>NC_090843.1:52570235-57570235 GCF_028021215.1 Eschrichtius robustus
TCATTTGGGCCTCTCACTCGGTTTTCTGCCCCTGTGCTTTATTTCTGTCTTCTCTTCCTGCCCTTCCTTCCTTACCACACTGCGGGACGAAAGACAAATATGGGTTTACTGGCCATATAGAAACTGACAGTGTCAGTGTGGTCTTCGGGAGACGGGGCGGGCTCTGTGGTGACCTAATCGATCAGGTGCCCTTCCCCTCTTTCCTCCACCTTCACCTCTGCGGCTTCCGTGTCCCTGTAGACCACAGGTAGACGTAGCAGATGTGGTCAGGCATTTTGTCAAAGGTGAGCAACGTCTCCAGAAGGGTTTGGGCGCTGGGAGGACTCAGGTGGACCAATGTCAATGGAGCTGAGTCCGTGTCACTCCAGGCAACATAGCTCTTGGACTTCCTGGGGTGTCAGTGGAGCTGGTACTGCCTAGAAAAGCCCCAAATTGGCTAGGGATCTGTGGGTTTACTCAGGGCTGTTGGGGAAGGATGTGGCCATAATTGCCTTCATGGGATTGAAGGGCTGATCCTATTAGTGTGTTGGGCTAACCCCTTCCTCCTGGGCATTGCCTCCTGGCCAGCAGCAAGGGTTTAATGGATCAAGATTATGGAGACTGAAGATGTTGTACAATTAAGCCTAGTTATTTCCCCAGCTGGGGGATAGCTACCACCCACAACAGCAATTGATTGCCTCACTTGCGGTCACTGTTCAGGTGCAAGTTACCCTGGGCCTAAGCAGCATATAGTCCATCTTTTTGAGTGAATTTCTCCCTTGAAGGTACAGCTTTGTGAGAAAGATCCCTTTCTGAGAGGTTTGGGGTCTGGGTGGCTGTGTGCTCTTTGTGACGGCACCCCTGGAGTTGTGCAATGGGGACCTTTAAGGGAAATGTGTCTGAGCTCTGCAAAGGTACATAGAAACCTCATCCTTGGGCCCAAGGAAAAGAAAGCCCGTTAGTCCGACCAAGTTCATAGAAATTAGATTTTTCCATTTGGTCTAGGAAGAATGGCAGAAAACATAAAGTTTAACCAGTCGTACTATGTGCCAGATGCTGTGGTAGGTACTTCCTTACATTATCCTAACAGCCCACCAAGGTACCTTTTATCATCCCCCTGGTCTATGGATGAGGAATCTGAAGCCCTGAGAGGCTTCCCATGGGTACTTGGAACCCATATCCCAGAGTTACCTCGTCCCTGGATTATTGGCAAGAGGCACTGTTTGTTAACCCTAAAATAAATAAAGAGGAAGGAGAGAAAATAGACTCTGGGGGTAGGGATGGGGTACAGCGAAGGCCCAGTTTCCAGAGCAGAGCAGGGCAAGGGACAAGTAAGTGGGAACTAGAGGAAGAGAGGACTTGGCAGAGCCCAGGCACGCTGGCTCTGATCTCAGGCCTTTTAAAATTCACCCCCATAGTTTCCAAAGGAAAATAAAGAGAGCTCTCGGCCATAAATCAGGCCACTGCGCACTAAGGTCCTTTGCTGAGGCCCAGGGCCAGTTGGGCCACAGATCCAGCTTCTGCATTTGAACTCACCCACACAAAGCATGCTAACGATGGGGCAGCTCCAGTGCAGACCCAGAGTGCCCTGCCGAGAGTTCAGGCCTCTGGAGGAAGCCTGTGCCTGGGGCCTCTCACCTTAGCAGACCCCTCTTCGGCTGGAGCCAGAAAGGCTAAAACAAGATAGGAGGGCTTGTTGTACAAAGGGTTTGCATGTGGAGAGTTTTTGGGGTATGATAAAGGGGGTGAAAGACTGCCTTGAGCTGACAAGCAAAGCAGGAAGGTAAAAGTGGGGACATGGGGGAGGGGAAGGGGTCCCACAACTCCATTCTCGTCCTTTCCCTTTGCTGCTCAAGATGTCACTGGCAGCTTACTTCCTTCTCTGAGTCTGTGGGCATTTTTAGGAATTCCTGCTTGGTAGGGTGTAGGGACCCATGAACCTTCCCCTTGGCTCACTCGTCTGTTTGTAGGGGGGCTAATGTGAAATTTCAGCTGGCGCTGGGGCCTTATGTGCTCCTGACCCCTTCCTCCCCCCACCTTGAACTTGCTGCCCCAGCCTTCTTTCTCCTGCTGCCCTGGCGTGCTCCTGCCCTCCCTGTGGGTCCAGGATGCAGCTGGCCCGAGGCTCAGCCTTGACAAGTCCATCCTTCAAGTGCCACCCAGTGATGAACTCTATCCCCTCCCCCACCCAGAGCTTTCTCCTGTTCTTCCTGCTCTTCCCCCAGCCTCCTTCCCCCTCTCCATCACTGCTCTTCAAGGGAAGAGACATCTTTCAGGGAAGACCAATGAAACAGGGCTGCCCAAGCCTGGGAGGGTTCAGAGGGCCAGGAGAGCAGATCCTGGTGATGGGGATCCTGTCCCTCCAAAAATGACATGTCTTCATGCTAGTGCATCTCCACACTTCTTTCTGTGCAGGTTCCTGAGTCTTTCCTCACCTGAGTGGGGCTGGGAAGCATCCATTTAATAACTTGTGGCAGGGGCTACTATTGTCAGTTCGTGAGAGAGGAGTCAGAGAGCTGTGGTGGGACCTCGACACATGCTCATGGATGGTCTGGCCAAAGGAGTCAACTCCTCCCCATTGGAAATAAGTTAGCAGAGGCCAGGGGCACCTACCAAAGGGAGAGTGGACTACATGAGTGGCTTGCTAACTCTCTGGGCCACAGCCCATACAGAATACAGACATTTTACATTGTAAGCCAGGACACACACAAACTGAAACAAAAGTTTATGGGATAGTACTTACTGTTTTATCACATTTGCAATGTTCTCATAATTTTATGCTCTTCTAGTCTATTCCATTCCATTCCACTCCATTAAAAACAAACCCAAGAAGTGCTGGTCATGACCTACTACATTGATTTCATGACCTGCAATATGAAAAAAGTAGATGAGCTGATCTCAGAGGGCTCTTATGAACTATAAGGGATAATAATTTACCAAACTGCCGTGATTTATATACGTGTTGTGATTTTTGCCAGATTCACACACTTCTGTTATTATGGACCTAACTGTTTTTCTTCAGTTTGACTCATTGTTTTAAATACCATTTACTTAGAAAGGAAACGAATGGAAGATCTGTATCTCTTGCAATAAATAAAAAGTTTCCTTACAAATAAATGCACTAAACACTCAACAGTGTTATTAATTCTAGTTATACACTGTTGCCCTTGGAAAGCTCTAGGTCTGAGCCTCCTATGTCTCTGTTTAAGGGAAGGAAACAGAGAATCAATGTTAAAGACATCTAGTACCAAACAGTAGTGGGAAAGATTGAAAGGAATCAAGAAGGGAGTAATTTTCTCAACATGTGCTCTCGTGTGCTTTAAATGCAGCATGGCAAGCAAGCAGGAGCTACTCAGAGGGCCCTGCGGCATCAGCATCCTCTACTTCTATCCACCCGGGGTCCTGGGCCCCGTTATTTCCTGAGGTGGGAGAGGAGAGGGGAGAAGATGGTTTTTTCCTAGGACCAAATATACTAGAGCAGAGTCTCAAACTCCACTGTGCACTTTAATAGCCTGGGGATCTTGTTAAGATGCAGATTCTCATTCAGTAGGGCTGGACTGAGGCCTGAGGTTCTGTATTCTAGCACGCTCCCAGGTGATGCCAATGCTACTGCTGACGGTCTAGGGACCACGATCTGGGTAGCAGGGCTCCAGGGTCCTTTATAACCTCTCCTAGGGGACTGACTGTGGACCCTGAACCAAGTCAGACCCTTCTGTTTCCCAATAAAAATAAAAATAACAAAGCAATTGATGGGACACCTAGTGGGTACCACACCTGAGCTAGTGTTCTCACGTTCACAATCTCATTTAATTCTCACAGTAAAGCTGTGAAAGGTTGTTAACCTCATCTTAAGGATGAGAAGAGGGAGTGGCCTCTTGTGATTGTGATTGGTCTCTGGTGGGGACTTCACCATGGGAGGCACCCACCATGGGAGACATACCAGGTTTCCTCTGCCCACCCCCTTCCTGAGTGGCAGAAGCCCAGGCATCTGGACTTTATGAGTTCCTCTGTCTAGACAAAACCTGTCCCGCTCCACCCCCCCCCCCCACCAAGGGCCAACGTCGGTGTTAATGGAGCAGAAAGCCTTAGTTGTTAATTTTCTAGTGCATCATTGAGAGGGTTAATGAGAGACCAGCTGGTGTGCCACCCAGCCATGTGGAAGGGCCATTTCCCCTGGCATTTGGTCTGCAGACATTTTGCAGACCCTGTGGCAGCTCCTGACCTGGATGGGTCAGTGGGCATCGTGTGCCGTCTTTGGGTGCAGAAACTTTAGACCCCTGAAGCAGGATCTTGTTCTGTCTCCTGCACCCTGGAAAGGAAGGATGGAATGCAAATTGGATGAAGAGCTATTTCTTGCCTGGGGACCCGCGGTGGCTGCCACCACAGCCAGGCCCTTGCTGCGGACACCTGAGCATCCTCAGGCCCCCTCCCTGACCTGAGACACCACTCCCCCTCCAGTTGCCTGTGACTACACTAAACCTACTTCCATCCGCCTCTCCTTTGCCCAGAAACCTTCAGTGAGGCATTTACTTTCCACATCCAATCCAAACTGCCTTCAAGATCCCCCATGCTGGGGGACACCTCGCACTACCCATCCATTAAGATCTGCCAGCATCCCAGCACGTGCCCCCTGCTCTAGCCAGTGAGACCCTCACCATTCCACAGCCAACCTCTGTGCTCAAGCCTCAGCTCAAGCTACCACCACCTCCAGGAAGCCCCTGTGCGTGATTATAGCACCGGCCTTGGTGAGCACCCCAGTTCAGAACCCAGCACTGCTTGCTGGGCCACAACATTGAGTTCTTTCTTATTTATTGTTTTGTAGTGTTTACCTATGTAGGCTTTGTACCCGTTGTCATTTCCTCTCTGCCAGACCCTAAACTCCTTAGAGGCACAAAGAAGAATAACAAAGGCTGCCATTTATAGGGTGCCAGACACTGTCCTTAAGCACTTGACAAACAATGTCCCGTTTAATCTTCAACCCCCCCTGCAGAGGTCTCAACTATTTTTATCCACTTCTGTGGATGAGGAGACTTTTTTTTTTTTTATGATCCTAGAGAGGGTAAACAGTTTTCCTAAGGTCACACAGCCTAGGAAAAGCTGAGCTGGGCTCTAAACCCAGGTCTGTGTGATGCCGGAGCTTGTGCTCCTCACCAAAGGTGCTCAAGTGCCAGGGCCCTCGGCATGAGAACCTGAGGTTGGGCCCAGCATCTGTGTGTTTGCAAAGCTCTTCTGAACACCCAGTTCAATTTGGGGACTGACTCTTAACCGCTGCGTGCATCTATCTCCCTTTGCCCCGAGCACGTGGGAGCTTGGAAATGCTTTGTGGTTGGTGAGGGGGTATGAAGAGAAGGATGTTCTCGGGGGCTGCGTTCTAGCACAAGGGCCACCTAAGAGAATCACGGAGCAGGGAGGACGCAAGGAGGCAGTAGAGCTGAGCATGAGGAGGGCAGAAGGGCAGTCAGAAAAGGCTATTGGAGAGGTCCAACCGGTGACCCTCTCTCCACCGCAGCCGTAACTCAGGGCCTCACCTAGACTATACGAATCAGCTGGGGCATCTTGTGAGGATGCAGATTCTGGTCCAGCAGGTCTGGGGCAGGGCCTCCTGTTTGGCGTTTCTAACAAGCCCCCAGGTGATGCCCATTCAGTAGGAAGGCCCTGGGGTCCTCAAGCCCTCCTGGAGGATCTGATTCCTTCCCTCACTAGTCTAGCACCTTCCCGCCTCCCTCCTTCCTAGAGGATCAAATCTAAACTCCTAGCACAGCACGGAAGCCTTTTCAGACACCATCTCCAGCCTCACCTCCTGGCTTTCTTAACCACACTCCCCACCCTGCCGCCGCACGGAATCCTTCACTGTTCCCCAGACACGCCATCCCCAGCCAGAGTTTGGTGCTTTTTGCACAAGCCATTACTTTGCCTGGAGGAATGTGCTTTGGCCTTTCTTGGCCAGGGGAGGAGGAAGCTGCATGTCACCTTCCTGGGAAGTTACAGACTGGGGAATGGGCTCTAGACTCCTGGGTCTGGAGAGAAGCCCTCCAGAGGTTCCTGGACCCCCTTTCCTGTCCTTGCTCCCAGCAAAGGCCAGCCATGGTCCCTGGCCCTGCAGAGGCATGGAATCAGGCGACTTGATTGTCCTGCTTTGAACATTCGTTGTTTCTTGTCACCTTCCAGTAAAAATAGAGCTGAGAATGACTCAAGTGAAGCCCCAGCTTGGAGTCTGGAGAGCAGAGTGGAGCATGTGGGGCATTCTGTGGAGCCCGGGAGGCCAGGCCATCTGCTTGAGCTCTGGGGAGGGGGCCCTGTGACCTGGGCCGGGGCTACCAGCATGCTGTGGTCATACCCTGGGCTCTGAGAGGCCAGCCCATAGCTGCTTTCACTTTAAACTTTTCTCTCCTAGCTGTGGAAATATTTCAGGACTTCCGGAGAAGTTTCCTTTGGTGCTTCCTGAGTTTTCTCCTGTGATTTTTTGCCTCCAGATTTCAGCCCCAGGCAGGGGCAGCTCCCGGAAGAGCTGTGGGTGCCGCCCTGGCTGACTGCAACCCTCATGGGACCTCCTCCCCGTCGCCTCCCAACCTCCCTCCCCTGCAGGAAGGCTCCCCGTGCACTGGTTTTGGGGAGCAGTAGCCCCCCAGCCTCTCTGGGAAAAAAAAATATCTCTTCCTGCATTCAGGCTCCCGCCTGGGGGCTGAGGAGCACATCCTGGCTGCGGGCAGGTGATCGAGGGCTGTGTCTCTGGCTATAGGCCTGTCCCCCTTCTGAGAGCAGAGCAGCTGGAGGGAAGTGGCCTGCTGCCGACGGGGAACCAGAGCCTTTGAATACTTGCTGGGACAAAACTACCTCGGGCAATTTACTTCACCTCTTTGAGCTTCATTTTCCTCACCTGTAAAATGGGAAGAAGCTTACCAACCCCACCAATAGGGTTGCCAAATATTTAGCAAGTAAAAATACAGGATGCCCGGTTAAATTTGAGGTTTAGTTTAACAATGAACACTTGTTTAAGCATAAGTATATCCTATGCAATATTTGGGACATACTTATACCAAAAACTTGTTACTCGTCCAGAGTTCAAATTGTACTGGGCGTCTTGCATTTTATATGGTGTCCCTATTGCTGGATTAAATGATATGTATTGTATGTAACGCTTAGCAAGGGCGCCATCTAAATGTTCCTTGCTAGTTTCATTACTTTCTTCTCTCCTCTGTGCCACCCTCTGACCCCTAGAGGCCAAGCTGATGAGATATTTTCTATGAAGCAGTCACAGAAATATTGAAATTTTTTTTTTTTTTAAGAATTACAACATTGAAATTTTTTTTTAATTAATTAATTAATTATTTATTTATTCCTGGCTGCGTTGGGTCCCCGTCTCCGCGCGAGGCCCCTCTCCAGTTGCGGCGAGCGGGGGCCACTCCTCATCATGGTGCGCGGGCCTGTCTCTATCGCGGCCTCTCTTGTTGCGGAGCACGGGCTCCAGGCGCGCAGGCTCAGCAGTTGTGGCTCACGGGCCCAGTTGCTCCGCGGCATGTGGGATCTTCCCAGACCAGGGCTCGAACCCGTGTCCCCTGCATTGGCAGGCAGACTCTCAACCACTGCGCCACCAGGGAAGCCCTTGAGATTGTTTTTATAAAATTGACACCAAAAAATGAGTGATTAATGGGAAAGTGCCAGTAATAATAGCTGTCACTTACCTAGCACTGGCTATGTGTCCCACGCTGTTCCAAGTGCTTTCTGTATATTAATCCCCTTACTCTTCACAATAATCCTATGAAGAAGATGCTTATCTCCACTTTACAGTTGAGAACGCAGAGGCACAGGTTAGGTAAATAAGTTGCTCAAGGACACATAGCTAGTAAGTGATGAGCTGGATATGAACCCAAGCAATCTGGCCCCTGTGTTCTTGGTGTTAAATAGGACATATTGCTGCATCTTGCCTACCAACTGCCACAGTTAAAGATGTAAAGTTTCTTTAAGGTCAGGGACATGGAAACCTACAGGGATGGTTTCACAAAGCAGGTGATAACACAGCACGCTCCCAGAGGGAGGTGTGACTTCCCGGGTTCCCCCCGAGATCCTTGCATGGAGAGAGGGTTCAGCCAGGCATGAGGAGCGCATGCTGCAGTTTATCTCTTCCTGCCCACCACCCCTGAATGTCACGGAGGTACTGGCCATGTGCCAGCCTGTCACCAGGTGAAAGAGCCTCTAGCTCATCCCTGAGGTGCTGCAAACCCTAATCCAGGTCCTTTGCAATTTTATTAATTCACAAATAACTGTGCCACAATGTGATGTCCTCTTCTTCTTGAGATTCTTCATGGTTCTCCAGGATAGAATGTGTTTCCTTTTATAAAATGAATGCATATAGTTATTGAGGACTAGAAAAATACCTAAAAGTAGAAGGAAGGCAATCCATGTGCCACTGACCCACCCCCTGAGGTGAGTCTTCCTCCTTGCTCTTCTCTGTGGCCCGAGGTCTGGTCACGCAGCCCAACTGTGTGCTCTCGGCAGAGGCCAGGCTACAGGCCAGAGCACGATAGAAGACTCAAGTGGCCCCATGTCCCAGCACCACCCCTGGATGCCTGTGCCAAAGGGGATGAGTTGGAAACAGGGTCTGGAAACCAGTAGGTGCCATCTCGCCTTCTCTAGAGTCCTGGCTGGCTCTTTGAGACAAGGTGAGGATCAGGTGCCCGCAGCTCCCTTCTCTCAAGGGCATCACGTGCCCGCCTGTCCTCACCCCCACCCACCCCGTGAGTAGCAGTGCAGAAGTGCCCGTTGTTGGAAGGGGCTGCCCCGTCCTGTCCCAGCTTATGACCAGAGATCAGTTTCCTGAACGCTTTGTAGGTGGCACTAGAGGCTCTCCTGGCCCGAAGCCCAGATTCCAAGTCTTGCCACCTCTTTTCCCACCACAGGCCTCCCCCAGGCCCAGCTTCTCAGTGTTGTGGTCTTTCCCCATATTCTGAAGGTTAACTCCAGTTAATTCAAAGAGAAATCTGAGACCAAGAGCTTGGCCTGTTGCCTCTGCTCCTACCTCCTTCCGTGTCTCTGCCATCTTCCTTTTCTCCCTGTCCCTTCCCCACATGTCCCCAAGGGACTATTCAGTAGATGCTTGTTGGCAGGTTCAGAGATGCCCTGGTTCATTCATCAGGAGACCAGAGTCCCCAGCTTAACTGCCGCATCTGTCAGGGTCCAGCAGGAAACAGATGACACACCCAGCTTGGGGGGTTTGGGGAGAGCTTGTAACAAGACTACGACCAAAATGTGGGCAGGGTGAGGGGAGGGTCTGGTTTCCCATACCTGGAGACTTAGAGGCCATGTGGGCGGCTTCCTGCTAGGGGCTGCAACACAGTCTGGGTGGCCCACAGGGAGGAGCTGCGGGGAGAAATATTCCAGCTTCTCTCGCATCCCTCCCTTCCTGTGATCTCCTGCTGGGGCAGAAAACAGCGTGGAGAGGCAGGGAGAATGGACCTGGAGGGGTGCACTCCAGGTAAAATCATTCTCTCTGCATCTTTCCCCATTTGCAAAGGGAGGGTTAGAAATCCCTGCCCCGTGTATGTCCTGGGGTTGTAAAACTCAGCTAAGATGATGAATGGTGACAGTGTGTGTTCATCATTTAATACCAGAGTAAGGGATAATTCTTATTATTGATAAACACTCACTAGGTACCCCCGACAGAATGAGTCTTACACGTTCTCACTTCTGCTGGGGAGCCTCTCATCTCCAAAGGACATATGGGTAAAGGAACAAGAAATTGCAGAATTGCGAAAGCCTGGATTTGAATACCGGAGCCCCTGCTTAGTGTTCATATGGCATCAAGCAAGTCATTTAATGAGCCTCCCTGCGGTGAAATGTACCTCATTGGAGTTCAGAGGAGAATGGATGCCGTCATTACTTTTAGCCAGCCACGTAGGGGTTGCTCGGAGGACCTACCAGCATGCCTCATCCCTCAGCTGAGTCCAGGCCCTGCAGTGGTGCCCAGGCTCTGGGCTGTGGATCCCTGGGTCTCTCTTCTCAGTATCATTGACCCCAGGCCCAATGACATGGAAGCAGCTCCTAAAGTTAACAGTAATAACCACCACTGACTTTTATTGAGTGCTTACTGTATACAGGCCCTGATCAGTTCATTCTGTTGGACTCACTAGAGTCCCCATGGCTAGAATAGCATTTTAATATAATTGATTTCCTTTATAATCCTGTGTATTTAATGCATTTCAAAACATTCTTAGCAAAAGCGACCATTGGCTTCACCAGACTACCATGGATAGATCAAGGCATGAAAGAGTGCAGGGTCCCTGCTCACTCCCAGAGGACTGCGAGTTCCAGGTTCCCTGTACTCTGAACAGAATTCAGCCTTTTCTGGGTACCTCTGGGCCATGGCTGTGATGGTGGCCTTCACTGAACTGGGAAGCAGGAGACCGGGGATCTTCCCCTAGCTCAGCTACTCCCTGGTGACCTTAGGCAGGTCCTCTGTGCCCTCCACTACAAAATGTAATGGCTGGACTACCCCTACCTGGTTTTTATTTCTATTTTATATAGGAAATGTATCATATATACGAAAGAGCATATGAAATGTCTGGGTTTGGATTAATAAAGACTTACAAGACAAACATCCATTTGCCCTCCATTAAACTTCAAGAGACCATTGCCAGTCCTGAGAAACTGCTGTGTGCCTCACTGTATTTATTTGCTAATACAAAGCACCAAAGAGTAGAGGGGCTTAAACCGCAGGGGTTGATTGTCTCACAGTTCTGGAGACCAGAAGTCTGAAATCAAGGTGTCAGCTGGGTTGGTTCCTCTGAGGTTCTGAGGGCCATGCCTCTCTCCTGGCTTCTGGTGGATTGCTAGCAAGCTTTCGTGCTCCTTGGTTGATCTGTAGATGCATCACCCGATCTCTGCCTTGATTAGCTCTATAAAGACCATGTTTCCAAAAAAGTCACATTCTGAGGTACTGGGGGTTAAGACTCCAACAAATTTTGGGGGGGACACAATTCAACCCATCAACCTCACTGCCCCCCGCCACCGTCCTGAATTTTGTGTTAATCATTCCCTCCTTTTCTTTAGAGATTTACTACATAAGTTATGTGTCCCTAAATAATATAAATGTAGTTTTGCCTGCTATTTATATAAATAGACTCATAGTAGAAGTATTTTTCTGTGACTTGCCTTTTTCTGCTTAAAATTATGTTTTTTGGACTTTGTTTTTGCCTATAGTTCCAGATTATTCATTGTCAAAGCTGCATAGAATTCTATTATAGGAATAAACTACAGCTTATTTAGTGGTAACAATGGTACTCCTACATTTTTGGACAAAATCCTTAGTAGGGAAATCATTTTATACTGCAACACAGCTCACACACCTTATGTGTGTGTGTGTGTGTGTGTGTGTGTATCTGAATTAGCTTCATAAAACTATCCTCCCTTAGTATGTGAGTTGCTCCTTTTCAGTCCATTTCAAAGGTGACCTGCCAAACTGATTGCATGATCCACTAACAGGTCAACCTGCAGTGGCTGCACGCTCCCCGTCATGTGTCCGGCGTGGTGGCCCTGTGGTTCCGTGCCCAGCAGGCAGGCGCACGGCATGGCCTTGCTGCTCCCCCCTGGGCTGTCTGCCTGCACACCCCTTGGCACCAGACCACGGAGGGTGCCTGCTGGTTCTTGTTCTTCCATCTGTCTTGGCTGTTGTCTTCTCCCTGCTCCTGCTGGGCATGTTCTAGCTCTGGCCTTGCCCTTGTAGTTGCTGCATCTCATGGGCCGTGACCTGAGGGACCAGACCCTGCGGCATGTTAGAAATGTGTGCGCTGTAGTGTTACTGATTTAGTCAGGTAGCAAGAGAGAGGGTAGTGTCTGGAATCAGACTATCTGGATTCCAAGCTTAGCCACTGGGTAGCTGTGTGTTGGGCTCAGCTGGGGTGCTACTGAGCTCACCTGTGCCTCAGGGCTGAAATCTATCTAATTCTTTGTTAGTATCTCTGGGCACAGTGGCTATACTAGGAAGAGGTCAAAACACCCAGTTAAAAGGAAGCTGAAGATGGATAGAAGAGCTGGTTCTGGGACTTCCCTGGCGGTCCAGTGGTTAAGACTCTGTGCTTCCACTGCAGGGGTGCAGGGGCGGGGAAGTAAGATCCTGGATGCCCGGCGGCATGGCCAAAAAAAAAAGAAGAAGAGCTGGTTCTGCACTCAGGCTGCCTGCGTCCAGATCTCAGCTCCATTATTAACTAGCCAGGTAGCCATGAGCGAGTTATTTGACCTTCCTGTGCCTCCTCTTACTCATCTACAAAATGGGGGCAATAATAGAACTCACCACTTGCTTGTTAATAGGATTGAATGAGATAATGCTCATAAAGCTTTCAGTACAGCATCTGGCTTCGCCTTCTACCTGGTTTCCAACCTGATACTCAAGAGACAGCTGGGTTTTTCGGGGTTTTTGTTTTGGTTTGTTTTGTTTTGGTTTTTTGCTGCGCCATGCGACATGTGGGATCTTAGTTCCCTGACCAGGGATCCGAACCCATGCCCCCTGCAGTGGAAGCGTGGAATCTCAACCTCTGGACTGTCAGGGAAGTCCCTTTTCTTTCTTTCTTTTTTTTTCTTTTTTTAACATGAAAAGAGGTTTATTTTCTCGCTGTGACCCCATGTGGAGGGAGCAGCCACCTGGCCCCAGGTTCCCTCTCAGCAAAGGCTCATTTTTTGGCACTGCTCCACTCACAAGCCCACTGCAGCCAGAGGCCTGCCCACCCCCCGGCCCCCCACAAAGTGTGTGCTCCTTAGAATACTCACCTCCCCTCTGGTGTGGGCTGGTGGGGTGGGTGTGGAATATTCGCCTTCCCTCTGGTGTGGGCTCTGGGTTGGGTGTCTTCATTCGGGTCCCCACAGGGCTCCCGTTGTTTTCAATGAGGATCACGTTGGAGTCCAGCCTGGGGGTCATCTGGGCATAGACATGTAATGCCCCGCAATGAGCACTTTTCCTTCTGTCCCTTGATAGCCAGCAGATGCCCCCCTACCCATCACCCCGCATTCTTGTTATAGACATGGATGCAATGAGGTGGAGGATGGTGTGGGATGTTCCCAGTGCACTGCTGTCTACCACATGCACCCGAGTCATCGTTTCTCCCCAGCCCTCCACAGCTGGTCAGCCAGACCACCTGCCTTCCCTTGGAACCGCCTCCCAGCCACCTTAGGGTGTCCCCAAACCAAAATCAGATCAGGTCCCCCTCCTGCTGTAAACCCTTCCGTGGCCCCCCATTGTCCTGTGGGAGGGAGGGCTCCCGCTGCCCAGCATAGCCTCTGGGCCTGTGTGGCAGGCCGCTGGCTCCTCCAGCCGCATCACTCTCCCCACCCCTCACCTTGCACTTAAACCTTCTACTTTAGTACTGCCGGCCCTCCTCCACCCGAGTGTTTCCCAAACTCTGCGTGGATTCTTCCCTCTGTGCCTCTGCAAGCCTTCTTCCCTATTTGCTTGTCTGATGAAGACCTTCAAACCCAGTTCATGTCACCTCCCTCGAGCAGCCGTCTCTCACTCCCAATAGAATGAATCACTTCTAATAATACTCAATATCATGTAATTGTTGAGAACATGGACCCTGGAGAAAATGACCCTGGGTGTGAATCTCAGCCCCACCATTTACTAGCTGTGTGATCTTGAGCTAGTTACCTAACCTCTCTGTGCCTAAATTTTCTCATCCATAAATTGGGGGCTCTCAGAGTACCTACTTCACTGTGGGGATTGAGTGCGTTACTACATGTACCAGGCACGTGGTAAATGTGTACTATCTCTCCACTGGGTGTAAGTCTCCTGAGGGCCGAGGCTGAATCTGCTTTGCCTCCAAGTTGTGTCCCTATTGCCTGACACAGTGCCTGGCACATAGTAGGTGCACATCAGATATCTGTCAATTGAATGAAGGGAAGCCGTGTTTACCTTCCTTGGAGAAAAGTCCATTCAGATCCTTTGTCTATTTTTTGGTTAAGTTGGGTTATGTGTCTTTTTATTGTTGAGTTGTAAGATTTCTTTATATAGTCTAGCTACAAGTCCCTTATCAGATATATGATATGCAGATTTCCCCTATTCTGTGGGTTGTCTTTTCACTTTGTTTTTTTTTTAATAACTTTATTTATTTATTTTATTTATTTTTGGCTGCGTTGGGTCTTCGTTGCTGCGTGCGGGCTTCCTCTAGTTGCGGCAAGCGGGGGCTCCTCTTCGTTGTGGTGTGCGGGCTTCTCATTGTGGTGGCCTCTCTTGTTGCGGAGCACAGGCTCCAGGCGCATGGGCTTCAGTAGTTGTGGCGCATGGGCTTCAGTAGTTGTGGCACGCGGGCTCAGTAGTGGTGGCTCGGGGCTCTAGAGCGCAGGCTCAGTAGTTGTGGCGCACAGGCTTAGTTGCTCCACGGCATGTGGGATCTTCCCGGACCAGGGCTCGAACCCGTGTGCCCTGCGTTGGCAGGCGGATTCTTAACCACTGTGCCACCGGGGAAGCCCCTCTTTTCACTTTCTTGATGGTGTCCTTTGAAGCACAAAAGTTTTAAATTTTGATGACGTCTAGTTTATCTATGTTTTCTTTTGTTGTTTGTGCTTTCGATGTCATATCTCAGAATCCTTAGCCAAATCCAAGGTCATGAGCTTTACCCCTGTTTTCCTCTAAGAGTTTTACAGATCTTCGATCCATCTTGAGTTAATTTTTGTATGTGGTGTGAAGTAAGGGCCCAGCTTCATTCTTTTGTGGTGGATATCCAGTTGTCTCAGCACTATTTGTTGAAAAAACTATTGCATGGTCTTGGCGCCCTTGTCAAAAATCAGTCAACCATACATAGATGTGTTTACTTCTGGACTCTCAAGTCTACTGCATTGATCTATATATCTGGAGAGCCACCTCCATCTCTAACAGTTTACCGTCTCTGCCCATCTGCTCTCGGCAGTCCTGGAAACTCCCACAAGAAGCGTTAATGGGACATCCCACAGCCAAGCGCCATCTCCCGAGTGGCCCCCCTGGAGTTAATCACTTTCCGCATTTGTCAGGGTGACCACTGGGAGGACCCCGCGTGACCCGCCCTTGAGAGCATGTGGGGGGGGATGCCACGGAGACGTGCTTTCTCTCCCCTCACCTGCACGCCTGCACATCTCCTCCCAGAGCAGGGTGCAAGGTCCCAGAGCAGGGCCTGTTTGTGCTGAGGCCCAGCTCCTAATTGGGTGGATGCCCTTGATGCGGGCCAGGTAGGAGGGAGCAAAGGGCGGGAAGTGGCCGCTGGGATGCAAGGGAGTGGGGCCTGCAGGAGGGGAGCATTCCTGGCACTAGAGGCATCTTCACCAGGACAGCGGCGTTGGGAGGGAGAGCCTGCGTCAATGGGTAGGCGCTAGGAGCCTAGAGAGGGCCACTAGCATCGCCAGGCTCTCATCCTAAGGTGGCTTCCGTCCCTGTTTCCTTTGTGTGTGTGTGTGTGTGTGTGTGTGTGTGTGTGTGTGTGTGTGGCTTGACCCCCCCTCCTTTCTGAGGGCTTGTTCCTTCTGGTTGGGGGACTTGTGTGCTTTAAGAGGTCAAGTGGCTCTTGGCCGGTATGTCCTTGGTGCAGGACTGTTGTCTCACATTGACTCTAGCCAGTGAATAAGACTCCCCAGGGCAGCCAGAGACCCTTGCGGAGCGGGATGGAGAGCTGGGAGGATGGCGCTCTGTGATACCACGGGGACATTCTAGCTTGCAGGGAGTTCCGGATTTATGGGTGCTTTAGTACAGCTCGGGCAGAGAACACAACTGAGCAGAGAATTGTAAAGCTGCACTATACAACTTGTTGAATTCTACAGGGCAGGGCTGCCTGTGAGCTGAGAGAAGCGGGTGTGCTTAGCTGGTGGGGTGCTGGCTCAGAAGGAGAAAGGGGCCACATTATAGTAGAGAAGCCCATGGTACAGTGTGTCGCCTGCCCCTCCAGACCTCCTAAGGCTTTGGAGATGAATCTTCCTCAAGTGGCAGCCACTGCAGTGACATTATATTTGTTAGGGACCCAGGAGGGGAATCCACTTCTTCCTTCCTTAGATCCCTAGAAACAGAACTGGGGGAGAGCAGAGATTTCTGTAGAGTGTGTGCCCATCTCCTCCCTCTTCAGTTGTTCTCCCCACTCGCCCGCCCCTGAGTGGGAGCAGAGCAGTGTGAGCTGGGTTGGAGTTGCTCGCTGTCTTAGAATTGCATCAGCCCCGCCTGGCAGGCTGGAGCGGGAGCCTGTTGCTATGGTGACCACTAGGCTTCAAACCAGTGAGGAGGATGAGTTAGTTAGTCGCAGGGTGTGGTTTTCTTGTCTTGTGATAGGCACACAGGGTCTGTATTCCCAGCCCTTCCATGGAGAGATGTGTCATCTGCTCAGGTGGGCATGATAGACAGCTGCTCCAGAAACTGTGTGGGCATTGACCAGGTTGGTTATGTGTGACAGAGGACACAGTTGGCTCCCTTCTGCCTCATTCTGGCGGCAGTGGGTGATTTGACCAAGTAAACCAGATTCTGGGGGAAGGGAGGGGACCAGGATGCAACCTGTCACCCAGAACGGAGGGCTGCTCTGAATCCCAGCCAATGAAACCTGCCCAGGCTGTGTCATGATTTTTTTTCGAAACCACCTGACAGAGCTCATCATCTTGCTAAAGGTAACGGCTGCTTGGCCAAGCCAGCACTGTACTTATTAGTTCAGATCTCTCCTCTCACATTTTGCCTGCAGTGGGAAAGGAGGTAAAAAAGTCTACATTCCAGCCACATTGAGCACATTCTGTGTGCTGGGCACTGCACTAGACACTGCCTCATCGTTTTATCATCTCCTTACCTCTGCACTCGGGAGCAGGTGATGCTGTCCCGGTTCTGCAGGGGAGAAAGCCCTGGGACCCAGAGAGTTTAAGTGACTTGCCCAAAGACTTAAACCGAAATCTTTGGGCTTTATGACTGGTGTTCTTTTGGATTCCAGATGCCCTTAGAAACAGGAATTCTTAGGATGTCCAGTAACGAGACACACTGTACATCTTCTAGTGGAAAAATCTTGGCAGTGTCTCTCCCCAGAGAAACAGTTTCTATGTGGCGAATGGTTGACTGGAGCTATTTCTGATTTCTGAACGGGAAGAATGAGAGATGTGGGCGTTGCCTGCAGACAGAGGAAAACCTGGGAAGCGGTTGGTGAGGTCAGGGCAGGGCGTTGACAAAGCCCAGACTTGGTACAGAGACAGCCTGGGGTTTCTGCCTGAGGCCCTCTACGGGTGTGGATCAATTGTCAGATGAGTTCTCAACAAAGACGGGTCTGGTGAACTGGTCCAGGGTAAGATGTAGAACCAGAAGAGCACTAGGGCCCCAGCGAGAGCCTGGCAGTCATAAGATCTGACTTGCTGAGCTCATGAGACATAGTAACGGCAGCTAATTCTCAGATGGTGCCGTCACTCTTCGAAGTGCACTTTAGATATAATGACTCATTTCATTTTCACAGAATCCCTGGGAGTTTGGTTGCTATTATTCCATTTTGAAGATGAAACAGAGGCACAGAGAGGTTGAGTGACTTGCTCAAGGTAACACAACTGGTAAGAGGTAGAGCTGGGGATTCAAGCCCAGGCAGTCTGACTCCAGAGCATGAGCTCTTGACCAAAATGTTCTACTGTCTCTGCTCGTACCTTCTGGAAAGATGATAGCGAGTTAGCTTGTGTGGCCCACCCTGAGGAGGAGTATATACACCCTAATATACTGGCAGTGGGAAGGAAGGCTCGTGGCTGCACTTGTGAGCTTCTGTGTATTGATGGCTGTGCCCTGTGCATTTGCGGGGGCCCAGGGAGACCTGTACCTGCGTGTGATGCTCCTCCCTTCTTCCCTCTCTCCCTCCCTTCGTGTTTCCCAGGAGGCTGGGTGCTCTGCCCTCTCTGGTGTAGAGCTGTGGAGGATATTGCTGCAGACCTTGTGCCTGGATTGCTTGCCTAACTGTGTTGAAGGGCCCTGGGCTCCCAGGAAAGAACTCAGATCTAGCGCTGAGAGTGGACAGGGGCCCCAGGAGGAGCAGGCAGGGAAAGTGGGAGCACAGTTGCCATGTGTGGGGGGGCATTCTCTTGTGCCTCTTTTGGTGCTTGGGTCACCTGTCTGCTACCCACACAACATGCAGTTGCTTCCAGACAAACTGGGCTTCCTATCTTCCCCAGGGCCAGGATTGTAGGGGGAAATAATTAAGATAATAATAAAAATAAGGAAATCAACAATAACAGCAACTAACCTTATTTACTACATGGCAGGCACTGTTCTTAGTGCCTCTACTTGAACTAACTCATTTAACTGTCACAAAAGCTCTATGAAATAGTTTTATTATTAGTAGCTTCATTTTATAAAGGAGGACACTAAGGCACAGAGAGGTTAAGCAAGTTGCCCGAGGTCACACAGCTAAAACTGGGATTTGAATTCTGGTAGCCAGGCTGCAGAGCATATGAAAGCACAGTACACGACTATGTCCTTTCATGCCTCCTAGGGGAAGCCTCCAGACCTTGTAACCCTTTTCTGCCCCCAGTTTAGAATCTTGTTTTTATTTTCCTGAGAGACTGGGTTGTGCTCACTTGCCTGCCCACAGGTCCTGTGTATGAGATGTGGCCTCTGACATCAGCCAGTTTTTATGGGAATTGTGCCCCTTCTCTCCTCTCATGCTCAGGTGCTCAGGCATGGAAGGGACGTTTCCAGGAGCTCTCCTGGGAGCAGAGGTAATTAACTTTGGCCATTGCTGCTCTGGCCTCATCCCGCCAGTCTGCCTGCACACAGATGGTTCCAGTGTAAACACCTGGGGCAGGGCAGGTCCTGCCAGCCCTGGAGGCCCTGCTGCCTGTCTCTCTCCTGTCCTCTCTGACATGTGGTCTACAGCCGCCCTTGTTATGAGAGCCGAGTTGAAACATCTCTTTTTCCTTTCCACCACTTGTGACCCCCAACCCCCCCATCTCCTGTCAGTCCCTGGGCCATGTCTGGTCCTGAGCTTGATGCTTGGAGGAGGCTGCCTTCCTGTGGGAGGTAAGGCTGGCATCTCTTGCTGCCAGGTGGGAGGATGGAGCTGTGTGGATCTGAGTAGAGGACTTGGGAGGTGACAGAGGGATAGGGACAGAGCCAGGGAAAAGGGGTGACCTGGGGGAAGTTTCATATCCAGCCATGACCCCTGGGGTTCTGCATGCTCCCCAAGACATTGCCATTGCCATTGGAAGGTTGAACTTGTAGTGGGTGCCCAGGTGCTGCCTGATGGGGGAAGGAGTATTGGAATTGAAGCTGACAGATGCCTGGCAGCCCCTTCCTAGGGCAGAGCCAGGCTTGTCTTGTGCCAGGAAGTTGGCAGCAAAACAGAAATGAGCTATGGAGGTGGAACCTGGCTTTGTTACTCAGAAGGTGACTCGAAAGCTGTCTTTGGAAACTGATGGGCTCCAGGCCTGGTTTAGTCCCTGTGCCCCCTGCTAATTCCCATGAAAGAGTTTCTCTGGTATTGCTCCTTCCCTATGTGCTTTTTTTGAAGTTATATTTTATTCTATTTTTAAAGTTGCGGTAGAATACATATAACATAAAATTTACCATCGTAATCATTTTCAAGTATGCAGTTCAGTGGCATTGAGTGCATTCACATTTTTGGGCAACCATCACCACCATCTACCACCAGAACTCTTTTCATCTTGAAAAACTGAAACTCTGCACCCATTAAACACTAACTCCCCCTTCTCTCCCCACCCCCAGCCCCTGGCAGCCATCATTCTACTTCCTGTCTCTGTGAATTTGACTACTCTAAGAACGTCATATAAGTGGAGTCATACAGTCTTTTTGTGACTGCTTATTTCACTTAGTGTAATGTCCTCAAGGTTCATCCACATTGTAGCACATGCTAGAATTTCCTTTGTTTTTAGACTGAATATTATTCCATAGTATGTATATGCCACATTTTGTTTATCCATTCATCTATCAATGGACACTGGGGTTGCTTCCACCTTTTGGCTGTTGTGCATAATGCTGCAATGAACATGGGTGTTCCCTGTCTACTTTTGGGCTTACTTCACACATCAGCAATAGGCCATCCTTGGGGCTTGGTCAGGGATGGGCCCACTGATTTGGCCCTAGGAGAGTGGGTGGCTCACCAAGTTGACGGGGAAGGCTCAGTCCTCTGATGTCTGCTTCTACCAAACACTAAGACGTCAGTGCTCCTGGCACCAACCTACTTGCTTGAGAACATTCTGGATTTCCTTCCCCTCTGCCTTCAGAAGAGGGTGCTGGACTCCTGGTTCTCTCATGGACAGGAGGAGGGCAGCGGTGGTTCACCACGAGCCTGGCATGGGTGGCTTAGGAGAAAGTGACTGTCAGGTGTTGGGAAGGACACGTGGAGCCTCTCTGAGAGTGGGATAGCCAGGTGACCCCACATGGAGGAGCTGGAGGGCAGGCTGGTAATGCCGGGGAAGCAGCTTAGCCCTGAAATCCCCATGACTGAGCACAAGCAAGGTTTGCTACTTGCTTACCTGGTCCATGGCAAGTAAGGTGGGGCCTCTGCTCCACATGGTCACTCAGGGACCCAACCTAATGGAGGCTGCACCATCTGGAACCCAAGGCCTTCAAGGTCACTGCCGCAGGGGAAGAAGGAGAGGGAGAATTGTGCATGAGGGCTGACCAGAGCAGTGGGAGTCAGGGGCGTCAGGGCCTTAAGGAGGTGAGTGTGTCTGTGTATGTGTGTGTGTATGTGTGCATATGTGTGTGCTCCTCTGTGTGTGTGCGCGCGTGCGTGTGGGCAAAGAGAAGAAACGAGCTGGCGGGGGGAACCCCATTGCCCTTCCCCAGCTTAGCCCTCACCTGGCTTTACACCACGCAGAGGAAAGGTGACTTTGGTGTTTAAGGAAGAGGCCATTGACTTGGGGAGTTCCTCTCATCTCCCCTCAGTGGGTGACAAAGCTGGAGCAGGCAAAACCACTGGCACTCTGGAGCTGAGGGGAAGGGAGAAGGACGTGAGTTTTGAGGCACCCTCTTATGGCCCTGGACAATCGTAGAAATTTTTTAAGGTCTGAGGAGACTCTGAGTGGATCGCCAGCAGCTTGAGCTGAATGCCAGCGAGCCTGGCCTCCTGGCAGCAACGGACAGAGGTGCAGGGTGTTTCTGTGGGTGTATGGGTGAGGGTGTATAAGCATGTGCAGGTTGGGAATGTCTTGGCTGATTCTGCAGGTGAGGGTGGGGAGCCTGGAGCCACCAGGCTCTGGGATTGAAGGGAGCCCCTGATGTAACAGGGGGGATCATAGATTCTGATCCTGGCTGCCACAAATGTGCAAGGCCCTTTGAGAGTCTTACTGGCCTCTCTGGACCTTGTATTACATGTGTGTTCTCTGAACTGTCCCTGCCTTTTCTCAGCACTAGATTGAGAGTCATTTAATTTTTCACAAATACCCAAAGGACTCATGAAACCATATATGGGAGAGGGGCTCTGAGGCCAGTGATAAATGGGATTGAATCCAAAGGTCATTGTCATAATGGTCCTTTGATTCCTCCTCCTCCATCGCCTCCTGGCTGCTCCCCCTTCTCCCCCTTGGGGGCCCAGCTGCATTTCCCACCAGCAAGCGGGGAGAGGGGAGGAAGAACAGAGCCTTAAGTCAAATCAGTCCAGGATCATTACTTGTTATCAATTCATGACAGTTTGGAGGGGAAGCAGGAGGCAAGTTAAAGCTGTTAACTCTATCAAAGGTTAGAACTCCTATAGGATTTGTCAGTGACCTCCCGGCCCCAGACCCTAAGTAATTGAATTGGCTATTATGGGAAGAGATTAGAGGATTTTTAAGGGATTGTATCAGCCAGTCGGCAGTTATCCAGCATCCTGTGTGAATACTGTGTGTGAATACTGTGCTGAGTGCCACGAATAATATGAAGTAAATAGAAGTGGGCCATCCTGGGACTTCCCTTGTGGTGCAGTGGATAGGACTTTGTGCTCCCAATGCAGGGGGCCCAGGTTCGATCCCTGGTCAGGGAACTAGATCCCACGTGCATGCCACAACTAAGGAGCCCTCCTGCCACAACTAAGACCTGGTGCAACCAAAAAAAAAAAAAAAAGAAGAGGGCCATCCTTGCCTTCCAGACTCCTGCCACCTAGTGGGGAAGCCAGAATATACCAAAGGCCAAATGAATATGCACTTGACTTTCTTTGTAGAGGACTTTTATTTTATTTTATTTTTTATGTTTTTGGTCTGATTGATTGACCACTATACTGTTTGTGAAATACTCTTCTTGTCTGGCGTCTCTCATTGGTCTTCAAAGCAGCCCCGTGGACTGGGCATGGCAGCTGCATCATCCCATTTTCCAGTGAGGAAGGAGAGGCTGTGTAGAGCTGGGACCAGAACCCAGTTCTGTCTGACTTCTGGCCCGGGCTGCCAATCATTGGCTAGCAGAGGTGGGAGTGCTGAGTCCTGCTTAGGGTCTGTTCCTGTCACTGTGTCTGGTACGTAATAATTTAGGAGATGTTTGTTGAATGACTGTTGCTCATTTACACATGAAGTAAGTTTTCCTCCATTATGGTAAGGTCATCTGGTCATTCTGCACCATTATTCCCATATGTTTGGTGGACATATAACTGCATTTCCTACAGATCAATTAGGAATTTTAGGCCCCTCTGCCGGGTGGGGAATTATGTCAAAGTACAACAAGCAATAGACTTGATCCAAAGAGCAGGCTTTAAGTTGTGGCTCAGTTGTTTATTAGCCAGGTGGCTGTGGATGAGACCCAGAACCTCTCTGAGCCTCAGTTTTCCCCTGCGTAAAATGGGGGAGTAATATCTACTCTGACAACCTCCCCGGGTTTTGAGAATGAAATGAGATCCTGGCTGTGGCCTTGATTTGTACACTGTAAAACACGGTGCAGATAATAGCGTTTCTCATCCATCTTTCTTAGCCTGGACACGGTGAAGCCGCTCTCCCTTCTCTGCCCAGGGCTGGTTGGCAGGCTCCTCCTCCCTCGCCTGCCTCGTCTGCCCCAGCTACTGATGCCCAAAACCTACGACTCCTTTGTTTCAGGCTTTGGAGTCCTGGCTTTTCCTGGCGTCCACGGCCTCTGCCTCCTTCCCCCGGGAGCCTGGAAGTGGAGGATCGGTTCGCGTCTCCATGGCAACCAGAGAGTCCGAGCCGCACCCCCGCGGGGGGCCTGAGTCTGTTCCAAGCCGCGGGGGCGGAGCCAGAACTGAGCGTTCCAGCTACGCGGTAGCACCTCCGGGAACCAGCTACCGGGTCCCCTCTGCCGGGTCTTTTAGTTGCTCTTTTGCGGGGCTAGTGCCCCTGCCCCAGGCCTGCCGGAAGAGCTGGGGGTGAGGGGTAAGCCATCCTGCGGTCCAGGCGACTGCTGCAGGCCGAGTCTGAGGACTCTTGTGTGAATGGGACAGGGGCTGCCCTCCCTGCCTGCGCACGGTAAAGCCCTGTCTGTGCGCCTCCTTCACCTCTTCACCAGCAAACCTCCCAGTCCTTCAAGGCTGAAGTCAAATCCTGCCTCTTACAAGTAACCTTTCCTGTGCTTCTCATACAGCCTGGCTGATGGCTTCCTGGGGCTCTTTCAGAGTTTAGTTTCATTTGACTCTAGGGGCTGTGACCTCAGGGTCCTTGTCTGAAACTGGTGGTTCTCGGCCTTACAATACATTAGAATCACCTGGGGAGCTTTTAACAGCCCTGCTGCCCCGGCTAACCCACACCAACTCCATATGGATCTCTGGGGTGGGAGCCAGACACCAATCTCCCCAGGGGATTCCAGTGTGCAGGGAAGGTTGGAACTGGTGTCTTGAAGTTCAAATTTTTATTTATTTGTTTGTTTGTTTGTTTGTTTTTGTTTTGGCTGCACCGTGGGGCTTGTGGGATCTTAGTTCCCGGAGCAGAGACTGAACCTGAGCCCACAGCAGTGAAAGCGCCGAGTCCTAACCACTGGACTGCCAGGGAATTCCCAACTTCAAATTTTAAACACTCCCATGGCCTGTGATGCCTTGCTTGATGCTAAGCCTACTGAACGTAGGCTGACCAATGAACAGTTGGGTCCACTGATGAAGGAAAGCCTGCTAGAGCCTAGCCCAGTTGTATGTTTCCAAAGCTCTGGTTTGTTTCTTTTGTTGTTGTTGTTTTGTTTTTCAAGGACTAGGAGACCTCTGAGGGCACTTACTGCTCAGGAAGAGGACTGGGGTGGTAATGATAATAGCTACTTGTTTATTTAGCACCTGCCCTGGACCAGGTGCCTTGCATTGCATTTAGTTTTTGATGGGGACCCCACAAAAACCTCATGAGGTATAGGCATTGTGTATTATCCCCATCTTACAGATGAGGAAACTGAGGCTCTGGAAGGTTAAATAGCTTGCCCAAGGTCCCATGGCTCTTAAGTGATAATACTGGGATTGGAACCTGAGTCTAACTCAAAGCCCGTGCCCTTGACCACTGCCCTGTCCTGGCTCCCAGCTCCCTCTTCCATCAGTTGTAGAGCAGGAGGTGCTGAGAAGGAGGCGGCTTGTCCCATGGGAAAGATGCTGGTCCCAGGATGCCTCACCTTGGTGCCATGCCACTGCTGAGGGGCTCCCAATGGGATCTCCGGGGTCAGCTGGGGTCACGGGGCCCTGAAAGTGTCCAGCCCTTTCTCCTCTTCCTTCAGCAACCTCTACTGAGGACTGTTCTGCCCAGATGCTGTCCAAGTTCTTTAACCCCCAGGATGTTTAATGTCTCACAACCAGCCTGTGACACGGGCATTGTTATTCTGTTTCGAAGATAAGAAACTTGAAGCTTGGGGCGGCCAGAGCCAACCAGCTGACGATCCGCAGAGCAGTCCTCCCGGTTCTGTGGCCCCAAGGCTCTGGACTCTGAGTCTGCCTTGGGGATCTTGGCTTCCCCCAGGTTGCTGTGGGAGAAGAGGCCAAGTTTTGTACCCCTGTGTGCCTCTAGCTGTGTGAAGGATATGAGGGTCACTGTGCTGCTTATCAGCCTCAGAACGGACCCACCTGTTGAGAACAGCCAGTGTCCTGGCCCGCTGGGAATGTGTGGGGGAGTTAGAGGATCTGGGGGGAAATGGGCAGCTCTGTGCACCTCCCAGGGGAGGGTCCGACATCGGGAAACCACATGTGCACGGTTTCACAGCAGGGTCAGTGCAGGCCTCAATCCAGTGCCCGGCATCCAGCGCCCGGCATCCAGGGGAGGTCTGAGCAGGGGACAGAATCATTTGCTGGGAGCTAGTGACAGGAGTGGCAAGTTGGAAGGACTCTACCCGTGCAGGAGGGACCTCAGCTTCAGCGACACCAGTCTGTTCATCAGTGCCCTGAAAAGAAGGGCGTGGTCCTGCCCCGGGTCTTTGCAGCTCTGTCCCCCTCAGTGGAAATGGCCTCTTCCTGCCCCTCTTCTCTCACTTCTGTTAAGGCACACTCAGACCCTTCGCCAAACGGCCCTCTTCCTCCTCCAGACTTTGACACAGGTTGTTTCTTCCACTCATGGGCCCTGAGAGCAACCTGCCCAGGTGGATTTTTCTCTTTGTACAGGTCCTACACATTATAATGGTTGAAACACAGGTCCCGGAGTCAGACTAGCTGGCTAGTCTGTTAAGTGCACTTAACAGCCTTTAAACCTTGGGCAAGTGACTTAACCCCCTATACCTTCACTTCCTCAACTGTAAATGAGAATCACAATGGTGGTACTTAAACTTGGTTTTTAAATTTTTAAAAAACTTTGAGTGCACCAGTGTTAAGCATACAGCTTAATGAACTCTTACGTACGTCTGCTCATGTACCCACCCAGATCAAGATGTAGAACGTTTCCAGTAACCCAGAAAATTCCCTCATGCCCCTTCCCAGTCAATACCCACTGCCTCCTGCAGCCCACCCCCAGGTAGCCACTACTGTGAACTTCCATCGCTGTTAGTTTTGCCTGTTCTTGAACTTCATAGAAATGGAATCCTACCGTATGTGCTCCTTTGTGTCTGGTTTCTTTTGCTCAACACATTGTAAGATTTATCCATCATAGGGTTGCTCTGATGGTGAAATGAGGTAGTGTACAGCCCACAGCCCAGCCCAGTCACAGATGACAGTGAGCATGCTAGGACAACACTGTGAGGTCCTGGAGGGGAGGACGGAGTCTGTGCCCTGTGGCTCTGTCACCACCTGACACAGCGTGTGGCATACAGAGACTTTTGATGCTCTCTGAGGAAGTTTGATGCTGCTTTGGTGGGAAGGATGGTCAGGCCTGAGCTTCCCTCCGCTGTTCTCCTAAGGTTCCCTCCACCCGCGCTCCCTCAGTTCTAGGGCAGAAAATGGGTTTATCACCTAATATCAGCCTTTGTACCTCCCCTGCTGGGGGGAGCAGGACCGTTCCACACCTGGAACTTATCTTTATCCTGTACCCACAGGTTCTTAGAGTGTCCAAGAGGAGGTTGGAAAGAACCCTTAAACTTCCCTCAGCATCTGTTTTTGGGGGTTGGGATACCAGGATGGATTCTTGGCTGTGTCCATCAGTCGTTGGCGATGGGCAGTCTCAGGGGAGGGTTGTAAACAGCTTGACACCTGTGTGCCTCCAGCCACCTGGGCGCCCCTTCCCCCCCCACCCCCCGCCCTTGCGCCTCCCAGAGCTGAAGGTGGTAGAAACGAGAGCTGGTCATTTGGGTTTGAACTTACCCCCACTGGCCAACTCTCCACATTGCCCCGAAAGAGCATGTTTGAGGTCTCCATGGTCTGTCACTGGTTGGCTCATATCCTTTCATCTGGCACAGACTCCATCACAGGCTTAGAATAGGTAACCCTACATTCACATGTGGTCCCAATCTGGGCGATTCCTAGGCGATCTGGAGGTCACAGGATTCTGCCTGCATTGTAACTCGACAGAGGAACATACGCATCCATTGGGAGAAATTATCTAAAGTTAGAGATGGTCGACAACGATGTGGCTGGCAAGATCCCACTGCAGGAAATGGTCCAGATCAACCGTCTTCCCTGGGTCCTACCTAACTCTTAGCTCAGCTCACAAGGCCCTTGGTGTGCTGGTCTGTGCCCACTTCTCCAGTGCAATCTGCCCCTCACCCCCCTGCTCACTCAGTGTTCCAGCCAGGCTGGGCTATTTATAGTTCCCTAAGGCACTTTGTGCCTTTGCCAAGCCTCTTCTCATTGCCTGGAACTCTGCTCCTGTCCCCCATCTGCCTGGCAAGCACCCACACATCTCTCAAGATTCGATTAATTATATTAATGATAGCAGCTAAGATTTATTGGGTGCTTACTATGTGCTAAGTGCCTTGCATGCGTTATCCAGCTTAATCCTCGCAGTAGCCCTGTGCACTCCATCTCTTTGTCATCCTCTTTCACGGCCACTGGTTTAACCAATATCCATTTGTAAGTGGCTGCCTTGTACCAGCCACTCCTCTGAGCACAGAGGAGTGGGATGTGATTCAGCCTGGATTGGAACCTAAACTGTGCGACCCCAGGGTCCTTGCTCTTAGCCGCAGTGATAAACCACCTTCCTTGGAGTATCACCCAAGCCCATCCAGCCATCCTCTCACCCATACTGTTTCCTGCTCCCTCCTCTTTGCCTTGCCTGTGAGGTACTTCTGTCATAGCATCTAGGATGTTTTCATGCTTATTGGACTGCCTTCCTCTACTGGGCTGTAAGGAGTTCAGTTAGGAATGTGTTCATTTTAAGTGGCAGAAAATCCAACATATAGGGGCTTATAGTTCCCATTTAGCAAGAAATGAGGTAGGCTGTTTCTAGCGTGGCTCAGTAGCTCAGGAACATCAGGGAAATGTCTGCGTTCTTTCTTGATCATTTCCTCAAGGCAGCAACATGGCCACTGTAGCTCTGGTTATCACATCTGAGTTCAAGGTATAAAGTCCTTTTTTAATTATCAGAGCAAAGGCCTTGCCGGAGGTCTACACTTACATCTCCTTGACCAAAAACTAAGTCAAATGGCCAATCCTAGTTGTAAGAGAGGCAGAGGAAGTGGGTATTTTGCCAGAGACTGGGTTCATTGCCACCTCATATAAAACCAGCATAAGGTAAGCAGGGAAGGAGAGAAGATAGATATTGAGTAGGAGACAAGCAGCGTCTGCTAGTAACCTAGAGAGCAGAGATCATGTATTAATTGCTCCCAAATTCTCAGAATCTGAATGCTTTAGAATTATTTTGTATTGTTGCCTTGCAGACAACATACAGACATATGCACATACAGACATTTTTTTCAAACATAATATACTGTACATACCATTATTAATTTCTTTTGCACTTAATAAGATGATGTAAATCATCCAGATAATTTTTAATGACTACATAGTAGTCCATCTTGGAGAAGTACCATAATTTACCCAAGTCCCTATAATTAATCATTCAGCTTGTTTTTAATATTTCACAATCATAAACAGCCCTGTGATGAATAACCTTGTAACTTTATTTTTATGTACATTTATAATTAATTTCTTAGGACACAGTCTTAGAGTATGCTGGGTTAAAAGCTGTACCAACTGTTAAAGCTTTTGATACCAAGTTGACCCCAGAAAAGTTGTGCCAGTTCTACATACCCTCCAAGAGATTCTGAGATTGCCTGTTCTCTTACAAGCTTGGGTATTTTCCTTGCTGATTTGATAGGAAAATTGCAAAAGAGAGGTTTGCATTTTCTTTGATTACAGGTGAAGTTAACATTTAACATATATATGTTATATATATATGTATATATATATATATATATATATATATATATATATACACACACATTGGGCAATTCTCTTTTTAATTTTCTATTCATTTCTCTAACTCATTTAGAAAGTTGAGGTATTTGTCTTTTTCTCATTGGATTGCAAAAGTGCTTTATATATTCAGGAGGCAAGGAGGTTCATAGGAGAAGGGTGGAACTGAGCTGGATTTGAAAGCTAAATAGGACTTCGCTGGGTGGTCAAAGGGTGAGGAGAGTGTTCTAGGTATAGGAACAGCATGTGCAAAGGTCCAGAGGTGGGAAACTGTGTGTTTGGGGACTGTGTTAATTTCATAGGGCTGCCATTAAAAAAAATCATCGCAGGGAGGCTCAAGAGGGAGGGGATATGGGGATATATGTATACATATAGCTGATTCACTTTGTTGTACAGCAGAAACTAACACAACATTGTAAAGCAATTATATACTCCAATAAAGATATTTTTAAAAATCAAAGTAAAAATAAAACATCATCACGGGGACTTCTCTGGTGGTCCGGTGGTTAAGACTGCGTGCTTCCACTGCAGAGGGCATGGGTTCGATCCCTGGTCAGGGAACTAAGATTCCAGAAGCTGCGTGGCCAAAAAAACCCCCAAAATTTATTTTCTCACAGTCTGGAGGCCAGAGTCCAAAATCAAGGTGCCGGCAGGGCCATGCTCCCTGCCAAGGCGCTAGGGGGAGAATCCTTGCATTGCCTCTTGCAACTTCTGGTGGCTCCAGACATTCCTTGGCTTTTGGCCAGATAACTCAGATCTCTGCCTCCATCTTCACATGGCCTTCTTCTGTGTGTCTGTGTCTTCTCCCCTTCTGTTTCCTATAAAGACATGTCATCAGATTTGGGTCCCACTCAATTAAAGTAGGATCATCTCATCTAGAGATCCTCAACTTAATTACATCCACAAGGACCTTTTTCCTAAATAAGGTCACATTTATGGGTACCAAGGTTAGGATTTGGACATATATATTTGGGGGCTACTATTCAGACCCTTTCAGGGACCTACCTAGAAGATGTCTGATATTACAAGGCAGCAGAATACGATTCTGTAAAGGAAGAGTCAGGTGCTGACTATGAAAGGCCTTGAGCCAGGGAGTTTGAAGTGAATGGGGAACTGTTGAATTTTGAACAGTGGGGAAACGCGATCAGATTTGCAGTCTGGCAGTCACGGGGAGAGAGTGTTGGAATTGTCCTTGTAAGAGTTGGTGAGGGTGGGAAGGTGGATGGGGAGTGGGGATATTTCAGGGTGTAGGAGATGAGCAGGAAGAGGGAGGAATCTGGCATGACTCCTAGGTTTCCAACTTGAGTGATCTGGCAGATTAACTTCAGGAAAAGCTTGGGTTTGAAGTTCCTGGGGGTGGAGTTGTCCAGGAAACAATCAAAGAGATGGGTCTGCAGCCCAGACCTCTCCCTAGAATATAAATAAAATTTGGGAGAGGGAGTAAAGTAGAGGTGACAGAAACCCGGAGAACACCAATTTTTCCCCGTCATTTTATTATGAAAAATTTCAAACATACCGAAAAGTTTAAAGAATTGTATAGTGAACAGCCATGTACCCACCATCTGGAGTCTGTAATTATCATTTTTCTCCACTTGCTTTATCACACATCTGGCCACCCCTCTGAATATCATCAACCCATCTTGTTTTTTATGTACGTCAGAGTAAGTTGCAGACATCAGTACATTTCACTTCGACACTTAAACATGCATGTCATTAACTAGAGTTAAATATTTAGTGAAATGCACAAATCTTTGATGCACTGTACTATTTGATGAAGTCAATGAACACATCCGCCTGTGTACCCCAAATCCCTGTCAAGATACAGAACATTTCCATCACCCTAGAAAATTCCCTGTGCTCCTTACAGTCAACTCCTGTCCCTACCTGACCCCCAGAAGCAACCACAATTTTCATTTTTTTTCCAAGAGTAAATTAAATTTGTCTGTTCTAGAACTTCATATAAATGGAGCCATACAGGATGTGTTCTTTTGTGTCTGGCTTCTTTCACTTAGCATAATGCCTGTAAGAGTCATTTCTGTGTGTCTCAGTATTTTGTCCCTTTTATTGCTGAGCAGTATTCTATTGTAAGGATGTATAGGGAATACCAATTTTTAAGGGGTGGGCAGGGAAAGAGGATTCCACCAAGGAGACTAGAAGGAACAGTGAAGACCGTAGGAAAAGCACCCAGATAGAATGTCAAGGAAAACCATCTGGATCAGTTATAATTAGGTTTGACTGCATATAACATAAAAACTAAATAACAGTGACTTAAATAACATAGGCATTTTTCTTCTCTCATGTAAAAGAAGTCCAGAGGTAGACATTCCTGGGGTGGTATGTTGGCTCACTGTGCCATCACGGGCCCAGGCTCCTAGCTTTGTGCTCAGCTATATTCAGCACTGGCTTCTATCCTCAAGGTCCCCTCATGGCTCAGTATGGCTGCTGGAGCTCCAGCTCTCCTATCTGCTTTCCAAACTGGCAACAGAAGGAGGAAGCATGGAGAGAGGGAAAAAATACCTTCCAGCGAAAACAATCTCAGCAACTTTCTTCAAAGTTCCACACATATCCACTCAACATCTCATTGGCCAGAACTTCATCACATGGCCCACACCACTAGGAAAAGTAGCCTTTTAGCTAGCCACGGAGCACACTGCCACTCCAAAGATAGTGAGATTTCTGTTACTAGGAGGGGAAATGGATATTGGCTGTCAGCAGCCTCCTCTGCCTTTTCTCTTTTGACACCTGGTGGCCAAGCCATGGTCCACGCAGCCTTCCTGTCTGTGGACCTACACAGACTGAAGGCTGTGCTTGGCAGATTCCCACCCTCCTGAGTCCCATGGGCTCCTTCTTTCTCAAAGGGTTGGTTTCTCTGTCTTTTCTGTATCCCTTTTCCTGGTAGGATTCTCCGGGGTCTCTGGCTGGTTTCCTGGGCTGTCAGGGTCTCCAGGAGGTTGGAATGAAAGGGACAGTATCCAGGAACATTTGCAGAGAGCTCTGAGGGCACTCTCCTCCACGCCCGGGCGCCCCGCTGTTGTGGCTGGCACCCCTCTCTCCCCTCCTTGGTCAGCCTCCCCTGACGAGGGCTGTAGAAGGACATTTCCCTAGAAGATTAGTGAGATTCAGAGGGGGAAAGATGGCATTTGGAGACAGACTTGGATTCAGATCCTTTCTGTGCAAATCTCTCTGAGACTCAGTGACTCTGTCTGTGAACTGGGGATCGTGAGAGCAGCCTCCCCGATGTGGCTAGGTTGAGATGTGGGTCCAGGGGCACCACTCTGATAAGGATGAATTGGGCACACGTGGCGGAAGGCTGGCAGAGACCTTCCCGCCCTGTTGTGACCCAGGCAGCTGCAGACTGTGCGGTAGAGTCAAGCCTCACCGCTTTCCCTGTGGTCCCTTCTACCCTTGCCCTTGGGAAATATCTTGAGAGTTGAAGGCTCTGGTCCTGTGACCCCTGGGAATTGGTCAGTGTACAGGAGAATCAGCGGGGCCTGCTGGAATCTGAACGGATGGCCAGGCCAGTGTTCACCACACCTCACACCCCCCGCTTGACTCCAGGCACTAACAGGGCAGCCTGGAGCCTCCTGGAGGAGAGACCGCAGGTTACCGTGGTGTTTCATTCCCTCCTTGTGCTTCTCCAAAGGGAGTAGGTCTCACCAAACAGCCGGGCTCCCTCACAGTGCCAGACTGGGGCAGCCCGGATGCTGTGGCTCCTCTTCCTCCCTCCCGCCCCCTGGAAATAGCAGAGTCGGCTCACCCCCACCTGCTCCTGAGACAGAAGCCCTGTGTCCTCCCGGCAGTGGGTCCTGTTTCCCCCGTGCCTGGCACACACACATCCCAGTGTCTGGATTGCTAGGTCCTGTGGTTCTTCACGTGCACGCCTGTCCTGGGGAAAAAAATAATAGCTCACGTCCCTGACAGCTTAATGGGCCGTCAGCACAGGACTGGAGAGGAAGTCGGCAGGAACAGGTGCAGCGAGGCTGGGGGGCGCTCTCGGCTGCCAAAGGGGCAGATTGGACTGAGTGTGGCCGTGGCCGGGCGCCCTGGTGACCCGTTGACACCATTCTCAGGCTGCCGGCTGCCCCGGGGGCTGGTGTGTTGTGACAGAGGAGGAGGAGCCAGGGCCCCGCTGAGAACTTGGCTCAAGCCTCAGACCTGAGAGGGACAGTGCATTCCTCTGCCCATTCACTCACTCCACACACGTTCCCAAGATCCTGACCCACGTGGGCCGTGGCTGCTGGGCACACAGCGATGGCTGTCACCCAGTTCCGCGCCAGGCGCTCAGGGACGAATGGGCAGGATCGCTGGGGGCACTAGAGGGCCACGCACTGTAGTTCTGAGCTGGGACGCCAGGGGGGACACTGTGGAGGAAGTGATATCTGAGCAGATGATGGGACAGACCCAGCCAGGGGTGGAGGTGGGGGAGGGTCCCTCACACAGCTGTAGGAGAGACCCCCACTGGTGGGGTGTGATGGGGGCCTTTCTGAGATGCTGCCTTGCGCCCGCATGGACCCGGCCTGCTGTCCAGGGAGGGGGTGTCTGGGCGGGGGCTCTGGCCCCTGAGTGGTGCTGGCAGCGCCGACGGGGTTAACAGCAGCTTGACTTCCCTGTTTCTTCCCTCCTTTTCCCAAGGAATCCTACATTGAAATTACAGAAGTAAGTGCCGGCTTTTGAGAAGTCTGCTGTGCAACCGCGTCCCTGCCAGGCCCGGGCTGCCTTCTGGCCCATGCTCTGCCAGCCTTGGGCTCTGACCTGTGCGGAGCCTTGTTCGAGGGGTGAGGGCTGCCTCGGGTGCCGTTCCTCAGCCCCCACCCCGAACCCTGCTCTGCCCCCCCATCCAGGGATGGGGCTCAGTGTACAAATGGTACCCAAAGAGGAGGAGCTCAGGAAGTGACATCGCTCGGGCCCGCCCGCACCTCCTTGTTCCCTATAAAAAGCAAAATGGTGACTCAGAGAGGAGAGTTGGAAGCGTCCTGCCTCCTGCTCCCACTGTTAATTTTTAGACTCGGAATTAGGCAGGAGGCAAAGGAAACAGCAGCTCGAAATACGCGACTGACATGCTATTAAGCGGGTGGCAACTGCGGAGCCGCACCCCCTCGACTCCCAGCGGCCCCTGAACCGCAGCTCCTGGTGCCTGCTGGCGCTCCGGGACGCGCAGCCCTGCCCGGGCTGGGCGTGGATGGTGCGGCCCGGGGCATGGCAGCCGGGGACCGCCGCTGGCGCCCACTGCGCTACCAATCCCTGGCAGCCCTCGTGGAGGACTCTCAGTGGCCTTTCTTGTTCCTTGTCTCAGACTTCAGCTACGGGGCAGACGACTACGACGGAGAGGGGAATGAAGAGCAGAAGGGGCCCCCGGAGGGCTCGGAGACCATGCCATACATCGATGAGTCGCCCACCATGTCGCCCCAGCTCAGTGCCCGGAACCAGGGCGGCGGGGACAGCATCTCCCCCACCCCACCAGAGGGGCTGGCACCTGGGGTAGGTACACCTGCTTTTCCTTCCAGGTTTGGGAAGAGGGGGCTTTTGGGGAGGCGTGTAGGCAGGCATGGGTGTCGTGGGCCAGGCTCTGCTTGGGGCGCTACTGGGGTGCAGGACTCGGGAAATCTGGGCTTGCTCTTGGTGCCCTCATCATCTCATTCCGGTCCTGGGCCTCTCAGAGTAGCACCCCCCCCGCCCCCCCGCTGCTCTTTCTGCCACTGCTGCACCTACCCCTGCCTCTTCTACCAGCCATCTGCTCCCCCTGCCTCCTGGACACCTCACTTCCTCTTTCAGCTTTCTCTCTCAGCTCTCCTCTAGCAGGATGGGGCCTTGCGGAGGGAACAGGCTCTCCTCTCTGGGCCCGGGCTGGGCAGTGGCTGCATATGTGAGTTGTGGGCTATAAATGCACAGGTGCCGGCTCAGCAAACCAAGGCTGGCCTCGGTGCCGGCAGTGGGGGGAGTGAGCAGCTTCTGTAGCATTCCCTGAGGACCAAGGGCCCCGTCCAGCCCTCCTCTGTTGACTCTGGAAGGGAATGAGCCGTAATGGTGTCCACCTCTCCTCTTGTCCACCGATGAGAGCTCGGCTCCAAAGAGAAGCATTTTACAAGCAATACTGAGGATGTACTCTGAGACAGGCGGAGGGGTAGAGATGCGAGGAGGTTTGCAATCCTTGTAATTAATGCTGTTCCTGGGCCCAGAGACCAGCTCTGTCCGTGCTCAGTTTGTGCGAGTGTGTCTGAGACACAAGAGCAAGTGAGACAGAGGGATTCCTGGGGGCTATTTTTCAGAAATTGGGAAGAATCAAAGAATCAAATTTCTCCTTTGGCGGGGGGCGGGGGGGGGCTTGGATTGCTTGGTCCTGCTTGGTAGGGGGCTTGTCCAGGTGTGTTTTGTAGGGGGATCCCCTTTCTTCCCTCTAATACCCTCGAGGAGCAGTCACTGAGTTGCTGCAAGATACTTGTTTCCCTCCTGCAGGGCCCAGCACACCCCCACTCCAGCCAGGGGGCTGCCTGGACCCTACCATTTCTTGCGAACCCCCTGCTTCCTTCCCTCCCAGCCTCCTTGTCCACCCTCCACCCCTGCGTAGAGCTCTCACCCCCTCTTCACACAGCAGGGTGGCTGTTATAGCCTTTGGCAACAAGGGCCTTGGCAACCGGCTTCCCACTTGGGAGAAGCCACATTGTTGCCATGGCAACAGAGGCCTAGGCAGAGCTTATCAGCTGCCAGGCAGTGCAAGTTTGGGAAGGGATGGTGGGGGCAGGTGGGAGGTGGAAGTGATGGGCAAGGGCGTTGATCAGGTTCAGGCCCCCCACAGCTGACATTCTGGGGTATTGTCCTGTCGTCCTAAGGAAGGGTGGCAGGTGAGAGACAGCCATCTTGGACCTGCGGGGCAGGATTCTTGCTACTGATGGAGGAGAGGGTGCTCTGGGACCTGAACTGACTCTAACCAGGGGAAGCAAAGTGACAGCTCTTGCTTCCCATCTCTGCCTTTAGGTCTCTGACCACAACAGGGCTTAGAGACATCCCCCTCCCATCCCGGAGACTCAGCTATTACCCCTGTGAGCTGCTGCAGAAAGATTCACCAGGAATCCTGGCTGAGAGTTGAGAACGTGTGGCCAGATTAGAGCCACTTGCTGAAGAGAAAAGCCATTTATTTCCCTTTCTCCTCTCTGCCTTCCTCCTTGCTTCCTGTCCTGTCTCCTTCCCTTGTCACATGACCACCTTGCTGGAGTGCTTGTCCATCTACTTTCAGATTCCCTGGTGAAAGGTACTCAGGTGCTTTCTCTAGTGAAACGGGTCACAGGCATAACAGGGAGATGCCCCCACCTGGAGCTCTGAGGCTTCAGGGCAAGGACTTCCTTTACTACGATGCTGCCCATTTTGCTTGGCGACTCACAAGGGAAGAGCTTGGTTTGAGGACTTTGAAATCCAAGAGGTGCTACAGTGACAACTGGCCAAAGTGCTTGGGAACCCCAGGATTAATTTTTGCACCATTGGCTAGAAATTATACAAGGTAGGGGTGGGGAGCGTTAATCCAGCTTGGGGATCCTAGCAAAGATTCCAGCCCAGTGTACCCCCTGCCTGCCTTTCCCTCCTGAGTTGCATTTCTGCCCTCTCTGCTGTGTCACTGGCCCCATCTAGTGGACTCAGCAAGTATTGCTGTGTACATTGGGGTGCTGGAGAGAGTTGACACACCTCTTCTGAGTACTTGGGGGCTGTTTCAGTTTAAAAAAAAAAAAAAAAAAGAAAGAAAAAGAAAGCCAAGGTTTCTGTTACTTGGCTCTGCTCATTTGACCAGGCAGGTCCCCTCCCTGCCAGGCTTCCTGTTGGGGCGTTGGGAACCAAGGGGACTTTTGGACCAAATCAGATGATTGTTCTAGATATTCAGATATCTGGCCTCTGGCAGCCGGACATTCCACACCCAAATGTGCATGCAACTTGTTCCTGGAAGCCCAAGGTTTGGTCTTTATATTAGGGTTCTCCAGAGAAACAGAACCATTAGGATACAGAGAGAGAAGGATTGATTTATTATAAGGAATTGGTTCACTAGATTATGGAGGCTGAGAGGTCCCAAGATCTGCAGTCAGCAAGCTGGAGACCCAGGAGAACTGATGGTATAGTTAGTTCCAGTCTGAGTCCAAAGGCTGGAGAATCAGGAGAGTTGATGGTGTAAGCTCTAGTCCGTATTGAGTCCAAAGGCAGGAGAAGACCTATGTCCCAGCTCAAAGACAGGCAGAGAGAGTGAATTCTCCCTTATTTCGCCTTTTTGTTCTATCCAGACCTTCAACTGATTAGATGAGGCCCACCCACACTGGGAAAGCAACCTGCTTTACTCAGTCAACTGATTCAAGTGTTAATCTCATCCAGAAACACCCTCACAGACACACCCAGAATAATGGGTGGCCAAACGTCTAGGTATCTGTGGCCTTGTCAGGTTGATGCATAAAACTAGCCCTCACGGTCTTACTCTCCCAGCAGCTCAGAGAATGGAAGGGACATGAGCTTTGCATAGATGAACATGTGCTGCTCTCTAGCTGTGGGACTCTGGATCAGTGTCATAACCCCTCTGAGCCTCAGTTTCCTCATCTCTAAATAGGACTAACCACCTGAAGGGTTGCTGAGAGGACGGACTGAGATAGCTCAGGTGAGGCCTGCAGCGCTGGGCCTGGCTCACTGTGGGTCCTCGGTCCTTGGCGCCCAGGGCCCACGAGACTCTCCTCACCAGCCTTTAGAGGGGTGGGGAGCCCAGAGCACTGCGAGGACCAGGTCTAATGAATATTTGCTGGACGACAACTGAATCTGCTTTTGCAACCTCCTTCCTGGGGTCAGATCTGTCCTCCCAGGTGTGGTAGCCCAGATGAAACCGGGTCTCCGGTGTTGCAGGACAAATGCTCTTCACTCCCCAGAACGCCCTGCAGCCTCACTCTGCTCTCGCCTTAGATGTGCCCCAGTGTGCAGCCCAGCGAGGTATCAGGGTGAAAGCTGAAGCCCCGCCCTGCAGACCCTCACTCTCCCCAAGCCCAGGCTGAGTACAGCTCCCTCCGGTGGCTCAGTTCAGCAGAGAGGGCCTGCTTTCACCCTGGGAAGGACGGGCGGGACTCTCCATCTCACTGACAAGCGGGGCACACGTTCCCCTGCCAGGACCGTGGTCATTCAGAAAAGCGTGTGCCCCACAAGCCATGGACTTGTCTGACTCCCCTCTTGGGAGGCGCCGTGAAAAGGGGCCACAAGGCAGAGAGAAGATCTGGTTGTTGTCTCAGTGCCACCACTTTCTAGCTGCGTGACCTGAGGGATTTCACTCATCTGAGCTCCAGTTTGCTCATCTGTAAAGTGAAGACACTGAGAATTTCCTCCCTCCTGACCTCACACAGCTGTCGGGAGGCTTCTGTGAGATGGTGCCAGGCAGGTGCTTTATAAATTGTAAAGTCTGTACATGTTAGTACTGCACTAACTGCTGAATTGAGGAGTTTAGTCTCCAGACGGCAGGATAATTTAAAGATAGGTGGGGGGAGTTGAGATGATCACCACTGTCAACCTTCTCATCTTCCCCCCTTCCCCCGCACAACCCCCCCTTCCTCACAGCTACTTAGACTCGCCCTGAGCCTTTTACATGGGGAGCCAGAGATATACTTAAACTTGGTCTTTCTTTTATTCTTTTCTTGTTTTTCTTTTGGCCGCGCCTGCATGTGGGATCTTAGTTCCCTGACCAGGGATTGAACCCGTGCCTCCTGCATTGGAAGAGCGGAGTCTTAACCACTGGACTGCCAGGAAATCCCTAAACTTGGGTCTTTCTGACGCTGGAGTCTGTGTGGTGCTCCCAGGTCCCCTCAGACACCACCTCCCTTGTGAAGGTTTTCCAGCCCATGGCTGAGCCCTCCTCTGTCTGGGGACCGTGCACAGTTACTCGTGGGGCACGTCTGCCCTGCGAGATCCGGAGCCCTGATCCCCAATCATCTCTGGGACCCCCATCAGCAGCTCCCGGGCACCTAGGGATATTCACCCGGTGTTTATGGAATTGAATCAAGTAGCACTGGATTGGCCAGGGAGCAGGGAGGGAGGGCAGATACAGTCTCAGGGGATGAAGCTAGGACGAATTGCTGCCCCCTCTTCCCTTCCTGGTCCCTTCTGAAGCCTTGGGGTTTGGGATCTGAGGTTGCAGGACAAGGAAGTCGCTTCTAGGTGAAAGGAGAAGCCACGTGGCGAGCCGGGAACATCTGAGGTGGCGTCCCAGTCTGCTCTCTTTGGACGGCGTTCGAGGCCTGGGTTGGGTGGGTTGGCGGCTGCCCTTTATCCTTACGCCTCTCAGGAGTTTCCAGCTGCAGGTAAAACCAGAGACATCTCTCCTCAGGTTGCCGACCTCCTGCCTCAGCAGCCTGGCTCCCCACTGCCCCCTTTCTGAATCTTTGGTCCCCACTCCAAAGAGGAGGAGCTTGCCTGGCTCCCCCTACGTGCCAGGTACTGTGCCAGGTGCCCACGGGCTTCATCGCCACCTATCCCTGCAACCACTGGGAGAGCCCCCCATTTTGTAGATGAAGAAGCTATGGCTCAGGGGGTTCCTTGGCTTGTGTGAGTTGAGGGGGATGTAAATAGGAAGTAGGGAGACGGTGCCCTGGTTGTGGTCCTCAGCCCCTCCGTGGCTGGTGCTCCCTGGCCTCTCTGGCCCATCGCCCCCCCTTTCACACATGGCTGGGATCTGGGCTTCCCTGGCTGGCCACACCCAGCCGACCTGGAGCATCCCTGTAATGCTCACAGCCTGTCTGGGATCGCCCTCTCCCCGCTACTGTGCTGTGCGTTTCACATCGGCCAGTAAGGCGACTTCCAGAGCAACGTGTATTCGGTGAAGGTTTGCTCATCTCCTGCAGGTCCCAGGGACGGTGGATAGGAGAGTGAACCAGACCCATTCTCTGTCCTTGAGGCTCGGGAGTCTCTGGGGGTGGGGCAGGGAGGCCAACCGACCCGCCTAATCACACCAGGAGGTGTGAAATTGCCCCTGAGAACGCCTTCAGTTTGAGACGTTTGGCCACACAGGTGAGCCGCCAGGGGGCAGAGGCTGGATGGCCCCCTGGGCTCTGGGTTCTGCCAGGGTGCAGAAGGGCAGGGAGTATCCCAGCAGCAGGCTGGCTCTTACCCAGACTCTCTTTTCCATCCTCCTCACCTAGTTCCTCCACTAGTGGGTGCTAGCACTTTCTTTCCACGATGATACTCTGATGATGCTCTTGTGGACCTTCCTCCCACAGGGTTATGGGCTGGTTGCTTCTATCTGGAAAGCCACACAGACCCCCCCCCCCCAACCCTCCTGCCTGTGTGGCAGAAAGAAGAGAAAGAAGAGAAACGCTTCCATAGCACTTACTAAATGCCGGGCACTGTTGTAGCACTTTATAAATACTAACTCATTTAGTCCTCACCACACCTTGGGAAGTAAGCACCATTACTGCCCCATTTTACAGATGTGAAAACTAAGGTGCAAAGAGGTGACATAACCCACCTGAGGTCCCACAGCTGGTCAGTGGTGGGGGCTCACCACCGCTGTTCTCTGCCACCTCTCCAGAACAGGAACCTTAGTGCCCTCGCCTTACGTCTTTCTGGCTCTGTGACTTTGGATAACCTGTAGAGTCTTGGTCCCCTCAGCTGTAAATAAGGATAAATACATCCTATCTGGAAGGGCTGCTGGGAGGACCGAGTGACACAGTGACTGTGAAAACGCACAGTCTGCACCACAAGGAGGACCAGCTCCCGAGGTGATAGTTGACTTTGAATCTCTCCTGGGATGTGAACCCGGTTCTCTATGGGCCCCCAGCTCTGGCTGCCCTCGGGCCTTCCCATCCCCACTCTAGTCCTGGCAGAGGTGGCTCAGCTCCCACTGGCATTCCTGCTGGGCAGAGGTGCCTTTGGAGGGTGTCACCGTGGATGACCAGTTTCCTTAGGTACCATCCACCCAACCTGAACCCCTTGATTTATCTTCTTGGGAGACCCTTTGCCTTGCCCTTTAAGCCTCCTGGAGTCATTTCTACTCACTAAGTATTTTCTGAACACCCACTTTATTTATTTATTTTTTAGGCTGCGCCACATGGCTCACAGGATCTCAGTTTCCCAACCAGAGATTGAACCCGGGCCACGGCAGTGAAAGCCCAGAGTCCTAACCACTGGACTACCAGGGAACTCCCTGAGCACCCACTTTTTACAAGAACTTGTTCTGGGTGCTGTGGGGAATTAGCATGAACAGGGGTTGCCCCTCACTCCCCCTACACACACACACACACACACACACACACACACACACACACACACACACAGTCCCTCAATTTCAAGGCTTGAGAGATGTATTAATACAACATCCCAAGGAGGGAGCCACGTAACCTCAGGTGGGGGAATCAAGGAGGGGAGCATGTAGGAGGCAGCCTCAGAGAGTAGGTAGTGTTCTGCCTGGGCACTGGTCAGGAAGGACATTCTACATAAAGGGAGCTGTGTAAGTTCTGGAATGTGGGAAAACCTCTGGAGGTGTGAGAAAAGGAGAATGGTCGAGTGTGGCCGGGCTTTGGGTTCATTGGAAGATGTGGGAGGTGAGGCTGGGAGTGGGCTAAGGCTCCCCCCTCCTGCACTCCCCACACACCACCACCCCTGCCAAAGAAGAGGAGAATAGCTGGTGCCTGCCAAGGGCTCAACATGTGCCAGGCCCTGCCCCATGTGTACTAGTCCTCCCTGCAAACTAGAGTTGGTGCTAGAATTATCCCCATTTTACAGATGAGGAAACTGAGGCCCAGAGAGTTTGAACGACTTGCCCAGGGTCACACAGCTGGCAAGAGGCAGAACGAGGATTCAAATCCATCATCCAGGAGAGTTTTTTTATTTGTTTGTTTTTGTTTTACTATATAAACAGTGTCATGTAGTGGCTTATATCCAACATTTGCTTCATGTAATTGACCTCTATATATGATTTGGAGTAACTTCTGCTATAGCAGAAAAAGGGAAGGCAGAGGGAGGAGGACGGCTATCAAGAAGATGATGAGTCTGATTCCATCTGCAGCTGTGGCTGACTCCACCTGCCCCCGGCACTGGCCCCTGGGGTCAGTTCTCATTGGCCCAGGGTCTGCTGAGCTCCAGAAAGTCTGGAGGTGGGACTTGAGCTCCTGCCAAGGAAGTTGGAAGGGCCAGGGATAGGCAGAGAGGAGGGAGAGGGGGCTCCAAGCCAGGTCAAGGCCTGGAGGTGAGAATGCACCTGGCCCTTTCATGGGACAGCAAACAGCAGAAGTTGTTGTCAACAGTTTGATCAGTTGAGTCATCAGCAAGGGCCCCACTGCCCTTGTTAGGGCTGACTTGGTGGCTTCCTGCTGGGTACAGAGTGAGCAGTGTTTTAGAAAGAGTAATCTGATGTCAGCAGGAGGGATGCACTGAGACACTGTCTGGCCACTCCCTGTAAAATTCTTCAGTGCCTGCCCGTAGCAATGCTGTCAAGGCCGTGCCTGACCTGACCACTTGACCTCTGCCTACCTCTGCAGCCTCATTACAACCCCCCAGCTAGAATGGGAGCTCTGCCATGGAGCTTTGTCAGTTTTGTACCAAAATGTTTGCTCATTGCAAACTGTAGTGCCTAGAACTGCGCCTGGCACATAAGAGATGCCTAATAAGTATTGGTTGAATGGATGAAGCCTTGCCACCCAGCCTGAACTCATTTCATTATGCCTCATGCTGTCCTGTCTGCCCCTGAGTCCCCCTGGCATGGCTAATCCGTGCTCATTTTCAGGTAGGAGTTTTAATGTCACCTCCTCTGGAGAACCTTCTGTGACTCCCCCCCTCTGCTGCATCAGATATGTCTTCTGTCTTGTGCCCCCAGAGCTCACTCTACTTGCCCAATTATAGCACTTATCACACTTCTTTTTTTAATTTCTTTATTAAAAAAAAATAATTTTTATTTTTCCTGATTACATCACTGAAAATTCTAACTTTACAGGAACATATAATTATGGAAAGTGAAAGTCTCCTTAAGTCTCATCCTACAGAGAGAATGTCTGTTAAGAGACATCTTCTTTTTCCATGTGAGATATTACATATATATATATATATATATACACATATATGTAAAAAATACATTTTTCTCTGTGTATATATTATATATATATACACTTTTTTAAAAAATGGGATCATACTATTAATACTGTTATGCAATTTGTTCTGGTTATTTAATAAGTCTTGAACATCTTGCATATCAGTAATTAAAGACCTACCTCATTCTCCTTCATGACTGTATGCAGTGTTTCTTTTAATGGTTGTACCATAATTCACTTAGCCAGTCCCCTTCTGTTAGACATTTGGGCTGTTTCCAGTCTTTCACTGGTATAACCATCATTGCAGTGAACATCTTTGTACAAAGATCTTTGAGTCCCTGTAGAAATGTTTTTGCAGAAAAATTCCTTAAAGTGGAGGTGCTGACTCAGAGGGTGAGAACATATTAAGTCACAATACATATTTCCACGTTATTCTTTCTGGAAGAGTTGTACCTTAGCCCCAGAGTTCTGAGATCGTGCCCTTCCCCTGGCCCTGCCTTGGCTCGCAGTGGTCAGTCTGTCCCTGAGACCATCAGCCCCCACGGAGGTAGACAAAGCGTCCCACTTGTGGCTGTGTTCTGGATGCTAGCACGGCGCCTGGTGCATGGTGGGCAATGAAGAGATACTTGTTGATTGAGTGGGTAAGGGAATGAGGGGATGGAGAATGAGTGTGAGAGAAGGCTGTTGGGTTTGGGGAGAGTAAACTGTTGGTGGCTTGGAAAGCGTGGATTTGGCGGGTGTCTGAAATCTCAGTCCGTGCCCCTTGTTCATGGGGGAGTGGTTCCCGCCCACTTCTCCAAGTTCATCACCTGCCCCTTTTCTGTCCTCCAGCTGTGCTTCCTGGGGTTCCTTACAAAACATTTTCCTCCCTTTGCCTGGAAACCCTTCCCCTTTTTAAGATGCTGCTCAGAGGCCACGCTTCTGTGGAGCTTTACCTCTCAGGCAGGGTTAGTGCCTTTGTCCCGTGTTCCCACCGTGTTGACCAGTGAGAACACTGCCTCATTTGTTGATATGTCCTTCACCCCCTGTGGGTTGAGAGCATGCTAACGGCAAGGCCTGTGTCTCGCAGATCTGTGTATTTGTAATGCCAGGCCTTCTCCGCGTTATGAGTGAACAGATGGATGGACAGGCGAGATCGGAAGTCAAAGTGGAATATTACTGTGGTTAACGTAGGTGTGAGATTCTACAAACCTTGGCTGGGGTGGTGGCTTTGGAAAAGGAAGAGAAGGAAGAACCAAGGGGACTCGGTAAAAGGGATGTGGGGCCTGAGGGAAGGAAGAGTCACAAGATGGCGGCCCCGCCAACAGAAGTGGAGAAGCCAGAAGGGGAAGCTGGTTTAGGGAGGGGGAAGGGTCGTTTGGTCTGGAGATGTGGAGCTGAGGGGCTGCTGATGGGACTTCCAAGTGAGGAGAACCAGCTGACAGCACAGATGTCACACTCCAGCAGAGCAAGATGTTGGAGCTGCAGATGGTGATGGGCTGCCATTGGCCTAGCAGTGAGAAGGGATGAGTTCTCCAAGGATAGAGAGGAGAGGGCTGCAGCCTGGTCCGAATGGGTGAAAAAGAAGGGCCAGCCTGAACCAGAGCGATCACAGGCAGCATCAGCATGGCCACAGAAGCTGAGGGATTTAAGAGCGTCCAGGCTGCAGAGGCTGAGGAGGAGAGAAGGAGGCCTCTGACTTTGGAATAAGGCAGTTTGGAGGCCTTTGGAGCAGCTGCTTCTCTGGAGAGGAGGATCAGGAGCCAGGCGAAAGCAGGCAGAGTTGTAGGGCACGCAGGGAGGAAGCGCATGTCCAGGGCATTGGTAGGGGAAAGGCAGGGAACACCGTTGGGACTTGTGAGTCACTTCCCTCCAGGGGCAGAACTGAGGGCCTCTGAGGGGAGTCTGTGTGCCCAGTGGAGATGGAAGGGCATTCAGATTACTCACTGGAATTTCCAGCCAACCCGGGTGGGGTGGGGTGGAGTGGAGATGCCTTGGATGTTCAGGGAGCAGCTTCTGAGAGGTTTCAGGGTTTGGAAGAAGTGGGTGTCGATCCTGCCGTGCTAGGTAGGGGCATGGGGAATGGAGACAGGGCTACTCTCGGAGACTCCTGAGGGCCCCTCATGTTCCTTTGGGTGGGGGAAGGGACACCGTGCGGGGGGGCCCTTGGACTGTTAGGCCCTTCTCCCGTTACACCTGCTTGTCCGAGCGGAGGGGGCAGCCCATGCCGTGCACTCGGAGCCTGCAGGATGGGAGACAGACTGGCACAGAGCCCCGGGCTGGCACACTTGTGCCCTGGGGAATGCCAGGCCTGGTTGTTCCCAAGCGCTGGGAACAGCCTCACCCGCCCAAACCAAATGAGGAATTGTGGCTGAGAGGGCCCTTCAGATCTACCCTGGCTATTTATAACCCAGCCAGGGCGGGGACAGGGAAGAACCAGGGACTGAGGGAGAGGGCGGGTGTGGGGGGGGGGGTGTGCCTCTGGGGAACCCATCAGCCCTGAGGCCCCAGAGAACCTACCCCAAATCCCTTGGTCTGCATTTCAGCTATAGTGACAGGGAGAAACCTTTTACTGGTGAGGACAGGTTTTCTGCTCTAATAGAATGGCAGGAGCCCCACCTAGAGCTCAGAACTTCCGTGGACTTTTTTGGGGAGTTGGGATAAGGAACCATGTCCATTCCTCTCCTTTTCCCTCCTCGCTCTTCCTCAGCCCTCCACCCAGCTTGGAGGCTCAGCCAAGGGCACTGTTCTCAGCTGAGATGCCCAGTGGGAAGGAGAGGTGATGAGCCCAGGTGGGCCTAGGATGGCACACTGTTAACCCCCCCTTTGGAATGCATTTCCAAACGAGCTGCAAAGAGTTGGACTCTTCCCCCTGTGGCCATACAGTTGCCACCTGGCAGGGGATGTGCCATGTGCATAAGGAGGCCAGTGGTAGACACACGAGGCATTAATGGACAACTCAGACACTGTATCATTAAGAACCACACTGGCTGGTCTGGCAACTGTGTACTGGGAGAGACACTTGTGAGCTAGAATCATTAGGATTTTGAGGAAATCCCTGACTAGAGACATGGTTTGGGGGCTGGTGGGAGATTGGGGGGATTGGCGTGAGTGGGGCTGGAGCTTCAGGGCTCATTACTCAGAATCTGGAGTTTTCACTTGATCTGTCTGGCTGGTGGCACCTATTATACAGGTTTGCAAAGATAAGTAGTGGGCTGGTCATGTGTGAAGCTGAATTTGATTCCAAGATGCCAGGTCCAGTGATGAAATGGGACAGAGGTGATATTCAAGGAACAACACCCCACCCCCCCCCACACACACCCCTCCCAACCTTCCCTCAAAGAAACACAACCAACTGCAAGAAGGCAGCAACCTTGTCTGTGGGCCTGATTCAGTGCACAGATGTGTTTCATTGAGACTGCATCATGTTTTGTTTTTTAAATATAATTTATCTGCCATCATTTTTAAATTGAGAGCTATCACCTAAAAATCCGGATTCCAGCTTCTCTTGAACAATCCAAGATGGGGCAACCTTGAGCCTGCACTGCCCCTGGCAGCCAGCAGCTGGAGCTGAGTGACAGTTTCTTCGGTTCACCTGGTCCCACCCTACCTGGCTCATTTCACTAACTAATCTTACCTGCACCCTCTTGGGTGCTGGAGTTGGCAACCTTTGCCCTAGGTGTTGTGAAAGAGCTTTTCCCAGCTGCTGCCCTTAAACTCCACCCCCATGAGTAGGTGGATTACATCTCTGGATGGGGCCAGGGGACCAGAGTGTGCACTTCACCCTCTGGATGGATTTAGCTTCTGTAACCATGGAAGAAGCCAGGGGAAGCAGGCTGGGGGTGGGCAGGGCTGGCGTGCTCCTGGTCCTGGGTTAAGTGTACCCTCCCCTGTGGGGCTGGTTCTACTGGGCCCAGGCCCCTGTTGAGGGAAAAGAGCTCCGAGGAGGTGTGGTGTCGCTAATCAGCAGCATCTGTGAGTAGGAGGTGTGGCACCTCCGGCTGCTCGAGGCGGCCCCGCTGCAGCCCCTGGCTGGCACTTGTGCTTCTTTCGTGGCGAGACAGGTCAGGCCTCCTTTGCACAAAGCCTTGTTCCCTCAGCCACGGTGGCGATGCAAAGAAACTATGGTTTCTCACCAGGGCTTGGCCTCCCTTCCTCAAAGGTGTCAGAGCCTGAGGCGGAAGTGAGAAGGGGCTTGTCGGCATCCCAAGGTGACACCGAGGTTGGCCCGGCGGCCCGCGAGGCTGTGCGGGCAGCTGCTCGTCCGCTCCGCCCCCGCCTGCCCGCGGGGCCGGTGAGGGGCTGTAAATAAAGCCTGTCTCTGGGAAGCGGACCTCCCCCTGCGCCCGGCCCGGCTGCGGCCCCGTCGCCCCTCCTCCGCGCTCCCGAAGCCTCCGCCAGCCGGCTGGCCCGGCGACCGCAGAGAGGGAACGGCTCCACCTCACCCGTCGAGTCGTGCATTTCCTGTGTCTTGAGAGCGAACGCGAACCTCCGCGTCCAGGAGGGCGGGATCTGTGGGGCCGGTGGCGGCGGCGGCGGCGGCGGCGGGGCGCCCGGCCGGGCTGGGAGCGGCGGCAGGGAGCGGGGCCCCGCCTGCCTGGAGAGCCGGCGCGCACGGCAGGAAGGGCCGCGGCGGCCGGCAGGGGCGCGCGGGCTCCGGTGACAGCCCTGGAATCGCGGCGGCGGCAGCGGCGGCGGAGCTCCCCGCGAGAGGCGGCCGGGGCCGCACGGACGCCCCGCTTCCCCTTTCTCCGGGAGGACCCGGAGCCGGCGGGCGGGAGAAGGCTCATAATGGAGCCTTTCATCGGCAGCCGGTGGCCGGGCGCCAGGACGGACTCCGGGGAGGCCCGCGTGCTGGTTTAGGCCTGCCCTGCACGCTCTTCCCGTCCCCGCCTGCCGGCCTCGCTCCCGGGCGCCGGCGGCCACGGCTGCCGCTGCCGCTACTGCTGGGACCCTGCTTCCTGTTTGCCCTCCGCGGCTCCCGCTGCCATGGAAGAGGAAGAGGAGGCGATAGGCTTTTTGGACAAGGTCCTGGAGGATGAAGATGTGTTTCTCCTGGAGGAGTGCGAGCTGGGAACCCCGACCAGCCCCGGCTCAGGGTCCCCATTCTTGGTGGCTGTGAAGGTGGGAATGTGACACGCCCTGGATGCTTGTCGGGGGAGGGGGCAGGGCTCGCAGCTCTGACTGCCGAAGCCTGTGCGGCAGAAATGGCTGATTTGTGCACAGACCTTGCGGCCGAGTGGAAGCACCTCAGCCTGAGAGGGGCTGGCGCCTGCCTGCCAGGGGATGAGAGGGGCTGTGCTCTGGGCACAGCTGTTCCTGGGGGAGAGGCGCAGTGCCCGCCGCCTCCCCCTGGACCAGTTGTCCTCAGGGGGAGTGGCTGCTGGCTTTCCCCAGGCCAGTTGTGCAGAGGGCTTTCTCTGGCAGTGACATGAGTCCCCTGGTGGGCACGCCAGTGGTGTGAGCCTGCTGCCCCAGAGGAGCTGGCCGACGTGAAACTAGGAGGCCGTAATTCCTTGTTTCCATGGCAGCAGTGGGATAAGTGCACTTGTGAAGTTCAGGCCAAGGGAGCCACTCTCTTCCAAGCAAGTGGAATCTGGTGAATCTGGGCTAGGGCACGAGAGCATTTGGAGAGATGGAGAGCCAGAGGTCCCTGAACTTCCTTGAAGGGAAAGAATTGGATCAGCTGAAGAGGGGCGGTAACGGCTGGCTTGGAGGCAGGAGCCAGGTGGCTAGGCACTTTACCCAAGGTGGGCATAGGCAGGAAGCGTCTGCCGGACCCCAGCCCACCGACTCTGGGGCTGTGGGCATTCTCGGCAGCAATGCCTCTGTTTAATCAGAGAAGTTGCCTCGAAGGTAGAGCAGGAGGGGAGCGGTTGCCTCAATCCCCTTCTCTTCACGCCCCCCCCTGCCCCCCCACCCCGCCCCAGGGGCCGGGATCCCACTTGAAAGCACACCAGTGCTGCCTAAGGCGTGCACACCACACCGTCCTAACTTTCTTTCACCTCTAACCTCAGTGTTTTGCTCACCTCCTCTCTGTTCTGTGGCTCAAAGGGAGGGCCAGTGAGAACGTGTGGCAGGGAGTTCACAGACTGCAAGCCAGGCTGCCTAACAGAGAGCGCCCGTCTTGTGGGGTCCGAGCCTGTCTGCCCTGGCAGCACTGCACCCCAGAGGGCATGGTGCACGGAGCATTGTTCTGGGCGGGAGGCTGTCGCTGAGCCTCTCTGGGCGTCTTTGTCCCTCCTGTAAGATGGGGATCACTGCCCTGCTCCACCCGTGCTACAGTGTGGGTCAGAGGAGGAGCTAATGGAGGTAAAAATAGACTGCAGACCCACGGGTAGATGGCTGATGTGTGGAAGGGGTGGAGCGGTCGCTGTAGGCCGGGGTGTGGGGCAGAGAGGAGCCGTAACGGGAGGCTGGCAGTGGCTGGCGCCCCATCCCTGGTTTTCTCATCTGGTGCTAGCTCGGCACACTGGGGTAAGTCACATCTCTCATTGGGCCCCCAAGGCCTTACCCTTAGGGTCTGCCCAGCCATCCCAGGAACAGGATGGGGAAAAGTCTGGTTATGAACCAAGAGCACCTGCTGGGAGCTTAGTAGTGTGTGGGATGGGACCTCCGTGGGTTCCTAATGGCCCTTCTCTGAGACACCCTCCCCAGCACAGATGGGGTTCCACTCATATGCTGCCTTATGGGTCCTGCCTTACTCTGGACCTCTAGTCTGGCTTATACCGGGCTAGCCCCTATTTCATTCTGTTTGGAACTCTAGATGTCTGCCTCTCTCCTCCAGGGCAGGGCCCTCTTGCTTTCATTGTGAGCGCTGCACAGTGCTTGGTGTGTGGCTGGTGTCCAGTGGATTGGTGGAGTGAGTGAGGCTCCACGGGGCCCACACAGGGCGTACCATGTCCCTGGCCTTATTCCATCTCAGAGGTGTTCTAAGGAGGAAGCACACGGATACCAAAGGGGCTTGGGTGCACATCACACCTAAAAATGCTGTTCCTCCCAGAGCCCTGTGAGCGCCAAGATGGAGTCTTCCCCTCTACCTCGCCGCCTCAGCGTTCCCAGACCTGTCTCCAGCACTGGGGGGAGGGGCCCTTTCCTGAGTGTTGGGGGATTCCAAGCCCCCTGTCCCAGCCTGAACACGTCTAGGATGCCCTTCTCCTCTACTAGGCTTGGCCATCTATAGAGAGAGAAGACAAACAGAAAGCTCATTGATTCATTCAACAAACACTGTCAGGTTGTGTTCTATGCAAAGCAGGCTGCCTGGGGGAGGAGACAGGTGAACAAGGCTTCGTCCTTTCTCAAAAAGAGTTCACAGTTCAGGGTAAGGGGGCAAGTGCCCAGATAATAGGAATATAATGAGAAAGTAGGCAGGGCCATGAGAGGGGTTCTGATAAAAGGGTACTAAACTCAGAGGAGGAGGGACCACTTCTCGTTGAGTCAGGGCTGGACTGGGCGCGTGTGTGTGCACGTGTGTGTGCATGTGCACGTGTACATGTGTGAGGTCAGGGCTCATTTCTGGAGGGTGTGCTCCTGTCCTGGGCTGTGGACTGGGCACACTCCTGCATGGTAGACTCTTCTTGGCGGCTGGTAGAAGTCCAAGGCAGTTCTCTCTTTGCTATTACTTTACTTCAGGAGTACTTACCTTAAACAGTAGTCGTGTTCCTGAGCACATGTCCAGATGCCAGTCCTATAAATCAATCCTGTTTTCAGTGTAATTTCCGAGATGCTTCATCTTCCTGGGGGACAGATGTGAAGATGGCAGTGGTTTTCTCCAGAGCTGGAGCTGGAGCTTGCTATGTGTTTCAACCCACAGTCCCCTTTGAGGAGTTAATGGTCTATAAACTAATAATAATGTGAATACTGATAGCAGCGTCACCTCCCCTCTGTAAAGTATTGTGTACATCCCCCAAATCTTTTTTTTTTAATATATCTTTCTTATTTTTTTTTTAAATTTTATTTATTTATTTATTTTTATTTATGGCTGTGTTGGGTCTTCGTTTCTGTGCGAGGGCTTTTCTCTAGTTGCAGCAAGTGGGGGCCACTCTTCATCGCGGTGCGTGGGCCTCTCACTATCGTGGCTTGTCTTGTTGCGGAGCACAGGCTCCAGACGCGCAGGCTCAGTAATTGTGGCTCACAGGGCTAGTTGCTCCGCGGCATGTGGGATCTTCCCAGACCAGGGCTCGAACCCGTGTCGCCTGCATTGGGAGGCAGATTCTCAACCACTGCGCCACCAGGGAAGCCCACCCCAAATCTTTCATATGATTCTATTTAAAGGTACCTAGGGCTGATAGGGGCCTTGCTATATAAAGGCTGCTATTTAAAGGAACTCATTTGTCAGGAATTTTAAAATCCTTTTGTAATGCAGATTAACCCTTCAGGTTAATTCTGTGCCAATTTTTAATGGATTATCTGGACCACCTGTGTTTCTTTTTCACTTGTCCAGGTCTCTGCTCCCTCCATGTGCAGTGATGGCCACACCTGTGTCCCCCACTTAGGTTTCTTCCCGAAGTGTGGGCCACATATGAGATGATTTGAGAGATGATTTTAGGTGGCACCTGGATATATATTTTGCACTTTAATAGTTAGGCGTAAATTTTAATGTAACTTAGAAAAAAATAGGGACTTCACTGGTGGTCCAGTGGTTAAGACTCCGCGCTTCCACTGCAGGGGGCACGGGTTCCATCCCTGGTCAGGGAGCTAGGATCCCACATGCCGTGTGACGCAGCCAAAAATAAAAATAAAAAAATGCACGTCTTTCCTGTGATTTCAAATATAATGCTTGGGATAAGGCTGTGCTTTTAAGAAGCCAGTTGTTGTAAAGAACAGTATTAAGTAAATAATAGTGCCGGTGGTATGTATGACAGAACTGCAAAGGTGTGGGATGTGAATAGCTGAACTTTGAAAACACTGCTGGACCCCATGGGACCTGCCTGCAGCTTCAGACAGCAGGGAGCCCAGAATATGGAGATCTACCCTTTAGGAGGGTCCCCCAGCAGTGCCCGCCCCACCCCCCACTCTATTCTGCTGAGGAATTAGCTGAAAGAGACCTCCCTGGTGCCTAGGGCTGGGGAGAGGAGAGAATGGCTGGGTTCCCTGCATCGACTCAACTCAGGGAGGGGCCAGCTGTCCTGAGGCTGAGGCTGATACTTGGCATGGACATAGTGCCTAGACCCAGTGGCATCCGCTCTGACCAGCCCCCCCCACCCCCACCCCCGGGGTGCTCCTTGCAAACTGGTGTGGCCCGTGGACTGAATTCTACTGTCTACGGAGCTGCTTGGCCTAAGGCTCTGAATTGCAAGTGGCCCTGCCTGTTCAGCCCACATTGTTGTCTTGGAGGAGATCAAGGCTCCTGGAGAGAGTCTTGACTTGGCCTGGAACCAAACCTTTGGAGACTTTATTTGGCCTGGACGGTAGAAGACCAGGCCAGGCCAGAGCCAGCTAAGCCTTACTTGCAGATACTGTCCCTACCAGAGTGACTTGGCCTCTTGGATTTGAGGCCTCAGGCTGACACTTTCAGCCCAGCAGATTATGTAAAATGCTGGGCATGAACAAGCCCCCCGTGGCTGCTGCATTTCGTAAGCTCCAGTTGGGGAGGAAGTGGGGACAGTGTCACTCAGATGGCAGCTTCCTTGTGCTGCAGGACTGGCAAGCAGCGTGGCACGGGCTCTGGGGGCCCTGAACTCCGGAAAACTCCCTTCCCTGGGGATTCTGGGTGTGTGGGCACCTCTGGAAGGCTCTTTGGGGGCAGAGACTGTCTCCTTCACTTGTCTTCCCAGTGCCGGGCACATGGTGGGGAATGAGTGAATGGATGTTGAGCCCTGATGTTTTATGGGATAAGAATAGCTCCAGGAGGATTGAAGAAACAATTGTGAATTTCCAGGTAATTCCAAGCCAGGAACAGGTGGGGTCTGAGGAAAGTGAAGATGGACGAGGTTTTGGGCCGTAACTGACAACAGGCCACCTGGTGGTAAAATGCACAGAATTTAATTTCACATCCTTTCCCATCACCTCCACCCCCATGCCGGCCAAAATGTCAGGGTGAATGTGGCCCAGAGTGGGGACTCTTGGGGGTGACTACTTACTGCCTTTTGGGGGGTTCTCTCAAGATTGGACTCTGAGGTTGGAGTCTCATGAGGAGTGGGTCCTGCTGCAGTGGGCTGTCACGGGGCCTGACACAAGGGTCTGTGCTCATGCCAGGGTGGGTGAAGGCTTGGTGGGGCTGTGAGTCACCCTGTCTTCACCCTGGTCCTGGTCCAGCCAGCTCTACAGTTAAGCTCACGTTGTGCCCCCAAGTGACTTCCCTGAGAGGGTGTTTGCCAGGCCCTCAGGCAAATCCCCAGTTGGCAGGGAACGGGAAGGGAATGGGGCACAGGAGGGGAGCGCTGGCCCCCAACGTGGAGGGCGAGTTCCCATTTGTCAGACTGGGGAAGCAGTAGGTCTGACCTCGACCCCCACTTCCACCTCCAGGGCTGCGAGCCGTGCTCCGAGCTCCGGTCTCATTCCTTGGAGGGGGTGCTGCCTGCCTGCGACGCCCACAGCTCTGGGCAGCTGGCAGTTTCCACTCTCTGTGCCTCAGAGGGATAATGATCACACCTTCTAGACTGTGGGATTCCAGTGAGTTAATCCACGGAAAGTGCTTAGAACAGTGCCTGGTACTTGTGAAGCCATCAATAACTAACCATTGTCTTTCCCTAAAGCTTGGCATCCATACTGGTCTCCTAATGCTGCCGAAAACAAATTACCACACATTTAGTGGCTTAAAACAACACAGATTTATTCCCTTACAAGTCTCAAGGGTCAGCAGGGCTGCATTCCTTCTGGAAGCTCTAGGGAAGAGAACCTGTTTCCTTGCCTTTTCCAGCTTCTAGAGGCCCTCTGCATTCCTTGGCTCATGGCCCCATCCTTTGCCTTCAAAGCCAGCAGTGGAGCATCTTTCAGTCTCGCACTCAATATCTCCCCGTCCTCTTCCGCCTCTCCCTCTCCTTCTGTGGGCTCCATCCCTCCATAGCCTTTTCTCTTGGCTCCCTCTCACAAGGACCCTTGTGATTACATAGGGTCCACCTGATAATTCCCAGGATAATCTCCCCACATAAAAATCCTTAACTTAATCACATTTGCAAAGTCTCTTTTGCCGCATTAGGTGACATAGTCACAGGTTTTGTGGATTAGGCGGTGGACATCTTTGGCAGGACCTTGTTCTTCTATCACAGGATTGGATTACATTTCAGAGACTCTGGGAGAGGCAGCCTCCGGCACAAATTGCTAACTGGTTTGCTGATGGAAGGTCAAGGGTTAAGTCCTTCACCTGGGGAAAGGGCAGGACAGCCTGTGAGAACATGCTGGGGTGGCCATGCAGCAGGGGGAAAGCAGCTCTCCTTCAGACTTAGGAGATTTCTGGTAGCTTCAGACACTCTCCCAGCTTATGCTAAGGGTGTGCATTTGATGCCCAGAGAGGGATCTGTTTTGAGATTCCAGTTAAGCATCCGAAGCTTGAGAAAGGAACAAGAGAGTGAGGAAATCATCAGAGCAGTGGACGAGACCAGAATTTGGTGTTCGAGGACCTGCAGGGGAATCCCAGCTCTGCCACTTTCTGGCTGTGTGATTCTGGGCTAGTCCCCTCCCTCTTTTAAGTCTTATTTGTTTGTTTCCATTCGTATAATGGAAAAATATAGTACCTCCCTCAGGGAGGTATTTGAGAGAGGGACGAAGCTAAGTGAGAGAGTGGAAAGGACTTACAAGGCTTAATAAATGGCAGGTGCCCACATGTTAGGGACATCACGTGGTGCTGGGCTTTAGGGGTGTCCAGGGGAGCGTGACGCAGGTGCTTCAAAGACCCTACAGAATCACCGGGCAGGTAACAAGATAGGGCACGCGTCAGGTGCTGCGGCGGTGCCACAGATTCTGACACAAGAGCTGACACTGCAAGCCAGAGGCTTCAGCTGTGTCTTCAGGAGAGAAGAGCCCATGTGGGAGAAGGCATTTTAGGCAGCAGGGACGGCGAGAACCAAAGTTCGGAGGCTGGAACATTCCTGGCATGTTGGGAAGGCAGAGATCTGATGGCTGTTGGGGAGATTGGACAAGTTGGGAGAGGCACTAGGAGCCACTACAGGTGTTTAAGGAAAGAATATGCTGAACCCCCATCACACTTTATAGTCATATATTTATATTTACTCGGCTTTTGTTTTTTTGTTTGTTTTTTAACATCTTTATTGGAGTATAATTGCTTTACAATGGTGTGTTAGTTTCTGCTGTATAACAAAGTGAATCAGCTATACATATACATGTATCCCCATATCTCCTCCCTCTTGCGTCTCCCTCCCACCCTCCCTATCCCACCCCTCTAGGTGGTCACAAAGCACCGAGCTGATCTCCCTGTGCTATGCGGCTTCGGCTTTTGTTTTTTAACGTCTTTCTTTCCCACTAGATTATAAGCCACATGAGCATAGAGGCTACTGAATGCTTGTTTCCCATTGTATCTACAGGGTCTGGTGGGCATTTGTTGAATGAATAAATCAATGAGTGAAGAACCTACTTGAGTCCCCCAGTAATCACATTTTGCAGTATTAAGTCTTTGACAAGCCTCAGGTGTAGGGTGGCGTTCCGGGAATGTTGATCTGGCTCTGGTGAGCGGAGCGGAGGCAGGAGAGAGCGGCACTTGGAATCCGGTGGGGAGTGGGATGCTGTGGGTGTCTGCCACAGCAGAGGACAGGGTGGAGCAGAGGGGAGAATCCTTGCAAGAGACGAGCAAGGACACTTTGAAGAGCTTGGGGACTCAGTGTGGCAGCAGAGGGGGAGAGAGGAGGAAGAGGAGGCCAGGAATGACTTGGGGATCTTAGGTGACAAGAAGAATTATAAGTCTTTTCACTCAGGAAAAGTTTTCAAGCACTTTCTCTGTGCCAGGCACTGTGCTAGTTGGTGGCCACTCAAGGCTAAATGGGGTATGATCTCTACCATAGAGGAGAAGGCATTCTGGAAGGAGGAGGAGGCCTGTTGGTGTCTGTGCCTTACGCAGTCAGGCAGTCAGGAAATGCTGGCGGGGGTCGGGGGGTACATGGGGTAAAGTTGATGGCCCACAGCCAGCACCCTCCATTGTGGGATTGAACCCCCGGGGACAGGAAGATATAGTCAGAGGTGTAGCTGGAAGGCCACTTGGCCGGGGTCCCATGCCCACTTCCATCCCATCCTCTCTATCACTACTCCTCTCTGTTTATACATCACTTCCGCTGGGCACTTCCTCTGGCCCCTGCTGTGGCCTCCATGTGACCATGCCCTGCCTCAGTCATGACTCTGATTTCCCTTCTTAACTGTCTGTATCCCACCCCCCACCCCCCCATTAAATTGCTCCCACACATGGGGTCAGGTTCTTTTTTATCTTGCTCACTATTATAAGGTTGAAAGGTGGATGGCTACAAATAAGGAAATGTGGGGAAAAAAAAGGATGGGAGAGAATTAAAGCAAGACATTAGCAGTAGGAGTAAGGGTGATTGCTTTTCCTTTTATATTTCTGTATTTTACAAATTTTCTATAATAAGTCTTTGGCTTTTATCCCCTGCAAAAGTGTTAAAGAAGAGAAAAAAGGCAAGAAAATAGGCTGCTCAGGATTTTGGTCTCCTTTCTCATGAGCTGTTGGCTTTTGATCTGCTTTTACAGGTGGAAGCAGGGAAAGGCCTGGAGATGAGGAAGCTGGTTCTCTCGGGGTTCCTGGCCAGCGAAGAGATCTATATTAACCAGCTGGAAGCTCTGTTGCTGGTGAGTGTATACTCTGGGGCCTTTGTGCTCTAAAACTGCTTTTGGAGTTGGAGAGGGAGGGGGACCTGGACCAGTCCTTCCCAGGGGCGGGGTCTGTGGTACTACTCTGCCTATGGCTTGGCAGCCAAGGTCATTGAAAAGGCCTCTCAGCTCCGATTCTCCATTACCTGCCCTGGGAAAGGTAGAAGAAGAAGCACCACCTGGTTGGGGGTGGCGGACACTCCTTCATCCCTGACTATAGTGCAGGCATTACTAATGGATCACAGTTTTCTGTCCAGGTGGGGTCTTGGCCTCCGACTCCAGCTGGTACTCTGGGCAATCTCAACCAGTCAATCACATTGAGACCTCTTTGTCATCCCTAGTCCCGTTCCTTCCTTCTCCCTGGAATAGTTAACCATTCGCACCATCCTGAGGCCCTCTGGCAGGAAATGTGAGTTGAAGGGCTGTCTGTATCGTTCTGAGAAGCTCTGAGGCATTAGACAGGCTGCCGCCCTCTGTGAATGTGCCTTAGTTTCCTCTCCAAGACGGAGGCGTTGTTGTGAGAATGGGACTGAGAGGGGAATAATACAATGTTTTCAAAAGGTAAAAGTAACCACACAGATATAAGATGTTTTTGCCTCTGAAGAAAGTGCATATTAGATGCGTCTGGATACTTACTATGCAGAGTGATTGTGGCATGTAAAGTTCTCTTTCCTGGGTGTTGCGCAGTCTGAGACATCAGCTGATATCAGAAAAAGGAGGGATAAGAAAGGTAGATGTAAATCAGTAGAAAGTCATTCTTACAAGAATTGTAAGATACGCATTTATGTACTTGCTGCGATATGAGGTATTGTCACCCGGTGTCCCAGGGGACTTGGCATTTATTACCCCAGGAGTAACTATTGAGATGTGTAGCTGCTTTGTAACACACTGGGATGAGTTGGTGGTCAATCTCACTGGGAGTTTGTTGGTCTGCACAGTCATTTTTTCAAGGGAGGAACAGTTTGGCAGGTCCATAAGGACTCTGGTCTGGGGCCAGAACTAGGGCAAGACTTGACACTGCCATTAATAGTAGACTTATTGCCCTGTCTTTCAAACTGTGCAACTTAACCATTAGTGGGTAGTGTAATCAGTGTAGTGGGGTGAACCAGCATTTTAAAGCAAATGAGAAAGAAAATGTCGGCATGCATCCCATGTAGTAAGAATAAGTACTATTTCATGCAACTTTTGGCTTGTGTGGATATGTGTATATATGTACTGGGCCACATGCTTTCTTACATGCGTTGTCGGTTTTCAAAACCACTGGTGGGACTTCCCTGGCGGTCCAGCGGCCAAGACTTCGCCCTTCCAATGCAAGGGACAAGGGTTCAATCCCTGGTTGGGGAACTATGATCCCACATGCTGTGCGGCGCAGCCAATAAATAAATACATAAATAATAATTTTTTTTAAAAAACGGCTTTGGGCAAGCCATGGGTAACCTTCTTGAGCCTCAGTTTCCTCATCTGAAGATGAAAACAATGCCATTACCTTCTCTCTCTCCTTCATGGGGTTGAGAAAATCAGGTGATCCTTTTGGGGACCTAGTACAGTGCCAGGTACTTAGACACTGAAATATTATCCGAAGGAAGGAGGACAGGCAGATGAAATATACCTTATTAACTATGAATTGCTGTGCCCAAACAAAGGGGCATAGTTGTCATTACTTAAAGGATGCATATTTGAAAGAAGTTCAAAGGAACCAGACTGCCTGGCTTTGAATCTCTGCTCAACTGCTTACTAGCTGTAGACCTTCAGCAGATTAATGAACCTTTGTGCCTCATTTTGTCCACCAGCAAACTGGGTATACTAATATTAGTACTCTCTTCATGGGGTTGTTGTGAGGGTTAAGTGAGTTTGCAGGGGAAGGTCTTAGAGCCTGAGTGTGAGCAGATTCTATTATTTTCTCCTGTTCTGGGAAAGAGCGCAGGTTAGAGCCTGTTTGTTTCTATCAACCCACCAGTTCCCTGAAGGAAGGGGAGGTGCATGTTCCCATCAGAAGTGTGCCCCCCTTAGATTCCAGCTTGGTTCTCATCTGTCACTGGGCCTAATTTGAGTTCCATTTGTCTGGGTAAAGATAACAGATTTAGGGGCCAAGACACTCCCTCCCTGCCTGCCTTTCTAACAGCTCATGCTCTCAAGGCAAAAACTGTGAGGCTGAGGCTCCCAGTCCTGGGGTGTGACCCGGGGTAGGTCCCTCCTCTTCCCCTAGCTTGTTCATCCTGGCTTGGTCCTTTCTGGAGCAGAGGCAAGAGCTAGGGAGGGACGAGCCAGGAGGCCTGGTCTGCACCTGGAGGCCCCCCCGGAAGAGAGGGCAGGACCCTCCACGGCCACGGTCTCAGATAATAAGCCTCAGAGATGAGGAATCAAGCCTTCCTCTCTCTCCAGGAGCTGGGGGCCCTTCCCAGCCACCCAGGAGCTAAGCCCTTTGCTCTTTGGGGTGATCTGACAAAGGCGTTCAGAGAAGAAAACCTGTCTTCCCCAGCTCCCTCTGCCTCCCACGCCCAGCTCTCCTTCTTGCCACCCTACCCCCATTCCCGCAGCTCTTCTCCTGAGTGTTTGTTCTCAGTTTCACACTTCCTGATACGCAAACAGCTGGGCGTGTGTAGCCTGGACTGTGGACACACAGACGCAGACAGGGAGGCCACACAGGAGGCTCTGTTCCCGCCGCCTGGGTTGCTGGCTGGGCAAGGTGTGGTAACCTTCCAGAAACCTCCAGGTTCCTGATGGGCTCAGATGACAAGGGAAGAGGCTCTGGGAGCTGGGGCTGAGGTGGGGAGTGGAGGAAGGGGGGCAGACCAAATGCACGTAATTCTGCAAGTCTCCCCAGGCTGCAAGTGAGCTGGGTGCTGCCTCTGGCCTGCCTTTGCCTTCAGCACCTTCCAGCCCTGGGTCCCACCTGGCCCTCCTCTCTTAGACTCTCCTTCTGGAGTTTGCTTTGTTCCTTACCTGTAAGATAGGTTCAGGACGCTCCCCCGACCCCTCCACCCCCGCCCCCAGCCTGTGGTGATAGTTAACAAAGGTGCATGTGGCAGCCTCCAGGCCTCTTGGGATAGGAGGTAGAGGAAGTGGGCCGATTTCTTTCCCTGCTTTCGAAAGGCAAAAGGCAACTTGCTGGGGGACAGAAGAGACAAATGACAGTGTGAAGTCCTGAAAGAAGTTCGAACCTGCCTGGCCCGCCTTCCTGAGGGGCACTTCATGGGACGCCAGAGCCAGAGTTAACTCTAATAAAATGGGGAACTGGCGCCCCGTCCTCTGCTGCAGCATTCTGGGAAGAGGGAGGGGTAGCTGGTGTGCTCTCTCAGGAGAGCAGGGCTGCCTGTGCCTTTCTGCTGCCCTCCCCGCCCGAGGCCTATTTTCAGGGCTTCACCAGATAAAAATAACTGCCTCTAAGGGTCTCAGGCCAGCTAGGGGCACGCACCCAGCACTTTCCCTTCCCCCAAAGGCCCCCAACCTTGTCCTGAGAACCAACGGCCTGATGCCCCAAGCGCAGTCCCTGTCTGTGTGACCTGCCCCTGGTGAGCACCGGCGCTTCCCCTTTTGCAGACAGAGTGGGACTTTAGGAGGAAGCACAGCAGTTGTGTCTTGTCCCTGCATAGGCCTGAGTGCTTCCCCAGCAGCTTCTGAGCAATCCTGACCCCCCCCCTTTCTTCCCCAGGACTGTTCTCTCCTATTTCCTTTATTCCCCCCGGGTGGGGATTGCACCCCGGCTGGGACAGGGACTCCGTGGTGACTTGGACCCTCCCCTGGACCTGGGTAGATAGAGGTAAAAAGGATAAAGTCTGACTGATCCCAAGGGCCAGCTCTGTATCCTTCACGGAACATCGGGAGGCGTGAGCTCAATGTCGCTGCCCACCTGGGGTGGGGAGAACATTCTTCCTTTCTCCTGGCTCCGGTTCCCTCTGTGTCCCTGCCTGGCATGCTTCCCCAGGCCCCAACCCTCCACTTACTCTGATATTCCCTCTGAGGCCCTTTCCCATCACCTCCTCTGTGAAGCCCTCTCCGAGCTGTGCCAGTTGGTTGGTATTTACAGTCCAAGTCGAGTAATAAGTGTTTCTTGCTTTGTCCACGAAAATGTTTCATTTGTGTTGGTCCAGTTTACCCAAATAGATTATAACGTTGTCCAGAGCAAGGAACATGAGTCATAAAAATAATCTCCTAAAGGGAAAATTGGACCCCGTCACCCCCCTGTTTCAATCCCTCCAGGGAAGGCCAGGTCATTACATGGACTTAAAAGCCGCATTCCTTCCCCCCGTGTGATCTGGCCTCTGCTCACCCTCCAGCCCTCCTTTAGGGCCCTGCTCGCCAACCCCCTTGCTCGCAGCACACCGGCTCACTGGCTTGCTTCCAGCTCCTCTCTCTCCCCAAGCTATTCCCACCTTGGGACCAGGCATTGAGGAACTCTGCCTGAAATCCTGTCCCCTTTGCCCCCATGCTTCCATTTCAGGTCAATGTCTCCTTCTTGTCCTTCAGCAGGACATCCCCTTCTTATTTCCTTCATTGCACTTATGTGTGATTTTGTGTTTGATTGTTTCCTTGTGTTTTGTTTGTCTCCCCTACTAGATGGGAAGCTCCATGGGAGCAGTGATTAGTGAATCACTGAATACCCCCTACACCCCCTGGTCTGGCCTTACATGGGCACTTGGTCCATTATTTGTGGGGTAAATAGTAATAATAGTAGCAGCTAACATTTATTGATTGCCCTCTATGTGCCAGGCACATACTCAATATTTTAGATAAATTATGGCTTTTGATCTTCCCATCAGTGTTCTTGAGAAGGTAATATTATCCCGGTTTCACAAGTAAGGCTGCTGAGGCCCAGAGATGCTAAGTGACTTGCCCACAGCTATTAAGCGGCAGAATTGGGACTCTGGCCCACACTGCCTGGCCTGCACCAGGTCGAACCCCAGCCTGCTTTCCTAGCAAAGGGCTGGACATTAAGGCCTCACTGGTTCCAGCACTGAGAGGGTCAGAGGAGGACTTCTGCTTTTTCCTGCCTTCATCATCACGTCTGGATTTTTTAGAGCTGGGAGGACAGGGGAGCCAGAAGTCAGAGCATTGTCTGGGTTTTTAAGTAGATGGGACTTCCCCTTGTGGACAGACAGATGGGAGGAGAGAGTGAAGCCTGGCTGGACACCCGGCTGCTGTGGCTGGCTCGAGCCGGGGGTCTTCTCTCAGGGTGAGCCAGCGGTAACTTCGGCCTCCCTCAGTGGACGTTTCCCTGCAGCCCAGCATGGAGTCACCCATTCTCTGCTGGAGTGCTTCTCTTGTCGAAAGCTCGCTACCTAATCCTGTGAGATAGTGGGGGGCGGCTCTAGTGAGCCCATACCTGCGCCTGCAACTTCTCCTTTCTGCCCGCTGGGTCTCCAGAATGACCCAGACTAAGCCAAAGGCCTCTTTCCACACAGCACTTTAGCTTCACAGTAGACGAAGGACACCAGCCATGTCTGACTTAGGCTTCTCTCTCTCAAGTAAACGTACCCCTCCCCCCCACCTCCCCACCCCCGTGCCTTCTCTATGGGGCAGGTTCCAGGACCCTCTCCCCTGAAGGGCCTTCGGTGTGCAGTCTGGGCATCTTTGGGGGCTTTAGGGCTGAAGGAAGGTCAACCATGGAGGAGCTCTTTATCCTTCAGTATCGTTTATTGTTTGTTTCAATGATGAATGTTAACAGCTTTTGTTTCCTGATTATAAAATTAATATTTACTCACTGGAGGTGATTTAGAAAATACAGAAATCACACTGAAGAAAATGTATCCAAGCCTCATTTTCCCTTAATGTTGGGCTTTAAGGTGATGACTTCAGCTCCCAGCAAGTGTTGGGGATGGTCCTGAGCTTCTGTCTGTCACCTCACCCTCTCCACCAGCAGGCCTTGGAGCATCTTGGTGTAGGCAAGCAGAGATGACAGATAGGGCTATTGCATGTCATCTCGCATGCCAACCTCAGCATTGAGAAAGAGTCTGAGGCTACGACAGGGCTCAGTGAGAAAGATCACGGTGATTGCTTAGCAATGTCTGCCATGGGCACGGGAGGTAGCACGGTGGCATGCGTGCTACCCGCTCACTCTCTCTATACTGAGTGATGGGAACTTAAGATATCAGTGCAGCTGAGATTGGTTTGGGTCCCTTAGAAACGCTATTCCCCAAGTCCTAGAATCACGTTCTGTTTCTTGGAAGGAAATAGCTAAGGGGTTGAGTTCCCAGTCACCCCTCCTTTCCACTGAAGCATGACAAGGGAGCTTATGACTCAGAGCATGAGGCCATTGTGGAAGAAAGCTATGGACCCTGTTAAACCATCAAGCAAACCCAGTACAGGCTGAGAACCAGAGGTCCCTCAGGGGACACGGGGTGGGAGAAATGTGTCCTGGCACCATCCGTCAGACCTGGCGGGACTGCTGGACCAGGCTCCCTCTTCTTACAGTAATGGGTGGCTTGTTGGGGCCTGTGACAGCAGCTGCCCCATTCAAACCATGGTTCAGGTGCCCTGGCCTCAGTGGCCTTATCTGGGCAGAACTCGAGCAGCAGGAGGGCCTAATCTGGGCCCTGGGCCTGCTGACCCTCCGGTTTATTTGCCTCTCACCTCTGCTCTTTCTTCCTCCTCTCTCCCAGCCCATGAAACCCCTGAAGGCCACTGCCACCACCTCCCAGCCCGTGCTCACCATCCAACAGATCGAGACCATCTTCTACAAGATCCAGGACATTTATGAGATCCACAAGGAGTTCTATGACAACCTCTGCCCCAAGGTGCAGCAGTGGGACAGCCAGGTCACCATGGGCCACCTCTTCCAGAAGCTGGTGAGTCTCCCGTTGATGGAGGGCCCTTACCCGGGGCCTCAGTGGAGTTGCCGGTGTTGAGAGAGGACTGGTCAGCCCCAGACCTCCTGGCCTCCTTGAAGGCCTGGGTCATTTCTGAGTCCTGGAGGAAAGCCTGGGCTTCTGCCTTATGGGGAACCTGGGCCTGCTGCCCCGACTCCCGGCCTCCCCCAGTGAAGCCCTAGACTGCTTCTAGGGCTGCCAGAGACAGGCCATGTGGGTGGGTGCCCTTGGCAGGGCACTGTTTCTCTCACCCGGGGGCTCCAGGGCTGGACCGAAGGCTCCCCTGCTGGGCTGCAGGACCCTGTACCTCAGCCGGCAGAGGGGCAAGTGCCAGGTGGACGGGCAGGGACTGCTCACCTGAGACGTCAGACGCTCGCCTCACTTCCGTGCTGCCTCTGAAGTGAAGAGTCGCGTGGGAGACCATGCCAGCTAACGATCCTCCCCTGAGGACCCTGGAGCGGAAAGCACTAAGAGCCCAGCCCACCCGCATGGCAGGGCAGGGAGAAGGAGCGAGGAGGTGGAAGTAGCGTGCGGCCTTGTTCGGGAACGACTCGCAGAGACACCCTCTCCTCCAGCGCAGTGTCCGTCTCTGGCCGTGTCCCCTGAGGACCCCCAGTCAGACCCACAGGGCCCCCAACCCGGCTCTCCGCCACGTAACTTCTGCCAGCCCAGCAGGCAGGATGGAGCTCAGGAGTCTGTGGCCCTATCCTCTGGGTATGAGTGGTGGGGGGCAGGGAGCAGTGCTTCTCCTTTTCCTCCCCTGCAGTGGTGGGACCTGTTGAATGGACAGGGCTCTGCTCTTCTTACATGGAGAGGACTCTTGCTTGGATGCCCCTAGGCCACAAGCTCAGCATGCTCAACACTGAACTCACTGGCTCTGAAGTTCTCTGCTCTTTTCCCTGCCTCTGTCTCAGTGGGTGCGGCCATGTCCCAACCCCCATACATCCATGACTCCCGGGGGCTCATCCTTGGCACCTCCCCTCCCCCACCCCCTTCCACCTCCCTGCATCCCAGGGAGTCCACTTCTTTAAAGCTCACAGCCACCTGCTTCTCTCCAGCCCTCTGGCGCCCTCACCTGGACCACTGCTGTGGCCTCATGAGTGGCTTCTGCCCCAGACCTGCCTCCCAGGCAGCCTCTGGCCTCTACCTAAAAGCAGGAGAGCGTTTTCGAAACTCCTGACAGGACCTCAAGTCCCCCCTGCTCAGGGATTTGGATAAAGGCCAGGCTCCGAGGAGTGGCTTATGAGACCCTCTGCTGCTGGCCTCAGGCCACCCCTGGCCTCTGGCTGCTGCCGCCCCACCCTCTGCGCCCCCGACGCCGAACCTTCTGGTCTCAGTTCACACTGCAAGCACGCTTGACCTCTCTGTACTTGCGCTCTAGCCTGAAATGTCCTTCTCTGTCTTGTCTGGCTTCTCTGGTCAGTTTCCAATTTAGAAATGACCTCCGTGGAGAAGCCTTCCACAGCCTCTCAAATGCAGCCCCCTCCGTGAACACTAAACTGCCTGACTCCCCAGAACCATAAGCTCCAGGAGGACAGACTGTACTTTCTTCAATTTGGACCCCCAGAACCAGCCCAGTGGTCAATATATGAATGAGTGAGTGAGTGAGTGAATGAATGAGTGAATGAGTGCACCGTGTCCTTGACCCCTGGGACCAGGGAGCAGTTGGAAAGGCATTGAGGAGACATCACAGGACCTGAGGTCTGTGTCCTGAGGGACAGCAGTGTTACAGAGATGAGCACAGCTTCTAGAGCCAGGTCGCAGCTGGGTTTGAATCCGGGTTCTGCCACAGGTTAAGCTTGTGACGCTGGGCAACTTACCCAACTTCTCCTGACTCAGCTTCCTCATCTGTGAAAACGAGGATAATAATAGTATTTACTTTATTGGATTGTTGTGAGGACTGAGTGAGTTAATACCTGAAAAGTTCTTGGAACAGGACTTGGAAAATAGTAAATTAGTAAATACCCAGTAGTTAGCCATTATCATTACTGTCGTTACTATTATTACTGCTATTATTATTATCGTTAGGAAGAAGCACCCCTGAAAGGCGTTGTTGCCAGGGAACTCCACACTTCTGGTTCTGGCAGCCCCAGAGTGCTGGCCCCGGTTCAGGGAGGCTGAACGCACAGCCATCACTGCCCGCCTGGTCCAGGAGCCCGAGCTGATTGGCTTGGTGGGCAGCCTCTCCTCAGCCCTCAGGAGGGCAGAAGAGAGCAAACCCCGGGGGCGCGGGGAGGGGTGGGGCGCGGGTAGGAGTGAGTAGCCTGGAGCATAGTGGAAAGGCTGTCCCAGTTTAATCTTTGTCACTTGGACCCTGCTGTCACCAGGCTTCCCCATTCTGGTCTGAGCTTCACTGGCCTGGCCATGAATTTGCTACCCCCCTCTTCCCTCCCCCTGCATCATGAACTGATGTCTGAAGCCCCTGGGGCTACAGGCTTGGGAGGAGGCCGGGCAGGCCAGGCATCTGGAGACAGTTTATTTTCAGCTGGTCTCCGGGTATTTGATTATCCATTACTGAGAGAAGGGAATTAGCATCTCTGTTATTTGTTTTATGGGATCACCCCAGTGCCAAGCTGCTGTTTCCAAGCAACCTCCACTTTCCCAGTTAATGGCCCTGGCAGGCCAGGCCTTCCTTGGACCCTGCAGACTAGGGTGCTCCATGGAGATGGCAGTGCCTGGGATGGCCAGTGACCCCTGCACACAGACCTTCTGCCCAGGTGGCTCCTGCTTCTGGCTCACCTCCGGCTACTCCCTTCTGTAGTGGGATAGGAGGGTAGCGTTCCACCCTGAGCACCCAGCCTTTATCCTTCTGTGGGAAGGGGGACAAGGAATGTGCATACTTAGAAGAATAGCAATGATACTTTGGTTTAGGAAGTGACTGGCTAGCACATCCCCTGTAGCTCGGGACACCAGTGGGCCAGGACTCCCTCTGGAAGAGGAAATGAACTCCATCCCTTCCCACCCCTCCCCATCTGGGATTTTCCTTTCTGAAAAGTCTGGCCCATCTGGGGCTGAGACCTGCACGGCTCTGGCCCTGGCTTCTTCACAAGCATCCCAGTTCTCACTTTCCCCTCTGGCTTTCCTGCGCCCCACCTGCCAACTTCCTCGAGTTCTGTCTCTGCCCTGGGTGGCTCCAGATCCCCCACCGACCTCTTTGGATCCTTGAGGAACACAGGGATTCTGCAGAAAGCAGAGTCGATCCGGGGCAGGGCTCAGGGGCAGCCCACTTCCCCCCTCGTACCTTGGTGGGTAGAAGCCTTGCAGCAGCTGAACGTCCTTGCTACTTCATTGAAAAAAATTTTAACCAGAAAATCTAGAGAATAATGTAGCAAACAATGGTGCAGTCACCTCCCAGAATTAACAGATGTTAAGCTCTGAAGATATATGGAAAGACTTTTCAATCAAGAAAATAAAGCATTACAGATGAGGATGAAGTCTCTCTCTCTCTCCCTTTCCTCTTGCCCTTCCTCTCAACCTAGAAGCAGCTACTGGCATGAATTTGGTATGTAGCCTTCTAGGCTGCAGTTCGTGTTTTTGCTACGCATATATATCTTTTTATGGCATTGCACGTGCTTTTAAAGTGTATATAAGTGTGTCTATATGTATCATGTATTTTGCAATTCAATCAGCATTCATTTTGAAACTTGTCAGTGTTGCTACACAAAGATCTAGTTCATCCATTTTAACTGCACTCTGTGTATGGGTTCCTCTATTTGTGAGCATTTGTTTCCAGTCTTTTCACAAAAGAAAGAGTGAGGCGGGTAAATACCCTTGTTCACATTTTCTTGTGCACACACATATGCAAGTTTCTCTAGAGCAGTGCTTTCCAGTAGAAATATAGTGCGAGCCACGTATATAACTTAAATTTTTCTAGTAGTCGCATTGAGTAAAAATAAACAGGTAAAATTAATGTTAAGAATATATTTTATTTAGCCCAGTAGAGTCAAAATATTATCATTTCAACATGTAATCAAGATTAAGAAATTAATGAGATAATTTACATTCTCTTTCTCATACTAAGCCTTTGAAACCCAGTGTGTATTTTACACTCAGCACATCTCAGTTTGGACTAGTCACATTTTAGACGCTCAATATCCATGTGTAGCAAGTGGCTCCCATACGGGACAGCATAGCCCTGGGGGTCTGTTTGTAGACGAGGATTTGCTAAGTAGAAGGCTAAGCTGTGCATATTTTCAACTTTGTTAGTTATTGACAAATTACTCTCCAAATAATTATACTAATTTACACCCCGGCAAGCAGTCTGTAAAAGTTCCTATTTTCCTACATTCTTTCCAACCCTTAATATCATTAGACTTTTCAATTTTGACCAGGTTGATGGGTATGAAGTAGTGTCTCATTGTGGTTTAATTAGAATCTCCACCCTTTGTTCTGGTAAGAGGAAATGTACATGCAGAGCACAGAGAAGGCTTTCCGTAAGTATTTGCGGAATTGAATTAACGAGCCTTGGTTTCCCCTTTTGCAGAAAGGGCTGATGGCATCTGTTCTGCCTCCCCAAGGAGGCGACGAGGCTCTGTGTGGTCCGCAGCTGTGGAAAGCTTTGTGTTAGGTTCAAAGTGACATGCAAATGTGTAGAGAGGAAGGACTTCTGGCTCCTTGAAGGCTGAGGAGGTGGGGAAAGGGACCTCGAGGGAGGCCGAGGGAAGTGGGGACTGCGCCTTTAAATGCAGTTCCCCACACTGAGCATGGGGAGTGGGGCACTGAGCAGGCCACACGTGCCCACCCCTCTCCCTGTCTCCCCCTGCTTCAGCTAATTCCAGGATGTGAAAGACTGGGTGAGGCATTAAGGGGCTTCAAACCGTGCGAGACTTTGATGATGCTAAATAAAGCCAAATGCTGCAATGAACTGAATTTTAGCATGCCAACAAAGGCCGTGCCCTGCTCCCCCCAACCCCCAATACCCCCTTGTTAACCTTATTGGCTGAGCCAGTTTCCATGGAAACTACCAAGTTCAGAGGGATACTGTAGTATGTTCATCCTGCCTTTTCCTTCTGCTCCCAGCTAGCCATTTGGACTGAGTTAGAGGTTCTGAGTGCTAAGGGAGCTCCAGGTGCTCTGGTTATGCTTTCATCCATTCATTAATCCTCTCTCCCCGTCCCTCTCCTGCCCTTCTCTCTCTTCTCCCTGCAGGCCAGCCAGCTTGGCGTGTACAAAGCATTTGTGGATAACTATAAAGTCGCTCTGGAGACAGCTGAGAAGTGCAGCCAGTCCAACAACCAATTCCAGAAGATCTCTGAGGTGGGCAGCTCCCTGCACAGCCACCCCTACGACTCGGGGTTTGGGGGGCTGCTCAGAGCCTTCTAGCCTTAGGGCCTCTCCTCCCCTGATTGCCAGTGAGGAAAATGGTTCCCCTGATGAGTAACACTTAGCCTGATTTGCTTTCTTGCACTTGACATTTTCCCTCTTAACATAAGAATATCGCTTTATGTATGATTTTGTTATTCTGTTTTAGGTTATTCTGTATTAGAACAGGGGAAGCAAAGAAGAAAATTAAAAAGGCAGCATTCTCCCACACTGTGGTGACCTTAAGCAAGTCACTTCCCTTCTCTTGGGCTTATTTCCTCTGCTGTAGAATGAGGTGTCTGGATTGATCCAGCTCATCCCAAGCTTGCTTGACAACAAGAACCACCAGGGTCACTGTTTAAAATGCAGATCTTCAGGCACCTTCCCTGGAGCTTCAATCCAGAAGGTTTGGGGTGGAGCCCAGGAGTCTGTATTTTCAACAAACTTCCCCAGGTGATTTTTATAATCAGGAAGATTTGAGGGAGTCTGGACTAGGTGATCTTTTAAGATCCTTGCAGTCCCATAGAGAGCGGACAAAGGCCACGTGGAGAAGAAGCCCTAGATCTTCTGGCTGGGAATATGCCTGTCCCTGCGGCTGCAGCCCAGCCTTCCCACCACCCTCCTCCGCAGGGCAAAGATGTGGCATTGTCTGCCGCCGACACTTCTATCCAGGAAGTGGCAGGGAAGGGCTCTAGGATTCCTCAGGAGCACAGCCCAGCTCACCCCTTGAGCCAAAAAGATCTCAGGGATACCCCCCCACCCCCCACCCCCACCAGGCCACTGGCTTTACAATCACAACACCCAGCTCCAAGCTTGGGGAAGGAGAACCTCTGGTTCCAAGGAAAGGGAGCTCCTTCTGCAGTTTTGGAAGTCCTGCCTTATAGGCCCCTCTGAATCCTTTGCTTTCTCTCTCAGCTCTGATGCTGGAAAAGTTGGTGAGGTGCAGGATAGTTTTCGAGAAACTACTGGGGTTATAAGGGTCATACCCAAGTTTGGAATCAGCCGGGAGGCAGTGCGAGAGTGGGGCAGATGGAGGTGAAAATGCCAGCTTGATTACTAGTCAAAGCCGGATTGGAAAAACGTGGCCATGGATCTGTAGCCACACTGGATTTGCTAACACTTCCCCTCCATGTTCAAACACATCTACTGGGGGCAGAGAGAGGAGGGCTGAGCTCTGTTTCTTCTCCCAAACCTAGGGGTCAGGTGAGTCACCCTCTGCCTGGGAGGACGGAGTGGAGTGAGGGCTGGGAAGGTCCCTCTAAGTGGAGCAATGAGGCTGGAGAAAGGGTTTTCCTCTCATGGCTCCCCGCCCTCCCTGGGAACAAACTGGGTTTCCCATCTGTGTTCAGAGTGACCCTGCCAAGGCTGCCCGGGTGCCCGGGTCATGTGTGGTCCAGAGAGTGGTTGGGGGGGGGCCTCTTAGCCTGGGCTGACTGCCTGTTCCCTATGGTGGGCAGAAACCCCTGCGCTCTTCCCCAGGCCCCTCTTATAGCCAGCTGGCCCCAAGGGCAGAGCGAGGCCTGTGGCCTGCTGCCAGTGGCTTCTCACCCTGACTCATGCGCAGACGCCATCACTTCCCACTGGTGCTGCCACTTAATTACTGCAATTAGGCCCTCCTCCTCTGCAGCAGAGTGATTTCATACCTCTAGGCTGCACTGGAAGGGGACATGGAGAAAAATTCCCTAAATCTGGGAATCCAGACACAGCCTTGAGAAGCTGAGCAACCTCCCTTTTCCCCAGCCCCACACCCCAGGCTCAGTCCCTGGGGGTTTTCTCTGTCTAGAAAACAGCTTGAGGCAGGAGTAGGAAGTGTGGAGCTCCCCACTGCCTGGGCATTTCCCCCCAGGCAGAGCAGGCAACATCACCTGGTACCTGTCCTTGGCCTCACCTCGTCCCCGCCTTCCTGCTGACACGTCCCCTGGGAACCCACCCCCCCCCCACCCCCCCATCAACCATGCACTCAGTCTTCCAAGTGGGGATTGCATTACAGCTCCAATTACAGGCCACACTGGTCCAGTGGCAAGGGCTGGAGCTGGAACCTCTGACTCTAAAGGCAGATGAAAGAGGTTAGGATCAGATAAGCCACCCCTGGGGTCTGTTTCCGGCACTCACTCCCTGTCACTTTGCATGGGATCCAGGAGGGATGTTGCCTCTTCCTTCCTTGAGTTTCCTCTCTGACGCCCAGCCCAGGCACGGTGGGTGGGGAGTGCGGGTGGGGCCGGTGGCTGGGTGAGTCCCTTTCAATATGGGTAAGATACAGCTCGGACTGCCCTGCACCTCTCTGCTTCCCCCTGTGCAGGTGTGTGGGACCCTTCGCTCCTTATCTCAAGGGCTGCTCATGCCCAAGGACCAGCTGGTGCGCTGGTGCTTGTGCACTGAAACCCTGTTGGCCCTGGGCTGATGTGTACAGACCTCTGAGTAGTGGCCGCTGCTGCGGGGTGGAGGAGGGGGTGGTCCTCCTCTGGAAGGCCCTCTGAGCTGCTGGGGAGGGGCTTCAGGGCACCAGTCTGAGGAGCACCAGGATTGCAGTCCTCTCCGGTCCCTGGAAGCCCTCCTTCTGGCCTGTATGAGTTGCTGGACCCCCGAGGCTCCAGGAGGTGATGGGTGTGGCCCAGGGGCTCAGTAAGCAGAGAGGCAGAGGGAGGCCTGCACCTGTTAGTCTTTGTCTCTCTTCTCCTATTTGCACCCCTGGGTTTCAGAGCCCTGCTTCCTGCCATGCTCACGATGGGGGATGGGGAGGCTCGGGGGACAGGCCAGGTGGTGATTCCTCTCCTCTGTTTGGCAGGAACTGAAAGTGAAAGGTCCCAAGGACTCCAAGGACAGCCACACGTCAGTCACTATGGAAGGTACTTTGGGGAATGGCTTGGATAACAGTCACCTTCCTTTGTCTGGCTTTGCGGACTACGGTGCCCTGCTTGTGTGTGTGCGTGCGCGTGCGTGTGTGTGTGTGTGTGAGTGTGTGCATGCGAGGAATCCAGCCTCTGTCCCCAGGCAGCTGGCCAGCTACAAACGTGCTCCTCCCTAGGATGCCAGCAGGCGGCTCACTCCCCTCCTCCTCCTCCCCCCTCCACGCACGCAGCCCTCCGCTCCCCTCCCCCTTGCTAGAGGAGCACTCAGAAGCGGCTGCTTGATTCTCGAGGCTGTGCAGCAGCAGCCGGGAAGGTGGCTGAGTGGCCGGGCGGGCGGCTGATGGGAGCTGGGGAGCCGGGAGCGATGGCCGCAAGCTCCTGCCGCGGGGACGGAGGCTGCCATGGAAATTCTCCTCATCATTCGCTTCTGCTGTAACTGCACCTATGGTAACCCAGGCCCCCTCTCCCGAGAGGTGGTGTGTCTTCCCACCTCTGGGGGCTGGCTGGAGTGGGCTGAAATGTGGCCATCAAGGTTTGGGGGGCAGCAGGGCAGGGAGGGGGGGACAAGTGGCTGGACCTATGTTAACCCCGTGCCGGCCAGCTTCCAGCCTGGAGTTGAAGTCTGGGGGCCACTCGGGGCAGGGTGGCTTGGAGATGGGAGGACCAGGCTAGAAGGGTCCAGGTACCCCCGAGGATCTGTGGGGAGTTAGTGGCTCAGCTTGAGAGGCTGGGGGCAACTTCCTGGAGAGGCTGTTAAGGAGAGAAAGTGACGAGGCTGGGCCTGCAGGGGTGGCCACCCTGGGGCTGGAGAGGGGTCAGCAGGGGCCAATCGGAGAGTGACAGATGGTCTGGATGGCAGTGCCTTGGAGCGGGAGGGCGCCAGCCCCGGCTGGAGGGAGAAGTTGGGAGTCTCTTTGTTTCGTGAGAGGCCAGGGTATTGTGTGCTTGGAGTGCACACACTGCCTTCGCTCTCTCCTCTCTGAATGGCAGGGGAGAACGTGGATGTGGTTGGGAGCAGGAAGGAATTGGGTTGCTCCCAGGGGGTTCGTTTCTAGCCACTGGAGACCCTTGAGCTGAGGTCTTGGCCGTGAATGCTGGTGGGAGAGGGGGGCGTGGCCGGCTGCTGGTTCGTGAAGGTCACACACCCCCCATACAATAGGGGGGACGGACAGAGCAGCATCTTTGCAGCTCCCTCAGGGAGGGGGTCCTGGGACAGGTGTGTGCAGTCAGCCAGGCTCTTGCTCAGAGGAGGCTGGCACAGATCTAGGCAAGGAAGTGTCCGGAAGCTAGTGGGCCCCGCCTTCCGAGGCCAGAGGTACCTGAGGGATAAGCCAGGCTGCCTTTGGCAGGGGCATAAGGGTCAAATGTTGCCCCAGGCCAGCTGCTCTGGGCTCCTGTGGCAGGCAGCTGGTTTCAGGACCTTCTCTCCCACCAGGCGTTTTGTCTCTGCACCCCTCTCAGCCACTTTGCTCTCATATCTCCGTGGTAACCCGGAGCTCCTTGTCGAAGGCTGAACAGAGGGGGGTGGCAGCATGCTGGAGGAGCAATGCTGAGGTTTCTCGGGCTCTTCCCGGAGGCCGCTGTGCGCGATCAGCTGTCCCCTCACCTTCTCGGGCTGTCCTGCATTGAAGACTGCTCGTGATGGAGATAGCCCCTGAGGTCGCCCCCTTCCAGCTGTCCCAGCAGGACAGCTGTAGTCACAGGCAGAAGCTGATCTGGGTCCCCGCCCCTCGGCTCAGATTCTGACAGGCTTGAAACTGGCCTGGTCCTAGATCTGAGGGGAAAATGCCCTTTTTGGTCTGGTCTAGGAGTTGGTCAAGTCTCCAGTCAGTCTCCCTAAAGAGGAAACGGTCAGCCCTTTGCTTCCTCTTTCTTCCCCCAAAAGAAGCTTAGTTTTAGTGAAACAGGCCTGGGACCTGGAGTTCAGGGTTTCTTTAGTCCCTGCAACAAAGTCAGCTTTAAAGTGAGCGGTCAGGAGTGAAGGAGCCCTTGCTGACCACGCTGTTTGAATCTTCTCAGCCCCTCCAAGGGGTGCTGGTCGTGGGGTACCAGGGAGGCTGTGCGACTTGGGGCTCACTCTGCAGTTGTCTGCCTTAGCGGTTGTGTGCTGAGCACCCAGTCTGCAGGGCTCCAGGCCACACGCAGTGGAGGTGCAAGGAAGGTCGCGTGTGACCCAGGCCCCTAAGAAGGGGGCTCACCTTGGCAACAAGAGAGGCCCACTCATCCACTCCTTCCCGGTGAATCTTTCCCAGAATCCTCCCGAGGGCCACCGAGCTTTTGCAGGTGCTGCCTCCCCTACGGAAGGGGACGTCTCAAAGATAGGAGCACGTGTAGACCATGGGTAGATTCAAAACCCAGCTGTCCCTTACGGCTTTGTGATTGTGAGCAAGTTACATAATTTCTCTGTGCTTTCGAGAAGTTTCTGCATCTGTAAAATGGGGCTAGTGATAATTGCTTCCCTTTTTAATTAAAGGAAATAACGCATGTAAAACAGTGCCATTGGACACAGAGTAAGTACTCAGCAAACTAGAGAGAGGCCAGCTTGCACATGTCATGGTTTGACTTTTAGGCGCTGTGAGTGTTGCTTGTGAAAATCCTGGTTGGGGAAGGCTTTCTGGAGGAGGGGGAGAGACAGGCATTGCAACTTGGTGAATGGTGTCTGTCCCAGAAACAGGAACCCCATGGTGAGGAGGGGTGAGAGTGGGTGAAGCAGAGGCAGGAAGCAGGCCAGCCTGCTGGAGCCGTGGAGCAGGTGAGGGGGGAAAGGTGGGCTCTTCACCCTGCATTCTCAGGGGAAGCAGGTGCGCAGGTGCCGTGGAGAACACGAACATCAGGGCTGCGCTGGCTCCTTCCATATCTGACGGTGGCCCCAGGGCCCTCTCGCTGCACTTGCCTCTCCCCACCCTTCCTCCCACCTGCCCCTCCACCACCTGGGGCTGATGCATTAGGACTCATTCCATGGCCACAATCAAGTGGACTCTTGAGGTGACTATAGGCATATTAATAACCCGTCTGAAACCCAATCCACCATTTGTGCAGACCTCTGAGCTTAGTCAGAAACCTCTTCCTCCTGGGACCTGACAGAGGGGCAGAGGGAGCTGACACTGTAGTATCAGCTTTCCCTGGGCGGGAGCTCGAGGGCCCACCCTGGCAGGTGTCTGCTGAGCTTGCACTTTCTCTGGGTCTCTGGGGTTCTCAGGGAGTGATTTTTTTTTCCCCCTGCAGATGGGCTGAGCCACAGGTGGGTACCCTAGACAGCCTCAGAACTGGCCCCCTCCTGGGCTGGTAACTGGGCTGTACCCTCACTGTCCCGAGATACCCCAAGCCTGGTCCTGTCCATTCTAGCTCCCGTAGCCCATGGGGAGGGGCTTTAGACATTGCTAAATTAAGAAAGGGCTGCAAATAAATCATGGGAGATGTGTTTGCATAAAGCGGTGGTTTTCAACCATTATGACATATCAGAATCAGCACAGGAGATTTTTAAAAAGGTTGATGCCTGGGTTCTGCCCATCAGAGCCTGCTGTTTAGTTGATGGGAGAGGGGGAAACAGGCATCTGAATCTTTTAAGAGTTCCCTAGTGATTCTAATGGGCAGCCAGGCAAAGCCAGCAGATGAGGCTCGGGGCACACCACTGAGACTGCATCTTCTCCGTAGCCAGCAGATTATCCCCCAAAGTGTCCATTGAGCAATGCGCAGGGTAGTTATATCTAGGGCTTTGGGGAACTCTCTGGTTTGGGGGCTGGCTGGGACATGAATGTCAGCTCTGGGACCTGTCACAGCCTGGTCCCATGGGACACCCACTCCAGGGTCCTCCTCCCCAGCCCAGCATCCTGCCTCTTACTGCTCCCATGGCAGGAGGACAAAGGTCATGACCCCATGGACAGAGGTGTCCAGGTGCGGGGCCGGAGCTGAACCCCCCAGGCTGGGAGGGGCAGGGCACAGCTGCTTGCAGGAGCTTTGTCTGGAAGTGTCAGTGGGCCAGCTGCCGCCTCCGCCTGTCCCTGCTGAATCCCAGCAATCCTCATTTGGTGTCCTGGTCACCAAGGGGTGTGGCCAGTGGGGGCCCTGGTGAGCTTGCATTTTTCCCAGCCTCTTCAGGGGCTCTCATACTCGAAGCCCCACCTGAATTCCTTTAGGAAATCTTTGCCCCCCAGCTGCCACTAGCTTGAGAGCAGAGCCTTTCTGTGGAGGTTGGGCATGCCTCCTTGGCCCTCAGCCAGGAGGGGGTTGAGGGCGTGGAGAGGGGTCTTCCTCATGGAGATGAGGTCAACCGTGTGGGTCAGAACGAAGCATGCTGTTCCCAGCTGGCGGTGCCAGGCCTTGGACCAGAGGGATATGAGAATGATGGGGCACGGGGACACCGCCCTCCCTGGAAAAACAGTGTCTCCTTCCTGCATTCTGGGGTCCCGGGTGTGACCCCCAGAGTCCTGGAGCTCTGGGGGGTAAGGCTGTGTGATTCATCGTGGAGGGTACAGAGGAGTATCTGTGTCTGCTTTGAGCCTGGTCAGGCCAGGACGGGCCTGGGGGACGCACAGCCCTCGAAGAAATCACGTCTGGTGGGAGATGAGATGAGGAGGCAGGTGGGAGGGGGCCTGGGCCACCAGAGCTGTGTGTCCCCCTTTTGGTGTGGTCTGGCCTGCCTGGGGTGAAAATGGAGGTGTGGGTTACCATGGAACCCACTTTGGCCTCCTGTAAGCGGGTGTCCATGCAAGGGAGGGAGGCGGGTCGGGGCATAAGGTTGCCCCCTAAGGTCTCAAGCTGCTCCCTGTATTTCATCTGACCTGTCTCCTTTGCCCCTGCCCCCAACAGCTCTGCTCTACAAGCCCATTGACCGAGTAACCAGGAGCACCCTTGTCCTACATGTGAGTGTGTACCCCCTGAGTGTCCTGAGAGGGCTTAGGAGTTGGATGGGAGACTGAACTCAGGGTGGGCGGGCACTGGAGTCGCTGAGAACAGCCCATCTGGGGAGCTGGGCAGAGGGTCGCTGGGCCCTGACTGCACCTGCCTGGCCTGTGGTGACCATGCTGATGTGTCCAGGGCCTAAAAATAGCTTGGCTACTAAGCTTGATTTTTGGCCAAATGCTCCCTAGGAGGCAGGCACTTCCTGCCTCCCGATCCCTTGACTGATGGTCTCCAGTGTCCTTGGAGCAGCTGTGGGGTGAGTAGGGGGGTGTCTCTCCCAGCTGCTTGGTGACATGAGACTCCACCTGGCCTGTGCTGCCCGGGGGAAGAGTAATGGCCGCAGCAGGAATAAAGGGGCACCACTGCCCTCACCCCTGCTGCTCTGACCCTAATTTTTATTTCAGATTTTGCAGGCATGACCAGGTTAGAGTGTGGGTCCCTAGTGTCTCCCTTGGAATTCTTTTAGCGAGGATAGAGTTCTCCCCACTGTCTTCTCACTAAGCCCCAGAACAGCTCCCCTCAACTCACCACCCCATCCTTCCCAGGACCTGCTGAAGCACACACCTGTGGACCACCCAGACTACCCGCTGCTACAGGATGCCCTCCGCATCTCCCAGAATTTCCTGTCCAGCATCAATGAGGACATTGACCCCCGCCGGACTGCAGTCACAACCCCCAAGGGGGAGGTGAGCTCAGGACCCAGCATAGCCTGGCACCCAGATTGCCCGTCCCTGCTCTGCTGCCCGCTCGGGCACCACTGCCCGATGCTCTGTGCCTCTCCAACCCTGATCTCTCATTCCCAGCCAAGGAGAGGCCTTCAGGTCCTGGACTGACAGCTTAAAGTCCAGCGTCTCATTAATCTTCGTAATAGTCCACAGGAGCAGAAGAGGAAACGGGGCCCCGGAGAGTCTCTCCAGGTCTCCTGCATGAGGTCTCTCGGCTATAAGTGTCGGAACTGGATTCTTTAGCTGGGGTTATCTGTCTGCAAGCCTCATGCGCTGACCCCCAGACCAGGGCTCTGGCTATCTCGTTCTTGAATGCAGACACCCCGCTCTGGGCAGTATGATGTCCTCAGAGTCTCCTGGAAGATAATGGCTCAGGCTGAGGGAGCTTGTGGAGTCAGGGAGAGATGACTGAGGCTGCCAGGTGGCTGGACTGTCCCAGGTGGGCGCCTAGGTGTGGCTAGCAGCTCCAGTTCCCTGGGGGCCCTTTTTGGTGGAAGGGTGGGGACACCTCAGTGAGGGGAAGCAATGTGAACAATCAAAGGGACAGTTACCTGCATGGGTCAGCAGCCTGGCCCGCATACGGGGTTTCCTGTCCAAGAGAGGTAATTAAGTGACGTTTAGGAGTGAAGGCTGGCTGGGTTTATGCTCCTTTTGTGACATTTACGAGCCTCCAGTGTCTCCTGGGGAGGGAAGTAATGAGGGACACATTCTGGAGAGTGACTAATAGGGTACAGAGAGCTGTCCCTGGTGCAGCTCCCAGCCCTGGTTTGCAAACCCTGGAATGTCACCAGTTTGTTGGACTCTGCGGATGTCTGAAAGAGCTCCAGAGGCCCTAGAACATGACCAGTTTCAGATCATCTGAATTGTATACTTTCTACGTGCTCACCTACATATTGCAACGTATATAGGTCACACGGCACATAATACGGGGAAGGCTGGGACAGATAGTGACAGCCCCACAGCAGCCTGCTGGCTCTGAGGGTGGCAGGGAGGAGGCTCTGGAAGTTATGCGTGGAGCAAAATGCTGTGGACCAGCCAGAGCCCAGGTTAGAGATGGCTGCAGGTTCCCCAGGACACTGTGATGGCCCCACAGAGGGAAGTCCAGGGTCAGAGACCGTATAAACGGGCCTGAGTGGTTCTGCAGGTCGAGGTTTAGCTGAAACTAGATCAACATCTTAGGCAGGGTTAGGGGGGTTTTATGGTGGGGGTGGGAGGGAGTGTTCATGACCCAGGGTGGGTCCATCCAGGTGTGAGCTGTTGAGAGCTGCAGGGAAGTGGAAAGCTACCACTTGTTGATCACATCTTACATGCCAGGCACTGTGCTAACTGTTCTACATACACCATGACTCCTACCTTGTGGGGCAAATATCATTGTCCCCATTTTACAGTTGCTAAGACTGAGGCTTAGAGAAATCAGGGAAATTGCCCTCAAGATCACAGCCAGGAAGTGGCAGAGTCTGGATTTAAGCCCACGTCCCTGACCCCAAAGCCAGTGCTCTTAACCACCAGACACTACGGTCCCTCCCTGGAGCCCCACCCTCACCCCCACAGCTGGATGGGTGCAGGCTGGGCCCTGGGCTGACTCCCAGGCGGGGGTGGGTGTACCATCTCCCTCAGACGCGGCAGCTGGTGAAGGACGGCTTCCTGGTGGAAGTGTCGGAGGGCTCCCGGAAGCTGCGGCATGTCTTCCTCTTCACAGACGTCCTACTGTGCGCCAAGCTAAAGAAGACATCGGCGGGGTGAGTGTGCAGATGGGGGGCGGGAGAGCGACTAGACCCTGCCCACTGTGGAGCCCCTCAGCAACCTGGGGCAGTCTGCATTTTTTCCCCTTTTAAAAAACATATTAATTAATTTTATTTTACTTCATAGCCTTTTTCTAAAAATAAATCATGGTTTTACTTGTAAAGATAATGCAACCAGATTACAGAGAAAAAAAAAAAAAAACCCATCACCCACCTGAACATAAGCATCAGTCTCCTGCTGCTGTATTTCCTTCCAGTTTTTTAAAATGTTCTTATGTTTTTTCGTATACTTGTAATCAGAGTGAATACCCAATTTGGGGCTCTGCTTTTTCCATTTCACGTCATAAGCATTTTCCCTGTTGCTGCCTAATCTTCATAATCATCATTTTACTTTCCTGCGTGATGTAACAAGTAGATATGCCATAATTTACTTAAGCATTCTCCTTTTATTAGACATCTCTAAATTTTTGCTAACTGCAATTCAGTGAATATTCATTAAATCTGCTGCTATCATTTATTGAGTGGTTATGCCATGCCAGGTGCCACGACAAATGCTTTGAATGTATTATTTCTAATCTGCCCAGTGACTCCACAAAGTAGGTATTATTATCCCCATCTCACAGATGAGAGAAAAGGCTTAGAATAAAGTTAAATAAGTTGCCCAAGGTCACACAACTGAAGTGGAGGAGATGGGATCTGAACCTTAATCTGACTTGAAAGCTTCTTTCCAGCTCCATCACTATACCCAGTGATATGGGTGTCTCTGTGTCATGAGCAGACAAGCTTATTCAGTATTCACTCCCACATTCTTCCACGTGTATTTCCTTATCATCTACGGTATGCCAGGGGAGACAAGCCATACGCTCAGTGTTGCAGGGAGGTGCAAACCGAAGTCCTGGGCGAAGTGAGAGAAGGAGAGGTTATTATGAGTGTCAATAGAGGGGATGACTCCCTGGAACTAGATGACATTTGAGATGATTGTAAAGCGGAGGTGACAGTCATAAGTATACGTACCTCTGCCTTAAGTTCTTTGCCCAAGGCAGACATAACTAGTGGACCATGGCACCATTTCTCATTAGACTTGGATGTGGCTTCTTTTTTATTTTTTTTTTAAGGTACATTCTCAGAGATTACTTCTCTTTTACTACTTCTTTTAAAAAATAAATTTATTTATTTTTGGCTGCGTTGGGTCTTCATTGCTGTGTGCGGGCTTTCTCTAGTTGCGGCGAGTGGGGGCTACTCTTTGTTGTGGTGCGCGGGCTTCTCATTGCGGTGGCTTCTCTTGTTGCGGAGCACGGGCTCTAGGCACACGGGCTTCAGTAGTTGTGGCTCGCGGGCTCTAGAGCGCAGGCTCAGTAGTTGTGGCGCACAGGCTTTGTTGCTCCGCGGCATGTGGGATCTTCCCAGACCAGGGCTCGAACCCGTGTCCCCTGCATTGGCAGGCGGATTCTTAACCACTGCGCCACCAGGGAAGTCCCTTGGATGTGGCTTTATAATCCTCAACTCAGTATCCCATGTGACCTCTATTGATAAAAGTTGGCATTCAAAATAGCATCTGTATTCTATCTCTAGCCTAGAAGATAATGAATATAAGCTAAGTATAGATAGGCTAGAAGGGAAGGAAGAGTGTGGGATGGGGAACAGGAAAGCATGAGACCACTCTTGCTCATACCCTAGAGGTTTGGGCTGTTTAGGAACATCAGTTGTTCTGGGCCAGAAGAATGGCAGGCCCAAGGTCCAGAGCCCTTACTGCTGCCTGACCCTAGAACCCAGCTGTCATTATCCCACGAGTGTTCCCTGATTCGGCTCCTCAAGGAGGGGAATCGTTCTTGCCTGTGATGAGTTCTTAGTAAATCCCTTTCAAGTGGTGTTTGGTTCCAGCAGTTCAGGCCTGAAGATCCAAATTCCTCTCTGGCTCACATCTCCCTCTGACTTGTTTGCAGGAAGCACCAGCAATATGACTGCAAATGGTACATCCCCCTGGCTGACCTAGTGTTTCCATCCCCTGAGGAGTCTGAGGCCAGTCCCCAGGTGCACCCCTTCCCAGACCACGAGCTGGAGGACATGAAAATGAAGATCTCTGCCCTTAAGAGTGAAATCCAGAAGGAGGTAAGCAGAGCCTGGCATCAGCTGGGGCAGGGAAGTTGGCCATTTTTATTGGGGCCCTTTGAACTGGGTGTGCCAGGGAGGTGGAGGGAGGGGAAGTGGTAAGGTTTGGGAGTCTGACAAGGGAGGCAGGATGTAAGAGTGGGAGGCCTTTCTTTATAGTCTTCAAGATACATTTATGTGCCCAGGGAAAGACTCTAACCATGGCAGATTAGCACTGAGCATATGGAGGGCGGGCCAAGGAGTCAGTGCTCAGAATTCAGTGGGGTTAATTATGGGACGTTTCCTGGGGAACAGTGTATGCCAAACACTGCAGAATAGGAAAGCAAGAGAAGAAAAAGTCCTTCTTAAGGAAAAGCAAGATGTATGCAAGAGAAAGGACCTGGGAGGCCCCTCAGAAATGGACAGATCAAGTCGGCAAATAAATAACAGAGGGGGCCTTGAATATCACATGATCTAAAAATGCACAGAAGCTTGTGTCCTGACAGAGAACTGAGATTCTGTCAAACACACATGGAACATTCACAGACATTTATCATGTATTAGGCTGCATAGGAAATCTCAAATTGAAAAGAAAAAATGATAGTGTACTGGTCATGTTCACAAACTACAGTGCAGTAAAATTAGAAATTAACAACTAGAATATAGTTAAATATATGCCTGGGGAGTTAAACTTTCAAGATAAAGAGGAAATCAAAATGGAAACTGCAAACTGTTTAGACCTGCATGAAAATGAGAGCACTCCATATCAAAACCCATGGGATGTAGCCAAAGTGCTCTTTAGAGGACAATGGATAGCCTTAAATTCATGTATTTGAAAACAGTGGCTAGAGGAAAGCACCTTCCAGGCAGAGCCTTCCGCATGAATGGAAGGAAGAGCGTGGAGGGCCTTGGTTGGTTGGCCTGGTCTCTCCTCTTCACCCATCCAGGCTCGGCCTTAGGCCTAACCTCACCTGATGACCCTTCCCTGATGTCTCCCTGCTACAGTCTGGGTTGGGTGCCCGGCTTCCTGGTTCCAGACGTTTATCTCTTTGCTTGGCTTTGTTGGTACTGAATTAAAATTGCACGCTCTGCTTTCTCTTTTCCCCACTAGAATTTCAGCTCTAGTGAGGGGGCTATTTTCTTCAGTCCTATGCCCTAGTACTTAGCACGTAATAAACAGGTGCTTTGGGAACAATTGTTGAGAAATACATGACCAAATGGCCTCTAAGGATTCTTTACACCCAGATATCTCTCTTTGAACAGGGGAGAGGAAGACCACAGTAATAACCCCAGGGATGTTTGGTTCAGGGGAATGTCCTAGGGCTGAGGGTCAGACTGCGGGTGCATCTGCCCGGAGGGAGCCCCCTGACAAGCACAGGTGTCCTCCTCCTGAACAGCCAGGCTCACCCTGCCTCGGTGGAGCCTGTTTCCCCATCAGGCTCTGTCCAGCATCCCCACTTCAGGGGCATCCTGCATGCATGTTTCTCACCCGGTCCTGGGAGCAGCAGGCTTTGTGCCCTCCGTCCTTCCCCGGGTGTGCAGACATGGCCTTCTGCTTAGCTGAATCTGTGCTTACACACCTCTACTGGCTGCTGGCTGCAGGGGTGTGCCAGGTGCTTCACAGACCTCCTTATCCAGTGGAGAATGAAGACATTCCTTCCTGTGTGTGACCACAGCATGTGACACAACATGATAAGAGTCACTGGAGAGGCACAGTGTTGTTCTCTGAGTCACAAAAGAAGCAGCAATTTATTCTTTAATAATATTTTTTAAACACAATTTTTTTCTAATCACCAGTGTAACACTGGCTTATTATAACAAGAAATGCTCACAATATCAAAGTGTATAGAGTAGAACTGATCATCACCCCCCCCATTATCAACAGTTTGAGGTGTATTCTTCTAGACTCTTCTATGCTTATACGTGTGTGTGTATATATCTATTTTCTAATGAGATTAGACTACACGTGCTGTTTTGCAATTTAATCTATCAGATCCTTTTTAACAGCTGCATCCTCTCGTGTTGCCCAACCACATGACAACGTATTTGAGTCTTTAGCTTGTTTCTCGTTCTTTAATCTGCACTCATATTTCCCTCCGGTAGACTCCCTACAAGTGGGATGTCTGGGGCAGAGGGTTTGTGCATTTCATTACCAGATTTCCTTCTGAAAAGTTTGCATCCGATCATGTTCTCCCCAGCATTGTGTCACAGTCACTGTTCCCCCACACTGTCACAGCGCCAGCTGTGAGCAATTGTCACAATTTTGCCAGTCTAGTGGGTAAAAAAAAATGCTGCAGAGATGCATTCTAACTGTGGAGCTTGAGGACGGCGTTGGAACAGAGACATGAAACATGATAGCAGTTAATAAAAGGAAAGGGATCCTTTATAAAATATAAACTTGAAAAACTGGAGGAGAAGGGAACACTGACTGAGAGGGGGAACAGCTTGTTAGAGAACAGGGATAATAATAGCGTGATGCTGGGGTGGAGGGTGCAGGGGGCGTGTGGCGGGACATCCGCTGGACGTGGAAGCTGGAACCCAGCCAGGGGAGGCCCCGTGTGCCAGGCCGGAGGTGGGGTCTTTATGCTGAAAGGTGTCTGCAGTTTTTAAGCAGGGTGTCTCAGTGGTACCCGGGATTTAATTTATGGAGATGACTGAGTGACAACTCAGAGATGCTGATGCCACTGGAAGATTTTTATTACTTATATTTATTTTATTACTTATAGTTTCCAAGAGAAGGGGGCCTGCCACGTGGGAAAGCACCAGGTTCGGTCAAGAGGCAGGAGGAGCGTGGGGAGTGCATGGCCCAGAGCCTGGATTGTGTTTTCCACAGGAAACAACTTAGGACCGGCTAGTTTGAATAAGACAGCAGGCTCTGGGCTAGAGTAGTGGTGTCTAGTTGCCCTGGGTTATCTAGGGCAGAGGAAATATTGGATTGTGTGTGAGTTAGTTAAAGGAGATGGTTGGAGGTGTGGATTCAAGATTGATTGGTCTACACATGAAAGACGCACTCACAGAGGAGTCATTTACTAGCTTAGGATTTAGCATGTCCTGGGAGGAGCAGTCTTCTCTGTGGCTGGCCCCCCAAGACATCAAATCATCATAAAATATAGAAAAGGGGAAAAAAATGATGACTACACAGGGGAATGTTGTACATAGAGCTACTGGGTGAGAAGTGGAGTCTGAGTGTGAAGAGAACCGTCTGTGCCCTCTGTCCCCTGCAGAAAGCCAACAAAGGACAGAGCCGGGCCATCGAGCGCCTGAAAAAGAAGATGTTTGAGAATGAGTTCTTGCTGCTGCTCAATTCCCCCACAATCCCATTTCGGATCCACAATAGGAATGGAAAGGTCAGAAGGGCGGGGATGGAACAGAGACAGTTCCCTTCCTCGGTCCAGGGCTGCCCACTCTCTATAGCTCCTGGCCCTGACCCGTGGGAATCAGGCCCCCAATTCCCAAGGAGGCTGCTGTGGCTCCAGCCCTGGACTCCCTCTCCCTGCTGGTGGGGAGCCAGTGCCCTCTGCTGGCCATCACTGGCACTGCCACTCCTGTCACCAGGCTTCCTAGGAGGAAGGCCTTCCTCCCAGCTGCCCTTCTCCAAGCCTAGAGATACCTGGGTACAAAGGAGCTTCACTGTGGGCCCCAGGATCCAGAAATGTCCTTGGCCTGACTCTGGTCATCCTACTGAATTCTCTTCTCCTTTCTACAGAGCTACCTGTTCCTACTGTCCTCAGACTATGAGAGGTCAGAGTGGAGAGAAGCAATTCAGAAACTACAGAAGAAAGGTAAAGCCCTGCCCCACCTACGCTACCCTGATGGTGTCCATGGCAACAATGGGCCTTTTGCATTTCCAAGCACGTTCATGTCCAAAGTCTCCTCTTTAGCCCTCACAGTCACTCTGTAAAGTGCCAGGGCAGGTGGCACTTAATTGACGTTACTGATCAATTGAGACCCAAAGAATTTAGGTGATTTGCCTAAGGCATACGGTGAATTAGCAGTAGGACTGACCCAAAGCCCAGGGTTGTCCAGCTCTCTGTCTCTTGCTCTTGTTGTCTCGTACACACATTCATGAACCTCTCTAGTTAGACCCTCCAATTCTTACCCCTCCGACAGCACCCATGGCTATCCCCAGCTGAATGTCTACTCTCCCTCCCTGCCAGTGACCCACTCTGCCCCTAGAGCTCAGCTTTTTTCCTGCAGTAGCCCCCAACGAAGAGCAGTAGGTCCTAGTGGACCTGTGGTGACATTCCCCTCTCTCTTGTCTCCTTCTACAGATCTCCAGGCCTTTGTCCTGAGCTCAGTGGAGCTCCAGGTGCTCACGGGATCCTGTTTCAAACTTAGGACTGTACACAACATTCCTGTCACCAGCAATAAAGACGGTAAGATCTGGAACCCGAGGTTACTCAAATCAGCAGGTCCAAGCCCCCAGGGCATTGCTGGGGGCTTGCACAAAGACCTAGCCAGACACTCGGCTACAAATGGCTGATCTCTGCTCCGCTGGGCTGGGAAGACTCAGTTGCCAGGTGCACAGAGAGTTTGAATAGGGGCTGTTCTCTGCTGAGTCTCCAGACAGCCCCAACTACTCCCTGGCCTCCTCTGGCTGGAGAGAAGATCTGGCGCCCTGGTGCACCGGGAGTGTGTTGTTAATATGTTCCTGAGGTCGTCAGTTCATGGAAGCCAGTTCATGGGGCAGGGTGGTGGTGGAGGGGAAGGGTAGGTGGATGAGAGTAGTGTATGAGAAATAACGGCTGAAAGTTTCCAGGGATCAGATCTTAGAAGGCCTTGAATGCCAAGGAAGGGAGTATATTGTTCAAGCTGAGGCGCCTGTGGGAGGTTCTGGAGCAGGGGAGGGGTTTGAAGGCAAGCTCTCCTCCACAGTGGGGGTCATCTGCCCCGTATGTCCCAAAGAGGAGGCGGAGCTGGACCTTCTCTTTGCTTGGCACAGAGTGACTTCATATCGGTTAATTTCAAATTTGGAAGGCTAAGCTGAGTCGGGCAGCCAGGGGATAGGCAGGATTCATGTGGGAGGGAAAGTGCCCCACGGGAAATGGGACGAAGTCCCTGGCCCAGGAGGAAGGTGTGGACTGGCCACCCAGGCTTAGTGGAGGGAGAAAGGAGCATTGGCTCACATTCCAGGAAGCAGTGGACTGTGGAAGCTTCTTCATCTGGCCACCAGGTGGTGCTGTCGGACCAAGGCACAGACTGTCTCACGCCCTTTCTGCATCCAACCAGCCTGGGGTGAGGAGGGGAAGAAGCAGGCCTCTCATCACCCCCTTCCCTGGGGCCTTTTCTCTCTTGCAGACGACGAGTCTCCAGGACTCTATGGCTTCCTCCATGTCATCGTCCACTCTGCCAAGGGGTTTAAACAGTCAGCCAGTAAGTACCCCTGACCACCAGCCCCAGGAAGAGGCTGGGTGGGCCATTGTTCATCCTTTCACAGAAAGTCCCTGTGGACCCATTGCATAGGGCCTCCCACTGCTCACCTGCTCTGCTCTTGTCTGCCCAGGCCGGGGCCCTGCCAGCTCCTTTGAGATGTGAGGCATTCCCCCAAAGGCCAGGAACCAGCTCCTCTTGGCAGGGGATCATCCCTGCCCTTTGTCTCCAAGGTCTGCTCTTCCCCAAGCCCTTCCCCACCCCCAGGTATCAGAAATACGGGGCTCCAATCCCACATCTGCCGATTACAAGCTGTGTGACCTTGGGCAAGTCTCTTAACCTCTCTGAGCCTCAGCTTTTTTCTCCATAAAAGGCAATCATGCTTGTTAATACGGACCTAAGAGCAGGCTTAAATATGACCTGTATGTGTAGTGCCAGCACACTGCCACACACACTTCTTTTTCTTTCTAAATCACCATCTACTACATCAGTGCAGTTCTTAGTATTTCACAAAATACAGTTCCATTTTTATCTAATTTTTCTCCCTGTAGGAATTTGTGAGTCAGTTAGACAGCTAATAGTTTCTCCCCATTTGCCAGATGAGAAAACTGAGTCACAGAGAGATAAAAGGACTTAACATCACGTAGGATCAGAAACCCAGGGCTCCTGACTCCTCTCGCTCCCTCTTTTCCCCTCTGGCGGGTGAGATCTGCCCTTTGCCTCTCTCCCTGCAGTGCACCACGGAGACGTTATGCCATTGGCTCGCAAACAGTCATTTAATAAACATTCACTGTGAAGCCTGAATTCCTGCAGTAAATCTGCCTCCCCTCTCTGTGTTCCCATCACCCCAGGGCAGCACCTGTCATACTGTTTTGTCACTTAAAATTTGCCTCTCCTGCTATGAGTTCTTAGAGAGCAGAAACCACATCTCCTTAATCCTTGGATGAACAGGAGCTCAGAAATGCTGAACAAAGTAGTTTATTTCCAGACACCTACTGTGTGCCTCGGTCCCTTACTAGATGCTGGAGAAATGCAAACGTGGCCAGCGAGTGGATAGTGCTTGACACGTTCAAAGCCTTTTCAGGTGCGTTACCTGCTCTGATTCTCCTGGCATCCCTCTGAGGTCACTGATGCCATTCCCACTTGGCACACAAAGAGGCTGAGGCCCAGCAGGCTCCAGGGACTTTCCCAGGGTGGCCCAGTAGGGCACACAGGTGGTGGCATCAAATCCATGTCTTCTGACACTGAAGCCCACGTTTTTGCCTCTAGAGCAGCCCTTCTCTCAGTATGGCCAGGACCACCACACTCATCACTCCAGGCTGTGCTGGTGGTACATGCGACAGCTTCCAGGACCCTCCCCAGACCCACAGAATCCCCTGGCGAGGGGGTGGCCCAGGAATATTCCTGGTCAGTCAGCTCCTTGGGGCTGTGACACACGCCCAAGTCTGCAGCCCACTGAGCTGGACCAGGGCCCTCCCATCTCCTGGTGCCCAGATGTCTCATGCTTACTGTCTCTCTGCGTCCTTTTGGCTGGGATGGGCCTCAGGGAGCAGGCCCATTGGGGTGGGGCATCCCACTCCCCCAGAGCAGGGGTTTTACCTCTCAAACTGGGTCAGGGTGCTCAGACATGGGGTGAGGTGCTGCTACAGGGTCTCCCCTCACCTCCAGACAGTCCTCACCTTCTCCTTCCACCAGCCCCCTGACCCACGGAGACATTCGTTCTGACTCGGGGAGTTAAACCTTGTGAATCTTCAGCCATGGCTTCTCGTTATAGTAAACTCGTTACGTTAGGCCTAGGGTGCAGGCACCGTCATCATTCCTGACTTACAGGTGAGAGCAGTAAGGCACAGAGGGTAGGTGGTTTGTGCAGAGCTGGGATTTGACACGGACAGTCTGACTGCAAAGCCCTTCCTTTTATCCCAGGAACTATCCCCTGGCCCCTGACAAAGGGTTCGCTCATAGCAGAATCAATTAAGGGGCACTTCACGCCCCTCCATCTCTCAGCCACCCAGACGCGTCCCTGCTCCGATGGAGGCCAGGGTGCGTTAGACCTTCTGCATTATTCGCCTGTTCACCTGCGCCCACATCCTGTTGTGCTCGGATACCCGGTTACATCTAGTCTCTGTCACACCCAGTTAGAGACAACTCAGGGATGGCTGTACCCGCTCTCCCCTCTGTAGGAAAGCCCTTCTGATGGAGGACGGCCCAGCTGGGCAGCTCCTGGGGCCTGGGAGGGGCACTTATGTCCATCCTCTGACCTCTGCCCCTCGCCTCATGATTCACACTGCAGAGGATTGGCTGTAGTACCCCAAAGCCACCCTCCAACACACACCATTACCCTGGGAAACAACCTTGGCACCACCCACGGAGGGGAAGGCTGCCAGGGCCTGAGCCCCGGGAGGGAGTGTGTGGATTTGCAGACCGCCCGTGGGGATGCTGGGGGGACCGACGAGTGATCCCCCTTCCCCTCCCGGGTACCTGAGCCTCGGGCCTCACTCGGTGTGTCTCTGCCTGTCCCCCCCGCAGACCTGTACTGTACCCTGGAGGTGGATTCCTTTGGCTACTTTGTCAGCAAAGCCAAAACCAGGGTGTTCCGGGACACAACAGAGCCCAAGTGGGACGAGGTGAGTGGAGGGGCTGGTGTCCCCATGGGGACCCCTGGGCTTGTCCCCCACCGTGCCCATCCCACTCCTGGTGCTCATGTTCTATTGGCTGGTCCGGGACAGCCAAGCCTGCTGTTGGGCCAGCTCTGTCCCTCTGGCCCCTCTGCCCTCCCCTCCCTGCTCATCTGGCTCTGATCTCGGGTTTGTATCTAGACACGGCGTTACAGCTCAAGCCCTCAACTCCACTTCCTCAGTGATTTGGAGGCCTCTGGAGCTCCAGAGGATGAGGACTCTGCTCCAGGCCTCATGACGTGGTCCTCACAGGCCCACCTCACCCCCTCTCACCCTTGCAGAGGTGGGGTGAGAAGCCACTGGGAAGCCAGGTCAGCCTTGGAGGTTCAGGACCCTGTCCCATCTTTCCCCAGGAGTTCGAGATTGAGCTGGAGGGGTCTCAGTCCCTGAGGATCCTGTGCTACGAGAAGTGCTATGACAAGACCAAGGTCAACAAGGACAACAACGAGATCGTGGACAAGATCATGGGCAAAGGGCAGATCCAGGTGAGAGGCAGGCACAGCCAGGGCACCAAGGCAAGGCTCAGGGAGCTGTCAGGAGGTGGTGCCAGTGGGGAAGGCGTCCTTCTCCTCCACCTTCTTGGTCAGGGTGATTGGCCTTTTGTGACTTGGGTTCAAAGCTGTTCCGAGAAACGTTTCCCGAGGTGGTTATTCTCCCCTGCTGGAGATGGTGTCTTATTTTAGCCCCAGAAGCCCACATGTGCCTGGTTCCTTGGGCTTCCACATCTGGTGCCAGTGGATCATCCACACTCCTGCAGGACGGACTACAAGGATGACAGCTACCTTTGTTTTCACATCCCATCTTTAGCCTACTAGTGGCTTTTTCCAGGAACACTGTGTTAAGAAGGATTCTGAGGCTGTATCCATGAGAGCTGTGTTGGATTAGCCCTGTGTGCCATGGGAGGAGTGAGACCCCAAGCATTTGCCACGGGACTGGAAGGGCTTAGGATCCAACTGAGTTGCTGGGGGCTGGTCTCTGACCTGTTGCTAGGGTTGCTGGGCTTTACTCACCTGTGCCAGGAGTTCATTGGCTTAGGGTGGGTCCTGTGGTACGAGCAGGGGCAGATCCTGAGTCAGGGTAAGAGTATATATGCCTCCGCTACGTTTTTCGGTGCCTTACAGATGTACAGAGGGAAAAGGGCTTTGTTTGCAGCCTGTGTCTTTGGAAATTCTGCCAGTTTTGAAGACGGCTGCTATTCACTTACCTGTCTAGGGGATGCAGGCTTGGAGGGGTGACCTTCAGTGTGGAGCTATCCACATTCCATCTGGCACCTTGTATGGCCTCGTGCTTTTGACACAAGTAGCCTGCTTTGGGTGTGGATTCTCTGACCGTGCAATCAAAGGAAATGGTAACTGACACCCTGCCGTTGAGCCGTGGGCCTTGGGTACTCTAGGTTTCTTTTTTTTTTAATTAATTATTTTTTTAAAACGTCTTTATTGGAGTATAATTGCTTCACAATGGTGTGTTAGTTTCTGCTTTATAACAAAGTGAATCAGCTATACATATACATATAGGCTTCTTAACAATTGCCCCAGGTGTGATCTGGGTGCGGGGAGTAGAATGATGCTTTTTCGCAGGAAGCATTTGTTCTCTGATGCACTGTTGAGGCTGCAGAGTTTGGTACCTGACTCTTGGCTGGGTGTCCTTGGTGGCAGTGTCCCCCTGGGGACTTGCGTGCCCCCCCCCCCCGCCCCGACCCCGTCTCAGGCTCCTGTGTGTGAACAAGGGAGATGGCACCATTCAGTGGGGGCCCAGCCATCTGCCTCATGTCACCCCATGTTCCTGAGCACATCCCTTCTTAATGCTGGGGACCTGCACCTCGCTCTTCAGCACCGTCGCCAGGGAGATAGTGCTGCCAGGCAACCACGAGCCGGTCCTTCATTATTTAGGAAATGGGAGCTGATGAGGGTGAGCTCTAGATTCAGTCCCGGGAAGCTACTTCCTGCAGGGATGAGGACCGGGAGGCCCATCTCCACATCCCTGGGCCGGCCCGTCCAGCCTCAGGAGATACCCAGCCAAGAAGCATGACCGGTGGCCACGCCCCCGGGTCATTTAGTGGCTGCAGAATGAAAGAGTTTAAAAGGGTGTCCTGGGCAGCCAGCTCAGTAAGCACCGTGGGCGCCAAACCCCCAGACCCCGGATTCCAGGGCTCGAAGGCATTGTCCCCACCTGGACTTGCAGCCCTGTTGCTTCCCTCCTTCGCACTGCTGTCAGCTGCACGGGCCCCAGGGGAAACACACCATAAATCATTACATCTTGGAGACAGGAGCAGATGGAGGCGGTGGGGGAAGGGGAGGAAGCCAGGTTATGTTTGGCAAAGCAGAAAGCACAGTCTGGTAAGGAAAATGTTTCTGTGTTTAAGCTTCGAGGAATGTTAAATGCCTGGGAGTTGATATTAAAAGAAACACAAACCTTCCTGCTGCCAGCTGACCTGGGCCTGTGAGCCTCCAGTTCAGAGACAGCATCCTCTGGAGGGCTGTGAAGTTTCCCAGCCCTCAACTCCCCAAGGCCCAGGCCTTGTCCTCAGATGTGGAGCTGTCTTGCCCTCTTTCCTGTGGATCAGAGGGCGGGCTGTCCCCACCAGGGGTGTGCCGTGCCTTGTAAAGTCCTCTCACCCTGGGACTACCCTCGGAGCCACCCAGGATGACCGGGCTGGGTTGGAGAGACTGCACTGAACCCCACGGAGCCACAGAACCGTCTGTTCCCACAGCCCACTCCCACCTCCCCTCCCACCTCGTGTCCAAGGAAGGGAATTGGCACCAGCCTCTGGCACTCGGTTCTGCTCCGCTTCAGCAGGCGCCGAGGATGGAGCTAAAGGTGGCCTCACAGTAGGGGCCAAGTCCTTGGGGATGTTCAGGTGGCCTGAAAGAAAGGCAGGGGCAGAAGGCCCACTCCTGTCACTCCCACTTCTTCCTAAGCCTGTCCTCCCTCAGCTCATCTAGAGAACAGCGAGGGATCCCGCCTCCTAAGCTCCAGGCGTTTGCTCCAAAATGAGTCTCCGTCTCTGGGTTGGCCTCATGTGGCAATGGGGGCAGGGACCCTGGAGCGGCAGGCTGGGGGTGGGGAAGGGGCAGCATTTAGTGACAGACAAATGGCAGCGCTAATCACCAACATGTGTGTCCAGCACTTGTGCTCTTGGAGGCCCGTTCCCAAATGTTCTCATGTGATCCTTGCAACAGCTCTGTGAGGAAAAGGATGGTCGTATCCACCCCATTTTATAGATGAGGACACTGAGGCCCTGGTGCCTCCGCTGACGGTGTGCAGGGAAGGCGCTGCTCTCTCCTCTGTGCTGTGTCTCCACGGCCCAGGCCTTCATCAGGGAATCCCTCAGCCTGGGTGAAGGGCAGTGCATGGCTAGTGGCCTGGAGAAGGAGCTGGGGCGATTTCCCAGCCCTGCATCCCTCTTTATCCTTTGTCTGGAGTCCTCTTACCTCCCGGCAGGGGACGTTTCTGCCTGGTGTACCTGGAAGGAAGCAGAATGAGTGTGCGTGGAAAAGAGTCAGGGGAGGGGGACTTCCTCTGCTTCTGCAGTGTGCCCGTTAACGGACTGGCTGCTCTGAGGTGCAGGGGCCTGGCCTCAAGGAATCTACTGCCAGACTGGAAAGGCGAGAGTATCGGTGTATGCCACGCCACTAGGGAACAAGGCAAGATGCCAATAACGATGCTGGAGATGGTGGTGGTGCTGCGGCTGATGATGGTGGGGTGGGGTGGGGGGTGGTCACATCAGAGAGCTTTCCGTGAGCCCGCGCTGGGCTAACGCTCACAGCTGTTACCCCGGGGATCTTCACAGTACCCTACGGGGTAGGAAAGTTATCACAGTTTTTTTTTTTAAATTTTTATTTTATTTATTTATGGCTGTGTTGGGTCTTCGTTTCTGTGCGAGGGCTTTCTCTAGTTGCGGCAAGTGGGGGCCACTCTTCATCTCGGTGCGCGGGCCTCTCACTATCGCGGCCTCTCTTGTGGCGGAGCACAGGCTCCAGACGCGCAGGCTCAGTAATTGTGGCTCACGGGCCTAGTTGCTCCGCGGCATGTGGGATCCTCCCAGACCAGGGCTCGAACCCATGTCCCCTGCATTGGCAGGCAGATTCTCAATCACTGCACCACCAGGGAAGCCCGTTATCACAGTTTTAAAGATGAGAAAGCTGAGGCACGAAAGGGTTAAGGAACCTGCCCAAGGCCAGGCAGCCAGCGGGTAGGAGAGCCCGGAGTCTCCAGAGCCCCTGCCTTGCCCTCTCCAGGGCAAGCCTCCCACTGTTCCCTGCATGATAAGATGGAAACTTGTGCTGCAGGAATTCAAACAAGGAGGGATCATTGTGGGCTAGAGTTAGGGAGGCTTCTAGGAGGAGGTGGAGTGAGGGATTTGAGAGCACTGGGTTTTTTAAATTCCAAAAGCAGTGTTTATATTAGAAAGAGAATTGCAATAATAATAATGAGACTTGAAACATAATCACTAACCATCCCTACTCCCACTCCTCTGAAACAGCCATCTTATTTTGTGCCTTTTCCCTACCTCAGGTATACAGATTTTTATATGGTTTTAATGATGGTGCGTATTTTGTCTTATTTTTCTGTTTTCAAGTAACATTACCATAAACCCCCTTTTTTCTAGGTCTGAATGTAGTCTTTATAATTACCTTTTTTGTTACATTGTCAGAAGTACTTTATAAAAATCATTTACATAATGGCCAGCGCATTAATTGCCGTTTTAAGGCTCTGTTATTCTAGCAAGGTGGGCAGGCTCTGGATCAGCAGAAAGCAGTGGGGTGGGCATTCTCGGGGAAGGGCCCACGTGGCCCAGAGCAGGGAGGGAGGCAGGAATGCACAGGGAGTGTCCCAGGAAATTAAGGATCCCGCCTGCCCTGAGCTGGAGGGGTTGTGAGCAGTGCAAGTAAGAGGGAGGTTGAAGGAATGAATGAAAGAAGAGGGATCGGTAGGGTTATAGCCAGAAGGAATCCTGGAGGGCATTTCATCCAATCCTGTTTTGAGGGGAGAAGGAAACTGAGACCAGAAAGGGTGAGTGACGTAGCCGCAGTCACACAGCTCATTAGGGGTTGAGCAAAGGCTCCAGATTCGGGATCTTGATCCCAGTTTGGTGGTGCTTGGTCAGCTGCTGGACAAATGAGTGAACGGGGCAGGGGGAGACCTGGATGTCAGCCTGTGACTCTTAGGGGTCAGCCCTTTGTCACTGCAAATTTAGTAGAAGATCCCACCAGCTTGGTGCATTTCTGAGCCCTCCCTTCCCTCCCCAGACCTCCAGCTTCTCCATCCAGGCCACCCCCCACTGTCTGCTTCCTCCTTGCTGCCCCGCCCCTGCCCGGCCCAGGAACCCCTCAGCCAAGAGGCCCCCCCTTCCTCTGCCTTGGCTCCCTGGCCCTAGGAGACTCCTGTATGTTTATCCCAGTCTATTTCCAACCATGCTGCTCCAGGCTCCAGATGTGCTGTCCCCAACTGGGACCTACTCGCTGGCTGATTAGCATATTCCCAGGATCCAGCCCTTGTTGACTGGCTGGGCCAGAGGGGAGAGTTCTCCCTGAGGACTTCACAGCTCAGTTCCTGCCACTGACTTCAGACTAGAGAGGGGTCTGAGACCTAGGATCCCCTTCTTGCCCCTGCTCCCCCCCTTCCCAGCTCAGCCACAAGCCTGGGGACGGGCCCCCAACCTTCGGCCCTGTTCCCCCTGGTGGGAGGCAGCTACATTTTCCTATGAGCCTGCTGCGGGGGGGGGGGGTCCCCTGGGGCATAGGAGAGCTCAAGACCCTGGGGTGAGCTGGGGCAGGGTTCCAGGCCAAGAAGGAAGCTCTAGCTGTCCTAATGCCTGGAGTGGTAACTCCCCCTCACTCCCTCCACGCCATCCCCCCATTGCAACATTTAGGCCCGTTGGGAGCCTCGCCCTCTGTCCTCTTCCCATCTTGAGCCTGTGTCTGAAGGGGAAAGGAGGGTGATTTCTTTGATATTCTTGACCTGGCCATTTGGAAGCTTGTGAGAGGTCAGAGCTATTAGAAATGACACTCAGAAGTAGGTCATGAAGGCCAGTCTCCTGCCTTCAGGACTTGGGTGTGTTCTCAGAGCCCAGATTGGTACATCTGACAATATCTAGACCTTATTTTTTTGTTCAACTGTGGTAAAGTATATATACCATGAAATTTACCATTTTCATAATTTTTAGGTTTACAATTCAGAGGCATTAATTGAGTACATTCACATTGTTGTGCAACCGTCACCACCATCCATCTCCAGAACTTTTCATCTTCCCAAATGGAACCTCCATACCCATTAAACAGTAACTTTCCATTCCTCCTCCCCCAGCCCCTGGCAACCAGCATTCTACTTTCTATGAATTTGACGATTTCTGGGTACCTCGTGTAAATGGAATCCTGCAATACTTATCCTTTTGTGATTAGCTTATTTCACTTAGCACAATGTGTTTAAGGTTCATCTATGTTGTATGGCAGCGTGTGTCAGAATTTCCTTCCTTTTTAAGGCTGCATAACATTATATGTATAGATCACATTTTGTTTATCCATTCATCCATCAATGGACATTTGGGTTGTTTCCGCCTTAGACTTTCTTACTTTTAAGTGAGGAGAAGAGCATGGTCTCTGAGGATGGAGACTTCTTAGCCTCCTTCCCTCCAGACCCAGGGTTACCACACCCCCTTCCCCACCCCTGGTTGCTCATCTCTCTCCAGCTGTAACAGAGATCAGGCCCCCAAATCCCCAGGACACAACTGGTCACCATTACCCTCTTTTTAAGATTTTATTTTATTTAGTTATTTATTTTATTTAGTTATTTTTGGCTGAGTTGGGTCTTTGTTGCTGCGCGCGGGCTTTCTCTAGTTGTGGCGAGGGGGGCTACTCTTCGTTGCGGTGTGCGGGCTTCTCTTCGCAGTGGCTTCTCTTGTTGCAGAGCACGGGCTCTACACACGCGGGCTTCAGGGCTCATGGGCTCCAGAGCACAGGTTCAGTAGTTGTAGCACACAGGCTTAGTTGTTCCACGGCATGTGGGATCTTCCCAGACCAGGGCTCGAACCTGTGTCCCCTGCAATGGCGGGTGGATTCTTAACCACTGCGCCACCAGGGAAGCCCTAGCCTTTTTTTTTTTAATCAATATTTTGTTATTGAAGTATAGTTGATTTACAATGTTGTGTTAATTTCTGCTATACAGCAAATTGATTCAGTTATACATATATACACATTCTTTTTTTAATATTCTTTTCCATTGTGGTTTATCATAGGATATTGAGTATAGTTCTCTGTGCTATACAGTAGGACCTTGTTGTTTATCCATTCTACATGTAAAAGCTTACATCTGTCACCATTAGCCTCTTCTAGTTGAAGAAAACAGCTGACCCCCGCTGGCTTTCTCTCCCCCGGGTTAGGCATCCCTGTCTCCTTGGCCCTCCTTTCCTAACTTGTTTGTCCTCCCCTCAGTCAGTGGTTTAGATAGATTGAGTGTGGAGTGCAGTTACCCTGACAGTGTAGGAAGAACACTGGGCTGAGGGTGGGAAAATGCATCCAGGTCCCTTGATCTTTGGAGGCCTCAGTTTCTTGATCTATTAAAATGGGGGCAATTATCCCCACTCTGCCTCTATCACAGGCTTGTTGTGAGGCTCAAAGGATGGAATGTCCCTGAAAGAGCTGGTCAGTGCATATCCACGCTTTCACTAGTTTATTCCCGCATTTCTGTTTGTTGAACTCCCTCTAAGTGGCAGGCACTGTGTGGTGGATGCAAAGAATGAACAGGACCTCCCCATGTAGTGAACAGAACAGAGGAGAATTGCGATCGTTCAGTCAGTGTTGAAGGGGCTTTGAGGCCAGACAGATCTGGGCTTCAGTCTAGCTTTCTCCATTCATTAGTTGGGTGAACAGGTTACTTTACCTCTCTGAGCCTCAGTTTCCTCATCTGTAAAATGGGCTGTAAAGAGAACAGAAGGGGAAAGTCCGTGAGGCCCTTGGCACAGGACCTGGCACAAGGCCTGTCCTTGTCTAGTGATGACAACCCTTTGCCCAAGCTGGCAGGTCCAGGTCCACTGTCCTCCGCCTTCCTGCAGGGATTCTGGGTGTAGCTTGTCAAGCAAACCCCCTTCCCAAAGGCTATCACCTGCAAGTGGCCCCTGTGTTTGGGCCTTAGGTTGGCTGAGGCTACATCTGTTTTCTTATGCTGTTGGAGTCAGACTAGCTTTGATGAACCGACCTTGGAGTGGGCAGGAGGTCAAGGTTGGGGCCTCACCACCTGCCAGCCTGAGGTTTCCTGCTGTGCCCCCACCCACCCCCGGGCTGAGCAGCTCTGGGCTCGTCCCCCTCAGAGCCGCGTTCAGTTCGGCGTGGTGCGGTCTGGCCCAGAGCGAGTGATGAGCTGGGAACAAGGGGTCATTGTCAGCGGGAACTACTTCTGGTTTCAATTACTCTGCAGAGCATGAGGGAATTCGGAGTGAGCGCAGGTCAGGAGGCTGCTAGGGCAGGAGTCGAGGGCTTCCCCACCCCACGTCCCTCCCTCTGGCCCCCGAGGTGTCTGTTGTCCCTATTTGACTCTGCCCAAGGGTCAAGCATCCCAGCTTTACTGCCCTGGAGCTGGGATCTGGGGTGTTGGCCTGGTTGACCCAGAACCCCTTCCACTCTGGTTCCTCACAGCTGGTACCAGGAGTGCCTGGGTCCCTCCCTGGGTGGAACGACAGGGGACATTACCGGGTGTCCTTAACACCTTCTCCCATGCATCCTTCAGGCCACACCGACCACAGCCAGGCCCTGTCCCCTGAGAGTGGCCAGTTTTGACTTGGATGCGGGGGAAGGGCAGCTGTGAGAAAACCTTGCCTGCAGGGAGGCAGCTAGGCAGCTCCCCACCCTGGGACTCCGCAGTGGCCATGCAGGGTGTGGCTTTCCAGCCTCTCCCCTGGAAGATGGACCCCTCCCCTGCCTTCAGCCTGGGCTGGGTGTGCACGTCCAAGGGAAACGTCTGCCTCGAGAGTCCGTGTTTTATATCCATGCTGCCTGCTGCTCTCAGCAGGTCCATGTGAGGCTCTTCCCTTCGCTGCCGTCATCACCACTGTGCCAGCCCAGAGGCACACGGGGAGGGACGGGGGCACCGGGACTGTTCCTCTCCCTGCCTCTGACACCACCTCCTCCCAGGGCCCAGGTGACTAGAGCTCTTTCAGACCCGTTCTCTGTCCAGTGCCTCACCTGCTGTCCCTCTTCAAGGCAGGTCTGGACGGCTCGGTTGTACTTGGAGAGCAGAGTGGGCAGCGGGATGCGGGAGAGCCAGGGGCAGGATCCTGCGAGAGGGCCCGCCCTGCTGTGCAAAGGCCTTCCCAAACTTGTAGGACAACCTCTCTCTTCCGGCCCCCGCTCAGCCGCCTCCGTCTCCCGGGTGTTCCTGATCTGGGGAGCCTGGGCTCTGCCCAGGGGGTTCTGGAGACAGGAAGCATTGGGCAGGAAACAGACAGAGGCACGGGTCTCCTCTGCCTCCTGCCCTGCGTGGGAATGCCCCCTTAGCAGGCAGGCGTGGTGCCCGCTCCCCCGGCTCACCTGGGAGAGGTGAGAGGCAGCAGAGAAGCTGATCTGGAGAGGACCTTGGGAACTGATTCCTTCAGGCCCTGAGAACAATCCCCCCTCTCCACAGACCGAAGAAGGGTGCTCTCCCAGCTCTGGGCCCAGGGGCTCCTAGACTCAGAAGCAGAAGACCCAGGTTTGATCGCAGCTCCACCATCTAATAGCGAGGCGACCTCTCCGGGGGCTCCCTCTCAGACCTGTGCAAGGATCAGATGAGTCCTTGGAGGTAGCAGTACCTGGCTTACTGCACGCTCCCAGTAACTGCTCACCTCCCTGCCGGCGGAGGCTGCCACTTCAGCCTCCTGGGATGGTCCTGCCTTTGATTTTATTCAAAACCTTTGAGAAAAGGACTTAGTAGGGGAATTGCCAGGGACTCCCTGAGTGAGGGCTGAGGCTGTACGTGAATGCTGATCGGGGGCGCCTTATGTGGCTCTCCCTCACTGTGGGCGCTGCGCAGCCCAGCCTGGCCGTGGCACGAGCCGTGGGGGCAGTGGTGGCTCTTGGTGAGGGCCCGACCCCCAGGTGCCACCCACTCCCCATGGGCTGGCACAGGGAAAGCGAGGCATAGCCTGCTCACACCCTTGGAGGCAAGAGCTGAGCTGCACTGGCTTCAGGCCGGAGGTGACCCAGAAAACACCACCAGACTGACTCCATGAGATAAGTGTTATCCTATTGTAAGGCCACCGAAGGGAGCCCACACCAGCAAAGCAGAGGCCCAGAGTTTCCCCAAAGCAGAGAGAAAAGTAGAGACAAAACATGAGCTTCAGATCCAGGACTCTGACCCAAAAGTTTCCTTAAAAAGCCCCTAATCTCCCGACTTCCACATCTACCCACCCTGGAGGGGAGCGAGGGCCAATGGCCGTGGTAGAGGAATAGCAGTTCTCATGGGAACTGTCCTCCTTTAAGCCTCTGTCCTTAAAGGAGGACCAGAGGCTTCAGAGTCTGCGGGGCTTGGGGATTACTGGGGCGACCCGAGGTGCCCCCAAGGCAGGGAGTGGTGGACAAAGGCAGTGTGAGTGGGTAGGGTCCTGGAACCCCACTTCAGCCAGGGGCCTCTGCTCCCTGCTTCTGCCGTTAGCTGACTGGGGGCAGGGAGACTTTGTCATAAGGTTTCATTTAGAAAGAAAGCGGGGCATATCCTCTGCTTAAAAAAAATTCACTGCTGACCACTTGTCTGGTCCAAGATCCTGTTTGACAGGTGTGGAAGCTAAGCCCAGAGAGGGGGAGTGGCTGCCACAGTGACGAGGCAGGACTCACACCCCGGTTCCGTGGCTCCCAGGAGCTTTCTTCTGTTCATTTGGAGCTCAGAGTTGGGTGGAAAACAGTTGTTTAATATTAGCAAAAGAAAAAAAAAGCATGGAGGCTCAGTGGACCCTGACCTACTCTCAAACCCCCCTGCCTGAGGCTGTTGTGTTTTCAGTCTGCGGCCTGGCAGGACCCCTGGAGCGCTCTGGCCCCTGGCTGTGCTGGGAGACCCCGGCCATACTGCCTCCGTCCTGGGAGCAGGCAAGCGGCCAAGGGGGTCTGGGTGTCAGTCTGGCTGTGAGTTACATCCATGAGTTGTGTGGGAAGGAATGGATGGATGTGTGGTGGGTGTGCTCTACCCACTCTGTCCCTGGTGGGTTTTGTTTTAGGTATACAAGATGTTCCCAAAGGCTCAAGTGGATTTTCCACCCTTTTTCCGTGACCAAATATGCTGTGAGAATTACTAGGAGTTGCCAGGGCCCAGTAGGACATTAGGACAGTCCTGAAGCAGGCAAGCTCTGTGGCTGTCTCAGCCTCTCCTAGAGCCAACAAGCACCCTCGAGACACCAGCCTGGGGTGGCCAGGCAGAGTGGAGGGTGAGGCTGTGTGCAGAACAGCCCGTGCTTTGCACTGTCCTGTGACTCGGCCAGACCTTGGGAGACGGGAGGGTCATGGTACACCTTGAGGTTGGGCTGCGGAGCAACTACCTTTGAATCCTGGCTGCCCCCTGTCCCAACATCCTGGAAGCCGCTCCCCATCCCCCTCTCAGGCGGCCATCTCATGCTACCAGTAACCACTAACCTACAGAGTTGAGGCTCCAGACCTTAGAGACCTGCAACCCCACGCACAGTTGTTAGCAGGCAGGGCCCAGACCCCGGAGTCCTGGCCTGGATGCCTGAAAGAGTCCCCAGTTGCTGGCACTTATCTCCTTGGACGGTGGGTCAGTGGTGGGGTGGCTAGGGCTCGGTCTGGAGTTTCACAGCTCCAAGTGGGCTGTGACCCGTTCAGGGTCCGTCCCACCTGGCATGTGGTGGGTATCTATTCAGTGATGAATGAATGGGTAAATGAGTGAAAACGTAGCTTCTAGGCTCAGCTCTGCCATTGGCGACTCAGTGACTCTGAGCAAAGTGTTCCTGGCCCCAGGCCTAATGCAGGCCTGGAACATAGCAGATGCTCAAAAAGTGTGGATGGAAAAACATAAACAGGTCTCACTTTCTCATTCTCTGAAGATCTCTGCCCTTCCGATCCACAGTTTGGGTTAGGGTCGGTACAGAACAAGGTGAGAACACACGTTAGGAATGCAAGGACCCCAGGGCCATTCATCTTAAAGGGACTCTCCCGCCCCCGTTTCTCACAGTTTCCCTGCAATGTGCCACCCTCCCTGCCAACTCATACCCCCTCTGCGTGGGCCCCGGGCTCCTGTGCGCTGCCCGCCCTGCTGTTTCTCTCTCGGGCTGGACTCCGGTGCCTGTCTCTGGGCAGGAACCACCACGGGCTTCCTTTCTGCAGCCCTCCCAGCCTCAGACACCACCTGCTCTCCACCCACACCCTGCCTCCCAGCTCTGCTCCTGCGGGGCCTGTCCAGCTGCTCCCCTGGGGCTGAAGGGAGCGCACCTGGCTGACCCCGGGCCACACCCCTGCCGGTCCTCGTCCTCAGCGCCATCCCAGGCTCCTCTCCAGCTCTAGCTCCTGCACCCAGCCTCTCTGGGTGGCCCTTTGGGGCTCTCCCCTCCCCCTCACTCCCAGGCTGTCCTTGCTGGGGTGCCTGTGGCCTTGGTCTAACTGGCTGCTCAGAAACCCCCTTTCCTGCCTTCAAGTCACTTGGCTGGAGGATAGGGACAGGGAATCGGGGTTCCAGTCTGGGCTGAAGGGAGGATAAAAGTCGTTCCAGTGGGGAAAAGGAGGTCACTCCGGAGAAGTAGCAGCAGCGTCCCCCAAGGTTCTGAGAAAGAAACTTCCTCCTCGCGTTCACAGGCTGGAGGATTTGCCTGGAAGCCGTCCCCATCCCCAGCTGTCACCAAGGCAGCACTGGTGGCAGTCCCTGCCTCTCCTGCCCACACAGCTCAGGCTGCATATATTCCCTGTTGACCTTTTTTTTCTTCAGTGATGCCTCTGCTGATCACTTTAGCCTGATTCTGCCTCAATCATAGCTGTGCTGGGTGGCCGGTCCCAGCCACCCCAGGTATACACCCCTCCCTCGGTGTAACCCAGGGTCCTGCCCCGCACCTCCCTGGGGATGGCCCCTCTCATTCCTTTGGCAGAGAGCCTGGGGAGGGGGTGAGGGAGGATGGGACAGTCTACTAGGAATGTTTTTAATTCCAAAGGCAGCGACATCTGTTCATGTGGGCCTTCCCACCCAGGCTCTGTTTATCCAGACAGGGGGCCCTTGCTCATCCTCAGAGGCCGGTTCTGCCAGGACGGACAGAGGGGAAAGGGGTGCCGTCACTTCCAGGGTGGCCGGCACAGCCTGAGCCTAGCCCACCCAGTGAAGCTGAGGAAGGGTCTGTGGTGGGCTGGAGGGACCAGAACTCAGATGGCTGCTTTTGAGGAACTCGCTAGGAACATTTGTCTTGCCCAACCCCCCTGCTGCAGCCTGCTCCTAGACCATTGCTTCCAGGAAGCAGTGAGCCAGGCTTGGGGAAGAGAAGGCAAGTCTGTGCTGTCCCTAGAGAGAACCCCCAGCCCACAGGGAGGAAGGAAAGATGAGCATCTCAAGGGAAGAGCCTCCCAACAGCTATCCATCTGCTAAGGCGCTTATGTCACCATGGAGACCAGTTGGCCATCTTTCATCCAATCAGAGCTTGCTTTACCCAGACAATTGTTGAGCCTGGGGTTCCTAAGACAGACAAGTATAAAGCTTTGGGAAGAGGATCTGCACTGCCCCCCTTCTCCCACACACCTGGCGGGGGACGCACCTTACTCAACATCCCCCAAACTGCATCCTGTGGCATGTGACCCAGATAGAGGTCAGAGAACCTTAGAAAGCCAGTGAGGGGCCAGTTTTGAAGTTAACAGTTGGCAGTGCCCAGCACGGACCATGTGTCTGCAGCAGGTGAACGTGGTCAGCAATTATAATGGCACCTTACCGGCCAGTTACACAACCAGCACTTGCCCATTAGCTGAGGGATGCAGAGCAAAGCCAGGGAGGGTGACCTTTTTCTCTTCTGGCCCACGCCAACCCCTCCTCCAGGAAGCCTTCCCTGATTCTCTCTGACTAGAATTTTCCTCTCCTTTCTCTCAGCTTTCGTGGCACTTGATCTGTGCTGTTCTTGCAGCATAAGACTGGGTTTCTTGAGGGCAAAAACGATGCTTTGTCCATCTGGGTGTGACGTGTGGTAGGTGCACGATTGGTAAATGCCAAATGCATGAATGCCTTTCTGCCTCCTGTTAAGAGGTGTTTAAGCCTTTGTCTCCTCTCCTCTCCTCTCTTGGGTTGTCAGCTTTGTCAAGCACAGCCTTTTGATTCATCTTTGTGATTCCCCAGCCCCTATCCAGGGTTGGGCACATAGCCAGGCCCTCAGTCAGTACCTCTTGAATGAAATCACTGGGATGAAGAGGTGAAGACCACAGGAATGGGTGAAGCCTTGGAGGAGGTGGGTTTTGTGCAGCTGGTGGGGGCAGCTGCTGGCCCCTCATGGGGCTGGAGGGAGATTCTCTTCAGAGGTGGCCCCCAGGTGCCCTGGGAGAGCAGGTCAGGGGTGGGTCAAGAAGGGTGGCTCCGGCCCCAGCTGGGCAGGGGACACAGGCATGTCCCTGCCTTGGTGGGTCTCTTCCCCTCCCACTCAGGGCTTGCTGGGAAAACGGTTGTGGCTCTGCCCCGCTTAGCTGCACTGGCTTTGGGCAACTTCAGCGCAGGTAGGAGGAAGCTCTGTGCAGCCTTGGCAGCCCAGCCCTGTCTGCACTGTGCAGAAGCAGGTGTGGAGCATGGAGCCCTAGAAGAGACGGGGCTGGCCCAGCCACCCTGCAGGGACCACCAGAGTCCAGCAGAGTTCCAGGACTCCACGTCCACCTCCAGGCAGAAGGCAGCACAGGACCAGACCCTGCCACACTGGGATATCACAGTGGTGAGGGCCTAGCCAGACCTCTGTTCGTGGCCTGGCCCAGGCTGGTCTGGGCAAGTGGCTTAGCTTCTCTGTACCCTTAGTTTCCTCAAATGGAAAAATGGGGATGTGAGGACAATACTTCCTAAGGTTGGGGGAGCAGTGAGTGAGGTTCTCCACGTGGAGGGTTAGCGTGGTGCCCGTCGCATAGTAAGCTCGGTGAAGGGCGTCTCTTGTCGTGATCAAGTCTTGGCTCCCTCTGTGGGGAAGCCACCCCTTTCTGCAAAAGCACCGCGGGCTCTGATGATAAACCCCAAGACGTGTGTGCTGGTTGACATTCAGCAGGTGCATTCCAGATGCCAGGGGCTGCTTCTGGGCCCCGACCCACCTGCCCTGGTGGCCTGACCCAGCTCTTTTCCCCGAATCCAGAGAACCAGCCACACTTCGGTGGTTGTGAGCGCCAGGGCCTTTGGAGGAGACCTGTCACTAGCCAGCTGCAGTTCCGTGACCTCAGGCGAGAGCTTCATCTCCCTGAGCCCCAGTCCTCACAACTCTAAACAATACCACCAACGGCACAGAAGTCGTGAGGCTTCAACGCCAGCAGATATTTGAACGCCCTTTGCATGGGACCCGGCTCACGGTTGGCGCTGCGAAAATACTGGTTTCCTTCCTCCCCCGTGCCAAGCTCTACAGGGTGTGACGCCTGGACGCCTCTGGGTTGTGTGGACCCTAATCATCTGGGGTTCAGGCCTTTCTCTGTTCTCCAAACACCGGACACTGACTTGTTACCTTGTGAAATGAACATTCATCAACTTGAGAGTCAAGAACAAGTTCTTAGTTCTCTATCCCAAGGCACCCAGCACAGAGTGGCTTATTGCCGTTTTGTCAGTGGACATCCTCTGCCCCCAGCAGCACAGCCCTTTTTTTGGCTTTTCTGGTGAAGGGCACCAGCGACGGTTAGAAGTGGCCCATGAGAGGAGCACCTCTTGCTGGGCATCTGTAACCCGTGTCGTCCTTGGATTTTTTTGCTCATGTCCCCAGAGAAGGTCCATAGTAGCTGATTCCCTCTGGGGCTGCTAAAGCCCAGGAGGTTGCCCAGCTAGGGATCTTCTTTATTCTTTACACAGAAGTCCACGCGGGTCGGGCCCTGTCACTGAGTTGGCATTGAGGGAGGCATCTGGGGCAGGAGTAGAACCCCAGGGCAGTCCTGGTCCTCTGCCCGGGACGAGGGCAGCTGTTGATGGCTCCTGGCCCTGAGCCCTGGCCGCTGCAGACCCCCTCTGGCTTCCCCCAGCCTCCCGCAGACACCCCAGCCACAAGGCACCGCCTGGTGGGGAAGGGGTTAACCAGGGCTCTAGAGGGGAAGAGACCGGCTGGTTGAGCTGCTCGTCAAACTTACTTTAGTAGGGGTTGGAGGGAGGGCCGAAGGGTGGGTGAGGAGGAGGCTCAGCCTGCCAAGAGTTAAAACCGGGAGGTTGGGTGTTTTGGAGGGGGCAGCCTCCCGCGCCTCTTTTGAGTCACTTCCTCCGCTGGGGGGGGGCTGGGGGCGGGGGCTCCCCGGCAGCCTCGGGCGCTGCGCCGCGCGCTCTGGGCTGGCCTCCCGCTAGCCTGGCCGGGACCAGCGAGCCGGTGCTGCTCCAGCGGTGTCTCCGGGGAGGGAGGACGCAGAGGGAGGAGAAAGCGGAGCCCCGCACCGTGCGCTTCCCTGCCCGGCTCGAGTAACAGTCCCGGCGGCTCGGCTGAGGCTGCGCCCGCTCCCACCCTCCCTCCAGCGGCTCCGGAGCCCCGGCGGCCCGCGCCTCCCCGCCTCCCTGCCTCCCCGTCCCCGGAGCTGAGCTGGCCCCGCAGGCAGGCTCGCCGTCGGGCCGGGCTTTGCCGCTGCCGCCGGCATGACCGACGTCCTGCCTCAGCCCGACTGCAGCTTGAAGGCGGTGTGCGAGCCCCTGGAGCGCTGCTGCCTGGACCCGCTGGAGGAGCCGGGGAGCAAGCGGCCCCCCAACACCGGCGCGCGGCTCTGGGGCCGCGTGCGCAGCAAGCTCCTCCGCCAAAAGGTGCCCGAGGGGCTCGAGCGGGTCGGCGGGGGTGGACGAGAGGGACTGAGGCGGGCGGGGGGCCTGCTGGGGTTCTGGGCAGCCCCTTTTCGGAGCTCACTGCGCCTCCTACCTGACGGAGGGACCCTGGGACAGAGGCTGGGATAAGCTGTGGGTTGGCTGTAAGTGGCCTTAACGTGATGATTAACGCTCTTGCTACCCCAGCCTCCGAGCCCTGCTCTCTCTGCCTCTGTCCCTGTCTCAGGAAGAGGGGTGCTGTCTCCTGTGCGAGAGGACTGCCTGGCTCCTTTCTGCGCCTCTGCGGGTGGAAATATGAACAGATGGGGCGAGGGGCTCCTGGGTCTCAGTTTCCCCTACAGCGCCCAGCCCAGCCCCGCCCCCCTGCGTCCAGTGGCCGCCCCTTCTGCTGAGGGGCACTGGCGGAAACACCTCAGTACCACCGCCGTGTGAGGTTTCTTTGGGGTTGTGGGGAGCTGGCGGTGCTGCCGAGTCTGGGGGCTATAGGCTGCCTCTTCAGGGACCACCCAGAGGCCTGCTGGCCCAGTGCCAGTCAGGCACCAGGCAACTCAGTCAGTGTGCCAGGGGTTTCCTGACCCAGCAGGCAGCTCAGACCAAGCTGAGCCAGGGCAGACTGCCCATCCTGCCTGCCGCCCCAGACCTGGGCGGGGATGAAAATCTGAGATAGAAGCTGACTGTCCTGCAGCTGGGCAGGCTGCCGCAGGGCTGGCTTTGGGCCCTGGCATTGGGCGTCTGAGGAAGAGCCAGACCATCGCCTAGCACACAGTAAGCGCTTGATAACTGTAGACCAAATTAACCACCTAAGCAAATGTCGCAGGGTGCCTGTCCCGGCTGGCCAGGGCCATGCCTGTCCTTCCAGGTAGTGATAACAGAGGCTTGGCTAGTCTGTGTTGCTGGTGGGGATTTACAAGCCCTCCTGTGGGGGTCTGAGGGGGGTCCCTCTGCGCAGGTCCTCACTGCCAGCCAGCATAGAGGCTCCTGGCACCTGCAAGAGGATGTGATCTTGGGCCCGTTGGCTCCTTATCTACTTTCATCCTCTTCCAACGGGGCATACGTGACCTCCCAGAGGGAACATCAGTCCTGGAAAGTGCTGGGCAGGGCAGCAACTTGAGCTGTCCTGCGTTGGCCCCTGTGTCACCTTCAGCCTCTCTAGGGACGAGGCTAGCAGAGCCCTGCTGGCCTCAGCTGCTACCAGAGCCCTTCTGTGCTGAGGCAGCTGTCTGTGCCCGGCAGCCCGGAGCCGTCCCCTGCCTGTACCCCCTTCCCAGCCCCTGCTGAGGCCAGCAGACACCAGCCCAAAGCTCATTGTCCATTTCCAGACCTAGAGGTTGGTAAGAAAGTGACCCAGCAGGTTCCTGGCCCAGTCCCAGCCAAACAGAGTCCTTCCGGTTTACCTGCCCCTTTGCCGGGGTTGGGGGGTGGCAGGTAGGGGGCAGTTTTTAAACCTTGAAACTCCAGACTTTCAGTTCTTTCCCTGGGCATTAGTGACTACCAAAACCAAGCAGCCGCTTCAGGAATCCTTTAGCCAGCTTCACCTCTGGTGGTATCTGACAGCTCTGTGTCTGATGGTGCCCTCTGGGCAAGGGTGGCAGGCCAGCCAGGCTCTGGGCTGCTGAGCTGATAGGCATCAGTGCAACTGCAGGGTGGCTCTGGCGCTGGGATGCTCTGTGCGGCAGGTGATTCAGTCCCCTAGCTCCTGCTGTGTGACAAAAGTATGTTGGCATCGCAGACACAAGGGTCTGTACCGTGGATGACAGAGGGACATTCATTCACCCTGCTGTGCCTGCCTTGCTGTGCCCGGGGTTGGTGGGTGAGCAGGCAGGCTTGTGGAGCCAGACCCGCTGCCCACCTCCCTTCTTTTCCCAGCTGCATTAACCTATTTTTTTCAGTGCAGCAGGCTCACTGCCAGACGAGGGGGCTGGGATCGGGCAGCAGCTTAGGTGGGTGGGGGCAGGGTGCCAGGTACTGCCCAGCCCGACGGGAGGGGTCACCTCATTAACTCCTCATTTAACTTTGCCACAAGGATGCGACGCTGTGGATGCCTGAGACACCTGTGGCCCTCCTGCTGCCACTTAACTAAAGATTCATGAAGCCTGGAGGGGGGTGTATGTGAGTCATCGGGGGACCCGGTGCTGGGGCTGAAGAATCTGTTTGAATGGAGAAAGCCCGGTGTTAGCCTGTGGAGCCTCTGGCCCCAGGAGTCTGTGCTTGCTGGAAGAGGGGCGGTAGGGACCACTCGCAGACTGTCCTTTGGGTCCTCAGTGTGGGGCTCTGTTTGCCGTTGTGCTTGTCCCCGAGGAGAGTCCTGCGGCTGAAGCCTCACTCCAGACTCTGACTTGGCAGTTGGCTTGTTGTGCAAGCACTGAGCAGAGGAGACACGTGGCATCGGAGTTTGTGGGTTCTGCCAGTGCTCTCAGCGTTTAGCTTCACATTTCTACTTTCCTTTTCCTTTTTTTTTTTTTTTTTTTGGCTTTAAATCACCCTCAAGGAGACCAGGCTCAGTGCCTGGTCTTCCTCCCATCCTGCCTGTTTCTAGATCCTTAGGTTGCACTTGGGAGGGAGAAGGACTGAACGAGGAATCCCATCCCTATCCCACAAAGTGTCCAAAGGTTTTAATGGGGTCACTTGTGGGAGCCAGAGAGGCTAGGAGTGCCCCAGGGAAGCAGCGGCCAGGCCAGAAGTTTTTGTCTCGGGCAGCGGGGGTGGGGAGGGGCAGGAATCCATGCCCCTACTGTTGCCCTGCAGCCAAGGTGAAGACGTCCAGACCCAGACCAGGCCAGATACTGGCTGGAGGTGAGGACTCAGGCTGAACTGGCAGGGTCCAGGGGAGTGGGGGAGAGTTGAGGATGGTTCCTGATGACCTTGCCTCTGCTTCGAGGGGTTGCCACATGGGTCTGGGAATTCCCCACCACCAAAGAGCTTCTCTCAGGAAGCCAGAGGCCAGCAAGGTGAATTGAGATGTTTCCTGCTGAGCTCCAGGACGAGTCCACCTGCTCTGAGATGGGGTTTGCTCCCCTCTACTTCTGGGGAAGGTCAGAGGTGCAACCCGAAGAAAGACGGGATGGGGAGCCCTCTTTGGGCCACTAGTCTGGGAACCTAGGGTTCAGGAGGGTCCCTTTCTTTGTCATCTTGATTGCAACTGCAGGACAGTTCCAGACCCCTCCCAGAGTCTGTAATATAACCTGACAGTTTCGTAACAGGTAGCATCAGGTATGTAAACCATGTGCATGTCCCCAGGCTCAGTCAGCCATTCACTGGCTGTTCCAGGCATTGAGGGTAGAAGGGTGCTGGGGTATAGAGAGATGTCTTGGGCTCATTTACTTTTACTTCATCATCTGGCTCTGGGCATCAAGAAAGATCTTGAAACCTTATTAGACACCAATAGACACCTCTCCTGCCCCGGCTGCCCACCTCTCTGCCCTACCCCCTTTCTCCCACCCTGCCCCCCTCCACCTTATTTGCCGGAGGGAAGGGACCTGCATCCTGTCTTCACCATTCACATGCCCATTCACACCCCTATAGCGATCCCTCAGCTGTCGGAAGCGGGCAGTAGTGCCTCTCCGCGGGGCTGGAGACCCCTGCGGCCAGCCCATTTCCTCCCTGGCCTCTATGTGGGCCAGGGTTGTGACCAGGCTGGCTGCCTGGGGGCTTGGAAGGGGGAGTAGTGAGACCTCCCTCCATCCCTGCAGCCAGCATACATAATCCCTAGAGGGAGAGGATCTTACTCCTGGAGCCACACGGGTGGCCTCCTGACCCCCCCTGCTCCCACTTCTCCACTGAGCTGGCTCCCAAGAGGCCTGTTTGATTCCACAGAGCAGGAGTCCTCAACTCTGAGAATCTGATGACAGTTATGGAGCTCCACCCAGACCCAGAGCCACGCACATGCACAAACTGTATGCTGTTTCAGAGAGGGTCACGGATCCCCAGGTAGGAACCCGTGCTCTGAGTGCACTTGGCAAGCTGCTGTTTCTTGGCGCCGGGGGAGGTTAGAAGGGGCACCGGCCCTCTCCAGCATCTCTGTGGTCCACAGGTGGCTTGGCCAGGCAGCCATGCTGGGCTTGGTGGCCCAGCTTTTGGACGGCCTAGGACCGGGGAGAGCTGGGCCTGCCAGTGCGGTCCAAGCCCAGTGGCGCAGGACTGTCCAGAGGCCGTGAAGGCCCAGGAGGGCAGACATTTTGGAAAGAGCCCAGAAACTTCTGCAGGTGCCGGTGTGGGGGAGTTACCAGGCACTGGTCAGGGCGCCCAAGTCTGGAAAGGCCCAGCCCTCTGCTGAGTGGCCTTGTTGGATGCCCAGATTGTCAGGAGCTGGTCCGCAGGTGCTATTTTGGCTTCCTTTTCCCCATCAAATCGTGCTGAGAGTTGGAAGGGTGTTCGTGTTCTGACAGCTCCCTTGCACCCAAAGGAACACACATCCCCGTGCCTGGAACTTGCCTACCCAATCCCCGGGAGAAAGCCAGAGTCAGTCCTGGATCCCAGTGAGCCTTAGACTAAGGCCCCATTGTCCTTGGTCCCCCCAGGTGGGCCTAGAGAGGTGGGAAGTGACCGTGGGAGCTGCCGGTGGGAGTCTGCTGCAGAGAGGCTGGGAGGGCCCTGTAGCCCCACGGTGATTTCACCAATTCTGCTTTGGTTGAGAGAGAGTGGAACTCATGCCTGAGCCAGAAGCTGGAACCATCTCTCTCCTGGACAGTGACCCCAGCCAGGGTGGGTGCCTCAGATGGGCACAGCCAGAGCAGCGACAGCCACAGATCCCCTTCCCATCAGACACCTGAATGCCCCCTCTGTGCTCTGCCCTCCTCCTTGGAGCGGCCCCCCCTCCTCTCAGGCTGGTGTAGCCTAGGAGGCCAGAGAAGGAAGGGCACCGGCCTGGTAGGAGTCAAGAGGCCTCGTTTTTCTAATCCTGAGTCTACGGTCTTAACTTGCTGTGTGACCTTGGGCAGATCACTTCACCTCTCTGGTTCTCTGGCATCAGTATAATATGAAGGAGCTGAACAGGATGATCTCCTAGATCCAGTTCATATGATGATTTTGGCCACGTCTCAAGATTCCTACGCCTAAGCCTTAAACTCTCAACATGCTGGGAAAGTCTGGGTGGAAGAGGTCACAGGGCTGCCCCTGGGCCACGGCCAGCCATTCACTGAGCACGGGAGGAGAGAGGCGAGCAGGAATGTGGGGCTTCTCGACCCCTGTCCCGAGTAAAGGGCATTGCTTTCTCCAGCCTGCACAGCCCAGTTTGTTCATTTGGTCTCTGAATATTGACGGAGCATCTCCGTGTGCTGAGCACTCCAGAGGCAGCCCAGGCAGAGGCCTTGCTCTCGGGGAACTCGCTGTCCATAGGAGAGTCAGGCAATAAATGAGATCATTTTATGCTGCACAAGTACTGCGAGGAAGATAAAATTGGCTAGCGGATTAGATAATAAAGCAGAGGGGAGAGGCCTTGCTTGAAGAGATAATTTTGAACTAAGATTTAAATGACAACAAGGGTTCTTGAAAGATCCGGGCACGATGCCTTCCAGGCAGAGGTGAAAACCCTGCAGCCTGGGGGGACCACGGTGTGTTCAGAGGCAGACGGAGGCTGTGTGGAGCATCGGAAGTGACCTTGGACCGAGGGGGCAGCAGCCTTGCAGGCCTTGACCAGGAGGTGGGCTTCTAATCTGAGTGCAGCGGGAAGCCACTGGCGAGTTTAAGCCCAGTTTTAGTGATGCTGACATGTTTTGATCGGGTGCTGAGTACCAGGCATCATTCTTAGCTCATGATGTGAGTTAGGTGATGATAACCCACGAGGTGCTCTTAGGCTCAGAGAGTGACACGATGAGGTCCCACTCAGTGGCTTAGTGCAGGAAGTGCTTTTAGCCATCATGCCCCCCCTGCCAAGGAGGAGGCCCAGGGCCCACTCGGGTTTGCGGCTGTTTCTTGGTTGTCTGGGTGGTCATGGGGCCCCACTGGGGTCAAGGCTGCGTGCCCTGGATGGGGAGCTTCCGGGGGTGTAGAACCCAGCCTCGCAAGCTGTGCACAGAAATGGGCCTGCACGTGGGGCCTGGGAAGAGTCCACCACGAGGCCCCTCAGAGCGGGTACAGGCGGTGGGCTTGCCGAGCCTCATTCTCACCAGCAGGCTCTGTGCCCAGACAGCGTTCCTGGCCTGGGCAGGGAGGATGAAGTCAGCTTCAGAGAAGGACTTTCATAATTCTCACCAAACCACTCTAAGTCTGGAGGGAGGCCGCTGAGCCCATGGCAGTCCTAAAGGCCCTTGGCCTTTCTTTCCGTGGCAGCAGCACGAGACTTCGCGGTCATACCTCGGGGAGCCTCTCGCTTGGGACTTTTGACCTCTAAGGTGGCCCCTTCCCTTTGGGGACAGGGCTGCTGGGGGCTGCCCCTGTGTTGCTTTAGCCCTGACCAGTTCCTTTCCCAAGAGTGACCCTGTGCGTGTCAGCTCGTGGCCCTGAGCTGGGCGGGACAGCTTCCTGGCTGTTGGTTTGAGGCCTGGTTCTGGGGTGAAGTCTCCAGGCAGGGCAGGCCGTGGAGGGCAGGCCAGCTCTGAGGAGGACGGGGCCCCGGGGCTCGGGGCAAGACGGGCCCTCTCTGAGTTCTGTCTGCAGCTGTGCCGGCCTGAGGGCTAAACGCGCGGCGGCACAGAGCAGGCTGAGCCCTGGAATGCAGGGCGCTGGGGGGGCAGGTCACAGTGGGTTCCACAGGGCTAACCTGGCTTCAATAAACGCCTCATTCAGAGCCGCTAAACCCTTCCCATATGTGGGCCTCAGGGAACTTCACAGTTCTGGGGGGCAGGGGAGGCAAGCTGAGGCGAAGTGGCCTCATCCTGGTGCCCGGCAGGACGGTCTGCACAGGCCTTTCGTGTGGCTGTCCTGGAGAGGGCGCCTGACCCTGCAGGGCCAGGGCTGGAGGGACAGAGCTTGCTTGGCCTTATGGTGGGGGGGGCCCGGCCTCTGGGAAAATGGGGTCAGTTTACTGAGGCTGACCGTGGTCTCCCCTAAACCAGCTGCTGAGCTAGAAGCCAGCATACAGGCCCCAGCGCCCCCTCCCACTCCGCCCTGCCTCTCTTGAGTTTCTCTCAAGCGGCCACGTTGACGGAACCCTCCAGTACCCTTCCCGGGGGGGTGGGGAGGCAGGCTCTTGGCAGTGTCCTGTTTGTTCCCCCTGTTGCCAGCCCTACCATGCCTCTCACGCCTGTGGTCTGCCCCAATGACAGGCTGGCTTTGGTGTCCCAAGGGGACCAGCCCAGAGCATGTGCATGCACTTGGGGGAGGGCAGGAGAAGGCCAGCCGGGGCCGCCACCGTGGCCACTGACCTGGGAGCCACAGGAAACATACCCCCGTCAGACAAAACACCCGGCTCAGGGCCTGGTCTCCACGGCCCAGCGCTCAGCCTCCGGCCGGGTCCCCAAAACACAGCCACACCTCTGCCTTCTATTCGGTGTCCTGTTCGCCTGTGAGGGTGACAACTTCAGCTATACTATGGTTCACTGCACTTAGTTTTTATCAGCCCCCAAAACAACTCTGGGCTTCAAGTGAAGTCCATGCCACCGACCCAGGACAGGCCCAGGATGCCAGGCCCCAGGCCCAGAGGGCAGAGGGTAGAGCAGTGCTCAACGAAAGAAAGAGTGGGGCCGAGCCCAAGAGGGACAGGAGGTCAGGGGTCGTGCACAAGGAGGTGGGCTTCCTCAGGGCCTGTGCTGTGGAAATGACAGTGTGAGGTTTTGAGGGAAGAGGCTCAGCGCCAAGGGGCCACAGGGTGGGAAAGTGGGGTCTTGGGAGCCCTTGGGAGCCCAGGTGAATACTGTTTTCACGGGTCCCTGTCACCCGCAAGCCCCGTGTTACCTCCCAAAGTAACTCTGCCGCTGCTCTGTGTTCTGTGCTGGGACTGTAGCTGCCAGTTGTGACAGGTTATCCCGCACTGACCCCTCCTTGTGGATTGAGGAGCCCACGTGAGGGCCCGCAGGAAGGGGCAGCAGCAGAAACCATCAGGAGACCGTCGGGCGGGCGAGCTGCGTGGTGGAGGGAGTGTGGGATGGTGGGAGGACCGTGCCCACCGTCCGAAGGACTCTGTCACCTACTAGGGGGAGCAGGAAGGGGGCCCCCAAACTCGCCGGTGCCTCTGAAATCCCAAGCACTAGGAAGTGGCCGTGTGAACAGTTTTGGAGCCAGAGAGAAGGAGAACATTAGGGTCTCCTGCCCCAGGCTGGGGAGAAACAGGTGGGAGGAAGGGCTTAGACCCCTCAGAGGGGACCCCTGAGGACATTCCTGAAACGAAGGCCGCACCCGCCACCTGGGGGGTGTTTGGGTGCACATAGAGCGTCCTCCCCTGGGCTCAGGGCCTCAGAGCCTCTCAGCCCCCTGCAAGGCTGGGGAGCCCATTTCCTGTCCTAAACGTGAGGCTGCTGAGGCCCAGGAAGGTGAGGCAGCCTCCCTGCCACCTGCCAGATTCTCTCTCAGACTCTGTGGACTCCTTGCCTGGGATGCAGGATTCCCAGCAGGGGCCCAGGATGTTGTTGCAGGGGACCTGGGGGGTTCTCTCGGGGACATCAGTCCCAGAGGGCAGCGGCTTCTCCACAGGAGAGGTCTGAATGTGCAACCATGACCTGACCAGGTCTAAATGCAAAGGCAAAAAGGACATAATCGAGCTGCTCCCAGAGGCTGTGTTCAGCCACTCGTTTATAACTTTCTCCAGGATGTTCTATGGCCTGCTTCTGTCTCCTGCCTGTGCTCCTTGGGGCGAGCCCCACTGCGTTTTTGTTACCTGTGTGGTGAAGGAGGGGCCCCTCTTGGGGGGTTTCCCCAGCCTGGCCCTTCGCAGCCCCATCTGTGTCACTACCTCAGGTGATCTGGTGTCCCCCTGGTACCTGGTCCCCAGGCGGGGGGGCACAGCACCTATCGGCTGGGACTGGAGGGTGAGAGGTCAGGTGTTCCTGTCCACTGACATCCAGGGAGCTGGTTCCTCCACCCCCAGCGCTAATCTAATCAGGAAATAGCAAAGTCCACATTTCCCAGGGGTTATAAATAACCACAGCAATTCAGACAGCATTATTTCTCTGGAAAATGTGCCATGTCCCCCTCTACTCTGCACCCTCCCTTCTCTGTATTTAAATGACATCCTGAAATAGACTTGGTTTCTGGAGGCTGCTGGCCTCCTGGGAGACAGGGCTTCATTGTCGGGGCACCGAGGGGCTGGGCAGGGGGCACCGAGGGGCTGGGCAGGCCTCCCGACGCGGGTAGCAGGGCCCGCACCTGCAGAGGGGATTTGGAATAGGGCGGTGGCGGGACTCACAGTAAAACACGACAGTGCCACCTTACCCAGACCTGGCCTCAGACAGGCTGAAACAACAGCAAACTGTGCAGGGGACGGGGTCCTAGTGTGGCAGGGAGGCAGAGGGGAACTGAAGGTTCCTGAGGCCTGGAGTTATCTGGGAAGGCTTTCTGGAAGAAGCAGGGCTGGGATTAGGCCTTAGCATCAGGGTTTGCTAAGGCCCTGTCTCAGATGCTCCCAGGGAAACGTAGGGTTGCTACTTGGCAGCTGGAATAGAAGTGATGGGAAGGGAAGGAATGAAAGAATTGTACTGGAGTCGGCCTGCCAGCACCCAGGTCAGCCTGTGGTGCCAGACCGTGGAGGGCCGATGTCTCCTTTCTACATAAATCATCATCACAGCAGCTGCCTTGCCAAGAGGCAAGGACGCCAGGCTAGGTGCTGTACACCTAGCTGGGCTGGGCAGGATCTTGCAGGTTTAGCTGAGGCGAGTCAGGAATACTTGATTTTGTACCCCAGCTCTCACTTCCTAGGCGTGTAGCACTGGGCAAACTCCTCGTTCTCTTTAAGCCTTGGGGTCTCATCTGTAGAAGGGGAGCAGCTAGAAAGGCTTAAACCTCATGGGCTTGTTATGATGATTGACTGAGATGCTGTATGTAAGGGGTTTGTCATAGAGCCAGACTTATAGGAAATGCCCACAACACGTCAGTCGCTGTTACTATTTTCCATGGCAACGCTCTGAGGCAGGTATGGACACCCCTGTAGGGAAATTGAGGTTCCAGGAGGTTAAGTGACTTACCCACATTCACACAGTTGAGTGGAAGAGTGAACATTTGGACCCAGGTCGGTCTGACTCTCATTCCCTGCACTTTCCCCACTTGGGCTATGTCCACATAGCACTCAAGGACCCAGGGAGGGACCACTGGCTCAGTCCACAGCAGCTGCCAGGAGGTGCCAGGTCATGGGAGGCTAGGCCAGGGGAGGGGCACTAGGGTCCAGGAACACAGAATTGGCCTGAGGCTTATGCTGATGCCTGGAGAGACCTGCATTAGAAGCAGGTAGTCATTCCAGAATGTGTGTCTCAAGGGTAGTATCTGCCCCAGGGGACGAAGAGCAGTGGAGATGTCTCTGCGCCAGGTGGCCACTGCTCGAGGTCAGGGCTGGGGACAGACCAAGGCCCTGTGTCCAAGACCCAGGATTCGGGAGGGGATGCGCCACAGGCCCGGTGAGGGTTGGGACAAAAAGTTTAGGGGAGGAAGGTGTCAGGGGCCCAGTAGGACTTGGCTCCGAGCCTTGTAGAACAGAGAGCCGGGGCAGCAGCCAGGCTGTGGGTCCCACACGCTTCCCTAGCATGCCTGAGGTGGTGTTCAGTCCTCTCCACGCCACCCTCCCTCTGTCCTGTTCTTCAGGCTGGGCCTGGGCCCAGATGCAGGGCCCAGACCCTGTCGGAGGCTTGGGTGCCCCCTGTCCCCAGCGGGTGTGTGGGTGATAGAAGGTGCGGGGGTCCTACCTCGAGCTGTAAGAAGCCCCGGGGCCCAGCCACCCTGGACTGACTCGGGTCCAGCTTTCCTTTGTGGCGAGGGGCCTGTTAGAGCAGCAGTGTTCAGACCATGGCGCACATGCCCTGGGGGTGCAGAGACGGTCCAGGGGTACGAGGGCAGGAGAGTTTGAAAGCAGTCAGCTTGCAGGTCCTCAGTTCCCAACAGTGCTATTGCCAAACAGCGACCCGCCAGAGAAGGGCCTTGCACCACCACCTCGCTCTGCAGGGGAGCCCGAGGCTTCCTGGGGACTCGGCTCAGGGCTCCCAGGCCTCCTGGGTGGCAACAGAGGGGCCACTTGAGGTGCTGATGTAGGAGTTGAGAAAGTAAAAGACTCTAAAAGCTGGGTTTCCGACCCTTTCGCAAGTCACTTGGTTTCCAGTTCTTTCTTTCCACAAAAGTGATGGAAATGGTCAGCTGAGATCATTTAAAATAAATAGTGATAATAGGTATCTATGCAATTCAAGGCAAATACCGAGGAAAGAGGTTAAAGAATTGCAAACATTGCAATGATAAAACTATTTTCAGCCCCATCTACTTTATGTGAACAAGATGTTTCATCCTTTACATCTTTAAAGACCAAACCAAGGGACTTCCCTGGCGGTCCAGTGGTTAAGACTCCACACTTCCTCTGCAGGGGGCATGGGTTCTATCCCTGGTCGGGGAAATAAAATCCCACAAGCCGCACTGTGCGGCCAGGGAAAAAGAAAAAAAAAAAAAAAAACAAGCTCTTTAAGCAGTGCTAAATGCTAATTAAATCATGTCACTCCCTGGGTAAAAATCTCGGTGGACTCTCATTAGAATAAAACCTTAATTAAAAAAATAAAATAAAAATTAAAAAAACAGTATTGATGCTAAAACCCCATTTCACCCTAGCAAATATTCGTGTACATACATGAACTAAAACAGAAAAAATGCTCTACCCATCTCTTTAAGCGATGTAATTCCACCAAAATGGTACTTTGCTGCTGAGTATTTATTAAAATTTGTAATGTGTTGGTTAAATTTTTAATTATGTATTGCTAATCATTGTAATAACCAATTGAGAATATGTTTCAAACATTTGGAGCCTAGTGGTCTCAGGAAATCTTTCATTTCCATTTATACAGATATTTTTGTTGAAGCAAAATAATAGGGTGAGGAATAAAAGACTTTAAAAAAGAAAAATGCAAACTAGGGCATATTTCTTTGGGAGAAATAGACTAGAAACACAAAATCAAGGAGAAAAAGGAACGTTGCAGGGTTTCTACAAGGGAAAGAAGAACTTGTTTATGTGTTTTTTTAAATGGATGATGGTGGATATCAAATCACTATGGAATTTGGATTCCACTGAATACATTTAAAAGAATGATGTAACAGTTTTATTTTAAGATGTAAATATTTACATTATTCTGGAAATTATATTCTTTGCAGCTATTTAAACTTGCTCTGGAAATATTCAGATGTTGACTTAAAAATGTGCCAGGGTGTGCATTGTTTTTCCAAATTACTTTATGGATGCACAAGGAAAAACAGTTTGAAGGCCACTGAGCCAGAGAAACGGCGTCCCGTTTGGTCACCTGTGAGGGATGTCTCTGTGCTTCCCCTGCCATCTGCACCTCCCTGGGGCTCCTGCCCAGTTTGGGGGCCTCCTCTACAGAGTGTTTGCTTTCTGGGAGACCAACCATTTACCCGTTATCTTACTGAGTCTTCACGACAGTCCAGCAAGGCAGGTTCTTTACTGGCTGCAGTGAACAGATGAAACAAATGAGGTTTAGCAAGGTGAAAACTTTCCAAGGTCACACAGTGGGCAGTGGCAGAGCTGTGATTCAGACCCAGGGCTCTTCACCTCTATGTGGCACCGCCTCCCGTTCACCACCTCCAGGCACACGGGCTACATCCCCTGCTGTCAACTCCAGTTCAGGATGTTGAGCAAGTTGCTGACGGTTTGTGAGCCTCAGTTTCTGCATCTGTGAAATGGGGTGATAATACCCATCTCACAGGGTGGGGTAAGGAGTGAATGAGAGGTGATGGGTGAATGTGCCTAAGAGCGCACCCCACCTCCTTCCCAGAGTGGGGGCAGTCTTGCACTAGCCAGGGCAGGAGGGGCCTGGGGGCTGGAGCCCCCTGAAGGACTGATGTCAAGATAAGCATCAGCCCCCAGTTCCATCTTCCTGACCTTTTAGCCAACTTCTGAGCCGTGGCTGAGCAGCAGGGAGAGCTCTGGCTTGGTCTCAGCTGTCATCTCTCTCTCTCACGTCCTCTTTCTTCTTTCTCTGCAGCTGGATCCACAAACTGTAGAAACGAAGAACTGGCACACAGATGTGATTGAGATGAATGGGGTGAGCCCAGAGAGATAGGAAGTGTCTGCACAGTGGGTGGGCAGCCTGGCCTCTGCTGGGGCCCTGTGGGGGCTGTCGGACCCCCGCCTCCTTAGCCCAGCCCCTCCCCCCTCTCCTCTGCCTGCACCCCTCCCGCTCCCACCCTGTAGGTGTTTCAGGGAGCCCTGGGTGGGAGAGGTAGCCCTTGTTTGCAGTCCTGGGGGGCACTCCTCGGGCACTCACGCCCTGGGGGATTGTGCCTGCCTTGCCCCCAACCAGATCAAAGTGGAATTCTCCATGAAATTCACCAGCCGAGACATGAGCCTGAAGAGGACCCCGTCCAAAAAGCAGACCGGCGTCTTCGGTGTGAAGATCAGCGTGGTGACCAAGTAGGTGCTGCGCCCGGGGTCCCTGCCAGCCCTGCCCTTCAGGTGCCCCGCCCTCGTCTGGCCCCTCAACAGTCACTTTCCAGTTCAACAGTCACAACGGCCAGTTTGGAGGGCAAAAGTGGCCTGCAGAGGTGTGTTCTCTGCCTCACACGATGCTTTAGAAATAAATGAGCCAGCACTTAAGCATTGGGAGACTGCACATGAAGATCCCAGATCGTCAGCTTCTTGTAATAGGTGGGAAGATGTGACAACTGTAGGCCCGAGTCTTGGTGTGACGGTGGCAGGCTGGAATCCCAGGAGTGGCTGCTCCTTGGGAGAGGGCACCCTTCAGCCCCCCGCCCTCCCCTTGTCTCCAGGACCTGGCCCACCCCCCTCTGTAGGTGACCTGCTGGGTGCCCCCACAGCATTTGAATCTGAGCCCTCTGTTCTGAGGAACACTCTTCCTTTAGTCTTTGGGTTGATCTCCTAAAACTTCCTCCCTCCCACCTTTGTCCCCTGCTGTCCCTCAGCGTGCAGGGCAGGCTGTTGGGGTGGGGTGGCGTGGCCTCTTTCTCAGCCCTCTCCTTGCCCCCCACCTCCTGATCCCAGAAGCCAGAGCTCTCCAAGGCCAAGGTTTGAAGAGAAGGGGTACATACCGCTCTCACTGGGGGGCCTCCCTCCATCCTCCCTCCCCTCACATCCCCTCCCCACCAGGCGGGAGCGCTCCAAGGTGCCCTACATCGTCCGGCAGTGTGTGGAGGAGGTGGAGAAGAGGGGCATCGAGGAGGTTGGCATCTACCGGATATCAGGGGTGGCCACAGACATCCAGGCGCTGAAGGCCGTCTTTGATGCCAGTGAGTCGGGGAGGCCCAGCTGGGCAGCAGCGGGGACGGGGCGCTCCGGCAGGCTTGTGGGGCTGGGAGGAGAGGCAGGCTCGTGGGGCTGGGAGGAGAGCGCAGCGGAAGCGGGAGACTTTTCCACGGAGAGGCCTGGACGAGCCAATGGCAGAGGAGCCTCGGTCTGTGAACTACAGCGCAGCACGGCATGGGGTGACCCCCTGCCCTCCAGTCTCTTGTCCATTGCTACAGATTAGGAAACTGAGCCTCAGAGAGGCCAAGTCACGTGCCCAGGATTACTCAGTATATAGGCTTTGAGCCTGATTTTTTTTTTTTTCGTTCGTTCGTTCGTTCGTTTATTTATTTATTTATTTATCTATCTATCTATCTATCTATCTATCTATCTATCTATCTATTTATTTATTTATTTATTTATTTATTTATGACTGTGTTGAGTCTTCGTTTCTGTGCGAGGGCTTTCTCTAGTTGCGGCAAGTGGGGACCACTCTTCATCGCGGTGTGCGGGCCTCTCACCATCGCGGCCTCTCTTGTTGCGGAGCACAGGCTCCAGACGCGCAGGCTCAGTAATTGTGGCTCACGGGCCCAGTTGCTCCGTGGCATGTGGGATCTTCCCAGACCAGGGCTCGAACCCGTGTCCCCTGCATTGGCAGGCAGATTCTCAACCACTGCGCCACCAGGGAAGCCCTGAGCCTGATTTAAACTCAGATCTTTCGGGTTCCAGAGTCTGTGTTCCTGGCTTTCTTGCTGGCTCCCTGGTGCCCGGTGGGCTGCAGGGAAACTAAAGGGCTTTGAGCCTGGGTTGGCTGGCACAGGCACCCCCGCCTTCTCCCGGGCCCCCAGTGCCCTCTGGGAGGGGCACTGCTGCCTCTCGCTTTGACTGTAGGCTCCTCGGTGGTGGCGCCTGACCTTTCTGGTTCTTTCCCCTATCTCGCCATTCAGGCTGCAGCAACAGCACACCCAGTAGTCAGGACACCTGAACTGGCCGGGCAGTGCTGATTCCGTGGGAGCTGAGAGGGGGCCCGGTGGGTGTGGGCAGCTGCCCGGCAGACGTGTTCGGGGAGCCTGGGGTGGGGAGCTGGGGACGTGCTGGCATACGGCTCCTCTGTGCCACCTGGAAGCTGAGGCTTTGTCGGAACATGATTTTAGGTATAAAAAATGTGCAGCGCCTTCCAGAGAGGGGCTTAGCAGTGGGGAGATTCCATTTGGAAGGAGGGCATGTGACACGTGGTGTGAGTGTGGCTCCAGGACTCTGGATGATGATCTATGCTCCCCTCCCCCCACGGAGCTGAGTCACAGGCCACCTGTGGGCACTACCTACATCCTGCCATTCCTGGGGAGACCAGACCGGAGACAGAGTGGGGGGGTGTCCCGGGCAGGCTGTCTCAGGATGGATATAGGGACGGAACAGGGCTACTTGCCCAGCTGAGGGCTGCGTGGGGGACGGAGGTGGCTCAGCCAGCACAGCCCCTGACCTCCCGTCTCCCCTACAGATAACAAGGACATCCTGCTGATGCTGAGTGACATGGACATCAACGCCATCGCTGGCACCCTCAAGCTATACTTCCGGGAGCTGCCCGAGCCCCTCCTCACAGACCGACTTTACCCAGCCTTCATGGAGGGCATCGGTGAGCCTCCAGTGGGGGCCTGAGGGCTGGGCTGAGCCAGGCCTCCCTGACCAGTAAAGAGTGAGAGAGGAGATCTGTGGCTTCCCTTGCTTGTTGATCTGCCCAGTGCATGGGGCCGTGTGGCTGAGTGGCCTGGAGGGCAAGGTGTGGCCTGCTGGGGCCTCATCTGGAGGCTGGACACTCTCTCCCCTGCCCCTTTCCCGTCTCGTCCCTCTGGGCTGCCCTCTGTGCTTCCTCTTTGGACACTGACCTCCTTGCCTAGAAACCCAGGCATCCAGGGAAATCTGCCCTGAGGTGGGTGGTCAGGGGCTGGTGCCCTGGGGCCAAGAAGAAGTGAGCTGGCATACACTTGACATGGCCTGTACCGAGCCTTCCAAAAGGAGCACTGTCTCATCTCTGACCTATGCCCAGGGTGGGGAGGAAGCTGGGAGCCCTGGCTGGCAGGGCTCCGGCCTCTACCCACCTGGGCCAAATCCTGGCCTGGGCGCATCCCTCCTGCCTTGTCTTCTCCTGGGTTGGATCACAGGAATGAGGAGCCCATGGAAGGCAGCTCACTGCTGGGCTCCGGCAGCGGAGGTGCTTGAAAAAGAACATTCAGGGAATTCCCTGGTGGTCCAGTGGTTAGGACTCCATGCTCTCACTGCAGAGGGCCTGGTTTCAATCCCTGCTCAGGGAACTAAGATTCCATAAGCCGCGTGGTGCGGCCAAAAAAAGAGAGAGAGAACATTCATGCCATGACATCACTGTCTTAAACTCAGCCTTACAGTCCAGGTATGGGGAATGGCTCCAGCCCCAAAGGCCTCTGCAGGGAGGGGAAGAACAGTGTCTGCTGCCCACCAGCCTGCCTCCTGGCTGAGTTACAGGTTGTGGTGGGGCCTCCTGTAGGAACCTCCAGTAGCCCACCGTTGGGGAAATACCAGGCCCTTCCCTGCAGGGTCTGCTCCCCTGACCCCCTGCAGCCTGGGCTTTCCCGCAGCGTCCCGCAGCCTCCTGACCACAGGGCACTGGCTAAGGCCTCCCCGCCCCGAGCCAAGCCCCGCCCCAGCGCCTTCTCTCCCCACAGCCCTGTCAGACCCTGCTGCCAAGGAAAACTGCATGATGCACCTGCTCCGCTCCCTGCCAGACCCCAACCTCATCACCTTCCTCTTCCTGCTGGAACACTTGAAAAGGTAATGGGGAGGGGCCCAGTCCAGGGGAGGGGGCAGGGAGCCAGGGCAGGCTTCAGCTGGGGGGAGGACACATCCGCTGGGGAACCCACATCCTCCGTGCCTCCAAGTGGGTGCTGGTGTCTGCTGGTGTCTGCTGGGACACCATAGCAGGGTGAGAGTTTGCTCTTCAAATTCTCGTGTTCACATTCTTCTCTTTTGAGAAATACTTGGGTCCTAATGGCAACCTCAATTACTGGCCACAGAATGCTTAGAAAGGCAGGGCTAGAGCCAAGGACTGTAGGTGGATTTTACAGTCAGTAGGTCATTCGGTCCACTTAGCATTTTTTAAACGGAGTAGGAGAGACAGCCTCGGGGTGCGCTGCGAGCAGCAAGTGTGCCTATTGTTCTGTTCAGTTACGCACGTTGCATGTGCTGGACGATCGGGTCAAACGTGTGTGTGTGCGTTTGTGGGTCACAGTCAAAAAAATCTGAAGCCCGCTGGTCTTGACCCACAGCTCATCGAACAGATGGGGAATCTGAGTCCCCAGCCCAGCAGGGACTTGCCTGGGGTTAGCAGCAGCTCTGCCCTTAGAAGCCACATCTCCCAGATCCTAAACTACAGCCCTTCCGACCTTCTCCTCTGCCCCCTCCACAGTCAGGTCAAACCAACAGCTGCTCAAGTTACGCCTGCAGCAAAGTTCATACTGGAAGCTAGCCCTGACGGTGACCTTGTCACTAACTTTTTTTTTTTTTTTTTTTGTCACTCACTTTTGAGTCCAGGACCGATCCCAGGTGTGAGTGGGGAGGAAAAGTCCCCAGGCGTCCTTTAAGTCCACTTGCCACCCGGGACCAGGGAGCCCCCGGTGAGGGGCCGTGAGCCCTCAGGCCCGGGCTCCCAGTGGCGGCTCGGCCACCAGGCCAGGCCAGGCTCTGGAGGGCCAGAGACCTGGGAACGCCTGGGCTGCTGTCTTGTTTTTCCCATTATGAGACATTTTCCCTCTGGTTTGGCCAGGACCGAAGTCCCAACCGATTCCCAAATAGTTTGGCGAGCACCGCGGGGAGGATACACAGAGGAGGGATGGGAAGGAAAATTCATTAGGTTTTCCACCCTGGGAACCGGGCACACTCTGTTCCCACATCTGGGCCCTGGCTGGGGTGGGTGTGTGTGTGTGTGTGTGTGTGTGTGGTGAGGGGCTGGGCCAGCTGCACAGCTGCCTCCTGGCATGGCAGTGTTTTTCTGCCTGTTTCCAAAGCAGTCAGCAGGCGCATCCATGGCTCCGGCCTGGAGGGTGGAGTGACGGTGTAGTGGGAGTGGGGCGAGGGGCGCTGTTCGGGGTGGCTGGGTCTCAGCCCCAGAAACACTGCTTGGGACCGGCGGGGGCACAGGGCCTCTCTGATGAGTTGGGTGGTACTGAGCCTGCTGGACACCAGCCACAGATGGCAGCCCCTGCTGTCACTCGGGAAATATCTACAGAGCATCTGGCTTATTATGCGAGAGAAGCAGAGGAAGATCCAAAGGGAGGCAGCTCTGGAGCCCCATGAGGCAGACCCTTCTGGAAAAGCTTGGGAGAACAGCCCCTGGGCTCCATCTGGGATGAGGGTTGTTCCTGCCACAGCGCAGCAGGCAGAGCCTCAGGCCTTTGCCCCCTGCCCAGCCCCGCCTGCTTGGACTCTTCCTCAGGGCCCCACTCCACGGCTGGGCTGATTGTGGGGAACGCACAGGGTGGGGAAGACCATGGGCTCTGGAGGCAAACTGCCTGGGTTCAGATCCCAGCTCTGCCACTTGCTAGCTGTGTAACCTCGGGCAAGTCACTTAACCTCTCTGTACTCTGCTTTCTTCATCTGTACGGTGGAGATGATAACATTACCTACCCAAGGGTTTGTGATGAGCATGAATTATTATAGGGAAAGTTCTTGAACCAGTGATAGTATCTCTAAGGCAAGGGAGTTGGAGTGGGTCCTTCTGGCTCTGACAGTTTACCATCAGTTCAAGGGGTGGCCCAGGAGCTGGGAATCTGTTATTGGAACGTACTGGAACATAGCTCGGAACTTGGTCCCTTGGCTGAGTCCCCTCCCTACCAAGCGGTCTCTACCCTCAGGAGACGGAGGCTAGTGACCACCTGTGGGAATCCTTCCAGGAGTGGTAACAGCCAAGGGTCTGGAGCCCCACACGGCTGCCAGAAATGACTTTTTTCTCCCCTCCCCTCCCCTCCCCGCCAGGGTTGCTGAGAAGGAGCCCGTCAACAAGATGTCCCTTCACAACCTGGCTACTGTGTTTGGCCCCACGTTACTGAGACCCTCAGAAGTGGAGAGCAAAGCACACCTCACGTCGGCTGCCGACATCTGGTCCCACGATGTCATGGCACAGGTACCTACGCGCTGCCCAGGCCTGCGGCTGCTGGAGGGGAGAGACAAGCCTCCCTGAGGGGTGGAGAGAGAACAGCTAGGACTCCTAACCCCCTCCCCTCCTGACAGCGGGGATGATGGTCTGTAGGATGTCACCAGGGAGGCAGGGCTCTGGACAGTCCTGCTGAAAAGTAGGAACCTAGACCAGGGGCCCAGAGGTTGTCTGTCTCAAGTGCTGGCTGCAATCCTGGGAGTGCCTGGGCCTCAGAAAGCAAGCCTAGGGGTATCAGAAAAATCTGGGGCCTTGTCCCCACGCATGGAAGCTCTAGCATCGCTTCCAGGGTCAGGAAGCTTCCCTGGGAGCCCTATAAGACCCAGGGCAGGGTCTGGTCTGAAGCAGGGCTGCCAAGCCAAAGCCAAGCTCTGGAGCAGGTTGGAAGTTTATGACTGAGGTTGGGGAAGTGGCCCCAGGCTCCCCACCCTCTGCCCTGCAGCGCCCTCTACTGCTGCAAATGGGCAGTCACACCTGGGCTTCTGAGGAAGGGGAAGCGGGGAGCCACAGGGGCCCAGCCTGGAGACCACGTCTTCTCAGCGGGTCGGAGGAGGGCCTCCAGGGCGAGGACCCCAGCCTCAGTCTCCCTTGTCTTCCCGCAGGTCCAGGTCCTCCTCTACTACCTGCAGCACCCCCCCATTTCCTTCGCAGAACTGAAGCGGAACACACTGTACTTCTCCACCGATGTGTAGCCCGAGGTGGGAGCGTCTGGGCGGGGTGGCCCGAGCCAGCCTCTCCAGCCGGGGACCCAACCCAGACTTGAAGGACTACAATAGAGAACTCCCAAACCCAGCGCTCCAGACTCCAAGGGACACAGATTTCCAAGAACTGGAAGACGTGCATCTTTTGTGCCACCTTGTACAAAGCCAGCTGACCCGGCCCCAGCCTTGCTGCGCACCCCGGGCTCTGCCCTCTGTTCCTCTAGTTGTGTCTAATGCTCCGTGCTGTTCGGGAATTGTTTTACGTCTACTTGTCATGCAGGAAAGGTAGTGACCGACCCGGTGTGGGCACACAGACAGCCTGCTTTGTTCTTTCATTTCCTCCAACACTTTCTTTCCTCCTGAGTCCAGTCCAAGGGCTTTTATTTTGCGCTCTGTGACTGCTGCCAGCTTCTCCTCTCTTGGCCCTGCTCCCAGATCGCAGTCATCCTGGCAGCCTCCCCTCGGTCTTCCTCCGCCCTCTCCTCCCTCCCAGCCTGCCTGCATGCATGTGCAGCCTTGGTTTTTGATCCAGCGCCTCGAAAGCTCTGAGGAGGCCCTGGGCGGCGGTGGCAGTGGTGGCCCGTGCCATGCCGCTGCCTGCCGCCCCCGGCCTCTCCTTGCCCTCTGCCTGCGGAAGCGCACCTGCTTGCCTTGCCGCCTGTGCAAATGTTGGACAACGAGACGGACTCACACTAATCCTCAGCTTAGCACAGGCTGGAGAGCGGATTTCTGGGATTTTTCCACCTGAGAATCTCCATTTCTGGGTTTATCTGTTCTGTCTCCAGTACCAGTGAGGCATCTTTGACTGTTTCTTCTGCTTTTCAGTTCCTTTTCCGTTGGTGTTCTATTTCCTTTGAGTATAAAGACTCACAAGTGACCTGCTATCAAGGTAGCCAGAGGGTCAGGAAAGAATTGGGGGAGGTGGGAGGGTCAGGCCGCCGAGGAAAAAGGACAGGTGGGACGTTGAGAGGAGCGCCAGGGAGCGCTGGGTGTCCTGGGCTGGGGGGAAAGAGGCTCTCGGCAGCAAGCAGTTGTGGTGGCTTTTCTCGTGGAGCTGGGCTTCTGGGAGGGCAGCTACTATGGCTGAAGCAGGTGTCCGGAAACAGGCAGGTTCTGTCCAGGAGGGCTAGACCTTCCCGGTGCCTCCCGTACCTCGTGGCACCTTTGCCTTAGGGTTTACACTTTCTCCACAGCCAAGCACTGCCAGGGGCAGCCCCCACGGCCACGTGTGCTCCAGGCCCTGGGAAAGGCAGGCACGGTCCAGCTAGCCAGCCGTCATGGTGCTGCCTTCCACCCCCGGCTTCTAGATGCAGCCTTGCGGGTGAACTCGGGGAAACTCCAGGAGCTGGGGAAGAATGAGGAGACACAGGCACCTGCCTCTCTTGGGACTGGGTTTTGCAGGGGACCCTCGTGTGGACGCTCTGCTCCAGAGTAGGGGATCAGCAGGTTCCGATCCCAACGCCGAGGCCCGCTGCTCAGCACTGGAAAGGAGTGAGAAGTACCCCCAAAGTGCAATTTCTTCCCACCTGAGCAGCGGCCGCCGGCCTCTGGCAGTTAGCCTGGGAGGGCAGGCACTCCCGGGCTGCAGAGATTGGAGCTGCAGTACACAGCTCCCTGGCTCTCCTATGTGGCGGAGACTAGATTCTAGGCCCTCAGGATTGGAGAGAAGAGCTCCCCTAGCTTGAGCTCAGGGCTGTTTTAAAGAAGGGTTTAGGGCCCTAAAGCCGTAGCACTTGCTCAGTGAGAGGAAGGGCCCTTTCTCATCTTGTTTACACCTGTTGCCCAATCATGGGCAGAACGGTACACATTCTGTGCACATCGGAGGAAAGAGATGCCTAAGAGGAGGGAAATACTGACCCCCTAGCTGCCTGCTAGCAGCTTAGCGAGGAGCCCTGCTCCCTGAGACGGGGGAGAGAAAGAAGGCCGCTTGAGTCTAAAGATCCCCAGTGTCTGATCATCCCTGGAGTCTGCTCGGCACTCAGGAGCTAGTATGTGGCATGGAAGGCTCTTGCTTCCACAGCCATTGACTGGAATGAACTGGGGGCCCAGCTAGAGCTATTTACAGCCCCAAATGGGTGCCTCCCACCTCCCCAAAACAAGGGAGGTTTGCTTCTCAGCATCAGGTAGCTACCGCAGCCCCCCAACCTCAGTTAGGCAATGAGAATGGGAGGAAGGCCGGAAGGGCTGAGAAATGCAAAAGGCTCAGAATATTTATAAATTCCACCCCCAAGAGTGGGGAGGGTCGGGTACCAGACCTGGACTGAGCTGCACCAAGGAAATAGCCCATGGGTTCTCCTACGAGACAGGGACTGTGCAGCCCAGAAGCCCCAGCCACTGTGCCCAGCAGGGCAGGCTGTGCCAACAGAGGCCCATCAGACAGGCTACAGGAATCCTGCACGCCAGTCCTTGCTGGCAACAGCTGTGGGCTGCCGGTGTTTGCTGATACAGGTAGGATGGGACACTTCATTAATATTTGACTTTAATAAGTTGGTAAGGATATATTTTTCTTTGGTCTATGTTCTGTTTCAACTTACGTAGATTATAAATTGATGTAAACCACGTGAGAGGAAAATGTTAATAAAAAAAAAAATGCAAAGCCCCAACATTTGCACACAACTCAGCCCTGTGGTGTGGACGTTTGTGTTCTCAGGAGTCCAGGGAAGACCACCAATCTAAATATTTAACTCTTCCAGCTGCATCCAGATGTGCTTCCAAGAATCTATTTACCTAGTGAACTCCCCCTTGAGCTTCCCTTCGGCCTGTGGGGACTGTGGCAGTTTTGGGGGGAGGTGAGCCCACGCCCTCTCCTTGCTCTTTCACAAACGCCTCCAGCTCAGTCACCAGCCAGTTCTTTTCATGAAATACAACTGCCCCACCAGGGACGTGGCCATCAGTATGCCTCAGAGAGATGGCAGGAAGTTGTCCATTCAAGTGGAGGCTTATTTTATGTAAACTTTTCTCTACATTTTCCTTGGAAGTAGGTCTTTGGGGCAGCCTTTTGTCCTAATCTGCTTGTTGGAGAGGCTGGATCCCCTAGAGGGCCCATCCTCCCTGTAAGAGAGCTAGTGGGGTTAATGTAGGCTCCCACCAGCCTAAGCCATTGGACACTGTGTTTATTCTGGAGATCAGGAACAGATGTCTCTGAAAATTGGTGTTTGGTTTATGAGCTCATACTGCCTCCTTAGCCATCTAAAACAGGAAACTATTCATCTCCTCTCTTGATTGAATAGTCAACGTGGACAATGCTTGGCTTATTGAACTGATGGCTACTGACAGCCCGGGGCTCATCTTTTTCAAGGCAGTCGTGAGGGCAGAGTTTCCTGTACTCAGTCAGTCAATGTATTTGACCCCACGCACTAGACTGGATGGTAGAAGATGCTGGGCTTCTAGCACTGTAACAGGTGCCAGGGTAGGAGTATCTACTCTTGCTCTAAGTGCTTATAGGTGACTTATTTGCGGACGGTAGAGGAAACACTCCTACATTTGTTCTCTGACCTGTGAGGATACTCCAGCCAGCCTAGCAGCAGTGAAGCCTCGTGACTGAGACTGGGACAGGCATTCTCTAGAATTCCCCATAGAAGGACATGAGCCTTGTGTACTAGCTCACTCATTCCAAAGGCAACAGCAGACGTGGCCAGAGGAAGGTGTTACCAGCTGGGTTTGACATTATCTCACACACACACTCACTCAGGATGTCTGGATGGTTCAGCTGAGTCTGAATTATGGTTAAGGGTGGGTGAGCTGGAAGACAGCAGACCAGGGGGCAGAAAGCCAAAAAAAGGCAAAAAGGCAAAGGTAGAACAAAGAGGAGACGTTACCACTGGCTTAAGGTGGCTGGAATTACGTGGCCCCCACCAAGCTACCTGCCTGTCCTGAGTTCATCTTCACCCCACCACCAAGGCACCCGAGTAAAGCAGCACCTGCGGCAGATCCCAAGTGTAAAAGGCTGTTTCTTTGCATATGGCACAGAATTAGGCTGAGCTGCTACTGTCAGAAAAAGGCTACCAGGTCAAGTCAAAAACACGGATATGTTTAAGGGAGAAAAAAAACCACTGACGCCAGAGAAACAAACACAGTGGTGGTGGACAGCTCCTCAGGGCGGTCTGATCGTAGCCAGTGGCCGCTGTGACTTAGTCACCAGGATGACCAGAGCAGGACCCTTCACACACTGTGTCCTCGAGCCGGGCCTGGTCTGGTGGTCAGAGCAGAACACCAATGTGTGGTTTAGACCGCAGGCATTCCCACTGGCCCGCCCACAGGAGGGTTGTTTTAGAAGAGGCCAGCAGGGGTTATGCGTGGAATTTCAACGCATCCTAGGACACGGCTAGGCTGGGCTTCTTTGGGGGAAGGCCCTGGCCAATGCAACAATCTCAGTGAGGATAACACTACTCTGCAGACCCTGGGAACCTAACATTCCCAAACTTCTCAGGAGTTTGCTCACGCTTTCCCTATGTATGTGCAATCTTTGGGCACCTGGAACCATTTTTGGCAATGGTGGAATTTGAAAATAAAAATAAGCCAACCTTGTAAACTGTAAAATCAATACGTATATATACGTTTTTTAACAAGGATAGCAGAACACTAAACAAAATGACACAATCGGTCGGATGGCATAAATTCACTTTGCCCTGCCCCAATGTGTGAGATGGATGACGGCACGGAGGTCCAAGGTGGAACAGCTTCCCGGGTATATGTCAAGTCCCTTCCGTTCCCACGGCACCAAACAACCAGAGGGCCAACTGTGGTCAGGACTGAACCTCTGCGGAACTCAATCCCTACAGGTCAACACGCTGACTCCTGATCTGCCCGAAAGAGAGAGGCTGGCGTGGCACAGCCCCCCACAGCCTGGCTGGAGTCCAGGAGCAGAGAGCGTGGCTGCTCGGAGGTGGCAGATTGCAGCCAGGTGGTTCCCTCACAACACCAACTACGTGAGGGAAAACAAATGTCTTCAGTCTCTGAAGCAAGTGCCCCGGAATGGCAGGGCAGAAACTGCCCTACACAGGACAGCTCTGATCCTGGGCTGGCATCGTCCTTCCCCGGAGGCAATTGCTCTCATCGTAGGTAGTAATCGATCGCAGCGGAGAAAGCAGCAAAACCTCCACAACCAATGACCCCAGCCTTTAAGCCAGCTGTAAAGCAAACACAAATGACATTACCTGTGGTGACAGACGCTGGGTCAGGCTGCACTCAGGAAAAGTTTGGGTACCCGCAGGTGCAAAGAAACTGGCGTACGTGTTCTAAATCATTCAACCTAGCAGAGAGCTGGAAGACTTCCGTGGAGCTGTGCACACGATCTGAGATCCGGTGTGCTTTTATCCAACTGCACGTTCGTTTAACTTTTCTCATTCTAAAGAATTACTATTTCCAGCCTCCTGAAAATGGCCCCTCACAGGCAGGAAACTGGTGAAGAGAACCAGCCCTTAGCATCAAGTGAAAGCATATGGCCTGTTACCCTGACTTGTTTACGGAATACATTCCTGGGAAGGTGATCAAAGCAATCCTAGAGGGAGCTGAGCCTCTCAAAGGCCCTGGCAAAGCTGAGACATGGGAAGACCAAAGGGGAAGTTACTCCATAAATCACAAATGGCTGTTTGAGGAGGAAAATCAGGTTTCAACGATAGCAAATCATCCTGCCTCTCAGAAGACGAGAAAAAAGGCTTTTGGCTTTGGGTAAGTCCGGGCACAGCAGATGGAGAGCAGCCCAGCAACGTACACTGTTAAGAACGCTAAGTCACTGACGCCCTGCACCACACTCTTGACGGACACACCAACAGGGAGAAGTGGCAGGGAACCGGTGTTTTTCTTTGTTGTTTATAGATGATAATCCAACATTTCTACAATACCTGTATTTGGCTTTCAAGGGGTAGAAATCTAAGAACCCTAAGGTGCAAAAAGACATTACCGTGATCACTTATACACAAAATTAAAATGACAGTTGCATAGTATGAAGAAAGATGCCTAACTGTCTGCAATGCATGGAACTGAAATTTCAGCAGAGCCTGCTACTTGGACAAATGGGGCCCAGCTATGCTTCTCTACTTTCCTGCATAGCAACACACACCTGCATATTATGAGGAAGCTCTTCCCGTGTGTTCAAGATGGGGGCAGTTCTTTTTTCTAAGATAGATCTAGATCTCTCTGTGGTTCTCACCTGGGGGTGACTTTGTTCCCCAGGGGACATTTGGCAGTGTCTGGAGACACTTTTACTTGTCACCACTAAAGCATGCTACGAGCATCTAGGGCATAGAGGCCAGGGATGCCGCTACTAGTCCTACCATGCACAGGACAGCGCCCCCCTCCCCCTAGCAAACATTTATCTGGTCCAAAATGTCAACAATGCCAAGGATCAGAAACCCTGATCTAGATACTAGAAGTTTCCAAAACTGAGTTAACACAGAAGCAAACGCGATTTACTTGTCAGAAGGGAAGAATATCAGGTGTCCACATATGCCTTGGGCTGTCCTTGGAATGCTCATGTGTTTAGAAATGTCAACTTCAGCGTGTTGTCCAAGGCCACAAAGAAAACCATCTGAGAACTGTTTACTAACCTCTAAAACCAATGGCTCCTCCAGTGATGCAGCCACTAATGACACTGTTCTTCCAATCTGATTTTCCCCGGTACTGTGGGTGGAGAAGAGCAGTTCAGAGCCAAAGAAACAAGCCAGACAAGATGATTAAGGAAAAAAAAGACGGGGTTTCTGGCTGGCTAATTTAGTCCCTCCCCAAAGGAAACCTATCTTTTTCTCTTTCAAAAGTATAGTTCCTAAAATTTGAATGTGTTCATAAATGCTTCCTGCAGGCGGTACCAGAGCGCTGAAACCAAGTGTAACATTTGACAAGTAATCAACATCTCTTCTCAGTTCCCCAGTAAGTATTCTGTTTAAAATCATTAACTGGGAATTCCCTGGCAGTCCAGTGGTGAGGACTCCGTGCTTCCACTGCAGGGAGCCCAGGTTCAATCCCTGGTTGGGGAACCAAGATCCTGCAAGCAGCGCGGTGCAGCCAAAAAATAAATAAATAAAATAAAATCATTAACCAACTTCTAGCCTACAAAAACAAGTAAAGAATAATGCAAGCCCAAATCATAAACGCACAAAAAGTTTACATTAGGGACTATTTAATGGAAATTTAATCTAGCAAGTATTGGACATTTCTGCCCTGCTTTCTAGCAGCATTAAGAGTATTTCTCTCAAGAAGTCCTAAGATGGAAACAGGCAAGGCTTTGTCAGAAGGCAGGGACACTTACAGATTCTACCAAACACTCAGTGCAAGAAAACATGGCGCCCACGATGGCAAAATTTTTGGCGTAGGACATTCCTCTCTGCCCCATGTCTTTAAGAACTTCTTTTGCTGTAGGCGTGCGGTAAGGATCCTTAGGGTCAAAGCCCACATTGGTATCAATGCCGGCAGTGAACACCCCAAATGCACCTCCCAAGACAAATCCTAAAAACAAACACAGAGATGAAGATTTCTTTGGTATGTTTTCTGGATTACTGTAATGGGGTCATACTCAAATAGCACCTTTTGGATGGCCACCAGCGAAGAGGACGCCCCCTCTTGCCTGGAAAACTCTTACTTGTCTGGTTTCCACATTACAAAATCCAGGATCTATCCTGTTGGCAGCTTCTTCTCTGACTCTTCTTGGATTTCTTCCTCCTTTCATTTTCTAACATTCCTCAAAATTCAGTCTTTAACCCTCTTTCTCTCTCTACATTCTCACATGTAAACCAGTCACCCTCAAGTTCAGGTATCAACTTTGCAAATCACTCCCTTGACGACGGTGACATCCATAATAGTCATTCGGTAAATACCATGTGCCAATTACTCTGACGCCTTATAGTCACAGCCTCATTTATTCTTCACAATAGTCCTGTGAGATAGATATTATTATCCTCTCCTTTCTGTAGCTGAAGAAACTGAGGCTCAGAGAGGTTAACTAATTTCCCTAAGGTCACAAAGCTACCAAATGGCAAACCCCACACTGCTGTCCACAGCTGACCTTCCTGAGCCTGCTGGACATTTCCACATGGACGTCCTCTTGCCACCTCAAGGTCGGTATACATTGAATGAAATCATGGGCACCTCCCCTCCAGACTTTCCTGCTTATGGCTCCTTCTTTCCAGTCACTCCTGCTCCAAACTTCAGGGGCATTTCTGACTGTTTCTTTGCTTCCCCCTGTAACCCTATGTCCACAATTATCATCCTAGTCTAAGGCCTTTATCACTTCGCCCCTGGAGCACTACCAAGACTCATTCATCATTTCAACAGATATGTATTTATTAGGGTCAGGCACATGATGAACAAAGACCCAGTCCCTGTCTCACGGAGCTTCAGTCTAGCAAATTCCCTATATGGTCTCCCTATCTACAGACTTTCCTTTCCTTCATCACACTCCACCTTGAGTCATCATGCTCATGACCACTTGTTACCCTCTAAAAAACCATCAATGGGGACTTCCCTGGTGGTCCAGTGGGTAAGACTCCACGCACCCAATGAAGGGGTCTGGGTTCGATTTCTGGTCGGGGAACTAGATCCCACATGCATGCTGCAACTAAGAGTTCGCATGCCGCAACTAAAGATCCCGCATGCCGCAACTAAGACCCAGCGCAGCCAAAATAAATACATACATACATAAACATTAAAAAAATAATTTAGGGCTTCCCTGGTGGCGCAGTGGTTGAGAATCTGCCTGCCAATGCAGGGGACACGGGTTCGAGCCCTTGTCTGGGAAGATCCCACATGCCGCGGAGCAACTAGGCCCGTGAGCCACAATTGCTCAGCCTGCGCGTCTGGAGCCTGTGCTCCGCAACAAGAGAGGCCGCGATAGTGAGAGGCCCGCGCACCGCGATGAAGAGTGGCCCCTGCTCACCGCAACTGGAGAAAGCCCTCGCACAGAAACGAAGACGCAACACAGCCATAAATAAATAAATAAATAAATAAATAATAAAATTTTAAAACATTAAAAAAAAATAATTTAAAAACCATCAATGACTGCCCTAATACCTGCAGGCAAAAAGCCCAAATCCCCCACCCCACCCCCAACTTGAAATGCTGTTTCTCCTCCTCTTTGTCTAACCCCATTCTCTCAATCCTCCAGGACACGCTCTAGTCTCACCTCCTCTTTTGGCCTTCCCCCAACCAAAAAAGATGTTTTTTTCTTTCTGCTCTACTTCACATGTGCACTCTCACTACATTCCTTTCTTAATTGCCTTTCATTCTCAATGAGACTTCAAATCACCTGCAAATGGCCACCCTCTTTACTCTGCATACAGGAGGGACACCTACATTCTCAAATCCTCAAAACGTTAAAAAAAAAAAAAAAAAAAAAAAAGCCAAGTCCAGACTTCTTTCCCCCTCTTTCCCTGCTGTCTAGTCACACTGGCCTCACTGGCTTTTCTGTTTTTCCAACCTCAAGCCACTTCCGGCCAGACCTTTGCAGGTGCTGTGCCCTGTGTCTGCGGAGCTCTCCTCCAGGCTCCTTCTCAACAATTTTCTATGTATATTAAAATGTTAGCTTCATGAGAACAAGGATCTTGTTCTCACCCTGTCTTTCCACCGCCTGACACGTGATAGTTGCAAAGTAACAAACTGCTGAAAAATGATTATTTAAAAGCGAATGAATGAATGAAGTCAACCATCTTATAACCCCCAGGTCCCGACCCAGGATCGATTCTCTGATCCAATTTCCAGAGGCGAAAGCCAACCTCGGGGTCTAGGGAGGCGCTGCTCGAGCTCACTGAACCAGGCGGGGGTGGGTCAAGGTCGAAGCCCATGGACTCCTCGCCTCCCAGGCGCGTGGTCTCCTTGGCAGGGGACCCCTATGCCGCCCAAGCCCTAAGCCTCCCAAAGGCCCCCCTCCTCGCCTCACCTCCCAAGCAGGCCAGCGTCGCCTTGAAGGCGCAGCTTTCCATCGCCCTCTCGACCATCTTCTGCTCCTCACTCTTGGCCGGACTCGGGATCCCGCCCAGGCTCCCAGGCTCCAGGAGCCGGGGCTGACGCTTGTCACCCACCAGGTACTGCAGAAGAATGCTGTACTGCAGCGGGGCTTCGGCGGAGGCCGCCGCCCCAGGAGCGGAGCCCCCGGCACCGTGGGCCGTCTCCGCCATGACTGTAGCTGCCCAAGAAACCTGGCGTCCTTCTTCCCACAGCAGATTCCACAAGCTTCCCGTGGGGCCTTGCGCTCCCAGCCACCGTGCCGCAACGGCAGATTCGCCACACCGAGCGAGTCCGAGGAAGCAGCGGAAGCCAAGTCCGTTCGTGCACACCCGGCGGAAGAGCTATCATGTTCTCCCAAAACCTCCTGTGAACACTGAATCAGCCTTGTGCAGCAGTCCCAACGACACTGACAAAGATTCAGAGTCACCAGAAAGCACCCTCTTCGGGGCTGCAGCGCGGTGCGTATCAGGATTTGTAGTTTAACACGTACACCCCAGACATTTCCCAGGAAGCCTTGCGCGGGCACTAGCGTCTCAGCCTTCTCTCGGGCTCCTGACGCGCGGGAGGGAAGGGAGGCTGCAGCGCGCCGGGACGCCAGCAGGGGGTGCGCGCGCCCCGCCACTGCCCTTCCAGCCTAATAATTCCTAGCGTGTGTTGTGAGATGCCAATAGGGGAAGGTGCTTTGTAAATCAACGTGAAAGCGTGGTATAAATGTATGGAATAAATGTTTTATTCAATAATTAAACCGTTGAGGGGAGAGAGGAGGAGCCAAAAAATGAGTGAAGCTATTTTTAAAAAAAAAAAAAAAGGAATTCACTGGCGGTCCAGTGGTTAGGACTCCACACTTTCACTGCTGAGGGCCCCTGTTCGATTCCTGGTTGAGAAACTAAGCCTCCGCAAGCCTCGCAGCGTGGCCAAAAAACAAACAAACAAAAATAGTGATGCTAACCAAGCTTAATATGAGACAATGATAGGCAGTGGAGGTGGCTATGGCTAGACGGAGAGCAAGGGAAGCTGAGGCTGCTACTCACGCCAGCCAGCTGTTGTCAATGGAATTAATGATGTGGGACTAGCATTGCCATGAGAAGCCGAATTTATATTATGCTGAATCAATTAAAGTGCTTACTAGCTTGCAAACTGAGGACCTGAAGGTTAACTGTGAGACAGCACCGTGTATGAACCCAGAAAATCTTTGGCAGTAGTTTCTGTGGTATAAAATAGATCCCCAACTGTTGTATTGATCCAGACTGGCAGTGTGTCTGGGTATATCAGCTAAGAGGAACATAAATGGAAACAGAAGGTAGTGAGGTAGCCAGTCAACAGAGACAGAGATACCTCCTTGGCAGCCAGAGTTCTCTGTGCCGCAGAGCAGAGCCTGTGGTTCACTCTGCTTCTTCTCCCACCAGACCACTGAAACAGCTTGTCCTAAGGTCCCTGGTGACTCCCCAGCTGTTGAGTCTAATTCAGTGCTACAGCCTCTCCAGTTTCTCCGTCTTCGGTGCAGGCACCGCTGCCTGACCTTTTCCTGTTGGTCCTCTCGGGCTTCATCCTTTATTTTCTCATGCAGCTCACTCTACCTGAGCAACTCATCCGCACTCGTAGCTTCTACTACCACCTCTAATGCAGGAATGACTCCCAAATCTTCATCTCCAGCTTCGACCCTTCTCATCAACACAAGAACCAGACATTTCCTTTAGGCACCTCAGGCTCAACACACCCTGCCAAGCACCCATTCCTTCCAGATGAGTGAGGGGCCCAGGGCTCTGATTCATGCTGAGGTCTTAAGAGCCGAAGCTGGATCTGAGAGAAGTTGGGACAGGGCCCTAGGCAAGTCCCAGGCAAGGTGGCCTTGGAAAGCAAGGCGCGATCTAAACAATTAATCCCTGGGACTAGTTAGAGAGCAATAATTAATCCCTAAATAAAGGGTCTGCCTCAGATTTCAGGTACCAGCCAAGTCTGCATGTGGCGAGATCCACTGTAACCATGGTGAGTGAGGGAGGGAGCCTTTTATGGAACATAATGGCCCGAATCACAAATGGAGACACAGATACACTGATCTGGTATCTCTCTTCCCCCACCCATCTCCTTCCATAGGTGGAATGCGTTTCACCTGATGGAAAACTTGAACCTCTTCAAGCATATTCCGAAAATGAGAAGTGGTTTCCCATGTCTGTTTCCCTGGCCTGAATCTTTGCCAGCACCCTAGGGACTTTATCTGGCCATAGCTTCACTGAAAGTCCAGCTGCTCTCATGTTACAGGTTGTCTGTTCTGGCCGCAAGGATACAGAGGTGGGGCGATATCTCAGTGGGTCAGAAAGAATAGGAGACATTTCAGGATGAATGAGATTCACAGGCAGGGTCGTAGGAAGTCAGAACACTCTGGGTTGATGACCCATCACTTGAAGGACTCCAGGTCGGGGCACAGATGGGGAGGTGCTGAACTGGAGGAGAGCCTGATCGTCTCTCACCCCAGGTGTCCGGGAGAGCCTGGCTGGCCTCTAGTTCTCTCAGCATGTCAGGAGCGCAGAAGTAAAAGAAATAGCAGGAGTGGGATGGAATGAGGAGGTCCGAGTTGAGAAGTGCAGTGTGTCCTCTGTGGATTTGCGTTGGCTGTGAATTTGGTAACAGTGAGTAGTCTGAATAGTCCCGTCGCTGGCAGGAGGTCTGGCCACATAGGTACTCTGAGTAGCCAACTGAGTCACGTGCGTGGTGGGTACTGGACAAGTGACTTTGTATGTAAAGCTTTTTTTTTTAAATTTACTTATTTAATTTATTTTTGGCTGTGTTGGGTCTTTGTTGCTGTGCGCGGGCTTTCTCTGGTTGTGGTGAGCGGGGGCTACTGTGTTGCGGTGAGCAGGCTTCTCATTGCAGTGGCTTCTCTTGTTGCAGAGCACGGGCTCTAGGCACGCGGGCTTCAGTAGTTGTGGCACACGGGCTCAGTAGTTGTGGCACGCAGGCTTCAGTAGCTGTTGCACGCGGGCTCAGTAGTTGTGGCACGCGGGCTCTAGAGCGCAGGCTTAGTAGTTGTGGCGCACGGGCTTAGTTGCTCCGCGGCATGTGGGATCTTCCCAGACCAGGGCTTGAACCCGTGTCCCCTGCATTGACAGGTGGATTCTTAACCATTGTGCCACCAGGAAAGCCCGTGACTTTGTATTTAAAGGGCCTTGATCTATGTCCTCCAAAACCAGAGGACAGCCAGGAGCTAAGGATGGAAATAGCACAGCTGAGAAACTCATGAAGAAGATATTAATAAGAAGTGGCTGGAGCTGGGCTGGAGCAGGAGCTGAAGTACCCCAAGAAAGTGACAGCATCCACCAGCATCACCAGGATGGCTTCATCTTCATGTGAGGAGTGTAGGTCAGAGAAGAAATCCAAGGATGTTTAGGAATCAAGACTTGGTACAATCCTTGCACCACCTGTCACATGTGGTCACATAAGGCAGGAGGTGAGTTTTAACATAGGGCCACCTGAAGCCTTGCACACCTGTTTGGCTAGAGTTTCTAATTAGGAAGGAATGATGGATAAGATACCGCACCTGGTCAGAGGCTGCCCCTACCTGGGTGTACTGCCATACTGCTTTACTCTCCAGGCACAAAACCATCAGTGATCCCTTTTCCCACTCACCACCCTCCCCAAACCCAGAGCTTTCCGTGTCCTGATATTACTTTCAGAGCAGAATGAGAAAGCCTGGAGTCCTCTGGGTTGAGAAGGAACTTTTCTAGGAGGGGCACAGCAGGAGTATGGCTTTGCTGGGGCCTTGACCCAGGCAGGGCAGGTAGAGTTCTGTATTTTCGGTTATAAATAACTTTTTCAGCTAGCCACAGCTGAGTCACCGATCACTCACAAGCTCTGTTGATCTGCAAGAAACACTGGCAGGTAGGCCTCTGAGCAGACAGCAGAATAAGAGCCAGGCATCGAATGCATTGCTCGGGCATTGGTGTGGCATAAGGACAAGAAGAGTTTGTAGGACTGAGAGCGGGACCAGGGCTCAGGATGCTGAGGCCAACCTGGGTTTTAGGGGGAAGCTTCCATCCCTCCATCCCTCCCCGAGAGAAGAGACTTTGGCCCCAGGTGGGCTCTCTGAGGACTCAGGAGGCAGCACTGGTGTGAGGGTTGTCAGGAAATGCTCTGGGCCATGAACTGGGAACATAAAGACAGAAGCCTCCAGCCCCAGCAGGAGACCTCAGAAAGCAAAGTTCAGCCTGAACCCATCAGGGGAGCAGTTAGCAAAAAAAAAAAAAAAAAAAAAAATCAGATTTCCAAATCAGGCTCCCCAAGGTCAGGGAAGCAGATCTGAGAGGCAGAAGAGAGGGTTTATCTCAGGTGGTGTGGCTTTTATTTTGTGTACCCACAGGTGGACGCTGTTACGGGGCTACAGGGTTCGGGTGGACCTAAATTAGAACTTATTTTCCTCCTCAAACCTGCTCGTCCTGAGTTTCCCACCCAGGTGAGCAGTGCTTCCGTGCGCTCCATCAGTCTGAGACTCCCTGCTTCCTGCATCCCCTACAGACCTTCTAAATATTTTTCAAATCCATCCTTCCTTTTTAGACTCATTGCTCTGGTTTGGGCTCTAGTCAATTTTCACTTAATAGACTCTTTTTTTAAAAAATAAATTTATTTTATTTATTTATTTTTGGCTACATTGGGTCTTCGTTGCTGCGTGCAGGCTTTCTCTTGTTGCGGCGAGGGGGGCTGCTCTTCATTGCGGTGCGCGGGCTTCTCATTGCGGTGGCTTCTCATTGCGGTGGCTTCTCTTGTTGCGGAGCACGGGCTCTAGGCGCGCGGGCTTCAGTAGTTGTGGCTCGCGGGCTTTAGAGCACAGGCTCAGTAGTTGTGGCACACGGGCTTAGTTGCTCCACGGCATGTGGGAATCTTCCCGGACCAGGGCTTGAACCCGTGTCCCCTGCATTGGCAGGCGGATTCTAAACCACTGCACCACCGGGGGAGCCCTCACTTAACAGACTCTTAATTGGTCTGCATGCCTCCTCTCTTGCTCTTCTTCAGACCATCCACAGAATGGTCTTTCAGCACTGAAGCGTGATCATGTGCCCTGCTCAGAATTCTTCTCTGTGCCAGGATAAAGCCTAAACTTGGTGTGTTGCTTCTACAACTTGTGCCCAGGAAGACACATATGCTTCCGCCCAAGTTTAGCGCTTCCTCGAATATTTCCATTCCTGGTTGTCTGCTTTTTTTTTTTTTAATTTGCTATTTTAACCATTTAAAAATTTTTTTCTTTTGAAAAAATTTTTGGCCATGCCGTGCCACGCCATGCGGCATGCGGGATCTTATTTCCCCAACCAGCGATCGAACCCGTGCCCCCTTCAGTGGAAACACGGAGTCTTAACCACTGGACCACCAGCGAAGTCTCTCAGTTCTCTGCTTTTCATAATCTCTTTTGGATCTGAAAGTGGTGGCTCAGAATCATTCGCAATAATGTGTGGTCTTTAGTGTTTGGGAGGTGAGTTTGGACTTTTGGACTCAGTGTCATTTCTTTGATTTGTGCCTTGTCCTCAGTCAAGTGTAAATTGTTACAAAATATTTATTATTATTATTTCTTAATTCTTTTTGCCTTTGACCTATGATAGCCATGGTGACAACAGAGGTATCCTGTACTGTTTCCAGTGACAGATCCTTAGACTCTGATTCTGATGGGTGGTCTTAATGTTCTGGAGCAGATTTCTTCCACAGCATAATTGTTTGGAGGTTTTATTTACTCACCCAGACCCAACAATCCAGATTTGCTTACTATCTCTTCTGCTGTTGCTTTGACTTTGCTTATGAAAAGCTATATTGGAGATTTGGCCTATAGTCTGGCAGTCTGGTGGATGTTTAGGACCTATTTCAGACTCAGGTAATGAATCATACACTCTGGCTATATCTGCAGTAGGGTCACATTGATGACAAGTTTTGATCCTGAGATTTGCTCTGAAAAGTATTGGAGGCAAATAGGAATATGCATAATGTTTTTCTAGCACCTCACACTTCTGACTCAGAAAAGAGTTAAGAGGCTTCAAAAACTAGAGACCGGAGTCCTGCTTTGCTGAGGGATAAAATGAAATATAGAAAGAACTATGATGGTGAATTCCCAAGGTTACATATCAAGTTGGTGCCAGAAAGAGAAGCAGCACACTTCTGCTGTAACCAGTGAGGACAATGCCCCTCTTTCCCTTCCCTCATCTTGATCTTTGTCAAATCTCACTCCATATTTTGTTTCACTTACCTCTCTATCAAGCAATTTCCCTTATCAGTGGATCTGCCACCAAAGCCCAGCTTTTAAAAAAGGAAACGATAAAACAGATGCAAAAACTGTACTAGGGCATTAATCTACAGGTAAAATCTTTTTACAGGGAACTCCCAATTAAATGGAATACATTTTTTGTTTGAATCAATTTTGATTCACATTTTGTTGACTCAATTATTTCTTGAACTAAGTGGACTTGGAAAACTTTTATAATCAAAGTGTTCATTTTGTGCTAACAGCTTTGTTTTACTGGCATTTGAATTTGTGTGTGTGAGACATTCTGTCTCTTTTATTCTGAGATGTCCTGATTTACTTTAAATATTTCTTTCTCCATTTATAGCATCTTATCCTTGAATAAGTTCTTATTTGAAAATGCAAAAAGTACTTTCTTTTTGGACTAGATAATACCTTCCATGTTTTTCTCACATTTATTCCCAGTTCTTCAATTCCCTTCCCTAAGCAACCTGTTACTATTTCTTTTTCTTTTTCCTATTTTTTTTTTTTTTTTTTTGGCCGCACTGCGCGGCATGTGGGATCTTAGTTCCCTGACCAGGGATCAAACCCCCGCCCCCGGCATTGGAAGCGTAGAGTCTTAACCACCGGTGGACCGCCAGGGAAGTCCCCTGTTACTATTTCTTAAATGTCTTTCCAGATATATTTCCTCCATACATAAGCATTATATTTGTGTATACATATATATGTGTTTTTCTCCACTTAAAAATTTACAGGTGGTAGCTTAGTCTTTCCTACCTATTCTGCACCTTACTTTCTCTTGTGCTACATCTTAGAGATATTTCATATCAGTGCAAGAGATGGTTAATTTTATCTGTCAACTTGACTAGGCCACAGTGTGCCCAGGTATTTGGAGGCAGTATATTCCTCATTTGGGTGTGTTACTCTGGCCTGTTTACTGAGTGACCACAAAAGTTGCTGGTTTTGAGTGGGTCCCCGAACATGGGAAGACTCTGCAGAAGGTCCAGGCTGCTGTACAAGCTGCCCTGTCCCTTGGGCCATATGACCCATCAGATCCGATGGTGCTTGAGGTAGGTCACTGGCAGATAGGGATGCTATTTGGAGACTTTGGCGGCCCCTATAGGTGAGGCCTGCCATTCTCTGTGGATAACTACTCTCCTTTGGAGAAACAGTACGTGGCCTGCTACTGGATCTTCATAGAGGCTGAACACTTGGGCCACCATGCATCAGTTACCATGCTACCTGAGCCGTCCATCATGAACTGGGTGTTACCTGCCCCACCAAGCCATAAGGTTGGGTGTGCACAGGGACACTTCATCATCATATGGATGTGGAATATATGCGATTGGGCCCAAGCAGGCCCTGAAGGCACAAGTAAGTTACATGCTCATGGAATTCACTGGTTACCATGTTCCTCAACCATTCTGAAGCAGCTGGTTTGGTGGAACGGTAGTATAAGGTGCTGTTTCTCCCATAGCCAGGAGTCACGGGGCCAGGAATCGAGAGGTGGAAATGGGAGGGGCACCGATCACTATTACCCCTAGTGACCCACTAGCAAAATTTTTGCTTCTTGTTCCCACAACGTCATGCTCTGCTGGCCTACAGGTCTTAGTTCCAAAGGGAGGAGTGCTTCCACCAGGAGAAACAACAGTGATTCCATTGCACAGGAAGTTAAGACTGCCACCTGGCCACTTTGGGCATCTCATGCCTCTGAGTTAACAGGCAAAGAAGGGAGTTACTCTGTTGGGTGGAATGATTGATCCTGACCACCAAGGGGAAATTGGACCACTAGTCAACAGTGAAGGTAAGGAAGAGCGTATCTGCAATATGGGAGACCCCTTAGGGCATTTCTTAGTTATCATACCCTGTGATTAAGGTCAAAGGAAAACTACAGTAACCTAGTCCTGGCAGGACTACTAATGGCCTAGACCCTTCAGGAATGAGGGTTTGAGTCACTCCACCAGGTAAAGAACCATGACCAGCTAAGGTGCTTGCTGAAGTCAAAAGGAATACAAAAAAGGTAGTAGAAGAAGGTGGTTATAAATACCAGCTATGATCACATGATCAGTTGTAGAAATGAGGGCTATATTGTCATGAGTATTTCTTCCTTGTTATGAATATATGTGTGTGTGTTTGTATTTGGCGAACATCTTTGTTCCTTTTATCTCTTATTTCCTTATAATGTAACATAAAATGTATTGACTTTATATTGTAGTATGTAAGTATTGTTAATTTTACATCATTGTACTTAAGTTACGGGATATCAAGGTGAGTAAACATCCTCAACGACTTTACCGTCTCTTATGGGGATGGAGTCAGTGCATTTTTGCTTGTATACAGGATACTTGTATCATTTTAGGCAGGATTATGATCTGTTATTATTTTTATTTGGAGAGTAAGTATGGTTTAAGGAGATGCATATGGGTGCCAAGTTGACAAGGGGTAGACGTGTGATGTTTAATTTTATGTGTCAAATTGACTGGGGCACGGAGTACCCAGATATTTTTTAAAATATTTATTTATTTATTTGGTTGTGCCAGCTCTTAGTTGCGGCAGGCAGGCTCCTTAGTTGTGGCATGCAGGCTTCTTAGTTGCAGCTCACCTGGCTCCTTAGTTGTGGCACACGGGCTCCTTAGTTGTGGCATGCAAACTCTTAGTTGCGGCATGTGAACTCTTAGTTGTGGCATGCAGGCGGGATCTAGTTCCCTGACCAGGGATCGAACCCAGGCCCCCTGCATTGGGAACACGGAGTCTTAACCACTGTGCCACCAGGGAAGTCCCAAGTACCCAGATATTTGGTTAAACATTATTCTGGGTGTGTCTGTGAGGGTGTTTCTGGATGAGATTAACATGTAAAACAGTAGACTGAGTAAAGCAGATTGCCTTCCCAATGTGGGTGGGCCTCATCCAATCAGCTGAAGGCCTGGATAGAATAAAAAGTAATGGAGAATTCACTCTCTCTGCCTGTCTTAGAGCTGGGACATAGGTCTTCTCCTGCCTTTGGACTCAATACAGACTAGAACTTACACCATCAGCTCCCCTGATTTTCCGGTCTTTGGACTCAGACTGGAACTAACTATACCATCAGTTCTTCTGAGTCTCCAGCTTGCTGACTGCAGACCTTGGGACTTCTCAGCCTCCATAATCATGTGAACCAATTCCTTATAGCAAATGTCTCTCTGTATTGGTTCTCTTTCTCTGGAGAGCACAGACTGATACAGTGTACATAGAAATCTCCTTAATTCTTTTCAATGACTAGATTGTATCCCAAATGATGAATGTGCCATCCTTTAATCCTCCTCATTGATACATAGTTAGGCTCTTTCCAGTTTTCCAGTCTTTTTCTGATTTCACCAGTGTATCAATAACTATCTGTACACATACATCTTTGTGCACTTATGCTACTATAACTGAAGACCAAGGAATGTGATTTATGAATCTTAAAGGTGACAAATATGTATTTGTTCTGTGCATGTTTTGTATGACATCATGTGCCTTAGAATGCAGTTTCCCCAAAGGAAAACTGTAATGTGTATGTGCTATAAATGTCAGGTATGTTGTGGCTCCTTAACACATATTTTAAAACAATAATAATTTGCAGAATAGCAGGTCAATTCATGTAACATAACTAGCTAAATACCAGTTGGGACATTTTCTTTAAGTGGGTCTCTTGAACCGTGTATGCAGAGAGAGTGCTTTCCATAAGCCAAATGATGTTGGCTATTCTTTACAGGAAGCCCAGTGAGTCTCCTCAGGCTTCTTCTCATAACAAACACCCACTAGAACTATGATTTTGGAATCATTTCCATTGCAGATCCCCTCTTTCCACACCCCTTTAAAAGGCAGCTGCAGTATTTGGCATCTAACCAAGGCCTGCTGCACCAACAATTCTCTAAATTTTATTTATATTTCATGTGCGGTATGTTCAAACTCTCACTTTCCCAGGTGCCAGATGTTGGTTTGGACACACTCCAGTAGAAAGTGTTTTCCTGTCAAATAATAAAAGGAAAATGCTGAACATACCACCTCTTTATACAGACTTGCGTATAGTATACCAAAGTTAAGTACTCTAATAATGACTTCACTATTTCCCCAATTTGCAATCCCCCCTAATTCCCTCCTCACCTCCCTCCACACCAAATACTTTGTCCCTCGTCTTCCATAGGATGCTTATGGTTCTCTTCCATATCTTCAGTGTTCACTTGAAAACGTCAGGGTGTAGGAATCTATCTGTCTCACATGCTTTGGATGGGGCCTGATGTAACCCACCCACGGGTGTTTCAAATATGATTTGGATGAGAAAATAAAACACTTTAACCCACTTTCAGTATTTAAAAAGATATCTAACAACTTAATGTCTGCTATGTTAATAGCTTTTACATGTTTTCACTAAAAAGTGATGCTTTCCATGTGTTGGATAATAATACTGTCCCTGCAGTCGCACAGAATTTTGGCATGACACTAAAAATGAGCTTGGAATTCGCCTTTATCATAGGTTTCTTGCCTGCCTAAAGGCAATCCTCAGTCCAAAGATCCTACTTGTGAAATGAGCAGCAGTGTTAGGTGGATACTAAGAAAGTGGATATCATTTCAAGAGATTGCCAGTCCGCTCGTGGCGTCCACCTCCACCTCCACCTCTTTCACCGCTTTATGTGGTAACATTTCACTGAACTGAAAACTAGTACAATTCCATGTTCTATCCCAGAAAATTGGGAACCTTAAGCGTGAAGATTTATGTGTGTGCCAAAAGCTTGCAGTTATATTCTGAGGTTTAAATGAACTTTTGTAAAGCAGGCTATGATTTGTGTGTGTGTGTTTGCGTGTGTGGAAAGCCGCTATAAAATATAAACATTCTGCTTGGCTGCCAGTATCTCGTTTTCTTTTTCACCCTTTCCACTAGATGGCGGTAGATGCCCAAGAAATAACTTGCAAAGGGCTGGTGGAGGGCTGTGAGAGGGGCGTCCCATCCTTTCACTGGGCTGTTGGTAGCTGAGCTGACACACTGTTGTTCCTCTGTTGCGGGTGGACATGGTGTACATTTTATTTTTTCGACTGTGTGTGTGTCGGGGTGGGGAGGCCGGAAGACTTGCCACAGATCACCTGTTTAATCCAGGTTCTCTCTAAGCATAGGGTAGCGTCTTGCCAGCTGGGGAAAAAAAAAATCCCTAGAATTTTTCTCAACTATCAACAGATTTAATAGAAGCCACGGAACCGGTTCAGGAAAGCAGCCAGCTTCGATTTAGAGATGCCGTGGCATCTGGTCCCTATATTTGTGGAGATGGAAGAGAGCCAATCGCTGGTGAGGAATGGCCGCGGCGACCTGGGGACTGAAATCCCACAGTGAGACCTGCGATCAACCCACAAGTACTTATGGTGGATTCCCTCCCATGTGCCTAGCTAGATCAGAAGCTACACAAGAAATAAAAGAGGTGGCGTCCTCCAGTCCTCTTATAGTAGAGAACACAAAACATACAGAGAAGTAAGTGCCGAGCAAGACCTAGCCTGCTGAAGGTAACATTGTGTGAAAATGGAAAGTCCTCCGCCAGGGTTGTCTCCCGAGCACTTCGGCCACGCGGCGGGAGCCCGCGCCCCCTACGCCCTCTGCAGCAGCCAGTGCCTAGGCGGCTAGCACTGTTACAAAGGGGGCGTGGCGTGGGCGGGCCCCACGGGCGGGGCTTTCTTTTCCCCAGTGCCCGCCGCCGCCGCCGTCGCCGCCGCTGCCGCCGCCTCTACCCGCCGCGCGGACCGAGGGAGCGCGGTCGCCGCCGCCTGCCTGCCCGGGTGCCCGCGTGCCCGGGCAGCGGTGGGCCAGGATGTCGGGTTTCCTGGAGGAGCTGCTGGGCGAGAAGCTGGTGACGGGCGGCGGCGAGGAGGTGGACGTGCACTCGCTGGCTGCCCGCGGCATCTCGCTGCTCGGGCTCTACTTCGGCTGTAGCCTGAGCGCCCCCTGCGCGCAGCTCAGCGCCAGCCTGGCCGCCTTCTACGGCCGCCTGCGGGGGGACGCGGCGGCCGGGCCAGGGGCTGGGGCCGGCCCGGGGCCGGGGGCCGGGGCGGCGGCGGAACCCGAGCCGCGGCGCCGCCTGGAGATCGTCTTCGTGTCCTCGGACCAGGACCAGCGGCAGTGGCAGGACTTCGTGCGGGACATGCCGTGGTTGGCGCTGCCCTACAAGGAGAAGCACAGGAAGGTGAGCGGCGCCGGCCTCGTCGGCGGCGCCGGCCTCGTCGGCGTCCCCGGCCTGGGTGCGCAGCCCGCGAGTTCCCGGGAGCCGGGTCCTCGCTGCCCCCCCCGCCCCCCGGCGCCCCCTCCGACCCCTCCTCCGTCGTGTACGAGCTTCCCCTCCTGCCCCTCAGCGTCCCCTGCCTCTGCCCGCCTCCCCGTCCCGGGACCTCGCCGGCTAGCGGCTCCCGCGGCAACTACTCGGTGCCGGTGCCAGGCCGCGCCCGCTGGGGAAGTTTGAAACCCCCGGGACCCCGACTCGCGTCCTGGGGAGTCGAGAGCCCGGTTCCCCCATGGTGGGAAGCCTCGCGTAGGGGGTGGCTGCGCTCGGGGGTCGCGACTCGGTGACCCCCACCCCCAGGCAGAGGCGCGGGGAGGGGCCGCTTCCTTCCCTCAGCGCTAGACTCCCCGCGGATACCTGTGGTGGTGGGGGAGGGCGCTAGCCCCCTACCCATAATGCCTGAACCAGGAAGTTTCCTCTCTTTCCGAGAGAAATCGGCTTGCCTGGGGCTTCCTCCGGCTGTGGCCGGGGACCCGGAGGCCGAGGCCAGGCCGCCAGCCGCCCTTGTGGGGGGGGGGGGGTCGGCCGCTGACCGTGGCTTCGGGCGAGAAGGGAGCTCGCTCGTCTGCCTTCGCCTTCCCTCCGCCCCCCACCCCTACCCCGGGCTGAACTAGTGGCCCCCGGGGAGCTTTTCATTGTCTGGCTGTCCAGCCATCCTCCCTATATGCCTCTCGGGCACCGGACCAGACCCGTCGGTGCAGCTCTTAGTTACTTGGTTGGTGGGCCAGTGTTGCCTTGACATCGAATTAAATGCTGAACCGATCCCATAGGTGCAGATTGACCGGAAGAACGAGGATTGGGGGAAATTTATACCTCGCTGTCAACTTCTCATCTCCCGCCGCCCCCACCCCACCCCGTTTGCTGCTGAAATTAGCTTGGATTTTTGAGTGTGTCTGTTGGATGAAGATGTCTGTTTTAATAAAACGAATTCAGGAAATTTTGCCATGAATCGAAACAGAAAAAGTTTTGGAGCGCTTTTGCTTAATTAGTATGCCTGATGCAACGTGTGAATCCAGCCCCTTCCTTTCCGGAGGAAACTCTCATTTTATGGAGTGGACAGGAGAAGGGCTCTTCTGGGGGCGTTTAGGGCTGCCATGTGCTGCTTTAATGTGTACAGAATCTTGTTGAGAAGCATGATTTAAACTTAGTGAGAGTAAAAGGATTAGACTGTGACCCCATATGTCTCGAGTAAATCATCCATGGAAGCAGTGTAAGGTACAGACTTGGTATTTAAAATATGAAATACAGTTTAACAAATACAGTTTGTAAATTTAACATTGGAGAAACATGGGCTCACTAACCACACAGAGGCAAAACTTGGCGTTTTAACGACTTTTTAGGTGATCATGCCCATATTTGATTTATGTGGTGCCTGAATATGAATAGCCAGTCCTTTTTTGCTTTAAAACATGGGAATCCTTTGTTTTCCTTGGTGGTGGTTTTTATGATCCTTTTGGGGAGGAGTAATGTCTAGAAAGTGAATTATCAAGAAATATTTTCATTGTTATGTCCATTTTCTGTTGTAGACCAAAGTCCATGTAAAATAATGTCCTTATTGGGCAGTACAAATGAATTCTATCTTTTGCAGATACACAGTGATGGTAAAATGTTACAGACCTAAGGCGTATTGTTGTGTTTTCCTCCACAACAGGTGGGGGAAATAAATTTGCTGGATAGTAAAAATATGGGGCAAATTGAGATGTTTTGCAAATGCTTAAAGCTTTTTTTCCAAAAAGGAGAATATCTGATATGACATAGGCCGTGCCTAGTTCACTGCACTCTGGCCAGTCCTTTTGCATGAAAAAAAAGTGGTCTGTGGCTCCAGCCTGGACTTGCTAATTCCCCCAGGATGAGAGTCTGGATGACACAGGGCAGAACCTCATTTGAAAATACAGTTCAGATTGCTGGCCCGTGCCCAAACCATGGTGTGTTAGCATCTTAAAAATTTATTTTTGCTCAGAGCTTTTCTGACTCACACTCTACAGTTCACTTTGTTGTCTAAAACAAGTCCAGGGCTTCCCTGGTGGCGCAGTGGTTAAGAATCCGCCTGCCAATGCAGGGAACACGGGTTCGAGCCCTGGTGGGGGAATATCCCACATGCCAAGGAGCCCGTGCGCCACAACTCCTGAGCCTGCGCTCTAGAGCCCTGGAGCCACAACTACTGAAGCCCGCGCGCCTAGGGTCCGTGCTCTGCAACAAGAAAAGCCACCGCAATGAGAAGCCCGCGTACCTCAAAGAAGAGTAGCCCCCGCTCGCCACAACTAGAGAAAGCCCACGTGCAGCAAGGAAGACCCAACGCAGCCAAAAATAAATAAATTAAATAAATACGTTTATTAAAAAAATAAAACAAGTCCAGTTTTCGAGGAGGTAGTTTCTGCTCCTTGATGTTCATGAATAGGCAACTCAAGATTTGATCCTAGAAATATTCTTATTTGTGGTGATATACCAGGTAAAAGAACTTCAGCTGTGTTTCTTATGGAAAATATACTCTTGGAAATTACAACAGCTATGTACTCACTTTGGAAGAAATTATTTTCCCCCTTGAAACCAAAGAGATGTAAACCAAATTCCTTTTCTGTAACTCTGAGTTTTTGTCTCTCTTATTTGAAATTGGGGTGCTTAGGAATCTGTGATCTTGGGGTGCCAATTCTGTGATAACAGCAGTGAAAAACCCAGGGCACCCGCAGTTCAGGGTGCTCACTGGCTAGACAGCTTAGCTTCTTGTTGATGGATTCTGTCCATGTTGTTTCACCAACTATAAAAATAGCATTAAAGGAGAGAATTTTGTTTTTACACTGAAGGGAAACCAAAGTTCCAGATTACTAATTTTTTTAAGTTCTCATTAACATTTGTTCTTAAATCCATTGGTATACTTCCCACTGGGATAACAAAGGATATGGTTCTAATTAGTTATTGGCTGGCATTTCTCTAAAGAAAATTGAAAAATTATGGTAGGGAAAGAAAATGCAGTGTGGTATTTCTCTTTTTCTTCTTTTATTAATTTCCCCTTTATATAGTAAGAAAGTCTCAGGATGGCCGAGACTTTAAAACTGCGTTTTGCATGGCTCCTCTCACCTTGCTTGGAACTGTGAGAGAACACCAAATAACAGGATTCCAGCATCTTTTTAAAAAAAAATCTTTGTGGAAGGTTGTCCTGTTTCTACTTGCTTTAGTGGTTGGTACAAAAGTAATTGAAGCTTCACTTTTTGGCTTCTAAGCACACATAACGAGCTGTATAGAAATTGTAATTAGATGATAACAGAACTTTGAGTGCTTTTATAAGAGCCGTGTTGTCAGGAAACATATAATCCTGAAGTTAAGGCAGTTAGATTTGTTTTAATAAGTAGGTTTGTTTTTTGTTTTGTTTTGCCATTTTTCAGATTTCTGGAGAGAAAATGTGATGAATAGTTGGAAAGTGGTGAAGATTCGGACTTTTGGGATTTGATGTATCCCTTTAGACTAATATGGGTTACTTAGTTGTCAAAACTGGAGAGTTGATCTTTGGGATCTGCTTCAGCATCACAGAGGAAAGCACTGGTTTTGGTATTAGAGACACAGGGCTCAGCTTTGCCTGGGCTGGATGCCTGATGGAAAACATTTGGTCAGTGTGCGTGCCCTGACATCAAAGGATGCAGTACCACTGGTCTTTTTTTTTTATATATATATATATATATATATATATTTATTTATTTATTTATTTATTTTTCGCTGCGTTGGGTCTTCGTTGCCGCGCGTGGGCTTTCTCTAGTTGCGGTGAGCGGAGGCTACTCTTCGTTGCGGTGCGAGGGCTTCTCATTGCAGTGGCTTCTCTTGTTGCAGAGCCCGGGTTCTAGGCGTGAGGGCTTCAGTAGTTGTGGCTCGCGGGCTCTAGAGCACAGGCTCAGTAGTTGTGGCGCACGGGCTTAGTTGCTTTGCGGCATGTGGGATCTTCCCGGACCAAGGATCAAACCCATGTCCCCTGCACTGGCAGTTGGATTCTTAACCACTGCGCCACCAGGGAAGTTCAGTATTGCTGGTGTTGATCTGGACAGGTTTGGTGGGCTCTGGCGTGGTCCCAGAACTTCCTGCCCCACAGAAAGGGGACGAGAAAGTCAGAGCAGGAGAGCGGCAGAGTTAGGGCCTTTGGTCTAGCATCTCTGGTCCACTTGCTCCGGCCAGGGGAAGTGGTATCTTCCTGTACCCCGCCAGGGTTGTTTGCTCTGGGTGATTCTGGTTCAGATTAAATCAGAGGCTTGGCCTAGAATTCACCTGAATCACTTTGGCTCTTTGGATGGGGTGAGATTTGGTACCAACCCCGACAGTCTTACAGCTCTATCTCTCCCAGTGCTTTCTCCCTCAATCCAAATACCCTAGCCACTAAGAGAATGATTTCTACAACACTGACAAATGACTTTCGAGGTGGTAAAAGATGGCAAAAAGGCACCGCTTTGAATGTTGGCGTTTTCTGCCTTCCACATAAGGAGCCTGGACCAGCCAGGACAGGCTCCCTCTGTTGACTGTGTTTCCAGGACTTGGATCCATCTAATAAAAGACAACAGTCTGATTAAAGTAATAAGACCAATTTTCCTTGAGAGGCTTTTTCCTCATTCCATTATTTGTAATGTATTTTTTAATCTCATTTTTCTTCTCTGCATAATGAAGCTGTCTAGTGTAATGGCTGAAAATACAGACTCTTGTCCTTTAGATCCTGGCTCTGCCATTTATTAGCTGTGTGACCTTGTGCAAGTTATCCTATCTCTCTGTGTCTCAGGTTCCTCACCTATAAAATAGAGATGACAACAGCACCTGCCTTACAGCATTGTTGTAAAGACGACACAAGATAATATACACGTGCCTGGCATATAGTACGTGCTCAATAAGTGCTAGCAATTATTATTTGTTAATAAATGACCATGAACTTCAGTAATTCGTTTTATAGTGTGAGCCTTTGGAATATATCACATGACAGAATTCCAAAACTGTTATGAGGCGTATTTTTAACTTTTCAAACCAAATGACTTTTATAAGCATACAAGGAGATATGAGCAAGGAGTTGAAAGAATTGCCCTAGAAGAGCTTACAATGGAGGAGAAAGATCTAGAAAAATGAAACAAAAGCAAATGAATATAACAAACATCGTTCCTTAAGGTACTGATAGTACTGGTATTTACTGAGCTTCGTACTTACATCTGCCAGTGAAACTTGAGACAGCAAATCAGGGAAGCCAGGCATGATACAGGAGAACAGCTTTCAGATGATGGGGCACTCTTCTTGAGAGAGATTAATTACGTGCTTGGGGGATCGTTTTTGTGGTTTGCCAAAGCCATTAGGCGTGTCTTGTGCTGATCCTAGCTGCTCAAATCTGGGCGGCTTGGGGGTTGCAGGATCGCTGCTCTTTGGCGTGGGAAATGGACGGTGCCCGCTCTGGTCTCTGGAGCTGTAGAAGCCTCACCCCCGTAACACGGAGCCACCTCCCTTCCCAGCTCTGGAATGTTGTAGGATAGGTTTGTTCAGACCTGTCGCCATTTGCGGATTTAATACTTGTCGTCTAGTTAGCGGCTCAGGCCTGATGGACCAGCTGTCCACAGCTTTTGTTGATCCATTTGTCTCCTGATACGGGTTGGGATATGAACCCGAGCACAGAGGAAGGCAGTGGGTTTTGAGGTTAGGGTCATTGATTTCATTTACCCGTTTCCTCCGCCCCTACCCCCTTTTTATCACCGTTCCTTGTGGTTTGAGGCCTTGTTTTAATACCTGCGCAAATTGGAGAAAGAAGGCTTTGTGTTGTATACAGCTGGGGTGGGGGATGAACAAGTCCCTCAGTTGGGGGGATGGCCGGGGGCGGGGGTTCTTCTTTATTTACTGTTAGGACCTGGGACCCCAGGGTTCCAGCTTGCCCCATTCTGAACTAGTCTGGGCTCCTTACTGCACGATTTTGTTTCGGGGGAGAGTGTAAGCTTGGCATAGGATGTGTTCTTTTTTCATGTTCTGAATCCCCAGTGGTGCTCAGTGTTAACCACCGGGGTGTTTAGGTTTCTGTATTTCATTAATTTATCATTATACTTATTCAAAGGCACTCAAAGAAAAGAGCTATGAATTCAGAATCTTTTTGCTGATCCTGACTTTTACGAAGCTCTTGCACACTGTTGCTTTACATCTTACCATTATTTAAAAAGTGACTAAGAGTTCTTGAGTCTCAGGAGTCATCCTTGATTTTCTCCCACCCCTCACATCTAAAAGGCACTGAGGGATTTCCCTGGTGGCACAGTGGTTAAGAATCCGCCTGCCAATGTAGGGGACACAGGTTCGAGCCCTGGTCTGAGAAGATCCCACATGCCGCTGAGCAACTAAGCCCGTGCGCCACAGCTACTGAGCCTGCGCTCTGGAGCCCGTGAGCCACAACTCCTGAAGCCCACACACCTAGAGCCCATGGTCCACAACAAGAGAGGCGACTGCAATGAGAAGCCGGTGCACCGCAACAAAGAGTAGCCCCCGCTCGCCCCAACTAGAGAAAGCCCGTGCGCAGCAGTGAAGACCCAATGCAGCCAAAAATAAATAAATAAAATAAATAAATTTTAAAAAATAAAAAATAAAAAAATAAAAGGCACTGAGCCCTGTTGATCTCCTTAACAGTTCTCAACTCTGACCCTTTCTCTCCATTCCTACCATCCCTGCTTGAGTTCATATTTCATCTGGACCACAGCAGCCTCCTCCATGGGCTCTTTGCTACCAGTGCTGACCCCTGATTCTCAAGACTAGAGCTTCTCAAACTGTCTATAATCAAGGATCAGTTTCCTTTTGTTGTGTTAGTTTCCAGTCAGTCACACACCCATACGTGGCCCTGTTATACAGGACTACTGTACAGCTTGAACCACATACAACTCCCCACTGGATTGACAACACACAGACTGGTCTCTGTCCTGTTCCACAAGATGAGACCTTTGGTCACAAGCTTGGATGTTGCTGGAATGTTGAGCTGCTGTAAACAATTCTAGGTGCTCACTCTCCATTTCTGTACCTGCCCAGTCATGGACCAGTAACAAAGAACTGATGGATTACTTCTGGGCTACAGACCCACCTTGAGCAGTACTGCTCTGGACTGTTTCTGGAATGGAATGACAAGTTCAAAAATACAACTTTGATCTTGTCATTCTCCTGCTTAAGAATTTTTCAGTACTTCTTCATAGCCTCTGGGGTCAAGTCCAAACTCTAAAGCGTGGTCCCCTACTGTTCTCCTGCCTCTTCTCCCACCTGGGCAGTGTCCTCTTTCCTCCTACCTGGCTGAGTTTGGATCTTTCTAAAATCAGTCCTGGTTTCCCTGCTCTAAGAAGCTTTCCTGTCTCTTTCCTCTCTAGGTGGGATGCTTTTGTGAACATCCATAGATGGAGTACATAGATGTCTTAGCACTTAGCCTTTTGTGATTTTTTTTTTTTTTTTTTTTTTTTTTTTGGTCTTTTTCATTTGACTCTAAGCTCCTTGAAGACAGAAACCAGCCAAAGGGAGGGGAAGATGATCAGTGTTTTGGTGCTGACGGTCAGATAATATGGTCACAGAAAGCACGTTGTGTGAGTTGGAATGTGCACTTTCACTGGTACTTAGCTCGATTTTAACATTTAATATTAGAGTTGGACCCTAATTGAATTGTATAATTGTATATACCCACAGTATGTGGCTGTTTTTGTTTCTTTTTTTTTTTTTTAATCAGTCATCAATTTTATACACATCAGTGTATACATGTCAATCCCAATCGCCCAATTCTGTTTTTGTTTCTTAATAAGTGCTTTCAAGAGTACTTCCATGAGCAAGTGAATGTTTAACTCCATTGCCCTGTAATTCTGTGCTCAAAAATAGAAAAAGACTCGCCTCTCCATTTTTGAAACGTCAAAAATCTTAGTCAGTTAAAAGCTGCAGGCCTATCATTCCATGCTTTTATATTTCCTAAATAGTTTGTGTTTCTCTAGCATCTTTCTTCCAAGGAACTCAAACTGCATGCATATTATGTCTTCCAGCAACTAGTCATCAGTAGCTATTAAGCATTTTAGTTTTTCAAAGTATGTTTGAGTTGGAGAATTGATTCACAGGGAACCAATTATTAGATCAGGGTCTCAGTGTTGGAAGAAAGGGCTCAGCTGAACTCTCTTAAATTCAACTTGGTCCTTTCTGTTCAAGAAATTGCATCTTAAAAAATGTGCACATCAAACATTCTCCAGGGAAGAGGAGGGAGCCGAAACTTCTCTTTTCAACAAATCGCTTTCTGAGTGGATTCACTCTAGATAGACTCTGAAATAAGATAGAGATAGTTTAACCACTTAAAACATTTGCTGTTGCTGGGAAGACAGGAGAGCCAGAACGTCTTTTCTGTTGCTGCCTTTCCGTGGTGGTGGTTTCTAAGGGCCTTTTAATCATTTGGCTTTTTTTAGATCAGCCAGTGAAGTGTCCCCAACTCCCCTTCATCCTATGCAAAGCCTTGGGGCTGCTTTCGTGCTTTTATTCAGAGACAAAATTGAACTTCAGGTATCCTGCCGAGATCCTAGGACTAAATCAGTCCTCCCTTTTATGAGGTTTTCAGAAACTGCTGTTCTAACTTCCAGTGAAATCTCAAACATGTGCTTTCTGCTTTATGACAAGTAAGAAGTATAGTAATTGAAAGTTGCTTGAGTGCTGTTATTCTGTAGTGAAACCCTGTAATGGAAACTTTTGTTCTGTGGCATCTGTGATTAAATGCAAACATAAATTTTCTGCTGCTTGCTGGTCATATAACTCTTGGACCAGATATACAATGGATTTTTGTATGAACTACACCTCAGAAAACCCTTTTTAAAAAACAATTTAAGCTTAAAGTTCAGCATTCCTTTCTAGTACATCTATCACCCACTCCCCTTCAGATTATTTTGAGACCCCAGTTACAGGTAAATTCTAGTAATATTTCTACAGTTAATAATGCTTTTATCTTGGATCATTGTTGAGTAGTCATAAAATAGGGTGTGGTAAGTTTTGCTGTTCTAGGGATAGAATTTCCCTCTTTGTTTTCCTAGGAGAATTTTATCCAGATGAATCGGTTTTTTACAGTTTTTTATTTGTCTTTTTTGGTCAATATCCCTGGGATGAAAATCTGAATGGATTGAGTGTGCTTAAAATCAGAAGGTGCTGCCTTTTTTCCCCCTTGTACGTGATCAGGTCAAGACAGTTTTCTTTTGATCGTGGTGGTTCACAGCACAGCTGCCTCATCTGTTACTCATTTTTTAGGGTTTGATGTGAAATATAAAGATTGGGCAGAACAACGTGCAATAGGCAAAATCACAGTGTTGCCCTCTGAGCTCTGAATGGCAGTGGATGTGGGTCTGAGAGCAGCCTTTTTTCACCTTTGGGCACATGCTTGACTGCAACTTAGAAAAGTGTTTAAACCCACAGACCTTCAAAAATACCCCATTATAAACGGATGTTTAAAATCTGTTGCACAGTGCATAAGAGTATGGACTCTGGATCAAGTTTCCTGGATTTGAATCCTGTCTCTGTCACTCTCTAGCAATGTGACTGTGACACAAATTACCTAACTTGTGTGTCTCTTAAGTTTCTGGTCAGTAAAATGGAGATAATAGTATCTACTTTATAGGGTTGTATTGTTAAGGATTAAATGAGTTAATATTTGAAAATTGTTTAGAACAGTGCCTGGTACATAGTGTCACTGGAATGTGTACCCAGGTGCTTGGTTATGCCATTCCGTTTTTTTTTTAAAGATTTAATTTTTATTTATTTTTGGCTGCGTTGGGTCTTCGTCGCTACGCGCGGGCTTTCTCTAGTTGCGGCGAGTGGGGGCTACCCTTCGTTGCGGTGCGCGGGCTTCTCATTGAGGTGGCTTCTCTTGTTTCGGAGCACGGGCTCTAGGCACATGGGCTTCAGTAGTTGTGGTGCACGGGCTTAGTTGCTATGCGGCATGTGGGATCTTCCTGGCCCAGAGATCAAACCTGTGTCCCCTGCATTGGCAGGCGGATTCTTATCCACTACGTCACTAGGGAAGTCCCTCCATTTTAAAAAAAAAAATGATTTATTTAATTTAATTTATTTGGCTGCACCGGGTTTTAGTTGCGGCACGTGAGGTCTTCGTTGCCGTGTGCAGGATCTTTAGTTGCGGCATGCAGGATCTAGTTCCCTGACCAGGGATGGAACACGGGGTCTCCCCTGCATTGTCAGCCTGGAGTCTTAACTGCTGGACCACCAGGGAAGTCCCCATTCCATTTTTTAAAATGGTTATTCAGATTATAGGAGAGAAGAATTCTCAGCTTTTTTCTTTCTTTGTATCCCCTTTACCTTCAACACCTGGCTCTTTCCTTCTAATGGCCTATCATGTAATCTGGTGTCTCTTCAGTTTCTTACTAGGACTATAATCATTCTTTGTCAGTTGTTGACGTGATGACATATCCATGTCTTTGAATGTGGGTATGATTCTAGACTATCTCTTTGACTAATTGAATGCTCACTTTTACTAAGTGGCTTCTATTTTCACTTTTGAGCTGGGAAAGGAGAGGGGAGAGATACTGGTCTGTGCCTATTCCTCCCGCCATTTTTTTTTTTTTTTTTTTACCTTTTTATTATGGAAAACTTCAAACACCATACAGGTGGGGAAAATAGTATAGGGAACCCCCATGCACCCAGCGCCCAGATACAACAATCAACTCAGGGACACCCACTGCCCCCACCCCTCACTGGATTACTTTGAAGTCACTCCCAGACATCATATCACTTCCTTCTTAAACATTTCACTAAGTAACTCTTTAAAAAAAAATAACCACAACATCATATCATACCTTAAAAATCTAATAATTCCTTCATATCGGCATATATCCAGCCAGTATTTCAATTGTATAATTGTCTCATGATTTTTTTTTTTGTTGCAGTTGGTTTGTTTGAATCCAAATAAGCTCTCCACTTTGCATTTGGTACCTATATCTCAAATCTTTCCCGCCTCTCCTGACCATTTATTTGTTGTTCCCTTTCATTTAAATTGTCTTTGTCTCTGGGTCTGTCTACTTGCCACGTTCCCAACCTTTTCTTAGCTGTATTTCCCTCTTTATCTAGGTCTGTGGAATATTGAGTCCTAGGTTCAAAAGGGTCCTAGCCTCCTGTATCTGAGAAGTCCAGGTGGAGGGGGTCACCTTGGGGGCACAGGTGGCTCTGAGGCTGACACTCACATCGCACGGTGTTGATTCACAGACCTTTTGGTCAACAAAACTCCAAAGTCTTTTTCACCAACCTTACTACCTGAACAAATGAGAACCGAGTCCCAAGTATTGTGTCTGTCACCTTTAAGAATCAGTTTTTTGAGATTTGATGAGTTTTTGCAGTCTGTTGAATTATTTTTTATGCCTGTGTGGTCATCCACTATGATCATAGCCCCTTCTGACCTTGAACTATGTGATCCCTTCCAGACCTTGTCTATGTCTGGCGATGGAGTCCCAGGGCACATGACTAGGGGCTTCCTCTGGGCTAATAATGGTCTGTTGGTTAGTTGTTCAACCAACTTCAAATCCAGCCAGTTCTAAATCTGCCTAATTGTATCATTATTCCGGCCCACATTTCTCCATCTGGTTAACATGTTCATCCTAGGAGACCTTAATAGGTAGCTTGCTATAACTTAGATATTTGCTGTTTCCCTTTCGGGGGAAGATAGTCTGCAATGCTTTGTGTTTGGTGAGCCCATGCTTGCTTGTAAATTGATCACTTCTTTTCCGAAGTGTTTAGTAACTGTGATAACCTGCAAGGTTTTACTTAAGGGCAGATGTCAACTTCACCAACCTGTAGTTTGCAGAATCTACCTCTTTCTGCCCTTTTGAAAATGGATATTCCATATGTCGGTTGCAGTTAGCTGATATAATGTGCACATTTTCTCCCCCTCTGATGTAATTCATACCTTATAGGAAGAGTTGCTAGGTCAGCTGGGTATCCGTGGAGCCATGGTACATTTGTTTCCTGCGGCAGATCCTGTAGGAATAGCTGTGGCCAGACACCTCCAGCAGCTGGTGTGTAGTTGAGAGCGCTTGATTTGTCCAGGAGGCCCAGATCCTGTGCTTTCTGAAGGCTGCCTGGCAATAGTGGCTGCCCTGTCCCCATCCCAACACCCTCCACCCCCCACCGTCTCATTAGGGCACTAATAGAGCCTGAGGGAGTCTTTTCTGTAATGCTCCTTCTCCCCATCAGGCGCAGGCAGGATGAGACTGGGCTGGCTAATTAATTAAGTGTGGCATTTTGTTTCAAACTGAGCAAGAGACAGTAACTAGCGACAAAGCAACCCAGCGTACTTGTGCAGATAGATTTTTCTTAATATTTGGCTTTTTAGGATGAATTAACCCCTTTATTTTGAACAATTTACCTTGTTTTAAAATGCATTTGCTTTCTTGCCCAAGCGTATTTGCCCATTTACGATTACACATGAATCTGTAATGTGCTTTACAACTTGGCACCTAAGAATTCTGACATTTCAAATGTTAGGCACGAAGATGAATTGGAATTAAATGCCTAAAACACTTTCCTGGTGGAAATCACTTGCCTAAATTTGCAGAAGGTCTCTGGCCTCAGCCCTTGGATGCATTGTTTTAAGCTTTTACAAATGTTCTTAAGAGTAAAATACTACTTAATACCACTTGAACGTATTCTCTTTCATTTGGATTTGTGGAAAGTATTAATTTGCAGGGGCTGTGGTGTGGAACACTCTAGTTTTTAAACACTTTTTGAAGCACTGCTTTCCTGTGAAGGCTCAAGTAATGACATTTTCCCTGAGATCATCTGAGTCTGTTCTTCAGTTGACAGGGCCACAGAGGCAGTAGTTACAGGGTAAATCCAGATCCTTGGAACAAGACATGGTGCTCCTTCACGAGGAGAGTGGGATTTGTTCGTCTGTGTGCATACACAGCACAGATTATGGCTTTACTGCTATTTACATTAAAAAGCCATTTGTATTCCTTCATTCAGCATATACTTAAGCACTGTTTTTCCACTTACTAACTTTTCCCATTTCCAAGAGAAAGCCAGCGTTTCACTGGTTAGTTGTAAAAATAATTCTCTTTCCAAAGATAACCACTGTTAATAGTGTCTTGTATATTCTTCCAAAAAAAAATAAGTATATACTGTATATATAAATGTAGATGCTTAAGTATTGTTTTACACAAACAAATTTTAGTATTTGAAACTAATTTCTATTTTCTGAAAAGATAGTGCCTTCACATGTTAGAAGAAATTTCAAACAAAACGAAAGGCATGCAGGGAAAAGTAAGTGTCACTTCCATTGTGGGCCATAGTTTGCCTTTCCCGAAGCAGCCACCATTATCAGTTTCTTGTGTGTCTCTTCAGAGGTATTTTGGGAAAACAGTATGGAGGTTGCTCAAGAAGCTAAAAATGGAACTACCTTATGATCCAGCAACTCTCTCCTGGGTATATATCTGCAAAAAACAAAAACACTAATTCAAAAAGATACATGCATCCCAGGGTTCATAGCAGCATCGTTCACAATAGCCAAGATACGGAAGCATCCTAAGTTTCCATCAACAGATAAATGGATAAAGAAGGTGTGATACACATATACACATACACACACACACACACACCAACAAAATACTACTCAGCCATAAGAAGAACGAAATTTTGCCATTTGCAGCAACATGGATAGACTTGGAGCGCATTCTGCTAAGTGAAATAAGTCAGACAGAGAAAGACAAATACTGTATGATATTTATACATACATTTAGATTCCACATTTATATGTGGAATCTAAAAGAATACAACAAACTAGTAAATATAACAAAAGAAGCAGACTCACAGATACAGAGAACAAGCTAGTGGTTACCAGTGGAGAAAGGGGAGGGGGGAGGGGCAATTTAGGGGTAGGGGATTAAGAGGTACAAACTATTAGGTATAAAATAAGCTACAAGGGTATATTGCACAACATGGGGAATATAGCCAATATTTTATAATAACTATAAATGGAGTATAACCTTTAAAAATTGTGAATCACTGTTATATACCTATAACTTATATAATATTATACAGCAACTATACTTCAATAAAAGAAAAAAAAGGTATTTTGTATGTGTATAAGCATGTATGTGTGTGTGTGGCCCTGACACACAGACATACTTTGTTTTGTTTTTGTTTTAACCAAGCCTTTTGCATATCTTGCTCATTGGCTCCCTGACAGGTGCTAGTTTTTCTGTCTCAGGTGGGCAAAGACTAGAAATGTAGTTTCATAGCCCTATGATAACTTGGTATCATGTCTCCCTTGGTAATGAGCCCAACAAAGATGGAGACAAGAAACAGGATCCCCCCAAACTACTGCTGTCCCCAGAAGGAAAGTGACTTAGCCTGACACGCTGAGAGTATGGTGGGCTAAGGAGACCTTGAAAGCATTTTCTCTGTCCTCTGAGAGGGGCCTCCTCTAGGACTAACATAAAGCAATGAGAAGACAGCGTCTGTGAAATTCCCACTTCTGTGCCCTGCCGTTTGAATAAATTAAGAGGTTCGTTCTCTGAGGCTGTCAGTCTCCCCTTCTAAGAGTATTCAGATTTATATGGGGACAAAAGGCTTCCCCAGGCCAGCCATTTGTATTATGCTGTGCCTTTTGTAGTAACTAGTATTAGGCAACTTGTATTTAGTGTAAGTTTTTGTTTACTAAAACACGCTGCACTTTTAGAAAATCCATCACTTCCAGAATCCAAAGTTATGAAATAGAAAAAGTAAGGGGCTGTGACTACTATTTTCATTACGGAAGGATCTCCATTTTATTAGGCCGGATTGTTTTAGATTGTGAGCTCCTAAGAGGTATTTGAAATGTGATTTCTGCCACTTAGAAAAAGTCTCCTACAGCATCATAGGAATGCATCTGTTGCTTTGAGAAAAACATACAAATATTACACCAAAAGTCTGTGATTACCCAGATCACACACACACTTTCCCTTTCCCCTGAATATTCCTTATTCTTTTCTGTATGAGGCAGCTGAGAATACTTATTACTCATCCGGTGGTAGATTCATGTAGGCAAGTTGCTTATGGAAAATCAAAGGGTTGCTATGGGAATTAAATAGATTTATTAAATAGATAATAGAAATTATGAAAAGCAAACTTTACAAAGATCTGGTGAACCTTTAAAGGGGGCTTGATTTAAGAATGGAAAGGGAATTGGTGTCAATTTAGAATATCTTCTGAACGGTTCATCATAATTGCAGACTAAATGTGTCAACAAAACCAATGATCTTGCCTCATCTTACTTACCTTCATGAAGGTATTCTTTAAAGCTGTGTATGATAGTAAGACTTTGGAAATGTCCTAAATGTTCATCACAGGGTGATTAAGTAAATTACAGTGCTCAGAATCTTGTTGAACATGATTTAATGCCTTTGCTGGCACACAGAGCTATACTTCAGATATTGTATTCAAAAAAGCAAGATCCCAAATTTCACAGATACCATGACTGCAACACTGTTTAAACAGTTATGTAAGAAGAAAGATTGAAATAAATACCCCAAGTGGCTTATTGTTATGTTGGGATGGTGGCGCCTATGGGCGGTGGGTCACTGATTTCCAAGTGATGTAATCACTTCTGTAATGAAAACTTAAGTATATGTGAAGAAAATAATGGGACTCTTGCCTGAAAGAGTGTGCATCCAGTTTTTGAATGCTTCGTTTTAGTGCAGGGCTTTTCTTCCCCTCCTTTGGATCTAGTTAGCAGTTAGAGGCATCTTCAGAAGGATGGGTAACTTGCTCATTGTTTCTTATGTAGCAAAGAAACGTGGGGTGGGGGGGAAGAATCAGCTTGCAGCCACCTACTTCAAGAAAGCTTTCTGGAAAGAATAACTTGAAAGTGACCTTTTCAAATGAGGGGGAGGATAGTCCAGTGGATTAAGAAAGAAAGATATTCTGGATATAAATAACCATGTGGGAATGAAGGGGGAAAGCTGAGAAGGAGAAAGTTCATTTGATCCAGCTCGGAAGTGAGTATGGGATGGAGAGAGATGATGCATGTTGGAAAACTGATGAGTGACAGAGGCTTCCCGTGCTCAGTGGGGAACAGTTTAACCTTTTCTAAGGAAAACAAAAGTTCCATCGGCAGATGGTCAGGAAAATACACCGTAGGTGATGCTGATTTGGAGTTGCAATTTTGTGTGTGAAGACTCTGGGAAGCCGCCTGCAGTGGCCTGTTTGCAAGGTGATGGTGGCCTCTCTCAGGGGCTTGGGCTTGGGATGAGAAAGAGGGTCTGGATTCCAGACGGGCCATATAGTAAGAAACAGATGCTTTTTGTACCAAAGAGGCCAACGTTGAACTAAAGAACCTCATCCTGGGCCAGGTTGCAGAAATGCATTTTGTATACGCTTCCTTAGATCATAAAGAAGAAACTCTGGGTTAAGGGCGTCTGTTTGGTAAATAACGGGAAGGAAAGTCCTCTGGTGATTTTCCACTCCTGTACAGTGTTGAGACGGGGAGCGATGACAGGGACTAAGACGTTCCCAAACTGGATTTCTCTCTTCATATGTGCTTATATTACAAAAATCAAGTTTGCACTTTTCATTGCTTTGTATTGGCACTGCACAGTCTCGGTCAGTCACATGTTTTTTTTTTAATTTTTATTTTTATTATTATTTTTTTTGGCCACACCACGTGGCTTGTAGGATCTTAGTTCCCCGACTAGGGATTGAATCCGGGCCCACGGTAGAGAATGCGCTGAGTTTTAACCACTGAACCACCAGGGAATTAATTCCTCGTCACGTTTTTTGAGTATCTCATTTGCCTCAGGCAGTGTCAGGATGCTGAGAAATTAATGACAAAGTTCCTGCTCTCAAAGGCATTTATAATTTAGCTGGGGAGATACCACATAATATATGAGACATACCTATATGTATATGAATGATATATATGATATATACAAATTTAGAGCCTATAGAATGATGTCTGGTGTGTTGGTTCTAATAGGGCTGGGGTTGCCAGCAGGAGCTCTGCGAACTGAAAGTCCCACGACCTGATCAGACAGCAGCCAGAGAGGCTGACCCCTCTTGTGGATGACCTGGTTCAGATTCATCTCTCCTTACTCTCTACCTTTGAGGCCTCGGGCAAGTTACTTTACTCTTTCCGTGCCTCAGTTTCCCCATCTGTAAAATGGGAATGATAGTAGTACCTACTTGTAGGGTTGCCCTGGAGGTTTGAGGTAACTCGTAATATATTGGGTAGGCCAAAAAGTGCCTTCAGTTTTTTAAGTAAAAATAAGAGACACATTTTTCATTTTCACCAAGAACTTTATTGAACAACGTATTCACCCTTTTGTTCCACTACCTTGTGCCATTTTTCACACAACTTCATAATTCCATCTTCCCAAAACTTTTTATCTTTTTGAGTAAAGAACTGTTCCAGGTGCCTTTTTAAAAAATTATTTATTTATTTATTTTTGGCTGCGTTGGGTCTTCTTTGCTGCGCAGCAGGCTCTCTCTAGTTGCGGTGAGTGAGGGCCACTCTTCATTGCGGTGCGCAGGCTTCTTATTTGCGGTGGCTTCTCTTGTTGCGGAGCATGGGCTCTAGGTGCACGGGCTTCAGCAGTTGTGGTACATGGGCTCAGTAGTTGTGGCTCGCAGGCTCTAAAGCGTGGGCTCAGTAGTTATGGCGCACGGGCTTAGTTGCTCCGCGGCATGTGGAATCTTCCCAGACCAGGGCTCGAACCCGCATCCCCTGCATTGGCAGGCAGATTCTTAACCACCGCGCCACCAGGGAAGTCCAGAAATTCACCAATTTTGATAACTTTTTTTTTTTTAATTTATTTTTGGCTGTGTTGGGTCTTCGTTTCTGTGCGAGGGCTTTCTCTAGTTGTGGCGAGCGGGGGCCACTCTTCATCGCGGTGCGCGGGCCTCTCACTATCGCGGCTTCTTTTGTTGCGGAGCACAGGCTCCAGACGCGCAGGCTCAGTAATTGTGGCTCACGGGCCCAGTTGCTCCGCGGCATGTGGGATCTTCTCAGACCAGGGCTCGAACCCGCGTCCCCTGCATTGGCAGGCGGATTCTCAACCACTGCGCCACCAGGGAAGCCCGATAACTTTTTTTTTTAAATGCACACTGATATAACAGCTGTCACATACAATCTAACAAAATTGTTTCGAATGAAGTTAAAGACAACTAAGTGCTACTAGAGCCATCTTACGGAAAAAACCGAATGAACCTTTTGGCCCACGCAGTAAAAAGCCTTCAGCCTAGCGCGAGGCACACCGTCATCGGTCAGGAGGGGGTGACTGTTCTGTTCTGCCAGACCAGAACGTTTCTGAGGGCAGTTTCTTGTGCTCTTCATCACTGTGTCGTTCATACTTAGTACATTTGATAGATCTGATTAATACATATTTGGCACAAACATTTATTGAAAGAAAGAATGAATGAATGAATGGTTGGCAGAATTCCAGTAGAAAGAGGAATGAAATTCCAAGCATAAAGGTGAGTCTCAAAGTTAAACAAAGGCGTACATTCTTTCGTATATTTGTACTGCAATCACAATGAAACAAAAGCTCTTGTTACATAACATTGGCCAATGTGATCATTGAATGTTAAACAGGAAATGATGTTGGGGATTGGGTAGCAACCCCCTTCCTTTACAGATGAGGAAACTGAGGCCCAGAAAGGAGGCAGCCACGTGGCTGACCAGCCTCTTAGGCTCCAGCCTCTAGGGTCCTCATTGCTGGGTCAGTGGTGTTCCTTGGCATTCTTCCTGGTGGCCCTAAAAAAAAAGGCCAACCCGTGCCTGTAAGCCGTTGCCAAACTTTGCTCAGAGAACAGAGAGATAAGCATCCTGAAAAGAGGGAAATGCCACAGTCCCATTTTTCCTGAGTAATTTTGTGTATCTTGGCCTCTAGGACACGGGATGATTTTCCGGGTCCCAAGAGCTTGTTCCTGAGAGCAGAGCTGTTTTCCTGTGGGAGGGCTGGGGTCAGGCCCGGGGTGTCGGCCAGACCTCCTCTGTGGAAAGCCTCAAGTGGCTGAAAAAACAAGCATGTTACCCCACTGAACAACAGCACTTAACGAGGGGATTACCAGGGCTGAAATGTGAAATGTAAAGAAAGGATTTAAAAAGAGCCAGGTGCTTCAAGTCCTGTGTCTGGGCTGATGAGGCTCAAAAGTGTTAAAGAGAAATTCCATTCGGCTGACTTGGCTGCCACAGTATTTGTTCCTGCTGGGCCAGTAGGGAAGGGAGGGGAAGCAGTTCCCTGGGGCCTGTCCAGGCAGTTAGGGCCCTTCCCGTGTTGAGGGATAGCCGGGATCTGAACCCTTGGCACCCGGCCTGGGGCCCGGGTCACGGGAATTCACCTGTGCTCCCAGGAGGTCATTCCAACCTGAGCAGGAAGATGGAAGCCACAGTGGAGACAGGCACAGCCCTGGACACATACTTGGCTTCGGCCTTGAGTGCTTGGAAAGGAGGCTGCTGCGTCAGACCAGCTATTTGACTTTTCCTAGAGGGAGAATTGAGATGTTCAGAAAATTAGGAGTGGGAATTGTTTCTCAAGTCAGTTCTTTTTTTTTTTTTTTTTTTTTTTTTAATTAATTAATTAATTAATTAATTTTGGTTGCATTGGGTCTTTGTTGCTGTGCGTGAGCTTTCTCTAGTTGTGGCGAGCAGGGGCTACTCTTCGTTGCGGTGCGTGGGCTACTCTATGCGGTGGCTTCTCTTGTTGCGGAGCATGGGCTCTAGGCGTGCGGGCTTCAGTAGTTGCAGCACACGGGCTCTAGAGCGCAGGCTCAGTAGTTGTGGCACATGGACTTAGTTGCTCCGCGGCATGTGGGATCTTCCCTGACCAGGGCTTGAACCCGTGTCCGCTGCATTGGCAGGTGGGTTCTTAACCACTGCGCCACCAGGGAAGCCCAAGTCAGTTCTTATTGATGCTGCTTCATCTTGGTGTGCTTTAAAATACTGTTGGAGGGACTTCCCTGACAGTCCAGTGGTTAAGACTCTGCGCTTCCAATGAAGGGGGTGTGGGTTCGATCTCTGGTTGGAGAACTAAGATCCTGCATGCTGCGTGGCATGGCCAAAAGGAAAAAAAAAAAGTTAAAATATTGTTGGAAACCCAGGACAGGTCCCCTTGAAGCTGTGGTTTGCAGTGTGCTGTGTACAGGGAGGAGATGAGGCATTGGGGCTGTGGTGAACCTGTGCACGTGGTCACGCCCTCCACGGTGACTGTGTGCAGAGCTGGTTTTATGTGTGTCTCTGTTTGAAGACATCTTATTCAGTATATGTTGTTGGTTCAGTAATGCTGAACTTACTGCCCTATGGCTCGTGTCTGAATGAAGCTTATCTAACACACAGTTTCTCCTTAAGACACATCATAGCCTCCTTGTGCTTGGGAGCACTAGACAGCACTTTAGCACGATGCTTGGGGGCCATTTCAAACAGTGAAATTGCCAAAAGAAGCACAAAAATGCAAAAAATGTAGCACTAAACAGACTGCGAAAAGGACACTTGTTTATCGTATGAGTTGAATCAAGAAGCAGAGCATGGCCTTCCTTGACCTCAGCTGGGAACACACGTGGTGGGTGACTCTGATTTTTCACCACCCTGTGCACGTCTGAGAATGACCACGAAGGTGTCACCAGACTGATTTGGGGGTTACAAAGAGATTTTAGCAAATGGGCAAATTCACAGATATGGAATTCATGAATCACGAGGATTGAATGTACCCATTTTTCCCAAATATTATGCTAAACGTGCAGAATGGCTTCTATTTAATACTGCTTGGCTTTAGGGTTCTCTCCTCCAGCAAGTTACTTTATCCCCCCCCACCTTTTAAATTTTGTGTTATTTTAAAAAATTAGAAAATACAACTTTGCAAAAGGAAAAATACTTAAGATCATCTAAATTCCGCCAACCAGAGATCGCCATTGTTTAGGTTTTAGTGCATGTCTTTCCAGCATTTTTTTCTTTGCAACTATATACCCATCATCTGTACTCTCGCTCATTTAACATCTTATGGAAAAACCCAAGCGAATTCTTTGGCCAACCCAATATATATATATTTATGCGTGTGTGTATATATATATATATATACACAGATAAATGTGTGTGTTTAAAACAAAGTTAGTATCAAACCGTGCTTATTGTTATATAATCTGCATTTTACAGTTCCTCGTTGCTAGAGTCTAAAATGAGAGGCAGGGACTTCCCTGGTGGTGCAGTGGTTAAGACTATGTGCTCCCAATGCAGGGGGCCCGGGTTCGATCCCTGGTCAGGGAGCTAGATCCCACATGCATGCTGCAACTAAGGAGCCGTTGAGCTGCAACTGAGGAGCCCGTCTGCCACAACTAAGACACGGTGCAACCAAATAAATAAATAAATATTTTTAAAAAGTTCTAAAATGAGAGGCAGAGTGGAGGGTGAGGGACAAAGCTAGATGGGTAAGTGGGGCAGAAAATGAAGGGACATCAGGGTGTGGACTGTGTTCTGACGGGGACTAAGCAGGGACATTTCATAATCAGATTAGATATATAACCATGGTAGCTGTGTAGACAGTAGACTTGAGGGACAGAAACTAGAGCCATGCTGTCCGGTATGGTAGCTACTAGCCATGTGTGGCTGTTAGCACTTTGAATGTGGGTGGGCTAGTTGAGATGGGCTGTGTTAAATATACACTGGATATAAAAAATGTGGTACCAGAAAAGAAGAATGTAAAATATCTCAATAATTTTTATGCCAATGACATGTTGAAATGATAATCTTTTGGATATATTGGGTTAAATAAATTATACAATTAAAACTAATTTCAGGGACTTCCCTGGTGGCGCAGTCGTTAAGAATCCGCCTTCCAATGCAGGGGACATGGGTTCGAGCCCTGGTCTGGGAAAATCCCACATGCCGCGGAGCAACTGAGCCCGTGCACCACAACTACTGAGCTTGCTCTCTAGAGCCCGTGAGCCACAACTACTGAGGCTGCATGCCACAAATACTGAAGCCCGTGCACCTAGAGCCCATGCTCTGCAACAAGAGGAGCCACTGCAATGAGAAGCCCATGCACCACAATGAAGAGTAGCCCCCACTCGCCGCAACTAGGGAAAGCCCACGTGCAGTAATGAAGACCCAACGCAGCCAAAAATAAAATTAATTAATTAATTAGTTAAAAAAGAAAAACAAACTAATTTCACTTGGTTCTTTTTTTCTTTTTTTTGCCACGTCACGCAGCTTGCGGGATCTTAGTTCCCCAACCAGGGCATGAACCCAGGCCCTCGGCAGTGAAAGCGCTGAGTCCTAACCACTGGACTGCCAGGGAATTCCCTAATTTCACTTGTTTTTTTTTTTTCTACTTTTTAACGTGGCTACTAAAATTTTTAAAATTGTGTTTATTTGTATTGGACAGCACTGGACTGGAGGGGGAAAGATGATGAGGGCCTAGCCCTGAGGTCATGGTGACGGAGATGGGAAGGAGGGAGTGGGTTTGAGAAGCATTAGGAAATATAATCGATGGTTGTGTCTTGCCTTTGGAGGATGCTATGGACTGAGTATTTATGTCCCTCCCAATGTCGTGTGTTGAAGCCCTAACCCCCAAAGTGATGGTATTTGGAGGTGGGACCTTTGAGAGGTAATTAGGTTTAGATGGGGTCATGAGGATGGAGCCCCCATCATGGAATTAGTGCCCTGATAAGAGGAGGGGTACAGAGCTCGCTCCCTAACCGCCCAATGTGAGGGCACAGCAAGAAGGCAGCTGTCTGCAAACCAGAAAGAGAGCCCTCATCAGACACTGAATCTGCCAGCCCCTTGATTTTGGACTTCTAGCCTGCCAAACTGTGAGAAATGAATGTCTGTTATCTAAGCTGCCCAGTCTCTGGGTTTTGTTACAGCAGCCTGAGCTAAGACAGGGGGTGAGACAGGAAGGAGTTAACGTCACCAGCTGAGGTAGGGAAAGTGGAGGCTGGGCGAGTAAAAGTAGTAGAGATGTTCAACTGTCTGACTGCTTGATTCCAGCTCTGTGGAGAGGTAGGTCTCTGCCTGGGAAAGATTTGTGAGTCGGCAACAAATAGAGAGCTGTGAGAAGAATTGAGAGTCCCAGAGAGTGTGTGGGGAGAGAAGGAGGTGGCCTGAGAGGAGGTGCTGGGGAGACACAGCTGAGACCTGGGGACAGGACAACAAAGGAACAGATAGAGGGACACAAATTGGGGGGGTGGTCACAGAGGCCAAAGGAAGGTGTATCAGAGAGAGCGTGAGCAACGGTGGGAACATGAAATGTTAGAAAAGTTTGAAAAGTACCGCTTGGATTTATCAATTTAGGAAGGGTACCATAAGTCTTCATTAAGCCATTTCTATTCTTTACTATTGTTAGTGACAGTACTTCACATTTGACAGCATTTACTTTGTGCCAGGCACAGCACACAGCACTGCAGGCTTCATACCACAGCCCTGTGGGGCACCTAAGTTATTATCTCCATTGTACAGATGGAGATACTGAGGCACAGAGGCATATATGGTCAACGGCGCCTGCAGGGCTCCAGCCTTGACCTGACTCTTCCCCCACAATGTCACCTAAACTGTTTTGCAACTCCCAGACTTGCCCTGCCCAAGAAGTGGGTAACCGTGCCTTCTGCCTCAGTCATGAGTCTCTTAGACCACACATAAGCTTTCCCCTTCCTTTGGTGCTGGCCTTGTGGGGACGATGGCCGTGGTCTGCGAGTGGGGGAGAATTCTGCATTCCAGTGTGCTGAGGTCAGCGCATGTGGGCTCCCAGTGGCACTGATTTCCAGGGCTCGGGCTTTGCTCCCGGGACAGCCTGGGCCCTTCTGTCCATGCTCTCTGAGCGGATGATCCTCCACTTAACGGGTGCCCCGTTGCTTTCCTGCTTCCCATCATTTCTGCGCTATGGCTGTTCCACTAAAGAATCCACTGAGGAATCCATGGGACCCCAGGCCCCGGGCAGAGTCCATCCCTCTGGGCCAGGATTTGCTTCACGGTGAGGAATGCTGCCCCCACCCCCAGCCCTGCCCAGACTCATGCCTGAGGTTTTACTGCTTTCGTTCACTTCCATACATGGAAGCGGGGTTGCCAGCCTCTGCTGGGAGCACGCCCGTAGCAGGAGGTTTGCTTCTTCACAGCTGACAGACAGCCCCCTGGCTCACATGTAAAAAATGTATTTATTGAAAAAGACCCTGGATTTAACCACACGTGTCTGCCAAAAGAGAACTTGGGCATCTCCTCAGAGAGAATAAGCAGCAGAGATTGCAGTCTAGTTCCTGAGTGCTGTGGTTACAACACTTATCTCCAACCCTGTGATGGTTAGAACATTCTAAGGATGGGAGTGATAAGCTTTTAAATCTTCAAGTAGGTAAAGAAGCTTTTGGAGGGGGGGAGAAGAGATCCATTTTATAAACATAGATATGTGTGTATTTGTTAACATGTGAGCGTACATACACTTTTCTCACCGATGTGAGGAAAAGGAAAGAAAATCTGAGGGGACCAAACCAAAACGGAGTAGTGCTCTGATGAAACGACGTGGCAAAAACAACCCAAACCTGAGCTGTCGATCCTAACAGGTGCAGACCTTGACATGGCCAAGCACCTCACTGATATCTATCAATTTTAAAGAACTTTGGTTCTCTTAAAGGAAATGCTTTTTATATGCACGATGCTAGGGTCCTGGATGGTTTGCTTTTGTTTCGTAAATGATCAAAGATTGGACCATGTCCAATCTTAAGTCTAAAGTTAGACTTCTAGAAAGTAATAGTTGACAACAGTGGATCCTAAAGTAGTTTGGGGAAATAATGAATGTGCATTTCTTACGGAGCTGTCTTTACTCGTTTGTCGTGTTATTTGCTGGTCCTCTGGTGGCCAAATTTACCATGTCATCTGGTTCTTTGCCCTGCTACCATTTTGGGTACAGTTCTTTGGGTATATTTTGCTGGATTTCCTTTGTAGTCTGCCTCCCCTTTCTGAGATTTGTTATAGTGGAATCTGAATTATTTGAAAGCTGTAATTCAAGATTGTAAAATTCTGGAAGCACGTGACAGACTCTGCTTTTGTTTTGGGGGACTAGACGAGGGCGTGAAAAGACTGATCCTGGGCTGACGGTTTGCTCACCCCACCCTCCGGCCAAACACTAGATGCTGTTCCGGCCTTAGATAAGATCTTAAAAATAAAAAAAAACCTTCCAGTTCTTTCTTATGATTTATTTTGAGCTTAAAATAGCAAACCTTAAGCTTCTTGATCTCTGTCCTCACTCCCTTCCCCCACCGGATCCCTTTCTTTAATGGTATAAAAAGATTTTGAAATTCTTCCTTGATTCTCTCCTGCCTTGAGGGGAAGGGGTGAATCGGCACCCGCGTTATTGCTGCAGTCCGTGATGTTTATCTGAATTCCTTCTCTTGCTCTTTTTCGAGTTGAAAGATTCCCTGCTGTGACTGATGGATGTGTATTCAGAGGGCATTGAATTTGTAAGGTGGATGGGACTGCCTTCTGAGTTAAAGGGCTTCTTTAGCAACGTTTCTTCCCCCCTTCTGTTTAAAAAAATGATTTCTCAAGCATCAGGCTGTCATCAACCCACTAATTGTTTTGCCTCCAGGCAGGACCAGTACTTGGGGCAAATTACTTCTGGCTGTAGAGTTGTTTGGCCTCATCATTACCCTCCCAGAAGCTGCTGAGCAAATGGCTGTTATCACAGGATGTCGGACCTACAAACAGCCGAAGGATGGATAATGTCTGCCTGCACCAGCCCCAGCTGCTTCCCCCAGGCTGCAGCTCAGGATGAGTCCCGAGGCTCCCGGGGGGTAGAGGGACCTCACTTTGCTGCTCTTTCCAGAAGGGAGGTGGGGCTGTAGCAAAGGAGGCCAGTGGAGGGAAGAGGAGGCTCCGTCTCTGCTCTTCCTGTTCTCATGTGTGGATTCCACATTATTGTAGGGAATACAGGTCTCCATCTCAAAGTGCAGCAGGGAGAGACAAGGAATGGTGTTGGGATCCCAGTTCTGTTAGGTTTCCCTCAAGTGCTTGTTCCAAGTGAAACATCAGGTGGTGATTTTCAACCCTGGCTGATAATTCAGAGTCACCTGGGGAGCTTTTAAAAATACAGATTTCTGGGAATTCCCTGGCAGGCCAGTGGTTAAGACTCCACGCTTTCATTGCTGAGGGCGAGGGTTTGATCCCTGGTTGGGGAACTAAGATCCCACAAACCGCATGGTGCGGCCAAAAAAAATACAGATTCCCAGGGCTTGTTCACTGTTATGTCCCCCAGCGTGGAGCACATGCCTGGTACGTAGGATGTGCACTGTGTAAAATGAGTTAAATGCATGGGAAACCCACTCTGTCTGCCCATGATGTCTAGGAAAGTGAGTAGGTACCGTCTCTCAGCCCGTCATCCATACACACAGAGTCAAGAGTCAGCTGGAAGATGTGTCCTTCCTTCCTGTATCAAGTCCCTAGCAGTCATGCAGCTCTGGTCCGTCTCAGATAACGTCCTGATGATCATTAGGGTTAATGTGCTTTTAGGTTAGTACTCTACTCAGGTATCTAGTGCTTCATGATCTGGGATGAGACACATAAAGAGGGAATAAACAGTCATAACAAGAATAAAAATTACAGCTTTCATTTACATATTGGGTGTGCCGACTTTGCCAGGCCCCATCTAAATGCTTTGTATTTTTTTTTTTTTTTTAAGAGAAGGCTGTTTTTTTAAATTTTTATTTATTTTTATTTTAATTTTTTTGGCCACACTGTGCCACATGTGAGATCTTAGTTCCCCGACCAGGGATCGAACCCTCGCCCCCTGCCTTGGAAGCGTGGAGTCTTAACCACTGGACTGCCAGAGAAGTCCTTTAACTGCTTTGTATTATTTATTTAATCCTCACATAACCCTTTGAGTGAGGCACTATTGGACTGAGTAGTTTTCATAATGGTGGAGCCAGTATCTGAACTCTGCCTCTACCACCTGTCCCTGGAGATGTGCTGAACTGCCTAATAACAGGCCCAGGCTGTCACTTAATGAGGTGTCTTCCAGGTGTCAAGCATGGAGTTGGAAAGGACTTCCCATGTGCTGCCTTATTTAACTTTCACAAGAACTCTATGAGGTAGGCATCATTACTCCCATTGTATAGATGAGGAAACTGAGGCCCAGAGAGATAAGAGATGTGCCCACCGAGCTAGTAAGTGGCAGAATCACCTGGTCAGTTGGCTTTCCCTCCAAAGCCTATTCTTTTTCTCTGTGCCCTACCATGTCTTATGGGGAACATGGTGTACAGCACATTTGGGAAGCAAATATGGCCTCTGTCTTTTGACAGGAATTTCTCAGTCAAGGTGTTGCTGGAGGTAAGGCAGGCTAAGGTCTTGAGCACCCCAAACACAGAGAATTGGAAAAGAGATAATTCAGGAGAGTGATTGCAAACCTTCACTTCTCAGAAATGGCCTTCTGAGGTTTTTAAGCATGTAGAATCCATCAACCTCTTGTCTTTTTTTTAGTTAACCCAGCTCCCTCAACACAGACACACACACACACACACACACACACACACACACAGTCTCTCCTACCCCAGGGAAGAATGTCTGTGGCAGCAAAGAAAGAGGCCTTTGAGTAGCCAACAGGGTGAGAACAGCCAAGGTCCCAGGACCCCAGGGACATTTCCAGCCTGTGGTTTGCTGACGTAACCCAAAGGACCTCCTGATTGGTTGGTCATTTCTGAAAGATTAGCATTTCTGTGCAAGGGCAGAATTGACAACATTCTAGAGAGAGAAGGTAAAAAATAATCCAAGAGATAAGCAGATAGCACATGGGAGAGGGCTGCCCCAGACACCCTGAAAGTGGGAAGTGGTGTTGGGTCACTTGCGTGCCCCGTGGCCCCCGTGATCTGCTTTTAGGTACTTTCACTGGACCCCTCTATTCATTATCTTGGGAGAAACATCCAAACCCTTAGTCGCCACTGACTTTTCAGTATCTAACTTCAAACTCTGTGATCTTAGTAGCCACTGACTTTTCAGGGTCTAACTTCTAACTCTACAATCTGGGAAATGCTCATCTATTCCCTGAGGTTCCTTGAAGACCCGCTTGGCATTCTAGGACATGCCATTGGGCAGCAAGCTCAGATACTAACTGCCACCTGATTGCATGAAGCACGTGGGGAATTTCCACATAGACTTTCTGTGCGCAGGAAACATATAGGAATAATTTTCTTTTCTACAAAGAAGTATGCTTCTTGCCTGTTTTTCTGGAAACATAGATCCTTTTTAGTGTATCTTCTATTTTCTAACCTTTGATAGAGACTTAGGAGGGAAAAGTAATTTCCTTTTGTCTCAGCTCCATCCCGCGTAAACTGGTAAGTGTGAGTCAGGAGGTGATAGGGAGAGTGGCAAGCCTGGGGCAAATGGGGGAGAGCATCCTCATCTCAAAGGAGCAGCCTTGCTGGAACGCAGACCTGGATGGTCACATCTCGCAAAATGTTTACAAACTGTGGAGTCTTCTGATTTCTCAGTATTATTAACTAATTAAAATTTAAAACGTTGTGTGTGTGTCAAACAACACATCTAAGGGCTCGGTTTGGCCCTTGGTGGCCTCTTGGTGATTTTGGCTTTAGGGGCTACCACTGGGGCAGCAACTCCCAACACTGTGCTCTGTCTGTACGTGGTGATCTGTGGGGCATCTGTGGGGTACCTGCGGGGAGTTTTGCACAGGGAGGCCCAGGAGCACTCAGGAGTATGGTTGCGTGGTTTCCAGGGAGTTTATAGCCTTCTCACAGTGAAAAAGTCCTACGTGGGTCAGAGAAGCAGTAAACAAGAGAAGACGGCGTTCAGCCGTGTGGAACAGTATAGGAGTCAGAAGGAAAGCCCGGGACCCCTTGGACTGGTCAGAGAAGCTCCCCCAAGAAGGGCAGGACTTGCCTTGGCCTGGAAGGGCAGGGAGAAGGAATATTTAGGGAGATTTCCCAGTGTGGCTCAAAAGTGGTCTTAACACATACTCTCCACATAGCACTTGACTTTTAAAAAAATTTTATTGAAGCACAGTTGATTTACAATGCTGTGTTAATTTTTTCTGTACAGCAGAGTGATTCAGTTATACACACACATATATATACTCTTTTCCATTATGGTTTATTGCAGGATATTGAGTATAGCTCCCTGTGCTATACAGTAGGACCTTGTCGTTTATCCATTCTCTACATAATAGTTTGCGTCTCCTAGTCCCAAACTTCCAATCCATCCCTCTCCATCAACACCCCGACCTTCGCAACCACAAGTCTGTTCTCTATGTCTGTGCGTCTGTTTCTGTTTCGTAGGTATGTTCATTTGTGTCGTATTTTAGATTCCACATATAAGTGATATCATATGGTATTTGTCTTTCTCTTTCTAACTTACTTCACTTAGTATGATAATCTCTAGGTCCGTCCATGTTGCCGCAAATGGCATTATTTCATTCTTTTTAATGGCTGAGTAATAAATGTATTATATATATAATATCTTCTTTACCCATTCATCTGTCGATGAACATTTAGGTTGCTTCCATGTCTTGGCTATTGTGAATAGCACTGGACTGTTTTCAAAGCGCTTTCCCCGGTGTGTATTCCTGACAACAGTACTGGGAGTTGGTGGAACTCACATTTATAGAGGCTGAGGAAAAATGTGCCAGGGACCGAGCACCATGCCAGCACTTTGCCTGCTCTTTTCCATGTTATCCACCAAACAACTCTGTGAGGTAGGTGCTGTGACTCCCCTTTCTTCAAGTGAGGAAGTTGAGGCTCAGAGAAGTAAAGTGAATTACCCAAGCCATGCAAATTAGCAAGTGACAGAGGCGGGGGATCGAAGCTCAGACCTGTCCCCCAAACCCAGCCTCCTTCTGTCACATAAGTGTTCTGGACCACGCAGCTGGAAAAGTCAGACTGGGGACTTGAACCCAGGGCCAGAGAGGGCCTGGGATGGAAGTGCTTGTTGGGAATAGAGGTGAAGAAGTCTGCACTGGGGGTGGGGCTGGAGAAGCAGAAAGTTTACACTGAATATACAATGACTTAAGCAGCTATTAAAGGGTTTTGAGCAGAGGCATGAGATGATGGTGGTGTGTGAGCAGAATTATTACGGTACAGTTTTGTTGGAGGAACTAGAGGGGAAACGCTGGCCTGGGAGGCCAACGAGAGGGCGCAGGCCAGGGTGGTGACAGAGAGCGTGGCTTGTCACAGGGACAGGCCCGAAGCCTGGAGAAAACCGTTTTCAGCTACTTTTGGCAATTCCACGAGTACTTTAGAGAGAAATGCTCTCTGTTACAAAATAGTATGTTGTTGATTACCAAGGCAACCATTCCTAGAGCTTTCTGGTGAGCCCTGGGGGCATCTGCCTCCATTTTAGAAAAATCCATTTCTATTTTGCACCCAATTTTCTCTTCTTACTGTGTTTCACAGTTGGTAGGAGGTTTGTTATCATAGGTTTTTAAAGTTTCCCCTGTGCGACCCTCGCCTGGAAGAAAACACTGACCCCGTTGGCCACAATTTAAAACGTTTTGACCTCTGCCCAAGCATTTCTGGATTTTTCTATTTGTTTAGTTTCTAAGAGGGATGAATACAAACTCGCTGGGAAGCCCAAAACAAAGGGTGATGTTTTCGAGGTGGGAACGAGGGAGAGGGTTTCCTTCTCTCTCTACATCTCTCACCACCTTCACCCCAACAACTGGCAGACTTGCAGAGCGACTTTTTAGATAAAAGAAGAAAGCACTGGTCTCTTTTAGCTACTTGAAACAAATAAATACACAAAGATCCACCAAACTTGGCCCTTTGCCATCTGTTTAACTGGAAAAGCCCTCCCACGGCTCACAGCGTAACTGCTGGCTGAAGCGAAGTGAACAGGTTAGAGAAGGCACCTCAACTCACAGGAGCACAAAGCGTGGCCTTTGCAGCTGACGGGAAAATCACTCCTTTATTTATTTATTTATTTATTTACTTATTTACTTACTTACGCTTGAACCTGGGCCCTTGGCAGTGAAAGCACCGAGTCCTAACCACTGGACCACCAGGGAATTCCCAGAAAAATCACTTCTTTAGGAGGCAGTCCTTTTATAGGGAGGGTCGGTATAAACATTAAACTTCAAAGTCAGAAATATATTTGATCTCCTTGGAGTTTGGGTCTAATATGGGCAAGATTGGAACAAGAGTCACCTAGATTCCAAGCAAGTTATGTAGCAGGTAATTTTTTTTTTAACATTTTATTTCATTATATCTTTTATTTATTATTTATTTATTTAATTTTGGCTGCGTTGGGTCTTTGTTGCGGTGCGTGGGCTTCTCATTGCGGTGGCTTCTCTTGTTGCCGAGCACGGGCTCTACGCACGCGGGCTTCAGTAGTTGTGGCTCGCGGGCTCTAGAGCACAGGCTCAGTAGTTGTAGCGCACGGGCTTAGTTGCTCCGCGGCATGTGGGATCTTCCCGGACCAGGGCTCGAACCCGTGTCCCCTGCATTGGCAGGTAGATTCTTAACCACTGCGTCGCCAGGGAAGTCCAGCAGGTAATTTTTTTAGTGGAAGAGTTGTTGAGCTAAATGACTTTTTTAAAAAAGGTTATATTTCCTATTGTGGTAGAATGTACATAACAATTTACCATTTTAGATATTTTTAAGTGTGTCGTGCAGTGGCATTAGGTACTTTCACATTGCTGTGCAACCATCACCACCGTCCATCTCCAGAACTTTCTCATCTTCCCCAACTGAAACTCTGTACCTTAAACTCTGTACCTGTTAATAACTCCTCATGCCCTCTCCTTCCAGCCCCTAAGAATCACCATTCTACTTCCTGTCTCTGAATTTGACTACTTTCTGTTTCTTAGCCTCTTCTAAGTGGAGCTGTGCGGTATTTGTCCTTTTGTGTCTGGCTAATTTCACTTAGCATTATCAGTCACGTTCATCCATCTTGTAGCCTGTGTCAGGATTTCCTTTGTTTTTAAGTCTGACTAATATTCGGTTGTCTTTTTGAATATACCACATTTCGCTTATCCATTCATCTGTCAGGAGTCATTGAACTAAATTTTAAGGTCTTTTCCAGTGTTCTGATTTTATGAATATCTGATTTTCCTTTTGTAACCTCATTTTTTTTTTCTGTTCATAAAACAGAACTGGCAATTATGGAGACTTTGGGAGAGGATTAATTTCAAATTTGTTAGTAATGTTCTTTTTTTAAAAAAATAATTTAAATTTATTTATTTATTTATTTTTATTTTTGGCTGTGTTGGGTCTTCGTTTCTGTGCAAGGGCTTTCTCTAGTTGTGGCAAGCGGGGGCCACTCTTCATCACGGTGCGCGGGCCTCTCACTATCGCGGCCTCTCTTGTTGCGGAGCACAGGCTCCAGACGTGCAGGCTCAGTAGTTGTGGCTCACGGGCCTATTTGCTCCGTGGCATGTGGGATCTTCCCAGACCAGGGCTCAAACCTGTGTCCCCTGCATTGGCAGGCAGATTCTCAACCACTGCGCCACCAGGGAAGCCCCCAGTAATGTTCTTTCAAAGAAAGATTTGTGGGGACTTCCATGGCAGCGCAGTGGATAACACTCTGCGCTCCCAATGCAGGGGGCCTGGGTTCGATCCCTGGTCAGGGAACTAGATCCCACATGCATACCTCAACTAAGAGTTCACATGCCACAACTAAGGAGCCCGTGTGCCGCAACTAAGGAGCCCTGGAGCTGCAACTAAGGAGCCCGCCTGCCATAGCGAAGACCCGGCACAACCAAATAAATAAATAAATAAATAAAATAATATTTAAAAAAATAAAGAAAAATGTATGATTTAGTGACAAGGTGTTACTTATGTTCAACAACTGAAGGCTGGGAGAAGTGACGTGGTCAAAGTGTATAAGTTGTAGAGAGTAGACCCACCTGGGGGTGAGAGCGTGGGACCTGGCCAGGGAATCCCTGCCTTTCCATTGTGATCTCAGAACCCTTCGGTCAGTAGATCTCCTTGGAGCTTCCATTTCCCTGTCTGTGACTTTTCTCTGGAGGTCCGTGCACTGGAACAATTAATATGGAGTGTTGCTCACAGGGTAACCTCGTGCAGGACAAGTACCTCCGCTGAGAGATTTAAAATTCACAAACATTTGAGTTGAGAGAGAATTATGACGCCTGGGAAGGAGCTAACCCTAATATTTACCTTTAGCAATTGACAGCTTATTTAAAAACAGTGAAGTATGTTGGCACAGGGAGGGGAGGATGGAGTCTAGTGCCTGCCTACCCCATAGTAAATTCAAGGAGGCAAACACATGTAGTGAATTTATGGCTGTGCAGTGGAATCCTGTTTTTAAGTGTTCTGGAAAGCTCACTGGGTTTTTGTTGTAAAATAAGGCACGTGGTGAGGTGCCAATCCTGAGCACTAGTGGGGAGACTTGTCCAGGCGATAGCTTCATGAGGGGAGCTGCCTTTGACCTCAGAGGAATTGATTTTTGGTAGCCGTATTGTTGCATTTTAAAGTTGCTCAAGGCTTTTTTTTCTTCTTTTACCAAAACATCTATTGGGATTTTTTTCTCTTTGAGAAGTAATACAGGATCATTGTAGAAAACTGGAAAATACAGAAAAGTGTATAGAGGGAAAAATCACCTATAGGCCTCCTACCGGAAGTAACTGATGTTCCTATGTCACAGGTTAGCCTTATCTTTTTCTATGTGTGCATATTTCCATGTAAGAATAAATTCTTTTTTTAAAAAATTTATTTGTTGATTGATTTACTTTTGGTCATGTTGGGTCTTCTTTGCTACGCGCGGGCGAGCAGGGGCTACTCTTCGTTGCGGTGCGTGGGCTTCTCATTGCGGTGGCTTCTCTTGTCGCCAAGCACGGGCTCTAGGCACATGGGCTTCAGTAGTTGTGGCACATGGGCTCAGTAGTTGTGGGTCGTGGGCTCTAGAGCGCAGGCTCAGTAGTTGTGGCTCGTGGGCTTAGTTGCTCCGCGGCATGTGGGATCTTACCGGACCAGGGATCGAACCCGTGTCCCTTGCATTGGCAGGCAGATTCTTAACCACTGCACCACCAGGGAAGTCCAGAATAAATTCTTCTAAAAGGGGATCTCTGACAGCTACATGATATTCCACTATATAAAGGAACCATTTATAATTTATAAATAACAATTTATAATTTAACATTTAACAATTTCCAGTTATGGCAAACTTAGGCCAGTTCCAAATTTTGCTGTAATCATCAGTGCTGTTATAAACTTGTTTTTTTTTTTTTTTTCTTTTTTTTAAAAATATTTATATGGCTGTGCTGGGTCTTAGTTGCGGCCTGCAGGCTCTTAGTTGTGGCATGTGGCATCTAGTTCCCTGACCAGGGATTGAACTAGGCCCCCCCTGCATTGGGAGCGCAGAGTCTTAACCGCTGGACCACCAGGGAAGTCCCTAAACTTGCTTTTATATACATCTTTGTGCATGTCTTTGGTCGTTTGCGTAGGATAAATTCCTAAGAAGAACTACTGGGTCAAAGATTCTGTTATATTTTAGTGATTATTTCCGTTTCATTTGTTCTAGCCTCAATTTCGTCTTTTTATTCATTAATTTAATTTCTTTTCCTGTTTTCTTTCCCTGCTTTTTTTAAATTCTTCTTCTCAATTCTGTAGGATTGGTTCTGTTGGGTTTTTAAAGTTGTCTTTAAATGGAAATTTTAAAAATGCAATTGCATTTTTGGTTTCCTTACAGTATTTTCTCATTTTATTCAGCTTTTTAAAAAAAAACATTTTGGCCTGAAAACAAGCATACATTTTCCACATTTTTCTTCTGTTTCCACTGGTCTACTCTCTGTATCTTCATAATGCAACATTTTACATATTGCTGTTGTGTTACAGAATATTTCTGGAAGCTTCACAGTTTGTATTGTTTGTTTGTCTGTCCTGGAATGAAGAAAGTTTTGTCGGGTACTGTATTTCCCCACAGACAGGGCATGTCATTTCAACTTGGCTCCCCTCTGACTGCCTTGTTGCCGACAGAACCACTTTTCGGATCTTGAGTTTGTTAGTATAAATTTATCTCGCTATTTCGGCTCTCCAGTCTCCCAATGGGTGCGGTGAAGATGTGACACCCATGGGCAGTGCTAGTAGGGAACCTCTCTTTTCTCTTTCTTCTGTGTTTGCTGGAGCTGCTGAGATGGGGTCAACTTTATGCTCGGGGCTTTTTTCTTTTTTCTTCCCGATAGCTGTAAGTTCTGACTGTGGCCAGCCCACCGGTTTGTCACATCCGGGTAAACTCTTGCTGCCCTGATGTAGATACCACACCTCTGCCCTTGGACCCCTATCTCGTGCTTTTCAGACACTGCTTTCTAGAGCCTTGAAATAGTCCAAGTGACGTTTCAAGAGCTGTATTCTAGCTCTCAGGCCACTCTGATACTCCAGTGCTGGCCCCTGTATTCAGTTGGGTTTCACCAGGGTCTCTTTCACTTAATCTCTATATCCTGCTGCTGATGCTTAGAAGGGCAATTGCAAGTCTAGCCTTGGTTGCCTTTTCAAATCTGGTCCCAGCTACACTGTTTCTATCTAGCAGTGATTCCTTTTCCTCCCTCCCTCCCTCCCTTCCTGTCCTTATACCAAGCATAAATCTTCCAGGTTATTATTTAGGGAAGTGAGACTAACCCCTCAGCCGGCGTGGATCCCTCTGTTTTTTTCCGCTGGGTACAGCATTTTCCTTCCCTTGCTGGCCTGCTGCTGAGTGCTGCTCTGGGCTATATGACTTCAAAGCCATCCCCCCAGAGGTAGCTGTTCTTAAACTAAAACTCAAACGAAAGACATTTCTGAGCTCTTTAAAAAATAATAATAATAATAAAACGCCCTCTGAATTTTCTGCTTTTCATGTGGTTCCTAGCCTCCCTCTGACAGCATGACCTGTTCTGGGCTGCCAGCTCTAATTCCTTTGATGTCTGTCTCCAGGATACCTCCCTGGAATCTGCGCAGAGAAGAGTGAAATTGTCTAGTCCGAGTGTGTTGAGCGGGGAGGTAGGGAGAAGCCCCAGCAACTTCGTGTACGTGTTCGGAAGGAAATGAGGTTTCACTGGCAATAACCCTGGAAGAACGTATGTTCTTCTCGATTATGGAGAATATTCAGTTTTACTTTCCTTTTCACCACCCCAGCCCCAAGTTTTCCCTTCAACCACTACTTCGGTATTCATGGTGCTGTGATCATCCATCGCCTGGTGGTTTTCTTGAGGTATTTGTTGTTTCCCGAATTCTCTAAAGCAGTCTCTCTCTCCTCTGGCCAAGGCCTGGGATCTTCTTTTTAGACATGCCTCTCCCTTTTTTTTTTTTTCTTAAAAAAAAAAGCACAACCAGAAATTATTTCTTATTACAGAGAATTTGAAGTTATTCAGAATTAGAATAATCTCATGAACCCCATACACCCATCATCCAGCGGCAGCAATAATCAATTCATAGCTAATCTTGTTTCATCTCTACCCTTTCTCACCCTATTATTTTGAGGAAAAATCTCAGACATTGTATCATTTCAGCCATAAATATTGAAATGTGACCGCTAGAAGGTAAGGGTTTGAAAAATAACCAATACTATGACTGTACCGTCCAAATTAATAATTCCTAAATAACATCAAGTATCTAATCAGGGTTCAAATATTTCATATATCAAAATATCATATATTGATATATGTCACCTTTTAAAATTACATGTATATCTTGATTCAGTCTCAGGTTTTCTTTCACTTAAGTGTTTACCCAGCCAAAGCCTAAGGTGCTCCAGTTAAACTCCCTCCCACCCCAAGCTAGCAAGGGAAATTCAGTGAAAGGCACTTCATCTGGGATGTGTGGCCAGGCACTTACCCAGAAGGGGAGCGGCCCCGTGCTTCAGACCTTCCTAGCCAGACAGGCCCTGTGGCTGGAGCCCTGGGCTCTTTCTCCCCTTTGGTCTTGGAGCCCCTGGAGGGTATAGACAGTTTCCTCATAAACTTTGAGTCTCTGGGGTCACTTCAGATTTTTAAAGATATGTTGTACCAAACTATAGCATTTAAAAATGTTATCCTTTTTTGTTATTTAACAGACTTGCATAGCACTCACTGTACCTAACACTACTCTAAGCGCTTATGCATATTAGCTCTCTAATTCTCATAATAACCCTAAAGATTAGCTTATATGGACCAGAGGGAAAGGGTGATTATCTGTTTCTTTTATGTCAGTAGGTGATACACATGTCCTGCATTTTCTGGGACGCTCCCAGTTTTATATCATTTTAACTTTTTCAGAAAAAGGTGAGTTTATATGTGTAAGTGTGAACTGTAATGCTGTTATAAAGTATTCCATATGTACCTGCAAGTTAGGAAGAAACTCTATTATCATAAGGCCACATATTCTGAAAATTGGTTCAGCTGACACCTCTGACACCTGAGCGACATGCCTACGCCTCTTAAGTCGGGTGTCAGCACCATCCTTCTTTCCTCACTGGTTGCACGTGAGGCCAGGATTTGGCATCCCAGAAAGGAGGCAAGCCAGCATACCTTGCTCTTCTCTCCCTGTTTCTTTCCAGCTTAGCGCTTTGCATCCAGGTCTGTTCTTTTCCGCAGCAGCGTCCAGTCTTCAGGTCGCCTTGGGGGCCTGGAAGGCACAGAAGGAAAGACTCGTTGGCCGAGCGTGTTCATTCACAGAGAGGGCTTTCCTGGGGCGACCGCTGACCGTGGCCTCGCACGGCGCACAGCAGCCGGCAGCGTGTGAGGGCTGCACCTGCCCCACCGCCGCTCTGAGCACGCACCGCTGCCGTGCTTAAAGGGCATCTCTCCCACTCTAATGGGAGGAAAAAGGTAAAACAGAACCAGAAGGCTTTGTCACAAGAACATTTTTGGTCTAATGAGAGAAGAGTGCTTTAGCCATGCCCTCTGTGTTGAAGCCTGATTATGTGAGTGGGTCCATCTTTGGGAGGACAACTGATGTAAGGGCGAGGGGGTCTGAGGACAGCATAACCTCATGGCAGCAGGGATGCAGGTTTTATTGGGGGATGTTTGAAGGATGCTAAGCAGACCCTCATGTGGTTGGCGTGGTAGGAAAGGTGTGTTCTCTGAAGGACCACAACCGTCAACACCCACATTAATAGCCTTCTCTCCCAGGGCTCTATCTGTCAGAGTCAGCGCCTTCTGTTATTCCTGGTCATGTTCTGCACAGCCCAGGCAGGGCCTTATACACAGTAGGTGCTCAGTATATACACATTGAATGTACGTGCACATAGCTCATTGATCAGAATGCTTGCTTACTGCAGCCCTCCATGGACCCCAAAGCTGGTGTCTGGTTCCTTTCACACGACCTTACCAGATCTTCTCCAAACATTATCACCTAGGTTCCTCCTTATTCTGCCTTGACCAGAAGGTTCAAGGGCTTTCTGAGCTTTCCCCCAGCCACACCCTGACCCTGATCGATTTCATAGCTCTCAGTTCCCAAGAATTGCCCTTTCCCAAATCTCATTGCCTGCTCGGCTACCCACAAAATCGCCTCTGGTTTCTCCCTGTCTTGCTGGCACCCTCATCCAGTGGTAGCCCCCCACTTCTCAATGTTGTTAAGCCGAGGGGGTTTTTGGCTGTCAGATAGACCACATAATATAGGAGAGGTGGTGACTTCTTGCCAGAGATGAAACTTAGCAACTGGGGTGGAGACCTGCGGTTCCTTTAAAGAGCACAGCAAAATGATGCAATCGTGAGTGGCAGCAAATGAATACTCTGCCCAGCTAGGAAGTCAGCTTGGAAACGGGTTAGGACAATGTTCTTCCTTGGGTTGGAATTTGGCCAGACTTGGGATTTTATTGAACATCAGTTATCAATGCAAGAACTTTTTCAGAAGTGATCTGCTGGTTTTCTTCTTATTGTACTGCCTGAGTTTCCTGTAGTCAGCATTTATTACTTTTATAATCATAAAGTTAAAAATAAAATGCCACTTAGATGGAAGCGAGAACATCACGTCATTTGTTAAGTCACATAACATGGCACGTAACCACGTCTTCCCCCATCTCTTTATTTTTCAATTAATACAGGGTTAGGTCTGTTTGTGCTCAAGGCTCGAGGACCTTGGCTGCTTGCACTGGAATCCGTGAATTTAGTCCAAATTGATAGTGTTCTGGTATTCCTGAAGACTTTATTTATTTACCTTATAAGAAGCAGCTTAAATGAAGGCATATTTCTCAAACTGACCACGTATTGTTCAGGATAAACAGCTTTATAGTAAGTGCATAATAGGGATATGGATTTACTGTAGGGGTCTTGAATATTTTTTACAGGCATTGTTTTAAGTCAGGGGGAGGCAGAGATGAAAGGACATTTCAAGATAAGCCCTGTGAGTAATTTTGTGTTGCAGTGAGGGGTTGAGATGGAGGGGATTTGCTTTGGCATTCATGCCCAGTCCTGCTGCAGACAGTATTCCGGCACAGAAAGCTGACTGGGACTCATCGGCAGGACAGGGGACCCCGTTTTGGCTCGGATTTGGGAATTAAGCATGTGGCGAGTCTAATATTAGAAAATCCGTTCTTACCCTTCCCCCATCCCTATCCTTCAAGCTCTTCTGTCCCTCTTTGTGTGCACCACGTCTCCACACCTCCTTTCTCTCATGCTCTCTCTGTGAGCAGTCGTTTAATTTATTTTTTGGCTGCTTATCTTTTTGTTAATCAGATTTTCTCCCTTGGCCAAGCTCTTCAACCAAAGGCTTGCCTTGGTCTTGTGATGTACACTCGCCAGTTAGAATGGTTCTGTTTTGTTTTTTTTGGGCCATGCCGTGCAGCTTGCGGGGTCTTAGTTCCCTGACCAGGGATTGAACCCGGGCCCCTCAGCAGTGAGAGCGCAGAGTCCTAACCACTGCACCACCAGGGAATTCCCCGTTCTATGTTTTAGATGCAGGTGTTGGCTTCCATCAGTAGTAACCTCAATCTGGAGGACAAAATCGTAACAGGAAAACCGAATACCTTTTACGTGATTGTGACTATATTGTGTCTTGGGCCCAGCAGCACCTGGAATGAGATACTAAGTTATCTTACCTTTTGGAACTTTTGAGGATTTGGAAATGAGTGGATTTTAAGTCCTCCTGGGAGAGTCAAGTTGCAAATATTGAAGTTGGTGGGAAGGGGCTATTACAAATGGTCATGAAGATTGAGACAGAGCAGTTTAAAGAGGGGGCTTGGCTGTTTCATCTCTAATTTCCTTTGTGATCTTGGACAATTAAAATCAATGGAAAGAATATTTTTACTGAGCACTGACACAGCATTTCTGTGTCTTAGTTTCCTCATCTTTGAAAGAGGGAGTTAGTTGGACTGAATAATTCTAAGTCCTCTCCAGTTCTAAAATTGTATGTGAATATCAGGTGGTTATGTGGATTCAGATGCAGTTGAGGGATGTGTAGACTTTCTAAGAAAAACCAATGTACTGGTTGACTCGAAATAAATAATCCATAAAAAGAATCTTAGAACAAGTATAGTTAATGTGTTGGATACTACTACTACTGATCATAGCCACATTTAACGAACACTTACTATGTGCAAGACATTGGTTTAATTTTTACATGTATTTATTTATTTAATCTACCTAACAACCATATGAGGGAAGTGCTATTATTAGACCCATTTTATCGATGCAGAAACTGAGGTGCAGGGAGTTAGGTAACTTTCATAAGCTCACAAACTGGTGGGAATTCCCTGGTGGTCCAGTGGTTAGGACTAGGCGCTTTCACTGCAGAGGGCCTGGGCTCAATCCCTGTTTGGGCAACTAAGATCCCACAAGCCGCGTGGCCTGGCCAAAAATTAAAAAAAAAAAAAAGATCACAAATTGGTAAGTGATGCAGCTGGGATTCAAATCTAAACAGGCTCAGGCAGGCTGACTCCAAACCCAAGCTCTTCACCATTATACCCTGCTGCCACTGTAATTCATTCATTATGACTGTGTCCATAAGACCCCAGAGTGATTTACCAGCCCTCAGGTAACTTCCAGGAGCTTTGGGGCCTCTTCCATGGTAGTGGGAGGATGTGGCAGGAGGTTGTTCTTAATTCCTTGTCTTACGGATGGATGGCAGGCAGGGAGAGACGAGAGACCACTCAGTGTGGTACCCAGAAGAGACCTAAGAAAGTAGACCATAGATCCATATCTTCTGTTGTACCTTCCCAAGCTTCAGTTCATCCCTTATGCTGAGGCACTAATCTTTCTCAAATGCCACTTTCACTCAGTGACTCACTTGAGCAGTAGTTCCCAATTGCCTACTGGGCCCATCCCTTAGTGCCAGGCGCTGCTCCTCCCCTGCCCAAAGTTCAGTTTTAATCTTCACTAAGCACCAGAGCATCCCCCGCAGGCAAGCCTGTCTCCTCACAGACCCCACACCCCTGCTCATTACCATTCCCCTCTCTTTGTGCTGGTTGTTCCTCCTGCCTGGAATGTCTTCCGTTCTACACTCTGCCTGTCCAAACCCAATTATGCCCTCCACAAAGCCTTCTCCAACTCTCGGATATTCCCTTCTTGGAACTTTGATGTTATTTTCTCGTCAGCAATTGGGCACTTACTTATGCTGATTTGTAATTTTCGTTTTGCTTTCCAAACTGTACTAGAAGCACTTTGAAGGAAGGGAACAGGACTAAAAATGTAGATCGCTCTGTTTATGTTCACGTGGGGCTCCAACCAGTTCTAAATTGGTTTCTGGAACTTTCAATTTCCCTTATTAAGGATAGGTAGGCCCACAAATCAGCCCATCAACCCCCAGACCTAAGTTCTAGCAAGGCTGTTTAGGGGAAAGGAGAATGAGTCCCATTTCATGTAGCCGGTAATAAACTCATGAAATTCATTACCCTAAGAAGGAAAATATGTGGAAAATTATAAATCATTAATGACAGTCACCTGTTTCTACTAAGAGACGCTAGGGTAACTGTCATTCTTTGGGGCTTCTTTGATGATAGAATTCTTGGGTGTACTGAACCGGCTATATGATAAATTGCATCTTGCCTGCCAACATTGATTAGTTGTAGCTTTGTGAACTGAGTGTTAAGAAGGATTCTGAGGCTTTGTCTGATTGCTGTGTCTGTCAAGGGCTCTGCAGAGTCATGAAATGCTCTCTACCTTCCCGGAACTCTGACTCCCTCCAAAGAGAAGCAGAAGAAAGGAGCTGGCAAAGCGTATACCCTGGAGCCCATCATCAGAGTGTATATAGGATGCAAGATCTTGCTTCCCCCTCCCTCTTTGGTCTATTTTAAGTCAGAAATAGCCAGAGGATATCCGAGATCTCTGTTCAGAACGTCAGGAGTCAGAAGTGAAGTGCCTCTTGCTTCCTTATAATAGCAGGTGACTTATGCAAAGCCAGCCACAGAGCACTCCCAACCCACTCAGCTGCTCAGCCAGGGGGTCACCCAGCCCACGTATTGCCCAGTGATGGTGTGGCAAATGGGGACCTCTCAGAAGCCTCTTCCTAGGTGGGTCCTTGCTGCCGGCTCCCACCAGAACTCACAGAGGGCAGAGGTCACCTCTTTGTGGCCCTGGCCCTGGGGAAACTAACTCTAGAGATCCTTTAAAATGCATATTTTCTTAGAAGGGGCTCAGGCCTTGACCTGAGGTGGCCTGATTGGATAGTTAACACTTCAGCTGAGGAACTGTTAGCACCAAAAACTGCCATAGAGTTTTGTTTTGCTCAAGGCCTATGATTTTCAAGCCGGAGCCTGCATCAGAATCACCTGGAGGGCTCGTTAAACTACAGATTGCTGGGCTCGATCCCAGAGTTTCTGACTAGTTAGGTCTAGGGTAGGGCCCCCCAATTTGCATTGCTTAATAGTTCTCAGGTGATACTGCCGATGCTGCTGGCCCAGGGATCACACTTTAAGAACCGCTACTCAAGGTAAAACTCTGCAACACTGGTAGCTAGATAGAGAGGCGGACTTTTTTTAAAAAATTTATTAATTATTTATTTTTGGCTGCGTCTGGTCTTAGTTGCGGCACGCGGGCTCTTCGTTGTGGTACGTTGTGGACTCCTCTCTAGTTGTGGCACACGGGCGCCAGAGCGCACAGGCTCATTAGTTGGGGCACGTGGGCTCAGTAGCCCCGCGGCATGTGGGATCTTAGTCCCCCGACCAGGGATTGAACTGGCGTCCACCTGCATTGGAAGGCAGATTCTTAACCACTGGACCACCAGAGAAGTCCCGACGCAGACTTTTTAGATGATCTTTGCCTTACCTTTTTTTTTCCTGGGTTTCTAAATAGGTAAAAATATTTTTAAAATTAAATACTATATGCTTATGGTCCAAAATAAATCAAACAGTATACATAGGCTTATAATAAAAAGCGATCTTTCTCAGTTTCTTCCCAAGAGTTACCACTTTTTTTTTTTTTTAATTAATAGCTACTTTATTTATTTATTTATTTATTTAGCTGTGTTGGGTCTTTGTTTCGTGCGAGGGCTTTCTCTAGTCGCAGCAAGCGGGGGCCACTCTTCATCGCGGTGCACGGGCCTCTCGCTATCGCGGCCCCTCCCGTTGCGGGGCACAGGCTCCAGACGCGCAGGCTCAGCAGTTGTGGCTCACGGGCCCAGTTGCTCCGTGGCATGTGGGATCTTCCCAGACCAGGGCTCGATCCCGTGTCCCCTGCATTAGCAGGCAGATTCTCAACCACTGCGCCACCAGGGAAGCCCCAAGAGTTACCACTTTTAAGTGTTGTGGCTTTTTAATTCTTTTTAAATTCTGGTAATTATATCCATACCTCTAAATTAACTTTCTATGATTTGAGAATGTTGGTATCTTCCTACTCTTAGTTCCCCGACCAGGAATTGAACCCGGGCCGTCGGCAGTGAAAGCGGTGAGTCCTGACCACTGGACCGGCAGGGAATTCCCTTGAATTTCCCTTTTTATCTCGGAGAGTCCCCCTTTCCTGGGACTTTGCAGTCCTCCTCCAATTTGGACAGGTTATTCTCTGAGTCTGCTGTACAGCTGTCATTATGGAACTTTACTTAGTTGGATTTCCAGTTGGATTTTATTTTAACTCCAGTCACTGATTGGGTCCAAGCTTCTTCTTTTTTTCTTTGTAGCCCAGATACCAATTACGAGTGTTACCAAGGAGATCTTAAAGAGCAAAATGCATTTTTGAGAGCAGAGCTTTAAAATTTAGTATGTGAGTTCAACACAGGTTAAGTGTAAATGAGAATCAGCTGTCTTTGGATTAAACACTACAGTTTTTTTAAAAGAAGATTAAAAACGGAAGTAAAGCGAGGATTCCACATACTGGCCCCTTTCAGAGCAGCCCAGCAGTTTTGCAATCTGGACTTAAATCTCCTCTGGCTGGGTCAGCCTGGAATCGGGGCTGTCTCCAGGGGTTGAGGGGTACATGGTATGGTGGGAGATAGTAGATTAAGATTTGACCCCAGCCCTCAGCTGAAATCTTGCCTTTGGCCCCTGTTAGCTAGTAGATCTCCCTCATAATATAGACAATAAGCTCAGACTTCCTGGAATATTGGGGAGGGTTAAATAAACCACAGGATAGGAAAGCACACCAGAAAACTGAGATGTTCTGTATGCACAGGTTTTCACCATGAAGTTGTGATCAGATGTTGGATGTTGGCACAGGAGCGAAACCCTGCAAAGGCTGAAAGTGGGAGAAGGTTGAATTAGTTTAATGCACGATCAAATTGGATACATTTAATAATATGAACCAGTGTTTACTGCAGGAGTCACCAAGTCAAATGCCAGTAGGGGCCTGGCAGGTGAAATGGGATGAATTGGGCCATGTTAGGTACCCAGAATGGATGGGGCACAGCTCATCCAAGGGCTCAGATGGCAACACCTTCAGCTGATGTTGCCCTGCAGGAATGAGGTCTTCTGTTTTTCCAAGCTTAAAGTCTGGATTTTTACGTGAAACCAGCTAAGTTTTACATGCTATTAGCCAGTTTAAATTTTTTCTTAACATTGGGCAAGCTAAACAAAGCACATATGCAGTTCATCAATTTAAGGCCTCTGCTTTACTGCCTGGGGATTAAATGTAAACTGCAGGCATAAAAAGTATTCGGAATACTGCATTTAGACAGCTGATTATAGTGTTTGTCTTCTGCTGGTTTCGTGATATCTGTATGAGTTTACAATATTCCCCGATACCTTTTTTCAAAGGAATTAATAATGTAGAGGGCTTCCCTGGTGGCGCAGTGGTTAAGAATCTGCCTGCCAATGCAGGGGACATGGGTTCGAGCCCTGGTCCGGGAAGATCCCACATGCCGCGGAGCAACTAAGCCCGTGCACCACAACTACTGAGCCTGTGCGCCTAGAGCCCGTGCTCTGCAGCAAGAGAAGCCACGCAATGAGAAGCCCGCGCACGGCAACAAAAGAGTAGCCCCCACTCACTGCAACTAGAGAAAGCCCCTGCACAGCAACGAAGACCCAACACAGCCAAAAATAAAATAAATAAAATTTAAAAAAAAAAAGAATAATGTAGAGCTGGACATGGTCAGAAGGGAGTCGTTTAGAGCCCAGTGAGAAACTTCCCTCTAGGTTAATGTTCATCTAATAATCTGCACTTTGAGGGCGTCTTGGTTTGGCCACTTACCAGTTCACCTCATCCAGCCTTCAGATCTCTATCTTGTCCACAGGATTCCACGGAGAAAATCTCATCGAATGCTTTCCTTATGAAGTCAGATATGCCAGGCATACCCACCTTTTCCCATATTGCCATTTTTACTTTTGAAGTAAAATAGGAAGTTAGATGTCACTTTTTAAAGTGGTGCTGAGCCATTAAGAGTCCCACTTCTGCACTCTGTACCTTTGGATAGCACTTTATTTGCAGGACACCTTCATCTGCATCCTCGTTAGTTCCTTACAACAATCCTGTGAAATAGATAATGCGTCCAGATTTTTGGCCACGGTCTGCTTCAAGCTTCCAGGCTGTGGTTTTCCTTTATCTCTGATTATCCTCTCCTCTCTTTTTTAATTACCACCAGCTCAGCTTCTCAGAGGAGTTGCCTTTGTTAACACAAGCCTCTCCAGCTTGTGAGATTCTAGGTAGAAGGAACATTAAGTGCAGACTTGAGTAATTGAAGGACAGCTGATGAGGAGGTGGGCAGGGCTATCTCTAGGCGATATTTTGAAATTAGCTTCACCCCTCTAACTTTCAGCCTGTCTCCAAAAAGGACCTCCCTCTGTTCTCTGCCCCCAGGAGCCCAGTGCCCTCTGACTGGTATGCAAAGCTTCCCACATAAGTAGCCCTGCCCCTGCGCTTCCGCCAGATCAGCTCAAACTCTCCGGTTACCTCTTGTTACTTTTACGTCCTGTTCCTGTACCCCTTCTAGCTCTCCATCATATCACCCATTCATCTTCGGCGGGACGGTGGAGGCGGGGTGAGGTTATTATAAACAGTTTTCCTGGCTGCACTGGGTGGGAAGACGGATAAATGTATTTAACAGCAGATGCTTTTGTTACCTAGAACCATGTTCTACAAATCCTGAGAAATGTGGGATGCTGCTGTTAATAAAGAGAGGAAGGTGGGGTGGGGTGACCACACAGACAGTACTATTCAATATAGATTTAGAATTTGCAGATCTAACACTGCCCTGATTTTTCGAGAGCTTTAAGCGATCCCAAAGGTTCCTGACAGGTAGTAATTTGTAATTTTGCTGAGATACAGATTTGAAATGCAACTCAGTTGTAACTCTTAACTAATTAAAACTTTGTGAAAAATGGCTCTTTTGAAAAGAATATCAGCTGCTCATATGGATGACGTTAGGAAAGAAAAAGCAAAGATGTCCAAAGAAGGGATAGGTCTTAGCCAGGAAAAAAAAGGAGTTTGGGATAAATGAAAAACTAGAATGATAAATTTTGCTGTACTGGGACTAGGTCCACCACCTACTGTACTTCATAGAGAAATAAGGAACATTTTCCCAGGGGCTTGAGCCAAGACAACAATTTTTCTGGTGAGATCGTTTTGGTGAAGGTTGAAAAGGGGGTTAACTTGTAGTGGGAGGTGAGACATTTGGAAAGAAAAAAAAAAAACAAGGAAAAGCCAGAAGCTTCTACAACCTTTTCTGCATTTATGGGTTTGGGGATTTATGAAGCTGTCTGGATGTTGTCTGGAATGTCAGGGCTCTGTTGGACCCCTCTCCTTGGATGTGTTCGGGCAGGTGCTACAAGGCCAGCTGTCAAGGGTATTGTGAAGGAAATTCCTGCATTTGGTTCCTGGGAGGCTTGATTCTTTGACGTTTAAGTTTCTGTCTCTTTTCTTCTCCATCTGTGTGTGTGTGTGTGTGTGTGTGTGTGTGTGTGTGTGTGTGTGTGTGCGCGTGTGTGTGTGTGTGTGTGTGCGTGCGCGTGTGTGTGTGCGCGTGCGCGTGCGCGCGCGTGTGTGTGCGCGTGCGCGCTGAAAACTGAAAGAAACAGGTTTATGGTTGGTTAGTCCTTGCACCTGAATACGCTGGCTGCTCCCAGGGCCCTGGGGCAAACTTCCGCTTTAGAATCTCCTCCTACTACCACACCCCTCACCTCCCATCCTCTGATTGTCCCAAATTGCCACCTAGACCTGTCTCCCAGCTCTATAAAACTCTAACTCCTGCCTTATGGGCTGTGTTTTCTAGTGATGGGAGTTTAGCAGATGATGGTAATTGACATTTAAAGGGTGAATGAGGCTTGGTCTCTAAATGTTTGAATTTTAAAATTAAATGGGGCTTCCCTGGTGGCGCAGTGGTTGAGAATCTGCCTGCCAGTGCAGGGGACACGGGTTCGGGCCCTGGTCTGGGAGGATCCCACATGCCGCAGAGCAACTGGGCCCGTGAGCCACAGCTACTGAGCCTGCGCGTCTGGAGCCTGTGCTCCGCAACGACAGAGGCCGCGATAGTGAGAGGCCTGCGCACCGCGATGAGGAGTTGCCGCCGCTTGCCGCAACTGGAGAAAGCCCTCGCGCAGAGGCGAGGACCCAACACAGCCAAGGATAAATAAATAAATAAATAAATTAATTAATTATTAAAAAAAAATTAAATGATGCTTTATGGTTGCTGGGGGATGGTTGCTGGGGGAGCCGGAGGTGGGGGGGCGGTCTGGGTATGGTGAGGATGGGTGTGCTGGTGTTTAATGGGCACAGAGTTTCAGTTTGGGAAGGTGAAAAAGTTCTGGAGATGGATGGTGGTGTCGGTTGCAGAGCAATGTGAATGTACTTAATGCCACAGAATTGTACACGGTAAAATGGTGAATTTGATGGTATGTATACCTTACCAGGATAAAAAAAAAAGAATTTAAAAAATCAAATGAGGCTTTCACAAAGACTATTATGTAAGTAATAGGAGATCTTTAAGAAAATTTGGAAAATACAGAGAAGCACAAGAAAACAGGAACCATAAATCTCTCTATGGCTAACATTTTTGCCTTTTACTGGATTTGTGTATCTTTCCAACCTTTTTTTCTGTGTAAATATAATTTTTATACAAAAGTGAAACTAAACTGTACATATTGCTTTGTAGTTTTCACTTACTATGTCATGAATATGCTATGTCATCAAATATTCATCAACATATCATTAGTTTGAACAGTTGCTTGATATTCCATCATTCCTGATCCCCAGATAAGGCCCCCTTCACTGTATCATATTGTTGCAGGAAGGGGGACCCCTTCCAGGGCCTGAGAGTGGGCTCTTGTCTAACACTCGGAAATGAATTGTCTGAGGAGACACACATGCTGACAAAGCAAAAACCTTGTTGGGAAGGGGCACTTGGGCGGAGAGCAGTAGGGTAAGGGAACCCAGGAGAACTGCTCTGCCATGTGGCTCGCAGTCTCAGGTTTTATGGTGATGGGATTAGTTTCCAGGTTGTCTCTGGCCACTCATCTTGCTTGGCCCATATCTGGTCTGACTCAGCATCCTTCCTGGCGGCGCACGCTTCTCTCAGCCAAGTTGGATTCCAGTGAGGAGGATTCTGGGAGGTTGGTAGGGCATATTATAGGCTGGCGTCTCCTCCCTCCTTTTGGCCCCTCCAGGATTCTCCTCCTGAATTTAGTCTTCAGTGGCAGCACCGTGTTCCTTATTGGGACCTCTTGTTGCAAGATAACTCGTGCAAGTGCCCGGCCAAGGTGGGCAATTTCGGTCAACGGTTCCCTAACAGTATGCACTCTCACTGTAACCTAGGTGTTTACTTTGTATCACTTTTCAGAGTTTATAATATGTATGTTTTGGAGATTATTTGATGTCTGTCTCCTTACAAGAGTATAAACTCTTATTCAACTGACCATTTTATCCCCAGTGCCTGGCTTGTAGTAGGTCTGCAAACTATAAGTGAATACATTGTTGGACTTTTCATTTTCTGATTTTCGCTCATGGATTATACATAAAAGTATAATTCCTTCACTTACAGATAAAACTTTGAACAAATCCATAATTATTTCCTTATGAAAAATTCCTATAATTTGAATAGGTTAAGTGTTTCTTTCTAATATAGTAATATATGCTCTGTGTGGAGTTTCAGAAAACATAGAAAAGAATAGAAAAAAAAATAAAGCTCACCACAGTCCTTTTTCTGGGCTCTGGAATTGTTTAAGTAGCATGATCATTGTCTGTTCCTAAGAGGTTTGGAATTGCCTGTGAACCTGTCTGAGCCCAGTGCCTTTTCGGCCAGGTGGTAATTTGACAAGAGTGTATAGATATTCTGTGATTATTACTATATTCAAGTTTCTTACTTCTTTAGTGAGTTTTGGTCTTTTATGTTTTCCTCCCAGAGTATTTCATCCAAATGAGCTTTCTTTTTTTTGGTGTGATGAGTTGGGAGATTGGGACTGACATATATACACTAATACGTATAAAATGGATAACTAATAAGAACCTGCTGTATAAAAAAATAAATAAAAATAAAAATTCCAAAAAAAAATTTCAAAAACTAATAGCTCTATGTCCAGAATATAGATGTAAGTTCTCATTAAAAAAAAAAATTTGAATTTTTGAATTTTATTTATTTTTTTATATAGCAGGTTCTTATTAGTTATCCATTTTATACATATCAATGTATATATGTCGGTCCCAAACTCCCCAAATGAGCTTTTAATTGGTGGAATTCTGAGGAGATATTTTGTTTGTTTGTTTGTTTTTAAATATTTATTTATTTATTTTGGCGTGCCTGTCTTAGTTGCGGCATGCGGGCTCTTCACTGCCGCATGTTTAGTTGCGGTATGCAGGCTTCTTAATTACAGCATACGTGTGGGATCTAGTTCCCTGACCAGGGATCGAACCCCGGGCCCCCTGCACTGGGAGCACGGAGTCTTACCCACCGGACCACCAGGGAAGTCCCCTGAGGAGATATTTTGTAAGCAAAGTTCTCACCCGTACCAATCTGGGCAGAAATAACTAGCATTGCAGTCATCAAGTAAAACAAAGGCCTCCAGTGATGAAGAAACCCCATTTCTGGGAGAGGGGCAGCAAAGGGCAGAGATGTATTAAGCATATTCTATACAGGAACCTGAGAATCTCTTGGAAGGAGTTACCAGACAGTGTTTCAAAATTTTCTGTTGTGTGCAGGAATGGCCAGGAGCCTTGTCTCCTTAATGACCCTGGCCTGATTGAGGGTCTCTTTAAGGCTGAATAGCTGTAACCATTCACCAGGTAAAGTCAGTTTGTCCTTCAGGAACATTATTGAGCTGCTGGCCAGCCTCACTCACTCACCTGGAAATGATGATAATTAGTGCTTACCTAGTTCTTGTGAGGATTAAATGAGATGGTGCCTGTAAAAGGGTTAGTGCTTACTAATGTCTCCTTCTCAGACACTGTAAAAGCACCTCTGGGGATATAATCTGGCTGAATAAGACTAGGGCTCTGCCCTTGAGGGGCCCATTGTGTGTAGGGAAGACTGGCAGATGGAGAAAGGAGCAGCTCTCTGCCTGAGGAGGAAACCTCAGTGCTGATGAGACGTTTGCAACTAACTGCAGGTTAAAGAGAAGTGATAGCAGGTGGCTGTAGGAGGGGCATTCCAGACAGCAGAAGTGCCTGAGTGGTGGGCGAAGGGCTCAGCGTGGTGTGTTCCATGGCGGCAAAGGGTACGCCATTTGTGGCAGCTATAGTGATGCCAGATGGGAGCAGGAAAGGCAGGTCAGGGCTGGATTGTGAAGGCCAAAGAGCTTGTGCTTGTTCCTAATAGCAACTGGGAGCCATTGAGAGTTTTCAAGCAGAGAAATGGTACGACCACAGTTATGGCTTAGAAGGATTGACCACAAGAGAGAGACTCAAGGCTGGGTCTCTCTCTCGGACCCAGGTGGTCTCTTGGACCACCTTAATAGGTGGTCGTGGTTTGTAAGGTGAGAAACAGAGAAGAGCTGAGCTGGTGGGATAGTTGTGGTAAGGAAGGTAAAACAGGAGAAATCTGGAGGAATTTGGGAACAGAGTGGATATCAGGGTTTTTGTTTGTTTCTTTGGCCACGCCGCGCAGCTTGTGGGATTTTTCGTTCCCCGACCAGGGATAGAACCCGGGCCCTTGGCAGTGAGAGCATGGAGTCCTAACCAGTAGACTGCCAGGGAAGTCCCGGATATCACAGTTGCAGAGAGGAGTAGGGAGGAGGTGAGCATAGCTCAGGCCGTGGGAAGTCACACACAGCGCCTTGTAAGAACTGAGGCTTCTTCCATCTCTCTTGCTCTTAGCCCCCAACTTAACCCCCTCCCCATCCCTTGAGCTAACTAGGTCTTATGTTAAGCTCTTGCTTTGGGAATGTACCCCTTTGATTTTATTTGTTGCCCTATCCCATTTCTGACTAATGATTCTTACACTTGGAATCTACATCCATGAATACAGGGTTAGCCCGTTTCTCTTTACCAACATGGTCGCAGAGATGTATTAAGCATATTCTATACAGGAACCTGAGAATCTCTTGGAATCTCTTGGTCACATGGTACCCATTAAAGTGGGTTTATGAGAATTAAGTCCTTTGCCCAGCACACTACCAAAGGTTTGAAGCAGGAGCTGGGTTGATAATGATGTCATCAGCCTATATAAGAAATACAGAGGAGGGCTTCCCTGGTGGCCAGCGGTTAAGAATCCGCCTGCCAATGCAGGGGACACGGGTTCGAGCCCTGGTCCGGGAAGATCCCACATGCCGCGGAGCAACTAAGCCCGTGCGCCACAACTATTGAGCCTGCACTCTAGAGCCTGTGAGCCTCAACTACTGAAGCCCGCATGCCTAGAGCCCGTGCTCCGCAACAAGAGAAGCCACCGTAGTGAGAAGCCTGTGCACCGCAATGAAGAGTAGCCCTCGCTCGCAACTAGAGAAAGCCCGCGCACAGCAACGAAGGCCCAACGCAGCCAAAAATAAATAAATAAATTTATTAAAAAAAAAAAATACAGAGGAAGAAGCAGGTTTGGGGAAAGCAGTGACTTCAGTTTAGACCTGTTGAGTTTGAGACTCACTTGGGATAACCAGATGGAGACAGCAGGCAGGTAGAACCCAGAAGGGAGGCCGGGTGAGGAATGAATGAGCGATCATTGGCACTCCAGGCATGGTCCAGCTTGTGCGAGCAGATGAGCTCATCTTTGGGGCGGGCGGGGGCAGGGAGGCGAGGGTAGGAGAAAGCCAAGAGTGGAACCAACAGCCCTGGCATTCAGGGGCAGGCAGAGGGGCTGGTGTAGGAGACCAAGAAAGACAAACCGTCAAAACAGCCACGAGAGGCAAGTGAAGAGTTTCAAGGAAGAGTTGGAGAGCAGTGGTTTCAGATGGCAGAGTGGACTGAAAACTTGACAGTGCATTTGCCATTAGAAGTCATCAGTGACCTCCCTGAGAGCCGATCCTGTAGAGTTCCCAGGGCACCTACAAGGAGCCAGGGAGTGAGCCGGGGTGAGAAAGAGGCAGTGGTGAGTCACGAAGCTTGGTGCTGAGCAAGAGAAAGAGAGCGGTTGCTTGAGGATAAACAGCTAGATTTTTGGGTGACAAAGACCTGACTCTATTGGTAGGTTGAGGAGAAGGAGAGGGAGCAGTAAAGGAAATTACTACCGTGTATGTGGCAGTCACTGTTTTCAGTGCTTTACACGTGTGTCCTGCTCAGTCTTCACTACAGATCTATGATAGGTGCTCTTCTCTGTATCTTACAGATGGGAAAACTGAGTCACAAAGAGGTGAGGTAACTTTTAAAGGTCACATAGCATTAGAGCGGCAGGTTTGGGATAACAAAACAAGAGCACAGGTGGAAGAGCTGGCTGTGGGAAGTGGGGTACCATCGTCCGAGACTGGGGGAAGGAGCTGAGGAGAGGCTGGAAGAGTCTTTACTGGATGCCCTCTGCTTTCATGGTGAAGATGAGACAAGATTGTTGAGAGCAGAAGACCTGGTAAACTTCTGAACAACTGCTGTGGGCCCCAGAAAAGGAGCTAGAGGAGAATCACTGAAAGCACTTCTGCGATGTAGAATCCTCCTGATACCGTGGAAGAGGAGGAAATGGAGGATGGATTAGCAATGTGGTGTAAACCAAGAGCTAGTCGAGAATGTAGTAGATGCTGCCAGTGAGAATGTGATTGATGAGACTGACCCCGGGGAATAGGCTAGTCAATCTGGGTAAGGGTGGAGAGCCTGGGAGAGCACTGCGGTTCCGGAGGGAGCTGGTGAGGGCCGGTCACTTGGGGGCAGAGGTGTGGGGAGCTGGACCCTGGGGCTGAGAATGTTGGAAGGATGGGGTAAGAGACTGTGCCAAGCCCGGGCACAGGGATCTGTGCAGGTGCACCGCTGGGTTGTGAAGTCAAACCCAGTGGGGCCTAGGTGTCCTCAGCTACCCCTGACTGAGAGGGCAGCCGCCTGGGCATGTTGGCTCATTAGGCTGAATCTGAACACTCAGAAGATGTCGTCAGATTCCCCAAGGCCAAAGAGGTAGCTCATTGGGAGAGATGAAAGAATGGGAAGCAGGATTTCTAAGTTTGCAATTTTGGATTTGGGAGTATTTGGGTGTTAAAAATTCAGGATGTTGCTATCCTAAAGTGAATGGAGGTGAATGTCCTTAGCATGGAGGACGTGATGGAACTGGGTGGGCAGTCTAGATGGGTGATGGAGAAACATAGGATGCCCATGGGAGTTGAAGCCTGGAGGTTAGTGAATATCAGTTTGTAGGGTGAGCAGAGGGGGGTATAGACAGATGAGCTCGCACGCCACTATAGTCTGCTAAGATTGAAGGGCAGGTATGTCCCGCTGTTTCCTCTGAAGACCACTTTGCATCTAGTTGGATTTTCTGAATTCTTTTCCAACATTATTTTCCCAGTTGTTGCTTGCCTCCAGAGCTATGCACTCACTACCTGATAAATGTTGATTGGTGCTGTTCTCTCTCCCATCGGAGGACTAAATGAGATGAATGCAGGGGGTTCAGTGGGTGAGGCCTGGGGGATATAGATTCCATAACCCACAGTAAGAGTAGGTGTGTGGAAAGGGATTTGACTCAGTCTTCACAAAACTGGCAGCAGTAATTTAACTTCCAGTCATGCTGAGATTGTAGAGGTTTCTCACTGTTGTTACAACAATAGTCACATTTGACAGCATCATGGAATTAAGGAGTTATCACACTACATTGACAGAACCCTGTAACGAAGCCTGTTTAGGTGGAATAATTACCCCAGAAACATTTTTAATAAGAGGCTGTGCAAACTCGATTTAATTTATTTTGTTATCTGAGTCCTTAAATTCACCAAGGGTTCAACCAGACCCTTTTAAAGGCAAGAGGCTAAGACCGTAAGGCTGTTAGAACTGAAGTGAATTATTGACTCAGTAGCCAAATGAAGATGGGCATTATGAGCTCCCTGAGTCAAGTTCACAGAGGAAATAAAATGCTGTGATGAAACTCACTGATGCATCTTGGGCTCCTCCAGTTTCCTTTTCGATCCTCCTTCCTTTCCTCTCCAATATGAACGTTACAAAGGAAACTAACCTTAATCAAGAGCAGATCCCTTTGGGCCCAGGGTTCTGTGGCTCTGTTTCTGGCACAAAGGACAGGCCTTGTACAGCCTCATTTGTCATTGTGTGCTTGATTACAGAAGGAAAAAAAGGCTCTGTTGTCTTGGGAGAGGTGATATTGAATTTTCTGGGTTGTTTTTGTTTTGGGTACTTCTAGTCAGATAACGTTATAGGTTATTTTCTGACTTAGACGCATGAGTTTACTTTTTAAATGAAACTGTTATTTGATTAAGTCCATACACTTAATGAGTTTCTGTTTTGTGCCCTGTCCTGGGCCATGTGCCTTCCGTAATGTAGGAGCTCAGTAAACATTTTATTATCCATTAGGGGTTCTTGTCCACAAAACTGACTGCAAAACACTTTATTTTTCTTCACTAACATACTCTCCCCTTTGTTTGGGATGCTCTTCCCACCCTTTTCCACTCTGCTCGTCCTCTAAGACTCCATTTAGCCATCACCTCCTCTGCAAAGCTTTGCTGGAAAGAGTTAGCTGCGCCTTCCCATTGCTCCCATGATGTACTTTGTACCTGCCTCCTGTCAAGCTGGGAGCCAGGGTTTACCTCCAGGAGATTGAACCAGGTAGGAATGTCGGGGTGGGTAGTCGGAATTGGGCTGAGATGGTGAAGTGGGTCTGAGCCGTGTCCTTGAGGGAGTCCTGACCGCCAAGCCAAGGCGCCCAGAGGTGCTGGTGCTAAGTTCAGGGAGTAGGCGAGAAGTTAAAAAATGGGGCATGAAGACAAGGGTCAGGAAGGAGGTGGCAGCATGACCAGAGAGTGGGAGCAGGTTGAGAAAGAACAAGGAGGATCTGGGACAGTTGCCACGAACGACAAGGTGGCACCTGTGGCTTGGCTTTCGTTTCATGAGTAAGAGAGTCACAGACCCAGAACACTTCATTCTTCTGTTCACGTAAGAATAAGCCATCTCACCGGAGGCCAAGTCTATTTGATTTGTATCTCCAGTATGTGTAACGGAACAGGACACAGTGTCAAATAAATTTGAGTAATGAATGAAGATGAAGACCTCCAGAAAATATCTGCCTTCCTTGGAAAATTTCTAAGGAGGGGCTCTAATGTACAGCCTGGTGACTATAGTTAATAATAGTGGGCTGCATGCTTGCAATTTAGTAAGAGAGTAGATATTAAGTATTCTCACCATACATGCATAAAAAATGGTAACTGTGTGGGGTGATGGATGTGTTAATTAGCTTGATTGTGGTAATCAGTTCACAATATATATGTATATAAAATCGTGACATTATATACCTTAAATATACACAGCTTTAATTTGTCAGTTTTACCTCAGTGAAGTTGGAGAAAGAAAAGGACAGTGAAACACCACAAAAAAAAAAAAAAAAAAAGAAGAAAGGACATTTCTAAGGAAGAGGTTAAGATGGTGATTAACCTAGGGGCCTGTTGGCTGCTGTAACTTACAAATGAACTGAGTGTAATATATTAAGGCTCTAGGTACTTTGCAATAGTTTCACCTCTCCAAGATCACTGCCCCATCTTTTCTTCTTTTCCTTCCCTCATTTGCTTGTAACATTCACTTCTGGACCATAGGGATCCCTGGAATCCATGAACACTTAAGAACCTTGATTCCTCAGATATTTACAGTAGCTAATCTAGTGGGATGTATTTTCACATTCTACCAGGAGGGACCATCATTTAACCATGTTCTGAAATCTTAATTTTAAAGATTTGGAATATATTTATATTGATTTTCACTCTCTCCTTATTTAGGTCAGTAAATTTGGAATATATTAATTTTACTTAAAACAAGAGATTTGACCTTTAAGCATTTTTAAAGCCCCCTTCTAGGGAAAATTAAAAATAATTTTATTTACAGCAGAAAGAAATAGAAAAGAGTAAAAGGGATCCTGAGCCACAGGAACCTGAAAGCATGTCACTCCTTGTGGTTTTTCCTGTTTGATACCATGCTTTCTGGAAGATGCAGTTTTCTTCTTCCATCTCTGTTGTCGACGTGCCAGGATTTCTAGCAAAGTGGGCCCAGTGTTTTGCTGGAGGTTACTTTTCCTTGGAAGCAATTCAAATAAAATCATCATCGTTTCTCCCTTTTCATTTGACATTTGACTAAAACAATGCTTTGGCAGCTAGACAGGAGCTCTTAAGAGCTGCAGTATTTTTCTCCCAATCTTTGCCTTTCAAGAAGTACCTTTTCAAAATGTGGTTTAAAACTGAGCATAGAAACAAAAGCATAGGACCGATTGCTTGGAGACCAAAACTCTAGGGAGGGGAAGAGACCTAGGGGGGAAACCCTGAAAGTTCCCGTTTTGCCCCCTGTATATGGTTGCCCATTTTAGTATTGTGTGTCCTAGTCTCTGAGAACTGTCACCCTTGCTTTGTTGGGTCTGCCACCTGCCAAGTTTCCAGCACCACCGTATCCTTGTTGGTCAGGTACTTTCTTTGTTCCTGTACCAAAGCTGGTGAGCATTATACTATGTACTAATTAATTCTCACTTTTATTCCTTTCTTAGAAACAATTCCTAGAGGTCATCAGAATTTTACTTTTTTATACTCTGAAGGTTCTGATCATAATCCCACTTATTTATTCTCAACTATAAAATCCCATTTTTCCAATACAAGTTCCTTTCTGCCACCTCACTCCCCTTTAGTATTTTTACTCATCCTGTTTTCTTTCTTTCCTCTATCTCTACTCTCGATGCCATGAACTTATCATCAATAATCATTGATTATTTTTGAACTGTCCCACTTGTGTGGACATTAATGTGGTACCATCATGTTCAAATACCAAGAACAAATAGATTGAAGTTAAAAATCTTCCCTGAATTTGGGAGGGACACACCATTCTTATTAGGGTTAATATCCTTGCCGTAACGTAAGTGACTTTAAGCCAGTGTAGGTGAAGAGAGAAATCATTTTTAGTATTTTTTTCTACTTCATTTTCCTCTGTTCTTTTACTGGAAAGAAGAAGAAGAAGAAAGTGCCAGGAGAGAAATAGCTATCTGAGCACGTCTGTCATCTGTTCATTGCCTGGGGACTTCGTGGGTAGTTGAAGAACCTGACTCATTATCATTTTTTTCCTTTGGTCTTGTGTTGGTCCATAGTCTCTCTGGGAAATTGACCAAATCTCCTTTCTTTGCTTATCGACCTGGGTGTTGCGTGGAAGAGTCTCTGCTGTGGCAGGGCAAGGGCCAAAATCTTCATCTGTAACCACTTCTGTTCTGAAATGGCTAAGCCAAGGCATCTTTTACTGGAGGCAAAGAGGGTCGCTGGCCTCTGGGAAGCTGACAAGCATATGGACTTCGCAAACAAAAGGAGAAAATGTGCCTTTCCAGGGATCTGCAGATCCCCTTTCCGTGAATTACGTCATTGGGTGCTGGCAGTGGTTTAGTTAACAGCTATTTGCTCCTCCAAATTCTCACAAATTCAGGGGAAGGATTTTTGGTGACTGTTAATTTTTCTGTCTGACTTCTCATCTCTTGGAAGGAAGTTAACATATACTTGTGTTCAGAAAATTAAGCTAGATTTTGTTGGTGAGTATAAAAGAGATGAATCTCATGTAAAACTTCTGTTTGATTCAAAATACCAGAAACGAGATCAAATGACAAACCATAGATTGGGAAAGAGTATTTCCAACACAAACAACTGAGAAAAGGGCCATTTTTTTCCTTAATGCATAATGAGCTCCTAAAATCAATTTGAGTTAAGAGTTCAAACAGAGAAAGAAATATAAACATGTTTGTAAATATGAAAAGGTGCCTGGTTCCACTCATAATGCAAGAAGTGCAACTGATAGAATGCGATACGTCACTATCAGATTGGCAAAAAGACCATTTGATGACAGGGTGTTGGAAAGTTGTGGAGAAGCAGGCACACGTGTAAACTGATGCAGTTTCTTTGGCACTGTCACTCAAAACGTATGTAACCTTTGACCTCCTGATTCAATTTCTAGGAATTTATCCAATAGAATTTACAAATATAAACAAAGATGTCTTCATTGTAGCAATATTAGCTAAAATGTGAAACAGTGTAAGTGCCTGTGAATAAAAGACTGGTTAAGTAAATCATGATGTATCTCTACAATGGAATACTGTTCAGCCATTGAAAAGATTTGTAGGGACTTTCCTGGTGGTGCAGTGGTTAAGAATCCGCCTGCCAATGCAGGGGACACAGGTTCGATCCCTGGTCCGGGAAGATCCCACATGCCGTGGAGCAACTAAGCCCATGCGCCGCAACTACTGAGCCTGCGCTCTAGAGCCCACAAGCCACAACTGCTGAGCCCGTGTGCCGCAACTACTGAAGCCCACGTGCCTAGAGCCTGTGGTCCGCAACAAGAGAAGTTACTGCAGTGAGAAGCCTGCACACCGCAACGAAGAGTAGCCCCCGCTCGCCATAACTAGAGAAAGCCCACATGCAGCAACGAAGACCCAGTGCAGCCAAAAATAAATATATAAATAAATAAATTTATTTAAAAAAAGAAAAGATTTGTACTTGGTGTCACATGGAGTGTGCTTATATTTCGTTTCTGTGCCCAATATCAGTTTACTGTCTCTTGGCTCCAAATTCACTCTTCTTGCCTAATCTATGAAAATGGTTCTGATCCTTTTAAATAATTTTTCTTTGCCAGCTGAGAGGTAGTATATTGATAACTGGCCCAGCTTTTTAAAAACAAGGGGTGGGGAAAAGATATTTATGCTTATATAAATATGCATATGCGTGAACATGTTCTGGAAGCTGCATGAGGGGGTTACCTCTCAGGGTGAGAGTGGAATCTGGGGGGAGAGAGAGACTCACTGGAAGTTTTTTTTTTTTTTTTTTTTTTTTTACCATGTTCATGTTTTGTTTTTGTAGAGAAAATGACAAAACTTTGGTTAGACATGAAAGGAAAAGAAACTCGCATTAATGGAGAAACAGACTAGCTGGAAATACGAAATATTGTAAAGATGTCATTTAATCAGAATAAATGTATAGGTTAAATGCAGTCACAGTAAAGAAAAAAAATCCCAAGGTGGAGGCAGGGCATGGTTTTTATTGTTAAGAAGCTTAGAGTATAGTTTGGGAGACAGAAACATAATGTTCACAAAAAAATGCCTTGAACAGTTACAATGCAATATATCAAGTGCAAAGCAATAAAATTGAATACATATGTATTGTGGGAACTTGGAGTCCTTTGAGAGAATAGACAGAATGGAGTTAATCAGCAAAGGATACTTAAAAAAAAAAAAAGCTAACAAATGATAAGCTATAACAAGAAGGAATCTTTCTTAAAGTATTCTCTCAGAAAATGGAAACTGCCCTCCCAAAGGCTTTTCAATGTAGGGAGGGAGTTCTTTCTACAGTATATTTTGTGTTGAGAAGACCTATGTGAGAAAGTCTATGAACTGTGCCCACATTTCGCGTTCTACTGCTGAGTAAAGTGGCCCAAATGCCTCTACATTTTCACTTTTGAGTTTGCAAATGACTGAAAATTAAGTAATCTAGTACAGACGGGATTGGGTCGACCATACAAGGAGTACAATTGCTTGAAGAATCTGGAAACAATACTGACCACATTTGTTGGCATTAATTCATCGAAGCAATAATGCTGTATAGAGAAAATATGGGTTTTTTTTAAAGTCATCAGTTCTGAGTATTTGTTGCAACTGAACTCTAACTTGAAACTGATGATAAATTCTTAAAAAAAAAAAAACCGACACTATTATGCATTGGGAACTTTAAAAAATTCCCACAGCATTTGGAAAACATTTTATTATCTCTCTATGCCAGTTATAAGGATTAGAATTTAAGCCACAGATTGATATAGAAGATGTGACATGTTGCTCCAACTGAGAACTGGATAGAACTTTTAGTAGAAAAATGATTGCTTTTGTAGGTCTTCATGAAATCTTCACTGTGAATAGGTGAAATGACTTTTAAGATTTTTCTCCTGGCAAATAAATTGCCTTTATGTTGAGAGTATTTCATGATGATTCTATAATGTCCATAGGGGATAGAAATAGATATTAAAGGAGATCTTACTTGCTAACATTTCTTAAGATATGTTATCCATTGTATGCCATTTCCCATTAGTCTAGTTTATAAGCATCACTCACAGTAGTTCTTTAACTTTTGTTTCCTTTGGAACACAAGTTTATATACCTCCATTTTTCATTGCTTGAGAAACTCCCCAGAAATAAAGAAATGCTGTCTTTTGTGAATCGTCAGAGGTCATCATGGTTTTGGTGGCTATATTGTTTTTCTAATTAGTGCAGGTCTTGTCAAAATGTTATATTGAGGCTTTATTCTAAAGACACACCAGGAGCTCCCTCTATTTGGTGTCACTGAAAAATAAACACAAAATCTAATCTGTTCCTTGCCGAAGAATAGAAAATTGTAGAATTTCAAGGAGGGCAGTTGAGTGATGTTTGGGTTTATGAGCATTTGTCATTTCAAATTTTGCCATGTCTCATGAGATTAAGACTGAGAAACAAAATCAAAGAAATTTTTTTTTTTTAATTTTTATTTATTTATATATTTTTTATTTTTGGCTGTGTTGGGTCTTCGTTTCTGTGTGAGGGCTTTCTCTAGTTGCGGCGAGCGGGGGCCACTCTTCATCGCGGTGCGCGGGCCTCTCACTGTCGCGGCCTCTCTTGTTGCGGAGCACAAGCTCCAGACGCGCAGGCTCAGTAGTTGTGGCTCACGGGCCTAGTTGCTCCGCGGCATGTGGGATCTTCCCAGACCAGGGCTCGAACCCGTGTCCCCTGCATTGGCAGGCAGATTCTCAACCGCTGCGCCACCAGGGAAGCCCAAAATCAAAGAATTTTTAAAGTCATTTAATTAATCTGTAACTTAAAAGAAGATATTGAGTTGTGTTATTCTCTTGCTAATAGGATAGATTACTGGCAAGGGGTGTATTTATTAAAAGCGCTAGTTTTGGTTTCCAGTTTTTTAAAACATGAGGATCTCTTTTTAACATCAAAAGGTTTCGCGGATTCCCTCATATAATAGTAGTTATACTTTGACTTTTTGGTCTGCAGACAATTTTTGGTGCTCATGTGGTTGGAAGACCTTTGAAATGACCCTGAGACCCTCTTCCAGGGGCCCTTGGCCCACGTTTGGGAACCAGTGCCGTGCACTGTTCAGATTTAACTATGATGGCTTCAGTCCAAAGAAGTAGAACATGGTTTTTGAAACAGCCCAATTGAGTCTAGAGGAGAAAAGTCAGAGGTCAGAACTGAAATGTTTCTTTCTTTGTTATTCCTACTCTGAGCAAGCTCTGTGGAACACGAGGTTAAGACAGTAAAAGTTATTATGATTATATTTTGTTCCAGGATGTTTACACCTTTTATATCAATACCTATAGGTGCAAAAGCAGGAATGCCTTTGATTAGGGGCCGCAGGTGTCTATAGGGAGGGAGGCCTGGGGGTAGCCTGGGAGGTAGAACAGAAATCACAGGTAGGTGGGTGAAGCTACTGCAGTTATATCAGTGGGTGCTGAGTTTGGCGCTTCTGAGGGTCAGCTTTGATGTGCAGTTAGTTCTACAAGTGTGAAAACAACAAAACAGAGATTCAGCTGGTTTCAGGAGAGAACCTGCTTTCTTTTTTTTCTGCCACCCAGTATATTCTGTAACCATTTATGAAAGTGGAAGTGTCTGAAGACGTGATCATGTCAACTTGAGGATACTACAGATCTGATATCTGAAGAAAGGTCCAGTCCATGATCAGATCCCTCTCTCCCGCAGGACACTGTCTTGTTAAAGTCTCTGAGCAGTAGAAGAACCTGCTGAACTTCGTGTGGTCCAGGATTTCCCAAAACTCATCTGGCCATGGAACTCCTGCTTGTCCACCCACCCAACCCCAAATGTGAAATGCCTGGAAACATAGTGCAGAGCACACTTTGGGAAAGGCTGATCTTAGTTATAATCTGGAGCTTACAAACCTCAGAAGCTCTACGTATGGCTGAGCTGTACAGTGAGGATGCTGTCACTCGTGGTCTTCACGTGTGTCTCCTGGGTTAGGGGTCTGTGTCTGCAGGGAAGGGTGCTAATGCCAGGTACCTCAGATGGCCTTTAGGAACAAGGATTTGTTATCTGCCTTCAGTGAATTCTCAAAGACAAAAGCTTTCTCTGGTTTCTCTTTGTATAAGTCACTCTTCATAAAATAATTACGTACTACTCACTTATTCATTTCATCTCTCCTCAGGGCTTGCGTTACTGTTACTGATAATCCATTATCATCATAGATTGTTACTGTTACTGATAATCCATTATCATCATAGATTGGGGTGGGGAGGGGCGTCTAGAAGGTCTTTTGTTCAACCATCAAGAAATATTTAGACAGCAGCTCTCTTCTCAATCTTAAAATATTGATTGTTTCTAACCACTCAAATTCACACATAATTTGGGAAAACTCTTAAAAGAGTCAGAAGGCTGGAGGAAAAGGAACAAGGTGGGGCAGGTGGGTGGATGGGGTGGGGGTGAGTGTTCTCCATCTTTGCTCACTAGTTCAGAGTGTGTCTTTTGAATTGGCTAATTCTCTTGGAGGCAAGGCTAGTTGGTTCCCTCTAGAATTTGCCAACCAGGGATGCCTTCCTGTTTTTAAAGCAGGGTCTTCATTTTAACAAAATATCTATTCAACAAAATAGTTTAAATATCACTTGGAAATTCTGATGGGATTTTTCTTGTAAAGTAGGTTTATAGCTTCTGATAGGGTAACAGAAATATGCATTTCTTACTGTTCTGAAGCCTCTGGGAAGGAAGGACAGCTGTGGGCAAAACGTTTCTAGTCTGAAGAGAAGAATGCTATTGATTTGCAAGGATAAGCTGTTCTCTTACAGGACCTGTAAGAATGATCATTAGCATTTGCATAGCACAGTACACAGCACTTTCATACGCATAGAGCATATGATCCTTATAACAGCCCTTGTAAGGGAAATCATATTGACATTTTTTTTCATCTCCATTTACAGTTGATGAAGCTGGAGCTCAAGAAGGTTGAAATTACTTGTCCAGAGCCATTTAGTAGTAAATGGGCAAGCATGAACTTAACACTTTTTCTTTTTAAAAAACCTTTAAAGAACATAGTATGTATTCATTACTTACAGGCCAGTCATTCAGAAATATACAATTTAGAAGTAAGCTGGAACTCTGGACCTTTTAAAAGTTGCACCATACCAATTCCTAGAGCAGAGTAATCCATATGGTAGCCACCCACCCCCCATGGCTCTTAAGCACCTGAAACATGACTTGTCCGAATTGCAGTGTGCTGTAAGTGTTTAAAATGCATACTGGATTTCAATGACTAAGTATGAAAAAAAGAATGTAAAATACCCTATCAATACTTGTTTGCATTGATTATATGTTGAAATGATACTGTTTACAATTAATTTCACCTTTTTTTTTTTTTTACCTTTTAAAGGTGACTATCAGGAAATTTAAAATGATATAAGTGGCTCACATTATATTTCTATGGGACAGCAATGGCTAAAACCATTTTCCATGGTTTTCCATAGCATTATTTGTGTCTTATGCAAATAATATGCCTTTATATTTTACTCTTCTGGCATATAACCCTTTATTACCCATTATTTGGGGAGAGGTTGATCTAAATTTCCCTTTCTGTTTTGAAGACTGCTTTAAGAAGCCTGTAAATTATTTTATAATTTTAATATAATTTCTGTGGTTTTAATGACACCACCTTTCAGGAGAGGCTTGATTCATTGGCACCGTCCTCGTTTGGGAGCTGTCTGTTAGATCCATGGTACTGTTAGTGTGAGAGTGTGAGTTTGTGTGTGAGGACACACGTGTGTGTATGTATGTGCTTGTGTGTGACCAGGAGAGAGGGGGAGAGGAGGATGGGAAACAGATTCTTCAGGGCCTCTACCAAATTCTGCAGGTCCCCACCCTTAAAGAGTCTGATTCTTCACAGGTGGGGAGTAAAGATTTGGATTTCCCCCCCCCAGCTCCCCCTCTCCTTAAAGAAATCCCACCCTGCGGATGAGTCCCCGTTGCCAATGGGAATGCACTGAGCCACAGCAGGGAAAAAGACTGAAAATCAACACATTAGAGAGGAACACTTTATAGCCCTCAGCTCGTGGTAGAAAGGACCGTTGGGAAAGGTTTTCTTTTATGAGCATTTTCTGATTGGTTTCATCCCTTCCTCTCTGGTCCCTGGTGGTAATGGGATATTAGGAAAGTGGAGCCAGTTGTTCGTAGGATGGGGGGCCAAAGTTGGGGGGCTCACAGGTGTCTTTCTCCACTGACCATCCCCGTTTGCAGCCTGCATGGCCAGGCCTTCCCCGGGTTCTGTGGGGCTTCCAGGATAACTGTTAAATCAGCAGATATTGTTAGGCATGCACAGACAGAGTTTGGTCTAACTCAGTCTAATTATTAAAATTCTTGGCAGGAATTCTACATGAATCACCTCCAAAAAAATTTACATTAAAATTAATGCTACAAGTCTGGCTCCAGCCCACAAAACTGAGAAAACTACTCCGAGTTCTAAGTCCACAAGTGTGGCCTTAACTCCTCCTTGTCCGCAGGCCTAGTGACTTTTTTCCCCACCAACAAAGGCACGTGAATTTTCTCAAGAACCCAGAAGGGTGGGGGAGGGCTCTGAGGGGATCACTCCAGAAGGGAGTTATTCTGATCTTCGAATTAAGGCAGGTGTTCGGTCCTCAGGCTGTGGAGTTAGACAACCTGGGTTCACATCCGGCCAAGCCACTTATGGGTAGTGTGGTTTTGGGCCGGCTCCTTAGCCTCTCTGAGCCTTAGTGTTCCATCTGGAAAATGGGGATGTTAACACCTAGAGATTTGTCTGGACACTAAGTGAGCTAATGCACATAAAGCTCATGGCGGAATGGAAGAGGTAAGCACCTGATAGCTGTTAGCTCTTTTGTTGCTGTTGTGTTCCTCATCATTCGTTGCGGTGAGCTGTCTGGGGGGCAGCGTTAAAGTGCTAAGTGGTGGGACTTCCCTGGCGGTCCAGCGGTTAAAACTCTGTGCTTCCACTGTAGGGGGTGTGGGTTCGATCCCTGGTCGGGGAACTAAGATCCTGCAAGCCGTGCAGCGTGGCCCCGCCCCCACCAAAAAAAAAATTAAAATGCTAAGTGGAGACAGGCGCCACTGTAGGCTATGCTCTCCTTTCTTCACTTCTTTGTAAACAGGTTTTGGGGGAAAGAAAACAAGTCCTGGAAAGCCTGTGGCATTGCCACCCAATGACTGTTGACTTTAAATAGCCTTCTCTGCTCACCCTTTTGGGGGGGCAGGGCAGGGTAAGAGTCCAGTGAGGCAGCATGTTTTTGTGTGTCTTTTGTCATCACTGTTCTCCCCTTAATCAATCTGTGCCAGTCCCTATGGAGGAATGCTCAAGACCTTCACCATGATTTTCAGGGTTCAGAAAGACTTTCTCATACCTTCTGCCTGAAGGTCGTGGATATCAGATGTTGATCCTCGAAATTAAGAAAAATTTTTTTTTCTATTCCCTTTATAGTTTCTAAGCATGATAGAGCTAATGTTGACTTATGTCTGGGATGGATTATAGATATTTGTTCTTTGAATGTATGGGAGCAGTGAATAATAGATAACATTGGTGAGAGGTAGGTGGATAGCAATAATACTTGCCCTTGGTTTCAGGTTCATTCTTGACTCAACAGCTGGAGCAAACACTGCAGGGGTATTTTTGGGAGATGACCATGGAGGGCTGACTGGTATTGCTGTCAGACGGATGGAACCATGTGTAAACAGCAAGTCGAGGGAAATTTGCATGGTGAGCATTTATAGGACAAAATCCAATTGATGTCAGATTTAGCTAACATTTATTGGGTGCCTACAATTTGCCGGGCATTGTTCTGGTTTTAACTGCTGAAGTGTCGTTTGATCCTGTGACCATGATCTGAAGTAGGGACCAGAAAGGAAACTGAGGTCAGGGCATTTGAAGTATTTGAGTCACACTGAGTCAGGGCAGAGCTGCGAGGTGAAACCAGGTCTCTTGTTTCCCAGGCCAAGGTTCTTACCTGGTGTAAACTGCAGGAGAGGTCCGTGTCCACTTCTGTGCCAGGTACTGTTATCCCCCTTAACTTAGATATCATACCCCCTCCCTCCAAACCCCTGAATTTGGAGAGGCTAAAGTAGATGCAGAGTAGAATACAGACCTGTCTTCCTAAAGTCCATGCTCGTCCCTCAGAGCCATCCTGCCTCTCAGAAGATGCTTCCAACCCAACGGATTGGGTCATTTTTAACATCTGTGCAGAACGATCCCAGCTTTTATATAATACAAACCTTTCTTTCCTTGAAAAGAAAAAAGGCAAACATTTTTGGCCCTCTTCTTTGTAGGCGTTAGTTTTGGAGTGATTTTTGGCCCTGCTAGTAAAGTGCTGAAGTAGAGGCTCAGTCCCAGTGGTAAGAATCTGAAAAATTAATGTCATTCATTTTTCTTCTCCTTGAACTGGCAGCTCCCTTTTGCCTGTAAATAAACTCACCACCTCCCCGTTCCCACCCAGGGAGGATCCCCAATGCTAGCCATGGTTTGCCAACAGCCTTCTGTCAGGAAAGAGATTTTCTCTGACATTTTAACCTAATCTGTGCCTGTCTGTTTCTACAAGATGCAGTGATATGTGGTGGGGAAGAAAGCTTGGTTTTTGAGGCAGATGCCTCGTCCAGTTTACTGGCTGTGTGACCTTGGGCAAGTTGCTGCTTCTGTTTCCCCATCTATTAAATGCTTGTCTCTCCTCTTAAGCTTTTTAGCTATATCTTTAGTAAAATTTTAGTGTTCAAAACTATAGCTTGAGGAAAATCATTTAATTGAACAAAAACCCTGTGATTTTCTCTCTGTAAAATTTATGGATTGGGCAGTTCCTCCCTTCAAGAAGTTTACTGTCCCCCAGGAGAGAATCCCTCCCAGATCCCTATAACAGAGAGCAGAAAATGACATATGCCTGGAGAGAAAGGAGGAAAAGGCTAGGTTTTTTTGTTTTTTTAAGGCTCACTGCTAATTCCTGTAGATAAAATAATGAATAATGCGGTCTTTGTCCTTAAGGAGCTAAGTCTCCCTTGGGGGGAGACACCCGCTATATTTTTTTTGTAGCTCTTATTAATATCTGCCATTTTCTTGTTCTTGTTTATTACCTGTCCTCCATCACTAGAATATAAGCCCATGAGAGCAGGAACCCAGTGTCTTATTTGTGGTCCTGTTTCCTATACCCAGCACTTCAATATTGGTTGAATTAATGAATGGATGGATGAATTATTAAATGAAGTAAGGAGACAATTATCCTGTAACATAGGTGCTGTCAGAAAAGCATGTACAGGGCGGGGAGGGCACACAGGGGAGGAATCCCAGCCCTGCTCCTTTTTTGGGGGGGGGTGGCGTTAGAGTAGTTTTCCAGAGGAGGTGATGTCCAGACTGGTTCTGACAACAAAACGGAACCAGAAGTATTCCAGGCAGTGGTAAGTTTTACCCCCAAAGAGCACAAAGTAAGCGATTAGGACAGTGGTTCTCAACGGGGCAGGGGCGGCGGGAGGGGGGTGGGGGGGAGAGTATTGCCCTCAGGGAAATTTGGCCTGACTCGGGGGAGCATCCTGCAGTGCACTGGACGGCCCCCACCACAGAGAAACTATCTGGCCCACTAGAGCCCAGGTTGAGAAACCCTGAGTTAGAGGAAGAATGGCCCAGGGAGGAGGGGCAGGTGCTGAGGTGGGAACAAAGATGAACAGCAGGAGGAAAGAAAGGGGCAGCCGTGGACGGGTAGTTATTTGAGAATTGAATTTTGTTCGGCGGCTCAATACATGGAGAACTTGTAGATGCACAATGTCCAGTCATCCTTAAATAATCCTGAAGCAAGGATTCATTTACCACCAAGTTGCAGAGCACCCTGTATTGAAGAAGTCTTTGCTGATTACCCTGGGACAGGGCATTATGAAGCTAATAGCGTATGCGTCCTGTAATTTCTTTATTTCCTTTCAATAATAGCGGAACATGCAGGATGTCAATAAGGCAGCTCAGCATTTTCCTTCTCTTATTAAATTGAAGTGATTGCCTTTCTGCATCTGACTGATGGGAGAAAAATGCATCCGACCCTGGAAGGTGCTTGCAAACAGGAATGGAGTTTCTTTTTTCTCTCTGGACCACATGACCCATCTTGTTAATTGATCGCCCCCTAAGCGGTGTTGAGCAGCCCATGGTGGCTTTGTTTCCACTTTCCTAGGAAAAAGCCAGGCGTCTATGCTGCAGCCTTGATGCTCACCCAACTACTGCCTTTCCCGACCAGGGCAAGTGAGGGTGGGAACGGCCCTTACCTCCAGCCCCCCTCCCCAAAGACAGAGCATTCAAGTTCTCCAGTGAGCCTGGCTTGGGCTTGCCCGGGACCTGCCAGGAGCTGAAGGTTGTTTTCTTTCTCCCACAGGAAATAATTTTCCTGGGCACGGCAGCCCTGGGTTGCCAATCCCTTGGTTTCACGAAAGCTCACGTGTGTGTGACAGTGGCACTATTGTTGGGCATGCTGGAGTTTCCATTCCAGATCCTGTGTTTATCTGCTGCAGGGATTTTTCTCTAAGAGGCATAATTTAAACAGTAAGGCATAAGAAGGGACCGATTTGAAAAAAGAGAGAATAGTCTCTGATATCTGGCAACTGAGAAGTGGGTGAGTTGTAATCGAGTGGCCACGTGCAAGTGGTTGAGCCTGGGTCAGTTTCAGTGGCTGAGGCTGCTTGGTCCTCTAGGAGTTTTGAACTAGATGAGAAAGTCCTATTACCAGGAACAGCTCTCCCTATAAAAACAAATGTCAGTTCCAGAGAAACTCCCCTGGGCCACAGTGGATGAGATGAGATGTGGGGGGACTGGGTTTAATAAATGTTTATTTTTTGTTTTTTTTAAATTTATTTTTATTTTATTTATTTATTTATTTTTGGCTGCGTTGTGTCATCGTTGCTGTGCACGGGCTTTCTCTAGTTGTGGCGAGCAAGGGCTACTCTTCATTGTGGTGTGCAGGTTTCTTATTGCGATGGCTTCTCTTGTTGCGGAGCACGGGCTCTAGGCAGGCGGGTTTCAGTAGTTGTGGCATGCGGGCTCAGTAGTTGTGGCTCGCAGGCTCTAGAGCGCAGGCTCAGTACTTGTGGCACACGGGCTTAGTTGCTCCGTGGCATGTGGGATCCCCCCGGACCAGGGCTCGAACCCGTGTCTCCTGCATTGACAGGCAGATTCTTAACCGCTGTGCCACCAGGGAAGTCTCATTAATAAATGTTTAGATTCAGTTAAAAATGAAGTTGAAGTAAAAATAAAGAGAATAGGCGAAACCATCTAGTGAGCATGGCCACCGTGCCAGGCACTGTGTTCAGTAGTAGAGACACACTTAATCCTCCCCCCAACCCTGGAAGGTGTAGGAACAATTCATGAGGCCCATTTTACCAAAAGATTTAACCTTGGAAGATATCGACCATGTAGAGAAAAATGAATGATGTTGGGAAAGATGAGGTCTCGTTGAGCTGGGAAGTATTATTGTATCGGCTTTCGAGTGGTATTTAATTCCATTTTGTCCCCACACCGAGCTTTGTCACGGCAGCGCACCCCAGAGCCCTTCTCCTGGTTTGTGTGTTATCTTCTTTCACTCTTCCACTTGTTTGGGGAGCCTCTTTTCTTCCTTTTTCTTTCTTTTTTAAAAAATATTTATTTATTTTATTTATTTGGTTGTGCCGGGCCTTAGTTGTGGCAGGCGGGCTCCTTAGTTGAGGCTTGTGGGCTCCTTAGTTGTGGCATGCGAACTTTTAGTTGTGGCATGCATGTGGGATCTAGTTCCCTGACCAGGGATCGAACCCAGGCCCCCTGCATTGGGAGCGCAGAGTCCTAACCACTGCACCACCAGGGAAGTCCCTTCTTCCTTTTTCTTTTAAAGAAGATGAACTATAAAGGGAAGGAGTGAAAGGAAAGTAGGAGAGAAAAGGGAAATCAGGTCAGAGGTGAAGAGGGAGAGCCGGTCCTCATTAATTATCTATTTTTATATAGTAGTGTGTCTATGTCAATCCCAATTTCCCAGGTTATAAAATAGACAACTAATAAGGACCTACTGCATATCACAGGGAACTCTACTCAATATTCTGTAATGGCCTATACGGGAAAAGAATCTAAAAAAGAGTGTATGTATGTATATGTATGACTGATTCACTTTGCTGTACACCTGAAACTAACACAACATTGTAAATCAACTATACCCCAATAAAAATTAAAAAAAAAAAAAAAATAAGAGCTGGGACTCCTGGTAAAGCTCTGGAGTGACTGGCGGAATGGGTTGCAGGAGGACCTGTGTTTGCCCACATTTCAGGTGTGGTGTCGCTATCTGTCAGGTGGATTTAAACTTCACATTGTCAGTCCCAGTTATGCACCCTGCCAGGAAGGAGCATGTTAGCACAGGTCATACAAAGCAGGGGAGAGTGGACGTGTTCCCCTCTCTCCATCATCTCTGCCAGAGCCAAGAAAGCCGCCACCAGGAGGACCCTGGGTCAGGGAGGGTCAGATATTTCGTTTGGCCTCCCGGAAGGCTAATGCTTTCATTCCTTGTCTCAGGCTACTGGGCTGTAGAGAGAATTCTTGACAAAGTGAACACCAAGGAAGGAGGGCGTTCTTACCAAAGACTGAATACAGTGGTCGAGGTACTGTCTTTGAGGCCAGGATGGAGGATTGAGGCCAGGATGGAGGATTGAGGCCCTCCGTCCAGCCTCTGCCTGGATTTTCCTAAGAGATTTCCTCGCTTTCTCCCCTAATAAGATTATCCTCTAGAGGAGTCTCCACAGTCCAGGTATACTCAGAAAACTCACCTTTTCCACCCTCCCTCTGGAAGTGTGACCTGATACAACTGGGCTGATGCACTCAATAAAGCAGTGAGAGGGACTCGGCCTGCCCTCTGCAGCAGGGTTCTCAACCGGACATTTTTGCCCTTTAGGGACATATGGCAATGTCTGGAGACTTTTTAAAAAAGTAAACTTTATTTATTTAGAGCAGTTTTAGGTTTATAGAAAAATTGAGCAGAAGTACAGAGAGTTCCCATATACACCTTCTTTTACCCCAGTGTCTCCTATTACTAACATCTTGCATTGATGTGGTATATTTGTTACAACTGATGAGCCGATACTGATACCTTATTATTATTTTTTTTAATAAATTTATTTATTTTTTGTTTTTATTTTTGGCTTCGTTGGGTCTTTGTTGCTGTGCATGGGCTTTCTCTAGTTGCGGCGAGCGGGGGTTACTCTTTGTTGCAGTGCGCGGACTTCTCATTGCAGTGGCTTCTCTTGTTGCGGACCACGGGCTCTAGGCGCACGGGCTTCAGTAGTTGTGGCACCTGGGCTCAGCAGCTGTGGCTTGCGGGCTCTAGAGCACAGGCTCAGTAGTTGTGGCGCATGGGCTTAGTTGCTCCATGGCATGTGGGCTCTTCCCAGGCCAGGGCTTGAACCCGTGTCCCCTGCATTGGCAGGCACATTCTTAACCACTGCGCCACCAGGGAAGCCCCTGATACCTTATTAACTAAGGTCCATGGCTTACTAAAGTTCACTCTTTGTGTTGTACATTCTGTGGGTTTTGACCGATGCATGATGACGTGTATCCACCATCACGGTGTCACACAGAGTAGTTTCACTGTTCTAAAGTCTCCTGTGCCTTCTGGAGACATTTTTGATTGTCACAACCAGGCAGGTGTTGCTGGCATCCAATGGGTGGAGGCCAGGGATGCTGCCAGATATTCTGCAGTGCGGAAGCCAATGCCCTAATGAAAAGTCAGTAGCGCCAAGATTGTGAAACCCCGCTGTACACTCTCACGCAGGTGTGGTTGTGTGCATGGGGGTGGTGGGGGGGGTTGGTCGTGAGGCTCCAGGGCTGCAGAGGAACCTGGCATTTGGATGGTGGGAGGCCTGGCTGTGCATTGGCAGCAAAGAGGCACCCGGGAAGATTTGTAAAGTCCTGAGGAGAAACTGAACTGTAACTTGCAGGCAGCATTTCATCAGTAATCCCTACACATATTGCTTTAACGCTCACCCTCTTAAATTCAAACCCTGAGGTCTGAGTCCGATTAAAATGCCCAAAATTATAATTATTGGGTTGTGCATGGTGGGGTTAGCTTAGGTTACTCTCAAATTAAATGCAGTCGGATCCATCCAGAACTAAAATCCCAAGTCTCAGGTTCAGATCCCCTGTATTTAAGCAACGTCAGTGTTTTCTCGCTGCCTCGGTTTCCTTTTCTAAGGAAAACAGTTGTCTTCCTTGTCTCGACTTCATGAGTTACTCTCTGCCATGCGCTACCGTTAGCTTTTGTAATGCCAACGTTGTGTTATGGGCAGCAGGGAATACTGTTGAAGACCTAATTAATTAGAAACTGCCCACGAAGTAGCATTTTTATACTGGAAAGGGCTTACGTGGATGCTGAGGTTTGCGGGCAAGGGTGGTAAGCTGTAAGATGACTGCTTTTCAAGACGAGATTTATAAGGGAAAAATGCAAGCTTTGTAAAAGTCAGCAATTCTTGCAAATGGAGGGCTTGTGCTCAAGAATTGGGTGGTGTGGCTTGCATTGGTCCCGCAGACCTCTCATTGCTCCATAAGTCTTGTCAAGTGGGAGCAAGGGCTTTATTCCCCTGATAGGGCTGGGAGGAGAATCCAAAAAACAAACTTACTCCCTTAGAGAATGTAAATATGGATAAAGAGAAATAGTCCTTTTCATACATTACCTCCTCCACCCTCATCTTCCTGAAGTCATAAAACCCCAAACGTAACCAGAAAAATGATCTTTTGAAAAAAAAATCCTCCTTTGTGGGTGCATCTTTGGGCTGGAGAGGGAAAAACTTTGCAGAACAAAAAGGTTTAACTGAGGCATGTAAAACAAGTTTTATTAAAACGTTAATTATCTCCCACCTGCTGGTAACCTTGTGAAGTTCAGAGGAAAAGGGCTAACTGAGAACAGCATTTGATGTGCATGAGAGTTGCTGGGCTCTTTCCTCTTCTTAAAAGGGATTTGTTCTTAATCAAGTTTATTTCATAATAAGTAGGTACAGACACTGAGTTCGTGTTTGCATTTTTGATGTGGTTTAATTAAGATCCTTCGCACGTGAGGTGTCGACTTCGGTTGTTTCAAATGTAATGTCTTGGCAAGTTTGGACCTTGGGTTTGGGGCATTTTTCTTTAGACTAATGATAAGGGCTCATGAACTGGCCGTGCTTGTGCACCCTCTTTGTGGGGAGGGGGTGAGGGTACATTTTGTGTGGCAAGTCAGGGGGAGCAAGGACAGAACATTCCGGTGCTTTGTCCCTCACTCTGAAGTACAAGAAGTATCCCTGGCCCTAAACTTGAAACCCCGAGCTCCACCCTTATTTTGCATCCTGCAGCCTGGAAGGATTAATCTGCATTTCTCATTTATCCCTACCTTCCCACAGTCTGCTCTTTGACTTGAATTGCAGAATCACTCCAGGTATCAGGGCTCAGAGCTTTTCAGTGTGTTGCAAGAACAGTATCTTCACCACCTATTAAGCATTTAACATATGCAGGGACTGGGCTTAATGCTCTGCCTTATTACTGGATTCTCCAAGAAGCCAAGGGTCATACAGCTGATGGGTGGAGGGGCTGAGATTTGAACCTGTTTCCTGACCAGAACCAAGCCTTTAGCCAGAAGGCTGTCATGCTTTCTCTTTGTGCTCTAACCGGGCTGCAGAGCAGGAGCGAAGCTTCATCTGCCACTCCCCATTGCTCGCATTACCGCCTGAACCACTTGTCTCCCCCCCACCCCACCCCCACCCCGTCCGTGGAAAAATTGCCTTCCACAAAACCCGTCCCCGGTGCCAAAAAAGGTTGTGGACCGCTGCTCTAAGACTTAGAAAAGCTCCCCACTTTCTGGTTCTTGGTTTGTTTGGGTTTTTTTTAATTAATTAATTTTTTAATTTTTGGCTGCACTGGGTGTTCGTTGCTGCACGCGGGCTTTCTCTAGTTGCGGTGAGTGGGGGCTACTGTTCACTGCAGTGTGCGGGCTCCTCATTGCAGTGTCTTCTCGTTGCAGAGCATGGGCTCTAGGCGCTCGGGCTTCAGTAGTTGTGGCGTGCAGGCTCAGTAGTTGTGGCTTGTGGGCTCTAGAGCGCAGGCTCAGTAGTTGTGGTTTATGGGCTTAGTTGCTATGCGGCATGTGGGATCTTCCCGGACCAGGGCTTGAACCCGTGTCCCCTGCATTGGCAGGCGGGTTCTTAACCACTGCGCCACCAGGGGAGCCCCCTCTTGTTTTTTTGAGTCTGGAATTTTGAGTGGATCAGTCAAAGTTTGTGTATGTTCCAATGTATCAGAAAGTCCTCTGATATCCCATCTGTATTTTTTCATTGTGATTGATAATAGCAATTGTCTGAAGACCTTGGAGCACTCTATTTTTTTTTTTTCTCTGCTGAACTTTCTCCAGCCTTGTTCTAAGATGTGAATTCTCTCTCCCTCACTCTCTTTCTTTTGCATTACAAGCTCCTTAAGCCTAGTCTTCTGTCCTTTTCTACACCTACGATGATACCTGCACCACATCCCTTAGGTGTGGTATAAACCCAAGTTGAAGGGAAAGGAACACTTACCGAGCACATGCTATGTCCTAGGTGCTTTCTGAATGTGGATTATCTGCCCTGGTTGTCTCAGCAACCTGTGTGATAGCTGTAGACATCTCTGTCTTATGAACAAGGGAACTGAAGCTTGGAGAGGGGTTCAGTATACTAGCTCTGGACCTCATGGCCAGTGGGGTATAACAGAACAAGGGTTCAGACTCAGGCCTCTGTGACATCAGCCTAAGTTCTTTCTACTTGACTGTACTTCTTCCCACTGAATGTGAATTGGGTTTAGTGGCATTTTGCTTTTCCTTAGGAAAAAGGAGGTAGAGAAGGCCTATAGAAACCCATGGAAAACCTTCTTCTTTTCACCCTCGCCGGAAGCCAGAAGCCATCTCAGTAATGGAGGTTCACCTACATCAAGTGGATGGAAACACTGGGTCACGTAGCTGCCACGAGCCTGCATTTCTGTTTTATTATATAATTGGCTAGCACACACTTTCTTTGTATTTGTTTACCTATGGCTGGTTCTGACAAAGTAGATTCTTTTCTTGGCCTCGTCACTCAGAAGTAAGCTGTGGGATGTTAGTGGAAGGGGTAAAGGACTGAAAATGCCTGGGAGTTGGAAAATCTCCAAATACGTGGTGCAGCAGAAGGTATCCTTGTTGACTTGGTGACAAGAGCTTCCTGCATCACACCCACGAATCACCCGCTGCCCTGTTGCTGCAGAACTTGCACACATCCTCTCTTTCTCCTGTTGATCCTTTACTGCTGTGGTCTCTTCCCTGGGAGGGTCCTGGCCAGTCCACTAACCAGTATTTATTGAGCTCCTACTAGATAAAAGTTTGTTTGTTGTACCCAGACTGTCAAGCAAAAATGTTAGAATAAATACTAGAATGAGATCAAGGCATTCTTCCTTTTGATTTAGGTCAGGATTCTAAGCACCCAGAGGAGTAAGAGCTGTTATTTCTACACTTTCTTTCTGTCATATCTTTCAAGATCACTGGAAAGGATTTTGATCCACTTTCTAGAACTGAAACTTTCAGGGTCCAGCAATTTCTCTTCAGAGCCTTAAAAGTCATTGTGTCATTGGGACTTTATTTCCTGTCCTCGCACCCCTTTCTCCTGCTGATCCCCACCCCCCCTGCCTCCCTGGCCCTGGAATCCCTGGCTGTTTCCTTACCACAGTGATTTCTGGTAGCCTAGCAACATTGATCTCATGTAGCAAAGTCACCTGGGTACTGCTGGCCCTCCCAAGGAAAAATCATGTGAAGGTATCAGGTGTCCAGCAGAGTATATCTCCTTGGACTAGATACTCCTTTGGCTTGGAAAGGAATATCTTTGGTCCAGCATGGATGTGAGGGGACCTTCTGCTTGCTTTATTTATTGATTTTTTAAAGCCAAAGCAATGTTAGCAGAGCCAAGAATAATGCTGGAAAGATTCTGTACAAGAACATAGCCTTGCGTAGTTTCCTGGCAGCAGTCCAGTCTGCCTGACGCTTGGGACCCGAAAGCTTTGGTTGAGAAATCCTGCACGGCGACCAGAATGTGAAGGATCTGAACGCGGAGCCTTTAACTTCTGAGGGACCCCACCTCATGGCAGCCTCTTTCCGTCTTTTGTGTGGTTCCCAGCCAGGGTTTGGAGCTGTGTTTGGAGCTTTTGTTTCGGATTTCCTAAGGGGCATGAAAAGCATGTATCCTAGTCCCCAGGTGGCCATAGAGCCTGTCTTCAGAATGGAGCAGCTGCAAAAAGAAAAGGAAAAAGCCATTTAATTCCAGAGACCATTCATGGCTGAGAAATGGAAGACTGTGGACTCCTTAACCCTTCTTAGTGTGCACCTCCTGCTCAGACCTGCACATCTTGTCAATACGGTCACCATCCAAGCCTCACCTGATCTGTATGGGACCCGTCATTGTGACAAGACCCTTTCCTTGGGCTTCTCCCGTATACCAGCGCATCTCACGCAGACTGCTTCATCTTAGCTGTCTCTCTCACCCCTAGCTGAGATGGCACTTGCCAGGCTCCTCTTTCATACATACCTCAGTCTTTCTTCCTTGTCCTCAGCTATACATCTGAGGGGAAAACCCACAAGTTAATAATAATAATAAATAACGGGTTTTAATACTTCCTTTTCATTGTGCATGGGACAGTGGGCAGCCCTGGCAAGCAGTGTATGGCTGTTAGCAGGCTGAGGTCAGCCAGCTCTCGACTGGGATCTTTAATTCACTGGGTGACTTTATTGGGGTGGATTAATCAGATGTGAGAGTATGGAAACCATGTTTTTGATCTCTGGTTCCCTAGGTTCTAGATTGGTGTTTGGGGATACAGCTGCTTGAGAACTATTTGTTCACATTCTAGAAACATGTTTTAGCAGGACCTCCAGAGGTGATGAGAAACAGAGGTGATGAGACATCAGCTCAGGCTAGTTTATTGATTCACAAGGGGCCCATCCATCCCTTTTCTGGTATCTGAACATCTATACCCCACCCAGGACCATGCATGTCCCCGTTATCTAGGGGACCAGAAACCAAATTAGGAACCAGAGGGATTTTTAGGCAGGTGGATGGAGAGGTGGAGGGACATTTCCCCCCACCTGTCCCCAGCTCCTGTGACCACTGAATTTCTGTCTCCCAGGCAGTGCCAGGCATACTTCCAGAACTTGCTTTTGTGAACCCTGATTTTCTCCGCTCTTTGCTGACCACGCCCCTACACCACCACCCACGGTGCCCCGAGTCTTTCTTTAGATGTACTCATCCCACTCACCAGGCCAAGGTCCTGTGGCCTTGCTGACCCCATTTCCGTACCTTGACCTCAGGGGTTCAGTCACCCCCGAACTCTTTTTTTTTTTTTTTTTTTTTTTTAAAGAAGTGATGATAATGAGCATTCTTCCCATGTTGCTGCACTCAGAGGGAATGGGGTTTTTTTTTAATGTTTCATCTTTAAGAATGATGTTTGCTGTAGTTTTTCTTAGAGATGTCTTTTTCTTTTTTAATAAATTTATTTATTTTTGGCTGTGTTGGGTCTTCGTTTCTATGCGAGGGCTTTCTCTAGTTGTGGCGAGTGGGGGCCACTCTTCATCGTGGTGCGCGGGCCTCTCACTATCGTGGCCTCTCTTGTTGCGGAGCACAGGCTCCAGACGCGCAGGCTCAGTAGTTGTGGCTCAAGGGCCCAGTTGCTCCGCAGCATGTGGGATCTTCCCAGACCAGGGCTCGAACCCTCCCAGACCAGGGCTCGAACCCGTGTCCCCTGCATTAGCAGGCGGATTCTCAACCACTGCACCACCAGGGAAGCCCCACCCCCGAACTCTTTACTAAGTGAGCTTTATTCCATGCTTGTCTGTACGGGAATTTCTGGTTCTCCCAGGGTGGTGCCTGCTTTTGGGAGAGGATTCTGGAGGGTCTCCTCATAGGTGATCTCTCTGCAGAGGAGGTTTTAGTGTCTTAGCCCAGGTTGTTTTCAGCCGGCTTTTTTCTTTCTTTAGCCTGAGGTCGGGAAGGTGCTGTAGGAGGAGTTTGGAGCTGTGGATGTAATGGAAATTCAAGGCCCGTGCTGGTTGAACTCCAAAAACAAAGACTACTTTTACAACAGCCAGGGAGCAGCTTCTGCCCAGGGAGCTCAGGGAAAAAAGGGGAGAAAAAGAGAGAGAAGGAGAGGCCTCAGCTGTGAACAAGGTGTTTCCAAGTCTGAGAAACTTAAGATTCAGTAACAGAGGGTCAGGCTCCTTTATCCAAATCAGCTCTCTTCTCACTCCCAGTCTTTACCTTCCTGTCCTCATTGGCCCAGTTCCTGCACATGTTGGTATGAAGGACGAAGGAATGGGAAGGAAAGGTTAGCAAATTGTCCTTTTTTTTTTTTTTTTTTCATTTAAAAATGGGAATTTTATATTCTGTGAATTGATCTCCAAGACACCATGGAGGAGGAAGAGGCTGGATCGATTTCTTAGAGATCTTTCTCTCACCCATCCGCCCTTCCTCGGGAGAGATGGGGCCACCCACCCGCCAGCTTCCTCCTGGTGCTCCAGGGCCTGGCTCTGGGGGACCGCGTTGGCTTGCGTCTCAGGGTTACTCATGGCGAAGCAGAATCCAGCTCACTTTCCCCACATGCTCTGGGTTCTGCAGGCTCCATGCTCCGTGGGGTCACAGTTCCATCAGCCCAGCTCTCCGCTTCCTATCACCTCTTGGGAGGGTTCGAACTGATGGCCTCCTCACATCCTCTGCGGCCAGCAGAGTCAGCCTCGCCTTAAACAAACAGCTTCCCACAAGTGTCTTCTAGATCCTCAAAGCCTTGAAGCTTCTCCTCCCAGAATGACCGTCTCCAGCACATCCCCTGTCCCTTAAGGCATTACTCTTGCAAAACATTCTCTGCTTAGTTCTGCGGTCTTTACCTACTAGGCTTTTGGCTTTAAAGATTTTTGCTATTTTAATCCAGAGCCACTAGAGACTATAAACATATTGTGATCATATCCCTAGTTCTCTGGAAATTCTATACCTTAAGCCCAAGCCCAGTTGGTCACTGTAACTCGCAGCTATAGGGTGGGTCTGAGCAGGTAGGAAATGTGATGCGTGGGGTGAGCGTGGAGTTAGGGACCTGCTGTTCAGCCGTTTGGCAGCTGCCTGGGGGTGCAGAACAGACCCCACTCCTGCCTCGCTCCTGTCGCTGCTCTTTGAGGGGCCTCAGCAAGGTCACAGAGTCACAGTGAGTTTTGGTTTCCCATTCTACAAAAAGTGGATATACATCCATATAACAGTGACTCAAAAAAACATTGTCTCAAGGCAGCCATTGAGAAACCTTGAGAAACCATTTCTCAAGGTTTCCCATTTTTGTCTTCCCGGGAAGCAGAGTGGTGAGTGGGAACAAGGTAGGTTTTTGGCCTTAGAACTGCTTTTTGTTCTAGGCTTTACCATTCCGTGGCTCTGATCCCTTAAACAAAGTTACTTAACCTCTCTGAACCTCAATTTTCTTGTACATAAACATGGGGATGATGGTGATGCCCACCTTTCCAGCTGTGGCAGGGGTTAAATTACGTGAGAGACCAGGACAGTGCAAGGTATACAGTGGGTACTTTGTACAAGGTGGTTGTAAGGAGCTTGGTTGTTAGAGCCCTAGAGACACCAGACGGTTGGGTGTGGCGAGTGACTTATGCCTAAAAACTCGTTCGGGTACAGTTGGGTTTTGCCACAGCAAGCCAGGTAGCAGCCTTGGCGTCTTGCCTAGATGTCCTCTATGTTCACTTTGCTTGTCAAAGTAAAATGACACGCAAACCGTTTCAGGCCCTCACTGTGTGACCTTCATTTATTCAGCAAAGAGTTAAGCTAGTACCTATATTTTCCTGGTGCTTGAAAAGGTACTAGTTGAACAGAATAACCCCTATTTACAGTTGAGTCCATTTAGACAAAAGAAAACCAATCATCACTGTGCAGAGTGATAATTGCTATTAAATGAGCTAACATATGTAATGTGCTCACACCCGGTGCCTGGCCCCGTCATGTAAGCCGTTTTGTAAGCATAGAAGCCACGCGCCAGTGTAAGAGGATGTCTGAGGCAGAGGGCCGAGGAGGGGTGCTTAGGAGAGAGGCTTGTGCGAATAGGTGTTGCTTGATCTAAGTCTTAAGGAAGAACAGGGACTCACCAGGTGGACAGGTGTGAAGATAGGGGAGGGAGGGGAGCTTTAAGGGGGAGGAGGGCGCTCCAGGCAGCTGTAACATCTAAAGCAAAGAGTTGTTTGATGCGCGAAGGGTACTGACTGCCTTTGCTTATCTTGCTGAGGAGTTTGGTCCTTATCCTCAGGGTGACCAGGAACAACAAAAGGATGTTAGGTAGAGGATTTTGTTTTGGGATGAGGACAGATTGGAAAGCCAGCCTGGAAATGGTCAGGAGGCAGTTGGGATGGAGGGCAGGCAGTGGGTGGGGGCGGTTAGATAGATTCAGGAGCGGACGTGACTGAGTAGAAGTGAAGAAGAGGGATGAGTATGGCTGGACTCCCAGTCTTCTGGCTTGGGAAACTGGGTGGAGGGTAGTTGGTGCCATTCACCGAGACAGAGAATAATCACAGAGAAGGATAGGGAGGGGAGGTGTTTGCTCATGGGAAAGCGAACACGCCCAGCTGGCAGGCCCCACATGTTTACTCTGGAATTCTCAATTACTTACCCCTCGATGGAGGAACAAATGTTTGGTTTTTCTTTTTCTTTTTGGCATATGTTTTTTTGCTTTGTTTTGTTTTGGTGTAATTTAATACAATAAAATGCACAGATCTCAAGTATTTAGTTCAATGTGTTTGGACAGCTGTTATGTAAATATCATTCAAAACAAGATATAGAACATTTCTGTCTCTCTAGAAAGTTCTCTTATGCTCCTTTCCAGTCAACTGGTCCTCCCCACCCGCCATCACTTTTGGTCTTTTGTCACTATAATTTAGTTTTTCCTGTTCTAGAATGTCATAAATGGAATCATACGTATGCATTTAATGTTCATAAGGACAGTCCATGTTGTTGCATGTATCAATAGTGTGCTCTTTGTTATTGCTGAGAAGTATTCCATTGAATGAACACTCATGTCACAATTTCTCCCTTCTTCTGTGGATGGAGGTGTGAGTTGTTTCCAGTTTGGGGTGGGGGAGGGCTGCTATAAACATTCTTGTATAATTCTCTTTATGGATATATTTTTCATTTTCTCTGGGTGAATACCTATGAGTAGTATTGTAGGGTTATAGAGTAAATGTATATTTACGTTTATAACAATTCTCCAAGGTGGTTGTACCATCTTTACTCCCACCAGCAGTGTGTGAGGGTTCCCTTTGTTCCCACTCCTCACCAGCCTTTGGTGTTGCCAGTCTTTACTTATGCTATTCTTGTGTGTGTGACGTGGGTTTAATTTGCATTTCCCTGATGGCTAATGATGTGGACTACCTTTCCATATGCTTATTTTGGCCATCCACCTATTTCTTTGTTGAAGTGTCTGTTCAAATCTGTTGCCCGTTTTTTATTGGGCTGTTCATCTTTTTATTGTTGATTTGTAAGAGTTCTTTATGTAGTCCGGGTAGGAATCCTTTGTCAAATACACATTTGCATAAGTTTTTGGTTTTAATATCACTTGGTTCTACCCATCTGGAGGCACTAAGCGTTAGAGGCATTTTCAGATTCTTGTCAGGAGGTTATAAGATGTAACAGGCTTTAGTTATTATAATCACTTATTTCTGTTGTCGAAATAACAACAGAATGGAGGTTTTGCTTTCTGTTCTAGCTTTATCAGTGGCTCTGGCTCCATAAAAAAAGTTACTTAGCCTCTCTTAACCTCAGTTTTCTTATATATAAACATGGGGTTGATGATGATGCCCACCTTTCCGGACTATTTTGGGGATTAAATACAACTATGTGTGTGAGAGGCTCTGCTGCTGACTCTTGTTCTAGGCAGGGATTGGAGCTGAGCGGTGCCCACGTAGGCACATGACCCCCTCTGTATGTTAAGAAATATGTTTATTTGTGGTGCCAGGGAGAGTTCTTCCCAGTTATTGAACAACCAGTATTAGAATCTTTCCAAGATAGTATTCCCTTGCCTTCTTTTTTAAAAAACAACGTTAAATTCCAAACTTCACGTTTCACAGTGGAGAGGATACTATAAGGAACCCTCATCACCCAGCCTCAGCTGTTCACAGCCAGTACTGTTTGTTCCATATTCACCTGCACTAACACTCCTCCCCAGCTTATTTTAAAGCAAATCCCAGATGGCCTATCATTTCCATCATGAATGTTTTGCTATTTCTAAAAGATAAGGACTCCTTCAAAACACACACACACACACACAACCAAAATATCATTATCACACCTTAAAAATTAATAATTCCATAGTAATACTTTTTTTTATGGTTTGTTTGAATGACCTTTGTCTGAATTTTGCTCATCACTGACAGAAGACAAGCTAGCTCCCTTTTATCCTTACTGGCTGTTTTTCTTTTTTTTTTCAAAAAAAATTTTTTTAATTGAAGTATAGTTGATTTACAATATTGTGCTAATTTCTGCTATACAGCAAAGTGACTCAGTTATACATATATATACATTGTTTTTTCGGTATTCTTTTCCATTATGGTTTATCCCAGGAGATTGGATATAGTTCCCTGTGCTATACGGTAGGACCTTGTTGTTTATCCATCCTATATGTAATAGTTTGTATCTGCTCACCCCAGACTCCCACTCCATACCTCTCCCTCCCCCCACTCGCCCTTGGCAACCACAAGTCTGTTCTCTATGTCTGTGAGTCTGTTTCTGTTTTGTAGATAGGTTCATTTGTGCTTACTGGCTCTTCCTGAACTTGTGTAGAGGCTCTTTGGGGTCATATGTTCTGTAGTTCAGCTGTCTGATTCCCCTTCACTTTTTTTTTTCTTAAAACCTTTATGTCCAGTATAACATACATACAGAAAAGTGCAAAAGACATAAATGAGTGAGTTAATGCGTTATTATGAAGTGAACTCCCATATGACTGCATCTAAATCAAGAAATAGACCTTTGTCAGACTCTCAAAGCCTCCCATGTGCCCCTCTCCTGGCACAAGCCCTTCCTCGCCTTCAAAGGGAGCTATCCCCGTGAATGGCAGTCATTTCCTTGCCTCCGTCCAGAATTCTCAACCTAAGTGTGCTTTCCTAAACACTGTGGTTTAGTTTTGCCTGTTTGGGAGCTTTATATAAATAGAATTAGGTATTAATCTTAAAGTGAAGTCACATTTGTCAGACTTTTCATTAAGGATGGGTGCTTTTGTGTCATAAGAAATCTTTCAGCACCCTGAGGCTTTCATCCTAAGTGTTTTCTTTCACCTTCTGTTATTTTGGACAAGCTTCATTGTTCTGCCTTTCACATTTAGGACTCTTTTTCACGTTTCAGACCTATTTTCAATCTCACTTTTCCCAGGAAGACATTCCACAACCATTCAGACTCCAGCTGATGTTCTGTCCTTTGTTCTGTACCTCACTCCAATACCTAACACCTTCTGATTGTTTAGAGTGTGAGCAGAGGTGGGGCTCATGCCACCTGGCATAGAGGGAGCAGAAAGGGAGGGAGAGATTTCCACGTGTTTGAGCCAGTGGACCCTGGTCTGATCAGCCTCGTTGGAGAAGGGCCACATTTCAGATAGCCTTATCATAGTTTCAGACCAAATGCCCTAGTTAGTTTCCAGTTGGAAGTATCTGTCTTTCACAGTCAACTTACTTTTTTGGCTAAAAGGATGCTCTGCTTCTTAATATGTGTAAGGAATTTGACCAACAGACCCCAGCTCTGCCTCCTTGGGGGAGCAGGGGGAGCACGTTTCCCTCTTTTCCCTGCTTCTTCTTGCCATTAGTAGAGGTCTTTGTGTGTGCAGCTCACAGCCGCTTGGAAGATTCTGTGGCTTTTCTATGGCCTCCCTATTTTGAGTCTGATTGTTTGGTTTTAATCAGAAAAATAAATACTTATTTTGAATTTTCTCCCTGACCTATCTGAGCTAAGTTCAAATGATCTTTTTTAACTCTACCACATGTGAATTACAGGAAATGATCTCCTATTGGGGAAATGGGTCATTTCCAAGATTTTTCTCTCCAGGAAAAGTGCAATTTATTAGTTTACTGAGAAAGGCTCCAACAGGCAATAAAGAAGCAGTTATTAAGATATTTTTCTCCTTTTATGTGCCCCTAATCACAATCTTATCATAAACCTCAGCGCTGGTAGTTAATCCAAAGTTATTTAATTAAATTCTTTAATTTTACATATGAGGAAATAAACATCCCCTGCCCCCCCCCCCCCACAAAAAAAAGAGAGAATGATTCGCTCAGGGCTGTGTGTTGTCTTCAGAGACCAGGATTAGGAATTATGCCCTGAATGATAAGACCATTCCCCCGATAATGATCATTTTAAAAATCATTAAAATCATTGTTTTAAAAATTTCTTAGTGCTTCCCTGGTGGCGCAATGGTTAAGAATCCGCCTGCCAGTGTAGGGGACACGGGTTCAAGTCCTGGTCGGGGAAGATCCCACATGCTGCGGAGCAGCTAAGCCCGTGTGCCACAACTACTGAGCCTACACTCTGGAGCCCACGAGCCACAACTACTGAAGCACGTGCGTAGAGCCCATGCTCCGCAACAAGAGAAGCGACCGCAGTGAGAAGCCCGCACACCACAACGAAGAGTAGCCCCCGCTCGCCACAACTAGAGAAAGCCCACGCGCAGCAACAAAGACCCAACACAGCCAAAAATAAATACATAAAATAAATTAAAAAAAAATTTTTTTCTTGAATGAAACCTCATCCTTGAGTTTGGTGCGTCAGAAGATTTGCTTGGAATAAAAGTGGAATTTCCATTCTTAACCAAACAAAATATAGCCCAGAGATTCTATTTGAAAGATGAATTGGTCTTAATGTCATTTTGTTCGTCATTTTCTTCTTGGACCAAAACAGTGCTTCCCCACAGTGGGCATTGTGGTTGAATTCCATACCTGTGAGAGAAGCTTCTAGAGCCCTTTGGCTTGAAAGGCACATACCTAGCCAAGTTCTTTCTTCTGAATCATCCTTTTTGCTGACCCCCCTCACTGGAGGCCAAAAAGAGGCAGTTGCAAGAGGCTCTTCCCTTCTAGCTCTTCTGCATGTAAGATGTAGCCTCCCAGGATGGGGAAAGGCGACATCTCCCACTCATCACTCAGCCAGTGGTGTCCTTACCTGGTTGCTGGAGAGGCCTCCGGTTCCCTGGTCCAAAACCAAGCTCATTCCCCAGCCTCCACCAGTTTTTCCTCCACTTTGTTCTCTCCTTCTCTCTCTACCCACCCATTCTTTCATTCATTCATTCAACAAACAGTTGAGCTTTTAACTGGTTCTACCTGCTTTTTAAGGCTCTAGTTAACTCTGATAACAAGGTTATACTGACCATTTACGCAAGCTACAAACCTTGGCATTTCTCAACTCCCCCCATTCTCTGAATCTAATTAGATCCCAGCCCCATTGTTTTAGTAATCCCTTAACTAGTGCACTGACCTCCAGTCTCACCCCCTCTACACAACTTCCAGGGTGACCTTTCTACAACATCAGTTGTTCATGTCACTGCCCTACATACAAACCTTCATTGTTGATGGATTAAGTCCAGAACTTGGCATGGACTCCAATGCCTCCTACCACCGAGCCCCACCTTGCTTCCTTGCCCTCTTACCTTGGCACTACCCTCTACCACACTGATCTGCACCAGAGATCCTCAAACCAGCACCTACTGTTACACCTTTGCACCTTTGTGCATGCTGATTCCTCCACCAGGGATGCCCTTCCCTTCTTCTCTGTCCGGTGAAGTTGTGCTCAAAGTAAGCCGTATACATTGTCCCTTCAGCTGTCACTGACTCTAAGAAAACTTCCCTCCACTGTGTTTATCACTTGGCTCTACAGATCTCTGTTATGGCATCCGTCACCCATATTCTAGTTAGTTCTTGTCTATCTCCCCCTTCAGACTATGTCCCCAGAGTGCAGTCCAGGTTTTCTAGGTCTGGCCTCATTTCCAATAGTTTGTTTCAGTGATGACGTCAATTAGAGTCACACTTGTCAGCCCCTATGACTCAGTCTCCCACTGCTCCCCACCCTCCTTACTAGTCTCCAAAAGTTTGTATTCCACAATCCTAAAAACTTGGCAGTTGCCCCAAAACGTGCTAGGCTTTACCCTGCCTCTCGCTCTGTCTTGGTTGCTTTACCCCATCCTTCTCACAACCTGCCTAATAAAATCCAGTTCATTCTTCAAAAAGCAGCTCAGATGTCTCTTCTTCTTTCCCCTTCACTTGCTCTAACTTGTAACAAGATTAAATAATAAAAATAGCTAATACTTACATGGCAGTAACTCTGAGCCCCAGACACTGTTCTAAATAAGCACATGGTTCTTGACACAAAGTGCTCAACCAATGATAACTAATGTTATTTCACTTTTTAACAATACATTGCATTATGTTAATTGCATTGTTAATGTGTTTCTTCAGAATTATGCTTTCCTCTTGTCATTTTTGTCATTTGTCCCAGCTAATTTATTTATTTATTCATCTAGAGCAGATTCTGTTTCTCATGCAGGACTGTCTGTGCAGTGATGACGGGTTGCCTTTGTCTGTGAAAAAGGGCTTGTGCTTGAGAGGAGAGAACTTATGCAGAAGAATATGATTCTGTGTTAGGAGTGAGTGTTGGAGAATTAAAAGAAACTGAGAAGTGTTCATTCTCATGAGACCCCCATTGTCTCCCCCCACCCCTGCCCTTTCATTGTCTTATGTAATGAATGACCGCCTCCTGTTTTTCCCCAAGGAAATGGTATAAGTGCAGGTTTAAACATTTTTCCTTAATCAACTGTGGGAGGATTTGCTTTTTCTTTGATGGAGGGAGGCAATTTCCTACAAACTCATTTGGACATTATCATCATCATTATTAATGTGAACAAAGCTTGTAGAACTTCACTTCCCCCAAACTGTCGAGCACAAGGGCTCAGGAGGTCTCAGATACGCAGAAGCTGGAAGAAGTTTCCAATAAGAGTATGATGTTGTCCGGTGTATAATTTTGAAGGTGACAGACTCTCTCTGTGGTCTGCAAAGTTCTTTGATTTGGGCTTTGTGTTACTCTGGGTTCTCCGGAGAAACAGAACCAATAGGAACTATCTCTTTATATTTAATGTATTTAAAATATTTAGTATAAATAAAAATATATATATATGTTTCTAAATGAAGAGATTTATTATGAGGAATTGGCTCATAGAGTTCTGGAGGCTGAGAGGTCCCAAGATCTGCACCTGGCAAGCTGGAGACAGAGGAGAGCCAGTGATGTAAGTTCTAGTCTGAGTCCAAGTGCAAAAGCAGGACAAGACCTATATCCCAGCTGGAAGACAGACAGAGAGTGAACTCTCCCTTACGCAGCCTTTTGTTCAATTCAGGCCTTCAGTGGGTTGGATGAGGCCCACCCACACTGGGGAGGGCAATCTGCTTACTCAGTCTACTGATTCAAATGTTAATCTCATCCAGAAACACAGACACACCCAGAATAATGTTTCACCAAATATCTGGGTACCCTGTAGCCTGGTCAAGTTGATACAGAAAATTTACCATCATAGGTGCAGTGCTCACACATGCTGGCTCACCTCTCTGTCTGTCTTTCTGTCTTTTAATGATGTGGTTCCGTGTCCTGGCCTTGAGTGTTTGGCAGCTTAGCTGAAAGATCAGGACGATACTGGAACTCTCCCTGCCGTCCCAGGCTCTTCCATTTACAGCTGGTATTATTTCAGGCCTTCTTTGTTCTGTATTAGAACCACAGCCCCTCAACTTTTTTTTACTGTTTGGCTGCAGCACACATGGTGTATGAAATTCCATGCATAACATAGTTCCATGGGCATGTCCGAATTTTGACAATTCCTCCCCCATACTCCCACCCTCAGGTTTCCCAAGAAATAAAGCAAATAGCGCCACAGATGCCTTGTGACATGTTGTTCACAAAAGCATTTTACAAGCTTGGGAGTAACTCTTAAGAATTCATCAGTAATGTAGCATGGCTAGATCGGGCATGGCTAAAACATGTAATTCCCAGTTAGCCTGGGTACTTGAAGTTTTTCCGCTCGAGGAAGCTTATCAAAAACATGCATGGGACTTCCCTGGTGGTCCAGTGGTTAAGGCTTCACGCTTCCAGTGCAGGGGGCGCGGGTTCGATCCCTGGTCCGGGAACTAAGATCCCACATGCCACACGGTGTGGCCAAAACAAAACAAAACAAAACTTAAAAAAAAAAAAAATGCATGTGCTATGATTTACATTTGAAAAAGATATGATTTAGAAACTTGCCTTGGACTGGTAGCAGTAGTAGATTTTGTTGTTTATCTCATCACTGAGGCGATGATACCACACTAGTCTTCACCACTGTTGCTGAGGGAAGGGGCCTGAGAGGTGTATATTCTTTTGATTAATGCTGGTTGCAAACCTGGCTCCAGAATCAGAGCTGTGAAGATCACTGTGCTTAAAATCAAAGCCTATATCAAAGCTCCGAAAGTGCGGGTGATTCCAAACTATTTGCTCAGAAGGAAAGACTATGGGGCTAGGATTCCCCATTCAACCTGGCCCTTCCTATTCCATGATGTTCCTTTAGGCCTCCTATCTCTTGCCAGATTATAAAAATGAGACTGTTAAGGCTTGCCCGTGAGTCTTCCAAATTACACAATAAATTCAAGGTGCTTTCCCTATTGCTAACACATGGCAGAGCCAGACACTTGCTGAGTTAACTTTCCCTTCCTTTCTCTAATCTGTTACCTGTATACCCGTGTTGGAGAATTGGAGTTAGGAAGTGATTCAGGAGCAGATGGAAACCAGAAGAATTCCAGCAGAGGCTTAGAGCTGGGCTTCTCAACCCTGGCACTACTGACGTTTTGAGCCAGATAATTTTGTGTGTGTGTGTGTCCTGTGCATTGTAGAATATTTAACAGTATCCTTGCCTTCTGCCCACTACATGCTAGTAGCAACCTCTCTCCCCAGTTGTGACAACCAAAATGAAATCACCCTCGGTTGAGAACGACTGGCTTAAAGCAAGCACTCTGCCTGGCACCATCCCCCTCTTCCTGGACAGCTGGCCTTCCCAGAGGCATCCTGCACGCCACCTTTGACACTGGGGCAATGCTTCACCGAGGTCACTAGTTCCCAGAGACACTTGGAGGAAGAATCAGCAGAACTTAGCACTTAATTTTGTCCACAGAATACAAAAGAGTAGAGGAAATAAAAAACATCAAGATTTTACCTATTTCACACTTTCTCTTTCCTTTTCACTTATTTCGCCAGGTAATTTACAGACCCAAGTATTGGAAATGAGAAGTCTTTTCCTAGTGGGTAGTGCTCTAGAGCTGTGTTTCAATTGAAACTTACGTACAACAATTATTCTTACAGGCTCTTTCTAACTTATTAAGTTTAAATGCTGCAGAAATATTACTCAGAGTATAAAATACGTGTAAGTGAACAGGGATAGGAACTTTTGCCAAAATGCTTTGAGAAGATGATCCCGTTTACAGCTCAGGGCCATTTCGGGCGCTTTAGAAACCTTCCTCCACTTCGTAACCTGTGTAGATCTGAAACCCTTGTTGGATCATAATAGAGACGTGACAGGCTGCCCCCTGGAACCTAAAGTCGCCTGCCCAGAGCTTGCTGATCAGAGAGGCTGAGCAGGTGCCTGGTGAGTCAGAAGCTGGGACGCTCCCGAGTCAGTGTCAGGAGCTGCAGGACCGCTGCCTGTTCTGGATGCCTCCTCAAGGCACTCTGGCCTTTGATGTAGCCCAGTGTGTGTTACGACTGCTTGCACTTTAAAGAGGAACAGATTGGAGATGGGAAATTAACAAATAATGAAATGGAAAAAGAGATACGAGAAACGGGACTGCTTGGCGGACAGGGTTCACCCAAGTCTTGAGGCTCATCTGTGAGAAGGGCCAGAGCTGATAAAGGCCCCCGCATGTGGGTGGTGTGCCATCTGGCTGCCTGCTGACTTCTGGAAGGGTTGGACAGCCTTGCAAAGACCGACCAACCCCATGAAGAGCCGAATGGCCTGGCTTCTGTGTGCTCTGCACCTTTCACTCGTGCAGTGATTTCTGAGATGAAAGGAAGTATCTGTCCTCTTCGTCCTTCCTGGATATTCCTCTCTGCTCATTTACTCCTTCCACAAACACGTGCTGGATGGTGAACCCGGCACAGGGCCTGTGTGGCACTGGGGCTACCATGGCGTCTGCTCCTGGGGGAGTCTCGGTGTCAGTGGGGGCAGGAGAGAATTGTGGTACGCGTGATGCGGTGGCACGGAGTACGGGGGTGAGAGCAAGGGTGCGCTCAGGCCTCCTCGCTCTGCTGGCTGGACGAGAGTTTGGGAGAGATGAGGTCAGGGAGATTTCAGAGATTCTTATCAAGTCTAATGAACGAATAGCAGTCAGATAAAAGGGACAGGGAAGGGCGATTCAGATAGAGGGAACGGCATATGCAGAGGACAGAGGGTGGGGTGAGTTCAGGGAAGTCCAAGGTACAGTTGCAAATATTGACGTATAAGGTCCAGGTAGGCAGCTGGAAAGAGCGATGGGAGCAAAAGTCTTACATGGCAAAGAGTGGAGACTTCATCTTGAAGGTGTCAGAAGGGTTTTAAATAGAAAATGGTTTTAAACAGGTGTTTTAGTAAGGTGACACAGGCTGCAGGTGGCCACAGTGTAGGAGATGGAGGTAAGGGTTCTCAAAATGGAGGCAGAGACTTGGGGCTACTGCAGAGGCCCAGCCAGGACACAGTACACAGCAAGCCCCACAGTCTGGCCCAGGACAAAATGCACGTCGCCCGCGGTGCCCCTCAAAATAGCTCAGGCTCCTGGAACTCTGAGGGTCTTTCAGGACTAGGCAGAATCCTCATCCAGAATGTTCACCTAACAGTTTGACATATTCTGCGTATCCTTTGCAAGTTAATTGACTGCTAATACATCTGTTTAAACTTGAGTCTCCCACATTAAGCTATTTTTCTCTCTCTCCTTTTTCTAAAGATTTATTTATTTTATTTTTTTTTGGCTGCGTCGGGCTTAGTTGCTGGCACGCGAGATCCTCGTTGAGGCATGCAGGATCTTTTGCTGCGGTGCGCGGGCTTCTCTCTAGTTGTGGCGTGCAGGCTCCAGGGCGCGTGAGCTCAGTAGTTGTGGCGCATGGGCTTAGCTGCCCTGCGGCATGTGGGATCTTAGTCCCCCGACCAGAGATCGAACCTGCGTCCCCTGCATTGGAAGGCAGATTCTTTACCACTGGACCACCAGGGAAGTCCCAGCTATTTTTCTCTTAATCACGAATTTGGGTTTATCAAGAGGACCAAACTGCTGTTCTCCCAGGCTTTGAGAAAAAGCCATTAGTGTCTTTTAGCTACATAGTTTTTACTGAATTTTTCTTTCAACAAAGGGAGGGTATATTTTTGAAGCTGTGCATGCCCTACCCTGAACACAGTTTAAGGGACTGGAAAGAATTCCCTGGAGAAGCCAGGGAACTTGCTGACCAAGCTGGCATCATTTTTCTTTCCTGTAAAATGTTTCCACTCAAGTGTTCTGATTCCAGCCTGAGGCTGGCACCAGCTGAGCGTTTGCAGCAAAGAAGTTATTTGAATGTTGGCCTTACCCTGACCCATGTTCAAATCATTTGTCTCACCAAGAGTATGTATTTTAAGATAGTAAACTAGATTAGCTCATATCCAGCAGTTTAATTGCTGATTCAGTTAAAAAGTCTTTACTTGATGGGGCCTGGCCTGAGATGGAGTAACCTCTGAGGCTGCCAGGACTTTTCTAAAAGAAGAGGCCTTCTCCCTTTTTCTTTCTTTTCTTTTTTTTTTTTTTTTTAATTAATCAATTAATTTATTTTTGGCTGTGTTGGGTCTTTGTTGCTGTGCACGGGCTTTCTCTAGTTGCGGCGAGCGGGGGCTACTCTTCATTGCAGTGTGCAGGCTTCTCATTGCGGTGGCTTCTCTTGTTGTGGAGCATGGGCTCTAGGCGCGTGGGCTTCAGTAGTTGTGGCACGTGGGCTCAGTAGTTGTGGCTCGCGGGCTGTAGAGCGCAGGCTTAGTAGTTGTGGTGCACGGGGTTAGTTGCTCCGCGGCATGTGGGATCTTCCCGGACCAGGGCTCGAACCCATGTCCCCTGCATTGGCAGGCAGATTCTCAACCACTGCGCCACCAGGGAAGTCCTACCCCTCTTTCTTTTATAAAGAAGAGACCTTTGTGCCCCCCCGCCTTTTAGTATCACTTTAGACTCATGGATTTTTCAAAAATGCTGTAGTTCATTAACTGCATAATTGTTTTTAGTACTCTAATTACGCCAAACTCGGTAAATGAGATCCTTTCCAAGATGGCTCTTGGGTCCTTTTAACGTGCCCCCAATGTTCTATGAGTATCTCCTTGCTTTTCTGACACAGCAAAGTGCTCAAGCTCAGATTGTCCTTTCCTTGGCCCAGTCTTGGAATCAAGACTTCTGTTTCTCTAAGAAGCCCTGTTTCCATTTAGTGCAGAAATGGTATTTAGAAACCAAACTCTGGGCATAAATTGTGCTTATTGCTAGGGTTGTCACTGCTTCCAGATACTTTCAGTAGAAAGAACTAAGAAATTTAATTTTTTTTTTTTCATCTTGAGCTCATAGTGATATGTTCAATTTAGAACCAGTATCACAGGGTATTTCCTTACTGTCCCCATTGCATATTTACGTCCCTCATGTCACACAGTGAGATCCTTGTTTACAGATTGACAACACTGATATCATGGCCAACAATAAACCTATTAAGTAAAGTTCAGGATTTCTTTTTCTTTTTTTTTGCCCGCACCTCATGGCATGTGGGTTAGTTCCCCGACCAGGGATCGAACCTGCGCCCCCTGCATTGGAATCATGGAGTCTTAACCACTGGACTGCCAGGGAAGTCCCTCTTTTTCTTTTTAAGTTTAGTACCATTTATTAAGTGAATTCAGCTGCTGATGTAGATCTTTTCAGTTCTTTTTGTCCTTTGGCTACATCCAAATAAGGGTGAACAGGCAGAAAACTGTATCCAAAAGTCACTTGCGTGACTTCACTTTTTTGTGCAGATAATATAATTATCATAACAGTTAGGCTCATATATTTCTGTTCATATTCAACTTTAGGATTTGCTTTTTCCCTCATACATTTTAAAAATTTTATTGTTTTAGTACGTAAAATATTTTATGGTGCAAAAGCCAAAACTGTATAAAACAATATAGTAAGAAAAGTCTCACTTCTACCTCCAGAAATAACCATTTTCATTAGTTTCTGTCTTCCTTATTGTGAAAGCAACCAACACCTGTCTGTATCAGGACCTGTTCTTTATACACACACAGGAATGGTCTGAGGTGCTGGTTCTCAGGGCCAGCCATAACCAGAGAAAACAAGTTAGAAACAGTGAAGTGTGGCATTCCCTATCTTACCTCGCTCTGTTAATTTGCTTAGTTTTGTCTATTGCTTGGTAATCTGTGCAAAAGGCAAAGCTCTCCCGTGGGAGGATAATTAACGGGTGACTGGGAGGCCCTGAGGTTCAGGCCTTTCAAGTAGAATGAAGATGTCTCAGTTTGGTTTTGATGGTCCCTTTAATCGCCTTTGACAGGGGTGGAACTGACTCTATCCCCGGAGCAGATCTGGGATCCGTGAAACAGATTCTGACTAAGCAGATAAGTTGCTTCTCTGGTGGGCCTTTTAGTGCAGCTGTTGTTTTTTCACTTGAGTAATTTGGGCTTCCCTTTCCTTTTCATATAATATTATCTAGTTTTAATCCCCTCCTGCATAATAGTTGCTGGGAACAAATTTTTTCTTTAGAATAAACATTTTGGGGAAGTTAACTTTTCACATTTGTTGTTGTTGTTCCTTACTTGACATTAAGGAGCTTTTATAAGCAATTAAAACTAGGAGAAAACCCAAACCAAAAATTCCCCTAAACTCCAAATGACCTCAGTAGGAATCTCTTCCAGTATATCTGGTCTTAGCTCCTCAGTAAGTTTAGGGAGTGATTCTTTGTCCCACTTCCAAATGACAACTGTGAACTATGGGTAAACGTGGATAAGCACTTCTAATAGTTTCTGTTAAACATGGTTTTGGAGGCAGACTTAGAAGAGTTAATCTGAAAACTAGAGCTGGACAGGAAACTGGATCTGAAAGCATTTCCTGGAACGATTCGGTCCTTCTCTCAAATGGTGAATGTTCTTGGTAAAGAAACTCTCTGAGATGGTGGAGGTGGGATGGCCTTTGAACCAGATCCTTCCAATATTAAATCGTTTTGTTAGTTCTCCCTTGGATGATGAAGCCCATTTTGATCATGTCAGGGTGCTCAGAGTACAGTAAATAAACTCTGGAAAGTGACCACTGCCTGTTCTTGGCTAGAATGGGATAGAAAGGGGAGTATGAGGTTTTCACTGATATTTTCTAAATCTCAGTCATTCCAGTACCACCGTTGTGGTTTAGTCATGTCAGGATACCAGCTGTATTACCATTTGCTTCATATTTTTCTTTAAATATACTCACTTTAAAATTTTAGATTTATATCATTATTAAAAAGGGAGATGAGCCGGAGCTGGAAAAATGTTAATCACTTATTGACATCAAACTAAGACTTTCCCCTAAAGTAATTGCCAGTACTGAAAGAAAATTGAAAAAAGGAATAACATTTTGATTCAGTATTATTTATTGGGGAATACTTGTGTCACCTAAGAAAAGATCTCCATTAGGTATAGGTAAGGAATTTCACTTAGAGAAACATTGCCCAATGCCATATTTTGACTGCTCTGGTTGTATTTGGGAAGGTGGCAACCATTGATACAGATAGCTTCTATGCTCAACCTTTAAAAATGTCCTTTAAAACTAAGCGTCTCCCAGTAGTTTGGCATATGTCTTAAAAAAACAAACAAACAAAAAACCCTTATTTCAGATCAAGGCACTGCGGTTTCCTCTAGAAACAGAATACATGCATACATATTCTAATCCATGTTCCAAAAAAGGTGACTTATAAGGAAGCGTAAACTGTGGCAGGATAAAATAAAGGTGAAGCAAAATAAGATAAACATGGAAATAAGGTAGAAATAAAATAGGAAAAATAAGGAAGGAGAGGACAGAATAGAATTAGCAGTAAGAGTAAAAATTCGTATCATGGTGACCTGTACACCTGCCACATAGAAACATAAAATTTTGCATGAACTTCCTAATGGCCAGTGAGGAAAGGGAAATTGTGTCTATTCCACAATCCCCAATATCTGTAAGATAAAAATAAAACCAACTGCTTAAGAAAAACATGAGCATTTCTTCCAGGAACCTCATAGAGAGGAATTTGTGTGGTCTGTTGCCTTCAACAATATCTTATTATAAATGTATAGTTTTCATAAGATAACTGTTGATAGATAGACTCTGATGGCCAAAGAGATGAAGAAGATAGTGTCTTCTACCAAAGAGAAGTTTAGTAAAACTGCTTCTGAGAGCAGTCAGTATGAAGTTCAGCTCCCTGCCACTCTGCTGTGAAGTAGACACATACTTTAGGTCATCTGCAAGTGTATTCTGCAAGCATTCTTCCCTGAATGTGGAGAGAATGAACTCAGGAAAATGGCGATGAGTTTAATATTGTACTTCCCAGACAAGCCTGGACCATGGGTGAGCTGGGGTTAGGTTGGTGCCCTCTTGAGAAAGCCAAGGAGCCCAGTAAGAACAGGCTGGAAGGCCATCCCACACTGGGCTTCACCGAGGGAAGATGACTGGTGAGGGTGGGGTAGGGAAAGAACTCCTCTTGGAAACTCATGTGAATCTGCTCTAGGACCCAGATTGACGGGGGAGTGATTGAGTTCCCACGTTCCACCCAATATGGTGTTTTGAGACTGAACAAAGTTTAAAATGTGTAAAACCATTCAATCACCTTGGCCAAGAAGGAAAACTCTCCACAGATGCCTCACAGGCGACCTAACTTTGATCCTGGTTCCTGGTGAAGTCTTGGTGATGGTACCCAAAGGAAGCTGCTTGTCACGTGGGACTGTTACTTAATTTACAAATCAACTAAAAGCTGGCAAGTGTCTTCCGAAAATAACAACTTTAGCTTTTGAATAGTTCTGACAACAGTGAATTAGCAAAGTCATTTGTCCATTGGAGATGAGAAACTGGCATTATAGATGGTAAAAGAAGGCTTCTGTGGTTTTTGTTCTGGAGGTGGCATGTACCCGGCTCATCCAAAAGTGCTATCACTTATTAGATCATTAAGAACAAGTTGCAGGGAATTCTCTGATGGTCCAGTGGTTACGACTCTGAGCTTTCACTGCCTAAAGTGTGGGTTCCATCCCTGGTCAGGGAACTAAGATCCCGCAAGCTGTGGTGTGGCCAAAAAAGAACAAGTTGCAAAGAAGAGAAAGAAGCCGGAATGAATGGAAACCTGTCCTAATCTGTTGAAACTGCTCCCCCAGGAAACATTTCTGATAGTGACTCTTGAACTATTACAGTACAGGTTCTAAATGAGCCTCCATAGCCCAGAGTTGAGTTCATGCCCTTGGCCTATGACCTTTTTCCTGTCTGAAGAAGCAGAGACCCCTCAAAGCCACAGATAATCTGATGTTTCTGGTAGGTTTCTCCACAGAATGGTAAAAGGTATAACAGGGGTGTGAGGTAGCCTGCCCCTCGTTTAAAATATCGGCCTGAGAAACCGTGACTTATTCAGCAAAGTAACTAATCGGTACTCTCTGTTGTCTTGTTTGCCAGGGGTGAGTCAATCTCACTTTACTGTGGATGATATGGCTGGGCCTTCTAGACTAATTAGCTCAGGTTTACCTTGGTCCAGGTGAACTTGGCCATCCAGATGGCAGGGCAAGCTCAGCCATGGAAATTGGAGCTTCTAGTGAAAGACAAGTGCTTAGCACTGCCAGTGGAGCCATACTTTAAGACCTGGTAGGATCCCAGCCTAGAGCATGCTCCACAACGACTTAATATTCTTCTCTTACTGGAGCACATCCAGTTAGAATCCCAGAGGTAAAGACCACAGTGAGAAAGCTTTCCTGAGGGGTTTAGTGTTTGTTTTGTGCTTACAAATGCCTTGACTTTAAAATGTCTGCCTCCTATTATTTAGGGTTTTAGGCCTTTTCTTTCTTCAGCCATCATGGAAAAGAATTTTGGCAGATGCAAGGCTAGATTGGACCCCCTTATCTCCATCTCCCCTTGGGGACTGCTGTCGAGTTGCCTGTCTCATATGACAGGAATCGTTTTCTGCTGGTTTTGATTGAGTTCTCTGGCACAGTGGATAGGATTTGTTGTAGCACATACATTCCCCTTGCCAAGGTACACAGCGTCTTTAGGCTTAGAGGCTTGTTTTATGATTTCTCCCCCCTAAACTTAATTTATTCTATATATCCCATGGCAGGACTAAACACTTGTGGGTATTTGGCTGCCAGAACTGGAGGTGGATCCGATGGGGCCGTGTCTATACTTGTTGAAGAATGAGAGGGTTGCTTCCTTCTGGGGCATGTTTTCAGAGAGAGTTGTGCTAATTCAAACAAAACTTTTCAACAAACTTATTCATGAATAGAACTTACGGGATAAATTGATTCTAGGGGAGCAGTCAATTTTTTGTTAGCCTTAGGGAAGGTATTTTGGATTGCATAGAAAGTGATGCCCTTCCTCTGCCTGTAACCTTGGGCATAGCTGTCCTGTTAGGACATGGTGGGACCCAGGAGATGCAAGGGCTGAGAAGAGCAGGGGCCACTGTGAAGGCTTTCAGCCGCCCCTATTACTATATGTCAGTGTATGAAAATTTTTTAACTTTTAAAACTCTACTCGGGCGAGCAGATGGAATCATTTAAAAGATCTCAGCAACAGGGCCCCCCCTTCCCAGGACCTGCTATGACTTTCAAGGATCTGAAAAACCTTAGTGAGAAGAGTGAGGTAGGGTGGGAAATGAGAATTGGAAACAGGGATTCCAGATTCGTTCATTTAATCAACAAATATTTTTAGCGTGTGCCTACTCTGTGCCAGGCACCATGCTGGACCCTGGGGGCTCCATGGTCCGCCCTGCCCGCACGGAGCTCTGCAGGCCAGCGGGGAAGACAGACATGATTCGACAAGCCACACAAAATAGATAATGAAAATCGGGGCTATGAAGGAAGTGCACCAGGGCTTGGACGTATCATGGAGAACCTGGTCTAGACTTGTTGGGGGGCAAGAGGGGGCACTGGGCTCCCCTGAGGAAGTGATGTTTGATCCAAGATCCCCAGGATGAATAAGAAATAACCTGGGAAGTTGGAGGGCAGTACAGGCAGAGGGACTCAAACTTCAGTGGGCATAAGTGTTACCTGGAAGCATCCTTAAAAGTTACATGTTTGCATCTCATCCCCGGAGAGTCAGACTCAGTGGTTCAGAGGTGGGGCCCCCAAACCTATATCACCCCAGGGGATTCTGATGCAGGTCATCTGGGGAAATACCGTATTAAACATTGGGAGACGCTCTTTCCCTCCAATGTGCAATGTTTGCTGAACTCCAGGCCTCCTTTATAAGGGTGGATGCACTTAGGTTTGGCATGAGTGTAACCCCAAGTGTTCAGGGGAACCTTGCCAGCCTCCTGGTCAGGCTGAGTTTTATGAGGTTCCTTGACGGAGACGTCACTGGCCATGGCCGAGGCGGGTTCTCCCTGCTGGGGCCTGTGGGGAGAAGTCATCGTGGTGCTCCCAGATGGCAGGAAAGCTCAGACCGAGCCAGCAGGGTTTCCTCCTGACAAAGAGCTTTCTGGAGACTCTGGGGCCTCGGCTGGCAAGCAGGGGTAAGCCGAGCCCACCGGATTCTCATCCCCCTTCTCGCTGCTACCTCCGCTGGCACTGGACCTGAGGAATTTGAGGTGGCAGGGCTGTTACTGGGATCGGAGCCGTTGGTTAAACTATATCATATTTTTTCAATTCTCTATTTCACGTCTCTGGTTATATCAGGAGGAAGTCTTGATGTGCACCCCTTCTTTAGAAAGCTCTGGAACACTTGCTCGTCTCCTTTTCAACAGAGAAAGCAGACCTCAGAGCCTTTTGCAGGCAACAGGGGCTAGATCCAATTTAATAATCGTTTGGGCTTTGTTCTTTTTATTTTGACGCTTACCCTCTTTTTATGGTAAGCGGTACTGGTTTTCTGTTTACAGCAGCAATATCAAATTTCCTTTCAAAATAAAAAAAATTTTTTTCTTACATAAAAGCCTTATTTAAAAAAAAAAAAAAGGCTTATTTAAAGCAAAATAAGTAAATAAGAGAGTTAGGGATACAAACTGTAAATGATATATGTGAACAACTGAGTTTGGGAAGTATGGGCCTGGAAGGAGCCATCTGGATTTTCCATCTCGTTTAATCCTCATAGCAACCCTGTGAGGCAAGAACAGTCAGAGAAGTGAGCTAACCCGGCCGGCCTGGCCGACTTCCCTCTGCTCTCTCAGCCTGCCCTTCGTGGTGACTGGGGGACACGGGGAACTATGCACTCACTCTTCTGTGACCCTCAGCTCCCCTGCTTGCGCTGTCCCCTGCTCTCTGGGCCTTTCCCTGCTGTCTGTAGCCAGAGCTGCTCTCAGAGGAGCTCGGCCTCACCCTTTGTCCTGGCCTCCTTCGCTTCAGCCCGGGCAGCACTGGGTCTCATTGTTGCGAGCAAAGAACAGAGCTTGAGGGCACGGGAACCCGGTCTCTTGACTGAATTTGCCTGCTCTTGGACGCAGGTGATTCTCTGGGTGGTCTGGAGCCCGGTCTGAAACTTGTTGACATTTAACAGTTCGGTTCTGCTAAAGGTTGACAGAATTATTGTGCTCTTGAAAGTGGTCCGCATGTCCCAGAAAGTCCGCACTCCTGGGGGATCAATTTGTGTGTGGTTTCTATTCAGAAGGCCTCAGCAGTTTACGTTTCCTAAGCAAGTGATTAGTGGCATATTCAAGGTCTGATTCACTGGGACATTTACGTCCTGGAGGAGAAAGTCAGTCCAGTCACAACCTCAGAAACTTTACACACTCTGTCCATTTTGGTTCTGCGGCACCGGTGGCTTCTGGAATTGGCCCACATAGAAGGTACTTGGCCTGGGAGTGTCCACAGAGGGCCGCCCCTCGCTGAGCTGGATTTGGAGAATGAAAGTTGGCAAAGACTTGCTGTGTCTGCTCCTGAATGTCACACATGTTGTTATACCTTGGGAATGTAGAAGATGTGGGGTTTTTTAAAAGTAGCCACTCATCTTATCTGTAGAGGAAACCCTCAGGCTTTCTTCCCTCCTGACTCATCTCAGGGGAGTGTCTCCTGGAGCCAAAGAGAATGAAGGACCTTCCTGGCGGGAGAGCCACCCTCTCCTTGGGAACTAAAAAAATATAAATAAATAAATAAATAATTTCAATTAAAAACATACTTCATTGTATGTAACTTGTTGCTTTTCCCAAAGGAAAAATAAATATATATATACGTCAATTAAAAATAATAAAATTTTTAAAAATAAAAATAAAGAGATCTGCAAAGATATTAAAAAAAAAAAACCAAAAAAAGGCCTCTTCTCTGCAAGTTTGTGACAGTTTGACCACCACGGCCACCTTCCCTTAGACCCACAAGTCAGAGAGGCAGGCCAGTTTTTCTCCCATCTGCATGTAGTATTTTAGGCTCATGTGTAAGGAGTACTGTATTTTAAGTTGGTGGCTGGCAGAGAGCAGAGGCCCTAGTACTGATTTGCTCTGTCATCGTAGGCAAGTCATCTTGCTCCCATCTCTGCATCCCTAGCATAGGGAGGAGTTTCCTCCCCAGGGCCCCAGGATCCTGTGGGGGTAACAGAAGAAGTTTAGATGAGAAAGAGACTGGAAAGGGTTAAGAGCATAATGTAATTTTGCTTTTCTTTTGCCGGGGTTTGGAGCCGTGAGGACTCCGTGGTACACAGGGGCCCTCCGAGCACGCATATCCCCACATCTGTCTTAGTTAGGAGTTGTTTACAAAGAACAGAAATTTGCTCAAGCTGGCATCAGTAGATTGGGGCAGGCTCTCAGAATACAGTGGTTAATCACACGGGCATCCAGATTCAGGAAATAGGGTTCAGCTGGGATGCGGTGGGACCAGAATGGGATTTCAGAAACGGGTGTCTCTCCCTGCTGTGCAGTTTCTCTCATTTGCTTCTCGGTCCCTGACTGTCTAGTGTCTGTCTTCCTCGCTGTCCCATCTGTTTGTTTGGGAGGATAGGGGGCTGCAGGACTGTGTTATTTCCTTCTTGTCCCTGGTCCAGCAAGGCTACTCCCGTCTCCATTTTACATGAGATTTCGTCCCCACCTCCACCGTCGCCTAATCAGTACTTCACCTTTTTCACATCCCTGCCACACTTAGAAAATGATCGTTGTGTGTCTTCTGGGATAAAGGGACAGAGCAGGTTGTCACCAGAGGCCTAGGACTTGGGGGGCGGGTGGAGACCCAGCTGCCCCAAGGGCTGAGAGGATCAGTATGGCACCCTCCTTAAACCTCTTTATAGATCTCTGGTTGGGGAGCTCTGCCCTTACTGAACTGAACTTTGTATTCAATTTCTAAGTTCCCAGGAGAGAGTAGAATTGGCCTCAGATCAAGTGTCCACGCTTGCTGCAGTCACCTGTGGCCTGAGGCCGGCACCCGGGGAACAGACATGTCCCCAGGGTCCTCACGATGGGGGCGATGGGGGTGTGGGGGGGGGGCAGGGAGTGGCATCCCAGGTCGAGCATCCAAATAGCGAGCAGGCTCAGGTGCTTAGCGAGCAGGCTCAGGTGCTTAGCAAGCAGGCTCCTCTCCGCCCGTGAAGGTGGGGACCTTTGTCCTCAATCTCTATGGTCCCACAACATCTGGCACAAATACTTGGTAGGTTTTGGACGCTCAATTAATGTCTATTGTTGAATGAGCGCCTAGGCCCGTGCGGGGTGGAGGCCTAATGTTCTGCCGAGCGTGACACTTGACATCTCCGGAAACTCAGCCACCTCCCCACCCCCTGTGTCACATCGTGTGACGCTGCTTCGCCCCCATTTCTCCAGGACATCTCGCAACCAACCGGGGCCTTCATGCCGTTTTCCTCTTTCTTGTTACCCTCTGAAGTCTCAAACCGAGAGCCTTTAACCAGCGGGGCAGGCCGCCTGTGTTTTTTCTCAGAATGAGGCATTTGGAACCAATTGTGTGGTGGCCCCTTGGAGTTAGCTGTTTAGAAGTTAAACAACACACACTAATACTGCATTGTAAAAATGTCTTTCCGGCCAATGTCTTGGACTTTTGTGTTTCTGTGGAAACACCCATCTAAATTTCCTGCTTGATTTTTTTTCTTAATGGTCAGACATTAACTTGGCAAATACTACTGTTTTTTAAAATGCTGCTGATGTTAAAGCAAGCAGCAGCAGTACCTTTCGGGGGTAAGAAATCTACATTCAGTCATTGGAAATAAATTGGTAGTGGTTGACATCTGCTGAGAGTGACAGAGACCCTTGGCTTAATTAATAATTTCATCTCAGTTCCGTCACTCGCCCTGTTTTATAACAGCTTTATTTAGCAGAAAGAGAGATGTGAACGGATGTTTCTTTGTAAGAATGGGGGTATGTAATACTTTGTTCTGTATTGACTCCCATATTTATTTCTATATTGGGTACGTAGCTCTTTCTTACTTATTCTACATGAATCACTTGGATGCATAAATTCAAGGACATATGTTTGCAGCTCTCACACATCTGTCTTGAATTTCATCTTTTCCACCCCGTCTTCTACTTTCCAAACAATTTACCTCCCTCTTTCTCTCTCCCTGCTGTTATTTATTTCATTGTGCCGTGGAACCCTTTCATTTCAAGAGCTGGCGGAGGGGAACAATGCAGGCCACACAATCCATTTCTATATAAAGGCATCTTGGAGCATGGCGAGCATAGCTTCTTCGTATAGGATACGATTCCTTTTGCTGGGGACACAGCTGGTCCAGAGCACATAGCAGCGTGGCTGACCCTGGTTTCAGAGCTCTAGAGGAGCCCGGCTTGCTGGGTTCCCAGTGAGGTAATGTTGTTCCCATCATGGACCAATCCAGTCCAATTTATGGCTGACCTTCGTGTGCCCGGCTCCGTGCAGAAAGGGCCCTTATGACTATCCTCTTTGATCTTTTTTTCCAGACTGAGAATTTCTCACATCATTGTAAATGTTTCCTTTCCTCCCCTTGTCATTTGGCTGGGGCTCCGTGGGGACTTCCTGAAGCAGGAAAGTGGTAACAAGGGGTTTAACTGGGCACTCAGAAAGTTCTGCCAAGAAACAGAGCTTTCTGTGCAGCCAGGGCAAAAAAAAAAAAAAAAATAAAATAAACCCTGATGAAATTACAATCAAGTAGGAAATTGAAAGAAGTTCTCTGCTGATGGCTTCACGGTGGAGCAGGTATGGATGGTGCTGAAATGATAAACATCGCTGAAATTCTCACAAACCATACTTCCGGCCCCTATTTTCATTTGGAGAGAGGACATGGAAACGCTCACCCCTCTGACTTGTAATTTACAGCATTTGGGTTAGGAGGTGTTACGCAATCGCATTCCTAATCTACTGGAAGCTGCGGAAAGTTTTGAGCCTATTTGCCTGATTTGTTTTTTGGATAAGAACTTACTTAGTAGCTGTTTAGGAACCATGATGAATGTGTGAGAACGAAATACCAGCTTGCTTATTTTTCATGCCGCATCTGTAGAGTCAAATGTGAGAAGCTAGTAAACATACTTTCTTGGCCTGAACGTCACCATCGTCGTCGTCGTCATCATCATCGTCGTCATCATGATGTATTGAATACCTACCAGGTGCGCAGCACTGAAGATGCAAAAGCAGCGTAAGATTTAGTCTCCTGGAGGGACTCGTCAGATGGAGGAGGCACAAGATGGTTTTGAGCCCTGGAAGGATGAACACAGTAGGATTCTAGAAGGGTGGAATTCTCTTTTGCTATTGACTTGCTGGATCACGTCGCATCCTTAAATTCCCTTGTTCCCATAGTTTGTGAAATCTCCCTCTCTTTCTCATTGGATCTTTTCACTGTGGTACCTGGCCCTAGGGGTTCTATCGTGTGCAGTAAGTCCATGCTGGACATGTCATTCAAGTGCTGAGTCTGAGAGTTAGTGGAAAATCAGAGGTTGGAGCTCCAAGGTCATGGAGAACTGAGGAGACTGGGGGAGCTCTGTTGTCCTCCCTCAGGAACGTGCATGAACACTGTCTCCTGGGGGAAGATCTGTTTTCAGATGAAGAAGTTTTCTTAGTATGGATTTTAATTGTATTTATTTGGCCACACCATGCGTGGTTTGCAGTATCTTAGTTCCCCGACCAGGGATCGAACCCATGCCCCTTGCAGTGGAAGCTCAGAGTCCTAACCACTGGACCGCCAGGGAAGTCCCTGGGTTTTTATTTTTAAAAATTTAAATGAAAACAAAACCTTGCTGGCATTTTTTTTTTTTTTTTTTTTGCCGAAGTCCCTTTATCAGCTATAGCCAGTTCCCAAATTTGACGGCCTTACATTTTGTATTGAACTGTGAGGGATGAATTGGTTGGGGCCGGGGGGCCGGGGCGGGGGTGGGGGTGGGGAGTGGGTATGAATTGATGGCATCTACCATCTTCTGGCTCGGGAGGGGGGAACGTGGGAGATACCACTACTTTGACAAGCAGCTTCCTCCAGCAGAATCCCCAACTCTGCAAGGAACGGCAGTCTTCCTTCCCCACAGTCCTTATTCCTTGGGTTCCTGTCTTCCCTTTTTGTTTTGTTTTAACCTTATGGGCCCTATAAAAACCTGGTGTGCAGACCCTCAGAATTTATTGCTCTTTGGTATGAACTTAAACATTCTGGGTTGAACTTGTATGGTGACACGTCTCTCAGAGGAGGTGGCAGACCCAAGATCCCAGTGTTCCAGGAAAAACACACTGCTCTGGGTGAATGTGGGCAAACTTTCCCGATAATATCAGCAGAAGGATCCATGATGGCACAAGCCACAGAAACCCTATCCCCCCCAGAAGTGAGTGCCTGGGGAGCTGCGACGTGGTCTCTCCAGTTCCAGAGTGGTTCTGGCTCCTGATCCTCTCCCCTCTGAAAACTCCCAACCTCTTCTTTAGTTCTTCTTTCTTGATGGCATATGTTATTACCAGCCACCCCCTTACTGTTCCAAACCACTCTGCCCAGTAGAGGCTTTTATACCAGATGGGGCTTTAGGAAATCCCTCTGTCAGCTTGTGAAAACTGCAGACAGGGAAACAGAGCAGCCTCTCCTCCGTCTTTGGTGACAGCCAGAAAGAACTTGGCAGCCATATGTCCCTTTGTGATCCCAGCAACTGCTCACCTCCTGGCCTGTTGACTCATTAGGACAGGAAGTTGTGTGGCATAGTCAATGAACCTCTTTAATTGGAGTTGCAAATGGGACCAGGTTCCAAATGTTCGGAGAACAGGACTCCCCAAGCCTGAGGTGAGTGAGAGGGATTAAGAAGTAATTTTGCATTTTAGCACTTTTGAAAGGGTAAGGAGAAAACATTTACGTTTTTTGTCTTTATATTTGTGGGCATCATTTCTTATCCCATTAATTTTTTCTTGTTGTTGATTGAAGCCAGTCCGAAGGTGCAGTTTTCTGAAAGGACCTTTAGCAGCAAAGTTGCCTGGTGAGTGACTCCCAGGAAGGAAGGAGGGAAAGCGGACGGAGGCTGTGGCCTCCGTGTCTTAGAACGTGTCGGCTCCTTCTGGACTGCTGGTTGCAGACGGGATGCAGCTTCATTCATAGGAACCCACTGTGGCTTCGTCACCAGAGTCACAAAGCTGCAGCCCACTGCCAGTACTGGCAGCCAGGCCCAGGCGTCCTAGCCACATGAAACACCACTTTTTAAATGTTTAAGCTTCTCATGTCCACTAGCATGGGCACCATCAGTCCCTTTTGTCTCAGGTGGTCGTAGTTAGAATTAGTGGCCATTTCTTAGTTGTTCTGCCACACCCCTGTTAGGAGGAAGGAACATCATGGACTGGATGCTGGTCTGGAAAGTATCTGCATTTCCACGAAGAAGTGGAGCTTTTGCCCCTCCCAGAGCCGCTGCTGGGGAAGCAGATCCTCCTCTGCTCTCCCTTCCTTCATCAGAGCCCATCTGCTTACCTTCTGGCAGGAGGCCTCTTGTAATCTATTCTGTATTTATTTGTGTGGGTTATTCTGGGTCCCAGCCCTGGCAGGGGCCAGTGGCCCTGTGATGTCCTGATCACCATTTTTCAAACACTGCTTAGTAAGTGCCCTTGCAGTTTGATTATGTGCAGGGCCCATTGCCCTAGATGGGTTTTCATCAGAAAGATTTCATCATATTCTCTACCACTAGACTCTGGAAGGACACACATTAGAAGCGTTCCCATGTGAGTGTTTACTAAGCACGTCATATGTTTTATTTATCCTCATGGTAACCCTAGGAAGTATTGGGCTGGCCAAAAAGTTCATTCGGCATTTTCCGTAACATCTTACGGAAAAACCCAAACTTCTTGGCCAACCCAGTAGGTACCATGGGACCATTTTGCCATTGAAGAAAGTGAGGCTGGGGGGGCTGCTGTGTAATTTGCCTGAGGGGCAGAGCCAGGATTCCAGGCCATCTGCCCCCAGAGCCTGTGCTCTCAGCTGCTACGTGTGCTTCCCTCCCACGTTCATGCAGTGAGGATTTGGAGGCCCCCAGAACACAGCAGTCTGCTTGGAGGAAGGATGAAGGGGCAGTGGTGATTCTGTGTTGGACCTAATAGAAGCATAGTATGCGCCCCTCATGCTGGGAAGCGGCAGGGCTTTGACAGCACTTTGGAGCCACAAGTTAAGACAGAAGCAGAGCTTGCTGTCAGCCAGTGAGGTGTGTGGTAGAAGGCTGGCTGCTGACAAGGACAGACGTCTCTTGGATAAAGAGATAAAAGGAAGAAGCAGCGTATCAGATCCTCCACCTCATACTAGCGGCAGAGTGGTTCCTGTTGTGAAAGAATATCTTGCAGAGCAAAGTGAGGCTCTTAAAAACTTAACAAGTCCCCACAGCACCAGGCTGGGAGTACCCCGCACTTACTCTGCAGGGTTGTCTCCTGGCCTGGTTCCTATGTCTGCAGTGTCCCAAATTGCACAAGGCCTAAGAAGTCATTTCCCACACCCCCGCCTCCGCCAGAATGTAACCTACAGCTGACATGGATGCTTGATGGGGGTTAGAGGGGTCAGCACATTTTTCCACTTAGGGTCAAGGAGAAATGGCAGTGTCCTCTTTAGGCCTCATCATCATTTCTGACATTTATCGAACACTTACTGTGTACCAGGCAGTGTTCTAAGCCTTATACGTATATTAATCCAGTTCATTGTAACAACAACAATATGGAGCAGGTATTGTTATTATCCTCACTTTACTCGTGAGGAAATAGAGGCTCAGAGAGGTGAAGTAACTCGCCCCAGGTCACCCAGCAGGGATGTAGCAGAGTTGGGATTTGAACCCAGGCAGTCTGTTCCAGAACCATGTTCTTAACCATTTTACCTACACCATACTGCCTTCTGATAGAAGTACTGACTAAAGATTGGAGTGACCAGCAAGGACCAAACTCAGCCCTGAACTGTTGCTTCTTGGGGCTGCCCCTACATGGAATCACAGTGGTTTTATGGAGGATGTTTGAAACAGTAAGCGTGTTTGATTGAACACACAGAGCCATTCCTGGCACGTTCATTAAACTAAGATGGAGCCAGGCTTCCTTCTGGCCCTTTTTGCTCACTTTTCCTGGCAGTTACCGCGTGTTATGCCTGCGCAGAAGTAGTTACAGCTCCACTTTTGTGCGTGTGGTAAAATAGATATAACATTGACCATTTTTACCATTTTCCACTTCTAAACCGTAAGGCTCCTGAAGGCAGGCCTGTTGTCTCACACCCTTCATGTCCCCTGTGGCACTTTGATTATTGTTGTAAGTGAACCACACCGGGTGAATCTCTGCTGGATTGCGTAGCCCCGCTAGGTCAGCTGTAAATCAGCTAGAAAACTTACTATTCTGAGATTTGGGGAAATGGAGAGTAAATTTATAACATCCCTCCTACCTAGTCTTGTCTTTTTCTTTTTACTGCAGCCTGGAGTAGCAGAGATGGACCCAGAAGGAGAGCGTGTGGTGTATTTCATGCCTGGTGCCTTTGTCTGCAGGAAGCGGCGAGGACATGTTATTTTGTAAACCTCACGCTCTATGACCCTTAGGGCACAGGTTCTCTTTCTAAACCAGCTGTAGTGAAGGGGAAATTGATTGTTAATCTAGTTGCAGAGCTGCGTCCACTGGGAGGGCTTTGATTTCTCATAAGCTGGTGCAGGTTCCGATCAGCCTGGCGCAGTCCCCCCGCACCTCTTCCTTGATCTCACTGGTCCATTCTCTGTGTTGCCTCCAGACAGAGGAGAGCTGGGGAAGGGAAGGGATCAGAGACACTGTTAGATAAAGGCATAAGAGCTTTAATTCCACCAGCACTTGTTTTGGGTAATTTATTCTGCAGTTTAAAGAGCTTTCTGGGCCCCCAAGTCTCCCAAGGAACAAGGAAGAGTCTTGGTCATCAAGAAGCCCTTTAAATGGCTGAACTTGATTGTGTAGCTGGGCATCTAGTCTGGCTGACCCGTCGACAGTGTTTCCTCTCTCCCTTCCTTCCTTCCATTGTCATTCCTCCATTTGCTCACCATCATTTACTGAACACATAACATGTGCCAAAAGCACTGTACTTGGCCAACCGTTGTACCAGGCTGGGAAATTGGAGTCTCAGGCCAAATCACACACTGGGAATCCTGCCTCAGAAGCAAGGTTTGGTCTTAACTCTGGGGATATGAGGACAAGGTCCTGCTGGAGCATTTAGAATGGTTCTGGGATAACAACAACAACAACAACAATAATAATAATAGCAGCTAACACTTACATAGTACCAAACCTGGGTCAGGCCCTATTCTAAGCACAGTATATGACACATCTAATCTTTACAACAGCCCAGTGAGGTGTGTAGGTACTGTTATCTCCATTTTGCAAGTGAGAAAACTAAGAGAGGTGTTAGGTAGCTTGCCTGAGGTCACCAACTAACAAGTGGCGGGAGCAGAGTTAGACCTGGGCTCCAGAGCCTGTGCTGAGTAACCTCTAGTGTATGTATATACTGCCTTGACATTGGACAGTGGGACGGGGGGGATTTCCCTCTCACACTGCATATATAATGGGCTTTGGTCATGTTTGGTTAGAAAGGGTAGGGATACTTTTGAAGATCTGTTTTCACATGCTGCTTCCAGAAAGGATGGTGTTGACCGTGGTCAGCCTTCGGTGGAAGGGCTGGGGTAAGGCCTGCCTGAGAAGGTTCCAGCTGACCTTGCCAAGGAGCTGGCTGATTAATCCTACATCTATGTTAGCTTTGGCCTGATCCCACAGATTTTCAGCAGCTGTTGAGAAATTAAAAACTTAGACCCCCAGTCAAGTGCAAGACCCAGTCCTCAGAATGAGAAGCAGATTCTGGGTCACCCTCAGGAGCTGGGGCCTCTCAGAAATTGCCAGGTTGCATTTCCCTGTGGCATGTGTGGGCGCTGACTAATCCCACCAGGGTTTCCGATTAGCTCAGCTTTAGAGTCTGCATTTTTACAGTTTACCAGTCCCCAATCCCATCCCTTTTGATATTTGCTTCATTGTTCGGTGGGTCACTGTAAAAGCATTTCTGGTCGGCACTCCTGGGATGACAACTCCTACCGCAGCCTTGGGATCGCTAACCAGAACCTGCCACCAGGCTGAGGAATGGGAACTTTTAAGTAACCCGATAGCCCGGTTTGTCATCCTTTTTGCTCTTGGCCAAGTCTAGCTAATATCGTCTCCTCTTTCTTTTAGTCTATTTCATCTTTGCTGCCTTGCTTCTGTATTCTAGGCTTTGGGCGTTTGCTGGGACACATTCTCTTGGAGTTGCCTAGCCTCTGGGTAGCTATGAAAGGAGGTGGGATGTGGCATCAAAATGAACTCTGGGTGGACGTTGTGCCAGGACGGTCACTGGAGGGAGAGCAGGCATTGGATGTAAAAGTCACTGGGTCTCTCCCACCTGCAGCAGTGCTGGTCAACGTGGCCCTTCTAATGAACCTCTTCAGTAGCCGTTAGCCTTTTCTGTCCCGGTGACCTGGAAGGAGCTCCTGCCCTCAATCCACCTCCCAGTTTCAGGTGCTGGGATGGGAACCGCCTGGCAAGGCTCCTCTCCCTCCTACGCTCCTTGGTAGCAGACTGTACGGTATTTCACACTTCCAAGCCAGAATCAGACGTGAGGTCAGAATTCTCTTAAAAAGAGAGAAAAGCAAAATCCAGGGTCAGTTTAAGAAAAAAAATCCAGATGCCCCTTTAAAATCTGGAAATCCAAAATGGGAGGTGGGAGGAAGAAAGGGGGGGGGAAGGTAAACGGACCACATTAAACTGGGCCCCAAATATGTACGTGTTTTGCAGAAGGTGCTTATGGCAAAAAGACCACTTGCTGCAGAAGGAAATCCCTGTTTTCTGAGGAGTTTTATATGCAGCCTATGCAGTTGATTGATTAACTTTAAAATAGAGTTGACAGGAAAACGTTTTTCGAAAAGGATGCTGACAAGACAAGGGGGAAATAAGCATAAATTTGATTCAGATATTAATAATGTGTCTCATGTGTGTAATGCTTTAGTTTTCAGAGTGTCTCCACACACGTTACGTCGTTTAAGTTCCGTATTCATCCTGCGGTGTGGGTATGACCGTGCTAGGCCAGCAGGCGTAACCTGCCCAAGGTCTGGTACCGTGTCACCTACTGACATCTACTGAGATGTCAGGGCCAGGATGGAAACCCAGGCCCTCCGAAGCCCATTTGCTTCCTCCACCACCGTTATTTCCTCCCAAGAAGAACTTTGAGATAATGTAGAAGCACTTATGCTCCTGACTCTGGTTAAATGCTCTAATATCATACCAGGAAAGACTATGAGCTCATTTCCTAGGGTTCCTTAAAAAATAAGCAACATTAGTGCTCTGTCCCAGGTGGTTCTGATCTTCACCATCCTGAAGGCAAAGGGATGAATTGGAGACCACCGGCGGTACCCAGCTCTGAATAAGTTTGGGAAGATGGCAGCTGCATATAGGGAGATTTTAACCTCCCACTCTTCACCATTGCGTCATCTTCGAGTTTAGGTAAATGCTGATTTTTATTAGAGGAAATTTTCATGACAAGAGTAAAGATGGGACAGTATCATAGTTCTCCCAGTTGAATCAAGGTTAAGCCATGTACTAAAGTGAACTCTTAAAAGAAGGGGGTCTTTTTCTGGGGTCCATAGACCTCTTGGAATCAGACAGGTTCAATAACCTGGCTTCAAAGAAATCACGAACTCTATGAAATTATGCACAGACTTTTTTGTGCATGTGTATTTTCCTCTGGGGAAAGGATCTATATGTAGCTTTTATCATCAAAAGTGTCTGTGACCCCAGAATGGTTATGAAACCAATGTTTTAAGAGGCCTTTTTGAAAACCTTTAGTGGACTTGAGATGTCAGCCACACTTAAAGGCACAGAGGTGAATCTTGGTGATCATTTCTTTAAGCTCATTTCCAGTTGGCATAAAAGAATCATTAAAGCGGACCTGTGTGACTTTTCTAACATAAATTGACATGGTTGGAATGATCATTCTTATGCCTTCTGCACAGTTTCAGAGCAGAGTAATCGGGATGCTAAAACCTGAGACAGATAGTCCCAAGCAAATCTATAAATCACTGATGAATGATATAAGTTCCTAAATAAATCACTATCATATAAAATTAGACCATGATATGTTAGTCTACAAAAGGATCAACTTTTCAGCATCAGATGTGAGTCTAGAAACATAATTTTTTCCCACTAACCCAGTGGGCCTTTACTTGGAAACAAGGTCTAACAACAAGGGACAAAACACAGCCATGACCTCCTGTCTTCCTTGAGATCCAGTGGGAAAGAAAGGGGAGGCTCTCTAGGGAGGGAGGAAGATAAGGGTCATAGGGGTTACAGTTTCTTCCCTCTCTAAGGAGGATATTGGGAGAAAAGAAATATCTGTGGTGATCTGAGGTAGGACAAGGGGAGGGTGTTATAGTCCTTCTGCCTACATGAGGGACCCAGAAAAAATTGAATTCTTCCTTATCTGTTATGGGGGAGGGGACAGCACCTCTATTTTTAGAGTCTTAAAAGGTACTACACTAAGCAGGCCTCATCCTCAGGTCCTCCTTTTATGACATCAGCTGGGGGATGGTCCTGACTCACACTGAGTGGCCCAGCATTTAGGGGCTATGTTGCCCAGGTACCATAAGCCACCATTCCTCGAAAAATATCTAGCCAAGAGCCAATCACATGCTTATGTTTCAAGTATAATATGGGTGCCTACATTCAAACCGCTCTATTACAATCACATTACATCTGCCATCTTTATATTTAAAGCTCACAGGCTACAGTTTCCTTTAGGAAAAAGACTAGCTACCAAAAAGCTTGTTGTTACAAGATGCCATTGGCTTGTGGGAGTCCCAAGTCCCTGGGGAGATATGATTATAGTGATCCCTTAACAATACATGTGACCAGGGAAGATTTCTTCTATGAAGGCAAGGATGGTTTAACCGTAGAGTGGTTACTAATGAAATACACCACAACAAGTCAAAAGAATAACCTTAAAGTAACCATCCATTCCTGATAAAACTTTTTTTTTTTTTAATAGATCCATTGTTTTATTTATTTATTTACCCATGGCTGCGCCGGGTCTTCGCTCCTGCGCGTGGGCCCTCTCCAGTCGCGGTGAGTGGGGGCCACTCTCCGCCGCGGTGCACGGGCCCCTCACGGCGGTGGCCTCTCTTGTTGCGGAGCACGGACTCCAGGCACGCGGGCCTCAGTAGCTGTGGCACGCGGGCTCAGTAGTTGTGGCTCATGGGCTCCAGAGCGCAGGCTCAGCACCCGTGACACACGGGCCCAGTTGCTCTGTGGCATACAGGATCCTCCCGGATCAGGGCTCGAACCCAGGACCCCCGCATTGGCAGGTGGACTCCCAACCACCGCACCACCAGGGAAGCCCTTTTCCTGATAAAACTTTTGTTCAAAGAGTTAAGGAAGGCTATTTTTTCAAAATTGTGGTAAAATAGACATAACATAAAATTTACCATTTTAACTATTTTTAAGTGTACATTGCAGTGACATTAAATATATTCATGCATGTTGTTGTGCAACCATCACCACCATCTATCCCCATAACTCTTTTCATCTTTGTAAAACTGAAACTCTACATCCATTGAATAGTAACTCTTTCTCCCATCCCCCCTACCCCCGACAACTACCATTACAATGTCTGTCTTTATGATTTTGACTACTCTAAGTACCTCATTTAAGTGGAATCATACAGTATTTGTCTTTCAGTGACCGACTTATTTCACTTAGCATATGTCCACAATGTTCATCCTTATTGTAGCATACCCTTCCTTTTTCAGGCTGGATAATATTCAAGACTGTTTTGTTTAACATGTTAAAGGATATCTGTCTCAACGCAATGGCTAATATTACATATGATAGTAAAATATTACAGATATATCCATTACAGTCAGGTAGAAGATAAGGATGCTCGCTACTTAATATTGTTCTGGAAATTCCAGCCAGAATAGTTCTACAAGAAAAGGAAATAAGTAATATAAATATTAAAAAAAGAAGATGAAGTTGTTTTTATTTGCAAATGGCATGATTTTTTATTCAGACTAAAAAACTACTTTGAAATGTGTATAGTTGACCCTTGAACAACATGGATTTTAACTGTGTGGGTCACTTATACACAGTTTTGGTGTTTTTTTTCCATAGTAAATACTATAGTACAGCACTATCTGTGGATGGTTGAATCTGCAGATGTGGAACCGAGAATATGGCGGGCCACCTTGAGCATTCCAAGATTTTGGTATCTGTGGCAGGTCTTGGAACCAGTCCCCTGTGGATACCGAGGAATGACTGTATATTTAAAAATTAGCGGTTTTTACAATTGCATCTTTCCATTTGTGACCTGGATCCCACCTTTTTGCCTATTCAAGGACTTTGCTTCTACACTTTTCCTTTTCATCAGTTTTCTTCTTTCTCTTCTGTATTATTCCCAGTTGCATATATTACAGTATCTCCCATCTTTAAAATATCCTCCCTCTGACCTCATCATGTATTTTTCCAGCTACGATCCCATTTCTTTGCTTCCTTTACAGCAAAACTCTTAAAGAGAGTTGCCTATAGTCACTACCTCAGCCCCTTATTTGCTATTTTCTCCTCTTTTTATAACCTTTCTTCTTTCTGTTATTCTCCTCTTGATGTTTCACGTGTTGTCGGGACGACTCGGACTTGTCTGGGTCCCAGGCCCATTGTAGGCGTGTGTGCTGGACAGAGCTGTGCCCCGTCCTTCCCTCTTCATTCCAGTGTGTCTGTCAGCTTCACCCCTGCACTGACTCCTCCCTGACCCCATCAAGGTCATATGTGACCATTGGTGCCACATCCACTGGTCAGTTCTCTGACCTCATCTTATTCAGCGTCTCAGGGCATTTGACACAGTGGCCTACACTCTCCTCTCCAAAACACTATGCTCACCTGCCTATTGGGACACTGGAGTCTCCCTGTTTTCCTGTGTCACTCATCACTCCTCCGCCTGCTGTGGGCGGTACCCGGCTCTCCCCTAGGGTCCCTTTTCCTCTGTAGCCGTGTCTTCTCCTTGGATGACCTCACCTGGTCATCCAAGGCTCTAGGATCCTCGCAGATACCAAAATTCGCGTATGCTCAAGTCCCTTATATAAAATCGCACGGTATTTGCATATAACCTATACACATCCTCCTGTACACTTCAGATCTTCTCTAGATTGCTTACAATACCTAATACAGTGTACGTGTAATGTAAATAGTTATACCTACAATGTAAACACTATGTAAATAGTTGCCTGCGCTTGGCAAATTCAAGCTTTGCTTTTTAGAACTTTCTTGATATTTTTTCCCCCCGAATATTTTTGATCTGCGCTTGGTTGAATCCGCAGATGCAGGACCTGTGGATATGGAGGTCTGACTGTATGCTTAGAAGCAAAATTCTGTTATTTTTACACGTCTACAGGGCCTTGAAGATCTGGTCCACGACTGCCCTTCTGACCTCATCGTGGCTCCCCCCCCGACTGTCTGGCTGCGTCCACTATCACCTTCCCCATTCAGCCTCCCCCCATGTGCACGGGACTTGTTTCATGTCATTATTGGGGTCTGTGCTCAAATGCCATTTCTTCAAAGATGCCTTCCAGAGCACTCACTAAAACGTGTACCACTCCCCCCAGTGTGCCTTCACTCTTACCCTGCTCTGGCTTATTTTTATTGCTTACAAGGGCCTGAAATTATTTTTCTCTATATATTCTTGCTTATATTGTCTGTCTCTCCCACTAGAATAGAAGCTCTGCAAAGGCAGCCACGTCATCTGCCTTGTTCTTTCTTGTCCCTTGGGCTGGCACATAGTAGGTGCTCAGTTAATATCTGTTGAATGAATTGCAGCACTTACCACTTGTAAAAAAAGTATCTTGGGAAAAACAGTGTATTTATAACAGTGAGATAGATGTGTATCTCCTAAACATCAGTAAGTAAAAGAAAGATAAGCAACAAAAATGAGCATCATTTTTTCCTATCAAATTGGGAAAACTAATGGTAGTGATAATGTTGGTGAGAGTACCAGGAAACGGGTGCTCTCATTTGCCATTGGTGGAATATAAAATTGTCTAAGCTTTCATAAGTGATGAGTCATGGGTTATTTTTATCTCAGTTTTGTGGTTTGCTATGTTTCCCATTTTTCCCAATAGTTACTTTCCCCCCCCCAGTAGTTACTTTTTAAATCAGAAAAATCTGATAATCCCCCCAGCCCCCCAACTTTTTTTTTTTTTTTAACCTGGCTGGATCCTGGTACCAGCAAACTTGTAAAGCTAATCCCACTGGTAGGATGGTCTTGTTTTGTTGTTGAACCTCTTAAGAATGTTTAATCTGAATCCTGTATCGGGATTCTCGGGAATAGTGCAAAATCGGTCACTGGAAACTTTATGGGCAGAGTCACCCTTGATCTGAGGTCCTGGCTGGTTTGGGGAGCCCAATGGAAACGTGAGGCTGGGAAAAACATGCAGCACTAAGGGGGGCCACCCAGTTAGAGGTGGGGGTCCCACAACCCTTCCTGCCAAGACCCAGGTCTCCATAGGCAGGGTAGGCCTCACATTTCTTGGCAGATACCCTGCCCAACTCCCTGGCTGCTTGGGACTGAGTTAAAAACAATGATCACAGCCTCCCATGCCTTTTCCTCTGCTTTATGCAGCTGGATTTCTGATGCCTGTTTCCCTCGACACCTCCATACCCTATTGTGCCAGTGCCCACAGGGCCAGCCCCTCCTGTCTGGGCCCCAGGCCCCCGGAAGGGAGGCTCACAGCTGAATCACCAGTGGGCCATCCTGCAATCTCCCCTCGTTTCTTTCTTTTCTGGAGGTGCATTGGTAGTTCAACATTTCATTTCATGACGTCACTTTCTGGCCTTGGCAGTTCAGTTCCAGAGCTCTCAGCGGCCCACCTGAGCAACACCACCCAGACGGCCGGGAGCTTACAAAGGAGCCAGCACACACTCGGCTCCTAGCCCTGGGCTGTCGCCTTCACGCTTTCTCAGCCTCGGCTCTCAGACCCTGGCCCTCTGACAGCTGGCGCAGCTGACTGCAGGAACCTGCCAAGGACTGGGGATTGTTTTAAGTGGCACAGGGAAATGCGGGTTGGGGCTGGCTGAGGATCGTGCTTCCCAAGTGTTTGCAGGCCGAGTGGCACACACTTAGAGCAACTACCGATACTTTGGCGCATGGACCTGGTGAAGTGGGGAGAGGGGCCCCCTCTTGGTCATCTGTTGAATGCCCTTGTCCCTTCTCCCTTGGGGCCAAGGGGACACGACCGAACACTTGCCTGCTGATAGGGTGGAGAGGCACCGATAAAAAGCCTCCCTTCCTGCCTTAACTACCTGGTGGAGGTCTGACTGTATTTGAAAGATGCCTAATCCATCTTCATGTTCGTGCTTCTTAGAGACAGTGCCCACGGGGGAGGTAGGAGAGAAAAGCTCACCCAGGGCGAGTGTGGTTCTCCGTCGGCCTCTGCTGCGACTTGAGCCTGGGTGTGGCTCCGACTTGGGGTCCGCTCCACTGTCTCAGGCTGCAGGGACAAGTGGGATTGTAGCTTCTCTTGTCCCTTTCGCCCAGCCAGCCCTGCTTTCAATCAGTAATTCATTTAATCTGTACTTTCGTGTTTTCCAGCCTGTCTACCCCTGAGGCCCAGGAGGCTCCGAAGAACTCTGCAATTAATCTGGTTTGGATTTAACCACCTTCTTTTACTTTTCTTCTTATAGCTTAAACTTTGGAACAAATATCGAATTTCCAACATTCCATCACTAATATTCTTAGACGCCACCACCGGGAAGGTCGTGTGCAGGAATGGGCTGCTGGTGATCCGCGATGACCCAGAGGGTAAGACCTTGCTTTGTCCACCCGTACTCCCTGCTCTACCCCCCTGCCCTGCCCTCCTCCCTGTTGGTAGAAAGTGTATAAAGGAAATACATGAGTGTGGGTTTATTTGGCTAGAGAATATTGTCCTGATGAAATTACAGTATTCTCCAGGTCATGGTTAAGATTTTTACGGAGATCAGAATGTCCCTCGTGGGGGCTTTTAATTCATGGGCCAGCGGAGATGGAATCCGAAAAAGGAAGTTTAGCTTTGAGGGCTGAGGAGGCCATTGAGAAGCGGCTTGAGCCCAGATTCCGACTCCTAGCGCTGTTTCAACGGCAGCTGTCACCTTCACAATCAGAGGCAGGCTGTGTGGTTTTGGGGTTTTTTTCTCATTAAAATTTTACCGTAGCAAAGTCGCAATCCCTGCATTGCTCTGCTGGCCTGGCGGTGAGGGCCCCTCAGTTCTTGGTGCTGCTCAAGTCCTAAGCCTTGGTCTTGCTGACTGGCCGGGTGGCTGGCTGTGCCTGGGTGGCTCTCATCACCCTGCTCAGAGGCTGTCCAGGGCCTGTTTCTCTCCTTCCCTCAACCCCCGCCCCCCAACCCAGTGCACTGGAGTCATAAAAGTCATAAAAGTCATAAAAATGTTATAAGATCTTCTGTCCCTCACTTACTGAGCCAACTGGAGGATTCAACCCTGGTCACAAATTTTCCCAGTAAAAATTTCACCTGCTTCAAAGAATTGTCCTCAGTAAAAACCAGGGCAGGTAGAACCAAGTCTTTACCTTCTGAAATGTAAACACACACACACACACACACACACACACACACACACACACACACACCCCATACACACACCCCATACACACACCCCACTCTGAAGCTTGTTAAAAACCCAGCTTCCCCGCCTCCACCCCCAGAGATTTTTGGATCCAATTGTTTCAGGGTGGGCTTGGCCACCTGCTTTTTCAGCCAGGCTGTGCTTCTCCCTCCCATCCTCCACCCACCCCAGGCGATTTTGAGGCAGTGGTCCCTGGACCACCCTGTGAGAAAACACTGTTCTGTTGAGTGGGGGAGCATATCATTTGCTCTTCCTGCCTGGGGCTTACGTGTCACCAGAATGTCGACCATCTGGGTTGAGTGGTTTTACCCTTTCCTTTCAGTAGACTGAAATTCTCATCTCACTTGGTTCCCTGGGCCCCAACCCAGACCAGCTGAATCAGAATCTCTGGGGGTGGGGAATTTTACAATTCCCCAGCTGATTCTAAAATGCAGAGTTGAGAGCCACTGAGAGTCCAGGGTGGGAATTGAAGAAACTCACGGTTAATACCCGAGGCAGTGATTTCCCAACTGTCCCATCATCACAGTTACTTGGGAGTCGTTTTGCTTTGTTTTGGACATGCATCTTCAGCCTTGCCCCTGAATCCTGAGACTGGGGGTGGGGGGTGACCTGGGCTTCTGTACTTTTCAGAAGCCCCCCAGGAGATGGGTCCTGTGGTCATCCAGGTTCAGGAACCATTGCCTTAAAGGTAGGTAGGGCTCTGCCAGTGGATGAGTCCTGCTTTTATGCCTGCTTTAGCTGCGGATCCTATGGATATGTTAAAAAATACTGTTTGGTGATAAAGTTGTCATGCTCTGCAGCCCTGAGGCCTTTTGGGTCAGAGGCCACGAGGAAGAGTCTTAACATTCTCGCTGTCTGTTGCCTGTTTCAGGTTTGGAATTCCCTTGGGGGCCTAAACCCTTCAGGGAAGTCATTGCAGGGCCCTTGCTTAGAAATAATGGGCAGTCCCTGGAGAGCAGCAGCCTGGAGGGGTCTCACGTGGGAGTCTATTTCTCTGCACACTGGGTGAGTGTTTGGTCCCTCTTTAGTCCAGACAGAAGGGAGCAGTGATGTCACCACCAGGACCAGCTGGGGTTGGCTTCTGGAGGTGTGACTGCTCAGGTGTCATTTCCCGGCATTCTTGCCTTCTCCTGTGCCCGATGCATTGCTGGCATGCTGCACGTGCTTACTGTGATGAATGATATTAGCAGCAAGAAAATGACTTCTATGGACGGGCCTAAAAGGGTAGTCCTTCCCCCTAAAAAATAAATAAATAAAAAGAGGAGTCCTCCTAACCCATTCTGATGCGGTTCCTCATGGTCCCCGCGGGCGTTCGTTTTAACTGCTGCCTGCTGGCACTCAGGTGGATGGGGCAGGGCCTGTGTTGGATACGCGCCATCACGAGAGGCACATTGGTTTCTGCCTCTTCCATAAACCGGAAACGCGATCCGAATCCTGCTTGGGTGTTGCTGACCTGGCCTCTACGGGCAGGTGGCTGGGAATTGGGAAGGCGAAGGCACGGCGTGAGGCTGCAGGATCCCACTCGTGTCTTCCAGTGTCCACCCTGCCGAAGCCTCACCCGGGTCCTGGTGGAATCCTACCGGAAGATCAAGGAGGCAGGCCAGAAATTCGAGATCATCTTTGTTAGTGCAGACAGGTAACGCGTGCTGGGGAGAGTGGCGGTGCATCTCCCCTTTTCTCTAGGTGGACGTCTCTTGCCATACACATCTCGCCTCTTTAGCTTAGAGCTTGGGGGATAGGGATCAGGGAAGACATATCTGGGATGATTGTCGGAGGGACAGATACATTTCATATTTACTCATGTAATTGTCTGAAGGGGAGCCAAGAAAAACCCATCCTTGCTGTCAATATTAAGGGACATCCCAATTCTGGCCTGGGGCGTTTGAGATTAGGATGCATTTTCTTCTGATTAGTTCAGCTTTGTGGATGGTGGTGAAAGGATGTGGAGGGGGGAGGATGGAAAGAAAAAAGCCGGAGACTAATGGAATGTGACACCTATCCTAGCGGGCTCTGCAGTCATTTCTCTTAGTTCTGGCCACGTGCTTTTTCTAGGGGCTCTCCTCAAAACAAGAACAGACATTCTTCCTGGAGTATGTCAGGGCCTTTTAGCCTCAGTCTCCTCTGTTTCTTGCCCTCTTGCCGGCTTTACTCATCAGTGACCTTCCTTCATCTCAAAACTCCAGCCCCAGTTCCCGAGCCACCAGGTGTTCTGTTCACAGAAGGGTCTCTGAGATGGCAACACACGGAGGGCCTTGTGTCCACTGTCGTACCCTTGATGTCTGCATGATGCCGTGCTCAGTTTATTGGCCCGTGGGCCCCGCCCCACTACACCGCAGCCCCCCCCCTCCCCGCCCGGGCATGTGAGTGGGGCAAGCCTGAAGGTATGCCACAGGGAGGAGTCACTTTTTTAAAGCTTTAAAAAACATCAACTTGGGAATTCCCTGGCGATCCAGTGGTTAGGACTCCGCGCTTTCACTACTGAGGGTGTGGGTTTGATCCCTGGTCGGGGAACCAAGATCCTGCAAGCCCCATGGCGCAGCCAAAATAAATAATAAAAAACATCAACTTTATTGAAGTACAATTTACATACAGTGAAATTCATACATTCTAGGTGTACAGTTCAATGAATTTTCACTAATGTATGTACCTGTGTCACCATCACAGTGAAGGTGTAGAACGTTCCCGTCAATTAAAAGAATCCCTCGTGCCTCTTCTCAGTTAATCCTCACCCCCAAATCCCAGCCCCACGGATCCCCGGATCTGCTTTCTATCACTTGATTAGATTTATCACTCCTAGAGTTTCTTAGACATGGAGTCGTAGGTATATGCTTGGTTAAGTGTCCTGTACGCATCACTGTTATGTGCACAGATTACAAACATTGCGGGGAATGTGGTATCCGAACATCTAGACTCCTCATAAAAGTAGGACCTGTCAGTGTTGAGAAAGGAGAAGCTAAGCGTGAGTTGAATGTGTAGGATGCAGAGCAGCGGGATGTGGAAATGGCCTGGCATTTCAGTTTGGCGTCCACCTGTGGTGTGGAGCTTTGCTGGGGGTGTGCACTGGAACGGGTAGGGCAGTGTCCTCCTTCCACCTGGTGTCCGAGGAGCACAATGATTAGAAGCCCTGGCATCTGTAGGGCCCTGGGCACGACTTGGTGGAAGGTGGGGAGGACCCAGTGGTGGTGCCTTGGGGGGTAATAGGGCTCTGTCTCCGTGTGTGTGTGTGTGTGTGTGTGTGTCTCTGTAGGTCAGAGGACTCATTCAAACAGTACTTCAGTGAGATGCCGTGGCTCGCCGTCCCCTACACCGACGAGGCCCGGCGGTCGCGCCTCAACCGGCTGTATGGAATCCAAGGTAGGCGTGCCCGACTCGTGGGCTCCTTGGAAACCTGCTCATCTGGGCTCACCACCTCTTTGGCTTTCCTTCTCGAGGGAAAAGAACATCTTTATTTCCATGAATGTTCACATTCCTTAGCATCTTAAAAACATGCGATGGATTTAAGGTATGTAGATTATCCCTCATTAAAGCCATCTTTTTTTTTTTTTTTTTAAAGTGCTTGTCCCGGTGAGACAGCTACTTCTCACCACCTGGCCTAGTGGGTTCTAATGTGGCTGGGCTATGGAGAACACCTGCCCAATGACTCGGCCAAAACCCTATCCCGAGGTTCTTTCTGTCAAACAGACCTGAGGGTGACCTTTGGTTCTGTTAACTCAGGCTCTTTGAGCCTCGGTTTCCTCGTCTGTAAAATGTGGATGATAAATGTGCCACAAAGAGTCGCTGGGAGCGTTAATAGGATAATGCAAATCCCATACTTCTCACGTTCCTGAAGTGTCATAGTGAAGGCTGAGGGGGTATTATTGCCTTTTAGGCAAGAAAATTGATTTCCTGAGAGTGTTGAAGACTTGGACTTGAAGTGCTAATCATGGTGTTTTTCAGCAATAATGATGACTAGTGAGACAATCTGTGTTTTTATTCTTTATTATGTGAATACCTCCTTCCCAGCCTTCACCCAGCCAGGTTTTTTCTTGGTGGCCTATTAAGAGTTAAATTCATTCTCTTTGTATCAGCGGTACCAGATCCTGGTCAACCCTAGACAGATAACAGCTAATATTTGAGTTCTCAGTGTCTTGGTTTATAGGAATTGGAAAAAAAAAAAAGACAAATCAAGATCTACCCACCAACTCCACAGCTTGTGGGGGAACTCATCAGGTTCTTTAACCTTTTTTCTTCACCATGTAGAGTAAGCATTTGGCTTTGTCAGGAGCTAGTTTCAAAAAATTAATATTTCATTTAAAATTGGTGATTCTCAGTTTCAAATGTGCATAAGAATTCCCTGGGGATCTTGCGAAACTGCAGATTCGGATTCAGTGGTTCTGGGGTGTGGCTGAGATCCTGCATTTCCAGCAAGCCCCCAGGCGATGCCGGTGCTGCTGGCCAGGGGCCACACTTCGGGCACTGAGTTTAGGTCTAGTAATCCTTTGAGAAATTTGGAGCCTTATGCCTCCTACTAATAAAAAAGATGAAAGCAGTTTTCTTTCCAAACAGAAGTGGAGAGACATGACATGGCTTACTGGTCCAGAAGGACGGGTACCAAGTTGGTTAATTTAAAGGAGATGGCCCAGGAGTATCTCCTTCCAGCACTCTGCTTGCAGAGAGCCTTAAAACATGTGTGCCTTGGGGTAGGAGCTGTATTGCTTGAGAAAATTGATGATCCTAGGCCAGTCGTACTAAACAGAGGGTTGAATTGCCACTTGGTGGGGATAAGTAAAACTTCGTATCTCTCAATTCACTTATTCATTCATTCAACAAGTATTTGCTGAGGGTTTACCCCCCTACTGCTGACTGACCTTGAGCAAGTTACTTAACCTAACTTTTTTCAGTAAACTTGGGCAGTTTCACTGTTGGATACAGAGTAGGCACTTAATATTTAACTGACTGACTTAGGGGAAAAAAGGGAAATATTTGATTTTACAACCTAAAAAAGATAAACTTTTGGATGTCAAAAAGCTTACTAACAGAAAGGCAACTAACGATATTAATAACACATGTGGCAAAGAATCTATATCCTTCATAGAAAAAGAGCTCTTTCCAGATACCAGTCCAAAAAGAGAGATAGACGAACAATTTAGTTGAAAATATGTATAAGATATGAGGTGGGCAATTTACCTGATGCATATTGTCAGAATGGATAAGAAAAATATTCAGAATAATTTTCATTCATGATTTACAGATGAAAACACTGAACTTGTGTCTATCACATTTGCAAAGAAGTCTACTTTCCAAAAAAAGATAATCCCCAGTATAGGAAAGAGAGCAGGCTACTAGTAGGAATCTAAATCAGGACAACGTTTCAAGGAGCGAAATTGGCAATGTACACCAGAGGCCTTAAAAATCTATAAAACCTTTAATTTCAGAATCCCACTTGTAGGAATTTATGTTCAGGAAATTACCCTCTAGCACCCAGCAAAAACTGAACTTCTTTTGCAGTTGGAGATGCATTTTTGTTTTTGCTTTCATCTTTCGTATACTTTGGATTTCATCACAGACCACAGTTCTTTCCTTGCTTTAGCCCCTAGAAAACTCAGAGCTGAATTTGTAACCACCTTTAGCAGTTTTACAAAGCTGACCATTTCTCTGCATGCCCTTGACCCTAGCTTTGTTTTCTCTTCCTTCCTTGTTTTCCTTTCAGTGGGATGTTTTCATCAATTTTTTATTGGATTATATCATGCACTTTTTAAGCAGCCTCAAATCCTTTTTGGAAAAAAGCTGGAGTAGATTTAAATGCATAGGATTCTATTTCTTGAGCTCCAACTAACCACCAATACTGTACACTGAGCTTGGTGGGGAATAAGAAACCAGAAGGGTGTCCCAGTGCTGCCCTTGAGTGGACAAGATGGGATTTACATTGGGAAATAACTACAGTAGGATGATATCTTTTGAAGAACTAAAAAGTGCTGGTCAAATAGGTGTCACTTTGTACAAGGGCTCAGAAGACTGAACTTGTCCCAGAGAGCAGAGCGGGTGCTGGGCTTCACTTGGCCATTCTGCTCGGTCAGGCAGCCTCTCTATATGGAGGCATCTTTCCAAACACATGTCCTCAGTGAAGCACAGCCTTTTCCTCTCTGAGGAAGGGAGTTGCCCTTTCTTGGAGGTGGAGGCCAGTGAGGTGCAGGTCATATTCTGGTGGTCGATGCTAAGGCCCTGAGGTCACCTGAAAGTAATAAATTACCAAAGGACAGTCTATATCGTGCATAGCCAGTTTGAGGGTGGGGGTTTCTACCCTCCCTGTGCTCTGTGAGATGCTTCTTGGGGCCCTTGTTGGCAGGGTAAGCACAGAATAGCAATCTCCTAAGGAGAAATCACAAGCCCTGCAAGATTCCACACAAGTTTTGGACACACAGCTGAGGCTAGAAGGTACCCTTCTGTCAGACATTGGCAGGGCACGAAAAAATTAAATTGATCGTGGGACTTCCCTGGCGGTCCAGTGGTTAAGACTCCATCCTTCCACTTTAGGGGGTGTGGGTTTGATCCCTGGTCGGGGAACTTAAGATGCCGCATGCTGCATGGTGTGGCCAAAAAAAAAAAAAAAAGGAAAAAAAATTAAACTGATTGTTTTCTGTCTGCCTTCAGAGAGCAGAGAAGGGAACTCTCCTTTGGATTCTCCAGCTACCAACATGTAAATAGTACAGCAGTAGGAGCCCTGGTTGCTAGGTGGGCCCAGACAGCCAGGATGCGGGTGACCACAAATGAGCAGGAAGAGAATGGAGAGTTTTCAGAGATGCATTCATTTGGCTCAGTCTCTTAAGGCCTGGCAGTGTGAGGATGAGTACATATGTGGTTCCCAGACTTCAAGGAGCCCTCAGCTGAGAGTCAGAGAGCTGATCTGAGAGGCCCTGTGCCCAGGCAAGCAGCGGGCGGGCAGGCACACAAAAGAACCCAGCTCTGGCCAGCAAGTGTCCTCTGCAGCCCAGTCCTGCACCTGGCCCGTCCCGCTGCTCCTTGTCTGCTGGCTCCACGGTGTACACTCCCTGCCATCTGTACTAGTCCCTCCTCAGCTTGGACCAGCCTGCTTTCCGAGCTCTCTGCCTCCTGCTTCCTCACTCTTGGCTTCTCTCCCTGGCACAGTGTTTTCTGCCAACTGCTCACTTGATCACTGACCTCTTTGGCTAAGCCTTAGGGGTCATTCCTGCAAGCAGCCTGTCAGACATTGCCGGCTGACCCTGATCTGTCTGTCCGCCTCTGGCCCAGAGATGCACTAAAGCACAGTGAAACGAGAGTGTGGAAGAGCCACACAGGATCCTTTTCAAGGCAGCATTTCATGAAGGGCACACAATGGAATAGTCTGAGTTCACGCGAGACTCTGGCTTGGAGCTCTTGAGCCCAGAAGGCTTCCTGGAGGAGGTGACTCTAGAGCAGGGCCTTACAGAATGGATGGGATTTAGGTAGAGGGTTTGAGACATTCCAGGGCAAAGGCCAGAGTAGGATGTCCATGGTGTACTATAGGGCAGACTGGGTAATAAGGCTGGTGATGCCACATCACAGAAGGCCTTGAGCACCAGGCTGTGGTCCTTGAACTTGGCGCTTTGGACTTTGGAGCTTTTTGAAAAATTTGATTAAGGGGAGATCAGTGCAGTAGTGACATTTAAGCTAGACTGGAAGAGAAATCCCAGAGGCATGTTATCCTCTGATATTTCTGATGGACTCACTGAGCTCCCACTGTAGCCAGACCTCAGGCTGTGGCTCACGACAGGCCTACCTGTGAGGGGAGAGAGGCTGCTCCCTTGGGCTCTAGGGCAGGTGGCCCAGGCGGCCTCTGCCTCCTTGCAGCCTCACAGGGTACTTCAGCTTCATGGCATTTTTTGGGGTCCCCTGCGCATTAGTTGTTAGTAAGTTCTTTGGCAGCATTTTCCATTGATCTTACCAGTCAGCATCCCACTGCGTTTGACTACCAAAATATAAGGTAGAGAAAATCCACAGCCTGTTCTAGGGGGCGGGGTTGCTGAGAAGATGCCTCTGCAGCCTCGCACAGGCTGGACCGGGAGCAGGGTGCTGGGGGTGTGGAGCTGGGGGCCTGAGGTCCCGGGGCCATCACTTTCCTCCCTGTCGGCATCTCCCGCGGCCCAGACTCCTCCCCTGGGTGAGTGTCTCTCTCGTCAGCAGGCCTGCTTCCGTGGGGGTATGGCCGGCTCTCCTGAATTCCCTCAGTCTCCCTCCTCTCCACCATGAAGCATCTTTTACATCATCAGGTCCATAACTCACAGTGTCTGTGTGTCTCCCCATCCCCTTTCTTCTTTCTTGCTCAAATAGAGCTCCCGTGTCCTCTCCAGGTGCACCGCCCTCCCGGCACCTCCACATGTTCACCAACCTGGAAGCTCTCTGAACCCCATCATTTTGGGGCCTTTATGGAGGTTTCACTATGTAGGCGTGAGTGGTTAAATCACTGGCCATTGGTGATGAACTCAACCTCCAGCCCTTCTCCCTTCCCCAGCTCTTGAGGTCAAGAGTGTGGAGCTGAATGTTCCAACCTTCTAACCACGTCTCTCTGGCGACCCAGACCCGTCATCTCGTGAGCATCCAAAAAGACACTCACTCTTACCACTTACATTCCAACAGTCTTGGAAGCTCTTGTGTCAGGATCTGGGACTAAGACCAAATATTATAACAAAAGATGTTCCTATCACCCCAATCATTCAGGAAATTATAGGGGTTTTAGGAGCTCTGTGCCAGGAGCTGGGGATGAAGGCCAAATATATACGCCTCATTATGTTACAGTATCACAATGTGCACGTACATACACTCCATACATATGCAGAGTCAGTGGAGGGTTCCACCGACTGTCTGGTCTTCTCCAAATCCCGCAGGGCTGTATCTGGGGGAGCTCATGCTCCCTGCTTGACTCTGTGTCCTGGTCTCTCACCCCACTTTCTGTCTCCTCCTGAACGTTTTGATGAGGGTGCTTTCACAGAGCAGTATGAGGTACCTTCCCCTGCCCGCACCCAAGCTGAGCCACCTCCACCTGGCCTATCTTTGTGCCTTATAGCGTGCAAATGACTTGATCAGACCATATTGAGGCCCATGAGGGCAGAGCTCCTCTGTGTCACCTGGACAGGCTTGGGTGAAAGTGGGCAATGCAGAAGAACCCGGAATCCTCTGAGCATCTTGGGAGCTGGGCTCAGAGCGCCCCCGGATTCTGAGTATCTCCCAGCATCCCGAGGAGCCCTTGTATAACATGCTGCCACTTCGTTCAGGTGTCCATCCAGGTGGTGGTGGGAGAGTCTGGGTCTTGAGGCTGTGCCCTCCAGTCACCCCTTTCAGAGATGGCAGGACGTGCTGCAGGCCTTGAGGAGGCGTCTGCTCCCAGGCTGGTTGCTGGTCCCTCGGGTGCTCTGGCCTGAGCCCAGGCCGTGTTAGCTGGCAGTCTTCATGGGGCCGCTGGAGTTCACCAAAGCCTGGCATGTGGCCTCCATCCACTTCCTTTGCCTTGGGGAGTAGCTGGGTTGGCCTCCCTCCTCTCAGCGCTTTGTGCAGACTGGGGAATTTGTAGCCCTATAAGCTGCTGACAAATGCCTTTCTAAGGAAAGGGTTTAGACGCACTTGGCAAAAGGCAGATCCCATTAGCGATTCTCTAATGCTGGCTGTTGGAGAATACCATGTTCTGCGCAGGGAGGCTCAGAGCCCCTTCTCTCCTGGGTTAGAGGCCCTCGCTGGCTTTGTTCCTCTCCCCCCAACCCCCGCCCCCGCCTTTGGGGCCAGCGAACAGGGCCTGGGGTGGATGGAGGCCCTGCCACCAGGAGAGCAGCAGGGAAGACCAGGAGGCAGTTGTGTGAGGCCCGTCGCTCTCCCGGGATCTATTTATCTTCTGTTTCTCTGTTGCCCTCTTATTCCTCATCCTTATCCTCTGGCTTTTTCTTCTCCTCTTCCCTTTTCCCTGCCTTTCTTATCCACTTCCCGCCCTTCTCCTCTCTTTCCCTTCCTTTGCCCTCTTCCCTGCCCCTTTCACAAAATGGACTTGAGGCAGAGTCTCTTTATTTTCTATAGAAACGAAACATTCAGCCATTGTGTTTTTCAGTGAGTAGAGGGCGAGGGGCCGACGCTGGTGTTTTTTGTAGGCAAATCTCAGTATTTAAAGGGCTGGCGCAGGTTCTGTGGAGTTGGCCCCCTGGGCCTGGGGAGGGCGGCTGGGGGCTGTCTAGGGGCCTACAGAGCAGCCTCAGTGCTCTTCTCTGCTCATCTTGTTTCATTCTGAAAACATAAAAAAAGGAAAAACAGGAAAGGACAAAGAATAATGTAACAAACACCCATGTGGCCACCACCTAGAACTGACATCTTTGCCTGAGGTATTTATCAACGAATGGGAGCATTAAACACAGACCAAGTGGGGCTCCCTTTACTCCTCCGTGGAGCATTGCCCCTTCTTTCTCCCCAGTGGGGGAGAGCGGTGACACTATCATCCAGTCATTGTGAATATTCCTCATCTGTTTTCAGATGTTCACTGCGTCTCTGAATCCACGAGTAATGTATAGTTGTGCTGGGTGTGTTTTTAGAAGTGTACTTAAGTGCTGACATGCTGTAATATCATAATGCAACTTGCTTTTCTCACTAAACATTATGTTTTTGAGACTTATCCCTGTTGATATTTACATCTGGTTTATTTCAGTGCCGTGAAGTGCTTTGTTGTACCACAGCCTGTTTATCAGTTCCACTGTCAGTGGATACTTGGTCATTTCTGGCTTTTCTGTATTACAAGAACGCTGCCATTTTAAACGTCTTCTTTGGGACTTCCTGGCTGTCCAGTGGTTAAGACTCTGAGCCTCCACTGCAGGGGGCTCGGGTTCAATCCCTGGTCCGGGAACTAAGATCCCGCATGCCACGTGGCACAGTCAAAAAAAAAAAGTCTTCTTTGTGCCTCCTGATACGGGCCTTCTGGCTGAGTTCACGTGGCCCAGACTCATCCCTTTGACTTCCTTTGGGTTTCTCTGAGCTTCACCACTCAAACCAGCTGCCTTCTTCCTTTCCTTAACTCTCCCAGCAGGGGAAGGTTTGGGGGAGTAGGAGGGGGAGGAAAAGAGGGATGTGATGAACGGAACTGGGGTTGATGTTGCCAAGGCATGGTCTGTATTTGTCATCCCACCCCTGCTGCCCTGTGGTTCCTGTTTGATTTTTATTTAATGTTAGGGCATTCATCATAATACCATTTAACAAAACTTAAATATGTATCTATTTCACCCACATTCCTGCCTTCCTAGCACAACTGTTTTCACTTTTCTGAGTCCTTTTGGTCTCTGTCTTCAAGCATATTTCTACATAGTTGTAATTGTACACATAGCACTGTGTATTCTGCATTTTCAACTCATCCATGTATTACAAACATTTCCATACTGCTACAGTGTTCATGATGACCATTTATTTCCGTGATCACGTAACCACTTGCCCTGCCACGTGCCCTAACCCACTCTTCCGGTCTTGGGGTCTGCTTTTCCTCCCCTTTCTCTTCCCCACTGCCAGCAATCTTTGTGATCACACTGCCATCTAGAAGCAGAGAAACAAAGTTGGGTTACGGCCCTGACCAGGTCCTCTCCCACCCCCAGGTGCTGCCCCAGACCCACCACCTCCTTTGAAACTCCCTCTTTCCTTGGTGATAGGAAAGCAACCAAACGCAACTGTGGGACAGTCTCCGTGCACGTGGCTTTTTTTTTTTTTTCGGCCGCGTTGGGTCTTCGTTGCTGTGTGCGGGCTTTCTCTAGTTGCGGCGAGCAGGGGCTACTCTGTGCATGGGCTTCTCATTGCGGTGGCTTCTCTAGTTGCGGAGCACGGGCTCTAGGCCTGCGGGCTTCAGTAGTTGTGGCGCATGGGCTCAGTAGTTGTGGCTTGCGGGCTCTAGAGGGCAGGCTCAGTAGTTGTGGTGCATGGGCTTAGTTGCTCCGCGGCATGTGGGATCTTCCCGGACCAGGGTTCGAACCCGTGTCCCCTTCATTGGCAGGCGGATTCTTAACCACTGCACCACCAGGGAAGTCCCGCACGTGGCTTTGAGATGGTTTTAAATACTCACAAATCGGCTCCTCCCAGGAGGAAACAGTATGGAGCCGGCTTCTTAGGCCTTGTTCCTTCTTCTCTAGGTTTTCAGGGAGATGCTGAAGGGGATTCTGAGGCACTGCTGTGGCCCACCCAAGCTCCCCTGGGCGGAGGCCTGGGGCTGAAGCCCTCTCTAGGAGCATAGAGTGTGTGTTCTACTCGCAGAGGTTAAGCTTGGGGTGGTGCGAGCGAGAGAAAACCAACCGCACACGTGGCAGCATTATACCGTCCCTGGAACCCTCCCTGTGGTGTTGACGTCGCCTCGGTGATCTGTTTCTTTAGCGAACTCCCTCCAGCCAGCGTGGAGGTTTCTGTTTATCTCACGAGAGCAAGGCACCAGTCTTCTGTCCCTTCTCGCAAGCCAAATGATCAACTTAGGGATGATTAAAAAAAATAATGATGAACTTATTTATAATAAGAGCTAATATTTACAGAGTACTTACTGTGTGCCAGATGGTCTGCTCGAAAGCATCTTCTACTTGTCATTTTACTTCCAGCTCCCAAGTAAGACAGGAAACTATCACTACCCCGATTTGACGGTGTGGAATTGAGGCTCTGAGCAGTTAAGTGACTTTCCTGGATCTTCCTTAGAATTCTTACTGTACTCTTCCTCCAACCATTCCAGCCATCCCAGCTGGGAAACGACATGTTCAAGAGAAGCAGAGACGAACTGCTCCCTTTTCACTCCCTTCAGTGAAGCCCCTTGCTGGGGTGGCAGTTATTTTGTACAAAGGCATTGATTAGAAATTTTCCATTCCCTTTAAGTTTCCCATAAGAGGCTCTGCCCTATTTTCGCCTTAGAAGTCTCTGCTTCGGGGAACCTGCTTCAAGGGAGGTGGGGAGCAGGAAAGGCCTGATGGGGCGGGGGGCGGGGGAGAAAGGGGAGAAGTGATCATATCTCAGCCTCCTTCCCCAAAGCCTCAGAGAAGAGGGAGGTGGGTGGTGCAGAAAGTGTGGATGCAGGGCCTGCCCTGCCCAGCTCCTCCTTGGGGATGAGAGTCCCCAGCCCGGGGCTGTGAGAGCCCCCACCACTGGCCTGACTGGTAGAAAGAGCGGCAGCTTTTCCAGCAGGCAGACCAGGCTTCCTGTCCCACCGTGGCCACTTACTGGCCAGACGACCTTAGGTAGGCAACTTGAACATCTGCAGAAGGAGGATAATCGTACTTCCAGGAGTGAGTGAGGTCCCACGCCCCGTGCGGAGCACAGAGCAGATGCCCAGAGAGCAAGCTTCCTTCTCTCACCCGCTGGTTCATCTCTGGAGGAACATACACACTTAGGGCTCCGAGGCCGAGCTAACCCAAGATCCGGTGATGGGAAGGCGGCCTGGCCCGATGCTTGTTGATTCTCTTTCTCTGTCCGTGTGCCGGAAATGGGCTTCTCTCGGTTGAAGTCTGTGGTCATTGTACCGAGTCGCTTTCTGTTTACACTCCACAGTCACATGCACCTCATCATCTTGGGCTCGAAGCACCAAATACAAGGGGGACTTCGTTTTCGCGTAGCCGTGGGGGAGGAGTGGGGAGACCCGGGGGCCCAGGGGAGCTGTTCCTCTGTTGACTTGGCGAGGACTCCACAGCAGCCAGCTGGGGGGGCTTGTGTCCCTGCCCTGCCGTCCTGGTCCCCACCAGCAATGACTGGAGAGAGGCTGCAGCCGTGGTAACAAAGAAGCCCCTTAGAGTAGTCACTTGGAGAAACCGAGGCACCAAACCAGGAAGTGAGCTTCTTTGCCTTTGGATTTTACTTGTCCTGCCTTCTCTGTCCGTCCTCTGTGCCTGCTTGCCCTCCACAGACCAACTCAGCATCCCACGTCTGGGCTACAAACAGGCCTGCCGCAGTGTCTAATCATAGCAGTGGGCAGGCCCCGGTTTAACCCAACACTTGAAATCGCCCAATTTCAGAAACTGATTAAAGAACTTTGCCAAGGCATTTTTGAGATGAGGCATGGTGCTGGGGAGGCATTTGTCTGCAGCTGGTCAGCCTGTCGTGTCATGGGCCCCAGCCCCAGGCTCCCTTCAGGCTTCTGACTCAAGCCCAGCCCGTTCCTGGTTGGGGACACACCTGATGTGAGCCCCAGGCCTCTGGGGGATGACATGCCATTGTGAGGATGAGGCTGGAAATGCCCTGAGTCTCTTGTACTCTGACACACAACTCAGGAGGCCCGGACAGCTCTGGGCGCATCCTGAAAGCCCCTGAGTGTGCCGGCTGTGGCCACGTGCGTTTGTATGTGATGTGTGTTGTGGGAAAGGCAGTCCCCAGAGTCTGTTTCTCTCTGGACCTGTTCCCCAACTTGCCAAGCCACTCCTTCTAATAGGTGTGGACATAACAGACTCGTTTTTCCTTTTGCAGACAGGCTCACCACTGCATGCCCGCTGCCCCAGCCACCATGCAGGTCATAACACCAGGGCTGTATTTCTGGTACCTCAGCATCGCCCCCTGTGGCGAAGTAAAATGTCAGCGGAGCAAATTACCGACTGAATGCTGTGGAATCTATAAATATTAAATTGCTCTGGCTTTCCCTGGCCCATATAAAATTAAAGCTCCAGTCAGCTCCAGAGGGGAGGCAGCTGGTTAGTGCAAGGGGGGAGGGGACCAACTGCCAGTGGAGAGACAAGTGTCCCCAGAGGGCAGGGCCGAGTCTGCCTCTGTGGGCTGTGGGTGCTGGCTGGAGGAGAAGCAGCGGGGAATGGGGTACAAAGAACAGGGAGGTGGAAAACTCACACACAACTGTAACCCGGGAGGGATCTCCTGTGATTTTCCACTGGAGGCTTTATGGTCAGAGGCGGGCTGTGGTTCGCGGGGCGCTTTGTGTTGCGTTTCTTACCCCGGCCCAGGACTCTAACGTGAGGGCGACGGCACTGCCGTCAGCACATTCCCTCCAGGGACTGCCCCCCCCCCCCCCACTTCAGGGCGAGTGCTGGGACCTCCCCCAGCAGCAGGGCTGGAGGTGGCGGCCAGCTGTCCTCCTCCTGCCCTCCTGCCCCTGGCAGCCCCTGTCCCAGGCTCCTCCCCCCAACAGGCCCCCTGTGCTCGCACGGGTGGGGCCCTCCCGCCCTTGACCTGTGCTGGGCTGCATTGCAGGGGAGCGGGTGTTCACACCACCTCATGAGGTCTAGACCCCCTGCAGGTATGGGAGCAGCTCCTGCTTCTTGGGGATCTCTCTAGGACTTCTCCTCTGCTTCTATGTGCCAAGCCCCCGGGCTGAGTTCTGAAACGCACAGCCTTGTTGATCTTTACGTGGCGGTGGGATAAGGTGGGAGCTGCAGTGCATTCACCAGGAGGCGGGGGGCGGGGGAGTGACTTGCTTAGGCTCCCGTGGAGACGTTACCTGCCAACCCAGGGGGGCTCCCTGGCTCTTCAGAGGCTGAGCCCAGCGTCCATCCCAGGGCTCTCCGGCTGAATTGTGTCCTAGGGGGCCGTCCCGTGGACTGTGGGTCCGTGGCCAATCTCGCGCCCTCTCTTGCAGGCATCCCCACCCTCATTGTGCTGGACCCACAGGGGGAGGTGATCACGCGGCAGGGGCGGGTGGAGGTGCTGAACGACGAGGACTGCAGGGGCTTCCCGTGGCACCCCAAGCCCGTGCTGGAGCTCTCCGACTCCAATGCCGTGCAGCTCAACGAGGGCCCCTGCCTCGTCCTTTTTGTAGGTATGAAGCTCAGCGGGAGCCCCAGGGTGAGACGGGATGGGCAGAGCTCACTGGGTGGGGGTCGGGGAAGTCTGTCCCTGCACCTTCTTTCTGTCGCCAGCAACGCAGAGCCTGGGCCTTTGTCTCCGCGGCTGCCGTGCTTCTGACCCCAGTGATTTATTCGTGGTTCTCCCCTGTGGGCGGTGGTGTTCTGGGCGCTGCTGCTGTGCTTTCCTTCCTAGCTGCTCCCGGCTGCCAGCTGGGAAGAAGAGGTCAGCCCGAGAGGAAGCCCTCGGCCCCGTGATGAACAGACCCATTGTTGGGGGCCGGGCTGCAGCACAGCAGCTGTGGGGGGCTGGGCCCCTTAGGCCAAGGCTCATCCCAGCTGCTGCCGCCGCTCACCTGTGCTCTGCGGAGCTGCCCCAGGGTGGCTGGAGCAGGGCCCGGCCTCAGGCGGCATCTCCGGGGCTGAGAGCCTCTCAGTCTCCCTGCGTCTCCCACTCTGGCTTTCAGTGGGTGACAGCAGGAGGACACAGAACACCCACTCCAGGCTCCCTGCAGGCCCATGGGGTAACCCTGGTTCCTTCTGCAAACGGAGCAACTGCTGGCCAAGGGCCACCTTGCCCTCTGCCTTGGGACTTGTTGCTTGGTTCCAACTTAAAGTAAATCTGAATACCGGAATCATGGCTGAGCTGCTGCCATATGCACCACATTGAGGGGGCTGGAGAATGCAGGCAGCATCCGACCCCCATTCTCTGGAATTCTGGTTTGGGGGCCCCCAGGCGGGGAGCCAACATGCGGACTTGAGGGAGTCCTGAAGCAAACTGACTTGCAGGCTGGCCCTTTGCTTGGAGGACAGAGGCCCTGGGAGGGGATGGCCTTGGGGGACCATTCACCTTGGGGCTTTCCTAGGCAGGCTCACATGCCCACATCCTGGGGCCTGGGAAGCAATTCTGAACTGAGGGACCGTAGGGAACCTCACTGGCCATTTGCAGATGTGGAAATAGGGTCCCAGGGAGGCAAAGCGAGTTCCCAGCATCACGGAGCTAATTAAATGTGGATGTAGAGTGTGTGGTGCCGAGCCTGCACACTGGGCCTCCCAGGCGATGTGGCACTTCTGGGTGAAGGTCCTGTGCGGGCACCTGTTTCCACCCACCCCCGGTCTGTGCTTGCTCTCGGATTCAGCGTTCAGCAGGAGTGAGCTGCTCCCATGCTGCTGTTTCACTGGAGGCAAGAGATGCCCAGAGGGGGCTCTGGGAGCCCGGCTGGGGGTTCTCCCCTGCAGTCAGCCTGTCCCTTCCCAGCCAAGTCCCGCTGCCAGATGTGAAGTTGCCAGTGCCCTGGTGCCTCCCAACCGCCACCAAAGCTGCTGATCAGACCACAGTCCTGACCCACCACCACCAGTTCTGCCATTTCCATTAGGAAGTCAGAGATCCGCGGTCACGGCATCTCATTGTGTGATTGTGAGAAAAACTGCCGGGACCTCAGGTCCTGGCTTAGGGGAGGCTCAGCTTCCAAGGTGGGTTTGTGAAGAGCTCAGTGAACAGAATTGCATCTGCCTGGGCATTAGCGCTACTTGGTGAAGCGAGTTCTTCCTGGGGGCATGGTTCAGGACAGCCTGTGTGTGAGAGCAGCGAGCAAGCTGGCCTATGCCTGGGGACGCACGCTCCTGCACCCAGGAGGCGAGGCTGGTGTCCCAGGAGAGGCTTCTCTTCCATTCAGGGGCTGCTCAGATGGTCAAGTCAGGCCCTGGACCCAGGCACCACTCCATCTTGACTGACAAGCCAGTGCGTCTTTGTGTCTTTCTCTCCCCTGTCACAGATTCTGAGGATGACGGGGAGTCCGAGGCGGCCAAGCAGCTGATCCAGCCCATAGCTGAGAAGATCATCGCCAAGTACAAAGCCAAAGAGGAGGAGGCGCCACTTCTGTTCTTTGTGGCGGGGGAGGTGAGTGCTGCTGTGGCCTGGCCCCCGGGGCTGGCTCAGCTGGCCGGCTTTTAGAACACCAGTGATACAGCCCTTGGGGATGTCTGAAGGGGGTCTGGGGTGACCGTGCTTCCAGAAGACTCCACAAATAAATGTAGCATAAAAAGATGTCAAGGAAAACCAATTCTGGCCCCTGCCGCCTCCTTCTTGCCATCTCTCACACAGCAGCCTCAGGGCCGCAGGAGGCCCTCCCACGACAGACATTCCCCGCCCCCCCCCGCCCCCGCCCCTTGCACCCAGGCTACGCCCACCCCGGCTGCTGGGGAGCCACAAAGATCGCGATCAACACTTACTCCCTCTGGGCTGGGTCCAAACCAAACTCTTGGTGCTTTACAGAGTGTCTTCTCGGTTAGTCCCCTCCCCCAGCCCGCAACGGGGCCTTTTCCCATCACGGGATGCCGGTGGGGATCCGACCACCACTCCGACCTGCAATTACCCCTCCAGCCCAGGGAGGGTGCTGACGTTCCTGGCATCCGTGTCTCTCCCACCCCAGGCCTGTCCCTGGAGGGCCTTCAGCTAGGCTGGACCGAGCATAAGGCTCTCCACCAACGGGGGTGGGGGAGGGGGAGGGACGAAGGGCGGGCCTTAAGCTGGGCCGCCTCCCGCGAGGTCTGGGAGCCTGGGTCCCGCACACGTGGAATCTGCTAGGTGGCCGCAGCCACGCCCCCTCGGTCCCCACCCTGGAGCCACCCTCCGCGCATGCGCCGCTGCCTCCCCCTACCCAGGCACCGGCCTAAGCCAGTTATTGACAGATACACGTTTTGAAGCCCCCCTGCCCTCCTTGCTCCCATCTGTACCTCCAGTTGGTCAGAGCCCCCTGCTCATGTCACACTGTGTTTGGATCCCAGGGGATGGTGTGGCGGCGCGACACCCTGAACCACCCATTCATCATCTCAATAGCCGCCCCTGCTCTGCGGGCCCCTGGAAGGCAGCTGAAGTCACCCTGCCCAGCCGTGGGGTGGAGGGAACAAAGCAGGTTCACAGGGCCCTGCCTTGGGGGTCCCCAGCCCGCTCCACACAAAGCACAAATGGAAGCCGCTCTGAATGTATTAAACTCTAACCCCTTTCGAACGGCTCGGAGAGAAAAGATGGGCGCAGAGGAGAAAGGGCTGAGCCGGGGCGGGGGCAGGGCTGGAGGGCTCCGGTGGCCGTGTTACAAACGTGGCTGAAAAGGAGCAGTGGCAGGTTACCTATAGGCCAGGCCCCGAGCGAGGCGCCTCACCTGCACCGCCCACGTGCTCCTCACCTCGTGGGCAGGGAACATCATCGCTACCGTCTCACAGACGAGGAGAGTGAGGCTGAGAGAGGGTGAGACCGCTCCGAGTCCGGCCCGGGCGGGCTGTGCGTGCTGGCTGGCTCTCACGCTCGCGGAGCGCCACGTGAGCCATTATTGAATCCGTTTCACAGGTTTTAGGAGACCTGGGCTCCGAGAAGTTTCTTGCCAAAGGCCTGCATTAAGTGGGTGGCAGAGAGAGGAGTGAACGTGAGATGAGGAGTGACTCCAGAAGCAGTGCTCTCGCTCCCTCCGTCCGTGCGGGTCTGGCAGACGGGCTGCCCAGCCTGGACCAGGAGGTTGGGCAGAGGCCCAGGGGCACCGCTGCTCCAGCTCTCCCACCCACCACCAGGCCTTCCCCTGCTCTGCACCTCGGCTCCTGGCCTTGGCAGCTCTCTTGGTCCAGTTCTCTGACCTCAGAAGCAAGGCAGCCAGGAAGGCGCACAGGGCGCTGGAACGTCAGGCACCAACTGGGGGCCTCTGAGCCCTGGACTTAGGCCCTTCACATTCCCCCAGGGCTGAGCGGGCCTCGGCTTTGTCTTGATCCTGTCCTCTCCCGCAGGCAGAAGTTGCCCCTTCTGAAGCCTTAACAGACGTAAAAATTCATCTCCCCGTGTTTGCTCCCGGGAAAGTGGATGTATGGTATTTGTCCAGGTGTCTCCCCTCTGTTTATCGTGAAGATTGTTTATTAACCCAAATGGAGGCCCTGAGTTGGGTGAACGCTGCCAGAGATGCTGAATCACCCGGCATTGCTGGGAAGTGCATGCTCTTTATAGGGTGGGGGAAAAAAAGACAATCACTAATCATCTTTCCTAAAGAACTGCCCTTTCAGAAAGAAATGTTTTTTGTCTCAGAAACCGGTGAGCCTCCTCACCAGCATTTAAGGCCAAGAATACCCCGAGCCCTTTTTCAGCAGGGCGACTCAGGTCTTTTCATTCAGTGGAGAATTTTGCACATTTTATGGTAAGACAACCTGGGGATGGGTATAGAGAGTCCATTTCCTGTATCAGCAGCGTGAAAGGTAATCTCAGATGGTTGCTCCCTTACAAATCTTTCTCCTTGTCTTTGGATTTCTCTTTGCCTTTATACTTAATAAAGCTACACCTGATACTAGGGAAATTCCTCAGGACCGTCACTGGGAACGTATGATAAATACAGCGACCCGTGTAAACTTCAGTAGCACTTCAGGGGCCCCGGCTTCTGAACTGGCGGTGTTAACTCCTGCCCCCGCTGCAGCTGTGGGGCTGGGGGTAGTGGGCTGTTTTTTTAAAAACATTCTGAAGTTGAAGTCCAGATTGGCCTGGGCCCACAGTGGGGCTGCAGATAATTGAGAGTTGGTTGCAAAAGTAAGTAATCAAAGGACATCCCATTTTCACAAGTTAAAGTTGCTTTCGTGCTAATAAAAAAAGATGACTTGCTTGGGGTTTGGGGTGATGCAGAGAGAGAATTTTGTGAACCAGGCTCCCCCTCCCCCTGGCAGGGCAGGGTCCCCTGCTCCCCGTTCTGAGAGCCCATCTTTCCTGGAGGCCGGCCGCTCTCCAGGATGATGGGGTGGTTCCATTCCTAGGCCGTCTGGGGGAGTCCGGGCCCAGGGGACTCTCTACCCTCTTTCTTGAAAACTTACTGGTTTTCTTTCCCTCTGGTGACTTCCAGGATGACATGACCGACTCCCTGCGAGATTACACCAACCTGCCCGAGGCTGCCCCTTTGCTCACCATTCTGGACATGTCAGCCCGGGCCAAGTACGTGATGGACGTGGAGGAGATCACCCCTGCCATTGTGGAGGCCTTTGTGAATGACTTCCTAGCAGAAAAGCTCAAACCAGAGCCCATCTAGTCGGGCTCCAGCTTCCCGGGATGTTATTTAAAACTCATTCTTCTCCTCCCCCTCCCCCGCCCTTCCCTCCACCCTTGGACTTTTCCAGGGTGTCCCGAATCACACAACCCAAGTGTCCAACCTCTCTGTGGTGCCTTGTTTTCTGCATTAACTCCTCAGCTAGCACCCTAGGGTGCACATCCTCTCCAGCAGCAGAAGAACCTCCGTGTTTGGAGACTCTGCTTGGGATTCGCGGGGCTGGCATAACCCGGCCCGAACTGGGACTGCAGCGTTCTCTTGGTCCCTAGCTCTTGGTGAGGTATTTGCCAGGGTGTTCTTCTGTCAAGTGGGCACCAAGGGACAGAGCATCGGTGCTCTGGCTCTGCCTTAGGTGCCAGCACGTACGTGCAGAGCCCGAGGGTTCAGAGGCACACGCGCGGCGGGTAGAGCAGGGAGAGGGCGGCGGCCGCGGAGGCCTCCGTGCAGAGCTGCTGGCGAGGACGTCCTTTCCTAAGTGACTTGGTCTGTCTTGGTCTGACGGAAAAACACCAGCTTGTCAGCCGGTTCTTGGGCAGGGGCTCTCCAGCCCTCAAAGGAAGTTTGTGTTCTTTTCTGGTGAGGAAGAGAGTAGCTACGGTAATGATTCACGTAATAATTGCTTACTTTGATGGAGTGCCTCCCATGTGATGAGGAGCTGCTCATTCCTTCCTTCTAGCTCTTTCTTCCTTGATCTTGACCTTCTCCCAGTTTCTACCTTCTCAGATGAACGGCCCCTACAATCTTGGAATGTTGTTACTAAGTTCTCCCCCTTGGACATCTTCCCAAGAAGATGCGGTGGCCCTGTGTTCCCGGAGGGGCACCGCTCACCAGCGCAGACCTGACTCAGCCCGGCTCTGGGCCTGGGGCTGCTGGAGCTCTGCTGAGGTGCCCTTGCCCACCCTTGGTTACCCCTGCATTCCCTTTTCTTCTCAAAGCAGAACTTAAAAGAGACAAAAAAATTACCAGAAGCCTAGCTTTTTCCTAAGAACCTGCAGAAAGGGCTGTGCCCTGAGGTGGGAGTGCAGACCAAAGACAGGTCAGCTAAGAGCAGGCCCTGGGTCCGCTCTGCTGGGCCCAGCTCAGCTCCTTGTTTGGGCTGAACTGACCACAGAAAGGAAGCTAACAGCTGTGCTCTTAGGATTTGGGATGGAAGGCTTTGCGTAGGGCCTCACAGGGTTTCAGCCTATCTCAGTCAGGAGTCAGGGCCTTTAAAATAATCTCAGGCCTCACCCCTGGCTCCACTCACAGCCAATCAAGACCATTTATTTGGAAAACCCAGCCCCCTCCAATTAGCTGTTGACACCATCGCTCCTTGCTGAGTGGGATTGCTGATTTGTAGTTCAGAGGTACAAATTTAGTTGGTAATTAGACTGTTACTGTTACCAGCCTGAAATGCAGTCACCTAGTAAGAAATAAAACAGGCATCTCTGGACGTTATCAACCACTTGGCCATTCCTGTCCTTCATAACAAAAATCTTTTGGCTTGTGCTGTGCTCCATGGGGTGGGCAGTGGGGGGGGGGGTGTACACACAAGATCCTCTTGACTTTCACTGGATATTTGGCAGCTATGTTTCAGAATTTTTGAGAACCAAGCCCTAACGTGGTCATCTGTCGAATGCTCTGGAAGCCGGGATGTTCGTTTGGATTAGAGCGCCAGAGGCAGATCCCCCGCTGGAGCTCTGGCTGCCACCTCTCCGGGTTTGACTTGCTATTGCAGGGGGTGGAGTCTCCGATTACAGACATCCTTGTGGACACGTATTCATTCCCCCCCTTCACGGGAACACGTGCTCAGAAGCCTGAGAAGGCCAGTTGGAGAAACACAAGGAGTTGAGCACGGGTCCTCTTGTGAAGAATGGGGCAGTAGTTGGAGACTCTCAAACCTAGCTCTGTCCTAGGGCTAGGGGCTGCTCCGGGAGCCCTGCCAGTGTCTCCCTGGGGGGCGGGGGGTGTGGGGACGAGGTGAGGTCACCCTCACTTGGAGGATGGTCGGGATTTCTGTCTGTGCCCTGTACCATGATGGCCTTGGAGCAAAGGTGGTCTCTCTTAGCAACTACTTAACCTTCTGGGGCAAAAGAAACAAAGTCCAGTTGAGGAGTCCTCCTCGCAAGTCACTGCAGCGAAAAATTAGGTCATTTGTGATCCTTCTACGGTCCATGCAGGGCTGACTAAACTACTTGCCACTAATGTCAACTGGACCCTTGACAGCAGAATTCCCCTTCTGGAGGGGGGTGTGGAGGTTAAGATCAATGGGAAGGTTTACCAAAAAGGTGCTTTTGGTTTATACGGTGGCGACTTTGGGGGAAAAATGCTGGGGGAGGATCACCTCACCAGTGAAAAATCCCGGTCTCTATAGTGCGAGAGATCTTAAAGGTTATTGATGCAGACGAAGTGGGTGGCATCTTAATTCCCACTAAGCAGCTCCAAAATATCTTAAAATTCTTGTCGCTAATCGGAAGCAGGTTAAAACACCAGCTGTGACATACTCAAGGTCTTCCGCCGGCAGCAAGGGAAACCATGCCCTGCAGGTTGAGGCAGGATGGTGGCTGTAAAAATGCCACCTTGGGGTTCCAGATCTGTGTTCACCACAATGACTTCCAGATCCGATTCTACCCATTTTCACAACAGAGATGAGATTTTTTTTTACCTGTCCCCAACAATAAAGATCTGCTTAAGACAAAAAGTATGTGTGTGGGGTTGGCATGTACAGCGGGCAGCTGTAAAGGCCAGAGGGCGACTGAGAATCAGCTTCTTTTCCAGGAGTGAGGGGGCTGCCTGCTACCCCCGCCCCAAGTGTGTTCTCGCTGTCAATGACTCTCGCTCATCCAAGCGCAGGGAGCCTGTTCTGCTTTTCTGGCATCAGCGAAGCTTCAAGTGGTAATTTTCAGCCAGACTGTGTTTTTTCCTGTTGCCTAATTAAAGCCACTAAAAAGCTGTTCTCTCCGAGTCCTGCGGCCTTGTTCCAGGGCAGCAAACGGAATTCTGCAGTGATGGACATAGTAGAATGTGGTCCAGGAACGGAGCAGCTGGACCCAATGAGGTCATCGGAGACTACACACGCGTGTGCGTGTACACGTGGAGAGGCCTGCGGGCTTGGAGTGGCAGCCCTGGGAGGGGCCCAAGCAAGTAGCTGGTCCAGCCCCTCTAGTCGCGCAAGCATTCTGTTCACTGTCACCTCCCCCTCGGGCAGGCCCCTGCTTGCCCGCTGGGAGCAGGAGCTGAACATGGTGGCAGTGAGCGGTGTGGATTGTGGGAGGTCCGGCAGTGCCCCTGCAGCTTCTCTCCGGGTGCTGCGGCGTGAACCGAGGACAGCCTGGAGCTCAGGATCTTCCATTTACCCTGCAGCAGCTGTGTTCAGTGAGCACTCAAACCTAAGTCCCTCTTTGCTGACACCAACAGGGACAAGAGCGCCCACTGCTTTCCTCCAAGCAGGCTGCTCAAGGGAAAATGCTTTGGGGACAAACGGCTGTTGTATATTCGCTTCATTATTGATTGTTCATTATTAGCAAGTGGTGCATGTGTGAAGGGTAAAATATTTTCCAGGAAACAAAAAGCTCGGATGTAGGAAAATCTTATATTGGGTCTACTCTATGGCTGGGATTTCTCCTTCTACGAGGGTAGATCTGACATCAGGACATTCTAGGTATTCCTAAGTGTGAAAGCACGAAGAGAAGTAACTCTGCTGCATTTTTCAGCCTAAGTATTTCTCACCCTCTTGGCCTTCTGGAATACTTCCCGAGTCAGGAAATGTGTGACTAGATTTGGGTAGGACTTGTTCTGAGGGGCTGTAGGGTTTCCATGCAACAATGTGCCACCTCATGAAAGCCTCTGTCCCCAGGCCTGTAGGCCAGTGTGCAGCCCCAGGAAGGCAGCCGGCCTCAGGTCTGACTCCTGGGCACTCTTGCCTCACACAAGTAAGTCACCCACACGGGCTAGAAGTGGGATATGGGAGGAGGCACGATTAGGACCCAGTCCCCCAAAACAGATCTCCTTTGATATCACAGGATATGAAGTCCCCAGCCAGTCAAGCCACTCTGCCGGCCTGGGGTCACAGAGGTGCAAGGGCGGCTGGGAGGCCAGACCCTGCTGCAGCCACGTCTCTCCCCAACCTTAGTTCTCTTCTTGCATTTTGAGGAAGGATCAGCTTTGGTGATGGTCTTCTCCAACTATGAGGCCTTAGTTGAAAAACTTGCTCCTCCCTACAAAACAGATGTGAAGAACAGAGCTGCTACCATGCGTGATGTATGCAGATTTTCAGTACCTGGCCTTTGAGCAGCGGCCTGGCTTCCTGAGGCTATGAGCGCCTGCAGCTGCTCCAAGGTAACGCGGGACCCTGGTTCAGGGACTGTCAGTCACCCACAGCAGCACGTCTGGCTTCTAGCTTCTTTCTTTTGCGTGTTCACTGATGCGGAGGACGTGAGATCTTGGAGTTTAAAGGTGTCTGCACAAGTGTGTCCTTTAAAACACCTTTTTCGGGTGGGCCAGTCAGTTCTGCTCCCACAGCGGGTGGAGGCGGCTTGGCCAAGAGGGGCCCACAGCACAGCCGGTGGTTTTCAGCACCAGTCGGGGAACCCTGGGCGAGGCGCTGATCCTGGAGTCTTCGTGTGGTGGCACAACAGAAGTGGAGCAGTTCAGCTTTTGGTGACATCGGGTGTTGCTAATAACCCTGGGGCAGGTGGTAGAAGGCCCCAGTGGAAACCAGTCCCCCGAGGTCTGCTTATCCTCTGGGCCTTAATGACTGAGATTCTAACATGAGCTAGTAGCCACGGCTCGGGGAGGGAAGAGGACCTTTCTGCCTCCCCTGCCCTGAAACTAAGCGGGGTGAGGCAGTGGGTTCTCAGTGTGAATTCCAGGCACCTGGGGACATCAGCATTAGTCCAGAGCTGCTTTCCCAGAGGCTCCATTCAAGGGGAAAAGATGTGCTAGTTTTTTCTGAGGCAGCTACTTCCCATTTCTGTCCATTTCCTCCTTAGTTTTTGGTCCAATGTTCTATACTTCAGATTCTGCCGAGAATGAATGACAATGTGGGTGGGTCTTCAACTTTAGCACCTCTGAGCACAAACTGCTTGCAAAAGGCCTACTGTGGTGGAGGGGGACTTTTGACTCCATCCTCTTTCACAAGTTATATCCAGGAAGAATCCCCACCCTTCCCTTCAGGGTTGGGAGTGATTGAGGCGTGACTGCCCCCTTGTGGCGGAAATCACCATTACAGCCACATGCAACACAAAAGCAAGGGGCAGCTTGGCCAACCTTCTGAAGGCTTCTCTTTCAGCCAAGCAATGTGTTTTACTTGTCATACACTGCTCAGTTTTCATTCCTGTCTCCTGGGGAAATGGTGACATAAATATTGGCCTCAAAACAGAGAAGAATTCCAGATGGCTAATTTCCATCACTAGGCAAACAACTTCACCATTTGCTTCCCCTGTAATCATTTTAAAGAAAGAAAAATTTGCCCTCCCCTCTTCTAAGTTATACCCACAAATATACAAAAAGAACTCACAAGGCATGGTATACAAGTCATTGACTATAAAGTGAATGGGATGTAAATGTCTTTTCCTTTTTACACCCAGGATGATAGAATGACTTGCTAGGTGTGCCCTTCTGCGGTGCTTTGTTTTTCTGAACAAAGACAAGGTATAGGGTTTGTTGTTCTTTCAGTGGTTTTTACTTTACAATAAAAGTCAGCAGGAACAATAACCCAGGGACAAAAATTGCAGGAGACTGGTTTCATGCTGAAAAGGCATGAGCCTCTTTTTATTTTTTTTAATCTTTATTGGAGTATAATTGCTTTACAATGGTGTGTTAGTTTCTGCGAGCCTCGTGTTTCTTTAGCACTTTTCCAAGGTGTTGGGAGACTGTCAATAGAGTGGTATTGTTCTCCGGTGTCCACCGCCCCCGGTGTCCACCGCTCCCAATTTCGCCTGCTGGTGTGACGGGCATTATAGCTGTGAAGCTGGCAGAGGGCCCCAGCCTTTGTGGGCTCAACACAGCATAAAGGCTGTGGGCTTTTCTACTTCTTAAAAGCTGATGGGGGATGGTGAGTCTCAAGAACATTTTGGGGGTCACTGTCACCCAACATTTGTGCAGGGCCCTGGGCAGCCCCAGACCAGAGTGGGACACCAGAGCAACTTCCGGCCAGTCACCCTGAGACAGCACAGCCAGATTGTTCCTTTAAAAACCCCTCCCCTCAAACATAACAAAGCAATCCCACTGGGGCACCACTTGGGGCAGGGTCTTGCATGACCTTTTGGTCTTACCAGGGAGCTGGGCGAGCCAAGGGGGGAGGGAGGGGTCCACGGTTCGTCTTGGGCATGCTGCAACTCATTGGACCTCCCTGTGATGAGCAGCTGAAAGGCTCCCAAGGAACCCCAACCATGACAGGGGCCACTGTATGGAAGGGACGTGGTGACACTACACTGCTAGTGTCTTTGTCCTCAACTCCAACCATATTCGCTGTGGTTGTAAAAGCACTGCTTGAACTAGGTCCCATACTCTAGTTCCCGCCATCCCACCTCACACACACACAGTGACTTACACAGCGATGACCACCTGCCTTTGCCCTCGTGTCCCTGGCTACATCCCGCTGGCACTTGGTGAGTAAGGAGCCAGCTTGCCCTGGGGGTGTGAGAGGGAGAAGAACAGCAGGGTCTTGCTGCAGAGTTGTGGGCTCAAGGGCCCCAAGCTCTCATCCTCAGAACCTCAGCCTCTCCCCTCACAGGAGCCTCTGTTCACACAGCCTCCAGGAACAGTGGCATTTTCCTAACAGTTCTGTTTAAGCAGGATGGGGGATTAATGTAAACAAGTAAGTCATTACATTTAACCAAAAGTGTTATACAAAGTAGGACTAACAGCAGGAAGCTAGTAAAAAGGGTACAGCTTTGCTGACAGATGCAGGATTAAGCTGAAGATTTAAGAACTGTTTCCTCCTTTTCTGAACCAAGTTCTCAAAAAGATATATGCAGAGGTGCTAAGAAGGTGTAATACCACCTGATGAATTCAGCTCTTTCACCAGAAATGGGGGGAAAAAATTGTGTCACACATAAACAGTGTTTAAGTCATGGCCTGAATTAACAATCACAGAGATTAACACAGCCAAGCTAAAAGAAGAGCCAGCTACTGAACGCCATCACCTGTAGCCCTCAGCTTCCTGGGTCATTAATCTCAGCAATGTCCTCATCACTAGGCCAAAGATGAAAAGACAGGCATTGAGACCCACTGACCACACTGACATAAACCTTTTTAATCTGCTGGTCTACACTTCACAGGGGTTTAATTTCCATTGACCAATGATCACAGGAGTGAGTGACCAAGGCCGGCCTCTAACCAGCGCTCCATGACTGCAGAGCACCCCCAGCTGTGGAGGGAGGGGTCCTCCCTACCCAAGGTGACGCCCTCAGCAACTTTCTGGGCACAAAGATGCTCCTTGGTGGACAATTTTTAAAAACATAGAGCCATGAGGAGCATTTACTTATGTTGTCTCTCTCTTACCCACACGCACATGTACATATACACACATATATAAAAGTCGGTGAGAAGATGGAGATCTCAGGAGGAATTTTGACCTTTGGTATTTTTGAGGCTAAGCAGAAAGTCAGGGAAGTTCTTATTTTTCCATTAACCACAGAGACGACCTAAAACTGAGGACTGGCTTCCACATCCCCTCTCAGTGGTAACTCCCGTCCCTGCTCAAGTGTTCCGCCCTCACCCGCAGTTGTCTCTTCCCTTCAAAGAGCAGGATGCTCGCAGCCATGGCCGAGTTCAGGCTGTCCACACCGGGCACGATGGGGATCAGCAGCCTCCCGCCGCCCGTGCTCTCAGCCAACTGCAGGGACTCCAGGCTCACGCCGCTGCTCTCCCCACCTATCACCACAGCTGCAGGTGCCTCTGTCCAGTCTGAGTCGTAACTCTGGACCTCAAGTTCAGGGAGCCAGCCTTTATTGGCTGCACTTTCTAGATTCTCTTCCTCCTCCTCATACTTGTGAAACTGTAGGGGTCGTCGGTCACATACCCAGCCGCAGTCACTGGCCTTATTAGACATCTGGGCCTGGGCCTGGCCCTGGGCCTGCATGTAAAGGCCACAGTTGTCAGCCACGTAGACGCGGGTGTCGGTGGGCAGGTAGTTGGGCACTGCTTCCCAGTCCACGTTGTTGATGATGGGCACTTGGAAATGTGCGCCCATACCTGCCCGCAGCACTTTGGGTTCCCAGGCATCCACACAGCCTAGAAAATAAAAGGATCCAATTAACATTACAAACCTTCCCAGACATGGGGACTTTGAAGTAAATCAGATTAACTCTGGATCAGGAGATAAAGCAAAAAACGTCCTAGCGTGGCCTTCTTGGTGGCTGGGACTTCTGCCTCCCCAGCTATGGCGGTGTCCAGCCCAGGTCCTGGAGCATTCGTTCCTGCTAGTGCTGAAACAGATTTCATTCATCCCTTCAACGTTTACCACACACAGGGAATTCCCTGGTGGTCCAGTGGTTAGGACTCGGTGCTTCCACCCCTGGTCGGGGAACTAAGATCCCACAAGCCATGTGGTGAGGTCAAAAACAAAAAACAAAACAAACAAAAGAAACATTTACCACACACGTGCCAGATGTTGGACGGGAGATGCGAGAGCCTTAAAGTCCCCAAACTCAAGGAGCTCATGATGGAGTGGGCAATGGCGTCGGGACGCCATTTCAGCAGGTGACTACGCTATCAGTAATAACTGATGTAAAAGAAGCATGAACAAGGTAATAGAAAACCCTTGTGCAAAGCAGGGCTATCAGGAAAAACCACCCGAGAACACAACACTGAGCGGGATCTTGAAGGCTAGGAGGGTTTTGTCAGAGAATGACCGGGTCAGAGGACAAAGTTACAGAAGTGGGAAGAAAAACTAAGTAAGGTAATTGGGCCAATTACTGAGTGAGGGTGGGATGGGGGTGAGGTGGGAGATGAGACCGGAGGCAGGAAAGGACCAATTTAAAGGAGGTTGGGTATGCCAGGCTGAGGAGTTTAGGATTTTATCCAGAAGACAATATAATGACCCTGAAGGATTTTAAGCAAAGTAGTGACAAAATCTGGTTTATGTTTTAGAAAGACCCATTTGGCTTCCATGTTGAATCTGGATTGGAGCAAGGAAGATGCTAGAAATGGGGAAATTAGATCGGAGGCAATTACAGTAATCCAGGGAGAACCAAGGCCACAGCCCTTTCTTCCATACACACTTCCTCTCCCTTCCGTGCAGTCGTGCTAAACCCAACTACCTCTATGCATCAGCAGACACTTGGCGTTTCCCACAGGTCGGGAGACAGCAGGACCAGGGCACCACATATCCACTATCCTCCCCGACTTGTTAGCATGAGTCTCCTCATTATAAGTTATCTTAAAAGTTAGCCTGTCAAACTTCAGGATAGGTTAAGTAGGCAAACCAAGTTTAAAAAGGAAAAAAAGACATGCAGAATGTACACTGTTCACATGGACCCCCAACCACAGGGACAAGGCATGGGAAGTGGGCTGTGTGCCAAGAGGTGGCAGGAGGGGTGGGCAGAAGAGGGGCCCAGACTGGAGGGGCGCCATCTAGTCTGACCCCTCCACCGGTGGGGAGCAAGGGACAAGATGAGACTCCCCCTCATCCTGGTGTCCTCAACACCGGCCACCACACCAAGTGTTCCTACTCTTTCCCTACCTCTCACACACCATCCGCCAGCATCAATGTGGAAACCACACTGCCTGGATTATACAGGTGCATTCCCAGGCCACACCTGCTCTCAGAGGTCTCAACGAGGCAGGTGAGTTGGGTACTGATGATGGAACCCCGCACCTCACTCATCCCAGCGGAGAGATGCATCCCAACAAGGTGTGACTGGGAGGAGGAGCTGGCAGGAGCAATTTAGGCAAGTCTCAGCAATGGGACCACTTCGTTTTACACCAAATGGTAGCTTGACTGTTTCTGATGAATGATCCTCTCCCTCCCCGCTCCCCCCAGGCTGTAATAGCCCTTTTAGGCATGTCCCAACTGTTAGGCAAGTCTGTTTGGAACCAAGGCTACTAATTCCCATTTCTGACGAGAGGAGACAACCAAGTGTTCAAACCAGCATCTGTTTCTTCCCTGATTAATTATAAGTTCTTTAATAACGTAGCAGATGTCAAAATAACTTTAAAGATAATCAACATGAATGAGTGTGCCAGGCACAGTGCTAAGTACTTGATATTCATCATCTCAATCCTTAGAACAACCTTACCAGGTAGATTCTGTTATGCCCACTTTACAGATGAGGAAATTGACATTCAGAATACTGCTTACTTACACATAGCTACCAAGGGACAGATCCAAGATTCAAATACATGCATGTCTGCCCACAGAGCCAGCTCACTTACAAACGGCCACCTAATCCACCCAGTAACAAGTGCTCTTACCTTTGGTGAGTAACACTTTGCTGCAGCCTACACCAGCAGCAGATCGCAGAATTGTCCCCAGGTTCCCAGGGTCGCGGAGATTGTCACAAATCAACAATATGGGCAGTGTGTGGCGAAGCTGAGTCTCTGGGTATGTCATCTTAACGTGGTCAGGTTTGGCAAAAATCCCTAAAGAAACAAAAAAGGTGGTTCATTTGTCTGATGTGGGCATGGGGAGTAATTTGACTTTTCATTTATTTATCATTCTTTGTGTACTTAATTACATACTAGGTGAAAACATTCTGATCGAGAAATTCAGTGCCCTCCTCTCCCTCATAACTGCTTTCAACCTTGGAGTGTATCCTTTCAGAACTTGTTCCATGCATCTCCCTACGTGTATGTCCATCTACCCATATATAAGTGCTTTTTCTTTTACCTAAAAAAAAAAAAAAAAAAAAAAAAATCACACTCCATGAAATTATTCTGTAACCCAGTTATTCTTTTTTTCTTTTTGGGCCTCTCTGCATGGCTTGTGGGATCTTAGTTCCCCGACAAGAGATCAAACCCGGGTCCTTACCAAGGACAACTATAGCTAATAAGAGCACAGTTACTTAGACTGAGTGGAGGACTTTAGCAGTCCAAGTCCCCACCCTACGGGAGAGTTCTGGGCACAGGGGCACAGATTCCTAGGACTTGCTGGGTTACGGAAACAAGAGACGGTCCCCAGAATTTCCGCTCCCAATTAACAGCTGTACAGTGAGCCCACTACAGGGAATATGCACGCACAACTGGTGTGAGAGGCCCTGGCCTAAACATTAGAATCTTGAAGAAAACGCCCTCCCTGCCCCAACTATCCCTTACTATCCAAGAGAAATCTCTACACTCACACATTCGATTCTCATATCTTGAATGTCAAAAAAGTATAAAGAGTTTAGTCTTTCCATATTTAGAAAAAAGACTTTCTAAGTGCTAACAGACAGTCTATTAGAATCTTGAGTTGGATTCAATCAAATGAAGACAAGGTTTCCTGTTCAACAGGCTAAACAGGGCGATAAATTGCAGCTTACTGCTCACACCTGCTTCTAGAATAAGGGGGTCAACAATATATAGGTATTACCACACTGGCAGAGGTTTTGTGGAAATGGAGGCTAAATCTTCTGGTAAACATTTTAATTTTTTTTTTTTTTTTTTGGCCGTGCCTCGTGGCTTTCAGGATCTTAATTTCCCAACCAGACATCGAACCTGGGCCCCCAGCAGTGAAAGCACCGAGTCCTAACCATTGGACCACCAGGGAATTCCCAACATTTTCTTAATTTTTAATTGAACACTTAAGGTTGAAGAAGTGACCCCAAAAAAATAAGGTCTGAGGAAGACTGATTATTCCCTAGAGACTATTAAAAAACCACAATACAAACGACAAAAAAATGGCTTGAGTCTCCACTGAAAATACAAGATGCACAGATTTGAGAACTGTATTTTTCTGGATGTCTTAAGAAAAGGTTAGGCACAGTAATATTCTGAATTTGGTTTAAATAAAATTTGTTGCCCGAGACAAATATGAACAAATAATCCCAAGTCTCTACTTCTACAGACACACTGGATAACCACTGACCCATTATTCCTTGTGGTGTTACTAGGTCGGACCAATCCTTGATGTCCTCAAATTTCACCTTAATGAGGCTAACACCCTTCAGCTTCTCAATGGGCAGCTCCTTTATGTATTCCAGACGGCTAAAGAAGAAAACTTTGGGCACAGCACCAGCCTTGAGAGCATCTGCAATCAGCCTACGACCTTCCAACAGGATCTTCCCTTGCTTTTCCCGAAATGGCCTGGACTTAACTACTGTCATCACACTGCTGTGGGTGGAAACAAAAAGACGGGGAATTACCAACATCCTCGTTACGGAGACACATCTAGTTCTAACAGACATGAAGAGCTTCGCAGGGAAAAGAACCGAACTGTTAGAAAGACACTTATCCTGCCCTCCGTGCATAATAAAAACCAGCGAGTTGTGCTGGAAGAAGTCCTCCAACGGGAGGAAAGTGGTCAAGGTCTCGTCCTGAGGAGGAAAGAGAAACGAGAAAACTCGACAAGCCTCAGCAACACATCACCTCAGCCTTTTGTCTCCAGGGAAAGCCTTATCATAGCGAAGCCCCGACTCTTCCCAGGTGCTGGGGGTCTGGGATGGGGGAACCTGACGCGACTGCTTCAGTCGCTGTTCGCGGGGACTGGTCTCTGCCGCCGCCTTCCGAGGCTGCTTCCCGGGACCGGGCTTCCGTTCCACGACCTGACCTGATGGAAACACCACTTTCACGGGGCTGCGCCGCAGCGCCCGGACCCAGCGCCGCGCGTCGAGTTCCCAAGTCCGCACCACCGGCAGCAACGGTCGCGTGGCCCAACACGCGCACTCCCCCAGCACCGCCATCTTCCCCTGCGCCGTGAGCTGCGTCACGAAGGCGCGCCGGCGGCGATCTGTGACGTCACTACCGCGCCGGCGTCCTCTGTGGGCGGTGCGGCGCTGTACGAGTGACGGGTGGTCATGGCGACTCGTCGGGCTCTGCACTTCGTGTTCAAAGTGGGAAACCGCTTCCAGACGGCGTGTTTCTATCGTGATGTCCTGGGAATGAAGGTGGAGACGGGGCGGAGAGGGGTTGGCGCGCGAGGGGGTCGCGGGAGGCTGAGCCCCACATGGCCGAGGGAGGGGAGAAAAGGGTGTGATGTGGATTTCAGCGGGAACCCGGGTGTCCGACCTTAGCCCCTAGACTTTCCATTAGCTCTGTGGTTTTCAACTTCAGGAAGCGTCGCGAGTCGCGGCTTGGGTTAGATGGACTTTGAAAGGGGGTCACACTTACCAGTCGCCGATTGTGTGCCCACACACGTCCTTTCATTTAAGTTTATTCACGAATGTTTATTCCTGGCCTTGCGAAGCTTCTAGTCTAGTGGGAAAGGCAGTAAATAAAAAGTTATGTATAATACTCCTCCGGTGAACAATGACTCTCTTCTGGTTTGGAGCCTTTCGGTTTAGATATCAGCATTGGTCAGAGTTCTGCTTCTCTTGTTGCTGGTTTGAATGGTCTCTTGGATATTCAGTCTCTCTGGGTGAGTGCTCCAATTCTTCTCTCCATAGTCCAGATCTAAGTGTGAAGTGAGAACCCATCCTCGTCTCCAGCACCTGGAAGTGGCCTCTCTCCAGCTCTGAGCAGCTGTGATTCTGCAGAGATCACTTGGGTGGCAGGCGCTGGTGGAAGCTATTGGGGAGCTTCCTGATAAGCAGGGACTTTAGATGTTGTCAACTGAAACAAAAATGCACAACCTAAAATTTTCGAGTTAAGTTCTTTTTGGGGACCTTACTGAGGACTATAGCCTGGAAGACAGCCGCTCAAGATAGCTCTGAGGAACTGCCCTGAAGAGGCAAGGGCGGAGCTAGAATATATATGAGTTTTTTTCTGGGGGGGAAAAAAAAAACAAAACCACGTAGTTGAACATCAAAAGATTACTGCTAATCACAAAAGCAGACATCTCAAGTTAATGCTTCTTTTTTTTTTAACTTGGGATTTTTAAAAATAAATTATTTATTTTTGGCTGCATTGGGTCTTCGTTGCTAAGCACGGGCTTTCTCTAGTTGTGGCGAGTTGGGGCTACTCTTCATTGCGGTGCGCGGGCTTCTCATTGCGGTGGCTTCTCGTTGCGGAGCATGGGCTCTAGGCGCGCGGGCTTCAGTAGTTGTGGCTCGGGGGCTCCAGAGTGCAGGCTCAGTAGTTGTGGCGCATGGGCTAAGTTGCTCCACAGCATGTGGGATCTTCCCAGACCAGGAAGTGGTCCCCTGCATTGGCAGGCGGATTCTTAACGACTGCACCACCAGGGAAGTCCCAGAAGATGGGTTCTGGGTTCATTGAAATTATTCCTTAGATATGCATCTTAAATATCTAGGGCCAGCATCCAAAGCATGGAATGCTTCTTGTTTTTCTCCATAATGAATTCCCTTCAAGGTGCACTGTTGGTGGGCCACTGCAGTAGCTGATGCCCTGGTCCTTGTAGAAATGGAGTTGCAGGCAACATTCTTTGTTTACAGTGTGCAAGAGTGCGATTTAATGTAGAGACACCGCAGGAGACATGGAGTGCAAAGGGAGTTACCTGAATTCATCAGTCATTTAAAAAATATCACCCGTTTCATAGTTCTGTGTTGGGCTTTGGTGACAAAGATGAAAATAACCCTGGTGTCTGTCCTCAATTAAAACTCCTGGCTTGGAATGGGGGTGGGAATTGTACATTGCTGATGGTAATGGTACTTGAAATTTGATGATAGAAAACCACAGAGCTCTCTCTTAATGTGTTTCCTCATTGATAAAAGGGTGGTTGTAAAGATTAAACACATTATTATTTGTGTAGTATTTGACACATGGTATGTATTATGTAAGTGTTAGCTACCATTATTATAAAAGTACAACAGGAGGAGAGCTTTAACTCTAACCTGGTCCTCAGGAAATAATTCATGGAGACCTTGTACTTGAGGTGACCTCTAAAGATAGGTAGGATATCCACAGACCTAGATTAGAGGGAGGAGTATACTAGAAAAACTGAACAGCCAATGCAAAGTTAAGATATGTTTGGGAAGCACCACTAGTTTTATGTGCCTTTAGTTTTTTTGGTTTTTTTGTTGTTGTTGTTGGCTGCGCCACGCGACTCATGGGATCTTAGTTCCCTGACCAGGGATCGAACCCCAGCCCTGGCAGTGAGAGCGCGGGGTCCTAACCACTGGACTGCCAGGGAAGTCCCTGATAGTATCTTGAATAATATGCTAAGGAATTTGGATTTGATGTCATAGAAAGTGGGGAGCTCTCTTACATTTTAGAACAGGGCAGTGGTGTGATCAGAGCTGTGCTTTAGGGACTTAATTTTATGGTGGTATTAAGGAAAGAGATCAGTAAGATGATTTCTAATCGTCTGTGAGAGGTGTGATGGGAACTTGAACTGGAGCAGTAGCTGTGGGACTCAAAAAGGAAAACAGAAACTGACACATTGAGAGCCTACTGTGTAGTATAGGTTCTGTGTCAAATGCTTTAATAAATTATCTATTTTCACAACATATTAGGAGACTCAGATCCTAATATGTCGCTCTCAGAGTTACACAGCTACTAAGTGAAGGCCACACTTTTTTCACTACACAGTACTGCTTCCCCATCTAAATATAATAGATTTTACAACTGTGGTTGGTTGCCTGACCCTTGGTATCAAGCCGATCTTTCTTACCTCTACTACTTCCAGCCTGGGAAAGATATACAGCTCGTTATCTTTTGTTTGTTTTACACGGAAAGCTTACAAATAATAATGTCTGTGTTTTGACATTTCAGTTTGTGCTAAATATGCTGTGTGTACTACTAGGACAACTTTGCCATTTATTCTCATTCCCTTACCAGATTCTTCGGCATGAGGAATTTGAGGAAGGCTGCAGAGCTGCCTGTAATGGGTATGACCCCTTGTTTCTTAAAATCTTCTTTAGTCTCTGAATACCCCTGAAGAACAGAAAGCAGTTTCTCAAAGCGAGTAGAAGGCAGCAGAATAAATTAAGGAGGCAATAAGTTAGGGAGGCAGCTTCAGGGTCACAAATAAGTATATGCTGTGGATGAAGCAATGTCTTATGGAATATCTCTTAAGCTTAGTAACCATGGCAAGCTGAGAAATTCCAAGGCCTGATGGGAATTGCATGCTTGACGAGTAGGCAAAAAATAAGTTAAGGTCAGGTGAGACGACTGTCCCTATAGGATTCAGCTCCCTACTTTAAAGAAAAGGTAAACAAATCTTTCCCTCAAGTAAGTGCCAGACAAATGGTCTTTTGAGCCTTTGGTGATGGGGCCCATGAGCGCTGTGCACAGCTGCTCTTAGCACCGGCTGAGGTCATCTCATCCTTATGGGTACTTGGAGGACCAGAAGGGACTGCCCACCTCTTTGTCCCAATAGTTCTTTGGGGGCAGCCTGAAGCAGATTTTGTCTGTGGTCACTGGGTTCATTTTTTTTCATTTTTCTAGGCCTTATGATGGAAAATGGAGTAAAACAATGGTGGGATTTGGACCTGAGGATGATCATTTTGTTGCAGAACTGACTTACAATTACGGCATTGGCAACTACAAGCTTGGCAATGACTTCATGGTAAATATCATTTTGTTCTAGCAGATTTTTGGCTGTACCTTTTAGAGAGGTCACTGATGCGGCTGTAGATAACTATGACTACTGATTGATGGCTTTGGGGTGCAGTTTAGTGATCAGTTTTGTGATATTTTCTATTTAAAAAAGAACAAAACCAAGAAACCTGCTTGGGCCCCTGTCTCCAAGCTGGCTCAGGATGAAATGTGTTCTCCCACCATTTAGGAATCAAGCTCAAGACTTAGAGACAGGTTTGAAGGAGACAAGACTCCCCTGGGGGAATGACTGAATCTCGGGAGGTGGAAGAGCCAGAGTCAATGGATCGTCAGGTCCTCATCACCATCCAGAGAAATATTTTCTCTCTAGTGGACAGTTGTGATTGGGGTGAGCGACTGCAGTCAATCCTAGTCAGAGAAAAATCTGAGATGGTTTTAAGGATAGAAAGAAGGTGTCATTGCATGCACTGCATTCATTAACGCATTCAGCAATTCAAGTTGTTGTGCACCTGTTATAGTAATAGGATCTGCCATCTGCTGAGCAGTTACTGTGTGCAAGAAGGAATGTCACTGGGCCCAAATACGTAGCAAGAGAGGAGTAACTGATTCTTACCCAGAATCTACTGAGCAACTCTACCTCATGCTAGATGTTATTTTGCTCATTTGATCTCGCTATTCCTGTTAACTCATGTTAAAATAATGGTACCTAGATGGAAGTTTGTAGGATCAGATGTATGTAAAAGTGTTTTGTAAATGGAAAGGACTGCTCAGATATAACAGATTAATAAATTTCTCTTTCTCTTTCTCACTCTCCATGCCGCTCACTAATTTATTCATTTAACAGATATTTTTTGTGACTTGCTCTATGCCATGTACCTTGTTAGGTCCTGGGGATACAATTTAGAGCATGTTCCCTGGCCTAAGGAGTTTCCTGTCTGATGGGGGAAACAGGTAAAGAGACAACAAGAACACCGTGTGATAAGTGCTAAGATAGGGATAAGAACAGGGGAATGTGGGAACACACAGGAGGAATTTCCAGCCTATTCTCAGACAGATGAGAGTTCAGGGAAGGCTTCCCAGAAGTGACGTCTGAGCAAGGTGAGGGGGGTCAGGGTGGGAGGGTGAGATGGCGGTCCTCAGCATGTGCACAGGCCTGGAGGTGAGAGGGAGCATGGCGCTCAGAGAACGGTGAGTAACTCACGCTGGCTGGAGCTTAGTGTGTGAAGAAGGGAGTGGGTAGAGTTGAGGCTGGAGGAGTGAGCAGGGGCCACATCATATCAGGACGTTCAGACTTTATTCTAAAAGCAGAGTGGAGCCGCTTTTAAGCAGGGGAACGACACAGTATTTGCAATGTACAAGAATCCCTGGCTAGAGCAGGGAGGTTGGGTTGGCGGGGAGCAGGACTGGAAGTGAGGCAACCAGCACAAAGGTTATACAGCCACCAGCAGCTCCTTAACTAACAAACGTGGCAGTGGTGGGAGAGGGAGAGAGAGGATGGATTTGAGAGATGTCAGAGGTAGAGTTCATAGGATTTGGTGATTGAGTGTATATGAGGGTCTCTGTGTTTCTCCTTATCGTTCTTTTCTTTACTCTCCAAATTTAAATCAGGGAGAAAAAAAAGAGCAAAACCATCTTGGTGCCATAAACATTTAATGGGCTCAGGTCAGATGTTGATCAGTGGGCCTGCAGGTACTAGAAGCCATGTAGGTGGAGAACAGCTTGGTGGCTCCACTGTGGGTCCTCCCAGGAGACTTTGGTAGTAAGAGAGCCCTGATGAAAGGTACCTTCTGTGCTGCTCCTCAGTTCATGGAACAAAAAGAAAAACAGGTTAAATAGAACTCCCATATATATAAAGAATCCCTATATAGTAAAAAAAAGAGGAAGTCTCTTAAACATTGAAAAAGATGTTCAACTTCCGAGCTGCCATTTGTCACCTATCAGATTGGCAAAAATCAAAAGGTGTGATAACACACTGTGAGGAAGGGTGTGGGAAAACTGCCACACTCATGCATTACTAATAAGAGTGTGAAGTGGTGCAGCCTCAAGTTTGGCAGTATCAAAATAATTAGCACCTTTACCCTTTGACCTTGCAGTTTCACTTCTAGGAGTTTAGTTTACGTATATGTTAACAAATATGTGAAATGACCTATGTATTAAATGATTTATTATTGAGTGCCTGCTACGTGCCAGGCACTGTTCCACGAACTTCGGATAAGCGGTGAACAAAACAGACAGAAATCTGTGCCTGGTAGGGGAGGGGGCCCAGGGCCTGACAGACAACTAATAATAAATTTCAATGAATGAATGAATAAATAAATAATATGATATAATATAATGTAATATAATATATGTTATTGAATATTTTAAAGGTGATTATTGTAATGGGGGCAGAACAGAGCAGGGTAAGGGGGGTTGGGAGTATGGGGCAATTGACCAGTTTTAATTTTAAGTGGGGCGTTGAGAGCAGGTTTCCGTGAGGAGGTGACATCTGAGCAAAGACTTGAAGGAGATAAGGGAGTTAGCCGTGTGGATATCTCGGGGAAGAGCATTTCAGCTAGGAAACAACCGGTGCAAAAGCCCTCAAACAGCGCCTGGCGCGTTTGAGAAAACGTGAGGAGGCCAGCATGGCTGGAATAGAGCCAGGGGAGAGGGGAGGAGAGGGGCTCAGAAATGACATGGGTCAGATTGTCTTGGCCCTTTCAGGCCATCGTAAGGCATCCCTGAGTGAAATAAAGAGCCATCAAGGGTTTTAAGCAGAGGAAAAGCAGCATGGGGTTGCCGTCTTGAGAATAGACTGTAGGGTGGGTTTCAGAAAGTTTACTCCAGCTGCAGAGTGGATGATGGATTGACAAGACTGGAGGCAGAGAGAGGCTGATCTGCAGTCCAGGCTAGAAACGAGGCCGAACACATCGGAAGGCATAGTGCACATTCTTAGGCATTTTGATTAACTTAAATAAAGAATGCCTCGATAGTTGGTTTATGTTTTTTGGTTTAAAAAGCAAAATTAAAAACAGAACATTTTAAATAAGTAGCTGGCGAGCCAAGGGTAAGATCAAGATTTCTCTGACCAGATCTTGAAAGTGAGGAGAGATTATCTTTGGTATTAAATGAATCAAGTTTCTCTGGCATTTGTGTTCCTATCCTACAATTCACAAAGTTTGGAATCTTTGCGGGAGAAAAATGTCCAAAACCTACTTCAAAATTACTAGCAGAAAATTTTGAATGCCAATTAAATCTTAGGTGATTTGACGTAAAGGCAGTGGGGTTTTGCTTCATTACCTTCTATAAAAGATCTGTTGTGATTACGCACTTGGGTGATACTGTTGTTTGTCATAGGGTATCACGCTCGCTTCTAGCCAGGCTGTCAGCAATGCCAGGAAGCTGGAGTGGCCACTCAGTGAAGTGGCAGAAGGTGTTTTTGAAACCAAAGCCCCGGGAGGATATAAGTTCTATTTGCAGAACCGCAGTCCATCTCAGTCAGGTAATTATCCCCACACTGACAAAAGCCCTCTGTCTAAAGGCTTCTGATGGAAGGAGAGAGGGAGCTCGATTTCTGTCTCCTGTGGAGTCTTTCTATATTGACGTGACACATCTTTCCCCAGCCAGTGTTGTTATTTGTCCTCTCAGAAATTACATTCTCATATCAGAATTTGAGTGCATCACTATAGGGGTTCTGGACTGGTTCTATCTATTCTACTGGTAATGTATCTGTGTAGGATACTTGCAGCTGCAGATATTAGGTACGCAACTGTAGCTTGAACGGTAAGAAAATGTTTTAGTTCACAGAGCAGGCATTCTCTGGGTAGGAAAGACTTCAGGGTTAGTCGACTCAGCAGCTCAGCAATGGCATCAAGGACGCAAATCTTCTCTCTCTGCATCCTCTTGTCCTCGAGGGTCTGCTTCTCCCCCTCAGGGTTGTAGGGTGGCTGCCAGTAGCAGTTGGGGCTACCTGCCTCCACATTCTCATCTGGTAGGAGAAAGAGAAACTGACTTCCTGTGGCTCTTTTTTAAGAGCACAGCAAAACTTTCCTAGAATCTTCCAGCAACTTCCTGGTCAGAATTGATTCACATGCCTGCTCCTGAACCAATCGCTGGCAGGCAAGAGAAATAGGATTATCCTTAGACCAGTTAGTCGTATCCTCCAGCTAAGGTCAGTTTCCCAGACTGCAGTGCTGGTTCTCGGTCAGTGTGGGTGAATGAAGTGAGGAGCCCACCACCCTGACCGCCACAGCGAGCGGGAGAGAAACTGCATGACGTTTCACGTGCGAGGCGTCCTCGTCATACATGTATTTAATTCCTGCAAATTCTGCTACCTGCTCTGCCGAGAGAAGAACAAAAGCAAGAAAAGGGGAAAAAAAAAATACTGGTGAACAGCAAGGGCACTTCTGCCTGCCATTCAGTCAGTGAACACAGGGCCCTAAGTGGACCTGAGGTGAAGACGGTCTTTCCCCGCTGGTCTGCCTCAAGTCCCCGAGGCCCCTCATACTGAGCCTGACTGTTGTGTTTACTGCTACTTGCTTTTCTTTCTTTCTTTTTTTTTTTTTAATATTTATTTATTTATTATTTATTTGGCCGCGTTGGGTCTTAGTTGCGGCACACAGGCTTCTCGTTGTGGCGCATGGACTGTAGGGCGCGGCGGGCTCTGTAGTTGCCCCGCAGCAAGTGGGATCTTAGTTCCTTAACCAGGGATCAAACCCTCGTCCCCTGCATTGGAAGGCAGTAGGGAAGTCCCTACTGCTACTTGCTTTTCATCTGGAGCTCAGCAAAAGAAAGAGCGATGTTCCAGTGTGGGAGGTCAGGCTGGTACTGTGGGACTTATTGAGAGATGGTATTTCTGAACTTCACTGGTAATGTAAGGGATTTTTACGAGTATTTTTATTGATAGGTGATAGGTGCTTTATATACTAACTTTGAAACTTAACTCCTGCCACTCATTCCATTATACATTTTTTCCCTAGTCTTAATAATGTTTCAGTACATAAAATAATGGAGGGCCTCACAATCATAAGATTTTTTTTTTCTTTGCTTTCTAGATTTGGTTTTTATATTCCAAAGATATCAATTTAGGGTATTGACATTAAAATTCAAATATTTTCTAATGACATCTTCTTGATTACCTCCAAGTAACTTGAAAAGTTTTCCATAGAATCTTTTTTTTTGGTCACTATTTTGTTTTTGAATTTTTGAATTTTATTTATTTTTTATACAGCAGGTTCTTTTTAGTTATCCATTTTATATGTCAATCCCAATCTCCCAATTCATGACACCACCACCACCTCCCTCCACTTTCCCCCCTTGGAGTCCATACATTTGTTCTCTACGTCTGTGTCTCAATTTCTGCCCTGCAAACCGGTACCATTTTTCTAGGTTCCACATATATGCGTTAATATGCGATATTTGTTTTTCTCTTTCTGACTTACTTCACTCTGTATGACAGTCTCTAGATTCATCATAAGATGTTTTTGTTCTTTGGAATGATAATACCTTTGGGGCATTAATTTCTGGTTGGTGATATAGTCAAATCTATCAGTCTAGCTGGTGTCCATACTTCTTTGAATGAATCACTCCTGTGTAGTTTCACACACTATGACTGTTCCTGCCCCTACCTCCCTTCAGGGTCTGAATCAGCTGGAATTTGTTGATTTCTCAGTGAATGGGGAAAACTAAAACAGTCTGCCAGGTAGAGGCACCTGTGAGAAACACCTTGCTTTAGCCATGGTATTGCTAGTCTAGCAAACGGGACTAAGGCAGTGAAAACTGAAGAAAAATGCATTGAATTTATCCTAGTCAGATACAGACTTGGAACAGCTCTTCAAAAAGTCACTTTACAAACTCCTTAAAGAAAAATTTTAGTATAATATCTAAAAAGACTATCCAAAAAGACTATTAAGATACTCGTCAAACAACTTATGTCTCAGAAGCTGGAGTTTCTTCATATGCTTCAACTAAACAACATATTGCAACAGACTGGATACAGAAGCAGATGTAAGAATCCAGCTATCTTCTACTAATCCAGACCTTAAAGAGATTCACAAAAATGTAAAACGATGCTGTTCTTGTCATTGCTTGTTTTGGAAAACACAGTTATTTTTCACAAAAAAAATGTTGTAATATTCTTATTGTTTTTAAATGAATTAATATGTAAATTTTAAAAAAGTCACTTTACAATATAAAAGTTTCCAATAATGTTAAGTGTTTTAATATAACTTTTATTCTTTTTACAAAAAAATAGATTTTTTTCCCCTAGACACACAGATATGCAAAAATAAGGAAGAAGAAAACAGATAACCACTGTTAACATTTTACTTATTTTATTTATTTGGTTGCACTGGGTCTTAGTTGCAGCATGCATGTGGGATCTAGTTCCCTGACCAGGGATCGAACCCGGGCCCCCTGCGTTGGGAGCGTAGAGTCTTATCCACTGCACCACCAGGGAAGTCCCTGTTAACATTTTAGAGTATATCTTTCCAATCTTTTATCAAAAGAAATAAATATATAATTAAATATATATGGGATTCCATTGTGTGACATTGTAGGAAGAGAAACAGTTGTCCGTTGTTAGATATTCATGTTGTCTCTGGTGTTTCATTGTTATGAGCAACACTGTGATGAATGTCTTTGTGAGGAAAGGCCTTCATACATCCACAGTCACTTCTTTAATTGCTGAAAATGGGCTTGCTCTTTCAAAAGCAGTGGATGGTTTTTAGATACATTCTGTCGAATTGTTGCTCAGAAATGTACTAATTTACACTCTGCCATTATTACATGATTGTGGTTTTTTCCCCCTGTACTATAACAGTTAACACTGTGAACTTTTAAAATTATTTGCTAATTAGATAACAAAATGTTTTATTTGAATTCTAATTTCTTTGTGAGGTCAAATATGCTTTCATATGTTCATTGACTGTTCCAGTTCCTCCTTTTGTGGATTACCGCTTCGTGCCTTTTGCCTATTTTTCTAGGACCTGAATCTTTTTCCTATTGATGTTTAAAGGTGATTTAAATATTAAGGACTTTTTGTCATATATGTTGATAAAAAAATGTTTCCTACTTTGTAGTTTATTCTTTAATTTTGATAGTAATTCTTTTTTTGGTTGTTGTCTAGGGGTTTTCCATTTCGTGTAATTAACCTAGCACATTTTTTTCTTCATGGTTTTTCTATCTTTAGTGTCAGATTTAAAAAAAGATCTTTCTGGGTTTCCCTGGTGGCACAGTGGTTAAGAATCCGCCTGCCAATGCAGGGGACACGGGTTCGAGTCCTGGTCCGGGAAGATCCCACATGCCGTGGAGCAACTAAGCCCGTGCGCCACAACTACTGAGCCTGCGCTCTAGAGCCTGCAAGCCACGACTACTGAGCCCACGTGCCACAACTACTGAAGCCCACGCGCCTAGAGCCCATGCTCCACAACAGGAGAAGCCACTGCAGTGAGAAGCCCGTGCACCGCGTTTATTAATGATAATAAAGCCCGTGCACCACATTTATTAATGATAATAAATAAAATAAATATTTTTAAAGATCTTATTTGTAAAAAAAAAAATCTTTCTCCACCCCAAAATTGTTTAAATAAATAATCACCCATTTCTAGTATTTTCATGGTTTCAGTCTTTAATCATTTAACTCATCAGGAATGTATTTTGCCGTTTAGTTTAAAGGTGTAGCTTCTTCCCACCAAATAAGAAGCCAGTTATCTTTTTTAAAAAAAAAATAAATTTATTTATTTATTTATTTATTTTTGGCTGCGTTGGGTCTTCGTTGCTGCACGTGGGCTTTCTCTAGTTGCCGGGAGCTGGGGGCTACTCTTCGTTGTGGTGCACGGGCTTCTCATTGCAGTGGCTTCTCTTGTTTGCGGAGCACGGGCTTTAGGCATGCAGGCTTCAGTAGTTGTGGCATGTAGGCTCAGTAGTTGTGGCGCACAGGCTTAGTTGCTCCACGGAAGCCAGTTATCTTAATGCCATTTATCTTTATTGAATAATCTGCCCTTTCACACTGACTTAAAATCCCTTTCTTATAAACTAAATTCTTTTAAGTTTTATTTTTTTATTTTATTATTTTTTAAAATTTATTTATTTATTTATTTTTGGCTGTGTTGGGTCTTCATTTCTGTGCGAGGGCTTTCTCTAGTTGTGGCAAGCGGGGGCCACTCTTCATCACGGTGCGTGGGCCTCTCACTATCGCAGCCTCTCTTGTTGCGGAGCACAGGCTCCAGACGCGCAGGCTCAGTGGTTGTGGCTCACGGGCCTAGTTGCTCCGCGGCATGTGGGATCCTCCCAGACCAGGGCTCGAACCCGTGTCCCCTGCATTGGCAGGCAGATTCTCAACCACTGTGCCACCAGGGAAGCCCCTAAATTCTTATATATACTTGAGCCTGTTTGGGTCCTTCTATTCCATTCCTTTGCACTGCCCTGTTCATTCCTGCTGTTTCGTTACCCTACAGATCCTGTATTAAAAGTAACTCTAGCAGTGTCTGATCTTCAGAAGTCTTTGAACTACTGGTCTAGTCTACTGGGAATGAAAGTTTATGAAAAAGATGAAAAGAAGCAGAGGGCTTTGCTGGGCTATGCTGATAACCAGGTGAGCAATCTCGGAGAGAAATAATCTGTTACTATGAGTTTGGCTTATAAATGAGGTTAACATGAAGGTTATTCTCATAGTTTCTTCATAGTAATTCAATATTTAGAACAGAAAGAAGAAAATTAAAATTGCCAGTGAGCTCACCACCCAGATATTACCTTTGTGTATATTTGGGGAATGTGTCCTTTCAGGAGTGGATTTGCTGAGTCAGAAGAGATGTAGGCAAGATTTAATGCTGTAATGATGACCTTTTTTTTTTTCTCTTAATAACTTAGCATTTGAGCATGATTTAGTCCTTTTACTTTGAGCCAGAAGGTCTACTCCTAGGAATTTATTTTACAAACGTACTTATCCTACACATGCACAAAGAAGTATGTACAAGGTTATCTGCTGCGGCATTGTTTGTAATAGCAAAATGTAAGAAATAACCTAAATGCCCTGTGGATTCAAGCAATAGTTCAACCATTTATGGTTCAGCCATAGAATGGATTAGTAAGCAGCCATCAAAAAGAATGAGGCGAGTCTCTATGTGCTGAGATGGGAACATTAATTGGAGAAAAACAAGGGACAGAATAATGCATAAATTATGCTACTATTGGTGTAAAAAAGAAAAAAGGGTAAATGCCTATGGATGCCTGCTGACTGGTTGCCTCTGGGGTGAGAGTAAGAGGGAGACTTAGAATTTACTTTATTCCTTTAGCCCTGTTTGAATTTTTTTTTTTTTACCACGTAACCTGTTCCGAAAAATAAACCCGCTTTCTCATGTCTTTTCAGTGTAAGCTGGAGCTACAGGGCATCCAAGGGGCAGTTGATCATGCAACAGCTTTTGGACGAATTGCCTTTTCTTGCCCCCAGAAAGAGGTAATGTTTGGTACCAGGTCTTTTGTTTAAATTCTGTGACTAGCTAGTTCAAACAGCTAGGAAGCTTGACCCTCCCTTCTCTAGGTTCATGTTGATTGTGGCTTTGGTATCAAGTTCAACAGTTGTCTCAAGAGCAGCTGAGATAATAAAATCAAACAAGTGGCGCCAGAGTTTTGTGGTTGATTTGAGATTCCTCTGGGGCTTTCGAGGACCACAGCCCAAGAGTGGCGTAGGACCCCTTGCTCACTTTGCTTTTTTGTTTTCCTCAAGTTGTCAGACTTAGAAGATTTGATGAAAAGGGAGAACCAGAAGATTCTGACTCCCCTGGTGAGCCTGGACACTCCAGGGAAAGCAACAGTGCAAGTTATCATTTTGGCAGACCCTGTAAGTATTACCCACAAACAGGACAGGCTGCACAAGGGCTTTCTTCTGAGGTGTCTTTTTGCCAAATTTCTTTTCTCTCTTTTGGTGTAGGATGGACATGAAATTTGCTTTGTGGGGGATGAAGCATTTCGAGAACTCTCTAAGATGGATCCAGAGGGAAGCAAATTATTGGATGACGTGAGTCTCATTTCTAAATTTATCTCACCTTCAGCTCAAGGGGGTGCTGTTAAATGTGTATGAAGAAGGACCCAAGCATCAGGGGCCAGTTCTTACTTTCAGAACCGTGTCCTTTTGAGGTGACTTTTGAGCCAGAGACTTGTGTCAACTTCATTCCCACCTATGTGACTCTTATCTGGGTGCAGTATGTGTGCCTTCCCTCCACCTCGGGCTGCCTTGGAGAACCACTGCTGCTAAATACATCACTGTTCTGCTCGGTGACCGGAAGTGCCCCGACGCCACCCCATCTCACTGCCTTAGCCCCTTGGTCATCTCTTCTCCATTCTACAGCATCGTTCTCTTCCTTCCTAGCAAATTGTTCTCATAAGCATACAAACTAACTCTAGTATCTTCTAAAAATCTTCTATTTACCCCATATCCCTTCTCCAGATTTCTTTTAAAAATCTCCCTGCACGCTGTTTCTACTTCTTACCTCCCATTCACACTTCACTCTGTTCCGCATTGGCTCCTGTCACGCAGTGAGACGCGTTGATGTCATCGGTGACCTCCTCTTGCCAAATCCAGTGACTATTTTTCTATCCTCATCAAACACGATCTTTTAGCAGCATGCAGTGTTGTACCCCAGCTTCTAGCACATACCTCGTATGTAGCTGGCACTCAGTGAATACTCTGCTGCTGCTGCTGAAAGGAATGAATCAATGTGTCCTGGTTCTGTCACTTAGTATCTGTGTGACTGACCTTAAGAAATTCAAGTCTCTAAACTGCAGTTTTTTATCCAAAAATTTTAGGAAATAAGATTATCCACCTCATAGGATTGTTGTGTTGTTTATAGAGCTTAGCAAACTGCTGACAAAATAACGGACACTCAATTGTTGTTCATTAAAGCTGGAAATGTACAAAAAATATAGCGTTTACAAATTTTACCATAAAGGAAAATAGAATCTCAGGCAACCTCTTAGTTGACAAATTGGCTAGATTGTTCTTCTTTCTCTTTCATATCGCTGACCAACTTCCTCCCCTTTTTTTAAAAAAAATATTTATCTATTTATTTACTTATTTATTTGGTTGTGCCGGGTCTTAGTTGCAGCAGGCGGTATCCTTAGTTGTGGCTCGCAGGCTCCTTAGTTGTGGCATGAGTGTGGGATCTAGTTCCCTGACCAGGAATCGAACCCTGGCCCCCTGCATTGGGAGCACGGAGTCTTATCCACTGCGTCACCAGGGAAGTCCCCAACTTCCTCCTCTTTTGAGCTCTCTTCTCCCTTGATGCTGGGGATCCTGCCATCTTCCTTTCTCTCTGACAGCTTCCCCTCAGCCACAGGCACCTTTTTCTGTGACTGATCCTGAAATGATTTTTCCCACGGTCCCACTTTGGCTGTCTTTTACTCTCTCATTATACATTCTTTCTCTTCTCTGAGTAGAAGTTACCTGTTACTCTGGTCATCTCTACGCAGAGCTTCAGCCATCATCCATTCTCAACTTCCTAACTTCTAGTTCCCACTCCTCACTAAGCTCTAAACGAGCATTTTTCATTGTTGTTACTGAGGTAAAATATACATAGAATTTAAGTGTACAGAAATTTTAGTGTCCACTTTGATGAGTTTTGACAGTTACATATACTCGTATAACCACTACTCAAAATATAGAGTATTTTCATTGTTATAGAAAGTTCTGTTGTGCCCATTTCTAGTTCCCAACCCCTCCTCCCAGCAGCAACTACTGTTCTGAATTCTGTCATATGAATTTTGTCTGTCCTTGGACTTCATATGAATGGAATGGCTTCTTTCAGTCAACGTAACCTTTTTGAGATTCCTCAGTGTAATTGTACATGCTAGAATTCTTTTTTTTTGCTGAGTGGTATTCAATTTTATGAATATAACAATTTGCTTATCCATTCTTCCAATGGTGGACATTGGAGTTTTTTCCAGATTTTTATCTATTATAAGGAAGACTGCTCTGAACATTCTCATGTAACTCTTCTTGTGGACGTATGTTTCATTTCTCTTGGGTAAATACCTGGGAAGGGAATTGCTTTTACTTTCTAAGAAACTGCCGAACAGTTGTCCAAAGTGATTGAACTGTTTTACACTATTGGCCATGTATATATAGGAGTTCCAGCTGCTCTGCGTCCTCACCAACATTTGTGTGTTGTCTTCTGTCCATTTCTTTCCATAACAGATTTTATTTTTAATATTTCATGATTAAAAATTCCATATATACACAAAAGAGTACAAAATCCCTATGTGACTGTCACCACTCAACTCTGCCATAATTTTTCATCATTCCTTTCCACCCCACTTTTTTTTTTGGCAGTGGGGATATTTGTTGGAGAATTTTAAGGCAAATTTCAGACACCATGTCATTTCAACCCTAAATACCTAAGTATTTTACACATTTTAAGATGATTTAAAAAGTAAAAATTACAACATTGTAAAGCAACTATACTCCAATAAAAATAAATTTTTTTTTTAAACATCTTTATTGAAGTATAATTGCCTTACAATGGTGTGTTAGCTTCTGCTTTATAACAAAGTGAATCAGTTATACACATGCAATATGTTCCCATATCTCTTCCCTCTTGCATCTCCCTCCCTCCCACCCTCCCCATCCCACCCCTCTAGGTGGTCACAAAACACCCAGCTGATCTCCCTGTGCTATGTGGCTGCTTCCCACTAGCTATCTATTTTACATTTGGTAGTGTATATATGTCCATGACACTCTCTTACCCTGTCACATCTCACCCCACCCCCTCCCCATATCCTCAAGTCCATTCTCTAGTAGGTCTGTGTCTTTATTCCCGTCTTGCCACTAGGTTCTTCATGGCTTTTTTTTTTTTTTCCTTAGATTCCGTATATATGTGTTAGCATACTGTATTTGTTTTTCTCTTTCTGACTTACTTCACTCTGTATGACAGACTCTAACTCCATCCACCTCACTACAAATAACTCAATTTCGTTTCTCTTTATGGCTGAGTAATATTCCATTGTATATATGTGCCACATCTTCTTTATCCATTCATCTGTCGATGGACACTTAGGTTGCTTCCATGTCCTGGCTATTGTAAATAGAGCTGCAATGAACATTGTGGTACATGACTCTTTTTGAATTATGGTTTTCTCAGGATATATGCCCAGTAGTGGGATTACTGGGTCATATGGTAGTTCTAGTTTTAGTTTTTTTGAGAAACCTCCATACTGTTCTCCATAGTGGCTGTATCAATTTACATTCCCACCAACAGTGCAAGAGGGTTCCCTTTTCTCCACACCCTCTCCAGCATTTATTGTTTGTAGATTTTTTTGATGATGGCCATTCTGACCGGTATGAGATGATACCTCATTGTAGTTTTGATTTGCATTTCTCTAATGATTAGTGATGTTGAGCATCCTTTCATGTGTTTGTTGGCAATCTGTATATCTTCTTTGGAGAAATGTCTATTTATGTCTTCTGCTCATTTTTGGATTGGATTGTTTGTTTTTTTGATATTAAGCTGCATGAGCTGCTTGTATATTTTAGAGATTAATCCTTTGTCCATTGGTTCGTTTGCAAATATTTTCTCCCATTCTGAGGGTTGTCTTTTCGTCTTTTGTTTATGGTTTCCTTTGCCTTGCAAAAGCTTTTAAGTTTCATTAGGTCCCATTTGTTTATTTTTGTTTTTATTTCCATTTCTCTAGGAGGTGGGTCAAAAAGGATCTTGCTGTGATTTATGTCATAGAGTGTTTTGCCTATGTTTTCCTCTAAGAGTTTTATAGTGTCTGGCCTTACATTTAGGTCTCTAATCCACTTTGAGTTTATTTTTGTGTATGGTGTCAGGGAGTGTTCTAATTTCATTCTTTTACATGTAGCTGTCCAGTTTTCCCAGCACCACTTATTGAAGAGGTTGTCTTTTCTCCATTGTATATTCTTGCCTCCTTTATCAAAGATAAGGTGACCATATGTGCGTGGGTTTATCTCTGGGCTTTCTGTCCTGTTCCATTGATCTGTATTTCTGTTTTGTGCCAGTACCATACTGTCTTGATTACTGTAGCTTTGTAGTATAGTCTGAGGTCAGGGAGCCTGATTCCTCCAGCTCCGTTTTTCTTTCTCAAGATTGCTTTGGCTATTCATGGTCTTTTGTGTTTCCATACAAATTGTGAAATTTTTTGTTCTAGCTCTGTGAAAAATGCCATTGGTAGTTTGATAGGGATTGCATTGAATCTGTAGATTGCTTTGAGTAGTATAGTCTATTTTCACAATGTTGATTCTTCCAGTCCAAGAACATGATATGTCTCCATCTGTTTGTATCATCTTTAATTTCTTTCATCAGTGTCTTATAGTTTTCTGCATACAGGTCTTTTGTCTCCTTAGGTAGGTCTGTTCCTAGGTATTTTATTCTTTTTGTTAGCAGACGGATTCTTAACCACTGCACCACCAGGGAACTCCCAACAGTATATCCTTAATGCCTTTTTTGTTTCTTTACTGCCCTATGTATTTTTTATTTAGCTTTAATATAATTGGACTATGTCAATCCAGAATAATTTATCTGATCCATTGAGTTTCATGACAAACTAATTGGAAGACACACCACTGATCTATTTCACATTTTAGCCATTCTCTAACCTCTAAATATAAATTTATTTTCACTCTTCTGTGTCTTTGCTCACATTATTTTATTCTCCTAGAATGTCCCTTCTCTCATTTGAGTATTTGCTTATTTTTCAAGGCCCATTTAAATTCCTGTTTTAAAATTTTTTGACTGTTTTTCTCTTTCTTGTTGTTGTGTTGGAGTTCTGGATATGAGTCATTTGTTAGATAATCTGCAAATGCAAATACTTTCCCCATTCAATGGCTTGACTATTTATTTTCTTAATACAGGCCTTTGAAGAGCAGACATTTCTCTAAGTCCAATTTATCAACTTTTTCTTTTATGCTTAATGCTTTTTTTGTCAGATTAGTGTTATAGCCAAAGAAACTTTTTACCTGGATAGACCATGGACATTTCAACTCTACATGCCTATAACTTAATTTATCTTACTTCAAATCCATTCTTCATTAATATAATAGAAAAATAAAAATTACTATTTATTAAGCATCTCCTATATTGACATGTTCTTAAGTGCCTTATGTATATTCTGCAACTCTTACCATAATCTACAAGGTGGATAGCATTCCCTTTTCAGATGAAGAAACTGAGGCTCAAAAGAGTAAGTCACCCAATATTATACATTCAGTAAGTGGCAGGCACGGGCTCAAACAGAGGTCTTTCAGGTTTCAAAGCCAGTTCTTTTTTCCTCTTCTATACTCTGCTCCCGCCCCTGAATAGCACTGTATATCTGTTATCACAATTGTTTAAGCTAGAATCCTCAGAGCCAGTTTTTCTTTTAACATTTAATATGCTTTTTATTTTAGAATAGTTTTAGATTTACAAACAGAGCCATTTTTGAATACTGTTTCTCCTCACCCCTACATTCTGTTAGCAATTAGTCACCAGAAACTGTGAGTTCTACCTCTGAAATCCTTTGTCTATCTACTTCCCTTTTGAAAAGGCTCTCATTTTCACCTGCAATACTGCAAAAGCCTCCTCCCACCCTCCAGTCAATCCCTGATGCCAGCACTAGCTCTCTAAAGCATCAATCCAGTAATTTAAAAAACGGTTTAGGGGCTTCTCTGGTGGCTCAGTGGTTAAGAATCCGCCTGCCAATGCAGGGGACACGGGTTCGAGCCCTGGGTCCGGGAAGATCCCACATGCCACGGAGCAACTAAGCCCGTGCACCACAACTACTGAGCCTGCAGTCTAGAGCCCGTGAGCCACAAATACTGAAGCCCGCACACCTAGAGCCCGTGCTCCTCAACAAGAGAAGCCACTGCAATGAGAAGCCCGCGCACCGCAACGAAGAGTAGCCCCTGCTCGCCACAACTAGAGAAAGCCTGTGCGCAGCAACGAAGACCCAATGCAGCCTAAATAAATAAATAAATAAATAAATAAATAAATAAATAAATAAAATTTTTTAAAAAGAGACTTCAGTTTTAAGCTGGGCTCCCCCGCCCTCCCCGCCCACAAGCCCCTTTCTATGACCTCAACCTCATGGAATGATAGGATAAAAGGACTCTGGTGGAACCAAAACATATTGTTATTAACAAGCCTTCTTTTTTAATTAAGAGGTTCCAAACCAAACAGTACCAGCATCAGCGGAATGGTGTGGGAGGAGGCGTGGAAAAAGGAAATCATTCCAGGCTCATTGCCAAGACATCAAAATAGCTTTTCACATTTGGTCTCATCATTAGACTGAGTCTCCTGAGCACTAAAGATTCTTGAGAGCCCACCCAGACTCTCATCAGAGTGACCGCACTTCCTGTTCCGAAGAGCCCACAGCCAGGTGTGCTTGGCCTGCTCTCCAGCCAGCATCAGCCACACTTTACGGCTGCAGGCTCCGCCCTTTACTCTGCAAAATGAGAACTAACAAGCGATTGCTTGATACCCATCAGCATCCTCTGTCAAAGTAAACACAAGACTCTATACTGAATGAACATTTTTTCTTCTTTTTTTAGTTAATTAATTAATTTATTTTTGGCTGCGTTGGGTCTTCGTTGCTGCGCGTGGGCTTTCTCTAGTTGCGGCGAGCGGGGGCTGCTCTTCGTTGCGGTGCGCGGGCTTCTCATTGCAGTGGCTTCTCGTTGCAGAGCACAGACTCTAGGCACGCAGGCTTCAGTAGTTGTGGCACATAGGCTCTAGAGGGCAGGCTCAGTAGTTGTGGCGCACGGGCTTAGTTGCTCCGCGGCATGTGGGATCTTCCTGGGCCAGGGCTCGAGCCCGTGTTCCCTGCGTTAGCAGGTGGATTCTTAACCACTGTGCCACCAGAGAAGTCCCTGAACATCTTTTAATTGTTAATTTCTTGATTGTGGGCAGTGCAGTGAGGTACGAAGTAGACTATATGTTTTATTTTATGGACTGAGAATAAATAAATATTCCAATTCTGTTTCTACAGGCAATGGCAGAAGATAAAAGTGATGACTGGTTTGCTGCACGAAATAAACCAAAGGCTTCAGGTTAACCGAAGACATCATGTGGAACAAGCATTAGTGATTCCTGTCGAACACCTGTGAGGCCTGATGTGTGCATTATGTGACAAATGTTCTCACAACTTGGTGGTTTCCTGTATAGGCAGAGAGGCTGGGTGGTGAAGATTTGTGTATTTTAATCTTTGAGAGCTCTGATATATTTTAGAAAGAAAATCCTTTCATTATCAGTCCATTTAGAGGAGAACTCGTGCTGTCATCTATGCCATCCCTGGAACGGTACATTTTGTGTGTAACTGTATTAGATTAGTAATACATTCTTCTGAAGCCTGGAACAGCTGTATTGAACAGGACCTTTGGTTGGGGATCGAGGGAATTTTGATAAGTATGTAGATTTAATGAGAACAAATAAACCCAAATCAATTGCTTACAGCAGGAGTACTTCCAGTACCTGGTGACAGTATGCTGTTCTAATGTCTTACTCTGGCAGGCCTTGACCAATGAAAACTTTTAAAGAAATTTTGTGCCTTGAACCAAAAGACTTGGTTAACGTTCCCACATTCTTTGCTTTAAATTTTTGAGTAGCCAGAGCGAACAGACAAAAGGATCTAATGTGTTATGTTGCTACACACCTGGCTCTGTGCTAGTTTCTCTCTCTCTCTCTCTCTCTCTATATATATATATATATTTTTTTTTTCTCTTTCTTTTAATCCTCGTAAGAAGAGACCATGTTAGATTTTTAGTGATGGATTAGATGATTTCTTCAGCATGAAAATCTTTTTTTTAATATTTTCTTGTTTTCTATTTGATTCTGCAGAACAAATCAATTTTAATCACTGGAAATAGAATTAAGTTGGGCATAGTTATTATGAAATGTTTTTTGAAATTATGCTTCTGAAATCAAGCTGTTACAACCAACCTGTAAAACTCATTATTTAAAGTGGTGGCCAGGTTCAAACTATAGGGAAGAAACTGATGAAATTGGAAAGGATTGACTCAGAAGATACCAGTTCCTGTACAATATACATGAAATTACTTGTAAATCATAGCCTCTGCTGTTCTCCCTTGCTGGCAGGGTAGGGTATGGAAATTTCAGAGTGAGTTTCAGCTCACCTTCTGATAGGGCTATCTTACCTTCACTGAGAGGAAAAAATTCTTTCCCAGCTCCACAGCACTTTTCATTCCACTTAAATTATCTTAGGGAAGCAATTGTGAGTTTCAAAGCAAATCAAGCTATGTTCCTCCTCTAGACAGTTGGTTCACTTTTTTTTTTCTATGCATGGGGAAATTATTATATGAATTTTGAATAATCAAGTAAATGCCTCTGTCTTCTTTAGACTATGATTTGTTAATTCTCAGATTTTCTAATTAATTAATTAGATTATTAATTCTTGATGTTTATCTCTGGTAATACTGAAAAGAAACTGTACTTTTCTTTTCTCCTGAAAAGAAACTGTACTTCCCCCACTGTATTAGGCTGTTGTGATGTGGCCTTTGTTTTTTTTTTGGCCGTGCTGCACAGCATGTGGGATCTTAGTTCCCTGACCGGGGATTGAACACTCGCCCCCTGCATTGCAGGGCGGAGTCTTAACCACTAGACCGCCAGGGAAGTCCCTGATGTGGCCTTCTAAGTTTGTTACAGTAAAATAAGTGGTTTATGTAAGTACTAAACACATGTCAGATTCCTCTTTATCTGTTTATCTTATGTTGCAACATACCCCCAATTTTTCTCTTAAATGTACAGCTATACATGAGAGAACTGAATGCTGTTTATCTACCTGGGACATTTTAGCTTCATGATATCAGCCCCCTTTTATTTCTCTCATTGCCTGTCATTTTTCCTTTGTTGCAGTCTTTAATATTTTATTCATCCTAAAACCATTTACTGTACCACTTTGGCCTTTTATCAAGCAATCCAAAAGTTTACCTCTGCACAGGGCAGCTAGTAATTTTAAACCAAAAGTTACTACTTTCCCATCTCTGGGAATGGTATAATCAGCTACAAAACAAGGTTTAAAGATAGTTTTGCCCAAGGTGGTGTTTTTAAGCAGATGAAGTTGCGAAGTTCCTCAGTTTCTCCAGAGTTGTGTTTTCAGAGTAGTCAGTTTGTTTTTCGACTTGAGGGGTTGTGGTCCTAGCATATTAAGTTGAAGTTCAAATATCTCTTGGGTTTAAATCCAGAGAGATTTAGAATGCCTGTGTTGTGGAGTTCTAGGTTAGCCTGGAAAGTTAGTATGAAATCCATGTTTGTCTGACATCTGAGTGGAATTATTAAAGCCAGGGACATTTAGTGCTCCTAGATGTGACTTTCTGCCCATCTCACCTGTCCCACAATGTCCTTGTGATTCGGAGAGTTTCAGGAGGACTCCCCGTCGGCCACTGAAATTTATGGTTAAGAGTTGATGGGAAGAGACCCGCTGCGGGGGAGGAAGCCTCTCAGGGAGCGGTGAGTCCATGCGGGTTAGTGGGCAGCCTGGGTAGGGGCATTCAGTGAGGGTGAACTGTGGCGGGGGTGTGAGGAATCGGGGATTACTGGGTGCGGGAGAATGCGGGGCCAGGGACGGAGCTAATAGGTAGGACAGACTGGGGCCCAGGAAGCAGGGAACTGCCGAGACGCGCGGCCGAGCGGAGCCTGGGCTGGGAGGGGGCGGTCGTTTGGGGCCTGGGCCCCGGGGAGAGGGAGGGGCGGGGCACGCTGTGGGATGGAGGCGCGGCTACCTGCCTGTTGCCTAGTTAGAGGCCTCGAGCTGATAGGGGGAGCTGTGGGCCTGGCGGTCCCGACGCCGCGGGCGCTTAGGCGGGACCGCGCGTGCGCGCAGAGCGGCGGAGGTATACTGGGGTCCGCGCAGAGCCCGAGCTGAGACTGAGGACGGGGGCCGAGGCGCCGCCCATTGTCCCGCCCCCCGGGGCCGCCCATTGTGCCGTGACGCTTGCACCACCCTCGCGGCCTGGCGGGGGAGGGGCGACCCGCGCCGCAGCCAGCGTCGCCGCCATGGATCTAGGTGGGTGTTCGGCTCCCCTCGGCTCGCGTGGGCCGCGTTCCGCAACCGGCGACCAGGCAGTGCTGAGCGGGCCCGGGCTGAGGGAGACCTCCGGGACGGGGAGGGTGTTGGGAGGGCGGGGGTGTCCTGGAGACCGGGGGTCGGGGGGGGCCGGGCTCTAGCCCGCCGCCGTTTCGCTCGCCTCTTGTCGGCTCCAGGCCCCTTTCCACGTGAAGAGGCCAGCGGATGTGAAGTTAGCGTTCGCGAGAGTGGACAGGTTCGGGCACGTGCTTTGGAAAAGGCCGGGCTCCGGCGGCGCCCCGGGGAATCCCGTATCCCCAACGATCTCATTTATTGAACGTCTACTAAGTTCTTGAGCAAGCGTCTGACGCTCTTGAGGTCCTCGTGGATAAACGGGGATGATAATACCGTATCAGCCTCACAGTTTGGGGGAGTTTTCACTGAGGTCACGTGTGTACAGTGTCGAGTCCGGTGCCTTGGGCAGGGCTAGCGTTCTTCAGACCAGCAGTTGTGGGCACGGGTTGCAGCAGCCGAGGTGGCACGTGCGTCTTGATTCTCCAGATGCCAGGTCTGGGAGAAGGGAGGGGAGAGCTGGTATAAATCGGCGGCTCCTTGCCCAGCCTCCCCCGCTGCTGGATGTGCTCTTAAGGGCATAAGACCAAGAGGCTGTTCTGGGACAGCTGGGGTGAGGCTCCCCAAGATGTGCCAGTATTAGTAGGCTGTTGAGAAATGTTCTGGTCCCTGTCCCCAGCCAGCTCGTCCGTGGTGGAAGGGTAGAGTTGGAAGAGTTTGGAGCCCTGCAGCTGTGGTGATCTCTGTCCCAGCCCACCGCTTTGTAGTTCTTACAACCTGAGCAAATTGTTTGAGTCTTAATGTTTCCATCTCTAAAACAGGAATGGTCCTCAAAAGGTTGATCTGACGATGAAAAGATACACATACCAACTAGCACAGTGCCTGGTACAGAGTAAGCGCTTAAACATAAGGAGCGGGCACTCACAAGCGCCAGTTAACCATTCGTGATAAAACGCTTGGGATTCGCCCAGCCATTAACTGCTTCTGGGACTTACTCCTTCAGGTGTCATGAGTATATACTTACTGTCTCTGGAAGGTGGGTCTCGGGGGCCAAACATCTCAGCTGAGCAGGTAGAGCAATCAAATTAAATGTACAGAGTCAGAAGGGAGCCTTTTGGGGGGCCCGGGGAGAGCAGCCTGAACCAGACAGAAGGGCCAGAACCCCCAGGGAGACCTCTCAGCAACCTGGCTCTTCCTGGGAGTCTGCCTCAGCCACTGGGCACCAGGATGGATCGCCTTCACCAGTGGGTTGCACAGGAGTGCTGTTCCCGAGGAAGGGGCAGGAGAGTCTCCTGGCCCATGAAAATGGGGAAATTGTGTTCTTGGGGGCCTGAGGGACTGAGGAAGGGGCCCTGGGAAAAGGGAGAGGAGTCAGGAACATTGAAGAGTGAGCAATGTTTGTACGATGATTTAGTTTCTGGGCCAAAGGAAATATACCTAAGAAAGACCTGTGTCCTGTTTCTGAGCTGGAGAATAGGGACGAGATTCTGGTCCTGGCAACAGTGGAAAGGTTTGGGAGAACCAGCGTTTATCGAGCACTTAGGCTCTTTGTAGCCTGATTCTTAATTGTTATATCTTACTTAACCCTCAACAGCCCTGGGAGATGGGATTGGAAGCCAACAGTGGGTGTGGACCCAATGCCAAGGGCTTGACTGTATGTATTAGTTGATCCTGACGGTCATAATGTGAAGTCTGTATTATCCCCACGTATGCAGAACGGAAGTTCAGAGAAGTAATCTGTCCAAGATCACACCACTTTTAAATGGCTGAGCTAGGATTTAAACCCATGTCTAATTAAACATCCCAAGATGCCCTCCTTGCTAAGTCTATGTCAACTCAGGGCTCACTGAAGAAGGACTTTTCTGAATCTAGTACAGAATTTTTTTCTATCTACTTCTTGGCTTCTACCAGAGAACCAGGACCATTAGTAGCTTATTCTCTTTGATGGAAAGAGCTGTGGGAATTGAACTGTTTCCCCAAAAGGCAGAACGTTTGAAATCTGTTTCCAAGACAAGGCTTTAAGAGAAAAAAGAGAAGCAGGGCTTGTCTGAGTGCTGCTGTGCAGGCAGTCCTGGTCCATGCCCTTCCTAGTCTGTATCGTTACTTAGAAGCTCAATTGTCAAGTCCTGCCGTCTGTACTTGGTGGCCGCTGTAGTTTGGTACTGCCCTTGCGCTCTTTCTCCTTCTCTCTCTCAGCCAGCCCTTCTTCCCCAAATCTTCTGCGGGCCCATCCTTTGCTGGAGGGCCTTGCCTCTGGGCAGGCTCCTCCCTGAGTCACATTTCAAGGTTGACTTTCCTCCTGAGCTTCAGCCCCGTGTTTCCATTGCTGGAGGACGTTTCTACCTTAATGTTCTACCTCAAACTCCAAATGACCAAAACGTATCAGTGTTCCTTCCAAGCACATCTCTCGTCTTCCCTGTTTGCAGTAGTGCCCATTGTCTTCCCAGTTCCAGGCTAGAGAGCTTGGGAGTCCTTTTTTATTCCTCAGGTTAATCCTTTGACTTCAGCTCTGCAGCAGGTCCTAGAACCATCCCTTCTTCCCCCTCTCCCACTGATTTCATTCAGAACCCTTTTCATCTCTAACCCTAATAATGATAGCCCGCTGACCAACTGCTGCCTCTCCCTCTAACCTCTGCTTGCTGTTCTGAAAATTTTTCACCACATTCTATCCTATTGGACTTCTGTCTGTGCAGGACCTTTGAATATCTGTGAAGAAATGACTGTTCTGCATGGGGGCTTCTTGCTGGCCGAGCAGCTGTTCCGCCCCAAAACACTGGCAGAATTGACCAAGTCTGACTGGGAGCATGTCGGGCAGCCGATTGTGGAGGCCCTGAGGGAGATCTCCTCTGCCGCCGCCTGCTCCCAGCCCTTCGCCTGGAAGAAGAAAGCTCTGATCATCATCTGGGCCAAGGCTCTGCAGCCCTACCCTATCACACCTTCTGACACTGAAACCCTGTGGCAGGAAGATGTGTTCTTCTCCGTGGGCAACATGATTCCCACCATCAATCACACGGTGCTCTTTGAGCTGCTCAAGTCCCTGGAAGCTTCCGGACTCTTTATCCAGCTCCTGATGGCCTTGCCCACCACTGTCTGCCGTGCAGAACTAGAGCGCTTTCTGGAGCACATGACTATCGACACTTCTTCAAAGGATGTGGCCTTCTTCCTCGACGTCTGGTGGGAAATGATGAAGCACAAGGGCAATCAGCAGGACCCCCTGCTCTCCCAGTTCCGGACAATGGCCCATAAGTACCTGTCCTCTTCAGATGAGTTCTCCCACCCTCCAAAGAGGTTTAAGTCTGACCCGGATGTGTGTCCTACCATGCCGCTGCTGGCCATGCTGCTCACTGGGCTGAAGCAAATCCAGGATAGGATCCGGTGCCCTGGGATGAGGTGCTGCGCCTTGGCCAACTTGGCTGACATGCTGACCGTGTTTGCACTGATGGAGGACGACCCCCAGGAAGTGTCCGCCACTGTGTATCTAGACAAACTGGCCACGGTGATCTCCGTGTGGAACTCGGACACCCAGAACCCATATCACCAGCAGGCACTGGCAGAGAAGGTGAAGGAGGCAGAGCGGGACATCAGCCTGACCTCACTGGCCAGGCTGCCGAGCGAGACGATCCTTGTGGGGTTCGAGTCCCTGCACAGCCTGCTGCGGGAGTGGCGGGAGGAGCTGCAGGCCACGCTCAGCGGCAGCCAGGGGACGAGCTACGACAGCTACCGGCTGTGCGACAGCCTGACCTCCTTCAGCCAGCACCTGAAGCTCTACCTGGACACCACTAGCCTGTCCAAGGAAGAGAGGCAGGTGGCCTCTGAGCTGGCGGAGTGCGTGGGGGACTTCCTGAGGGACACGAACAGGGTGCTGAAGAACAAGGGCTTCGAGAAGGACATCACTGCCTCCATCGCCATGGCCATCATCGAGCAGAAGATGGACCGGCACATGGAAATGTGCTACATTTTCGCTTCTGAGAGGAAGTGGGCCTTCTCGGATGAGTGGCTGGCCTGCCTGGCCAACAGCCGGGCTCTCTTCCGGGAGCCTGGCCTGGTGTTAAAGCTGCTGGAAGCAGTGATGGACGTCAGCGCGACAGACAGGGCTGTCCTCAGACCCCAGATCAAACAGGTCATCAACTTGATCCTGGAGTGTCATGCACACCTCTCGCTGCCAGATAAAAATAAAGTCCTCTCGGGCGTCCTGCTCTCCTGGGGGCGCAAGGGCCTCTCTGAGAAGTTGTTGGGTCACTTGGAGGGGTTTCAGGAAGACCTCAACACGACTTTTAACCAGCTCGCGCAGAGCGCTTCTGAACAGGGCTTGGCCAAGGCCATCGCTTCTGTGGCCCGCCTAGTCATTCTGCACCCAGAGAGCACGGTGAAGAAAGTGTGCAGCATGGCCGTGGTCAACCTTGGCACCCACAGGTTCCTGGCTCAGATTCTCACCGCCTTCCCCGCCCTCAGGTTCACGGAAGAGCAGGGTCCAAATCCCTCCACCACGTTCGTGGTGTCCTGCCTCAAAGAAACAGTCTGGACAAAGTTCTCTACACCCAGGGAAGAGAAGCAGTTTCTGGAGCTCCTGAGATGCCTGGTGAGTCCTGTGAAGCCCCAAGGGATTCCAGTCGCTGCTCTTCTCGAGCCAGATGAGGTGCTAAAGGAATTCGTCCTGCCTTTCCTGATGCTCGATGTCAAAGAGGTGGACCTCAGTCTGAGGATCTTCATCCAGACTCTGGAAGCAAACACGTGTCTAGAGGAATACTGGCTGCAGACCTGCTCTCCGTTCCCACTCATCTTCAGCCTGTGCCAGCTCCTGGATGGCTTCAGCAGATACTGGCAGCTCCCCAGGGAGAAGCGCTGCCTCTCCCTGGACGGGAAGGACCTGGTGATCCACATCCTGGAGCGCCTCTGTGAGGTGGTGTCGGCTAACGCCGAGAACTTCTCCCCGGACACCTGGGTCAAGTCCCTGTCCTGGCTCCACCGGAAGCTGGAGCTGCTGGACTGGACTGTGGGCCTGAGGCTGCAGAGCTTCTTTGGGGGCCACTTCAAGTGTGAGGTGCCAACCACGCTCTTCGAGATCTGTAAGCTTTCTGAGGACAAGTGGACCTGCCAGGCCCACCCCAGGTATGGGCCCGGCACGGGCCTCCTGGCCTGGATGGAGTGCTCCTCCATCTCCAGTGGCATCTCTGAGCAGATGCTCGCCCTGCTGGTGGTGGATGTGGGCAACCCTGAGGAGGTCAGGTTGTTCAGCAAGGGCTTCCTGGTGGCCCTGGTGCAGCTCATGCCGTGGTGCAGCCCCCAGGAGTGGCAGTGCCTTCACCAGCTGACCAGGAGACTGTTGGAGACGCAGCTCCTGCATGTCCCCTACAGCCTGGAGTATATTCAGTTTGTCCCTCTGCTCAACCTGAAGCCCTTTGCCCAGGAGCTCCAACTCTCCGTACTCTTGCTGAGAGCTTTCCAGTTTCTCTGCAGCCAGAGTTGCCATGACTGGCTCCCTGTGGAAGGCTGGAGCCATGTGGTCAAGCTCCTCTGCAACAGCCTGACGAACCTCCTGGACTCCGTTCGGTTGACACAGTCAGTTGGCCCTTGGGCCCAAGGACAAGAGCAGGACCTGACCCAGGAAACCCTGTTTTTTTACACCCAGGTGTTCTGTCACGTTCTGCACATCATGGCCATGCTCCACCAGGAGGTGTGTGAACCACTGTATGTTTTGGCCTTGGAGATCCTCACCTGCTACGAAACCCTGAGCAAGACCAACCCTTCGGTCAGCTCCTTGCTCCAGAAAGTAAATGAGCAGCACTTCTTAAAGTCCATCGCTGAGAACGTTAGCCCCGAGGAGCGGCGCCAGACCCTCCTGCAGAAGATCAGCAACTTCTGACCTTCGTGGGTCAGAAAACAGCTGGGCCTCAACTTGGCCGGGTCTACGGGGGCTACAGCTGAAAAACACAAATGTTTCGGTTATGTGAAATTGTACACAAGCCCAAAAATCTGACAACACTGTAAAGAAAATAGTTTCTTAGGTATTTGTAACATACAAATTGTAATAAAATTCTCTTTTAAGTTTTATCTTGCCTCTTTTGAGACTTTCTTATCAATAGTCTAGGCTCATCAGTACACTCTGAAATTGGGCTCAGCCGGTCTTGAAGATCAAGTCAAGCCGGGAGGAACACGTTCATCACTGGACTTCTCCACCCTAGAATTTGGCAAATAAGTCTAAAGGTGAAACCACCCAAGTGGACAGATTACAAGGTACGTGTGTTCTGTTGCACTGAAACTCTCTTTAAGAGTCATTTCGCAGTATCTTGGAAAGGGCAGGAACTAGGAAAAGGACTCTTTTCTGCTACCAATTGGCCATGTGATTTGTGTGCCCACAAGGCCTGCAACCAGTGTAAAAGGAGAGGGTTGGACCAAGAACATTAAATGTTGGGTGGGCGGGAGGGAGGTCAGTGACCTCAGGAAAATGGGTCTCTTCTGAATCGAGGACTTCTGCCCCACAGTGTTAACTCTGTCCATTCAGTGCATCTCAAAGGGGCTGTGCTGATACTGTCTGGTAACCACAGCAGAGATGTGTTTAAAGGATGGGTGTAATTATCTTCTGTCTGGGTGGGTTGTCGTGGGTTGGTTGGTTTGTTTTTCTGTTTGCTTTATTTATCTATTGGGTCTTAGTGTGGCAAGTGGGCTCCTTAGTCGTGACTCGCCGGCTGTTTTAGTTGCGGCATGCGAACTCAGTTGTGACATGCATGTGGGATCTAGATCCCTGGCCAGGGATCGAACCCGGGCCCCCTGCACTGGGAGCATGGCGTCTTAACCACCGCACCACCAGGGAAGTTCCGGTTGTCACCGTTTTGAAGAACATGTGGGAGCAGGGAATGGTGTGTGCAAATGCGTGCCCAGGATATATTCCAGAACCATGAGGACTCGTTAGTGAAGTGTTTAATTGGGAGGCAAGGAAGGACAGCTCCATACCCCCCATCACAGTAAGGCAGTATTCAAGTTCCCTCCCCGCCACCTAAAGTGGGCTGGCTCTGTCTGCGGCCTACAATTGGGTTTCCAGCCTCCTGACTCCTAGTTGGGATTCACCTGGGAAGAGAAGAAAGGGCCTAAAGTTACGTGACTGCTGGGCTAGAACTCTAGAACTCTGCAGTGTACTCTTGGCACCGTGAATTACAGAAACATGTTAGAGTGAGGTATGAGCTAGGCTCTGCTGGAGGCTGAACGCATTCACACACCCCCTTCCCCTGCAACAGCCCACCTCTGCCAGTTACACGGAGAAGAACACAGAACAGAAACAGTAGCACACAGCGGCCATTCAAGTTGGTCACAGGACAGGTCTTACCAGAAGTCGGCATGGATATATTTCACAAATGAGAATAAGTTCAAAAATATTAGTGCAATTTAGTCACCACAGGGGTGATTTATAAAGATATACTGATAGTAAACAAAACGGTAAAAAAAAAAAAATTAACAGCATTTTGTTTTTTAAATGGCACCCATGAAAGACTGAAATAGTCAAAATATGAGACACTGTTACACACTCAGTACTTTAAAAGTTCACAGACAACAGTGAATTAAAAGGCACTTTTAAAAATCTAGTTTTTCACTACTGCTTGGGAAAAAACTTCATGGTAGCAGTTTCTAAAACCCATCCTTGTCGTTCAGGAACAATTAGTGTTGGCACCAGAGGATCCTATTTGTAAATGGTGGGTGAAGGAGTCAGTCCACAGAACATAATTTGGCCAGGGCTGACTTCCACTCTTGCTCTCCAGCCTTCTGTGGCTAAATGGCAGTTAAGTCAGATAGGAACAGACTTTGGACCACAAGCTCTGGCTTATCAGGAGGCAGTCTAGATGAGAGATCTCATGGTTTCGAATACAGCAGTCCGTTCTGCTTCATAGGAAAAGGACAATGTCAAGGAGTGGGGTTACCCAGAGAATAGCTCGGTAGCCATCATTTCACTTTACCCCTATAGTTTTTAATAAGAGCATCCTGTGTATGTGGATATGGGGAAAGCTGGGATTGAGGGACATGCTAAAAAGGGAATAGTATCTGTGACTGTTGACAGCAAGCTCACAAGTTTGACACTGGTCTAGCCAAGTCAGCCTGCAGAGGTGCTGACCTGTTGGCCTTCCTACCTACTCAGGTGCTTCAGGTTCCCATCCCTGCCACCTACCCGACCCCGCCAGTGAGACTTCTGACCAGACGTCGGTAGACAGGAGAATTCAATGTTGGCACATGGATGAAAGGATGAGGCAAAGGACCAACAGGTTATCTAGTAAACAATAAAAAAACTACCTACCCACAACGATTTTCCCAGGCCAACATCACAAGAACCAAGTCATCACTTGCTTCTGCTGGCCCAGTATGTGTGGACACACCCTGAGTGGCTGGAAAGGTGGGGAGCCGCCAATACGAAGAGCAGGCAGGTGCCCAGCTCCTTATCTCCTTGGTCCACCTATCTCCACACCCCGTGCTTCTACCTCCAGAGCCCTTGAGATAAGACCCAGGGAAGGATCCTTGGGCTTCGCATTAAAACCACCTTGCTGCCAGTGGAGGTCTGAGGGGATCCAATAGTTGTTACTAAGAAAAAAGTGCTTTTGCAAAAGGGGCAGGTTAGAAGCGGGAGGTGATTGATAGGAATATTCTTTAGAAAAACTCAAATCCCTCTGCTTATCAATACCCAAAAGGCTGAGGCCACCCAGGGCACAATCTGCAGTTTGGTCCACGGGAATACTGAGAGGAGGAGGCGCCCTCACTGCCTGACTCATGGAGCAATTAACCATCCTTTTTGGCTGGGGGAGCATCAAAGAGCCGGGCTGCCTTCTTGCACAGCAGAGAGAACCAGTAGATCTGGGGAGCGACGAGGAAGGCGTTGGCCACATTGCAGTAGAAAGGAATGTGGAACGGCACTTGGAGCAGGCGCAGTCCCTGCTGCTGGCCATAGGACCAGTACATGAAGGGGAAAAGGAGGATCCGACATAAGAAGAAGGTGGTCAGCGTGAGGATTCCGTTCACCTTGTACAGCAGGGTGTGCTGCTGCTTTAGCTGCAAAAGAGGGAAGGAGAACACAGGATCACTTTCAGGGAATGACTAGCCTGAGTCCCACAACGGACAGGCCAAGCGTCTCCTCTTCCGACACTTGTAGAAAAGATGATTGAACACTGCCGTATTTGTATATGCATAGAGCCTCACATTGTTTCCAACAGTGATGTGAAATTTGATCTAAGCCACCCAGCTGACAGGAGCACAGGAATGGTGGGTTAGAGAAACTCTGTGGCCAGGAAAAATATATATGAAGAACTGGATCAAATTTGAATCAAATGTACAATTTTTCAATCCCACTGGCTCGAAAGACCAACTGACCTTTAAGTCTGTTCAAGGGTCTCCTACCCCACTATTGGTAGCACTAAAGGAGTTTCTCCAAACCCTCCTAATCTGCCAAGGAGAAGCAGAGTCTGTTCCCTCGGCACTCTTTCTGCCACTCCTTTCATACGTGCCTGAATCAGAACTCTGCCCAGCGACACAAACGGAGTACTCAGTTCTGCCGTGAAGATGCAGCCAACAAAGAAGTCCCCAGGCTCTCCCCTAAGCCTCTGCAGAGGAAAAGAGGAAAAAGGGAAGTAAGTAATGGAGGTTAAGGAACCACCGGAAGGAAAATTCTAACTAGGGCTATTGAAAAGGGTAACCCTGAGCAACATGCAGGGAAATGGAAGTGCTAAACGTGCCAGTGCAGACCAGTTCACACTGTGCGGCCTCCATAGCAGTGGCGCTTGGAATCCTCATGGTCCAGAGGCAACTGCATCACACACTGAGCTTTCTCTAGAATTTCAGTGTCAGCCAAAAGGAACTCTGCAGCCCACTTTTGGGTATCCAACTTAGTCATGCCAAGGGCACTTAAGCCAGTTCAGTTCCACGAAATATGCACCAGGCCCCATGCCTGATGTTAGGGTCCCAACACAATCAAGAGAGACTTATTAAAGAATGTCATGCACTCTACCTCTTCTTTTATCCTTTCAAGAAAGCAGTATAGGGAATTCCCTGGCGGTCGAGTGGTTGGGACTCGGCACTTTTGCTGCTGTGGCCCAGCTTCGATCCCTGGCTGGGGAACTAAGATCCCACAAACCACGAGGCGCGGCCAAAAAAAAGAAAGAAAGCAGTATTGGGATAGCAGTTCTGTCTCTTAGTACCACCGAGTGAGGTACGTAAACTCATAGAGCCCCAGTTTCTTCATCTATGGTATAGGGCTAATAATTTCTAATTATCATTTCCAATTATTTCTAATAATTTCTAATCATTATTAGAAAGCAACAAATTTTTTTTTAAGATTTTTTTTTTTGATGTAGACCATTTTTAAAGTCTTTATTGAATTTGTCACAATATTGCTTCTGTTTTATGTTTTGGTTTTTTGGCCGTGAAGCATGTGGGATCTTAGCTCCCCGACCAGGGATCGAACCCGCACCCCCTGCGTTGGAAGGTGAAGTCCTAACCACTGGACCCCCAGGGAAGTCCCCAAGCTACAAGTTTTTAAATCAAGCACCTGTCACCTGGTAGGCACTTGGGAATTACTAGTCTCCCCTCTGCATTCCCATTTCTCTTCCTTGTTGGGTGAGTTTTTTTAATGGGGAAAAATGGATCTGGGGAGAAATTATGAGGCTGTTTGCTTTGAGAGTCTGTGCTTTTGTGACATCAGAATAATGCAAACAGCCCTCTCTGGGCACTATCAGAGCAAATAACCAGTTGATAGAGCTACTCTCATTTCTTTAAAACAATTTTTATGTTGTTTTGTATTATATATTGGTTTTATATTGTATGAACTAAAGGCAGAACCTTTGCCAAATGCTCGGGTATCACAGAGGGCTGGGGGATTGCCAGTAAAGAGGATCGCAGACATTTCAGATTTAATTCCTTTCTATACTGTGGCAGCAGCTGGCAGGAGGGCAGTGGGGGCAGCAGGAAAGGGGAAGAAAAGGGGGCAGTCAGACGGTTGGGACACCCAGTTCAACAGGAGAAACGAGTGGCTGAACCTACTGGTGCCTGTCCTGGGGGGCCATTACCTGTGCGACCGGCACAAGGACAAACAGAATAACTGCGTGGTGCGTGATCATGAGGCGGTTTTTACTGAGGAAGTTTCGAAAAATGGTGAGGGTATGTTTGCTGCTCTGGTCCCCGGTTCGGTACCATTCACAGAGGTACATGGCGTAGGAGTCATAGATCATGTATGGAATCAAAAACCAGACATACTCTCGGGCAAGCCAGTGCCTGAAAGAAAGCATATGGGTGGTCCAAGAAGCAATTATGGATATCAGTTATGAAGGCTCACAGCCAGCCTCTTCTTAAACACATCTGCATCAGCTTTGTACTTCATCAGCTGTTTTTACTCCAGATACTTTACAATGAACATGCTGAAGCTGACAAGGAGAGTGAACAACTTTCTCTAAATTACAGGGCAAACTCATAAGTGTCAAAGGTAGAAAGCAAGGATTCATTCAGCACCATGTGTTTCAGTGACTTGCCGTCACTATTTGCCTGGTTTAGCTACTCATTTGTAATGGATTTTCTGGTACTTTGTGATATAAGCTGACTTTGATACAGATATCTCTACCAGTGATTCAACAGACCCACCAAGAAACAGGTTTGGAAAGTGACCCAAATCCCAAACCCAGTATTTCCAGTTTAACCTACTCAGTTGCTCAATAGTTGGGGCACTACTCTTGCATCTGTTTGCAACCCCACTCTAGGGAGTTTCCAGGAAGTAACCCTGGCCACTTTCTCTACAATACTATGGCTAAACCCAGTTTCACTCATTAAGAAAAATATCTCTGGAAACGAGCCCAGAGCTCAAGGACTACCTTACAGTAAATAGATACCAAAAGAGAAGCTAAGACAAAAGACAATGTTCCCATTTACTTGTCCAAAGGGGTTGAATCAATATTTGCTGAGTCAAAATGATAGTTTATCACTGTCCCAGAGCAGATTAGAAGGGAAGTCTCTACAATTTCCAAAATTTTGTTCCCCAAATAGTCACTCTACAGAAAATATACATGAAAAAAAAAATCTAAATTGAAATTATGTACTATCCTGGGAAGGATTAGACTAAGTCAGCAAAGTTTTATCAAGCGCCCATGTGTTAGGTAGAAGAAACCATTTAGTTTTATGGTTCTCAAACTACCTGAACATCAGAATCGCCTGCAGTGCTTATAAAGGGCTCCACGCCTCAGAGACTACACATGGTGTGCCCAGGACCTCAAATCTGTATTTTTAACCTTTTCTTCATTTAACCTAAGGAGCCAGTCCACTGAACTGCAACATTGGGAATATAGAGTGCCATTCACATTTCTGTTCCTGAATGATTCCACACTTACCACAGCAAAACTAAATAACGAGTAAGCAGTGAAATAGGCAAACAAGTAATGGCAAACTTAATATACATTCAGGTAAATTAATTAGCCAAGTTCCAATGAGGCAAAAAGATGCAATATTTATTCTACTGCCCATCTGTGGTCTCCATCGCTTTCTTGAAGCAATTCCAAAGTAAAACAACTATGAAGAGCTATTAAAAACTCATCTGGGGCTTCCCTGGTGGGGCAGTGGTTAAGAATCCGCCTGCCAATGCAGGGGACACGGGTTCGAGCCCTGGTCCGGGAAGATCCCACAAGCCGCGGAGCAACTAGGCCCATGCGCCACAACTGCTGAGCCTGTGCTCTAGAGCCCACGTGCCACAACTACTGAAGCCCGTGTGCCATAACTGCTGAAGCCCGCGTGCCTAGAGCCTGTGCTCTGCAACGAGAGAAGCCACCACAATGAGAAGCCTGCACCCCGCAACAAAGAGTAGCCCCCGCTCACTGCAACTAGAGAAAGCCCGCGTGCAGCAGCGAAGACCCAATGCAGCCGAAAATTAAATAAATGAATAAATAAATAAATTTATAAAAACTCATCTGAAATATAACTGACCTCTCCCCTTGAGTGGAGCCTAGGGTTTTAAAATTTTGCACACAGCACCAATTCAATGAGATGCGAAATTGTGGCTGTTAGTTGAATTCCCTGAAGACTTACCAGCAAGCGATCTGGATTATAATCTTAGCTAGCACTAGCCTGGACCTTAACTTTTTTTATAAAATGAAGATAATTAAAAAAAAAAAAAAAGATAATAATCCTTGTCTTACTTTCCTGACAAAGTTATTGTGAAGATTAGAAAGTTAAAAGTATGAGAGTACTTTTATTATTATTATTATTTTTGGCCACACCACGCAGCTTGTGGGATCTTAGTTCCCAGACCAGGGATTGAACCCAGGTCCTCAGCAGTCAGAGCGGAGTCCTAACCACTGGACCGCCAGGTTCCTCTCAGTTCCCATTGAGAGTCCTTTTAAATGTAAAAAGTATCAGCACTTACTTAAATGTAAGTGCTAAGATCCCGCAAGACAGCGGTGTGGCCAAAAAAAAAAAAAAGGAAGCGCTTACATTGAGAAATTGCCTAGAGCTGTGTGACTCTGAGCCCTTGTACAGATCTGGGTCTCTTTAAGGAGCTGATGATATCCCTGGCCCCGCACCACACCCTGCAGATAGTTTGGGAAGATTCATAGACACCCCCTCCTACCTACAGACATTCTATATGAAGGCCTAAAATTAAAAGACATAGAATAGAAAAATATTTGGATGTACAGACTATAAACCCCAAAAAGCTTTTTTTTTTTTTTTTTCAGATGATTAGGTGCCTTTAGAGCATCCTTGTGCATCCATGTAAGTTGAGGGCACAGAAGGTGGTGTCTGTCTCTATTTTGCAAGCAGAGGATGAACCTAAGGCATAAAGATATACAAAAGGAGGACCCTAAAAGCCAAACTTAGATTTGCTACCATGCTCAAGCCACTAAGACACATGGCTTCTGAGGGGAGAACACAACCATGCTACAGAATTGAAAGTTAATTGTGTGCACACCTCTTCCTGAAATGTGTAGCAGCTGCCTGCTGTTTGCCCTCAAGTGCCGTGGGGCTGCATTTGTCTTAGCTTAATCTCTGCAAAGGAGGCAGGTTTCAAGTTTGACCTGACAAACTGGGGTCAGTCAGGGAGCTTGCTGCACCATCAGAAAATGCTCAATTAAAATAAAAATTGAACCCAGCTGAGAAAATGCTGTTAGTCTTTGGTGTATGCAATCAAAGTCACTTGACCTATCTTCTCTCAGCATCTACAATTCATCGCCAATAACTGGTTTTCTCTAAAAAAAAAAAAAAAAAAGGCAAAAGAAAAGCACGAAAATCGTGATGACAGGGTTAATCCCAAATAAGAGCCAGGCACTAAATTTGCAGGCCACAGTGAGATAGATGCCCCTCTCAGGCTCCCCTCCCATTCCATTCCCAACAGGTGAAAACCAGGACACTTAATAGAGTCAACATGAGAAAGGGATCAGGAAAGGCTATTAACTTTCCCTGCACATATGACAATTGCTCTTCAACTTAACTGTGAGGAGGAAAGGGTGATTCTAGGAAGACAGGTGAAAAGGATGGCTTTAAAAGGGGGTGGGGGGCACACCACTGTTACCCAGGTCTAAATACTATACAAAGTAGACCAGCCTGGTCGCTATGATTTGTTTCACTGAATGCACATTTCCTGTCCTGCCTGTGGACTGAACTTTCACACCCATTCGAGTCAGTTTTCTGAAAGCTCCAGAAAACTCTTCATCACCTTCATCTTTCAGAGGAAAGACAAGAGCAGTATTTGTAAGGAAAGGGGTGGTGGATTTGTTCCTTTCCATAGCAGGGCTCTGCTAACCACACATCCTATCTTGGCCAATGAATGCTCCACAGCAGAACCCCAGGGAGATCATTTAAAAGAACCAAAAGCCATACTTCCACTTTTGAATAATTTTCACATTTATCTATCGCATAAAGAACTTGGATCGTTGGACCACACTGTCCTCTAACACGCCACCTTAAATCAGACTCAGGCTCTGTCATGCCCTAGCATTTCTTCAGTTTACTTTGTCCTAAGCTGGCGATGCTGAAGGAGACGAGGAGAGGAGGAGGGAACTAGTTATGGTGCCCAAGTTTCACCCATTAATCAGCTGCCTGACGGCACATGCTGATAAAGAACTAGGACCCGTGAGCCACTCAAATGCGGAAGCTTCGAAAAAGTTCAGCGCCGTGATCTGTGTAGCTTTCACCTGGCAATAGATGTTACCTGTCGGTGATCACGTGGCTACAGGAGCGGATGATGATGATCCCAGACCCGGTGGCCAACACAGCCTGCACTGAAGAAACCAGCCTAACGTACGACAGAAAAGAGAAAAGGGGGGAGGGGGGACGGGAAGCGTGCTCAGTCCAGTCCTATGGACAGCATGAAGCCAGAACTCTTCAACCTGACTTCCCCAGGCCGAGAGGGCGCCGAGGAAAACGGTAGGGCCGCCGCCGCGCTCCCGACTCCCAAAGCAGCTGGCAGATGTCAGCAGCGGGGAGACGTCCCTCCCGGTCCTCATCAGCGTGGGCAGCCCCCCACCCTCCAGCCTGCTCCCGCTCCACCCTCCTCCGCCTCCCTCCCTCCGGGGGAAGGCTGCACAGGGTCCTCGGAGCGCTCCGGCCCGCGCCGTGGACTGGGCGAGGACCCGGGAGGCGGCCCCCTCGCTTCCTGTCGCCCCCCTTTTCCGCCCTGGGCTCGGCGTTGGGCGGGCGCAGCCGGGGCGCGTGGCCGGGCGGCGGCGCGGCCTCGCCCCGTACCTGGTGCTGATCAGCACGCAGTCGTTGTGGGTCCAGGCGGGCCGCGCGCGCCGCAGCCCCCAGGTGCAGAGCACGAAGAGCCCCGGGAAGAAGAGCGAGCCCCAGGCCAGCGGCAGCAGCATGGGTGCTCGGGCTCGGCCGCCTAGCTTGGCGCCCTCGGCGTGGCTCGGTCGGCTCCGCGCGCGCGGCTCCGGGACTGACGCGGCCCGCCCGCCCCTATTTCTACCCTCCGCCCCCCGCCCAGGCCCTGGCCCCGGCCCCGGCCCGCCGCGACTCCGGCAGCCGCCGGGCGCTAGTCCCGAGCCCGCGGCGCCACTCCCCGCGTGACCAGGCCGCGGACCGCGATAGGAGCGGGCCTGCCGGGCGGGGCGGGGTCTCGCCGCCACCGCCCCTGGGCCCCGAGGCTTCCCCTGGTTTCCCGGCCGGCGAGTAGGCGGCAGCGGGAGTTGCTGCCCGCCGGGCCGCGAGTGAGGGGACGCTGCGCCTCCGACCAGCGGCGCGCGAGTGGCCGCCGCCGGGCCGAGGCCGTGGAGGAAGCGCCGAGGCTCTCGGGGCTTCTGTTCCGTCACCGCGGACGCCTCCCCCTTCTTCGGGGACCCGCCTGGCTGACGAACTGCCCCGCACCTGCCCACCGGGCGAGGCGGGCGAGGCGGGCGGGTGGGCGAGGCCCTGAGGGGGCCAGGTAGGAAAAGGCTGCGGGTCTAGACCCCCGACTAGTAGGGTGGGGTGAGCCCGCGGGGCAGGGGCGTGGCCCGGCGCAAACAGGGCGGTGGGCGTCTCTCCCGGCGAAGGAAGGAGAGGGCGGGTGGACTTGAGGCCGTCTGCCCGCCTGACTTATCTATGAAGCACTCTCGCTTCCAAGTGGGAGGCTTAAGGAAATGGTCTTTCTGCCGGCCAGAGATGGCTTTTCCACGTCCTGCCAACCGCCGAAATTTCTCCAGAGGAGCATCGATCCAGCAGTTCTCTCTCCAGCCACACATCGAGGTGGAATCTCACGGCTGCAGACTTTCCGTGGTACTGCAGTACTGTCTCTAGGCTTTGGGTCAAGATGCTGTCCCGTCTTGGTGACTGTTTCGTTGTTGTTGTTGACAGCGTCGTCCTTACTTCAAAGTTCTCGGGCCAAATGCCCTGAACTTGGGTGGGCGGAATCGAATCATTTTCACTCAGCACCAGTCACATGGCACCAATACAGTAACTTCAGTATTACTGGCTTCTCTTCTCTTCGGACTTGCCAGAGTTTTACTTTGGTCTGTATCTTCCTCAGCTTACAAATGTGGGGGGAAAGACAATTCATTTATGTCTACAGCAATTGAAAGGTACTGTGCATCTCTTCAAATCACCATCATGCAAAATGCTAACCAAAGCCCCATAAGAGTACTTTGGAGCAGCTGGGCTCAGCCTCCCTGGGCCAGTTTCCTCATTTGTGAAATGAAGAAGCTGAATTACAAGTTCTCTTAGGTTCTTCCAGCTCAAAATTCTTAAGATTCTACGACTTTTATAAGGTAACAGATTATTTCTTTAAATGTCAATTAAATTTCTCTAACATGGCAGTTGCTGGTGTAGAAGCCGATGTAAACACAGCTTTTAACGTCTTCGTATATGTAGTTAAGGTGAGGGATTTAGGAAGCAACATTAAGGAAGCAGAAAACCCAAAGAAAAGTCTGATATTTCTTCCACTTAGGGCAACATCTCTAACTCCCAAATTCACCGGTAACACCCTTGGTGAAATGAGAAAGATACTTCAATTTGGTAGCAAGATATCTGGCAAATAAAAAGCTTTCTGTACATTCACGTTTGCATGAGGGTAAAGGACAGCTATCTTCCATTCTCTCCAGAACAACAAATCCTTCTGCATTGCAATTTCTACTCCCTACCCCTTTATCCCAGTCACCTCCAGCTCCAGCTTTTCCAGAGAGGGACAAGTGGTCACAAGTCCTCCCTGCCTTCTCTTCTTAAAGGGATCAGCAACGTGCATCAAGGATGCCAGTACTTTTCAGTGATGGGAATCAATCTACTCCCTATGCAAGAAGTCGTTTGTACAGCTCTTAAGGAGTCTATGAAATGAAAACAAAACAACAGATGTTTCATGCATAGAAAATAACCAGTAAAATCAGTTTCCAACACCATGCTCATGAAGTCACCAAAATGTTTAGGTTGAATCACCAGAAGGGCAACAAGCATAAAGTGAGCCCTGGCTTTTCAAGTGGGCAAACGATAAAGTCAAAAAGCATCAAGCTTTTTTTTTACACAAACTTCTACTCACCCTTCAGAAGTCTTGAGTCAAATGTTTCCTCCTGAAAGAAGGTTTCAATTTACCTGTCTCTCCAGGCAGGTTTATAAGTTCATTTTCTAAACTGCCTTTGCATTTGAGTAGTGAGCACGTTGGTTTTTATTTGTATGCGCTTTCCTTGAAACAGGACCATGTCGGGAATCCCCTGGCGGTCCAGTGGTTAGGACTAGGCGCTCTCACTGCCAGGCCCGGGTTCGATCCCTGGTTGGGGAACTAAGATCCTGCATGCCGTTTGGTGCGGCCAAAAACCCCCAAAAAAACAACAAAAAAAACCCCAGAATCTTTTTGTTCCGTTTCCTAAGTTATACCTGGCACATTGCAAGCGCTCAAGAAATGTTTGATACTTTTTAAAGCTAATGCTTATTGAGTACTTACTATGTGCCAGGTACTGGATCCAACATTTTGCATGAGTTATCTCATTGATTCCTCACGAAAAATCTGTTGTCCTCACTCTGTGTGAGTGAGTGTGTGTCTGCAAAATGAGACCCAAAGCAACTAAAATATTGCTAAGGTCACACTGCTGGTAGCAGAGTTGGGATTTGAATTCAGTATTTTCTGCCTTCAAGGTCAATGTGCTTAATGACTATTCTGCCTTCAAACTTGATAAGCAAGGAGAGAGTACATAATTCTTTTTCACAATGTGGTTTCTGATTAATAACCACTGTTCCTAATTGTTTACCCACAAATATAAATGTGTGGAGTGGAGTTTATGGGCTCTGATGCTGCTATTAACACCATTTTATATTTATATATAACTTTATAATTTTTCAAAGCACTTTACATATATTATCTCACTTGGTTCTTAAAATAACCCAGTGAGGTAGGTGAACATATTGTTTTCATTTTATAGATAAGGAAACTTGGATGCAAATGGTAAACTGAATTGCCACCCTACGAAGTGGCAAGTCTCAAATTAGGACCCTGGACTGCTGATTCATGTTCCAGGGTGATTTCAACTACTTCATGCTGTAGGGTTGGGATTTAAGGAGGTTTTGATTATGCTTCCTTTGTGGGTTTCAGGCGTGAGCTTGGGTTACTGGATGTTAAGACTTATTTACCAAATCAGAGTTACACCCCTTGAATGGGAATTAATAAAGCTCCCAGTTTGGGAGGGCTGTGGTGGGGTTTCTAGGTGGTTTCTTCTGCCACTGAGGTATATGATCCTGTTTTTTGGTCCCCATCTCTTCCATTCCTTTAGATCCCAATCTGGATACCATTAGGGGATAAGATACACGACTCTCCCCACGTCTGCTCCCTGGTTTCTCCAACCTTAAATTGAAAATTCCATATTTACTTGTAGAATGCTTTGAGAATACTCAAGTGAATATCATTAAGATATGTGATGTGTGGGCTGCTACCTTGCATCTATCAGAAAAAAGGTTGAGATTCACACATGAAACATCTTCACATCGAGCATCTGAACCGAAAGAGAACTTGGAGGTCTCCATCCACTCATCTACTTTAAAAGTCATAACAGAGAAAATGAAACACTTCTGAAATGAAAATTATTTTGTTTAGAACCAACCTCACTTCCTTTCTGCATTAGGGACAGGTGAAGCAGAAACAGAGCAGGAGCAAGGAGAAAAGGAGAAATGAAGTGATGGGAAGAGACATGGAGAGAAAGATACAGCACAGAAAGAAGATCCACCGGAAGAGACTGAGATAGATACAGGGAATAAAAAGGCCAAGGTACAGCCTTCAACACAGGAAAATAGGCATAGAGATACGGATCCAGAGATTGGAATTCACAACAAGCGAACAAGAGGAAAAGGGCTGTAAGACGTAGAGAAAGATGAAATGAGGCAGACAAAGAGAAAGAAAGTGATGGCCGTTAATGGAACATCACTCCCTTCGGGCTACCATCAGCAAAAGCCAGACAGCATTTCAAGGAGGCAGCTTGCTCTCAGGACTCAGAGTGTGGCCAGGAGGAAGTTAGCTGCCTTCCTTTTTTTTTCTCTTGTACTTTGCACTCAGTAACAACACCTGATCAACACCTTTCGCTGATACCTGCATTTGTGTTTCCCCTCCAGACTGAATGCTCCTGATGGGCAGGTGGGGCCTATCTATCCAGGAGGCAGCCATGGCATTCAGCTCCAGGGTTAGGAGTAGAGGACCTGAGTGCCCGTTTTGGCTCTGCTACTCAGAAGCTGTGTGACATGGAGAAAACTACCTACCCTTCCCTGTAAATGGGGGTTCCTCTACCTAACTCACAGGGTGGCTGTGAGAATTAGGTGAAATCTTTTCAAAAATACATGTAAACTATAGGCAGGGCAGGGACTTCCCTGGCGGTCCAGTGGTTAAGACTCCACGCTTCCACTGTAGGGGGCACAGGTTCGATCCCTGGACCAGGAACTAAGATCCCACATGACACTTGGCACAGACAAAAAAAAAAAAACAACAAAAAACTATATGCAGGGCAGAGGCCAGGGATTATTGTTCTTTCTCTTGGTATCCCCACGGCACAGTTACTTGCTGGTAAGCTTCTCAATAAACATCTATTGGGTTGAAGATGCCCTAGGCCTGCCTTAGCCAGCTTCCAGACTGCAGCTTCCTCAGTTTTATCCTGGACTATTTGCAATAGCAAACTGTGAGCGAAGCACAGTCACACCCAAGCACGTGGCTTCTGCAAACAGTGGCCACAGCTGCACACCACAGGAAAGTCTTTGCTTTTGTACACAGTGATAATGATCCCTGTCAATAAAAACCGTAATTTACACAAAGAGCTGATTATATAGTGCTTGCCTTTGTGTATTGCTCTATGTTTTTTCAAAGTCCTTTCACAAACGCGTTTCCTTTGCTATAAATGCAAAAATTTGCTTGTTTGCCGATGGCTACACCTAACTAAAAGTAGAGTGAGTCCTACAAGCTTAAAAAGTATTCAAGGACGTTGATCCATTAAGGAAATTACCTTTGAAATGAGTTAGAACCAGCAAATTGCTGTGAACAAATTCAGCTGCCTTCCTAAATCATCAGGTCAACAATTTTCAGTGTCTTCATGTCTCATAAGTAATTCCATAAAAGGTTGATTTTGCTTACTTTACTTAACTCATATGATTTCTTTCTTTTTTTTTTTTTTAGTTTTTTGGTCATAAAAGTAATACTTTAAAAAGTAAAACCTGTGCAATATGGAAAATAATAATCAAATAATGCCACCACTGAGAGATATTACTCTCAGATTATTAACATTTTAGTAGAATTCTTCCCAGTCTTCTTTATATGCATTTATTATATATTTCATTGAGATCATGCTTTAAATTAATTTTTAAAATTTATTTATTTATTTACTTTTGGCTGTGTTAGGTCTTTGTCACTGCTCCTGGGCTTTCTCTAGTTGCGGTGAGCGGGGACTACTCTTTGTTGTGGTGAGCAGACTTATCATTGCGGTGGCTTCTCTTGTTGTGGAGCACGGGCTCTAGGCGCGTGGGCTTCAGTAGTTGTGGCACGTGGGCTCAGTAGTCGTGGCTTGCAGGCTCTAGAGCGCAGGCTCAGTAGTTGTGGCGCACGGGCTTAGTTGCTCTGCGGCATATGGGATCTTCCCGGACCAGGGCTCAAACCCGAGTCCCCTGCATTGGCAGGTGGATTCTTAACCACTGCACCACCAGGGAACTCCCTTTAAATTAATTTTGAATATTAATATTTCACTTATCATAAGCATTTTCAATGTTAAGATTTTCACAAACCTCATTTTTTAATAAGTCAGAAGTGATTTGATATTTGAATTATTGTAGATTATCTTTCAAAGTGTGTTTTCACTGGTTTTGAAAGGAATTCTTGGTGTGAGAGCAGGTTTGTTCGTAGACACACCTTGGCACACAAACATAGACAATGCCTTCATCCTTTCTGGTAACTTTATCCTTAAAAATATTACGATTCTCATCCTTACTAGCACTCTCAGTTTCTGTTTTTAAAGTGGCATCATAATATCTATAGCAACCCAAGCTCCTATTTAAGTATCTAGTTTTTTCTTTTTATAGGCTGAGCTCTATTAACCTATGTAGTAAACTACAGTTATGTAGGCGCTTGGTACTTAAGAAATGAATGAAGGAAAAGCATTCCTGTGAAGCTAAGTCTGTAGTGTCTTGTGCCATGCACAGTCAATCTCAACGCCAAGAGTTAATTACAGCTCAGCAAGATTGTAGGTGAAAACTTAAATGCTGGAAACTAAGAACAATGCAGAAAACTAGCATTCAAAAAGATACATGCACCCCTATGTTCACAGCAGCACTATTCACAATAGCCAAGGCACGGAAACAACCTAAATGTTCATCGACAGATGAATGGATAAAGAAGATGTGGTACGTATATACAGTGGAATACTACTCAGTCATAAAAAAGAATGAAATAATGCCATTTGCAGCAACATGAATGGATGTACAGATTATCATACTAAGTGAAGTCAGAAACAGAAAGGAAAATACCATACAACATCACTTATATGTGGAATCTAAAATATGACACAGGACTTCCCTGGTGGTGCAGTGGTTAAGAAACTGCCTGCCAATGCAGGGGACACAGGTTCGAGCCCTGGTCCAGGAAGATCCCATATGCTGCAGAGCAATTAAGCCCATGTGCCACAACTACTGAGCCTACGCTCTAGAGCCCACAAGCCGTAACTACTGAGCCCATGTGCCACAACTGCTGAAGTCCACACACCTAGAGCCCGTGCTCTGCAACAAGAGAAGCCACCACAATGAGAAGCCTGCGCACCGCAACAAAAAGTAGCCCCCACTCGCCACGACTAGAGAAAGCCCGCATGCAGCAACCAAGACCCAACACAGCCAAAAATAAATAAATAAATAAATTAAAAATAAATAAATAAAATAAAAATATGACACAAATGAACTTATCTACAAAAGAGACTCACAGACATAGAACAGACTTGTGGTTGCCAAGGAGGAGGGGGACTAGGGGAGGGATGGATTGGGAGTCTGGGATTAGCAGAGGCAAACTATTTTATATAGAATGGATAACAAGGTCCTACTGTATAGCACAAGGAACTATATTCAATATCCTGGATAAACCATAATGGAACAAAATATAAAAAATAATGTATATATATGTATAACTGAATCACTGTTGTATAGCAGAAATTAACACATTGTAAGTTAACTACTTCATTAAAAAAAAAAAAGAACAATGCAGAGAGAGGTGATTAGTTACAGAGACTTAGAAGTATACTTTGGGAAGGAATCTTCATTATATATAGCAACAAGAACCTCAGCCCCATTGTATATATGTGCCACATCTTCTTTATCCATTCATCTGTTGATGGACACTTAGGTTGCTTCCATGTCCTGGCTATTGTAAATACAGCTGCAATGAAATATTACTCAGCCATAAAAAGGAACAAAACTGAGTTATTTGTAGTGAGGTGGATCAACCTACAGACTGTCATACAGAGTGAAGTAAGTCAGAAAGAGAAAAACAAATACCGTATGCTAACACATATATATGGAATCTAAAAAAAAAAAATGGTCATGAAGAACCTAGGGGCAAGATGGGAATAAAGATGCAGACCTACTAGAAAATGGACTTGAGGATACGGGGAGGGGGAAGGGTAAGCTGGGGCAAAGTGAGAGAGTGGAATGGACATATATACACTACCAAACGTAAAATAGGTAGCTAGTGGGAAGCAGCCACATAGCACAGGGAGATCAGCTCCGTGCTTTGTGACCACCTAGAGGGGTGGGATAGGGAGGGTGGGAGGGAGGGAGATGCAAGAGGGAAGAGATATGGGGATATATGTATATGTATAGCTGACTCACTTTGTTATAAAGCAGAAACTAACACACCATTGTAAAGCAATTATACTCCAATAAAGATGTTAAAAAAAAAAAAGAACCTCAGCCACAAGCATCTTAGCACATGCTTATGTGGCACCTGAGTGTCACACTTGTCTGTGACTGACCTCATGAACTATGAATGGTCAGTCTAAAGACTGAATGAACTGTTGAGGTAAGAGCCAGGCTGAAATACATTTGCTCTGCAGACAGAGCAAACTCCCACGTTGCCAGGTAACATGATGGAGCTGCCTAGCAGAGGTCTTAGAAGGATTTGGAAGGTTTTAAATAATATTAGTGTAAGATGAAGGACAGGGAGCACTTGGTGGTCAAGAGTCTGCCACTTTCCTTCTTTTATGTGTTATAAATCCATTGTTTCCTTATGCAGTAAGTGGCTTGCATCGGTTTGTCCTTATATGCAGTGGCTTGATCGGTTTGTCCTTATATGTTTTCTTCTCCTGTTTAGATAGTAAATACCATGTCCACTCAATCTGCTGCTGTTTAACATCTACTATTGTAGTCCTGGCCAATATAGCAGCACACACATTAGCCTTCAAAAAAGATTTTAATATTGAAAAGGGAGAGAAACAACTATCACTATTTTTCAAACAATATGGTAATTTATCAAGAAAAAATAAGAAAATCAACTGAAATATAGAATAAAACAGTTGAGGTAAGGTGGCTGTATACAAAATTGACACACAAAAATAAATGGCTTTTCTATAAGCCAACAAATAACAATAAGAAATGGTAATAGAAAAAGAGGACCATTTACAATTTTTTTGTAATTTATAAAATCACTAGTTTTAGACCTAACAAGAAATATGCAAGACCTATATGAAGAAAGCCACAAACCTTTACTGAAAGACATAAAAACCTAAATAAATGGAGAGCATGGCCTAAAAATTCAATATTGTAAACATGTCAACTTTCCCCAAATTGATCTCTAAATTCAATACAATTCCAGTCAAAATCCCAGCGTGTTTTTAATGGACTCCATAAGCTCTTTCTAAAGCTTATGTGGGACTTTCCTGGTGGTCCAGTGGCTAAGACTCTGCACTCCCAGTGCAGGGGGCCTGGGTTTTATCCCTCGTCAGGGAACTAGATCCCACATGCCGCAACTAAGAGTTCATGTGCCGCAACTAAAGATGCCACACGCAGCAACAACGATCCCGCGTGCCGCAACTAAGACCCGGCGCAGCCAAATAAATAAATAAATAATAAAGCTTCTGTGAATTAGAGAATATGTGCAAGTAAATATTTACAAGACTGATAATATCCAGTGTACATAATGATATGAGGGTTATAGACACCTTTCAGTGCTGATAGAAGTATAAATATATACTGCAAGGATTCAGCATTGTTTGTAATAGCAAAGAAAAATTAGGAATGATCTAAATATCCAATAGTGGAATGCAGATCTTCCTCAGCTTATGGTGGTGTTATGTCCTGATAAACTCATGGTAAGTTGAAAATATCATAAGTTGAAAATGCATTCAATACACCCAACCTACTGAACAACATAGCTGAGCCTAGCCCATCTTAATTAAAAGTGCTCAGAACACATACATTAGCCTACATTTGGGCAAAATCATCTAACACAAAGCTTATTTTATAATAAAGTGTTGAACATCTCATGCAATTTATTGAGTACTGTACTGAAAGTGAAAAGCAGAATGGGTAAGTGTAGCAGTTGTTTACCCTCAATTGCCTCGCTGACAGGGAGCTGCAGCTCGCTGCCCCTGCCCAGCATCACAAGAGAGTATATTCACCCAGCACACTGCTAGCCCGGGAAAAGATCAAAATTCGAAATTTGAAGCATGGTTTCTACTGAATGCGTATTGCTTTCGCATTATCATAAAGTTGAAAAATTGTAAATTGAACTATCGTAAGTCAAGTGGGAGACCGTCTGACATAAAATATTTTATGGTATGATCAAACTATGGAATGCTACATAGCCTCTAAAAGGAGAGATAGACCAAAATACAGAGAAAGATCTCCAGAACATACTGGAAATTTAAAGGGGAAAGAATAAATCACAACAATAAGTACAGTGAGATGTAACTTACAGTTAAAAAAAAACTATAAATGTGCTTGTACGTATATTGCTACATAATCACACAAAGAAAGGTTTGGAAGGGGAACACCAGACTAACAGTGTGGGGAGAGAAGTGTGTATGGGCGTGTGTTGGTTTTGTGTCTGTGGGGTGAGGTGAATTAAGAATGACTTTTACATTTTCCTGTGTTGTACAAGTGTATGAGGGTTTTGAAAACTATAGTTAGAAATTTGATAAAGCACACTGCCTTGAAAATTACATGAAAAGGTAATATTTAAAAAACTATGACATTCAGGGACTTCCCTGGTGGTCCAGTGGTTAGGACTCTGCACTCTCACTGCCAAGGGCCCGGGCTCAATCCCTGGTCGTGGAACTAAGATCCTGCAAGCTGTGCAGCATGACCAAAAAAAAAAAAAAAAAAAAAAAAATGACATTCATTTAACACACTTTTGAGGAGTCATCATTTTTTAAAGTGTGAAAGTGTCACATAAGCTGTTGGAAAGTAATGGCCTTGATTTTTATACGTAATGCTGTACCAGGACCTGGCTTGGGTAGGTTAGAGAGGCATTAAGAGCAAAAACACTTGAACATAACAGACTTCGGTGTCATCTTAGCAGGCCAGCACTTAGCCGCCTGACCTTGGCTTCTCACCCTACTGTCCCACCTACATCAAGAACTATGGAGAAGACTAAGAAATAACATGTATGAGGGACTTCCCTGGTGGCGCAGTGGTTAAGAATCTGCCTGCCAATGCAGGGGACACGGGTTCAAGCCCTGGTCCGGGAAGATCCCACATGCCGTGGAGCAACTGAGCCCATGCTCCACAACTACTGAGGCTGCGCTCTAGAGCCCACGAGCCACAACTACTGAAGCCCACAAGCCTAGAGCCTGTGCTCCGCAACAAGAGAAGCCACCGCAGTGAGAATCCTGCGCACCGCAACAAAGAGTAGCTCCCGCTCGCCGCAACCAGAGAAAAGCCCACGCGCAGCAACGAAGACCCAACGCAGCCAAAAATAAAAATAAAACAAACAAATAAATAAAATAAAAGCATATAGGCGTGACTGATTTCCTGAGCTACCACTGATGGGAACAGGGGAGCTGCTGAAGCTAGCTGGAGATTATAATCTCTTTAGATTTAATCAGGGGGCATGCACGGAGAACCGGAGTACCAATCAAAACAAAACTGGGTGTCTAGGATATGGGAACATTCAGAACTATCGGAATGTCAGTCAAGAACAAACGCCAGTGTCCAGGATGTGCAGAAAATTCCGGAATGAAAGACAACAAAAGAAACTGTCATCATGAAAAGTCATGCACTTAAAACAGTCCATAAAGAAGCGCCCAAAAGACATTTTGAACAAGATTTAATATAGAAATTAAACTATATGCTTCTACTATAAGTTGGCTTGGGAGCTTTTGCCACCTATAGTGACAACAGGATCTAAGTGTGGTTGTGCTTGAGGGTCATAAGGAGGCATTGTGGAAATTTGTAGGGGGTATTTTTGGTTATCACAATGTTGGGGGAAGGGGTTATGCTACTGGCATTTAGTGGGTAAAGATCACGTAATTCAGACATTCTGTGATTTTTTTTTTTATGAGAAGTTTCATAAAAAGCCCAGCTATTCAGGAGAAGGCATAGCTGGGATCGTTATGGAGATCCCTCTTAATGTAATAAAGACACTGTTTCGATCTTAGAAAATAACATCCTCTGCACAATGTCTACTCAATTTATTACAGTACAGCTACTTCAAAAATAATGAAACCAGTTGCAAATATAATAGGATATTGGAGACTCCTTTTAACAGAATTAGAAAAAAGCAGTAAATTGACAGAGGCACATGAAATTTAGAGATCTCACTGGATCTCATTAACAAAGTCTGTTTTAAAATTACTTAGTACTTCCAGCCTACCTGTATAGGCTTACAATTTTTTGGCACAAAGAGAAACATTATGAAAATTCCTCCTTTGGAAGGTTACTGTTATTTTTCCATTTTATACTGATGCTATCCTCAGAGATGCACTCTAACACTCCCCTACAGACTGTTGTAGTACTTTCTCCTTTACTTCTCCATCTTTTTCCCATTACCGATTAAAGGATTAAAGGACAGGGTCTCCAAGATTTTTTTTTTTAAGTATTAGAAACTGAATTTATTCCTCATTTGGTGACATTTCAAGGTAGAAAATATGTCTTCTATAATGACTTCATCATCAGTTGTACCCTATTCCATAACAGGAAATTGTTTTGTTTATAAAAAGCCCAGCTCATTTGTGAGAATACCACATGCTCCTATTTTCATACCCAAATTTCTCATATCTGTACACTTCCATATTGTATTTATCTTAAGAGTGTATAATCTGTCTTTCCAGGCTTCCTCCTTCTATTAAAGATATTTCTCTCTTTTGCTTATCATAAACAGTCTAGCCTGTTACTACTTAATGCAGTTTTCTTCACCTGATGTCCACCTATCTCTCTGCTCTTTCATCTTCCTAGACTTTTGTACCGTGTAACTCTCTTAAACTCAAACTTATATTCATTATTATTATCTTATCTGGAAATAGGGAGAAGGGGGATAATGGAGTTGGGAGCTTCAGCATAGGGAAAGGTTTGGGTTGCAGGGGGAATGCAATGAGAGTTGACAAGGGACTTGTAAAAGGACAATCAGTGGCAATGGGACAGCATGACTTTGTATTGGAGCTGGTCACCCTGGTATCATGACTCTCCACGACATTGTGGGCCACTTGGAAGCAGAGAAAACAAAAATGAGGGGACTAGGGCTGATGACAGGCCAGAAAACAAAAATGAGGGGACTAGGGCTGATGACAGGCCTGATGACATGGAACCTTGGGAACGGTTTTTGTTAGTTTTTAACTACATCCCAATTTCCTCATCTGTGAATAGCAGATAATAACTACCAACCTCAGAACTGCCATGTAGATTGAGACAATGTATACTTAGCATGGTGCCTGGCATATAGTAAGGGCTAGGAAATGTGAGCTATTATTATCATCATTAAACATAAGCGCTGTGAGCAACCAGAACGCTCATCCATTGCTGGCAGGAATGCGAAAATGATAACAGCCCACTTTGGAAAACAGTTGACCAGTTTCTTATAAACACAGACTTACTATACAACCCAACAATCCCACTTCTACGTATTTACCCAAGTGAAATGAAAACTTATGTTCACACAAAAACCTGCCTATGAATGTTTATAGCAGTTTTATTCATAATTGCCCCAAACTAGAAACAACCCAAATGTCCTTCAGCCAGGGAATGGATAAACAAACTGTGGTATATCCATATAGTGGATTACCACTCAGCAAGAAGAAATAAACTACTGATACATGCAACGACATGGATGATATATAAATGTATTACGTTGAGTGAAAGAAGCCAGACTCAAGAGGTGACATATTGTATGATCCCATTTATATGACATTCTGGAAAAGTCAAACTATAGGGACAGAAATCTGGTCAGTGGTTGCCAGGGGATGAGGTGGGGCATGAGAGAATTTGGGGGGATGATGGAACTGTCCTAGGATTTGATTGTGACAGTGGTTACATGACTATATGCATTTATTAAAACTCACGGCATTCTAAACGACATGGGTGGATTTTACTGTATATGTTATTTCTTACTGTATATAAAAAATGAAAAACATCCAAGAAAGATGGATATAATTATCATTTCCTTTAAAAAAAAAAGGCATTTATATTTCTGATTATAAAAATGCTACAGGCTCATAGACATTTTGGGAAAATGTGCAAAGAATGCATTCCATCACCTGCAGAAAAGTAATATTTCTTGCTATAATTTTTATAGGCACAAAATACACACACATGTAAACTGGGACCATGCTGTATATTTTTGCTTTCTGAAATATATTATGCACATTTTCCCATGTCATTAAATAATTTTCAAAAACCATGATTTTGAGTCAATAATATTCTATTATGTAACCGATTTATATTTTTAAGCCTTCCTTTACTGTTAGAAATTATATTGCTCCCATCTTTTTTTTACCACAATTTTGATTAAAAAAAAAAAAAAAAAAGCTCATTGGGGCCAGGGACGCTTCATCATGGAGTTTTACCATGTTTAACTGATAAAACAACTCTTCCCTTGTCTGCAATTATCTCACTGTGTCTGGAGGAAAAGTGGTTCCACAGGGTGACCTGGCTTTTTCCTTTGTGGTGCATAAGGGCTAGACACACTCATATTACCTGTATTACTAGCTTAAATTTGCATAGCGCTTTTAATTTTTATCTCTCGCCACATCCTTGCAGGGTAAGCAGGGCCGATGTAGTAATTTGTTCAAGATCACACAGCTCATCATTCGTGGACCGTGACTTCGACTCCAGCTACTCAGAGTCTCAGAAAGTCAACATTTCCCCAGGGCGGGTCACTGCCTAATCTGGCTCTTTTTCCCCGCCCCCGCTACTGCCACTGAGCAAGGGGCCCCTGGGTGCGGACGCCCCCAGAAAACGCTGCCTAGAAGCTGGGCACACGGGGAATTTAACTCTTGTCAAGTGGACAAATTCCCATCCTACCAATTTTCCTTGGCAACATCGCCACTTACCAGCTGGGGTCATTTCTCCCCCGATGGCTGGGGGGACACCTACTGCCACTGAGCAAGGGGCCCCTGGGAGCAGAAGGATCGCCGGCCTCGCGGCCCGTGAGAGTTGCTGTCAATCGATCGCGACGCTGCTGGGGCGCACCCTCACTGGGGGGTCCTGCCGGAGCGTCCGGGCCCTCCCCAGCGCCAGGGTCCAAGGGGGGAGGGCGCCTTCGGCGAGGTGAAGCGGGTCCCCACCATCTTAAGGAGGGGTGAGGGCAGGTGGGAGCCGCCGGACTACAGGGCTGCCCGGGGAGACTCCGGAAGGTGACAGGAACGCCTCCTCCGGGGGACCAGAGGTCAGTCCTCCGCTATCCCAGAATGCCCCGGATCCCGGAAGTGCCCGGCTTCCCGGAAGTGCCCTACTGACTGACAGAGCCCAGGCTCGCTGGAGCGCTGCCGCTGGACGGTTGCTGTTCTGGGGCGTGGGTGGCTGCAGGACGTGCGGCTCGGGGTCGGTTGGGCGCCGGAAGGGAGCTGGGCGGCAGGATGATGGAGGAGGAGGAACTGGAGTTCGTGGAGGAGCTGGAAGCCGTGCTCCAGCTCACGCCCGACGTGCAGCTCGCCATCGAGCAGGTGAGCGTTCCGCCCCTCGACAGGAGACTGCGGAGGCTGGGGCAGCTCTGGGGGTGGGACCTGGGGTGGGACGCCGAGGAAGCGGTCTTCGTGGGAGACGTGGGAACTAGGCGCAGAAGGGCAAGAAAAGGTTTTGGTGGGAAGTGGTGGTGGGAAGGGGTTTCTGAATCTAGAGGAGGGAGAGAATCTTTTCTAGGCCTTGATTGTCTTTGGGGGGTGGGGCATCCTGGTGGGTTTGGGCAAAGGAGATGTGTCTCCTGAAAGGATGCACCTAGAAGAAGGGACCTCATGGGTAGCAACCTCAGGTTTTGGGGGTTGCGGGGCTGTTCATTCATTTATCGGGCTGGTGTCACAGTGTTCCGGATTCTCCATCTAGCCCCTTGTGAGTGACTCGGAATTGAGGGGAAGAGGTAACCTCTATTTTTGAAGCATAGCGCAAAGCAGAGGGGCAAAGGTTAAAATAAAAACCCAAAAAACCCTGTACCATACTTAGTTGAGAATTTCTGCTGTTGAGTAGTTTGGGTTAGGTTGAAGAATATTCCCAGGTGGCTTCTCTTCCCTGCAGGGACTCTTTAGTTGACTAAATTCTCTTTTCAAGTGTATGGAGTTTTTAAGAGTGATGATATTAGAACTAGCAATTTAGACCCTTGTACAGGGTAACGCTCCTGATAAAGGGAGAAAAATCTCCCTTAAAGAAGTTGGTGTAGGGGATTTAGGAAAAGGAGGGGTGTGCCGTACTTAATGACCCCTGGGAAGTTTTTTGAAGTAAAACATTACTACTTCTATTACTGATAGTTAATATTTATTGACCATTAATACTTACTATGGGTCTGCCAGTGTACTAAGTTATTTGTTTGTATTATCCCATTTATAGATTTTTAGATGTGTTTTCCGTGGAGTGGTTGGATTACTCATTCACAGCACATTTGGCAGATCCTGAGGATGCCAGGCCACTGGGCAAAGGTTTTGGTGTTCAAGTCACACTGCTTCCCACCCACCTCCATCTGCCAGAAAGAGACATACGTTTCTTTTTTTGTTTGTTTTTGTTTGTTTGGCCTTGCCTCAGGGCTTGTGGGATCTTAGTTCCCCTACCAGGGATTGAACCTGGGCCGCCCGCAGTGAGAGCATGAGTCCTAACCACTGGACTGCCAGGGAATTCCCAGAGACATACGTTTCATTCCCTTTGGACCTAGTGGGCTCCAATAGAAGAAACAAATAATGCAGTCAGTTATTGTTTGACAAGGGTTTTAGAAGAGCACAGTTTTTCCTATTTTTTAGTAAGGTTGAATTCTAGCATAGGTTTCTCCAATAAGCAGACCTCAAAAAAGAATTTGCTTCCCAGAATAACTGCCTTGAGCTGGTGAAATCTAGTACCCAGGGGATCACTTAACTGCTTTTATAACCCACCTTGTTACATGTTCTTCAAATTGCAACATTTGAAGGGAGTTAGCTATATTTCTCAGAAGGCAGCTTGCTTTCTTCTGTAAAAGAGATGGACAGTTCCTAAATGCCAGCTCTCCACTTCCTGATGCTGTCTGAGCATAATAATCGCTTTGATGCATAGTGACTTCTACTGCTGAGACATCACTGAGACATGGTGTATAATAAGTCTGTTATCAAGATACCCTTAATACAACCATGTCATCCACTGGCTTAATCTGATAGTGTACAATGCCCACTTATTTTACCTTGTCCTTGGGATTTCGTGGATATCTGGAACTTTTAACTATTGCACATTCTTTTAGTTTTACCAAGATGTTAAAATTACAGATGTTGGGACTTCCCTGGTGGCGCAGTGGTTAAGAATCCGCCTGCTAATGCAGGAGACACGGGTTTGAGTCCTGGCCTGGGAAGATCCCACATGCCATGGAGCAACTAAGCCCGTGTGCCACAACTACTGAGCCTGTGCTCTAGAGGCCGTGAGCCACAACTACTGAGCCCGTGTGCTGCAACTACTGAAACCTGTGCGCCTAGAGCCCGTGCTCTGCAAGCCCCTGCTTGCCGCAACTAGAGAAAGCCTGCGCACAACAACGAAGACCCAACACAGCCAATAAATTAATAAATAAATAAATTTATTAAAAAAAAAAAATTACAGATGTTGGTGAAAATTACAGATTTACTTTACCAGATATTTTATTGTGCGTCTGTTGTTGTTAAGCCTCGTAAAATGAAAAAAAGCTATGGTCTTTGCTTTCAAAAAACTTACCAACCAATAGGGAGGAAAGAAATAATACATAAAGCAAGACAGAAAGATACGTGATTTTTAATTCTCTATCTTTATGTAGGTATTTCCAAGCCAGGATCCTCTAGATCGAGCAGATTTCAATGCTGTGGAGTATATCAACACCCTGTTCCCAACAGAGCAAGTAAGTATAGAGTTTCCTTCTTGCAGTGGCTTCTGGCTCATCCTGAACATTAATGATGTATTATGTGTTATACTACATAATCTAAGAGACCTTGATAAGCAAGTGAGAGTTAAATTCAAGTTAGACTCCATTGTAACCAGCTTTTTTTGGGAGGGGGAGGGTTAGCTAATACCAAATACTGTTGTTGTGTTAGTGTGGAATTCTCTGTATAGTGAGCATATTATTAGAAATCGTACCCTTAGGTTGAAAGCGTCTGTCCTGTTGCCCGCCCCACCCCCAATTTTCTGTAGTAAATTGGGAAGTGGAAAGGATTTTTCGAATGTAATAGGGGAAACATGGGAATGAGGTAGGCAGGATAAGCCTGGAGTTAGAAAGCTACTCTGTAAATTTCACAACTTTGATTTCTAGCCCAGCAGACTGTGGGTGGGTGTTGGCCCCTTTATCCTGTACTGGGAGTAAGGAGGAAGAGCCAGTTTTAGTGGTAAGTAGGGTAGAAGTAGGGGGTAAAGGTGAGCTCAGTTTTGAACATATTTGGGCCATCCAGGCAGAAATACATAGTTGAATATTTGAGTCTGGAGTCCATCATTGCCATAACTGTTAATATTTTGGCATATATCCTTCCAAACTTTTTCTGATGGACATGCTGATTTTTAAAATAAATTTGGAAAAAATGGTATCATACTGTGTGATTGTCTTTTCTGAGATTTCACAGGTAGCCTTTAGAACTCATCTTTTTCTTTTTTGGCTGCACCATGTACAGCTTGTAGGATCTTAGTCCCCGACCAGGGATTGAACCGGGGCCCTTGGCAGTGAAAGCGCCAAGTCCTAACCACTGGACCGCCAGGGAATTCCTAAGAGCTCATCATTTTCTATGAAAGACGAATTCTAGGAATTAGCTGGAGATAGAAATTTGGAAACAGTGGTATAAAGAGAGCAGTTTTAGCCACGAAGAGATTTAATTCACCCCAGCCTATCAAGACAGCTAACTCACCACAACAAATTGTTAGATTTGAAAATTATGTATATAGGGAACCACCAGGTTCTCCCTTCTTCCTGATAAGTTTTTGTGGGTTTTTGTTTTTAAACTACTGAAGGTAGCAAAAGACATTTGTTGTTCCACAGGTTCAGTTATATGTCTTGTCTAATTATGTCCCCACATCCATGGTGATGTATAGTGAAGTTTCTTAGGTAATTCAGGAAATTTATGACACAGGGGTACCTTTATTTCCCCAAAGGGGAATTAAAAGGTAATAGAAAGTAAAAGGTAGTAGAAAGTAGGGGCATGATTTATAATTTCTGTCAGCTATTGCTAAATCTTGGGCAAAATCCATCTATATACCTCATGGACATTGCAGTAGTTGCATTGTAGTTGTGGCACAGGGGCTTAGTTGCTCCATGGCATGTGGGATCTTCCCGGACCGGGGCTCGAACCCATGTCCCCTGCATTGGCAGGTGGATGCTTAACCACTGCACCACCCGGGAAGCCCTTGTTCATTTATTTTGCTTTTTTGTTTGTTTACTTTTTATATTTCACATATGAGTGAAATCATACAGTACTTGTGCTTCTCCGTCTGATTTATTTCACTTGATACCCTCAAGGTCCATCCATCTTGTCGTAAATGGCAAGATTTCATCCTGTTTTATGTGTGACCTGGTTCTCTTATCAGACCTGTGCCTGGCAGGCTCCTGCCTCTTCCTGCCAGCACAGGTTGCCGGTAGCAATTTATAAGCACAATTCCTGCATCACCCCCAATTCCTTCTGAGGTAAAATATCTATCGGGAGAGAGGGAAAGAGGGCTTATAAAATTATATTTTGAAAACTTCAGTTAAAATGGTGCTATAAAATTGTACCACCTCTATTCCATTAGGGGGCACCCTTTCCTCATGTTTTCAGCTCACTAAATTGGTACTAGTCCATTGTTTTTACTGTCATTGTCTTAAAAATAGAAATAACTTTATTATAATTGCAATTGCAGTGCATTGTCAATATAGAGCAATTAGAAAATACTCATAGGCAAAAAGAAAAACTTAAAATCCCTGTTCTTCATAGATTACAACTACTGCTACTGATTTCGTAGGTTACAGCTACTAATATAGACTCTAAGTACTAGTGTTTATCCTTCCAGGCTTTTTTCTAATGGACCTAGACACTTAGAAAAAAATAGAGGTATTTATTTATTGACGTTTAACATAATGTGGAAGAATATACAGATCCTAAATGTACAACTTGATGAATTTTCACCAAATGAATAAAGCCAGGTAACCACCACCCAGACCAAGAAATAAAACATTTATAAAATAGCCCCTTCTTGCCCCTCCCAGTCACTACCTCCGCCAGAGTTAACCACTATCCTGACTTCTAATGCAGGAGAATAGTTTCACTTTTGAAATACTGTAAATGGAATCATACAGTATATGCTCTTGTGTCTGGTTTGTGTGTATGTGTGTGTGTGCGCGCGCAACATCATGTTAGTAAGATTCATCCACGTTGTTGTCTGTTGTAATCATTCATTCTTTTTTTTTTTAATTAATTAATTAATTTATTTATTTTTGGCTGTGTTGGGTCTTCATTTCTGTGCGAGGGCTTTCTCTAGTTGTGGCAAGCGGGGGCCACTCTTCATCGCGGTGCGCGGGCCCCTCACTATCGCGGCCTCTCTTGTTGCGGAGCACAGGCTCCAGACGCGCAGGCTCAGTAGTTGTGGCTCACGGGCCCAGTTGCTCTGCGGCATGTGGGATCTTCCCAGACCAGGGCTCGAACCCGTGTCCCCTGCATTGGCAGGCAGATTCTCAACCACTGCGCCACCAGGGAAGCCCCATTCATTCATTTTTGTTGCTGTGAGGATTTTGTTGTACGAGTTTGTCACGATCCTACGTACCAGGGGTCAGGAAATTTCCTGTAAAGGTCTAGATAGTAATTTTAGGCTTTATGGATTATTCAGCCTCTGTTGCAGCTACTCAACTCTGTCTTTGTAGCTCAAAGGCAGCTGTCGATAATATGTAAACGAATGGACATGGCTGTTTTCCAATAAACATTATTTATGAAAAATAGATTCCAGGCTGGATTTTGCAGTTGTTGCCAACTACTGCTATACTTCCCCCGCCCTCCCGCCCCGGCTGCACTGCAAGGCTTGCAGGATCTTAGTTCCCCAACCAGGGATTGAACCCATGCCCCTGCTGTGGAAGCACAGAGTCCTAACCATTGGACCGCCAGGGAATTCTCTATACTTTTTTTTTTTAAGTAAAAGTTGTATCATACCGTATGATTAGTTTCTTTGAGACATCATAAATACCCATTATAGTTCATCATTTCTCTGTGAAAGAGGAATTCCAGGAAGTGAAATAATAGCTGGCACTTTTCCTTCTTTATTGTAGTCTCTGGCAAACATCGATGAAGTCGTGAACAAAATTAGACTGAAAATAAGGTAAGTAACACCGTGTGATTATTAATAATTAATGAAAGTATGCTGTTCATTTAGTTAATCACATTCTGGATCACACTTATCTATAAGAACACTAAAATCTCAAGTTTGCTGTAGATGGTAATCTTTTTAAAAATAGTTCTTTTTTCTGGGTTTCCATATGAGCCTTGTGGCAAAGAACTCGATTCTTTGATCAGTCTTCAATTACTTATTTTAAAAAAAGGAAGGAATCTGTACCAGGCTATTCAAAACAGTTGATTATAAAAGGAGACAAAAGCATTTCTGCTATATTTTAGTGGCTTTATTTCTCTAGCAGATTTACCCTTTTTTTTTTTTTTGTATCCCCAAGGCTTAGATATGAAGCTGGGCTTATATATGTCTCCCTTGGCCATGTATCAGCTAACAATATGGTCAGATCTGCTGGTTGGCGCGGGTGGTGTCCCAGGACTAAACATTGTGATTAATCGAGGATGTCTAGGGTGGTCATCAGATGTCCTTTCTGCCAAATAGCCTTATTCTGGTTTATCCATGTCTGAATTTCCAGTTTTGACGCATGATAGATACTCAAAGTTTGTTTGTTGTAATTATTATTGTAATGGTTGATATTATTACTTTAAATATAGTTTTTGTTGTTGTTGTTGTTTTTTAACTTGTGATGAGGAGAAGCCTTCATTTTGAATCCAGGAGATGATTTTTTTTTCCCTGACAACCTTTGGGTTTTTAGGTGAAGACCTCTGCCATTAATGTTTTGTTCAGTTGGGTGCCTTAAAAAGTACAAAGAAGGGACTTCCCTGTTGGCGCAGTGGTTAAGAATCTGCCTGCCAATGCAGGGGACACGGGTTCAAGCCCTGGTCCGGGAAGATCCCACATGCTGCAGAGCAACTAAGTCCGTGCGCCACAACTACTGAGCCCGTGTGCAACAACTACTGAAGCCTGTGCGCCACAACTACTGAAGCCCGTGCGCCACAACTACTGAAGCCTGCATGCCTAGAGCCTGTGCTCTGCAACGAGAGAAGCCACCACAATGAGAAGCCCACGCACCGCAACGAAGAGTAGCCCCTGCTCGCTGCAACTGGAGAAAGCCTGCGCACAGCAATGAAGACCCAATGCAGCTAAAAATAAATACAAAGAAGCCTGTTGATTGTTTTGGTGGACTTTAGCTGTAACAATTCTAGTAGAGACCACTAAGTTTTACAGGGTTTGCACAGAAAATGAAAATTCCCCCATGATCCAAAAATCACTTGTGAGGGGCTTCCCTCGCTGTCCAGTGGTTAAGACTCCATGCTTCCCAACCTAAGTGTCCATCGACAGATGAATGGATAAAGAAGATGTGGCACATATATACGATGGAATATTACTCAGCCATAAAAAGAAACGAAATTGAGTTATTTGTAGTGAGGTGGATGGACCTAGGGTCTGTCATACAGAGTGAAGTAAGTCAGAAAGAGAAGAACAAATACCATATGCTAACACATATATATGGAATCTAAAAAAAAAAAAAAATGGTCCTGAAGAACCTAGGGGCAGGACAGGAATAAAGATGCAGACGTAGAGAATGGACTTGAGGACACGGGGACGGGGAAGGATAAGCTGGGACAAAGTGAGAGAGTGGCATGGACTTATATATACCACCAAATGTAAAACAGATCGCTAGTGAGAAGCAGCTGCATAGCACAGGGAGATCAGCTCTGTGCTTTGTGACCACCTAGAGGGTTGGGATAGGGAGCGTGGGAGGGAGATGCAAGAGGGAGGAGATATGGGGATATATGTATATGTATAGCTGATTCACTTTGTTATACAGCAGAAACTAACACACCATTGTAAAGCAATTATACTCCAATAAAGATGTTAAAAAAAAAAAAAAAAAGATTCCATGCTTCCAATGCAGGGGGCACGGGTCTGATCCTTGGTCAGGGAACTAAGATTCCACATGCTGCACGGCACGGCCAAAAAAATCCCAAAACAACAACAGAAACAAAAATCACTTGCAAGCCAGTTATTTTCAGCTTTCTCCCACCATACCTTTAACGGTTCTTCAAATGAAAAATGACATAAGTGACATAAACTGACATAAATTTCTCCGGTTGAGGTGCCATTAAATGGCCCCTGTTCAGCTGCAGGAGAAAGAGGAAGTGTGGGCCACAGATCCGCCTCCTGCAGATCAGGGCCCAGGTGGTGAGGCATGGCTTTCACATATCACCTGTCTCCTCATCCCTTTTAAGGTTCCTAGGATGTTACTGAGGAAGGATTTTGTGTGGGATACTTTGAATTCTCTGGCTTGTTCCCATAAAGTTTCAGCAACTTTGTCACGTCTGGTTTACCCCATGACAAATACTAAAAGTTACATTGGTCCTTTTGAATGGCTCTGAACATTAAGTGAAAATAGCCTTTTAAAAAATAACAAAGGTGACTCATCAGTCTGTGCTGGGCTTGGCTTCTACACTAGTTGCTGCCCCCTCACTGAGGTCCAAGGCCTGACTCTTCCTCCTATCATCCAAACATCTTTGTTTTTTCCTCTGAATAAGTAGCTGCAATCTGCAAATATTGATGGATACGTTACTAACTTTTTTTTTAATTAATTAATTTAGTTTTGGCTGAGTTGGGTCTTCGTTGCTGCGCACGGGCTTTCTCTAGTTGCGGCGAGCGGGAGCTACTCTTCGTTGCGGTGTGCGGGCTTCTCATTGCTGTGGCTTCTCTTGTTGCAGAGCACGGGCTCTAGGCGCGCAGGCTTCAGTAGTTGTGGTGCGCGGGCTCAGTAGTTGTGGCGCGCGGGCTCAGTAGTTGTGGCTTGTGGGTTCTAGAGCACAGGCTCAGTAGTTGTGGTGCATGGGCTTAGTTGCTCCGCGGCATGTGGGATCTTCCCGGACCAGGGATCAAACCCATGTCCCCTGCATTGGCAGACAGATTCTTAACCACTGTGCTACCAGGGAATCCCAGCTTTTTTTCTTTTGGTCAACCTGGAATCGAGATTTTTTTTTTTTTTTGGAATTTTTGAATTTTATTTATTTTTTTATACAGCAGGTTCTTATTAGTCATCCATTTTATACACATCAGTGTATACATGTCAATCCCAATCTCCCAATTCATCACACCACCACCTCCACCACCCCGCCGCTTTCCCCACTTGGTGTCCATACGTTTGTTCTCTACATCTGTGTCTCAGTTTCTGCCCTGCAAACCCGTTCATCTGTACCATTTTTCTAGGTTCCACATATATGTGTTAATATACGATATTTGTTTTTCTCTTTCTGACTTACTTCACTCTGTATGACAGTCTCTAGATCCATCCACGTCTCTACAAATGACCCAATTTCGTTCCTCTTTATGGCTGAGTAATATTCCATTGTATATATGTACCACATCTTCTTTATCCATTCGTCTGTCGATGGGCATTTAGGTTGCTTCCGTGACCTGGCTATTGTAAATAGTGCTGCAGTGAACACTGGGGTGCATGTGTCTTTTTGAATTATGGTTTTCTCTGGGTATATGCCCAGTAGTGGGATTGCTGGGTCATATGGTAGTTCTATTTTTAGTTTTTTAAGGAACCTCCATACTGTTCTCCATAGTGGCTGTATCAATTTACATTCCCACCAACAGTGCAAGAGGGTTCCCTTTTCTCCACACCCTCTCCAGCATTTGTTGTTTGTAGATTTTCTGATGATGCCCATTCTAACTGGTGTGAGGTGATACATCACTGTAGTTTTGATTTGCATTTCTCTAATAATTAGTGACGTTGAGCAGCTTTTCATGTGCTTCTTGGCCATCTGTACATCTTCTTTGGAGAAATGTCTATTTAGGTCTTCTGCCCATTTTTGGATTGGGTTGTTTGTTTTTTTAATATTGAGCTGCATGAGCTGTTTATATATTTTGGAGATTAATCCTTTGTCCGTTGATTCGTTTGCAAATATTTTCTCCCGTTTTGAGGGTTGTCTTTTCGTCTTGAAGGAATCGAGATATTTTAATGATTTGTACCTTTAACTTTTTTTGCTAGGAGACTGGATGACAACATTCGCACTGTCGTAAGAGGTCAAACAAATGTGGGGCAGGATGGCCGGCAAGTAAGTAACTTTTTACTTTGTATTAAATATATCCCCTGATTTCTTCAAGACCCCACAACCAAGTGACCAAAATATTGATATGCCTGCTTACAGAGTACTTCCTTAACTGATCTGTCCCATCCACAGCAGGAAACTTGCATGACTTGTCCCAGTAGTAGCAGGGGGAGGCTGCCCAGACCAGCCAAGGGACTCAGCGTCCCTTGGACCAGAAGCATATATTGTAGCACAGCTCACCCAGGTCCAGGGTGAAATGCACGCTGAAATGAGAAAACCAAAGTTTCCTTGTCTTTCTCCTTAATGTCGGCCGTCTCTGAGCCCTCCTTTATTTTGTGTACTGTGACCCAACAAGGTTGCTGCTTTTATCTATCTGCTAAGTTGTTGGGATTTTGATATTCGTGTTTTTAAAAACTATTTATTTATTTCGGCTGCTCTGGGTCTTAGTTGCGGCATGCAAACTCTTAGTTGTGGCACGCATGCGGGATCTAGTTCCCTGACCAGGGATTGAACCCGGGCCCCCTGCATTGGGAGCACGGAGTCTTACCCACTGGACCACCAGGGAAGTCCCTCATATTACTTTTGTTGCTGCAAAAGATAGCAGTAACCTGTGTGTCAAAAGACATTATCAACAGAGTAAAAAGTCAACCTATAGAATGGGAGAGAATATTTGCCAATCATATATCTGATGAGGGATTAATATCCAGAATATATAGAGAACTCCTAAAATTCAACAAAAAAAAAGCAAACAACCTGATTAAAAACTGGGCAAAGGACTTGAATAGACATTTCTCCAAAGAAGATAATATGAATGGCCAATGAGCCCACGAAAAGATGCTCAGTATCACTAATCATTAGGAAAATGCAAATCAAAAGTACAGTGAGAGTGGGACTTCCCTGGTGGTGCAGTGGTTAAGAATCCGCCTGCCAATACAGGGGATACAGGTTCAAGCCCTGGTCTGGGAAGATCCCACATGCCGCGGAGCAACTAAGCCCATGTGCCACAACTACTGAGCCTGTGCTCTAGAGCCCGCGAGCCACAACTGCTGAAGCCCATGTGCCTAGAGCCTGTGCTCCGCAACAAGAGAAGCCACTGCAAGGAGAAGCCCACGCACTGCAACGAAGAGCAGCCCCCGCTCACTGCAACTAGAGGAAGCCTGCACGCAGCAACGAAGATCCAACGCAGCCAAAAATTATAATAAATACATAGTTTCTCTTGAAAAAAAAAACACCGTTTTTTTAAAAAAAAAAGTACAATGAGGTACCACCTCACACCCATTAGGATGACTAATATCAAAAAACCAGAAAACAACAAGTGTTGGCAAAGATGTGAAGAAATTGAAATGCTTGTGCACTGCTGGTGGGAATGTAAAATGGTACAGTTGCTGTATAAAACAATACAGTGGTTCCTCAAAAAGTAAAAAGAATTATCATATGATCCAGCAATTCTGCTTCTGGGTATATACCCAAGAGAATTGGAAGCAGGGTCCTGGAGAGATACCTGTTACCCCCATGTTCATAGCAGCATTATTCACAATAGCTAAAACATGGAAGCGACCCAGGTGTCCATTGGCAGATGAATGGAAAAGCAAAATATGGTCGGTACATAATTGGAATATTATTCAGCCTTAAAAAGGAAAGAAATTCTAAAAAAAAAAAAAAAGGTGTGGGGACTTCCCTGGTGGTCCAGTGGTTGAGACTCTGCGCTCCCAATCCAGGGGGCCCGGGTTTGATCCCTGGTCAGGGAACTAGATCCCACATGCTGCAACTAAGAGCCCACATGCCGCAACTAAAGATCCCGCATGCCGCAACTAAGGATCCCGCATGCAGCAATGAAGATCCCATGTGCTGCAACTAAGACCCGACACAGCCAAATAAATAAATATTAAAAAAAAAAAAAAGGAAAGAAATTCTGACATCTGCTACAGCATGGATGAACCTTGAGGACATTATGCTAAATGAAATAAGCCAGTCACAAAAAGACATATCGGATGATTCTACTTATATGAGGTACTTAAGAGTAATGGAAATCATAAAGACAGAATGTATAATGGTAGTTGCCAGGGGCTGGGGGAGAACGGGGAGTTAGTGTTTAATACATGTAGAGTTTCAGTTTTACAGGATGAATTATGGGGCTAGATGGTGGTGATGGTTGCACAACAGGTCAATGAAACTGTACAATAAAAAATGGTTAAGATGGTAAATTTTATGTTATGTGTATTTTACCTCAATAAAATTTTTTTTGAAATCAAGATGGAAATAAAGTTGCTATATTGCAAAAAAAAAAAAAAGAAAGAGAGAGAGATAGTAGTAACCTGACACAGCTATAATTCCTCATACCTAGTTTTGTTGCCTAGCAGGTAACTGTCGATTCATTTCAAAGTTTTATAGTTCTTTTTGGATCTAGCTAAGGAGGGCTGTTGGAAGGGGATGAAGGGGAGAAGCAGTGTATGGGGAAGAGGTATTCTTCAGTGACTGGGGGGCCAGATGTTATCCTGTTAACCATTTTTCCTTTTCATCTGGATTCTAGTCTTCTGCTTAGACGTCCTATTTCGGAATTGCTTTCGTTACAGAAGTGCTGATCGTGCCCTGTCTAGTCTTCTCTTACAGTGTCCGGCCTGCCCTCTTCAACAGTCATTCAGTTAGGTCGGCTGTGTGCACCTCTCAATTCTGTTATTTGTCCTGTTTTGACATTATTTAGTGTATAGCCAATTTTTTAAAATGTTCATTATGCTGCCCAGATTTTATGGGGGTAGTGTGATTTTATGGGGGTAGTGCTTCAGCTATGATCTCTCATATTCTGGTTTCCTCTAGTAGCTCACAGGTGTTATATATGTGTTTTTCTTTTTCTCTTATATGTTTAGTTTTATCCGCTTCTCTATTTTTCCTACATTTTTACGACTTTCTTTTTCCTCTTACTCGTCATCTTCCGTTGGCCTGTTTGTAAGTAGTCTACCATCTTCCTTGTAGTCGTCATCAATATTTGTGTGTAGACATCTTAGTTTCCTGCAACTGATCCTATTTCCTGGCCTTGCTTGCTTCTTAGTCCTTATTGCTTTGGTTTTTGTTTATCTAGGTCTCTCCCATGAAGCGTCACCACTCTGGCAGGTGAGGCTTGTGTAAATAGGGCCCTTAGACGTAACAAAGAGTAACAGGGTAGCCGGCCAACACTCCAGCCCCATTCTGCTCTTTCACTTTCCAATATATGTCTGGTCATGTCATCTACCTCTTCAGAAACCCCCGTGGGCTCTCTACCAACTTAAATCCAACTTCTTTGCATGGCATTGAAGGCCTCAGTCTACCTTTCCAGTTTTGTCCCCTGCTGTGACCCATCCACACTGGAAGCCTAGCACTCTCCCAAGCATGCCCTTTGCTTTCTGGACCTATGCTTATGTTCTTCTTTTTGCTTAAAATGCTCTCTCTTCTCTTTTTCTTCCAGTAGCTTCATTTCAAGATCATACCCAGTTCAAATACTACTTCCTTTATGAAATTTTCTGTTTGGCTCAATGGTATATACCAAAGGAATCAGAATTTTAGAACCCGAAGGGGCTTGAAACTCATCTGGTCCACTCCTCTCATTTCACAGATGAGAAAATCGATCCCAGTATCCATTAGTTAGATGTACAGTCTCTCTGTCCATGAACCCCTACAGTCCTGCGCCCGTGCTTTTGATTTGGCTTTCATGATCTGCTTTGACTTATCAGTGAATACATCTTGTCCCTTTGGCTCGTATATAAGGTCCTTGAGGCAAAAGCTGTATCTTCCTTATCTTGGCATTTCTCAGAACACATAGGCCACCTGCAATACATTTTATTCAACTGTATTGAATATTAGGTCTGTGGGAGAGTATTTATTATTTGTAAATAAACAAAAGGCCTCTCCCATAAAACATCATTTTGACCAGTGTGTGTGTTCCTTTAAAGATGTTTAAAGCTTGATTTGTTTATGACTAGTCCCAGCTTAGTAATATTTGAAATAATAACACTACTGTTTAGTGTGTTTCCACCTATATTTAGAAAGGCTCACTAGAAACCTTGAAATACTTCAGAGAGTCTCAGGTATTTACAGTTCCAAGAATGTGAAAATAAAGTGAATGATTCATCAGGACTTTCTGTTGGGTCATGCTGTGTAGATATATATATCTTTTAGTTATTTATGTTTTAACCTGTGGTCACAAACGAGCGTTGTTGGAGAGGCAGGCCCAGAATTAGGCAGCCTGGAGGAAAGTCGGCCCTCTCTACCTTCACATGTTAATAGGTTACAGGTTGCTGCAGCAAAGGCAGGCCATATTTCAGAGAGCAAGACCACATTTTCAAGAATGTTTAGATAGCATTTCAATCTGTGATGGAATTTGGTATCCGTCTCCTTAGCATCCAGACAGAAAGGAAGCCCAGAAGAAGTAATTGCTTTTCCTGTCATCTCCTCCATCTGTGTTTTCCAACAGCTTGTAATGCAAGCTGAAGGAGAGACTTTTTTTTTTTCCAGGGAGCTTTTGAGTCCCATCCTTGTCAACTCCTAGGGGTGAGAACCTTGCTGTCCAACCCCAGCTGGCCAGTGGTTTGCTAAAGAGAGACTCCATTTGACTGGCATGGACTTGGGAGAATTATGGATGTTCCAAAATATTGAGTTTTATAGGTCAAGAGGCCCCAGTTTCCCCTCTTCCCTGGAACGGAGGAAAGGTTCGCTTTCAGAACTTGTTTCCGAAGCTTCTGGGGAACAACTCAGAAGGGGAGAGCAGTAATATGGACAAAAGGAAGTTTTCCTTTTATATATTTCATCTTGATTGTGTGCATCTTGAACAGATATGCTTTGTAATCCATGTAAACAGGGGAAAGTGTTGACTTCACATTTGTGGTGTCTTAAAAGACGTCTTTAGCAGAAAAGTTCTTTTTGGAAAGCAGTGTTTCTGACTCAAAAATTATTTGTGGAGAGGGAGTGATTTAGAAATTGAAGACACAGTGAGTCAGTTTCTTTAGTTTCTCGAAATTTCTGAAACACCTGCCGCCTGGTTAGCACTCTGCTGCAGGTTTTGGAGAGCCTTCGATGTCGACCACCTCCTATGGGGGTGGACTTGAAGTGGTCTAGTCCGTGACCTTTTCTAACCAGAATGTGGTGCTTGTACAAAATTAATCCAGCACAGAATTCTCCCCATTTTTATCTGTTGAAATCATCAGGCAAAAGCTTTAATTAAATGCCCACATGTTTGAAACTTTGTGGATGAGTCAATTCAGTAAGTACATGAGCTGATAACGCTTTGAAACTTACACAGCTTCCCAAGAATTAAAATGGACAGCTTGAACAGAGGTAGAAAGAGAGGCAAATAGAGGAGTGAGTTAGAAGAAGAAAAAGTTAGCATGTGAAATTTCAAGAGTGGCCATACCTTTATCAATTCCTAGTCGGCTCACTGAGAATCGCCAAGAGAGGATCAGTCATGGGGCTTCCTTCCTGGGTTTCCTTCAGTGTCTTGTGTGGAGATTGGCTATAATGTTAACTATTGCATCACAGGAAGACTAAGGTTTGGGAGAGGAAGAAAATTATTATTGCCATCTTCAGCTCTGCTCACTAAAACTTTGATTTGGAAGAAGCATTAGATAATTGTAGAACCACCTCCCACCCGGTTCAGGAATCCTTTCTATCACATCTGTGACGTTTCATTATTCTGTTTCTGCTTGGATTCTTGCAGCGATGGGGAACTCACTACTCTGTTGTTCCACAGGACTGTCTGTTCCAGTTTTGTACAGCTTTATTTTTTATTTTTATTTTTTTAATAAATATTTATTTTATTTATTTACTTTTTTGGCTGATTGGGTCTTTGTTGCTGCGCATGGGCTTTCTCTAGTTGCAGCAAGCGGGGGCTACTCTTCGTTGCAGTGCGTGTGCTTCTCATTACGGTGGCTTCTCTTGTTGTAGAGCATGGGCTCTAGGCACGCAGGCTTCAGTAGTTGTGGCACAGTGCTCAGTAGTTGTGGCGCATGGGCTTAGTTGCTCCACAGCATGTGGGATCTTCCCGGACCAGGGCTCGAAGCCGTGTCCCCTGCATTGGCAGGCAGATTCTTAACTACTGCGCCACCAGGGAAGTCCCCTGTACAGCTTTAATTGTAAGAAAGTTCTTTTTCTTACACCGAATTGAAATAGTAAAATAGACTTCACTGTAACTTCTCATTGATCTTAGTTCTGCCAGCTGGACAGGTATAGACCTAATCCCTGTCCCTTATTATAGCTTCTAAAATTAAAAATGGATATTATGTTCCTTTCCGAGCATTCCTTTTCCTAGGCTAACCACTCTTAGTTTCTTCAGCTTTACGATATGATTTCAGACCCTTTATCATCCTGGTTGCCTTGAAGTTTGTCAGCATCCCTCCTGGCCATGGGTAGACATACTGTGTGAACATACAGTGGGACACTTTACCTCCTTGTTCTAGAGTGGGCTTGTTAACTTGGGAACTGGGAGTTCAGGGGGGTCTTTCAACTCCCACAAATTAATTGTAAATTTTTATATGAATAGACATATGTCTGGAGAGAAGACTCATTGATTTTTCTAGATTTTCTAAGCAGTCTGTGACACAGTTCTTCCATTACCATGGATTGGGTGAAATTTTTGGCAGGTGTATCACACGGTGGGCCTCTACTGAGCTGTCAGGTATCTGAAACTTCCAGGTCAAGAGTTGCAAAGAGGTGCCCACAGAGCTAAGAAAGTTACCTAAATGGCTCTGACAGGCCAGGACGCAACTGCGGGCATCCATTGAGGGAGTGGATGCCCTGTCTAAAGGAGAGAGCCACAGCTCATTCCTCACCCACTGTTGTCATGTCTAAGCACAGACATGGAGTTTGCCAGATCTATCAGTTTTTCAAGAGAAGCCGGAAATTTGGATTTTTACGTGAGTCTCCCCAATTTTTAAATGTTGGTTTAGCGTTGTTCACAAATACTTCAAAGGCCAAACGAAACACATCTGTGTGCCAACAGTTTGCAATATCTGCAATATTTTTTTCATACGAACTGCTTTTAAACTCTCCCCTCTTCTGTTTGTTTAAGGGATTCTTTGAAATTAAGTGCTGGACTTTATGTGTCTCACTCTTGGTTTCATCTTGCCAGTTCTGCCTGATTGTTCCAGCCTGTTGAGACCTTCTGGAATCTTGATGACCTTTCCATTTATCATGAGCGGATTTGCCAGATGGGCCTTCTATGTCTTCATTCAAGTTGCATATAAAAAGGTTGACCAGGATGGGTTCAGAGTCATGTGGCATGCTATTAGAGACTTCTCATTTTTCTCTTCTTATCCTCACTTTAGTACAAAGTGCCAGGCCCAGGAGACAAAGGATTGTTTTTCCGGTCTTCGGTATCCGTTCAAGGCTGTGTTTCTTAATTTTTGCATGTTCTTCATTTTCCTCAGCAAAGGAGGCTAATCATACTTGCCTTCTTCTCTTTTACATAGAGATATCGTAAAGATTTATTAACTAAATCAGCAAAGCATGTTGCCTTCCAAGGAGAAAGTGTTCTTTGCTTTTCAACCTCAAAATTAGTATATCGTCTGAGTCAGGCCTTAGAGCAAAAATAATTGTGCTCTCCAAGACCCTGAACTAGGTAGACGGACTTCGCAGTATAGCACCGATCTTCATCATGTGGGATTATCACTTTATAATTGTCAGCTCTCTTGCAAGATGGCTTGAATCTTCCCCTCCATCATTTCAAATATATCCTTTCTCATCTTTTCTTTGGGAGGAAAATGAAGCCCATCGATGGAGGAAAATAAATGGCACTTAGTAGTAAAGGGACCAGGACTTCCCTGGTAGCACAGTGGTAAAGACCTCATGCTCCCAGTGCAGGGGGCCCGGGTTCAATCCCTGGTCAGGGAACTAGATCCCACGTGCATGCCACCACTAAGAGTTCGCATGCCACAACCAAGGAGCCGGCGAGCCGCAACTATGGAGCCCACCTGCTGCAACTAAGGAGCCCGCCTGCCACAACTAAGACCTGGCACAACTAAATAAATAAATTTAATTTAATTTTAAAAAATACTTTAAAGTAGTAGAGGGACCATGAATAGTTTGGGGAGGAAAAAAAAAAGGCAACTGTCACGTGCTTCCTCCTACTGAAACATACCAAATCTAAAGCAAGTGAGCTTTTTAAAATCTAGGCTCAAATTTTTCCATTTGTGACCGAGAATGGTTAGGCATTTTTTAGTTTCTTTTAGATTTTTTTTGAATTATATTTTTCAGACTGCAGACAACACTGAATGAACTTCAGCAATTGCTAAGGTGTGAGAATGGCCTGGGAGTGCAGCATGCCTCGTGATTCAGTGGGGCAGTGCTGGAGTCAGGGTGTAGTTGAGTCTTTTGCAGGGGCCAGCGTCCCTGGTTTTGACTGGGACTCTCCGCCATTCCCCAACCAGGATTTCTTCCATCTGGTGCAGAGGTCAGGGTTGGCTTGCTTTTATTTGATAAGTTGCATCCAAGTGAGTGTTCCGTTTCCCCTGCTCCTAGTGCACTGTTGGCTGTCGTTGAGGCAAGGGCTCATAGAATGTCCAGTATCGAGCGCTGCAGGGACTAGGTGCAGTCTTGTCACTGTACTTCATCTTTTTTATCGCCCATGAGCCTGTATAGTGCTTTTAGGCAGGAGGACATGTCTGCTGCATATTAGAACCTTCTGCCACTTGTCCTCTAAGGTCTCTCATTTTTAAACAATCTGTAGGGAATCCAGACAGCTATCTTCTCTCTCCTCTATGTACAGGACTGAGCATTGTATTTGGATTCTCGAAGGATTGGGGGAATTGGACACTGTCCCTAATGTGACATTAGATGGCAGCCTGGTCAAATGAAAAACCCTGAGCCTTGGATTTAAAGTTTGGCTCCTGCCACTCTCTCTATCTGGGTGACCTTGGACAAATTACTTCTCCGAACCTCAGTTTCTTCATCTGGGACATGGAGATGATAATACCTACTTCAGGGTGGTGGGGATTCGAGTTAACTATTTCAAAACAACAAGCACAACATCAGGCTCAGTCCTGTCTAGCAAATGGCAGTAATACTGCTGCTGCTGGTTATGAGGTAACCATTGGAATATCCATGTTCCTAATTCTGTGCATCCAGGCATTTCTCAAGTTCCTGTGGCTTTTCCATCAGCTCCACTCCTTTCCATCCCTACCGCCCTGCTTTGAAGCACCTGTAGGTTTCCTTGCTCTGAAAGCCTCCTTACTGTCCCCTGGTGTGCTGTTCTCTGTGAATGGAAGTCGCAGCACAGCTTACCCGAGGCCCAGAATTGTTGCATCAGAGGTAGTGAAAGGCTCTGTTCTCTTGTTCTGTCCTTAAGACTTACCTCGGACATTTGCCAGGCCGCCCCTCACTCAGAGGTTTAAGGCTTTAGAGAGGTGGGTTCAGGCAAGGGTGAAGGTTATCAAGGCTTCCAGCCTTTCCTACAGTGCCCGTTAATCTCCTGCACATCTGCACCCCAAAGGGAGGCTCCTTCTGGTCTCCCCCTCTGCTTGCAGGTTTTCTCACGAGCACCCGGTGCAGGTCTTGGAAACGAGCCTGAGAGGGGTGCAACCTGCCGACTATGCAGTTCCCAGAGGTTCCACGCTGTTGCACTAGCCCCACACTTGGCCCTTAGCAATTTGTTAAAAACCATAGTTGATTCCTTCCTGTCCGCTGGGATAGCATCTGCATCTTCCTCTTAGGCTCTGCCACATATGAAACAGTTCTTGGGTGTCCCCATCTCTTGGATTTCAGGAAACCTGGTTGCCTTCAGCTCTCTGGCAGTTTCAAGAAATGTTGTGATTTTGCTGTTTATTTTTTTTCTCATTGTTAGTGTTAGAGCAACACTCGAGCTTTCTGCATCTTGGGCAAAAGCACAACTGACCAGTGGATTTTCATGTAGCATAGTATCAGAGGTTCAGTAATAAGATTTCAGATTCCACATTGCAACCAATCTTTAAGAATCTAGCACTCTTCCTCAAAAAACTTAAAGTAGAACTATCATATGATCCAGCAATTGCACTCCTGGGTATATATCCAAAGAAAATGAAAACACTAATTCGAAAAGATATGTGCACCCCAATGTTCATAGCTGCATTATTTACAATAGCCAAGATATGGAAGCAACATAAGGTATCCATTGACAGATGAATGGATAAAGAAGATGTGAGATATATATATATAGATAGATAGATAGATAGATAGATATGGAATGGAATATTACTCAGCCCTGAAAAAAGAATGAAAAGTTGCCATTTGCAACAACACAGATGGACCTGGAGGATATTATACTTAGTGAAATAAGTCAGAGAAATACAGATACTGTGTATTATCACTTATATGTGGAATCTAAATATGGTTTTTCCATTTGATGATTAGCTTAGTTTTGTTTTGTTTTTAATATTTAACCCACCTTAAATACCTGCTGGGTCACAGTGTATTGTCCTGGTATGTGTATCTGGGATTTTCATTCCTGTTCTAAAACTTCATTCCTTTTTCACAACTGAGTAATACTCCATTGCGTGTGTATACCACGTTTTGTTTATCCATTCATGTGTTGATGGACGTGAGCAATGCCATAATGAACACTGACATACAAATATCTGAGTCCCTGCTTTCAGTTCCTTTCTGTATATACCTAGGGTGTGGAATGGCTGGATCATATGGTAATTTTTAATCATTTCAATATTTAATCTCCTTCACATTAAATGGAAATGGAGACAGTTTTTTCCATATTGTTCTGAACTTTAATATATTTTTCCTCTAGACGAGCCTGTTTTGTCTTCATTTAATCCATACAGACGATGTGTTTCAGATTAGTTACAGGCTTAAGTTTTTGTGTTCAGTACCTAATAATAATGCTGCTGCCCTCTCCGAAAAAGAAAATACCATGATGATTTCTTTTAGTTAGCATGTCCAGCATTTGGACTATTTCCTTCCTGACCTTAGAAACACATCAAGTCCCACTTGTGTGCAACATGATTATTGAAAATGGTTTTAGGAAAATAGTATTGCCAAGGAGGAACACTGAAGTTTATTATTCTTCTGAGCCGTCTCCATGTACATTGGCACTCTACAGGAGCCAAGAAAGAAGGTCAAGCATAACTTTTGCAATCTGCTTGTTCCCATGTTAAGGGCAGTCACAAGTTTAAACTACAGTCTCTGCATCTAAAGAGGAAAATGCCATTCGTCACGACTGTAGCTGCTCTGGCTGTTACCCAGGTTACTCTTGCTTTTGACTGCTGGTTGTTAGTGATGGAAGGAAAATTCCACCCTTAGTTTGAGTTTGCCCATGAGAAAAATTGCAGTATTGCTGCTGACAAGATGAAGCTTTCTGGGTTTTAGATCCTTGACAGGGGAAGTCATCCAGGTGTGTTTGAACAATGGATGGGAATTTGAAACTATGTTACTTCGTGTAAGAACTTGACCTCCTTTTTTCTCTCCCTTCTTTCATCCATGGAAATATAGAATTTAGAGCAGCATGAATTCAGTTCTGTGGTGGTTCTATCAACATTTCCATTCATAAATCCCTATTTTCAGGAGTCTGTAACATAGCTGTAAAATTTCCTTCACTCTAATTTGGACTCTAAGGTCTCATCTGGAAGGAGATGAGTTTTGCCAAACCAGAGATAATGCCTTTTTAGTCTGTTTTGGTTTGGTGTTCTATAGTTGTCTAAATCAAAGCTCTAAAATATACAAGACACTTATGGTCATTCATATAGAATTGGATCACATGCCAGGATTTCTGATTTTTGTTTCCATGGTATATTGTGGACCCTCTGAGCAGATGCTATGTTCACCTCTAGGCATTGTATGTGACACCTAGAATTTCATGTTGGGCAAACTACATTAGTGTCACTCTCATAATGGCCCCCAACCAGAAGGGGGATGTTTCTTCTACAGATATACTTACTGATAGGTAAATCTGATGGTCCAAATACCATCTTCTATAAAACAGAAGAGGTGAATTGAGGGGTCTTTACCCCATCTCCGACCTAGTTACTCACCCTTGTCTTCTTGTCATACTTCTGAACTTTTCTTGTTCTCAGTCACATGAGAACAGTAGGGACAGACAGCCAACTATTATTCATATGATAATATCATTTATGCTAAGCCAAGTGCTATACTTTTTTTTTTTCCATCGAATACTTGGAGATTCTGATATTTGGAGATTTTGGTTTCTGGATTAGCATCTTGTGGTCAAGTTCCAGTACACTTGTCAGCCCTGTAGTTACCCAGATCTCTAGAATGAAGAAGGTACTGCTGGAAGACTAATGTGTCATTCTTGATTGATTCACTATAAGCAAAGACACATTTTGAGTTGCTTAGGCAGAAGGTACATTTTGATTTGTTTGTCTTAATATATAGTGCTTACGTTTTATTACAATATAAATATGTTTATCTTGGGGAATGCCCTGGTGATCCAGTGGTTAGCACTCAGCGCTTTCACTTCCAGGGCCCGTGTTTGATCCCTGGTCGGGGAACTAAGATCCTACGAGCCGCGAGATGCAGCCAAGAAAAACCCCCCAAAAAACAAAACAAAACCAAAAAAGCAAATAAACATGTTTATCTTACATTCTGCAAAACATTGTTGCATCGATTACTTTACTTCATCCTCCAAAGATCTGAATTAGGCCACATAGATGTTATTCTCCCAATTTTGCAGCTGTAGGAACAGGCTCACACAGGTTCTGTGACTTGCCCCAAATTACACTGGGTGAGCTAATCACAGGTCCAGATTTTCTGATCTGGCCATCCCTGTGTATACCAAATTCTCTTTTTAAACAGGGACAAACTTTAAAAGCAGATTTGGGAGCCTCTGTTTTTCTACTGTAGAACCTGAAAAGTTAACTGGTTCACAAGGGAATCCAAACAGTGACAGTGACTATGGCCTCCTTAACCAGCTGGGCCCCTCTCAGCCTGAAGAAGAAACTGGACCAAGAGAGGAACTCCAGGAGGGAAGGAGAGAACTGAGCATTCACCGCACACCTGTGGTCCTGAACACATGGGACCCAATCCTGAAGGAAAGTGAAACAGGAACAGAAAGTCATCCAGATGAAACCCCAAGGTGGGCCATAGCCTAAAGGGCTTTGGTACAGAAGGTGTCTCTAAAAAGCAGCTGAAGGAATATCCAGAAGTCAACCCCAAATGAAGCCCTGAATGAAAACCCATAATATAGATGAGAGTTACTGAGTGACTACAATGGGGGATTTGAATTTCACTTGGCAACTGGGAAGTCCTAGCCATTTGCGGGAAATAGTCCTTTGTTAAACTCAGGCAGATTGTTCCTTTAAATGTGCCCTCATTTTCTACAGTATTGCATTTCTGTACCTTTTATTCAGCAAAGCAACTGAGACTCTTGCTTGAATTTTTCCTTCTCCAGCTCCATTTGGAGTTGTTGCTTTAAATACGCTCATCCTCAGGGGTTACATTTCATCAAAGGAGGCTGTGCATGAGTGCATTCCCCACTCCCCGCTATTTCAGGAGGAACAGATTCTAAGTTACGGGCGATAACAGATATAAGCAGAACTTTAAAATCTGAATGTTCAGTCTTGTTTGGGTACTGCTGAATTTGTGTCCCAGCCCTGTCTTACAATTTTAATTTCTGGCTTGTTTCCTAAAAACAATAAAAATGAACTCTTTGGTTCACATTTTCAGTGGATGTGGTTTGCAGAAATCATAAATTAAAGTAACAGGTGGAACAGAGCATTTTAACAAATAAGGTGAAAATTACTCCTTTTGCCCTTTACATTCTTTTGGTTCACAAACTTGGAAAGAAATCTGTGCTTTAAGTAAAGCCCCTTTATACTCAAGGTTTCTGAATGGGCTGTGGAGGAATTAATGTTAGCACCAATGCTTTGCCTCTGATGGGTGCCCGTCTGGCATTTGACCGGGGCTGCCACGCCTGGAAGGTACCTAGTGTGTTCAAGGACACAGAGAAGCGTGATGCTGTGCACATGCAGCCGTCCATGGCGGTGAGATTCCTGGAGCCTCTGCTCCTGTTTGGCACCATTGCGGGGAATGGGCTGCATTGTTTTTATTGCTGAGAGTTCTTAAAGCACCTCTGCTCTAGCCGGGGATGCCTTGTTTCCATAGCAACAGCTCTCAGTGGTGCCAGGCTAGCCAGTAGTGTCAAAAGAAGGGACATTCCATAAATAGAGACTACTTACCCGTAGGTGTCTGCCTTTAATGGATGTCACAGGGCACTTTGTTTAGGGCTCATCAGATGTGGTCGCCCTCAGCAACATTTTTGCAGAGTCCTTTGCTTTCCAAATGATCCTGACATTCATCCTTCTTTCTGTCGTTCTCATCTTCTAGTTACTTCTGTTTCTTACATATCCCTCACAAGCTCTTTAAAGACATGTCCCCGTCTGCGACCTTTTTCTCTCCGTATCTAGCTTAGTACATATAGTAGGCACTCACTTTTTGTTGACGGGGCGAACAAAAGATTGAAACTTTTTTTTACCCTGGAGAATGGCTCATTTACAACATGGTTCAAGGAGACCACCCTCCGATCCATGAGCCACTCGTGTGTGTGTGCCTGCAGATATTGAACTTAACCAGCCTACTTGCAAAGCTAAAATACGGGTCGACAACCTTTGGTCCTTAGAGGGGCAGTCTCATCTGAAATGTCACACTCTATCTGGGAGATCTGGGAATAATATTAATAATTACCATTTAGTGAACCCCTTTTATGAGCTGCGTCCTCCGTCAGGATTCTCTTGACTGCAGAAGACAAAATCCCAGCTCAAACTGGCATAGGCAAAAGGGGGATTATTTGGAAGTCTCTTGTGTCTTGTTTTGAACAGTCAGTCTGTGAAAGAGTAGTTTCTCTGCTGGGCTTCTCAAACAGCAGAAGGCGGCACTGGAATACAGCTGTGGGTCTTTCTGTCTGTGTCTCTGTCCGGGTGTCGGCTTCATTGTCTCTACCTGGAGACCAGCTACTATCTAACCTAATTACACATCGTGGGGATGCCACCACCAGAGAGAGAGAGAAACTTTGTTTCCCAATTCGTTCTGAAAAATCGCAGAAAAGCTCCAAGTGGCCCAGCTTAGGCCTGGTGTGCCTCTGGGACAGCGACTCAGAACACAGTGAGAGGAAGACTCCCGGGAGGAAGGCAGTAAAGAGTAAACAGTACCCAAGGTGTTTACTGCTAAGCCCTGTTTTCCCAACAACAAGTCTCTGGGTTGGGACTGTTGTCCCTGTTCTAGAAATGAGTCTGTGCCTCCTAGAGGTTCGATGGCTTACCAGAGATCACGCAGTAAGTGGCAAGGCCGGCATTCGAATCCCAGTCTGCTGGTTCAAAAAACCCCTGCTTTTTACTAAAACAGTGCATTGTTTTTCCAAATAATAGGAAGGGAACCGGCAGACAGATGTAAAGTTGGACCACAGAAATGATAGCAGAATAAGTGGGAAAATATCATTTTCTTCCCAGTAACCTTGAATATTAGCACCTTATTTTTTTTCAAAGAACAGAATGCCATATTAGTTCTTCTGAAAATGAGCAGCCTCTTCCTCCTTCCTGTAGTGGCAGCAAATGGGATCTCAGTTTTAAATCTCTTAAAGGCTGCCCGTGGGCTCACAGGATAAAGGCAATATAATTCTCTCATAGAGCAAACTGCAAAATTAGATGCATTTAAGAGCCAGAGGGGATGTTAATTTCTCAAGGCATTTCCATTGGCTGGGATCCGCTCTATCTACACAGGTGGCCGACACAGTTCTGGGGAGAAAAAAGAGATGAAAGAAGAAGAAAGCAGTGGGGTCTGTGCGAGGTTCCATGCTGCTTATCTTCTGCACACGTGACCTAGTGTGGCTTTGGTAGCCTGTTCAGAGTCTACTTCAGGAGGGAAGGAAAATTAAGAATAACGGTTACGGTTAATGATGCACAAAAATACAGAGATAGCATAATTGGTTCTGCTGAGCCTTCTGGGTCAGCTCGGTGGGTCGCCTTGCATCCTCTGATTGCAGGATTTGAGTTAGTGAAGAGGACGACCACAGTCACTGCCTCCTAATAGCACCCTCCCATGCAGGCTGCAGCCACGCTCCCGTGCTCGATTCAGAAACTCCAGTAAGGGTGGATTGAAAGCAGACATTTTTGGGTGATTAGTTCTGTTTTTAATCCACGTACAGCCTGGAATGGAAAAGTAGCCACATTTTATTTTAAGGAGTGTCTAGGGACAGTGCCAGAATCTTTCTTTCAGCACATTTTCTGATTAGCTAGGTATAAAAGTATTTTAGTGTTACTTAAAAATAAAATCTTAACCTTTTGTAGGTCTTAGGATTTTTCCAATTACAAAACACTCCTCCTCCTGTGTGATTGATTATTAGACATTAGATATCAAATATTAGGGTGTGTGTTGAGAATGGACTTGCTGACGGAATGAATGCTTCAGAAGAACCTTTTTGACTCTGGAAAGTGAATTATATTAAACTTCCTCGACTTCAGTGCATTGTTATAACAAGTGAAGGTATTCCAGCCTGAAAAAAAAAATCTGGCAGACAGTTTGTCTTTCTTTAAGACTGTGAAATGTTAAGATTGTGTGAGTCTTACTTGTTTGCTGAAAGAAAAAAGTGGTACCTTGAGCAGAGACAGTTCTGGTAGGATGCCAGATGGAGAGTAAGAGAAAAATAGGGATAGAAACCCTTTCGCTGAGAAAGGATCGTGGAAACTTCTTCAGCCCTGAGATCTAAGTATAGAACTGGCCCTTTTTGCCTTTCTTAGCAGAATGTCATATGTCTTAGAGTGTTTGGCCAGAAGATGATGGCTACAGTCCCATCAGCACATCCTTATACCATGACATGGCCAACAAGATCACAGAATTTCATGCAAGCTGTGCCCCAGAAGGTGAGCAGTTGCCGGCAAGGGCCTCTGTAGTGCTTTTCCGTGCCATGAGGCAACATTTTTTAGAAGGTTCCGGGGGGTTAGAATTCACTCACCCCTGGCAGCATCAGGAGCATTAGATTCCACATTAGCCAAATAGATAACAGTTGCAGAAAGTGTGACGCTGTGGTTTTTTTTTTTAATTTTTTATTTATTATTTATTTATAATTTTTATTTTTGGCTGTGTTGGGTCTTCGTTTCTGTGTGAGGGCTTTCTCCAGTTGCGGCGAGAGGGGGCCACTCTTCATCGCGGTGCGCGGGCCTCTCACTATCGCGGCCTCTCTTGTTGCGGAACACAGGCTCCAGACGCGCAGGCTCAGTAGTTGTGGCTCACAGGCCCAGCTGCTCCGCAGCATGTGGGATCTTCCCAGACCAGGGCTCGAACCTGTGTCCCCTGCATTGGCAGGCAGACTCTCAACCACTGCGCCACCAGGGAAGCCCTGATGCTGTGTTTTTGAACCACTGCTTACCGTTGTGCCTGGAGTTAGGGAAAGCCGTGGGTGTCGGCCTGCCTCATCCAGAACAGTACCCGCAGCACTGCTACTCTTCTGAGAAGCGCCCCACGATGTTTTTAATCTGTTGGCAAATATTTGTCGAGTTCCAGCTGTGCTCCAGCTTTGGTTAGATGCTGTAGTTGAGGTGATCATACAATTTATCATCAGAGTCACTTTTGGAGTGAGAAGGAGCTAGTGGTAATTTATACTGAGACTAATTATCAGCTGGGCCTGTCATTCTGGCCACCAGAATGGGCAATTGCCTGAACCGTAGGGGATCTAAGAGTGCCATTCATATCCTTGGGCCACACTCTAAAGGATACTTACAGCCCTGTTAGAGAGCTGGTACTTAAACAGTAAACAATTCAAGAACATTATAAAAAAGTCCTTCTCTTCTGTAATTGTCCCGTTACCCACCCCCCACCCCCCAATCAGTTTCTCCTCTTCTTGTTTACTCTCTTGTCTTCTCACAATAAAAGCTTCTTGAAAAAATAGTCTATACCAGGAGTCAGCAAGCATTTTCTATTAAGGACCAGGTAGTAAGTAGTTTAGATTTTATATGCCATCTGGTCTCTGACAACTACCCATCCCTGCTTTCGTGTGGAGCAAGTGGCCACAGACAATTCCTAAACGAATGGGATTGGTGTGATCCAAGCTGTCGTTGTTTACAGAGACAGGTGGCAGATTGGGCTTGGCCCCGAGGCCATCATTTGCTGGCCCCTGCTCTCACACGCACTGTCTCCACTGGAATCACTCTTGTCAAGGTCATCAACGACTTCCCTGGTGTCCAGTTTGGTGGTCATCCTCTGTCCTAATCTTATGTGAATTTTCAACAATGTAAGACATAATCACTCTTCCTCTTCCTTCCAACACTTTTGTTTGGCTTCTGTGACACCATAGTCCCTGATTTTCTCTCCTGTCACTGGTGGTTTTTCTCTTGCATCTTTCCTCCCTCCTTTTTTTCTCCTAGACTGCTGAACATTGGAGTGTCCAAGGGCTCAGCCCTGGGCCATCTTCTCTTCTCTTCTTTTCTCTTCTGTCTGTACCCTCTTGCTAGGTGATTTTCAGTCATACAGGCTTAAGTGTCATCTATAAGCTGATGACTTCTGAATTTCAGTTTCTCTTTTCCAAGCTCCAGACTCATATGTCCATCTTGATATCTCCACTTGATATATATGTATGTATCCCTAGGTGCAAACACGCATTTGCCCAGGCTGGTCAAAAGCCCTGGAAATAGACCTAATATCTGTGTAGCTTTCAACACCTATCATGCCATTGAGTCTTCCCAACGACACCTGAAGTAGGTGGCATCGTCACCGCTTTGCAGACGAGGAAACTGATCCCCAGAGAGGTTGTCCTTCTGGTATGTGACCGCAGAGACAGGCCTCAAACTCCTGCCTTCTGGCTGGAAAGTGGCGGGATTTCTCACTGCACCACAACTGTTTTGGGGGTGCTGAATCTGGGAGTGAGGAAGGCAGGATGGTAGAAAGCAGAGAGGAAGCAGTTGCTGAGTGAGGCACCCTCTTGGGAGGGAATGGGTGTGAGAGGGGCTGCCAGTGAGACCCAATTCCATTCCGTCGCCCCTTTTGATTGGTTACTACTCTTCAGGTAAAACTTCCCGAGTTACGGACTTTGGTCTCTGATAGCAATGCCAACTGTTGTTCTAAGACCAAACCTTCTGATGATTAAAATACCTCTGTCCGGGCGGCAGAAGTGACAAGTATAAAAGCTTCTTTGCTCCCCAGCCTTGGTAGATATAAGTGAAGCGATCCAGCAGAGCAAACGCCCACTCCCTGCCTGTCCCAGGAGGTGGTGTGAGCCGCTGTCTATTCGACTAGCATCACCTCAGACTTGGCAACAAACGGGCAGAGGAAGCCGTAACGTAGTCACACGCAGCAGCTCGGCATCCTTGTCCCCAGGCGTGAAACCCCTGCAGATCCCAGAGATGAAGGTCAGAAGAGCGCTCTGTCTGGGACTGAGCCACACGCAGGGCGAGGAGCTGCAGGGGAAGGAAGGAGTCCCGGCATCAGGAGAAGTGGGCCTCCCGGAAACCCGGGAAAGACAGGGAGATACAATCCCTCCTTCCAACAAGGAAGGAACTTCCTGCAGCGGAAGCAGACTTAAGTTTGCTTTTTGAGGATGTTTTTCAGCCATAAAGAAAACGTGTTAGTTCACAGTCTAGAGGTAGCTCTTCTGCTGGGTTCTGCTGAAGGCGGAGGTTCAAATAACTCTGTCAGGGCTTTTGACTTTCTCCCCACATCGCAGCTTTGCTGTCTTTCCTCTCTCAGGGTGTTCTCAGGGAGGCCGGCTGTTTCCCCCTTGCAGGCACAGATGGCCACACACAGCTCTAGGGCGATGCTGGCCTTGGCATTACGTTTACAAAGGGCTCGGGAAGCCATGTTAGGACAGACCACTCTTTTTTTTTTTTTTTTAAATTTATTATTTATTATTTTTTTGATGTGGACCATTTTTAAAGTCTGTATTGAATTTGTTACACTATTGCTTCTGTTTTATGTTTTTGGTTTTTTGGCCGCGAGGCATGTGGGATCTTAGTGCCCTGACCAGGGATCGAACCCACATCCCCTGCATTGGAAGGCGACGTCTTAACCACTGGACCGCTAGGGAAGTCCCCAGGCCACTCTTAAATCCAAAATAAAGTGCGTGCAATGAAATGAAGTGGGAGTTCTTCTTTGGCCGCTGCCTCTTTCACCAGTACGTGTGTTCTTCACGTGTGCGGCTGAGCGCCCTCTCCCCTCCCCTAATACTGCTTCCCAGACTCACGCAATTACCACTGTGGGTTGTAATGCTTTTAATGGGTGGCATCCATCTTTGTTGGTTTTTATTTCAGTGGAAACATTTAGCTCACCGTTAGGTGTAAGTATTCCTTTCTAACTTCATTTCATTGGTTTCCAAGTGGGGTACTTACAAATGTCTTTAAGGTTTGCCCACGGTTTTGGAGTCCCCGTGCACAGCTGTGATTTTTTTTTTTGAAGGCACCATCTTCTGGAACTCTCAAAACCCAGAGCTTCCCCTACCCCCAACTTGGAGCCACCTGTGTCTCTCTTCAGGCTTTTGAAGGTTACTGCATACGCGCACACACACACACAGACATACACACAGATGTGCATGTCTTATTTATTTGTTGTCATCAGTATGTGTAGTAATCACTGATATAGAGGGAAATAGTTTAGTTTTTAAATTAAAACTTTATGATGCAACTTGGCAAGAACTCTGAGTGTTTATTTGCCTGTATCCAAATGCTGGACTCCCTCTGCCGCTGCTGCTTAGGTCTCAGGTCTGGTAAAATTGTCAATGCAAGTGCAACGAAGTAAGAGAGCTTTAGGCATTTTCTTCTGAGGCTGCACTTGATCACAGTGTAGGGACTGGTGCTGCCTTGTTTTTCATTTATTCTTCTTATTCTAGGCACTTGAAGAGGCCCAGAAAGCGATTCAGCAACTCTTTGGAAAAATCAAAGATATCAAGGACAAAGCAGAAAAATCGGAGCAAATGGTGAGTTTCGGTTTCTTCCTGGCATTTTTGTGCCAGAAGAGGAAGTTGGCTTCTCGTCCAGTCATACTAGTTAATAGACTTGTTCTCCCTCTTCCTGCCAACTACAGCACCCACGTCTCCAATGCTGGCCCTGGGACGACATCCATTCAGGAGGTGCCGCTAGACATGTAGTGACTCACTATCTCTGCTGCCCTGTATTTGCAGCCCTGTTTTTAAACAGGGAAAATTCTCTTCTTCTCCTTTCCCCAAAATAGTTTCCTAGTCATTTTGGATTCCTGTCTCTAGCAGTTGTTGATATCACGTGTTTCTCAGTTCAGATGTATGACATGTGACTTGGCATTGCTTGAAAACTGGACCTGGATCTGGGAGGTGGGCCGCATCCTGCCTGTGATACGTGCTGAGGGGCTTGATTAAGGTACCCCTCTACGCAGTGCTGCCCTCGGGTGATGTGCTCAGAGGCCTCCGCCGACCGAGGGGCCCGCCAGTTTCTTCCACTCTTAATAAGAATAATAACTACCTCAAAGGGATGTTGTAAGATTTCAACGTATGAAGAGCACAGAGCATAGTACTGGGCTGGGGTTAGTTGCTTAATGAATGAAAGCTATTATTAATGTCATTTTTTTCCCCCTACTCGTTTTGGTTATAAAAACTCCTAAACCCTCCCAGACTTCTCTGCCTACATCTTATTATAATCTACTCAAGAACAGATCCGAGGTCACACTCCCATGGACCCTTCAGTTCTCTTCAGTGGCCATTTGGCAAGACTGGACAGGCTGTGGAAGGCGGCGGGGGCGGGCCCGGCTTCAGCGGAGGGCGTGGGGTGGTGGGGTGGGAGAGGGGACGCTTGGATACCATTAGTGAGCAGCATGGCCTCTGACGTCAGACCGCCTGCCTTCAGATCCACCCTCTCTCCTTCCTCCCTGGGGGCCTTAAGCAAGTTACTTACCCCCTCTGTACCTCAGTTGCCTCTCTGTGAAGTGGAGGTAATATTTGTGTGTACATCACAGAATTGTAGAGCTTCGGTGAGCACTTAGGATTCTGATCTGCTAGTCTGGACCACGCTCCCTCTGCAAGCCGAGGGGGGATGCAGTAACAGTCTGAGTAGTCCGCTCCTAACGCCATTAGATGTTCTATTTTAAAGCAGTCTGGGACTTCCCTGGCGGTCCAGTGGTTAGGACTCTGCGCTTCCAATGCAGGGGGCGTGGGTTTGATCCGTGGTCGGGGAACTAAGATCCCATAAGCCGTGTGGTGTGGCCAAAAAAAAAAAAAAAAGCAGTCTGCTTCCCCAGACAGCGCTTTGCTAAAGGGAAGAAGAGGATAGCCCTCACAACAGCCTTATGAACTCGGTTTTACTCTCATTATTATTTTTATGTTTGACCATTTTATCAGTGAGGAAACTGAGACTCAGTGAGGCGAAGCCACTTGGTCTAGGACACCGAGTCGGTGAGTGGAAGAGCCGAGATTCAACCCGAGAACTGTCTGACTCCCAAACCTGCCATGTCCTGTTCTGTCCTTTTTTGGCTGCCCAGGGGTAACAGTTAAGGTAAATGAACGACCAGCGTTCTGTTTTGCGAACCGGTCTCGTGTGACTTTGGCCTGAGCACCCCTTGCGTGAGCTGCGATTAAGGGCTAAATTATTTGGGGAATAACAAGAAGTTGGGTTTGTCTAGAGAAGCACAGGGTGTGTGATGGGGAGAGATGGGGAACACTGGGAGTGAAGGGACCAGTGAGCTCCGGGGCAAAGCAGCGAGGGCCTGAAGGAGGAGCAGGACAGATTCTTGAGATGAGGCAGAGGAAGAATGTTCAGGATTTAATGACTGACTAATGATGCAGGACCTGCAGGAACGAGAAGAGTGGTAGATGACGCTGACTTTTACAACAGTAGTTCAAGACCCCTGATGCTAGTGCTGGAGCTAAGGAACCCAGGAAGAGGTACAGGGATTTTCTTTTTTGGTGGGAAAGAGAATGATGATTTATTTCAGAGTTGGAAGGGTGATTAGATTATAAGGCCGAACTCCTATATCTAGTTTATTATATCATTCTTGATCGTCTTTCCCCCGAAACTCAGTTATTTGGTAAAGGCGTGGTAGGTTCTTCACCTCTTCCCCAAACCCCCACCATAGAAACAGAGACATTTTGGCGGCCTGAGGGTCACAGAGAGAGCAGGCTTGATGGGCCAAGTCCCCGTGAAAGAGGCTTTTTCTGCTAGGATCCAGGTCAGCCTTGCGGGTTTGTGGGTGTGGATTTGAGCTGTACAGGTCGTGACCTTTACTTCATAACTCTACCCAGGATGATCAAATTCTAAAAAATCAGGTCATGTGAATTTAACTCACTACCAGCCTTTTTCACTTTTAATGGGAGACCTGTGTTTCCAGTAACTAGGATGTTTGTGCCTGGTATCCAGGGCGCTCCCTTCCCTCCAGGTGTCATAGAACCTGGGGAACCAAATTGCTCTTCAGAAAGTTTCTTGTTCAGCATGGACTCAGGCAATTTAGTGGAAGAGTCCGCCTAGGGTTAGTAAAGGTGGAGAATTGTTCCCACCTCACTACTGAATGTACTTTTCTAGTGACTGAAATATACTTACGTTCCCAGCTACAGAGTTTCTTTCTCTTGGACCCGCTGGATCAACACTGTTGGAATTTTACTCCCCTGATTGCCATCTGTCTCCCTGAAGACTCTGCTCTTAATGGTGTCATGTTAAGCTTACTTTGCGGGGGTTACATTTCAGTCTTCTTGAGATTTGAGGAGAAATCTTCTGGAGACCGGATAATAAACCCTAGATCCACGAATAAAGCCCATCTCAATAGAATTAGCTGACTCATACTATGCTATCCATTTTGTACCGAACCTGGAAACCCCGGTGCCAGAAGGCATACTTCCCTGATCTTGTTCAGGAGGAGATCCGCCGTCCTTGGCTCCTGGACACCGTGTGCTCCATACTCAATTACTTTGTGGCTCACTCCACTTTACTTGGGGTGAAGAATAAAGTTCATTTCATTCTCACAACTGAGGATTTTGTAACCCTGGGTAAAGTCTGCTGAAGAAATGCCAAATTAGATGTAAATGGGCTGATAGGAAATTATTTTGAGTATGTATTGGGAGGACACCTGTGTTTTCTCCAAGGGCTAACACGAGGCATGTTTGTCCCTATTTCGTTTGCATTATTGTCTCCCGAGGCCACTTGCAGACCGGTTGACGTCTGTCTTAACCCTCCTCCTTTTTCTCCTGTGGTTTTTCACTGTTTAGGTGAAGGAAATCACCCGCGACATCAAGCAATTAGATCACGCCAAACGCCACCTGACCACCTCGATCACGACGCTGAACCACCTGCACATGCTGGCGGGCGGCGTTGATTCCCTTGAGTAAGCACGTCAGCGGTCCCTTTCGGGTCCACGGGAAATAAATGTGTCACAGAGGAGATGGCACTGTAGGTTTATTTACTTCTCAGCCAGGAGAGTCTCATCATCCTGGCCCACTTCCTGCAAAGCAGTCTCAGATGTTTAGTCACCACTTTGGCTTTGTGCCCTCGGGTGCTCAACGTGTAACAGACACCCGAGACTTTGAGGTGAGGGGCAGGGGAGTCTGAAGGGGCCCAAAAAGCATGCAGAGAATGACTTCAAGAGCACAGGTCGTTTCCGTGTGGTAGATCTCTACCACGGAGGCTGACGAGGCAGTGTAGGGCTGTAATCACGCCCCCAGCCTGCACATTGGCAAGTTTTCCTGCTTGTGTTGGGCTCAGTTGCACTGTCGTTGAACATGCCTTATGGAAACAGATCCTTGTACCCACTTTTTTCTTTTTTTTTCCACCCACTTGTTCAAAGGCAGAAGCTTTCTGTTTGGCTTATAGGGGAACTATAGGGAATGGTACATGAGAACATGAGAAACAGTATTAAAAGGAAGAGTTGGTTATTGACCACAACGAAGCAGCCCAAAGGCCTCCTTTCCTAGAAGATTCTGATATTCCTGTTCACTTTTGTGGTCTGTCTCATGAGAATTGCCCCTGTCCCAGCCTCAGTGTAATCTCATGTGTGGATAGAGAAAGAGCACCTCCATAGGAATTTAGACACAGTATCCAAAGTTGGGGCGAATAGGGGACAGACTCCTTCCTGGTCTCTCCCAGACATTGCATGGTCTTCAGTGAACCCTGGCCTGTTCTCCTGCGAGCAGTGATCCGAGAGGTCAGCAGGCCCGTGTCCTTGTCCCTTTCCCCAGGTGCTCAGTGCTTTCCAACAAACCAGCAGACCAGGCAGTGGTAGCAACGTAACTCCTTGGCTTGAACTTGATCCTGTCTTTTTAAATGCCTTGTAAAGGAAGTCATAAATTATACATTTAATTAAAAAACCCAATCCTAATGAAAATTTTAGATCTAATAGTTTGTTCCTTCCTTGCCGTGTGTAACTGTTGATTTTATCAGCATCCTTTTATTTAAGCTTCATTAACCTTAGCAGCAGGGAAACTAAGCATACCTAAACATACACAGAGTTGCTTAACATTGGCTTAAAGTCTACAGATTTGAGTTAACATGTAAGTGCATATACATGCTCTTTGTTGTGTCCTGAGATGTGTTTGGTTTGCTCAAATGCCGTAACCCTCAAATAATAACATCCCGACCCCTGCTGTCTGTCAAAAGCCAACTAATCCATAATACCCAACCCAAATCCCAAATCCATAGTCTTCCCAGATTCCCCTTCCCCCACCCAGGGGGACTCCATCACTCACACATTCTTTTGTACGTCCCAGAGCACATAACTTAGACTTCTGTTTAGAGCTCCATTCATCCTACTTGGTACTACTTAGATGTGTCCTTGTCGCTCTCCCTTACTAACTCATGTCCCCTTAAGGATTTGGACCCGGTCTTATTTTTTTTCTCCCCCAGTGCACAGCACCATATATATTCAGTGCTCAGGAAATGCTTATTAAGTTGAGTTGATGTCTATTTTAGAGCACAGAGTAGGTTGGTCCATATCTGTATCTTGTGTCCTTAGTGTTTTTCTGGAGTCCTCAACTTCCTATTTCCTTGCAGAGCCATGACCAGGAGAAGGCAGTATGGAGAAGTTGCTAATCTTCTTCAGGGCGTAATGAATGTTCTGGAGCACTTCCACAAATATATGGGAATTCCACAGATCCGGCAGCTTTCTGAAAGGTAAAATGTCATTGGAGAAAACGATCTTCCCTTTTAAGAAAAGGTGGTGCTGGGAAGTGCTTAAGCACTCAGCTCAGGATGTTCATTGTACAATCTCACTGTGGGAAGGAGCCTCAGAGGTCACCTCATTTGACTCTGTCTGTTGCAGACGTCCCCTCTATGTCCCCTCACCACCTCCTTACCATGTCTTCTAACACTACCTGTGTTAGATAGTTGCTGGCCTGGTTCACTGGAGTGAACCAAGCCCACGTTCGTGAGGGCAACTATTCCAGTTGTCTGCTTCCTTGTAACAAACCAACAAAACCCAGGACTTCGTGGCTGATGACAACAGTTATTTCGCTCGTGTAATGTGGGCTGGCCCAGCAGGGCCGTGCAGCGTCAGCTGGGGCAGCTCCACAGGGGACTGGAGGATCCATTGGTTTAATCTCATGGGTGGCAGATTGGTGCTTGCTGTCAGCTGCGAGCTCAGCTGGGTTGTCCTCCCTGGGCTGCTTGGGCTTCCTCATGGTGAGGTGGTGCTGGGGCCATGAATGAGCATGCCAAGAGAACCAGGTCTTAGAAGTCACAGAGAGTCATTTCTGTAGTCACAAGCCTGTCAGGATTCAAGAGGAAGGGACATAGCCTCCGCCACCCCCAACGGGAGGAGTGTCAAAGTCCCATTGGTATAAAGAGCACGTGGGGGACTTCCCTGGTGGCGCAGTGGTTAAGAATCCGCCTGCCAATGCAGGGGATATGGGTTCGATCCCTGGTCTGGGAAGATCCCACATGCCGTGGAGCAACTAAGCCCGTGCGCCACGACTACTGAGCCTGCGCTCTACAGCCCACGAGCCACAACTGCTGAAGCCGTGCTCTGCAACGAGAGAAGCCACTGCAATGAGAAGCCCATGCACCGCAACGAAGAGTAGCCTTCACTCACTGCAACTAGAGAAAGCCTGCAGCAACGAAGTCACAATGCAACCAAAAATAAATAAAATTTTTTTAAGTATTATTTAAAAATAATAATAAAAAACGAAGAGCACGTGGGATGAGAGATCACTGTGGTAGTCTTTGCAAGTACAGTCTGCCCTTGAACTTCAGATGTGACAAAATGATGACTTAGCCTCTTTAAATTTGTTCTTTACTTCCTATTCTGTTGAGTTGTAATCCCAGATTCAGAGCCAGTGGAAAGAAGGGCAGATGCTTAAAGAGAAGGAAGATGAGGATCTGAAGGAAGATGAGGGGTGGGGAATTTAATGCCTTTTCTGTTAGAAGTAGCAGCAGGGAAAATACTAAGAGACAGTCAAAATTGATGGATCCCAACCTTTTTTTGGCAAAAAAGAGGAAACGAAGGGGCCGGTACTTAGCAGGAGCCATCATTTTCAACTCTGCTTTCTCATGAGGCCTGTTGGCTGCAGGCCTCTTGTTTTCTAAGTTACTTTATTTCTAATTATGTAAGTAATACACATATACATTTTCTTTATTAGAAAAAAGTCAACATACAGATGAAACTTAAGTCCTCTTTAACTATACCTCACACCCCAATGCTACCCATAGAAGTAGTTACTATTATCAATTTAATGCTTATCCCCCAGATTTTTTTCTGTGCATTTTAATAAATCTATAGTTTTAGATTGTGGGTTTATTTTGCTTTGTTTTGTTTTAAATGATCTCATAGTGTATGCTTCATTCTGAAGCTTTCTCTTTGTTTTTAGCTTAGCAGTGTATTCTAGAGGTTTTTCCACATCAGTGTATACAAACCTATCTCATTCTTTTTAACAGATGCATAGAATTCTGTAGTATAACATACTACGGATTATTTAACCATTTTCATATCACTAGGTTGTTTGCTTCTAATTGTAAAAGTATACTCCCTTTTGCACATCTGCAAGTATTTCTCTAGGATAGATTCTGGGTGATAGGTCACGTGCATTTAAAATTTTAATAACTGCTGCCCCTTTGCCCTCCAAAGAGGCTTTATTTATTTATAGTACCATCTGCATAGTGTGTGAGTACCCATTTCCCCATATCCTCAACAACACTTGATATTGTCAGTTTTCCTTTTCATTTATCTGATGGATGAAAAATGGTACCTAGTTCCTTTCATTTTCATTTCTCTGTTAACTAGTGAGATCAGTTTCTTTTCACTTGATTATAGGCCATTTGCATTTCCTCTGTGAAATGCCAGTTTATATCCTTTGTCTGTTTGTCTACTGAGTTAGTTATCCCTTCCTTATTGATTTGTAGGAGTTCTGTATGTATTCTGGATACTAATCCTTTGTCAGATCTGGCAGATCTTGCCTGTAAAACCATCTAGGTGTGTCACCTGTTTTCAAGGCAGATCTTTGTCCTTTCAGTTTCTTCAGTGGTAATTGGTCTATTCATGTTGCCTACTTATTTTTTTTCCTTTTTAAAAATTGTGTTGAAATATACGTTACATAAAATTTACCATTTTAATAATTTTTTAGTGTACAATTTCATAGCATTAAGTATCAATAAATTCACAGTATCATACAACCATTACCACTCTATTTCCGAAACTTTTTTATTACCCCAGACAGAAACTTTGTATGCATTAAATAATAATACTCATTGCCTCCTCTTCCCTGCCTCTGGTAACCTGTGTTCTATTTTCTGTCTATGAATTTGCTTATTCTGGGTACCTCATATACGTGGAATCATACACTATTTGTCCTTTTGTGTCTGGCTTATTTCATTTAGCACGTTTTCAGGTTCATCTGTGTTGTATCCTTTATCAGAATTTCATTCCTTTTTAAGGCTGGATATTTTATTGTACATATAGACTATATTTTGTTTGTCCATTCATCTGTTGATGGACACTTGGGTTGCTTCCACCTTGTGGCTGTTGTAGTGTAAACTAAGCAAATCTGTCGTCTGGTGCCTATTAAAAATCTGAAGTCCATCTCATTCTTATTCCTTTATAAGATAATCTATTTACTTTGTTCTGGAAGCATTTGAGATTTGGGGGTGGGAGAATCAGGAATTTTACTAGGACATAAGTCTCTTTTCATTCATGTTGCTCTGTACTTAATTGTATTCTTTTCTTTTTTAATATTGTATCTTAATTTATTTATTTATTTTTTGCTGTGTTGAGTCTTCGTTTCCGCACGTGGGCTTTCTCTAGTTGTGGCGAGCGGGGGCTACTCTTCATTGTGGTGCACGGGCTTCTCACCGTGGTGGCTTCTCTTGTTGCGGAGCACGGGCTCTAGTACATGGGCTTCAGTAGTTGTGGCATGCCGGCTCAGTAGTTGTGGCACACGGGCTCAGTAGTTGTGGCTCACGGGCTCTGGAACACAGGCTCAGTAGTTGTGGCACATGGGCTTAGTTGCTCCGCGGCATGTGGGATCTTCACGGACCAGGGATCAAACCCGTGTCCCCTGCATTGGCAGGTGGATTCTTAACCACTGCGCCACAGGGAAGCCCCCTTAATTGTATTCTTAATCTGAAGACTCATGAGTTTATTAAATTCCAAGAAATTGTCCTCCTTTATTTCTTCGAGTAGTTTTTATGCTTTGTTCTCTGTGTTCTCTCTTTGTGGAATCCCTAGTACATGAATATTGGAACTTCTAGATCTGCTGCCTTGTTTCTTAATTTTTTTAAATACCTTGTATCTTTTTGTTGTGTTAAGCTGAATTCCTCAACTCAACCCTCCTGTTTTAATTTATTCTTCAATCTTGCCCATCCTGTTATTTCGCCCAGCTGTTGAGTTTTTATTTCAACAATCCAACTTTAATCTTCAGGGTATCTAGTTGATTCTTTTTTCATGGGCATAGTATCCTCTTAAGTCTCTCAGGGAGTATAATCTATATGCGTTTTAAAGTTCTGAGTCACCTGTTCTATTTCTCTGTCCTCTGATGTCAGGTCTTTGGTTTGCTGAGCACGATGACTCTCTTTCTTGGTGTTTGCACTCTTCCAATATTTGGTGATTTCTAGCTGATCGCTCAGTTTTGGCTCTGAGATTCTCTGTCATTCTGATCAGGGATGCTCTTTTACTGTCACCTGCTCGTGAGGGGGAGGCGGGATGTGCCGCTCGGCTACGTGTGCCACAGACTGTGCTTCTCAGGTGAGGTGGAGCTGGAGCTGGGGGAACTGCCAGGTGGGATATGCTGGTGGCTTATCTTCTGGGCCCGAGGGCTCCCTGATCTGCCTGGATGTTGTCAGCCCTCTGGTCCCTGCTGGGCTTCTCAGACCCACACCCATTCCTGACGTGAACGTTCAAGGCAGGGGTGAGACCTGGGCACTGGCTTCGTTGCTTCTCTTGCAGGACCCCAACGTATCCCTCCAGCGGTTCCCCGGGGCCCCCCTCCTGCTCTGGTATCCACTCCCCTCATGTCCTTCATCTTTGAGAAGCCATTTTAGGCAGGGGTTTCCTTCTTCAATCCTCTCCTACCAGAGTTTCTAGCCTACCACTCCTTTTCTTGCCCAGTTCTGGATTCTTATTAAAATCTTTTCATTATTTCTGAGTTTCTGGGACAGGAAGGGGAGGAGTTGCACTGCGTGCTCAGGGTGCCATCTTAGAGGTGAAATGCCAAGGAACTGTTAAGGAATGTTGGAACAGAGCTTGGCGGGATACTCGGGAAATCACCACCCTTTCCCTTATCCTTCCTAAACCCTTCACACTCAGAGCTGGCTGATCGCCATGTCACACTGGGGATGTGAAGCAGCCAGGAGAGCAGACAGACGGGGCTTTGTGAGCTGCAGGAAAGAAGGAAGCTTGGCTGGAGAAGGCAGACTCGCTCTCAGTGGATGGGGGGGGAGGAGAGGCAACATCACCTCCCCTTACCCTCCTGATAATCCAGAGTTGACCTTTTTTCCTGTTCACTTGTTCTTCTCTTCACTCACCTAATAGATACTTACCACACACTTTTGTATCCCAGGCCCTGTGCTGGGGGGCTGAGGGCACAAAGATAAGAAACACATACTCTCTGCCCTCAAAGCGCTCACCATTTTTATGAGAGACACTAATAGAAAATTTCAGTATAGGATGGATATAGTGTATGTACAGGCACAGCAGGGAATTGATAGACTGACCCTTCAGGGGCCAAGGATAGGGGTCATAGAAGAATTCAATTTTAATGTGATCTTAAAAGAATGGGTCGGATCTTACCACCAAGACAAGAAGGGGGGGGGGGGAAATAGGAGAGAGAGAGAACATCGAGGTACTTGGGGAGACAATGGAAGGTGAAAGTCTGTCTGGGTAGGCAGGGTCAGATTCTATGTGCCTCGCTAAAGAATCCGTTCTTCATCTTGTGGACAATAAAAGATTTTAAGCGGGGAAAGGCATGGTCTCACTTGTATTTTGTAAAACTCTTGTGGGTTACAGGTACAAGAGACTGGAGGTTGGGGCTATGTTCTGGATTAGAAAAGATGAAGACCATACCATGACAGTGACCATGAGGTCAAGGAGATGTGGGGAAGAGTAGGTTACCCATTGGTTGCGTGAGATGGGCATTGTTGAATGGCAGGAATGTGGCAGAACTGAATTTTAGTTATAAAAAAGCACCATAGGGACAAACAAGAGAATGCACTCTTTTAGGATTCCTTGCCTTTTAACATTTTTTTCAAAGAAGTGGTTTTATAAATTTGAAGGAACTTTGTGATCACTGCTGTAATAACACTCCCCTTAAAAATAGAAAAAGATAACATTCTATCAGTATAGTTTGGGGCTCCAGCCATTCATTATCATGTAGGGTTGCTGCAAACACAGGAGGATTTACTTTTCTTTTAGTTCATTTCACAACTTCTATTTGTAAAAAAAAAAAAAAAATGTGTTCATTAATAGAGAATATATACTATTAAGTAACACGAAAAATAACGGAAGGGAAGGAATCTCTCGTTTCCAGTGTCTGACTACAGTTCTTTTTCAAGAGGTACTAAAAGTTTGAGCAAAGTCCAGACTTCTTATTTTTAGCATCATTTCTGGTGAATATTCCTCCCTTATGTTTACATAGTGATGGTAGAACCATCTGGAAATGATAGAAATAGCTTGTTTGTTTGGGGGGAGGGGAGAAGGCAGAAGAGTTAACATCCAGCGCGCTGCTTCAGCTTCTCTAACTTAATAGCTTGCTGTCTGTAAACTGTGGAAGTCATACAAAGGGTTGTGTTCTGAAATCTTTGCCTGTACATTTGAAATATGAAGTTCATAGGCTTGGATTTGAATATAGCTGTTTCTTCCATCTACCCTTCTGGAAAATGCTTAAACGTTAATGTAGCGTTGAAGGAAAGATTTTTTTTCTTTAATGTCATCTTTACATGTCAGATCCTCTGGCTTAAGAATATCCATGAAAGCAAATGCGTCTAGTAATCAGTCAGTATTTCCTGAGGAAGAATGGAAGATTCTTGCATTCCTTGAAACCCATGAAACCTTTGAACTGAAACATATTTTTCAGGGCTATTTCTGACCTCTTATACATGACAGGTACTTGGCAGGTTGAGGGGATCATATGGCTTAGTGATCAAAGAAACTAAAGTGGAGAATGAAAAGGGCTGGCTAATCAACTATACTTCAATAAAATTTGAAAAAAAAGAGAGAAAAGGCCTGGCTAGCTGTGTGACTATGACAGAAAGAACTTAAGTTTCAAAAGAAAGTGTAAGGGTTGTACTTGATGATCTCAAATCATCCCACTGAGTCACTCTAAGATTCTGGGTTGAGATTCTGTCTGTTTGGAGATGGAGCGTCTGACTAATCTGACTGACTAACCATTCTGTCTGGTACAGACTCTGTATTTTGGGAGGTCAGTTTATTGCGAATCATTGAGGGTCTTTTCTTTAGGACTGTCATTCGCAAGGTATTGGAAGCATCAGGGTTATTTTATCCATAAATGTCTAAGTGGTTTTCATAGTTTGCTGTCCCTCTGCTGCCACCCCTTATGAAATCTGATAGCACATTTAGGGAATGACGCCCTTGAACAGCCCTTGGTCACATGGCGTGGAGGATGCTAGGAGACAGTTGGTTCACCTTCCTTTCCGGGCAGCACAGGGAATCTTTCCTCTCCTACGAGTGGTCAGCACTGAGTTGTCACCACCCAACCAGGCCGAGCTTATTTGGATGCCAGGAGGAATTGTTATTTCCCCTCTTCTCTAGTAGTGGTAGGTTGATTTTCCTAACGATGACTAGGAAGTCTTGGTAGCTGAACTCACATATATGCTCCGCTAACAGAGTCTGTTGCTCCATCTCTTCACAGTAGGAACTTACTTTTCATCTTTGGAGGAGGAAGGAGTATAAAGGAGTGAGACCGAAGCTGTGTTCTTTTAAGTATGTTGACGTCTTTCTAGGATCCTGCTCAGGCAACTGATCGTAAAGACTGCTCTTGACATCTCACCCTGAAAGTGCACGGATCATGGTTTGGGTTTATAGATGCCATCATTATTGTTAGTAAGGGAAATGGTTTCTCTTTCATCTGAGTCACTGGTAGTAACTTCAGGAACTATGCTTGGAAACATTTATGTGCAAAAGCTTATTATTCTGCTCCAACATTAATTAAACATCCGACTTCCAGTCACCTGTAAAGATGGATGCCATTGCCAGCTAGCGCTGTACGATGTGTGTGGTAGAATAGTTAGTATTGGAGCGGATACTGAAAGGCATCTAGTCCAGGCCTCCATCCCCACCCTCTTATTTCACAACCATTCTTAGTCGTGGCCCACATAGGGGAAGTGGCTTAATTAGGATTACACGTAGCTCACCAGTGGCACAGCTAAGTCTAGACTATCTCAAGAGGTGACCTTGGGAATGGATTGAAGAAGAAGGCAAGGGGGTCTGCAAATCACAGCCTGGTACTTCTGTATTTATCATAGGCTTTGGTTATCTTTTCAGGCACCCCAATTTCTTTTTTTTTTTTTTTAATGGATTTTATTGAAGTGTAGTTGATTTACAATGCTGTGTTAATTTTTGCTGTACAGCAAAGTGATTCAGTTATACATGTATATACATTCCTTTTTTTTTTTTAATTAATTTATTTATTTTGGCTGTGTTGGGTCTCCGTTTCTGTGCGAGGGTTTTCTCTAGTTGCGGCGAGTGGGGGCCACTGTTCATCACGGTGCGTGGGCCTCTCACTGTCACGGCCTCTCTTGTTGCGGAGCACAAGCTCCAGATGCGCAGGCTCAGTAGTTGTGGCTCACGGGCCCAGTTGCTCCGCAGCATGTGGGATCTTCCCAGACCAGGGCTCGAACCCGTGTCCCCTGCATTGGCAGGCAGACTCTCAACCACTGCGCCACCAGGGAAGCCCTACATTCTTTTTCATATTCTTTTCCATTATGGTTTATCACAGGATATTGAATATAGTTCTGTGTGCTATACAGTAGGACCTTGTTGTTTATCCAGTCTATATATTGGGTTGGCCAAAAAGTTCATAAGATCTTACGGAAAAATGTGGACGAACTTACCCAATATAATAGTTTGCACCTGCTTATCCCAAACTCCCAATCCATCCCTCCCCCGCCCCTCCTCCCCCTTGGCAACCGTAAGTCTGTTCTCTATGTCTGTGAGTCTGTTTCTGTTTCATAGATAAGTTCTTATGTCATATTTTAGATTCCACATATATGTGTTAGCATATGGTATTTGTCTTTCTCCTTCTGACTTACTTCACTTAGTGTGGTCATCTCTAGGTCCATCCATGTTACCTCAGGCACCACAGTTTCAAATCTGGTTAAGAATATGGAGTTAGGGGATGGTGGGCTGGGTAGGGTGACAGAGGCAGAGCTGGGACCATCTTTATCACTCAAGTGCTCAGGAGCCCTGAGAATAAGACTGTGACTGTCCCTGGCGGGGCTGGAGCTCCCCCTCCAGGAATGATCCTGTGGCTTAGGAGGGAACCTGTGCTCTCTGTGCGCTGCCAAGGGGAGAGGAGGAACAGAGGGGCCTGAGGCTCTGGAAGCTCCGTCTTGTGACCTGGCACCAGGGCAGTCTGTCTGCCTGGCCTGTCATGTGGAGTCATAAGACCTTGGAGGCAATGGTTTAACAAAAGCATGTTCTCTTCTGTCCTGTCAGAGCTCACACTCAAGGAATGTTTCCTGTGGTCCACTGGGCAACTGTAGATGGATGGCCCTGATTCTGCCTTGGGGGCTCCTCCGGTGATAGCCTTATCTCTGTCATTTCTAACCCCCTCGGAAGGTGACTAAAGAGGCTGCAAACCCACCTACAAGAGTGGTTTTAAAAGTTTTGAAGATAGTGGAAAAACCCTGGAAAGTATTTGGAATAAGGCATAATTATAACTATGCCATAGAAAAACCAAACTGTTTTGGGTCCTGACTGTCCCCTCATTAAAAAAAAAAAATCTGAGTACGTCGCCAGGCACTGCCTAGTAGCCAAAGAAATTGTGGTTTTGAGCTGTTCGCTATTTCTAGAAACTTCATAAAGTTAATTCCAAAGTAACAGGGTGGAGACCAAAAAAGGAAGAACGTTATTTTATGGTGCTTTTAGCAAAGATAAAATATTTGCCTCAGGCTCAGGGCCGTCCAGCTCTGAGGACGGCTGGTGGGAGGCATCCAGCTCCTGGGGCTGGTGGAGGGCAAGCTCCTCGCAGGAGGCTGACCCGTAGCTCCTTTCCCTCCCAGCTGCTTCTCCTTTCTCCTCTTTCCTCTCAGCTGACAAATATTTCTTGAGCTCCTCGCTTCCATACAAACCACCGTGTTCAGGACCGACTTCCCTGTTCTAACTCATGTTCAGTATAACTCAGTTTTCATCTTCACAGTCTTCTGAGAGAACTTAAATCTTCATTCAGTGGCCTTCACCCTCAATTAGCAGTTCATTTTATCATTTGGATCTATTTTGCTTTAGAAAACATTCTTTTTGTTCTCTTGTTAAAACTTGGGATCCTGATATTAGTTTGCGGGTTGAAAAAACAGCGACTCTGAAGCACTGTGGAGCCCTCCTCCCATCCTGTACTCCACGGAGCTGGAGAGTAGTTATACCAGTAACCCGAAATGGATTTATATGTGATTTGGGCATTATTATATAGCATTTTCCTGCAGCATAACTACCCCCTAATGACATTTTGTAAAGATTAACATATACTACCTCACAACGGGTGAGAGGTGGCCTAGGAGAACTTTGGGATGTGGAAAATCCGTAGTGAGAATGAATCCGATGCCTGGGTCCTGGTCATAAACCTGCTGCTAACCAATGTGTGACCTCTCTTATCTAGCCACCCCTCCCCGCTTCCTGGATGATCCCTAAAGACTTCAACAGTTCTAACCCCTACGGATCTGTGCATAACTACTTACGGACATTTGGAAATTGATACCAGGCAATGATATGTTCTCTGTTCCCTACAGAGTGAAGGCCGCCCAGACCGAGTTAGGACAGCAAATCCTGGCTGATTTCGAAGAAGCATTTCCTTCCCAGGGTACCAAGGTATTGTTTTGCCTTTTCCCTTCAGTCTTTGGATATTATCACCATTTGCGCCTGATGCACACTCACTGTAGCTACTGTTCATTTACCATTCCAGAAGCGTTTGCCAGCAGCCGTAAAGTCTGTTTGCTAGAGGTTCAGGGTAATGAGACCATCCTTGATTTTAAATATCCCAAAGCGACATTGATTCCCCATCTGTGTCCTCCCAGCATCAAAAAGTGAGGATTTGTTTCAGTTTAATTTAATGTGTGTCAAACCCAAGATGTCTGCCCAGTAAATTCCTTCTTTTTCTCATGGCTATGTTTTAAAAAAATAATAATAATAAAATTTTTTTTCAAGCCGCAGTGTTTTTTAGGATCGTTATATAACTTTTTGGTTTCAGTTTGGTGACGAGACAACTGGGAGGAACGTCCCCAGGCTTATGTAACTCTCGGAGTGACACAGTTAGGAGGCTGGCTTTTAATGATCCTGTTCTTTGGGATTAATCCCTTTAGCTCTCACTGGTAGCATAGCTGTTTGTGTTGTGTCTGCAAAGCCCACGGTATTTCACTTGTGAGCTATTTGGTTACACTTCTCATGTAACAAGCTTTGCCTCACTTGGCCGTCACCGTGCCGGGGTAACTGCCGGGGTAACTGCCTTCAGCGCCATCCTGCAAATTGTAGCAGACATAATCTTAATGCTTTGCATGTGTTGGGGAGAGAAGAACCCTCAGAAGCTTTTTTCCCCCCTCTATTATTTGAGCTATTTCAGGAGAAAGAACTGTGCAGTGCAGAAGTGACCCAAAGCACACGCCGGCAAGCAACACTTGGTGGGTGGAGATGGGGGGCGATATATGTTCATTCACCGAGCCAAGGAACGTTTCCTGGATCTGCTCTATAATTCAATAACTGGAAATATCTTAATCGTTTTTCTTTGCGCCTCATAAAAGAAACTTAGGAAGTAGGTGGGGGTAGCAGCCCCAGCTTTGTAGATTACCTTCTACAGGAAACCTGCCTCTGATTTTAATGTCATAGATTCCGGCTGACTTCTAGCAATCAGGTGATTTATGTGTAAATCACGTTCCTTTGTGGACTTCATCTTCCTTATTCACTTGCTGTAACTGCAGGGAGTGGATATTGGAAAGCTATCCTGTAAAAAGGGGTTGTAAGGTATTCACAAATTACAAACACTAGCCTCTTCTTAGTCCAGGGTCTGCTCTACTATACTCTGCTGTTCACCCTGGTTTTAAGAAGTTTCAGAAAAATGTGGATGAAACCCAGCTTTATAATTTAGAAAAAAATAATGTTGACCTACATTATATCTTTTTCTCAGACCCCAGGAGGCAGATGAGGTGACAAATGGTTTTCTTTAACAACTTGCTTCCCTTTTCTCTGTCTGGGCGACTTTTTTTTAGGAGTTTTCTTTTTTCCTTCTGAATGACTATTGACTTCTCTTAAAGGCCTTGTGTTATTATTACTGTTTCACAAATGGAAGTCAAGATTTTAAAAAAAAAAAATTACCCAAAGGTTACCTATTAGGTCCTTTTAAAATGAAAAAATCTGAACCCATGAGCCCATAGGTTTTGGCTTTCGTGACTTCTCTGTCAGATCAAACCTTTTCATCTAGAAGCCAAAGCTGAGCAGTCAGCGTGCGCAGTGAATGACAGAACAGCCACTCAGCGCGGAGCAAGTCAGAATTTTAACAATTTAGCTCTCGGGCAGCTTAGGTAACGCTTAGGAAACTCTTGAACTTCAGTTGAGGTGGATAAATTGGGCAGAACTGACAAAAAAAAAAATCATAAAGATTTGGAAGACCCTTAATCATCACCTAGTTAAAGTCCATTATTTTTTTTCACTTATATTTCAGATGAGTGTCAATAATTGTGCCAAAGCTATGTGGCTATTTAGCCAAGCCAAGAGCAGATGCCAAGTGTTCTTTTCACTGTAACCCACTCAGCCAGCCATGTTCATTCAGTGAGTTACTATAAAGAAAGGTTCAGCAAGACTGAATTGCCTTCAGTAATACAAAGGCCTTCCCACCACGATGTATCAATACAGCCCCTTGATAGTTACTTCTACTGTTTCTTTTCAGGTCAGGGGGCCAGTATCATAATATTTTACCTTTGGCTGCCTGTCTGCATGGTTGCCTATCAGTGGGAAAATGCTGGTGGTTTAGAACCTGGGTTTAGGTTTTAAATGCCAGCACACTGTTTGGCACAAATAGAGCACCTTAAGAACAGGAATCCAAGGTTAGAATCGGGGGAAATTGGCATGTGTGGAGTGAGACTGGTATCATTCTGATTTTTAGGGCTCTTCAGCAAGGTGACTTCAGCTCAGATAGCAAAAGTTCCTACCATCATTGCTGGCCCTGTTTCTAAAATGTCTCATTGCTGATTCATGGAGTAGCTTTTATATTGGCTACTGCAGACTAGCTTAATGATTCTTTCATCAAGGAACAAGTAACTAAAATATCCATCCACAGCACAAAAATGAGTGTCAGGGGAGTGGAAGTAATAATAACATCATGAGTAGAACAAGAAGCAGCAGCTGTCAGAGGCCATAAGATTTAAAGGTCACTTCTGGCTTTTGAACTGGTGTGTGTTTGTTTTACCAGAGGCCAGGAGGACCCAGCAATGTCCTACGAGATGCTTGTCTGATTGCTAATATTTTGGACCCCAGAATCAAACAAGAAATCATCAAAAAGTTTATTAAACAGCATCTGTCAGAATATCTAGTACTTTTTCAAGAAAACCAAGATGTAAGTATTGACCAAAGGAGATCAGATGTTACATTTGAATTTATTAATTTATTTTAAAATTTATTTTATTTATTTTATTTTTGGCTGCATTGGGTCTTTGTTGTTGCACGTGGGCTTTCTCTAGTTGTGGCTATCAGGGGCTACTCTTCGTTGCAATGCGCAGGCTTCTCATTGCGGTGGCTTCTCTTGTTGCGGAGCACAGGCTCTAGGCGCTCGGGCTTCAGTAGTTGTGGCTTGCAGGCTCAGTAGTTGTGTCACGCAGGCTCTAGAGTGCAGGCTTAGTAGTTGTGGCTCACGGGCTTAGTTGCTCCGCGGCATGTGGGATCTTCCCGGACCAGGGATCGAACCCGTGTCCCCTGCATTGGCAGGCAGATTCTTAACCACTGTGCCACCAGGGAAGCCCTGTTACGTTTGAATTTTATTGAAAATTGATTGCTCTCAAGTCTGTGATTTATATTTTATTAGTGTTACTGTCTTAAAATGTTGATTGTTGGACCATGAATCCTAGGGGCTGACTGTACAGTTCAGCAATTCTTAACCATTTTGGGGTCACTGACCCTTTGGAGAAATTAATGAGAGCTACAGATCTTCTCCCCAAAAATGCACCTATGCATAAAACTTTGCATACAGTTTCAGGAAGTTTGTAGAACCCTGAAGCCCAATCATAGACCCCAGGTTAAGAACCTCTGGATCAAGTAAAAAAAAAGTAGCCTAGACTCTGAAACCGTGAGAAATAGAGAAATCGGTTTTGTTTTTCTTGGTTCTATGTTTTTGCTTATTTTCTTGAACTGTCAATACTACTTGTAAGCACTGGGGTGGATTTTGTTCCCTGCCTCCCCAAGGTTGCCTGGCTGGACAAGATTGACCGGCGCTATGCCTGGATCAAGCGCCAGCTTGTGGACTATGAGGAGAAATACGGCCGGATGTTCCCACGTGAGTGGTACATGGCGGAGAGGATTGCAGTAGAATTTTGCCACATCACAAGGTAGATGCCAACTCTCTACTGGTTTTGGTGTTGATTGAAATCAGTTGAAACCAGTTGATTGAAACCAATCCCCCAGTCTCTACAGGCTCCGTGTTGTCTTGTGGATTTGGTACCACTCCCACCTTTTTTGGTTTGTTTGTTTGAAAGTCATCATTTTAATGAGAATGTCTTCACCTGTGCTGGACTCCACTCAGAAGACTCCTTTCCTCTTGCGAGTCAGATTTTGTATACCCAAAACCAAGTCCCAAACTCCAGCTGTAGCTATATCCCGCCTTCTCCAACTCTAGAGCTCCAACCCTAGAGGAGAGAGCATTATGTGAAGGCAAGGTAAACACTTGATAAGGAGACATGGCAAAGGTTACATGAGAAGCCCTGGGCCAGTAGATTGTAGCCAGAGCACTTGTTTGTGTGTTTGTTTTGCCTTAAGAGCAAAATATACCCAACACAGCAGCTAAGTCTGCTCTTATCTTTGCTCTAGGACTTTCCTATAGCCTCGCCCTTGCCTTGAACAGCCTGCCGCCTTTTTTTTTTTTTTTTTTAATTTATTTATTTATTTATTTATTTTTTGGCTGTGTTGGGTCTTCGTTTCTGTGCGAGGGCTTTCTCTAGTTGCGGCAAGCGGGGGCCACTCTTCATCTCGATGCGCGGGCCTCTCACTATCGCGGCCTCTCTTGTTGCAGAGCACAGGCTCCAGACGCGCAGGCTCAGTAGTTGTGGCTCACGGGCTTAGTTGCTCCGTGGCATGTGGGATCTTCCCGGACCAGGGCTCGAACCCGTGTCCCCTGCATTGGCAGGCAGATTCTCAGCCACTGCGCCACCAGGGGAGCCCCCCAGCCTGCCTTCTTAATCAACTAAAAGCTCATCAACTAGATTTCCCTGTAGCGGTTCATTGCCTCACATTTTCCCACATGTCTGTATCACCTGTATCAATGTGCAGTGAGAATACATCCATCATTGTCCTGCTTTTCTTTTTTTTAAAATAAATTTATTTATTTATTTATCTATTTATTTATCTATTTATTTATGGCTGCATTGGGTCTTCATTGCTGCACACCGGCTTTCTTTGGTTGGGTCAAGCGGGGGCTACTGTTCATTGCGGTGCATAGGCTTCTCATTGCAGTGTCTTCTCTTGTTGCGGAGCATGGGCTCTAGGCACGTGGGCTTCAGTAGTTGTGGCATGCAGGCTCTAGAGCGCAGGCTCAGTAGTTGTGGCGCATGGGCTTAGTTGCTCCGCGGCATGTGGGATCTTCCCGGACCAGGGCTCGAACCCTGTGTCCCCTGCATTGACAGGTGGATTCTTAACCACTGCGCCACCAGGGAAGCCCTGTTCTGCTTGTCTACTTGCTGGGTAGATTGTTCCAGAGGGGCAGGGGCAGTATCTACTTCAGTGACATAGTAGACACTCAGGAAATAGTTGTTGAGAACATTTCCCACCCCTACTACAGTGTTTATAGTCTTTGGATAGTTAATATTATTGGCATCTGAGTGTTCTAAGCATTTTAAAGACCTTCTCTCATTCATCCTGTCTTCACTTTCCATGAGTGTAGCCCAGGAACAGATAGTCTCTCTTTTTTTTTTTTTAATTTATTTGTTTGTTTGTTTATTTATTTATTTTTGGCTGCGTTGGGTCATCATTGCTGCGCACGGGCTTTCTCTGGTTGTGGCGAGCAAGGGCTGCTCTTTGTTGCGGTGTGCGGCCTTCTCATTGCCATGGCTTGTCTTGTTGTGGAGCACGGGCTCTAGGCGCGCGGGCTTCAGTAGTTGTGGCACACGGGCTCATTGGTTGTGGCTCGTGCGCTCTAGAGTGCAGGCTCAGTAGTTGTGGCACACGGGCTTAGTTGCTCCATGGCATGTGGGATCTTCCCAGACCAGAGCTCGAACCCGTGTCCCCTGCATTGGCAGGTGGATTCTTAACCACTGCACCACCAGGGAAGTCCCAGATAGTCTCTTTATATCAAAGAATTAAAGCCCAAGAAGTATAGATCAACGTATCTATTGACAAAGCTAAAGCTAGAGTCAAAAGTTTTTATCTTTGCTTGCAGCTTTACCACAACAGTGGTGGGAACGGGCTTTTATTGGTTATGTAGTCCCTTCTAATAGTGCACAATTACATTAACTCCAAGTTACTTAATTTATTTTTTTATTTTTTATTTTTTTATAAATTTATTTATTTATTTATGTATTTTATTTTTGGCCGTGTTGGGTCTTCATTGCTGCGTGTGGGCTTTCTCTAGTTGCATCGAGCAGGGGCTACTCTTTGTTGTGGTGCATGGGATTCTCATTGCGGTGGCTTCTCTTATTGCGGAGCACGGGCTCTAGAGCGCAGGCTCAGTAGTTGTGGCACACAGGCTTAGCTGCTCCGCAGCATGTGGGATCTTCCTGGACCAGGGCTCCAACCCGTGTCCCCTGCATTGGCAGGCAGATTCTTAATCACTGTGCCACCAGGGAAGCCCCAGGTTAATTTATTTATTAATTTATTTCAAAAAATATTTATTTATTTATTTATTTGTTTAGGGTGTGTCGAGTCTTAGTTGCCGCGTGTGGGATCTTTAGTTGTGGCATGTGGACTTCTTAGTTGTGGCATGCATGCGGGATCTAGTTCCCTGACCAGGGATTGAACCCGGGCTCCCTGCGTTGGGAGCGCTGAGTCTTACCTACTGGACCATCAGGGAAGTTCCAACTCCAAGTTAATTTTTTAAAAAGTCCCATATCTAAGCATAAGTGAACCACCTTAGAGTAATTCATGGTAGTCATCTCTCTTAAAATCATAGGTACAGTCAAGTTGTATGCTTTAAGGGTACATTGTGGGGGGCGTGGGGATTTCTTAGGGATATTGGCTGTTGATTTTGTTTTTTAGTAGGCTTTATTTTTTTAGAGCAGATTTAGGTTCACAGCGAAATTGAGAGGAAGATACAGAGATTTCCCATATACCGCCTGCTGCCCCATCCCCCCACCAGATAGCCTCCCCCATTATCAACATCCCCGACCAGAGTGTACCCTGTGTTACAATCGCTGAACCTACACTGACACATCATTGCCAAGCAGAGTCTGTAGTTTACATTAGGGTTCACCCTTGGTGCTGTACATTCTTTGTGGTGGTGGTTTTCAGGAACACATTTGCTACTGGATTTAGATAACCTTTTTGTACTGATTCAAGGTTGATTGTGGTTATGACTTTCTGAGTCCTGATAAGCAAAGAAAGAGTGAATTCCTTGAGAAATTGATAAGTAATTCGCTTTAGCCTCCAGTTCCGTGACTTGCAAAATTCATTTTCTGTGAAAACTGAAGTCCGCAGGAGACTGGGAGTACCCAAAAGCCAACACATCTGCTGCTGTTGCGTCAGCTAATGTCAGTGTTGCTGCCAAGCTTTCATTATTCGAATTTTGGCTAAAATCCGACAGATGCATAATTCTCAAATAAATTCAGAGACTCTATTTGGTTTTTGTCATTTATTTATGAGGAAAGATGACCCATGTCTCAGTGCTTCCTAAGAACCCTTGTGTTACTGCTCCCTTACCGCTTAACATCCCGAGACGGGACACTTGAGCGTCACGTAAGCTTCACAGGCAGGAACCACCCAGACATGTACCTGTCACTTTTCACACGGGGATTCCCGTCTCTCACGTCTCTTTCCAGGGCTCCTGCTGTCTGGTGGAAGAGGTGATTATTGAGCTCTCTGGAAGAGGGAGGGCTTTGTAATTCAGTACTTAATGACTTGTGAAATTATATAGAATATTTGCATTTTTATAAAATACTGAGTAAATGCTTCATATATATTATTAACAAATTATTGAGAAGTTTAAAGATAAAAATTGTAGTACCCATGTAAACAAATTGATGTCCATAATCCTTGAGTTTCTTTTTTTGACTAGTAGATAATTTCATCTTAAAATTGTTATTTAGAATATGTATTTCTATTCCCTGAGCATTAAACTTAGTGATAGACCTCAGGTTTTGAAATGACCACATACTTTTTTTTTTTTATAGTATAAGCTAAAGCCACTTACTTTGTCTTATCTTGAATGATCAGTTTGTTTGACAACATTCTTATATCTTTAATTTGAAGGACAGAACTGGCCAAGATCATGCGTACCAGAGCTAAGGAAATTGAAGTGAAATTGCTTCTCTTTGCTATTCAAAGAACGACTAACTTTGAGGGGTTTCTTGCAAAACGCTTCTCCGGGTGTACCCTGACAGATGGAACTCTGGTAAGACGGTCCTAAGGGAGACTGGACCAGGAAATCAGTGGCCTGGGTGGGTGGGCTTCACTTCAGTCTTTCACACTGTGGTGGTTCCATCCATTGGCTCAAGTGCTTAATCCCCCATCCCAGGGATTTTGCTGAATTTGTGCAAATAGTCATACAGAATACTCTGTATGGATTTATTGTTTGTCTATTATGCAGTACTTCATGTTTCTAGAATGTCCTGTCATCATTTTGTCTAAGGATAGGCCCCATTTTAAAGACTAGTAATTCTGTGAGTCATAGAGGCCTCACTTATTCAGTCACAAATACCTTATTACATTATCAACTCTTGAGTTTTATTAACAATTAGGATATGTTTAGAGGAAATGTACCAAGAAAGAGGTGAACTGCAGCCTTAAAAGCAGAAAACATTGGAGATTTCTACAATGTTCGTCATTGAAGAATGGTTAAATAAAATATGGTAAATTCATGCTGTGGAATAGGTATAGCAGTTTGAAAGTGGTAGAATGGGGGATAGATCTAGATGTGCTGTCATAGAAAGAAAACCTCTCACATATGTTAGGTGCAAAATGTAAGCTGCAGCCCAGTATATATGGCATAATTCCATTTGTGTGAGAAGCATATTTATGTATGTAAATAGGTAAGAAAAAGGTCTGGAAATGATAACAGTGGATGGATGTCTCTGGGGAAAGGAAATTAGAGTGAGACTAGGTAGAGAAGCAAAGAATTTTTTTTTTTTTCATTTTATTCTGGTAATTTGTTTGAATTTTTCTTATACAAATGCATTTATATACTTTTTAAACTTTGCTTTTACATAGTCTAACAATGTTATTTTTCAATTTTTTTTAAATGAGGGAGATGGCCCAAACAGTGACTTCCAAACTTTCTCCCCCTCCTCCTCTCCCTCCTCCCCCTCCTCCTCATTCCATTTTTAATTGAAGTATAGTTGATTTACAGTGTTGTGTTAGCTTCAGGTGTACAGCAAAGTGATTCATTTATACATATATGTATTCTTTTTCAGATTCTTTTCCATTATAGCTTATTACAAGATATTGAATATAGTTTTCTGTGCTATACAGTAGGTCCTTGTTGTTTATTTTATATATAGTAGTGTGTATCTGTTAATCCCGTATTCCTAATTTATCCCTCTCCCTCTCTTTCGCCTTTAGTAACCATAAGTTTATTTTCAATGTCTGTGAGTCTAAACTCTTCCTGCTAACAAACTGTAATGTGGGATCCACACAGAATAAGAGCTCACAGTTTGGGAACCTCCACTGTGTATCTCACACTGTGCCAGGTGCGTTTGCCTGCAGTCCATCGCTTTGCTTCATCAACTGTAGGAAATACTCCTTTGAAACTTACTCGAGGTCACACAGCTAATAGGCACATATAGAAAACTCTGAGCTATTGTGCTTGAAGCAGGGGCAAGGCAGAGATTGGGCCTAGAGTGCCTTTCTGTCGCTCACCCGTCACCTCTACTACTTTCTCTGGCCCCCACCCTGCCGGTCATAAAATCCTGGGACCTCACTGGAATCCCCTCTTTGCCGCCCCCCAAGACCTGCCCCAGAGTAGGCACGTAAGGAGCTGGTCCCTCAGGGCAGTGGGCTGAAGCGTGGTGATGGCAGCGCTTAGTTTTAAGGGAAGACCATAAAACCCTGTCTACTCAGGGCCACTCGTGACCTCACTAAAATAAAATGCAGGGAACCACAAAGCACTCTTTCCATACTTAACAAATAAAACTATATATATACAGATATATGGACGCTCCTCTGCTTGTTAACTCATGTTCAGAATGGATTTCTTCTTATTAACAAGGAAAAAAAAAATAGTACATGAGACAAATGAAAGTGCCCTTAAAGAAAATGCAAATCCCCAAAGGCAGCAGGTCACACAGATGCTATCGAGAGAAGCTTGTGTCCCTCCTGAGAAGTATTTGGTTGACTTCAGTGCCCACCTGACGTCCTCATGCTGGTGCTCCTCTCCTCCCTGCCCGAGCTGTGCTTTTGGCCTGGTTTCCAGCAGAGACTTGTGTGGCTCCGGTTCAGCCCTCCAGGGATCTGCCTGGGGACCAGGCGGTTTGAGTGTTGAGCACAGGCCCCAGCTGGGTGTCCGCCTGCGTCACACGGCTCCCTGCCGGGCAGGGTGGGTAGTGCACGGGGTCGGGCTCCGGGAGCCAGTAGTCCGGCTCACTGTTCAGGAAATGTGTCCCTTGAAGAGTGCTTGAATAACAGCAGTCCTAAACACCTGTTCTGAGCCATTCCTCCCTTCCTTTGGCTGGGCCCTTCTTCCTAGTGATTTTGGTTTTACATTTAGGGAGCTCTAATGTCGTAGGGGAACGAATGGCCGGCCCTGTGGTACCTGATGACCAGGAGACCTTGTAAACTCGGGGCTGTCCTGGGACACGTCAGGCCTCACCTGTGCTAGGAAATGCCCCAAAGGTCAAAAGAGCTGGAGTAATGTGGGCTGGGAAGGCCCCCTCTACACCAGGTGAGGCTGCTGTGCAGGGTAACCACGTAGAGACCGTGAAAAATAGGCAGGAGCTGAATGTAAGTTTGCAAAGACAGCGCTTTTTCTGTGGAAAGCTGGTATAGGAATGTCAAAGCAGCAGTTGGTCAGCTGTTAACCGACTTCTGTCTGAGGGAGGAGAGGGCTGGAGGTACCTGTTCTTTGGGGCAGCCCAGCCTCTCCGCTTTCACCCGCTGCCAGGGCCACGCTCCTGGGCTGCAGCCTTCCAGCTCCTGGTCACTAGGAACCCCTGAACCTTTCCCACCAATCCCTTCCTTTTTGGACTTCTGGTTTTGAAATGTTCTGGCATAATCGATTTACAGAGATCTCCTCCAGTTGCTCAGCTGTTGCTTGCCTCTCCTATAAAGTTTGCAGAGAGTTTCAGTTTACAGATCCTTGGCCAGGAAATCCTGCTGAGCCAGGAGCTTTTCATTCATCCCTCCAGTTGGTCAGCTGTCTTCTGCACAGACTTCTCCAAGTCACTCGACGTCTTTAAGTCAGCTCTTCCCCCAGACTGTTCTTTGTCACAGTTAGCGTGACCCGGTCATCATTCTGCATTTTCCAAGTCCTGACCATGGCTGCTCCATAGCCTGTGAGGATTTTCCCTTAAAGATTAGTTTCTAGAAAGGCAACAGAACTCCTCTGGCCTCTTCCACAAGGCAGGCCAGGTCCTGGAGAATTGGTTCACTGCAGCCCTGCTGTGGGGAGATGTGAACCGCCGTGCTTCTCACTGTCGGTGATGTTCACTCTGACCCTGGTCCTGCCGACACCTTGCTGTGGGCAGTTGGGGCCACACCTTCGTCAGTAGCCTGTAAGCCTCAGCATCAGGGACCCCGATGGATTTAGTCATGACCACTGACCATGCTCCCAACAGACAGGGTTGGGAAGAGGCTGGCCTGGCCTGGGCCAGGAGGGCCACCTGGCCTGATGGCCACACTAGCTACTGGATACCCCCCCTGAAGACTGGCTGCTCCTTGTCTCCTTACCTCCTCCCCGTCGTGCCTTGATCCCAGGATATACCTTTTGGAAAATCTTCTGTGGTCACCCTTTTGTTTCAGGGTATCAGAACTACAAAATGAACCAGAGTATATCATAGTACCCTTTAACATATGCCAAATTTCATAGAAAGTTAGCAAATTCCTTGGAAGATTATAGAGCAGATAAGAAGTCAGCCAAGGAGCCAAGTTGACCAGAGACCCTCCCAGGCCTGTGCCCTTCCCCCTCTTCACTTTATCACTCAGGTCCTTTTAAGCCCCTTGGTGACTGATTGACAGTCAAACAATGAGGGTGAGCTTGAGAGGGGACAGGCTCACCTGGAAAGCCCTTCCTATCTGATCCATGTGATGCATCATCTTTTGCTCTATTTTTGACAGATGCGATTTGACATCTGTTAGAAATCTAGATGAAAGAGCCTTAAGGACAGGGCTTGTTTTGTTTTTTACTATCCCAGCCCCAACAAGCTTATAACACCCTGTGCTGTAACTGTTACTGGAAGAAGGGAGCTGCCAAGCCTTCTAGCTAATTGCCTAAACTCCTGACCCTTTAGGAGGGATTTAAAATAGTCTGTAAATTAAGGGACTTCCCTGGCCGTCCAGTGGTTAGGGCTCCGCGCTTCCAGTGCAGGGAGCATGGGCTCGATCCCTGGTCGGGGAACTAAGATCCCACATGCTGTGTTGCACGGCCAAAAAAAAAAAAAAAAAGAAAAGTCTGTAAATTAAAATGCCTTGAAATTAAAAGCAAATGTCTAGGTATGATTTAGCTATGCCCACATGCATTATTAAGGACTCGACAATTAGATTTAAGGTTAAACATTATATTCAGCCTTTATGAAAGCACTGAAGTGAAAATCACCTTAAAATGGTGAATTTTATGTTAATTATATCACAATTTTAAAATACCAAGGGTTTTAGAAAATATTGTCTGAGTTTAGTTATAAATCATCTTCACGTTTCAGGTAATTTGTTTACCAAAAAGAGAGAAGGGGGGAGAGTAATACATGCCTGTTAAAGCGCAAATAAATTTTAAAAGAACAATCTCTTCTTTCTCAATTACTCTAAATCCCTCTCCCCAGAGATGTGCACTGTTTAACAATTTGGGGTATAATTTGAGACTCTTCCAAGCATACACGTGCACGTGCACACACACACACACACACACCGGGTTTTTTTGTTTGTTTGTCTGTTTGTTTTACAAAAAACAGACAGTGTTGCCCATGTGTCTGAAGAGGACTTTATTTAGTGCTTCTCATGTGATCAGCATTTATCCACAAGTGTTTTTCAAGCTCCGTCTTGGTGCAGGGCCTTGGGAAAAGATGAAAAATTGAATCAGACAGTTGCTTATGTTCTATTAGGAGAAAGAAACCTATACATAACTGTCACAACATAAGATATGAACATGGTGGTACCAAGAACAAAAGAGGGGTTCCAGTGATGTTAAACCAGGTGCAAATAGTCCTGTACTTACCGTCCTATCAGCTGAAGCCTCCAAGCCATCTCTTTAAGAACAAATCAGGAACTGGGCCGGAGTAAAGTGTTTATGGAATGAGAAACGCAGAAATTGTGGAACTTTCACCTCATAATGAAAGCTCTCTCCTCCAGAGAAAGGAAGTACATTCATCTTAAATTTCAGAATTCCTTCTTTGATAATTTGAAGTGTCCAGCTAAGGCCTCAGAAAGGCATGTGTGCAGGCAGACCCAGATATGGATGCACTACTGACTAAAGCCTGACCATCTCCTCCCAACAGTAAATTAGACAGCTTTGCTGGCCTGTGGCCCTTGTGGTTCTGAAGGTGGGTGTGGGGAGTCCCATGTGGTTTAATTAGTAGGAATTAACTTGCCGAATGAAGAATTTTTCCTTCCTGTATGGACTTGAAATCAACTGTCATCATAGCAAAAAGAATGAATCCTTTTAAAATTGGAAAGTCGTTCATTTCTCGGCAAATTTTTGTTTCACTTAGCAGCCCCAGAGCTCATGGAATATGTCATTTGAGTTCTTTCAAATCTAAACCTAACCTTGTAATTCTCTGTGGGCTCTGACAGCCGCAGAGCAGGAATGAGAAGCATGGTCTGGTTGGCTCCGCCTGAGGGGCCCTTGCACAGAAGGCTCAGTTGTGCTGGTGATGGCTGCCTGCAAAGACTTGTTCTTTTATCACAGCAAATCAATCTGAGCAGTAACATGGCCCACTATATAGCAGGAGTCTATGTCCACCCTTCAGGGTTTTATGATATAACATTTGCCAATAGGATGGTGGTACAGGCGTTACTTTGAGGGCTTCATTGGAGACTAGGGGAGAAGGGTGAAGCCTTGTAATTTGATGGGTGCATTGCTTTCATTTCCTGGAGAGCTCCCAAAGAGACGATATAGTAGGGACAGGATCTCACTTGTGATTAAAAAGAATTCTTTTTGTGAGTCTTCGAAGTCCTGTGCTCCCCGCTCTTTCCCTCTGGAGAGTTGCTTCACTGAGAGAGGCAGAGCCACGGTTCTGCCTTCGTGACTTGCCCACCCCGATTAAACACTAACGACAGCCCCCATGTGCTGAGCTTCCCCTATGAGCCGGCCGTCGTGTGAAGCTGCTCTATAGACATAGTCATGCTTTGCGTGCGTTATCTCATTAATTCTCATGACAGCTCCGTGCAGCGGGTGTTGATATCCCTTCATGTTGCAGCTAGAAGGACTGAAGCATGGAGAAGTTAAGCCACATACCCAAGTGGTAGAGCCTGGGCGCGAACCCAGCCCCGTCCCTCAGTCAGTGGTTGCACCAGCCACACAGTTGCTCGGGCCGGAAAGCACACGACTCTCGATTCCTTTCTTTTCTTCCTCCTCACATCCACTCTCTCACCAAGTCCTCTTGACTCTCTCCTAAAGATGCCCCAGGTCTGGCCACTTTTTTCCATCTCCACAGCTCTAGCTTAGCCCACTCCCACATCAGCCCCGCCTGGCACACTGCAGCAACCTCTTCAGACTCTAAAACTGGATCCTACCGCTGCCCTGTTTAAAACCCCCAGTGACTGCCCAGTTGCCCTGAGAAGAAAACCTAACGTTTCCCACGGCCCACGACAGGCTGTGTGATTGGGTCCCGGCTGCCCCGCCCCCTCACCCCCTCCTCCTTTCATTCCAGCCTTTGCATGGGATCCCCTTGGTGAGAATGCTCTTCTCCAGGTCTTTGCCCCACTGGCTCCTTCTCCTCATTCAAGTCTCTGCTCAAAAATCCACTCCTCACAGGGGCCCTCTCGGGTCACCATATGAAGAAGCACTTCCCCGGCCTCACCCCCAGCCCAGCGCAGTTCCTACATTGTATTTTCATCGCAGTGCCTCCCTTCTTTATCTTGCTCCGAGCTGCATCTCCGGTGCCTGAGAGTGTGCCTGGAGCCGAGCAGATGCTCAGCACATGACTACGGAATGGATGGCGTCACGTGCTGGTCCCTTTGCCTAGAAAGCCCCGGCCATCCCACGCCCCCCCCACGCTGAACTGTGGAGCATCCTTCAGGTCTGGCTCAAACGTCGTTTCCTCAGGGAAGTCTTCTGTGACCCTCTGTTGCATCCTTTCGTAACCTTTGCTTTTCCTGCAAATATTCACATATGCTTGTGTGATTATTTGGTTGGAGTCTGTCTCTCCCACCTGACTGTAAGCTCCCTGAGGGCAGAGGATGACCCACCTCGCTCCCTGCTTTCCTTGTCGTGCCCAGCACATCCCTTTGTCGAGTGGGTGAATGGAGGAGTGAATCCCTTTTCTGGTATCAGCTTGGTCCCCGGTTGGAATGTGTGTGCCTGAAATGAACAAGAAGTTCCTGAGTGCCCCTGACTCCCTGGTCATCTCATCAGTATGTTACTAGAGAGAGAGACTGCGGGAGTAGGAAAGACACCTTTCCTTTTGGGAAGCTCCTGACCCGGTGACACCAACAAGTAGCCCACATTATACGGCCTGAAACGTTGCTCTGCTTTTTCACTGTTGCCTTTTATGTTTCCTTCTTACGACTTAGGTCCACCCATTGGATGCTCCACCGGTGAGCATGGAGCCCATGGAGCCCAGGAACACCCTCAGTCCACTTCACCAATGTCCCCCTTTTGTCATGATTTCCAGGAACACATTGTTTTTAAAATGAGGCCCAGCTGTATGTAATTGTGAGACGTTATCATCAACCCTGGTAGACCTAGCAATAGATGAGGAACGTTTGGTTCAAAAATTCATATCCTGTTTCTGTGGCTGAATGATTTTGAACAAAGCTTTTCCCTTCAGTTGCTGGCTTGCTCTTTACGCCTCCAGAGGACTGAAAGACTCAGAATCGTTGAGATTCAGCTCCTCAGTATGGTCCCCAAACCCACTGTTGAGCCAGTGGGATCAGGAATCCAGTGCTACTAACTAATTTAACTTGTTGTTGAAGCTTAGATTCCCTTTCTCACCCTCACCCTAAAACACCAGCAACCCTCACAGAGACAACTAAAACTTAGAAATATGGCTTTCAAAGAAACATTTCTAAAAATATCCTAATTTTGAAAATGAATGTAAATTGCTTTACATTTATAAGGATTTTTTTTCCGTATCAGGCAAAGAAGCCAAAGTTCCGAGTGTATCCGTTTGAAATGTTTGCTGGGTTCTTAGACCATATTGTTTCTCCAGAGGATACCACAAAAATCATTGTCCTACCACTGATTACCTTGAGCTAATACATTAATCACAGGGCTTTCTTCATACACCAAGGCTCTGTCTAGCTAGATAATAGCATCCAAGTGTTTTGGCCAAGAATTAAGTAGTTTACATGAGTGTAAGTGGAATTGTCTTAAAGCCTAAACCACACAGGTGTGGTTTTTGTTTTTAAGTTTTATTTTTTATTTTTCTGGGTTGGTTGGTTGGTTCTTTTTTTTTTTTTTTTCTTTTTTCTTTTTTGGTAATATCTTCAGCTGATGTCCTGGCACTTGACAAAGTCATTCACACACTGTGGTCCATCTGCCTTCCCTCTTGGCGTAGGGATTAGTTCAGGCTGCTCCACTGATGTATGCTCAAATGTCATAAGTACTTTTAGAAACTCCTCTCCACCCAGCTTCTTGTCTCCAGAGAGTCATTCCTTTCCCCTTCCCCGCTTCCCCAGCACCAGCCAATCCCTTTTATCCTGTTTGTCCACTTAGTTCCCTTTCTGCTAGAACGCCCAGCTCCCTGGCATAAATAACATCCTGAGGTAGAATTTGTAAAAAATTCCAAAGATCTGCCTCGATTCTGTTGTCACACTGGAATCATCATCGGTAATATGTATCATGTGCTTCTCCTAGGGTTTCACATGCTTTATCACATTTAATCACTCAAGTAGTCCTGTAACTCTATCCTCCTCATTCAGCAGATCAGGCCGCCGGGGCTCAGAGAAGCTAGACGGTTTGGCCACCGCAGCAGCGTTGGAGCTAAAAACCCACATCTCCTGCCTCCAGCTTTCCCGCTAGCCCGAGGTCCCACTCGATGATATCTTTTGAAAGAACGGTCGCATTCAGGAGCTGGGGAGTAATTTTTCTCAAGATTTTATTGTGGTTGTTGTAATGAGACTTATTTGGGAAGGGACTTCTCTCTATAATCTAGAACACAAAAGATTAGCTCTATAGTTTCTTTTTTTAAAATTTTTTAAAATTTTTGTCTGCGTAGGGTCTTTGTTGCTGCGCACGGGCTTTCTCTAGTTGCGGCGAGCAGGGGCTACTCTTCGTTGCGGTGCGCAGTCTTCTCATTGCGGTGGCTTCTCTTGTTGCGGAGCACGGGCTCTAGGCACGAGGGCTTCAGTAGTTGAGGCTCACGGGCTCTAGAGCGCAGGCTCAGTAGTTGTGGCACACGGGCTTAGTTGCTCCGCGGCATGTGGGATCTTCCCGGACCAGGGCTCGAACCCATGTCCCCTGCATTGGCAGGCAGATTCTTAACCACTGTACCACCAGGGAAGTCCTATAGTTTGTTCTTGAATTCAAACCCATCTGGCATTTTGACTCATTCATATTTATGAAGACCTATGACATGCCAGACACCAGAGATAAAAACGAGACAGATGTGATTCCTGCTGTCACAGAAGCTAGTGGGGAGAAGACAAATAAATGAGCAGTTGTGGTATTTTAATAAATACCTGGGTAGGGGACATACCGGGGGGGATGGGAGTGTGTGACTGGGACTTCTAACCCAGACTTGACAGGTGAGAAAGGCTTCCCAGAAGAGGGGACTTCTGACTTGAAGACTGAAGGATGACGGGGAATTTTAGGCAGCTTTGGATTGGGTTTGGGTGGGCAGTAAGGTTTCAGGAAGAGGAAGAAGCAGTGTGAAGGCCTGGAGGTGAGAATGTGGTCAAGGTTGTCTCAGTTTTTGCTCATTAGATCGGATTTCATGATGTAGCTGTTGGAGAGACTTGGAAAAAGCAGATCAGTGGGGAAAGCTACTGACTACGCTCAGAACATACCTATCTGTTTCTCACATCTAATCAACAGAAAAAACTCGAGTCTCCACCCGCATCCACCAATCCCTTCCTGGAAGATGAGCCAGCAACAGAGATGGAGGAACTGGCGATGGAAAAAGGAGACGTAGAGCAAGTAAGTCTGGTTTGCGTTTCCCTGCGCAACCTATCTAATGTTTGTTTCTGAAAATGGGTCTGCCTTGCTCTAAATATGATCCCTTGGCTGTTGACTACATTCAGAGATTACAACCTTGGTGGTCTTTGTAGAAGGCCTTGATCTGAAAGTGCATTTAGAAACCGGAGTGAAAGAGCAGCCCTTCCCGCCCCACCCCTTGGCTCCCGAATGGCACACCGGCCTTAGCAACACGGCCAAGCTTAATTAATTAGCCCATGTGGTGGGGCAGCAGAACTCTGCCCTGCCTCCTTCATCATCTCCCAAGCTTGTCAGCTTAGCTTTCCATTGTCCCCTGATCTGGTCTAGTGATGACATGAGCGGCTGAAAGGTCCCGGGTGAAGTTAGCAGCACCGTCAGCCAGGAGAGGTCTCCGCTCAGCGTAAGCCGAGCACCTTCGTCTGGAAGCCATTGGGGAGGCCTGGAAACACCATGGTGACCAATGGCATATTTAGAGAGTTACTTTTCAGAGCACACCAGCACTTTCATTTCCTTCAGCTTTTTCTGTCCAACTCTAAATTTCCTCTCCCTTCATCCCACAGAATGGTGTTTTTGTTTCACTGCCATTTTATGATGAGAGAGCTTAGAGCAATAAATCAGGACTTTTCCTGTCTGGATTAGTGATCCTTCTTTTTAATTTTCTACACTTGGCTGCTAGAGGATTATTTTATGGTATTGTTTTTGCTCCAGACATCACTGAAAGGGAGGCCTACTGGGAAGAGCAGCTCTGGGAAACCCGTAGCCATGCACTTTGCAGTTAACCCTGCATTCCTAGCATGGGGAGGGTAGGTGTACAATCCTGGCAGGAGCCAAGAGAGCAGAATTTCCAGGAGCAGTTCTGAAGTGACGCCATCAAATGTGTCTGATCCATCGATTAAATAATTATAGTGACATGGATGCCTCACATTTTCATGGTGCTTTATGGTTTAAAAGTCCTTTCCACGCTTTATTCCCTTTCATCCTCACAATGCCTGCCTTTCCTTTTATAGGATTTTATATGGGAGCTGCAGGTTAAGTGACTAGCCCAGGGTTACATAGTTTGAAAGTGGAGGAGCTGAGACCAGAAGCTAGGTCTAGAAGTCAGAGACTAGAATTCCTTTTCTGGCGTTCCTTCTATTACATCGGTGATGTCCCCCTGAAGAGTGGAGGACACAGAAATGCATCCCGTGAATAAAAGTGAATGGATAAAACTGAAGGGATACCTTGAGGCCGTATCCCAGAGATCTATGGGATTAGACATAATTGATTTAAAGCCATCATATCAGCTAGGCTGGGAGAAAACAAAAGATTTCTTCTAACTAAAGAAATGCATCTCTCACATTTTGGGAGGAAGGACTGGGATGGGAAAGAAGACTCTGGGTGTGGAGCTCATCCTTCTCGTGTGTCCTCCACCCGCGCTTGGGCACCTGCACCCTCTGAGCTGGCCTTGTGTAGCTGGGACGTTTTCAGGGCCCTCGTGTCTCCGCAGTGCAGGTGGCTGCCATTGTCATGTCCAGAATTGTGGAGCTGAACACTCAGATGCTGCCGTGAAAAGTTATCCCTTTCGCTAGTCATCTCTGGATATTATTAAACTGGATTATGATAGCCCCCATTAGCTACAAAATCAGTTTTGCCAGGTAACATATGATTTTTCTTTCTTGTGGAACTTTTTACTCATCTTTTCAGCTTGAGGTTACTATCTTAAAGACAAAGACCTGCTCTGCTCATTCTAAGGACACAGAACACAGGTACACGGGGTAAAGCAGAGTCACGTGATGGGGAAGATGCCAGACTCTGGTTTGCTGTTAGCTGCCCGCATGACCTTAGGTAGGTTTTTACTCTCTCTAGACTTCCCTCGTTTCTCCGTGTATAGAGAGAGCCAGTGGTTTTCCAGCTGTATTCCTTGGTGCCCTGTCAGATGTCACTGTGGGGAGTTGGGATGAGGCCAGGGCCCTAAGTCCCTCCAAATACAGCAGTTCTGTTTTGAGTCACTTTTTTCATGGACTTCCAGATAAAATTGCTTTTGGATCAGGGGTTCCAGGTGTGTTCAAAAAGAAAGTACTGAAAACCCCGGAACTAAATGATCCACCCGCAGCTTCACGGGCTGTTACTTGTTAGTAATAAAACGTACACGCCGGTGACTAATGACTCCTCACCTGCCATCCCCGACCTCCCACCACCTCCCCAGCACCTGTCCCACTTGTGGTTGATGATGTGGGAGCTCAGGACCCCCCTCCTCCCAGCCACTCACTGGCTTCTGGCGTTGGGCGCACAGGAAGATGAGGAGCCAGGTGGGGCGCTCGGGGCAAGCCCACAGGATGCTAGCGGTGAGCTCGGCCAGAGGTGGGGGGGAGGCCCCAGTAGTTGTCCTGGGTTACCCAACCCATTGCATCACTGCAGTTGGCAGACGGGTGGCCCTCAAGGTGAGGGCCGCTCCCTGCTCACCGCTGCAGTTAGGCTACGGAGAAGGGAGCGTGAACTTGAAAAGAGGTATTTAGTTTGAACAATCAGTTGCCAACATGTTCCTGATGATTAAAAAATGGCATCTGAACAGGGACTGAGGGTACTCAGGGTATAAAAGGAAGAGAGAAGAAATAAGGAATTTCTGGTTTTAAAATGTACCCTTCTGGTGATCCGAGCAGTTAGATTTAATCTGTTTACACTGGATAGTAATAAAAGGAAATGGGACCAGCTGCAGACCTCCTTACTGTGACAACAGTAACCTTTTATTATTCCATCAAACTCCAGGAGGAAATAGCTTAAACATCTGCAGCTTTTGGACAGAATTCACACACTCCAAAATCCAGCCTGAGTGCTACTGCTAAATGACTTAGTATATTCTTTAAGCTGAGAAGCAACCCTTTGGGGAGCTGGACGGTACAAAGGGAGACACCAGTATGAGCCGAAATTCCAGCCCATTTCATCTAAATATGAGCACAGCTATGAGGCAGCCAGAGGCAGGAGGCAGCCCTGTGGAAAAAAAGAAAAAAGGAAACTTCAGGCAATCCCTCCCATCGTTCCCCTCTTGCTTCCAACTCACGTTGAAAACACTGTATGAGGACAGAGAGCCATGGCGACAGGGCCGTTCTCACTGTCAGGAGCGCCGTTAGCGGGCGGAGCGGGCTCCCCTGTGGGGACGGGGGTCGGGCCACCTGCGCTGTCTGGTTGTGCGGCTCTCTGAGCCACATCCAGAGGGTTCTGTGGGGCCTCATCCAGCACGGGGCCTCTGGGAGACTGATCAGGATGAGTTTGTTGGAATATCATGTAGTCATTTTCCTTAATCATTAGAATCTGTGTTTTATACTGAATGAGCTCTTCAGACTTATCCATACATTTTTATCCTATATCACTTCTGTGCGTACATAAAAAGGAAAATATAAGCAAAATAAATAGGTTAAGATATTCCCAAGACTTCTTCACATTCAGAGTCTAACTCTGCTGAACCACTTAAAATAAAAAAAAACTTTTTATTTTGAAATAATTATAGACTCATAAGAAGTTGCACAGAGAGGTCCTGGGTACCCATCTCTCAGCTTGCCCCAGTGCTGACGGCTAACATAACTATAGTGCGTTATCAAAACCAGGACGTTGACTCTAACCCCGTTTTCACTCAGGCGTGGATGTTAGTGTTTCCCCACATAGTGTGGTCCTCCAGGCCATCCGGAGTGTTGGTGATAGGCCGTTTCTCAAAATGCTCCACTACTGTACCTGGGATTATCTGCCACGTTTTTTATTGTTATTTTAAACTTTTTTTCTTTTTTAATAATGTCAAACTTAGGGAAAGTTTTAAGAATATTACAAGGAACTCTCAACTGTCTTTCACTTGGGTTCACCAGTTGTTACTATTTTGCTACATTTACTTTACCATTTCCTCCCCCCTCCCTCCCTCTCTCTCTCTTTCTCTCTCTCCCTCCCTCCCTCTCTCTCTTTCAGAACAAGTAAGTTTATAGGTATCACGCCCTTTGCCTCTGAGTATTTCAGTATGTATTTCCTTTTTAGGAAATATATTCACTTAAGAAAGAATTTTCACTTAAATTACTACAGATCAAAATCAGAAAACTTAACATTAGTACAATACTATTATCTCATTTACAGACTTATTTAAATTTTATAATGTGATTCAAGAGTGATAAATTGAAACATTGTCAATAGTTGGAAAAGTACACATAAATTAGTAGGTAAATAAAGCCAAGTACAAAATACACATGTTGATCTAAAACATGACAACATTCTATATTATATAAACTCCCATTTATAATTTCCAGAAGCTATCCTACAGATGTGTGAATATTTTTGTCAAGGGAAGAAAATATAACTAAAGGGAATAATTATAATATTTATGAAGATTCTATTTTAATTAATGAAAAGATATCTGGCTATAGTGGCCATATTTTCCAGTTCTAAAATCAGGATATCTAATCCTACAGAAGTTATTCAGATTAAAGCACATTTGTCTATTCATTTATCTGATCATCTTATTGAAAAGTATAGAATAATTTTTTAAAAAAGGTAACGGACTTGGAAAATGTAGAACAAATAGATAAGGACCATAACTTCACAACCATCATACTACATCATGGATCCCTCATTTTAAACTAATGGAAATGGGGAAAAACTCCTAAGGCATCTATGAAATGAAGTGGGACTTTGAATCCAGTCAGTTTAAACTCAATGAGAGTCTCTTACGGTCTCAGCCTAAGGCCTGACTTTGGCAGTGGCTTCTGGATGATAAGAGAAAATAGCCCAGACTGTAGTTATTCTTAGGAAGGACCAGAGTTTCTTCAAATCCTGCAAAAAAAAATTAAAGACATGGAACTCTTAGAAGGTGAAAAGGGAAGAGTTAAATATGAAATTAAATGGGATATATCTACAGTTGACATTTAATTTTTGGTGATCATTACCAGTTTTTACAGATGCTTTTAACCATTACAACGTTTTATTTGTTTTTAATTACTAGAAGAAGGTAATCATTTCTGTCTGTCATTAGGGGGCTTAGCTTTTCCTCTTTTTATTAAAAGATAACGAGCCATTCAACAGGTGTGCTGTGCATGCCAATTTATACCCAGATTGTACTCTTCTATCAAGCCCAGCAAAGGCTCAAGGACCTCTATCTATTTTCAGATCCCAACAAACAGAAATAGATAGAATTGGCTTTTTTTTTAGGAACAGAAAGAAATATGTAGGAAGATCCTTGTTTATTTTTTAGATGTTTTGAAAGGGAATTTAAGTAGCAAATAATAGTTTTTAAATGCTTGCCTGCCCAGATGACCTTTTTATCAGTGGTTTCCCAGTTTCAGTTGGGGACCAGTACTGATCCAGGTTTTAGCTGGTGCAAGGCAAAAAGTAAAGACAAAACAGCCAGCCTGTCTGTCTGTCTATCTCTTTGTCTTTCTATCTGGTATAAGGTCACCAACTAACTGTCTTTTCTTGGGAAGGACGGCTTTTATGCGGCTATTTTCTCTTATAAAATGTTTGGGTATAAAATACTCTTTCTTTTAGGAACTTGTGGTTAGAGTAGAAAGTAGCAAAATAAAAAGTTAGCAACCCTGTGTTGACCCCCTACTTTTCTTTTTTTCTTATATTTGTTGGTGAAATTCAACAGTCTTAGGAAGCACCGCAAGACAGCAGTGATCTACTAGAAAGAGTTCTGGTTTAGGAGACAGGAAACTTCACCATGTGCCTTGAGGCGGGCTGCTAACACCCTCTGAGCCTCCCTTTCTTTAGGTGTAAAATAGTAGTAATAATTCCTATATTGAGGATTGTTTTGAGGAATAGATGAGATATTTCGTACCAAAGTGCTTGGCTCATAATAACAAGCAGTAAATGGAGGCTTTTAAAACTGGATGGTGTGAAAGCACTTTCTATGTTCCAAAGCACTGCACAGCTCTGTGGTGCTGTTATTAGCTAGAATTTACATTCTGAAAACATCAGTCAGATGATGAAGAGCTTCCAAATTGAAAACGCATGTGTTATCAAAGTAGCAATAAATCTTTCACCGCACAGAGCACGTAAATGATGCCAACAAAGCTGGCTTATTGTTCACAAACTGGCATGACTCATAATACAGGACATAGTCGCAGTCTAGTTACGCTGAGTGCTTCTTATCTGTAAGTTGGGAGTGAACTTTGAAGGGATGTTTTCTTTGAAACTGCTTGAAAGTTTGCAAAGATGACTCAAGTATAGGGTTTCTTTTTTCTTTTCTTCTTTTCTTTTTTTTTTCCCTTTACAGCCAAAGAAGCCTAAAGCCCCAGACAATCCATTTCACGGCATTGTTTCCAAGTGTTTTGAGCCTCATCTCTACGTGTATATTGAGTCCCAGGACAAGTGAGTGGTGAACATTTTGCTGCCTTCTGCATTTCTCGCTCCTCGGGTCAGGGCTGGGGCCTCACAAGGGCACAGCTCCTTCTAGAGGTTGAAGGAGGGACTTGGGGCACCCGTTACCCTCCCTGGAAACCTGTTAAGGATGTTTTTCGGCCTTTTGAGTGTTATCATGTATTGTGTCCATAAATCTCAGAAGCCTGAGTTTGACTCTAACAAGGTTCCAAACAGGTCCCAGCACCTACTTCCCAGGTGGGCGCTGAGCCCGTATCCCACTCTGTATGTCAGCCCGTGAGGCTTTACGATGTCAGGTGCTGGAAAGTGGAGAAAGAAAGCCTCATCTCTAATGTATATGTTTTCAAGTATAATTTGTTTTAACTTCTCACTGTGAAGTCATTTAGACTTACCAAAAGGTTTTAAAAAGCTCTCATATACCCTTCGCCCAGAGAAATGTTAGCAGTTTACGTAACCGCAGTTATCAAAACAGGAAGATACCGTTCTCCCACGAATGTCCTTTCTCTGGTCCAAGATCCAATCATGCATTTAGTTGTCAGGTCTCTTTAGGCTCCGTTAAGCTGGAATAATTCCTCAGTCTTTTCTTTGTCTTTCATGACCTTGACACTTTTAAAGAGTGTTTGACCAGCTATTTTGTCCAAAGCCCTCAATTTCTGTTTGTGATGTTTCCTCTTGATTAAATCAAAGTTATGCATTTTGGGCAAGAATACCACAGAGGTGACATTGTGTCCATCTCAGAGCCCAGTGCGTGATGCCAGGAGGCATCTCACCTGGATTTGTCCTGTTATTGCTGAGGTTGACCTTGACCACTTGCTAAAGTGGTGTCTGCCAGCTTTCTCCCTGTGAAGCTACTATTTTTTGCTCTGTAATTCGTAAGTATCTTGCGGGGGGGATACTTGGGGACTATGTAAATATCCCATGTCTCATCATACTTTGCCCACTCATTTTTCACATCCCTTGACGATTGATTCCTGGCTGAAACAATGATTACTGTAGTGTTTGCCAAACGTTGATCGTCTGTTTCTGTCATTTCTTCTATATTTACTCATTAGGGTTCTACTATAAGGAAGAGCTTCCTCTTCTCCCCCACTTGTTGGTTTGTTTGTTTTTTCCTGTTTGGGCTGATGTGTTATTATTTTCTTTGATGAATTATCATCCATGTAACGTATATGCTTTTTACAGAGGGGCTCCAGAAAATGTTTACAAAGCAGCCCACTGCAGCCAGGTTCCCTCACAGCCAGAAGAGTATGGTCATGTTCCAGTACCCATTGTTCATGGGAAGGACAGAGATCCCTCTTCATCCCTGAATCTCTGCCCGCAGCCAGAGCAGCTGTGGAAGGCCCTTGCATGCTGGAAGGCACATTTTGGAAAGGCCCAGTTTCTGGAACAGGCCGAACTGACCAGAGACAGGCTGGTCCAGACTCTGAGGAAAGGCCCGTAGCCTAAAGAACACACGCTTAGGAGGACCAGACAGTGGCTCACACAGGGAGGACAGCAGCTGTGAGAAAGTTCTTGAGGGGAGTTCTCGGGGAAAAAGCATTTAGGTGCTGAAGTCCAGTCCTTTTTTTTTTTTTTTTTTTTTAAATGCTTCTTTCATTTTAGCACATTCTTGCTTCCAAGTATGTTTCAAGGGTAAACCATAAGCTTAAGAGAACATTTCAAGTGGCTATTTGTGTCTCAAATGGAACATTATTGTTATTCAGCTCTTTGATTTTATATCGATAGATTGCTTCTATTCTTTTCTTCCCTGATTACAAAATGCTTCATATTAAAACCCCAGAAAATTAACTTCGTAAAAGAGCTTCTACGTTAACAACAGCAATCTCCTCACCGCCCCCCACCTCACACAGAACAAGTTGCCTTGACGTTTTTTGCCCTGTAAAAGCCCAGTTTTCCTCCTGCTCTCCATCTATTGGGCTTATGTCTGCAGGCATGCAGAAGGGCAGTAGTTACTATTGCCATTTAGTCCTTTGAAAACACCCTTTCTTCTGCATTCACAAAGTCTTCTCTCAGGATGTTAATAAGACACCCTTACGGGGCAGGAAAAGGAGCAGCTATTTGCCTGTTAGATGAACAGGTCTTGGAGCAGCCCACCCGTATGACTATGTTGGGACAAAGCCCTCTCTTCTCTTATCAATCCAAATTCTTATCTTTTAAAAGGCTTAAAAGCTATTGGGTCCAGGGTTTAAAGTGCACATCTGAGATAACCATGTACTTTCTCAAAACTTATCTGGTCTAAAGAGTCAGTTTTCTGAATTATCTGGTGTAATTCTGGGATCTACTCTCTTCGCATGGCCTTGATTCGTATAAAGCACACTCATTGTTCATGAGACTTTGGGCGGAGAGCCAGCCCTCCCTTCCTTAGGGACTCTCCATTTCTGTATGAAAAATGCAGTGCTGGCCCCTCATCCTGCCGTCTGGCCTCGCTGGGATGTTTCCACAGCACTAGTGCAGTAGCGGAAGCTTCTCGTAGGAGAACTGCGTAGGCTGTGCTGTTGTCGCTCCAGAATAAACAGCAAAAGCTTGAAGTAGAAAACAGAGTTCAAGAAATCCGTTTCCTCATCTGTTAAAGGAGAGCATCAGACAAAATAATCCCTAAAGCAGCAGGTTATTAACCTTTTTTGAGTCATAGATCCCTCTGAGAACCCGATGAAAACCACAGGTCCTCTTGCCAAAAAAAATCCACATAAACCCACACACTATTTTGAGTACAATTTCAAGGGGTTCTACAAAGTTCGTCCTCCCTTAAGTCAGAGAATCCTAAGACTGGGGAAGGAACTCAGGTGGGGACTGATTTGGGACAAACTACTACTCTTGTTGTAGTTCTGACTCAAAAAGCTGCAAGGGAGGAAAATCTGAGACCATTCACAAGTTCCCCGATGACCGAGACCCAACCCAGGGTAATGGAAAGAGCGTGGGCCTGGGTGCCAGACAGACCTGGACTTGAGTCCGCGCTCTGCACTCACCAGCCTGGGGCCTTGAGCATGGCCCTAACCTCTCCGAGTTTATTTTGTGCTCTCTACGGTCAAGTGAATAATGTCCCCCTCACAGGATTAGCGGTGAGGAATAAATGACATGACATGTTGTCACTCGGCACCAGTAAACAGCACTCGGGAACTGTGCCTGCCCTGCCCTTCTGGTGATCTTGTTCTGGACTCTCAGGTGGTTGGGTGGCCCGCTTGGTGCTGCCAGCTCTCTGTGGGCCTGGCATGGGGTCCACTCTTCCATCTCCCCTGCCTCCCACCTGCCCGGGGAGAGTCCTGGCAGCACCTGCCCCAGCCCAAAGCCCAGTCTTGGTAGGAGGACTGCGGCGCCGGTGCCCAGGGAGGAGGAGTGGGGATGTCCCTTGGCCACCTCTTAGCTGGCTGGGCTGAGCTGTCCTTTTGTGCTTTGAGCAGCTTTCTCAGTTTTTGTCGGTGTCCAAGGAGGAAGTTAGTAGTGTCTCTTCTACTCTTGGGGATGTAGGCGTTTTCTTTGGCTGACTTGCAGGAGAGATTTCTCTCCATAGGCACTTGCTTCACTCCATTCAGTGACATTCTCAGTCCAAGAAATTATTAGGGACTCCATTTCTGCCCATTCTCCTGAGTTCCCCGTCATAGCTTTCGTTGAAATAGAGCCCACCACCCCTTCTAGCTGGGTGAAGCCTAGAGTCTCTCTATAAACTAATGTTGCCTGTTGTTTGTTTTGAATTAATTTCAGAAGAGTTCCAAGAATCGTACATAGAGCTCCTGTGTACCTTCACCCAGGTTCCTCAATTAACAGCTGTCTCTCCCGCCTCTGACACACACACTGACAGACACGCACATACTCACAGATATATGCACATACATGTTGTTTTTCCTGAGAGATTCAAATTCTCAAATTGCAGGCAAGATGCCCCATTACTCCTTAATATTTCAACGTGTGTTTCCTGTAAATAAGGACACAGTCTATGTAACCATAGTACAAACCATCAAAATCAGGAAGGTAACATTGATGCAGCACTCCCATTAAATCCATAGACCCCATTCCCTTTCCCCATTTGCCCCAATCCTGGTTTTTATAGATCTCAAATCCATTCCGGGATCACAGGTTACATGTATTTGTCATGTCTCTTTGGTTCAGTCCAGAAGAATAATTTATTCTTTCTTTATCTTTCGTGACTTGGAAATTTTTTAAAATTAATTAATTAATTATTTTATTTTATTTTTGGCTGCGTTGGGTCTTCGTTGCTGCGCGTGGGCTTCCTCCAGTTGCAGCGAGCGGGGGCTACTCTCCGTTGCGGTGCACGGGCTTCTCCTTGGCGGAGCACGGGCTTCTCCTTGGCGGAGCACGGGCTCTAGGCACGCGGGCTCAGTAGTTGTGGCTCACGGGCTCCAGAGCGCAGGCTCAGTAGTTGTGGCGCACGGGCTTAGTTGCTCCACGGCACGTGGGATCTTCCCGGACCAGGGCTCGAACCCGTGTGCCCTGCATTGGCAGGTGGATTCTTAACCACTGCACCACCAGGGAAGTCCCATGACTTGGAAATTTTTGATGCGTGTAGGCCAGTTACTTTGTGGGATGTTCCTCAGTCTGGTTCTGACTGATGCTGGCTCATGATTTATGATTCATACAGAAGTGGCGCCACGTTCTTCTCAGTAACTCTTGTCAGGAGACACACAGTATCAATGTGTCCCACAACTTGTGCTGGTCAGTTTTACTACTTGGTTTAGATGGTATTGGCCAGGTTTCTGTATTAATTAATAAGTGTTGATTAACCTTGAAACCATATAAATAGCCTTTTTCTCATCTTTCACTTACTTATTTTACCATCTGTTAATGACACTTGCCTGAATCATTTATTACTAAGATAGTTGCCAAATAATTATTTTTCCAATTCCATCATTTCTTCTACATTTATTCTGTTTTAAGAAACAGCCTTCTCTTTTCCCCATTTATTTGTATCAGCAGGGACTTGTGGATTCCTATTTTATTCAATGGGTTATAGTCATTACTGTCTTTTTTATTTTAACTTTATGTTCGAATAAATTTAGACCTACAGAAAAACTTCAAAAATAGTGCAGATTTCCCATATTCCCTCTCCCAAGCTCCCTTAGTGTTCACATCTTACATAACTGTAGTACAGTTATTATCAAAATCAGCTAGTAAACATTGGTACAGTACTATTCACTAAACTCCAGGTCTTATTTGGATTTTACCAGATTTTCCACTAATGTCCTTTTTCTCTTCCAGGATCCATCATTATTTGTTTTAATGCTCAAATTGTCCTGGTTTCGGCCCCTTCCAGCTAGTTTTCCGTTCTTTTGCATGCCCCTAGCGTTTTTGGAGTACTTTCTTTCTGGCCCAACAAAATATACCAGGCTCATCTTGTACTTTCCTAACCCAGTCCTGGAGTCATCCATTTTTCCAGGATCCCTTGTTCCTGTGGTGGGATATGATATTTAGAAACTAAGTCTGTGTATTATATATGTTCATTGCTGCTGGGGTGTCATGCTTCTACGTCCTCTGAGCTAAGAGACCTAAGAAATATATGTATGTGTATATCTACATATCTATCTACTTTTATACCTATTTATATATTAAAACCTGTGAGTCTGTGCCAATAACTCCAATTCTAACCTAACCTCAGGGTTTATTGGGGCGTCCCCTGTTCCATGTCTGTAACTACCTTCTACAGCAGTGAGAAGCTTGGTTCCCAGGATCCTCCATGTATTTACCTGCTCCATTTACCTGTGTGGAACCCATCTCCCAGGTGTGCTCAAGCCAGAGCTTGTCTCCCTACTGGCCACATCAGAGCCAAGTCCTCTGCCCCAACCAAAGGGAATGGGTAGGGGTGCAAATTAGTCAGCGCATCCTTGGATGAACAAGTTCTCTAACTTCCTGGGGGGTCTTAAGCCGCTTTGCCCGTACTTACCTCCTTGTCCACTGTTTCTGACTACCATCTTCCTCCCCCAGAGCCATCACTCCTGTACTTTCCAATTAGAATACTATTTCTGTGAATGTCAGCTGCAGACCCACCAGAAGAAATGGCCTTGGTCATCCATACCTAAGCTTGGTGTGCAGTGTGGTTTTCCTTCTCTCCGTGTTTTAATCTTCCCCTCTGCTGCCACCGCTCTGCAATAGTCTTTATTCCTAGGTCGTTTTATGTATCAGTGGAACTCCCAGCAGTATTTCACATGGCACCCGCAAAATGCTTATACAGTTCTTGAGTTAAAAGCTCAAGCTACAGGGAAGAGGATAAAAGACACCATCTGCATCCATGTCACGTTTCCTTAAGCTGCAGAGAAAGTGAATCACAGCAATAATCGTAATACCATGTATCTGTATAGCGCTTTAGAGTTTTGAAATCAAAGCATCGGATAGTGGATAGAGCTTGGCTTTGGAGTCAGACAGGCCCCAGTTCGAATTCCAGCTCTGAGAAATTCTGTGACCTAGGGCAAGTTATCTTATTTTTCTCAGCCTCAGTTTCTTCATTTATAAAACAGGGATACTAATGCCTTCTGCTCAGGGCTGTTGTGAGGATTAAGTGAGATTGTATTTATAATGTAGCCAGTGCAGTGCCTAGTTTATAGGCACATAGCCTAGTGTGAGAGAGAGACCAAAAAAAGTTTTTGGAACACAGCATTGAGGGGTAAAGGTATGAACAGTTTGCTGTGGGAATTCAGAGGTGTGTATGAACCTAACTGCAGGTCAGACTTTTCTCAGTCTGTGTCTTCTACCTCAGCCAACCCCTCTCCTTCTTCCCGTCCTCTCCCCCTCACACCGTATTCTGTACTTACTTCTGACTCCAGGCCTTTATTCTCTTGCCTGAATCTGCTGTGGAATTTCCTCTGTTATTTCCTTTGTCTAAAACAAATTGGTCATATTGTCTGTACTGCAAAACTAGCATTTTGTTGCCATCTTGAGATCTGAAGATCATAAGCATGAAGGTCCCATCTTTCCCAATAGGTCACAGCCTCTAATGGACAGGTGCTGTCTTTACCCCCCCGCAGCACTGTAATCAGGACTTGACCCTTTTTAAACTCTTACTTGATTGTCATGGCTTTAGGGTATAAAAGGTGCATCCCTGTGATTCCATTCGACAGGTCAGCATGCCCCGTGTTCCCTTCTCCAGTGGTCCTTCCTGTAAGATCTTGCCGAAACTCAGGGTAGTGTTTGGTGCCTGGAAGAAATGGTAACCTTTGCTTTTTTTGTTGTTGAACTCATTTATATCTTATACTTGCTGCCCACAGCGCCTTGTGCATACTAAGTGCTCCATCCATATTTGATTGGATTGCATCCTCTTTGCAAACTCATGAACTTTACCCGTTCCCATCCGGGTGACTTGTCCTCTTCTCTTCTGTGAAGCTATTTGATTCCTCGTTGTCTAGTGTCTCGTGTGGCATGGAAGCAGGCTGATGCAGAGCGCAAGATGGAAGGGGCGAGGGGTGGGTTACTCTGGTCTGTTTCTCGTGCACACCAGAGAACAATGTCAACAGTAACCCAAGAGACATTCTGCAGAATATGGAAGATCTTTAGTTTAGTTTTGTTTTTTTTTTTTAAGTATAATTTCCACTTTATTGTCTTTCCAGGGAACAGTATTTCTTTAGTCTTTAAGGACTTAGCTCCTTACATGGGCTTTGATGGAGGTCGTGGGGCAGCACCAGCAGGTCTAAATCGGGGTGGAGGTGTTCGGTCCTTCCGGGCTTCCCGAGAACGATTCCTGACTACCTTGCTGTGAATGGCACAACTCACGCAGTAATGCAGTTTCACATACAGCTTGGGAAGCACATAGGCGTCGAAAACACTCGCTTCGGAAATGTCCCTGACGGCTGCGGCCTCTACGATGTTCCGAATGACGAACTTCTTAATGGCCTCATCCTCGGGCACGCGACGGGCACAGTTGGTGCAGCGAATAGGCTGCACGTGGCCGCGGCCCGTTTTGGCACGACCATTGTTCCTTCTTTTCTTGGTCATCTTGGAAGCGAGGAGGCGAAAGAGCTAGTTTTTTGTTTTTTTTTTTAAAGGGGAAATTTTGTCTCTGTTCTATGATCACAATTAATTTTACAGTCTTACTCATCAGCTTGGCTCCGAAATAGGAGGCAGGTGAGGAAGTATCCTGGCTTCAGCTTCCAGCGGCATTAGAGGAGTGGTTCAGGCAAAAGTGCCTTGGAGCTCTCGCCCCTGTTTTGGTTGGCACTGTGGACTCGGAGGTTAGAGTCTCTCATGGGAAGACTCGAGAGGGACCCTCCCCTGCTGTTCCGTGCTCTCCTCCAGTGCACCAGCCCCGACCCTTCCACTCCCATCCCTTAGGAACAAAACATGGAGGTTGATCCGCCGAGTACGTATCGGGCACCAGCGTAACTGGGAGCTTAGCTTCACACAGAAGCTGGAGGGCTGGGCCTCGGGGGAGCAGAAGTAACACAGACATTATCCCTGCTCTCAAGAGTCTCACGATAACATATGTGACACAGAGAAGAAGATTCTACCACTATAAAGCGAGCAGCTTTCACCTTCTCTGCCAACTTCAGCTTATAAGAAGTGACTGGCTACAGTGCTGTCTCAGGAAGGCTTCTGAAATTACCCTGGAGATCAGTGAGAAAGACACAGCCATTCCTGATGAGCATGGCCCACCACGGGCCCAGGATGGGAGAAGGTCAGCGTGTTTCCTGAATAGCTGACATCCTCACACTGTATAATAAAGTATTAAAAAAAAATAAGATAGTCGTCAGTGTGGTACAGATGACAGAAGTTGCAACTGAGGGCTTCCCTGGTGGCGCAGTGGTTGAGAGTCTGCCTGCCAATGCAGGGGACACAGGTTCGAGCCCCGGTCTGGGAAGATCCCACATGCCGCGGAGCAACTGGGCCCGTGAGTCACAATTACTGAGCCTGCGCGTCTGGAGCCTGTGCTCCGTAACAAGAGAGGCCGCGATAGTGAGAGGCCCGCGCACCGCGATGAAGAGTGGCCCCTGCTTGCCACAACTAGGAGAAAGCCCTCGCACAGAAACGAAGACCCAACACAGCCATAAATAAATAAATTAATTAAAAAAAAAAAAAAAAAAAAAGAAGTTGCAACTGAGATAGAGGATGGGCGTGAGTAGGAGTTATCTAGGTGCCCCCTGAGCTGAGCTGGGAGGGTGAGTGGGCAGGTGGTGACGGGACAGCCACCAGGGGACGCATCCAGGCAGATGCACAGAGTCGGGGATAGAGATGGCGCAGAGGGGCAGCTGAGAGGAGTCTGGCTGGAGCATGGGGTCGCTGTGGAGGAGACGTGGGAAACTAAGTGGAAAGGTGAGACAAGAGGAGGGTGTGAGGAAGGAGGGTGGTCACCCTGGAGCTTTCCAAGGTCAACCAACTCGCTCCTTCTCTGCTTGCTAACCATCACCACCATCACAATGGACTGTCCTAGGCCTGAAGTTCTTTGAGGGCACAGTGGCTATATCTGGATGTAATAAACTTTCAATAACAAAAGCTCTTGAGTAAAATGTCGATTTTCTCCTGTTCCTACTCATTAATACTGCATGTGGTTCTTGTCTTTTTCTTCTTGACTGTTATATAAATACAAAAAAAAAAAAAAAAAGCACAGCTGGATTCCTGTTGCCTTAGATAGCAACTAAAAAGATGCAAAGTGTTAAGAGGGGTGGGAACGCCCTCCCCTCCCCCATTTTTCGTAGAGCACAACTGTGCAGGGACCAATCAATATAGCCCTGCTGGATGTGAACAGTGATGACTCAGCGTGACTGAGGCAAATTCAGTGATGTTTGAATGGGAAATGGGAGAAAGTTGCAACCATCATCACCACCGTGACCTGGGGCTAGCCTGGAGCTGCTCAGTATTTTCTCTCCTCCCAAGATTTCTTACACCTTTGATTTTGGAAGTTGTTAAGAAGAAACTGCATTAAAGGAGAAAGAAAGCATTAGACTGTTTCTTTACAGTTTCTCTCTGTTTAGTTGTCTGCCTGCTGGGTACCTTTAAGGTTAATGATATCTAAATATTTGCTGACATCATAACCTTTTTGTGTTTGAGGAGGTAGTAGGGTAGAGTGGGTAAAAGCATGAGGTTTAGAGCCAGGCTGCTTGGTTTTTAATCCTGGCTCCTCCACTCTCTGGCTGTATGACTTTGGACAAGGTCCTTTAATTTTCTGCACCTCGCTTTTTGAAAAGGAGGATAGTTTTGGTCCCTGCGTCATAAGGTTATTGTGAAGATTAAGTGAAGTTCACTTATAAAGACTCTTATAAAGAGCTGACATGGTGCCTGGTGCACCATAAGTGTTCAGAAAATGAACACTGTCATTATTTAGGGTTTTCATTTGTGGAAAGGGGAGCTGGTACTAATATGGTAGTAAGACCAGTGCACACACTTAAGCGGTAGATTCTAGGCTCAGCTCTGCCACTAAATCGTGTGACAGACTTTCTGGGCCTTATTTTTTTCATCTCTTAGAGGGTCCAATAACACCTTGTCTTTCTCCCAGGGGTTTGGGGTCAAATGTGATCGTGAAGTGCCTTGAAAAGTATAAAACAGCACACAAATGCCAAATTTTATCACTGCTGTTATTGTAGGAGTGGTGGTGGTAGTTAATGCTGATATTGATAAAAATGGGTCCAGTTTTTTAAAATGTTTTAAGTTAATTATTTATTTTCTATTGAGGTACAGTTGATTTACAGTATTATGTTAATTTCTGGTATATAGCAAAGCGATTCAGTTATTTTTTTCAGATTATTTTCCATTATAGGTTATTACAAGATATTGAATATTGTTCCCCATGTTACACAGTAAATCCTTGTTGCTTATCTGTTTCATATATGGTAGTGTGTGTCTGTTAATCCCATACTCCTAATTTATCCCCCCCCCCCTTTACCCCTTTGGTAACCATTTGTTTTCTATTTTTGCGAGTCTGTTTCTGTTTTGTAAATAGATTCATTTGTATTGTTTTCTAGATTCCACACATAAGTGATATCATCTAATATTTGTCTTTCTCTGTCCGACTTACTGAAACGGGTCCAATTTTAAATGTAAAAAGCATGAGGAGTGATCGCCTCGTGGCAGTCAAGCACGTTTGTTTTCTCTTTCTTGAAATAAAATAACGTTTCATGTTTTCTTCCTCCCAGAAACCTTGGGGAGCTGATAGATCGGTTTGTGGCCGATTTCAAAGCCCAGGGGCCCCCTAAGCCCAACACGGACGAGGGGGGCGCCGTGCTCCCCAGCTGTGCCGACCTCTTTGTCTACTACAAGAAGTGCATGGTGCAGTGCTCGCAGCTCAGTACCGGGGAGCCGATGATCGCCCTGACCACTATTTTCCAGAAGTACCTCCGAGAGTACGCCTGGAAAATCCTCTCTGGCAACCTGCCCAAGTGAGTCCTGTTCTTCCTGATCTGACCGGAGAAGTGAGATTCTGAATATACCTAAGTATGGAAATCTTTAAGGAAATCCACCCTGAAGCTGTTCACTAAACTGCCAAGAGTATCAGGGAGGAAAACACCCTTATGGAGTTCCCAGGGGTCTTAGACTGTTTCCTCTCAAATGGGATTCCACAGCTGATCGGGACCGCCAGAGGAAATCAGTGCTGCCACGCTGGCCACTAGCATAGGTCAGATCCTGCCACGGTGGACTCAGGGGAGTCAGTCCCATTATAGATGTGCTTAGTTTACATGGATTCAGTGATAGGTACTTGGCAAAAGAAGTGGGGTGGTGGTAGCAATGACTTTTGAACAGCAAGGGCAGTTTCATTCAGGCCAAAGTCTCTCTTATGGTGTGTGTATCTTGCTCTCCTGGGTTGAGTCTAATGTTAAAGATGTGGTGGAATTTGGGGAAAGGTGGTTGCATAGCACAGCTCCTAATTATAGCGACTTCACTCTGTTATTTTGGGGCATTAAAATATTGTTATATAGCTTATTACTTGAAATAAATGGATTGTTCGACTAGAGTTTTAGAGATATTTTGGTTATATAGCAATTTCTATTGTAATAGAATATGATCTGAAGCAATGCTTCAGAATCCAGTAATTATAAATCACCCCCATAGCTAAATTCAACAGTTTGGAATTTAGTTTCTGTCACTGTCACTAAAATGTGTCATATATAGGAGTTTTACATAATTGGGAGGAAAGAAAAATAAAATCCCTTCGCTCTACAAGAGATTTGAAGTAACAGACATGTTTTACAAATGAGAATTTCTTTGAATATGATAAACACTATTTTAAAATTTTTGATAACTTTTGTCCTGATGATCAAAATACTGCAAGTTTGTAAAACACAGAAAGGCGCAAAGATGAAGATAAAACTCACCACCCAGAGAAAACAGGTTTAACTTTTCAGTACACATTTTTCTGTTCTTTCTTTATATATGTAATGTGTGTGACTGCATGCTTCTGTTTATTTGTTTAACGGGACTGGACTATAGTGCTTATAGTTTTATACCCTGCTGCTTTGTCATGCTGCGAGCATTTTGCCATGTGTATTAGTCAGTGTCACAGCAGGAAACAAATGGTACTCAGCTGGGATATTATTACTAAAGCCACTGTTCACAGAAATGGGGGCAGGTGAAAGGAACCAACGGAGGATTCTGAAGCATCCAAACTCTAGTGGGTAATTGTTACTACTTTAAAACTCACTTGAGAGCTAGGGCTGTGGACAAAGGGCTGCCCAACAGAAACTGTAGTCACAGGGGCCACGGTCACTGCCAGGACCACACTGAAGCAGAGGGAGCAGGAGGGCTAGTTGTTACTCTGACTCCTCTCTCCTCAACCTCTCCGACTTCCTACAGCCTCTGCTGTTGGCTGAAACCAACAGGAGGCCAGAGGGCTGGGGAGCCTGGGTGATAAGTCTGCAGAGGTCAGTCTCCCAAGCGGTGAAAAGGGAAGAGAAGAACAGAGAACAGTCAGCACAGTAAAAATATTCATCAAGACACTTTTTTTTTTCCAAATTTATTTATTTATTTATGTATGTATGTATGGCTGCACTGGGTCTTTGTTGCTGTGCGCGGGCTTTTCTCTAGTTGCGGCGAGCGGAGGCTGCTCTTCATTGTGGTGCGCGTGGTGCGCGGGCTTCTCATTGCGGTGGCTTCTCTTGTTGTGAAGCACGGGCTCTAGGCGCACAGGCTTCAGTAGTTGTGGCTCACCGGCTCTAGAGCACAGGCTCAGTAGTTGTGGCGCACGGGCTTAGTCGCTCCGCGGCATGTGGGATCTTCCCGGATCAAGGCTCGAACCCGTGTCTCCTGCATTGGCAGGCGGGTTCTTAACCACTGCACCACCAGGGAAGCCCCATCAAGACACTTTTAATGGTGCTATGATGTTCCCACATACAGAAGACCCAGCTAACTTCTGAGATTTCTTATTGATCATTCTCTTAATTGACCATTTATGTTGGGTTCACTATTTTGGTATTTTAAATAACATTCAGAAGAGCATCCTTGAACAGAAGTAGAACTACTGGGTCAAAGAGTCTGAACATTTTTTTAAGCTCCTGAAATATACCTCCAAAAAAGTTGTACAATTTAATGCTCCTAACCCGTAGTGGAAGAGACAGCCAGTGTCCTCACACCCTTATAAGTACTAGAAATTAAGATGTTTTCAAATCTTTGATTACCTATAAGACTGGGAAGTTTAGGGTGTCTCTGTGTGTGTGTGTGTGTGTGTGTGTGTGTGTGTGTTTTAAAGGAAAATTTTCTCTTATTTTTAAGGTAAATATCATTGAATTCTGTCTTCTTAAAAAATAGACTCTCACAGTTGAAATTTTATTTATAACTGCAGGAAGTTATTTTAAAAACTGCTTTTTTATTTTTTGTGATCACATGATTAGATCAGTAGGAAGAGATGACATGCTTTTTTGTTTCTTGAGGCAGTCAGGCCTTTGGCCAGGAACCATGTCTTAACATTCACTTTTGAACCCCTCCACAAGCACAAAGACAAGCTCCCATGCAGAATTTTCTTAACTGAGAGAAACAGTTGGGGAACCAGCTTTCGCGCTACACATGACTCTGAATGAGCTCCAGAGATCAGGAAATTCCAAGCTAAGCAGAGAGGCCGCTCAGCAGACCAGAGTCATCGTAGTTAATATGACTGATGACTGGCTCGCTGTTGGGATCGTCTCTTCCTATTTCTGATGGTCAGAGAATTTAAACAAATGACAGTCAAGGTCAGGTCACTCGGAAAGGGCCTCATTGTGTGTGGATTTGTTTGGGCCACGTCCAGCCTCTCCTTCCCCCGTTTCTTTGTCTTACAACGTGCGGTTTCCGGGTCAGGAAGCAAATGAGGAGTGCTGGCCTGACTAGTCCCTATGCCTTTTCCTCAGAACCACAAGCAGCGGCGGTGGGTTGACCATCAGCAGCCTCCTCAAGGAAAAGGAGGGCTCCGAAGTGGCCAAGTTCACCCTGGAGGAGCTCTGCCTCATCTGCAGCATCCTGAGCACTGCAGAGTACTGCTTGGCCACCACGCAGCAGGTGAGCCGCCCGGGCTGCCCTTGCACCACCGCCTCCTTTTCCTGAACCGCCTGGGCCACTTAGCTCAGTGGGTAAGAGTATGGGCCCCAACGAGGCCACACACAACCTTGGGCAGAACAGCTGGTCTCCCACAGGGGAAAACTCGAGGTCCAGCCAGGGGGCGGCCCAGGCAGCCCCCTTGCAGAAGGACCTTGTTAAAAGGAGACTGGGCAAGAAAGTACGACTGGTCTCCTCCCCAGAGCTGTGTAAGCTACTCAAAGAGCATGACGTGCCCTCTTGAAAATAGGTCAGTAGCCCTGTCTCCCACGTGCTAAAAGCAGTTACAACCGTAGTGGTGGTAGGCCCCAGCCTTAGTGGTGATGAGTCACAACCAGTGATGCCATTCTCAGGAGTGTTACCAGGCTCATTGAAAATCCTTTGGGCTTTTATGTGTCTCCTGAAATTTATGGACCATTCTCAATCTGCAGAAACAAATAACCATTGTTTGGATGCTGACGTTCAGGAACCGGGAAGCAGGAAAGGGTGATGTCTCTGCTGGAGCTCCCATGAGCAGAAGGAAGACCCAGAAGAAGTTTCCATTCAGCCTTAGATGTGGGATTAGAAGTTCCTTTCCACATTCGGTCTGGAGTTCACCTAAGGCCAAGAGAAAGAAAATAACTGGGGAAGGTTCTATTGTTCCTCCCTTTTGGAGTTTATTATTTCTACATGCCTAGATCATAGGAAAGGCAGTCGTGACTGACAGTTCAGACAGTATAGCTTGGAGCACCTGTGAGCCAGAGCAAGAATACAAGAGGCCAAATGGGAAGGGTCCCCCCCAAAACTTCACAGTTGAGCTTAAGCCAGCCAGAGGCGGATGCAGTAGTGTGCTCTGCTTAGGGACATGGTCACACTGAGTCACACAGGGAATGACCTGTAAAGGTTTGGCCTTGGAGCCAGAAACAGCAACCCATTTAGTCTCAGAACTTCCCGGGCAGGTTGATGATATCTGTGAGGACCTCCAAGGCAGGGGTCCCAGAGTTCTTGGATGAAGAAATACTATTTAACTATTTTGTGTGTGTGCAGAAAGAGAAAGACATATACACGTATGAATATAGTATTTTAAAAGTAAAATAGGCACAGTACCAAAAAAAAAGAAACTATACAATCAATGACTCTTAATCCCATCACCCTCAAATAATCATATCAGCAATTTGGAGCATTTCAATCCTTTTTCATGAACATAGTTTCATATGCTGTAATTAACTTAATTTACGTTCATATCCTTTTGTTGTTTTTAACATCACAGTATTAGCATTTCTCCTGTTTCTGTCACGTCTTTCTTGTCATCATTGTTATGGTTACATAATATTTCAGTCAGGGGGGGCTATACTGTAAATCATTTAACAGTATCCCTGATAATTGTTTATGCTATTTCAAGTTTTTGCTTTTATGAGTAATCCTACAAAGAACATCTAATATGTCTTGCATTATTTTTCTAGAGCAGATCCTTAGAAGTTCTAGACATACTAGTAGATCAGAGACCATTTTGATGACTCATGATAGATGTAGCCAGTTTTTTGCTATTTAGAGAAAATTGTTTTTACTGATTATAAAATTAAATACATTCTTGGCACCTATATTGTGATCTGTCAATACCATTTTCCACTGAAGGGAACCAGAGATTCCTGGAGAAATGACTAATTCCAGGTCTGGAGAACTATACAAGATGAACCTGGAACATCATGTCATAGAAAAGGCAAGAAAAATATCAAAGACTATGAGAGTCATTTCAGAAGGACTTAGGAGCTGTAGTGGTGCTTTTTTTTTTTTCTTTTTTTAATTTATCTTTTTTGGCTGCACCGTGCAGCATGTGGGATCTTAGCTCCCCAGCCAGGGATCAAACCCGTGCCCCCTGCAATGGAAGTGCAGGGTCTTAATCACTGGACTGCCAGCGAAGTCCTGTAGTGGCCTTTTTTTTTTTTTTTTTTAAATTATGGGATAATTTAATTCTGGGATCAGTCAGCTTCAGAATAGGAAGATCTGCTCTTTTTTTTTTTTTTAATTAATTAATTTATATATTTCTGGCTGTGTTGGGTCTTCGTTTCTGTGCGAGGGCTTTCTCTAGTTGCGGCAAGCGGGGGCCACTCTTCATCGCGGTGCGCGGGCCTCTCACTATCGCGGCCTCTCTTGTTGCGGAGCACAGGCTCCAGACGCGCAGGCTCAGTAGTCGTGGCTCACGGGCCCGGTTGCTCCGCGGCATGTGGGATCCTCCCAGACCAGGGCTCAAACCCACGTCCCCTGCATTAGCAGGCAGATTCTCAACCACTGCGCCACCAGGGAAGCCCCTGTAGTGGCTTTTATTTGTACAAAAAGATATGTCCAAGTCCTAACCCCTTGTACCTATAAATGTGACCTTTTTTTGGAAATAGGGTCTTTGAAGATGTAATTAAGTAAAGATCTCAAATGAGATCATCTTGCATTTAGGGTGAGCCCTAAATCCAATGACTGATGTCCCTGGAAAGGAGAGGGAGATTTAACACACAAAGACACAGGGAAGATGGCCATGTGAAGATGGAGGTGGAGACTGGAGTGATGCGTCTATAAGACAAGGAACACCAAGGATTGCCGGCCACCACCAGGAGGCAGAAGGCAGACAGGATAGCTTCTCCTTCAGCGCCCCCAGAGGGAACCAACCCTGCCAACCCTTCCCTTTGGACTTCTGTGAGAGAATACATTTCCATTTTAAGCCACCAAGTTTGTAGTAATTTGCTACGGCAGCCTTAGGAAACTAATTATGGGAGTCAGCCTGAATGAACTCTACTGGTCAAAGATGAGACATACAAGAATCAGTGAGAATATTAGCTACAGTCGATTGAAAACATCAAATATGTTTAAATCCATTTGGTTATAATGATTTTTAAAATTCATGTATCACCTCGGAAGATACTAAGAAACCACTGGTATGAATTGAATACTGGTAAATAAAGGAAAAGTTCTTATCCTGCCTTTCCTGTCTGACTTGTACCTCAGGATAACCAAATCACTGACAGTGGAAAGTATATCTTTATAACAGATTTTCAGTTCATAAATGAAGAAGAAAAGATATTGAATACAAATATCATTCTTTTATACCTCTTAATGGAAAAATGGATCTGGGCATTGACCATCAATGGCTGCTGACATTACAAAAAGAGAGACAACCAAACATTATGTTATCTGATGGAAGTACACAGCACCATCATGAAGGAGTTTTCTTTTTTTTTTTACTCTCTTTCTTTTTCTTTTTCTTTCTTTTTTTTTTTTTTTTTGTCGGTGCCGTGTGACTTGTGGGATCTTCATTCCCCGACCATGGATTGAACCCTGGCCACGGCAGTGAAAGCACCGATTCCTAACCACTGGACCGCCAGGGAATTCCCATGAAGGAGTTTTCTTTAAAAAAAAAAAAAAAAAAAATCTGAATCTGATCAAGCTTTTACATCAAGCTACAATTTACAGGAAATACAAGGGATAGAGGAACATGCTAATTAGTACCTTGTGGATACAATCAATGAGATCAAACTATGAGAAAATCTACGGGGCAAACAACCCAGTTTCCTTAAGAAAAAAGCACAGGGGGTTGGGCGGGGGGTTGCAAAAGGAAATGGAGGGAGAAACCAAAGAGCCTTGAGAATCCAAGCAATGAAGAATTGAAAAATAATACTTAAAAAACAATGCCAATAATGTGTCAATATCGGTTCATTAATTGTAACACTTTTACGCTTAACACCTGCATGGGGTGTGCCATTCCCTCCTTCAAGAGATCTTTATGAAGCATTGATTATGTACCAGGCACTGTATTTGGTATTAATTCACAGAGGTGAACAGAGTAGACAAATTTCTTACTGTCATGGAACTTAGAACTAATAAAGGAGCCAGATAATAAATAAGTAAGGCAAGATGTAGCCTCAATTTTGTGGTAAGTGCTAGGAAGGAAACAGATGTTGCAGTGCTAGATAGGGAGTTGCCTACTGAGGTAGGGTAGTCAAGGAGGGCCTCCCAGAGGAGGTGATATTGAAGCAGAGACCTGAGGGGTGGGAAGGAGACTGCCAACTGAGGAGCTTGGAAGGGATGAGTGGTGGGGTGGGGGGATGGCAAAGCAAGGGAGCTGGCTAGGACGGGGGAGCAGAGAGTGCTTCGGAGAGAGGGAGTAGGACGTGTGAAGGCCCTGATGGGGAAAAGACCCGGTGTCTTCCAGAACCTTAAGAGGTCAGTATAACTGAAGCCAAGCAGACAAGGGGCAAAGCAAGATGCGGGCCCTAAAGGGACCCAAATCATAGTTAGAAGTTTGGATTTTATTTTCAGTGTTAACAGGGAAAGGCCACTAGAGAGTTGAAGCCTTGAGAGCCTGCGCCGTAATTTTTCTCCTCAATCCCTTATAAACGTGTAGATTGTTTCCAGTTTTTCACTAATATAAATGACACCAGAATGTGAGCTTTATGAGAAGAGGATCTTATCTGTTTTTGTTCACCAGCTAACTCCCTTACGCTATGACAGAGCCTGGCGCAGAATAGACTTTCAGTAGATACTGGTTGAATTCATGAATGCTGCAAAGAACACGTGTGCATCTCCGTACCTTGTTCTCATTACTCATTGAAATATCTTTCTAGACGTGAAATCGCCGGCCGAAAGAGTGTGTATATTTAAATGTTTGCCTTTTAAATAAATTGCCTTCCCAAAAGGTTACATTAATTTACCCATTCCTAAGAGGCACTTTTGAATCTAAGACAGAACATTCATTATTCTTAGAGTTCCTGTAATAAATAGGTTTGGGGATGCTAGGTGAAGCAATTCCTGGGATGTTTTGAGACATTTACAATTCCCGGTCAGTTGTATTTTTCTTCGGGGCTTCTGGGAGCGTGGCCATCGTTTCTTCCCCCTTGGCTGTAGGACGATGCAGGCAGAGACTGTGTTTCCTTTGTTTACTTTGGTATCCCTCAACACCTTAACGCGGTGGGTGGCCCAGCCCAGCCCAGCGCTCAGGGAATACTTCACCTGATTTTATTGCCACCCACCACTGGAGGCTTCCAGTGTCGGTGGGTGAGCCGGCAGTTCACGAGGCAGGGAGTATCCTAAAAATGGGGATCTGTTTAAATTGTCAGTGTGTCATGAGAACCAAGTACAGCGCAGGGCCAGAGGGCACAGGCTCTGGAGGAAGTTTGATTCCCGGCCCTGCCACTCACTGTCCTGCATAGGGCATGCCTCCATCTTCTCATATATCAAAGGAGGATCATGAAAGAATCTTCCTTGCAGGGCAGTGAGAATTAAATGAGTCCTTACACGAAAAGTGCCTGGAATTATACCGGAATGCTCACACTCAGTAAATGTTAGGTGTTACTGTTACGTTGCTCCTTCCGATAATCATTAAGCCTGTTGTTCTCTCTGTTACTCTCTAACAGCTGGAAGAGAAACTCAAGGAGAAGGTCGACGTAAGTCTGACCGAACGAATCAATCTGACTGGAGAAATGGACACATTCAGCACGTACGTACTCGCGCGCCTGCTCGAGGCCCGCCTTTCCCCCCCTGCAGGGAGCAGCAGCGTGTCTCAGGCCGTCAGCGTAGGTTGCTACAGAACCTGAGAAGTTTCCAGGGCCTTCTGTTGGATCAGGATTATTTTCTCCACCAGCCACCAAGGAGCCTTAGAAGTTGGTGCAGCTGCCCCCCATCCTGGCTCCTCAGATACAATCATTTTTAGCTTATGGGGGCCTTATTGTTGCACTATCTAGAATAGCAAGAGAGAAGAAATCCCCCCTTGGCCATCCCTGCAGGAAGGTCAGGTCCAGGGCCTCCTATCTGCCCCGCTAAATCTACAGAGGGCCAGCCCCACCTCCAGTGTTTCAAGGGTGTAAAGGGTGAGCAGCCTGATTTTAGCCACTGGGGGGCGGGGGAGGGCAAGTGTATTTGGGGTGGAAGAGTGTCTGTCCAAGGAGTTCAGCCTGTAAAGTCTTCTTGAAACAGTTATTGCCTTGGTGCTACCTGGCAGGATTTTGTCCTGGTGGTTAAATGAGATTTGGGAAAGCCAAGCTTCTGCTTTCACATCAGCCGCTTACTGAGGAAAAGTCCAAATTCTCTTTTTAGGTCATTTTCTCTCAACTTCCCCCCCTCCCCCCAAGATCTGATTTAAACATTTTGGGCAAACGGGTCCTTTTGGAGGAGGTAGCACAGAGGAATTCTGGGTGTAGCAACTGGGGAGACGAGCCGTGGAATCTGGTGTCCTGACTGAGTAGGAACACATCCGAGTGAGACCAGGACACACAGCAAGAAGGAGGGCGGAGCCAAAACGCTCCTCCTTGTCATTCATTCCTTTTTGAAGTGAAACTCAAGTTTTTCTGAGGAAATGGTGAATCTAAGTTTTACACAGGTGCCTAAAACATTTGGAAGGGGCTGTGTCGGTCAGTCGTTCGTTCACAGGTCACTTTTGTAAGCTGTGCCCACAGTGGTGTGTTTGATTTGCAGTGTCATCTCCAGCAGCATTCAGCTGTTGGTTCAGGATCTCGATGCTGCCTGTGACCCCGCCCTGACAGCCATGAGCAAGGTAAGCTTTTAGGAAGTGCTTCTTCCTGAACGTCCGAGAGTGACCCCAGGTGGTTTCTCCCTGCCCTGCCTGTAGCTCCTGCAGGCTCTTCAGCGCTTAAAGCACCGGTTGGGAGGAGAACGGAGCCCTCCAGGAGTTTCCTAAAGCACTCAATTGATCTTGCACCTGAAGTCAATTGCCTGTCCTTTGAGAATGAGACGGGGAGCAGGTGTGTTTCCTAAGTCTGAAGGAGAGGTTACATTTTTTTTTTTTAATCGTTTTTATTTATTTATTTAGTTAGTTTTGGCTGCGTTGGGTCTTCGTTGCTGCATGCGGGCTTTCTCTAGTTGCGGCGAGTGGGGGCTACTCTTCGTTGCGGTGCACGGGCTTCTCATTGCAGTGGCTTCTCTTGTCGCGGAGCACGGGCTGTAGGTGCGCGGGCTTCAGTAGTTGTGGCTCTGGGGCTCCGTAGTTGTGGCTCACAGGCTCTAGAGCACAGGCTCAGTAGTTGTAGCGCACGGGCTTAGTTGCTCCGCAGCATGTGGGATCTTCCCAGACCAGGGCTCGAGCCCGTGTCCCCTGCATTGGCAGGCAGATTCTTAACCACTGCTCCACCAGGGAAGTCCGTGAGGTCGCCTTTGATCAGCATCTGACACGTGCCAAAAACCCTTCGTGTGGCCTCACCAGAATAACTTGTGCTTACGGCGGTCACTTCGGACTCATTTTCATTCCTGCCCACTGAGAAGTTTGTCCGACTCTTTCTGCGCTCTCGTGCCGGTGCAGGATCATTTGATCAGGTTGCAGACCCTGGTTTTCTAATATCTTGGTGGCCCGTCAGTCAGCCCTCAGTCCCCAGGCCCCTCCTTTGGCGCTTACCACGTGCAGCTTCATGTTGCTCTTTGGCTTTTACGTGCCTGTGTCTTTTCTTCCTAAAAGAATATCAATTCCTTAAGTTCATGGACCATGTAGAATAGAGAAGACTCATACTTGTTGATTAATTAAGTTGGAGGTAGGCAATTCTTCATTGATTTCTAAGCCAAATAACACGAAGTTGCCCACTCTTTGAACCTTCTAGAGCAGGGGTCGGCAGACTACAGCCAGTGAGCCAAATCTGGTCCGCTGCCAGATAAAGTTTTATTGGAACACGGCCACGCTCATTCATTTATATATTATCTATGGCTGCTTTTGTGCTACAACGGCAGAGTTAAGTAATTGCAACTGAGACTAGATGACTCGCAAAGCCTAAGATATAAACAGTCTGGCCCTTTACAGAAAAAGTTTGCCAATGCCTATTCTAGAATTGTAGACTCTTGGAGCATTCTTACAAATTCTAGAGGAAGAACTTCTCTGGGGCATACTGACCAGTAGCAGAGTACGGTGGAAAGAACACTGGCTTCGGAATCAGACAGACTTAACTCTTCCCATTTTTCCTTTGGGCGTGTTAAGCAAGTAACAACCTCTCTGGGCCCAAGTTACCTCATCGGTATGTGAAACATACCGGGATCTGCCTTCCAGAGCATTGTGAGGACAGAGCACGAGGAGAGTGACTGGCCTGGTGCCAATAAACGTTAGTCCTCTTACCCTCTTGTCAGGAGGAGTGGCCGTGTCCACAAGGTTGTGTAAACAGACATTTGCTGTGAATTTGGTTTTGTAGTAGATTGTAAATATTTAACAAAAATAGGGCTAAGACCAAAACTTAAGCTTCGGAGTTTTATGACTCTCAGTGGGGAGTCCTGAGTAGCTGATGTCACAGAGTTTCCATTCAAAAGGCCCTTCCTTTCACCAATCAGATATGGATGTGTGTTTCCAGCATCCGAGTGTTTACAAGCAGAACACTCCAAGCAGGCAAACGGAGGCTCACTCATTTTCTGAAAGGAACGTGACTCTGAAGATTCGTTTTCTGGGCTCTGATTATCCCCTCGCTGCTGGGGAACGCTCCCTACATCCTGAACATGATCTGTTCCAGCTGCCATCTCTCCTGCACTGCCACACACTTTAGATTGGAATGCAGCTGGCAAAAGAATTTTTACATTTACCAAAGGAAGAGTGGATTTTTTTTTCAGTAAAATAACAGTTGTAGGGGGTTTAACACTCCAGGTGTTGCTTATATGAACTGTCAGTTCATTAGGTGGATTTCCCTCACACTGCCCCCACCACCCATCTCTCCACCAGACCCACCAGCAAACACTAACAGAGACCATACCTCCAGAATCTTTTGTTTACATCATAGGAAAACCACAGACGTGGGAAGGCAGCAGCTGGGAGGCCGTTACTCTTTGTCTGAGTCTTCTGGAGTTCTAGCAAAATGAAATCCATGTGATGAAAATGACCAGATATAAACAAGCCAAGTGGTCACAAACCGATTCAACAAATACCCTCTGTTATTTATGCCTGCCTTCTGTTCTGTGTAGTTTCTTCTAGGATTTTTAAAAACTTTTGTTTTGTGATAATGCTTATTCCTGTCTGAGATTCCATCATTTTTGCTGCTAGTTGAACAGTTCATTTCAGACTCTACCCAGCACAGTGCTGGGAGTCCCAAGGCTGGGAAAGACGTGGACCTTATTCCAAGGTGCTTAGATTCCAGAAAGTGTGGGGTAAGAGATGTGTGAGATGAGGGGGGGGTTAAGGTATGAGGAAATCAGTACCAGAAGTACAAAATACACCCTTCTCAAAGGAGGAGAGTTCAGGACTTCCCTGGCGGTCCGGTGGTTAGTACTCCGAGCTTCCACTGCGGGGTTCGATCCCTGGTTGGGGAACTAAGATCCCACATGTTGTGCCCGCACGCACGTGCAGCGTGGCCAAAACAAAACAAAACAAACAAACAAAAAAAAAAAGGAGGAGAGTTCGCATCCAGGTGGGGAAGCAAAGAAAGCCTTCTTTTAAGGAAGTAGCATTTGAAATAGACCACCAAGGATGGCAAAGTTTTGAACAAATTTGTGATTAGGAGGGCATTCTGAACTGAGTGACAATATGAACAAAGGTTTATAAAGTTAGGAAAACTCAGAACTTTGTCAGAATTGCCAATCTCCTTACACATCTTTGGAATTCCACAGAGAACTCTGTATGTGCTTGCACCTGCACAGTCAAGACTGGAAACAGGGCTGCCCTTAAGGAGTTTATATTCTGGTGGGGCAAAAACTTAGAATAATTGGTGCTGTAAATAAATGTATTTTATGAACGGTGAGAAAATGAGCATTGGGCTCGCCAAAGTGGAGTGGTGTCGTTAGATGATTGTGAGTTGAGGGAAGGAGGCTTCTTTGGCAAGATGGATTGAGCCAAGCAACTGAGTTACGTCATCCTCCTGCGAGGAGACCTCCTTCTCATTGAAGGCACCCCATGATCTCCTTGGTTAGCATACTGGGCTTTCATGATTTGTCCCTTCACTACCTTGTTGGTTCTGCCACTCCTGTGTGTATAACTATACTCCAGCCTCCGAGCCACTTTTCTTTCTCTGAATGCATTACTTTTTTTGTGGCTTCCACACCTTTTCTCATTCTGTTCTTTCTGCCTAGAATTCTCTTTCCACCCTTGTCTGCCCCGTTATCTCACACTTTAAAATCCAGTTCAAATGTCTGCCTCCTTTTAGAAAATTGAGGTATAACTCACATACCACAAAATTCATCCTTTTAAAATGTATAATTCAGTGGAACCACTACCACTATCTAATTCCAGGACATCTTCATCACACGAAAAAGAAACCCCATACTCATTAGCAGTCACTCCCCATTTCCCTGACAGTCACTAATCTACTTTCTGTCTCTAGGGATTTGCCTATTATGGACATTTCACATAAATAGAATCAAACAGTATGTGGCCTTTTGTGACTGGATTTCTTCACTTAGCCTAATGTTTTCAATGTTCATCTATGGGGTAGCATGTATCAGTACTTCACTCCTTTCTATGGCTGAATAATACTCCCTTGTATATGGTTAAACCACATTTGGATTATTCACTGATCAGTCAATGGACATTTGGATTGAGTCCACTTTTTAACTATTATGAATGATGCTATGAATATTCATGTACATGTTTCTGTGTGAATATGTTTTCAGTTCTCTTGTATACATACCTAGGAGTAGAACTGCTGGGTCATCTGGTAGCTCTACGTGTGACGTTTGAGGAACTGCCAAACTGTTTTCCACAGCAGCTGCACCGTTTTACATTCCTACCAGCAACGAGTGAAGGTTCTCATTTTTCTATATCAACACTCATCAACACTTAAAAAAAAAAATTATAGCCATTCTAGTGGGTGAGAAGTGGCATCTCATTGCGGTTTCAACTTGTATTTGCATTTCCCTGATGACTGACACGTTGAGCAGCTCCTCATGTGCTTACTGGGCAGCTGTATATCTTCTTCGAAAAAATGTCAGTTCAACTCCTTTGCCCATTTTAAAATTGGATTGTCTTTCTGTTGTTGAGTTGTGAAAGTTCTTTTTATAGTCTGGATACTAGACCCCTTGTCAGATACATGAATTGCAGATATTTTCTCCTTTTCCATGTGTTGTCTTTTTACTTTCTTGATCATGTGCATTGAAGCACTAAAGTTTTAAATTTTGATGAAGTTCAATTTTTGTATTTTTTCTTTTGGTGCTTGTGCTTTTGGTGTTACACCTATGATACCATTACCTAATCCAAAATTATGAAGATTTACACCTATATTTTCTTCTAAGTATTTTATAGTTTTAGCTCTTACATTTAGGCCTTCAATCCATTTTGAGTTAATTTTTGTATATGGTGTGAAGTAAGGATTCAGTTTCATTCCTTTGCATGTAGATGTCCAACTGTCCCGGTACCATTTGTTGAAAAGACTATTTATTCTTTACCCATTGGGTGGTCTTGAGACTCTTGTCAAAAATCGGTTGACCATAAGTACATGGGTTTACTTCTGGACTCTCAATTCTATTCCATTGATCTGTATGTCTTTCCTCATGCCAGTACCACACTGTTCTGATTATTATAGATTTGTAGTAAGCTTTAAAATCAGAAAGTATGAGTCTTCCAATTTTGTTCTTTTTCAAGATTGTTTTGGCTATTTTGAGTCTTTTGCAATGTCACCATTTTTTGTCTCATCCAGAGTGTTTTTCTCCCTCAAGACACCACGGCACCTATACTAACTCTCTACTTTGTTGTACAATTATTTTTATATCTGTGTCCCACCCCCGTTAAGCTTTGAACAACTCACGGGCTGTGTCTTACTCATTTTTTGACCTCCACAGCACAGCACAGTTCTTGTTTAACTGTAGTACTCCGTGAATGACTTTGAAAGTAAAAAAGACAGGAAGAACAAAAGTTTGTAGACACCCATTTGACCAAAGAATGGTGACAAAGTGAGACATAGGTAGTAACTCTCCTGAACAGATTTAGCTGGGTAGAGCTGGTAGACACAGGTTAGGAAACTTGGGCATCTTTATTGGAAACGGCAGGATTGTAGACTCCCGGAAGCCTCCAGGCGCATCCAAGTGCTGTTGAGGATGATGTGATGCTCCTGGATGGTACTTAATAGCAGGGCTTCTTTCTTCAACAAGTAGCATCCTGGAGCTGATTGAAGAAAAGTCAGAAATAGGAAATGCCCACATCTAGCTATTAGCTTCCCAGCTGTGGGCAAGAGCCCTGCTGCTGGAAAAGGAGAGGAGAACACAGAGGGGCAAAGTTTGGTAGAAAATCCACAGGAATGTCTTTAAACAGGCCAGGCCCACATGGAGGAAGTGAAATATGAGGAGAGTTTAGTGGTTTCTCTGAAACTGTAACCTGGAGATTACAGTAGTGTTGATGATGAGTCATGTCAAAATTACCTTTCAGACCACTTTCCCCTCCCATATTGCATTATTCTCTTAGATGAGCTCTGTGAGATGATAGTAAGTTGTTATCTACGGAGCGCTTACCAGGAATCAGCACCCAAAGGCATTATCTCATTTAATTCTGACAAATTTGTAAGGTACCTGTGTTAGTTCCTTCCCTCTTTCACAGATAAGGGAACCGAAACTCAGAGAAGTTAGGTCGCTTGTCAGATCTCTTAGATAACATGTGGCAGAGCCAGGGCTCAGGTCTCCCCTTTGTGCAGGATTGTACCACACCGCACTTACAGAGTAAGAGTTAGTGTTTTTGGCACACGTGGAAACTGAGGCAAAAATGAGCTTAAGTAACTTGCCTAAAAGTGGGGAAATGATGACAGTGTGTGCCCGGTACTGCTGGGTTCACACGAGTGTGCATTCATGCTTACTTTGACTATGAGCTCTTCAAGCATTTACAAGCGTCCTGTTAGATATTGGTCTTCAGCATTTCTCAGTCTGACACTATGACTTTCCTACAGGGGAGAAATCGGGTGGAGCAGCCAACCCAAGTAGTGCAGTCTGCTCTGCACGTTTCTCCCTAAAACTAATGAATTGTCATTCTGGGGTGTGTGTTGCTTGGTTTTCTTTTTCATAAAAAAAGCCATATAGCTTTATAACAGTGAAGCCAAAAATAAATCCAAGTCTCCTGATTCTTGAAAAGGAAGTTGTTTGGAGTGCTTTGGTGGAAATGTGAAGAGTTCTGTCTTTTAAATGTAAATTCTGTGAATTCTTAGGAATTAGTATGTCTGCTTATGGCCTTACGTAGGATTTTTTTTTTAACAAGTAGGATTTAAAAAAAAAACTGCGGCTTCCTTAAAAGGTCCTGTGGTCCTCTCCTCACTCTGTCCTTTTTCCTAGGGCTACTCACATCACTAGATTTAAAGAATCTAAGTCTGTCCAAAATCAAACAAACTTAGCTTTTTGCCCATTAATGGTAGTTTTAAGAAAAAAAAAAAAAAAAACCAGAAAGAAGAAACTGAACAAATTAAATTTCCTTACAGCCTGGCATGTAATTTCTATTAGGTTTCAAGATCATGAACATGTACTAATTTAGGAGGCCGCCTTACTATCCCCCAAAGACATTTCAAAATAGGTAGAACAGTCAGTCCTCAAATATGTTCTCATTTCCCTCTGTCATTAAAATGTAGATCTGTTTCAGGAGGCTCACAGAGCTCCATGGTTAAGAAATCCTCAATTTCATGTACCACCTATAATCAAAGCACATCTTTCTTTCTTCGTAAAAGAGATTTTTTTTTTCATTATGACCAAAACAAATTACCTTCATTACAGAAAATTACAGATTTTTAAAAGGAAGAAAATTTAAATCACCCATAATTCTGATTAATAGACATATTTCAGTCTTTCTTTTTATGCATATATTTTTAAATGAAATAAGTTTATACTTTAGCTACTATGTAACCTGTTTTTCTCATTTAGCAGGTTTTAATAGTTTTCTGTGTCATTTGATCTAGAGCTATAATACTTTTAGTGATTGCATAGTATTGCATAGTACAGAGTATTTACTGTTAAAATCGTAACAGTAGTTAACACTTACCATGGAATTAATACATGCCAGGTACTATGTTACGAGCATTCGCTGTGCTGTCTTTCAATAACTGTATAGATTATACACATTATCATCATCCCAATTTTATGGGTCAGAAAACTGAGGCTCGGAGAGTTTGGTCACTTGCCCAAGTCACTCACTTAGCAAGTTGCACAGACAGTATTAGAACTCATGACTGGTGACTCCAGATTCCTTCATCCTAAGTACTATCATCTGTTGCCCTTGAAATGTATGTGATCATTTCACTTTTGATGGATTTTTAGGCTATTTCCAGTTTTTCACATTTATAAACAGTATGACAGTGGAAAAGTTCGTGTGTGTGTATGTTTTCTGAGCCTTCGTAATTATTAACTTCAGATAAACTGCCGTAAAGGAAATTGCAGAGATCTAAAGCTATGTAAAATGCTAAGATTTTTTGATAGATATTTTTAAATTGCCTTTAAGAAAGGTTATACAGGGACTTCCCTGGTGGCGCAGCGGTTAAGAATCCGTCTGCCAGTGCAGGGGACACGGGTTCGAGCCCTGGTCTGGGAAGATCCCCCCTGCCGCGGAGCAACTAAGCCCATGCACCGCAACTACTGTGCCTGCGCTCTAGAGCCCGTGAGCCACAACTACTGAGCCCGCGTGCCACAGCTACTGAAGCCTGTGTGCCTACAGCCCGTGCTCCGAAACAAAGAGAAGCCACCGCAATGAGAAGCCCCTGCACCGCAACGAAGAGTAGCCCCCACCCCTTGCTGCAACCAGAGAAAGCCCGCGTGCAGCAAGGAAGACCTAATGCAGCCAAAAATAAAATAATAAAAATAAATAAATTTATTTTTAAAAAAAAAGAAAGGTTATACAAATTCACCTTCCCATTGGCCCAGCAGTGAATGGGAAAAAAAAATCTACGCCTATATTATCTTCTTTTAATATTTATTTATTTTGTTATTTTGGCTGCTCCGGGTCTTAGTTGTGGCACGTGGGATCTTTGTTGCGGCATGCAAACTCTTAGTTGCGGCATGCATGCGGGGTCTAGTTCCCCTGTCAGGGATCAAACCCGGGCCCCCTGCATTGGGAGCGTGCAGTCTTACCCACTGCACCACCAGGGAAGTCCCTATATCTACATATCTTCTTAGAGCCTTTTTTGCTCCACTTTCTATCCTGGGTCTTCTCGGTTTTCCTCCTGGAGTTAAGGAACGTGTATCCCTGAGCAAAGAGGTGAGGAGAGTCATCCTTTCCTCCCCCTCTGCACCACCATCACCACCACTACATCATCTACTGCGGACAAGCTCATTCTGTACATAGATTTTGCTTGCCCCCCAGATCCCTCAGCGAATTTCAAGTTCATTTCAGGTGGTAACACTCCTTTTGGAAAGCAACATGGTAAAGCGGAAAGAACATGGACTTTGGAGTTAGTCAGACCAATAGCTAGATCTCAACCATTCGGACTTACCAGTTATGCTTCATTAGACCAGTCCCTTATTGTCCCCAAGCCTGTCTTATCATCTGTAAAGCAGGAGTAAGAATACCTTCTTCGCTGCATAATCATAAGCAGTAGGTTCACAGGAAAATGCCAGTCATGGTGCTTGGTGCACAGTAGGTGCTCGATAGATGTTCCCTCCTCTTTTTTATTCCGCCCACAGTACTTGGTTCAGTGCTGCACATGGGGAAGGTGCCTAGAAACATAGCACACGCTTGTCCTACGAGTACAAGTAGCCCCGACAGACATGAGAGTGTGTGCGTGTGCATGTGTGCCTGCCTGGGGCCAGTGGCCCAGGAGCCTAAACTGTAGCACAAGACTCTGATGACCTGCAGCGTTCCCAGACGCCACATGTCTGAGTCCGTGCTCTGTACAGCTCTAGTCCCGTGGTCAAGAGGAGTACTTGGGAATTTGAATTCTCACTTAAGGAAAATCAGTTTCTTAGGAGACCCCTTTGTAAGTTTTACATAGCCATGCAGAAACACAAGTTCCATGGTAAGTGAGTTCCATAGTGTGGAGCCCTGTCCTCTGATCAGTGGACGGTCGGAATTCTCCGCTCCTGTGGGTTCTCGCCAGGAAGCGTGAGCATCTACCCGGCCCTCCTTGTGAGGTGCGGCCACACACTCCTCCCCAGGTGGCAGAAACCACGGGCGCTGGCGACGCCCCGGGCCTCACAGCCTCTCCCTGAGGCCAAGTGCGGGATCCCACAGGCTCTGGCATTGTCATCTTGATCCTTTCCTTGCTTGCTGTTTCTGTCACCCCTACATCTTAGTTACCGCTTCTTTTGCAAACTGTTTTTCTTGTTTACATAGCACCAGCGGTATTCAACCCCACCCCACCTTCTAAACAAAAAGTGCAGAAGGAAGAAGTTGAAGTATGGAGGGGTAAATTTTAAAGGTCAGATGCAAAGTTCATCTGAAAAAGTTGGAGTCTTATTTCGACTGATGGCTTTACAGGATGTTTGTTCTTCCAGTGCAAGCTACCGTTTGTGTCCCTTTTTGAAAGAGAACTTTGCTTGATCACCGTGTATTTCATTAGCTGCTCCGTGAGAAACCAGGCTCCCCTTGAGCTAGGGCCAGTTGAGTGCTTTTTTCTTTTTCTTTGTTTTCTTTGTTTTAAATCGTTTTTTAACAAGTGTCTAGGAAGTGGCCTCGTATAGTGCTTGGGCTTTAGATGGGCCTGGGCTGCCTCCACTCTGCTGTTGACTAGCTGTGTGACTTTGGGCAGGTGACCTCTCCTCTTTGAGCTTTTTGAGTCTCCTCGTCAATAAGACCGCTGTGAGTAAGATCATGTCTGAATAGTAATGAGATGATGTACGCAAAGTGCCGGGCCAAGCGACCTGCACACGGTAGGCCCTGATGTAGGTATATTGGGTCACTCAAGTTACAACCCAAACCCGAAGTCACTGGGATGGGCGACGGCAAAGCATCCATCCTAGGCAGTGGCTGGACAGCATCACCGCTGACTGTATTTTGTTCATTTTTTAGAAAATAGTCCAAGCAATGTCAACTGTCATTGTTTTCCAGTACTTTAAATTCTTTTCTTACTTCATAAAGCTGACTTAAATTTAAACTTGCGAATCTACTTGACTTTTGCCAATACTTCCTTTAACTTGACCGGTGGAGTCCTAACTGGCTTAAGTATTAAGGCAAATCCAATCTTTTCACACCGATTCCCAACGTGGGCACGTATTGACGTGGCCAGTGGTGATCAAGAGGAGATAGCTCTCCAGCGGGAACTTGAACTCTCACGCCGCACACTCCGTCTTGCCCCTGAGCTGCTTTGTAACCGATGACAGGACATGCCACCACCTCCCTCTGTGGTCATCTTCTGTCCGTGGAGAACCGTCGTGCGTAGATAACTGTTTACGAACTTTTTGAGCTGTTGAAACATAAACCGCTGCCGACTTGGAAAACAGTGGTCATTACTGTGGCCGAGCTTTGCATCGGGTGGAGGGGTGGTGCGTCCCGCTCTCGACCCAGTTGACTGTGCCGTCCCGGGGCCTGCTGCTCCGGAGCCGCTGCCGAGCTGGGAGCAGAAGATGAAGCGTAGGTGCCAACGGCACCTGCCAATTCTGGCCTCAACCCTGTGCGCTCATTTAAAACCCCCTAGGATGTTCCTTGTTTGGATGGGTCACATCTCTAAAATCAGATGGGAAAAGAAGCCTCTTGAATAAAACAGAAGAAAAAGAGGAAAACATTACACATAGCCAAAGAATTAGAATATAAAGTCAGTTCATATTAGACTTTTCTACCATCTCTCCATTCTTCATTTTTATTTTTTTCCCAATAAGAGCATTAGAGACCCTTTTCTTTCTGGAGCCTCACTATGAAAGCTTGCGTAAGACTTCATGTGCCTGGGCCTTGGTTTTCTTATCTGTAAAATGAAGACGGAGGTGCCTTCCTGCTTTGCCATGGTTCTGTGCTTGCACAGACTGAAAGCTTTCAGGATATAAATATCTGCTGACTTGAAGAAGCATTAGGGTAAAACACAGAGTCATTTGAGCTTCCCAGGAGCTGGGGGGTCATCCATGTACAATATGATTCTTTTAAACAAGTTCTCTCAGGATTGAATTTTTCCTTTCCCCAAGAGCTCTGTAAAAATAGTATTTTCTTGCCAGAGACATCGAGGCCTCAGAACTACTGCCCTCGTTCTATGAACGTGTTGCATGGTTTGTGTCCGGCTTAGGGTCTTTTTGCCAGACAGCCCGGCTCCGTTCTGAGAGGCTGACTCAGCAGAGCCCCAGCGCGGGGCAGGCTGGGAGCCGGTAAGACCTCCCTTCTCCCGTGTGTATCCGAGGCGGAGGCAGTATCACACCACTGCTTCTTTCTCCATTTTACTGTACATGTTTTCAGGGCATTTCCCCTAGTTCTCCTCAGGTTGTGAGAACTTAAGCCCAGCAGGTCTCTCGTTTTTGTTCATGGCCTGGTCAGGGGCCACACAGGGCTTCTCAGTGATCCCCGTCTCCCCCGCACCTGCCATCCACACAGTCCCTGCCCCGTTCCCCGTGGCACTGTCTTAACCTCTGACCTGCCCCTCGTGTTTGCCAGAGATCCTCTTTCCTTCCCCTTGATTGAAATCCCACATAACCCCGAAGGCTCTGGGAGTAAGGGTCTAATGTTTGATTATGGAAATTTTCAATTATATACAAAAGTAGAGAAAACAGAAAAGTAGAAGAAATAAGCTACCAGAAAGCAGAGAAAATAAGCTACAAGGATACAATGTACAGCACAGGGGATATAGCCAATATTTTATAAGAACTATAAAGAGCACCACCTTTCAAACCTGTGAATCGCTCAGAAACCAACACAACATTGTAAATCAACTACACGTCAACTTTTAGAAGTTGTGAATTGCTATATTGTACACCTGTAACTTGCGTAACATTGTACAGCAACTACACTTCAAAAAAAATAGAGAAAACAGTATAATGCACCTCATGTACCCACCACCCAGCTTCACTAATCTTGTTTCATCTGCTCCTCCCAGCACTAGATTATTTTGAAGCAAGTCTCACACGTCATATCGTTTCTAGTTTACTTTTTAAAAAAAAAAAAAAAAAAATATCCAATTCGGGACTTCCCCAGCGGTCCAGTGGTTAAGACTCAGCCTTCCAATGCAGGGGGTGCGGGTTCAATCCCTGGTCGAGGAACTAAGGTCCCACATGCTGCAGGGTACGGCAAAAAAAAAAAAAAAAAAAAAAAGGGGGGGCTTCCCTGGTGGCGCAGTGGTTGAGAATCTGTCTGCTAATGCAGGGGACACGGGTTCGAGCCCTGGTCTGGGAAGATCCCACATGCCGCGGAGCGACTGGGCCCGTGTGCCACAACTGCTGAGCCTGCGCGTCTGGAGCCTGTGCTCCGCAACAAGAGAGGCCGCGATAGTGAGAGGCCCGCGCACCGCGATGAAGAGTGGCCCCTGCTCGCCACAATTGGAGAAAGCCCTCGCACAGAAACGAAGACCCAACACAGCCATAAATTAAAAAAAAAAAATCCCCAACTCCTCCCCGTGTACCTGAGAGAAGGGCACTCCAGGTTTCCTTTCATGTGGCCCAGCCACCTCTCGGGTTTCCCAAGCTGCCAGCCTGGTCAGAAGTAGACGTCTCTCCCCTGTCCACCCACAGCCCCTTTCAGGTGGAGGAGCTCGTAGAAGAATACGATCCAGTTCCTCTGCCTGGTGAGGGTTCCTTTAGAAAGAAGATGGCACTTAGGTGAGGAGGGAAGCCTGCTTCAAGCCTGAGAGGGACAGGGTAGGAAAAGGTACCTGATGCACATTTCACTGTCAGGGAAAAGGTGGGCTTACTTGTTTCTATTCATGATTAGCTCCTATAGACAGGGAGAGACAAACCCCCCAAGACAAATCGGCCTCTGTGACAGCAAGTCACGGGCTCATTTCCACCACCCCTGCCCCTTCCTTGCTAACAGGTAAGGCTCTCCTTCAGCACAGGATCTAAAGGCTTGTCCTGCCCTGTCTCCATTTTCAGATGCAGTGGCAGAATGTGGAGCATGTTGGTGACCAGAGCCCCTACGTCACCTCTGTCATTCTTCACATTAAACAGAACGTCCCCATCATCCGTGACAACCTGGCTTCCACGCGGAAATACTTCACGCAGTTCTGCATTAAATTTGCAAAGTAAGTCCCGGCACGTCCTCATCACGGGGTTGTTCTGAGTGCCATGCCGACCGCCAGCATGCGCCCAACCCAGGTGTCCCCGCCGTCCAACTAATTTTTTTGTACCCCAGAGAAGCGTAATAATCAAACCAAATTTGGTGCTTAAAGTCATAAATAACAGTAGCAGGCATACGGTCATCCAGCCCCTCAAGACAGACAGAAGTGAGTGGGGAGCTCCTGTTATTTGAATTATGTGGACATAATGGCACCCCTGCCTCCCCCCAGGTTTGGATAATTAAAATTATTTTTCAACATTTCATGTATGTATTTTGTCTCTCCAACTAGATGATAAGCTTTTTAAGGGTAGGAACCATGAGTTGTTTCTTTTGAGCCTTGTCTTCCTCCTTCCTCGTAGCACTTGTTACTGTGGCTGCTGGAATATATCCGCTTGTGGACATGCGTGAGCCCAGGGAAGGTACTAGAAATCGGGAAGAGCAAGTCAGGGAGCCAGTCCATTGCCAAGTAGGTGGAGTGAACACTGCGCTGCGTGTCTTCCTGCCACGTCCTCCTGTGTGGCCATTTCTGGCTTGTTTTAAAGAGGGGAAATAGTTTGGTCCCTTGCCAGTCAGCATCTGGCTATAGCACTGTTTCTCTGGAGACCGAACACCGCGGAGGGTCAGTGCCTCCTCTGACCAAGTATCAGACAAGCATTTTGGCAGACTTCGCAGGCAAGGGCCTCAGGAAGATTGGCCCAGTCCCAGCTACTGAATTTAGGTTGTTCTCATCCAAGTCCCAAAGGGTGATTGAGGGCTCCAAGTTTCTGTCTTCCCCAGATCTCTCCCAATTTGTATTCAATTAAGGCTTTCCCTCACAAACGAATCCCTAAGGAGCAACAGTTATGGAGTGGCTTGTGGCGTAAGCTTCAGTTCCCAGTTTGTCAGGAAAGGCTCGAGTGGACTCTCGCGGGAGGCATTAACATGTGCGGGGCGGCAGGTGGACCAGGAGCTGACATTCCCTCCACTCTCTGGGTGCTCCTTAGCGCGTGTTAAAAGCATTGCTGATAAATCACACTGTGACACTCCCCGTAACCCCGGGTAGAAACAGCGTCTCTATAAAAATTGACCGTGGCCAAGAATCTCCAGTGCGATGCACAGGGGTCTGATGGCGCTAAAGTTAAAGTGAGTCAGGGGTCCACTTACTTACCTGGTCCCGGCATCCGCCTCACATTCTCTGAGAGCCCTTTGCTTTCATTACTAAGCCCATATTGGGTGAGCTGGGAAGAGGATGCCCACCTCTCACATCTGGAGAAGTTTAACCTGTGATTTAGAAAGTGGTTTTCTCATCTAATCCACGGTACCCTCTCATCATTATAAAATCCCAGCTGAAGACCAGAACCCTCAGATGGGGGGCTGTGAGAAAACCCTTCTCCAGCCAAGAGCAGTAACTGCCACCACTGCGACGGCCTGGAGGAGCCTCTGGCAGTTACCCATCACATTGCTGGAACTCTTCCCACAAAGACATGTCCCTGGTCCCTACATTTTCCCCACCCCACCCCCTATAGTCTAGCACACAGAGCCAGTTCAAGGGCACAATCAAAGCCTACTCTAGTGTGAAGTAATATAGGTTATAAACTGTGTACGTCATTGCCATTAGTCGTAATGCAGTCTCACACTACTTGGCTCTGGTTTAGAGCCTGAAGGATCCCTTCCACAGAGGCCCTTGTTCTCACTCCCTCCTGATCAATCGGCAGGCATTCCCGTAGATCTGATATCTGGAGCTGACATTTCTTTCCTTTTAACTTCCCTTCTCATCTCACTAATGCAAAGCCTTAGATGTTTCCTTTTGCCTCCACTGGGTCTCTGAAGCAACCACAGTCTCTGCTGTTTAGACATCAGGATCACCCCGCTGATTGAAACGACTGTTTGAACCATAAGTGACTTCCCTCATCCACTCAGCTGATTCTCCTCCATTCAGTCATGGAGATGATAGATCTCTTACTGGAGTGGTTGGAGGGATAAAATCAGAAGTCTTGAAAACGTCCTGGTAAAGTGCTGGTACCATGCTGACATTTAAAAAGTGTTAGCTGTTACCATTATTTTTTATTATTTATTCAACGTGCAGTCAGTTGAGCACCTGCTGTGTTCCAGAGGCAGAGTTAAGTGCTTTGGCTTGGTAGACGTGGTCCCTATCTTCATCTGCCTTACGGTCAAGTGGAGGGAAGTAGACGTGTAAGCAAATAAGTGTAACAGAGCAGGTTACATATGAGGCTAGAGGTCTGTGAACTCTGCAGAGTATGGTGGAGGTGACTGAGGAAAGGCTTCGTAGGAAAGCTGTCCTCGAGCAGAGTCCGGGAGACGTGTGTGCACTGACCTGCAAGGCCGTGGGGAGGGGCATTCCAGGCAGAGGGAGCAGTGGGAGCAAGTGCACAGAGGCAGCAAATAGCCTCTGCAGAGTCAACAGGGTCTGCAAGTGGCCCAACCCGCTTGAAGCACAGGGTGCCAGGGCTTAGCAAGATGGGGCTGGGGAGAGAGAGTCAAGACAGTGAAGGAAGGCCTGTCTGCAGCCATTGCAAGAATAGTAATCAGGGGAGCGTCTTGATCATATTTGCATCTGAAATATTGATAAATTTCTTTGACAGCTGATGGATTAGAAATGATAAGGCCAAAGGCTAGGAGACCAGTTAGGAAACAACTGCAAAAGCTCTAGTGAGAAAGAGAAGGGCAGCAGCAGGGGGATGGTCAGGAGGGGTGGGTGTGGGCATTCAGGGAAGAGCTGGGAACTGATTGGATATTGGGGTTGAGGGCAAGGGTGCGGTTTCTGACTTGGATGACTGGGCAGAGGAGATCCAGTCCCCTGAGCCTGGTTTTGGGGTGGGGCTGAGTCTTGGATATGCTGGGGTCGGGGTACTGGTGCCATGCCAGTGGGATGTCCAATAGGCCACTGGATATCAGAGTGGGCACCAGCATTCCGGAAAAAATGTGGCGAGAGCAAAGAGTATGGCGAGCACAAGCCTGAGAGCAGCGTTTGAAGAGTGAGGAGAGGGAGAGGCTGGCCAGGCTTTACCTCGACATCCAGGTCCTTTATTGCCATGGTCCTCCCTTCGTCGTGGGCCCTGTGTTCTTCTCCTGGTCCGTTCACTCTCAATCTGGCCTGATTATAGGCATTTCTGGTTCCCACATCTTCTGTTCTGCACCAGTACAACTCAGCCTTCCCTACACAGGCCTCTGCAGTTTTTTTTTCTAAAAAGCCCTCCTGACCTATTAAAATCATATTCTCCCTTTCCCCACACCAGCATCATCCATCTACCTGGCCCAGGTTGCCCTTCAGTCCCCAGTAAATTTTTTAGAGATCATGTATTTTGTTCCCTGATCTGACAGTTACTCCCTTAGCATTTATTTCCTGTTTTTTTGCATTTAAGATCGCATAACTACCTCACGTATATTCGACTATCATTATCTATTAGGATGTTTTCAGCTACTAGTCATAGAAGCCCTGACTCAGACTGACTTAAACAGAGGTGAATTTTTTTATTTCATATAACCAAAGTCCAGAGATAGGACAGATCCAAAGCTGATTGCCTCAGTGGTTCAGCAATGTCATTAAGGACCCAGGTTCTTTACTTACCCTGCTCTCCTTGGGCCTGGCTTCATCCTTAGAACGGTGGTAAAATGGCAGCTCTAGATGTTAAATCCAAATACACGAATACCCTGAAGAAGAAGAGAGACTTGCCCCAGCAGTGCAATGAAGTCCTTCCCTCCGGCGGGCTTCGATCACAAGCCACATCAGCACCAACAGCAGTCACCAAGGGACCCCATGCTCCGCCTGTCTGAGGCTGATTAGAACTCACCCCTGTAGTTCAGGAGGGATCAGCTTTTCCCCAGCATCCCAAGGCCAGATTTACCTAAATAAAACCAGGGCTACAGTTAGCAAGAAAAAGAATGGATGCTTGTAGGCCACAGTAGTGTCTACTTTAATTCTCAGTTTTCTTACAGAAGGAAGTGGGGCCTTAAAAAAAGAAAAAAAAAAAAGGTTTCTGCAGTTCTTTACCAAAGAGAATATAAGCCTAATTTGTCACTTCTTTTTTATCCACAGCTCCTTCATTCCCAAGTTCATCACCCACCTCTTCAAGTGCAAGCCAATTAGCATGGTGGGAGCAGAACAGGTAAGACAAAACTGGGATAGGACTGTTCCTTATGGCTTTTGTCGTAGATCAAACTGCATAACTTCCTAGTACAGAGCTACCGTGGAGAAGTAAAATCACTGATTTCCCTGTTTTGAGGACAGAATGATGACCTGGCAGCTTAAATTATTCATCCATTTATTTAAAACATTTTCATTGAGCACCTCCTAAGGTGTTTGTCCTTAGACAAGTTGCTTAACCTTCCAGGGCTTTAGTTTCTTCGTCTATAAAATGGGGATACTCCCAGCAGCGCCTCACAGGGTAGTTGTGAGGATTAAACAGGATAATGCACTGAAGTGCTTGACCCAACGTCAGGCATATGAGAAGCCCTCAACAAATGCCAGCTGTTACTCCTGATAGTTTGTTTCCACTGTCAGTGCCCATCTCCCCACATAGAAACATCTAGTCGATGCTTGCTGTAGGCTGTCTGGCTGATCAGCTTAGCAGAGTCAGAAATATTGTCTCAGCAAACTTCCTGGGAGGTTGCGTGGATTCAGACACTGACCGACTGTCTCTGAGTGTAGAATGTCAGTGTTTGGAAATTCTTACCTCTTGCATGTCATAAACACAGAACGAATTCTGTCCTCGGGAAACAGCAGAATAATGCCCCAGCACGCCCAGTTTCATTAGCACATGTTTATCGGGAATCCGCTCTGTTCACCTCACTTTTGTGTGTGGTAGGAGAGGACGCGGAGTGATTGCTCTCTGTGTGTCTGAGAGAAGCTTTAGATTCTCAGTTACTAGGTTTCTGTCTCTAGACTTGATGAAGCCACTGGAACACAAAGTTGACTCATTGGGAGCATGTTTCCATGAGTTTGCAGCTCTGCCCAGGCCTTACAAGCTCATTTAGTGTCCAGTAGCATGATATTTTCATATTGTCACATGAACCCAATGTCTTATCTATTTTCCTCAGATTTTCTTTTCTTTAAAAGAATGTTAAAATAATCGGCTCAGACTTCAAAGCCCGCACCTTCAGAAATATATCAATTTGGCCAGTATTTACTTCTGCTTTGAGATGTGGATGAGAAAACCATCTGTGAAACTGGTGTTTTACTTTCTCAGACCCCAGACAAATAGGAGTGGGTGACAGGAGAGCATAGATCTCAACAGGCCCAGCCTGGGGGAGGCCGTGGGTGAGAACTAAAGGCAACGTGGCCCTTGGAGGATTCCCACATGAAGTTCAGGTTTAGCTTGGGTCCGTGCTTGCCCTGAGTATCCGGCCTTAGAAACCCAAGCAGTCACGGAGCTGGAGGCGTGATCACTCAGGCAGCAAAACCATAGGAACCAAGAAGTTAACAAAGAGAAGTTCACAGATTAAAACAGATTCTGCCGCAAGTCTTGCAGCAACTGTAATCCAAACTTTAACAAAAGCTGTGAGAGTCAAAGCAAAGATTGAGGCCTAATCTCAGATGCCTCTGCTTTGCCACAGAAGTACTAGATCCTAAATTTAGACTACACTTTAATACTTGTGCCAAAAATAGGAAAGGAGACATTTTCCTGCTCTTGATTCTCTTCCTGATTACTGTATAAAGTAAATTATTTCTCTTTGGGCCCCAGAGTCCACTTGAGCAATTGCAAGGGCACGTGGAGCTGAACCATACCAGTATGTGTAATGCTTCTTGCTAGTTTGTGATTTTCAGAGAGTCTTGTGGGATTTGCAGGGTCATTAATTAGTCTTTTGGCCACAGTATCTATGACCGAGCACACAGTAGAAAAGGAATCCAGGGACTTCCCTGGTGGCGCAGTGGTTAAGAATCTGCCTGCCAATGCAGGGGACAGGGGTTCGGGCCCTGGTCTGGGAAGATGCCACGTGCTGCGGAGCAACTAAGCCTGTGAGCCACAACTGCTGAGCCTGCGCTCTAGAGCCCACGAGCCACAACTGCTGAGCCCACACGCCACAACTACTGAGGCCTGCGCGCCTAGAGCCCGTGCTCCGCAACAAGAGAAGCCACCGCAATGAGAAGCCCATGCACTGCAACGAAGAGTGGCCCCCACTCGCCGCAACTAGAGAAAGCCCGCACGCAGCAACGAAGATCCAACGCAGCCAAAAATAAATAAATTAATTATTTTTAAAAAAGGAATCCATTTGCACAAACTGCTTACCAGAGAGGAAGCAACACATTGTGGTGTCGGGAAAAGGACCCTAAAACTTGGGGTCCAGTCCCCGCTCTGCTTTTAATGGTCCCTGTGATCATGAGCAGTTGCTTCCTTGCTCTGGACTCAGTTTCCTCATGTTTAAATAAGAGCCCTGAATCAGACTCTCCACACGCCTCCTTCTAGATCTATTGTATTATGGATCTAAAATATTTTGAGGAGACTTCCCGGGTGGCACAGTGTTTAAGACTCTGCACTCCCAATGCAGGGGGCCTGGGTTTGATCCCTGGTCAGGGAACTAGACCCCACATGCATGCCACAACTAAGAGTTCGCATGCCTCAACTAAGGAGCCCACCTGCTGCAACTAAGACCCAGCGCAACCAAATAAATAAGTAAATATTTTTTTAAAAAATTCTTAAAAAAATAAAAATAAAATAATAAAATAAAATATTTTGAGCAATACAGTTCATGTCTATGAAGTATAGACATGAACTGTATTGCTCAAAATATTTTAGATCCATAAATATTTTCCTTTGTATTATCTTTATATACCATATTGACTTTTTTTATTGTGGTAAAACATACATAACATAAAATTTAACATTTTAACCATTTTAGGTGTACAGTTCCTAGTATTAAGTATATTCACATTGTTGTGCAACCATCCATTTCCAGACCTTTTTCATCATCCCAAACTGAAACTCCCTTCCCATTAAACACTAACTCCCCACCCCTCCTGCCCCAGCTGCTGGCAGCGACCATTCTCCTTTCTATCGCTATGAATATGACTGCTCGAGGGACCTCCTATAAGTGGAATCATACAACATCTGTCCACTTGTGTCTGGCTTATTTCACTTAGCATGCTTTCAGGGTTTATTCATGTTGTAGTATGTTTCAGAATTTCCTTCCTTTTTAAGGCTGAACAGTATTCCATCATACATATTACCACATTATGACCATATTGACTTTTTTAAAAATAAATTTATTTATTTTTTAAATAACGTGATTTTTTTTTTTTAACATCTACATTTCTTTCTATTTATTTATTTATTTATTTATTTATTTATTTTTGGCTGCATTGGGTCTTCGTTGCTGCACGCGGGCTTTCTCTAGTTGCGGCGAGCGGGGGCTACTCTTCGTTGCGGTGCGTGGGCGTCTCATTGCGGTGGCTTCTCTTTGTTGCGGAGCACGGGCTCTAGGCGCGCGGGCTTCAGCAGCTGTGGCAAGTTGTGGCACGCGGACTCAGTAGTTGTGGCGCACGAGCTTAGTTGCTCTGCGGCATGTGGGATCTTCCCATACCAGGGCTCGAACCCATGTCCCCTGCATTGGCAGGCAGATTCTTAACCACTGCGCCACGAGGGAAGTCCCTAAAGACCTTGTTGAATCTCTTAACTACCCAACTGCTCGCTTTTCTCTGTCTCATTAAGCTCTGGCCCATCTTGATTTTTATGAGGCCATCCTTCCCACTGAGAGCTTGAAACCTCTTCTATCACCCATTCAAAAGGGTCCTCCCTTTGTGCCACACAGAGCAAAGAGACAGGCACAGCCATGCTCCACAGGGGTTTACAAGCATTGGCAGGGTCACCAAGGTCCTGGAGATGGGGAGACCGAGCCAGCTCATGAAAGAAATGAATCAGTTAATGAAAAACAAAATTGCCATAAACATCACACTTAATGGTCAAATATAGAAAGATTTTCTCTTGACATTAGGAACAAGACAAGTATGTCTGCTGTCACCATTTCTATCCCACATTGCCCTTGAAGTCCTAGCCAGAACAATAAGACAAAAAATAAAAGAAAGTTTTAAAGAAATAAAAGGTACACAGATTAGAATGGAAGAAACAAAACTGTCATTTTTCACATTTCACAGAGAATGTGATTGTGAATGACAATATCCAAAAGAATCTACGGACAAGCTATTAGAATATAAATTTAGTAGGGGTGTGGGATATAAGGTCAGTATTTAAATTATTTTTAATATTTGCATATAACAGCAACAAACAATTTAAAATGAAAAATTTTTAATGAAACCATATACAGTAGCATTAGGAGACATTAAATAGCTAGGAATAAGTTGATTAAAAAATGTGCTAGTCTTCTACACAGAAAATGATACAATATTAAGAGACATTAAAGAAGACCTTTAAAATGGCAGGAAAGCTCATATTCATGTATTAAAGGACTCAATATTTTTAAAATGTCAATTCTTCCAAAATTAATCTCTAGATACAGTAAAATCCCAGTAGGGGTGGGTGGATGTGGGTGTGAAAGGAAATTGGTAAGTTGATTCTAAACGTTGGATGGAAGTGCCGAGACCAAGAATAGCTAAAATAACTCTAAAGAGAGAGCACAGAGTTGGAGGATTTAAACCTCAGGATACCAAGACTTATTTTAATGCTGAATTAATTAAGCACACAGGGACAAATGGGCCAACAGAACAGAATCAAGTTCAGAAATAGACCCACACATACATAGACACTTGATTTATGACAAAAACGGCACTAATTCAGTTGGGAAGGGATGGTCTTCTCAGTAAACAGTGCTGGGTAATTGAATATCCATGTGGAAAAAAAATTAATCTTGACCTTAACCACACACCATATAGGAAAGTCAGTTCCAGCAAGGACGTGGAGAAATTAGAACCCTCATACACCGGAAATGGAAAATGCTGCAGCCGTTTTGGGAAACAATTTGGCATTTTCTCAAAATGTTAAACATAGAGTTCCCATGTAACCCAGCAATTCCACTCCTAGATAGAAACCCAAAAGAATTGGAAAAGTATGTTCACGCAAACACTTGTGCAGCATTATTCAAAGCAGCGTTATTCATAATAGCCAAAAAGTAGAAACAACTCAAATGCCCATCAGTTGATGAATGGATAAAGAAAATGGTTTAACCTTACAAGGGAATATTATTCAGCTCTAAATAGAAGTGAAATACTTACACATGCTACAACATAGATGAACCTTGAGAACATTATGCTAAGTGAAAGAAGCCACAGACAAAAGGTCACATAACATATGATTCCATTTATATGGAATGTCCAGAACAGGCAAATCCACAAGACAGAAAGTAGACTAATGGTTGGCAAGGGGTGGAGGAGAGGAGGAAAAGAGATGTGATCACTAATGAGTATGGAATTTATTTGTGGCGTGTTGAGATGTCTGGAACTGAATGGTACACTTTTAAAAGGTGAATTTTATGGTATATTGTATCTCAGTTTTTAAAAAATCAATTCCAGGTGGATTATAGCTCTGAAAGTGAAAGATAAGACAACAAAACTTCTGGAAGCTAATAAGAGAATATTTTTATGACCGTAGGTTAGGCAAAGATTCCTTAACAAAACATTAAAAGTACCAATCATAAAAGAAGAGATAATTTGGAGTACTTAAAATTAAGGACTTCTTTTTCTCAAAAGACAAGCCAGAGTAGCAGATGATATTTGCAATATATGTAACAAAGTACTCATATTCTAAGTATATACTTTTAAAAATCTCTCAACATATCACTTATATGTGGAATCTTAAAAGGAAAAAAAAAAAAACCAATTTCATAGAAACAGGGAATAGAATGTTAGTTGCCAGGGGCTGGGGGAAGGGGGAAATGGGGAGATGTAAGTCAAAGGGTACACACTTTCAGTTCTAAGATGAATAAGTTCTAAGGACCTAATGTACAGCATGGTGACTGTAATTAATAATATGGTATGATATACTTGAAATTTACTGAGAGTAGATCTTAAGCATTCTTACCACATACACAAAAGGAGAGTTAATTATCTTGATCTTGGTTATCATTGCACAATATATATGTATATCAAATAATCGCCTTGTACACTTTAAGTATATGCAGTTAAAGTATATTTGTCAATTATTCCTCAATAAAGTTGAAAAAATTACTTAAAAAAAAAACCTCAACAAATCAATTAGAAAAAGATGATCAATCAGTAGAAAAATGACAGAAGATTTGAATAGGCACTTCAGAAAGAAGCTCACCAAAAAAGCCAAAAAGCATATTAATCATCCAGGGAAATGTAAATTAAAGTCACAATGATATTAGAATGGCTAAAATTAAAAAGGTCAACGATACCAAGTGTTGGTGAGGATGTGAAGCAACTGGAACTTTCATGCATTGCTGGTAGGAATGGAAATCGGCACAACCAAATTGGAAAACTATCTGGCAGTCTGTACTAAAGCTAAACATATGCTTACGCCTTGAACCGGCAATTCTGCATAGATGCCACCCCAGAGAAATAAGGGCGTATGGCCACCAAAGGCATATACAAGAATGTTCATAGCACATTAGTGAGCAGTAAACCAATCCTGAGTGACAGAGGGCAGAAGAGTGGTCATCTTTATTAGGAAGGAAGAGAGAGCGTTGACTGGAAGAGAACCTGAGGGAGCCTTCTGGGATGCAAGAAATGTCCCATATCTTTTTTTTTTTTTTTAATTTTTTAAAAATTGAAGTATAGTTGATTTATAATATTGTATTAATTTCTGGTGTACAGCAGAGTGATTCAGTTATATGTGTGTATATTCTTTTTCATACTCTTTTCCATTATAGGTTATTACAAGATACTGAATATAGTTCCCTGTGCTATATAGTAGAACTTTATTGTTAATCTATTTTATATATAGTAGTGTGTATCTGCTAATCCCAAACTCCTAATTTATCCCCCTGCCCTTTCCCCTTTGGTAACCATAAGTTTGTTTTCTGTGTCTGTGAGTCTGTTTCTGTTTTGTAAATAAGTTCATTTGTATCATTTCATTTAGATTCCAAATATAAGTGATATCATATGATATTTGTCTTTCTCTGTCTGACTTACTTCACTTAGTATGATAATCTCTAGGTCCATCCATGTTGCTGCAAATGGCATTATTTCATTCTTTTTATGGCTGAGTAGTATTCCATTTTGCGTGCGTGTGTGCGTGCGTGCGTGTGTGTGTTGGGTTGGCCAAAAAGTTCGTTCGGGTTTTTCCGTAACATCTTATATGCCATATATATATATGCCACATCTCTTTATCCATTCTTCTGTCAATGGAGAAATGTCCCATATCTTTAATGAGGCAATAGGTGTATACATATGTAATAGTTTATCAAGCTATGTACTTGGTCTTTGTGTACTTTACTGTATGAAAGTTACACCTAAATTTTAAAAAAAAGAAAAGAGGAAAGAAACTAGGCATGTCCTCACCTTGGTCCATCCATTCTTCATATTTTGAACTGTCTCTTCTGTGTCACTTCCTTGAAACTTAGCGTTGTATATATGGCCCTTTACCTTCTAGCAGTGGGCCTTTTATCTTGTCTACTCAAGGTTTCCGTCACTATGATAGTCATGATGACCCCCAAGAGTGGTAGGGGCTCTTTAAGAAGTAAACCCCTCAGAGCTTTCCATTGCTGGGTGATGACCCTTCCCAGGCATAGCATGCTGGCCAGATCTGCACCCCAGTAGCCCATCAAGAACATGAGCCACACCACCCCAAAATTTATCTCTGAGGCTCAAACAAATTTGGTGGATGGCCACCTCTTGCCCAATGCCTCATGCCTAAGAGGATGAACTTTTAGCTATTTTCAAAGATGAAAGCCAGCAGATTTTCATGATAAATGGGGCCTTTCACCTTCATTGCCCACAGACAGCTGCTAAGCCTATCAGACAAGCTCCCACCTTTTCTGACTACATTACTCCCGGTAAAACCTGAAACGAAGGTTTCCATCTGTACAGCTGTCTGGTGAGGACAAAATTTTATTGTGACTGGCCGGGAATTGAAAAAGTCCTATCTCTCAAAATATGGGAGACACTAGAGAGTTATGTCTGGCTCATTCAAAACTCTTCCTGTCACTTAAGACTGTACAATTATTTATGCATATAATATATCTCTGGGAAATAGAAAGTACAGAAAAAACAGGAAGTATCCCCATACAGTTTTAAATAATCACTGATTTTTTTTTTCCTGCTAGCAAATAATGCCAAGACATGCCTTTGATTTTGACAAGGCTCTGAAATTTTGCTGTATGGAAGATAAAGTTGAACCCTCACTAGGCCTCAAATAACATAGTGTGGAAAAAAAAGAAGAAGAAGAAAAAGACATAGTTCCAGTTAATAAAAGTATAGAAAATAATGTCAAGAATATCAGCTTCCCGCTCAGCTTAGTCAAATCTTAACATGTTCCCACATTTGCTTTAGATCTTTTTTATATAAAGTAAATCATTACAGTTATGGCTGAAGTCCCCCGTGGACCCTACCCTTCCGCTCACCTCCCTACATGCCCAGAGGTAATCACTATTCTGATTTTGATTTTTATCATTCCCGTATGTGTTTTGATATGTTACATGTGTATCTATTCACAAAAGATATATAATTTTGTTTTACATATTTTTAAACTTTATACAAATGGTACTATACATATCATTTCCCCACTTGCTTTTTTTGCCCAACATAATGTTTTCTGAGATTTGTCTATGTTGGTATAGGTTGTTTGTGTTCACTCATTTTAACTTCAATATCATATTCCATTGCATGAATATGCCACCATTTGTTTATCCATTCTACCGTTGAGGGGCATTTACGTTGTTTCCAGTCTTCTGCTTTTACAAACAGTGGATGCAGGGAATCGTTTTTTTTTTGTTTTTTTTTTTTTAACATGGGCAGGAATTTTTCTAAAGGATATGAGTGCTGTGTTACGGGTTATGCACATCTTCCACTAAGGAAATAGTACTGAGTTTCCCCCAAAGTGCCTCAACCAATTTATACTCTCATCCTAAGTGTGAGTTTCATTGCACCATATGCATGCCAACACTTGGTATTTTTTACCTTTTTACTTTTGCCTTTCTGATGAGTACGAAATGGTACACAATTGTGGTTTTGATTTACTGGATTACTAATAAGGTTAAGTATCATTTCACACACCTTGTGAGTGCTTGAGTTGTGGTTTGTTTGTTTTTGTTTTTGTTTTGTTTTTGTGTGTGTGAGTTGCCTGTTCAGATCTTTGCCACACCGCTGTTATTCTTGCTACTGGGGTTGCTGGTCTTTTTCTTATTGATTTTCGGGAATCTTTATGTGTTCTGAGTATTATCCCTTTGGCAGTATTGCAGACATCCTCTCCCGGTTTGTGTCTTTTTACTTTGTTTATGTGTCTTTTGTTATAGACTTATGTTATTTTAAGGTAGATTTTTCCATCTTTCCTCTGTCTCACATTCTTCTCTTCCCTACAGAAATAATCTGTTTTCTTCTTAATGTTTTTCTTTTTATATCTGGGTTTTTAATCTGCATGGAATTGAGCGTACTTGTTTTTTAGAGGCACGTGCTGGGTTCCCTCTGAGGATGAGCAGTGCTCACTTCCAGTGGGGCTCTGGGAACTGCTCTGATACCAGGCGCTTTGTGGGGGTGCCTCTGACAGTCTATACTTATCTGCCTTCTGAATGCTTGGGTGCCTTTCTCTGTGAGCCCATGGCCTTCTCAAAAAACAGACACTAGGAGAGTGAGAATGTTCATCTCTGGAAACCTAGAAAAGTCCAAAATATCCTAGCACTTTCCTGGTCTGCCATTGAATGACCTACAGAGTTTAGGCCTTCGAATAGCAACATTAGTGCGTGAAATTACTCTTTCCTTAGTGTAGCTTCCCACTGTTTTTTAAAATTAAGGCTTTATATTTTCTAGAGCAGTTTAAGGTTCACAGCAAAGTCGAGGGGCAGGTACAGAGAGTTCCCGTATACTCCCTGCCCCACAGAAGCATAGCCTCCCGCATCATCAACATCTCCTATCAGGGTGGTACATTTGTTACAATCAACGAACTTGTGTTGACACATCATTATCATTCAAAGTCTATAGTTTACATTACAGTGTTACAGTTTACACTCTAGGTGTTATACAGTCTGTGGCTTTGGACAAATGTATAATGACATGTATCCACCATCATGGTATTATACAGAGCAGTTTCACTGCCCTAAAAAGCCTCTGTGCTCCACCAGTTCATCTTACCCACCACCCCCAACCCCTGGCAACCACTGATCTTTTTCTTCCTCCATAGTTTTGCCTTTGCCAGAACGTCATAGAGTTGGAATCATACAATATGTAGCCTTTTCAGATTGGCCTTTTCACTTAGTCATGTGCATTTAAGTTTCCTTCATATCTTTTTTTTTTTGGTGGCTGCGTTGGGTCTTCGTTGCTGTGCACGGGCTTTCTCTAGTTGCAGCGAGTGGGGGCTACTCTTCATTGCAGTGCATGGGCTTCTAACTGCGGTGGCTTCTCTTGTTGCGGAGCACGGGCTCTAGGCGCGTGGGCTTCAGTAGTTGTGACGCAGGCTCAGTGGTTGTGGCTGGTGGGCTCTGGAGCACAGACTCAGTAGTTGTGGCGCACGGGCTTAGTTGCTCTGCAGCATGTGGGATCTTCCCGGACCAGGGCTCGAACCCATGTTCCCTGCACTGGCAGGCAGATTCCCCACCATTGCACCATCAGGGAAGGCCCTAAGGTTCCTTCATATCTTGATAGCTCATTTCTTTTTAGCACTGAGTAATAATCCATTGTCTGGGTGTGCCACAGTTTCTCCATTCAGCTGCTGAAGGTTATCTTGTTTGCTTCCAAGTTTTGGCAGTTATGAATAAAGCTGTTAAAAACATCCGTGTGCAGGTTTTTGAACATAAGTTTTCAACTCTAGACAAATAACGAGTAGCATGATTGCTAGATTGTGTGGTTAGGGTATGTGTAGTTTTATTATAAGAAGCCACCAAAGTGTCTTCCAAAGTGTCTGTAACATTTTGCGTTTCCGCCAGCAGTTAATGAGAGTTCTGTTGCTCTACATCCTCAGCAGCATTTGATGTTGTCAGTGTTCCAGATTTTAGCCATTCTAATAGATGTATAGTGGTGTCTCGTGGCTGATTTAATTTGCATTTCCCTGGATGGAGCATCTTTTCAAGTGCTTACTTGTCATCTATTTCTCTTCTTTGGTGAGGTATCTGTTAAGCTCTTGGGCCCATTTTTCAGTTGGGTCGTTTGTTTTCTTATTGTTGAGTGTTTCTTAAAAAGCTTTGTATATTTTAGATAACAGTCCTTTATAAGATGTATCTTTTGCAAATATTTTCTCCCAGTCTGTGGCTTGTCCTCTCATTCCCTTGACATTGTCTTTTGGATAGCAGAAGTTTTTCATTTTATTTTATTTTATTATTATTTTTTTTGTAAATTTTATTTATTTATTTATTTATTTATTTATTTATTTATTTATTTTTAAATGTTTTTGGCTGTGTTAGGTCTTCGTTGCTGTGTGCAGGCTCTCTCTAGTTGCAGCGAGCGCGGGCTACTCTTCGTTGCGGCGCGCGGGCTTCTCATTGCAGTGGCTTCTCTTGTCGCGGAGCACAGGCTCCAGGCATGTGGGCTCGGTAGTCGTGGCTCGCAGGCTCTAGAGCGCAGGCTCAGTAGTTGTGGCGCACGGGCTTAGCTGCTCCGCGGCATGTGGGATCTTCCCGGACCAGGGCTCGAACCCGTGTCCCCTGCATTGGCAGGCGGATTCTTAACCACTGTGCCACCAGGGAAGCCCAAGTTTTTCATTTTAATGAAGTCCAGTTTATCGATTATTTCTTTCACAGATCATATCTTTGGTGTTATATCTAAAAAGTCATCACCATACCCAAGGTCATCTAGGTTTTCTCCTATGTTATCTTCAAGGAGTTTTATAGTTTTTTGTTTTACATTTAGGTCTGTAATCCATTTTGATTTAGTTTTTGTGAAGAGTGTAAGGTCTGTGTCTAGATTCCCTTTTATTTTTATTTTTCGAACATAGATGTCCAGCCGTTCCAGCACCATTTGTTGGAAAGACTGTCTTTGTTCCATTGAATTGCCTTTGCTCCTTTGTGAATGATCAGTTGACTATATTTGCGTGGATTTATTCCTGGGCCTTTTCTTCTCAGTTGATCTATTTATCTATTCTTTCACCAGTACTAAACTGTCTTGATTACTGTAGCTTTATTTTATTTTATTTTATTTATTTATTTATTTAGCTGCACTTGGTCTTAGTTGTGGCACACAGGATCTTCGTTGCCATGTGCGAGATCTTCATTGCAGCATGCAGGATCTTTAGTTGTGGCACGCGGGATCTTTTAGCTGTGGCATGTGGGATCTAATTCCCTGACCAGGGATCGAACCCAGGCCCCCTGCATTGGGAGTGCGGAGTCTTAACCACTGGCCCACCAGGGAAGTCCCTACTGTAGCTTTATTATAAGTCTGGAAGTTGGATAGGCTCAGTCCTCCAACTTTGTTCTTCTCCTTTAATATCGCGTTAGCTATTCTGGGTCTTTTGCCTCTCCATATAAACTTCAGAATCAGTCTGTTTCAGTACCTCACCATTTTTTGAGAGCAATATTTCCCTCTGTGTTATCCCAAGTAAAACACTGATGGCTTCTCCAAATTTTGATACCATTGTCAAAATTATAATCACCATGACCATTAAGTTAATAGTGTTTCTCATTAATGAGTTTGTCTTATCGTTAGTTGTTAACTCTCCTGTCCATAGCAAAGTACAGGGAGAATGAGAGAATTCAGGGTGTCATAGGGCCTGAAGGGATACCATTCCACCCCTGCTTGATATAATTATGGAAAGCTTTCTGAGAGGAGCAGGCAGTGGCAGATACAGCAAGCCCTGTCCTGAACATAAGATTGACCATCAGAGTTGCAGTAGCGAGACTGTCACCCTACTGCTACCTTTGTCTGGTTGGTGGGCATGTGATTCCATTCTTCGAAACTGTCTGAACAGGCCAGTGTATATATGCCATTTCTGTGCCTGCAGTTGGTGGGCAATCAGGAAAGTTGATAGCCTTCCAAGTAATTGGCATCCAAGAGAACCAAAAAAAAAAAAAAGAAAGAATGAAAAAGGCAGTTTGTTGCAAAGATACTGATGTTTAAATTTGATTTAATCTCCTACATCCTCACTAGCCAGAGAAATCCAAAATAGAGCAGTACGGAATTACCATTTTTTGCCTGTTGAATAAGCAAAATTTTTATGGCAGTTTTCAGTGCTGATGTGGGTGCAGTCTGCACTATGTAAATAGGTACATTCCATTCAGAAAGCAGTTCAGGATATGTAAGAAGAACCTTCCAAATGTCCTATCCTTTGATCTGTCCCAAAGACTGTCTCCTAAGGAAATGCCGCTGATAGACCTAGAATTATATCTGCACAGCTGTTCATCACAGTATTTATTATTTATAATAATAAAAATCTAGAAACAAAGTGTAGGGGAATGGTTAAAAATATTAAAGTTACACACACACACACAGCATAGAGTACTGTATAGCCATTGAAAATCATGATTTTTTTTTTAAAGACTGCCAAGATGGGAAAATAGAATTCAAAAAACATCATGTATTAAGTGGAAAAACCAGGTTGTAAAACTGTCTATACAGTATAACTCTAGCTTGTTATACACACACACAAACTGGTGGGAATGATACCACATTGAACTGTGGCATCTTACTGTTTTTTCCTGGGTCATAGTAACTATCACTCATGTTTTTCCTTTTATATTTGTTCATTTTCCGAATTTTCTCCAATGAGAGCGTATTACATTTAAAATCAGGAAAATGTTATTTATCAGTGTGCGTGCACTTAGGTATCGTGTCCCTGTGAAGCGGCTGGTTCTATTCTGCTCTCTTCCCTCAGCTGCTGCTGGACACCCACTCGCTGAAGATGGTCCTGCTCGATCTGCCTTCCATCGGCTCTCAGGTGGTGAGGAAAGCCCCAGCCAGTTACACAAAGATCGTGGTGAAAGGCATGACCCGAGCGGAGATGATCCTCAAGGTGGGGCTTGTGTCTTCCTCGGGGGGGGGGGGGGGGGGGCCGGGGGGGGGAGGTTTCGGTTAAAAGGGCCTGGTTATCTGATTGCTTATTCCAAGGAGTACTGAGTACTAGTCTTTGAAAGCACAGGTTAGGACCTATGCCTATCAGTCCTAAAAGATTGTCCACATTCTTTGGCTGAACCAGACTTTGGCCTCATCAGATATTGTTGAAAGTCAGTGCACTGTTACTGGGGGGTCAGTAATTCTATCTGACGAATGAATTCTTCATCGTAGTGGGATTCTCTTGTAATAAGATTTGACCAAGATTGGAGGTTGGGTGGCGTTGCCACTGTGAATCAGCGTCTAAGTCAGGGATCTCTCTGCTTCTCAGCAGGGATTTGTGGCCCAGCTCTCAGTTACTCCGGTCCACGTAAGCCTCTTTGGCGCTCTAAACTCTGCCACTTTAGAGGAACTTTGAACAGATGTTGCATAACTGATTCTAATCAGCAAATGGGTTTTCTAAAGCCCCATTTAATAAAACATACATGGGGTGATGATGCTGAGAATGTCTGAAGCTTTGAGCTCCTGCATATGATTTCCATCTGGACGTGTCAAGGGGAAAGGGGGCCTACTGGGGAGGGGAGAGAAGGCTGGAGAAAAAACGGAACTGCCAGGGGATGCTCTTAGAAGGCCAGGGCCTGCAGGCCCTTCAGGTCTGTCTCCAAACAGAATGACTCAAATAATGGAGGAGTGAAGAGTAGCGGCAGGCCCTGACATGGGTGGGACCAGGTGAGGGGCCCACACAGACCTCAGGCTTTGGCCTGAGGAAACTGGAAGCAGCCTAATCCATTTCTTCCCTAGCTGGTTTACTCACCAGGGTGGAGAGCAGGGTTTAGAGAGAATTTCTGAGTGAATACTCCTTGCCAGTCTGAGTCATATTCTCAGAAATTCGAAACAAAACCAGCCTGCTGGCCGGCGCGCCGCAGCTACTGGGCCTGCTTGCTCTGGAGCCCGCGCGCCGCAACTAGAGAGAAGCCCATGCGTCGCAACGGAAGACCCAACGCAGCCAAATAAATTAATTAATTAAATAATTTTTTAAAATTAAAAAAAAAAAAAGAAAGTTGAAGCAATGGTTGCCTCTGGGGGAAAAAAAAAGTCTGCTGGAGGAAGGAAATCAGACACCACACTGAAAACCAAATGGCAGTGAATGTGAGGGTTGCGATGCCATCGCTTTCCTGCTGTTGGTACATGAATTGGATGTAGTTAAATGAAGTTCCAGATTTTAAGTCTTGAAAAGAGTGAGGCTGTTCTAGGGTTTTTGTTTTTGAGAAAATCCACTTAATTCGGTGCCTTTTGAGGCCATCCTTCGGGAACAGTGATACATCAGGACAGAAGGAGCAGGTACCACGAACCTACGAAATGTCTCAAACAGGGGACCCTGCAACAGAGTGTTTCCCGTGGTCCTGAGATTTAAAAAGTCACGTGGGACTCCCCCCAGGCCCTCTGTTTTAGAACCTTCAGAGGAGGGACATAGGAAGCTGTACTTACGAAGCAATCCAGGTTACATTCATGATTTAGGAAATTTAGGAAACATTGCTCTACCTGAATGTCGAGATGAAACAGGCTGTCAGGACATTTCTGGGTTTGCAGCTGCTGCTGCCACCTAAGGAGATCGTGCAGAGTCCTTTTTGTGATTGGCCTGCAAGTGAGGAAGGATAATCCTCGGCCTCCGATCACGAGTGTTCCCGGCAGGCCTACTCTCTTCTCTCTCCCTCGGTAGGTCGTGATGGCCCCTCACGAGCCGTTGGTGGTGTTTGTGGACAACTACATCAAACTCCTGACGGACTGCAACACAGAAACCTTCCAGAAGATTCTGGACATGAAGGTTAGCTCCGCGTTTTGTTTCGTCCCCGGGCACCTTCTTCTCACGCTCGGTGGTTAACTGGGGGATGGGATATGGGCCCCCCGGGAGCTATCTCAAAGTGCCCGTGCCTGGCCCAGGCTGCAGACCCAACTCTCAGAAGGCTTTTAAGGAGGAGGAGGAACCGGGGCCTGTGAATGTCCCCGTTCTGATGGCGCCCAGCAGAGAGCCAGGCTCAGCGGGACTTCGGTGGAGAGGAGGCTACCCTCCCGCATCCTGCCGCCTGTCCTCCGCCCTCCCAGCCCCTTCTCCCTCCTCTCCTGCTGCCTCTTCTCTTCCTCTGATTCTCTCCCAGGCTGCCACCCAGGGCTGGTATCTCCCTGAAGAAAGCGTTAATCCTCAGCCCAGTGAATACCAGTTACTGCGCTTGCCCTCGGGCCCTTCGGGGCCAGAGCTGACGTCACCCTCCTCTCTCTCTCCACCTCAGGGGCTGAAGAGGAGCGAGCAGAGCAGCATGCTGGAGCTCTTCCGCCAGAGGCTCCCCGCCCCGCCCTCAGGGCCCGAAGGCTCCGGCTCGCTGTCCCTCCTGGCTCCAACTCCAGAACAGGAGTCATCTCGCATCCGCAAACTGGAGAAGCTAATTAAAAAGAGACTGTAGGAGCGTCCAAGGGGCACTTTTCCCCCTGGCCAGTGACCGCCCCCCCAACCAGCACCCAGATCCCCGGAAGCCCCCCACCTCTCCTGTGCTTCCCCGACTCTCAGATCATCAGTCTTGAAACTTCCTGGGGCATTTGGGTCATTCACATGTTTCTCCCATGTCCTGTCTTAATTCCTGTCCTAATCGGAGAAGACGGGTAACAGTCAGATTATAAAAAGGCAGTCGAGATGGTCCCTGATTCCTGCAGCAGAGGCAGCTGGGGGTGAAGGTTCCGTGGGCTTCACTTGCTGGTCCCGGGCTGCTCCCAACTGGTCCAGTTGTCACTGACTCTGTAGCCTCACCGCCGCAGTCACACCCTCTGGCATGTGGTCCTGTTCCTTTCCATGCTTCTATCCCAGCACCGTGGGTGAGAAAGCCTGGAACTCACCCCTTCCTCCACCTGCAGCTGTGTGAGGTTCCCTCTGCGGCCGGACCCTTAAGAGATGTCCTCTGGGCTTGGCTCTAGGGCCCAAGTGATGAAGTGGAAGATTACAGGTGTGACGGAAGAAAGAGGTGTGGCCTTTAGCTAAGCCCTAGTAGGAAAAGCTGGCTAAATAAGAAAAGCGCTGGAAGGGCAGGGAAGGGGCTGGGGGGGGCACCTGGGCAGCTCAGTCGATAAATTTCACTCTGCCCAGATAGCCATGGTGTGGCTCTGGTAAAGTTATCCAGCCTGAGCTAATTGAGGTTAACGTTCTCTTCCCACTCTTGAAAGAAGGGGTGATGGGCCCATCTCCAAACAGCCACTTCAGCCATCTGTCCTCGGCCTGGGAGCTGGAAACCCAGTGGACTCGCACACCTGGTTCTTGTCACTCTCAGTGTTTACAGATCCACACTTGTCTTTGTGTTTCATTCACGAGGAGTCATTTTCTGGAAGTCTCCATAATGGCATTGAGATGTCAAGCTGCTGTTTTGCCCCCTGGGTGGTGGTCACAGCCAGGGAAGTTGCTTTCTTGATTTATTGCACTGTCAGTAATCTCCAAGGAGCCAGCAGAAGTCAGTAGGAGTTACGTTAAGTGTCTTGTTGATGGGCGCTGCATGCCCTGTGTGCGTCCTGTACAGACAGAGCATGTTTCTCATCTGGGGGGTCTGCATCAGAATCACCTGGGGCTCTTTTTTTTTTTTTTTTTTACAAGTACAGATGCATGGAGATTGTGAATCAGTTAAGTCTGGAGTGGGGCCCAGCATCTAGGTTTAAAAGTTCCATAGGTGATTATAATGCTTACTTCTTGTGAAGAAGCATTGTAACAGAAATTTGCTTTATTGAAGGGTTCCTATTGCACATTTTCATAAATGTATATTTTTTCTGACTCTAAGCAAGTGTAATTACTGTATAATTGAGCTGGTACCCAAATGGTAAAGATTTCTTTTTGGTGATAGCCAGCAGCTTGAGTTTTGAATTTGTGTTGGTGGTAGGGACCATGGCAGAAATCATGCTGTCCCCATACTGACTAGGATTCTTCTTGTTTTGATGATCAAGCCCCAAACAGAAGGTTTATTTATTACTGTCACTTTGAAATAATATATATAAAGGAGCACTCATTGATAAAAGCAGTAGCTAACAACTCTGTTATTCAGCTAAATTATATAGATACTGTACCGGTTCCTTCCCTCCGCTTTCTCTAGCCCCTTAAAAAAAAAAAACAAAAAAAAACTTAGAGTCACCTTATGTGGTTAAAATAAATATTCGTAATTTATAATTGATAAAGAGTTCACTGCTGTTTTTACTCTGGACAGACTTCCTGATTACTAGTTAGAGGTGCCCAGGCTGGAGAAAGTTCTGTTTGGATCATAACAGGGAAACGGGAACCACCATGGACGGGGTGTTTTGACCTCCAGATTCAGTTCTGGAATTGAAGCTAACTGTTGCCACGCCTCCCTCTCTTGAAGAACAAAGACCCAGTACCTGGGACTTTCCCAGGAAAGGGCGCTGACTTTCTCATGCCTCGGGCAGCGCCTCCTCGGTGCAGGTGGAACAGGACGGAAAGCAGACGTCCAAGGACCAATGTAAGAGTGACGGGCAGGCAGGGCGAGCGAGCAGGGGATGCAGGGGACGTGACACCAGCCCGTCCTGAATTGCCATTGGACAGGGAGCCCTGGTCCCCCGTTTACGGCACGCTAGGGAAAATGCCACAAGTTCACAGCTGGAAATGTAATTCCTCTCTCTAGGAAGAGAAATCTCCAAAATAACCAACTTGCTTGAGGGTGAAAGCAAGTGTTTCACACTTCTTGTCTCCTCCAAGTCAGATTGCTAAAAATAAAATCCTTAGAACTGTGTTGGGCCATTTAAACAATAGCCTTGGAAACAAGGACACATGAAAAGCTGGCGTGCAGAAAGAGTACTGTTACGTTTTACACAGTAAGGAAACTTTTCCAGTCTCTTTCTAGTATTTATCAAAATAGATAAGACCCCTGGACCCTCAAGGTTCTATACCTTTGGGAGATATCGATTCCTGGAAATAAAGGGATTGCTTTTTTGTGTAAATATCATTCATTTTTCCCCCATCTGGAAGTGACTTCGTGGTGCATATCGCAGCATAAAATACTACAGTTAATTAAAGCATTACTGGATGTCATTTGCTAGGATGTATTTCCTCACTGTTGACAGAAAACAGAACAGGCTATGGGAAAGAATTAGCGAGCCCGTGAAGCCCATGAAGCCCGGGCTCCCCTCTCGGCGTCTGCCCTTCTGCCTGGTGAAGATGCGCCCATTCCCTGACAGCACGAAACCAGAACGTGATGTTCATCGGCAATGTCCCGGCATGTCCAGCGGTGGTGGAAACCCTCTGTAAATAGGTATAAAGCGTTCTGCTTCTGATTCGGAATCCTCCCTGTGCTCCGAATTTCTATCCCGTTGACTTTCCCTTCTCCGCCTCCCGGTTCCAATCACAGCCTGCTTCTCCATGTGACTGCCAGAGGCCTTCTGTCCTGTGCACAGTAAGTCAATCCTGTTTCCTTAATAGCTGGGTGGGCATTTTGCAGTGAACCTCTGGGGAAGTCTGATGTTCCCCTCAGCCCTGGAAAATCTGTGGCAGCGCTTCCATTAGGTTGGCTTCAAGATCATTCCCTAGTCTCCATTCTTTATTTTCACCAGCTCACCACTTCAATAGGGTAGCCAGAAATCAATCTGATGAGAAAAGAAACATTTCCGTATACCCCACCCAGAAGAACGCTGCCAGATGATTGACCTGCCAGGTTCTCTTCCTTCTCACACACATAACCAGGTAAGTAGTGGGATATAAAGAATGTGTCCGTTTGAAACAAAAGCAGTTTTCAGAATCCATGAAATGGGGCGGGGGGCGCGTATAATTAACAGGGCCGTGAAGGTCACACAAGAGCCAGCTGTGCACATGCTCTGTCAGCCACGAGGCCGTGTGAAATGTGACCTGCTCCTTATCACTCGCCAGGCCTGAACCCCAAGTGGGTGGCCACAGCGCTTGCTCTGTCCCTGGGCTCACTTGAACAGGATGGCCATGTGACGACACAGCCTGCTGCTGGGTGCAGACCACATCTGAAGCAAGCACCGGAATATGGAGCCTTTGCCTTTTTAGGTCTGCTGCCTGGGATATCCGACTTAACTCAAGCGTTTTAAAAGACTCTCCATCCTCTGTTCCCCTTGCCTCGGCAGCTGCTATTTCCGTAGCATTTAGGGATAAACCTGCAGACACTGAGAAAAGAGCTTCCTCCCTCCCCGGTGGTGTTGGCTGGACTGCCTGTTGCGGAAAATGTGGCACATTTCCTCTGAATGCAAATGAGAAGGATTGCCAAAGGTTGCTTTCCAAAAAGCATGTCTTTAGAAATGGTGTCCAGTGTCCACAGAACTGATTTCAACTGGCCAGTCCTGGCAGGGACAAAATTCTTGCCTGCACTCTTTTTTTTTTTTTTTTTTTGGACCTTTAATGCCCAGAAAATGCTAAGCAAGATTATCTTGGGACAGGCAGACCTAACAGGGAAGCCAGAAGTTCACCAGCTATTCGGATTACTTCACAGTTGCCTTTCAAAGATGTTCAGACCTTTCCCAAGGCCCGCGGAATCCCTGTAATCAGCTGAGAAGTACCCGCCTGGTTCTTCCAATCCCCTTTGGGGATATTGATACAGAGAATGCTGGGCGATAAGAGTGATACGGAGGAAAAGCTGTGTAAATGCTTTGTCCCCTAGGAATGTTTATCACTTAATCTGAGAGCTCTGGTAGCTTCTGCTCAGCAATCAAATAGAATTTGCACAATCGCCGGTGCCTCCTGGTGTTTGGGGTAATTCTTCAACACGTGAGAAATTAAGAACAGCTTCTCAACAAAACTTCCCTTTACTTCTGGGGCCATGAGAAGTATTTACCAAGTAGGCTGCAACTTTCAGGGGCACCAGGTGAGACGGTGGAGAGAAACTCCAGCTTCTTCTGCTTGGTTGCTTTGTGCTGATGGAAAAGGAAGGCCCTTCTCAAGCAGAGGGGAAGCGCACCACCTGCTGAAGAGACCGCATTCCACGGAATTCTTCACAGACTAAAGTCCTGCGATTGGGCTGCCTGGGGCAGCCACCGAAGCGCTTTAGCAGGCAAATGGAAAAATGGCCAGTGTTGTGTAAAGAAAACATGAGTGCACACACAGAGACACCCCCTCTCCCAACCTCATACCCACGCCCTGCTGCAACCCTGGCACTGCTCTCAACGGATCCCAAGCGTTGGCCCCTCGGCTGGCTGGCTCGCTCAGTCGTCAGAGAAGGGTGCTGACGGGCCTTATGGTCCCAGGGGATTAAGCCCTGGGCCATAGTTGCAGCCCAGCTACTGTCTGGCATGCAAATAATACCTGATTGTGAGATCCAGGCCATTCCATGCTATTGGATGGGGAGGGAACTGAGTATTTACTGCCTCCTGGATAGTTAAGAGACCTCATTGGATCAAAACCCCTGTTAAGTGGGTATGATTTTATGGCTGTGGACCTGGAAGCCTGGGGGGCAAATGATGTGCCCAAGGCTGTGTGGCTCGTGAGTAGCAGAGCCAAGACTGGTGTCGTCCATGCTCTTTGCACTTCGCAAGTGGTTTTCAAATTTATGAGACCCAACTTTACATGGGACTCTCACTCTACGAATAGACAAAAGTATTTTATTAATATATTTTGTGAGTTCAAGTATCTTTCAAAGCAAATCAGTGAGAACACTGAAACTGTTTCAGTTAAATAGAAAGCATTTTAAAGCTAAGGTTTTGGATGGCAATTGATATGCATCAACCCCAGCATCCAGTTTATTTCTGTGTTTTGCTTTGGTTGCATAGAATAGAGAAATCTTGATTTAATCCAGCTAAGAATTTGCAAACAGTATCAGTTTTGTTTTAAACAAGCCCTCCTCCCGATCCCAGATACTCTTTGGTTACCCAGATGTGACAAGGACTCTTTGTCCTGAGGTCTCCGTGGACGGAACAGCCCTGGCAGTGCAGGTTAACACACCAAGGATCTGTAAAATCTTATATTTGCACCAATGACACATTTGCATGTTATGTTATTACTTTCGAATGTTCAGTTTTTAGAATAGGCTTAAAGTATGCATCCTTAAAGGGAGGTTAGAATCAAAGCCTTGTGGAGCTCCTTTGCCCCCTAAAACATCTCAAGAATTCCAGATTCCACAGAAGTCAGTTTGGAAGCTGCTGCCCTCATCAGCGGCTGCTGCTAGAGGGGAGGAGGTGTTTGGCGGTGTCACCTTTGTACAGGAGAGAGCAGCTTTTCACCTGAGGTCCACAACCCACTCACCAACACCCCTGAACTGTCACCCAAATCCTGTCCGAGTCACGCTGGAGGCCGCCTTCTGGGTTGAGCCTTGCCGCCTTTAGAAAGAGGACATCAGAGGGCAAGGACCCACCCCCGACCCCCGCCCCCCCCCCCGCGCCCCTGTGCGAGGCAGCTCTTTTCTAAGAACAAAACTCTGCAACTGGAACTGGGGGAGGGGGCTTGGGCAACATTTGCAAGGAAGCCTATCCTTCTCTCAAAATCCCGACAAGGCCCAAATCTTACTCCTGAGGCCTCGCACGTCTGTCTGTGTACATGCAATGCTTCCCAACCTTTTCAGGACTTGAAGCATAGAAATGATGACATTTGTGCTCCCTTGGCATCACACTGGGCCAAACCCATTGAAGAGGCTGCCGGGGCCATATTGATGGGCCTGGGGACTGTGGCTGCTTCAGGGGACCGCCCCCGCCCCGGCCAACCGGCTCGCCAGGGCTGAGGGGATCCATGTGGGCATTTGCTGTGCACTCCGGCCACGGCCCAGCTCTCTAGTTGGGAAGCTCTGAATTGGAGCATCAGCGTTGGGTGGTATGTGGGTTTATTTGTTTTTAGAACTTTGGTCAAATTTCCTCATTTATCAGTTGGGAAACTGAGACCTCGAGAGTTCCAGTCATGAGCTTGCCCTCCACTGTGCAAGAGGACTGGCAAAATCCAAGCCACCTTTGTATATCCCACTTGCCACTCACCACTCCACCCTCCCTGGCTGGCCTTCCCTGGAGTCCCACCCGTCCCTTCCTCCCCCCTCCTGCACTCCCACCAAGTTTCTCGGAGCTTGTCCCCTTTTCCGTTCTGCCTGAAGAAGTGAACCAGGGCTTCCATGCTTTCTTTGATCTCCCACCACCCTCCCAGGCCCCCGGGCTACTTCTCTTGTGGCCTTTGTTACCATTTCCAACAAAAGGTTACAGCCATCACCTCCAGCCCCTATGTGCATTCCCTCTTATTCAGCATCCATCTCAACTACCTTCCAGAAACTTCTCTGGAAGGATGACCTTCTTGCCGCACTTTCATCGTCTTTGCACTCTCCATGGATTTGGTGAGTCCTCCCTGCCCCTGGGAATTCCCCCTTCACTCCCTCGATGCCTTGCTTTCCTGGCTCCCTTAATGTCTTGGTCTCCGTCACTGACGCTCTTTTCCTTCTGAACCTTGACTGTGGTTAAGCCCCAAGGTTTTAGGCCTCCTGTGCTTTTCACTCCAGACTCCTTCAGAGAACTTTTCTGCCCATCACAGGCATAAACACCAGCTATGCCTTCTGAGGTTTCTCAGATTTGTAGCCCTTGTCCGTCCCCCTCAGCCGACCCCAGTGCGCTTGCAGGTCCCATCATCGACTTGGGCGGAGCATCTCCAGGTACACTTGGCTCCCTTCCTGAAATTCCCCGTCTCTAAAGGGCACCCCCTTCCTTTTCCTAGTTCCTCAGTCTCAAGGCCTTAGAGTCAGGCACCCTTGACAACTCTCTTTGTCAACCAATATGGTTAGTTAATCGTAAAACATTTTCTTAATGATTATACAAACACCAGTCACAGAAACCAAGAGAAAAATCTAAGTTGCCCCAGCAAATCAAGCCTCTCAGTCCCAGTCAGGCCTGGCAGGTGGGGTTTCCTCATGGGGAAGCCCTTCTCCGTGGTCTCCCAGCCGGGCCCACGGAGTTCCTCTTTGCTCTGAGGGCTTCTGCGAAGAAGCTGGCATAAGGCTCGCTCCACTGACCTCCTCTCATGACTGCTAACCCCAATGATTTTGAGTGTTTCTGCACTGCTGTTTCTATTTTCTTCACCTTATAAAATATTGCAATAATAATACTCATTTTTAAAGTACACAGTATTCATGTTAATAAGTTTAAACAATATAGAAATATATCGAAAGTCCTACTCCCCTTCCAGACTTTCTCTGTCTTACACTGTGTGGGGAGGGCACTTTGCAAACAAAATCAATATTAAGCATATTTGCATATTTTTCTACAGCTAAACAAGAAATCTTGGATATCTTTTCCCTCAGCGTATATAGAGCCATTCATTCTTTTTAAGGCTACATGGTGTTTTATAGTTGAGATAGACCATCGTTTACTTAGCCAGTCTCCTATCAGTATACAAATAGGTTTCTGTTTTTTGGCAATGAGAAACACATCGCCAGTGAAAATCTTTCTGTAAATATCTTTGCTTACTTGTGCCCACCTTTTTGTAGGCTACTCTCCTAAAATCGTTCAATTCCCATTTTAAAAGATTAAGGGGCACGCACATTTGAAATGTTGCTACCTCTCGCCAAAATGCCCTCTGCAAAGATTGTTATGCTGCACACTGCCATCGACCCTGTGTACGTGTGTACCCTCTTCTCCACATCCTCACTTGCCCTAGATGTTTTTTCCTGCTTCTTGACTGAGAGGATGTAGTTGCAGCTCTATCTGTAGAAACCCAGTAAGCAGAAGTTCCCCTTTGGCTTTCATTGCACAAAACCAAATGTGACCCAACCAGTGCGGTGTCTTGCTGCAAGAAACCACTCTAACTGAGCAAAAGCCCCATGGCTTCCCTCATGGTCAGGGCTCCTAGAGGACATGCTTTGTTGGTTCGCTCATGAAAGCAGCGGTCATCCTTGCTATATGCAGAGTTTGATATTCAATTGAGCATCCCTTCTGTTCTTTATCTCTGCCCTTTCCCCAGACCCCATCAGCAGGCAGGGCTCCCTGTATGCACTGTCTTCTGGCAGTGATGCTCTGGAGATAACAGCTCAAACTCTTAGCTTCTGAACTCCTGTAGAGACTTTGTGATTCTATAGTAGCGAAGAAAGTCTTGAAAGCCACGAGAGTTACAAGAATTGTTGGAATGGCGTTTTGCTTTGTTTTTGTCCTTTATTCTAAAAGTTACCCTTTACATTTTAAGGGCCAAAATGCTGGAGGACTTTGCACACAGCCGGCACCATCAGCAGAGGGACAGTGCATCTTGACATAAACATTTTCTTCCATAAAAAAAAAGAGGTGGGGGCTTCCCTGGTGGCGCAGTGGTTGAGAATCTGCCTGCCAATGCAGGGGACACGGGTTTGAGCCCTGGTCTGGGAAGATCCCACATGCCGCGGAGCAACCAGGCCCGTGAGCCACAACTACTGAGCCTGCGCGTCTGGAGCCTGTGCTCCGCAACAAGAGAGGCCGCGACAGTGAAAGGCCCGTGCACCGCGATGAAGAGTGGCCCCCGCTTGCCGCAGCTAGAGAAAGCCCTCGCACAGAAACGAAGACCCAACACAGCCAAAAGTAAATAAATAAATAAATAAATTTATTTTAAAAAAAAGAGGGGAGGGGAGGGGGGCTTTTGACCAGCAGGTATCAATAGAAAAGGAAGAACTAGAGGGGATATGACTTGTTTTGAGGCTGGAAGGTCATGGAGAAGAAATCCAGAACCCTACCACTCTGGGCTGAGCCCCAGTATAAGAGAAACCCCCATAAGTTTGAGGGAAACCCTGACCTAGAAGCCATTGCCTGGCTTCCAGCAATTAACCTGGGAGACTGCAGTCCCTGTAGAGAAGCGAGGTGTTCAACAAGGCACCTGAGGAGGAGAGATAGTGTCTGAGAGTGTTGTCCGGCCAGGTGGGCCCAAGGGCGGGCACACCTCACAGAGTCCCTCACACCCCATCATGGGGAGGTGATGGCTTCCAAGCTCCCTGAGCTCCCAGAAGTAATGAAAGGGCCAGCTCATTGGAAGAGACCTCAGGCTGGGACAACTAGGGTACAGATCAGGTGGCATATGGACATGAAAAGCAGAGGGTGGGGCTTCCCTGGTGGCGCAGTGGTTAAGAATCTGCCTGCCAATGCAGGGGACACAGGTTCGAGCCGTGGTCCGGGAGGATCCCACATGCCGCGGAACAACTAAGCCTGCGCGCCACAACTACTGAGCCTGCGCTCTAGAGCCCGTGCTCCGCAACGGGAGAAGCCACCGTGATGAGGAGTGGCCCCCAGTCGCCGCAACTAGAGAAAGCCCATGCACAGCAACCAAGACCCAATGCAGCCAAAAATATATTAAATAAAAAAGCAAAACAAAACAAAAAACTACGTTGTAGAGGCACAAACGCCAACCAGTGCCATTTAAAAAAAAAAAAAAAAGCAGAGGGTGGCATTCCTTGGCCAAGCAGAGCAAATTTCTCCTCTGTAGTGTCCAGAGAGGTAGGAAGATGACCACGGACCAGGCACTCACCACCAGCCACCCCATCCTTGCTGCTGTGATGTTACAGAAGCCTCCCCAGACGCCACCCAGGCAAAAGGGAAGGATGAGAGTAGTAATTACCCAAGAGCCACTGGTCATTTTCCAGAAGAACTATACTGTGAGCAAGACACTTTTCCGGTCTAGAGAGAAACTGGGGGTTTACAAGCTAAACTGAGCTCAGTTTAAAAAAATAAAAAGAGAATTAATATTTTGTATGCCAGAGTACAGTCACAAAACAACACCCGTGACAAGTGCAAAAGGAAAAGTAACAGCTTGCTGCCGTGTCCTTGACATGGCATTTCCAGGAGCACAGCTGGACTAAACCAGCCACCCTAACTCTTGCTTCCCTTTGTCACCAGTGCAACAACTTTGCAGGATGCATGTCCGGGAATGGAGCTAATTGACTCCAGAGGCAGTGAACTTGGGGCACTTGTCAAGTCTGCAATGCTCTCCACTCAGTGAATCTAAGCCAGGGGAGAAGGATGACCAGATCTTCAGAGACCTCATGGCAGAGCTTTGGTCATCACCTCCTCCTCCCTTCTTTGCCTGCCTGTTCCTTATTTGCTGCTTTAGTATCAGCACAGGTGTCACTCCCTCCAGAAATCTTCCCCCAATCTTCACCTCCCTCTCTCCACCAGGCTGGTGAGGCTCCCTTTGTGCTCTCACACTCTGTCTCGCACAAAGTAGGCCCTTGGTAGGTGCTGATTGAACGAATGGGTCTAGCAGGAGAGCACACACGAACCCCAAAAACTCTAACCCAGAGCAGGTTTTGGTAAGAGCTCTCAGCCTTGGGAGTAGAGGTGAAATGGATTCTGGGGAACAAGAACAGGGTATCTGCTGATAAACAGTCTTTCAACGAGGAACACAAAGCCCAGATTCCTTAATGTCCGTGTGTGATGGAAGGCCCGGGCTGAGCTCGTATTAACTGCTCTTTTTATGACAAGCGTGGAGAATAGGTAGAATTGTGCCCTGTCTTGGCGTTTGTAAGATGATGATATCTGACATTCTAGAAGCTTCTGCTTCCAACACAGCCTGCTAACAGCAGAAGGTCCTTTCTCAGATGGCAGACAGCCCTGATGCTAAAAAAGGCATCCCTGGAAATAGCAGAGTCTACCTTTCAGTCTTTGAAAAGCAAGGTGTTGGGATGGGAGTTGGGTGATATTTGATGGGTGTCTGGTGGGGCAGGGGGCCCAGCTGGGACTGAAGTCAAGTATCCCCGTCATTCTCAGGTCCAGACGCGCTCTTTGCATGCAGGACCTGGAAGCATCTTGGAGAAATCCCAAGAGAAGGGCCCAGAAGGGTAAGCCTGGCTCAGGGGAGAGGGATTTGGAATTCAAAGGGGTTTTTTGCTTGCTTGTTTTACTATTTGTCTCTTGGCCCAGACCTGCACGGTTCAAGTTGAATCCTAGGGCGGGAGGCAGGCATAAAGGAAGCCGCACTGCCTCAGGACCACCCTATAAACGCAACCAGAAGGGGCGAGAGGCACTTAGTTGCGGACCACAGCACAGCTCCGGCACCTCCGAGCTACGTAGCCCTCCCCCCCGCCACCAGCACTGGCAACAGTGCCCGGGGCGTTGGTACCCACAGCGGTGGCGTGGCTGCAGCCCCTCTCTAAGTGCCTGGTGGAGCTGATGGTGGTCTCTGCAAGGGCAGCCTGTTGGAGGGCCGCCGTGTAGGGCACTGTCACCCAACTTAGAACCAGAGGCTGGGGCAGTGGGTGCAGGAAAAGGAAAAGAAAATTAATGGCAGGCATCCTCTGCATATAACCAGGTTTATTTATGAGCATATGAGAGACAGAGACCTCCAGAAATACTTGTCATTGGTTGGGGTCATCCTGCAGAAGTGCAAGGCAAGAGTCAATAAAATTCCAGTTAACCCCCAGCTGATACGACCTGGGAAAACATGAGACGCATGGAATTTTTCCTTGGTCCCTCTTCTCTCACCTCAAGTTCCTACCCGACCCCTGGCTAATTTTCCTCAAAACTAAAAAACATTTCTTCAAAGGCATGTAAATGTCTTCAGCAAGTCTCAGGAGTTCCGAACAGTACATAGCTGCAAACCACAGCCGCCTCCCGCTGGTGGGTATTCTGCTTTGAATTTGGGGGAGGAGAGGAATGCACTTAGGGACACCGGCTCCAGGGAAGGACAGCAGAGCCAGTTGGCCACCCCCGGGCTCCCACTCTCCATCCTTTCCCACGCAGCCTTCAGACCGAAATCCCCCGGGGGTCCTGGAGGCTGCCTTTGGAGAGTGGCCGTGCAGACTGGCCATTTGTTGCCTGCACACCCTTCTATCACGCCCTTCAGCCAAGGAGCCAAGGGTCTTAACTTCAGTTGCTCAACTAAGGGCTGTTTTTCTGGGCTGCAAGTCCTTGTCTGGTGTGAATACGCAGAACGGAGCCAGGAGTGCAAGTGTATTGATGCCGTTCCAACGAGGCCGTGAGCCCCAGCTCTTTGCAAAATCCCATCTGGGTTTTATTTTGCAGATGCCACGGCCCTTTTTCTGTGTAACTAGGGAGCGTTTGGGAGAACAGCTCTCAGCTTACACATAGGAGGCCTCAAGGGTGGAGCCTGTATTTGGGGTCCTCGGGTTCCCCACACAGGGGTCACTGGCCTGACTCCACCCCAAGCTTCATTCGGTGTCTGGGTGAGCGTCGCCACTGAGGCTGGGCCAGATCCCACCTCTCCACCTGACCTGGTGGTCTCCCAGGTGAGGGGTCAGAAAAGGAGCCTGGGGGCTTCCCTGGTGGCGCAGTGGTTAAGAATCTGCCTGCCTGTGCAGGGGACACGGGTTCAAGCCCTGGTCCGGGAAGATCCCACATGCCGCAGAGCAACTAAGCCCGTGCGCCATGACTACTGAGCCTGCGCTCTAGAGCCCGTGAGCCACAACTACTGAGCCTGTGTGCTGCAACTACTGAAGCCCGCGTGCCTAGAGCCCGTGCTCCGCAACAAGAGAAGCCACCTCAATGAGAAGCCCGTGTACTGCAACTGAGAGTAGCCCCTGCTCACTGCAACTAGAGAAAGCCCACGCATAGCAACAAAGACCCAACCCAGCCAAAAATAAATAAATAAATAAATAAATATTATAAATAAATAAATAAATAAATACATTTTTTTTTTTAAAAAAGAAAGAAAGAAAAGGAGCCTGTTCCCTCAGGCCCATTTCGCTCTGAAATGGCCAGCCTTTGGTGTCCCTGGCCTCCAGTTCAGGCCACCTTTGTGAGTCCCGGGAGCACAGAGGTATGAACCAAGCTCACCAACACATGTGTGCACAGACTCCTGTGGGCTGGGCTGTGTCAGTACATCTTTTTAATGCAGTTTCTTTCTTTATCGAATATGGCAGTTCCCTTTCCATGCTCTTTGAAACCAGTAACCTTAATCTTAAGACACTTAAGGAAACAAAATAAAGTCCTATTTTTTTAAGCATTTTGGTTGACATGGGTGTATACGAAGGCAAGGGGGGACCTGGTTTAATACTAAGGCCAAGCCACTGCCTCGTGGTTTCCGGAGCCCGGAGACCCAGGGGGCTGAAACCACAAGGTGCCTGGGGCCCTGGGCACACGCCAGCGCGCTGCTCCAAAAACAATAAGCAGCCGCCATTGTGGGGGGTCCCGCCCTGCTCTTGTCTGACTCAACTCCCGTTTGGGCATCAGCTTAATTTAGTGGAGAAAAAGGGAAAATGCAGGATTGGCATTCATTGTGACGCAGCTTTGTTCCTCAGACCCTGCTGGGAGAGGCCTCAGGGCCAGAAGCCAAGTCCTATGAGGACACCAGTCTCTGTGATCCAGGCAGGGGATGATGGCCGCGCGGAAAGGACAGCTTTGAGGAGAGGCCACTCTTTCGGCAGGGTCCGTGGTCTCGTTTTGTGCAACTCACCCCTGATTTCTAGGTGCAACCCAGATGCTCCTCAAAAGAAGGCCTGTCTTTGAAGCCAGACCAGGAGGGGGTAAAGTGGAATCCGTTGTCTTTCCCCAGCCTTGGTTAGAGTTTTTTTTTTTTTTTTTTTTAAGAAACGTCCTTTGGAAAACAATCTGGCAGAAGATGTAGGACAATGATGAGCCCAGGGCGTGGGGCTCTTCCCAAGGACTATAGCAGATATGCAGTGCGGACTCACGGCTCAGGGTTGACGAAACACAGCTGTCTTCCAGGGTCTGTGCTGCATGGCTCTCCCACCCAGGGGCGCTCATGGGCAGCCTGAAGTCAGATGGTTCCTGTTGTAAGAAGCCCTCTGCTCATCTCCACCAGGACTGCCACGAGTTCACGGAGATGCAAGTGCAGGCAGGACACCTGGGCCTGGCCGGGCATGCCCTGCACGTTCTCCTCTGAACCCAAGCAGCTTCCAGTCAGCTCCAGCTTATCTTTGAGCTCTTTGAAGACAGTCTGGACAGGAGAGGACAAACCTGGGGTCCCAGATGTCTTCTGATTGGCTCAGCAGGGTTCTGGGAACCATGGAGGGGAAGACTTTGGTGCAGCTTCTCCGTCAGTGTCAGGTCCCCGGGCTGAATTCCTCTTCAAGCCCCTCCAGTTTCCTGTGTGTGTATCAGTGCTGGGCTACTCTGTAAGGAAGGAGGCCAGGGTATGCAATCATCTTACACTTTGGGAGCTCCTTGGCAATTGTCCTGAGGCCTGAGGATGTCCTGATCTCTATTAAACCAAGATGTTCTTCTGGAGTTGGGGAGAGGTTATGTTGGGGATCAGACGGAACTGTCATAGGCTGGAGCTTGGGACATAGACGCTTCCTGGGTCCAGTTTGATGGCTGAGATGCCCACGTGAAGTCCGGGGCCACCTGCTTGATGACCCCAGTGCCAAGGAGGAAGGGGTGCCTCAAAGGCGTCCCCTTGATCTGCCTGGACCCTCCAAAGCTGGCAGCTTCACACTCCCTTGCTCACTTCGGTAGCTTTGATGTCTCTGTGGATCTCTGTCAGAATGTGAGTAATCTAAGACCTTCAGAATTCCCCTCAGAAGGTGGCAATTCAGGGCTCCCCCTAGATTCCATGTTTTAGCGGGTCCAGGTGGCGATCCCTCCCAAGACAATCCACAACGATCCAGGCTTTGGTGGAGACAGTGGCTGCACTGGCCTAGCATGATGACCTTCCTCAGTCTCATCCTCCTCTTCCGGACTGATGACCTTGGAAGAGGGAGCAATTGCCATCTTCCTGGACACCTTTTCCCAGCTGGCCAAGCTTAGGGAAGAGTTCTCAGGATCTACCTGGGAATGCTGGTGGGCAAACTCCCTCTAGGGCGCCGGGTCCTGCCACTGCCAGCAGACCGCCTTTCCACACCCCCAGGAAGCTCTTAGATTCCTCCCGTGATGCCCCGGGTTGGGGGCAGTCTGGGATGTGCAGATGGTGAGGTCAACAGGGGTAGGGAATTGTAGCCACACAGTTGGCCCAGTCTCTAAGACCCACTGCTTACAGTATGTCCTTGCAGGAACCATTGATCCAGGACTGTGCACGCTTGATTTTATAATCTGTTCCCGCAGGTCCTGAATGAATGACCTCCAACACAACCGCACGTACCCGGTTTTATTCTCTATGGAGGGGATGATCCTGGGCTTTCTGGTCACAGCAAGCTGCCTTGTACCAGCGGTGTGACTTGGCGCAAGTCAAATTCCTTCTCCGTTTCCTTACCTGAAAGTAATGAGTGAGGAGGGTAGGAGGGCTGAACTTTCCCAGCAAATCTGGAACATCTACCTGCTCTAAATCTGGACTTCACCAGGTCCCAAGCAGGACAAGGATCCTTTGTTTTTGCAAGGACACAGACTGGCCTGCTATGGTGGGGTGTGCACCACGCCCACCTCTCATCTAGCCAGGGAAGTCCCTAGTCCAGGGCACTGCTCCTCTTCAGAGCTGGCACCTGTGGGCTAGGTCTGCGCAAGCTCCAGCTTGAGGCCCTAGCTGGGCACCCATCAGAAACCCCCAGGGTACAGTGGCTGGCGGGAGGTGGGGACTTCCTATACTTATTGATAATCAGGGAGGTCTCTGTTAGAAACAGTACTCGAACTTTCTAATACTTTTAGATTTGAGAACAGCCCAGTTCTACAGCTGGCAGCTACTGCAGCAAGTTCCCACTCAGATAGGGCTTCTCTGTCAAACTAAGGAGGAAGTCCCCCGTCTGAAAAGCTGTGACCCCCACCAGGGAGCCCCTGGCCCTTCAGACAGCCGGTGGGCAGCCTGCTGAGCCCGTCCGTCTGGTTCGAGGTCCAGTCTGCGCCCACGCAGAATTTTCCTGCCTGGTGTGGCCACGGCCTGTTCCGCTGAGCACCCAGGCCAGGGAGTGATGCGCTCCTCCCAGCTCCGCCCCCAGCCCCCAGCCCCTGAGCCCCCTGAGGAGAAACGGAGTAGGCGCTCTTTTCCTCCGGGGCAGAAATGAGAGCCAGACACAAACTGAGAGCCCGCCCGGCTGAGCCAAGAGGCGGCTGGAACCATACGAAGCACATTAACTATTAATAATTTCCAGTTGTTTGCTCGCTGGGTTCAGCCGGCTCCCCCGGCCTCTGCGGGCCCGGGCTCTACTCTGCCTCCCGCCCGACGCCAGGGCTCGAGATATGAGCGCCTGCCGGCCTGGCTGGGCCAGGGCGAGGGGACAAGGCGCCCTCGGGCCCGGCGCGAGAGGGGTACAGGGTCGGCTTGCTGCGGGGCGGGCGGCCGAGCGGAGCGGGGGGCCGGGGGCCCGGGCCGGTGCCCCCCGTTCCTGTGATCGGCCGCTCGGGGCGGGCTGAGCGGCCGGGCGGAGCGCAGCGCGGGCTGCGCACGGCGGGAGCGCAGCGGCCCCTGGCGCCCGGCCTGGCGGCTCCGCCACTGCGGGCGGGCGGGTCGGACCCCGGGCGGGGCGGGGCAGGGGGCGGGCCTGGGAGCGCGGCGACCGGCGGACCCGGACGGCGCGCGGGCGGCGGGCAGGGAGGGCGGCCGGCGGGCAGCGGCCCCGGCCCCGCCGCGCGCACCGCCATGGTGGGCCGGCTGAGCCTGCAGGATGTGCCCGAGCTCGTGGACGCGAAGAAGAAGGGCGACGGCGTCCTGGACAGTCCGGACTCGGGCCTGCCCCCCAGCCCCAGCCCCAGCCACTGGGCACTCGCGGCGGCTGGGGGCGGCGGCGGCGGCGGCGGGGAGCGGGCGCCGGCCCCTGGGGCGCTGGAGCCCGACGCGGCGGCCACCCCCGCGGCCCCGGTGAGTGACCCCGCCTCGGCCCCTCCCCCCATCCTCTCCATTCCCCCGCGCCCGGGCCCCGGAGACCCCCAGCGGTCGTATCGGCCCTACCGCGGCACGCTGTCCCCGCCGCCGCCCGCGCGTCGGCCAGCGCTGGGAGCCTGGGGCGGGAGCGCGGCGAGAGCCCGGCCAGCTGGAGCCGGTGGCTGGAAAATTGTCATCGCCTGGGAGGCCCGGGAGCCCCGGGAAAGGCGACCACCGCCTCCTCCCTTCGGGGTGACGGCCCCCGGGGCTTCCAGGCTGCGGCTCGTCCACATTCCTGACCCTGCCGGGCTGGAGGGGTCCAGGGACACCGAGAGCAAACTTCCCCCAGGCACCTCCGGGCTTTGCCCTCGCCCCCGGTGGCTCCAACGGGCCTGCTTCCCCTCCCGGTCGGTGCTGGGGAGAGGGGTGTACTCGGGCTCCCCGATTCAGAGAGCAAAGGGGGCCAGCTTTGGGGGACTGTTAGTGGCCTTGGAGGGGACCTTTTCAGATCCGTGGTCCCTCTTGTCCCGTCACCTAACCCGTGTCTGGCACATGATGGGTGGGAGGCCTTTAGGTGGGTGGAAACTTTCAAAAATGAGTCCTTTTACTTTATTTTAAAATTTTTATTTAAAGAAAAAACACGAGGTCCCTTTTACCTTAGAAATGGCTCACAGGGTGGTGTTTATTGCCTTTACCTAGAGCCCAGGGGACCCACATCCTGCCTACAGTCAAGCTGAAAGTGGGGCTCTGAGGCCACCCCTCCCCCTTGGGGATGGGTGTTTGCAGCCTTCTCCCCTGGGTGAAGTAGTCAGTGGCAGCTGCTGCTCCTCAGGGACCCACCCCCTTTGATGGTGCGTGGAATTCTTGACCAATGATCCTGTCTCTCGGTGGACATCAGTGCATCCTCTCATTTCCATTAGAAGGCAGCACTTGCTTCATCGTGGCCTTCAGAACCCTCGCCATCTGGCCCTTTTTAGCCTCCTCTTCCACATCCCCTGACCACAGGCAGATACACGCATCGGTGCCTCTGATGCTGCTTCTCCCCCTGGTGTGCCTTTTCCCTCCCAGCCATCCCCTTCTACCTCTCCCAACACCCAGCTGGCTTTTCCACCTGTCAAACCCCTGCCAGCCCTGCAGTGCCCAACTTGTCACCTCCTCTGGGAAGTCTTCCTGGATGCTTCCCAGAACCATGCCAAAGGCTGTGACTTCGCCCCCTTTCCCTGGTAGGCCCCTTGTTCATGCGTAGAACTCCTGCTGCCCTGCCCCACTCCCAGCATGCACTGGAGCAGGCTGGGTGCTCAGGGAGCGTTGGGTGGCAGGGATGAGGGAGCAGAGGAAGCAGGGGCAAGAGAACCGAGTGCTTGTCTGGATACCTGGAAGAAGGCTGTCGTGTGAGTGCTGGGTGGCACCTACTTCCTCTTGGTGGCTGCGTCGTCCTGCAGCCCCCAGGACTCCCGGAAGGCACCCCCAGGTTGGGGAGTGTCTTGCAGCTAGAGAGCTTGGGGCAGCGCAGGGCCCCCTGTCACTACTGGGGGCTGTTTCCTAAAGCTCTGGGGCAGCCGGTGCCCACACCTTACCCCCTCCCCCAGCTGGGTTCTCAAGCCCCAGTGAAGGCTTCTTAAACTCTCCCCCCACCAAGTTCAGGGCTGGACCCTGGGGACCCCCTGCCTCTCCCTGACCTACCTGGTCCCCTTTGGCTTTTGCATGTCCACTCTATGCCCCCACTTGACACCTTGTCCTGGTATAACATAAGAGTCTTAGAGTCGACCTTCTAGAAATGTCTGCTTCCTGGAAGACATGGGGGTGGGGCTGCCACCGCCATACCCTGGCCCAAGTGTAGGTTCTTCTCTCAAATCAGACAAAGAAAATGACAGCTCCCAGTTAGCCCAGGAACCCAAAGGGCTGCTCTCTGTTGCTCGCTTAACACAGAAGCCCTGATTCCAGTCAGATCAGGTGAAACACCAGCAGCTGTGTGGAGGATGGTCCCGTCTCTTACTCAGGCTACTTGGTGAATCAGAAAGCCCGATGCTCTGACCAGGCTGGAAGGCGGTGAACCCCTGGGATGCTGTGCTCTGGCTCTTTGAGTTTTCTGGATAGTGGAAGGTGACATGGAGAACTTTCTGGTTTTCATCTTCCCAATGAGTTTGCAGTTTCCTCCATCTTGGCTGGGTATTTATCTGGTAGCCTCAGAGGCAGAGGACATGGGGGAAGTTGGACTGAATCTTCAGTGTAAAAAAAAAAAAAAAATCCCTTGTAGCATTTCTCTTTGTTGGTTTTGGCCTTTTCTGAAGAGTTGCTGAGACAATGACAGGGTTGGGGGCACATAATTGAAGGTTCTGGTTAGTGAACTCCCAGTTCATGGCGGTTTTCTCACCGCCTTGCCGCGGGATGATGCAGCAGCCCCGGGGTCTGGCAGCGGTAACGACGCTGAGCTCTAATTTGTTTCCTCTTTTCATCCTTCCACAAAACCTCATCGATGGAAAGGGACACCCCCTGTGTGCAAATAAGGTCACAGGGCATATGCTGTGACTCTGCTGAGGGCACACATTCATGATAGACGTGGGATTCGAGCAGACCTCTTGGCACCCTCCGTGCCCTGTCCAGTGGTCCTCCCGTGCTGTGGGTCAGCCCTTCGCTGGCATCATTCCCTGGAGGGTGACACAAATCTCAGTTGGGCCCATCAGCTGGAGGCTAGAGCCAGGACCTTCTGCGGGGAAAGCATCGGATGGGCCTGTGATCTAACTGCATTTTCTGTTGTTGCAGAATCCAGCTTCTCTCCCCAACGCCCTGGGCTCTGGCTGCTCGCCGAGGTTATGCCCCCTGTCGTTTGGCGAAGGAGTGGAGTTTGACCCCTTACCACCAACGGAAGTAAGGTAAATATAGCAGGCCCTGATTTCATTTTATTTCTATTTTCAATTTTTTGTTCCAGTGATTAACGCTTGTTATTTAAAAAAAAAATAGTCAATGACAGAAGTATGCCAAAGACTCTTATAGTTTGGTGGGTACTCTTTCGGATGTTTTTTCTGTACTCTAACCATTTGAATATAGATACACTTATTAAAATAAAAATGAGATCGTGTTATACATAAAGTCCTGCAAACTTGCTTTTTGCACTTCACTTATCATGGCCATCAGATGTTTAAAAATTTGTAATAAAGTAATTCCTCTTTCTAGAAGCTTCTTTCCACATCTCCCCACCCCCACCTCACCCCACCCCACCCCACCCCAGTGTCAAGGTGCTGTGACCTCGCCTCAGGTTCTGATTTCACTGGGCAAGTACCGTTGTTCTTCTTCCTCGGGGAATTTATCGTCCAGGCTCATCTGGGGGCAGAGATCCATTGAGAGGCTCCATTAAAGATACGTCTTTTTAGAGAAAGGAATTTTACTTTTGGTAGCTGGTGGCTTTAGAGATGGAGTTCCGTTGCATTAATACAAAGGGCCCTTTGACACAGAACAAAGGAGGCTCACCAGTTTGGAGGTGAGCAGTTCAGCCTTTTATTCCTGAGGAGCTTGTATTTTGAACAAAATGGGGACGTGACTTAATGACATGAGCTTCCCAGCCTTTTAACCTACTTGCCCAAGGCGAAGAGATGTTTCCACTGGACTCATTTTAAAAAAGAGTGCCGATTCTTACTCTCTGACCAGTGGGTAGGGGCTGGCGAGGGGCAGTGCTGTTCAGTTTGTCTATGTGTGATGCTTGTGCATATTTTTAATTTTTAAAATTTCTTGGCCGCACCTCGCAGCATGCGGGATCTTAGTTCCCTGACCAGGGATCGAACCCTCGCCCCCTGCAGTGGAATCGTCGAGTCCTAACCACTGGACTGCCAGGGAGGTCCCGCTTGTGCATATTTTAGTATCTATGAAGATGCCATAATTAGGAAGTAATATGAATTCATGCTTTGCTTCCAAAAAAAAAAAAAATTCCCAAATTGCCCAAGAAGGACTTTAAAAAAATTATAAAGTAGCTGCTGAGGAACATGGATGTTAATTTATTTTATGGAAAACAAGACTGTAATTGGCTGTGATGGATAAGGTCAGATCTCGGTTCTCTGGGTTTGAGAGAGTCTCCAAACCGAAGGCAGAGGTGGCCCCAGTACTAGTATTTGGTATCACCGAGCTTTCAGAACCAGCATTCAGGATGTCTGGGTTCCCTTCTCCTCTCATCAAAGAGCTGATTGTTCACTTCAGGGGACAGAGAAACCACTCATCCCCCGTGGACAGGAGAATCTGCCTTGTTATATATAATCATTCCCACCAACAGCAGTCGCTGTGTTAACACGCTCCCCCATTCTATTGGGCACCTTTTTCAGAAAGAGGAAACAGGCTTGGAAGTTAAGTAACTTGGCCAAAGTCTCAAAGCTTAAGTCAGTGGGAGCCGACTCCAGGGGCTGCCGCCTGCAGTGAGGAACAGTGAGTGCGGGTTGAACTTGGGAATCCTGCATGTCTGCACTGAAACCCCAGCTCTACCGCTCCCTCCCACTGTGACCTTAACCTGTGCACCCCGATTTCTTCTCCCAGGGTTGTTGGGAAGATTAAATTAGATCCTGGAAGTAAAGTGCTAGGACAGGACCACACAGTGAGCACGTTATAAACTCCGTGCGGCTTCTCCCTTGAGTCACCACATCTCAAGGTTCAAGTTCACGGTAGGGATCCCTGTGCCCCCAGCTCAGAGGAGCGGCTTCACGCTGCCTTATGTCTCCCGCTCAGGTACACGTCCTCAGTCAAGTATGACTCAGAGCGACACTTCATCGACGACGTCCACCTGCCCCTGGGCCTGGCAGTGGCCTCCTGCAGCCAGACCATCACCTGCATTCCCAGTTGCACGTGGCGCAACTACAAGGCTGAGGTGCGCTTTGAGCCGCGCCACAAGCCTGCCCGCTTTCTCAGCACCACCATCGTCTACCCCAAGTACCCCAAGACCGTCTACACCACCACCCTGGATTACAACTGCCGCAAGACACTGAGGAGGTTCCTGTCCAGCGTGGAGCTCGAAGCCATGGAGTTCGTGGGCGGTGATTACCTGTCGGAGGAGAGCTGACTGCAGCAGGCTGGGGGGCTGGCCCGGCTTTCCTGTCCAGGTTGGGTTGGGCCAGGCTGCCCTTGTGTGTCACTCCAGCCCCAGAAGAGTCTAACCCAGAGACACCTCTAAGCCCAGCCTGGGGAATAAAAAAAAAAAAAAAAAAAAAGTCACAACATCTTCTAATTACTGAAAGAATTTGATTTTTTACAATTTTTTCCAATTGTTTTTAAAAGGAGTGTGTTTCCTAGTTTGCTGCTACGTAGCTGCCCCGAAGTCTCAATTTGATGAGAAAATAAAAGGATGGCTAGAGCAAAAGGAAAATGGCCACACTTCGAAATAGGGAAGAGGGGAGCGCTCTTCTTCCATCAGTCAGTTTGTCTGAGGAAGAGCGTGGAAAAAATCTCTGAGATGGAAAAAGTGAGTTGGAAGAACTTTCTGCCCCGGGTGTCTTCACTACTACGAAAGTGGTGCTAATTCAGTGAGCTGTGACACCCATATGGGTTCAATCTGGAGAGTTGAGTTCCATTCTGGTTTTTTAAATTTCCATTTGTATTTCCTGTTAACCAAAACTCTTGGAATTCTCTAAATCTTTTTTGTGATATCGAAAAACCCCAAACCACAATATAAGATGCCTTTCAAAAAAAAGAAAGAGAGGAAGGAAGGAAGGGGAAGGCAGGAAGGAAGGAAGGAAGGAAGGAAGGCGTTCACCCTGTACTTTTCTCTAGAGTGGGGTCAGATCAACTGGTGGCTGAGTCTGGGGGCAACAGCTTGGTTCTGGTTCCTTCCACGGGTGGGTTCCAAGCTCGGACTCTGGCGAAGCGCCTTGAACCCCTGGCGTCTGGTAATGTCTCCACAGGCTTGTGTAACTCTCCTGATATGTATTTTGGGGTTTCCAAATACTTTCCTAGTTTTTTCATAAGGCGAAACATAGCAGAGGGTCCTTTGGAGAGAAATGGCATTTTGAAAGATTGCTTAGGGAAAACACTTTTGGGGGAGCCCACAGGGGGCGTTTCACTCACAGTGGGAGCCGACGGTCACACCTAGGACTTGACAGCCCCGGGGAGGAGGTGGACACAGATGTCTCTGGTGATCTGGTTCATCAGGCTGGGCGTCCTTTCCAGTGACCTTTGGTCAACACTGCGGAGGAATTCTGCTGGTGCCTGAGGTCTAAGCGAAAAAGCAAGGAAATCCACCTCCCTGCCTCCAGCCAAGGGAAGCAAAGGAGAATTGAGCATAGGGAAGGACGCCACGAGTCAGGCTCCAAAGCCTGGGCGCTGGGGTGACCGTACACGTCTAAGCGTTCGTTTTAGTGTGACAATCATGGCGTCGCGTGTGAATGGAAGAAACTGTGAATTCAGCTGAACAGGCCACAGAAGCGGGGACACAGGCTGGGCCAGGTCAGGAGGGCACGGGTGCCAGGCTGCCTCTGGCCTTCAGCCTCCTGCCCGCCCTGCCTCACCCGGCCCGTACTTCTTTCTCCTGCCGATCCCTGTGGATTTTGAGTAAAGAAAGTGGCAGATGGCTTTTGCTCTTATATCAGAGAGAACAAAACCGTGGGTATTTCCTTTGAATGCATCCAAGTTATGTCAAGTGCTCGGGGCTTGCAGAGTCCTGGAAGCTCGGACTCCCGCTGCATCTCCGGGTTTGTGCTGATGGCTTCCATCTGTCCTGAAAGCAGAATTGAGAGCTCTCTGGGTACCCTGGAGCCACAGCAGGGACTTCTGTTCTGAGGAGAGCAGGTGTGATGATAATCACTGTCATTTAAAGTCATCAGAGGCCTAGAGGGCCAAGTGGTCTGCTGTCCTCTTCAGGTTGAACAGTGTTTAGTCTGTCGTGCACCTGGTTGGAAGCACCCCTTCCGTGGAGCCTGCTATCAGCTCCATGGTCCCGAGTTTGCCAGCGTGAAGCTCAGCAGGGACCCCTCGAGGGGTCACTCCAAGACCCCATAGTCTCCTGTCTTCATGCAGAGCAGCCTCCTGCGTTTGGAAGAGTAAATTACGCAGCATTTATTGATTAAAAATGGGTTTTTCTCTCTGATTTCATAATCTTGTCATTTAAGACAAGTGGTAAATGTAATTTTTGAACTATGGTAAGAGAATTCCCAAGGTTTTGCTCTGGCCCAGTGGAGACACTTGATGAGCCCAGGACAATGTCATGGGCAGCTCGGCCAGAGAGACGAGGGGTAGAGAACGCGGCCTTTAAACAGCCCCGTGCTGAGATGCATGTATGAGATTTTTTGATACGAAATAGATCAGTAAAGTAAGTAGAAGTGAGCGACTGCACATGTGTCATGTGAATGGAAAAGCAGATTTTGTTTTAAGTTATTCACTAGGGACCAAACTGTAGTTCTCTCAAATCCTTTCTTTTTCCCCAAATCTGCTTTGCTGAAAGTTGCAGAAAAGGAAGCATGTGAAGACGTAAGGGGACACGTCAGGGTGGATAGCATGTTGCCGATCCGTGCTGGATTCATGTTAGTTTGCAAGGTGGAAGCGATGATTTTTAAAACCCACTGATGAAAAACAAACATTCCTAAGGGAGTCTGGGAAATACCGTTTACTTATGAGTTAAAAAGTCTTTTTTCTCAGACTCTTAAGTTATGTCTTTTATGTAATAAGGATGATTTGTATTTTCAGAGCAAAGTTTTCTTTTGAAATCACAGACCTTTGAAGAAGAATAAGTACCTTTTCATTTGATACATTTCCTGTTTCTCACCTTAGGAATAGTATTTGATGAAAACGACTTTTTAAATTTATCTTTGACATCTGTCTCACTTCGTTTTGTTTTATGACTTCTTCATTTAATAATAAATTATCCTTTAAAAACACTTGGAGATGCTTCCTTTTTTTAAAATAAACTCATAATGCCTGGTTGAGAAAAGTGAGAGAAACGGCTCCTCCTCTTGAGAAATTTTAAGACGTGATTATGTATTAATAGTACAATACTTCTGACTGGGGCATGCGTTCTCCTGGGGGTACAAGAAGATTTTCCAAGGGGTTCCTGGGCACAGGAATGTTAAGGAATTTGTTCCCAGATTTGATGTGTACTCTTTCCCAAAGCCGATCTGCTCTGAGATGCACCTGTGAATGACGTTGTCAGGCCAGCCCCTTCCCACCTTCCCTTTCAAATCGCCTTCCTCCCACTTTGCAGAAGAAATACGCACCTTAGTCCACCCAGCCTGAATATTATTGTGGTATTTTGCTCTGGGCTAGAAAAACCTGTAGGTAGGACAAAGGGACAGCTAGAAACATGGTGTCTGGGCACCAGGATCCACTGTAGGTTTTGTGCATGCCTGCAGCAAGCGTCCTGCACATGTATTGTCATGGTGGTGGAAGCAAGGTGGGCCCGCGTTGGGAGTTCTCATTTGCAATATCTCATACAGTGAGGCGGTCAGAATGATGATACTTCACATGGCCACCCACATCTCTTCAGTCTCAGACTATTGTCTTCCCTGAGGAAGAGTCCCTTTGGGCAAAGCGAAAGAGAGGGTCAGTAAGAGCTACTGAAAGTGAAGGCATCTTATTTCACTCCAGCCTCAAACTCATGGCGAGGCTCTGTGCCTCTTCCGTTAGTCTTTGAGTTGCGACTCAGAAACAAACATGTCCCAGGATTACATATTACCATTCTTACAAATACATTTTAAAAGCCAGTCTCTTTTTAATAGAAATTAAGTCTAACTTGGCTGATGGGGATGACAATGAGGGCTAATTTTGCCTTTTAGGTTATATGGTGTAAATTTTCCATAAAATGAATGAGCTAATCAGCAGTTCCAAGGTTTTGATGGAAAAATATTTAAAGCCTGTAGGATTAAAGCTATAATTTGTGTGTGTGTGTGTGTGTGTGTGTGCGTGTGTGTGTGGCGAGAGAGAGAGAGGCAAAAGTGTGTTGAAGCTAATAATGTTTCAATTTTTCAACCTTTTTAAGTGTATCAGATTCAGCTGGTGCCCTCAAGAGAAGCAGCAGTAGGTATAATTAATAGTAATATGATAAATCTTAGAAAGCCCTTTTGGTATACTTCCCAGAAATTTAAGAAATGAATAACTCTATTGATTAGGTAATGACTCCTATTGTGTGGAATGCCTCTTGTCAAAATTAAATTCTCATAATTTTATTTTGGTGTATAATCATTATCAGGTGGTTTGTATATATCATTATTTCCTAGAGTGCTTTCTGTGGAGTAAAATAAGGTTCTGTGATCAAATAAGTTTGGGGAAATGAAAAGTTGAACAATGCTAAACATGCTTATTGAAGGCTTCTTGGAACCCGTGTATTAATCAGCTCTTGCTATGTAATATCCCCCACAAAATCACAGTGATATACAGCAGCAAGCATTTTTTTCTTGCTTACGAGTCTATGGGTCTGATAGGGCATTTCTGCCCAAGGCTAGGTGTTGAGTTCAAGTTTGTTCCCCTTGTCTCTGAAGTAGGCTGGGAAGGTTGCATTCTTCTCATGGAAGAGGTCAAAAGCTCCCAGAGGAGAAAGTAGAAACATACGATACCTCTTAAGGTCTACACTAGGAACTGGCACCCTGGTACTTCCACCCACTTTCTACTGGCCAAAGCAAGGTGCATGGCTAAAGCTCACATCAGTGGGTCAGGGACCCATACTTCCACCATGGATGTGAGAAGTAGTGAGTTTTTGCTGTAGAATAATCTACCTTAGCCTTTAATGTGGTAACATGCATTGATAATCTTCAAAAGGGAAGATCTAGTATGTAACGTTTTCCAAACTCATTAGACCAAAGAGCGTATGTGCATTTCATAGGACTAGTGTTTTTTGGAACGCACTTTAAGAAATGCTAGTTCGTATGTATAACAATCAGAGCCCAGTCTGGAAAACTAAAACCATACAAGATGTTTCCAACAAAGGGGATTTCATACAGAGAGTTGACCACATAGATGTTGGAAGGCTAAAAGAATAAGGGGAAGTAATCCCAATTGTTAGTAACTGTAGGAAGCAGCTCCCACCCCTAACGCCCCCTTATGGCAATTTCTGCCTTAAGACGCTAGAAAAAGATGAGCAAGTTAAACCCAAAGTCAGAGGAAGAAAGAAAATAATAAAGATTCTTATTGATGAAATAGAAACGGACAAACAATTGTGAAAATTTTAAAAACAAAAATTTGATTCTTTGAAAAAATTGATAAATCTCAGCTAGATTGATTAAGAAATAGAAAGCATACATTACCAATATCATGACTGAATAGAGATCCTACAGGCACCAAAAGCATAATAAGATAATATTAGGAACAACTGTAGGCCAACAAATTTGACAACATAGGCAAAAAGGAAAAATTCCTTTAAAAAACTTTATCTGACCCAACTGACATGAGATGAAATAGAAAATCTGAAAAGAAAAGCAAACTGTTTATTTTATTTATTTATTTATTTATTTCTGTCTTCAAAGACTCCATTAAGAAAGTATTGAATAAAAAATAGGCCATGCACTGAAAAAAAAATTCACATCTGACAAAGGACTTATATCCAGACTATATAAAGAGCTCTTACAAGTCAACATAAGAATGACAACAACCCTGTTAAAAATGGGAAAGAGACTTGAACAGATACTTCATAAAGAAAGATATATAGATGGAAAATAAGCACATGAAAAAGTGTTCCACATCATTAGCTAGCAGTGAAATGCAAATTAAAGTCACAATGAAATGCCATTAGATACTTACCCAAGAGAAATGAATGCAGGTCCATAAAATATATAATGTTCACGACAGTTTTGTTCGCAACAGTCATATGTTGAAGGAACTGGAATGTCCATCCATCAATAGGAGAACTGATCCACCTTGGTGTATATTCCTACAATGTAATACCAGTTAGCAGTAAAAGGAATACATCACTGCTACATGAAACATTATGGATGAATCTCATAGACATAATGCTGACAGGCACCAAAGAATATATACTGTATGATTTCATATACAGGACATTCTAGAACAGGCAAAACTAAGTTGAACAATTAATTGTGATTGCCTAGGTGTATGTGGTTTGGATGACTGGGAAGAGAAGTGAGGGAACTTTCTTTAGGAATGGAAATGTTTTATACCATGATGGGGGTACGTTGCGTGGGTATATACTTTGTCAAGATTATACAATTTAGATCTATGCATTCTAATGTAATTTTTTACCCAAAGAAAAGAGAACCATAAAAAGTGAGAGGGGTGGGGAATGGATGGGGATATAGATGAAGCGAGAATGGTAGAAGATGAAAATTCTAGAAACTGGGTGATGGGTACATGGGGTTTCATTATGCTATGTCTGCTTTGTTTATATTTGAAATTTTCGATACTAAAATACTGGAAAAAGTATATCTTAAATAATGTTTCTATGACACAACTGATAAGTGATCATTTTTAAAAATTGGAAAATACATATTAGAGAAAATAAAAATCACTCCTATTTCCCTGATAAACCATTACTGATTTTGGAGAACTGTAGCTTTTGATGGTGGTTTGAATGGACCAGTCTAAGAGACAACATTGCTTTTAGTCATCAGAGCATAAAGGGTTTTTTGTTTATTTTTTTTTCTTTTTTTTGCCTCACTTTGCGGCATGCAGGATCTTAGCTCCCCAACCAGCGATCCAACCCAGTCCCCCAGCAGTGGAAGGGCGGAGTCCTAACCACTGGACTGCCAGGCAGTTCCCAGGAGGTTTCTATTCTTTACGTTTGCTGGTTTCTTTTTCAGAATGAGAATGCAGGAGAATGCAGGGGTCTGGGGTGTGTCAAACCAATTGCTGGTAATTACAAATTACTGCTTTTCTCCAAAAGCACTGGGGCTTAGGGCAGGTAATTAAGCTGGCCAGCACAAATAACAGGATGTTCTGAATGCCAGCGCCACTGTTTCCAACCTGGAGAAGTTCTTACAAAGCAATAAGGGTCCAAAAAGTTAGTTGAAATGAGTTCTTTTATTCATTTTTTTTCAAGTCTTTATTTGTATCTATTTACTTTCAAAAGGGAATAGGGATGACTACAAAAAAGACCCTCTCTATGTGATACAGGCACTAAAACCAGGGTAAAAGGATAAAGGCCAGATAGTGAAGGGGTGGGGGGGTTGGAGAGGAACTTCACCAGAATCCAGACTACAAAGAGCTGCTGTAAGTGAGGATAAAACTTAGTCTTGAGCTTCCTTACAAGCATGGCCAAAATGGAAAGAAGACTGTGTGACAGTATCTAGTATAAGGCAGTGAACCTCTAAAGACAGGGCTGTTTCCTGGCACTAAGTTCAAAGAGGACTTTCCCACCACCTGTATCTATTTAAGGGGCACAAAATCAAAGATCTGTATATTCTTCCAGTACCATTTCCTATTGGACTCTTGAGAAAAACAAGGAGGGCATTTAAAATAGGCACTTATATGTATGGTAAGGGTACACACAGACTCTGGAGCCAGGGGAGGGGAGGAAAAAACTTTTCCTTTACCCTCTTAGGTTTAGGGCATGGTGCCTGTGAATTAAACTGACAAAAAACAGATTAACAGGAGAAAAGGCATACAGTGTTGTTGATGTTAATATTTTTTACGTACACGGGGTTGTCACAGAAGTGAAAAGCCAAGGAAATTAGACTCAGGAGCTTATATACCATTTTAACAAAGGGTGATAAATTGAGAAGTCATTAGAAAAAGGAAAGGGAGTTTGGGCCTAGGGCCAATAAACTGTGGGAAAATGACTAGGAAATAACTGGGGAAATCAATGGAAGATAAGGGTTATTTAACAAGGCCTGTTTATGCAGATTCATCTCGGTGCCTCTGTCTCTGGTGACAAGAGTTGCTCTCCTCATCATGGTATAGGAGGTGCGGGAGCAACCTATGCCAACTTCACAAAGGGAAATTGATGCCCTGCTTTTAGGCAGATAAGGGGAAAGCAAAGAACTTTTCCTACATCTGTTGATTCTCAGTGGCCTTCAGCTCAAAATAATCTTTATGCCAAAGTGGCATATTTTGGAGTGGCCTATTCTAGACCTCTTCACCAGACCACCTGGACTCAAATCCCAGCTCCATCGTTTATTAGCTGTGTGACCTTAGCAAGTCCCTTAAACTTTCTGTAAAATGAGGATAAGAAGGGTTCTTTTCTCATAGACAGCTTGTGAAGATTAAATGAGTTAATACATGCAAAGTGCTTAGAACAGTACCTGCCATGAGTTAAGAGCCATACCAGTGTTTCTTGTTTTAATTATCTTTTGGCTTGTAATTTCGCTTCCAAGAATGTACCCAAAGCACTGGACAATTGCACTAAAATGTGCATATAAGGATTATCTTTGCAAAATTGTTCAGAATCGCCAAAAAGTAGGAAACCAAGTAAATGTCCACAAATAGGGATTGAATAAATAGTCTATACAATAAAATATCAGGCAAGCTTTACAAAGTCTGTTGTGGATGTCAATTTAGTGACTTGGAAAGATGTTCATGCTATGTTTTTAAGAGGATCATTAGAAGACAACACATGTATTATTAACCCATTAATTTTGTTTTCCTGTATGTAGAGACTTGAATAGAAAAAGACTGGAAGGATGGATACCAAACAGATGAGGCTCAGTGTCTCTGAATGGTGAGACTATTGGGTGTTTTTAAAACATTTTTTTGCTTATCTGTAATTTCTAATTTGTCTGTAATATATATGCATTTCCTGTGTAATTTGAGAAGTAAAACCTGCGTGTAGAACATGGTACAGCTTTCTGGTGATCTAAGTGAAGAGAAACCAGAGAGTTAAATGGTCAGTGTGTTAAGAACTGTGTAGCGTCTGAGCTTTTACACTATTTGCAAGCTAACACATTAGCCTCCACACTTTCATGGATGTTGGCTAAAGACATGAGACTCTTGGGTCAGAGACAAAGGATGATTTATGAGTCACAGCAATAGCTAGAGGGTCAGCATTTGTTTGTTGGTTTCCAGAGCCTCAATTCCCACGGAATGATGCAGAGGGGGCCAGGTGGCACTGGGATATAAAGGGTGTTTGACGGGAGAGGAACTCTGAGCTTAGGAACTGGAATCGAGACCCTGTCTATCTTCCAAGGCCGTTGGTCACCCCAACATCCTTCAAAGAACAAAGGCAAAAAAAAAAGAAAACAAAAAGAGACTTCTCTGGCGGTCCAGTGGTTAAGAATCCGCGCTTCCACTGCAGGGGGTGCAGGTTGGATCCCTGGTCTGGGAACTAAGATCCGCATCTGCATGGTGCGGCCAAAAAAAAAAAAGAAAAAACAAAGGCGGTCAGAGACTCCTCACAAGATGCGCAACACGTGAGAGATCTGGGGAAACTGTCTCCCAAGCACCAGAGCTGCTCAAACATCAACGTGTATGAGTCACCTGGGGAGCTGATTCGGGAAGTCTGGCCTGGGGCCGGAGAGTTTCTAACAAGCTCCAGGCCCTGTGGGTGCTGCTGGTCCCAGGCCCCTGTTTTGACAGTGAGGCCTTGGCACCGTCCTCAGCGCCAAGGCGTGGCCGCTAAGTAGTCACAGGTGGGCATGCGGGCCTGGGGTGAGGTGGGAGAGAGGATCCTTCCTAAGCCCTTCCCAGGGATGATCAGAAGGGAGTGTGTCAGGAGTTTCAAAGGCCAGATTTGACCATGAACAAGTACACAGCATGGCCAGGAGGCCCCAGAGAGTGTTTTCCTATCACCCTGGGGCCCTCTGGAGCCCAGTGGGTGGGGATTTCTACCTCCCCAGGCCTCTTCTTCCCAGGAAGCTTCCCTGCCAGCCGCAGTTCCCGGGAAGGACTCCCTCCTTTCAACTACACCCCAGCCGGCTTCAGCCACCGGCCCTGCCGACGAGCCCCCGTTCTGTCTTCATCTGCCTCTTTCCGTGGCTGTCGAAGTCCAGGAGGGAGTGCAGCTTGGCTCCCCGCTGCTTTGGGAGCCCATCTGAGGCACCACAGCACAGCGATTAAGAGCTGGACCTTTCAACAATAGTAACTAGAACCGCAGGTAACCCAAATACCCTCCAATGAGTGCTATAACAGAAGTTTGCACTGTGTGTTTGAAAACACAGAGGAGGGAGCCATGAAAAGTAATTGAATGTACGATGTGAAGAAAGAAATTACACTAATACATCTAAGAGGATACACTGTCAAACTGAGTTGTTGTTGGAAGAAATCTTTATTTTTTATTTTATTGAAGTATAGTTGGTTTCCAATGCTGTGTTAGTTTCAGGTGTACAGCAAAGTGATTCAGTTATGTACATAGATAGACAGATAGATATAGATATACATATATTCTTTTACAGATTCTTTTCCCTTATAGGCGATTACAAAACATTGAGTACAGTTCCCTGTGCTATAGAGTAGGTCCTTGTTGGTTATCTATTTTATTTATAGTGGTGTGTATATGTTAATTCCAACCTCCTAATTGATCCCTCCTCCACCCCTTTCCCCTTTGGTAGCCATAAATTTGTTTTCTATGTCTGTGGGTCTATTTCTGTTTTGTAAATAAGTTCATTTGTAAAAAAAAAAAAAAAAAAAGAGCTGGACCTTTGGAACGAACCGGACTTGGGTGTGACATCCCAGCTCCTCCCCTTAGGCCCTGAGTGACGCTGAGCAGGTCACTTTCCCTTTCTGTGTCCATTTCCTTATGCGTGATTGGGGTCACGACACCTCGCATCTCAGAGATGGTTGCGGAGATGGAATCGTATTATGTTGGGTGTGTGATACCTACACCGCCCCTGGACCCCACTCCTGGACGGGGAGGAGCCTGACCCACGAGATGGTTATTCCCAGTATCCTGGCAGCAATTAGCAGAGAACTGCAGGCTGAGCAGTGACTTGATACACATTTTCTAAAAAGACCATTGGAGACCTTGGAGCCCATCTCTTACAAGTTGTGTGACTTGAGCAATTCACCTCTTCTCTTTAAGCCTAAACCGTACCGTGGAGATAATGGCTCCCACCACTCAGAGGACATCTTGACTGAGGAACAAATGAGATAGAAGAACCTATAAACTAGAAAATGACCTAAGATATTATAATTACAAGGTGCGGGGCGGGAGGCAAAACACAGACCATGAAAATATAAATAGCTGTCGACAGCTCCAGGTGTGAGCGTAACAGGTGGAAACCGTTCAGTCTTACCTGTCACTTAACTCATCCAGCAGCCCCCCTCAACCCTGCAGGGCACAGCATTGCTTCTGGATATAAACTTAAGCCTCCTCGGAGCACCAGCGGTGGGAGTCTGGGGTGCCCGATAATACATGGCTTTTAGGAGAAGGTTGGGTTTCGGGTTTTCCACCCTCAGGTCGAGGGGGACGCAGCTTGCTGAGAAGCACAGCTGATGGTGAGGGAAGAAGCCAACTGTATTCGTAACAAAATCGCCCCCAGATTTAGTGGCTTCAAACAACTTTATTATCACACAGTTTCTGTGGTTCAGGGATCTGGGTGTCGCTCAGCTGGATGCCTCTGGTTTCCGGTCTCACGGGCTGTAATCCAAGATGTCACTCAGGGCGTGGTACCTCAAGGCTTAACAGGGGTAGAACGTGCTTCCGAGCTCACGCGTGGGGCTGTGGGCTGTTGGCGGGGGACGCGGATTCCTTGCCACGTGAACCTCTCCCCCACCCCCGCCAGTTTCCCCAATTGTTAACGTCTTGCATGAGTTGGTACATTTGTTATAATTAATTAGCCCACATTGATACATTATTATTAACTAAAGTCCATAGTTTAGGAGTCAGTCTTGGTGTTATACTTTCTATGGGTTTGGACAAATGTGTAATGACATGTATCCACCACTGCAGTTTCGTATAGAATAGTTTCACAGCCCTGTTCATCCTTCCCTCCTTCCTGCAAACACATTCTCTTTTTGTAACCTCATCTCTGAAGAGACATTCCATCACTTTTGCCGTATCTACCACGCCAATCCACACCGAAGTCGTAACATCCCTGGAATTTTCCTGCAGTGTCCACGGTGGATATGCACGAGGCTCAAACAGTAGCGCTTTGTTCCCGAGTCTCCAACCACTACTAGTGTGGAAACCCGTGGGCTACTTAGGGTGGGAGTGTCTTAGAGTGAGCTGGTCATGTAGGCACATTCTAGCTACCTGACCTTAAGGCTAGCTTCTAGCCTTAAAGGTTGAAATCCACCCCCTAGGCGCCACCAAAACCAGGTGCAAATCATAAACCCAATTATTACTAAACTGTGCTGACCAGCTGATAACATTCTGCTCCAAAACAGCTCACGGACCCATGGTTACACAGTATTGTTCATCTTTAGTTAATAGATTCCATAGTGTTGGGCAAGGGTCAGTAGTTCTGGAGATGAGTGTGCAGTCAGTCTGGGTCGTTGAGATTAACTCATGCTATGCAATCCACCCCCATGACCCTTCCTCAAGTTCTTTTAAAAATGAATCATTCTTCACCTGGAGGGTAATGGACAAATCTACTTGGCATCTCTTTAGGGAGTCACTCTGTATTCTATGTAGGTTTTATATAGATTCTATGACAATCTGTTCAGTACATGTGTCCAGTGGGGTTGGCTTCCTCCGCCATGTCCCCACCATACCCTAGGTCTCTGCAGCAAATACTCCATTTCCTTGACCACTGTGATTAGTCCATTGATGGGTATATGAACTGTGCCAGGCCAGAGATCTTCTCTGGGGTTGATATGGATACAGGAGTGACTCTCGTTTCTTCGATGAACTATAAGGATGTCAGTGGCCATTTCTGCAATCCTGTTACGAGAACCTGCCTGAACATGAAGCTAATCAGAGAGGCAGAGGCAAGATGTGGAGAAAGAGACAAATTTTGATGACACAGTATGACCTCCTGGATCCAGTCATGCCTGAAGCCATATCCAACCCTGGACTGTTGGCCTTATAAATCAGTCACTCCGTTTTGTCAGTAAGCCAGTTTTCATTGGGTAAAGAGTCCTCACTGAAACAGTCTGGATGTGAGAAATATACTTAAAACTTCTAATCTAGTGTGGTTTGAGTTGGAGCCAGTTCGGTGCTTGTGGAAGAGTTAATCCCCACCTGCTTCCTCTGTTCATATCTTGAGCACAGACTCCCCTTTAGTTCCAGGCTACAAGTAGGCACTTTCTTGTTTGGCTCAAAGCCCCCTCCCCAGAACACTGGACTTTGAGACCCTCGGTTCATTCCTCCTACATTCCCTCTTGCTCCAGACCCCTGTAATTTGTTTTGCAGTTTGTTTGAATTCTATCAGCCAGTCACTGAAGCCACGTTTCTTTGTGAAGCTCACCCTTTGATGAGGTGGCTGTGTAGCCACCCCACCTAAAACATCATTGCTCAAAACTCCTACAATAGATTGAGCGCTTCCTAGGGGCCAGGCGCTGTGCTAAATGCTTTATGTAATTACTGCATTTGATTCTCACAACACTGAGGTAGGTATTTGCATCCCTGTTTCCAGATGTCGTAACTAAGGCTCAGAGAGGTTAAGCAATTTGTCTGAGGTCACACAGCATGTGGTGGGAAAGAGAAAAATGCAGCTCTGAGGTCAAAGTGCATCATTTTCACCATTATCCCAGAATATCTCATGGCGGAAAGGTGGCCACAGGCCACCCACGCCCCATGGAAGACGATACCAAGAGACCAAGGTATTCCGAGGCAGGTGTGCCCTCAGACTCATACATGCACCGCACCCCCAGCCACCATGGCGGAGCCAGAGGGCACAGGAAATGCCAACTGAACTGCCCCACCCTCTGCTGTCTTTACCTTGAACCCAGCTCACTGGGTGAGGTCTGAGTATTAGCATACTTCCCATCTCCTCCTCCCCATGGAGCTGTGCCTGAGCCCTCAGTGCCCTTTGCTTGATTCCATGGGTGCGCCCCAACTTGGCAGCAGGGAACAGGCCCAGCCTCGGCACAGGGAGGGCCCCTGCCAGGCCCGGCTGCTAACCTCCTGTCCAGGGGAGGAGAGGGCTCTTCTGAAAGCCCCTCAGTCTATCTTGCCAGGGTCTGGTGGCCGACGTGAAAACCGTCACTGTCCTTTTAAGGAAGGGGTAGGGGGCTGCTCTGCCAGCTGGGGGCTAGCGGAGACCAAGAGGACCACTTTCGCCTGACTTTCAAATAGGCATTCTGTGATGTTTTGTGTTGGCTTTCAACTTCTCCTGAGTGCACTGTATGTCTTTACCTCCTTGGAAGGCAGGAATCTCATCCTAAATGTCCACTCCGTCCCCCTCGGGGCCTGCACTGTGCTGGACACAGGTGTCCAATGCTATCCCAGAGACCACCTCTATCTCTTGGAGCTTTCAGGCTGCTGCTTTGTGCCTGAGGGCGATTCCCCCCCCCCGCCCCGCTCCCCGCCCCCCCGGCTGAGGTTGCTCTCTGGTCCGCATGTGGCAGGCTGGAAATGCCAGGAAACCAACACCCCCAGGACCCATCAGCCAGTGCCTCTGGGGCGTATAACACCCCAGCCCCCTCACCCTCTGCGGGGATAATCCTGACAGTGTTTCCCTGTGGGATTGAGGCCCTGCTGCCCAGTATGGAAGCTGCTTTAATAGTGTCCTGGATTGGCCGTCTCCCCTTCCCTGCATCCTCTCCATTGAGATAATCTACTTGCAGTGCAGTCTTTGTCTGCTTCTGGAAGAACCCAAACTAAGGCAGCACATGGCCCTCACTCAATATTTGTGGAAAGGAAGAATATTAACTTAGAACAAGTAGTGTTGTAGGGCCCTTTTAATGCTCCAGAACTTTGCTTGAAATGCTGTCTTGGGGTATTAGAGGAGGCCCATATTGATAAGAGAAGCAATATTCCTTTTGAGACTTTCCATAATAACCTCCCAAAGACGATGTTCCGGAACTCACTTATTTTGAAGGCAACACATGGCAGGGAGTATATTTAATTTAAAAAAAAAAGGCTTTAGGGAATTCGGGGCATTCTCCTTGGGCTTCTGAAAGCATGCTGTGTGAGGAATTTTACCCAAGAAATTAGTTTAAAATTTAGAATTGATACAATCTACACATTCTCTTTTTTTGTGGGTGGGGGAGATTATAGATATCTAATTGTGATGGGAAATTAAATAACAAAGAGATGCCAGCTTATCTGAGAAAAAAAGGACATTCAGAAAAGAATTTTGTTCATTAACTTGCTTACACTCTTCAGGAAGGAGCTGTGGCTTCCGGGGCCTCAGGCGGCGTTTTGGTGGAAGGTGAGCTGAGCTCATCAACACACCAGACACATGTTTCCTTCAGAGGTAGGTCTGATTTCCTTTTATTTTTATTCTTTTTTTTCTTAACACATAAATGTGTGGTAAGGATAAATGATAAGCTTGTCCGTGTCACAGGTGGGCTTTCACCCAGGTGGAGCATCAAGGTGGAGGAACTTCGGGATAAGGTTTCCTTCAAAGCAGTGATTGGGGCGCTTGGTCGTCAGCGAGGGCTGCCAGCCGCCGCTGCCGCCATCTGGTCAGAGAGGTAGGCTGGGTCCTCTGGGGCCTCCTCGTCACCGGGGTCAGAGTGGAAGCCCTTCAGGGCCCAAACCCGGTACCGCTCTCTCCGGTTCCACTTGTAAATGCGAATCCTTTCCTTTTCTGCCTCTGGGTCGGCGAGAACGCCATCCCAACGCAGACTTTCGTTGATCTGGTTGGAAAGGGTCTCTTCTATTTCGGCAAAGCGGGAGAGACATACGGCGGAGGAGTAAGAGGGGGTGAGCTTGCTTTCATCCCTGTCCTGTCTGTGCTCTGGCCCCAGGCCATGATCTTTGCTGGGACTTAAGATGTCATGGAAGGATGGAGACAGCTGCTGAGTCTTCAGGCCTCGACTCTGATGTTTATCTGCTGAGCAGATGGGTGGTGTTAGCGTTTGTGATGCCTGCCCTCAGCCTGTTTGGCGGTGATGCCCAAACCACTAAAGATGTGAGGGGGGACCTGGAGGCCCCTCCTCACCTGGGGCCTCAGGTGGCCAAGCCCACCAGCCCCGTACACATCCACTGCCTACACGCTTTGGGTTGGCATTTTGGGGACGGAGGAACCATTTATTGAGCACGTACTATGAGCCAGGTCCTCTGGGTAAAGGCTGTCAGCCCTATTTTCCAGGTGAGGAAACAGACTCCCAAAGTTTCAGTCAGTTGCCAATGTCACAAAGCAGGTGGCAGAGCCGGGATTTGAACACACACCCGATTGCCAGGGCCCTGTCCTTTCCACACTGCCCCCCACCTCACCTACCCACATGCTCGCCAAGGTACTGCCCAATTCTGGGAGCCTATGACTCCCAGACACTTTATGATGGAAGAAATGAAGAACAACAGAAAAGCTTCCTAAATCTGACTGTGGAAAGCATTCTGCCAAGCCAGGAAATACTTTTGCTGTGTGGCTTACACTGATTTTTAAAAATATTAACAGCCCTTCTGAATTATATAACATGCATATACAATACTACTACTTGTGATTCTTTAATCAGCTCATCCTATTTCTTTGGGAGAGAGGAATCCCCCTCCCTCCACCAAAAAAAGAGAGAAGAAAATAAGAAAAAATTCCTCTCTTGGCATTCCTATACCTTCCTACTCCCTGAAAATTATTTGGTGTCCCCTGCTGACAGTATGAGGTACATGCCGCTGTAATCTTTAGAGGCAGAAGCTAAGCTAAAAAGATACACATGGAGCTTATTGACCTAAACTCCAGAATTGTTTTCTTGCCTTTTTCTTATGATCCCAACTGGAGAAGTAACTATAATCTGCCCGTCGCTCCTTCTGCCTTCAGCTTGTCAGGGGAGCTGGTTCTGTACAAAGAGGGCCAGGACCCAGAAACTTGAACCCAGGACTAGTCGTGCTGGAGGTCAGGGCAGCTGTGCCAGGGTCAACGAGACCTACCTCCCTGACAAGAGCCACCGAGGTGAACCACACAAGGACAGTGGAGACTTACAGCACCCGTAGACAGGTGTGTTCTATGTCACTGTTGCACTCTCTCCACAAATGGGTGCTCAGGGCCTTTGTCGAGCCCCCAGGGCGTTCTATGAGAGGAGCTCGGTGAGCCGTAGGGCTCTGTGCTTTTGTGGCAGCTGTTAGTGGGTGTACGTCTATGAAGTGTCCACAGGAGGGCCTGGAGTGAGAACCCCACGTGTATGGTCATACGTGTAGTGGAGAGGTCTAGGCATATGAGTATGTAGCAGAGTGTCTGCTTGTGTGTGCAGACTGTGAATGTGTCTGCCTGCTGGGGTATCTGTGCTTTAGCTTTATTTGGTGATTATATTGATAGAAGGGGGTGTTGTTGAGGGTGTCAGGGATTATAAGAGTGTGTAGCAGTGACTGGTGTGATGGTGTTTGTGTGCAGTCGAAGGGTGGCCTTGGTAGATGAGGGAAAAGGAAGGGCGGCCTGTACAGGGAGCATACTTTATATGCATGTCCTGGGTGTCTACATAGCAACCAGAGGCAGGTGCCCCTAACAAATGAGGGTGAAAGGAGGGTGTCCAGGCGGAAGGCAGGAGCCTGTGCTTCTGTGTATGAGTGAGAGCATCTGTCACTAGTGCCTTTGTATCTGTGGATGGGGAAAGTCTCTGTGTGAGGATGGGGGCATCTCTGTAGGAGGGCTTGAGATTTCTGTGGGGAAGGTATAGATGTTCAGGATTTTAAGCTTGGACTGAGGGATGAGGAAGATGAGTGAGTGTGTGTGTAAAGCTAGGAGTCACAGGTGGGGCTGAGAGGCTCTGTGGCGTGTCTCTGTGTGGGGTTGAAGGTCTCCATTGATGCTGAGAATTCTCGACGCAGGATTTGGGGTCTCTGCGGACATGGATGGTCTTTGTGCGGAGGACTGGATCATCATCGTGCGGAGAGAGGGAGGACCTCTGATTGGGACTGGCGAGTTTCTGTTTCTGGGCTTAAGGTCCCCACGTAGGTGGGGGTCTCTGAGGGGTGGGGTGGGTGTCCTCGGAGAAGAATCTCAGGTATGGGAGCTGAGGCGGACGCGCTAGCTGCTCCTCTTACCGTCCCCCTTCCCAGATCCCTTGGTCTTTTTCTTCTTTTTCTTCTTCACCTTCCGTTTGGTCAGTTCTGAGGCGCAGCCCGAGACGGGGGGCAGTCTGGACCCCTGCGAGGCCGCCATGCAGCCCTCTCGCTCCTCCTCCTCGTTCTCGCCATCCCCCGGCGCCCCGGCCCCACCGCCGCAGTCCATCCGCCCGCGGGGCCGCCCCCCGCGCCTGGGGCAGCACGAGACCCGCTGCGGCTGAGCCGCAGGCTCCGGGCGCCGAGGGCCAGGCTAGGGCCACGCGTCTCCACGGCGACCGCTGCACACCGCGCGCGTGCGCAATCCGCAGGCTGCCGCCCAGGAGCCGCTGGTGGAGATGTGCCCATGCGCATTTCATCCTGCGCGCTTGCTTGGTCGGCGGTGATAAGAGGAAGGGTGGGTAGCGAGATTCTGAATGCTTGGGTTGACACTCATTTTCCACTCCTGTGCCCTTTTATTATTTCCTTCTTTCTTTCATTCTTTCCTTTATTTCCTATATATCTTTCCATTATTTCCTTCTTTCTTTCATTCTTCCGCCTTCCGTCTTAGTTGTGGCAAGCAGGGGCTTGGTTGAGGCATGCGGGCTCTTCATTGCGGCACTAGGGCTTCTCTCTAGTTGTAGCGTGCGGGTTCCAGAGCGCGTGGGCTCTACTTTGCAGCACGTCGGCTCTCTAGTTGAGGCACGCGAGCTCAATAGTTGCGGCCTGCAGGCTTAGTTGCATCCCTGTGGCCTGTGAGATCCTAGTTCCCTGACCAGGGATCGAACCCGCGTCCCCTGCATTGTAAGGTGGATTCTTTACCACTGGACCACCAGGGAAGTCCCCTGTGCCCTTTTAAATGCTGTGTGTTCTCTCCTAAATTTTAATCTCCCGAGTTCCAATCTCATATGTCTATCCTGGCCTTTCAAGCCCACCGTGTCCAAACAAACTCATTTCTCCATCATTCTTCATCTCCGTGAACAAAAACAACTGGTCAGTCCAGAGCCCTGGCAGTCTTCCTTACCCCCACCCTCTCCCTGTACCCTCACCTAGGCTAGGGCTGACCACCGTGTCTGGGACATGAACTTCTGCACCCCCTTCCTAAATGGTCTCTGCTTCCAAATCCACATAGCTGCTAGGAGGAACTTTTCTTTTTTAATAATTTTATTTATTTATTTTTGGCTGCATTGGGTCTTTGTTGCTGCGTGCGGGCTTTCTCGATGCGACGAGCGGGGGCTACTCTTTGTTGCAGTGCACGGGCTTCTCATTGCGGTGTCTTCTCTTGTTGTTGAGCACGGGCTCTAGAGCGCACAGGCTTCAGTAGTTGTGGCTCACGGACTCTAGAGCGCAGGCTTAGTAGTTGTGGCGCATGGGCTTTGTTGCTTGGCGGCATGTGAGATCTTTCCAGACCAAGGCTCAAACCCATGTTCCTTGCATTGGCAGGTGGATTCTTAACCACCTGCACCACCAGGGAAGCCCGGAACTTTTTAAGATGATGAACAATTTCACTCTCTTGCTTAAAACCCTCCGGGGGGGTGGGGGGGGAGTGGGCCATCACACGCAATCAGGGTGGCTTGGTGGAGCCACATGTAGCCAGTAGAATATGGTGAAAGTGACACCGTGTGACTTCTTAGGCCAGGTCATAAAAGGTACGGCACGTCCACCTTGTTAGCCGAAGACTTGCTCCTGGAGACCTGAGCCTCCTGCTAAGACATCTGATGCCTGAGTACCCTGAGGCCACCATGCTGTGAGGAAGCCCAAACTAGGCCACATGGAGAGACCCCCAGACTATGTAAAAGGAGAGAGAGAGAGATGCCCCAGCTACTCCAGCCCCCACTTTTCCACCTCCAGCCATAGTCTGACTATAACAGCAGGAGAGACTCCCAAGCCAGCCCCACCAAGCCAAGCCCTTCCTGAATTCCTGACTCAAAGAAACTGTGAGAAATAATAAAATGATTGTAATTGTTTAAGTTACTAAGTTTTGGGGTGATAAGTTACGGAGCAATAGATAACTGAAACATCAGTCTTTGATTTTAGCCATTCTAGTGTGTATGAAGTTATATTTCCCTGCCGTTTTAAGTGCCATTTCCCTGATGACTAATGATGTTGAGCACTTGTTAAACTACTTATTGGCCATTTGTGTAACTTAGTTTGTAAAGTGTCTGTTGAAGTCTTCTCCCATTTTGTCATTGGGATATTTATATTTTTATTGTTGATTTGTAAAAGCTCTTTCCATGTCTTGGATATAAATCCTTTGTCACATATATTGCTGCAGAGATTTTTTTTTTCCAGGTCTGTAGCTTGTCAATTCATTTTCTTAGTGGTGTCTTGTGGTAAGCAGAAGTTTTATATTCTGATGAAGCCATTTTATAAGTTTTTTCTTTTTGTATACTGGCCAAGGAATCTTTCCCTACTCCGAGATCACAAAAGTACTCTTCTGTTTTCTTCAAGAAGCTTTATGGTTGTGGGTTAGGCCCACCGTCCATCTCAAACTCATCTTGTGAATAAAGTCAGATAGGGATCGAGATTCATTTTTTTTCCAAACGGATTTCCAGTTGTTCTAGAAATTTTCATTGAAAAGACATTTGTCGTGGTCCAAATGCGGGTTGGAAAAGAATTTCCAGACACAAGGCAGAATGTAAAGAAGATAGAATTTATTAGAGGGAAGGGTTGCTGCCAGAACAATGGGCCAACTTCCTAGTAGTCTGGTAGAGTCAAGCCTGAACATGTGCTATTGATCAGTTTTTATAGCCAGAAAACAAAAGAACGGTCCGAGGTGAAAATTTTGTTTACTGATTGGTCGAGGCACATATACCTTCCTTCTATAGAGTGGGAGTGGGACAGGCCAGATGCCTTTCCTTATTTGGGACAGGTCCCATTGCCCAGGTGGGCATCACCCAGGTGGGCTCAGGAATTTCGTAACCGTCGCAACATGGTGGGGAGGGCGAGTAAGAGTCCGGTAGGGGGTGTAACGCTGACACTTTTTCAGGCAGGGTCATCCTTTGTCCTTGAAGCACCATTGTCCTTGGAGCACCACAACATTCCTTTCCCACTGACTTGACTTGGCACTTTGGTAGAAAATCAACTAATTGTATATGTGTGACTCTATTTCTGGGCTCTATTCTGTTCCATTGATCTATTTGTCTTTCCTTACAGCAATACTACAGTGTCCTGATTATTGCAGCTTTATAGTAAGTCTTGATATTAAATAATGTTAAGTCCTCCAACTTTGTTCTTTTTGAAGATTGTTTTGACTCTTCTAGAGCCTTTGCTTTTCCATATACATTTTCAAATCATCTTGTCTGTTTCTTCAAAATAGCCGGCTGGGATTTTGATGGGAATGGCATCAAATCTATACATTTTGGCACTCTTAGTACTCAGCGAGGATGGTCATTAGTACTGATCCATACACAGGCATGAGTGAACACATTGCTCTGTAAAAGACTTTTCTGTTCTTCTGTTTTCCTCCATCTCTCACCTGCTGTCAAGCTCCCTAAAGTATCCCCTACAGCTCTGCACACAGCGAGTGCTTGTAATCTGTCCCTTGACTGTCTGCTTTTGTCCCCAGGAGCTAAGTGAAATGAAATCACAGAGGTCCTTTGTGCAGGTGACCACTTGCTAATGGAGATGTCTGGGGTTTGCTTTCCAGATACCCTACCCTGCTGACCCTGGTGCTCGAAGACGGGTGCTTACAAAGACCGGCTGCCCTCCTTTCCCAAGAAAGGCTGGCCTGTCTTCCCTCTCAGCTGGTCCTCTTCGCCTGGATGCTTATCTGGCAGGAGGCAGCTTGGCCACTTCTCTTCCCGATTTTCGTGAAGGTTGCATCAAGGTTATGTTGACCCAGCCAATCAGCTTCGAGAGACAAAATTCACATCCAGCAAAGGAATACATTTTTTTGGAATAATCACAAAAATCCCTTGCAAGTAGAGAGAGATAGGGCAAGTATATCCCTGTTTGATAGATGAGGAAACAGAGAGATGCAAAGTGACTTGCTCACCTCTCAATGCTAATTAGCCTCCAAGTTGGGCCTGGAGTCCACCTTCCCAGTTTTACACATCTAGCATCTTGCAGGAAAACAGGTGACTTTACAAAGATGTTCACTGACCAACAGGAGAGATGATAGTGTTTTCATTATTTGTTTCAGCTTCCTTGTTTGTACTTTCTCTTTGTGGTTCCAGTGGTTGTTATAGTTATGAGCTGGTAGGAGCTAAGGTTTCTTCCTCTGTAAGGATCAGGTTGTCCCCTTTGGCCAGTGCTGACGTAGGCATGCTTGGGTAGAGCTTGCAGCTTTGTCCCTCCCTGATGCCTGCTCCACCTTGGTCCCCCCAGCTGGCTGGGCTGCTGGTTCCAGCCCTTCGCTCTTTCCTGCCCACTTTCTCCATGCTGTCAGTTCCTTCCCCAAGGTAGACAGGCAGTGTCCACTCTTTAGCAGCACCAGCCTTAGACTTGGGCAAGTGGGGTTCCTGCCCTGGGCCTTGTGCTTCACAGGACACTGCTCTGACTCTCCCCCCACGACTGTATCCCTCCCTAAGGGACAGGAAGTCTGTGGAATCAAGGGGTCCTTCCCACCCAGCACCTCACATTCCTCCTCCAGCTTGTGGCCCACAGTCTGAGTACCTGGCACCTTGGAATTTCTTGCCCAAATGACCCCTGCCTGCTTGTAGGATGTATCTGGGCCTCACTCCTGAGTCCATCCTCCTGAGTAGCCCTAGGCCAAGGGCAGCATAGGTGGAAACTCAATAGGCAGGCTGAGGTGTCCAGACCTATGTATTCAAGGGCCTTCTCAGTGCAGGATGGAGCTGGGTGTCGGAAGAGGAGGGGGCAGGCCATGGGCTGGGTGCAGAGCCCCAAAGAGCCAGAAATTCTAAATTTAAATCTGGCCTTCCAGACTGGTATGAAGGTCTATTTGTCAAGGTAGAAAGATGGTATTTATTTTATTTAACAGGATGTCAATTTATTTTATCACTTTTAATATTTAGACATGTGGTATGTGGGCCTCCATCTACTTTTGCCCCGGGCTTTGCAACTGTTGAGAGCAGGCTTGCTCTTTATTTTTCCTCCTTTTATAAGCCACTCCAACTGCTTCCTGATTTTCACTTTGTACCTCATGGTACCTTAAAAAAAAGGAAAAGAAAAATCCTATAACCTATTAAGTAAATCGCATTATAGCCATATGGCAGACTACTTGGGAGCTTCTAAAACAGAATGAGGTAGCCTGGTTTAGGCTGATTTGGGACAAAGGCAAAGAGAGTGTCGTTGGAGAAGAAGTAGAGCAGTGTGAAGGGGTTGCTAACACCTGCTACCCTCTCCTCACTCCCCTCCAACCACACTGACCCACTGACCGCCTAGCTGTTTCTCCTACATGTCCAAACGTCTCAGCCCAGGTCTTTGACTTCCTGCTCCCTCCCCCTGAACACTCTTGCTCTAGATGTCCTGCCTTCATCCTGAAGGGTAGAAGAATATGTCACCCCCAAATATGCCTCTTTACACAGGGTCTGGGTGCTTTTCAGATGTGATGGTCTGTTCCTCACGTCTGGGCCGTTTCTGCTTGTCTCTTCATATGACAAACCCCAGGGAGCTGGGACCTACACAGGCAATTCTGTTTGTACAGCCCCTTCCCCACACCGTCTGTAGTTAAGTGCTGCGCTGATGAGGATGCTGGAGCCTCCCTGGGGACTTTAGTTTCCTTCAGAACTTTCCTTGATTGTTCTACATCTTGGCCCCCAGTCTATTTCCGGAACTCAAAGATCTAAATTGCTGCCCTCATGTTTGCCTTTGTGGGCTGCTATTTAACACCGATCCTGGACGCCTGTTGGTTCTGAGGTGATGAGGGAGCCCCAAGGCTCCGACTCACCAGGAACATTTCTAGAAAGTGTTAAAGAAAAACAAAGCTGGATAATAGTTAATGGCGGTAAAGACGGATTTTACTCAGTACTACTGCAGCAGGGGAAAGAGACTTCTTTAGAATAGAACCGAGCTTGGTTCTGATCTATGTAGAGGGGACTTGGCCTTTAAAGGGAGAGTAAGGGAGTAGGGAAGGGGAGTGAGTGAGGACTCAAGCAGAGTCAAGACAGTGAAAAATTACAAAAAGCAAGTAAGTGGTCAATGTCAGTATGATTAGGCCATCTTAGTCTGGTGACTGGCACTCAACCAAGAGACCTGCCTACAGAGATTGAGACACAGGGGCCCCATTGTCCCTGATGGTTATAGTTCAAAGGAATAGTTCCCAGGTCCATGAGAAAGACACTCCTGGGTTCCAGGAGATACACATACATCTCAAAGGCACAGAGAAAGGATTTACAACAATAAGTTTTCAAAATAAATGCTCTAAGGAAATGGAGGCCAGGAGCCTGTCAGCAGGCGTTGGCTGGAACAAATGGTAAATTCCCTTGGCAGACGAGCTTTCTCAGACAGAAACTCAAGAGGGAGGGAGGGAGGGACTGGGTCACTGCAGGGACACCATGGCCTTAGACTGCTGGAAGCCAGGCTAGAATTTTTTTTTTCAAGTCTCTGTGTGTGGGAGAGTGGACAAAATCATTTGTGTTGGGAGTTGCAGTTCTCACAGGCCAAGGTTGAGGCCTAGTTGAGAAGAGGGCTCAGAGGTACCTGATGGAAGTTTGGTCAAGGAAAGAGCCTTTGTCAAATGGAAGGTGGAAGTCAATGAGGTCGTCCCTGTAGTTTGGGAAGCCAAGAGTGAGGGTTTCTGGGTCTTCCACCTGATTAGGTGGCCAGAGGGTGCCAGCCAATGTGGTCCTGGATCACTACAGGCACCCAGAAATCCTCGGGCTCTTGGTGGTGTCCTGCCACCTAACTTGTCCACACTGCCTGCTCCCCATCTCCAATCTTCTGAAAGTGTCATAGGAGACATAGAGAAGAGCTGTGGTTTACTGGACCAAAAGAACACCACATGCCTTGAAGTAAGAAGAGAGTTTGAGCTTTAATCACTAATTTGTGCCAGTGTGTCTCTGGGCACATAAATGAGCACGTCTATAACCTGAGGACATGAATGTCTATGCCACAGATTATTACATCAATCAGTGGCACTTGGAAATATATAAAAGTCTATAATGAGTATGTATTTTATTCATAAAGTCTTCCATTAGCAAGCAGTCCCATCTGTGGGAGTGAATCTGTGTAAGCCAATATCTATTTACCTTTGTCTCTTAGACTCAATAGAGAAGAGGCATGTCTTCTTTACACACACACACACACAAATAGATTGCTGATTCTCTCTACTTCTTGATGGTGCCTCAGAATTCAAGAATCTGAGACTGGAAATGATTGGCCAGCTGTAATCCACATCATTGGCCAGGTGCCCGGGACCCTTCTCCCACTGGTCCCTACCTACCACTCTGGGCTCATTTTCTGCTCTGCCTCACCATTCACCACTCCCAACCTTTCAACATCCCCTTTCTTGCCTTCTCTGAGCCTTTGCACCTGCTGTTCCTTCTACCTGCAATGTCCTTCCCTATCTGGCCCACCTGGCAAACTCCTACTCCTTTGGGAGGCTGAACAAGGGTTTCCTCTGAAAAGCCGGATCTGAGCCCTGCCACACTGTAGTTCACTCCTCTGTTTCTTTTGTATCTTATGTAGCCACAGGGGTAAGGTAGCATAATGGCCCTGCTACTACCTGCTGTATGACCTTGGGAAAATTCTTTAAGGTGTTTATGTCTCAACTATCATAGCAGTAAAATGGAGATAAACAATGTCCTACTTCTATGGCATCTGTCTACCATGAGATCAGTACACAATAGGCAGCATGTTACAGCCTGCACGCCATTGTCCAGAGATGATTTCTTTTTTTAAAAAATTTATTTATTTTATTTATTTATTTTTGACCACGTTGGGTCTTCATTGCTGTGCGCAGGCTTTCTCTAGTTGCAACGAGCGGGGGCTACTCTTCGTTGCGGTGTGTGGGCTTCTCATTGCGGTGGCTTCTCTTGCTGTGGAGCATGGGCTCTAGGCGTGCGGGCTTCAGTAGTTGTGGCACGTGGGCTCAGTAGTTGTGGCTTGTGGGCTCCAGAGCACAGGCTCAGTAGTTGTGGCGCACAGGCTTAGTTGCTCCATGGCATGTGGGATCTTCCCCGGACCAGGGCTTGAACCCATGTCCCTTGCATTGGCAGGCAGATTCTTAACCACTGCACCACCAGGGAAGCCCCAGAGATGATTTCTTTATGTTTCTGTTTTCCCAATTGAACTATGAGGTTCTTGAAGACCTAGTATTTTACCCATCTTCCTCACGTAGCAGATTTCAATGCTCCTCCAAGTCACACACCTGCTGTGGTCGCAGGAACACTGGGCCTTTTTGGCAGCACGGGGGCGGGGGTGAAATTTGCAGAAGCAACCAAAGAAAATTTGGGAAAGAACTCTTAATAACTAGGGTGTCAGCTGGGGCTCCTCCAAGCCTGCTTTGAAATCAAAGCAGGACCCGTCCCTAATGTGAAGCACTTACTGTCTTAAGGCTTCCTGCCTTGGGCCCTGTCCTTGCTGTTGTGCAAGGACACTTTCTTTAAAAAACTCAACACTTTCTTTGAGTTGTCCACCAAAATCAACTCACACAAAAGTGTGAGCGAGTTAAGCAGACTTCACTGAGGGTTTTGTAGGGGAGCTGCCCATTTTTTCTTCTGCAATGTCTAATCCGCCGTTAATCCTATTCAGTGTATTTTTCATTTCAGACATTGTAGTTTTCATGTCCAGAAGTTCAATTTGGGTCTTTTTTTTTTTTAAAAAAACCCTTCCATATCTGTACCTAATATATTCAAGCCTTCCTCTAGCTTCTGGAACATGTAACTGTTTCAATGCCTTTGCCTACTGATTCTATCATCTGTGTCATGTCTGAGTCAGTTTCAATTAATTGAGTTTGTTCCTCTTTATGAGTTGTGTTTTCCTTCTTTTTTGTGTTCTGGTAATTTTTTGTTGGATGCCAGACACTGTGAATTTTACCTTGTTGGGTACAGAATATTTCTGAATTCCTATAAACATTCTTGAACTTGGTTGTGGCAGTTAACTTACTGGGAAAGAGTTTTATCCTTTCCGATCTTGAATTTAAGCTTTCTTAAGTGGGACCAGAACTGGATTTCTGGATTTAGTCTAAGGTTAATTTTTCTCTAGCCTCAAAGCAAGACCTTTCTTAGTATTCTAACTAGTGGCCCCTGAACTGTGATGTTTTCCACTTTGGCTCTTGGGAACAGGCACTATTCCAGCCTTGTGTGAGCACCAGGCATTGTTCCCACTAATCCTTTTGGGTGGTTCATCCCCCAGCCTCGCATAATTTTCTCACACGCCTGTGCTGAGCAGTACTCACTGAATACTTGAGGGGGAACTTCTGCAGATCTCTAGATTTCTCTCTCTCTGTGTATCTCTCTCCTCTCTAGTCCTCTGCCCTGAGAATTCTAACTGGTTTCATTTCCCCAGAATCCAACTCTGTCTCTTCCATTCAGGTAGGTTCCTCCTTCTCTGAACCATGGTCTGGAAACTCGCCAGGCAGTAAGCTGAGTAGTGTAGGGTTCACCTTGCTGTTTCCTCTTTCCCAGGAATCACTTTGCTTTGTTGCCTGATGTCCAATGTCTTGAGTGTTGTTGTTTCATATATTTTGTCTGATATTTTAGTGGTTTCAGGCCTGAAGCTAACTCTGGTCTCTGTTACTCCATCTTGAACGAAGCAGAAGTCTGGGTAAAAATATTCTTATTTGATTGTGTAATGAATTTGTTGAACAAATTCAACTTGATGATGTCAATCCAGGAAATAGCCTTGTTTTTCTCAAGGGAGGAAGGAGGCGAGCTCTCTTCTCTCCCTCCCTTATCTTTTTCCTGCTTTGATCTCCTCCGGATTAGGCATTTGAAGGTTTCTCCAGGAGCCCCTATGTGATGCATTCTCTTGCTTCCCTCTAAGCACCTGACTCCCAAGCAACATCCTGCAGCCTCTGACAGCTAGGGTTCCCTTGTCCCACCAGCCACTTTCTTGGACAGGAACTTCTTCAAGACCAAACACAGCTCTTTTCCACAGTTTCCTCTTGGCCTCTCCCCTGGCCTAATAGTGGAAATGCAGGCCTGCCTACCCTATCCTGTTTGTCCCACTACTGTAAGCACAGAGCAGTTTCCTGCCCTCCCCTCCATAACTCTTTAGGCTAAAAAGATACACCAGGCTCTGGATCCATGGTTCTCAATGATGGGGGGTGGAAGATAGGAGGGTGGACCCCCCCCCACCCGGGGATAACTGACAAGGTCTGGAGGCATTTTTGTTTGTCATGACTGGGGAGTGGGTGCCTAAGGATGCCACTACATATCCCACGAGGCACAGGACAGCACCCCCGGCCAACAGCATAGGATTAACTGGCCCAAATGTCAATAGAGCTACGGTTGAGTGACCCTCTTCTAGGTTCACGTTGGCCCCCAAAGTCCAGGAGGCAGAGTCAACTCCCCTAAACTTCTTCTCTCACCGTACTCTGCTCCTGGGCTACAGAGAGTCACCAGCTCAGCCAGCATCCACCTGGGGAGCGAGATGCCCCTCTCATAGGCACCCTTGATTTCTTGAAGGGGTTTTCTGTTTTTGTTGTTCCATCATCCCGTAAATCCATCTGAAGAAAGAGGAGCCGTGAGCTTATTTGGACCAAGTCGCAAAAAGAGAGGAGAGGAGGCCATTCTGAATTTGGCTGCGGAGGTGGTGCGGGCAGGGTGCTCTTCCCCAAGCTATGGGAAGAGGAGTTGGTCAAAAGAAAGGGCCTCAGCAGCAGACTCTCGCCAGGACACTGCAGTGAGAGGCTGCGCAGCAGCTCGGGGCTGCTCGAGGGCGGTACGTACATGTGTGTGCCGGTGTGTGCGCATGTGTGGAAGCGTGTGTCCCTCTGCAGTGAGCAGGACGGACCCAACACCAAGAGGATGAGGAGGTTATGGTGGAGGGTGTGGGGGGAGGAATGGGCCGGGACCAATGTACTGCCTTGCGGGCCAAGGGAATGAACCCCGGGCCAGGAGAGCAGGAAGTGGCTTTTTAAGCGAGCTGGGAGGCTGTGTCTGCTGTCCCCGGTGAGTCACCCCCGGGGCATGGGGCAGAGCCAGACAAATGCTGTTTTGTTACTGTCACTGGGACAATGTGGTGAGGCCTGGGGAAACAACAGTTCGGTGAAATGAGTGCGAATCCCCAGTCTAGCCAGAGCCTGGCACAGAGCAGAGGACAAGCAGTGCTTTGCTGAAAGCTTTGATACTGAAGGGATGAAGGCTAGCGGGGTTCACTTTTTCTGAGCCCCAAAGAGGTACAACTTGAGCCAGGAAGAGGTGCTACAGGGAGGCCACTTCAGGTCAGTGTAGAAATCTTTCTCCCATGGTCAGCAGTCCAAAGAGAGGCTAGGTGCCCCCAGAGGTGGTGAGCGCCATGTCACGGGCTGTGCAAGCAGCGGTGTGAGCGACTCCTGCCTGCAGGGGCGGTTGTGGGGTGGTGGGTAGGTGGCCTAGAGCCTGTAGAATCCCTACAGCCTTGAGGTTTCAGGCTGAGTGAGGTGATGACGGTGGTGAAGATGATGCTAATGACTCGACAGCCCCTCCAGTGAGCCAGGCCTAGAATCGGGGGCTTCTCCATGATCTCACTCAACCCTCCCAATGGGACTATCACGTCCCTTTTGCACATAAAGAAACTGAGGCTTAGCCACTAGCTGCACTGGCGAAATAAAACTTAAACGAAGTAAAATTAAATGAAATTAAAAAGTTCATCCCATGTGACCGCTGGCTAGGGGACAGCATGGCAGTATGACATTTCCATAATGGCAGAAAGTTTACTGGACAGTGGTAGCTTAGAGAGATGTGCTCACTTACCCAAGATCACCTCTCCCATGGGCAAGATCCAGAACCCAAACGGAGGTCTGACCCAGGTACTGGTGGAGGCTGCTGTGTGAGTCTGGAAACCAAGACTTCCAGATCTGGTCATCACTCAGCAACTGATGCTGGAGTTATCTCAGGAAATCAGTTCATAAACAGGTTTTGGGTCGAATCGTTTTCCTGATAGAGAATGAAGGGTAACAGGGCTCTAGCACTGCCCCTCCAAGCTTCTCGCTCCCACCCCACCTGCATACAAAGCCAGGCACCGAGGCTCCGGGTGGGTGGAAGTGGAGAATGTGGCAGATGTTCTTGAAACAGGGGAGCTGAGACACAGGGCTGATGGGTCTTTTTTTGTGGCTGTTTCCTTTAGTGACTGAGCCAAGTTGCCACAGCTTGTCCGGCATCCGTCAGTGGAGCGTTCATTCATTCAGCAAACACACGTTGAGCTGCAGCAGGTGCCAGGTGCTGTCTCAGGCCCCAGAAGTCATACCTGCCCTCCTTTTGCACCTTGGGCGGTTAGAATGGCTCATTTGGGGGGTTGGGGACTTGGAGCTGCTTAGGGAACAGACAGGGATGTTCGTTACCCAGAAACGAAGGGGTCGTTGAGACTGGTTCGGCGGCGAGGACAGTCACCCAGAAGGGCCCTGGCCTACAGGGTGACCTCAGGCCGGTCCTCCGCCGGAGGCCTCAGGTCCCGGGCCGGGCGGGGCGGGGCGGGTCGAGCGCCGGGTTCCCGCGGCCGCCGCCAGAGGGCAGCCAGGGAGCGTGCTGGAGGCCGGCCGGACCCCGGGTGAGTCTGGCGTCCCGGGGGCGGCCCCCCTTTCGGGGCCTGGTCTGCGAGCGCCGGGGCGTGCGTTCGGCTCGGTGGCGGGGACCGCGGGGGCGTGTGGGGCGGCCCTGGAGCGGCGGGTGGGTCCGGGGAGCTGTTGCGCGCGGGGTGGGGACGAGCCTGGGGGCCGCGGGGCGCGCGCAGGGCCGAGCCGCGTTCCCTCCCGCCGTGCCCGCCGCCCGCCTGGCCTGGAGCCCGGGACTGGTCTCGAGAGGCTCGGGCCAGCGCCTGGGCCCGGCCCCCGGAGCGCCTGGTGCTCAGCGTCCGGCCCTTAGCCTGTCTGGGGCCCTCGGGGGGTGGGGGGCGTCGTGCGCCCGCGTTGGGGGGTCGCGGGGAGCGAGTGGGCGGCCGAGACCGGCGGCGGACCGCGGGCGGCGCTGGGGAGAGCGCTCCGGGCGAGCGCGTCAACAAGCACGGTGTTTACCGACCACCCGCGGGGCGCGCACGTGCGCGGGAGGGGCCCCGCGGGGACGGCGCGCACCACCTCTCCGCGCTCGGCCTCGCCTTCGGTGAGGATCCCGCGCTCCAGATGGTGGGCCTGGGCCCTGGCCATCGGGGCTTTCGCCCCCAGTTAAGTGGTCAGGAGTGGGAATCGAATAGCACTTGGTGCCCAGGAGGGTGTGAGGAGGGCGGGATGGAGGTAGCTCTCAATGGCCAGACAGGATTCCTCACCCTGAGCACCTCTTTCAGCCTGAGAATCCTGCCCCGGGTTTGTTTTCCAGTCTTCCCAAAACCCTGCTCCCAGCAGTCGGGCCAAGCTCTGTTTTTCTCAGCCGAAGGTTTGGAGGAAGTGTAGAGATCCATCCAGGGGGGCTCCCTGCCTTCAGGATGAAGACTCTGGGCTCACAGTGGTGCCTGTGACACGTGCGCTGTGGGTGTGGAAGCCCCGTTTCTTGGGCTGCAGCGAGGGTTCTGCTGGGAAGTCTGGGAATTTTGTCCCCTGCTTGGGGCTCAGAAGGCGGAGGTCCTGATTTTCCCACCTGTGTGGTCTGTGACATGCCCACCGCTGGAGGTGGCCCTGGGGAGAGGTGTGATGCGGGAGGTGGGCACCCATCCTCCGTGAGTTCAGGGCTGGGGGGGTGATCAGGCTTCATCTGTGCAGCTGCGTGAGAACTTTTGATCCCCCAGCATTTGGAGGTCTGGGGGAGTCAGAGTGTCTCGGGACACCCTGGTAAGAGCATTGGCCGAGCCGGGGCTGCAGTCTGGTCTCTGCCCCTCCCCCCCACACACACCTTGAGAGATTGTGCCGGTCTCCGGGTGCCCCTCCATCCTCCTGCCTCTGACGTCCACTTGGCCTCCCATCTCTTGGGGGGGGAAACCCATGCAATGGAGCAGAAAGCTTCGTTTCCTCTTTTCTCTCCCTGTCACATTGTCCCAGCAAGGGCTCTGCACCTGCTGCCTGCCTCTTGGCCCCATGCCTCCCCTCTTACTCCTGCGCAGCCTGAGCTGCTGTCCCCACCACGTTGCTGGAACTGCTTCCCTGAAAGTCAGCTTGTTTCCAAACACCGATTTTTTTTGTCGGCCTCATCCTGCTGCCAAGTCCTTCTGCCCGGGAAGCAGGCCCCTCTTTGCAGCCTTCTCTGCTGTGATTTCTCTCCACATTTTGTTCTTGTTTCTCCATCATTCCTTCTCCTCTTCTGACGCCCCTTCCCTCTTTTCTGGGACGTTGTGTGAGGCCCCGTGTTTATCTTCTCAGAGAACTTGCTTCGGGATCCCTCAGGGAACTCTCCGCCCCACCCCCATTCTAGCTCTAGTCCTGGCTCCTTGGATGCCCAGTGACACCCCAAACTCACCGTGTCCTCCTTACTCCCCAGCAGTGGGTTTCCTTCCCTTCTGTCACACTCACTTCTCCCTGCAGCGTCTCGCCTCTCCCTGCCCCTTTGTGACCAGGCTACTGTTCCAGGCCTTGAATGTCTCAGGCAGGAGGTCAGAGGCCCCTTCGCTGGCCTGATGCCAGAATCCCTTCCAGCTGCCGCAGTCCATCTGGCATGTCACCTCTAGACCAGTGGTCTCTGGATGACTACTGCTTTTACCCTGTTGCTGAGCCCTCTCCCCTAGGAAATCTTCAGAGGCTCCTGGTCTCCTCCCGCACAAAGCTGAGCTCCTGTAGCTCCTCAGTCGTGTGGCCTCACCCTCCAGAGCCACTTTGCAGTCCCGAGATTTCTTCCCTCCCTACCATGGTCGGCCCTCTCGGCCTTAGTCTTAGAGACCCAGCTCAGAGCTGTCTCCCTGGGAAAGCTTTGCCTCTCCCAGCTGCCCTGGGGGCCTCTTTCCTGGCCTTCCCACTCCACCGTGCCCTCAGGACCACGGCTGGCTGTCTGGCTGCTGATCGCAGGCGCCTTTGTGTCCTTGAAGCCTCTTCCTTTCCTCCCGGGTCTCCAGGACTGGGTATCCTGTTGGCTCTCGATAAAGGAATTCCTCCCCTTAACCTCCAAGAACACCTCTGGCCATCCTTCAGAGTCTGGTTCAAATCCCACCTCCCTCCTGGACTGTTCGAGTCTCAGATTCCCACAGGCCTGCACTTCTGGGCTCATGGATGGATTCATTACCATTTGTGCCACCCATCTTAATACTTTGTTCTCTGCTATTAGCCTCCAGTTGTATCATGGGTATGAGAGATGCTTTTCCGGTTCTTAATCATAGCAGCTGTTTATTGAGTGGTCGGTATGTGCTGGGCGTGTGCTGATCTTTCCAAGCAATCCCTCGTGTGTGTTACTCGCGCAGCCCTCAGAGGGGTAGGAGCTAGGATTCTTGTTTTCATTCTCCCCATGAGGACACAAACCCCGTGAGGTCCAGGGACCTCCCTAAACCACACAGCTTGTAGGTGGGTGGAACAGAGGTTGAAACTCAAGTCTGTCTGACTCCTGAGACTGTTTTTTGATAGTAGGGGTTGCTATTTGTCCAGGAAAGCATACGCTTCAGTCCAGGGAGCGTGTTACAGGTCCTCTTAGCACCTGGCCCGGATGTGCAGGCTGTCCTGGTGGTGTCGTCATCTGGTTGCTTGGGACCCCACTGGACTCCAGGAAAGGACTTTGTAACAGAACAGAGGCTTAATGGTGGGACCAATGACTAGGGGAGGCTGTGACAGCTGCCCCAGAGGCCTTCGAAAACAGGCCGTGTGTATGTGTGTCTTAAGTAAGAGTTATGGAACAGAGGACCCCGAGGAGCCCTCAGGTCATTTCTGTCCCTTAGGATGCTTTTTTTTTTTTTTTTTTTTTTAGTAAGGGTTTTTAAATTTTTTATTTATTTTATTTATTTTATTTTTGGTTGCACCGAGTCTTTTTTTTTAATAAATTTATTTATTTTTATTTATTTTATTTTTGGCTGCATTGGGTCTTCGTTGCTGCGTGCGGGCTTTCTCTAGTTGTGGCGAGCGGGGGCTACTCTTCGTTGTGGTGCGTGGGCTTCTCATCGCAGTGGCTTTTCTTGTTGTGGAGCAAGGGCCCTAGGCGTGCAGGCTTCAGTAGTTGTGGCACGTGGGCTTCAGTAGTTGTGGCATGTGGGCTTCAGTGGTTGTGGCACGTGGGCTCAGTAGTTGTGGCTCACGGGGTCTAGAGCCCAGGCTCAGTAGTTGTGGCGCACGGGCTTAGTTGTTCTAAGGGATCTTCCCAGACCAGGGCTCGAACCCGTGTCCCCTGCATTGGCAGGTGGATTCTTGACCACCGTGCCACCAGGGAAGCCCCTGTACCGGGTCTTAGTTGTGGCAGGCAGGCTCCTTAGTTGTGGCTTACCGGCTCCTTAGTTGTGGCATGCAAACTCTTAGTAGAGGCATGCAAGTGAGATCTAGTTTCCTGACCAGGGATCGAACCCACGTCCCCTGCATTGGAAGGCGGATTCTTAACCACTGTGCCACCAGGCAAGTCCCCCTTAGGACACTTTTAAATGCTTTTTTTTGAAAACAAAATCAACCCTATCCCCAAACAGTACCACCTGCAACTAAGTTTCCTTAGGAGCTATCCTTCCCTTCCCTCCACAGGTCACTATCATATGAAAATGAGTTCCTGATGTGAAATATAGTTGCCACGGCAACCAGTAATGCGAGGCCTAGAGTCTCGCTCCTAGGTCTCTGCACCGTATGCTTCTAGGGGCTTTTTCCATCTTTGTCGCCTAAAAAAATGAAATACACCATTTGACTCTCCTTCTGCGGGGACATTTAAAACATTGGTTTTTTTCAGGCAGTGATTTCTGGGCACTGTTAACACCCCAGCAGCTTGTCACCAGGCTGCTGGCACACCATTAATAATGACCCCGAATGGTGCCTCTGGTTTAGGTCACATTTTGAATGAAATCCAGTGCCCTGTGGGTAAAAGGACAGTAGCTGTGGCCTCCACGCAGCCTTGATGGCTGGAAAGACAGAGGGAAAGCGCATGGTCTGGTGTAACAGAGAACCCCGAGAACAGAGAACAGAAAAGAAAAGAGTCTTTTTAGAACAGTTTTTTTTTTTTTTTTTTTTTTTTGGCTGCACCACACGGCATGTGGGATCTTAGTTCCCCAACCAGGGATCGAACCTGTGCCCCGTGCAGTGGAAGCATGGAGTCCTAACCACTGGACCGCCAGGGAATTAGGGAGGGCTTTTTGGTACAGCTTCGTTCCAGTTGGAGGTGGTGAAATTGTTTGTCTTTAGTTGCTGTCTCCTCCTGTGTGAGAGCCTTGCTCAGCTATCCTGACAGAGGCCACCCAGAACACGGTGCCTCAGGGGTGAGAGAGACAGGGTGCCTTTAGCCATAATCATAGCTACTAACTTTGATGGGTGCTTATTTTGTGCAGCCCTTATTCCTTTATTTAATCCTCAACCAAATGAAGGCAGAAATACTATTGTTTTCCCCATTTTACAGGTAAAGAAAATGATGCACAAAGAGGTTAAGTGCTTGCCCAAGGACACAGAGCAAGTAGGCGGTAGAGTTGGGCTTTAGTACTAGGAAGTCTGACTCCTGTGGCCCATGCTCTTTACTTGGTACCACGTAGATAGTGGAAAGACTGCGTTTAAAGAATGCGAGGGTGGGGCTTCCCTGGTGGCGCAGTGGTTAAGAATCTGCCTGCCAATGCAGGGGACACGGGTTCGAGCCCTGGTCTGGGAAGATCCCACATGCCGCGGAGCGACTAGGCCTGTGACCCACAACTACTGAGCCTGTGCGTCTGGAGCCTGTGCTCCGCAACAAGAGAGGCCGCGACAGTGAGAGGCCCGCGCACCGCGATGAAGAGTGGACCCCGCTCGCCGCAATTGGAGAAAGCCCTCGCACAGAAACGAAGACCCAACACAGCCAAAAATAAATAAAAATAAATAAATAAATTTATTTAAAAAAAAGAATGAGAGGGTGAATTGGAGAAATAGAGCAGGTTGGCTTTCTCGAGGTTTGATTTAAAGCAGTTGTTTTCAACTTTTTATATCTTATGAGAGGCAAAAGGCTGCAGTGAAAAGGCACGTACTAGAGTGTTCACAGCAGCACTATTTTTAATAGCCACAAAACTGAAAATCACCCAGCATCCTTTGGCAGTAGAATGGACAAATACAGTGGGGTGAATGCATACAATAGAACACTGTACCACAGAACAGTCCGCAGCCACATGGAACGTCATGGAGGAATCATGCAGACACTGCTGAGCAAAGGAGCCAGACGGAAAAGAGCATGTACCGTAGGATTCCATTTATATAACGTGCAAAAAAGGCAGAATGAATGTAAGGTGTTCGAAGTCGGAGTCGTAGTTCCCAGGGGCACAAGGAAGGCTTCTGGGAGGCTGGTGATGGTCGGTTTCTCTATCTGGGTGTTGGTCACATACGTGTGCTCATGTTTTCGACGTTCACCAATTTTAGTATGTGTACTTGTGTGTGTGTGATACTTCAATAAAATGTACTGAAACAGAGAAAAAGGCAGCAGCGACCCTCAACCCAGGACGTGAGTACTGATTCTCCACTCCCTCATAGGGGCCACACACTTGACACTATACCCGGAATCTTAGATATCTTGTGAGAGGTGGGAGGTGACATGAGGGTAGGCACCCAGGTTCTGGGGCAGACGGCTCTGGGGATGTGGGAGCAGGGCCAGGGGCAGCTCTGGTTTTCTCCCGTCCCCATCTACTCCATGGGGTTTGGGGAGAGCTTGCTAAGCTCGGAGGTGGCTGGTTGGGTTCTGCCCATGAAGCAGCCCTTTTCTCCCTGCCGTGAGGCCTGGGGGTAAGGAGGTGACGTGGGTCGCCTTCTGCTAGTCAGCGGGGTGTCAGGTTGGCCTGGAGAAACTGCGGAATATGGCTGCTGCTGCCACCCTCTGTGCAGACATCCTCACCCCTCCAACAGCAGTGGGCTGGCTGCCTGCAAAACATCAGCATTTCTAGGACTGCGCCCGCCTGGAAAGTGAGCGGCATTCACCGGGAGATCAGCTCCTCCTTTCACATGGCAGTTATATGCTGCTAAAAATACTGGAGCACCTTATGTAAGACCACAGTTACGGAGTTAACACCTTATGTAAAAGCACTTAGTATAGCGCAGACAATTAATCGGTCAGGTGTTTCGGTGACCTTGGTGGGCATCATCACAGAGTTGGTGGTTGGCTTGCCTGGTGAGGAGGGTGAACGATCGTCAATATCCAGGCCTGCCTGACTCAGTCGGCTGCGCTCACACCTAATTTACGTGTTGATGCTTTTTTTTTTTTTTTTCCAACGTGTTGATTGCATTTTCCTCTTTAGGCCCAGCCCATCCAAGCAGTTGAGTTGATGCCGGGGTTTGTACAGTTTCTTCTTGCTCAGCCCTCATCCCCTTCTCATTTACTGGCAGAGCATCTTCTGATTCACAGAAGCTTAGAAGGGCCTCCTCCCCATTCAAGAGGTCCCCTCCATGGGTGGCCATTGGCTTGAGTGCTGCCAGTGACCAGGGCAGCCCATCTCATGGTTGGAGGATGATTTGAATAGTTATGGAGAGCAATGGAACAAAACCAAGGTGCAGAATATGCCAGGTAGGCTGAAACGCTGAGCTGAAGCTGACAAGAAGACATTTCACAGGGATCAGGTTTTTAAAGCCATGGGATCTGAGGCTAGGACAGCAATTTGGCAGGACCTGTCAAATTAAAAAGCATCTGCCCTACGTCATAAGGATTCTACTTCCCAGGGTCTGCCCTAAAGGAAACCTGGCATGTGTGCACAGGTGGAAAGTTCTGAGACAGCCTTTGTGGCAGTTTGCAGTCCACGGTGAAAAACTCTACACAGTTTGAATGTCTGCTGGTGGTGGAATAGCACCCGCTACATCAGCTCACATTTTCATACCTGGGAGTCCTATGCAGCTTTGAGAAAGAATTAGTTGGATCTCTCTATAACAATAATGATGAATCTCTCGGATTACAAGGTGAAGAAAGCAAGTTTCCAAGTGTTGAATACATTATGATGCCTTTCATAGAAACGTTTTCACATAGTCCTTCATACTTCATATGAATACAAATATAAGTAACACATACCTACTTGTAAAAGAATATAAGAAGGTCTAGAAAAAGGCATTCCAAACTTACAATAGCTGTTATCTCCGGGGAAGGGGGAAGGGCATCAGGATTGTGTGTGTGTGTGTGTGGTGGGGGGAATCAAAGAGAAATTTAGCCTTCTCTGTGATATTTAAACTTTTAAAAATAATTTCATTGATGTATAATTTATATACCTCAAATAAGTCATTCATTTTAAGTATACAATCTGTTTTAAATTTTTAAAAGGAAAAGTAATTACACAATTAAAAATTAATGTCTAATTTATCCCCCTTCCTCATGCAAGAAGCCTTCTTCCATCTATGCCTGAGTCATGGATGGACCGTGACACGAAGCTCACTGTATGGTGTTTTGCATTTAGGGGCAGCTCATAGAGGTAGAAATTGTTCCCTCTTTTGAGCTGAGGTCTTGAGATCTGTCTCTTTGTCACTTCGCTTCTGGGTCTGTCCCTTTGGAGCCATCTCGAATAAGTCTGTTTTCCATGGGGCAGGATTTTCACTGGTGCAAGATCCCCATCATGCCTGCTTCCTCCAGGGAGAAGGACTTGCCTCTTTCAGGGGTTCCTTGTAGAGTCTATAGGGTGAGACGGATCACAGTCCAGGCCGTGCTGGGCACCTGGCCCATCAAACATCCTCCTAAAGTTTTGCAGAACTGGACCCTATGGCCCCCGATGTTGCTTGAACATGACATGACACTTTTTAAAAATAATGGTAGTTTTTTTGAATCTTAAAAGTAATTCGTATTCATTATGGAAAATTTAGAAAATGCACAAAAACACAAAGGAGAAATTAAACATCTGTGATTCTCAGCCTCCAGAGATAACCACGTTTAATGTTTAAAAATTGAGATCGTTCTATATGAATGATTTTATTTTTTATTTTTTTAAAGTAAAACTTTATTGAATTTGTTACAATATTGCTTCTGTTTTATGTTTTGGGGCTTCTTTGGTCGCAAGACATGTGGGATCTTAGCCCTCTGACCAGGGATCAAACCTGCACCCCCTGCACTGGAAGGTGAAGTCTTAACTGCTGGTCCTCCAGGGAAGTCCCTGAATGATTTTATAACCCATATTTTATTTAACATTTATTTATCCATAAGAATAGTGACTGACATATATGTAATACATTTTTTCTCAGTTCAGTGTTTGTTTTTCTACTATTATTATTAAACATAGACAAGTTTCTAATGTTTATGTGCTGTTGTGGACTGAATGTTTGTGTTCTCCTGAATGCATATGTTGAAGCCCTAATTCCAAGAGTTGGATAATATTTGGAGATGGAATGTTTGGGAGGTATTTAGGGTTAGATGAGGCCCTGAGGGTGGGGCCCGCATGATGGGATTAGTGCCCTTATAAGAAGAGACGGCCGAGAGCTCTCTCTCTCTCTCTCTCTTTCTCTTTCCGTCCTCACGCATGCACTGAGGAAAGGCCATGTGGACACACAGCAAGAAGGCTGCTGTCTACAAGCCAGGAAGAGAGCCCTCACCAGGAACTGAATTGACTGACACCTTGATCTTGAACTTCCAGCCTCCAGAACTGAGAGGAATAAATTTCTGTTTTTTAAGCCTCCCAGTCTATGGTATTTTGTTTTCGCAGCCCCAGCAGACTGATCCATGTGGTTAAGTCTTATCAGTCCTTTCATTTTGTGATTTCTTCCTTTGCTTTTGGGTTCGAAAGGTCTTCCCCACCCCACGTTCAGATAAATATTCACCTATATTTTCTTCTCGTTCTTTATTTGGTGTCAGCGTTTCCACTCAGCTCTCTCTTTTACATTCAACTCTAATCCTACCAAAATTTATTTTGGTTTATGGTATAAGATTAGAGCCTGATTTTATTTCTTCTCAAATTGTCCGCCAGTTCTTTTAGTTCAGTTTCTTTTCCTACCAACTACATTTGAAATTGAAATTTAATTTTTTTGGACTATTCAGTTGACCCTTGAACAACACGGGTTTGAACTCTGTGGGTCTACTTATACATGGATTTTTTTCACTAAATAAGTACTACAGGTCTACACAATCTGTTGTTAGTTGAATCTGAGCATGTGGAACTGCGGATATGGAGCGCTGACTGTAAAGTTATACGGGAGTTTTCAATTACAAGGGGGTTGATGCCCTTGACCCTCCTCCGCCATGTTTAGGGTCAACTGTACATTACAACCATGTTGCTCAAAATTCAAAAAGGCAAAACATGAGAGTCTCCCTCCCCCCTCTCCCTTAGCCTCCCAGGTCCAGTAACCTGTGTTATTAGGTTAATAGATTTTGGTCTTGGACTAGATTTCCTTCACCCTTCCCCCGACTGACTCTAAATGTTAGCTTTATTATCGTGCACAAACATATGAGCTTCCAGGTTTTCTCTTTTTTCATTAACTGACCTCTCTTTCTTCTACTATCAGATTTTTAAAATTATGACTTTAAATTTAACCCCTGGCCATGCAGATTCTTTCTCAGCTTTTCTTTGGTTATGCTTGCCCATTTAGTCGTTCTTCTTTATGATATTTATAATCATTTTATAGCTCTTCTGTACATATCATTAGAATCTAATTTGGAATGACAATAAATTTCTAAAATAATAACGATATTGAGTTTTCCTCTCTAGAAATATGGTCTGTCTCTTACTGATTCGTGTCTTCCTTCCTGTCATTCTCTTTTTTTATAGCACCCACTTAAGTTTCATAGATTTCTTTATGGGGGTTGTGAACATTTCTTGTTTATTCCTAGGTGTTTTATGTTTTGTTTTGTTTTGTTTTGTTTTTTAAATTAATTTATTCTCAGCACTTTTTAAAATTTATTTATGTTTGTTTCTGTGCGAGGGCCTTCTCTAGTTGCGGCAAGCGGGGGCCACTCTTCATCGCGGTGCGCGGGCCTCTCACTATCGCGGCCTCTCTTGTTGCGGAGCACAGGCTCCAGACGCGCAGGCTCAGTAATTGTGGCTCACGGGCCTAGTTGCTCCGCGGCATGTGGGATCTTCCCAGACCAGGGCTCGAACCGGTGTCCTCTGCATTAGCAGGCAGACTCTCAACCACTGCGTCACCAGGGAAGCCCTTTTGTTTTGTTTTTAAATTTATTTATGGTTGTGTTGGGTCTTCGTTTCTGTGCGAGGGCTTTCTCTAGTTGTGGCAAGTGGGGGCCACTCTTCATCGCGGTGCGCGGGCCTCTCACTATCGCGGTCTCTCCTGTTGCGGAGCACAGGCTCCAGACGCGCAGGCTCGGTAATTGTGGCTCACGGGCCTAGTTGCTCCGTGGCACGTGGGATCTTCCCAGACCAGGGCTCGAACCCGTGTCCCCTGCATTGGCAGGCAGATTCTCAACCACTGCGCCACGAGGGAAGCCCCTGATTTATGTTTTTTGTTGCTAGGGAATAGGATCATTTTTCCCCCCAGTCTTATCTTTAACTGGATATTGTTGGAATATAAGAAAGTATTTGATTAAAAAATTATTGTGAAATAGATATATATGCATATAAAACAAATATGTGCAGTTTAAAGAAGAGTAATAAAGCAGACATATGCCCAGCCAAATGAAGAAACAGAGTATCAACAGCCCTTTAGAAACTGTTTTTATGCCTCTCCTTAGGTGGGTTTTCCTCTCTCCTCATCCCCAGGGGATACACTAACCTGAATTCTGTTATCATTATTAGCCTGCTGTTCTCTATAACTTTACCATGTAGGTTTATGTCTTTAAACAATACGTTTTAAAATTTTGTATACTTTTGAACTTTTATAAACGGAGTCACACTGTATTCCATTTTTTAATAGATGCATTTGCGTTTATGTTTTTTTTTTTGGCTGTGTTGGGACTTAGTTGTGGCACATGAGATCTTTGCTGTGGTGTGTGGGCTTCTCTCTAGTTGTGGCACATGGGCTCCAGAGCACGTGGGCTCTGTAGTTTGCGGCACTCGGCCTCTCTAGTTGACGCGCAGGGGCTTAGTTGCCCCGCAGCACGTGGGATGTTAGTTCCCCTACGAACCCACGTCCCCTGCATTGGAAGGCGGATTCTTTATGACTGGACCACCAGGAAGTCCCTGTTTTTATTCAATAGTTTATTTACTATAAACTTCACCATTTCTAAGTATATAATTCAATGGTTTTTAGTATATTCACAAGATTGTACAACCATTACCACGAACTAGTCCCAGAACATTTTCATTACCCCAAAAAGAAGCCTGTATCTTTGCATTCACTCCCCTTATTCTCCCAACAACCTCCTCAGCCCTGGGAAACCACTAATCTATTTTCTGTCTCTATGGATTTGCTTATTCTAGACATTTCATATAAGTAGAATAATACAATATGTGGTTTTCCCTAACTTTCACTTGTAATGTTTTCAAGGTTCATTCCTTTTTATGGCTAACTAATATATCATTGTATGGTTATGCCACATTTTGTTTATCCATTCATCTGTTGATGGACATTTGGATTATTTCCACTTTGGGCTATTATAAAGAATGTTGCTATGAACATTCATGTACAAGTTTCTATGTGGACATATGTTTTCCCTTCTCTTGGATGTATACTTTAGAATGGAATTGCTGGTCATATGGTAAGTTTGGGGCTATAATAAATGGAGTGGCCATAAGTCTTCTTGTTGACATATGTTTTCATTCTCTTATGTGTATTATTTCTCTTCCATGTTTGACTTCTTTTAGGAGTGGAATTACTGATTAGGTTTATCTTTGGTTTTACTGACGCATAAGATCCATTCAGAAAACGGCATAAATTCTAAATGTACTGCTTGTCTAATTTTTACAAAGTGAACACAGCCACGTAGCCATCACCCAGGTCAAGGGGTGGGATGTTGGCCCAAGCTGGGCTACTCTGCTAGGCCATTCTTTGTGAGATGTGAAATCTAAGCAGAGTGAAGCAGGAAGGGAAAGGGTATTGGAGCCACTTATTCCCACGGTGGCAGCTGATGAGACCTTGAGGCCCAGGCTCTGCAGCTGCCGGGGTTCCTGTGTTCTTCCACATCAGGACCTTCAGCCTTCCCATCAATTCTGAGCGTCCAGGTATCCTGCCAGTAAATCCCTTTCTGCTGAAGTCAGCCAGACCTGGTTTCTGTTGCTTGCAATCGAAGAATCCTTTTGGATACAGTGTGCCCAATTGCTAGCACCAAAACTTTGGTGGAGTGTGCCCCTCCTATTGCTAAAAACCCAGAGTAGAAGCTGCGTCTAGCTAATCCTTGAATTTTTACATGACCTTATTTTTTTTTTAATATAAATTTATTTATTTATTTATTTATTTATTTATTTATTTATTTATTTATTTATTTATTTTGGCTGTGTTGGGTCTTTGTTGCTGCACGCAGGCTTTCTCTAGTTGCGGCGAGCAGGGACTACTCTTCATTGTGGTGCACGGGCTTCTCATTGCAGTGGCTTCTCTTGTAGTGGAGCACGACTCTAGGTGCGTGGGCTTCAGTAGTTGTGGCACACGGGCTCAGTAGTTGTGGCTCACGGGCTCTAGAGTGCAGGCTCAGTAGTTGTGGCGCATGGGCTTAGTTGCTCCGCGTCATGTGGGATCTTCCTGGACCAGGGCTCGAGCCCATGTCCCCTGCATTGGCAGGTGGATTCTTAACCACTGCACCACCAGCAAAGTCCCATTCCGCCTAACTTTATATTTAGTTCCCAGTTTTGAAACAATTTTCTCTCAGTCCCCAGTGGAAAGTTAATAGCTTAAGTAACTGGCTTAATTTAGAAGGTGAAATGTAGGAGTCTGTATTATTTTCCAGACTTCATTTTTGGAAACCGGGTTTATTTCTCTTCAATGTAGAGCACAGGGGGGTTGGATGAGGGGGTGTTTGGTGCCATGATCAGAAAACAAGGGCTAGGCCCCAAGTTCTTTCACGCCATCCCTCAGGGACCCTTTGCCTCAGAAGGCTCAACGTTGAAATTGGTCTGCTCTAAGTGGGGCCTCATTTACAAGTAAAAAAAGAAATGAATTCTCTTCTGGTTTCTTTTTTAATGTCATTGAATCACACGGGTTAGTGACAGGAAATGACCCAATTTCAACTGGTCTCAGCATTGTCAGTGGTTGTCCTCATTAATGTCAGGGTCGGGGCAGGTATTTGATCGGGGGTCGGTGCCATGGGTGAGGCTTGCCAAGAAAAGGTCAGAGATGAATGTGAAATTCTTTCTAACCCCAAATGGTAGTGATCAGCCCAGGCCGTGTCTTGGAGCAGCCACGGAGCTGCTTTCCATGTTTCCCAGGTCTCATTCCTTGGCTTTTCTTGAGAGCCTGTTCCTGTGGTGACTTTCTCTACCCGCCAGTTCTAATCCTGCTGGCGGTTTTCCTCATTTGCAGAAGCCACTGCTTGGGGGCCGATGACCCCAGCCTGGACACGAAGACCTTTCTCCCATTCCTGGGGCTTGTTAGGACCTTCCACTTTTAACGTGAGCACAGCAGAAAGTGGGTGTAATTCTTGACCACGTGGTCTCCGCGTCTACAGGGTTCTGCGGAGCAGGAAACTAGCTGCTTTGAGTATCTTGCTTGGCCAGAGCTGCCATGGATGTGGACGCAGCAGGTCTGCCAAAGTCATTTTTGCGGGTTGGGAGCCATACAAGGGCACTGCATGGAAGAGGCTTTCCATTGTGGTTTATGATGGCGAATTTCTCACACATGGCCGTGAAACATCTTGTTTTAGCATTATCAGTTTATGACAGCAACTTTCCAACAGGTGGAAGAGACACGCCTCCACCGAGGGTCACCTCTTCTCACTTCATGTAAAAGGGCCTCGTGGGCTGCAACGGCCTCAGATTTCCCCAAGCCCATCTGCAGGTTTGGGTGTCGTGTGGTGAACTGGGTCACCCCTGACAGGGTGAAGGGGGATAATTTAGCAAAGGGGGTAACTCAGGAGTGAGAGTTCCCTGTTTGGAATCTAAAATGCCTTTACAGAATTGAGACTTTGTATCCAGGACACTGTGAGGTCAGGGCAGAGAGGACAGGCGCAGGGGGCAGGCAGGACCAAACTGTGGGCTGGCCTTTCTTGGTACAGACCTGGTGTCCGGAGCGTGGGCTCACACGGTAGCTAGTCAGGGGCTGAAGGCTTGCACTCCAGGGTTCATGGCCTTAGAGGACGTTCACTGTACATCACTCTCAATGGTGGGCTCTGCTGATAGATGTAGAACGTGGACTCTTAGAGTTTGTGTTGGAATCTGGGACAGGCATGTGGATGGATAGCAAATTGAGGCAGGTCAGAGGAGCTGGAAGTTGATACACTTTGGGGAGGGCTGGGTGGCAAGGGGTATGTTCTGGGAGTGCAGGTTTAGGTGGGGAGGGAGATAAGGCACATCTCCAGAGGGTGGCAGGTGGGAACCGAGGCAGGTCATCTGCAGGGTCTTATCAGGAGGTAATGGGGTCCTGACAAACAGGCTAGGCTAGCGACAGATCTTCAGAAGCGTGGGGGATAAGGCCTCAACAGGGAAGGAGGTCGGCCTACAGCCAACTCAGAGCCAGAGGCCCAGTGATCAGTGTCTCCGGGTTGTGGCTGGGCCCAGCGTGAGCAAAGCAGAAGCTGACTTGCTTAGTGGTTAAGGGTTCTGGGCTCAGACTTGCAGGCGTTCGTACTGGCTCTGCCACTCCCTCACCCTGTGCCCTTGAGAAGTTGCTTTGCCTCTGTTTGCTCATCTGTAAAATGGAGATAATAATAGTATCTGTCTCATTGTTCAGAGGACTCCGTGAGAAGTCATGTACAAAGCACTTCGAACAGTGTTTGGTGCATGGATGGTGGTTATTATTGTTAGTATTGCGGTCTCCCCAGTTTGGCCTGATGCATGTCCTTTGGCCTCAGAGTTGCCTGCGAATGGGGTTCACACCCAGGCTTGAGGGCTGCTGCTTTCATTATATTGAATTTTGTAGCCCGCTTGCTTGTCTTGTTTCTACACCTGCTGGAAATCTCAGAGTCCGATGTATTGCATCAGATTTCTGGTGCCACCTCCTCTTTCTGCTCTCTGCCTGGCCTCTGTTCTCTTTGATCCTCAAGTTGTTTATTTTTTTATTGTGTTCAGCCCATAAGCTGCCTCAAGCCCTCCTTGAAATAGGCAGTTATAAATTTCCAATGAATAAATATAATTTTAGATCATACATGGAATCAGAGTTACAGTGTAAGGAGGTATGCTCTACCTGCCACATCCCTGTCTCCTCGTCTTACCTGAGTCTGGGGGATCAGTTGGCAATAAGAAGGGCCAGCCCCTGGGACAGGTTAGGGTGCACAGCAGAGAAGAGGCTGCAAATATTCTGGCTGTGAAGGTGCACTCTCAGGCCCAGGGGTGGAATGGGTGAGAAGGTGGAGGAGGTGGAGGAGGACAAAGACTAACTCTTATCAAGTACCCACTCTGCACCTGTCACTGTGTAGGTGCTTAATACACTTTGGGCTGCTCCAGGAGGCTGGTAGATGAGTATCCCCACTGTGGGACTGTAGAATTTGGGGAAGTTTAGTCTGTAAGTTAGAGACGGGATGTGCATCCGATTGTAGAGTCAACCCAGACCCAACTGTGGGCCATATGAAGGGTCAGGTGCGAGACCTTCCCCAGGACTTCCTCCCACTCTTCAGACTTGCCAGAGCATATGTCTCAGTCATCTTTTGCCACAATATTGCTGTGTAACAAACCAACCCCAAACCCACTGGCATTTGGCAATAGGTATTTATTCATCCCTCATGTATCTGTGGGTTGGGTGGGGTTTGGCTGACCTAGGCTGCTCTCAGTGGGACTTGGTTGGCTTTAAGCTGTGAGTTGGGTTTAGGCCTGTTTCATGTGTCTCTTATCCCACTTGGACCAATGACCACCAAGGCATGTTTGTGTCATAGTTACAGGCAGGAGTGCAAGCGTGCAAGCTCAGTTGCACAAGCACATTTCAAGCCTCTGCTTACATCATCACCACTGACATCATTTGGCCAAAGCAAGTCACATGGCCAATCTCAAGCCAAGGGGCAGGGAATCACCCTGCCTACCACTGAGCCATGGCAGAGCGTGGCTATCTCATACTCTTACAGAGAGAAGAATTGACACCAATAATTCAGCCTACTTTAGGATGAGTAAAGTATTACTTGCTCAGTAAATGTTTTTTTGAAAGGCTACAGTATGATTGGTACTGTGTTGCCTCTGGGGATAGAGTGGTGAAAAACGCAAGCTTGGCCCTTGCCTTACAGAACTTACAGTCTAGTGATAGAAACAAACTGGAGAGCTACTTCTATCATTAATTATTTAACTACAGTTGTGATCATCTCTGCAGGGGACAAGTACAGAGCACTGGGCATGTACCAAAAGGCCTGACCTAGTCCAGGGAGGAAGAGGTGGTTGAGCTCAGAATTGAAGGGTAAGACTAATTAGGCAAAGGATCCTTAATAAGATTAACAATTGACTTCTCACCTGAAACCGTGGAAGCCAGAAGGCAATGGAATGAAAGTCAAAGTGCTGAGACAAAAAGACCATCAACCAAGTCTATATCTGGAAAAAACATCCTTTAAAAATGAAGGAGACAGGCTCCCTGACTTCAGACTATACTACAAAGCTATAGTAATCAAGACAGTATGGTACTGGCACAAAAATAGAAATATAGATCAATGGAACAGGATAGAAAGCCCAGAGATAAACCCACGCACATATGGTCACCTTATCTCTGATAAAGGATGCAAGAATATACAATGGAGAAAAGACAGCCTCTTCAGTAAGTGGTGCTGGGAAAACTGGACAGCTACATGTAAAAGAATAAAATTAGAACACTTCCTAACACCGTATACAAAAATAAACTCAAAATGGATTAAAGACCTAAATGTAAGACCAGACACTATAAAACTCTTAGAGGAAAACATAGGCAGAACACTCTATGACATAAATCACAGCAAGATCCTTTTTGACCCACCTCCTAGAGAAATGGAAATAAAAACAAAAATAAACAAATGGGACCTAATGAAACTTAAAAGCTTTTGCACAGCAAAGGAAACCATCAACAAGATGAAAAGACAACCCTCAGAATGGGAGAAAATATTTCTAAACGAAGCAACTGACAAAGCATTAATCTCCAAAATATACAAGCAGCTCATGCAGCTCAATATCAAAAAAACAAACAACCCAATCCAAAAATGGGCAGAAGACCAAAGAAGATACACAGATTGCCAACAAACACATGAAAGGATGCTCAGCATCACTAATTATTAGAGAAATGCAAATCAAAACTACAGTGAGGTATCACCTCACACCAGTCAGAATGGCCATCATCAAAAAATCTACAAACAATAAATGCTGGAGAGGGTGTGGAGAAAAGGGAACCCTCTTGCACTGTTGGTAGGAATGTAAATTGATACAGCCACTATGGAGAACAGTATGGAGGTTCCTTAAAAAACTAAAACTAGAACTACCATATGACCCAGCAATCCCACTACTGGGCATACACCCTGAGAAAACCATAATTCAAAAAGAGACATGTACCACAATGTTCATTGCAGCACTATTTACAATAGCCAGGACACGGAAGCAACCTAAGTGTCCATCAACAGATGAATGGATAAAGAAGATGTGGCACATATATACAATGGAATATTACTCAGCCATGAGAAGAAATGAAATTGAAGTATTTGTAGTGAGGTGGATGGACCTAGAGTCTGTCATACAGAGTGAAGTAAGTCACAAAGAGAAAAACAAATACCGTATGCTAACACATATATATGGAATCTAAAAAAAGTTTCTGATGAACCTGGGGGCAGGACAGGAATAAAGATGCAGATGTAGAGAATGGACTTGAGGACACGGGCAGGGGGAAGGGTAAGCTGGGACGAAGTGAGAGAGTAGCATTGACATATATACACTACCAAATGTAAAACAGATAGCTAGTGGGAAGAAGCCGCATAGCACAGGGAGATCAGCTCGGTGCTTTGTGACCACCTAGAGGGGTGGGATAGGGAGGGTGGGAGGAAGATGCAAGAGGGAGGGGATATGGGGTTATATGTATACATATAGCTGTTTCACTTTGTTATACAGCAAAAAGTAACACAGCATTGTAAAGCAATTATACTCCAGTAAAGATGTTAAAAAAAATGAAGGAGAAATCAAGGCATCCTGTATAAATAAACCTGAATTTGTTGCTATCAGACCTGCCCTACAAGAAATACTATAGAGAGCCCTTCAGGCTGAAATGAAAGGACACTAGACTGTGACTCAAATTCACAAGAAGAAATAAGGAGCATCTTTAAAGGTGTAAATGTATTTTGTTGTAACTCTTCTCCTATCTGCGTAAAGCAATAATTATGAAACTGTGTTGACAGACTTATAATGTACAAAGATGTAATTCGTATAATAATAATAGCATAAAAGAAGGGGGAAGAAACAGCTATATTAGACCAAAGTTTTTGTATATATTGAAATTAGGTTGGAATTAATCAGACCTAGATTTTTTTAAGTTAAAATGTTAGTTGTAATCTCCAGGGCAACTGTTAAGAAAATAACTAAAAAATATGTAATAAAAGAGAATTAAGGGCTTCCCTGGTGGCGCTGTGGTTAAGAATCTGCCTGCCAACACAGGGGACACGGGTTCGAGCCCTGCAGGAAGATCCCACGTGCCGCAGAGCAACAAAGCCCGTGTGCCACAACTACGGAAGCCCGTGAGCCACAAGCCACCGCAATGAGTAGCCCCCACTCACCACAACTAGAGAAAGCCCGCGCACAGCGATAAAGACTCAACGCAACCAAAAATAAATAAAATTAAGTTTTTTTAAAAAAAGAATTAAAATGGTATGCTAGAAAATACCTATTTAACAGGAAAGAAGGCAATAAGGGAAGAGTATAGGAACAAAAAGACATAAGACTGTATAGAAAACAAGTAGCAAAATGACATAAATCCTATCTTATCAGTAATTATATTAAATGCAAATGGAATAAACACTCCAATAAAAAGAGATTGACAGAATAAGTTAAAAACCCCAGTCTGTGCTATCTACAAAACACTTTAGATCCAAAGATACACATTGGTGGAAAGTAAAAAGATAAAGATATACCATGCAAGCAGTAACTAATAGAAACCTGAAGTGGCCACACTCATATTAGAGAAAATAGATTTACTACAGACAAACAAGGATATTTTGTAATGATAAAAGGGTCAATTTATCAGGAAAACATACCAATTATAAACATGATGCACCTAACAACAGGCCCCCAAAATATATGAGGCACAAACTAAGAGAAATGAAGGGAGAAATAATGATAGTTGGGAGACTTCAAGATTCCACTGTCAATAATGGACAGAACTGGTAGGCAGAGGAGCAATAGAGAAATAGAAGACCTGAAGAACACTATAAACCCAGTAGACCTAACAGATATTTATAGAACACTCCACCTAACAACAGCAGAATACACATTCTTTTCATGTGCACATGAGAGAACATATATTGCATCATAAAACAAGCCTCAGTACATTTAAAAGGATTGAAATCATACAGAGTATGTTCTTTGACTACAGTGGAATGGAATCAGAAACCAATAATGAAAAGGAAATTTGGGAAATTCACAAATATGTGGAAAGTAAAAACATTCCTAAATAACCAGTGGGTCAGAGAAGAAATCATAAGATAAATTAGAAAATACTTTGAGATGTATGAAAAAGAAAATACAACATACCAAAACTTATGGGATGCAGCTAAAGCAGTGCTCAGGGGGAAATTTATAGCTGTAAATGCCTATATTAAAAAAGGAGACTTCAAATCAATAGCCTTGTTCCACCTTAGAGTAGAAAAAGAAGAGCAAACTAAATCCAAAGCAAGCAGAAGGAAAGAAGTAATAAAGATTAGAGCACAAAAAGGGAAATAAAGAATAGAAAAGACCACCGATTGTGTGATTCCATTTATATGAAATGTCCAGAATATGCAAATCCATAGAAACAGAAAGATTAGTGGTTTCTGGGGGCTGGGGAGAGGGGGGAATGGGGACTGAGTGCTAATGTGTACAGGGTTTCTTTTTGGGGAGATGAAAATGTACTGGAATGAGAGGGTGGTGATGGCTGCATAACTGTGAATATACTAAAACCACTGAATTGTACATTTTAATAGGGTGAATTTTATAGTACCTAAATTAAATCTCAATAATGGTGTTAGTTAAAAAAAAATCAAAGTGGGTAAGTAGGCGAAGGAGGTTGGGGGGAGTAGAGTTAGGGGAAGCATTCCCCAGAGAGGAGTATCAGGGTGTCTGCAGGCCCCAAGGGGAAAGAGTGTGGTGTGTTACAGAGGCCCCAGGTGGGCTGGGCTGGGGTGGGGTGGGGTGGGATGCCCTTGGTTTTATCATTAGAGCGGTAGAAAGTCACTGGAGGATTTCTGTAGGTGGCTCCGTTGCAGGGCTGGCATTTTGAAGAGCTCATTGTGACTTTTTTTTAAAAATAAATTTATTTATTTTATTTATTTTTGGCTGCATTGGGTCTTTGCTGCTGTGCGCGGGCTTTAGTTGCGGCGAGTGGGGGCTACTCTTCGTTGCAGTGAGCAGGCTTCTCACTGCCGTGGCTTCTCTTGTTGGGGAGCACAGGCTCTAGGCACGCGGGCTTCAGTAGTTGCGGCACACGGGCTCAGTAGTTGTGGCTCACGGGCTTAGTTGCTCCGCGGCATGTGGGATCTTCCCGGAACAGGGATCGAACCCGTGTTCTCTGCATTGGCAGGTGGATTCGCAACCACTGCGCCACCAGCGAAGCCCTGGTGAACAGATTGGAAAGGGCCAGGAGTGGACTTGGGGAGGCATCTGCGGTAGCCCAGGTGAGAGAGGAACCTACCTGTCAGGGAGGTTATTGTTCAAGGTCACCGCACTAGATGGAGCCAGACCTGGGTCCCTCTGGCAACGCAACCTCTGCTCTCCACAGGCCACTGATTTGCATCCTCCCAGGTATTCCTAATCAGCCCAGAGAGTGGCTGAGATCTCTGTGCTTAATGAGAGAGGGGGAGGGAAATGGACATCGTGTTAATCAGGCTAAGTAGGATTTGTGGCTAACTAGGGCCAGCCTTGCTGCAAACAGTAGACATTAAACAGTAGAAATGGGGATTTATTGCCAGGACACTGGAGCATGTCACAGAAGCCCAGGCCCCTGGAAGGGTTTGGATCAAGCACATGGGCCAGAGGAAAACCCAGGAGCCCTCCCTCTGCCTTGTGTCTGCTCATCCTCTATTTCGGCTCTTCTCCCTTTTCTCTCACCGCAGACCACCTTTCTCTTCCCTGGGCGTTCCCACCTGGGGAAAACGGCCCCTCCATCAGCTCCTAAATTTGCATCTTATTATTCCAGAGAGCAGTTGAGTTAAAACTGAAGTCTCTTAGCCCATTTCCTAGATTCTCAAGGAAGGGACCTCAATATGCCAGCTTGGGCTGAGTGCACCCCTGGGAGAGTCAGCTGGGCCTGAGGAGGCTGGTCCCAGTGTAAATTTGAGGCTTCTGGAGCCCACGCCTGAAGGCAGCTGGGCAGCTGGTAAGACCAGGGAGAAGAAGGGGCATCCAATGGGATGCAAGCGACCTTGTGTCAAGGGTCCCTCCCCCCCACTTTGGAGAACTCACTGCCTAAGATGGGTCTGTCCCTAGGGATAAACCACACGAGACCTTATTTTATCACTTGAACTGGCTTGTAAACAGCCCTCTGACTATCCATCTCCCCTCTCCTTTGGGCCTCCACTTTCAGCCCTTAACTGGGCAGGGAACATTCCAGAATTTAGAATTAGTCTTACTGCCTTTGTGAATTCTGTCCATTCTCCCAGAAAAGCAAGGTCCAGCTCATGTCCTGCTGAAAAGCTTGTTGAAAAGGACCCCAGTTACTGTCATTGTCTCATCTTCACCTGCTGTGTGAAACTCAGTGGCGCTGAGTCGGATGCCTGGAAGCCCTGGTGGTTGCGGAATAAATGGGCCTCTGACTGGGGACAGGAGGGGACAGGAAGTGTCTGTGAGGTCCAGTGGGAGGCATGTGTGAGGGTCAGCCGCCAATCACGTCCCCAGCCCCACCGTTTCCAGCCTCAGCTCATTGGTTTCAGCAGGCCTGCCGGTAACGCGTGCTGTGCCGCCCGCCCTTTGTGCAGGGAATGCTGTGGAAGGGAGACCACTGGGGGCGGGGAGACCCTGGGAGCCCCAGGCCCTTCACCCCGGGACAGCCATTTCCAGTGGTAAGGAGGGGGATTGATCCTGGACGGGGCTTTTTCTCTCGCTGTGAGAAGCAGGGACTTGAAGTCCTTTAGTCAGATACTCTCTCAGACGTCAGAGAGTGGGGGACAAGGAAGGACACTGCATGCAGATGTGAGTTCCAAAGGCCCGTTTCTCTTTGAATTCCTGCAGCATTTATAGGAGGCTGAGCGGTTTGGCGTCTTCTTCTTTACAGCCGTGTGCTGGTTGCCTGGAATGTTGTTTCCAGTGCTAATAATGACGCTGGTGGCGCGCAGCTCGTGCCTCACCTCTGAGTAGCAGCCGCAAACCTGTGCATTTAATTTCTGTTATAACCTGGTGAAGGAAGTAGGGCAGATTGTTTTATATGCATTTAATAGCTGATAAACCCTCAGGTTGCCTGGGCATGGGATGGAGGGGGTGTGTGAGTAATTGTTTACCCTTCACAGCCACACAGCTGGTCAGAGCTGGGACTAAAAGCCTGCCTTCTGATTTTGGATCCCGGACTCTGTTCACAACAGAGTGGAACGATCTTCGGAATTCTCTCAGGCACAGACTGTAGCTTATTCTTCCGGGTTTTCCTGTCTGTCATCCATCCATCCCTCCATTTATGCCTCCGTCTTGTTCTATAAAGGGATTGAGATACTAACAAGAACATATATTTCTCTATATATCTTGACTGTATAAGAAATTAGAGAAATGTGTATTTATAATAAAAAGGTATAAAGTAGATACTTGATGCCAGAGCTATGTATAGGTATTTTTTAGATATGCTTGTATGTGTGTGTGTATGTAATTAAATAGAAACCCATAAGAATAAGATCAGGAAAAACATAGATTAACTGGAAGGTCACAACCAGGAAGAGAGTTAAGACATATATTCAGGCCATAGAGCTATGCCCAGTTTACTATGGTTGAACCACAGATTTAGCTCTGAGCTAATGAGTGATCAAAGCAGGAAAAAAAATGTATTATTTACACGGTTCATGGGGTCCATAAGGAGCCGGAAACCAGACGCTGAGTGCTTTTCCAGGCAATTAGATCTGAAGGGAATTTCTTGCCTGGGTGGTCATCCACGAGACCCTGAGGGGCAAGGGAAATTCGTGGCACATGTGCCCCTGCTCTCTGTTCCTCCTCCCACGCTAGACATCACTAATCAATCACAGTCCTTTCCCACTGAGGCCAGAGAGAGCCTTGCAGTCCTTCAAGCATGGTGTTCCAGGCGGCTATTACCAACGATGTGGAGTCGGCATACAGGACAAAACCACCTGCTTGCTATTCCAGCTCTGGGGGTGATGGTGGTATTGGGAGTCATGAGGGAATTCTGAGTGGAGAGCCACAGGAAGCCGTGGCAAGCACCTCTGCAGGGGTGACATGAGTGGACACCATGTCCTGTTGTCCATAGAAGGTGTGTTTGCTGTAAACCGCCTCTAGGTGCCAGTCGGAGGGACCCATCAGGGTGATGATGGGTCGTAAGTGCGTCTGGAGGGACACAGGAAACATACTAGGAATTTCTGACTCATTACAGTCATTTACTTGTTCCACAGATATTTAGAAAACACCTATTATGCGCCTAGAAAGAGTGCCTGACCCACTGTGCTCACCCGCCTCATCCCAGTTTCACATCACTTTTTCAGAGATGCCTTCCTGACTCTTCTCTACATCAGAGCTCACAAATCATGCCCCCTTGCGCCTTTCTCTCATGGCCCGTATCACAGCACATACGGATATATTTATTTACGTTTGTTTGTTTAGTGTTTCCCCCACTGAGATGTGAGTTCCAAGGTGGCAGGGACAGTGTCTGTCTTGTTCATCATGGTATCCCCAGCCCTAGCACACGGTCCAGCACATGGTAGGTGCTCAATACATATTTGTGGAATGAATGAATGAAAGAATAAAGAGAGTGCAGAGGTGAAGCGGTTGCAGACTGCCCAGTAGAAGATAGAACATAAGTATAAGTTGTCAAATGCTCAGTGCTACAGGGAGGGGACAGGCAAGGAGCTAAGGGACTTCAGGGGAGGAGAGGTTGCTACCAGAGGGAAGGGGAAAGCAAGGCAGGCTCCATGGTGTAGCAGGACCCTTTGCTGGGTCTGGAAGGATGAGGTGGAGGGAGGGACATCTGGGGCCCTGGGGGCAGCAGGAGCCGAGGCAGAGAGGTGGATCTGGAGGAGAGAAGAGCCAGAATGACTTTGGGGTGCTTTCAGGGCACCAGGAAAGGTGAGTCTGAGCCAGCTGCTGGAGCTTTGCCCACAGGCTTGATTTGGGCAGCAGATTCGTGAGTGGAGCAGGGATGGGGTGGGAGGGGCCCCAGGCAGGCAGGGGCAGGCTGGTGGGAGAGCTGGGGAAATCAGGGAGGCCCCAGTTTGGCCTGGGGGTGGTGGAGGCAGTGCCTGGGCTCCCTGGACTTTGTTTACTTCCTTCCTCTCCTGTGCCTGTTGACCCTTGGGGACCACCCTCTGCAGGTTCTGGCCCCAGGACTCAGCCCCAGCCATGCTCTGCCCTCCCCCGCCCCCAGCCTGGCCCAGCTCTCTAGGGGGTTCTGTGTAGCTGATTTACCCAATAGCACTGTGGCCAACATATTTCTAATTTTAAACAGAATGTACATTGATCACATGTAGCATATTATTTTTTTTTAAATTTATTTATTTATTTTTGGCTGCATTGGGTCTTCGCTGCTGCGTGCTGGGCTTTCTCTGGTTGTGGCGAGCGGGGGCTACTCTTCGTTGCAGTGTGCGGGCTTCTCATTGCAGTGGCTTTTCTTGTCGCGGAGCATGGGCTCTAGGCGCGCAGGCTTCAGTAGTTGTGGCACGAGGGCTCAGTAGTTGTAGCTCGCAGGCTCTAGAGCGCAGGCTCAGTAGTAGTGGCACACGAGCTTAGTCGCTCTGAGGCATGTGGGATCTTCCCGGACCAGGGATCGAACCCGTGTCCCCTGCACTGGCAGGTGGATTCTTAACCACTGTGCCACCAGGGAAGTCCTAGCATGTTATCTTGAGCATAGTCTTTGATATTCCAGATAGAGCTTTGCTTTCCTAATTTCCTTCCTCTTGAACTCTTTAAGGTGTGTTTTCTGTCGCTTACCTAGGGAACTTTTATTTACTATTTATATTAATTATCAAATTACTCCATTTCACGTATGGGTCATTCAGTTTATTCCTTTTGGCCTCCTTCTTGCACATCTTATGTGTGGATTTGTTAAGCAGTTTGGCGCCTACTTTCACTGTTCAGGCCCACCTGGTGAGGCTTTGACTGGAGAGTGAGGAGACGCAATGGCAATGGGACCTTGCTGCTTGTGACCCTGGATCCTAGGATGATGCAGGGTGGAGAGATGCTAATGGATGCACACGCTGCTCACGTGTTAGTGCTGAAGGTTCTCGAGCCAGCACGTGAGGCCTCCTTTCCACGTTCGTTCCGGTTGCGTTAGCCCGGAAGACCGGCCGACCTGGGGTGGCCAGAGGTGGACAATGGAGCCTGAACTTGGAACCTGGGAGATGAGCCAAGGGTCTGGGATGACCCAGGGCAGCTTCATGTGTCCCTGGGGGTGTGAACAAGTGCGTCAACTTCCTGCAGTGGTCTGGGCGGATGCTGAGACAGGGGAGGCTGCCACATCATCTAGGGACCGTGGAAGAAGCCCCCAGTGGAGGGGGCTCCCTGTGGACCACGTGACTGCTGCAGAGAAACCAAAGTAAGCCTAGGAATGAGCGCTGGGTGCTTCAGAGGAAAGCAACTGCCGCCCTGACATGCCTGAGCCAGGCAGCTGCTGGCACAGGGCTCCAAAGGGGTAGTTGGCATGGGAGCAGGAAGCTTACTTCCAGGGCTCCTGTCATTTCTGTTAAGACATCAGGCTCACTCAGGTTAGTACATGTGGTGCATTCTTACCCCTTCCCGCTCCTGGATAGGTGACATACCCAGGGCCCTTGATTGCAAATGACAAAGACCCAGCTCAACTAGTTTAAGCAAAAAGGGGACTCTGTGGACCTGGCAAGTTGGGAACCAAACGAGCGGTTCAGGCATGGCTGGATCCAGCAGTTGATTATCTCCCTCCATCTCTCAGCTCTGCTTGGCTTTATTCTCAGGCTGTTTCCAAGTGGCAGCAAGATGGCCATTGGCCATCTCAGGCCAACATTGCTCTCACAGCTTGCTGTCACAGAGAAGGAGGGTACTTCTCAGTAACTCTGGTGAGAGCCCAGGGAAGCTGGGCCTCGGTCAGTCACTGTGCCCAGTGGGTGGGGATATTCTAATCAGCCGGCCCCAGTCACATTCACCCTGAGGAAGAGGAAGGAAGGGCCTGTTTCTCCCACCCAGAAGAACTGGGCATGATTTCCTTGGCCCTGAGGAGGAGTCGTTCTCAAAGAGAGGGAGGCTGGGCAGACAGAATGTACGCCCATTGTGAAAGGCTGGCAGAGGCCCCGGCCATCTGGAGGCAGCTTTCAGGGCGCCAACTGCACAGCAGGACAGCAGCGCACCCGCTGTTCTCTGTTGAGTGGAGCATGTACACTCGGGCCTCTTCACATCCTCAGGTCTGGTCCATCCTGAACCTTCAAACAGGGTCGGCCTTTCTGTGCAGCAAGCTGCTGGGAGCACGTGGAAACCAACCTCTCTCCACCGTGTCTGTCCCAGAGGCCGCCTCCAGTCACTGACACCACTTTTCACTTCTCTTTGGCCTTTGGTCCCTGGATCCACAAATCTGCCTCTAATGTCTGCGTTTGGGCCCCATCTCTATGGAGTCTCTTATCTGGACGTTTGACTCAGCTCAAGGCTTGGCCTGATTGTGCCTGCAGTTTCCAGCCTGTGGTCCTGCCAGGAGAAGGGCAGAGTGGCCAGGCTGGACCTGTCACTTCTCCTAAAGTCAGACAGAGCACCCACTCAGGATGAAGGACCAGCGGGTTCCTGGCACACCTGGGTATGTGGTGACTGCTTTCCACAGACTCAGAGAGACTCACATCACATTCTCCTACGTGATACAACCGGGATCACACATTAGCACTTCTCAACATTTTTAGCTACAGAATCTTTTCTTCAAAGGCTGTCTTCCCTGAAAATCCAGTAGAGGAAGCTGACAAGAGCAGCTTTGCCCTGGGCTAGGTTGGAATACATCCCCTTTATCCACCTCCCCCTCATTTCACATCAGCAGCCCCAGAGAGGTACATGGCACCCCCCCCTAAGGCTCCTTGGAACCCAGTTTGAGAACCTCTTCATGATTGTGTCCATCCATCCCTCTCTGTAGCACCTGATTTTGTTCCCCATGAGGGATAGTTGCTAGATGTGGTGTTTTTCTTCTCACCACCACATTTTTTTCTGTCATTAGCTTGTTCGCACTATGAAAAGGGCAAGAAGGGGATCCTTGTCACCTTCCTTCTCCCTGCAGGCAGGTGTCAGGCTGTCCCTTCATGACCCTTGTCCTCCTCGAGCTGCATGTGGGAGGCCACTCCATTTGCGGCATTGGTCACGTTGTCTGGGCCTCGGTAAACCTTCTTCCTGGGGAGCTACACCCAGATGGATGCCTCGCCCCCAGCAGTTGAAGTTTCAGGAAGTCACGAGATGCTGACACCCCACGTATGACCACTGCCTGGAATGAATGGTTTTGATACCTTTCCATAAAATGTGCCCTTTTTAGAAACAACAACAAAAAATAAAATAAAATAAAATGGATAACCAAAAAATAAATAAATAAATTAATTAATTAAATAACAACAAAATCCTTGAAACTTGTAAAAGTGGCAAGACTTTAAAAAAAGAAAAAAAAAACCAAAAAGAATGCAAACGTTCCCAAGGGAGGCCTCCCGCTAATAGAAAGTGTCCCTTATCTGTTCAGTTTTAGAAGATGTCGTTAGGGGGACTTGGTCACCCACGATTGGCCGTGGCCGGGCTTCAGCTGGGCTTCCGTCCACCGTCCACCGAGGAGAATCCAGGCCTTGGTTTGGCTCCAGCTGGGCCTTCCCGCAGCTGCCGCTTATTGACTTAAGTCCCAGTGATTCATCTTCATCAGGGTCGCCCCTGACAACACGTGGTAGGCAGGAGCGGGACCTCCTCTGCCTGGGGTGCCAGCAGGTCCAGGCCCAGGCCAGGCCCCCTCGGTTCCTGGTAGGTGTTTTGGGGTCTTTGGCAATGAGGTGACGGGAAGATTTTGTATTTTCTGGAGCCAGGAGTTTTCCCAGAACTTTGCTAACACCGGGGAAGGGTGTGTCTGTGCTGGGAGAGTGTCGTTAATGGTTGACTTGCTTTTTCCGGGTTACCCCAGGGCCTGCTGCTTCCCAGGAAGAGGTGGCAGGGGTCGGAGAATGGGGGGGAGCCCCCGAGCACCTCCCTGACAGTTGCCACACTCGCTGTACCATCCTCTGAGAGACCCCAGTGGACAGGGGTGGGTTCAGGGGTGGCTGGAGGAGAGGATGTGTATTTTGGAAAGTTGAGAGGCAGATGGGCCCAGGGCCAGGTGGAGAAAGGGGCCATGTTACTATAGCTGAGCAAATGGAACTTTCGTTAAATATTTTTATTGCACGTCACGCTGTGTGTAGGCACTGGAAGAGGGGCTGCAGCCCCCCAAGTGCTGTTTGGGGTCAACCAGGATAAGATTGTGACAAGTCCTCAGATAACTGTGGGACAGGACCAGAAAAACCAAGGGCCGGAAGGAGGCAAAAATAAAGACATGCCAAGGCGGCGTTTCTTAGAGTGTGAGAGGATTTTTAAGTATATTATACATTACTATTAAGTATATTCCACAGATGAGCACTTAAAACATTTTAATGACTATGTATTTTCATGTGCATTAGAACGTAACTTTTTAAAGTTCCCTTCTATTTATAGCAAATGATACGGTTTTCTATTTATGGTGGAGATATAAAGTTTCCTTTGAAAATAAATTTAAGTAAAAGAGTGTGTTGATTTAAAGGAAAATATTAAGTAAAGAGTAGTACTGATGGCAGGTGGCATGGGAACACCTGAGGTTTGGGAAGAGCGCGCTGGAGAAATTCAGAGGCTCGGGAAGGAAAGGGCTCCTGGAAGAGTAAGCTGGGGTGGGGGAGGGGTAGGATCCAGCGAGGTGGAGGCGGGAGAGGGTGCATCTGAACTGGCAAGTGTGCAAATGCGTGTGTGCAAATCTTGGTATAATCCATTTTCGTTGCGACGTATGGGTCGTGTCGGGACTGGAGGGCGGGTTTAGACTGTATTGTGGAGGGTCTCGAATCCCAGGATACAGACCCCAAACTTAATTCAGGGAACAGTGGGAGCCATTGAAGGTGCTTGAGGCGGGGAGTGCTTCATGACTATCTGAAGAGACTCATTTATTTGTAGTGGGTACCAGGACTGGAGGCAGGAAGACCAGGTAGGGGCCTAAGGAAAGAGAGCGTAAGCGGCCGAACTAGAGCCATGGCTGAGGACCAGCGGCTCAGCCCCCCGGCCTGTCTCCTGCTGGCTCTGGCTGGCTGCCTAGAGACGCTGGAGAGAGGCAGGTCTGGGGCAGAGGAGCCAGCTCTGGGTCTCTCTGTAGGGAAGCAGTGGGAGCCGGGCAGGGGTGCTGCTCAGAGGTTGTGCATAGAGGCCTAGAAGGGAGGTGCCTGCCTCTCCTGGCTGGGCCCAGTGGCCTGTTCCTGGGGTCTCCTGGCTGAGTGTGGAATGTTCTGGGGGAAGCGGGTGGGGTCGGCCGAAGGAAGCTCCTCTCTGGGTCAGAGCGCTGATTCCTGCCCTACAGTTAGGCCCAGGCAGCCTGGCTGGCAGCCCTGGGCCAAGATTTCATTCATCAGCTGGACCCGCGGTCATCTGGGTTACAGATTGTTGTTGTTTGTTTAATTCTCCCATTTTTTTTCCTTCTAGTGCAGAGAATTTCCCCAGGAGTTCAGAGACAGGCTTGGTTTAAAAATCAGGGTTGTTTTTGTTTTTCTTCCCTTTGAAGGCCTACTGTGTGCCAGGCCCTGTGTTTGGAACTTTTACTGTGTTCACCCTGGACAAAACCTGCATTGTACAGAGAATGAAGCAGGGTGTGGGGAAATAGGACTTGTCCCAAATTATACAGTCGGTTCACTGCAGCGCCTGATTCCAGACACGCACTTGTGTCATTGTAGGAATGAGACTGTGGACCAGATATGCCACCTGGGAGAAAGAATTCACTGTCTCTGCTCCCCTGTCTGGTGTGGGGCTGCTCCATGCAGTGTGCTGGGGTGTGACTGTAAAATAGGGGTGCTGGCCCCCCCCAGTGTTGCTGCAGGGATTGCATGAGTTATGATATAGCTAAGGTGCCGTGTCAGCGTTAGCTGCTCTTACTGCTGTGAGACAGAAAACTAGAGTTGCAATCCTGAACATCAGTTTTACTGGGAGACATTTTTGGGAGGATATCACTTAGGGTGGGGGAGAAGCATTGTTTTAATTTTAAAATAATTAATACATACGGCTTAGAATGGGAAAATTTGACCTTGGAGACATTGTGCCTTTGGCCTGCCTGTTTCTGGCCACACTCCCCGTCCCTGGATGTCGGGGGATGTGCGTGTAGAGAGAAGGGGAAATCTGTGTTCTCTTTCCTCTGTTGTCAGCCTGACTTAGGTGAAAGCTTGAGAATAAAGGTGCCCCTTGTTGTTTCCCCTGGCTCCAAGGAGGCCCCAGGTCTGTGATCTCACCTGCCCTAAATTAGTGCCCGAAAGCTGTGTCCTAATTGCCTCTGACCTTAACTAGCCATTCTCTGAGTTAGTTTCCAGCTCTAACTTTCAGACAGGCTTCTTCCTTTCCAGCAGTTCTACCAGGATGTCTCTCTTCCTGGAATGCCTGCCTAATGCCTGCCAAGGCCTTACTTTTTCCTTTCAGCTCTCTGCCAGACTCTCCTCCACTTGGAAGCCCTCTGGGATTGCCACAGAGAGAAGTCCTAACTGAGACTGCTCTTTGCTCCCACTGTCCTTTGTGCAGTCCCAGCATCTATTAGAGCCATTGTCTGATTCATTCAGAATTCATCTCACTCATGTATAGTCCACACTGGGTATTCACAGCCAACAAAACAGAGGTGGCCCCTCTCCAGAGATTAACAAGTAAACAAAGAAATAAATGCACACATTCAAATTGTGATACATGCAATGAAGACCTATCCATCTTCAGCACTAGGCTGTGTCCCCCACCCATGAGGGCCACGTGGTGTGGACAGACAAGACGTTTGTGGACTAAAGGCCCGAACAGCATGCACTTTCCTTGTTTGCAGATGGGATGAGATCAAATTGTTAATCAACACAAAAACAATTTGAAAGGTATGACACGTTATACAAATCTAACTGTAATAATATTAATATCTCAAGATTCTTTCCCGTTGATGAAGATTAGGGCAATATTTTTTCTTCTCTGTAGAAGAAAATTAAAAAAAATTTTTTTCCATTGTATTGGTAGCATTTGACTTTAAAAAAAAAGTTTTACGTTTACAGAAAAAAATTGAAATGTACAGAGTTCCCATGTACCCCCTACTTACCCCAATTTCTCATTATTAACATCTTGCATTGATGTGGCACATTTGTTGCAGGTGATGAGCTGGTAGTGATACATTATTATTAACTAAAGCCCATAGATTTCAGTAAGGGGGTCACTATTGGTGTTGTACGTTCTATGGGTTTTGACAAATGTATAATGACATGTATCCACCATGACAGCATCATACAGAATAGTAGTTTCACTGCCCTAAAAATCCCCTGCGCCCCACCTATTCATCCTTCCCTCTCTCCCCCGAACCTCTGATCTATTTACTGCCGCCATAATTTTGTCTTTTTTAGAATGTCATACAGTATGTAGCCTTTTGGATTGGCTTCTTTCATTTAGCAATATGCATTTAAGGTTCTTCCACGTCTTTTCATGGTTTGGTAGCTCATTTTCATTTTGTTATTTATTAAATTTTTTTTTCTTTTTGGTGGCTGATTTTTGTTGCTGAATTTTATCCCATTGTCTGGATATACCACAGTTTATTTATCCAATCACCTGTTGAAGGACATCTTGGTTGCTTCCAAGTTTTGGCAATAATGAATAAAACTGGTATAGATATTAGTGTGCCATTTTGTGGTGTATGTGTATGTATGTAGGTTTTCAGTTCTCTGGGTAAACACCAAGGAATGTAATTGCTGGCTCATATGGTAAGAGTATGTTTAGTTTTGTAAGATACTGCCTTCCAAAGTAGCCTGGACCATTTTGCAATGAATTAGAGTTCCTGTTGCTCCGCATCCTTGTCAGCATTTGGTGTTGTCAGTGTTCTGGATTTTGGCCGTGTAATAGGTCTGTAGTGGTATTTCATTGCTGTCTTAATTTGCAGTTCCTTAATGACATATGACATTGAGCATCTTTATGCTTATTTGCCATCTGTATATCTTCTTTGGTGAGGTCTCTGTTCAGGTCTCTTGCCCATTTTTAACTGGGTTGTTTGGTTTCTTATTTTTTGAAAAATAGTGTTTTCCCTATTTAGAATCTTACTCATTGTCTCTGACTTAGCTGAAAGGATAAGGAAAGATTGTGTGGGTAAGTGGGGGTGACTGGCATGGGATAAGGCCCCAAAACACACATAGTTCTGTTTAGTGCCAAGAAGTTGGGATACCCTTGAAATTAAGGGCTTGAGCTTGGAGTTCAAATCCTGGGCGTTGTCACCTACTAACTGAATTCCTATGGCTTTGGGTACATCATTCACCTCTCTGAGCCTCAGTTTGCTCCCCTGTAAAATGGAGTTGTTAAAACCTACTGTGAAAAATAAAGGTGATTCTATAAAGCACTTGGCACCAAGCTTGACAAATAGTAAATGCTCAGTAAATGGTGGGTCTTCTCATAGATAATTAACAGACATACTTTTTGCTTCTCCTGTGTGACATTTTGGGTTTCCCTTGTGTCCTAGTCTTTGAGACCCCAGAACCCACTAGAATTCCATTTGTGCTTACAGTGAACAGTTGGGGTGTGTGTGCATGTGGGGAGCCTGCCACGTCCCAGCAGGTACCCAGTGCTCAGCCTCAGCCCTTCCCCAGCCTCCTCTCATTTCCCTGTCGGGAGCCCGAGATGTGTTCCACTCATCTGTTCTTGGTCACTCCTTCTATCCGCCATGTCCCCTGGGCTCCTGTGTCTCCAAGGCTGGCTATAAGTGTAGGCACCCCAGGTATTACCCATTTTGACTTCTCTGAGGATGAACCCTAGGCCCAGTAGAGATCCTGCTGGTGGCAGTGAGGAAGAGGCAGAGAGGCAGGAAAATGACCAGGTTGGTGGGGTCCTCCCAGCAGTGGCTCTAGACTGGCCAGCTCCTGGCTCCTTTAGAGATGGGCCTTGGGGTTGATTTCTGAGGTGGCCTCACCAACATGTCCCCCACCCCTCTCTGGAAAGCCACATGGCCTTTCCCCTCATGCTGGCTTCTCTTCCCAGTCGACATGCATTCTGCTCACCAGGCATCTGCCCTGCCCAGAAATGACCTTGTCTGGGCATTTCCTACAGTACTGAACGGAAGGCCCGGAAACCGTCCACATTCCCTGCAGGCTGCTGGGAGACAGGACCGTGCCTTCTAAGGTTCTTTGCAGAGCAGTCAGGCAAGCGGCGGGGCTGGCCACAGGCAGAGGGTGAATTCTGCAAAGCCACTGCTCCCTCCCATCAGGGAAACAGCAGTTCAGTGGTTATGATCATAGTGGAGAGTAATAATAGAATATTATTAGAATGTGTTATTCTGTTATGAACTGACCTCCTTGGTCACTGAGAGAGTAAAATGAATTAATACACGTCAAATGCTTAGAACAGAACTCACACACATTCGGTGTTAAATAAGGATGTCGGCTGGTATTGCCATCATCTGCTCGGACCCTTTCCCCAGGGCACCCCCACTCCCACTCCCCTTACCTGTCTCACAGCTCCTACATGCTTCAGGTGAGCTTAGGGCAGGGGTCCCCAACCTCCAGGACCTAATGCCTGATGATCTGAGGTGGAGCTGATGTAATTAATAATAGAAATAAACTGCACAATAAATATAATGTGCTTGAATCATCCTGAAACCATCACCCCACCCCCGGTCCATGGAAAAATTGTCTTCCATGAAACCAGTCCCTGGTGCCAAAAAGGCTGGGGACCACTGGCTTAGGGGATTGAAGGGACATTTTGGAATGTCCTTAACTCAAAGGAATGACCTGTTTGTTCAGTTTAGTAAAACGCTGTCATTGATGCTCCCTACCTGTGCTCTTCTGGGTACTGGGAGTTCCAGGCTAATAATACTGATGGTGATGGTGGTGGTGATGATGATGATAGTGATGGTGATGATGATGGTGATGGTGGTGGTGGTGGTGATGATGATAACAGTGATGATGGTGATAGTGATGATGGTGATGGTGGTGGTGGTGGTGGTGATAGTGATGGTGATGATGATGATAACAGTGGTGATGGCGGTGGTGGTGGTGGTGATGATAGTGATGGTGATGATGATGGTGATAGTGGTGGTGCTGGTGGTGATGGTGATGATAACAGTGATGATGGTGATAGTGATGATGATGATGGTGGTGGTGATGATGATGATGATGATGACGATGATTGCAGCCCCGCACCGAGAGCGCACAGTGTTACAGGTCCTATGCTAGGTGGGTTACCTGTACCATTTAAATCAGGGTTTTTCTAACTTGGCGCTTTGACATTTTCAGCTGGATAATTTTACGTTGTTGGGGGCTAAGCTGCGCATTGTAGGATGTTTAGCAGCATCCTGGCCTCTACCCACTGGGTTGTAGCCAGTGGCACCCCTGCCCCCGAGATGTCTCCAGACACTGCCACATGTCTCGTGGGGGAACAAAATCACCCTGTTCCAGAACCATTGATCTAATTTATTCTTCCCAACAGGCCGGGAGGCTGCTACTCATTTTACAGGTGAGGCAACCGAGGCTTAGAGAAATGAAGGAAGCCGCCCAAGGTCACTGAGCTAATAATTCACACAGGGTGAGAATGTAGATCCCAGATACCTGCCCCAAAGAACAGACTCAGAAGGAACCACCGCCCTTTATTTTTTGGCAGAAGAAGAGAATTCATCAGCCATTGGCAGGGCCACCTAGGGTATGTGACCAGGTTGGGACCTGCTTGGTCAGCCTGCGCATCCATTGCCAAATTCATTCAGAGCTAACAAAACCTGTGGCTGTTACCCATTTTCTGACTTGGTTTGAACCCAAGGAGCTGAATGTATTTATGTGGAGACTGTGTCTACAGGCCTCCAGCCTTGGCCATGACAGGGACGTCCCACTGCTTCTCCTTCCTTCAGACACAGCCCTGTCGCCTGCAGATACCTGCGGGGAGAAGGGACAGGTGTGCACGTGTTTTTCTGCAAATGGAGCCTCCTAGGCGCATTCTCCCGCTGAGGCTGTGAATCTGGGTTTACAGTTTGTTTGCCCAAGATACTCATTTGTAATTTTACTTTTTTTTTTTAACACTGGTTTATTATGAAAAATTTAAAATATAAAGCGAAGTTGAAAGAAGTTTGCCGTGTACACCTATATGCCCACCACTTTAGATTCTACTATTAACATTTTATCACACTTCTGTTTCCCTTGTCTGGACCCCAGTTCAGTGTCGTCTCTGGCTGGTGGGTCAGTGAACACACTGTAAATTCTCCACGAGGAGAACACATTCATAGCATAGACAGTGGTAATCAAACAACATGGTCTTCATTAACCAGGTTAATGGGGGAGGTAAAGGGTCGTGGATGACCCTACTCACTGTTAAAGCAAAACTAGTGAAAACAAGTTACTAAGTAGATTGGAAAGTTATTTAGTTAAAAAGGTCGTCTAGTATTTAATCCAGGCCATCTGAAAGTATAGAAATACTACAAGTGCAACAGTTTCAAACAATAAAAGTCATACAAATTGTCAGACACAAAGAAGGCCACATGTGTGAAATTCTAGATGACGTCCTCTTTCCCTTTTGTGGAGTCATCCTTTGTCTCAGAAATAAGCAAAGACCTTGGCAGATACTCTCACCCCTTCCTCCACTATCTCCTGCTCCCTCCAGCCCAGATCCCATGCGAGGAAGTGGGGGCCCTCACGGTCACCCCTTCAGTCCCCTCTCACCTTCCCCAGATGGGCCTCAGCTACTGCTTTGGGCAGGGAGGGGATGTTACCCCAGTCGGCACCGTCCTACGAGGGCACAGCACATCATGTACTGCTTGGTATATATGATTCCAAACAACAGACACCTTTCATCAAAACTGCTGCTTTTTAATTATGAAAACTTTTTAAAGCTTTTTATTTTGGAATTATTTTAGGCTTCCATGAATGTTACAAGAATGGTTCAGAGAGTTCCTGCATACCCCTCACCCTGCTTGCCCTGTTAACATCTCATATAAGAATACGACTGTTCTCAATTTTTCCTTATCGTTTATGACCTTCATGTTTCTGTAGAGTCCTGGTCAGTTGTTTTATAGTATGTCCCTCTGATTGGATTTGTCTGGTATTTTCTCATGATTAGATTGCAGTTAGCATTTCGGGCAAGAATACCACCCAAACGATGTTATGTCTTTCTCAGTACATTGTTTCAGGAGGGATGTGATGTCCGTATGTCTTATCACTGGTGATATTAGTCTTGATCACTTGGTTAAGGTTGTGTCCGCCAGCTTTCTCCCCTGTAAAGTTACTGCTTTTTTATTTTGTAATTAATAACTATCCAGGGGAGATACCTTGAGACTATGTAAGTGTCCTGTTTCTCCCCAAACTTTTGCTTACTCATTTTAGGGTCCATCCATGGATCTGACCTGCAACAGTTACTACTGGTGTGTTTTAATGCTGATTCTTCTGTCCCTTCATTCCTTCTGTACAAGACAGACTACAGATATATTGCAGGTTCAGTTCCAGACCACTGGGATAAAGCAAATGTCGAAATAAAGTGAGTCACAAATTGTTTGGTTTCCCAGTACATATAAAAGTTATGTTTACATGATACTGTAGTCTATTAAGTGTGCAATAGCATTTTGTCTTAAAAAAAAAACAATGTTCCTACCTCAATTAAAAAATACTTTATTGCTAAAAGATGCAAACTATCATCCAAGCCTTCAGCAAGTTGTAATCTTTTTGCAGTAGTAACATCAAAGATCACTGATCACAGATCACCATAACAAATATAATAATAATGAAACAGTTTGAAATATTGTGAGAATCACCAAAATGTAGCACAGAGACACAAAGTGAGCAAATGCCATTGGAAAAATGGCCCCGATAGACGTGCTAGATGCAGGGTTGCCACAAACCTTCAAGTTGTTAAGAAACACGGTATCTGCAAAGCGCAATAAAGTGAAGCGCAACGAAACGAGGTGTGCCTGTATTTATTAATTGGTGCCCTTCTGTAAGAGAGAGTTGTCCCCTTTCCCTATTAATTTATATATTTATTCAATTATTTATATCATAAAGACTCACAGATATTTATTTTATCTTATGGGTTATAATCCAATACTACTGTTATTTTTTTGTTGTGCAAAGTGTTCCAGCTTTAGCCTTTGAGAGCTCACTATGGAAGTTTTGCTGTGAAAGTTTTCAACCCTTACAGAAAAGCTGGACAAACAGTATAAAGAAATCCCTCCACCTAGATTCAGTCATTCTTAGCATTTGACCATATTTGCTTTCTCTCTCTCTTTCTCTCCCCTGCCCCTCTCCCGCAGTGTTTTCACAAATGCACCATCTGTTGTTTTTTATTATTGAGGTTAATTTGCAGTTAATCTGTCCCCAGGCCACCAGAGGGTGACAGTAAAATGTAAGTGGCCAGTTCCTTGTCCCCTGGAGACTGTGTAGCTGGTTGCCCTGTCCAGACCCCCGATTCATTCTTCACGGTGCCCCACGCTTTGTTTTTTAACAGCTTTATTGAGATGTAATTCACATACCACAGAGGTCACCCATGTAAAGTATACAATTTGGTGGTTTTTGGTATATTCGCAGATGGGAGCAGCCATCACCACAGCCAGTTTTAGAACATTTTCATCTCCACAAAGAGAAACCCCATATCCTTTAGCTATTACGTGTCCTCCTTCCCGTTAAGCCCTAGGCAACTACTAATCTATTTTCTGTCTCTATAGATTTGCCTATTCTAGACATTTCATATAAATGGAGTCATATTGCTATGTTGTCTTTTGCAGCCAGCTTCTTTTAGTGTAATGTTTTTGAGCTTCATAGATGTTGTAGCATGAATCAGCACTTTGTTTTTTTATGGCCAAATAATATTCCATTGTTGGTTACACCACATTTTGTTTATCTGTTCACCAGTTGATGGACATTTGGGTTGTTTCTACCTTTTGGCTAGTGTGAATAGTGCTGCTATGAACATCTGTGTACAAGTTTTTGTTTGAAAACCTGTTTTCAGTTCTTTTGGGTATATACCTATGATTAGAATTGCTGGGTCATGTTGTAATTCTATATTTAACTTTTTGAGGAACTGTCAAACTGTTTTCCCCAGTGGCGGCACCACTTTACGTTCACACCAGCAATGAATGAGGGTTCCCATTTCTCTACATCCTTGCTAACACATGTTATTTTCCATTCTTAAAAGTATAGCCGTCCTAGTGGATGTGAAGTGGTATCTCACTGTGGTTTGGGTTTGCGTTTCCCTGATGGCTAATGATGAGAAGCATCTTTTCATGTGCTTTTAGGCATGTGTATTTCTCCTTTGGAGAAATGTCTATTCAAGTCCTTTACCCATTTTTTAATTGAGTTGTCTTTTTATTGTTGAGTTGTAGGAGTTCTTTATATTTTCTGGATACTAGCCCTTTATCAGATATATGATTTGCAAATATTTTTTTTCCGTTCTGTGCGTTATCTTTTCACCTTCTTTTTTTCCATTTTAGGAATCATTTCTATCGCACTCTACATGGCCATTTGAAACTATTCCTGTTTGGGTGCATTGAAGACAATTTAACTACAAACATACTTATACCTATCTTTTGTTGCACAAGTGAACACATTTTGAGGGGTGAAGACATTTCCAAGACCGGAGTGGCAGCTTTTGTAGCATCCTTACCTTCCAGGGTTACATAGTCACATACTCAACTTTAAAGATTCATACCCATGAGAAAAAGGTGGGTTGTGCTGGCTGTATGGGCCTGGGTAGCAAGGTACAGGCAACGAAGCCACCCAGTTTGTTCAAAATCTTGAAAGGCAGCGTTTATTAATAGACATTTGTATTTTTCTCTCCAACACCCGAGATAGACCTGAGTTATAAAAATCAGGACAATAATTTGAATCAGGTTTACAGAAGTAGGGAAGTTATAGGAAGTAAGAGATGGAAAGCAATAATAATTCTGCTGTTTATGAAATTTAATAAAAGGTGTATATGGTGAGCCTTTGTTCTTTTAATATTTTTCTATAAATATACCATGAAAATATTGAAATAGACGTATGTTCAGGAAAACATTTAGGATTAGCATTGGTTCTTTGGTGCACAACATTTTTGAATGTCGATGACATCCACTTTATTTTTTTTCTTTTGTTGCTTATGCTTTTGGTGTGTGAAGGGGTATCTCATTGTGGTTTGGGTTTGCATTTTCATTTCTAAGAACCCACTGCCAAATCTGAGGTCATGAAGATTTGCCCCTCTATTAGCTTCTAAGCACTTTATAGTTTTAGCTCTTACTAGCTCTTTGATCCATTTAGAGTCCAGTTTTTAAATGGTGTGATATAAGGGTCTAACTTCATTCTTTTGCATGTGGCTGCCCAGATTTCATAGCACCATTTGTTGAAAAGACTCTTCTTTCTGCCTTGAGTGGTCTTGACACTCTTGTTGAAAAATCAGTTGATCACAGATGTATGGGTTTATTTCTGGACTCTCAATTCTATTCTGGTGCACGTGTTTTGAGTGTCATCTGGGCACGAGGTTTGTCCTGCTCTCAGGGAGTGTTTGGTCCAGAAGGCGAGGTCAGACGCTTTCATAAACCACCCAAAACTGGGAAGTGCTGGGAAGAGGTAAAAAGTGTTTGTGAAGGTGCCGAGGAGGGAGTCATTGCTTCAGGCTGGGGCAATGGGTATGGCCTGGGGAGCAGCAGGGGGGCTGCCTGGAGGAGGCCTGGGCTTAGTCACAGGATATGATGCCAAGTGTTTCTGTTTGTCTGGAGATAAATTTGGCAAGGTGGCGTAGAGCCTGTGGATGGCCATGCACTCCCAAGTGAGGACATTGGGCTTGATTTGGAAGTGTCTGAGCAGAGCCGGGCCTTTGCAGGGCCTCTCTGGTGGCAGGGAAGGCTGGGTCGGCGGGGGGCGGGGAGCCAGGATGCAGGGGAACCACTTAGGATCGTAGGGTGACTGAGCTCTGGGTGAGCTCCTGGGTCAGGCAGTGGGAATGGTGGGGAACAAGGGGCTGTCAGAGACCTGTGGCTTCAAGCCGCTCTGCCCTGTGGGCATAGGTGGGGCACAGCAGCGCTTGAGCACCTGCTGCCCATCTCCCGGGCCTCGCACCTCTGATCCCAGCCACTGGCTGCCTGCTCTGGGAAACCCATGCCAGCCTGCATCCTCTGCGGTACGTCCAGCCCTGCTCCAGCCCAGGTAACTCTGAGCCTTCTCAGAACTCCTCTTCGTCCAGTTCCTGCAGGTCTCGGTTTCTGTGAATTCCTGAGCGCTGGGAGCGTGGGAGAGGCTTGGAGAATGCGCCCTGGCTTATTGCTTTCATTAGGTGTCACACGCTGCAGCCAGGGCTCCTTGGGGGCAGAGAGGGTGACAGAGAGTGCCAGGAGCCAGCTGCGTGGCCTTGAGCGAGTGGCTGCACCTCTCAAGCATCAGGTCTCGAGCCTCTTCTCTGGAAGGGGATGATGGCGTGCCATCCCCTTGGGATTGCGATGAGTTTCACTTGGTCAGCCTGTGGCCAGCACCTGGCAGGTAGGCAGTGCCCTGTAAAGTCGGCTGCCTTCCCTTCCCAGTTAGGCAGCTCAGGGCCAGGCTGCGCATGTGCAGCGCATGTGCCGGCTCCTTCTAAAAGCCTCCAAAACTACCTGCAAAATGCCGGTGGTCCTGTTTGGCCTTTTCTCCACTCACCTTCTCTGTACCAAGCCACATTCTGGGGGTGGTCCCCTTTCTCACTCTCAGATGGCCCTCTGCCTGGCTTGAGTCTTTGGCAGTCCTCACCGTGGTCGTTCGTGATGGGCACCCCCAGTTCTTTGGGGTCTTAGCCTCTGCCAGAGGAACAGGGCATGTGCAGAGAAGTTGACAGCTGGCACCTGTGCAGCACGTACTTAACCTTGGAGCTGGAACAGGGAACCGTCTGTTTGTGTTTCCATGAACGAGAGAGGACAGCTGGCCACAGATAGCAGCAAGGTCAGCAGGGGTTGCCTTGCCTCCTGGCTTTATGCAAACAGCCAGGGCCAGGGTCCCCGCCCCGGCTCTGGGGAAGTAGGCGGAAGAAGTGGGCTGAAGGACCTGGCAGAGCCTGAGAAGAGCCGCCTAGAGCTGGTATCCTGGCAGGGCTGTCAGAGGCCGCCGCTCCCGGGACCTGAGCACACGGAGGAGTACCCTGTCGTCACACCTGAGGCTTGGGTGAGAAGGGGTGGGCCTCTCTTCCTTCCAGAGGCTTCTCTGCTTCATGGAGAGGTTTCTCTTGGGCTCCTCCAATAAGCAGCTCTCAGGTATGAGCTGAAATCAGATTTCCTTTGCAAAAACTCTGTTTGCTTGGGACTTTCCACACAAATTGCTAAGATGGAAACAGGCTTATATTTCTGCGTGAAAAGACAAATAGCCTTCACACCCCTCAGTGTGCACCCCAAGCCAGGTGCCTGGCAGCCCCTGGGATGGGCGACTTGGGCATTTTCTGAGCAGAGTCCCCCGAGCCACGGACACCTGCTTACCCTGAAGGCTTGCTTTTATTCTGGTAACCTTTGAGCTGAGTTTCAATTCCATCTCCTGTTCTTTATTTTTTGTGCCATCGACTTCTTTTTTGTTTTAAAAAAATTTTTTTTAAAATATGTATTTATTTATCTTTGGCCGCATTGGGCCTTCGTTGCTGCACTCGGGCTTTCTCTAGTTGCAGCGAGCGGGGGCTACTCTTTGTTGCGGTGTGCGGGCTTCTCATTGCGGTGGCTTCCCTTGTTGCAGGGGCTCTAAGACCGTGGGCTCAGTAGTTGTGGCACGTGGGCTCAGTAGTTGTGGCACGTGGGCTCAGTAGTTGTGGCGCACGGGCTTTGTTGCTCCACGGCATGTGGCATCTTCCTGGCCCAGGGCTCAAACCCGTGTTCCCTGAATTGGCAGGTGGATTCTTAACCATTGCGCCACCAGGGAAGCCCGCCATAGACTTCTTTTTTGACAGTCTGGTGAATCCAATCGAATGTTTCTCAAAATAATGGCTCTAAATGCACAAACAGGATTACAGAGGATGCCAATTATATTGACTTATCATTATCAGAATATTTTTTTAAAAAACAAGCTTTTGATACAGTAACCTATGTATTTCTTTTTTTTTTTTTTTAATTTATTTTATTTATTTATTTATTTTGGCTGCACCAGGTCTTAGTTGCAGCATGCGGGATCTTTTAGTGGCAACATGCAGGCTTATAGTTGCGGCATGCGGACTCTTAGTTGCAGCATGCATGTGGGATCTAGTTCCCTGACCAGGGATTGAACCCAGGCCCCCTGATTGGGAGCGTGGAGTCTTACCCACTGGACCACCAGGGAAGTCCCTGTGCTTCTTTTTTGAATCATTAAGTAAACAGCCTTGCAGTAGGTCTAATAACTATTGTAATTTTAAAGTAGTGGTGAGCATAAATAATATTTCGAGGTATCTGCAGCTCAGTATTGTGGTATGAAAATATCTGTGATTCTACCAATGACTAAGACACAGGTACTTTTAGAATGACTCTGGTGTGTTGCCTATATTCATAATGAAAGGAAATAGGTAATTTCAGTTACAGGTTAATGAAAATGAAGATACAGTTTGTTCCCATCCAAGTTCATGGCTCCCTTGTTAAGAACTCCCAAGACAAGCAATGACCAAAGGAGACTGTTTTCCTGAATCCACTTTTTGCATCAACCATGACAACTCCCTGTTTTAGATGTAAACCCCTCTCCTGGTCCTGAGGACCCCAGGAACTCCAGGGGGCATTTTAGACCAGCTTAAACATCTATGTGTACATAAAGGGCCCACCATGTCTGCTGTCCCCACCCCCAAAGTAGGGCTCTGGGTTCTCTTTTCCCCATGTATTATGGGTTGAATTGTGTCCCACAAGGGGACATGTTGAAGTCCTAATGCCCAGAACCTCAGAACGTGACCTTATTTGGAAATAGGGGCATTGCCGATGTAATTAGTTAAGATGAGGTCATATTGGAATCTCCTTTGGTCTTAATCCAACATGATAGAAACACAGGGAGACGGCCACGTGGAGACACAGAGGGAAGAATGCTATGTGAAGATGAAGACAGAGACTGGCGCAAAGCAGCCACGAGCCAAGGAACACCCAGCATTGCCAGCAAACAGCAGAAGCTAAGGGAGATGCTTCTCTAGACAGATTCTTCTCTGGATCCTGCAGAGAGAGCTTGGCCTTGCCCACATCTCGGTTTTGGACTTCCAGGCTCTAGGACTGTTGTAAGCCTCCCAGCTCGTGGTACCTGTTACAGCGGCTGTCGGAGACTAATACCACGTGGTCCAACGGGGACTGGACCACTGCTTTGGGCCCGGCAGCCAGCCTACGAGACTCCCCTCCTTCCCGTGTGTTCAAGGGTGAGTCCTGCCTGAGGAGCCTGGTTGCCCTGGAGTCGGCCGCCATCAACTCTGTGATCGTCTTGATCTGGGACCTCCACCTGCTCTGTTTCAGGCCTTTTAGAAATGACAGAAGTGAGCTGTGCCTCTGGGGACACGTAGGCAGAGCTTGTGGCTGTTAAACTCGGAGGGCTGGCACCTGAAGCAAGAGGGGTACGAAGTGGGATGCTTTGCATCTCATTTCGGCTGGAGGCTGCAAGTACTGCTGCAGCCTGGAAGTGAGAAAACAGTTTCAGCGAGACAAAGAGACGGGCAGGGATTTGGGTCCACTGGAGTGGGCGTTTGGGGTGAGGATTTACTTCCCCGGGGAGGAGACCCTGCAGCGGTAAGTAGGGCTCTACCTGTGCACCTTGTGAGGCCTTCTAGGGGTACAGGGAGCTGCCCCGGCTCGCCCTGCAGCCAGCTGAGATGTGGCACGTGCCTGGCGCAGAGTCAACACTCAGAGCTTGTTTGTTGAATGAATGAATGAGGGCAACGAAGACAAAAGCAGTACCACTTGTCTTTCTGAGGCCAGCAGCACACTCAGCCCTGTGCCTCAGTGGGGATGTGCCCTGGGGCGTCTAGGATGGACTGCTTTTTGCAGGGCACAGACAGGAAAGGCTGCAGGAATCTGAGTTAGGGCTGAGGGGTCTTAGAGAGCCCCACCTGAGAGGAGGAACCTGAGTGGGCCATGAGGACAGGTAGGGTGCCCTCATTTGTTTGACTCTTCCTAAGTCATCCTTAGAAAAATGCTCCAGAAGTAAATTCACCTGTAATCCCAAACCCTACTCTCTGACACACGAACTCTGCATTTTCCTTGTGGGCCCATGACTGTTATATTGTGCTGTCAATGTGTCTATGATGTGGTCTACACGTCTGGCACTTACTCTTGCTGTAAACCCTTTTCCAGGTCATTTGTCATTTTTAACATTGACTGTGACATTATGCCGGATGGGCTACTGTTGACCATTCAAGAGTTAGAGCCCTTTGGGGGTTTCAAACTTTAAAAAAAAAAAAAAAATTCATTTATTTATTTGGCTGTGTTGGGTCTTAGTTGCCGCACACAGGATCTTTAGTTGCGGCATGCAGGCCCTTTTAGTTGCGACCTGCATGCGGGGTCTTAATTCCCTGAGCAGGAATTGAACCCGGGCCCCCTGCATTGGGAGTGTGGAGTCTTACCCACTGGACCACCAGGGAAGTCCATCCCACAGTTTTAGTTGGTATAAACTGCTTTGCAGAGTGGGCCTGAGGCAGGATAGGTGAGACCTGCTCAGTGCAGGGGCCTGTGTGTGGCTGGGAGGAAGGTTAAGGGGCGGGGGGAGGTCACAGTGCCCAGCCTTTAATTCTAGGCTAGGGATGCTGGGCTTTATTCCATGGGCTGTGGTAAACTCTCGAAGGTCAGTATTCATTCTGTAAAGGTGGACCTGCGTCCTGTGTCCTAAGAGCTGCATTCTTCGTGGGGTTAACAGAAGTAAAGACCCACCCGCTCCAGGACACAGAGTGGAGTGAAATGCTGAGGGGAGACAAAGGGGGTCAATTCCGAGTTGGGGTTCGGTGGGGAGGAGAATCCCCAGAGGGTTGGTGCTGGGCCTCTGCAGGTAGACAGTGTACAGGGAAGGCGGGTCACGGGAGAACTTCCAGAAACAAAGCTGAGCAGCCAGAACACATCCAGGCTCCCAGTGACGAGAGTGTGGACCTTGCGGAGGGATGTGGTGGCAGGTGAGACTGGAAGGATAGTTTGGGCCAGATCATGGATGGCCTTAGTGCAGCTTGGGTTTTTCCCTTTGGCACTGGGGAGCCATTGAAGGTTTTAGAGCAAGGGAATTGCATGGTCTGACCTACACTTTAAGGATGATCTCTCTGGCTACAAGTGAAGGGGGTGAGGTGAGCCCCAGGAGGTCCAAAGGCCAACTGGGAAGCCTTTGCCAGAGTCTGGGCAGAGATAGGGGGAGAATCGAATGGGGAGGGGGAGAGAAGTCACCCAAGGAAGCAAATCTGGCACGGTGCCCGCTGATAGGGTGACTCCTAGGGACGTTTGTCAGGCAGTAGCTTCCCCGGGACTCCTGTCTCATCTCCTGAATGCTCTCCAGCCTTGCCTCGTGCATAATTAGCCCAAGAGAGGTTCCCTCGGGTTTCAGACAGGCCTTTGAGGCTTCCTGTCTGAATCTTTCATCCTCCGAGTGCAGTGTGACAGGTGGAGGAAGCATTGATGTCTCCGCTCACCGTATCTTGCTGCTCTTATCATGTTTCCCGAATCATAGTAACAGAGCAGATGTCAGGGCCTGTTGCTAAGGGTTCCCTGGAATATTAATACCCTGGGTGTAGAACTGCAGGCTCTTAGACGGTGTCTTTGAGGCCTCGGGAAGCACGGGCTGGGTGGCCAGTATGCTTTTATATTCGTCCCTGCTTTTTCTCCCTCCTTTAGACCCTCATTTCCTCCCCCTGACCACCACCACGCCCTCCGCCGCCCCTGCCCAGGCACAGTTAGTTGTCTGAATGGCAAACCCAGCAGCAGCAGTGAACGGGCAGCCACCCTCCCCTCCCACACCCAGGGCAGGCATGACTAAAGGATCACAGAATGGGTTTTACTTGCTTCTTGTGTCTCCTGTTTTGCCTCCCTCATCTGGCCTTTTGGCTTTTCCACCGCTCACAGTTTGCAGATCAAACTCCAAACAGCTCTGGGAACTTGGACTCAGCAGGATATTGAGGTCAGGGTTGGGATTTTGTCTACCAAATGCCATTTGTATCAGTTACCTATTGCCATGGTAATGCCACGTAACATCCATTCCCTAACTGGGAGGTTTACAACATTTCTTTATCGCTTCTGAGTCTGTGGGATGGCTGCTGCTCTTGGCTGGGCCTCATGTCTCCTTCATCCTGGTTCATCCGCGCCCGGAAGACCCACCTGCACCTGTGTGGAAAGATGCACTTTTGTTCTCTCTCAGTGGCTGTTTGGACCCGGCGTCCTGCACTTGTTGGTGACTTGTGTTTGCCTTTGCACGTGGTGTCCCCTCCTAGACCCTGCGGCTCCTTGCAGCCCTTCCATCCCCCCCGCCTCTTTCTCGCTGTTCTCCCTGTATCATCTCTGCTCTTGCCACAAGGTCAGACCCTACGGCTCCATGAAAGCTCTTCCATTCACATCCCAGCCTGGGGCGTCAGACATGGCTCAGTTGTATGTACCAGTGAAAGTTCCCCTGAAATAAAACCAAGGAGGTGAAAACACCAGGGTCTGAAGGTGGAAAGGGAGCCCCACCAGGAGGAGGTGCGGGCCATGAGGAGCTCTCCTTGCTTGGTAGTTGCCTTTGTCCCTGTGGTCCTGTAGGCAGGGCAGAGCCTCCGTGCGTGGGTGTGATCCTCTCGAGGGGCGGGTTGTTTTGTCCTCCGGTATCTTTTTCAGAATCTGGTACATCTCAGAGACAGCTGCAGGCTAGAAACGTTTTCCAGGCTGTGTTAAAGAGACTGTAAGATTTGGAAGGTTGGGTCAAACGGCAGTGTTTTCCTGGATTAGTAATGATGGGAGCTGTTCTTTGGAGGTTACAGGCGTGTGTTTTCATTTCATCTTCTCTGCGGGCCTGTGTGGAGGTGGAGACCCCAGCCCTCTGTAGAGAGAACTCGGCTGACGAGGTGTTACCTGACCACCGGGTCACCAGGCTCTCAGGCCGGTGTGGCTTCACCAGATTCTAAGCCCACAAAGTCCATTAAGAGGGAGAAGCCTTCTTTTAAGTAGACTTGAATGTTTGCAGAGAAGAGGTCTTTTTTTTTTTTTTTTTTAATGATTAGGACTGTACACATTATTAAAAGCAACTTGTTGGAGATTTACAGACAGATTCTTCCATCTCTGAGTTCTGAGTTTGAAAATACAAAAGTCCACATGAGGCCGACGGGACACAGCTGCCTGCAGCAGAACTTTTTGTAGTGAATGATTCTAGATGCTCTTTGGAGGTGCATTTCAAAAAAAAATACATTTCCTTTCCCTTTGGGGAATTTATCCTAAGGAAATAATCAGAAGTGGGCACAAAGATTTATGTCCCAGGATATCCATTTTAGGGCTGAATATAATAGAACAAAATTGGAAACAATCTGTGTGCCTCCCCCAGGAGGAAAGTGATAAAATACATCCAGAATACTAAGTTACAATTAAGAATCATGTTTTTGAGGACTTTCAGTAAGGTGAGAATGTGCAGTATGATAAGAAAGCAGAGCAAACAGCATGTGTAGTAAGAACCCAATTTTATTTAAAATCTGTATAAGACACCTAGGAAAACATGGGAAGATCTTACACGAAGATGGTGAGTCTTCATCTGGGGGGTGGGTGCTGAGTGCGTTTAGGGTGCATATTCAGCAGTGCCCGGGAGAGACCACAGGGAGCTTGCATTTTGACTGTTGCCCAGTGGAGTCGGCTGTGACTCCATCATTTGCCTGCAGCAACTAATGCCAGGGTGACATGCTTTTGACTTTAAGGAGAGGAGAGTTGATCTCCCTGTAAGAATGTTCGCTTTCATAGATCTGCCTTGAAAGTTTCCTGGGGCTCACAAACCTCCACCCCCTAGGAATTTTCTCAGGAAACCAGCACCAGGCAACTTGTGATTCTGTCCCCCCAAGGGTCCCCTGAGCCCTTGTGCTGCAGGGTTTAGAAGCGCTGGGGAGGGTGCTGCTCAGCTTGTCTCGCCCAGCGGGGTGCAGGCGGCACCCGGAGGCCCCGGTGGGCCCCTCTGCAGGGAGGTGGCTCAGCCGGAGCACCTGGGCGCTAACTACCACGTGGGGAATCCTGAGGAACAGACTGCCTGGGAGTGAACACGCCACAGAACATAGTGAGAGCCCAGCCCTGCTCCGAGCGTGTCTGGCGTGTTGTCTGAGTTCCTGCTTGTCTGGGAAAGGTCATTTGTCTGATGAAATCAGCTCCACTGCAGTTTATTCACTAAACACCTACTTTGTAGCCGGCCTTGTGCAGGGATGGAGAGAGGATGCAGGCCCCCCAGGGAGCCCACAAACACGTGCGCGCACACGCACACACACCCCCATCCTTCGGCCTCTTCCCTCTCACAGCTGGAAGGACCTCCGAGACAGGCTGGGCCCCAGGTGCCGCTTCTCCCCTCATTTAGAGCAAGGCCAGAGCCCCCATGCAGCCCTCCGCCTGCAGACCCTGCTGCCTCTGCCCCCCTCCAGGCTCTGGGCCATTTCCACTTGTGAATGTGTGGGTTCGCCTTCCTGCTTTTTACTTACCTTCTTTAAGCCCCTGTTTTGGTCCTTCATCATTTGATTTTTTTTTTTTTTTCCAAATTGGATCTATACCTCTCTTATGCAAAAATCCCATTCTTTTTTTTTTTTTTTTTTTTTTTTAAATTTCTTTCTTGATTTGGTTGCTCCGGGTCTTAGTTGCGGCTTGCCAGCTCCTCTGTTGTGGCATGCGAACTCTTAGTTGCAGCGTGCATGTGGGATCTAGTTCCCTGACCAGGGATTGAACCTGGGCCCCCTGCATTGGGAGTGCGGAGTCTTAACCACTGTGCCACCAGGGAAGTCACCTCATCATCTGATTTTTGTCCAGGACAGATTGAAGTGTGTCAATACAAGGGTGCGGTCCGTATTCAGCTCACATGGACCGCTCTTTGGAAGTTTGAAGGACCCAGCTCTTAAGAGGGCCTGGACCTTGGGAAGGGCACCTCCTGCCCTGCTCCTCCTCGAGGTCCCCGCTGGAGGCGGAGCAGAGCCCAGGAGGTGTGTTGGGTGGTAGTGAGCACACAGCTTGGCAGAAGGCGGGGTGTGGGAAGCCGGGGACAGGGGCCAACTGGCGGGCGAGGAGCTGGCAGCCAGCTCAGACTGCAGAGGTTTGGGGAACCTAAGCTGACTCTGTTGGCAGTTTCCTAAGACATGTTTCCCCAAGCTGCCCTTCCCCTCCCACCACCTGTCCCGAGATTGCTCCGCGTGGGCGAGGGACAGCTGTGCCTTCCGAGGTGCCAGCCACAGCCCGGGGCAGGCACCGCAGTCCCTGGACGGGGCCTGAGTTCTTGCTCGGAGCCACCGCTGTGGACATGCTCAGCCGTGAGCTTACCATCGTCGAAGACCCTGCCACCAGCGCCCAAGGCCCCAGGCCCCGGGAGGGGACATCTCTCATCTCCCTGGACCTCTCTGAGGTGTTTGGCTCCGTGGGCTCATCTTCCTCAAAGCTCCAGAAGCGAGAAGGGTGGGGGACCCAGGATGCCTCCTCCTCCCTGCCCTGGGGACCAGGCTGGGGTGGGGACTCAGATCCCCCCACCGGGTTGGAGCAGCGACCAACCTCCCACCCCAGGATCCTTCTCCAGTCCCCCGCCTGCTATCCCTGCCTCCCTCCTGCAACTCGGCGGGTGGGAATCTGTTGGAATTGCCCAGGGCCATCCCTCCAGCCTGTCTGTCTCAGCTCCGTCGGGTACCGATGGGAAAACTGAGGCCCAGGGAAAATAACTGATTGTTCCTGGTCTTCCAGTAAGTTTGCATAAAAGCCAGACTTTCCAGGTCTTTCCTCTCCTAGTTGAGTCATCCTCACTGCCACGAAACCTTTCCCTTCATACTTACAGCGCAAGGTGACCCGATGCAGAAAAAGTAGTATTGGTTAAGGGTTAGCAGACCCGCATAGGTGTGACCTTTTCTCAGTCTCTCATCCTCATTCTCTTCTCTTCTGCCCAACAAAAAATAATTAGATTGATGAAGAACAGAACAGATCCTGTGGGTGGTTGCAGAGTCATTTTGGCTCGAGTTAAAAAAACAAAGCAAAGAAAAGGAATAGACCTCAGATGGGTCAGAGGACAGATAACTATAAGTTTGGGGGTTCTCTTGTCAGTGATCCCAAAACTCTGGCCCCCTAAGAAGTGACCCAGGGACTTCCCTGGCGGTCCAGTGTTTAAGACTTCGCTTTCCAATGCAGGGGGTATGGTTTTGAACCCTGGTCAGGGAGCTAAAATCCCACATACCTTGCGGCCAAAAACCAAAACATAAAACAGAAGCAATATTGTAACAAATTCAATAAAGACTTTTTAAATGGTCCACATCAAAAAAGAAAAAAAAAAAAAGAAGTGACCCAAAGGGGACAAAAGAAGTTCATTCTTTAGAGGTTCATCTGGGGGTGATGTGTTTGGGGCAGTGAGGTGCTGTGCCTCTCCACCTGTGTTTGCTGCTGTCTCCTGGACGTCCCTACCTGTCCCGCTGTAAAGGAGGTGAAGGTTCGAGCATGAGAGCACAGGGTCCCTTCTTTCTTCCCACCTCCTCCCCCGGCTCAGCTCCACTCCCTTTTGGTTCAGAAGCTTCTGCAGACGATGGAATTCCCACCCTGAGATTCCCCGGCTTGCCCCTCCCTCTGGGTCACCACTGGTGCATCCCTGCTTTTGTGAGGGTGCCTGGCAGAGCAGAGGGGCCACCTGCATACTCACTGCACCCAGCTGCAGCAGGGTGGGCAGGAAGGCTCAGGGCCTTCTAGCGCTGGGAGCAGTGGTCCGAGACACGGTGCCCCCTGCAGGCCACGGCAGGAATGGCAGCGCCTATGAGGTGATGGACACCTAGTTAACCCTGGGCACAGCCTGTCCCCGTTAGGGACACCCCATCACTTCCATTTCTTGAAGCTCCCAGAATATTTTTTAAAAATAATAAGGAAACAGGGCTACTGAGATGAGTGTGTTTTAAATGTTTACTTGGAACAGAGTAACGCTTTTCACACCCGTGCAGCAGTGTGACTGCGCTATTCACAAGATAACAGAACTTATTTAAAAAAACAGCAAAACAAATCGTAGCTGAAATGGGACTGGTTTAAAGTTGTTTGATGAGCGTGTCATATTTGAGCCCACCTGTGTTTTCCTGGACTGGATGTGAGTCTCCTTTGGGAGAAGGTCAAGACTTTGAATGTGAGGAGGCCTTTGGTGACGGGGGCACCAGCAGCCCTCCCAGCACTGGGCCTGGCCATGGGGACTCCACACGCGACTCTTTGGGGCCTGGGTTAACTCAGGTCTCGCTCTCAAGGTGGCTGACAATGGGGAGTGGGTGCCTGGATCAGCCGAGTGGAATAGAGAGCCCACTGCGGTCAAGGTAGTGGGCTTGGTCCCTGAGTGGGTCAGTTAGCTGCAGTCTGCACGCTGCCCCCTGCTGGTCATCACAGAAATAGGTGACACTGGTCTAGAACAACAGTTCTCAAACCACGGTCCAGGGATCTCTGGGGGTTCCCAACGCCTTTTGGGGGGTCCACAAAGTAAAAACTATTTTAATAATAATAATACGCTTGGTCAAGTTCTCTCACAACTATACAGGTGAAAAGTTCATTGGCATGAATGCCACGTTGGAACTAATCTTTAAGAAACTACCATCTGTTGAGTTTGTGTACAGTATGAAAGAAGAATGTCCACAATTATCTGGGAAGGCTATTAAAATACTCCACCCTTTCCCAGCTATAGCATGTATCTGTGGGAGTCTAGATGTCCTTCACGTACTTTAGCAAATCTACATATCACAAAAGATTGGATGAAACGTCAGATATGAAACTGACTACTGACTTTTGTTTAGCCAAACATTACATAGATTTCTAAAAATGCAAAACAATGCCATTATTCTCGCTAACTGTTTTTGTTTTGAAAATATAGTTTTTAAATAAAATATGTGAGCATCTCATGGGTTTATTATTTTTTGATGAATTGACAATTAAAATTTTTTCTCAGTGTTAATTTCTAATATGGTAAATATCAATAGATATAGCCCATATCATTTGGAGTTCTCAAGAATTTTTTTATAGAATTTTTTAATGAGATGTAGTTCACATACCATAAAATTCGGACATTTAAAGGGTACAGTGCAGTGGTTTTAGTGAATTCACAAAGTTGTGCAACCATCACCACTATCTAATTCCAGAACATTTTCATCATCCAAAAAAGAAACCCTGAGCCCGTTAGCAGTCACTCGCATTCCTCCCTCCCCTCCACCCCCAGCCCCTGGCAACCACTAATCTACTTTCTGTCTCTATGGATCTGCCCATTCTGGACATTTTACATAAATAGAACCATACAATATGTGGTCTTTTGTAACTGGCTTCTTTCACTTAGCGTCTTTTCAAGGTTCATCCATGTTGTAGCCTGTGTCAGTACTCCATTCCCTTTTATGACCAAGCAATATTTCATTGTACACATTTTATGCATTCATCAGTTAATGGACATTTGAGTTGCTTCCACTCTTTGGCTGTTGTGAGTAATGCTGCTGTGAATATTCATGTACAATTTCATGTGTGGACATATGTTTCCTGTTCTCCTGTGTTTGTACTTCAAGGTCCTTTCTGGGTCTTATGGTCACTCTATGTAACATTTAAGGAACTGCCAGACTAATTTCCAACCTCAGTGATTTTTAAGAGCGTAAAGGAGTCCTGTGTTTGAGAACCACTGGTCTGGAGGGGACTAGACTGGGGGAGTGCGGATAACTCAGTACGGCCCCTCGTCTTTGCTCTGGGATTGGGATTCCCTCAGACTCATCCCTCTCTCTTCCCCTCCTTACCCTCCCCACCAACGCACATCGTTGGTGGCAAGGAGAAAGCCAGCGAAGCTAAGCTGCGCAAGTTAAGCCACCAGCAAGCTCTGGAGCAGGGTCGCCTCCCTGCAGGACTCCCAAGGGGGCCGTCTTCATTGTGGTCCCTGTGAAGTAAAGCAGGGGTAGTACTTGGAGGGTGCAGGGCTCAAACGCCCTTGGGGCTTGCCCGCTAAGTTGAAAACTGCTGAGGCGTACCTCTTCTCTCCTTTCCGATTCTGCCCCTTCGACATCCTGCCAGTCAGGTCCAGCCTTGTCACTTAGCTGCGTGATCCACCTAGCTACCCCTCCCAGAATCACGAGTCTTTTGAAAGAGGAGCTTTGAGGGAATAGCATTTAGCTGGAGGAGCGATTCTGCTGGTGAGATTCCAGACATCCTCGGGTGGGGGCGGGGCAGGGGACGGGGCAGGGGCCGGGGCAGGGGACAGGGATAGGTTGGAAGTACCGGTTCTGGGCGTCTGAGGGACCCTGTCTGCCGTCCGTACCCCGGCCAATGACGTGCTCGCTCTTCTTCCCTCTTCTCCCCTCAGATGTGACTCCACACCCTGGCTGGGTGCTCCACGTCATGGCCGACACCATCTTCGGCAGTGGGAATGATCAGTGGGTTTGCCCCGATGATCGGCAGCTTGCCCTGCGAGCCAAGTGCGTACCTCTGAGGCTTGGCCGGGCCCTCCCTTCCCTCCCCCCGCTCCTAGTTCCCCTCCTTCCTTTAACAAGATTCAGTCCCAGGCCCCCAGAAAGAGCAGTTTGGAGACAAGTGCCCGTCTAATACACACCACACTCCTGGCGCTGAGCTGGGTGCCTAACAGCCATTCACTCATGTAACTGCCGAATGGAATGCATTCCCATTTCTCAGATGAGGACAGTGAGGCTGAGGTCCTCACCCACCTTGTGAGTGGCAGGGCTGGGACTCCCCTGGGTCCATCTGACCCCACGCCTATGTTCTTTCGATCACAGTAGGCTCCAGGGAGCCAGGCCACTTCCTTTACCTTCTCTGTTAGGAGTATAAATCCCCCATCACTGAGCCTTCAGTCCCTGAGTCCCTGGCAGCGGGGAGCCCTTGATCTCTGGATGCCCACTTCATAGTTGAGCGCCCGCTTCATAGTTGAGCTGACAGACCAAAGGCTTGTCTAATTTATGAAGAGCTGCCCTCTGGGCTGAAACACGCAACCGGCCTTGAAGCATCCCAGGTCTCTGCCATGCTCGTGTCAGGGTCTCTCTTGTTCTGGTTTGCCCCCAGTTTTCCTGTTACCTCTCAGCCTGGTGACCCCTCGGCTGTAGTTAGATCAGCCCATCTCCACCCACTGCCCCCCTCCGTGGCTGGAGACCAGGGGCTCCCAGATGCCTCTCCAGCCTTCTAGTCTCTTCCTGTCCCTCCAGGGAGTTGGGGGTCCCTGGGGTCAGATAAGCCCAAGAGTGCCTCTTCATCTGTCAAATCGTGCCGGGTACAGGAGCCAGCATTTCCCAAGTGGGGACCAAGTTCAAGAAATCTGCAATTAAACATTGTGAGCCTGCAGGGGACAGAGCTGAAACAGCAAAAGAGGACAGAAAAATTAATCTGAAATGCCCAAGAAGAGTGGAGTCCTGCGTGATTTGCAGGACTCTGCACCACAGTTAATTTGTCCCGCTCACTGGAATGGCTTGGCTCTTTCAGCCCCCGTGTGGCCTCTGTGGGGGAGAGACCAGGGGTGAAACGGTCCTCTCTCCCTCTCTCCTCTGACACCAGGCGAGATGATGCGTCCTCCGTGGCTGGATGCGAGGAGCTGGCGAGAGCTGTGCTCTTGTAGGAGGGCCCAGTGTGACCCCTGGTGATCCCGCCGGCATTCCCTTTGGTTCCCCATGACCTGGTCTTGCGCTCAGCAGCAGCCAGAAGCTGTTGTAGCACCTTTTATTTATTTATTTATCTTTGGCTGAGTTAGGTCTTTGTTGCTGCGTGTGGGCTTTCTCTAGTTGCGGCGAGCGGGGGGCTATTCTTCGTTGTGGTGTGCGGGCTTTTCATTGCAGCGGCTTCTCTTGTTGCAGAGGACGGGCTCTAGGTGCACGGGATTCAGTAGTTGTGGTACGCGGGCTCAGTAGTTGTGGCGCACGTGCTTAGTTGCTCCGCGGCATGTGGGATGTTCCTGGACCAGGGCTCGAACCCGTGTCCCCTGCATTGGCAGGGGGATTCTTAACCACTGCACCACCAGGGAAGCCCGTAGCACCTTTTAGAAGAGTAAATGCTTTTATCTCCTCCCCGGGGTGTGCTGCCTTGTAATGCCAGGCTCCTTAAAGGAGAGTGTTACAAATCCCCGCAGCCAGGCGCTGTGCCTCTGTGAGGCCTGGGGAGGTTACTTTCCCTGGCTCCAGCTCAGGTCTGTCCTCCTATCCTCCAGCCACCATCAGACATTTTCTAAACCCCTACTATGTGCCAGGACTGTTGTGCCGCAGTAAACAAGACCAATATGGTCCTTTGTCTTAAGGCACTGATGGGGAGGAGTGAGCATGATACACATAATTACCCTTGTGCAGCTGCTTTGAAGGTGGAAACAGGCAGTCCGGTGAAGGGGAGGTGCTAACAATCTGGGATTTGGGGGAGGCTTCCCTGAGAGTGTGATGCTTATGGTGAATCCTGGGGGAGGGGTAAATATTAGATGGGAATATGGGGGAAGAGCATCTAGGCAGAAGGAACAGCAGGTGCAAAGGTCCTGAGGTAGAAGGAACATGGCATGTAGAAGACCTGGCAGGAGGCAACTGTGGCTTGAATGCAGAGAGCGAGGGGGTGAATGGCATGGAAGGAAGATGGAGAGGTGGGCAGGGGCCAGATGGGGCAGGGCCTGATCCTTGGGACTTAACATTCTAAAGGGCAAGACAGAAGGTCCCACTTTGCCTTGTAATAACGTTTAAGCCTAGTGGTGGAGCTTTGCCCGGGCCTTAGGGAACTCCGAGAGTGGACTCTTAAATCGTCTTGGAGGGGATCTAGGAAAAGCCTCCTGTAAAGATCACGTCTAAAAGATGTCCTAAAAAGGAACAGGAGTGAACCAGTGGAAAGGGGGTTTAGGGAGAGGGGCAGGCACCCCGGGTGGAGGGCACAGCCTGAGCAAAGGCCTGGAGACAGCATGCAGCCCGGAACACAAGGGAAGCAGGAGCAGTTGATGGCGATGTACACTGTGTGAGGGGACATACAGATGGGCTCTGGGCGCCACTGAAGTTTCTTCCTCAGGGTTTGCAGCCCCGTCTACGTCTGGCAGCCTTGAGTCGGCCTCCTTTGGCTGTGTGGAGGTGCCCTGCCGTGGGCAAGATGCTTGGTGGCAGCCGTGGCCGTAAGCGGGAGTCAGGGCCTGACTGGCCAGGAGTAGTGAGCCTGGGAAGGAGGTCGAATGAGAGGATGTAAACTGTCGGGACTTGTGGGTGAGAGGCAGGCAGAAAAGGAGAGCCTGGTGTGGCTGTCGGCAGCCGCTGGATGTAAGTTCCCCAGGCCAGGAAGCGTGCTGACCTCCACCTTGCCTTTGGAAAGCCATCTAACTGCACCCTGCCTCTTTCCTCCTCTGAGAGATGGGGAGGCCTGCCTTGCAGGATGACGGGGGTCCAGGGGGAGGAGGTCCGCAGCGCCCTGGGCTGTGTAGGCGTTGTGCCCACCAGGACGGGTAGCAGTGCTGGCGTCTTCCCACCTCTGTGTTCCTTGGCCTGCCTTTTTCACATGGTGGAGGTGGGGTGCCCCTGAGCTCGGGGGCTCTGTTTTACAATTTTCCTCCCCCTGGCCAATCACCAACCGCCAGTGTCCCTGAAATGCTCAGACGGAGAAAACCAGAAGGGTGGGGCGGTGGAGGGTCCCTTTTCGAGACCAAAACGCCCTGAGTCCGCCCAGTGCACAGAGGACAGGTGAATGTGTACCCCTGCCCACTCCAAGGCCTGGCCTCCCTTCCTGTCCCCGCGAGTCCTGCCCCGTTCCCATTCTTTGCTTTCCCCAGCTCTGTGAGGGTCACTTAAAAAAGTATTAGTCTAGGGCAAGGTATTTTTTTAAATTGAAGTATAGTCAATTTACAGTATTATATTAGTTTCTGGTGTACAACATAGTGGTTCAATATTTTATAGATTATACTCCATTTGAAGTTACTGTAAAAATTTTTGGCTGTATTCCCTGTGCTGTACACTATATCCTTGTAGCTTATTTATTTGTACATAGCAGTTTGTACCAAGGCATTTTTTTTTAATTGGAGAAATAGGCAGTCTAGAAGTCCGGATCTCTCCAATGCAGCACATTACTTTATGCCTTCATGCCTTTGCACATTCAGTGTCCTTTGCCTGAATGCCAGCTCCCTGCTTCCATTGGGGGAGCTCCTATTCATCCTGCAAAACCCAGCACAAATGCTACCTCTTTGGTTAAGCTGTTCCTAATGGTCTCACCCATGATCATTACAAAAATCATCACTAACTGCCACTTATTAAGCAACTGGGCATTTGCTATGTACAGGGCACTTTATATACCCTCCTTATTTCATCTTCCTGGCATCCCTTAAAGAGACAGATCAGGAAATCAAGGATGAGCAGCTGTCCAAGTTCTCGTACCTGGGAAGGGACAGAGCCATAAGATCAGACCATCCATTGGACTTCAGAATCTGAGTCCTTCACCTTAACCAGCCTGGGATGGCTTTCTCTCTACTCACAGAGAAAGGACATGCTTTTTAGCTCTCCTAACTTACACAGTGTCGGCAGCGCTTGGATGCAAGAGCTGGACCGGGTGGTGACGTGAGACCACCAGTGTCCATCCGTTTCAGGGAACCACCAGGAAGACATCCACACCCTCATCTTCCTGCCCTGCATCCTGTGTCACAATCTCTTGCCTGCTGCCGCTTCTTTAGGGGAGCCCTTCTAGAGCTGCTCCCCTACCTGGGTCAATTCCCCTTATTTGTACATCCTCCTCACGCCCACCTGCGTGGCCTGCCCAGTGGCTCGTCCCAGCACCTGGCGAGCCTGGCATCACAGTGGATGCTCAATAAATAGGTATTGAATGAATCACTCTCCGAATTTTTCAGTAAATAAATACTTTTTGTAACTGATCGGGCATCCGTCTCCCCCAGAATATTGTAGTTCTGGAGGGCAGTGACCTTGCCACCTTGTCCGTCTCTGTGTTCCCACCACCTGGCACAGGAAGTCTGGGAGAAGCTGGGCCCCAGGGCAGGGAGTTGGGGCTTGGTCCACTGCTGCCACTCTCACCATCCAGAAAAATAGAAAGGGTTGGAGTTCTTCCCCTCAGTCCTGGGGCTCTGGGCCGGGCCCCAGCCCTGCCTCGCCGCCCTGGCCAGCCCTCACCGCCCCTCCTGTGCTGCTGGTACCCTCCTGCCCTGCATCCCTCTAGTTTTCAAAATGCTGCGTGAATATCCTTTTATCGTCAGCGCTTGTTTTTAACCTAATTACCAGTCTTTCCTGTCCCATAGTAAATAAACTCCATCTCGCTTTCTTGTACAACTCAGATCTGGGTGTTCATTCTTCTCTTGGTCATCTTCTGTGCTGTTCCCTTGAAACCGCTCATGCTGTGGCCGTGGCCTTCTGCACATTCCATGCTCCTGTCTCCCCCCAACCCGCCCGAGGTGCTAAGGGGGTGCTGCTATCCTTGTGGGACCCGGGAGCTGGCGGGTGGCAGAGGCAGCGTTTGGAGGCTGGTGTCTGAACCCCTTGCCCCTGACACACAGACTGTGCTCAGGGGACCTCTGTGGATGTGGCGGGGATGCCGGTTTGCACTGGGGTTGCACTTCTGTGTTGTTCTCTCTCAAGGCTGCAGACGGGCTGGTCTGTGCACACCTACCAGACAGAGAAGCAGAGGAAGAGCCAGTGCCTCAGCCCAGTTGAGGTGGAGGCCATCCTGCAGGTCATCCAGAGGGCCGAGCGGCTTGACGTCCTGGAACAGCAGAGAATCGGGTAAGGGCTGCTCCCAGGATGGGGCAGGAGTGAGGCCGTGGAGAGGGAAGCAAGGGCATTTAGTGCCAGATCAGTGGGCTGGGCGTCTGGCGCCCTGGCTCCTAGTTCCAGCTTTTCACTGGGAGTGAGTCAGCTCTGCCTGAACACCCCTGGCGTGCAGATTCCTAACCCAGCCTGTCCAAGCCTCAGTATACCCCTCTGTAAGATGGGGATAGCGGCTGATGTATGGGCCCCAGGCTGTGGGGAGGATGAATGAGTGCCGTCAAACACGATAAGGTCTGTTTAGCTCTGCACAAAGGAGGGTCCCTGTGGTTCAGCCAGGGGAGAGATTGATGTGGAGGCTGAACTGTGGGTTCTCCCATCAAAGACCAACAGGAGCCGTTCTCCAGCTTATTCTAAGCTCTTCCGGCCTCCGGCATCCAGAGCTGTCTACTACATAGTCTTCAGTTTTGTTGTGTCTTTTTTTTTTGTTTAATTACAAAAGCAATTCATACTTCCTAGACAATCTGAAAAACACAGGCAGGCACAAGGAGGAAAACATAAATGCAGGGGCACTGGCAGGAATTAATTTGATTCTGGTCTCCTTGTTCTTTTTCTATTTATCTTTTTCTATTAAATAGATGATCATTTTTAAAAAGTCAGACATTGTAGAAATGCACAGTTCTAGAAAGTGAAAGCACCACTACAAAGACCACTGCTGTCCAAACAGTTTGTTGTCTGTGCCTCCGTAACACTGATGTATTACTACCATTTCATTACAAAAAGGGTTTGTATCTGACAGACTAATTGTCTTTTGCTCTTTTCTCCCCACCACACCTGGCTGGGGCCCCTCCCTCTCTCAGGCCTAGCCCGAGGGTCCTGCAAGGCTCTGCAGGTCTCCGAGGTGCCTGTGCTGATGACTGATGGGCCAGCACCACATCCCTCCGGCTCCCCCAGGAGGGCGTGCTGGGAGCTGGTGAGGGGTGTCCCCCGTGGGCTCCCCGCAGCTGTGGGAAGCATTTGCACCCCCCCCCCTCACCCTTCTGGGCTGCCACCTTTGCCTTCCCTGTGCCGCTCACGTCGTCTGGCCCTGGCTGTGAGCACTGGGTTTGGCTGGGGCAGGAATGGCCCAGGAGGCAGCTAATCATCTCAGAAGGAGGAGGTGCGTCCTGTGTGTTTCCATGAGTGGGAGTCACAGGGCTGTACGGAGAGGGGGTCCCCCAAAAACAAGTGTGTCAGGCCAGGGCCGAACTCGGCTTTGCTCCCGGAACCCTGCAGGTCCCTGGAAGAGGGACGGTGATTCCTGTGGAAGTCAGGAGTGCCAGCAGGTGGGCAGAGGCAGCCTGGGCGCCCAGTCTGCCCTCCGTTGGCCCCCAGGCAGGGCCTGATCGCCCCAGGGGAGAGAGTGGAGTTGCCATGAGACTTGGGGCGGCCTGAGTGTGGCCCTGGCTCTACCTCTGAGGAGCTGTGCAACGCTGGCAAGTGACTTCACATCTCGGAGCCTCAATCTTCTCACCTTTAAAGTGGGGGGGAAACAGCATCCTCTGCGCTGGGCGGTTATGAGAGTGACAGGACGTAACGTACCCACACCCTGTCTTCCGTGCATTCAAGAATGCTCACTGGGAATCCACTGGGCACTGGAAACACAGCGGCCAACGAAACAGAAGCAGAAGTGGCCGCGTGTTGTGGGCGTGGCAGTGTTGTATGACAGGTTGTCATGAAACAGGGGTCACGGTGGGCTGGGGGGCCGTGGGACTCAAGGGAAGGCACCTATCCTGGGCCCAGTGGGGTTCAAAGAGGACCTCTTTCTCTTTCTCCCTCTAGCTTCTCTGTCCACCCAGGTGCTTAAGCCAAAAGCCTCTACTCCATCCTGGATCTTTCTCTTACCTCTCCTCCCCCAAATCCATCCACGATGACTCTGAAATACAGCCCGTCCTGCTCTCCGTCCTCCTTCCCCAGACCTCCCGCCGCCTCCTGCCGGCTTCCTCACCGGACTCCCCCTGTAATCCCAGCTTCTCACAACAGCTGGAGGGAGCTTTTAGAAATGTCACTGAGATCAGATCACTCCTCTACTTAAAACTCTTCAGTGGGTTCGCGTTGATCTTAGAAAACAATCCAAACTTCAAAGACCAATCCAACCTACAAACCCCGTGTAATCTGGCCCCTCCTCGCCCCTCCAGCCTCCTTCATCCCAGGCACTGTAGCCCCCCTGGCCTTCTCACCATTCTAATGCGCCAGGGCCTCGCTCTTTGTACTTGCTGTTCCCTCTGCCTGGGATGCTCCCCCAGCTCTTCACGTGTTTGGTCCTTGTCATCCTTTACCTCTCAGTTCAAATGTCCTCAGAGAGGCCTTCACTAATCACCATCTAACATGCCCTGCTCCCTCCCAGCCCCACTTATTTTATTTCATAACACCCCCCCCCCCTCTGAAGTCAGTTTGCTTGTTTATGGACTTTCTCCCTTTATTGAACATAAATTCCATAAGAACAGGGACCGTGTCCATCTCTGGCTTGTTTGCTACGATATTCCCAGTGTCTGGCATGTTGTAGGTGCCCAGTTAATGGCTGGTGAGTGAGTGAATGATTAGGAGTTAGCCAGGGGAAGGGATGGGGCAGGGAACAGTACCCCAGGTGAGGGAACAACCCCCACGAAGTGGTATAGTATTGGGGCCCCGTGGCAGCCGCACCTGGGCAGGGGTCTGGTTGGAGACAGGAAGCACGTGCCATCTGACTCTGTGTCCTGTGCTGCAGGCGGCTGGTGGAGCGGCTGGAGACCATGAGGAGCAATGTGATGGGGAATGGCCTCTCCCAGTGTCTGCTCTGTGGGGAGGTGCTGGGCTTCCTGGGCAGCTCATCGGTGTTCTGCAAAGACTGCAGGAAGGTAAGGCCCTGCTCTGGCTTCCCAGCCTGGACCAGCCCTGTTACTCTGTGGCTTTGCATCCTGGCTCCCAGGAGTGTGTGTGTGTGTGTGTGTGTGTGTGTGTGTGTGTGTGTGTGTGTGCGCGCGCGCGCGCGCGTGCGTGTTCGTGCATACATGTGTGCACACATGGTATCCTATGCTTCTTGGCAAGAAGGATTGGGGCCTGAAGGTCAAATGGCCAGGCTTCTAGTGCCAGCTCTGGGGAGTGGACCTCTGGGTCTCACAGGCTTGGGTGTGAATTCAGCTCTTCCACTAGCTGTATGACCTCAGAAAACTTATTTACTATGTTAAGCCTCACCTTCCTCATCTATAAAATAGGGATAATGATAATATGTATCTTAGAGAGTTGTGAGGATTAGATATTATATGCAAAGCTCTTAAAACCTTGTTTGGCATATAAGTATTCAGGATATGTTATTAGTTGTCACTAAATAAATACAATTTTCCTCAGGGCCAAACAGTTTGCTAAGATTATACTTCCTATTCTATTGGTCTGCTCTCTTGATCCCTGGCCACTCAAATGAGAATGATCTTTGCAGCAAGGCCAAGTGGATTTTCTCCTTTTCTTATACTCCACTGATTGTTCTAAATTATGCCACATATTAATATTGAGTCCAAGACTTCTTAAAATAACTTTTTGTTTTTCCTGGAGTTTCTAATTGCCTTTCTTTTCACATTGACCAAAGAATAATGTGCCTTCCAGTCCTCAAGGTTATTTAGCATCTGAATTTTACTCTCTACTGTGTGAAGCCTACTTTTTTTTCCCCTGCCAGAAACTCTTCTGGACTCTTATTCCTGCTCTAGCCTACAGTAGTTACTGCATAGCTGTCATCATGGGACCTCCCTTTACTGCCCTCCTAGGTTAGAAGCACTGTTCCCAAGACACCATGTCTTTTTCTTTTTTTGTTTTTCACTCTAGTTTTACCAGAACCCATTCTCAAGTAACTTCCATGTGCTAGTCATTATTTTAAGCCTGGAGTTATTTTGGTGAACAAGGCACAGAAAGAACTTTCTCTCTTGAGGGAACCAAAAAAAAGTAATGTAATAGATAATAAGTAATAATAAATAGTAAATAGTAAAGTAAATAAATAAAGTAAATAGTAAATAGTAGAGTAATAGATAAGATTTCAGGAAGAAATAAATTCTGGAAAGAATTAACAGGGAACAGAAGACTGAGGGTGGGGTGGGGCGTTAAGAGTTGAGAGGACTGTAAAATATGGGAACGTCAAAGAAGTAAACATGGACTTGGCAGCAGAGGCCATTGGCAGCCTTGACAAAGGCATTTTCAGTGATGTTCAAAATCTGGATGAGAGAACCAAGGTGTAAAAAAGTTAATGTACCAAATGAATAGGTGGGAAAGCCAGGATTTCAGCTAAGGTTCCTTTTCCCCTGTTCTGTCGCATGTGGTGAACTGGGCTGAGGAATGTGGATTAACTGGTGAGGGGTCCCAAGAACAGTGGAGGTGTGGGAGGGGCCTGAGGGTCAGGGAGGGGGTGGGCACTTTGGTGCCGCTCCTCCGCAAGCCTCCATAGGCCTAGACTAGATAGATACCAACGAGGTACTGGGCACAGGGACTCAGGAATGTCTTGCTCCCAGCACCTGGGCAGGTGGGGTTCTAGTATGTGACTTCTGCCTGGGAGAATGAGGCCCAACAGCCTGTTTCCTCCTTCTGCCCCTCAACTCCGTGACTACTATAAATGTCCGGGTTTGCAGGACCATGAAGAGGCTGTCAGAGCCTTGTCTCCTTTCCCTGGAAAAGTTTGGGGCCTCTGCCGCAGAGACAGGCTGCTGCCCCTGGTTGCTGAAGGGTTAATGCCCGCTGCTCCTTGCAGAGCCGTTTCCTAGGCAACAGTGGGAGTCCCAGGGGAGAACCTCAGTGGATGTGGGGGTGGGGGAATGCTCTTCCAGATACTCTCGCCACCCCCACCCCATGGTTTTCAGGAAGACATTTCTATTTGAAATTGTTCTTATTTCACAGCAGGCTGAAGACTTGGTCCTGGCTTGGATGGTGAGATAAGGAGCCCTCTGAGTTTCTGAGGGGACTTGTTCTTGGGTGAGAGTGGGAGGAGAGCGTGCCAATTAGGGCCACAGCTGAATGATGGGCATTTGCGGGGGTTATCTTCATCCATCCTTGAGAAGACCGTGTCATTCATTCAGTCATTCATTTACTCATTATGCAAATAGTAGAGGGTCTACTGTGTGCAGGCCCTGTTCTAGGCTCTGGCGATACCATGAACAAGATAAAGTCCTTGCTCTCATGGAGACTGTTTTCTAGGGGTAGGAGAAGACAGACAATAAACAAATATAAAATAACGTTATGTAGACCTAGGGCTCTGTAGTGAATTAAAACAGGGTGCTCAAGTTGAGTCTCTGTGAGCTCAGACCTGACCACAAGCAGGAGGCAGCCCCAGGAGGATCCAGGTGGAGGAGTGTTGCAGGCAGAGGGACCAGCAAGCACCAAGGCCCTGAGGCAGAAATGAGCTGGGCATGTTCAAGGAACTAATGAAGGCATCTGGGGCAGAGGGAGCGAGCGGTGGGCATAGCCAATCACAAAGAGCTTTGTTAAGTCAAGGTCAGGAGTTGAGATGTGATTCTAAGTTTCATGGGATGTCAGTGGAGCGTTTCAAGCAGGGATGTAATGTGACCTGGTTTGTGTTTTTAAGAGGAGAGCCTAGCTGCTGTCTGGCAAGTGCGTTGCAGGGGGACATAGAAGGAAAGCAGGAGATGAGTTAGGTGGCAATGGCTGTCATTGGAAGATGATGAGGTCGGGGACAAGGCAACATAGGGACAAAGGCCATACGCTAAGGGAATCAATCTCTTCAGTGTATTCTAAGCAAATAGGGAGGGGTTAGAGGGGTGATTGAGGGTCTTAAGAAGGAAAGCGGGTCCTAGATTCCCAATGGGCCAGGGCTAGAGGTCACTTGGTCCTGCACAGTGAGGGGACGGAGGTCCTCCTGGGTTGCCAGTAAGTGCTGTTCTCATGCAGAGAGACCTGGGTTGTGCTCCAGCTTGGGCACACTGCAGTGACCTTGTATGAGCCACTTAACCTCTCTGGGCCTCTGTTTCTTCATCTGTAAACGGGGAAATAGAACTACATCATCACTGGGTGGGTGTGAGGAGTAGATGAGCTAATGCAGGGAAGCCCTTAGTGTCGGGTCCATTGCAAACACTCAGTAAAGGATTCCTGTTATTATTATTAATTCGCTTCGAGGTCCTGGCTGTTCAGACTGCCCAGGTGTTACAAAAATAGAACCAACCTCACATACATCTCAGAAGAGGTTTAGTGATATCCCATGGATCAGTCAGCTCAGGCTGCCATAACAAAAGACCACAGACTGGGTGGCTTCAACAACAGAAATTGATTTCTCATAGTTCTGGAGGCTGGGAAGTCCAAGATCAGTGGGCTGGCCAGTCTGGTTTCTGATGAGGACTCTCCTCCTAGCTTGCAGACGGCCACCTTCTCACTGTGTCCACACATGGTGGAGAGAGAGCTCTGGTCTCTCTCCTACTTCAGATAAGGACACTAGTCCGTTTGGATCAGGGCCCCTCCCTTATGACCTCATTTAACCTTAATTACCTACTAAAGACCCTGTCTCCAAATACAGTCACATTGGGGATTAGGGCTTCAACACAAGAATTTTGATGGGACACAATTCAGCCAATAGCAACGTATGTTCTCCTTTTTAGAATTAATGTTTTCCTTCCTTCCTTCCTTCCTTCCTTCCTTCCTTCCTTCCTTCCTTCCTTCCTTCCTTCCTTCATCTCTCTCTCTCTCTCTCTCTCTCTCTCTCTCTCTCTCTCTCTCTCTGTCTCTCTCTCTCTGTCTCTCTCTCTCTGTCTCTCTCTCTCTCTCCTCCCTACCCCTCTACCCGGGATCTTACTTCCCCGACCAGGGATTGAACCTGGGCCCCGGCAATGAAACTGCTGAGTCCTAACCACTGGACTGCCATGGAATTCCGTACAATTCATGTTTTCTTGAACTGAAAATTGGTGTTCCCACAGTTATTCCCAAATTTTTTGTAATCTATATAAAACCCTCTGGAAGCCTTTGTAGCTGTCCAGGATTGGATGTCTTAAGCAGGGAAACCAAACTTGATTTCTGTGCAAGTTCCTCAGGTGAACCTAACACTCAATCACTTGTTCAGCCTGTTCTGAGTTAATTCTGGGTTAGGGGACTCCAAAAGGAGAAGGGTCCAGAACGGCCACTTCCCTCTGGTCCTCATGGTCAAGGTGGGCAGACAGTACCCTCTAGAGCGATGCTGACTATGGTTGGGACCAGGGTTTCCAGGACTGAGAACAATCAGGAGGGCTGCCTGGAGGAGCTGGCTCCTGAAAGTTGGTTAGGCTTCTGAGAGGCTGAAAGCAGAGCCAAGGGCATTCCAGGGAGGGGAGAAGAGCACGGCAGAGGCATATAGCTGGAAATGGGCTGGGCAAGTGCCTGACTATGAGGATTCAGGCCCAGAAGACACGGAGGACACCCTGGGCCACTCTGCCAGGTGGTGGTCGCTTAGGAGCCAAGTCTCTGGACAATCAGGAGGGAGGCCCAGACTTAACCTCACAGCCCCCTGCAAAGCTTTAGCCCTTGTACAGGGGCTCTCTGGTGTCTGGGAGGGGTAGACAATGTCATCTATTCACTCTTTCAACAAATATGTGTCGTCCTATAAATATGACAATATACTGGTGCAGGCATTGGGGATACAGTGTAAAGACACACAGATGCCTGCCCTCTAGGCAGTGGGTGTTAAATGATTATGGGTAATTAATTACAGTTGTGTTTGGGGTTTCAGAGGCAGCCCTCGGGGGCTGAGAGAGATCTAACAAGGTACTGACCAAATTGGGGGTATCAGGAGCCCTCCACTCTGGGCTCACCAATTTCCGGGGTGCCTCCCTATTTATTTCTATCTCTCCTCTCCACCTCCCCACCGTTTGCAATGGCTATAGCACTGGCTCCCAGGAGGTGCGTGGGCAAGGGCAGACTGCAGAGAAGGGATGCTGGGGAGATCTCTGACGTGGGAAGCATCCAGATCCATGTCAGGGGGGCAGATCCTCAGGTGCTCCTGGCCACACGGCGGTGTCCCGAGCAAAAGCCCTGGCAGTGTTCGGCGGCCACAAGCTAATGAGCGTGCGGGTGGAACCCATGATGCTGGTCCTCGGAGCAGCGTCCCCTCTAATTGGGCCTGCATGCCCAGGCTGCCTGCTCTCATCATCAGAAGGCTGTGGTGGGAAGGGAGAGGGGCTGGCTGGTTAATTAGAGAGGCCTGGCCCTCCTAATTGCTTAGGATCTGAGTCTGCCAGCTTTCACTTTCATTGAGAGTCTGGCTTCACCAATAATAGGGAGGCTGGGCAGGGCTGCTGGAGAGCCCGCCTGAGCCCAGGATGGCATTGTCACTGTGCGGGGGAAGCAATCAGATTTTTCTCTGGTCTCAGCTAAAATGTGCTCCACGTGTGGGGGCAGAGGAGCCTGCCCATGAAATGATGGTCTCGGTAATGTGTGCTGAGTCCTGGTGAAAAAGAGTGAGGCAGCCCCGCACTTTGCTCAAAGCCTTCAGGGGACATCCAGCTTGTGGGATGGGGGTGGGGTGGGGTGGGGTGGGCAGGCATCCCCCACCCAGGATGGGGGGCCATTGGAGGAAAGGGGCCAGGGCAGACACTGATCCCTGTCCCCAACCCTGCTCAAGGCTCTGAGGAGCGGTATCCTGCTGAGGTCATCCCAGACCCACAGCAGGCAGTAACCCTGGAGCCACTAATCCCATCACGGGGGCCGCACCCTCATGACCTCTCATTGAACTCTAATCACCTCCCAAAGCCCCACCTCCAAACACCATCACATGGAGGGTTAGGACTTCAACACACAAATTTTGAGGGGACACAAACACTTCATCCATAGCACCCACTGAATAGGAACTCTGCCAACAGAGGCAGTGTGTTTAACAAACAACACTCCTGGGGATTCTGATCCTCCTTGGGCTGGAAAACCCCTGCTCTGGGAATTCCCTGGAGGTCTAGTGGTTAGGACTCCGTGCGCTCACCGCTGAGGGCCTGGGTTCAATCCCTGGTCGGGGAACTAAGATCCCACAAACTGCATGGCATAGCCCCAAAAAAAAAACACAACAACCCTGCTTTAAGGTCCCAGCCCCAGGCCCGGCTCAGGGTGGTGGTGAAGGACCTCAAGTGACCGCCTTCCCTCTGCTTGTCTTGCTCCCCTTGCCCTCCGCATGTTCTCCCCTGCACCACACCCCCAAACCCTCAGCTTAGGGTCTCCTGCATCCTCCCTCAGGCCATCCTCGCTCTTGCAAACAGTGAACATGGAGGCCACTGTCTCACCTTGTGATGTCCTTTGGAGTTTATAAAGCACTTTCACAAAAGTCATCCTTCTGGGTCCTTAGGGCAAAGCCATAAGGGAATCAGGGTTGCTGAGGCTGTTCCAGAGTCACAGATGGAGAACAGGGGCTCAGCTGAGGTGGTGTGGGCTGCTCAGGTCACCTGGCCAGATAGTGGGGAGCTGGGTCCCCCAGGGTGAGTTGCTGTGCCATGCTGTGCCTCCATTGCTTCAGACCAAAGCATTCATTATCTCATGCTTTCCCTTCCTTGGAGAAGCAGGGATATCTTATTAAAGAGCACAGGAGAAGAAACATCATACTCAATAGTTATTGAAAATTTTTCTCGTAAAGTCTGGTATAAGACAAGTTCTATGTATCTTTATCACCACTTCTATCCAACATTGTGCTGGAGACCTAACCACTGCAATCAGACAAGAAAAAGAAATGTGTAGCATAAGGATTGGAGAATAGCTAAGACTGTCATTATCATGAAAACATGATTATATAACTAGAAAATCTGAAAAACTCTAAATACAAATGGTTAGTATTAGTTGGTGAATTTAGCAAGGTGGTTGTATACAAGTTTAATATACATACAAAAAAATCCAGACAGGCGTACCTCAGAGATACTGTGGGTTTGGTTCCACACCACTGCAGTAAAGCAAATATTGCAATACAGTGACAAATTTTTTGGTTTCCCAGTTCATATAAAAGTTATATGTACACTTTAGAGTCTTCCTTTCATGACCAGTTTCTCTGCAGTATTCGATGCTGTTTGATAGTATTTTACCCATAATAGAACTTCTTTTAAAATTGGAGTCAATCCTTTGAAACCCTGCCACTGCTTTATCAACTAAGTTTATGTGATAGTCTAAATCCTTTGTTGTCATTTCAACAATCTTCACTTCAACAATCTACTCCCTTCCCCGGGAGTAGATTCCATCTCAAGAAACCACTTTCTTTGCTCATCTATAAGAAACAACTCCTTATCTGTACAAGTTTTATCATGAGACTGCAGCAATTCAGTCACATCTTCAGGCTCCACTTCTAATTCTAGTTCTGTTGTTACTTCCACCACATCTACTTCCTCCACAGAAGTCTTGAACCCCTCAAAGTCATCCATGAGGATTGGACTCAACTACTTCCAAATTCCTGATAATGTTGATATTTTGACCTCTTCCCATGAATCATGAATGTTCTAGTGGCATCTAGAATGGTGAATACTTTCCAGAAGGTTTTCAATTGACTTTGCCCAGATCCATCAGAGGAATCACTATCAATGGCAGCTATAGCCTTATGAAATGTATTTCTTAAATAATAAGATTTGAAAGTCGACACTACTCCCTGATCCATGGGCTGCAGAATGGATGTTGTGTTAGCAGGCATGAAAACAGCATTAATCTCATTGTACATCTCCATCAGAGCCCTTGGGTGAGCAGATGCATTGTCAATGAGCAGTCATATTTTGAACAGAATCTTTTTTTCTCAGAAGTAGGTCTCAACAGTGGGCTTAAAATATTCAGTAAACCATGTTGTATACAGATGTGCTGTCATCAGGCTTTGTTGTTCCGTTTATAGAGCTCAGGCAGGGTAGATTTAGCATAATTCTGAAGGGCTCAAGGATTTCAGAATGGTAAATGAGCATTGTCTTTAACTTAAATCTTCATTAGCCCCTAATAAGAGAGTCAGCCTGCCCTTTGAAGCTTTGAAGCCGGGCACTGACTTCCTCTCTCTGGCTATGGCATCTCCTTCCAGTAGAGGGCTGTTTCATCTATGTTGAAAATCTGCTGTTGAGTGTAGCCACCTTCATTAATTATCTTGGCTTGATCGCCTGGATGACTTGCTGCAGCTTCTGCATCAGCACTTGCTGCTTCACCTTGCTCTTTTATGTTACGGAGACGACTTCTTTCCTTAAACCTCATGAACCAACCTCTGCTAGCTTCAGACTTTTCTTCTGCAGCTTCCTCACCTCTCTCAGCCTTCATAGAATTGAATAGAGTTAGGGCCTTGCTCTGGATTAAGCCCTTCCTTAAGGGAATGTTGTGGCTGGTCTAATCTTCTATCCAGACCACTCAAACTTTTTCCATATTCAAAATAAGGCTGTTTCACTTCCTTATCATTCATGGGTTCACTGGAGTAGCACTTTTTATTTCCTTCAAGAACTTTTGCTTTTTATTCGCAACTTGGCTAACTGTTTGGTGCAAGAGACCTAGCTTTAGTCTGGCTTGGCTTTCTTTTTTTTTTTCAATATTGATTTATTTGGTTGCACTGGGTCTTAGTTGCGGCAGGCGGGCTCCTTAGTTGCGGAGCGCCAACTCCTTAGTTGCAGCATGTGGGCTCCTTAGTTGTGACTCACAGTCTCCTTAGTTGTGGCTCACAGGCTCCTTAGCTGCAGCTTGCCAGCTCCTTAGTTGCATCACACGGGCTCCTTAGTTGTGGCATGCAAACTCTTAGTTGCGGCATGCATGTGGGATCTAGTTCCGTGACCAGGGATCGAAGCCTGGCCCCCTGCATTGGGAGTGCGGAGTCCTACCCACTGTGCCACCAGGGAAGTCCCCTGGCTTGGCTTTTGACATGGCTTCCTCACCAAGCTTAACCATTTCTAGCTTTTGATTTAAAGAGAGAGACATGTGACTCTTCCTTTCAGTTGAACACCTAGAGGCCATTGGAGGGTTATTAAATGGCCTAATTTCAATATTGTTGTGTCTCAGGGAGTAGGGTAACATCAAAGATCACTGATCACAGATCACCGTAACAAATATAATAACAATGAAACAATTTGAAATATCGTGAGAATCACCAAAAGGTAATGCAGAGACACAAAGTGAGCAAATGCCGTCAGGAAAATGGCGCCGATAGACTTGCTCAATGTAGGGTTGCCACAAACCTTCAATCTGTAAAAAATGCGATATCTGCCAAGTGCAGTAAAGCAAAGCGCGATAAAATGAGGTGTGCCTGTATTTCTATACACCTGCTGCAAAAATGAGCGAAAATAAGAATTCCAGTGTATGGCAAAGGAGACACGGATGTGCAGTGGGAAAAGAATGGTCTTTTGGATAAATAACGCATGGTCATTCGGATTATGATATGGAAAAGATGGATCTTGATTTTTACCTCCCACTAGGCACAAAAGTCAATTCCAGCTTGATTTCACATTTAGATGTGAAAGGTAAAATAATATTTGGGAGGACAAATAAATAAGCAAACAAATAACAAAGAAAGAACACACTTTAAGGTGAAGCAGTGGCAGATTTGAGGACCCCAGGTGCACCCACATGGCCTTGTCCGGAGCCCACCCTCCCCCTGTATTCCGTGGATACCAGCAGTGGCCGGCTAGCTGCCCTCACCACCACTGGGGGGAACCAGCTTTTCTACCTACTTTCCCAAGACCTTCAGAAGCAGCCTGAATGTTCTCAGGATGTTCCCAATGCAAAAGCTAAGCACCTGAGGCTGGGTTGAGCCCACCTCAAGGGGCCCAGGCCTATGTGGGCAGGAGAATGGAGGAGCCCTCTTGGGGGACTTTTACCTCCTTGGGAGCTGACTCAGCGCCATAGGCCCATCCTCGAAAATGAAACTGAATTTCATGAAGGTCTTATCTCTCTGCAGAGTTTTTTGATTCATTCATTCTTTAAGGTTTTATAGGGTACTGACTATATGCCAGGCCCTGCAGGTACCGTGACGAGCAAGGTAGGCCTTGTCCTTGTACCCACCACTTGTCACAATGAGACCCCTTACTTCTCTCTTGTCAGTACTGTGCCAGACTCTGTTCTAAGGCCTTTTCACTTGTTAACTCATTCCTATCAACCCAACAACAGTCCTCCCGTCAACCCAGTGGGCTCAGCACCTTTATCATCCCCCCTTTACAGATGGGGAAACTGAGGCTCAGAATGGTTAAGTACCTTTCCCAAGATCACTCAGCCGGTCAGGCGTGGAGCCAGGATTTGATCCCAGGCAGTCTGGTTCCGAGCATCCTGGCCATTACCGCTGTACCACATCTCCCCCATGGAGTTTATGAGCTAGAAAGGCGAGATGGACAAGTAAATACAACAACTCCAGAAAGTGGGAGGCAGGAACATAAAAACTGAAGGTGGGGGGCATCGAACAGCCAGTGGGGAGGGCGTGGGAAGGCGGCTATTTTATTTCGGCTGCGCAGCATGGGCCTCTATGAAGAGGTGACGTCTGAGCTGGGACTGGAATGAGGAAACGCAGGATCTGGCAGAAAGCATCCCAGGCAGGGGGAGCGGCGTGGACGGGGCACTGGGCGGGAAAGAGCACGGCGTTAAGCGAGGACCAGAAAGGAGGCCAGGGAGGCAAGGGAAGGGGGAGGCCCCACCGATGACCCTTCACATCTCCGTAGCCTGGCCCTTGCTGGGTCTGTGTGGTGGCAGCTGCCCCACCCTGCTCCTTGGATTAATTTGGATTCCCCCAAATCAGAGGCAAGTTAAAAAATTATTTATTGTTAAATTTGTGGTAAAATGTACAAACATAAAATGTACCATTTAAATCATTTTTATGTGTAGGGTTCAGGGGCGTTAAGTACCTTCACATTGTTGTGCGGCCATCACCACCATCATCTCCAGAACTTTTTCATCTTGCAGAACTGAAGTTCTATACCCATTAAATGATAACTCCCCATCCCCACCCACCCCAGGCCCTGGCACCCCACTTCTTTCTGTCTCTATGTGTTTGACTACTCTGGGTACCTCATATAAGCATTCATGCAGTATCTGTCTTTTTGTGACTGGCTTCTGTCACTTTGCATAATGTCTTCAAGGTCCATCCATGTGGTAGCACGTGTGAGAACGTCCTTCCTTTTGAAGGCTAAATAATAATATTGTGTACGTAACACGTTTTGCTGATCCATTCATCTGGCAATGGACACTTGGTTTGCTTCCACGTTTTAGCTCTCGTGAATCGTGCTCCTGTGAATATCGGTGTGCAAATATCTCTTTGAGACTCTGCTTTCAGTTCTTGTGGGTGTATACCCAGAAGTGGAATTGCTGGATCATGGGGGAATTCTGTTTAGTTTTTGGAGGACCCGTCATACGGTTTTCCCCGGCGGGTGCACCGTTTTACAATCGCACCAACAGTGCACGAGGGTTAGGAGGGGGCAGTTTTTTGCAGGGCCTCCCTCCCGAATGGGAGGTGCAGTGAAAGTCTTCCTCGGCTCCCTTTCCAGACCCAGCGCTCAGCATCTCTGTCCCTCAGGTGCGGCCGCAAAAACAGCAAGCTTCCTGAGCAACAGCTGTTTCATCTGAGCTGCCTCCAAATTGGCCCTGCAATGTCCTTTTTCCTCCTCGACCTAATTCAGATGTTAGGAGACGTGTGTTTGTGCCTCATTACGAAGATGGATTTTTCATTCAGCTACCGTTGTTTCCTAAATTCCCGGAAAAAGTCACTTAATTCGTCTGCCCCGAGGGCCCGCTCTGACTGCTTGGCAGGAATTGACTTGGCTGCCGTTGCCGGGATGGGAGGATTGGACCAGACCCCACACAGCATCTTGGAACATCTGCCTCCATCAGGAGTCTGACGAACAGAACGTCTCCGTCAAGGCACCCTTCTTTCTTGCTGCCCTGGTGCCTGGGCCGTGGCTTTTCCTCCTCCAAAGTAGCTTCTTTCTTTCCACTTTGTGCAGTTCAGAGCCCTTCTGATAGCCCGATCTGACACTGACCTCCAACTCAGGGTCATCAGGACAAAGGCAGCGGAGGAGCTGCTGAGAGCCAGTCTGGGCTCCCGGTGGCAAGGCCCAGAGTGTCTTGGAGAGAGACCAGCGCCATGGTCATTGGCCATCTGGAGACCCTGCCCACTTAGCTCACCTTCTGGCCAAGCCCTGCCCTCTAGGAACTCACCTGGTGACAGATAATGCAGCTCGGTGTGACAAGTGCTGTAGATGCAGATGGCATGGAGTGATCCCAGAGTGGAGGGGCGGGGGTGGCTGGCCCCTGAGAGGTACGGGAGGCTGCAGCGTGGAGCTCACTTTGAGCTGAGCCTGGAAGGGTGGATACCCAGGGGCAGGGGTGGTGCATTTCAGGAGGAAGTGCAGGGACTGGTGGGCGCTTGGCAGAGGTGGTGCATGTCGGGGAGGGAGGGAGAAGGAGGGGGTGATGGCGAGAGGCAGGCTGAGGGAGGGAGAGAATGAAGCGAGGATCACGAAGGGGCCCCGTGTGCCAGGCTGTTGGCGGCAGAGCCATCAAAGGGTGCTAAGCAGGTGATGACTGTCAGGTGGGTCTCTGGGGAGCCTAAGTCCAGAGGTGGATTTGGAGGAGGGAACGTGTAGTGGGTTGGAGAGAGCCTGTCGGATGCCGAATTATCCAATTAGCAATAATAAAGGCCTGAATTCAGGCAAGAACAACCAGGATGGGGACTCCAAAGATGGTTAAGAGTTAACAAAAGCTGCCAGTGATCGAGAGCTCACGCCGGGCCAGGCCCCTGCTTAGTTATCAGCCGCCCTTCCCTTCCCTGTAACTCCGTCTTTTCCAGGCTGCTCACACGCCCTTCAGGGGCAGGACTGGGGTGGGGACACTGGGCCTGGGCCCACCTTCTCTTGCTCCAGACGCCCTTCATCCTGCTCCCTGTTAGGCCTGGCCTCTCCCCTCGTCTGCATCTCTCCCAGGGCCGCAGACCTCTGTACTTCAGCTTCTGCTGCCTTCCTTTGCTCAGCACTCTCCCCGGATACACACATCCTACCCGTGTCTGAAGTCCAATTGAGGACGCGGGTCCCTGTGTATGTCAGAGGATGGACATAGCTGGTGGGGTGGGATAGGGGCGGGGCCAGTGTTGCCTAAACTCATACTGACTGCTGCACCTGCACCTGCGCTGAGTGGACCGGGCGTCAGGAGTGCAGGAGAGCTCTGCCCTGGGCTCCCCCTGTGACCTCGGGTTAAAATCCCTTCCCGCTCTGGGCCTCTCGTGCTCCCTGTGAAAGGAAGCAGTTGGAGGGGTTGGAGGAGAGGGTCTCCTGGGCTGTCCAGCAGTTTCCTCCCGTGAAGCTCAGGTCGGCCCAGTCCTTGCAGGATCACCACCCCAGAACCTGCTCCCCGGGGGCCTGCACAGATCAGGGAGCAGCAGCAGCCACAGCTGTGAGCTAAAGCTCATTTCTCTGCATCTCCGGAACACAGCTCGGTTTGTTGTTATTTTAAAGCCACGGCAGGTTTGCTTCCCAATTGGCTTTGGCTCAGGCTGTGATTGAGTCTGCAGCAGGAGGAAGCCAGGGTGGGGGTCGGCATGTGCTTCTGAAAGCCCCCTCTGCCCCTGATATTCCTGTGATGCCATAAGTCCCTCAGAGTACCCTGGAGGTCGGTAGGCAAAAGGCAGTGATTATACCCATTTTCCAGATGGAGAAACTGAGGCTCAGAGGGATAACTTGCTCCTGGTGGCACAGCCAGCGCCTTGCAGTTCCTCCTACCTCTTGGTTCAGAACTTTGCCCACATGCCCTTTGGGAAGTAAAGAGAGCTGAAGACACGCAGGAGACCCCCAAAGGAAGGTGTTGTCTGGTGCCAGCTTGTCCGTGGAGTGCAAAGGCCATTGGCTAAGTGCCCGCAACACTGGGGAAGGGATGGTAGCCCCAACACTAGGACTCCCCATCCATAGACAGGTGTGGCACCCTGAGCACCCCTGAGGCAGGACCCTGCCCCCCAGAGTTTGTCACACCCTTAAGGTGGCTGAGCAGCAGCTGAACACACGTGGGTGTTTGTGGTTGTTGAGTCACTGGTCAGTGTGAGGCCAGCCCCTCCCTGAGTGGGCAGAGTGTCTGTAGGCTTGGGCTTGGGTTGGGTTTGGGGACACCAGCCAGGCTTCCCACTGAGACATCCATCCGTCCGGCACCCCGTTGGGCCCCTCGCTACCCCCCTCAGTGGCTCTTCTCCCGGGGTCTGGTCAGTGTAGCGAGCCCGCCGGCAGCAGGAAGCCGTGTTGGCAAATCTGTTTAGCGGCTGTTACCAGGAACGGTAATTTTGTGCAGCCTCTTGTCCTCTGTTACGGTAAATAACAGATAATGACATTTCCAGTCCGAGCTGTGGCCAGCGCCGCCCACGTGGCCCTCGCCTCGCCAGCTGCGCCCCGCAAGCTGCCACCCTTCGCAGGCCCTGCGATTCTTCATCGCTCTCAAATTGCCCCTGTTTTTCCTGCTGTGTCGCTTCCCGCACAGCTGTTTGCTGTTCACTGACCTTAACTGGAGGTGGATTTAGCCTGTCCTTCTGTTTCCCCGCGGGGTAAACCAGGATGCCGCTCTTGCGGATAGAGGGAGCGGAGGGGAGCACGGGAGGCGGGTCCTCACCAGGGCACCCTTGAGCCCGGCCCTCCAAACCAGGAAGGAGCCAGGCCTTTCTCAGAGGGGACTTTTGAGCTCTCCCCTTCCAAACCCTTTCCTCACCCTTGTCGTCCTGCCTTCCATAGGAGGGATGACTCTCCCAGGTTACAGATGCAGAAACTGAGGCTGAGAGGGGTTATGATCTGCCAAGCCTTCCAGAGACCCCTCTGCCCAAGAACCACATCTGCCTTTGCTGAGTTTCCAGGCGCAGACAGGAGTGTAGTCTGGGCCCCCAGGGAGTGAGGCCCGAGCACCTACCTGCCACTGCGGGGCCTCCCCGCCCGGCTCCTGACTGCCTGCAGTGGAGTATCGTCCGCTTTCTAGCTCATTCTCTGCTTCTCTGCTCTTCGTCTTGCTCAAGCGTGGCTTTTTCCCTCCGGCTGAAGTCTTCAGTGGCAGTCTACTGCGACTGTGTTCTACTGCCTAGAATAGAGTCTAACCGCCGCCACTTGGTATCCAGGGCCCTCAGTCCATTCATCGCCTGAGCACAGGCTGCTGACCTTAGCAGCATAAACTGCATACCGGGCTGGGAGTTCCGAGGCCTGAGGGTCAGACCTGACTCCACCTGGCCCAGACCTGTCACCGCGCTCCCTGGAGCCCTGTTCCTGCACATCACCAGGGCCCTTAGTTGATCATTAGTGCTGTTGCTCCTGGACTGTTAAGAAGCCCTAGGGTGTTTGTCAAGTCCGCTGTATTTTTCAAATTAAAAAAAAATCAGTTCCAATGACAGGTACTTACTGGCTTCGAGGACATTTACTGTGTCCAGGCACTGGAGTGGGCACAGAGAAGGGAGAGGGTATTTTCACATAAACTGACCTTTTGAGAGTTAGGATAACCCTGGAAAGTCAGAGAAGACGGTGCTGACCCTGGGACAGGTGAGGCTGCCGAGGGCTGAATGTCCACGCTGGGCTGGTGGGGGGAACCTGTGCTAACTTGGCTTCCTGTGGACCCTGGATTGGCCTTCCCTGGTCTCCCCAAGCCCTCCCCACTCCCCACCCTGTTCTCTTTGGCCCAGCAGCTTGAATTTGTTGTCTGGCCGACTGTCTGCATCCAGCCCCGCCCCTCTGGTTCTGCGCTGGGGCCCCTCCTGCCCCCCCAGGTCCTGGCCCCACCCCCACGGAGGCCCCTCCCCCTCCTTATGCCCTCCCCCGCCACCAGCTCCATCAGAGCCCAAATGCTCATATCTCCTTCAGCCTAAACAAACATTTACGGAGCACCTACAGTGTGCCAAGCACCAGTCCAAGTTCCAGAGTGACCTCAGGGTCAGGCCAAGCCTCGGCCCCTCCTGAAGCACCTGTTCTAAGGGTGGTGAAACTGACGGTAGATGCACTCAGATCAGTATCGAAAGTTCACCCATCTACACGGCCTCTCACTTGCCTTGCGTTCCCAAGCTTCAGGCAACGCCGTGTGCTGGCCCTCCCTCGTCTCTGTCCCCTGCCTTCCTCCCAAGCTCTGGACCTGGGTGTCACCTGCGGCGCGACAGCTCTTCCAAGGAGTCCGCTCGCACTGCAAGTATCCATGTGTCCAAAGCCGAATATTTTGCCGGCCGCTCGTCCCCACTCTGTTAACATGACCACCGTCCATCCTGTTGGCCAGCTGGCAGCCTCTAGAATGAACCAGAGTCCTTCCTTTTCCTCACCTTCCGTACCCAGCTAGGATTGGAATTCCATAGGCATCTGGGAATGTTCTGGAAAAAGAGCCTCTGCTGAGAATACCGAGGACAAATTGACGAGGAGTGACTGAATCTGTATTTTCAGCAAAGGTGATTTTTCTGAAACTCAGATCTGATCGTGCCCCTCCCCTCCTTAAAAACCACCATCGGCCCCCAGATGTCTGCAGAATCCCAACCCCACAGCCCATGATGCTTGTCAGTCAGCCCCTCCCTTCCTTCCTAGCCAACTACGTGCCAGGCGCCTGCTAAACTTAGGAATTTAAACAAGAACAACAATGTCCTTTTTCTAGAGGGGGCAAAGTCACGGGATAGGCAATTTCAATATGATGCAATTAACACTCCTCTAGAGATGTTGACCCATATTGGGAGCACACAGGAGGGAGTAACTAGTGCTTCCCCTGGGGGGAAATCAAGGAAGGAGTCACAGAGGAGGAGACATTTGAGTTGTTCCTGAAAGATGCGTAGGAGTTCGCTAGTCATGAGGCAAAGCCTGGGTGAACGCATAGAGGCAGGGAAGTACCTAGAGTGTTGGGAACAGGCAGTGAGGTGTTTGGGGCTGGCATGGTGGGCTTGGTGAGGCTGGCGAGTCAGGCAGGGGCCGAGGAGGAAGGCTCTCACATATGTGTGCATCCGTCTTCTCGTTTCTGTGCCCTCAGCCTGCGAGCCTCGCTGTGTTCTCCACCTAGTCCAGGGCCTGGTAGCAGCAGGGCCTTAGGAAGTGTTTGCTGAATGCTCTTGACGTCATTGGCCCAACCTGCAGCTAAAGTTGCTCCCCCACCGAATTCTAGGGGGAGGGATGGTGAAGGTCCACCGGAGACCCCCACCTGGCCTTCCCATGGAGATTTCAAGCGTTCCAAAAGCAGGGCTGCGACTTCAGTATCTTTGGGGGTCCGTCCCACAGGCTGGTCGCACACCCTAGAGCCATAGAATTTCGGAGCTAGGATCTGCTCGGCACACCTGGCCAGGGGCTCCTTGCCTGGCCCTCCCTCCAAGTTATGGCTTTGGGCCAGCCCCAGAGGAAGCCAGGCTCACTTGTAGCCTTAGCTGGGAGGCTGCTGATAGGGGCAGGGTGTTTTTAGGATGCTGGTTGTGAGGACAGAAAACCAAAATGATCCAGCCTCTTCTTTGGCTGTGCTCTTGTAACAGAGCCTGGGCCAGGCGGCTACCAGGTGGCAGGCACGCCTCTGGGTGAGAGATCATCTGTGGGAGGCCCCAGCCCAATGCTTCGGGAAAACAGAGGTTGGTTATGCAACCATGGCCTGGCTGGGGGAGGCTGGAGCTGGCTGTGTCTGGGGCCTTTAATTCCCTGAGTTCATGTTCCCGGGATGGCCAGTGTCTGTCTCGGCCATGTGTCTTCAGACCACCACTGTCCACTGGAGAACCCCATCCACTTCCTCTCTCTCAGGACATCCGTTTCCTGGCCCCATCGGCATCCTTCTCAACTAGGGTGGGGGTCAGAGCGGGCATGGGTGAGAGGCAAGATGGGGACTGGGACCCCAGTCTGGCCCTCCACTTACTCTCCTTGGGTGGCCCCGGACAAGTTACCTGGGCTGTCTGCCCCAGTGCCGTCATCTGAGTGACTAATCTGTGTGAAGCACTCCTGCCGTGCCCAGCAACGCAGTACGTGTTATATAAGCTCTTGCTTTTTATGATTATGAACCTGGGTCCCCATCCTGGCTCTGCCACCTCCTGGTGACGTGAACTTAGCCAAGCTACCCAAGATCTCTGAGGATGAGGATGCCTTCCTCATCCAAGGCATTCGGATCATAAAAACTCCCTCACAGGGCTGTTGTGAACATAAACGAGATTAAATGTGATAACGTGTGTTGAGCGCTGAGCTGGGCGCCAGGCATGGAATAAGTGCTCAGTAAACGGTGACTATTATCATTATCATGAGTTGTAACTCTAAGTAACCACCTGGCAGGGAGCAAGAGGATGTGAGCCGGCTTCCTCCACCACCTGGGCCCTCCTCTGCCCTGACTCCCTCCCGGCCAGAGTGGGGTGGGAGAGCTGCAGGCCGCCGTGTGACGTGGTGGTCCCGGGAGACCGCTGGGCCAGGGATTTGGATGGAGCCATGTGGGCCCGCGGCTGAGAGGCCAGAGGACTCGATGAGCTCAACCATGGCCCAGGCCCTGTCAGTTCCAGGAGCGAGGGGTTTCTTCCTTTAGGGCTGGAAGGAGCTAGTGAGGGTTCCAGGAGTCGTCCCCGAAGGACTGGCGGGACCCAGGCGGGGAGGAGCCGGCCACGGTCAGAGCTTCAGGAAAGCTCAGCGCGGGTCAGGGAGCCCTCGCGTGGGCTGAACTCCATCTACCCCAGAGTCTTCCCCCTCGGCAGGTTGCCCAGGGACGGGGGGGCCCTAGGGTGCACTCCAGGCCTGGGAGACTTTAGGAGGGTTGCGCCCGAGAACCCCTTATAGAACCATTCACTGATTACTTTGTTTTTTTAATTGAAGTATAGTTTATTTACAATGTTTCAGGTGTACAGCAAAGTGATTCAGCTATATATACATAGATATATTCTTTTTCGGATTCTTTTCCACTTAGGTTATTACAGACATCGAATATAGTTCCCTGTGCTATAGAGTAGGTCCTTGGTTTTTTTTTTTTTAATTTTAATTTTATTTTAGAGTATAGTTGATTTACAATGTTGTGTTAGTTTCAGGTGTACAGCAAAGTGATTCAGTTAGTTATATATACACATATTATATGTGCATATAACATATATAGATACATTCTTTTTCAGATTCTTTTCCGTTATAGGTTATTACAAGATATTAAGTAGAGTTCTCTGTGCTATACAGTAGGTCCTTGTAGTTTATCTGTTTTATACATAGTAGTGTATGTCTGTTAATCTCTAACTCCTAATTTATCCCTTCCCACCCCCTTCCCCTTCCGTAACCATAAGTTTGCTTTCTATGTCTGACGCCCATTGATTTCTACCCTCATTCACCCCTGGGGAGAGTCAGTGCCATCGCCTGTCCCCACACAAGGCCCCGTGAGACCCAAGGTCCCCTTAGAGGTTGAGAGGGAGAAGTGTGGAGTCCCCACCTGTCCTTCTTCCCCATCGGGACTTCAGAGCAGTTTCGTTTAGCCTTTCAAAACCCAGACTCCCTTTAGATAAATGTAGAAACCATCCACCTTTTTTAATGCTATTTGAAATTTCAAAATAATATTTTATGTTTGAAAAAGGTGAGCATACTGTTGAATGTGCTTTTCCCGCTACAAGTGTCCTGTCCTCGGCCCTGGAGGGTCTGGCACGCCCTCAGAGGGGCACACCCCAGCCTCGGGGGTCGACGTTGGCCCTCGCCTGAGACGCACCGGCTCCCCCGGCCATCCCCTCAGCCCTCATCCCTTCCATGATTTGTGCAAAATTCCCTTCCACCCAGTGCTTCTGCCTTGGCGCGCTTCAGTCTCACCAGGAGTCAGTGCTCCGTCTGCGCAATCCAGTGTTTGCATGTCTCTTCCCCCCAAGGGGCTGAGTACCCACCGTGCCCCGCACAGCCGCCTGCTGAAGGAATGAATGAACTCCTCGAGACCCAGGGCCGTGTCTCACGTGGTCCCCCTTTTGATCGTACGTTATTAGATTTGCTGGTCTTTAAAACCTCCCTCTCAGCTTCAGACTGAATAACCCGTCTCCGCTCCTTTGCCCAAACTCTCATCTGCAGCCGTGGTGCATCCACTGGCCCCCCTGTCACCCACCAGGCATGCCCCCAGGGCCCGTCGAGACAGCTCAAATCTTTGCTTCCCACGTTTGCCTGGGAAAGAGGCAAAAACCGAGCACGGAGTCTCCGTTTTGAGGGGTGATGCTGAGGATAAGCAGGACCAGGAAGAGTAACAAGGGCAGGTGGGGGCGGGGAGCCAGCGGCGCCCCCACCTCCCGGCAGCCTGGCAGCCTCTTCCTGCCCGAGGTACCCCAGGTCCCATCAGGCACGCAGTGGGGCACGAGCACAGAGGTGATCCAGAGCCACCTCCTAGGCATGCCTTTTTAGTACGCGCTTATGAATGTTCATCTCGAGCTCCCTCCATTGCCTTTTTTTTTTTTAATTAATTTATTTATGTATTTATTTATTTATGGCTGTGTTGGGTCTTCGTTTCTGTGCGAGGGCTCTCTCTAGTTGCGGCGAGCGGGGGCCACTCTTCATCGCGCTGCGCGGGCCTCTCACTATCGCGGCCTCTCTTGTTGCGAAGCACAGGCTCCAGACGCGCAGGCTCAGTAATTGTGGCTCACGGGCCCAGTTGCTCCGCGGCACGTGGGATCTTCCCGGACCAGGGATCGAACCCGTGTCCTCTGCATTGGCAGGCAGATTCTCAACCACTGCGCCACCAGGGAAGCCCCCCATTGCCTTTTTAACCCTCCTCTCTGCTCAGGATGCGGAGCTCACGGTAGCGAGTGGCAGGAGATGGAAGGCTGTGCTTTGGAGGCTAGTCCTGAAATCTGCAGTGCTGCCTTTCAGCTGGGAGAGGTGGCTGGGGGCTGCCCAGGGCTGGGGTCTGCAGGTGGTCCCCACGCAGCATCAGCGGCTCATCTAGTGGGGAGCTGGGGAGGGCTCACTCAAAGGAGGCGGGGCAGCCTTCCAGAGACCGAGGTGAAGAGTGGCCCTGCGTGGGTTAGTACACCTGCCACCCGCAGCCGGGACACAGGAAGGCTGGCGTTTCCCCGGCATGGCACCAGTGTTGGAAGCACAGAGAGACTTGTCTTCCTTCTGAAATTCTTCTCCGGTCGCCTCCTGGCTTCTGTCTCAGGCCAGGCAGCAGGTGGCTGGCATTCTTAAGGCTGTGCGTCTTTGGGTGACTCAGTATTTGCAGTGGTCAGGGCTCAGGTCAGCATGCCCTCAGCCCTGCTGGCCCCCAGACTGTGTCCTAATGAACAGAGGAGGGCCCTGGCTGTGCCCTCTCCCACTTGAGGCTTGACCGAGTCTGGTGTTCTGGAGGAGGGACCGGGGCCTAGGGAGCCAGCCCTGCCTTCACTTGAGCCGCCGGTGGAGAAGGAAGGCTTGGATGAGTCTCTTGTCTGAGCAGAAACCTGGGGCTCAAAGAGCACAAGGTTCACAACCCAGCTCCTCGTGGTCAGGTTACTTAGCCTCAAGCCTCAGATCCTGAGTTGATAAAATAGGGACCGTAATACCCACTTCTTAGTGTGGTTATGAAAATTAAGTGAGATTCTACATAAAGCACCTACCTTGATGCCTGGTGTAGCACCAGGGCTCGAGAAAGTATATAAATATTTATAATATGTACATCAATATCTAAAGTATATAAATATTTTTAATACGTACATCAATATCTAACGTACTGAAAGCCATTTGGCAGCAGAACCTGGGTTCCAGATACTGAGTCTGTCTATAGCAAGGAGGCCGTGTCTAGCCCCTGCATTCCTGGCCCTCCAGGGCTGGTGATGAACCTCCAAGCCTGGCTGATGTCTTGGGGTTGAACAGGACTGATCCTGTGATCAGAGGGGTCAGTGACCCGTGGACACCACCTGCGGAGGCGGAGGGGGGTGGAGGCAAGTCTGACTATCTACATTTGAGCCACACTCAACCAACAGGTCCAGTCTCCCTCCCGTTCGTGCCTATACCTTCAGCTTCTTTAATCTATCCTGACCCACAAAAATCCAGATAGGGTCAGAAAGTGAAGTCGGGGCAAGTGATTTCCCAAAACATTTAGCATAGCCTTCCTTTAAATAGGAATTCTGCTTACCCATTTAAAATAGATTTCGACTTAGCACAATTCGATTTATGTTTTGGCCGGTCTCCTTCCAGATATTTTTCTGTGCATATATCTACTTCTAAATAGATATAGGCACATATACATATTTATATGGTAGAGAATCACACTAGGCTTACTGTTTATAACATGCTTTTTTAACTTAATTTATTGTGAACATTGCTCCATGTCAGTATATACACAGTTCCGTCGTGATTGTTTTCATTCTTTCTGTTTACGTCGTCATTTTTATCGCCGAGTACCTTTCTCCAAAACACAATCGGATTTTTTTCCTTGCTGAAGATTCCAGTTCTAGCATGGGGAACACACTGGCTGGCGTGAAATGCACACTCGTGGGCTGATTTCTTCACGTTGTTCGTGCCTGTGCTGTGATCGTCTGGACACAGCCATTTCTTTACCCTGCTTTCCTGGGGTGAGGGTCGGGGGCGACCACTCCATGAGCATCATTGCTGCCTGGTTCCTAAGGAGAGACCGTCTCACTGACAAATTTCAGTCGGTGAAACTTGAAGCTCTTGGGCAAGTCCTTTTCCAGATGAGTTTTGCTCGTTCATCAAGTCCTCCGCTCGATGGAACCCTCGTTGAGGACAAAGGGCCGTGCCTTGTTCATCCTCACCATTCCTAGAACAGCACCTTCCATCCAGTATTGAGTAAACGTTTGTTGAATTGAAGCACCAAATATTTTCAAATTAACCATCTCCATTATTCATTCCTGCAGCACAGCGTACGTTTTTCTGGCCTCCTTGTATGGAACATTTAAGCACAATTTCGTCTTTCTTTGGTGGGCTGAGTGTCGGGAACACCGCTTTCTGTGTGATGGATGACGCAGCGAAGCCTTCAGGGCCTGTCACGGAGGGCGTGGCTGATTCCCGGGTACTAAGTGCTCTGGAGGGGTGCGAGCAGTTTCGTTCCCACCCCCGCGTGGGCACCGCACCTGCTCCCTTCTACTCGGCGGCAGCTTGGGGACTCCGCCGTGGAGCGTGAGGGCTCTGCGTGGAATGAGTCAGGGGCTCACGGTGGGGATGGGAAGGCCGGCCTGGGAGTGAGGTGCCCGAGCTCTGTGGTCTCCCAGACCTTGTCGTGCCTCTGACTCTGACCTACAGTGTGGGAAGGTGAAGGTGATGATGTTGGATGGAGAGGCGGGGTTCCAGGGAGTCTTGGGGTGACCGAAGTGGCCTAGGGTATGAGGATGCCCAGGAGGGCACCCCACAGACCTTGGAAAGCGTCTGAACACACAGGCAGCCTGCAGGATGCCCCCCTGGGGAGGCAGGCAGGAGTGGTCACGTGGAGGGCGGGGCACACATCTCTGCCCCCACCCTTAGCAAAGGACCCTCAGTGTCATTTCCTCTGTGGCCAGCCCAGCCTGGATTCCTGCCCCGCCCACTGAGAGTGAGGCCCACCGGGCAGCAGTCCCACCACCCCTGACACCCCACCCCAGAGGAGGCTCTTCCTTGTCTGATCTCGCGTCGCCTGACCGATCAGCATCACTCAGTGCAGACGGGGCACCCCCTGCCCCCTGCTGCCCAGTGAGTGTTTCCTGTTTCTGTGCATCTCTTCCCCCCAGCAGGTTGGCACATTCCAGGAGGGGCCACATCTTGCCTTCTCAGGTTAAAAGTAAATGTTAAATGTTAAAAGTGGCTCTCATTTGTTCATTCGTTTATTCCACAAAAATTCATCATGCCAGATACCAGAAACAGGAAGGTGAACAGAAACAGACGCGGCCTCTGCCCTCTGGTCGTTGACAACCTAGTAGGGGAAGCGACCGTAGTTACACAGCCACACAAATGAGGGTAAGTCTCAGCGGAGGAGAAGAGGCAAGAGCCTGTTAGGGAAGCTCCAACCGGGTAAGAAGGCAGGGAAGGCTTCCGTGAAGAAGCGGTGCTTTTGCTTTTGCTGAGGTCTGAAGGATGCATAAGCTAATAAGGAGAGCGTGTGATCAGGTACATCCCAGACAGAGAGAGCAGCACATGCCAAGGTCCAGTGGCAGGAAAAGCAGATTGAGGACCAGGGGCTGAAGTCAGGCCAACACGGCTGGGGCTCGAGATGGAGAACGAGGCAGTAGACTAGGGGAGAGGGGTACAAGCTGAGGTCACAAGGAGATAGGTCTACCCTGAGCAGGCATCATGCATCATGTGGAAGGGTGTGGTCTTCATCCAGAGGGCAACAGGAAGTCTCTGGAGGCTCTTAAGCTGGCAAGGACGGTAGACAGGACGTGACTAGATTTGCATCTTGAAAAGATCACGCTGGCTTCCATGCTGGGAACCAACTGGAGGCTGGCCAAAGTGGGGTGGGGCCATGGTGCAGGCCCCGGAGATGGCAGTATGGGTAGGGAGGGTGTTGGAGGAGAGTGGACAGTTCTAGTGAGATTTAGAGTTCTTGGAGATGGATTATATGACTGATGGGTGTGGCATCCTTCACTGAGACAGCTGTGCAGGACTGTGGTTGCTGCCTGCTCCTTACCGTATACTGTGCTGAGCGCTTTCGTCAGTCATCTCCCTTGACCCTCCTAAGTGTGACATGAGCCTGCCTGTTACCACCGTTTTCAGGACAAGAAAATGAAGCTCAGAGAAGGTTAGTAACAAGTCCAAGTTTGCATCTGAATGGCAGACTCTGTGCTCCCCTGCCCCAAAGCCTGTGTCCCGCGGGCTACACCCTGAGCCACCCCCTTTCCCCGTGCATGTTCTGGGATGGGATGTACATTTGCAAAAGGAATGCAAGGAGCGTCTGAGTCAGGCCCAGAAGCTAGACTTGGGTTTTGTTTTTTTTTGTTGTTTTTTTTTTTAATTTACTTATTTATTTATGGCTGTGTTGGGTCTTCGTTTCTGTGCGAGGGCTTTCTCTAGTAGCGGCAAGTGGGGGCCACTCTTCATCGCGCTGCGCGGGCCTCTCACTATCGCGGCCTCTCTTGTTGCGGAGCACAGGCTCCAGATGCGCAGGCTCAGTAACTGTGGCACATGGACCTAGTCGCTCCGCGGCCTGTGGGATCTTCCCAGACCAGGGCTCAAACCTGTGTCCCCTGCATTGGCAGGCAGATTCTCAACCACTGCGCCACCAGGGAAGCCCTAGACTTGGTTTGTTTAACGCTCAGACACAGTTTGAGGCTGCAGGAAGCATGAGAGAGCCAAGCCCGGGAAGCCAGCGCTCACTCACCCGGGGCAATTCCGCTCAATGGAAACCCACTTGGCAGGGAAGCTGGTGGCCACCTCCAGGCCCGGCTGTCCTTGACACGACTGTGCAGTGTTCCCTTTGCACTGAGTTGATGTTGTGGCCAGCTCACGCTCTCTCTCACTGGCTTTTTAAAATACCACCTGCTTAATTTTCTTTATTGGAACCTGGAACAAAGACCAAGCCCATAAGGGGAAAAGGCTCGTTATTCTCTTCTTGGTCGAGATTTAATAGAACAGCAACTATGTATTATTTGAACTGGGGCATGTTATCTTTTTGCTGGCCCGGATTCCCCAGCTGGAGATGCTGGAGCTTGTAAAGACGGACCAAGAGATGGCCGGGACTGACCGGGGGTTCCACTAGTGATGGCTGGCAGCCTGAAAACAGGGCTGCCCATGGGCCAGGGAGGGTATGCCCCGTCATGTCACCCCCAACTCCCTCCAGAACCCCACAGGACAAGGGGAGGAGAGAACATTTGGGACATGCCATCCATCCCTCCCCCACCAGGACTGGGAGCTGACCCAACAGCCTTTGACCCTGCCTCTGGAAGGCGACTGGTCCACACGGCTCCTGCCCCCGGGTCAGGTGGTTCCATGTGCTGTGTTCTCTGGGTAGAAGACAGGACACAGCTTTCAAGCACTCTCTCCTAGCTTCTTTCCCTGCCGCCCAACAGCATAGATGATCAGTCAATCAATCAGATGCTATTTATCGAGGGCACGTGCACACCCATCCTTCAAACCCTGCTGAAATGTCACTCCTTCAAGGCAGCCAGACATGCCCTTTGGCCTGGCAGGCAGGCCGACCTGGGACTGAGCGTTGGGTGCCTCACCGGGCCCCACCCTCCCAACACAGGGCTGTGCTCCACGTGGGTGCTCAGCTCTCCTAAGGTCCGGAAGAGGGGAGCTTCCCAAATCCTGATTGTCGCTACCAACTGTGGGACTGCGGGCAGTCTTCAACATCTCTGAGCCTCATTTTCTTCGCCCGTATGATGGACATCATGACACCCACCTCCTTCACGCTCTGTTGCCGGGGTGGCAGGGCCTGGTGCTCCATAATGGGAGGAACTGGTCTTCTCTCCCGATTCCCGGCAGCGTCGTCTGATTCAGCAGCCTTGGGAGGGGGTCAGGGCACACTGCGCGCTTGGAGGACAAGCTGTCATCGAACCCTACAAGCATGTAGAAAACACAAGAGGAAAACCTCACCTCTCTGAGATGGCTCCACTAATTTTCCCATGTGTATCATCTCTACGGGATCATGGGAATGAGCGGGAAAAACAGCCAGCTGGCTTCAGCGCCTCCTTCCTCTCTTTACCCCAGGAAGGAGGGGCCCGTGTGTGTTTCTTGAGGCCCATCTTATGGGCTTATGGGGGCCCCTGTCCTAGAGGTAGAAGGGTTGGGGTGAGCATTGGAAGGGGTAGCAAGAGGCAGCTCTAGTGGGGAAGGGAGAGTCTCCAGACTGGTAGCTTGGGGCTCCAGGGGGACAGGCTGCTGGCCCCCAGAGAGGCGGCACCCCAGCCTGGCACAGATCCCAAACCCAGGCCTGACACAGAAGTGGCCAGGCCCCTTCCCCCTCCGAGGGACCGTGGGAGCTCAGAGGGAGAGCAGCACAGCAGTGAGCGGTCTGGCAGCACCCAGGGGACCCTTCCCAGACGTACTGCGCCACCAAAGACCCCAAGCCTGGGACCTTCGCGAGCGCCGAGCCCAGACAGACTGGGATGGACTTTCCTGCCAACCCAGGGGGACAGGAGCTTGGAGCAGATTACAGTTTATTTGGAGAAAGAAAAGAAAAGTGACATTTCTTGTACCTGCGGGTCTGATGGAAGCAAATGCACACCCCCCACGAACGTGTCACAGCTCCCCTCCTGCCACGAGCTGGTTCCTCACCTCCTGTGGTCCCACTGCCCAATCAGGCGGTGACAACACGCTCTGAAAAGCCAAGTTGGTGACATTTCCCTCTCCGTGGAGAGGTGTGCTCCTTGCTCAGTTGGCAGCCTGCAGAAAAGGCCAAGCCGCAGATGTAGCCTTCCCTCGACAGGAGAGAGAAGGAGAGAGCCCCAAGCCCCGCAGGGACCGGGCGGCTTCCACGCAGCGGCAGAAAGATGGATTGATTAGCTGGTGTGACTGTTCTCTGAGGAGGACACGCTGTCCCTGAATCAGACTCTGCCTGGGTTAGCCCAGAAGAGGCCTCAGCCCCACCAAGTGCCCCTCTGCCTCCTGGTGCTTTTCATCTGGCTTTTTCCCACCAGGGCTTGTGGCTGTGCATCTTGGGGAAGCAAAATATGTACCGAGAAGTTATATGATCTTCAGCAACTCTGTAGAAGGAGAAGCGCTGCAGAGACTAGGTTCTGGCTGCTTACGTGTCTGGGGGCAGTTATACAGCAGCTCTAGAGGCAGACCTGAGTCTGTTACTTACTTGCTGCATGAACTTGAGCAATTCTCAAACTACTGCCTGTAAAATGGGCCTAATTCTTATATAATAGGGGTCCTGGGATCGTTAAATGAAGGGCCTTGGCATCAAGGAAGTGCCCAAGCGGTCACTGGTATTTCTCACCATATCATTGTCTTACCTTGTCAGGCACACAAGCGAGTTTTTTGCATGGTTATATACAAATGTCTGTTTTCTTTGCTCCATGTTCTTTTTTTTTTTTTTTTTTTTTTTTATTTATTTGTTCCTGGTCTTCCCCTTCCTTTCACTATTCCATGCTCTTTTTTGTTTGTTTGTTTTTGTTTTCTTTGTTGAATAACATCATTTCCTGCCCACATTTCCAGGGACCAACACAGTCTGCTGTGTTAAGGCCGTATCATATTCAGTTGTGTTTGCCTGGATCGGCCTCTGGCATTGGGCGTTTGGGTTGTTTCCAGTTCCTTGCTATTGAAAATGACGCAGCTGTGACTCTCAGCAAGCTTATTTTTTTTGACGTGATCCCAACAGGATGTACCTGTGCGGGTGAATTTCTATCACGGAGATCCTTGGATGGGCACACCTATTGTGCCCCAAAGCCAGCTACGGGTTTTAGATGATCTGTATCCTTTGGGTTATCTCCCCTTGGGGCCTGAAGCAAAAGCCATCCCCTCAGAAGGTGCCAAAGGGCTCCTTGGTTATAGTTTTCCCAGCCCCTCAGCTGAGGAGGAAGGGGCTGAGTGCTTATGTTCCCGTGTCCTCTCTCTTGTAGAAAGTCTGCACCAAATGCGGGATCGAGGCCTCCCCCGGCCAGAAGCGGCCCCTGTGGCTGTGTAAGATCTGCAGTGAGCAGAGAGAGGTAGGGTACCCGGGGCAGCGGGGTCTGGGGGGGGCCTGGGTGGGGCCGGGGCGTGCACGAATTCGGGGAAGTTCATGGTTGGTCACGGAGAGGGGCTTCTCAGAAGGCCAAGGAGGGCCTACCAGGGGCTGCCCGGGACGAGAGTGGGGAGGACAGCCGGCTGGCTTGCCTGTTCCCCAGTGCAGAGGGGGCAATGGGCCCTGGTTCTGCTCTGCCTGGGGTCCGTGGTTTCAGTGGGGAGCCCCTCGCACTGAGTGTAGGTTGCAGGTGGCATTTCATGGGCATCTGTTATTATTATCATAACAGAAACGGCTGCCCCGGGTTGAAGGTTTACTCTGTGCCTGGCACCGTGCTAAGTTCCTTACACGAATGAATTCATTTCGTCCTTATGCAACACCCGGGGCCGGTGCTGTTTTTATCCCCTTTTAATGATGGGGAAATGGAGACACAGGAGGTTAAGTATCTTGTGGGCACCGAGCTAGTTAGTGGGTCTGACAGCCGTGGTCTGCTGTGGTGACGCCGCCCCCAAAGTCCCTTCTGGTTCTAAGTTTCTGTCATTCTACTTCTGATTCCATTTGAAGGGAAGAAATCAAGGCTCAGCAAGGACTCTGAGGCAGTAACAGATGGGGGGCTCGAACCTACGTCTCCCAACCCCAAACCCAGGGCTTTCCTCACTGTACCAGGATCAGGAGTGGGGCTAAAACAGTGGAGGACATTGTCAGGCAGCTCCTGGGGGAGGTCATGGGCCAGGGATCTCAGGAACAGAAGGAGTCGGGTAGAGGGAGATGCCCCAGGTTTTCTGGATGTGGATTTATTTTTTTTACGTATCTGCTTGGTGATTAATATGTGCCTTTCATCTGAGGCTCCATAAAGTGTCTTTAGTTAGGGGAAATCCTCAGCCATGATATCCTGGAATATTGCTGCCCTGCCATTCCAAGTCTCCCATCCTGGAAACCCTGTGGGATACAGCTCCGAGCCTCTCCATCCATTCTCCGTAGCTCCCAACTCTGCTTTCTCGTTTTTTTCTTTACCTTTCTGAGATACTTTCTGGGTAAATTCTTCAGTACTGCTTTCCAGCTCGCTAAATCTTGGAGACTCTTTGTTGGTTGTCTCTCTCAGCGACCGCTTTCCTCGGGTGTTTTGGAATTGGGGTTTGTCTGCTCATCTGGAGTGGGAGTCCGTCTCTCTCTCTTCCTCTCCTTGCTCGTCACCTCCACCCAGCTCTCCTTGCCAAGTGATTTCAAGTTGCCTCCACCCAGGTCCTGGGTCCCCCGGCGCAGGGCCAGCTGTCTTGGGTTAGTGATGAGCTGCGTGTTCACAGCGATAATGGGATTATTCCTGGAGCCAATCGTCAAAGCCATAGGCGGTCTGGCCAGGCCCTGGCTACGTGTGTGCTTCTTCCAGCTTCTCTCACTGTTCACATCCACAGATAAGCTTCAGTCTTAGGACGGTGGTGAGGTGGTATCTCTGCTTTTTTCAACTTCCTCTCTCAGATGGAAAATGCTTTTACCAGCCCCCATTTCAGGGACCGGTCCCCCACCTCCCATGGGAGACTTTTGGTCCCTGTACCCCTAGAAAACCAATCTTCCAGCTCCCTCCACCTGCTTCTGGGTTCTGAGTCAGCAGGCTGTGCCTTCAGCCCCTCAAAATAGTAAATATTTGGAGCTTCTGATCCATCGAGATATAGATCTTACTTCTGAGCACAGTTGAGCTTCCTCGTTGGAATCTTTTCATGTGTCACTGCCGAGCCTTTGGAACAGGGAAGATAGTAGGCAGGGCCTCCAAGCGTGAACTAACATTCTAGTCTGTCTTGCCCAGAAGTCCCTGATTTCTCATCCTGAAATGGAGACGATAATACCTATTTCATGGAGATACTGTGAAAATTCAGCAACGTCATTACAGTAGACAAAGTGTACAGAATGTCCAGCCTAGAATAGGCACTCCATCAATATTAGAAGCCTACCTCTCTTACCCAGCTGGAAATTCCCCCTCTGAACTTGAGGTCCTTCTGGGCTTCAAGGGGTCCCTTTTAAGACGCAGGCATCCACGAGAGAGGAAAATTCCCTAAAATAATATCTTGCAGGAGACTCCTGAGCAGGATGACAAGACGCGGCTGAGCTGTGGGGAGGACAGAGATAAAGGAATTGTCCAGGAAAAGGAGGGGGATGAGAGGAAAGACAAATTTAGCAAATGTAATAACTTAGTGGAGGGCTTGGGTGGGGGTCAGCTGCCCCCGTCCAGCCCCACCATGAGTTACCCTCACGCTCATTAACAGTCCTGAGCTACCGCAGGCAGCGTCCACCACCAGCCCGTCCTAATCTCCGAGCGCTCCAATGCCCGGAGAAGTCTGAAATAGCTTAGGATGAATTTTCTTATCTTTCCTAAAGTAAAGAATATGAAGCTGTGCACTATGCTATCAGTTTGTCCTTGAGTTTCTAGAGGCTGATAAAACTGAGCAAGATCAAGGATGCTGTATTCCTTTTCTGCAGGACCAGGCAGACTGTGGACGTTTAGGAGGCGTGGACGGGCCCTGAAAGTATGTGTGTCTGTCCGGGTGCCTGTGGATACCGTACCCAAGCACTGCATTTTCCTGCCTGCTTTTGGGGTGGGAGAGTGCCAGGGAAATTGGTTTCCTAATGCCTTTTTTTTTTTCCGTAGAAAAATATCTAATCGCAACAAAGAGATAGCTAAATAGAAAGAGCATTTGAAATGTCATTTTAAGTGCCACATAGAGCTGGTTCTGAGTCTGTGATAAAAATGTGGAGTTCTGTCGTGCAGCAAAACCCATGTCCTGATGGAAGATCTTGCCTTTTCTGATGGAAACTCCCATATTACTGTGCCCAAACACCCTTATCATCTTTTTCCATTTGACTCTTCTCTGCTGTCATCTTTGGCTGTAATTATAAGTATTTTTTTCTGGAGTGAGTCGAATGTTGGTTACATGTCCCTGGGACCGTCAGGTTGGCATTGCTGCCTGTTGTGTGCACTTCAGTGATGCAGTGGTGTCAGCTTCAGCCCCTCTGCTCTTGAGGAGCTTACAGTCTCACGCATTTATTTGTTCGGGCATTCAATGCTTATTTATTGGGCATCTTCTGTGCACCAGGCAAAAGAACTCTTCTCATGGGAGATGGAGACCACATACGCAATAAAGTAAGTTCTGCCATGTCACAGATGGTGAAAAAGTACTTGGTAAAGGGGACGGGGTGATGGGAACATAGGGGTAGCTGCTATTTTATACAGGGGTCAGGAAAGGGCTCACTGATAAAATGTCATTTGAGCTGAGGTGTGGAACACACTATGTGGCTGTGTGGACAGAAAGCACTCCAAGTAAAGGGCACTGCAAGTGCAAAGGCCCTGAGGCAGGTATGTCCTTAGTAGGTTTGAGGAACAGCAAGGACAACAGTGTGACTGGAGCAAAGTCAGGTTCAGGAGAGGAGGTCAGAGACGTGGCAGGGGGTCAGACCATGTTGGTCCTTGTAGATCCTTGGAAGGACTTTGGCTTTTACTCTGAGTGAAATGGGGAGCCCTCGAAGGTCTGAAGTAGAGGAGAGGCGTGACCTGAATCCTCCCCCAGTTTTTAAAGGATACTCTGGCTACTGTGTTGAGTATAAATTATAGACTATAATGTCAGAGTTAGTACCATGATATTTCATCTTTCTTATTTAATATTACCCCAGATATTTAAGTTCTTGACTGTTGTTACCCTTAGAAGTTTTCATATTTTAAATATTTTGTACATTTTACTCTTTTCTGATTATAAAATTAATACGGATCACTGACATTCACAATGTATAGAAAGAAATATACACCCTCCCAAAATCCATGATCTTACCATCCAGAGACAATCACTGTTAACATTTTGGCATAATTACTTTCTATCTTTTTTCTGTGTCTTTTTTCTTTATATTGTTGAATCTCTGTTTTAAAATTAACATTTTATCCTAAGCAGTTCTCAGTGTAATCAATAACTCTTTGTAAACATTCTGTCATATGGATATTCTGCTCATTTAAGCCATCTGAGTTATTTCCTTTTTTCCTTCTCGTTGCTAATTGCTTTATATATCTGTGTACAGAGCTCTTTGCCTACATTTGAGATTATGTCCTCAGAATGGTTACTTAGAAGGGAAAAATAAACATCAGTGTTTATAGTCCCTCTTTTCCTATAGACCCTTGAGTTACTGCTTTTGACTTATAATTAGCTGGCTATGTGATCTTAAATAAGGACATGTGGACAGTGTATTTTCTGAGTCTTTTGCTATCTGGTAATAGCTGTTGCCTTTATACAAAAAAGACAGTGACTTGACTGATAATGCAATTGATCATAATCTTTCCCACTCAAAATTCTGTGAGTTTGGCTTCTGTTGTCTAACCAACCACATGTGAAAAGAACCACCATGAGGGAGAGTAGGCAAATGTAACGACTAGGAGAATCAGTGCCCAGAGAACTAGAGATAATAGTGAAACCGTGAAAGAAATATAAATAAGGTTCTTTTTTTGGCCTCACTGCACGGCATGTGGGATCTTAGCTCCCCGACCAGGGATCGAGCCCGTGCCCCCTGCAGTGGAAGCATGGATAGAGTCCTAACCACTGGACTGCCAGGAAAGTCCAAATAAGTTTTTAAATTCAGTAAAAGAGATAAGAGAAGCAATAGAAGCCAAACTGAACAAATAGGACATTTGAAAAAAGAATGAGCAAATTTGAAAAAGAACCAAATGAACCATTTTCATTTCTAAAAATGAAAAATGTTATTAAGGAATTCACAAACTCAATCAAATGATACTTCAGTAATTTTTTAGAGCAGTAAACCTTGTCATTAACAGACACAGATGTTTCCTTATCATTTGCTTCTTATTCATTGTTTTTTATTTTTGATCCCTGGATGGCACTCCCAACAGCTTGGCGTCCCTGGCCCCTGATATCCACTGTACTGACTGCCATGAATATGATGTTTTTGTGACCACACGAAACTACAGTCTTTACCTAATTAAACCAGCTGCTTATGTAAGTGTTCGGCCTCCCAGCTCCCTGTCCCACCTCATTTCTGTTCCCTCTGTGGATGGGCACGTTCTTTGGTCACTTTCCTGGTTTCCTTGTCAGCAAATTAATAAACTGATGTAAGTTCAAGATTTAAAGACACAGAAAAGGGAATAAGGGACTTCCCTGACAATCCAGTGGTTAAGACTTTGCCTTCCAATACAGGGGGTGCAGGTTCAATCCCACATGCCTCATGGCCAAAAAACCAAAACATAAAACAGAAGCAATATTGTAACAAATTCAATAAAAGACTTTAAAAATGATCCACATCAAAAAAAAAAAATCTAAAAAAAAAAAGAAAGAAAGAAAGAGAAGGGAATGAGACATCCCTCAGTGGACTGGTTAAATAGCACATCAGGCACACCTGCAGAACCCCAGGGAAGGACCTTGTGAACCAGAAGACAGTTTCCAGGATGCGGTGTAGGCAACAAGCAGATGTAGCCCGTGAAGTCAAAACTGAGAACAGGAGAAGGCAGCCTGACAAGATCTGATGCTCAGCATAAAGTAGTTCTGAAGGCAAGAACGGAGACGTGGGGGAGAAGTCTGAAGCCAGGCGTATGCTTTTATTCCCTTTTAAATAACCTGGTAGTATTATTTATGCCTATATTTGGAAGTTAATAATTTTATCTGGATATGCCTAGGTCATTTTCACTGATATTTGTCTAGGACAAACATATTTGGATCTTCCATTCAGAAAAGCTTTTCAATTATGTTTTTGCTTATTGCTTTGTTCCTGAACTAGTCTGGTCTCTTCTTGGGAGCACTTACAATTTGAAGAGTGCATTTCCATTCTCTGCCTTGTGTATTTATCATCTTCTACCAAGTCATTTTCAAGTTCTTTTCGTTTTTCCCTCCATTCCGAAAAATCTTAAAACTATTCTTCCATGTCACTGATTCCTTTTTTTTTTTTTTTTTTTTTGGTCTGACTTTGGTGGTTTCCTGTGTTTGGTCTTGGTGGTTGCACATGTGCCTTTATCCCTCTCCTGATGCTGTGAGAGCTGCAGGCCCAGGGTTTACCAGAAGCAGCTCAAGCACTGCTCACAGCCCCTCTCCTTTGTCTGGGATTCTGCTCCACGGAGGAGGTACCTTGATTCTCCTGGGACCTGGCCCTCTGGCCATCAGAACTAGGGAGGACTTGGAAATCTGTAGCCCCTAGTTTGGCTCTCCCCCCTCTCCCCACTCTCCCACAATTGAGCTTTACTTAAGAAAACACACCTTCCCAGATGCAGTTCACTGTTGCCAGCTCCTTCCCACTGCTGCCGGTTGTTTGCTGGGAGTCTATCTCCCATCCATAAAGACGGAATTAGAGGAGGGAAGACAGCCCCTGAGCAGCACCAGAAACCCGTAGTCATGCCACGCCAGGAAGGCTGCCCAGGGGCAGCCCCAATCCTGCACCCTGATCCCTGCTAGGCAGGCAAGGGTGGGTGGGCCAGTGACACCCGTTTCATCCATCCCACTCGCCTGTCTTCAGAGGGGAGACTGACTGTAGGTGAAATGTCAGATCACTCCTGTGCTGGTGTTCGCGTGCCCTTTATTCACGAGCTTTCTTGGGTGTGTTAGTGCGAGCTTGGGAAGGACCTCATCAGGGGCTTCTAAACACATGACGTTGCAAGCCAGAAATTCACGTCATTGATTGTTTAGCCTTTAATCCGATTCATTTAAAAAAAAAAAAAAGAGTGACTCACTCAAAGTTATACTGTAATCAGGGGGAAAGTTAATTGGAATCCAGATTCCCCAGGATTCTAGAAACCATTCCTGCAGCCTCTAAAATGTACCTTTGGAGTAGGAAGGCTTCTTTGAGGATGCAGGCATTCTCTGAGGGGGATGAGCTAGAAAGGGGAGAAGGCCAATTTGTAAGTAATTGGAAGCTGATTAATACAATTAGAGCACTCTTCTCCGCTCAGCGTCAGCTGTGCCTTCCCGGTTTCACTCCGCATCCTGATTATAACTCAGTAGAGGCTGGGCTGCACCAACACTGACTGTGTCTCCTGCAGGGCTTTTCATATGGAAGGTGTTCGGGAAAGGTTTGCTGATTGAAAGAGACATTTGCGAAAGAGGAAAGCGGGTTCCTTGTTTAGATCACTTTAGAACCTTTTCCCAGCAGGGGGCTTTTGATTTCCCTGTAGTCTTATCACAGATGGCCCTGGCTGGGGTCCCGCAGTGCCGCAGTGCCCATCGATGCTAGGTCTGTATTCCTGCTTCCGGCCCCTCTCTCCTTGTGGCTTGTTGATTGACTGAAAGGGGAATTTGTGGAGTAGGAAAGTGGCTTCACATGGCGGTTTTTAAATCATCTCAACCCCCCCCACCCCCAGGCTGAAGGGTAACCAGTAGCCCAGTTAGGGCCCCTGGGGAGGGTCCACCTTGGCACAAGCCTGCAGGAGGCTGGGAGAATCAGGGGCTCCCTCGCTCCCAGCTGGAGCCCGTGGGAAGCAGCCATGCCAGCCGAGCCCAGCATCCTCGTGGCACTTGGCTCCCAGGAGGGCAGCCCGTGCTCACCGCAAGCTGCCGTCTGCTTCCCCACTCTGGTTCTCTTCTGGCCCTGCTGTTACTTGCAGTTTGGCTTTTTGCTGCAAACAGCTTTGCCAGAGGGTCGCCTCCGGAGGCCCGGGAGTGCGCGCAGGAGTGGGAGGCTGGCACGCGGGCGGCTGCCCGAGCGCCCCGCCATCTGTGTCTGGCTCGCTCTGGGCTGCTGCCACTGCGGCCCCAGGGGACCCGGATGGTCACACTTCCTCAGTGTGTTGGCCATCGCCCACGTGCCCTGCTCTGCCAAGTGGAGCAGCTATCAACGCAGGCTCCTGGCCTCCCACACAGGCGGAAGCAACAGGAGGAGGAGGGTCCTGGGGCCCAGCAGCCCCCCTTCCTCCTGTGGGGAGGCAGAGTGGTCTCCCACCCCTCCCTGCCCCTTATTTGGGGTGCCTACCTGAGCCTGTATCCATGCGCTGGAGAAAGAACTTTCCTCTCTGAGGTGCTGCCTGATCCAAGAGGGAACTGACTTTCTCACCGCTGCACTCCAGTCCGCTGAGCCTGGTGTCCTAGCTGGGGAGTCCAGTCTGGCTCTGAGTAGCAGGCATTAACTCAGCACCCACTGTGGGCCAGTCAGTGTCTCGCTTCATCCTCACTGGAGCCCAGTGAGGTATTCACTCTTGTCCCCGTGTCACTTGCCCAAAGACACCAGGTAGTAATTGATGGAGCAGGGGTTGAAGCCAGGTGTGTCTGCCTCCAAAACTCCTTCTGACAACTCTACTGTCTCTTCATGCATTCATTCATTTATTCATTCATTCATATAATAGTCATTGAGTATTTACTATGTGCTGGGCACTGTCTTAGGCCCTTGGAAAATAGTGATGAATGAATCAGCCAAATATCTCTGCCTTGAGTTTACATTTTAGCAGGGACCAGGGGAGGAGAGAAGGAACAGACAATAAACATAACTGTTGCAGGAAGGGGGACCCCTTCCAGGGCCCAAGAGTGGGCTCTTGTCTAACACTTGGAAATGAATTGTCCGAGGAGACACACGTGCTGACAAAGCAAGAGACTTAATTGGGAAGGGGCGCCCGGGCAGAGAGCAGGAGGGTAAGGGAACCCAGGAGAACTGCTCTGCCATGTGGCTCGCAGACTCGGGTTTTATGGTAATGGGGTTAGTTTCCGGGTTGTCTCTGGCCACTCATTCTGACTCAGGGTCTTTCCTGGTGGCGCTCGCATCACTCAGCCAAGATGGATTCCAGCGAGAAGGATTCTGGGAGGTTGGTAGGACATATGGGCTGGCGTCTCCTCTCTCCTTTTGACCTTTCTTGAATTCTTCCGGTTGGTGGTAGCTTGTTAGTTCCCCGTTCCTTACCAGGACCTCCTGTTGTTAAGATAACTCACGCAAATGGCTACTATCTTGCCTGGCCAGGGTGGGCAGTTTCAGTCAGTGGTTCCCCTAATATAACCAAACTTAATAAATGAGCAAATTATACAGTATATTAGATGTTGCACGGGAAGAAGAGAGTAGAACAGAGCAAAGAGATCAGGAGTGTGGGGTGCAGGGTGGGGAGGGAGGTAGCCGTGTTGAAAGTAGACCAACCACCATGTCATACCCATTAGGATGGCTAATATTTAAAAAGCAGAAAATAGCAAGTGTTGGTGAGGATGTGGAGAAATTTGAACCCTTGTGCGTTGATGGTGGGAAAGTACAATAGCTCAGCCTATGGAACACAGTATGACAGCTCCTCAAAAAATTAATGATCTAGCAATTCTACTTCTGGGTATATACAGTGTTCCTTACAGCATTGTTCACAACAGCCTAAAGGCGGAAGCAACCCAAGCATCTACCATTGGATGAATGGGTAAACAAAATGTGGTCTATGCCTGTTATTATTCATATTATTCAGCCTTAAAAAGGAATGGAATTCTGACACATGCTACAACATGGAAGAACCTTGAGGATATTATGCTAAGTGAAATAAGCTAGACACAAAAGGACACATATTGTAGGATTTCCTCTTTTTTTTTTTTTTAATATTTATTTATTTGTTTTGGCTGCACCAGGTCTTAGTTGCGGCACGTGTGATCTTCATTGCGGCGTGTTTTAGTGGCAGCATGCGGGATCTAGTTCCTGACCAGGGATCGAACCCGGGCCCCCTGCATTGGGAGTGCAGAGTCTTACCCACTGGACCACCAGGGAAGTCCCCAGGATTTCCATTTATATGAGGTCCATAGAATAGTCAGATTCATAGAGACAGAAAGTAGAAGGGTGGTTGCCAGGGGCTGGGGGTGGGAGAATGAGAAATTATTGTTTAACGGGCACAGAGTTTCAGTATGGGAAGATGAAAAAGGTCTGGAGACGGATGGTGGGGACAGTAGCACAGCAGTGTGGATGCACTGGATGCCCCTGGACTGTACACCTGAAAATGGTTAGAAAGGTAAATTTTATGTTATGTACATTTTACCACAGTTATAAAAAAGGGTGTGGGTGGAGACTGGCCAGGGTTGGCCTCTTGGAGGAGGCGAGATGTGAGCAAAGACTTGAAGGAGGTGTAGCGGGGAGGCCAGTGGCTCTCTGGGGAAGGAGCAGCCCAGGATGGGGCCACACCCAGTGCCCTGTGTTCACAGAACAGCATGGAACCAGTGAGACTCCCCTCCTTCCACGTGAGGGGGTCCTGGGTTCCCCCGAGGCAGGTGGAGGAGGGGTTGGTCCCCGGAGGCTCTTTGGCCACGGGGAGTCGATGTGCTCCAATAGTAAGCCCTTGGCCCACCAGGAACAGGGCCCACAGGTCCTAGCATTTGGCTCTTGCACCACCGGCTGCCCCTCCGCCGCCTACTCAGCCACCCAGGTGTGCTCAGCGGTCCACGGGGCTGGGAACCCTGTGGTCCCCTTGACCAGGCTTGAGAATAACAAGGTGTGGCAGCTTCACTGACCCTGTGATCAGTTGGTGTGACACCATCCTGACACCACAACCCGCTTACCCCCCCTCTCCCCCCCTGTTGGGCCTGCACAACCTGGCTTTCCCTGCTATGATACCCTCTTTTACATGGCCCTGGGGAGGCAGGCGAAAAGCTAGGGAGAAAGCATCTGAATGTGGTCCTTTTCTTGCGTTAATTGGAATAAAAATTTGGATAATCAGCTTTTCCTGCACGTTTTCCAGATGCCAAATGACATTGGCTGGCACGATTGTTCCCCTTCCACTAGCCAGCTGTCTGGCAGATGGGGACTAGGGAGCAGAGTGAGACTCCATCCGTTAGGAGCTATTTATTAAGCTCCTAGGTGGTGCCCAGCCCTGGAAATACACAACCATCCCCTCTCCTAAGGAGATAACTCAAGACACGTGTCCTCCTGCTATGCCAGAAAATCCTTCCGTGAAAAAAGGAAGAAGAAGAGAACCAGCCTTTATTGGGGTCCTTGTCTGGGCCAGATGTGGGGCCCTGTGTCCCCACTCCTCCCACCAAACGGAAGCTCTGGGACCTTAAGTGACAGGTCCAAGGTGACACAGCAGGACGGGCAGAACCTGGGCTGTCTAAAAGGCTACTGCCACTAGACCAGCTTCCTCCTGATTTCTACCAAGCTGGCGACCACTGCCTTCAAGAATCAGCCTTCCTATTCCAGGATGGCCCACAGGCTGGAGGAACACGGGAGGTTTCACCCTCAGTGGCCAACGAAGTGATCCCCGACTGTCTGGGGGACCCCTGGGTCCCTTGCCCCGCTTCTCCTTGCCCTGATTTTGTAAGTTATTACATCCCAACCCAGGCTAACGCACCCACAGCTGAAGCCCAGCCTGGCCCTGAGTGTTATCTAACTACTTACATCCCTGAACCTGGTTTTGGGTCCCAGCACCTGATTGTCCTCTTGACCCTTGAACTTTGCCTGCTGCTCCCCGCCCTGCGTCAACCCAAGGGTCATTGTCATAGGCCTGCTCTTGATGCTTCCTGTTTGCAAACTAAATGAGAGGGCCATTCGGTAGGCATCCCGGCTGCTTCGTCTCCACGTTGCACTTGGCACCTCCTGAGTGTCGTCTGTGTATGACGTTCAGCCTCACACGCTACTCCTAGCTGTACAGCCTGGAGAAACTCTCACACGTGCTTCCCGGGAAACATGACCGAGAACGCACGTAGCAGCATTTGTTGTAACAACAAAAAACTGGGAACCGCCCAAATGACCTTTCATGGTGGAATAGACAGGTAAATTTCAACGGATGAATTAAAAACCCAATGAGCAAAAGGGCAAAAAAGCAAGTCACTAAAGAATACACAGTGATTCAAAAATGCGATGTTCAAAAACAGGTAATGGTAAATGTTTTACTTAGAAATATACATAGAAGCAGTTTTTAAAAATAGAAAGAAAAGCAAAGGATTGCTTCACACAACATTCCAGATGGTGGTTACTTTTGGAAGGAAGACAGGGAGGGCCAACGGGGCCTTCTCAGATCTGGTCATATTTAATTTCTTTTTTTTTTTTTTTTAATTTATTTATTTTTATTTTTTTGGCTGTGTTGGGTCTTCGTTGCTGCGTGAGGGCTTTCTCTAGTTGCGGTGAGCAGGGGCTACTCTTTGTTGCGATGCACTGGCTTCTCATTGTGGTGGCTTCTCTTGTTGCAGAGCACGGGCTCTAGGTGCACGGGCTTCAGTAGTTTTGGCGTGTGGGCTCAGTAGTTGTGGCTCGCGGGCCCTAGAGCACAGGTTCAGTAGTTGTGGCACATGGGCTTAGTTGCTCCATGGCATGTGGGATCTTCCCGGACCAGGGCTTGAACCCATGTCCCCTTCATTGGCAGACAGATTCTTAACCACTGTGCCACCAGGGAAGCCCTTAATTTCTTAAAGAGTTCACAGGTGTTTACTTCAGTGTGGTTCTTTGAAACACACTGTGTTTTCATACGGTTTTGTGTGTACGCTAAATTTCACAGGCACACACCCAAAAGGTAACAGGAGATCACCAAAAATCAGACCCAAAAAAGCTTGAATCAGTGATATGGAGAAAAACCTTTAAAATCTCCCAGAATGCAGGGGGGAAAAAAAACCCCAAAGAGCTAAAAACAATAACGGAGACAATGATGAATCTGGAAGACAGAGAAGGCAACGGAACCTCAGAATTATTGGTTTTCCCCAAGAAGGAACAAGACCAATAGGAAATGAAGCAATAATCAAATCCATAACCGAAGAAGGCGTCCGTGATTCAAGACCACACGCCGGAACACCGGAAGACCCACGAGCTCTGCCAAGTAGGGGTCAGCCCAGAAACCATTTCATGTTGGCTTTGGAATATGTTTCTGAGACTGTGTTTGCACAGAGGCATGTTTGTTGTTCTGGGAATTGAATCAAAATCACGAAGCTCCTCTGAAAAGACCTGGCTGGGAATAGCCGGCCTGTCCAGTTTTCTGATTCCAGCCCTATTCACCTGCCGTGTGTGGCCCACTCCATCTGGGAACAGAGGCTGGCTTCGCAGCCAAACACCACCGCGGCACGCTTGCCCTCTCTCAGGTCTGTGCTGGAACAGGGAAGATAGTTAAATATTCGGGATTCAAAGGGATTTCATGCTGCATGCAAATAAAGACTAAGAGGAGGTGGGCGTACAGTGTTGATGAAGCAAGTAATTAAGAACAGTAGTGGGGGGGCTTCCCTGGTGGCGCAGTGATTGAGAATCTGCCTGCCAATGCAGGGGACACGGGTTCGAGCCCTGGTCCGGGAAGATCCCACATGCCGCGGAGCAACTGGGCCCGTGAGCCACAACTACTGAGCCTGAGCGTCTGGAGCCTCTGCTCCGCAACAAGAGAGGCCGCGATAGCGAGAGGCCCGCGCACCGCGATGAAGAGTGGCCCCCACTCGCCGCAACTGGAGAAAGCCCTCACACAGAAACGAAGACCCAACACAGCCAAAAATAAAAATAATAAATAAATAATAAATTAAAAATTTAAAAAAAAAAAAAAGAACAGTAGTGGGGCTTCCCTGGTGGCGCAGTGGTTGAGAATCTGCCTGCCAATTCAGGGGACACGGGTTCGAGCCCTGGTCCGGGAGGATCCCACATGCCGCGGAGCAACTAGGCCCTTGAGCCACAATTACTGAGCCTGCGCATCTGGAGCCTGTGCTCTGCAACAAGAGAGGCCGCGATAGTGAGAGACCGGCGCACCGCGATGAAGAGTGGCCCCCACTTGCCGCAACTAGAGGAAGCCCTCGCACAGAAACGAAGACCCAACGCAGCCATAAATAAATAAATAAATAAATAAAATTTTAAAAAAAAAGAAATAGTTACTTAAAAAAAAAAAAGTTAAGAACAGTAGTGAAAGCATCATTCTCCTCCGTGGATTTGTTAAACTTCCAAGACCATTCTAGACAAAGGAGAAGACAATCTCTCTGGGACCAGAGAGAGAAGGAAGATAGGGGGTCTCTGTTCTCAGTGACTTGTAGGGACCTTTCCATGTTACAGATAATCTGGGAGGTGCAAGGGCTAGCGGGGCACCCCTGGAGGCCATGGCAGAGGGTGAGGCCAGAGCTGGAGGTTGACCCGCCCGCCCCAGAAATCCTGTGACCCCGGGGCACATGGCCCTGCAGCCATCACGAGCCCTTATTGGATGCCACCTCCCTCTGAAGCTGGCAAACGCTCCTCACCAGTAATGGTGCAGAAACCTAGCCAGAGCATACCCCTCACCAGGGGTTAATGGAAGCCAAAGCATTTCCTCCAGTTCTGAAATTATCTAACCAAGGGGTTTTAATTATCTGTCCGGAAAACAGATAGCACCCTCAGAATATTTCTTCTCACTGCATTTTTTCGTTTCCACTCTGTTAGCAATTGCCTGCCGCCCAGGCTGCCCTGGTTGAAATAGAGACACAGATGTAGAGAAGAAACGTATGGACACCAAGGGGGGGAAAGTGTCTGTGTGTGTGTGTGCGGGGGTGGGGGGGATGAATTGGGAGACTGGGATTGACACATATACACTAATATGTATAAAATAGATAATAAGAACCTGCTGTATAAAAAATAAATAAAGGCAAAAAAAGAAAAAAACACTTGAAATGAAGGGGAAATTCTCTCAGGCCCTGGGGAGGGCTCTGGCTCCTGGTGGGGGGTGGGCAGGGACGGGCATTGGAAGAAGGGGCAGGTGCGTGCCCTCTTGTCTTTGCTGGGGCTTAATTTCTAGCCCGTCTCCTGGTGAGGCTGGGGCCTGGGCCCTGTGTAGGGAGCCTGAAAGCAGCCAGCAATACGGGGAAGGGTGGGTGGGGGGATGGTGGAGATGTTCTCACTGGCTTGCCAACACCGCGCGCGCACACACACACACACACACACACACACACACACACACACACACACACACACACACACGCCTGATTTTTTTTTGGCTGTGTCGGGTCCTAGTTGCGGCACGCAGGATCTTTAGTTGCGGCATGCAGAATCTTAGTTCCCCCACCAGGGATCGAACCCACGTCCCCCTGCAGTGGAAGCATGGAGTCTTAACCACTGGACCACCAGGGAAGCCCTGCCTGATGTGTTTTAAAGTGTTATCCTTTAAATTACAAATATGCAAATATTCCTGGGAGGGGTCTCATTTAGCTTTCCCCTAACACCTCAATTCTTTTTTTTTTTTTTTTAACATCTTTATTGGAGTATAATTGCTTTACAGTGGTGTGTTAGTTTCTGCTTTATAACAAAGTGAATCAGTTATACATATACATATGTTCCCATATCTCTTCCCTCTTGCATCTCCCTCCCACCCTCCCTATCCCACCCCTCTAGGTGGTCACAAAGCATCGAGTTGATCTCCCTGTGCTATGCGGCTGCTTCCCACTAGCTAGCTATTTTACGTTTGGTAGTGTATATATGTCCATGCCACTCTCTCACTTTGTCACAGCTTACCCTTCCCCCTCCCCATATCCTCAAGTCCTTTCTCTAGTACCTCAATTCTTAGTTAGCACTTTAGAAGGGATTAGTAGAGAGCCAGAACCTGGTGGGTGGCTGGTGGGTGCCTGGGCTGGGAGGGGAGCTCTGCCCCGCTGCCCTGGCTTCACTCTGGATTGCTTACTTGTGCTCTACACCGCAAGATTGAGGATTCCACCCCAGGTGCTGGGAGGATGAATACAGGGAAACCCTCCCCGGACAGAATAGCTCCTGAGGGCAGGCCATGAACACACTCTCACATGGCAGCGAAAAACAGTCACAGACCCCAGCCCTTTGTGGATTTAGGTCCTGGGGCCACCCATCTGCAAGGACATTTGATCATTTCTCTCCATTGCTCAATCTTAACACATAGGAGGTACTGAATAAATGCTGTTCGAATGAATGAATATCTGCAGACTCCCTCTTCAGAAGTTGTTTGTAAGCTTCGCCTTTCTGAGGGAGGGGAAGCAAGCCGTGAGGAAAGACGACTGCTCTAAACTTAATTCCTACCAAAAGAAGAAAAAGGAAAAAATTTTAAAACAAAACAAGAAAGTGAGAGAGGAAGAGATGAAGGAAAGAAAGAAGAAAAATAAAACTATCAGAAAATCAAGTATTTCAGTATGAAAAACTCTCTAGTTTTAATTCTGCTAGTTGTCTTAGGTGGACAGGCAGACAGATAGGTGTATATATGCATATATAGCTTTTTAATTATTCCAACCAATATTTGTCTAATCGCTTACATTACAGTAGAAACAGTGCCTATTAACTCCACTTGCCCTGAAAAATGAGGAACCCAATGCTTTTTTTCTTCCCAGCTACTTCTTGCTTTTTGTTGGGACAATCTGAAATTTGGGGACAGATTATTATTGTTACCTATTTCTAAGCATCATTTCTTTCACATTTTTATTACTTTTCAGTTATATTTACATTAGTTATCTAGACTGAATTCTACCTTTCATTTATTTCACCGATCCTGGTGAGTTTTCTGGTACCATTGAGCCCCGATTCTGGAGCTTTTTATTTTAATTCATCTGTTTGTCAACTGAGCAATTTTTTAGGAAGACTGGATGCACCTCTGTTTTCAGTTTTTGCTGATAGGATCCACGCACCTTTGGGGGATGAGGATCACAGCCCTTTTCTGATTACAGAGGCAGGTGGAGGCGTCATCCTAGGCACATAGGACGGCAGGTGATGCCGTCTCCACAGGCTGCCTCTGGTTACACATGTGTGACACAGGCTTGTGACCTGCTTCTGCCCCGCTCGCTCCTCACCCTAAACAAACCTGCACAGTCACATCCGTGCCACAGTCACACACGTCGTATACATGCCGCATCTCCATCCTGTTTGCATAGGGTAGCAGATAATCCAGCTGTAAAGTCGTGTGGTCCTAATCTGGTTTGACTGGACAGATAGCGTTTCTGGCATAAAGTAATGCTGAAAATAAATGTGCACGTTACCTTAGCACATCTTGTGTTGACTCGCCTTGCTCAGTATCAGCTTGTTGCCCTCGGCGGTAACCATGGCTTTTCATACTCAGCTTGTCACCACGGAAACCTGGTCACTGAGTACTGCCCAGCAGTCTTGAGAGAAGCGTCTCTTCCAACTAACAGCGTGATGCCCTGGGCCCTTTCTCTTTTCAGAGGGATCCAGCTCTGCCTGCCTTTATGCCGGGAAGCCCTGGTTCCCTTTGAAAAGTTGTCCAGGGTTTTCCCATTGTCAAAATTCTGACTCCTGGAGGTTAGGGGTGGGCAGTGACATCAGAGGGGGAGCTTGTCTTTCTGCAGGGGCAGAAATGTCAGTGTTGTGAACTCGTGCTGGTGTTTTCAAACTAACCATCACTTGACTAAGCCTTTCCTATCTTGCCCCACTACAAAAAATTTAATTACTGCTTTCTTTTCCTTCCCTACCAGCACATCCAGATTCAACATACCAGCCACAGACCGTTCCAACACCATGTGTCAACCTGCCAAGCAGCCCAGGGATTTAATAACATTGACATCCAATTACCAATCTGTTATACTTTAGTTTAAATCAAAGTAATACATGCATGTGCTTTTAAGAAAAAATCCAATTGTTCTGAAGAGCTTATGCTGGAGGATGGCAGTCGCCTGTCCCGCCCCTCCCTCACCCAGCCCATCACATATGGACTGCTTGCTTTAGTTCACATGCTGACTCCCGCCCTGACTTTTTTTTTTTTTTTTAATAGATCTTTATTGGAGTATAATTGCTTCACAATACTGCGTTAGTTTCTGTTGTACACCAAAGTGAATCAGCCATATGCACACGTATATCCCCATATCTCCTCCCTCTTGCGTCTCCCTCCCACCCCTCTAGGTGGTCACAAAGCACCGAGCTGATCTCCCTGTGCTATGCTGCTGCTTCCCACTAGCTAACTATTTTACATTCGGTAGTGTATATATGTCGGTACTACTCTCACTTCGCCCCAGCTTCCCCCTCCCACCCCGTGTCCTCAAGTCCATTCTCTATGTCTACATCTTTATTCGTGCCCTGCAACTAGGTTCATCAGTACCATTTTTTTTTTTTTTAGATTCCATATATATGCGTTAGAATACGGTATTTGTTTTTTCTCTTTCTTACTTCACTCTGTATGACAGACTCTAAGTCCGTCCACCTCACTACAGATAACTCAATATCGTTTCTTTTTATGAATGAGTAATATTCCATTGTATATATGTGCTACATCTTCTTCATCCATTCATCTGTCGATGGACATTTAAGTTGGTTCCGTGTCCTGGCTATTGTAAATATTGCTGCAGTGAACATTGTGGTACATGTCTCTTTTTGAATTATGGTTTTCTCAGGGTATATGCCCAGTAGTGGGATTGCTGGGTCATATAGAGCTACCATACGACCCAGCAATGCCCTGACTTTCTTGATTTATCAGCTTTAGGTACTCTCTATGGACTCGACTCCATGCTCTGAAAGATGAGGAGCTGGCTAGCTTGGACTACTCTGCTTGCCCTCTCTCCTCCTAATTTCTGATACTGTTATTATTTATTAACTCTTTGATTACATTTGTAACTTTCTATACTATTTGCCTCTTTCTTCTTCCATCAACTTTAACATTCACACCTCCACTCCTTCTGCATGAGTTGTGGGTACGAATGCCTCTGTTCTTCCCTCCCCTACTCTCACCTCCCTCCTTTTCTAGATGACACCCTTACTAATAGATTGCCAGGATTGAACGTTTAGATTGTTCTGTTGCTGTAGTTAATTCTTCCATGCTTTGTGATTTATGCCTCAATCTTAGTTTACAAAGGTGACTGAGTGATGATAGGAAGAGGCTAATGCCATTGAAAGAAGAATTCATTGCTTACAGTTCCCAAAAGAAGGGGGCATTCCATGCCACTCAGGGCCACATGGCGAAGCACCAGAGGCAGAAAGGAGTGAAGGGAAAGCATGCGCCACAGCCTTTAATGGGGTTTCTACGGGAAAGGCAGAGCAGGGCAGGGTAAGTATCTTAGGGTGGGCTAGGTTGAATAGTTTCAGCGGCCGCTGGGGCATAGAGGCTGGCCCTGGTTGCCTGGTACCTGGCCCTGGGTTGAGTTAGGGCAGGGGGAATATTGGCTTGGTGAGTGAGAGTTAGGTAAAGGGGGTGGTTAGAGTGTGGACTCAGGATCGGTTGGAGGGTTTGTAATATGACTTTCACATGCCTGCAAAAGCTGCATCACAGGGGAGATGTAAACGGCTTGGGCCATTGGTTTGGCCCTGTGATTAAAGGATGCCAAATAGACAAATACAGAATCTAAGAAAACAACACTTTGTCTCTAGGTTAATTAATTCTAAGAGCTGAAAATCAATAAATAGCATTTAATTTCACAAACCTGTATATGATTTTGTAAGAGGGTGAAAAGGGCAGGTTCTGGAGCTATACTGCCTGGGGTCCAGTTTTTATTTTGTTCTTCCCTGTTTGTGTCATGTGTTCTCTCTGTGCCTGATTTCCTCATCTGTAAAACAGAGCTGTTAATACTACCCACCTCATCGGATTTTTGTGAGAGTTAAATAAGTTATATATAAAATTCTTGGAATGGTGCCTGACACATACAAAGTGCTCAATAATTATTAGGGATTTAAATTTTTTTATCATTTTGTAAACATTAAACATCTCAGGGTCAAATGGTATGTGAAGATCACATTTTGGTAATTTGCGACACCTCGACCCCTGGACCATCCAAAGGAAAACATTCCTAGTATCATGATCAAATGGATTTCTTTTTAACTCTTTATATCTTAAACCACGTCACAGTTTAAGTTCCCTAATATTTGGACCATGACTTTCTGGTATGATTTTAGTTTTCCCTTGGAGTTTTTTATTGCCCTTTGTTCTCATTGACAAAAAAATAATGAAACTCTATGTCCTTTTATGCAGCTCCTTGATTTTACCTTCTATTGCGTGGAGCCTTCTCTTTTCCTGTCAGAAACCCCTGCAGACCCTTTTCTGGCTCTAACCTGCACTACTTACTGAAAGCCGTCTTCATGGCATTTCCCTTTGACTCACCTCCTGAGTTGGAGACACTTTTTCTAGGATCTTGTCTTCCTCTTTCTTGTTTTTCAGCTCTGTTTTGTTGGAGCTCATCCTAAAGTAACTTCTTAAAAAGGGACCATGTATAGGAAAATTGGAGTCCTTGCAAGTCTAAAAATGTCTCTATTCTCTTGTTTGATTGACAATTTGGTAGAATTCTAGATGCAAAGTCTTTTAGTGTCCAGTGTGCCGATGATAAGTCTGATGCTGTTCTAATTCTGGTTTCCTTGTAAGAGACCTATTTTTCTTTCTGGAAGCTTCTAGGATCTTTTTATATTTATAACTAAGTGATTTTATGAGTATGTATTTTCCTTTGCTTTATTTCTGCCTTAAATTCAATTAAAAACCTTTTAATCTGAAGTCTCATGTCCACTTTCAGCTCTTGGAAATGTTTTTCTATTGCTCTGTTTCTGAGGAGTCTATTATTAGGAATTTGACCCCTCAAGTTGAGCATTTTTGTCTTCATCATTTCTTCCACTTTTTTCTGTTTCTTCATCTTTGTGCTCCACATTCCAGATTTTCTCATTTTTATCTTCCGGCCTCTATTTTACATTTTTATATTTCTGCATTATATTTTTAATTTCTAGGGGCCTTTTCTTATTCTCCAGTTGTTCCTTTTTCGCAGCATGTTGTTCATATTTGATGAATGAGCCTATATATATTTTAAGTCCCTGAATTTAACTTTCCTACTTTATTCAGTTAATTACCAACCTATCCAATTGTTTCCTTTTTCTAGAAGTGTGTAGAGGTTGGATGTCCTACCAGAGGTGTGGAGGCTTAAATGCCTTAAAAAAATAATCATTTATTTGCTCATCTGCAGCTTGGGCTGGTCTCAGCAGGGTGGTCCTTTTGCTGGTGTCTCCTGGTGTCATTCATGGACCGTAGTCATCTGACAGTTTGACTGAGGTCAGGGTCCAAGAAGGCTCACTCCTCTGCAACCGGTGCTGGCTGTTGGCTGGGGTGTCTTGGTTCTTCTCCGTGTGGCCTTTTGTCCTCCGTACACTGGACTAGGCTGTCTCATGATGGCAGCAGCGTTCCAAACCGGTCAGAAGTTTTCACATGTTACTTCTGCCACATTTTATGTGTCAAAGCAAATCACAGGCCTAGACCAGATTCAAGGGGTGGGGAAAATAGACTCCACCTCTTGATGGGAAAAGAGGAAAATAATTTGGGACCATGTTTAATCTACTACAACCTCCCAGGCAATGTCTCCCTCTGTCTTAACTCGGGCTGCCATAACAAAATAACATAGACAAGGGGCTTAATAGGAGTTTATTTCTCACAGTTCTGGAGGCTGGAAGTTCCAGATCAGGGTGCCAGCACAGTTAGTTCCCAGTGAGGGCTCTCTTCCTGGCTTGCAGACTGCCATCTCACTGTGTCCTTACACAGAGGAGAGAAAGGCAAGCTCTCCGGTATCTCTTCCTGTAAGGACATTAATCCCATCGTGAGGGCCCCACCCTTATGACCTAATCTAAACCTAATTACCTCCCAAAGACCCCCATCTCCAAATACCATCACCCTGGGGTTTATGGCTTCAATATATGAATTTGGGGATGGGGCACAGTTCAGTCCATAGCACCCTCTAAGAGCCAGCGTTTCTGTTAAGTGAGCTGAGTTACTTAAAGCCTTGAAATTTGGATATGTGGTCAGTAGTCTCAGCTGATGGGTATTTGTCAGGCATCTAGCATGTGCTGGCAGGTGCTGGGGGGCCTGGGGGGCTCCTGCTGTCACGGTGCTTTCAGTCTGGTGCAAGAAACAGACATGTAAATAGGCGTTCATAACAATGTGTGTGCACTGCAGTGGGAGACCTGCCTGGCTCTGTGGAAGCTTCTGGATAAATGTAATTTCCTAAAGGCTGGATTTCATTCTCCCAGCCCAGGGAAGGAAGAAGAATCAGCATGTACAAAGGCCTGGAGGCGTGAGACAGCTTAGTGTGGTCCGGGAGTGGGAGTGGCTATGTTTGGCTGATCCCCAGTGTTGGGGAGAGAGGCAGGAGCTGGCAGAGCTCTGGGGTCTTATTTGCCACGTTGTGGAGTCTAGCTTGCCTGTCAGAGCTCCTGGGAAGCCAGCACTGTGTGTGTGTTTGTGTGTGTGTGTAGGTGTATGTGTGTGTGTGTGTAGGTGTATGTGTGTGTGTGTGTGTGTGTGTTCAGGTAATGGGGTAGGGAGAGCTATGCTGTCTCCCTGCCAGGGTGGGTGGACCCTTTAAGAGACATTCAGTAACAGGCCATTTCCCATGGCTTTTCAAGACTGGATCTTGTTAAGCAAACAGAACATGGTCCCCCTGAAGGCAGAGTCCCACGCTCTGTCCCCCGGGGACAGTTCCTTTGCTTTGCCAACTTGGTTTGTTCATTCAGTCACTCAGTCAGCAACATTCCTGCCACGTACAGCCTCCTAGCTGGGTCCTGGGAATACAGGGATGGCTCCGGCACAGCCCTGCCCTGGAAGAGCTCACAGCTTCTTAGCTGGGTGAGGGTCTGGGGCAGCAGAGCCACGGGGCAGCAGAGCTGCTCTGATGATGCACAAAGTGGCACTGAAGGCTTCCTAGGGGAAGTGTCCCTGCCTCATGGAGCCAAGGGTGAAGGGCACTCCAGGTGCAAGGAACAGCATGTGCAAAGGCCAGACTGTCCCCCCCACTCCCAGCCCTGGGGTGAGGAGCAGAGAGCGTGGTCGCCTCCCCTGAGTTGACGCAGGTGCACTCCTGAGTTGCGTGGGAGGTGGGGCGAGGTGGTAACACACGGAAGGCAGAGCAGTGAGCAGGGGCAGAGGTCTTAGGCCACCCCTCCCACATCCTCCCTGGAGGCCAGTGCCCTAGACCTGCCCTTCTGTCCAACGGGCTCTGCCAATTACCACCTTCTCCAGCCACAGCCGTTCAGGAAACGCCGATGATTAGCGATTGTTATCATGGTAATTAAAATTCCCTGGGAACAGCTTGGCTAATATCCATCAGTATCTGCTGTCAGGTTGGCAGTGAGGTGAAATTGGAATGAAAACCTCGAGGCAGAGCACAGAGCGCGAGGCGGTGCGAGGGGAGGATTTAAGGCTGAAGCCACCCCACACCCTGACCTCCCGCAAGTGCCATGGGGGCTGTGTGGGTTTTTTCTCATTAAATGGCATTTTCAAGGCTAGCTGCTTTGCTGGCCTTATCACAGTGAACCACTCGTGGGGAGCAGAGCGCGGCTTTGCAGAATCACACGGCTTCTCCAAAAAGCAAAGGTTTTCCCCATCTGCGGCCCTAGACAGGAATGGTTGGGGGTTAATTTCCACGGAGGGCTTTTCCCACCACTGTTCTTGGGGACGGGGTCAAGTGTTGATGTCAGGCTGTGGGTGATAGACTTGGATGCATATAGCAGAAATCACATGATTAAAAGCTACTGCATTTTATGGGGTGGCGGCAGGCTGCAAGGCGGGAGAAGGTCTGAGGACTTGCGGGGACTGGTGTGGGGGGAGGGGAGATGGCTGCTCAGAACTGGGAGTCCCTCACCCCTCGCCTCACCAGTTTGACTCTCCCATGTGGAAGGCATTTTCCAAAACACCCGACAGTGTCTTGAATGCACCTCTACACGGTGTGCCCCCCATACCAAGTGATGCACCTGTGTGCTCTCGTCCCTCTGCCTTGGGGACTCAGAAAATGCTGCTTCTCCAGCTGGTCCGGGATCACCAGCCAGTCTGGTCTGGTCTCTGCCCATCACAGCGGTATCTGGCCTTCCACCCCGACTGCAGCGCCAGCACGAGAGAAACAGACAGACCAAGGCCCCGTTACAATGAACTCACCTGCCTTCTGGACCCCAGGAAGGCGCTGCACGCCTGGCAGACCCGTGGGGCCATGGCCCCTGCTGCGCATAAATATCGGGGTGAATTGTGTGAAACTGACAGGGGTTTTTATAGGTCAAAAATGGTTGAACACACACACACACAAAAAAGGTTGACTATCAGTAGTTTCATGCAATTCAACCTAATACTTTGGATCTTGTGCTCTTTATCCCGTTTTCCAAAAGCACTTGACTGATCAGTGTTTTTTAGGTGGGTGGTACGGGTGGAGGTGTATCGTTGCAACAGGAAATGAAGCTGATGGCATGGGGCCCGCTGGCTGTGATATGCCAGGGTGGGCAGGGGCAGCCGGGGCTGTGGGTCTCACTGGTGCTCGAGGAAAGACTGGGAGCACGTGGCTGCCTTGTGCCCTGAAGTTCAAGGTCAGGGATGTGCACCTTGGCACGCCCTGCTAGGCACTCCCTCTTTATCCCTCTTTGAATCTGAAGTGGTAAATCCACTTGATTAATTACAAGAACTTGGGTGAAACCCTCCGGCCAGTTCCCCAGGAAGGCGACAGATTATATGGATTGGGTCACGCTCCAGCAAACAACCCACGGCTGCCAATTCAGTCATTCAGCCGGTGTTTACGGAGCACCTACTGTGTGTCAGGCGTGTGCTAGGAGCTTAAAGATCCAGTGGTGAGCAGAGACGCCCTGGGCCTCCCTCCCGGCTGGTAGACTCTGGTGGGAGAGACAGACAAAAATAAAGGACCAGCCAAAAGGTGGAAGCAACCCAGTGTCCATCAGTGGATGAGTGGATAAAGAAAATGTGGTGTATACATAAAACGGAATATTATTCAGCCTCAAAAAAGGAAGAAAGTTCTGACACATGTTGATGAACCTTAGGGACATTATGCTCAGTGAAATAACAAATACTGTATGTACGTCAAAAAGGCAAGTACTGTATGATTCCACTTAATTCGTAGACAGAAAGTAGAACAGTGGTCACCAGGGTTTGGGGGAGACAGGCATGGGGACTTGTTTAATGGGTAAAGTTTCAGTTTTACAAGATTAAAAGAGTTCTGGAAATGGGCTACCCAACAATGTGAATGTACTTAACATACTGAACTGTACACTTAAAAATGGTTATGATGGTAAATTTTATAATGTGTGTATTTTAACACACTTGAGAGTGTAATGTGGGGTCCCTCCCCTGAAGTCACTTAGTGCCCCGCTGGGGATTTGACTTTTCTTCCTGAGGGCAGTCTGACGATATACGTCATCATCTATGTACACTATACGTCATCATCTATGTATACATATCCCTTGACCCGGCAGTTTCACTCCTGGGGATATTTCCTAAGGCAGTAACCGACAGCCGTCTGATGATGGGTGTGCCACAATGACGTTTGCAGCACTGTTCAGAAGAGTAAAAAATTGGAAACAATTTAAACTCCCATCAGTGGGGGGTTGATTTAATTAAGTTTAATAAATCCAAACTATAGAACCATAGTTTCATGTGGAGACCATTACGTATTAACACAGTACAACTGCTGTGATATATAGTTAAGTATCATATAATAACACCTACATGACCCTATTCTTCCAAAAAGGAAGGAAGGAAAGGAGGGAGGGAGGAAAACTGAATTGTATATATGCCCAGGAAAGGGTGTAAGAAGATTCACAACACAGTGTTAAGCAGGGCTCTATCTGTGTGACCTTCCTCATTTTGCTTTTTTGTTATTGTCCTAATTTTGCATGATATGTGTGTATTTCTCAGGGGAAAAAAGGCAAAGCAACATCCATGGTGGGGGTCAGAGAGGCAGTGCAATGAGGGTCCTAAGCCCACCCAGACCCCACCATTCACAGATGACTTTCGAGGGCTTGCTTCACTTGGTCCCCCCGAGTCCCAGACATGTTGGGGGCAGGAGGCTGGCATGCCCAGGGGAGGGCAGGCAAAGCCAGCACCGATGGATGCCCAGGCCTTCGCTTAGCAGAGGGAGGCCAAGTGAGCCCCTCACCAGCCCCCCATGGCCCTGGACTTGGACACCTGGTCTCAGGAGCCACTCAGCAGCTCTACAAGGACAGGGTAGCCTTGGTGGCGGCTGTTTGTGTTTATTTCCTCTCCCTATGTGGCACTTCCCTGCCCTCTAGGCATCTAGACACTTAGCATCCATGATGGTGATGTGTGACCCGCTGAGGATTTACCCCTGCTCAGCCACAATTTAGCAATCCCCTACTTCACATCTGTAGACTGTTGGGATGAGACTCCGGGAACCTTCAGTGTGGAGTAGAGGCCAATAGAATGGTAGGCTGGCCTTGGGCAAGTTGCTTAACTTGTCCGAGCCTCAGTTTTCCCATCTGGAAAGTGGGAATAATAATAGAGCTTCCTCAAGGAACCGTTATCACCAGATGCCTCTGGGAATGGGAAAGGAGACTTTTTAATTTCGCACTTTGTGAATTTTAGATCATGTGCATGTATTACTGATTCAAAGAAATAACTACGTATCGTAGGAGGGCTGCGAGAGGATCAGAAAGGGTTTTCCAAGGCGGCTCCGAGAAACATTCATCTCTATGTTATTCAAGAGCCACACACAAAAGCAGACCCTTCTGCGCAGGGAAGCTGGGAGGGAGGGCTGAGGGACTCGTGCCCAGGACAGTGTTTGGACTCAGTGGTCCTGTGCCTGGCACTCTGGAGCATAAGGAGGTGACTGCCGTCTACCTGGAGAAATAGATACACCTCACTCCACGAGGGAACAGTAAGTGCTACAGTTAAGGTTCTGCAGACCCATTACTAGGGTTGAGTTCCTCTAGGAAAACTTGCTGGGTAGGTTCCAAGTGGGAAGCACTGTCTGTCCTTTTGCTCTGTTGGAGAGCCCTGTGCACATTGGTATATTAAAGGCTCTGAGAAGTCCTGCAGTAACAGAGCTTGGTTTAACTTGGTGCTTCTTGATGAACATGATGGAGAACTCTTCTTTTTTCTTTTCTTTCTTTTTTTTTTTTTTGGCTTGGTCCCTGCTAACATCCCACAGATCCAGTTGGTGTAGAGGAGTTGGGGAGTGGGAAACACTGTCCTCTAGAGAATCAGGGCAGACTCTGGCCTTTTGATTTGATTTGATTTGGGTTTTTTAACATCTTTATTAGAGTATAATTGCTTTACAATGGTGTGTTAGTTTCTGCTTTATAACAAAGTGAATCAGCTATACATATACATATATCCCCATATCTCCTCCCTCTTGCATCTCCCTCCCACCCTCCCTATCCCACCCCTCTAGGTGGTCACAAAGCACCGAGCTGATCTCCCTGTGCTATGTGGCTGCTTCCCTCTAGCTATCTATTTTACATTTGGTAGTGTATATATGTCCATGCCACTGTCTCACTTCGTCCCAGCTTACCCTTCCCCCTGCCTGTGTCCTCAAGGCCATTCTCTACATCTGCGTCTTTATTCCTGTCCTGCCCCTAGGTTCTTCAGACCCTTTTTTTTTTTTTTTTTTAGATTCCATATATATGTGTTGGCATACGGTATTTGTTTTTCTCTTTCTGACTTACTTCACTCTGTATGACAGACTCTAGGTCCATCTGCCTCACTACAAATGACTCAGTTTCGTTTCTTTTTATGGCTGAGTAATATTCCATTGTATATATGTGCCACATCTTCTTTATCCATTCGTCTGTCTATGGACACTTAGGTTGCTTCCATGTCCTGGCTATTGTAAATAGAGCTGCAATGAACATTGGGGTACATGACTCTTTTTGAATTATGGTTTTCTCAGGGTATATGCCCAGTAGTGGGATTGCTGGGTCGTATGGTAGTTCTATTTTTAGTTTTTTAAGGAACCTCCATACTGTTCTCCATAGTGGCTGTGTCAATTTACATTCCCACCAACAGCGCAAGAGTGTTCCCTTTTCGCCACACCCTCTCCAGCATTTATTGTTTGTAGATTTTTTGATGATTGGCCTTTTGATTTTAAATTGTCCCTTTTGAGTAGGGGACTTGGTCCCCTGGTTGTAAAGCTGTGCACGTTTGTCAGATGACAGGAGGAAGGTGACAGTGACAGTAGTGGGCACCATGTCTGTCGAGTGGCTGCTCTGTGCCTGGCACCAGGCTATGGGAATTTACATTCACTTGCAAGCCTGACCCTCATGGCCGCCCTGGGAGCCGGCACTGTTCCTGCCTTCCACCTACCGATGATAAAACTGAGGGTCACGAAGGTTGATGCGTCCAGATCCCCCGGCTGCGGGATGACAGATCCAGGATTCAAACCCACACATCTGCTCTGAGCTGCCAAGGCTTCCTCTTCTCAGAAAAGGTCACCTCCTTCCTTCACATGCTCCCACTCTTCTTATAAATACCCTGAACACATTTCCTTCATCAGGAAAGAGATTACAGAGCCCTTGGCGTTTTCTGAAGCAGGCGTTAAGGGTTCAGGAACCTTATTGCACTCGCTGCTCTGAATTCTAATCTGTGGCTCTCTGTAAGCTCCGGGCCCGTCTGTGCCCCCCACAGAGATGATCACATCCCGAGAAGCTCTCCAAGACCGTGGTCAATGCCAGGCCGTGGCCAGCCCAGCTCTTCCTCTGACCTCTTGTCGCTCTGCCCAGAGTCTCGAGGGGAAGGGGCAGGCCGGAGGAATGCAGTGGCTTCTTGAGCGCCTTCTGGGAGGCGGGGCCGGCTGGGAGCAGGGTACAGGGAGGACTGCTCTGCATCCTGTGCTCTGAGCAGATGTCTCCCCCTCCAGGTCTGGAAGAGGTCGGGGGCCTGGTTCTACAAAGGGATCCCCAAGTACATCCTGCCCCTGAAGACCCCCGGCCAGGCCGATCACCCCCACTTCCGACCATTGCCCATGGAGCCAGCAGAGCAAGAGCCCAGAAGTACTGAGAGCGGCCGCGTCTACACGTGGGCCCGAGACAGAGGTAAGTCCCCACTGCCCCCTCTCCGGGATGGCAACCAACATCTGAGCCATCAGCCAACCAAGCAGTGCCACATGCACCAGGCCAGGGCCCACCACCCCTCCATGTGGCTCACACTGGTCTTTGTTCCTCTCTGTGCCCTTGGCTCCCCGCCTGCACCACGTGGGCGGCTGGTCCTCAGCAGGGTGCTTGCTTGCATCAGGAGGGTCCCCTGGGGGCCGTTTCACCAGCAAGCACTAATTTGGGGGCGGGAATGCCATGGACAGCACTATGGATCTGTGCAGAAATGTGATGTCAGTTGAGGTTTTTTGCAAAGTATGAAAATGCATCTTTCTAAGGCAGGTCTGTACCACCTCTTCTCAATGCTTGTCTATGTCTCAGGACGGGGGACTCCTGGCTTCCCTGGTCTTAACAAGCAAAGTGACGGTGTGCCCAGGGCCCCTTGGTGTTTGTGGTGACTGCACTGATGTGGGTGTGTCCTAAGTGGCCACCATCAGAAGGGGAACGCGCCCCATGGGTCATGATAACAGTGCTTGGGGTGGTGGACGGCTCTCCACTGCTTGCATGATGCTATAGTGCTTGTGATTTTATTTTCAAAGTTCCTGGTCTCACAACAGACTCTGGAGGTGGACAGAACAGGTATTTTGTAGCCCCATTTTATAGATGAGTAGCCTGAGGCCCAGAGAAGAGGAGGGATTTTCTCAGTTCGGTGTGGCAGAGCTGGAACCAAAAGGTGGGGTCCTGCCCTTGGGGCTTTGGCTCCTTCTGCCCTGAAGTGTCGGGAGTTTCAGCCCAAGACTCAGGGTCTGAGGGTCCTACATGAGACATGGCAGCCGGAGGGATGAGGGCTTATCCTGTTACTGGGGACGATGGACCCAAGAGAGTAGACATGGCAGCTGCTTCTGAGGGGCTCTCGAACATCTCCATGTTTGGATTATGACCTGGCATTTATCTTCATGTCATTTGGACTTTGGTTTTCTTGTTACAGAAGTAAGGCATGTTTATTAATACAGTTTTGAAAGTTGTCAAATGATATAATTTAGAGGTAAAAATCCCCTGTAGGTCAGCCCTTCCAGACATAACTGGCATTAACAGCTTGGCGTCTGTTCTCCAGATATTTTTTCTCGGCATCACCCGGGTTTTTGCAGCCAGCCTTCCTGCCTAATTCTCCTGGGCTCTGTTTGCACTTCTAATTCCCATGAGTTCACCTTCCCTGCCATCACTGCCACAGAGCAGCCTCGGTGGGGACCACGGCAAGTGCAGGTGCAACCTGGGCAGTCAGGGGGCAGCGGGCGGCCGGAGCGGAGTGATTTTCCACCCTCAGCGCTGGGGCTTTCTCCTGCCCCTGCCCGGTCGGGGTGCATCTGTGTCCCTCAGACCGAGGGAAGAGATGCGGCTGTGGAGGCTGAAGCTGGGGGACACTGGCGGGTCTAGAACGTTGTTTCCCGTAGATTGAGGAGGAGAGACCTTGAGGCCTCACCCCGAGGGGCCTCAGTGCCCTGTCTGCTCCAGCACCAGTGCGGCACACGTGAGCACGCGTGCATGCACACACACACACGCACGCACGCACACACATCCCTAGGGAAGGGCAGGACCTTCTCTCATCTCCTCCTCAGCCACGCAGACACACAGATGCCCTTTTAATTATGTGGGCAAGGAGGCCAGCGGCCCACACACTTGGAGTTGGCACCGTTATTAACTGACTTTGCAGTGAGGCCGGGCCAGGCAACGTGGAGGTCCCCCCGACCCCGGTGTGAACTCGGTCTCCCTCTGCAGACTGGGTTGGAAGCCCCCCAGGCCCCCAGAGCACAAGGCCGCTGGAAAGTGGCTTCCCCTCGCCATCTGCAGCCCCATCATCAATGGTGCGGGGTGCCAGGCAGCAGGCTGGGGTCAGAGCTGCGGTCTGTGGTCCAGATCAGAGCCTGTCTGCTAAGCCTGGCCCTCGTAGCACCCCATTCAGCCCCAACTGAGCTTGGGCCAGACAGAAACAGAGTGACCAGCACTGGGGTGTGGGCTCCCCCAACCACGCTGGAAGCTATCTGCAGGCAGGGCCGTGTCTGTCCTGAACAGGCCGATTCCTCAGCACGTAGCATGGGAGAGGCACAAGGTAGATGCTTATTAGGTGATTGAGTGGAAGAATGAAGGAATGAACTACCCACCTGCTCCGGGATGTTTGAAAGGCCTATGGAAGGATTTTCATTAGGACCTCAGGCTCCCGTGGGTCAGGGGTCTGGTGGACAGCCCAGGAGGCTGTGAAAACCACCTTGCTCTCCTGAGGCAGCTCTCCTCCCGCGTTCCTGTCTCCAGGGCTAGCCCCACAGTCCCTGCTCCCTGATGTGGGAGCTGATCCTGACACCAGCTCCCTCTCTCTGACCACCCCCCTCACCGCCCCTTGCAACACTCTCTCCTCTTTCTTTCACTCTCTCTCTCTCCCCACCACCTTCTTCTCTCCCTCCCTCCCTCTTGGGCAGGTACACCTGTGCCTCCCAGCTTCTCCCCCCGCCCATCCCAGCTCACTTCACTTGGAAGAGGAAGGGGAATCAATAGACAGAAGCCAAGAACTTTGCAGGCCACAGAGCAATCAAGTGAAATGTATTGATGTTTTTGTGGCAGGTCCCTTTTCTTCCTCCTTTAAATTGTCCTGGTTAATTTTTAATTACATGAGCATACCTGATAAATTTTTAACAAGTTAAACAATTCAAAAGTCTATGAAGAATTAAAATCTCTCCTGACATCATCTCCAAACCCCTTTCTCCCTATTCCTACCAACATATACTTGATATAGGGTTATGTTTTCTTTTGTTTTTATTTTAACAACAAAAATAGCCTCTTACCCGTAACTCTGCATGTTGCTTTTTTCACTTAAAAGAATATCATGGGCATCCCTCCAGGTCAATCGATATATAGATTTTATTTTATTCTTTTTAATGGCTGAGTAAAATCCCATCATATCATATATTGTGATTTAATTATTCACCTATTGATGGACATTCAAATGATTTCTGGCTTTTTGCCACTGCAGGCAGTACTGAAACATCCTTATATGTATCTGATGCTTCTATTTCCGTAGGGCAGGTTTCCAAAAACGGATTGTGTGTTTTAAATTTCAGTAGACATTACCAAACTATATTCTGAAAATGTTATAGTTTTTTATACTCATCTATACCTGCATCCTTGCCTGCCATGAATATTTTTGGTGTTTATCATTTTGGCCAGTAGGCTAGAGGAAAAAGGATATTTCATTTTTCTAATTTGTACATTTGAACGTCTCTTCATGTCTTATTATTTATTGATTATTTAAGCTTCCTCTCTTATTATTTATTGATTATTTAAGCTTCCTCTTTTAAAACTTGCCTGTTTAAACTCATTGCTCATTTTTTATTATATTGTTTATTTTCTCTTACTGATTTGTAGATGCTCCTTAGGGGTATTAAATGGGTTGCAAACCTTTTTCTCCTTGACTTTACATTTTATTTGACTTTAGTGTTTACTGATAGTATTTCGCCAGTTAAAAACAATTTCTTTTCATTTTTGTGAAGTCAAGTATGTCTTTCTTTTGCTTTGTGGCTCATAGGTTTCCTGTCTTGCTTTGAAATGTCTTCCTCTACAAGGTTAAAAAAAAATCTGTTAAATAAAAAGTTTAAGTAGTATGAGAATAAAAGGAAATACTTAAATATGATAAAATTACCCAAAAAGCAGAAATGTAACACCAAATATCATATTAACTGATAAAGCACTGAAGCCATGTTCTATCAAAATACAAGTCAAGAGTACCTCCATCACCATCATTCAACAATATTCTGTAGTATTTAACTAATGTAACAAGGCCAGAAAATAAAATAATCTGTCACTATTGGAAAAGAAAAAATTCTCTTATTTGCAGGTGACGTAATTGTATACCAAGAAAACCCAAGAGGGTCTACTAAAACAACCCACTAGGATTAATAAGAGAATTTGGGAAGTGACAGGACACAAAGTAAATCAATAGTTTACACCAAAAAATCAACAGTTTTACTCTATACTGACTAATTAGAAGTAGAAGTGGAAAAATCCATTCATAATTGCCACAAAAATTGTAAAATGCCCACAAACAAATTTTAAAAAAGAATTATAGGTCAAACATGGAGAAAATTATAGACTCTTATCAAAGGACACACAATGGAATATTACTCAGCCATAAAAAAGAATGAAATAATGCCATTTGCAGCAACATGGATGGACTTAGAGGTTATCATACTAAGTGAAGTAAGTCAGACAAAGATAAATATCATATGATATCACTTATATGTGGAATCTTAAAAAATGATACAAGTGAACTTATTTACAAAATAGAAATAGACTCACAGACATAGAAAACAAACTTATAGTTGCCAAAGGGGAAAAGGAGGGGAGGGATAAATTGGGGATTTGGGTTTAACAAATACACACTACTGTATGTAAAAGAGATAAACAAGGACCTACTGTATAGCATAGGGAACTATATTCGATATCTTGTAATAACCTATAATGGAAAAGAATCTGAAAAAGAGTGTGTGTGTGTGTGTGTGTGTGTGTGTGTGTGTGTGTGTATATATATAACTGAATCACTTTGCTGTACACCTGAAACATTGTAAATCAACTGTACTTCAATTTTTTTTAAAGTTACTATAGTGAAGAGAAACAGTGTAGTGTTGTCACCAGAATAAATAGAATATCTATTTATATAGATAAGTGGAACAGAATAGAAAAATAATAGACCTAAGGATGTATGGAAGCTAAACATAGGTGGCTTTTCAGTTCAATGGGGAAATAACTGGTTTATTTATCAGCCAGGGCTAGCATAATTAGATTTCCATCCCATTCCATCTGTATCCAGAAACGCATTGCAGACAGATTAAAGATCTAAATGTTAGAAATAACACAATGAATGTATTAGAGAAACATCAGAAGTGTTTCTTTCCTCTGTGTCAAACTCAGAGACACTCTGGCGCCTACAGGACAGGTAGGCTGACTACCTGAGTTGGCTATGCTCTCCCTCCTGTGGACACCGGGTGTTGATTTTGGTCCAGGATTTGCGTGCAGACCCCTTGGTGAGCCCCCTACAAGCTTGCTCACAGCAGGACATTCGTTCTTTCTCCAGGATAGGGTAGGGAAACAGTGTGACCTGAGTTCCTCCTGTGACTGACCCTGGGTCTGACCTGGCTGCCTCTGGGGAAAGGGCTCCACCCTCCCACCCAATCAATCCAACTGGAGTGCGTGCTCCGCGCTACTTTCCCTTGGCAGGTCGTTGCTCCAAGTTTATGGCAGCAATAAATATAGTCAGTTTTTGTGTACTCCCAGGCCTCTTTGTTCCCCTGTGAAATATAAGGTGTAAATAGTGGAACCAGTACTGTGGGCTCTTAGGTCTTAATCTCTTTCGAGTTGGACCCACCTCTTTTGCAGGCATCTTTCCTCTCAGCTGGATTCCCACCCTCGGGCAGTGTGTGGAAAGATATTTGCTGGGTGTAGGGATATTAATCTGGCATATTTGGGTAATAAGAGATTACATTTTTTTCTCATATACTTTTTTTTTTTTTTTTTTTTTTGGCTGCGTTGGGTCTTTGTTGCTGCGCGGGGGCTTTCTCTAGTTGCAGCCAGCGGGGGCTACTCTTCGTTGCGGTGCGCGGGCTTCTCGTCGCAGTGGCTTCTCTTGTTGTGGAGCACGGGCTCTAGGCACACGGGCTTCAGTAGTTGTGGCACACGGGCTTAGTTGCTCTGCAGCATGTGGGATCTTCTCGGACCAGAGCTTGAACCCATGTCCCCTGCATTTGCAGGCGGATTCTTAACCACTGTGCCACGAGGAAAGCCCTTCTCATGTACTTGAAAGCTTAGAGGAGGCAACTGCAGCTTTGGTTCAGCAGCTCAGTGAGGTCAGGACAGATGTCTTGATATCTCTTGCTCTTTCCCTCATGGTCACAAGATGATTGCTACAGTTCCAGCCATTACTACAAGGAAAAGAAGAAAGATTAAAGAGGAGGCTGGAAACTTAAGCTTTTCCCTTCTGCAGCCTTGCATTATAATAGAAGCAGGCTGGTACTTGTGCTGGGGGAGCCTGATGCCCTATTGATGGAGAGCTGAATTGATCTGACTGAAGTCATTATGTGTGGCAGTTTTGCTCAGATAGGATTTTGTGCTTCTCTGCCTCCAAGGCCGAGGACACTTAACATGATGGCGCTTATCTTCTTCAGCCCCCAGTGCTGTGACTGGGAGACAGCACTGCCCTGGGTCTGCTCTGTGGCTGGCCTGCCCCGCCTTTGCCAGCTGTGGCTGTGCACCTGCGATGGGGTGGGGGCAGCGCTGAAGCCCCAAGTCTCGGGTCCATACAGTACTCCGGGGGTATTTTAGGGTGTGTGTCCTTTTCTCAGATGGGAGCCAGAGAGCCGAGGTTCCTAGGAGACCGACTCCTGGATCTGTGAGGCTTTGCTGTATTCGCCTCTCTTAGGGAGCCTGGGGCCAGGCAGGGGGTGGGGGCCGGAGGCCCATCGCCATCTAAAGCTTTCGTCACTGCCCTGTGGCCTGGCCAGCCTGGGGAGGCCTTTCCATTCTGCCCGCCCCGCTAGACCCCAAAAACCCCCGGCTGAGCACAGGCAGGTGCTCTGAGCTCCCAGTAGCCACGAGGCAAATTCCCTTTCCCCTCCCCACTGAGGCCCCGGGCGCAATCCCTCCCCAGGACCCTCCGCAGGAACCCTCCCTCCTCCCACCCTCCGTCATCCCCCTGAGCAGAGCACAGGCTTCCTGGATGGAACTGAACAGAATGACACACTGGTCACTTCAAGGTCTGTTCTGGAAAAGTACTTCGAGGTTTTGGATTTTTTCCAGCTGGGTAGTTTTAAGAAAAATCAGAGTTTTGTTACCACTTTATTGGTTCACTAGGTTTTAAACAAAAATTTTTTTAAAATCCTGAACTGTGGTTCTGTTTGCAGTCCAGTGAAAGCAAGCTTCGGGGTTGTTTGGGTTGAGTGGTCTGGCTCAGCTAAGCTGCAAATGTTTTCCTGGGGCCGCCCTTCCTGAATGACCCCTCAGCCAGCCTTCCCGCCCTGACGCCGCCGTCTCCTGTCCCCCTGGAGAAGCCGAGTCATTGGTACTGCATTGGCCTCAGCCAGCGCTCCTTGACTCACAGCCATTATCTCATCTGATGCTCAGAACAGCCTATGGGGCAGCTAAGGACGTGAAATTGACTCTAAGTGATGGATGAGGAGGGGGATGTCTGCCCAAGGTCGCATAGGCTGCAGCTAAGAGGGCCTGGGATCCAGGCTCCTGAATCCCAGCCCACTCTCCTCCCCTCTGAGTGTAGCTCAGAGTAAAGCTATTGCCCAAATCGCCACACACACTGGCTTTCCCCTTTCGGACTTGGTTCAAGGGTTTTTGGTTGCCAGGCTGCTGAGGAAGTTCTCCCAGAAGCAGGGATGGAGAGGTAGGCTTTCGAGGCCTGTGGGGATGGGGGGATATGGCAGCATCTTCTTCTGCTTCTCAGGGAACTCTCGGATCAGCTCCATTCCCCAGCCGCTGCCCGTCCAGCAGCTGGTACTCAGCTGCAAGTCTGCATGCCCTTCAGTCTCAGCCTCTGCCCCCACTCTCAGGACCCATGTCCACACTTGGGGAGGACGTGATTGGCCCAACTCCCTCCTGCTCAGGATGCCCTTTATGCATCAAGCCTGTAACCCGTCAGACATTATAGATGGTGTGGCCCGTTACGCCCAGTTGAGGCTGCTTTCCCCAAAGGCAGAGCTGGGACAGAGCAGGGAGAAATTTGTATCTCTTGCTCAATAGCCATTGAATCACAGAATTGGGTGTTTTGTATCCTACAGGGCAGTGAGCTCCCTGTCACTGGGAGCATTCAAGCAGAGGCTGGATATTATAGTAGGGATATACTATGGCTCAGAAACTGGGGGAAGCTTACTGTGGGGCTTGTTACTGTGTATCCAGAGTTATGACCCCATGTTGTGACCAGGGCTGGGGGGATGAGGACACAGTCTATGGCCCAAGATTGAGAAAGCCGCATGGCTTTGAACCCGAGACCTGTGTCTTGTTAGCACAGAGCTGCAGCCGACTGAGCTAATAAGCAGTTTCGCGGCAGCCGTTTTTCCATCAAACGCATATGCTGTTTCCTGACTTCTTAACGCAGCATGCTATTTATACCAGTAGATCCATTCATTCTTAATGAGCCACGGTTGTGGATTGTAAAATGTTTTATTTTCAGACAGGATTGCTCACTGCCCACAGCCAGTTGTTGCTATGCCGCCTTCCTTCTCTCTCTATTCCTGAGAAATGAGCGTTTTGGAAGCTCCTCGGGGCGCCCTCTCCCCCACTCCCTACTCACCCCCAGTGTTTCCCCAGCAGACTCAGGACTTGCCGTTTCTATCACATCAGCCTGGACGTGGTACATGAACTCCCTGCAGCCTTCAGAGCAGCTGGGAGTGTGTGTTGTAGGGGGCAGGCATGGGCGGGGGGTGGGGGCAGGCTGGCCAAGGCTTGGAGAAGGAGGCAGAGTAGAGCAGGAGGGCTTCATCGTTTGGAGGTGGGATGCCATCTGTCCTGGGTGGGTTGGACATTTGCCATTGTTATAGGTCGCAAACTGATGGAACAGTGACTCGATCCGACTCACTGCTTTAAATTCATTGACAACTTTTTTAAAGGTAGAGAATGTTCATTAAAAAGAATATGGGGTTCTGGCTTCTTTTTTGAAAATCAGAAGGTCTGGCAATACCGCCCCTCCCTGGAAAAATTGGACAGGCTAAGTGGCAGCTTCCCCCTTCACCCAGGCCTTGCAGTCTCTGGTTTGCTGCAGTCCCCACCCCTCCCTATTGTCTCTCACGCTCTTTGATCATCACCCTTGCTGGGTTATTAAGGAGAAAGTGAAATAGTTCTTGTTTCCACATCCCAGTGAAAGAGAGAGAATAGAAGTTAGACCAGCAGGGACACCTGTTGCAAAAACAGTGGGCGCACGTCTCTGTGGAAGTGAAGGCTTCTCACATCCAGCCCACCTCACTCACTGACCCTTCACCTGACCAGTGGGAGGCAGGAGCCTGACCATGGCACATCTGGGGGTCCTTCCTCCTACCCTGACCCCACAAATCCTGCCCACGGTGGTTCTGCGCCTTCTGTGGAGGTGACCCACCACTGTCGCCCCCAGGGCCTTGCCAATAAGGGCTTAAGGGGTCAGGCCTTGCAGACCCTCCTGTGTTTTAATAGGGGATCCCCGGGCAGGAAAACTTTAGTTTTTTAAAGTCCTTCTTCCTCTCTGGGCCTTGGTTTCCCCATGAGGAGGATGGGGATGACGGCGACTGGGACAGAGAGTCCGTTCTCTTCCAGCTCTCATATCTCACGGTTCCAAATCCAAGGGGATGAGACTTTATGGAGGAATTTCTGACAGGTGGTAAAGCAGCTCCCAGACTGTACATTGAGGCTGCGTCTACCGGAAAGACCAGCCCCATTTCAGCAGTGGCCCCGTCTCTCTCTCACACACACACACGCACACACACGCACACGCGCTTGCACACACACACACACGTGCTCTCACACACACACACACACACACACACACACTCCGGGTATGTGCTGCCAGTGGAATCCCATCCCCCCTCCCCCCACCCCATGCCCTGTGTTTGTGGAAGACGGTCACTAAGTGCTTATGAACTTCCTGAATCTTCCTTTCACGGTCCTGTCCCCAGGATTGTCTCTAATGCTTCATTATCACCTTCCCTGTCTCAGTTCGTCTTACACCCTGCATGGGTTCTAGAGTCCTGGGCAGCTGGAAGTACCTGGGCTTTTTTAATGTATAAATATAATAGAAACCACCAAATACACACAGACAGGTGTGAGCCAGAAAGGACTGCTCAGAGAGGAGGGACGAGCGGCTGCTTTTGAACCACCTGAGGAGGGTGCTGTGTGCCCAGCCCGGCACCCTGAAAGCCATTGACCCCGGTCTTCACGGTGTAGGTCGGCTGTTTGGGTCCAAAAAATAAATAAACAAAAACACGTCCTAGCTGGGCAGTCCTGTCTGTGGCTCCCACTAGCTGTTTAGGGATGGGACGCCATCCATCCCGCCGGGGGCAGGAGAGGGGGTGGGTGGTGCTGAGTTGCCCGAGCCCACCGTGAGCCCCGCTCGGGCAAACACCGACAGTCAGTCTTCTGTGCGGCCACCGTTCCTCCAGGCTCAGCTGAGGGCCTGGGTGCCACTTGCCTGTTGGTCTGTGCAGGTGAAAGAGGCAGGTCTCAGGCTTCAGCCGCCGTGGACCGCAGCCCGTGCCAGGCTCTGTGCATTTGTGTAATCCCCTGACACCTGTGCTGGGGGTACTACTGTCGTCCCATTTTATAGAAGAGGAAACTAAGGCAGATAATTTACATTGTAATCTCGGCGTGGGCAGAACGAGAAATCCCCATGGTGTTTGGGAAACTTTGCCCTTTTCCCAAGTCTCAGGGAAACAGAGGCCTGGCCATGTCTTGCGTGGCTGTGTTTTGAAAGAGAAGCCCATGCGTTACTAATTTGTCTTGACCTTCGGAGCCCTTGGTGAAGCCAAACGCTAGCTCGATGCTGGCATGTGTGAATGGAGGGGCCACCCCCAGAATAGAAGCCCTGAGCTTCCAGGAGCCACCGTTGTCCCCACTGCTGCGCCCCACCCCTGCCCCCTGCAGCCCTCTTGCCTGTCCTAGGCATCTTCGCTGGCCTGGGGGTTGATTTTCCAAGAGCAGGAGGCCCTCATTAGCCACACCACAGAGGTCAGGGGCATGGCTATCGCTTCTAATTTGTCCCAACCCGATGACAGCCTCAGCTGCAAGGTGAGGTCTTGGGACTCCTTGCCCCCGCCAACCCTGCAATCCCCATCTGAGCTGAACTGGGGAAACAGGCCCCACCCCCAGGCAGCCCGGCTTCAGCTGAGCAGATGACCGCAGAACTCTGGCCAAGTGCAATAGAGCACACCCCTCTCCAGCCGCTCACCTGCCTCGCCGTGTGGACCTACAGCTTAATTCCGCCCACTCTAGATTTCTCGGCCTTTGGGGACCTGGTGAAGTGAATAAATCTGGGCCTGCCTGCCCTGTCTGACTCCAAGAAAGCCCTGGGAGATAGTGCTGATTCCACTCGGCTCAGCAGTCCTCTCCCCGGGCCTCTTGTCTATCACGGGGTGGAGGCCGGCCCCACGGATGGGGCCAGGATGATTTCCGCTCGCTGGTCCAGGAGTGGCGGCAGAGGCTGGGAGAAGCTGTCTGTCCGGTGATCTCCATACAGGAAGGAGGGGCTGGGCCGCCGCTGCCTCAGTGGCTCCTGGGGTCCACATGGAGTCCGGGCAAAGCTGGCAGCCCAGCCCCCCACCTAGGCTCTGAGATCAGATGCCATGGGCCTGAGCAGGGACTGAGATTCCAGCCCCAGTGAGGGAACCTGAGGGATACACCCTGAGGCCAGACTCTGAGGGGACGTGATAGACAGAAACAGAGACGGAGACCCAGAGACAGACGGACAGACATGTGCAGAGACTGGAGAGTGAGAGAAACCGACCAAAACAGAAATAAGGATCAAGAGACAAACCCAAGAAAACTCAAAACACACAGGGACACAAAGACACACAAGGGAGGGAAAGAAAGACAAGAGAAGCAAAGGCAGAGAGAGAGCTTTTTTTTAAACCATCAACAAGAGAGGCACAAAGAGATGAAGTCAAAGACAAAGACCCAGAGACACACAGAGACCTAAAGAAGGACAGAGAGAGAGCACTGACGTCATGGAGCGGATGAAGATGCGTTTTGCATCCCAGCAAAGGAACCCTCAGGAGGTATGCGCCCACTTTGCTTCATCTCTGCCACAAATCAGAAGCAATAACCTGCCAGAGAGAAATAGTGCAGAGCACATCCAAGCCAGACCAGCCCCTCGTCCCCTAGGTGCCTGAGTCTGGAGCCTTCCATTTGAGCCTATCCTGGCCCTGGAGAAGCCCACCACCTGGCCTTTGCCTTTCCTGTTCTCTGTCAGGGATGCCTGGCACACCCCAGTCCCAGCATTTCTATCTGCCAAAATCATGCCCATCTTTAAATTCCACCTCTTCCAGGAAGTCCTTCCTGACTTCTTTCCCTGAACACTCTCCGCTTCCCCTACAGAGTATCATGTTCTCTCTGGAAGGAGCTGTTCTTATCTTCCATCCGTCCATCTCCCATTCTACCTGGAGCTCCTCCAGCCAGGGCAGGGCCACAGGATTTCAATGCTGGCTACCCCATTGCTATTGATCTGAGGATTCATCTTCATTATCTGGTGCCTCCTGTCTGTCTGCAAGCCCCAAGGAGGGAGTTAACTAAAATCAATGGCGAATGAATAAGCAAGCACAGGAAACCCTCCACTCCCCAACTCTCAATTCCTGGACTGGTCTGTGCTGTCCCTGCTGAGGTCCCAGGTGGCAGCCTGGAAGGGGAACCAAGGAAGGAGAGCTCCCAGGTCCCACTCCTTCACCCCTCCTTCTGTGGTGGTCCTGTGACTATCCCCACCTCAGAGGTGAGGAAATGAGGCCCAGGGTGATCAGGCCGCTGGACAGGGTGGGTCACCCGGATCTCCTGACTCCGAGTCCAGGAGGGAGGGAGGGGGGCGGGCTCTGAGCCTCTCTGGCTCCACCCAGCCCACCCCTATGAGGACAGGCCCCCTGGCCTTGGGACTACATTTCTTATTGTCCAGACCCTGACTCTCTGGGACCCTGGAGGGAGTTTCCAAAACAAAGGAAGAGCCCGTCCTTGTCCTCGGGCCTGGGGTTTGGAAGAAGAGAAGGTTTTGCATGAACAGTGCATTCCTCTCCCCAGATCCCACTCATCCCGTGTCCATGGCAACCGGCCTCCTACAGCCCCTCCCCCCATTAGTCTGTGCCTAGCTCAGGCTGAGGCCACCATCGCCTGGCTCGCTCGTCCCACTTGAGTGTCCTTCTGGGAGAGGCTGCAAGGAGGCGCCTGCTTGGTGGAGAGCCCAGCCCGAGCTGGCTCGCCACCACCTTGCTGACCACCATCAGTCCTGCTGTCTCTGCACAGTGCCGCGTTCTCTCCTGGGGAGGCTCTTTCAGAAAGCAGTCAACACGTATTTGCTGAGTGCCTGCTTGGCCCAAGGCCCAGTGATGGGGGCTGAGGGAAGGAGCCAGACGCCAATTAAGACGTGACCCTGCCCTGAAGGGGTTCCCGGTACAGTTGGGGAAGTCGAGGCAGGTGTTTGTAGGAAAAGAAATGCAATGACGGGTTGTCTGAGAGGGGCCAGAAGAGCTGCCCCAGCAGTTGTGGGGAGAGTGAAGGAGGGCCTGTCTTCCATCCTTGGGCTGGAGAAATTTTCCAACAGAGGCACGGTTTGGATGGGTTCCTGGAGGATGAATTGGAATCTAATTTTCAAAAATATGTATAGGCTCGTATGGCTTTTTAGACTTGCAATGCTTTTTGTCCTACTTGATCTCTTGATCTTATTTTATCGGTAGTTGTTATTGTCTCCATTTTACAGATGAGAAGATTGAGGTTCAGGGAGATGAAGGTATTTGCCCAGGAGTGTCCAAAGCAGAGCTAGAATTCAACCCTAGATGTTGGGAGTGAACTAGACGTTTTTCTCGCACACATTGCAGCCCCTGCCTCTGGCGGGAAAAGGCATGTTGAGGAGACAGAGGATGAACTGACCTGCCTGCAAGGGACCAGAGCCCTTGGGGTGAGGCCAGACCCATGGGGTGCCCTGCATCCTGGGTGAGGAGGAAAGAGCGGAGATTCCAACAATAGATAGGCCTGGGTTCAAATCCCAGCTCGGCCTCCAAACAGCCTCTGAAGGCACCTAGTGCCTCCAGTGTCTTATGAAACACAACTTGGAAATCTAAGCTCCCCTGGAAAAGGTGAGTCCACCCCTGTGAAGTTGGCCCGGGCACCGAACATGGTGAGTGCAGAGGCCAGCTCTGTGCCAGATGGTGTGGGCCATGAGTTCAGGATGCCCCCCCATCAAATAAAATAGCCCCCATTTAGCAAGCACCTACCACGTGCCAGACACTGCCTGTGTTATCTCTATTAATCCTCACAACAACCCAGGAAAGGATCCATCATTGCCCCATTTCATAGGTGGGCCTGCTGAGCACAGAGAGGGGAAGAAACCGACCCAAAGTCCCACAGCTGGGAAGTGGCAGAGCCAGGACACTGTGTGACTCAGAGCCTCTTCACCACCCCCGCACCTCGCTCCTGCTGCCACCAAACAGAGCCCCAGACTTGGGAGGCATCTTGGTGGGATTTCAGGCTGAAAGCCTGGCCCTACTCCCAGGTGGGGCAGCCCTCACCTGTTGGGGACAGCTCTGTGACTCTTCTCTGCAGCCGTGCCAGCCTGGAGGGCTGGGTAAGGCTAACTGGGGACGTCTCTGCATTCCCCAGGGCCTTCTCTTTCCTTTACATTAAAAAAAAATTTTTTTTTGCTTTTAGTATGCAAAATTTTCCACCATCTGCTTTGCCTTTGGCAGAATGTTTGCTGAAAATATCTCTCTTCCTCTCTAATTCCCGTAATTTCTTGGGGCTTTGGGAGCCTCCAAGCAGAGCAGCAGATGCTTATAAGGGCCTCCCAAGCTTACAGGCTGCTGGCTGTCCTTGTGCCAGGCAGGCAGATGTTGTGTGGCCCAAAAGTCACATCTCCCCGCCTCTCAACCAGAGTGGGGCACTGGGGTCTCCCCACTGATGGAACAAACCTGACCCGAAGTTAAATCCTAGGATTCAGACCCGGAGTGGCTGTCTAGGTTGGCCTCCTTTTGTGTGTGATGAAGCCCTGAGAGGTGTCCCCAGGGTCACAAAGAGAGATGGTGGCAGAGCAGAGGCAGGAAGCAGGTCCCCCAAATCCCAGTGCAGTGCTGTGAGGTCAAGTGGCCAGCATCCTGCCTGTCCCCTGGACCGTCCCAGGCAAGGTATCTCCACAAGCCGGCAGCTGCCACACATGTTCTCTGAGGCAGTCAGGAAAGACTTTCCAAAAGGGAAGACTTCCCCCCACCTTCATGTACCAAAACTCTGAGTTTCCATGGTGACAGTCAAATTGCAAATCCATCTAAGAGTGAGCCAGGGGGGGAAAAAAAAAAAAAGCTGGCCTCTCCCCAGAGAAGGAGGCATGGCTGGTGCTGGGGCTGTCCGCTTCTGAGGATGAGAGCTGGGCAGAGTGGGGCAGCCCTGCTGCGGCATGATGGGAAAATCTCAGGGACACCAGGTCCCCAAGCAAGTGGTCCGGGGGCTCAAGCCACTGCAGAGGGGGAGGCCCCCCTCCTCCCTGCCTCCTGGCAGAGCCCGGGTGAATCCATTTAGTGACACCTCCTTCTTGGGGAAGCTATCGGGACAGTCTTCTCCCTAGTGTTTTCCCATTTCCAATCTGAAAATCAGGCGTGGGCAGAATACAAGCGCTCGTTACTGACCGAGCCATCCTGGACTCAGCCTTTGGGGAATTAGAGGAAAAAAATCAGCCTTCAGACACACAGAGTGTTTTGTTGAGGATGGAAGAACAAGAACCAAAAGATTTATCAGCCTAAAAGCTTTGTTAATAGACCTGGAAGATTTACGATTGCAGCTGCTGTGCAGAGAAAAAGGTGGCAGCGGCAATCGAATGGCAAATTAGCCAAGGTTCGGGTTTTACAGCAACATTTGGAGGGGGAGAAAGAAGAAAAAGTTCTTCCCTTGCTGCCGGAGGAGTATTTGGATAAACAGCGTTTGCATTGGGCTGTGTCCAGGGATGTTCTCTGCAGTGTCTCCTTGGTGCGTTTCTTTCCCACTGACATAAGTGCCGAGGCCAGGTGTCGACACTGCCGACTTCCTTGGGTTTATTCCTTTCGAGTGGGGTTTATTAGAGTGGACTAGAAATGGGATTGAGTCTGCACCACAGAGACCTCTAAGCTGAGGCTTGGCCCCCTGCTTGAAATCGCAGACACAGTGAGCAAGGATGCTTGAGCCGAGGGAGACGTATCCAAAAGGGATGAGTCGTTGGCTGGCTGCTTCTCTGCTCTGTGATGTCTTTGTGAGCTCATTTGTCATCTGGGGCTGTTCCCCCACTTCCATGGCTGTGGCCCTTGTCTATAAAAGGAGACAAAAAACAAGACAACTGACTGTCACTTGGGGAGGTTTATTTTTTCTAAACCTTGCACAGCATAGGCATCAAGTGGGAACTAGGCAATATGGCCCCCGAACCCCACCTCCAGGGTTGGTGCTTGGACAACACATACCCCTCCCAACAAAAAATGCTCTTGCAACATAGCATAGCAGTCTTCTTGCAGCTTAAGCCCACTCTTAGCTCAGCACTGTGACCATGTACCACAGATGACAGAACAGGGAGCAGAGCGAAGAAATGAGGTGAATGAGGGGCCACCATAACCCGAGTCCTGGGATGTCCTTTCCCATCGCCTCCTTTCAAGCTCTTGGTATGTTGTGCCCTGTGGCGTCTGCTCATTAGCACCAAAGAATCCAGGCATTATTTCCATACCATGGAGCCCCATGTCATGTCCCCTACCCCCCCAACTGCCTCAGCCTCATATTCTCCACCCTGCCCCAGAATTTTGAAGGTCCTGCATATCAAACATGGGGGAGACGGAACATTCCAAGTCAGGAAAAAGGAATAAATTACCCGTAAGCATCTCTGCCAAAGAGACGGGGAAACCAATGCGGAGAATAGTAACCGTGTTCCCCTCAGGGATTTCCCACTGCTTAACAGGCTGCTGGACACCCCTCCTCCTGCTGCGGGAGGGGGCAGAATCCTCCCCAGTTCCTTTGCATCTGCCCCAAGGCAGACGTGGGGAGCTGCTTGCTACCTCCTGCCACCTCCCACTCCCTTTGTCTGGGGACCCACAGAGTTGGCATTTAGTCAGTCAGTGAATGAGCCAAAAATACGTAAATGCTTATAAAACTGATGCCCATAAAATCGGGTCTCGGTGGATTCATAATCAAAGAAACCCAGTCTGGGACCTGAAAAGCAATTGCAAAATAAGTCAGGCCTTTACTTGCGTTTCTCAAATATTGTAAAGGGGGCGTGTGGACCACAACCCCTCCCGTCCCCATCTCTTTTTGATTCTACATCACAAAAGCCCAGAAATCCAAAGCAGAACTCTTCCTTGAGGGCAAGAAGGGAAAGAAACAGCAGAAGAGGCAAAATCCTTGAGCAGACAGAGGAAGGCAAAGCTGGAAACAATCCTGTTAACATCGTTCTCGTCCCACCCCCACGGATCAGGCTCTGCAGGAGAAGCACGCCGGCCTTAATTGTGGTGCAATTTGGCCCCTGCCCTCCAGGAGCCTCTCGGTCTGCTGGGGGAAACACACACAGAACACTTAAAGCGGGAAGTAGTTGCTGCAGGTGCAGCAGAACACACAAGGCGTTCAACCAGACAGGTGGGAGCCATAGGGAAGGCTTCCTGGAGGAGGTGGTACACGAACTAAGCCAGAAGAAGAGGGGTGGGCAGGGCATTCTGGGTAGAGGGAAGCCAGTCCCTGCGGGAGGTGCTGACCGGCAGTTTGGCAGGAGCTCCAGGCCGCGTGGGGCCAGAGGAGCCCCAGATAGGAGAGCCAGTTGTGCGGGATGATGCTGAAGAAGTAGTGGAGCGCAGGAGTTCAGGCTTGATCCTGTAGGTCCCGGGGAGCCTGTAAAGAAGGGTGAGCCGGGACCTGTGTGTTAGCGGAGCCTGTGCAGAAGGAGGTGCCTGTGGATGGGGCCCAGCTGGGAGGTGTCACAGCAATCCAGGCTGGAGACGATGAGGCCTTGAGTGAAGCAAGGGCAGCGACCAGGGTGAGGAGGCCACTGATTGAAGAACCGCTTAGGTGAAACTGGCAAGATGTGGGAATGAGGGAGGGAGAAGAACCAATTAGTCATTAAAGCTTTCGAAGCATGGCTGCCCTGCTGTGGAAGCACAGGGTCAAGGATCTCTTAGGCTGAAGTGGTCAGCCAGCTCCAGCCCCTCTGGTTGCTTGGTTCTATGACTTGTGACTTCCTTAGCTGAAAGGTGACACAGGCTGAAGGCATGAAGACTTTCCAGAAGGCTCTAGATCCAGGTGGAAGCTACATGGCATAGGTCCTGCCATTTCCCTTCCTGTAACCACTGTGGGCTTCCCTAACTGACCAGACTCTCTCCCTGCTGGGCCTTAATGCAATTTCAGGATTCTCCTCTGCACGCTGCTCCAGAGGGGCCTCGAGCATCAGATGAAACCTATTAGCCGCCCTTGATATAGATTGATTTTGTTTCCAGTATCATCTCCCACCAAACATGTCCCTATGGCTCAGGTTTGTTCTACAGATCAAGTAAGATAATGCTTCCCAGGTGCCTAGCACAGTGCCTGGCAGAAAGCACTCAACTCCCTCCGTAACCAGCATATTGCATTCCTGGGGAAGACACACTGACTCTTACCCCACCCGCTGAGTTAGTCACCTATGCGAGCTGGTTACCTGTGATCCCAAACCTTTCTGTGTGGTTATACTTGCTATTATAATTACATCATTTAATTAAATGTTATATAAATTGATGAAATAAGTCAGAAAAGACACAGAGTCGTTTCATTAAAACCAAGACTTTGGAAAGACTTGGTAGAAGTGACTTGCTTAAAAAAGCTATTGAATTAGGTGTAGGCAGCACAACTGTAAAAAAAAAAAAAAAAAAGAGAGAGAAAGAAATGGAAAAACAGAGGATTCTTGCTTGCCCATGTCTTCAAGATCTGCTCCAATTTAAAGAAACTGAACCTGAGAATCACAATGCAATATGGATGCAGTTTAAACACGAAAGACCATGTGGGTCGATCTCAAAGAAGCACCCAAGCCCTCCATCAAAAGATTGGCGAATGAATGTACATTTCTATGCTTAAAATTAAAAGTGTTTAATGTGTGAATAGATCCTGTATTATGACTCCCACTGTTGATTAACCAGCCAAATATGGTTGCATTTAGTCCAGAAAAGAGGGTTTCCGCCACAGCTGTGGGAGCTCCCCCTCCCCTTCCCTCTCCTGGGGTTCCAGCCCCACCAGCCTTGCTCCTTCTGCATTCACAAGACCCCACTGGGAGTTGCTGGATGAGCTGGGATGAGAGCCCAGGCCTGCTGGCTCCCAGTTCAGTTCTTCTGGTGGAATCAGAGTGGTTACAAACACAGGCTGTGGAGCCAGCCCGCCAGAGTAAGAATCCCACTGTGGGCAAGGGCCTCGGTTTCCTTGCCTGTGAAATGGGGACAATGCTATTTCCTATCTTGCAGGGTTGTTCTGAAGCTTCCTTGAGTTAGTGTATGTCAGGGGCCTGGAGCCCTCCATCAGGGTCAGCGAGGACTGGAATTATTCCTGCAGAGCATGGCCGGGCACCTTTAAACGCTGCCAGGTGCAGTTGGACCTGCACCAAAGCGGGTAATCAGCTCCTGCCAGCAAGAGGCTTCTGATTCAGCCACAGGGAGGGGGTGATGGGTGGAGAGGGCTGCCTGAGGACTGAGCCCTCCCTGCCGGTGCTGGTCATACTGGGCACCGTCCCCCCGAGTCCCAGCCTCCTCGCACCGGGGCTCACCTCTTTGACTGACAGAAAGGAGTACCCTGCCATCCCTATCCCCGGACCACTGTCCCCATGCCCCGAACACCAGGGCCGGCGGAGGTCCTATGCTACTTTGTCCTGGAAGGAAGAGGCCTGCCCCGGTCCCCTCTGTCTGACACGCCTGCCGGTGGTGGCCAGTGGGGGTGACCTCCTGTGCTGGTGTCTCTTTTCCAGTGGTTTCCAGCGACAGTGACAGCGACTCAGATCTCAGCTCCTCCAGCCTGGAGGACAGACTGCCACCCACTGGGGTCAGGGACCGGAAAGGCGACAAACCCTGGGGGGAATCGGGTAAGTGTGGGAAGCTGCACTGTTTGTTCCCCAAGCCCCCAGGGCAGTGGTTTTGCTGCTTCTTCAGGCTACCGCTCCCTAGTGGCTCCCCAGTGGGTGGGTCTGTGGAGTTGTTCTAGATCCGGGAGGCAAAATGGGCCTTCAGCTGGGAGGGCTAGGAGCTAAAGTGTTGGCACCACTCAAGAACAGATGGAAAGGGGAGTTCCCGGCCGGCCTATGGTTAGGATTCGGGCTTTCACTGCCATGGCCCGGGTTCAATCCCTGGTCAGGGAACTGATCCCACAAGCTGTGTAGAGCAGCCAAAAAAAAAAACATATGGAAGGGAGGCTCAGGTATATATGCAGAGAAGGCCTGGGGGCACATTTTCCATTGCTTTCCTTTAGACACAGGAAGGACCTTCCCAGGAAAAGGACCAGCTTCATTCAGAGTTCCTCCAAAGGTTAGAACTAGGATACTTGCATGACATTTCAGGCTGAATTTAATACCTAAGAAGAAAGCTTTTCAATAACTGCCTCAAACTGGAAGGAAATGGGAAGTGGAAGGCTGGGTGATCTTCTGCCAGAACTGATATGGAAGGAATTCCTGCCGGGGGTGGCAGTCTGGACTAGGTCAGAGATGCCAATGCCTGGCACTCCTGTGCCCATGGCAGACATTACTAGTTGATCATGGTACTCTCTCCCAGAGCCTGACATGGCTTCGGAAGCCTCCTCCATGCAGTTTTCCCAGGGATCAGTATCAGTAGGCGGGGATGATGCCTGAGGTGAAAACTGTCCCCGGACTAGACGGTCTCTTAGGCCCCTTCAAGCTGCAGATTCTCTCTTAGAAAAGTGTGGAGGACACTTACCTGCCAGCCTTGGTTGCTAGGGCAGGTTTTACGCTCCTCACCTCCCACTACCGCAGCTCTTGTCCCCTCTCTTCACACGGGCTCTCAGCTGCGACCAAGCGGGTCAGGAGATGGAAAGAAGGAGTGCAGTCTGCAGGCCCCACGTCTGCTCTCTGGGCCGGGCAGGGGCTAACAACCGTGTCCGAGTGAGGATTCTCTAGTTTGCAGAGGCAGCAGTGAAGGTCCCTCTTGTTGGGTTAACAGAAATTTACACGCTTCCCCACGACACCCTCCTTCTCCGAGGGCAGGACAGACTCGACCTCACTGCCAGTTTTCATGTGGGTAACTACTTGTTCCTTAGTGAGATGACCTGAGGGCCCATTCGACTGCCTTTGTAGGTTGTGGGCCAGTTGGCAGTGGCCAGAGGGTGGGGTCCCACTAGAACATGGCAGCCATGTGGATGGGGAAGAGGGGGTGGCGGTTCCCAGGGGAAGGGGCTCTGGCAGATGGTCCCATAGATACAGGTCACAATTCCAAATGAGGAGACTTTAGATCAGCTCCTTGTCAGGCTGAGATGGTCCCTGTCTCAGTTCAAGGCCCAAAGGACCCCGCCCTGAACCATTCATGTGGTCTCTTGCAGGTGGCAGCGTGGAGTCATCAAAGATGGGGCCTCCCCGCCCACCCAGCCACCTCTCAGGGAGCCAGAGCAGCCTGGCCATCGAGACCGGACCGGCTCTGCGGACCCGCAGTGGGGTGCCCCACCCTGGCCGGACCCAAAAGGCCACAGTGAGTACCAAGCTCCTCCTTCCAACCTACCCACTTCCTCTCTATCTGCCCCCACCCAGGGGGTGTTTTCAGTTCTCTGCGCTGGAGAGTGCTAGGGGGTGTTTTCAGTTCTCTGCGCTGGAGAGTGCTAGGGGGTGTTTTCAGTTCTCTGCATTTACGAGCCCTGTGCCAGGTGCCAGTCGAACAGAGGCAAGCCAGACCCATCCATGCCCACAATGAACAGAGAGAGGGACCCAGAAGAACAGTGGTGACCGTCCCTATCCGTTCTCAGTAACTGTAACAATGGCTGGCTGTTTCCATCCTCTGCTTTATGAAATGTATAATCTTTCAGAGCATTTCCCTTCCTGCCTAACAGTCACAGTAACTCCGTTTTCAGAGCAGCTGCTATTCGCCAGGCAGTGCGTGCCCAGCCTGGGCCGGGTGCGGTGGGGGACAGTCCCTGACCTCCAGAAACCTACCGCATAGCTGAGGAAGGCCAATCAACTCACCCAAAACAGAGCCCAGGCCAGGGCAGGCCCAAATCCTAAGAGGGAGGATTCAGGACCCCTAGAGCTGACGGCATGGAGGCCGGTCTGCCCTTGCACTTCCAAGGTCAACTTTCGTTCTCTTGGCCAAATAGACAGGAGGCTCATTATCCCCATATGGAAGATATGGGCTTCCAGTGTGGAAGCCGAGGGCAAGAGTCTAAGCTCCCACCTGCCTCGGCCAACCTGAGGTCACCATGCACTTGGGGGGCAGGGGAGTCCTCACACTCAAGCGGGAGAAAATTGTGCAGGTGCACGATCGGCGCCTAGCCTCCTTCCAGAAAGAAGCCCCAGCTGGACTTAGTGCATCTACAACCAGAGGATCCACGGTGCACACTGTGCGGGTCAGCGCAGCATCTGGTGCCCCTGCCGCGCACGGGGACGGCTGCAGGCCTGCTGGGGTGGGGAGTACCCACAGGAAACCCTGTGGGAGCGCTCCTCCCCTCCCCTTTCCCTTCCCCTCCCTCCTCCTCCCTCATTTCCCCTCTTGATGGTCACGAGGGACAGAGACAGACTGTGACACTGGGTGCGCAGGTCTCAGGGAGGGAGGCGCCGTGGGCGTGCACCCTCTCCCCCCTACCCTCGCCTCCTGCAATCCCCCAGAGAGGGCAGTTTGGAATCAAGCAGGCCCAAGCTCCAGTCCCAGCCCTGCCACCCATACCCATGGGAACTTGGGCAAACCATCAGGTCGAACCACATGAAATTGCATTTTTGTAGATCAAAAACAGTTAAATATTGGCCAATCCATAAGATTCAACCTAATATTTGATCTCTCAGTGCCCAGTTCCATTATCACTGAAATGGGGACCACATTGTGTCCCTTGCAGGTTGCAGGGAGGGTAAGATCCAGGGTCCATGTGGGGTACCTACCTGAGTGGGTCTTCAGGAAATGTCCAGTAATCATGGGGCAGGCTGTGTGGCCCAGCACATAGACAGGGTTCCAGGGCTTAAGCTGTTACTTGGACAGGACTGGCCTAGACGAAGGTTGTATGTTCCCACGTCCATTTGCTCCTGCTGGCCTCCCGAGATCACCTGTGTTGACTAGCCCAGGTATCAATGGCCACACTGAAGCACGGGGACTGGGCGACTTGCCTGCAATGACACAGCACAGCGGAGCAGGGCTGGGCCCAGCATGCAGGCGCCCCCTGCCCAGCCCTCAGCCGCCGGCCCTCCCGGGCAGCCCCCTGCTTAGTTTCAGATGGGGCAGCTGCTTCAGGTGCGGGCCGCTCCAGCAAGGAGTCAGCCTTCCCTGCATTTCATTCCCAAAGTTCACACTGTCACTGGGGTGGGACTCTGCCTCTGCTCCCCCTATAGTGGCCTTTTTTTCTCTCCCCCAAAGGTAAAAGGCACACCTGGGCGAGCCCCTGCTGCTGACGTGGGCTCCGACGGTCCCCTCTGCCTGCCCTGAGCAGAGGCGTGCTTGGTGCATGGGGCAGGCTTTCCGGTGGAAGAGCTTGAGAGAGAGAGCAAGAGCTGGAGCCAGACCCTAGCCGGCTCCTTCCTGACCAATCCCCGGGCCCTCCACCGCCAGCCCTGTCGGACGTGACCTCTGACTCAACAAACCAGTGTTTGCGGGGCTGAGTCTGCTTCCCCCCACCCAGTGCCTTTCTGCACCCCTTCTCTCCTGGGAGCCCCCCTCTCCACCACCACCCCAGTCACTCCCCTCAGCCGTGACCTTTATTTATTGCCCCCAGCCCCACCCCCAGTCTACCCCTATGTTCATTTTAAGTTTGCTCTCGTCTTAGTTGGACTGGAAAGGCCTTCAGACCCACCTTCTGGGGCTTCCCCTCTGCACTGCAATTCCAGAGGGTGCCAGGCAGGGCTTTCTCCATATTTGTATTCACGGAAAAAGAAATCAAAGCCTGAGCGTGACCCTTCACACCTGAGCGTGGCCCCCGGAGAGGAGCCCAGAGCAGGTGGGATGAGAGATCCAGCCATCCTTCCCCTTCCCCTGCGGCTCTGAGCGTGGATGCAGCCTCCTCCCTCCTGGCCCAGGAGCTGCTCTTGAACCTGGCTCTCTGTTAGGTTTCTTGGAAGCCCTCCTTGGCCTCCCCGAGGGCTGGTGGAGCTGGAAAGGGTTCTGGTGAACGCTGTGAATTCACTCACTGAAGAGCAAGCCGCCTTCAGCTGAGCCCCCTGCTGGGCGGGAAGCTCCCTAAGCCATTAATTCACTCCTCTTCAGTAGGCTCAGTTTGGCAGAAAAACACCTAATTCAAAGTGTGGGCAGATGCTTCTGGAAAACCTTTCCTGGAAGAGAGAGAATGTGTGTTTCTGTGTGTATGGCGTCCACACCCTCCTTCCTGACCACCCCGTGCCTGGTCCTCGAAGGGCCTTCTTCTCCAGGCTCTCAGGCCCCCACCATTAGCTCTTTTGCCCTTGTCGCTGGCAGACAGTTAAAAAAAAAAAAGTAATAAAAACACTGTTTCCCTGTGACAAGTTATGCTTCAGAATAAAAACAATAAAGATTAGAATTTGCATTGAGCCAGCGTGTTGATCAAAAGGCCACAATCGCTTGTGTTTCTGAGATGCATCAGTAGAGAAATGGATGGAAAAAAATGTGCTGGTTGCTGGAACACTTGCTAAGCCACAGTAAAAGGAATGAGCTAGATCTGCGTGGGTTAGAAGGGCTCACAAACCTAACGTTGAATGGGAAAAACAAGGCCATCTAAGTAAAAATAAAACGTACAAATAATCAAAATGAGTTTTATGAACTTATATGTACATGTGTCAAAATGCGTGTAAAATGGGCAAGGATTTGTGGTTAAACACTGTGGACTGAACACATCTGTATTTCCTCCGTCTCCCCAAACCCCACCAAAATGACATAAAGGAATGAAAATGGCATGAACTGCAAAGATGGCAGCAGGTAAGAGAGGTCTGAAAACTTTGGAAGATGGAAGAGTATAACTTGTTTAGTGCCACCTTCCCCCATTCCCCAAAGTGTCTAAGGGAGCTGGCAGCCCTTAACAAGCCCATTTTCTCTGCAGAATCCCCCAAATGCTCAGAACATGGAGGGACCAGGTATCCCTAAGGTGGAAGTTCAAGATGCTGTGAAAATAGTATTGGTTGGAAGAAGTGGCTAGACCTGAGCCCAGATGGCACATGACTGCCCTCCTCTGATCCTGGTAGAAGACAGGTGTACAGCTGGCCAAGGTTGAACTAGAAGGATTCTGGATTGGGAACCCCAAGACCAGCCAAAGGCTGGGGTGAAGCGATGGTTAATGGGGAGACCCTCAGCCCCCTTCCTCTGCTGACAGCTGGGCCTGTTCCCATCCAGCCACCCCAAGGCAGGACATTACTGAATTTCTCTCTGGGAAACTGAGCAAAGAGAAAAGACTGACAGATCCTGATATTGACAATTCCCCAGTCTCTACCCAGTCACCACTATGAGGCCCCCATTCCCAAGCCCGACCCACATGTACAGAGCTTCCTGTTAGCTTTGCTGTGTTACATAGTGGCAACAGCCAGGGGCACCAGCAGTTGACCAAAACCAACAGCCGAAGGTACAGAGACTCCAGTACACAGAAGAAAGGGGTCAGAGAACAATCCTCTGAAGATATTTGCCTGTGAGACAGGAAGAGAGTGTCATTTTTTAAAAGGAAGTGTTAAAGCTCTTGAAAATTTAAAAAATATATATGATAGCAGAAATTTTAAAAGGCATTAGAAGGGATGGAAGATGTGAGAAAATCTCCCAGAAAGTAAAACACCGAAACAAAGAAGGAAAAGTCAAGACCACTGGACAACCAAAACATCAGATCCATGCAGAAGGTCTAACCTCCAACTAATAGGAATTTCAAGCCAAGAAACAGAAAAGAGAGGAGAGAAAATCGTAGAAGAAATGATACAAGAATATCTCCTAGGACTGAAGGAAAGGAGCTTCCATAGAGCGAGAACCCACCGAGTGCCAAGCACAGTGACATAAAACCACAGCCGTGCGGTGGGCCACAACCATCGTGAGCTGCCATGTGGCAATACCTGTAGATGAAGATGCACCTGGCCTGCAGGTGCAGTGCAATCACCTGAAGTCTTGCTAAAACAGATTCTCACCCACCAAGTCTGGGCCAGGGGCTGAGCATGTACGTCTGTCAAGTTCCCAGATGAGGCTGCTGGCTGGAGGACCACATACCCTGAGGAGCACGGGTCCAGAGCAGTGGTGGTCGCCACTGACAGCTCATTGGAATCACTCGGCCAGCCTTACACACACTCATGCTGGATGCGCCCCCAGAGATTCTGGTTTAATCAATTTGGGGCCCAGCCTTGACTTTAGGATTTTGTAAAGCTCCCCAGATGGCTCCACGTGCTGGCAGAACCAAGAACCATTTCCCTATAGAAACTCTTCTATGTGTGTTCCAGAAGATGTGCACAGGATGTTTAGAGCAGTACCTTTTTATTAGCTAAAAACTGGGAACAACCTAAATACCATCGGCAGAAGACTAGATCCATAAACTGTGATATAGTCAGGCCACGCTCGGTATAGATGACTCTTACAAACAATGCTGAGCGAAGAAACAGATGGCAGAAAAAATAAATATGTTATGACACCGTCTATGTAGAGATTTTAAAACATGCAAAAATGTTATATATTAACATATATTTTATGCAGTGGAAGAATAAAGAAATGCATAGGAAGGATAAACAACAGCTTTCAAGATACATCTTGAGAAGAAGAGGCACAAGGAACGGTTTCAACTTTACTGATAATGTTTCATTAATCTCAGCGATGGATAGATGGGTTTGTAATATTTATAATATTTCATTATATGTCATATTTGAATTATTTTTATATGTCTGAAATCTTTCAGAATAAAGATTTAGGGAACTATAGCAAGCCTTCTCATGAAATTTCAGGACACCAGGATAAAAATCCTAAAGAAAAAAAAATCCTAAGACCTTCCAAAGAGAAAAAAAATTTTTCGAAACACGTCATATACCAAGGGTCAGGGATTAACATGGCTTTGAAATTCTCAAAGCAGATTTTGAAGCCAGAACATAGTGAAGAAGTATCTTCTGAATTCTGGCAGGAAATAATTTCTAATCTGGGTTTATATCCACCCAAATCTTAATGACAGTAGAATGAAGATATTTTCAGACTTGTGAAGTTTTGTTTTGTTTTGTTTTTAATTTACCTCCCATACATTCTTTCTCAGGCAGCTACTACAGGATGTGCTCCAACCAAACAAGGGAGAAAACCAGGACGCAGGAACACAGGAAACTGAGGATCCAACAGAGGAGAGAGGCAAAGAGAGTCCCCAGGATGTTGGCAGTGGCTGTGTGTGGGGGCTAGAGGCCAAGGCCAGCCAGCCCAGATTGGAGCATGAGGACAGGGGAGATACCCAAGGATGTACAAACAGGATAAGAAGCATACCTGTGTTGGAGAGATTGAATATGATATCATGATATTCTATAGCATGACATATAAAATAATATATAAAACTGAAAAATCAAGAAGTAGAATCAGCATGAGATTTCAGTACAAAGGTAAACACCAGCAGAAATGGCTGAGTTCTAAGGGTTGCCTAGAGAGGGACTTGGGCTGGGGATGGGGGGTGGTGCAGGAGATTGCTGCCCTATGTTACAAATTTTATAGTACAGTTTTTAACTTTGTACCAAATTATATTTCTAACAGTGGAATTTTTTGTGGAAAAATATGTATCAAACAGGATAAACCCGTGGGATGTGGGTGAGAGCCCTGGAGCCATAGCAGGAAAGTAAGATAAAGAGGCGATGAGGACCTGCCTTGCAGAGAAAATACAGCCCCAGAGGTCCCTTTATCCAAATGCCCGGCCTGTAAGGGGCTGTTGCCTCTGCCTCCCGGCTCTCAGGAACCTCCGTGCTGGGACCGACACCCCCTTTAGACTCCTCAGACCTGATGTAGCACAAGCCACCACACTCAGCTCCCACTAGAACCCCGTGCCTGGACCAGACCTAGTCTAGGAGAAGGACCCAATCCTTACAGCCTCCAGGGTGAATTCCAAATGTGCTTCCTAGAGATGTGTCCCAGGTTGATGGGGTTCTGAAGCAGTTTCATCATGTGTTAACCCCGGAAGCCTTCAGCTTTAGGGCAGAGATGGGATGCAGATACCTCCACCAGGGTCTGGGAGCTGCCAGGAGTCAAGGGTTCTTTATGGTGGGTCTGGGAACCAAGAAATCGTTGCTTTCTGAGTCTCAAGCATCCAACTCACAAATTAACTTTTGAAGCTGAGACTCTCACAGTTAGGGGTGGAGGATGGTCTGTGGCATCTGTAAAAATCATGGAGCGCAGAAATGACTTGACTTGTCCCAAATATTGGATAACCCAAGTAGTCCCTGAAAGAGACCACAGGTGGAAAGCTCATGAACTTTGGATACCTGATTTTGAATCCCAGCTCCACTACTTAGTACCTGAAATTATGGGTACTTCTCTGTCTCAGCTTCCTCATCTGTAAAATGGGGATAATACTTCCTTCACAGGATTGTTGTGGAAATTAAAAACTTGAAAGCACTTGTAAAACTCCTACCACTGCTATTAGTCATGACCCCCGTAGGATTCAGACGTGGCACTTGCCTCAAGAGTTGTTTAGATGACGTAAGAAGGTAAGTGCAGTGGCTGCATGGAGCCTGGGACACAGCAGATGGTCATGCTCTTCCCCTCAGGGAATAATGGTTCATCTATCCAGTATTGACTGGGCAGCTGCCGAAGTGTCAAGTGCAGTGTTAGAGGCTGAGGTTCAGTAGTGGCCCCCACCCTTCTGCAGCATCGAAGTCACCCGGTGGGCTTGTTAAAACACAGGTCACTGGACCTCACCCCAGAGCTTCTGGCTCAGAGCTCCAGGGTGGGGCTGAGAACGTGTATTTTTAAGTTCCCAGGTGATGCTGGTGCTCCCCATTGGGAGACCCACTTTTTTTATTTTGGCTGCGTTGGGTCTTCGTTGCTGCGTGCGGGCTTTCTCTAGTTGCGGCACGCGGGCTTTCTCTAGTTGCGGCGAGCAGGAGCTACTCTTTGTTGCGGTGCACGGGCTTCTTATTTGCGGTGGCTTCTCTTGATGCAGAGCACGGGCTCTAGGTGCGAGGGCTTCAGTAGTTGTGGCACGCGGGCTCGGTAGTTGTGGCTTGCGGGCTCCAGAGCGCAGGCTCAGTAGTTGTGGCGCATGGGTTTAGTTGCTTCGCGACAAGTGGGATCTTACCAGACCAAGGATTGAACCCGTGTCCCCTGCATTGGCAGGCAGATTATTATTATTATTATTATTATTATTTTTAAATTTATTTGGTTGCGTTGGGTTTTCGTTGCTGCACGCGGTCTTCCTCTAGTTGCGTTGAGCAGTGGCTTCTCTTATTGCGGAGCACAGGCTCTAGGCGCGCGGGCCTCAGTAGTTGCAGCACACGAGCTCAGTAGTTGCGGCTCACAGGCTCAGTAGTTGTGGCACACCCATTTTTTTTTTGTGGCTTAGTTGCTCCACGGCATGTGGGATCTCCCCGGACCAGGTCTCAAACCTGTGTCCCCTGCACTGGCAGGCAGTTTCTTGACCACTGCGCCACCAGGGAAGTGCAGGAGACCAGCTCTGAAGACCCATGGATCTAGTGGAACCAGTTTACCTGTGTCTCCCTGGACTGACACCCCTAGACTGACCCAGGCAGGGGAGCGGCGGGCGGGTGATGAGGACCCGGCTGGCAGAGGAAACACAGTGCCCCACTGGACGAGGAGACAAGCCTGGGACCGAGTCCTGCTGCCGCATCCCACCCCTAGACAGAGGCCCCGCCCCCAGCTGTTCCTTAGCCCTGGAGCAAAGAGCATCCACAGGCCAAGCAGGTGAGTCACTTCTACCCACAGAGATGGGGGCTGGCACCTTTCCCAAAGGAGAAAACGCCCACTTTCTGGCATCACATCCCTAGGTTCCCAGAAGCCTGAAATCTCTATCTCTTCCTGTTCCTGCCTCTCCGGTGAACTGTCTCCGACGTGTTCTCCCCGAGTGCCGTGCCGGGGAGCAGCAGGCAGTGGAGAGGAGAGCTGCCTGGCTGGAGGCCCATCAAGGACCCCAGGTGGTGCCCTCCCTTGCTTCACTCACAGCTCCCGCCTCCTCACACCACTTTGCTTGCTGACAACAAAGAGTGCCCTCAATTCCACTGAGCCAGGGCCTGGGAGAGATGAAGCATTTTGCTGTGTAATAATCGTCATGGCCACCATCTGTTGAGTCAGGCACCTGCTGCATGCTTTAGGTATCCTCACCCACCTATGCAGCAGATACTTCTAATGTTCCCATTTTACAGAAGAGGAAACTGAGGCCCAGGGAGGTCAAGAGTGCCTGTATTTGAATGCGGAGCAGTCAGATGCCAAAGACCATGCTGGGTTGAGCAGTGGGGCGGTCTGGTGAGAACAAATCAGGATTCAGTGCGGGGAGGGAGGTCTGTGCAGGCAGAGAAAGACACAGATCATAATGTCTAGATGAGTAGGGTAAAGTCAGCCCCTTGTCCCACTGGGGTATTTTCCTTCTGCTAATTAACAAATGAGAATAAAGTTCAGTCACTGCGCAGAGATTTTGCCCCCACGTTGGACGCTGTCTCGTGTCCAGCGAGGCTGAGCACACGTCATGCTCTCCTGAGTCCTCCCTTATCGGGAGACCCAGGGAAGGTTCAGGGAAGCAGTTGTCTTTTCAGGCCTGTATAAGCAGGAGGATTTGGCTTAGAGGGTTTCCAGGAGCTTCCATCAATCAAATAGCCTCTCAGCACCTTTGGAGCCAGAGCCTGTCTCTGGACTGACCTGCAACTGCTCCCAGGGGTGTGGGAGCCGCACCTGAACATGACCCCTGAACTCCAGGACCGGGAGCTGCAATTCCACAGCCCCCAACCCATCTCAACTGTCAAACCTCCACAACTGTCTTGTCTTCCCACGCCACCTGCCCCTCTTTCCTTTATTCTCTTTATTTTTTTTTTATTGTGGTAACATACACATAACATAAATTTTAACCATTTTTAAGTGTACGGCTCAGTGACATTAAATCCATTCACATTGTTGTGCAGCCATCACCACCGTCATCTCCAGAGCGTTCTCGTCATCCCAGAGTGACCCCTGTGCCCATTAAACACTAACTCCCCATTCCTCCCTCCCCACCCCCAGGCACACCCGTTCTACTTTCTGTCTCTATAACTTAACTACTCTAGGTACCTCATGTAAGTGGAATCATACAGTATTTGTTCTTTTGTGTCTGGCTTATTTCACTTAGCTTAGTGTTCTCAAGGTCCATCCATGTTGTAGCCTGTGTCAGAATTTCATTCCGTTTTATGGCTGAATAATATTCCACTGGGTAGGTCACATGGTTTTTCCATTCATCTGTTGATGGTCATTTGGGTTTTTTCCACCTTTTGGCTATTGTGAGTAAGACAGTTACGAACATTGGTATACAAGTATCTGTTCGAGACCCTGCTTTTAATTCTTTTGGGTGTATTGCTGGATTACGTGGGATTGCTAGATTATGTGGTAGTTCTACACTTAACTTCTTAAGGAATCGCCACTGTTTTCCACGGCAGCTGCATCATTTTCTATTCCCACCAGCAGCACACGAGGCTCTGCCTTTCCTTCTAAGGCAGGAAGCTGTCCTGCATCTCTCTGCCCCCTGTGGCTCATGGCATGGGGAACAGCTGTCACCCGGGGACCTGAGCGGCTCCCTCGATGGCTGGAAGCTGACTGGCCTCAGTGCTGGCCTCACGGGCACGTGCACAACCTGTACAGTCACACAGGGCCTCACACTCAGTTTCAGGCTCTGCTGTCACTGTCTCGAAATTCTCAATAACGTTGAACAGGGGGCCCCACGTTTTCATTTTGCACTGGGCCCCGCAAATTATGTAGCTGGTCCTGGCTGGCCTGGCTGTTCTTTCTGGGTGCAGACCCTGTGAGTATGGCCAGATCCACGGTCAGGGCCTGACGGGGAGGGTCCTCACACTCTGCTGAGGGGCAGCCTGGGGACACCGGTTGTCTGGCCCTGCTGCCAGCCCATCTATGAGATGAGACAACTGCACTAAGTAGTTTTCTAATTTTGCTCCCCGGAGGTCCCTTGGGAGGGGGTGGAGAGATGGGAAGTCCCAGGGGCAGGGGTGGGACCCATCCCCACCCCTACTGCCAACATAGGGGCTCCCTTTGACCTGATCTCTGTTTGGTTCTGCGGCAGGAAGGAAGCCTCTGGAAACTGACCAAGCTGTCTGGATCCTCCACCCCGGGCCGCCCCAGCCCTGCGCTCCGCCCCCAGGGAGGGAGAGAAGCCTCCGGCATAAGGAGACCAGGTGGAGAGCCCCGCGGTGGGAGAGGTGCCCCAGGCACCAGCCAGAAATGCACTGGGAGGGGCCCTTGCCAGGGGAGATGGACAGCACACACACGCACACGCACACGCACACGCACACGCACACAGAAAGATCCAACCGTTTACAAAACATGTGTGACCAGTCAGTTCAAATTGCTCATCTGAAGGGCCACCAAAGGCTCTTCTGCACACTGGAGGGATGGGACTAAAGGAAAACCTGGCACTGGCCTTGCCCAGACCATCTGGGGAAAGGGACCCTGCCAGACACACACTGGCAGAGCCCCCCGCAAGGCTGTCCCCTGCAGTGAAGGGCCTCGGTGCTCTAGTGTCCTCGTCCCTGTCCCTTCACCAGCAGCTGGCCAGGGCTCCGACCTGCACGCGCCCAGCCCTGCCCCCCAGGTTGCCTTGTACAGAAAGCCAGGGAGAACTGGTGGCTCCGTCAGTACCAGGAGGTGGGGAGTGGGAGGAGGGCGGGCAGGGGGAGTGGAGAGGCGGGTGGAAGCTGGAAGAACCCTGGGAGACCTGGACAAGCTGCCCCCAAGGCCTCACCGAGACAGGCCAAGCTCTGCGCTCTTTGACGCAGACCGCAGGATGTCTGCAGCTGCTTCAGTGCCAATTACTGGAGAAATAATTCAGCGCGCTCACCCCCTGCCTCTCAGCAGACACTCTTTGGGGACATTTTAAATCTGACTGTACCTGCTGAGCAGCTGACGGGTGAAGCCTCTCCCTCCCCACTGCCGGCCTCTCCACCTCTCTGCCCAGGCTCTTTAATGGGGAAAAGGGAACCTAAAGCTGGGTGTTGTCATCCCTGCCCCCCGCCCGAGGCAGAGCCTGCTCTGATCAGCACCCAGCGCCTGCCGCCTGGGCGCTGCCTCTAGTTGAGGTGCAGCTGAGCTGGGTTCCCTAGAGTCCGTCCCCCCCCACCCGTACCCCCACCCCATCTCCTTAAAGGCAGGGTCATGTCTTATGCATCTTTGAGTCCCTGGTTAGCTGTCAAGAAATATTGCTGGGTGGAGAGATGGGTAAACGGGGAGGGAGGGAGACAGGGAGAGAGTAAGGGAAGGATGGATGGAGGAAGAGGGAGAGAGAGGGAGGGAGGGAGAGAGTAAGGGAAGGATGGATGGAGGAAGGGGGGAGGGAGGAAGGGAGGGAGAGAGTAAGGGAAGGATGGATGGAGGAAGGGGGGAGGGAGGAAGGGAAGGATGGAGGGAGGGAGGGAGGGAAGGAGGAGAGGGAGGGAGGGAGGGGTGGATGGGTGGAGGAAGGGGGAGAGAGAGAGAAGGAGGGAGGGGTGGATGGGTGGAGTGTTGGGCAGATGGATAAGTGAATGATTATTGTGTGTGGACCAGTGTACTGAAAGACAACAGAGGATGGACAGAAGGATGGACTGCTCTCCTGAGGGAGGATGGATGGATGGATGGATAGAAACACTCCCAAGTCCAGGGCCCGTCTGTTCTCCATCCCTAGGGAAAGGCCAGCAGATCAGGAGCCTACACTTTCCACAAGCTGTGGGGTCCCCTGCCTGGGGCTCACTCAGTTCCAAGCAGCTGATAGGCTCCCAGGGGAGAGCCGATGTTGAGACAGACCCGGGCTGCTGAGGACCCGGTCTTTGGAGCCTCCATTAGTACCCTGCCCGGGCGCCGGGCCTCCAGGCCCCAAAGCAGCTGCTGCCTGGGGTGTGGCAGAAGCAAGTCCGGCTGCCCATCTGGCTGCACCCCTCTCCTCACTGTCCTGACTCTGCTGCCTCCCGAGCGTGTGGGTACAGACAGGTTGCCTTGCCAGCATGAGCCTCGGTTTCCCCATTAAATAAAAGGTTGAACCAGCTGTGCTCCAGGGTCTTCCGGCCCTGAAGGTGGTGACTTTGTGGCTCCGGGGTGAGAGCCAGCCTGGGGCAGGTGTCACCTGGGAAAGAGGGCTCCCTCAACAGCAGCAGCTCCGCTACAGGGGCTGGAGCACCAGGAGGGAAATCGATGGGAGCCCAGGGGCACTGTCTCTGAAAGAGCCAGGGAAGGGAGCCCTGCACAACCAGGAACAGATCCCCAGTGTGGCCTTCCCCCACCCTGAGGTCCTTCCCAGTCTAAACAGATCATTCAACACAGTTCATGTGCAACAACCTGCTGTTATCTGAATGGTTGGCCCCACCATTCTTCTTGGGGAAGGAACTGTCTTTGTTTAGGAAAATACTTTTTAAGGCTGATCGTGGATGATCCTGAGAACATAGTCTAACTGGGGCCCAAGGCCCCAGAAGAGATAGAAATGAACAGGAATTTAGAGGAAGGAAGAGAGGTCAGAGAGTGATGCCAGAGAGATAGGGTGGGGCTGGGGATCCCTGAGTGAAGCCACCACTGCCCCCCACATGGCCACACGCCCCCAAGGGGGCCGAAGGACTGGCCTGTCTTGTTCCCTGTGATGCTGTTTGCTCTGCAGTGATATAAGCCACTCCCACCCCACCTGAAACGTCCACAGTGTCACCTGCACACCCACGTACCTTGTGGAGACGGATTTGGGGGAAGAAGGGGCTGAATTTCACATCTGAATCTCTGTGGTTCAGAATCTTAGTATGGAAATGATACCCACTCCACAATATGGAGTCAACCCGGCCAAAGCAAGACCCCCGAGCCAGAGGTGATGCAAACACCCCAGGTTTTGCAGAAACCTTAGCAAAGGCTTCAGCCTTTCCCAGAGCACCTAAGTGGACTTTGAAGGCTCCCCTGCTGGATCTGAGGAGCATGGAGACCGCATCCGGGATGACCACCCATCCCAGTGTCCCCACACCTAAGGGATTTCCTGGGATGCAGGACTTCTGGTGTCAAAGCCTGGAAAGGTCCCAGGCACACTGGGAAGGGTCGCTCACCGTGAACAGCTGACATCTGGGTCCCACGGGCCACACTGGATGCTAGACTAAGCCCCTCACACACTTCACCCCCATTAGTCCTCACGACAGTGGGAGGCAGACATATTCCTCCCACTTCTCAGATGAGGAAACTGAGGCTGGGAAAGGTTAAGCCACTTGCACGAGATAACACAGCTAGCAAGTGGCAGAGCAAGGATTTGAAGCCCAGCCCCCTACTCTTAAGCTTGTGCTCATCTACATGGTCCCCTGAGGATTCTCAACTTGTCAAAAACTGAAATCAGCATCCTCAAGCAGCCTTACTCTGTGCCCTGGTCCGGGGCATGGGTCTAGAGTCCTCTAGTGTTCTGGAACCACCCCCCTTCCTGCCAATGGCTTTGCCTTCCTTGGGCCCCCTGGCTGTGGGTCCCAGCAGGCCTCTGCCACCCACACCCATCAGCCCAGCAGAGCCCTGTGGAACTCCACCACACACCCTCCTCTGGAGTCAGAAGAAACAAAAATGCCCCCTCCTTCCTGCCCTGGTTTTTATCAGCCCCCCTCCCCACTGTGTTCCATGCCCTGCCCCCCAACTGCTGGCAGCACCCCCCTCATCCGCTCCTAGGAGGGAAGCAGTATTTCCTGCCCAGCCCAGGGATTTCCAAGCTGGGAATTCAAACGTGGAACAGGCTCAAGCAGAGTCAGCTAATGGAAATAACAAGATGAAAAATTATTCCAGGGAAAGAGCGATTTTCCTTTTACCCTGCTTGACTCAGAAAACACTGTGACTGCAGTAGAAATTGGAGGTGTCAGAGCTGGTATCTGGGGAAAGATAAATGAAAGCTTTCTGGTTGCCGCTGTCCGCGCAGCCCCAGGGGTGAGAGAGAATGTGAGGTTAATCCCAGGCCTGGCGCACAGCTGGGCCCAAGCAGGTGTGTCCTCCCTGGAAGCTGCAGGTGGCAGGATTTGCCACCAGCTGGCTGAAGAGTCAAGGGCAGAAAGCCCAGGCCCTGGAGTCAGACAAAGCTGTGTTCTTTTTCCAGCTCTGGCATCCACTGGCTGTGTGACCTTAGGCAAGTAACTTAACCTCTCTGAGACTCAGTCTCCTGAAGAGAACAATAGTGAAGATTACAGGAAGTAATGCATGACACCTGCTCGGATTGGTGCCTCACTCATGATAACAGCGGTAAATGCCCTGCCTCGCCTGCTCTCTCTGGCTGCGCCCACTTCACATGATCAGCGGGGGGACAGGATAGCTCCCAGGCTCCCGGTGCAAGCTCCAACAGGGGAGGCTGGGAACTGCAGTTGGACACATGACCCTGGGACCATCTGAGGTACCAGGCCCGTGCCAGGAGGCAGCTCCCCCAGGTAAGCTCCTGCCCCTGCACTGCTAATTTGGCAGGGGGAGGGGGAGGGCTGTCTGACCCCCCACCTCCCACCCAGCCCAGGCACTCACCCTATAGTGTTCTCCACTCTCTCCGAAGCTTCCACACAGCTGAAGTTTATCCCTTCCCTTGTCTATTTGGTTTTGGTTTTGGTCTTGTGCTTGCTTTTTAGCCAGTTTCATGGAAATCTTTCTGAGGTGTATTAGGAGCACCCCTTTTTTTCCAGGTCAACGTATCAGTGTCTTCTAAACTTTGCTTGACTACTCAGGGTGCTGTGGACGTGAGGAGATCCCTTGGCCCCCAGTACTAAATGGCCCCAGTATATTGAGCTGCTGCCTTTCCCTAAACAGACCTGCCCCAGACAGCCCTGCCGGCCTCCTTTCCAACCTCCTGCCCGCTGCCCCTGGGGGCGCCGCGTTAGCTGGTGGAAGGGAGATAAACAAGCTTTACCAAACCAGTGTTCTTCATGTCCATTAAGGCCAAAGCTTGGACTTCGAGCTGAGCTCTGTTCTAAAGACATTTTTCTTTACTGCTCAGAGGTCTTTGATTCTTCACTTCCCAGGAACTGGCTGAGTTCCCAGGTTGAGGTTCCCTTGAAGTTTGACGACTAAAGAAGAAGAAAGTTTTCCTCTATTCCGTTGTTAATTCAATCCAGAGTTTGAGCTGGTAGCATAAAGATTTTAAACATCCTGGACAGGACTTCCTCAACTGGATTGTTTTGGCAAATGCAAATATGAAACTGGAGAGGACTGATACAGAAGGAGAAGTCCCAATTCCAGGCTGAGGTGGGCCGAGTGGTGGGTACCCTGAAGAGGCCCAAACTTTCGGGGGTCCATCAACCAGAAACAAAACCTCCCGCAGATTTGGGGGCTGGCATGCAGCTGCTCACATTTTTATCTTGCCAAATAAGAATATAAAATCATAACCATCATATGAGATCACTCTCATTTCAGAAAAGAAAGGAAAAAGAATCAAGAAAAGACCAACTTTTTTGAATTAAGGGAATTTAACGTTGTGAGAAAGTAACGACATTGTCCTCTGTTGTTCCCACTTTGCCGCAGCTGGGTAAAAACCTTGTCGCGATCCTGTCAGCTTAGCAGCTTCTGCAAGTCACCAGGCAGGACCAAGGCTTGGGGGCTGGATGCCAGAACTCACTGTGCTGTTGCACGGGTTGGGGGGCTGGGTATTCCCCGTGCCACGTGGAGCAGACACACAGCCCGCGTCTGCATCCAGAGCCCACCTCTTGTTAGCTGTAGGGTCCTGCAGAAGGCCCCCAGCGCCTGGGTTTCCCCATGTTTGCAATGGTAGTGGTCGCCGTGCACGCCTCACAGACCTGCGTCGAGGCCGTATGTCTGGCACACAGCGCGTGCTCACTCAGCGTTTGCTCTTGCTTTTTCAGCGGGGCTCCCATGCCCCTCGCATGTCTGTGTAGGTTCACATGAGTCCAGGGACAGGAATGATCTTTGGGGACAGGCGGCATCTAGACCAGTGAGCAGAGACACGGTGGATTCGGCTCCTGGCAGCACAGGAGCCGGCTGGCCCTGCGGCTCCAACAGCTCCGTGAAGTCCCCGGAGATCACGCCCAGCTCCGTTTCCCTGGAACTGAGACTTTATTTAGCAAAGACCCTCAGCAGACACCGGGACAGGAGAGGGGGCTGTGGGAACGGAGGCCCAGCCCCCCCGCAGGGAGGGGCCCTGCCCCTGATGGAGCGTTTCCCAGGTCTGGACCCTGACACAGGGGCCACCGAGGGACCCGGCAAGGCTGAATCCCCCACTCCACACACACACACACACACACACACACACACACACACACACACACACTCTCTCTCTCTCTCTCTCTCTCTCTCTCTCTCTCTCTCTCTCTCTCTCCCTCTCTGACATTCTATTCATTTTGAGCACAAGGGGCCTCTGAACACTGACTCTGGTCAGGTGAGTGTGTGTGCAGCTGTGCGTGTGCACCTGGGTGGATGTGCACCCACACAGGTGTGTGCAGCCCTCTGTGCGCACGTGCGGCTGTGTCAGTGTGTTTGTGGGTACATGCACGAATTTAGAGGTCGGTTCTGACATCTCTCTCTCCTTTTCCACCCAGCCTCCCCCTCCTTTCCCTCCCTTTTCCCTTTTCTGTAATGAAAAGAGAAAAGCAGCAGAGGGGACCAGAAAAGGGGGAGCCTGGGAGTCACAAAGACCTGGATCCGAATCCCAGCTCTGCCGGTTCCCACCCCGGGAATATCGAGCAAGTCACTTGGCTCCTCTGAGCTGCAGTGTCTCATCTGTGTGATGAAAGTGTTCGCCCAACGTAGCTTATAGTAGGAAGAACGTGCAATTCAGAGCACCCGGGGAACGGAGCTGCTCTGCAGCCTCTGGGCTCAGGTGGCTGGGTTGCTGGCCTGTTCCATCGGTTTCTAGCAGAGGGACCTTGGGCGGTTCCTCACCCTCTCTGAACTCATCTGACAGAGGTTCTGCAAGGGTTAAATGAGTGACATAGGTAACGCTCTTAGAACACATGGCACGTAGTAGGAGCTTTATAGAGGGCAGATATTAAAATGTGTATCAAAAAGCATTTAGAGGGGGCTTCCCTGGTGGCGCAGTGGTTGAGAGTCTGCCTGCCAATGCAGGGGACACGGGTTCGAGCCCTGGTCTGGGAAGATCCCACATGCCGCGGAGCAACTAGGCCCATGAGCCACAACTACTGAGCCTGCGCGTCTGGAGCCTGTGCTCCGCAACAAGAGAGGCCGCGATAGTGAGAGGCCCGCGCACGGCGATGAAGAGTGGCCCCCGCTTGCCACAACTAGAGAAAGCCCTCGCACAGAAACGAAGACCCAACACAGCCAAAAATAATAAATAAATAAATAAATAAATTTATTAAAAAAAAAAAAAAAAAGCATTTAGAGGGCTTCCCTGGTGGCACAGTGGTTAAGAATCCGCCTGCCAATGCAGGGGACACGGGTTCAGCCCTGGTCCGGGAAGATCCCACATGCCGCGGAGCAACTAAGCCCGTGAGCCACATCTATTGAGCCCGCATGCCGCAACTACTGAGGCCCGCGTGCCTGGAGCCCATGCTCCACAACAAGAGAAGCCACCTGAGCACCGCAACAAAGAGTAGACCCCGCTCGCCGCAACTAGAGAAAGCCCGCGTGCAGCAACGAAGACCCCAACACAGCCAAAAATAAAAAACAAATAAATAAATAAACTTATTTTTTTAAAAAAGCGTTTAGAGGAAAAGAGAGAAAACAAGAAAGCATTTAGACTTTTTTGGAGGGATGGAAACGTTCTGAAATTGGACTGTGCGGATGGTTGCACAACTCTGTAAATTTACTCAAAACCATTAAATCATACACTTGAAACAGCTGAATTTTATGGTGTATAAATTATACCTCAATAAAGCTGTCTTTTGGTAAAGCATTTAGAGAGGAGTGAAGAAGCAAGTTGCAGAATAATACACCCAGTATTGATGCCACTTGTGAAAAGTTTTAAACTATATAAAACAGTATTTCTCTAATACAAGTATGCATAGTAAGAACATCAGACAGAGCCTGGAATGATGTATCATAATTATGCTTGCCCGCTGAGTGGATGGGACTCAGGAAGGGACATTTTTGTCTGTAATGTTTTATTGTATTTATATATTTAAAAGACCAGGAAATCTAGGCAATGGTGTCATAAAAATCAGAATTTGTAGGGGGCAAGGGAAGCGTGGAGTGAGACAGACACATCATGGACAGCTTGGGCAGGGAGGGATCGTAACTCCCTACTTCATGACTTCTGTGATGAAATGGTGGTGATTACACTGGTGTTTGCTTTATAACTATTCATTACACTGTGCATCTGCGTTTTATGCAATTTTCTGTTATAGTTCACATTTTTTAAGCTAAAAAAGGTCTCTGAAAAAAGAACATGTTGATTTTGGTGGGTATGTTTTGGGATGTGATATGTCAACCTCTGTACTCTTGTATATTGAAATTCAACGTAAGTCAAACAAAATAATGACCTGCCTTGCAGGATGGGGTGAAAGTTGTATAAGGTCACTGGCCATACACTGAGGTGCCTGGGGGTACAGGGAGAGGGAGGGCATTGTCCTCCTTCCTCAGTCAGGGTGTCCCTGGGGTTGCCTTGGCTGTCCGCAGTCCCCATAGGAGCTGGGCTGAAGCAGCCCCTCCGCCTGCCCACCAGGCTCCCAGACGTCCGGAGCACCAGGCAGACGTTTGGTGGAGGAGCCTCAGACAGCCTCCCTGATTTACCAGGCTCTCCACGTCTCCGGCTGATGGATGACCCTCTGCTCTCCCTCCCTCCTCCCTCTGGACGCTGCTGTCTCCAAGGCCACCGCCTGCCCAGGGTGGGAGCTTGTGCAGGCAGGGAGAAGCCGGGCGGGCTGGCGAGGCCTCTGCTGGCCTTGCCTCCCTCCTTCCACAGCTGCCCTGCCTGTAACCCCAAGGTTCTCCCCAACAACCTCGGCTGGTTCTGGTTGGCCTGGCTGCTAATGTGCTTGATTCTTTCCTTCAGCCACTGTGAATTGAGTGCCTGCCAGCTATGGGCCAGGCACTGTGCTGCGTCCCTACCTCCAATGAGCTCACCCACAATGAACAGTAAACAGGACCTGAACTCAGCTGCCTTGTTCAGGTTGTCAGACCTCTCGAGGAGATGGCCTTGAGCTGAAATCTAAAAGGTGGGAATGAGCCCCCCATGAGATGATGTGGTACAAGGATATTTTGGAGGAGTTGCTGGCTAGTGCAAAGGCCCTGAGGCAGACCTAGGCTTGCATCAATGGGCCTGGACAGAGGAGGATAGGATGAAGGAAAGGAAATGGATTCCTCTTCAGGACTAAGTATCCTCTGCCAAAGCCTTGTGGGAAGGGGTCAAGTTCCAGTCACCACCAGGGCCACCAGAACCCAGGCAGGGCCCAGGGAGCAGGAAAACCCCACCGGCGTATCTGGGATGTGCTTCAAATCCTGAGCTGGAGGCTGCACCCAAAGAATCCCAAGTGGCAGGAAAGGGTAAAACCACCCTCTTTGTCCCCAGGACAGAGGCTGGCACAGAGGCACGAGCCCTGGCTTGCCTCAGAGTTACTGAGCAACCTTGGACAGGTCAGGTCACCTCTCTGGGCCTAGGTTTCCATGTTAACAAACATTGGCTGTGTTGTGGAAGGCTGCCTGCCCCCCAGCTTCTGAACTCTGGGACCCTGGGCGATTCCCGGGCCGCCCTGGGCTGCAGCCTGGGCTCCCGGGGGTGAGTCCTGGGAAAGCCCCCGGGGCTCCAGAGGCGTGTCAACCTTGAGCGCACAGCTTGAGGGTCTCAAAGATGGAGCCGTCCCTCGAGGCCCTCAAGAAACTCGGGGAGACAGACGCTGGAACAGAAGTCACGGAAAGTGAGAAGAGAGCTCTAATGAGGCACAGACCCAGCCACGAGGGGGCATCGTGAAAAGAATTCCTGGCCTCGGAGGAACAACACCTGAGCATCGGGGCAGCGCAGGTGTGTGCGGGCGGTGGGGGGGAGGTGAGGGCAGCAGGCAGAGGTGGAGCAGCCCGGCTGGGCGATGGGTGTGTTTGGGCACCGGGCTGGCAGTGCAAGGGGAGGCTGGAGGAGCCGTGAGGACCCTGCACCGTCCTGGAGTCTTTGACTCTAAAAGCGGACGCAGCGAAGTGCTCACACACTCACCCAGCAGGCAGGGGAGCCCGCGGGAAAGTAGACCCCCAGGAGGGGGGCGGTGTAAGGCTCAGCAGGGCCATCAGGCCTCCACCCCCCGCCCCTGTAGCGCCCCGCTTCACAGCCCAAGCTGCAGCCAGCTCAACTGCCAGCCGTTCTGCCGGGACCCCTTCCTCCTCCGTCCACCCCGTTTGCTGACCTAACTCTCTGCCTTCACGTTTCAGGACTGAGGACAAGCCCTTGCCTCCTGCGCGGGCCTGCTGGTCGCTGGGGATCTAGAGCTGGGGGCAGGGGAGGTAGGGCTGCCATGCTGCTAATCTGACTCAGACCCTGGGCTCTCTAAAGAGGTAGAAGGTGAGCACCAAGGCCTGGCCCCGTGGGAGCGTAGGCCCCTGGGCCGTTGCCCTGTGTGTGTGTGCAGGGGTGAGCCAGCGCAGAGCTGGCAGGTGCCACGAGGATGCCAAGCAAACCTCAGACAGGCTCGCCCCGCCCTGCAACGCACCTGCGCAGAGCTGTGTTCTGTCGTCTTCAGCTTCACCGTGCAGCACACTTGGCTGGTTGATGGGGGCTGGGAGAACAGTGATGTCAGCCACGTGTTAGCTCTGCCTCTTTCTGGTTATGAGACCCTGGGCAATTGACTTAACCTTATTTACTTAATGAAAACAATTTTATTGTAATAATTATATGTTTATTTCAATGTGCAGTAGAGAAATATAACCAGTGCATCAATTCCCATCACAGATATTATGGTTAGGACAAAGCTAACCTGGGTATTTAAAGCATTTTTTTAATGCACGTTGATTTAAAGTAAATAATAACGCAGGTCCCAGTTGAGAAGCTGGTGCATAAGTGACAGAGGCTGGGGAACGCCAGGTTACGGGGTGTCCTCTGTTTGGCTGTGCTTTGGGCTTTTGCTGGGGGCTTGGGACCCGCAGAGGTTTTCAGGTGGAAATGCAGGGACCTGCAGGCGAGGTGTCTGCAGCAGCAGGGAGACTAAAGGAAGCTGCTTCGCCCTGTGAACCAGGTCTTCCTTCTCTGGTGTCTGATCCCCCCACCCTGCCTGGGCTGCAGATGTGATTAAGGAAGTAGCGCAGCGACAGGGCACGGCAGGGCCCGGGGTGTGGCCGTGGGAAGTGGCGGCTGACGTGAAGCCCTTGGGAGGGAGGTTGCTGGTGGAGGGGTACCGGGCCGGGGCTGTCGTGTTGAGGGGCAAAGGCATCCGGAGCCGTGAGAATGGCACGGAGGGGGTGGGCGCTAGGGCACAACACGTTGGCAGAGCATTAGAAGGATCTGGGGAGACTCCAGTGCCAAGGCATGGAGGAGGGCCAAGCTGGGCGAAATGGTGGGAGAGGCCCAGGTCATCAGAGGTCTTGTTTATGGAGAAGCAGGGATCTGCGAGCCACGGGGACAGGGCTGAGAGGCAAGCAGCAGTGGAAGGAAGTGTGGGGCTGGGGAACCACAGAGCTGCATGGGCCACCCAGGCCACCAAGTTCATGGGACCAGAGTCTTGATGGGGATTTAGGCAGTGCTTAGCCAAGGTGAGGCCTCAGGAGCTGGCATCTCTGTCTTCTGGGGGACTCTGGAAGTCTCAACTCCCGTCCGGTGGAGACCCCTGCCCGCTAGATCCAGGTCCTGGCTCCCAGCTCCCACCATCCCCGCTGTGGAGCCAGGATTAGGACTTATCTTCAGGGGCCGGAGATTCAGAAAGGAACAACATTTTAAATAATTATTATTTTTAAAGGGTACAGTTAAAATCTTTTTTCATCATGGGCTTATTCTTTTCCTACTTTTTTTTTTAACATCTTTTCCTACTTTTTTATAGTGGCAAAATATAGATAACATAAATATGCCACTTTAACCATGTTTAAGTGTATGATTCAGTGGGTTAAGTACATTCACAGTGTTGTACAACCATCACCACTATCCATTCCCAGACCTTTCTCATCATCCCAAAGAGAAACTGTACTTATTAAATAATAACCTCCCACTCTCCATCCCCAAGCCTCTGGTAACCTCTATTCTACCTTCTGTCTCTATGAATTTCTTGTTTAACGGGTAATACATATGTGTAGTGTAAATGCACAGAGCAAAAAAATTTCCCTGACCCTACAATTCCCTTCACAGATGAACAGTTTTTATCAATTTCCTGTTTATTCTTTCAGAGGTATCTTATGCATATATAAATACATGTGTATATACATCTTTATGTACAAAGAGAACACACTGTTTTATGCCTCTTCCTTTTTTATTAGACAATATATCTGTGATGAAAAGATTTTTAGTGCATCAGCATCTCAATATGTCCTCCATATTAGTGCACACAGAGCTGCCTTGTCCTTTTTAATGGTTACATAATAATATTCCATTGTAAAGGTGAGTCATACTGTATTTAACCTACCCCTTATCAATAGAAATGCTTCAATTTTCAATTTGCTACATTTATCTATTGTCAGCTCACACCCACTCTTAGTGGGGAAAAAATGCAACAGCACCTAGTTAGCAAGAAGAACAAATTAAACATGATGAGATGCCCTTTCACACCAATTAGACCAGCAAAAATTCGAAAGTCGGGCGACATCAAGTGTTGATGGGGGTGTGGAGGAAGTGGAACCCTCAGACCTAGCTGATAGGAATGAAAGGGTCATAACCACTATGGAGAGCAGTTTGGCATTATCTGGTCAAGCTAAAGATACATATATCCTTCAGCCCAGCAATTCCCTATCCAGGAAGTTGCAAAGAAACCCTCCCATGTGGGCCAGGAGATAGGACTATCCATGGCAACAGGTTTGCAATAGCAAAGTGTGGGAGTCAACCTAAATGTCCAATGATGGGACTAAGGAGAAATAAATTGTGGTGTAGTCACAGAGTGGAATGTTATACAGCAATGAAAACAAACTATAGTTTACGCATCAGCAGGAATAAATCTCACAAACCATGGTAAGTGAAAAAATCAGTTGAATGAGGATGTGTACAGTATGATGCCATTTATATGAAGTTTTAAGATGTGCAAGACAATATCATATATTGTTTATGGATGCATACATATTTAGTAACATAAAAATGAATGTGTGGAACGATAATTATGGAATTCAAGACAGTGATGGCCCCCGGGGAGAGCAATGGGATGGAGGAGGAAGATCAGGGGATTTCAAATGCATCTGTAATTTTTTAAATTGTGGTGAAATATATATAAAACACAAAATTTGCCATTTTAATCATTTTTAGGTGTAGCATTCAGTGGCATTAATTACATTCACAATATTGTGCAACTATCACTGCTCTCTATTTCTAAAACTTCCTTCGTCGCCCCAAGCAGAAACTCTGTGCCCATCAAGCTCCCCATTCCCCTCACCCCAGACCCTGGTAACCTCTAATCTACTTTCTGTCTTTATAAATTTGCCTATTCTAGACATTTCCTATAAGGAAAGTCATATAATATTTGTGCTTTTGTGTCTATCTTCTTTCACTTAACGTGTTTTCAACTTTCATCCAGGTTGTAGCATAGAGCAGAACTCATTACTTTTCAGGGCTGAATAATATCCCATCGTATGGATATGCCACATTTTGTTTCTCCATTCATATCTTGGTAGACACGTGGGTTGTTTCCCTTTTGGCTGTTGTGAATGATGCTGCAGTGAACATTAGTGTACAAGTATCTGTTTGAGTCCCTGCTTTCAGTTCTTTTGGATGTGTACCTAGTAGTGGAATTGCTGGGTCATATGGTAATTCTATGTTTAGCTTTTTGAGAAACCTGAAATGTTTTGTTTTTAGGCTGGCTTGTGGGTCTTTACGTTATACTCTAGGCCTTTTCTCTATGACCGAAATATTTTATAGATTTCAAAAGTAGAATGAGTTAAAATTGGAAGCCACCATTTGCATTGTTAATATCTTCTGAACTGCATCATAATTCAAAGCTCTTTGAGGGAACATACGTGGCTATTGGCTCTCAGTTTCAAAACGGCCAGTTAGAGCTCCTGCCCATTCTAGCCCATTCATAATGCTGAAACGTTCACGCCACTCTAGAAGACACTCGAACCAGCCCCTGGGCTCCAGCAGTCCCCAGGCCTCTTAGGGTGGGGGCAGAGGGTGCTGCCTCATCCTTGCTGTCATCTAAGCCTCAGGCTACACACCCTGTCCTTCAGCAGGTTATTTCTGGAGCTTCCCCTAAGGATTCAGCATTATCCCTCCCTGGCATCTGATCTCCAGCCAGAGGCAGCCTGATCCTGGGCTAAGCCCCTCCTGCCAGGTGAGCTTCTCACCTTGGCCTCTTTCCAATCCGGCAGCCCAGACCATGGCCTATGTGGAGAGGGAGAGAGAGCCGTAGTCCCTCCACTCAGCCCCTGGGTGTTAAGTCCTGGGTCAGCCTCCCGTGACCTTGGGCCAGGTCCTCCATCTCCAGGCCTCAGAAAGTGGGAGTTGTGGGTGCTGACAGACCTGTGGTCTGCAAACCACTGAACAGGTGTCCCAGGAGGAGAAGGAGACGAGCATCTCTTTGAGCCATTTAGCCCATCACGAGAGCTCCAAGAACATTTGACATCTGTGAAATAACATCATTAGGTAAGTGTTAACTTTTCCCCACTGGTAGGCCCAGTGCTAGTAAATGTACTGTGATGAGTATAATATGTTTATGAAATGTGCATAATAAATTATCAGAAAGAGCTGCATTTTTAATATTGCTTAATATATCCAGTTTGCCTCTCAGCAGCCACAGGCTATATGGCAACCGCTTCCATCGACTTATTGTGCATCGACTTGCACGCTTCCCGGGCTGAGGCCCCGGCGTGGGCTGAGGAAGAGGCAGGGGGCGGCCAGAGTGGATAGCTCCCCTCCCTTCCTGATTTGCCCTCTGTCATCTGGAATCGAAAGAAAAATGGGGCTTTGTTCACCATCAGGCCCCCTGCAGGACGCAGCCTGGAGCCTGTCACAGGGTAGGTGCTCAATAAATATTTGTTACAGTGTGGATTCTTAGAGAAATGAATGGACAAGGGCCCCCAGAAGGCCCCTCTCCATCAAACAGCAAGTGCTTGGAATTTTTCCATCAGCCCCTCATTTGGGTTAAAATTTCCTATCAGTACAGAGAAACTTCTATCAGCACAGCAAGCCCAGAGCTCCTCCAGTAATCAGGGAAGGATGGAGACTGGGGTTACACGTTAGACCAGGGCCAGGGAGGGTCCTTCCTCCCAGGGCACACGGACACCAGCCAGAGATGCCAACCAAGGACGTCCAGCCAAGTGCAGGGTAGAGGTCATTTCCCCTAAATGCCTCTCACCTACTGGAAGGAAAGGCTTTAACTGGTCGCTCTCAGCCAGGAAAGAAGTCACAATGCCTGATGTGGGGTGTTTCAGACTCCCTGTTGGGACTTTGCCAAAGCGCTCTAGAAATTCCAACCCTCCCCGCTGAGTGTTGCACGTTGGACAGTGTGGGGACAGCAAAACAGGTGAGAATGTTAAACCATTTGCACCTGCTAACCCAGCGATTCTCATAAAAATAATTGTGCATAAAAATAATCTAGGCGTGCTTGTTAAGATGCACCCTGAGTCTTCACGCACATATCTGAGTTAGTGGGTGTGAGGTAGGGGCCTGGAATCTGCATTATTAGCAGGCATCCCAGGGATACAGGTACCTGGGCCGTCCTTTGAGGAACCCACTTCTACCTTGTTGGACAGGGGCCTTTGTAGTCTGTTGGGGAGGGAGGGGGGAGGGCAGAAGCCTGTTAGGAGAAGCACGTGGGGGAGAATCGAGTACAGGGTTCCATGGACTTCCGTGGCGGTCCAGTGGTTAGGACTCCGCACTTCCACTTTAGTGGGCACGGGTTCCATCCCTGCTCAGGGAACTGAGATCCCATATGCTGCGCAGCGCAGCCAAAAAAAAAGAGTGCAGGGTTCCTGAGGGCTGTGAGTCTACCCACTTAACTTTGCCAAGGACGAGTCTAGCTGCCAAGCTGCCCACCCCTGTGTGGGGGATGGAAGGCAACATGATTGATGGGGTCTGGACATGTCCAGCTGTTTAAAGATCCCCACACATGCCAGCCGGCACCCCATCCTTGGCCAGTACGTTCACTTCTCAAGGCACTTTCCCCAGCGTCCTCATCTGGTCCTGGCAGTGGACAGGAAAAGAAGGCAGCCAACTGCATTTCACTGGTGGAGAGACAGAGGCAGGCACAGGGCGTCCAACCATGGTTTGCACCGGGAAGGCAGGGGCAAGAGAATGACGATTCACTGAGTGCCTCTTACGTGCCAGGCACTGGGCCAGACGCTTTATAGGCATCCCTACCTTCATTTCTCACGAGGTTGTTCATGGCCTCCCCCATTCCACAGGTGACGCTGCGGGCCTAAGTTAAGCAGCTTGCCCCAAATCAGACACAGTTAGGAGGAGGGAGACACTGGCTTTTGAATCCGTCTGCCTAACTCCCCTGCCCAGACTCTTTCTAGAAACTAGACACCTGCCCAGATAACACCAATTCTACCCCTCCAGGGAGCCCTACCTCACCTCAGCTGGGCTCACAGCTGGATGAAGTAAGACCGCAGAGTGGCCCTTGACTCTGCCGCCTGCTGGAGGTTGGCCTCAGATATGCCACGTGTTTCTCCAGTGGTCATCCTGGCTCCCACTTCTTCCAGACCCTCCCTAGAGCCAGCACCTGCAGAGCCAAGAGCCGGGGGCTGATCTTCCAGAAAGCCAGACCCACAGAAAGTCAAGAAGCCAGGAGGAAGTGATCAGCCCCCTCTGTCCCCACATCCCAGTGAACACACGGGTAGAGCCTTGCCATCAAAAGGGCACAGGGTCAGGAAATCCAGGCTCTCATTCCCAGTCACTCGACCTCCTGAAGCCTCAGTTTCACCATCTGTAAGATGGTGACAACACTCTCGTGCTCCTCAAGTGAATGAAGTACGAAATGATGGTTCAGTGCCTGTACTTTAGTGCCCCGTGTCATTACATGATCGCTTTGTGATGCAGCCACCTCTAGCACAGAAGCCACTCTGCGCCTATTTAAGGACTAATCCCCTTACGCATCCCTGGGAATGGGAAACCCACTCGCTGTGTTAGGCTTCCAGGCTCTCCTGTCCCTCGCTTGGCCTTTGACTCTTGGAAGGCTGAATTTCTCTCCTACCAGGATCCCAGATTGTCCTTAGGGAGCTCCCAGGCTGGTTCATTCCCACTGTAACCCCTAAGACTCTCGGCCCCCTCTCTCTTCCTCGTCAGTTTGGGCGGTCCCCAGCCAAGAAGCCTCAGGAAGAGCTCTGGGGAGCAGGATTTTACCTGTGTTTCCAGCTCTGCTCTCTAGGGGTGAGGAGGGAGAGGCGGGGATCGGGGCAGTGGGAGCCTCCAGAGAGTCAGGACCCCAGCTCTGCCACCAGCCAGCAGTCACCTGGGCGAGTCACTGTGTCTGAGCCTTAATTTTCTCACCTGCAAAATGGGAACATCGTACCCTGCCTACATCGTGGGGTGATAAAAGGAATCAGTGAGATAACAGCTGTTGAAGGCTCTTGACAGAGTATACCGTAGGTTTCAAGGGTGGGTGGTGACCTTCACCATCCGTTTCAGAACTTGCCGTGAAACAACATGCGGATCTCCATCACATGTCTCACGATGAGTCTCATCTCCCGAAGGGAAGGGTGAAGAGAAAGCCGACGCTGGTGAGCACCTCTTATCTGCCATGCTCTGTGCTAGATGCGGCCTCCCCACGATGCTGTGAGGTTGGAAGTAGCCCCATTTCACAGCTGAGGAAACTGAGGTTCAGAGAGAGCCAATGATCTGCCAGAATGATGCAACTGGAAGTGATGAAGGTGAGGCCTCCTCTCTCTTCTCTCTGCTCTCCACACCTCCACAGGGGTTATGGTGGGTGGAGGGGCACAGGCTTGGGGTCCTGCATTCAGTTTTCCTGGAAGGGACCCAGCCAAGAAGATAAGCGTTTCTGATGTTCAGTGGAAACCAGAGAGTGAACAGGATTCCGTCTGTACCCAGGGCTTTCTGGGGACACACCTGTATAAGCAGCAGCCGTTCCCAACACAGCGTTGTTCCCGGGAAAGCAGGACAGCAGCCAGGGCTGGGCATTTGTTTGGTTATCTGACCATGTGGGAAGCCTGAGCCTGTGGGCCGGCCACACCCTACCGCTCCACCTCTGCCTCACTCATCATTCCCTGGGGATGCCCAGCCCTGCCTGCCCTCATCCTCTCCTGACCATGGGGGGCGGGCGGGCGGGGGCTGGGTCCCTCAACCTACTCACAGACCAAGTGAGAGACTGACTCCCGGTTACAGAGAGTGTGTTTGTATGTGACCTGAGAGGAAGGGTGAACAGACTGTGCCAGTAGTGACCTTGTACAGCTGTGGATGTCTTGCTCGTGTGTGAGCATCTTGTCCGGCACTCCTAGGAGTGTGGCTGTGTGTCCTGCTAGATTGGGGGTTGGGAGGTGCCTTGAGTCCCCTGATCACTTTTTGGGTGTGTTCGTACGTCCTGTTAGGTGTGCTGGGGACAGGGGTGCCCTGGGTCCCCTGACCACCTCGACGAGTGCTGTTTGTGTGTCCTGTTAGGGATGTGTGTGTACTGGGGGGTATACGGTGCCACCGCAGCCTCAAGCAACTCTGTACGGGTACGTGTGTCCTGCAGGTGTGAGCAGTGGGAGCTTCCGCCCAGTTCTGCACACGTTTCTGTGCGCTGGGAGTGTCCTCGCACACCGGTATGTGTCCTGTGTGAACGGAGCCCAGAAAGTGCGGGCACGCGCGGGAATGTGCGGGTCCCTGCTCAGCTCCCCGCCCGTCCTGCGGTGCGTGAGTGGAAGGCGCCCGGTGGCCCTGCCCGCCGAGTGTGCGCGCGCGGGGTCCCGGGCCGGCGTGCGCGCCGGTGTGAGTGCGAGTGAGTGCGGCGCCGCTCAGCTCGCTCCGCGCCGCGCCGCCCTCGCCGCCCGCACTCTCGCACTGCTCGGCGGCTGCCGGTGACGCGGGCTGGGCCCGCCCCCTGCCTGCCGGCCCCTGGCACTCACTCGCGCCGGCCGCCGCCGAGCAGGCAGCAGCCGCGTCAGGGCCGTCCGGGGGTGCCGCCGGCGATGCCCGCAGCCCCCGCCGCGCCCTGCCGGGCCTGCTGAGCCGCCCCCGGGCCGGGGCCGCGCCGGGTCTGGCCGGGCCGCGCCCGGGCGGGGCCGCGCTGCCTGCATGACCCTCCGGCGGCGCGGGGAGAAGGCGACCATCAGCATCCAGGAGCATATGGCCATCGACGTGTGCCCCGGCCCCATCCGGCCCATCAAGCAGATCTCCGACTACTTCCCCCGCTTCCCGCGGGGCCTGCCGCCGGACGCCGGGCCCCGCGCCGCTGCACCCCCGGACGCCCCCGCGCGCCCGGCCGCGGCCAGCGCGGGCCGCCGCAGCCCCTCCGACGGCGCCCGCGACGACGACGAGGATGTCGACCAGCTGTTTGGAGCCTACGGCGCCAGCCCCGGCCCCGGCCCCGGCCGCAGCACGGCGCGACCGCCCGCCAAGCTGCCCGAGGACGAGCCGGACGCCGACGGCTACGAGTCCGACGACTGCAGTAAGTTTCCCACCCGCCGGCTTCTCGCCCCCTCCCCTGCGCGGCTGCTCGCGCTCCCGACCTCGCCCGCCCTCGGTTCCCCTGCGACCTCGGTTCCCCCGGCACACCCGCCGCTGTGTCGCTGCCCCCGGCCGCGCTGTGCGATCTCCGCGCGCCCTCCGCGCGCCCGGCACACACAGCCCCGACACCGCCCCCGAGCGGATCGGAGAGGTGGGAAGTTTGGGGGCCCCCCCGGGGGTGTCCCATTTCCGGGACCCAGCTCCCCGGAGCCCGCGCCGCGCCCCCTCTCGGCCCGCCCGCCGGGAGCCCCGGCGCGGGCGGCGGCTTTTGTTCCCAGGCAGGGCGGAACTGCGCCCCGGGGAGACACCAGTTGCTGCCGGCCGCGCGGTCGCTCCCCGCTCCGGAGCCCGCGGCGGACCGGCCCTTCGGCCGAGGGTCGGGCTGGGCGAGAGGCAGAGGGCGCCCGGGGCCCGGGCCGGGCGGCCTCCCTGGTGGGGCCGGCGGCCGCAGAGCGCGGCGGCTTGGCTGGCGTGGGGGCCGAGGACCAGGGGACCGCGGGGCCGCTTGTCCTTTGGAGAAACCTTGGTGGTTCCTCCTCCTGCGTCCGTTGGTCCCGCCGCTGCGCTCGACCGGGCCGCCGACCTTCGCCCACCTGTTACACCCGCTTCCCCGGCCGGGAAGGGCCCCCCACCCCAGCCCGCGCCTCCTCCTCCGGGGCTGAGCCCCGAGCCCCGAGCCCCAGGTAGTAGGCAAGCGCCAGGGCTCCCGGGGCCTCCGGGGCCGAGGACCGGCCGGCTGGCGCTCCTGGCGCCTTTCTGGGCTCTGAGGGTGCCCGCGCCGGGACTGGAAGGGAAACCGAGAACGAAGAGGTCGCCGGGCGGTGCGGGATGGGTTTACGCGGGATGGGGATGGGGGTGGGGGTGGGGGTGGGGGCTGCGCTGCTCGCCAGGCCCCCAGCCCAGCTGTAGCCCCAGCCGCGTCACTCTCAGAGCTGGAAAACCCGAGTCAGACGCCGGCCCTGCCTGGGAGGTGGACCTTTCTCGGGGCAGGGGTCGCTCGCCGACTTCCCCCAGGCTTGCCGGGTCCCATCCCCCGCGCAGCGCAGCGAGGCTGGCTGCGTCTGGCTTGAATGCCCACACGGGCCTCAGGCTGGGGGTCTGGAGTTTCCCCCAGAATAAAATGTGCCTTTGGAAGCTGACAGTGGGGGCGACCACTGCGGGAAGAGGTGGGGCCCGACCTCTCATCACCCTACCTAGGGAGGCCCAGGCGGAGCAAGTGGGAGGAGGCTTGTCAGACCGTGGGTCGCTCAGAGCCGGGCCTGTGCTGGGAAGCTGCCTGCTCTGCACTTTCTCGGGCCTGGACCACAGCCCTCTGGCCAAAGCCTGGCGTAATGAGGCCCTGCCCTCTGGGCATGGGGATGGGGAGCAGTCCTCTCCCTCCACTTTCCTGCCGGCCTGGGGAAACTGGGTCGGGAGAGTTTATTGCCCTCCGGGCTGTATCCTGAATCTTCACCCGCCCCCCCCCCCAGCTCCTGGCAGCTTGGGCAAGGCACTTGCTGTGCCTTTGGGCAGGCCCTAACTGAGACCCAGGTCACCCCTTTGCATGCCCTGAATCTTCAGCCAGCTCCAGAAGAAGAGGTGAGGAACTTGTTCCCATTTCCAGCATCTTTGCTGCTATGCCAAGGGAGCAAGCGAGCAGGTCAGGGCTTCTGCCTGAGCTTCAGGCCCTCCTGGTGCCACTCAGGGCCCTCTGATGACATACGGCTAAGAGGTGAGAAATCTGGTTGCTTCTTTTGGCTGTCCCTGAACCCACAGGCAAGGAGGGGACCCGAAAGTGCCCCATCTTCAGTCCATCAACTCAGCAGTCCTTCACAGAACACTCTCCTAGCAGCAGAGAGGGAACAGGGCTGGGGCCCCGGACCCAGAGAGCTCATTGTCCTGCCAGGGGAAAGACGCACGTGAGGTCAGCGGTACAAGGTCTGACACAGCCTTGCCAGCCTGAACCATGGGCTGGCCACACCCATGTCACCAGGGCACTCTGCTGAAAAGAGCCAAGGTGGACGGTGTGTGGCTGAGCCAGGGCCAGCTTGGCCCCCTCATTCCCTTCAAGGGGCAGCCACCCTGGGCTCAGACCCCCTCAGTGGCCGAATAAACATCCCACCATGGGAGCACAGAAATCTTGGCTCCTGCCCATGGGGGGACCAGGTTCCGGGTGGAACCGCTCTCTACCCGATACTCCAGGCTTTACCCCCGTCTCAGCTCTGACAACCAGATCCCGACAATAAGCCTAAATGATTCAAGCCAGATGGTTCATTACAGCTTTAGCCAGGGTTATGCTATCTGCTGCCCTAATTATTGGATTATGTCTGTTCTAACAAAAAGAAATTAGGACGGTTGCTCTGTTGTCCAAGGCTGAGAGTGAAGTGCTGTTTATTTATTCGGCCTTTTTTTCCTTCTCTTTAAAGCCCATCCTTTATTAAGTCACCTCAAGGCATAAGCACAAAATTGACAGGTTCCAAATTGATCTAATAGAGGAGCACTGATGGGGAGAAGATGCAGAAATGTTACAGTTAGAAGTGTCCCCCCAGTGCCCTTCCCCTCCCAGTGGTCCACAGTGCAGCCTGGCTAAGCTGGACTCCGCTGCTTGCTGCCCTCCTGATGGGTCCTATGTCCCACCCTCCGCATGTGCTGCTCCCCTGCCTGAGATGCCCTCCCACCCAATCTCCACCTGTGGAAACAGTCCATTCTTCAAAGCTGTAATGACTCGGATATTTGGGGGTTGTAGGTAACAGAAAAAAATTCAGAGTGCCTTAAACAGTGAGGAGTATGGAGGTCATGTGGCACTGGGGTGGATTCATGCAGCCGCTCGTCAGCAGCATCAGTGGTGATGGTTCTGTCTTTCCACTTGGCCATGCCCTTTTCCTCTTAGGCTGACCTCCCTCATGGTTCAAGGTGGCTGCTGCAGGTCCAGACATCACATGTAACAATAAGATCCTAAATTTGATAAGGATCAGTTTCCTCTCCCATGTCTCAGTTTAAAAGTGAGGAAGCCTCTCCCAGAAGTCCCCAGGAGATCTGTCCTTCTGTCTCGGCCAGAATTACATCTCTTGCCCATGCTTACACCTGCCCCTGCATGATTCACCCTGGGCTAGGTCAGGACTGATCCCCACAGAGGCCTGGAGCAAGGATGGAGGGGAGGAATCGCTGTTAGGCCTGCCCAGAAGTCCCTCAGCTCGAATAATTTCCCTGTACCCGCTGGCTGTGATTCCCTTTCCTTGGAGCCAAGTCATATTCTACCCGGACCGTATTTCTATGCACTTAACCTTATAAGACCAACTAGGTGTCGGGCGCTGTGCTGAGTGTGGAGGTTCCAGAATGCCTGAGACACGATCTCTGCCATCAGGGAGTTCATGGAAACCGTGACACACAAGTAGCCCAGCAGTGAGGACAGGGAGTCAGGAACCCAAATGGGAAGCACCGGCTTGCACAGAGTTCCCCCACAGAGAGGGTGCTCTGAGGCTGGGAGGAGGGAGGACGCAGCCTGGCTTAGTGGAAGGAGGAAGAGTCGAGTGGCTGGAGCAAGGGGAAAAGGCCTCTGATGATGAGGCCGAAGCGGTCATATCACAGACGGCCTTGAATGCCACACCAAGGAGGTTGAACTGAGTCCGGGTGGCAGTGGAAAATTTTTGAACAATGTAAAGAATGAATAGGTTTATGGAAGTCCTAACCCTCTGCCTCTGAGCTCCCGAGAAGCAGGGCTATATGATGTGTGGCTCATTCCTCTTTGTACCCCCTGCAGCGCCTGGTCAGTGCCTCAGTTTCCCCAACTATGAAATGCTTTCAACGCAGCCTTGATCATTTTCTGTGGTTCTTGCCATGTTTTTTGTTGTTGTTGTTGTTGTTTTTAAACTATTTCAGAGGCTGACATTTTTCTTAAAAAACCAAAACAAGACAAAACCAGGGCTGGTTTCCTAGCCCCAAGGGTGTACGGGTGAGGAAAGTCCAGGTGCAAACCAAGGTCAAAATGATGCTGTCAGTCTCCATCAGCAGAGCAGAGGAATGTGCTGCCTTAGAGGAACTGACAGGGGCTGGAGCTTGATTGTCTCTGAATTAGCCCCATTAAAGCTCTATAATTATCAACAAGCTGGTGACAACTCTCAAAGGCCCATTAGTGACCAAGCCTCATTATTTATCCAAGGATGTTAACTTTAGCCAGGAGGTGTGATTTGAGTGGCTGGAGGACAGGACCCTGTGGCTCACACAGACAAGCACCTTCACCTGCCCTCAGGGCCCGCCTTGCCTGCACAAGCCCAGGGGGTTTTTCAACTCAGAGGCTCCTCCAGGGCGGTGGCTGAGCCCTTCCCGCTCCCCACACCCCAAGAGCAATTCTGTTTTTCTCTCTTTTGTTTCTGCGTTGCACCCTCTCAAGAGTTCAGCTAAACAAAGCAGCAGACAAAAAATTTTTGGAAGCCACTAAGCTTTAAGGCAGGAGCTATCAGGATGGAAGTGAAGAGGCTTGGATTCTGCATCCAGCTCTGCTGTGCCACCCTGACCAAATCACCTCCCCTCTCTGAGCCTCGTTTCTCCAAATAGGAAATAAAGACTTTTATTTATGAGCGATGAGAGAGCTTTTATTTATGAGCAATGAGAGAGCTCCACCACCGGCAAGTCTCTAAAAATGGTGACTGAGCTTCTATTTATAAACTATTATTTCTTATAAAACTTGCATTGGAGTTCGAAGAAATTCATCAATCCCATCCTGGGGCAGCACTGGGCTTGCTGTTCCTTCCTGGGAAGTGAATACCAGTGTTGGTTTCACTGAGCAGCATCGGGCCTTCCTTAAACACGGATGTCTGTAGAGCCAGTGGAAGGGACCCCTCTCCGCGCCTGGAGCTGAATTTGCCAGTGGGGACTCTGTCTGCTGGCTTGTCCTCCTCTGGAATTGGGAACCGGGCAGAGATCGTGGACTGTGTGTTTTAACAGATGAGCATCACACCACATCTCTGCTCCCATGAGCAGCTGGAGAATGAGTTGGTTTGGATGGACTGGCCGTGTAGATTGAACATCTGCTCTTTGCCGGTGTCAGAGGTGTGGCCGAGGCATGGTCCCTGCCCTCAGGAGGCTAATGTCTGGGGGGCACAAGCCACAGGTTAGGTCTGAAGGGAACAGCAGACTGATTTAGTGTCGTGCAAAGCCAAGAGCTTTAGAGACTATTATTACAAAAGCCTGGGCCTGGAGAAGCTTGGGCCCATGGCTGTTAGTTGTTACAGACGTGGTGATAGATCACACTCCCTTACAGCACCTCACCTGCTTACCCGCACGGAGGGGAGCTAGGATACAGGCAGCAAGAGGCCAGATACATCTGGACTAAAGCACGCATGCTGCACTCAGGGAAAAGGACTTTAGGCTCCACTCAAGGCCTGTTGAGTTTGTTTTTTTTTTTTTGGCTGAGTTGGGTCTTCGTTGCTGCACACGGGCTTTCTCTAGTTGCGGTGAGCGGGGGCTACTCTTCGTTGCGGTGCGCGTGTTTCTCATTTCGGTGGCCTCTCGTTGCAGAGCACGGGCTCTAGGCATGTGGGCTTCAGTGGCTGTGGTGTGCGGGCTCAGTAGTTGTGGCTCAACGGGCTCTAGAGCGCAGGCTCAGTATTTGTGGTGCACGGGCTTAGTTGCTCCGCGGCATGTGGGATCTTCCCGGACCAGGGCTCAAACCCCTGTCCCCTGCATGGGCAGGCGGATTCTTAACCACTGCACCAGCAGGGAAGTCCCATGGCCTATTGACTTTTAGTTTAGACACAGTTTTAACAAGTATTCTCACCTGGTTTCATAGAAGAAACAAGTAACTAGTGAATAGGAGCGAGAGCTGTTTGTGCTACCAGGGGCAGGTACTCTAACAGGAGTTTCAAGCTGATGGCAAAGGAGGAGGCGGAAAAAATGAAGAAAACCTCAAAAAAGAGTGGCCACCTGGGATCCCTCGGTGGAGGAATCATCTCACATGCCCTTCTGTGTCTGGGCTGGGACTCTGACACACAGAACAGTAACCGTAGTCATAGCAATGACTCAGGTTATTCTGAAAAGTGTAAGTGACCATTTGTGTATTCTGCTCACAAAGGCTGGGAGGGGAGTGATCCAATTCAGAATGAGTTCATTCCAGAAAGTGTCTCAGAGGGGCAAGTACAGTTATCTAGATAAATCACCTAAATGGATCTGCTCCTTCTATAATTATCTACTGAGTTCTTTCTGTACCCCAGGCATGGTGTTAAAGCACAATGCCATGAGGTGGATGCTGTTGTGTCTCCATGTTGCAGATGAGGAAACTGAGGCACACTGAGACTAGATACACTGTCTAAGGTCACACAGCAAGGAAGCGCAGAGCCAGGATTTGAACCCAGGGTCAGACGTCAGAGGGCAGGTCTCGCACCCTACGGGTGCCCCCGCCAGACAACGACAGAGACACTGAGCTGTGTGCCTGACCCTGTATTAGGAGCTGGGGTGCAAGACAAGTAGTGGCTGGACTCGGCCAGCAGGCTGTGGTTTGCTCTAGATGCACACTGGGCACCCCTGGCCTCCCCCGAGCATCACTCCAACCACTCCGCCCCCCACCCTCTGGGGTGGCCTGTGGTTGGAATGCCCCTTCCCCCAGCCCCAATGTGCACTGGCCAAGCCCTACTCGTCTTGCATGGCTCAGGTGAAGCGTCACTTCCTCCAGGAAGCCTTTCCTGATGGCCCCAGTTCACATCCAGGCCAGGCATCCCCTGTGAACCCTCCATCAGTCCTGGCCCACGAAACTTTGCTGTGACCAATCCTTTTCATCTGTTCCTCCCATTAAGCTGCGCTTTCCTCGGGGCAGGAACCCTGTCTTATTGATATCTTCGTTCCTGGAGTCTGGCATATTGTAAACACTTGGTAAAGAATGAATGAATGAATGAGATGCCAGTTGGCCAGCCCAGCAGCCTGCAAGGAGGGTCTGGGCTTCTAAAGACATCCTGTGAATGTGTACCTCGCGGGGAAGAGATTTGCGCCTGAGGTCTGCTCCCACCCACAATCCTGGCCTTCAGGCCGGGAACCATGTCAGTGAGAAAAGCCACAGCTGCCGTGTGTGATCACGCCCGAGGGTGGCAGCTGCATCCAATCACTGCTGCACCCTCTGCCCAGCCCTTGGGAATCACTCGCTGCCTTTTAGAGGCTGGGGGCAGCAGCACGCGGGCCTACCTCGCTCCTCACAGCCTGCCCAGGGAGCCGCAGCCCCAAGTGCTGCTGGGGGGCGGTGAGTGGGCCAGCCAGTCGGCCGGGCTGGGGCCTGCAGTGCGGCAGAGACTGACCCCTCTGCCTTCTCGCACACTCCTGGGACAGTTAAGAGGCAGGGGGAGCTGAGGTGTGGAGCCCTGGCCGGTGGTTGCACCAGGAGGACAGGAACCCCTTTAGCTGAGCGCGCGGCACACGTGGCCCCACCCTGGACCAGCCATGGGCCGCGAGGCACGGCGCAGGGGTCAGGGGCCCACTGCCCGGCTTTGACTCTCAGTTCACCGCTCGCGGTGTCTGGAGGTGACGGGCCTAACCCCCCCGCCCCCGAGCCTCCTTCCCAGGGTTGGGGTCAGTATGCAGCAGGCGCTCTGCTGTTGGCAGTCAGCACGGTCACTGTGGCACCTCGTCCGGCCGCGCAGGGGTGGGTAACACTTCTCCACCGTGTGGGCCCAGCGTGACCTGAGCCCTCCCTCTCTGCAGCCGCCCTGGGCACGCTGGACTTCAGCCTGCTCTACGACCAGGAGAACAACGCTCTCCACTGCACCATCAGCAAGGCCAAGGTAGGCCCCACCTGTGCGCCAAGGGCGAGGAGGGAGTTCTCGCTTCAGTCATCTCAGCTGCTCCTGAGATGTAGCTGCCTCCCCTACAGCGAGGCTTTCGGGGGAAAGAGTAGAACAGAGAAGCCAGAGAGAATGGCGGGGGACGGGCAGCTTTCAGGAGACAGAGGCCCCAGAGCTGGGGAGCTGTCGAAGGAGGGAAGGGCAGGCGGGGAGGTGACAGGCCTGTCCTGCAGGCCAAGAGGAAGGGTTGGACTTGGGTGCCTCTGGACTCCCCGAGGAGGCTCTGGACGCTGACGCCACGCCAGGCGGGGGATTAGTCTCTGGTCGCACCGGCCTGAGCTTGCTCTCTGGGTGGAGGCGTGGGCGTCTGTAAACCCCACGCTGGTCCTGCCCCGGGCTGGCACGGTCAGCTCTGTTCTCAGCCACGCTGTTCCCTTCGTCCCCACACCGCGACGCTCCCCCTGGGAGGAAGGTGCCCAAGTTGATGCTCTCCCGCAAGGTAAGGGCAGCCGTGCGGCCTGGTAGACCTCCCGGTAGAGCTGTGGAAGGGCCTGGGCCCGGCTCGGGGCGAGGATCTTCCGGCATCGCTGCCCACGCCCAGCCCCGCACCACCAGCCCCCCAACCTGCGAGCTTCTCTGCCCCTCCCCCACCCTGCCCGTGGCTCTGCTCACCCAGAGGGGCAGGCTGCCTCGTTCTGCCCCGGCTGTGCCCCACCCGGCCTGGGCCGCCGTGGCTGGACTGCCGTGGCAGCGGTGAGCAGTGTCCCTGTGGGCCAGCACCATCCCCGCCCCTGCCCTCTCCTCTGGGAGCTGCCCGGGCTGTGACACAGGGCGTGCCCTGCCTTCCTCCCTGCCCTCCTCGAAAGGGCTCCAGACCTGCCCTAGGTACAGAGCTGGGAATCTGATAACCCCCAGCTGTGCTGAGGTGGAGGGCAGGGTGCACGGCCCCGGCAGACCCCTTCCCCTCTCCCTCCACCCAGCTGTGTAGAGGTTGTCCAGGCCTGGGGACTGGGAATGGGCCCTGGCTGCCAGGCTGCTCTGGCCAGAGCCGTCCCTTCTCCCCACCCAGACTCCAGGCCCCGCCTGTGCTGTGTGCCCCGCCTTCCCTACCCAGGCTCTAGAGGGGCTATGTGGGTGTACTGGGGTGTGTGTGTGTATGTGTGTGCACACGCGTGTGTCCACTTGGGTTTGTATCACTCAAGGCATTCGAGATGGGGGATGGGAGGACCCTGAGCCATGGTCGCTCCCACATTCTCCAGTTCATCCTCTGCTTAGATCCAGTTCTGCAGGGGAGGGGTGGTGCAGGCATGGGAGGAGCTGGGGCTGGGCTGGGGTGTGAGGAGGAGCCCCAGGGGGTAGGAAGGCTGAGGCCGACAGGCAGAGCCCCTTGGGGGCCTCTGGGAGGATGCCAGATGCCCCAGCTCTGGACCCTAGATTGGCCACCCTCCCTCCAGGTGAGCAGAGCTGCCTCAGTTTGCTATCTGTAAAATAGGGTTAATCATCCCCACCTATGTGGTGGTTGTGAGCATTAAATGAGTGAGTGCTCAGTACCTAAAGCTGTCCTGCAGGACAGGGCCTGGCGGCAGACACCCCCCCCCCCACCCCCCGCACCACACACACACGCACGCACGCACACGCACATACGGGCACTCATATCCACAGCAGAACTGGAAAGTTCCACCTTCGTGCGAAAGGGTGAGAGGCGGGATGAGAGGCCTGTGTTGGGAAGGTCTGCCTCTCTGCCACGGTGCACGCAGGGCCGCCCGGCCAAGCCTCGTCCTGGAGCCGGCCCCACGGAGCAGGGCAGAGCTGGAGCCCAGGCAGCTCCCGGCACAGCTCAGATGCCTCTGCCCTCAGCCGCTTCTCCGGCATCTTTCAAGGGGCCCGGCATGTAGGGGAAGGGGAGCAAATGCCCCACCAGCAGGCCCCGCGTCAGCATTGCCTCCTCAGCTCCCCCAACAACCCTGAGATGTGGGGACTATTATCCCATTTTACAGATGATAAAGCCGAGGCTCAGGAGGCAGATGAAGTCATCCACTTACCCAGCTGATAAGTGCAGGAGCTGAGACCTGAACCCCGGCCAGCCTGGCTCTAAAACCCGTGGGCCCCTTCCGGGTAGCAGAGCAGTGCTCGTTGGAAGTCGGAAGGCCCCACCTCAGATCTCAGCCCCTGCCTGGGAGCTCCTCCGAACCAAGGTGGGGAGGGGGGAGAAGAGTCTCAGCTTCCCTGGGAGGTGGGGGAGGTGGGCTGGTCATGAGCAGCCAACTTGCAGCTCATCTTTGAATGAGGTTGTGGGGTTGCCAGCTCTACCCCACACATGCCCCAGCTGCCTTCCTCCATCCCCGTGTGCCATCCCGGAAGCAGAATAGACGATTATCACAAACAGGAGCAAGCATGAGGTCACCTAGGCCCCTGTCTGTTTATGGTTCCGTGAGTTCCTTGGCTGTGCACACTTGACTGGTGGTTGAGAGTGAGTGAGGGGTGCCATCTTGTGGAGGGACCCTCCACGGCCGGCCAGCTTGTGTGGCTTCTGGGGACACAACGTTTTCCCATGGCCGCAGAGGGAAGCATGTGGATGAGCGAATAGAGGGTCACAAGGACCTAGGGTCGGTGAGGGAAGTCGCAGTGCATGGGGAGCAGGGAGAAGGGGGATTGGGAAGAAGGAAAGGCCTGACCACAGCAGGAGAACGAGGGCCTCATTCAGAGAAAGTGGTCACCTGGCCTCCAAGATAAGGAAAACAGAAAGAGGCTGATCTGACAAAGGCACCCCATGTCGCCTGCCCAGGGCCAGACGTCTGGGGGGGCGGGGGGGGGGGGAGATCGCACCAGCACGGAGCCTTCCTCGCCATCCCCCATTCTGGGGGTGTGGGGCAGGATTGCTTCTGTGAAGAGGGTCATGAATGGACCCAGCCAGGAGGCCCAGGGGGCGGGGATGCCTGCTGACCCAGGTGCCTGGAGGCCTTGGCTGCTCTGTGTCCCCAAGCCCCCAGTGACACCCTTTGCTGTTCTCCTCTGCTCAGGGCCTGAAGCCGATGGACCACAATGGGCTGGCAGACCCCTATGTCAAGCTGCACCTGCTGCCAGGAGCCAGTAAGGTGAGGGGCCTGCCCGTCGTGACTGGGGCCCAGGCTGGGCTTGGGGCACCCAGGGAGGCCCACAGCTCCCACACCCACTCAGAGCCCAAGCAAGTTGAGGGGTTCACTCCACCTCCACCCAGAGCACCCAGTCACCCCCACACCCTCTAGGCCTCCCAGGGACCTTGAGTCAGCACCACCTGCCTACTGAATTGGGGAAACTCCCCGGGAGAATTTCTAGGCCAGCATTTTATAAGAAACACTCTCAGCTGGACGTTAATACTATGCGCAAACAAAGGGTTCTGTGGCCAGATAACACTGGGAAACATTGTTAAACAGGTTTCTTTACTGCAGGACTTACCAGAGCCTTTAATGTGTTGATGGGTTGCTCTGTCATGCCCCACAAGGGATATGGAGTAGTCAGCAACTGCCCAAATTATTTGACTACAGAACCCTTGTTCCTGTACCAGATGACCTGACAAGCAGACCAGCCCAACAGGTGCATCTATGAAAGGAGAGGAAAAAAAAATTTTTTTTAATTCTCTATGAAAAGCAACAAGGTGGCCTTCAGCACTGGAAGATAAGAACTTGATGAGACTTCTTTCATACATCTTACAGTTCAGTGTAGTTTTATTTGTAATCTCATGGAAGGGAAGGTCACATCTTTTCAGAATTGGGTCCTTCCCTAGCCCACAGATACCTCAAGGGGTGAGTAGGGCAGACCCCATGCCAGGGGGGACTCAACTGGAGCCCAGCAGCTTTGTTTCCAAGTAGAGACCAGGGCGGAGGCAGAGGGACAGGGGACACAGGACACAGGAGGGTGAGCAGCAGAGCCCAGGGGCTGGTGTTCTTGTCCTGGCCGCCTTCTGAGAAGCCAAAGTTGGGGAGTTCCTTCCTGGCCCTCGAGTGACCTGATAGGAAGAATCAGCAGTGGGGGCACCCCCCTGGGCAGAGGGCCTCCCCCAACACTGCTCAGGACAATTGCAGACCAACTGGGGGGTCCCACCCCCAGGTGGCCACCCCGGGCTGAGGAGCCACAGGCTGCTGGGGCCTGAGTTAACTCTGGGGCCCGGGCTCCCCCTGGTCCGGGGGCGCCACCCCAGAAGGGAAGGCAGGGCTGCGGGAGAAAGGGCAGTGGCCCTCCCACTACACCTGGAGGAGCAAGCTCCCCACTCCAGGCCTCTCTGTCCTCATGCTGCAGGGGGGCCCCCCAGGGCTGTGAAGGCCACGCGACCAGGGGAAGGGGCCCAACTCGGGGGCTCAGTGACCGTGCGTCTCTAGACTCCTGGGACCTCGAGTCGGCAGTACCTGGCTGCTGAATCCTAGGGACCACCCATAGGATAGATTCCCTCGTAGGGCAGAGTTTCATAGAGCACCTTATAGAGAAGGTCCTAAAAACCAGGCTGAGAGAGATGTGGTGTTACGCCCTGGAGCCTGACCCTCAGAAAGGGTCAGTAACCCACTGGGCTCCACAGAGCTTATGTAAGTGGTGGAGCTGGGATCTGAACCCAGGGCTGTCTGACCTCAAAGCCTGGGCCGGTTTGTGGGGGACATCAAAGGGAATCGGCTACGGAAGTCAGGGTCTGAAGGGGGCAAGGCAGGTAAGGAGTCTAAGAACCAAGATCTCTGGAAGCACTGAGGAAGGAGGGGAGGCAACCCCCAGGCGTCCTCCAGGAGAGGTGCCTTCCCGGCAGGGGCCAGCCTGAGCGAAGGCAAGGAGGCTGAGGGAGAGAATCTAGGTCCAAGCCAGGCTTCCCAGCCGCCCAGACCACACCTCCTGCAGACACCCTCCCCCCCGCCACACACCTGGGCACGCACCTGGGAGGCAGGATCCTCCTGTTGTAGTTTCCTAGGGCTGCGCTAACAAATGACCACCAACTGGGTGGGTTATGACACCACAAATCTCATACCTTCCAGTTCTGCAGGGTGCGAGTCTGACATAGGTCCCACTGCGCTACAATCACGTGTCAGCAGGGCTGCGTTCCATTCTGGAGGCTCGAGGGGAGAAGCTATTTCCCATTCCTTTCCAGCTTCTAGAGGCACCCCCTTTGCTTGGCTCGTGGCCCCTTCCTCCATCTTCAAAGCCAGTGTCGCCTCTCTGACTTTCTCCCCTTGTCACGCTCCTTCGGACTCTTCTCTCGCCTCCCTCTTCTACTTTTAAGGGCCCTGTGATGACGTGGGACGTGGCCCACCCACCTCATCCAGATAAATCCCCTGTATTGGAAGTGCAGCGTCTTAACCACTGGATCGCCAGGGAAGTCCCCAGTCGGCCTGTTTTAAAGTCAGCTGATTAACAACAGCGTTAATCCCCCTTTGCCAGGGGAGAGTGCTTACGCACGGGATCTGGGGGATTGGGATGTGTTTGGTGCCATTACATTGCCCATCACCCTCTGACACTCAGAGGATCATTTTTGCTCTCTCCAGGCAAATAAGCTCAGAACGAAAACCCTCCGAAACACTCTGAACCCCACATGGAACGAGACCCTCACTTACTACGGGATCACAGACGAAGACATGATCCGAAAGACCCTGCGGTGGGTGAGACCCCAGGCCACCGGCTCCCCCACCCCACCCAGCCTTGTCCACAGGGCAGGCCCTCCCCACACCCCCCGGCCCACCGCCTGCAAATCCGCACTGACTTTGGAAGCAAATTGAGAGGCCCCTTGCCCTCCAGGATCTCGGTGTGTGACGAGGACAAATTCCGCCACAACGAGTTCATCGGGGAGACGCGGGTGCCCCTCAAGAAGCTGAAGCCCAACCACACCAAGACGTTCAGCATCTGCCTGGAGAAGCAGCTGCCGGTGAGTGGGCCACAACCTCCAGTCGTGGGCTCTGCAGCCGTCCAAGGCCCACCCTGCCGTGAGCGCAGGCCCAGGAGCATTTATTGAGCACCTACTATGTGCCTGGCACAATTGCAGGTGCCGGGGAGACAGATAAATCTCCCTGCCCTCATGAAGTTTGGGCAGGAGACAGACCAAAAATGAAATAAATCACCCAAACAGATAGTCTGTTCAGCAGGGATAAGGGCCGAGAAAGAAAGCATGAGAGGAGTCAATGGGTTAGACGGGTGCTCTGGGAGGGGTCACCTGGCGAGCAGGGAATATTCCAGGCAGAGGGAACAGCAGGTGCAAAGCCCTGTATGGAAAAGCGCCCAGCCTGTGGGAGGCACAGGCAAGAGGTCAAATGAGAGGGGCAGAGAGAGTGAGAGGAGGGGGTCCTGGGAGCTGAGAGCAGAGGTTGGGGGGTTGGGGAGGCTGGGAGGACTCTGGCCTTATCCCTGAGTGAGATGGGCCACAGGAGGGTGCTAGGCAGGGGCCAAGGCATCTGAGGGCATTTTAACAGGCTCCTCAGAATGGGAGGGAGTGGAGGGCCAGGGCGGGGAGACCAGCGGGGTGGAGGGAGGAGCAGGACGCAGGCCTAGGCCACACCCCACCTGCCTCCTAGCTCCCCCTGGGGTTGGGAATGTGCCTAAGAAGCTCCAAGAAGCACCTTCCAGGGGGCCAGGGCCAGGGTGACCCCTCACCACCCACCAGGCTCCATTTGGCCCGGGCCCGTGGCTGCAGGAGAGGTGGGAGCAGGCAAGGACAGCCGAGTGACCGCCCACCTGCCCCACAGGTGGACAAGACAGAAGACAAGTCCCTGGAGGAGCGGGGCCGCATCCTCATCTCCCTCAAGTACAGTTCGCAGAAGCAGGGCCTGCTGGTTGGCATCGTGCGCTGCGCACACCTGGCTGCCATGGACGCCAACGGCTACTCGGACCCCTACGTGAAAACGTGAGTGTGCAGCCCAGGCCAGCCGCCTCCTTCCCCACTTTCTCACCTCCAGCGACTGGGAGGTCCATGCGTCGAGATCAGTAGTCCACGTGGCAAGTAGTTGTGTGAAGCACAGGGGGTGCTGTGCCCACGAGGTCATACTCCTCTGTGCTCCTTGGGCAACTCTGTGGGTTGAGTCTGGCCAAACCCATTTCTCAGATGAGGAAACTGACGTCCACAGAAGTTGAGTGGCAGCCCAGTCACACAGATAGAGAGCAGTTATCTCCTGGTGTTTGGTTCAGGTCTCTCTGTGGTCATGGGGCCCAGGAAGGGCTGTGAGCAGGTTGGGGGAGGGGACAGGAGGCCGGGAGATCCAGTGAAGGGACTCCATCAGGACTTAGGGCTGGGCACATGTGGGCAATGCTCTATGGTACCACAGACACAGATAGGGAGGGGTCCACCCAGCTCTGCCAGGTGGGGCTTCTGGTAGCACTGGGGAGAGACTTAACTCAGGGGCCCCAGAGCCGTGAACCTGGGTCAGGACAGGCTGTGATCCTAGCTCAGGCAGGAGCTGGTGGCCGTTTGGAGAGGGATAAAGCCTGTTTTTTGGTGACCACCACCTGTGCTTTGGTGCGCTCCACAGACAAAAGATGGACGTAGTGAGGTTGTCTTGAAGGGTAGGACTTGGGGAGAAATTTGGCTCAGCAGAAAGGAGGTGTTTCTGCTCAGGGAAAGGGACAGAGGATTTAAGATAGTTAAGAAGCAGGGATGGTTCTGGCCTCAGGGGACAGTAAGGAGGCCCAGGTGACAGAGGCCATCACAAGGACTACCGGTTTTCTGCTTAAAAAACAATGTTGGGCCCCAACTTCATCCATTAGCAAGACAGTGATTTCCAGCGGATCAGAGACCACTGGGAACGGAAATGCTGTAATAGCTCAGGAAACAATTAGACTCTTAAAAACAGTGGCGGGAAAGTAAGTGACACTCAGTAACCTAGGAAGACGCGTACGCCCTGTAGCCGCATCATTTCCCTTCCAGGCCTGTGTCCTAGAGACCCAGGCCCTGGCGTACAGCTGCTTTTGCAGCATCGCTTGTGATAGCGGTAAGATGGAAACAGCCTAGTGTTCACCAGATTAATAAGATGTGGCATCTGCGTACAGTGGAGTACTATGCAATTGAAGTGAATAAGTGAGGACCAGGTGAATGAACGTGGACACAGCTATGCTGAGCCCAAAGCAAACTGTAGTGGGGGGCACCAGTGTGATACTGTAGTGATTGTCTCCGGGGAGGGAGGACGGTGCCTCCACCTGTAACTGTGATGCTAGAGGTTTTTTTTTTTTTTAATTTTTATTTTATTTATTTTTGGCTGCGTTGGGTCTTCGTTGCTGCGCGCTGGGCTTTCTCTAGTTGCGGCGAGCGGGGGCTACTCTTCGTTGCAGTGCGTGGGCTTCTCATTGCGGTGGCTTCTCGTCGCGGAGCACGGGTTCTAGGCACACAGGCTCAGTAGTTGTGGCGCACAGGCTTAGTTGCTCCGCGGCATGTGGTATCTTCCTAGACCAGGGCTCGAAGCCGTGTCCCCTGCATTGGCAGGCGGATTCTTAACCACTGGGCCACCAGGGAAGGCTGGTGTGAAATTTCTAAATCGGGCTCAGTTCCCACCTGCCAAGTTGATAGGAATTCCAGGGTCTCGTGCTGGGTTATCCAGAAAATAGGGTCTCACCTGGTACAACAGAGGGTCCAGCCACCTCCCACAGCCAGGGAGAGGTAGCCCTGGCAGGGCCTGTCCACTCTGCCTGGGGCTCCCCCTGCCACAGGTGTGGTAGTTGCTGGGCCCACCCTCCAGCCATGGGCCGGGTCAACGTGGCCTTACAGGCAGCTCTGTGGGTGGCCCCCTGTATCAGAGGGAGGCCCCCAGCAGCCTAGAAACCCCTACATCTGATTGAAATTCCCTGGGTGAGTTGCAGGGGCTGCTGCTCAGGCCTCCTCAGGGCTCCCTATCTCTGAAAGGCCCCTTCATGGACCGTGGGCCTTCTCTTTGCTAAAAGTAGGGGAAATAAAGGCACAGGTGAGATTCTGAGCGGAGCATCTGGGGCCCCGAGAAGAGCACTACATGGAAGTGCCAGGTGGAGGATGCCGAGGGGCAAAGCTAGATGGGCCAAGACCTTTTGTCGGCACCCTTACTTTTATAAACTTCACCCCAGATGACAGCTACCTCAGTTTCCCTAGGCTGGAAGCTGACCCCAAGTCCAGTTCTTCAGGGTCTGATGATGGTTAACAAACAATCGTCATTAACACGTACCGAGTAATTGCCGGGTGCCAGGGCTGTGCTAGGCCTCTTTGAAGCCCCCCAGCAGCCCCGTGCGGTACTTGTTACCATCTCCATCTCACACCCAGGGGCACTGAGAAAGCTCAAAGCAACTTGCTGTGCTGCCCTGGGCAACCCCTTCCTTCTCCAGCCGTCTGCTGTCTGTCTGCTAGGGGCCTCAGGTGAGCAGCAGTCGCTGTGCAGAAGGCACCAGCGGTGGCACTGGTAGGGAGGCTGTATGAGCCCTGGTGGCCAAGGCAGGAGGGGGTGCTGATTGATAGCGAGGGTGAGCAACCATGCGCGGGCCCCTGGAGCGTGGCCAGGGTGCACTTCTCGCCCACACAGGCCACACTCCCTCGGGAAGCTCCCCTACAGTGGTGAGGTGAGGCGAGAAGGGACTCCAGGCAGGGAGACAGCATAGACAGAGGCCTGGGGGCAGGACAGGCGATGACCCCTAGCTGGGGCCCTGTGAGGCTCACTAGATGGACACTGGCCGTGCAGCGCTGAGGGAGCCTGGGACAGCTTCCCTTCAGGGTCTTCCAGAGGCAGGGCTGGGAGACACTCCCATTGTGCAGGACCGCCCCCATCCCTCCTCCTGGCCCCCAAAATAAAACAGGCAAAGACGAGTCAAGAAGTGCATGGAAGCTTGTAAGGAATGCAGAAATTCACCATCTCTGGGTGAGGGTTTAAGGGAACCCCCCAACCTGTTTAAAAAGTCATCTTTACTGAGGTATAATTTACATCCAGTAGGTTTCTCCCCTTTTGAAGTGTGACTGACTGACGTATATACAATCTCGTCACCACCACCACAGTTAAGACCCAGATACCATCACCCCAGAAAGGTCCCCTGGCCCCAGTCAACCACTGATTTGTTTTCTGTCGCGACAGTTTTGCCTTTTCCAGACTTTCTTATAAAGGCAACTCCTACATAACCTAATGCTCTGGGGAGCCAGCCGCGTGGTGCCTGAGCCCGGAGTTCAGTCTGTAGGTCTGCATTGCCAAGTAGTCGTCCGTCAGGTCACTTCCTGTTGAAGTGCATGGGGGCTGTCCCCAGTTTCTGACGGCTGTATAAAGCTGCTAAAGAACAGGTTTTTGTGCAGACCTGTGTATTCATTTCTCTCTCCACCCCCAACTTCTGTTAATACATATTTTCTAGTGTTTCTATAATGAACCAGTATTTCTTATGTAATAACAATCACAACTTTTTTAAAAAGTGCACAGAAAAGCAATAATGAGGTGCCACTTTCTATGTTCACTGATCCCACCCAGTGCCAGGCATCAAGTTGGGTACCGGAAGCTGGTGGTGGGTGAGACAGATGTGGTCCTGTCAGCAGGAGCAGGGCAATTGTCACTAGTGTCCATGCAGGGACAGGGTAAGAAGCTTTGCAAAGGAGAGGGCCTGGCTTCTGAGCACCAGCCCTGTGCCGAGCAGCTGTGTGACCTTGGGTGAGTCCCTCCACCTTTCTGAGCCCCGGATGAAGACTGCTGTTCTGCATCCAAGTCTAAGGAGCTGATGCCCATGGAGGGAGCTGGCCCGCAAGCAGGGCTTCCCTCTTTCCCTGCAGGAAGCACTGCTGTCACTGCCCAAAAGACCTTTTTTCCTTCCTCAAAGCTCCAGTGAGGTAGCAGCAATGGTTGTACAACTCAGGGACTATGCTAAAAACCGCTGCGTTATACACTTGAGAAAGATGAATTTTATAGCGTGTGAATTCTATCTCCATAATCTGCTATTACAAAAAGAAGAGCTCTAGCAAGGGACCAACTTTGCTAAAAATGTTTTTCTGGTGGGAAATGTGAGCTGTGAAAATTAGACTTCCAGAAATAAAGAAAATCCTCTTTCCTAGGGGACGGAGGGGCTCTGTGACGTCAGGAATGGGCTGTGAACAGAGGTCCAGGTGATGAAGGACCCACTTGCTTCTCCCACTGCACTGACTGCTCACCTTTGTCACAGAGTAGTGCTGGGGACACCGATGGTTAGGATGAACGGGAGGCCTGGGAATCTCTCTCTTCCAAGCCCTGCTGGCTCCACGTGTACTCAAGAGTGTCTTCTCTCTTACCCTCTGTCTATTGATTGGTTATAATTCCAGATACCTGAAGCCAGATGTGGACAAGAAATCCAAACATAAGACAGCAGTAAAGAAGAAAACCCTAAACCCAGAGTTCAACGAGGTACGAGAGGCTGGTGAAGCCATGAGCCACTCAATCTCCCTCAGGACAGGGGACCCCGGAGGGACTGGGTTTTTCAAGGGTCACTGTGGGAGCTGGAGGGTGGGGAGGGACTGACAGGAGAGGCCCCAGCCGTGGGATAGGAGGACTGGTGGGAGAAGTGAGGCCAGGCTGAACCAGGCCAAGGTGGTGCAGATAGAAGTGAGGAGCGGCCTGGAAAACTCTTCGGAGGATTGAACTGATGGGACTGTAGCCATGTTGGATGTGGAGGGGGTGGTGTGAGGATGTGAGCGGCCCCAGGAAGGTGGGCGCAGATAGATACCCAGGTCCTCAGCCCAGGCGGTGGGTGCAGCCGGAGAGGAGCTCCAAGGAACGAGATGAGGGAGAAGAGCCTCTGACAGAGCCTGAGTGACTCGGGTGCAGGCAGAGAAGGCCGAGGAGGTGCTGCCAGGGAGCGAGGGGGACACCAGATGTTGAAGGATCCTGGAAGCTGGTGGGAGAGAGGGTTCCACAAAGGAGGGCGTGGTCAGCAGAATCAGACCCAAGAGAGGTCAAGCACGCCAAGGCTGCCAAGTGTGCGTTGACTTACAATAAGGAGACTCTTGAGGATCCTGAGAAAAGCAGCTTCAGTGACAAAGGGGCAGGTGGGTCAGAGGGAAGGGGGACCCTGAGGATCTCAGCTGGGCTCTAAGAGGGAAGTGGGTGAGATGGGTGAGAATCCATTATCACCCACTGCTGTGCACTGGCCACCCTCCTGGCCACCGGCCGACTTGTCATTGGTCCTGACACTCCCCTTCTGGCCACCAGGAATTCTGTTATGAGATTAAGCACGGGGACCTGGCCAAGAAGACCCTGGAGATCACCGTTTGGGATTATGACATTGGAAAATCCAACGATTTCATCGGTGAGAGGACACGATGGGAATGCTCTTTAGCAACATGCCCATCCTGGGTTCAGCAAAGGGCAGGGGCCCTGAATCAGGCCACAGTCCCGCCTTCCTGGCCTGTGGGGAAAGTTGGGGCCATAGACATGATCCAGCCTGACCCCATGTGACAGAGAAAGAGGCCCAGAGAGGGAAAGAGGCCTGGCCGAGTCACACAGCAGTCTGTGGCGGAGCAGGGGTAAGAGGTGATGATGGTCAGCCCCTCAGGCTGGACTCTGAGCCCTTGTGGCCCCAAATTTCTGGTGGGCTTGGTGGCTGTGCACAGTGGAGCTGCCCTGGCACCAACACATGCCACTGTGCTGCCCCCCAGTACTGCTCTGGTCCTGGGTAAAGGAAGAGCAGGATCCCTGGGCCCTGACTGGGGGAGTGGGGGGGTGGGGGGGGTGGGGCTCCAAGAGTGTGGCAGTCAGACCACGGTCCACCCTCAGAGCGGGTGGGCAGGGAAGAGAGTCTGGCCTTGGAGCACAAAGTCTGGGAGGGGTGCCAGGGGGTACTGGTTCCAGAGAAACCCTGAGAGTCAGAGGTCACCCTGTCCCGGCTGCCTCTCGGCTCCCCTCTGCAGGCGGCGTGGTTCTGGGCATCAATGCCAAGGGCGAGCGCCTGAAGCACTGGTTTGATTGCCTGAAGAACAAGGACAAGCGGATCGAGCGCTGGCACACGCTCACCAACGAGCTCCCGGGGGCCGTGCTCAGCGACTGACCCACCCCCGCCTGCCCGCTGCACCTACCCCTGCCCGGCCCAGCACAGGCCTGGCCCTGGGCTTCCTCAGCTGCCACTAAGGGCCTCGCCCCCATGTTTGGGGAGATCCAGGATGCCTGCTTGGACACAGAGCCACTGCAGCCCCCACTTAGAGGCCGTGGAAGGCCCAGCCCCACCGAGGGACAGCGGGGGCAGAGAGCTGGGCCTGCTTTCGGCCCCCTGGGGCCTGAGAGGGCCAGAGGTGGAAGAAGAGGACCCTGGCCTCAGCACCCACCCGGAGGAAGTAGATGGGGCAGTCCAGAAGACAAGGATCCTACTAGAGGTCAGCAGTGAGTTGCAGGGGACCCCAGGCTGAGAGAGCAGGGGTGCCATCAGGGAGAGGGGCAGTAAGAGAAGGAGACTTTGGGCAGGGGCAAGACAGGACTCTGAAGAAAGTTCATTCCCAAAAGGAGGTTCTGACTGTATCTGTTCATCTCTGGCATGACTGGGTGGGTGGAAAAAAGTTGACCTGAGAGCCAGGAGTCTGGTAAAGATCCTGGAGCTCCCAGTGAACGTGGGCACAGTCCAAGTGCTTCACTCAGTGATTCCACAGGCCCCTGGGGATGAATGAGACCCAGGGCCTGCCCTCAGGGAGGTCCCCATCTAGTCAGGGAGCTGGAAACAAACCATTACAATGGGGGTGTGAGGAATGCCAAGGCCAGCCTGACCCACCTGCACATTCTGTGGATTCTGCTGACTCGGCTGGGAGAGCAGGGAGGGCTTCCTGGAGGAAGTGATGCTTTAGCAAGGCCTTGAACAGTGAGTGGAGTTTCTAGGCAGACAAAGGGGGAAGAGCAGTGTAAGCAGTGGGAACCATATACAAGGCCTGGAGGGGAAAGGTGATGTGGGCCAGGGGCACTGTCTGGGACCCAGGGTCTCTCTGGGAGAGGGAGCAGTGTTTGTTAGGGGCAACAGCACCCAGTCCTGCTCCCACCCCACCCCTAGCTGCCAGGTCAACTGGGTTTGTAGACATAGGGGGAGTGGCTTAAGCTGATGTTGGTGCACGGTCAAGTTCAGTTCTCAGAGCCAGCTCTCCTACCTTTGATCTTTCTCCTCCTGAGGAAGCTGGAGGATGGATCCTGCCTCTCGCTCCAAGCTCAAGCATCAGGTCAGTTGCAGTCAAGAAGAGAAAGAGTCTGTTTTTCTTTGCATGAAAAGAACCAAAAAGTCCTTCTTGTCCTTACCCTCCTCTCCCCTTCCCCCACCGCCCCCCCCCCCCCACCCAGGGCCCTTCTGGGTTCAGGGTTGGGAAGAGGGGAGCCCCAGGTGGCTGCCCCTGCATCCTAGCCCTACTGAGATCCCTTTCAGGAGTACTCAGCAGCAGTCCAGGGCCTCGTTTCTGGGAAGGGCTGGTTCTGTCTTCCAGGAGCTACGAAAGAGCCCCCTGCACCCTGGGTGAAGGTCTCCAGCAAGGGGTTGAGGGCATCAGAATCTTGGGCCCAGGCCTGAAGCCCCAAACTTTTCCTGCCGACTAAGGGGCCTTCAGGAATGCTGGATGAACAAATGCAGAACCCAGGAATTTCTGTGTTCAACCCATCACTGGCACTGATGGGAAACAAAGCCCAGAGAGGGAAAGTGATCTACCTGAGGCCTTCCAGCCCTACCACAGCTGGGGCAGACCAGGTTCCATGGCCCCTGCCCCACCACCTCCAGCCCAGAGCTCTGGACACCACACCCACACCAACGCTTGTACAGGGCTCACAGGGGCACTGGGGCTAGACCTTATGCTGCAGACACAAAGCACATTACCATCTGAGGCCTGGGGTGATGATGTGAATCCCACCAAGTGCCCATCAGCCTTTTTCCATTTTGCAGGGGAAACAGGACTCCAGCCCCCATACAGTACCTGGCAAACTTTGCTGGTCAGGGAGTCTTGGTTTTCCCTAAGAAGGCTTTGTGTGGTAAGGGTTTTACAACCACTGTCTTGATGAATCTTCACAGCCCTGTGAGATGGGTTTAATTGCCATCGCCATTTGACAGATGAGGAAGGAGATTCAGAGAGGCTGAGTCTATTTATGAGGAACCTTGTGTCTAGGTGAACTCTGGGTTATCGTCTTAGCTTTGCCTTTTGGGCGGTGGGGGCAGGTTTCTCATTCAGAGAGGAGCTTCACGAATTCCCTGTAAACAAACACACGGAAATGCTGAATGGCCAAGTTACAAGTACACCTAGAGCCTCACCTAGTACAACTTCCTTGTTAGACACGTGGGGAAACTAAGGCCTAGCAAGCAGAAGGGGCCTACACAGGACCCAGTTGGGATAAGAACCCAGGACACCTGGCACCCAGCCCAAGGCCTTCTACTGCCCTAGACTGTGCAAGAGCAGATTTGGTCCTTAAACATGGTCCCAGCTGACCACAGGGACAGTCAGGCTGGGAGGTGGGGCTCCTGGACAGCTAGCCTGAGTGCAGGATGGGGCACTTGGGTAGAAGACCTCCCAGGGAGAACCTTCACTAGGACCCTGGCACTGTTCTGGACCCCTTACAGGTTGTCTCTCTGTTTGTTAGAGAAAAAGGCGCTTTGAGAAGCTGCAGTGTGAGCTCTCCCTTTGACCCCAACCTGGCATCTTTCCTCTGCTCCCTCAGCCCCACAAAGACGGTGAATTTGACGCCAAACAAAAACAAAACAGAACAAAGTCATTCCAAAGTCAGATGTCAATAACCAGGGGGGGTCACCAGGTGTGTGGCATCCACCGCCACCCCCACCCCCCTGCCTAGTCTCAGCACCCACCACCACCACTAGCCAATCCCCCACGGGCCCGTCTTCCAACCCTGAAGCGGTAACCTCCTGACCTCTAGTGGCGAGAGCGAGGAACTGCATCTCCTGGCCCGAGCATGTCTTCCCTTTGTTCCTTCTCCAACCGAGAGAACCTCCCGATGCATGGACTCTGGCTGTCTTCGACGCAGACTCGTGCACTGCTTACCACCGTTTTGCTATCATGTGACGGCTGCAGAAACAGTCCTGAAACTGCAGCCCCACACACAATTTTTGTACTTTTGTCTGACCTACCCGAAGGTGTCCTTTTTAAGTCTTATTTGTTAATATTTATAATGACATATAATCCAAAGTAAATGGAAACGTTCATTGTGATCATATGGGCTTGGGAGACTCATCTTAATAGATTTGAATGGGTGAGCAGGAAAGAACGAGACCCCGGCAACCAGGGCTTATTCTGCACATTGTCTCATTTACTCTTAACCAAGAATCCATTTGAGGTAGGTGCCCATGTTACAGATGCGTAAAATATTTGTGCAGAATCACAGCTGGTTAGTGACAGACCAGGATTCAACTTATGCCTCCCAAGACATTTTATGACACGTTATTATCTACACATCCAACCAACAGCTGTGGAGTGTAAACTCCAAGGCCAGACAGACACTGGTCTAGGCACCTGGGGCAGATTCATCAGCAAGACAGTTAATAAACAGTAAACATAACGTTAAAAGATGACAAGGGAAAAAAAAGGCATAAAGGAATCCTGTGGGCAGGGGAGGCTGGGCTTAAATAGGGAGATGTGGTGGGCCTCCAGAGAAGGTGACTTTTGAGCTTAGGCTTGGAGGAGGTGAAGGGGGTAGTTCTGGGGAGACTTGAAGTGCTCCAAGTGGAGGGAACAGCCAGTGCCCCTAGAGGTGGGGGCAGGCTTGGGGCGACAGGAACTGCAAGGAGAGCGATGTGGGTGGAGCAGGTTGGGGCGAGGAAAGAAGGGTAGATGAGAGCATAGGGAACAGGGGACCGGATCAAGGACGACATTATAAAGTCTGTGGCTTTCACTCTGTGTGAGATGGGAGCAACCCTGGCTTACCTGTGAACAACCTGTGGTCTGCGGTGATCAGGCCCAGTTTGGAGGTCCCTCTGGTGGTGGTGTGCCCGTGGGTCCAGGGTTCGAGGTCAGTATCCAGAGCAGCGGTGGCTGGGTCCTAACAAGAACCAGCTGTAGCATGATTTTGGTCAGTGTCCTGGCCAACCTCCCTTAGCAACCGCCTCTGTGCTGGCCTAATTTTCCAGGCCTCCCACCCATTCTCTGAAGTACCCAGTACCCTTCCAGTGCATTCCTTTTCTGCTTACGTTAACTAGAGTCGGATCCTGTTATTTTCAACAGAGAAACCTGCCTGGTGATCTAGTGCAATCTGATCATCTAGGTCTCGGGCATCACCTCTTTGTGAGGCCTGTCTTGACAACCTCAGTCACTTTCTCCCGCATCAGCCTGCTTTCTTTTCTTCACAGCACTTACCACCAAAATCACCTTGTGTATTTGCTTATTCCTTTCTCCCCTCACTAACCTTCATGAGAGTAAGGGCCACACCTGTCTTGTTTACCACAGTAACCCCAGACCAGGACTGAGCGTAGGGCAGGCCTCGAGTATTTGTTGAATGAATGGATGAAAGCTGCCAATATGGACATTGTTTGAAAGGAGCCAAATCCATGAGTCTGGAGCATGTGGTTATGAAGATGGCGGATCCAAGCCCAGGTGACTATGCACAAGACTCCTGTTAGCTCCAAAGACTTCTGGGGTACAGATGAGAAATGACCCCAAGTACCACAGAGTTCCCTGAGTAGAGAAAGGGAGAGAATGAGAGGAGGAAAGGAGAGAGAAAGGAAGAGTGGGAGGGGGATCAAGATGGCAGAGTAAGAGGATATAGAGCTCACCTCCCCCCCACATCAAAAAATACATCTACATGTAGAACAATTCTCACCAAAAACTACGTGGAAACTGGCAGAAGGACTCCTATACAACCAAGGCTGCAAGAAAGATTCCCCCATAATCCCATCCCAGGTAGGATGGGAAGAAAAGCATCAGGTTGAGACTTGTGCCCCCGGGAGGGAACTAAGAGGAAAAGGGAGATCGTACAGGTGGACACTCACCCTGGGGAGTGAGCAGGTTGAGAGACAGACTGGGCATTCTAGTCCTGGGGTCTTATACAGAGGAGGCAAGACCCTTCGGCTGCCTGGAGAACAGCTGGGACACATAGAAAGGCTGGAGAAGCCTAGACTGCACTGGTGAGGAGTACGCAGTGCTGGCTTGCCACCAAACGGCGGAGAGAGGTCTGCCCTAGCAGCTGCCACCTTGCCACACTCTCTGACCCAAGCTGAGTGAACCCCCTGGCCCCACTCACTCCACACCACAGCTTGGCACTGAATCTAGGGCAGCCACATCCTGGAAAAAGACTCGATCTAGGGACACAGAGGTGACCCATGGGCCTGGGGTATGGTACAGGCTGAGTGATGGCCATTGTTGGTGCTTACTCAGCGCCACAGAAGTAGCCCAGACTTCTGATGACAGTGCAGCCACTTCGACTCCTGCAACCACAATGCCATGATCCCCAAGCAAACGCTCCAGCGCACCCACTCCACGCCACAACCTTACACTAGAGCTGAGACCACCACAATAGGGGAAAAGACAACCTTGATCCGATTCTGGGCGGGACTGCAGATACCTACACAAGCAGCACACTGGACATGTGTAAGCACACAAACCCTGCTTACTGCAGCACTCCCCTCCTTCGGGGCAAAGGTTCCAGTGTGGGCAGAAGGAAAAACACACACCTGAAGGGAACAGAGCCAGCTCCAGCCCGACCCTCAGGGCTTCCACTGCAGCAGCTTGGGAGCAGATCCCACCCAACAGGGCGACTGCGGCCAGTGAGGAGACAGGAAGTCTCGCCTCACACCCTGCACAGTCTTTGGCTCCTCCAACGCCAGCCGTACCCCCCTATCAAGGTGATAGTTGTCATCACATCCTGAGGAAAGCAGTGGGCTGGCATCCACATCAAATTCAACCCACACACCAAAGATGTTAGGCACAGTCTACACAGTCTACATAGGGATGTTCCCACATAAAAACACCCCTTCAAGACCGTAACAGATAACTGTTGCACCTCAATTCATAGAGACAGAGAAAGTTAAGTAAAATGAAAACGCAGAGGAACTACTCTCTGCTGAAAGAGCAGGAGAAAACCCCTGAAGAAATAAATAATGAAAAAGAGAATCAGTCTACAGACAATGAATTCAAAAAGTTGGTAATAAAAATGCTAACTGAATTAAGACAGCAGAGGTAAGCACAGATCATTCTACCAAGGAACTAGAAATTTAAAAGACCCAATCAAAAATTGATAATTCAATCTCTGAGATAAAAAGCACTCTAGAAGCAATGAATAGCAGACTAAATGACACAGAAGAATGCATAAGTGACCTGGAAGATAAAATAACAGAAATCACCCAATAAGAACAGAAGAAAGAAGAAAGCGGGTGGGGAGGGAGGGAGAAAACAACATACAAGATCTATGGGATAATATAAAATGTGCCAATATTCACATTATAGGGGTTCCAGAAAAAGAAGAAAGGGATCAAAAATGTACTAGAAGAAATTATGGCTGGAAACTTCCCAAACCCAAAGAAGGAAACATATCCAATTTCAGGAAGCAGAGAGAGTCCCAAACAAGATGAGCCCAAACTGGCCCACAACAAGACATATCATAATTAAAATGGCAAAATTAAAGGTAAAGAGAGAATTCTAAAGGCAGCAGGAGAAAAACAGAGAGTCATATACAAGGGAATCCCCACAAGGCTATCAGCTCATTTCTCTGGAGAAACTTTGCAGGGCAGAAGGAAGTGGCATAATACATTCAAAGCCCTAAAAAAGAAACTCCTGCAACCTAGGATACTCTATTCAGCAAGATTATCATTTAGAAAAGAAGGAAAGAATTTCTCCGACAAGCAGAAACTAAAAGAATTCAGCAATACTAAACCTACCCTAAAAGAAACGTTGAAGGGTCTACTCTAAATGGAAAAGAAGAATCTATAGGAGAGGGAAAATCCCAATAGGCAAGGCAAATATATAGTAAGGATTAAAGATCACTTAAATAAGCCAGTACTTAGATTTTTTTTTAATTTTAAGAAGCAACTACAATAAACAGTAAAGGGATAAGCACAAAGATGTAAAATGATATCAAAAACTCAAAATGTGGGGGAGGGGAGCAAAAAATGTAGATCTTTTAGAATGTTTGAACTTATATGATTATCAGTTTAAAGCAATTAGATATAATTACAGGTCAATATATATGAACCCCATGGTAACCACAAATCAAAAACCTACAATAAGGGGCTTCCCTGGTGGTGCAGTGGTTAAGAATCTGCCTGTCAATGCAGGGGACACGGGTTCAAGCCCTGCCTGGTCTGGGAAGATCCCACATGCCATGGAGCAACTAAGCCCGTGCACCACAACTACTGAGCCTGCACTCTAGAGCCCGCAAGCCACAACTACTGAAGCCCGTGCACCTAGAGCCCGTGCACCTAGAGCATGTGCTCCGCACAAGAGAAGCCACTGCAATGAGAAGCCCACGCACCACAATGAAGAGTAGCCCCCACTCGCCGCAACTAAGAGAAAGCCTGCGCGTAGCAACGAAGACCCAACGCAGCCAAAAATAAGAATAAATAAATAAATAAACAATTTTTTAAAAAGAAAAAAAATCTGCCTTCCAGTGCAGGGGACGCTGGTTCTATCCCTGGTCAGGGAACTAAAATCTCACATGCCACAGGGCAACTAAGCCCACACGCCACAACTACTGAGCCCACGTGCTCTGGAGCCCACATGCCACAACTAGAGAAGCCCACGTGCAGCAACAAAAGATCCTGCATGCCGCAGTGAAGATCCCACGTGCCACAACTAAGACCCAACGCAGCCAAATAAAAAAAAAAAAAAAGACAAAGTGCGGGGATGGAAAAAGAAATTTCATGCAAATAGAAACAACAAAAAAGCAGAGGTAGCAACACTCATATCAGACAAAATAAACTTTCAAACAAAGGCTAGGGACATCCCTGGTGGCTCAGTGGTTAAGAATCCGCCTGCCAATGCAGGAGACATGGGTTCAAGCCCTGGTCCGGGAAAATCCCACGTGCTGCGGAGCAACTAAACCCATGCGCCACAACTACTGAGCCTGCGCTCTAGAGCCCAGGAGCCACAACTACTGAGCCCACATGCCACAACTACTGAAGCCCAAGCGCCTAGAGCCCATGCTCCGCAACAAAAGAAGCCACCACAATGAGAAGCACACGTACCACAACGAAGAGTAGCCCCTGCTCACCACAACTAGAGAAAGCCCCCACGCAGCAACAAAGACCCAATGCAGCCAAAAAAATAAGTAAAATAAATTTTAAAAAATAAAAATAAAAAAATTTTTTTAAAAAGGCTATAACAAAAGACAAAGAAGAGCATTATATAATGAAAAAGGGATGAATACAAGAAGAGGATACTATACTCACTAACATATAGGTACCCAATACAGGAACACCTAAATATATAAAGCAAATACTAACAGACATAAATGGAGAAGTTGACAATACAACGATAATAGTAGGAGATTTTAACACCCTACTGACATCAATGGACAGATCATGCAGACAAAAAACAAAATCAATAAGGCAACAGAGGTCTTAAATGATACAACAGACCACTCTGAAAAACTGAAAGCATTTCCTCTAAATTCAGGAACAAGACAAGGATGCCCACTCTCACTGCTTCTTCTAACATAGTATTAGAAGTCCTAGCCACAGCAATCAGACAAGAAAAAGAAATAAAAGGTATCAAAGTTGTAAGGAAAGAGGCAAAACTGTCACTATTTGCAGATGACATGATACTCTATATAAGAAACCCTAAAGTCTCCACCTAAAAAAAAAACTATTAGAATTAATAAATGAATTCAGCAAGGTTGCAGGATACAAGAGTAATATACAGAAATCTGTTGCGTTTCTATACACAAATAATGAAACATCAGAAAGTTTTTTAAAAATCTCACTTAAAATCACATCAAAAGGGGCTTCCCTGGTGGCGCAGTGGTTGAGAATCTGCCTGCCAATGCAGGGGACACGGGTTCGAGCCCTGGTCTGGGAGGATCCCACATGCCGCGGAGCAACTGGGCCCGTGAGCCACAACTACTGAGCCTGCGCGTCTGGAGCCTGTGCTCCGCAACAAGAGAGGCCGCGACAGTGAGAGGCCCGCGCGCCGCGAGGAAGAGCGGCCCCCACTTGCCGCAACTAGAGAAAGCCCTTGCACAGAAATGAAGACCCAACACAGCCATAAATAAATAAACCCAAAAGTTAAAAAAAAAAAAAAGTCATATCAAAAATAAATAAAATACCTAGGAATAAATTTAACCAAGGATGTGAAAGATCTATACTCTGAAAACTATAAAACACTGACGAAGGAAATTGAAAATGATTCAAAGAAATGGAAATTTATCCTGTGCTCTTGTGTTGGAAGAATTAATTAAAATGACCATACTACCCAAAGCAATCTACAGATTTAATGCAATCCCCACCAAAATACCCATGACATTTTTCACAGAACTAGAACAATCCTAAAATTTATATGGAACCACACAAGACCCCCAATTGCCAAAGCAATCCTGAGATAAAAGAACAAAACTGGAGACTTCAGACTATACTTACAAAGCTACAGTAATCAAAGCATCATGGTATTGACACAAAAACAGACACACAGTTCAATGGAGCAGAATAGAGAGGCCAGAAATAAACCCACATACCTACAGTCAATTAATCTACAATAAAGGAGGCAAGAATATATAATGGAGAAAAGACAGTTTCTTCAACAAGTGGTGCAGAGAAACCTGGAGAGCTGCATGTAAAACAATGATATTAGAACATTCTCTCATACCATATACAAAAATAAACTCAAAATGGTTTACAGACCGAAATGTAAGACCTGAAACTATAAGACTCCTAGAAGAGAACATGGGCAGAACTCTCTGACGTAAATCGTAGCAATATTTTCTTGGATCAGTCTCCAACAGCAAAAGACAGAAAAGCAAAAATAAACAAATGAGACCTAATTAATCTTAAAAATTTTTGCACAGCAAAGGAAACCATCAACAAAATGAAAAGACAATCTACAGAATGGGAGAAAATATTTTCAAATGATGCAACTGACAAGGGGTTATATCCGACATACAGACAACTCATACAACTCAATATCAAAAAAACAATCCGATCAAAAAATGGGCAGAAGGTACTTCCCTGATGGGAACTAAAAACAGAACTAAAAAACTAAAAACAGATCCAGCAATTCCACTCCTGGGTATATACCCATAAAAAATGAAAACACTAATTCGAAAAGATCACCCCAATGTTCACAGAAGCACCATTTATAATAGCCAAGACATGGAAGCAACCCAAGTGTCCATCAATGGATGACTGGATTAAGAAGATGTGGTGTATATATATACACCGTATATATATGGAATATTACTCAGTCATAAAAAAGAATAAAATACTGCCATTTGCAGCAACATGGATGGACCTAGAGAATATTATGCTTAGTGAAGTAAGTCAGACAGAGAAAGGTAAATACTATAGGATATAACTTATATGTGGAATCTAAAAAATAATACAAATGGGGACGTCCCTGCAGTCCAGTGGTTAAGACTCCACACTTCCACTGCAGGGGGCATGGGTTCGATCCCTAGTTAGGGAACTAAGATCCTACATGCCGTGGGGCGCAACAAAAAATAACGATAATAATACAAATGAATGTATATGCAAAACAGAAACAGACTCATAGAGAAAACTTGTGGTTACCAAGGGGAAGGGGGAAGGGGGAAGGGGGAGGGACAAATTAGGGGTATGGGATTAACAGGTACAAACTGCAATATATAAAATAAAGAAGCAGCAAGGATATACTGTATAGCTCAGGGAATTATATGCATTATCTTGTAATAACCTATAATGGAATATAATCTGCAAAAATACTAAGGTACTATGCTGTACACCTGAAACAAACACAATATTGTAAATCAACTATACTTCAATTAAAAAAAAGGAAAAGGAAAAAAAGAGTGAAAGGAGGAAGAGAAAGAGAAAGGAGGAGGGCTGAGGGGGACTAAGGAGGAAAAGAAGGGAATGGTTGCAGAAATGGGCCTGGGAAGGGCCGAGAAAGCAGGCAGGGGTGAGGAAGGCCAGCTCCACTGCATACTCAGAGCCCCAGGGGAGGTGGCAGCCCAGGATGGGCAGAAGATATGGCTTTCCTTATTATCCAGTGGTGGGGGAGAGAGTGCTCCAGGCAGGGACTGAAGGGGGATCTAGAAACAAATCACACCAGGAGGGTCATGTCCCCACATCCATGGCCAGCAGCAATGGGCACAAGGAAGCAGACTCATGGTCCAGTGCAGCCGGGTTGTAGTAAACATCCTGATCACTAAGATTCATTGGGGCATGAACAGGAAATGTGTTAGGCTCTTTATGGGACTGTTAAAACAGATCATCTCCTGGTCAGGAAAACTGTACAGAACAAGTCTGGAGATGGAGGTGGGGCACCGATGGCAAAACTAACATAAGGCTCAGAGGCTGTGAAAGGCCCCTGGGATGCATGAGGCAGGGACAGGTGACAGATGGAACGTGGGCAGACGTGCTCTTCTGGGAGTGGGACCACCCTCCATGGACACTGAGGCCTGGTCAGGGCATTGTTTCCTCAAAAGGACACCCTGGACAGCCCCCAAATCTCCAGGGTGCTCCAGCACCAGCAGAGGCTATGGTGGACTCTGCTCTCCCCCTAAATATTCCACCACAATAAAGGCAGCAACCCCACACATCTGCCCCTACGAGCCCTGAGCACAAGAGGAGGGAAAAAGAGGACTATTTGGGGGCAATTTGTTCCTGTGCGACTTCAACGTGAAGGGAATCCTTGGGACCTCCCTGGTGGTCCAGTGGTTAAGACTCCACGCTTCCGCTGCAGGGGGCTCAGGTTCGATCTCTGGTCGGGGAAGTAAGATCCCATATGCAGAGTGGCACGGCCAAAACAAGGGAGTCCTTAAGAACACTAAGAAAATAACTGACCAGACAGGAGGTGCCAGAATTGCAGTATCAGCAGCAATAACACCCATATATAGAGTGCATATCTATATACAGCATATCTATATACTGCATAGATGCTGCATATCTATATAGTGCATATCTCAGTAAGATATGCAGACTGCTCTACATGTTATACTCATCTAATCCTCATAATTATATCAAAATCCCCATTTTACAGATGGGAAAACTGAGGAACAGTGGAGGATGCCCAAGGATAATTAAGGGATAGAACTGGTATTTGAAGACTTGTAGCTCCACAGTCCATACCCTATTTCTATACTATGCAGCTAGATGAGGGAGATGGTGTTGCCAGACCTGGTAGAAGACTCTCAGGTCCCACCAGGTCCCTTGCAGGTTAGGTCCCACTTGCCACCAAGCTCCAAAAACTAGCAGGGTCTCACTCTGCTGAGGAAGATTATCCAGGGCTCACCCTCATGGCCCTTGCTGTCAGTCTCGACCGAATGCAACACTCATCTTTGCCCAATGGATTCCCATCTGTCACAAGCCCCAATTCCCCTCTGTGGGATTCCTGGCCACAGCCAGGCGAGATCTCTTATCTGGAGAAGATGTGGAACTAACTGGGGAGCACTTGTGTGGCTTCCCAGGAGCTAACTGTGAGCCAGTGTGAACTTACTGCATTATGGGAAGCAGAAAACTGAGAAACCAAGATCTCTCAAAGCCTCCTCTCCACCACTCTGCACTCTCCTCCATCCTACTGCCTCTCTCTCAGCACACTTTCTCAGCTGATTCATCAACACATAAATCATCCAAAATAGTAGCCTAGCACCAGGTCAGAGTGGCTTTCAGCTTGGGTCTCCACAGGTACCAAAGAACGTTTTCTGAATCTTAGTTTAGCTTCTCTGGACAGAAACAGCTTAGTCCAGGTTATGACTCACCTCCTTGGGTCAAAGAGCCCAAGGGTGAGGTCACAGGATAAAACCATGCCTGTGGGCAAGGCACATAGGGTCAAATGTGTCTTTCACAAGAAGTCCCTGAGCCAGTGGGAAATGAGGAAGGAGAGGTGCCAGCTCAGGGAAAGAAAGGAAAGAAGCCAAAGAGCAGCGCCAAAGTATCCTAGGACAGCAACCATTCAAAAAGAAAAAAAGCTAGTATAAACAGCCAAGAGCAAACACGAAAAAAACAAGAAAATGACCTAAGTGATCAACAAAGAGTGAATAAATTCCATTATGGTCCATCTGAAGGCTAGAATATCATGCAGCTGTTCCCATTTTTAATTATGAGCACTGAGGTATCATGGAAATGTGTGACAGAAAGTGAAGGGAACAAAGGATTAAAATTTAGTGTAGATGCAATCCTTTTCATTGTCAATGTTTTCATTGTGGTAAAACATACATAAAATTTATCATTTTAACTATTTTTAAGTTTACAATTCAGTGCCATTAAGTATATTACGATGTAGTGCAACCATCAACACTATTTCCAGAACTTTTTCATCATCCCAAACGGAAACTCTGTATCCATTAAACAGTAACTTCCCATTTCCCCCTTACCCCATCTCTTGGTATCCTCTATTTCACTTTCTGTGAAATTGCCTATTCTAGGTACCTCATATAATTGGCATCACATAATATTTGTCATTTTATGTCTGGTTTATTTCAGGTTCATATTTCTAAGTTTCCTCCATGATGTATCATATATCAGAACTTTGTTCCTTTTTATGGCTGAGTAACATTCCACTGTATTAATATATCACATTGTGGTTATCCATTCATCTTTTGATGAACACTTGGGTTGTTTCCACCTTTTGGCTATTGTGAGTAATGCTGGAAATCACCTTGGATAATATTGACGCTGTAACATTAAGTCTTCCAATTCATGAAAAGGAGATGTCTTCCATTTATTTGTCTTCAATTTCTTTCAGCAATATTTATAGTTTTCAGTGTACAAGTCTTTCACACACTTTTTTTTTTTTTGTCTGTGTTGGGTCTTTGTTGCTGTGCACGGGCTTTCTCTAGTTGCAGTGAGCGGGGGCTACTCTTGGGGGCTACTCTTTGTTGCGGTGCACGGGCTTCTCATTGATGTGGCTTCTTTTGTTAAGGAGCACGGGCTCTAGGCACGTGAGCTTCAGTAATTGCACCATGGGGGCTCAGTAGTTGCGGCACGCTGGCTCTAGGGCTCAAGGGCTCTAGAGCGCAGGCTCAGTAGTTGTGGCTCACGGGCTTAGTTGCTCTGCAGCATGTGGGATCTTCCCGGACCAGGGCTCGAACCCGTGTCCCCTGCATTGGCAGGCAGATTCTTAACCACTGGCCACCAGGGAAGTCCCTCACACTGTTCTTAAACTTATTCCTAAGTACTTGATTCTCTTTTATGCAATTGCAAGTGGAATTGTCTTCTTAATTTCCTTGTCAGATTGTTCATTGCTACTTGACAGGAATGCAACTTATTTTTGTATGTTGATTTTGTATCATGCAGCTTTGCTGAATTGGTTTATTAGCTCTCACAATTTTTTGTGGAATTTTTAGGGCTTTCCAATATAAGATCGTGTCATCTGCCACTGTAAATCAACTTTTTATACTCCAATAAAAATTTTTTTAAAACGATCATATGTCATCTGCACACAGAGATAATTTTATTTCTCCTTTCCAAATTAGATGCCTTTTATTTCATTTTTCTTGACTAACTGCTCTGGCTAAAACTTCCAGTACACTGGTCTTCCAGTGTTGAACAGAAATGGCAAAAAAACAGGGACTTGCCTCGTGGTCCAGTGGTTAAGACTCCACCTTCCAATGCAGGGGGTGCGGGTTCAATCCCTGGTCTGGGAACTAAGATTCCCACATGCCGTGTGGCTAAAAAAAAAAAAAAAAAAGAAAGAAAGAAATGGCAAAAAAGGGCATCCTTGTCTTGTTCCTGACCTCAGGGGGAAAGATTTTAGTCTTTCACCTTTGCTTATGATACTAGATGTGGGTTTTTCATATGTGCTCTTATTATGTTGTAGTTTCCTTCCATTCCTATTTTACTAAATTCTTTTTTTTTTTTTAACTTTGGGTTTATTTATTTATTTATTTATTTATTTATTTATTTACAGCTGTGTTGGGTCTTCGTTTCTGTGCGAGGGCTTTCTCTAGTTGCGGCAAGTGGGGGCCACTCCTCATCGTGGTGCGCGGGCCTCTCATTATCGTGGCCTCTCTTGTTGCGGAGCACAGGCTCCAGACGCGCAGGCTCAGTAATTGTGGCTCACGGGCCTAGTTGCTCCGCAGCATGTGGGATCCTCCCAGACCAGGGCTCGAACCCGTGTCCCCTGCACTGGCAGGCAGATTCTCAACCATTGCGCCACCAGGGAAGCCCGAATTTTTTCTTTTTTATCATTAAAGAGTGTTAAATGTTGTAAACTGTTTTGTCTACATCAACCGAAGGTATTTTTTCTTCATCCTGTGAGTGTGGAGTATTATACTGATTGATTTTCTTTGTGTGATTTTTTAAATAGAAGTATAGTTGATGTACAATATTATATATTTTACAAGTGTACAATATTGTGATTCACAAATTTTAAAGGTTATGCTCCATTTATAGTTATAAAATATTGGCTATATTCCCTGTGTTGTATATCCTTATAAGTTATTTTATACATAATGGTTTGTACCTCTTAATCCCCTGCCCCTATATTGCCCTTCCTGCCTTCCCTCTCCCCACTGGTAACCATTAATTTGTTCTCTGTATCTGTGAGTCTGTTTCTTTCTTTTTTTCTTTTTTAATATATTTTTAAAATTTACTTATTTTTGGCTGCATTGGGTCTTCATTGTTGTGCGTGGGCTTTCTCTAGTTGCAGCGAGGGGGGGCTACTCTTCGTCACAGTGTGCAGGCTTCTCATTGCAGTGGGCTCTCTTGTTGTGGAGCATGGGCTCTAGCTACACGGGCTTCAGTAGTTGAGGCTCACAGGCTCTAGCGCAGGCTCCGTAGTTGTGGTGCATGGGTTTAGTTGCTCCACGGCACGTGGGATCTTCCCAGACTGGGGCTCAAACCCATGTCCCCTGCATTAGCAGGTGGATTCTTAACTACTGCGCCACCAAGGAAGCCCTGTGTTTCTTTTTTGTTATATTCACTAGTTCGTTGTATTTTTTAGATTCCACAGATAAGTGGTATCATACAATATTTGTCTTTCTCTATCTGACTCATTTCATTTGGCACAATACCCTCCAAGTCCATCCATGTTGCTGCAAGTGGCAAAATTATATTCTTCTCTATGGCTGAGTAGTATTCCATTGAGAGTGTGTGTGTGTGTGTGTGTGTGTGTGTGTGTGTACCACATCTTCTTTATCCATCATCTGCTGATGGACATTTAGGTTACTTCCATATCTTGGCAATTGTAAATAATACTCCTATGAACATAAGGGTTTCAAATTAGTGTTTTTGCTTCTTTTGGATATATACCCAGGAGTAGAATTGCTGGATAATATGGTAATTCTATTTTTAGTTTTTTGAGAAACCTCCATACCATTTTCCACAGTGGCTGCACCAATTTACATTTCCAACCACAGTTTAAGAGGGTTCCCTTTTCTCAGCATCGTCTCTAACACTTATTTGTGTTCTTCTGATGATAGCCATTCTGACAGATGTAAGGTGATGTCTCATTGTGGTTTTGACTTGCATTTCCCTGATGATTAGCATGTTGAGCATCTTGTCATGTGCCTGTTGGCCATGTGCATACCCTCTTTGGAAAAACATTGATTCAGGTCTTCTGACCATTTTTTAATTGGGTTATTTGGGGTTTTGTGTATAATTGATTTTCATATGTTGAGCCACCTTTGTATTCCAGGAAAAAACCTAACTTGTCATGGTGTATAATCCTTTTAATGTGAGGCTCAAATCAGTATGCTACTATTTTCCTAAGGATTATTACATCAATATTCATAAGAAATATTGATCTGTAGTTTTTAGTTTCTTTGTCTGGATTTGGTACCAGAGTTAATACTGTCCTCATAGAATGAATTAGGAAGTATTCCCTCCCCTTCAATTTTATGGAAGAGTTTGAGAAAGACTGGTGTTAATTCTTCGTTAAATCTTTGGTAAAATACACCAGTGAAACAATGTGGTCCTGGGCTTTTGTTGTTGTTGTTGTTAGGAAATTTTTAATTACTGATTCAATTTCCTTACAAGTTATAAGTCTATTCAGATTTTCTATTTCTTCATGGATCAGCCTTGGTAGGTTGTATGTTTCTAGGAATTTGTCCATTTCATCTAGATTATCCAAGTTGATGGTGTACAGTTGTCCACAGTACCCTCATAGTCCTTTTTATTTCTGTAAAATTGGTAATGTCCTCCTTCATTTCTGATTTTAGTTATTAGAGTCTTCTTTCTTTTTCTTAGTCAATGTAGGTAAAGGTTTGTCAATTTTGTTTATCTTTTCAAAGAAGCAATTCATGGTGTCATCTTTTTTAACGTATGCATTTACAGCTATAAATTCCCTTCATAGCACTGCAGTTCCTTCATTTCTTACATTTTGGTATGTTGTCTTTTCATTTTCATTCATCTCAAGGTGTATTCTATTTTCCCTTGTGATTTCTTCTTTGACCCACTGGTTGCATAATAGAGTGTTAAAATCCACATGCTTGTGAATTTTCCAGTTTTCCTTCTGTTATTGATTTCTAGTTTCATTCCATTGTGCTTAAAGGTTATCGGTATGATTGCAATCTTGTTAAATTTCTTAAGGCTTTGTTACCTAATATATGGTCTATCCTATAAAGTTCCATATGTACTTTAGAAGAATGTGTATTCTCCTGTGGTTGGTTGGTTAGGTCTAATTGGTTTATAGTGTTGTTCCAGTTCTCTATTTCCTTATTGATCTTCTGTCTGGTTGTACTACCTATTACTGAAAGGGGGTATTGAAGTCTCCATCTATTACTGTAGAACTGTCTATTTCCCATCAATTCTGTCAATTTTTACTTCACATATTTTGGGGCTCATTTGTTAGGTGCATGTGTTTATAAATGTTATATCTTCTAGTTATATTGAAACTTTTATCAACATATAATGTCCTTTGTCTCTTGTAACCTTTTTATATTTAAATTCTATTTATTCTGACAATAATGTAGCCATCCCAATTCTCTTATGGTTACTATCTGCAGGGAATATCTTTTTCCATCCTTTTATTTTATTTTCATTCTCTTTTGTGTCCTTATATCTAAAGTGAGTCTTCTATAGATGGCACATATATGGGTCCTATTGGATTTTTTAATCCAATCTGTCAATCTCTGCCTTTTAATAGAAGAGTTAAATCCACTTACATTTATGGGAATTCCCTGGCAGCCCAGTGGTTAGGACTCTGCGCTTTCACTGCAGAGGGCCTGGGTTCAATCCCTGGTCAGGGAACTAAGATCCCACAAGCTGTGCGGTGCAGCAAAAAAAAAGAGAAAAAAAATCCACATATATTTAGTGTGATTATTGATATAGGATTTACTTCTGCTATCTGTTTTCTATATATCTTATATGGTTTTCGTTCCTCAATTTCACCATTACTGCTTTTTCAAATATATATGTAATCTTTTGTAGTGTACCATTTTGATTCCCTTTTCCTTTCCTATATATTTTTAAGTTATTTTCACAGTGGTTACCTTGAGGGTTACTAACAACCTACTTTGAATAATACCAACTTAGTTTCAGAAATATACATTTTAATCAAAAACCTCTGTCCCTCCCCTTTATACTGTTTTTGGTACAGATGACATCTCTGTACATTGAATGCCTATTTGCATGTATTCATAATTATTGTTTTATGTTTTTGCCTATTAAATCATATAAAAGGAAGAGAAATTGCAAACCATATCTAAAGTACAATAGCACTAACTTTTATATTTACCTACTAGTTACCTTTTCCAGTGTTCTTTATTTTCTTGTGTGGCTGCGAATTACCATCCTTTCACTTCAGCCTGAAGACCTCCCTTTAGCTCTTCCTGTAGGGCAGGTCTACTGGTAATAAATTTCCTCTGTTTTTGTTTATCTAGGAATGTCTTAATTTCTTCTTCCTTCTTGAAGGATAGTTTTGCCAGAGATAGACTTCTTGCTTGACAGTTTTATCTTTCAGGACTTTAAATATGTCATCCCATTGACTTCTTGCCTCTATGGTTCCTAAAGAAAAATCAGCTGCTAATCTTATTGAGGATCCCTTACACTGATGAATCAGTTCTCTCTTCCTATTTCAAATTCTCTTGGTCTTTGGATTTCAGCAATTTGATCTCTTGGGGTTTATCCTACTTGGAGTTCATTGAGCTTCTTGCACATGTATATTCATGCCTTTCCTCAGATTTGCAAAGCTTGAGGCCATTATTTCTTCAAATGATTTTTCTGCCCCTTCCCCTTTTTCCTCTTCTTCTGGGATTCCAATACACATATGTTGGTATGTCTGATGGTATCCCACATGTCCCTCAAGCTCTACTCATTTTTCTTCATTCTTTTTTCTATACGCTCCTAAGACTGAATAATTTTTTTATATATAAATTTATTTATTTATTGATGGCTGCGTTGGGTCTTCGTTGCACACGGGCTTTCTCTAGTTGCGGCGAGTGGGGGCTACTCTTTGTTGCTGTGTGCAGGCTTCTCATTGCGGTGGCTTCTCTCGTTGCAAAGCACGGGCTCTAGGCACACAGGCTTCAGTAGTTGTAGCACACGGGCTCAGTAGTTGTGGCGCATGGGCTTAGCTGCTCCACGGCATGTGGGATCTTCCCGGGCCAGGGCTCAAACCCATGTCCCCTGCATTGGTAGATAGATTCTTAACCACTGCACCACCAGGGAAGTAAAGACTAAATAATTTTAATTGCTTTATCTTCAAAAGTTCATTGATTGTTTCTTCTGCCTGCTCAAACCTTCTGTTGAAGCCCTCCAGTGTATCAGTTCTTGTACTTATGCTATTGGTGTCATATTTATTACAGCTACACGCTATTAACCCCAAAGTACAATGTTACAATTTTTGCTTTAAACAGTCATATGCTCTCTTAAAGAAGTAATATTTCTATATTACTCTTTTAAACACTCACTCCTTCTTAAATATCTTCACTTCTGATATCATCTCCTCTCAGCCTGAAGAACTTTATTCAGCATTCCCTACTGTAAAACCTGCTCCCAAATAATTTTTAGTTTTCTTTTATCTGAAAATATCTTTATTTCACTTTCATTCTTGACAGATGTTTTCAGCAGTATAGAATTCTGGGCTGGCTTTTTTCTTCTTTGAGCACTTTAATATTGCTGTTCTCTGGCTTCTGTTATTTCAAATGAAAAGTCAGTGATTTGAAATGATACTCACTTGTATATGATTTGTCCATTTGTCAACATACATGTATGCTGTTTTCAATGTTTTTCCTTTGATTTTTCAGCAGTGTAATTATAATGTGAGCAAGTATTCATTTTCTTTGTAGTTATTTTTCTTATTTTCACTGGACTTGTTATATATTTGTCTTCCACAAAATGTGAGAAAATTTTAGTCATTCTTTGCATACTTTTCCCATCCCATTTTTTTCTTTTCTCTTTTTTTTTTTTGGGCCACACCATGCAGCCTGTGGGATTTTAGTTCCCCGACCAGGAAACAAACCTTGGCCCTTGGCAGTGAGAACGCAGAGTCCAAACCACTGGACAACCAAGGAATTCCCTCCCATCCCATTTTTTTCTCTTCTCTCCTTCTGGAACTACATTTACACATATGCTAGACCTTTTGATGTGTATACTATCTCACAGGTTCCCCTGAGGCTGTACTCTTTTTTTTTTTTTAATCTTTTGCTTTCTCCTTCAGATTGGAAAATTTCTATTGAGTTAACTTCAGGTTCACGAATCCTTCTGTTATTTTCCTTATTCTGCTGTGAAGCCCATCCAGTGAATTTTTATTTCAGATATTGTATTTTTTTAACTTTTTTCTTTTTTTTTTTTTTGGCTGCACTGTGCAGCTTGCAGGATCTTAGTTCCCTGACCAGGGATTGAACCTGGGCCCCAGGCAGTGGAAGCGCTGATTCCTAACTACTGGACCACCACGGAATTCCCGTTTGTTTTTTCCCAAGACATTGTATTTTTTATAGTTCCAAAACGTCCACCTGGTTCTTTATTATAATTACAGTATTTCTACTGAAATTTCCTCTTTTAATTTGCACAAACATATTTTCCCTTTCATCCTTGAACACAGTTACACTAGAAGCTTTAAAATTCTTATCTGCTATGGTGGAAGAACAACAGTAAGACTTTGCTAATTTACTTATCTGGGTCTTCTCAGGGATAATCTCCATTGATTTTCTCTTGAGTATGGGTCACGTTTTCCTGTTTTTTCATGTACTGAGTAGTTTTGGATTGTATCCATGTTATTGTAAAGAATGGGACTCTAGATTGTTATGTTCCTCTGAAGACTATTAATTTTTATCAGGCAGTTACCCAACTGAAATCAAATTGCAAATTGTCTCACTAGCAATGGGTGGCAGCCGAAATGTCAGTTCAATCAGCAAAGAGACTTTTAAATGCGAAAATTATTGGGCATGTTTTTAAAAGCTGACTTTAACATTTCAAGCACAACATAGTATAATCTGCAGAACAATTCTGTGAACTCCTCAGAAGATTCATTTCCCAATGTCAACACTGCTGAGAATTTTCCAGCCATTAAAAAAAAAAAAAAAAAAAAACCTAATAGAAGTTCCCAATCTCAAAATTAAGTCTTACTGAGCTTTCAACCTCTCCCTGAGAGAAGACCTGGGAGCACAACTGCTCTTGTCCTCTCCTGCTTTCTTTTGGATTAAATAAATAATTTTTAGAATTCCATCTTTGTTATCTACTGACTTTTAGCTATACCTCTTTGCATTATTTCTATATAGTGCTTGCCCTAAGTATTACCATATATATTCTCAACCTCTCAAGGTCTTCTGAGAATTCATATTGTATCACTTCAAGTAAAATATAAGAAATTTACAATAAAATGTATCCATTGACCATCCCTTGGCTGCCTCTTAATGCTATAGTTACCATATGTATGATGTACCTACATACATTATCAATCCCACAATATAGTTATAATTTTTGCTTTAAACACTTGAAAGATTTTTAAAGAAACTGAGAAATAAGTCTTTTATAACTTACCTTCATATTACCATTTCAGGTGTTCTTCCATTCCTTCTTGAAGATCTATTATGACCATCCATCTCTTCTTATCTTGTCCTTAATGCCACAGAAGAAAAACTTTTGGTGCTATTTACATTTCATCACTCCAGAACTTTCAGGCTCATGAACATAAATGCAAAAAAAAAAATTTAAACAAAATTTTAGCAATGCAAATCCAAAAATATTTTTAAAGGACAATACGTAACAACTGGGGTTTATACCAGGAATGCAGGGTTGGTTTAGTATTTAAAAAGCAATCACTGTAATTCATTATATGCATTATAATTCATTACATTAAACTAAAAAAGAAAACACACATGCTCTTCTCAATAAATGAAGAAAAGGCATCTGACAAATCCAACATCCATCCATTCCTGATAAAAACTCTCAGCAAACAAGGAACAGAAATGAACTCCTCAACCTAATAAAGAGCATCTATGAAAAACTCACAGCTAACATCATATTTAATGGTGAAAGAATGTTTTTCTCCGCAAGATCAGAACAATACAAATATGTCTGCTCTTACCGTTTCTATATAACATTGTGCTGGAGGTTCCAGCCAGTGCAATCGGGCAAGATAAACACATAAGAGCAGGAGAAGAAAATAAGTTAAAACTTTATATTAACAGAAAATATAATTGTCTACGAAGAAAATCTGATGAGATCTACAAAAACAACAAAACACTACTACTAAAACTAAATGAGTTTAGCAAGGCTGCAGGGTATGAGATCAATACACAAATATCAATGTTGTTTCTATACACTAGCAATGAGCAATCAAAAATTGAATTTTAAAAAGCATACAAAAACATTAAAAATTATGAAATACTTAGGGACAAATATGACAAAAGAAGTGAAAGACCTGTACACTGAACAGTATAAAACACTGCTGGAATTTTAAAAGGCCTAAACTATTAGAGAGATATACCTTATTCATGGATCAGAAGACTCAATATTGTTATTAGAATAGACACCTCACTAAAGAAAATATACAGATGGCAGATAAGCACATAAAAAGATGCTCAACATCATTAGTCATTAGGAAAATACAAATAAAAAAACACCTACTAGAATGGAAAAATTAAAAAGACTAAGCCAGCTCTACAGTACAATGGATAGTACGTTGTACTTGCAAAAAGACTAACCATACCAAGTGCTGCACAGGATGTGGAGGAACAGGAGATTTCAGACACTGCTGGTGGAAATGTAAAATGGTACAATCATTTTGTAAAACAGTTTGGCAGTTTCTTAAGAAGCTAAATACACACCTACCATACTATCCAACCATTCCACTCCTATTTATCCACAAAAAAAAGGAAATGTATGCCCACATAAAGACTTGTCACATTCATAGCAGCTTTATTAGTAACAGACAAAAACTGGAAACAACCCAAATGTCCATCAATAGGTGAATAAACAAACTGTGGTATATCGTAACAGTGGAATACTTCCCAGCAACAAAAGGAATAAACTACTGACACATGCAACATGGATGAATCTCAAAATAATTATGCTGAAAGAAGCCAGACCATCTCCCCCCTAAAAAAAAAAAAAAAAAGAGTACATGAATTATATGATTCCATTTATATAAAACTCTAGAAAATGCAAACTAATGTAAAACAACAAAAAGCAGATTAGTGGTTGCTTGGGGATGAAAGGAAGGGGAAACAGGAGGGAGGAAATTACGAAGTACAACAAGGAAACTTTTGAGGTTGAAGGCTATCTTGGCTATCTTGATTATGATGATGGTTTTACAAGTGCATACATATCCCCAAACTTCTCAAACTGTATAGTTTACATACATGACTTTTTAAGTCAAATAAAACTGTTTTATGAAAAGAAGTTGTATCTTTCAGAAATTTCCTAAAGACAGGCTAATACACATACAGAATATTTTCCTGTTTTATACATATAAGATTATGCATGTTATGTATCTTACTATTCTCATCTAACATTGTATGCAAACAACTTACGACATTAGCAGAAATGTTTTAGCCTAATTTTTTTAAAACAGCAACATAGTATACATAGTAAGGGTGAACCAAAATTGATGTTCATTTAGGTTATTTCTAATTTGCTATTATAATGCCAAAGTGAACATATTTTACATTTATTTGTAAGCATACACACACAAGCAAAGGGTGCATTCATTTAAAACTTTCATTTATATTGTCCTGTCTCAGGATCTACATAAAACTGTTAGAATTAATAAGTTAACTTAGCAAGGTCATGGAAAACAAAGTCAATATATAGTATTACTGTAAGTAGCAACAACCGGAAAATGAAAAAAAATACTATTTAAAATAACACACACAAAAAATCAAATACCTAGAAATTTGTCCAATAAAAAGTACCACACCTCTACATAGGAAACCACAAAACATGGGAATTCCCTGGTGGTCCAGTGGTTAGGATTCGGTGCTATCACTGCTGCGGCCTGGGTTGGACCCCTGGTCGGGGAACTAAGATCCCGCAAGCCACACAGCACGGCCACAAAAAAAAAGAAAAGAAAAAACATTATTGGAAAAAATTAAAGATCTAAATAAATGGAAGAATATACTACGTTCATGGATTAAAAGAACATAATTGTGTAAAGACTGTGTTAATTCTCCCAAATTTATTTATAGATTCAGTAAAAACCTAATCAAAATCCCAGCAGGTTTTTGTTGTTGCTGTTCTATCATTGAAATTAACAAGCTGATTCTAAGGTGTATATGGAAATGCAAAGAGCCAAGAATAATCAGTACAATCGTGAACAACAAAAAAACTGGAGGACTTACATTACCAGATATTGAATTATTTTATTCCTACAGTGTTGCACTGGCACTAGGACAAATAGACCAATGGAACAATGTTGCTGGGTCGATTGAATATCCATATGGAAAAATGTTATTTTTAACGTCTCCCTATTACCATGCACAAAATAGGTTCTAGATGATTCTAGATCTAGATATGATAGGTCAAACAATGCTTCTAGAAAAACAAAAGATTAACAATCTTGGGGTAGACAAATATTTCTTAAATAGGATACATAAAGCACTTACCTTAAAGGAAAGTACAGATATATTGGACTATATTAAAATTAAGAACTCCTGCTCATCAAAAGACATCATTAAGATAATAAAAAAGCAGGATACAGAATGGGAGAAGATAATTGCAATAACTACAAAGATACACTCTATTCTTAAACATATTAAGACATCCCACAAATCAATAAGAAAATGACAACCTACAGAAAAACAGGCAAAAGAAGATATCCAAATGTCCATAAACATATTAAAAAGTACTCAGTCTCATTAGTCATCAGGAAAACACAAATTAAATCCAGAATGATATCACTACACACCCACCAGAAGGCTACAACTAAAAACAGTGACCACACCAAATGCTAGTGAGGATGTAGAGCAACTGGGATTCTAATACACTGCTGGTAGGACTGTAAAACAGTACAACCACTTTGGAAAACTGTTTTGCAGTATCTACTAAGCTGAACACATGTATTCCCTATGACCCAGCAATTCCATTCTTAGATATATATGCAACATTCATTCATACATGTATATACCAAAAGACAGGTAAAAGAATGGCCACAGCAACATTATTTGTAACATCCAAAAACTGAAAATAACCCAATGTCCATCCATAGAACAGGTGGTGGTATACTAATGCAACAGAATACTACATAGTCATAAAAATACACTATTATTACAGGCAATAATATGGACTAATCCCACAAACCTAATGTTAAGAGGAAAAAAAAACAAGCCATTTATGTATATATGCCATTTACATCAAGTTCAAAAACTAAGCAAAATTAATCAATGGCAATATCAAGATACTGGTTCCAGTTGTAGGGGTAAGGGGATAAATTAATGAGGGCATGGAGTGCTCTAGGATGTTGGTCCTGTTCTATTTCTTGATATGAGTGGTGGTTAAATGGTGTGTTCCCTTTGTAAAAATTCTAAGCTGTACACCTTTGATGTATTTTTCTTTATACTTGAATAAAAACTTTACTTAAAAAAAATACCAACAATAGTCTTACGTATTCTCTACATCCTCACAACAAAGTATTCTATAAATCTAATCACTGCCAACTATAATTATAATCTTAGGCAAGGTGAAATTAGCATCTCGTTTTGGCTTACATATCCTTAATGACGAATGAGGTTAAGTGGAAAAAAAAGTTTTTAAACGTTTATTACTTGAACTCTGCTGAAAGCAAATTCTGAGGGAGTTCAGCAGTTATTGTGGCCTGTTAACACTACAAATGTACCACTAATTAATGGGAAAGAAGCCTTAGGTGCTGAAATAAGCCCTACCACAACCCTATAGCTCCAGAATTCTAAATGCAAAAGGGTCTTTGTGGAAGACTCAGAAACAAGCAATATGGGATGGAAGCATGAGTTCCAAGACTTTTCAGCACAACTGAAAAAAATGGTCAATGATAGCTTTAGACATAGGAAGAAAGCTCCCGGACATGACTCATACCGCATGGGTTGTGCAAGTACACATTCTTAACATCAATTATGTGAGAAACAAATGCCCAAAACCCAAGGAACTTTTTAAGAACAATAAGACTTAGGTTATCTGGAAAACTCAGTCACAGCACTGCAGCAACTTGACAATCCATAATCACTGGTTATCTATTTGGATTATGGCTCTACTTGTCCAAGCTACACTGTTTTAAATTGGAAGAACTGCTCCACCTGTTAAAAAAAACACTAATTTTTAAATTTCTAAATTAAGCTACAGATTAAGAAACAAATTGCCAAAAAAATTAATCTAGGCAGTAATCCTCTTCTTAGACGGTAGCCACTGAAGAGCCCTAAATGTATTTATCATTTATATTCTATTTCCTCAATTCTAATATGAATTATTTATACTACAGCTTAATGTCTACTATAGCTTTTCAAAAAGGCATGGGCTTCCCTGGTGGCGCAGTGGTTGAGAAATCTGCCTGCCAATGCAGGGGACATGGGTTCGAGCCCTGGTCTGGGAAGATCCCACATGCTGCGGAGCAACTAGGCCCGTGAGCCACAATTACTGAGCCTGTGCGTCTGGAGCCTGTGCTCCGCAACAAAAGAGGCCGCGATAGTGAGAGGCCCACGCACCGTGATGAGGAGTGGCCCCCGCTTGCCGCAACTACAGAAAGCCCTCGCACAGAAACAAAGACCCAACACAGCCATAAATAAACAAATTAAAAAAAAAAAAAAGGCATATATCAATTGTAAACCATATACTGATCTCAGAAATGTTAAAATATATTTTTTAGATGATCACTTTAGGGTAGGGAAAATATATTTCAATAAAACACTAACAGCCTAAAAGAAAAAGAATGCTTAATGGTTAAGAATCATACAAACCCAACTCTGAATCCTGTTTGACTACTACTAGCTTTGTGGCTTTGGACAAGTTCCTCAACTTCTCCCATCCCAGTTTTCCTATTTAAAAAACGCAGATGGAAAACTTACCTAATTATCAAGTACCTATGTGCTAGACACTGCCTAATGAGCACAGTGCCTGGTACATAGCTGATACTCAATGTTAGCTATTAGTTGTCAATACCAATCACAAGTCTAGGAACTCAAAGAAATGAGAGAGATGTCTTATATCTTGTTAGACGGTTTAATTTTGTTGATCTGGGTTGGATCCAGTATCACCACTTCCTCTAAAAGCTCACAATTCCTTTTCAGTAGGCAGAGGAAGGGGGGAGGGGCATGACAGAGGTAGGGAATTAAGAGGTAAACAATACATATAGCCAACATTTTAACTATAAATGGAGTATAACCTTTAAAAACTGTTGTACACCTGAAACTCATTAATACTGCAAATCAGCTATACCTCAATTTTTAAGAAAATTTTGAGGGGGAAAATAAAACTTTAAATCCAAATCAAAGAAAGAAAAACAATTCCTTTAATGAAGCATCCCAGAATTTTACCAGGGATCCCTGTGAACTTGTTAAAAATTTCAAAACAAAGCAAGATTCATCTTTACGCAATTTTTTCAGCATGATCACTCTTCTACTGTCCTAGGATCAAGAGCATAGCAACTAATATGGGATTTTGTTTTGTAAAACTCTCAAGCGGCATTCGTCTAGAGCAGGAGTCACTGCTTATATTATTCCATCAACACGCCCTTACTATGATCTAACTTAAATTCTTGTCTTCCTAGAAAGCAGCAAAATATAATTTTGGAAATCTTCCTTTCTGGCCACCCATCACAGAACCCAAGTATGGGTATAAACCCATTTGTTGCTGCTCCTAACATTTTAGAAAACCTTTGGGTTTAAAACTTTTTTCAAAGCAATTACCAAAATATCAAAACAACTGCATGCAAGTTGTAATGGTAACTATCGAAATCAACTGATCCTCCCAGATGACTAAACCAGGAGCTGAAAAAAACACTCCACCTCCCAGACAACAGATACAGGAAGTGAAGTAACACTGTCCCTCACAGGGCTGTCCCCTTTCTGCAGTCTTCGCTCGCTGTCTTGCAATCTTTGACAGGGATCTTTCTAAAGACCTGTACTAATCACCATTGTCCTTCCCAAGTGCCTTCATTGGTTTCTTTGGATGGCAAGTTCTTTTTTCTCCATACCAAGATTGCCACACCACTGAAAATGCTCATGGCATCCTGAATTTGCTGAACACAAATAGAAGTCTACACAGTCAACTAAGGAACTCTTTCACTCAACAAATTCATGTGACAACCCAACTTGGCAGAATCACCTCCACAAACCAGACTATTTTGTAAAAAGATGACCTATGTGTTCATTCAAACTCTTCCAAGTCCAGGCATTCACACATTAGTGTTTAGTGTGGGAGCGGCCTGCAAAACCCTGAATCCTATTAGCAGTTTAAAAATCTGTGATAGAGCTTAACATATTCCTCTAGTTTTGGACTGAGATGCAGCAGACAACACTTGGCAACATTTACTGCTGGAAAAAAACAAATCTGATAATCTTCTTGGAGGTAGCTCCAAAGAGTACAATTTATATACAATCGTCTCCAATTATCTGATGGAAAAGCAATTCACAAAAACATTGTTTATTCTACACTTATTTTAATAAGAACTACCAGTACATCACTAATCTACTGATTTCCCAAGTCTTTACTACAAAGAACTCAAGCCCAAGGTTTTACTTTTGGTGTCAACATCTCATTTAGCAACGAGTCAAGTGTGGTGAAGCTAGTAGTCTCATACATTGTTGATGGGGCTATAATGTGGAACAATTCTTGGAGGGAGATAGTATTTACCAATTGAAAAGTATACGTTTTCTGACACACGAAATCTAGAAATGTATCATACAGATACACATGCATTTACTGCAGCACCATTTACAATAGCAAGGCTGGAAATAATCTGAATGTCCAAAAGTAGTCAACTGGTTTTTTCCAAAAATCAGGAGTACATCAATGTGAGGCAGTCATTTGAATGAGACAGATCTCAATGCCTGACAACGATCTATACTAATTAAATATCTATATACACTGATGTCTATGATCTCTGGAAGATATTATTTACATTGAGTGTTTCTAATAAAGGGGACTACCATACTATTGTTTTACCATGTGTACGTGTACTACTGAGAATGAATTTAATCATTCTTCTCTGTTCCTGTCACTGATTGGGGCAGGGGGGATTTTTCCCTCAGCCTAAGGAGGATTATTCTGACACATTCACACATTCAGCCTTTGGTTGCACAACCCCAAAAATTCCATGCTAGATGATCCACAATTACACCTTGTATTATAAATACACACTGGCACTTTAATGATTAAAATAAACATCGTGTTGTTATCTGGTTTAGAAGACAGGATACTTGCACTACTTATACTTGTTCTTCACAACCAGGTTACAGGTATTTTCCCCCCAGAAATATACATCATTTTTGGGAAACAGACAAGTGATTTACGGAAGGAAAAAAATAAATGGGATCTTTTTCACATTTAGGCAAATAGTATCATCAACATGTTCAGACTAGAGATTTTATTTTAGAAGGATAAAGGATGGAGGCGCAATGATGTTTGGCATTTTTAATTTAGGTTTGTTTTATTTAAGTTTAATGTTAATCCATGCTGTGTTTCAGTAAGAACAATACAGATTCTGTATCTGTGGCTCCAGTCAGATATCCAGTAGTACAAATTAGCTTCAAGTTACACATACTGAACAAAAGAGGTTGAGCGAGCGAAGGAGGGGAGGGACGGGGCCCAGGGGGAGAGGGAAGGAGAAGAAACAAAGAATTGAACACGCATGCAGGCTTTTTCCATTACCACCTTCAATGCTAACCTGCTTCAGAGGGAGAGTAAAGTAGGCAAGAATGAGCAGCCACGGATTGTTGAACTGTTACCAGCACCATGCTTTTCAGCAACATTTCAGCAGAGTTTGAAACACTTTTTACAGCAAAATCATTACAACAAACTCCCCAAACAACCTTTAACCACCTCAAGCTAACATCCAATTAATTTTAAACACTGGTATAAAATTCAATTTAAACAATTAGAAAAAGGGAAAATGATACCACATACACCTCTACAGTGTGATTAACCTTTCTCCTAGATGCTTGCATCACCTAAAAGTCTAATGGCTTTCAAATGTAATTTCCATTTCTAATGGTGATCTTGCCACATCTGGCAGGAGACAATACAGTAATGCTGAAAAAGCCTCTATGCAGTCCTGTTAGTGTCTTAAAGAACCTAAAAGCTGGAACCAGTAAAATCCACAGAAATTCACTCTTGCCTTTAAGAACTTTTGAAGACTGTTTTTTAAAAAACAAAAACAAAAACAAAAACCAACAGGGCAGGAACCTAAATTCTGAGACCAAATGTAAAAGTCAGATTTGGTGGTTCTCAGTGACAATGGGGGAATTTCCAAGAGGGGTGGGATGGGAAGGTGTGGGGTGGTCAGAGATGGTTTCTCTTGTTGGCTTTTATGTCTCACTGATTTTCATCTTCCACATCCTGCAGCGCTTCTTTATTCTGCTCTTCACCTGCAAAGAAGAATGACAGTTAGTTATTTCATAATGACTAAACTAGGCAAACTAGGCTGTTGTGGTCACAAAGGTATCATTCCAAGCATAAAGACTCCTTATATTTGCTACAATTGCTAGGATTTCTACCTTGACACCTGAGATGCCTAAGCCAAGAGGTGCTGCTGGATCAAGGTCCTGAATGATCAACAGGATGAAAAAAAAAACTGATGCACAGTAAAAGTCAGTGTTTTTATGCTAAAAAAGCTCTTAAGTAGACAGCCAAGGTAACCATATTATTAAAATGATTTTCAAGCTTTCATGTATATCTTGAGTCAAAATACTCTTTCTCAATAACCTCACCTCTTCAAGAACCAAGAGTACTTCATAATTTTTTGCAAAATCTAATTTTTCTGCAGGTCCCATTATCAGAAATGTTTCAATAAGAGAACTGAGCAGCAAAATTCTTCAAAGGAGTTCTACAGTTTTAGAGGGAGGATTCTGCTTTTGTAAACGAGTATTTTACACATTTTGTATCCTGGACAGTCACACCAAACCATAACCACAATTTCTCACTCCAAAGTGGAATAGCATGCTCAAAGTAAACCAGACCACTGAGGTTATTAAAGAAGGGCATTTGGACCAGTTCTCTCATGCCACTTTTCTTTTCCCTTTGAACATGATGATTAGCCTGAGGAGTTTCAACTGCACTATGACATGCAACAGAAAGCCAGCCTATTTACCAGAGAATCATCTACCTATTAATAAGCATTAAATAAGTCAGCCATAATAAGGAAGCATGCAGGCTTCTGCCAAAAAATAAACGGGTAAAAGTTACATTCTTCTTCTTTAACAAACCACTTGTAATTCCTATGTAGTTACTAGTTTGATCAAAATAAATGAAAAATCAATTAACTAACCCAACAATCATAATATGATAGTTCAGACAACCCATCCATTCATAGTGCTTGTTAAATTACTTAATTAGAATGGACAAATGACACTAAGACCGGCTGCCTACAGACATAAAGCAAAACTCTGAGGAATGCTTTTAAACAGTCTTAAAGACCTTGATACAATAAATGTTGTCATGGCAATAAGGGTTATTAAGTAAAGGTAGTTTCAGTGTTTTTAACATTTCTTTTGTGATAAAAATATTTGACATTGATTGTTTACGTCTAAAAGTACTTAATGTACATAAAGATTTTCGACTCACATTTAGAAAAAGACGTGCAAGGAAAGACAAAAGTAACTATTTACTGAGGGAAGAAATGATGGTCCACCCAACTGTTCCCCCAAAGAACAATAATGTATTCAAACTTAGGAAATGGTAGGAATGTTCACTCTCATTTTTAACAGCCATACACTGCCAAAATACGGTTAACATACAACAATAGAGCACACTCTAATTTACTCGTAAGCAACCATTAGATTTGCCAAAAGTTCCAAGTAACTTTGGCATAAAAATACTGTCACATAAGTCACACCCAGACAGAGGTAGACAGGGGTAGCAGATCATAAATGTCTTAGAAGGTTTCACATCCTGGAATGTAGAACAAGCAGTTTTTTAAGCGACAAGATGATGATATGCAGGCATGATTAGTGAAGAACCAAAACCAAAAGCAGAATTCACTGTGCCATGATAATGACTTACAAAGTAGAGTTTTTAGGAAAGGAAGAGTTGGATTTTCCTTTAGGAATCTATATTGCAAGGAGAAAGGGAGGGAGAACAATCATATGAAAGCAACATTACAAGAAAAATAAACCAAGAGCAGGACAAAGGAAAACATCAATGATTTAGGGGAGTCAGATTTTGGTCTTTTTACTTTGTATGAACGTCACTCTAAGAAATAATCTGTTCCTTTTTAAGAGGAAGAAATAATATCCTCTTAAAAGGTATACAGAAGGGGGGCAAAAAGATACATACATATCTTCAGATACATATTTCTTTGCCCAGTTTCTAGATTTGGGGGGGGGAGGAGGGGAACGGGCAGAGAGAACACATTTCCTCTCTATGGACTTGTGTATTTAACAGTCCTCTGACCACAGGTTAAGAGAAAAGGACTGAAATCACTTGATGAGAAAGTGGTGCTCCCTTTAAAGAATTATGTTTCAACAGACCCAGACAGACATTAACATATTCTGCAGTTAAAAACATATAAACGTGTAAGTAAAGGCCTGTGAACAACATATACTTTTCTTCCTTTAGAAACCCTCAATTCAAAAGGTTTTTGACACCATTTTTCATATTTAAAGTAAAAAAGGAGAAAACCATCTAAATAATCCTTAAAATAAATGCAAGTAACATCCTGACCAATTTCATGACCAAAATTCTTCTACATTCAGCATTGATTCTAAATCACAAAACCAGTTTAATGAAACATGTAATACTCTACCTTTTAGCAAAACTGGCAAATAATTTCCTAGTACCGACAACAATTTGTAAATTCAGATAGCTTGTTAATATTGCTAAAATTTCAAGATAGACCACTTCAATTTTTCACATTAAACTGCTTCATAATTCCAAATATTTTGTGACAAACCTCTTAAATGAAAATCAGTCTGTTTCAACCAAATTTAATTAATTGGTCAATTTACAAAGTGAAAAGGAATTGATGCAACTGAATTTCACTAGATTTTTAAGTGTTTTAGGATTAAAGAGAAATCTATCCTAAAATGTAATAAAATATTTTGTACAAAGAACCTTCCCAACTATGAAAACGTAAGAAATCTAAAGGTACCCTATTTTTAAATGATCCATTTCATAAAACAATGCTCAATAACCAAGAAAAAGCATATCTTTGGTTCTGTATAAAAATGGAGTGACATACAGTCTACCCTCAATCAATTCTTGGTTATGAGTGATAATGAAAAATACAGACTTTATTTTTGTAATCTAGCAACTTAGTCATAAGAGCTGGCATCAAATGTCTAAAAAAAATTGCCTTTCAAAGTCACCTTCTTTTTGTTATTTTTCACCCTCAAAAAAACATCCCCAGAGGTCAAAGGGGTATAGAGCTTACTTATATTATAGGTCAATACTGCTTACCAAACTCTCCACATGCTTTCCTTTTAGCCCCTCAAACAGGCAGAGAGATATTAGTCTTCTCTGAGCTGGGGGTGACTGTGAAGAGTCCACAGCTATTTGGCCATTCTTCTTAGTAGTTATTGTTAGAATACAATAGAATTTAAAGCTGGAAGGAACCTTAGTCATTAGTTCAGAGACGGTTAAATTGGTTTTGAGTCGCACAGACTGGTAGTGGTTGCCCCTCAAGTGCTGTGTTGAATGAAAAGTCATCTGTGGCTCCATCTGGCTTTGTTGGTAAAGTGTGCAAGTAGGTCACATGTGCCACATATCTCAAGCCAACCCTAGTCAAGTTTCTAAATAGTTCATCAAGCTGGTGCACTTTAGAAGCTGAGTCACCTAATTCTCACTTCAGTACCATGACCCAAGATAATTCTAAAATCTGACCCTATCCTTCCACTGCCAACCTACATGCCCTGACACCCATTTTCAAATACATCTTTAAAAAGTATGTTTCCAAATACAGTACAACATGTTGGTTTGACCAATGGAAAGTACAGCTAGCCTCAAGCAATACAACATATGCTTCAGTTTGGGTAATACACTCTTAAAGGATCTGTAGCTGAAAGTGACAAGAAACTTTATTTCCACTCGCCATACCACCACCACCAACTACAAAAACTCTCATAATTATCATGCCACACTAGTTTGTGTCCATCTCCCCGTCCCATCCCCCCCCCCAATGATGTACCATGGATTAAAACAATTCTTTAGAAATGGGCAGAATAAAATATCCTTTAAAATCAAGAAATGTGACAAATTTGGCCTTTTACATCTGGAAGAAACATTAAGCACCCACCCCACCCCACCACCCATCACAAGATTAAATTTTATAAAATATTCTAGTAACTATTTACAACTGCAATGCTAGAAAACAAGACACTACACCACACCTCTTAAATAAGGACCTATGGGCAGGACATGCCATTTGTTGTGTAGAATACAGAGGTAAACTAGTTCTTTTTTTAGATAAGATTTCCACACAGAAAAGATGCTTCATAAATATCTACTTATAACCATCTAGTTTTTTTGTTTTGTTTTTTTTTAACATCTTTATTGGAGTATAATTGCTTTGCAATGGTGCGTTAGTTTCTGCTTTATAACAAAGTGAATCAGTTATACATATACATATGTTCCCATATCTCTTCCCTCTTGCGTCTCCCTCCCTCCCACCCTCCCTATCCCACCCCTCTAGGTGGTCACAAAGCACTGAGCTTATCTCCCTGTGCTATGCGGCTGCTTCCCACTAGCTATCTATTTTACGTTTGGTAGTGTATATATGTCCATGCCACCCTCTCACTTTGTCACAGCTTACCCTTCCCCCTAACTATCTAGTTTTAACCTGAGGATTACCAGTCAGCCAAAGCAGTGATCATGACAATCAAATACAATTAACCTTAGACCCCCTAAAATTGAATCTGAGGAATGATAATATGAACTACTTCCTTTCCCTCCATCTTTCAAATCACAGTGTGAGAGAAGAGGTAAACTAAGTTTAGCAAACAGTATTAGAGGCAAAACTTTAAATCTCTGAATATTAACAAAAGATCCCCTTTCCCAAAGTTATTTTATTTTATCATCTTACAGACCAAAATGGAAGACTGTACTTTGATATCATTTCCGGTAAAGGCAGTAATCAAAATTTGATAGTTTGGAGGATAGGCTGTTGACTCTAAATTGTAGCTTAATGTAAAGAAATCCCAACTTCTAAGAGTAAACAGGTCCAACAACTGAAAGAGACAACACTTTAACTTCAGTCTCCTTACCATCACCCTGCATGTCTGAAGTCCATAGTGTCAGATTATCACGTAATAACTGCATGATAAGCGTAGAGTCCTTATAGCTTTCTTCACTCAGCGTATCCAGTTCTGCAATTGCATCATCAAAAGCTGCTTTTGCCAACCTACAAGTGTTTACATAAATGTATTACAAAAATAAACTAAAAAAGTCCAAAACCAGAATTGGAAATGACGTAAGTTAAATTTCAGTCTTTTCTTCAGTTATCACACAGTAATAGCGACACTGAATGCTTGGGTTTAGGCACTGAAATAAAGGAAAAGCAGATGTAACTGATGAAAATTAACTTCCTATTAACTCCCTTTTTAATTTTGTAATCCATTAACTTTGGAACTAGTGGAACTTTTGGAGTTCCACTTATGACTATGCTTTTGACAAGCAGACCAAATCCCATTCTAATCCATCACCAAAATACATGCATATTAAAGGTATCTCCAAATTCTAGTCAACAGTTCACTTATTTAACAAAGTTTTAATGCAAAAAGAGAAAATTCTGGGACAGTACCTCACAGTTTAATCCAATAGAATTTAATGTTAATGGAGCAAGGAAGAATAACAGGCAATCTAGAACTCACAAAAATGTGATCATATAAGCCAATTACTACAGTTAAAACGAAACAAAATTCACATTCACTTATTGAGTACTGTGTACTATGTACACCAAGTGACGATGGGCACGGGGTGGGGAAAAGAAAAGAGGAAAGAGAGACATAACCTGGGTCCACAATGAACTTTTTAAAACATCTAAGAATAGAGGGACTGACACATAAATAACTACTATAAAAGGAGGATGAAGTGCTATCCTGGAGAAAGTACTTTAGGGACCCAAGAGGAGGAACAAATGGGGAAGTCATATTTGAACTAATTAATGGGTAGGAAAAGAGCACAAATGGCACACTTCAGATTAAAGCAAAAGCATGGAAAGGACTAAGTTGAAGCTACGTGTGGGACAGCTAGCCTGGAGAATGGCAATGAAAGACCAGTACTATCAGCTAAACAGCTATAGCTTCTTTATTAGTTAAGACATATTACCTGTTCGGACAAACTCGACTAGCAACATTTAGAATGTTTTTAGATAAATTAATATTTATTTGCATTCAAATGAATCCACCTTACATCAGGAAAATCCTTTCATGGAATATCTGATTCCTACATACTCAAGAACACTGAAGTTACAAAGAACAAATACATTATTCCTATTACATGAGGTATCTAAAATAGGCAAACTCATAAAGACAGAAAGTAGAGATTACCAGGGACTGGGGCAGAGGGAAATATGGAGTTATTGTTTAGTGATTAGTTCGTTTCAGGTGATGAAAAAGTTTTAGAAATAGTGGTGACAGACAATATTGTGGGTGTACTTAATGCCACTGAATTGCACATTTAAAAACAAAATGCTAGGGCTTCCCTGATGGCGCAGTGGTTAAGAATCCGCCTGCCAATGCAGGGGACAGGGGTTTGAGCCCTGGTCCAGGAAGATCCCACATGCCGCGGAGCAACTAAGCCTGTGTGCTACAACTACTGAGCCTGTGCTCTAGAGCCCGCAAGCCACAACTACTGCAGCCCGCGCGCCTAGAGCCCGTGCTCCGCAACAAAAGAAGCCACCGCAACGAGAAGCCCACGCACCGCAACGAAGACCCAATGCAGCCAATAAACAAATAAATTAATTAATTAAATTTAAAAAAAAAAACAGAATGCTAAACCTCATGTTATGTATATTTAAAAAGTAAAAAGCTATGCACATGAAAATATTCCTCAAATTTATATGTGTATCAAAAATTGGGAACAATCTGAAGTATAAATGGTGGAGTACTTTTACATACGTCAATAAAATGCCAAATTTTATGATAGAAAATACAAAATGACATGTACACTAAGAGCATAACTATATTAAACACATGCTATAAAGACTGAAAGCTAATATACAGAAATGAAGATAATTCTATTATGAAAATTCCTCATTCCTTCCTCTTACTCTGTAACAAGATTCTTTTCAATCTACCAATCAAATTTTTCCCCATCAACATAATTATCCTAACTGCTATCCTAGTGAAATGAGATAGGTCTGTCTTCATATCATCCAAAACAGCTGCATTAAAAGCCAAAATAATTCTTTATTACAGGGCCAAGCCAACGAAGGCAGTCCCAAGGAACAAGACAAAAAACAAGTAGCTATTCTCCTTTGTAACCTTTTTTACTTTCATAGTGAGAGCGTTTGTTCTCTTTCATGACCTACCTGCAGGCACGGTCAGGGGAATTAAGAATTTCATAGTAGAATACGGAGAAATTGAGAGCAAGACCTAAGCGAATGGGATGTGTTGGTGGAAGTTCTGTCATTGCAATATCACTAGCAGCTTTATAAGCCACTAGGCTGTTCTCCGCAGCTTCCTTCCTGTCATTTCCTGTGGCAAATTCAGCCAGATACCTGTGGTAGTCCCCTTTCCTAAAACAAAACAAAAATAAAAGAACAGAATTAGGAATAATGCTTTTTAAATAAGTTGTTAAAAATTTTCTATATTACATAAGATCAAGTATGTGACAAAAACATGAAACAGGTACACTTCAATAATTTCAAAAAGTCTCTTTCAGGAATGACTGACTCATCTATTTAGTTTTCCTCCTCAGAGATTTCACATTGCCAAATATAAGCAAAATCCTAGAGAAATTAACTGAAAAGTCTCAAAAATCAACAAATTTATCACTTGATAGACAAGAATTAAATATAAAAAGTGGTTCCAAAGAATGGCACAACAGTTTGTTAATCATGAAATAAAACTTCCATATAAATTGTTAAGACTGAACTGTGTAATGCACTGCTTGTAGCTAGGGGGGCAGCCCCACACAAGCAAATGAATATAAATAGGTAAAGCGAAACCTAGTACATTTTTACAGTAATAGTCTGACCACCTTAAATGCAGTAATATTGATTCTTCTTAGCAGTGAATCTGCAAATGAGTATTCAAAAATTAATTTAATTCTTGAGACTCACTCCTCCCGTAACTATCATTCCAACATTAAATAAAATGTTGTAAACCTACATAAAAAAGTGATGATTCTAAGAGAGCCAACATTTAATCTGACATTTTCCCTTCTAGTATAGAACCTACATTTTATAATAGAAAACCTTGGACTCGCCAGTGTTAGCTGCTGGAATGAGGTGTTTGTCCAGTACATCCAGAATGTCACAACAGATTAACTTTAGCTCAGTCTCAACCTGATAAAAAAGTCAGAAAAATTGTTTAAGAAATTATATATAAATTATCACATTCTATCTCTTGTTTTGGAGAAGAGAACATGCATACCCTTCTCCAAACCGCCCTTCCCTCTCTTGACACAAAAGCAGAGAAAAGCTGTCTCCGGTTTATGGAAAGTCTTTCTTCCTAATGTGCCATTACTTAAGTGCTTAAAAAAAACCTCACGGTTCAGCTACAGAACAGTGATTACTACTTACTAAGTGCAGCACATTTATATTAAGTAGCTTCTTTAATGAGGTAGCAACTATTATCTCCACTTACATGGGAAAACAAAGATTACTATATTTGCCCAAAGATCACTAACTTAAAGAACTTAGAGGCAGAGTGAGAACTTGAACCCAGGTAAGGTTGCATGGTTGGAGTCACAGTTTGTAAGGGATGGAATAAAAATTCAAACCAAGGTATTCTGCTTCCAAGGCTCACATTTCTAACCACTACTATGCTCAACAGCCAACCACCTGAGTGGTAGATCCATAGCCAGTTACAACACCAAAAATCTGTAAACTAAAGGAAATATTGCCACTCGTCCCAATTCGTTTATCATGCCAAAAACGCACACTACTCCTAAACATATATACACAGTCTGCTTTCCATTTTCTATTACTACAGTGACATTGTTCAACCTTTCCAAATTCATTTCATGCCCTCTGGAACCTCCTCCTTCCCACTGTAAATAATTCGCCCACTCTCTCTTCTCCTATAATCTCATTCTGATTCTAAGTAAAACCAGCTCTCTCCTGAATGAACTACCTTCTTTATGGCTTTTCAAGTAAAGATAGACTGCTCTAAGAGAAGGATGATTTCTGAATCTCTTTAACTCCTCACTGACTCAGTATGACTGCTCTCCTAATACTCCAAACCCTTCCTCCTTGGAAGCTCATCCACTATGTTTTAATTTCTCAATTTCTGTTATCAGTAGATCTCCGCAGGCTCTTCACCCACATTCACTGAGTATCTACAGCTTACCTCTCCAATTCCGGGTATCACACACCAAGGTATTATCATGTTCCTTTCAACACAGTTCCTTCATCTCAACTCCATGACCTTCACTTGTCCATACTCCTAACTATGCTGTTCTATCCTGGAAGTCTTAAATTCCAGCCTCTTGACTCTTTCATCTTCCAATTTACCAGTTCCTCTCTTTGTTTCCTGTTTCCTTTCCTACTTATCCCAAATCCCACAATCTAGTTCACAGACTTACCGCTTTAGCACTTTCTCATTTCCTCATCCCTCTGAGACACCAAACTTGTTTACTGACAATCCATATTGTTTGTTTCAACATATTTGAAAGTAATGGTCACACTGGTACCAGCTAACCACCTTCTCTGTAACCCCAGGTATGTTAATCACTCAGAACACCTGTTTTCCCATCTATGAAATGGAGTAATACCTACCCTTTACACGGTCATTTAAAGATTAAATACAGTATCTTACACAATTATATATATTACAAATATCTCCCCGTGTTAGTCAATAAACGTTTCCCTTTTCCCTCCCCCTACCAAGTTTACTACTCCCCATGCTAACTTTGTGACTGCTTCTGTTATTCCCCTCACTGTACTCTAAAGAGTGTGTTTAGAATCAGTTTCTCAACAGTGGGGGACTATTCTATGCATAACAGGATGCTCAGCAGTATCCCCATTTCTACCCACTAAAATACCAGCAGAACTGTCAAGTTGTGACAACCAAAAATGTCTCTAGACATTGCCAAATGTCCTCTGAGGAGCAAAGTCACCTCTGGTTGAGAACTAGATCAAACTTTCTTGACCAAAACCCACAATAAAAACATTACATATCTGTATATACCCACATGTAATATGTGAAACAATAACTTTATGAAATAATGTCCAATGCCCTCTGATACTTTCTATTCTATTAAAAAAACAATGACTAGACTGATCTTCCATAAAGATATTAACTGTAACTGTCTCAACTTTGCACATAACACCTAGCAACTGGTGTGGCATACAATAGGCACACAAATATTTGTTAAATTGTCCTGAATGGTAATTTCAAGTCACTCAATGAAGTATTTTGTAGTTACCACAATAAAAACAAAGATTTAGTTAGTTCTTTACTTGTGTGGTGCTCAACACTACTCTCTGCAGCTTCCAAGAAAAAAAAGTTCTTCTCCTCTGTCCCGAAATACTGTATAGCCTGTAATTCCCAATCCAGGTGAGTGAAAGATGTAAATCCATTAAAATGTAAAATATACATTACACAGGTATACAACAATGTGTGTACTAGGCTATGTTCTAAACAGTCCACCACCTAAGACATCATTCTTTAAACTTGTCTAGGATATGACAATCTCACCATTTGCCGATATTCCCGAATCATTTTTAGTTTGTCTTCTCCTCCCTTGTTTTCTTCTTTCTGTTCAATGCTGCTGATTATTCTCCAGGAAGCTCTTCTAGCTCCAATCACATTTTTATATGCAACAGATAGGAGATTTCTTTCTTCAACTGTCAACTCCACATCCATCCCTGCTACTTTCTTCATTGATTCCACCATTTCTATAAGTGAAAAGTAAAATGAGACCGTACAAACTATGTTTTGTTGAAACATCCCTATCACAGTAGATCTTTTTCTGTCAAGCTAATGTAAAACAAAAAACAAATTTTTTAACAAAATAACTTCACAATCATCAAAACTAGTATGAGTAAAAAACTAAAACCATGTAAAAGATAAAGTAAATTAAGAGCCCAGAAAAAACAGGATCTAGAATATAAATTGCATGGAACCAAAATGACTTCATACAGTATCAAGTATAATTCAGTATGGCTTGGAGGCATCTCTCCCATATTAAGAGAACTAGGAGTGCACACCTATCCGTTTCCCAGTAAAAATAATTCAGCTAGCAGTTTAAAACAAAAGTTTTAAATTTACAGGCTCTAAAATGCATTTTCTCTCAAACAAATCATTCCCCAATTAAATACAAATAAACTGAACTTCCCCAAAAAGTAGTCACTGGAGAAAAGGGAATTCATTCATATAGCAAACATATACTGAGCATTTGGTTAGTCACAAACACAAACTTATCTCTGGGTATTTGCAATCCTTCCTCCTTTAGAAGGGCACTGTCCACCTCCTATGAATTCATTCATCAGCAAAGTTTTGTATGGTTCTCATTTGTCACCACTAGGTGGCGAGCAAAGAAAGGGGCCCAGATAAACCTTGGGAGATCCCAAGTACAGGAAAAAATAGTTAATAAAACGCACGTGAACGCAAAGGAAGAGCCAAAAACAGCTCAATAAACACTAACTGAATAAATATATTAATGAAAACTATGCTTTTAGAAAAAACTAAATGCCATATTAGCACGTGGCTCTCCAACTTTTACTAAGTCAGAATTTTTGGTGATGAGACCCAAGGATCTGCGTTTTAACAAGCACCCTTAGCATACATTCTAAGCATAAGCATACCTTAAAGTACGATGCAGATGGTGACTTTATGAAACACTGCTTAATGATATGATAAATTATGTGTAATCCCAGGAAATGATATGTTTCCAAAAATTAGCCCTTCAGGAATATCAAGAAGTTACATAGTGGGGGGAGTTCCCTGGTGGTGCAGTGGTTAAGAATCCACCCTCCAATGCAGGGGACTCAGGTTCAGCCCCTGGTCGGGGAACTAAGATCCCACATGCTGCGGGGGCAACTAAGCCCGAGTGCCACAACTACTGAGCCGGCAAGCCAGAACTAGAGAACCTACATGCCACAACTACTGAGCCCACGCACTCTGGAGCCCGCGCACCACAACTAAAGAAAAGCAAGTGTGCCGCAACGAAGAGCCCACGTGCCGCAACAAAAGATCCCACATGCCGCAATGAAGATCCCGCATTCTGCAACCAAGACCTGACCCAGCCAAATAAATAAATAAGTATTTTTTTAAAAATAGAAGTTAAGGGCTTCCCTGGTGGCACAGTGGTTGAGAGTCTGCCTGCCAATGCAGGGGACGCGGGTTTGAGCCCTGGTCTGGGAAGATCCCACATGCCACAGAGCGGCTGGGCCCGTGAGCCACAATTACTGAGCCTGCGCGTCTGGAGCCTGTGCTCCGCAACAAGAGAGGCCCGCGCACCGCGATGAAGAGTGGACCCCGCTTGCCACAACTAGAGAAAGCCCTCGCACAGAAATGAAGACCCAACACAGCCATAAATAAATAAATAAATAAATAAATAAAAATTTAAAAAAAAATAGAAGTTAAATAGAAATATTAAGATGGTATGATCTTTAGAAAACAATTCAGTAGTTTCTTAGAGTTCAACACTGTAAGACTAAGCAAGCCCACTCCTAGGTATCACCCAAGAGATACGAATATATATCTTCACAAAGACTTTTTTACATACATGTCCACAGCAACTTTATTCATAATAGCCAAAAGGTGAAAACAACCCAAATGTCCATCCATACAATGGAATACTACTCAAGAATAAAAAAGAATGAACTACTGATGCAAGTAACAACATGGATGAATTTCAAACAACATGATGCTAACTGAAAAAAGCCAAACCAGGGAGGGAGGCTCAAGGGTGAGGGGATATGGGGACATATGTATACTTATAGCTGATTCACTTTGTTGTACAACAGAAACTAACACAACATTGTAAAGCAATTATACTCCCATAAAGACATTTAAAAAAAAAAAAAAAGGAAAAAAGCCAGACCAAAAAGGACTATAATTCCATTTAAATCAAGTTATAGAAAATGCAAAACTATAAAGGCAGAAAGCAAGTAAGTGGTTACCAAGATATGGGGGTGAAGTGAGAGGCTTATGAGCAAAGGAGTACAAGGGAAATTTGGGGGGTAACAGAATTGTTCTACTGTGGTGGTTACACAACTGAATACATTTATCAAAACAATGAAATTGGTACTTCGCTGGTGGCGCAGTGGTTAAGAATCCGCCTGCCAATGCAGGGGACGTGGGTTCGAGCCCTGGTCCAGGAGGATCCCACATGCCATGGAGCGACTAAGCACGCACGCCACAACTACGGAGCCTGCGCTCTAGAGACCGTGAGCCACAACTACTGAAGCCCACGCACTTAGAGCCTGTGCTCTGCAACAAGAGAGGCCACCGCAATGAGAAGCCCACGCCCTGCAACGAGGAGTAGGCCCCACTCGCCGCAACTAGAGAAAGCCCACACGCACCAACGAAGACCCAACTCAGCCAAAAATAAATTTTTAAAAAAACAATGAATTTTATGTGTATAAGTAGTGTATTATAAATTTTACCTCAATACAGCTGAATTTAACGCAATTCTGAAGCATTAAAAAAACAAATATTAAGGCATATATAAGACCATCTGTGGGAGCCTGAGCACATTCATTTGAAACATCCATTTTTTTTTTCTAACCACAGCCATGAAAAAAAGGCTAAATTTAGTGGCAGTGGAGTAAAGAGGGTATCATTTCAAGCTCACTGCCATACTAGTTCTCAAAAACTAACAACAAATTAAACATGCCTCAGAAGTGAACCAGTAATTCATCTAAGTTGTTCCAACAACAAAGCAATTTAAAAAGTAACCTAGCTACACCAAAAAAAGACCATAATTCTTTTAAATTGTAGAGCTCTGCAACATTACATATGGAAAAACTTTACCCAAATATCTAATACCACTAAAAGTTTAACAATGGTATGTCTCTGGGTACTATTCCAGATGACAGATTTTTTTCATTTTTCTGTGCTCTAGAAATTTTCAGCAATGATCATATAATGGTTTTACAATGTGAGGGGAGAAATATATTTTAAATACTCAATGATATTCTACTATCGCAGCTTCAATTAAGTATATAATTCCCTTCATTGAGAAAGCCACGAAACAATGCACAAAAGACTGTGGTACAAATAGAAAAGTAGCAGTTATCTGTTATTATTAAATAACAGCTTTACTGCTCTATAATGCACATACAACTCACCTATGTAAAGCATACAATTCAATGGTTGTTAGTATACTCACAGAATTTGCGCAACCATTACTATAATCGATTTTTCATCATTCGAAAAAGAAAAGCTCCATACACATTAGCAGTCATTCCCCATTTATCCCCAAATCCCTCAGCCCTAGGCAACTACCAATCCACTTTCCATCTCTATGGATTTACCTATTTGGACATTTCATATAAATGGAACTATATAGTATGTTGTCTTCTGTAACTGGCTTCTTTCACTTAGCATGTTTCAAGGTTCAGCCATAGTGCAGCAGCATCTATCGATACTTCATTTACTGAATGTATATAAGTGTTAACCACATTTTACTTATCCATTCATCAGGTAACGGACATTTGAGTTGACTTTCCACTTTTTGGCTATTATGAAAAATGCTACTATGAACATTCATGTAAGTATGCATTCAAATCTCTTGAATATATATTTAAGAAGTGGAACTGTGGGGTCATATGATAACTTTCTGAGGAAGGAGCTGTTGAACTTTTTAACAGGGGCTGCACCATTTTTACATTCCACCAGCAATAGAGGATTCTAATTCCTCCATACTCTCACCAACACGTTTCCTTTTTTTTTTTTTTTTTTTTTTTAATAATCATCCTAGTGGACGTGAAGTGGTTATCTCTGATTTTGATTCGCATTTCCTTGGCTAATGATGTTGAGCATCTTTTCATATGCTAACTGGCCATTTGTGTATGCTCTCTGGAAAATACCATTCAGATGTTATGACAATTTTTGAGTTATCTGCCTTTTTATTACGGAGTTGTAGTAGTTACTTTTAAAAGCCAAACTACTCCTCATAGCCCTTTATCTTCAGAATTTCTTCATTCCTGAAGGAACTAGATTAAGGGATAGTAGTAGCCTGAAGCAGAAGAGAAAAGAGCTAGAAGTTCTACAACCAGTGCTTTGTACCAATCTGTACAAATTATGACTATAAAGAAATTCTCATAACACTGGTGTCATCCTTATCCTTTTTTTAACACCAGCAACAGAAACACAATCCTAACTATAATATACCCCAAAAGTATGTGAAAACCCTAATTTATCCAAAACTCTAGACCAGCCACACCCTTAAAACCTCCATCAGCAGAGGACTAACACCAGTTATATTCACATAACCTTCTCAAACACTAGTATTTCATGAAATCATTATTGCAGCAACTATTTTATCAATGCAATCTCAGCATTTCTCAGATGGCGGAAGGCTGTCAAATCTATCTGCAGCAGATATGATCACAATTTATGAACCAGAGAACTGCAACTCATGGTCAAATCACTACTTGTGGATGCGCAGTTTGGTACATGAGTTTTGGGCAATAAAATATAATTTCTGGGACTCTTGATAGTTTGGGGACAACAGGTAGCTGACTGAAAATCACCACTGTTACAGAAACTCTGAAACATATAATCCTCACAACTCAAAGGACATCTTAACCAAATACTAAGCTTGTTTCGTTCCAGGTCATTTCTCCTTCATTGAGTGATAATAGCCTAGTTAGACATCCATTACATTAAACCAGCTTGCTTCTTTTTGTTACTGACTATCCTGCCAGGAGAGTCAAATGTTTTGCACTCCAACTTTAATTTAGCTTTAGTTCTTGGTTTTTGCTCTTTGAACTATTTACACATTGCTTCGATATACTCATTCACAAATAAAACACCTCACGGTAGGCACTGTTCCAAATGCTTTGCACCGGAACAGACACTGAATCTGAATGCACTGAATCTGAACAGACCTTTGAGGTAGGTACCAGTATTATCCCCATTTTATAAAAGGAAACTAAAAACTGTGAGGGTGAAACTTGCTCAAAATCACAAATTCAGTGGATTACAACAGGCACTCTGACTCCACAGTCATGCTTTGATTTAATCATATTATCTCAGATTTGAACATTTGAATTCATCTGTATGGGGATCCTTTCGTTTGCTTTTATAAGAATAGATGCAAGATAAATGATTTCAATGACAACAGACATACACGCTTAATACATTAAAATGTGGTTTATTCCTGCTTACATCTTCTTCCCCCTACAAGTTAACCTCCCAGAACATTATCTTCAAAAACCTTAACTGCCAATGCCTAGCAGAGAGCAGATGCTCCCATGCCACTAACAGTAAACAACATCCCAGTAAACTTGATTCTCCCAAGACTGTCCCTGCCAGATGGTAAAACAGGTCTCTGCTGAGGTCCAATAGTCTTAATTTTATAAAGACAGAGTACAAAATCTAAAGGGGGGCCTACAGTTTCTAGTAAGAGCCAGACTCAGGATGGAGGCAAACTGTTCAGAATCAGTCACAGGAAAACAAGCGGGCTCTATACTGGATAATAGGACTCATGTACCTCCTACCAAAGTATACAGGGTCATAACCATAATTTCTCTGAACATGGAAAAAAATGTCTGCCGGCTGTCAGAACACATAATTCTGACTTTAAAGACAAAAAACTGAGAAAGTAACTTGCCTAAAGTCACACAGCTATTAAGTGGTAAAACCAGAATTCGAACCCAGACAATCTAACTTAAGTGCCTGAGCTCCCTCTTAACCACCACATTCAACTAACTTTCCAAGTAGTGTGCTCACAGAAACAAATTCTTAAGTCCAAAAACACTAACGGCAAACACCCCAAGGACAGAAAAGGGCCACAGAATCAAACACTGCCTTAAAAAGGTTCTGTCACTCAAGGTTCTGGAGAGGTCTTGGGTTTGCTTTATGTAAAGATTGATCAGTTGACCCATGACCTTTCCTCTTTGTCTAGGACACTATTCATTCCTCTGGATCAAGTTCTTATTCTGCAAAGCCTTACTGTGCTCTCCAACCCATGTTCATACTCCTTTCTCTGTGTTGAGGATCAGTGTTTTTCTTCCCATCAAATACTACCGTCCTAAAAGGGCATTAACTGTGTCTTTATCTCTCTATTCCCAGAAAAGTACAGTATCTAATGATATAAATGGCACACAAACATTTGACGAAAGAATGAAGAACGCAAACTGAACTTATGTTAATAGAGATTGAGAAATATATTTTGGTGGGCCTGACTATATCACAGATAAATGAAACCTATTTAAGGATCCCCCCCCCTTAGATAGAACAAGAGATTCTATAGTCCCTTCTCAGCAATTTCAATATGCCCTTTTTCTGCAGCCCATTTTATTTTGTAGAAAATTTAGCTATATCTGTCCCTAATGAAGTTTCTGAGACCCAAAGAATCATCCTGAAGGTCTGAATTCTGTTCATTAAATACATAAAGGGGAATTTAGTATAGGTGTCCTATGTTATCAAACTTCAGTTAAATGCCTATAGTACATTCAAATAATATACCCAATTAACAAGACTATGGCATCTTAGGGACTTACGAAGTATCTAGTATTATATGATCTGATCTTGAATTCTGTACATGAAATGACTAAAGAAGACCAAAACTCTTTCATACTACAAAAGTCAAGGCATTTGGGGATATTCTGAGAACTGGGTATACTGTAGTCTAGAAGGCTTACCAATTCATCTGCTATACATTATCAAGAAAAGGCACAAAGAATGTGAAGGGTTATAACTTGTCTTTCATATGGAAAAGTGGCTGGTTGATGTTTAAAAAAAAAAAAAAAAAAAAGGAGAGGGTAGGAAATAAGCCCATCAAAGCAATCTACAACAGAGAATACAAAAGTGCCACTTTAAATAATAACCAGATTTGATTCCCAATCAAGAGCCTCCTAGGGTGCATTTAGAGCAAGACAATCAAGGGGGAAATAAATCTAGCTCTATCCTTTATTTAAAAGACTAAGATCATCTACCACTTCACACCATTAGGATGGCCACTATCAAGAAACCAGAAAACAGGTGTTGGCAAGAATGTGGAGAAATTGGACCCCATGCCCTGTTGGTGGGCGTGTAAAATGGTACATTTGCTGCGTAAACCAGTATGGTAGTTCCTTGAAAAATTCTGAAAACAGAATTACCATATGACCCAGCAATTCCACTTCTGAGTATATACCAAAAAGAACTGAAAGCAGGATCTTGAACAGATATATCTGGATATTTTCATAGCAGCATTATTCATGACAGCTACAACATGGACGCAATCAAGTGTCCACTGACGGGTGAAGAGATAAGCAAAAGGTAGGTATATATATGCAATGGAATATTAAAAAGGAAATTCTGCAATATGCTACGACATAAACGAACCGTAAGAACATTATACTAAGTGAAAGAAACCAGTCACAAAAACACAAGCACTGCATGATTCCACTTATATGAGATACTTAAATAAGTCATAAAGAAAGTATAATGTTAGTTTCCAGGTGCTAAGGGCACAATGGGAAGTTACTGTTTAATGGATACAGTTTCGGTTTTACAAGATGGAAAGAATCATGGGGATGGATGGTAATGGCTTCACAAAAATGTGAATGTATTTAACACCACTTAACTATACACTAAAAAATGATCAACGTGGTGGGACTTCCCTGGTGCTCCAGTGGTTAAGACTCTGAGCTGGGCTTCCCTGGTGGCGCAGTGGTTGAGAGTCTGCCTGCTAATGCAGGGGACACGGGTTCGAGCCCTGGTCTGGGAAGATCCCACATGCCGCGGAGCAACTGGGCCCGTGAGTCACAGTTACTGAGCCTGCGCGTCTGGAGCCTGTGCCCCGCAACGGGAGGGGCCGCGATAGTGAGAGGCCCGCGCACCACGATGAAGAGTGGCCCCCGCTTGCCGCAACTAGAGAAAGCCCTCGCATGAAACGAAGACACAACACAGCTAAAAAAAAATAAATAAATAAAAATAAATTAAAAAAAAAAAAAGACTCTGAGCTCCCAATGCAGGGGACCAGGGTTCAATCCCTGGTCAGTGAACTAGATTTCACATGCCGCAACAAAGATCCCGCATAACACAGCCAACATCTGGCGCAGCCAAATAAATAAATAATTTTTAAAAAATATGTATCACTGTTTTAAAAAAATGATCAACGTGGTAAATTTTGTTATGTGTATTTTCTCACACACACACGATGAAGATGAACTAAGTAGCTCTGTCCCAAACTCTGTAGTCCCCCCTTCTCAATGAAAAGTAATCCAGATGACAGACATGATGATGATAGTATTGATAAAATCTTCAGTTAAGTAGGGACTGTTGAAAAGAAACTCCTCCAAAGACCCAACATGAGAAGAAACTTAAGACAATAAATTTATTTCTGGCTTGCATGAAGGCAAGCTTCCCAAATCATTATGTCAAATGGAAACAATGCAAAGTTATCTCAGGGGTGATGCAGAACTATCATGGGAAAAGCCAAGGGGAAAAAAACCAAGGTACCTCTGTAAATTGTAGAACTCTCTGTAAAATTCACCTTGTTGAAATGATAAAAATCACCTCAGTAAAAATCTCTCTAGACCAATTATTAGTTATCAGGCATGGTTGTTTGAAATTGTTAGTTTGGGATCTATCAGAATATATATATATATATTTTAATTTCCTTTGGATGGGGACCATTTTTAAAGTCTTTATTGAATTTGTTACAATATTTCTTTTAATATTTATTTATTTATTTGGTTACACCACGTCTTAGTTGCAGCAGGCAGGCTCCTTAGTTGCGACTCACGAGCTCCACAGTTGCAGCATGTGGGCTCCTTAGTTGTGGCATGCATGTGGGATTTAGATCCCTGACCAGGGATCAAACCCAGGCCCCCTGCGTTGGGAGTACAGAGTCTTATCCAGTGTGCCACCAGGGAAGTCCCAGTACATACATACATACATACGTGTGGGGGGTGTGTGTGTGTGTGTGTATTGTTTGCATTGGGTCTTCATTGCTGTCCGCGGGCTTTCTCTAGTTGTGTTGAGCAGGGGCTACTCTTCATTGCGGTGCACAGGCTCCTCATTGCAGTGGCTTCTCTTATTGTGGAGCACAAGCTCTAGGCGTGCGTGCTTCCGCAGTTGCAGCACACGGGCTCAGCAGTTGCAGCACGCGGGCCCTAGAGTGCACATGCTTCAGTAGTTGTGGCTCGCAGGCTGTAGAGCACAGGCTCCATAGTTGTGGCACACGGGCTTAGCTACTCCGCAGCATGTGGGATCTTCTGGGACCAGGGATCAAACCCGTGTCCCCTGCATTGGCAGGCAGATTCTTAACCACTGCGCCACCAGGGAAGCCCCAGAATATATTTTATATGCATACATCTGGACTGACATATAGAGAAGTCTTTACCCCTCCCCCAAGATATATTAGTATTTATATTAAATGAGAGTACTTCTTCAAAAGAGAAAGATCTATTGTTAAAATAGAAGTGTAAAAACTATACTTTTCAATATAACACCACCATTTTCCCCTCACACTGAGTTTTTCACTTTATCACATGACTATTATCTTAGAGACACTTTACAAAATAACTAAAAACCTCAAATAAGGATAATACTATAATAAAGAGAAAAGAATCACCGTCACAGAAAGCCATTCTGCACTAGAAGAGAACAGCAAAAGGAAGAGAACAAATATCTTGGAAGTATTTTCCCAGTTGCTGAAGAAAAAACTTGTTTTTTTTTTTTTCTTTCGGTAGCACCGCACCACATGCGGGATCTCCGACCAGGGATCAACCCCGCACCCCCTGCAGTGAAAGCGTGGAGGCCTAACCACTGGACCACCAGGGAATGCCCCAGTGTCAAAAGTTTAAATTTTGGGAACATTTCCAAACACTGAAAGCTGGGATGTATGAAGGTGAATGTCTCTTGTACCATACACAGAAAAAATATTTGTGTTTTCTGGGTCAAAAGTGGGGAAGATAAGTACAGCAGCAAAGGAAAACCTGATGTTTGCATGGGTTGGGGTAGGGGGGTGGGGGAGTTCCCAAATGAATAAAAAGCAGAAAACCAGACTTGTGCCAGCAACAGTAGAGAATAACTAGATTGAGGACCAAAGGGGAGAACTAAAAGGCTTAAGACGAAAGAGCTCAGGCTGGCCAGAGAGCTTAATGTGATGAATATCTCCCTTAAAATCTCAATACTTAGTTCTGAAAAGATATGGTTTAGAAATTAAGGAATGAAAAGAAGGAAATCCACCAGAGACTTAGTGTGCACAGAAGGGGGAAGTGTTATGCCCTTTAATGATTCATTCATATTGAGGCATGCCATGAAAGCAAAATGTCCTTCATATAGCATGCACATATTTAACATACCAGCCAAAGGATGATCTTTAGAAAAGCTGGCATGTAATTTTGAGACAGCTCTGCCTCCCCTAAGATTCTGGAAAGCAGAGAGGCCTGGATGTAATCTACTTAATATCTCACAATTGAAAGTACAAGAAACAGTAATCACGTTTTCAACCTTTTCTGAATTGTGATTGATAATTCTGTATTCCCAAAGGATAGGACAGGTGAGCTTGGGAACCAAATTATTCACCAAATTTCAGAGCCTTGACACAACAAAGGTTTCTTTCTCACTCAAATGTTTGTGAGAGTTCACCATCTTGGGGCTGTACAGTTCGGTACTTGAGGCTTCTCTAGTCAAGGAAGCAAGGGAAGAAACAGAAGAATCAGGAAAGGGTTGGTCACTGTCTCTGTTAAGTCCCCCACATACGAACCTTCAAGTTGTGAACTTTCAAAGATACGAACATGCGTTAGCATGTCCAATCACCTAAGTCAGTTCACCTTTCTGGAGTACACTGCCACGTGCATGCAACCTTTACAAGTGGTTGTGCTTTTGTGTACTTTACAGTACTGTATAGAGTACAATAGTATAGTGTCTTTATTTCAAGCTAGATCTGCAAGAGGATGACTTCATTGAACTCCTTGCGTGCAACATGAGGAGCTTACTAATGAAGACCTGATGGAATCGGAGACCCACAGAAAGGACGAAGAGAGACAAAAGAAGTAGTAACTGAAGAATCAAAGAGACTCACAATGTGGGAAATGGCAAGGAGATTTTACTTGAGGAGGCACTTTTAGTTTTTTGAGGCACAGGACCCAAACGTAGAACGGTACTGCAGCAGCCGTTCAGATTGCAATCCAGTCCTACCGTGTCATTTACGACGAGAAAAAAAGAGCTACTACCCAGACATGACTGGATCATTTTTTCAAGAGGGTAGGTAGAATTGAATCCATCAAGGAACCAGAACCTGTGCCATCAACGTCAGGTGTGAGTGAAATTGCAGCTTGCCCTCTGTCTCCTATTGCTGATGATCCTTCAGCTCTACCATCTCCCACCTCCTCTCCCTCCTCCAGTCAGTAACTCTTCTTGCCTGTTCACTCGATGCCAGCCCTTGTATGCCAGCTGTTGTACTGCACTACTGTGCTTTTCAAGGTACTGTTTGTTTTATGTATTATTTCTGTGAAAAGTATTATAAACGTACTACAGTACAGTACTATACAGCAAATTGTGTTAGTTGGGTGCCTAGGCTAACTTTGTTGGGCTTAGTAACAAATTGGACTTACAAACGCGCTCTCGGAACAGAACAAGTTCGTATGTAAGGGACTTACGTGTACACAGTTACACATACAATTCCTGCTCACATTTCACTGGCCAAACAGCTCACATGACCCTGCTGTTGCCCAAGTACAAGAAGTTGGAAGAAGGGGGGAGGGCGCACTACAGTGTCTCAATATAGCTTAAAAAAAAAAAAAAAAAAACCCCAATGAAACCACACTAAGATTTATTAAAAAAAAAAAAAAAAAGGCTATCAAACCAGACATTACTTGTAAGATCACAGATACGCATAGGAATTATGGGCAATTAATTAACACAGACCACGAATTTTGTCTATGGTTAATGACAATTGAAGCAACAACTTAAAATGTCCCAAGCTGGACTTTCCTGGTGGCACAGTGGTTAAGAATCCACCTGCCAACGCAGGGGACACGGGTTCGAGCCCTGGTCCAGGAAGATCCCACATGCCGCGGAGCAACTAAGCCCATGTGCCACAACTATTGAAGCCCACATGCCTAGAGCCCGTGCTCCACAACAAGCCACCACAATGACAAGCCCGCCCACCGCAACAAAGAGTAGCCCCCACTCGCCGCAACTAGAGAAAGCCCGCACGCAGCAACAAAGACCCAATGCAGCCAAAAATAAATTTTTAAAAACTCCAAAAAAAAAGAAATAAAAAAAATAAAATAAAATGTCCCAAGCTAAATTTTGTTCCTGTATTTGATAACAAGAAATATGCAAGTTTGTTGGAGAAAATATTTCCAAGGTACTAAACCTAAGAGGAATTTACCATATGGATCTTCACGTAAAAAGGAAGTCACAGAAAATGTTTGACTAGATTTACACAAGAGAAGCAGTCTTCACTCAGATACTTCTGATCTCATGAAATCAATGAGAGCATTTCTACAGAAGTTACCTATGTGAATGTCCAGGTGTTATGCTGCTTTCAGATGATCTGATGGACTTAGACAACCTCCAAAAAATGAGTGAAATTATCAGCTAAGCAAAATTTATACAACCACTAAACAATCAATTTATATGGATAACCCAATGACAATCACCATCCTGTCTTACAGATTTCTAAAAGAGTCGTATCTCTTGGTAGCAATGACTTAATATTTAGGAATATACAGGTAAGAACCAAATTTTTTCTAAAACTATGCATTTTCTCTGTCACACTGACGAATACTCCACTGGCACCAATAATTCTGTACCATAAAGCATGGAAAAGAAATTTGATTTGGACAATTTTAAGGGCAGGTATTGTCAGCTAATAAAAGAAATTCAATATGATCCCTACGGAACATGATTTTTGACAGAGCTATACTCTCATAAGCCCATCAGATTAAGCTGGTTACAAAACATTCTCAGAAAACTAACGTGACTTAAATTGGCTGTTGAACATTAAATCCCTGCCAAATTTGACAATTTAGTTTCATCACTAATAATTCACCTGCCTAAGTCTGCACAAAGTTTGTGATGCCATCACTTTAAAATGTTTTTTGCACTTGTATGAGTGTGCTTCCAAATCACTGAGTGCGACAACACAATTTAAGATTTTACATTACTCAAAATTGTGAGTCAATCTATTAAAAAATTCTTAACTGGGAAATGCCCTGGTGGTCCAGTGGTTAGGAGTCAGTGCTTTCACTGCCGAGGGCCCACGTTCAATCCTGGCTGGGGAACTAAGATCCCACAAGCCATGCGGCGCAGCCAAAAAAAATAAATAAAAAAAATTCTTAACTACTTTAATTCCAACAGTAAATAATGTGGAAAGGATCTAAAAATACAGTTAAAAGCTGATGTTTGTAGCTTTAGGAGACTTATATCACATATTTTCCTAGAGAGATAAAAAGCTATAGTAATCACTAGTTATACTTTGTTAAAACCAACAAAATATTGAGATGTATCTTACATATATTAATAAGACTTTTTTTTTTTATTTTTATTTATTTATTTATTTATGGCTGTGTTGAGTCTTCGTTTCTGTGCGAGGGCTTTCTCTAGTTGTGGCAAGCAGGGGCCACTCTTCATCACGGTGCGCGGGCCTCTATCGTGGCCTCTCTTGTTGCGGAGCACAGGCTCCAGACGCGCAGGCTCAGTAATTGTGACTCACAGGCCTAGCTGCTCTGCGGCATGTGGGATCTTCCCAGACCAGGGCTCGAACCCGTGTCCCCTTCATCAGCAGGCAGATTCTCAACCACTGCGTCACCAGGGAAGCCCCCAAGAAGACTTATTTTAAAAAGCAATCTGAGTAAACAGTTTGGCCAAGATTTGGAAGCCACTCCTGGGTTTTGTTTTGTTTTTTATTTTTTACTTATTTTTGGCTGTGCTGGGTCTTTGTTGCGGCACATGCAGGCTTTCTCTAGTTGCAGTGTGCGGGCTTCTCATTGCAGTGGCTTCTACTGTTGTGGAGCATGGGCCCTAAGCACGTGGGCTCAGTAGTTGCGGTGCATGGGCTCAGTAGTTGCAGCGCACAGGCTCTAGGATGCACGGGCTTCAGTAGTTGTGGTGCACAGGCTTAGCTGCCCCACAGCACGTGGGATCTTCCCAGACCAGGGATTGAACCCGTATTGCCTGCATTGGCAAGCGGATTCTTAACCACTGTGCCACCAGGGAAGTCCCTGGGATTCTTCTTCAAGCAAAAGTTTAAATGGCTTAAAGTTGACAGAATAAATCTGACATCTAAATACACTTTGTGTCGAGTACTATATGAAATGAACAGGATGCTGAAACAAAACAGGAGATCTGGGAAGCCTCTCTAAAGAGGTCTTATATTTTATTCCAGTAACATTTTTACTATTCTTGTCATATCTACATATCACTTGTACTGTTACTAGGTGGACCAAAAGACACACACACTTTGGGAAACGGCATGGTAGGAAACCACATTTATAGCCAGAATGATGCAGATTAGATTTTCATTCTGGCTTAGATATTCACTTACATGCTATTTGACCTATGTCACTTAACCTCTATGAACTTGTTTACTCACCTACAACTTGGAAGATACCCATCACACGAGAGTTAAAATGAGATTGCATCGTAAACTCCCTGGCACATAATAGGAACTCAACAATATGTTAAAATCCTTTTCTTTGCTTGCCTCTTTTAAGACTTAACAAACAAACAGGAATCCAGGAAGATGTAAGCACTTAGAGAAGTGTTAACACTGTGCTTGAAGCAGTAATAAGCTAAATAAAGAACAGTGAACTTGGTCTTAATGGCATTTACAATGTTGAATCCTTTCCAAATGGTTTTCAATTCACTTTGCTCAGATCCACCACAGGAATCACTAACTATGGAAACTACAGCCTTACAAAATATGTTTCATAAATAGTAAGACTTGGGGCTTCCCTGGTGGCGCAGTGGTTAAGAATCCACCTGCTAATGCAGGGGACATGGGTTCGAGCCCTGGTCCGGGAAGATCCCACATTAAATAAAAAAAAAAAAAATAGTAAGACTTGAAAGTCGAAATTACTCCTTGATCCACGGGCTGCAGAATGGATGTTATGTTAGCAGGCATGAAAACAGCATTAATCTCATTGTACATCTCTTATCAGAGCTCTTGGGTGACCAGGTGCATTGTCAATGAGCAGCAATATTTTGAAAGGAATCTTTTTTTCTGAGCAGTAGATCTCAACAGTGGGCTTAAAATATTCAATAAACCATGTTGTAAACAGATGTGCTGTCATCCAGGCTTTGTTGTTCCATTTACAGAGCTCAGAGTAAATTTAGCATAATTTTTAAGGGCCCTAGGATTTTCAGAAATCAATAAATGTGGGGCTTCCCTGGGGGCGCAGTGGTTAAGAATTCGCCTGCCAGTGCAGTGGACATGGGTTCGAGCCCTGGTCTGGGAAGATCCCACATGCCGCAGAGCAACTAAGCCCAAGCACCACAACTACTGAGACCACACGCCTAGAGCCCGTGCCCCGCAACAAGAGAAGCCACTGCAATGAGAAGCCCGTGCACCGCAACAAAGAGTAGCCCCCACTCGTCGCAACTACAGAAAGCCCACACGCACCAACAAAGACCCAACGCAGCCAAAAATAAATAAATAAATAAAATAAATTTAAGAAAAAAAATCAATAAATGAGCATTGGCTTCAACTTCAAATCACCAGCTGCATTAGCACCTAATAAGAATGTCAGCCTGTCCTTTGAAGCTTTTAAGCCAGGTCCTGACTTCTCTCTAGCTATGAAAGTCACAGATGGGATCTTTTTCCAGTAGAAGGCTATGAAACATATGCTTGACAATGGCTCTCAAAGTTCCTCCAGGGTCATTCAGTTACAGTTGCCCACAGTGGTAGTTAGCCTGATAATACACCTTTATTGACAATCTGCTGGCCCTCACTCCCCAACTGATGTTTACTTCCCCAACAAAGTAAATCATTGGCTCCTGAATCTTTGCTTTAGGGTCCACTTCTAGGGAAACTCAAACTAAGACAAAGTTGCAGTTGAAGAACATAGTCTATAATCCTTGCTACAGGAAGTGTAGTCTACAGACCAGGAACATCAGACATCACCTGGGGGCTTAATGAAAAAGGAGAAATCCCAGGCACCATCACAACCCTCCTGTTATAATCTCTACTTAAAGAAGACCTCTGGGGGCTTCCCTGGTGGGGCAGTGGTTAAGAATCCGCCTGCCAATGCAGGGGACACGGGTTCGAGCCCTGGTCTGGGAAGATCCCACATGCTGCGGAGCAACTATGCCCATGCGTCACAGCTACTGAGCCTGCGCTCTAGAGCCCATGAACCACAACTACTGAGCCCACGTGCCACAACTACTGAAGCCCACACGCCTATAGCCCGTGCTCTGCAACAAGAGAAGACACCGCAATGAGAAGCCTGCACACCTCAACGAAGAGTAGACCCCGTTCGCCGCAACTAGAGAAAGCCCGCATGCAGCAACAAAGACCCAATGCACCATAAATATATTTTTTAAAAAAACATAATATGAAAATACAGAGGCAGATACAGGGAAAAGCGACAGAAATCAATAAACTACGTAAATGAAGGGAAAAAACAGTAAGAGGTCCACACTCAAAGTATGCAGCACCACTCAAAAATGAGTTAATTGATCCTTTTTTTAAAAAAACTGAACAAAAAACTATGCAATATTGCCACAGAATTTCCCATATTCTCCAACTCAGGGTCTCTGGCAATTCACTGCTGAAAAAACAGCTAAGACAGCCTCCAAGAAGGGAGCTCTACAAGGTCATCTAGTCAAATCTAGCTGTATACCCGGAGATATGTATTAAATTTGAGTACTGATCAAATGCCTTAATTTTTAATAAGCACCCTCAGTGACTTAGTCAGGGCTTTGAGAAACGATCTATTCCCGTGTTTCTCAACCCTGGCTGCACAGTAAAATCCCTTGGGAAGGTTTTCTTCTTTAAAGGTAGACTGACATAGGTGAACAAACCAGACATTTTAAAAGTTTTTATGTTAGTCTGGTTGAAATGGTCCAATTTTTTTGAAAATAAATTTATTTATTTTTGGCTGCGTTGGGTCTTCGTTGCGGAGCACAGGCTCTAAGTATGCAGGCTTCAGTAGTTGTGGTATGCGGGCTCAGTAGTTGTGGCTCGTGGGCTCAGTAGTTGTGGCTCATGGGCTTAGCTGCTCCACAGCATGTGGGATCTTCCCAGACCAGGGATCGAACCCGTGTCTCCTGCATTGGCAGGCAGATTTTTAACCACTGCACCACCAGGGAAGTCCCCAATTTTTGTTCTAAAAAACCTTTTTTATATTCACAATGTTTTGTTGAAGGAAAAAGGCATGTGGCTGAATAACATATATAATGTGATTTCTATGAAAGAGTGCAGTACATTATGTGTATATACTATAAATATGTATCTATCTTTAGGACACTTTTTTTTTACATTAACATCTCTGAAACCCAGATTTCTCTTAGTCAGTGGCATGTCATGATGCATTTAGCATTCTTCTGTATTAGTGTGATGCATGTTATATCAATAACATTAGAGTCAATAAAACAAGGTATGTTTGTGAATACATGCATTGGCACTTGAGCAAAGTTCTAAAAGTATATTCAAACTGTCAACAACAGATACATCCGGCAGGTTGGAGTAGCTGTCAATATTTTTTACTTGATAGGGCTGTACTTGTTTAACTTTTTTATATTTAATTTTAGCTTCTGTAGTTAAAAAAAAGAATCGGGAAAATTGTGGACTTCCCTGGTGGTCCAGTGGTTAAGAATCCGCCTTCCAATGCAGGGGATGCAGATTTGATCCCCGTTCGGGGGAACTAAGATCTCACATGCCGCAGGGCAACTACAGAGCCCACGCGCGCCACAACTAGAGAGAAGCCCGCACACTGCAACGAAAGATCCCACATGCCACAACTAAGACCTGACGCAGCCAAATATAAAATAAATATTTTTTTTAGAAAAGTGGGAGGGCTTCCCTGGTGGCACAGTGGTTAGGAATCCTCCTGCCAACGCAGGGGACACGGGTTTGAGCCTTGGTCCGGGAAGATCCCACATGCCTCGGAGCAACTAAGCCCGTGTGCCACAGCTACTGAGCCTGTGCTCTAGAGCTCACGAGCCACAACTACTGAGCCCATGTGCCACAACTACTGAAGTCCGTGCGCCTAGAGCCCGTGCTCCGCAACAAGAGAAGCCACCGCAATGAGAAACCTGCGCACCACAACGAAGAGTAGCCCCTGCTCGCCGCAACTAGAGAAAGCCCACAAGCAGCAACGAAGACCCAATGCAGCCAAAAATAAATAAATAAGAAATTACAAAGTGGTATTTTTCTTCTACTCAATACTGTTTAATCTATTCCTTTTTTTCTATAAATTTAATTTATTTATTTATTTATTTATTTATGGCTGTGTTGGGTCTTCATTGCTGCATGTGGGCTTTCTCTAGTTGCGGGGAGCAGGGGCTACTCTTTGTTGTGGTGCGCGGGCTTCTTATCACGGTTGCTTCTCTTGTTGTGGAGCACGGGGCCTAGGCGCGCAGGCTTCAGTAGATGCAGCACGCGAGCTCAGTAGCTGTAGCACACGGGCTTAGCTGCTCCATGCCATGGGGGATCTTCCCAGACCAGGGCTCAAACCCGTGTCCCCTGCATTGGCAGGACGATTCTTAACCACTGTGCCCCCAGGGAAGTCCCATAATCTCTCTATTCCTTGATTAAATAAAATAACATGTGAACATCTTCAATGGCCATGTGAAAAAGCCAGGGGGTTTAGGAATAAGCACTAGTTAAGATTTCAAAGCTAGAAACAAAGAATCTCACAATGCATAAGGGGAAAGCAGAAAGACAACAGTAATTTAAAATATAAAACAGTAAGAAAAATTCCACATTAATAAATGGGATTCCACTGGTTACACTTAAGGAACCATATTAATACTACATAATCTAATAAATCCAAACATTTTCTTACAACTGCATTTTACCAACTGTAAAGTATAATACTGAGACCAACTCTCCTCTGGAAAGAACAATGAGGGTAGCAGCCTTGTACATTCTCTTTATCCTGACAACTAGCAAAAAAGGATGAAATTCCATTCATGTTATTCAGGAGAAAAAAACAGTATTTTATGCAGCACCTTTTCTCCAAAATGATCAAAGTATCTGGGGTCCCTATGTCACACAGTTCCAAGAGAAGTTTATCATGCCAAAGTGACCCTGAAAGTGCTGCATTAAAAGAATTGCAAATACAGCAAATTTGAATCCATTATTGTGAGAAAAGAAAAAAAAAAAAAAGCAGAGAACAGACCTACAAAGTGAAAATAGGTCAACTCAAGTAAGGTAAGTAAAAAAGCTAAACCAGCCTCTGAGGGAAAGTATTCGTGCACAGTCCTTCATTAATCCTGGTGCTTCCTTAAAAGCTTGATGCCTTTTGGGGTATACTGAAGCCTCATCTTCCAGGCCTTCCAACCACAACTTAACATTACGTTAAATCATATAAAATGATCATTTTTGTAGGTCAAAAATGGCTGAGGGCTTCCCTGGTGGTGCAGTGGTTGAGAATCTGCCTGCCAGTGCAGGGGACACGGGTTGGAGCCCTGGTCTGGGAAGATCCCACATGCCGCGGAGCAACTGGGCCCGTGAGCCACAACTACTGAGCCTGCGTGTCTGGAGCCTGTGTTCCGCAACAAGAGAGGCCGCGACAGTGAGAGGCCCGCGCGCCGCGAGGAAAGAGTGGCCCCCACTTGCCGCAACTAGAGAAAGCGCTCGCACAGAAACGAAGACCCAACACAGCCATAAATAAATAAAAATAAATAAATAAAGTACCTACTCTGTAGGGTTGCTTTTGAGGATTGAGAGAATGTTAAGCACCTGGAATAGTTTTTAATAAATAGCAGATGGTACTGTTACAGGGTTTTATTATCACAGAGTCAATGAAAATAATTTTTTGAGAAAACTTTTGTTTGTTAATACCACTTAACACTAGTAGTCAATAAAGAAAGAATTTGATATGGGACAGGGACCAGCACCAGGTATAATGCCTTACATTGTACCAAACACCACTGTTGTTACTAATTCAAATTAACTCTTAATTACACATACTAACAGAAAAGTAATTCTAAAAGCATTTACACATTCACTGCAAAATAAGCCCCTTGAACAGACCTTTTGTCTGTTTTGTTTACTGGTGCATCCCAAGTTGTCTAGAACAGTGCCTGGTACATACTCTGAATACTAAGGCTTTTCAAAACACAATAATCTTGACACTCAAATATGTACCATTTTTCTTCTTCATGCACCAGCCTAAAAACAGAGGAGCCTCTCACTCTAAAATTAACTCATACTTTCCCTTAAAAAAGAGTAAAACAATTTTTAGCCTTGGGAATTCCCTGGTGGTCCAGTGGTTCGGACTCCACGCTTTCACTGCTGAGGGCCCAGGTTCGATCCATAGTTGGGGAACTAAGATAGCACAAGCTGCACAGCCGGCCAAAAAAAAAAAAAAAAGTCTAGCCTTAAAAAAATTTTAGGGCTTCCCTGGTGGGGCAGTGGTTAAGAATCCGCCTGCCAATGCAGGGGACATGGGTTCAAGCCCTGGTCCAGGAAGATCCCGCATGCCGCGGAGCAACTAAGCCCGTGTGCCGCAACTACTGAGCCTGCGCTCTAGAGCCCAAGAGCCACAACTACTGAGCCCGAGTGCCAGAACTACTGAAGCCCACGTGCCTAGAGCCCATGCTCTGCAACAAGAGAAGCCACTGCAATGAGAAGCCCATGCAGTGCAACGAAGAGTAGCCCCTGCTCGCCGCAACTAGAGAAAGCCCGCATGCAGCAACGAAGACCCAACGCAACGAAAAATAAATAAATAAATTTAAAAAGAAAAAAGGAAGAACTACATACCAGGGACTTCCCTGGCAGTCCAATGGTTAGGACTCCGCACTTCCACTTCAGGAGGCGCAAGTTCCATCCTTGGTCAGGGAACTAAGATCCTGTATGCCACAAGGTGCAGCCAAAAAATCAAGTACTACATACCTCAACATGGCCAAAGTATAGGTTATACTGCTTGGGAATAAATCTGGACAACCTTCATCCTCTGGATATACAATTTTACAGATGAGTTAAGATTAAGGATTTTGTTTTGAGAACTAACCTTTATGCAAATGTAACTTGCACACTAAACCCATGAGAATACACTTGCTCAGAATAACTCAAAAAAGGTACGTTACCCTCTAATATGAATGTAGATCAACAGCAAAAACATTTACTTCATCTCCGACAATGGGTAAGAGGAAGTTTTCACAATTAATACTACTACCTGATAATTATACTTTGCAGTTTACAAAATCCCACAACTTCATAACCACCCTTGAAATTACCAAGCAAGGTAGATATCATTAATCCCCAATCTACAGATGAGGAATCCAGATGATTCCAAGGCCTTTGCACTACATTACATCCACCAAAGTATGAGTCATTTTTTTTTTAAGTATTCTGACTTCCTAACAAGCAAATTTAACAAGGTAACTATTTATTTATTATAAATTTATTTATTTACTTTTGGCTGTATTGGGTCTTCGTTGCGCGTGCCAGCTTTCTCTAGGTGCGGTGAGCGGGGGCTACTCTTCGTTGAGGCGCCCAGGTTTCTCATTGCGGTGGCTTCTCCTTGCGGAGCACGGGCTCTAGACGCGCGGGCTTCAGTGGTTATGGCACACGGGCTCAGTAGTGGTGGCTCGCAGGCTCTAGAACGCAGGCTCAGTAGTTGTGGCGCACGGGCTTAGCTGCTCCGCGGCATGTGGGATCTTCCCGGACCAGGGCTCGAACCTGTGTCCCCTGCACTGGCAGGCGGATTCTTAACCACTGCACCACCAGGGAAGTCCAAAAGTCATTAATTCTTATTCATAGTAACGTGTCTCCTCCAAATTTTTATATGTGAAGAAAAGGGCTTAATACATTTTATATTGCTTTAGCTAGATAAAATCCTGTCCTGATCACAAATGAAGCCTACCAATGACAGATCTGCCCAGCTACTATGATGGATCGATCACTGGAAGCAGGGCAATAAATTCAAGATTAAATTTCAAAAAGATAAACCAGCATCATGATCATACGTTTTCTAAACTATTCAGGATTCAGTGTTCTAAACATAATGATCATAACAAGACGTGGGTGAGACTTTAAAAATATTATTTGGAAAGTTCTAAACTTAAGACAGACCCTGCTGCTAAGGGTCTGCACCTAAGTCAAGTATTTTTAAACACAGATCTAGCTCAAGGTAAACATACATAAAACCAACATACTTGGCTTTGACATTATCAGTCTGATTGACTAGTTAGTACGCCAGTAAGCTCTATTTTCAGCAACTACTGTATTCTTGACGTTTCCAGCTCCCATTTGGGGGAAAGGGGAGTGAGAGGAGGAAAGCTTTCACTTTGTCTTTGATCTGTCTTATGTTCTGCCAAATAATAACTTCATTTGAAAGAAAAAAACCAATATTCTGGGGATTCAGATCTAAGATATCTTGGTGGTAGAGGGATGGACAGAGCCTAGGAAACTTTCTAAATGAGACAACTAGTAGCTTAAGTAGGACGACCATAGGGCAAGTTTGTAGTTTCAGCACCATTATGAATTGGCACCCCTTCATTTCAAGGTATCCTGACTTGAATAAATTATGATGACCCTTCTATTATTATGGCAGCTGTTATTACAACTTAGTAAACTTAAACGAGCTTCTGAAATTGTTCCTAGGAGAGTGACTTGCATGAATATTTAGTTAATGAGCTCAAAGTAATGTTATCTTGGCAAACCAATTTGTCAACTGGGATGTATCTGTATTTAACTGTATCAAACTGTTAACTGACCATTTCAAAAACCGTGAAAACAATCTTGTTTCTGTTCCCCACTACCCCTTAATAGATTCTGCTTGACAGCTAGCTAGGCTACTATTTGGAACACTTGAGAATCATTTGCCAACCTCCCTGCCCCTCAAATTTTTATAACTATATCTTTAAGGGCTGCATTCATTAAGACTAAGGTAAGGGGCAGAAACGTTTTAGAAGTACTTTACAGAAATTTATGGCATTAAGTTATATCCCAATATAGAAATTGTGATAAAGCAAAAAAACCTAAATACAAACACACTCTGAGACTACCTAAAATTCATCACTCTAACTTCATTCACTGTGCCTTGTTTTTGAAAGAAAACAAGAGGTTTCTTTAGACAAGTATGAAGATATCTTATCTATTTACAATGGATATGAGTCAAGTCATAAATACCAAAACATATTATGTGAAGTAACTGCTAAAAAAAATAAGTATACCCCTCCTCCCACAAGGCACCATCTGATTTAGTTACACATGGGTCTTTTGTGAGTGGCTCAGGAGAAATAAGAGTACCAGTCTAAAGGTCATCAGACAGACAAGTTCTGGCTTTGCCATATACTTGCCAACTAATCATGTGATACAGGAAAATTTAAAATAAAAAAAAAAAATCACTAAATCTTCTCAAATTCACTTTCCTGAACCATAAAATGGAATTAACATTACCTACTTCAGTATCACATGAAATAAGTAAAAAATTTTCTGAAAGTGGTCTGTGAAATGTGAAGTTCTATATAAATATGAAATTATATAACATAAAGTTTAAAATTTTAACCTTTATCCTATGCCTGTCATTACTGTTTAAATACACTTTACTTAAATATAAGGCTAAAAAATTGCTGGAAAATCAGCCTTACAGCCCTTTAAAAAAAAATAAAATCATGCTTTCAGATCAGCTTCTTAAAGTATTTGAAACTCATTTGTAAAATTAGATACATTAATTCACTGTGCTGAAATTTCACTTGCTATACACCAGGTTAAAGTCAAGAAATTTTTAAGATATTTCATATTCCCTTGACCAAGCTATAAAACAATTATGAAAAGCCTGCTTATTCGTATGGACTTTCAGTGGGTTAGCTTGTACTTAATGAATCCAAAATTTGCTCAGTTTAGTATCTGTGTTCTTCCCCATACTAGAATTCAAAGGTGAAAAGGGTGCCTAGAAATGTCCACAGTAAGAATTTACCCCATCACCACCTCAAATTGCAATGATTCATGATTTCATTATATTCTATAGTTTTGTAAGCCAACAAAATACACTGAATAATACATTGTGTATATGCACAAAAGTATACACAAAAGAGCATCTACCTTAAATACAAAGACCAAAAGCTACTTGTAGGAGAAATTTTTTAATTGCATTATCCAACTCTGCTTATGTTTAGGTAGGAGAAAAGAAATGTATTCAATAAAGTTAACTCCATTAACTGAAATAGCAATTAATTTCAGCATTAAGTGAAATAGCAACAATAAAAATTATTACTGGCCTATAGTCAAAGAACTGATAATTAACCTGTGCTTTTAAACTCATTACTAAAGTCAATTTACTCTCATCCATTTTTTTTTTCCTAACAAGATGTATATTAAGGAGCTAATTCAAAACTCCTTGTTGGGGTGGGTGCCCCCCACCCCTCACTGACTACCAAAATAAGCCAGAGATGAGGCTCTGGTGTCTTAAAAGGACAGCTCTCAAGTGACACAGAACAGATGCATTCCTGGTGTTGCGTTCACAGACTGAATCAAACACGACCATCAAAATGTTACCCCTACCTCATGTGGAGCTAATCATCACATGGAGAAGAAAAGTGAAAAAAGGCCAAAACCAGCACTACCCCACAACCCAAATGCAGCTTATGCTGACCGCTCTATTCTCAAAAAATGTAGAAACTACTCATTTTCCCCCCTCTATATTCCCCACTTTCCCATACTAATATGGTTCATATACATGAGAAGTTAAGACTTCAGAAATGCTAAGAGATGATGGGCTTGCTTAATATGGTTATGAATAATACAAAAACCACCCCTTAGACTACTGTTGTTACATGATAAGATGCTAGATTTGATCTTCAAAGTGAACAGTCCTAGCCCCAAACTTCAATATTTCCCATCTGCAACACCAAACTGCCCTTTTCCTGAACACAGCTTAGCTCGTCCTCCAGTACCATTAAATAATCTGCATCAATTGATTCCAATTCCCCAGAACAAAGTTAAATGATGCCACAAAAAAGTTTAAGTACTAGGTTCAACATAACATGCAAGATAAAAGCTAAAGGTACTGCAAGAACAAGGAAAAAAGCCAATATGTATATCCAACTACACCAAACCAAATCATCAAAAGCACTCTTCACCTTCCGCATACCTGATAAATTGTTTGGCAACTATAACTATGGGGTCATTTTTTTGTGACCACAAACAAAACTGAATTATTGCACCCAATAAAGGAGTGGACAAAGGTAGAGGATGATTCCTAATGACTATTTTCCTCTTCTTCCTTTCCAATGAATCCCTCCCAATTTTGTGCCCAAAGGTCACAAGAGATCCTCTCCACCTGGGACATCCTATATACCCCCCACCCTTAGATCCTGAAGGACAACCCTAATGTTTAAACAACGGTAAGGATGTGGCTCTATAGTCCTGTGTTGAATAACCAATTAAGCCTTTGGTCAAAAATCCTCAACACCCAATTCCAAAAATATGATTTTCACACTAAACTGTCACTTACTTGGAAGCTACAATCACAAGCTTCCAAATCAGTTTTTAAAACAAGTTCTTAAAAAAACCTTCCTCCATGTCCTTTTTGGTGATCACAGCAGGTTTACTCAAAGCCTAAATCCCTACAGAACAAAAAACATTCAAATACAATTTAGAGTTTCTTCCCAAGGGCACTGGTAGATTAAGAGGGGAACCTATTTGGGGCAGGAGAGGGGAAGAAGAAAAAAACTTCCATTACAAGCACACCTACATTTGTTTGACTTTTAAACGCTGAAATAAAGACAAGTCTGACCTTGAGCTGTATTTCCCCATCTTATTCCCCTCCCCCTCCCAACAGAAATCTTGTTCAATACAAACGGCAATTTAAGGATTTACAAAACGAAATTTAGTGATCTTTCCTGAATTTGAGTTCGAGGTCTTTTCTCCTAATTTTCAAATTCCTGAATCCTAATGTATGATGACAGACTGGGACTAGCCCTGAGGCTATTCACATGACTAAACAGGCATTCAAGGAAAGCAAGGTTCCCACACAGCATGTTGAAAAATAAATGGTTTAATGAAGAAAAATCCAAAGATCACTGACACTTGATTCCAACCATGTCTCACCCCACAACAGCATTAAAAACACAAAAAGCATACATATGATTTTTTGTTTTGATAATACTAGTTTAACGGATGTGGGGGTAATTCAAATACCTAGGTCCAAAATGGGGGGAGGGAGGGACCCAGGCCGGGAGGGGCAATTTAAAAAAGCAGCAGTTTGGGACTGAGCAAACAGACACAATGGCCACTTCGATAAAGTTCTGAAAAATGACTATAGCACCTTTAGGGACAAAGGAGCAATGAACAAAGAAGAACTGTTCGAATCTGTACATAAAGCCGTCTACTAAAATTGGAGAAAAGGAAACAGGATCTGCTGGGATCCCTTATGTTCTTAATACAAAAACCCAAGTCTCTGCTGAGTGCTTTGGGATAAGTGAATATCCCCAGTGAAGTACGAACACGCATTCCAAGCCAGGGGAGTCAACCAAAATAGTTACTACACGTTACATGAAAAAACTTTATTTTTCAACAGGTCCTTCCATCTGTCATAACGCTGCGTGTAAACAGGAAAGTCATCATTTTTAAATACCGGTAGACTGAAGCACAGGCATGGAAAAGGGACTAAGAGTCATGATCTCCTTGTTTCCTGTTCAATGTTCTATCCAGCAGAACCCACAACTTATGGAGCCAGAAAATGATTACAGAAACTTCGAGCTCTCTGGGATAAGTCTGAGAACAGGGAGCGTGAAAGAGATTTTTCTAGACCTCCCTAGAAAAAGGCGAGGTTGAACGGAAAGCCTAAAAAACCCCGCTACAAGGTGTGCCGGCCTACGGGAAGGAAATCCGACCATAACATCTCAGCTGGCCTCCGCCCAAGGATGAACTGCAGTGATTCCCACTCTCTCCCCCCTTCCCCCACCCTCATCCAAGACGGCCCCCCACCACAAGCCCAGAGAAGCCCTCCGCTCACAAGGGTTCTCCTTTGTGAGACTCCACAGCCGCCGCCCCACTTTGGGCCTCCGGGGAAAAGCCACCGCCCCCACCCGCCATATTTCCCTGAAAGGCGCCCGCGCTACAGCGCCCAGTCGCCACTCTCCCCCATGTGGCGGGTGTTTCTTCCCTCATCACGCCACCAAATTGTTCACCACGTCCCAAAACCGGCCCAGAAACTCCCCTGGGGACTCCTCGCCCGGAGACAGCACCCGCCATCTCCTCCCCCGCCCCCGCCCCGGGACTCGCCCTCCCCCCAGCCGCCATTTTACAACCAACTCCTCCACCCTATGGCCTTGGTCTCCTCGGCTCGCGAATGTCTGCAGCTGAGGACTCCGAAAGGGTCAAATTCCTGAGCCTTGAGCCTCCTACCGCTCCGGGAGCCCAGAGGCCATTTCCTGCTTCCCGAATCCACGTCCCCGGGCCAGGCTTGGAGATGATGCCGCCATTTTGTCTCCTGCTCCCGGCCTCTGTGGGCGGCGGCATAGGGTCCGAGAATTCCAGCCCCCCGTTGCCCCGCCAACTCACCGTCGTATCGCTCAGCCTGCTCGGCCAGCTTCGCCTGGTACACCAGATCCTCCCGATCATCCATAGCGGCAGCGGCTCCGGCAGGGTCTGCGCGACGGATGGCAGCGGATAGCGTCTCCAACTCTCAGCCTCTCGCTCCGCGCCCGGGCAGCAAAAATGGCGGCGCCTCAATCCGGGACTTCCGCCTGCGCACGCGGACAACTGCTCAGCTCTATGGCAACCGCTCCCTGGCAACTGGCGCGGGGGGCGGGTCCGCGAGCTAAGCGCCCGAAGAGGCTGTAACCAGCAAGACGCCCCTCCTCCGTGGGCTCAGCGGCTGCTCTAGGCGGGAACTGCGACTGCGGGGAGGGAGAGCGCCACGAGGGAGCGAGAGAGGCCGGGTGAGGCCAGCTTGGACCGCTCCAGGAGAGAGTGAGCAGGAGAGTCTGGACTGCGGACTGAGAAACGAGAGGCTGTAACGGTTTTTGAAATGGCAAGCCTTCCTCTCTGAAACCACCTTCTCTCCCATTGCCCCGTTTTCTCAGCCAAGCCCAGTCTTGGCCCTTATTCAGACCCGTTTAACTCCGGGATAAAGAGTTGGGCCCTGCTGTAGTTCATAGGGGAAGGAAGGCTGCAGTTTTCACACTTCACCTTCGCACTTTGCAATCTTTTCCTCTTCCTCTCCCGCAGCCTCCTTTTCCCCTTTAGGCCCACCATGGGTAGGAACAGGGAAGTTCTTAGAGGAGCCTGGTCTGGAGTGCAAGGTGCAGAAGAGTAGGTCCAAGATCAGATTGAGATCCAGGAGGCAGGAATGGGAAAGGACCTGGTCTGTTTTGCTTCCCAATGGATTCGCAGCACCTTGTACTCAATACAGTATGTGTTGCAAGACTAAAGCTCAGGTAATTAAAGCATATGCCGTGTGGTAAAGTCTGCAATAAATGTGGAATAAAAAGCTTGGAACAAAATTATGAGGAGCCCTGGATGGCAAGCTGAGAAGTTTGCACCTTATTCAGTGGGTGCAAGGAAGCTATTGTTTGATGATTTTGCGAGGAGGATGACACCATCATAGTTATTCTTTAAAAAGACTATAAATATTGTATAGCAGTAATTAAAGAGCAGCATGAATTATCGGGTTATTACAATAATACAGGCAAAAGGTAATAGAATAGCAGTGAAAATGTGAAAGAAAGGACAAATAGGAATAGTATTACAGAGGGAAACCACAACAGTTTGCAGCTAATCAGATTTGAAGACCTTGTGAAGGGAAAAAAATTAAAATTGACCTTCAATCTTCCCACCCTGAGTCACTGGGATAATGAGTGGCAGTACCATTAACAACAACAAAAAAAGGAATGCTAGGAAAATTTGCTGACGGAATGCAGAGAAAAACGTGAGTTCCTTTTATCACATGTTGGTTCTAAGGTTCTCACATATCACTAAAGTAGAAATAACAGGCATGGAATTGGAAAAGGGGACTGGCATTCCAAGCTGGAGGGAGGCTGCAATGGAAGCAGCTAGAGAATGTGTGGAGGTAGGAGGACAAACAAAACCTTGGAGAATACTTACTTTCAAGTGATAGGAGAAAGCAGAAGAGCCAGCAAAGTTTGGCTCCTTAAGCCCCTTCACACTTTTAATACATCTTATCAGATGTCAATGATGAATGACTAAGAATCAAAAGATCTGGGTTCTAGCCCTAATTCTATAACTAAACAAATGTGTGACCTTCAGAAAGTCATTTCACCTCTGAGCTTCATGTTCATCTGTAAAGTTAACTGGAGACCATATGTTAGGCCACAAAACAAGTCTTAATCTTAAAAGATTGAAATCATACAAAGTGTCTTTTCTTGTCACAATGGAATGAAGTTGGAAATCAATAAGAGAAGGAGAACTAGGAAAATCTGAAGATATGTGGAAATTAAATAACACTCTTAACTAACTGATGGGTCAAAGAAGAAATCACAAGGGAAATTAGAAAATACCTTGAAATGAATAAAAATGAAAATATACTATACCAAAAATTATGAGATGCAGCAAAAATCCTGCTAAGGGAAATTTATAGCTGTAAATGTCTACATTAAAAAAGAAGGGGACTTCCCTGGTGGCACAGTGGTTAGGAACCCACCTACCAACACAGGGGACATGGGTTCGATCCCTGGTCCGGGAAAATCCCACATGCTGCAGAGCAACTAAGCCTGTGCACCGCAACTACTGAGCCTGCACTCTAGAGCCCACAAGCCACAACTACTGAGCCCGTGTGCCGCAACTATTGAGCCCACATGCTGCAACTACTGAAGCCCACGCACTTAGAGTCCCTGCTCCGCAACAAGAGAAGCCACAGCAACAAAAAGACAGCGCACCGCAACGAAGAGTAGCCCCCGCTCGCCACAACTAGAGGAAGCCCACGCACAGCAATAAAGACCCAACGCAAACAAACAAAAAAATGTTAAAAAAAAATTTTTTAAAAAGCAGAAGGATCTTGCAGGTTGGGGCAGCCTGAGTCTTTGGTTCTACACCCATATGTTTCAAAGCTTTATTAAAAATATTTGGATCCCCGTGAAGCCCTACTATACACAAACTTACCAAGAGGTTTGGGTAGGAATGGGGTTGATGGGCTTCATTTATAAAATCAGGAGTACTGATAAAAGAAGTAAAGCTTTGAAAGCTTCAAGTCCTGCGCCTGCTCATGGTCATCATTAACCAGCTTTACCTGGAACGTCAGTCTGGCTGTAGATTTCAGCAAGCTGTGTCAGATGGGAACCTGCCACTGACCTGCTGGCATGAATAAATGTACCTGGTGAGATCCACACTGCCTACATGGGTGTTCCTCCCTCAGCCCCCATGCCCATCGTGCTCTGCGTAGATCTCTGTGATGCAGCGGGTACAGTCAGAGCCTCTGAGCAGTCTCATCCTTAGGAAACCTGAGGGAGTGAGGAGTAAATACCTCGATTAGCACGTAGGAGTTGGGGATCAGATCTAAGCACTCACACTTCCGGTGTTCAATAAATATTTGTTAAGGGGGGGGATAAATTGGGAATTTCGGTTTGGAATTAACAGATACAGACTACTATATGGCAGTCCAGTGGTTAGGACTCATCGCTTTCACTGCCGAGGGCCCGGTTCAATCCCTGGTCAGGGAACTAAGATCCCAGAAGCCGCGTGGCACAGCCAAAAAAAAACAACAGATAAACAACAAGGACCTGCTATATAGCACAAGGAACTATATTTAATACCTTGTAATAACCTGTAATGGAAAAGAATCTGAATACATATATATATATATACACATAACTGATTCACTTTGCTGTACACCTGAAATATTGTAAATCAACTATACTTCAATTAAAATATATATGTGTTAAACAGATTAAAAAAAAGAAGGCTCTCACATTGATAACCTAACTGTACAACTTAAGGAACTACAAGAAGTACAACATAAGGAAATAAAAAATATTAAAGTGGAGATAAGTAAAATAGAAAACAGAAAAAAAAAAGAAAATCAACAAACTGAGCTGGTTCTTTGAAAAGGTCAACAAAACTGAAAAACCTGTAGTTGGACTGACTACGAAAAAAAGAAGACTCAAATTACTAAAATTAGAAATGAAAGTGAGGACGTTACCACCAACCTTACCGAAATAAGGAGTGTAAGAGTTTTATAAATTGGATAACAAATGAAATGAACAAATTCCTAGAAACACACTGTGATATCATGATACAATAAGAAATATATATTTGGTCTTTGTCCTTGGTTCTTACCAGAGAGCTCCTAAAACTCTTGTACGGGCATACTTCGTCTTGTTGCACTTCACTTTATTGCACTTTGCGGACACTGTGTTTTTTTTCACAAATTGAAGGTTTGTGGCAACCCTGGGTCAAGCAAGTCTACCGGTGCCATTTTCCAGCAGCACTTTTTATTCCCCTTAATTTGAATGTATAATTGGTTGTATTAACTCCAGGTAGTGTCAAAAATGAATGAAATTATAGAACACCCAGTTGGTATCCACAGAGAATTGGAAAACTGCTTGATGTGGAAAACACACACACTTGGTATCAGAAATGTTGTGTGTACAAACAGATTATACACACAAACTACCAAAACTGACTCAAGAAGAAATAGAAAATCTGAACTGATGTATAACAAATAAGGAGATTGAATCAGTAATCAAAAACTTCCCAACAGCACAACAATGTGAATGTATGTACTTATGCCACTAAACTGTACACTAAAAAATTATTAAAATAGTAAATTTTATGTTATGCATGCTTTACCACAATCAAAGAAAAAAAAATCTTCCAACAAAGAAAATCTCAGGACTAGATGGCTTCACTGGTGAATGTGTCTACAAAACACGTTAAACAGGGACTTCCCTGGTGGCGCAGTGGTTAAGAATCCACCTGTCAATGCAGGGGACACAGGTTCAAGCCCTGGTCCAGAAAGATCCCACATGCCACGGAGCAACTAAGCCCGTGCGCCACAACTACTGAGCCTGCGCTCTAGAGCCTGTGAGCTACAACTACTGAGCCTGCATGCCACAACTACTGAAGCCCGCATGCCCAGAGCCCGTGCTCTGCAACAAAGAGAAGCCAACACAATGAGAAGCCCGTGCACCACATTGAAGAGTAGCCCCCGCTCGCCGCAACTAGAGAAAGCCTGTGTGCAGCAACGAAAACCCAACGCAGCCAAAATAAATAAATAAATAAATATTTTGGGGGGGGGGGGAACACTTTAAACAATTAACACTAATCCTTCTTAAACTCTTCCAAAAAAATAGAATACTTTCTATTTCATTTAGTTAGACCAGCATTACCTGGCCTCTAATACCAAAGCCAGACAAAGACACTACAAGAAAAGAAAACTACAAGCCAATAACCTTTATGAATACAGATGCAAAAATCTTCAACAAAATAATAGCAAACTAAATTCAGCAGCATATTAAAAGACCAAGTAGGATTTAACCAAGGAATGGAAGGCTATTTCAAGAAATTCAATCCATGTAATTGATACCCTACATAAACAGAATGAAGGGGAACAAAAAAATCATCAGCTCAATTGATGCAAAAAAAATAATGTGACGAAATCCAACATCCTTTCATGATAAAAATAATAAGATAGGAATAGAAGGGAACTTCCTCAACATAATGAAGGCCATATTTGAAACTCACAGCTAACATCATACTCAATGGTGAAAGACCAAAAGCTTCACCCTAAGATCATGAACAAGATAAGATGCGCCCTTTTGCCACTTATATTCAGCATAGTTCTAGAAATTCTAGCCAGAGCAATTGGGGAATAAAAAGAAATAGAAGGCATCCAAATTGTAAAGGAAGAAGCAAAATTATCTCTGTTCACAGACATGACCTTGTATGTAGAAAACTCTAAGGGTTCTACAAAAAAAAAAAAATGGTAAGAAAATAAACAAATTCAGCAAAGTTGGAGGATACAAAAAGCAACACACAAGTCGGTTGTATTTTTATACAGTAGCAAATGAACAATACAAAGAGGAAATTAAGAAAAACAATTCTATTCATAACAGTATCAAAAATAATAAAATAGGAATAAACTGATCAAGAAGGTGAAAGACGTCCTGGAAAAACTACAAAACATTGCTGAAAGAAATTAAAGGAAACCTAAACGAATTGAAAGACACTCTGTGTTCTCAGATCAGAAGATTCAGTATTGTTAAGATAACATTATTACACAAAGTGATCTACAGATTCAATGCAATCTCTATCAAAATCCCAATGGCATTTTTTGCAGAAATGAAGTGAAACAGCTGAATTTGCTGGCCTCTAGAAATCCCTCCCAGACACATCACAGCAAAGGTGATGGGCTCTGCTCTTGGAATCCCTGGGTTCAAAGGCTCCTTATCACCTGTGCAATGGAAGCCTATTACTCAACTTCTTTACACATCAGTTTTCTCACCTATAAAATGAGAATGGAATTTTCCTTGTAAGTGGTAGATTGCAAGAAAAGAACCTGATACCCAATGAATGTTAGCTATGTTTATTAATGTTTGTATGGTTCAAGCTTGAGCAAGAACCAGGAGAAGTCAGTGTCATAAAATACAAGTAAGAAGAGTTCAAAAATAAGGGGATGGTCGAATTAAATTCTCCAGAGACATCAAGATTAGCACCGAGGAAAAGCCACTGGATATAGCAATTAGGTCATTAGTGACCTTCATTCAAGATCAGTTTCAAAAGGGTGTTGGAAGCCAGACTGCATTTGGTTGAAGCACAAAGAAGGCGAGAACGTGGAATTGGTAAGTGTAGGGTTCTCTTGAGAAGAGTAGCAGTGAAGAGGTAGAGGGTGATCATTTAATAGGGGTGATCCCCCAATAGGGGTGGCCAAATCATAGAGTTGGTCCACATGTTCGCAAAACCCACCCCACCTTACAAAGCTGGCCCTGCTGCCATATTGACCACAGGATGTGCAGAGATTAGGAGTAACACCTTTTTAACCACTGGGTCTTCTCTCCTGAATAGTCTCCCAAGACTGGCTAAAGTCTATCTCAAGGTGCCTTTTCAGAAACTGCTGAAAAGGCAGAAATCTGAAAACTTAGATTGATCCTCTGACTGTACTGCCTGTTCTCTCAACCAACAGAACTAAAAGGGGCAGAAATTGTGGACAGGGCAACAAAAATATAAAGAGAAACATTTATGATATAGCATCTGGGATTATAAACTGATAAAAAAAAATCATGGTGCTGAACTGAGGGTGGCTCCCGCAGTATGGTACTGAACTTCTCATGCTGCTGTGTTGATGGATATGTCACCAACATCACCAGGTCAATAGGTCACACCCCTAAATAGGAGTCTTTCAACTTTATTGAAGAATCTCCTTTAATAGAAATAACTCATTTGACCTGTCTTGAGGAAATAATCGCCGATACACGGCAGTGTACTAACCACTGCAAGAAGGAAATAAGATGTTAAAAAATATGATTACTCATTGCCTACAGGATCTTGCAGTTTAGGGCTTATTTTTTTAAAAGGTTATTGTGTCTTTGGACTTCTCTGGTGGCGCAGTGGTTAAGAATCCGCCTGCCAATGCAGGGGACATGGGTTCAAGCCCTGCTCCAGGAAGATGCCACATGCCACGGAGCAACTAAGCCCGTGCGCCACAACTACTGAGCCTGCGCTCTAGAGCCTGCGAGCCACAACTACTGAAGCACGTGTGCTCTAGGGCCTGTGTGCTGCAACTGCTGAAGCCCACGCGCCTAGAGCCCGTGCTCCGCAACAAGAGAAGCCACCACGACGAGAAGCCCGCGCACCACAACGAAAAGAGTAGCCCCGGCTCGCCGCAACTAGAGAAAAAGCCCGCACGCAGCAACGAAGACCCAACGCAGCCTAAAATAAATAAATAAATAAATAATAAATTTATTTTTAAAAAAGTAACAATCGACTATTTGAATAAACAGTAAGTCCAATAAATAACATATGCACAGGATATAACCTGGTAATTCATATATGAGGAAATTCAAGGAGTAAATAAATGGAAATAGATTCATTTTCACTGGTAATAAAAATATACAAATAAAGTGGCTGAGATATACTTTTTTAAATTCTTAGGGACTTCGCTGATGGCACAGTGGATGGGACTCCGCGCTCCCAACGCAGGGGGCCTGGGTTCAATCCCTGGTTAGGGAACTAGATCCCACATACATGCTGCAACTAAGAGTTCGCATGCCACAACGAAGGAGCCCGCGAGCCGCAACAAAGACCTGGCGCAACCGACTAAATATTTTTTTTAATGTTTTAATTCTTTTTAAAAATTAAAATAAAAAATTTAATTGTGGTAAAATACACATAACAAAGTTATCATCTTAACCAATTCTAAGTATAGAGTTCAGTAGTGTTAAGTACGTTCACATTGCTATAGGAGGCATACTTATAAGCATACTAAATAATCTTTTATTTATTTATTTTTTAAAATTATTTATTTATTATTTATTTTTGGCTGCATTGGGTCTTCGTTGCTGCATGCGGGCTTTCTCTAGTTGTGTCAAGTTGGGGGCGGCTACTCTTCGTTGCGGTGCGCAGGCTTCTCATTGCGGTGGCTTCTCCTGTTGCAGAGCACGGGCTCTAGGCACACGGGCTTCAGTAGTTGTGGCACACAGGCCCAGCAGTTGTGGCTCTCGGTCTCTAGAGCGCAGGCTCAGTAGTTGTGGTGCACGGGCTTAGTTGCTCCGCGGCATGTGGGATCTTTCTGGACCAGAGATCGAACCCATGACCGCTGCCTTGGCAGGCGGATTCTTAACCACTGCACCACCAGGGAAGTCCACTAACTTATCTTCTAAAAGTTTAATGGTGGTCCACACTTTCTAGGTTATTCTGTTATCAGTGTTGACGATTGGTAAACATCCTTTGGAGAGCAATATAATCATGGTGGTTACAGCCATGACCCAGTAGTCCTACTCCTGGGAATTTGTGCTAAAAATAATTCAGTTGAACCAAAAGGCTATATTCATGAAGATATTTGTAATACTTTCCTATAACTACTACAGCAAATTACAAGTTTTGTGGTTTACACACAAATATATTATTTTATGCTTCCGGTGGATAAGAAAATCAAGGTGTCAGCAGGACTGTGTTCCTTCTGGAGGCTCTAAAAGGGTCTCCATTTCCTTGCCATTTCCAACTTAGTCTGCCTGCGTTCCATGACTGACTGCCCCTTCCTCCATCTTCAAAGTGCCTCATTGCAACCTCTGGTTCCACTGTCACATCTCCTTTTTCTCATGGACTCCTCTTGTATCCCTCTTATAAAGACACTTGCGATTGCATTGGGCCCACCAAGATAATCCAGGGTAATTTCCTCAGGTCAAGGTCTTTAACTTAATCACAACTGCAAAACCCCCTTTGTCATGTAAGGTAACAAGTTCCAGGGATCAGGATATAGACCTCTTTGGGGGACTATTATTTTGTCTCCCACAGTATCACTAACAGATTTTGTTAATATAATCACAATAACATTATTACACCCCAGAAGATTAACATTTCTTAACGTCATCTAATATCCAACCCATGTTCACTTCCCCATGTTTGTCTGGTGTTTTTCTCCGGTTGGTTTACCTGAGTCAGGATACAAACTAAATTCACAGAGAGCGTCAGTTGATAGGTCTGTGAAGTCTCTTTATCCATAACAGATATCTCTTCCTGTCCTTTTTCATGTCACTGATTTCAGAAGAAACTGGGCCATTTGTTTTATAGAATATCTCCCATCCTGGATTTGTTTCTTCAACTTCTTATGGTGTTACTTAACTTGTTCCCCTATTCCTCACATTTCCTGTAAACTAATAGCTGGATTAGAGTCAGGGTCAATTTTGGGGGGTTTGAATGCCTCAGAGGTGATGCTTGCTGTGAGCTTCCTGTTGTATCACAACAGAAACAATGTCTTGTTCGCTTTTAGTGACGTTAACACTGAAGGGGCAATGTTTTTAAAATGGCTTTATTGAGATATAATTTACATACCATACAATCCACCCATTTTAAGCATACCATTCAATATACCATTAGTACATTTACAGAATTGTACAACTACGGCCACAATCTAATTTTAGAACACTTCCATCACCTTAAAATGAAACTGTGAGCGCATTTACAGTCAATCCCCATTCCTACTCTCAGCCCCAGGCAACCATTAATCTATTTTCTGTCTCTATAGATTTGCCTTTTATAGAAACAAATCATATTTTGGGTGCTTCAATGTTCTGGTCTGTTAACTTTCAGTTGGTTTCTGAATTTGATTCAGACATATTAACCTAAGTCTTTGTTTTTTTCTTGCTCCTGTTTCTCTCAATCCCTCATTCATTTATCTTGATCCACTTGTAAGAACAGTGTTTTGTGCTTACTTAATTTTCTTGCTTTGTGCATTTTGTGCCATCTCATGTTCCTCAGAAACCATTTCTCTGCTACCTTAGGTTGAGTATCAGGGCCCTGCTAGCCCACAGGGCACTTTTATGAGACTTATAAAATAGGTGCCCTTTCCACATATATGCAGCCCTAGGGGCTCACTGCTTAGCAAGCAAAATGTGCTTTTGAATTTAAAATGATGCCTCCTGCAGGTAGATGAAGCCAGGGACCAGGCCTGCTTCTTGGTTAGCCCAGTGCAGGTTGGATTTCGGCTTCACTCCTCCTTGCTCGGCATGTCCTTGGAAAGGGCATCACCTGCACGTCCACACGCAGCCATACTGCTAATAAGACTAGACATTCAGCTCTCCTTTACAACAGTAAATAGAGGTTTACTATTAACCATTCAACAAATATTTGCTGAGTGCTTTCCATGTGCTAATCATGTGAGATGCTACAGATAAAAGTTAATAAAGTGGACACAGCCCCTTCCCTTGTGAAGCTTCCTGTCAGAGTCTTCATTCTCAGTGACATTTCTGCAAGCGCCTTTCTTCTCATACAGTCCCCATGGTCCAGTTCCAAACACCTATTTTAGCAGGTACTAAAAATCATGATTACACATGCAAAATGTTCAAGTTACAAAATAAAATGAAGAAAAACTATGAACATTTGGGTACTGACTCACCCAGTGATGATGCTTCCTAGGAATCTGTGCTTCTTCACACATTTTAGTCAAATAGTTTCTCTGGGGTAGCTGTGTAGATTCCAAAAGTGGCCACAATCCTTCACTCTTCCTATATCCACACCCCTTTGCAGTATGACTATATAGCTTCTCCCATCAAGAGGTGAAATCTATTTTTTCACTCCTTGAATCTGAGCTGGCCTTATGACTTGCTTTAAGCAACAGAATGTAGTGGAATTGACACTGTGTCAGTTCTAAGGCTAGGCCTTATGAGGCCTTGTGTGATTCCATCTGTTCTCTTGGAACCCTGTCAATAGCCATGAGAACCAGTCTGGGCTGCTCTGTTGGAGGATGGAAGATCACAGGAAGCAGAGACTAAACTCGGTCAGCTAAGGGCCATCCAAGACCAGCCAGCCCCCAGCCAACCGGAAGCTGACCTCAGATATGTCAGTGAGACTAGACCAGACCAGAAGAACCGTCCAGCAGAACCCAACCCAACACAAACTGCTGAGCTGTAGAATTGTTAAGATAAATGATTGTTGTTTTAAGCCATTAAGTATTGATGTGGTTTATTTTGCCGCAAAAGCTAACTGACACTAACTTTAAGTCCCTAGGAGTAATACTACCCACTGCTCCCACCTGGCTTTTGATGCCCTCTAGCCCACCTATCCTGTTTTTCATTCTTTTGTTCAAAATACATACCCTGGGTATCTGCTGTGTGTCAAGCAGGGCTGGGTGTTGGAAATACAGTGAGAAGTCTTGGTCTTGTGACAGACACATGCACAGGCAATTTCAGTTCAGTGTGACAACTGTAAGCACATATTGCCAAGAGAGGACATGGAACAGATACATAACCCAAATCAGAGTGTCTGATAAGACTAGTAATCGAAGGTGAGCCATACAGAGGTACAGACTGTACAAAAGCCTGGAGGGGTGAGCAGGTGGGTCAGGTAAAAAAGTACACAAGCTCAGTATGGCTAGAGCCCAGAGTACAGCAGAGAAAGTGACGAGAGGGGAGGCTGTAGAGAGGAGCAGGAACTAGAACATAAAGAGCTCTGTATCCCTTTGCAGGGAGCTTAGATATCTGCTGAAGGAGAATATAATCTAATGTAATATAAATTATAGAAAGCTCACCAAGGCTGCAATATAACAAAGGGATTGGGGGGACCAAAACTAAAGGCACCCAGGTGGCTTTTGAGGTGATCCAGATGAGAAACATTGGCAGTTTGAACGAAGGTAGCAGCAGTGGGGATGGAGGTAAGTAAACTGATTTTAGATGCTCAGGAGTTAGCACTTGGTAAATGACTAGAAATGGGGTGATGAACTCTCGAGAGGAAGGAATAAAAGATAGTCCCCAGGTTTTTGGCTTAGCCAATTGGTGATAGACATTGAGACAGGGAATGTGTATGAGGGGCAGATAAGGAAGGGATGATGAATCCAGTTTGGAATATACTGAGTTTGAGGTGCCTTCAAGATATCCAAAAGGTGTCCAGTGGGCAGTTGGATATATCTGAGACCTGACAATATTTTATATATATTTCTTCATTATCTAACTAAAAAGAAAAAGGATAGTAGATGGCTGATAGTTGAGTTTAGGAACTAGAAGGTGCCTTGAAATGGAAGAGCAAAGGCTTTGGGAAGACAGTGAGAGAACTGGAAGGCTAGAAAGTAGTGGTCAGGGAGTAAGATGTTTAAGATTCCGGGGATATAACAGTACAAGATAATGGATTTGAGGTGGTCAAAAAAGTGAAAAGCTAGTTGATGGATGGGTAACCCCAGAAGACAGCAGACCTTGGCAAGAAGAAACACTGTGGGCCAGACGTCAAAAATCTTTAATAAATGAGGAGAAATTTGATTGGCGACAGTAAAGTGGTAGGGAGCCTAACAGGTTGGCAAAAGCTTCAAAGATGGAGTAAAGTACAAAAATGGGGGACAGAAGAGAAGACCCAGTACAGCTTGAGGATGCCAGTGACAAAATGAGAGGTGACTAGGGGGATTTACACTTGGGGCAATTAGCAAAGATGACAAGAATGTGAGCTACGGAATGAGCTGGTTGGCCCTAGCTGTCCTGGTTTGGATTGTTTTTCCTTCAGAAGAATTCAATTCCCGTGGAGGAAAGAGCAGCAGCCCTGCAGCAGCATTTCTCTAAAGGGGAGACCAGGAATAGAACTGCCAGATTTAGCAAATAAAACTACAGGATGCCCAGTTAAATTTAAATTTCAGGTATTACATAGGGCACACACTAAAAAATTATTTATCTGAGGTGCCTGAAGTATCTTATTGATTTCAACAAAGCTTTGGCATCATGTGGTCCTAACAAACTGACAGTTGGTCAACCTCTCACCTATCCAATTCAACTCCCTTGTATTAGTCAGAGTAGGCTAACTAATGTAACTATTTGACTTTAAAACATATGGTTGAACAAAAGTTTATTTCTTGCTAATTAAGCCAGTTACCAAGCCAAAGAGGCCCTTCTCTGTGTCGTCACTTTGGGCTCAGGTGGATGAAGGATTTGCCCTGGGTGTCATCTCCGTTCCCACCTGATGGAAAGGAAGAGCATGGAGGAGCACCTGTGGGAGGTTTCTATAGGCCAGGCCTGAAAGTGGTGCAGGCACGTCTGTACACAGTCCATTGGCTGAACTCAATCACATGGTCATATGTAATACAAGGAAGCCTGGAAAATGTAGGATGCACAGGAAGAAAAGAACATGGCTTTGAGTGAGCAATCTCTGCCACACCCTTTATGAGTCTATCTGTGGATTCCCCAAGGATCAAGATTCTGGATCAATAACCTCTGCTTTAGAAGAACAGGCACTCACACATACACCATATCCTAATTGCTACTGAAAATGTGATCAAGGACAGAACTAAAGATCATTACATGCATTCCTTTTTTCCTAGACATCAGGGTTTTTTTGATAGCCAAAAGTGGTACCTATCAAATAGATGTCACTAAAAAGAACAGGAAAAGTTCATCCTGTTGTTCCCAATTCTAGCTGCTAGCCCACCAAGTTGGTGTTTTATCTTTCCATTACGATGAAATTTACCACAAATCATTCCAAACAACCAATGTTTTCCCCTAGTTCTTGCTTATGTAAATGTTGGTTGCCATGACAACAAAAAAGACTGCCCTTGATCAAATGGCAGAGCTTGCTAAGGAACAAGAAACAACTAGCTGGTTCAGCCATAAACCTAACCCCTCAGGCATGTTTAACAAGGGAAATAAGAAACTGGGGCAATTTCTTATTCAAAAGAAAAAGTGAAAGTAGAGGAAGAACTTGATTCTAGTGGGAGAAAAGATGTGGCCAAAGAATTTACATAAACCACTTCCTCTTGTTACCTTCTTTTTTGGGGATGGGATCTGGCTCTCTCCTTTTCTCCTTATATCACAAGGCTCATAAAAGGACTTGGGCCTCAGACTCAGGCCAATTTTGTCTTTACTTCCTACCTACTTTCACATTAGAATGGGGTCATGCCCTTTACCATAATGCACAGAGAGAATTTACCTGCCCCTCTTAGGTGCTTTCTTGAGTTGCTGCCTCTGAGGTCTGTAATTGAAGACCTAAATGACAACAGGATAAGGAATAACTACTTTGAATATTGTTTAGGCTATATTAAGCTACTTCCATTACAATTGGTATTTTAGAACAAGATAATTTAGACATAATCTTGACATTTTTGTTAATGAAATTCAGCCTTTTTGAAAATATTGTCAAAATTAGAAATTAAAATACCAACCAGTGAATAATCTTCATTGTATGAATATAGCTCCCCTCTAAATAATCCAGTCACCTCCTTTTCTATGGAAAAAGAACAGGAAAGCACGAGAACCCTTGAGACTATGCTTTGTCAAGCATTTCATGTTTCTACAACAGAAAGACCTTCGGAAATGGGTGTTATTCTGACCAATATTAAAATGAACCTACAGCCTTCAAGCATACACAAGACCAGGGATACTGGGGACAGCAGCTGAGAGGTAACCGGTTGGGTCCCTATTCCCCAGACTCAAACCCTGCTAAGGAAAACATTATTTGATCAACAAATATGTATTGCCGGCTGTGAGCCAAGCTCTGCGCTGGGCTCTGGCGATAGAATAATGAACAAATTAGATGTGGCTCCTGCCCTGATGGAACTGATTTAGTCTAACGGAAGAGGTGGAATGAAATCACAGAAATAATTACAGTCTGAGAGGAGCTCTGTGAAGGTGAATGATGTGATGATTATAAACGGGATTTAGGGGTTCAGGGGAGACATCTCTGAGAAAGCGACATTTAAGCCAGAGGGGGAGGCAAGTTAAGCTCGCTTCGACCTGTATCCCTAGAGGATCCTTAAGCCCTGCTCTTTTTGAACGTCACTTCTTCTTAAGAGCTAGCTCTTCTCGGCCCCCTACCTTATCTCCCCATTTCTTTTTCTTCATGATATGTGTGGCAGCAGAGTTCCAAATTCTTAGCTTCCTCCTGCCAAACTTTGGAAGACCATTTTCATATTTTCATCTGTGGACAGGGCCACTTCTCTCTCCACATCTGTAAGAGGAATAGACTTTAATCTGAAGATAAGGGTCACAAAATTTAAGAGCTGTTATGAGCACTCCAGGCTATGTAAAGGAACCCAGCACTCAACCTATCACAAGATTTGGCAGCTTCTTATTGATAAAAAGTGGAAACATACTTAAATCACCTTGCTGTTAAGTGTGTGTACAGCAAAGATGGCCCCCTTGCAAGAGTTTCCTTTAACTCTGGGTTGATACTCTGCTATGTATACAGCAGTAACTAGATGTTTGTTTTGGGTCCAAGGCAGAATACTCTATAAATGACTGGCAAAGCTTGTCCTTTTCATTTTAAAACTTCACTACCCACAGGACATAAGACTATGGAGTATAAAATCAACCTTTTAGGTATATATATTCACACACTATTATGCATCTAAATATACATGTGCTTTGAGAAAGGATGGGAAGAACATAACGTTTAACTCTTTTAAATTTCCTAAATTATCTAACCTGAAAAAAGTGTTACTTACATAAAAAAGAAGGAATTACACTGAATATCTACCCTAACATTGTAAAAACCTATTGTATAACATCCACACTTCTCATTTGCTTTACAAAGCCCCTACCACATCCATTTCTTTATACCCACATATAACCATTTCTGGACAAGTTTGATGTTATCTGTTCACATCATTCCAGCTTTCCAATCATTACATAATCATTCTTCTTATAGTCCCCTCAAATCATCATTTCATGACTTCTGGAGACTCTTCAAAATAACACCAATGATTGATCCCATCTTTTATGAGTACCCACAGAGCGTGTATAATTGTTTCTTTATCTCTTATTCCCTAAGCATAAAAGATTTAGCTCTTTTGTGAAAAATATTCAAAGATTACTTTCTTCAAAAGATCACCAAGCCAAACATTTGGCCATATTTTTATTTACTACATATACTATAAACATATACAATACATGCTACAAAAAAAAAACATTTTTTTAAAAATTTAACTGTCAAGAAAGTGTATAGTGTTATAATACAATGGCACATGTTCATATTTTATTTCAAATTGGTTTGCTTATCATCCATTTCAAACCATTAACAGTGAAATGTTACTTAAAGATAATTAAAAATTATTTATTTGCATTATTAACAATAAACAATTCCAACAAATTAATAAGAATTAATCATGTCAAATATTAGTATCCAAAAAACGGGCTTTTGCAGAAATTATTATATAAAATATAGCAGCCAATTTCAGTTTATTTTGCTCTATGATAATGTACATATGCACTTAAATAGGATTCTAGCATTTGCTTTTGGAAGATACTTTTAAGAAGTCCTTTGATTTCTTAAGGTCCAACAACCGCCACACCCAGCCAAATCTAATCCAACAGTTCATGTAATGGCTTTGGACAACCGATCATTGAGAAATTCTTATGATTTGGGTAGAGTTGCATGTTCCACCAATATTACATATGATGAAGAGAGACATTACAAGCCAATATCAAAATTGAAGCAAAAGAAAATACAAACATTCAAATCAGTTGTGACAAAGCTTTTCTACAAATATTTTAAATGTCATACTTTTAGGAAACCAAGATTTAATGTGTATTTGGATTTTACAGTATCTATGCTCTAACTGAAAATTTAACAGAGTAGTCAGATGGAATTAAGTCTAGTATTGCAAATCTGTCCATTCAACATTATTGAGCACCCACTATGTGCATAGCACTGTGCTAACATTTTAAAAGTCGAGTATTAAGGTCCTTATCAAGCATTACCTTAGTGTGAGGTAAAAATATATTAAATTAGCGTCAACTCATTAGTTTGCTTGTGGTAATGTATGTAATCCTGTGCCAGCTGGCTTCCCTGTGCCATATAATGAGCTTCTGCACAACCCTCATTCACTCACACAAGTATCTGTACACCAACTGTCCAGGCATTGTGCTAGTCACTGGGATACCATGATTTGGCATATGTTCAATGAACGCAAATTAATCTTAACCTATGCAAAACAATTGGAAAGCTACATTACTTTTCTAAAATGAGGCCCAAAGCAAAAAACAAGGTGTTTCTATTGGTCATATCACACCACAGACCAGTAAGTGCCTCTAGACTGGGAACTAACTTTGAAAGTTTCATACTGTAGTCTATATAGCCTAGATCATTTCTGGTCTTAAAAGTCAATTCTTTGGAGCACCTGACCCCATATAAACCATTCCATACTTAAAAGGGTTTGTAAACTAAACTTGAACACAAAGAAAAAGAGCCCCAAATGAAGGCAGTTTATAACGTAATGTACTTCAAGCACTATTCTGGTCATATGAAATTAATAATACATAAGTAATTCATGATTGGTTCAAATGTTTTTCAAACCACTAACCCTATCCCCAAACTCATGTAATTTTAACTTGACTTTTATACAAGTTGTACATAAAGCAAAGGGCAGAATTTGGCCCCCCAACCATCTATGGAATATTCTAAGTGATTGGTCCTTCCACTCTACACACAAGCGACGAATTCCAGAGTCCCCTGATAGGATACTGGCACTCAGGAGAATGGCCCTGCTGGATCCCATTAGCCAGGAGTCTACTTAGCTGTGGTAGCAATGTGAACCTACTATGACCCCTTGAGGGATGGCAGAGAGCTGGGAGTTTCGCTGTCCATGCAGTGAATCCAATACTGGCTTAAAGCTATGCACTGAATAAAGTGCTCTGCACATCCTGCTTATCATCTGGAATGAAAATAACACTTATCTTGAGAATCAACCTATTTGTAGGTTTGGAGAAAAAGAATTACAAGGCTTGAAAGAATCCCAAGAAAAAGTATGAAGCACTGACTGGGAAGGAAGACAAATGCCTCTTGTAGTGTCCTCAGAATTCTCAGGATTTGAACTGTCAGAATGAGTCATACAATGGTCATGTTGTATAAATGAAAACGCAATCCCACTGGGTACTATCACACGGTGCATGATTACTTCAAGGGGGTGGAAGGGAACAGTCTATTGCCATTTGATAGCATGATTTCAGAATGAAAATAAAACCATTGAATAAATCAGGGTAAGCAGTGTGCAACACTTCTCTCCTGTCCATCAGTTTTCCACAGGTTGATTTATATTGCCTGAAAGAAAAAAGGCAAGATACCTATCCCTTCAGATACACTCAGGCAACGCTGCTACCATCTAGAATTGCCAATTCAAAAGTTAACACACTAGCCCTCCAGTTTCGTACCCTGAATATGGTAAATAAGACTAGGGATGGAGTAGTTCAGTCTAAAAGAGATCACAGGTAACAGAATGCTTATATAAACTAGACTGCTTTGACGTCTGTATGAAAATTGTATAGATGGCAATTGGAAAAAAAAAAAAAGATTGTTCCCATCTGTGAGCAAAACTGTTTGTTGAGCTATACTCAGCTGAAGTCCTCATCAGGATTCTGTTGATCCAGCAGACGGACATGTGTGAATGGGAAGTGACCTCGTTTGCCATTACACTCCCCTTCCCACTGACCACTCACATTAATCTTCGTAACCTTTACCAGCTCACCGACCTGCAGGAGGAGAATAAGGACAACACTTTATTTCCAGTTATGAATGCAAGCTGAAAAACTCCATTCCTGGTTAGCCATACCCTGCCCACGTGATTGCTCTAGGGCTGATATCACAGAAATGGCTATTCGCTGCCTCCCAAGCCCCAGCCACCAGACCAATTACTTGTGGTTAATGCAGGCAGGAGGAAGAAGTGATTTTAGCAGTGCAGAAAAACACAGAGTACAGAAGATAGAAGGGATCTTAAAACATGATTAGAAATCTCAAGTGTCTCTGGAGGAGCAACCCTACCTAGAATGATCTAGTATTCCTTATCTTTGTACCCACTACTCTTAGCTTCCTGCCTGACCCACACTGCCCTCCCATCGCTGGCATATAGCAGCACAATCCCCCAGCCCACTCTCGTACACATATCCTGGCCTGCTTTTGCTTGTAGAGCAGAAGGCAATCATGGGAAGCATACTTCATTTGGTCCCAGAAAATGAAGTGTTCCCATCACCTTCCTACCAAGGCAAGGCTTTTCCCACTTGAGCAGGTACAGGCCAAGACTCCAAATTCCATCAGCTCCCTGAAAGACCCCACCTTCTTCAGCAAGTTTTACTTGGCAGGCCACTGCCTGCCTGTCCCCTCACTCCCACCCCACCACGTACTGACAGACCTTGTCGCTCCCTCAATGCCACTTGGTACTTGTTCATTAACAATAAGGGGACATCACGTTTTTGCTGTTACAAAAAGCTTCCTGTTGCAACATCAGATATTTTTGACAATCTAGGATATACCTCTATCTTATTATGAATCTTAAGACAAGGTGAGTCTGATGAATGGATTCATCCTGTAGCAAAGTATTTAACAATGGTGAGATAAGTCCCCAAATGTCACTGGACTAAAGAACTTTATGACTATCCTTTAATTATGAACATCGGAGTTTTGAGCAGGCAAGTTCTTTCTAAACATTACTGTTCATTTGGTTTTATTAAATTAATAACTACTATATATTTAACTTTCATAAAGTACTATAGAGAGCATTTTACATAAATTATTTTCTAATAATCATTATACCCCTATAAGACAGGAATTGTTTTCATTTTACATACGAGAAACTGAGGTTCAGAGCAATTACATATTATACCTGGGGTCACAAAGCCAATGACAGGGCTGAGATTTGAGGCCAGAAGTACCTGGCTCCCAAGCCCATTTATGTTCTTTCTGCTATACCAAGAACGTTCAAATTATGCTCCCACAGCCCTGGGGGTTCCTTCCCTAAGAATGCAGGCCAACTACTGGCCAAAGCCAACCCAAGTCTAGGCCGGGGCCTTCTCTAAAACCAGCTTGATCTCACTCACAGAGGAAACAGGCTGCCTACTGGCCAGTCTACAATTTCCTAAAGAATTATCTGAAAACCGTAGAGGTCTAAAGTGGTTGTGGGGGTCATAGGATGCTGAGAAAAGGAAGACAGAAACCATCGGATATTAGATAGGCAAGGGATAAGACACAAGTGTGAGAAAAAGCAGCAGCTTGATTTGTTGATAGTGAAGTCTAATGGTGTAAGGGGAGGAGAGGGAAAAATGATATTGCATGTACATCTTTCCAAACAGATCCAGTTCCTATAGGCTGCTAGTACCAGGGTTCTGTTTATTCCCAGCAATCTTCCAATTCAGTTCCTGACATCTGAGCAGGCCAACTATGACAAGCAAAAATTTTCAAACAGTCTTTGAAGAGAGGAAGCCCAGAACATCAAGTGAAAATTTCCTTGGTAGTAAAAACAATCTAAAAGATTTCTTCCTATATCCCCAATTCTAGTTCTCAGACTATCTCACTTGCTCTCTTCTTTTTAAAATCCTTGGGACTTCCCTGGTGGTCCAGTGGTTAAGAATCTGCCTTCCAGTGCAAGGGATGCGGGTTCGATCGCTGATTGGGGAACTAAGATTCCATATGCCACAGGGCAACTAAGCCCGCGTGCCACAACTACTGAGCCCACAGGCCACAACTAGAGAGAAGCCCCCACGCCACAATTAAAACCCCGCGTGCCGCAACGAAAGAACCTGAGTGCCGCAACTGAGACCCAATGCAGCCAAATAAATTTTAAAAAAAAGTGCGAGGGGAAGAATATGAAAAAAATAATAATAAAATAAAATTCTTGCAGTGTTGCAAGAAGTTAGCCTCTACATAAACTCCATAATGTGACTATTCCTTAGTGAATTTTCCTTGTTTCTGAACTGTCAACTATCTGTGACTCCCCACTCTTCACACATACACACACACATGTTACCGGAATAAATACCCGTGTGCTGCTAGCCCCTTGCTATGATACAGTAAATTATATCAAGTGCAGCACTCCCACCACCGTTTTTGTTATTTATTTGTACTATCTGTTAAAACACTCATGTCACACTAAAGTGCTATTCAGGTAGCTGGACCCAGAATAACACAAGTCCCTGGCCTTAAGAAAGAAAAAAACATTTGAGGGGATGTGTTTGCTCATGTCAAAAATCTAAATTGCCACTCATGTCAGATTCCCCTCCAGATGGGGATGAAGGGGCCAGTTTCTTTCAAGAAGCTGGTTTAATGACATCCCAGCTGTCATATCTGAATCCATCACTTTAATGATATTAAAAACACACCCAAGGGACATGAGGGAACATTCTGGAGTGCTGGAAATGTTCTATACTTCCATCTGGGTGGTTGTCACATAGGTATATATACATGTAAACTCACTGAGCTATATACTTATATACTTAGGATTGGTACGTTTTACCAAATGATTTCATATCTAAATAAAAAAGTGAAAAGAAAAGAATGTTTGTTATGTTTTATCCAGCTTTTCTAGGTGTTTTGTAAAAGATGGTTCTTCAGGATACATCCTTAAGCCCACCATTCTACTTGATACCAAAATCTAGGTTTAAACACCTCTCTTATACTGTAAGATTGCCATTATTCTTAAGCGTTCAAAGTGTTGTCTCAAATCACATCCCAAAGAGCTCTAAGTGACAGGTAGGTAGAAATGTGGACCACCCACCCCCTTGCTGTTAATCAGTACCACAAAACCACACTAGCTTCTCCACAAACAGGGCAAAACCTGCTGATCTGCCCTCAGGCCTTTCTTCCTTCAGAGTTCGAAGGGAGAAATGAGTCGGGGCTCCCATACGGCAAGATGTTACTGGGGGGATGAATGAAGTGCAAATTAGTCCCCTGGACAACATCAGAGTCTGACATCATACAACATCTCTGATGTATACACTCTCTTGGTTCTACCCTACAGAGAAGGGCTCAGGAAAAGCACTCCATCTTCTAGAATCCAAAATCTTTTTTTACAGTTGCTTAGGTTCTTGGCAGAGAAGTCCAACCACCACAGGGTGGGGAAAAAAAAGCTGTGTCATGACTCTGAAACGATTCTGATTTTTAAATGGATAAAAGAAGAAAGTTGTAAGTGGTTAATAGGCTAATTGACCTGCCCAAAGCGGCCTTGAAGTACAAATACTTTGAGGAAGACCTTATTAAGATTAAATACCCTATGTATAATACCCTATGGGTTCTTTCTTCCAAAATATTCAAAGCACATGGGGACTCTTGGGGTCAAGAACAGACAAGTCCCAAAGGCAACATGACTATCCTTTAGAACACATGAGGCCCTCGAGCTCCAACAGGGTGGAAGGAAGGGTAGCTGTCGAGCCTGGGGCTGAGTGCAGGAGGGGATGGGGCAGTCTAGGAACATGGTGCTCCACTAAGTCCAGTTCTTTCTCCAAGTCAGAAATGACACCATAAATTGTGCTCCTCTTCCTGTTAAGCAACAACACTCTGAAGCAGAATTCCCCAAGGCCAGACCAGGGGATGCATATAGGTTTGAAGCTTGGTGTACTACTTCAAAGACAAAGAAAGCAAAACTGAATACTTGCCCCAGAAATGTTACAATTTTAAGACACAAAAGAATGTACTAATCAGTGAGTGCAGTAATAACTGTAGTTCTAACACTACTGATTTCAAAATTCAAGTTATAGATGGAAAAAAAATCCTCATCTGCATACTAATGAAAAAGAAAGAACTTATAAAGGACCTAAAGCACTATGAAGCAGTTAACCTTTCCTTTTATGAGGCAGACCTCACTAACACCTTGTAAAGGAGAGAGAGTGATGATTCTTTCACCACCAAGGTACTATTTTAGTGTCCAGTCAGTTCCTAGCCTCTCAACCATATACCACATCCTCAGGAGCGAGAGTGCAAGTAAATTATGGCACCATCTGTAAAGAGGACTGAATGTGGTTACTTCAGTTTCTTCACTCCCAGCGAACTTGAGGAACACACTGGTTTCTTCCCTAGCTCTGTGTAGTTCCCAAGGTCAATCATGATCTTGGTACAGATTAGTCAAACCTAGAATTGATCTACGAGCCAAAAAAAAAAAGAATTGATCTAGGAGCAAAAGATTACCCAGTTCACCTTCACCAGTAAGTTCCAGTGATAATGAGAAAGAAATTAGAGCCCAAATGGCATTAAACAGGAGACATCAGGGAGCTGTGTGACCTAGTCAGCTGGTGTAACCTCAGGTGACTGCTTTTCTAGTTTGCCTTCTAACATGAAAGGCATCAACGGTTGCCAACGTTCCTTTGATCCAGATTTGCTGCATGATTCCAGTGAGCTCAGGGCAGGAAACACACATAACTTCATATAAATAAAACCAGGGAAACCAAGTACAGAGATGGAGTACAGGGACCTTGTTTTCAAATATATCCAAACACACCAAGAACACACTTAGTAAATATTCCAAGATTTGACTGAAGGAGGAAAAAAAGGTAAGAAAACTACAGCAATCTAAGACAGGGGTCAGCAAACTATGGCCCATAAGCCACAACCAGCTTGCTGCCCCCTCTGTAAATAGTTTTATTGGAACACAGCAAGCTCATTTGTTGTTTTTCTACGACTGCTTTCTAGCTACAATGGCAAAGTGACAGAGGCCAGATGGCCTATAAAGTCCTTTACAGAAAAAGTCTGCAGACCCCTGATCTAAGGAATAGGTGATATTTACGGCCCATCTAAAATCTTTCAAATCAGTGAAGACCAAGTGACGACAATTCAGCCTTAATGATTCACTTGCCTCAGAGATGGACTGAAACGGGCATGGCTCATATTGGTGGAAAGTTGCAGGTCTTTGAGATTTAACTGGTAGGTAGGCTTCCTGGTGTAGAGCAAAAGCACCACACTTTTGGTGATAGGTGTGGTGAAGATAGGTCTTACCCTGATTCTAGTCCAAGTCAGAAAAGATTTTCTATAGTTCAACAACTGATAATGACTGCAACTAAGCTCCCCATCCCCTTGGTGAGAGGTGGGGAGATGACCACATAGAGCAGGTACATTTTAGCTCAACATAAAGAATTTTCTAAGAACTAGTCCAGTGAACTAGACCTGAGGTTCCCAAACTGTACAGTGTCAGAGGCACTGCAGCAAATTCAGAGGGGTGCCACCAAGTATTTTAAATTTTTGAGGGAAACACAGCAATACTTGACATCTGTTATGCCATGTGAACTACCAGCTCGAGGCAGTTAAAAATTTTGACATCAGATTATACTACATCCCTTTCAAAGATGTCATATCTTTGTAAAGCTGGGTTTTGGCAGTTGCTATGATAAAAATCAAGTACCTCATGAAAATAAGTGTAGAACAGGAAATGAAGGTGGCAATGTTCCATATGATCCCAAGGTTTGAGAAACTGAGGTGTACACATCTCATTAGTTAAATAACTGAAGTTATTTTATAAAAACAAAAATATTATTTTTCTTCCAATTATTTTTATTATTTTTTTCAAGTGGGTACTAAGTTATTAAGATATAAATATTTAAGCTGTTTGAACCTACTGACTTAATAAATGGAACTGTTAAGTATTTCATTTGGCCTGGAACATTGTAAAATATTACTGAAACACTATGGGTTCTATGATCCAAGAAAGTCTGGAACCTCTAGACTACACTGTTGTGGATGATAGAGAGCTCCCCAAAAGTAGAGATAATTCAAATACATGTTTAAAAATCATCTGGGGGCGGAGGGGCAGAGAGATAGGGATACGGGATTAAGAAGGTACAAACCATTATGTACAAAACAAGCTACAAGGGGGACTTCCCCGGCGGTCCAGGGGTTGGTACTCTGCATTTCCACTGCAGTGGGTGCGGGTTCAATCCCTGGTCGGGGAGCTAAGATCCCACATGCCGTGCGGCGTGGCCAAAAAACCCCAAAAAAACAACAAACAAACAAAAAAACAAAAATAAACTATCAAAAACTAAAATAAGCTACAAGGATATATTTACAACACAGGGAACACAGCCAATATTTTCTAATAACTATAAATGGAGTATAACCTTTAAAAATTGTGAATCACTATGTTGTACACCTATAACTTACATGATATGGTACATCAACTATACTTTAATTTAAAAAATTATTTTAATTTATCTCTAAGGATACCAGAGGGCCTGCCTTCAATGTCCAAGAAGCTGGATTAGTTACTTCCAAACTCTCTTCCCACTGAGATACTGTAATTTGAAATGAAGAAGTCCAAAAAGGATGGAAGGAGAGGGAAAGCAGACACCTGTCTCAATGAACAATATAGAAATCTACAGCTACAATTCCAGAAAAAGACAAACTGAACACAGCCAAGACTTGTCACTCAGGTTCTTATACTTTCTAATCTCATTTTTTCTCTTTGGATCACAGGGAAAATTAAGGTCTTCACTCCACTTTTCCATACATAGGTCAAAAGGCCTAAATAACTTAGGCTTCACAGAGTTCCACATGGGGAGATGTAGAGTTGATGTAGTCACTGCTGCATATAATCAGGGACCCAAAGCACTTTACACCTTCCCTTATCTGTGCCCTGAAGGACAGGTCCATGCCTAAGTCCACCTGAGAAGCTCCTTGGTTACTCAGAAGTCTTATCTACCAAAGGCAAGATGCCAGAAAATGGAAGTTACATGATTAGTACATTTAAAGATAATGGGGGGGCTTCCCTGGAGGTGCAGTGGTTAAGAATCCGCCTGCCAATGCAGGGGACACGGGTTCAAGCCCTGGTCCGGGAAGATCCCACATGCCGTGGAGCAACTAAGCCTGTGCGCCACAACTACTGAGCCTGCGCTCTAGAGCCCGTGAGCCACAACTACTGAGCCCACATGCCACAGCTACTGAAGCCTCCGTGCCTGGAGCCCATGCTCCACAACAAGAGAAGCCACCACAATGAGAAGCCCGTGCACCGCAATGAGGACCCAATGCAGCCATAAATAAACAAATAAATAAATTTTTAAAATAAATAAATAAAAATAAAGATAATGTCAGGGGGGTTTCCCTGGTGGCGCAGTGGTTGAGAATCTGCCTGCCAATGCAGGGGACAGGGTTCGATCCCTGGTCTGGGAAGATCCCACATGCCGTGGAGCAACTAAGCCCGTGTGCCACAACTACTGAGCCTGCGCTCTAGAGCCCACGAGCCACAACTACTGAGCCCGCGTGCCAGAAGCCACCGCAAGGAGAAGCCTGCACACCACAATGAAGAGTAGCCCCCGCTCACTGCAACCAGAGAAAGCCCGCATGCCGCAAGGAAGACCCAATGCAGCCAAAAATAAATAAATAAATAAATTTATTTAAAAAGATAATGTGAGGGACTTCCTTGTTGGTCCAGTGGTTAAGAATCCGTCTTGCAATGCAGGAGACACCAGTTAGATCCCTGGTCGGAGAACTAAGATCCCACATGCCACAGGGCAATTAAGCCCGAGCACCACAACTAGACAGCCTAAGTGCCATAACTACAGAGCCCACGCACTCTGGAGCCCACACGCCACAACTAGAGAAAAGCCCGCACACTTCAACGAAGATCTTGTGTGCCACAGCTAAGACCCAATGCAGCCAAAAAATAAATAAATATTAAAAAAAAAGAAAAAAGATAATGTGATTATTCTGGACAGTCTACAGAGGCATAAAATAAATTTTAACACCTGCAATTTACAAGATAAATTCACTATTCAAGTTCCCATGGAGCCATAAGCATGAAACAAAAAACAATCAAATCAAAATCTTAGATCAGCAGCGAAGCAACTAAGCCCGTGAGCCACAACTACTGAGCCTGCGCTCTAGAGCCCACTGCTTCAACTACTGAGCCTGTGGGCCGCAACTACTGAAGCCCACGCACCTAGAGCCCCGGCTCTGCAACAAGAGAAGCCACCGCAATGAGAAGCCCGTGCACCATAATGAAGAGTAGCCCCTGCTCGCCACTAGAGAAAGCCCATAAGCAGCAACAAAGACCCAACGCAGCCAGAAAAAAATAAAAAAAAAATAAACTTCCATTTCTTAAAAAAAAAAAAATCTTAGATCAAATCTAAGATCAAAAAAATAAAAGGTGCCTCTGCACTGTTCTAGTGTTACTTCCAGTGTTTCTCCTTCAAAACACTCAGCATATCTACATTTGTTTAAAATCTGTCTTCATTAGAAGCTATGGATGGAACAGATGGTGTCTTCCTGGTTCAGTTATATTCCCCCAGAGTTACAGTGGGCAGAGGAATACCCCTACTTTGGTTGTTAGCTAGAATTAATCCCTTCTTTCCAACAGGCTTCATTCCTACTAGAGAAATCTGATGGGTAGGAAAAGAGGAAATAGGCATTAACTTATATTCTACTGGAGGGCTCCGTTCACAGCAAATATACCATGCAGGAAACATCCATCTGTAAGATGAGGACAGGTGGATCTTGAACAATTTTTTTAATTTATTTTTTTAAGTACAGAAACCCTCTGTACTTAAAAAATCTTAGAGAGACACTGATATATAACACAGTGAAAAACAGAGTTGCTTTGATTAAAGCAAGAGAGGGAACCCAGAACCCTGCATCCTCAGCTACCTCCTGGGAAATGTTAGGGCACTGTGGAGCAGTCTGAACCCTATTATGTCTAGGGTTCTGCCCAATTCTAAAATGCAATGATTCTAATTTATCAATTTCAAGTTAACTGTAATACTCCACTAAAACGTGCCTAGCTCATCTACAGATCTAAATTTTTTTTAAATTAATTAATTTATTTATTTTTGGCTGCGTTGGGTCTTCGTTTCTGTGCGAGGGCTTTCTCCAGTTGCGGCGAGAGGGGGCCACTCTTCATCGCGGTGCGCGGGCCTCTCACTGTCGTGGCCTCTCTTGTTGCGGAGCACGCGCTCCAGACGCGCAGGCTCAGTAGCTGTGGCTCACAGGCTTAGTTGCTCCGCGGCATGTGGGATCCTCCCAGACCAGGGCTCGATCCCGTGTCCCCTGCATTGGCAGGCAGATTCTCAACCACTGCGCCACCAGGGAAGCCCCTACAGATCTAAATTTATAGTGGGTCAAATATAGCAATGAATGTTTTTCTTATCAGAATGCTACAGTCAGAAAGCCAGAGTCTCCTAATCTTACCTCCTAGCCTCATCTCAATAGGGATAAGGCATCAGCTCCTATGAAAAACCAGAGCTGGGAAAGGAAAACTGCCTCCCTGCATAGAGAATACAACTGAGGATATGCTGTCAGTGAAACCACATGAAACGTACACTGAGGAGGGCAGCATCACTGTTCTAAAACAAAAAGAATCGCAGATTGAATCTGGGTATGGTTGAAAAGGCACCAACGTAGATCTGGGTTCCTCGTATCTCCACCTCCAACTAGTTTAAACAACCCATTCGATTTGTCTCAACGTAAGTTTTTTTCATACAACGAATAAGGATATCTAAGGTCTTTTCCAGCTCCAGATTTCTATGATGCTAAACTAACATCATGTTTTTTAAGTACATACAGTGTTTTAAAGCTATTATTTGGGGGTATTTGTTCTAACTTGAAAGAAGCTATCTTCATCAATCAACACATGTGGCTCAAAACTAATATCCAATCAAAAAAAAAAACTTACTGAAATCATAAACTAGTCTTCCACTTTAGTTTTTATTTCGCAAGATTTAGGTTTCACAGTAGCAGAACAGCTCAACCATCTTTGAGTACTAAAGCCTCTAATCAAGGCAGGCATCATTAAAAACAATTCTGGTGGGACTTCTCTGGTGGAGTAGTGGTTAAGAATCCACCTGCCAATGCAGGGGACACAGGTTCGATCCCTGGTCCGGGAAGATCCCACATGTCGCAGAGCGACTAAGCCCATGCGCCACAACTACTGAGCCTGAGCTCTACAGCCCGCATGCCACAACTACTGAGCCCACGTGCCACAACTACTGAAGCCCACACGCCTAGAGCCTGTGCTCCGCAACAAGAGAAGCCAACACAATGAGAAGCCCACGCACCGCAACAAAGAGTCGCCCCCGCCCGCCGCAACTAGAGAAAGCCCGTGTGCAGCAACGAAAACCCAATGCAGCCAAAAAATAAATAAATAAATTTATTAAAAAACAAAAAACAATTCTGGTAATTCCCTCGTGGTCCAGTGGTTAGGACTTGGCGCTTTCACTGCAGTGGGCCCGGGTTCAATCCCTGGTCGAGGAACTAAGATCCCGCAAGCCACACAGTGCAGCCAAAAGACAAAACAAAACAAAACAAAACAAAACAATTCTCTTTGAGAAAGGAATTGCAAATGGAAGCAAAATTAATGTGATAACTATTCTCTCCTGGGTGTCAGCTGGCTTGTTCCAAGAATGCTATTTTCACACTCCAGCCCAGTGCTAACAGAGTCTGCAATAAATGTCAGGAGTCACAACTGTCATGTGCACAGCACCATGTTGGTTGTTGCCATCATCTGAACTTGAATGAAAACATGAGGCTAGAAACTTGTTTTCCTTATCCTCCAAACTCTAAGTGGGAAAAAGTGGTGTGACCTAGACAACATACATTTCATTCCTCATCAAAACCAGGACACAATTCTTTTAAGTCACAACATGATCTCTTAAAAACACACATTTTTCAGTCAAACCTGTAAGACCTAACTAACCCTCTTTTGCACCCATTATTCAGAATATAAAAGAAAAATTTCAAATCCAGTAACATCAGAGACTACTTCAAATAAATTCCAGCTCACTGTACAGGCTAATGCTCCCACGCCTCAGTGTATAAACATGACCCAAAGGAAACAAAATTTAGAGATTTCAGTTTACAAGAATATACTTTTGCACCTTCTCGGCTAACTTGTGCTCACATAACTTCAGCCTGTGCTTATGAAATTTAGCTACTTACATTCAAGTTACCATATCTGAAAGGCTCTGAAAGATGGGAAAGCATGCTACTTCTACACTAGCTTTTATGCTGAACCACTAGCTCTGCATAACTCAGAAAGGAAGAAGAAAAGAAGGGAGGGAGGGAAGGAGAAAGAGAGGAGATAAGGGACAAAGCTGTGACTGCTAAAGACAGGAATAAATACAATGCAATGGTTGGCGAGAGGAGATGGGCTACCAAGGATAACTATTCACCCGTAAAAGGCAAAACTTCATTCCTCAGGAGGAACTGGCTTCATGTCTATAAAATGCATTAAACAACAAAGACCAAGTAAACCTGCTGCTCCTGGGAATTAATACTTTTGGGTATGTATCTCTTCATATCTATACACTTTACTGTTCCTCCTGAATTACTTGATGAATACAATCAATCAATGGTAAGAAACCCCATACCCCCTAAAGTAAAAACATTATATTTTTATAAGAAAATTAGTTTAAGTATTTTGATAGAGACCACTTATTGTACTCAAATCTGTGTGAGCCCACCTTGTTTTAGATAATGATAAACAGAAAGAAAGAAACAGATTAGAACATAGAAGATGAGAAAAAATATTTTAGGTTAATTCCTGTGAATTCAGGTAGTGTTATTAAAGTAGCCAAAGTATGGTTTAGTAGATCAATCAGAACATTCAGTTATACAGTTTTAAGCTTACTCATTCCAAAATAGGTTTTCTATAAAAAAGAGAAAACCCAACATTAAATGCCAAAATCAGTACTTAATGGTAAAGTACCATTCGACATCTATAACAACATCACAATGCTGTTGCTTGTATTCAGCATTCCTACAAAGCTCTAAGAGGTCTGAAAGGGAGACCCTGTAGCAGATCTCTTCTTTCTACATTTTGCACATTATGTACCTCCAAAGCCAAGGCTGTCTTGTCGTAGGCATTAGGGACTCGCTTCTGGATTACCCTGGCATAAATGGGCCCATTCTGGAGGTTAGGGAGCGGAGTGTTGACGCTGGGTTGGGCATAGGGCCCGGGCTCCGGCCCACCCAGTGGCTGTGGGTGGGAACCCTCCTGGTTACCTCCAATCAGAGCCGATACTGAGGCGGAGGCAGGTCTATACTTCTCGACGTAAGGGACTGGAATCATCCCCCTCTTGCCTTCGCTGTCCTCCGCATTCCACCACTGCTCTTCAGGCTTATCCCGGATTCTCAGGATGTCTCCTTTCTTAAAGGGAAGATCTTCTTCATCATTCCCATTAAAGTCAAAGAGGGCTCGTACATACTCTGCCTCCTCCTGCCTGAGAATCACTCCACTACCCTGCCTGGATCTGGATACTGGTTCTATCAATGTTGTAGTGTCCAAATAGTGTATTTTGTAGAATTCCAGTAAAGCAGGCAATGAATCAAATTCTTGATCTCCTATTCGGAGTCTGGAGGGGCTCACCCCTGGAAAAAAACAGAGCAGGGTATTATTTAAAGATACATTATACTGGAGATGCAATGTAGATTTTAAGCATTTCCCAAACACATTTAGTCAATATTTAATCAGAAAGAAAGAAAGAAACAAACAAAAAACCTGTCTAGAATAAATAACTGCTTCTCCTAATAGTAAACTAAAAATCATACTTTGTAGCTCAAACATTCCCTGGGAAGAAAGATGCCTATCACCACCTGCAGCAGAGTCAGTAGGCTATGATAGACCAACCACGCCAGTCATGACATGCTCTCATACTGGATCAAAGACAGAGCAACATGGAGACTTCTTGTTCATTCTCCCCAAGTGTTCTGTTGCTATTCCATTTACAGGGTACAAACGGTTCAAGCCTGTGTTACAATCTTCTTTTCAACCTCAGGAAATGTAGCAAGCTCTCCTTTTTCATAAGTCCCAGCAGCTATCCCAGGAAGAGGTGGGGAGAGCTTGGTATCTACACCAGGATCATACATTGGTATCTTCACACCTAGAATGTACGATTCCTAATAAGAAAAAGTTTTAGACTATCTTTTTAATCTACAATTAATGACCTCAGTATCACTTCTGACAACTAAAAAGAAAAACTAAGAAGCTAACTGCTTGAAAATCAACTCATAAGATCTTCACTTAAATAAAACATGGAAACTGGACTGTCCCCTTAGAAACAAACAGGTCTTGAAAAAAGGTAAACAAGGATGCTCAGGAAAATAAAGAAGTGTTAAAATCCTCAAACTAATGACACACTAAGGGTCCAAGAGGAAGGACATATTAGGAATGCTTAAAATTCACATGACACAAAGATGTGTGAGGCCTTTGACACAGGGCATACTTTAAACTGCATTCCCTCCCTATCCTGAGATTCTAGAATTGAAGGATAATAAATGAATGTATTTTGCTTCAAATAAGAAACAAAGTTTCTAATGAGGAATACAAACCTTTAACTTGCACTCTGCTAAGCACCCAAAATATCAATATCTTAATTGGATTCTTTACTATTTGGTTTCCTGATAAAGGAATGCACAGCTCTATAGAACACTGTTTTTCATGGAGGTTTTTTTTTTGTTTTTTTTTCCTATTATTTATTTATTTATGGCTGTGTTGGGTCTTCGTTTCTGTGCGAGGGCTTTCTCTAGTTGCGGCAAGTGGGGGCCACTCTTCATCGCGGTGCGCGGGCCTCTCACTGTCGCGGCCTCTCTTGTTGCGGAGCACAGGCTCCAGACGCTCAGGCTCAGTAATTGTGGCTCACGGGCCTAGTTGCTCCGCGGCATGTGGGATCTTCCCAGACCAGGGCTCAAACCCGTGTCCCCTGCATCGGCAGGCAGACTCTCAACCACTGCACCACCAGGGAAGCCCCTGGAGTTTATTTTTTAATCAGCCTTAACCCTGCCACAGGACACTCTTATAATCCACTGAGTTACAACCTCCCAGGTTTTTTATATAGGTATATATACACACACACACGTCATAAATACATTTTTATAACTAGATTACTATCATTTTATACCTTACCCCTTTTCCTACTGTAAAATAAAAATGTTTTACTTTATATAATATTCTATTATATAATATTTATATAATAAAAATTTCCCCATATTCTTCAAGAATATGACTTTTAATGGCTATAAAATATTCCCAACTTTTCACTATTGCAAGCAATGCTGTTATGAGTGTTTTTGTTCTGGTCTACTAATGAACATTTTTATTACTTCCTTATGATAAACTCCTTGAAATGCAATTGCTGGATCAAAGGGTAAGAACATTAAGGTTTAGGGACTTCCCTGGCGATCCAGTGGTTGAGACTTCACCTTCCAATGCAGGGGGTTCGGGTTCGATCCCAGGTCGGGGAGCTAAGATCCCACATGCCTCGTGGCCAAAAAACCAAAACATAAAACAGAAGCAATACTGTAACAAATTCAATAAAGACTTTAAAACTGGTCCACATCAAAAAGAAAAAAAAAAAAAATTAAGAACATTAAGGTTGGACTTCCCTGGTGGCACAGTGGTTAAGAATCCGCCTGCCAACGCAGGGGACACGGGTTCGAGCCCTGGTCCGGGAAGATCCCACATGCCATGGAGCAACTAAGCCCACGCGCCACAACTACTGAGCCCACAGCCTGCACCTACTGAAGCCCGTGCGCCTAGAGCCCATGCTCTGCAACAAGTGAAGCCACCGCAATGAGAAGCCCGCACACCACAACGAAGAGTAGCCCCCACTCGCCGCAACTAGAGAAAGCCTGCCTCAGCACAGCAGCAAAGACCCAACGCAGCCAAAATAAATAAATAAATAAATAAACAGGTTTAAAAAAAAAAAATAACATTAAGGTTTATGTTGCCAAACTGTCCTCCAAAAAGTTTGTATAGTTTTACACTCCCACCAGTAGTTTTTGAGTTCCCATTTCCCCCATATCCTTGCCAAACAGCAGGGATATCTCTTCTTAAATATCTTTGTTTGATGTTTTTCTTGTTTATTGACTATTTGTACTTCTTTTGTGAAAGTTACTTGTTCGATTCCTTTGTTAAGGGAAACAGCCAATCTACCCTCCCCACTCCTATTAAGACTAGCCCACCCATCTAAAACCCTTTGCTATTAATGCTGTGAAACAGGAACATTGTGGTAGCCCAGCTGTCTAAATCACTTCGCCACTCTATAAAAAAATGAGACCAAATTATTTCGTTCAATGTTAGAAGAAAACACTTCTTCCAGAAAGACCAGAAAAAGTACATTTAAAATTCTCTACTGGAGACAGGTGAAGAGATAAACTTTGGAAGTTAATCAGAAGTCCTCAATACAGAATGAGTACTGATGAGTGCCTTCTCTTTTCACCCAAATGAAAGAAAGATCAAGACACAATTGAGAGGACAGATGTACATTTCTTATATTGCAAAAGTCCATCTGTGGAATTCATGGCTGTAAACTAAAACAAGTTAATAGCCCACATTCAATAATGTTGGCTGTCTCTCCAACTCAAGATGTTGAAATAACATGCCCAAACCCAGGATTGTCCATCTATGGCAAACACTCATCAGACACCAGCATAATGCAACCCCAATAGTTCCAAGTACAGGACTGGAGAGATGATTTTGGTTATGACCATACCAGAGCATGGTGGTGCTATATTCTGGAGTTTCTCTTCACTAAAGCGGATCACTGATGGGCAATTATTCCTATTCAAGTCTGGTAAACGAGATGCATGGCCATCTCACCTATCACCGCTAGGCTATAGTGAACTTTCAGGTCTGCGGAACTATGTTAAGGACAGGGTCAGTGTGAGCTCCAAGAAGACCTACTTAGCACTGCCTGGTCAAGAAAGCCTCCAGGGCAAAGTGGTAGGGAGAACCTTCACACCAGCAGAACACCCCGGCTTAGAAAATGGTCCTGATGACACCTGGGAAGAAAAGCTCCCTTGCTAGAGTTTACCCAACTACATTCCAAGGTACAACAGCTAATATGGTTTTCACTAGTCACCCCTTTGGGACAGTGGTTGGCAGACTGTACGTGCTTATTAAGTGTTAGATATTATTCTTTTTTTAAATATTTTTATTTACTTATTTAATTACTTACTTATTTTGGCTGCACTGAGTCTTAGTTGCGGCACGCGGGATCTTAGTTGCAGCATGTGGGATCTAGTTCCCCAACCGGGGATCAAACCCAGGCCCCCTGCATTGGGGGCATGGAGTCTTACCCACTGGACCACCAGGGAAGTCCCATGTTAGATATTATTCTTAATGAACATAGCTCTGAAGTGAGGAAAAGTTAAATCAAAATCTGTTCCCAGCTTTGAGAAACTCACAGCGTAGCTGGGGATTCAAGCATACACAGTGTGGTTGGTAAGCAAGGAGTGTAGCAGCATGTCTTAGGAAGACATTATTTTTTTCCCCTGGCTTTCACTTCCAACTGGAGACATGCTCTTACAAAAAACAGTGGCAACAACAAATTATGTTCTAAGATACAACAAAATCACAATAAAAGAGCAGCTCTTTCTGTTCCTGAACAGTTTTTTTTTTTTTTGGCCACACTGTGTGGCTTGGGGGTCTTAGTTCCCCGACCAGGGATCACACCAGGGATCGAACCCAGGCCCCCAGCTGTGAAAGCACCGAGTCCTAACCACTGGACCGTCAGGGAAGTCCCCTGAACGCTTCTAAGGTACTCTTTTCATTCTAAGATGGCAACTACTCCCTTTCATCCATTGTTATAGTTTCTCCAATTACTGTACTATCCCAAGTGAAATGTGTTTTGTTTTTTTTTGGGGGGGGGGGTGGGGGGGTGGGGGGGTGGGATAGGGTTTAGAAGAACAAATAAGACCGCTAAGCCAAGTCCCTTAAAAAGATCAGTGTGAGAATTCCGAAAACAAAAACTGTCAGTTCATCTGCCAGAAAGGTAGCAAGTTGGTTCAATTCATTTCTTGCTCAAATGCTTCATGATGTGAACTGGGCCCACTATTTTTTTTTGTTTGATTTTTGCTTGACAATTCCAACAGACACAAAAATACAAGGAAAACACCAAGTGAAAATTTACCTATAAATTCTTTACCTTTCCTTTTTTAAAAAAAAGTATATATATATATATATATATATATATATATATATTTCTTTTTTTTTTTTTTGGCCACGCCAAGCGGCTTATGGGATCTTGGTTCCCCAACCAGGGATCAAACCCAGGCCCAGGACAATGAAAGCATGGAGTCCTAACCACTGGACTGCCAGGGGATTCCCTCTTTTCCTATTCTAACGACACTATAATTATTCCATAGAGGAATACCTGTTTTGGTGTACTGCTGCAGCAGTTAGAGTTAGATGTATGGGGCAATCAAGCTTTGCTGATCCAGAAGAAGAGAAGGAGGGGGAACAGAACATACATAAGTCCCAGATAAGCCCAAACCTCACCACAGCTATGCGTTCTGGTTCCTTTTCCCTAGTTCATCTCCTTCCAACCACAAACAGCCAAAGGCAGGAAACAGAAGGGCGGGAAAGGAAGGAGATACAGTCAGTCAGTCTAGAGAACAGAACAACAGAGTTCTCATAGCTGGGACTTGGAAAACCTCACTGACTTGTTCTACATTAAACCTGTGCTGGATTCTGAATGTGCAGTTATGAACACAATCAGAAATCAAAATCAATGCAGTCAGAAGTATCTTTTAACCAAAAGAGTTGTACATGCTCAACTCATTACTTCTAAGCATTTCAGCCCTCAAGTTACATCAGTTTTTACAAGACCACTCTCCGGAGGTTTTATGAAGAACACCCAAGAGCTCTGTGGGCTAAACAGGCCAGGCCACTTCTGGCATGGGCACCACCACAGTGGCTCCATCATCAGCCTCTCAGTCTCACAGCACTTCCTCTTCTTTCCTTTCCTCTTTCTCATTCCCTCTTTCTCCTCTGCCTATGCTATTTATAGAGGCTGCTTAAGCACTCTCACTACCTGTCCAATACAAAGGGCTAACAAGGCCACTGACTTCCATTTGAGAAAGTATACTGGAAAAAAAAAAAAAAAAAAGGTCATGAAGAACCTAGGGGCAAGACGGGAATGAAGACACAGACCTACTAGAGAACGGACCTGAGGATATGGGGAGGGGGAAGGGTAAGCTGGGATAAAGTGAGAGAGTGGCATGGACATATATACACTATCGAACATAAAGTAGATAGTTAGTGGGAAGCAGCCGCATAGCACAGGGAGATCAGCTCGGTGCCTTGTGACCACCTAGAGGGGTGGGATAGGGAGGGTGGGAGGGAGGGAGACGCAAGAGGGAGGGGATATGGGGATATATGTATACATATAGCTGATTCACTTTGTTATACAGCAGCAACTAGCACAACAATGTAAAGCAATCATACGCCAATAAAAATGTTAAAAAAAAAGAAAGTATACTGAAGACGTATCAAGATGTACGGTTTCCTAAGCAAATAGAACTTCCTAAAAACAGTGGATGTCAGCATGGTATACTTTGCAGATTCAGACTGCCTAGGTTTGATGAATTCTGTCTCTGCTATTTCCTAGCTATATTAGCTGTTATTTAACTTCTCACGGGGCCTAATACCTAACTAATAAAGTTCCTGAAAGTAGCTGGTATATTATAGGTGCCCAATAAAAAGCAAATCAGTTTAACACACACCCCCAAACCTCTGAATTCCTTTAGAAATTTTCAATTCATCCCCAAATCCAGAGTCTGCTGCACTGTTTCCCAGAGAAGCTTCCACAGAATCTCAAGATGCTTCTCAAAAAGTTCCGTGGTCAAATTGGTTTGAAAGACCCAGTATCCAATACCTGCCTCTCTTAGAGTCATAATTTCACATGAGCATAGTAAAGGCTTGGAGAAGTTCTGCAATAAATAAACCCACCTCCTTTTACCAAGGAATTTTTTTTTTTTTTGGTCTAAAACCTTTAAGTAACTCACTGGAGAACTTCTCCAGAACCAATGAATGGAAGGGTACTCTGATATTAAAGAGCAAATCATGAGGACCAGATTTGAGAACTACAAAGATGAGGTAAACAAATGAAACAGATGCTGAAGGTACAAAAAGGCAGCAGTAAATAACGGGCAGTCCGCTAGGATCTCCAGAAGTGGCTTGGCCCAGCACCACCTTGAAGAGGCAGTACAAACAGTTATCACCCTAGCTTCTACCCCCACCCCCAAAACGAGGCAAGTTTTTATGGTCCACTCACCCACTAGAGCACCAGGTGGGAGGCTCTGGGTTGAGCAGGTGACGGCAGGTGCCATCCTATTTCCATGTACTGGATCCAAGGTTCTTTCACGCTTCTTGATGCACCCCACCCCCCTCCACCCAGCACTTACTCCTTCAGACATGCTGTAAGCCTTTCAAAGCTGAGAACAGTTTTCCACCTTGCTTCAACTCTTCCCTCTCAACCACATAGATTAATATACCTAATGCTTACTGAGTACTTACTATATGCCAGTTCCATTCCTAATACACTAAAACTCACTGAATCCTCGAAACAACCCTATGAGGTCAGTATTACTATTTCCCCTCTTTCACAGATAAGGAAGCTGAGGCAGAGAGAAGTTAAAGAACCTGCCCAAAGCTATATGAGTAGCAAGCAGCAGGTAAGGAAGGTTCAAACCCAGGCTTCAGAGCACAAGCTTATAACTACTTTCCCAACTCGTATTTACTCAGTTTTATTGATTGTCTACTGGACAAGGTCTAGTAAAACCTCATGTTCCAAGAGGAAAAAAACTAGTGGATCCATCAATGATTGCAAAGTCTTCCCAAGAGGTACAGCTGACAGAGTATGACCAGTAGACTTGACCAAGCCCTGTCCTATGGCCCTGGGGCACAGTCAGCTCACTTCCAGGCAATGGCAGCACTGGTAGCCTGTGGGAGCTAAACGCTTAAGTTAAGAACAGGTTCACTGGTGGGGACTTCCCTGGTGGTCCAGTGGTTAAGACTCCACGCTCCCAATGCAGGGGGCCCGGGTTCGATCCCTGGTCAGGTTAGATCCCACATGCCACAACTAAAGATCCTGCATGCCGCAACTAAGACCCAGCGCAGCCAAAGAAATAAATTAATTAAATATTTTAAAAAAACAAAACAAAAAAACACCAAACAGGTTCACTGGAAAAGGTTGAGAATACCTGGTCTATTTTGTCCCTATGCCCCTAAAATCTGTATCTAAGCCATTCCATACAAATTCGTCCTCTACATTATCTCTACAAAATACACTATATAATCCTAAACAAAAAGCTCATTTTCCATATTCAATCTGCCAAATAAGGTTATTAAAAGCCTCTCTGTCACCAACTATAGATAGCAGATGTGTATTCTCTGAACACTAAAGCCAGTTTCTTCTTGTCATTCTTTCCTTTTGGTCTTTAAACAGAACCTGGGACCCAGGGCAGAGACAAAAGTGTTGAGTCCTCAAAGTGCACTGTGGGATCTCAAAAGAAAATTGGCTTTGACAGAAAGGAGTACAGTGTAACAGTGTCAGCTCTCAGGTCACAATTCCTAGGTTCAAATTCTGGCTCAGTCATTTACTAGCTGCGTGACTTTGGGCAATTTACTTTATCTCTCTCAGTTTCCTCATCTATAAAATGGAAATATTTTAATAAGTGGAGATCATAATACTTTCCTCACTAGATTGTTATAGACAGTAAATGAGACAAGGCACATAAAGTATTCAGCAAAGTGCCTGGCATAGACTAACCAGTCAATAAATGTTAGCTATTAATATTGTATATGCCTTTCTAAAATTCAAGAAATTCTTCTGTGCGGTTTCAAAAGAATAAGAGCTGGATGGGGGAGGGGGAGAACAAAGATTAAGTAGTTTTTATAAAGACAGCAACTGAATCAATTGCCCTATGTGGAAAATAGGGTACATGGCAGAAAGAAAAATGACCACAATGCCCATGAACTTTCCACACCCCATGCACAAACTTTAGCAATCCTCACCTTCTCTCTTGGGCCAAGGATCTGACCTCATATCTGTTTTGAAAAGGTGGAGCTCAATATTAAGGTAAGAGCTGAGATTAAAGTCGTTAACACCAAGACGTGGGGAAAGCTCAAATAAAACTGCCTGCTGCTATTTCCACATTCTGCAACCAACAAAACACATACACAAACAAAATGTTGAGAATTGAGTTTCAGGGACCGTTTGCCATCATGTCACTGCACAGTAATGCAAAACCCTAGGCACCATGAAGGTGGTAAAAAGTAGAACATATTTGATTTAGGGTAAATACAAAAATACTCCCGTCTCATGTTATAATGCTATTAAACCAACCAGACTGAGAAAGACCTCAGATAACTTGTGGGCTTAAATATCCCCACGCTTGGGACTTCCCTGGTGGCGCAGTGGTTAAGTATCCGCCTGCCAATGCAGGGGACATGGGTTTGAGCCCTGGTCTGGGAAGATCCCACATGGTGCGGAGCAGCTAAGCCCATGCGCCACAACTACTGAGTCTGCACTCTAGAACCCGTGAGACACAACTACTGAGCCCGCACGCATAGAGCTGGTGCTCCGCAACAGGAGAAGCCACCACAATGAGAAGCCCATGCACCGCAATGAAGAGTAGCCCCTGCTCACTGCAACTAGAGAAAGCCCGCACACAGCTACACAGCTACGAAGACCCAACACAGCCAAAAATAAACAAACAAACAAATAAATAAATAAATTTATTAAAAAGAAAAAAGAAAAAAAGTTAAAAAAAAATATCCCCACTCTCTTTTTAAAATTGGTATGTGTTAACAACAAAGAGACTACCCCATTTCCCCATTTCTGGCCAGAGTGAATAAATCTCAATTAGGACTCTCCTAAAAGGGCAAGTCTGCAAAAGCTGGTTCAGGACCCTCCTAATTCACAAGAGATTGGCCTGGATCTCGTCTCAGCTGGTCAGGACGAAACTGCTTCAACTTGCAAACAGTGAGAAGGTGCTGACTCTTGGTGCTGTTACACAGATAATAGCAACCTCAGAATTACTCTGTACCTCACAAATCTCAAGTACTAAGTGCCTAAATCTCCTTAATACTCCCCAAACAACTCCAATGGCATGGGTAAGAGAGTCACATCTCAATCTTTGGCAAGGAAGATCCGGTGCAGATAATTTAAATTCTCAGAGAATCAGCTCAGCAGGGTCTGTTCCCAACATCTAGGAAGACTCAGGTCACAGCCCTCAAAGTTACTGAACAAGGAGAGGCCCTGGAGTACAAGACTGACAATGTTGAGGTCCAAGAAAAAAATGAAGTTCCGTTCACTTTCAGGGAAGGGATTGTCTTCACTGTCTTATTTCTGAATTATTTCCTGAAAAAAAAATCTTTCCTCCACTAATCGCTTTGAAAACTAGAACCTTCTCATTGTGGAGGACAGTCTCTGGACGCTAAGATCTCTTGGACACAGTCAGCCGGTCATCAGCTTATTCTGGGCTGGTCACAGAGGCCTTTCTTTTATAACCAAGGCACTTAGCTCACCACCTTCGTCCTCCGCGGGGGAAGAGGACGGTAAAAGTATTTTGGAAAAATGCCCAAGAAAGGAAAAAGCTGACCGGTTTCCTGAGGGTGTCTCCATCCCTCCCGGCCAGTATGTGGTGACTTCCTACCAAAGGCCACCAGGGGAGTATGGCCAAACCCGGCTCTCCAACACTGCAGGAAATGTTTCAAGCCTAAAAAGCCACTTGTAGGATTATCGGATTCATTCCGGGCACCGCTGCCAAGTGATGCCCCCGCAGTGCCAACATCCCCCTCAGCTCTTTTGTCCCCACGTTGCTCGGCCCTGCTCGGGCGCTAGCCCCACCCTGGGGCCGAAGCAGTTCCCCTTCCCCTGGGCTGTCCTCCCAAGTCACACCCAGAGGCCTGGGTCAGCGGCTCCTCCTCCCCCACACACTCCCGCTCGTCCGTGGGAGCAAGCCCCGGCAGCTGGCTGTCCCCCGGCCACGGTCACTCCGGCCCTCTGCCTACGTCCCTCGTGGGGGTCAGCTCTCGAGGAGCAGCCGGCCAGGCTGGGGAGTTACGCGGCCCTCACCCCCGCCCGGGGCCTCCCGTCCCGTCCGTCCCTCACCGGGCGGAGGCTGGGCGGGCGACGGTGGCACCGGCGGGCGCGGGCCGCTGCTGTTGATGATGTAGTGGGAGACGCGCGAGTTCTCGGAGACGCTGAGCACATAGTCCCCGGGGCTGGTGCTCGAGTCCCGCACCAGGAACACCCCGTGCCGCTGGCCCTGCAACAGCGCCACCGCCTCCTGCCGACTCAGCCGCCCCCAGTACCAGCTACTCCGCTCCTCCGAGTCGAAGTTGCCCGCCATGGCCGCCTCCGCGCCTACACACTGGGCCGCCGCAGCCGCGCGCGCACCTCCAGCCCCGGCGCCCGCCGCCCAGCGGACCGGTTCGGGTCTCAGCCTCACAGCAGCGCCCGAAATGGCGGCGGAGGCCGCAGGCCTTCCCCACCGGAAATGACGCGCTCCCTGCCCCTGGGAGAATGCCGGGAAGGGGACCGCGGCCCGCCATTGGGAGAAGGGCAAGGCACCGCTCTTGCGCGCATTGCGCATGCGGCCTCTTGGGCGTCGCCGCGTGGCGGGGACCGGGACTGCAGAGGGTGGAGAGGCGGAGTCTAGGGCCGAGGGGCGGGACCTCAGCTACCAGTCCACTGTTGGCCACGCGGTTCTTCGCTCCTCCGGGTTTCAAGTTCCTGGAAGGCCCAGGCTTCTAGGCAGAGACTAGGAGACAAAATTAGAGTAGAAAAGGTGATGTGGCCCCAGGGCCTGAGTTCCCTGAGACAGTCTTTTTCTGATGGTTCCTCCAGCTTCTCCCCAGGCCTGCTAAAGTTCTTGTTTTCATTGATTCATTCAGCAAACAGCTGACCACATTTGTCCTGCTGGTGCAAAGGTCATCAAGGCTGGGCCCTTTCTTCACCGAATTCTCAGACCAGTAGGAGGAACCAGGAAACAGTTAATGACGAAGGAATAACAAGTGATACGATGGGGAAGGGACAAGGGGCTCTAGGAATACAGAGCAGGGCCCCCTAATCCACTCTGTAGAGGAATCCAAGAGGGCTTCCCAGAGGAGGTGGCTTGAGCTGAATATTGAATGGCAATCGCGGAAGAGCATTCAAGACAAAGGGAACAGAGTGTGCCAAGCCAGGTGGAAGTATGGAGTTCTCTCCGTTGAGGCTCGCAGTCATCTGCCCAGATTCTCTAAACTCTAATTGTGGTCATGGGTATCCTCTGCTCTCCCTGCCGTCAAGATCATTTCTATCTCTGTATCCCATATCTATATCTGTATTCATGTGACAGGCTGCTCACTGGTGTTCTATACTCTTGCTGCCCCTAATCGCATAGCACACATCTGCCAGTTTGCACTTTCTAAATTATAGCTCTGAATCTGCTGCTACCCTGTGTAAAACTTTTAACAGTCTCCAGGTGTTAGAACTCCCAGTTTATCTCACAGCATAAAACCAGGCCACAGTCTCATCTTCACCGCTCCTACATGAATCTTGTGTTTCTTCTTTCTGGAATATCCTTCACTCCTTTTGGGATCTCAAACTCAAATGCCTCCCCTTTCCTGACCATCACATCACTCCCTCTCTGCATCCACAGCACAATGTCCATATTATCTCTATTAGAGTTCTTACCTGTTATACTGTAATCTTTCATTTACAGGTCTGCATTTCATGCTAGATCTCCTCAAAGGCCAGGCATCTAGTGTAGGACACACTCCATAATCATTTCATAATAACAGCTAACAGGGCTTCCCTGGTGGCGCAGTGGTTAAGAATCCGCCTGCCAGTGCAGGGGACATGGGTTCAAGCCCTGGTACAGGAAGATCCCACATGCCGTGGAGCAACTAAGCCCGTGCGCCACAACTACTGACCTGCGCTCTAGAGCCTGCGAGCCAGAACTACTGAGCCTGAGTGCCACAACTACTGAAGCCCGTGCGCCTAGAGCCCGTGCTCCGCAACAAGAGAAGCCAACACAAATGAGAAGCCCACGCACTGCAACAAAGAGTAGCCCCCGCTTGCCGCAACTAGAGAAAGTCCGCACACAGCAACGAAGACCCAACGCAGCCAAAAAAAAAAAAAAAGCAAATAAATAAATTTTAAAAATAAACAGCTAACATTTATTCAGGGAATACTACTTGCCAGGCATAGAGCTAACTGCCCTTAGATAGATCATTTCTTTTAATCCTCTCAACAACCTTATGGGTTGGTCCCATTTTACAGATGAAGCCAGAGAGTTAGGTGACTTGTCCAGCTACACATAGCCACTGAGTTGGGAGCCGGGATTCAAATCCTGGGAGGAGAAGAGAGCTATGGTCACTCTGCTCTATCCTCAGGCTTCTGGGATAGGAATGGCAAGAGATGGGGGTGGGGAAAGGATGGCAGAAATAGATTTTTTTTTTTAAATCAGTCAGCCCTGGGTTTTATGGTCTTATATGAATAACACACCTATTCCAGACCCACTTCACACACCCCTGGGCCTACTCTGGAAAGGGCTGGGGAGCAAGGACAACTTCCCTGCTGTGGGTGATTCATCATGACCCTGGCTTAGTCACAGCATGTCACCACAAGCCAGCAGAAGAAGCCAGCCCAGGGTGAATTCTGGTCCTTTGGGAAAGAGACATGCCTGCTCTTCATTTCCCCAGGATGACTGGACTTTTAAGGCAGGACCTTACCAGTGACTGCCTATGGGGATCTGAAGCCATGCCTCTAAGCCCCCACATGGACATGACAGAAGAAAATACCTTAAAAGAAAAGAAAAGAAAGAGGGGGTGAGGGAGAAAGAAAGAAAGGAAGGAAGAAAGGAAGAAAAGAAACAAAGAAAGAGAAGACAGAAGAGAGGGAGGAGAGAACAAATCATAACTAAGCTGGAAAATAAGCAAGGAGATTGGTAAGGAGGGGATACCCAGCACCAAGCAGCTATTCAAGTGTGTTCTTCCTCGGAGCGCAGAGAACCTATAAATTCAGAGGCCAACAAGGTGGGAACAGGAATGGCCTTGGGACAAGAAGAAGGCAAGCCTCCCTGCCCCTTCCTCCTTTCTCTTCTCCTCCTCCTCCTCCTCCTCTCCCCTTCATACATAAGGATTTACAGCTATAATGGTGGCTTTTGGCCCCTGATAAGCCTGAGATCTGCCCTACAAAGAATGTAAAGAATGTGACCTTCTTGTTTAGGAAGATGCTCCTGGAGTTGCCTGAAGGAGAAGCAGAGATGAAAGGAGAAAAGAAAGGGAAGGCTTCCCTGTTCAAGAGAAAAACACACCAAAGTCCTCTACTCCCTCCCCTCTAACCAAAGAAAGGCATTCCTGGGAATTCCCTGTCAGTCCAGAGGTTAGGACTCCGTGCTTTCACTACCGAGGGCAGTTCAATCCCCGGTTGGGGAACTAAGATCCACAAGCGGTGTGGCAAAAAAAAAAAAAAAAAAAAGAAAAAGAAAGGCATTCCTTATTTTATTTATTTTTAAAATAAAGTTATTTATTTATTTACTTAGGCTGAGTTGGGTCTGCTGCTGCGCTCAGGCGGGCTTTCTCTAATTGCGGTGAGTGGGTGCTACTCTTCGTTGCGGTGCGCGGGCTTCTCATTGCGGTGGCTTCTCTTGTTGTGGAGCACGGGCTCTAGGCGCGCAGGCTTCAGTAGCTGTGTTACACGGGCTCTAGAGCGCAGCCTCAGTAGTTGCGGCACACGGGCTCAGTAATGGTGGTTTGCGGACTCTAGAGCGCAGACTCAGTAGTTGTGGTGCACGGGCTTAGTTGCTCTGCGGCATGTGGGATCTTCCCAGACCAGGGATCGAACCCTGTCCCCTGCATTGGCAGGTGGATTCTGAACCAGTGCACCACCAGGGAAGTTCCACATTCCTTATTTTAGCAAAGGACCAGGAGCAGAGGTTCAAGGACCTATTTTCCTGCCTGTGTCTCCTAAAATGATGAAAACTGCCTCGTACATCTGTGCAAGTCATGCGCTGCACAACTCCAGGGTACTATGTAAATGAAACCCTCTGGAGTTGGGCTACTCACACTCGCTTTTCCTTCAAAAAAAAAAAAAGATTATTTGTATGAAGATGACAAAAATTGCTATTTAGAGAGAAAACTGACACATCTTGCAAAGTGTGTGTGAGAGAGAAAGGGAGAGACAAAAGTTGGTGGGTGTATAGGCACCACTGGTATTGGTGGGAAAGTACACTTCTGCCCAGTTTTCATCCATGGATGGAGACGAGGAGAGAGAAAGGAGACAGAAAAATCTCCAAGTATCTGCTGGAGTTTCTGGATAATGAAGAAGAGAGATGTCCCACCCCCAGTGGGTAGCCCATAGTTTTGCAGAGACAAGGACCTGTCTAAAGATGTACAAAGGTAGGGTCTGGAGGCAGACACTAGGGGGAAGCTCTGGGGAGAAAAGTGAGGGGATTGCAAGGCAGGTGGAGGGGAGGAGAGCATGCTGGGAACCAAGGCAGGAGGTGGGACCTTCCTAGAAAGGTCAGTGAGATGTTCCAGGGGTGACGTGCTGCAGGGCTTTTGAGAATCATTTGTCTGCTTTGCTACGATGTAAATCCCCCTGATTGCCCCATCCTTTAGGAGAGCTGCTCACACAGATGCCTTTTGCAGGGAGGAAACAAGGAGAAGGTGCCTGGGAATTCCCTGGTGGTCCAGCAGTTAGAGCTCTGTACTTCCACTGCAGGGGAACTAAGATCTTGCATGCCACACGGTGCAGCCAAAAAAAGAAAAAGAAAAAAAAGGAGAGGGTGCCAACTTCCTTGTCTCTGTCCTCGTGGAGCTGAGAAAAATCGAGAACATCTGAAGGTGGTGAGATGCAAGTATGCCTACCTTCTTCTCTTCTCCTCCTGCCCACTCCTCTCTGGTCCCACTAACCATCCTCTTCCTCCATGCTTTGACTTGCTGTTCCCTCTGCCCGGATCTCCACAGTCACTCCCTCAGAGACCTCCTTCTGGTCTCTGCTCCAATGTTGCCTCTTCAGGAAGACCTTCCCTCACCCGCCCATTTGACACTGCAAACTGCATACCCAACTGTCCCACTCCCCCTTCTCTGCTTGATTTTCCTTGCACTAATCCCCTTCTAATTTTACAGATCTGTTTTATGCGTTGTCCTTTCTTCCCCTCTAGAGTGCAAGCTCCGTAAGAGCAAGGATTTTGGTCTTTTTGCTCCTGCTATATCTCAAGTACCTGGCATAGAGCCTGGCATATAGGCATTAAGTGAATATTGGTCGAAAGATGAAATGAATGAAAGGAGAGTCCAGTGGAGGCACGTGTTCAAAGTTAGCTTCCTGTAAGTGTCAGGCATCTCCTGGAGGACACTGCACTTCCCATAGGAGGTAAGCAAGGGATGCAAAGCATTCTTGGTTACCTCTCAAAAGGACATGTCCTCGGCTGCATCTGGGCTATGTCTGGGGCGTCACTCTCACATGTGCTCCAACTTGCTAGAGGAAGGCGTGTTGTTACAGTTGTAAAGCTGGTAATTGCACCTATCACAATGCTTATCTTATCTGTCGGCTTCTTGGTGTCAGCTTCTTGGAAACTGAGAGTGAACAACTTATTGTGGTGCTTTCATTTTTCTGTAACTTAATTTGCAGGGAGGTGTCCAAATCTAGGTGTGTTCACAGGATTGTGCCAAACCCAAGATAAGTCATACATTACGTGGTATCTCGTTCTTTGGGAACTTCTGTCCTAGGTGATGAATCTAAACCCCTCGGCAGGTAGCCTGACTCCAAACTAAACCTTTCCTTGCCTTTAAGCCTTGCACCTGCCATGCCTTCTACCTACAAGGCCCCTCTCTTTGGGGAAAACTCTTAGCCTGCCGGGGAGCTTTGGGGTTGCAGATTGCAACACTTACTCCCTTTCTTCTGCAGGCAGCACTCTGATTTGGGGGGAAATCATCTGTTCCCAGTCTTGGTCCTTGCGATCAGGTGTGGTTCATGCTTCTGCCTGGGGGGAGCAGGCACATGACCCAGGTCCGGCAGACACATATCAGAATGAGCTCTTCTCCCTCACTACATGGACCGGGTCAAGGAAGAGCACCTCATTCAAGCTGCTCCACTGAGAATCACCTGAGACTTTCACTGGGAAAGAGGCACTTTTTTTTTTTTTGCAAGTCTTTTACTTATTTATTTATGGCTGTGTTGGGTCTTCATTTCCGCGTGAGGGCTTTCTCTAGTTGCGGCGAGTGGGGGCCACTCTTCATCGCGGTGCGCGGGCCTCTCACTATCGCGGCCTCTCCCGTTGCGGAGCACAGGCTCCAGACGCGCAGGCTCAGTAATTGTGGCTCACGGGCCTAGTTGCTCCGCGGCATGTGGGATCTTCCCAGACCAGGGCTCGAACCCGTGTCCCCTGCATTGGCAGGCAGACTCTCAACCACTGCGCCACCAGGGAAGCCCAAGAGGCACTTTCTTTTTCTGCTTCCGATGCTGAATTACAGAATGCAAGCCTGGAGCTGCCCGTGGCTGCTGCTGCCACCACATGAGGGGAGAACCGCCTGAGAATGAAGCCACCACCACCCAGGAAAGCTGAGCCAAGAGATGGTTCCAGACACATTCCTGATAGTGCCTGGAAGGAGCCCTACCCTGGAACTGTTAAGCTGCTAATGCTAATAAACGTCCTTTTCTGTTTAAGCCAGTTTGAATTGGGTTTGTCGCTTGCAGTGGAGTTTGGAGACTACCCTTTGAGACCCACTTCAAATGTTATCTTCTCTCAAGTGTCAGCAACCCTCATCCCCACCTGAGTCAATCTCTCGTCAGTGTGCCCTTGATGCCTGTACTTCCCACACTGGGCTGTTTCCATTCACTAGGCCTGCCTGCCAGGCTGAGGACCACACGGCAGGGACTGTGTGACGATCCGCCCTCCGCCACAGCACTGGGCCAGGCTGAGTGGCCTTTCCATGGACAGTCAATGAAAGAGGGAGGCCATGTTGCAGCTACTGGTCACTCCTACTCTTTCCCCCAGGGAGGGAGCCCAGCCTCCTTCCTTCTGGGCATAAGGCAAAAATTATAATACAAGACCCCTGGTTGCCTTCTAGGGGTCCTCTCTCTCTTTTTTTTTTTTAATTAATTTTTAAATTTTTGGCCGCGTTGGGTCTTTGTTGCTGCACACGGGCTTTCTCTAGTTGCAGCGAGTGGGGGCCGCTCTTCGCTGTGGTGCGCGGGCTTCTCATTGCAGTGGCTTCTCTTGTTGCAGAGCACAGGCTCTAGGCACGTGGGCTCAGGGCTTGGTTGCTCCGCGGCATGTGGGATCTTCCCAGACCAGGGATCGAACCCGTGTCCCCTGCACTGGCAGGCGGATTCTTAACCACTGCGCCACCAGGGAAGTCCTCCCTTTTCTACCATTCACAAGGAGACCAAAGTTGGCAAACACGTATTGCTTTATTTAGTGTTTCTCTGGATTGCAGAAGTGTCAGCAGTGGGCTGAGATCCCCCAGGAGGGCAGAGGCAGCTGGGCAGTCCCCCAGCCCCTCTGGGGAGGTGGGGGGGGGAGGGGGAGAAGCAGCAGAAAGAGGTGATGCCCCTGCAGCTCCTCCCAAGGCTGGCCCCTTCCCCAGGCTCCCAGGATAGGGAGGGGGGTCAGGGGCCAGTAAAGGCCCTATTTCCTTGAATTGGGGCCAAAGTATATGGGCAGGGTGTTTGTCATCCTAAGGCATGGACTCAGGCAGGAGTGCTCCTCCCACCTGGTGGCCCCCAAGGGTGATTGCTGGTCAGGAAGCCACAGGCACCCTTAAGGCATGAGCCTGTTTCACGGGGCCCCCGTCCCTGGGAGAGGCAGTGAGGTGTGCTGAGGACAGGGCTGTAGTCTGGTTTTGCCCCAACCTGCTGGATGACCTTGGGCAAGTCCCTTCCCCTCTCTGGGCCTCTGTCTCTTGCTCGTCACACCAGGAGACTAGACTAGGTGATCTCTCAGAGTCGTCCAAACTCTATGCCCTAGATTCGTCCAAATTCTATGCCCTAGGGGTCCTGTCCCTACTCCAGGATGCCCTCAGGCTGGGATGATATTAGAAGGGCATTTTTAAGGCAGGAAGGAGGGGGCACGCAAGGGTGGTCTCAACCCCCAGGGGGATGTTGGAGTGGGCTACAGGTGGGCAGGCAGACAGACAGACAAGGTGCCAAGGAAACGAGGAGGAGAGGGTGGCCTGGGCAGGGAAGAGGGCACCAAGGCCCAGACCGCCCACCCTCTCAGCTCCATTCCCTGCCCTGCTGGAGTCAGGGAAAACACATCCAGTGTGTCTTGGGGGTGGGAAGACGGCTTCTTTAAAAAATAGTTTCCTATAAAGCATCAAAAAATCTCAGAGAAAACCTCAGCAAAAGTTCCCTTCTCTCAAATATTTGGCATTGGCAGTGGGGCTGGCGTGGCTGCCTCTGGCCCCGGCTTTCCTATTGCTGTGGCCCGGCCTGGCCCACTCCTGGGGCAGCTCCCTGGTCCCTGCTGCTCCCTCAAGAGAGGGGCAAGCGGCAGGCAGGAGTTTGTTGGTGGGCTTCAAGGTGTCCCTGGGTCCCTGTCTGGAAGCTCGAGTCTTTGGTAACTGGGAAGGGGAGAAGGGGATGAGCAAAGCACTGGGAGGCGGGAGTGGGGGGTCCAGTGGGCGCCTTCATCACCGAGAGTTCAGCCGTGGGGCCACCTGGGGGATGGGGGAGAAGCCCACGTGGTGAGCAGGAAGCAGAGGTGCTTCGAGCACTCATCTTCACGGCTTAGATACGTCACAGCGCGCGGGGGCAAGCTGGGGGAGCGGTCTAGAGGCCTCGGCGCTGGAGACTCCAACCCTATTCCCACGGGAACCACTGCCCAGGCCAGAGCGGGCCTCCCTGCCCCCCAGCACACCCTCATCCCCTTGGTCCCCACCCCCCATGCTGCCATCTTTATGACCCTCGGCACTGTGGGAGCTCAAAGGACCCACGGCGAGGTGCCCAGGCTCTGCCCAGCACTGCTGAGGTTGGAAGGCTTGGCCGCCAGAGGCTCTGCCCTGGCCCCAGGGCCCTCAGCCGGAGGCAGCTGCTGCTGCCAGGCCCCACTCACCACAGCCAGGTGCCCGTTCTTGGCCTTGGTGATGAGCAGCTCCGAGCCGGTCGTGAAGTCGATGATGCCATCCCTGCCGGGACCCCCTGCGAACGTGATGCTGGAGGGAAGGTGGTGCGTGAGGCCTGTCCCCCCCCAACGCGCACACAGCCCCCTCCCCGCCCCTCCCCGCCTCACCTGCCCTGGTTGATGTTGATGCTGTTCACACGGTCGGCGCTGAGGGCCGTCTTGGTCAGTGTCTCAATCACATGGTCACTCTGCAGCACCACGTCCCCCTGGGGGCCCAGATGGGGTCAAGGGTCAGGCCCTGCCCAGAGCCGGAGGAGCCGCCCCCTCCCTGCCTCCCAGGCGAGGGGCACCTTCTGCTTATTGTCCTCCCGCTGCACGTGCAGCACGAAGAGGCTGTCGCTCAGGCTGCTGACGGAGATTCCTGAGGGGGGAGGGCAGGGGTCAGGGATCAAGGGTCAGAGCAGGGGCCCCCCCCAGCCAGCCCTGGACTCCGGCTCACCGGTCAGGTTGGCGTACTCAATCCTCTGCTTGACTTTGGCATCCTCCACAATGACCACGGCGTTGGGCGTCAGCAGCAGCTGCCGGGAGCGGGGCTTGTAGCCCTTGCGGTCATATTTCACGACGGGCACGGCGTACTGGGGACAGAGGGTGGCTGAGGGGCCTCCTCACCTTCTGCCCGGGCCCTGACTCCCCCACCCAGTCCTCGGGCAGCAGAACTGTTTGGGATGGAGGGTGGCCGGCAGGCAGGGTCTCACCTGGATGGGCTCGGAGCCCAGGGCCTGCAGCACTTTGGGGCTGATCTCATCTGCACCTGCAACCCAGATGGGGGAGGGGGAGGTGAGAGGAGAAGAGAGGGGACTAGGATGGTGACGGAGGGCTTACGCACTGGAAAGTCAGGGGCTCACCAAGCCGTGTGCTGATGAAGAGCCTGGGGACACTCTGGGGGTAATTGTCCTTCTTGCCCTTGAAGATCTCACTAGCCACGGCTTTCTGCTGCAGCTGAGGAGACAAGGGCAGGGAAGGGGGGCTGTCAGAGGGGTGGCGACCATCACAGCAGGGACAGGCCCAGCCTCAGGAACTGAGACAGCCTCCCTCACCCTCTCTCTGGCCCCAGCACCAGAGGCTAAGCCCTGCCACCAACACTCCCCTTTAGCCCCTTCTCTCCCTTACCCCCATCCCCACTGACCAAGGCACAGGGCTCCTCAGAAAGGTCATGACAGACAGTAGTGTCAGGGTTCAGGCCCCACTTTGGGGATAATTCCCCATCATAGCAGGCCTTGGAGCCCCTGAGATAAAGCTCCGGCCTGGGACCTGGCTGGTTGCTAATACTCAAAAAACTACTACAGGTTGGGATTTCCCTGGCAGTGCAGTGGTTAAGACTCTGTGCTTCCACTGCAGGGGGCAAAGGTTCGATCCCTGGTTGGGGAACTAAGATCCTGCGTGCCACGTGGTGCGGCCAAAAAAATTTAAAAATTTTTTTAAAAAAACACTACTGCAGGTTAACTCTGCTGCGTGGGTCCTTTAGCATCATCCTATACTAAGTTGGCAAATACAAGGCACGTCAGCCACCAATGTCTCTCTCTGGAACTACTCTATCAGACGCAAGCTGCAGCCTTTTCAACACAGGGCTCTGGGCAGCCTCTACCAGGCCAGGGGAGCTGGTCTAGAAGATAAACCCTATTTGCTGTGCAAAATCTACTCCAGCCTCGGCTTCATACATGAAGCCAAACGGGCTGGGATCCATTTGAGGGCACGTGGTAAATTGGGGTGAAGGTCCTCCAGGCCAGCACTCTTCGAGTGGCCCCCTGGCTAGTCCCCCAGTGTCTGCCTCCCAGCCCCATACCTGCTGCTTCCACTCAGGGCTGATGCTCCGGCAGTACTTCCACACCATGTTCTTCCTGCACAGCTCCCGCAGCAGCTCCGAGGCCTGTGGGCGTGAGCGAGGTCAGGGCACCCAGGCAGCCTGGCTCCCTTCCCTCTGAAGACAACAGGCATGTGCCTACCATCAGGCCTTGGCCTAAGTGACACCCCCTCAACCTGGATCACTCTTCCATTCCTGAGTTGTTTCTTTGCAAAGAACTCATTCTTGGGACTTCCCAGGTGGCGCAGTGGTTAAGAATATGCCTGCCAATGCAGGGGACACAGGTTCGAGCCCTGGTCTGGGAAGATCCCACATGCCGTGGAGCAACTAAGCCCGCGCGCCACAACTACTGAGCCTGCGCTCTAGAGCCCGCGAGCCACAACTACTGAGCCCGCGTGCCACAACTACTGAAGCCCTAGTGCCTAGAGCCCATGCTCTGCAGCAAGAGAAACCACCGCAATGAGACGCCCGCACACCGCAACGAAGAGTAGCCCCCACTCGCTGCAACCAGAGAAAGCCCGCGCGCAGCAACAAAGACCCAACGCAGCAAAAAATAAATAAATAAAATGAATAAATTTACAAAAAAAAAAAAAAAAGAACTCGTTCTCTGCAGCCCAGCTCCAGTTCCCTTCCCTTCCCTGATGGCTCCTTTGGTCACATGGTTACTAGGTCCCTCCGCTGAGCATGCTGGTGGTTCCCAGGTCAGCAGGGAGGGCCCACGGACCTCACGCAGGGCAGGTGGCGGTGTGGGCCAGGAAGTGTCCAGGATATTCCGGGGCAGCTGCCGCCGCAGGTTGAGCAAAAAAGAGGTGCGCACGTGATCCAGGAAGAAGGCATTCTCGGGGCAACGGGGTGCGTGGCGCAGAATGAAGCCGCGGATGAGCCTGTGGGTGGGGGTGAGAAGCCTGGTAACGGACCCCCGCACACACACACTCTGCACCCCGCGCCCCATGGCGTCCAGTGCTCACCGCCGGATGGTCTGTGCTGCCCACTTCCTCTTGGCTGCCTTCCTCCGGCCCAGCGTTCCTCGCCACCACGACTGGATGCAGATGGCTGCCGAGACCACAGACGGCTGACCTCTATCTCCTCCCCACCCTTACCCTAGCCCCTGCCCTCCTGAAGACCCCTGGGCCCCCAAACCTGATCGCTTCACTCGGAGGAATTTCTGCCGCCAGTGAAAGCCCCTCCAGGTGGCCTGGATCTTCGTGGCTGTAGTTGGGAAAGAAAGTCACTTGGCCAGAGCGCAAGGGACCTGGCTGGGGGCCGGGCACTGTCAGACCTCACTGAGTGGCATGAGTGAGGGGAGTGGCTGAATGAGCATTAAGTGAAGGGAGAGTAAATGAAAGAGCAAGGAAGCGAGCAAAGCAACATGAGAACATGCTGAGTGTGTATCCAAGGGCAGGAGAGGGGGTGCTGGGGCTGGTGACGAGGAGGGCAGCTGAATGTGGGCGTGGCGGACTTCCTGGAGAAGGAGCCCAAATGCAGTGATTTCTTTCCTGCTCCCCAGAATGGACTCCACTGGGATAGGAAGGGTGGGGCCCCTCTCTCACCCAGGCTCTGCCGCCGGACCTCCAAGGCGTCCTCTGTGGCAAACAGGGTCTTGGGGAAGCGGATGAAGATCTTGGTCCTGTGAAGGCAGCACTGATCAGCCCCTGGTTGCCACCCCCGTGCCCCCCAAACACCAGGCGTGGGAGCCACTCACCTGCCCATCTTGTACTCTTCCGGCTTGTAGCCGAGGTACCTGACCAGCACAGCCACCCCATCCTGGGGCCGTCCTGCCCATATGGGCCATGTCTCTGGGCACAGTGACTTGTACCTGGGGACAGGAGGGGCAGAAATGCACTCAGCCCCCACCCCTGCCAGCATCCTTCTCTGGGGTCCCAAACCAGCTTTCCCGGGCATCTGCTGGGTGCTCCCACTGACTCACAGCTCACAGAAAGCCTGAGAGGTCGCTCTGTTACTATCCCTACTTTAAAGATGAGGAAACTGAGGTTTCTCATCTGCCGAAGGTCATGGGGCTAGAAAGTGGTAGAGATAGAATTCACACCTGATTGACTCCCCAGACCCCAAACTCAGGATAACCCCAAAGCTGCTCTATCCTTTCTGAGCTGATTGGAAACTCTGCCCTTTTCATAGGCTTTTACTATCTCCGCTGGTGATAGATAGGCATGTGGATATGCACGCTTCATGGACCCCTGAGCAGCTGCTCTGTGAGGGCAGGGCCTGGGGGGGGTGGGGAGGGCTGGTCTTTGCTCTACCAAGCTTGACATTAGGCCTGCAGCATGGAGGGGCCCCTGGTGTGGATCCCGCAGCAGCTCAGAGCCCCGTCCCTGAATGGGGCTGAGAATCGCTGTCCTCCCTCCCAGGATCTAGGAGCCTCCGACGACCCTCCCACCCCTTTCCCCTGGCGCTGAGCCAGGCCCCGCCCCCACCTCTGCAGGAAAGCCTCGTATTTGCGGCGATAGGCAAAGCCGGCTCTGCGCACGCGCAGGTTCTCCATCAGCCCCAGGTACTTCACCTGGTGCCGGATCAGCACCTCATCAAAGCGGCCTGGGGGAGGGATAACCGGGTGGTCAGAGGGCTTTTGCCGCCATACGGCCGTTGCCTCTGCAGGGGAGGCACAGCCTGCACCGGTCCAGGAGACAGAGGGCTTACCGGGCTGCTTGGCGTCATTGGGCTTGATGCAGCGGACGTAGGCAGGCTCCTTAGACTTCAGGATCTCCACCAGCTGCAGGAGGCTCATCTTGAACTGGGTGGCCACCTGCTCAGCCAAGATGAACGGAAGGTTGGTTGGAGCTGGGCTGAGGCTGCTAACCCCTGCAGATGCCACTCCCTGTGGCAGAGCTCCGAACCCCCCCAGAGACCCCTCCCTGGGGCAAAACAGAACCAGTTCCCACAACTACCCCTGCCCTGCGTGGGCCCTTACTTTTTTTTTTATTTTTATTTTTTAATTACAACACTTTATTCCAGCTTCGGCAAAGGTCAGAATTCTGAAGCTCCTGAAGACTGGGCAGCATTTCCACGTGAAATGTTACAACTTTACAAGTTTTGTTTCTTATTTAATTCTACATGCAGGAACTGAAACTTGGTAAAAGAAAAAATGCAAAAAAGCCAGAAAAAAAGATGTAATCAAGTTGTAGGGTATAGATGTGCTCTTCAACTAAATTTACTGTGCCTATTGGAAACCAAATGAAAGACAACTATCCTAATAAATTAACAGATTGCCAGAAACAGGCTAAGAACCCTCATTTCTATTTAGTGGGAGAAAACAAAACAAAACAAAAATGAAAGCAAAATGAAAGCTCTATTTCCATACTTTGTTTAGAGACAGAGGCTATAAACCCATGAAGGTCAACAAAATCTCCACATCCCCTTCTCCCATCACCCCTCCGTCACAATAAAGGGGCCAGACTACATCACCTGCATCCCTCTGGCCGAGCTAGAGACCTCAGTTTAAGAACCTCATTCCCGTCTTAAAAATCCTGCTCAGGTCTCCTGGCAACCTCAATCCTATGTCTTCCTTTGGCAGCCACTCTTTCTCTTTTTAGAATTTCAGGGCTGCATTCCTAAACAATGTGTCCTACTCCTATGCGTTCAACCGTTATCCCTGTACACTGCACTGCAGGAGCTTCAAGGACTTCAGGCCTGTGGGAGAAGCGGATGCCTCAGCAAAGATTTGCAATCCATTGTGGTCCCATTAATGCCAGGGGCGTATGCCTGGGGGTTCTGGAAGCATCAGGAAGGGGCAACTATTTCAGTCTGTGGGGTAGGGGGCATCAGGAAGGGTCTTCTGAAAATAACCCTTCAGCTGAGAATTAAAGGATAAGTAGGAGACAGCCAGAAGGAAGGCAGGAGGGGATGGCATTCAGGCAGAGCAACCGAGTGAGCAAAGGCTTGGTGTACACAGGGAACCACAAGCAGTGCAAGGACCCAGAGAGGGAGAAAAAAAGATAGTGTTAGAGAGGCAGCATCACGGTAGGACTCGAGAGCCACATTAGGGAGATTAAATTCTATCCTGAGGGAAATAGGGAGCCAAAGAGGAATTTGGAGGGAGGGAATGACAGGAAAAGATCTGCCTTTTGGAATAGCTCTACAGCAGACAGGTGGAGGATGGTTGGTAAGGACAGATGGGAAGCCAGGAGACCACAGAGGAGGCTGTGGCTGGCTCAGAGGACCGAACTGAAGTAAGGGTTACAGAGAGGCCGAGAGGCAAGGGTATTCAGGCAGCAGAAACCGGCAAGATCCAACGGTTGTTAGGATGAGGGCAATGGGGGAGGCTGAAGAATCAGGGATGATGCCCAGGTTTCTATCCTTCAGGACTGGGTGGAGGGTGGTCCCTGCCCTGAGTTAGGGAAACAGAAGGAGCAGGCCTGGGACACTGGGTAGTCAAGGGCCCTTTATAGACTACTGGGGTCTGGAGTGCCTGCAGGCCACTTGGAGATCAGTGGAATCTATGGCTTGCTGGAGAGGCCTGGATCGAGTGGGTGTGTCCTCACGAGGGTCAGGGAGGGGGATATGAGGCCAAGGATGAGAATGCTCAGGGAAGGGGCGGGGGTGGGGAGCAGAGGGCAGGGTCCCAGGGAGTCAGACTCTGGACAACATGCTGCCTCCATGGCCTCCCTGCCTGCATGTCTCGGCCTGCAGCACTGTGGCTTCTACCTCTCCATGACCTTGTTCTTCCTGGGACTGCCCTGGCACTCCTCCTGCCAAGCCCAGCAGCCACACCTCTGACCACAGCTCACTGGAGCTCTCCCTGCATCTGGCACCACTGGCCATATCTGCTTTTCCCCGTCTCTCTCCTTGAAAATGTCACTTTCCTGTCCACCTCCTGGTTTTTTTTGGACTGTGTACCTGTGTGGGGCCCTCTGTCTATCTGATAAGCACCTACTCATTCCCAAGTTATCTCAGATGCTTCCTCCTCCAGGAAGCCCTCCATGACCACCTCCCCTCTTCTACTCCCTCAGGCAATTTGCTGCTCCCTAAGTTTTCATAGCACCCTGTGCACATTTCTAGGAGAGCACCTATTCATTTTTGTATCCAAAGTGCCCAGCAATGTCCACTACAAATGTCTGCTGTGGGGGTGAATGCACGCAAGTGCCCGCACAGACACAGGTGTCCACACTTAGAGACAGTGCACACACAGGTACACATGGAAGTAAGCACAGATGCACCCACGGGCAGCCTCCCAGACACACACCGATGCACAGCCAGGCACCAGTGAACACACGAACTCACACACACACTGCTAACTCGCAGCTCATGCAGGCACTGGTCCCGCTCCCGTGCACACACACACCCCCTCGGGTCCCACAGCCTTCACACCGTCTCTGGCCGCTTCTTGTCACTGAGCTCGCTCCGGTCGAAGCACTGGCTCATGATGGGATTTTCCGAGCTGCACATGGTCTGTGAGGGCAGAGCAGGGCGTCATTGTGGGAGCAAAGGGTAAGGCCTGTCAGATTCCTGGGGCAGAGGTCATTCAGAGCCCAGACCGCGAGCCCTCCCCCTGGTCCTCCTCACCTCCTTCAGGTTCCGGAAGAGAAGGTCATTGTTTTTATCCAGAAACCCTGGAAGGAGAGAGCAGAGGTGAGGGGAGGGAGAGCCCCTCTCCCTGCCCACCGTGGGGACCCAGCCCCAGGATCCTCACCGGTCACGTTGTAGGTCACCTCCCCAGCATAGTGCAGCAGGCGGAACTCCCCGCGGCCCAGAGATTTCCTGGTCCGCTGGTCAGCCAGCTTGTGTCTGGGGGTGACAGGGAGAAGAAGCTGCAGATTGCAGGCCTGAGCCATGCACCCTGCCTGCTGAAGAGACTTCAAGAGAGGAACCAGGCATCCCGTAAAAAGCTGGCAAGGCGGGGCCACCTCCCTGCACAGAGGCCGCCACAGAGGCTCAGAGAGGTAGATGGCTTTGTCCTGGGTCACACAGCACCAGGACGGGGACCTTGGCCTCCGCACCACCAGGGCATGCTGGGTGGAGGGCTACTTGGCGTTGCTTTTGGCTGTTACATGGCTCTGCTCAGAGGGCTGAGTGCTGCCCACTACATTTTAAGACTGGAATCTGCCCCAAGAGACTACTTATGTCTTAAGCATGTTTATACCCTTTAGCCCGTTTTCTACTTTTAAGAACAATTCCAAGCAACTAACCAGAGAGACCAGGCAGAGATTTAAGGCACAGAGATAGATATTCGTGGCAGCCCTGTTTTCCCAGCAGAAACCTGGAGGCTGGACGGGGCCCCCAGAGGCTGGGTGAGAGCAGTGGAGTATCTGCTTTAGAGCCGCTGGAGGAATTGTTTTGAGGAAATTTTTCTGTTTGATGATACAGGAAGATACTCAGGATATAACATCATCCTGAGCCTTACACACAATAAGTTCTCAACTACGAAAAAAAAAATGTATAGAAAAAGGCAGGAAGAAAATGTCTCGAATTATTAACAGTGGTGACCTCTAGGTGACAGGATTACAAGTGGCTTTTGCACACGTTCCAACTTTTCTCTGATGAGGGACATTATTTTTACAGCCAGAAAAAGTGTTTTTTTTTCTTTTTTTCTTTTTTTTTCAGGCAAGGCTTTATTGGGGCCCCTGCTACAGCAGGTGGGGGGAGTGAGAACAAACAACAGGTTCCCTTGCTTGCTCGCTCCAGAGAAAGGTTTTTAATATTCCCTTAAGCAAAAATTGCTCAGGAGTTCCCTGGCAGTCCAGTGGTTAGGACTTGGCACTTTCACTGCCAGGGCCCGGGTTTGATCCCTAGTCGGGGAACTAATCTGCAGCCCTGGGCCTGAGTCCCAGCTCTGGACTTAACTAGATGTGAGATAACCTCGGGCAAGTGGCTTCATCTCTTTGAACCTCAGTAAAACCTCCTCTAGGGGTTGCTTCAGATTAGAGGAGGTGATGTACTCAAAATACACAGGGCAGAGCTGGAACAGAGAGGCTTGTTTCTTTTCTCCCCTCACTCTGCTTTAGGGGATTCCTTAAATATAAAGGAATTTCCAAATAAGGAAGCTAGGAAAATCTTAGGAAGTTTCATTCTCAAAAGGATAAGGAGGAAGCTGTGCTCCTCGCTTGTGACTCTGCGGACGCACCAGGAGCCGCGGCTCTGTGTGCCTGTCCTTCCCTTAGTGCCTCCTCTGGTCATCCCCTTGTGACTGGTGTTCAGTGATGAGGGGGCACTGCAGGCTTTCACAGGCTCTGCCCCAGGACGGCCCCACAAGCCCACTCACGTCAGGACCACAGGCTCTGCCCCAGGACGGCCCCACAAGCCCACTCACGTCAGGACCACAGGCTCTGCCCCAGGACGGCCCCACAAGCCCACTCACGTCAGGAAGTGTGGATGGTGCTTGACTGTGTCCTCCAGCTTCTCCAGGAAGGTCAGGTCCGTGGCCTCCCCGGGGCGCAGACACTCCTCATCCTGGGGGGTGTGGCAGAGGGTTAAGGGTGTGTCGGGGAGGGACTGCAGAGCACAGGGACTCAGGGGTCCCCATGGGAGGCGCAGACACAGAGGAAAGGGGCAGGTCACAGGGAGCCTCCCAGACCTGGCCAGCACCTCACCTCACCCTCCACAGATAGCCCTGTCCTGTCTCTGCTCAAACTCTGGCTCTCTGCGGACAGGCCCGGAGACCAAGGGGAAAGGGGTGATGTCATCCCACCCAGCCCCCAACACGGGGCCTTGGAGGAGCAGACGGCTCACCAAAATGGAGATGATGCCCTTGAACTTCTCCTCCACCAGGTCACAGATGATCTTGTTGTTGAAATACTGGACAGGCTCCCACTGAGGGGCAAGAGGGGAGGAAGGCATCATCATGGGGCCCTGGCACCTCTCCTGGGGAGACCGACGCCTGGACGTCAATTCCATGGCACATGGGGATGCCCGCAGGCTTGCACTCACCGCGATGCCCTCTGCCTCATACTCCTCCTGTTCCGACTTGAGGGTGAGCTCAATGAAGAGCTGCTGCAGCTTCTCATTGCAGTAATTGATGCAGAACTGCTCAAAGCTGTGAGGGAAGTGGAGGAGCCCTCAGTAATTCCAGGGGACATGGGACCAGGAGCAGGGGAGGGGTGGGATGAGGCCCCACAGCTCTAAGGGAAGAAACACAGAGCAGGACCCAGGTGGCTGGGAAGACACTGGCAGGGATGTGAGAGGCCGGGGAAGAGGAGAGGCGGGGAGACGGGAGGAGAGACAGGAAGGGGACAGCGGGGCGCTGACCTGTTGTTCTGAAACACTTCGAAGCCATAAATGTCCAGGAGCCCGAGGACCGTGGTACTCCGCCAGCTGGGGCTCTCAGCATCCTAGGGCCAGTTGACCGAGAGCATGGGTCCCAACGTTCGCCAGCTCCCAGCCCCGGGCCTCCCTGGTCTGCCCTCCCTGCCACCTTGGGAGCAGCAGGGGCCAAGCCCTCACCTTGGAGGCCAGCGACCTGTTGATCTTCGTGACCAGCCAGGTAAAGGTGCGACTGTACACAGCCTTGGCGAGCGCGTCTCGCGCGTACGCAGCCTGTTCTAGGTTTAGCGGGCTCAGGAGCTGGGGGTGGAGAGTGAGATGGGGAGATGAATGCAGCCCCTTCCCACCCCTGGCCCCTTCGCACTCAGGAAACTGACCACTCTGCCCTCCCCGCCCCCAATGAGTCTGGGGTTGGGGGGCACCAGGGGAGGACACAGTGGCCCCACCAGAGGGAAGGTGGTGTAAGACAAGAGACCTCATTCCTGAAAAAAAAAAAAAAAAAAAAAAAAAGAGGCCTCATTCCTGGAGGTGAGTCTTCCTTCCAGCCTCACCCTCTTGCTGTGCGACCTTGGCCAGCTCCCTGAGCCTCCCAGAGCCACCCGCCTTACGTCCTTCCAGCATTGCTAAGACCAGCTGAGCAGACCAGAGGAAGGGGATGATGGGAGGGGGGCTGCCGTACAATACCTGCTCCCGCCCCCACTAGCTCCTGAAGCAAACGCTGGGCCTCACCTCTTCGCCCTTGGCGATGATCTTCCTGTGTGTCAGGGCTTCCCGCAACGTTGAGCCTTCCACACCAAGGAGCTGCCAAGGGAAGGGGTCGGCCTGGTGAGGGTGCACTCCCCCCGCCCCAGCTGCCCTGCCCTCGCCCTCTGCTTGCCCCACTCACCCTGGTCAGATACTTGAGCTGGTTCTCGGTGGTGACCTGGGCGTTGCTCTCCTCATCGGCAGCAAAGTGGATGTTGCCCAGATGCAGGACACTGGCCACGATGCTCAGCAGGTCCTGGGGGGACGGGGGCGGGGGGGCAGGTGGGGGTTACAAGAGGGGCTGAGAGCCCCACAGGGGCACAGAGTGGATGGTCAGAAGGACCCGGGAGAGGGGTTTCCCTGGTGGCGCAGTGGTTAAGAATCCGCCTGCCAATGCAGGGGACACGGGTTCAGGAAGATCCCACATGCCACGGAGCAACTAAGCCCGTGCACCACAACTACTGAGCATGCGCTCTAGAGCCCACGAGCCACAACTACTGAGCCCACATGCCACAACTACTGAAGCCCGCGCGCCTAGAGCCCGTGCTCCACAACAAGAGAAGCCACTGCAATGAGAAGCCTGTGCACTGCAATGAAGAGTGGCCCCCGTTCACCGCAACTAGAGAAAGCCCGTGGGCAGCAATGAACACCCAATGAAGCCAAAAATAAAAAAAATAATTAAAAAAAAAGAACCCATTGCTTTCAAAAAATTAGCAAAAGACAGACTGTCTCTGGCAGAAATGGAACTCCTTCTGCCTCTTCTTATTTTCACATAAACAGAGACTATGGTACCTGCATGCAGCAACGAAGACCCAACACAGCCAAAGATAAAATAAATTTTAAAAAGGAGGCGGGAGAGGTGGTAAAGGAAATTTGAGAGGAAAAGGCGGCTAGAGTAGAAACGGGGTGTAAAGGTAGACGGAGATTTTCAGGGTATGACAGGAGGAAAGGGAGGGTCCCAGCAGAGGCCTCACCTCCACCTCATCCTCGGTGAAGTCGATGACCGTCAGAGCCTTCCTGACAACCTTCCAATCATTCTTGTCGTTGATGGAGGAGACTTTGGCGCACTGGCCCTGGAGGAAGGGCAGAGCTGGGTTCTAGCCGTGGCACTGGGCTCCCTGGGTGGCACCCGCACTGCCTGGCCCCTACTCACCTTCACCAGGTACAGGTAGCTCTGGGGGTTCCGTTCCAGGCCCAGCCTGCGCAGTGTCTCCTCCTCGCCCCCCTCCAGCAGCTGGTAGAAGACGTGGAAGTTCCTCTCCCCGTGATTCTGGTGCACCACCCGGGACTTCTCCAGGAGGTAACTGAGGATGTGGCCACCCACAGGGGCGCCCTGTGGGCAGGGCAGGATGTAGCGACTGCTCAGGGGGACTGGGGACAGAGCCCATCTTCCCCTTCCTCTCCTGCCCTCCGAATTCGAGCTCTGCCAATGGCTCAGGCAAGTCGCCCCCTCTGGCCTCAGTTTCCTTCTCTGAGAAATGAGGACGCTCAGCCCTATCTACCTGGCGGCTCCACTTGGATGTCTGACAGGCTTCTCAGTCTCAACAGGCCTGAAACTGAGTTCATCTCCCCTCCTCAAACTAGCTCCCTCTTCCCATCTCGGTCAACGTTCTAGGTGTTCAGGCCAAGCAGTCTGCAGTCCTGGAAACCTCTTTGTCTCCCACACCTCACATCCAGTCGGACAGCCAATCCTGCTGCCTTAACCTTCAGAACCTCCAGAATCCAACCACTGCCACCACACTGGGCCCAGCCACCATCATCTGTCATCTAGATTTAATAATCATCAGCTTCCTAACTGGTTTCCTTGCTCAGCCTGGTTCTCTACCATCTATTCTCAACAAAGCGCCAGAGTGATCATTTTAAGAGGAAAGTGAGGTCATAACACACTTCTGTTTCAAACTTTCGGGACTTCCCTGATGGTCCAGTGGTTAGGACTCCGTGCTTCCACTGCAGGAGACACAGGTTCGATCCCTGGTCGGGGAACTAAGATCCCACAAGCCACATGGGCACGGCCAAAAAAAAAAAAAAAACCCCAAAAAAACCCCAACTCTCTAGCCTCCCTTCCACTCAGAGCTTAAAAAAAGTTCTTACAAAGACCCAAAAGGACCCACAGCATCTAGCCTCCTCTTCTATTCCTTGGCCCCTTGCTCTCTTCTCCAGCCACTCTGGCCTCTTTGCTGTTCATGAACATATCAAGCACTTTCCCCATCAGAGCCTCTGCACTGGTGATGCCCTCTGCCCGGACTCTCCTAGGTATCTGCACAGCTCATTCCTCTGTCTCCGTCAAGCTTTTACCAAATGCCACCTTCTCAGTGCCTACTGTATCTGCCTCATTTAAAACAGCAACTGCTCCCGCCCCTTGCCTCATTTTATTTTTTGCCGTGACACTTGTCAGCTAAATTACATTTTTCTGTTTACTGTCTATATCCCTGGAGGCAGGATTTCTGTCTGTTTTGTTTCACTGCTGCACCACCAGCACCTGGAACAGCGCCTGGCACACAGTAGGTGCTCAATAAATATTTGCTGGTGCCAAAGACCTGGCCAGTGGGCGCCTGCTGAGTGGGAATCCCACTCCCCCTGCCCTGCCCCACCCACAGGTACCTTGAAGTCAAACTGCACATCCATGTACTTCCCGAACCTGCTGGAGTTATCGTTCCGGAGGGTCTTGGCATTTCCAAAGGCCTAGGAGTGAACGGGGGTGTGAGGGGTGCCTGGCAGTCTCTCTCTGCCCCTCCCACCCCCCAGATGCTGCTGTCCCCTCACCTCCAGCACGGGGTTGCTCTGCAGCAGCCGGTCACGCACGGCACCACCCCGCTCGGGGGCTGGGCAGGTCTCAGCATAGAACTGCAGCAGCCGCTTGGTGGCCTCTGTCTTGCCTGCCCCGCTTTCCCCAGAGATCATCACTGCCTGGTCCCGGCGCTCCGTGCGCAGTGCCCGGTACGCAGTGTCAGCCACCGCGAACCTAGGGCAGAGGCCCGTCAGGAGCTTAGGGGGCCAGGGGTCAAGTGGCTGCAGGGAGTGGGAGTCCCACAGGTAGGACCGGGGGTGGGCACTCCCATGTCTAGTGGGGTTCACAAGGGGCTGTACCCTTGAGGATGGGGGAACCCTCCAAGGTGTGGGTCAAGGGAGATCCTTCCCAGCTGAGGATGGGAGTCATATTCAGATGGAGGATTGAGGGGATCACTCATGGGTGGGGGGATTGGAGGTCATTCAGGTGAAGGTTGAGGTCACTCATAGGTAGGGCTGGGAGGTCCCTCAGAGGTGGGGGTCAGAGGGTCACTGAGGTTGGAGGGCCATGTTCAGGTAGAGCTAGGGGAATAAGTCATGGGTGTGAGTTGGGGTGGAGGCTGGGGGGGGGGGTCCTGCCCAGATGGAGTAGAGAGATTCACCTTGGGTGGGCACTGGGCATTCCTCACAGATGTGAATTGTGATTCATTCCATGTGGGAGGTCGGGTGGAGTCATCTCAGGTGGAGATGAGGGGGTCACTCATAGGAGGGGGGGTCACTCACAGGTGGGGTGGCACCTCATAGAAGCTGACGCCCCGGTAACGCTCCATGTGTTGCCGGCTGTAGATCTGCAGGTCCCGGTAGGGGTTGACAGAGACCAGCACAGGGCCAATGTAGGTCTGGGGGTCAGGGGAGGAGGGTCAGAAGTTTCTCCCAGAGGCCCCTGAGCCTCTTTCCCTCACAGCCCGCATCTGTGCCCCCAGCACCCCCTGCATCTTCCCACTCGGGCCTCACGTAGATGAGGTTCTCCCGGAAGCGTCGCCGCAGGTTCTCGATGAAGGCTGCCTCGCTGGTGAAGTTCTCCAGCAGCACGAAATCCTGTACCCCGACCCGGTCACGGGCGGTCAGTGCACTCTCCATGGTCACCCGCACCCCGTCACTGCCCAGGGCCTGCAAGGAGGGGCCATGGGAGAGGGTCAGCGGCAGCAGGTTAAGGGAAGGCCACTTCTCCCCTCTAGCATAGACTGCGGGACTGAGAGGACAACCAGGGGCACAGGGACACAGGGGGCCTGGACACACGACGCAGGGAACACCCAGGAGACGGGTGTACCAGGCTGGGTACAGTGGGCTTGGATGGCAGGAAGCTGGCACACGGAACACTGAGGACGCGAGTCCCGGAACAAAGACCACATGGGACCTGAACACAGGACACTGGAGCACAGAGCACCCAGAGGACACGGGGGCAAGACCACTGAATCCAGGGAGACGCTGGTTTTGTGCAGAGAAAGGGGGGGTCATGAGAATAAGAGAAGGAATGCTCTGTTGACCTTGGACAAAACCCCTCCTCTCTCTGGGCTGTGTCCTTCTCAAGAAGGAGGAGTCGAGATAGACCAAGTGACCTCAAGTCCCTTAGCTCTGGGCCACGTGTGACAGGTGCTTTGTAGGACAAATAGCTCAAAGTGAGTTCTACAGGCAGGGTGGGGCCATCTCTCCCATGCCCACTCCCAAAGTCTCCAGGGGGAGAGTGTCTAGGGACCTAGCAAGAGGCCACCCCAGGCCACAGGAGAGAGATTCCCCCAGGGGACCTCCCATCCCAGCTGGGCTCATCACCCACCCCAGAAGGAGGGCCCTCCCTCCCACAGCTGAACCACGCCCTCCCCACCAGCTGCCAGGTTCCCCAGACACACTCCTCCCCTGAGAGCCCCGGAAAGCCTCAAGGGAGTGGGGATTTTACCGCGGAAAACCCAGCTCCCTCCGGACCCCGTCAGAGGGTGGGGAGAAGTACAGGCTCAACAAGGCCCTCACCCCACAGCACACTCTTCAAAAGGGTCTGAGGGCTCTAGAAAACTGACACCAAGAGTGTCAAGGGTCAGAGAAGAGCAAGGTGGCCGCCGTGGTGGGAGGGGGGTGTAGATACCCAAGAGGCCACTAGGCCTCCTCCAACCGCAGACCACCCAGATCTCTGGCCCGGGAACCCCTCAGGGTCTGGCCAGGGGCCTGCCTCTCTTAGGCCTGTCCCTCACTGCCCCCTCCCCCCTCCAATACTGTCCCGAAGCTGCTGCCAAATCTGGCCCGAGCTCCAGCCCCCTTGCCCTCTGGGTGACGGGTCTCGGCGCTCTCAGCCCTCCCCGGGAGCTATTCGCCCGGCCCAGGTCCGAGAGCCTCACGGCCCTCCCTGCCTCGGCCTCCTCCCCCTGCAACTTTCCGGGACGTTTTTCCACCCGAAATTCCTGGGCCGCGCCCGCTTCCTGGCGGGGCCGAGGCGGCGCCGCGAGGCCGGGAGGGACGCCCGGGACCCCCGCCCTGCTCACCAGCCCCGCTCACCGACGCTCGGTAGCGCATCCTGCCCGGTCGGCCTGGCGCCCTGCTCCGCTGCCCGTGCTCTCGCCTCGGGGCTCGGCGGCGGCGGCGGCGGCGGCGGCGGCGGCGGCGTCACGAGGGAGGGGCCGACCCGCCCCCCGTTCCGCCCCCTCCGTGAGCCTCGGAGGCGCGGGACTCCCCGGGCACCCCCGCCTCCTTCGGTGCTTGGACTCGGGGGTCCCTCCCCAGCTGGTAGGGGTGGGGCAGGAACTAAGGGGGATCTCGCGGCGTGGGTGGGTACAAGGGTGGGGGTGGGGGCGGGGGCGGAGCTCCCCGCCGGGCAGGGGCTCCGCCTGAGTCAGGTTTTCCAGGAGGGACTTCGTTGGTTCCAGGGTGGGGCCCGGAACCCGCGCGGCCGCCGCGTCTACACTGACCCGGAACTCACTTCCGGGCTTGTGTCTACACTACGCACTAGGCCAGGCGCGGGACTCACTAGGCAGAGGCCCGTGGGTCCCGGAGGAAGCAGGATTTCCCTCCCCCCCCTCACTCCAACCTCGAGTCCCGGGAAAGTTAAAAATAGAACGAAATGTCCAAATACGGCCGGCGCGCCCAGGCGGGCGGAGCCTCCGTGCGGGACACTGTCCACCCCCGTACACTCTCTGGAGGGTGGATCCCGTGTCTTTAAGTCTCTAGAAAATCTCTTTAGTTTCCCGCGTCAGCACAGAGCGCGTACCCCAGGGACGAGGACAGCCAGAGCACCTTTGCCGAGCGCGGTGCGTGCCCGGCCTCCATGGAGGGCTCAGCTTTCCATCTGGGGAATCCACGTCCGACTTCCAGCATTTGGGGCAATACCTTTCTCCCCTATCGAGGACATCCCGACTAGGGCCCCTGTGCCCAGGGGCTCTTCACCTCTCTCCTTCCTCTGGAGAGGGTCTCCCTCTCTTTTCCCTCTGGACCTCTCCATACTTTCTGCCCAGGACATCCTCCCTCTACCCAAACCAGCCCCCAGCAGCCCCGCCCTCGCTGGGCTCTCGGTGGGCAGCAGCCTGGGGGGCAAACTCTAGCTCAGATCCCAGCGCTGGTGGGGGTGTGATGGCTAGTGCTTCTTCCAAAAGGCTGGGCTGCTTCTCACAAGCTGTATGACTGCCAGCAGGTCAGTTAATTTCTGGGAGCCTCTCCTTCAGCCTTAAAACGAGGCTAATACCTGTCTCAAAGGGCGGTTGAGAAGGCTAAGATAGGGCGCCAAGGCACCTCCCAGGCCTTCAGTAAACACCACTTCCCTCTCTCGGCCAGACACTCTTTGCACACACGCTTGGAGCAGACCTACTAAGAGCCAGGTCCTGGGCCAGACAGGTCACACTTCTTATATAGCGGGGAAAGCCCCTCAGGCGTGTCTGCCTGCCAGTTAACAAAGAGCTCTCGAACTTTACCTGTGCCCCACCTGACACATAAGGAACCCGAGGCGCAATCGCCGGATGCTGACTTGACCTAGGGGGCCAAAGCTTAGGGCTGGGACCCAAAGCCTCAGCGTGCCCCTCTCTCGGACCTGGGCTCCCCGGGGAGGGAGTGAGGTTGCGGCAGGTGCGGGCTGTAGCGTCGTGGGGAAGGCTCATTACCTCGAGAACAACAGCCCGGCCGGAGCCGCCCGCGGCCCTGGGGACCCCGCGGCGGGGGCGCCAGCTGGGAGATGGGGCCCTCTGGAGGGAGCGAGGGGACTGGGTGCCACCGCGCGCAGCTGGGAGATGGGTGGGAGCGGAGGGGGCTGGGGTCTTAAATGCCACCAGCTTCGGGCTGAGGGCGGGAGGAGGCCCCCTCCGCGAGGGGACTCAGCCTCCCGCTCACCCGGAGGGGAGGGCCTTGGAAGACTGGAGGAAGGGGGTCCAGCCGGTCCCCACCAGGAGCACGGCTCTGGGGCGGTACAAGGACTAGGCTGGCTCGGCTGGCAGCCGCCCGCGGGCCCGAGGCGAGGAGCTGGCAGAGGGGCGGGGCCTCGCGGCCGCAGTGCCCGCTCCGGCCGCCGCCGCGTCAAGCGGCAGGAATGAGGGGAATCCGCGTGCGGAGGGGTCCGGCCGGCCACCCCCGCCTGAGCCCCGCCGCCGCATTCCCCGGATGCCCGCTGACTTCCTTACAGCCGCCGCCCGGTGGCGGAAGGAGGGGGCGTCTCCGCTGCCAGGCGGGCCAGAGGGCCTGCTCCCCGACCACAGTCTCTGGCCACCGCCCCAGGCCGCCTCGCCTCACTGGACGGAAGCGCCTGCCCGGGAGAGGGGGTAGGGAGGCGGGGGACAGAGGGTGTGAGAGACACCGCGGCCAAGGCTGCAGCGCCGGGCGCTTCCTGCGTTCGGAGCGCTGTCTCCTGGTACTGTACTCCTTTCAATGCCCTCAGCCCGAGCCATGAGGTCTGTATTATTACCCCCATTCTACAGACGGGGAAACTGAGGCTGGGCAGGCGAATGACGTGTTCAAGATCCCAGGATTAGTAAAAGGAGAGGTGGGATTGGAACCGGGAAGTCTACCACAGTCTACTCCTGCAGGGCTGCCCTGAGGGAAAGACGCCTGCCTAGCGGCTGGAGGATTTCCCAGCTTCTCTGTCAGGGTTAACATGCTACCTGCCAGGCCGTGACCTTCCTTAGCGAACCCGTGACCGCAGTGCCCAGTACCCACCCTTGGCGGTGTTGTGTGACTATTGACATGTAGGCCTTAGGAATAGCAGCTAGGGAGTGGCCCATGACCTGTGCCCCCTGCATGGCCCTGGACCTAGGGGCTGGCTGCAGGCTGGGGTGCAGCTGTGACCCCTGAGTGACCCAGGACTTATTTCCCAAGGATGCCTGAGTCTCCTCCCACCTGGGGAGGTGTTTCCCATAAAGTTGGCGCAGGCCCAGCAGACCTGGGTCATCCAGTGCCCGTTACCTAGTATGGGCCAGGTGCCCCCAAGCCTGCCCTCTGGAGTGGGGAGGGCAGTGGGCAGCCTCAGGTGTTCCCCCAGCTCAGGGCTATGCGGGTCTGGAGAGGGTGTTCTGAGGACCCCCAGATTGCTGCTAGAAACTGATTTCCACTGAGGCAGCCTCGTGGCCTGTTAGGGCAGCGGAAAGAACCATAGCCTATCTCACCCACAGCGCATGCTGGGCACAGAACAGGTGTTCAGCTTTTTTTTTATCAAACATATCTTAAGTCTGGGCCCAGGCTGCCCCACCAAGGACTGTTCCAGACTCAAGGGAACTGTTGCGAGGGGGAATGGAAAGAAAAGGTGGGGACTTAGGGGTTCTACCTGATATCTCACTGGGCCCCAGTCAAGGGCTGTACACTCTGGCTCCAGAACCATGGGCCTTTTGCCTGCCAGACACCTCTGCCTGGGGGTCCAGCAGAAGTAAACAAAGCGCCTTGCCCCCTAACCTATCCTCCTTGTTCAGTATCCTGTAAGATAAGAGGAGGCAGGCACCTCCAGCTAGTCATCACTGCCTGGCATCAAAAGGCCTGCCCTCCTCGCTCCACTCCTCACACCAAGGGGTCACTACCTGCTAAAACCTCCCCTTGGTTCCTCCATCACTGCTCTGCCCCTGGACCAAGCAAGCAGCCTCCAAACTGGCCTCCCTGCCTTCCTCCCTCCAATCCATTTTCCCACAGCCGCCTGTGGTATTTACAAATGCAAATCCGATCAGTTAACATCTCATGTTAATAGAGTGAAGGTTTATAGGGCACCTGTCCATATGCCAAGCACACCCACTGCTTCTTGCCAGGCCCCTGTATGTGGACTCCAGTAGCCCCCTGTGTCCTCAGTTTACTCCACTGCTCCTGCGCTCCTGTGTGGGTACAGGGGCAGCCGTCTCCAGTCCCTTCTCTCCCCATGTCTTCCTCACCACCACACACAGCCAGGAGGAGCTGCTTCCGCCTTTGCCACCAGCCGCGTGGCTCTAAGCTTCAAGCCTTTGCACCTGCAGCTTCCTTGGCCCTCGCACCCAAACCCCTCCCCACCTGACTGACTCTTAGTCATCCTTGAAGATTCGGCTCAGGTATCACTTCCTCCAGAACCCCTTCCAGACTCCCCGCAACACACAGTCCCCTCCTTATCGCATTCCGCTCTGATCGAAGGTTTCCTTGTCAGTCTCTCCCAGGAGACTGCTCCCGCTCCAGGCCAGCACACAGTGGGAGCTCAATAACCCCTCGTGGACGCCTGTGTGAATGAATGAATCACAGAGCCCGGGAGTGTGAGCAGAAGGCCGGAGCGTGCCGGGCGTTGAATAGGCCGTGGGCCAGCCATTCATTCTCTCATTCATCTCGGAGCCCCCCAGCCGCCGCACTCACACGCAGAGGCCACTGGCGCGGCTGGGCCGGGGGGCGGGGAACGGGAAGGGGCGGGGCCCGGGCGGCTGCTCCGGAACCCGGAGGCACAGCCGGCAGTCGGAGGGCCCCAGAAGGCGCGCGGGGCGCTTGTGTCACGCGACCCCAGCCGCTCCTCGCCGCCCTCACGTTACGCGCAAGAAATCTAAGTCTCCAACAGGCCGAGTCCCGGCGCCACCGGGTCCTGGGACCCCGCACGGGCCGGGCAGAGCCCACCCTCGGCCCCAGCGATCCCTGGACCGGCGACCCCCGCCTCCCCAACCGTAGCTCCGGGCCTGGCTCGCCGCCCGGCCGCTTACTCTCTCCTCCATCCCGCCCGCCAGCGGAGCACCCCCCCACCCCCGGGGCCACGCGGCTGCGGCCCTCCCGGAGTTCCGCGTACCCACCGGCTTGGCTTCTCGGGTGCGCGGGCGGGGGCCAGGCTAGGCGGCGTGGCCGGCTCCGGAGTCGGCGGCCCAGGCACGCTCTCCCCGCCCAGGGCCCGCCCGGGGCCAGGCCGCACCCTGTCGTCATCCCGGGCAGGGCCCAGGCCCCGGCGCGCGCGCGCACCCTCCGGCCCCGCCCCGGCCGCCCCGGTGCCGGCCCCGGCCCCGGCCCCGGCCCCGGCCCCGGCCCCGGCCCGCGTCCGTGTCCGCGGCGGCTTGGTGCAGCACACTCCGCAGCCAGCTCCCGGGGACGAGGCGCATCACAGTCATTCACACACACGCACACACGCACCCTCCTCCGGCTGACGACCGGGCCCACTCTCTGTAGTGCTGGGCGCCGGGTGTCTTATGGGGTTCTCCCTTCTCATCCTAGGGCGCCTTTGCATCACTAGAGCAAACCCGACCCTGCCCTGCGTGCCAGGCCAAGTCAATTCTTCCCCTTTTCTGCCTCGCTCCATTCACCCTCCTTCTCCACCCACGCTACTGCTCTGAGCCGGCCAGTGTCTGTTCTTCAGGCCAGACGGGAAAGCAGCAGCATTAACTGAGCCTGTACTATATACACCTGGAGCTTTGCATGCGCTGGTCCTTAGATCTCAGAGCGGCCCTGTCACCTCGGTGTTGTTAGTCCAGTTCATAGGCCAGCCCACTGAGGATCAGGGAGCTGGAGGAGAAGGGATTCAAACCCAGACCCCGCTTGGAAACACTCTGCTCCTGGTGGGCTTAAACCCTACCCTCTTCCTTCCATTTACCCCTTCTTGTCTGGTCTGTTCCTGTCCCACCAAGGATCAGAATGCTTCCGCACTGCTCACCTCTTTCCCAAGGGGTTTGCTTGAGAGGAAGCTGCCGGGCCCTGGCAAGCCACTGCCACCCTTCCTCCCAGCCCAGAGCATCCCAGCTTACAAGCTTGCAGGGCCTGTGGGGATGAACCACACGGATGATCTCCCCGGTGGGTATCAGCTCCACTTGCAGGGCCATTCCGTCTGTGGATAGCCAGCGTGCTGAGCACTGGGGCCTCTGAGCAAAAGCCCGTCTGCCTGCCCGCCCGCTGGTTCTGGCTGCTCCCGGAACCAGGAATCTAGTCTCACGCTGGGATGGCCGCTTGGTTCAGCTTCAACTCCAGCCCCGGGGGATGTGTCTGGTCCAGTGCCTCAGGACACAGCTGGAACAGCCCAGGTCTGATTGGGAGGCCTCTTGGTCCAGCAGGGTTGGGGCAGGAAGAGGAGGGGCTGAGGGATGGAGGAAATGCTTGTTGTCCCAGGTAACCAGAGGAGCTGATGCAGCCACCCATGGGGGACCCTGGGCTCCAGGTCAAAGGGTAGGAGGCCTTTCCCCCCAGCAGCTCTATGGCCAGGCCTCTCCCGCTGCCCTCTCGCTGGTATCAGCTGGAGAGCACAGTGACCACTCCCCAAGTCAGAATATACATCCTGCCCTAAGCCAAGAGGATCCATCAATAGGCACTGCCCCTCCTGCAGCAGTCCCCCCCCCCCCAGCTTGTCCGCCTCCCACAGCAGCAGGTGAGCCCCTGGAGTTTGAGGCGCCAGGCTGCTGGGGACTGGCCATGTTGGGCAGAGGGGTTAGCTGGAGAGGCAGGAGTGCACTGTGAGGAGGCCCCTGTCCCACCCTGCTCTGGAGCCTCAAATGCTTGAGGTTGGTTCCTGGGTGGCTTGGCGTTGGGGAGCCTTAATCTTGCTTGCCCCTTACTTTTCCGCAGCACCCTCAGGTGTTCCCCACCCCCAAATGTTCCTGTTTTTCTATCTTTATTGTTGCTAAATCACAGCTGACACTTTCCTGGCCTGGGACTGAGCCCTCGGGTCTCCGGCCATTCCTTATAGGAAGTGTGAAGGGGGAAGTGGATGGGGAAAGCGATCTTTCCAGAGGAAGATGCTGGCAGGGGAGGGGTGGAGTCCAGCGGGCCTGTGCCGCTGGCCCCTGGCCCCCTTGGGCAGGCACCTTTCCCCGGGCACCCTTCCTTCCCTCCCTTCAGCTTCCCCCGCCCAGGAAAGGCCAGCAAAGCTTCCTTCATTCCTTCCTTCCTCCGGGAAGCACATCTATCCAGGGCAGGCTCATCCCCGGCGGCCACACAATGGCCCTTATCAGCCGTGGAGCCAGGCACAGAGACCCAGCGCACACCAAGTCTCACATATTTCCTGTTTCCACCCAGCGGGTCAGGGCTGGGCCCAGAGCGGCCATATCCTGACTGGGGCCAAGAGGAGGGAGAGCACCCCCCCTTCCCCTTCCCGCCTCTCAGTCACTGCTGGACTCACCCCTCCCTGCTAACGGGAGGCAGAGGTAGGGGTGTGTGAAGACTTAAGGGCAAAGGGGAGAGGTGGGCACCTGGAGGACAAGCATGATCCAGAAACAGGAGAAACAGGGGGACCCCTGGAGTCAGGAGCCCTGAGGTCCAGCCCCAGGGCTACATCAATCAGAATGAAGAGCTGGATAGTGTTTTGTTTTTGTTTTGTAATTGTTCTCTCACGATAATCTTGTGAACCGGAACATTGTTTGTATTTTACAGAGACTGAGACTCCTAGAGTAGGGCAGAGGTGGAACTGTCATTCGAACCCAGGTCTTGACCCCATTCCTGTGTTTCTGGTCCTGCATGACACCACAGCTCCCTGGCTAAGTTCGGAGGGATCACGCCACTCCTCTGGGCTTTGGTTTCCCCGTCTACAGGTGAAGGGTGCTCTGTAGCAGCACCCACGATGGTTGTGCATGAGAAGGAAACAGGTGGTGAGTTCAAGGGTTCAGGGTCCCTCAGGTATGTGTGTTGGGGGCAGGGATAGAAGTTATCGTGGGGACCTCAGGGTACAGGGATCTAGGGGAGAGGTGGGGCAGAGAGAAGAGATGGTGACATTTTTGGAGAGCTTAACCCAGGACCAAGGCTCAAGACTAAGGTGTGAGGGAGTGCCGGGTGAGGAGGGATGAATCGGTGAGAGCAGAGTATGCACATTTTCTGAGAGTTCAGTCCCAAGAAACCCATTCTACCTACTCAGCAGCAGAGTAAACGAAGTGTCCAACACCATAAGAGGCATGCCCCACCTGGACCAGGGACTCAGAGGGCCACCATCCCAGAACCTCATCCCATTCCCACCTGGGCAACATCTGTCATCCACAGACATCGTCTAGTCTGGATAACAGGGCCCTCGTCCTGGAGTCTAGCAAGGGCCCAGGAGAGTGTGCCCGTTCCCACCACTATCATGAAGGAGTCACAAGTGTAAAAGCCATGTTTCTAATTATCCCCCAATGCAACAGCCACAGAACACAGACGGCCATGGCCTGCTAGAAGCCAGAGGGACAGTTCCTGATGGCTCCCAGGGTGAAGTAGGAATGCAGAGCAACTGGAGTGTCCCTCAGTCTCGGGTCATAGGCTGGGTGTTAATAGTCACAGAGCAGGCTCCCTGAGGTGTCTTCTCCTTGGAAACAGGCTGTAGAGTCAACGGTGGCTGGAGGCAAATGGTGGGAGTGGGGCCGGGCCGTGTCCACACAGCAGCTGGAGAATGCTCTCTGAAGACCCCCGGGCCAGATTCTCCAGAACATCTTGATTCTGACTCTCCTCTCCGCCTGCCCCCACTTCTAGGTCCCAGAGTGATCTAGACAAAGGGCAGGTTTCTGGCCTGTGATGGCAGGCGAGGGTAGGGGCAGACGACCTGGACGGGGCAAGGACCACCCTGGAAAAGTCTGTGGCCATAGGTCCTCTACCACCTGCCAGCCCTTCACAAGAGGGCAGGTTGGGGGCATGGAGCCTGACCCACTAGCAGAAGCGAACCTGGGTCCAGTCCTCTGCTCAGACCCTGGAACTTCCTGAGTTGGACTCCTTGAGCCAGGGGTGGGGGTGGGGTGTGTGTGCTGCTGGCAGAAGGACACACATCAGCCTGCCCACAACCCCTACAGAAGAGCCTGGGTGGAGGGCTCCTCCATCCTGCCTACTTAGTCATCTGCTTCTGCTGAAAGCAGGGATCCCAGATCCTCTGCCCACCCCTCAGGGGGACAGGCAACGAGATGCCAAGACTCCTGGAACCCAGTGCTATGTGGGCCAACCAGTCTCCGCAGCCTGTACAAATGGGAGCACTCCCCCTCCCAGGCAGCCTAAGGCCCAGGGTGGCGTGACAAGAATGCAGGCCTGTGCCAGATGGGGCATGTGCCTGGCAGGCCTGCTTGGGCGGGGCTGGAAGTGTGTGTGGGGGAAATCAAGAAATGAGATGCAGGCCAGAGGGTCCTTCCCACATCCAGTGGACTGTCTAGATCTTCACTGTTGACAAACTAGCTGGTTTCACTCACACCTCAGCAAAAAAAAACCTGTATTTAAGGGGCCGATTCCAGAGATCTGGACTGGAGAGAGCAAAGGAGTGTGGCTAGAGGTCCCCCTGGGAGGTGGAGGATACCGCTGCCTCCTCAGGGGGCCGGGCTGGGCCCCCAGCACTCCTGGCAGTGGTAGGCAGAGCTGGCTGCCAGCTCCAGCCTCCGCCCTGGATTCACTCTATCCCGGCTCAGATCTGTGGTTGGGCTTCATCCAGGGGGCCCTCCGCCAAGAAGGAGCGAGGCTGGATCTGCAGGGGTAAAACAGGCAATGAGCGGAAGGGACGAGGGCAGGCTTCACTCCGTGCCTTCTGTCTCCCCCATCCCCCAAAGGATTCGGCTCCATGGTAGGGGTCGGCTCCTCAGCCCGTGGCCTCAGGGAACTGGTGATGGGCTCAAGTCTTCTGGGCTACCCTTCCTCTTACCCACCAGCATCCATTACCTTGAAGGGTTTGCTTATCCCCACCACAGAATGTAGGTTGTTGCTATAGTAAAAAAGGAGAAACTGATCCTCAGTCTCAGGGATGTCACTAACGTCGATGTACACCTGGAGGGAAGGACAGACGGAAGTGGATCAGCTCCACGGCCCCAGGCCCCATTCAGCTCTCAGCGACTAGGTATCCAGCTCTCTGCTCCTTCCAGAAGACAGGGGAGAGGTCAGACAAGCCCGCCTGCTGGAGATGTGGAATACCTGTCTCAGGAAAGGGGGCAGGTACCTGATTCAGCCCGTCGCTGAAGGAGACCTGGTTGTCCCTGACCCAGACATACGACACGTAGTCATTAATGTGGCGCAGCCCCACCTGTGGGAGGGGGGATCGGGCGGGTGGTCAGTGGTCTGGGAGGACACGGGACCCATGTCAAGTCCTACGGAGAGGATGGTCTCATTTCTAAGGCTGGCCATCATACCACCTGCCTCTTCCCCTTCACTGCTAGCCCCTCGGTGGGCAAGGACCCCTGGGGTGGATGAGGGTAGCTCTGCAGTCTCTGTGCCCAACTCCCATTAGCACTCAGAATAGATAAACTGGTGGTGGGGGGTGCGACTGGTGGGCTCCCTGCCCGCCTGCCACGTCACCTTGTACAGGCCAATCCAGTCCCAGGGGCTGCTGAGGAAGTCTGCGGTCAGGGAGTAGCTGATCAGCAGGTCGCTCTCCTCGGTGCACAGGCTCTCAGGCAGCAGGGTGATCAGTGGGGCAGATACCAATGGCTTCAGCTACACACAGGGGAGGGAAGGGGTTGAAGTCCCACAGCATCATTCCCTTTCCTGAGATGAATGTCCTTACTGTGCCCTTGCAACGGTCAGGGTCAGTGGGGAGGGATGGAGGGGCACCCACTGGTGAACTCTACCAGGCTGCCCTTAGAGTATCAGACCTTGGCTGGCCAGCTGGAAAGAAGGGCCAAAGGCTGATCGGGGATGGCTGGCCCTGCCAGGAGGACGAGACTGGGGGCCGGCTGGGTAACGAAGCAGAGAGCCAAGTGCTGAGGAACGTCAGGGTCAGGGAGGTCAGGGGCGCTGCCGACAGGTTGAAGAAAGAAGCCAGGGAGTTGCTCGCAGGCCCTTCACGGTCCCTGACCCAAAGGCCCAAATCCAATTTGGGGGCCTCTGGTGAGAACAGCTATAGGCATGTGAAGGGACACAGTGGTATAAAGACAGACAAACAGTAAGAGGGCAGCCAGCAGCTCAAAGGAGGTGAACACCGCCTTGGTCATGAGATGGCAAGATACAAGGATGGAGGGGGCTCCCTTTGCAACCTGAGCCTGATAGGTGTAAGACAAATGAAAGCAAGTCCTACTTCACATGGTAGGTAATAAGCATAATGGAACTCAGGAGCCCCAAGGGACAGTACCAAGAGGAAATGGAAACCTATTGACAAAGGGTTTGAACACATTTTTGACAGACAGAGCCATCAACAGCTCCTAAGAAGAGCTGGGATACCTGACCCGGGAGGAAAGGCAATCATGTCCTCCCAAAGGTCTCCCCTGGGGCATCTGCTGACATGAGAACCCAGGGCGGGAGGGTCTGGGGGTGTGGCCCAGCACGGCTGCTCCTCTGCCAAGTGCCGGGCAGCCCAGAAATTTACCTCCAAGTCAAAGGTGCTAGTGACAGGCTTATGGTCACTGATGCTGTACAGCATGTGGCTGACGTAGCTCCTCGGAAACAGGGTGAAGTGGGGGGCTGACAGCGTCGGGGTGTGGACGGCGGCCTGGGGCTGCCGCTTCAGCCTCCACAGGATGCGGTCGGTCCATGCGGGCTTGCGCTTTTTCTCACTGGGGGTGGGAGGAGAGGAAGAATGGGGAGAGAAGGGTTGGCAGGTGAGCAGGAAGGGACCCACGAGCTTGCTGGATTCCCTAACACCAGGGCCTGTCAGCAGTCACGAGACCCCCCCGGGCCAGAGCTGGAGACCAGCATGGCAGCAGGCAGGAGGGTGTCCAATGGAACCAAAAGTATGCTGGCCTTTGTCAGACTCGGCCAAGGACCCTCAGTAGACTAGAGGGTCACAATCGAATTGTGACTCAGAAACATCCCGTTTAAAGCCCTTCTTATTTCTTGAACAAAAGCAGCAGAACATCAAAGAAGCTGAGGTTTGGAATTTGGAGTGAGACAGACCTGAGCTGGAATTTGGCTTCCCCCATACTAAAGACCCGACCTTAGGGAAGGAAAGGGAAGCATTTAGGGAATGCTCACTACATGCCTGCAACCAGAACTATTTATTTCACTCTTCACAAGCGGAGAAAATGAGTCTTGGAGGGGAAGTAACTTTCCCAAAGTCACACAGCCACTGAGTGGTAGAGCCAGGACTCAAGGCCAGGCAGCATGACCACAGAGCATGTGCCCTTAATCACCAGGCCAACCCCTCTTAGGCCTCAGCTTCCTCCTCTGTAGAATGGAGATAATAGTAGTTATGTCATAGGGTTGCTGAGATGATTAAATGAGATGAAACACAAAAAATGTTTAGCACCATGCTTCGTACAACATAAACTCTCTGCATACACTGGCTATTGTGATGCTTTGTTCTCAAGAGTCAAGTGAAAGACCTCCCACCTGTTCTTTACTCACCAGCTTCCCTGACGGGCATAAGAGAGACCATATAGCCTGGTCAGATGATTCGCTGCTTTAAAACCTTTAAGGAGTCTTCACTGCTTCCAGAATAAAGCTCAAGTCTCCAAATGTGGCTTTCAAGGTGCGCAGGAGTCTGACACCCCTTGTGCTACCTTATCTCCCTCCTCTGCCCCAGACCCACCTCACCATGGTGAGCCTCTCAAGCCTCTGGGCCTCTACTCTTACAGCTTTTGCTATCTATAACTCCCTTTGTCACAGGGAGAGGCCCAGTTCCAGTGCTGTTTTAGTCATAAAGCCGTCACTGACCTCTCTGCTTCCAAAGCATTCTACACAAGTACATCTCCTATTACATTATATTGTAGTTTACTGTTTCCCAGTCAGCCTATCAGTTAGCATGTGAGCTTGGAAGGTAAGGACGGACGCTTGGCATCTCCTGTGTATCCTCAGCATTAGCACAGAGCCTGGCATGCAGTAGGTACTCAACATGTGCTCGTGAAACCCAAAGAACTAAAAAAAAAACAAAAACCCAAGCTCATTCTCTTTCCTCAAAAATGCCCACCTAGGGACTTCCCTGGTGGCGTAGTGGATAAGAATCCGCCTGCCAACGCAGGCGACACGGGTTCGATCCCTGGTCCGGGAAGATCCCACATGCCGCAGAGCAGCTAAGTCCATGCGCCACAACTACTGAGCCCGTGTGCCACAACTACTGAAGCCCTTGGACCTACAGCCCGTGCTCTGCAACAAGAGAAGCCACCGCAATGAGAAGCCCGCGCACCGCAAAGAAGAGTAGCCCCCACTCGCCGCAACTAGAGAAAGCCTGCATGCAGCAACGAAGACCCAACGCAGCCAAAAATAAATAAAATTAAATCTTAAAAAAAATAAATAAAATGGTTAAAAAAAAGTGAAAAATATATTTTAGAAAAATGCCCACTTAATCTTTTTTTAATAATTTATTTTATTTTTATTTATTTTTGTCTGCGTTGGGTCTTCGTTGCTGTGCACGGGCTTTCTCTAGTTGCGGCGAGCGGGGGCTACTCTTCGTTGCGGTGCGCAAGCTTCTCATTGCGGTGGCTTCTCTTGTTGCGGAGCACAGGCTCTAGGTGTGCAGGCTTCAGCAGTTCTGGCTCACGGGCTCTAGAGCCAGGCTCAGTAGTTGTGGCACGCGGGCTTAGCTGCTCCGCGGCATGTGGGATCTTCGCGGACCAGGGCTGGAACCCATGTCCCCTGCACTGGCAGGCGAATTCTTAACCACTGGGCCACCAGGGAAGCCCTGCCCACCTAATCTTAACATATACAGCTTCATATGCTTATAATCAGTTTGAAATTCTATTTTGTCTTCTGCTTTATTCACTTACTATTTTAAACAAACATTTCTGATATACTTCCATCACTTCAATAGCAATATGGTTTTCCAGCAACAGAGGCAGAATGGTGCCTCGGTGGTGAACTCGGACTCTAGTATCAGAGACCAGCTGGGGGAAGGTTCTGCCCCTGTTAATTAAGAGCTGTGTGGTTCCAGGTTAGTGAATCTGGGGAGTGGTGCCCTTGGAGAGGGCATGGAAGCTCCTTCCCCTTCCCCACACCTTGTCCTACACATCTCTTCCATCTGCCTGCTTCTGAGTTATATCCTTTTACAACAAACCAGTAACTTAGTCTAAAACAAAGCTCTGCCCTTGGGCAAGTGACTTCATCACTCCAAACCTCAGCTTCTTCCACTCTTAAGATGGGGTGATAACAGTGCTTACTTTAAAGAGACATTGTCGAGGGAGTGGTCAAGAAGTGGGAACTGGCTAAACCACCTCTGCTCGGGGCTCCTGGGTTGTTTCAATCCTTCACTCTTCTGAGGAGTGTTCAGGGGATATCGGAATGTGGTATTCCCATCCCAGAGACAACAGACACTCAATCTCCAAACCAATCTTGGACATTCAGTGCCTAGCAATTCTTAAAACTTGGGAATGAACCACATGAAAGTACCACTCTCCCTTTCAAAGCATCCTCCCCCCTCCACTTCCCTATTATGGTCAAGAGCCCATACTTGCTGTCCCGTCAGGATCCTCCCCAAGTCCTGACCACAGCCTGACTCTCCTTCCCCCTCAGTACCTCAGCTTGGCTCTCCTTCCTCCTTGGGACCTCAGCCTGTCTCCCTTTCCTCCTTTGCCATGGACTGGTCCACATTCATCACTGGGCACCTGTATTGTTCATTCTTTTTTTTTTTAATGAATTTATTTATTTACTTATTTGTTTATTTATTTTTGGCTGCATTGGGTCTTCGATGTTGGGTCTTCATGGCTGCGCACAAGCTTTCTCTAGTTGCGGTGAGCGGGGGCTACTCTTTGTTGCGGTGCGCGGGCTTCTCATTGCAGTGGCTTCTCTTGTTGCAGAGCTTGGGCTCTAGGCGCGCAGGCTTCAGTAGTTGTGGCACGCGAGCTCAGTAGTTGTGGCTCGCGGGCTCTAGAGCACAGGCTCAGTAGTTGTGGTGCACGGGCTTAGCTGCTCCGCAGCATGTGGGATCTTCCCGGACCAGGGCTCGAACCCGTGTGCCCTGCATTGGCAGGCGGATTCTCAACCACTGCACCACCAGGGAAGTCCCATCACTAATGCTTTTTTTGGCTCAATGGTCGTGACTGAGTACAAGAATTCTTTCTGGAGATTACAGGCACACCTCGTTTCCTTGTGCTTCGCTTTTCTTGTACTGCGCCGATATTGTGATTTTTACAAATTGAACGTTTGTGGCAACCCTGCATCGAGCAAGACCATTAGCACCATTTTTTATTTTATTTATTTATTTAATTTTTTTATAAATTTATTTTATTTTTTATTTTATTTTTGGCTGCGTTGGGTCTTCGTTGTTGCACACGGTCTTTCTCTAGTTGCGGCGAGCAGGGGCTACTCTTCGTTGTGGTGTGTGGGCTTCTCATTGCAGTGGCTTCTCTTGTTGCGGAGCACGGGCTCTAGGCACGCGAGCTTCAGTAGTTGTGGCAGGTGGGCTCAGTAGTTGTGGCTCGTGGGCTCTAGAGCGCAGGCTCACTAGTCGTGGCGCACGGGCTTAGTTGCTCCGTGGCATGTGGGATCTTCCCGGACCAGGGCTTGAACCCGTGTCGCCTGCATTGGCAGGCGGATTCTTAACCACTGTGCCACCAGGGAAGCCCCAGCACCATTTTTTAAACAGCATTTGCTCCCTTCATGTCTCTGAGTCACATTTTGGTAGTTCTTACAATATTTCAAGCTTTTTCATTATTGTTGTAATTGTTACGGTGATCTGTGATCTTTGATGTTACTATTGAGAAAAAAAATTATGACTTGTTGAAGGCTCAGATGATGGTTAGCATTTTTTTACCAATAAAGTATTTTTAAATTAAGGTATGTACATTTTTTTTAGACATAATGCTATCGCACACTCAACAGACTACAGTATAGTGTAAACATAACTTTTTTATGTATCAGGAAACCAAAACATTTGTGTGACTCTTTATTGTGATATTAGCCTTACTGCGGTGGTATGGAACCAAACCCGCAATATCTCCCAGGTATGCCTGTAGTATGTCTTTACTTTCTAAAAATTAAAACCAAGGAGCTCTGCAAGATTCTCCTGGCTTAAGAGCCTAGAAAACTTGAGCCAGTGTACTGACCCAAAAGTAGTGATGTGTTCCATTTTTGGGTCTGAGAGCACTTTTCCTTTCGGCTCCCTATGATGGCTTCTAAGTGTCTCGTTGAACTCTGGAGTCGAGTCTTGAATAGATTGATCATAACATCCTCTGCTCACTGCCTAGCGGAGAGGTGGACTGGGTTCCTGTCGACTGTAACAAAACCATTGCAATCCCTGACTTTAATAGGATTTCCTGCCCTCAGCCCTTTCGCCCTCCCGTGTAATGGAGCTGACCTCGTTTCTCATTACATCTTGGCTCCGGGATGCTGCCGAGGCCGGGCAAAGCTCCGTACCATGCCCTGCATGCAGCTCGGTCCCTCTGTACAGCGGGTCAGCTCCACTCAAGATGCCTCTCACCAGCGCTGCTGACTGATCAGAATGCCTGCGCTCCTTTCTGCCTCCCTGACAGTAACTCTCATTGACTCCTCCTGGCTTCAGCTGCCCGCCTCCTTACCATTTGCTTCACCCTCCTTCAGCACTTCCACACAGAGTTCTGGAACCTTCTATGGGCCAACTCCTGGACTTGAGAGTGTTTATTTGGCTCTCTCACTCTGGGTGGGTCCCTCTACTAGACTGGTTGCTCCTTAAATACCTTATCTTTTCCTTTTGTCCTCTCAGGCTCCCAGTTCAAACATATGCCAGGCACTACGCTACACACCAGGGACGGTCATAAATCAGATCCAGTCTCTGTGCGCTGGGCATTCATAGCACAGCAAGAAAGGCACGCTGTGTCTTAAAAGCAACACTGAAAGCATGGTGTGTGCAAGGCTTGCAGGGAGCATAAGGGAAGGAGAGAACTCTCAGTGAAATGGGCAAGGGTCAGGAAAGGCTTTTCAGATGGTTCAGATGATGTCTGAACTGGGCTTTCAAGGATGAATAACAGACTGATCAGACAGGAATGCTTCTGTTCACTATGTGGGGCTCAGGCCCTGCCCACCACAGAAGCTCCCAGCTGGGAATATTTCAGTTAGGATGTCCCCCGATAAGGCCCCTGTTCCTGTCCAGACATACCTTCATTTCCTGGGCTCCAGGCAAGGGGAACTGGATTCACACAGACTCCAGTTCAAATTCTTGCTCTGTCACTTACTCTGTTACTACCTTACTTAGATCTTCTGAGACACAGTTTCCTTATTTGTAAAAAGTCAGTATGAACAGCGTCTACCTAATGAAGATACAGTATGAATGAAGTGAACTGATGCGGGCAAAGCACTCTGCACAATGCCTGGCCCATGGTCAGCACTCAATAATGTCAGTCACAATGTGGATTATACCTATTATGTGGAAATAATATCTGCCTTCTCCTTAGCAAGCCTTTGCTCCCCCGATCCTGCCCTCCTTTCTGCTGCTGCTGGCAAGACTGGCTGTGAACCCAGAGGCACTGTGGGCTAGAGGAAGGCATCGTGGGCAACACAGTCCAGAGAATTGGGTCTGAGCCCCAGCTCCGCCATCACTAGCTGAGCCACCTGGGTAAGACCTTGAACATCTCGGAGCCTCTCTACGTCATCTCAGTAACTTCCAGTCTCCTGCTGGTGTCCCTCCCATAACCAGGGGTGTGGGCAGAAGGACACCTGGCCATACGGTCTGTCAGCAGCTCTCTTCCTGCTGGCAAGCGAGGTTTTGAAGTCAGTTGGTAGAGGGTCCCAGCCCCCAAGGCCCCAGCCTGTCCCACTGAGGCCTGACAATTTCCACAGTGAGTCCATTGGACCCTCATTTCCAATGGATGGCTGGGGAGACTGTCAGCTGTGGACCTGGCCAGCAGGCCAGCTGGAGCCTGACCTCCTCCCTTCTTTCTGGCTTATACTGTAGCTCAGGCTGGACCCTGTTTTCAGTGTTCGTGGCCTCTTCTTGTGTGCACTGCCCTGGCTGTGACCCCACTCTGTCTTGCTCCACACACCTGAAATGGCTCATGCTCTCCCCCTTGCTTGGTGGGGACATCGTGGCTCTGCCACACGGCTTCCAGCGCTGGGCCAGCAGCTCTTCCTCTCACCCCAGGCTGGCTGTGGACATACCTACTCACCTGCTAAATCCCAGAGGCCTGGGCCGCCCTGGAGGCGCCTCCTACCTCCCTCGTAAGACAGTCCTGCTAGGGGAATACATGAAGGAGCTGCTCCAGCTGAAACAGAGAGCCTCATAGCATGTAGGGGGTTCTTTTTCTTCAAAGAGATGAGGATCCTTGCCCTAAATTGGGCCAGGGACCTCTTGCCAGAGCTACTTTTGCCCCTCTGCCTAAGCCTAAGGTTTTGGTGGTCACTTGGCCCTTTCTCAGCTTCTGAGAAAGGTTTTCAGTAAAACTGCCACCTGAAGACATGAATCTAAAAATAACAACAGGGACTTCCCTGGTGGTGCAGTGGTTAAGAATCCGCCTGCCAATGCAGGGGACACGGGTTCGAGCCCTGGTCCGGGAAGATCCCACATACCATGGAGCAACTAAGCCCGTGCGCCACAACTATGGAGCCTGTGCTCTAGAGCCCACGAGCCACAGCTACTGAGCCCACGTGCCACAACTACTGAAGCCCAAGCGCCTAGAGCCCGTGCTCTGCAACAAGAGAAGCCACCGCAATGAGAAGCCTGCACACTGCTACGAAGAGTAGCCCCCCGCTCGCCGCATCTAGAGAAAGCCCACGTGCAGCAACGAAGACCCAACACAGCCAAAAATAAATAATAAAGAAATTTATAAAAAAATAAAAAATAAATAATAAAATAAAATAAAAATGACAACAGCAGTTACCACAGTGCTTACCGGGTGCCAGGCACTGGTCTGAGCACATGCAAGGTCTCATTTACTCTTCAGCCCCGTGAAATAGGTATTGTTATCATCCCCGTTTTATAGACGACAAAATTGAGACTCAAATACCGTGTCCAAGGTCATACAGTTGATGAAGGGCAGAGCTGTGCTTCTAACTACCAGATGTACTATCTCTACATTATTCCCCATTAACTTCCCCCCTGACAGTTACTACTTCACCTTCCTAAATAGTACCCGACCCACTCACAGCTGGGGCAGGGCTATGTAATACCAGTAATTGGCTGAGCCAAGCTTTCTGCCCCCCTGTCTGGGTAGGATCAGAGAGCCCTGGGGAGCGGGGACAACAGGGACAACATTCTGGGGCAGGGGTTCCCAGAATGCTGAAGTACAGTCCCCTCAAGTCAGCAATCAACTGTCTTCCCTCCCTTTTGGCTCTACCTACCTGCCCTGCCCCCAACCCCTATTCCTGCCAGCACTGTGTCTCCCCTTCCTGCTCTCTCTGCGGACAATCTGGGACAGCTCCCACGGTCAGCATCTCATGAGGGGGGCGGGTGGTGCCACTCCCGAGAGGTGATGGCTGGATCGATTCCTGCTTCCCTGACACTTCTATTCGGAGGCAGCTCCCACTGCCACTAGGGCCAGCACGATCTGACTTCCCAGGCCCAGATCTGCGACAGGCTGATCCTCTCCTGGTGGAGCCCCCTCACCTGGTGTCATAGTTGTTGGAGTTCTTATCAAACTTGTAGGTGGGCGGGAAGAGCAGGGGGCCCTCCTGGAACTCCCGGAGCAGCGGGTCGTGTCTCTTGGCAATGCTGAGCTGGAGGGAAAGGCACAGTCCCATCTCCCAGCAGTCCTGCCCCAACGGCCCGGCACCACGCTACAGTCAAGGGCTGGCACATGCCATCGCAGTGGGGCAAGAGTCAAACCCGGCCACTCCACCTCCTCACTGCCCCAGCGGCAGCCTCGGCACCCCAGCCCCCGGCGCCCTCACCCCCGGGAGATCAGCTGGATCCTTTTGCAAACATTACCCCATGGTCCCAGGGGAGGCAGCTGCCTGCCATTTCCCAGTTCTTGGACTATAGGGACCAGGCTCTGAATTCCATCTCCCTGGCAGCCACCAGCAGACGTGTGACAGAGGGGAGGCTGGGGTAGCCAGGATCCCCCAAAGGGGTGATATCTCATCCTCTAGGAGGCAAGCCAGGCTGGGGGTGGGAAAGACAACAGGGACACGAGAGGGCTGGCGATGGCGCAAGGCCACAGCAGGCCGAAGCCCTTCTCGCTCCCTAATCTCACGCACACCCAGTGGCTGCGTCCTCGCTCCTCCAGCTGGGGACTGGGGCGGCCGGACAGGACTGGCTGCCCCACCCGCAGAGGCGAGGCGAAGCCCTGTAAGACCCCACCCTGCCTGGTAACAGGGACCTGGGCGGCCTGGGAAAGGAGAACAGGCACTAGAGAACCTCCCCACATCTCATGTTGACCTCCACCCACCATGGGCTCAGACCACCCTTCGGGGCCCTCCCCTCATCAGATACCTGATCCTTCTCCCACAGGTCACTGTAGCACTGATTTTTTATGGATTCCCGAACAAAGTGCAACCCAAAGTCCTCAATCCGAAAGTTCATGTCTCCAAACCAGAGAATGAGGCTTCAGAAAGAAAGGAAAGCAGGCGGCCTGAAGGTTTGTGACGAGGTCAGAAAAGGCAGGACCACAGGGGTTCTGGCCACTCACTGCAGGGCTGCCAGAGAGCAGAAAGCTCGAGGGGTGGGTGAGAAGATCAGGTGAAGACAAGGGCAGGGCCCCACGGGACTGTTCTCACGGCCCCCACCCTGCCGCCATTTAAGCCGAAGAGACGAGCCCCAAGGGGCACGTGGCAAATGTGGAGAAGGCTCTAGCCCTCCCTCCTCAACTGGGCACCAGGAAAGGCTGAGAACCAGCCCTTCCGGGGACCTCAGGAACCACGAGGTTCTTGACCTGGGATGTTCGGAAGTGCCCAGAGTTTCTAGGCAGGGCAGAGCGGCCAGGGAAAGGGAAGGTGTTGCAGACCTCAGGTAGGCAAAGCTGCAGAGGAGAGCAGATGGGGTGTCAGGGAAGAGGCTGGGAGAGGGTGGGAGATGGGGCGGACTGCCTCTGGCTGGGGAGCAGTGACCGGGCAGAGCACGCTTGCCTGGGCTGGCCTGGGGGAGAGGGCAGGGGCGGCAGTTCACAACGGCATGCTCACTCGTGGTCCAGGATGTTGGGGATATCCCGTGCCTCAAAATTCTGCATCTCCAGGATCCGGTCAAAGTGTTCCAGCCGCTGGTCATTGTTGGCCATGTGGGGGGGCAGGTGGCAGTTGATGATGCTGACATAGTAGCCGTAAAACTTCAGGAAGATGTTGACGCCCCCTTTGTTCCCCTGGTAGGTGGGCAGAAGGGTGGGAAGCCATTCTAGGGGGGACACACCTCTCTTTTCCCATCCTAGACCTCCTGTGGGATCTCCCAGGAGTCAGACACTCAGCTCCCAGAGTGGCCTCTCCATCCTCAGAGCCCAGCTCATCCACCTGCCATCCTAGGGATGCTAAGCCCCGCTGAGGCGGGAAGGCGGCTATGCAGGGCACTGGCCTGGACAGAGTGCCAAGATTCATTTCACCCCCTTTTTCATTTGCCCAGCTCTAAAGCCCCCAGCCCTGCCCATCCCAGTGAGAGACGGCCCCCCAGCTCTTGACTCAGACAACAGCTCAGTCCTTACCCAGTACCCGAAGAGGCCAGTGGGGGTGGATTTAGTAGAGAGGATCTGGATAAAGGGCAAATGCTGATACTTGGCAAAGATCAGTAAGAGGAGCCCCTGCATGCGGACACTGGAGACCTGCAGGACAGAGGGGCAACGGTCATTTGTGTCCCTCCAGGCCCTGCGCTGGGCGCTCTAGAGAGCCCTGATCCACACGGATGTCCTGCCCCAGGGGCCTATGGCATCTCAGTGCAGATGGAGTCTCAGTTGCCAAATGATGTATTCTGGAAGCTAAGCAAGTTCCAGTTTCTGCTCCTGGGCTTGAGGGTGGAGGGCAGAGAAGACAAGGCTGCCAGGGACCCTGCCATCAGGAAGGCACCGACTCTTCGGCCCTGGCCCAGGCACGGTCAGGTGCTCTTCTCCTCAGTGCCCTCCTGAGTTTCCATGGGTACTGTGTGCCGGGGCTCAAAGAACTTCAAAGATGCTCTATGGGACAGTGGCTAAGGGCCAGATCTGGGTTCAAATCCCAGCTTGGGCTCTTAGTATTTGATATTGGGCAAGTCTCAGCCTATTTTCTCATTAATAAAGCAGGAATCTATCTCAAAGATGCTGGATTAACTGGCAGCTATTATTTTTTTGGTTTAGGGATTCTTGAAAGTAAATGCAGGGAAGAAGCATGAGAGAGCCTTCTAGGGTGCTGAAAATGTTCTGTATCTTGATTTGACCAGTGGTAACATGTTCTGCATATACATATAAAAATCCACCTGGGGACTTCCCTGGTGGTCCTGTGGTTAAGACTCTGCGCTTCCACTGCAGGGGGCACGGGTTCCAACCCTGGTCAAGGAACTAAGATTCCACATGCTGCGTGGCGTGGCCAAAAAAAAAAAAATCCATCAAACTGTACACTTAATTTCTGTATACATTATAGCTCAGTGGAAAAAAATTAAGAAAATGCTACTGAAAAATAATATAGACTGTGGGCAGTTGGTGTGTACGAAGGCCACGCAGAGGGGATGAGAGCGAGCGCAGAGGACGTGTGTTCACAGATTGGGGAGAGTAGCTACCGTCCACTGACACACTGCCTTGCGCGTTTAATCTTCTAGCCAACCCTTCAAGGCAGCACCGTCCCTGTTCTGCACATGAAGGACTGAGGCTCAAAGAGACTAAGGAACCAGTAGGACTACCTGGATATTCAAAGGATCAGGACTGCCAAAATCCCTGCTCTCTGTGGCCGCGGAGGTGGGGTAGGAATGGGCCAGTGACCCTCCCTCTCAGCTGCAGGCTGTCTACACCCACCACCCGAGTAGCTATTTCCGGAGCATGAGGTGCAGAGGCCAAGGAGGAAATCCCCGGGTGGGGAGTGTGTACTGCGGCCTTCCAGGAATTATGAAACTTGATCCCACAGGCCAGGAGCTCTGGGTGGAGGAGGCAAAGCAGGGGGAACCCCAAATCCAAGACCGAGGGAGGGAGGTGTGAGAAACTAGGGTTCGGCAGAGGTTGCTTCAGATGTGTCCCCCGCCCCCCTCTCCACCCCCGGTCTCGGTCTCTCCCCTTCGCGTGCAAATATGACAATGGAAGTGGGCGAAGGGCTGGACTATGAGGGACTGACTCCCAGGGAGCTGATAAAAGATTCAGGAAGAGTTTCAAGCTGAATCTGAACCCATAGAGTGGGTTGGGGCGATGGGCTCTACCACAAAGGCACCAGCCCACTTCGTGAAGCCGCAGGGAAGGGGGCGTGGCGCAGGGAGGATGGAGGTGGGGGTGGGGCTGTGGGGAAAGGCAGGAGGAGGCTCGCGGGGGAAGTTCCAGTGGAGGAAATGAAGTAGGAGGAGCTAAGGAAGGGACTAGAGGGAGGTGGCTGGGAGCCTAGGAGCCTGCCAAGGGGGTCAGCCCCAGGCTTCTCAACCCGTGGCTGGCAACTTCTGGCTAAGGAATAGGCTGCAGGCAGGGCTCGCCCTTCACCTCCACTCTTGGCCTGGGGAAGAAAGGTCATCTCTTTGGGTGCCAGGCCCTCAGGCTGCTCTCCCAACCTCGGGAGGCCGCATGGATAGAATGAGCTGTGTCCATGCCGCAAGATGAGCTCATTTCCTTGGCTCAATTCCATCCTGCCAATCCCTTGCCAGTTAGCCGAGGTACAAGGAGGCCTCCCGTCTTGGAAAGGGAGTGGTTGGTGAGAGAGAAGCGGTTCTGCCCTCCGAGAAGGTCCAGCTCCAAGTCTGCAGCAAGAGACCCGAGTGTGATGTGGAGGGAGCCAAGGGCTTGGGGGCTGGCATTTTTTAGCCTCAGCAGCAGGACCAAACCTTGTCTGCCATCCTCCTGGCTCTGCCCTCCTCGGGAGGACTCACAGCTCTTGCTTCAGCACCCTTAGGCAAATTAGGGTAATAGAATTAATTCTGAAGAAATCCAGTCACCCAGGGAAGGGAAGAAAGGAATTCTGGTATTTCCAAGGAGCATTGCTTCTTGGAGGTATTTTGAGTGGGAGTGTGCTTCATCCCTTGGCTGCGCAGGGCAGAAAGGTGAGATCCAGCAATCTAGAGCCTTCCTGTAGATGCTCCTATGGTCTAAAGATTCCCCAAAGAATACTGGCCCTACAGACTGAGAAGCTTTTTCCTCCACACCTGTGTCCCCTCTCCTAACCTCTTCGCCCCTAAGAATTTGAGGTGCATATCCCTTATGATCAGAGGACACCCTCTGATACCAGCAGGCGAGTCATGGGATACCTGTCAGCCTTAGACATCATCAGTACAGCAGTAAAGTACAGTAGCCAAGAACATGGGTTATGAAGTTTGAAAGATCTGGATCTGAACCCCAGACATCCTGTGAGACCTCTGAGTCTTGGTTTTACCTGTATAATACCCATATTTCAAAAGAGTTAAGATTTTAAAATAATGTATATGAAGAGTTTGCTTATAATGCTTAACACCAAGTAAGCACTCGCTAGATGGTGGCAGTTATTATGCTCCGAGATTTCAGGCTGGGCCTGAGAGTAGAGATCGGAGGCGAGGGGTGGGGTAGGCACTGAGGTGTTACTAAGCCCTGCTGCACCTCCCCAAGGAATTCTCCTAACCTGAAAAATATCAAGGTGCTAAACTAGCCCCTGGGGTTCCAGCTCAGCTCCAGCTACCTCTGAACGACACAAGGCAGGCAGGAGCTCCAGGGAGCCATGTGCAACTGAGGTTTGGGCCTTTAAATAAAAGGGAAACGGCATGAAAGCTGGAGTGGGAGACCAAAGGACTAGGGATCAGTGATAAGAGATGAGACACACTTCCCAATTGCCCATGAACTTATAAGTTACCTTGACGAAGCTCAGAGGGGAAAGCACATCCATGAAGAAACCGCTCCATGGGTCTTCAAAGGCAGTGTCAGAAAGGAGGCTCATGATCCCACAGTTCATTTCCTGCAAACTGCCCATCCCAGGTCAGAGGCTTCCCCCTGGCCTGGAGGGCACTGCCTCTGCCGCAGACATTTAGCACTGCCCTCAGCCGACTTTCCAGCCTTGGGCTCTCATGACCGTGGTCTCTCCCTCCCCTGGCTGTTGACTGCCAACCCCTTGCCATTGCTGATCCAGGACAACTGACGCTGCCTGGCCCTGATGCAGGCTGAAAGCTCCTGGCCTTCAGACTCCAGAGTGAGGGCGTACAGGTTACAGCGGTTCCCCACAGGGACAACTTGGGACTGGTCAGGCTTAACCTGATCTCGGATACAGGGATGCGTGACGGGCCCTGCAGACACCTACCCAATGACATACACGTCCAGATTCAGGTTCAGGTTGTTCAGCTGAAGCAGATCACTGAGGTCTGGAGGGGGTGCTGCAGAGGCCACGTTCCATGTCACGACATGTATGCTGAGAAGGGAAGCCATGGAGGAAGGAGGATGAGTCCTCGTCCAGGTAACAGACAGGGGACTGCGCCTGCTAACGGCTGCACCACAATCCGCTGTAGTCAGAATGGCAAACGTGTGTTTCTGCATCCGGGGGAGGGAATAGGGCCACTGAACTACAAGCCCTTCATCTTCACCTCTGCCCCCGAAGCAGGAAATTCCCACCCTGGACTGGCTCCTCCGTGCAGGCGTACAGCTCCCTACACCTGGCAGCACTGGTGCTGCTGACACTAGGAGAGCTGCCAAAGCAGGGCTAAAGGTTTCGGAGTCAGGCAAGGGAAGGGGTGTGGATGGGGTGGACCGTCAGGAATTTATTAATTCCACCAGCCCTTCATCTATGGCTCAGTCAGCAACTTTCCACCCCCACTCTTCAATCCACGGGATGCTACAACCACCAGAAAGATTCTGGAGATTCAGTTTTCACCTTGTGAGAGGCCTTAGTACTGCAAGACAGGGGAATTTCAAAAATAACAGAGATAACAGCACCACATTTCCTTCCTCACTCATCTCTGGAGCACAACCAATTCTGCCAAGCATTTCAGAAGAGCCTAAGAAGATTCTAAATAACATGTTTCTCAACATCTCTCTCAAGACTCTACCCTCTTTTGGGAAAAGTCATCAGTTGGATAACATCCACCTCAGCATCACATAAACCCTAGCGAAACAACGGATCTAATCAGCAGCTCAGGGGATGGAGAGACTTGCAAATCTCTTCATTTGAATAGTTACAGTAATGCTCCCAGGAAGCCCCCAGATTGTGCTGAGTACAGAACAGGCAGGGGCTACAAACCCTGCAGAGACCAAGAAGAACCACCAAGCCTCAGGTGAGTCCTAGGCACACCGTAAGGAGGAGGACCTGTAACAGTGGAAGGTGTAGAATGGGGGCGGGGGGGGAGAAGAAAAGGGCAGGATGTCCTCAAACATCTTTTCTCCACCAGACCCTGTTCTTAGAGGTCCATGTTCTAAAGAGCACAAATTGAAGAAATTCTTGGCCAGCTTAAAGCAATTTCCTGCCCCTCCATATGAACATCAATAAAACAATACAATAACCACCTTCCCAGGCACTCAGCCAGAGGTTCCGTGCTTCGTTTGTTTACGGTCTCCCCCTGCTGTCCAACGGAGGATTAAGAGGCAGCTCTTTTACTCTAACGCTCCTTGTTTTCCCAGGGACCTGCTCTAAGTGGATGGAGAGCCAAAGCCGGGATTTCTTGTTCCCACTTTTAGGTCCCACGATTAGCAGCAAATCCTTGCATCGTGACCGGCACTAAGTTGGTGATTAGCGTTGTTCCTCGTTAAAGAACAAGCATGAGACCAGGCTATTGTCACTTCACTAAAGGATCTTATCTAAATCTGATTTTGGGTTTCAGGAGGTCACAACGGGATCAGGCAGACCCCATGATGTATGTGCTGATCCAAAGTAAGAACAAGGTTTCTACTCTAGAGCTAAGGGAAGAATGCTTCGTTATGTTTTTAACTTCAAACAGCCCAACACTGCTGCCTCCTCCAGAACCCAACTGGGCCACCTGCTTGGGGCGTCCAAGTGGGAAAGAACTTGGTGGCCTGAGTTTGGAGGGGGTGCGGGGTTCGAGCCCAACATAGCCCTCTCGATACGGGCCTGGGAGAATGTGGGAGGCCTCTGAACTAGAAGCAGCCCTGTAGGTCTGGCCCCTTCTCTCCCAGTCTGGTTCTGCCCCAGCCCCGCAGCCCCGATTGGGTCGGAGGCAGTGATCCCGCCCCGAGCAGGCCGGCCTGCCCGCAGTCGCCTTCCTCACCTGAGCGTCCTGACTCTCAGCTCGGTCTGTGGGTTCATGGCCGCCATCGTCCCCACGCGGTGGCCCGGCCGGCTCGCGTCTCCCCGCGGCAGCCTGTCCTGGCCCGATCGGCCCCCCTCGGGCAGCAGGTGCAGCCGGCCAGCTCCCTCTCCCGATTGTTTTTCTTCCGGATTTCAACCCTCCGCCTCGGCTTCCGTAAGAGGCGGGGTCTGAGCGCACGGAGGGCTCTGGGTGGCGGGCTCGGGGGAAGAGGCGGAACTCTCCAAGGAGCGCGAAACGGTGAAAGGCTGAGGGGAAAGGGGCCTAGGGGACGGGGACGTAAGAGAGGCGTGTCCTCGTGTCACCAGAACCCGATACAACACTGCCCCGCCCGGCGGCCGGGGCGCGCCGTGAGCCAGACACTGCCCAGGAGGCTCCCAGCGTGCCCCGCGCGACGTCGGCCTGGAGAGGTCGTCTTCCGGCGGAAGCCGCCGTCTCGTCCCTCCCCGGCGCGTCGTGTTTCACTAGCGCAGAATGTGAGGTCTTGGCCCTCGGCGCTGTCTGCCTGCAGGTTCCCAACGTCCCGAGGGGCAGAGGGCGAGGGGAGGCGGCGCAGGCACCCACTGTCCGGCCTGTAATCCAGTTTCTTTCCCAACTACAGGTAATCTCTCTCCTCTTGGTCAGTGAGCGCCTCCATTCTCCACTCTCACGTTCAAGTGTTTTCCGCTTTTCAAACTCATGCAAACTGTTACACACTGGACGTTTGGGGGCTCCTGGACTCAGAAAACTATACATCAGTGAACGAAAAATAAGTCACTGCCTCTATTTACGACCAAACATGAAATGAAGATTATTTACTGTGCCAAAGACTATGATTTCTTTCAAATCACTGGTTCTTAATTTTGGGGGGGGGGGGGGGGGCGGGGGCAGGACGGTGCATGGGATTCCTTTGAAGAACTGATGAGAGCCATGACTCTCCCCAGAAAAATGCCCCACAACTTTACAAACAAGCTTCATGAGGTTTACAGACTCGGAAGCCAGGGTTAAGAACTCCCTTAAATAAATGTTTCCCTTGGTAGGATGGGTAAAAGGGATGTGGAGAGGAGGGGAGACAAAAGCAAAAAGGAAATACTGCCAGTAGAAAGTGGCCAAATTACTTTCAGAAATATGATATCTGCATAAGTAAAATGATAAGGGGATTGTTTTAGTTTACAGAAATCAACATGCCAACAATTTTCAGAGATATCCTGTATCTTTCTAATCCTTCCCTGGTAAAATCGGGGAGATGAGCAAGAGTTTGAGGATACCTAAGTTGTAAAATGGACATAAGGACATCACCAATAAGCTGGACTCCAGAAAGCTCTGTCTAGGATTTTATTAGACTGCTTTTTCCCCCAATATAACCTATATTGGAAGATTGAGACAAAAAGGCACAAACTCACATTAAATAAACAAGGTAATCTAATCAGTTCTACAAAGTGTATTTTGTAAAAGAAGTAGCACTAGGAACCAACCAAAATATGTCAGGGAGTCCCAGCAGGGACTGTAAGAGAATTTGGGAAGATATACACATGTCCACAATACTGACCCTGTCCCCAGCCGCTCTCCATGAGAAGGCCAGAGCCCAGCACCCCTCCTACAGAGGCACTGCTGCTTCCAACTGGGACTGCGGCCCTGAAAGCAGCTGGTCTGAAGGGGCGTGGCACATCCTCAGGTACTACCCCTGGAGCTGAGCCTTGCATCATAAGCCCCTCTGAGTGCTAGTCAGTTTGGGGGGTGGGTAAGGAGGGAAGGGGGGTACTTAAAAGAAGCCAGCACTGCTGCCCAGCAGCGACACTATCCATGGGGACGGAACAGACCAGGCACGTCCCTTCTTATGTTGATGTGGGCTGGAGCCCCAAATCCAGCTGACCTCAGGAAACGCCAGTTCAGCTCTTGTGGATGCTGAACTGGGGCAACAGGTGGAGGTGGAGGAGCCAGAGAAAAGGCCGACAAGGAGCGAGCCCCGCCCCTACAGTTGGAGTGATATGTGTGGATCTCAGAGAAGAGCTGAAGGAAGGAGACTGACAACTGCTGACCCTCAAACCACATAAACAATAGTCCGCCTAGAATATCACCGTTTGTTTCTCCCAGGCTAACCCACATCTGGACTTCACTTAGTTGATGAATGTAAGAAGGGAAAGCTTTAAGCACAAATATAATTATAGCTAATACAGAGCTTGTAGGAAAACATTTATATTTTTCTCCAGTAGGAATGTCTCTTCAACTTTCCCAGTCAAATTAATGCTACCAGCAGTTGGGATGCTAATAACCAACTGAATTGCCCCAGATCCACTACTATAGACCCCACAAGGTGAGGAGACTGTGACAGGATATCTCCCGGCCCCAGAGGGGCCTCAATGAAGGTGGGAGCTAACCACGCTGAGTCTGTCCACCCCCAGGAGGGCCACAGGGAAGCAGCCATCAGGAAGTCACAGGTTTCATCCTGTGTGACACTCCCTTATTGCACTTAGAAATGAGTAAGGCAAAACAAACTGACAAAAACCTAAGGACAGATCATCCCATTCTACTTCTCACTCCCCCAACAGAGATTTGGTCTCGCATTAGCAGTTGCACCCAGGCTAGCATGGGCTTGAGTCACTGCACACTCGGCCAACAAACTTCACAAGGTTTGGGAAATGTCAGGTGACACCACAGCTATCTCAGATTCTCCCACTGGGAAGGCATACTCGGGCTCTGCCAAGTCCCAGGGAACGGTGAAGCACTCGGCAGCTTCTGCTCCCCTGGAGCCTGGACTTTCTCACCAGCCAGCTTCGGTAGAGCTCCGTACTACGATCGCTACTTGCTTTTGATTGTCCAGGGCAGAACTCAGCATGGGGGCAGGATGAGCTGAGTTCTTGACCCCCAAATTCCTTTCCAGCAACTGGAGACATGGGGGAACATGTTCTGGGAAAAAGCTTTTTGCATGCTTGTTTTGTGCAGCATGAAAAGATCAAGACCCATTGTGTCCTGACCAGCCTCAGACAGAGGACAGGAATCTAAGAAAGCACAGCGAAAAGGGGATTATTGCTGAGTGGCAGCACCAGCCCAAAAGGGAAGAGGAGCGTGGACATACAGAGCTCCTCGGGGGGCAGACTCAATTCTAAGGGCCACACGGGACAGTTCCCTCCAGATAGAGTTGCCCCGGGCACATTACGGGCTCTGCGGAGATACAGAGTGGGCAACAGGAGGGCCAAGAAACCATAGGTATTTCTAAGACTAGTGACCAGAGATGCAATGCCTGGGGCAGGGGTTATTTGTATTTGTTTAATTTTCAAAACAGGTTGGCTGGGCCTTGGGTACTTCCATGGTGCCTAGAGCGCTCTAACAGTGGGTTACTGGGAGCAGAGGTCAGAGTTATGAAGCCACATTGCTGTTCTGTGGAACTGGAGGGGAAAAAAATATGTATTTCTAACTCATCCCTTCTCCCCAGGTGAGCACTCAAAATTGCAAAGATTTGCCCAGGAAGCAAAATACCTCAAGTTTATCCCAAGGTTGAAAACTAACAAAGTAAATCGTTTAAAATCACCACATCACAAAAGGCAGCTATTTTGAATGACTAAAAATGTCACTTGGAAATAAAGGGGGCGGGGGCACACAGAAATGGGTCAAGAACACAATGGTTGGAGAGGGAGGAGCTGTAAATACAGCCACCTACACGCCACATATCTCAGAGGGGCAGGCTCCCGCACACATGGGCTTCGTAATACCAGACAGTCTATTTGTTCACAATATTAAAGGGCATCTAGAATTAACTACAGTAAGGGATCAAAGTTGCCTGAAGAATGGGCACAGAAAGGCTGCGTCCGAAGATGGCCTGTCACTCAGGAGGGTGGAGCTGCTGGGCCTTCCTGTTGACCACTGTCTTGCAAAACTAGAAGAGAAATACAATTATTAAAGAAGCAACAGAGGAAAACAGAAACACACTGTAAATCATTGATGGGGGAATTGCAAAAGGAAGGAAGGATGCCAGGCAGTGTGGTGGGGGGCTGTCGGGGGGAGAGGAAACTAAGGTCCAAGCAGTGATGAGAAGCTGGCATCTCCTCAATCCACTTCATCCTACCGTTTTATCTCCCAGAAGTTCTCCTCAAGCACACGGGGCAGGGAGAGTGAGCAGCGGTTTGCTTCACTGCTGGTGAAAGCCCAGGCCTCCTTAGCACCGTAGTGCTAGAGGACAACCAGGCTTTATTTGATAACATAATTTTCTCTCAGAGCCTGATGGGGAGCAGGACCAGGCTTCTCATTCCATGCCTAATCCCCTCTGAGCTGCTGGAATAACAGCAAGTCTGGAGGTGTGCAGGACACTGGGTGCTAATAGAATGTAGGGTCTTGGGAAAGAGTGACCACGTGAAACAAGAGACATCCCATCCTGGTCCTATGACCTGGGCAGAAACACTCTCCAAGTATCTGAAAGATGCTGCCTCTGAACGACTTTGTCTGGGATCAGAGGGTATGGAGAGAAAGGAAATGAAGCACCAGACCCAACAAGGACCACTAGGAAAAGCTGTCTGGACGGCAAATTCCAAGGGAGAGGCAGGGAACAGCTCTGGCACAGGGGGGTACAGGGAGCACCCAGAATGCCAGCTTCAACTTGAAATGGCTCAAGTTACGAGAGGAAGAGTAATTAGGTGCAGATAAGCTTTGATTCTCATCCACTGCCCCCACCCCAGCCGCACTTCCCACCACCCTTTCCTTGTCTCTGAGTGGTTCTTTGTACAATCACATAGATCCCTGAAATGTCTTAACAGTCATAACCTCTTCCTCTTTCCGAAGCCTGAGTGCTATTAAGCATCGCGATCATCATTAATACTAGAGGGCAGGATGAGGAAAGAAGCAGGCTTTCTGCCTCCAGAGTGAGCTGCTAAGCCTTGAGGACCCAAACCGATTCTGGCGTCTATGTCATGCTCAGTGAGAAATGCGGTACATACAGTGCAGAAGGGGGAGGAGTGGCTTTAGTCATCCGCTGTCATTCCTTTCACTGGGTCCTTTTGTCTCATCTGGAACAGAAAAAACAGGAAAAATTGAAGGCTTTTGCTGTTGATGGAACTCTACAACAAATACATTCCTCCTTCTTCTCAATCCTGCCAGTGGATAGGGTAGAGCATTTTTTTGTGCACAAAGCAAATCAGAAGAATAGAATTCTGTGTACACACGGCAAAAGCCATACTATTTATAGCTCTGTCATTGGTCCCACCATCCATGATTTCCATTTGTCTCCCTTGCGTCCCATCGTTGGGGTTTAGTTCTTAAGCTCCTCTCTTTCTTTCATTCATTCAGCAAATATTTATGAAGCATCTTTTTTTGTGCAAGGAACTGCTCCAGGCCTGAACCAGCCTGAATTCAGCCGTGAACCAAAACAGACCAAGTCTCTCCTCAAGGAGCTTACGCTCTGGGACAAGGTGCGGGGAGAACGAACAAACTGTGCCGGGTGGGGCTGCAGGCTGCTGCGACGGAGAGACTGTGGGAAAGTGCTATTTTATGAGCCGGCTGTGGAGGGCCTCTCTGATAAGTGACATTTGAGTAGAGACCTGAAGGAAGTGAGGGGGGAAATCCCGTGGGCCCTCTGGGGGGTGGGGGGCAGGGAGCATTCCAGGCGGAGGGAACAGCAATTCCCTCTCCTGAGCTCTGCTTAGAGGCTTTGCCTAGTCAGCCAGGTGGGCAGAGTTTGGCACCAGAGTTTGGCATCAGAACACAGGGATCGAGAGTGCAGGGAGTGGATCTCAGCTTGGCAGAAGTGCAAGGCTGCTGGAAAACAGGGTGGGATCTTCTCTGGAAGCACTGAGTGGTCCCTGCCCCGGCACCTTCCAAGCAGCAGAGGACACAACTTCTTGTTGGGGATACTGTGGTGGCCATCTCTCTCAAATCCTTTCCAACTTGAAAATTCTAATTGCAGGATGTCTATAACGTGTATATTTTAACTTCCCATTAGATATGTCTTCATTATCCGTGAGTTTTCTGCTCAACTTTCATTCTTTACTCATTCAACAGCTTTTGAGCACACAGAGCATAAGCGCTGGAATCAAACTGCCTGGATCACATTCTGGCTCCATCACTAAATTGTGTGGCCTTGAACAAATGACTTCACTGCTAAGCCTCAATTACTGTAATAATAAAATAGAGATACTAGTACACATGTCATGGGGTTGTGGTGAAGATTAAGATATTCACGTGGAGTACTCAGCACAGCAGAGTGCTTGGCACTCTGTACATGTTATCTGTGTTGTTATGTCTTTGTTCCAAACAGTGTCGTGAAGGGGATGTGTGTGTACACAGCTCTCAAGAACCTGCACTTTTAAGCTACAGCCTCCTCAGCTTTTGTTTTGTTAAGGATAAGGGCACTGTCACATTTTTTAAAAGACAAGAAGTTAACCTTGTGGTGTTAGGTTGGAATGGGAAGTATCTGTGCGATCATAATATGTCAGCTAGATACAGAAATAACTACAGATGTTACAGTCCCCCAGCTCCATCCTATGAGAAAGTCTGGGAGCAGCAACACCCCACCAGTAATGAGCACGTTCAGCACCCAAACACCATCCTCCACTAAAGGAACCAGGGCTCCTTGGTGATACAGCTGATTCTAGGGCTGGTCATGGAAAGAGCAAGACGAGCCTGGAACACCTTGCTGTGCTTCAGGTGAACAAAGGTAACTTCACCAGAACTGGACAGAAAGACAGAATACAATGAAAAGAACACCGAAGTCTGATGTTTTGGCCTAAAATACAGAAACTGGATCTAATCACGCAGAATCACTGGACAAACCCAAATTGAAAGACATTCTACAAAATGACTAGCCTGTAACTTCCACAAATGTCAAGGTCATAGAAGTCCCAGAAAACTGAGGAGCTGCACCAGACTGAGACTAGAAGGGTGCAGTGTGTGATCCCGGGTCGTACCCTTTCCTTTAAAGGAATGGGTTCTCTGGGTTCAAGAATATACAGGAGTTCTCCGTATTCTTCTTGTCATTTTTAGTAAGTTTGAAACTCTTTCAAAATAAAAATTTTTTAAAGACAGAAAAGCACGCTTTAAATGTCTGCTCACTAAGGACCATTCATGTAAATTTTCAATAATCAGGGAGGCTAAGATTTAGTATCATGGGACCAAAGCTCCCTGGGCCTCAAGCAGATCCTTGTATACCCTGAGAGTCCACCACCTGGCTTTAATTTACTAACGCGAAGCCAGGTCCTGTTTTCCTACTGCTTGAAATAAGATGCAACTTCCTATCAGGAAACAGGATAGCTTCCTTTACTCTCAGAGACAAGGTTCCCCCCACAGAGGGTGCCACTGAAATAAAAATGCATTATTTCATTCTTATAATGAAATGCTCTAAGAATGCTTATTTCCTGTTTCCTGGGGCCTAAATGACACAAGAGATTTTATCTGATGTTTGTAGTGTTCCTTGGATCAAACCACTGCAGGCTATATATATACATATAGTCGAGGAACATGAAAATAGAAGCTCCAGTCCTGGTTTGTTTGTTTTTAGCAGTGGTTTCCTCTAGGGAATGAGGCCGAAGGTTGGAAGAAAGGGACTTTTATTCATCTACTTATTTTCTTTATTTATTTGGACTTATAATTTTAACATTTTTCTCTATCTTTTGAAAACTGCTTTTACTATAAGTATGAAATACTCCTTTACTTAAAGAAACTTGTAAAAGTATCAATGCCAATTTCCTGGGTGTGATATTGTACTATTGTTTTGCAAGATGTCACTGGGAGAAACGGATCTCCTCTCTGTATTATTTCTTATACCTGCATGTGAATCTTATAATCATCTCAAAATAAAAAGTTCAATAAAAAAATAAAGCTAGTAAAAAAAAATAAAAAAACCCAATCAGTTTAAGACACTGAAAAGTAACCACAAACCAGTTAGTTCTGAAAGTGCACAGATATGAGGCAAATGTGGAATTGTTTTTAGAACCTCTCTAGGGACTTCCCTGGCAGTCCAATGGTTAAGACGTCACCTTCCAATGCAGGGGGTGCGGGTTCGATCCCTGGTCTGGGAGCTAAGATCCCACCACATGCTTCATGGCCAAAAAACCAAAACATAAAACAGACACAATATTGTAACAAATTCAATAAAGACTTTAAAAATGGTCCACATCAAAAAAAAAAAGAAAAAAAATCTTAAAGAAAAAAAAAAAGAACCTCTCTAGAAAGCCACTCTATAAACAGATTCAGCCTTTGGGGGAAGAAATTTGGCAATAGGTAACAAGAGTCTTAAATTCTCTAATTCCACTTGTAGGAATTTATCCTAAGTAAATAATCCTAATTACCAAAAAAACTGAGTGCATAAAAAATTTTCATCACAGCATTATTTAAAAACAGTGAGAACCTACAACAACATGAAGGAAAATCCAACACAGGGTGATGACAGAGTACAGAGCAATATGTACACTGTTGTTAGAAACATGTATGTGAAGAAACTTTTTTTTAGCAGGAAATGCTTTGTTACAATGCTCAGAGAAAAAAGTGAGAGAACCACCCAGGCACATGGAATACCATCACAGCTAAGTAAAAGTGTGTACGAATTCTTAAAATGGTTATCTTTAAATAGAGTACTTATCTTTAAATAGAGTACAAGTGTTTTTTTTCTTTCTACTTTTTACTCTTTTCCAAAAAATGTTTAATGCTTATATATTACCTTAATATTGAAAAATGAAACTACTTAAAAAGAAAAGAAAGCTGCTCCTATATTTCAAGATGCTGGTCAATGTTGCAGGTGGTCTGCCCTGGCTGGGGTCAATCACTTCTGGGCAGGGCGGAAGGAATTAAGACTCCACAGACAGGGATCCCTCGGCCTCAAAAGACCTAGCTTTGCCCTCTGCAGGCGCTATGGGAATCTCAGATTCCAATCTCCCACAGCCCAGCAGGTGAGCTAGGCACTGAGTGGTTTCTCTTTATCCTCAGACCTTCTGTCTACCACAAACCCAAACGGGAAACTAGGATGTAGTGTCCTGCCAGGCACTTCACTGCACAGGGACACGTATACAATTGCTGCGTAACCGGTCCAGAGTTTAAGACTTAAAATCTAAAACTGATGGTGATCCATCAGTCAAAAAGTCATAGGATGGAGCAAAGGCCCTCTTCGTCAAAGTTCAGTTGATGAGAAAGGGACAGGCACATTCACACACAAGCAAACAGACAGGAAGGCCGGCTACTCGGAGGCTCAGAGACAGCTCCCAGGGTGGGCCAGCAGAGCAAGAGCGCCATGTAGCCGCTGAGCTCCATCCCAAAGTACAAAGTCCAGGAGGAATGGGCTATGGAGGGATCAGAGGAGCCAACAGATTTAGAGAGGAAGACCCACAAGGGAAGGCTGGGGAAGAAAATGCGGCAGGATCTTAATCGTGTGTTCTTTGCTGTTTTTCAGCAAATGTTCTAGAGAGTCCAGTAAGTAGGGAAACAAGTTTTCTTAAGATTTTTAAAATGAGTCCTCTTCTCCCAGTCTCATTACCTAGAGTTAATGACCAAGGCCCAGGAGGTACCTATTCTCTGAACTAGAAGGTATCCTTAACTTCTCTGAAAATAATACCTATGGCACAGGTAGCCATGAGCATTTCATGACCATATATGTCAAATGTTTACCACACATGACAGGCACATGGTAAGACCTCAATGTTAGCTTCTCTTAATAATACAGATGTTATTGTAAATCAACTGTACTTCAATTTAAAAAAATAATACAGATATGTTTATTACCACCATGTTCATAAGACAGTGAGTTCCCCATTACAGGAGGTGATCAAGCACAAGCTGGTGAGAAAGCTGCAGAGAGGACTCAAGCACTGGACATATAATTGGACTAAATGACCTTTAAGGTACCCTCTTCCACTTTTGAGATTGAGTTTCTTAAGATCAGGAGCGAGGGAAGGAGGGAGAGCCACTGCTCCCCTACAGGCACACATTTCCTGACATTTTTGTTTTTAGGGAAAAGCACTAATCTCTTTTTTTAAAAATTAATTAATTAATTAATTAATTTTTGGCTGTGTTGGATCTTCGTTGCTGCACGCAGGCTTTCTCTAGTTGCGGTGAGCTGGGACTACTCTTTGTTGTGGTGCGCGGGCTTCTCATTGCAGTGGCTTCTCTTGTTGTGGAGCACAGGCTCTAGGTGCGTGGGCTTCGGAAGCTGTGGCACGTGGGCTCAGTAGTTGTGGCGCACGGGCTTAGTTGCTCCGCGGCATGTGGGATCTTCCCAGACCAGGGCTCGAACCCGTGTCCCCTGCATTGGCAGGCAGATTCTTAACCACAGCACCACCAGGGAAGTCCCAGGACCAGTCTCCTGATCTCATTTCTCAAATCCTTGAGCCTCAATCCAAGAATGGTGGGTCCACCCCCACAGAGGGACAAGAGTTATGGCAGTGGTGACTGTGGCCTTATAGTGACCTCTCATAACTCACAAAACAACCCACCCACGCCAGACTACTATGCATTGGTTTAAAGAATAACAGTCATAATTTCTCTGATTTTTTTTTTTTTTTTGGCCGTGCCGCGCAGCTTGCAGGATCTCAGTTCCCCAACCAGGGACTGAACCCAGGCCACAGCAGTGAAAGCCTGGAATCCTAACCACTAGGCCACCAGGGAACTCCCTAACTGTCATAATTTCTATCACAAACTTGCAGTTAATCATGGCAGATTGAATACATGCATTTGTTGCTATTCCTCCCCAAAACCCTACCACAATGACTGTAAAGGAATAAAAAAAGATAGAAAACTATAAAGACAACAAGAACAGAGGAGACAACTACAGATACAAGATGGAAATGGCATTCTGGAAGATGAAAAAGGATGGATGAGCAATGACTAATCTGCAGAGCAGCAGGAGCTGCCGGTGAGGAGGGGACCCAGTGGTGCTGCAGGTCACCCAGAGGCTTGGGCACTGGCGGCACCAGGTGCCTCTAAAAGTGGGAGTGCAGCTAGGGGTGAAAACAGGTGACTTCATTGAAAGTGGGAATAAAGAACCATTTGGGCCTGGCGTGCCCTGGTGTTCCCTCCCCCAGTTTTCACAGTCAAGTAACGCCCCCTCTTCCTGCAAAGCCCAGGGATTCACTCTCTGGAGGCACTGAGGTCTTGAACTCAGGACCCCAGGCTCAGCTAGGGGTGAAGTGGGCATGATGCAGAATACAATGGGATTAAGTCAGAGCCACCCCATGGCATAGTGAGCCCACCAGGACCCTTCTCCAGCTCAGCTCCCAGAATGCTGGCCCTGACCATCCCCATGAGCAAAAGACTGGGGAGTCCTCTCAAAGCAAAATGAGCAGCCCAAGAAAAATAGACTCAGGATCCTGAAGTGGGGGACCCCAATGGAACCACCTGATTACCCTTCAATAAGCCCAGCCACTGACTCAGAGAGCTTCCAACCACTTTTTGGAGCTTCACTCTTCACTTTGAACGGACAGCCAAGGACCCCCCACCCCCAGTCATTTGAGGGAAGCCCCTAACAGAAAACACAGAGTCCCATAGGAAAAAGGAGCTCAGAGAACACAAAGAATGTTCAGGTGGCAGAGATATCTCAAAGCCAAGCAAGAACCAAAACCCGGAGCTTCAGAAAAGGAAAATGATGCCAGCAGAAAAAAAGAAAAAATACTTAAAAAAAGAACACAGCACAAGAAATGCTTTAAAATGTCTTAAGTTCAACAGAGAAGAGAAAAGTTAACTTCAGAAAACCTCCCCTAGGAAGGAGACGAAAAAGGAGACAAAACAAGAAAATTAGAAGGTCAATTCATGAGGTCCAACTTCTAACTAAAAAAAATCCAGAAAGAGAACAAAGAGAACAGAGGGGAGAAAATGATGAAACGGGTAACACAAAAACATTTCCCAGAACTAAAGAGATCTTTAGCTCAAAGTGCCCACCAAGTGGGAGCAAAATGAAGGAGAATGAACCAACGTCAACTACATTATTGTGCAACCAACCCAACCAACCACCCTGTTGAGACTCAAAAACTTAATGATACAGAGAACTAAGCTAACAAAGAGAAGGAACGCGGTTACTAACTTCCTAACGAAACAAGAAAATTATCCAAGGAAGGAATGAAGATCAGAGTAGATGAAAGGGTTCAGCTGGGAAAAACAATGACAAAGGTATAATAATGATAAATGCTGAATGACCAGTTAACCCCAAATTGTGACACTGAAGGATGGAGAGGAGGAGCGTGTGAGTGGTGGGTGGAGTAAAAGAGCTAAACCTTCCACAGGAAGAAGCGAGCAATTAACAGCTGAAGTTGAAAAACTGTGAATTAAGAGGATAAACCTATTATTTAGAAACTCGGAGGTAACTAACAAAAGAAACAACTGTGAGAACTTCAAGGGGCTACTTCTGGGGGCAGGAGCACAGGGACAGGGCAGAGGAGGGCAGCAACTTCCTCATAAGCCTGGGATACTGCCTGAGTTTTAAAACTATAAAAATACTTGTGGAGGTGGTGGATATGCTTTTGGCACTGACTGTGGTGATGGTTTCACGGATGTCTATTTATCTGCAAGCTCATCAAGATGTACACATTAAATGGGTGCAGCTCTTTGTAAGTCAATCAGACTTCAATAAAGTGTTTTTTTAATTAAAAATGAAAAAAGTATAATTCTGAAAATAAAACTTTGATAAAAATATTTTTAGAAAGAGGAAAAATAAAGAAAAAAGAGAAGTGAGCCAGAAGTACAGTCAGCACACAAAGGTCCCATACAGTTGCTAAAGGGGTCAGAACATGTCCCCCAGTGGCTTTGCTTTCTCTTCCACTGCCAACTATTTAAAAAATTCCAATTCCAAAGAGGGTTTTCTGCATTTTGCAATTATCTTGGAGGACAGAGATCATCTAAGCTTTTGGCACAATTATCCACAGAACGGAGAAACAGGCAAAGACAAGGGGTGGGGATTAAAAAAAGAACTCCCCGAGGACAAGTGCTCTCAAACTTTGGATCTGAGGGAGGCAGATCCAGTAAATGCTCAGGAGAGTTCTCCCAGCACCAAGAATTCGAATTCGACCCAAAGAGTGAAAGGCTGTCAGCAAACACTTGCATGACCCCAGTGTACTTCTGGCTGGCCTGCCAGGCAGTGGGCAGCTGAAGCTACAGGCTAAACCCCGAAAGCTCCGTGTTCTTCCATTTGGTAACCTGTTTCTTTTCTTTTTCTCAAGAATCGGGTGACCACAAGACTCAGGTCTCCCTCTTACATTGTTAGAATCGTCTGAGCCCTGGACATTAAAATCTACCACTTCCTGAAGATCCTTAGCAGAAGAATCAGGAGTTGTGTCCAAAATCCTGCCACTTCCCTGCCAAATGTACCTGAATGAATAACTAAAACATCTGCCTACAACAGGAACTAACTCAGCAAACCACTGTAACCAGTGAGTCAGCCCAGGAAGTGTCATCCTGGAGGGTAAAATCAAGGAAGGAAGAGCTCGCAGGCCCATTCTCCACCGAGACCAGCACAGTGCAGCGGGAGCACCTGTGTAGTGTGGGGCACCGTGGACCCGGGCCTGCATCTCACCTGAGGCCCCGCTGGAGAGCCAGACAAGGCTGTGCAAAGCTATGCCTGCCAGACACCCAGGCTCCATGCCAACCCTCCCAGGGAAAGGAGGGAGCAATGGATGGCAGTTCCTATGAAACAGAGCTTCCTGCCTTATTTTTAGCCCCGAGAGGCAGGAGGGAGCCCCAAATGGCATTTAGAGGGAGAAGAGACAGAGTGATTGAGTGCTACAGCTCTTCCCCTGACTGTATCACGTGCAGGCTGTGTGACCCTGGGTACGGCCTTGAACTCTGAGAACCTCTACCTCCTCATCTGAGAGTGGGGGTAACAGTGGCGCGTCCTCACAGGGGTTGTGAGGATCACAGGAGATGGGACAAGACGTGGAAAAGCCCTCCGAATAGTGTCTCACACACAGTGGCTGCCTGAATGTTATTTACTGACCATCTCCTCAGAGTGAGCCTTGCAGGGAAGCAGCCCCAAATTCCCCAAATGAGGCAAGAGGAGTGTTAGGTCTTCAGGCTTCCACGGAGCAGCAGATAGCTCTCCTTCTGGGATCCATGCCACGGCCAAGAAAAAAAAAAAAGGCAAAGGCTCCAAACTCTAAAAATAGCTCCCAGCACCCTTATAGAGGGGTTAGCTCTGTGTGCTGCTGCTGTCCTCTGCGGGTGACGTGCGTGGCATTCGTGGACCAGCCCAGCCTGCCTCCTCCCAGGGCCGCCTCCATCTCTGCAGCCCAGCACCATCCCACCCCACCGGCTCTGAAGAACCACTGCAGCAACTGTATTACTCACTTGGCATTCAGCACAGCCCGCCATATTTGTCTCTCTGGATATGCCAAGACCTCGACTAGACTGCAAGTTCAAGAGCACAGGCTGCTTTCTTCCTTGTAGTTCCCATATCGCCTGGCATTAGACCTTACCCACAGTGGACGCTGACATGTTCCTAGAACCACAGGATGGTGCCCTCAGTGAACTGCCCTGGCACGACAGTCTCCGTAATGTTCACGGTTATCTAGGTGACAGTCCCAGAGTCTCGTCTGGCCTCCCACATACCTCATCCAGCTGTCTCTTGGTCTCTTCTTCCATCCTTCGAATGTCGTCCATAGTCAGGTCAACCCACTTATCAAGCCAACAGAAGAGCTGCCTGTGGAAGTTTGTAAACAGACGCCTCTCTTGCTATAAAAAGGAGGGACCCAAGTTAGAACTGGAAGGTGCAGGCCACTGCTGCAGCCCTCTGCCCCACGACCTCTGTGCCAGTATCCACACTTTACGGGGGCAGGGGGAGTGATACCTGGCTGGCTGATCTGGATCAGCCCTCCAGTCCCTCAGGTCAGTGACCTGTGCCTCCATGTGTCTGAAAGGAATGGCCTCAAGTAGGGGAAGCCCCCAGGAGAGGGTTGGTGCCTACCTCACCGCGAGGCTCTGTGCCCAAAATGCTACCAAGACAGGCAGTCCACAAGTCAAGGTCCCAAAACAACTGTGCAAAGTTTCCTCCTTGTCTCTTGAGCCTAAAGCCAGGTTAAAACTGGCCAGCAGCTATGAATGTTGCCCAATTTCACCAGACTCACACATCAGAAATAAGGCTATAGAAACTCCTTAGGTGTCATTTGGGCGAGTTGCTCAGTTTTCCTGGGTCTCCCATTTTTACATGTTATTATACTTTTGTTTGAGATTCTCTTGTTAAAAAAAGAAAAAAGGAAAAAACTCCTTAGGTCTGTCTAGTTCAGTAATTCAGGGCACTGGAGAATTTGGTTCATAGTGCTTCTTGCCTTTTGGCATCAAGAAAAGATGCTGAGGGACTTCCCTGGTGGTGCAGTGGTTAAGACGCCGCACCCCCTACGCAGGGGCCCCAGGTTCGATCCCTGGTCAGGGAACTAGATCCCACATGCATGCCGCAACTAAGACTTCACATGCCACAACTAAGGAGCCCACGGACCGCAACTAAGGAGCCCATGGACCGCAACTAAGGAGCCCACAAGCCACAACTAAGGAGCCCACCTGCCACAACTAAGACCCAGCACAACTAAATAAATAAATAGAAAAGATGCTGAATTTAATTTGTCATTTAATCACAGCAAAGCCCCTTCCTGTTTCCTTCTTTTGCCTCAGTTTCCTTACCTTTCACATGTGGTACCCTTGGATGGACAGCATTAAACTGTAAGACAGCTCAGTGCAAGGGGGAGTGGGGGTCTGGGAACTGAAACCAAAATATCAAGCCACGTGGGTTGATATACGCCACGTGGGTTGTATGATCTTCTCTTGTCGGGCAAAACACCCCCCACTAACACACACTGGGAAGGCCTCCCACCCTGGTCACTTACCTTATGTATAAAGTTTTCCACTTTGTTCTGCAGGCCCCACCACTTGAACTTGACAGTAACCAGTTTGTATGCACACATGTATGGGCAGTCTTTCTGATTTACAAGTTCTTGCTGTATTAGAAACACACCCACAGGCAAGCAGTTAACTAAGAGGGCAGACCTCTGGATCCCCCTTAGCCCGGGCGGGCCATTCCCCTCCTCCATGGGGGAAGCCCACACACACTGGCCCCAGCCCACCCCCCCTGGTGGTGAGGGTGTGAACTGCACCTTCCAATTGGGACCCAAGGGTCCTCGGCCTGTTTTGATAGATTTAAATTTTGCTGGGTCTTCCTCTGCCTTGTAATCCTGAGAGAAGTTGGAGTTGGAGGGGGGAGGGACAAAGAGGGGGAAGGGGAGGGAGGAGGAGAGAGAGAGAGAGAGAGAGAAAGAGATCAGATTTTCCACCAGAGTACAGTTCATACCATTCTTGACGCTGCTGGCTCACAGAAAATCTGGGAAAGTGTTATAAACAAGATATAGAACTGTTTACATTTGCCTCAGAGGAGAGCTCTCTGTGATTTTGTCTGCCAGGGCCTGTTTTCACTTTTACCAGACTATGTGAGCAGGCACGTATTTCCACTGTTTAAGATGGGGATTTGCAACCTGGAGTGAACATTCATATGACCAAGGAAGATGTTTTCAAAATACAGTTGACCCTTGAGCAAGGCAGGGGTTAGGGGTGCTGACCCTCCACGCAGTCAAAAGTCCAACTGACAGTTTGCCCTCCGTACCCGCAGTTCCTCTGCATCCTCGGATTCAACCAAGCACAGATCGTGTGCAACTGTATTTAATACTGAAAAAAAAACTGCTTTTAAGTAGACCCCCGCAGTTCAAACCCATGTTGTTCAAGGGTCAACTGTACAGATTTCTGGGTCATTCCACCTAAAACCCAGTGAATAAGAACATCTGCAGGGGAGGGTTGCATGCATTTTTTTTTTTAACTCCCCAGGTGATTCTAAAACGGCAGCCTGAGCTGAGAACAACTGGCCGCAGTCATTCCTGAAATCTTCTAGTCCCATCTCCCTCTGGCTTGTTTTGTTTTTGTTTTTAAACTGCCTTGCTTTAATAAAATCATTATTGGAAATGTTCAATGTACAGACTTAATCCTCTTGTGTACTGTCGTCAGTCTCCCCTCACTGATTTAAAATGCAGTCAGTGCTGTGTGTTAATTAACAGTAACAAAAGTTTACTCTTGGGCTGTTCCTCTGCATTGACTAATGTGGGCAATGAAAAGCAAACTCCTTATGGCATCTACTTAACAAAAATAACGAAGCTATCAAATCACACACATACACACACACACACACACACACACACACAATCATAAAGCATTTCCCAAAGCTAAGGAGATTATTTATTAAATCTTCCCCGCCTCTGCTTCTCTCCACTCACATGAAACAAACAGTCAACAAAATACTCAAAGCACCATACTTTTGGCTAGTATTTCTGTTTGAGAAATATCTGGCGATGTTCAGTTTGAGGAAATTCATCAGGCTGCACACTTATGATCTATTCACTTTGCTATATATGTTATACTTCAATAAAAAAATTTTTTTGAAAAATCCACTAATCTTTTGAGGGTAAGTGTGGGGATATTAGGCAAAGAAGCACAAGATGGCTTTCATATCTATTTGGGAATGCACAAAACAAAATATCTTAGGCACACAGAGTGACTCCAGGAAAGAGGTATCATACCCCTGGGGTACAGAGAGCAAACACTTATTCCCTACCAATGGGCAGAGTCAAGTTCCTGTGCCCAGATTCCAAAAGGCCTCTGTCAAATAGGAAGAGTACTGAATGGGGGAAACCTAGTCCTTTACTTCCCTAAACCAATACCTCCTGGGCAGTGAGCAGGACAGACCTGGTCCCCCATCTCTCCAACTTTATGGTCTAGCAGTGGACTGTCCTTTCCAGGTGGCTGCTGCCATGTCTGTTACTCTGAGAAGTGACCACCAACGTCTTGAGGGCAGGGGACTTGTCTTTTCATGTAACTGGCAACCCCCCAACATGGAACCCACAGAACAGAGTATTCTAAACACAAAATAGGCAGGCAATATATATTTTTAATCACAAGGTTAGAAAGAGAACTAGTTTCAGGCTAAGTGTCACTTCAGCAGGGCAAATCACCCCCAGGGCTACGGACAGTACCTGCGTCATCCAGTGACAATTTCCAGAGGCCAAACAGGACACATACATCTGGGCCACTATTTTCCTAGTGGTATCCCTGAGTCAAGGCAAGGCAATTCTTAACACTCATTTAAAACATAAAATACCCAAGAGAGAACTTCCCTTTGAGCCAAGTTGGGTATGGTTCTTTGGTTTCTCTGACACTTAGAAGTCATTTCTGCATCTCAAAGGCCACCCATATCACTGAACAGTTCCTACCTTGCTAAGTACTTGGCTTCGATCTGCAATGTCTATATACACGGCTTCCACATGTTTCCAAGCCTCAGGCTCCAGTTTATGCACCTGCAGGAACAAGGAGGACCACTGTGTAGTTTTTATCATCTACGAAGCACCCTTTACCCAAAATGGACACCTAGTAGCAGCTGTTCCCATAGCCATAGATGCGAGATTCCTACTGGTACATACAAAACTATCCAAAGGAGTGGAAGGATGGATTTTAAGTGGACATACATTTGAGAACTAATGCTTTGATTTTTCATGCTAAGTACAACTGCAGCAGCCCAAGACACTCTCCGGACTCCCCTATCACCTACTTTGTTTCCATATGTTCCCCCTTTGTAAAGACTATACATTTGTCTCATGGGGATGTTGCCTGGTTAGCCATATACTGCTTATTTTGATGCTCTTAAAAATTAACTAACTCAAATAGGTGGCACCAGATATAAAATCATGCTATGAAATTCTGATACAAATTCAAAATGCACAAAAGGGGCTTCCCTGGTGGCACAGTGGTTTAGAATCCACCTGCCAATGCAGGGAACACGGGTTTGAGCCCTGGTCCGGGAAGATCCCACATGCCGCGGAGCAACTAAGCCCGTGTGCCACAACTACTGAGCCTGCGCCCTAGAGCCTGCGAGCCACAACTACTGGAAGCCCGCACGCCTAGAGCCCGTGCTCTGCAACAGGAGAAGCCACTGCAATGAGAAGTCTGTGCACCACAACAAAGAGTAGCCCCTGCTCTCCGCAACTAGAGAAAAGCCCACGCACAGCAATGAAGACCTAACGCAGCCAAAAATAAATAAATAAATTTACAAAATGCACAAAAGGATATGATAAAGAGTAACTCTTTCTCTTGTCTTCAAGTCCACTCCCAAGTACCACCACTGCTAAACATTCAAGTGTAGAGATTTTTCTTTTAATACAGATGGTAGCATGTACACACACTGTTTCACATCGTGCTTTTTCCACTAAACAGTGTATGTTGAAGACTGTTCCCTACTGGTTCTTTTTAATGGCTGCATAATATACCACTATATGGCTGCACAACAATTTATTTAACAGGGTCCTACTGATGGGCTCTTACGTTGTTTTTAACCTTTGGGTACACAAAGAATGCTGAGATGAATCTCCTTGTATATAAGTTATTTCATACATGTGAAAACATAACTGTAGTATAAATTCCTAGGTGTGGAATTGCTGGGGTAAAGGATAGGTGTATTTTATTATATTTACTTATAATAAATTTATTTTATTTATTTATTTTTGGCTGCGTTGGGTCTTCGTTGCTCCAAGGGGGCTTCCTCTAGTTGCAGTGAGCAGCTACTCTTTGTAGCAGTGCGCGGGTTTCTCACTGTGGTGGCTTCTCATTGCAGAGCACGGGCTCCAGTAGTTTCGGCACGCAGGCTCAGTAGTTGTGGCTTGTGGGCTCCAGAGCGCGGGCTCAGTAGTTGTGGCTTGTGGGCTCTAGGGCGCAGGCTCAGTAGTTGTGGCACACGGGCTTAGTTGCTCCACGGCATGTGGCATCTTCCCAGACCAGGGCTCGAACCCGTGTCCCCTGCATTGGCAGGCAGACTCTCAACCACTGCGCCACCAGGGAAGCCCCTGTATTTTAAATTTAAAGAGTACTGGCAAATTGTGCTCTACAGAGGCTGTAATTTTGATTTTTTTTTTTTTTTTTTTTGGCCACTCCACATGGCTTACAGGATCTTTTTTTTTTTTTTTATAAATTTATTTATATTACTTATTTATCATTTTTGGCTGCATTGGGTCTTTGTTGCTGTGCACGGGCTTTCTCTAGTTGCAGCGAGCTGGGGCTACTCTTTGTTGCGGTCCGCGGGCTTCTCATTGCAGTGGCTTCTCTTGTTGCGGAGCACGGGCTCTAGGCACGCGGGCTTCAGTAGTTGCAGCTCGCAGGCTCTAGAGCGCAGGCTCAGTAGTTGTGGGGCACGGGCTTAGTTGCTCCACGGCACATGGGATCTTCCTGGACCAGGGCTCGAACCCGTGCCCACTGCATCGGCAGGCGGATTCTTAATCACTGCGCCACCAAGGAAGCCCGGCTTACAGGATCTTAGTTCCCCAACCAGGGATTGAACCCCCACCCTGGCAGTGAAAGCACCAAGTCCTAACCACTGGACTGCCAGGGAATTCCCTAATTTTGGTGTTTTAAAAATTCACCTCCTCTGTGCCGGGAGTTACATTTTTAGACCAATCCCAGCACTAGGAGAGGTCCTATAAAGAGTCTTGGAGATCATATTTTTCAGATTAGAGACAGAGCAATCCCATCCTGGTAGGACAGATCTGGGCACAGGCTACTGCCTGCCTGGCCAGGAAAAAGGGGGCCACGGATCAGACCCCTTGGCAGGGATGGAGCCTCAACACCCCGTCCTGGGGCCTGGAAGTCCTCGGGGCTCCTGGGAAGTGCTACTTACATTCTCCTGGGTGCCAAGATCTGGTTTGTGCCAGGTTTCAATTTTAATCAGAAAGTCTTCTTTCATGTACTCGTTCTGGAAGGGGGAAAAAAAAACCTTACAGTCACCAGGCTCAAAGTTGGAGAGTAACCATCCCCCCTACTTGCTCACGGGCAGTCGAGAGACCCCAGCCTTTGCCTTATAGTAACAGCTAACTGTACCAGGAGCCCACAGTACGCCGGGTGAGTGTTATCTCGTTCAATCCTCACCCCAGCCTGCGAGGGCTGTAGTAATACCACCCTCATCTTACAGTCAAAAAGTTACGTTCAAAGGCGTGAGGGGACTTGTCCAATGGCACAGAGATAACGACAGAGCTGGGCCTCAAACTCAGTTGTGTCTGGCTTCAAAATCCATGTATTTAATCCGTGTATCTCTCCTATTTGGCTCATGCACAGGGTGTAACGCCTGACTGGCAGCATGGGAAAAGCACGGGGAGACTTCCCAGGCAACCAAACGTGTTCCCCACCTGCGCCCGTTCTCCCCAGCCAGGCTTTTGCTAATTTAACCCTTCATGCTAATTATCAGCTTCCTCCCTTCGTGCTTTTAAAAAGTTGGAACTACTCAAAGGAGGAACACGTTAACCCCCTAACTCCTCAGCGGGAATTAGGTTCCCAGAAACTTCCTACATTTACCAGCAGGGACAAGGCACCTGGATGAGGACGCTGAACGGCGGAGAGAAGGGGCACTGACAGAGGGGCTGGGTCTGGAAAAGAAACCTCGCTGATTTCTCAATTTTGCCAAGGGTCAGTGATCTCTGGGGTCAACAAATGCCCCAATGGGAAAGTCACAATCGGGTCAGCTGAACTGAAGCTTCTTGTACAACCCTGGGAAGGCCAAGCCTGGGGCAAGCAGGGGAGAGCCTTGCGTCATTCTGTACACGTGAGACCCGGGGCTAGTATGCCGCAGTCCTGACTGCTGCACCTACAAAGCCACCTGCCAATGTAGATTCAAGCAAGAGGCCTTTTTGCCAATTAACAAGTTCCTCATTAGGACTGAAAGGATTAAGCCTCAAAAGCTCCAAAAGTCACCCAAGAGAAAGAGAGGAATACCCAGGAGTCTCCGGGGCAGTTCCATTTTTATTTTTCCTTTTCTTATAAATCATCTACAGTTCCAACCCCCCTGAAAATACTTACTGTAATAACTGCTCCAAGGCAAGGACGTGGAAAAAAGAAAGAAAAAGATTAATGAGGATAAATAAAATATCCACCCCTCACCCCCAGGGAGCACGGAAGCGAAGAATTCTCCACTCCCTGGGGCACTCCACGGTCACTCTCCAAGCCCCAGCGAGTACATCTGGTACCTCAAATGCAGCAACTCTCAAGTTTCACTCATACAAAAGTTCCCAAAGACCAAATATGGAATTTAATTAAAGCGATGCCACTACAGGCTCCTCAGGACTCTTCCCAGTTGGGCAAAGACAGGGAGCAGCTCTGATGAGCTGAAGCGTGGAGACCCGCTGCTCTGCCGTCGGAGTGTCACCTGGTGTCCCCCCACCACCACTTCCCGGGGCACAGAGCAGGGCACTGTAGGCCAGGCACTGTCTATCTGCCCTCTGCATCCTTCCTCTCACTGTAACCAAACCTCTCACCCTCCACACTCCTGATCATTGTAATGAGACCCCCTCGGAAAGCACCGTTCAATTATTTATCAGAGAAAATGACTGCAGCTCTAATGTCACTGGGGAACAGACTAGCCCTCCTCCTGACCACAGCCCAGATCATTCTGTACCCTCTGACTTCAGCAGTTATTGCAATTTCAGATGGATGCCACACTGCCCCATCTGACAGTACATGGGGCTAACAGTCAAATTCCATAACTCCAAAACTGAAACTAAGGTTACCTCTGAGATTGAGGAGAATTTGAAATATAAGGGATAAGATCCACCTTGTATAGAAACGACCCAAGAGACTATCAGTAATTTCCCTGAATCCAACGAAAGATACTTGCAAGAAAGCATCAGATCAAGATTATAACTAAAAGGGCTATTGAAATAACTGCCCTGTTATTAGTTTAACAAAAAAGGAAATGAAGGGTATGATATCCATCGAGGGCGAGTCCAGAGAGACCAGTTTGGCAGAAATTCTCCAGCACTGTCCTGGGAGCAAGAGCCCTGGGCTGTGTACATGGCACATCTAGCAGCCCCATCCTGAGTGTCAGGTTGGCCTGGTTTGATGACACTAGCCCGCAAGGTTCTCCCACTAACCACCTGATTCTGAGTCTATGCTCTCTGAGCAACCTTCTCCTAGTTTGGCCTCTGTTGGGACAGAAAGTGCTAATCAACAGACACAAGGCGGGACTTCCCTGGTGGTGCAGTGGTTGAGAATCCGCCTGCCAATGCAGGGGACACGGGTTTGAGCCCTGGTCTGGGAAGATCCCACATGCCGCGGAGCAACTAGGCCCGTGAGCCACAACTACTGAGCCTGCGCTCTAGAGCCCGCCAGCCACAACTACTGAAGCCTGTGCACCTAGAGCTCGTGCTCCACAACAAGAGAAGCCACCGCAATGAGAAGCCCGCACACTGCAACAAAGAGTGGCCCCCGCTCACCGCAGCTAGAGAAAGCCTGCGCGCAGCAACAAAGACCCAACGCAGCCAAAAATAAAATAAATAAATTTATATAAAAAAGACATTCATTCTGTATGACGCTGGGTTGTGACTGTAAAGTCAGCACCCACTGAAGAAGCCAACCTCCTCTCCCCTACTCCCTGCCTCTCCTCTTCATGGAATATTTAGAAATTACATTTTTATTCTTTTGGCCAAGGATCAGAAGATGCGAATGAACATGTGGCGTCTAGAAAAATGCCCATGTCAGCTGCAGCACACTCTCCCCAGAATTACAGAGGACAGTGGCATCTCTCAGTTGGCACAAGCTGTGTACCCAGAACCCCGCCCCAGGCATGCAGCAGTCCACCCTATCCGTTTGCCTCCTTTATGCCAAAGTTGGCTAAGGTTCTTACGACACATGCTCAATGCAACTCACTTACACATCAAGAAAATTCACCTCTGGCCCTAGACCAGACACACCCAGCCACTGTGCACACTGTCTTTTAAGAAAGTGTGTACGTGCCTCTTTTCCAAGAATTGAACAGCTTCCTGCCTGATGCTTAGGGAATAGTGATGTTTGCATTTTCAGCTACAGCAATAAAACTCTAAGCATTACACATCCCAGGTCCCACCAATGACTGTGCACCTCCTGATACAAGGTTCTTGAACCTGCGTAGGATTGAAGAGAGCAATGACCCTGTGATCTAGACTTTAGTCATTCCCAAAGTCAAAGTCTCCAACATGTATCTTCTTCATCAGATACAATCTAGGGAGTGCCAGGTCCCAACAAATAAGAGAAGTATAAGCAGAGGCTGGCAGGAGGACCCCACAGGCAGACCGTCTGTGCCAACAAATGTAGATTGGCTGGGGGAAAAGCCACTTAACTCACAGTCGACTTCCAGGGGACCTCTAGAGAACCCCCTGCTAGAATTCCAGAATGTCTAGAATAGAAAGTTCTCTGTGAAGGTTCAAATCTTTCCTTTCTAGAAACTCCAGATAGAAGACTAGGGAAGATTAAGAGAATAATTCCACTCCTATTCCCACCTTCAACTATAGAACATGCTGGTCTAGGGAGTTCCCTGGTGGTCCGCTAATTAGGACTCGGAGCTTTCACTGCCAAGGCCTGGGTTCAATCCCTGGTCAAGGAACTGAGATCCCACAAGCAACATGGTGCAGCCAAAAAAATCCACAAAAAACCAAACCATGCTGGTCTAGTGGAAGCCACTGATTCAGGGCTCTTAGAAGTGACTTCCCTCCTGCTGGTCCCCCTCACTCAAATCTGGTGTGCGGACTGCAGGTGTTATATAACATACTTGGGGGCTAGCTGTTTCTAAACCCTTTGTCATCAAATATTGGGCTTATTTCAACTTTTCCCCAACAACATCAGGGTTTTCTTTGCTATGTTTTCTTGGTGTCTAGGTCTGGCCCTTCTCCAGTGCAGGAAGGTCACCCTGCAAGGCCCCTTCCTACGACTGCCTCTCTCAAAAGTCCCTGGGCCTCACTGCTGCTTTTCAAGCCAAACATGAATACATCCTATTAAAACTGGAAATTTCAGTATCTAACAATAAGGGAGTAGCTTAAAAAGATCCCAGTACATTCATACAATGGAATACTATGCAACTATTAATAAGTTTTTAAAAATAATTTTTAAAAAATTATTAAGTTTTAAAAAATTAATAAGTTTTTAAATGTAGTGACAGAGAAAAGGTTTCCCATTTACTGAGTAAAAATGAACAATTTAATAATTAGTATGATTTGACCCAAAATTTGGCTGAAAAACGTGTCTGGAGACTTTATATACATGTGTATATGAAAGCATTTTAAAAAAGGATTAGAAAGACACTAAAATGTTAAGTGACTAGAAATGAAAGGATCATGGGTGATTATTTTCTTGTTTATATGTATTCTCCAAGACAGAGGACGTTACTTTTGTAATCAGTAAAAACCAAAATTATCATACCATCCCCAAATTGGAGGGATTGGTTCTATGGCATCTTGGGCCATGGCTACTTGGTGGTTCCCAGCCAGCTGGCTGCCAAATTGCACTAGACAACACTGGCACTCACTACCGGCCTGAAGGGAGGCCCCAAGCTCATCCTTCCACTGGCTTAATCTGGAAAATGAAGGTGGGACACAAAACCCCAATTCACTGCCACCCCTGAGCCTACTTGACCACACCCTCCATCCACCGTGGGGCCCAAATTCCAGCTCTGCACTCACCTGTTCTGCAATAAGGGTAGGCATTCCACGCTTTTTCATGTATATTCAGGGCTCCCTCCGGGGCCAGCATTCGAACAAATGTGGGCACTTTGCTGTAGTGAGAAAAGGGTTATAAAGAGAAACAGAGGAGAGAGTTAGAAGACAATGGGCTTCTACTGCACATTCTCCAGGCTGCAGCTGCAGCTCCAGCTTCTTCGTGGGGAGCTGACATGCAAGTTCCCCTGAGACCAGCAGGTTACTCTGTGTGTGAAAAGCCACCTGTCAGAGCCCGACACCCCAGCTCGGCTGGCTACTAACATCCACCCGCAACTTGCCCCCCTACCCACCAGGAACAGGACAGCAGGTGAGGCTCCGGGCTACCTGCCACGGCTTATCAGTCCTTACGCGATCATTACGCACTCTTCCAGAGCTCACTGGGCCCAGGGCGTGGTACTACACATCGCAAGGATGAGATGTCTTCAAGAGTGGACCAGAGTGACTGGCTGACTAACTTGGAATATGGGATCCAAGATGACTTGATCTGCTACGGTCAGTTCTGGGCAGCCAGGAGGGCCTCAGGGCCATCTGCCTCCCAGGACAAAATATTTTCTTCCATTCAATTCTTATCTCAGGCTACAGAGCAGCAGGTACCGTATGAGCTCTTTTTGTTTCTTTTGTTTAAAAAAAGGTATGTGTATTCCTCTGCCTCAGCTTTTAACTGGTAATCTCCGCAGTCTTAGCAGGCTCCGACAACCTCATCAGCTTAGTGCCTGAGGCCTAAGAAAAAAAGCTACCTCCAGGACACAGCTAACTCCGAACAGAGCAGCCCACTGAGATCCACTCACTCGTGGCCACACTCATTCAGGTAAGTATTTCTATGAGTTAGGCACCACGATGCATGTAGAAATCACACAGACATGGCTCCTGCCCTCAGGGAGCTTCCGTTCTAGTGAGGAGTGGAACTAACCAGGCAGAGCACTGTGAGAACACGGTGCATGGCGAGGCTCCCCAGGGAAAGGAAGGTTTACACAGAGTAGCGAGTGGGTAGGACTGAGCTAGACAAGAGGATGGCAGTTGGGTGGGAAAAGCTGGGGGGAAGAGAGAGAAGTTCAGAGTAGCTGGTGTAAGGTATGAGGTGGGGAATACAGGAGAACAAGCAGAGGCTGGGTCATAAAAGATCTTGTAGCTGCATCAAAGAGGATGGACTTTATCCCAAGGGCAAAGGGCCATCTATAGCTTTTAAGCTAGGGAGCAACAGATCTTCTTCTGGACAGAACGCTTGGAGCTGTGCGGAGAAGTGGAAAGCATGGAGACCAGATAGGAGCTGCTGTGGTAATCCAGACAAGAGATGATGGAAGGAAATGGAAATGCTGGAGATAACCAAGGAGATGGACTCAAAAGGACTTGATGAGGGACTTCCCTGGTGGTCCAGTGCTAAAGAATCTGCCTTACAATGCAGGGGACGCAGGTTCGATCTGTGGTCAGGGAACTAAGATCCCACATGCCACGGGGCAACTAAGCCCACGCACCACAACTACTGAGCTCTTGAGCCTCAACTAGAGAGCCCGTGTGTGGCAAACTACAGAGCCCACGTGCTCTGGAACCCATGCACCACAACTAGAGAGAGAAAAACCTGCACGCCACAACTAGAGAGAAGCTCGTGCGCCACAGTGAAAGATCCCGCATGCCTCAACAAAGATCCCACGTGCCGCAACTAAGACCCGAGGCAGCCAAAAATAAAATAAAATAAATAAATAATAAATAAATCTTTAAAAAAAAAAAGGACTTGATAAGATGAACAAGGAAGAGGGTGTTGTGAACCCATGGTTTCTGATTTGGGACAACTAGCGGCTTTGGTCTTCATGAGGGGAGGTGGTCACGGCATTCAGCACTGTTGGTTTTCTTTTCTTTTCTTGGCAATTGGGTGTTTTGGGGTTAAGAGTAGTGGTAGGTAGCAGTTCAAAGTTTCCACCCTCTCCATAAGGGAGAAGGTGAGACATGTCCCACCCTCCATATGTACAGACCTCCTCTCTGCCACTTTGGTTGGACCAACTGAGTCTTGAGGAACCAACTGGCCCCTACTACCAGCCTCACTATCTCTTTTCAAAGTCCTCTTTAAAAAATACAAATGTGCTATGGGGAAAGTGTGTCTTTTTTTAATTCATTAATTAATTTTTGGCTGCGCTGGGTCTTCGTTGCTGCGTGCAGGCTTTCTCTAGCTGCGGTGAGCGGGGGCTACTCTTTGTTGCAGTGCGCGGGCTTCTCATTGCAGTGGCTTCTCCTGTTGCGGAGCACGGGCTCTAGGTTCACAGGCTTCAGTAGCTGTGGCACAAGGGATTCAGTAGTTGTGGCCTGTGGGTTCTAGAGCGTAGGCTTAGTAGTTGTGGCACAGGGTTTAGTCGCTCCGCGGCAATGTGGGATCTCCCCAGCCCAGGGCTCGAACCCATGTTCCCTGCAATTAGCAGGCGGATTCTTAACCACTGCGCCACAGGGGAAGCCCCAGAAGGTGTGTCTTAAGCCTTATTCTAATCAACAGTTAGTGGCTCAGTAAGGATTGGTTGGCAGTCAACTCAGAGGAGGACGAGGAGAAGGCATGGAGGGAAAAGAGCACAATGTCAAGGAAATGGGATCCTGGTGAGTTGGTCTTTTTTGTTTTGTTTTTTAACTTTTTGACCACACCACGCGGCATGTGGGATCTTAGTTCTCCGACCAGGGATCAAACCCATGCCCCCTGCAGTGGAAGAACGGAATCTTAACCGTTGGACCACCAGGAAGTCCTTTGATGAGATTTTTTCCCCACTTCAGTGTTGTTCTCTTCCTGGCTCTGGCACTCACAAAATCCTGGACCCCTCTGGGCTGGCACTTTTACATCCCTAGATCAGCAGACTACATTAAATCAGCGATTTTACCAAATGAAAATGAAACTGCTTTGCTCAGCTTAATTGACTAGAGATTAAGGTTCAGGTTTAAGTTGCACAGCAATGTGAATGTTACTTAATGCCACTGAACTTAAAAATGGTGGGACTCCCCTCGTGGCACAATGGATAAGACTCCGTGCTCCCAATACAGGGGGCCCAGGTTCGATCCCTGGTCAGGGAACTAAATCCCATATGCATGCCACAACTAAGGAGCCTGCCTGCCGCAACTAAGATCCAGTGCAACCAGATAAATAAATAAATAAGTAAATATTTTTTTTTAAATGGTAAAAATGGTTAATTTTGTGTTATGTACATTTTACCACAATTAAAAAAAAATAGCAGGTTTATTTTTTCCAGTACTGGGTAGTTTCTAAAACTAGATTGATTCAATTTCCATTCAAGCTGGTGTATGTTTACTATGGCTTTCAATGTCCTTTGGGCCAGCTTACAGTTTACTGAAATATTACTGTCTTGGTGAGGGATTCAGCAATTCTGTGGTTTGCAATGGATTTTGGTACAACAATCAGTTCAAGCTATACTCTTAAATACTTATGCCTTTGATCCAAAGAGAGGTACCAAAATTTCGCCGGTAGCTGATTTCACAATATCAGAATTTAAAATACTACCTGACTCCACAATTCTACTTGTAGGAACATTTACTATAGATTTACACACATTGAGTATATCAAAAGATTCGTGCAGAAGGAGTTTTAGTGGAGTACTGTATGTAAACATCTGGAAATGACTGTAAATATACGTCAAGAGAAGACTGGTGAAACAACTTCTAGCACATTTGTTCAAAGATACGACGTGTACTTTAAAAGAATGAGGCCAAATATGCTGACAGTGAAAGAGCCATGACATGATAAGAAAGAAGAGATCCCATCTCTGTCAGATAACAAAGGAAATGAACAGCCATTTACACACACAGTGTGTGCACACGAACACACACACACACACGCACACACACAACTCTGGTACTCAGACAATGGAAGGGCCCACACTTCTAAGGACTAGGAGCCTGGTGGGGTGAGTACTACTTTTATTTAAAAACAAACAACCCTTTAAATAAGCAAAGAAGAACCACCTCTACCTACTCTCACAGGTGAAGCAACTTGAGCAACCAGCTAACAACTCAGAAAACACCCCGAATGATCCGCTGTCTCCACTTTGATACCAGGACGCCTTCGCTCTGCCGCGCAGCCACCTACCTCTGTAAGTGGTAGATCTTGTGCGTGTACTGGCCTTTCTCGCCGTCCTTTTCATAGGGCTCATTCACCAGGACCTCCACGCCTTCACCACCACCCGTTTCATTTTTGCTGGCCTCAGCCACAGAATACAGCTGCCCTACTTGATACTGAAGAAACAGAGAGACGGGAGTTACTGCCAACGCAGAATCTTCTCGATGGCTGCACACAGTCCAGTTCCCAGGAACTGTCCAATTAGATCGCTCTGGGACCCCCTGATCCGGGAGCTCATCCCGCAGTTTCTCATGTGGCCTTGCCCAAATCCGCCCAGAGCCACTAAGAAACGGTGCTCCATGGCCTCTCTTTAGCCATCAGGTGTGTTTAATTTCATCTTTCCCATTTTCCCATCCTACTTCAAGGCTTAAGGAGGCAGGTGAATATGCTTAATCTCACACCACTATCCAGAAAATAGAGTCCAAGGTAGTTTTTGCCCTGGACCTGCCTTTGGTCCCAGATCCCCAAACAAGATCTGGGTTGGTTGTTAGAAATCTCTTTATCCCGTTCATTTAAACAGATCCTAACACATGACTTCTTGTAAAGAAAGGTACCCAGTGCACTGTGAAATCCACAACCCCTGCTATAAAACTGGCTCATCTGCTTGTTTCTTCTCCAGCGTTGGGCCCCTCCTCACCCTGCCAGCAGCTCAGAGAGCAGTCCTGCAGGAAACCAAACCTCCTGATGCTTTCCTGATTCCTGGTGGGGCTGAAGCAAGCGCCCTGCTTCCCGTATTAGATAGCACAGATTCCTATCCCACAGGGCTGGCTGGGTGCACCCTCTATGTTGGCACTTACTAGATGGCCAAAGCCTAGTTTTCCTTTATTTGGGTCACATGCCACCCTATCAAGTCACCAGTCAAGATCACTGGGCTCCTCTGATCCCTCAAGACAACTCAGTATTAGGGCCAATGACCTGGGCAGTGCCCAGGCCTGGCCCTTCTGCTCCCTTCTCTCTGAGGGAAGCTGTCTAGAGGGGAAAATGAGGTGAAAAGAGAATAAACAGCAACCGTTAAAGCAGGAAGTTACGCCTATACCAAAGGATGCATCTTCCCTATCACGGCCAATGCCACCAGGCACAACAGTTTAGGGAGTATGAGAAAAAGAAACTTGACTATAGTTTGGGGAGGGGTTGGGGATCGATTTTCCTCACCCTCCACGCCCCCTCCCCAAGCTCCTGGTACTCTCAGGAGTGAAAGACAAAGGTCTTTCTCCCTTTGAGGCCTGCTCTACCTGGCAGCCTCCTAAGTACCACAGGGACGTTTCTGGGCAAAACATGGAAGGAGGTAAGGCAGCACACCAGGACAATTCATTGTTCACCACGAAGCTGAAAGAGCCCTAACTTCCAAAGCAAAAACGCAGTACAGGATGCCAAGGAAAGGGCCAGGCAAACCGTCAAGGCTGGGTTAATCCTGTAAAGAGGAACATCTGGGTGAGAGCCAGTCACCTTGACCTTGCTAATCCAGAGCAACATCAGGGCTGCTTCAGTGTCCCCAGGGAACCCCAAGCTGTCCCTCTGCTTTTCCAAGTCCACCCCCTAACAGAGGCATACATGAAAACCCCTATCAAGTGGGTCAGGATTTGGCTGAGCCAGGGGTTCCTAGGAGGCAACAGTAATTCTGTTTCAGAGAAGAGTCATAAGAACATCTAACCACTGACTCAGCAATCCTAAAGGGAAGGGGAGGCCGGTTTTACCAGGCCGGTGGAGGGGCCTGGGGGGCCGGCTGGTGGTGCTGCTTGCGGAAGGGCCCCGGCAGAGACTAATCCCCTTCATTTGGTTCCTCTTCAGCTGCAGGAATCAGAGGGCAGGCTCTAAGAGGATCAGTGTGTTGGGCTGGCATCTTCCCCTTTTAATCTCTCTTGATATTCTGATCCTTTAATCCCAATGAGACATGTAAGGCAGTTTTGTTAATCCTAAGAGGTGAGTAAAACTAGCCTCCGCAAGCTACAAGTAAGGGACACGTTTCATGTCAGAGGGTTCCCTTTGGCACCGTGGCTCTGCACCCTGGGAAAGCAGAAAGCAGTCAGACTCAGATGGGGTAGAGGTGGGGGATGGGGATCAGAACATTAAATCAGATAAACAGCCCCAAGGAGATGGGGATTCCAGCCTCCTCTGGCCCAGGACAGTGCTCCCTGCCCTGGAGATCTGCTCCGTTGTTCCCGAGAAAGAAGACAGCTAAGGAAAACAGAGACTCCACCACTTTGGCAATCTGGGAGTGGGAGCCCAGGAAGATATAGTGGGTGGGCCTGAAACATGTCATGAAAAACAGCACAGCTGTTGGTCCCACCCCCATGGACCTACCAGCCCAGGCACCAAAGGGGCCTGGTGCCATGCATCTCTGGAAATGAGAAGTAAAACAACCCTACCCACAGTAGGGGGAAAAGGCGGGCTGAACTGAGCAAGGAACCACTGGTGGACACACAGTGTCCTGATGGTCATAAAGACAGGGGCTTCTCTATTCTCTTTTCATTCCCCTTCCAAATCAGAAAGCTCTGAGGGCCTCCAATTGGGAAGTGAATCCAACAGCCACATGACACTGGGCTGTTCCCATGGGAACCGTTAGTCAGGATGGGTTATCGATAAAGACTCTGAGAAGGTTGGTCATTACTTATTTCTTCTTTGGCTTCCGCATTCAAGATTTTCTGATCTTCTGGAACTAAGGTTCAAGCCACTGAAAGAGCAGCTCCTGCTTCAACGCTGCACAGGCCAAGCACTGCTTTCTCATCAGTGGTTTATGGCTGAGAATGCGTTGACCATCACCAGGCTTACAGATGAATCGTAACCAGTGCTTACTTCCCAAGCTTCTGCTTTCAGGCTCAGTTCACCCCACAATTTCCTCAATGCTCCAAAAACAAACCACCACAAACTGAAAACCGCCAATTGTGGACGCTCTCAAGGTGAGTTCCCCTTTCCCTCCATTCTTGGCTCCACCATAAGCAATCAGCCAAGAGGTGCCCACGGACAGTGCTGGCCCTCCTGGGTCTGCCACACCTCTCAGAGACACTCCCACCTGTCATTCCATCAAGAAACTCCCTGCAGGGGCTTCCCTGGTGGCACAGTGGTTGAGAATCCGCCTGCCAATGCAGGGGACACAGGTTCGATCCCTGGTCCAGGAAGATCCCACATGCCACGGAGCAACTAAGCCCGTGAGCCACAACTACTGAGCCCGCGTGCCACAACTACTGAAGCCCACACGCCTAGAGCCCGTGCTCCGCAACAAGAGAAGCCACCACAGTGAGAAGCCCGCGCACCACAACGAAGAGTAGCCCCTGCTCACCGCAACTAGAGAAAGTCCGTGCGCAGCAGCGAAGACCCAACACAGCCAAAAATAAATAAATAAAATAAATAAATTTATTTTTAAAAAAAAGAAACGCCCTGTAAAAAAGATCCACTTCACCCCTAAACACCACTTGAGGAACTCCTGAACTCCCGGGGGACATCTTCCTCACTGGGGTGTGGGGTCCTCCTGTACAGCAGAGAGAGAGGCATCGGACGCCCAAGTTTCAGGGCAAGTAACGTGCTGGGGCCTTCCTGCTTGGCCTCCTGGTTTGGAAAATCATCACTTGCTGTTTTTTCATAAAGAGAGCAAGGACCCCAAAGGAGATGGGTTAGCAGGGCTCCCCCAAGTCAACAGCTCTCAGCCCAAGCCTGTGGTTCCCAGGCCCCATGTACATCTCAGGGGCCTCCAGGGATCACAGCATCTACCCAGCCATCCCCTCCCCCAGCTTCCCCAGTCTCATTTCTCTTATCCTCCTTTCCCAGAACTCCCACATCACGTTCGAGGCCCACCCTGACCCCTCCCCCAGGTCTCCACAGCTCTTTTTTTTTTTCACAGCTCTTAACAGATGTACAGCCCACCACCACCAGAGACAATCGTCCGGGGGGCCAATGCCTGCCCACCCTCTTTGGGCGCCAAGAGGCCATTTGTCTCATCTCAAGTGTGCTGCGGGCTCTGTTGGCCTGATCTCATTTTTCGAAGGTCCATTTCATATTTGGAACAGAGTGGAAGTTATCACAAGAGCTGACACTGCAGGAAAGAGAGCGACTGAGGGCACCATACTGGCTGAGCAGCTTCACCCAAAGTCGAGCTTAACTGAAAGCTGAGGGGCCTGTGGATTCCAAAGGGAGCAAAGAACAAGGCTGAGCTGGGAGAGGAGAGTGAAGGAAGTTCAGAGAAAGGGCGGGACAAGGGGGGCTCTGTGACAGTCTTCTGCTGTCCCAGAGACCAACTCTGAGTCAGCACGGCCTATGAACCTTCTTGTGGCAAATCCTGCCAAATCCCTATACACAGGAACGTCAGGCCCAAGAACCATAAAAGGACAGAGGGCAAGCCAAGCCCATCTGTCATTCCCTGCCCTCCGTAAAAGAAGGGTTCTGGGCCTCGGTCTTCCTAGCAGTCACGTGGAGTATGGCTAGGGAGGGCCTCAGAGATTTCCAGTCCTGCTGGTTTGTCACACAACCAGAGAGAGCCGGGCACACTTCCCTGTTGAGTCACAGAGGTCCTAGAAATGCACGTACTTAATCCCCTCAGTAATAGGTCCCCAAACAGGCTGAGTTCTAGCAGGTAAGAGGGGCTGGTTTAGTGTCTATTCAAAGTTATCTCGCTGGTCAACAGCTGGAGGCAGGTTGCACATAGTTGGTCAGATACATAAGCGCCTTCCTTCAACTGAAAATTGCACCAGGAAAATTCACATCAAGTACTGATTATCTCTATGCTAGAACAAACATGAAAACCATAAGAAGATACTACTGTGGGCCGCCAGGAGCCCAACTGAGCTAAGGGTCACAAGCAAGTATATCCAACTATGAATAAAAAGAAGAAAAAGGACTTACCTCTTCTACAGACACAGGTAGGATGACTCGACTGCAAGAGAGGGAAAAGAGTATCAACTTCACGCTCTGAAACCTGCTCTCAAAGCATCATCTTAGAATGGTATTAAATGTTTCGTTGCATGTGCCACTACACTCACTGTCAAAAACCCAGCAGAGAATGGCCCCCTGAGTGCTTCAAGGCTACGACCCTCTGTTCCTTCTGGCACTTCATTTAGAACGCTGTGATTCAGTGCAAACCTGTCCCCTCACCAGCTACTTCCCAGGCCTCTGACTCACATTTGGAGCTGTCTTCTTCTCCCTCTCTCCCACTAATATCTTCCCCAACAAAACTCGCCAATGGGTCTACCTCTCTCCGTTAACATAGGAGGTTAACACAGGAGGACTCACCCCTGCAAACTCCGAAGCCAAGATGAGGATTCAGACCCAAAGAAGCAGGTCCTGGGGATTTACCTCTCTGTGGACCCAACCTCCCAACAACAGCCCTCAAGGTGAAAGTCTAGGAAGGGGCCAAGCTCCTTGGAGAATTAATCACCCTAAGAGCACGCACCAACCATCTCTGCTCTGGGGCCAGATATTACAATACAAGCTACTACCACAAAGCCATCAAGAGAGGACACCTAACTTATGTCCTGACCTCCAGAAGCTGTCCAAAGACACCCCAACTGATCACTTTCTTTTCCTTCTCCATTTCAATGACTACCAATTGTTGGAGGTACCACCAATCAATCACCTGATGGAGAAGCCATGGCCAGCAAAATCCCACACTGGTCAGAACTCCACACACAGAGGTGCGAGGGCCAGCGACCCTTCTCTGGGTGGCTTGCATTTGTAGTGCAGAGCAACGGCCAACCCCCAGCTCAGAACTGTGAGGTCAGAGAGCTGAGACAAAAACGCTTGGTTGTATTCCTACGAATCAAGTCAGCTCCCAAGCTTAGATTCTCAGTTCCCAGACCCGAGGTGGAACCCCCTGGAGCCTCCCGCATCTAGCATGCTTGGTGAAGCACGTGCTGCTATGCTCTCCTTCCTATGCAGCGGTCCTGCCAATTGGGATCCTTGCTCCAGGCTGGTAAAGAGCGTGCTCACTAGTTTCTAGTCCCACAAAGGTCCCCAGATAGCAAGAAGACACCCAGAGGGATCTGAGAAAAACTTCACACTCAAGGCAAGGCAAGAGCAGAAAAGTAGCAGGAAAAACAAAACGGGCCCCAGGTCTCTACTGCCTGCTAACTCCCCTTCCTCCAGAATGACTCAAATAATGTAAATCCTGCAGGTTACTGGATGCTGCCACTAATGCTGTCCTCCCATTAGAGAAAGCCAACAGGGCAGAAAAATACTTCCAACTTGGAGGCCACAATTTCTGCACCCTCAGGAGAAACTTCCTAGAAAACAATAAGCCTTTTATCTTCAAGAACAGCAGTAAAAATCACATCCAAGAATTTGCAGAAATCAAATCAAGGAGAATCCTGTTACAGGAAGTGTCAGAAAAATCAACAGGGACAAACTTCAGACCCTGGGCGGGCAGTAAGTCTCCCCCAAAAAGAGATGGGCATCAGCCAGTTCCTGACAGGATGTTCTGAGGCTGCTATAGGACAGCTGCACACCCGGACATTTCTCCCTGGCTCCTTGGCAGCAAAACCACTTCAGCAGCAATAGGGTGCAATTCCAAAGGACAGGGCCACAGAGGCAGTGCGGGGCTGGGACCGGAGCGGTGCTCACTTCAGTGTGACCTTCACTTGCACTCTCCAGAGCTGCAGCGCTGCAGCCACAGCCAGGTGTCTCTGATGCCCCCCTCTTGGTCCCCCGCCCAGGGATGCACACACACGCCCGAGCACACATAGGGCACAAGTTGGGCAGAAAGGAAATGCGGATGCCAGGCAGGCTCTGCATACCTGGCACCTTGGACCTTTCCCTGGCAGACTTCAAGGGGAGGAGAACAAAGACTGGGAAGGGAGGACCTCTCTTCAAAACTCACTCAGATCTCTTCTGAAGGTCCCTTCCTTTCCCTGCCTGACCTTCTTTACAAAAAAACCTACAGGTTTCTACAGATTCTAGGATTCAACTGGGAATAGAAAAAAAGAATCAGGAGAATGGGAAAAGTCTGTCATCTGTACAGTCAAGATTAAAATCCAAAGTGCACCATGCCCTCCTCTTGTTGGATTCCCAAGATTCTTCCTTCTCACCACACAAAACTCTGTACGCTGGCTGGATCAGCATCAGATCGGATGTCAAGAAATAGAGGTGGGGGGACTTCCCTGGCGGTCCAGTGGTTAAGGCTCCACGCTTCTACTGCAGGGGGCACGGGTTCGATCCCTGGTGTGATCTCTGGTCGGGGAACTAAGACCCCCCAAGCCGCACAGTGTGGCCAAAAAAAAAAAACAAAAGAAAAAGAAAGAAATAGAGGTGGAAGGGCTTTGAAATAACACTCTTCAGATGAGGTGTCAAGCTGGGATGACACCTGGGTCTCTTCCCTTTGCTATCCAAAGCTCCACACTATATCCAAAAGTCCTAAACACCTCCAAGGAGCAAACCAGATGGGATGGGGCAAAGTCCCTTCACTGACAAAATGGAAACAGCTCTCAGCACACCTGCCTGGCTACCAAGTGAATTCCACCAGTTGCTCTCTACCCAGACACCTCCCACTTCCGGACTTTCTGGGCTTCTGGCCGAATGCTGCCCACTTGCCCTCCCCTCCAGGGAAGCACAGTTTCACTGAAAGTTCTGCACGTACACATCCAAACTCTCCTCTCCACCCACCCCCAATCTTTCCTCTTTGAAGAGAAAAAAAAAAAAGTCCTAAGATGTTTACTTGAAACCATGAGCTTCAGGAACGGGTCATCTCATATTTGAAAGATTAGCAATCCGAATATCCCCACCTGTCATCCAGTCCCGTGGATTTCAGGAGCAAGCCCATCTCCCTGCAGCTCCTACCAGAAGTCACTCATCTCCACCGCCCATTAACTACTCAGAAACTCCCTCACTCTTCACCATTTTCCCTCAGTCAATGGCTTTATGAAAATATCAATTCCTCAGAGCAATTTCCCCATCTCTTTGCACCAAGACTGAGAATCCCCCAGAGACACGCTGGCCCTGTCCCGCACCCCAACTCCAATAACATGTATATTTACTCACAAACATACTCTTTTTCCAAACTGTTCTCCTCCCTGGTAACATCCTAGCTCTCTCCATCACCATAACTCCCTCATATCACTTCAGCCCCTGCCCAATATTTTCTGGACTTCTCACCCAAGTGTCTCCAAGTCCCAAGCAATCATCCTAAGCCTTTTTTCCCAAATACCTCGTCCTCTGCCCCCACCACGTGGGCACCATGTCACACCATCTGTCCCCTCTGCTATCTCCTTATACCCTTCCCCTGTCGCTCAGCCTGACCCTGGCTCCCTAGTCCTTTTCCTGTGTCTACTTATCACAATCCTTCCCCTGATGCCTAAGGCAGCCACTCCTCACACCCCAGGTTGCCCTCAACACTCAGCCCCATCATCCCAACTCCATTCTTGAAGCTGTCTTATCTGATCTCCCAGTGCCCCTTGGTATTTTGTTCAGCCCCAAACCCCTCTCCACTCTGGCTGGCTCCCCGGCTCCCCAGCCCTCTCTGCCCTTGTCTGACCGTTCCTCAGCCACTCAGACAACTCCTCCCTCTCCAGTGGGTCCTCTCAGCCAGTCCTGCAGCTCTGGCTGGCCCCTTCCTCCCTTAGCCTCCACTCTAGGACCACCGCACATCTCATCCAGCACCCTCGATCCCCTCAGCCCCTCCTCATGCCCTGTCCGGCTCTCACTGTCCCCTTGACCTCATCTCAGGCCTGCCCGGCTCTCTTTGTCCCCTCAGCCTCTCCTCAGGCCTCTTCGACCCTCACTGCCCCTTGGGCCCCACCTCAGGTGCTGTCCCTCCCGCTTTAACCCCGTTCGGCCCACCTCGGGCCCTATCCGACCCTCGCTGTCCCCTCAGCCCCTGCTGGGCCGCCCATCCAGCGCTCTCCATCCCGTCGGGCCCCGTCCGTCCTCCGCCAGGCCATCACCCTCCCTGCTCGTCATCCTCGACTCTCCCTCCCTCCTCGCTTCCGCACGGCCGGCTGGACACTCACTACTCCTTGAGCAGCACCATGTCGCTTCGCAGCTCGGCGGCTGCCCGCTGCCCGCCCAGCCTCCCGCCCGCTTCCCGGCGGCCGCTCTCCCCGTGGCCCGGCCCGGCTGCCTGTGCGCCTTCGTTGTGGTCTGCTCTGTCCTCGCCGCTCTCGCTGCGGTCGCCGCGCCGGCTCCTGCCGCCCCTGCCTCGCCGCCTTCCGCGCCGCTGCCGACGCCGCCCGGAGCTCCAGTTCCGCAGCGCCGCGCGGGGGCGGGGCGTCTCTGCGGCAACCAGAGCGTCACGCGCAGCGCTGCGCGCTGACCTAAGCGCGGAGGCGGAACCTCCCCGGGCCCGCCCCCTCCCGTCCTTAAGTGGGCCGCGGCGCTGGCATCCGCGTCCAGGGTGGGTCCCAGGCGTGCGCAAGACCCGGGCAGTAGGTGGGACCGACACCGAGGTGTGCCGCAGGGTCCTAAGGGTGACTGTTCATCTGCAGGCGGAACAGATGCCCCTGTACGGTTGGGCCTCCCCGGTGGTGTGGTTTGAGATCTAGGAAGAAGTTGTGTCAAAAAATATTAATAATGGCCAAGTTTACGTGCACGTGCTCTTCTAAGGGCTTGACTCCTTACAACAGCTCTACCAGAAATGTATTATTACTATCCGCATTGACAGGTGAGGCGGAGGCAGAGCTTAAGAGACTTGCTCAAGAAAAAAAAAAAAAAAAAAGAGAGAGACTTGCTCAAGTCCAAAGCTAGCATGTGATGGGGCAGAGATTTTCACCTTGCTATCTTAGTGTAATGTCTTTCTTTTTTTTTTTTTTAATTTATTTTATTTATTTATTTATTTTACTTTTTGGCTGCGTTGGTTCTTCGTTGCTGCGTGCAGCGAGCAGGGGTTACTCTTCGTTGTGGTGCGCTGGCTTCTCATTGCAGTGGCTTCTCTTGTTGTGGAGCTCTAGGGCTCTAGGCACATGGGCTTCAGTAGCTGTGGCATGAGGGCTCAGTAGTTGTGGCTCACGGGCTCTAGAGCACAGGCTCAGTAGTTGTGGCACACGGGCTTAGTTGCTCTGCAGCATGTGGGATCTTCCTGGACCAGGGATCGAACCTGTATCCCCTGCACTGGCAGGTGGATTCTTAACCACTGCGCCACCAGGGAAGTCCCAATACAGTAAATCATTATTTAACAATTGCCATGTGCTGGCTCTCTCCAGGAAGTAATCAAACCCTGCCGTCTGGAGCTTGCAGTCTAGCTGGGAAAGCTACATCTACTCACTCCGTAAAATATTGATTGAACTCCTTGCCCTGTCCTGGGCCTTCCTCTAGGCACTCAGGTTATAGGGATGACCAAGAAAAACAAGGTCCTTCCCTTGTTCGGTGGGGCGAGGCAGAATATAAACAAATGCAGAAATAACTTCAAGTAGAGGTGAATGTTATGAAGAGGCTGAACAGGGTGACTGTGGGCAGTGTGGGTGGTATTAGTTGGGTGGTCAAGAAAGACTCTAAGAGGCCGTGTTTTGGGAATTCCCTGGCGGTCCAGTGGTTAAGACTCAAGGCTTTCACTGCTGGGGGCCTGGGGGCCGGGTTCAGTCCCTTGTGGGGGAATTAAGATCCCACAAGCCATGAGTTTCAGCCAAAAACAAGAGGCCATGGGACTTCCCTGGTGGTCCGGTGGCTGAGACTCTGCACTCCCAATGCATGGGGCCCGGGTTCGATCCCTGTTCAGGGAACTAGGTCCCACATGCCGCAACTAAGACCCAGTGCAGCCAAATAAATATTTAAAAAAAAAAAAAAAGAGGCCATGTTTAGACAGAGACCTGAATGAGTTGAGATGAGGGAGCTTGGAGGGCCATGCAGGGCACTGGGGGAAGTAAAAAGCAAAACAATCATTAAAACACCTGAGAAACAGCCTCCATCTGGAGGAGCTCATGGAGAGGAGGCCTTGCACTTGCAGAAAACTGTACCTAGTGACCGAGGTAGCTGGCCATAAAGGTGACCATGTGTGACACAAGGAACAGTGCTGGAAAGGGTCCAAGGAGAGGCCTCCTGGGCTGAAAAGGTGTAGGAAGTATCTGGGGACAAGGGGGATTTGAGACAGATTTGGCTAGACAAGGGAAATGGCATCTTCGGAGGGAAAGGAACATATGCAAAGGTGCAGAGGCAGGGTTCTATGTGGGCGGAATTTGTGGGGTGGGGAGACCAGGGTAGAGCCCCTGGTCAGAGCATGAGTGGTTCATGTGGTGGACACACACACAGGTGGGACGGAGTGTGGGAACTTGAGTGCCAAGTTCAAGATCTGGCCTTAAGGAATCCCCACTCCTCATCATCCAGAATCAACTGTTAGCGAGATTTTGCCACACTTGCTTCATCTCTTTTCTGAAACATTTTAAAGCAGATCTCAGACATCGTGGCATCTCCGCCCTCCATGTTTCCGTGTGCATTCTAGAAATATGGATATTTTCTTATGAATCCACAATGCCATGATCATACTGAACAAAATTAATAATTTCTTGATATTATCTCATACCAAGTTCAGATTTCCCTAATCGTCTAAAAAATGTAATTCTGTAGTTTATTTTAGATACAATCAGTATCTGAACAAGTCTGCATTTTTTTTTTCCTTCACGTTTTATTTTCAGTTGCTCTGCTTCTTACATCTCTCACTCTAGCAAGCTTTGCTTCAGGTGTGCATAAGAGTTAGGCCTGCGGCTTCCCTGGTGGCACAGTGGTTAAGAATCTGCCTGCCAATGCTGGAGACACAGGTTCGAGCCCTAGTCAGGGAAGATCCCACATGCCATGGAGCAACTAAGCCTGAGCGCCACAACTACTGAGCCTGCGCTCTAGAGCCCACGAGTCACAACTACTGAAGCCCGTGCGCCTAGAGCCCGTGCTCCGCAGCAAGAGAAGAAAGAAAGAAAGAGAGAGTGAGTTAGGCTTTACATGCGGGGCCCACAGCACTCTCCAGGGTGCCCCACTGTGAGTCAACAGTACCACTGTGGGAACGGACCCCCTGGTGCCTGATGCCCTGGAGTCCCAGCCCTACCACTTCCCACTGTGTGACCTTGTGCAGGTTCCTTAACCTCTGTGAGCCTCAGCTCCTTCATTTGTAAAATGGGGACGATGGTAGTGGCTACCATGTGGGGTTGCTGGGCATCGTAGATGAGGCAATGTGCATAAAGCAACTTCATGCAGGATATGCACATTTCTGTATTATCATTCTGGAGGAAAGGATGCTGTGAGGAAGGAGGGATGGACACTACTGCCCCTCGAGGCTACTTCTACGTGCTCCAGGCTGAACAGGCAAGAAGGACGTGACTCTCCAGTGTCACAGCGATCTTTCTGTCTCGCATGCCTCTCTTTCTTTGTCTCTCTCCCTCCCTCCCTCTTTGTACCCACCTTCTCTCCATCTCTCTAGCTACCTCCTCTTCTGTCTCTCCTCTCCATCTCTTGGTATCTCTGTTTCTCTTTCTGTCGATCTCTCTTTATCTCACCTCTTGTGAAAACACAGCCACCTCTTAATTTATCTCTCTTGGAAATCTGGTCTTGAAGGTACCTTCTTTCTTAAAGTGAGGCCTATGGGAGCACCATGTGGTCAGCCTGTCCCCAAATAGGAGATCTTGGCTCCTTTCCTGTTGTTACCATTGTGTACGTGTTTGTGTGTTTTTTAATAAAATGTTGACTTGGCAAAAAAAAAAAAAAAATTCTTTCTGTATCTCTTTCTGTCTCTCCCTGTCTCTTTATTTTTGTTCTCTCTCTGTGCCCCCTCTGTCTCTCTCTCTTTCTGTTCCTCTGTAACTCTGTCCTCTCGCTCTCTCTCTCTTTAATCTCTCTTGTTATCTCTCCTCTCTCCATCTCTCTGTGTTTCTCTGTCTCTCTTTACCTCTCTTCCTGTCTCACCTCCCTCCATGTTTCCCTCTCTCTGTCTCTCCCCATCACTGCCATCTGCTCTGGGTAATGACCTGCTCTCTCTGTTCTGCCTTGTACTCTCTCTCTCTCTCCCCTTTGTCTCGCTGTCTGTGCATCTCACGGTTCTGGACCACCCCCGCACTTGCTCCTGGCTGGCTGGCCCTTGTTACCGCTTCGTCACAGCCACACCTGTAACCCATCTCTGTGTATCTCAGAGAGACTGCATTTCACTGTTTCCATCTTCTGTTCTGTCCCTTCCTGGCTGCTGAGAGCATGCTCTTCTCCCAGCCTCTGTCTCAGTCAGTTTCAGCCTCTTTTTGGTTTATTTCTCTCTCTCTCTCTTTTTAAGTTTCATCCTCCAAATATTTATTGAGCAGCTGTTTCATGCCAGGCACGTTTCGAGGCACTGGAGGTATCATGGTGACCAAGGCAGTGCACGTACCAGTGCTCAGGGGGCATTCGTTCTAGTGGGGAGACAGACAAGACAGAAGAGCAGACAAAGTGTGACCCTGGCTGCCTGGCTTGTCCCCCTGGCCAGAGGAGTGCATCGGGCAGCCTGCGGGCAGGGACTCGGGCCTCTGAGGTTGGCTGGCTCTGCCCCGTGCTGGCCTTGATGATTCCCTGTCCCTAAACAGGGACTGGGGGGTCACTCTAGAAGCTAGACTAGAATGCGTAACCACTTGCTCACGTAACAGCATTCATTATGCGCCAGGCTGGGGGAGACAAAGGTTGGTCTGGGGGAGACAAAAAAGAAGGGTCCCAGCCTGCGTGGGGCTGCAGTTCAGACATGCATAGCGTCTGCCCGGGTGGAGGAAACAGCCGTGGGGCGGTGCTTTACCTCCACCCTCCTCTCCCTGTCTCTGGCCTGCACACGGTGAAAAGCTACTGGAGCAGCTGTGATATTTAAAAAAAAAGTTTTTTGAGCCAGCATCTGAAAATAGGGATATTTTATATAAAACTCGGGACTCCCAGCTTCTCTTATAAAAATCAGAAGATCAGGCAACACCGGGCTCGCTCACGCAGGGCCTTAATTGGTTGCAGCTGTGTCAAGGCTATCCTTAGATGGGGCTGTGGCTTCCAGGTCCCCATGGTGCCCACCAAGTCCTCTTGTCTGGCAGAGAGCTCAAGGTCTAGCTGCCCCTGTGTCATCACAGAGCTTGTGCTGTGGCTCTACTTATATTAGAGAAATATTTCCCCGTGGTGTCTCCATCAAAAGTGGGAAAATGAAGGACACAGCAAAGGGATGTGGCAGAGCCCCGGCTTCTGAGCTCGCAATCCTGACGAGTAGAAGCCCTCATGCACATCCATCTAGCACCTCTGCCCTGCCTGCTGTGCAGGGGGCCTGCTGCTCACCCACCCCCAGCTGGCCCCTGAGGCCACCCACCTCCCTCCCCTGGGCCTCAAGCCCCCTCTGCCCAGCAGGCTCAGGAGCCAGGCCTCAGACAACCAGGCCATCCTCTCCCCTCCCTGGCCGTGGGGATCTCCTTGGGGCTTCTTTGGGGAAGCCCAGTGGCTCTTCTTTTCTGCTGCCACTGCCCAGGGCCCTGGCCTGGCAGGACAGTGGCCAGCTTCGTGGGAAACCTGTAGGAGGAGCAGGTGTGCCCATGACCACTGACCTAGGGCAAAAGAAAAGGGGCAAGGATGAGCACCCACCTTAGAACCAGAATGCCCAGCAGCCTTGGGCTTCCCACCCAAGAGGGCCCTTCCTCTGTCCCTTCCCCAGCTCTGCTGAAAGCTGGTCCAACAGCAAAGCTGGGCCGCAATGAGTGCAACCTAGGGGAGAGTGGGGGTCAGGGAGCACGTTTCAGACAAGTGACAGGCAAGAGACAAGTGGCAAGGGAATGAGTGACTTAGACACAGGGGCCGAGGAGGAAGCAGTTCTTAGCCATTTTCGGCAGACATTTATTAAGTGCTTACTGTGTGCCAGGAAGTAAGCCAGGTGCTAGAAACAGCAAAGGGCCAGGAAGAGTCAGGGTCAGCTCCTGAGCTGTCAGTGACACTGCACTGACCCTCGTTGACACAGGAACATGTTAACCCTACAGGCACCACTCTGAGAGCCTGGGCTGGGTCCTTGGACGGGGCCTGCCTAGGCCTTTCCAGCCACCAAAAGGGATTCAGCGACATGAGACCCTCTCCCTCTTCGTCCAGGTAGACAGGCACACAGACAAGCTCCCACACACTCCTCCAAACACATTCACACCTGACGTGCCTGGAATACACCTCAGACTTCGACACACGTGTGCACACACGCACACACACAGAGGCACGGCCAAGCAGTTTCACAAGGTGGCATGGAGGTACTGCCTACAAGCCGTGCTCTGAGTCACCCACCTCAACATAAAACTGTCAAGAGTGCCCGAATATCCACCAGTTAGAGGTTAGCTTGAGAAGCTTTGGCCAAGTCTCTTAACAAAATGTGCAAGACGTAAAAGTGAACAAGGGGACAACTGCTTAAGGCTTTTGCTTAGAGAGGGGGTTCTGAGAGGGGTAGGGGTCAGCAGAAACAGACCTCACTTCCTTTACTTGGCCACAAGGCTGTCCCGGTCAGAGCTGCCTATTCTGTCATGTTATATGGGCGGGGGAGGGTGGGTGTGCGTGGTCCTCATCCCCGGTGCTCTCTGCACTCCTCCAGGGTCATAAAAATAATGCTATTGCTTGTTAAGTGCCGATTAAGTGCAAGGTGCAATAACGTGCAACTGCTTGACGTCCATGTCCACCCAGCCTCCCAGGGAGAGTATTACTGCCATTTTACAGATGAGGAAACTGAGGCTCAGGACTTGCTTCAGGTCATGAGATAGTATGTGTGGTGGGGCCTCTAACCTCTGCCCTTCCCTCACAGCCTCCTCAGCACAGGGAGATGGTCTCACTCTGGGAAGGGTTGAGGGGCTGGGAGCGGCCAGAGGCCCTGGTTCGGTCTTGGATCTGCCTGGGAGGCTGAGAAAGACTAACTTCGGGGCTGGACATGCTGCCTGCAGAGACCAAGGGCCCAGGCGGTGGTTGTGTGCCAGCGGCGGGAGAGGTCTGCTCTGCGGCGGGCCACCCACGTGGAGGACGCTGCACCTCCTTCCGGACACCAGGTCGTCACCCCAGGGCTTGGCATGAGTCCCTGGGTGGGACAGGCTTCCAGAGCCCGCCTGCTCACCCTGACCCCACCCCCACCCCAGGGGAGCGCTGCAGCCTGTGGAAAACCCATCCCCTCACTTTGGGGGTCCTGGGCTCCTAATCCTAACCCCACAGAGAAGGCGCCTTACTGCCCCAGAGCCCACGCGAATGCACCGTATTAAACAGCCCCGGAAGCCTGACTCTGCTGAGAAGACTTCTCAGAGTTCTCCGACAGGAGCCCCTTACCATAGGGGGTCCACAGCCTCCCCTGCCCCCGGTGGTGTGTATCTGTTTAAATTCATGCAGGCTGATGTGCAAGTGCATCAAAAACTCCACTGGGCTTTTTGTGCCGCTGTCTGGGACAGTCCTGCACATGTACCCCCAATACTGGATGGCTCCCCATTTTCAGTGTGCTTGGGGCCCAGGGCAGCGGGATGCCCTCCTCACACTGCACTGCCCAGGGCCAGGACAAGGAGGGCTTGAGGAGAAGTTTTCACCAGGCTGACACCGGGTACAAGAGGAACAAAAAGAGAAACAGAAAGGAACTCACAACCTGCAGCCCCATCTATGGCCTTTACGAGGGTGGGAACCTTCCCTAGTACAGGCCCAGGTAGCGAGAGCCACAGGCAGAGGCCAGGAGGGCTTGGAGGAAGCTAACCACAAAGGAACACCTGGACTCAAGTCCAGGGAGACTAGAGAGGAGTGGGGCTCGGGGCAACACTCCTGAGGCCGACCTGGCCCCCCTCCTCACTCTGAGCCCGCAGGGCTGGGCACGACTTCCTGCTCCTTCCCACCAGAAGCCTGGAGAATGAGGAGGAAGATGGAGGGCCGAGGCCATGTGGTCCCTTCCCCACCCCAGGGCACTCCTCTCAGGGGTTGGGGCGACCAGAGACTTGCTCCCCCAAGTTACCATCAGCCTCTAGGGCCAAGATGACTCTACTAAGTAGAGCTCACCCCACTCTCTCCAAGGAAGCTCTTGGCGCCAAGAAACAGACACCTCGCCTGTGTTTGCTTCCCTTCCTCAGGCTGTTTCGCCCTGATCGCAAGGCCTGGTGGCCCCTGGGGCTGCTGCTCTGAACGGAGTGTCCTGATCTAGAGGGCCTTGGCTGCTCCAATGACTTAAGAACCATATATGAGTCCTGGCTCTCACCTTGAGCAAGTTACTCCACCTCCCTGGGCCTCAATTTCTCCAGCTGTAAATTAGGGAGGGTAGTATGAACTCCTGGCTTGTTAGCATGATCCAGTGATGGTACTGGGAAAATACATAATCCATCAACCCTGTACAGTCAGAGCAGAATGACAGGCAAGGGAGTGGGGGGGGCACCTGTGGTACCCAACCCATCTGGTATCCTGCTCCCATTTTCATGCCTCTAATCCCCACGCACTATTGGCTCTAGACTATCTCCCACCCTGAACTGTGGTTTCTTAATGCCTGCTTCTTCCCCCAAAGTGCACACACCCTGCAGGTGGGTGGGAAAGAGAGGCCACAGCTCCCACTTTGGCTGGGCTGGGCACTGCTGGGAACAGCACAGGCCATATCTGTACAAGCTCAACATATTCTCCCAGCTGGAAGGGTGGAAGGGCCCTTGCTAATCAGCGCTTCCCCAAACTGCACTCCTTTGTCAGTGGGTCTCAAATGTTGGGGGGGGGGGGCACCAGAACCACCAGGTGGGGCTTAGCAAAGTGTAGACTTCAGTTTCCCTCTAAGTCAGAGGCAAGGCCCAGAGACTACGTTATTAACCAGCACCCCAAGAGCTCCTGCTGCACGTGGTCATTGGGCCACATGTGGAGGACGGCTGTGATGGTTAAAGCCATTCCTTAGCCACACACCACACCCCCCTGGAGAGGCACACAGCCCACCAGTGCCGAACTCACTTGACCTTATCTCAACATTTCCCGAATCTGACTATAACGCTGTTTTAAAAATAGAGAATAACCTTAACATCTCACAGAACTAGCATTCTGAGAAATGCTTTGGGAAATGTTGATCTCAGGCTCTCCCTTTTTTTAAAAATGCCTGTTTAAAACAAATATTTGCTTTTGAATATGAGTGGGTGAAGCCTAGGGAGATTAGGTGCGTTCAAGGGGCTCGGGCCTGGGCCTGCCCCTGCCCCTTCCTGTTGCCACCCGTTCCTCCGCCATATCCTGCCTCTGCTCTCCTTGAGCCTGCGGCTCTCCTGGGGTCACCCTGTGTCCTGAACTTATGAGGAACCCTCAGCATGGTTGACTGGTGACAGGAAGTCTGAGCAGGGATGAAAGGGGGTCAGGATTAGCCTGTCTGGCTGGGATAAGCAGCAGAGGAGGGGATGGCCACACTTGTAAGGTGTCTGCACAAGCCCCATTTGTTTGGGGGTGGGGCGGGGGAGGAAGGTCTTTTCCTGGCCCACTGCCCCTCTCGAGACAGCAGTCACACCCAGAGAGATGGTGAGCCGCTGGGTACGACTGGGGCAGAAAATCTTGTCTTGCCTTTTCTTCTCAAGCTCAAAACAGGTACATGTAGTCATTAACTGATATGCTAGAAGGGGCATCCCTTACCAGGAGGAAAATGGATTTATTGCTTTATAAAAAGGAGTCTGATAAAACTTAAAAGGAAAAAAAAAAAAAACAAACCACCAAAACAATTAACCTAAAAATCAACCCACCCCTCTCAGAACTCCCAGGAAGCCTCGGACACATTTCTGAGGGCAGTCAAGGTGGGTGGGTTGGTAAGCCAGGCCCGCCTGGCAGAGGAAAGGGGGCCTCGCCCACATAAACAGCTCCAGGGCCCTTGGAAAGTCTGCCAGCAGGGGGCGCTGTGGCCCTGCAGCCTGGGACAAGCTCCCAACCCTGAGCAGGGCTGGCTCCTGGGCGCTGGGCTTGCTGTGGGCCTGGCTGGCTCGGGGGTGGCTCTGGGAGGATAAGGGCAGACACCCAGCACCCACATCCCACCACCATCCCACACACATCTCTCATGCACAGGACACGTACGCACAACCCACATGCACACACACCCCTAGGTCTCTCACAAATCCACCTTCCCACCCAGGCCTGGACCTCCACGTCTGTCAGCCACATCTTCACTTCCACCCTCACGAAAACAACTGTGTGTGTGCGTGTGTGTGCGCGCACACGTGTGTTTGTGTGTGGTGCCCCTTTAATTCCCTTCAGGTCACAGACTGGACAGAGGGTGGCAGCGGAAACGTGCCCCCGGCTCAGGCCCTCAGGGAGGAGGGAAGGGACTGCTGCTCGGCCTTGACCACAGCTCCTGAGCCACATGTGACCATCCAGCCCTCCATCCCCTCTCCAGGCTTTAAGCCAGGGGGCCTTCTCCACAGGCCTCGAACAGGAGGACAGGCCACGGACAGGCCACAGGGGGCTGGAATCACAAAGGAGTTAGCACCAACAACAGGAAGCGGGTCCTTCCTTCCTCAGGCAGCTCAGACTGGCCGGGGGAGGAGGTGAGGGGCCAGGCGAGGCGGGTACAGACAGTGCAAGCCTTTGTCCTCAGCAGGCGTGGTTGGTGGACATGCAGCCGAGGGGCAGGTGGTGGGCAGTAGACGGCAGACTCCTCTGCTTTGGCAAGAGGCGGAATCTCGACACACTGGGGGGAGAGGGCCTGCCTGCCCGGGGTCCTCCTGGCTGCTCCTGCAGGCACCACGGAGCCCCGAGGCTCCAGGGCCCCTCGAGGGTGGCTGAGCGAAGTCCAGAGCGCCTCTGCTTCCAGCAGGAGAAGCGCCTGACCGGGCCCTCTCCCATCCTTCCACCGCAGAGCTCCGAGGCAGGACCAGGGCCCTGGGAGGGAGCGAGGACTCCAATATGGTGAAGGACAGGATCCTAGGGGTGCGTGGAGGTCCTCTGGGGTGGGGAGGACACCGTTGAGTCACTGAAGCAAGGGCGGGACGCCACAGTTCCGAGGTGGTGGGCACTACACAAAAGCCTCCCGGTTGGACGAGCCGTTGAGCTTGAGGAAAAGCTTGTCGTTCTCCCTCTTCTGCTGCAGCTGCCTCTCCAGCTGGCGCCGGTAGCAGATGAGGTAGAGGGGAAGGCAGAAGCCCAGCATGCTCACGACAAGCAGCCCCACATTCACCTGCGGAGGCAGGGACCAGGGACGAGAGTTGCCATCAAGGGAGGGGGTGGGGTGGGGTGGGGTGAGGGAGCTAGCAGGGGCTGTGGTCTTTGCAGAGCCCAGTTCCAGCCCCTTCCTCACTCTCAAGTTTGGGAATGGGGAGAAGGTCACAGGAGAGGAGAGGAAAAACAAACAAGGAGTTTCAAGAGGTCAGAGGGCCCGTCGTTCCACATTCCAGCAACAGAATTCCCCAGCTGTCCACGGCCGGGCCAGGCCACCGTACTGATCTGAATCTCTAGGGGCGGGGCCGGGATTGGGACAAGCTCACAGCACCTGGTTAAGAATCCGGGCCTTTGGCAGGAGGAGCAGGGATAGCAACTTGGTTCGATTTACCCCAAAATCAGGTCCAGAAAGGACACTCTTCTCCTCCTGTCCCTCCTGCCCATTCACAAGGGGTCCCTGAATTGATCCTAACCAAAGTTCCAAACTGCCTGTCCTGGGGTTCTAGAAGCCCCCGAGTGATGCCTCCCAGCTCCCAATCAGCAGAGTGGGGCGGATGCCCGTAACCCTCTGCCCCCCAATCCTTCTTACCCACAGAGGGTCTCCTTGGAGGGGACCCATCATAGCCAGAAACAGGGGCTGCTGCAGGAGAGCGAAGAGTGCACTGACCAGGGACTGCAGGCCCGTGAGGCTGCCAAACTGCGTGGAGGGGTACCTGCCAGGGCAGTAGAGAACCTGTCACCACAGGGGCCATGCTCTGGCTTCCCACATGCTTGTCCTCAGCCTGGCCCCAGGTGCTGGTGCCCCCAGGCTGCACCTCCGGTGGCAGAGAAGAAGTGGGAATAGCCTCAGAGAATGGTGGGGTGTCCATCCTTGGATTGCTTTCTGCTGAGCAGTTCTGCAAAGCGGATTTGTCTTTTGGACCAGCATGAGGCCCCGGGGCCCATGGGTGTCTGGCCAAGCCGAGTGGAAAATGTGGTGCCAGCAGGAGTCTGCAGCTTGTGAACCAGGCCCAGGGAGCAGGTTGGAGGCTGGGCCTGGCCTGGCTGCACCCTCTTCCAGAGGAGCGTTGCGTAATCACGGAAACATAGCATCACAGCCCTTGGACGACTCCCTCAGACTCTGCCAGGGCAGCCACAACTTCCTCCAGGCCTGGGGGGTAGGTGGGGGTGGAACATGCAGACCTGGAATGACCCCCATGGGATACTGTTGAGAGGGGGAGAGAGTTCTGGCAAAATCTTAGCCAGATTTTGCCAGAACTCTGGGGCCACATCAGGCATCGTGGTCCCAGAGGTGAGAAGGGACTCCTAGCAAGGAACGGCTGGAGGAACGGGCTAGTCTTTGGTCAGAGGGAGACAGTGGATGGTGTTTGGGTTCCAGTGTTTGAGCCAAGGCCCGGCCCAAGGAGAAGGAACAACTATGGTTCCTTAGGCGTGTGTGGCCTCTTGGAAAAGGAGGCAGGTTTCATTTTAGCCAAGGCCTGAGAAGGCTGTGGACAGAACCAGCCCTTTGAGGCCCTGGGTGGGATCTGTCAGGCATATCCTGGGCTCAGTTATTCATGTCACTGCCGCCGCTGAAGCCCACTTGAAGGTCACCATTGAGCTGTGGGCTGCTAGAACCCACCCCCCTGCCCTTCCCACAAGCAGCCAGAGGCAGCCTCAGAACCCGGCTGAGCAGCAGTCCCCGAGGCAATAACGAGCGGCACCTTGGCTGGGGGAACTGACTTCGTGTTAAATGCCAAGGCTTGTGGGCACCCAACTGTCTGCCCACTGACCTGCTCCTGCCAGGTATGGCCTTTCCCTGACACACCCAACAGAAGCCCTGGTACCTAAGGCAAGAGGATGAACCCCAAGCGGGCAAGATGGCCCCCTTCAGGCCCTCAGTCCCACCAGGAACCTCTCTCAGGTCATTCCCTTACCCTCGGCCACCAGGCCGCCCACAGCTCCCAGGACTTACACAGCGGCATACAGGCCCCCGACAGCAGAGTGGATGAATCCTCGCACAATCGTGTGCAGGATGAAGGAGAGGATCTGAGGGAGGGAGAGCAGAGTGTGAGCAGGAGACATGGAGGGTCTCACCTCGTCCCCTTGCCCCAGAGCTCCTGGGGTCCTGAGCGGTGGGAGCACTGGCGCCCTGGAGTCAGCTTGTGCCAGCTTTCCAGGGCCAAATCCTGAACTGCCAAGAATTTTGAGAGCCGATTTTAAGTTAAACACAGTCACTACTAACAGTTCAATTGTAATAAACGTACAATTCAACAAATTACAGTTGACCCTTAAACAACACGGGGGGCTAGGGGTGCCGACCCTCCACGCAGCCAACAATCCACATATAACTTATAGTCGGCCCTCTGTATCCACAGTTCTGTATCCTCGGATTCAACCACCCACGGATCACGTGGTACTCAGTATTTACCATTGAAAACCATCTGAGTATGAGTGGACCCGCGCAGTTCAAACTTGTGCTGTTCAAGGGTCAACTGTACGTTGAAAACAAAGTTAATGAATACTCAAAACCCAGCACATCCTAATTATTTTATTCTGTTTTACCATTAGCCGTGCTCTTAAGGTTTTTTTTTGTTTTCCAAAAATTTTTTTATATTTTTATTTTTGGCTGCGCTGTGCAGCTTGCAGGATCTTAGTCCCCCAACCAGGGATTGAACTCGCACCCTCAGCAGTGAAAGCGTGGAGTCCTAACCACTGGACCACCAGGGAATTCCCGCTCTTAAGGTTTTTTAGTCTACTGTAAATATCGTATGATGGTGTGTTACTGCGTCTCTTCCCAACTCCACAGTTGGTGACACCGTATTGGTTGATATCAGCCACGCCGAGAGCACTTGCACCGCGGAAATTGGCAAACACTAAAACCCAGGGCTCCGCCCATCCTGCCCCCATCTACAGTCTGCTCTTAAGTGTACATATGGACACAGCACTAAGCAGGAGGTCACTGATCACAACTCCTGCCTTTGCGGACCTGAGGACTGTGCCCAGGTCTCCCTGCCTGGTCACCCAGGCCCTACTGGTAGATGGCTGTCTCTCTCCCCTCTAGCTCTGCTTTCCTGAGGAAAGGTCACTGCTGGCAAGCTTGGCAAGCTTAGCAAGCACTTGTTAACGATTCCTGAGAGCCACGAGCTGTCTACTTTGCTCCCAGGACCCTTTGTTTGCTCTTTGCACACAGCCCTGCCATCGGGCTCAGCAGCCAAGACCCGTTTCCGGGAATGTGGGCAGCGGAGGCGGCGAGGGCTGCTCTCTGCAGTGCTGCGAGAGGTCTGTGCCTGAATGTGCATCCATCCTCCTGCAGGCTCCGCTTTCCACTCCAAATGCCTTGCTGCCTTTTCACAACTTGTCTTTCAATAAGAACTGGATAAAACACAAAGCAGATGACTGTCCTCACTGAGCATTGCCCCGCGACTGGACAAGGGTGGTCAGGGCAAGGGTCTGCCGGTCTTGTGGAGAGGGCCACCACCAGGAGGCCGGGAGGGCACCAGGGATGCAGCAATACTCCCATCTGGAACTGGTAGAGCCTCCGGTGGTTTACTCTGGCTGCACGCGGTGTTGGCACAAACACACGGTAGCACCTGTGGGTGGTGCACACCTGGATTTCCAATGAACTTCTACGTGCGGCCACTTGTAGAAAGGGACTCTTGCTTTCCTCCTGGACCTGGTTCAAGATACCATCTGGACTTGGGTCACACCCATCTGGAAGCAATGCCATCACTTGTGTCCCTTCCAAGTTCATAAACTTGGGGATCAGAACTAGAACACTTCTGGGGACCTAAGGGTGGAGCCAGGCAGGTAACAAAATCTACCTTTCTCAAACCCTCTGCCAAAAGTCAGGTTCCAAAGGTACTGGAAATCTTGTGAGAAGGAATTAAACTTTTGAACCCAGATGCCAAGGGATCATCGGTCTTTTTCCTGCGGCTCCCCTGTACTGGAGGAGCAGACGTTCCCACCAATGCCACAGACTAGCCAGAATTCTTTGGACATCAGACTTCAGCTGTTTGAGCACGTGCAAAACGAGCAGCCACACAACCACACCACATGGTTCCAGAAATGGTAAGATGACGGTATTCATGGTATGCAAGATGCCTAAAGACCAAGAAGAATGGTGTACTTTCATAGAGAAGAGTCTTCTGTGAAACGCAATCTGAGTTTCATTTACAGCTTGCTCCCAGCATCATGCACGTACAGAGCCTGGCAGGTAGGAGGCCCTTGGTAAATCACAGCGGGCTGGTTGATAGGTTGGTTGGTTGAATTAAACAAATGAAAAGTCACTGTTCTCTTTGCTGATGGCTCCCCCATGAGACATCACGCACCTTTCAGTCTCATCACCCCACACCCCACCAGGCTTCTCCCTCTCCCCATACCCACCTGTAGAGGCAGGTTGGGAATGAGGCAAGTCACCCCAAAGCCCACGAGCAGCAGGTTTGTGAAGGCGAAGGCCCGCATGGCATTGGTGACCTTCTGGATCTGCCGGTCCCGCTTCTTCTTCTTCTCACCTCTGTGGAAACGCAGAGCACACACTGGAGCTGGGGGCTCCCTGGAGGACAGGCTCTCCCAGGAAGTCAGGTCCCGGGAGTCACAGCTTGTGGACAGTGCAAGACTCAGAGACCACCCGCAAGCATGTGCTAGGGACTGTGGAGGCTAGACCAGCACGAGGGACACTCCCCACTGCACCCCCTGGACTGAGCGCGGAGTGTGAACCTCAGTGGAGAGGTCGGACGCAAGAAGACACGAGGAGACGGGTGTCAACGCCCTGCGCAGCTTCAGTGAAGACTGAGGTCCGATGATGGGGAGGGAGGAGGAGAGTGCGCCCAGGTCAGGGTGTGGCAAAGCCTCCTTCACTACTGGCTCCAACTTCACCTGAATCCTGCAGGGAGCTGACACTAAGCCAGATAATAAGCCAAAAAAGGGAGCGAGTGGATTTCTCCTTGGGCGGCAGGAAGGGGCGAAGGAGCAACGAGTATGCGGCAGATGGAACTGGAATGGGCACCAACAGCCTTCTGGCTGTAGGACCTGACCTACATAACAGAGCATTCTCTGTAATTATTTCCCTGTGAATTCACTATTACTGATTCCAGCCTCAACACCCACAAAGATACCCCATGGACAACTGTATGACATCCAAGGGCTCAGAGATGTGCAGGGAGGCCCAGACCCACCACTTTCTCCCTATGTGACCTCAGGCAAGCCACTCAGACGCCTAGCTTCAGTCCCCTCATCTGTAAAATGGGTCTAACTCATCGAGGTGTTGGGAGGCTTACCTGAGATGTTGTGCATTAAGGGCTTGGCACAGGGCCTGATACAGTAAAGAGGAGCTTATTGTACTAAGGCGGAGTCAGAGAAGACAGCATTTAACTCATCCTCTGATCTTAGAGCCCAACCCTTCTGTAACGTAGGGCTCCGGTCCCTTGCTTAATTCTCACAATCATGAACAGATCTATTGATATGTATTAAGGTTATAGCCATTTACTACTCACAGCCAGTGGAGCAGACCTTGCAGGCAAACAGGACCACTCTAAGGATGTCTGCCGGTGTACTGCTTGTGCTAAGGATCGGAGGGCAGCCCTAAAAGCAGGACGTTTGATAGCTGTCTGCACAGACCTTCCTCTGGTTTCTCTCCTTCTCTCTCCGAGAGCTCCGTGCCTCCCAAACTTTTGCATACAAAAGACTTTCCTTACAGAAGCAACAGACCAAAACGTGTGTTGAGCTGAGCGAGGGCAAGGGCAGCTTTGAGCACAGCCCTCTCTCGCCTCTCCTGCTGACTTTAAAGCCTAACCCACCCGCGCTGACGCTGCCTAACACCTGACCCTGACCGGTGGGCTCCTCCCTCTGGGGGCGGGGCCCGGGGCATGAGCTCCGCCTACGCACTGGTTGGCGTCTTTCTCCTCGGGCTCCTCGGGGGCATCTTCACACTCCTTCAGCCTCCAGTCCATGATGTAGCCAATGACCGGGGCCGTGAGCAGGCAGAGCAGCTGGAGCACGCCGAAGATGGAGGTGTAGAGGCCCACTGAGGACAAAGACGGGCTGGGTCACGGGGGCTGCCGGCAGAGGCCTGGGGTGGGCGCTGGGCAGAGTCTGGGACCCCACAAGCCCTTCTGGGATCTTCTCCAGAACCGCCCCCTTGTCACTGTGGGTCATGAGGGGAGCCTGGAGACCTTAACCTCTGAAATCAAAGCCGGAGCGAGGGGCAGGCCACCCTTTTCTTTTCTCCAAAGTCCTCGCCTATTTCCAAGAAACAGCTGAATGAAATCCAGTATGTCACAATGACTTCCCCCAGAAGCTCCAGGAAGTCTCTATGACTTTGGGAACCACAAAATTACCAATGCCTGGGACTGAGGCTTTGTGTGTGACGGGCCATCAGTTTTCTGCCTCTAGAAATATACCAGGAAGGCACCACTCACAGGGGCTCTGACGTAAGGGCTTCAATCTTCAAAGGGCCTTAAAATTACGATGGGATTTCTCAGACAAACAGAAGCTGAATGTTGACTGCCCCACCCCCAAACACAGTGCTGGCCGAGGGATGTCTGGAGTTCAAGGAGAGGTGTTTCTCAGTTGAACAGAGACCGGCTAGGAGAGGATGTCATGTGTTCCCTGACAATCCCCCGTCCCCGGCCCCCACTGGCTTACCGGTAGCCATCACTGCATCAAGAAAGCAAAAGTGAAAAAGCAGACAGGAGTGAAGTCAGGAGCAGAAATGTCAAAGGTTGTTACAGGGGGATGGGGCACGGAGGCAGGCTAGCTCTGGGCCCAGCTCACACGCCATTTCCCACCAAGCCCCGACTCTCAAGAGTGCCCAGCGCGGGTGTCTGCGGACGTTTTCCTGCCAGCTGGGGCCTCACTCGTGTGCAGCTGGTGCCTCGTCACAGGCGGGCTGGTGAATCAGGCCTGTGGTGTTTGCAGGGGACCGTGATGGGAAAGCGGCGTGGGTGCAGAAGACCTGGCAGAACCTGGGCCTCGCTGCCCTTGTTCCCTCCGAGGGCAAAGAATCCACCCCACACCCAGCCCAAGTATCTCACTAGCCAGCGCTGGTCTCCCGTCCATCTACTGGCCCCCTGGCCCTGATAGCCAGACGTGTGTGTTTGTGTGTGTGTGTGTGTGTGTGTGTGTGTGTGTGATGTCAGGCACAACTGCCCACAGGAGGAGGATGGGGAAAACCAATGCCCTGTCAGCTGCAGACCGAACTTCCTGGACCAACTTCCTCTACTTCTTGAAATTGACTTTTTGAATGCGGGAAACAGATGGAAAAAATGCCTCTTGGGCAGCAAAAGAGTTCTCAGAGAGTAAAAGGCCATGACTCAGCAGCGGGGAGATTTGCCTTCCAAGGGCCAGTGAGGGCCCTTCTCTGTACCTGTCAGAGTCTCCACCTGTCTGGGCCTCAGGGTTTACAATAGAGGGCAAATAGACACGATAGGTCATCTCTCCCCAGAGCGTGGCACACAGATTTTAATGAATGTTACATAATAAAAGGGTCCCTGTGGTAGAAATATAGAAATATATATCATTGGATGAAACAAAGCTACAGGTTATTTTTCTTCCTATCCTTGCGTTTGCTACGAATTTTTGCGAGGGCGCGTGATAGGGTTTTTCCACATTGCTTCACGTCCGAACACCCATTTTTGGAGTAGAACCTGCATTATCTGTGCCTCTTTGTCACCCTCCCCTTTTCTTAAGGCCGGGTTTCTCATTCTCTTTAAAAACTTACAATGCCTAGCAGATCTTCCCGGGGCGGGGGCGGGGGGAAAACCAACCAAAAAGTTGCACACCAATGAGACAGCCAATAAAAAGGATTTATCAGATGTGTTTGTCCCGCTTAGGGATAACTAAAGCTGACTCAGCTCAGGCCCTGAGGAAGTACTGACTTTCTTTGTAGAATCAAAACCTCTAATCAGCTTGTGTGTTCTTTTGGAAAAGTGGCAGGTGGGTTATCAGTTCTGTTTACCAGAAGTAACAAGCCTGGACTGGATTACCCACGAGGAAGGCTCCACCTGGCTCTGCTTCCCAGTTCAGGGCACAGATCCGGTGCAGGCCCAGGAGCCCCAGTCTCCAGCCGCAGTAGCCCAGCCCCCATCTGGCCCCCAGCCTCTCCACGCAGCACCCCTGCGGTTTCCCGGAGAATTCTTGGCGTTGGGTTTGACTGATAGCCTTTCAACAAGCTCTCAGGTGGAGTACCGCATTCTGTGCAGTGTTTTCATTTACAAACACGTCAACCGTCCCACTCAGGCAACAAAAAACACATCCCCACACCCCAAACACACGTAGTTATTTTAGTCCTCTCCTCCCTCCTAAACCGGGAAACTCTGACGGGGACATGAAAGGACAGTTGGGCCCGGCTGTGATGAAATGGCTCTGACACACAATCAGGCCCTTGGATTCTGCCATCTCATGGCCCTGCTGGTCCAGCCCAGCCCAACACCCTCCAGCCAGCCGGGCAGTGGGCTTAACCTCAGGCGGGCAGGAGTGACCGCCGCTCATGGGCTGCGCCCTGGGGCCTGGAGGCCACCTACCTACATCCTGGTCGCCGCTGACCAGGAACTGGAGGATGTTGTTCATGGCGCCCATGTAGAAGATGAGGCGCAGCTGAGTGACGCACATGGTGACCAGGCTGAGCAGCAGGATGGGGCTGAACATGCTCTGCATGAACGAGGGGGCCGCTGCGGGGAGAAGGGGGTGCTCAGAGAGAACCGGGCCGTGCCGCCGTGGCCGCGGCCCGCCCGCCACCCAGGGGCTGGGCGCGTGGGGCTGAGAGCCCTGCTCTGCCCACCAAATCACGCTGGATGAGGTGGACGGCTGGGCGCAGGGGTTAGGCCACCCAGCCGTACGAAACAAGCTGCGTGAGTCCCTCACCCTCGCTGACCCTTCGTCTGTAAGGCAGGCTGGATGGTGCCACCGGCCCTTTGGGGATGAAATGGGGATTAAGGGAGATGGTACCCACAAAGCCCTCAGCGGGCACTGGTCCCCCCGAGGGGTCTGCAGCTTCCGCATCTGGACCGGCCGCCCCCTCCTTGTCGCTGGGGTGCGGGTGTGGGTTCAGAAGCCCCTGCTGACAGCTCAGGCAGGCTTGGGAGGCGGGGCCCGCACACGGGTACCTGCGGCATCGGGCTGGCACTTGACCTCCAGGTCGACGGTGGACAGGCACAGCTTATGGCCCTCCTGCAGTGCCGCCTGCTCCTTGGCGCTCCGCATGGAGCTGCCCACGCTGAGGCGGCGCCCGACCGTGGTCACCTGCTTGTAGAACTGCTTCCCAGTGATCTTGTGGTCAAAGCCCAGCCAGCTGAACTTGATCTTCACCCTGGAGGCCACAGGAGAGTGTCTGTCGCGCTGCCAGGGCCCCTAGCCGGCGTAGGGGTGGGGGCAGACCGCACGCCCACTTACGTGTAGTCCATGTCCTCTGGGCCCGGGAAGGGCTCCAGGGGCCAGTTAAAGAAGCAGTTGAGGAAAACCAGCCCGGAGCAGCCGGCCCAGACCACGAGGATGATGATGAAGGAGGCACCGAAGTCGTAGATGACCTGAGAGGCACAACGGGGTAGCAGTTGGAGTCGGGGCAGGGCGGAGGGCAGAGCTAGCAGAGGGAAGCCGGAGTGGGCAGCGGGTAGGGGCACCCAGCAGTCCTGTTCTCCCTGCACTCAGCTGCGAGGGGAGGCATGGCCCCAGCAGCCTGGGTGATTGGTCGTCAGGCACCTGCATTCCAATAATCTTAGCTCGCCCTGGACCAAATGGCTCCAGCTTGGACCAAATGTCATCTCCTTGGAGAGGCCCTCCCAGATCACCCATCACTGTCACATCACTGGCTCACAGTGAACAGCCCTGGCTGAGAGTTTTGACTTCTTGATTCATTTCCTCATCTGTTATTAGGCCAGCTCCCTGAGAGGAACCTCCAGCTTTGTCCACTGATGTTTCTCTGGTACCTTGAAGCATACACACGGTAGGTACCCCAAAAATACTCAAGGAATGAACAGTTGGAAGTCTCGCTTTGCTCCTCTGTGAAATGGGTGTGACACTGGCATGTACCCTCATGGTGTTGAGGTGGGGGTCAAGCGGGTAGAGGGCTCAGGACAGGGCCTGACAGGTGAGAAGCCTGCAAGCCTGTTAATGTCATTATTGCCATTGATTTCCAGCACAAGAGTCCCCAGAGTAGTGGCAGACAGCGGCCCAGCTACCCAGGGAGGGGACCAGCAGTTAGACATGGAGAAGAGGAGGAGGGGGAACTTGTAGGCTCCTCTGCACTCCAGGAACTCGAGGATCCCTAAAATCCACAGACGTCTGGCCCCAGCCCCTCCAAGCACCTCGATGCCCAGGTGGCCGGCCCATGTCTTTTTGTTTTGTTTTGTTTTGTTTTTTGGCCGCGCTGTGTGGCATGCAGGATCTTAGTTCCCCGACCAGGGATCGAACCCGTGCCCCCTGCAGTGGAAGCGTGGAGTCTTCACCACTGGACCCCCAGGGAAGTCCCTGGCCCACGCCTCCTGTAACTCCTCCTCCTCCTGCCCTATGGCCTCTCCCCCTTGGACCTCTCAGGAAAGGGGATTTATTTGGTGCTGGTGCCACAGAAGGGAGAAGCCCCTTCTGAAGCCCTTTCAGGAGCAACAGGATTTGGAGCAGGAACTGGGACTGATGAACAGTGAGGTGTTTGCTCCATCCTGACCCTGTGTGACTTCCACGGGCTCAGAATCCTGACTGGGAGGGAAACAGCTGAACCAACTTGGCTGAGAGCAGCGCTCTGGCAGTGGGGAGCAATACAGCCCAACAACAACAGACCTGGGGGTGGGGGGGCTAGAGTTAGACTCAAGACTGGGGACAAACACTCAGCCCCTTTCTGTCCCCAGCCCTGAAACGCAAAGGCAGCCTTCAGTCACACCTTGCAGTCATATGCTTGGATTTCCCAACCCCCCACCCCCCCTCCCCCAACCCCGGCCCAGCAGGTTTCTTTTCTTACCCCCATGGTGCCCAGGTGCTTCCTTCCCCCAGGTGGGGCTTGGGGGAAGGGGGGCCCCAGCGCCCACAATGACTTCCCTCTTCTGGGAGCGCTGAAGGAGTCTTAAAAAGAGGCCTCTGCTCAGACACTAGTACACACCCTCACCTTGACTCCTGGGAAGGTGACTGCCGAGGAGGCATAGGATCCAATCATCAAGGCAATAAACGTGGACCGAAGGTCACCAAACATGTTGGGCAGCTGAAAGATAAGAAGCAAGGGAGACTTCTGCTGAGAGAACAGGCAAGGGACGGATGAAAGAGGAGGGGAAGAAAGAATCACGGCATCCTCAGGCACCATTTCTTATCTGCTCTCCTCCCTGCGTAATTCATGGGGGCATCAGTCCAGGGGTAATCTCGGCTAACTGAAAGTTTTTTCTTCCCAGACTGAGGTTGATAAAGGAAGGGGAGGAGAGTAATACAGAACTCAGACTCTGCACATGAAGACAGAGCTGGTAGACTTCCTGGCTGGCAAGCATCCCTCCTCTCTTCTCCGGCACAAGCCAGGTCCTTCCGCCTTTGCAGGGTTACAAGGAGATGCCGGCAAGCAAGCTGGGAGCCTGAAGCAACCTTCAAAGGGAGCGAGGCTGTTAGAAGTAAGAATCTATGTGAGGATGAGATCATCATTTTATAAATAAAAATATCAGTGTCCCAAAAGGACCAGATGTCAGCAAAGGCTGCTTTTGGTTCTGAGAAGAGTAGGTCTCCGGAAGGTGCCAATCAGAATTCTACAGCCCCCAGCGTGGACAAGGGGGCTGGCCTGGAAGTCCTGCGTCTGAATTTCTAGGTCCAAGGAGGGCTTTCCTCTTTTCCATCTGGAAAGAGCAACGGCAAGAGAGGCTCAGGCTCTCTTCCCTGTGAGGCCACTCTTCCCATCTCACAGCAGCTTGTTCTGGGTCCACTCAACACGACTGCGAAGCTAAAACCCCCAGTGATTCCATACAAATCCAGACATGGTATAATATGGCAACTCGGTCATGGATCCAAAGAGACATGGGGCAAAGTGCATCCTCCCCAAACGGCAGTCTTGGCTGCTCTTGCTAACCTGCGGGGAGCTCGTACCATGTGGTGAAGGTTTCCCAGCCACACCCACAAGGTCCCTGGCATTGAGAATCGCTCCCTGGATCTGCCAACCTGTTTCACTGAACTCAGGTGTTTATATGGACCTAATATATGTTCCCCTCCCCCCCTGTCTGGAATCATTTTGGGGTTTTATCAAACATGGACCACGTGATGGCTGCCCGCAAGCTAATCTGCTATTGCTGAACGGAGGCGGTTTGAATGTGTTTATCTACCTGCCCCTCATCATTTCTGCCTGTTTTGACCACAATTAAAAATGAAGAAGGGGCATCATCAAAATTTAAAATTGTGCTTCAAAGACACCATCAAGAAAACGAACAGACGCACAGAAGAGAGAAAATTTGTACAAATCATCTATCTGATAGGGCACCTGTATCTGCAGTATATAAAGAACTCCTACAACTCAGTAAAAAAAAACATATATAACCATTTTTAAAATGGGCAAATAGGGCTTCCCTGGTGGCACAGTGGTTAAGAATCCGCCTGCCAATGCAGGGGACACGGGTTCGAGCCCTGGTCCAGGAGGATCCCGCATGCCGTGGAGCAACTAAGCCCGTGCGCCACAACTACTGAGCCTGCGCTCTAGAGCCCACGAGCCACAACTACTGAAGCCCACACGCCACAACTACTGAAACCTGCATGCTACAGCTACTGAAGCCCGTGCGCCTAGAGCCCGTGCTCCACAACAAGAGAAGCCACCGCAATGAGAAGCCTGCGCACCATAACGAAGAGTAGCCCCCGCTCGCCGCAACTAGAGAAAGCCTGCGCACAGCAAAGACCCAACGCAGCCAAAAAAATAATAATGATAATAATAAAATAAATAAATTTATTTTAAAAAATGGGCAAATAGACATTTCTGAGTAGACATTTCTCCAAAGAAGACATACAAATGGCCAATAACCGTATGAAAAGATACTCAATATCATTAATCATAGGGAAATGCAAATTAAAACTACAATGAGATACCGCTTCATACCCCCTAGGGTGGTTATAATAATAAAAAAAAAAAACACAACACATAATAACAAATGTTGGTGCTGATACAGAGGAATCAGAACCCTCCTACACTACTGGTAGGAATGTAAAATGGTACACAGCCACTTTGGAAAACACTCTGGCAGTTCCTCAGTTAAACAGAGAGCTACCATATGACCCAGAAATTTCACTCCTAGGTATATATATACCCAAGGGGGATGAAAATATATGCCCATGTGTACATGAATGTTTATAGCAGTGTTTCTTGTTTTTTTTGTTTTTTTGGCTGCACCTTGTGGCATGCAGGATCTCAGTTCCCCGACCAGGAATTGAACCCACACCCCCTGCAGTGGAAGCGCAGAATCTTAACCACTGGCCTGCCAGGGAAGTCCCCATTCTTTATAATATACAAAAAGTGGAAACAACCTCCATGCCCATCAATGACTGGATAAGCAAAATGTAGTATATTCACACAATGGAATATTATTCAGCCACAAAAACAAATGAAGTACCGATACATGCTATCAATACAACATGGATAAGCCCTGAAAACATTATGCTACGTGAAAGAAACCAGTCATGAAAGAGCACAAAATTGTATGATTCCATTCATATGAAATGTCCAGAATAGGCAAATCCATAGAGACAGAGAATAGATTAGGGGTTGCCTAGGGTTGGGGTAGAAGAAGCTGGGAGGAATAGGAAGAAATGCTGATGGGTACAGAGATGTGATTTGGGGTGATATGATTGATTCTGGTGATGACTGTGTAGCTCTATAAATAAACTAAAAACCATTGAATTGTATACTTTAGGTAAATTGTATGGTATGTGAATTACGTCTCAATATCACTGTTAAGAAAAAAAAAAACATGAATAAGAAACTTGAGATGTTTTGGGATCCCAGGATTTAAAAGGAACATGAAAAAATCTATAGTGTATGGCCAACAAATCCATCCTATGGCATGAAGCCAGGGTGGCTCTCCAGCCTACCCGAAGAATCCCCAGCACACAAAGAGCTCTTCTACCAGCCCCCTGTGTCAACTCAGTCTTCTCAGACAGGGTCAGAGGGAGATAAGGAGCATATGGAAACTCCCCCAGCCAAAGACAGAGGAAATGTGATGTGCTCATGGGTGCCCAGGCACATCCAAGTGAGCACTAAAGGTGCACAATCTTACTCTTTGCACACCTGCCTCCCAGGTATGCTGTGGTTCAGAGGACATGCCTCGGTTTCTGAGCTCACATATTTGGGCTGTGCCACGCTGGCTTCTCCAGCAAGGCAGCCTCAGGCATTTCTGGGGCCACATCTGCCCCAGGGAGAATCCAAAGATTAGTTCTGCTTGTATGGAAAGAGGAAACTGTTCCAGCCTGGGATGCCACTCCAGCCAGGGCATGTGGAGGAAGAAAGGGGTCAAAGAGGGCTTAGTACCCCACCAGAAGAGCAGATGGAGGACAAGAGCCGCTTGGTGCCGTCAAGCCAGGGAACAGTTTTGTTGCAGTAGTCACCTTTGGGCAAAAAGAGTGTCCCCAAATTTTTGACAGGACGAGGGGATACTTCTGAAGAGCAGACTGCTTGCTAGGTAGCCCTTTTCCTTCTACCCTAACCCAAGCTAGAACAGAACAACAGGGGCTTGGGGCTAGTGGGCAACTCTGACCTCATCTTCTGGAGTCTTCTCCCCAGAACTGGATCCAGGACAGGCAAGAACAGGAAGCTGGGAGAGGAGACTGACTTGACATCTGGTCCTGGATGAGACACTTGCCCTCATGCCTGGAAAAGCGCAGTAACCTTCCAGCTGCCCTCCTTGCTTCCCTGCCTCTCCCTGCCTGGAACATTCTTTGCAACACCCTGAAAATTCTCCTCCCTAACATGGTATTTTAGTCAGCAGGGCCATTCCTAGGGTGTACAGAGCCTCAGGGCAAACCACACTATGCAGCCTTCTTACCAACATGTACATCTTGTATGTAAATTACGATTATTTTTCCTGATTAGAAGAGCAATGCGTGTCCGTTGTAAAACATCTGGAAAAAAGTACACATAAAGAATGAAATAGGGGGCTTCCCTGGTGGCGCAGTGGTTGAGAGTCTGCCTGCCAATGCAGGGGACACGGGTTCGAGTCCTGGTCTGGGAAGATCCCACATGCCGCGGAGCGACTGGGCCTGTGAGCCACAACTACTGAGACTGCGCGTCTGGAGCCTGTGCTCCGCAACAGGAGAGGCCGCGATAGTGAGAGGCCCGTGCACCGCGATGAAGAGTGGCCCCCGCTTGCCTCAACTAGAGAAAGCCCTCGCACAGAAACGAAGACCTAACACAGCCAAAAATAAATAAATAAATAAATTTTAAAAAAAGAATGAAATAAAAATTCCCCTGATATAGCCATGTTACCATTTTGATATATTTCCTTTCAATCTTTTCCCCATAAATACCTATAGCTTTGTAACCAAACTGGGATCATATGCTACATATTATTTTATAAACTTTTTCTTTTTTACTTGATATATTACAAATATTTTGTAATTTAGTATTCATCTTCAACATAATTTGTAACAACTATCCGGTATTTCCTTTTCTGGATGGTCTATAATTTACACAACCATTTCTCTGATGTTCTCAGAGCCTTTTTAATTTTTATCATAAATAACATTGTAATGAACATTCTTGAAGATAAACATACATGCATATAGCTACGATTTCCTTAAGGTAAATTCCCCAAGGTAGAATCATTTGGCAAAAGGGAATACACATTTTTAAGTTTTTGTGATGCTCTGTGCCAAACTGCCTTTCAGAAAACTTACACCAATTGAAATTGAAAAAACTTACATTTATTGATTGTTAATGACTTTGAACATTTTTTCTACGGTTTTTAAAATCAGTCATTTATATTCCTCATTTATATTCCTATTGTCCTTTCTTCCTATGAGGATGTTAATTTGTTCATATTGATTTGGCATAGGCTCTTTATATATTAAAGACCCTCAGAGTTTGTCCATATACTGTAGGTACGTTTTCTTAGTTTGTCCTTTACCTTCTTAGTTCGTGGTGGGGTTTTTTTTTTTTTTTTTTAACCAATATAAGTGCTTAAATAGGTAGTCAAAGTCTGTTTCAGCTTTTAGGGACTACCTAACATTTGTGTCAGATGAAATCTCTCTGAAAACAGTATCAAGGATGACCTTGACCAGCAAAACCCAAAGCATAAACATCCTGGCAGTAGTCAATGTGTGGTCACAAAATAGCAAGCACAGGAGATGAGAAGTTTTCCCTGAGGGCGTTAATTATTTTTCATATGTTAATACTAATTGTGTTTTATCCTTTAAGCTACTTCCTTCCCTTCCTCCCAAAGCTGTCATGCCTGCCAGAGGAAATTTCCCCCATTTGCTGTGCCCAGGAGTAGCTCGATCAGAGGATTTTTCCTTATTGTTAAGTTATATAATAATGTAACATAGTTATGTTAATATACTAAATCATATAATAGCATTATTATTATAATAGCAACTATTATTATCCTAAAAGCCCTCAAAACATCCTTACCAGATAGGTGTCACTTTAAAAAAAAAAAAAACTTATTTATTTATTTATTTTTGGCTGTGCTGGGTCTTTGTTGTTGCGCGCAGGCTTTCTCTGGTTGCAGCGAGCGGGGGCTACTCTACATTGCGGTGTGCGGGCTTCTCATTGCGATGGCTTCTCTTGTTGCAGAGCACGGGCTCTAGGTGCGCGGGCTTCAGTAGCTGTGGCATGCGGGCTCAGTAGCTGTGGCACGTGGGCTTAGCTGCTCCACAGCATGTCGGATCTTCCCAGACCAGGGCGCGAACCCGTGTCCCCCACGTTGGCAGGCAGATTCTTAACCACTGCACCACCAGGGAAGCCCCAGGTGTCACTTATTACCCTCACTTAATGGTACAAAACTTTAGGATTAGAAAAGCCAAGGGACTCCCCCAAGCTGGTAAGGGTCAAATTTGGAATTCAAAGCAGGTCAAGCTTATGTTTATAGCCACTGGGTTACTCTGTGTCTTGGACAACTCACATGGCCCTTGAAGGGTACACACTTGATTTGGGGGACCAAGGCAATTACCCTTATCTCTCACACCTCTCTGCGTCCCTTATTAAGCATTCTGTTTGCTCTCCCCACCAGAGATTTCTTTTATCCTTTCTGATGCTCCTTTTAGACCTACCTGCCTCCTTCTCTCCCCTTGACCTTCCTTGGCCGCCCTCCCCACAGTCCAGGGCCACACTGTCAGGTGGACTTGCATTTGGCTGTAGACTCTCTTGTTTCATCTTCTTGTCTGAGTCTCCTCCCCCATTGGTCTCCACATGACCCTCCCTCCCTCCCTCCCTCCTCTCTCCTTCTGCCTCTGCCTGACCTCAGCTGTACACAATGGCCACTCAGAAGCCCTGGTGATAAGAGTGAGTGGTGGCTGAGTACTGAGCAGAGTGCCCTAGTACCGGCTTGAGGGTCGGGCGGAGGGGGAAGAACCATGTCTTCTGCCAAGTAGGAAGCTGTAGCTGAGCTGCAATGACAGATGCGGGGAAAACACTCAGCAGGGGCGGCTTCCTGACCCTGGGCTCACAACTGCACTTGCAGGTGGGGGGCGCAGGCCCCCTCCCGGGCTCTGGGTGCTTCCCACCACCACCCCTGCTGCCTCGGGGAGGACTAGGGCTGGAGGGGGTTCAGCCAGGCAGAACCGGCCCTCCGTGCTGGCCCGGCTCACATGCGGAGGCCATCCCTGCGTGAGCCGGTGGTGACTCATTCTCTCAGCCCCTGGGCTGCACTGTAAACAGGCTGTGTGACCTTCCCAGAGGGGAAAACAGCAGCTGCAGATGGCCCCTCCCCTGGAGTGCTGGCCACAGAGCGCTGCTACTGGATGAGAATCACCAGAATCCTAGGCTCCAGCACGGTGAGGGTGGGCTGTCCTCCTTGGAGGACCCTCTTTAAGATGTCTCTCTTCCCACGGGCCCCCAACTCAGGCCTGGGGCTTGCTGGCAGGCGGGACAGAAGAGCTGCTGTGTAGCCACCTGGCACCGACTTTCCAAATCAGTGATCTCCCCAGCCCACCAGCTGGGGGCTCCCCCTGGTACTCAGGGAGCAGCCGCATGCCGCCCCGGGTGGGCGAGGGGCTGGCATTCTGGCCCTCAGGCGCCTTCCACAGGTGAGCCTTGTCCTCATGTGGCGGCGGTACACACGCAGAGCTCTGTGCAACCTGAACAGGCCAGGATCCAGGTGCCAGTCGGGACAAGCGGACTCAGCAAAGCCAGGCTCTTTTCTAACCCTTCACAACTAGCAGCTCCAAGCACACACTGCCCGGAGAAGGTCCTTGTGGTCACCTTTCCGCTCCACTGCTGAAGGGGTGGGGAGGAGGGGCTCCACACCCCCAGTCACCTCATCTGCTTTCCCAGCCAGGTCCATCCCCGATGTCCCCACGACACGTTCTGTCCACCCCTGAACGAGTCACGTGCTGGGGCAACTTCGGAATGTGGAGCACTCTGATGGGGGAATTTTTCCCAGGCCAATGGTGATCAGCTGACTGCTCTGGGTTCTCAAGGCTCAGAACAGAAACCCAGAGGCAGAGCTGGCTCTGGGCACTGGCAGAGTCCTGCTCACCTGGCACCTGGGGCACGTAGGATGCCTTGGGGACCCTCTCCTGGCCTGAGCAGGAATGCTAAACTCCCACACACACCCCCAGGGGGCATTCGCTTCACTGCTGTACCCCGAATCCTTTCCCTCCCCCTTCTCTCAGGTGTTTGAAGAGAGATATTTATTTCTCTTCAAACCCAGATCCCCACTCCCGTGGGATCACTTCTTCCTCAGGTTCAGAGTAAGACTTCAATGAATCAAATAGGGAAAGCCCACAGAGAAATTTTTCATTAAGGAGCCTGGCAACATTTTGTAATCACTTTTCTGGGAGGGTTTCAGCTCAGAACTCCCCGTCTCACCCACACTGACAGGGGTCAGAGTAATGAAGTGGAAATGACATGTTCACAACATTGGCGGCATCTGTTCCCATCTCTAAGCAACCCCGGCCCCGGATCGTCGGATGGCGGCCCAGAGATGCCGCCTCGGCCACCGGCTGGTGTTTTCCTCAAGCCAATGAAGCGAGTTAAAAACTTGTGCAAATGCGAGGCCTTGAGCAAACAGACCAGAGTGTGCTGTCCAGATGTCCGGGGGGAGGCTGAGGCTCGGCACCTCGGGGTGTGCCCTGCACCACCAATGACCCGCACCCTCCTCCTCTGAGGGTGTCGCATTGCCCGGGGCCCTCTGCGGCAGGGACCTGGGAAAGCCAGTTCTAGCCATTAAGCAGCCCATCTGGATGGGATCCAGTCTCTGCTCTAGGGGGCAGGATCACCTATGAGTACACACCTCTCCGGCTCTGCAGGGAGGTCTACAGGCCTGTGGGGAAAAGGCATTCTGCCAACTTGGGGCCCCCTCTCCACCAATGGGGGTAGCAGCTCACTGTCTCCGGTCATCTTTATTTATACCACAGCCCATGCAACACAAAACCCCTTGGGACTCAGAAAGTCCCCCAATTAAGGTTTCCCTGGCAACATTCCCCCCAGATTCCCAGGTTATAATGGAGTGATTACCCATGGCCCCAGAGCTGTTGTAGGAGATTTGATTTAGGAAGCTCCTAAAGGCGACCCTGGAGACTCCTTTGTCCCCACAATTAGAACATGGGTGGGAGACCCAAACAGAAAGTACCGTTGTGCTGCAAGCTCGGCGTCTCCGGGAGCCGATCCTTATAGTTCTGCTTTCTTAAAGGCCTGGGCTGTGTCAGAACGAGATTCAGCTCTGCTCAGCAGAAGCCTCGGCCAGCCCAGGAACATTGCCCAAGAGCTCCAGCCCTGCCCTCACTGACCTGCTTCTCGTTCCCCTTTTGGGGTCTGTTCTGGAGAGGCTCCTTATCTGAGGCCTCACGGGACAGAGGAATGCCCAAGGAGGTCCCTCAGGCCAGGGGCAGCGTGGGGAGGAGGAAACGGATGACATAAAAAGTGCTTAGGGGGCTCCCTGGTGGCGCAGTGGTTAAGAATCTGCCTGCCAATGCAGGGGACACGGGTTCGAGCCCTGGTCCAGGAAGATCCCACATGCCGTGGAGCAACTAAGTCCGTGCGCCACAACTACTGAGCCTGCGCTCCAGAGCCCGCGAGCTACAACTCCTGAAGCCTGGGCGCCTAGAGCCCGTGCTCTGCAACAAGAGAAGCCACCGCAATGAGAAGCCCGCGCACCACAAAGAACAGTAGCTCCCACTTACCACAATTAGAGAAAGCCCGCGCAGAGCAACAAAGACCCAACGCAGCCAAAAACAAATAAATTAAAAAAAAAAAACACCTTAAAAAAAAAAAAGTGCTTAGGGAGTTGGGCCATGAAACTAGAAGGGGAGTGAGCAGGGGCTGGGGGTGGGTCTCAACCCCTGCTTTCCAACAGGGAGTTGTGATTGAGCAGCTTCTTGGTGCCTCTAGACCAAAGGTTGTTGGACCTTTTCTGTAAAGGGACAGAGAGTAACTATTTTAGCTTTTGCAGGCCATGTGGTCTCTGTACAACGACTTCACTCTGCTGCCACAGCACAAAAGAAACAAGTGGGAGTGGCTCTGTGCCAGTAAAACTTTGTTTACAGAAACCTGCAGTGGTCTGGACGTGGCCTGGGGGCAGCAGTTTGCTGACCTCTGCTCTAGATCCAAGAATGGGGACCTTAGAGGACAAGCCACCAGCCCCCCTTAAACAGATGCCTGCTAACCAAATGCTTCAGGTGATGATCAGATGGTTTTCTTGCCTGGTCACTATCTGGCCTGTGCAGCCTTTACCTCCCTCTGGGAGAGCCAAGAGCTAACAGGAACACTCCTGCTGCAGTGCATTTGGCTTCACACAGACCTACTAGAGGCTGATGAAAGCAACAGACCCTCCTCTAGAAAAACGCACCTGCACGGCACGTGTGCATGCGTGCGCGCGTGCAGACACACACACAATTTGCTTGCTTGCTGAGAATCTCAACGGAGTGCCCAGCCCTCCTGAAGCTTATTCATGGACCACCTAGAAGCCTAAAAAACCTAGGGTAAGACCCCTTGCTCACTCAGAAAGAGAACTAATTTTTTTGTATGTGAAAGAGTGCTCAAAAACACACACAAAAAGAGAGAGAAACAACCCTGTAGAAAAAGACAAATGACACAAAGAAGCAATCACAGAAGAAATACAAATGATCACAAAAAAGAGGTGAAAAGGTGCTCCACCTCACTAACAAAGAAAAAAATTTTAAATCCTAGTATATCAGTTTTCACCAGATTAGACTGGCTAATGTTTGCAAGATTAATGACAGGGTATCGGAAGGGGTGTGGAGGAAAACCTCTCAGACATTCTGGAAGGCTAGCATCTGTGTATAACCTTTTGGGAAGACCATCTGACAATCTATATTAAAATTTAAAACATGCTGATCCTGGGGCCCAGCAATCCCACTTCCAGGAATTTAGTTTACAGAAATACACGCACAGGGATGTTCACTTCGGCAGCATCATAAATCAGAAAAATTGGAAACCAACCCAAAAGTCCATTAGCAGGAAGCTGGTTATGTAAATTATGGCACATCTATATTACAGAATAACATGGAACTGTTTAATAATGAGGCCAATCTCCATGGTTTAAAATAATAGGGTAGATTTCTAAGGACTGGCAGGAAAAGACATAAAAGATACATTGTTTAAAGCAGAAACTAACACACCATTGTAAAGCAATTATACTCCAATAAAGATGTTTAAAAAAAAGATACATTGTTAAGTGAAAAAGGCAAGTTGTAACAGTATTTCTTTTAAAAAGAGCAACAGTATATCCAGATTTTCTTATATTTTTCATAATGAAGAGCTACATTCTAAACCGATGAAGTTAGGCTTATAGGATTTTACAGTCCACATTTTGTATTTCCAAAAGAGTGACTTTTTACTTTTTGTTTTATAATCATAAAAAGAAAAGAAAAGAAAAAGAATCCTTATGAGCCTACTAGGCTCCCCTAAAGGTTTCTTGGACAAGAACTATGAACTCATTCTAAAGACTTTTTTTTTTTTTTTTTTTGAACATCTTTATTGGAGTATAGTTGCTTTACAATGGTGTGTTAGTTTCTGTTTTATAACAAAGTGAATCAGTTATACATGTACATATGTCCCCATATCTCTTCCCTCTTGCATCTCCCTCCCTCCCACCCTCCCTATCCCACCCCTCTAGGTGGTCACAAAGCACGGAGCTGATCTCCCTGTGCTATGCGGCTGCTTCCCACTAGCTATCTATTTTACGTTTGGTAGTGTATATATATCCATGCCACTCTCTCACTTTGTCCCAGCTTACCCTTCCCCCTCCCCGTATCCTCAAGTCCATTCTCTAGTAGGTCTGAGTCTTTATTCCCGTTAAAGACTTTCTTAAAGGGGATTCACGGTGTGGTGGTTCTTATCTAGTTGTCTTAGGCATTATTACAGTAAAGCATCTTTCTGTATTTCAGAGCGTAAACTCCTCAAAGACCATCTCTTTCTTTTATCCCGAAATTCAGAACTGCCATCACATAGGCATAGTGTGGCTCAAATAATGGGGGTGATGCCAGATTTTTATTTTTCATTTTGATGAAAGAGGTGGTCGTGTTCACACTGTCAAAAACCAAACAGAACCACGGCTCCTGCTTCACAATTTATACAACTTAGTGGAATCTGTGTACGTTTGACAGTTCTAACATATTTCTTACAGTTTCAACATTTGTTTTCCCCTGGGAATTTGAGAGGGAGGGAGATATACCCATCTTTTATAAACCTACCTGGTTAAAAAAATAAAAATAGGGACTTCCCTGGTGGCGCAGTGGTTAAGAATCTGCCTGCCAACACAGGGGACACGGGTTTGACCCCTGGTCCAGGAAGATCCCACATGCCGCAGAGCAACTAAGCCCGTGCACCACAACTACTGAGCCCACATGCCACAACTACTGAAGCCCGTGCGCCTAGAGCCCATGCTCCACAACAAGAGAAGCCACCTCGATGAGAAGCCCGTGCACCGCAACGAAGTGTAGCTCCTGCTCGCCTCAACTAGAGAAAGCCCGCGCGCAGCAATGAAGACCCAACTCAGCCAATAAATAAATAAATAAATAAATAAATAAATGTTCCTTTAAAAAAATTTTTTAAAAAAATAGTAGCTTTAAAAAAATAAATAAATTAAAATGTACAAAAAAGTGCAAAGTCAGTCTCCTTCACACCACCAGGGGCAAGGCAACCAGAGTTCCCAGATACGTGCGTGTCCCCCACTCCCCAAGCACAGCACATATGTGGTCCTGGGCCGAGCCTCTCTCACCTAGCACAGACCCCATCGAGTGTTCCATTTCCATGGACCCAGACCCAGGCACTTCATCCTTCCCACCGGGACAAAGTTAACAAAGCAAAACGTAGGAAGGGTGAACAGAAGAGGCACTGGGCCAGGCCTGGCCTCTGGCTCACAGCCTGCAGGCAAGGGGTCACAGACATGTCAGTAGCTCTTCAGGCTCCTTACAAGAAGACCAGCAAGTCCCCAGGGCTCCCTCAAAGCTAAACGAGGGCCCTTCAACAGCATGACTCCTGACTCATTAGTGGAAAGAGAAAGCAGAAGTGAATGCATTGCAAATAAATAGTGATGGGAGGTATTGTTTCATAAATACTTTCTCAGGGGGAAACAGACAGTCCAGACCTTCCTGTTGGACAGAGAAATCTCTCTGAAAGCCTAGCATTCTCACTCCTTTCCCAATGGCCAGCTCTGAAAGGCACACCTGCCTGACCAGGTGAGCCTGCAGCCAGCTCCCTTCTTCCTCCTTCTTTGACTTTCTTTTAACCCGGACCTTCCTGCAGCCTCTCCCGCTTCCAAAAGAAGCACATTCTGTGGCGTTCTGGTGCTACCATAGAGGGAGCTCAGCATCCTGAGAAAGGATCTCCCTCCCCAGAAGGGCTCCCTGTGCCCGAGCATTTAGAAAACCCAGCAGAGAGGCAGCCTATGTGTTCCCCAGAGTTTTTCATTCAGTTCTGAACAAAGCAACAGTTAGGGGCAGGGTGATTCCAAGAGAGGTTTGTTTTTAGGTTGCCCTGTTAGCAAGAGCTGCCACCGAAAATATGAGAAAAGAAAGCAGGTGGCAGGTTTTTTCTCCCTGGTCCTGCCTTCTCTAGGCACATGGCGAGTGAGTTGGCTCCCTCGGCACCTCAGTCACGGTCAGGAGGCAGGGGACGGGCCACTCTGCGAGTCCCGCTCTGCTGCCTTCCATTCTGCCTGCAGTACCTCCCCAGCTTGGGAGGCCGAAGCTGGCTTTGCCGCCACAGCTTCACCACCAGCGACCCTCTACTGCTTGGGATACCCAGGCAGATGCAGGCAAATGGAAAGCAAGGAAATCAAAGCCAATAAAAGCTGCCTCAGATTCACAAGAAGATGACTGAACTAGAGATCTTCCTAAAAAAATTGGTACTTACTGTTAATGAGGTGAATGTCATGCACATCCCACCAAAGCCATTCAGAGCCAGAGCGATGAAGATGAGCACAGAGAGGGCTGGAATGAAGCAGAAAGCTCATAAGCGGGGAACCACGGCTGAGCTTCAGGAAGGCCGGGGCTTGACCCAGTGCCGGGTAAGGAGCCGGCTCCAAACAAACGCAGCTGAGTGACTGACAAGCCATCAGGCGTTAGTCCGGACACCTGGGGAGCTGGCCCAGCCTCTGCCTCATCCTCCTCTTGCCTATTTTATGGAGCTTGGGCTCTTGCAAAAGATGCATCCCCGTCCTCCTTTCTCCACTAACCTTAGCAGCAAGGGAGAGGCCTACAGAAGCTGCTTCACTGAAACCAAAAATACAGGTACCCAAAAATCAGGAGATGAGCCTGGATAAGATTTTGGTGAAACTCAAATCCTATTTTGGTGTTTGTTCTAAAAGTCCCTGCAGCATCAGCTCCACCTGAACGGGGTTAGGGACCAGGCAGCTTCTAAGTCATTTTTAAAGTGCTGGCCTGGGCTGCCCCAAGGGGCTCAGCTCATGACCTCCAGACACACCCCTGCAGCTGGCCTAGTTCTCCAGTTGGCATCAATGAGGCCATCGGGGACTGGCCTGGCTCGGCAATGCGATGGGTGTTTCTCACCCCCTGGGAGCTTCTCTCAGACCTCTGTCTGGGGCCATTATTTGGTTATCCAGCCACCCATCAGAGATAAGTCACTGGGTAAAGGCCTAACAGGTGTCTCTCTAATTTGAGCAGTGAGCACCAGGCCTGGCCCAGCTTTCTAGAGCAGGTGGGCCTACAAGCACCTCTGGGCACTCTCTCCCCAGTCCCTGACAAAAGGGTAGAGGAAAAGCTTACTCACAGTCTGGGTTACTTGCTCCATATGCAATCAGCAAGCAGGAGACAGCAAAGCAGGCACTAAAAAGAAACAGAAATAGTACATTGTTATTACTGGTTTTCTTAATATTGCTTATTTGGAGGTATTTGTTATGGGTCAGATGCTTTCAGAAAATTTACATACATTCTTTCATTTAACAATTCTACGGAGTATAACTGGCTCCATTTTACTGATGAGAAAAATAAAACTCAAAAAACAAAAACAAAACAACAAGGTCCTACTGTATAGCACAGGGAACTATATTCAATATCCTGTGATAAACCATAATGGAAAAGAATATGAAAAAGAATGTATATATATGTGTAACTGAATCAGTTTGCTGTACAGCAGAAATTAGCACAACATTGTAAATGAACTATACTTCAATAAAATAAATTTTTTAAAAAACAGGTATTCAAATACTTAGAAAAAAACAAACACAAAAACTAAATTCTCCAAGGTCTCCTAGCTAGCAGGTGGCTAAGCTGGAATTCAAGCCCCAAAGCCAGATCTGGTAAACACCCCGCCGCACTGCCCCCCACTGGAGCGGGCCAAGGCTGTGAAGCGAGAGAGGACACCATCAATTCCCCAGGCTCCCGTGCCCGCTCAGCAAAAGGGGACGGACAGAACCCCACCGGGCAAGGGGCGATGAATGGCAGCTTCCAAATCCCCTCTGCTTGGCTCTAACCTGGGGACCAAGTCTACTTAAGCTCCAAAGAATGAATGAAACTGGTCCCCCACCCATTCCCTTCAGGGCTACAGGCCTCGCTCACTGCAAACCACTGCCCTGCACGATGCTCATTTCCAATGGGACTGGCTTGGGGAGTACCTTGGCCAGAGAGGGCCAGCTGCTTGGTGGACTGACCCTGAGACTGGCAATCTGGAGCTTTATAGCCCAGGAACACATCCCAGGAGGTACATAAGATGACCCACTAAGGTACCAGAGGTAGGGAAATACCATTTTACAATTTTATAATTTTAGAAATTTTATAATTTTCTATTTTATAATTTTAAATCTCAGCCACTTTAATTTTTATTTTTTGGTATATGTATCATAAGGCACATAAAACACCATATGAGATGATGGATGTTCCCTAAACTTACTGTGGTCATCATTTAATGATGCATGTAAGTCTGATCATTATGCTGTACCTCAGTCTTATACAGGGCTGTACATCAATTATTACCTCAATAGAATTGGAAGAAAAAAATAAAGCACATAGAACATTAAGAATGATATATGTGTATATTACTGACAACTCCATGTGCTTATATTAGAGGTATGTATTCAAACTCTTTCTTCTCATGGAGGTGTAAGATCAGGAAGACTGGAAACCAGTGTTCTTAATGACAAGCGATTCCAGGCCCTCCCAGGCAGGCCTGAGCCCTGTGACTTTTTATGCAGATCGGCACAATACAAGGATCACAGTAGCTATTGATTTGGTTGCACATGGGGTAGGAAGCCCATCCTGGGCAGGCATTTAGGGGGCTCCACAGTGCACCTGAGAGCAGGTACCAGGATTACCCACAGTGGGGAATCTCAGCCCAGGGGTCCCACCTGCCCACCCCCACCCCTAGAACTGACCTGCCCAGCAGCCTGAGCTTCCTTGGGCCGTACTTGTCCATGACGATGCCCAGAGGCAGGGTGATGGCACTGAGCAGGAAGGAGCCCACGGTGAAGGCCAAGTTTAGCATCTCATCCTGGGCCTTGCAGCTGAGCCAGCCATTCATTCGGCTCACCTCCTCGTGCTCCGGCTCTGTTGTACCCCCCACTGTGCCATTGGTGACATCCTCTGTGTGTAGAGGGAGGGAAACCTGACCACAGGGTCGTGGCAGCGATCTCCAAAGATCAGAGGGGCAGGTGCCCACCCAGAGTCAGCCCACTGGGAATGCCAGGGCTGAATCTGGCTACCCCCCCAGCAGGCTGGGATGTCTATCTGGCCCAAGCTCCCTGGAGCGATAATGCAGAGATTCTTAACTTCTGTGTGGGGGGTCACAGATGCTTTCGAGAATCCAATAAAGAAAGCTTCGCTCCTGCTCCTTAGAAAATGCACAAAGTCTTGCCCACAGTTTCAGGGCCTTCAGGCATCCCCTGCAGCACCCACGAGCCCCAGGTTGGGATTCCCATTCTAGAGTAACCGACACCTAGAAGAGTAGGCCTCGGGACCCAGCCTGGGCTGTGAGTGGGACCCCAGGCTGGCTAGAACCTTCTCTGCAGCTCTGTCCATGGAAACAGTCTGCAGCCAGTATACAGGAGGCCGACCCTAGACCACCTGGGAAGGACAAGCTGCTGGTCTCACTGCGCTGCCCTTGGTCAACCGAGGGGAAGGGTGAGTGGGCCTCCTTTACTGCCCAGGACGGCAGATTTCTCAAACACACAGTCCCTGTGCTAAATTCTCCCCGATGTTCTCACAGCACCAACCACCACATACACTGTATCATGGAACCCCTTGGGAAGGGTTTTTGTTTTGTTTTGTTAAAAAAAAGAGAAGTCCCAAGTAATTTGCTTTCACTTGTTGAAGTGCACCTTTCTTCTTTTTCTCGCTGGGGTCATGATGTCACTGTCCCCTGTGGCCACGCCTGTGTTGTAATCCCAGTCCTTCATGATACCCTCCAAAGTCCACCTGGCACCAAGACAACGAAAAGACGGAGGAAAAAATGCTGCAGCAGCGGAGGGTGGGAGGGCAGAGGATAGGCCGCCACGCGGCGGAGGAACCCTCTCGTCTCGGGGACTGCTAGTTAAGAGATGCTGACTAATCCTGCAGAGAAAGGAGCAGCCTCTGATTGGAGGTGAGGTCGTGCTGGGAGACTCAAGCAAATACCTCTCTTCAGATAACTGCGTGCCTCCTGAATGCGGCCCTCTGGCGCCAGGGTTATAAATCTGAGGTGTGCAAGGCCTGCCCGGGTCTCTCTCGGGGGTGACCCAAGGTTACGGGAAAAGATGCACCTTGGGTGAATCATGCTATATGCCAGCCTCTGACCAACAGGCCCTGCAGGGGGCACGGTGAGGGTGGCGTGCCTGGACCTGGCCTCTGGGTTCCAATTTTGGTTCCTCCACTTCCTATTTGTATAACCTTGGAGAAGTGATTTCATCTCTACCTCAGTTTCTTTATCTGTAAAATGGGCATAATATAAAAAAATCATCTACCTTTCTAGAGTTTTGAGGAAGATAAAAGAGAAATCCAGATAACATTCTAGAGCTCACATAGGCATAGAAAGTGCTCAATAAACAATAGGTAAAAGTTGTTATTACTACTATTACTACTCCTCTTGTTGGAGGCTCGGAATGGGGGTAATGGCTGGCAGCAGAGCTGGACACACTAACTGGGAGCAGAGTTCCGCAACTGACCATTCATCCACAGCATGAATTCATGTCTAGTCTCCCACTGGGCTGGGGGCCCTGAAGGACAGGGACTGTGTTCTAGTCACCTGTGTCCCCAGCACCTCCCCTTGGTCCTGGTACACAGCAGTTGTTTACTGAATGAATGAAAACAGTGGCATCAGATCACATTGGCCAAAAGGATCAAGAAAGAAGAAATGAAACAGGACACATGGAACCAACTTGAAGACAGAGGGGATCGAAGGAGATTATAGCCCCAACGTTAACCTCCTGAAGCCAAAGAAACAAAACCTAACAAGCCAGATTCTCGGCGCCCCCACCACCACTTTCTCTCAGCTTTCCAAAAGATGCCCCACCATGCTGGCAGCCAAAACACATGACAAACAGGGTCATCTGAGCCCATTAGGATCCAGCTCAGAACTGTCACACACACTGCCTTAGCCAGCAGGCCTGAGCTGCTTGTCCACAGCGAGGCCGCTTCTGGAAAAGCAGAGCCGCTTCACAGGTTGGCACTGGTTTCGGGTGTCAGCTCTGCCAGCAGCAACAGGAACTGGAATGTAAAGCGGAAGGACAGGGTGTCGGCAAAGCAACGGCCACCTCCAGGTTGGTGTGCAGGTGCAAGCAAACCAACAGGGGTGCGACAGAGTGGATGGGGGTGGAGGGGGCACCCCCAGGTCTGGGATCGCTGGCTTGTGAGAGCGCTAGAGGACACGAAATCACTCTGCGCTGGGAGTGCTGTGGGATCTGCTGCTACAAGCAGGGAGCCATGGTTGAATGGGGAGCAGAGGGGGCGAGGCAGCACGGGCTCTGAGTAAAGGCACAAGGGTGCTCTGCTCCTAGCTTCCCCAGAGAGGAACCACAGCTGGACCTAAATCCATGACTGTACTCCCCGAGAGACAGAGAAGGTGAAATCCCAAGGCAACACACATATGCAAGGCAGACTCCCTGATCTGCTCTAAGTGAAGATGGGGACGAAAACATCTTGAATTGTTTAGAGATCTGGTCACCCTGTAACTAGACAGGGGGGCTCGGGGGGAGAGAAGTCAGAGTGGAGGGAAGGGAATCTGTCCCTCCCATCTTTCATCCTAGAGCTGCTACAACAGTAGCAGGGACCTTACACTTTTGGCCACCTGCCTTCTCTTAAATCCCTGCCAACGGGGCCACCTGGCCCTCTGCCCTCCTAGCTCCAGGCAGTGATGTCCAGCAACAAATGAGCTGGGGGTAAGGGTGCCCAGGTGGCCTCTCATCAGCCCAGGGAGCAGTGCGAGAGTGCCCCTCGCCCCAGAGGGAACTAAACCTTCCGTGAGCCCGAAGCTTTGTTGGCAGTAAACAGCCCACACGAATTATCACAGATCCAGCAGATGCCCAAACACGGTCACACCCAGGCTGCTTCTATCGCTCTGCTACCACCTGGGCCACTGTGGGCCAGAGAGACCCAAACAGATAAGCACCCAGGAAGTGCCAAGCCCTTGGGGTGCCCCTCTGCTCCCAGCCTAGACCTCAGCCCTCACCCCGGTCCAGGCTGCTCTGTGCCTCACCTGCACCGGCTTATTACAGATGTGGCCAGAGTGGCCCGTCCCGGCCCAGCCCAGCCAGGGAAGGTGAACCAAGAAGACAGGCAAGGAACTGGCGTGTCCAGAGTGTGCAGAGAACAGGCGTAAGGCTGCTTAGGAGGAGACCCGGGGCAGGGAAGAGAGAACAGTGCCTACCCTGTTCGGCCCCACTCACCGAACTCACACACGGAATCCTTACAGAGAAAGCAGGGGAGAAAAGAGGGTGCTGTGGTCCCCCTGAGGCTCCCCTAACCTCCCTGGATCAAGGAGGGGGCTCCCCTGACCCCAGGGAAACAAACCAGAACAGCTGACCGTATGATGCTCAAGGGAGCAAGCGGCACCGGGTTGGAGGCCTCTGCAAACCCGAGCTGCGCCCCCAGCCCCCAGAGTGCAGGCCTCTGGACCCCCTGCTATGGTCTCTGCCCCAGGATCTCCTGTCTCTCTCAAATCCTTAGTCTATCCGGCAACAGGAAGCAGCATCTCAGTCTGGCAGGGGGTATGTAGGTGAGAGGTCAGCCTCAGACACAGCAAACCGAGGCAGGACACAGTCAGAGGACCATGCCTGGTAGGCCAGGGCCCAGCCCCCGCATTGTGATCGCAGAGTGCCGGCGTGCGCTGGCCACTGTGCTCCGTGCCAGTGGTTCCTGTGTCACCGAGCGCCATCCCATATTCCCTCACCCCATATTCCACATCCAGATACCAGCAGTGTCAGAGCAGATAAGTCGCTTCCCTGAGGTCTCATAGACAGTATATGGGGAAGTTGGACTTGAATCCAGGTGGTTGGACCTCAAAGCTCCTGCTTTTAACCTTCAGGCTGTGCTGACGCTGTACCACCTGGGTTAGAGGCATTTCAGAGAGAAAATGCTGAGAGAATAAAGACGCACAAGGCTATCAGTGTCGGGGCAATGCCAGGTGGCCCTTAATGTCACTTAGTGAGAATGGGACTGCCCCCAAGATGCTCCCACAAGGTCCCTGAAAGCCAACCAAGCTGGACAGGACCTTAATGGGACACCAAGAAGCCAGGTAGGGCCAGCAGATGTGGAGGAGGGAAATTAGGTCATGGGAAGGAGGCAGGCAGGGTGGGTGGGGAGGGCCAAGGGCACCAGCTCCTCTGTGACACGTCCCGAGGCTGGAGGCCCCAACCTTGATCCCCAAGTACCGAGTTAAAAAAAAAAAATCCAAAATAAACTGGGGGGAGAGAGTGAAAACAGTCCTATTCGCAGCAAAAAAGTGAAAGGACTTCCCTGGTGGTCCAGTGGTTAAGACTCCCCGAGCTTCCACTGCAGGGGACATGGGTTCGATCCCCGGTCAGGGAACTAGGATCCCGCATATGCCATGCGGTGTGGCCACACACACACACACACAATGTGAAACGATGGGTTTTCAAAAGCTACCACCAGTGGCCTTTGAGGGTGGGAGGAGACCATAAAAAGGGAGGGCCGTCAAGTGGCACGGACCATTTCCTGTCCACATCTGCAGCCTCGGTCCGGCCTGGTGGGGACCAGGCCTGGCCCTGCTCTCTCAGGGTCCCGGGGGCCAGCTTCCTGCTTTGTTTCAGTGAGGGGTGCCACCCCCCCGGCCACCACAAGCAGAGTAACTGTGGTGGTCAAGAGCACAGAACTGGGGTCTGCCTTGGGGTCTATGGCTGGGTTGGACCGTGGCTTCCTCGGGCAGAGGCCACGTCTCCCACCTTCAGGACCCCCACCCCACCCAGCACCCGGCGTGTGGCAAGCCCTCAACAATTCATGAGAGGCTAACAGGTGAATCTGACCATCTCTTCTGCCTCAGGAGCTTCTTCCTGCCTTGAGAATAAAATCTAGTCTCTCCAGGGGCCTGCAGGCCCTAGCCCCTTCCCAGATCTCCAGTAATCTCCTGCCTTCTCCTCTCTTTCAACACACAGCTTACCCCGGAGGCTCACTGCCCCCTCCTCTCCTGACTCACCCCTGTGGCCCTCCACGCTTCTGCTTAAATATCACAGAGCCCCCCCACCACCCAAGTTGAACCAGATCCCCGCGGTGGCTCTCACCCCTGGCACCCTGCTCTCTGTTGGGGTCGGACCACCACTTGGAATCATGTAGGCCTATGTGTGATGACTCTTAGATGCTGGCAGACTACAGACTCCCTGAGGGCCCGGATTGCTCTGCGCACAGCAGAGCCCCTCAGAAAATGTTTACTGAATGTATAGGTCAGATGAAAGAGGAGATTAAACATCCACAGGTAGCACCAGCCCCCTGAGCTGACCCTGTCGAAGTGGGCCACCGGTTGACAGAGGAAATGAAGAAAGAGTTTGGGTGTGGGTGGTGACAGCGGCCATCCGGCGGCCAAAAGGACACAGTTCTGGAAAAGCCGGGGCTGGGAACCCAGTCGGTCTCCTGTCCATTCCAGGGGGGAGTGGGGAGGCAAAGCCAAGTGCCAGCCCCAGGTCCCCAGCCCCTGTCATCCATCCTGACTGTCCGGGAGACAGGGATAAAGAGCTGAGGGGAAATGGAAAACCCAGCTCTTTCTTTCTTTCTCCCACCTCGACATGCTGGAACCCGACACCGTGTCTGTGGCCGGATTCTGGCTGGAGTCCCGAGAAAGAGTTCTGAGAAACTTTCAACAGGTTCAGGCAAATTTTCTTTCGAGAACAAACCAAAGCATCAGTCCTAAAAGCAACAAAAAGCTGACAAATTTGCATTTCAATCAGCTGTAGACCGGTCAGCTTTTCACAAGCTTAATTCAATAAAGGTAATAAATGGCCTAACTGCTTCTCTGCAATTCAGCTGTCCCCCAAGCATGAAAATATTAGGCCTAAGCAGAAATCTTGATCCTAAATCCTCCGGGCACTCCCAGCCAGGCAAGACACAGGGACTCCTGGCCCCAAAAGGCAACAGGTTACTCAGACTCCAAGAAACAAGGAGCAAGGAGGCCAGAGAGATAAGCTGTGTGGAATCAGCAGGCCTGCCTGCCACGGATGCTGGGTCAGCGGGTTTGCCAGATAGTCAGAAAAACCAAAATCAGAGGCAGGAAAAAAGGCACGGGATAAGAAGTTGATGTTCAACCCACAATCCTGACCCTTCACCTTCACTTTGGTTTACAGGAGGGACCAGGCAAGCCTCACAAGGGTTTAAACACCAACTCAGCACTGCGTCGGCACAATCTCTGGGACTCCTCCCACTTCAACGAAGGAAGAAGCCAAGGCTGAGGCAGGAATGAAGTGACCAGCCCCAGCGCTGCCAAGACCATAAGATAAATTAAATCAGTGGACAATGTGAGGGAAAAAACCCTAGAATCTGACCTTCTGACACCACAGTAGGTCAAAAAAAAAAAAAAAAATTGACTACAACAGTCCTCCAGTCTGGATGAGACGCGAAAAGCTTCATCTGGGGATGGTGCTTCTTTCTGTTTTTTAACCCCTCTGTGCAGCCTGAAAGAATCCATCAGAGGCAAGCAGGAAGGGTCATGATCTACGAGGAGAGGAGAGAGGGAGGGAGAGGAGGTACCTAACACTCCAACCTGTTCCCTTCCAGAGTCATTAATCTCCTAACATCTCTCAGGCAAAGCAGAAAGCTTGTTCAAGGAACAAGGTCTGAGTGACTCTCCCATCTCCCAAGATTTCTTGCTGATGTGGGGAAAGGTCTGCCAAGAACCCTAAGGTTATTAGGAAATATTTCTGAGTGGCTAAAGGCTAAAGGTTATAAATGATATACTCTCTGCCCTCAGGCAGCCTCAGCATCCCCTCCCTTTCTCCTGTCCTTAACCTCTCCCAGCTGAAGCTTCCCTAGTGACTTGGAACGCTCAGGAATCTTCTAGGAGGATCAGAGTAGGAAACCAGGGAGGGTTCTACACGGGCTGACAGGCAGCATGAGCTGGGCTTTCTCTTCCCTCAAAGTTAGAACTCTAGGAAAAAAAAAAAAGGCATGATGGGCTTCCCTGGCAGCGCAGTGGTAAAGAATCCGCCTGCCAATGCAGGGGACACGGGTTCGAGCCCTGGTCCGGGAAGATCCCACATGCCGCGGAGCAACTAAGCCCTTGCGCCACAACTACTGAGCCTGCGCTCTAGAGCCTGTGAGCCACAACTACTGAGCCCGCGTGCCACAACTACTGAAGCCCACGTGCCTAGAGCCCGTGCTCCACAACAAGAGAAGCCACCGCAGTGAGAAGCCCGCACCGCAAGGAAGAGTAGCCCCCGCTCGCCACAACTAGAGAAAGCTGCACGCAGCAATGAAGACCCAATGCAGCCAAAAATAAATAATAAATAAATTAAAAAAAAAAAAAAAGGGCATGCCAGTGGTGTGATTCAGGGAGTCAGACTTGGGCTATCTCCATCCAAAGGAACTTGGGCAGGGGCTGCTGACAAAAGTACTGGGGAGAGACATTACTGAGTTCAACCATTACGTAGTCACTGCTGGGGACAGAGAGCAGAGGAAAACATTTCCTATCAAGGTTGCCTAGAAAGGCAGGTAGCAGGGTAGTGGGTGAGAGGCACTTGGGTCCCACTGATTGGCTGAACCCCACTGACCTTCAGCAATCAGGATCCTTTCACAAGGTCACCGGGTGTGAACATAGGGGTGGGGGTTAGATTTCTTGTAGACAAGCATCCTCGGCCTTCATTCAGCAACACCAATGTGTGGCAAAGGGAGAGGACAGACCTAGTGTCCTTTCCATAAATATCCTCCTTGCCTCTCTCCTCCCCCCGACCCATGGGGGTAGAAGGCCACTGAGATGTTCTCACAGCCTGTGGGAGGAAATGTCCTTTGGAAAATCATAAAGCAGCAAAAATAGACAAGAAATTGTATCCGAAAAGCCCTTTAGAGACTCCATGATGGCCTGACAGAAAAACATCTAGATTCTAGATGAACCTTCCACCGGCTGGAGGCCAAGCCACTTCCTCTCTCTTGCTGTACCCCAGCCACTGAGTCAGGAGTTCCTCTTTCTTACAGTCAGAGAGCAACATGTTTACTGCAAAGCAAGTGATGTGCCAGGCACTGGGAGGAGAGGAGTCCAGTCATGCTCCCAGGTGCTGGAAAGAACACCCTGGACTTAGGGGTTCTGGATCTATTACAGTCTACAGCTGTGCGGCCTCAGACAAGTCAGAAGATCTGAGACTCAGTTTCTTCAGCCACAAAACAGGGACAGTGATGTGTACTCAGCACACACTGTGGGTGTGTGTGAGCTGGGTGAGGATCAAATGGGCCTTTTGCTAACTAGGCGGTGCTGCGCAGTGAGGTGGTCTTGCTGGCTGGGTCTACACCCCCATCCCCCCTCTCCCAAAGCCCCCACTCCAGGAACCACCCCGAGTCCAAACACCCGGCTCACCTGGCTCAGTACACAGGTAGGAGTAAAAACCCTCCGACTTGAGCATGATGAGCAGCGAGCCCCAGCCCAGGAGGACTGCCGAGAAGAGGAGGTTTTCCAACACGGCCGTGCAGGCCATCCACCAGCGGCGCCGATGGGCAGTGGCCAGGGTGGGCGCCATGGCGAGGCGAAGCGCGGCGGCCCGGCTCCGGCTCGGGCTGCGGCTCTGCAGCCACCTGCGCACAGACCTCAGCGTCAGCGCCCAGCACTATGCAGCCGGGTCGGCCAACCCGGGCCGCTGCCGCAGCGCGCGGAGCTTGTCACCCCTCTGCGGCCCGGGAGGCAAGTGCGCGCAGCAAGGAAGCCCCAGCCCTGCCCGTGCCCTGGGCCACCCTCTCCGCCGCTGGCTCGTCCGCCTGCCCGCAGCTCCGGGAGAGCCGCCCCGGCCAGACAGGGAGACTTCTCCCTCGGCTCACTCGGAGGGAAACTGAGGCATGCAAACAAGAAGGGACTAACGCCTGCTCAGGGACGTGGACTTAGTCCTGGCTCCCAGAAGGATTGACACAGCCTGGGGGTTGGCAGGGGAGGCAGCCTGAGGTCCGGATACCTGGGCAGGTGCATACCTGAGGGCTGCCACTCCCTGGGGCCCACACTGGCGCCCGCCCGCCGGCACTGGAGACCCTCTTCCAGACCGGGCTCCCTGAACCACAAGATCAGCGCACGGAGTTCCACAACGGCCCGCCCACGGCCCGCTCATTGGCCTGACGGCACAGGAACTGCCGCGCCATTGGCCGCTGTCTAGGTCGCTAGGCGCTGCGGCCACGCGAGCCCCGCATGGGCGAGGAGAAGCCGGTTCAAACCGGCGGCGCGAGTCTCTCGCACGACCCCCATCCGGGGCCGTTTCCTCGGCAATTAGCTCGTTTCCATGGAAGTGGACCCCCGTCCCTCCATCCCCCAGCTCCCTCCTCGATTCGTCAACTCTTTGCTGGCGGCTCTTCATCCATTCAATCTCTCTCCTTTCCTATGCACACATCTTCAACCTACGCCCTTACTCGTGCGCCTTCTGTCCCCCAGCACCCAAGCCCGGGGCCCAGGTCCCCCGGATCCAGCTCACCCGGTTCTTACTGGTGTGTATCGGGCCCGGCCGGCGCCTTTTCTGCCCCCCTTTTATTCCAGCCCTTTTATTCCGACCCCTAGATGAAAACACTGCCACACGCTGATTGGCTGAGTGGGGGCTGGAAACAGGCTTTATCCAATCAGCAGCCACCCGCCCGCCCCGCGGCGAGCAGAAGCCGGTTCCGGCCGGACTAGGAGACAAACAAGGGAGCTGGGGGGGCGCCGGGGGTGGGTTGGGCGGTGTTTTTGGTCTGGTGCTTTAAACTGGAGTCACGGCCGGGCCGGGAACCCCCAGAGGCATTGCCCCATCGCCTCTTCAGAGCCTCGCCCCGAAGCCCTGTCTCTGGATTGGGTCCCCTGCTCGGCGTTCCGGCTCCCTCGGACTTCCCCTAGCTGCACGCCGGTCCGCCTCGCGCACCTAGCTTAGCTCCCGCACTCCGCTCTCCTCCGGCCCGCTTCGTCGTCCCCAGCTTCTCCTGTGCCTTGGGCACCACGCCCGATGCTCTGGCGCCGCATGGGTCGTCCCGCTCCCGCCACTTCCATTGCCTCCCCACGCAACGCTGCCATCCTGTCTGTCTTGGGCTTTGTGCCCTGAATCCTCGCTCTCCTGCCCCTAGTAACCCTCATCCAGGCGCTGTCTGCGCATTCTGGATCCCCGGACCTCTCTCTATCCAGGCATGGTGTGCCTCTTCCCTGCTCTCCTGATTCACCGACCCCATTTCTGGGTGCCATCTGCCCGGTCCCTGGAAGGTGTCCCTCGGGGATCCCCAAGTGGGAGTTTGGGGCTTGTCTGCCTCCTAGAACGTTGTTTCCTCGGGTGCCACATCCAGACTCTGACCCCCCCGACCGCACCCCGTTCCCTCTCTCCTTGGTCCCCTCGGGGACCTTCACCCAGACCGGTCATCTTGGTGCTCCCTGCTGGAGTTGACCACCCCATTCCCACTGCCCGGCACCACCTCCACCCCCTTACTCCCCATTCCCTGACATCTCCTTCAGGTTAGGGCTCTCTCTGCAGGTTGACGCGGTGGGCAGCGCCAAACTGCAAAGCACAAGTCAGGTCTCCGGGAAAGTGAGCGGGGTCTGGAGGGCTCCAGGCTCCTGCTCTGATAAGCGACCTGGACGTGCCCCGAGGAACTGCCAGGGCAGGGGTATGGAACCTAGGCTCTGGAGGTTCAGCTTCATTTGGAGGATCTCGCCCATCGAAGGCACTAGTCCAACAACCTCGGAGGGCCCTCGGTCTCCCGCAGATTCAGCTTGGTCTCTCTGGCACTGCTCTGGGAGCTGGCTTGTCATCCCAGGGCTGTGGGAGACCCAGCAGCCTCCTGCTCCACGTCCCTGAGTCCGAGTGCGCCCCCTGCCGCCATGAACCCACCGTTGGCAACCTTGCTCAGACCACGCTTGACATTGTGGGCTTGGGGGATCCTGGCTGGTTACCTATCCCGTTAATCTCACCCGCTCACAGGGTTGTAACTGTCTCTTGACTAACTTCAATCTTTCCCTCCCTCCCTCCCTCCTAGAGCCACCTGCCTGAGGGCTGTCTCCAGGCAGTTGTTCCATACACATTTCTAAACTGTTTCAAACACATCTCTGAAATAGTTCACTTTCTCCACCCCCACCCCCCAAAACTGTTCCTCCCATACTTTTTCAGATAGTAGCATCACTACCTACTGAAGTCAGATACCGTGAACCATCTTTTCAACAAATATTTGTTGGGTACCTGCTGTTACTCTCCCTCTCCTTCCCACCCCCACCCCACCCAGACAATCCGTATCTCGTAAGTGCTTATCTAATTTGCCTATGTATGTCTATGACTGCAACTGCTGTTCATCCAGGTTCCAATCTCAGCCACTCAAATCCATCTCTCCACCCAACTCCATCCCGGTGAGCTACATAAATCTGACCTCGCTAAAATGCTTCAGAAACTCTTTACCATTTGTCCTGCAGGATAAAGTTCAAGTTCTCCAACCTGACCTACACAGGCTCCTCCCCCACCCTGGCTGACTTAGATGTTCCAGTCACATGGAATTGCTTGTAGTTCCTGCAGGTGCTGTTCTTTCACCTCTGACCCTTAAACATAGTCCTTTCTGGAACAGCACCTCCTCCAGGAAGCCTTCCCTAACTACTCCTCACGATATTGTCCATTATCTTTGTCCACTGATTGCTTTGTTTTACAATTATCTGTTCATCTGTTTGTCTCTCCCTTTTCCCATTGACTATGAACTCTTTGGAGGCATGAACTGTGTCTTATTCAGCTTTGTATTGTATAACCAGCCCTTAATACAGAAGAAAGCACAAAGCTGACGCACAATATGAGTTTGTTGAATGAAAACATGAATAAATGAAGAGGAGAAAGGTGTCAGCTTCTAGGGACAAAGGATTCAAAGCTGGGAGAATGATGTAATGCCAATAATAATGAACCTTTATTGAGAGTCAAAAATTCACTAGGTGCTTTACATACTTTTTCATTTAATCCCTACCATAACCTGGGAGATAGCCACATCCGCATTTTTCAGATGAAAAAACAAGCTTTAAGTAACATTTCCAAAGTCACAAAACAAATATGTCAGAACTGAGATTTGAATCCAAGTCTAATTTGAATGGAATTCTGGGTGTTTGTTTGTTTGTTTGTTCTGGCCGAGCCTTGTGGCTTGTGGGATCTTTCCCCAACCAGGGATTGAACCTGGGCCAGGACAGTGAAAGTGCCAAGTCCTAACTACTGGACCACCAGGGAATTCCCTGGGTTTGGGGTTTTTTTCAGTCTTTTTGTCAGCAGTGTTAAAGGCACCACACCAGCACTGCTGGCAAATCATAAAGAAATAAATTATTATGTATAAAATAACAACAAGGATATGTTGCTCAACACAGGGAATATAGCCAATATTTTATAATAACTATAAATGGAGCATAACCTTTAAAAATTGTGAATCACTATATTGTACATGTGTAACATATAATATTGTACAACTATACTTCAATTAAAAATTCATAAAGAAATAAAACCACTAAAGTACTAAAAGAAAATGTAGAAGATTATTTCACTGATTTTAAGGTAGAGAAAGCCTTTCCATCTTTCCATTACACGTGACATTAAACCCAGAAGTCAAAAAGAAAAAGACTTGTCTAAATTTAAACTTTTAATTTCTATGGAGAAAAAGAAGAAAGAAACTATAAACAGCATTAAAAGACCAATCACAAACCAGGCGAAGAATTAATATCCTTGAGCAGAAATAGAGACGCAGATGTAGAGAACAAACGTATAGACACCAAGTGGGGAAGTGGGGGTGGGATGAATTGGGAGACTGGGGTTGACATATGTACACTAATATATATAAAACAGATAACTAATGAGAACCTGCTGTATAGCACAGGGAACTCCACTGTACAGTAGAAACTAACACAACATTGTAAAACAACTGTATCCCAATAAAAAAAATTTTTAAATAAAAATAAAAAAGAATATCCTTGATATAAAGGCACTTATAAATCAATGAGAAAAAAATGAACACCTCAATTGAAAATTGGGGAAAGGGCTTCCCTGGTGGTGCAGTGGTTAAGAATCCACCTGCAATGCAGGGGACACGGGTTCAAGCCCTGGTCCGGGAAGATCCCACATGCCGTGGAGCAACTAAGCCCATGCGCCACAACTACTGAGTCTGCGCTCTAGAACCCGCGAGCCACAACTACTGAGCCCGCGTGCCACAACTACTGAAGCCTGCGCGCCTAGAGGCTGTGCTCTGCAACAAGAGAAGCCACCGCAATGAGAAGCCCGCGCACCACAACGAAGAACAGCCCCCGCTCACCGGAACTAGAGAAAGCCCGTGCACAGCAACGAAGACCCAATGCAGCCAAAAATAAATAAATTAATTAATTAATTTAGAAAAAAAAAGAAAAAGAAAATTGGGGAAAGAATATAACCAAATCATCTATAGGAAAAATACAAATAACTTTAAAGATATGAAAAGAAGCTCAGTCTTAGAATAGTCATAGAATTCACATTTTAATGATCTTATTTTTTTCATTTTTTTTAGTGATTCAATTTTATATATATATATATATATATATATATATATATATATATATATATTTTTTTTTTTTTTTTTTTTTTTTTTTTGGCCGTGCAGCACGGCATGTGGGATCTTAGTTCCCTGACTAGGGATCGAACCTGTGTCCCCGGCAGTAGAAGCGTGGAGCCCTAACCAGTGGACCGTCAGAAAATTCCCAATATATATATGTATTCTTTTTCAGATTCTTTTTCACTACAGTTTATTACAAGATATTGAATATAGTTCCCTGTGTTATTCAGTAGGACCTTGTTGTTTATATTTTATATATAGTAGTGTATATATGTTAATCCCATACTCCTAATTTATCCCTCCCTCCCTCCCCTTTGGTAACCTTAATCTTGTTTTTATGTCTGTGAGTCTATTTCTCTTTTGTAGATAAGTTCATTTGTATCATTTTTTTAGATTCCACATATAAGTGATCTCATTTGATATTTTTCTTTGTCTGACTTACTTCAATTACTATGATAATCTCTAGGTCCATCCATTTTGCTGCAAATGGCAACATTCATTCTTTCTTATGGCTGAGTAATATTCCATTGTATATAGACCACGTCTTCTTTTTTAAAAATTAATTAATTAATTTATGGCTGTGTTGGGTCTTCCTTGCTGTGCGCAAGCTTTCTCTAGTTGATGTGAGAGGGGGCAACTCTTTGTTGCGGTGCGCAGGCTTCTCATTGCGGTGGCTTCTCTTGTTGCAGAGCACGGGTGCTAGGTGCGCGGGCTTCAGTAGTTGTGGCACGCGGACTCAGTAGTTGTGGCTCATGGGCTCTAGAGCGCTGGCTCAGTAGTTATGGCGCATGGGCTTAGTTGCTCCATGGCATTTGGGATCTTCCCGGACCAGGGCTCGAACCTGAAGTCCTAGACCACACCTTCTTTATCCATTCATCTATTGATGGATACTGATGTTGCTTCCATGTCCTGGCTATTGTAAATAGTGCTGCTGTGAACATTGGGTGCATGAATGATACCATTTTTGATAGTTAAAAAACACAAACAGGACGTCCCTGGTGGCGCAGTGGTTGAAAATCCGCCTGCCAATGCAGGGGACGCACGTTCGATCCCCGGGTTGGGAAGATGCCACATGTCGCAGAGCAACTAAGCCCACAACTAAGTGCCACAACTACTGAGCCCACGTGTCGCAACTACTGAGCCTGCATGCTGCAACTACTGAAGCCCGCGTGCCTAGAGCCCGTGCTCCACAACAAGAGAAGCCACCGCAATGAGAAGCCTGCACACTGCAAGGAAGAGTAGCCCCAGCTGGCCGCAACTAGAGAAAGCCCGCACACAGCAATGAAGACCCAACGCAGCCAAAAATAATAAAAAAAAAAAAAAGAAAAAGGAAAAAAATTAACATTATAAAAAAAAAAAAGAAGATACTTAACAACAACAGAAACCCCACAAACAAAAAACTTTTATCTGGGGAATTCCCTGGCTGTCCACTGGTTAGGACTCTGTGCTCTCACTGCTGAGGGCTCAGGTTCAACCCCTCGTTGGGGAACTAAGATCCCATAAGCTGCTTGGCACGGCCAAAAAAAAAAAAAACCCAAAACTTTTATCTGTCTGTACAAAGAGTTTATCTTTTTTAAGAATTTAAAATGTTATTACTTTAGTTATATTTTGTGCGTGCTAAAATAATGAGATATCTCTTTTAACCTATCAGATTGGGTGTGGGGAAATAGATGCCAACATAATTTATGAGAACACAAAGCCATTCAACTTTTTTTGGAGGGCCAATTGGAGTAAATACTCAAATGTTTAATTTTCTTACCCCATAACCCAGCAATTCCACCTCCAGGAAGCTCTGCTACAGAAAACCTAGCACTGATGCAAAAGGAAACGTAGACCAATGTTGTCCACTGCATCATTTATTGTATCAAAACGATTAGAAACAACCCACATCCCCATAGGCAGGGGATGGTTTAAATAACCTGTATTATTTCCACATGATGGAATCCCATGCAGCCATTCTTTATAAAAAGAGGTAGCTTTATACTTACTGACATCAAAAGATAGCCAGGTTATATTGTTAAGTAAAAAAGCAAATTGCAGAACAGTATGTTCTTTTGTTTTCACGCGCACAGAAAAACATTTGAAAGGAAGCATCTAAACTGTTCATGAGATTCTCTGCACACTGGGACAGAGGGACTTGCTCTTTATTTCCTGACTGGCTAATACAAGTATGTGAGGAGAGTATTCAGAACTAGACCAACAGGCATTCCGTGAAAATTAAGTCTGGCCCCTCCCTCATCCCCCAGAATCCTCTGGGGAGAAGAGAAACCTCATTTTTACTCTAGACATGTCTATAATGTTAGTACTTTTTATTTTTAATGAAGAATATTGCCTATTATAATTTTAAATATTCAACCTAGTGAGAAAAGTAAAAAGAACGTTCACTGTAGAAAATTTGCAAATTATTCAGAAATCTAAGAAGAAAATAAATATCTGCCACAATCTCATCTCCCAGAGAAAAATGCCATTTGATGCCTTTCCCTCAAATCTTTTTTATGCACATACATCTTTTTTTAAAAAGTCTGTAAAACAGTCACAAAATAAACACAAAATGGAAGAACTCTAAACATATATTCTGAGGCCAAAAGGAATGAAATTTGTAAAAAGAAAACTTACTTTTTACACGTAGCAGGATAGTGTGAACATGCTCCCATATTAAATATTCTTACACAACCTGATTTATTATGGTTGTTTAGGAACCTTTCATAAGGAATAGCTCTTTAATTAATCTTTTAGCATCAAACATTTAGGTTGTTTCCCATTGCAGAAAAATGTTTTGCAAATGAAGAAAAGAATAGCCTTTGGGGGCAAACAGAGTACAGGACAACAGAGAAAAAGTCCCTGCAGCCATCTCTTTCCCCTTCCTGACCCCATCCCGTGGGGTCTCTGCCCAGGCCTTCCAGACTGACTCCCAGAGCACGGCCAGGGCCAGAGCCAACTAGCCTCCAGCTCTGACACGTCCCGGTGGAAGTGGAGGGGCTCCAGCGTGTCTTTCCTGGCCCTGGGATCTTTTCCCAGCACAAAACACAATCTAATTTGGGGCAGTTCGGATGCCTAAGCACCATCCACAGTCTTCCCACTCACGAAATTCAAGGTCCTCAGGGTTCTGGTGGCCCAGAGATGAGTACGACATTCTCATACTGGGGCTCCTCCTGCCCTTCCTCGTCAGTCAGCTTCTGGGGATCCTGTTCTAGGGGACCACCCTCAGGGACCAGCTCCTGGCCCCTCCCTGAGCTCTTGATGCCATCCCCTAGCCCACTGGCCACTTCCTCTGGCCCAGTCCCTGCAGACTCCAAGGCCCCAGTCAGCTCCTCACTTGGGGCTGAGCTGGAGCTCTGATTGGCAGAGCCAGAGGCCAGCCCGGGGCTGCCCTTGTTCCGACTCAGGGCCCGGCGTGGAGGCTTGGGGATGGCACTCTTGACCTTGGGCTCTGCCTGGCCTTTCTGGAAGCTACCAAAACGGCGGAGGACAGACCGGACGGGGCCCTCAGATCCCCGGGGTGTCCCTGCCAGCATGTAGATTGTGGTCACAGAGCCTGCACTCTCCTGGACACTGCCCTCGATGGCTTCCACACGTTCAGCCACTGTCCGGCCACTAAGTGGGAGCCGGCGGCGGCCAATGGCTGAATCCCTGGGGCTGGCGGCACCAGGAGGGGCCCCGTTCATTTCTGCTTGCTCTGGGCCTGTGGACTCCTCGGCCTCCTGGCTTTCAGGACCTGGCTGGCCCCCCCGGGAGAGCCTCTTGGGCTTACGGAGAGGGCTGGAGAGCTCCCCCGAGCCTCGGCAACTCTGTGGTGCAAACTTGGTGCCTTCAGCAAAGGAGACCGACGGCCGCTTGGCCCGAGCTAGGCTGGAAGTGCGCGGGATGGCAAACGGCGTGGAGGCGTCCTCAGGGGGAGGGAAGGGACCTCCGGCCAGGCTGGCCTCTGGTGACTCTGCTTGGGCAACAGGGACCATCCCTGGCAAAGGAGACAGAAGAGCTTGGCCAAAGCTGGGCTGGCTACCCCAATCCATCCTGCTTACCCAGCTCAGCATCTTCTGGGAGGCCCCCCAGATGGGGCAAGGGAGAGGGTGAGGATTTAGAGAGGCAGGGGAAGGGCCTATTCAGGCAGATGCTACTGCTTTTACCCTCTTTTCTCACCACCCCCGCCTACTTTGCACTAATGTCACACTCTAACCATGCTAAAACTCCTTCAGTGCCACATGGCCATGTCCCTCTTACCTCTGGGCCTTTGGGTATACTGTTCGCTCTTCCTGAAACATCATTCCCAACTCTCCCTAACTTTCCCTGGGCCAATTGCTACTGATTCTGCCAGGCTCAACTCCAATACCACTAACACCGAGACATCTTCCCTGACTCCAGTCATCCCTCACGTGGCTGGATTCCGAGCCCCGACTTGCATGTCCCCCATGAAAGCACGTGTCACTCTGTCCCACATGTGTCTGATTACTGCCCACCAGACTACAGGCTTGGGGAGGACAGGAATCTATCTTGTTCTTTACTGCATCCCACCGCCAGGAACTGTGAAGGGCATGGAACAGGCGCTTGATACACGTTTGCTGAAGGAATAAAGGAGAGGCTGTGATGAGCAGGGCTGCTCAGGGGCTGAGTGGGCTGTTTGGGGGCTACCTTCTTGGGGCGGCACGCAGTAGGCAGGACCCTCGTCCTCTTCTCCAGACTCGGGATCAGTAGAGAAGGAGTCGTCCGAGGCCCAGCCAGCCGAGGGCGGCTCGATGAAGCTATGGTTGAAGGGGATCTCCGGATCATGGTGCGAGACTGAGGCGGGAGGGGGAGGCTCTAGGTCAGGCGCAGAGCCCCAGGGGAAGCCCTGTCCCCTTGCAGCCCCTGACCATCAGCACCCACTTACCTGTCACCCAGGGAAGCTTGTGGCTGCTGAGGGAACCGCAGGGCAGTGCAGAGCCCAGGCTGGAGGTCAATGCCCCCCAGACCTGCAGCTTCATCCTGGACATAGCGGTTCCATCTCTCGCTGGCCTGAGGGCACAGGAGAGTTGTCAGTGAGGGAGACCCCGGTTGGGGTGGGGCAGGGGCAGCAGAAAAGGGCCAGGACCATTCTGGTCCCAGGATTCGTGTGACAGAGTGACTGTGTCTACTTCAGTGACTCTCTATGACTACAGAGTAAAGTCCAAACTACTGACCCTGAGATCTGGGCCTGTCGTAGAGGGCAGCGCGGCTCCAGAGTCACGAGGTAGCAACTGTGGCTCAGACTCTGCCTCTCTGGGCCTCAGCTTCCTCATCCGTAAAATGGGGACAACTGCTATCTATCAGAACTTTTTACAGGACCCAGCACAGCACCAGCTACCTGGTGGGGCTGCCCCAAAATGCAGCAGTGTGTTATTATCATCCCAGCTGAGCCCAGCTCACCTACCTTTCTGGAAGTGGCACCACCTCCAGGAAGCCCACTCTTGTCCCTGCCCCGAAGCTGGAAGTGACCGCTTCACTCATTACCATTCCTCAGACAGTCTGTGCACATGTCCTGGTCTTCCTGTGAGGGGCTTCTCCCCACCTCCAGGCTCTATGCCCCGGGGTTGCGGGGAGGCTACTGGGTCTGCTGGTCTGAGGATGCCCCCCAGCACAGAGGGGGACATGATCAAGGGGTAGTGCGTGAACTAATAAGAGCACACAGGACAAAACAAAGAGTCCAGAGAACCGGCCACGGGCTCTGCGCGTGCCAGTGACTAGCTGGGTCACCTTGGGCCTGTGTCCTCCTGGGAACTGAGAACGCTAATCCTCCTGCCCCCACGTGCCCTGCTCCAAACCTCCACGCTGCTGTGAGCCTCCAAGGAGCTGAGAAGTACGAAGAGACTTTGTAAAGGAACAAAGCTCTGTGCAAGGAATATTCCCCGCTTCCCCACAGCAGCCCGCAAGCCCAAATCCCTCCTCGCCTCTCCTTTTCTCGAAAAGCCACATTCTCTGCCAAACCACTGCTCAGGCTTTTATGGCACTCTCCCTTCTGAGGCCTGGTCTCTTCCCCTCCCTGCCCAGAGCTGTCCCGTTGCTTCTGCCTTCTGCCATCCTGGTGCCCGGGGCCCCCTGCTCACGCGTGACTCAGAACCTCCCCCACTGAAGGCTTCTGAGGAGGGCAGAGGGCTGACCTGGTGTCTCCAGGCCACAGCCACTGCCAGCTACCTCGTTACCTCTGACCTACATGTGTGACAAGGCCAGCCCATCCCCACCCCTGAAAGGAAACCAGATGCCACCTTGCTTCCACCCATGTCCTGAGCTGTGGAATCGGGAAGGAAGGGGCCAGGGTTCACCTGTCCTTGGGGTCCAACCGGGCAGCCCAGCAGCAGCAGGCACAGCAGGCGATGGCCAGGAGGAGAAGCAGCAGAGGCACAAGAATGCCCGCAATGAGGGCGGCATCCTGACTATGAGATCCTAGGGAGAGCCAGGGACGGGCAACTATTCAGGGCCATCTTGTCTCCCGTACATCACGTCTCATCTCTAGCTCTGAATTGCCTACTCTGGGGAGATTCTGGGAACCTTCCACCTGTGGGTCCCTCCCGCTCTTCTAAGAGATGTAGACTCTGCTCAGCCTGGAGGCCCCCTCCTCCAGGCAGCCTCCCCACTGGTCTGTCCTCTCCCGATGGTCCACGGCCTGTTCCGCAAACTCTTGCCCTCAGTTCTCGGGCCTGATGAGACATCCCAGTGTCCAGCCCTGTCCGCTCATTTCCTGGGTGCTAGCCTGGTTTCCCAGGGGACAGAGGCTCTGTCACATCTTCAGGGGGCCCCAAAGCACCCATACAGATTTCAAGTAAAGAGAACATCTCTGAAGAGGGCCCAGCCTCTCTGGCAAGAGATGAGGCCCCGGAGCCCATGTAAAGGGCCACTCTTTCCCCGGTTACTTCTCCCTGTATCCTTCTTTCCACCTTACCCAGCTGGCAGGCCCCAGAGACAGGGTGGCAGTTTCCCTCTGGACATTCGCAGGGAACAGAGCAGTTGTTTCCATGGAAGCCAGATGGGCATGAAGCGTTGCAGCTTTGGGGTGACAGGAGAGACAGGCTGAAGGCTGGGTGAGAAGGCATGGAGGTGGGCAGGGGACAGGGGAGGGTAGATTTCCGGGCACTGCTTCCCACCCCCTGCCACACAGGCTTCCCTGGATGATGCCCACGCAGAGTCCTCTGACCTCTCAGCCACATTCTCAGCACGCCTGGCAGTGTTTGGAAGAATCCCTTAGCCCCTAAGCCCATCTTCCAGAGAGACCACCCACAAACTTCCCCCTGGCTCCCAGGCCCCCCAGGGTGTAAGCCACAGTCAGGGCCCACCTCTCATGATCCTCATCCCTTGCCCACCTGGCACTAATGTGAAATAAGCAAGATGCCAATGGAATCCAGAGACACTTCCTCAGGGTTTGGAGGTCTGAGCCATCCCCAGCCCTGCCCCTAACTCTCTGGGCCTCGGTCCTCTCCTCTATAAAATGAGGTCTCTTCCAGTTGATACTACATTCTATCCTACAGGTGGGAAAAACCTGACATTGGAGATAGTGACACTGATTATGTTTTTACCACCTGAAGACCTTAGGGAAACAACAGTGGGGTTTGGCGCCCTCCTCCTAAGTAGCTTCTAGTTCAGGAGCCAGGCCTTTTAGATTAAGCATCACTCTGACCCTCCTTTGGAAGAAGCAGACCCCACAACAAGAGGAATAACTTCTTAGTTATGAGGATGCGGGGTGGGAATCTGGGAGATGGAGAAGCCCAGGAAGGGAAGTTTGGGAAGCAGATTGCACAGAGGCCTGACCTAGGCCCCTGCCTCCTTCCAGGGCCCCAGTCCTCACCTGGGCCCCCAGTAGCCGGCGTTGCAGACACACTCCCCAGTCACAGCATCGCAGGCCCCCTGGACGCAGGTGGGGCAGGTAGAGCCACAACCCTCCCCAAAGGTGCCAATCGGGCAGGGGTCTTCACACCTGAGGTGAGGCAAGACTCAGAATGGGGAGCAGGGCAGGGCTGGACCCCACAGAGGGGCCTCACCCATCTGCCCACACTTGTAGATTCAGAGACCCAGTTGTCTAGTTTGCAGCAGTGAAGCTCAGGTGCAAACAGGGCCTTGAATTTGAGGCCAGACCCAGTAGGTGACAGATTACAGATCCCTGGACGAGAAGAGGGCGGGAAGCCTGAGTGGTGAGGGAGCTGGAGGAAAGCTGTGCCCAGAGCCCCGTTAGCACCCATCTCTCCCACCTCAGTCTTCCCCAGGAGGTGGGCCCCCAGGGCTGTGTGAATGTGTGCCTTGCGGGAGGGGCAGCTCTCCCTGAGGGAGCCCCTGGGGTGAGGATCTAGAAGGAAGGTATACCCTCACCCTGAGCAGGCTGGCCCCCTCACCTGGGCCCCAGCCAGCCAGGGTCACAATGTCGACAGTGCCCAGTGTCTGGCTGGCAGGCCTCCCCAAGCCGGCAGTGGGGGCACTGCTGCCTGCAGCTCTCGCCAAAGGTACCAGGAGGGCAGGGCTCGTGGCACTGAGTCCCATTCCAGCCCGGCTCGCAGGACTCGCAGCTGCCTGTGTCTGCAGAGCATGGCTCATGCTGCTTGCAGTGGCCACAGCTGGGAAGAGAAAGGGTACACGCAGCACTAGGAGGCGGATGGATGAGGCACCCACCCAGGCCGCCAGGGGCCGGACGGCCTCCCGGTGCCAGCTGGGTCACTCAGGCGGGTTTGAGCCTCAGTTGCCCCATGTTGTACAACAAAGAGGCTGGGCAGACTATCTCTGTGGGCTCTAGTAGGATTCCAGCCCTTTCCTAACCCCTGGTACTGAGCCCCATCCTCCCCTGGGTCCCAGGGTCACCAGGAGCTCCCAGCCCAGCCAGGGAAGCCAAGTTACGACCTCAACCTCTGCTTCCCTTCTGCCCAGTGTTCCCCTCCTCCCCTTTTCCCCTTCCTCAATTCCACCCATGCCATCTCGGAGGTCTGGCGTGAGCAGTCCTCAGTAGTGTATCCTCTATGCCATTTTATGCATTATGAAAATGCATAAAGTGTCTGTTTTCACCACTAGAATTTTATCTTACATTTTTTCCAGTTTTACTGAGTTATAATTGACATACAGCACTGCATAAGTTTCGAGTGTGCAGCATAATGACCTCCTCACATATATAGTATGACATGATCACCACAAAAAGTTTACTTAACACCCATCATCTCATACGGATACCAAAAAATGAAAAAAAAAAGGTTTTTTCCTTGTGATGAGAACTCTCAGGATCTACTCTTTTAGCAACTTTTCCAATAAGGTTTATCTTATCTTAATATCTCATTGATCCTTACTTGAAGTTTTTCCCTCCAGAGACTTAATTATCTGGGATCACATGCTTGGATCAGACTCATTAGTAGGGTGAGGAAGGGAGTTCATAAAATCAATTTAGCAGATCCTGACCAGTGTTAAAAAAGAGAGAGAGAGAGAGAGAATAGAAAACATTTCGGTGTACATATGTGTGTTGTCTGGTTAAGTTTTTACTTCAGTTAATATATATCGCATCATATATTATATATGATAGGAGGTAAAACATCTCTTACTGTGGGTGGAACTAGTCAAAGTTTGAAAGCCATTGAGTTTCAGAGGGACCTTGCAATCCTTTTGCCACAATGTTGATTCTGTATCTGTTTCTACGGCTTGCTAGTAGTAGTATTTTGTTTAACAGTAAGCGGATGAAAGTGGTGGGCGAGGCTGGACTTTAGGGCGTCGAGGGTCTCTTTTCCCCCTTTCACCCCAACCTTGTCTGTTTCTGCGCAACATTCTCCCTGCGCCCCCGGCTCATCCCCTTTCCCTCCCGTTCGTTCTCTCCCCTTCCTTCTCACGCCCTCCTCCCTCCCTTCTCTCCCGCATCCCCCGTTGCCCCGGCTCACCTGTCGCGGCACTGCAGCCCGTAGCGGCCTGCGGGGCATGGCAGCTCGCAGCGCGCGCCGCGGAAGCCGGGCGGGCATGTGCACAGGCCGGAGGCGGCGCTGCAGCGGCCGCGCACGCACTCGCAAGGCTGCCGGCACTCGGAGCCCCACCAGCCCGGCCGGCAGGCGCAGCGGCCCGACTCCTGCGCGCACGGCGAGCCGTGGCAGGCGCAGCGGAAGCTGCAGCGGCGGCCCCACCAGCCCGGCTCGCACAGGCAGGAGCCGGTGGCCTGATCGCAGCGCGCCGCCGCCGGGTTGCACTGGCACGGGCGGCGGCACGTGGGCGACCACCAGCCGGGCTCGCAGCGGCACGCGCCGGTCTCGGGGTTGCATCGCCCGTGGGGACCGCAGGCGCACGGGAACTCGCAGCGGTCGCCCCAGCGGTCGGATTGGCAGTGGCACACGCCCGTGGCCGGCTCGCACTGGCCGTGCGGGTGGCAGGGGCAGTTCTCCCGGCAGTCGGGGCCCCAGTACTGGCCCGGGCAGCCTGCGCGGTGGGGGGAAGGGAAGGGGGTCAACGGGCTCAGGGTCAGGCACCACCGATCCTCGCCCTGCGCCCCCTTCCACGAGGAAGGCGGGTGGCGGCCGGGCTCGCCCTCCAAGAGCCGGGTACAGCCTGTCCTCCTGGGGCACAGCTTACTTCCTGCCCCAGACTCTGAACTACACAAATCCCTACCACTGGCCCAGCCTCCCACTTCCACATTCTAGAACACACTTAAAGATCACGAGTGGCAAAGGGCCTTGCCCAGAGTCACACAGAGGTGGGTGTGCCTTCATTCATGCCCCTCCTCCCTCTCATTGGGTTCCCCCACTGTGTCTTCCCCCGCCTGGATGCTGCCCGTCCGGGTCGAAGAAGAAGCCACATTCCGCCCAGTGTCTCCTCTCAACCCTGACTCCTAGCCAGGCTGCCCTCTGGCTAAACTGCCCACCAACCCCTCTCCCATGCGCCACTTCCTGCCAGAGAGGGAGGACATTCCAGTCGCCCTGCACACGTGCACACGGTGTATGCGGGGGAGACCGAGAATGCATCCATTCTGCAGTTAACGGGGATCCACAGCATCTTTCCAGAAGTTGAAAGGGAAGATGAATGGCCCAGAACTGAACCTGTGGGAGGGCTCTGTGGATGGGATAAAAACCAGATGACTCAGGACATCCCCTTAGAGTGCGTCACTTCCTGTCTCGACCTCAGTTTCCTCAGCGAAGCTTGGAGGGATTCTGGCCCTGCTGTTCTAAGATTACATTCCTACATGCTTTGCCTCCCCTCTCCCCCAGTCCTGCCCGGCAACCTCATCCTTCAGGAGAGACTCAGGACTCACGGGAGTTGCACCGGGCCCCGAAGAATCCAGGTTTGCATCGACAGAGGCCTGGTTTCACACATACCTCGTCTTCCCGGCAGACGTCCAGCCCCTCGCAGATGGCTGAAAAACACCCCACCCAGGTTGGAAGGCCTGGGGTGCGGCCAGGGGACACTCTGCCCCTCTCACTGACTCCCGGTGGCCTGCCCCCCTCAAGAGCTGTTTCCCCAGGGCTGGGGGGCTGGGTCACAGCACGGACCCTAGCTCTAGGGCTCAGGAGGGCAAACAGACCCCAGGAGGCTAGGAAGGAAGGGTCACTGGGCTCTGTCCTCCCTTCTCCTCCGGTGGGGGGTGCATCCTGGCTACTCACGGGTGGTGCATTCTCGATCTTTCTGCCTCCAGCCTGGGCAGCACTGGGGCTCAGCAGAGGGGCTGTGGGGCAGAGAGGGGTCAGCGGGGGGGCAGCTTGGCTCTGCAGGTGGATCACTGTCCCTCTGAGACATGGGGTGCTGCCTCAGCCCCATCGGGCAGGCCTGGCCAAGAGTCACAGTCCCCGTGTCCCCGACCCCTTCCCGCTCTGTCCCTGGCCATCCCACCATCTGCCCCCATACCCACCACCCTCCAGGCTGTCCCTGCGCCCCTCCTGCTTTAGCCCCTCCTTCCTCGTGTCCTCCTCCCCCCCATCAGACCCCCAGAAGACCCACCTGCTGGCCATGCAGACGTGCCGCCCATTGGGGTCCAGCTCAGACCCCTGGGTCCCCCGAGTCCAGAGCAGCAGCAGAGGGAAGAGGAGCCCCAGCCCCATGGCGGCCAGTGCAGTGGGAGGGCTTGGGTTAGTCTGGCCCCCACAGCTCCCAACCCCCTCCCTGCTTCCTCCCAAGGCTTTTCCTGAGGAAACCAGGCCGGAGGGGCGGGCTGCCATGAGGCACCTCCCTGAGAGGGTGGGCAGGCGCAGAGAGGACCAGACACCAGAGTACTGAAAGGAAAAGGAAGGCCAATGGCGAGGGCTGAGCGGGGGCTTCAGGGGCTGGTCTCAGTCTGGAGGGGGCAGGAAGATGAGGCTGTAAGTTCCGGGTACTGGGATAGGCGAGGGGGTGAGCCATGGACATCCACGAGGTCACGCTCCCCACCGGAGGTCCGCGCTGGGAGAAGCCTCCCCAGCCAGTGACAACCAAGGGGAACTTCCTGGCAGAGCTGGGCCGGGACAGACCACTGACAGACAGACATGGAGCAGTTTCTGGGTATCACGGGCAGCTGCTTTATTACATTAGCTTAGGCCGTCCGTACAAACACCTGGGAGGGAGGTGGTCAACTCTCCATTTCATGGATGGGGAAGCTGAAACTCACAGAAGCAGCACTTTTATCTGGCCCCGGAGGCTTGGCACAGAGATACAGGAAGGAAGGTAGGTTGAGCTCCCCGTCACACCCCGGCTCAGGCCAGGGTTAGAAAAGAGCCCGGGGAGGGAGGGGAAGGAGGGAGCCCTGTCCTCATTTGAGGTCACACATCCACCCCCAGACAGACTCCGAAGTCAGGCCTCTGGGGCAGCTGGGACCCCAGATGAAGATATTCATCGAGAGCAGAGCAGGGCCGCTCAGGAGTTGGGGGCTGTCAGGCTGCCCACAGGCTCCAAGTGCGGTGGCTGTGGAGCCTCCTCTCCTCCCCGTACCTCACTGGTAGCCGCAATGCCGGCCTCCGCTTCAGGGGCCTCGGTTTCACCCCGATACCACAGGCCCAAGCTGCGGGGAGAGCCAAGAGGTGCTCTGAGCCTGGATGCCAGGGAGGTCAAGGATAGGGGCCGAAGGCAGGGGGTGCTGTAAAAAGGGGACTCAAGAGGATGAAAGGGCAGCATGAGGCAGGGGGAGGTCAAGGGGCCACCAGAGGAGCGGGAGGGGACGGGCATGCTCAGAGCTCAGGGCGGCTGGGTGAGCAGCAGTGGAGCGGGAAAGGTGGGGTCCCTCCACTCCCACCACATTTGTCCTTCCTCTTCCCCCAACATACAAACTCTGTATTCTGGACTCAGGGGGTGGGGGCTGGAGGTGGTCTCCCTTATCCCTGGAGAGCAGGAGCCATGAGCCATCCTCATCGTCACTGAGGCAGAGGAGAGAGGAGTTGTGAGGGTCATTTGTCAAGGCCCTGAGGGACAGCGGGACTCCAGCTATGTTCAGCCTTCTGTGCAGCCCCCAGGAGCAGACAGGGGAGGACAAAGTGACTTCAGGGCCCCCAAAGCTGGAGAGAAGGAAAAGCAGGGGAGACGGAGAACAACTAGAGGATTCTTTTTTCTTTTTGGCCGTGCCCCACGGCATGCGGGATCTTAGTTCCCCGACCAGGGATCGAACCCGTGCCCCCTGCAGTGGAAGCACGGAGTCTTAACCACTGGACCGCCAGGGAAGCGCCCTCTTGAGGCTTTTATTTTCTAGCCTGACACACAGCAGGCCCCTGACAAGACTGCAGATACAGCCTTACCCATCTGAGAACAAACAGATGCAGCCAAGACAAGAAACCGAAAACTGACTGTGGAGAAGCAGAATTAGCAGGTTTCTTCAGCAGGATGTACGGGGAGCATGGCAGGTGGGAGCAGTGCGATCCAGAGAGAAGGGTGGTGCGCTCAGGATGGCAGGCTCAGGGGGTGACCAGGCCAGGTTAGGTTCTAGAAGTGACTAAGTTAGGTGACAGGCTCAAGGTGTGACTAGATTGGGGTGACAGGTACAGTCTGAGGCAACAGGCTCAGAAGGTGACCAGGCTCAGTGGGAATGGAGGCAGGGACTTACCTGCTCTCTGCTTCCTCTGGGGTCCCTAACATCTTGGCCTTGATCTTCTTTCGTTGCTTCCTGATAGCCACCTTCATGGCTTCGAGCAGAAGCCCGGGGACCCGGTGGTCTGTGAGCAGCTCCCTACAGAGGAGGGGGAGGGGCAGAGAAAAAGCAGTGGGGATGCCAAGAGTAGGTCTCGTCCCAAGTACCTGTGCATGTTGTTCCCCCTTTTGGAAACACTCTGCCTTGCTAACCCCCCGACCTTAGTTTAGATGTCACCCCTCCTAGGAATACTTCCTTGATGGCTGCTGTGACCCTTTGCAATGGCCCACCCCATGTGGAAGAAGTTCCAGGAGGGCAGGGGCTTTGTGATTCTCGTCCTCCAGTGCCCGGCACACGACAGCGTGGCTATATCGATGACCCAAAGAATGAGGAGGGTGAACCGAGGCCTGGGAACAGGTGCAAGTGGTGCCCCCAAGCCTCCCGACCCCTGTCCTGCGCCCTCACCGCTGGAAGTAGGCCAACTCCTCCTTCAGCAGGAACACGTTGGCTTTGAGCTCATTCCTCTCCTGAAGGATCTGTTCAACCTCCTCTCGACTGAAGCCGCACTGCCCTACCTTGGGGGGGCGTCCTGGCGGCGGCAGCGCATCCACCTGCGGAAGGACAGGCTTGGTCAGGGGGGCGCCTCGGCTGGAGAGGGACGCTAGAGGGTGACTGGCAGGGAGACTTGGGAGGCCAGGGCGCTACAATAGATGCCAGACCGGTGCTCTGGCTGAGACTGGGGGCGGAGGCCGGCTGGGGGCGCACATTCGTGCCACCTTCCCACTTCCCAGTGGCCCTAACTACGCAGCACAGCAAACCTTTCCCGAGTGCCGGACCGGTCCCTGACCTCATCCGGCACTCACCCGGTCCTCATGGGTCCCCGGGGCTCCTGTGCCCGCGGCTGCCGTCTCGGGCTCCTGCCTCTGCTCGCACCCGGGCGCCGCGGCCTGGCCCAGCGCCTGCTCTGGCGCGGGCTCCAAGGTCGCTTCGCGCCGCCGCTCTGATTCGCTCTCGCGGTCCCGCGCGGCGCGCAACTGGGTTTGTACTGCGGCTAGCTTGTGCCGCAACTCCGCATTCACCAGCAGGAGGCGCTGCAGCTGCTCCTGCAACTGTGGGCGGAGCAAAGGGGGCTGGTGGGCGGGGCGCCGGAGGGCCGGGAGAGCCCCGCCCCCGCACGTCGCCCCGCCCTGCCCTCACCGCTTCCGTCTCCTGGCTGCGCTGCCGCAGGTCGCGGTTGTGCGCCCGGAGTTCATCCCGCTGGCGGTCGGTCACCTCCTTGAGCTGCCGCAGCAGAGCGCGCTCCTCTGAGGAAGGGGCGTTCTCAGCGGCGGCCCGCGGGGAGAGGCCCTGAGCCTCCCGGCCCCCGGGCCCCGGCAGGCCCGCACTCACCCTGTGGCCCAGAGCGCAACTCTTTGCAGAGGCGCTCGTTCTCCTCCCGCAGCCGCCGCAGCTCGAGTTCGGCCTGCTGCGCGGATACCTGCAGCTGGAGAGGCCGCGCCGTCAGGGCCGGGGCCCGCCAGCCCGCGGGCGGCTAAGGGAGGGCGCCATGACTCACCGAGTCCGGGGCGGGCCCCACGGCCGCCTTTTCCAGGAGCTCCAGCGCCTGCACCACCAGCGGCACGAGCCCGGCCGCCGCCTCCGGCCCGAAGCGGCGCGCCAGCTCCTTCAGCTCAGTGCCCAAGGCCCCCGCTAGGTAGTACACGAGCTCCGCAGCCGTCCCCGACCCCGCGGCCACCCGAGGCCCCCAGCAGTGCGCCCCAGGCCCCACCCTCCTGGGCTCCATGTCCCCCGAAGGCGACTAGGGCTGCGACACCCTCCTCCCCACAACTGGGGAAGGAAAAGGCCAACCAGTCCTGGCCCAGGAAGCAGTTTAGGACGGTAGAGGGCGGGGTAGAAGCGACAAGGGAGGAGGGATTAAGGGAAAAAGGCTGGGGAAGGAGAGTCTCAGTGCCCTGCTCCCTGTCCTGTTCAAGCCCCCAAGGTCACAGGAAGCAGGACAGCCAACTTCCAGCCAGGTGTCCAGGAGCTGAGGCTCAGGGCTGTAAGTGGTCACTTTCGTCAAGCCCTCCCCCCAGTGCCCACACCAGGCTCCACCCCTGTGTCTGGAGTCATGGGGCCTGACTTGGCTGCCAACTCTCCAGGCAAGAGGTGAGAGGTAGGAGAGCTGTCACTGGCCTCAACCAGAGGCAGCCAACTGTCCAGCCATGTGCCTGCTTCCAAGACAGATTGAGAGTGACACAAAGCTTAAAGGGCTAGGCTGGGCACCACAGCTGCAGACTGCTCCAAGAGATGTTGAAAAGCGGTGAGTGTTTCCAGGTATTTTGGAGGGAAATTGGCAAATGTCATCATGGCAGCAAGAGTGTGAAGGCCCAAGTCCCCTTCAGTTCTCTGAGTTTAGACTATATTTACCCCCATAGCTCTTGAGTATCAGGGGAGCCTCAAGGATCAGTCCAGCAGCTTGCTGTGAACAAGTCTGGCCTCTGCCATCCTTACACCCAGAATTCGAGCTGAGGGAAAGAAAAAACTCAAAAACTCCTATTTATACAAAATTTATTATACTTTGTTCAGAATTACAAGTCACCATGAGGTCAAAACATAAGCACAAAATAAGAGGAAAAAGGGGCCAAGCTGCTGAATGTCACCAGCTTGTCTGTGAGGGTAAAAGGCTCTGGCCTCTGGGGAGTCTGAAGCAGGAGGTGAGGAGACAACTAGGCATAGAGGTCCTCTCGGTCCGCAGAGTAGACCTCGCCCTCCTGCAGGAGAGCAAAGTTGAGGAAGTGGGAAGGTCTGTGCACCTCGTGATAGAACTCTTTGGGGTTTGCCAGCTGCAGCTCATACTTCATGTTGGGATCATGCCGAACACCTTGGAGTAGAAGGAAAGGGCCAGTGTTGACAAGGTCCACCTGCCTCACCCTGCTGGGTCCTGGGCCATCTCCAAACCAGAGTCCGGCCCCAAGTGCTACAGGGTGATGGCCGAACCCCAACCCCACCTTCCTGTGTGCCCCGCCACCACCCCACACCCTGCCTCACATACCCATAAAGTTGTAGTTCCATGAGGACTGGGCAGGGACCATAAAGAAGCCAAGGAAGCGGTCTGACAGTAGCATCTGGACCCTCTCGTAGTGCGAGGGTAGGTAGCCCTTGGGGTTGTTGCCCTTGTCTGTGTTCTGGCGGCCCCATTCATAGCCACTGGGGGTCAGCTTGTAGGCTGTCAGGGTGCAGGAGCCTGGTGTGAAGCTGCAAGAGGAGTGAGGACAGAGTCAGCGCTCAGGCCACCATTCCTGGGCCCTGGCCTGCAATGCCTGCCCCGTCGTACTTCCTCCCAAGGCGGCCCAACCCCACCTGCAGGTGATGATAATGGTCTTCTCGCCATCCCAAGATGGGTTGTCAGCCATGATCTTGGCATGGGTGGTGACATCCTGGGGTGACAGCTGGGGGGATTCATTGGGCTGAGTGTGGATCCAACCTAAGGGTTCCATCTCCTGTGGGTAGAGCAGTGAAAAGCTATTTAGAGCCCCGTCTGCAGACAGGAATCCCACCCGTGAGAGTAACACCCCTGCCTTCCCTCCACCACCTTGAGAGCAGAAAGCCCCGGTTCTCCCACACCCCCGCTAACCTTGAGGTACTCATGCTGAGGCAGCTGGCCAGGCAGGTGCACAGTCTGGTGAGTGCCCCACTGTGGTACCATCACGATGCAGCGGATCTCCTTCACCTGGGGGTTATCTGGTGGGCTCACCCCATAGAGGTACCCTGCAATCTGGAGACAAGGGTGTCAAGAACCAAAGAGATTCTTAGTACCAGCCCAGATTTGGGGCTGTCAGCGCTGTGTTTAATTCCCTTCTCCAAGAACAAGGACAGAGTTTCTCAAAATGTGGTCAGAATCTCCTGCATCAAAAACGCCTGGGGGTGCTTATTCAAAATGCTAAATGAGGACCTCATCTCAGACTTATCACATCAGAATCTCTTGGGTGGGGTCCAGGAATCGGCACTGCTCACACATTCCCCAGTTGATTATATAAGTATTTAAGTACAGTGTCCATAAACAAATGAGCACACAAGCACAGAGCTCATGCATTTCCACAAACTGAACACATCTATAAAATCAGCACTCGGCAGTACTTTAAATTTTACATTGTCATGAACAAAGTAAGAAAACTTGTGTTCCTATAAACTCACCCAACACAGGATACTAACAATCTTCAAATTCACCAAACTGAGGCCACAGATTGGTATTTTATAAAATATGATTCTCCCTGATTACTAGTAAAGTTGACCATCTTTTCCTATATTTTCCACCTTTAGTTCCTTTTCTGAACTACCTTCATACTCCTTTGCCCATTCTTCTACAGTTATCTTTTATAAAACTCAACTTCTGAGAATTCCCTATTCTAGATCCAAACCCACTATATCTTAGAGTTACGCAAATATTTTCTTCCTGTTTTTAGTTTGTCTTTTGTGGTACCCTTTGTCACGCACAAGTTATTAATTTTGATGATGGCTTTGTGTTTAAGAAGGTTATCCTAACTTTAAGACGATAAACATTTTCTTCTAATACTCAACTACAGTTTAGTATTTTACGTTCAGATTTGTACTCCACCTGGATTTGACTTCTGTAAGTGCTATGAGGCAGGGATCAAGCCTCCTTTTGCTGACTGTTTCAGTATCATAAGGCACGCTTAATCCCACAGATGAAGGGGGATCCTCAAGTGATACAACACATTTATTATATACACATGAATCTGTTTCTGACTATATATCCTCTTCCAATAACTTCTAGGCCAATAATACATCATTTCTCAATTGCCACAGCTTTATAATGTTCTGGTATCTGGTGGGGGCCGAAACCCTCCTCCCTGTTTTGGCTATCCTTGTATATTTACTCATCTATCAATTTCAAAACCAGCACCTCCAGTTCCAGGAAATCTCAGGTGAGTTTTAGGCACATAAAATGCCTGGCACACACTGTGGCCTAGTTGAACAAACATACTCACTTGGGCCCGAAGGTCAGATATGCAGATAAACTTCTTAAGCACATTCTTGGGAAGAATATAGGTATAACCAGTCTCCTTGATGTCATCAGATGAAACATAGATGTGATTGGTCCTTAGGTGCAGGTTGGCGGCAGAAATGGCCCTAAGAACAGGTAGGGAATATTGGCATTTCTCAACTCAAGCACCTCAGGTAGCATCAGTAGGCCTTTCCAAATCCCTACCCCTCTTGCCCCTTATACTACCTGACCCTCCATTCAGTCTTAGATGAGAAAGTCTGGGTCTCATAGTTGCTGGTGGTAGAGGTGATGATTTCGTCACCATGCTTGTTGACAGTACGAGTCTGGGTTGCAGTCAGCTGTGACTGTTCCTTGGTCTGCTTCTCAATCTCAGCTATCTGCTGCCGCTGCTGTGATGGTGCCGAGATCTCCATACCCAGGATGATGTCTCGAATTTCTGATTGTGTCAGTGATGCCACATTCACACTGTGGGGACAGTGTGGGTCACACCACAAGGATCCCTTGCCCTTGGTCACTTATGCCCCAATGGCAAGGTGTAACTTGGTGGGACAGGAGAGCCCATACTCTGACCCCAGATAATCTTCAAGTGACACTTGAAGTGTGAAGTGGAAATACACTAATACGGATAAGATTTGTCACATCCCAGGCTGGCCCTGTGCCTGTACACCTTTCAGCCATGCTCAAACCTGCTCAGCATTCATACCTCCCACTTTTCCTCAATAAAAAGCGCCCTGGAACCGGAAAAACTCTCAAAAACGGAAATCCTAGAACAAGTTCTCAATCACAGTTGGTGTGTCTGCACCCTTACTCGGTGAACATTTTTGGTTGCCACAATGACAGGGAAGGAGAGAGAAGGAAGGTGTGTGTGTGTGTGTGTGTGTTATTAGCTGTGGTACCTGGGGGTCTGGGATGTTAGAACTTCCTACAATGTATGGACAGTAAGGAAATGCCCCGTTCAAAATGGCAACAGTGCCTCTGCTGAGGAATAGCGCCGAAGTGTCAGCCCGAGCCCTGAGACACGGACACTTCCTACACCATCTGAAGACACTGCCTACCTACCTCTCCTCTATAGGCATCTCCAGGACAATTTCTTGAGAAACTTCTGAGCTTAAAATGTTGCAAAAAACCCAGAAGGCATATACTGAGCCACCCATTTTACCCTCTTTGGATCTCTCATCTGTATCCCCACCACTGCTCACTTGTTTTTCTTGCCATAGTCAGCCAAGATAAGGTCCTTGAGCTGCACCTCCACCTTGATCCACTCCTCGTCAGTCAGAGTGGGCCAGATGTGGTGTGGTTCTGTGATCGTAGTCTTGTCTGGCTTCAGGATCACCTTCGCCCGGTCGTTGTTCACATGCAGGGCACGCAGAATCAGGATGAGGCGGGAGAAAGCCTGGGGAGAGATGTGGCAGCATGGGAGGAGGTCAGCTACTTGATGTTCTTCCCCTCTCCTCCATCCTATCCTTTCAGGAGACCCAAGAACCCATTTCAAACCCTACGGTGCTCCCCTCACCATGAGTCAACCTGATATGCAGAGTCACTGGCCCATGCACAGGCTGAAGATGTGAAAATGGCCCCGTAAGAGGCCTGTGGGAAAAGCTAAGGCACAGGACCTTCTTGTGACCCCAAACCCACTCCTCTTAGAGTGACCCTCCCTCCTCGTGAGGTGGCCTCATACCGTGTAAGATGAGATAGTCTTGAGCCAGTCATCATAGAGGTTAAAGAGAACCATCTGCGGCTCAGTGGCTTTAAGGATGAGATCCCCAAACTTTTCCACCTTGAGACAAGCCTGGAAGGGGAGCTGGAGCTCTGATCCTTTGATCACAATATTGGGGAAGTCCAGCAAGTGCACCTGAGACAAGATCAAGTCCAAGTTTAGAAACAGAACCAGCAGGTCTCAGCCCTCTTTCCTTCTACCTCATTCACCACCTCTCACCTCCAATGGATCGAGCATGCCTTTCCTGGTGACAATGATCTGCTTGGGCTGCTCTTCCACTGGCAGAGATCGGATCAGGGCAGCCACCTCCTCAGCTGTCTTCCACTTAGCCAACTAAAAAGCAAGAGAGAAGAACATGGAAACTGAGTCCCCACCCTCCCAGGTCAACTAGAACAAAAAATCCTAGTCTTAAAACAATTAGACTGTTTCTATCGCACACTGCTATTGAATGTTAGGTACTTCAGAGGTACAGAAAAAACGTCCAATGGCCTTGCCCCAAAGGGTGTTTCAACCTAGCTGGCCAGACAAAGCTCACAGTGCCACAAGCTAGTATTTGATTATATACACGCTATGTCAGGGACAAAAGAAATTAAGGCTAAAGGTCATAAAAAGCTGCACAAAGAAAGAAGTCTTAAGGGATGAGTAAGACAGTGATTAACAGAAGAGAAGAGTTCATTCTAGAAGCAAAGACCTATAAAGCAAAGCCACAGAGGTGGAGATGCTCATCAGGGTTTGGGATACCAGGATCCTGGACTGACTGCCAGAGGAACCGTGCTACAGAGGAAGAGGAACTGTGGCTGGACAGGTTACAGGCCAACCAGATATTAAGTATCTAGGAAACCAAAAAGTTAATTCAGCAAAAAGAAAGGGGCTACCAAAGGCTTTGAGGAGGAGAAGAAATTTGGTGAAAATGACATTTTAAGAGTGCTTGTTCCCTTTAGAAAGATGATTTTTCATAGCCCTCTTCAAGATAGGTTAGAGACGGGAGATTCAGGAAGCAGAGACGCCAGCTCGTAGGTAATGAAGGACCTCAAATATTCTTGGACCTCTTATAGAAGAACACTTCCCAAGTTAAGTAATTCAGGAAAAAAGTTTAAATGAGATGTCCTCAATCTTACAAAGAGAGAAACAGGAGATTCTCTCTGTCACATACACACCCCCCACATACCAAAGAGTAAGAGGCAGCAAGGTTCTACAGCCTCTCCACCCTTTAACATGCTCACCTGCCCCAAACGCTTCTGTCCAGCCCACACAGATGTGTGAATTATCTTGAGAAACAGCTGCCCTGTGCGTGGGTTGAAGATGAAGATGGCCCCATTGATGGGCTTGGTGGTCAGGTTCCCTTCAAAGGTCTAAGGAATGATGACATCAGTTAGCACAGTCTAGACACAACCAGACCGCCTTCCTCCCAATATGCACACACTTGTCCGGCTGCCCTCCCACAGGTATATACAGAGCCCCACACCCGCACGCTGCATCTAACTCTCACCTTATGGATAGTCACTCTGTAGACATTCGTGTCATCCACAAACCAGATAATCTGGTTGGAAAAGAGCTCACCATAGTTCTGAGAGGACAGATAGGGCTCAGTGGGCTCAGATGAATAAAGCTGCAGCCCTTTACGGATCCGTTCACGTAACACATACAAGGCAGGGTTTGCCTTCATGATCTTGGCCATGGCCTGCTGTATGAGGGGCTTGCTGCCAGGGAACCAGTTTCCATAGGCACTGTGAGGGTGGAAGAGGCAAGAAAGGTTAAGACCAGGCTGGCAGTCCCAGGAACAAGGCAAACTGCGACTCTACAGAGGAAGAAAAGGCTGTTGGCCAGGCTGAGAATGAGTGCCTGCTCACGTACGTAGAGGCAGGGAAGAAAGAGTCAGTGACCCCAGTGGAGGAAACGGCCAACCTCACCTCACCTGGGCAAACTAAAAAAACACGTGTATATTAAAGTATGGGGCAGCGGGGAGGGATAAATTAGGAGGTTGAGATTAACGTATACATACTACTACATATAAAATAGATAATCAACAAGGACCTACTGTATATATAGCACAGGGAACTCTACTCAATACTCTGTAATAACCTATATGGGAAAAGTATCCTAAAAACAATACATATATATATACATATAACTAAATCACTTTGCTGTACACCTGAAACTAACACAACGTTGTAAATCAACTATACTCCAATGTAAAATAAAAATTAAGGGACTTCCTGGTGGTCCAGTGGTAAAGAATCCGCCTTACAATGCAGGGGATGCGGGTTCGATCCCTGGTCCGGGAACTAAGATCCCACATGCCACGGGGCATCTAAGCCCGTGTGCCACAACTACTGAGCTCTCACTCATTCCTTAGACCTTCGAAGGGAACTTGACCACCAAGCCTCTCAATGGGGCCATCTTCATCATCGAACCTCAACTAGAGAGCCTGCGTGCCGCAAACTACAGAGCCCACACGCCACAACTACAGAGCCCACAAACTCTAGAACCTGCACGCTACAACTAGAGAAAACCCGCACACCACAACTAGAGAGAAGCCCGCGTGCTACAACGAAGAGCCCGTGTGCCGCAACAAAAGATCCTGCATGCCTCAACAAAGATCCTGCGTGCCGTGACTAAGACCCGACGCGCCCAAAAATAAATAAAAATAAATAATAAATAAATCTTTAAAAAATAAATAAAAATTAAAATAAATAAATAAATACAATAAAGTGTGGGGCTGATGAAAAATATCAATACATGCTTCTGAGCCTCAACTTACCTATGCAGGTTATAGGCCAGGTCGATGGCAATGAGCACACCTGTGGGTGAAGGGTAGATACTCATGTTGTCTGTGGTGTAGTCCAAGAACTTGGCCCGGGCGTAGCGCTCAATGTCATGGGAATCATAGTCCCCCCAGCGCAACTGGATGTCAATCCAATACTTCTGAGTGGTGGTGCTGTCCATCACATCCCTGAGGGTGGAAAGGGGTCAGGAGTCTAGGCTTCCAGGAAGACACTGGCACAACCAATATCCCCAGAACCACAAGAACTCTCAATCACTATGTCTAAATCTCAAAACCAACCCCTCTGCCTGTTCCAGATCAGCAAGACCCACCATAGAATTAGGAGACCTGGCTGAGGGTGTTGACAGAATCAGGGGTAGAACTTGTTTCAAATTAGAAAGAAAGGCAGCCAGGGACAATTTCTAAAGCAGTGCTGCTAGAATAGTAAAACTAAGCTTCTTAGATGCCTAGGGCTGGGTCGTAAGGCACTTACTTAGAGTCTGCCAGCAATGAGGGCCGGGAGACATTCCACTTATAGGAGGCAAAGAGCAGGATATCTGCACAGGAAGAGTTCATCTTATAGGACTTTCGGGGGTGGATTGTCTCCTTTTGTACGGTCTCAATTTCCAGTGCATCCAGTTCCTGATCAAACACCTGGAGGCAAAGATGGAAAGGTTATGACTGGTTATGGAAGCCCACTTAGAATGAGGGCATATAGAACTTAAGATAATGTGGCACCTGGGACCACAACAGAAGTCTCATCCTTGGAGCTCTGAGGGTGGATTTCCCATACCCAAAAGAGAGAGCCGACTTGACTTTTTGTGGCATCCTCTCCCCTCGATTCTAGCCCACCTGACACAAGTCCATAACGATGCTCTCGTGGATCTTCTGCCACAAGTGAGCTCGGAAGATCTGGATGAGAGAGATCTTCAGTGTGGGGATCTTGCCGTGCATGAAGATACCTGTCAGGTCCAGCTGCACCTGAAAGCCTACGTATACCTGACAGGAAAAAGAGAGTGACACTAGAGACCGAGAGGTTCTCAGGACATAATTAAGGAAGTAGAAACCCTTGTTTTTAGCTTCCCATCTCCCATGTCTATCAATCACACTCACGTTGGCTCGGTTGATGGTCGGGGACCACCAGAGGGTGAATCTACGATTGGGAATCTGGTTCAATCCTGATCGCTGAGCATTGGTTAGTTTCTTCCACTTCATAGACTCCTCAAAACCACTGGCCTTCTCCCTGGGAAGCAGAAGAGACCAGGTAAAGTGACGTCCTGCCATCCCCCAGAGCACTGCTGACCACCTGGGGTGGCTGTGTGGGCAACACCGCAGGAGAACACAAAAGCACATGAGGGATGAGCTCAGAGGGCTGTGACGTGTGAGAGGTCACTGTAAGGGGAGAACAGAGTCCTCACCAGAAAAGCCCCTCCCAGGTAGGGAAGTAAGTGCCCTTGAAGAGAGTGTGTTCCAGAATGCCTTCCACACCACCCAGGGCCTGGATCATGTCTGTACGGTAGTTGTTCAGGTTCCACAGCTTTCCATCATGCCGCTGGTGTGTCCACCAAAAAGGGTTCTGCTTCAAAACCTAGATGGCAAGGCAGGAACAGTGAAGCTTCTGGGTGCCCACTGCTCCAGGTTCCCAGCATGGCCACAGACTCTCCTAATTCAGGGAAAATCTCTCCACTATCCCCTCCACGTACCTGGTACTGCTTAAAGTCAGTTCGGACACGCCAACCCTTATCATAAGCCAGCGTGTGCCGGTCCTTCTGGAAGAGGGTGTTGATTCGAGGAATGCCACGATCCCATGAATCCTCTAGATCTTCTAGGGTCAGTCGTCTGCCAAGGAAAAAAGATCAAAGTTAAACAAATACTCATATGAAGAGTCCAGCATTCCTCCCTGGCCAAGGATAAATTGGGTCAGACATACAACTTACTTCCTTGACTCCATAAAAATACGGCATGCTCTACTCCTGACCTCCAGGCAGGACTCAAAGGTCACCCCCCTCAACAGGACTGCTATGCCCTCCTGGATGCCCACCTGTTCTGCGCGATGGCCTCTTGTCTCTTGAGTGCATACTCAGCCCAGACCCGCTGAGAATCAATGAACTCACTCTCCCAGGGCTGTATGTAGCGATACAAGTTGGGAATCAGCTGGTCTTCTTCATGGCTCATTCCTGAACGAAAGTGTGTGATACCTACATCTGTCTGCTTGGACCACCTGTTTGGGGACACAACCAAGATTAGAGAAAAAATAAAAACTGAAAATAAAGAAATATCCCCTTCCCTCAGGGTCTAGCAAGATTTTCAGCCAAGTCCTACCTTAGGTCAGATTGGGGGATGAGCACATGGCCCATTGAGAGCATGCCAAGTCCACCCAACTCCTTAGGGGTGTAGAACACGACAGGCGGGAAGCGACTTGGCATCTTGGAGTTGAGGCCAATCTTGATTCGTGTCTGGATCTTGTTCTCACACTTCACCAGCAAGTCCAGGAGCTCCTGGGTGTTCACCACAGCCTCCCGAAAGTATGTCATAAGGCCAATAAGAGCTGTGTTCCACTTATTCACAATCTGAAGATAGTGAAAAAGAAGTAAATTATAGATAAGTCATTGCAGGGACAGGGCGTGTGGCTAGGAACCACCAGATACAATTAGTTATATTCTCCCTAGTTCTCAAGAAAGATTTGTGCTCAATGTCATTAGGGAAGTGTGTATAAATCAAAATCACTATGAGATACTACTTAACACCCACTGCAATGGCTATAAGATAGTTACAAGGATGTGGAGAAAATGGAACTCTCATATACTGCTGGTAGGAATATGAAATAGTGCAGCCACATTGAAACAGCCTGGCAGTTCCTCAAAAGGTTAAAGAGAGTTACCATATGACCCAACAATTCTACTCCTAGGTATATACCCAAGAGAAATAAAAACATATATCCACACAAAAATGCGTACACAAATGTTCACAAAAGCATTATTCGTAATAGCCAAAAAGTAGAAAAAAACCAAATGTCCAACAACTGACAAATAAATAAACAAAATTGTGTACAGCCATATTATGGAATATTTAGCCATGATAAGGACTGAAGTACTGATGTATGCTACAACATGGATAAACCTTGAAAACATTATACTAAGTGAAAGAAACCAGACGAAAAAGGTCACATACATGATCCATTTATATGAAATGTCCAGAAGAAACAAATCCATACAGACAGGAGGTAGACTAGGGGTTGCCAGAGGACTGGGGCAGGGAGGGACATGGGGAGTGAGTGACCGCTAATGGGTATAGGGTTTCTTTGTGGGGTGATGAAAATGTTCTGGAATTAGTGGTGATGGCTGCACAATTTTATGCATATAATGAAAACCACTGAATTGTATACTTTAAAAGTGTGAATTTCATTTCAATAAAAACATAAATTTGGGCTTCCCTGGTGGTGCAGGGAAGATTCCACATGCCATGCGGAACAGCCAAAAAATTAAAAAAAAAAAAAAAAAAAAGCTGAAAGAATTTCCTTTAAGATCAGAAACAAGACAAGGATGCCCACTCTCACCACTTTTATTCAACATATTATTCAAAGTCCTAGCCACAGCAACCAGACAAGAAAAAGAAATCCAGGGACTTCCTTGGTGGCGCAGTGGTTAAGAATCTGCCTGCCAATGCAGGGGACACAGGTTTGAGCCGTGGTCTGGGAAGATCCCACATGCCGCGGAGCAACTAAGCCCATGTGCCACAACTACTGAGCTTGCGCTCTCTAGAGCCCGCGTGCCACAACTACTGAAGCCCGCACTCCTAGAGCCCGTGCTCCACAACAAGAGAAGCCACTGCAATGAGAAGCCCTCACACAACAACAAATAGTAGCCCCCGCTCGCTGCAACCAGAGAAAGCCCACGCACAGCAACAAAGACCCAATGCAGCCAAAAATAAAATAAATAAATAAATATATTAAAAAAAAAATTTCCAAATTGGAAAGAAGTGAAACTGTCACTGTTTGCAGATGACATGATATTATACATAGAAAATCCTAAAGACAGCACCAAAAAACTATCAGAACTCATCAATGAATTCAGTAACATGGCAGGATACAAATCTAACATAGAGAAATCTATTGCATTTCTGAACACTATCAGAAAGAGAAATTATGAAAACAATCCCATTTATAATTGCATCAAAAAACCAAACCAAACCAGGGACTTCCCTGGTGGTCCAGTGGTTAAGACTCCACGCTTCCAATGCAAGGGGCACAGGTTCAATACCTGGTTGGGGAACTAAGATCCCACACGCTGCAGGGTACAACCAAGAAAAAAAAAAAAATAAAAATCTAAAAACCAAAAAACCAAAAAAACCCAACCCAAACCAAACCAAACAACAACTAGGAATAACTCAATCCAAGGAGATAAAAGACCTGTACTTGGAAAACTGTAAGAACTTGGTGAGGGACTTCCCTGGCAGTCCAGTGGTTAAGACTCCGCACTGCCACTGCAGGGGACATGGGTTCGAGCCCTGGTCTGGAAAGATCCCACATGCCACGGAGCAACTAAGCCCGCGAACCACAACTACTGAGCCCGCATGCCACAACTACAGAAGCCCACGCACCTAGAGCCCATGCTCTGCAACAAGAGAAGCCACCGCAATGAGAAGACCACGCACCGCAATGAAGAGCAGCCCCCACTTGCCGCAACTAGAGAAAGCCCGTGCGCAGCAACGAAGACCCAACACAGCCCAAAATAAATACATTTAAAAAAAAAGAGGGCTTCCCTGGTGGCACAGTGGTTGAGAATCTGCCTGCCAATGCAGGGGACATGGGTTCGAGCCCTGGTCTGGGAAGATCCCACATGCCGCAGAGCGGCTGGGCCCGTGAGCCACAATTGCTGAGCCTGCGCGTCTGCAGCCTGTGCTCCACAACAGGAGAGCCTGCGGTGGTGAGAGGCCCGCGCGCCGCGATGAGGAGTGGCCCCCACTTGCCGCAACTAGAGAAAGCCCTCGCACAGAAACGAAGACCCAACACAGCCATAAATAAATAAATAAATAAATAAAAATTAAAAAAAAAAAAAAGAATATTGACCACACCCCCAAGTCCATCTACAAATTCAATGGAATCCCTATCAAAATACCAAAGACATTTTTCACAGAAGTAGAACCAATAATTTTAATATTTGTATGGAAACACAAAAGACCCTGAATAGCCAAAACAATCCTGATAAAGAACAAAGCAGAAAGTATCACACCTCCTGATTTCAAATTATATTACAAAGCTACGGTACTCAAACAGTATGGTAGTGGCACAAAAACAAACCCATAGGTCAATGGATCAGAACAGAGAGCCCAGAAATAAACCCATGCTGTTATGGTCAATTAACCTACAACAAAGAAAGCAAGAATATACACTGGGGAAAAGACAGCTTCTTCAACACACGGAGCTGGGAAAACCAGACAGCTAATGCGAAAGAATCAAACTGGACTTTCTCACAACATATACAAAAATAAAGGCAAAATGGATTAAAGACTTAAATGTAAGACCTGAAACTATAAAACTCCTAGAAGAGGGACCTCCCTGGTGGTGCAGTGGTTAACAATCTGCCTGCCAATGCAGAGGACACAGGTTTGAGCCCTGGTCTAGGAAGAACCCACATGCCGCGGAGCAACTAAGCCCATGCGCCACAACCACTGGGCCTGTGCTCTACAGCCCACGAGCCACAACTACTGAAGCCTGCATGCCTAGAGCCCGTGCTCCTCAACAAGAGAAGCCACTGCAGTAAGAAGCCTGCGCACCTCAACGAAGAGTAGCCCCTGCTGGATGCAACTAGAGAAAGCCCTTGCGCAGCAACGAAGACCCAACACAGCCAAAAATAAATAAATAAATAAAAGCTTTTGCACAGCAAAAGAAATTATCAACAAAATGGAAAGAAAGCCCACTGAACAGGAGGTGATATTTACAAACGATATATCTGATAAGGGATTAATACACAAAATATTGGGTTGGCCAAAAAGTTCGTTCAGGTTTTTCCACATTTTATGGGAAAACCTGAATGAACTTTTTGGCCAACCCAATACAAAGAACTCATACAACTCAACATAAAAAAAAAAAAAACCAAAACCAAAAACCTGATTTAAAATGTCTATTCAGCAGAGGAGCTGAAGAGACATTTTTCCAAAGAAGATATAAAGATGTCCAATAGACACATGAAAAGATGCTCAACATCACTAATCACAAAGGAAATGCAAATCAAAACCACAATGAGATGTCTCCTCACACTTGTCAGAATGGCTATTATAACAAAAAGACAAGTAACAAGCGTTAACAAGGATGTGGAGAAAAGGGAACCCTCGCGTACTACTGATGGTACTGTAAAGTGGTGCAGACACTACAAAAAACAGTAAGTTCTTCAAAAAATTAAAAATAGAACCACCATACAATCTAGCAATTCTACTCCCGGGTATTTATCTGAAGAAAACAAAAACACTAATTCAAAAAGATATGTGCATCCCCATGTTCACTGCAGCATTATTTGCAATAGCCAATATATGGAAGCAACTTAAATGTCTATTGATAGATAAATGGATAAAGGAGATGTGGTATGTGTATATACACATACACACACAGAAATATTACTCAGCCATAAAAAAAGAATGAAATCTTGCCATTTGCAACAACACGGATACTTGGAAGGGTGGGGGAATGAGTGAAATAGATGAGGGAGACTAAGAGGTACAAACTTCCAGTTATAAAATAATTAAGTCATGGGGATGTAATATACAGTATAGGGAATATTATAATAACTTTGTGTGGTGAAAGATAGTAACTAGACTTATCCTGGTGATCATTTTGTAATGTGTAAAAAGAGCAAATCACTATATTGTTTACCTGAAACTAACATAATATTGTAAGTCAGTTATACTTCAAAAAAAAAAGAAAGAGATCTGCAAGTTCCCTGGTGGCCTAGTGGTTAGGATTCTGGGCTTTCACTGCTGTGGCGCCAGTTAATCCCTGGTCAGGGAACTGAGATACTGCAAAAGCTGCACAGCACAACAAAAAAAAAAAAAAGAGAGAGAGAGAGATCTTTGAAGACCCAGGAAGGGATCCCTTTGCAGGCTATAAAACTCCGAGGTCGTGCCTGCTTCGGCAGCACATACACTAAAACTGGAACAAGACAGAGAAGATTACCATGGCCCCTGTGCAAGGATGACACGCAAATTCGTGAATCATTTCATATTTTTTTGTTATACAGCAGCAACTAACACAACAATGTAAAGCAATTATACTCCAATAAAGATGTTAAAAAAAAACAAAAAAACAAAAAACCTCCGAGGTCAAAGAAAGAACCACCACCAGATCAGTAAGCTGAACAAGTCCTACAGCTCACATAAGGTTGACAACAGTTTGTGTTCTCGCCAGCCATACAGAGACTTTGTAATAAATGGGAATTAGGTATAGGCCATAGAAAGTTATCAACTTAGTAGTGGAGATAAATTAGCCCCAGAAGAAAGGGTGCTCTGGATTCACTATAACCAAGAAGCTTAAAATTAAAAGCAAGCCTCAAAAGGATCAGACTAAACCACAAGTTACTGAACTGTACACCAGAACACAACCCAACACTCTTTAAAGGAATATAACAAAATCCATAAATCAATATAAATTACACAATTTCTAGCATCCAATCAAACACTGGATGCATACAAAGAAGTAGGAATAAATTACCCATAAACAGAAGAAAAATCAATCAGTACAAATAGACCTGGAAACAACAGATGATGGAATTAGTAGACAAAGACCTTAAAACAGCTATTAAACGTTTTATAATTATGCTTGAATTCATAAAGAAAAACATGAACATAATGAGGAAAGAAACAGAAGATGTTAAAGACCCAAATGAAACTTTTAGAGATAAAAATTACAATATCTGAAATTTTAAAATGTACAGATGGGATTAACAACATTGTAAAGCTGCAGTAAAAATAATGAAGGCAAAATAAACACTTCTTCTGACAAACAAAAGCAGAGTGTATTCATTGCCAGTACACCTTTACTACAAGAAATGTTAATGGAAATTCTCTAAGCAGAAGGAAAACAATACCAAATGGAAATCTGGATCTACATAAAGTAATGGAGAACACCAGAAATAATAAGTATGTGGGTAAAATGTACAAGACATTTTTTTCTCATTTTGTAATTTCTGTAAAAGATAAAAAGGCTGTTTAAAGCCAAAACAGTAACAAAGTATCACTGCGTTTATAATACAGGTACAGTTAAAACATATGACAAAAACACTACAGGGACTTCCCTGGCCATCCAGTGGTTAAGACTTCTCACTTCCACTGCAGGGGGCACGGGTTTGATCCCTGGTCAGGAAACTAAGATCCTGCATGTCGTGGGGCGTGGCCAAAAAAACAAAACAAAAACAAAACAAACAAAAAAACACAAACACTACAAAGATTGAGGAGGAAAATGAAAGTATATTATTGAAAGGTTCTCGTACAATATGTAACGTGATAGTAGACTAGTGGTCACAGTAAGTCAGAGATATATACTGTAAACCCTAGAGCAACCAATAAAAAACAAAGAAGTGTATTAATAAAAGCGAAGTGTGGAGATAAATTAAAATCATACCAAAACTCCACTCAATCCAAAAGAAGGCAGGAAAATGAGTTAGTTTTCCTGGGTCTCTCCCACATATATATGTTATGAAACTTTCGTTTGATTTTCTCCTGTTTAAAAAATAAATAAAAAAGAAGGCAGGAAAAGAGGAAAAAAGCAGAATAAAGAACAGAGAACGAGATGGCAGATTTAAACTCAACGACACTGACAGTCATATTAAACTTAACTGGAGTGTTTAGACTATTTGTAAGGCAAAGATTGTTAAACTGAATTTTAAAAGCAAGAACCAATTAAATGCAATCTATAAGAAGTTAACTTTCATTATAATGACACAGATTAAAAGTATAAGGATGGAAAAAGACATCCATGCACACACAAAACAAAGCTGGAGGGGCACTACTGATATCAGACAAAGTAGACTTCAGAACAGAGAATATTACAAGGAATAAAGAGGAATATTTCATGATGATAAAGGAGTCAATTCATTAAGAAGATATAATACTCTAAATATACTACATACTTAGGGACTTCCCTGGTGGTGCAGTGGATAAGAATCCGCCTGCCAATGCAGGGGACACAGGTTCGATCTCTGGTCCAGGAAGATCCCACATGACATGGAGCAACTAAGCCCGTGCGCCACAACTACTGAGCCTGCATGCCACAACTAAAGCCTGCAGGCCTAGAGCCCGTGCTCCACAACAAGAGAAGCCACTGCGAGGAGAAGCCCGTGCACAGCAACGAAGAGCAACCCCGCTCACCGCAACCAGAGAAAGTCCGCGCACAGCAACGAAGACCCAACGCAGCAAAAAATAAATAAAATTAAATCTTTAAAAAAATAATAAATATATTACATACCTAATAACAGAGCTTCAAAATATACGAAGCAAAAAATCATGGAACTGTTGAAGCATCAGATTCAAAAAAAAAATTATATAATTATGCCCAACAGTATGAACAATACATATTCCTTGCTGGGGTGTCAACAGAGTTGCTTCTATCTATTGACATGTCTATGTGTGCACCAGTTGTAAAGTTCATTTCTAATTCTAGCTGTATCTTCAGGTACATGATACAGCATTCCACCTGGCACACTCCTTGGTCATCACCCATATGCAGGTTCTTGGACAAAAAGTTTGTCAGTTTGCATTTTGGTCTCAATGAGATGGCTCCCTACTCCCCTAAGCCTGCTAATCTCCTGATGACTCCCTTCTTGGTTTTCCACCTGTAAGCCAAGCCAATTATGCTTTGCCCAACTTTGACTAAATATTTAAAAGATACCAGAGCAGTCTGAACTTCAGACATTCTTCTGTGCTCAAAAAAGATATAAATTTCTGGAAAAATGTCATGTGTCTTTATGTTATAAGCTTGGATGTCTTTAACAAAGTGAATGGTGTCTCTAAAGCCAAAAATAAAAAGAGGAACCTGAAAAGGGAAATAAATCCACGACTTATGACAATCTTCTCTCAGTAACTGATAGAAACAGACAAAAGAAAAAAAAAAGACATAGGACTTGAACAACACAATCACTTGACTAAACTTAAATGACATTTGTAAAACCCAACAAAGCAGAATACAGATTCTTTCTCAAGTACACACGAAGACAGTCACCATATATGCTAAACCATAAAACAAGTCTAAATACATTTGAGAAAACTAAGATCAAAAAGAGTGTTTTCTGACCATAATGGAATTAAACTAGATACTAATAAAAGAAAAATACCTGGAAAACCCCTCAAATAATATTTGAAAATTGAACAACATACTTCTAAGTAACCTATGGGTAAAATAAGAACTCACAAGGGAGGGACTTCCCTGGTGGTCCAGTGGTTAGGACTCCATAGTCCCAGTGCAGGGGGCCCGGGTTTGATCCCTGGTCAGGGAACTAGATCTCACACGCATGCCGCAACTAAGAGTTCGCATGCCGCAACTGAAAGATCCTGCATGCCATGACTGAAGACCCTGCGTGCCGCAACTAAGACCCGATGCAGCCAAATAAATAAAATAAAATAAAATAAAATTTAAAAATACATATATAATTTGAGTAAAAAAAAAAAAGGACAAAAAAGGAACTCACAAGGGAAATTAGAAAACATTTTTAACTGAATGAAAATGAAAACCTATCAAAATTTGAGGGATACAGGGCTTCCCTGGTGGTGCAGTGGTTAAGAATCCACCTGCCAATGCAGGGGACAAGGGTTCAAGCCCTGGTCCGGGAAGATCCCACATGCCGCGGAGCAACTAAGCCCATGCGTCACAACTACTGAGGCCCATGCACCTAGAGCCCGTGGTCCACAACAAGAGAAGCCACAGCAATGAGAAGCCCGAGCACCGCAACAAAGAGTAGCCCCCGATAACTGCAACTAGAGAAAGCCCACGCGCAGCAACAAAGACCCAACGCAGCCAAAAATAAATAAATTAAATTAAAAAAAGAAAATCAATGAAACCAAAAGATCAATCTTTGAAAAAGAGAGCAACCACAAAATACCAAACGATATAATCAACACTTTACGGTAAGGAATATGTTTGCTAGGCAATTGTTGAAGTGAAAGATCACATTGGCTGGAGTTATCACAGGAATTAGCCTTGAGCAAATAGTATTCAGACAGGCAGGATGAAGTGACTCCTGGATGAGCTAACAGCCTGAATCAAATCACAAAAGCAAAACTGAGCATCTAGCTTGTGCTCAGGATGAGACAACCAAGGCAACAGACCTATAGCAACGAGAGCAGAGAGCTGGGGACCAGAATGGGCTAGATCTGGGAATAAAGCAAATAGACTTCAGTAAGACAACTCCGAGTCTTAGTAAGTTCTCTGACTGTATTTGGTCCTTAGAATCACAAGCTGCATGGTTTGTATCACAGAACACTCCAGTTCTGCTGCAGTTACCAGTGCTTTATTCCCAGAAGGGAGTAAGTATGAATTCCCAAGGAGTATCACATTCCTTTAAGAATAGCAGGAGTTCCTGGGGATGAGGGGAGGCAAGAAAGAGAATAACACTGAGTGATTCCATGTACTAGGTACCATGGTAAGAACTTGACACATATTAAGTCTTCATAAAAAAAACAAATTCAATTCACATAACCTGCCCATCATGGCACATGACCAACTTGGACGGGAATGTGGAAAATAAAACTGATGTTACGATGATGGGATTCTGGGTGTTTTCTGGGTTCTGTTAGTATTTAATTTCTTTTTACTGTAAGTGAAAACATAACTGGTAGAAAAATTAATGGGAACTTTTACTGTGTCCTTTTGAACCATGGTACATTAGACAACAAATTTTTTCCATCTAAAACTAAACATATAGCTGGGGCAGGGGAGATGAACAGGCAGAGAACAGAGGATTTTTAGGGCAGTAAAAATACTATGATATTTTAATGATGGATATGTGTTCTTATACATTTGCCCAAACCCACAGAATATATACCACCAACAGTGAACCCTAAGGTAAACTAAGGACTTTGGGTGGTTATGATGTGTCGACATAGGCTCATCCTTGGTAAAAAAAATATACCACTCTGGTGAGTAATGTTGATAATGGAGGAGGCTCTGCACATGTTGGGGCAGGGGTTAATGGGAAAGCTCTGTGCCTTCCTCTCAATTTTATTATAAATCTAAAGGTGCTCTAAAAACACAAAGTTTTCAAAAAATAAATAATGTAAAATAAAAATCAAAACAAAACAAGAACAGAGAAATACATCTACTGCCAGGCAAAGATGTTCTTTTCCTCTTGGCTTTAGACTTTAAGTCATCTACACATGCTTAAAGGGATTCCCTGGTGAAGGACAGAGAGAATGCTGTTTGTGGGAAGACAGGGAACTCAGCAGCAAGGTGGCCTTACGGTCCTTCATAAGCTAAAGCTAAGCAGGCTGCACCTTGTAAGTCAGATGATCTAATGTGGTGCATTTCTATTTTCCTTCTGTTATTCCTGGCCCATATCAAAAGTCTTGTTTAAATGTTCCAGTCTTATTTCATAGCTACTACTAGGTCTGAAGGAGTCCTGGCTCCAAGCCTGGGCTACTGCACTGCAGGTACATAAAGCAAGAATGGGGGTAGCACCTAAAGTGCCCCCATCAGTAATAATTACAAGTGAGTCTGGGGGGAAGGACAAGAATAGCGCCATAAGGTCCAGTCACCTCTAGCCCTACTGGAGATTTCCCTTCTATTATCAACTTTGGAGGACCAAGAAATTTTATTACAAGAACTGCTTTACCTTAACACACCTCAGGAAACAAATTCCAATACTGTACTATCTGATCATAATCTCTGAGATCCCTCTAATCAATGACAGCAAACATTTATTACAAAATCTGTTGAGTAATATAGCTTATTATAAGCATTTGTCGCAAAAGCCCTCTGAGCTAGCTAGCATATCAGTACCCCCATTTTATGGATGAGGTAACTAAGGCCCAGAGTGGGTGGGTGACTTAACCCAGATCCCAAGAGTAATGTGGTAGAACTATGACTAAACCCAGTTTGACTCCAGAACCCATTATTCTAAGGACTATATTAAACTGCCTCCCTGACCTCTGACATTCCTCCTTTACTCAGGCGCTTACCTCTCACACATATATTCCTTTGATCCCTGTACTTTTTCCCAAGGCCACTGGCCTCTTCTGGTCTCTTCCTTCTCTCACTCCCAATATCCAGGATTCCAACAGGGGCCAGCACCCTTGATTCCCCTGCATCCAAACCCTTACCACTCCACAACAGCCCTCTGGCAAAACCCTAATCCTAAATCAGCACTACAATCTATCCACCTTCTCCAGCCCGTTGCTGAGAGCTTGAGAAGCTGAGTAGTTCTGGGAAGAGCCCACACTCACTCACAGTTGTCTTCACTCTCTTAAAACCCTCAGTGCAGTTTCTTCAACAATCAAATCACACCCTCACCACTGTGCTCAAGTCCAGCACCCCCTGCCCCTCACTCCACCCCAGGTGAAGCTGAAAAATGCAAGGTTTGTTATAACTTCCCACTAAACTGATCTACGTTCACAACTATGCAGACCTCTTTCTACTAGGTTCAGAGGATGCTTCCCTCTGTTTTCCCTTTACTCTATGCCTGCTGAGCAGACACCGTTCCGTCACCTACCACACTTCTCTGCTGCACTCTGAACCGCTACTGGCTCCTTACTGTACACATACTCCCATCACTCCCATTTAAAAATACCTGCCTTGACGTCTATCTCCCTCTAGGTGGCGTCTAATGTCCCTCCTCCTCCTCCTCCTGCTCTGGCAAACTGACAGTCCTTGCCGTCTCCACTCCCTCACTTCCCATAAAGCCTCACCCACTGCAATCTGGCATTTATCCCCATGTTTCTGAAACAGCTCTTGCTAAGGTCATCCATGACGTCCTGACTGCCAAATCCAATGGATACTTGTCAGGCCTTATCTGACTGAAACACTCTTAGGCAACTGACACTGTTAAGTGCCCATCCCAATTCCTGACAGGCTTGGCATCCATGGCCCGGCACTCTCCCAGTCTGGCCACGCTGCTCAGTGTTCCCTACGGTTCCAAACTCATCCCTCTGCTCTTCTCGCTCCTGACACTTTCCCCAGATAATCTTGCTCACTCTTGAGTTTTCAACCATCTCCTTTATATTGACAGACTCCTAAATCTATATTTGCAACCCAGACATCTTCCCCAAGCTTCAGATTCCAAAGTTATCTCCACTTGGACATCCTATAGGAACCTCTAAGTTCCCCCTGGTCACTCTTACTTTCTCACCTCATTTCTCTCCCTGGAGCTTCAAACTCATAATGCTTTTCATCAAATCTAAGAGGTACCACTAAATACACACACACATATATTTATTTTGGAATTGAAGAAATACGATATAAATAAGTGCCTGCTGGAACCTCTATCTGGATGTTCTCAGGAACGTCAAACTTTTTATATCCCAAACTAAATCCATTTATCTTCTCTCCTAAACCTGCTCTTCTTCCTGTAGTCTTCCAGTTGATGGCACCAACATTCACCTAATCACCCACGCCAAAAACTGAATGTTATTTTGACTACCTTTCCCTCTGGCATGTCACCAAAATGAAGCTCTGCTGACTGTACCTACTATTTATCAAATCTGTTCCCCTCTGCGTACATTCACGGTTCTCATCATTTCTATCTGGGACTTCAGCGGTAGTCCCCAGACCTCATCTTTCCTCCTCTTTTGAATCCATCTTCCCCACAGCTGCACGAGTGAACCACCTAACACGGAACGGAAACCTGAAAAAGTCACTCCCACGCTCAAGACCCTTATGGGATTTTTTTTTTTTTTTTTGGCCACGCCATACAGCACGCGGGATCTTAGTTCCCCAACCAGGGATCGAACCTGTGCCCCCTGAATTGGGAGCGCAGAGTCTTAACCACTGGACTGCCAGGGAAGTCCCCCCTTATGGGATTCTTAACAAGGCACGTGATGCCCTCCATGATCTAGCTCTTGCTTACCTATCCAGCCTCCATCTCCTCCACAGTTTCACTGCCGTAAACCCAAACTTTTTATGGCCTCACATGTACCACGCTGGCTACCTCTTCATACCTCTGGCTGAAAGAATGCTCTCCCTCACCTGCCTCTCACGTGTTATTTCTTTCAGGAAGTCTTTCTCTCTTCCTCTCCCAGACTGGGCTACAGTCATGAACTTGAGGATTCTCACAGATTCCCAAGTAACACAAGAGCTCTATAAACACATTGTACTGTAGTTCTCGACTATGCATTTGTCTCTCTAACTAGGTAGTGAGCTCTTGGAAGGCAGAGACTGTATGTCACATATAGTGTGTGTGTAATGCCTTGAACACAGTGGCTATCAACAAACACAAATGCAATGAATGAGTTACACAATTCCTGTTATCTGACTCTTGGACGATATAAACCAACCTAAAAAGATAAACACTTTTTCCCTGCACTATACTCAAAAAAGAAAATGTATCATGAGAGACTTGAGGTAAGGAATATTAAGATAAAAAAACTGTATCCTTAACAGAACTATTACTAAAAAATTGGAAACCTTCTTTATATGCTGCATATTTAAAGGTATATAAAGGCCAGAAGGAAAGAAAATGCTACAGCTAAGAGCTATTCTAAGAGAAACCAGGATGATGTGATTTTTTTTTTAATCCACTGAGGCATTTTATTTCTATGTATGCATTACGTTCCTACAAAAAGAATTCCCCGTGTGTTTTTTGTTTGTTTGTTTTTTTCCCCCGTTTGTTTTTATGTCTTGCTTCTCTGTGGACCACAATGCCAGCTGAGCTGTCAGTACAATGAAACCAAACTGATGGGGCAAGAGCAGAATATTCTGCCATTTTTCTAGATCTTTGAGTTGCACAGCAAATCTGGCGCTGATCACATCACTACACTTGTTTAACTTGCCTGTGAAATTCACAGTTTTGCCCGTTCTGTGATCATCAATGATTTCAAATTCACCAGTGTAACCCTGCCTCATTATTAGAGTTAGAAACCGGACAGTGACTTTGGAACACAACCTAGTAACAACCTAGCACTTCCCTCTCTTTTTGGCATTACTGATGCTCTAGAGAGTACCAGCCAGGACATTCACGTGCACCATTAGTGGAACGGGAAGACAGCAGAAAAGAGCAAGGCGACTTTTTAAACCTTGCAGAAACTTAAGCACACACAGTTAACAAATCCTCAGATTACTTTTTTTCAATTCCAGCTGCCTTTGGCTGGGCCTTTGGAAACAACTGAAGGGGAAATAAACACTGAGATATAGCTCATTATACTTGCTTTTTAACATGTACATTATATTACTGGTCAAAACATAAACTGTATGATCTGGATAACAAGCCTGTGGACAATGCAAAAATGGTGATTTTTGTTCAAATTTAAAAATCCAGTTTCTACCCTTACCTTAACTTAGAATCATCACAACTACACAGAAGTAGGCTGTAGATTTCCTACAGGGAATTCTCAGGAAACAACTGTGAGGTGATTCGACACTCTAAGCTGCTGTACCATGAAGCATGGAGACTAGTACACTGGACACAGTTGGGAAGAAAGGAGAGCAAAGGAGGAAAGAGCTGAAAGGGATGTGAGACGGACAAAGGACACTACTGCTGTATGTACCTTGGTGAAGGTGGTGGAGCCAGAGGCCATCAGAATTTGACGCACACGGTTGTGGAAGCGCTGCATTGACTCATCATCCACACGCAGGAAACACTGAGCTGTTCGCTCCTTAGTAACCTAAACCATAAGGTCAAGGTTAACTATCTCTGGAACTGCCACAGGAACAAGAACCACCACTTAGCCCTACCCTCCCAACAGAGCTCAACCGACTGACAATGAAAAGGTGCGCAGTATACCTCACCCCCACCTACGCAGGATGTACAGGCATGGTAATGCTACTCCTACTACCCCCTGGTCCCACTCCAGGCTGTACCTCATTCTGTAGGTTCCAGACCCCATCCTTGTGGGTGAACTCCTCATAGCTGGTGCGGCATTTAGGCAGGATGCGGCACTCAAATCCACACATGTTGAACAGCAGGTTGGGGTTGTCCTTACTGTACACGGACACGAAGCTGTTCTCCCACTGAACTGTAGTCACTGAGCGTGGCAGACGGTTCTTGATGTCCCAGAACACTGCCCGACCCCTGCCCACAGAGAACATAGGGTCACATCAGTCTCCTAGAAGGAACTTCCCTTCAAAGGCCAGACTGATGATATCCTGACAGAGTACACCCTCCCACCCAGGACACCACCTTATAAATTCCCTCTAATTGTCCTCTGGGTCCCTCAGGTTGACATCCTTCCAGCTCCCACGGCCCCAACTTAGACTCACAAGTTGACATCATGCTTCATGAGGCGCATGCGGGCATCTCGGGGCCAGCATTTCTTGTTATTATAGCCAACGATGTTTTCATTGTTGGGGTCAGGGTGCTCTGTCAGGTAACGCTGGATCAGGTCCCGAGCCTCATCTGCTGTGAACCTACACCAGACAAGGTGCATTGCTGAGGGCCAAGTACACTGGGATCTCATGAGGTCTACAGCTCCACAGACGGGGGCCACCCCCAACCTGCACCCTACTCACAGGACTTCATCCCATTTTAGAGCCCCAACCCAGCAGCAAGTACAAGAGCTGCTTCCAGAAGCTGGGCATATACCTCAACACCCTGCAAGGATAAGAATCCAGGCAAGCCCTCACCTGAAAAAAATATGGATGCGATCGATGTATCTGCAGAAGAGACGGATGGGGTGGGCAGCCTCGGTGGCTATGTCTTGGAAACTGAGAAAATCGTTTGGCATCTGAGGGGGCCCAGCCATCTCACTGGCCCGGTGCAATCCCAACACAAGCAAATCCATAACCAAGCCATAGTACTGTACGATGAATGAGGCAAACTGCAGGCCTCTAATGATCCCATATGAATTCGTATGGTTCATGTCCTAGAAAGAAAGACAACTCTTATCCATGGCCAAGTCCCAGGCTTCTCGGGGCCCATCCTCTTTTGCCCTCCCCCCAGCAAATCCCAACTCAGTGGGCCAGACAACCACCCCTCCCCCAATTCCTTGCCACCCTGCCCCCAAGACACACCTTGTAGTTGATGACAACGTTGTTCTTGGCTGTCATGTAGTCGGCTATGTTGTGGTCTACGATGAGGCGCAGCAGCCGATTAAGCAGGGTCAAATCTATCTTCTCATACATCTTCTCAAATCGTGACTCCAGCATGACGTTGCACTCGCCCTCACTTGTCTCCCACACGTCCTGCAGGTTATTGATGCCTGAGGAGTAGGAAACACAGGTCTCCAGCAGGTTAGAAATTCCCTTTCAGAACTAGTGCCTACAGGAGCTATCACATTCATAACCCGATCACACAACCACTCCATTCATTCATCTGTATTGCTAGGAGAGTCAGCTGTGCTCAATGTAACATCAACACCGTTTCCTTGGTACCATGCACCAAGAAAGTAAACTAATTATGCTGACTGGATGAGATTTTTCACACAGAACTTAATTAATCTCCCTTCCTCAAGGGCAATCCCAGAAAAGTTTTACCTTGGCACCACTTGTAAACAAGCAGAGGAGGTGGTTCTGTGTCAGCAGGCTTGATCCAGGGTGGGAAAAGGCGGCGCTTGTCAGCTTCATACCACAGGTACTGGTCCAGGTAGGCATCAGTTATCTTCTCCAGTGGCTCCACATCATACACTGGCACCAGGTGGCTATAGAGATCCATGAACTCAATGCCCACCTGTGGGACAAGGAAGCTGGCTCACACCAACCCACCAATCATCTGAGGCAACCTGCCACCCTGGGTGCCATGAATGAATCACAAAGCCAAAGGAAAACGTGGCGGGTATCTGACTCACTTCTTTAAAGGCTCTCTGTGTGAGGAGGTGACGCTTGATGCGGGACAATGCCTCGTGGGGGTTGTCATAGGCTTGCTCGATCAGACCTAGCTCCTCCCTCTGCGACTGGTTTAACCGAGACTTCACACTGACAAGGCAAGAGTAAAGGTGAAAGGGAAAACCAAGAAGAAGCCATCCCCAGAAAGGCCTTTCTTTGGACTCTGACGCTGATGCCATTCTCCCCCCGTCACCTCCCCACAGGAGCCTGTCTACTCTACTTCTCACCTGTAAGCTTCCTTGAGCCGCTCCAAGGCCAAGATGAGCAACTTGGTGTCGTGCTTGTAGGAGAGTGGGGGGAATGGGATGGGTGAGAACCTACGGCTTTCCAGCCAATGCACAGTGGTGGTATATACTGCCACCGCTTCTTCTGCTGTGATGTAAGGCCCGTCCTGCAAGGTGGACATGAGAATTAGCTATCCACCACAGCCCAATCCCACCAGGGCAAGGTACGGTCCCAACTTTGCAGTCCACCCTCCTGCCCACCCCCGCACACCAAGCCCAGCCTACTCTGCCCAACCTTTAGGTAGTTGTGCTGCCGCTCTTGTTCTGCCTTCAGGTAGAGCCGAGTGAGGCGTCCCAGGTTCTTTTTGCAAACAGTCTTGTCTACAGTGGCCCCACGGCGGATCCGTTCTCGGTTGTAGTGCGCAGTGTTGGTCCACCAGTCAGCCTTGGCCTTCACGTATCGAAGGATCATATTCTCTATAGGTGTTGGCAAACCAGGGACCTAAAAGTGCAAAAGGCACAATGAGAAAGTGATGGGAGCCACATGGCCCCCTAAGACATTCCAGAAGTGGTCATCCTGAGCCCAGGAAGATGATGTCTATGCCTCCTCGGAGTTGGGGAGACACCCACCTTCCAGGGAATATTGGCCTTCCAGCAGCGCCAGGCTTCACTGAGGTGCTGCAGGATTGTCCGGGCCTTGTTCTGTTTGATCCCCTCAGGCATCATGTCCAGAATGTCATGCATCACAGCTGCCCGAAGCTCAAGGTCAAAATGTGACTCCACTCGCTGCTTTGTTACGGTCTTTGCCACCCCCTTTGAGTGTCGGCCTAGAAGTGAAAGTGAGTAAAAGCAAGATTTGTTGCTCCTGATAAGCGTCTCTACCTTCATGCTGCTGCTTACCATGGTTATAATGAAATCAGTAAGTATAAACAAAGCCCAGCACATGCAAGACAAGATACGTCAGATATTCAGAACTACGCTTCTGAGAAATTTCCATCCTGTAAATGCTCGATAGCCTCAAGGCCCCAAAGCGAAGCCCAAGACCCAGAATACGAGGTCAGACTCATTGGAGACTGGGTCTTAGAGGCAATCCAACAGGAAGGGATTCTCAGTCTCGAACAAAGACAAGGGACAGAACAGGAACACACATGATCTACCCTTGAAGTGATAATGGGAGAAGCTGGACACAGAGAAAACCACTTACCTTCAAACTGCCGGGCCAGGAGGTTACCCAGCCATCGCTCCAACAAAGGGGTGATGCCACGCATGAAAAACAGCCAGACCCGCCAGCCAGCAGCCCAGAAACCGCAGCCAGGGCCCTTCCCTACCGGGCCCTAGGATTCCAAGCAGAAGTCAAGAATACAAGTTAGCAATTCATTCAGACAAACAACAGAAAATTGGGCAGAGGTGGGGCAAAGAGCACATATATGGCAGTTAAGGGAAAAAATGGGAAAACTCTGAGACCTCCATATCTAAAATGGAGTAAATGAAGAAACCAGTCACTGAGATTCTCTATTTAGACCTAAAAGTGGGCTTTAAGCGGAAGTGTTGAGATTCACAACATGAGGGCAGTAATGAAACACTCAGAGCCTCTCTCCGAACAGGTGCCTGGAAAGAGTCCTGACTAGATGTAAAAATTAAGATGCATCTGAGAACATGAATATACGAGGGCAGGGTCCTACCGTGTTGAAGCGGTAATAGATGAGATGCTTCAGGTCCTTGCACATGCGAATCTGCCGCATCAGCTTATATTTGTACCGGTACATGCCTGTCAGCTGCCCCACGTGCGCAAAGATATACTGCAACCCATCTGCCAGCTGCAACACAATTGCCCCATCAGGCTTTAAGCTAGAGCCAGATCCACCATCAGCCCAGGCTTCACCCAGCTTCCCCACCTGGAGCCAGGACTGGGAATTCCTAGCCTCACCTGGAAGGCATCCACATTGCCCAACCGATACTGCACATGACTGTCCACCACCAGCTTAGTTAAGCGCAGAACCTCTCGACACAGATGGAAAGCATTCCCAAAACGAGATTTCTTTCGTTCCTGGAAAAGAGGCCAAGGACAGAAACAACGTTAGTCAGCAGTAGTCTGGACTGGATGTATGCCCTCCTTAGCGGCCAGGGCAAAGCCAGTCTACCCCTCAGCCCAGGAGACCCCTAAGGTCCAAGGCAGGTACCTTGGTGGTGAGCGTCTTGACGGGCTTGAGGTTGAAGTTGTAGTCCAGGTGCAGATAGTTGAGGTTTTTACGGTGAATGAGAAGGTTGAGCATGTTGTAGCCCTGGCGGCAAACCTGCAGCCCCACCTCCACCCAGTCCAGCTTTGTAGACTGAAAGAATTTGGTGGCTTTGAAAGAACGGAACAGATACCTGGGGTGGGAATAAGGAGTGAGAGTTAGACTCCTGATTATCTCTGGAACGGAAAAAGTCTGAGTAGGGGCCCTAGGGCACCTCACCTCTTCTTTTGCGCTTTAGGGGGCCGGTGCTTCAGGGCATTCAGCACATAGTACTTAAGCAGCTTCTGGTAGGAGACCCTCACTTTCACAGGCTGCCCAGCAGGACAATGCTCCCGATACCTGAAAAAACAAGCCCACCAGAGCCTGGCCCATCTCTCCTTCCAGCTGCTCTGCTAAAGGCTGTACGCCCACCCAGCTGGAGTCTTTCCTCCTGTACATCCACTACCATCCCCCCCCACCCCAGGTAGAAGCCTTACCAGTTCTTGACAAGAGGAATGTCTAGGGCCCGGCGGGTGCGACCAGAGCGTAGGTTGAAGGGCCGTGGGGCCCAAAGCAGGGCAATGCCATTGGCTGTATTGTCTGTGTAGAGGGGTGTGTCTTTCAAGAAGGGCTCCACAAACTCTGGGAGCTCAAACTCCTCGTCGTCATCTGGCAATGGTTCCTGACTCTGAAAGAAGAACCCCCGAGGGTGTATTTAGCTCCCACTGAACTGGGCAGACACTTGGGATCAGAGGGAAACTCTCTGGGGCCAAGTACAGTGGCTAGATCTGCCATGGAAACTGAGCTGCCTTACAAGAGAAGCCCTGAAGGGCCAGGGCAAAGGGGGCCAAGGGAGCAGAGAACAAGGCAGGGCCAACCAGGAAAGCAAGCAGCACTCCTCACATCCCAACCGGCTCACCAGCAAAAGGTCTCCCAGAGGACCCCCCAATACCAGGAAGAGGTGAACACTGCAATCACCTCCTGTCCAAGCTCCAAAAACTGGGCTTGGGGAAGGAGATCTGTTCATGTTAAGAACATAATGGAACGTGGATCAACATCAAAAACATTATGCTAAGTGTTAAGACACAGCCGCAAAAGACCACATACTGTATGATTCCATTTATATGAAATGTCCAAAATAGGCAAATCTACAGTGACAGAAAGCAGATTAGCAGTTACCTAGGCAAGGAAGATTCAAGGGAAATACAGTGACTACTAATGGGTGCAGGGTTTCTCTTTGAGGAAATGAAAATGTTCTAAAATTAACTGTGGTGATGGTTGCACAAGTCTGTGAATAAACGAAAAACCACCGAATTATCCACTTTAAATGGGTGAATTGTGTGGTAGTGAATTACAGCTCAACAGAGGATTAAAAAAAAAAAAAAAAAGAACACACTGGAAACAGACCTGAATAAGACCACGCAGAGTCCCAGAGGAGAAATGATAAAACCCAAATGGATAATCACAGAAACAAGATAATACCAATAACTTGGTCTGAGCCAAGTGCCAAACTCTCACGTTAGCTTACAGCTAGAGGGGAACACTTAAGGATGGAAAACATGTCTCCCTCTAGCTGAATTTTTATCTAGTAATGCTTCTGCCCGGACAGGAAGTCTCTCTTGAAGAGCTGAGGTCAAACGTCCCTTCCTCTCACCTTGACAGAGTGCCTATGGGAAATTGGGTTGATCAAAGGATCAAAGTAGAAAGCTGGCAAATCAGGATCCTCAGTTTTGATGAACACAACATTAGGAGTGTGGTACCTAAAATGAAAGAAGAGTCAGCCAAGGTACTTCTGCCCTGGGCCAACCTAAATGCCCACCTCTCCTTTCCCCCAGCTAGGTTCTAGCTCTCTCACCAGGTGAGGTGGACATGGTGTGGAAGGTTGTTGTACAAGTAAGGAAAAGCAATCTTGTACTCAGTGCGGATGGGCTGCCGGATGATGATCTTGTTAATATCATTGAATTCATTCCAGTCTTCATCCCTAGGGTGCAAAATCAAAGATGAGCAGACTAGTTGGGCAGTTTGGAAACTACAATGGCATCTTAAGGATCAAGATGAGATTTCATGGGACTTCCCTGGTGGCGCAGTGGTTAAGAATCCGCCTGCCAATGCAGGGGGCATGGGTTCGAGCCCTGGTCCGGGAAAATCCCACATGCCGCGGAGCAACTAAGCCCGTGCGCCACAACTACTGAACCTGTGCTCTAGAGCCCACGAGCCACAACTACTGAGCCTGCGGGCTGCAACTACTGAAGCCCGTGAGCCTAGAGCCCGCACTCTGCAACAAGAAAAGCCACCGCAGTGAGAAGCCCTTGCACTGCAACAAAGAGTAGTCCCCGCTCACCGCAACTAGAAAAAGCCCGGTGCAGCAACAAAGACCCAACGCAGCCAATCAATGAATGAATGAACAAATGAATGAATGAATAAGTAAATTTTTTTTAAAAAGATTAGATTTTATTTAACCCAAGGTACCTAAAATCTCTACTCTCTCCAACTTACTGTAGGTTGATGTCTCGGACAAGAGGCTCAAATTTGGGGCCTCCAGGAATGGCCATATTGAGTGCCTTGGAGGTAAAAAAGGCCTTCAGATCAAACAGATAGAAGTAATTGTCATCTACCAAGTCTGTCAGGAGCTGATTGGCCAGGCGGTAGAGAGTGGACATCATAGGCAGTGTGAATTGCCAGCGTTGGTAAGTGGAACCATTCACATACCTAGGGAAAAAACAGAGGCCCGTGTCAGGTAGATATACTAGCTAGCCAAGCCGTACTACCCATTGCTCTCCCAGGACCCCTTCTGGAGTTCCAAAACCCTCACAGGAGTGGTAACTCCGACCATCACTCACTTCCGGCTGTCCCTCAATGGCTGGTGGTCATAGAACCAGTCCAACACAGGGGCATCTTCCTCAGGGTCCAGCTCTAACTGAATGGCCTCCAGTGGCTCAACATCTAGGATGTTGTCAGCATAGTCCAAAGGCGGCTCCTCATCATCAAAAGGGGGGAAACGCATCCTCTTGAAATGCCTCCTGTCTCTTTTTTCTCGACGCATCATAATCCACATTGACCTGGAAGTCGACAATGGCACATAACGGTTTCTACCCACTGCCTCCGCAACCACCACCACCACACACCATGTTCCAGCCCTTCTCACCCCCACTGGGAGATGTAGACAGGTTCAATGACCCAGGGAATCTCATTGACAAAGGAAATGGCTCCAGTGATGTGGTACAGCACAGGCACATCCCGAATCTGCTCCCAAGGCATAGGCATGTTCTCCAGGAGTTTGAGGACTGCATGGGGCATGTACTTTAGGGCACTGCAACAACAGGAAGACAGATGATTAGAAGTGACAAGGTGTTCTGCTACCTGTGCCATGCAGAGAAGCCACAAGGTAGCACAGTATCACATTCCACAGAAAACCGGTCTTACAGTCCAAACCCCCAAAGTTAGTACACAGGCCCTCCGTGACTAGGAACTCTGCCTCCCCACCTCCAGCTGTGCCACTTTTCTTAAACATCACTGTCCCACAATACTGGGTTTCAGTCCCTCTAAATCAAAAGCTCTTCCCTTAACAGACAGCTTTTAGGCTACCTCACAGTCTATTCTCTCCATAGCTTTCCATAAAAAATAATAAAATATTCACCACACTTTAACCATTGTCTATTATGTCACTAGGCTATAAGCTCCAGAAAGGCCATTACTTCCCGTTCACTGCTATATCCCTGGCATACAGCACAGATCTCAAAAATATTTTTGAAATAAACAAAACTTCCACAGCTGTCTTAGACCAGTTCATTAAGTGGCTAACATTTTTTTAAAAATAAATAAATTTACTTATTTATTTTATTTATTTTATTATTTTATTCTTGGCTGCGTTGGGTCTTCGCTGCCGCATGGGGGCTTTCTCTAGTTGCGGCGAGCGGGGGCTACTCTTTGTTGAGGTGCGCGGGCTTCTCATTGTGGTGGCTTCTCTTGTTGCAGAGCACAGGTTCTAGGCACGCAGGCTTCAGTAGTTGCGGCTCGCGGGCTCTAGAGCACAGGCTCAGTAGTTGTGGTGCACGGGTTTAGCTGCTCCGCGGCATGTGGGATCTTCCCGGACGACGACGGATCGAACCCTTGTCCCCTGAACTGGCAGGCGGATTCTTAACCACTGCGCCACCAGGGAAGCCCAAGTGGCTAACATTTTTGTGTAAAAATGGAAAAGGGATCTGCTAAGGTATTTGTAGCTGTACTCACCCACCTTGGGGACACAGAAAAACAAGAGTACAGAGACCTCAAGAGTTAACTACCCCCGAACCTGAAGATTCTGGTCACTTAGGAATTACAGGAAACAGGAATGTACAGGTGTCCTGCTCTGGGCTTTAACCCACTCAAAGATAGAGACATCTTATCAAAGCATCAACAGGACAAATTAAAAGCTCCAGTCCCAGATCAGGAAAAAAAATCAGGGCAATAAAGAACACAACTGAGAACTCTCCTACACTGTTGGTGGTAATGTAAATTGGTACAGCCACTATAGAAAACAGTATGGAGGTTCCTTAAAAAACTAAAAATAGGGCTTCCCTGATGGCGCAGTGGTTAAGAATCTGCCTGCCAATGCAGGGGACACGGGTTCGAGCCCTGGTCCGGGAAGATCCCACATGCCGCAGAGCAACTAAGCCAGTGCGCCACAACTACTGAGCCTGTGCTCTAGAGCCCACGAGCCACAACTACTGAGCCCAAGCACCAAAACTACTGAAGCCTGCATGCCTAGAGCGCATGCTCCGCAACAAAATAAGCCACCGCAATGAGAAGCCTGCGCACCACAACTAGAGAAAGCCCGCGCACAGCAAGGAAGACCCAACGCAGCCAATACATACGTACATACATATATACATAAATAAATAACATTAAAAAAAAAAAAAAAAGTAAAAATAGAGCTACCATATAATCCAGCAATCCCACTCCTGGGCATATATCCAGAGAAAAACATAATTCGAAGATACATGCACCCTGATCCTCACTGCTGCACTATTTACAATAGCCAGGACACGGAAAAAACCTAAATGTCCATCGGCAGATGAATGGATAAAGAAGATGTGATACATCTATACAATGGAATATTACTCAGCCATAAAAAAGAATGAAATAATGCCATTTGCAGCAACGTGGATGGACCTAGAGATTGTCATACTGAGTGAAGTAAGTCAGACAAAGACAAATATCATATGATATCGCTTATATGTAGAATCTTAAAAAATAGTGGTACAAATGAACTCATTTACAAAACAGAAACAGAGTCACAGATGTAGAAAACAAACTTATGCTTACCAAAGAGGAAGTGGGGGAGGGATAAATTGGGAGACTGGGATTGACAAACACACACTACTATATATAAAACAGATAACTAATAAGAACCTACTGTTGGGACTTCCCTGGTGGTCCAGTATGTAAGACACCATGCTCCCAATGCAGGGGCTCAGGTTCGATCCCTGGTCAGGGGAACAGATCCCACAGGCATGCCGCAACTAAGAGTTCACATGCCGCAACTAAGAAGTCCACATGCTGCAACTAAAGATCCCGCGTGCCGCAACTAAGACCCGGCGCAACCAAAATAAATTTTAGAAAATTAAAAAAAAAAAAAAAAAGAACCTACTGTACAGCACAAGGAACTCTACTTAATACTCTGTAATGGCCTATAAGGGAAAAGAATCTAAAAAAGAGTGTGTATGTATATATATATATATATATATATACGTATAACTGATACACTTTGCTGTACAGGAGGAACTAACACAACGTTGTAAATCAACTACACTCCAATAAAGATTAATTTACCAAAAAAAAAGCAAAACTGGAAGATCTGGAAATTATGACAAAATTCTAGTGATTTTCTCCCTTCTTTGATAACCACTCAGATGAGCTGTCACAGAACATTAAAGTCCCAAAATGACAGAGCAGCTATCTAGGACTGAAACGTAAGAGACACGGAGAAGGGAAAGGGGCCAAACCCCAAATGAAATACTTCCAGCATGTTCCTTACCCCAAGTACACCCTTTTGTCATGGCGAAACTTCCTGTTGGTCATGTCTCCATGGTCTCGAATGATCTTCCTGACATGTTCTGGAGGCATGTCTTCCTTTTGAGCATCCACAAATCCAAACTTCCGCTTTTCCGCATAGCGCTTGGCCTGCAATTGCTGCCATTTTCGGGCTACAAGGACACCTCAGTTTAAAGACCTGCACACCCTTAGCCTAACCACCCCCGCCTCTTGCCCTAGGGTAATCTCCTGTCAGGATGTATGACAGAGGGCAGGCACCCGGCAGAAGCCCTCCCTGACAATTCTCTTGTCTACTCGCTCTGCTTTATTTTTTTTCTTCATCACATTTATCATCGCCTAGCATTTCTGTCATAACATAATTAAAGTTTTTTTTTTACTGTCCATCTCCCTCATTGCAACTTAAACCCTGTAAGGGAAGGGGTTTTGTCTGTATCGCTATTGTATCCTCATCGTCTGGATCAGTGCCTGCAAATGATAGACGCTTTTACTTTTTTTAAATAGGTGGTTTTAGAGACTTGATTAGATGTAAAAAATAAATGGGGGCCAATAAGCGCGCTAACACCTAGTGTTTTGACACTTGCCAAAACGGGGAAAGGGGCCAAACCCGCTGCGCGCACGCGCACACCCGCCCCCAGGCGCCGCTCCCGCACGCTTTCTTCACCTTTCTCCTGAAGCTTCTCCTCCGACATGTAGTCTGGCAGCGGGGCTAGAGGGCCAGGCACCGGGTTACCCGGCCCTCGGTAAGGAAATACTCCGGCCATACCCGGAGAATCTGGGGAGCAGCGGAAGAAAAAAATTAACGACAGGGCCCGGGCCCGCAAGAGGGGCAGCAGGAACACGTCGAAACCCACGGCCTGCAGTCCCGCCTCGCTCAGAGTGCGTCCAGCCCGGCCCGATCCCTCCGGCCGTTCAGCCCGACCCCAACCGCGCGCCTCCCGCAGCCCGACCCTTAAAAAGCCCGCCACGTACCCCTACAACCCCTCACACAAACAACCGCTTCCCTGCAGGGCAATGGCGGCAAGCCGACGTCCGCTCCGCGTTGCCAAAGCCAGGAAGTGCGCAACCCGGTTTCAGCAGTTGACCCAATAGGCACCGGTGTGCTCAGACGGATTAGAGAGCTCACCAATTAGAATTGCAATTCGTGCCGGAGGGGGCGGATCCACGGGCGGGAATATTTGGAGGCGAGGGGGTGTGGTCGGAATAGGCGCAAGCCACGCCTTCCGCGTTTCTGGAGCTGTCTCTGGGGCTTCAGCAGCGACTCGCGTCTGTCCGACGGAAGCCCAAGCTTCCAGAGTTTTACTAAATTTGTCGAAGTTTGCACATTATTCTGTGTCTAGTCTCATATTTACTAAATTTGTCGAAGTTTGCACATTATTCTGTGTCTAGTCTCATATGTGTAGACTTGAGGTGCAGTACTACGAGTCAATCAGTCTTTTGTTCATACATTCATTCATTCATTCAACAACCATTTACTGAATGCCTACTATTGTATCAAGCGTTGGGTGGGGGGGGGGGTGAAGAGGGGAAGGGACTGGGGGCGCCGGGAGCGGGGGGGTGGGAGGGGGAAGCCAACCTCAAGGAGCTCCCCAGGAAACTGGGTGGTAGACGAGAACCCAGGCTCTCACAATGCCCTGTGATGGGAATTCGGGGCCAGGGTATATAACCCTGCCTATCATGTCAAGGAGGAGTTAGTCAATGAACCTACAAAAGTAAAAGAGGCCTTGGGGAACAACATTGCTGGGTGTTTTTCCCCCTCCCTCTTCATTCCTATTTTCTCTCTCTGGCAACGACTACCCTATGAAGTGTATAATGAATACCCTATAAATGCTTCTTGACTCCCTCAGGCTCTGTCTATGTCTTGCTGCTTGAATTGCCCTCCATCTCCTGCCTTCCTTGTTTTAATTTTCATGCCTCTTGCTCTATTTTCTGATAACAACTTTGAATCTGACTTAACAGATTAGTTTGTTTGAACTCACACCAAGTTTATTGTGGAGGATGCAGAGGACTTGTAACCCACACAGGTTCTTCATCTAGTTGGGAATTTGGGACTCAAAAGAGAAAATGAGAAATATGCAAAGGAGAGTCCAGGCAAATATCGGCTGGTGTGGAGGTTCATATAGTTCAAAGAAGAGAGAGGAGTATTATTAAAGAGGTGATGGAGGTGGGGGATATGAAGGATTTGAGGAGGTAGAGAAAGAGGAAGGAAAGAGGCATCCCAGGTGGTGGTAACTACTAGGGTTAGAGTTTAGAAAGAGAAACAAGCATGGCATGTTAGGAAAACAGCCAGCCAGTCAACCTGGCTGCAATAGAAAGTGCAGCAGCATCTTTATGATGTTCATCATTGTCATTGTAGTGAAGCCCTTACCACTTGTATAAGGTCCACTATGTGCCAGGCATTATTCTAAAACCTGGTAAAATTCTAATATTGTCTGTTTTCATTAATAGTATTGTACTAATGTCAATTTCCTAGTTTTGATTGTCCTACTATCGTTATGTAAGAAGTTCTCAAGTGTGTGAAGAGTACACAGGAACTCTCTGTACTATTTTCTAAACAGCATTATTGAGAAATAGTTTGCATTCCATAAAGTTCACCTGTTGAAAGTATACAATCCCATGTTTTTTAGTATATTTACAGAATTGTGCAATTATCTCTACCTAGTTCCAGAACATTCTCATCATTCCCAAAAGAAACCTTGTACTCCTTAGCACTCACTCCCCACATCCTCCCACCTCCTACTCCTCAGCCCTAGGCAACTACTAATCTACTTTGTGTCTCTACAGATTTCCTTGATCTGGATATTTCATATAAAGGGTATCATAGAATAGTGACTCTTGTCACTTTGTGACTGGCTTCTTTTACTTAGCATGTTTTTGAGGTTCATCCCTGTTGTAACACATATATATTTTCTTTGGAGAAATGTCTTTTCAGATCCTTTGCTCATTTAAAAATTGAGTTGTCTTTACATATTTTAGATACAAGTTCCCTGTCATATATATGATATGCAAAATTTTTCTCCTGTTTTTTGAATTATCTTTTCACTTTCTGGGTGGTATTCTTTGAAGCAAAAAAGTTTTTAATTTGCATAAAGTCTAACTCATCAAATCTTCTCTTCTATTGCTTGTGATTGCAGTGTCAAATCTTAGAAATCATTGCCTAACCCAAGTCACAAAGATGTAATCCTATGTTTTCTTCTAAGAGTTTTATAGTTTTAGTTCTTACCTGTAGGTCTATGATTCCCTTTGAGTTCATTTTTGTGTGTGGTGTGAGATAGGGGTCCATATTCATTCTTTTGCATGTGGATATTCAGTTGTCCCAGCACCATTTGTTAAAAAGGTACTCTTTCCTCTCTGTCAAAAATCAACTGACCATTTGTTTGTTTCTGGACTCTCAGTTCTATCCCATCGATCTATATGTTTATCTTTATGCGCTCTGTGCTATTTTTGCAACTTCCATGTGAGCCTAAAAGGTATTTCAAAATAAAAAGTTAATAAATAAATCAGCTAATTTAACCCTCAGAACAACCTTACAAAATAGGTATTACTATCTTCATTTTACTTATGAGAAACCCAGACTCAGAAAGTTTGAGTAGGGACTTCCCTGGTGGTCCAGTGGTTAAGAATCCGCCTTCTAATGCAGGGGAAGTGGGTTCGATCCTTGGTTGGGGAACTAAGATCCTGCAAGCGGCGTGGAGAGACAAAAAAAAAAAAAAAAGTGGAAGTCCAACTCTCCCCTTGGCCTCTCGTACACATGTACACCCTTCCACTACCCCACCCTCTCAATATGATTACATTATTATTTTGGTGAGACTAATACTCAATATTTACATAATTGTGCATGCAGTAATAATAGCTAGCCCTTATATAGCATTTACTCTGTATTAGGCACTATTTTTTTAAACGCTTTTTATGGGTTTTGTTTTTGTTTTTTAAATTTTATTTATTTATTTATTTATTTATTTATGGCTGTGTTGGGTCTTCGTTTCTGTGCGAGGGCTTTCTCTAGTTGCCGCAAGTGGGGGCCACTCTTCATCGCGGTGCGCGAGCCTCTCACTATCGCGGCCTCTCTTGTTGCGGAGCACAGGCTCCAGACGCGCAGGCTCAGTAGCTGTGGCTCACGGGCCGAGTTGCTCCGCGGCATGTGGGATCTTCCCAGACCAGGGCTCAAACCCGTGTCCCCTGCATTAGCAGGCAGATTCTCAACCACTGCACCACCAGGGAAGCCCCTATGTTTATTTTTATTTTTATTTTTTTACTGAATTATAGTTGATTTACAGTGTTGTGTTTTTAAAATTAATTAATTAATTAATATATTTATTTTTGGCTGCCTTGGGTCTGCGTTGCTTCACGTGGGCTTTCTCTAGTTGCCGCAAGCAGGGGCTACACTTCCTTGCGGAGGTACGCGGGCTGCTCATTGCGGTAGCTTCTCTTATTGTGGAACACAGGCTCTAGGCATGCGGGCTTTGGTAGTTGTGGCACGCCGGCTCAGTAGTTGTGGTGCATGGGCTTAGTTGCTCCACAGCATGTGGGATCTTCCCAGACCAGGGCTCGAACCCCTGTCCCCTGCATTGGCAGGCAGATTCTTAACCACTGCGCCACCAGGGAAGACCCCCCCCCCAGGCACTTTTCTAAGCACATTAACATTAATTCATTTACTTCTCATGATAATCCTATTACTATCATTCCATTATACAGGTGAGGGTACTGGGGCACAGAGAAGTCAAGTAACTTGCCTAAGACCACATAGCTAATAAGTGGAAAATCTGCGATTTAAGTCCAAGTAGTCTGGCTCTAAAAGCCATGACCTAGTGTACCCTCCCCAGCTTTCTGTGAAAGACACAGTATTGGAGTGCATGCCCAGCCTCTGAGATGATCATTTATTTCCCAGGTCTTCAGATACAGCCCTACCCCTTGCTAAGGATCCAGGCTACAGGGAGGAAACCTGCACCTCCCCTCACCCTTCCCCTTAAGTTTTTTTTTTTTTTAATTTTTATTTATTTATTTATATATTTGGCTGCTCCGGGTCTTGGTTGTGGCCTGCAGGATCTTAGTTCCCTGACCAGGGTTCGAACCCAGGCCCCCTGCACTGGGAGCGCGGAGTCTTAACCACTGGACCCACCAGGGAAGTCCCCACCCCCCTTAAATTATTATCTCTCCCACCCCTCTGTCGAGTGCACTCACCCTCACTGCCTTCTATCTGTCCTCAGTAATTTACATGAGGTTAAAATGTAAAAAAAAAAAAAATCAATCATGCAAAAAACTTTATTTTGCCTGTCTATACAGATGGTACCCACAGATTTGCAGCTTATTCAAGTAGTAAGCTATGATTACATTTATTTTCCTATGCAACTGTTTGTTTTGCCCATAGTTAATAGCTGCATTTGCTTAGTTTTCTATGGACTCTGCCAACTTCTCCTCTGGCTCTTCATTAGTTTTTAAATCTCTTTTAAAATGTTCAGACATATAAGGTAGTCTATCAATTTCACCTTCCCCCTCAAAAAAAAGTCTTTCCCAGAGCTTTGTGACCTGCTGTAGTATATATCATTTTCCCTCTCTGCTGGTTGTACAGCTCTCTTCCTAGGATCCCCCTTCACCAATCGAACTGTGAAGTTCTTCTCTTCTGTGTTGGATCTCCTGTTTTCTATATCTGGGTCTTCCTTTTTCTTTTTTTACATCTTTATTGGAGTATAATTGCTTTACAATGTTGTGTTAGTTTCTGCTGTACAACAAAGTGATTCAGCTTTATGTATACATATATCCCCATATCCCCTCCCTCTTGCATCTCCCTCTCACCCTCCCTATCCCACCCCTCTAGGTTGTCATAAAACATCAAGCTGATCTCCCTGTGCTATGCAGCTGCTTCCCACTAGATATCTATTTTACATTTGGTAGCGTATATATATCAATGCTACTCTCTCACTTCGTCCCAGCTTACCCTTCCCTGCCCCGCCGTGTCCTCAAGTCCATTCTCTACGTCTGCGTCTTTATTCCTGTACTGCCCCTAGGTTCTTCAGAACCATTTTTTTTTAGATTCCATATATATGTGTTAGCATATGGTATTTGTTTTCCTCTTTCTGACTTACTTCACTCTGTATGACAGACTCTAGGTTCATTCACCTCACTACAAATAAGTCATTTTCGTTTCTTTTTATGGCTGAGTAATATTCCATTGTATATACGTGCCACGTCTTCATTATCCATTCATCTGTCGATGGACACTTAGGTTGCTTCCATGTTCTGGATATTGTAAATAGTGCTGCAATGAACATTGTGGTACATGTCTCTTTTTGAATTATGGTTTTCTCAGGGTATAAGTCCAGTAGTTGGATTGCTGGATTATATGGTAGTTCTGTTTTTAGTTTTTTAAGGAACCTCCATACTGTTCTCCATAGTGACTGTATCAATTTACTTCCCACCAACAGTACAAGAGGGTTCCCTCTTCCTTTTTCTTGATTGTCTCTCTCATTTTGATGGAGTGTATTTTCTAGCAGTTTTCTGAGAAGGGTATATGGAGGATAAAGGTTTTTGGACTTTGCATGTCTGAAAATACCTTTATTCTGCCCTCATACTTGATTGATGGTTTGGCTGGGTACCAAACTCTAGTTTTAAATAATTTTCTTTCCAATTTTTGGTGAAATTGCTCCATTGCCTTTTAGCTTCTGGTGTGATGTTTAGAAGTTCGATGTCATTTTGATTCCTGGTGTTTATATATAACTTTTCCCTCCCCTCTGAAGCATTAATCTCAATGTTCTGAAACTTAATTCTGTTGTTGCCTGATGTGAATCTACTTTCTTTCACTATTCTGGGAATTCCATGGATCCATCAATATGGCAACTCGTGTTCTTTGGTTTTGAACTTTTTCTTTCATGATTTCACTGATGATTTCCTTTTTATCTTTATTTTATTTTTAAGAAGGAATTTCCATCTTCAGGAAACAGCTTTATTTATTTATTTATAAATTTATCTATTTATTCATTTATTTTTGGCTGTGTTGGGTCTTCGTTGCTGTGCGCCGGCTTCCTCTAGTTGTGGTGAGCGGGGGCTACTCTTCGTTGCGGTGCGCGGGCTTCTCATTGTGGTGGCTTCTCTTGTTGTGAAGCACGGGCTCTAGGCGCGTGGGCTTCAGCAGCTGTGGCACATGGGCTCAGTAGTTGTGGCTCGCGGGCTCTAGAGCGCAGACTCAGTAGCTGTGGTGCACGGGCTTAGTTGCTCCAAGGCATGTGGGATCTTCCCAGACCAGAACTTGAACCCGTGTCCCCTGCATTGGCAGGCAGATTCTTAACCACTGCGCCACCAGGGAAGTCCTCTTTTTTCTTTTTTTTCCCCCCAGTTTTCTCTTTCTGGGATTCCCATTATTTTGATGTTGGGTTTCTTGGACTGGTACCATGATTGTCTCATTTTTGTCCCTAATATCTTCTTTCTGGGAGATTTTCTCAACTTTATCTTCCAACTCTTCCATGAATTTTTCATTTCCAATATCACACTTTTAAATTTCATATACTCTGTTTAGTTCTGTCTGAATTCTTTTTTTAATTTTGGTAGTATTTCATGCTTACGATATATTCCCTTATCTCTCTGAGGAAAATAATGAGTTTTTCTGAAGTTTTATTCTCCATGAATAGTCTTTGCTTTCTCTGTGTTTTCCCATTTTTCATATTCTACATGTTTCATGTTAGAGGCTCTCCTCAAGTGCTCATAATTGGTCCTTCAATTAAACTCGTAATAAATACTTCCAATGAAAAGACAGAAAGATTTGACCTAATTGTAGGGGGAGGGTCATGGAAATGTCTTTAGGAAAAGAAATGTTGGAAATGAGCACTGAGAAGTGAGAATGTATAAGATAAAGGGGGTGGAATAGGAGGAGGGGAGCCAGGAAGATGGAAACAGTGGAGAATGGATAGCTTACCAGGCATTGGGCATTGTCTGTGCAAGGTCCTGAGAAAGGAAGGAGCATGGCATATTTTATTTTATTTATTTATTTATTTATTTTGGCTGCATTGGGTCTTCGTTGCTGTGCGCAGGGCTTTCTCTAGTTGTGGCAAGCGGGGGCTATTCTTCGTTGCGGTGTGTGGGCTTCTCATTGCAGTGGCTTCTCTTGTTGCGTGCAGAGCACAGGCTCTAGGCGCGCGGGCTTCAGTAGTTGTGGCACATGGGCTTAGTTGCTTCGTGGCATGTGGGATCTTCCCAGACCAGGGCTCGAACCCATGTCCCCTGCATTGGCAGGCAGATTCTTAACGACTACGCCACCAGGGAAGCCCCCATGGCATATTTTATAAACTGAATAAAGTCACACAAAGAGTGAAACAGGAAATTCCCTGGCAGTCCTGTGGTTAGGACTCAGCACTTTCACTGCCGTGGCAGGGGTTCAAACCCTGGTCGGGGAACTAAGATCCTGCAAGCCACGTGGCGTAGCACAAAAAAAAGAAAAAAAGAAAAGAGTGAAACAGAAAGTACCATGAAATGAATCTGGAGAGTAGACAAGGGGAGACCATGAAGAGGCCTACAGGTCATATCGTGAATTATGCCCCTACCTAATAAAGGAGGAGCCACTAGATGGTATTAAGCAGGGGAATGACATGATCCAATTTGTATTTTAACAATCACAGGGGCTTCCCTGGTGGCGCAGTGGTTAAGAATCCACCTGCCAGTGCAGGGGACATGGGTTTGAGCCCTGGTCCGGGAAGATGCCACGTGTCGTGGAGCAACTAAGCCCGTGCGCCACAACAACTGAGCCTGCGCTCTAGAACCCACGAGCCACAACTACTGAGCCTGCGTGCCACAGCTGCTGAAGCCCGCGCGTCTAGAGCCAGTGCTCTGCAACAAGAGAAGCCACCGCAATGAGAAGCCTGCACACCACAACGAAGAGTAGCCCCCGCTCGCCGCAACTAGAGAAAGCCCGCGCGCAGCAACGAAGACCCAACGCAGCCAAAAATAAATAAACAAATGTATTAAAAAAAAAAAATCACAGACTGACCACTAAGTGGAAAATAGTCATGAGGCTATCATCATGTCACCCAGGGTAGAGATGATGGTGACTCCAACCAGGGTGGGATAAAAGAAATGGAAAGGAATGAATGAATGTGAAAGCCATTCTGAACTCGGTGATTAATTGGACTTGTTGGGGGGTGGGGGAGGTGGAGTGGCATGGCTTGAGGATGATTCTTAAGTTCCTGTTTTATACAGTGAGTTTAGGGCAGTGCTGGGCACAGACCAGGGGCATACAGGAAAGGGTGCAGGTCTGGGAGGAAATATGCTGGACATTCCTTGGATGTCAGGATACAACAATCCCCTCCTCTCCAGGTTGTCAGTTCATTCTTAGTCTGTGGGTCATTGGCTGACCCATTTCTACATCCCTTACCTCTGGTTTCCCTCCTTTGGATAACTCCAATTTTTCCGGTTTTCCACTTTAACAAAATCCTCATTGAGGGCTCCCTGTAGCCTGGTCTCTGACTTGTTTACTCACTATTATATCTCCTATGTTCGAGCACATAGTAGGATGTTCATAAATACTTGTTGAAAAGAGAAATAAAGTGGAGTGTGCCAGTAACCGTTAGAGCCACAAAATAGAATGGCACATCTTCCTGGATCGTAAAACTGACAGTTTCACTTGACATTTTGTAAAATTAAAAAAAAATTCAAGTATTATACTTTTAAGTTATTTCAAATGTTATTTTATATTAAAAGAGATAGCTAGGAAAAGATCTTGAAGCAGAATGCAAAGTTCACATGAATTTTTAAAATTCAATATATGTCAAGGAAATGCTGCTGCAGCTGCCCTAGGCTAGGCTCCCCCTCCATTTCCTCCATCCCCCCAGCCCCCCACCCTTGCTTGCTGCCAGGGTGGAAATATTTGGATTCTAGGAAGAGCCGGGGTTAGGGAAGGAAGGGCAGGAGCTTGAGGAAAATGATGGTTGGACAAGCTGCCGAGGAGAGGGAGAGAAGGGCTGACTGGCAGTGCTGCTCTGGGCCAGTGCAGCAGCAGTAATTTGCGGCATCCCTGTTCCTGGGCTTCTCTGTCCTCTAGCAGTGCCCTGACCTGGGATCCGGGACAGAGAGAGCCTCTGTGCCAGTCTCTCAGCCTCTGGGATTAGCAGTGCCAACCGGTGAAGTTCAAGGAGGTGAAGGAATCCTTCCAAAGGCACAGGCAGGCAGGCCAGAGTGAGGGGGCAAAGTTTAACCCAAAGGAATCATTTACCATCCCTGGAATGTCAGTTACTACCCCAGAGCCTGTTTTGGGGGGTTTTGGGTGGTGGTAGGTGGGGAAGAACCCCTGCAGGGCCCATCATTTCCACTACAAGAATGAACTCCCTTTCTTCTACTTCTAAATGCAGCCCACGTGGCCTGCATTCTTATCTCAGTTGAAAGAGCTCACTCAGTCTGAGAATCACTTCCTTGTCTACTTCCTGTGGAAGGTGTGGCCAGGGAAGTTTTGTCTCCCACCTGGTTAGAGGCAGGGAACGAATGTGCTCTCAACACTGAGTTAACACTGTTTGTTCACGTCTGCAGGGGAATGCCGAAACGGACCTCTGCCCTGCACAGTTACCGCATTCCTGAAAAGTGCAGAAACCGATACGATTCTTGGTGAATAGAAGTCTGGCTTTCCAACCGAACAAGCATCCTGACTTATAAATACCACCTCAGACGCAATTTATCTGATTTGATTGATCTTCAGTTGTCAACTTTCTACCTTGAAGTTTCTCCATTCCTCAGCCTTCCTATAAAGAAAGGGGCAAAATAGTGTATAAGAAGGATCCCTGGATTCTACTTCTGGATGTGCCACAAACTAGCTGGGTGTACTTGGATAAGTCACTTAACTTTTCTAGGCTTTAATTTTCTGTAAGGGAATTCCGTGGTGGTCCAGTGGTTAGGACTCGGCGCTTTCACTGCTGGGGCCTGGGTTCCATTCCTGGTCAGGGAACTAAGATACCGCAAGCCGAGCAGCACAACCCCCACCAAAAAAAAAATTTAAAAAAATGAAATGGTAAGATAATCTTGAAGGTGATGTATTAATAAAGACTCACTGTTAAAAAAAAAAAAACTCACTGTTACAAGTGAGAAAAATTAACTCATACTCAAGCAAATCTGGGAGTGAGTGAGTGAGTTATTTATTTATTTATTTATTTATTTATTTATTTATTTATTTTTGCCTGCATCGGGTCTTTGTTGCTGCGTGCGGGTTTTTCTCTAGTTGCGGCAAGTGGGAGCTACTCTTCGTTGTGGTGCGTGGGCTTCTCATTGCAGTGGCTTCTCTTGTTGTGGAGCACGGGCTCTAGGCGCACGGGCTTCAGTAGTTGTGGCTCTTGGGCTCCAGAGCGCAGGCTAGAGCTTAGTCGTGGCACACGGGCTTAGTTGCTCCGCGGCATGTGGGATCTTCCCAGCCCAGGGCTGGAACCTGTGTCCTCTGCATTGGCAGGCGGATTCTTAACCACTGCACCACCAGGGAAGTCCAAATCTGGGAGTTTTTTGAATTGTGTAACTGAATGGTCCAGGGGAAGTTCTTGCTTCAGGCAGAGTTTGATCCAGATATTTAAATGATGCTAGAAATCTCTCTCCATGTTTGAATCCTCTTTTTCTGTCTTGGCTTCATGCTCAGGGAAGCTGTCTTACATCAACCTACTGGCTTAGCGATGTTAGCACACAGTGCATCTCAGCCAAAAGTTGTAGCAGACGGCAAGGTGCTGAAACTCATAGCTTTGCTTAAGTCATGAGCTCATCTCAGGGAAAGAGGATATGGTGTTCTGATTGGCTACGCCTGAGTCACATGCCCTTTGAAGGGGGAGTGATAGAGGAGCTAGGCAGGTAAAAATAGCAGATGTTGGACACAGGTGCTATCATACAAAATAAACACACATATGGGCTCAAGTCCAGGCCCTGTCACTAACTAGCTAGGTAATCCTGAGGAAATTACCTTGGTTTCCTCATCTGAAAAACAGGATGTGTCTCTATTGTGTGGGATTAAATGAGAGAAGGTATCCAAAGGTACCTCATGAGGTAGGAGCACAACACATGTTCAGCCTAGGATGCTATGACTTTAAGTTGAAGATTCTAAACAAATACTTTACTTCAATAAAGGAACAGTTCTTTAAAGAATAATTTTCCTTGTGTAATCTCCTGTAGAGTGAGGGCTCCTAATCTTCAGCTGAACAAACACAGATTTGATATACAACAATGCTTTGACAATTCAGTTATGGAGATTTCTGTTTAGAAAAGAAAAAAGATTTTCTTATTTTTCTGGCCACACCGCGTGGCTTGCAGGAATCTTAGTTCCCTGACCAGGGATCCAGCCCTCGCCCTCTGCATTGAAAGCGTGGAGTCCTAACCACTGGACTGCCAGGGAATTCCCTAATTTTCTTGTTAACTCAAGATAAATTTAGCTAAAAGCTTCTTTTGGGTTCAACTCTTGGCATTTGAGAATCACTCTAAATTGTCTGAATCCATTCTCTTGCTCTAAATCCATGCTACTGAATACATTTGATTTGTTTTTTCATAGTAGAGGATCTTAGAACACTTTAGGGCTTTCTTTTTTTAAATACATTTATTTATTTATTTATTTATTGCTGCATTGGGTCTTCGTTGCTGCGTGCGGCCTTTCTCTCTAGTTGCGGCCAGCGGGGGCCACTCTTTGTTGTGGTGCATGGGCTTCTCACTGAGGTGGCTTCTCTTTGTTGCAGAGCATGGACTCTAGGCGCACGGGCTTCAGTAGCTGTGGTGCGTGGGCTCAGTAGTTGTGGCTCATGGGCTCTAGAGCGCAGGCTCAGTAGTTGTGGTACGCAGGCTTAGTTGCTCTGCGGCATGTGTGATCTTCCCGTGGACAAGGGCTTGAACCCGTCTCCTGCATTGGCAGGCAGATTCTTAACCACTGTGCCACGAGGGGAGTCCCCACTTTAGGGCTTTGTAGGTCAAAGAGTTAGTGCCAAGAGATCTTCTCACAGCAAATGCTGGATCTTCCATGATCCAGCATGCATTATAAACTAGGATACAACTGGAGCCAAGAAAAGTGACTCAAAGTAACCATACTCACAAACGACTGATGCTATTATTTGTATAGCAATTTATTAATTTTTGATCAGGATAGTGTTCTGAGACCATAAAATACCAATGTTTCCCATCCAGGAAAGCCCCTCCCCTGCACCAGAAGACAGAATTCATTAGCCAGTAGCTCAGTAGGCATGGATGGAATCAGTCTTGAGGACCACTTCACTGGGCCATGGTGAGGTCTGACAGAGCACCACCATGGTGACCCAACTCATTGTACCAAATACAGCATCTGCCAACCTCTGCAGTTTTGAGCTTCTCTTTTCCAGGCTCCCAGTTGACTACTGCTCTTTGATTCCCATCATCTCATCTCTATCTGGTCCACCATCTATAACTGGCCCAGTTGACAAGATGTCCATTTAATTATAATCACGATCCCAGTTCTGCCTTCCTGAAGTTTCACTGGGTCTCCATGATGGAAATTTGTGTGTGATCCCAAATTCTTCAAGTGTCCACTTATGTCCTACCTGCACAGGTAGCTAATCCCTTCTTGTATGGGTTTTACTAGTTAACCCATAGAAATAGCCATATTTCCCTAATGGTCAAGTTCTTGGGCACCCTTCATAGATACTACCAAGTTTTCCCAAGAAGGGAACTCACTTGGACCATGAATTCATGGCAGTGGCAAAAGAAAGGGTGTAGGGCTGGGAATGAATCAATATTGACATGAACACATAGGGAACAGATTCCTCCCGCGGGTCTGTCACATTTCTTTTTCTTTGAAAGCTGAAAACAATGTTTTCGTTAATCAAGGCATTTGGTTAAAATAGCAAATTGAGGTTTGAAGATACTACTTCTGTTAAGGACAAACTCTGACAGAATTCTGCTGTTTCTCTACCTCAGCTTCCACACCTTTGCATCTCTGGTTTCAGTCTGATTACATTCAAACCCTCTGCTCTTGTTTACTGCCTGCGTTTACTTCCAACTGTTGCAGTTTCTCCTCAGTCTCTTCATCATTTTCCCCCTTTGTGCTTTGGTTTTAATGACTCTCTGATGGGGATATCTCACAATCCCTCTCTTTTATCCCGTCTCTACGATGGTTTTTCCTCTCTCCATCTCTGTGCTCCTTCCTTTTCCTTGTTCCTTCCTCTGGATGTTTATTTCATCATCCTGCCATCCCCCACCCCCATTTTCTGTGCTTCTCTTCAGTCCCTTTGCTTATTCTTCTGTCATTTCACATCCCCGATTCTTACTTCTCATCGTCCTACCAGTCTCTGCCTCTCAGTTCCTGTCAACCCCTGTCTCTGTGTCGTGCGCCGTAGCTGTTTGTCCTTTGTCTTTCTGCCCGTCTCCAACTCAACATATTGCCTGCTTTTTCTGTCAATGAATCTTTCCATTGACTGCCTCCTCCACCTTCTGTTCTTCTGCTTCTCAGCTCCCCTGAATCATCCCCCTCATCTCTATTTCCACCTCTCTCTCGTCTCCCTCTGCTAATCTACCAGCCACTATTACCTCTGTCTCCCGGGAGTCTGGTGGTTCCTCCTTGTCACTCACTCTCCCTGTTTCACTGTCTAGACTATCTGTATCTTCCACCTTTGGGATCCCTTCCTGTCAGCCTTTATTTCCATTTTGTTTGTCCTCTTTGTTTATGACCATTTAAGCAATTCTATGATTTTTGTTCTTCTCCGCATCTGTAACAGACTTTCTCTATTTCTGCCAAGGATTCTGTCTTGCCCTCCATCTCTCTTCGTCTCTGTGTCTTCTCTGCAGCAAATCTTTTTCTTTCTATCAGTCCTTCAATCTGTATATGTCTGTTTCTTTCATTCCCTTTGTCTCTCTCGAGCTCCGCTTTATGCGTTCATCTTCCTGTCTCTTGCTTTTGCTCATATATCTTTTCTGTGGATAATTAAGGGTTATCTATTTCTGTCCATTGTTTAGTAGAATAGCAACTTTAATCTGCTTACACTTCCCATAACCTGGATGTTCTGCCTGAAGAAGGGAGGGGTCTTGTGCAACAGAAAAAAATGCAGTAGAAGCAGCAGGGGAGAAAGGGGAGCTTGCAAATGAATCCCAGAAGAGAGTCAGATATTCCTTAATTCCTCTGCAGCCAAGTGGAAGCCATACCTCATCTGCTTCTGCCTCTGCCCTCGTTCTTCCATGAAAGCCTGGCCTTGGGAAGACCCTACACTGGGCACCCAGAATGGGTGGTTGAGTTCCTGCTATGGCTCTGGACTTCAGTACAGTCCTGAGAAGACAGACCTAGCCCCGTGCTCATTCCTCTAGGAATCTGCATTTTCTTTGAAAAGGTCAGAAGACACTAAAAAAAAGCAAAAGGAACATGCTGGACACAGTAGGACTAGGGTGAAGTACAAACAGAATAGTGTGACTTTGAGAACCAGAAATACCACCAGCAATTGTTGTGGTCCAATTTCTTCTGTCTCTTGGCAACCGTTATGTCCATCCCTACTGTCTACGCATAGCACCTGTTCACCTGTTGTGCCCTCCTCCCTCTGCCATAATTTGGTCATAGGTGAGGTCTCTCTTCTCTCCAATCCCACCCCTTTGGTACTAGATCGCTCTCTGATCCGAGTAGGACTTCATCTTTCCTCATCCGTTCCTGTGCTAAAGCGAAGGGTCTCTGTTCCCATTGGCAGTTTCATCCAGCTTCATGCCTCCTGCCACCCTTTATTGGTAACACAGGCTATACTTCTGGAGTTAGTTTGCTGGAAAGGGTGGTCATCTGATGATGGGATTCAGTGAACAATAGCCCAGGTTCCCACCCACCCATGAATATTAGCATTTCTTCTCAGATCCTAGGAATGCAGAAGTTAGCTGGAAGAGGAACTGAGATACTGAAGACCCAGTCCAGGCCTTACCCCTGGGGGACAGTGCGTTGAAGACCACCATCTCCTTGTCCTGGTCCTACCTCCCCCAGGACTGGCAGAGGAGGAGCCCGAGGCTTCTCTTCAGTCTTTCAGGCTGAGAGTAGAATCATCCCTGGTGACAGGCTCACCATCGCAACATGTCCTGGTGCCCCTGGATTCCTTGTGCTCAGGGATGGGTGGGCGGGGCCGAGACTGCAGGACATCACTGACCAAAATGCGGACACCCAGTGTGATGCTCGTAGCACCCACAGTGACCAGTCCAGTTCCACCAAGGATGACCAGAGCAATAGGTACCTGGTGGTGTTGCCGGATCAGCCACAGACTCATCCATCCCAGCGGTACCAGGCGGAAGAGGGCCAGGGTAGCCAGGGTGGCCCAGCTGGTCACACTGAAGGCCAGGGATGGGGCCTGGCGAGAAAGCAGCAGCAGCTTTCGTAGGTGCAGGCAGGTGGAGTTCAGCTCCAGGAGCAGAGACACCACAGAGAAGCCCACATAGTGGCCAGAGAGAATGGCGGTGCTGAGGCAGCTCACTACCTGGGGAGCCAAGACCAGAGGTCAGAGGACCTTCCATGACCTACCACCCATCATGTTCCAATATCCCAGTCCTTGAGAGGGGCTCCCAAGCATTTTGTGGCACCCCTCCCCCAAACCCAACCTTATGCTTACCCTTATGGTAGGGGCCTGAATGGGCTTGAAACAACCCTTCCATAGAATTGAAGCAGCTTTGGCACCTAGGCTGTCTGCCCTGAATCTGCAGCATCTGCACGGAGCCCCACCCCCCTTCATTTGCATTCCTGTGCTTTCACAACTTATCCCCACGCCCTATACTGGGGCTCCCTCTTCTCAGAAAAGCTCCATAGTCAACGTTTCCCACACCTGTGGGAATACAATCTCCATAGACAGTGCTCAGACTCCCAGCAGTGGCCAGCAGTCAATCCCCTCCCCCCCAATTCAGCCTAAGGTTGGGAGGATCAAGCACCAGCAGGGCTCAGACTCTGGGAAGTCACAGGACAGAAAATTGGTGAGAGATTGGGGACCCCAGGCTAGGCATCCCTCCTTTCCTGTCTTGCCTCTCCCCAAGTCTCACCACCAAGTGGTGACAAAGAAGTTCCCAGGCCTGGCCCAAGGTCTGGTTCCACAGCATGTCAGCTCCATCGGCCAGGAAATAACCTGGGGGCAAGGAGGGGAGGGTGGTGTTAGGCTTCCCACAAGCCAGTGTACAGTCTGGAGAGGAATCTCCACTCCCTCCTTTTCCCAGCTCTTGAGTTTCTCTCAGTAAAGCCGCCAGAAACATTTAACCCCATCGCGGGCCGGGCCGGGGAAGGAGACCCGAAATTACCTTTGGAAGGTTGTCCCTCACCCCAAACTGGTCCAGCCTTCCCTGCAGACTCACCCACAGATATAGCCACCAGCACCAGGGCCCAGGGCGGGTGGCCATGAATCGGGTCGGCGGTCATCTGAGGGTACAGCGACAGCCTGGAGGAGACGGGGGAGCCATGGTCAGCGTCTGTGCAGACCCAGATCTTATTCTCCCGCCGTGGACGCATGCACACCGCCCACCCATCCACATCCCCACCCCAGTCTCAGACTCTCGAGGTCTCACATTGATTCTAAAGGTGCCGCCGGGTCTTCTAATCTCAGCCTTCCACCCCTCTCTCTCACCCTCACCACGGTGCCTCCCAAACCTCTAAGCCCCGCACCCGAGCAGCGCCCCGGCCCCCGTAAGCAGGCTGTGAACCAGGGAGACACAGATGTTCCGCCACTTCCAACGGTCCTGGGCAGCAGATCCCGGCGTGGGCAGAAGCTGCAGCCCCCAGTGCAGCCCCCGGAAGGCGGCAAAGGAGGCGCCGGTCACGAGGAGCCCAGAGGGCGCCATGGCCTGGCGGGCCGGCTAGGTCCGGATCCGTCCCTTGGGCTCCTGAGCTCTCAGCCCCGACACGTCCAACGCCCCCTGCGGGGACGGCGAACCAGCTTCCCGGTAAGGCTGCGCCCCTGGACTCCCCCGCCCGCCCCGCCTACGGAATCCGCCTTAACTTTTCCAGGGCTCGTCCACGCCCCCAACCCCCGGCTGGGTGGTGATTGGAGCAGCCGTGGGGCCACCGCCCCTGGAACCACAGCAACCGATCGTGTCCCTCCCTAGCGGGGGATGTCTGGTAGGGGGCTTCCTGGGACCAAACCCTGAAACGGAGCTCAGGGAGGCTTTCCGGGATGTCGATAGGGGTCTTCCCAAGCCCCATGTGTCCCGACGTCCTCGCAAATCCAGAAATGGGTGACTAATCTCACCTGACACTCCCAGAGGCCCAGCCCCATTAACTTTCACCTCCTTTCCCCTCTCTAACCTCTCACCTGCTGCTCCTCCTGCCCACCCCACCCACGCAGCCCTGAAGTTAGAGGCCAGAGCAAACCCACTCCCACGTGCTTAAACCTCGCCACCAATCTGCCCCGCGCCCCACCCCGGTCTTGGTTGTGGGGAAGGGGGCAGCTCACTTCCTTAGAGCCACCATTTCCCGAGGTTTCCAGACCTTTAACACATCCCAGCAACCCCGTAACTCCAGGAGTCCTGCCCCCTTACATAGTACCTCTCATAGGGAACAACAGCTCCCATTTTGGAGAAGCGACCCACCGGGGCTCCTCCCCTAAGCTCTTTTGGGGGCCCTCCAGAGGAGCCTTATTATTAGGAAGGGGAGGCAAAAGGGAACCACTCAGCCCTATAGCCTTGAAAAGTACCCCTCCCCCAGGGCTTGGTACCTGTTAGGGGGAAAGTGAGTATCTCTTCCAATCTGAGGAGGCAAGGAGAGGTCACACAGGGTCACCTCAAGATTGGGGCAGAATCAAAGAGAAAAACAAAGACCCGTGTTGCTTTTGGAGACAGGACTGTTAGGATTCTAGAACCTTTCGGCCTTGGGGGCGGGGAGATTTCCCTCTCCTGCAGAGTGACAGGTTTTTACTTGTTTTCCTTCTGTCTTACTCCACTCCACGCCTCTTTAGATGGCTGTCACCAATTCAGAGAGCTGTTCCCTGTACAGGAGAGAGTGGATTCCAGCCACTCCCAAAGAATAAAATTCATAAACGAATAGGTGCTCCCCCAAACGTTCTCACAACCCTCCTCCTCCACCAAAACCCCATTAAACCAATGGGGCTGGGGGCATCCCTTCATTTCTTCCACACCCACTTCTCCAAAAGTTTTAAACATTACACTGATTCTTTTAAATTTTATTATATGAAAGTCATACACAATTAATGTAGAAAATTTGGCAACTACAGAAAACCAAACAGGAAAATTACAACTACTTTATTCCATCATTCAAAGATAACTACTATTATTAACAATTTGGAGTAAGTCTTCAGTCTTTTTCAAACTGTTTTATGTATAAAAACAAAATTGAGATCACCTAATATACACCATTTTTATAACCTTTTTAATGTTCAAGGAGCATTTTTCTTTCCAGTCAAATGTTCTTCTACGTGACTTTTAATGGCTGCGCAGCACTCCACCCCACCACCCGGATGGATATACAGTAATTTACTTAAGCAACCCCCTCTTGCAAATTTCAATTATAGCAGAAATCAATTCCTAACCAGACAGTTGCTTCTCATTTTTCTCTACTGCAATGCTGGGATGAACATCATTTAAACTAATCTTTAATTATTTCCTTAGGATAAATTCCCAAATGTAGAATTACTAGGTCAAAGGCCATGGAAACTTTTAGGATGTTTGATACGTATTACCAAACTGACATCAGTAAGGCTGTACCAATTTGTATGCCCATATGCAATGTAGAGAGTGTTATTTTAGTACTCCTTTGCCAATAACTGGGTCTTATTTTTTTCTGTTATAGTTTGCTACGGGAAAAATGCTTTCAGCTATATTTGCCTCTCTTTAATTACTAATGAAGCACACATTTTTTCCCACACATTCAAATCCATTTGAATTTCTTTTAAGAATTTTCTGCATATGTCCTTTCACAGCTAAATGACATGGTGGGGAGAGGTGGAAGCAGCAGGATGAAGCCAAGGACGCTTTAACATGGTCCCACATCGCTGAGGGAGGCAGAACGACTGGAGAGCAACGGAGAATGAAGTAGATGGCTGGAAGCTTGTCCTCGATGGAGGCTGGCTGTCCTCCCTCCTCCAGGGGCTCTCCTGGCCTCTATGGGCCCCCCTCTGCAGATGTCCAGACAGGGCCCTGTGCTCTCCAGGCCTGGTCCTTCACTAGTCTTCTGCCTGCCTCTGTGTTCCCAGGCTGCTCTTCCTCATTTCTGCTCCATGATGGGTGAGGATGGCAGAGCCACATACCCAAGGCTGGAGGGAGACACTGTGCCCAGTGAAGCGGGAGGGGAAGAAAGGACGGAGGCAATGTCCAGGGACAGAGCGACCCTTGTGGCAGCCTATGAGTGGACTCAGTCTACCCACCCCCCTCTACCGCAGTCCCACACACATCCAGCTTAGGCTGCAGAAGGGTGGGTTCAGTGATCTACTCTGCCCTAAATCTGTTTCTCATAAATGGAGAATAGGACCCAGCTCCCTGCACAACTTCTGCCCCCAAATGGAACAAACAGCTTCCTGTAACCCCTGAACTTGGTCACCTTCAGACAGGGAGACTGGGCCAAGGCTGAACCACACCAGAGCCTGAGCCCGAGAGTGACATTAGATCAGGAGCTGGGGGTGGTAGGTTTACTCTGCCTGATGCCCCTAAAGGGATTACATCCCATAACCTATCTCTTCTGGTTGCTGGAGGGGAGAATTTCCAGCCTGCACAGGCCTGAGCTAAATCTCACACACTATCCTGGAAAAGTGAGTGGGGGAAGAGAGCAGTGGCAGCTGGAACCCCATCAGGGGCTGCAGCCCTGCTTTGGGAGGCAGGGGAAGCCTGGGCCACCTTTGCTTGGTGGGAAGTCAATGCAGAGACTGATTTCCCAGCAGCCCCTTGCATTGGTCTAACCCTAGTCCCTCCCTCCAACCTCCACCCCCAGCTCCTGGGGTTCTGGTCAGGGATGGGGGAAGGGCAATAGCTTATGTGAAAAGCTGTTTTGTTCCCACCCACTGCGGAGGAGAGCCCAGGCTCTGATTCCACACAAGTGGGCTTCTGATTCCCTCACGCATGCTCAACTGTGCGATTCCCCACCTCACAGGTGGAGAAGATGAGACAGGAAGTCTAAGGGTCTCACATAGAGGTAAGTATCCCTGAATCTAGAGTCTGGGCCAGACTAAGGAAATACGAGGAAAAATTAAGAGCAGGGGGATGACTACTCAGATGGGAGTCTCAGTACGACCTTTTCCCTGAAGAGGAAACTTACTTTTGAACTTGGAAAGGCCAATAGGAAAGAAGGGGGGATGAGGAAGGAAGGAGGGTCAGGAAAAGACATCTAGGTAAAGGGGTAGGCAGGGTTTTCTTTGCTCCACTTCTTCCCATTGTCACACAGAGACCAACTAACCTTGGGTGTAGTCAGAGCCATCTATTCCCCAATTCAGCCAAGGTCTCTAATCTGAAATTTTCTCTCCTGCTGGCTCAATCTGGGTGAAGTTTCTCCAGCTGAATAGGGTTCCCTTTCCCAAAGGTATCATCATGCTCGCTGTTCAGACCTTCCCAGACCCAGTTCTGTCACCTTCCAGATGAGGGGAAGGCAGCTCCTTCTCCTCTTCTTCCTCCTCCTCCTCGAAGCCAGGGGCAGAGGGCAACAGTTCTTCAACTGGCAGCTTTAGCTGGGTCAGGACATAAAGCTTGCCACTGAAGAACTACTGCGGCTCAGCCAGGTGAGGATGTGGGAGGTACAGGTTCCTAAAGGGAAAGGAAAGAAAAATGGGAAAGATCTGAGCAGGGCCATGTCACAGGGACACTGTCGCCCTGGCCATCAAAGTGCAGCCCCAGAAGATGGTCAACCTTCTAATGAAGGATTCTTGGCTCTGACCTGAGCCCCTCAGTGAGAGACAAGAGGCAGCTCTAAACCTATTTCCTTGCTCCTCTTTCCAGAACTGAAGGCTGTAGAAACCCAAATCTGCTCTCACCGCCCGCCCCCCCCTTGCCCTAGCTACCCACAGGGGCCCCCAGCCTCCTCAGCACTGAGAGGGCAGGACTTGGGAGCCTGGACACACCTCACCAGTCACCCAGGTATTAGGTGAGAAGTTGTACCTCAGATCCAGAAATGCGAGTTCAGGGATCAGCCCAACTGACTTGGTCCCAGGGAGTTCAGCTGGAAGAAGAGTTTTGGGGGGCTTACATCTGGGGAAGAGTGAGGAAGGGAGGAGGTCTAGAGTTTGGAAGAAGGTCAGCAGAGGCTCCTGGGACTGTGAGGAGAGGACAGGGGACCAGAGGCTGGAGGGGAGGGAGGTAGGGCACGGTGGTTGGGCAGCTTCCCCAGGACTCTTAAATGCCAGGCATTCCGCTTGCACATTCCGGGTACATCTGGTATGAATTCCAGGCTGTCTGCCGTCCCCTCCATGTCTGAACTTTGTTCCAAGTTCCAAGCCCCGCCCCCACAGTTCCAATGCATGAATCAGCAGGAAAAGCCGGGCCCTGCAGCATGGCCCAGGGAGGGGGCTGGGGGTGTGGCAGGCTTGAGGGCTGTGAGCTGGGGAGGGTGGGTCTGTGCTGACACTTAGTCCAAGGGCATGGCCCATGCCAGTTTAAGGAGCCAAGGCGGTCCTGCCTTGAGATTTCTATACTCCGAGGGTAAGAAAGATTAGGGTGGGAGGTTTTCAAATTACAAAACCCTCTTGGGAGGCATGAACTTTGTGGTATCTTCCTTCTCCCAGGTGACCAGTCCAACTCCTTCCCACTCCGGTCTGAGCAGGCTCTGTTCAGCCCATAGGACTCAGCTGCTGCTGAGAGTCTGTGCCAAGCAGGTGCCCTTGGCTGCAGGGCGGGGTGGGCCCAGGGCACTGACCCTCTGACCAGCTGCTCCATCAGCCCTTTGGCACCCTGACAGCTCCTAGCCCAGTCTGACAGCCAGGATGACAGGCCAAATGAGTTGGAGGCTGGAACTACAGCCGAAGGGAGGTGGGGGCAATAGCCTAGCCAGAGGCCACGGGGAGGGGCCAAGAGTTGGCCGAGAGGTGGGGAGAGAGGGAGCCCAGTGATGACTAACCCAGGCGCCCCACCCAGCCAGCCGGCTTCCCAGGCGGTCAGGGCCAGGCCTGGGCTAGGGGCCCCACAACCGGACAGGCTGGGGGGAGGTGCAGAGGTGACCTTCTCTCGGCCCAAGACGGCCAGTTAGGCTGGGGAGGGGGGGGTTAGAGTTTCCAGGCTCTCCTCCTGCCTTCTCCCCCCACCAACCCGCGGTGAAACCCTAACCTTTGGGTTGCATAAGGCCCCCGCACCGCCGCCCCCTACTCCTCTCCCCTCCCCCCTTACATAACATCCCCTGGAGGGAACGAGAGGAGGGGCCAGCCCGCCCAGAGACCCCTTCCCTGCCAGGGCGCTCAACTGGCCCTGACCCAATGAGTGCCGGTAGAGGCAAAGCACCTCCCCGCTACCCGCCCAGTCCAAATCCTCCCCAAGCTAGGTGGCCGGCTCCCGTATCCCGACCAGAGGGCGCCGAGGTTAGCCGCCCCCAGCCCTCCGGCCCCTCGTCTTTCTCCCAGCTACTACGCAAAACCCTCCGCACGACTACTGTCCCGGACTCCTTCTTTAAACCTCCTGACACACTACTCCAGCCAGTCCAGGCCCCTCTCCCCCGGAGCGCCCGAGCCTCCGCCGCCCCCTCTCCCCTCCCCCGGAAGGGCAGGGTGTGGCCGTCAGGACCCTACTTTCCCCCATTACCCCGTTAGCATGGTTCCCTCCTGTGCGGCCGGAACCCCATCTCACACCCACCTGGTGCTGGGTGGGGGGGGGGGTGCTGAGGATAGGGGAGCAAATCAGTGCGTCCGATCCCCACGGCCGGCGGCGCTGTCTCTTCCCAGCGCCCAGCACACACCGGCTACAGTCCGCGATCAGCTGGCGGCGTCGTGACGCACAAGCTGCGATTGCACCGCCCAGGGCCAATCACCGCCCACTGCTGGGCAGCGTGACCACACCCACTCGAGGGTGCCAGCGCTTAGCCCTGGTCCCGCCTCCCCGACCGTCTTAGCTCTGACTGGCAAGGAAGCCACCCCTTTGCCTAGTGGAGTAGCGCTAGGCCGCGCCCACCAAGTCGCGAGCTGGCCAATAGGTGAAAAGGTGTGGCTTAGCCCTCTGCCTAGGCTAACATGCTTAGAGGGGCGCTACGTCAAACCCGAGTCCTAAAAAGCAGAAGGAAGTAAAGGCGTGTGTGTTTGCAGTGCATACTGGTCAATGTAGTTCTCGGTCTGACACCTCGTTCCCAGAATCCAGCGCGCTCTGTGAGTTGGCATTTTTAAACTCATCTCTGAATCCATCCCGGCGAAGTCCTTAAAGGGCTACAGCCCCTCCTTTTTGGAGACGAGAGTGGTTCTTTTAGACAGCCCCCAAACGGATTCACTGAACTCTTGCAGGAGGCGATAGATCTCTCAGGAAAGGTGGAGGAGGAGAGGCAGCAGGAGTGAGGAGAACTGAAGGTGGAAATCAGCCCCCAGGGCAGCCAGACTCTTCCTTTGGAATGAAAACTCCTGGGGGCTTTTGGAGGAGGGAGGACTGCCCACCTCGGCTGGCCCCAGCTTTCAATGGAGAGATCTACTCCACCTCTCCTGGACCCTTCCTAATCAGAGGAGACTTCTGGTAGATGTCTCGCCCCAGTCACAGAGAGACAAAGCCTCTCAAGCAGCAGCTTCCTAACGAAAGATTTATAGCAGAGTCTTCACCTGAGGGTAGAAGGAAGACTTGTGGTCAGCAACTAGGGGACGGGCCGGGCCAAAGTGCAACTGGCCAGCAACCCCGTCCTCTGCCCTATACCCCCATTCTGCCCCGCCCCCCAGAAGCTTTTCACCGACTCAGGCCTACTTCGGGAAGAGATTTCAAAGGTGGAGACCAATGAGGAGGCTGCTCCTTCCCCAGAGGCCAATCAGAACATAGAGGGGCGGGAGGATGGGCCAAAGGGGGGAAAAAAAAAAAAAACAGAAAACGGAAAGGAACCCAATGACTTGGCAAAAGCTGCAGAACCGCTTAGTTAAAGGGGCAAGTCTGAGACCCACCCCACCTCAATCACTCGCATCTCTCCACCACCACCACCAAAGAGGAATGTGTGGAGAGGGATCCATGACTTTTCCATAAGCTCCCAATTGGCGGGGTGAAGATAACAGCCTGGAGTGTGAGCTAGTTCCTTCCGTATTAAAGAGGGGCTCCACCAAGTGATTGCTATGGCTCCTAGGAGCTCCAGAATGCCGAACCAGTGTTCAGAACATTGTGCCTTTAAGGAAACTTCCTGCCTTCCACCCCAGTAACAGCTGATTGTTGGGAAGTGTGACCTCAGGGGACGAATCAGCTGTTACCACATCCTCCTCCAGTTCTGCCCTCCCTTTATCCCTTTATCCCCACCCCCCTATGGGTGGTGAGGGAAGGAAGGAGATGAAACCCCAAATATGGGGGACCTGCTTGAGTGTTCTTTCCTCTTCCCTCTCACTCCAAGACTGTCTCCCTCCCCTGCCCCCCCCTTCTCCTCCCTCCCTCTTCTCTCCCCCCCTCCCTCCCCCAATCTGCTGGTTAGTTCCTCAGAGGCTCTGAGCCTGGAACGAGAGGTATTTCCTGTCGGCACTGTCTGCTCAGACCCGCCCTCCCCTGGTCTAGTTGGGAGGCCAGTACTGGGGAGGCCCAGAATGGTGGCTGCCTGGCTGTGTGGGTGCTCTAGGAATGGGTACTGGGGAAGGTCCAGTGAAGCTGCGGACCAAACCTAGAGAAGAGGAATGGCTGTGGAAACAAGCCTCCTCGGGGTCAGAACCCTGCTCCCCAGGCCAGCTGCCCCCTACTTCCTGCTCAAGTTCCTCCCCAGGGAGGGTCCTGCTAAGGGAATCCTCCTGGCTTTGCCCATTACTCCACTTCTAACTGTTCATAGACACCACCTGGCCCTTCACGGCTCCATGTTTTACACTTTCACCCCCCACTGCAAAGGTGCTAATGTGGAGCCTCCCAGGGGCTACAGGTGGAGCACAAGGGCCCCAGGAACCAGGGGCTTTGGCTGGGAAGTCCTGTGCCAGAAGACCCAGGTAAATATTTTGCCCCAGCCCTGAGCTGGGAGTCGGGGTCACTCCAGGACAAGCTTAGTATGAAGTCCCAGGACTGACTTGGCAAGGTTGGGAGAAACTGAGCAGGGTCTTGGCCAAGCTTGGAAGAAAGAGAAATCTCACCAGCTGCCCCCATTCTCCATTATCCTTAGCATAAAAGTCCCATTCCCTTCTCACCCAAGGCCCTTGGGGTAGGCCCTTTCCCATTTTGTTCTAACTTTCCATGTCCCCACCCTCCCACCCTATAGGGCAAAAGCACAGGCTTTGAGTCCAGGGTTTCTCAATCACAGCACTATTGACATTTTGGGCTGGCTAATTTCTTGTGGCGGCTGTCCTGTACATAGTAGCTTGTTTAGCGGTATCCCCGGGCCACTAGATGCCTTTAGCACCCCCCCACGACAACCAAAATTGTCACCAGACATGACCAAATGTCCCCTGGGGGCCAAAATCGCCCCTAATTGAGAACCACTGAGTTAGACAAACTTGGATTCAAATTCCAACTCTTACCAGCTGCAAGCTTGATGAAGATACTTAACATCTCTGAGCCTCAATTTCCTCATCTACAAAATTGAATGAATAATAAACTCATGGCTTATTGTAGGGTTTTAGAAAGGAATATGTTTGAAAACACCTAGCACAGTACCTGGCCTACGGTTGGTGCACTAAACACTACCTTCCTTCACTTTTCTCCTTGCCAGATCAGCAAGAGCTAACCTCACTCAGCATGCGCTGACTACTGGGGCTGCTGCAGCTTCCCTCCCTGACCCTCCAAGCCATGACTTCCCAGAAACACAATACTGAGTTTGGCGAAGGAGAGTGACTAATTTGGTACCCGATTCCCTAAAGCCCAAGTGTGCTTGGGTTGGAATTCAGGGAGCACTTGGGAATAGAGCTGTTACAGAACATTATATCTCAAGATGTGGACTGCAGATTGCCTGCATCAGAATTATCTAGTGCTTGTTAAAAATTCAGATTCCAAAAAAAAAAAAAATTCAGATTCCAGCGTCTCAATCAGAAGTACAAATAAAGTTTGAAAAACCATGGTTTTAGGGCTCAGACTGGGGAAGGTGTCAGTACCCCAGAAATCTTAGGGCACCAGTGCCCAGTATTGCAAGAACATCCCTGTTTAAGGGATGGAAAGAATTGTAAGAGATAAGGTTAGTTACACTCAAGGTCATTGCTGCATTGCAAGTCAAAACCACTAGAGGGCAGGGCACGCACAAACTTGCAGAAAGAAAAAGTAACTCCTGTTCAGTCTAGGTAAACTGAGAGAAGAGCAAAGATCATGCAGACCAAAATTTTATTGGTACTAAGAAGCACGCACAAAGGAACTTCCCTGGTGGTCCAGTGGTTAAGACTCTGTGCTCCCAATTCAGGGGGCCCAGGTTCGATCCCTGCTCAGGGAACTACATCCGCATGCCGCAACTAAAAGATCCCGCATGCCGCAACTAAAGATCCTGCATGCCACAACTAAAAAAAAAAAAAAAAATTCCACATGCCAAAACGAAGATCCTACATGCTGCAACTAAGACCCGGCACAGCCAAATAAATAAATAAGTATTAAAAAAAAAAAAAAAAAAAAGCAGGCACTACCTCCAGACCATCCTTTGGTCTCAGGTACTCAGACCAATGTTGGGGATACAAGATTGTCAAGGAACACCTAATTTCCCTGGTGAAAAAACAATAGTGCATGATGGTTACCAAAGGGGAAATGTCAGGGAGGGGAGGGATAAATTAGGAGCTTGGGATTATATATATATATTATATATATAAAATAGATAATCAACAAAGACCTACTGTATAGCACATGGAACTCTACTCAGTATTCTGTAATTACCTATATGGAAAAGAATCTGAAAGAGAATGAATATATGTATGTGTATAACTGAACCACTTTGCTGTACACCTGAAACTAAAACAACATTGTAAATCAACTGTACTGCAATAAAATTTTAAAAACAAAACAAATACTGCATGGCCAAGGAGTACGAAGAACATTGGTTTTAGAATGAGATAGGCCTGGGTTTGAATCCTGGTCTACCACTTCTTAGCTATGTGACCTAAGCAAGTTACCTAAGGTAGTCAGCTTCCTCATCCTAAAAGGGATCTAAAGCTATCTTCGTAAAAGGGGTTGTGGTGAGAGCTAAACAAATCAAAGTATGCAAAGTGCTTAGCACGATGCCTGGCTCCTAATCAGCGCTCATAAGGGGTGGTTGTGGGACTTCCCTGGTGGCTCAGTGGTTGGGAATCTGCCTGCCAATGCAGGGGACACGGGTTTGATTCCTGGTCCGGGAAGATCCCATGTGCTGCGGAGCAACTAAGCCCGTGCGCCACAACTACTGAGCCTGTGCACCACAACTACTGAGCCTGTGCTCTAGAGCCTGTGTGTCACAACTACTGAAGCCCGTGCGCCTAGAGCCCCGTGCTCCGTAACAAGAGAAGCCACAGCAATGAGAAGCCCACACACCGCAACGAAGAGTAGCCCCCACTCGCCGCAACTAGAAAAAAGCGCATGTGCGGCAAGGAAGACCCAATGCAGCCAAAAATGAAAAGTAAATAAATTTTAAAAAAAAACGGTGGTTGTAAGTTATTACTGCCCAAGGTCATGTGACCAAGCACATCAGGGGCTCCAGCTGCCCCTTCAAGAAAGATAGATGGAACTAGATCATGGCTGAGCCATTCCTGTCTCCTGTCTAATTAGGACTTTATTTTTTTCTTAAGTGCCTTTATGGAGCTCCCACATCTCCACGCCAGACTCCTACATGAGGCAAACTCTCCTTCTAGGAGTGGGACTCAAAAAACAGACAGTGGGTTCGCCGCAGACATCGGCCTGTCTATCCTGCAAATGAGTCAGAACCGAGACCCCTTGAAGCAGTCCTGTAGTTTTGGTGCCAGCTCACTGGTTTCCGCTCCCTGTCCGTGCTGCACCCTCCCCCCAGCCACCGTGGCATCTGCAAGGCTCTGACCACAGCAGGCAGGCTCTGTAGCAAAGCAGAGGCAGATCTTCAACAGGAAGTCTTGGGGAAACATTTCCTCCCACGAACTCCAGGCCTTTGAGCCTGGGCCTCTTCTCTCCCCAAGACTGCCCAGAATCAAAAAAAAAAAAAAAAAAAAAAGGCGTTAAGAGGTCTGTCAGTGGGGAGGACTCCAGGGAAAAGGATCTGTGCACCACCTTCTAAGTCTCCATTCTGCCCCTTGGACAAGCCTCTTTGGAGGCTCTTGGTTTTCACCTGTAAAATATAAATAGTAACCGTCCCTCCTACCTCACTGAGTGTTGTGAGGGCCAAATGGAATGTTACTGATGAAATATTTTGGAAAACTAAAAGCTCTTTTTTTTGGTAGGCAGCATGGAGGCGGTGAAGGGACTTATGTCAAAAGTCCCATCTCGGCTCCGGGTTTCTTCTCTGTAAAACCAGAGGGAGGTGGGGTGGTGGCAGGGATGATCAGCTACTTAAAGTGTGCCATCTCTAGGGAAAGCCTCCCTAGGTCCGCGACCCAGCACATGAAGGAGGAAGTAGGGAGGGGAGGGGAAATCCCGTGGGTCGCTCAGTATCCCCCTCCCCTGCCCCTTTCACCCCGAGGAAGCGAATCCGCCACCGGGCCCAGCAGAGCGCTGGGAGGGAGGGCGCCGAGGCCGGCCGGGCGGTGGCGCGGGCGGGAGGCGGGGTTCCCCGGACCAGTCGAGCCACGTGCGGTTGTTTCCGTGCCGGGGCGATCACGTGAGCAGCGTCAGCTGACCCGTCACAGTTGAGCCCGGCGCTGGCGTCCCGCATCCCCCGCCCTGCCGCTCCCGGAGTGCAGGACCTTGCTGAGGGGTAAGTGCGCCCCAGCGCCCCCTCTGTCCCCGGCCCACCCCCGCCTCCTCCGTCCCAGCCCCTGTCCCTCGCCCATCCCCACCCACCCGGCTTGGCACCCCGGAAGCTGTGGCGAGGAGGGCCGTGGCCGGGCTCAGCCCCGCGCCGCCCCTAGGCGGCCAGGAGGGGATGGACCAGGGGAGCAGGGGGCGGGAAGTCGCTCTTACCACCGAGGCCGAGGGCTGGTCGCCGCCCCCGAGCCCCGACATGGAGGAGCTGCTCCGGAGCGTGGAGAGAGACCTGAACATCGATGCCCGGCAGCTGGCTCCAGCCCCGGGGGGCACCCACGTGGTGGCCCTAGTGCCTCCGCGCTGGCTGGCCAGCCTCCGCGAGCGCCGGCTGCCCCTGGGACCGTGTCCCCGCGCTGAAGGCCTGGGCGAAGCGGAAGTCAGAACTCTCCTGCAACGCTCCGTGCAGAGGCTGCCCCCCGGTTGGACGCGTGTGGAGGTCCACGGGCTGCGGAAACAGAGGCTCTCTTACCCGCTGGGCTCCCTGCCTTTTGAGGAGGGGTCCGGCAGCCCGGAGACCCTCACTCGCTTCATGCAGGATGTGGCTGCCCAGAATTATCGCAACCTGTGGCGCCATGCGTATCACACTTATGGGCAGCCCTACAGTCATAGCCCTGCCCCTGCAGGTGTCCCTGCCCTGGACTCAGTACGACAAGCTCTGCAGAGGGTCTATGGTTGCCCCTTCCTGCCAGTGGGCGAAGCTACCCAGTGCCCATCACATGCCAGAGATAGCCCCTGTCCTCCTCGGGGCAACCCTGCCTCTCCCAGTCTTCTGAGAGCTGAGGCTCTGTTGGAGTCACCAGAGATGTTGTATGTGGTGCACCCCTATGTGCAGTTCTCCCTGCATGATGTGGTCACCTTCAGCCCTGCCAAGCTGACCAACAGCCAAGCCAAGGTGCTCTTCATTCTATTCCGCGTGCTGAGGGCCATGGATGGCTGTCACCGCCAGGGACTGGCCTGTGGGGCCCTATCTTTGCACCACATCGCTGTGGATGAGAAGCTTTGCAGTGAGCTACGGCTGGACTTGAGTGCTTACGAGAAGCTCAAAGAGGATGAGAAGGAGGAGATCTCTGTAGCAAGAAATGGGGCAGGCATTGAGCCTGGAGAGGAGGGAGGAGGGGGACCTGGGTGTCCCACCTGCCAGGAGGAACTTAGGGACCTCGTGCTAGACTGGGTCCATGGCCGCATCAGCAACTTCCACTACCTCATGCAGCTGAATCGGTTGGCAGGTCGGCGGCAGGGGGACCCCAACTACCACCCAGTGCTGCCCTGGGTGGTGGACTTCACCACGCCCCGGGGGCGCTTCCGAGACCTGCGCAAGTCCAAGTTCCGCCTCAACAAGGGGGATAAACAGCTGGACTTCACGTATGAGATGACGCGGCAGGCGTTTGTGGCAGGTGGCGCGGGGGGTGGGGGTGGGGAGCCACCGCACGTTCCTCACCACATCTCTGATGTGCTTTCTGACATCACATACTATGTGTACAAGGCTCGGCGCACACCCCGGTCGGTGCTCTGTGGACATGTGCGGGCGCAGTGGGAGCCCCATGAGTATCCCGCAAGCATGGAGCGTATGCAGAGCTGGACACCTGATGAGTGCATCCCCGAGTTCTACACCGATCCCTCCATCTTCTGCTCCATCCACCCTGACATGCCCGACCTGGACGTGCCGGCCTGGTGCAGCTCCAGCCAGGAGTTCGTGGCTGCCCACCGGGCGCTGCTGGAGAGCCGAGAGGTGTCCCAGGACCTACACCACTGGATTGACCTCACCTTCGGCTACAAACTCCAGGGCAAGGAGGCCGTGAAGGAGAAGAATGTGTGTCTGCACCTGGTGGACGCCCACACGCACCTGACCAGCTACGGCGTGGTGCAGCTCTTCGATCAGCCGCACCCCCGGCGCCTGGCCGGGGCCCCTGCCCTTGCCCCTGAACCTCCACTCATCCCCAGGCTGTTGTTCCAGACCATCCAGGAGAGCACGGGCCGGGAGGACTTCCCAGCACAGCTTACGAATGGAACGGGCAGGCCGGTTTTGGAGGCCACTCCCCATGAGGCTGCCTGGGCCAGGGACAGGCCCGTGGTGGGGGAAGATGACTTGGAGCAGGCCACAGAAGCTCTGGATTCCATCTCCCTCACTGGGAAGGCAGGTGACCAGCTGGGCCCCTCTTCCTCCTCCTCCTCCTCTTCTAGTCAAGCCCCTCCAGGCCTCCTGCCTTTCTCAGGGGCCTCAGCCTCTCGACCAGGCCGCCGGAACAAAGCTGCTGGGGTAGGCCCCGGGGAAGGTGAGGAGGGCAAGATTCTTCTTCCGGAGGGCTTCAGTCCTCTGCAGGCTCTGGAAGAGTTGGAGAAACTGGGCAACTTCTTGACCAAAGGCCTGGGGGGCCGCTTGGAGGTGCCTCAGCAGCCCCAGGTCCAGCGAGCCGTGCAGCTGCGGGACCTCTTCCATCGGGACATGCAGGCACTGGGTGTCCTGTTGGCTGAGATGGTGTTTGCCGCCAGGGTCCGGACACTGCAGCCTGATGCGCCTTTGTGGGTACGCTTCGAGGCTGTTCGGGGGCTCTGCACACGCCATCCCAAGGAGGTCCCTGTGTCTCTGCAGCCCGTGCTGGACACGCTCCTGCAGCTCAGTGGCCGTCAAGGCCCCGTGGTTGCAGGGAGGGGCAAGCTGGACCCGCTGTTTGAGTACAGGCCCGTCTCCCAGGGATTGCCCCCGCCCGGCCCGGCCCAGCTCCTCAGCCCCTTCAGCTCCGTGGTTCCCTTCCCTCCGTACTTCCCCGCGCTGCACAAGTTCATCCTCTTGTACCAGGCAAGGCGCGTGGAGGACGAGGCCCAGGGGCGGGAGCTGGTCTTTGCTCTGTGGCAGCAACTGGGTGCAGTTTTGGGTGACATCACCCCCGAGGGCCTGGAGATCTTGCTGCCTTTTGTGCTGTCACTCATGTCTGAGGAGCACACAGCCGTGTATACGGCCTGGTACCTATTTGAACCTGTCGCCAAGGCACTGGGCCCCAAAAATGCTAACAAGTACCTACTGAAGCCTCTCATTGGTGCCTACGAGAGCCCCTGCCGGCTCCACGGGCGCTTCTACCTGTACACCGACTGCTTTGTGGCCCAGCTAATGGTGCGGCTGGGCCTGCAGGCCTTTCTCGTCCACCTGCTGCCCCACGTCCTGCAGGTGCTGGCGGGTGTGGAGGCCTCCCAGGAGGAAAGCAAGGGCCTGGCGGGGGCTGCAGAGGATGAGGAAAGTGGGCTCCCGGGGGCCAGGCCTAGCTCCTGTGCCTTTGGGGAGGAGATCCAGATGGATGGGCAGCCTGCTGCCTCCTCGGGCCTGGGGCTCCTGGACTACACGTCTGGCGTCAGCTTCCATGACCAGGCCGACCTGCCTGAGACGGAGGACTTCCAGGCCGGGCTCTACGTGGCCGAGTCCCCTCAGCCCCAGGAGGCTGAGGCTGTGAGCCTGGGCCGGCTGAGTGACAAGAGCAGCCCCAGCGAGGCCTCCCTGGGCGAGGAGCGCGTGGCAGACGAGGGGGGCGCCCCGGCGGACAAGAGCAGCCTCAGGTCAGGTGACAGCAGCCAGGACTTGAAGCAAAGCGAGGGCTCCGAGGAGGAAGAGGAGGAGGAGGAAGGCTGTGTGGTGTTGGAGGAGGGGGAGGGGGAGCAAGATGAGGTCCCCGAGGCATCTGAGCTCACGCTGTCCAACACGGTGCTGTCCATGGACACGGTTGTGGCCGGTGACGGCGGGGCCGACGGGGAGGAAGAAGAGGAGCCGCTGACCGAGCGGTCGGAGGGCAAGGAGCAGGAGATCCTTCTCGGTGAGTCCTCAGGCCTGGAGATGTCGGTCTGAGAGTCACCGTGTGCGGAGCCCCTGCCCTGTGCCAAGCAGTGGGTCGAGCAGATCCACATGCAGCAGAGCCATGGGCCTGCCCTCCTGGAGCTCACGTCCGTGCTGTAGGCAGTCTTCCGTAAGCACGAGTTCTGTTAGTGCTACAAACAACGTGGCTGGCTACCATGAGAGAATATAACATGGGCTTAGATCTCATTTTCAGGGGTCAGAGAAGGCTTCCTTGGAAGTAGGGCCTGCTGAGGTTCAATGAGGAGGAGGTAGCTGGGCAAAAATGGCAGGCTTTGCGGTGGGAAGAGCATTCCAGGCAGAGGGAACAGCATGTGCGAGGCTCTGAGGCTGTCACGGTTCCATTAAAGAATCTGTGAAAGGCCAGTGTGGTTAGACTGAGAGAGTGAAGAGAAGCGGAAGGGGAAGAGGCCAGAGGGGGTGGTAGCCAGGGCCTGATTTCGGAGCTGGGGGAGATTCACTGAAAGGGTCACCTTCCTGCAGGGTATGCCCGAGTAGAGGTGCCTGGAGCAGCCCCAAAGCCAGACTCCCACAGGCCAGCTCTGCCGCTGCTAAAGGGAGGGTGGTGGCGTGGGGTGGCCAGGAGCTGGCTGGGCTCCTGGGCAGAGTTGGCCTCCGCGTCGGCTAGGCGGGGTCCGTGGGGTGGGGTGGGGGAGTAGTGAGCCGCCGTTATCTGATGAGCTCAGGGCCTGCTCCCGCCCTGCAGATACGGCCTGCAAGATGGTCCGCTGGCTGTCCGCCAAGCTCGGCCCCACCGTGGCCTCTCGCCACGTGGCCCGGAACCTGCTCCGCCTGCTGACGTCGTGTTATGTTGGTAAGGCCGGGGATGGGGCTTCCTCCAGCCCTTTGCCCATCTTCGGCCCCCTGTAGCGGATCCTTCCCACTTTTCATGTCGGACCACCTCCTGGCCCGGTCCTGGGTCCCGGTCTGTAAGCTCCTTCCTTCCTTGGGTGAGGCATGGGGAGACCCCAAGCTAGAGTGAGCAGGAGTGGCCACCGCAGTCCCTGAAGGCCCACCTCCCTCCTGCCTTCCACTAGCTGCTCAAGGCTGCTGACCCTTCCTTGGCAGGGCCCACCCGGCAGCAGTTCACCGTGAGCAGTGGCGAGAGCCCTCCGCTGAGTGTGGGCAACATCTACCAGAAGAGACCAATATTGGGCGATATAGTATCGGGACCCGTGCTCAGCTGCCTCCTCCACGTCGCCCACCTGTACGGGGAGCCCGTCCTCACCTACCAGTACCTGCCCTACATCAGCTACCTGGTCAGTCACCGTTTGGTAGCCGGGGTCTGGGCGGCTGAGGAGCCTGAGGGCCGACCCAGGACCTCTTTGGGTTCCCGGCGGTCTGTGAGGCAACCTGGCCCTCATCTGCTCTGTGGCCCTAGGTGGCCCCGGGTAGTACCTCAGGCCCCAGTCGACTGAACAGCCGCAAGGAGGCGGGGCTGCTGGCAGCGGTGACTCTGACCCAGAAGATCATCGTGTACCTCTCAGACACCACCCTCATGGACATCCTGCCCCGTATCAGCCACGAGGTCTTGCTGCCCGTGCTCAGCTTCCTCACTTCCCTCGTCACGGGGTAGGGCCCTGCACCACCCCACAGGGGAGCAGCCCAGCTGAGGGGGTGACCTGGGGTGCGGGGCGTCAGGAGTCCTGGTTCTCATCCCAGCTGGGTGACCCTGAGCAAGCCACACCTGTCCTTGTGCCTTCGTTTCCTCATCTGGTCTGGACCAGTTGGTCTTATAGCTTCTTTCGTTTACAGCTTTGGATAGATCTGGGGAAGCCCTGCAGAGTCAGCGGGGGCTGGAGCTTATAAGCTCTATTTCCAGGTTCCCAAGTGGAGCCCAGGCCCGGACTGTCTTGTGTATGAAAACCATTAGCCTCATCGCCCTCATCTGCCTGCGCATCGGACAGGAGATGGTCCAGCAGCACCTGAGCGAGCCCGTGGCCACCTTCTTTCAAATCTTCTCTCAGCTGCATGAGCTTCGGCACCAGGTGGGCAGACCTACCTGGCTGGGGTGGGCTGGCCAGGGGCCGTGGCCTCCTCTGACTCCCCGGGCTTCCTGCCCACAGGATCTGAAGCTGGAGTCCATGGGCCGCAGTGAGGGCCAGCTGCCAAAGGTGGCCTTCTCCGATGGGCAGCTGCGGCTGGTGGACCCCACCCTGCTGGATGAGCTGCAGAAGGTGTTCACCTTGGAGATGGCGTATACAATCTACGTGCCCTTCTCCTGCCTGTTGGGTACTGGCCCATCACATCCCTTCCCAGCCTCTGTGGCTACAGCTCTTCCCCTGGGAGGGCCCCATGCTCCCCCAGCCCCTAGAGTCAGGAGTGGGTGTTAAGCACAGTTCTTTGGGTCAGAGCAAAGGGATTTGGCCTTAGGCCCCTGAGTCCCAGTGACGTATAAACAGGGATTGAGCTTTGGCCAGCAAGGAGGCACGGGAGCAGCCTGGCCTGTCCCTGGGGCAGGCAGGGGAGTCAGGCTGCCGGACTGACGTCTTAGCAGCTGTCTGAGAGGAATGAGCAGCCCACTGTTCACGTAGCTTCCCGTATAGGCTGGGCCCTGTGCCAAGCGTCTACGTGTGTCATTGCCCTGAATAGGACGAACAGCCCTGGTCAGATATGTTGTCATCCCACCACTGAAATCTAGGCTGTGGGAGGGAGGGCATGACCTGTCTTGTTCACCGTTCTGTTTCTGATGCCCAGCATGGCACGCAGCACACGTGTAAGATGCTCATGTGTCCATACTGAAGGAATGAATCCACGTTTTCCTGGGGAGGAAACAGGCTCAGAGATGAAGAGTTACTTGCTTAGAGTTGCACAGACAGTACCTACCCTGCCTTCTGTGGTTCCCAAGCCCTTGGGTGGGTGGTAGCAGTCGCTTGCCATCTCCCCTAATCTCAGGACCTCTCCCACTCCCATCCAGGTGACATCATCCGGAAAATCATCCCCAACCACGAGCTGGTGGGGGAGCTGGCAGGACTGTATCTGGAGAGCATCAGCCCAAGCAATCGCAGCCCTGCCAGCGTGGAGCCCACCGCACCCAGCACCGGCCCTGAGTTGGACCCCCAGGGTGGGGGCTGCCCCCAGGACGACGGCCACTCGGGGACCTTTGGGAGCGTCCTGGTCGGGAACCGCATCCAGATCCCCGATGACTCCCAGCCTGAGAGCCCCGGCCCGCTGGGCCCCATCTCCGGGGTGGGTGGCGGGGACCTCGGCAGCCAGAGCGAGGACAACGCGCTGAAGCGGGAGCTGCCGCGGAGCGCGCACGGGCTGAGTGGGAACTGGCTGGCGTACTGGCAGTACGAGATCGGCGTGAACCAGCAGGACGCCCACTTTCACTTCCACCAGATCCGCCTGCAGAGCTTCCCCGGCCACTCAGGGGCCGTCAAGTGTGTGGTGCCCCTGAGCAGCGAGGACTTCTTCCTGAGTGGCAGCAAGGACCGCACCGTGCGCCTCTGGCCCCTCTACAACTCTGGGGACGGCACCAGTGAGACAGCCTCACGCCTCGTCTATGCCCAGCACCGCAAGAGTGTCTTCTTTGTGGGCCAGCTTGAGGCCCCGCAGTGTGTGGTGAGCTGTGACGGGGCTGTGCACGTCTGGGACCCCTTCACAGGTGAGCGGGCCCAGGTGAGGCCTGTTCTGTTGCTGCTGTCTGGTACTTCACCAAGGGTGGTGGGTTGGGGTGTAATGGTACGAGGTTGAGGGTGACCCAGTGAGGCCACAGAGAGGGGCGTCTAAGACTCGGAATCCGTCATACCCAAGTTTGAATCAGCTCTGCCAACTTACTTGCCGAGTGACCTTGAGCAAGTCACTCTGCTGCTGGAAGTATCAGTTTTCCTATCTGCAAAATGGGAATCAGAACAGCTGCTTTAGAAGATAACGCATAGGGGTTTGGCTTAACGTGGAGCACGTAGTACCTAGTTGGTAAACAGTTGCTCACTTATTTTTTGTCATCATTGTAGGCAGAAATAAGGTTAAAAAGCAGGGGGTGAGGAGGTAGAGTAGCATTGAGGTAGGTGGTGGGGAGGTAGCTTTCGGTGGGGTTGCTGTGTGAAGAGAGCGGCCTGGCTTGGCCATGGAAGTAGGAAGGTGGGAGGGTCAAGAAACATCTTTAGCAGCATTTATTGAGGTTTCCTGGGATGTGGGAGACAGGTACGGGGTGGGTTGGGGGGATACGAGGAGTCGGGGCTCTTCCATCAGTGGCTGGGACCCAGATCCACCGTGCCTTTCCTTCCCAGGGAAGACCCTTCGCATGGTGGAGCCGTCGGACAGCCGGGTGCCCCTGACCGCTGTGGCTGTCATGCCCGCCCCCCACACCAGCATCACCATGGCCAGCTCTGACTCGACCCTGCGCTTTGTAGACTGCCGGAAGCCTGGCCTGCAGGTCAGGGGCATCCTGTTCCCTGAGCCCTGGCCTGGGTGCCTGGCAGGGAGGAGAGACCCCTGAAGAGAGGAGACCAGGGCAGAGTTTCTCTTTGGTGACGGATCACACGCAGCAGCAAACCGTGGGGTGGGGGGGACTCTGGCCCGGGATTTGGGGAGCCCCCCCTGGATGGGGGACGAGGCTCAGGCCTTCCAGCTGTGTGGGTTGGGGATGAGCTGGACCTCGGGGAGATGCGGGTGGGAGCAGGCGGTGGCGCCTCAGCTTGTCTTCCTCTGCACGCAGCATGAGTTCCGCCTGAGCGGCGGGCTGAACCCTGGACTTGTCCGCTCCCTGGCTGTCAGCCCCAGCGGCCGGAGTGTGGTGGCCGGCTTCTCCTCGGGCTTCATGGTGCTCCTGGACACCCGTACGGGCCTGGTTCTGCGTGGCTGGCCTGCCCATGAAGGGGACATCCTGCAGATCAAGGTGACAGACCTGGTCCCCCTCCCCTCCTGGCTGACTGCTCCAGCCCTCACCTCTGCTTAGAGCCCACCCAGGACAGGCTCCAGCTGACCTCCCTTATACTTGCCCGAGGACTGATGGGCAGGGAGGGTCAGGAGCCAGCTGCACCACGGGGGCCTCGGCAGGAGGCTGGCCTCTGGGTGGAACCGGGGGGCCGAGCTGACCCTGCTGCTTCCTGGTGATGTTCTAATGAGTAACCCTTGTCCATATTTGTCTTGCTTGGAGGATCAGGGGTCGGGCCCTGTCCGTGACCCAGTCAGGTTAAATAAAGCTCAGCTGGGAGGCTGTTTACTGCCCCCAGACCACTGAGCAGAGTCCATGCCCCCAGCTGGGCTGTCCCGGTGCGGGCAGGGGCGGATCGGGCATGGGAATCCTGCCCCCACCTCCACCCCCAGCCCATTTTCAATCACAGACCTCAGGGAACTGCTCAGGGAGGTGCAGGAGGGGAGGAACAGGACTCTTTGTGGGAGGGTTTTTCCAGGCAACTGGGACTCCCTCCCCATCCTGAGTGGCAGCCAGGGGGACATGCACTGCCGCTGCTGGGGGCAGGCAGCCCCTGGTTCCCTCCAGGGCCCCCCCAGGGGATCCTGGGTTCTGGGTGCCTCTAAATTCTGACTTTCCAAGAAAGCATCAGGAGGTCTCTGGGGTCAGCCTGGGTGTTAATCCTGGCTCTGCCACTTATTGGTTCTGTGACCTTGTATGATTACTTAACTTTCCTGAGCCTTAGTGTTTTCCTCTGTAAAATGGGAACAATGACAACAGCTTCCTCCTAGAGTTGTTATGAAGATTAACCATGGTAAGACGTTTAGTATACCTAATACAATGCTTGACGTAGTAAGTGCCCAAATTATAATGATGACTAGGTTGATGACACTTAATATATTCCTTTTAACTAACGTTAATATAACGTGGGAGGGTGGCAGCCTGTCCCCGACTCAGGATGCCCTGTCTTCCTGGGAGATACTGTGGGAGGAAACAGGAAGACCCTGGGCCCTGCTGAGGCTCTGCTCTCCCCGGGCAGGCGGTGGAGGGCAGTGTCCTGGTCAGCTCTTCCTCTGACCACTCCTTGACTGTCTGGAAGGAGCTGGAGCAGAAGCCCACACATCACTACAAGTCAACATCCGACCCTATCCACACCTTCGACTTGTACGGCAGCGAGGTGGTAACCGGCACCGTGGCCAACAAGATCGGCGTCTGCTCCCTGCTTGAGCCGCCTTCCCAGGCCACCACCAAGCTCAGCTCTGAGAACTTCCGTGGCACGCTCACCAGCCTGGCCTTGCTGCCCACCAAACGCCACCTCCTGCTGGGCTCAGACAACGGGGTCATCCGCCTCCTGGCGTAGTCCGAGGCAAGAGCTGGCCAGGCGGAGGTGGGCACACGTCCTCCGGGAGTCCATCCCTCACCTTTGTTTCCCCAGCCGCATCCCTCCTGGCAAGCCTCAGGCCCCACGCCCCGGGTACCCACATGGCCTGCCAGCTAAGGTGGCGTGGAGGTCTGGGCTCCTGAACCCCCAGAGCCACTGAGGCTGCCAGAAGGGATCTCGTTCATGGCTCGGGGCGACGCTGCCCCACCGGGCCAGCAGGAAGCAAGAGGGGGAGCCTGGGGAAAGCATCGCTGCCCTCTCTTCTCCCCAGCTCCGCCCTCTGCATCCACATGGGGACAGGAGGCTCTGGGAAGGGGAAGGGAGACTCTCCCTGCCTAGCCAGCCTCCAGCCACAGCACCCCTTGCTGGGCTCTCTCTGCCCCTGTCCTGCAAGGACCGGGCCGCCACCCCAGTCCAGGACACTGATGGTGCTGGGACTTCAGCCTCTAAGGGCTGGCCATGGTCCAGGAGTTAGGGGCCTTGGGCGGGGCTTGAAGTGTCCTCCCAGCCAGGCCCCGCCCAGTGTGGGACCAGTAGGGGAAGAAAGAGGGCAGGACCAAAGGAGAGAAGATGGACTGGGCCCGGTGGTGCCTGCCAGGAGCGACCCCATGCCTTGCCTGCCCACCCGTCACCGCAGTGTTGGTGCCTTGAGCTGATGAGACAGCCCCTGGGTCCAGAGCCCCTGGGGGAGCAGGTCCGAGACCCTGAAAGAAGGGGCAAGAAGGATCATCTCTGCATCTCAGGTCTCCCTCCTCCAGGGGACAGGGAGACCCAGGCATCCCCGGGTCCTCACATTCTGGAGCAGAGATGAGGTCTGAGGCTGGGCCTCTGCTGCCTTCTCACGATTTGCAATAGTTGTAAATAGGATCAATAAATTCTTTGGAAGAGCCGTGGAACCGAGTGAGGCTTCTCTTTTTTTTCGGCCGTGCAGTGGAAGCACGGAGCCCCAACCCCTGGACCACCAGGGAGGTCCCTGAGTGAGGCTTTTCTTGATGACGGTGCTAGGGTGGGGAAAAGTTGAAACCCTGCAGCTTCCGGGACAGTGAGGAGAGGGGGAGGAGGTGGGGAGGCAGCCTGATCTCTGTTCTTCAGGCGGTACAGGGTACAGGGCTTCTGGTTCGTGCAGCCCCAGGCCAGTTTCCAGAACGCTCACCCTTGAGAAGTGTAAGGAGGTATTGCTCCCGATGAAGTAGGGTGCTGGGAGAGGCTGTATCCCTCCGCATCTTTTCTCTCCCCACCCCTGCCTTCTGGATCCAGGCTGCAGGCATCCAACCAGGAGCCTGGGCACGTGAGGGTTGAGGATGGGCATCCTATCCTGGGTTCCCTGCGTCGTCTCTTGCAGCTTCCGCTTCCCTCCTCTTGGGAGGGGGAGGCAGTTATGGGGGAGAGGAAAGGGCATTGGAAGTAGGAACCTGGATGTAACTCTGAGCCCAGCTCTGTGTCCTTGGGCAGGTCACACAGCTTCTCTGAGCCTGACTAAGACAGGGATAACCTCTCACTTCACGGGGTCACTGGAAGGCCCCTGTCCTTCCTGGATCTGCCCTCCGGCTGAGGACAGCCTCATCGACCGTCTCCTGAACCTCCTTTCTCTAGGCTCAAGTGGGACCCACATCTACGGGGGTTCCAGGTAGCTGTCCCAGTATTAGATGCCTTGGTGGGAAAGGGGTTTTTGGTCCCAATATCAATGTTTAACCGGATGTGCAGGTCAATATTTACCAGAAGAGAAAGCAATTGGAACAGGGGTTGGCTGAGAGCAAAGGTCCTGGTGGGAGGGGAGGGCTCAGCTGGGCTGGCTGGAACCCGGGCAGAGCGTGGGGAGCACCCAAGTGGGGCCAGAGGGACATCGTGTGCAGCAGCGAGGAGCCTGCCGAGGTAAGATGGGTGGCTTGGCCTGGAGCTGCCCACCTTGCCGAGGGGGTCTGGGCTGAGTTTATTCAGGAGGCCTGTCCCTTCCCCACCTCCTGGGGTGATGAGGAGCCAGGGTGAAGGTTCTGGGGGGAGTCCCTCTGGGAAGTGAAAGACTGGAAGCGTTTTCTTGGCAGGAAGATTCAAAAGCCCAGGTTGGAGATCAGGGCCCTGGCCAAGGGTCCTTGTGTGGGATGCGGATGGGGCCAGGGGTGATAGAAGGGTGCTTGAGATGGGGGCAGGGTGGGTGTGTGTGAGACCTGCTCCGAGGCCGGACCAAGACCTGCCCATCCCCGCCCGCCAGCCTGGCTTCCCGGAGCCAGCCTGGGGCAGAGAGGGGGCCAGGTCCTGTGTTTTCCATAAGTCCAAAGGTGGCTCTGGCCAGAGTCATTCATTGGGCTCTGCTGTTGGGTCAACAAGGCCAGTCTCTGGCCCAGCCCACCACCCCTGCTGAGACCACAGTCCTGTCCACCCTTGTGGGAGAGAGCAGACCAGCCAGAAAAGGTGGGCCGATGGACAGCCAGTTGGATAGGAGCTCTGGGGTGGGAGCCCCAGTACGGAGGAGGCTTCAGGGCAGGCCTCCCAGAAGAGGGCCCTTGGGCTAGACTGACAACAGCCATTGCTGAGTGCCAGGCCGTGTTGTCAGGGCTCACGAAGACTGACTTAGGTTGGTCCCCGCAATACACACGGGTACAGGTAGGGACTTTCGCCACCATTTTACAAGATGAGGCAAAGCCCAGAGGGGTTAAGGGAGATGTCCTACGTCCTCTGCCAAGAGGCACAGCCTGGATTCAAACCCAGGTCTGACTCACAACACCAGGTCTTGAAGAATGGGGACTTTTTTTTTGTTTGGGTAATATTTTCCCCCTATGAACAAGAACATTTTCAGTGCATGAAAAGTGAACAACCAGAAAACACAAAGGGGAAAAAGCAATTCAGGGAGGAGTTCAAGCAATTCACCGCTCAGAGTGCTGTGCTTTGGGCGTGTGTGCTGCCGCTGTCGCTGTCCCCTCCTTGGTGATGGCTCAGGACTTTGGCTGCCCGTGACCGTGAGGGTGGGATTCCACGGCGGGGCGGGTGTGGGCGCCAGGAAGGAACGGAGGCTTCCCATCCCGCACAGGAACATGGCGCTGCTCTGGGGGCTCCTGGTGCTCAGCTTGTCCTGCCTGCAAAGCCCCTGCTCAGCGGTGAGCCTGGGCCGCGGTCTGGGTGGGGCGGGGAGGCGGCTGCGGGAGAGGCCAGGGGTCTCGGGGAAAGAGGAGGGGGGCAGGGTCGAGGGAGGTCTTGGCTTTAGGGGTTCCCTCGCCTCTCCTCGTCCCTTTCTCAACAGTTCTCTCCTGTGAGCACCATGGAGCCCTTGGGCCTGCAGGTACTGGGGAGAGAGAGGCACGGCAGGGAGGAAGGCCCCAGGGGGCCTCGCCTGTGGCTGGTGCAGGGTGGGGAGACCTGCGGGAAGGGTTGCTCTCCATCTGCTTCCTCCTTTCTTCAGCTGATGAGCGGGCAGACCCAGCAGAAGCTACCCCTACTTTCCCTCCTCAAGTTGGGCAACCAGGTACAACCAGGTGGGGCTGGGGAAGAGTGGGCGGGGCCTGAGGGAGGAGGGCCATCAGCAGGGGCAAGGAAATGGGGGGAGGGTGGCAGTGAGGCTGAGGCCTGAAGGGAGAGGGTGGGAGGGACCAGAGGAAGGGACCTAGTCCCCTGAATGCCATTGCGCATGTCTGGACTGGGACAAGGCCCTGCTGTCCCCAGCACAGGCGCTTTGAAGGAGATCTTCAACACAGAACCTGGAGCTGACCCCTTGACCCCACTGACCCCTAATCTGTCCCTGCAGGAGCCTGGTGGCCAGACTGCCCCAAAGAAGGCCCCAGGAGACTGCAAGGGGTCCCCAAACCCGGAGCAGACCCGCAGGCTGGCCCAGGCCATTATGGCCTTCACCACAGACCTCTTCTCCCTGGTGGCCCAAAGCTCCACCAGGCCCAACCTGATCCTGTCGCCTCTGAGTGTGGCCCTGGCACTGTCTCACCTGGCACTAGGTACTGTGGGAGCACCTGTCCAGACCAGCAGAGCTGGGAGGCCAGTAGGAACTCATTACCTACCCCAGAGTTTACGAGCAGGTGCTTCCTCCATCAGGGTCACTTGGATGTTTGGTAAAAATGCAGACTCCAGTCTCTGTGAATGAGAATCCCAGGGATTGGGCCCAGGATGTGCTTCTGGTGATTTTTGTGCAAGAATATGATAGGTACAATGTCTCCGTTGGACTGGAGGGTCTCACTGTGGGACCTTCCCCAGAGAGGGAAGGCAATAGGATGAGGTTGCCCAGATTGGCAGCAGCAGAGATGAAAGTAAACTTGGGAGTCCTGTCCCTCAGACCAGTTCAGGATACGGGAGGAGAAAGTGCGGTCTCGTGGGCATGTTCACTGTAGGTATTCAAGAGGGTTGGGAGAGGGCAGTGGGGGCGGGAAGGACCACAGCTGCTGTGTCCCCTCCAGGTGCTCAGAACCAAACGCTGCAGAGGCTGCAGCAGGTGCTGCACGTGGACTCAGGGCCCTGCCTCCCCCACCTGCTCAGCCGCCTCTGCCAGGACCTGGGCCCTGGGGCTTTCCGATTGGCTGCCAGAATGTACCTGCAGAAAGGTAGGTGCTGATGGCAGACACTCCCTAGGCTGTGCCCTGGGGTGGACAGGGGTGAGGGAGACGGGTGTGGGCTCAGGCAGCCAGTCGGAGCACAGGTGGTTGTGGGGCCCAAGTCCAGGCAACAGCCTGTGGGCCCTTCTGTGTAGGATTTCCCATCAAAGAGGACTTCGTGGAACAATCAGAACAGCTCTTTGGTGCAAAGCCCATGAGCCTGACGGGAAGGAAGAGGGATGACCTGGCAAACATCAACCAATGGGTGAAGGAGGCCACAGAGGGGAAGATTGAGGATTTCCTCTCAGATCTGCCAGATGACACAGTGTTGCTTCTCCTCAATGCCATCCACTTCCAGGGTGCGCTCCTCCCCTTCTCGGGTCCCTGCCCGCAGACCCTACCCCTGCCCCGTAGGCACGCTTTTTTCTGAGGGTCCCTCTTCCTCCCCAGGCCTGGGCCGGGAGGGTAGGAGACAGGTAATGGTGTGGCAGGGCGGAGGCCCAGGAACTGGATGGGGCTGTTGTGGAGAGAGTTCCCTAGGAGGAAACCGAGTCTTAAAAGACCTAGGGGAGGTTCCTGGGAACATGGCAGGGCAGGGGAGAACGCAAGCCCAGGTTCTGCAATCGCTCCAGGGAGCAGACCTCAGATTACCTGGGTATCACCTGGCACAGCACCCCCTGGCACCTCAGCCTCCACCTTTCATCCCTTAAATGGGTTCTGGGTGGGATGGGGAAGAGACTGGTGGGGTAGAATCTACCTTGGTCCCAGTCTATATGGCCCCTGCCCTCTGCTGGATTCAGGCTTCTGGAGGAGGAAGTTCGATCCGGATCTCACGCAGAGAGACACTTTCCACCTGGACGAGCAGTTCACGGTGCCGGTGGACATGATGCAAGCCCGCACGTACCCGCTGCGCTGGTTTCTGCTGGAGCAGCCTGAGATCCAGGTCACCCTTGACTCCCCAGCCTGGGCTTGGGTGCTGGGAGGTGGAGAAGGGAGTGGGCACCTGTGGAACAGGCACAGGGGTCAGGGGTGTGCCCCACCTTCCTTGCAGTCACGTCGCTGGGGCAGGTGGCTCTGAAAGGTCTTGCTGTGCCCCCATCCGGGGAAACTGAGGCTCCAGGCACTGCGGGTTTAGTGGAGCACAAGGAAACCAGATCCCTGCTCTGGGGAGGGAAGACACACAGTGCACGAGCAAACATAAATCAACAGGATAATTTCAGATAGTGGGGGGAAAGGTATTTTAGCTAGAGTGGTCAGGGAGCCTTCTTTGAGGAAGGGACACTGAGTTGAGTCCCAGGTGATCTTTGGTTATGGGGGTTTATTACAAGGACCCATGGGTTGTGGGGCAGCACAGGGCCTCAGCACCCTGAAACCTGGGAGATGCAACCTGAGCTCTCACACGGTGCTCCTTGGAAGGGAGGATCTGATTGGGATGGATTTGTCAGCATCCTGATGGAACATTCTGATTAGAGAGAGTGCTATGTCAAGCTATCTCAGGTGCAGCCTCCCTTGCTTCCAGCCTAAACATGGTCCCCTTGGCCTAAGTGGCTGATCCCTGGGCCAGTCGGCTGTGGCTGAGACGGCAGTGTTGGTTAGTTTCACAAGGCCGCTTCTGAGAGGGGCTGTGGGCGAGGCAGGCCCTTGGAGCAGTGTTCCAGCTTCTCTCCGGTTCCCCCTGACACGTGGTCCATCTCGTTCACCTCCCCACCAGTCCTATTCCTGCTTCTCTTTCCCGCCAGGCTGTGTCCTACCCACACTTCCTTCACCCTTCTGTCTCCATCCTTGGCCCTCCTTGGTCTTCCTCTTGTCTCGCCCGCCCTCTGCGGGCTGGCCCGGGTAGCCAGACACTGGCACTCCCCTCCCGCCGCAGGGGTCCTGCCCCCTGGGTGCTCTGCCTGGAGCCCGAGGAGTCACATCCACCAGGGCCCATGGAGCCCAGTGATTTTCACACTTCTTTAGCTGCGGAAACTCTGTTCACATGAGATCTTACCCCAAATCACAGTATAAATACACAGCCAGGCAAAGTCACTGTTGGAGGAGAGAGGAGTGGATAGGGTACCACCCTTGGCAGCGGCTCCTCCGCTAGGGCAACCTGGTCCATTGTACGCATGGAAGTGAGAGGCGGACACAGGGGGTTCCTCACCCTGAGTCACGGGCTAGCTGGCAGCAGGGGAGGAGAGAGAAAACTACCAGTTACTGAGTGAGCGCCACCTATGTGCAGACACTCGGCCAGAAGCTTTAAAAGCTCATCTCTTTCCGTCACATGTCAGCCTGCAGTGTGTGCAGGTAGGTTACTCCACAGGTGAGGAAGTGGAGGCACAGGGAGACCCCACATACACCTGTGAAGGGTGGACTGTCTCATGAGCGATGCTGGCCCGGTCCCCCCCTCGGCCTGGGTGCTTCCTGGTCCTCATGCTGTCTCCTTGCCTTGTCTGTAGGTGGCTCATTTCCCCTTTAAGAACAACATGAGCTTTGTGGTCATCATGCCAACCCATTTTGAGTGGAACGTGTCCCAGGTGCTGGCTAACCTGAGCTGGGGCATCCTGCACCAGCCCTTGCTGCGGGAGAGGCCCACCAAGGTCCAGCTGCCTAAGCTGCATCTGAAATACCAAATGGACCTGGTGGCCATCCTCAGCCAGCTGGGTAAGGAGGCCGGGCATGGGACAGCTCCCGGCTCAGCTGGACGGGGTGGGTAAGGAGGAAGCCCCCAGCCGGCAGGTCTGAGTCAGAGCTAGACTTGTGTCCTGGCCTTTTCTGGGGCTTAGGGAGGTGAGAGGGTTTGATATGCACCCTCGGACTCTCTGTCCTGGGCAGGGGGTGGGGCAAGGGAATGAGGACCTGCTGTGCCCAAGACTGAGCATCGCAAAGAATCCTGGGTGGAGAGCCAGGGGTGGCAGGTGAGCCTCGCTGGCTCTCCTGCAAGAGGCACGAGGAGCCCACCAGGTACAAAGAGCTCAGTCTCACGGGGTCGGCAGAGGAGGAATCAGGTACTTACAATTCAGCGTAAGTGATAAGACAGAGGGCTTCTCTCTAGTCCACCCAGGGAAATATCGAAAAGGCATCTGTCTGGACTTCGGGGCAGGGGCTCAGGGAAGGCTTCCCGGAGGAAGGAACCTTTAAGCTGATACATGAAGGTTAAATAGGAGTTAACCGGCAGTCTGTGGGTTCAAGGCGTTCCCTGGCCGGGATGCCAGACACCCTCCCAGGCAGGTCCATGCAGCGTATGGGGCAGAAGGCAGCTCTGACCAGCCATCTCCTGGCCTGGGCAGGCCTGCAGGAACTGTTCCAGGCCCCGGACCTGCGTGGGATCTCAGACCAGAGCCTGGTGGTGTCCAGCGTGCAGCATCAGTCCACACTGGAGCTCAGAGAGGCCGGCGTGGAGGCGGCCGCGACAACCAGCACGGCCATGTCCCGCATGTCCCTCTCCTCCTTCAGCGTGAACCGCCCCTTCCTCTTCTTCATCCTCGAGGACAGCACAAGCCTGCCCCTCTTTGTGGGCAGCGTGAGGAACCCCAATCCCGGCGCGCAGCCGGAGCCCAAGGAGCAGCAGGATTCCCCTGACAACAGGGACTTTTTGCAGCACCAGAAGGTCTTCCCCCGCGGAGACAAGCCCTTCGGCCCTGATTTAAAACTTGCGCCCCCCTCGGAGGAGGATTACCCCCAGCCTAGCAGCCCCAAGTGAGGGGCTGTGGCCGCCAGCATCCCGAGTCCCTGTTTGGACCAGCCTCTCAACTCATGTGACTCTTTCCAAACAGCTTTGCGGGATTGCGGGCGGGGGCCTGGGGGGCAGTCTGGGAGAGGGGAGGAGGGGAGCCATTCTCTCGTCTCCTCTTGGGGAGTTTGGGGTGGGGTGGCGCTGGGAGGAGGGCAGGCATCAGGGAACCATGGGCCTTGATCCCGCATCATTTCTCCCAAAGGGGCTCAGAGGGTGTCCTTGTCTGGGGCTTGGGCGGAAAGGCAGCTGTGGGTTCATTTTTGTCAGGAAGGTAGGTAGGTTATTCCCGAAGTTGGCTGGGTCGCCTCCACGCCTGTTTACCAGAGAGGGAGGGACAGGGAGAAGTGGACACCCTGGCTGGGGAGACGGGGTGGCCCAGGGGTGCCGAGCACTGTCGTGGGGTTAAACATGTGGGTGGAGGTCGAGCACCCTGTGCAACTGCCTCTGCCCTGAGCTGCCCAAGGCCCACCAGCCTCCAGCCCCCCCTGTCGCCTCAGTCTCCCCGCTGGTCCTCGGAGGTGCCAACACTGCCAGGACTCCCCTTCTTTCCTCTCCCCTCTGTCCCCTCTGCCTGGTGTCTCAGTGGCTGAGGGGACGGGGGGCATTAGCTCCCGAAGGCTCTTTTGTAAAGTTTTTGTAGTGATTTTTATGCCACCTGAATAAAGAATGAATGGGCCTGTCTGCTTTGATGTCACTGTTTGGGGCGTGGGTGGGAGCAGGGGCGCTGGAGGAAGGCGGGAGGAGGCCACAGGCTGGGCCCCGAGGAGCAGCAGCCCTCGCTGTGCCACGTTTGGCCTCTGGCCACTCGCCAGCCCTTCTGAACCGTGCCGTCCCTCTGACTTCACCAGCCCTGTCCAGGGCCACCCCCTTGCCAGCCTGGATCTGCTCTCAGCCTGTTCCTCTCTACGGACCTCAGGCAGCCGGCAACAAAGGCGACTCAGAATAGCACCAGCCTCCCGGTTTGGGAGAAGAACTGGCAATTAGGGAGCTTGAGGAGTTTCTAATTACATGCCAGCCCTTCTGCCTGGAGCTGGCGCCCGCCAGACGGGGGCGGGCAGGCTGCCGGGAGCACCGGCTCCAGCTGGAGGCTGTCAGCGCCTGAGGATTTGGGGGAAGCAATTGGGGGCACCTTGGCACAGGGCTGGGGGCAGCATGGGTGTCCACGTGGGTGGGCCCTTGTCGGTGAGCGCAGGGTGTCCATGAGGCAGCAGCCACCTGCGGCCCTGTAGCGCGGTGGTTAAGAGCAAGTCCCTAGGATGGGATCTCACTTCTTACAAACCAGCAGTGTGTGGCGATGGGAAATAAATCAACAGTGAAATACATGGTATGTCAGAGGGTGGTGAGAGCTCTGGTGAGAAATAAAGCAAGGAAGACCTCCCTGAGGAGGTGACTTTTGGAGCAGAGACTAGAAGGAGGCAAGGGTGGGTACTACGGGGACATCCCGGGGAAGAGTGTCCTGGGCAGAGGAGTGGGAGCTGCTCAAAAGGTTCAGGATGAGCAGGAGATCCGTGGGGCTGGAGTGGAGGGGGTGAGGGGGGAGATGTAGGAAGGAATCAGAGAGAAACTGAGGACAGACCACTGAGGGATTTAGGGCCACTGTAAAGACTGTTGTTGTTATCTTAGGAGAGGTGAGAGATAACTGGAAAGTTAAATCAGCAAGCCCACCAGCTTAATTTTACCTCCTGAGTTTTTCTCAGCTCTCTCTTCCTCTCCATTTGGGCTCTAGCCACGGTTTGGATCTAGTCATCACTCCCGAGGGTCACTGCTGTTGCCTCCCGGGTTCTCCCTGCTGCTGGTCTGGCTGCCTTAACTGCATCCTCTGCCCTGTAAATACTAGTCAAGTGCTTTCTGTGTGCCTAGCAGCTCCCCAGGCTCTGGGCTGCAGCGATGAAAAAGCCAACAAGACCTCTGCCCCCCAGAGCCTAAATCTGGTGGTAGAGTGGTCTAGACAATAAACAAGTTAAAATTTTGGGTTGAAGTATAGTATGCCAAGTACACAAGTCATAACTGTACCTAAGCATAATGAATTTGTTTCACGAACCAAGTACCCCTGTGAAACCAGTACTCAGATCAACAAACAGTACTCACTCTCCTGGCTTCTGATAACAGACTAGTTTTTTCTGGTTTTGAACTTTATGTAAAGGAGTTGTGCAGTCTGTTCTCCCTCGTGCCTGGCTTCTTTCATTCAACCTCCTGTTTGTGAGATTCATCCGTGTCGTTGGGGATGGCAATTATTCATTCACTGTGGAAGGCTTTTTTAAAATTTATTTATTTGGTTGCGCGGGGTCTTAGTCGCGGCAGGCAGGCTCCTTAGTTGTGGCAGGTGAACTCTTAGTTGCGGCATGCATGTGGGATCTAGTTCCTTGACCAGGGATCGAACCCTGGCCCCCTGCATTGGGAGCATGAAGTCTTAACCACTGTGCCACCAGGGAAGTCCCTGTGGAAGGCTTTAATTGAGGGGCACCATGGTCTGAGGTAAGCTCTGGAAGGCTCATTTGGCTTCTGTGAGGAGAACAGACTTAGAGGCACAAATGCAGGAGGAGGGAGGCTAGTTAGCAGGCAAGAGACATGGGTGGCTTGGCCCAGGCTGCTGGCTCTGGAAATGCAGGAAAGTGGTCAGACTTCAGGTATATTTTGCAGGTAGATGTTATAGAATTTGTGCACAGACTGTATGGCAGATGAGGGAGAGGAAAGAGTCAAGGATGGTGGGGCTCATCATTCAAATCCCTGGATTTTTGTGTTGAGAAAAATGGGTTTTACTGAGATGGGAATCAGAGTGAGGGACAGATTTTAGGATTGATTGGAGATTTCCATTTTGAACATGACTGAAATGCCACACTAATATAGGGTGACCATATGTCCCAGTCTTCCCTGGGACGGTTCGAGTTATGTCTGTGGTTCCAGCTTAATTCACAGCACCCGCTTTTGTGCTTAGAAGTGTTTGGATGATGAATTGTATGTTCCTCTTACATGCTGGGCATCCATGTGGCTATGTCAAATTGGGCTGGAAGTGTATATTTGGGAGCTCACAGATGCATTGAAAGTTATGAAACTGGCAGAAATCACATAAGAGGAGATGTAGATGGAGAGAGAAGAAAAGGGCTGCCAGAATCAAGCCAGCAAGGAAGATGGAAAAGATGGGGCTTTTGAGGTGCGAGAAAAATGAGAGGGTATGGAGAGTCAGGGTTTCAAGGAGGGACAGTTTGCTGTCTGCTGGCGAGGGCAGAAATGTCCATTTGGTGGTCAACGCAGACGTCACCCGTGAACTTGGCGACAGCAATTTCAAAGGAGAACTGGGCACAGAAGCAAGTTGGAGAGTGAGGAAGGAAAGGCGCTAAGAGTAAATAGCTCTTTCCCGCATGTCTGGGAGGGAGGATGGAGAAATGGACGGTAGCTTTAGGGGATGCGGCAATACAGAAAGAGTCTTTAAAGAAGGGAGTAGCAGATGCTGTTTAAAGGCTGTGGAATGGTCCTTCAGAGAAGGATTACATTGATTAGGCAGGAGAGGGGGTACCTGCAGGGGCCTAGTCCTCGAAGAGCACCAGTGCAGGCCCTGTCCTTTGGCAGGCGTGGGACACACTGCTTTCACGCTACTTGGAAGAAAGAGAAATCTTCTTTCTTTATAAGTTATTATGAATAATTAGGACATACAAAAGGGTATAATAAATCGTATAAGGCCACTGTCCAGCTTAAAAAATATTCTCAGGATAATGATAGTCCTACATTCCCTTCCTCAATCCTTCCCCTGCCCCCAAAACCATCATTTGTTTTTTATTATTTTCATGCATTTCTTTCACTTTCACCACATGAGTTTTAATCCCTGAGTGGTATATATGAATCGTATCATTCTGTGTGTTTTTAAACCTTCCACAAATGTATCATCCTGCAACTTGGCATCACTCCATATTGTGAGATGAATCTGTGTTGATGTAAGTGGCTTCCCTTTAGTATTTCTCAAAGCTGTAGGCTTTTTTTTTTTTTTTTTTTTTTTTTTCACCCTTTATCTAATCTCCCGTTGCTGGACATTGAGGGAGCTTCCTTTTTTTTTTTTTTTTTTTTTTTTTGCCATTACACAGTGCTGCTGTAACATTCTTGCTACATCCTTGTGCACGTGTGCAGAGTCTTTTCGGCTCACATGTTTAGGAGTGGAATTGCTGAGTTGTGGGTTTGGGTTTTCCATCTTTCACTGCCAGGGCTGCCACATAAGGTTATGCACAACCTTGCCATTTGTTGCCAGATTGTTCTTCAAAGGGATTGTATCAATTTATGTTCGCATAAGGAGGGCCTAAGAGATCCTGGCCGTCCGTCCGCACGCTCACCAATACTTGGTATTGTCAGATGTTTCAATTTTGCCCATCTGATGAGTGTGAAATACACTTATCAAAGTATTTAATCTGCATTCCCCTGATTACGGGTGAAAAACATCTTTTCATAAATTTATTGGCCACTCAGGAGTCTTCATCTGTGAATTACCTGGGCCTATTTTTCTGTTGCATTGCTTTTTTCTTTCTTTTTTTAAAAAAATTGATTTGTAGTTCTTTCTATATTACAGTTAGTAATCTTTGTCAGTTATCTGTGTTACAAATATTTTCTTTTAGTGTGAGGCTTGTCTTTTCATTTTGTTTTATGGTATCTGTTCATGAAAACAAGTTTTTGATTTTAGTGCCAAATTTATCAGTCTTTTATAATTTGTGCTTTTTTTGGTGTCTTTCTAAAAAAACTTTCCTACTGAGAGATCACAGAGAAATCCGTCTATACATTTTTCTAAAATATTTACATTTTTTCCTGTTGTGTATCTGTGTTTGCATTTGTTTCTTAAGCCATTAAAATTATCTCTGAAAGGATACATGTGAAAGAGATTAACATCAGCTGTCTCCAGGGAGTGGAATCAGGTGACTGGAGATCAGAGTGAAAAGGAGTCATTCACTGTATATCTTTAGTTGCTTTTGAGTTTTGAACCATATTAAAAAAATACCTATTCAAAAAAATAAGTGAATAATTTAAATTAAAAGTCATTAAAAAGGTTCTGCAGGGAACCCTCCTACACTGTTGGTGGTAATGTAAACTGGTACAGCTACTATGGAGAACAGTATGGAGGTTCCTTAAAAAACTAAAAATAGAGCTACTGTATGATCCAGCAACCTCACTCCTGTGCATATATCCAGAGAAAACCATAATTCGAACAGATACATACACCCCAATATTCATTGCAGCACTATTTACAATAGCCAGGACATGGAAGCAACCTAAATGTCTATTGACAGAGGAATGGATAAAGAAGATGTGGTACATATATGCAATGGAATATTACTCAGCCATAAAAAAGAATGAAATAATGTCATTTGCAGCAACATGGATGGACCTAGCGATTGTCATACTGAGTGAAGTAAATCAGACAAAGACAAATATCATATGATATTGCTTATATGTGGAATCTAAAAAAGTGGTATAAATGAACTTATTTACAAAACAGAAATAGAGTCACAGATGTAGAAAACAATCTTATGGTTACCAGGGGGGAAAGGGGGCGAGGGATAAATTGGGAGATTGGGATTGACATATACACGCTACCATATATAAAATAGATAACAAATAAGGACCTACTGTATAGCACAGGGAACTCTATTCAGTACTCTGTAATGACCTATATGGGAAAAGAATCTAAAAAAGAGTGTATTATGTATATGTATAACTGATTTACTTTGCTGTACAGCAGAAACTAACACAACATTGTAAATCAACTATACTCCAATAAAAAAAATTTTTTTAAATAAAAATATTTTAAAAAAAAAGGTTCTGGGCTTCCCTGGTGGCACAGTGGTTGGGAGTCTGCCTGCCAATGCAGGGGACATGGGTTCGGGCCCTGGTCTGGGAAGATCCCGCATGCCGCGGAGCGACTGGGCCTGTGAGCCACAATTGCTGAGCCTGCGCGTCTGGAGCCTGTGCTCCGCAACAAGAGAGGCCGCGACGGTGAGAGGCCCACGCACCGCGATGAAGAGTGGCCCCCGCTTGCCGCAACTGGAGGGAGCCCTTGCACAGAAACGAAGACCCAACACAGCCATAAATAAAATAAATTTAAAAAAAAATTAAAAAAAAAAGAAAAAAGGTTCTGCAAAAACAGAAATTGTTTTTCAGAAACATTTAAACCTCTAATGCACCTACAGTTAATCTTTGTGCATGGTGTGAGACAGGGATCCAGTTTTAAGTTGTCCACAGGATAGTCACGCCTTCCCACCTTTCTATGCTTAGCTCATTCTTATTCAAGACTCAGCTTAGATTCATATATTCCAGCTGTGCTGCCATGACACCCTATAGAGCAGTGCTGTCCAGTAGAATTACAATGCAAACCGCATATGTAATTTAAGATTTCCTAGCAGCCACATTAAAAAAGAAATAGGTGAAATTAATTTTAACAATGTATTTATTTAACCTAATATATGTAATCGGGGTCAAAATTATTGAGATAGTTCACATTCTTTTTCATACTAAATATTCAAAATCTAGTGTGTACTTTATACTTATAGCAGATCACAACTCAGACTGGCCACATTTCAATTGCTCCATGGCCACATGTGGTTAGTGGCTATCATATTGGATGGCATGGCTGTAGAGACCGCTATCAAAGAATGTGCCGAATTATACTGGAAGGATCTGTCCTCACATCATCCTCTGTTATTAGCCAGTGAGCTTCTGAAGGGCGGGCACTGAGTCTTAGTCATCTAGGTACTCCTTCTCTGTGTACCTAGTGAGTGCTTTGAGTAGAGGTCCTCAATTTTTGGTTGAATGGATTGAGCTCTGGGGACTTCCCTGGTGGTCCAGTGGCTAAGACTCCGAGCTCCCAATGTAGGGGGCCTGGGTTCGATCCCTGGTCAGGGAACTAGATCCCACATACCGCAGCTAAGAGCCTGAATGCTGTAACTAAAGATCCTGCAGACAGCAACTAAGATCCGTCATGTCACAACTAAGACCTGGTGCAGCCAATTAATTAATTAATTAATTAATTAAATTTAAAAAAAGAGAAATGATTGAACTCATTTTTTTTTTTTTGGCTGCGCCACACAGCCTATGAGATCTTAGTTCCCTGACCAGGGATTGAACCCGGACCCCGTGCAGTGGAAGCGTAGAGTTCTAACCACTGGACCGCCACGGATGAACTCTTGACTGTTGCTACACTCTTCCTTATATAAAGTTGAATCTGGTTCACTGGAAATTTCCAGGGGCCCTAGCTCTGCTCCCTGGAGCCTCACAGGAGGTGAAGTTCCCCTAAATTTTCTCTTCCTCTAAATATCCCAGAGGCATTCCCTTCCTTTTCTGATCCCTCCTTCTCTGAATGACCACTGGGTTTCTGACCAGGATCCACACATGCCTAGAAAACGTTGTGGTACTTTCTCTAGTTATTTCCCATGTCACTATTTTAGTTTCACAACTGCATTGCAAGTTCTTAAACGCCCCAAGGTGAGCAAGGCCTCGGTGGTCTCCTCCCAGGTGATCCCTGCGGTGCCCAGGTGGGCGGCAGGCACACACGCTCAGCCTCCTCTCAGGACTAATGTTTACAGTTTATCTCATTCTTCCTCTGGTCAGATATTTCCCCACTGCCTTTTCTGATCTTCAGAAATCAGAGCATTTCAGGGCTGAAAAAGCACACAGACATCCCAGTACCAACCCCTCATTTTCCAGCTGAGGAAAGGTCGGAGCCATGAGTGATGTCTTGCCCCAAATCCGAGTACGAGAACCAAGGACCAGGAAAAACCCAGAGTCCCAGTTCTGGGCCACTGTTTCCTCTGTTCCGGCCTCCTCCTGGGCCTCTTCCTGTCAGACTCTTCCTCAGTCCTGGCTCCCACCCAGGCTGGCCAGGCTGTCCTGTCGGGTGGGAAGGCCAGGACCCCGAAGAAGGTCTGGTGGAGCAGTAGGGTGTGTGAATGTGTCTGTCTGGGGGTGTGTGGTAGAAGGGCAGCAGTGGGTTAAAGTTAACACCGGACAATGATGCAATCACAGACTCCAAATTGAGTGCAGGTCGCTTTAAGAAAGGAGTAGCTGTAATCTGAAGCCTGCTGGACACTGCATTAGGAGGCAGCAGAAAAAGCTCTGGTGCTTACAGAAGCCCCCTCAGTGTGCAGACCTAGGCTAGGCGCGGAGCTGCAGTGCACTCACAGGTAAAGAGCTCCCTGTCTGGTCTGCATGTGTGTCTGGGGAAGACGGGAGGCTCCTCTGGGCTGGGCGGACGGGGGTGAAGCAGGGGTACTTCAGGGAGCAGAAAAGAGGGGTGTCAGGGAGAGGAGGTGGGGAGACAGTAGTTCCTGCAGCTTGGGCACCAGGGTGAGTAGGTTAGAGAGGGCAGAGGGAGTTGGGGCTCAGAACCCACTTATCCCCCAACCCTACTGAACCACTAGGAGAAGAGGCTGGAAAGACTCCTGAATGAAATGGGTGGGAAACAATGGAGGGGGGTGGTGGCGGGGAAGAAGCAGAGAGCTTGGCTGCTGGGTCAGGTCTGAGCATCACTTCAGGGGGCTCTGCAGCCTTGGGGGAAGGAGGCTGTGGGGGAGCTGTACCTCCACTGGGGCAGCCAGGGAAGCAGCCCATCCTGCAGCCCGGCCATGGCTTGGGCTCAGCTCCCCGCTGCCTTTTCAAAATCAACTGCTGTTGATCTCAAAGGTAACTTCCCGACACTGCCAAGCAGCTGGCGTGTGGGGAGGCTTCCGGGCAGGGCTGGGATGGAGGACAGCTGGGTCCTTCTATACAGTGCCCAACCTTTTTCTTTGGCCAAATCAGCTGCCAGTAAAAGCTGGGCGACCAGTGGGGTTTTGGCCTCTCACCAACAATGACCGCTATTTAGCCCAGCCGGTGTATGGGATTTGGGGGCTCAGCTGCCGGAGCTGGAGAGAAGGGCTGCCCGCACCCTTGGTGCTCCCTGGGACAAGCCACAGCAAGGAGTGGGTCTGGGCCAAAGAAAAACTTCAGGCTTCCCAGAAACCCCATCATTGTCTGGCCCAGGCGGGTCCACCAAGAGTTCAGCCCTCAGGCTGAGGGGAGGGAGGGGAAGCGGGCCAGGCACTTCTGTCCCTAAGGCTGGTCCTTCTGGGGTGTGGGCAGGTGAAACTCATGGGTGCCCTGGCCCTGCTCATTCAGGTTCCAAAACTTCAGAAAAAAAGTTGCCTGCGCACTGACGGGGTCACCACGGTGGGGTGGGCCTGGAGGGACCCCTCGGAATCTCCCTCCCAGAGCCAGGGCAGAGGGTGGTGCCCTTCCCTGCACTGCCCATGAGGTCCACTGCCATGTGGCTTGGAGGCTGTGCGGTCCTGGGAGGAGGAGGAGGGATGGTGTTCGTCTCCCAGCTGGGTTTAATCTGAAACACATGTACTGGCTCAAATTTATCCTCCCAGCTTGAAGGCAAGATCACAAAATCAGTTCCTTGTGTTTCTTGATTTGGGCAATGTGGCAGGAAGGCAGGCCTGAGTTTGGCCCAACTGGGAGGATATCTACCTCCTCCCCCTGCCCTCCCCCGCCTGGTAGGACAGGAATCTGGCTTGGACACTGCCCTTTGGACAGGATGGCACCATTGTCCCTGTGCCCCTGGCCAGGCGGTGGAGGCCTGGACAAGCCCACGGAACAGTCATCTTGGACAGGACACCGAGTGTGCTCAGAGGGGGCCCCTGTGCAGACCCTTACTCTCTACCCTCTCATTGCCCTTGCAGGGGGTTTTCAATCATCTCTCCACTTCCCTCATCCCCCGGGCTTGAGGTGGAGGATTCAAGGAGGGGCCATTAATACTATGCGTCCTGGAGACTGGCTCTGGGCCAGCTGTGGACCCAGGTGCCTTTCCCTGCCAGGGTGGCTCACCTCATCTTTAGTCCTCAGTCCACTCACGTGGTGACAGTGATCACATGACCCGAGGTTTGGGCTCAGACTCTGTAGGGACTCCTACAGAGAAGATCCATCTTCAGGTGCACTTGTACTTGGTTTCCTTAAACGCCATGCCAGGATGACATGACATCTCCCACCTCCTCCCTCCTATCTCAGTTCCCTACCCTGGCCCAGGAACTAGAGCTAACAGCTTTCCCTCTAGCCCTGCACCTCACTGAATTTCCAGTCTCCGCTAATCCAGTCTGCTGAGGCTCAGGCAGGGAAGGCCCCTGCCAGCCCTGGGTGGGGTTGGCCGGGTGGAGAAAGCAGCTGTGAGCCTGGATGGCCTTAAGGGCTCTATCTTGCACTGCAGAAAGCTTTTCCCATTGTCTCAATGGAAGATTTCTCCCTGAGTGGCAGGGGCAGCCGTGGGGAAGAGCAGCTGGCTGGGAACACAAGGGTCTGTGGAACTTACTGCAAGACACATGCTGGAGATCAGGGTTTAGAGAGAGAGCCGGGCTGGGGCCCACTGGCCGTCCAGCCGTAAGCCGAACAAACTCAGAGGCCATCTCTTCTTTTGCAGCCTTTCATGCTCTACAATGTTGTCCAGTGGCTTATCAGACTTAATTTTAAGGACTTTGACCAAAAATCACACACTGCACTCTTAATTTTCCTATTTGTTCTGAGAAGTCAGGAAAGCGTGTGTGTGTGTGTGTATGTGTGTGTTTATGGGTATATGAAAGGAAGAAGGAGCTTGAGACCCTTGGTCTGTGTGTGTTTGTGCACACACCGGTGTATTTGTGTTGCAGGGGAGGGGAGGGGCAGGGAAGACAGATGATAAGTTCTTTTTTTTTTTTATAAATTTGTTTATTTATTTATTTATTTATTTATTTATTTATTTATTTATTTTTGGCTGCATTGGGTCTTCCTTGCTGCACGCGGGCTTTCTCTAGTTGCGGCGAGCGGGGGCTACTCTTCATTGCGGTGCGCGGGCTTCTCATTGCGGTGGCTTCTCTTGTTGCGGAGCACGGGCTCTAGGCACGCGGGCTTCAGTAGTTGTGGCTCGCGGGCTCTAGAGCGCAGGCTCAGTAGTTGTGGCTCACGGGCTTAGTTGCTCTGCGGCATGTGGGATCTTCCCGGACCAGGGCTCGAACCAGTGTCCCCTGCCTTGGCAGACAGATTCTCAACCACTGCGCCACCAGGGAAGCCCAGATGGTAAGTTCTTGACATGGCAGTATGGATGGAGGGAGAGCAGAGGTCCTGGTTGCTGAGACCTTGTCCCACTTTCTAACTAGAAGGCCTCTCAGAAGATCTTATTTATGAACACCCCCAGCTGCCTGCATTCCCTCCCACCTCCACATCCTGATTCCAGGGGTGAGCTCATAGAGGCAATGAATGTAGGAGGGCAAGGGATGGGGGAGCCCTAGACCCAGAGTTCCCTTTTCCCTTGTGGTCCAGGGGTCAGACCAGAGTCCTGTCCAAAGAGGCTACTGCTCAGGAGGTAAAGGGACTTGGGTGGTCTTACTAAGAAGTGGGGTTACTTAACCTGAAGGAAAGAATCCTTGGAGGTTTCAGAGCTAGATCCGAGCTAGCAGGGGGAAGAGGACCTGGCTTCCCCCAGAGAGAAGGGGGGCCCTGGGGTTCCAGGAGTAGGGAGACACATTTTGGCTCAGGGATCATTGGAGAACTCACCTGTCTCTGGTGTCGCTTGCTAAGTGCTATGAAGGCATCATCTAATTTAATTCTTATCACAATAGGTAAGTACTATTTGATTTCCATTTTACAAGAGAAGACACTGGGATTTAGAGAGGTATTAAGACACAGAATTGAGGGGAATTCCCTGGCGGTTCAGTGGTTAGGACTCAGCACTTTCACTGCTGGGGCCCGGGTTTGATCCCTTGTCAGGGAATTAAGATCCCGCAAGCCGCACAAAGACACAGAATTGAGATTTGAACCCAGGCTGTCTGACACTAGACCCAGCACTCCCAACCATGAGAGTAAGAGCTTTTGACACAGAACTGTCCGAGAAGGGAACGAGTTGCTTATGAGGCCACAGGTTCCAGGGCAGAGGAATTCAAGGAGAGAGTTTGAGAACTTGGGGGTAGCAGGGGCTGGACCGGATGCCCCCATTCTCTATATTCTGTGATTCTACATCTGAGACCTAGGTTCTGCCCCCATGCTTTTACTAGACATTGACCCAAATCCTATATCAAGAGGTGTTCAGTGTGCCCGCACGGAAAAGCCCATGTCCACACAGAGGAGCCCACTGCTGGGTCTTCACTACCCTAGAGGTTTAGGCTCAAAGGTGGGTCTCCTGGCACAGACAATGGATGAAAGCACAAGCTCGCCATAGGACTGTGGGCTGTGAGGCAGGGGGAGGTCTGGGGACCTGTGGTGCTGAGAGGGAGGGATCAGCAAGCTGAGGGTCCACTTCCAGCCCGGGGAGGCTGGAGGGAAGGTGCCTAGCCCTGCCAAGGCCCTGCTACCTGCCCAGGGTGGCCGTGTGTTGCAGGGTGGTGCGTGAGGGAAGCAGCCTGCCACCTCTTTTGCTTTCTTGCAGGCCCCAGGATGCAGACGTTTGTGCTACTCCTCTGGACTGGAGCCCTCCTCGGGTACGGCAGCTGCCAGAACACCAGCCTGGAGGAGGTCAGAGGCGGGGGGTGTGTGGTGGGGGCCTGGGGGGGCATCAGCAATTCCAGCCCCCCCTCAGTAGGCAGCATGGGAGACAGGACAACACCCAGGTTGCAGGCCAGGCTCTGGCCTTTCTGTCCAGACAGGGCCTTGGTTTTTCCATCAGCAAAACATAGTGTCTCACCCTGCCTTTCACAGAACAGAGTGGGGACAAACGTAAGATCCAACAAGGTGAAAGGCAAAAGCGCTCTAACAAGTCCAGGGCTGTCCCTTCAGTGAAGACCTTTTCTCCTTACCTTGCTTTACTTGTGGGTCTCACTGAGTGGGTGGTGGCCTTGGATATTTGTTCCAGTCCTGACCAGGGTGCAGCAGAGGTGTAAGAGTGTGGAAAGGCCTCTTTCCTGTTCAGAGAGAGCACAGTCGGGTTGCAAAGGCAGATGCTGAGAAGCCTATGCTATGTGACAGTGGGCGTGGGGAGTGACTGTCACACAAGGGACCAGGGCACTTCTGGACCAGTCCCTTGTCTTTTTTAAAAAAATTAAAATTAATTAATTAATTAATTTTTGGTCGTGTTGAGTTTTCATTGCTGTGTGTAGGATTTCTCTAGTTGGGGCGAGCGGGGGCTACTCTTCGTTGCAGTGTGCGGGCTTCTCATTCAGTGGCTTCTCTTGTTGTGGAGCACGGGCTCTAGGCGCGGGGGCTTCAGTAGTTGTGGCACGCAGGCTTCAGTAGTTGTGGCTCGTGGGCTCTACAGAGCAGGCTCAGTAGTTGTGGCGCACGCGCTTAGTTGCTCCGCGGCATGTGGGATCTTCCCAGACCAGGGCTCGAACCTGTGTCCCCTGCATTGGCAGGCGGATTCTCAACCACTGCGCCACCAGGGAAGCCCCTGGACTTTGTCTTGAGTTCCGAGTTTGAATTCTGGTTCAGCCTCTCACTAGCTTTATCATCTTAGACAAGTCATTGTTACTTGAGTCTGTCTTCTTATCTATAAAATGGGATTAAAAATATCCTTACAGGGCCATCACAGACAGTCACTTATTTTTTATCTACTGAACACCTACTCTGTAGGTGCTGGGGATGGGTGGAAATATGAAAGACTCAGTTCTGACTTTCAAGGAACTCAGTGTTTTGAGATAGTAGTCTTTGGTGGTATCATCTACATTGACTAGAATGAAATGAAGTAAGTCAAATAAAAAGAACTAGCACAGAGGCTGGCACATGGTAGGTGGTTAATACAGAGGTGGTAGTTGACTCTGAAAAAATGGTCAGAAAACCAAAAGGTGCCTTCAGATTGGGGCCATCAGGGAAGGTCTGTGGTGGAGGGGGTGATACCTAATCAGGGCCATGAAAGACAGGAAGGGTTTGATAGGAGGGTCCAGGTGGAGACCCCGGAGCAGTGAGCAAGGGTAAGCAGACAGGGACCCTGTCTGGCCTGAGAACAGAATTTCTTGGGAAGGGGGACTCCTCTCCTTTTATTTATTTATTTTTAATGTGTTACAGGCCTGAGGCTCACAGGTCACTGGTGCTTAAAGCTGGCCAGCTAACCTCTCCCCAGCAGAGCGCCCCTACAGGAGCAGGGGGCACAGACTCATTCCGTTAGGCTAAGCGTACCATCCTCAGGCAGGACAGCCCTCAGGGACCAGAAGGACAGTCCCACACAAAGCGATGAGACCAGTCATCCCGTGCTCATCTGCACTGGTCCTTGTGCTCGAATGCAGGGCTCCCTGGCCCCCGAGACCACGGGGGTGCCAGTGGAGGAGGAGGATCCCTTCTTCAAGGTCCCTGTGAACAAGCTGGCGGCCGTCGTCTCCAACTTTGGCTACGACTTGTACCGCGTGAGATCCAGGGAAAGCCCCGCTGCTAACGTGCTCCTGTCTCCGCTCAGCGTGGCCACGGCGCTCTCTGCCCTTTCGCTGGGTGAGTTCCTGGATGCAGAAAGCCCTGGATCCTAGAGCTGCCCCCCGGCCTCTGCACATATCTGACTCTAAGCCCTGGAGACACTTCACTCAGGGAGGGTGAAGAGGGCCGAGAGGCTGGGCCTGGGGGTCCCGGCGTGTGCGGAGTGGGAGCTCAGGGGGGCAGAGCACTGCTGACACGGGTGTGTGGCCTCGGGACCACTTATTGACATTCCTTAAGCGAGCTTCTCCTATGTGCCAGCCTCGCCAGTGTGGCTAGGTTCTGGGGACATAACTGCACACAAACAGGCACGGTCTGTGCCCTCGCTCGGGTCACACAGCTGAGCCCACGGGGGAAACAAATAAACAGGAAACTGCAGAACAGTGTGGTAAGTGTTGTGATGGGAGAAGCACGGACTTGAACCCTCACTCCCACCCTTATATCTCTCTAGGCCTGATGCCTTTAGCCTACCTTCAGGAAAATCTATTTTTCCTCCATTGCCTTCAAATTCCTTTCCACCTAGAATGTCTCCAGTACCAGACTTAGGGTGCAGTGTCCCTGCTCTGTCCCAGGAGCTGGCCTGACTTGGGCCCCAGTGGGCAGTTACAGAGGTTCACACGCCCATCCCTCTGGCAGGAGCGGAGCAGCGGACAGAAGCCAGCATTCACCGGGCTCTCTACTATGACCTGATCAGCAAGCCAGACATTCACAGTACCTATAAGGGACTCCTTGCCTCTGTCACCGCCCCGGAGAAGAACCTCAAGAGCGCTTCCCGGATCGTCTTTGAGAGGAGTGAGTTGCCCGGGCTGCCTGAGGCGCATGGGGCTCTGTGTTGCACATGGAGGTTTCCTTCTAAACACCAGAGCACGTCTGCCCCGGCCAGGCCTGGCCCTGGTGGGCAGGAAGGGGCCCTGTGAGCCCAGAGAGGATCGGAAAGAGGAAATGAGCTGAGGGAGGCAGTGGGAGGGTCGGGCGAGGGCAGTAGTGTGAAGAGAAACAGTAATGAGTGAGATCTGTTGTTCCCCGTCCAGTGCCTGGGGAAGCTGGCACAGAGTCCTGGCGCGTCCCAGGAGGATGCCAGAAGTCAGGGCCTGCTGAGGGTCAACCAGAACCTCTCAGAGAGGATGCTGGGTTAGCTCTCAGAGCACACTAACCTCTGCCCCGTCTCTTCGCAGAGTTGCGGATAAAAGCCAGCTTTGTCGCACCCCTGGAAAAGTCGTATGGGACCAGGCCCAGAATCTTGACTGGCAACAATCACTTGGACCTTCAGGAGATTAACAACTGGGTGCAGGCCCGGATGAAAGGGAAAATCGCTAGGTCCACGAGGGAAATGCCCAGCGGAATCAGCATTCTCCTTCTTGGTGTGGCTTACTTCAAGGGTGAGGGCTTCTCCACTTGGCTTTTGGCCAAGGGTAGACAATGAGTGTCAGATGGGGCCAGGAAAGAGGGGAAGTCAAAGGCGGCAGAGGAGGACCCAGGAGAGGCACCTGCCTGAGGGCTGCCTGCTTGTCATCAAACCCAAGGCAAACATTGGATAAGTGCCTACAAAGTGTAAGGGGCCGTGGAGAAAGACTAGCAGAGATAAGGGGGCACTCCCACTCTTGCACCTGTTTGGGGCAGGCACTGGTAGATTTCTGGCTGGAGCCAGGTGAGGGTCCAGGCCCAGCTCTGCCTGTACTGGCTGGAGAGCCCTGCACAAGCTTCATAGCCTTTTTGGGCCTGTTTTCTCGTCTCTCACTTGGGGATGATACACTGACTTCAGGGACACTCTGTCTGTGTCGTCTCCCATCTTTTTAAAAATTTTTTTAACATCTTTATTGGAGTATAATTGCTTCACAATGGTGTGCTAGTCTCTGCCTTACAACAAAGTGAATCAGCCATACATATATATATATATCCCCAATATCTCCTCCCTTTTGCGTCTCCCTCCCACCCTCCCTATCCCACACCTCTAGGTGGTCACAAAGCACAGAGCTGATCTCCCTGTGCTATGCAGCTGCTTCCCACTAGCTATTTTACATTTGGTAGTGTATATATGTCCATGCCACTCTCTCACTTCATCCCAGCTTACCCTTCCCCTTCCCCCATCTCCCATCTTCACATGGACCCTAGCATCATGCCCGGGGCACACGGCAGTTAGTTGATAAACCGTTGTTAGTTTTCTAACAACATTCTTCTAGGCTGTGTTGATGTGCCCAAGTCTATTCCACGGGCCCAGTGGGAGGCCAGCCCTATTCATATGAGCCTTGGGTGGGATTTTGGGCAGCCTCCCCTTAAAATGTCTATCAGGCAGTGTTGAGAGTGGACCCCTAAACTCCTAGAGTAAAGTCCTCCCTGAAGCACTGAGCTCCAGGACATGAAAGAAGCCGTTACAGACCAGCATGTTAAAGGCCACATTAAACTATCGGCTTGCTGTGTGAGCGCTGGCAATCACTTCACCTCTCTGGGGTTCCGGGCTTTTTCAGCTATGAGAGGGTTGATGGCATGACGTCGAGGTCCCTTCCAGCTCTGGCCTCCCTGGATTGTCTTCCGGACACAACACTGTAGAAGTGTACACCAGTTTACCTTTCTCCTAGGCTATCACAGAACTTGAATAAACCCGACAATCTACCTATTTCCTCCTGAGTTTACGTATGGAAGGTATTCAGGACCCTAGAAATTTTGTGGTCCAGACTGCACATTCTGAGAGAGAGCTATCCCTGATGTGTCAGGGCCTCTGACGACTAAGATTCCTGTAGCCAGGCAATTTTCAGCAATATGCTTTGGCCTCAGCACGGTCCCAATGCCTTTCTGGTCTCCTGGGGCTCAGGGCACTCCATTTGTTTCATTCCAGGGCAGTGGGTAACAAAGTTTGACTCCAGAAAGACTTCCCTAGATGATTTCCACTTGGATGAGGAGAGGACCGTGAAAGTCCCCATGATGTCAGACCCTAAGGCCATTTTACGCTACGGCTTGGATTCTGATCTCAACTGCAAGGTCTGTAGGGGAAGGGCGAGTAGTGGGTGCGGGGACAGGCTGGATGGTGTAGTGGGAATAGAATGACTTTTGAGATCTGACAGCTGTCTAAATTTTACCTGCTGTGTGACTTTCAGTAAGTTAATAGTTTCTCTGAGCCTTTTTTCCTCAAAATAAAGGGGCATAGTTATCTAAACTTATCCTCTCACTCAGGGTTTCCTGTAAGGGTTGATAAGGTAATGTGAAATGGGCCCTCAAGACTGGGCACTCAAGGGACTTCCCTGGTGGTCCAGCGGTTAAGACTCTGCGCTTCCAATGCAGGGGATGTGGGTTTGGGGAACTAATAATAAGCATGAAATTAAAAAATTTAAAAAAAAGATTGGGCACTCAAATGCTGGTGTTAATTCTTGTCTTTTCTTTCCTTCTTTTTCTCTCTTTTTTTTTGGGAGAACTTATATTTCTAGAAGTCAAAGTTAAACTTTCAAAAACTGTCACAAACTCCAAACTGCTGGCATTCTAAGTCTTTCATACCTGACTTTTGAAAATTCGAAGTCAGTAGTTCTTAACTTTTTTCTTTGGAAATCGGACAAAACACCTGAAGCACTGGAGAGAAATGCCACGTATGCATTTCTGTAGATGATTTTAGGGGCTCTTGGGACCTCTGATGCCATCTGTCCTGTGGACCTGAGGTTAAGGACCTCTGCTCAAAGGGCCATTGTATTGCTGCTTCTGTGTGCTCTGCCCGGCGTCCCCATTTCCGGTCCAGGGCTCTGTACATAACAGATGATCAGTTTAACTGTTGGCAGACAAACCTTGGGAGAAAACACAGACCTGGAATTCAATTCTAGCTCTTTAGAACCACAGGAAAAAATTCTTTCAGCAGATAACTTCAGTTGGTATTAGGCCCAGGTAAGAAAAGACAATGGCCTACTTTTTGAAGAAACATCAGTAGACATCTTGCTGCCGGAAAGCAATAGCTTAGAGGGACAACTGTTACATAGATGAGGGGCTGGGAAAGCGTGGCCGGGCCTGGTTACAGGAGAGGAGAAGGCGGCTTGGGGGTGTGTGTCTACCTCTAGGCTCCTGGGCTCCAAAGGACTAACGCATGTGCTTCCTCCCTGTTGTTTCAGATTGCCCAGCTGCCCTTGACCGGGAGCATGAGTATCATTTTCTTCTTGCCTCTGAAAGTGACCCAGAACTTGACCATTATAGAAGAGAGCCTCACCTCTGAGTTCATTCATGACATAGACCGAGAACTGAAGACTGTTCAAGCGGTCCTGACCATCCCCAAGCTGAAGCTGAGTTACGAAGGCGAACTCACAAAGTCCGTGCAGGAGTTGAGTATGTTTCTTCAAGACCTCTTTGCCCCTGGGGTGGGTGGGGTCGAGTCTCTGAGCCTTCCACCTTGCTAAGCAGTACGCAAAGGCTCCATGGCATTGTACCGAGGCCAGGGATGATTCCTTAATTCTAATAGTGCTGGAGGGGAAGACTGAACTGCCTTCCTTATCAGACTCATTCCTCAGCCCCAAGAGCATACGTCCTATAACAGCAACTCAGAACACTGCCTCTCAAGATAGGTCTGTTGACCTGGTTTCTAATCTTAACCTCACTTGCTGTGTGCTCCTGGGCAAGTCACTTAACCCTTAACCAGCCCAGAGCTCTACATACCTCAAAGAAGGTCAAAAGTGGTGTTCCACTCCCGGCTTGCTTGCCTTCTTGAGAATCAGAATTTAAGAATCAGGACTGTACTCTTCCTCAGGGTGTTGATGAGGCAAAGGTTTTAACGGAAATCTCTCTCAATCTCTGCAGAGTTGCAGTCCTTGTTTGATTCACCAGACTTTAGCAAGATCACGGGAAAACCTATCAAACTTACTCAAGTGGAACATCGCACTGGCTTTGAGTGGAATGAAGATGGGGCGGGTACCACCCCCAGCCCAGGGCTCCAGCCTGCCCACCTCACCTTCTCCCTGGATTATCACCTTAACCAACCTTTCATCTTTGTACTGAGGGACACAGACACAGGGGCCCTTCTCTTCATAGGCAAAATTCTGGACCCCAGGGGCACTTAATACTCCAATTTAATGTTCAAATACCCCAGAAGAAGACAACGCTAGAGGGATGGCAGATTATATATTACACAAAGGCTGCCCCTATGTTTCAATGTATACTTTGCAATAAAAGTGCTTTATCCTTAACTTTTGTTATCCTGTTCCTCCTATTTTGAGCTATGTTAAATTTAATATGAAGATAAATAACCCTTTAGGAATTTGCTGGTCCCGTATTTATAGCCTGGGTCTAACTAAACTCTGCAGAAAGTCACCAGGTGAGATAAGAACTGTAGTTGTTTGCATTGTATGATGTCGGGATTGATTCTCTGCTCTGTGGGGTTTACAGACTAGGACATTAATCTCCCTGGGAAGGGATTTCCTGTCTCCACAATCAGTGGACCATGCTCTTAAATACACCAGACTTTAGGTTTTAATGCAAGCACGGATATCCCCCAGTCAAGCTAATGTCACCTGACAACACAGGATAACATGCAGACAGATAAGGGAGGAAGTTTGTAACTTCAGGAAATAATTCTTTATTTTATAGAGCATTTAAAGAAAGCTCTCAAGCTCACATAAAATGAGGTCTGCTATGTAAAATTCTACACATATTCTTTTTAATGAAGGGGGCCTATTTTACAAAGTACAACAGATCCTCCTTTTTCAGGAACATGAAACATGCCAAGTGTCTGGAAAAGAACTACAGAATTGGTCACAAGACTAAATTTTTCTTCTTGAAAGAGTTAGCTCTACCAGAACATCTCATTGGCCACAGCCCTTGCCGAAGTGAGTTAGTAGAAAGGAAGATAAATGCGATTCTGCCTGCCCTTCATTCAAATATTTGAGTGTGAACCATGTTCTGAACACTCAGCTTCCTGAAAAGCTACTGCCAGGCAGCTTCAGGGCTATTCAGTTCCTGATTATAATGCCGGGGCAACCACTGGGCACTTCTTGGGCATGGCCGGGGTGGGCAAGCTCTCAAAGCAGCGTGTATTCTTTTCCACCAACTCATCTGAACCATTTGGTCCCCAGTGGTGATAGAGCACCCAGGGTTCAGATCCAGAGTCTCCCGGCCTTCTGACCGGGATGGGGTTTAGACTATTGCTACACATCCAGGTAGACAACGGCTATCATTCCTACTTTTTGTCTCTTAAGTGTGAGCAATGCCCGCACCCTCAACATCTTCTGAAGTTGCTTTTTTTTTTTCCTTCTCAGTAATTATGCAGTCTGTATTTCATTTGCCTGCTTGCGGAGGTAGAAAAAAGCGGTCTCTTTTCAGGCTTGCTAATAAACAGAACTCAGAAACAATGTGTTATAAAGTCATTGCTACAAGCTTGATTTTATTAGTGTTTGGTCAGTGAGTCTGCCCAGAGTATAGAATGAAAACCAGAGAATAAGGACTCGAAAACTGGTAGAAAACAAATTTAGAGTTGCCATCCTAGGAAGAAATTGCCCAACAATAAAATGGCCCCATATTTATTTCTCTATTCACAATTTATACTCCACCGGTTTTAACAAAGGATTCAAGGAAGCTAGGTACCATAAATGAAACTATATCTCCAGAGGTAAGAAGCCTCACTAATTTCTTGCTTATAATTATTTTTCAATTACAATACAACTATTAAGAGTTTAAGTTCCCACTGGAGTGGTACACAACATTTCATTACTACTAGAAACCATAGGAATGTTCCAGGGAAACAGACTATCATCATTTAGTGAGGTGGCGTCTAGCCAAAACCCCAGGCTAACATCCAGATGCCTGCAGATCAGCTAAAATCCTTTTAAAGGGCTTAGGCTCTCCAGATACCAGTTTTAAGTTTTTTCTGGGAACCGGGAGTTTTTGTTGCAGAGCAGTTAACTACTTCAAGAAACATGCATCAAAACAGGTGAGCACGTCGCCAACTGCAAAGCTTTCTAAGCCCTCCCCTCCCCTCATACACTAGGCTTGTGATTGTCGGGCAAGTCCTGTATTGTTTGGCGACAGCTCAGCAGCAACAGACCCTCTTTAACTCCTCCCACACGGGCTCCTTTCCTGTTGGTCAAGGCCCCCTTGGGACCCTATTCGTTGGGTCCCACAGGGATGGGCGGCAAGTCCAACAAACAGGATTTCATCTTTTGTAGCTCCTGGATCTCATCATTCCAAGGGCCATAGTGCACCAGCAGAACCTTTTCTGCCTGTTGTATTGTGTTCAGAGCTTCGGGTATTGCAAACCTGAACCGAAGGAGGTAATAGGAGTGAATCCACCCATTCAATCAGGCAAACATTAACTGAGGGCCTACTCGTACCCTGTGGAGAATGTAAAGTAGATCTTTTTTGTCTTCAAGGATCTTACAATCTACAAGGGCAGATAAGACTCTCAGAAACACACTGAAAGGCAGAGTTTGAGATGAAAGTTATGAAAAAAAGGTATAAAGATTCCAGGATTCTGAGAAACAGGCAGATCTCAAAGCACTAATCTGATATTTACCCCAAGGTTTACTCAGGAGTCTCTGCCTTAGAGTCACGGAGTCCGCCTATGGCCTGACTCTGCAGCCCTTTCCCTCTCTCTGACGGGGTGGACTGCCTCTATGTCTTGGGTATCAGGTCCACCCACCTCATAATCCTAGGACCGAGCTTCAAACACTTTACCACACAGCAGCTTTACCAAGGCTGGACATATTCCATCTAGAAATACTGACATTAGGGCCTCCTAGTGATCTCAGTTACAAAAGCGGGTGAGGCATCAACTCATCAACCCTACTGTTCTTTCCTTTGAACCTTTAAAGCTGGGTTTCTCAACCTTGACACTATTGACATCTGGGGCCGGATGCTTCTTAGCTGTGTGTGTGCGGGGCTGTCCCGTGCACTGTCCTCCACCCTGAGTCATGACAATCAAAAATGTCTCCAGACGTTGCCAGATGTCCCCTGGGGAGCCAGATGACTCGTGCTTGATTACAGCTGCTTTAAAAGGAATAGGACCAGGGGGAAGGAAGAGGCCCTGGAGCTGAGGGTGCTGAGAATGAGTGCTGAGGGGGGGAGGTGTGAATAACTGCCTGGGGTGGGGGCGGGGCGGGGGAGGGGACTGAGAAGAACCGCTATGACTTGGCGGTGGCGGGTTGGGGGGCGGGGGCCTGGGCAAGTTCTCCCTGGGAAACTCCCTTCAGAGCTAAGAGCTTCCCCATATCTCTCAGGAGGAAATTCTAAAGTTTCAAGTCTGTCAGCAGAACAGAAGGAAGAATCTCTCCTAAAGGGAAAATAAAGACGTGTCAACATGCTTAAAAGCACTGTAGAAAAAAAAGGAATACACAGAAGAGCCTAATAAAAGAACAGTATGTGGCCCGGTGAAGTGCTAGGAAGCAAGAGAAAGACTTACCCGTTGAAGAAGATTTGGGCCAGTTTGAAGAGTTCATGGCCCATCTCAACACTGGATGGCCCGTGGCGAACCTCCACCACTCGGAGACTCTTCTGTAGATGGGTGGCTGACCTCTCCCAGTCCCCTGCAAAGAAAGGAAAATCTGGTTCCAGAAAAGAACCACAGTCAACTGTGGATGAACATTTTCAGGGTAAGCAAAGCTAAATGGAAGTGAGAGCAGCCTCAGCCAAAAGACTAAGAGAGAACCAACCAGAAGAGGCTAAGATCATGACCAAACACACAAGGCAGGCTCACTCCTTGGAGCGGAAGGTGAAGACACACACCTTACCTAAGGCAGCATAGGCCTGGGCCAGGTCATCCTCGATTTCTCCCACCACGCTGTGTTCCGCCAACAGGAAGCTCTCAGCATCATGCTGGCATGCCAACAACAGCTGAATGGCTCGCTCTATCAATTCAAAGGAAAGTGGCCTCGTTACAGACACAAACCCCGTCTTAGAAATGAGAACCCAGCCCTTAAATTGTCTATGGGCTGGGCTGAATGTGGAAACCCCACTTTGTCTCCTTGGCTTGTGATCAACCCACAATTTTTGTTCCAATAAAGCTGTTCTCTTATGTTTTCTCTTTCAATAGCAAAAGGTGCTGGGTGAGGCCTTCCCTCATTTACTGTGGGTTTCCAACTTCAGTTTGAAGTGGAATGACTACATTCCATTTATGGTCATTATTTCTCTTGACTCAGAAATCTAAGCTAAAGGTCAACTTTCATAAAAATAGGGTAAATAAATTCCCACGATGTCAAGCTCTAAGGCAGAGTTTTCGAAGGTAACGAGGGGTTCCATCACTCCCTTTCTGGAAAAAGTAGGATACTTACACCCATTGGGCACATGCCCCACTGCCCTTTATTTTTATTTTTTAAAATATTTATTTATTTATTTATTTTTGGCTGCCTCAGGTCTTAGTTGCCACACGTGGGATCTTTTGTTGTGGTGCGCGGGCTCCAGAGCATGGGCTCAGTAGTTGTGGCGCTCGGGCTCTCTAGTTGTGGCGCACGGGCTCCAGAGTGCTTGGGTTCTGTAGCTGCGGCACGTGGGCTCTCTAGTTGTGGTGCGTGGGCTCAGTAGTTGTGGTGCACAGGCTTAGTTGCCCTGCGGCATGTGGGATCTTAGTTCCCAGACCAGGGATCAAACCTGCCTCCCCTGCGTTGGAAGGCGGATTCTTAACCACTGGACCACCAGGGAAGTCCCCCCACTGCTCTTTAGAAGAGAGATGATGCTCTGATGAGGGCAGAACAATTTCTCTAGTAAATTAGGTCACGAGGCCCTCGAATTAAACTAAATGACACTGAACTTCTGGATATGCACAAAGATCACGGGTGTCAGAGATAACCCGTTAGTCTTTAACTAACTCTGATGCCTAAGAGAACAACAGCTTAAATCAGTTGGCCCTTTTTCAAGGACACCATGCAAACTGAGCTGGTAAGGGTTTGGTCTCATTGGCCTACATAGCCATCTTGTGGCTGGCATGGGGATAATTAAATTCAATTCTTCAGTCTTCACTGAGTATCCCTGAATTCAAGGTGATCTCAAAATGAATAAAAGGGAAGGGGCTGGAGGACCAAAGCAGGGAGCCAGTCTCACCTAGTTCGCCATTTCTGAGAAGCTTCCGGGCCATCCCCACCTGCTGCTGAAGGTCCTGTAGCTGAGAGACTAGGTGATCTCTGCTGACTGATTCCGTACAAGATGTGCTGCCACAGCTCAGAACATCACCTCCCTGTGGAAGTCAGTTTTGTCTTTATTCCTGTACCAGAGTCCGCTAGCGACACTGCATGTGCTTACATTATAGGACTGTTCCAGAGCTTCCGACCCTACTGGGGGAAAGACTCCTGCAGTAACACACCATGACCAAGGGCAGACTGAATTTGGTTTGATGGCGGCAATTGCAATGAAAGCAGGAGCTGATCCCTGCTTGAGATTTACTTTTTGCAACCAAATTAAACTGGTACAGACCACAATTTCTTTCCATCTTGATAGCCCCTCTCTTATTTCTCTCTGGGGCTGGGACTTTGGATGACAGACACATTTCTAGTGGTTATGAAAAAGCCATAAGGAAGCAAATAGAAAAAAGGTGCTGGGTGAGGCCTCCCCACATTTGTCCTCGGGCTTGTGACTTCAGCTTTCCAACACAACCAGCTCCATGTTCTACTTACGGTTCTAAGACATTTGCTGTTTTTCAGATGCCAGAATCTGTGGCCCCATTTGGCAAGAGCAACCTGACTTCTCCGGAGGATCCTTTCCCACCCTCCTGAAGTCAGGGCCTGGGGGCTGAGTGGGGAGCATGTGGCTCCGATCTAGCCCAAATGGCTGGGGGGAAACTGTGAGTCTGATTTTCCTCCAGACGCAGGTATCAGGTTGATAAAACACAATAAGATTTTTGCCCAGATCTCTGTTAGAGTACATATGTTTTTATCCTTCTGGACCGGGGGGATCTGATGCTGGAGCTGCTAGCAGCCATCTGGTCACCACAAGAGGGAAGTCTGTCTGAGGTTGGGCTACATAATACAGAAAATGGAGCTGAGGGAGGTAGAAAGAAAAATTAGGTCTTGGTGACATTATCTGAGCCCCTGGATCATGTTGTATTTGAAGTACCCCTACCCTGGGACTTCTTAGTGATTTACTTGAGCAAATAAATTCCCGGTCTCCCTGAACCCCAAATCAGTTTAGGTGGGATTTTCTGTTCTTTGCAAGAAAGAGATCACTAAATCCAACCTTTCCCTGTGGTTCCTGCAGGGGGGTAATCAATGTGCGGGGAAGATGGGCAAAAGGGAAGAGAGAGTACTGCTATCAGCACCTCTAAGTCCCAATGGTTTCCTCCTAAAGATTTAAGGCCTTTAGGCTGGATAACTGACCGCCAGGAAAAGCAAAGAGAAGGGAAGGGAGAAAGAGATTCACCTGCAGGAGTGCTCCGCAACGGTGACAACAGAAAGCTTCCCACCTGGGCCCCTGCGAGGGTCTCTGCTTCTCACGTTCACAAGGGGGACAGTTGCAGTCAAAGAAATATTGAGACCTCAGCTTCTGGCGCCTCTCGGCAACACCCATCCTGCTCTCGTGGGGCCCTGCAGAGACACCACGCTTGGCCAATATTTAAAGCAAAAGAGCATCAAGCACTACTTAAAAAACTTCAGCTTAGCGGAGGGTCTGGTCAATCACTCATCATGCGACAGGTACCTTTCACTCAAACATTTGTGGAACTAGATAGAGAAACAGGCTTCTAAGTTGCGGGGACAGGAAGAAAAAGAAACCAAGAAGTTGTTCCTGGCCTATTTTCAGAATAGGACATTTACAGGGATCGAGCAGGGAGTGTCTACACGATAGTGTAGACACAACAGGGCCTAGTGAGGAGGCTTTTCTTCCCCGTAAGTATGCACTGCCTCTGCCAGGATGCAGACTCTGCACAGGTGAGGCACCTGCCCTGTGACTTGCTCAGGCAAATGCACCCCGTCCTTTTCTGCTGGAGAAAGATGGACAGGAGAGAGGATGGAGGGCTCACCATAGCAGTGGAGAATCTCCTGCCCTTTTCTGATCTGCTGAGATGCCCGAACGGTGGCGACGGTGCTAATGAAGGACACACTGGTATTGGGGCTGCAGGAATGGTTCAGGAGGCTGACGACGGGGAACAGCCCCGTGGCAAGGCGCACCTGCCTGCTGTCGGTAATGAGGTTCTCTTCAGATCCTGAGGGTGCAAGGGGAAAAAGGGAAAAATGTGTCAGGACACTCGTCCTGGCCTCGCCCTCCATTCCTCAGCAGACGAGCTGGGCAGTCGGGCCTGAAGCGTGGCTGAGTCAGAGCTCCACAAGCTGGATCCGAGATAAATCAGATGCAGCATGACTCAGAGCCAACTCTGGTTCCCGGGAAGCAAAGCGAATGAGCACATGAAAAGTCCACCAGCATCTTGGAACCTAACCACTGTGTCTCAATACCACAAAAAATCCAAAGATTAGAATTTATAGGGAGCAATAAAAAAAGAATTATCAGTAGGGAGCCTTCCAGATAGACAGTTTCATAATGTTCATGACAACATGGAAACCAGAGTACCAGATGAGGTTATTTCCTAAAGACTTTTAGAGTCCAAGTGTTTTTGTTTAACTGGTCTTTGGTTGGTTAATAGAACAAGTAACCTAATTACTATCCTAAACTAAATAGGCCTGTCATATATTTTTAAAAATCAATATTTCTTATGCTCATCTCTACATTCTGCCCTTTGTCCCAACTTGATGGGAAATCAGTCAAGCAGTAGTTCTCACTGAAAAAACTCTTTGGACCACTTCTATTCCAGACAGTCTCATGTCCCTAACCATCTCTTCTTTGAAGCACAATTAAACCAGCAATTTAACCACGTGATTGAAAATTAGGAAGGAAGGAAGAAAAAAGCCTCTAAGCAGTGAGGCTATTTCTGCACCAAGGCTCATGCACTTACATTCATATGTGAATTCTCTGTATTCTGCTGCAGGCCCACTTCCTCTTATTTTAGTCACAGTTCGAACTGGCGTGGTTATTCAGTTTCTCAGCCCACCACAGTCCAGAAACAGAGAACTAATAAGAGGCAGGTTTTCTGACAATGGCAAGGGAGACGGGGACAGACTGGAGGAGGAGGCAGAAAACTTATACAAGAATAACAGCCTCAGGCAAACAAAAACACTAGCACCACTTCGAGCTTAACCAGAGGTTCTCAGACTGACACCATACTTGCACGGGTTTTTGTCATAGCTATCTATGTCTCAGGAGGATGCATGTACAGATAACCTTGGGCATACAGAAAGGCTTAAACTGTGTTCAGCAGCCGTGGTGTAAGCATGAGGAGATAATGTTTCTGACAAAGCTGGATGAAATATGAAAGATATTGGTACTTAGAGGGGAACTTTCAGTTTTCTGGAAAACTGATAAGCCATCAGATAATTGTGTTATCACCATATATGCCAGGAATCTCAATGCACCAATCACCAAATAATGTGGTCTAGATACATATGAAATGAATAAAGAAAATACAAACCATCATGTGAAAATGTTTTAGAAAGGAAAACATTAACTATAAGGAATAATACTGTCTCTCTGCAGACAATTCTATTACCTGCTGCTGTGGAAGACAAGAATTAGAACAAGTAAATAAAATTTGCAGGGAATCCAAATGACTCAATTTTAGTCAACAATTCTACAGATTGTATTGAAATCTTTCATTAGAGCTTCTCCTAAGAGCTTAACTGATTTTAGTGTCCCCTCCCCCCAACCCTTGTCCAATGCCTACCTTCTGGTACATGTACTAATGAGCAGTAGAAATGCTAAAAGGTAAGGAGGCAGCAGGAAGGAGCAGCACAGGGCAGTCTGTCGTCTGAATAATCAGCCTCTGCATAATTAAAAGTTGACTTGCATTCCCAACTACTGATAACTGGCAATCTATATTAGAACAGCTGCTAAAATGTTCCCAGAGAAAATTATCACAATACACATGAGTAATGTCAGCTTCGTGAATTATTTATGGATTATCCTCTAACAGAAGTAGGCCCAGGAACACAGTGGGGTGAGTATTTATGTCAGAGTTGAATTTCTCTCTAATTATCTCTACAAAATTAAGTATTGATTTTAAAAATTATTCAATATTTTGCATTAGTCATCTATTAGCAGAGATCATAGAAAGTGAGAATGTGTATGTACCTTAACTACCAAATTTAATATGTGACATTTTGTGCACAAAACAAACAAAAAACAAAAAAAGAGGGCCTGAATATTTTACGAAAAGTGTACCTCGCTAATATCCTTAGTACATTTAGTAAAGAAAAAAAGATTCATTCACAATACTTTCAGAATATACCTATGCTGGTAGATATTTTACAAAACAAGAACTTTTTGTGTAAAACAAGCCATCAAGGACCCACAGGGAAGGTAGATTCCTCGGTTGCTGAAGAGTGAAAGCAAACGGCAGTGAACTGATCTGAACCTCCACAGAACCTCATTAAGCCTCGTTATGATGTGAATCTAGATACATCACGAATATGCCATTCCCACCGAGAGAGATCCACATACACCAAGGTCTGGAATACCATCAGTGGCCAGTTCTATCCCTTAAAATAAGTACCAAAGAGAGATTTCTGAGGAACTTTGATTAAATAGGATTTATACAAAGATAATAACATACATTTTTATAGGTTTTGTCAAAGTCTATCCAAGTTAACACTTTAATCCTTCTTCTGTGCTACTAATGAAACAGCTGCTAATGAAATTCAATGAGAACACTAAACTGGGAGGTGTTGGAACCCCAAAGAAATAATAAAAAGGGATGAAACAAGATTAGAAATATTAGCAGACTGAGATAAAATTAGACTGAATTAACAAATGAAAGTGAACATTGCTGGTGGGCGTGTAACTGGTACAACTTTCCTGGAGGGCAATTTTGCAATATGTATCAAGTGCCTTAAAAATGTTCACGTAAAAAAATGCTCTTATCATTTGAACTATTTTATTGTTTAAAGAAACTAATTAAATTAAAAAAGAAATACATGGCAATGAGAAAAAAATTAAAAAACTGGAAATTATAGAGAAAATAACAGTCATTTATAATCCTCTCAGTCAGCTATAAGATTTTGGTGCATTTTCTTAGTCTTCTTTCTAGCCTTATATATGGATTTTTAACATAATTGGCAACATGGTGCACATGGTGATTTGTAAGTTATTTCTTTTTTAAAATTATTATTTTTTATTTTATTTTTAAAATACATTTATTTATTTATTTTTGGCTGTGTTGGGTCTTTGTTGCTGTGCGTGGGCTTTCTCTAGTTGCGGCGAGCGGGGGCTACTCTTCCTTGCCGTGCGCAGGCTTCTCATTGCGGTGGCTTCTCTTGTTGTGGAGCACAGGCTCTAGGCGCGTGGGCTTCAGTAGTTGTGGCATGTGGGCTCAGTAGCTGTGGCTCACGGGCTCTAGTGCACAGGCTCAGTATTTGTGGTGCATGGGCTTAGGTGCTCCACGGCATGTGGGATCTTCCTGGACCAGGGCTCAAACCTGTGTCCCTTGCATTGCCAGGCGGATTCTTTTTTTTTTTAAAATTTTTGTTTATTTATTTTTGGCTGCATTGGGTCTTCATTGCTGCACATGGGCTTTCTCTAGTTGCGGCAAGCGGGGGCTACTCTTCCTTGCAGTGCGCGGGCTTCTCATTGTGGTGGCTTCTTTTGCTGCGGAGCATGGGCTCTAGGCACACAGGCTTCAGTAGTTGTGGCTCGTGGGCTCTAGAGTGCAGGCTCAGTAGTTGTGGCACACGGGCTTAGTTGCTCCGCGGCATGTGGGAATCCTCCTGGACCAGGGATCGAACCCATGTTCCCTGCATTGGCAGGCGGATTCTTAACCACTGCGCCAACAGGGAAGCCCGCCAGGCGGATTCTTAACCACTGCGCCAACAGGGAAGCCCTGTAAGTTATTTCTTTTTCACTTAATATATCATGGCCATTTCTTTATACCCTAACCTGAAATGTATATTAAAATTAAAAAAAGGACTTCCCTGGTGGTGTAGTGGTTAAGAATCCGCCTGCCAATGCAGAGGACACGGGTTCGACCCCTGCTCCGGGAAGATCCCAAATGCCCCGGAGCAACTAAGCCGGTGAGCCACAACTACTGAGCACACGTGCCACAACTACTGAAGCCCACACACCTAGAGCCTGTGTCCTGCGAAGAGAAGCCACTGCAATGAGAAGCCTGTGCACTGCAACGAAGCGTAGCCCCCGCTCGCCACAACTAGAGAAAGCCCGTGTGCAGCAACGAAGACCCAACACAGCCAAAAATTAAAAAAAATTAAAAAATAAAAATGAGCTGCATAGTTGCTAGAGATGTTCTCTCATTTTGTCACTCACATTTTAATTTTTGTTTACGGGTGTTTGGAGGTGGGGAATGTTAATACAACAACTATTTCATTTGCTGACAATGCTGTGTGCCAGCAACTTTGCTTGGGCTCAGCTGAACGTTCTTTCTGCTAGTCTTGCCTGGGATTACCCATATGATTGCAGTCATCTGGCACGTGGTCTTTCGTCCTCAGGGAGGCTAGCCCAGGCTTGTTCACAGTCCACACCATCATTTTAAGAAGGTAACAATGGCAGCTGCAATGTCTCTTTTTTTTTTTTTTTTAATAAATTTATTTATTTTTGGCTGTGTTGGGTCTCCGTTGCTGCGTGCGGGCTTTCTCTAGTTGCAGCGAGCGGGGGCTACTCTTCATTGTGGTGTGTGGACTCCTCACGGCGGTGGCTTCTCTTGTTGCGGAGCACGGGCTCTAGGCACGCGGGCTTCAGTAGTTGTGGCACGCGGGCTTCAGTAGTTGTGGCTCACGGGCTCTAGAGCACAGGCTCAGTAGTTGTGGCGCACGGGCTTAGTTGCTCCACAGCATGTGGGATCTTCTGGGACCAGGGCTCGAACCCGTGTCCCCCACATTGGCAGGTGGATTCTTAACCACTGCACCACCAGGGAAGCCCCTGCAAGGTCTCTTTTAAGGCTTAGACTCATTAAGTCACATAACATCACTTGTACTGCATTCGGCAGGGGAAATTTCTCCTTGATGGGAGAAAAATCAATGTCAAGTTGCAAAGGGGCAAACATACAGGGATGGGAGGAACTGTTGTGGTCATTTTTGCAGAGTCTTCCCTAGAGGCCTGGAGGTTCATCTAGTCCTCTTATTATCCATATGAGAATACTGACCCACACAAAGGTTCAGTCCCTGAGCTGAGGGTAAGTGGTTAGACTGAGCGGAACAGGAACTCAGGTCTGCTGCCTCCTAGTCCAATGTTTTCATTCCTTCAAGGACCTCTTTCACCCACATTCTCTGTCTTCTTTTCTGATTATAGCGTTTTTGAAATTTGGTATTTAAGTTAAATCTAGCTATATTCTAATTACCTAAATTTGGTATTATATACTTTAGAAAGCTTCTCTTACCACCTTAAAACGATGTAAAAGTTCACTTATCTTTTTCTAGATATTTTCTGGTTTAATTTTAATTTATTAATTATTATTATTATTATTTGGCTGAGCTGCGTGGCTTGTGGGATCTTAGTTCCCCAACCAGAGATTGAACCTGGGCCCTTGGCAGTGAAAGCTTGGAGAACCACCACTGGACTGCCAGGGAATTTCCTGAATTTTTAAATATTTAACTTTTTAATGGCTTGAAGAAAGAATCTAATACTTTTGGGGGGCTATCACATTAGTGCCATACTGTTTTTAATTACTGTAGCTCAATGCTGATATGAAATCTGATAGTACCAAGCCCCTTCAGTACTCTTTAAAACAGAAAGGCTACTCTTTTCTTCTTTTTTTAATATTTATTTATTTACTTACTTACTGATTTTGCCTGTACCAGGTCTTAGTTGCGGCATGTGGGATCTTTAGTTGTGGCATGTAGGCTCTTAGCTGTGGCAGGCGGGCTTCTTAGTTGCGGCATGCAAACTCTTAGCTGTGGCATGCATGTGGGATCTAGTTCCCCGACCAGGGATCGAACCTGGGGCCCCTGCACTGGGAGTGCAGAGTCTTGCCCACTGGACCACCAGGGAAGTCCCACAAAAAGGCTATTCCTACCCATTTATTCAAGATGAACTTTAGAATCATTGTCAAATTTTAAGAAAAATCCAACTGTGATTTTGGTGGAAACTGCATTAGACTGATTAGGTTAATGTGGGGAAACTGCCATTTTTACAGTGTTCCGTGTTTCCTTCTAAGGATCTGGCATGTCTCTGCATTTATCCAAGCCTTGTTTTATATCCCTCCAAATTAAAATATCCTTCAACATTTCTGGAAGAAATCCTACTTGGTCATATATGATTGTTCCTTTAATAAACTGCTGGATGTGACATAGCAGTGATTTTTTTTCAGGGTTTCTACATCCATATTCACATGTGAGACTGGTCTATAGTTTTTACTCCGGGCTTTGTAAAATGAGTGGGAAAGGGTTCTTGGTTCCTCCATGCCCTGGAACAGTTTATACTGTATAAAAACGATCTGTTCCTTGAAAGATATTTTTCCTTTTATCTTTAAAAAATGTGGCTAAATATGTTCCTTAAAAGTTTTAAAGAACTCACATGAAAAAGAGTGGGTATGCCTTGTTTTTATGGAACTATTTTGATAACTTTTTCAATTTCTTCCACAATTACTAGATTTTTAAAGTATTTTCCTCCCTCTGGAAAAATTTAGGCAATTTATATTTTTCCACAAAGTTGTCTATTTACTATTTTCAAATTCAATAATCTAAAATTGTATTAAATATTTGCTATAAATTTTAGAATGAATTTATATCATTGGCTATATCCCCTTCATCGTTTCTAACTTTGTGGCGTTTTCCCCTAGATTTCTTAATTAGATTTGCCAAATCTTTGTCTCTATCAGGAGTCTGTAAACTGTAGCCTGTGTGCCAAATCCTGCCTGGTGCCTCTTTCTGTACATATGTGGTCTAAGAATGGTTTTTACTTTTTTTTTTGGCCATGCCATGAGGCTTGTGGAATCTTAGTTCCCCAATCAGGGATTGAACCTGGGCCCTCAGCAGTGAGAGCATGGAGTCCTAACCACTGGACCACCAGGGAATTCCTGTTTTTTACATGTTTAAGTGGTTGAAAAAAGGTGAAAAGAATAATTCTCATGAAATGAAAAATTTTAGGAAATTCAACTTTCAGTGTCAATAATAAACTTTTATTGGAGTCCAGCCAGGCTCATTCATATGTATACTTTCTATGGTTGCTTTCATGCTACAAGGGCAGTTGAGTAGTTGCAAAAGAGACCATACGTCCTGCAAAGCCCCAAATATTTACTATGTGGCGCTTTACAGAAAAAGTTGGCCAAACCCTGGTCTATAGGACACAAGCTTTGGTGGATATATCTCTGAATCCCCTATTTTATTATGTTATCTTGGTTTCCAGATCCTTATTAATATATTTGATCGAAGTCAGAGTGGTATATTAAAGTTTCTTACAACTATGGAGTTTTTGCCAGTTTCTCCTTGTATACTCAGTCACTTTTGTTTTATAGACACAATCTCTATGTTCCTGAGAGCTAAGGTTGATGATATATTGCAGAAGAGTCTCCTTTACAAAAATAAAATGCCTTCTTTGTTTTACTATATATCGTACCTTGAGCCCTACTGTTTCATATTAATATTAACACCCTGATTTACTTGTGATTCCTGACATGTCTTGCCCACTTTGTGTTAAGTGTCACTTTTGTAAACAGAATATACTTGGATTTTAATCTTTTTGACCCATTCTGAAAGATTAATTTAAGAGTTTAGCCCATTTTTATTTACTACTATAGACTCATTTTTATCATCTTCCTATCTTTTGCTCTGTGAACTATTTTTTTTAATGTTTTTTGTTTTTTCCCTAGAATGAAGGGAAAGGTTTACAACCAATTTTAAATTTACTAAAGTTACCACCATGTGAATAAGTGTTTTTAATTTTAAAAATATAGAACAGTTCAAAGAAAAAAGTAGCAATCACCCATATTTCCACTTTCAGAATTCATCACTGTTAATTAAGATTTTGGTATTTTTACTTCTAGTGTTATTTTTTTCTATGTATAGATATATTTAAAACATCATATAAGTAAGAATAAATCATGCATAAAATATTAGAACCTCATAGATGAAGACAGAGTCTCCAATCCTCTTTCCGTCACTCCAGGTCTCCAGTATTATGCTACGTATCTATTTTTCTAGTCCTTTTTAGCCACAGAAAATACAGGTATTTCTGGCTATACACAGTCTTCCTACCAAAATTCACTCTTAACAACTTGTGAAAAATTTTACTCAAAACTTGCTATGCAAATAAAAAATTGACTGTAATGAAATCTCAGGCACAAGGAGCAACAAATTTTAGGCTAAGATTCTCTGACTGTAAGAGGGAGGCCAATGAAGGAAGGTGAATGGAAAACACTTTCGTTTGTCCCTATCGCTCTGCCATCCTGCCTCAGGGATTCAGCCTGAGTTAGTGGTCACTGCTATTGTTTACCCAGAAAATAGTTTCCATAGTTTTTAGAGCTACTGACATTTACATCTTTTTTGTATGTTCTACTAAGTATTTTAGAGGCAAGACACAACAGAATCAAGAGTTGGCAGCTTTCTGCCGTATAATCTGGAAGCTCCATATACTATTTTTTATATTCAGAAAAACAAAACAAAATGAAAACAGTAGTTTTTAAAATGGCAGTGAATGTACCCTAGGGGAAATATAATTCTGGAAAAACACTCAACAGATACATATTTTAGAAGGTAGCAATGGCTCAAAGCAGCAAAAGCAGAGAAGAAAACGGAGACTAGCTTGCAGTGTGATTTTGTTGTATCATAGGATGAGGCCAGTGCTATTTTTGGATGTTCCATGCACTTCAGGATGCGGAATTGAGTCCTGCCCCAAAATACCTCTAGTGAAATACTATACACTATACAACTTGGCAGCTGAATTAAAATTAAAGGTAAAAGGGCTTCCCTGGTGGCGCAGTGGTTGAGAGTCTGCCTGCCGATGCAGGGGACACGGGTTCGAGCCCTGGTCTGGGAGGATCCCGCGTGCCGCGGGGCAACCGGGCCCGTGGGCCACGACTGCTGAGCCTGCGCGTCTGGAGCCTGTGCTCCGCAACAAGAGAGGCCGCGATGCTGGGAGGCCCGCGCACTGCGATGAGGAGTGGCCCCCGCTTGCTGCAACTGGAGAGGGCCCTCGCACAGAAACGAAGACACCCAACACAGCCAAAAAATAAATGAATAAATAAATAAATAAATAATAAAAACAAAGGAATTCCTTTAAAAAAAAAAATTAAAGGTAAAAATATATAAACAAAAGGTTGACAGAATTCTAGATTACCTAATATGACATGATCAGAAGACTTAAGCACGTATATAGTTTAGTGAAGCCACATTTAATATTAATCTGCCTATAAATCCTAGGTGTAGATATGACCTAATTCCTCCCCTCCACAGGGTTAATTAGGAAATTGAGAAAAGTATAATGAGCTGATTGAATTGAAACACATTATCTGCTAAAATGGAGATCACACAATAGAAATACTGGAAACGCCATTTCTTTTCTAATAATAGTACCCATTGTTCAGTACAGTCATATTAGAGATGGCACTCATGATGCTGGGCACGTGCAACCTCCCCATCTACCTTAACAGCCTCTTCTATAGGGTCTGGTTCAGGAAAGCAGGGCTAGGCTGGTCTGTGCCTAGAGGTGGCCCCCAGATTGTTGGCCCCCTGACCAGAAGCCAGCCCAAACACAGGCTGGCCAACAGCTTACAGCAGCATTGTGTGAAAAGCTGTGATGGGCCAGATTCCTTTCTCGGAAATTTAAAACAGAAGAATGGGAGAAAACCTGGCACTTGAAAACAGAAGAGAGTAGCTGAGTCAAAGGAGTGAGTTAGGATTCTGATACCTTAACTACAGACCCTGCTCCTTCTGCAGTCTTGTTTATCCATTGTTTCAGCTTTCCTCCACAATCAGAAATTAATAGTGTAATAGGTTTTTTTCTTAAACAGTGTAGTTTTTTTTTTTAAGATTTTTTTTTTGATGTGGACCATTTTTTTTTTTAAGTCTTTATTGAATTTGTTACAATATTGCTTCTGTTTTATGTTTTGGTTCCTTGGCCATGAGGCCCGTGGGGTCTTAGCTCCCCGACCAGGGATTGAACTTGCACCCCTAGCATTGGAAGGCAAAGTCTCAACCGCTGGACTGCCAGGGAAGTCCCCCCTTTTTTTTTTTTGGTAATAGGGTTTTAAAGTATTTTTACAAACAAACACATCAGCTTCACAACTCTGTAAATGTAGACGCGATTAAACTATCCATTTTACAAATGAGAAAGCTGAGGCAGAGTAGGATCAAAATAATTTGAGGTCACATAGCTTCTCAATGGCATAATCATAAGACAGCTGTGTTTTCCCTTAGGCCACTGATTTGTTTGAATGCTACTGTTCTCCTTTACAGTCCTTTCTCCGCAAACATTAGCTACATACATCAAGAAGAATACTGTAAGGCAGAAAAAAGAGTTTCCCTCTTACCTGTTTGCTGTATGGTTGTTATCGCCTGAGCATTACACTGTAGCTGTAACATGTGTCTCAGCATGGCCACTCCCCAAATATTCAACTCTGGATACAACATAGGAGCCGCTGCTGCTTTCAGCTTAGACGATTTCAGACCTGTTGTGAAGGCCTGTAAACTGGCTGCTTCGAGCTGCCTGCACAGTGCAGAAACACTCAGAGCACAGAGGAATTTGTGCACAGGGCTATGGTTTCCGGTATGGGGTAAAAGGCTGAAGACAGCATTATAATTATTTTCATACTTCCCGTTAATATCACACCCAGGAATTGGGGTCTCAACTGTTTTGCCCTTTTTTTTACTCTCCCCTCCCAGGTCATAACTAAGTATTTGCGCCAGATTCTTGCTTTCAGGTAAACAGATATCCCTGTTAGTAATCTCACCACAAAGCTTATTTATGACTTTGCCAGCCTCCTCAAATCTAGCTAAAAGAGTCGACCTCAGGGCAATGTGGCAAAAAACACCCAGTGTGAGAAGCAGCCCCCCTAGAGAACACTCTATACTATGGTAGAGATCCCAGGCCTGCTGCAAACACTCTTGGCTGCAATACTTGGCATAACTGCATCCATCACAGGGAACTGGGGCCAAAGTGTGCTTCAAACATCGGTGACAGTAGAGGTCCGCATTGGTAGCTCTGGTATCCCACTTGCTCTCGAGGCCATGATGCCATGGTGGCATTTCTCCTGGGTTAAGGACACTCACAAAAGCATCCTCTTTCACCAGAAGCTCTCCTGGGAGAATATCTTTTGTGGCAACCAGATAGCGGCCTTTTAAAGGGTCCGTAGATAAGCTGACAGATGATGATGTGTTGGAAATTTGTTCATTCTCTTCCCTTAGGTCCATATCCTCAAAGGCTTTGGTTAGAGCTGCTGGGGAGGTTTCTGTGAGATTCCCCTTTTCTTGTACCTTTACTTTCAGACGACAGAGGGTTCTCTGCAGAATCTGAAATTGGGAAGCTGCTAGGGTTGGTTTGGCAGCAAAGTTACTTTCAAGATCACTGATGGTCTGGCTTGCCTCGTGTGGTCTCCCCAGGGTCACCAGACACTCCGCCTTACGCAACAGCAACTTGGGTTGCAATCCCTCTGGATATCCATGTGTCTGTGCTCTGACGATGTCTTTAAGGCATGTCTGCAAACAGAAAGAAAATCCCAAAATGACCCTTGGTCCCTACTCTTAAATGTCCACTTGAAAGTCTTAACAAAAATCTACAAGTTAAGGATTATTAAAAATGGAGCAACTACGATCATGTGCTTATTTCTCTAAATCATATTCTACTGTGATCTTTTAATTGAATGATTAGAAACAGAAGAAGATATTATGTTTAACTGTCATTAAATATTTCTGATTCTAAGGAAAAAAGTCTTACAGATAGAAGAAGCATAGTATGATGATTAAGAGGGCATCCCAGTACGGACTCTGCCTCTTGCTAGCTGTATGACCTTGTGCAAATGAATTAATTTCTCAGTGTCTTAGTTTTCTCATCTGAAAAACAGGGATAATAATACCTCACAGGATAGAAATAAAAATGAAAATAAGGTAATATATCTAAAGTGTTAAAAAGATGCCTGGAACATAGTATGTGCTCAATACATGGGAATCATTATTATAAGAAGTAACAATATAGGGAAGTTATAAAGGGCTAAACGTTTCACAAGGTCTTCCCACTGCTGTCTATAGTAGCCCAGGCCTTTCTTGCTTAGGGCCTGGACTTAGATTCTTGCTCTTCTCTCTTAGTCCAAAGGGCTTAAGTGTGAACTTGCGGTGACTCAAATAGTTCTTAACTCTAGGGTATACTTTAAATATTTGTAGAATTCCAAAATGGATGTGCCCAAGTGGCATTTTAGAGTTTGTCCTTTGACCTCAATTTGGGGATGAGGAGGAAGCCACTCATCTGAAGTCCCCCCACCCAATAGGCATTTCAGTGCAACTTTTACTTTCCCGCTCAAAATCTATATTGAGGGTGAGACTTATTATTGCAGGGATATTCTTGAACATGCTCATCTACTTATTAAAAATACCACCCTGAACAAGTAAATAGTGTGCAAACACTTGGAACCTGAAGTATTATTAGCAACGTATCTCATAGCTGATCTTGACACTGAGCACTGCTGACCCACTGGATAGAGTCCATGGCCCTGGGGAATGTGCATGTCTCTTTCCTGCCAACCCACACTACCCCATGTAATCACCTGAGACAGGTGAAGTGAATCAGGAGAAAGAACAAGTTCGGGAGGGTATCAATTTGCTTCCAATTCAACCAGTTCCAATTTTAGCTTTCTAATGTAGAAGCAGGGATGAAGGTCTAGTCCTCCAGGGAACCCCCCTGCAGATCCTCTCCAATCACACCAGGCATCCTGATACTCACTTCATACTGACCCAGGTGGAAGAGGGCTGCAGAGCGATTGGCGTAACACAGTGAAATGTCCTCAGAGTTGGGCCTTGAATGCGATACTCCCTGCAGAACAATGCACCGGTTAAAGGTATACATGGAAACTAGCGTCTTTAGAGTTTTGTTTTTTTTTTTCCCGATAATAGGGGCTCTGCTACTAAAGACTGTATGAAATTGGGTAAGTTACTGGATCTCTTTGTGCTTCACCTGCTTCATTTTTAACTACCTTAGAGCAGAGGTGTGAAGATCAAGTGAGGAAATAAATAGGTAAAGCACTTTGAAGACAGCAGCTTCAGACACAGCTTCAGCCACAAACAGTACTAAAGGTAAATGAAAACTGAGGAGATAATCCGGCACATAACGAAGTGTGAGTGGAACAAATAGAAATTCACAAATGAAGAAACACAAATGATACGTGGGAAACAATTCATATACAGATAGTCAAATACATGAAAATGAAAGCAGAAAAGGGCTACTTTTTTCTACCACCAAATTGGCAAGGATTAATAGTAATCATAAAGGTGGGACTTCCCTGGTGGCCCAGTGGTTAAGAATCCGCCTGCCAATGCAGGGGACAAGGGTTCAAGCCCTGGTCCGGGAAGATCCCACATGCCGCGGAGCAACTAAGCCCGTGCGCCACAACTACTGAGCCTGCGCTCTAGAGCCCACGCGCCACAACTACTGAAGCCCGCGCGCCTAGAGCCCATGCTCCGCAACAAGAGAAGCCACCGCAGTGAGAAGCCTGGGCACTGCAATGAACAGTAGCCCCCGCTCGCTGCAGCTAGAGAAAGCCCGCGCGCAGCAACGAAGACCCAAACACAGCCAAAAAAAAACTTTTTAAAATAAAAATAAAGGTGGTATCTCCAATCACTGGAGAAAAGATAGGGATTATTCAATAAAAGTATTGGGACAAGTAGCCACTGAGGAAAAATAAAGTTGGTTCTCGATATATGATAATATAACTTTCATTAGGATAAATAACAAATGGATCAAAATCTTAATATAAAAATTGAAACTAAGAGAGCACCAGAAGAAACTATATAAATAATCTAAAGTGATGTTGGAGTCAGAAATACCTTTCTAATTATGACACAAAACCCAGAAGTCATAAAAGGTTAATGAATTTGACCACATAAAAATAAAAAATTTCTTTGTAGCAAAAAAACCAATAAAAGCAGTATCAAAAGACAAACGTTGAACCGGAAAAAATATTTGCAACTCCTATTACAGGCAAAGGGCTCATTTCTTTACTTTATGAACAGTTCCTACAGATCAATAAGATGGCAACCAATAATTCAGTAGGAAAATAAGCAAATGATATGAACAATTCTAATGGGAAATATAAATGGCTCTTAAACAAACGAAAAGATGCTCAACCTCATTCATAATCAGCAAAATGCAAATTAAAACTCTACTGAGATGCCATTTTTTACTTATCAGATTCGCAAAGAAGTAAAATTGATAGCATGCTGAGTTGGCATAGGAGTGGGATAATGGTCATTCTCATACATTGCTAGCGGGAGTGTAAATTGGTCTCACAATTACGGAGGCAATTTAGCAATATATATCTTTTAATACATATATCTATATCTCCATTGACCCAGCAATTCCTCTTCTAGGGATTTATCCAACAGATATAACCCTTTATCCTATAGATATGTGCGAAATAACATACATGCAAAGTTTCTCATCACAGAATTGTCTGAAGTAACAAAAGATAGGAAAAAAGGTAAATAGTGATCTAAAGGACTCTAATTAAATAAATTACTATTATATCCATATAACAGAATGTAAGTGGAAAAAGCACAGTGCTGAACTGTGTGTATAGAATGTTATTTATATAAAAAGAGTATGTGTGTGCAGGAGTGGGAGATTATTTGTATTTATTTATATACGCTGGAGTACCTCTGGAAAGATAGCTTTAACAGTGCTAGCTTCTGGGGATGGGAAATGAGTGGCTGGGGGACAGAGGAAGTAGACTGCACTCTATACTCTTGCATCTTAAAAATTCTAACTATGTAAACACATTTCCTATTCCAAAATAAAAAGAAAAAATAATGTTAATAATACCAAATAACCAATATTGCTTAGGATATAGAGAAATGAACATTCCCATACTCTGCTAGAAGGGATATAACTAGTTTTTTCCTGGAGAATGATTCAGCAACAAGTGTCAAAGGCCTTAAAAAAAAATACATTCAGTTGACCCAGCAATTGCCCTTCTAGGAATTTATCCTTAGGAAATAGTCAGGTGTGTACAAATATTTACATAGAAAGATGCTCCTTGCAGCTTTATGATACCAAACACTCTGCCAACACTAGGTGTTAAATCAAGTATAGTTCCCTGTAATGGAACACTAAGCCAGCTATAAAAAATCATGTTTTAGTGGAAAATTTAACAACATGAGAAAACGGTCACAATAAATTGCTGAGGGGAAAAAAAGCAGGTTACAAAACAGTAAGTACAGTATTATTGCCATTTTGTACAAGAAAAACATATTTTCAGAGGAAAAAGTGGCTGGCTGGATATAAGCAAAAATGTTAACAGTGCTTATCACTGGTTATGGGATTTTTTCTTACTTTTTATGCTTCTCTATATTTTCCAAGTAAACATATATTACATTTACAATCAGACAAAAACAACAAATATTATTTTAAAAAAGAAAGAAAATAGCAGCTCTATGGAAAACTGCAAAGTACCACAATCAACAAAATACTAGTTTCATGAAACAGGAAGGCTCAATTTTTTTGTCTGATTTCACTTTTTAGTTTACTTATTTTCCTTGAACAGCTTCCCCTGTGATCACATTTATGACACACATGCATACAGTTGAAGAAAGATTAGCTCTGAAAAAGAACTACTATTAAGCCATTTATCAGTGATCATTACATGTAATGGATTTTAGTTCTTCAGCAATCACTAATGCTTACATTATTCAGCATTACAAAGCAGGGCTTTTATCAATTTTAAAAGATGCTGTTGTAGGTCTGATAGTTTTTCAAAAACTAATTCCAAACTTTAAGCATAGGCCTGTTAAAGATGCAAAGTAGGGGGTACACTCTTCAAATTCACACTCATTCTTTCAATATACAGGGTCCACAGACCTGGTTTAAGAGGTTGATATATTCTTGCTTTAAACCCGTATTTATCTCTAAAAAATTATGGAAGGAAATCTCTCAGGGATCTTGTTCCAGTTTCTACTCTAGAAGCAGGACAAGAGCAAGATTGTTAAAAGCCACTATTCCTCCTTGAAACCTAGTTCATTGATGGTTAGTGTAATAATTTTAAATATTTGTTGACAACCTTCAAAATGCAGTTCAACTGGGCTGTGGCGATTGAGCTTATTTTCCTTCCTAACTTTACCTAAGTCATACTGGCTATAAGCTAACATGGTGGCCAACCAAAATCCAGCTGTTCTCAAAACTGGGACTATCACACCAGCAGCCTCACCAGTTGTTCAGACAAAAAAGGCACACAATTCAGTAAGAGCTGACAGACATGGAGGAGGGAGGCCAAGGCATCCAACAAGACTTGCTACACTGTGTCTGAAGGAATATGAGAATGGAAGTTTCTGGATGGAATTCAGGACGTATAATACAAACTATCCTTTGTTTCAGAATAGGACCAAAAGCTGAGTTGTGTCAGTTTTCTTTTTCAAATCCAATCCAAAATTCATAGGCAAAGCTACTAGTGGCTACACAATTCACAATTCAGCAGTAACGGTTCTATCTTTTGAAGAAATATGCATTGTTAAATTGTTGAGACAGCCCCTCCTGCTGAGCCGGGCCGGGGGTGGGGGGGTGGCGCGGTCGTCTTACCTTAGAGTACAGCACTGTGGCTCCCATATAATCCTTCTTCTGAAATTTTTTGTTTCCTTCTTCTCTGTAGAAAAGGGGAGCGTTGGGGTCCTTTCCAACAAGGTAACCTCTAGAAAGCCTTTTTAAAAACATCTCATCCTCCGGTCTTCATGAAGAAAGAACAACCACAACAACAAAAAAGCACAAATTTGTTATTTCTAGGAAAACTCCTAACCATTGCACCTGAAACAGGAGTGACTGCCTACAAAATACTGGGACAAAAGAGGTTGGGTGTGTTATGTAATGTGACTGGGGGGAAAAATCTTTGGTCTCAGAGACATAGGGACTGGAATTTCTATTAGGACAGAATATAAGTTTTTTATTCAGTTACTGGCCAATAAACCATTCCTTGGATAATGCATTACATAGAAGCTTGGGTGTGGAGAACGACAATACACAAGTCTTTGCACCAAGGTATACTCGCCACCTAAACTTTGTTGAAAATACCTGAGTGAATGGCTGACAGAGGGGAGGGAGGGAGAGAAGGGGGAGGGAGAGACAAGAAGTGGGGGGAGGGAAGGCAGAGGGAAGGAGGAGGGGGAGGGAAGGAGGAGGAGGAAGAGGAGGAGGAGAAGGAAGAAGAGGAAGAGATGGGATGAATCATAAAGTAAATGTAGCGAAATGTTAACATTCGGGGAATCTGAAAGAAGGGCATTGCACAACAATTCTTTATCCTATTTTTGCAAGTAAATCTGAAATTATTGCAACCTGCAAAGTTTTTAAAAACAAGTATATGAATTCTCTAATGTATAAATACACAAACATACACCTTTTTTCCAATAAAAAGAAATAGTATAGAATAACCTAGACTACACTCTTTGACTATACAATGCAATGAAGCAAAATATGAATAACATGGGAACTAAAAATTCTCTTAAGCAACTCCTAGGTCAAAGGGGAAATCAAAGACAAAACTGCAGAATGTTTAGAAAAGTGTTTATCAAATGTTTGTTTACAAAGACCCACAATAAGAAATACCTTTCACGGGCTTCCCTGGTGGCGCAGTGGTTAAGAATCCACCTGCCAATGCAGGGGACATGGGTTCGAGCTCTGGCCCGGGAAGATCCCACATGGAAGATCCCACATGCCGCGGAGCAACTAAGCCCGTGAGCCACAACTACTGAAGCCCGCGCACCTAGAGCCTCTGCTCGGCAACAAGAGAAGCCACGGCGATGAGAAACCGGCACGCCACAATGAAGAGTAGCCCCGGCTCGCAGCAAATAGAGAAAGCCCAAGTGCAGCAACAAAGATCCAGTGCAGCCAAAAATAAAAGATTAAAAACAAAAAACCCAAAAAGGCAGTAATGGAACAACAATAACAACAAAAAAGAAATACCTTTCACATTGTGATTCAGTAAGCTGCATCTGTGTACGTATATATGGAAATTTCACAAAACACTATTGATCTTTAAGTTAATATCAAATATGATTTTATTAATATTTAAACACAATACAGAAAAAAATCTCAAAATAAATAACACAAAAAGAAAAACAAGTAAAGATTTTATTTAATTCAGAAGGTGTGCTTGCCTGTTCAAAATTTATTCCAGTCCAGAAAATATGAGGACAATACCCCATGAATATCTGGTACACCATAGATCTTATTCTTTGTTCTGTTTGTCTTTATGTTGTTTTAAATTAGGTTAAACCTGAAAACCCTATTCAAACAAAGAAGTTGTGATGAACAGTAATAATAGCAAAATTCTTCTTGCCTAACAATGTATATTCTTTAATCTTAATCCAAAATGATGACAAACTCAAATTTTTTTTTTTTGAATTTTATTTATTTATTTATTTTTGGTTGTGTTGGGTCTTCGTTTCTGTGCGAGGGCTTTCTCTAGTTGCAGCGAGCGGGGGCCACTCTTCATCGCGGTGCGCGGGCCTCTCACCGTCGCGGCCTCTCCCGTTGCGGAGCACAGGCTCCAGACGCGCAGGCTCAGTAGGTGTGGCTCACGGGCCTAGCCGCTCCGCGGCATGTGGGATCTTCCCGGACCGGGGCACGAACCCGTGTCCCCTGCATTGGCAGGTGGAGTCTCAACCACTGCGCCACCAGGGAAGCCCCTAAGTCAATGTTTTTTTTAATTGTTCTTCAGTGTAATTAAGAACTAAGCTGCAATAATTCATTCTTCTTGCACCAGGTTTAACTCAGTAATTAATTGAAAGTTTTGAAAAGCTTTCTTTTTTTAATATTTCAAATTTTCTTCTGGAATGTTATGATAAAAAATTTGTGGAAGTGAGATGGAACAATTTTCTAATTAATTTTTTTATTGTGCTAAAATATTTAAAAACTTGTCATTTTAACTAAAGTATATAGTTCAGTGGCATTAAGTACATTCACAATATTGTGCGATTGTCACCGCTATCCATTTCCAGAAATTTTTCACCAGCCCAAACTAGAACTCTGCACTCATTAAATGATAACTCTTCATTCCTCCCTCTCCCCAGCCCCTGATAACCTCTATTTCACTTTCTGTTTCTATGAATTTGTCTACTCTAGGTACTTCATGTAAGTGGAATGGTAAAGTATTCATCCTTTTACGTCTGGCTTGTTTCACTTAACATAATGTTTCCTAGGTTCATTTCTTTTTATAGCTGAGTAATATTCCATTATATGTATATATCACAGTTTATCCATTCATGTGTTAATGGACATTTGGGCTATTTTCACTCTTGGCTATTATGAATACTGCTCTGAACACTGGTGTGCAAATAAATCTGTTCAAGTCCCGTTTTCAATTCTTTTGGGTATAAACCCAGAAGTAAGATTGCTGGATTATATAGTAATTCTATTTTTTTTTTTTAAATTGGTGCCTTACTTGTCTTTTTAAATAATTAATTAATTAATTAAATTTTTGGCAGCACTGGGTCTTCGTTGCTGCGTGCGGGCTTTCTCTGGTTGTAGCGAGCAGGGGCTACTCTTCGTTCCGGTGCGCGGGCTTCTCATTGCGGTGGCTTCTCTTGTTGCGGAGCACAGGCTTTCGGCTCGCAGGCTTCAGTAGTTGCAGCACGCAGGCTCAGTAGTTGTGGCTCACGGGTTCTGGAGCTCAGGCTCAGTAGTTGTGGCTCACGGGCCCAGTTGCTCCGCAGCACGTGGGATCTTCCTGGACCAGGGCTCGAACCTGTGTCCCCTGCCTTGGCAGATGGCTTCTCAACCACTGCGCCACCAGGGAAGTCCCAGTAATTCTATTTCTAATTATTTGAAGAATTGCCATACTGTTTTTCATAGTGGCTATGCCATTTTACGTTCCCACCAACAGTGCACAAGGGCTCCAATTTCTCCACATCCTCACCAACACTTGTTATTTTCTGTTTTATTTTTTTGGATAGTAGCCATCTAATGAGTATGAGGATAATAAGGTATCTTGTTGTAGTCTGATTTGCATCTCCCTAATGATTAGTGATGTTAAGAGCATCTTTTCATATGCTTATTTCATGTGCTTATCTTCTTGGAAGAAATATCTATGCAAGTCCTTTGCCCATTTTTAAAAAAAATGTACTATTTATTTTGGGCTGTGTTGGGTCTTTGTTGCTGCCCATGGGCTTTCTCTAGTTGCGGTGAGCGGGGCTCTTTGCCTATTTTTAAACTGGGTTTTTTGTTGTTGTCGTTGAGTCTTAGGAGTTCTTTATATGGTCTGGATATTAATCCTCTAGCAGATGTATGATTTGCAATATTTTCTCCCATTCTGTGGGTTGCCCATTTAACTCTGTTGATAGTCACTTGATGCACTAAATATTTTACTTTTCATGAAGTCTGATTTGCCTATTTTTTTCTTTTGTTGCCTGTGCCTTTGGTGTCATAGCCAAGAAAAAGATGCCAAATCCAATGTCATAAGCTTTTGGCTTATGTTTTCTTCTAAGAGATTTATGGTTTTAGCTCTTAAGTTTAGGTCTTTGAGTTATTTTGAGTTAGCTTTTGCATATGGTGTAAGGTAAAGGTCCAACTTCATTCTTTGGCATGTAGAGTCTAACTAGGAAGCAGATAGAAAGAACCAAGTTCCTTCTTCTAGCCGTGCCTTCTCTTTCTAGAGCCCTAGAGAGGTAAAGCCTCTTATAAGGTCAATTGGGAAAGCAGAAAGTCCCAGCCCCAGCCGAGAATACAGAAGATCACAGCTGAGAAACTGTAGCTTAATAACTTGCACACATTCACACATACACATTTTTTTTCCTGAAAGTAAGTGCACTCATCATGGAAGTTCACCTCTAAATATTTCAGCATGCCTCTGCTAAGAAAAAGGACATTCTCCTATATCTTGATATCACAATATCATTATCATGCCTAAAAAATTAACACTAGGGACTTCCCTGGTGGCACAGTGGTTAAGAATCCGCCTGCCAATGCAGGGGACACGGGTTCGATCCCTGGTCCAGGAAGATCCCACATGCAGCGAAGCAACTAAGCCTGTGCGCCACAACTACTGAGCCTGAGCTCTAGAGCCCGCGAGCCACAACTACTGAGCCCACGTGCCAAAACTACTGGAGCCCGCGCGCCTAAAGCCCGAGCTCCGTAACAAGAGAAACCACTGCAGTGAGAAGCCCGAGCACCGCAACAAAGAGTAGCCCCCGCTCGATGCAACTAGAGAAAGCCCACATGCAGCAACAAAGACCCGATGCAACCAAATAAATAAATTAAATTAAATTTAAAAAAACCCCACTAATTCAAATATCATTTAAAATTTCTCCATTATTCCTAAAATGTCTTTTCTTTCTTTTTCTTACCCCAACCTGATGCCGGATCAAGGTTCTAACGTACTGCATTTAGTTATTTCTCATTAGTTTCTTTTGAGACAGTCCCATAATTTTTTTGTTTTTCATGATTAAGTTTTTTTGAAGACTCAAGGCCAGGAAAACGTTACACATTCTGGTATTGTCTCATTGTTTCCTCATGATTAGATTCAGATCGAACAATTTTTGTCAAGAATATTAGTCCATCGCTAAATCTTGTATACTTCTTGTTGTTTCAAACCAGGAGACACATGTCAGGCAGTCCCATCACTACTGGTGATGTTGTTTGGTCACTTGGTTAGAGTGGTGACTGCTGGATTTCTCTAATATAAAGATAACTTTCCCCTTGTAATAAGTAACATTAATAAGTAATCTATGGGGCCATACTTTGAGACCATGTGAATAACCTGTTTCCCAGTGATCTTTCTTCTAATGTTTTGAGCATCCATTGACGATTATTGCCAGAATCACTTATTACACTGGGAGTTACAAAATGGTGATTTTTCTAATTCTATCATTATTGCTAAACTTATTAATTAGCATTTTTCTGTAAAGACAAATGTTTCCCCCTTTTCTCCTTTTACTTATTTATGTATTTTTTTGAGTATCACCATGGACTTAAAAAAATTCATTCTTATAAACCATTACCATCATTATACTTTTTGATGCTCATATTGTCCTAAATTTGTCCGATGGAAACCTCTTCAGACTGGCTCCTATGTTCTTTTTTTACTTAAATCCGTTAGTCTTTGAGCATTTCCTTGATTTCTGGCAAAACAAAGCATTCCATTTGAATCAGTGTAAAATCAAAACAAATAGGAAGGCAGTGAGTGCGGATACTGAGTGTGTTACGGATTCCCTAGGACACTGTAGATTATCAATGCGAGAGGTCCACTTGTCTCAAAAGGTCTTTGCACTTGATCTTAGCCAAAAGGCCGAGAAGCGATCAAAAGGTCTTTGATATGGACAAAACGCATCTAATCTGGGAAAACATTCCTCAAAGACTGTAAGTGGCAAGAAAGAAGAGTGTATGCCTGGCTTTAAGCTTTAAAGGCCCAATTCATACTTTCATTTACTGGGCAAACATATGGAGATTAGAAATTTAAATCTTTTATGGTCATTTTAGATTGAATAGTTTTACAAACAGCTCTTTGGAACTAAGTATATACATGTGAGGTGGGGGTAAGAGAGCTACATTTGGCAACTAAAACTAAAAATTCAAAAATAGCAATATTAGCATACTGTTTAGTAACATGAAATTAAATGCTGGAAGAAACAGAATGATTTTAAGTATCAGTCTTTGCAGAATAGAAATGGGGAAGAGTAAGTGAGAGTTGCTGTTTTTCTTTATATGTTTTGAAGTACTATTTGACTTCTTACACTATATGCATATTATTCTGATAAAAAATAAACTAAAAAAGGAAACTATTTCCATGTAATAAGGTACCAGGTCTAGGGACTTCCCTGGTGGTCCAGTGGGTAAGACTCTGTGCTCCCAATACAGGGGGGCCCGGGTTCGATCCCCGGTCAGGGAACTAGATCCCACATGCATGACGGAACTAAGAGTTCGCATGCTACAACTAAGACCCAGTGCAGCCAAAATAAATAAATAAATAATATATAAATAAATATTTAAAAAAAATAAGGTACCAGGTCTACATAGTTTTACAGGATTTTTCTACCAGCTTTAAAGAATCAAATAATCCCTACATTATATAAATTATTTCAGAGCATAGAGAAATATGGGAAGCTCTCCAATTCATGCTATGAGGCTATCATAACCCTGATACCAAGAGGTGACGAATAGAGCACACACAAAAAAATATATAGTCTAATACCATTTAAGAACATAGATATAAAAATCCTAAAAATAACCTCAGCAAATTGAATCTAGCCCTGTGTTAAAAAAAATATTATATGGTAACCAGAGTTATTCTCCAAAACAGTTCAACTTCAGTAAATCTACTGATGTCAATTCTGCCTTAACAGATTAAAGTGGAATAAGAAAAGGATCATTCCTCCCAAAATATATCCAAAAAAAGGACTGATAAAATTCAACACTTATTTGTGATACAATATAGCGCAACTTCCTTAAACTGATAAAGGGTATATACTATAAACCTATAGCAATGTCCTAAATGCCTGTTACTATTCAACATTGCATCAGAGGTCTAACTAATGTTATAATTAAAAAGTAGAGCTTCCCTGGCGGCGCAGTGGTTGAGAATCTGCCTGCCAATGCAGGGGACACGGGTTCGAGCCCTGGTCTGGGAAGATCCCACATGCCACGGAGCAACTAGGCCCGTGAGCCACAATTACTGAGCCTGCGCATCTGGAGCCTGTGCTACGCAACAAGAGAGGACGCGATAGTGAGAGGCCCGCGCACCGTGATCAAGAGTGGCCCCCACTTGCCGCAACTAGAGAAAGCCCTCGTACAGAAACGAAGACCTAACACAGCCATAAATAAATAAATAAAATTTTAAAAAAAATAAAAAAAATAAAAATGGATACCATTTTGCTAAACTGTGATTCAAAGCCAATGTTCCCGATCATCAAATCGACTACAAATATTTATCTGTAAAAACCATTCTTAGCTGATGGCCACACAAAAACAGGCAGTGGGATGGATTTACCCTGTGGGTTGTTGTTTGCTGACATCTGTTTAAAATATAATCAGATCGTATCACTCTTATCTCAAAACCCTGTGAATTAGTTTTCTATTTTTGTGTAACAACTACCACATATTCAGCAGGTTAAAACAATACCCATTTATTATCCTCAGTTCTGTAGATCAGAAGTCCAGGTGGGCTTGCCTGGTCTCTCTGCTTAGGGTCTCACAAGGCTGAAATCAAGGTGACCTCTTATAGAGAGGATCTGGGAAAGAATCTATATCTAAACTCATTCAGGATGTTGAGTTTAGAACTGACAGAAGCCAGTTCCTTGCAATTGTAGGTCTGAGGTCCCCATTTCCTTGCTGGCTGTTAGCCAGGAAGCACTCTCTGCTTTTAAAGGTCTGGTCTGATTGGGTTACACCCACCCAGTAATTATCTCTCAAAGTCAGGGGGCTTGGGGCTTTCATTACATCAGCCCAATCCCTTCCCAGCAGTGCTTAGGTTAATGTTAGATTGAGTAACCAGGGGACCAGAATGCTGGCTTGGTGGCGGCGGGGGGCATTTCTAGAATTCTGCTTACTATACCCTGCAATAACTTCCTACTCAGGGTAAAAAGATAAGGCACTAAGAAAGGGTCAACTCGATTTGTGCCACCTGCTCTTCCCCAACTCCCATGCATGTCCCATTACCTCTCTGATGGTATTTCCTACCACTCTCCCTCTGGCTTACTCTGTTCATCCACCACTAGCTGTTCATCCAGCTTGCTGTTGCTTAAACATGCCAGACACGCTCCCACCTTAGGATCTCTGCCTGGAATGCTCTTCTCTCAGATATCTACTCAGTTAACTCCTGTATCTCCAAGACTTTGCTCCACTTTCACTCTTTCAATGAGGCATATCTGACTATACTACTTAATACTACAATCTGTACTCTCGCTCCCGGCACTGCCTATTTCCCCTACCCTGTTCAATTTTTCCTTTTTGTCTACTCTACTGTATTTATCACCTTTAACATACTATATATTTTATTTATTTATGATGTTTATTGGCTGTGCCTCCTTGCTAGAATTAAGCTCCTCAAAGGTAAGGATCTTTGTCTATTTTTTTTAAATGATGTATTTTTTGTTTACTAAGCACTGAGCACAGTGGCTGGCACAAAACAGATGTTCAATAAAAATTCACTGAATGAAGTTTGGGAAACTCCTGCTTCAGTTTTTTATTTACTTATTTTTTATTTTTTTGGCCACGCCGCGGCATGCAGGATCTTGGTTCCCCGACCAGGGATGGATGCCGTGCCCCCCGTAGTGGAAGCACAGAGTCTTAACCACCGGACCACCAGGGAAGTCCCCTGTTTCAGTTTTTTATATACGTATGTGTGTACTAGGTTGTGATGTAAAATATATTTCTTATTGAAGAGTGTAGTCAAGAGTGTTCGAAAACTACTGGGGTTAGACTGTATGACCTCTATCGTTCCTTCCAAATATGAGCATTCATGAATTTCTATGTGCAGCTAGTAAATCTCCACTATATCCTTTGGGATACAGCAAGGTGCAGAGCCTAGTGACGACAGCAAGGCACTGATTACTGAAACATAATATTGACACCGAGAAAGCTAAATAGCATCCCTACCTGTTGTATAATAGTAGGTTAGAAAGAACTGTGTAAACAGCAAGAACTGTTGAATGCCCCAAAATATAAAAATCTAAACGTAACTCTTCCATCAAAAAGAGATGTAATTTGATGGGCTTCCCTGGTGGCATAGTAGTTAAGAATCCGTCTGCCAACACGGGGGACACAGGTTTGAGCCCTGGTCTGGGAAGATCCCACATGCCACAGAGCAGCTAAGCCTGTGCACCACAACTACTGAGTCTGCACTCTACAGCCCGCGTGCCACAACTACTGAGACCGTGTGCTGCAACTACTGAAGCCTGCGTGCCTAGAGCCTGTGCTCCACAACAGGAGGAGCCACTGCAATGAGAAGCCCGCGCACTGCAAGGAAGAGTAACCCCCACTCAACGCAACTAAAGAAAGCCCAGGCGCAGCAACGAAGACCCAAAAATAAATAAATACATAAATTTATAAAAAAAAAAAAAGATATAATTTGAGAGCAAATCACAAAAGACAACGTTTTCCACATCAAAATTTCCCTGGTTAAAGCTTCCATTCACTTACTGAAGAAGCGAAGATGAGTGCAGAAAGAGATCGCTTAGAGTCTCTGCTGTAGAAATTGTAACCTGAATGGACTTGGGGAGCAAAGACCACTTCTGAAGTATGTATGATTTCCACTCATCCACGGGCAGATCCATGCTACTTTAAATCTAAAAAATGAATAAGAAAATAAGGAATTCGGATTTCTACAAATGCACAATTCTAGAAAGTCCAGATTTCATTCAAGCATGCATGAAGCAACAAAATCAATTCTTGTGGTCTCTTCCTATAGTTGTTTACATGCTGAGGAAGCATCTATTGTTTCTCACCCCAATTCACTCAACATCCCTTCATTCAGAAATATTTATTGAAAGCTTACTTTGTTCCAGGCATCATACTAGGTACTGGTTATACAATGATGAATCAGAACTCTTACCCAGTTCAGTTTTTTCTTTTCAATCCCCAGGTCACTCCTTTAGTTCAAGCCCGCACCATTTCCTGTCCGGCATTCTTTCTGGAGTGTCATAACTAGTCTACACGCCCTCAGACCCCCCACTTCCCCATTCCAAATTCAGTCCATCCTCCACATTGAGACAGATGTCAGTACTCTGCCTTAAATTCATCAATGCTCCTCTTAGCATTTAGGGAAGCCCAGTACAAACCCTTCATTATTTAACTCTTGGCTTACTTTCTAATGCTCAAGTCTCACTTCCTCCTCTGTACCCTACTATCCTAGCTACTCAAAGCTATCCCCAGCTTGCCAGGCTATTCATCTCCCTAGGTTTTACAAAGACTATTCATTGGCCCTACCCTCACTTGGAGTCCACCTGGCAAATTTCCAAACATTCTTCAAGACCCATTTCAAATGGTATCTCCTCCGGGAAGCCTTCCCTGATTTTTCCACCTGTGATAGCAGCACACTGTGTGTCTCTCCTGGGGCCCAAACCACGTCTACCTTGAGTTAGTGCTCCTCACAGCAGAAACTCCCTCGACAGACTGTGCTCTCCTCTGAGGGTAGGGACCAGGTCTTATTTACCTTGAGAGATCCCCACTGTGCCAAGCTCAGGGTCTGGAACCTGCGGGAGTTCAACTCTGGGTTGCTGAAGGAAGCAAGTCAATGCTTTGACTACATGTAGTAGCAGAGTTACTATGGCAACAGCTCTACCACTCCTCTGGGCTACCAGTCAGTGTCTGCCCACCAAAGGCCGAGTGGGGTACGTTTCCGAGAGTCAGCTCGGAAAGCTGCCAGAACTCGACCTCTCCGCGCCCTTCGCTGCGTCCGCGTCACGCTTCGCGCATCACGCTTCGCGCGCGCTCCGCGGTTCCGCGCCCCGCCCCCTGGCCCCGCAATCCAGCGACTAGGCCCCGGACCTGGGCTCCGGTGAGTCACGTGGGCCACCCGCCGCGCCTCGGCCAATGAAGTGGCTGCTCGGCTCCTAAACCCGCCCCCGTGCCGTGCGCACGTCGGGAGGCCGTCCCGGTGCACGCAGGTCCTGGGGCCAATCGCTTTGGAGCGCGCGGGTTCCCTGGAGTAAAGCCAGGGCTGCAGGGGAGTCGGAGAGCTGGAGTTGTGGCGGCGGAACCATGGTGGGCCACCTGAGCGAGGGGGCCATTGCGGTGAGGAGACGCCTGCGAGCCGGGCGCGGGCCGGGGTGGCTGTGGGCCCTGGGGCTGTGCGGGGTGGAGAAGGGGGTAGAGAACACGGGAGGAGGAGACATAGGGGGCCGGGGAGGAACCGCCGGGTGACTCCCTAGAATCATCACTCCTCAAAGCATTTTTCCCATCGTCTTTTAAACACGCTCATGTTTTTCCTGCTTAAGGAAATGAAACAAAATAAACTGTTGATTTTCGCCCATCTCTCTCCCGCAGCCACTCTCTTTCTCCTCCCCTTCCCCCATCCGCAGCCTAACTTTCCTAGAGTTGTCAGTTTTCAGTTCTTTCTTTTTCTCGCCTCCCATTAACCCTTCAACAGACTCCAATCAGTCACTCCCCTGATCACTATAGAAGTAACCCTGGCTGAAGTCAGCAGTGCCTCCAGGTCGTTAAATCCAACAGACACTTTTGAGAGTTAAATTTACTCGAGTTCTCAGCAGCGTTTGACTATTGAGCATCGCTTTCTTTTGGTAACACCCTCTTCTTTCGGTTTCTGTGGCTCAGCTTGGCTTGTCTTTCCCCGTCTTATTTGGAGATCTCTGTAAATTTTTGTTGACTCTTCTCCCGAGACAATCAAATTACCATCTATATGTCAATTGCTCACAAATTTCTGTGTCCGGAGCCACCTTTACTCCGAAGAGTACTCAGCTGCGTACTTGATATCTCAAAAACATTTTAAATTCAACATGTCCCAAAGCAAATCCATTATCTTTCTAAATTTGGGCCTCTACCGTTCCCTGTCTGGATGAATGGCACCATTATTCATTAAGTTATACCAGCCAGAAATTGTGGAATCATTCTTGCTACACATTCAGTCACCCTGGATGTCCAGTCCCTCCCCAAGTCTGGTGTGTTTTACCTCCACACATATCTCTTAAATGCATCTACTTCTCTATCCACACTGGCACCATTGTTTCTGCCTGGCCTTCTCACTTCTACCCAGCATAACCCTCCTCCTGCCATTCCCATCATAGCATATTCCCACCAGTTCTTTCCTCCTTCCCAGCCTTTCCTTTTTTTTTTTTTTTAATTTAAATCCGGGTATATTTCATACTCCTGCCTTCCACAGGGGCTTTGGACATTCTTTAACCTGTGCCTACTGCCTGGGTGGTTGTTCATTCTCCCCTTGCTGACTAACGTAACCTTCAAGTCTCTGCTCAGTTACTTCCTCAGAGAAGCCTTCCTTGACTCCCCTTGCTAGGCTAAATCCCTTTATTTTCAACCCCTAATTCCTGTTTGTTCACGATATTAAACTCTGCCTTTCCTCTTCTGTCAAATGAGGTTAATCATACCTAGTACCTATTGCCTAAGGTTAGTGGGACGATTAAATGAGCTATTAATTTAAAGTGCTTAGTCCATGCCTGATACATAATAAATGCTCATTATATGTTACCTATTATTAATAATCACAGATGTGATCTTACATTTATATGTTGTTTATTTGATTCATATCAGTTACTTTCTGTCTCCCTCCACTGGATTGTAAATTCTTTGAGGCCTGAAATTATGTCGTTTTTTGCTCAACATAGTCTCCCCAATACCGGAAGGACTGCTGGCAAGTTTTAGGTGCCCAATAAATGTTTGCTAATTGCACGAGGCAGGGAAAAGAAAGGGACAGAGATGGATGGGGAAGAACAGTTGGCAGAGTTGAGTGAATATTTTTTTTTTTTTTGAGTGAATATTTTAATAAGTTAGAAATAACCCCGAGAAGTGATTGCAAATTGTAGTCCTTGTTTACTTTATAGCTGCTACCTTGTATCTTTAAGACAAATTAGGAATTGTTCTTCACTTTCAAGGAAAGTGACTGGTATTTTTCAAATAATTTGATGAGTTAGTTTTTGCCATATTCAAAATTTAGGAAACATATTTCCAGTGTTAGGTGAAGTATCACTTAGGTTTTGTTCGTAAATGATGAGGAAAATTTGTGTGTGTGTGTGTTTGTGGTGAAGGAGTGTAGAGTACCTTTGTCAAGTTTGTTTATCAGCTAAAGCAGGTAATATCATTTTAGTTCAAAAGACATAGACCCCAAAGGGTAAGCACTAACACACAAATAGTGCATTTTCGGCAAGAGCTAACATAAGAGATTATGCGTGGAACTATTGTAGTAAATAGAACTAATAGCATTTGTATCTTGAGTAATTAGGTAATACAAAGAAAGGGGAAGGGAACAAATACTTTTGATCATTTCCAATGTGCTAGATACTTTATTATAGTCAGTAGTTACAGTAACCCTGTAAAGTAGATTTTTATCATTAACCCCATCTTACAGATAAAGTAACTGAAGTCCAGAGAAGTTAAGTAATTTGTGCATGAGGTGAGGTTTGAACATGTGCTCTGAACCATTCCATTCTGTTGTTTTGTATTTTTTTCCTTCCAGTTTTATTGAGATATAATTGACATACAGCACTGTATAAGTTTAAGGTGTACAGCATAATGATTTGACTTTTATACATCATGAAACAATTAGCACAGTAAGTTTAGTGAATGTCCATCACCTCATATAGATACAAAATAAAAAGAAAAAAGTATTTTTTTTTCTTGTGATGAGAACTCTTAGGATTTACTGTCTTAATAACTTTCATATATAACATTGTTAATTATATTTCATATATAGCATTGTTAATTATATTAATCATATTGTATGTTACATCCCTGGTACTTATTTATCTTATAACTGGAAATTTGTACCTTTTGACCACGTTTGTCCGGTTCCTCCTCCTTCTACTTCCTGCCTCTGGTAACCACAAATCTGATCTCTTTTTTTCTATAAGTTTGTTCATTTGTTTGTTTGTTTTTGAAGTATAATTGGCTTACAGTACTGTGTTATTTCTTGGTGCACAACATAGTAATTTGATATTTCTGTACATTACAAAATGATCACCACTGTTTGTATTTTTATTAGCAATGTTAATTTGGAAAATTTAAGTCAGTTCTGTCTTAAGTGTATATATCATGCTATATGTCCCAGAAGAGCAAGTCTTATATTCACTATTTATGATGACACAAATAAATTTAAAAGAATGATAAAGTACTACATGTATTTGGTTTTAGAATCAAATAAAACAGAAAGGTGCTTGATGAAATTACTGACCTGTCCCTTCCCCCAGTTCTGTTCCTTTAAAAAAAAAAAAAAAACCACCTTTACTGAAGTTCAATTTGATTTACATGTAACAAAAGCTATAATACATATTGTTTACAAACTATATCAGTCTGTAATACATCAAACTATATGCAGTTTGATGAGTTTTGACAAATGTATACACCACCCCAATCTGCTTCTTTCCCATCCCCTGCCCTTACCCTAGGCAACCACTGTTCTGGGTTCTGGTTTCTACCACTATAGGTCAGTTTTGACTGTTCTAAAACGTCATATAAATGGAATCAAATAATATGTACCCTTTGTGTCTGGCTTCTTTCTTTCAGCAAAATGATTTTTGAGATTTATCCATGTTGTTTCAGTAGTTTGCACCTTTTTATTGCCCAATAGTATTCCATGGTATGAATAAACACAACTTGTTTATTTACCTGTTGAACATTTGGGTTATTTTCCTTTTTGGCTATTATGAATGAAGGTGTTACGAACTTTTATGTACAAGTCTTCTTATGGAAATATATCTTAATTCCTCTGAGATAAATATTGGGGAGTGCAATTGCTGGGTCATGTGATAACTGAACATTTAACTTTATAAGAAATTGCTAAACTATTTCCAAAGTGTTTATGAGAATTCTGTTTGCTCCATTTCCTCACGAACACTTAGTTTTGTCAGTCTTTTTAGGTTTACCTATTCTAGTGAATGTGTAGTGGTATCTCACTGTGATTTTAATTTGTGTTTTGCTGATGACTAATGATCTTGAGCATCTTTTCATGTGCTTATTGGCTGTTTGTATTCCTTCTTTTGTGAAGTGTATTGTTCGTATCTTTTGCCTGTTTAAAAAATTGGGACGTGTTCTTATTAGTTGTAAGAATTCTTTATTTAATCTGGACATGTCTTTTGTTACATAAAAGCATTACATATATTTTCTCCCAATCTGAGGCTTTTCATTCTTTTAATGCTGTTTTTTTTTAAAATAAATTTATTTATTTATTTTCAGCTGCGTTGGGTCTTCGTTGCTGCGCACGGGCTTTCTCTAGCTGCGGCGAGCGGGGGCTACTCTTCGTTGCGGTGCACGAGCTTCTCATCACAGTGGCTTCTCTGTTGCAGAGCACGGGCTCTAGGTGCTCAGGCTTCAACAGTTGTGGCACGTGGGCTCAGTAGTTGTGGCTCGCGGGCTCTAGAGCACAGGCTCAGTAATTGTGGCGCACGGGCTTAGTTGCTCCACGGCATGTGGGATCTTCCTGGACCAGGGCTCTAACCCATGTCCCCTGCATTGGCAGGCAGATTCTTAACTACCAGGCCACCAGGGAAACTCAATGGTGTTTTTTTAAAAGAGCAGTTTTAAATTTTGATGTTCAGTTGGTTTTTTTTGTTTTGTTTTTCCTTTTCTGAATTGTATTTTTCTGTCCCCAAAAATCTTTGTTTCCCCCAAGGTTACAAATCTTTTGTCCTGTGTTTTCTTCTAGAAGTTTTATAGTTTTAGTTTATATTCAGGCCTGTAGTCCATTTCAAGTTTACCTTTTTATGTATGGTGTATAGATCATTCTTTCCATTGCAGATATTCAGTTTTTTCAGTCCCATTTGTTGTAAAGACTATAATGTTCCATTGAATTGTGTTGTCACCTTTGATAAAATTTATATATATGTGGGTCTATATCTGGAATGCCTATTCTGCCATTGCTCTGTATGTCAGTACTTACACATTGTCTTCATAACTGTAGTTATATAGTAAGTCTTGAAATTGGGTAGTATAAATTCTCCAGCTTCATTCTTTTTCAAAATTGTTTTACTGAATCTAGGTTCTCTATGTTTTCATATATATTTTAGAATCAGCTTGTCAATTTCTAATAAAGAAAGCCTGATGGGATTTTGATTGATAATACATTACATTTATAGATCAATTTGGGATCACTTGACTTCTTACAGACATTGAATCTTTCAAACCATGGACATGCTATAGCTCTCATTTACTTAGGTTTTCTTTAATTTCTCTCAGTGTTTTGTAGTTTTCAGTATGCAAGTCTTGCATATGTATTGTTAGACTTAGGTTTTTTTAACGGTATTAAAATGGTATTTTTGAAAATTTCATTTTCCAGTTGTTAATTGGCAGTATATAAAAATACAGTTGATTTTTGCATATTAACCTTGTATCCTGAAAACTCGGTAAATTGACTTAGTAGTTTTTTGTAGATGCCTTAGGATTTTCTACATACGTGACTTTATCTGCACATAAAGACAGTTTTATTATTTCCTTTTCAATCTTTATGCCTTTGTTTCTTTTTTTAAAATATATTTTTAAAAAATATTTATTTATTTATCTATTTATTTATTTAGGCTGCGCCAGGTCTTAGTTGTGGCACATGGGATCTTCATTGTGGTATGCGGACTCTTAGTTGTGGCATGCAGGCAGGATCTAGTTCCCCGACCAGGGATCAAACCCAGGCCCCCTTCATTGGGAGCTCAGAATCTTACCCACTGGACCACCAGGGAAGTCCCTATGCCCTTATTTCTTTTTCTCGTCTTGTTGCATTAGTTAGGAGCTCTACTGCCATATTTAATAAATGTGATGAGAGTTATATCCTTGCCTTGTTCCTGATCTTAGGGGAGGTCATTCAGTGTTTTGCCATTAAGTGTGATTGGTAATTAGATTTTTTGGTAGATGCCTGCTATCATTTTAACCCTATCTTCTATCCCTAATTTGCTGAGACTTTTTATAATGAATAAGTGTTGAATTTTGTCAAATGCTTTTTCTGCATCTATTGAGATGGTTGTGGTTTTTCTTCTTTATTCTGTTAATGTGACAGACTACAATAATGGATTTTTGAATGTTGAGTAAACCTTGCCTTCTTGGAATAAACCTCACATGGTCTTGACATATTATATACATTTTATATAGTGCTATATTTGATTTACTGATATTTTTTAGAGGATTTTTACATCTTTATTGATGAGTGATATATAGATCTGTAATTTTTCTTTCTTACAATGACTTTGTTTTTTCTATCAGAGTAAAGCTAACATCATACAATGAGTTGTAAAGTGTTCTCTTCTATCTCCTGAAATAATTTATGCAGGATTGGTTTTTTTTGTCATTCAGTGTTAGATAGAATTTACCAGTAAAGCCATCTGGACCTAGAGTTTACTCTTTTGGAATATTTTAAATTATAAATTTAATTTCTTTAATAGATGTAGAATTATCTAGATTTTCTGTATTTTTATGTAGTTTTGATAATTTGTGTTTTTTTAAGGGACTTATCCATTTAAGTTGTTTCATAAAGTTCCTAATATTCCCTTATTATATATATATAAATATATATAAAATTTTATATATGTATGATTTATAGTGATGCCTTTTTCATTCCTGGTATTGAGAATGTGTGTTTTCTTTTTCTTTACCAGACTAGCTAGAAGTTTATCAATTTTATTGATCTTTTCAAAGAACCAGCTTTTGGTTCAATTGTGTTTTTCCTATTATTTATCAATTTTCTATTTCATTGATTTTTGCTCTTTTATTATTTCTTTCCTTCTGTGTACTTGGGTTTAATTTATTCTTTTTCTGGCTCCTTATGGTGGAATCTTAGATAATTGACTTTGGAGCTTTTTCTTCTCTAATGAGAGCATTTAAAGCTGTATTTTCCCCTCTAAGCATTGCTCTAGGTACATCCCACAAATTTAGATAGATTGTATTTTAATTTTCATTGTTAATAACTTTCTAATTTCTTTTGTGATTTCTTCTTCAACAGATGGGTTATTTAGAAGGTTGTTGTTTAACTTCCAAGTATCTGGAGATTTTCTAGATATCATATTGTTATTGATTTCTAGTTTAATTCTAGTGTGGTCAAATAACGTACTCTGTATGAATTGAACTTTTCAACATTTATTGAGAGTTTTACTGCCCAGTATATGGACTATCTTGATGAAAATGTTCCAGGTACACTTAAAAGAATGTGTATTTTGCAGTTGTTAGATGATCTAATTAGGTCAAGTTTGTTGATAGTTTAAGTTTTCTATATTCTTATTTCTATATTTTTGGTCTATTTACCCTGTCAATTACTGAGAGAAGAATGTTGAAACCACCAATTATAATAGTGGATTTGTCTATGTCTCCTTTTCATTCTGTCAGTTTTTCCTTCATGTATCTTGAACCCCTGTTGTTAGGTGAACACATTTATCATTGTCTTTTTTTTTTTTTGGCCATGCTGTGCAGCAAGTGGATCTTAGATCCTAGTTCCCCGACTAGGGATTGAACCCGTGCCCCCTGCAGTGGAAGCATGGAGTCTTAACCACTGGACCGCCAGGGAAGTCCCCATTGTGTCTCCTTTAGGAATCAACCCTATTATTATTATGAAATGTCCTTTTTTATCCCAGGTAATATTCCTTGTCCTGAAGTCTACTTTGCCTGCTTTTAATGATACATCTTTCTCCAGTATTTTATTTTTAATTTGTCTTTTTATATTTGAAGTGTGTTTCTTGTACAGAGCAAATAGTTGGGTCTGTCTTATTCATTACAATAATTTCTTCCATTTAATTGGAGTACTTGAACCATTTACACTTAATATAATTACAAGTTTGGGTTTAAGTTTTTCATTTTGCTGCTTGTTTTTTTTATTTGTTCCATCTTTTCTTTGCTGTTGTTTTTCTATTTTTTAACTTTTCCCGACTTTTGGATTGAGTATTTTTTATGATTAAAATTTATTTCCACTATTGGCTTATTAGCGATGCTTTACGTTTTTAATGACTGTTTTAGGGCAACGCATCCTAGCTTGGACTACTATAACAAAATACCGTAGACTAGGTGATGTAAACAGCAGATTTATTTCTCACAATTCTAGAGGCTGAGAAATCCATCAAGGCACCAGCAGATTTAGTTCTGGGTGAGGGCTGTCTTCCTGGCTTGCAGCTACTATCTCACTGTGCTCACATGACCTCTTCTTTGTGTGGGGAGAGAGTGAGTTTTGGTGTCTCTTCCTCTTTTTTTTTTTTCTGGCTGCACCTTGTGGCATTCAGGATCTTAGTTGCATGACCAGGGATCGAGCCGTGCCCCCTGAAGTGGAAGCGCAGAGTCTCAACCACTGGACTGCCAGGGAAGTCCCTCTCCTCCTCTTTTTTTTTTTTTTTTTTTTTTTAAAGCAAGTTGGGGGCCTGTGAGTCTGTAAATTGTTCTGAATGTTATTCTAAGTGTTTGGATTTTATCCTGTGAACACTGAGATGCGGTGAGGAGTTTTTAATATTTATTTATTTATTTATTTATAGCTGTGTTGGGTCTTCGTTTCTGTGTGAGGGCTTTCTCTAGTTGCGGCGAGCGGGGGCCACTCTTCATCGCGGTGCGCGGGCCTCTCACTATCGCGGCCTCTCTTGTTGGCGGAGCACAGGCTCCAGACGCGCAGGCTCAGTAATTGTGGCTCACGGGCCCAGTTGCTCTGCGGCATGTGGGATCTTCCCAGACCAGGGCTCGAACCCGTGTCCCCTGCATTGGCAGGCAGACTCTCAACCACTGCGCCACCAGGGAAGCCCTCCTCCTCTTTTTATAAGGACAGTAATCTCATTATGGGGGCTCCACCCTCGTGACCTCATCTGAAAGTAGTTGCCTCCAAAGACCCCATCTCTCGATACTCTCACACTGAGGGTTAGAGCGTCAACATATGAATTGGGAGGTGGGGTCAGGACACAAATGTTCGGTCCAAAACACAGTGGTTCTCAAATGTTTTGATTTTAGAATACCTTTCATTTGTAAAAAATCATTGAGTGCCGCCCCCCCTGCCAAAAGCTTTTGTTTTTGTGGGTTATATCTCCCTTACCATATTTGAAATTATAACAGATATTTTAAAAATATTTATTCATTTAAAATAGTAATAAACTCATCTGTTAACATAAATAACATGTTTTAGGAAAAACAGTTATATAGTTCAAAACGAATAGAAAAGTGACATTGTTTTACATTTTTGCACATTGCTTTAATATCTGGCTTACTAGAAGATGTGACAGCTAGATTTTCATACCAGCTTCTGCGTTCAGTATATGGATATATGGTTTTTTTGGTCGAACTATATGGAGGAAATCTGGCTTCAAATATGTAGTTGGAAAAAGGAGGAGTATTTTAATACCCTTTTCAGGCTTCTTTTCTGATCCTTGTGATCTTGTAATATAATAAGAAATATATGTTTTGTCTTTGTCCAGTTTTTGGTACACAGAACTCCTAAAACCCTTGGAATTTCCTGAGTGATAGGGTGGGAGGAGCTTTTTTCGTTACTTATGATAAGCCCCTTTCAACCATACCTGAAGTTTAATGAGCTAACTCTTGGTGGGCCCCAGGGTAGCTTCAGGACAGGGGTTGATTGCCAGGAACCAATCATGTGATTAAAGGGTTGGAACTTTCTGCTCTACACCTCACCCCACAGGATAAAGGCTGGAGATTGAGCTAATCACCAATAGCCAACGATTTAATCAATCATGCCTATGTAATGGGGCCTTCAGAAAAATCCCTAAACAACAAAATTCAGAGGGCTTCTAGTTTGGTGAACACATCTACATGCTGGGAGGGGGCACACCCCCAGACTCCACAGGAACAGAATCTCCTGTGCTTGGGACCCATCCAGACCTTGTCTTATGTGCCTCTCCATCTGATTTTTGTTTGTATCCTTTTGACTCTCTCTTATAATATACCAGTAATACTAAGTAAAGTGTTTCCCTGAGTTCTGTGAGGGACTCCAAGGAATTTGTAGCCACACAATTTGTAGCCAAGTCAAATAGAAGTGTAAACTGGGTCACCTGGGGACCCACTACTTGAGATTAGTGTATGAAGTGGGCACTTGGACAGTCTTGTGGGACTGAGCCCTTAACCTGTGGGGTCTACACTAATTCTGGGCAGTTAGTGTCAAAATTAAGTTGACTTGTGAGACGCCCAGTTGGTGTCTGCAGAGAATTGCTTCATGTGGAAAACCCACACATTTGGTGTCAGAAGTGTTTTGAATAGAAAATCAGGTTTCCTTTAGCACTGTATCAAAACTCAACAAATGGTAGTTTCTTAAAGGTTAGTTGGAATGTAGATTTGGCCTGTCTTCCATTTTGAATAGATCTTTTACCTATGCATTATTTGTAACGCCATGTTTCAGTCATTTGGAAAATATTGGTTCATTGCATTTTACAGATCTTCCAAATGTTGGTATATTTTGTTATATCACAAAAATGTATGCTTATTAACATCATTACTGATTTAATTAAGAAAAGTCAGTAAGTATTAGGAAGCTGGTGAATACAGGTTTTCAGAAGTCCTGACTTTCATTAGAAAACTCTTTTATCATTGGCAACAAATACAGTTAATTGTCTCACTTTATTTTTGAGAAGATATCCACTAAATTCCCAAGTCTGAATAACCCCAGTTTGTCGTTTGCCCTTTCAAGTTAAAATGACGTTCCATGAGAAAAAAACGGCCGGTTCAACTTGCAGCTCGAACAGCTGTAGCAGTGCTTTTCCTCAAGGCCGCAGCCGTACTTCAGCAGAAGTACTTTGGCATACTTTCTGTATGGTTGCATAGAATATTAAAATTTTTTTGTCCTCAAGGTTAAGATTTAATGTAATAAATAATTTTATTTCTTCAAGTTTCTTTCTTTTTTTTTTTTTTTAGTGAAACTCCCCTCCCCAGTGTGTTCAGGGCAGTGACGCATACAGTGACGGCTGCTATAGTAACTCGGCTAAGGCACCCGTAGTTTACCTGCCACTGCTTTGCACCATCAGTGCAAATGTCAACACAGCTGTTTCAGGATAAACCATGAGTTTTGAAAGTGATTCAACACTTTGAGTATTTCAGCATAGTCTGTGTTTGTTGTCAAGCGTTCACACGAAAGAAGATCTTACTAGATGATTAGTTGGTGCTGATACGAGATGAACACAAGCAAAGCAGCCGGCCCAGCCACATCTATCTATTCATCCATTCGTAAGGCAAAAGTAGAATTCCGCGGAAGAGATATTAACTCAGTCTTCATGATGTATCTTGTTCTTTAATTCAACAAGTTGCTTTATTATTAGAAAGTGGAACTGCTGTGATTTCTATTACTGATTTTTCATCCAGTAGACATTCATAAGTGGTAATAGTATGAAGTTTTATTAGTCCTTCAGCCAGTTTTTCGTTGTATTCAATGAACGGGAGTGAGAAGGACAAAAGCTTGTTTATTATGATGAAAATAGTTTTCAATTTATGTACCCTCTGAAAAGGTCTTGGGACCCCAGATGGCAATGGACATTATGAACAATACGTTGTTCAGTGTCTAGATTATGTGTATAGAGAATATTGAGTTGTTCTGGCAGACTGTTAACTTACTTGCAGATCAGCTGAGCCCTTTGAGACTGTAGTGGGTCTAGAGTAGCTTTTACTTTGTGGATAGTTTAGTCTGTTTCTAAAGCATGGCCTTTCTGGGGTTTCTACTGAATGCACCAGGTGTTTATTGAGTTCTCTCCACTCAAATGGCTAATTGGAACTCAAATGTATTCTAGCCTGGGTGAGCGCCAGTAATTTTTCAGCTTGTAGTTCTCTAATCTTTACCTGGCCTGTGGCACCTCATTCTGTGTATGCACAACTTAGAATTCAGCCAAAAACTCAAGGGAACCCCTGCATAGGTTATTGAAGCTCTTTCTCTATGTAGCTCCCTCCTGTCGGGTACTCTGCCTCCAGGAAGTCCAGATAACTCACCTCCCCAAACTGATCTGTGCTCAGCAGGACTGCCATATTCTTCTTGGGTTCCCTTCGCTATGCTATGGTCCAAAAGTGCCTCTGTGCAGAAACTCATTTGTTTTCCTTTCAGGGATCACAGTCTTGTTCTACCTGTTGCCTGGTATTTGAAAACAGTTTATATATTTTTGTCCAGTTTTTAGTTTATGGTTGGAAGAGCTAGTCTGGTATCACTTATTTCAGCATTGGCAAAAGCAGACGTCAGACAATGAGTTTTAGCTAGCTAGTTTTTCTGATGGTTACCTTTAAATGATGCCTTTTTAAAAACGAACTAAAAGCCTGATTAATAGTTATTTTGCTTTTGTTAGAAATTATTTTTATAATTGCTAATAGAGTCATGAGATTTAACATTCAAAAAGTATAAGAGAGGATGCAGTGCAAGGTCTGCCTCCCACACATGTCCCCCATCACCCAATTCCTCTCACAAGAGGCAACCAGTGGTATAGAAACATCTTCTTTTTTTTCTTTTTTTGGGCTGCGTTGGGTCTTTGTTGCTGCGCGCAGGCTTTCTCTAGTTGGGGCGAGCGGGGGCTACTCTTCATTGTGGTGCACGGGCTTCTCATTGCAGTGGCTTCTCTTCTTCTCGTGTTGCGGAGCACGGGCTCTAGGCGCGTGGGCTTCAGTAGTTGTAGCACGCGGGCTTCACTTGTTGTGGCGTGCAGGCTCAGTAGTTGTGGCTTGCAGCCTTAGTTGCTCCGCGGCACGTGGGGTCTTCCTGGACCAGGGCTCGACCACGTGTCCCCTGCATTGCAGGTGGATTCTTAACCACTGCGCCACCAGGGAAGTCCCTAGAAACATCTTCTTAAGGCTGCATAATATTCTGTTTTAAGGATTTGCTGTACTTACTTGTTTGATTCCGTATTAATGGGCAGTGTAGGAAAATAAATGTGCTATTATGACTAATGAGTACATATGCGATGCCAGCTTTTTAGATGTAGTATCCTTGTCGTAAGTATGAATCCCACTTTTATGATTTTATGATTTGTCCAGAGTGATAAAACTTGAAGTAGATTTTCAAATGATAAGCTCTGAAAAGGATCTTTTAATAATGTCATCTGTGGTTTATTCCAGACACCAAATTAAAAATATGTCAAGTTTTAATCATGATTTGAGTGCCTATCTCATAAGCATCTGTTTTTACTTTTCCAGGCCATAATGCAACAGGGAGATACAGCCATAAAACCCATTCTCCAAGTCATTGTGAGTACCTACATATTTTTATGTCAAACGTTTTTTAAACTTACATATAATTATAAATTACATTTGATAGAGGACATACAGTCCACTTTAGGAAACGTGTCCACTTTACAAAATTCTCTTCATCATCACAAAAATAGTCCAGTCCATGTTGTAACTCTGAGAGAGGAACCAGGCTTTATTTTAATGTTGTGTTAGCCAGAGTTTGACCTTTGGAGGTTCACATTTGAGGCTTTGCCTTTCTGTTCTTTCCACAGTTGGTGGATACTGTAGCGCTACGCATCATTACTTCTGCCTCCTTGGTTGTCTGTCTGCCCTGGGGTTTGTCTTGCTCAAATCTGCCTTACATATGGCCTCTGGAGAGATCTACCTGAAAGGAACTTGTCTGCTTAAAATTCTTCATTAACCCTATCATTCATTTAAGGAGGTCTCAAATTTTAGTGAGAATTTTAAAAATCAATAGGAGCAGAATCCTGGATCATACTTGCAGATTGTGAGTCAGTAAGCCCGATGATCTGTCTCCCTGTTACTCCCAAACTCCCTGCCAGTCATCTTTTTTTTTTTTTAAAGGCAAATATCCCAGTTTTATTATTTTATTTTATTTTTTAAAATTTTATTTACTTTTGGCTGTGATGGGTCTTCGTTGTTGGGGTCTTCGTTGCTGCGTGCTTGCTTTCTCTAGTTGCGGTGCATGGGCTTCTCATTGCGGTGGCTTCTCTTGTTGCAGAGCATGGGCTCTAGGCGTGCGGGCTTCAGTAGTTGTGGCACACAGGCTCAATAGCTGTGGCTCGTGGGCTCTAGAGCGCTGGCTCAGTAGTTGTGGCGCACGGGCTTAGTTGCTTCCCAGCATGTGGGATCCTCCCGGACCAGCGCTTGAACCCGTGTCCCCTGCATTGGCAGGAGGATTCTTAACCACTGTGCCACCAGGGAAGTCCCTCCCTGCCAGTCGTCTTAAGGCTGTTTTCGTATTTCATTTTCTTCAGAAAGCTGCCTCTGATTTCCTTCAAGCTGGAATAAATGTCTTGTCATTATGTGCACACCTCTGCTATGTCTCTCTGCCTCCGTCTCCACCCCAGTTGTAAGCCTCTTCAGGGCAAGGATTTTTTCTTCCATTTTGTATCTTTATCATGTTTCCTGCACAGTACCATACATATATTAGGTGCCTTATTGTATGTTTTTTTTAATTAATTTTCAATCAAATTTGAGTTAAGGGAGAGAGAACAGAAGAGTATTGGCAACCTATTTTATTCTCGTTTATGTTGTGTTTAATGTTAGTAGAGAGAGGTTGGTGGGAGAATCATCAAATCCAATTTTCTTTTACTTGGATTTAGGTGTCAAGAGAATGGGCAAGCAGTTCAATTGTGTTGAACTATGGCGAACGCACTCTCCTGCCACTTAAGTTTACTGATCCCTGGGGACTGAGCAGACAACCTGGCTAATGAATCATGTTTTCTCTCCTAGAACATCCGTCCCATTGCTACAGGGAATAATCCACCCCGTTATCGACTGCTTATGAGTGATGGATTGAATACTCTGTCTTGTACGTATGATGTATAAATCTAGGAATTTGTATTTAAGTAATAAAAGTGCACCCAACACTTTGATTGCAGTAATTGGAGCATTCCAGAAGTCTACATTGGCTTGGCTCTGCCTTCGTAAAGACAGAATTGCAGCTGGCAGAGAGCATTCTAACAATAGACTGGGTCGAGTGGAAAGCTGCCACTTGGCTTAATTAATTTTGTCTAACTGGTGCTCTGTGGTTTCTTTGATTAATTTCCCTTAGGATGATATTGACATTTAGTGAATATGATTGGTTAGCTGTCCTATACTTGTCTTTTTGGGGTTTTATTTCTGTGTTGGAAGCTTTACAGGGAGAAAGAGAATTTGCAGAGTATATACTTACTATCTCTAGTCACAAGGTGAAGGACCTAGAAAAGATTTTTTAGTCTTTGTCATGAAACCTGAATGATGGAAAAGATGATTTGGGGCACTTTAAGAAATACCTAATTTCAGAGTAGCAGCAGCTGTTTAATGCACATCAAATTAATACTGTTTTTCACTATGCAGAGTCTGAGTAGTTTTAATATTTAAGGCATTGTTTTTCTTTGCTGGTACAGGTATGATCGGCTTTTAGATTGTCATGACTGAAATGTTTTAGAGACTGAAGTAATCTCTGTGCTTTTCAGCTTTCATGTTGGCAACACAGTTGAACCCTCTTGTTGAGGAAGAACGATTGTCTAGCAACTGTATTTGCCAGATTAACCGATTTATTGTGAACACTCTGAAAGATGGAAGGTATGTGGTATCTTTTTTTCTGTTCTATTGTGTTGTATAATGGGACTAATTTTTGAACAGAGAAGTTCATTGGATGCCAAAATTCAATTAGAAGTCGAAAAGCTTTCAGCTAAGAATTTACAACTATTGAGTTCTGAACTCAGGCAACTAAAATGTGGCACCAAAAGGAGAAAAATATGGAACCGAACTGGAAGTTTCACAGCAGGAAATTAAAGCCGAATGCAGAACTCTTATTTCTAATCTCTTCAGCAGCACTGATTTTAGGATTCTCTTTTTAAGTATCTTTTAATGAAATGGGATCACTTATTAGGGCAAAGGAGAAGGTATAATTAATTATGTAACACTGCCCTTTTTGCAGTCTTGAATCTTTCATAGTAAACGCTTTCTTCAGCCAACAGAGTATGCTAAATACCTACAAGATGCTACATGCTAGAGATACAGTGGTGAACAGAACTGTTATTCACACCTGATTAACCGCTGCTGAAATATGACGTTTTTTGTTGGCTAGCAGAGTCATATTTGCCAAATCTAGGGCAATTTAAAAGTCGAAATAAAAATAGGGACTCCCCAGTGGTCCACTGGTTAAGACTTTGCACTCCCAGCGCAGGGGGCCTGGGTTCGATCCCTGGTCAGGGAACTAGATGCCGCATGCTGCAACTAAAAGATCCTCATGCCGGAACGAAGATCGGGCACGCGGCAACGAAGATCCCGCCTGCCACAACTAAGACCCGGCGCAGCCAAATAAATAAATTAATTAATTAATTGAAAGTAAGTAAGTAAGTAAATAAATAAATAGTAACAGACTGCAACCTACTGAATAAAATAAGAATTCGTAAGTCCATACTGAATAAATGAATACGGGGGGTGGGGAACAGAAAGCTTTTTTTTTTTTTTTTTTTTTTTTTTTTTAAGTTTTTAAATAAAAATAAATTTCTTTTAGATAATTCAAAGGAAGTATGGATGGAGTTATGCGCACAAGTGGAATCCGGTTAAGTCTAACAATTATTTTGGGTTCAAGGGCTTGTTTGCGCATATACGGTGGTGGGTCCCTTGACATTGTCCCATTTCGGGCCGCGTGTCCGCGCGTCGCGGGATCATCTCGGGCTGGCCCGCCCCGAGTTCTATCAGTGCCTCAGGGCTCCCGGGGGTGGCAGAGCCGCTGTCTGTCCTTCCGTCGTCCGTCGGTCAGTGTGGAGCCTTACCCCTCCCCCCGCCCCAGCTGCTCTCCGGCTGGGGACACGGCGAATTCCGGGCATTCTCAACACGCAGGTCGCCCGAGGGTGCTCCACGTCCCAGCTGACCCCGGGGCCTACCCAGCCCAGTCATTTTGGGTTATCCACAGCCAGTCAACTTTCCAAACGTGGCCGCAGTCTACCAAGCATGGGTGCCCGGCTACCTCTGTTGGTAAAACGTGAGACCCTTAATCTCAGGGTCCTTGGTTCGAACACCAGGTTGGGCGTTTTTTTTGACAGAACCTCTAAGCAATTCCTGGCATTCGGTTTAGGTACAAAATGCACCAAAGGCTAGTCCGACGAACCGGCTCCAGGCGCTGCCACATCCGCAGCCTGTCACTTCGCAATGAGTCACCCCGCCCAAGCTCTCATAGGCCTGGTGTCCCCTTCTTACAGTGGGTCCGCGAACCCACTTGATTCCTCAACTTCTTTTTTTTTTTTTTGCAGTTCTGATAGTTTTATTGTCTTTTTTTTTTTTTCCACACACACACACTGTATTTTATTTTTACAAGGGATAAATAGACTGACACCAAGCATTGTACATGGATGACCACAACAAAAGCAACAATGATTGCAATTACCAAACATGAAACACACTCATACTATGTCATAATATTGACATTCAGTCCAGTAATCCTCCACTGTAACAGCTCCTTTACTTTGCAGTGAAAATTGATTTGTATATTCTTTGCCTCTGAGTCCTTGTGGGATTTTTTTTTTTTTTAAATTCAGACAGAAAGTCACAAAAGTTATACTCATCCTCATCAGTTCACTCAGACAGAAAGCTTTTTCTTACAATAGAATGCCATGTAAAAATGTAAATGGATTGATGGAATTAGAAAATCACCATTTGGCAACCGTCGTAGTATTAATTCAGGCAGGAAACATTAATAGGTGCTATGTAAGCTTCCTGTGGCTGCCGTAACAAATTACTGCAAATTTGGTGGTTTAGAACAACAGAAATTATTTTCCCTGGAAGTTAGAAGTTGAAGTCAGTTTCACCGGGCTGAGATCATGGTGTCGGCAGGGCCCGGCTCCTTCTGGGAGCTCTGGGAGAATCCATTCCTTGCCTTTTCCAGTTTCTGGTGGTTGCTAGCATTCCTTGGCTTACGGCTGCATCACTCCAATCTCTCCCTCTATGGTCACATTATCTCTTCTTCTGTCTATGCCAGGTCTGCCTCTGCCTCCTTCTTAGAAGGATATGTGGTTGCTTTTAAGGCCCATCGGATAATCTGGGATAAAATTGCCACTTCAATCCTTAGTTTAATCACATCTGCAAAGTCCCTTTTTGCCATATAAGGTAACATTCATAGGTTCCAGGGATTAGGACTTGAATATCTTTTGGTTGGGGGTGGTCATTTAGCCTACCACGAATGCTGAAACAAGTGGTAAAAATTTGATGGAGGAACAAGTTATTTATAGGGTAAAAGTACCTCCCCAGAGCATAATTATTAATTGTAAAAGGAAAAGAAGCAACTTATAGTGGAGAAAGCTGGCAGACAGCACCTTATTCCAATGATTGACGTTAACATTACCAGTAATGGGACAAACAGAAGTCATGTATTACCTGGTAGGATGCAGTGAGAAGAACATAGCATCAGTACTATTATATTCTTGCCAAAGATGCATAATCTGTATCTAATCATGAGGAAGCCTCAGGTAAATTGAGGGACATTATATAAAATAACTGATTTTCAAATTTCAAGCATGAAAGTAAAAGAATCCTTCCAGATTCAGGGAGTCTAAAGAGATATAATTAAATATAACAAGTGATCCTGAACTGGATCCTATTGCTATTAAGCATATCATTAAGACAATTTATGAAACTTGAATGGATTCTGTGGATTAGATGGAAGAATTCTTTATGTTTCAAGTTCAGTAACTTAACCAGGCTATGTCTCAAATGTCAGTGGTTCCTTTTTTTTTTTTTTTTTCCCCCCCTGGTGCATGGTGCCCTTTCAGTCTGCAGTTAGGAGTTAGATCTGTCTTTTTGTTGAGATTGTTCAGTTATTCCTTAATGATCTTTTCGTTTCATTTGAGTTCCAGTTTTTACTTATGTTTCTGTTTCATTTGAGTTCCAGGATAACTTTGTTCTCCATGTATGTCTTCAGTTTGCTCTAGTCTTTTTTCTAATGCATGCATTGGATTCATTTAAGATTTTCCAACATATTATATATTATAGTTCAGTTTTTAGCTTTCTCTGTTCTGTTCCTTGACGTTTATAGTTTAAGTATGAGAAGTATAATGATACTGCTTTTGTTCTGTTTTTTCCTTAACTTTTCAAGCTCCCTTTTCTTCTCAGTCTCTTGTTTCATCTCATCTTTTGACTTTTATTGAACTCTTAGTCTTATTTTGCACACCACACTTGGGAAGTATTCCCTTTCTTGGCTTATGCTTTCCTCTAGATGGGATTGTTAATTGTCTCTGCCTCTTCTGTTCCTTTTATTTTTATACACTGTTGTGTGTTACATTGTTGCTATGTCATTTCTTTTTATCTTGTTCATGCTTAATGTGGACAGTTCTGTCCAGACTTCATTTGCTCTGACATAGTCTAGGCTAGGTACATCCCCTTGCCAACCTTCCCACTTGGGACCTGTTATCTTCCACTCCAGGCTACCTTGGAGTGCTTGAGTGGTGCTTTCTAGCCACTTTTCTCTCCTCTAGGGCATGGTATAGGGGAGGGTGGAGAGCATTGCTGTGGTTGAGTACTAAACCTCGAGCTCCATTCACTCCAGTCTGGGGTGGAGTTCCACTCCCGTGGGCTTTGCCTTATTTCACCGCCTCAGCATGGCTGCATGCCGTGTGTTCCTTCCTGCCTCTGCTGAGAACCTGTGTGTGTACGACCAGGTTTATTCCTTACCTTGACGGTCAGTTAGGTTTGATGGTCATTTAGGTTTATTCCCAACAGTGCTTTAGCAGTCATCCTTGTACATTTATCTTTACATGCTCATGCTGTTATTTCTTAGGAGTTGTGGGGATCAAAGGACGTCTGTTGTAGAAAGTATACCAATTAACATACTCAGGAGCCTTGTGTAAGAGTACCTGTTTCTGAATAGGCAAATACACAGACAGAAATTAGATTCGTGGTTTCCAGTGGTGGGGGAATGGAGAGTGACTGCCATGGAGCACAGGGTTTCTTTTTTGGGGTGGTAAAAATGTTCTGAAGTTAGGTAGTGGTGATGCTTGCACAACTCTGTAAATATACTAAAAACCACTGAATTATACTTTTAAAGGATAAATTCTATGGTATGTGTTCAATAAACCTGTTTTTAGGGGGAAAAAATACTTGTTTCCCCTTAACCTTGTCAACATAGCAGATATTACTGATTTTTAAAAAATAATTGCCAGTCATCATTATTTTAACTTAAATTTCTGTATTATAAAAGGAAAACAATAGATATATAAAATAATAAATTCCCGTTAGTGAGGTCAAGTGTCTTTTCATATACTTACGCTTTGTACTTTTTCTCTGAATAGCTTTTGATGATATACTTTGTCTTTTGCGTGTGTGTGTTCAGGGAGATGTGGAGGATGTGCTTTGTAAATCAGGGATATCAAGTAATTCTTTGTTAGCTAATTCTTTATTAGACCTTGTAGTCTACCTTTATAGACTGTTTATGGTGTCTTGTGTTGTGGAATTAAAGAATTTTTTAAAAATTTAGTCAGTTTTGTCCATTTTTTTCTTTATGGCTTCTGAATTTTGTATTTTGCTTAGGAAGCTTCCTGACTGGGTTATTTAAAAATACTTCTTAGTTCTTCAGACATTCTGTGGATTTTTTAAAGTAGATTTTGGTTCATCTGAGGTTTTGTTTTGTTTTTTAGTTTTAAAAGCAGTGGGATTATTTTAAGTTATTTAAGGTTTTGATTTTGTTTTTTATTGAAGTATAGTTGATACCCTATATACCCTTTTATATAGGGTATGAAGGAGGAATTTAGCTTAATTTTTCCCAAATGGATAGTCCATATCATGGAAGACTTACAGTAAGGAGTTTATTTTATTCTAAATGTGATGGGAAGCTGTAGGCTTTCGAGCAGGGGAGTATTGGTACAGTCTGATTTAAGTTTTTTAGTTTCCAAGAGATTATTTTCATAGCTGTGTGGAGAGTTGATGGTTGGTGACAAAAACAGATAAAGAGAGACTAGTATTCCATTTATCTGACTGTTCTGTTTGCCATCTTTTCCTTTGATCTGCTTGTCTAGTCCCGTTGTCAGTGCCAGAGTTTGTTTTTTCTTTCTTTTTTTTTTTTTTTTGGTGACATCTTCTTGAGATGTAATTCATATACCGTACAGTTCATCTATTTAAAGTGTAAAATAGTTTTTACTATATTCAGAGTTGTGCAGCCATTACCACAATTAATTTTAGAATATTTTATTGCCCTCCAAATAAACCCTGTACCCTTTAGATATCACCCCCAAACTCCCTATCCTCCCAGCCCTAGACAACCACTAATCAATCTACTTTCTGTCTCTATAGGATTTGCTTATTCTGGACGTTTCTTATAAATGAAGTCATATAATATGTGGTCCCTTGTGGCTGACCTCTTTTACTAAGCATGATATTTTCAAGGTTCATCCATGTTGTACCACATGTCAGTACGTCATTCCTTTTTATGGCCAAATAGTATTCCATTGTATAGATATGTCACATTTTGTTTATCTAGTCGTTTGGACGTTAGGGTTGTTTCCACCTGTTCGCTATTGTGAATAATGCTGTAGACGTTTGCGTACAAGTTTTTGTGTGGACATGTTTCCATTTATTTTATATATATCTAGGAGTAGAATTGTGTGTCAAATGGTAACTTTATGATTAGATTTTTGAGGAACTGCCAGATTATTTTCCAGAGTGGCTACAGTAATTTACGTTCCCTCTAGCAATGTATGAGGGTTCCAGTTTCTCCACATCTTCATCAACACAGATAATTACATCTGCCATAGTGTTTCCAGGTAAAGTATCATCTGTAGAATATTTTAGTAACTTACAGATGATGTCTTCCTTTACTTTTTCTCCCCCCAAATTTTCTTCGTAGTTTTTCTTTCTTTTTTTTTTTTCTTTTTTTAGTTTATTTATTTTTGGCTGTGTTGGGTCCTTGTTGCTGTGCGCAGGCTTTCTCTAGTTGTGGCGAGTGGAGACTACTCTTAGTTGTGGTGCTCAGGTTTCTCATTGCGGTGGTTTCTCTTGTTGTGGAGCACGGGCTCTAGGCGCACGGTAGTTGCAGCATGCAGGCTCAGTAGTGGCTCGTGGGTTCCAGAACGCAGGCTCAGTAGTTGTGGTGTACGGGCTTAGTTGCTCCGCGGCATGTGGGATCTTCCCACACCAGGGCTCGAACGTGTGTCCCCTGCATTGGCAGGCAGATTCTTAACCACTGCACCACCAGGGAAGCCCACCTGGTAGTTTTTCTATATTTATTCTTCCATATTTATTATTCTTCTTCCATGTTTATTCTTTCAAGTATCAAAAAAAAAAAACAAAAGTCCTGTCGGAATACAAAGAACTGCAGTAAATTTACATAGTATTTCATACTAAGTCCATTCAAGAATATGGTATGTGAATCCCTATATATCCTGTTATCTGTCTTCAGATTATCACTTGATATCCAATCTTGTTTTATCTAAATACCTTCCACATCTACCCTCCTCTATAATTTTGAAGCAAATCTCGGACATATTTTTTCCTCCACAAATATTTTAGTATATATCTTTAAAAGGTAGTAATTCTTTTCTAAAAATTCCATTTTTACACCTAAAATATCAAATACTCTGTCACTGTTCAGTTTCCAACTATTCATGTGTGTGTGTAATTAATTTGTCTGTATCAGGATCCAAAGTAAAGTTCACACTGCAGTAGGTTGATAGTTCTTTTAAGTCTCTATGAATCTAGTTCCTCCTCCATATCTTTTTTCCTCCCTTAGTGTTTATTTGTTGAAGAAACCAGGTCATTTGTACTTTATCCTCATGCACCGTTTCCCACAGTCTGGATTTTGCTGATTATATCTTTATAAAGTTGTAATGTGTCCTTGTCATCTGTGTTTTCTGTGAGTTGATATTGGTGTATTCTTTTGATGTGTTGCTGGATTCATCTTGCTGATATTTTAGTTAGGATGTATGTATATTACAAAATAAAATTAGTGGGTTTTTTTCGTGTGCTTTTTCTTAGGTTTTGGTATTAGGGTAATGCTAAATGATAATAAGCCTTCCATTTTTCTATGTTATCCAAAATTTGGATACTTTTGGAAGGTAGTTAAAATACCACTAAATATCTATCAGAGAGTTTTTATAGTGAATCTGTATGTAATATTCGGAAACAGATAGTTTCAAGCTTATTTTATTGAAGTAATATAACCTTGATATGAAAACTTGATAAAGGTAGCACAAACTGATCAATTGCATGTGAAAATCCAAAATACAGCAGTCAGACCATTTAAAGAATCCATCACAATGAGGTTGGGCTTATTATTGCTTAAATAATTGCTCCAGACCATCTACTCTTTTTTTTTTTTCCTTTTGGCTGCGCTGTGTGGCATGCAGGATCTTAGTTCCCCGACCAGGAATCAAACCTGTCCTCCCTCCGGTGGGAGCACGGAGTCCTAACCGCTGGACTACCAGGGAATTGAGTTTCCCATCTACTATATTTAATGTCCATCTCAACTATGCTAATTCAGGCCCCGTCAGTTCTTCCTTCTGTTGTTCCCTCTGCCTCCAGTTGTGTTCCCCTCAGACTCCTTCATATTGCAGTCCTCTTTAAAATACGAACGTGATTGTGACATTCTTGTTCAAGCACGTATTGAGCAACTACTGTGGACCAGTTGCTACAGTAAACACTGGAGGATACCTGCCATTACCGAAAGTGCAGTTTAGTAAGAGAAATAGATAATAAATAATGAATACACAACTAAAATATATCATATGTGAGTAAATAATCAAATAATGAACATAATTAACCCAAATATTAATAATTATATGTCAATATATATTAATTAAACCTGAGAGAAGTGACCTGAAGGAAAGAAATGATGGCTGTAGAAAGGAGTATAACAGAAAACTGATCTAAACCAAAGATTAAGGAAGCGTCTGAATATTAGATGAGGCAGAATGAGAGACCATCACAATCAGAAAGCGGCGTGTACAGAGGCCTTGTGGCAGGAGAGAGCGGAATGTACACCAAGAGCTGGAAGGAAACAGATGGTGGAGAGCAGAGCACCACGGGGAAACGGCGCGAGGTGAGCTGGAGAGGTTAGTGCGAGGCCAGACCTTACAGAGCCTCGTAGGCTGTGTGAAAAGGTTTTTAACTTTTGGCCGAAGGTCCTTGAGAAGTTATTGAAAGGTTTTAATCAGAATTAAAGATGGACAAAGAATTGGAAGTTCTTAGTTAATAGTAATCACAATTAAAAAATATCTATAGTCACGGTTTTCACTGGGAAAAGGTAATTGTTCAGCTAAGTATATGTTTCTGAAAACAGATCATCTCTTGTGCCACATATTCTTGGGTTTAGTAATCTAAATTCTTATCATGTCATTTGCTCCTTGAAGATACAGTATGTAGTAAGGACACTGCATTTTAATTAAGGAACTAGCTGGGAAATGAAAACCCTGCAATCATAAAAGCCCTTGATAATGATACAATGAAAGATTAGGGAAATATTTATGTAGGAATTGATATCATATGTTTCTCAAGTTATTCAGTAATGAAAAACAATTGACAAAGGGAAATAGTTTTATCACAGTGATTATTGGGGGAAGCTTTTTAAGTAGCTTGTCGTTTGAAGGGCTTCTGAATTTATTTTTTCTAACATGTTTCTATTTCTTTGCCTTTGTAGGAGAGTGATTATTTTGATGGAGTTAGAAGTTTTGAAATCAGCTGAAGAAGTTGGATTAAAGATTGGCAATCCAGTGCCCTATAATGAAGGTAAAATGTTTTTTATAGGTTGTAGCACTCAATTGAATACCTCTTCATAGATTTGGAGTTCTTCCTTTTGATATAGTTTGATTTGTTACTCTTACTAAAACTAGTGATTTGGGAGTCTAGCAACCCAGGTTATTCTTTCATTTTTTTTTTTTTTTCAGTACTGAAGAAATGATGGTAGGACTCTGTAAAGGAAAACCTCTCTGTTTTTCTCTACACACAGCAGTCATACATACTTCTGGCTCTTCTGTGACCAGATGTATGGGTTTTTTTTCTTCCCCCTGATAAGCAATTCTCCAGTTCTCTGTGGACACCAGCTGGGTCTCCTACAATTCAATTTAGTTCTGACACTAGCTACCTGGAGTTAGCCTCAGATTTCACAGGGTAAGGGCTCAGTTCCACTGGACTGCCTCCACCCCTCACCCCCTCTCCCCTTCAGTCCAGAGTCCAGGCTGGGACTTCCCTGGTGGCGCAGTAGTTAAGAATCCGCCTGCCATTGCAGGGGACACGGGTTCGAGCCCTGGTCCGGGAAGATCCCACATGCCGCGGCGCAGCTAAGCCTGTGCGCCACAACTGCTGAGCCTGTGCTCTAGAGCCTGCAAGCCACAACTACTGAGCCCACGCTCCGCAACTACTGAAGCCTGCGTCTCTAGAGCCCGTGCTCCACAACAAGAGAAGACACCGCAATGAGAAGCCCGCGCACCGCAACGAAGAGTAGCCCCTGCGCGCCGTGGCTAGAGAAAGCCCGCGTGCAGCAACGAAGACCCAACGCAGCCAGAAATAAATAAATAAAACTAAAAATATAAAAAAAAAAGTAAGTCCAGGTTGTTATCTATGCTTCTGACCAACTGGCTATAAATTGTAGCTTCCTACAACTCCCTCCTCAGGTTCAATTAGAGTGATTTGCTAGAGTGGCTCACAGAACTCAGAGAAACAATTTACTTACGAGATTACCGGTTTATTACAAAGGCTATAACTCAGGAACAGTGAGGTAGAAGGGCAGGCATAAGGCGAGGTATGGGGAAAGGGGTGCAGAGCTTCCATGCCCTTGGTGTGCCATCTACCTCGGACCTTCATGTGTTCACCAACAGAGGCTCCCCAAATCCTGCCCTTTGGGGTTTTTATGGAGGCTTCCTTACTTGGGCATGATTGATTGAATCATTGGTGATTAGTTCGAGGGGCTGCTCCAGCCCCTCTAGCAGTTATTTTGAGTATCTTAGTCTGTAATGTCGGCCTCCCAAAAGGGGAAGAAGAGAAAAATGAAGTGGGAAGAAAGGGTGCCAGCCCCTTAAATCCCTGGAAAGCACTTCAGCAGAGGGCTCAGGGCTTGCAACACTGGAGGAAGCAACAGCAATGGTCACTGTCTCTTTGCACCTCTGTGATCAGAAGCAGCATTCACAGCACAGATCGCCAATATATGGAGGACAGGGTCCTTTCTGCCCACCTCAGTTCCAGAAACTGTGTGCAGGCTGCTCCAGGAACAGGTCCACTGCTGTGTGCCACATGGCTGAGGGGTGGGGAATGGGTAGCTGTTACTGTGCTAAGGGCTGGTATTGGTGGAAATTCACCAACCAAGCCTTCCCCTGAAGTTGCAAGCCTTCTATAGACTTCTGAATTCAAAGTAGTTATAACACGAATTCTGCCAGTGCAGTTGTAGTCTAGGTTGAGAGAGAGATTCCTGGTGCTTCCTACTCTGCTGTCTTTCCAGAATCCTTTCAACAGTGATTATCTCTTGATAATAACTTTTATTTTCTTGTGAAAATATATAGGAAAGCCCAATGAAATCAGAAAATTTTAATTACTTTAAACAAGAGAGACAATAATAGTTGAGAAAAAAAGTCAAAAGAATCATCAAATCACTGACTCCAGAAGGCTTGTCTGCCCCTCCATCAAGTCAAATAAACATGAAATGAGAGGGAATTCCCTGGTGGTCCAGTGGTTAGGACTCCGTGTGCTCACTGCTGAGGGCCCGGGTTCAATCTCTGGTCTGGGAACTAGGATCCCACAAGCCGTGCGGCACGGCCAAAAAAAAAAAGTAGAGCCTCATTGTTCTCCAAGATAAATTCCAGATTTGTTTGAAAAGTTAAAAAATGAAACCATTAAAAATAATAAAGGGGCTTCCCTGGTGGCGCAGTGGTTGAGAATCTGCCTGCCAATGCAGGGGACGTGGGTTCGAGCCCTGGTCTGGGAAGATCCCACATGCCGCGGAGCAGCTGGGCCCGTGAGCCACAATTGCTGAGCCTGCGCGTCTGGAGCCTGTGCTCCGCAACAAGAGAGACCGCGATAGTGAGAGGCCCGCGCACTGCGATGAAGAGTGGCCCCCGCTTGCCGCAACTAGAGAAAGCCCTTGCACAGTAACGAAGACCCAACACAGCCATGAATAGATAAATAATAAATAAAAATTAAAAAAAAAAAAATAGGGACCTCCCTGGTGGTGCAGTGGTTAAGAATCCACCTGCCAATGCAGGGGACACAGGTTCGATCCCTGGTCTGGCAACATCCCACATGCCGTGGAGCAACTAAGCCCGTGCTCCACAACTACTGAGCCTGCGCTCTAGAGCCCATGAGCCACAACTGCTGAAGCCCACGCGCCTAGAGCCCGTGCTCCGCAACAAGAGAAGCCCCTGCAATGAGAAGCCTGCACGCAGCAATGAAGACCCAACGCAGCCAAAAATAAATTTAAAAAAATAAATAAATAAAGAGAATGGGGGGCTTCACTGGTGGTCCAGCCGGTAAGACTCTGCGCTCCCAATGCAGGGGGCCCAGGTTTGATCCCTGGTCGGGGAACTAGATCTCACATGCATGCCGCAACTAAGGAGTCCACATGCCGCAGTGAAGATCCTGCATGCCGCAACTAAGACCTGGCACAGCCAAAATAAATAAATAAAAATAAAATAAATATTTTAAAGAAATAGAATGGGGCTCTATAAATGGATTGGAATAATTCACAATGAATATTTGATTACATTAAAATTTTAAATTTTGCATGTTAGAAAGGTGTGCAAACATAAACTAGGATAAAATAGTTACAAAAGATAAGTCTGACAAAGTGTTAATCTTTAATATTTACTAAATTTTTTACAAGGGAAAATTTTTTTGTATTTATTATTATTATTATTGATATTATTTTTTTCAAGGAAAAATTCTCCAGTAGGAAAGCAGGCATTGGATGAGAAGAAACACTTCACAGTAGAAGGAGAACAAATGGCCAATACATAAGAAAAAATATTAACCCTTACTGGTCATTTTTGTATTGTTCCTTTAACTATTACATCTTGTTCCTTTAAGTATTATCACCTTTAAGTATTATGTTAGCTGTAGGTTTTTCATAGATTCTTTTTATCACTATGAGGAAGTTTACTTCTATTCCTCGGTTGCTGAGAGTTTTTATCAGGAATAAAAGGTGAATTTTGCCAATTTTTTTTCTGTGTCTGTTGATGATCATATCGTTTTTCTTTTTTCATTGGTTAATTATATTCATTAATTTTTGAATGCTAAACCAATCTATGATTTCTGGGGTACGTCTTATGTCATGATCTCTTTCTACTTTTTACGTATTGTTGGATTTGATTTGCTAAATCAAGCAAATCCACTTGATGTGATGTGATTTTGTTTAGAATTTTTACATCTATATTATGAGGGGTATTGGTCTGTAATTTTGTCATACCTTGTCTAATTTTGGTATCATAGTAATCCTGGCCTCAGAGAATGAGTTAGAAAGTGTCCCCTCTTAAATTTTATGCAAAAGTTTATGTGGAATTGGTATTAATTCTTTCTTAAATATTTCGTAGAGTTTACCAGTGAAAGCATCTGGCCCTGATACATATATATTTTTTTATGGAACGGCTTTAAACTACAAATGCAGTTTCTGTAACAGATACATAGTCATTCACATTGATTGTGTGTTGCAAGAAATTTGACCATGTTATTTAAGTTGTTGAATTTATTGGCCTATATCAAAGTAAATAGAATAAATGTTCCAATTAAAAGGCAGAAACTATCAGACTGGATAAAATAAATATAGTCCCTTATTATCCTTTCAGTGTCTGTAGAAACTGTGGTGATGTCACCTCTTTTAGACCTGATATTGGTGATTTGTGTCTCTTTTTTTTCCTGATAAGTCTGACTAGGGGTTTATCAATTTTATGGACCTTTTCAAAGAATGAAGCTTTTGCTTTCCATTGTATATATAGACCACATCTTTTATCGTTTTTTTAAAAAATTTATTTATTTTTGTCTGTGTTGGGTCTTCGTTGCTGTGCGTGGGCTTTCTCTAGTTGCGGCGAGCAGGGGCTACTCTTTGTTGCGGTGCGTGGGCTTCTCATTGCAGTGGCTTCTCTTGTTGTGGAGCACAAGCTCTAGGCACGCAGGCTTCAGTAGTTGTGACACACGGGCTCAGTAGTTGTGGCTTGTGGGCTCTAGAGCGCAGGCTCAGTAGTTGTGGCGCATGGGCTTAGTTGCTCCATGGCATATGGGATCTTCCCAGACCAGGGCTCGAACCCATGTCCCCTGAATTGGCAGGTGGATTCTTAACCACTGTGCCACCAGGGAAGTCCCTTCAGGTGGTTTTTTGTTTTGTTTGTTTGTTTGTTTTGTGGCCATGCCATGCAGCTGCAGGATCTTAGTTCCCCGGCCAGGGATTGAACCCAGGCCCCCTACAGTGGAAGCCTGGAGTCCTAACCACTGGACCACCAGGGAATTCCCCCTTCAGGTGTTTCTTAATGAAAATATAACCAAATACATAAATTATATATTTTCATTCATAATCCACTTTGCTTACACCAAAGGCAGGATACTGTGTACACTATCTTGTCTCTTTTTTTTATCCTGTTGTGTTTTTTTAAAATTTCGGCCTAGAGATATTTTCATACATATACTTAGAGATCTTCCTTATTTTTATTTATTTATTTTTAACAGTATAGAGTATTCTGTTGTGTGACTATTCCATAGTTTAAGCAGCCCTTTATTGATGGGCACTTGGGTGTTTCCATACTCTGGCTAATAAAACAGTGCTGCAGCAGATAACTTTATACATATGCAGGTACATGGTCAGAGGGGGTTTGATTGCCAGAGGTGAGATTGTTGGATCAATGGATAAATGCCTTTGTGGTGGGTAGATATGCTTGGGTTCCCTCCATAGGATAGTATCATTTTGCATTCCAGCAGTATGTGAAAATACTGGTTTCTTCACAGCTATGCCAACAGAATATGTTGTTAATCTTTTGATTTTTTTTACCAATCTGATAGATGAAAACTCACATCTCAATGTAGTGTTTAATTTGTATTCTGAGCAAGGTTAGTATCCTTTTAAATGTTTAAGGGCTTTTTATTCTCTGTGAACTGTTGTGTTGTCCATTTTTCTTTTGGGTTGTGTATCTTTTTCTTCTCAATTTTTAAGAGAGTTCTTTAAAAAAAATAGAGGAATTAGTCCTTTGTCTCTGATATGAATTACAACGTCTTTCTGACTTTGCTTATGGTGTTTTTTTTTGCTATGCAGCAGTTTACTTTTGTTTTTATGAAGTTGAATTTTCCAGTTCTTTTTTTTTTTTTTAATGACTTTGGGGTTTTGAGCCGTAGTTAGAAAGGTCTTCCTCACTGAGTTATAAAGGTATTCACCCATGTTTTATTCTAGTACTTGTGCGGTTTCATTGTTTGTATTTAAATCATCCATGCTGCTTCTCTCTTACAGTTGTGATGCCTTGATTTGTGGTGTTTTGGGCTTCACTTTCACATAATTTGCAATTTGTCTTTCCCCTAGTTTCACTAAAGATGCAGTCTGTATGTGGGAATGTTTGTTTATGGGACGGGTATTCATTCTTCTTGTTGCTCTCTATGATTTTTAGAAGAAGTAGGAAGGTTTTGGACTAGGTCATCACCATGCTTCTTCCAGAAATGGAATGTTCTAGATTTAATTTTTACCTACACCAAACATAATAATTTGGTGCTTTAAATTGGAAAGGGAAAGCTGGAGCCTATTCAGGTAAAATTCTAAAATATTAAATTGGAACATCACAATTGTTTTGCAGTAGTAAAATTTTGTTAAAATGAGCACATTGGTTATCTTATTCTCAGCTTTTAGGAAGGAGAGTCAAGGGAAAGTGATACTTAGAATCTCTATGAAATCTTTGGATGCCTTAGGGGTGAGGGAGAGATGATTATGCCCAACTTATCACCTTTCGCCAGATTTCTTACATTTTTTATGTTGTATTTAATTGAATGGTTGCTTTGGACATTTTGCCTTTCAGGGGCAAAAGTATTTGAGGTAAAGATGGAGATGAAAGGGTTAAAAGATGATTACCACTTGAGGTCTGAACTATACAACTGTGGAAAACACTCCTTTGTCTCAATACCCAGTTCCTCTGGCTCTTCCCTTTCTTCAGGGTCTGTTAAAGTGCAGAGGGATGAGATGAAATTTTGCTGTTAAAGAGTATTTGCTATTGAATTTCATTGTAACTGGATCAGTAACACATTGTTACTTGGGCCATCATGAAAATAGTTTTGTTATAGTGACTACTACCTTATGGGTGTATTTGACAGAAGTGGTTTCTAATTGTCTATTGGAAAGCAAGGAGACTGTTATTAGTAGATAGAGAACTAAAGTTAGATTTGTATCCTCCTAGCACCTAACCCAGACCTGTGACGTATCAGATGACCTAACTCACTAGACCCAGCCCAGAAATAGGCAGAGGAATTGCAAAATGTGCATTGAAATTGTCTCATGGTACTAGTACCACATTAAGTAAAGATACTTAGAGAATTTTCAAAATGTGAGAAGTAAAATTTCAAACATAGTTCATTTTTCATACAATATTGGGTTGGATGGCTTTAAATCTCCCATATTTACCATTATATAGTTTTTAATCAGTATGTATATTAGTTCTATGAACCTACACTGTTTCTAACCACAGTATTATACTTAGACTTAAATTTCTTAGCTTGTTGCTTAGTTATTAGTATCACTCATTATTGAAGGATACTAGCTGGAATTTTTTTCAGCCTGACTCTGTCCATTTTCTGCCAATAAGAAATTGTAATTATTGGATCAATGGATAAATGCCTTGGAAATGGATTATTGACTCTTCCTTAAATTCTTTGTGGTGGTTGTTAAGAAAGTAAGTTAAGAAAGTAATTGTTGGTAGAAATTGAGTTTTTTGTTACTCTGTATACTCTGTTGTCGGTTGGCTGATTTTTCTCAGCTGGTGGCTCATTTACTATTATAATGATAATAAAAATGATATAATAAAAAATAAAAAATAAAATAAAAGTGAGTGCAAGTAACTTGAGGAGCTAGAGTCTGCTTTTAAATATCCTATATCCCTCCTGGGTCAGAGCCGGTGATAGGAAGCTAGCATACAGCAAAAAGGTCTAAGAATTATGACCTTGATCCACCTTATTGGAATGATTTGGTTTGCAGGTGACATAAAACTGAAGATTATCAGAAGCTGAATATCTGTATTACTGCTTTGGGGTATAATTTTAATTTTTAGGGAGATTATTATTTAGTTGTGTACTGATTTCTTTTACATCTTATGGTCATTGGTTGTATTGTAGTGCATTAAATTGAAGGGCAGTTGTTGCTATTTAGAATGCACTAACATTCTTGCCATCCATTTGGCTTGGGAATGTCTCTTGTCTCTTGTGCCAGATTTACAAATGTGGTCCAAAGCAGGAATTAAGGATTGCCCTAATAAATGGATTAGTAGCTTTTCCTAACTACCAGATATTGTGGTTATTAGTTATGTTTTATATAATTAGAGTTCTGGCTTCCAGAATTGGTTGCTTAGGATTAAAAATTAACTAGATGGTGGTGAAGTTGAATAGATCTAGTCAGACAAACCTGGGTTCAAGACTAGGTTCTGTCTCTTCCTGTGTGACTCTGGGCAAGTTCCTTGACCTCTTAAACCCACTTTTCTCATCTGTTAAATGAGTACAATAATACTATCTATATATATTTTATAGAGAGAGCTAAAGAGTAAACGGAATAATGCACTTAACCTTGTACCTGGTACATAGTAAGCATTCAAAAAATTGTAGCTATTATGAACATGTCTATTACAGGGCCTAATTGGAGTCTTGTTAAATATACTATTTTCATTGACTCTAAGAATCCAATGATTATAAAACTATACCATTATATTATGTACTACTAAAAAGAAATTATAGCATTAATTTTAATCCATATGTTAAAATGTTTAAAAATCTTGATCTGGCAATAGGTAAATAGATAAGTTACATTTTAAAAAATTGTGGTTAAAATGCACATAACATAAAATTTACATCTTAGTCATTTTTTGTGTTGTATCGTTCAGTGACGTTCAGTACAGTCATTGTCATGCAACCGCCACCACCATCCACCTCCAGAGCTCTTTCATCACCCCAAACTGAAACTCTGCACCCATTAAACAGTTACTCCCCACTCCCACCCGTCCCTGGTAACCACCGTTCTACTATAGATACCTCATAAAGGTTAGTTACATTTTGATGGAAATGAATGTAAGAGATCAGCAAGATCCTGTGACCATGTCCTGTTCAGCAAGATACTTGGAGAAGCAGGCGTGGTGAGGAGGAAGGGACTTGAGAGTGTAGATGTGTTTGAGACAGTGGGAGGGGGAGGAACTAGGGTGGAGTATGGCAGGGATTTGTGTATCTTCATGGTTCCATCTTTGAATGTTTAAATCTTTTGGTTCATTTGAATAAAATTTCATGAAGCAGGTAAAAATACAGATTAAGGGAGTTTCCTGGTGGCACAGTGGTTAAGAATCCGCCTGCCAATGCAGGGGACACGGGTTCGACCCCTGGTTGGGGAAGATCCCACATGCCGTGGAGCAGCTAAGCCCGTGCGCCACAACTGCTGAGCCTGCGAGCCACAACTACTGGGCCCACGTACCGCAACTACTGAAGCCCATGCCCTCTAGGGCCTGCGTGCCTCAACTGCTGAGCCCCTGTGCTGCAACTGCTGAAGCCCATGCGCCTAGAGAGCCCGTGCTCCACAACAAGAGAAGCCACCGCAATGAGAAGCCCGCGCACTGCAACAAAGAGTAGCCCCCGCTCGCCGCAACTAGAGAAAGCCTGCGTGCAGCAATGAAGACCCAATGCAACCAAAAAAAAAAAAAAATTACAGATTAATTTTTTTCCAACCACTTGGCCCCAATACTGTTTACTGAGCAATTCATCTTTTCCCTACTGATTTAAAAAAAGGTTCACTGTAGAATTTCAGAATGTTCCTTCATAAGACACATTGTCAAAGGAGAACAGTCCTCCCAAGCAATCTCATATGACACTCTATAAATTCAGAGGTAATGGAAAAGCTAAAACGTAAACACAAAAATTCATTGTCAATAATCTTGGCTCTTTTTTCCCTGTAAATGAGGCCTCTCAATTTTTCTCTCTATAGGAAGAATTAAATAAACAGTTCTGTTTAACCCTTTTAATTTGATGCTAAATTAATTTTACTCTAATGGCACTGTTAACTCTCATTTAGTTGTACCAGTTAAGAGTACCTTTGGCAGGAGGAGAGGAAATCAGTGTGCAGTGTGCCCATGTGAGTTAGGGCCTTGGAAAACCCAGCAGGAATAAACTCAGTGGTGGAAGAAGCAGAGGCAAGGCGGCAGGCAGGGAGCTTTTCCAGGGGTGCTCACCATGTCTGTTCTTAGGGCTCTCCAGGATATGTTTTGAGCTGCACTTGTGTGCTGCAAGCACTCTTAGTGAGCAGCCCAGATTGGGTTGACTTCTACTTTTAGTGCCAATCACAAAGGCAACATCAAATTCCATAAATCTATTATTTTTTTAAAGTAAGTGTATTTTTGCAATTTTAACATTCTTCAGTTTCATAAACATTTGCAGAAGGGGTGAGGGGCAAATAAATACTCTGATGGTGTGGCATTTCTTATTTTCTGCTTGAGAGACATGTTCGTTTCCCCTCCTTTTCCTTTTAATCTTACTGTCTCCCCGCCACAGCTGCTTCTGAACTCCATCCTCATCTCTCCTGCTGTGACAGTTCACTAGCCTTCACAGTACCGAAGGCGCTTTCAACTCTTATTTTCCACCAACTGTCAGTTGCAAAATAAGGTTGCTTTGTTTGGGAGGGAAAGGGTAGAATCCTTTCTGAATGTCTTCTTTCCCTTTGAAGCAGGAGCACTTCAGAGACAATTGAACTGCTTTTAGGTTTTTGTTACCACCCAGCTTTTTCTTCTGATAGATCCTGCCGTGAACACAGTTCTGTTGATAACATCGATTTGTTGCTATGGAAATAGTGGTAATGTCACAGATTCAGCTCAGGGACTTTACTTCAGGTTCACGCGGGAGAAATGGGCAAGGCTTTAGGGGAGAACCTCATTAAAACCAAAAGCTATCAATTATAAGCAGGTGAAAGGTAAATGGAGCCAGCCTTTTAGGTAATGAAAACATAAGTGTGAACCCCTAGCACATTCGCTGCATGCAGTTGAGTGCCCCAGCGTGAATTCCAACCCACAAGAGTCTTTGACAAAAGCACAAATTTACACTTCCTCAGAGTATTTCTTCTACTTAAGTTTAAGTCTCTTAACCCAAATTACTTGCACTAAAATGGTCTTTCTCTTTTGATCACCAGGGCACGGACAACAGCCAGTAGTTCCTCCTCCAGTCTCAGCAGCAAGTCCGCCAGCCAGCAGGCCCCAGCAACAGAATGGGAGCTCGGGAGTGGGTGAGGCGGCCACGTGAGGATGCGTGCTGATTGTGTGTGGCAGGCTTTCGAATGATGGTTTGAAATTTAATCTGAGACTAAAGGGAGTTTTCAAAATGCTATTCCTGACAGTTGCTTCTTGCAAAGAATAATTCCAGTTCTTCTTGGAATTATTGTAAAGTGTGTGATTGAAAAAATGATTAAAGACTGTCTTTTAAAGATACATAATATGCTTTTTTTAAAAAAAATCAGAATGATACACTGTTCTTTGCTAACAGTTTATCTGGTAGTTTCTCACTTACACCGTCTTGACTTTGTGAATTACATACCTTTTAAATTCTCGCCTTTTAACTCTTTAGGATCCGCTTATTAAATTTGGCTTGTCTGTCTCCAGGTTTCCCATCTGGGGCTCTTGTGGGTATTTATCTTAGCTTGAAGACAGTATCATTTATGTTGGTCATAGGTCCTGCTTCTCTGTCTCACGGATGAGGAATAGTTTCTTCTTTTTAACTTTCTCTTGAGCAGGTCCTGAGAGGCTGTAATGGAATCATCTTGTTTACTTTCTGGCCTTTGCTTTAGGAACCTCCTCATGTGGGATGTCACCATTGAAAATTATGATTTGTAGAGTTTGGTTGGAATTTATTTTTAGAGTTTCTTTTTTCTGTCCCAGCTTCACATACACCACCTATTCCCCTCCCCTCAACTATTAGTTTCCGTTTCTCAGTGCTAAGATTCTAAGAAAAGCAGGGTTAAGACGTCACTGATGTTTCTGTGAAACTTGCAGGACATAAGTCTTTTTCCCCATTAGTCTTTGATGTTTTATCTACCTTGCAAGAGGTAGCTATCTTCTATCCATCTCCCTTTCTAAGTGGATCTATTTATACAGAACTCTCAAATTATGTACTGTTGAAGGGGGGTGGTAGAATAGATTATCTAAAATGGTAAATACCCTAATAGTCACTTCCTTACTAGGCTAAAATACAAATAGTATGTTATTCTTCTTCCCACCCCCCACCCCTACAGATTTATCTTTCCAGTTGTCTATCTTTGGCTTATATTGAGATTGATTTTAAAAAATCAGTTAACATTCCCATAACACATAACTGGGTGCTGAAAGAAAAAGGACTGGAAGTGTATGAGGGGAGGCTGCCTGCCAGCATGAGAACTGGATGTGTGTGTGTTTTGTGTAATTGTGTATTGTATACTAGGTATGTATAGAGACACACACACATATTCTGCAGAGTATGTGTGCTTCCTTGTGTCACCTTGAGGTAATTGTTACTGTTGTGTGTGTAGTCGTTTCTTGACTCCCCAGTTAGAAGAGAAAATTTGAAGATCTGGGACCATGTATGTATATTTTTTACTAAGTGCTACAAATGCCTAGAATAGTGCAATACGGGCTGTGGAAACTCAATAAATAAATGCCAAGTAATGGAAGATTTACATTTCTAGCCAGATGCCATTCTGAAGAAATGTTTTGATATAGAATATATGAAATCATTGGACGAAATTATCTTTTCTGAATTTGGAGGTTGAAGCTTTATAGAAACAGCATGCATGTAAAAGATTTCATCTGCTTACAGGCTTTACGTAATTACGTATCCTTCCCAAGTGCAAGACAGCTTCTTAGGCTTGGATAAAGGAGTCAAGAAGGGGTCCCGAAAGCCAGCCACCTACTTGTCTTGAACCGAAAACTGATTCTTGCCCTTTGCTCCCAACTAAACCCAATCCCATAAACTTCATTCTAGACTTTCCGTGCCTGTAAGACCAGTTGAGAACTGGGAGTTTTCTGGGGATGTTTTGAGGCGATATATTTGTGATAGGTATCCCTCACCTCAGATGGTTCACCCACTGTGTCCCTTAATTCCTAGCATTTCCTTTTGCTTTTTCTCTTATGCAACTAGTGACTTGTCATCAGTTTTACCAGTCAAGAAGGTTGATTTTCTTTCTCTGACCCATTATCCTGCCTGTTGATACACGGGAAAGGTTTAAGAGGGTTGACCTCCGAAATAGCAGTGTCTGGATTCATTACCATTATTATCTTGACCTCAGGGCGTAAGTCAGCAGATACAGTCGTGAACATCTGTGTGCCCAGCCTTCATCCTAGATCTGCCTCTAGCCTCCTGTTTCAGTCTCTGTTTGATGTCCAGATCTCTTGATTATTTAAAAGGAAAAACTTTGTCTCTCGTCTTGTATGATGTCACTAGTAATTGAGAGTTCTTGCAAAGCTTACTATAAAATTTAAATAAAATAATGATTGTCCTTCTTTGTGTTTGTTTTTAAAGGTACCACTGTATCTAAGATTTTTGGTGCCTCAAAGACATTTGGAAAACCTGGAGGTACCAGCGTAGGGAACACCTCCGGGGGAACACAGGCCAAAGTGGTACCCATTGCCAGCCTCACCCCTTACCAGTCCAAGTGAGTTATTTCATGGAATAAGTTCAGAAGGGACTTAGAAAAGAATATAAGAGGTTATTATGGGCTCTTGAGTTACTTGTATGTGAACTTCAGGATTACCACACATAAAATAGGTTTCCTCCTTTTTTTTTTCTCTAGAGGGGGAGGAGATAACAAATTGTGGCAACCTTTAACTCTCAATAAAAGAATGGCAAAAAGAGCAATCATCCATAGCCTATGGAATTTCATTCGTTTTAAAATAATTTGAAATTTAAAAGATTTAATGTTTCAAGAATCAGTTGGTAGTCCTATGAGTAAGAATAAATTTTCTAATTCAGAAGGTATTTCATCTTATCATATAAATAGGTGACTTTTAGTCTAAAAATTATTACTCTGATTTAGTTGGCTAAAAGAATCTGTGCTGTTTGTATTAACCATAGTAATATAACCTGAACAGATATTTCTTTTATATGACTTCTTTCCATTCAAAATTAATTTTAGCTGCGGAAAATTAGTGAGTACTCGTTTCAGAATTCTTTCAGATATGTTTTTGTTTGTTCTTCAATTCTTTGCAATATAGGGAAGATCTGTTCCCCTGTGAAATTATGAGTAAGGTAGCTAATGTGCCCAGCACCTATATTCAGGATGGGCACTAGGACTGGATGTCAGACCTTGTGCCTCCTTTTTTAGTGGCCTCTGTCTGAGGTCATAGTGCTTGAGGGTGTTTTCTTTTGGTGCCTGAACCAACACCGCGTTCCATACCCCTGTATTTATATTCAGTGTGTCTTGGAAACGAGACAGAAGTTTGACTTCAGTTATATCAGCTCCCATGATTGAAAATAGTGGCAAAATATAATTGCTGGTATTACTGCATTTTCTAGCTTAGAACCTTTCATTAAGGGGATAGTGTTGCCTTGGTGATGCTTTTTGGAGAAGGGAGAGCGTTCATAAATTTACTTATTTGACAGGAGAATGAGTCAGTGTTAAATCACCTTGTGTGTTTTACTATTTGCTTATTCTACAAACTGTCAAACCTGGATGTCATCGTGGGGTTTTAATTAGCTGGATTAAAATACAGCTTACACTGAAAAATGGAATATGCATAAGATAAGAAAGGCTATAAGAAGATGATAGGGAACCTTTCAGATCTTTCCCAAGTAAGACTCCAAACACTAATATAATCTATTTGGTTTTTAGGTGGACTATTTGTGCTCGTGTTACCAACAAAAGTCAGATCCGTACCTGGAGCAATTCCCGAGGGGAAGGGAAGCTTTTCTCTATAGAACTAGTTGATGAGAGTGTGAGTATCTGTCAAGTGGGGAAAGAGGAGTCTTCGACTCTGAGAAACAGAGGGCCCATCTCTGTGCAGGCCTGTGAGGTGAAAAACAATAGTAAGCCAAGAAGAAACACGATTCTTCTTGTTTTTCTTCTATTGTAGTCTTCTGATGCTGTCTGGGGGCAAAGGGTTAAAGTCATAAATAAAATCCTTGATCTCAAACGAAAGCATTTGTTGCAGTAGAAATTAGTTTTCTAAAGGTAAGTAGCCTCACGGGCAGGAGAAACCAGAGACACTGTCTGACTTGCTGGCAGGCTTAGTCGAAGCCCCAGGGGGTTATATCTGCTTAGGAGCCAAGTGGAGCTTTGGGCCACAGCAGAAGGCATGCAGCAGCCTTGATATGTGATAAGTGATCAGTTTTGTGGGAGATGGATTCTGGCTGTGCAGACACTATATGCTTTTCTTTTTTTTTTTTTTAATAAATTTATTTATTTATTTTTGGCTGCGTTGAGTCTTCACTGCTGCACACGGGCTTTCTCTAACTGCGGCGAGCGGGGGCTACTCTTCGTTGCGGTGCACAGGCTTCTCATTGCCGTGGCTTCTCTTGTTGCGGAGCACGGGCTCTAGGCGCGCGGGCTCAGTAGTTGTGGCGCACGGGCTTAGTTGCTTCGCAGTATGTGGGATCTTCCCAGACCAGGGATCAAACCCTTGTCCCCTGCATTGGCAGGTGGATTCTCAACCACTGTGCCACCAGGGAAGTCCCTCTATATGCTTTTCTTAAACAAGACCAAACCATGATGAAGAGACGAAAAATCCACGTTGTGGAGTCTCCACAAAGTCTTGTCATGCTATTTCTCTGTCCATTAGTTTTGTTTATAACTCCTAATGTATACTTCAAGCATTCTTTTCAAACTGCTGCATATTTCCTATTTGTTCAAACCTCTAACAGGGCCGAAAAAAACAGTTGGTTTGTTTTTATTTTTTTGTTTGTTTTTCGAAGATGGGATAATACCCTAAAATGTATTGACTGTGAGGGCAGAATCGGTGTCAGAACCTAATTTTTTTTTTACCAAATTATTGGTCTCATCTGTCATTTGGCTAAAAATTCAGCTGTTAATTTAAGTTTCTTCTCCATCTGTAGCATTTTGACTGATGGAAAAGTAAAAGTGAAAATCCAATCACAAGCAACTTGAAAGTATGACTTGTTTTTAACATTTTTGGCAGTGACTCCTGAGTATGAAGTAGTTCCTTGCTGGGTGCAAACATGAGGGAAACTGGTGAATCACAGTGGCTCAGCACACTTCCCTGGGGGCTTCAGTCGTGTCACTCAGTGTTCGAAAATTTTTATTTATTTTTTAATTTTTTTAGGTTTCTAACTTGAGGTTAATGAAGCACAGTAACGGGATCAACCAGTTAAACTTGGGTTGTTTCATTAGGGTTACTAACTTGAATATGTGACTGTGAACTGTGTGTTTCTGGGGTGACTGTGCTACTGCTTTAAAGATGTCGTTTTGACACTAAGATGTCCTGTTTTTCACTGGTAAAACTTGAACTCCCCAATTCTAACCTGTTCTCGCACGCTTCTGCAGGGCGAAATCAGAGCGACTGCTTTCAATGAGCAAGCGGACAAGTTCTTTCCTCTTATTGATGTGAACAAGGTACAGTAGCATGGAGTCTAGAACGGGAACAGCCAAGCGGCGGGGTGAGGGGGTGCTGTCTGTTGGAGAGCTATGTGATCTGTAAAGGGTTTTTATATCCGATTTGATGGCCTATCCCACGTTCCATAGCTTGGCCTCTTTTACAGGTCTATTACTTCTCTAAAGGCACCCTGAAGATCGCCAACAAACAATTCACAGCTGTCAAAAACGACTATGAGATGACCTTCAATAATGAGACTTCTGTCATGCCCTGTGAAGATGGTCATCATTTACCCACAGTTCAGTTTGATTTCACAGGGATTGGTGACCTAGAGAGCAAGTCTAAAGACTCACTTGTAGGTAAGTATGTGTGTGAGAATGAAGAGAGTGGTGATTATTAGTTGCGTTTGCAACATACAGGGGAGGCATGAGACTTCAGTGCTTGCTGTCCAGCCTCTGGTCATGCTGTAGTGGGAGCCTTGACCATCTCTTGCTAAAACGTTGTGCCTGTGTTTTAGACGTAATCGGGATCTGCAAGAGCTATGAAGATGTCACTAAAATCACAGTGAAGTCTAACAACAGAGAAGTCTCTAAGAGGAATATCTATTTGATGGACATGTCAGGGAAAGTGGTGAATGCTACTCTGTGGGGAGAAGATGTGAGTACCCACGTTGAGTGGTCAGAGCATGTGCAGAGAGGCGAAGACGTAAAGAGCTTCCAGGGTGGTGGTCTTGCCCCGGAAGCTGTGGGGCTTTGGCCATGTCGTCTGTGTAGACCCTTCCTAATGAAGGGTTGGACTATCTGGGGAGTATTTGAAAACATTTATTTGATTTACTTCTGTGAGATTTGCTATGATTTAGATTTTACATAGTGAAACGCTCTTTCCTCTAATTCTCGATTAGTTTTGATGTATCTCTGAGCAGATTCTTGTGTGTGAGGTTCTCTTGTATAGATTCCATGTGCCATTTATTGCATTCACTCTACTGTTGGCTGTTTCCTTTGTTTTCTGTAAAAATGTTCTGTGCATTCTTCCTGCTAGTGACAATTGTTTGTGTTTGTTTGTTGTCTTTGTTGTTATGCAGGCTGATAGATTTGATGGTTCTAGACAACCCGTGATAGCTATCAGAGGAGCGAGAGTTTCTGATTTTGGTGGACGGAGCCTCTCTGTACTGTCTTCAAGTACCGTCATTGTGAACCCTGACATCCCAGAGGCCTACAAGCTTCGTGGATGGTAGGTTTTATGGGGCTAAACACAAGGGTTATTTGAGCCTTAGTTTGGAGAAGAGCTGGTTCTTTTGGTTCCCACGATCGGTATATGAGCTGTCTGCCAAGCAGAGAGCTTCGTTTCTGAGTGGAGCAGTGCCTGTGTTTCTTGGAGACAATGTGCCTTCTGAGAGGATGGCTCTAAAGCCCTTCAACTGACAGACCTGTAATCCCATGACAAACCTGGAGAGTCGCAGGGAGCAATTAGGACGGGAATGCTGCCTGCCGACCTTGATCCTGTGAAGCAGGTGAGGCCGGCGGTAGCAGCTGTATGGTGAAGCTCTGTGAGCGGCGGCGTCTTTCTTTTCATGACTCAAAGCTGTGGGCTTCTGCGGCGTCGGGGGAGAGAGTGCTTCTTGCTCCGTCCAGCCTCTGGTGCCGATTGCATCTTCTAGTATGTATTCACTGGACTCTGATCAAGTGCGGTGGGCACAATGGGCCTTTGTGGGCGTCGCGTTGTTATTCATGGAGCACTCGGGGGATGAGGAGAGCCTACTAAGATCTCCTCGCTATGTCTAGCTGTTTAGGGTGTTAAAACTCTGCCTTAAAAGAGCACTTCAAACTGAAGCATGGTATGCAAGCGTTGATGTGGTCAGGGAAAGCCCTGGAACTAGCTTGAGCTTAAATAATTTGTGTAGCTGCGGTCACACGAGGGAGTCTTAGGGTTTGAGTGACTAAGGAATTAGCTCATATTACATACTCCCCACTTTCGTTTGAGCCTCATGTGAACCAGTTGCACTAGTATTTGAATAGTTTCATGAAATATCTACTGGCATGACCATGTCACTTAAGCCAGCCTTGTGCATGTGGTCCCTGTGGATCTGTATTTAACTCTTCTGGTAGCTGGCATTGCATTATAAGGGAAGGCCCATTCGTTAATAACCTGACCAGACGTAATCACAGCTTTGGTTTGTTCTTATTGCTTGATTTCCTTTCAGGCTCTGGAGCTCGACCCCAGTTTAATTGCGTGCCCCACATTAAGGTCTTCATATTTTTCTTGTCGATAACTGTGATCCCAGTCAACATAAAAAGACATGGCTGCCTCTAGAATAAAAGAACTTGGCATTGATCAAAGAGAAGCTCAGTGTACACGTCCCACCTAGGCAAGGACTGGAGATGTTTGGATCTTGGTTGCAATGATGTGGAGTTTTTACTGTAAGAAGGGCTGCCTCTCTCCTTGCTCTGTTGACTCCGGATAGCTGTCTTCGGTGGCAAATGTCTCCTTGGAGTTTTTGAAACCGTAAACTCATGTAGCTAGTTGTGGTGAAACAGATTTATGGACCTTGCTGTGCCTCTGTGACAGATTTAGCCGCTGATCTGACAGAACAAAAAGGCAATTGTCTGCAGCTTAGGGCAGCATCCATTCTGTTCCACGCTCTCTTTTTAAGGAGCCTGTTCTGTATGTGGTTACTTCTAGTTACCCTCCTTTTGGGTGACATTGGCATGTTTTTAGTCTCAGACTGACTCTTCCCTGCCACAAGTATGTTTCTGAGACACTTCCTCTCGGGCCCCCTTTCCTTCGTATTAGCTGATATGTGATCAAGAAATGTAATCAATTTTATAATAATTTAACATAAATTAATTTCAACTTTAATAACGGCATAAATGGGACTTCCCTGGTGGCGCGCCCAGTGGTTAAGAATCCGCCTTCCAATGCAGGGGACGTGGGTTCGATCTCTGGTCCAGGAAGATCCCACATGCCGCAGAGCAACTAAGCCCGTGCGCCACAACTACTGAGCCTGCACTCTAGAGCCCGTGAGCCACAACTACTGAGCCCGCGTGCCACAACTGCTGAAGCCCGTGCGCCTAGAGCCTGTGCTCTGCAAAAGGAGAAGCCACAGCAATGAGAAGCCCGCGCACCACAACAAAGAGGAGCCCCCACTCGCCGCAACTAGAGAAAGCCCGTGCGCAGCAACAAAGACCCAACACAGCCAAAGATAAAATTAAAAAAAGAAAATAACTTATAATATATATATATATATGTGTGTGTGTGTATATATATATACATATATATATATATATGTGTATATATATATATATAGGCATGAGTAAAATCTCGCTAGGAAGGTAAATCTACAAGGAAACAGATAAATACCGTCTAATAAATTACTTTGAATCATATAATCTTTTGAAATTATACCAGGCTTAAAAGATCTTTCACCATGGGAACATTTTTTGCTACCCTGTTAAAATATGTCAACTGTCCCCTTCTATCCTGATACATTTCAGTGATGATAAAAATGCAGCTGCTGAGCAAGAATGAGCATCAGTAGCCCAAAGAACTATACCACAGCTCTCCATTGTTGCTTTTTTTGTTGTTGACTTTCTGGGTTACTGTTTTTAGGCCTTGGACCCTCCGGCCAGCGTTGATATGCAAGGCTCATTTAAGAAAAGTTTCTGTGGTAGTTGGGCACTGTCTTTCTTGACCACTAGGGGGCATCAAAGCAATTGAGATTAAAAAAGAGGTCATTCCATTTCTTCAGTAGACTTAAGATACAATGAGGAAGATAGTACCATCAGCTCACTTGGCCATGACCTGTGAAAGTTGGGTGGGGGGGCTTCCCTGGTGGCGCAGTGGTTAAGAATCCGCCTGCCAGTGCAGAGGACGCGGTTCGAGCCCTGGTCCGGGAAGATCCCACATGCCGTGGAGCAACTAAGCCCATGCACCACAACTACTGAGGCTGCTCTAGAGACCGTGAGCCACAACTGCTGAGCCCGCGTGCCACAACTACTGAAGCCCGCGTGCCACAACTACTGAAGCCCGCACACCTAGAACCCGTGCTCCGCAACAAGAGAAGCCACCACAGTAAGAAGCCCACATACTGCAACGAAGAGTAGCCCGCGCTCGCCGCAACTAGAGAAAGCCCGCGCAATGAAGACCCAGCGCAGCCAAAAAAAAAAAAAAAGAAAGAAAGAAAGAAAAAAAAGAAGTTGGATGGGGAGTGGATAGCCCGTATATAACATGTAGGAGCAAGTATCATATTCAGTAAGCATATATAGTGCCTGTTATTCTTTGTTTTTCAGGTTTGACTCGGAAGGACAAGCCTTAGCTGGCGTTTCCATCTCTGATCTAAAGAGTGGAGGAATAGGAGGGAGCAACACCAACTGGAAAACTTTATATGAGGTTAAATCAGAGAACTTGGGCCAAGGTGACAAGGTATCTGCATTCCTAACTTTCTTCACAAAAGCATGTAAAATGTGCGAGACAATAAGTTTTCAGATCCCAGTTCTGGTACCAGCTGTTAGACCTTAATTCAGAGCTATGAGTCTTACCTGGGGCTCTGCCCAGAGCATGGCGTGATGGTTGAGGATCCCAGCCAGAATGAAGGAGCTGTGCTTTCTAATAGGAGTATGTTACATCCCTCAGGTAGGTTGAGGCAGAAAGATGTTCAAGCTTTGACTTAGAGAGTTGTGTAGTTCTCAGAGGGATCTTAGCGAAGTGGTAGTAATCAGGTTGTGTATTTTATGAACTGCCTTCGGGTCCGTGTTTCTTTTCTCTGATTGTTCCTGCAAACTGAAATGCCCGTATATGAAGAAGGTGGCTTTCGACATTATAGCTCACACCGAGCATTAGTCAGTCTCAGCATCAGACATCGGGCGGTTCACATGTGCCCTCAATGGCTGTAGAATATTAACGTCTCGTGGGCTGAGCGCTGCTGGTATTCTCTGACAAGAATGGCTCTGGTATTTGACTTTAGTTGCAACTTCCCTTTCAATGTTTGTATTTAATGACCCTCCTCCCATCTTAATCTAAACCTGTATTCTGTCAGCAGTTCAATATTTAAATCATTTATTTCTCCTTTATGCTCCCCAAACCAGTAATTCCTGCTTTATTATTTTCATATTATACAATATAGTTTTTATTCCTTACTGTCTCATTTCGCTGTACTCTCTTATTCATCATTGTCAATGACTGCAATTCATAATGCTGTTATACAGCATCCTGAGAATGAAACATTGGACAGATCTGTGTCTCTTGTCAACCAGTTTCTTTCTTAGATCTAAGGGTAGACAGTGTGTAACAAGAAATCAGGCCTAGAGAATACCTGTTCGCACCCAAACTTTCAAGTCACACTTTGAATCTGGACCTTACCTGGAAATACAGAAAACACCCTTCAGGCATTCTCCTCAGAGACTCCCCTTCTCTAGGGCCTTTTAGAGTGAGGATTTGCCCGAGCTCTTTAAACATCCACCATATTGTTTTGCCTCTTCTGTTCTGAAACATCAGGAAGCCCCAGAGGCTGCTGACCTGGCCCTGAATTGAGTACACCCAGAGGGAACTGCTTGCCCCCCAAAATTATTCATCCCGTATCCTTTCCATGAGAGTTAAAAGGCAAAGCAAATAGCAACATAAAGCCCATGCACATGACTTGGCCCTTGCTACACTTACTTATCAGGGACGACTCCACTTTGAAGACCCTTGTTCAGTCTTTTTGCATTCTAAATTTGATGACTTAGACCAGGAGTTCACAAACAGGCCCACGGGCCGTATCCAGCCTGCTGCCTGTTGTAAATACAAGTGCACTGAAACCAGCCACCCGCTCTCATCTCCGTACTGTCTGTGGACGATCTTGCACCACAGCAGCAGGGTGAGTGGCTGCAACAAAGACTGTGACCCAATGGCTTGTAAAGCCTGAATTAGTTACTGTCTAGCTTTTTACAGAAAAAGCTTGCTGACACCTGGCCAAATAAAGCTGAATCTAGACGCTAGAAATCATTGCTGTTGTTTTTAGTGTGGGCGGAATGGTTGAACATAACTGTGCTAGATTTTACTGCATTCCTCTGTATTTCCTGGTTCTGTTACCTTTGGAGGGTCAGAGGAACAGGAGGAACAAGTCTTTGTCTCTTGAAGTCTTTGTCTTTCATATAATCTGTTTCAGTTTTAATTAATTTAGTCTAATTTAGAATTAATTCTTTTATTGTTAAGGAATAATATGCTTTATAACTTGGTTTATTACCTTCATGGGTTTTATAATCAGCACAAGTGACTTCTAAAAATGTAGAATGAATTATTCCCAGTAATCACATTGTGATCAATGAGAATCAGAATATGTAAACACTTACTCCTCATGTGTAAGGGCAAGTCCAGTCCTGAACATAGGCCTGTGCTCTGTGTCTCATGTCACTCTTTTCTCCTGAAGCCCGACTATTTTAGCTCTGTGGCGACAGTGGTGTATCTTCGCAAAGAGAACTGTATGTACCAGGCCTGCCCAACTCAGGACTGCAATAAGAAAGTGATTGATCAACAGAATGGATTGTACCGCTGCGAAAAGTGTGACAGTGAATTTCCCAATTTCAAGTACCGCATGATCCTGTCAGTAAGTAGAATGGGTGGATGAGGACCACTGTGGTGTTTCTTGAGTCTGTACCACGTGCCTGGCACTGTCTCTTAGTTCAGGCTTTCAAATTGTCTGGGATGCCAGCAGTGACTGAGAGCTGTCTTATGGAGTGCCTCCTGGTGACTGAAGGATGTACAATTTAAAAGGCAGAGGACTTTGGTGGCTTGTTTAAAACCTTTAGTCCAAAGGCCATTGTGGCTGGAGGGCCACTGAGTCCATTGTGCCCAGATTCTGTGTCTGAAGGAGAGTTTAGCTGGGCTGTATCTCCACTGGGATCTGAAATCACACATCCACACCACATCGTGTTCCTGCTGTGATCCAGACTTACATTTTGAACTTCTTTCTTGGATGCTTTTTACATTCTTTGGAAAGAATATGGCATATATAGTGGAAATGGGTTTTTTCCCTAGAAATTATTTTAATGAGTAGAAAAAGTTAATCTCCCAGTCTCCTTAGTGTGTCTTCCTTTTATTATTTCTTAGCTGAAATAACGTAGAGTTGTGTTTTTTAGGTAAATATTGCTGATTTTCAAGAGAATCAGTGGGTCACATGTTTCCAGGAGTCTGCAGAGGCCATCCTTGGACAAAGCACTGCTTATCTTGGGGAGTTAAAAGAGAAGGTCAGCTGCGTCTTGTATTATTACTGTAATAGTTCCCATGCTGTAACACTTACCCATTTTTTGCTCTTTAATATTTTTTGGTTTGTTGCTTTTGGGTGTTGTATAGTTTCTCACTGATGATTATTTGAGAGCTCATCCGATTCTGTCTAATTGTGTCCACCTTGGATGTGCTAACAATGAGGCATGAAGTAGTGTCTATAAAATGCTTTAAAAACAGCACTTTCCAGCATTTTTTTCTCCTGTTACTGTTAGCACACCAAGAGCTGGTGTGCCTGCAATCACTTGAGATCTGGAAGGTGTCTTCTGAAACAAGCTGAAGTACAGATGTGCCTTTTTTTTTTTTGAGTGTGTGTTGGACTTTAAGTCCATTATGGTTTATCCATTATGGTTTATCCCGGGACATTGAATAGTTCCCTGTGCTACAGTAAGACCTTGTTATCCATTCTGAATGTAATAGTTTACATCTACTAACCCCAAACTCCCAGTCCATTCCTCTCCCCCCACCTCTCCCCACCTTGGTAACCACAAGTCTGTTCTCTGTGTCTGTGAGTCTGTTTCTGCTTTGTAGATAGGTTCATTTGTGTGATATTTTAGATTCCACATGTATGGTATTTGTCTTTCTTTTTCTGACTTATTTAGTATGATAATCTCTAGTTGCATCCATGTTGCTGCAAATGGCATTATTTCATTCTTTTTTATGGCTGAGTAGTATTCCATTGTGTATATGTACCACATCTTTATCCATTCCAGATGTGCCTTTTTAATGTAATAAACAGTTTTCTGAAAAGTTGAGTCAAATCCTCGTTTAAATTCACGTATAAGGTACTTGCTTATTTCATGTTGTCAGATGGAATTCTTACGAAGTAACTTTCTTTCATAAGATAACTTTCTCCATTTCATTTTTGTAAATTAGTATTTTCACATATTAGTTTTATTTAATTCAGGGAATAGATTACTAATTATCCTAAACTTAAGAAAGGTACTTGCTCAGATAAAACATGTAAAGACCAATAAAAGCTATATTTTCTGGGCCACACAAATTAGCATCTATCTGTAGATTTTTTTCCCCTGTTTTCCTCCAAATCGGTTAGGATACTTATAAAAGCCACTAACAAAAAAAGGATTTGTCATTTGTTTTGGTGTGTGTGTGTTTTTCTTTTCTGTCTTCTCTTCTGTCCGTTTAGCTCTGCCCCTGTGTCTCTTTGAAATTGTCCATGAGCTCTCTAAAAATAATCCCAACAAACCCTTTTACAGAAATAACTGGAATTGACTTTAAAGTATGATGGTATCTTTTATCTGTTTTGCCTGGTCCTCTATTTTCATACCAGATTTTAAGGCTTGAGGCAGCCTTTCAGGATTTTTTATGAGCTTATTACATTTGGCTGGTTTCACTGCCAGTGAATGAGGACATATAGAAATTCTTTCCTCAGGAACCGTGATATTCTTGGAGTATGCGCTCCATGCTTTCACTGATCTTGAAAGAATGATGGCAGCTGGTATGATTTTCTGAAGGTTTAACACATTGTTTTATTTACATACCCGAAAGCCTGGGGACTTTGTGTGTGTGTGTGTAGTAACCTTTACACAGAACAGTTCTGTATATAATAAAGCTATTTTCATGTTTCAAGTGGCTTGCAAAGAACTATTTTTTAAAAAGTTCCTGTACATTTATTTTATGCATATTTATATAAAATGCTTTCTCTGATCCCTCTCTGTTTACCAGACTTTTTTTTTTTTTAATTCAGAAGCTTAATCAAATAGTATTTGAGGGGCCAGAGAAAGAGGGAGAGAGGAGTATCGTTTTTAAACTTTTTCCCTAACCTTTGCCTACTTTTCCTGTCTTCCTCACTTCCTCACCAAATCCATAGCTGTAAATCCAGAGGCTGAAATAATGCATATGAAAACTTGAACTTTTTTCTGAGTGTGTCCTCCCATTCTTAATTTGTGATGAAGATAGGAGCCTCAGATCTATTCCATCACAGACTTTTAAAGTTTAGAAATGTGTTTCCTAAGAGTGTTTCAGTTTTTTTTTATTGTGGTAAAATATACATAAAATTTACCATTTTAACCATTTTTAAGTGTAAGTTCAGTGGCATTAAATACGTTCACATTGTTGCGCAACCATCACCGTCATCAAGCTCGAGAACTTTTTCATCCTCCTAAGCCGAAACTCTGGACCCATTAAACACTAACTCTCCACTGCCCCTGGCAGCCATCATTCCACTTTCCGTCCCTATGAATTTGAGTACTCCGGGTAGAGTGTTTTAATTTTTAATAAAATTCTACCTAAACAGTTTTATGTGATGAAATGTCACCTTAGTCATTCCTAAGAAATTTTAAACCACTGGGGGTGATCATTTTCTCAAGGATTTTCTTCAAAGTCTTTTCAGAAATCTTACGGACATTTTCAGATGGTCTGGTAGTTTCCATGCCTACAGTTTTACGTTTGTTTTTGCAGAACGAGCAAGCATTTGAGGAAGTTTTCCAGAATGCCAACTTTAGATCTTTTACATTCAGGATCAGGGTCAAATTGGAGACCTACAATGTAAGTAACATCACCCAAGGTGCAGGAGGGTTAGCAGTGGGGAACTGCTGTTTGTCACCCCCAGCAACATTATAGTGTTAACTGTCAGTTCCTTGCTTACTGTGTTCCAGACCCAACACCTTAAGCACCCTGCATTTATTACTCGTTGAATCTTCCCAGCACTGGGGTACCAAGCATCATCCTGTTTTCAGATGAGGAAACAGACTTAAAGAGAGGTTAAGGGTCTCATCCAGTGTCAACATCCAGAGAAAAAACGCTATGTGGCCTTTTTTTTTTTTTTTGGCCGTGCCGTGCGGCAAGCCAGATCTTAGTTTCCCCAGGGATCAAACCTGTGCCCCCTGCATTGGGAGTGCGGAGTCTTAACCACTGGACCTCCAGGGAAGTCCCGCTGTGTGGCCTTTTCAGTTAAAACCTGGGGTTTTTTGGTTTGTGTCCCGACAAAATGGACTCACATCTTCCACATGGATTGGGTTCTAAAGTCAGTATGTGAAACAAAGACCATATGTAGTTAAAATTACCTTGAAAATTCCTTAAATTGCTCATAACATCATACGGTTGTAAAGTCATGATGAAACGGCCTTTATTGAGTACTTACTATCTGCCAGATACTGTTCTACACTCTTTACATACATTGTCTCGCTTCATCCTGGCAGTAACCCTATGTGTAGAAACTATTGTTAGCCCCGTTTTCACCAGCAAAAAAATGTAGGCATACGGAGAATGAGTAACTTGCCTAAATTCATATGCTAGCAAGTGGCAGAGCTAATAATGGCACACAGGCAGTCCAACCTCAGAGCTTTGCTCTCAACCATGCTTAGAAATACGACTGGGTTTAGTCAGTACAGAGCACACTGTAGTGTGTGAGCCCCTGAGCTGGCCTCACCCTGTTCTGCCTCTGCAGGCAACGTCCAACCTAGTGAACCGGCGAGGGGAGAGAATTCAGAAAACTTCTCTGCTTGCCTCAGGGTTTACTCGTTCTGTTTTATTGTCAGACCTTAACCCTAATAACTGCTGATAGCTGTGCTTGATTTTGTGAGCGTTAAATGAGACAGGGACTCCAGATGTCAGTGATACGATGTCAGGGTGGTGTCGGGAGGGAGGGATGGAAGGGTCGCTCGGTCCCTGAGTGGTGTGGACAGGGGAGGTGAAGGGCAGCGAGGTCGCCTCTCTCAGGGCTGAGGTGGGCCCATGGCAGGCCTCCCTCCTCTGCCACGGGTGTTTCTCCTCTCCCCACAGTCCCTGCTTTCAGAGCCAGCTGTGTGGCTTTAGGAAGTCACTGTCTTCTCTGGGCTCCTGTTTCCCCCTCTGTAAAGAGAATAAATTGAACTTCATGAGCCCTCTAAGGTCCATCGCACTTGGAGTCTAGGTTCCTGAGTGTTTGGGAGCACGAGGAACAGGTGGAAGGGGTCTGTAGCGAAGGGAGGCCTTTGTCCACTCTCCCGGCACCAGAAACTCTGCCCTGGGCTCTCACCATCATTGTTTCTTTATCGGAATGACAGAACTCTGAACCCAGCGTGTCTTTGTGATTTCTCCTGCTGGGATCATTGAAACCATGGCCCCATGGCCACAGGCTTTCCTCCGTTCACAAATCGCTTTTCTCTTTTCAAAGGATGAGTCTCGAATTAAGGCCACTGTGATGGACGTGAAGCCCGTGGACTACAGAGAGTATGGCAGGAGGTTGATCACGAGCATCAGGAGAAACGCCGCGGCGATGTGAGCCGAGCCTGCTGACGGGGCAGGAGTTTGTAGACAGAGGGCTAAAGCGAACTGACCCCCGACCCCCGACCTCCCCCCCCCCCGACCCCCCTGCCTGACGACTCCGTTAGCTGCACGGTGCAGAGTGCCTCTCTGTGGGGGGACTAAGCCATTAACTCTTGTGCGCATCTGGGAACCCACTGGCAGCAAAGGGAATACGCTCGGAGGGCTGTGGTGTAAACCGTGTCAGACCTGGGGGTCAGCTGGCAGGGAGTGTAGTACAGTCACTCCCTCTGTCTTTAGGCTTTTGTCAGTTTTATTAAGATTTCATTATCTTCAACCAGGAATTATGTCACGAGTAACTGACCCTAAATCTGCAGACAGTGAAATAAATTATGTAAGTAGGGTTTCCACTTCTCCAGTGGTGACACTTCCAGGACTCGGGTCCCTTCTCGGGAGGGAGAGCCGAGGAGTGATTGTGCAGCGGAACCTGGGTGTTTCAGTAGGCGTGTCTTCCTAGAATTCAGAGGCTCTCTTTCCAGAGGTGCCACGTAGTTGTTAATGCTTGGAATGGCAATAGGGTAGAATTATTAATCAAAGTCATATCTTTTCTATCTGAAACTATCCTTCCTTCAGGGTCTAATGGACTGAGTCAGATGGGTCTGATATTAATCAAAATTGTCTCTTCTGAGGAAGGCTGTTAAGCATTGACTTGCTGTCCCCTAGGGACATCCAGGCAACTACAGAGCACTGCTTTAGTTTTCCCTTCCGTTAATGTTGCATTTTGGTTGGTATGCCTTTTCCACCTGTACATATTTCTTGCATTTGTATGTTTCTTTTCTTGATTAAAGCTATGTTAAATAGAACGGATTTTGAAAGGAGAAGCCCTTTGTTTCCATTGCTTTGTTTAATAAACAGTATATTCTCTGCTTGTGAATCCTACTTTCTTTGAATGCAAAGGGCTCTTGTAACTGGAAAGCAATTAATTAGCCTTCATAATAAATGTTCACTGGGGGGAGATGTTAACTCATTACAAACTCGAAGATTAGTCCAAAGCATGGAGATGATTCTTCCTAATGTTTGCAACCCCGAAATGCATCTTTAAAAGAATGAAAATACCAAAAACAAAGAGCCATTGTGCCCTGGAATGCTGATGATCTGGCACTTTGGGATTTTATTGATGTTTACACAGCAGTCTTAACACCAGCCAGGCTTTGAAATGTGAACAGACAGTGAGCTGGTAAGAAAACAGTAATTATGCTACTGGGCTTTTCAGTCGGCAAGAGCATGCCTCCTCTCTGTGTTCCTAATCATATTAATTACCTATCTGCTTGCTGCAGCCCACCGCTTGGCATTTGCTGCGCACCTCTCTCCAAGCATCTAGGCAGCGTCGCAGTCTTCGTGCAGCACCAGGCCCTGGTTTTTAATCTGGGCAAGTGGGGCACGTGGAGGCCCTTGGTGGAGGCGGGCAGTGATCACGTCCTGTCTGTGTCATCCTTAGCTGTCCTCTTTCGGGAGGAACCAGCCGGCGCTAGGCAGGGTGACTCCCATTTCCCAGAACGTAGAGCGGCCCTTTCTCAGGCCCACTAATTGAGCACGTTCTAGTCTCAGAAGATGGCCACTGGGCTGCACTTGATTCTTTGGCCAAGGCCTCAACGATTTTTATGGAAGCTCCTTTCTGTCTGACCTTGCGTGTAAAGCGCTGACTAGAAGATTATACTCTTCAGCACTCTGGTGGATTGACAAATTGTGGGTTAGAAGTGGCAATCTAGCTTTCAGTCCGGTAATGAGTCTTTTATATCCGCTGCTCCCAGCATTGCCTTCTTTCCCCATCACGGCTTCCACCCCGTGAAGAGCACTGACCAACAGTGCGACCCTGACGCGTCTCTGGAACATTGTACCGGCTGCCACGCGTTCTCGATGCCCACACGGTGACACGAGTACGTCTACGCAGATGCGATTAGAAGTCCACAGGGGATGTTCTGAGATAGGGCGGCTCCCTCAAGGGAGGATGTTTAGCAGATTCCCTACTAAAAATCAAATCACCAGTAGCGGAGCATCAGAAATCGTCTCCACTGTTATGCTTTTAAGAGCTTCAGGTCCCTAAGGGTTGCCTAAATAGATTCTGGCCCACAGTTCTTAGAATTCTCTTGGAGATAGTTTACCTCGAAAGGCTGTTCGTGTTCTATTTCTCATCTTTCACTTAGAGATCAATGTTTATTTTGCGTACACCATGACATCAGCGTTAGGCAATTAGGAAAAAATCTAATCATTTCACCTTTATTTTAAATGGCTCTTGGATTCCCTCCAGTCTCATTGTGAAGGAGGCAGGGGGGAAAACAAAAGGGTAATAATCTGATTTCTGTCCGTATTTTCAGTGTTTTATGCTTTCCATTAAAGCCTTGCTTATCTCCAGTGTGCTTGTTCTGACTTTTTGAACTGCAGGGTCGAAAACTTCCCCTCCCCGACATTTTTTTCCTGAGTGGCCTGTCTTCGAAAAGTATAAATAACATCGATCGTGGTGTTTAATACACTAATGAAACCCACGGTTATTGACTATATAATTAATATACTGTCTAAAAGTGAAGTTTGGTGGCCCAGTATATAAAGGTTTATATATTGACGTGTTTCTTTGGCAATATGCCTTCTGAGGTTTTATTTATAGAAAATGAAACTGTTCCATCTCCTTTCCTTGTCACTTGTTAGAAAGCCACTTCTCCCCCTAGTAAACTGATTGTTTCCTTATCTCAAAGAGAGGATTTCCCCCCTCGTACTCCCCTTCCCCTTTTTATGCGGTTTGTTAGCTCTTAGTTTTATAATCCACTCTGCTGGTAGAGTTCTGGCTTTCAGAAACACTTTTGGGAACAATCATTTTTTTCCTCAAAAAAGAGAGACTTTAGATGTTTAATTTTCATTGTTTTGGAAAAAAAAACTCAACTGATCGATCATGTTTTATTATTAAGCTGATAAGTATTGTTAATGTCAAGGAAAAAAAGGAAAAGAATGGGTACTGTTAGGACCATTGATTATTTCTTAACACAAGTAATCCATGTTCATCGTAGAAAAGTAACCTGCAGACAAGAAAAAACAAAAAACAAAATTGTCCCACCAATCAGCAATAACTGCTTGTATAGCTGACTACTTTTCTCTGTGCTTGTATGTGTATATAGTTTTAACTTAAAAATGGGATGATATTATGCATATTATTTTGTAACACTTTGCTCCTAGCACTAAAGGATGGACCTCTTTCCTACTTCAATAAAAATAGATCTGCATTATTTTTTTTAGATCTGCATAATTTTAATTAGTATTTGCCTATATGAACGTGTAAATTTATTGAGCCAATTCACCTACTGGATACGTATATTTTCTAGCTTTTTAAATTTTATTTTTATTGAGATATAATTGGCATATAACATTGTATTAGTTTAGACGTACACATACTTTCTAATTGTTACCATAAACTCAGATTTTGATAGGCAGAAGCATTATCCTTTGTTGCACTGTGAAAATGTGTGCCTTCTCTTCTTGCTCTGTACGTTTCTCTGTGCTTTCTTTGCCTCAGTCCAGTGAGAGCTCCTCTGACCCTCAAGGGCTGGCAGGTGATTTGAGCAGGCACTAGAATCCTCTGGAGCAACAGCAGGTAGAAGACCAGGAAGGAGAGGCGCAAGAGAGGCCCACAGCCACCGGTGGCTTCATCCTACCTACCACATGGACGGGGTTGTGGCTGTGAGAGGAGGCTTGGATCCTCTTGTTTTCTGCTAGAAATGGCCTCTTGAACACATCTGACTTGCTTTATAAATCAACCTGATTCTTTATCTAAAGCTATTAATGAATGATTATTAAAAATCTTTTCATTACATTTGCGATGGAGGTTTCAAGTCATTGATAAAAGTATGTAACACCTGTCTTCATTGACCACCTGTGCCACCCTCTCCTTCTAGGTGACTAATTTTGTTGGTTGGTTTGTTTTTTGGCCACACTGCACAGCTTGCGGGATCCTAGTTCCACAACCAGGTATTGAACTCATGCCCTCAGCAGTGAAAGTACGGAGTCCTAGCCACTGGACCGCCAGGGAATTCCCCTAGATGACTTTAAATCAAGATAACCAGGACTTCCCTGGGGGCGCAGTGGTTAAGAATCCTCCTGCCAATGCAGGGGACACGGGTTCAATCCCTGGTCCGGGAAGATACCACATGCTGCAGAGCTGCTAAGCCCGTGCGCCACAATTACTGAGCCTGCACTGTAGAGCTCGCAAGCCACGACTACTGAGCCCGTGTGCCGACAACCTGTGCTCCGCAACAAGAGAGGCCACCGCGATGAGAAGCTCACGCACCGCAATGAAGAGTAGCCCCCACTCCCTGCAGCTAGAGAAAGCCGGCGTGTAGCAACGAAGACCCAGTGCAGCCAAAAAAAAAAAAATCAAGATAACCTTGTCCACAAGAACTGCAGTCTATTTGGAGCAAGGCTTGGGGCTAAGTAGTAATATCACAACTCAAATTAAAATTCAGTAAATGGAGAGATCACTGGAGACTGGAGTCATCAGAAAAGATTTCACAAAGAATTGGTTGATTTGAGACTCACAAATTGTATCCTTCATTTAGGTCAGGGGCCATCTGATCTATATGGAAAACACATGCAACACCGGCTAACAGCCATTCATTCCATATTCACCGCTGGCAGATGAAGCTATGTAGATGCCATGAGAGTTAGGTAGATGGCACCAAAGGAAACTGGGCCCCTGTATGAGTAATGTTTGACCATGTTTGAGGTAGGAGGACTTAACATGTATTACCTATTGCCAGACCCCAACTCTTGCACTGGGCTTGTCATAAGAGTTTGTGACTCGCCAGTGAACTTGTGGCTGTTCTTGAGACCGAACCTACCACCTGGCCATTTTTTTACAGCCTTCTAGCTTTGTCGGGTTCTTCATGGCTGTCACCTTGGACCCCCTTACTCCTTAGCTGTTGATAAATCTCCGATGTATACTTTTCAAGAAAGCAGTTTCTTTTTTGGCCTTGAATATAGACCACGTGAAAAACAATCCCACCTGCCTCGTGAGAAATATTTATATCCAATTCAAAAGTAATCGTGTAAACTTTTGATAATTGTGAGCCAATCTGACAAAATCATACGTGCTCCCTGGGGTATTACCCACTTGGTAATTGGAAGTTTGTGCTGTCATTAAAAATGACAGCTTCCTCAGTTAACATTCTTGGTGCTTGTAAAATGCAGATAACTCAGCCTATATTTAACTTGTGTGATGCAGCTTCCTTTCCATGGTTAGGTAACCAGGCACTGGTGCCCGGGAAAGCAGGGGAGCTCGCTGCAGGGAACGGCAGCTTTGAGCCCATGAATGCCCTACCCCGAAACAGAGTCAGAACAACCAGGACCTTTTAGAAATAAGCTCCGATTGGACTCTCATCTCTCCTCTCACGGTGGACACTGCTGTTCATGTTGAAGTTTATTTATATCTTCAGTCAGCCATGGTACAGAGGTCATTTCTATTGGCCTAAAATTTTAGAGGCTTATGTTTGCTTCGGAAAGCTGATCTCCCCAGCACGTAGGCTTGGAATGCAAAGCTGGTCTTTGTAGAAGCTCTTCTGCCTCCACAGCAAACCACCCCCTACCACTACCACCACCACCAATTTCTTTCTCCACCATTTATTTAAAATTTGAACAGCTTTCGAAGGTGCATCCCTGTAGACGAGCTCTCCTCCTCTGATGGGCTCTCTCCAGGCAGCAAACCTCCCATGAAGGAGCCACTAATTAAACAGAAAATGGTTTGTCTTGCTTAGCCACGTTCCATGAATCTAGCAGTCAATTTAGAAGATGGCAACATCCTTCTTTATGGCTATGATTTTAATAATATTCCTTTTTTATAGATTTTATTTATCTATCTATTTATTTTTGGCTATGTTGGGTCTAAGTTGCTGTGCGCTGGCTTTCTCTAGTTGTGGTGGGCAGGGGCTTCTCTTTGCTGTGTTGCGCAGGCTTCTCCCGTTGCAATGGCTTCTCTTGTGGAGCATGAGCTCTAGGTGCGCAGGCTCAGTAGTTGTGGCGCACGGGCTTAGTTGCTCCGCGGCATGTGGGATCCTCCCAGACCAGGGCTCGAACCCGTGTCCCCTGCATTGGCAGGCGGATTCTTAACCACTGCGCCACCAGGGAAGCCCCTAATAATATTCTTTTGTCTTCCTGCCAACGGTTAGGGTGTTTGTGTGTGTGTGTCCTGTTTCTGTCTTCCTCTCCATCTTGAAGAGGAAGATTCGTTGCCATGGACTTTTTATGAATATCCTTATTAAAGTTACTCTTGAAGGATCAAACCCACGCCGAGCCTTCGTGGTTGGAGAGCGGGGCTGTGGGAAAGCGTTTCCATTTGCGGTGGAGGCACGCACAGGGCTTTCGGGGAAGGTGCCTGTCAGTCAAAGGGCTCTCGTGTTGTGAGAGGCCCACTCGGCTCTCTGGCCTTCTCCCTCCGAGGGAGAATTGGAGGTGTTAGCAGGCTTCCCCGGGCACCATCACTCCCGCCCGGGTGGATGTGCACACCCCAGCCAAGCTGCACGTGACTCCTAATAGAACCTTTACCTCCTGGAGCCGAGTCTCATTTCGTGTGTGTTACTAAGTGCGGGAGGCTAGAAAAGCAGAGCCCTCTTAATTAGCGACATTCCTGCATCGTAGTGGTGTTCCGTTCGTGACATAATTGTCACAGCAAATTACCAGTTAGGTTAAATATTGAGCTGGTAGTTCTCGGAGCTTCAATTATTTGCTCCACCCCGCCCTCCCCACCCGCCCCTACCCTTGCCATCACCTGCTATCCTGCACTTCTAACTTGATCTTCTGCCAAGTGGTAGCTTTTAAGTGAGGCTTAGAGAAGATACACTTTACAGCAGGAGCAATAAATCCAGCTTTGGGCAAGTTATAGGATGCCAGGAACATCTGAACGAGGGATACGGTTTTTGCTCGGCGCGGGAGGGGGCGTAAGCGGGATCATCTTTTCCGACTTCTAACTCCAGCTATAAACCTGCTGGGTCAGTCGGTATATCTAGCGAGGCTGTTTCCTGATGTGAAAACCCCATTTGAGATGCCACTAGAAATGCAAAGGAAATAAATATGACTCGGTCCCTTGTCTCCAAATTTAACCCCTCTGGGGGAAGACCCACAACATGGAAGAACACTTCTTATGAACAAGCAAAGAAATAGCAGATTGAGTGTGTGGTGTGGGAAAGGAGCGGGTGGAGAGGAGAGAAAAGACTGGTGGAGGCAGTCCCAACACGTGTGAGTTGTCCTCGTAAGGGCGAGAAAATGGATTGGCAGGGAGAAAAGAGAGGTCCATTTCCAGCTGAAGGAACGGCACACGCGTAGGCTCGGGAGCAGGACAAAGAGAAGCGGGTGTGGGTGATAGCAAGTAAATCAGCGTGCTTCAAGTGATGGATCTTTGTAGAGAAATAGTAAGCCAGGTTGCTGAACATCAGGAGAGCGGCCTAGACCTTGATTTTCTCGGAGCTTAATACTTAAGCCCTTTGGAATGCGGGTCCCAGCGAGCGTCCTTTGTCTTTAATTGACCAATTGTCGGCTGCTCCTAGAGCTGGTGTTCTGGCCAGCCAGGTACCCGGGAGGATTGCTCCAGTGAGGCCTCTCTGCTTAGCCAACTAAACAGCCGAGGAAATCCTGCAGGGGATGTTGCTGGAGTGTTGTACACTCCATTCCTCACAAGCTTCATGCTGGGCAGCTCATTTTCTTTGGACAAAGATAGACTGGCTCCCTCTCTTGTCGATGGAATGAAAATTCTCCCTCGCATTATGGCTCATGTGATAGCTTTGGAGGCAGTGCTGAGGGGATAACGAAGAGTCTCTTAATGGCTCTAGTTAAACCCAATAATAGCACTCGATCAACCTTCAGCCGGCTGTGGGATTCTAACCCAGTTTTGTATTCCTCAACGTCTAATACCCACCACTGGCATCTTCAAAGCTCTAAGACAGCACTGGCCATCACTCCCCCGTTTCCTGGAGCATATTTACAAACCGGCGCTCATTCCTTGACTCTAGGGCTGTGCCTCCTCCCACTCCAGCTCCTCGGCCGAGGTCAGTCTCCTTGAAAAAACTGGGGAAGTCCAAGTTATTTCGGCCACAGCATCACGCTTCTCAGTCTCTTAGCTACTGGCCTGCTGGTTTAGTGCCCCCAAAGGAAGAGAACTCATCTTATTCCAGAAAATGGGGAACTGAATTTGCTTCAGGACCTGCCTAGGTCTAATTAGTCCAGTCTGTAAGCAGGGTTTGCCCCGCGTGTGAGGTGCGTGTGCACGCATGTGGCATGTGCACGCGCGTGCCCTCGGCTGCAGTAACCCGTGCTCAGCAACGGCTGCTCCTCCCTCAGGTGGGCCCACCTCAGTCCTGTTCTCAAGACAGCTCTGGTGCATGAGGCCACCTTACAACCCCTTGGCCTTCCAGAATTTCCCATATTCACCCCCAAATGGAAAAGTAGCCAAGTGGATATGAACGGTCAAGGCAACTTTCAGATGCGCTTGAGTGAACTAGGATATACGCCCCTCCCCCGCCCCCCCCCACCCCGGGCAGAGGAGGGGGTTGGCGAGGGAGCAGGAGAAAAGGTATAGGTGAGGACAGAGGTCATTTTAACCTAAATTAAATAATGGAAATGACAATTATGAACAGCACTGAGAGCAAGGCAGCCAGAGCTCCCTGACCATGACAAATGGCTCTCCTGGGGAACGGCGCGCAGCCTCCTCTCCTGGACGTGGGGGGAAGGGGTCCCTCCACCAACCAGGGCTGAGGCAGGGCCTTCGTTGCCTGATTTAGCCTGGAAGTTAAAATCGCTGGAGCAGTTTACAGAAACACCAGAGTGAGCCGTGGCCCACAATCAGTAGGCAGGATCCAGAGATGATGGCGTAAACGTTTCAAATGTGCTCAGGGTAATTAGTTTTGAATTACCATGTGCATATTTTAAACATTTAAATGATCATCCCAGGTTTTCGAAAACAGTTCACACGGCTTCGTGTCGCTCACCCTCCCGGCGCAGCCTCCCCGCGGGAAAGCAGCCGGCGCTGGGCTCGGGATGGAGCCAGGTGGATGGAGCAGAGCGGTTCTGTGGCTTCCGCGGAGAGAGGGGAGAGCTGGAGCCACGCTAAGCCCTCGGATCAAGCGGGATTAGGCCGCAGCCCCGGTCCTGGCGCAGCCTGCTCGCCCAGGACTTTCCTTCCTCCAATCCAGTGTCGTCTATGCCAGTTTTTCAAAACGATTTGTTCAGCTTTTACGTTTTCCATTGTGCATGAAAATGCAATTCCCTTTGGGTAGCTTTTTTTTTTTTTTCCATTTTATTTTATGAAGACCTTGGACAGCTGGGAAACTTGAAAGATGATTAGCCAGGTAGGAATGACATGTGGGGTTTTACACCGGCGACCATGTCCACCAGTCAAGTTCCAGCAACTTCAGTCCCTCCATGTTTAGGCCAGAATGCAAATAGACGTTTCTAAAATCCCTAACTCAGTAAACAGCAGAAAGGGCAAGGGCTTTCATGCCACAACCCTGAGGCCTCTCTCCTCTTACAGGAATTACTAAAGGAGGTGCACGCTGGTATCTTACAGAGGACCTTTCTAGGTCCTTCCTGTTTGGGGAGGGGGGGGTGTTTATAAAGTCAGGTCTCTAACTTAATAAAGGACCTGAATTTAGAGCAGAGGCTTAGGGAGCCGCCCGGTACCCTTTTCTCCTGTTAAATGATGTTCCTCCAGCAGGGGGAGCTGGGAGAATAAAAACTATGAGCCCTTGTCTAGGACCTTTTGAGTGGGAGCTATCTATGCTGAGATCCTGATTGAATGAAAATTGTTCATTATGCAAACTGTGTGGTTCGATACACAGAGGCAGCCCCCAGGCACAAACCCCAACTAGTTGCTTTTTCTCTCTGCAGATTAAAACATATGAATTGCTTTGACGTAATCATAGAACAAATCCTAATAGAAATTTTATTTCTTCTGAAGTTGCCTGTCATTTCTTATTGCCCCCCTTCTTCTGTCCTATTAATACCCTTACAGTCAGGGATATATGCAGCAGAGTTTAGGCTGTATTTGAGGATGGGAACAGTGTGCTTTCCTTGGCAATGGCCCGGGTTATTTAAATACACGTACACTGCTTGCAATATGTTTAATCTTTTGGTTCCCACGCCCCCCCCCCCCCCGCTATTTATCATCTTAATGGAATGCTACAGAATATCACATTATGCAATGTGTTTAAATTGATAAATTATATTAGAAAAATATTGGATCGGATTTTTTTAATGGTAAGTGGGTTTTGTTGAAATATTTTCTCATTAGTAGATCAGTGGCTTGCAGGGTATGCGTTGTAAGGATTTGGGAATAAGCTATATTTATGACCTATTTGGCTAATTAAAATTAAAGCATAATTTTAGCATGAAGTTCCTGCAAGACTTTGCAGAGAGGGTGGAGGAAGCAACTTGCCCAAATCCGGCTACTTTTAAAGTCAGTTGCCATAACAACTTCACATGAGCCATATTTTTACTTGAAAATTCCTTTTAGGATTCGGTTGCTATAATAATATGCCTCAGCTCTTTTTAGGAGGCATATTTTCCTATTTTCCTTTTGTGATCATTTCAAGGCTTTCAATACTGTAACAAAAATGACCGTGTAAATAGCTCAACTCTTCCTTCTTCCACAGAAGCAGAGTAGCCCCCCAGAATGGAAGTGTGGGCTACAGGGAATTCTTCTGCAGGGAGGGTTCTCCCAGACCACGGGGGAAGAGGGCCACGTTCTAGGGGTCCATTGCTGCAGGAGCCAGTGTCCTTGCGGGTGGGAATCATTAAGCCAACAGAATTTTCTGAAGTGTGACTGTTCAGCTTTTCTGTGTCCTGGGGGTTTTGCATAAGGCAAAGGCCGGTCTGTATTCTGGAGGCCTATCGGCTGCCGTCAACTTGTCGTTAAGAGGACCTACTGGCATTTGATTACCAAGTGAGGCAATTCCCAAAGTATTTACTTAGAAGCAGAGTCGTAGCAGAGTAAAGTTCAGTGCCCTTTCTTGCACTGTTTAGCTGTTAACCTTCATTCATTAGACGATATGACCTCAGAGAAGCACTTGCATCCAAGATCTTCCAGCCACAGGTACACCAGAGGGGACTAGTTGCTGACAGCCTTCCAGCTCTCTCTGGGGCTGACACTGTCATTGCTAAGGGCAAGCTCGGGGTCCCAAGGAAAAGGTTTTGCAAGTGGGAAGAATATGGAATTTCAAAAGATTTATGGTCCCATCTCCTTGAAGGAACTCCGCTGTTCCTGCTCACTTCCTGTGTCCCTTCCCCGGGCGGAAGCTGCAGTCGAGTCTCTGAATTGACCCCACTGTGGCTTTAGTGACCATAGCTCCTCTTTCTGGGTCTTTCCATGGTCCTTCCTGCCCCTCACCCATCTTTCCTCCTCCCACCCCAGCTCTTTGGTGGGATCTCGAATTGTCACATCTTTCCTGGGACTCTGAGGCTTGCAAAGGAGGATAGTAAAGAAAAGAGGGGACCTGATGTCTCTCCTTCCTTCCCCCGGGGGTCTCTGTAGTGGGCAGCCCACTTCGCCTCCTGATGTCCTTACCTGTGCAGTGAGGGTAGCGCTTTCCTCCACCCCTGCTTCAGAGGGCGGAAGTGAGGATCAACTGCAATGATTTGTGACAAAGAGAAAGCATAAACCCCTCTATAAATGTGCCAGGGATAATAAGTGTTATATTTTCTCCTCTGGGTGAAGCAGGCTTTGGAAGTATGGCGCTTATACTCTAGAAAAATCAGCTGGGCTGGATACAGGAGCTGCTCTTTCCAGAGCTCAGCAGTGTGTCTCTGAAGGAGACTTTGGTGAAGGTTTGTGTCTGTTTGGGAATGCTCAACCTTTTGATTGTTCCATACACGTCCGCTGAAATGTAATACTTGACATTTCTCAACCACCGGTTGTGCTTTTTTTGTTTTCCGCATACCGAATGTAACTGAACTATACGTTCAGGGAAATGGAAATAAAACATGATTGCTTGGTTTCGATATGAAGCTGGAGTTTCTGCTTCATCCTCATCCTCCTTTGAGGACTTTCATCCTTTCGCCACATTCTGGGCCCCCGGCATTGGAAGCAGACTGTTCCTTCACACAGGAGGGAGGCAGCATGGGGTGGGGATGGGGGCACAATATGAGGGCTCTGCAGTCAGACCGATCTGGGTTCAAATCCCATATCCTCCACTTATCTGACCTCAGAATTCATTCCCTCATGTAAAAAGCACGGATGATAACAGCCCATGCCTTTCAGGCTGTTGTGAAGATTAGAAATAATACTTGTAAAGCACCTAGCATATAATGGGCTAAATTCAAAAACTGCAGTGATGATTGCTGTCCGTGCTCATGGAAGGGCTGAAATTCCTTTGGTCAGTCTGGCCCCACTGCCAGTGCCCTGTGACCTCGGGGAGGGGCGATATTTTCATTCCCTCAACTGATTAGAATGAGACAGCTTCTGAGCCCCGGGGGTGACCTTTATTTCCAGAGTTCCTGAAGGCAAATCTGGGACAGCGTGTGGACAACATTCCAGGTAAGCGGTTTTGACTCAACTGAAGAAAGTGTTTTATAATGATCAGAACCGACCAATGACATGAGGTCACTTTAGAATATAATGAGCTTCCATACGTTTTCCATTAAGAAAAGGCTGGTGGGACTTCCCTGGTGGTGCAGTGGTTAAGAATCCGCCTGCCAGTGCAGGGGACACAGGTTCGAGCCCTGGTCCGGGAAGATCCCCCATGCCGCGGAGCAACTAAGCCCGTGCGCCACAGCTACTGAGCTTGTGTGCCACAACTACTGATGCCCACGCGCCACAACTACTGAAGCCCATGCGTCTAGAGCCCGTGCTCTGCAACAAGAGAAGCCATCGCAATGAGAAGCCCGCGCACCGCAACGAAGAGTAGCCCCCGCTCACCGCAACTAGAGAAAGCCCATGCGCAGCAACGAAGACCCAAAGCAGCCAAAAATAAATAAATAAATAAATAAATTTTTAAAAAAAGAAAAGGCTGGTATAACACAACATTGTAAAGCAACCATACTCCAATAAAATTTAATAATAAAGAAAGAAAGAAAAGGCTGGTAAACATTTGCAAAGCCCCTGTAGGAGAAGAGCCCTGTGCTTGGTCCTTGAAGCTCAGAGGACAGACTGTGAGGAGGAACATCCTGGCTGCAGGGCTTGGCTTAACACCTCCCTCTGATTCCCTTCCTCCCCGGGGATTCCTGTGGGGAGATGCTCTGTCGTGGCCTGCCATCTTAGAAACCGCCTCCAAGGTTTCTAAGGTTCTCAGGGCTGAGTGACACTCTGAGACGGGAACATGGCTTTGAAAAGTGTTGCCTGGCTTTGAGGAAAGGCTCGGTGTCCCTGCGGCTTTGTTACAGAGCCAAAGTTACAGACAGGTGCCTCAAGGGCAGGCAGAGGGTCCATTGGGTGGTGGACTAGAATGAAGGCTTTGCCTGGGAGCAGTTCCCCAGATGGCTTTGGCTGTCACTGTGGGTTGAATGGTGTTTCCGCAAAAGATATGTCAAAGGGAACCCGTGAGTGTGACCTTATTTGGAAAGAAGGTCTTTGCAGATGTAATTATGTTAAGGATCTCGAGATGAGATCACCCTAAATTAGGGCGGACCCTAAATCCAATGATGAGTGTCCTTAGAAGAAAAGGATTGAGGACACACAGAGGAGGTGATGTGAGGACAGAAGCAGAGATTGGAGTAATGCTTCTTCAAGCCAGGGACATCAAGGAATGCTGGCAGCTACCAGAAACTAAGAGAGAGACGCGGAGCAGCTTGTCCCTCAGAGCCATCAGGAGGAAACAACCCTATCGACCCCTTGATTTCAGACATCTGGCCTCCAGAACTGGAGAGAAGAAAGGTCTGTGGTTTTGAGCCATCCAACTTGTGGTCCTTGGTTTTGGCAGCCCTAGGAAACTATATAGCTGTTGTTCTGCCGTCTTGAATTCTCTCATGCTCTTCACGCTGGGGCAGTGAGGGAAGCCATGGGCTAACTCAAGTGGCCATCATATTCCATGAACAACTGGCTCCCTTGATGCTGGGGCTGTTCTGTTAGGCTCCTCAGCTCAGGACTCTCCCTTCTCTATCCCCAAATGCTCCCTGGTATCTGTTTCCTTCTGCACCAGGTACAATGGTGTTGTGGTCTTAGTGGCTGGGGTTTTATTGCTTAATGCTGTCTGAGCCACAGCATGAAGGAACACGGGGCCATCAGCACAAGGCCCATGCCCCGTGCGAAAAAAAAAGGCACATCATCAACAGGAATAACATTTTTGAAAATCATCTTAAAAAAAAAAAAAAGATAGCACCAAGCATGCAATAAACAGCGTTCAACAACAGTCTGCCAGCCATAAATTTAATCTGTTTTGACCTGGCCACAGCTGTTTTCCTCTCATTTCTTCAGCATCTTATGCTGAACTGGCAGTGGCCAAGTGCCCATTGTCACTGGCAGTGAGTTTTCATGTTGAAAGACACTTTAATGAGAGAGTTGCACCACATTCTGCACCTCGGTGGGTATTGTCCCCTCAGCAAAGTTTGTGGTTAACGAGTTTGGGGTTTTGATCTCAAAAGCACTAGGGAGATAAGCTAGGAGGCCTGGCAGTGACATTCCTTTGGAGACAGGCATGAGCCAGCGCTCTTTTCCAGGAGCTGCAGATCAGCCTGTAAGGGGTCTGGAGGTGGACCACACAGGAGGGTTGGGGATACTGGGTTATGTCATCCCGCTCACCGGCACGCCCACCCGAGCCCCCTGCTTTCTCCTGGGAGAACACCAGAGCCCCTGGGTACACTTCCTTGCGCTATGGTGGCCCGTCCTGCTTTTCAGAAAGATGCGTTTCTTCCCAGTGCAGCCCAGCATTAGCATGGAAATAGAGACATCATTCTTGAGGGGACCTCTGTTGACATCTTCCTCAGACATCAGAGCTGGGGAATCAGTCCCTGGGCTGTGCTCTGAGCAGAGAGGATACATTTATCCTGTCTCCCAGCAGGTGGTTCCCAAGGAGCCCTTGCCTTGGACCCTGTGGCCACAGAATGTCAAACATCCTGCCGTCTTGAATTCTCCTGGCCTGGCTTGGATGTCTCGGGAGCAAGTGGACTTTTTCATTCCTGGGATTAATAAGAACCTTTCAAACTGTTTTTTTCTCTTTCTTTCTTCTTCCTTTTTTTTTCCTGTCTAATATTCTTTTCTGTCTATGTGAAAGCAGCAAGTGCTGAGTGCTGCTGAGAGTGACAGGAGTTGTCAAAAGTGAAAGAGGAAAGGATTGCTGGCAGCTACCAGCAACAGCCACAGCTGAAGGTGCATGATGACTGTCTCCCACGGCGGGCCCATGACAGCCAGATTGCCACCCGTCTGCAGCCCTGGGTGGTAACGAGGAACTCAAGCACCAGGGTATGCTTGAAATGACGGAACGTTTAAACCACGCCCGTCTACTGTCCAAGCACCTCTGCTTGGCTTCTTAATTATCGGCAGCACCTGACTTCCGAGGAATCCTCTTGTGCCCATGGAATCCATTTCCTCATCCTCGTGTGGACACGCGGTGGCCTCACGTGTACGGCGGGGTGATATGTTTTGTGGCCACGGATTGCGATTTAGGGGAGAAGGTTGTGATCCGTGAGGCCAGAGAGAGAGGCTGGGAGAGAGGAGGTGTCTTCGGCAGAAAGGCAGCTTGTCTTTAATTGAGTCCTTAGCGGGAGCAGAGGGAGGGGCGCTGGAGGGAGATGCAGGAAGCTGCAGCGCGAAGTGTAAATATGATGATTGTTGTCTCTTTCGCGGGAAGTAAATAAATCAGCTTGGTGTAGATTCGAGAGGTAGCTGGTGATGCTGTGTACTTACACAGCGTCCCGAACCTGGCCTCTTCAGAGCCATCCTGATGTTGATTCATTACGCCTTCACCAGCCCACCAAGGGCGGGAGGTGGAGAGAATTATTATCCCTCCACTAAACCAAGAGACTGAGAGAGGTTAAGAGGCAGTAAGTTGGGAGTCAAAGGCGGCCGTCCCAGCAGCCCATCCAGCGCTTCCTCCACTAGATCATGCCCCACTTAGAAGCAAGTAATTGTCAGGTAACCTATTTTTCGGGGGCTAATTTCAGCATATGAGGGCTTTGTCTCCTCTGTATATTTCTTTACCTGAAAAACGTATGAGCTTATGGAGCAGGAAAGAAGGATTTTAATCATGTGCCCAAGCTCATTTGGGGGCCAAAGGTCCAAGCGAGAGAGAGCAGAGGATGGGGGACCCTCCCCCCAGCCCCCGGCCCCACCTGCATGGAGTCCCTTTAGCACACAGATGAAACGTGGAAGGGAAAATGCGTATATAGGTGGAATCACGAGGCTTGTGGCCTTGGGTTTCCTGAAAATATGGATCTGAAATGGCTTTCTCATTAAGCATCTGTTGACCAAGTGCCGTGAGGGAGGGCTCAGCCTGGGACAGGTAGTCAGATGCTCAGCAGTTGGTGCTGAGGCCGTGGGGCAGCAGCTGGGGTTTGCAGGTGGGTGGATAGTGCACAAGCCTTTGTCATCCCGGCCTGGAGTTCAACCCTGGCTGTAGGACGGCAAAGCCAGGCAGTGAGGAAGGGGTGAGATTCAGATGTCGGAGGGGGGAGTTCGTTGGAATAATTCTCCCGCAGTTCTGCCGCCACACACTGGACCATCCGGAGCTCTCCTCACCCCAAACCCTGCAGCTCTCCTGGGCTTCCTGAGAATGGGAGGGAGAGGAGGCGAGCTGCCGGTGGAGCTCTGCCGTGTGTGTTACCAAGGAGCAGGTCCCCAAAGGCCAGTGTGCAGAGCCTCCACCGAGTCCCACATGTCAGGGTGGGAGTCTCACCGGTGGCTCAGCAGATGGATGCAAACCCAGGCACCTGGGGAGAGCATGTGGCTCCTCCTCCGAGGGAAGGCACATCTGGGCATGCCTGCCCAGGCATCTCCGCCGCCCCTTGCATGTCCACAATGGGGAAAGGAAGCAGTAGGAATCCTAGGCCCTGTTCACTTATCCTGAAACTGCAGGGCTCAGACTGATCCCAGCTATATTGGGCAGGCCCTGCGGGGACGTAATAATATGTGTTCAGCACTGTTGCAGGGACCTGCCACCATTATAGCCGTCTGACGCAGTCTCGCTCCCCCTTCTCTTCCATCCCTCCCCTTCATTCTCTCCCTTCTTCTCCTCCCCACCCCCCTTCTCTGGCTCTTTTTTTCTCACTCAGCCTCTGCTGAATTCTGCATTGACATAGCACTTCCAAAAACAACAACAAAGGAAAGTAGGTCACTGGCAGTTCCAGGTCGGAGCTGGGCCCTGGTGCCCGCTGAGTCAGGGGGTGCGGCCCCTCTCACGGAGAGCAGAGGGACGCCCCAAACTCTGCGCCCACTGCCTTGTAAGTGGAGCTTGGTTCCCACCCCCGCCCCATATTCTTAGGGGGAAGAGTAGGTACAGGCACTTACACCGTGTGTTTGCACGCTGGCTTTGGACAAGGCAAAGGTGGGGTTCCTGCACCGAGAGCAACGTTCCATACACTCGCTCTGGTCCTGTTACAGTGCTGGGGTTCAGGGGCCCGGGGTGCACACTCCCGGTCCTGTGAGTGGGAAGGCAGCCTGCGAATACACATGTTTATTCACACACATGTGTACACAGGCCTACCTCCTCTGCCCTGTTCCTCAGGGCCTTCACACGTAATATTTCCTCTGCTCTCTGTGGTCATGGGACTCCCAGTTCTACTTGAAAGGTTACCCAACACGCTAATTGGGACTCCTGCTATGATTAAAAAGAAATTTCAGACTAGAGCCACCATGCCATAGAGCTCGGGAAGAAAACAGCTCTTTATAAATGCAGCTGGAGCCGACTTTAGAGGTTTTTTTTTTTTCTTCTAACTTTGAAAACAATTGCATCTTGCTGGTGTTTTGCCCATGATGAGTCAAGTGCAAAAAGCCACCCGGTAGGGCTCAAATCATAAAGAGAGGGTCACTTACAAGGAGATAAAGTTGCAGCTTCCCCCCAACCCAATCCCCCTTTTAATACAATAGCCGGAATGGAGTTCTCTCTGTGAGCCCAGATCCTTCCTCCGCCAGCACCTCGGGCGTCCTGACTTGGGAGACGCCCGCATCCATTCTGGGTCAGCCTTTGCCCAGGATAAAGCTTTTATGAGCAGCCGAGGGTGAGGAGCACATTTCAATCAAGCTCCCTGAAGCGATTAGCTCTGGAGGTCCCCAGGGGTGGCCGGGGGGAGATTTAAGCTGCGGTCAGTCACCGGCAGGCACAGCAATGAGGGCAGTGCTCCTGAATGATTTTACTTGCAGGGCTGAGCTCATCACACTGATACTTTTAGATCTCATTAGCTTGGGGAGAGCAGCAGCACGCTGTACCGGGTCCCCTGGGCTCCTTACCTTTTCAAGCAGCTCTTCTAGTTTCAAGAGAAAAAGTCCTTCCCACTCCTTTCTACCCCACCGTCAGCCCCAAGTCCCCAGCCCCCAGTTACAATTTTTAAATTTTAATGTTGAACCCAAACCCTCCTCAAAGGGAACCATTTGACTCTATGTAAATAAAGTGTCTCCTTAATATCAGCTTCATTAAAAGACCCAAGAAAAGAACATCAATGTTTGCGATGGAAGAGTATAATTGTCTTTAAGGGTAATTGACTAATTATTGCAGGTAATTGTCTGCAAATAACGGAGAGGCAGGTAGTAAAGAGGAAGAAGTCTGCATGGAGGGACTGGTGCAGGTTAGCAGGTAAGCAGACCTCTTGGCGTGAATGGGATGGGGTTGAGGCCAGGAGAGTGGAAGGCCAGGACTTCACTGTCTGACCCCTTCACAACCGCCATTCCCAGAGTCTTGCCATTCCCCAGAGCAGGAAAATTCCAGAAGGAATTTGTAGGGCCTCCCTGGGGTAGCCAACTAGAGACACTGAGAAACAATAGCTACCATGCACTAATACCATCAGTTCATAAAAGGAGGGTCTTCTTAGGACACCCCTTGCCATCTCTCAACCAAAACCAGGGACTCGATTTCAGAAGAAAGGATTATCTTTAGACTGAATAAATTTGGCTTAATGAAAAGCTCGCTCGCTACATTAATGTTTCATTGCAAATCAGTAAAATCACAATCACAGGCTTCCTTTGTCTTCAGCCTGCTCTTTCCGGGGAGCAGTTGCCGCAGCTTTTGGAACGAAGAAGAAGCAGAGAACCTGGGTTTGAAAGGCTGTTGCCGTCTTCCGGTAGTCTCTCAATCTTCCCCCACCCCACCCCATTTCCCTTGTGTGAAGCAGACGATTTAGTTAAAGCCAATTTGGTCAAAATGACTATTTCCACCACCGCGTTGGCCGCATCTCCTGCCCCTGCTGCCCTTGACAGCCAGGATGGTCATCTCGAAGGCAGAGCGCCACCTGTGGGCCAGGGTGGGGAGTGCAGCAAGGATCACCTGAAGTTTAATTAGCCAGAGCCTAGACCCGCAGTTCTAAACATTTTTGAGGATCTAATGAAAACCTCTCTGTGGAAACCTGCACATTCCCAGAAGGCCTTGCATCGAATTCTGCACAGTTTATGGACACACTCCCTCATCCCCCAACCCTGCTTCAGAACCCTGAATCTTGACAAACGTTTCTCATCTTTCTCAGTTCAATGATAAATTTATACTTAAAACCCTAATGTTTCATTCAGAAACATCCAAGCAAAAGCGTGACCATTTATATCATTGTCCCTGTTGGAAACTTTATATTTTCCTTATCAAAGTTGTTTAAATATAAGAAAACTCTACCTAAGTAGGTAAAGTAAGTAGCATGAACTGAAAATAAATTTAGAATTGAAAAGGCAAAATAACCTGAAGTTATGCAAGATGTTACCGCTGGGGAAAACTGAATGAAGTCCATACGGGACCTCCCTGTACCCTTTTTTGGAGGGGTGGGGAGTGGGAAACTTCCTGTGAATCTATATTATTTCCAAATAAAAAGTTTTCTAAAAATGGAAAAATTTTTCACTAAGATAAAAAGTTATAATATCACCTAGGATAAATTATTACATGAGCTAGTGATTGCCTGTTCACTTTTTAGCCAATTTGCTATTAGGCCATTTAAAATTGGAACCAAAATTTAAAAATTCATGAAAATATTCCAAACAAGCAAAGCAGGCATATTTGATTGATAATTATGATGATGATTTTAAGTTAATTTCCCAAATGAACAAAAACAATGAAAAGAAAATACAAATTTCCAGAACAGTCCCAAAGTTCCCAAAAAGCTCTGAGGTGAGACCAAAAATCAATTATCAAAAATGTTGAGGGACTTCCCTGGTGGTCCAGTGGGTAAGAATCCGAGCTCCCAAAAGCAGGGGGCCCAGGTTCGATCCCTGGTTGGGGAACTAGATCCTGCATGCCGCAACTAAGAGTCTACCTGCTGCAACTAAAAGATCCCTCATGCCGAAACGAAGACCTTGCGTACCCCAACTAAGACCTGGCGCAGCCAAGATAAATAAATAAATATTTTTTTTTAAATGCTGAAAGCTCAAAACGTTATAAAAAATGCAGCCACTTAAGGGGGGCAGCTAGGAAGGTACCTGTTTTATGTTTGTACATAGGGACCTCCACGTGGTTCTTGCAGGTCTGATTGTCAACTTTGAGTGGCCCTTACCCACAGTCTTCCTGTCACAAGGTGAGAGGTGCCCTGCAGGGGAAAGGACCATGGGGCTGGGTCTTCTTTCTCTGCCCTTACTACTGGAGTCTACTGCACTATGTGGGATCCTTCTAGAAACGGGGACCCAGCTACAGCTGTCAAGAAACTGGAGAAACTCCCCTGCCAGCATGGGCGTTCTCTGTTACTGCACCCCTGTACTTGGGAGGGATCTGCCGGCTCCTTCAGTCACTGGCCATCCCAGTGACCCAGTTTGGGAAAGTTCAAGGGGTCAGGAATGCAGAGAGAACCTCTAGGAAAAGTTTCTGCCTTTTGATTGATTCTGCAAATCAATTCTTCTGAGCATGAAATTCCTGGGGGTGGGAGGGAAGAGTTGAGTCCCCCAGGGTGGTTCAACACTTAGCCTTGGGTCATGTGGGATGGGGGTCAGGGCTGTGTTGGGGAAGAGCCCCAGTCTTGGGCTCAAAAGCATGGGTTTGAATTACCAGGAGGCCCATTTTTTTTCATCTGTAAAATGGGGATTGTGATCAAATCTGGGAGGGAACACTTCCCAGTTAACTATGAGGTCGTGTCCATGGGGGGGCTTAAAAAACCTCATGCCACCCCGTTCTAAGTTGCTTTTTTTTTTTTTAATTTATTTAAAAAAATTTTTGGCCACATGGCATGTGGGATCTTAGTTCTCCAACCAGGGATCGAACCCATGCCCCCTGTATTGGAAATGCAGAGTCTTAACTGGACCACCAGGGAAGTTCTTAAGTTGCTTTTTCATTTTCATTCATCCCTGGTCTTAGGAGAGAAAATGGATGAGGAGGAAAGATTCCCAAGAAGACAGGGCCACGGCCTTGCTGGAGCCGGTCTCAGGGGCTGCAGTGGGTCAGCGGCTCTGAGAGATGAAGCTGTCCCTTAGCGAGAAGGCCGAGGGGGCGTGGGCCAGAGGAGGCCACTGCTGACGGTGGCCAGGGGCCGCTGGGGAGGCTGAGGCCAGCTCTGGGCCCAGTGTGCGGTCACGGGGGGGAGGAGAGAGGAGCTAGTAAGGCAGCACGAGTGATCGCAGGGAGAACTTCCCCGGCATGCATCACCTGCGAGGCCAGGAGGGACGTTCGTCTGGTCTGCGGAACGGTGGAGGGGGGGTGGGGAAGAGCCGCTGCAGGACAGGTCCAGCTGCTTAGGGGACAGCTTGGAGGTGTGGAGTTCACCGCAGCTGCTCCTACAGCAACTTCTACCCAGAATACCCAGTCTCCGCCTTGCCTGCCTCTGTGGGCACAGAGCTGAGAGCAAAGTGGGGCCCCCCAGGGTGGTGTGAGCCTCCTTCCTGATGACCACGTGTCACAGCCGGCAGAGACACAGGCGAGGAGGTGAGCCTGGGGTAGCGTCTGGAAAGGAGGCTGGCGTGGAAATTCAGAAGAGCCTGTACCTTAGACTTGCAAGGTGCCAGACACTCAGTGGCACTTGAAATGCCACAGATAAAACAGTGAGAGGCTTTCCGGGCGGCAGGTGAGACGAGGGGTCAGGGACCTCGGGGCCTCTGAGGCTTAGACGCCGGGATAAAGAATAAAAACCCCTTGGAGACCTCTGTGACCCCGAGCGTGTGGGGAGAATGCCAATGCGGAGAGGAACCTGCCACATGCCCAAGGGCACAGGGTCCAGGGGTTTAAGGGCTCGGGGCCCCTGGAGCCTCCACAGCGCTGGTAGGCAGACAAACTCCTTCAGGGTCAAGGCTCAGTGGGAAACACCGCTGCCCAGGGCTCAGACCAGATTCTGCCCCTCATCACAGGCCTGCTGGTCCCTGAAGGGTGGTCGCCAGCGTGCGGGGAGCGGGGGACTCACCCCACCCTCTATTCTCCCTGGCGGGGTGGGGGGGCGTTTGCGTGACAGACCCCTCTACCCAGCTCTTGACCACCCCCCCTTGTAATGAAATAAAGGGGGCTGCTCTTGGCCGGAAGGTAAGTTCCTCGTCGATGGGCTGTCACCTGTCCAGGGCCATGCACGTGGTGGGTGTCAAATCTGGGGACAGCGTGAATGTCCCACGCTCGGTTGCATGAGGGGCAGTGACAGGACATGGTGCCTGAGTGATGTGTGAGCGCAAAATGGCTTTTTCCTTATCGCACCTTCCCGTCTGTCTGTCTGTCTGAATCTTTCCCTGTCTCTTGACTCTTCGGCTACGTGACTGCCCCGTAGGGCTGTGCTTTCTCTCTGCAAGTGACACTGCCTGTGTGCGCCCTTTGGGGTCTTGCTCAGACTCCACCAGCCCATGCCTGACCCTGTCCCCCACCATGGTTCCCTCTGTGGGTTTGTCCTGCTGGCCCTCATCCCTGAAAATGTCTTATGTGGTGGTCGTCCCTTGCATCTCTCTCTGGCTGGAGCAGTGCGTGGCCACCTGGCTGCTGCCACATCTCAATCTCCGGTCAGCAGCTGCCACTCGGAGGGCATCATTATCTTGTCCGTGACCGTCCCTGAAGCTGGGGGGACAGGTGATATGGAGCCGGTTGCCTCGGAAGCCTCCCACCTGTTTAGGTCCTGAGCACTTGCGTTTCCTTCTTCCTTAGAGTCTGTCTCCTGGGAAATGGTACTTACAGAGATTGAAGACTTTAATACACCTCTCGCTTCCTCTCTTTTCTGAGAGGAAGCAGCAGAAGCTGTGGTTGGCAGGGGCTCCCAGAGATGCCTGGGTGAAGGAGGTGGAGGTGGCGTGGAGCCTCAGCCAGTTTGGAAAGCACTGTGACCCAAACCCGTTCTGCCGCAGCAGTGTCAAATTCTGCCATTCAGACATGCCATTAGTGTGCACGCTGCCACATAGGAATCGGTGACACAAAAGGCACAGCCTCCCCTGCCCTCCTGGTGCTTAGAAACGAAGAACTCTAATGAGCAATAAGCTGAAAGCAGAGAGATGGAGGGCAGGCCACATCCGTGCAGGCTGGTGGCATACCTCGGAGGAGGCTGACCCACTTCTTTTGGAGGGAAGGGGCCTTGTGGGCCAGCTCACTGAAATACCACTGAAATTAGCCACTGCTGCCCGCGCGTGTCCCCTTTGTCCTCACCCCTCCCGCACTGCTCTTGGAGCAGCATGGCCTGTCAACACAGCCTCATGGCTACTCTCTGCTTCTCTTTCTCCCTCGGGGCATCCTCACTTCCTTCACCCAGTGGACTTTTTAGGACCATCATCCACCCTGATTCCAGCAGTCCTCTTAAAAGAGATAGGCAAGGACAGCCTGAGCGCGAGCACAGGTGGGCTTGTCTCACTCTGAGCCTCCCTTTCTTCCTGGCTTTTTGGCTGTGCTGTGAGTTATTTAGCCAACAATAGATGTTTACGTATTTTTTTTTTAGAGCTTGTATTTATTAACAGCCTGCAAAAGGGCAGAGTGGGAGATTTACACTGAAAGCACAGTGAGTTAACAGGGACAATTAGAGGAGTGGAAAGAGATATCAAGTGGAGAGCTGTAAAGGATATTTTAACGCACAAAGGTTCTTGAGAAATTTTCCAGGTAGACAGAAGGTAAAAGAAAATTGGCCCATTACAAGCTGATAGTGGGGAATTGGTGACATGGGATGGCATAATAGCTGATGGGCTAAACTCTTACTTAGGCCAGAGAGCCAGGCTGGGAGGAGGTGAGCCAGAATGCAACCACAGTTGGGTCAAGAGGCTGAACGGTAGATGCTGGCCAGGACCCCATCAAAAGGTACACTCACCCCTGATCCATATAAGAAGGTACACAAAGAAAGGCTGGCATCCTCCAGGTCAGTGTTGAGTAGGACCCTGAGGAGCTGGGTCCCAGAGGTGGGGTCCAGCCAGGGGCTGGTGGGGACAGTCTGGGTGGTGAAAATACAAGGGAGGATTTGCTGGGAGCTGCCGAGACCCTGAGGCTCCCACCTGGCTCCAGGGAGCCCTCCCAGCAAATCTGTTCTCTCTGACCCCCTGCCCTGCAGCTTGTCCTCCAGGAGGACTTCCTGGCTCCCCCAGCCCCCACAAACTTGCCAACGGGCTTTCTGGAGCCCCCATTTGCCATGGTGGCAGAGCGCTGAGTGATTAGTTAGGTGACAAGTAAACATTTGCTAAATGGGATTCTTGGTTCCCTGGTAATGAACAGCCCCAGCAGGAGAGAAAAAAGGGAGATGCAGTCTGGGGGAGTTCTGATGGTCTACCAGGGTGGGCACATGTGGAGATGCCCAAGGGGGTGTCTGGGCAGCCCCTTGGAAGCAAGGAGAAGGGCTGCGGGTTGAGCCCTTCGTGGATGGGAAAGGAGGGAGTGTAGGAGACAAAACGGCTGTGGGATACTGTCCGTGCTTGGAAGCAGCAGGTGTCTCGGAATGGGACTCTGGCCCAGGCAGATTTCCAGGGAGCGCTCCAGCTTGCTGGCACGAGGGAAGGATCTGGCTGATCAGAAGAGGCAAGTTTCGATGACGAAATCCACTGTTGGGGGACATTGGCAAGCATGCCACGGGTGGGGGCCACGTGCTTGGAGAGGGACTGGGGGTTCGGGGTAGGGAAGAGGACCCCAAGGTGGGGGGCTCACACCTCCACTTTCAGAGTAGGATCCAAGTCCCCAAGCAGGATTCCTGGGCCTTCCGCTTGCCAGGCTCACCTCCCACACATCCCCAAACAGCATTCCCAGTCCTCAGCTCACAGTTGTTTGCAGATACCCCAAACGTGGTGCCATTGCAGGCCTCCAGCCCTCTGACTGTAATACTCCCCACACTCTTCTCTGGCTGCCTCCTCATCCTCTGAGACCCTTCAGCATGTCACCTCCTCCTGGAAGCCCTCCCTGACTGCCCCCACCCTGGCCAAATTTCTCATGGTAGTGGGGGTCCACTAACAGAGACACCAATCCCACCCTGGTTTCACCAATCCCATACTTGCTTCCACATCTAGGCTCTGAGCTCCTTTCAGGAGAGCCACGTCTTCTCATTTTTAGGTCCCCAGAGCCTGGGCCAATGGCTGGCACATGTAGACCCTTGTTCAACGCTTGTTGAATGAAGGGTAGGGAGCCAGCCAAGCTCTGGGGCCTGGGGAGGAACTTGTGGAGAGAAACGCTGAGACCACTGGTGGTCACCCAGCCCCTCCTGAAGGCCACACCCCCAGAGAGGGGGGCTGTGTGGCTGGAGGTGAGAGAGGAAGATGAGGAGATGGCTGCCTCTCGGGGCCTAGGGAAAGTGTTGAGCAAAGATGGCAAAGGGGCCGGCCCCACCACAAACAAAGGGGTGGGGGATGGCCTCAGCCTCGGGGAGGAGGATAGGGCTCCGGAGGCAGGAACCCACACCTCCCTGCCCCGAACCACCTAGGAGGGATGCCGGGTCTGGTGAGTTGAAAGGCCTTAGCTTAACTCCCGACCTGTGAACTTGCTCTGATGTTTCAGACAATGCTGTCATTGTGCCTGTGTAGCATATGAGCTGCTGAGTGACAAGTGATGTCATCCACAATAGAGCTGCTTTTATTCCCTCTACCTCTTAGAGGAGCAAGTTGCTAAAATACACCTGGCGTCTGGGCCCTTCTGCCTTGCCTCTAATAACAGTCGGCAACCAGAGACTGTGCTGCGCTTGACAGAAGCGGATCATTTATCAAACATTAGTGTTTCTCGTACTGACATTTCACTTCCATATTACAGGACTTTCTAAGGCTTTTTTTTTTTTTAATTTAATAAAGTGCTTGGACTCTTGATTTTCCTGCTGAGGGCTGTGCTGTCTAAAGTTGGAAATGAAATCAACAACATAACAACATCCTCGGGCTCTAAAGGGACAGCTAGGCCCTGGCACCGGCCTGGGTAAGAACAGGCAGACCACTGGGAGCAAACGCGGGCCAAAGACAATTTGTTCCGCCGTCACGGGACTCCCTTTAGTGTACATTTCCAGCCTTGTACTGAGGAGGCTTTGTCCAGGCCTGGAAACACAGCCTCTTTCCTCTACCTGGGGAACTCTCTCCTGTCTCCAAAGCCAGAGAGGCGGGTGCAGCCTCCAGACCCCATCCACGTCCACTGCTACATGGGTTGGGCCCCAGCTTCCTGGAATCCCCTCTGGGCCCTAGGAACTGGCAGGTCCCTTCCGGCCGCCCCCGAGCCCCCTTAAGAATCAATAGCTCAGCTGCTGCTGTGAAGCTCTTGGGAACAGGCCGGGAATGATCCAGGGCCAGACTGCTCCGGAGACGGCCACAGAGATGGTGCCGACCCAGCGCAGCCAGAGCGTGGGGTGAGTCACGTCCTGTGCCGGTGAGGGAAGAACCATGGGACCGAGAATGTGTGTGTGTGTGTGTGTGTGTGTTCGCGCGCACACACGGGTCCCAGTGAGTCAGTGTGCCCCTGCTCCAAACAGCTCCTCCCACCAACAAACGCGCTTGCGTCCTCAGAGCTGCACCCAGCCAGGCTCGCCCACCCCATAAAAGCCCCGGATCTGCCACGCCTTCAGGAATTCGGGGTTGGGAAATGAGAAACAGGGTTCTTGTCCAAGAGAATTTTTTTTTTATTATTATTATTCTCTCTTAATTGGATTCAATGTTTCTTGCTGCCGACACACATCCTCTCTGGTGGGGAATTTGGGTTTGTGCAAAGCCAAAAAAGATTGTGCCCGCTCGGACACCAGCCAGCAGCATGGCTGACCTTGACTTGAGCTCCTCTCCCCTGTCTGAGCTTGCGTGCTCCATTCCCTGCACGTCCCCACTCCTGGCCCCTGAGTCTGGCCACCCCCCGACCTCTGCCCCTCCCCGGGGCAACTTCAGAGGGTCCAGGAGGGACGGGGCCTCCGTAAAGCAGAAGTGCCTGAGATGGTTCTTGAAATGCCCTCTTTGTTCCCCTTCTGCTAAGGCCACCTAATGCTTTCCCTCCTGCCACCCTACACAGGACCCTTGCTGGGATGCCCGTCAAAGAGCCTCAGGGAAAAATTCAGCAGCTGAGCCATGCTGGAGGCCTGGGCTCATGCCCAGAGCATCCCTGACCCGTCCAGACTGTCGCTGGCAGAACACTAGGCTGACAACACTGCCCAGCCTGTTGGACTAACACTGTGGATACTGCCTCGCCCACCGGCCTAAGAAACCCAAAACCCCTTCCTTCCCATTCTCCTTCCAGCCCATCCCCAGGGCCTAGCCCCCTGATGTCCAACAAGCTGCTTCTGGCTTCTCACCCTGATGCCAACAGCTGCTATGTTGGGAGTGATTGGGTGCTCCGGGGTGGCAGACAGGCTTGTGCTGCGTATAAAAACATGGTGATGCTCCAAGTATCTAAGAATATTGGTCCCCTGAAGTGATTCTTGCTGCCTCCCCTTCTCCCTGACCAACCCCCCCCCCCCCCCGCACTGCCCCTTTGCCCCAGGCCCTGGCAAGCCCAGGTTACATGGGGACTACTGTTGCCAGGTTGGGATTCTAGACAAAAATCCTAGAACTCCTTTCTTGCTAGAAATCACCAATACAATCCTTAGTTCAGCAGATATAGTTTTCCATATAGTTTATAAACATGATAAGACGTACAGTTTGGTAAGGGAGTAGGGCGAGGACCTGTGCATTTGTGTGTATATATATATACGTAGAGGGTGTGTGTGTGTGTGTGTGTGTGTGTGTGTGTGTGTGTGTATATATATATATATATATATATATATATATATATATATATATATATATATATATATAATAAAGTGGACATAGTTATAAAACTGCACCTCCTGTGAGAACCTCATTGCACACGATGAAGTTCTAAATTTCAGCCTCTGATGATCTTTCCTTTGGTAATTGGTTCTTGGAGCCAGCAGTTGGGCCTGGGTCTGCCAGGGTTGCCTGAGACATCAGGAATGAGAGGCGTTACCCCCGAGGGAGGGACTGAAGGTGGCGCATGGTTGGATTCAGGGCAGGGTGACTAAGTGGCCTCAGGCAAGAGCCAAAATGCCACCTGCTCATGTGCTCCCAGATAGCTGGTGGACCCAGCTTCTTTGGTGACCCTTGTCTGTTCTCTGAGTCCTGCTTCCTCTGGAAGCAGCGGGGGCCCTTCAGACCTCTCCAAATGACCAGGATTCCACAGAGCCCAGCTCCCGTGGGGCACCGTCCCATCGTTGCTAATGAAGGATTCGCTCTGCAGCTGTAACTGCCGTGCTGGGTGGCTGCTGTCCATAGGTGCTGGGCCGGGGGCTGGCTGGCACAGCTGCGTGGGATGAACTAATCCCCTCCCGCTTGGGGCTGTACACTTCGGGTTTATCATCCACCGGGCAGGGCCCAGACAGCAGCTGAAGCCTCTCCCAGCCTTTGCCTGAAACCCAGCAGATCCTCCACTTGTAAAAAAAGAAAAGAAATCCTGTTCCTTGGTGGACACATGGCAGTGCTGGGTGCTGGTGCCCTGCGTCCTCAGCGAAGAGTGACCACCAGCCCCAGTATCCAGGCCAGGAGCGAGGCCCTCAGGGAACTGCCCGAGGAGGCCTGCTGCACCCCGCTGGGGGCACGGATGGGGGTCCTGCGGGCACACTTGCCCTTCCTCTTGGGCCGTGCCGTGGGCATGTCAAAGCTGAACTTGTGCTGGTAGTCAGGGGCATAGTCCTGCAGCTCGTGGGCCTGCTTCCCGGCGCCCGCCTTCGAGACCTGGTTGCGATTCCTGCGGCTGGTGCAGTTCTTGCCCGGCTTCTTGGAGCCCGACCGAGAGCCGGGCAGATGGCCGTGCGGGTGGCCCTTGTCCCTGGCGGGGCCACGGGGTGGGTGGTGTTCCTTGCGGGCGGCCCTGTCGGTGGTGGTGAGCGTGTGCGACTTGATCTGGTGCGGGGACGCCGGCCCCGTGCAGTTCCGGAAGTCCTCGGCCCTCAGCAGCTTCAGGTCCTGGCCATGCAGAGGCTCGGGGGACACGCAAGGGACAGCGGAGCTGGAGCCACGGAACCTTTGCAGCCATTCCCACAGGGAGCGCGCCCGGCAGCCACAGTCCCAGGCGTTCCCGTTGAGGCGGAGGAACTCCAGGGCCCCCAGGGGTGCCAGGCAGTCGCCCGGCAACTCAGAGAGACTGTTGTTGAAGAGGAAGAGGGTGGTCAGCCTGCGGAGGTCATGGAAAGCCTTGTGATGGACCCACTGCAGCTGGTTCTCGTGCAGCAGCAGCCGGTCCAGGTTCACCAGGCCCCGGAAGGTGTCCTGGCCTAGGCTCCACAGCTTGTTGCCGTGGAGAAACAGGTGGCTGAGGTTGACCAGGTCCACAAAGATGTCGTCCTGGAGGTACTCGATGTGGTTGTCCTGCAGGTAGAGGTACTGCAGGCTGTGCAGGCCGCCAAAGATGCCGCCTGGCAGGGCACTGAGCCCACACTTATAGAGGTAGAGGGCGTGGAGCTTCACCAGGCCCCGGAAGGTCTCGGGCGCCAGCGTCCGCAGCTGCCGGTTGTCGCCGAGGTCCAGCTCCTCCAGGTGCACGAAGCCCTGGAAGGTGTTGGGGTCGATGGAGGTGATGTTGTTGGAGTAGATCCACAGGGTGACCATGGAGGGGCTGAAGTGGCCCTGCTGGAGGAGGGTGATGCGGTTGTTCTGCAGGAAGATGCGCTCGCTGTCCTCCGGGATGCCCTCGGGGATGGCGGCGAAGTTGTGCGCCTGGCAGCTGACCGTCATGGGTGCGGGGTAGCACACGCAGTCCCCCGGGCAGCCGCCGCCCAGGGGCAGCTCCCCGGCCAGCAGCAGCAGCAGCAGTTCCACACAGCACCCTGGCGGGGAGAGAGAGCACAGCCAGGTCAGGGGCTGCCCGGGAGGTGGGAGACACTCTGGGTGCCGGGCTCGATGGGCACGTGACCCTCCTTGGCCGCTGGGGCTCTGTCCTCGTCTTTGCTGCACTCAGCGGTCTGGGGTCATAGCCCCCCGAGGTCCTGGCTCTTGATGGCTCCCCATGCCCTGGTGCCCCACCTCTACTGGGGGTTCTATCCCAGCCTGGGCTATGAGATGGGTTGGGGTAGAGGCTCTGATCCCCCGGCACCCGGCGTACTTCCTTAGCCCCACCCAGCAAACCCCTAGCCCCGCCCATAGCTTCTGAGCCCCGCCCCCTTAGGCTCTGTCAGCCCTGGTAGGATTGGGGTCACAACCCGTGGACACAGCAGCTAGCTTCGGGTTCCTGTCCCAGCTCTGCCACTTACTTGCTTTGATCTGCCTGAACAGATAGTGGTGCAAAGTCCTGTTCTAACAAAGTAAATATTCATATGGACTCCTGAAGACTCTTTTTATTTAAATTATTCCCGATAACAAAGCATGCATGCATGACACCAAAGTTTATCTTGAAGGATTTCTCATTTACAGTGCCTTCCATGTCCTCATGTATGCACCACCCCCTGTGCCTCAGTTTCTTCATTTCTAAATAGTAATAGTTGTCCCTCACAAAGGACATGTGTGTGTGTGTGTGTGTGTGTGTGTGTGTGTGTGACGGACTGGGGGAGGCACCAGGGCTGATGGTTCTGGGGTCCAAGGAGCAGCCAGAATGAGGCTGCCCCCCACTGGGGTCTGCCTTCTGGCCCCTCCCCTCTCCCTGCCTCGCTGGAGATTCCAGGCTGTGGCTGCAAATCAGGCCCTGCCTAGCTATTGTCCCGAGCATTTCCTCTGTAGCTTCCCTCTAATTGGGCATTAATTAGGCATTTGTTAATGGATCCTTAAAATAATTTATTTTCCATGTGTCCAGCCTGTGGTCGGATAATAGCCCCGTGCTCATTATCAGAGCAGCCTCATTATGGATGATCATCATTACCTGCCTCTTTCCAGGGTCGCAGCTGCCCCAGGCAGCCTGGCAGGTATGCCAGTGTTGGGGGGACGGGCTCCAGGCCTGTAGACCCCCACCCTGCAGGGCCGGGCAGCCATCTCGCCTCTGCCCGGGTTGGCCTCCCGATCCTTCCCTTCTAGCTTGGCCAGCCAGGCCTCTGGGGAGAGCCGAGGGCCTGAGGCAGTTCGGCTGATTCTTCCTGCTGCCAGCTGTGCCCAGAGCATGTTGAACGAGAGAACCAGCCCTCCCGGCCACTCTCGGGCCAGCCCCGCTCCCAGCCTCAGGCCGGCCGCCACCCCAGCCGTCTGCCTGGGCTCAGGTGGACCTCACCACGACTGCCACTCCCTCTTTCCTCACAGAAACGGCGTCATAAAAAAGTGACAGCTCCCAGCTGTTGGGAGTTATGGGCTCCGAGAGAGTAGCAGCTGCTTCTCGTCCTCCTGTAATCACCTGGCTTTGACAGAACCTTTCCAACACATAAAAATCATCGCACATGATTCGGTTTTTGTATAACTGTGTTTGGTTGCAATTTCAGAGCAGTTATGACCTGGGCGGTGGTGGCGGTGACAGAGCAGCTGTGAGGTCCCTTTCTGGGCTGGGCCACGCTCTGTGTGGCCCCTGCCCTGCTTCAGTCACTGAAACCATCAGACAGTCTGCAGGCCAGGCCCCGGGCGGGGGGCCTCCTCAGCCTCAGTTTCCCCCTGTGTAACAAGAGGAGGAGAAGATCGCTATGCCAGCGCTCCCCGCGTGGAGTCTGACCTCCAGTCCGCCACTGCTCTCCTAGGTCTGGCCAGGAGGAGGAGGTCGGTCCCCGACCCCGCAGGAGGAGACAGGACGGTGAGCAGCCTCTAGGAGCCTGGGCCCCAAACCCCAGCTGACTCTCGGGGAGCCTGCCCACTGCCTTGAGCCTCCAGCACCCAGGCTGGGAGGAGGGCCCAGCCCACAGCGCCTGCCCGTTCAGAGCCTGCCCCTCCGTCTCTGCTCGCCCAGCCCTGCCCAGGCTGCCCCAGGGAGGTGTCCCCACCCTGCCACTCTGAGGGAGCCCAGGGTGCCCCTCCTAGCTCAAGGGTGTTCAGGGGGCTCACTGTGCTGACGGGGACAGGGCTGGGGCCATTCGTGGGAACCACAGGGCCACAGCAGACCCCACCCCCTGGGGTCCTGCAAAGACAAGGCATTTCCTTCCCTTAGGTCAGGCAGGGAGAGCCGCTCACGGTGGGAGCAGCAGGAGCCTGGCAGGCTCAGCGCTAATACCGCCGACACTTGTGCGGCTTGTAGTTTACAGAGTGCTTCTGCGCAGACTCCTGTGATCCTCAGAACTACCCTGCCTGGTGGGGGCTGGGGGAGTTTTCCTGCCGCCTGACCTGGGGTGGGGCAGACAGCCCCTCTGCCTGCTGCTGTGGCTCGCTCGTCTCTGCAAGGCCCCAGGAGGGGATTCTCTGAAGTGGTCCCCAGAGAGGCGGGGCGGGGCGGGGGGGCTCCACAAAGAGCCACACCCCTCCCTCAGGCAGGTGCCCCCAGGGGTGCTGGGGCACAGGGGAAAACAGGCGAAGACCATGGTTTGGGTAAAAGAGCCAACTGTACAAAAATCTAGGCGTGGGCTTAGCAGCTGGCGTGTGAACACACTTTGGCAGGTGGGAGGGGTCAGATATCGGGGTGGGGGGCGGGTGGTGTAAAGGCGGCACCCAGGGCAGGAGCCGCTGTGCTGTTGTTCCTCTGAGAGGGGCCCAGGAGAAGGCAGGTACCCCAGCCGATGCTTAGAGCTGCTCTCCATCCTCCGGTACCGTCCAGATGCCAGGGGACCTGGGCCAGGGAAACCGCCCTTGCAGGTACCCCTGCCCCCTCCCACTGGGCACTGGGGTGGGTCTCACCTGAGTCTGCTTCTCCACCCTGGAAGCCGGTCCCACCTTCAAGGCCGGCGCCGGACCAGCTCTCCCAGCCAATCCCACCTGCCTCTGGCACCCCTGCCTGAGCCAGCGGGTGCCCTGGCCATTGATCATCACCCTGCCCGTTTCTTCCCAGGCAGGCTCTGCACTGCATCGCCACGGCTCCTCCTCTGCCCCCTGTGCCCCCTCTGTGTTGCCCATGGGAGCCCCGACCCGCTGATTGCCGATTAATGTACTAACAATGACATCGGTGCCTTTGCTGTGCATTTTAAGACCGCAAGTTAGCAGGAATCAAAGTCTCCACGGAGGAGCCTTGCACTTCCTCTCCTCAGCCTCCTTGCCCCCTCCTGGGGGGGGCAAGGGGGTCACTCTGCCTGACGGGGCTGAAGAAAGCAAGGCGGGGACTCAAACCCTGGACTTCCTCAGGTTCTCCTCCGCCACCCCCTCCTCCCCCTGCTCCCCCCACTCCTCCAGGGGCATCCACCTGACTGCTCAGCTGCTCCCAGACCTCCTGGCCTCCCACACATGAGCTCACACACATCTCTGCAGCCTCATTCATTCCCTCCTCCATTCAACACTTGCTGCCAGAGTCCTGGAGTATCCTGAGTGCCGGGGTGGGGAGGGGCCTGGGATGAACTTGGCAGGTCCTCGTGGACTAACAGATGAGGGTCTCAATACCAGGCAGTCCAGCAGGTGCCAGGCCCAGAGCAGGCATCTAGGCGTGTGCATGGGGGAGGCACCTGCTGCCTTGTGCCACCTCCTCCACAAAGTCCTCTTGCTCCCCTGACAGCACAAAGGATGTGCAGGAAAAGAGAGCCGGTACTGTTTTCATGTCCTCCTTCCTACAAACCCCCAAACCCCTCATCCGCTGAGCAGGGACCTGTGGGGGCCGGGGTGAGTAGCCTGTGCATGGGCGGGCCCCTCACCCAGTCCACTCAGCAGCCCATTCATATGATAGGGGCTGGACCTGGACCTGGTGGGATGGGTGGAAAGGGCATTCCAGGCAGAGGGCACAGCATGTGCAAAGGTACTGAGGTGGGGAAGCAGGTGGCAGGCCCTCTCTCAGCCTCTAAGTAATCAGAGCTCCCTAAGATGCTGTAACTACAGCTCGGCTGGGTGAGGGGCACCCAGGGCTGGGGAGGCCAGACAGCCCCCTACTGGGACCAGCACTGACAGGGCCCCTGCTCCTGTCCCAGGCCAGATGGCCAGCGTGGCAGGGGTCCTGTAGCTCCCCCGCCCCCGGAAGCAGGAAGGGAGCTAACCAAACAGGACACAGCCCTGAGTACCAGGTTCTTTACATGGGATCCTCATGACACCCCACGGGTGCCGCACCATTTCACAGAGGAGGAAATGAGTCACAGAGGGGAGTGGCCGACCAAGGCCACACAGCTGGTGAGCAGGGCAGGTGGGGCAGCCTCATCTGAGGGCTGGTCTGTCCGCCCTGGACCCAAGGTCTTGGGCCTCACCCTGACCTGAGTCTGGTGCCTGCCCCTCCCTACGCCTGTGCAGGGACAGCCCGATGGGTTGGAATCCCCAGGAGCCCCTGGGCAGCTCCGTGGGGCTCTCTGAGGCTTGGAGACTGGTCAGCCATGTGGTCAATCCTTCTGCCTCTGCAGCCTGCCCTCCCCCTGCCCTGGGCTCGGCTCCCAGCCCACCTGCTGCGCCAGCCTTGCCAGATGCTCCTCTCTAAGCTAACGGGATGACTGCTGGCTGGATAACAGCCTCAGGCCAGGCCAGCTGTGCTCACAGAGCGACTGGCGCCTCAGGCCACTCAGCACGGTCCCTTCGTGCCACACCCAAGCACAGGCCACTTCCCGGAGACAAGGATGCCAGCCAGGGCAGAGCTGGGCTTTCCTCCTCCTCTGGTCCTCTCAGTGCTGGGCGTGTCCTGCTCCAGCGTATGTGTGTGCTGTCCCCTCTTGCCCGGAGCACTTCTCAGGATACCTGCAGGGCACCTCACCGTTCAGGTCCCTCCTCGTGTCACCTTCTCAGTGAGGCCTTCCCCAGCAGCCTATTTTATTTTATTTTTATTATTATTTTGGCCATGCCGCTCGGCTTGTGGGATCTTAGTTCCCTGATCAGGGAATGAACCCGAGTCCTCAGCAGTGGAAGCGCGGAGTCCTAACCACTGGACCGCTAGGGAATTCTCCCCAGCAGCCTATTTTAAATGGCTTCTTTCTTGTTTTACTTTTCCCCATAACATTCATTCTCTCCTAATAAATTCACCTCATTTATTTATTTATCTTGTTCATTTTCTGTCTCCCCTCACTGAGTGGGCAGCTCCATGAGGACGATGATTTTGTCTGGTGTGTACCCTGCTGTACCCCCCAGGGCCTAGAACAGTGCCCGGCATACAGTAGGTGCTCAAGAAGAAAACCCTAGGCCCAGAGCCTGGCTCATAGTAGTTGCTCAATAAACATAATGGTTCTTATTAGTACAGAGGCCTCCAGCGTGACAGTAGAGACTCAGCCTTGGCTCTCTCCCAAGGGGCCCTTGGCCAGCAGAGAGGTGACAGGTGGTGAGGGCTCTGGGAGGGAAGATACACACCAGGCCTGCCTGAGGCCCGGGGCAGGTGACCAGAGCAGGTTTGCCTGAGACTCGTGGGGTTCCCAGGACACAGGATTTTCAGTGCTAATATCTGAAAGTCCCAAACAGATGTTTGTCATCCTACCTGGGGACCAGGACTGTGCCCTAGCCCCCCCAAAAACCTCTGGCCACAGGATGGGGAGGGAATAAACAGGCAGGCATGAAGCGTGAGTGTTCTCCAGACACCCACAGCTCAGGCCCTGTGCCTGCAGCCGGGGCCCTAGACAGAGCCTGTGTGTGTGTATGTGGATCTGTGCACATCTACATGTGTGTTTACCTATGTGTGTGTACATGGACATGTGCACATATCTGAATACACGCATGTGCATATGTCAGCACACACTTGTGTCTGGAGACCATCAAGGGGGCTGGCCACCCAATGCTTTCGTCTTGAGCATCCCGAACTCCACCCTGGAGAGGGGTCAGGGCCCTCTTCCGAGGAGAGGCACACCCGTCCTTGACATCCCCGTCTTATCTCAGCGCCCACTCTGGCTTTGCCTATAGCTCCCGCTCTCCTCCTGACACGCTGAATTATGTACCCACTCCAAGCCCCTCCAGCACACCAGGATCAGTCTCAGCTGGGAAGTGGGCGGCCCCTCGTTGGAATAACCTTTCAGCTTTCATCTGCTGCGGCTAGTCCCCCGAGCAGGCCTGGCCGGGAACGCCGTGCTAATTGGGCTGCTGAGCTCTCAGGGGGCCTTGTTGGAGCAAACTTGGGCTCCCCTATCTTTTGCCTACCCGTGTCTACCACTCCTCGCTTCGGGGGTCCCTGCATGGGCAGGGGAGGTGGGGGACACCAGAGGCCGGCACAGGCAGCTCTGTATCCATGAACAGCCTGGGCCTGGGACCAGCCTCAGTGGGAGCACGTATCAGCTGGACAAGCTCAGGCAGGTCACTAAAGCTCCACAGCCTCAGTTTCTTAGTCCGGGAACTGGGAGTCAGAACATCTGCCTTCTTGGGTGTCGGCAGCACTCAGTGAGGCTGTGCCTTGAACCGGTACCAGGTTCAGCTGCAGGGGAGGTGCTTCCAAGGCTGATGATTGCGTCACAGCTACTGAATCAAAAGGAGCCGCTGCACTCCCTCCCCCGTGGACCCTGGCTTTCGCCCCACCCACCCTGGTGCTCCCAGACCCCAGAGGCTTGGCAGAGGGACCTGATAGATCAGATACGGAGTCAGAGCTCAAGCTCAAGTTCAAGTTCCCTGCCAGGCCTTGGCTGCCCCAGGGCTTAGCAGGTGGGGACGGGATCTTGACCCCTGTACTTGGCCCTCTCTCCCAGTCCATCTCCCCACACCTGGAGCTGCCATCTCTCTGCACAAAGCCCAGGGCATGTGAGCTCTACCTTCACCTCGTGAAGCTCCCCTGGGGCTCATAATATGTGTCCACTGTTACTCAAATTTGCTTCTCAGTTTGGGGGCCCCAGAACCTGGACTGTGGCAGCCCAGACTCCAAGGCTGAGGGCGAGGGCCTCTGAGAGCCAGACCTTCCCGGAGCTTTTGAGAAGGTTCTGGGCTCTGCCTCTTCCCTGGGGAACCAACTGTCCCTCCCCTCAAACCCCAGGAACCTGTGGGCCCACCTGCAACCAGACAGGCCCACTGACACCCAAGTGGTATCTACCGTGTAATCAGTGGGGCTGGGAACCTCTGTGGGGGTGGGGCAGTCCTCAGGGGCAAGTGTCTATTGAGATGCCTGCTTAGGGAGTCCCTGAGGAGGGTGTGAGGGAGAGGGAGCGGTGGGCAGTGCTCTACAAATCCCTGAAGGACCTGGCATCGGGTGACACAAAACAGAAGGCGGGACCCAGCCTTTGAGAAGCAGGTGAGGCACTCTCCACCAGGAGCCCTTGTTCCGAGTCCCCAGAACAGCTGCCCCTTCCATGCTGTCCGTGAAAGGCCTTCAGAGCTCACATCCGGGGTATCGATCATCCCCGTTCTGAATCTGTCCCCCAGTTCTTTCATTCATGTGAGAAACAGCTCTGTGCTTGGTGCTACAACAGTAAGGGACATGGCTCCTTCCCTCATGGAGCCTACATTCTAGGGGGAGACGATTTAAACAACCACACAAGCCCAAACTGACATAGGGTGGTGGGCACTGGGGACACAGGAGGGGGTTAAGAGTGAGATGAATGGAGGGCCTCTCTGAGCAGTGACACTTGAGTTGAAACCTAAAGATTAAGAAGGAGCTGAGGAACAGCTTTCCAGGCAGTGGGAACAGAAGGTGCAAAGGCCCTGGGGCAGGACTGACTGGGTGCGGATGAGGGAGAGGGGCATGAGATGTGGTCAGAAAGGCAGGAGGCAGGCCTTGCAGGGCTTTAAAAGCCTCAATCAAGAGGCTGGATCTGGGAATTCCCTGGCGGTCCAGTGGTTAGGGCTCCACACTTCCACTGGAGGCGCGGGTTCGATCCCTGGTTGGGGAACTAAGATCCCGCATGCCATGTGGCATGGCCAAACAAAAAAAAAGAAGAGTTTGGATCTGATTCTGTGTCTGGCAGGAAACCAATGAAGAGCCTGAAGTAGGAGCAACTTGATCGGATTTGGGGGCACTGCTTTTGGAGCATGGATTTGTGGGAGCAAGAAGGGAGGCAGGGAGGCCTATGGTTGTCATCCATGAGAGATGTGGGTGGTCCAGAAGGGGTAGGGGCCATGGAGACAGAGAGCAGTGGACAGACTGAGAAACATCTGGGATGTAGAATTGACAGGACATACAGATGGACCAGTGTGAGGGAGACGGGGTGGGTACAGAGGATAAGGGTACAGTAAGATGGGAGGAGCCTAGGGAAACAGGTATAGGGGCCAACAAGATCTCCACTTAGGATGTACAAAGTCCTAAGCCTTATAGAGATGACTAGTTGGAAGCTGGATGTACAAAACTGGAGCCCCGAGGTGAGAAGAACACTTGGGAGGCATTGGCATAGGGATGGTATTTAAATCTGTGGGAATGGATGAGGTCACCTCTGAGAGTCAAGAAAGAAGAGAGAGGCGGGACTTCCCTGGGGGTCCAGTGGTTAAGACTCCACGTTTCCGATGCAGGGGGCCCAGGTTCAACCCCTGGTAGAGGAAGTTCTGTGTGACACGCGGCATGGCCAAAAAAAGAGAGAGAAAGAGAGAAGATAGAGGATTGAGGCCTCTGGCAACACAGTGATTCTGAAGGCACGTAAAGGAGAAGGAACGGGAGACGAGGTCAGAGGAAAGTCCAGAAGCGTGGCTTGACCGAAGCCAAGAGCGTTTCCAGAAGGAAGGAGGAATCAGCTGTGACGAGAGTGGTTGAGAGTTTACGTGAGGATTGAGGAGTGTCCAGTTGATTTGGTAACATGCAGGTAATCGGTGATGCTGGAAAGTTCATTTCTGGTAGAAAGGTGGGGGCAGAAGGCTTGCTGGAGTGGAATGAAGAGTCGATGGGAGGTGAGGAGGGGAGATAGCACTGTATCAGTCAGCACAGGCTAGGGCACGCTGATGGGACAAGGGACCCAGAGTCTCCACGGCTCACAACAACAGACTGGGTTCTTGCTAAGGCGGGGCAGCTGAGGCTCCGCTCAGGGACCAGGCGGAGAGCTCATCCTCTGCCCAGAGCACTGCCGGTCTCGTGGCAGAGGGGACAGAGGTCGCGCCCAGTGACTGGCTCTTGAGGCTTTCGTTTCTAGTGATGCACCTCACTTCGGCTCATGCTTCACCGGTCAAAGTCACTCACAGGGCCCAGCCTGTCATCAGTGGGATAGGAAACAATACTCCCAGGGGACTCAGGGAACAACATCTGTGAGCACCCAGAGGCCCCTCATTGGGGGAAGCTCGGCTGTGAAGGGAGCAGAGAGACTGGGCAGGACCTGGAGGGGCGTGGGGTCCAGGGAGGTTGTTTGTTTTTGAAGATGGAAGAAACTAGAATCTGTTTGCATGTTCCTGGGGATGATCCAGGAGGAAAGAGAGAGAAAAACTGATGCATTAGGAGTGAGAGGGCCAAAGAGACAAAGATCCAGCGCTCCAAGGGAACACCTCCCGCGCTGTAACAGGAGGGAATACGATATATGCAGAGGAGACGATGAGTTAGCCTCCGAGGGCTTCTATTTTCTCCAGGAGGTAAGTGGGGGTCACCAGCTGAGGGCGAAGGTAGGGAAGAGGGTGGGAGTTTGAGGAGGAAGAAGACAGAATGAAACAGGCTCTCTGTGTGGTAGGAAATCAAGCCACCCCGGTCACAGGAGAGGTCTGTGGAGACAATGAAACAGAAGGTGTTTGCACACCCACTGCCCCAGCCCCTGCCCAAGTTCTCCTTGCTTCTAGCTGGACAGTTGGGGCTGTCTGGCCCCTCCAATGAAGCCTGCTCATGTCACTGCCCTGCTGACAGTACGTTAGCTCAGTAAATATTTACTCCACCCCTTTTCCTCCGGCCAGGCACCATGTCAGGAGGGCTCTGGGGACAAAAGACCCAGTTCCTGGCCTCCATGAGCTGACAGTCTTCCCAGATGCCTTCAGGATAGTATGTTGTGGACATCTGTCACTCCTTCCGGTCACCCAGCCGCTAAACCCCCTTCCTGTACTTGGGAGATCTCCCAGTTTAGATAAATAAGCCCTTCCCTCCTTGTGGAAGCTGAAAAGGTCCATCCCTCACTTTCCCAGCCTCCCTTGCAGCTCCGGCAGGGCCCAGGCCCTGGGCTCTGCCCCTCGACACAGCTACCCTAGACTTCTGAGCTAGGAGTTAGTGAGGCAGATAAGCAGGGGCCCGAGCAGGATCCATGCTTGCCAGGATGGCAGCAGTGGCAGAGCCAAAGGGGGCAGGGACTGTGGCGGGAACATTGGAGGTGCCCGCTGGAGGTGTCTTTGCTTCATTTGGGGCGTTGTTGCTGCCTGTGGAGTCCCCAACCCTCTGGGAGATTCTGTGAATGACCCAGTATCTTTTAAATAAATTTGCCTTTTATTTAAATTAGTCAAGGCAGGTGTCTGTTGCTTGCAAATAAGAATCCTCACACATGTGAGGTCCCTCCATCTGAGCATGGCTCCCAAGCCCACCCATGGTCTGGCCCTGCTACCCTGATTCCCACTCTCCCTGACTCACTCCCCTCTCCCTGCCTTCTTGTGGCAGCAGCACCCTAAGTTCCCTGGGGGTGGGGTGGGGGGACCACCCCTCCCTCATTGCAGGTGATTTAGGAGGCAGGGCAATCAACCCTGGCTCAGCCAATTAGACTCTCCCTCAGGAAATTGAACCTGAACGTGAAGCAGAGTGATTCGGCTGTTTCACCCTGGTGGGGCTGTCCTGAGGACACCGCCCCAGGAGTTCTTTCCATTAAGACCCCCAGGGCCACCTTGGTCCCTGCCCTCCCCAGAGCTGGGCTGTTCAGCTTCTCCTTTGGGTCCCATTTTCTTTCTTCAGAGGTCCATCCAACACCCTTCTTCTTGGCTATCAGGATCCAAATTTTCTTCAGCTCTCAGGCAGCCACATGCTCTAGAGGAGCCAGGCTCCTCCCCAGCCCAGGAAGTGGGACTTTATTCCTCTACTCCACTGTCAGTGATTGGTTTAAACAGGAGCATATGACTCCATTCTGACCAATAAGACACAACGGGAATCTGCTGAGAGACTTCTGGGAAAATTTGTCCTCCTCTTCGAAAGAAACACAAGGAAGGGGTGTTCTCTTTTCCTGCCTCTGAGTGTGGTTGGGTGAAGATGAAATGCATGCAACCTTAAGGGGACCAGCCTAAAGATCAAAGCCAGCTCGGCAAAGACTACGGAGCACCAAGATGGAGAGAACCTGGATCCATCCTGACCTTGTGGAACCAATGAGTCCACCAATCCTGGGATCTGCAAACTTCTTGGTGTATGACATAACAAATCCTCTTCTTGTTGGGCTTTCAATTACTTACAGCCAAAGTGTCCTAACTAACATACCTTCCAATGAGTTCCTCTTCTGCTTTAGTCAGCCAGACTAGATTTCTCCAGCTTGCAACCAAACAAGTGTACCTTATGTACCTGGTAACCGCATGACTCGGTGGCTCACACAGGACCTGCTCCAGGAAGCCTCCGCAGACCCTACCTTCTGTGTTTTTGTTGGTTTTTTTCAACTTTATTGAGACATAACTGGCCAATAAAATTGTAATATATTTGAAGCATACATCATGATAATTATGTGTGTGTTTATATATGTATTATATATAAACATAAATTATATATAAAACATGTATATAATTTCATGAGAACATTTAAGTTTACTCTCTTACAAATTTTAATTACACAACATAGCATGTCAACTCTATTAGTCAAGTTACATTTTAGATCCTCAGACTTTATTCATCTTATAGCTGAAAGTTTGTACTTTCAGACCAACTTCTATTTTTCCCACCCCCAGGGAGTAGAAATACATTGGCCAGACCCTACCTTCTGGGTTAGACCGTCCACTCTCCTCAGTGCCTTCCCTCTCACTGCACTCCCCACTCAAAGTCACCTGCCTTCACCACCAGAGGTGTGGAACTACTGGGGTGTCCAATTGGTGCCTGGTACATGGAGCTTATCTGTGCATAACTGGTGAGTAAATGAATGAATGAATGAGTTAGCTGATGTAATTCTAGCCAAAAGCAAGGAAACCAGGTGCTTTAGTTAGCTGAGATGGCTTATAGTGGGTAAACATATACAATATATAATATACAGTAAATTTTAGCAGCTGGAGGACCCCAGGGTAGGGACCTCATGCTGAAGAGGATAACTGAGTTTACCAGGCATTTCAGGTCTCACCTCACAAACCTTGCTCTCTTGACCCTTTTGCAGAATCTGTCTTGACTGGCTACTTAAGACGCTCGGTAGGAATGCTTCAGATGGATCTGTGGTGTTCTGTGTGTTAAACTGAGCACCAGGCTCAGAGATGTTAACTTGCATATTCGCTGTACCTTATATATGCTTGCATTTACTATTTAATAAAAAAAATCAATCAAGCAAACAAAAAAAAATACCCTGCCAAGTTTAGCTGAGAATCTCAGGTCCCAGGCCTTGAACTGCTTCCTCCTCTCTGTTGGTAGGGCCCCGTACTTTCTTCAGGGGCCCTAGTCTGGCCAGCCACCAGCACATGCCAGCCTCTGACCCTTATCCAGAGAGCTTTAGCCCAGGTAACACGGGCTTCCCGGTGTCCCCAAACCCTATTTTCCACCGCAAGGTTTTTCTTTAAAGTCACCCTTGATCATTTGTTTTAATTTTAAAGTAATACTTGCTAATTGTGGAAAATATGAAAAGCATAGAACTAAAAAGGAAAAATCACCACAATCCCATTACCCTTGACAACCATCCACAGTGCCTTGCTGTACCTTCTTATGAGACTTCCTTCATTTACGTAGGGATATATAAAATTTAAATAAAAATTTTATTTAAAGCAATAAAATTGGGATCATGCTATATAAGCAGCTCTGTATCCTGCCTTTTCCACTTAACTTATTCATTCATTCAGCAGATCTCCAGGTGCCTCCATCTGTGAGGCTCTGCTCTAAGGCAGCCACAGGGAGCCCAGCAGACAGACTGACCCCATCCTCCAGGAGAATACGGTCTGATGGGGAAACAGACACTCATCAGACGGCCACATCCGTATATAAGCACAGCCTGTAAGGAGGAGTACAGGGAGAGAGATCCAGGTAGCCAGGAGAACTGTGGAGGCTCCCCTAGTTGGTGGGGGTGAGAGGGCTGGGAGTTTGAAGATTGAGAAGGACTCCAGTGGGATGGCTGGGGATTCCAGACAGAGGGAACAGCATGTGCTGAGGGCCTGGGGCCAGAGGCAACACACAGTTAAGTGACAAAAGAATGGTGCGGTAACAGGTATGGATTTTAGAGACTGCAGAGTATCCTAGTGTATGGAGAGAAGATAATTTATTTATCTGTGAAACATTTAGATTGTTTTTCATTTTTCACTGTTATAAATTATCATGGCAAAACGGATAATATCAGTTGCCTCCTGGGAGGCTCTCCTGGAAGCTTAGGGACTAGGGTGAGGGGAACTTCACCTGTATACCTGTCAGGAACTTTCGATTTATTACCGTGTGAATGTACCTATAGATTCTTTTAAGAAGCAGTTAAATTAAAACTGAATAATGTTGGAATGAACATCTTTATGCATAAAGCTTTATCCAAATTTTTCACTCTTTTCCTTAATCAGAGATTCATTGTCCAAGTCCTCTTGACACACGACGATAAGTCACCTTCCAGAAAGATTAACCCATAGAGCCTTAAGTTCTGCACCCAGAAAGTCACCACCCCTGAGGGCTTTCAGAGACTTGACACTTTCCTTTGTTTGTCTTCCCAACTAGGCTGTGAGCTACTCAAGAGACAAAAGCTGTGTGTCTCATACAAAGAGGAGACCTCTGGGGTGGGGAAGCAAAGGAGATTAACGTGTGTTGAATCCCTCCTGTGTGCCAGACGTACCATCCTGGGGGCATCCACATACACTCATCGGATGTTCTCTCCAAATTATTATGAAGGTATTCATATCCCTATTTTACAGTTGAGAAAAATAAGGCTCAACAAAGTGTAGTGATTCACCCAAGATGGTGGAGCCAGGATCCAGACCAAGACGGATCTGGCATCCAGTGATGGGGGGCAGAGCTCTCTCTCCTTTGAGGCCACTGCCCCCTCAGGAACCCTCCCCCACCGCAAAAGGCAGATACCCCACCTCCCACAAACTGTGTCCTTGCTCCCTGAACAATAACTTCATCCCTGCCCCGTCTTCATTATAATTTTTTTAAATTTTTATTTATTTATTTATTTATGGCTGTGTTGGGTCTTCGTTTCTGTGCGAGGGCTTTCTCTAGTTGCGGCAAGTGGGGGCCACTCTTCATCGTGGTGCGCGGGCCTCTCACTGTCGCGGTCTCTCTTGTTGCGGAGCACAGGCTCCAGACGCGCAGGCTCAATAATTGTGGCTCACGGGCCTAGTTGCTCCGCGGCATGTGGGATCTTCCCAGACCAGGACTCGAACCCGTGTCCCCTGCATTGGCAGGCAGACTCTCAACCACTGCGCCACCAGGGAAGCCCCTGCCCCTGTCTTCATTATTTATTTCCTCTCCTTGAGCTTCAGACTCATGAGGCTGGGGAAATGGGCAAGGCAGATGGGGAAGGAAGGGGAAATTCTGTGTAATACCATCGTCTGTATCACAAAACTTGTCTTAAGTGCCAGCCCTGGGGATTTGCTGGAGCTGGTGCAACAGAGGTGGGGCTGAAGGTCAGATTAAATTGGACTAGTAACCCCAGGGGGATGCTTGAAAGGGGAAGCTAAAGAAAGCATTTCCGGAACGCCAGGGGGCTGAGGCAGGCAGTAGGCAGCACGCTGGCCGGCCGGCCGGGTCAAACCTACGTAGTGGGGCTTAGTGGTGACGGGCCTGGGTTCACACATCCTCCCCCGGAAACCTGAAATCTTGCCTTTTTCCCCCAATAATGAGTTGGTATAAAAATGGATCCTGAATAAAATTGTCTGCAGTTTTCAAATTTCAAACTGCATTAGTCAAAATATATCAAATTTCCGTGTACTGACTTACCACCTGCTCAAAATCTGATCCTTTTTCAGCTGGAATATATTGAAATATGAATCACCTCCTGAGAGGAAAAGGGGAGAAGAAGTGGAAGGAAGGCCTTCTTCAGTGGGCGAATCGGAATCCTGTGCTCCTTGGGCTCTCCGGCCTCCCCCAGCCTCCCTGTGACAATGGCTCCCTGGTGGCCCATGCCCCTCAGCCACTTCCCCTTGATAAATACCTGGCTTCTAGCTCGAACCCCTATGCTCTGGGCAATCTATGCCTCATAGTGCAGAACATGCTCATTTCAAGTCCTCCAACCTTTAAGTAAGCACCTAATATGTGCTGGGCGCTCAGACTCACAGGGAGGCCGACCTCTAATCACACCGCTAAATCCTAAGATAACTCCTTTGTCCTCATCTATTCATCCTCTTAGCAGCACTGGACAGTGTTGGCCCTCCCTCCTGGAAACACTTCCTTCACTTCAGAGATAGGGACCAGCTGTTTTCTTCTCCTGCCTTACTGGCTGCTTTTCTTGGTCTGCTGTGCTGGGGGCTCTTCCTCGGCTTGATCTCTACATAGCCTGATTCCCCAGGCACAGCCCTGGGATCTTCTCTCTTCCATGCCCATACCAATCCCTGGGGCGGGGTCACCCAGGGCCAGGTTTTAAATACCGTCTCCACGGGGGTGAAGATCAGACAGTTGTCTCAGTCCTGAACTCCAGATCAGCCCACCCAACGGCCCACCTGACATTGCCTCGTGAGTATCTAATAAGCTGCTCAAACTCTGTGTACCCTAAAGGGGTTCCCCACACAGGCTTCCTCATCTCAGTAAAACGCCAACTCCATCCTTTTAGTTGCTCAAGTTGAAAATGTAAATGGCATTCTCCATTCTTCCCTTTCCCTCATTCTCTTTCCCTTTAATCCGTCAAGTCCCGTTGGTTCTACCTTCAAAATAAATCCTAAATCTGTTCTCATCACTCCATCCCCATGGCCCGCACCGTGTCCCAGGCCACCATCATCTCTCCTCTGGACCACAGCAGTGGCTTCCCCATCTGATCTCCCTGCTTTTATTTCGGTCCCATCACCACCCACGGCCCACACAGCCACAGGATCTTTAAAAATGGTAAGTGCTGTCTTGTTCCTTTCCTGCTTGAAAACTTCCAGTGGCTCCCCCATTGCACTAGAATAAAATGCAAACTTCTTACCAACCCGTAACATCCTCGTGACCGGCCCCCATCACCTCCCCCATCCTCTACCATTTTCCCCACACTGGCCTTTCTGTTCCTAGACCACAGCAAGCTCCTTCTTGCCTTGGCTGTTTTGTTTGGTTTTATGGGAAAATATACAGAACATAAAATGTACCATTTGAGCCATTTTATTTTTGTTGTTGGTGGTGGTGTTTTGTTTTTTGTTTTTTTTGGGCCGCACCGCGTGGCATGTGGGATCTTAGTTCCAGGGATCAAACCCATGCCCCCTACAGTGGAAGCATGGAGTCCTAACCACCAGGACCACCAGGCAATTTCCAATTTGAGCCATTTTAACGTGTACAATTCAGTGGCATTTAGTACCTTCACAATGTTGTGCAACCATCACTACTACCTAGTTCTAGAACATTTTCATCATCTCAAAGGGAAACCCCGTACCCATTAGCAGTCACACCCATCTGCCTCCCCCCGATCCAGCCCCTGGCAATCAGTAATCTGCTTTCCATCTCTGTGGATTCACCTATCCTGGATGTTTCATACAAATGTAATGATACAATATGTTTGCTTTGGAGTTTTAGCACTGACTCTTCCTGCATGAACCGCTCTGCCCCAGGCCCTTGCAGGACCACCTCCCTCTTAGCATTCAGGCCTCAGCTCCAGCATCACCTCCTTGTCTAAAGCAGATGCCGCTGCCCACCCCAATCACTCCTGATTGCAGAAGTGCGCTACTCTATTTCCCTCTTAGCACTCAACACACTTGTTTATTTTTTGTTTACATGTTCATTGTCTTTCCCCTTGTTTGCTTGTTCCCTGTGGTGTCCCAACCCCCAGGACAGTGCCAGGCACCTGGGAGGCGGTCAACGATTACTTGCATATTGAGTTAACAAGTGCACCATCAGCACCGTGATGGTGCCTCGAAGATGCTTATAGAGACATGGACGAGGGTGGGAACCAGCAGTGCTGCCAGGTAGTGGAGGGGTCACAGTGGGAAGGTGGCCTCCAAGGGGGAGTAGAATCTTCCCTGGCCTTTAAGGGGGAAGAGGGAGGGCATCCAGGTGGAAGGAACGGCATGGTCAAAGGCCTGGAGCCATGAGACAGCATGTCCCATTTGGAGTCCTATGATGTCTCCTCTGGTTTGCAATTTGCCCCCTGTTTTTTTTTGTTTGTTCGTTTGGTTGGTTGGTTGCACTGGGTCTTAGTTGCGGCACGTGGGCTCCTTAGTTGTGGCATGCGGACTCTTAGTTGCAGCATGCATGTGGGATCTAGTTCCCTGACCAGGGATCGAACCCGGGCCCCCTGCATTGGGAGCACAGAGTCTTAACCATTGCACCACCAGGGAAGTCCCTGTCCCCTAACTGTTTCACTAGCCTCCCACAGAGAGGAGACACAATATATGTCTGGGAGTTGGGTTTGATACAAGATGCAAAGTACTGAGAGTAAAGAAAGAATGGAGTCTTTTTCATTTGTTTCTTCTCCCCCCACCTAGCATGTGCTGGACACCCACGCAGATGCAGAGGAAAACAGACTGGTTCCAAGTTTTCTGATTGTGAGTCATCCTCAGCCACCTTTCAGAGACATGGGAAGGTGGGAGGAGATGGTGATGTATATTACAGACACTTGTCAACTGTGTTTCAAGGATGGGGGGCTCCCAGGATGGAGGCAGAGCTAGGATGGACCTGGGCCCCCCACACGGGCCCTCCCCGGCCCTATCTTTCTGGGCTGAGCCAGTGGCCGCTCTGGGCACTGGGCTGTCTGTGGGCCCCATGTCCTTCATTTCTCCTGATCGAATCAGGCCCAGCTGACCTGGGCCCTGTGGCTCTGGCAGTCCAGCTGATCTCCCAGGAGAAGAGGCCCTTCCCCAAAGCCAGGAGGCTCAGGAGGGCAAATTCAATTGTTTGCAAGGCGGGAGCCATTAACCTGTCTGTGGACTGCGGTGCTCCCACCCTCTCTCCCCTCTGCCAGATGGGCCTGTCCAGGCTGCCTCTGCCGGATCCCAACCTCCCACCACCCCGAAGGCCCCCCTGCTGCCCCTGGGCTGTGCCCAACCTTTTCTGTCCCTTGGTGCCCCATAGCTCCCATTACCCCTGCCTCTAGGATCAGGTTTTGAGCTAAGAAGAAAAACCAGTCCATGTGGAACTCACCCCCTCCTCGGAGGCAAGCCTATATCCTGGCCCTTCCTGCTCTGCAAGCTTCTAGGTGGAATCTGCTCTTAGAAGTCTTAATGGGGAAGAGGCCCTGGAAGCAGGCTGGGGCCATTTGGGCAGAGGATTCTGAGATCTCAAATACCTAGACTGTGGTCTAGAGCTGTGTTGTTCGGTACAGTAGCCACTACCCACGTGTGGCTACCGAACCCTTGAAAAGTGCCTATTTCAAAGACTTAGTATGAAAAAGAATGCTTGCTAAACTGATTACATGTTGAAATGGTAATATTTTTAATATATTGCGTGTAATAAAAACATTTAAAAATGAATTTCACCTTTTGCTTTTTACTTTTTTAATGTGGCTGCAAGAAAATTTAAATTACACGTGGCCCACGTTTCTACTGGACAGAACCAGTCTTGAGTGATGGGCACGGGCTCCGTGTGGGCACATCTCCTGGATCCCATGGACTCTTGCCTTTTGGGGAGGGGGGCTACAGGAAGAGGGCCAGAGCAGGGCCCTCCAGAAGGTGCTGCTTCTTGAAGGAAACTAGTCCCGACACCCACTCAAAGGGCTCCCCTAAATTAGCAGCTGGAAGCCCAGTGACTCCCCCACAGAAGGATGCGCCCTGGAGACGGCTCCCCAGGAAGGGCCGTGGCCTAGAGCAGAAAGCAGGGGAAGGGTCTGCTGTCATCCACTCCTTTTTCCAGCACAGATTGGGCATCTGTCCAGTACCACGTGGACGCAGCTGCAGGCAGGACAGACCCAGTGGCTGCGTTAGGGTAACCCACGCTCTCATGGGGCAGCGGGCTCACCATAGCCCCGGGGTGGGGTAGGGGCATGGCAAGGGTGTGCCCAGGAATCTGAGAGCCCCAGGAGACAGCTGAGCAAAGAGAACTCCCTGGAAAGATGGCGTAGCAGATCCCAACCTGCAATACTGTGGACCTGAGAAGGTGAAGAGGAGATGGGGAAAGAGAGAGAAGAAGGAGAAATAAAGGAAGATGGAAGAAAGGAGTAAGGAGAGAGAGCAAAGAAAGCAAGGTGCCTATGGAGGGCATGGGCTCTGGTGCCAAAAACTGATGAGGTTCCACCAGAAGAAGGGTCCGGGCAGTGGGTGAAAGAAGGCCTGGAGTGGGGCCGAAGAAGCCCATTGGAGGTTCCCGCCTGGGAATGGGGAGGGGATGGGGTGGTAGGAGGAGGCCGAGGGTAAGGTAATGGGGAGCCATGGGTGGCGCCACGTGAGGACAAGCTGGAGCCTGATGGAGAAGGGGGCGCCTTAGTGGGACTGCTGGGCAGGAGGGGCTGGGGCCACCACAGTCTCACTGTTGTCTCTTTGCCAATGCCCCTCAGGAGCCCTCAGCAGGGATACCCAGCGCGTTTACATGGAGGAGGAGGGTGCGCTGGGAGCACCCGGAGTGGGTCTGCCTGCCCGTCAATGGTGCAGAGGAGTTAGCTCAGGGCAGGGTTGGCCTGCGCCTCTCTCAGTTGGCTCTCCTGGTGAAGACCCCGGGCCCCTCTCCGCCCAACCCCGGGCCCCGGTGGGCCTTCCTGCCCTCAGCTCTGCCAGCCACTCACGCAGCCCACTCTCCAGAAAGTCTGGCTCCTTCGCCCCAGGATTTTCCGCCCTCACCTGGACTTGGTTTATCAAATGGCCACATGCCACCGTGGAGGGCTGTGGCTTCCGTCTTCCCCCAACCCCAGAGAGGGAAGACTTGCTCGCTTTCCTGCTTCAAAGCTCAGAGTGCCCTTTCAGGCTCTCCACGAAAGCTCCGGCTTCCTGCTCAGGATCGGGCTGGCTCGTTTATGCAGCCGGGATGAGGAACAAATCAGGAGCACCTCCAGAGCTAATGAATGATCCGAGCCTTTGGCTCAGGTCAGCGGGCCGCCGCCAGCCTCCTTGGTCCTCTGTGATGGCTCATTATTCCAGTATTCCCAGGAGAGAGACGGAATTTTCCCCAACATCGCCTAATTACATTCCGGCTCTATGTGATACAGTGACACGTGTGCAAACGCACACCATTCCCAATAAGACGCAGATGAGAGCATTCCCGCAGAGGGCGCGGACGGGATGTTTTAATCTTGAGGTGCGCGCTGAGAGCCGTTACCTGGGGAGGCTCCGGGATGAGACACCCCTCTCCTGTCGAGAGCAAGCCCCACCCTGGGTGACAGAGAACCAGCCACAGAGGTGCGGACAGAAGAGACTTCAAAGGGAAGACAGCTGTGGGGAGGGGAAATGTGTTTCCTGAAGGCTTGCTGCAGAGGATGGGAGATGGCTCTGATCCGGAGTCTCGGGAACATTCCAACTTCTCAACGCAGGGCTCTCCTGGACTTGTGTCCCTCCTGTGCCACGTGGGGCTTCCCAGCGTGCTCCCAGCCTGTGAGAATCCCTGGGACAGAGGAGGACAGGCTGTCTTCTGGGGCCCTGTCTGTGTGGCCCCGAGTCTTGGGGATGACCAGACCCACTAACAGATCCAAAGGACACTGAGATGGGTGTGGAGGCTCCTGGAGGACAGAGAAGCCTCCTTCGTGCCCTCCCCTCCCTCCAGCACCTATTCCATCACCCAGGGATGTACGTTGGACCCGCAGGTCCCTGGCTCACAATCTTAGCTGATCCCAGAACTGCAGCTGCGCCAGCATCATCCCATGCGGCCTTCACAACTTCCTCTCTCATTCTCCTCAGTGGCCATTCCAAACCATCCGCTGTCTCCCCAGATCGCTACCCTTGGCCTCTGGGCCTGACCCCTCACCTTCTCAGCACCCTCCCACATCAGGCCTCCTGCCTTCTCGCCTCTCCTCACCCCAAGGTTTCAATTCAAATGCCTACACGGGCGGCCAAACAGGAAACACAGAAGGGTGAGATGAACAGGTAGGAGGTACAGGTGGCCACCTTGGAAGCCAGGCCCATCTGGAGAGGCCCAGGCTCCAGCCACTGCTGCCCTGCGGGAAGCGGGGGCCTTTGGGTTATCAGGTCATTCAAGTTTCCCAGAGACTGGGAATCAGGATTTTCACATGCAGTTGTTTGGCAGCAAATTCAACCAAAAACAAAACACCGTGTGGGCGGTGCAACCCCACCCGCAGCCTGATTCTGCCCGAGGCCGTGGTTTCTGACAGCTGCCTCCCTGCCTGGGGTGCCCCCTCGCCCGCATCTCCACTTCCCCACCCCCACGCCCCCAGTATCGATTGCTCCCTCTCCGCCTGTAGACTCGCTCAAGTCTCTCCCATTGAACAACAAAACCTGTCAAACCCAAATCACCCTGCAGCGACCGGACCGCCTCTCTTCTCCCGTCAGAGGCAAGTCAGCGGCAAACCGCTTGAAAACTCTCTCTCCCAGCAGTCGGCCCACTTCCTCTCCCTTCCGGCCCCTGCACCTGGGATTCCACCCGCTTCTCACGCACAAACTCCCTGCTTTGGCCCAAACCCAACCATTTCCAGTCTCTCTCTTCACTCAGTTGCCCCTGGGGGCAAAGCTCCCCTTGAAATAGCCTCCCTACCGCCCCGCAATTTCCTTGACACAGCTCTCTCCGGGGTCTACTGCAACTCAGGTCTACTCTGGACATTCCTTCTCAGCCCCTGTCACGGGCACCTCTTCGTCTTCCCATGCTACCCACAGTCCTTGGGGGGTCACCATGACCCATGCAAATTCATCCCCCTCTTAGCTCGCTCCTAGCTCCAAAACCGAATCACCAAGAGCTCCATGCATGTGCCCTGGGGTCACCCAGACTCTTCCAAATCGTCAGCATTCCCCAAACAAACATCGCCCCCTCCAAACCTCCTCACCTCTCCCTGGGTCACCTTCTCAGTGACCCCCGACTCCTCCGTCTGCAAAAAACCCGGACTCTGCCTTTTCCTCTTCCCTTGAGTCCCATTCACCAAGTCCCGCAGCTTCCACCTTCGAAACTCCCTCCCGAGGGTGCAGCTGCCCGTCGCTAATCTCCTGCCTTCATCCTTTCTCCCCTCTAGCTTCTCCATCTGACTCTATCACTCCAAATGGCTGTGGCCCTTCTCTGTCCAGTGCCCTGGGTCCTAAGCCGACATTCACTTCCTGTCACCAGCCCAACCTTGTGTGTCTGCCGCAGTCTCTCCCATTTCCAGGCCTTGGGTCACGCTGTCCCCTCCACCTGGAATGCCCCTCCTTCCCTCGTCTGCCTGCCAATTCTTACCTGTCCTTCAGACTCGGCACAAGCTAAGTGGGATTCTCCCCGCTTTGGGTTCACCTAGAATGTTCTGTTCATTCCGCACGGCTTCACCACCGTCAGTGTGCATGTAGGAATCTGTTGTCATATGAGAGACTGAAGATACAGATAGGCAGTGCCAAACCACAGAGAAAAATAGAACTCTGACCCTCAATCTGCCGTAACCACCCCAGGAAACCATCCCATTACCTACAGTAACCAGCCCAAGAAGCCAGCCTGCTAGCGACAAGTCAGACTTGTAGGAAATCAGACTGCATCTCTAGTGAATGGTCCAGGAAGCCAAACAGTAACCCCTGTGACAATCAGTCACAAATGGCCAGAACTTGATTAGCTTCCCCGGTTCTTGTCCCCACTTACAACTTAGGGCCAAGCAGAGAAAACCAAATATGCTCCCTAACCAATCACAGAGGATGCCCTACTTGTAATTAGCCCGCCCCCAGCTTCCCCATGCCAATTAGGGCACAGCTGAAGCCTTCCCTGTTTCCACTCTAAAACTTTCCCACTCCTCGGCCTGCCTTTGACTCTCTGCCAAAATGTAAGTGATGGAGGAGCAACCTCCGAATAAGCCACCTTTATATGTCCTCATTCAGTTGGTCCATTTATTTCCACGTGTGTAATAAACTATTCCAGACGTGAGCACTGAAAACAAGACGATCTCTTTCATGACCTCGTGGCTCTGTGGACTGAATGGGCTCCGTGGGACAGTTCTTCTGTTGTTCTCACTCAGGGTTTCTCATGTGCTTGCAGACAGATGGTAGAGGGGCACTGGGTCATCTGGGCCCAGAACTGAGATTCTGGGACACCTGAGCCCCTCTCTTCCTCTCCATACGGTCTTGGGGCTTCTCCTCTCAATGTGGTCACTGCCTGTGATGTCTCTAGCAGGGGATCCAGACATCTTACACTGTGGCTCAGATGTCCCAAAACCTTCCTCAGGCTTGGGAAAGTGAGGATGACGGCCTTCTTCAAGAGCTTGGGACGGGAACTGGCACACTTCCACTGCATCCGACTGGTTAAATCAAGCTGCCCACCAGCCTGATTCCATGTGGGAAGGGACACTCCCAGGCCATGAGAGCAACAGGTATGGGTGCCATCTTAGGAGACTGGCTTCCACACATCTTCCTTCTCACTGACATTGTTCTTGGTCTCTGGGCCTCGGCATCTAGCAGGAGCTTGACTGAGTCAGGGCTCAGCAAGTCTTGATGATCAGGTATGAACGGATGGAGGGATGGTGTGCCCAACAGATGAACAGAAAGCCTCCACGCCGGCAGCCCTGCGCCCAGGCCCACACTGCCATGTGTCGTTCACATAAACACTGCTCTCTGCTGCTTGACATGCTGCTATTTTTAAACCTCTCAAGCGGTGAGTGGTGCTTAACATTTTTTGAATCAGGGTCCCCTTAGGGAATCTCATGAAAGCTGTAGGAGACCCTCTCCCTAGAGAAGTGCGCCTCTGTAAAATCACTCACAATTCTGCAGCATAGTAATGACAGCTGCCCTTTACTGAGATCTTTACCGGGTGCCGGTGACTGTGTGCAGAGCAATGTGTCCATTATCTGGATTTATTACCCCAAACATACTGCAAGCTAAATGCTACCATTTAGCTCCATTTTATAGATGAGAAAGCCAAGGCTCAAAAAGGTTAAAGAGGAACTAGAAAGTGGCACTGGGACTCAGTGCCGGAAGGTCTGAAGACAAAGCCCAGACCCTCCCAACCACTGCACCATAGAGTTTCAGGAGGTTCTGGGGTGCCCTGAAGTCTTTCTGTGAATCCCGGGTTAAGAATTCCTTCTCTAAGGGCTCCCGAAGTCCTACTTCCTGATCTCAGTACCCTACCTGGCTTTGAAGACTCTGAATAAGCCAGACCCACCCTATGCTCCCTGCCCTACCCCCCTCCACTCCCAGATTTCTGGCTAATCCCAGGCCAGCTGCCTCAGCCTGGCTACCCTGACTCTGACCTGGCCTCCCCTGAAAGGTCCTCTCCGTGCTCTGTTCTCACCCAAAGGCCAAGGCTCCTTCTCCCCAGAGCTTTCCCTGACAGTCTGCCTTGGACTAGTGCCTGCTTATCCCTCTCCCACTTGGGGCTCTCATCACTTCCTGAGTAAGCGCTAGTTTCCCAACTTAGCTGTGATCCCCTTGAGAGCAGAGACCCATTCTTTGTGTCTTTCTCACCTTCCTAGACAGACACTCGAATAAACACTAACGGTTCACAGATTCCTCCCCAGACCCATTTCTTCTGCTATGGTTTTGGGTCCTGGATCCTCAAACCCAAAGACTGAACCAGACTCCAGAGTGGCCCAGGCCAGAGAGGGGCTGCCTAGACCTGACGTGCTTCCTTTACGCAGAGAAGCAGCTGCTGAAATACAGTTTTAGAACCCAGTCCAGGGTCCCACCCCCACCTGGCATCTCCAGCAGGAATATCTGGTATCATCTGTTTCTTTCTTTTGCATTCTCAGGGGACACCATGTTGCATGAAATCTGTGGCTGCTTTGTTTCCCGATAACAATAAATAAAAACTACAAAGAATGTGCATGTATTGGTCGGATGGACAGCTTCTACGGGAGCAAACAGGACAAAAGAAATATCAGTTTCTTGAGTTCCATGAGATTCTGCTCTCCTAGTGCCCTCCACGCAAACCAGGCCACAGGTCAGCAGGCCCCGGCTTATGGATGGAAAGTTGAGAGCAGGGTGTAAGACTGCCATAGGCCCAAGGACAGAGATGACTGACCAGTCCCCCGCAACACCATTTCTGTCCCTGAGGGCTAAGGTTACTGCCTTCCAGGCCCTGGGTCAAGCACTTTGCACTCACTACAACCACACAAGCAAACTGTTGAATAATAAAATTCATTTTACAGGTGAGGGAACCAAAGCTCTAAGAGGTAAATGACTTGTCCAGGACCACTCTGTCCATCAGGTGTCATTAGGTTATTTTGAGGACGGTTAATAAAGGGACAATTGACAAAGGTGTGGACAGGGCCTAGGGAATCCTCAGGGATGGCAAATAACAGGCAACGAGCCACCAGTGTCACCACCCTTCGGCTTGAAGAGGGGAGGGAGGGGACTGGAAATCAGAACCTAGAACAGAGAAGCTGTATGAAGAGGGCCCCTTGACAAGAGCTGAGACATTCGGTCAGGGATGGAGCCCGCTTGTAGGGAGGGGGGTAAATCCCCAGCAAGCACTCTCCTCCCTGCCTCTGATCGCCTGGCAGTGCCTCCTGTCAGCTGGGTAGGAGGCCACAGTTGTCGACAAATAGACTCCAGGCATGGGGGTGGGGCGGGGGGAGGGCTAGCAGCCTCACTGGCTGGAAAGCGGCAGAGCCCTCACTCAAACCCAGGCTCGCCTGCCTCCAGAGGCCAAGCATTTAGCACTTCACCTACCACATTTCCATGGGATGTAGGCCAAAGAGGCTTGGTGGGGTTTGTGCACAAGTCTGGGGTCCCCCACTGCCCTGGGTGTTGGCACACCTGTCAGCTCCAAACATTGTGGTCTAACCCTTAATTTGCTCCCCACATGGTTCTGAGCCCAAAATGAACCTTCTAGTTCCTCGAGAAAATATGGTGCGGGAGGTTTGAGGAGTCCCCAGCAGAGGCGAGCTGTGGTTCTACAATTAACCTAAAAGCCTCTTATTAGCATCCTGGCCTAAAAGTCCCCAAACACCCACACAGAAACGGGTCTTCCCCCACATCACCTTTCAGCCTGGGGTAGAGAAAGGGTTTCAGCAAAGATGTGGGCTGCAGCTCTGCAGTCTAGAGCATCAGCAGACAGCGCAGCCCCTTTTTGGGGGTGGGACTAGACTGCACCCCTGTGACAGGAGGCTCAGGGCGAGCTAACACCACATCACCTCACCGAACCCTGCTTCATTTGCAGATTTATTAAATCAAGAGCCAATTCTGACACAGTTTCTTTCAAGCCGTTCTACCTTGCAGGTGTGCAAAATTTATTTGAGATAAAGAAAACCATTACAGAGAGAGCGCAATCTTCAAAGCCCACCTCTGAGACCAGAAAGAAATAAAAAACAGTAGCCCATACAAATGTGCAATTACGTTTCCAAATACTTGGGAGCCATGAGAAACACCATCCCCATGGAGAGCAGGTCTTTAAGGCAATTTTCTTGAACTCTATTCAGCACTCACTCAGAATACTTTTTAAAAATAACATATGATTTTCTTCTCTCTCCAAAGGCTCCCTTGTTCTTTCTCTTCCAGGTAAGAATGAGCCAGCTCTGAAGTGAGAAAAGCAGTCACTTATTTCGATAGAGGATGATGTACTATGTTTCAAGGGACGCAGATAAGAAAACCAAACAAGCATCCCTGCCCATGGAGCAGGAGTCTTGCTGAGGTGTGGGGTGGCCCAAAGTCTAGGGGCTGGCCCTGGGGGGTCGTCACCCATCAATAGAAGGCCACGGTTCCAGAGATCAGACTCATCTCAGAGGAGGTGTCTATCCACAGCCTAGGCTGGGCTCAACAAATGCCGACTTTCCCCAGGTGGGGATCTGATTCCCCGTGAGATGGAGAAGGTTCAGTTCTGCTGTAGGGTTTGCTATGAATTAGATTCCTTTTTCCACATGAAGTTGAGTGAGCTGCAAATAGGTGCAAAATAGAGTCAGTGCTGCACAGGGAGACAGGACCCACATCCCGGCCCTGCCACTCAGCAACAGTGTGACTCTGGGCAGGTGGCCTGGCCTCCCAAGCTTTAGTTCCCTGAGCTGTCAAATGAGATACTTCGTAGGGCTGTTGGGTGAATGTGTGGTTTAACCATAAGAGCACCTAGCAGGTTATACTTCCTGGGGCCAGGCAAAAACATACTGCATCTGGGGCTCAAAGCATTGCCTCAGTCCTGGAAAGGGTCACCACCCAGTTACCAGGGCAGGGAACCAGAGATGTCACCATGCACAGACAGCACAGGCTATGGTTGAAAGCCCAGCTTTTGGATGGGTCTCAGCTTTGGATCTTAGTTCATAATTTAGTGTCTATGTGTCCCATGGCCAAAGCCCTTAGCTTCTCTGAACCTCAGTTTCCCCATCTGTGAAATGGGGACATTAATAATACCTGATCAAAAGAGCTAATCCATGTAAAGTTCTTAGCTACTGCCTGGCACAGAGTAAGTACTTAATAAGCAGTTGTTTTGTTATCATTATGGCTTTCCCAGATCAGACTCTATGTGCTAAAATTTAATAACAGTTTGTTTCTTTGTGTTTATTTCTGCAGTTACTTTCTATTTATGGCAAGTGATACTGTCTCCATTTACAGAGGTGTTATCGTTTCCTTTTTAAATACATTTATTTAAGCTAAAGTGGGTCAATATACAGAAGAAAAAGGAAATGAAAAAGTGCAGGTGCCTCACAGATGGGTGAGACGCTGGGAAGGCGTCAGGCAGAAACTGAATTTTGGGAAATACCCAGATAATAACCTGTGTGTAAAGCCAGAAGCAGACCCAAGCAGTGCCCCACACCCACCCCAAGGCCATCCCAAGGTTGTTCAGAAGCCAGCGACCTTGGAGCCTGCTCTTCCCCACCTTCGGGGTCCTCCCTGGATCCGCCATCTTGTCTCAGGCGGAAGTCCCCAGCTGCCCTGAGGACGACTTTCCCAAAATGAGGGCGCTGTGAAGAGCTCCCGAGGCCCCTTGCCTGCCTGCCTCCCTGCAGGGCCTGGGCCCCAGGAGTCAAACACGGCGCCGGAATCTTGGGGCCACTCTGGCGGAAGACCGCCGGGCTGGGGGCTGAGGGCTGGGAGCTGGGAGGGTGGTGGGTGTGGTCCCTTTGAGAAGGTGAACCGAATGCCATCTTTCTACAACTTCTAAGGAGAGACTTGGAGCAGCCAGGAAAATAAAAACACCATCCTGGCTCTCGCCGCCGAGGTGTTACAACTCTGTCCCAGTTGCCTGGAAACCGTGCAGGTGTGTGATTGGGCGAGTGGCGCTCCCAGGGAGCCAACCAGCGCCCGCCGGGCCGGCCCAGGTGGGAGCGGGTGGCGGAGAGGGCCAGCAGCCGCGTCCGCATCCCGCATCCCGCATCCCGCATCCGCTCGCGCCTGCCGCCCCCCTCCTGCCCCCTCCGAGAGAAGAATCGCTCTGGCCTCTAGGGGTCGCGGTTTGGGCGGCTGCCAGATCCTGGCACCCGTGCTCCGGCCTCCACTGCTGTCTCTAGCCCAGGTTGGGTCACTGGCTTCGGAATCAGTAGCCAAGGGCCCTGACCCCCTGCAAGCCGGCCTCGCACCCCACTCCTGCCCACACCCGGCATTTCAGAGAAACCTGAGAATGAGAATGGGTGGGTCCTCCCTCTCTGGGATCTAGGCTCTCCTTTGGCACATAAATACACTTTCTTCTGTGCCCAGAGAAGGAGCTAAGGGCGCAGAATCCTTCAGAGGAGGATTTTGTGGACTCCTGCAACAGCTATCTAGGTGGGTTCTGCAGCCGACCTCCCAACACCAACGGCCAGCAGGAATAGTGGCAACAGGGCTGGCTGAAAGCAGGCCTGCATTTGAACTCCAGCCAGTGACTGACTGGCTGTGCAGGCCTGAGCAAGTCATGTAACCTCTCAATTTGCTGATCTGTAAAATGGGGAAAAAACAGGACCCACTTTATAGGGCTGCTGTGAAGATTAAGTAGTACACATAGAACATTTAGCATGGTGCTTGATAAATTCTTCCTTCGATCTCAGAAAAATAAATAGTTCCATTAGGGCCTGGAAGCTGTTGCCACCAGGCATAAGTCACAGTTGCTGGGGAGCCTCCCACTCAGAGCACATGGCATTCCAACCCGCCCCCCGTTCAGTAACCGGTGCAGGTGGCCTCTAAGAGGTGGGTCCCCATGATGGCTGGTGGGCTACCTTGCTCCCCATGTGGTGGCCTCTCCCAGCCAGCACCCCTGCACTTGCTGCCTCCTGGCACCATTTATAACTGCCCTAAAGAAGTGCTGAGTCATGGGATGCTCAAAGCTTCCCCGGTGGCGCAGTGGTTAAGAATCCGCCTGCCAATGCAGGGGACACGGGTTCGAGCCCTGGTCCGGGAAGATCCCACATGCCGCGGAGCAACTAAGCCCGTGCGCCACAACTACTGAGCCTGCGCTCTAGAGCCCGCGAGCCACAACTATTGAAGCCCGCATGCTCTAGGGCCCATGCTCTGCAGCAAGAGAAGCCACTACAATGAGAAGCCCGCGCACCGCAACGAAGAGTAGCCCCCGCTCGCCACAACCAGAGAAAGCCTGCACACAGCAACAAAGACCCAACACAGCAAATAAATAAATAAATAAATAAATAAATAACATCATTCACTTTAAAAAAAATAATTTAAAAAAAAGAAAGAAAGGAATGCTGAGTCAGGAGGCAGGTGGTGGGAGCAATCAGGACTTCTGCCTGCCGCACTCCACCGCGTCCTGGCTCTGTCTTTTCACCCTCCCTCTAAGGTAGCATTCTCCATGGGGTCCTCCGCAGCCTGCACTAAGGACTCACCTTCCCAAGGCAGGTGTTGCTCACTTGTGATTCAGCAGGGCTGGGCACTCCCCACCCCCACCAGGAAAGAAAAGGAGGAAGCAGGCCAGCCAGACTCCAGTCTTTTGCAGGGTGGGTAGCCCTTCTCTTTGGAGAGCGCCTTCCCTCTCCCTTCCCCCGGGCCCCTTTCTTCCATCCTCCACCCTCTACTGCCTTCCACACACCGCAGGCGGCAGGTGGGCAGGCTAAGCGTGAAAATGCTCCTGCCTGGGAAGAATATGAAGAAGGAAATCTCTGTGACTGAGGCAAACCCCAACCAGCCTTCTGGGAGGCTCCCGGGAAGCCTTGCTGAACCCCAGGGGCTGAAGACCCAGACTTTGTCCACACTCCCCAGCGTGGAGGGTGCCTCCAAATCCCTGCACTCCAAATGCACTTGGCTCAGATGTGTTTTCTTAAAAAGATTAATTCCATGCAATCCCAGGCAGACTTTGACACTGATGTTTACATGGGGTTTTTAAAAGCTTCTGCTTTTCAGCCAACATATTAACATGTTAACAGTTGTGCTTGACTCTGCTTTGGTGTCTGGGCTTTTTCTCCTGCTTCTTTAGAGTTTTCTATACTTTTCAAAATTTCCACAGATGGCATGTATTACTTTCATAGCAAAACAATAAAAATAAACAAAAACAAAAGATTAATTAGTGGGCCTGCTCAGCAACCTGTTTAAATCCTTATCAGAAGGGTAGCAGAGTGCCCCAGAGGGCCAGCACCGGCCCGTGTCCCTGATCTATGCTGCTTCCTGGAGCCACATTGGGCAGGAAGGGCAGGGAGGCACTGGTGGGACAAAGTGCTCCAAATGATCCTCTTGTGACCCCTCTAGGGAATGGCTGTGGTCATAGCGGGCAGCAAGTGGCCAGCAGCTTCCTGGGAGTCACCTGCCCAAGGTACCAGCCAGAAACTGCCCTCTTAGGAGACCTACAAATGAAAATCCTGGTTTCCCCTTTGCTCAGCTCTGCCTTTCCAGAGACATTAGGAAAATGGGCTGGAGGGGTAGGGTAGGGAGAAGGGTTGTTCCTCCCTCATCCCTGCGGCTGCCTCTTCTGCCCATCCTGACCTAGCCCCACTTGAATCACTGCCCCCTTCCAGCTTGGCCTGCTCCAGTTTGATGCAGCCAACGCTGCCCAAGGCACTGCCCTGGGAGATCCGTCCATGCCGCGGCCTTGACCAGTCTTCTTCCAGGAAGCTCTAGGACCCAGCAGAAAAGGAGACTTGCCAGGATGCTAGAAAGAAAAGGGTGTAAACTCCAAGGGGCAGGGATGGCTCTCCCAAAATAATAGGAGTAAGTGAGAATTTAGAGCCACTGACCTCAGGGTCAGCACCGTGCTTGGCCCTACACATATGATATCCCTAACCTTCTCAACACTCCAGCAAGGCAGGTGTTATTATCCATCTTCTAGATGACAAACTGGAAGCTCACAGAGGTTCAGAGACTTCCACAACACCCACCCACAAGCACAAAGTGGCAAAGCAAGAGCCAAATCCAGTTCCTCTGTGGTCAGCCTCTTGCTCCTGACGGCATCTTTCTCACCATGACATTCTCAGTGCAGTGCAAACACTAGAATAATGAATAAGGCAAGGATGGAGGTACCTTCCATGCCCCCAACCCTCCATCTTCCGATGGACCTGCCCCAAAGCTGGGCCTGGACAAAGCATTATACCCTGCTTGTCTCGACAGAAACTATGGGAAGAAGCAGCGCGACAAACACCGGGACCCCTCCGTGGATTCCCTACCGGCAGTCCTCTCCTCTTCCTGCACAGAAGTAGATGGCCAGGACCCCTTATATCTCCAGCCTGCTGGCTAACCCTGAAAGTGGAGTGAGGGAGGCCCCACAACTTGCTGAGCTGGGGCAGTGAGCAAGGTGGTTGCTCAGTAGGCAGCAAAGTGAAAGCAGGGGAGCAGCCGTGGCAGATGGGTCATTATTTACCAGTAAACTGGGTCTCCTTTTTCTGGGAGCTCCTTGAGGGCAGGCTGGTCTTTTCACAGATCAAGCACCCAGTGGAGCAGCAACCAGACAACTGGGCAAGTGCCCCTGGGATGCCGTGGCCCTGGGAGGCTTTTCGGTGGTTGAGCTATACTGAGGCCCCACATTCTCCTGAGGACCCTTGTCCGGTAACACCACCAGCAGAGGCCAATTGACAGCGATATAACAAAGCATCCACAGACAGTCGCAAGGTCCTGCACCTCATTCTGTATTCATGACTTGTTATACTTTTTCAAAAAAGGGGCACCCCAAATTGTGTAAGCTCCGCAAAATCTGGAACAAGCCCAGAATGTCAAAACCTGCAAACTCCCTCCACCCACACCCTGCTCCCGGCTGGCACGTGTTAAGCTGGCTTTCCGGGGAAAGAACAGCAAGAACCAGGGTAGAATGAGAAGGGCAGGCAGGGCTCTGAAGCCAAGGAAACCCCCAGATCACAGTCAGATTTTGATCACGATCGAGGCTGTGTATACATCAAGTGCAAGTGGGAAGGGTGGGCAATACCCCCTCCTTCACCCCCAAATAGTCACAATATCACAGAGTCCAACAAAGTCCTCAATCTTTTTGAATGCGGGAACCTTTTGAGAATCTGATGGAAGCTCCCGAGGAACTGAAATGCCCCCCACACACAGAATAGTGCATATCCTTGTAGGGGGTTATGGCCCCTAAGGCCCATTGGTTGGCCCTGTAGGAGTCGGGGAGGACCAGGTTGAGGCCCCTGCAATGGAGGCAGCATGATGTAACGATGTACAATTGTGACCGTCGGGAAACTGAGTTCTATCCCAGCTTCTAAGTCTCTTCACTTCCCCAAACTTCTGCTGAACTTTGTATTAGGTGTTCTCTAAATTCCTTCCAACTCCTTCCAGAATTCTGATTATTTCTGTAACTTTCATCTTCTGCAGGCCTGAGCACTGCCCCAAGGCCTTCGGGGGAAAAAAACAACAACACACCTGTTCCATGAAACAAGCGTTTTTCATACGATGCTTGTTTAATTTTCTCAGTTACCCTATGGAGCAAATATTCTTCTTTTTAATTTTATGTATTTATTTATTTATTTTTGGCTGTGTTAGGTCTTCGTTGTTGTGCATGGGCTTTCTCTAGTTGTGGCGAGCAGGGGTTACTCTTCATTGCGGTGCGTGGGCTTCTCATTGCGCTGGCTTCTCTTGTTACAGAGCACGGGCTCTCGGCGCACGGGCTTCAGTAGTTGTGGCACACGGGCTGTAGAGCGCAGGCTCAGTAGTTGTGGCGCATGGGCCTAGTTGCTCCGCGGCCTGTGGGATCTTCCCGGACCAGGGCTCGAGGCTGTGTCCCCTGCATTGGCAGGCGGATTCTTAACCACTGTGCCACCAGGGAAGCCCTGGAGCAAATATTCTTTACTCCACTTTACAGATTAAGAAACCCCTCTGTCGGGATGAGGGGTAAAAGAACTACCCAAAGGTAATGGTAAGTGTTGAGGCTCAGATTTGAACCTGGATCTGTTGGTCCACATAAGCCTGTGTCTTTGCCATGGCCGCAATGATGTCCTTAGTCCCCTCCTTCTTCTCACACCCACTGTCAACTCGGCCTTGAAACACGGGTCTTTCCCTCCATCTCTTTCCCCTCTTGGCCTCAAGCAACCTGCTTCCCACTCTCTGTCCCTGGGGTCTGCTTGCCATCCAGCAGTTGGAGAATGAGGACCCCATTCCCATCCGGCTAGATCAAATCCTATTGAGCCTGATTCCTCCTGGGACAGAGGGGTGGGCAATTAATGGCCATGGTTGATTACTGGACACTCATGCACAGAACAGCATCATGCAGGTTTGCCTTTCCAGCTTAAAAGCCCAGATTAATTGCCCCGGGCTGGTTCTGTCACACACAGGGATATATTTTCCTCTTGGAATTTACAAGTCATTCCATTTGAGAAATAAACAACCAGAGATAAAAATTACATTGTCACAGTGCAGGTGTGATAGATGTAGGAAGCAAGCCATCGTCGTGGTCGCCGTGGAGGTGCTCTGCCGACAGAATCCACCAAATGAGACCTGGAGGAGCCCCAGGGAAGGGGGGTGAGATGCTGATGGGATCTCAGCCAAATGGGAAGCATGGAATCTCTGCAGTTTACATTCCATCACTCTAAATCATAGGGTTCCGTGTCAGCCTCTTGGAGCCAGGGTGAGAGTTTGACAGGAGACCTCCTCTGGCCACCCCACCTCTCAGCTGCAGGCCTCAGGAAGGGGACACCTGGACAATAGAACAGGCCCCAACTGAGGGGCCAGCAGGGGGACACTTGGCTTAAACTTGGCTACAGTGTCTCCACCAAGACACCAACTACTTGACTTGTCTCTACTGCTGCTAGCGGAGGGGAGCCAAGCCTACTTGTGAAGAAAGCCACTTCAGAGAAGGCCACAAGAAGACCGGGCTGGACCTGGGGTCAGAATAATAATAACTAACATTTACTGAGCACTACATGCTCGGTCCTCTGTGAAGGACCCAACAAGGATTATCTCATATTAATCCTCAAGACAACCCTATGAAGTGATACTATTATCCCCACTTTACAGATGACAAATTGAGGTTCAAAGAGGTTAAGTGACATGCCCAAGGTCCCTGGCATGGATTAAATGAATGGCCCCCAAAATATATGTCTACATCCAAATCCCTGGAACTTGTAAATGTGACTTTACTTGGAAAAAGAGTCTTTGCAGATATAATTAAGGATCCTGAGATGAGATCATGCTGGATTACCCAGATGGGGCCTAAATTTAACGACGAATGTTATAAGAGACAGAAGAGAAGACAGAGAAGAGAGAAGCCTCGAGAAGACAGAGGCAGAGATTGGAGTAGCCCCGAGGCATACCAACCACCACTGGAAGCTGACAAGGAGCAGACTGTCCCCCAGAGCCTTTGGAGGGAGCACGGTCCTGCCAACACCTTAATTTCAGATTTCTGACCTCCAGAACCATGAGAATAAATTTCTGCTATTTTAGGCCACTCAATTTGGTTTTTTTTGGCCGTACCACACAGCTTTCGGGATCTTAGTTCCCTGACCAGGGATTGAACCCAGGGCCCCGGTAGTGAAAGCGCCAAGTCCTAACCACTGGACCACCTGGGAATTCCCCAGCCACTCAATTTGTAGCAATTTGTTACGACAGCCCTTGGAAAACAATACAGGGCCACAGCTAACAAATGGCAGAACCAGGATTCAAATCTTGCAGGCTGACCCCAGACTCAGGGTCTGCCCAGCAGGTGATCCCCGGATGCCAATCCTGCCTCCATTGCAATTGAGCTGTGTGACCTTGAGAAAGCCGCTAAGCCTCAGCCTACTCACCTGCAAAATGAGGAGGCTGAACAAGGCAACTAGGGTGCCTCAGGGGCTGTCATGGAGACAAGAAGGACAAATGGGGTTCTGAGTACACAGTCAGGTGTAGAAAAAGAAAAAAGCCTTAGCAAACCACCTGTAGACTGCAACTTGTGTGGGTTTTCGGCCACCCACGACATGCTCCCCTCCTTCTGGACACAGTACCCAGTCAGCACACATTCCCAGGCCTCAGTGACTGGTTCAGGACCAAACCGAGGTTGATGACATCAGGCCCAGAAAGATAAACTTTCTGTTTCTGGGGGGAGGGGGCATGAACTTGGAGCTGCTGGGCCTTTCGAGCATGATGCCGATGCAAGAGAAGCCATGCCAAGAAGCTGAGAAGAAGAAACCAAGTCCTGGTGACACTGTGTGATCAAGACACACCTGAAGATGGATCTTTCAGTTTTATGAGCCTGTGAGATTCCTTTTTTGTTCCAACAGTTTGCGTCTCTGGCATTTCTAACCAGAGTGTCCCAACCTTCAATTCACCAGGCACTACCATTACTCTGGGTCTTTCTAGCTCTGAAGCAGTGTAATTCCAGGGCCAGAAAATCCACAGTGTGTGCATTTGCCTGCAGTGCGTGTGTGTGTGTGTGTGCACATTCTTGTTCACAGACATGCCTGCACATGTGTACTTTCCACGCAGGATGGCCCTAGCATCTCTGACAGGAGGCCATTACGCCTCCACTGCTTGACGCCTTCCTCAGGAGGCTGCTGGTCCACTGGTCCAGGCCAAGCCTCACCAAACTCCACCTGGATTCTTCCTGGAAGCCTCTGAGTCTAACTCCTTGATGCATCAGAAGACAGTTCCCCCTAATCTCCTCTTCATGGTTCCTTAAGGAATTCCTAGTATGACCCAGTTTTTCAGCATCTTCAGTACTTCATAGTCCACAACCGTTCAGCAGGTATTTGCTGAGCACATAATATGTGCCAGGTGCACATGAGAGCTGGAGATACAAAATCAATAAGCAGACATCCTCCCTGTTAATTAATTGACACAGTCATTCAACTTCTAGACGCCACCCTAGTCCAAGTGGCCACTCTTCTCTGGGGCCCCACAATGTCTCCTAACCTTTCTGTCCTCTTCCACTCTTCTCCCCCAAGTCTCTTCCCCACATGGCAGTCAGGGTGATCTCCCCAAAATATGAATTCTCTTAAAATGTAAACCAGTCCCCTCTATGGCTCTTCATCACACTGAGGATAAAATTCAGTGATCTCCCTGTGGCCCACAAGGCCCTACGTGATCTGACCACACTGCCCCCACCTTTCCCCCAGTCCCTGTGCCCCAGCCCACTGGGGCCGCCTTACTGTTCCTGGAGTATCCCAGGCACACTCCTTCTCATGGACTTTGTGTTGGTTTTTCCCTCAGCCCAGCCCCTCTCTTGCCCCAGCATCCACGTACTCCCTCCGTCATCCACCGGGGTCTGATCAATGTCACCTCCTCCCGAGGCTTCCCTGAGTGCCTTATCCCAAACTGCCGCCCCCCACTTTCTGTGCCTTCACCTCCACAGTCCTCATCAGCCGTGGCATTGTTTTCTCATCCCTGACACCACCACCCCCCCACCCACCCAGGGTGTGAGCTCCATGACAGCAGGGCTGTGCCTGTCTCGCTCACCACTGTGTCCTCAGCACCAAGGTGCCTGGCACCTGGCTGATGTCATTACGTTTGTTCAGTGAATGAATGAATGAGTGCTGGATGCTGTAGGTGTCGATAACTGGGGGACCTGCTGTAGTCTGGGGGGCTCAGGACCACTTCTTGAGGGAGTGTCATCTGAGCTGAGCTCTAAAGGAAGAGAAGGAATTATCCAGGTGAGGGGTGTGGGGTGGAGGCCACATCACAGGCAGCATAATCTGCTTGTGGGAGGACCCTGACCAGGAGGGAGACTGGCACGTGTGAGGAATAGAAAATCAGTCAGTAAGAGAGGCAAGTAGTGTGAGGTGAGGTCGGAGGCATAGGCGAGGGGCCAGCTTACACCAGGCCCTGAGAGCCCCGTTAAAAACTGAGGCCTCCCTGGCGGTCCAATGGTTAAGACTCTGCGCTTCCACTGCAGGGGGTGCAGGTTGGATTCCTGATCAAGGCACTAAGATCCTGCGTGCCACGCAGCGCAGCTGAAAAACAAAACAAAACAAAAAAACAAAAACAAAGAAAACCTGAGGCCTCTATTTCCAGAGCTGTGGGAAGCCACTGAAGGATTGTAAACAATCAAAGTGATATGATCAGATCATTTTCCCCAACATCACCTGTCTGCAGTGTGGAGCTGGAGACAAGGGAATAAGCTAGAACACCAATCAAGGGACTACTGCAATGGTCCAAGCAAGAGATTCAGGACCCTGATTTAAAATGGTAGAAGCAGGGGAAATGGAGAGAAGGGGATACGTTTAAGCAACGTGCAGGGGATGGGCTGGATTGGTAGAAGATGACGAGGGAGCGGGTGACTCAGGTGGTGTTCAACAGACAGCAAAGCAGGTCTCTCAGCGTCCTAGATTTGGACACTTCTATTAATGTGGCCAAAGATTATAGATGCTTGTTTTTTTTTGGAAGGCACATCAAACTTTCTGACTCACTGTGCTACAGGCAAACACTTCCTCATCAGAATAACCCTTATGGGGACAAAAAATCTCTACTGTGAAGGAGGTGGAGCTCGCGGCAAGCTGCTGGATCACAGCCTTGAGAGAGGTGCCAGGGCATCACACACTGGCCAAGTCCAGAGAACCGCTGGGGGCGGATTTCATTTCAAGAATGAGACCGTGGTCATGGGCAAGGGATATATACTCTCTCCTTCCTCTAGGCTAGTGAATTTTTGAGACAGGAAAAAAAAGGCATAGTAGGAGAAATGTCACCAAGCTACAGTACTTATATCTCTGTTTCTAGAGACTTCCACTTCAACCCCCCACCCCCACCCCGTGTTCTACTGGACTGCCAATGCCTGTGGATGATTTCAGAGACCAGAGAAGGAATCCACCTTGACGGCGCTTCCAGAAGCTGGTATCTGGAAGACTTCCGCAGAACACAGACCAAGTCTGAGCAAGGATGCACTCCTTAAGCAGAAAGCAAGTGGCCATGAAGAAGTGTTTCTCGGGCTTTCTCTGCTTTTTAACAACCGTGCCCCATTAAAAATGGTCATTATGGGTTGCAAACCAATGCGAAAGTACTTAATGTTACAAAACGGCACCCTTGAAAAATGCTAAAATGCTTAAAATGATACATTTTATGTTATGTATAACATAAACAATAAAAAGAAACCTTGTAGTCCACTGAAACAACCAACTACTGAAGCTTTAATTTCTCCTACAAACGCCTGCTACATGGTTGTCTTCCAGCCTCAGGTTGAACATATACAACAGCAGGTGAGTTACTGCCATGGTCGCAGAGGACTCCATTTTTTCTGTCTCTGTTAAAAACTTCTCGGGGGCTTCCCTGGTGGTGCAGTGGTTGAGAATCTGCCTGCTAATGCAGGGGACACGGATTCGAGCCCTGGTCTGGGAAGATCCCACATGCCGCGGAGCAACTGGGCCCGTGAGCCACAGCTGCTGAGCCTGCGCGTCTGGAGCCTGTGCTCCGCAACAAGAGAGGCCGCAACAGTGAGAGGCCTGCGCACCGCGATGAAGAGTGGCCCCCACTTGCCGCAACTAGAGAAAGCCCTCGCACAGAAACGAAGACTCAACACAGCCAAAAATAAAAAATAAATTAATTAAAATAAAATTTAAAAAAAAAAAAAAAAAAAAAACTTCTCGGGCCACTTCCCTGGTGGTCCAGTGGGTAAGACTCCACACTCCCCATGCAGGGGGCCCAGGTTTGATTCCTGGTCAGGGAACTAGATCCTGCATGCATGCCACAACTAAGGAGTCTGCATGCCCCAACGAAGATCCCGCGTGCCGCAACTAAGACCCAGCACAGCCAAAATAAACAAACAAACAGTTCTTGGAATAAAATCAAATGGCTAATACTTAAAAAAAAAAAAAGTCACCATGGAGCTTTGGGGGCCCACTACAGATGCTCTTCTGACCCAGAATCTTTCTAGAGCTGGACCTTCCCATGGATCACACCATTGTTCTGTCCTGTTTCCTCAAGTCACTCTGAGTTGTGTCTCCAGAAGAGATGGTGTACACGTAAAGCCCTCACTGGGTCACATCGGAGCAAGGGTTTGGAATGAATGCAGGGAAAGAGTCCCTCTCTGGATTCAGAGAGCTGACCTGTGTGGGATTTAGATGTCTGACCTTAGGCAATTAGTACCTTGCTGGGTGTAACCAACCGAGTCACAGATTCAATTCAACAAACATTTATCAAGCAACTCGGAGCCAGCTGAATTCTGTCTGTTCTCTAATTGCAATGAAGCTCAACCTTCTCTCTAGATTAGAGGTATTTGTATTTCAAGGCAAAAGGATAGGTTTTAAGTACCTGTGAGAGGTGGTAATGGATGTCTTGGGGAGGGGTGGGCATGGAGCTGAGAAACGGCCTGTGAGTCAGGACGGCAGGACCTGGCTGCAGGCAGGGAGGAAAAAGTAGCCTGAGAAACCAGATAAAGCCTGGGGATTTGTTTGTTTTTAAACCCCCCCCCCACTTTCTTTTTAATCGAAAAAGATAATGCATGCACATAGTAAAAAAAAAAATTTTTTTTCAAAAAACACAAAAGGGAATACAATGAAAAATAAATCTCCTTTCCTCTCCCAGACCTCCAGTCCCTAGTATCTTTCTTCAGAGGCATCCCACTGTTAACAGTTCCTTTTGTGTCTTTCCAGAAAATTTCTATCACATACAAGCATATCTTTCTTTTTAAAATCCAAATGGTAGTGCAGTATATTACCACAGCTTTTTCACTTAGCAATGCATCTTGGCATCTAGCCCATATCAGTGCTACAGAGTCACCCATTCCTTGCAGCACAGAATCCCACTGTATGAGGCTGTTGTAATCTACCTAGTCTATCCCCTACTGATGGACATTTAGGTTGTTTCCCGTTTCTGCTATTACAAGCAGTGATAACATGCACACTCCTATATGTGCATTTCTGCCCACAGGTGCAAGGGGATGCGTAATAAATTCCTGGAAATGGAATTGCTATATTTAGATAGATGTGACTGACTGTATCTGAGAAGTCCAGTTGGAGCTGTGTCCCAGGAGAGGAGATGGCGTGTCCCAGGCCTCAACCTGCCCTCCTTCCTTGCACACACAAGCTCCCAGTTCCCTGACTGACATGTGGCCATGTCAGAGGAAAGGTTTGGACTGCGTGTAGGGGAAGAGTTCTTCTCTGGATTCAGAGGAGCCAGCTTTCGTGGCTGAGGACCCAATTCGGAGCTAAGAGTATGTAGACCCCCCCCAGTTGGAGGTTAAGAATGTGCAGAGAGGGAATTCCCAGGTGGTCCAGTAGTTAGGACTGTGCGCTTTCACCGCTGTGGGCATGGGTTGGATCCCTGGTGGGGGAACTAAGATCCCACAAGCCGCATGGCGTGGCCAAAAAAAAAAAGGAATATGCAGAAAGATCAAAGTTTAATGGTAAGGCTTAGCACAATGCCTGGCACACAAGGAGTGCTCCATCAGCATGAGCTATCACTGGTATAGTGATAAGAAGAAGAGGAAGAAGAAGGGGAGGAAGAAGGCAAGACAGAGGGAGCCTGTCTTGCCAGTGGTCAGGAAAGCTCCCAGGGTCAGTCTGTTCAAGGGTCCAGTTGACACAAAGGCACCGACCTGGGAGCCTGCTCAGCATTTGGAGCTGAGACAGGCAGTCTCCACTTATCACCGCTTGGCATCTGGAACTCCCAAGCCTTTGCCAGTACCTAATAAACACCATACTTCATGCCTTGCCATTGTCACCCACGCGTCCCCTGATGCCTGCTGATGACGTCTGCCACCGCACACAGTCAGCATTTCGGCCTAGCACATGACTCCTTTATGACCTGCTTTCTTTTTTAAGTGCTGAATGTAGCCCAAATGACGTCACCTTGACATAATGAAACTAAATCTGTGTGTTATTGTGGGGAGGAGGAGTGCGGTGGGTACACCAGAACTTACACATCCAGAAAAGAATTAGGGGTCAGTCAGACCCGGGTTTGAATCCTGACCCTGACACTTACAAGCTCTGTGGCCTTGGGAAGTCATTTAACTTCCTTGAGCCTTAGTTTCCTCACCTGTGAAATGGGCTAAGAACTTGCTCTAATAGGATTACTGTGAGGAGTAAGCAAGATAATGGATTATTGATGAATTTTTTTTATAGACTGGGCTTATTCCAAAAATGATTTCAGGCAGTTGAGATAATGTATATAAAGTGTCTGCACATGTAGTGGCTCCACAAAGCATCAATTCCCTTCCTCTGCCCTTCTGTCAAAGTAGTCAGCTTTGGACCCCAGCCCCCCCCCCAACACCCCCGTTTCAAGGTACTGCCATCACTCAAAGCACTTCTGGAACTTTCTTGTATGAAAAGTGGCTCAATTCTTGAGCCCCAGCTTGTTTTCAACCTAAAAAAAAAAAAAATTCCAACAACGAAACAAATCACATTCTGCAAATTTCTCATTCATTTATTCATAATACACAACTTCAAATTACTCTTGGCCTTTTTGAAAAAAGTCACTCTCACCCTCAATGGCCAAGGATTCACCATCACCGAAGCTATCAAGAGGAAAACGCTGTGAGGTGAAGCAATTTCCCATGAACTGTTGTGAGCTAGCAGAACTGGAATAATGGCAAAGGCTGCCCAGCTCCCACCCCCAACCCCCATGACTCCTTTGACTCGGCCCATTCTTGGGGACACAGAATCAAAAACTCTTTGCAGAAAAGTCTACCTTACTTCTCCCTCATCCCACTCGTGGATCACATTTCCCAATCTTTGGGGTAAAAGCAGATTGTACTGCCTCTGAGAAGTGCATGCTTGGATGGAATTCACGGACACTGAGTGCTAGGATAAGGTATTGGGGGGAAAGTGGTGGGTGAGAGTTTGAGAGGATGGAGTGGCCTTCCTTCCACCTTTTATGAGGATAATTAGAAAGGAGCCCAGGGATTCTGGGTTGGAGATGGGATGACTCAGGAGGCAGAGAGCAGGGTCCCCCCGTGCCCATGCCTACTTTGTTACAATGGACCCACCAACTCTCCCAACGTGAGACCCACTTGACCCCTCCTAGGACAAAAGCAGGGCAAACACTTCCCACAGTCTGAATTTCCCCAGATGTTCTCAGGCCAGAAAATGCCAAAGGGCCCACTCCATCCTCTCCTGCCAGCTGGTGAGCTTGTTCCTCCTATACCCACAATTCTGAAGAAACCCCTGCCCCTACCTAACCTATGAGAAGGCTGCAGGCAGTGCGGTCAAGTGGAAAGGCCCTAGCTTCCAGAGGCAGCCAGGCCTGGGTTCAAATCACTTGGGCAGAACAGCTGCTTCCCACCTCCAAGCCTCAGTATCCTTGTCTAGGAAAGGGGATAATACCTATTTGGGTTAGGGAGAGGGGGCTTATAAAGATGAGATGATGTAGCCCCTCCGAAGATGGCAGCTAATATTCCTAAGGCCCTGGGTGCAGGTCCTGTGGGTGTGTGGAGTTCTGGAGTGTGTGGGTTCCCTGCTCACAGGAAGCCTGTGATGATGCCCTGATCCCACAGGGATGGAACTCGGCCCACTGAGCTTTCACTGTGTGTCTGTGAAAGGACGGTGGGGGAGGGGAGCCTCCACAAGCAGGAGGGCCTAGAATTGGCTCTGGGAGGACAAGACCTTGGCCTTCCCTCGCTCTCCTCCTTGCAGGCTCACTCCAGATACAAGGGTGCTGACTCTTGCCATCGACGGAAGCACCATGTGCCAGAAGGCAGGAGAGCACATTGGTTCTGCCTGGCACTCTGTATCTGTAGCAGCCCTCTTAGATGGCTTGCTGCAAGATCTACAGTCAGTTCAAGATACACAAGTCCTTATCCTCTTGCTAATTGGTTCAAATCGACTGACCTTCAAGTGGGTCTCATGTACAACTGGTAAGAGATGGCCTGTATGGCCAAGCAACCCATGCACTTAACTAGCTGTTGCTCAAGCAACTGAACAAGGCACATTAACCCAAATTTGTCAGAACACCTTCTCCTCCTAGGCTGCAGGGCCAGCATTTCCCCATCGGGCTGAAACATCTGCTGGGTCAACAGGCGGACCCTATTAGGCAGGTGGTGATAACACTAACGTAGAATCCTTGGGGAGGCAGAGGGAGCACTGAGCCTGTGATGAGAGTCCCTGGGCCCTGCCCCGTCCTGGCTCAGACCTCCTGGCAGGAGAAGGGGCTGCGTTCCAAGTGTACTGGCAGAGGAGGGGGAGGAAGGTGATTTTCCTGGCACTTTCGTGAGCTGGCTCCCGTTTGCCTTTTGATCTGTTTCCTCGCTCGGGCTTTTCCCAGGAAAGCTTGGGTCTGTCTCACTGAACCCATCTCCGAGGTTAGGTCACCGCTGCTTTCCAAGTGGGAGCCGACGTTTAAGTCTTTTATTGTTGCCAGAGTCTGAAATGATCTGGAAACCGGTAAAGACACCAGACACCAGGAGATGGCCTAGAAATCTTGGCCAGGCTGAGGGTGGACAGCAGTTCTCCCCACCTCCCCTTACCCTCTCTGTGCCCCCCTGTGGAGAGCTAGCTGCTGGCTGGGAGTGTCTCTCAGCCTGCCAGAGTGGAGGCCAGCCACCCCTAACTTTCCTCAGCTCTATTTATAAACCTCTGCTCTGCTCCTTCTGAGCCCCCTCCTCAGGGTTTGAGCCTTGCTGCTTTGCCTTATCAACCTTGCTTTTCACAAGCACTTAAATTCATGAGAAAAGGGAAAAAGTGAAATCAGATAGAAATGCAGGTCTGTTTGCTGTTTTCTCCAATGCAATGGTTCTGGGTAAACAGCAGACACCTTTGATGAAATCCCAGCAGGCTTAAACAATAAAGCTGGTTACAAATTCAATCTGGCAGAGATATCAGATCTGAAATTGTTTCAAAAAACATGTCAACATTTTCTAATGCTCCTTAAAAAAACTTCCTGGGCAGCCCTCTGTGGAGTCTGGGTCGAAGAGACAGGGTGGGGACAACCGGGGGACTCGGCCAGCCAAGAGCCCAGGAACAGGCCGTTCCAGCTGCTGGGGGGCCCTGCCAGCTGTACAAGCCTTAATGGCCACTTCACAGTCATCGTCTAAACCAGGCAGAACACCAGCCTCCCTCCTGTACGCCCCTGCACACCCCCCACCCCCACCCCAGTCTGGCCTCTCAGCCTCCACGCTTAACTCCCTACCTTCTATTCTCCATACTGCAGCCTGAGGAAGCTTTTAAAAATGTAAATCAGATCATGCCGTTCCTTTGCTTAATACCTCTAATGCCTTCGCGCTGCACTTAGAATAAAATCCAAACTCCTCCTATGGCCTACAAAAACTCCTACGGGATCTGCCACTGCCTGCTTCTCCCCCACTCACTACAGTCCAGCCTCCCCGGCCTTCTTTCCAGTCCTAGAACACCAATCTCTGCCTCTGGGCCTTTGCGCTTGCTGTAAACTGCCTGAGATGCTTTTGCCCCAACCCTTGGTCATTAGCTCCCTCTCCACCCCAGCTAAAGTTGGTCCTCTCCCAGCCAAGCACAGTATCACATTACAGTTTATTCTCTACACTAAACTCAACTGCTATCTGAAGTCACCTTATGCATTTACTCATTAACTGTTTCCTCCTTTGGAACATAATTTCTCTGCAGACTCCCAACCTGGGTGTCCCCTTACTGGCAGCCTATGACTGGCATATAGTAGGTGCTCAATAATGAACTGCTGCATGAATGAAGGAGCAGCAAGGATGTCATCACTCCTCTAGGTATCCTCCCAGGCAATGCCCAGGAGTACAGCACCATAGAAATATCTCACCAGCCTCTCCTAACTGGCCACCCTGGCTGTGCCTGCCCCACCCAGGCCTCACCCAAGGTCCCTGCAGGCTTCGGGCCACGGGGCCTCCGTGGAGCCTGTGGGCAGGAGCTCAGGTCCCCGCAGGGATTGGACTGTCTCCCCGCTCTCCCCGCCCCCTTCCCCCGGGCTGTTTCCTTCCTCTCCGAACCCCCTCCTCCCCGCCTCCTCCCCGGGGACCCAAGCTCACACAGGCTTGAGACGGGGGCTGGGCAAGGGCGCGACGGCACCCTCCTCGCTGGCCTTCTTGGACAAGCTCAGGCGCCCGGTCGGCTCGGGCCTCCCGGGTCTGGGACCGCGGAGGGGGTTGGGGGGCGAACAGCGATGCCACCCGAGCGCTCAGGCCCCCAGCCACACCCCGCCCGGGCCGCGATCGATCCCTGCTGCTCCTGCCTCATTACCGAGGAGAACGGCCGGGGCTGGAAGAGGAGCCAGACGGCTGCGGAGGGGGCGGGGAGGCCTCTCGGCTCCCTGGCCCGGATTAAATATTTACTATGTTTTGTTTGGCCTTTGGGGGAGGGGCAGGAGGGCTGTCGCATCCGTCCGGAGCTGCCGGCGAGGAGGGGCCCAGAGGTTGGGGCTGGGTTCGGGCCCCGCGGCCCCCACCGAGCCTCCCGGGCTGGCCGGGACCCGAGTACCCCCGGCCCGACCCCTCCCGGGACGGGGATTCTGCTACGGAGCCGCTGGGCCGCGCTGACAGATCTGGGTTACCACGCTGCTGCGGCGCGGGAGCTGTGGGCCGCCCGGGAAACGCTTCCCACCCCGCGGGCGCCTAGGCCAGAGGGCCGGGAGGGGCGCCGCGCTCGGAAACCCGCTCCCTCGCCCGCGTGCGTCCTGCCAGCAGACCCCCGAGCCCGAGCCCGATCGGCCGCTGCCGGAGCGCCTGGGCTGTGCTACACCGCATCTCCTCTAGGCCTCCCGCCTCTGATCCCAGCAGCGGCCCTCAGCCGGCTCCACTCTCCCATTGCACGGATGTGAAATCGGAGGCAGAGAAGGAGACGCGGGGGCCAGACTGGACACCCAGGAGCGCCCCCAGAGCCCGGGCGTTTCCTCACCAGGCTCGCCCGGCATCTGGTCGCACGTTTCTACTTTTCTTCCTAAGGCGGTGCCCCGCCAACGCCCTGGCGCGCTCTGCCCACCGGCCTGAGGGGCTTCGGAGAAGGGGAGAGAACCGCGAGTAGTCTGGGCACTGAGGGGGGCTCCGGGAGTGCTCTCAAATGCCTGCCTGCGGATGGGCGGGTTTGCCACGCTCCTCTGCAGCCAGCTAGGACCCTGGAGTCCCTTTACACGGGCACACACACAACTCCTAGTCATCCATTTACTGTTCCCTGCTCGGAAGAGGCGTGCTGGGGACACAGAGTGCTGGGTAGACAGGGTCCCTGCCCTCATGGAGTGCATAGTCGGCTGTGCACACAGTAAGAGCTGCCATCCCTTTCCACCCCTCTACTCGAATGTGCACTATGACACACACACACACACAACACACACACAGGGTGACTACTCTCCAACAAGCCTGCTTCATGGACATAGACCCACCCTAAAAGGCTGCTCACATCACATTCTACACGGGCAGGTACACACACACGTGCCCAACCCACTCCAACCCCACCTTTACATATATATGTGTACACATGCCCACATACATGCACACAGCAACTAAGGAGTGGCTGCCCCACCCCTTATATTAGTGGGTCATGTGTGTGCCCACTAATATAAACACACACACACACAAAGAGCTGCCCCATCCCTACACATGCATGTGTATATGCGAGTACACACATAGTCACTCACAAAGAACACCCATCTCCACCTCCATACATGTTGGTGTACATACCCACAGAGCTGACCATCCCCTCATCCCATCCCTGCACACACTTGCACTGAAGTGTCCACCGCCACCCCATCCCTATACATGTGTGTCCCCCCTACACACACACACACACACACACACACACAGGCACACAGGCACACACGCATGCACACTGACTACAGGCGGCTGGGGATGAGCTGCAGCCTCCAGCCCTGCTCCTATTTCAAGAGGAGCATTGCTGGAAAAGGAACAAAAGCAAAGCTGGCTATAAATAGCCACCTCCCTCCCTGCTTTTCCTGCCCTCCGGCCTCAAGGCCTTGCGTCTCCTCTGCTGCCTCGGGCCCACAGCAGCCAGGGCAGGGGTGTCCCCAGGGATGGGCAGGGGGAACCGAGAGGCCCTGTGGCCAAGCACTGAGCACTGGGGCCGGCCAGGGGCTCTGGGCCTGGGTAGGTGCAAGGGCCCACAGCCTGCCACCTGCAGCCAGCCCTGTGTGCATGTGCCCAGCTTGGAGGGAGGGAGGCCCACTTGGGCCAGGCATGGTTGCTGCCTCAGCAGAACTGCAAAGGCTGGCAGCTGCAGGGGGAGGAAGGCGGGTCTGCTAAGCAGCGGCCACAGCTGGCCCTGCCTGGGCCCTCCCTTCCCGGCCGGGTTAGACCTTCCCTGTGTTGATTCCTGGTTTGGTTCCTGCGCCCAGAGTTGGGGATATTGGATGCCCTGTCAGGAAGCCTCATGGGGTGGAGGAAAGGGTGGCAAGATCAGAAGTGGGGGAGAGGATGCAAGTCCTACTTTGAGTTCCAGTTCTATCACCTACTGATCCACCAGCCTTAGGACAGGCTCCTGACCACACCACCCAGCCTCGGTTTCAACCCCCTCTTCATGGGGTGTTGGGAATGATGCATGAAAAACCAGCGTGCCTGGCAGGCCCTTGAGAACTGTGGAAGGCCATGGGATGGGGGAGATTACAGACTGCTCTCTGTGTCTGAGAAGAATTGGATTAAAATAATACCTTCATTTTGTATTTACCATGTGCTAGGCACTGGGCTATCTTCAGTTTATTTCATCCTCTGTGAGGTAGGTACTATTTATATTCCCATTTTACAGATGGAGAAACTGAGGTCCAGGGGCTCGCTCTAAGTTCACACAGGTCCCTAAAGCACAAAGCCAGGTTGCAAAGCCAAGCTGGAACTGAAACCAAAGCCCTCTTTCTTACGTCTTATACTGTGGGGGACTGGGGCACCCTGGTTCTCAGGTTAGCCCCTCCTCAGGGACTAGTGGAGGGCAGGGCTGGGCTGGCTGGGCTGGCTGGGACTGGAATTCAATGTGCTGCAGGGAGTGAGCCGGCATGGCCCTCTGCTCCTGAGGCCCCCACCAGGGACTTGTGGGATCAGCCCACCTCCCACCCACCCCTCCTGTCCCTGGCTCCCTTGAGGGGCCTTTCTCTACCAACCCTGGGGGAGGGGGAGGGAGGGGATAGGGGAGAGCTCAGGCAGACCTACTTTCAAGGCTTTAATCCTTTTCGCTTAAAGGATTTTTTTTTTTTTTTTTTGCTTGGGGAAGACTTGGTCTGATCAGAGGAGAGACGCAGGGAGCTGACAAGCCGCAGAGGATGGGGGGTGGTGAGGAGAAAGAAATACATATTTATTACCCTTCAATTATTAAAAAATAGATAGTACCAGATCTTAGGTCCTGGCAGACACTGCAGCGGCATTTGTGCAAGGACTATTTTCTTTGCCTGTTCTCTCTCTGTCTCCCTTTTTTTCTTTTTGTTAATTCTGTTGAGATTGTGATGTTTGTAGTGTGGCTAGCTTGTTAGTAAAAAATGCCCTGGCCAGTTCCCAGCAGGCTGGACAGCCGAGAGGCGAACAGAGCCTGCGACCAGGGAGCCTCTGTACCCCAGGTACAGGGAGGAGCCGGACCCCTTCTCAGTGGAGGAGAGGGTGTGGGAAGGAAGGATCTGTGTCCCCACCTGGGGCTGCTCGGGCTGGGCCCTGGCAGTCATGTAGCCCCAGCTGTTTCTCCCCTGCTCCCTGCTCTCGCAGGGCAAACCCACCAATAACCAATAATGTACCCGCCCTCCGCCCCTTCCCATGTTGCTGCTCTTTTCAAGGGAGTGGAGAGAGAGAGAAATCGATTCCAGCTTCTTCTGTGAGGGAGGTGACAGCTCTTGCCCCAGGCTTCTGAGGGCTTTGCCCAGGGGCACTGCCAGCTCCCCAGACACACCCTTCTCTCCCCAGGACTGTATCAGCCTGTTGAAAAGTGGGCAGATCACCAGCTTGGTGCAAAGATGCCAAGGCATCCTGCAGGGTCCCAAGGCCCATTGAGGCCTGATTCCCCAGCAGGCAGGTATACACCCCCAGCCTCTTTTCTTGTGGATCCTACAACAGGGCAAGGTGGGGCCCTAAACAAAAACAAAGAGAGGGATCTCCAATGAGGAAAAAGATCAAAAGGCAAAGCCACTGAGAAGCAGACTATGGCACTCATTTTGGTACTTGAAGACCTCACAGAGCCTGGCACACAGTAGGCCTCGGTACAGGGCTGTTGGATAACAGATCAGGATGATGAAGACAGAATAGCAGCAGCATTTCACTGAGGCCTTGCTACCTGCCAGGAAGGTGCTTCACACCCACCTTGTCATGAATTCTCAGAACCCCAAGAGGCAGATGGCATTAGCCCCACTTTTCAGATGAAGAAGCTGAGGCCCAAAGAATTAAAAGCATCTGCCCAAGATCAGGCAGCTGGTAAGTGGCAGAGCAGGGCCCTGATTCCCGCCCATCTGGCTCCACAGCCTTTGCTCTCAGCTACCCATCTCTATATACAGAGGCAGCAGGCAAACCCGAGCAGACCAGGAATACATTTGAGGAGAACCAGGCAAGAAGCAGTGTCCGTTTCACAGCCCAAGAGACAGAGTTACTGGTCTGGGGCCAGGTTTTCCTTTCTGATCAGGGAGACCCTGTTTTTGGAGGGAAGGAAGAGGCAGCTGAGGAGAAGACAGGGCTGTGGGCCGGTGGTGGGTGGATGATGTCCCAGTTTTCTGGGGAGGCTTTCAACCTCTTCTTACTTTCCTGAACCAGTGAAAACCATTTGGGAATGCTTTCCAACTCCCCCGCCCCCCAGCCCCGCACTGCCTTACGGAACTTCTCCTTGACCGTAGGCAGAGGGGGCAGGGAGTTCAGGACAGAGCCAGTCCTCCCCAAAAAAGATGGCCCATCCCTGTTGGTCCCGAGACTCCTCCCCCTGGCCAGGGCTGGCCTATGTCATTTTGTCCACTCACACAGACTCAGCCCTGGACACAGAGAGGCAAATCTTCAAAGGGCAGTCAGGTCTGGCCCACAGGAAGGACAGCACAGGAAGTGACCACTCATGCTACTGATACTGAGGCCGCATTGGTTGAACTCCTATTCTGGGTCACAGTACAGTGCCAAGAACTTCATCAGCATCATCTCACTTAAGCTTCACAACCCTACAAGACAGGTGCTCTTAGTAGCCCCATTTTACAGATGGAGTAAGTCAAGTTCAGAGAAATAAGGTCATTCCCAGGACTTGAATCTGGGTCTGGCCAGATCCCCACTTGGAGGTGAAGGGCTCGGCCACTGACCCCTGGAATGAGCTCTCCCCACCAGACCCTCTCCTCTTGTGGGAGAAAGCCTCCACTGAGCAAGGACAGCCACTAGCACAGCCGCAGAGGCCACCAATGAGGGCTCCACCGGAGTAGAGGTACAGGGAGAGGCTGGCGATGGGGGTCCTGGACAGATAAGGGGCATGTTACCAATCTTATCAGCCAGTATGCTTTGGACATTGTATGGAACACACCAACCCGACGCTGTGTGTTGTTGGGCAACCTACCACGGCTCTCTGGGCATTGGTTTTCTCAGCTGAGTTATAAGGTCTCTTCTAGCACCAAAGAGCCTGCAAATCTGTCAAATTCACACAAATCCCCTGGTCCAGATCAGAAGCCAGGGACATGGTCTTCCTCATGCTCCATCCTCAGGAGTTTTTGGTGCCACAAGCCACTCCGATTCCAAGGAAAGCTAATGCCTCTGTACATCTTCCCCCTCTGGTGTGCTCACAGGCCCCTTCACTGGAGACCTAGACCATGTCTCTGCCCCCCCCCCCCGACACACACACCCTCTTCCTCCTCAAATAACCAGAAGGCTTTGCATCTGGCTGTCTGCTGCTTGGGGTAGTGTCAAGCCCACCTACCTAAGGGGCATCACTGACCTCCCACCCTGGCTTCCTTATGAAGGCCTTGACCTTTCACCCTTCTCTCCTTCCCCTGCCCAGAAGCCCACACAGCACATGGGCCGAGGCACGTGCACAGGTGTGGGCTGTGGCATAAAAAAGAGGGAAACAGTCTCCACGCACAACCCAGAGGATGGGCAGTCAGACGAGGGACATTCTGTGGTCATTAAAACAGGTTTCGAATGACCGCCCTAGAAAGGCATTTGAGATCTACTGTTAATTCAACAAGGGCACATTTGCATGAATGTAGGAAAGAAGGTTGGAAGGATGCACCGTATGCCCTGGGAGGGATGAGGGTTCCCACTCTTTGAGTTGTGGGATTATAGTGATTTTCTTCTTTTTGCCAACCTGTGGTTTTCCAACGTTTTCTGCCATGTGTATGCATTATTTGCGAAGTTCAAAAATGTTACTCTAGGGAGAGAAGGCTGCTGTATAAATGAGGCAGCAGGTGAAAAAAAGCAAGACCTTACACAAAACTAAGTTCTATGTTTTGTGCTTAGTAGTAAAAGGCAAGGGCTTATGGAACTGATCTCTGATCTTGTACTAGGGCTGCAGCCTGGACCACATTAAGAGCCAAGGAGGAGAGGTGTCTGACCTCAGTGGGAAGGGCGATCCCAAGACCCACCACTCCTCTTCCCCAACCACCATAGCTGTTTCTTTGGTCTGTGTTTTGGCCCCTCCCCCTTGGCCAAGTGGCTGTTGGACTTGGGGCTGACCCTCAAGCTCTGGTCCTCTCCAAAGGAACTTGAAACTATTCCATGGGCTCTACCTCAGAATGTGTGCCCTACCCACAGCTCCAGCCCCCAAGGCAGCCAGGTATTGTATCAAGCACACTCCTGCCTCAGGGCCTTTGCATTTGCTGTTTCCCCCATCTGGACAACTCTTCCTAAGCAGAAGCAGCTTTGGTAGCTGCAGAGAGCCCTCCCTCACTTCCCTTAGGCCTCTGTTCAAGCGTCACCTTATCAGAAAGACTTCCCAGCCACTCTCTCTAAAATAACAGCTCTCTGTTCCTTAATGAACACTCTGTTAATTTTCTTCTAAGCACCTACCCCCAGTTGACAGAATACATCCATAGTTGGTCGTTTATTGTCTATTCTCCCCACTTAGAATGTAAGCTCTATGAGAACAGAGGACTTGGATTTTGTTCATTGCTTCATCCTCAGTGCCAAGCCAGCAGAAGGCAGGCACTCAATGGTTGTTCAATGTTTGTCAAATGGAGAGAGCCCTCCCATACCTCTCTTAGCTGAGAGGATAAAAGGCAGCCATCGCATCCATGGATAGATAATCCATAGGTGACCATGATCTATAATATGGTCTGGCATGGAAAAACATGGCTGGCTCAGTTGGGGTCTTCCTTCTGGGAAATAAAGCTGAGAATACCAATGGGACTTCCCTGGCAGTCCGGTGGTTAGGACCCTGTGCTTCCACTGCAGGGGCACAGGTTCGATCCCTGTTTGGGGAACTAAGATCCCGGAAAGCCCCTGCCTAAATAAATAAAGCCGAGAATACCAAGAATGTGGGGCAATTAAGTGGTGTGAGGATGGGGTGAAAGGCCGTCTTGAAGATTAAGCAGCCCTGGGTGGCCATATTGGCCCTTGTGTGAGGTGAAAAGTCATGGGTGCAGACAGTGGGGCAGGGGCAGGAGTAGCTGTCTTAGGTGGAAGGAGAGGCCATGAGAGAGACCACAGAGAGGTTGCTACTTTCTAGAGCTAGCCCCTTTCCTGGAGGCTTCTGGAGTCCAGGTCATGCATCTCTTTGCAATAATCCCCCATTTCCAATGAGCTACCTTGAATCCCTGCCATCACATTTGTTCACTGAAGGCAGAAATACCAGCCCACCAGGGGCAGTGGGCCAATCACAGGAAGGTGATAAGCACTGCTGCCTTGAGGCAGCCTCAGGGCCAATTGCCGCCCCATGATTTGATGGTAAATTTCCCCCTTTGGTTGGTGCCTTCTCCTGAGCGTGGCCCTGTGAACTGTCCCGGCCTTTCTCCCCTGCTCAGAGATGCTGTATCAACCGCAGGCTTGGGCAACATCCTCCTTGCAAGGAGAGGAAGTAGTTCAAAGTAAAAGTCATTTCCACAGATGGGAGAGAAGGCAAAAGAGGCAGAGTTTTCTCACCCCAGGCACCACCTGAGCTCAGCTTTGCCTGGCAATTTTATCTCCTCATGTTCTGTCCAGCCTCATTTAAACATCTCAGATCTCTGAAGCCCAGAATGTCCACGAGAGGTTTTCATTTGCCACGGAATCAATAGTGCAAATTTTGTTCCATAAAAATCTGCCAAGTACAGCCCTAAACTTTTCTGAGTGAGAGTGCTGTTTCTTTCCCCAACATAGCTCCTGCCCTGCTGGACGTCCTCTGTGGCCCAGTTGCCCAGTCTTTCTATGCCTGTAAGCTTTCTCTGCCTACAGAGGAATGGAACAGGGCTGGGGTGAGGCAGCAACAGCCCTGGGCCCTAGATGAGCTCTGTAGCCCCTCTGCGCCTTAGTGTTCTCATCTGTAACTTGGGGCTAATACAACCTGCCTTTTCTGCTCTTAATGAGGCATTGTACAGGGAAAACCATCAGACACCTTTCTCCATACTCCTCACTTAAAAAAAAAAAATCTGCTTCCTCCTGGTTCCTGATACGAAGTTTCTTTTTCTCTTTTCTTTTTTTTTAAAGCCCTAGGTTATCGTGATTTAATTTTTCTTACAGTTGCAGAGCAATTTAAAAGTTAGGTTTTGGTAGCAGGTTCCTTGTGTTCCAACTAACGTGTAATCAACATTCAATCAACATTGCCAGTCAGCTCATAAAGACACGACATTAGTTATTGATTCAGTACTCTTTACCCAACGTCACACTTGTGCTACATTTTATTTTTTGCAGGATGCTGTATTAGTCGGGCCCTGGCAAGAAAAACAGAGCACTGTCAGATTGAGTAATTTGATGAGTACATAATAAAGATGAGAAGAGTGGGTAAGGAAACCCTAAGAGATAATGTCTTTTACGGCCCCCTCCCCCTAGAGCTGAGTGAGGAGAGGGAGCTCTTACTGAGCCTGGAGAAAGAGCTGCTGTGACACTTTCAGCATATACCAGACTGACTTCCAACTGTCAGAACCCGCATTCCTTTGCCTGAGGGCCTCCTCTAGCAGGGAAGCTGTCTTTGCTTTCTCCAGGGGAACAGCACTTAGCCAGTGAGGGATGGGGGTTGTGTATAAATACCCCAGCTCCCTCCCCTTGGAGTGAGAGAACTTTGAGGTGCATGTTCTAGACTGTATCTGAAGTTCCCCAGTGGGATTAAGTTCTGGTTGCCCATGACAACACACCTGTTATTGGCTTCTTCCCTTCTCTGTCTCACTTCCCCACTCGTCTCCTAGTGTTTCCTAGGATCGCTCTCAAATAAAGACTTGCATTTGAATCCTTGTCTCAGGCTATACTTCTGGGAGAACCTTTGGGTGACCTATGGTGGAGGGACACAGAGAGCCCACGGCGACCCACCATTGGTTGAACTCAGCTGGAAGCAAGAGGGCATGGGAGCTCATTGCTGAAGTTCAACAGACCAAGCTCCCAGGACAGAGAGCAGGTTGGAGAAGGGTGGAGAGCAGATCTGAAGGGGCGGCAGGGTAAAGAGTAAGCTGTCTCCTCAAGGAACTTGCCATCCAGTGGGGAAGGCAGATAACATAAAGGTAATTGCAATAAAATAGACTGAGTGGGACCTCCCTGGTGGCACAGTGGTTAAGAATCTGCCTGCCATTGCAGGGGACACAGGTTTGAGCCCTGGTCCGGGAAGATCCCACATGCTGCAGAGCAACTAAGCCCGTGTGCCACAACTACTGAGCCTGCACTCTAGAGCCCACGAGCCACAACTACTGAAGCCCGCACATCCTAGAGCCTGTGCTCCGCAAAGAGAAGCCACCACAATGAGAAGCCCCTGCACTGCAATGAAGAGTAGCCCCCGCTCGCTGCAACTAGAGAAAGCCCACGTGCAGCAATGAAGACCCAATGCAGCCAAAAATAAATTTTAAAAAAAAATTGAGTACTGTGACCGGAAGTACAGGATATGGTGGGACATCGAGGACTGCTCCCCAATCCAGGGGGTGCAGGAAGGTTTCCCAGAGAAGTGATGCGTAAGCTGAGTCCTGAAAGATGAGCGTGAAGGGGAAGAGGGCAGTGAAGAGTGTTCAAACAGCAGGAGCTGCTGGTTGCAAATCCTTAGAGACAGAGAGAGAACACAATTCAGTCGAGGGATTGAAAGAAGCTCATTAGACCTGGACCTCAGAGTTCAAAGTGGGGAGTAGGGAGAGGAGAGGGTGGGGCTGCAGGTGGGGCAAGAGAGGAGGACCTGACAGCCAGGCTGGGAAGTCTGGACTATCCCCAGAAGGAAAAGGAATCACTGAAGTCTTTTAAACAAGGAGGGACAAGATCCCATGGCATTGTAGAATCTGGCCACCATGTAAAGGCTGGATTGGGTGAAGGCAAGAGTAGAGGCAGGGAGGCTGCTGGTGTGATTGGGGAGAGGATGGTGGCCGAGCCTAGGGTGGAGGTAGGGAGAAGAGGTGCGCAAAGGATGCTGAGGGAGAACAGGCAGCATTTCTCAGACTAATGGGGAGGGGTGGGGTGAGGGGGGACATTCATGGGTCCAATTCTCAGGCTGACGGTACCTGCAGGGATCGTAGTGCCAAATGCTGAAATGGGAGAAATGGGGAAGGAGCGAGTTTGCTCAGAGCTCAGAGTAGAAGGAAGAGCACGGTTTCACACACACTGGGTTTGAGGGGCCTGTGTGGCTGCCAGTGGAGACATCTGGGGGAGGGGTCAGCTGGCTGGATGGCTCTGGACGTCAGAAGCAACATCTCATCTGGAGATGGGATGTTGAGGGGGGTCAGTAAATGGGCGCTACAGCCGTGGACGAGCTGACAGCCCCAGAGCTGAGCTGACACCCCCAGAGCAAGAGCAGGCCCAGGGCAATGCCTGGGAGGCACCACACTGAAGGATGGCAGGAGGCGGTGAAGCTGGCAGTGAAGGCTGAGAAGGAGGAGCCACAGAAGTAGGAGAAAGACCAGGGGAGCTGCTATCGGGGAAGCCAAGGGAAACTATGGCCGATGGAGTCAAAGGCCACCAGGTCAGGTGAGACAAGGAAAATGTCTGGTAGGGTCAGCGTCAAGCCAGAGAGGTGACAGTGGAGTGACGGCTGATGTGTCCTCCTTGAGGGGTGAGAGGGAGGTGAGGGCAAGCAGACTCCAAGTGTGGACAGCTTCTCCCAGCTAAGTGGTCACCAGGGGTCCAAGCCCCGCTGCACGAGAGAGAGCTCAAACCCAGGCCCGTGGGCAGTGCAGTGTCCTCTTTGTCAGCACGCGACACAGCCAGTGGCCTTCCTGCCGGCACTGCTTGCTGGCGGCGGACCACAGGGGACTCCCCAGCCCCCAAACTAGAGGAGCTGCTAGGGTAGCAGTCAGGCCAGAGGAGGAGGTCCCTCGAGCCAGCTCTGACCAGGGCCACCTGCGCTATCTGCTCTGTATTCTGGGCTCTAACACTGGACATGACTTGAAGAAACTCTTCTACTGCCGAAAAACCTTTGTCAAACCGTCAATCCAGTCATATTACAGATGGGGAAACTGAGGCCCAGTGTCCAGGGTCCTAGTGAGTCAGCCACAGAGACGGAACCAAACCCAGCCCTGGGACTCCAATTTTGGGGTCCTTTCCAGAGCCCCAGGGTCCCCAGGAAGAAAAGGGCCTTAGCCAGGCCAAAGCCAGGGTCGCGCAGAGCTGCCGCTACAGGCAGAGCCGGGCGGCCGGTGAAGACAGAGACAGACAGGAGGGTAGACACCGTGAGGCGTGCTGCCTGCAGCACAGGCTGAGGAGGTGGCCGGGGTGCTGGCAGGCAGGCTGCCGGCACAGCCCTCGCCCCACGCCCAGCCTGCCCAGGCTGCCCCACGCTGGCCACTGAGTGACCTACCCGGGCCCGCCTACCCCGAAGCCCACTGAACTGCCTGCTCCTTCCTCCTCCCAGCCTGCTCAGACAAGCCCATGAATAGAACATTAAAGGTAAAACCTTCTAAAAGAAAAAGCAGCTCCCTGGTAGGAGTCGCCCCATGAAATGTCAAATGCAGAGCAAGGCTTCCTGCCTCGTGTGCTTCTCACTAATGGAGGCACCTTAGCCTCCATTCCCCATCATCCAATCACCCTATAAATAAATCATTGTAAGAAGAATGCCAATTTTCCCCCTAGGGCCTCATGAATCTCTCTATAAAAGCCCCCTTCACGACGTGTTGGCTCAGGTGCCCAGAGAGGGACATGGCGAACTCTGCTAGGACAATTTTAGAGGCAGAAGCAACTCTCACGCCACCTCTGTGGGCTGAGAGCTGGTAACCTAGCTCTTCTCCTGACTTGGGGAAGAATTTTTTGCTCCATTTCCTGCAGATCCACCCCGACCACAGTGCCACTGTCCTCTGGAATCCGCCCAGGACGCTACCAAGAGGCCTCGGCTCCGAGGGCTGCGGTGGTTTGTCCCCTGGCAGACATGTGATGAGTCCTGCGCACCCACCCCTGCGTGGGCGGGTGAGCCATAGACCCGCTCGAGCTTTGTTCCCGACACGTGGCATGCAGAGTGCTGGCCTGCCCACTCCCGGGGCCCCCACTGAGTGGCTCACCGGCCACCCGTGGTGCCAACGTCACGCTAGTGGCCCCAGGGTGGGAGTGCCGACCTAAGCGCCAGAGCCCACAGCTGAGCATTCGGGATGCTCACCTTCGCCACAGTGGACCTCTGGCGTGCACTCCCGGAGCCTGCTGCACGCTCACCAGGTGTGTTTCTGCACACACGCATGGAGTATTGTGCCAACCCTCTTGCTATGCCGGCACGGAGGCCTCCACAGCACCTCTTGTGAATCACATAGCAGGGGCTGTTTGCAGTTTCGGGTCCCAAGTTCACTGACTGATTAGACAGTAATCACAGGTTCGGAAGCACCCCGCTGAATCCGTTAGATCTGACACCCCGCGCCACCCACACCGAGGAGGAGAGGCGCTCCTCGCTCCGAGGGGGGGATCTGCTCTTCTACACCGCGAGATCGGCTGCACTCTGCCTTTTTTTTTTCTTTTCCAAACTGCAGGAAGAATGGGCCTCTCAGGTACGCAACCGCGGCCGGAAGGGGGCAGGAGAAATCCCTTGTGGAGGACAGCTCTGAGTTCTGCAATTACCACCCAGCTGACCAGCTAGGGCTGGGCCATGGGAGCGCCCCCAGGAGTGAAGGAACATTCCAGAGGAGGAGGGGCAGGTGCAGATGGAGGGACCTCCCTCATCCAGCCTGCTAACTGCCACCACCAGGGGCTGTTGCTCCCTAGTCACCGACCAGTTTGGGGTGTGGCTCTGTTAGCCAGTCCACCAGGATAGTCTGGAAGGGGAGCCACGGAGAGCAACCTATGGAGCGATCCCAGCCCCCAAATAAACCATGGCTCCACCTTTCTTACGGGCATGAAAGCAGGCAGGTTGGTGCTGGCCCACTGTCTCATCCCTGTCTGCAATGAAGAATCCAGAGCAGGAGACAGTAGGGGAGGGGTGTGTCTCCCCAGACAGAAAGTGTGTGTGTGGAGGTGGACAGGGTAGAAGAGGACACATGAGAGAGGGGTTCAGGGTGTCAGGAGCCCCAAGTCCCAGCCAGAGATGTTCCTGGAGGAACACCAGAAGGGGAGTGTATGGGAACTACCAGGGAACTCTGTAACGAGGCACAAGTGATTCAGCAGCGCCCGGCACCTCGCAAAACAAATGTCATATAAATCAAGGCAGATGGGCATGTGAGGCAGTGGAGCTTAAAGGTTAAGAGAGCAAGGAAAAGAGCGTGGTGGCAGACAAACCTGGGATTGCATCCTGACTCAGTGTGCCAGCTGGGTGACCCAGGGCAAGGGAGTTCATTTGTCTGTGCCTCGGTTTCCTTATCTCGATAGCAGGGACAAGCACAGACTGATCTTGATGGGTGGTTGTGGAGATTGCATGAGGTAAGGCATGGAGTCCACTCAGCTTGGCCCATCACTAGTTATAAGCAGCTATTGTCGGCATGTGGACAGGGACACATACCCTGATGCCCACTTCCAGCTCGCATCCATCCCTCCTCCCAGCAGGCTTGGCCAAGTACGCTCTGAGACCCGCATGGCCTCCCCTTGCTCTAGTGATGGACACCACGTCAGCCGTGCCTCTTCTCCCCAGTTCAATGACATCCAAAGGTCCCTGCTCCTGGGCCCCCTTGCCTTGGAGTTGATGTCTCCCTAGGTCTTCTCCCAAGCCTTGAGGAAGCCCTCGCCCTGGGATGCCTGCCTCACTCGTCTCTTGGACTCACTTCTACCCACGGTGGCCTGGTCAGCGCACCCTGAGGAAAAGGCTGCTTCCAGCACTCTGCACGGAGGTCCTGCCTTCCGTTGTCCCTGGAGGCTCTGTTCCCGTTTTGCCAGTTATTTTGCTTCCTCGGCCATCTGTTCCCTCCCTGTCATCTCCTCTCTGCTTTAACCTTAACCACCACTTCACTGCAGATGGTACCAAACAGATCCGTTCTTGACATCCTTCATGATGCCTGCCCCCTCCTTCTCATCTCCAGAGAGTGAACTTCTGCTCTGTCCTTTCTCAGGCCCTGACTCCAAAGCTTGGAGTTGGATTCACCCCCCACAAGGTCCCATTCACCCTCCTCGGTTCCATCTTCTGTCAACTCTGTCACAGGTCAGGGGGCAAACACCTGCCCTTTCCCCCTGTCTTTTCCTTTTCCTAATGAGACTTCCTCTTTTCAAACTTGGCCGAGAACCTCTCCTGGCGTCAAGTCCACTGTTTGCTCTGGTTATCCACCTGGTCTCCTAAAACAGAGCTGTTTAACCCTCCAGGGGGGTCGGGGTTGGTAGCCTGAATCTGAGACCAGAAACTCAGGTTCACTCCTGCAGTAAAGGAGCCAGTATGTCCACGCTGGGACTTTGGGTCCTGAACTGTTCCTCTGTAGAAAATGGACCTGGAAATTGCAGTGAGGACTTGGCTCTGTGTTGGCATGACAGAGACCGAACCAAAACACATTTTCCACATTGTGTGAGCTCACAAAAGGGGAGCATTGCACTGCTTTCCTTGCTTTTATTCTGGATCCTGGTGAGAAAATGCATGCATGGACTTTATTTAGCAACTCACTCTGCCTCTCCTCTCTATTGAGGTGACCTGGTGCTCCCCTAAAATTCTTCCTCTTGGCTTCTCTTTGCTGGCATAAGGACCAGGAGCTTTGAGGAAAGAAGTCCGGAAGCTCCTAATTAAGGAAACTGTCTTGGTGTCATTGGTTTCACTAGGCTGCATTACTTGAACGGGACAGAATTGGGCTGGGAAGACTGAAATCCCACTTCTGTACCTGGATTTGGGCTAAAAAGCCTCATATCTCAACCCTCTAGCCAGGGCTCTTGTATTTCCCCTCTACACTTTCTCTAGCAGAAAGCAGAGTGTCTTGGCTGTCCATGGAACACTCCCCACTTCCCTTCTCCATTGGGGCTAAGGAGGCCATGTCACTAATAGCTCCAAGAGGAGCCTCCTTACATCTGGCCACGTGGAGACTCTCTGATTCCCTAGGGAATCTCTGGATTCAAATCAACCAAGCATCTGACAACCTCATGGTCCCTCTACCTTCCCTTCTTCCCACAAAGGAGACCCAATCTAGCCAGTAGGCCAGCCCATCAGGCTATGGAAACCAAAAGAACAAAATGCATCTTACTGGGTTGCAGGCCTTAACCTAGCTCTTGCTGAATTATTCAGGGATGGCATTAACTTATAAATGAGTGTGTTTGACTGATTTTGTGGTTGATATACAGATAAATTCTAATGAAAGACAGCTACAAGATTTTAAATTATTAATTAGACTGCCACTTAACAAAGCCTATTTGGCACTCTATTTCCTTGCTTAACAAGACAAAAACTTTAAGGTTCTGTATGTGCCCAGAGGCTGTTGATTTGCATTCTGTTTTTATAGCTCTAAAAATGAAAACCATAGATCCTGACCTTAAGCAGGCCGCTTCTTGCAAAGCAAAACCCCCAGCAGGCTGCCCTTCCTTCCTGGATGGTGCTGGGTGGCTCGGGACCTCGCTTGCCCTGACCCCCTCTCATCTCTGACCAGAGATTTGCTTTTTATATTCCTGGTTCTTCTGGGGTAGGCCAGGAGATGGAAAAGCCAGGAGGGCAGCTGCTGAAGCCTAAAGCTACCAGCGCTGTCAGCAGCAAGATCCACTGAGGACGCAGGGCTATTCTGGTTCACAGAGGTAGGGCTGTGGCCAGTAGAGTCTGTTCATTAAGAGATGCAAGGCAGCACCCCCAGTTCCTAAAATGTCCTCCCTGGGGACAGCACCATGTTAACTGCAATAGGACAACCAGCAATCAGAAGGACGACCCTTGTGGTCCAGTCCCTACTCTCACCTTCTTCCTACTCTGGGGTTTCTTTGCAGTATGGGTAGGGCTCATGGTCCCCTCTTCTCCCAGGATCTAGGGAGGGCTACTCTTTCTTCATCTTTCAAACCCTTTTCCAAATCATAATTAAACTATGAAACTCCCCCAGAGCCAGGACCCCACGCAGGGTTCTGCATCTGATAGGCAGGGAAACTGCAACAACTATCTGAATCCATGCTATGACATTTTTGCCGGGAGCCTTTGGGAACAATTTGAGAAGCAGAAACTTCAAGGGCCACCTCTCTTGGCACTAGCCCCAGTCATATCTTTGTCTCTGGGCACACACCTAGAATCCACACAGAGAATCTGAGTGGCCTGTGTGCGTGTGTGTGTGTGTGTGTGTGTGTGCCTGTACGCGCAAAAGAGACCAGTCCTGGGGACCAGGGTCAGGGACCAAGGGAGAAAATTGCCCACACTATGTCCCACCAGCAGGCTCCAGGCCACTGGAGCCCAGCCCAGCCCAGCCCAGCAAAGGACTTCTCTGCTCTGCTTCCCTCAGGCCAATCCAGGTGGAAGCCTCTTTGGTTGGTAGAACCTCTCCTGCCAATGAAGCTGTGCAGGAAGGGAAAAATAGCCCAAGTGGCAAACACACGTGACTGCCAAGCCTCCAGTGGCCACCTCTTGGGCAAGGTAAAGAGCCTCCCCCTGGGGAGCGGCCCCCAGAATGCATTGGACTCATCCCAAGCTGGGCCTCTGGCTAGCAAGGATGGGAGAAAAAGGCTCCTGGAGGCTGCTCAAGCCTCCCTGGGCACTTAAACCATATAAATAAAGTGCGTGGGCTGCTTCATGGCTCGTTTTTAACTGTAAACTGCCAAAAGACAAAAGACCAAAAGGGAGATGAGATGTCAGTTCCTCTCTATTATCTCCATCACAGACCTGCAGCCCAGACATGGCGGCCTTTAAAACTGCCTGGGAAGCCTTCCCCACTGGGGCAAGTTTGCAGGGGCCTGGCCCAGGCTGACTAGACCTGGGCCTGCGCTCAGCTGTGTAAAAAAGCATCCTCTCTGTGCAGACACACTCTGGCCAGCACTGGCGGTTGCTGAAAAGGCTTTTAGTCCCTTTCTGCTGGGAAAAGGAACTGGGGTGTATCCATGAAGTGGTTTCTCCAACCAGCCGCAGAGACTTTTCCCACCCACAGTGAAAGGCAGTCAGCGTTTCCCCCCTGCACTGCACCGACCCACGTGGAGGGCACAAGTCACACACAAGTTTGTGGATATTGACACGGTGGGGCAACCGAGGCTCCTGGGTCGGCCTGAGACAGCCGAGACACCGGCTTTACTGCTTCCAGCGCAGGCGTGGTTTCTTCACCTACCTGTCCGACCTGCTTATGGGGTCTCTTCCATCACCCCCACATCTGCTCCTCCCCGCCCATCTCCGGGCTTTGCTTCCCCCGCCTCCGCTACCTCCCCCTGCCCATTTTCTCTTTCCCGGTCCTACTGTGAGGTCAGAATCCTGTGCTTACGACACCTCGGTCTGTTGCCATGGAAACAGGGGCGGATTAAGGCTGGAGCGCGGAGTGCAGGGATCAGGCCCTCCGCTACCTGAGCTCCCGCCTCAGCAGGCTCCGCAGGGCCCGGGCAGCCAGCCGCAGGCACCCGCGTCTCGTCAGCCGCTCGACCCGGGCCAGGGACGAGGGGGTCCCGACGGGGTGCCGCAGCCCACCCGGACCTGGGAAGGGAGAGAGGTAGACGCAGAGGCCCGGGCAGCGGTTGGCGGAGCCCGTGGGCTCACGGCGTGGTCACCTGCCCTCCCTGGGCCCTGGGGACAGCTCCCGGCGCGGCAGCCACGTGGGGGCGCGGCGGGACTTCCCCAGCGCCCGCGCCAACTTTGCAGCGCTCAGCTATGAGCCCGACAGCCCGAAGGTCGTCGTGAGGTGGTCGTGGGGCCAGCTCTTAAGTTGAGCCTGGCTCCGGCCGCGCACGCTCCCGGCACGGCCTCCGCCTTCGCATCCCTCCGCTCCAGGCAGAAGGAAAGTTTGAGGAACCGATCAGCAGGGGCTAGCCACCAACCCTCGGCCGCTGGGTGTCCAGAGCCCGCCGCTGAGGACCACCAAAACGGGGCTGCAGCGAAGGTGCCCGGGTCCGGGCCCCACCTGGGAACCAGGACGCGCAGTGAGTGAGCGCCCGGGCCGCGCGGTGACTGACCGCCAGCTGCACCGGAGCGCAGCTTGGACCCGGCCCCGCCAAAGCGGCAGAAGCTGGCGGCGTGTGCCCGCGCAGGGGATGGAGCCTGCAAGTCAAAACTTTATACTGGCAAAGCTAAGGTCCCAGGAGGCCGGCTCCCCTTCCATCAGGGGCAGCTCACTGTGGTCTCGAAATGACCTCGCCGAGCCAGATCCCTAGGCCTGGCCGCTTGATCCAGGGAGCAAATCCCGTGTCTCGCTACTGGCCCCAGTCGGGGGCTGAGCTCCTCCAGCAGCACTTCCTCGGCGGGTGCGTCCCCGCAAAGCCCGCCAGACTGCCCAGAGCTGCTTCCCGGGCCCGGAGCCCCGGCGCCTGGCAGCTCTCGGGCGGCTCCCAGGCTCGCGGCTCTGCCCCGTGCGTATCCAACTCCAACTTGCCCCTGCGGCTCCAACTCACCTTTGCGAAGCATGTTGGCCGCGGGGCCGCCACTCGGAGGTCGGCCTAGGCGCGCTCCCTCCCAGGGTCAGGATTCAAATCCTTGGGCGCTGGCTGCAGCTAATCCGAGCGCGTCGAGGCGGGGGCAAGCCGGGAATCCGCTTGTGCCCGGCGGCCCGGCCCCGCAGGGGCATGGTGAGCCCGAGCCCCGCGCCGAGGGCACCGGCGCCCACCAGCAACCGCGGCGCTGCCCGGCAACCCCGGGGCGAGCTGCTTGCTCCGCGGAGCTGGCGGCCTGCTTCTGCAGCCCCGAGCACTTTGCAGGCGGTTTTGAGGGGGGACGCCGCCCCCCGGCCGCCCGGCCGCGGCCCCCTCTTTTCCGCCCCCTCGGGCCGCAGCCGCCGCCGCGGTTGCTGCAAAAGGGCGCTCGCACGCACCGCCAAGCTCCGGGGAAAGCGCCCGACGCGCGTTTGCAGGACCGTGCGATCGGCGGAGCGGGGCGCCTCCCTTCCTCCCCCCGGCTTCCCCCACCTCTCCTCCCTTCTTCCCTCCCCCGCTCGCTAGCTCCCTCCCTCTCTCTCTCCGCTCCCCGCCCCCGCTCACGGAGCGCCTCCCATACAAAATTTATGAAAGTGCTCTCAGCTCGCGGTGCTGAGCGCCGTCCTATTCCCAGAGCAGCGGCGCTCAGCCGTGCGGCGCCGCCTCCCAAGGCGTTTTCGCTGCGCCCGACCCCGGGGACGATCCTCGGCCTGCGGCCGTCCAAGTACCTGCCCCAGTCCCCGGGCCAGTCGTCGGGCCACTCGAGAGCCCCTCCCGGGCCCCGTGGGCTTCCCGGGGCTCGCACCCGCCGCCCCACCCCCCGCTCGCCCTTCGCGGATGGAGGTCACCGAGACAGGCAGCTGGAAGCGTGCGCTCTGCCCGCCGGCTGGGATGCGAGGACCGCCGCCCAGAGTCCCCGATTACAAGTCCGCACCCCTGCCCATCTACTCCCTGGCCGGCTCCTCTTCCTCCTCGGGAGGCTCGACGGCTCCTCCTTGCCCAGGATAGCTCCGTCAGACCCAGCCGCATCGCATCCCGAGACCCAGGACACTATCCTTTTTGAGGGGTGGTGTGGTGTGCCCCCTGGCTGGTCTACACATCTCAGCAAGAACTGGGGAGGCCCAGTTGCATATTCTAGAGAGGGAAAGACTGATGTGGGGCTCAGGCAAGCTATCTCCGCCTGGGAGGGTGGGAGGCTCTGTTCTCCCTCAGTCTACACAGATCCCGCCCGGGGCTTCGTGGAAAATGGAGGAGGCACTGCCTAAAGAGCAGGTCCCACAGGGGACCAGTTGGGCTGAGCTTAGAGAAGGTTCAGGCCAGATGAGTCCTGGGTGGAGGCCGGCACCCCCTACTGGCCTGGGATAAGAGGGGTCCTGGAGGGGGAAAAGAGTGGGCTAAGTCACCCTTTAAAGGTACATTTATTGAGGGTCTATGATTGTAGAGTACTACTATTCCCCGGGGATTCAGCCAATGAAAAAGGCAAGGTCCCTGACCTCGTGGAGTTTACAGTTAATAGGGACCAATTGAGGAAAGTCCAGATGAGATGGCGCTTGGAAGCAGAAAAAGCCAGGTGTTGTTCTGGAGCTGATACGGGCAGATCAGGGAAAGCCGTTCCGAGCAGGTGACATCTAAGCAGAGATCTAATTGAAGTGAGAGGGTGAGTAGTGTGATTCCTTGGAGAAAAACTTGTCATGATCAGAAGGTCAAAAAGAAGGCCATTATCATTCATTCACCCATACATGCATTCAACCACACTGAGGCTCTGGGTTTGTGCTAACTACCTAGGCTTGGACTTCCAGAAGTTTATGGCACAGTTGGGGAAGACCCACAAGCTATCTTAGAATGTGACATGAAGAGATATAGAGTGTGGGAGGGGGCTCTGCTAGCTCTGTAGGGGGGTGGGGGGGAAGACCATCCAGAAAGACTTCACAGAAGAGATACCATTGGTCTTGAGGGCTGAATTCATCAGGCTGAGAAGGGGAAAGGCCATTCCAGGCAGGAAAGAATGTGCAAATGCTTGGCGGTGAGGGAGTAACCTTGTTCTGAAGATTAAGAAGATTGGTCGGGAACTACCATGGCAGTCCAGTGGTTAAGAAAAAGCTCGCCTTCCAATGCAGGGGGTGCGGGCTCGATCCCTGGTCGGGGAGCTGGGATCCCACATGCCTCTTGGCCAGGAAGCCAAAATGTGGAACAGAGGCAATATTGTAACAAATTCAATAAAGACTTTAAAAATGGTCTGCATCAGGGCTTCCCTGGTGGCGCAGTGGTTAAGAATCCTCCTGCCAATGCAGGGGACATGGATTTGAGCCCTGGTCCAGGAAGATCCCACATGCCGCGGAGCAACTAAGCCTGTACGCCACAATTACTAAGCCTGCACTCTAGAGCCCCTGAGCCACAACTACTGAAGCCCGCGCGCCTAGAGCCCATGCTCTGCAACAAGAGAAGCCACCGCGATAAGAAGCCCGTGCACCACGAGTGCAGCAACGAAGACCCAATGCAGCCATCAATAAATAAATAAATAAAATCTATATTAAAAAATGGTCCACATCAAAAAAAAAATCTTAAAAAAAAAATTGGTCCATCTTGTTGTGGGAAAAGAAGGTGAGGTATTCTCTTAGCCTCCACCAGCTGCAGAGCTGGACTGAGCCACCCGTCTGAGCCCTGCCAGGCAGACACTAGCTGAACTCGATGATGCTGAGAGCTGCAGAGGCCCTCCACCAGTAAACCAATGTCAGCGAAGTTGAACAACTTGACCAGCATCTCACAGCAGATCAGTGCCAAAGTATGGGCCTGAATCAGGGTGTGCTGATCCTCCTTCCACCTCCTCAAGCCGCCTCCCCATGACCCCCTGCCCCACAATCTCCAGTATCTTAGGCAAAGTTGGCTGGGGCTGGGCGTGAGTGTGAGAAGCAGAGTTATTTCAGTCCTCTGGCTGGGTGCTGTTTTGGAGTCCAGCCAGGGAGTGGGGGCGACCGTGGGTGGGTGTTTTAGTTTAATGTGGGGGTAGCACTGTGCCCGCCTTCTTGTCAGGCAGTAATTACTCAGACTGCTGAGCAACTCTGGCAGGGAGACCCCCATGGACAGATGGAGGTGTTCTCCGCCTAAGTTGAATGGCAGCCCCCGATGTCCTGCACTGCAGGGTCTTGGGGCACATGCTCATTTCCTAATGGGTGCCAGGGCAACTCATTTAGGACAGGGGCTGTGGGGCAATGTTATAAAAGGATGGGGGACTTCTATCACCAGTGGGCCCACCTCTGCCTAGGGAAAGGCCCTAAGGGATACGGGGCCTGCTAGGGAGAAGCCATTACTCTGCTGGAGCCAGTTTTTCCCCCTTGGAACTCACAGCTGCAGCCAGAGCTAAAGCTGCCCACAGGCTGGGCCTTAGTGTCCTGAATGGGGAGGGGCTGGACTCACGGGGTCCCTGGAATTGAGATCCTACACCCTGGGGGTCCAGAGAACCTGAGGGAATGGGAAAGTGCAGGCTGGACTCTTATCAAGCTGACGGGGTGTTCCTTGGACCCATGTTGGCCACATTCCTGTCCAAAGCTGTGATTGTCCTAAGAGCATCAGTTGGTGGTCTGAGGGGCAGAGCACTGACCCCTTCTGGTCCTCCCCTTGGCTGCTCATTCCCAGCCTGCCCAGCCAGCTGTCCTCTCTGGGCAGTCTTCCAGGCAGGGCCCGTCCCTGGCTGCTTGTTTTTCACTTCTCCATGCACCTTACTTAGGAGTTTCCAAGCAGGGAGGGCCTCCAGGGGAGCCCGAGGCCACAGAGCGCCTTAAAGGGCCAGCTGTGCTCACATAGAGAGCAGAGAGGAAGATGGTGCCAGAGGGCTGCATGGGCAAACGGCCCTGGGGGACGATTGCTCTATGGGGCAGACCTTGCTGAAAGCCAGTCCTGCAGGTACTCTGCTCTTCCAAATGTCAAGGCTGTCTCACTGGCTACCCTGCCTTCTCTTTGGGATTCCAGGAGCTTATGCCACTGATCAGGAGAGAGGCTTCCTAGGCCTGAGGGGCAGCCTAGGCAGGGCAAACGTTGGCCAGAATCCCGAAGGTTTAAGCAGTCGAGTCCTTAGACTTCCCCACTCTCCCAGGAAAGCACCTTCAGGCTGGGGGCCTTCCCCTGGTAGCAGTTTATCACAGGTGAACCTTCCACACTGTCGGTTCTAAAGGTGTAAGGGCAACCCAGCGCTCCGGAAACCGGCACCAAGACTTAACTTGGAACTGGTTCGGTGGGTGCTGAGTTCTGTCCTGTCCGAGCAATGGGGTCCTCTGAGGCAGGGAATGCGGCCCCACCCATAGGCATCCAGGGCTTATCAGGAGGTGGGAGAGATTGAGGGGAGCTGAAGGAGGACCCTGTGGTGTCCCCATTTACAAGACTCCGCCCGCAGAACTGGGGTAGGGAGTCGGCAAATAGGAGGGCACTTGTCCGGGAGAACCAGGTTCAAGCTGCCCGGAAGTGGAGGAGGGGACAGGGTCGCCGGGAGAACGCAACTGCTGTGGCCGGAGACCACTAGGGGCTCCCGAGAGTCTCGACCTTCCCGGCTGACCTGGGGGTCCACTCTAGCCCCACCCCTATCTTTCTCCTTCACGGTCCCCGCCCCGCAAATCCCCGCCCCTCGCTGGCCGATCGGCGATCGATCGCACTGTCTGCGCTCTCCTCGTTCTTCTAGCGCTGTCTTTTTGGTCCCAACGTGGGCCAGCTGGTGATGGCGGCGCTGGTTGCGGCCGAGGCCACAGAGTCCGGCAGCCGAAACGGCCCGGGCAGAGGTGGGTGCTAAAACGCTGCGGCCTCCGGACCTCGCATCTCGGGGTAGGGCCCCCAAGTCAGGGACAGGACCCTTTAATGGCGGCGGCGCGTTTCTCCTCCAGACCCAGAAGGCCTTGCCGTCGCTCGCTCTGGGCGGCTGTCGCTGGAGCCCAGGACGACAGGTCTTTCTTTTGCAGCCATAGGGCACGATCGGGAGCAGCCCCTCCTAGGAGCTTGTAGTCCTCAAGCCGGAAACGCTACCCGCCCTGCCTTGGCGGGCAGACAGACGCCTGAAGACTCACGGATAAGACGTACCCGACGGGGAGGGAAGGAGCCAGGCGCGTTGCCCTGGGCATTCCACAAGTGTGCCTTCGGGGAATGCTTCAGGAAAGATGCACAAGGTTTCATTCACCTGGCACTTATTGAGCGCCCGCTGAATGCCAGGCCTGTGCTAGGTGCAGGGACTAGACTGCAGCCCTGCCCTCAGGGATCTCACAGTCTACCGAGGAATGCTGACGTAAACAGAAGGTTACAGCCAAATGATAAAGAAGGAAGCGCCTACTGGCCCTTGGGACAAATCGAGCTGCTACGACTAGCAGCTCCCACACCCCAACAACCACAAGGGACTTGGGCCTCTGCAACAGGAGCTTCTGAGAGGGGCGGTCCCAGAGACGCAGGCTTGTGTTTCATGGCCTTTGAAACATCTGAACAAGTACCATAGCAGTGGTAACATTCAAATCTGGACTTAGGGTCCCAAGCCTGCCATTCTAGTTCTCCACTGCACCATCACCACCACCACCACCCCCCATGCATCAGCCCTCCACCCCCCTCCTCTCCCGCCAACACACACACAGAGGCTGAAGTGTCAGGTCTGGCAGGATCCCTGGCAGAAGTTCTGGCAAATAGTACAGGCTCAATAAATATTCGCTGAATAAATTCATTTCTCTCCTTGTCACATTCCCAAACTGTCTGGTGCCTAAAGGGATACCAGGGTTGGGCTAAACTGAATTATGGGGAGTAGGATGCAGATGAAGGGCTGCAGCCTTCCTAAAGGGCTACAATGCTTCTTCTCCTTTAATCAGGGGTTTGTAATTATTTGTGTACCTGCATTTGCCACCACTAGACTACTAGGCCCTAAAGGGCAAGGTCACTCTTCTGTCCTTACCTGTTTGCCCACAGTCCTGACTAGAGTGTATTCTTTCCATCCTTCCTGGGGTGGGAAGTGGGGTAGAATGATGGAACTGGGGAACTTGTTAAGTCAGTTAAATGTATGGTGTTTATTTCCCTTTTGAATGAGGAGAGGGAAGAGTGCAGGAATTAACCAGTGTAGACATAGTCAGTGGGACTCAAGTAAGGAAGGCAGTCTTTTAAATTAGTACTTACAACAGTTTGCTTATAGATCTCATATCTAGGATCTCAGAACTTCAAGGTGTTCTCAGGGGCTGGGAGGAGAGGGACATTTTCCCAGCTGGTTGGGCTGGCTGGGCTCTTGGGGTTTCCTCAGGATTGTTCTCTATCAAGGAGCAGTTGTGTGGACTTTTTTTTCATTTGCCTCTCAGTTGAGTCCCCTGGTGTCAACTTACTCTCCTGAGGTAAGAGCTGAGCCACATGCTCAAGTCCTTGATTCCCAATAATCTCATAACATGGAAATTAATTATACAGATTTCCTCTTAGCTTAATGGGTTGTCTTTCCAGCTTCAGGATGAACTCAGTGGGGAAGAAGGCTGGGCCAATCCCCTTGGCATCTAGGATCTGGGCCTTAAACTTGGGTGGTGTTAACAGCTCACTCAGGTCTGGCTGTGGTTTAGGCCAGGCACCAACCAACTCAGGCCTTGCACTCATCCTAGGTCGAGCCCCTCGGGGCCGCTTGGCCAATCAGATACCCCCTGAGATCCTGAACAATCCCCAGCTGCAGGCAGCCATTCAAGTGCTGCCTTCCAACTATAACTTTGAGATTCCCAAGACCATCTGGAGGATCCAACAGGCCCAGGCCAAGAAGGGTGAGCCCATAAGCTTTGAGTGGGTGGGGGAGGAGAGGTTGCCTGGCCGAGCCAGGGGCAGTGTCCCATCCCAGGCTCTTCCCAGCCCTCTGCTCATGTCTCTGCTCTGTCTTGCAGTGGCCTTACAAATGCCTGAAGGCCTCCTCCTCTTCGCCTGTACCATCGTGGATATCTTGGAAAGGTGAGCCTTGGGCCACTGACGAAGCTGAACCAAGACCTTCCCCATGTCCATTACAGCTCTGCCTGTTGGCATCATTTTTTCCTTCTGGACCTCTGCCTTACCGTGTTCCTTCCCACAGCCATACACACACCAAGGGAAAAACCCCAAACTAAACTCCTAGCCTGCCGCAATCCCTGCTTGTCTCTGTAAGTCTCCCCTTCTCTAAAAGAAATTGGGAGGGAGAAATGAGTCAATTCCAGTATCTTCAAAGGTGGGCCCACAGCAGGTGGTGGGGCCTGAGGAAGAAGCTAAGAGTCCTCAGAGTTGACCCTGCAGTGGGCTGGGTGGTCAGCGTGGGGTCTGGCTTGGGGGAAACTTTTTCTCTGGCACATTTGGAGGAGTGAGGCAAGAGGGGCTTGGCAGAGGGAGAAGCGCATAGGAGATGGTATTCAGTTCCTCTACCTCCCTCATCTAAGTTTCTTCAATACAATGAGCCATCCTTGGGAGGGGGGTGAGTGCTCAGCCATCTGGAACCAGCACAGGAACGGGGAGGGCGAAAGAAGAAAGGGGAGGTCATCTCGTGATGGGAACCTCCCACTTCCCTGCTGCTGCCCTACCCCCACCCTGCTCCTCATCCCCGCCGCCACAGACTCACTTCCCTGCTCCCACCCTCTTGCCCCTTGGGGATGCTCTCTGGGGCTCGGGCCAACTTGCATACATTTTAATCTATAAAAAATTAAGTGCTCTGGCTGACTCAGACGCCTGGGCTGCATTCTAAGGAGCTGAATTATCTGCTTCTGTGCACAGCCTGATTTGGGGAGAGGGGGGAGCTGCCTGGCAGAAGCTCAGCTTTCCGCACCACACCCCCAAGAGAGGAATGGGGAGACCCCATGACACTGAGCCAGACTCCACGCCCCAGGGGTGGGTCTCAGGGAAGAGCTAGTCCTCTGGCCCCATTCCTGTGGTGAGTTCAGGGAGAGTGGGGTCTTCCCCAGCCACCCCATCCCCCAGTGATTCAGGCCTGGCAGCAGATCCCATGGCAATGTGCTGGCCAGAGCCCACTCTTCCTGACGCATGAGGTGTGTGGGTGGCGCCATGTGCTGCGGAGGAGCTGTCCATGGGTCCCCCCATCCCGGGCACAGAGGGCCCTGACTAAGGGTGGGGAGGTAGCAGTGGGTCTGGGCGACGGGCAGGCTATGTGTATCCACACACACGTGCCCACACACGTCATGGTGCCAGGGTGTGGGAGTGGGTGTCTTTGCCCCTGTGTGCATGCTCATTGCTCTGGGCGGGAGGAGTTGGGGCGGCGGAGGTCTGTGTTAGACCCCCTGTATGCCAGGCTGAGGGTTGGGGGTCCCTCTTGCAGTCTGAGCCTGGGCAGAGGAATAAGGATGCTACAGAGTCCGTCCTCATACAGCTACGGTTCCAGGAGCTGCTGCCAGTCCTGGGGGAGGTAGCAGCTGGGCCCCTCCTACTCTGTTGGCAGAAGTGGCAGCTGCCAACCCAAGGGATTGGGAGAGGTAGGGAGAGTGGAGCTGGGCCCTGAGATACCGCCACAGTTAGGTTCTCTGCTACCTCCTTGTGTCACTGTCCCATTGTTCCCCACCCCGACAGGTTCACGGAGGCCGAAGTGATGGTGATGGGTGATGTGACCTACGGGGCTTGCTGTGTGGATGACTTTACCGCAAGGGCCCTGGGAGCTGACTTCCTGGTGCACTATGGCCACAGCTGCCTGGGTACGGCAGACCAGGACACCCAGACCCTGGCAGGGAGGTGGGACTGCACGCTCATCTCCATCACAGTGCCTTGTCCTGCTTGTATGCACAAGGTGCCTCCCGGTTTCTGGGATGGCCTTGGCCTCCCTGCACTGCAGGTGGATCTTTCCTTTGGATTTGGTTGCCTTGGAAACCATGCTGCTGTCCCAGATGCGGGTGTTTGAAAGGCTGTTGGTGGTAGAGCAGGCTGGGCCCCCAGCCGAGTGACAGAGATGGAGCTTCTAAAAGACCTGTGACAACACCCTCCCCACCTCCCCCAACCCCTCCCTCTAACCCTCAGGCTAAAGCCACTGGTCCTGGCTACTCAGAAACCTTGGCCCGGGCCAGGCCCTCTGCCCCTCCTGCCTTCCAAAACAGTCTCCTGAACTCTTCCCTCCTCCCAGTTCCCATGGACACCTCGGCCCAAGACTTGCGGGTGCTGTACGTCTTTGTGGACATCCGGATAGACACTGCCCACCTACTGGACTCTATCCGCCTCACCTTTCCCCCAGCCAGTGCCCTTGCGCTGGTCAGCACCATTCAGTTTGTGTCAACTTTGCAGGTAAGTGGGCAGACAGTGGCCAGTCTCCAGGCTCTTCCTGGATCCCCATGGCAGGTGCTCCAGGCTGGTCCTATGGCCCTGCCTCTCCTTCCGCATCCACTTGCTTCCCTTCCCTCATTATCCCTACAGGCAGCTGCCCAAGAGCTGAAAGCTGAGTATCGTGTGAGTGTCCCACAGTGCAAGCCCCTGTCCCCCGGGGAGGTCCTGGGCTGCACGTCCCCCCGTCTACCCAAGGAGGTGGAGGCTGTTGTGTAAGTGAAAAATGGGGTGCCGGTCATAGAGACGTAAGAAATATACCCTAGGAGGGAGCTGAGGTTCATCATCCAGGGAAGGAAACTGAGTCTAAAGCTCCTTAGCCATTCGCTCAAGGTCACCTTGCAAGATGGGGACCAAATAGGGTTTCAGGTTTCCTGTCTCCCTCTCCAGTGCTCTGTCCAACATCCAGAAGGCTATGCCCTGGGTGGAGCAGGAATCAGGGCCTGATGGGGGGGATGAGGGTGGGCTAGAAATGGTGGGAATATAATTGGAGAAGATGGATGGGCACGCCCAGGCTGCAGCCCCATTAATTTAGCATCCGGACAGCTAACAAGCAGGAGCAGCATGTCTCCTGCTGCCTAATTATTTTAGGTAATGGAAATGCTTAATGTTGTGTGAACGCAGCCAGCCCCGGAGCCGACAGCTCCCCCGGCTAAGACTGGGGAGGGGAGCCCCATTCCCAGCTAATGGCAGGGAAGGAGGGAGGGGCACTCCCCAGACTCAGCCCCACCGCTGGGGCTGCTGCTGCTCCCACAAGCCTTGCTGCACCCACACAGGACATCCCTGCCCCTAGCAGGCCCACCTCAGGGCCTTCCCCAGCCCAGACCTGGGAGCCCTGCTCCCTGAGGGGCATTCCCCCTGTGCCTGTGCCTACATAACTCTGAGCTCATAGATGCCTACCCCTGGGGGCGTCATGGTGTGTGTTGGAAGGAGGGACACCCTGAGTGTTGGCCATTCATCAAAATTTGGTGTGATCTCCAAGACAGAAGGAGCTGCCATGCAGATTGTCTTCCATGCTCTGGCCTCTCCATGGTCTGGGAAGGTACTGTTAGGGACAGCATCTCCTAGGCATGCTTGGTACAGCCTGATGGGTAAGCCTAGAATCAAGTCCCAGATATACTGCTTAATAGCTGTGTGACTTTGGGCAAGTTTCTTAACATCCCTGAACCTCACTCGTATCTTTTGTGAAATGGGGCTACTATAGGTAGCAGCTTGGAGGATTACCTCATAGGACTGAGTGAAGTTGTACATGTCAGGTGTTTAGCCCAGGCCTGGTACACGGAAGGCACAAGCCCAGTAAACAGTGGCTGTTATTACAACTCAATAACTGGACCCAAGAGCTAGTTTGGGCAGAGAGTAGCCAGTATATACCCTGAAAGCTCATTTATGGCATAGATGACACCCTGAACACTACTTCCCACATCTATATTGAGCTAGGTGAGGGAGCATCTGTCACTCCACCTCCAAGTTAGGATCTAGATCTAGAGCCTTACCATGGCCTTGGCTGTCCCTTTACTCTTCCCCTAGAAGGTCGGGGTGGGGAGAGGTGCAGTTCTTAGATTCTGCATTACATAGCTAGAGGGGCCTTAATGGTCATCCAATTCAAACTTATTTTACATGTGAAAAAACCAGGATGGGGGTCTTCCCTGGTGGTGCAGTGGTTAAGAATCCACCTGCCAACGCAGGGGACACGGGTTCCATCCCTGGTCCAGGAAGATCCCACATGGGGCGGAGCAACTAAGCCCATGCGCCACAACTACTGAAGCCCGCGTGCCTAGAGCCCATGCTCCACAACAAGAGAAGCCATCTCAGTGAGAAGCCCGTGCACCACAACGAAGAGTAGACCCCACTCGCTGCAACTAGAGAAAGCCGGCGCACAACAACGAAGACCCAACGCAGCCAAAAACACCCAAAAACAAAACAGGGTGGGTGGGGTGGGGTGAGGGGGGCAGTGTGTGTGAAATGATGCTTTGTCCCAGTTCACATACACAGTCAGCAGCATAGCCAAGAACTCAGTCCTCTGGACCTCCGAGCCAGTGCCTGCTTCTTCTGGTGCCCCACCCCACACTTACTGTTCCCTTTCTCCCCCCTGCAGATATCTTGGAGATGGCCGCTTCCATCTGGAGTCTGTCATGATTGCCAACCCCAGTGTCCCCGCTTATCGGTATGGACTGAGCTGGGCTGACCAGCTGGGAAGGGGGTGGGGTTCCCTGCCACTGAAACCCTCAATCAGCCCAAACTTCCTCATCCCTTGGCCACTTAACAGCCCCCGGCCCTAAGGATCTGAGGCACTTGGGTTCTGAATCTGGGTATCAGGAGAAGGGTTGCTGCTGCACAGCACCTACCCATCCCCTGGAATCACACCTGGATCCTAGACCCCTCTCCCACTCTTGCCTGCTCGAGTTGTGGAACTGATCTTCCCAAAGACAATCTCTGCTCTTGCCTCTGTTCTTTTTTTTTAATTATTTTTTAAATTATTTATTTATTTATTTATTTATGGCTGTGTTGGGTCTTCGTTTCTGTGCGAGGGCTCTCTCTAGTTGTGGCAAGTGGGGGCCACTCTTCATCGCCGATGCGCGGGCCTCTCACTATCGCGGCCTCTCTTGTTGCGGAGCACAGGCTTCAGACGCGCAGGCTCAGTAATTGTGGCTCACGGGCCCAGCTGCTCCGCGGCATGTGGGATCTTCCCAGACCAGGGCTCGAACCCGTGTCCCCTGCATTGGCAGACGGATTCTTAACCACTGCGCCACCAGGGAAGCCCTTGCCTCTGTTCTTAATTGCCTGCATGCAGCCTGAGGGTTCAGGAGACCAAGGGGCCGAGTCGGGGAGCTGTGTATATAGCACAAATCCTGTAAGTGGCTGTCACTGTGACCATGACAGCTTCTTTTCCAGATACGACCCGTACAGCAAAGTCCTGTCCAGAGAGCACTATGACTACCAGCGCATGCAGGCCAACCGCCAAGAAGCCATAGCCACTGCCCGCTCAGCTAAATCCTGGGGTCTCATCCTGGGCACTTTGGGCCGCCAGGGCAGTCCCAAGATTCTGGAGGTCAGAGGGCTCGGGATGGCCTCTGGAAAAGAGGACTAACTGGGAACCGAGCTGGGAAAATCAGTAGCCTAAGGGATTTAGCTTTGGCTGCTTGATCATGGGGACCCCAGCTCTGCCTCCCTCTCCCAACAGCACCTGGAATCTCGGCTCCGGGCCTTGGGACTTCCCTTCGTGAGGCTGCTGCTCTCTGAGATCTTCCCCAGCAAGCTTAGCCTTCTTCCTGAGGTGGATGTGTACGTTTCCCCACCTTACCTGTCTAGCTATGACTCTGGCTAAAAAAGCTTAGAATCTGGGTCCTGCCCAGCACCTATTGAAGGCTGGAGTCGGTGCTTCCATGATCATGAAACTTTAGTGTTTACAGAGCACTTGTCCAGCAGGGACTACCTTTGGCTGTGGGTCTTCCCTACTTTGTCTGGCTTGGGGGCTTACAGGCAACGGCAGCATCATAGTCCATTCCGCATGAGATGAGTTGGAGGCGTGGTTGGCACCTGCACTGTACCAGGCACTAAATTTGATTCTGGGGATATTATTGCAAATGAGCTGCCCAGGCCCTCCTTCAGAAAGCTCATAGTCAGTGGAGGAAACAGGAGAAAACAAGCAACACCATAGTGTTATTCTTTTTTTTTTTTTTTTTAACATACTTATTTATTTATTTTTGGCTGTGTTGGGTCTTCGTTGCTGGGCGTGGGCTTTCTCTAGTCGCAGTGAGCGGGGGCTACTCTTGGTTGCGGTGCGGTGGCTTCTCATTGCGGAGCATGGGCTCTAGGCATGCGGGCTTCAGTAGTTGTGGCTCGCGGGCTCTAGAGTGCAGGCTTAGTAACTGTGGCGCACAGGCTTAGCTGCTCCGCAGCATGTGGGATCTTCCTGGACCAGGGCTCGAACCCTTGTCCCCTGCATTGGCAGGCGGATTCTTAACCAGTGTGCCACCAGGGAAGTCCCCATAGTGTTATTCTAAACAGCAGTAGGTGACAGTCTAGAATAGTAAGCACGCATTGGCTGTGTTGGGGACACAGCCATGTTCTTCAGCATGCTGCCCAGGAACAGGGGGGCCCCCCCTTGGATCTGACGTGACTTCCCCTCCCAGGTGGGTGCAGGTGGCATGTCCACGCCTCTCCATTGACTGGGGCACAGCCTTCCCCAAGCCGCTGCTCACACCCTATGAGGTAACACCACGTTTTGAAAATCCCTGGGAGAGAGGGGTCTTTGCTCCTAGTTCTGTATAGGAGGGGATCCGAAGTGGGGTGGGTGGGCAGCACTTAGTTACAGCTGAGCCAGTTCCTAGCTGTGTGGCCTTGGAAGTCCCTTCACCTCTCTGAACCTCACATTTCCTCTCTGTGCTATAGGGATATAGTAGGACCTTCGTAGGCCGTCGTGAGGGCAGAATTAAATAATCCTGCGTAGAAAAATGTTGGCAGATGTTACTGTCCGGTGTTTCTCCTCTAGGCGGCAGTGGCCCTGAGGGACATTTCCTGGCAGCAGCCCTACCCTATGGACTTCTACGCCGGCAGCTCCTTGGGGCCGTGGACGGTGAACCACGGGCGGGATCGGCTGCTCCAGCACCCGGGCCGGCCGGCGCTGGGGAAGGTAGGAAGGAACCTCAAGGAGGGCGGAGAGGCTTGGGCGCGGCCAGACATTGGCCGCCTCCTTGGTGACGCGAGCCGAGCCCGCCGCCTTGCGGCCGCTACGGGAAATGCGTGTCAGCGGGGTGGGGAACGCCGGAGAAGCGGGACCGTGACCAAAGTCGGCCACCTCAGGTTCAGGAGAGGCCCGCGCGCCCCTTTCCAGCCGTGGCTTGCGAGGCTTGCAGCTGCAGAAACGAGGAGGTCGCGCCGCCCGCTCCCTGAAACGCTCCTTCGTCCCAGGTATCAGCTCCAGCTCTGGCCGGGCCGCACCCTCTCTCCGTTGTCATGGCAACGCCCACTCTCTCTGAGGCCCGCCTCCAGGGTGGTGCCGGCATTGGGTTCCGTCCCCTTATGTTCAACTTCCGCTCGGGGAAAGACCGCTTCCGGTCCCTCTGGCGCTTGCCCAGAATTATGGCTACGTCTCAGCCTTTGCGGGTCTTGTGTCTGGCCGGTTTTCGGCAGAGCGAGCGGGGCTTCCGCGAGAAGACTGGAGCGCTGCGGAAGGCGCTGCGGGGCCGCGCAGAGCTTGTGTGCCTCAGCGGCCCGCACCCGGTCGCGGACGCAGCGGGCCCTGAGGGCGCCGGGCCAGACCCCGGTGAGATGAGCCCTGCCCGGAAATGCGCTCAGTCTTCTCTGTCTTGCCTCGTCCCCGTAACGCCTGCCTGCACACAGCCACCCTTGCCCTCCCCTCATTTCTGCCACCCTCCCACCTCATTCTGCCTATGCCCTCCATCCCTCCCACCCCAGCCCCTCGCTCAAATTCCAGCCTGGCCCTCCCAGACTTCCACCTTGTCTCCTCTCCAGGTCAGTCTGTTCCCCCCTCATTTTCCCCAGACTTTATTCTTTCCTTCAGCCTCCTCTCTTTCCCTCACTCCCTTTCTCATTTCCCTCCCCCTGGATTTACCCTTTCCCTAACTCTGAACTCTTCCCCCTCATCGCTGTAGGGCCCTGCCCTCCGGAGGAGCAACCTCGAGGCTGGTGGTTTTCCAAACAGGAGGCAGACGTTTTCTCGGCACTGGAAGAGCCCACGGTGTGCAGAGGTCTGGAGGAAGCCCTGGGAACGGTGGCACAGGCACTGAGCAAGCTGGGGCCTTTCGATGGGATCCTTGGTTTCAGCCAGGGGGCCGCGCTAGCAGCCCTTGTGTGTGCCCTTGGCCAAGCCGGCGATCCCCGCTTCCCTTTGCCCCGGTTTATCATCCTGGTATCTGGTTTCTGTCCCCGGGGCCTTGGCCTCAAGGAAGCCATCCTGCAGGGCCCCTTGTCACTGCCTTCCCTCCATGTTTTTGGGGACACCGACCGCGTCATCCCCTCTCAGGAGAGTATGCAACTGTGTAGCCGATTCGCTGGAGCCATCGCCCTCACCCACTCTGGTGGCCACTTCATTCCGGCAGCCGCGCCCCAGCGCCAGGCCTACCTCCAGTTCTTGGACCAGTTTGCAGAGTGAAAGATCAACAAATGCCTTTGCCTCTGCATTCCCTCTCCACCCCCCACCCCCTAATGGGGACACATGACCTTGATGCAGCCTCTATAATCCCTGTCCTCCCCTTCTTTCCCCTACTGTGATCTCAAGAGACAAATATCAGTACGTAAGACTCAAATTTTATAAGCCCAGCTCTGCACTCAAGAAAAAGAGGATTAGGAGGCCTAATGGACTTTGACCATGGCATCTGATATTCAAATATGAAAAAGGTCAGTGGAGCCCTGGATGAGTGGAGGGTAACACGAAAAGCAGAGACTGGCAGCGCTGTGACTGCCACACAATAAAGTGGTGATTTGGATTTTGAGCATCTTTTCCCTGGTATACACAGGAAAACTCTTTATTAAAAAAAAAAAAAAAAAAAAAAAAGTGGATTCCTCGCCATCCACACAGCCTCCAGGGCAGCACCAAGCAGGGAGGTGTTTCCAGTTATGAACCCCCAGGACAAGCTCATGCATGTGTGCACGTAGACACTTACACATTACTGGTGGAAGTCTTAAGTCCCAACCTGAAAGAAAGGAGGCCTCCCTGAAACAGGGAAGAATTTACATCTGAGAAGCTGGGGGAAGAGATCAATTGGCAGGGCTCCGCCTGGGCCATACTGAGTTTTGGCTTCCTCCATCCTGATCCCTAAGAGTGTTGTGTTGGCCTGTCAAAACCTGGCTTCATATGTTCTCTGCTTTCTCCACCGTAACAGTCTTACCCCTCCGAACTATGAGCTTGAAGGGTGGGATGGTGCTAGACCTTGATGGAAGCCAAAGACAGCACAGAAGTAACCTTCTTCTAAACTTGACCCTATTTGCAGCGTTTGAGATTGATGCTACTCTGTAGAGATTGCAGCCAAGGCCTAAGCAGCCCATCTGGTTTGAAAGTGCTGTTATTCCTAGACACTCTAAAGACTGCTTACTTCAGCCATTTCCCCCACTTCCAGGGCCTTCATCCCCAGCCTGCCCTGCCTCTGCAGACTCACCAGCTTGTTCCTTTTCTGGAAGATGGCAACAGGCCCTGTCTGGCCCTCAAGTATGGCTGCCCCAAGTAGTTTAGTAATTGAGCAGGAATTGAGACTAGGAGATTGTAGCACAAATACTCTAGCCATCCTGAGACAACAAGACAAATAGTCTGAAATTACCTGTAATTCTGAGTTCTTCACAACGGACAGCAGCTGTCCAAGATTTTTTAAAAAGAAAAAGAAAAAAAAAAAAAAAAAGCAGGAGTTACCTGCCCAGACAGACCCAGTTTACTGAGTCTGGAACCTTTACAGCAGAAAGTGGGGTTGGGGAGAAAGTTCTCCCTTGCTACAGTCTGCTACTGCCTTGTTCTTGGTGGGTTTTTTTGTTTTGTTTTTGGTTGTTTTAAAGGGATCCCTTCCTTGGCAAAAGGAAGAGACTGAAATGGACTGAATTACTCCTATAGACCTGTTGGCTTTGGCCCATAGAATTTTAGAAAAAGTTGGGATTATGATACTTAAAAATTTTGGAATTTCACACAAATACAGATTCCTCGCTTCTCCGGAAATAAGCAGTTCAGGATGGATAGCAGTGAGTAGATATGCAGCTAAGGGCTCACATGCCCTCATGGCAATCACAGCAAGGCCCCAAGCGTTGAAAATGATGCCAACTTGGGATCATTGGAAGGAGTAAAGGAGAGAGGGAAAGACATTTGGGGAATGAATTTTAAGGCAGGGTTTAAAGTTGGAAGGGTGACGTTGAAGACCAGAGCAGTGTCCGGTGGAGCAGAAGTGAGGAGGTAAAAATTCCCCTGAGAATCAGAATGTCTGACCTAGAAGGAAACAGATCATGTGGTCCACTGGTTCCCAACAAGTGAGATACGTCCTCTCCCATCATGCCCTCCAGGAACAATGGGGAATCTTAAGGGGTTATTCCTCCCACCCTCCACATGGATTCCATGGGCCATTTGCATCAGGATCATGTTAAACCTTGGATTCCTGGGGCCAACTCCAGAGCTACTGGGACCCAGGAATCTGCATTTTGACAAACCATCCTGGTCATTCTCATGCAATGAAATACTTGAAAGCCACCGCCTTAGAGAGTAGAGTGTAAGTCTCTGGTAAATATGTGTAATTTTAAAAAGCCCCCCATGTGATTCTCATGCAGTCCACTAGGGAAAGGGAAGAAGCTCTCCTGTTAAGAATCATTGATCTAACATTTTCAACTAAGGAAAATGAGGTCTAGAGGATAGGAAGAGGAATATAATTTACTGAGTGCTAACTATGCCAGACATTGTGCTAAGCAGAAGTTTTAGTTAGCTAGTTTAATCATCTCACAACTTCATAAGGTAGATACTGTTATTAACCTAATTTTACAACTGAGGAAAGAGGCACAGAGAGGCTAAGTAACTTACCCAAAGTTGGATTCAGATCCAAGAACTCCCATTCTTGACCTTTACTAGTCATTGTTTTCTCTGCAGCTTCACAGAAGATGAGCAGAGAGGCCACCACTCGCTACTGTTGGACAGTATGTCCTGCGTGGGCCTCACCTTCCTAATCCATAAAATAGGTTGGCGGTGCGGTGCCCTAAGTGATTTTCAAGATACTAAAAAACTCTAACATTGTACAGTCAGTCCTTTGGTTTTTTCCCCTCTCTGACCACCTTCAGATGGGTTCAGACTGCAAAAGACTTTGTCTCTTCAAAACATCCCTACCATTTCTCTTTTCTACCTCTCACTCCACCTCTAGAGTTCCTAAAGCTCTTGGGAGAGAGAGTCCCTAAGCAAAGAACCCTCAACAGCCCCAGTCCTAGAGCTTCTGCTCAGAGAAATGTGTCCCCCTCCCCTGTTCATTCTAAGTGCCCAGAGCTGGGGTCTCCCACCACCACCACCCCCTTACAAGGACATAGTAGCCTAAGAGAATACTTAAGATCGAAATAGCTTTCTGCCGTTTGCAAAGATTTTTACTTATATGATCTTATTTGGTCCTCACAACAGGCCTGCCAGAAAGGAGGGATTATTATCTCATTTTATGGAAGGCTCAGAAACAACATGGCCCCTTAACAACCAGTTGATGGTGATGCCAGGTTGGACCGCCTGCTTCCCAGTGCACTACGCCCATGTGCACACACTACAGATGTCCACCGGATTCCAGAATCAGGTGCATTTTAATCCAAGACCTCAGTGTCCTTGGGTGGGAAGAAAACGTGTGGGTGTTGATTAGCTGTGAAACCAGCACCAGCTGCCTTAGAAGTAGTTTAGAAAAGGAGGGGGTATGGAGAGGTAGAGAAAAACTGGATTAATGGGTGGCAGGGCTGGGTTGCATTAACCATTCCCAACACCGTCCCTTGGGAGGTCCTGAACCCAATGAACAACAGTCAGCCCGTGGGTGATGATGGTGGTGGCAGGTGACATGCAGAATGTTTTTGAAGAGGTCATTGCTTACACTTCACTGGCCCAAGAGGACTTCAGCTCCTCTGGTATTTACTCCCCCTCTTTTGGGTTAATTTGAGACATTGTCTAAAACTGGAATACAGCATCTAAAGATAGACTGAGGTGAGGAGGCTGGTATGTTCAGACAACGGTTTAAGGACTGGTTAACTTTACAAGTTTTATGGCTTCCTGAGGGTTGGGGAACCCTTCTTATCCTTCAAGACCCAGAGGGAAAAAGAGAGGGAAGAGGAGTGAGGGAAGGCTGTGACTCCATCAGGACATGGGTTCAAGGTTTACCCTTTGCCCTCTGCCTACTCAGCTAGGGGTTCCTGGAAGAATGAGGTCGTGGCGCATTCAGGAAAACTTTCCTCCGCCTACCCGCTTCGGTCCCCAGGATGCAAACATTTTTCCAGGTCCCAGCAGCCTCCCTCCCACCAAGGAGATAAAAAGAACCCAAATCCCAGAACTACCCCTTCTCTCACAATCCCCTGGGTGCAGTACCTCGGCTAGGAGGACAGGACGGTCACTGAGGGGGACGGTCAGGCATACTCCGCAGACCGCGCTTCTTTCTCTGCCTCGGTGGATGCCCGGCTCCGGAGTAGCCCGCCTCCCTGCGCCTCACCTCCCGCCACCCCCGCAGACACATGGGCTCTCGATTCGCCGCCTCCGCTTCCTCCTGCTCCGAGTCTCCCCCATCCCGGCCCCGGCGGTGCGCTGCGCGGCGCGGCGCGTGGGCGTGCTGCGGGGCGACCATGGCTGTAGACTGTTACCTCCGGTTCCCACAGTAACAATCGAAAGCCACGGTTGCCCTGGAGACGCGGGGGCGGGGCGCGCGCTGCTGACGGCACTACGGCAGCTCCAGTTAGGCTGACGTCAGGACCGCGGAGTGGGGGGACGGCGGCGGCGCGGGCGCGGGCGGGGGACGGCGCTCTCGGCAGGGGCCGGGCGCTGGACTCCTGGGGCTGTGAGATGTGCGTGTAGGCCGGCAGCCCCTCAGTAGCCCTTGGGGACCGGGGACGGGACGGCTCGATGGCGGTGCCCGCGCCGGATCAGCACCGCGGACAGCGGCGGCGCGGGCAGCGAGGGCGGGGCTGAGGGACCCTCGGGGACAGAGGGGCCGGGGGCGCGGCAGGTGGCCCGGTCCGCGGTCCTGGGGCGGGGCCAGGCGTCGGTGGCCGTGACTGGAGACTGTTACTGAGGGCGGCCCGGGCAGTAAGCAGTCTAGAGCCAAGGTGCCGGCGCGCTGCCCGGGCAGGGTGGCTCCGTCGCCCGCAGCTGGGGGCGCTGCTGCTCTTCCTCCCCCGCGTCTCCAGCCCGTCTCTGACCCAGCGCTTGCGGACAGGCACGTGGCCCTTGACGTCAAAACCCTGTGACGTCAAAGATGTCCCTGCAGAGAGGCACTTCCGGCTGCGGGGAGGGGGCGGGCGATGGGGGGCGGGGCAGTCCGGCCGAGGCCCCGCCCCCGCCTGGTCCTGAGAGGACAGCTCCTCCTGCAGAGGCGGGAAGTTGGGGGCGCTGAGGGACCAGCTCGACGGGACGGGGAGGGGGCGCCCCCGGCTGAATGAGGGGAGGGGCCCCGAGAAAGCTGCGGCCAGGGCGGTGGGTAGGTGGGCGTCTGTCTCTCGCCGGCGCCCCAGCTCAGGCGACCGGGGGCAGCGAGGCTGAGTCACCGCTCTGCGGGGAGGAGAGGAGGGGGCGCATCTCCTGGGGCGCCAGCACCTTCGTCCCACTTTCTTGGGAGGATGGCGCAGGAGCTCCAGGAAGAGCCGCAGGGACTCTGAGGTCCGTCCTCTGACCGACGCTCCTCCGAAGTGGCTGCGTCTCCATCCGGGCGCAGGCAGGTGCTGCACAGGGTTCTGCGTACGCCTCCGGCTCCGGCTCCAGCAGTTGCGAGTGGACCCTCGTCCCCTCCACCCTGTCCCCAACCCCACCCCTTAGGGGCCCCTCTAACCTGCAGCCTGTCGGTCTCCTCCTTGCCCTCCAGTCCGTGTCCGTGCCCGTGCATCGGTCCATCTGTCGCCCGTTGGTCGGTCAGTCCCGCTTACCTGTCGGCTGTATTGCGTCCGCGCCCGCTCGCCTCCCGCAGCCGGGCTGGCGCGGCGGCTTTTATAGGCGCGCGTAGTACTCGTGCGGCGGCTCATTCATGCGGCCGCGGCTCCTACACACTGACGCGCTGCCGACGTCAGCAGGGAATTTAGGAAACGGGAAGAGGGGCTATTTATAGTGGCGAGGCGGGGTGGGGGTGGGGTGGGGTGGTGGGGACCGAGGCGACGGGGAGCTGGGAGGGGGAGGAGGGCGCACGGAAGCAGGAACGGGGAGGGGGAGCCCGAGCCCCCTGTACCGGTCTACAAGGGGTTAACTTTCCGGAACTGCGGGCTGGGGGCCCGCGAGAGGACAGTGCGGGGAGGGGGGACGGGTCCATTACAGATTTATTCACTCTGGGACACCTGGGGGCGCAACCCCACCCTCGCCCGGCCTTCCGAGGCCCTCACCCAGTAGCCCCACTCCCACTCCTCAGTTCCTGGACCCGACGGCTCTGTGACGTCACAGGATGCCCCGCGGCGGCGTTATACCCCACAAGGCCACTGCGGTGTCGTCACCCTTGGGGGGTAGGGGGCAGGAGAGGAAGCTGGACCCTCAGAGGGGCCTCTGGCAGCATCTAGAGCTGTGGTGTCAGGGACATGAGGAAAGAGGAGTGGGGGAGCCCAGGGGTCTGGAAGGCTTTGTAGGAGGAGGCTGGGCCTGGAAGGAAAGGCTCAGTGGGAGTCCAGGTACCAGACGGGAGCTGGAGACGCGAGGGAAGGCAGAAAAGTTGAGGAGGGTGGCTTGGACTCCCCAGGAATGAGCAAGAGGGTCCTCTATGGGGGAGGTGGGGGAAAGGTGGCAGGAGAAGGGAGAGAGAGGAAGAGGAAGCCTCAGCAACTGGAGGGGAGGAGGACTGGTCCACAATGCCAGTTTCAGAGCCTGACACTCAGCAAACCGTGTTTAGGACCCATTTGTGGAATGAGGGACACTGGCAGCTTAGCAGAGAAGAGTCTCTGGGGGTAGGAGGGAAGAGACCACTTCCTGGAGGAGTTAGAGTTCCTGGAGGTCAGAATTGGCAGGAAGAGTCCATGCAATGTGAGGCAAAGTTCTCCTGGACAGGATCAGGGAAATGAATGATCCTGGCCCAACCTAGCTCCATCAGTGGGGGAGGGGAGTGTGTCCAGAGAGAGGAGCTGGATTAGGGTGGGGAGGGGACAATGCCAGGCCAAAGCAGGTGGAACTAGGGAGGGAGGGAAAGGTCAAAGATTGAGGAAGAGTGAAGTCCACAGGAGGGCAGCTATGCTGGGGGCAGACCCTCCCATACAGATGTAAGGACAGTGTGAGAATAGGGGTCGGGAAGTGGGAATCTGGGGAGACTGTTGAAGAAAAACAAAAATAGTGGGCACAGGGGACCCTAGGGTGGGTCCACAGTAGACAGACTCCACTGCACAGAGACAGGGCTGAGTGGATCCTTGTGGGGCTAGGATCTGGCCCCATCAAGGGGATAAAAGATTACAGCAGAAATGGGGTCAAAGAGGTCCTGCATACCCTTTGGGATCTGGCCTCCTAGAGTTCCCCACCCCCCACCGCCTTTTTTTTTTTTTTTTTTTTGCCCCCAGCGTTTGTCCCACTGGTTCTCTTCTCCAGGAATGCCTTCCTGCCTGGGGGGAGAACTCCTGTTCATCCATCAAAGCCCAGATTTAAGAGCACTGCTCAGGAGTCTTCCCGCCTCCCCCCAGCACTCCATACACTTTTCCACCTCAGCACACAGCACATCTCTCCGCCAAGATGTTGAGGTCCACCTTCCCGGGAGGCTGTCAGCTCATTTTCATTCTTGGAACCTCACTACTTCCTTAGCGAGGACTCTGGGGCAGGGGTGGGGGAGATGGAGAAGAGGACTGGGATAAGATGGACCCAGAACACGGAGTGGAAACAGGGTAAGGGCGGACTCGGGAAGCAGTGGGAGTCAGAAGAACCTCTGGGGACCATGAGCCGCCTCCTGGCCCCGAGGCCATGAAGTCCCCTGCTGAGGAAAGGGAGCCTCTGGGGGGCGCCCGAGACCTTGGTGTCTGTCAGGGACTGCGAGTGGCCGCGCCGGCGGCCCCTCAATGAGTGACTCAGCCACTACTTCTGGCGCGGGCGTGGGGGCGAAGGATGGAGCGCGGGGCGGGCGGAGGGGTGGAGGGGTGGGTGGGCGGCGAGCGCGGCCCCCACCGCCCAGCGGCCCTGCGCGGTTGCTAAGCTCTCCAAGGCCTCGGAGAGACGCGATATGGGCGAACCTCATCGGTTACTATGGTAACTCTGCGCCCCAGCCTCTCGCGCTCGGCGGCTGAGGGAGGCGCAGCCAATCAGAAACTGCAGGCGTTCTTGGGGACCCACTCCCACCCCCACCCCCCCCATGTGGGCGGGGGTCAGAAGGTGCGGGGAAGAGGCGGAGCGTGGGCTGCGGAGGCCCACTCAGCCACACAGGCGCTGGCTGCAGGCCTGATGTGCCGGGGCGGCTCGGGGACACTTCCGGAGTTAGCTGTGCGAACGCCCGCTCTCTAGTGCGGGGTGCCCTCCCTCCCAGAAGGGGCGTCACCTGCAAGAACCCGGCCTTCACGTGGGGTGCAGGACCTTATGGGGGATCCCGGGCTGCAGGCCGTCCTGTGACTTTTCTCTCGGGTCCGTGGGTTTGGAGACGAGGTCGTTCAAGCGGGTCGTCCCTCAAAACGGCTCACACGGGGAATCTGGGGGCTTGGGTCGCTTCTGTGGGACCCCCAAGAGGCGCTGTCCAGCCATTCCCAGTCGCATATCCTGGGGTCCCTCCAGAGGCCTGCAAGTTCAGGGTGGGCTGTTTGGGTACCACCTCTGCCCAGGTCATGGAGGGCCCTACATGACAGTCCCCTGAGTATGCCAGAAAGCCAGATCTCGGACTCCGGAAGGGGGCAGGTGTGTGTCTGTGCAAACATGAGCGCCCGCGGGTGTCAATGCCTGGAGAGGGTCTGGGTGCAAACGGGTTTATTCTGTGCATACCTATCCCATGTGGCTAAGTGAGGGTGGGTGTGTTGGGGGGTTACAAATGGACAGTCCCAACCAGGAATATCTAAGGAGGGTCCCCTAAGATCGTGTCTGTCTTCTTCTTCCTTAGGATTTCCAAAACCTCTCTCCCACCATCTACTGTCCCCTCCTTGCGGGCAGGACTTAACTGAATTGGGGCAATGTGAGAATTTAGAAATAGGTACAGGGGAGCATTCAGCTCAAAACTCCGGGGTTTGCGGGGCTCGCAAGTCCGAGGCTGGGGCCTCCAGGTGGGCACATCTGGGAGGCTGAATCTGCCAATAGGCCCCCCTCCTCTGAGTCCAGCTCCGCATCTGGGCGCCTCCGGCCCAGGTGCGCAGGAAGGAGGCTGTGGCTGTGTCGCGCAAAGTCCCTCACGGCCGCGAGGTGGCGCCATAGCTGCAGCAGCGCCCGCCGGCCCGGGCCGCTCCAGATAAGAGTGTGCGGAAAGCGCGGCGGGGCTGAGACGCGACCAGGACGCGGGGAGGACGGACCAGCAGGACAGACCGACCGGGGGCCCGGCGGGCGGAGGGCAGCGCAGCCACGTCCCCCCTGGATCCGCCGGCAGCCGGGCCCGGGGCTTCCGACATGCCCCCCAGGTAGGTTCTAGGGGTGGGGACCGGGAGGGACAGGGGACCCGAACAGCCCGGTCCTCGCGCGCTGGCCGCCTCGGGCGCATCCTCTGGCGCGGGCGCCCCAACGCGGCTGGCGTTCAGGGCTCCGGGTGTCGCCCCTAGAGGACTCAGGACTGCCGGGCCGCTGCTCTGCGCCGGGTTCACGGCAGGGTCAGCGGCCCGGGGCCGGCTCTGCCCGCACATGGGCTAGAGAAGCGAGGGGAAGGGAAGGGGAGCTGGCGGGCGGGGCTGGCAGGGGCGCTGCCCTCCCTGGCACAGCGCGGCGCCTGGCAGCGGGGCGGGTGGGGCGCCGACTAGGAGCTGCCACCGCCACGGGGAGGGAAGCCCGGCCGGGCGGCGGCCGCAGGTAACGGGCCGCGAGGCCCTGGGGGCCAGGCGGGGAATAGGGTCGGGCGGGCGAGCGGCCGGCCGGGGAGCTCAGGGCTCGGTTCAGGCCCGGCGGCCGCCTGGCTGCCGAAATTGGGGGCCGAGAGGAAAAGCTGGGAGCCGAGGGACTGCGGCTGGTGCGCTCCTCCCGGCCTGTCTGAAGTTGGGAAACTTTTCCCCAAGTTTGGGGCGGCAGAGGTCCCGTGGAGAAGGGGCCGAGGGGAGTTGGGGAGGGAGGCGCCGGGCCCGCGAATGCAGAGCGGAGGCCGAGGCCGGGGCCGGGAGGCGGGTGGGGCGCAGGCCGGGGTCAGGGCCGAAGCCGGCTGTGCGCGGTGCCCGCCCGGGGCGCTGCCCCCTCCCTCCCTTGGGAGCTGCGTGGCTCCCCCCTCCCCCCCACCTGCTTCCTGCCTCAGCCTCCTGCCCCGATATAACGCCCTCCCCGCGCCGGGCCGGCCTTCGTGCTCTGCCCGCCACGGCAGCCGCTGCCTCCGCTTCCCGCGCCACGGGCCGCCGCCCGGGCCTCAACTGAGGGCCTGACAGCCCCCGGCCAGGGCGGCGCCACGGCGGGCACCGCGCTCCCCTCCTCCGGACCTCTTCCCCCAACTGGGGCAACTTCTCTCGAGGCGGGAGGCGCTTTTTTCCTCGGCTCCCTTGTATCCCACTTGGGCAAACTTCTCAGCCCTGAATGACTTTTCCTGCAGCGGACATTTTCCTCAAATCGGGTAACTGTTTCCGAAAGGGTCGCTTCGCCCGACCAGTTTTCTCCTCGGAAGCCCCCAGAACCCAGGCGGTGAGCCCGGCGGTATCGGGCCTGGGGGTGCAGGCCAGCCTGGCCTCCTCTCCGCCAGCCAGTCTCGGCTCCTTCTTTTGGTCCAGGCCGGCCGGCCCAGGCTCCCACTCTTGGAGGCCGCGGATCCTCCGCCAGTGCCCAGGCCGCGGTGCTCAATGCCCCTGCCCAGCTGAGGGGAAGGGGAAGTGGAGGGGAGAAGCGCCGGACTGGGTGCAGGCAGCGAGGGCTCGGTGCGGCTCTGACCCGGCTGGTGTGTGTCCCCGCAGGAGATTGTGCTGGGCAGACGATGCTGGACACGATGGAGGCGCCCGGCCACTCGAGGCAGCTGCTGCTGCAGCTCAACAACCAGCGCACCAAGGGCTTCTTGTGCGACGTGATCATCGTGGTGCAGAACGCCCTCTTCCGCGCACACAAGAATGTGCTGGCGGCCAGCAGCGCCTACCTCAAGTCCCTGGTGGTGCATGACAACCTGCTCAACCTGGACCATGACATGGTGAGCCCGGCCGTGTTCCGCCTGGTGCTGGACTTCATCTACACCGGCCGCCTGGCTGATGGCGCGGAGGCGGCGGCCGCGGCCGCCGTGGCCCCGGGAGCCGAGCCGAGCCTGGGCGCCGTGCTGGCCGCCGCCAGCTACCTGCAGATCCCCGACCTCGTGGCGCTGTGCAAGAAGCGCCTCAAACGCCACGGCAAGTACTGCCACCTGCGGGGCGGCGGCGGTGGCGGCGGCGGCTACGCACCCTACGGGAGGCCGGGCCGGGGCCTGCGGGCTGCCACGCCCGTCATCCAGGCCTGCTACTCGTCCCCGGCCGGGCCTCCGCCGCCGCCCACCGCCGAGGCGCCGTCGGGCCCCGAGGCCGCGGTGAACACGCACTGCGCCGAGCTGTACGCCTCGGGCCCCGGCCCGGCCGCCGCGCTCTGCGCCCCGGAGCGCCGCTGCTCCCCGCTCTGCGGCCTGGACCTGTCCAAGAAAAGCCCGCCGGGCTCTGCGCCTCCCGAGCGGCCGCCGGGCGAGCGCGAGCTGCCCCCGCGCCCAGACAGCCCTCCCAGCGCCGGCCCCGCAGCCTACAAGGAGCCACCGCTCGCCCTGCCGCCCCTGCCTCCGCTGCCCTTCCAGAAGCTGGAGGAGGCCGGACCGCCTCCGGACCCATTCCGCGGCGGCGGCGGCGGCAGCCCGGGACCCGAGCCCCCCGGCCGCCCCGACGGGCCCAGCCTCCTCTACCGCTGGATGAAGCACGAGCCAGGCCTGGGCAGCTACGGCGACGAGCTGGGCCGCGAGCGCGGCTCCCCCAGCGAACGATGCGAGGAGCGAGGCGGGGACCCGGCCGCCTCGCCCGGGGGTCCTCCGCTCGGCCTGGCGCCGCCGCCGCGCTACCCGGGCAGCTTGGACGGGCCTGGGGCGGGCGGCGACGGCGACGACTACAAGAGCAGCAGCGAGGAGACGGGCAGCAGCGAGGACCCCAGCCCACCCGGCGGCCACCTCGAGGGCTACCCGTGCCCGCACCTGGCCTATGGCGAGCCCGAGAGCTTCGGTGACAACCTGTACGTGTGCATCCCGTGCGGAAAGGGCTTCCCCAGCTCGGAGCAGCTGAACGCGCACGTGGAGGCGCACGTGGAGGAGGAGGAGGCGCTGTACGGCAGGGCCGAGGCGGCTGAGGTGGCTGCAGGGGCCGCCGGCCTCGGGCCCCCTTTTGGAGGCGGTGGGGACAAGGTCGCTGGGGCTCCGGGGGGCCTGGGCGAGCTGCTGCGGCCGTACCGCTGCGCGTCGTGCGACAAGAGCTACAAGGACCCGGCCACGCTGCGGCAGCACGAGAAGACGCACTGGCTGACCCGGCCCTATCCGTGCACCATCTGCGGGAAGAAGTTCACGCAGCGCGGGACCATGACGCGCCACATGCGCAGCCACCTGGGCCTCAAGCCCTTCGCGTGCGACGCGTGCGGCATGCGCTTCACGCGCCAGTACCGCCTCACCGAGCACATGCGCATCCACTCGGGCGAGAAGCCCTACGAGTGCCAGGTGTGCGGCGGCAAGTTCGCCCAGCAACGCAACCTCATCAGCCACATGAAGATGCACGCCGTGGGTGGCGCGGCCGGCGCGGCCGGGGCGCTGGCGGGGCTGGGGGGGCTCCCCGGCGTCCCCGGCCCCGATGGCAAGGGCAAGCTCGACTTCCCCGAGGGCGTCTTTGCTGTGGCGCGCCTCACGGCTGAACAGCTGAGCCTGAAGCAGCAGGACAAGGCGGCTGCGGCCGAGCTGCTGGCCCAGACCACGCACTTCCTGCACGACCCCAAGGTGGCGCTCGAGAGCCTCTACCCGTTGGCCAAGTTCACTGCGGAGCTGGGCCTCAGCCCCGACAAGGCGGCCGAGGTGCTGAGCCAGGGAGCGCACCTGGCCGCCGGCCCCGACGGCCGGACCATCGACCGTTTCTCCCCCACCTAGAGCGGTGTTGCCGCCGCGTGGCCCCGGCCCCGCGCCCCTAGGCAGCGGCGGCGGTGACCACCAGCAGGCAGGCACACCGCGCCCGACGACTGTAGTAGCTGCGGCAGCGTCGCCGCAGGGGCGGCGGCCCCACCTGGCCTCACTGCTTTGTGCCTTAGCCCGGGGGTGGGGGTGGGGGTGGGGAGAAAACCCCGGGACGGGGGTGGGATGGGGGAAGGGAGATTTATATTTTTGATATCAGCTTTGACCAAAGGAGACCCCCGGCCCCTTCTCCGCCTCTTCCTGTGGTTCGTTGGCCCCCTCCCCCGGCTCCGTGCTGCTCTTGGGGGAAGGGGTGTCACTGTTGGGGCGCTCCCAGCCCTACCTCCGGCCCTTGCGACCACACCCATTCTCACTGTGAATCTCCCCGCTGGGGTCGGAGCGTCGGGCAGAGTTGGGGAGCGGGGAGGGGACTGAGCCGGCCGGAGGGCCCCCCTCCCCCTCCCCCGCCCGCCCCGGGACTGATAATGTGAAGTTCCTCATTTTGCACAAGTGGCACTAGCCCCAGGGCTAACCTTTCCCTCCCTCTGGAGTCAGAGGGCTGAGACAGCCCTGGCCTACCCGGTCTCCCACTCCCGCGGTGGTCCCCCCCTCCCTTCCCTGGGGCCCCGGACCATATTTATTGCATGCGCCCTGGGCGGCCCCCCCAACCCCGAGCCCAGGCTGGGCTGGGCTGGAACGTGGTCTCTTTAGCTCCCTCCTCCTCGTTTGTATATTTCCTACCTTGTACACAGGCTCTTCCAGAGCCGCTTCCATTTTCTATACTCGAACCAAACAGCAATAAAGCAGTAACCAAGGACCCTGGACCCAGCGGATCTCTTCGCCCTGCACAAGGAGCTGGGTGGGCTGCACCGGGGTGGGTGCAGGGGCCAGAAGCAGCACCCTCGTATAGGTGCGGTGGCTTGGACCTTCCCTCCCCGGTCCCAGAGACAGATCAGCAAGAGCTCAGGTATGTTTCATAACTAAAAATTTATTAAGGAAACAAATCCAGTGCTGCAAATGGGACAGAAAGGAGAGATGGGGTCTCCCACCCACCCAGTCGCCAGCCTTCATCCAGGGGAAAGGATCTCAAAGGAGAGGCCCGGGACCCTAGACCCCAAAAAGCCCAGTCTTCTGAGGCCCTGGGGGACTCACAGCCCCAAATCGTCGGCCGTGGCTCTCCTGTACAGTTCCCCCTCCTTCTGGCATAATCTCGGGCCTCCGGGAGGGCACTGCCTTGCTCCCATCCTCTGGGCAGGCTGTATAGTCAGATGGGGGTGCTCTGGGGGATTCCCCCACTGGTCCCATCAAAACTTACTCCTGGCTCCGCCTCCAAACCCTGTCTTTCCCTAAGTCCCCCTCCATCCCTGTCCCTGGGTTGGGAGAACGCTTTCCCAGTAGGAAGCCTCCTGAGTGAAGCTTTGAACACAGGTGTCAGCTAAAGAGGCAACAAAAAACTCCAAGGCCAAAGGGCCCCTGGGTCAAGTTCTTCTAGGGCAAAGCTAGAAACAGGGTGCAAACTCCAGGCTAGGCAATGCTGCTCCCAGGCACTGGCCCACCCTACCCTCCCTCAGGCTGGGCTGGAGGAGCCTGGAAGTATCCCAGGGCACGGGGGCCTGGGAAAGGTGGTCAGCGGCAGGAACGCTTTCTTAGGTTCCTGCCACAGGTACCGCAGGAGAAGGATTCAGAGTGAGAGCCTCCATGGCAAGGAACTGAGGGACCAGGAAGGTGAGAGGGATCAACTAGAAAGAGAAGGAGGGTGAGGGGGATGATTCAGGAGGGGGAGAGGGAGGGGGAGCTGAGAAGAGTCTGAGGAAATTTTGTGAAGTGGGAACTAGAGCAAAAGGAAGGCCAATGGAGGGAGACGGAGCAGGCAAAGGCCACCCAGGAAGCATGGGCCTGAGAGCAGATGTCCCTTCCCTACAGGCCCATGACCAACAGAGGGGAAAACAAGTGGCCAAGTACAGTGGACCCAGATTGGTAAGGGCAGGAAGAGCAGCGGGATGGGGGTGTGGGGGTGTGGGGGTGTGGCGGGGGGGGGGGGAGGAGGCTAGGGCTGCTGTTCAGAACCCAGGTGGGGTCCATGGGGGAATCCAGGCCTCAGGGGGAGAGAGACGCCCTGAGCGCTCTCTTCATGGCGTGACCAAAGCCTCCTGGACGCTTTCAGGACAGGGGCTCTGAAGATGAAAGGGACCCGTGATCTCACCTGCATCTTATGGAAACTCTAACCCCCTGCCCCATCTCCGGCTGAGAAGGTGGCTGAGTCCCTGGGCTAAGAGGCCTTTCCCCAGCCCTTGAACCGGCCACGGGGAGGGAGAAAGGCTGAGCACGGGCGGTCAGTCTGGCTCGCCCACCTGCTGTCACTGCAGCCGGCCACCTGGCCACCTCCCTGCTAAATCCCGGCAGCCCAGGAGGGTCCCAGCGGCTTCCGCCCGGCCCTTGGGAGGGGCTCTGTGCGGAGCAGCTGCCCCCACAGCGCGGCCACGGCGTGGGGGGAGGAGGGTGGGTTACTGTCTGGGTGGACTGGTGGCTCAGGCACGCGGGCATCTCCTGTGCTACTCTGGGCGCCTGGTGGCCTCTCGGGAATGGTTCCGTGGGGGTGGGCCCCGCTCTGGCCCCCTCAGCCCACCTGGGCCCACGTGAGGAAGGCCGGGATGTCCCGCACAGGCACATTCCTGGTCAGCGCCTTCACACGCAGGTTCCGGTCATCCGTCAACAGCACCACCTCCCGCAGTAGCCGGATCGGCTCCTCTGTTGGCACGAGAGAGCGGAGGGACTTCACTGAGGGCAGGAGGCAGAGGCACTGGCTGCCTCTCCTCTTCCGGAGGGGAAAGCAGTCCTGGGGGCTCAAGGCCAGCCATATCTTGGCCCTTCCACAGGTCCTTTCCCTCGTGCCGACTATCAGCCGAGGGCGCCCCTCCCCTACTGGCTTAGGGAGGGCCACGATGGGCCAGGGCTGGCCTTCTGCTTTGGACCCCCGCCTCCAGCGTAGGGCTGTGTTGCCTCGTGCCCTGAGAGCTGCCCGACCTCCGCAAACCCCTCTTCTCAGGACCCTGAGCTGAGGGAGCAGAATCGGCCCTCCTATTCCTTCTGATGGCACGACTAGTCCTGGACTCAAAATATTCCTCTCCTCTGCACATCTTCTCCACCCACCCCCCATCCCCCCCAAGGCCGGCAGATCCACGCTTTAGGTACTCAGAGGTAGAAAACTCAAGATGGAATACAACACGTATCCAGGGCTCCTGGGAAGTGAGGAGAGGGGTTAGCTCAGGGAGCTCTGAGGAGAGGAGGGCAAGGGTCCCGGCAGAGCCCAGCCAAGGTGGCCCTGAGGTTAGAGCCAAAAGATTCCCTCTATTAAATAAACGTGATCCGTGTGTACGGTAAAAACCTCTAGGTACAGAAAAAGGAAAGGTAAAGTCGCATCATTCTCCCTGTTCTCTCCCTCATGTCTCTCTGTCTCGTTTCCCAGGGTAGAGCTGTGTACGTTTCCAGATTTCTTTATGCACATTTACAAGTATATATACTTGTTATATAAGCTTTTTTTTCTATAACATTACAATCATACTCACCGTACCTACTTCATTCAAATTTTAAAGATTTTAAAGATCTTTCTATATCAGCACAAACGGATAGCCTTCGTTCTTTTTAGATGACTTTTTAAGCAGGATATCTTCCCCCACTTCTTTCCCCCTAATTCCCTAACCTTTTAATAATGTATCGGGGAGAACTTAAACTGGGGCCAAGCACTCACGCAAGTGACATCCCCACCCCTGCTAAGGCCCCTTGGGTGGCAGGTCCACTCCTCAGGCCCAGGCTGGGTGTTTGCTGACGGAGGTCCGGCAGACAGTGAGGCACAGGAAATGTCCTGCGGGGCTTGCTGACTGCGAGGGCTGGCGGAGCTGGGGGACTGCAAACATCCATGCCGGACCTGAGCAGTTTCAGGCTTGCCAGCTCCAGGCAGGGAGGCTGAGAACTGGCTGTCAGCCTTGGGAGGAGTCTGGGGGGAAGAGGGAGGGAGAGGCTCGTGGGGTTGATGGCGGTGAGAGAAGGGGAGAGGCGGAAGGAGGGTGTGGTGGGAGGTGAGCAGCTGTGGCGGACAGAGAGGGAGAGGAAGGCAGCCATGGGGAGAGGAGATGCTCTGAGACCGCTCGGCTGCTTGGGCCTGGCCCCTCGGGGTGTGTGCGGTGGGGCGGGGTGACGTGCAGTGCCATGTGGGGCTCCCAGCGGGCTGCCCAAGTCTGTCCACAGCCCCACTGGTCCTGCCCTGGGACTCAGACCAGGCGAGTCCCAGGCCTTAGGTCAGCCAACCAAGGCCCGGCATTGCTGGCAGGGGTCTGCAGGGGTTTCTGTGGATACTTTGAGACATTTTTAACAATAAACATCCTCTGTTTTGACACTGGTAACTTCACTTTGTTAGAAACCAGAGACTGTCATCTTGTCAGGCCCCATCCGCCATAATCCACATGATTTTAAAATTCAACATCGTTTACACATAAACATTTGGTGATGGTTTCTCTGTGAATCTGACAAGTTAATCTGCTAAGAATTCACACTGACAAATGGGGTTTGATTACACCAGCCGTTGCTGATGTAATTCTGATAGGGGCGGTCCCCAGGATGGCAATGGGTTCCTGTAGGCTGTTTGGGGTGAAGCGGGGCGGGGGGGGGGGGGGGCGGGGGGGGGGAGAGACTAGGGCCAAAGCCAAAATGTGTCTCTGCTAAGAAAGAAACAGCTCTGAGGCTGGGTGGGGCCACAGCATTATCTGAACCGTACTTCCCAACAAGGCCTTCTGCACTCCTGCCTACCTCTCCCTCAGAAGGTACCCCTCTAGGAAGCTGCCTGGGAGCAGAGCCCAACCTCCTCTCTTGGGCTCAGCCAGGGCTCCTTTTTACCACTTGAATGCTCCGAATCTGGCCCTAAGGGACGGTACATGCAAGCCACGTGGCAGGACCCCTCTGAAGAACAGCAGCTGTGGGCTCATTACCAGCCTCAGGTACAGAGACTTGGGCAGCAGTGAGGGGCTGCACTGAAGTGGGTGGGAGGAGGGCTGGAGAGAAGACAATCCCCAGGCCAGCCTAGAAGCCAAGGCTAGGAAAGCAAGCAGAGACAAGAGATGGGTGACAACTAAGAGAAAATGACAAGAGGCTACATACACGCAGACACAGACTAAATGGTGAGAATTATCAGCTCTGCTGATGACACCGAGATAGGAAATCCTAGGAATTCCTTCCAAAAAAAGAAATGTCGGAGTCCTGGGAGCCGGGAGCAGAAAACACCTGAGCCTCGCTGACTCTGAGGGGCTGAGGGGCTGTCTCAGAGGCGAGATGGCTCTGGGTTGAGGGTGAGGTGCTCAAGCATCTGGAAGAGAACCTCTGGTTCCCAGATGGGATTCTGCTCACCAAAAGGGTTTTGAAAACTGGGCTGAGGGCTCAGTCCACAAGCTCTCACCTGCCTCCAAAGGGCTATGTCACACAACCAGAGAGACAGGAAGGAAAGGCCCGCTACTAGGTGGGGAAGCACTTCCACCCCCACCCCCACCCCCCCCCCCTACAGGGTAAACATTCACGGATGAATTGAGAGGATGAGCATGGCCAAGAACAGGGAGGTGGGCCCCAGGGACCACCAGGGACTGTCCTCAGAGCGGCAGAGGGCTGGGCTCAGGAGACCATGGCCAGAATAAGCTACACTGAATCATAAAGACATTCTTGCTGTCAGAGAACTCACCGAGGACCCAAGAAAAGAAATGGACGCATGCACAGTGGGAAAGTTCACAGTCTAGAGCCCAGCTTCCTGGGCTAGGCCCATCCCTAGTTGGCCGAGGGTCCACCTGAGGGTGGGGGAGTTGTGACAGGGAGGTCTGACTTCCAGGAGGGGAGGAAACTGGGCTGGCCTCAGGCTTGTAACAGGCCTGAACCCTGATTCCTTAAACTTCCCAGGCCAGAGTCAGTGGAGGGACCCTTCCCTAGGGCTGAGGAGGGTAGGACAAGGTAGGGAGGGGAAGGGATGGTCCCGAGGCAGAGGCAAAGCTGTACCTTTGCTGGTGGGCATGAAGTCCTTAGCTTTGTCTTGGCAGTAGTGGAGGCAGCAGGAGAGGATCAGGTCATCATTGTTGCCCTGGAGAAAGACAGGATAAGTGCCAGCGGGCAGGAGGGGGCGCCATGCAGAGGAGGCACAGGTATGCTCTGCCTCTGGGGTCCTGGGGAAGGTCACTTCCCAGTGTCCCTCCCAGACATGCCCTGGCCCTGCTTGGCCAGGTCCAACTGTGCCAAGAGTGATCTAGGGGACAAGGAACTCCCCCTCCTGGGCCTCGATGGTGGCCGTCCCCTCGGCTGCTCCGGCCAATTGGCCTTCCTCTAGCCCCTCCCTCCCGGAGACCCTGTTCTGAAGGCTGGCTATAGGTGCTCCCTTTCTGCCCTGGGTCTCACCAGCTGGCCAGTGATGTCCTCACTGCGGAAGGCGATGGATTCGAGTTCATTGCCACGGCTGGTCAGGGCCCGTAGGCAAGAGTCCCGACTCTCGAATCGCTGCTCGAGGAACTCAATGGACTTCCGGGCCTTTTCCTGCACCACACGGGCATAGCCCCCAGCCCGGTGGTCTGTCTCCTGCCCCTTGGCCAGGCCGTCCAGCTCATTGATCACTGATGAGACACAGTCCGGCAAGGAATCAGCCTCAGCAATCAGCAATCACGTCTGTCTTCGCCCGAGGCCTCGCTTTCCCAGCCAGCCCCTCCCCAGACCACAGAAGCCATCCTGCCCCACAGGAGTCTTCCAGTGAAAACTAGGGGATCCTGGGGGGCAAGAAATGCCCCAGACTTTCCACAGTGTTCTATCTTCTTTTTGCCTCTTCCCCTGGGCCCCACCCTCCTCCTGGGAGGAACTTACAGGGAGTTTCTGGAGCTTGCTGTATTCAGGGGAAGAAACCTGGCCCCTCTATCGCATTCCTCAGTTATAGAATCAAATCGAGAGGGTCCCTCAGGAGAGGCGAGGGTATGTAGCGGCTAGAGGAAAGAGGCACTCTCCCTCATCCGCCTGGGCCCCCACCACGGCAGTCCAAGAGGGGCCCAGTTCCATGCCCACCCCTGCCAGAGCGCAGGGAGGTCACGAGGTGGCAAGTGGGGATCACAGCCTCACTCGCAAGGACCCTGCTATTCCCCTAAACCCCTGGCACATCTACCTCCTCTGATAGTGCACGTGTGTGTGTGTGTGTGTCTGCCTGCCTATGTGTCTGGGACACAGCTTCATTTTCTGGTGAAGATTCTTTCCAAAATTCCAGCCAAAAGCCTGAGGTCAAGTGGGAAATATGCACTCCTTGGGGGCTCCGGGAGAGTTTGGGGTCTGAGGCCTCTCCTCAGTGCAGTGATTCATGGCTCGGGGAGTCGGCGTGAGCATGCTGTTCCATGGTGAGCCTGGCACTCACCGTCTGGGTATTCAGAGACACTTTCTGGAAAGGGCCCATGTGGGAATACACACACACAGACACACACACACACACACACACACACACACACACCATGCCTTCAGCAACCTGAGGCTGCAGTGTCCACACACACACACACACACATGCCATGCCTTCAGCAACCTAAGGCTGCAGTGTCCACACAATGTATGGCTGAGGTTGCGGAGTAGTGGTGGATGGGTGTATGGTACAGCAAACAGAACATCAAACATGAAAAACTGGTATTCTATCCCAAAATCTGCTTTCCTGCTTCCAAACTAAACAGGCTTCAAAGGGGAAGCTTGTTTGTGCTTCTGCACCAGGCGGGGCTTCTCGAAGCTGGGGTCAGACCTAAGGAGCACGGAGCAGGTTAAAGAGCACAAGAAACAAGCAGAGAAGGCCGCCGGCTTAACCCTTCGTGCTCGGCGCACAGGGCGCACAGGGCGCACAGGGCAGGACTCCCCTGCGGCGCCTCGTTGAACAGGAGCCCCCTCTACAGCCCCTGAGAGCCAAAGCCCTGCCCAGCTGAGGACGCTTCAGAAAGGCTGGCCTGGATGCCGTGACAGAGTTGGCATTTCCCAGGGCCCCTGGGGGTTGACCATTTATTTATTCTCTATCTACCTTCTCCTCTGAGTTTTCTCATATATTTGCTCCCTCCCCACTGAATCTGGCTTCCCCCACTGAACCATAAGCTCTTCAAGGCCAAGGGCTGCAGCTCTGCCTTTCACTGGCTCCCTCGGGAACAAGAAGACTGAGCACACAGTAGGGGCACAATCGGTGCTGGTGACCGAGGGCTCTGCCAGCCTGGGATGGTGTCTGAGGCTCCTACCAAGACTCAGGGGGCTCCTGAGACGTCAGCAACCTCTCAGTTACACCATTTCCTGACCGTCTAGCAAAAAGTGACCAATTCACTTTCTTATCCCTGAAAATCTCCTGGGTAGGAGAGCACAGGGACATGCTATCCTGAAAGTTGCCCCACCCCGGGACCTGGTGAGGGTAGAGGGGAAGCTGCAACAACTCGATAGTCTGGCTCTACCTTGGGCAGACAAGCTGCTCTACTTTTGAAGAACAGAAAACCTTCCCTTGGGTCTAAGGGCCTGGGTTGAAGAGGCTCTGGCCAGGCCACATGGGGAGGGGGAAGGAAGACAGGGAGGGTGGAGGCGGGACGAGGGCTGCTTCAGTGCCAACATTCTCAGGTGGTGCTAACGTGTTTCCCACAACCCCCCAGGGTTCTATAGCCTCTGCAGGGGCGGATGTTTCCTGCCCTTTGTTTCCACTCTCATCTGGCACTAAGACACTAGGGACTGGGAGGGAAGGCCCAGCGGAACATCTTGGCATGAATGTCAGAGGTGGCTTGGCAGGCAGACTGCCAGTCTGGCAGATTCTCCAGAGGACAGGGCTCCTAAACTTGCTCCAAGTGGCTGGTGAGAAGGGGACATTAAAAAGCCTGGGCTTGCCAACCATCTCCCAGACCCTTTCCCTCCACAGGATAGCTATCAGTGATATTAGCTGTATCAGTTATATCAGACAGCAGCCCGGAGCCCAGAGCACAAAGCCCATCCTGAAGCTGACCTACCACAGGGCTCCCAGAACCAGAGGTGCCTCAGACAGCCCTCTGGAGATAGCCCAGCTGGGCTCCTTTGGCCTGAGGGTGGAAGCAAGCTAGCTGGGTCCTGAGATGCTGACCCTGTACCAGCACCAATGACCAGACAGTGGTAAGAGCCCAAGTGGCAGGAATCCACACGCGTGAGCCAAGGGCTTGCTCTGGAGGGTTTCCATCAGCCTGGCCTTAGGGTGACATTGGCCAGAAGAATGTTACCTCGAACCAACAGAACGATCATGAAAAGCTACAAGACAATCAGACCAAAGGCATCTAAGCACTTCAAAACCCTCCCAGCCTCCCTGCCAGACCACCCAGCAGCACTGCCGCTATCTGCCAGGGCTGAGTGTTTACCAATAACGGGAACCAGCTTTGCTGTTTTACTGCAAGCTTTATAAGGATAAAAACAAGGGCTGGGCTCATGCAGCCTCTGGTTGCTGGGACACAGGAGTCCATTTGCTCAAGCAGTTTAAGCCATGGATCAGCCATAATAATTTGAACTGCTTTGATTATTAAACAATTTTCCTTGCCCCACACATTCCCTACTTCCCTGCAAATCCTGTCTTACACACACAGCAGGGTTCTGCCTGCCTGGCCCCCAGGCTGTGGGGCATGTGTGTAGAGGGGGTTACTGCGCACATGCAGGGCTGCTCTGGCCTGACTCACCGATGAGGGGCACCACCAGGATGTACTTCCTGCTCTCCAGCAGCTGTGCCAGACTGGCCAGGTGGTCAATGAAGCCGTTGGTGTCTGGTACGAGGAACAAGGGTCTGATCTCGAGCTCCATCTGCCTCATATGACTCTGGTCCTCCAGGACAGCCTACAGGGACACAGAACGGTGAGTGAGCCAGTGAGTGAGTAGGCAAGGGGTGGGCGAGTCAGGGCCCTGACTCCACGGTGTGTCAGCATCCTGCCCCTTCCCCCTCCAGAGAAATAGCCAGTCCCTGTCGGGACAGGCCCGAGGGCTGGGCAAAGCACTGCAACAAAAATCAGTGTAGACCAAATGGCTTGGGGAAACAGGCGTGACTAAAACCCCCGCATAGGACTGAGAAGGGACCTTGATGGCTATTAAAAATGACGGGTCTCTGAAAGTAAGACCTTGGGCTAAAAATCAGCAAGAGAGAGTTAGGTTCCTTGGATATGAAAGTGGTTTCACATTCGTTATCTAGGCAGCATATACAGGGGGTACTTCTCAACCCAGACACTTTTACGTATACGTATATCCCAAACAGAATTTATTTCAATTTACTTCACTGTGTACTTAAAAAAAGGAAAGAAAAAGAATAAACTCAAAGTCTATACAAAAAGAGTGATGCTGACAACTAATAATTAACGCCGAAGTCTCCCACGTCGGCAGGAGCCCACATGGTGGGATGGTTTAGGACCCAACTCACAGGTGTGCAAAGAGCACCATCCAGACTGATGAGAATCGTCACCATCTTCCCCCACCAGCACGGTGATCCCTAAACAGTAGTCTTCTGTGTTCTACCTGCACTCCTTTGCCACGATTCTGTACAACCTATACTCTTGTTTACTTGATGTTTTTCTTTAAATTGACTTTACGTCAACTCGTTTTTGTGGCTCAGCAAATAATATCTGTGGTATCAGGAGTCTGAGAGCCTAGGAATATGTTTACCAGCGCAAGCCGCATTTCTGCAATAAAGAGTCAGAATGTCTGCTATGCATCATTGAAAAAACCCCTCATGTAGCACCAGTGGTCTGGGCACCACACCTCGGAAGGCACACGGCCTAGCGCCTGTTAGTCTTACAGATGTTCACATCTTTCAGGGAAGTTCCATGCTCATCGGTAAAAGCCCAATCTTCTCAAGTCTTCCAGGGCCTTGTGTGGCAGCAGCCCTTTGAGACTGGCTCTGGGTACACCTGTCACTATAGAACATGGTCACTATTGTGCTGCTTCCTCTTCTGGGGACCATGGCCAAGAAGCAAACTGATTTGCAGGCATCTGCCCAGACAGTGTGCTCCCTGTGTGCAGAGCCAGAGGGCACTGAAACAAACCCGGGAGGGGCCTGGCGAGCAGGTCCCAGCCCTGTCCTGCCCTCCCATGGCCTCCTGCCACACACCAACTTGCAGGGACAGAGACACAAGCACAGAGCAGGGGAGGAGATGTGCGTGCCAACTGAGGTGGGGCCCACAGGCTGGGCCCTGGCCACTAACAGTCAGTGAGAAAGGTGATCAGGTTTCACTGGCAATGACAGTAAAACTGAAAGGGCATGCCTCTGAATGCTGGGGGTGGCTCCTCTGTGACCTGCTGGGGACCTCTCCCTATGAGTAAGTCACTGCTGCCACTGCCACCACAGCTGGTGGAAGGCACAGGACGCTGGCAGGCATGAGAAACGCAGCTGAAGGGCTCGCCCGCTGAAGTCTTCGTACTGCTCTCACCTCATGAAGGGAAAGCACCTCCGCTGCAGGCCACCTTCCCAGGGGATGTGGGTCACTGGCCCTCCCCATGGGGCTGCCAACTAGAGGGTGACACACATTCTACCGAACTCAGCTTGGGCATTAAAAAAACCCCTATTTTTTACTGAGATATAATCGACATATAACACGTGTGACGGCGCGGGCATTTTGTGAGAACAGGACACGGTCCCCACTCAGGCTTAGTGAGCTCTCCCGTCTCTCTCCGCACAGAGGGTGCATCAGCCCTCCTGCTGCTTATTTCCCCAGGGCTCGGCGTTCTCTATCCAGCCTTTCCACCGCCTGGAACACTTCTCTTGGCATTATAGGCCCCTAAACCTCTGTCTTTCTCAGTGAGAAGGGGCAGGACGAACCCTGACGCCGGCTGGGCCTGAGCACAGCACCTCTGCCACCGTTCCGCTCAGACCCCTTTCACATCTTAGTTTTCCTGCCTCCATAAATGATCCTCTGGCCCTAAGGCTGACTCTAAGGAAGTGGCACTGGCTGCCCCTTTTACCCTGCGGGAACAGTGAGCTCCTAAGACCTCAGACCACCCTTCCTGAAATGCTGGCCATGGGCAGGAGGGCCTTTAGGCCAGATGGCCGAGGGAGGCGGGGGGCTGAGCCCGCCTGGGTGTTTTGATGACAGGATGGAAGAAAGATCTAGGTGCAAGGTCCAGGGAAGCGCTAGCCGTCTGAGTTCTCTGAGCTCTGGCTCAGGGCCAGAAAGGTGACCGGAGGCCACAGCCTCTTTGGGAGGTGGCAGCCTTGTTGGTTCCCCAGGGGTGGGCGGGATCAAGCTGATGAGGGTGGTCAGAGCTGTGCTGCCACCATCCGGTCCCAGGGACACCCGCAGACAACTTCCCTTAACCTGGCTCTGCCCAGTGAGTCACTGCACAACTGCTTCCTGTTCCCCACATGCCCTCCTGGAGTCTCGGGAGATTCACTGAAGCTGCTCCCCCTTCTCTTGGGGTACCAGTGGGACTCTGGGGGGGTCATACCTGGGTCAGGGGACTGGCCCAGTCCCCTTAAAAGAATGGCAGACAAGGAAGGATTGGGAATCCGCAGCCCCTCGTCTGTGGGTGTCGGTGTTTCCGGCCCTCTCTGAGTGGCGCTGTGTGTGTGTGTGTGTGTGTGTGTGTGTGTGTTTGTGTGTGTTTAGCATTTGCCCTCCCAACTTTTCCAGATTTTACCCGTCAGATTCCTGGCAGCTGTGCACGGCGCCTGTGCCGGCCGTCACGTCCCATTCTGATCTCTGGGTCGCCCGGTGAGAGAAGGACACAGGATGCGCAGGGAGTGAAAAAGTGATGTCGGTGGGGAGAGCGCCAAGTCCCCACTCACAGCCATGGGATGCTTGGGGAGAAGGGGGAAGCATGCTGCTGTGGAGTTCAGAGGCCGGTAGTGAGATTTATTTTTGTTTGTATGAGCAAAAGGCTGCAGAAGCCTCTGGTGGGGGTGAGGGGGGGTGCAACTGGAATGCTGTGATTCAGACGGACTGGCCCTGGCCTGGAGTCAAGCGTGCTGACCCGGAAGGAGAGTTCCATAGGAACCCTTCTCACTGCAGCTAAGGCTGGGCCACAGTGGTCCTTGGACAGAGAGCTGGGAATCCTAGGAAAGCAAGGACATGTTGAATCAGACCAGTGGCAATAAGGACCATAAAGTCAGAAAGTGTGAAGAAGAAAAGAACTTAATTCTGCTTCTGGAAGGCGCTAAGTAACCAACGTTCTCTGAAGGACGGAGGCATCCTTGAGCAAGGTGGTGGGGAACTGGGAAAGAGACAGTCCACAGTAACATCTGACGAGGAAGCTAACAGGCTTGGGTCCCCAGGAAGGGCTCTTTCACAGGTTAAGTTCCTTCTTCTAGATGGTGGGAATGATTTGGGGATGCCTGACCCTTTTGGAAATTGAGACACTGAGAATTACAAATAAAGGTAATGCAGTTAGCTCACACGGGAGTTGTGGAACCTGAAGAACTCAGATCACAAAGCAGAGCCAGTTCAAGAGAAGGCCTTCTTAGGTCTTCCTTCTGCGTAGAGCTACAAAGGGAGTGTAGCTGCTTCCCTCCCTCTACAGGGTGATGGAATCATTTATCCCTGGGCCTCTCTGGCCAGAGCAATGTCTTCACCAGAAATGAGAAGTCTGGTAACATAGCGAATTTCCACCCTCATCTTGTATGTGAAAGTATCTAGCTAAATGCCTGATACACGTATTAGTAACTTAACAAATTTCAGTTTCCTTTCTTTCTGCCCAACTCCATTTTTCATCTTTTATATATCCGTGGGGGGTAAATATCTGGGGAAACCACTAGGGAGCAGAGCTGGAGCTGGGGAGGGGTGAGGCAGTGCACTGCTGATTTCTATTATGAAACTCGTGGTACTCTTGGTGTTTTGGTTTTTTTTTTTCCTTTTTTCTTTAACTATGTAGAGGTATTTTTAAAAAACAAAAAATGGAAAAATGGAAATGAAATATTAATAGGAATAGCTGGTGAGATAACCACCAGCAGTGCAGACAGGCATTCCTTTTTTTTTTTTTTTGGCCGCACTGCGCGGCATGCAGGATCCTAGTTCCCTGAGCAGTGATCAAACCCGTGCCCCCTGCAGTGGAAGCGTGGACCACTGGACCACCGGGGAACTCCCAGGCATTCCTTCTTGAGCTGCAAAAACCAAAGGGCGCAGATTCTGCATTTGCTATAGAAAGCAGGCAGAGTCACTGGTTTCTGTAAGCATCTTCATTTGGGGTGGGTTGCTCATGGGAAAGTTTCTGCTTAGGATCCCTTCTCTGGATATCCAAAGTCAATACCACAAAGCTTAACACATACTTGCTATCTTTTTCAAGGTTATAATTATGATGATTTGCTTGCTACTTCTTACTGCCCTTTCTAGATAGACAGGGAATGGCAGGGCTAAGCATAACACCCCTGAGCTTGCTACAAGCAGCAGCCTAAGGGTATTCCAGCCAAAAGCCTGACCATTTCTGCAGGAGGACAGGACCCTGTGGATGCTGCTGGAACCAGGGAGGTGAGAATGGCTGGAGCAAGCTCTGGAATGCGCTGGAGTGGGGAGGGCGGCCGCCTGGCCCCACAGGCTGATGTGCTTTCCTGCCCTGGCGTGAACGTGCCCCTGCCCTGGTAGTGCGCTGGCTCCCGCCCTGTCTCCGACAGCTAGGAGCCAGGGCTGAGTGTCTGCCTTCCGCTAGATTCCATACAGGTGTGGGGGGCTCTGTGCATGCCCCATTGTTCCACAGCGCCCCCCCCCCCCCAGCTGGGTGGCAATGTGAATGGGCTGCAGCTATATTTAGAGTGAAACTCCTGGGGCTACCACAAAGGAGTGACTGCATCTTCAGGAGGGTGGGTGGGCGGGAAGGGGATAGGGGAGTGAAGCTATTTTCAGAACACATGTCATTGCTGGCTACAGAGCAAGACTGTGGCCATAATGCCGAGGGAAACAATAGCTGTGGCCAGAGGAAGAGCCTGTTATGTTTCAGGTGGGATGTTTGCAACTGCTCAGGAAACCTGACCCCGCCCGACAGCAGCACAAATCACAGCAAAGCCTCGTGGAGGCAGAGAGGAGGTGGGGACTCACAGGGCCAGGGCCAGGGTGAGGTGCCAAGAGGCCACGCCTCAAGCCCCGGAGGAGGACGGTCAGTGACTGCTTTGCCCTGAGGGCCTGGTTAGGAAAGAAACACTCCTGACCAGTGTCCCAGGCAAACCCTGTACCCTGCTCTGGTCTCTGGACGCCTCTCAAGAATGGCAACGGGAACGGAAAGAACTCGGGAGGAAAGCAGCAAGGTGGGCTCAACCAGCACAAGATGAAGAGCTGTCTCGGGCGACAGGCAAAGCCTGGGCTGAGCCGGAGAGTGCGGCCTCGAAGCCCTGGGTGGGCGGACTTGGCCCCCAGTGTCCGAGGCCTGCCGGGGCGCCGAGGCTCCAGCTGCACAGGTCCTGAGAGCTGCCCACACCCCTTTTCTGACCTCCAGTCGGCCCCCCTCACCAGCCTCTGTGCAACGCCGGAAGCAGGGAGGGACAGGCTGCGGAGGGAGGCCAGGCCTCACCTCCCCCATCCCACAGATGAGCTTAGGCCCGGGGGTCTCGGGGGGAGCGGGGAAGTGGGGGTGTGGCTACGGCCCCAGATCTCATTTGGACTTTACAGCCAGCATGGGGGCCAGGAGGATTTTTTTCAACCCCACCTTCACATCCCCTTCCCCAAACATGTGTGGTTCCTGTTTTGCTGCATCTGTAAAAGGCGCTGGGAGCTGGGGACTTGCCTTACACCTCTCGGTTAACACCCCTGGAGACTGATGGAGTTCGGAGCAGAGTAATTTACAGCCCATCTCTCCAATCTTAATTCACCCGATGCTCCTCTCTTCCTTATTGTATTAGTGTGACCCAGGTACCTGCCAACAATAATGGCCTCTCCAGCTAGGAGCCTCTCCCCCACTCCCAGGACAATTTATACCTTTTCCTTGGGATTTTCCCCCCTTAAATTAAACAAAAAGAGGAAAAAGAAGAAGAGGTTAACATGGGTTTGGAGCACTGCAGCCCCGTCCGTGGTTCTGGGCAGGGAGCCAATGGCCCGAGGGCACACACATGTGTGTGCTCTCCCAGAAGGGCCTTCACCGGCCCTGTTTTACAGCCACCTCGGCACAGACTCCAGGGTTCACGCATGTGGCCAGACAGATGTGTCTGGCTTACGTTCAAGGCTGGAAAATGAAGAATTATGGAAGCGAAGGGCCCCGGGCATTAAACAGGGGGTGGGGAGAAGGGAAGGGGGGAATTTCTTCTCTGCTGAGAAATCCTCCTGTGGCTGTGAGGCTGGAGGAAGAAGGCTGACAGGAGGCAGGGCCGCCAGCAGCGGTGCACGTGGGGCCTGTTCTTAAAGGGGCCACAGCAACCCCAGCCTGGACGGCCCGCAGCAGGCCATCGACGCCTGGCCTGAGCAGCCTGCTCCAAGGGAGCTGACAGGGAGAACCGGCTTCCGGGGCAGGAGCAGCTGCGGGCACCGGAAGCCAAGTCTCATACAAGGCCTCCGTCAGGTACCGCTTGTCACTGGAGAGGCTGGGCTGAACACGCTGCCTGAGACAGGGCCATGTCCCCTTGGTGCATGCTCCCACAGCATCTTGCACTTCCCTTTAGTCACAAGGCTCACTCACACTTCGAATCCCTGACTTCTCCACGCCAGTGGACACTCTGGGACAGGACTTCCTTGCTTCGCTCCTGTGTCCCCTCACCACCGGCCTGGTAGGTGCTCACCACCATTTCCTACACTGAGCGGAAGACACGTCCCTGATTCCAAGGAGTTCACAGTACGGCGGGGGGAACAAGTCCAGAAATAAGTGTAATTTGAGACGTGATATACGTTTCACAAATGAGGTATAAATCAGTGCCACAGGAACACTGAGCAGAGAGATGAATTCCTCCTGGGGGGGAATCCGGGAAGGCTTCACTGGGGAGATGGGGTTTCATCTGGGGATTGAAGGAAGAATAGAATTTCAACAGGTAACAGGAAATGTGGAGCAGAAAAAGGGTACTCGGGCTTGAGTGAAGAGCAGGAACAAAGACGTGAGAGTGGGAAAGGGCAGAGCTGTCTGGGGACAGTGGGTAGAAAGGAGGGTTAGTGTTGTGCAGGCAGGAGGGCTGGAGTGTCTGGACAGGCACTTTGCGTGCACTGTCTTTCTGAGGGAGTTGCTGTTACCACTTTCATCTGACAGATGAGGAAACAGGATCGAGGAAGTTAAACGATTTGCCCAATGTCATATAGCTGGTGAGGGCTCATGGGGGACGGGGGGAGAGGTTGGGAAAATAGACTGGGAACAGATGAGAAAGCCCTAGATGCCACAGTAAGGAAGTCGACTTTATTAGCCAAGCAAAGGCACTGATGATTCCTGAGCAGGGGAGTGGCTCTTTTGGGAAGAGAACGATGAAACCACATAAGGTGCGTTGCAGGCAGGGAGCCTGGCATGCAGACCGTGTACCACACAACTCCGGGAGCTGCATTCACAGACTACAAGGGAAAGAGGACCCCCCGGACTTGTGCAGTGCAGGCTTGCTGGCTCCGATCCAGTCAGTACCTGGACTAGAACGGCTGTAGCGGCAACGGGGATGGAGAAGGGGGGATAAACGAGTGAACAGACAGGATGTGATAAGAAATCAGGCACGAGGGGTTAACAGCCAGTGAGGAACTTAAGATGATGCTCTCGTTGCTACCATCTATGAACTCACGGAATGAGAAGACTTGCTGAGGGCCAACTCCACGTGCTGAGACTAAGAAGTAAGAGAAAGGGAGGAGGAGACCAAGTAACGAATGGTGGTGAGGAAGCCCAGGAGGGTGGTGTGGTCACCAGACAGAGAGGAGACGAAGGTCCTCGTGTGCTGAAGTGAGGCTGGAGGGAGGCGGCTTTGGGGTCCAAAGCTACAGGGAAGTCAAGTGTGATGAAGACCCGACAAAGGTACTTGGTGACCTCTGATGCAATCGCCTCTATAACTGCTGGGCTGAGAGTCAAGAAATGGAGGTGGGAGTATGGACAGAACTTTTGGGAAGACCGATGGTGAGGAAGAAAAGAGCTACCGGACAGGAAGAAAGACAGCTTGCAGACGAAGCTTCGAGGGCCACGACAGAGGTTCACACAGACTGCGCAAGGGTGGAGAAGGCAGCCACACCACAACGGCAGTGGTGCTGGCAGAGGCTTAATTCCAACTGGTAGACTCATATGAATACGCCTAAAGGACCATGGGTCCCAACTGGTATCCATTCCCCTTCCCAGGGCAGGGCTCTGTCTGATGAGCGGTCAGACTGCTACCAGATCACGGTGTGCCATGCACTATGCTGGGTGCTTTACGTGCACTGGCTCCTGTGGGCCTCACAGCTATTCCAGGTGGTAGGTGCTGTCACCAGTTTCACTCTGCAGATGAGGAAACAGGTTGGGAGAAGTTAAACAATGTGCCCAAAGTCACAAGGCTAGTAAGTGGCGGAGCCCAGCCTGATCAGGTCGGCCTGACCACATGCACTACGCTCCATGCCAAAGGCCAGAGGTGGCTGAAGAGAGCGCCGAAAACAGACATTCCTAAAGACAACTGACGCTTCCCCACGTATGCAGTTAGTCTTAAAGCAGGGAGCATGGCTGGCTATTCCTCGTCTGCCCCGCGCCCTAGATGAGAAGAAGTGAGCCTACAGCGCAGGAGTCAGACCTGGGAGAGCCATAAAGAAAAGCTTGTTGGAAGTGAAGGTATGGGTCCACGAGAGGGCTGATGGTGCAGGAATCCTTACGTGGCGATCGAGTAGTTTCTCCCTAGGGTTTAGAGTGCCCTGTCCAGAGGGGCTCAGCCATTAACGGTGGGAATCCAGACAAGCAGACTGTGGCCACGACACCGTCTCTCCCTGAGAATAGGTGCTCTCAACAGAGAATCCAAGAATCCACAGCTTTTCCGAGAGTGTCTGGACAACGTTCAGGGGAACTCTGAAACCCCTGAAATTGTGTGAAAGGTTGGGTATGTGTGGTGTGTGTTCATAGATCATCAATGGGGGAGAAGTTTTCAGCAGATTCTGAGAAGAACCTGGCCCTGCTTGCAGCCCAGGAGGAGGGAGACTCCAGGCACCAAACCAGAATTTAGTGGCAGAGGAGGAAAACAGGTGGTGGAACCAGTCTGGACACTGCAAGACTTCCTGAGTGAGAGGGTCCTGCTCATCCCTACTCCCATCTCCTTCATGCCCTGTACAGACCACCAGCCACACGGGAACCACCCTCCCCAGGCAGGCCCCACCTGGATCTTCTCTTGGCGACGTTGCTGCTCCGCTATCTTCCTGGCCAGAGCCAGCTTCTTGGCCCGAAGCTCCCTGATGTCATCCTCGCCCCCGCTGCCTTCAGCCTCCGAATCTTCCTCAAAGTCTTCAATCACCACGTCCTCTTCCTTTGGCGGTGGTGCAGGCCAAGGGAGAGAGGAGACTGTGAGCCCACAGCACAGACCGGACCCACCCTTCCGTCCCTCCTGCATCCCAATCCAGGCCTATCTGGACCATTCCATGCACAGGGCCCCAAGGTGTGTGCTTCCCCCAGCTCAGGCAGAGGCAGGTCGAGGGAAATTGTCATGCTTCTCCCCCGGTAACTGCTCCCCTTTGCGCTCCAGGGCCCTCCTCTTACAGACTCACAGATCCACACCCTATCTACTTCCATGCCTATACTCATAGCCCTTCCTTCTTTGCACACACTCAAAATGTCAAACTTTGGGCCCATTTTCATTTTGAAATTCACCAAAGGGGAAAACAACAGAGAAAGTTAAACCACCCAATTTAAGTCTAATTCATGCTAACGATCGGATAGGAATCATTCTGGCCAACAGCTGGGAGCTAGGCATGGAAGCTCCTCTGCCCCAGACGGCGTCAGGGAGCAGATGCTGTAGCTCAGCAGACCTTGCCCTGGTTTCTTTTTAAGACCACAGCCTGGCGGTGCGGGGGCTGGGGGCCCCATGATAGGAATTCACATGCCATGACCTTGCTCAGCTGCCCTCTGGGGGCCTGCACAGACTGGGAGATGGTTGGCTAGCTTAAGGAGTCTCCTGCCAGGCTGGTGGAGCCTTCCCCAGGGATGGCACCTCCCTGCTTGCAGCCTCAGCTCTTAGAAGCCACTACTCCCCGGGTGGTCCCAGGCTCCATCTCTCACTCTCTCACTTTTGGCCTTGGTCAGTAGAGAACATGCAGCTGCCCAAGAGAGTTTCCTTTGAGGGACAGGGTTAGCACGGGTAATAGGGGGTGACTTAGTAGGAGAAGATTCCTGGGTCTGAATGTTAACTGGATGATAATAATGACAATGATTATGACAATAACGGCTACCATTCACTGAGTGCTTATTATGAGGCCAGGTACCAGGCCAAGCATTTTCCGTGCATTAACTCATTTAATACAATAGTCTGTACATAGATGCTATCATCATCCCTATTTTATAAATGAACAAACTGAGGTCTAGAGAGTTAAACAATTTGCTCAAGGTCACGAAGCTAGTAAGTGGCAGAGCAGGGATTCACACCTTAGTGAGTCTGATTCCAAAGTCTGTGCTCCTACCAATAACACCAAGCAGCACAGGTGCGGTCCTGGATCTAGATGGTAAGCTCAGACCCAGCCCTTTGCCAGGTCTCCCACAGACTCACAGGGATCCTGTTCCATACAGACTCTCTCTCCTCTAACCGTCCATCTCAATGATATTCTGAAGGACTCTCTTTGCGGCAAGTGGTTAGCAAGAGTGCGTGACTGGGTCGGTGACGCTTTGTCTTAGGAGTAGAATCTAGGGGTGGGAAGACAGGTGTTCTGGCAGCATCCTTAAGGAAATGGATTCTGTTCTGCTCATGAAGAATGATGTCTGAAGAAACAGCTCCCCCTTCCTCTCCCAATCAGCTTAAGGGACTCAGTCTTGCAGTTAGGAGAGATGAGATCTCGGGATGGCGCCAGAACTGCCACTATCCTAAGAGGTCTCAGGGGTCTGGGATGCTGTCCGCAGTCACCACTCATCTGACAACGCGCGGGCTCTAGTGTCACAGGGCCCACTTCCAGAGAGGCCCAGGCCGTGGGAAGGAGGAAGACTCTCTCTGCACATTTACTTCCTGTTCGTGGGGTTAACCTGGACCAGAGTAAGTGGAGTAGGGTCCCTGGCTGGTCTGTGGGGGACACTGCCCCTGCCTGCTCTGACCAGGGATACACAGGGTTATCATGGGGTTTGGACTGAGCCTGACTGAGGTCAAAAGAGGGTCAGCGAGGCTTGTCTGAGGTTGGCTCAGCTCTCATAGCAAACGAGGAAGTGCAGGGTTGTGAAATTACACAGACCAGGGTAAGTAGGGTTTCCCAGGGGCCACTAACATAACGGAACCCAGGAGGCTCGTGGGAAAAGGAAGAAGTGGGCAGCATGGCATGGGTCACAACCTTTGTCTGGTCAACAAGCCTAAGAAGGAGGGAGAGAGAGTGTGGCGCAGCCAAGATCTGGGACCGAGAGCTGGTCTGTTCCTTGTGAGAGTGGAGGAGCCCCTCCCTCTGGGCATCGCCTGCTTCCCTGGATTTGGTCCTGCAGGCTCCTCGGGCCAGGGGACATCTCTTGCAGCAACCCTGGAGAGCCACCTTGCTCACCTTCTACCGCCCGCCCCAGCCTTAAAGCGCGAGTGAGAGAGCTGACCAGGGCGCTACCCCACCCACGCTTCCCTACACGGTGCCCAGGGCTCGGGTGGCACTGCGCTGTCCTGCCTGAAGCCTGGACACCTCGATGGCTTTAGCAACCTCACTGTCTCCTCCCATACTGACAGCTCATTCTTTTCCGTTACTCCCTGCCCAGGTTTCATCTGGAGAGTCTGGAATCATGGGCTCAGCTTTATCCCTGGAACCACCTCTATCCTGTGTCATCAGGGGTGGGGTGGGGTTCTCCAGCTATTCTAATGAAGCCCGTCCAAGATTTTGCTGCTCTGAAGACTCTGAACCAAAGGTGGCCACTCTATCACTGCTTCAGATCACCAACGACAGCTTCCAGCTGACATCTGGCTTCCCTGGCCTGCTGCTGATTTCATCCCCACACCCCACCCTGCTCCACCAGGCGCTTGAGACTGCTGCAGGCCAAATGACTGTGTTGGCCTACGGGTGACCTGGCCTCTGGCTACAGTCGCTTGCATCCCTTCCTTGAGTCCCATGTTCTTTCCCACCTAAGTCCCCTCTGTCTATAATGGGGCAAAAAGAAGGAAAGAGTCAACCATCAGGCAAAGTGAGCTATGTGTGCATACACACCCAGACACCCACACCCAGACACATAGCAGGGCAGCTGGCAGCAACAGTAAGCACAGTAAACGCACGCAGGCACCGAAACCGTCCACACTCACATTTACTCAGAACCCACAGACAGCAGGGAAGCTGGCAGCAGTGTTCAACTTACACGGACACACAAACCCACTGTGCACAGAACCACGGTAACAATCACCCCCAGAAAGATACATACACGTACGGCAAGGCAAATGTCAGCGGGGTTTGGCAGGGGTGGGCACTCAGGCTGGCACGAGCGCACGCGCGCGCGCACACGCGCACACACACACACACACACACACACACAGTCTGGAGTGAAGCAAGGGCTACAGGAACAACCAAGGGCAAACAAACAAGAGGAGAATTCCTTAATCACATCAGGATGTGCAGGAGGGAGGGTGGGAGGGAGCAACGGAGGGAGGGTAGGCCAGGGAGGGGGTGATTTTCCACACGGGGCCAGCAATGTCAGCTCTTCCTGTACGTGTGCTGGAGGCTGCAGTTCAGGCCTGTGCTGCACTGAGCTCCACACATCCATAAACTTGATCCTCGGCCTGAACCCTAACATCCCAACTCCCTTTCCTAAGCCTCCAGAGCTGCACATTATTAAACTCTTTCTTTCCCTCCCTTCTCCTCCACTGCAACATTAAAAAGAAGCATCTGGAACTCGTAGCAGAGCGAGATGGGGGCACCGGGGTGGGACTGGCAGGAAGGGGCACCAGCAGAGTGCACTCTTGAGAAGCTGGCTGGTCACGTCAACATCGCCACCGCTCTGAGTGGTTATAAATAACCAGGGGTAGAGGCTGAAGCCCGGGCAGAGCAGCGCTGGGGGGATGGGGGAGCCTTCCTTCGGCCACAGCGGGCTCTTCCCGCATTGTACCTCATCTTCCAGTTGTTTTCCCTCTTGGCTTCCCATTTCCTTTCCCATGGTGTCTGGGACGGGTGCCACTGACACATATTTTCCACCCTTGAATGCCAGCAGAGGCTCTTCTTGTCCACAAAGGGCTTCCAGAAAATACTTCAGCACTGTGACCCTTTTGCAGTCGGCTGCAATAACCTACAGGGCGAGAGGGAGAAGAAAAACAGCATTTTCTGAAAGGGAAGATGAGAGACTTTGTTTGTTGGCTGAGGGGCGCACGAGAAATGTGTCCACTGGGCAGGGAAGGCGGAGAGAGTGAGCGGGAGTGCGTGCGTGTGAGGTGAGGAGGAGGGCCGAGACCCTCTGAAGGAAGACAGCACCATCTCCCCTTAGGTCACCTCTCGGGGAGCAGACAACCCCCGGACCAATGACAGGTGTCCTCTGGGGTTTCGCCTTTCTTTTGCTCAAGCCCTGATATGAAAAAAGAATAAATTAAAAGTCTTCCAAGTTTGGTGTCTAGCTGATAGAAGGAAGGGTGGCATGTAAAATACTGGCTGTCACAGAACATAGCTCGCTGGTACCCTCACTGCCGCTCTCCATTCTTCTCCCAGCTCCCCTCTCGCCAGACTCCCAAGAGGAGAACTTTCAGCCTGAGTGTGAAATGAATGATGAGGGCTTTCTTGGCTGCTTCATTTCACTCAGGTCATTTTGGGTTTCCCCTGACAGGTTCCTGCCCCACCTAAGAGCTTCTTACGCTGAAGAGACTGGGGTCCGGCAGGAAATTGTTGTCAGGAGAAGGGAGACAGGCAAAGCAGGTGGGCGTGTGTGTGGGGAGTGTTTCACCAAGCTCTGCTCCTCCAGGGGTTTAGGCCATCCTGCTCCCATGTGGCCACGTCAGCACATAAGCCAGTGCTGTCAGAGAAGCTGGGGCTGATTTAGCTAAAATGAAATTCAGTATCTTGAGCAATCATCAAATTTGTTAAGTGGCTCAGAGAAAGTTTCCATAGTCACCCTGTCTGGGGTCCTTCTCCTGCGAGACCTGCAAACCCACCTGCTTTGCACCTTCTCATGCCCTACTCTTCATCCCTGGCCTCTGGGGTCCTCTCCTCCCTTCTGGGAGGGCGCTCACCAAGGGAGAAGAGGGGGCCATTTGATCTGGAGCTCACAAGTGGTGAAGGCCGTTCCCATAGGGAAACACTTCAGTGGCCAGATATGTCACAGGGTGGCAGCCCCTCCATCATCACCGACTCTAGCCCCTGCCCCTCGACCCCCAAACCCCATGCTTCCCATCCTGTCACATGACAGGGACTTCCCTGGCTGTATCACACAGTAAAGTAACTAACTTGGAGACTGTCTTTGATTGCTTGCTCTTTGTTTCACAGGTGCATTTGTTATCGCCCGCGCATGGATAATAACTCCACTGGTGGCAGAGACTACATCTCATACTTCCCTGGCAAGGGGTGCTAAGGACAAGCAGGGCACTCAGGAGGTTTACAGTAAGGGCTGACAGGCACAGGGGAGCTTGGCTGGGTACCAGAGGGAGCAGATGAGGCAGGTGTGATCCAAGTCCTCCAGGAGACGTGGAAATGAGCTCCCCTCTGGCAGCTGGCTGGCCAGGGAATGTGCAGCACACAACTGTCAAGCCTGCGCTCCATGACTCCGTCCTCTGCCACCTCTCCCAACCTCGGAGTGGACCCCCCCCTTGCCCCACCAATGGCCTTGATAACAACTGAGGCCTGAATCGCAGGCTAAGTACCTCGACCACCTGAGAGGCTAAACCAAAAGGTGCTCAGCTACCCAGAAAAGGCTTAGGAAAGGACAGCTGTCTTGAGCTTGGGGTGCCCAGTCCTGTGCTTAAAAGGAGGAAAGAAGCGCTTGTTGGGCCAGGGCAGGTAACCATGGGTTCCATCGCGTGTATTCAAACATGTGATGAGGAAGGCTAGAAATACAGAAGCAGGGGCTAAAAGGCATTAAAGAACAGAGCTGAAATGAGTAATAGCCTGGCAGGCAGCACGCACAGTGGCCTCCCTGCATCCCCAGCCTCTCACTTGCAGAGGAAACTTCTGCATTTCCACAAGACTGCCAGTTTCCTCTCAGTGGTCTAATTTTAACCACCTTGTCGTTACAGTGTGTGTCAGCCACCTGACCCCACTATGACCTCTGACCTTATGCCCCAGTTACTGCTTGCACTATGGATAATTATGTAATGGGTCCAGGACTTTCCTTTTCGGTGTGAGGCTGCTGTCACTGAATGGAGAGGAGGTGGGGGTTAAGGGGTGAGAGGAGGACAGAGGAAAACCTTACAGTGGTCCTTGGCATCACCTGGATGGTGAGAGGTATGCTGGCACTCCTGCTGAGTGTGCTGCAGAAATCTGCCCAGGAGAGGAGAGTGTGCCCATGGGTGTGTGTGCTGACAGGCGGGCAGAATTCCTGCTGTTAGGGCATGGGCTGGATGGCATGCTGAGTGGCTCAGGAAGAAAGGGTGATTCCTGGCCAAGGGGGAGAAAGGCCACATGTGTGGACGTGGGTCTCCTGGAGACGGGGATTTCCAGGGCACAGCAGGACCCAGGGATGCAGACATCCTGAGCCTGCCTGCGGCACATCCTTAGAGGATCAGGGGGAGCTGTTATTCACGTGGACACCAAAACAAAAAGGAGTGCCACCTCCCTCCCCGGGCCCCTGCTCCCTATTTTAGTTTTCACTCTGTTTGGAAGGAACCTGATTTCCGGGGGATTTTGTCTGCTATGGCCATCAGTTCCTCCCTGAGGGCAAAGGAACTCCTGGATGATTCTCAAAAGGGCTTTGATCCAGCGGGGTCTCTGAGTGGGGTGTAGAAAAGAATTCTACATGTTTGGAGAGAAAAGTCACCCAGCCTTTTGGAAGAGTGTCCTCGCCTTTGCAATCCAACTAGCAGGGAGGATAGCTGATGTTGTATGGTCTCCTTAGGTTTCAAAGTGCAGGATGGAGTGAGGAATGGGGTTTGAGCTACTGAGGAGATGCGGGGACTGAGGGGCAGAAAGTCTAGGGCTTGTCCGGGGCACAGAGAAACCCTCGGTCTCCAGCCTGCCGGCCTGTCTGCTCAAGCATTGTGCTCTCAGGTGGGAGGAATCAGCCCAGCGGGGTGGATTCCTCCTAGACAAAGCCTCCAACACTTGAGTTGGGGGAAAAAAACCCAGTTTGAATATGGTTAATAAGGGGTATCACGAAGGAAGGCGCCCTTTAAACCATTCACACAGAGCCAACTCCAAGATGGTCTCTGTCTGGCCAAGGAGGACTTCCTGGTAGGAGAGGGGTTAAAGCTAGGCTCCCGGCTCAGAGAGGAAGGAGTCCAGATGAAGTCTATGACATAATCCCCACAATAGCTCTGTTCATGAGAACATTTTTCCATTCTATATCAATGAAAAACAGAGAATGTAAGTGGTATGTACATTGTAGCTCTGGGCAAATTCTAGATTCTCTAGAGGAGAAGGATCTGGGCTGCAGCGGCCTCCTTCCTGGGCTGTTAACAGGTGGGGCTGGCCAGGGGCTAGAGCTGAGTAAAAGGGCTGCTGGCCAGGGAACACCCGGGTAACCTGAGACCCGGCACCTTCTCAGGGGCAGTCACGGTCCTTCTGGAGAGACTCACTGTGTAGGAGACCATTGGGAGCTGCAAAGTTGATGGTCCAGTCAGCTCTGAAAGAAGACTGGGGCTGTGGGTCAGGGAAGGGCTGAAAGAAAGGCGCCCAGAGAAAGCCCCTCTCCCTCCCCCTGAAGACGACCTGAGGCAGTGTGCCCCATCGGCGGGAACTGAAACCTCTAGCTTCAGGGCTCCAGCTACCACCCGGATCAGGTCCACACGCAAAGAACCAAGCAGAAAGGAAAACTGAAAGTGAGATGTGGCAAGGCGATGTGGGAGCCTGGCCTGTCACAGGCTCAGTTCCTTAGACAGAGAGAAAGTGAGCATGCACATGGTAAGCAGAGGCTGGCACTTAGAGGAAGGTTAGGTCCTGAGGAAAGCAGGAAGAAACCTCTAGGGCAGGAGAGAAGAGGGAAGGCAGTCTGGGGTATCTTAGCAGTGGGCCAGTGGATGAGAAAAGAATGTTGTTCTCTGAAAACTGGTGACTTTCTACAGGCACTCGGCAGAGGACCAGCCCAGCCTGGGCAGAAATGCCTAGGAAGGAACAGAAAAAGAGGTCCAAGCAGTCTTATGGAAGGTGGCGGAGGGAGAGAGAGAGAAAAGGAACTGAGCACCAGGTATCACAGACGGATGTTAAGTGGCAAGACTTAACACCAGCCATGAGGAAGGGAGAAGAGCCCTGATCCAGCCAGGGAACAGGAGGGAGGGGTCAGAGAGATGAAGCAGGCCTCTGGATGCAAGCTCCAGGGAACGATGGACTCACTCCATCTTTACTGGGTCCCTATTCAAACAGGCCTCCTGGAAGGCACAAACACTACAGTGGCTGGTTAGATTTTGCAAAATTTCTTTTTCTGAACTTTTGGTTTGGGGGAGTCAGAATTTAAATTTGCACTATCAGCCAGTTCGATTATTTTCTGGTTTAAAAAGTCCTGCTTGCTACTGCTCCTCTGGTTACAGAGAAAAATCACACGGGTTTTTCCCCTACAAACTCCAGTTTACAGGTTGTTTTTCTTGCTTCTCTAAATGGTGCCAATTATTCTCACATTTGTTGAAACCTTCAATCAAACTTTATAGCTTGTTAATTTTACAGAATGTCCTTACAGCAAATAAGATGCAGACAGAAAAGTGAAGTCTTGCTGAAATTATTAAGAAATCTTAAAATAGCCTACAAATCCATTATCAAGCCTGGTAAAATACAGGCTGCTTGGCTGGCTTCTGAGGTCAATTAGCAATGGGTTAATAATCATCTCCAATGAGCCCAGCCTACAGGATTGGCTACAAGAAACTGAACTCAGACTAAAGTGTTTTCACAAACTGAGAACCCTCTAGTTATACACGACTCGCCTTCACAGGAGACTGAAGGGTGGGTAGGACAATTCTGTAGTGGCCAAGGGTGGGTCAGCCTGAGAAGAGGTCTGCCAATGAAAGTTCAGACACAGGGAATCCTCTGGAGCTGGAGGACAGAGGAAACAGTTTATTCACATTCCTGGAGGAGGGGCTTCCAGGCAGGAGGGAAGCTGGCCACGAGGATGCACATTCACTCTGAAGACAGAGGCAGTAGCTTATGATGGGGAGACAGACACTCCCAGCCTAGATGAATCAGGACGACTGGTACTGATTTGTTGAGAGGGTCACAGGTCAGAGGGGAGAGAAAGAAAGAACCTGGCAGGCACTGAATGACAAAGTGGACAGGGAGAAAAGGCATGGATCCTTGTGCCAGACACATCCTGACAAGCCCCGGGTACCCTGTCCAAGGGCATCCACTCAGCGGGTCACTTGTTCCCCGTCCCTGCAGCAGCAGGACTGCATTTCTTTGCAAGGCAGCTAAGCACAGGCTTGCCCTCAGTCACTTTTGATCCCAATGTCCAGACTCAGCCGTCCCTAGTCCTAGTGCCAGTTGAGGGGTCAGTGGGTCACAAGATGAAATGCTAACATCGTCGGCCAACCCACCCCGCAGTAGCTATACCACTCCACGTGTCTGGTCCCAAGAGCTGTGTTTTCTTCTTAGCGGAGGCAATGTGGGCTGTTACCAATCAGCTGGCAATGCACAGATGCCTGTTCAGAGTGGATGGCAGCCTGCTAGCCCCACCCATACCTCCCCCCACCGTGTGTGTGCGCGCGCACGCACTGGTCTTAAGTGTCCTAGAGGGGCGGTGGGTGGGAACTGGCAAATGGTTAGGTGGGAAGATTTGGTGGGGGTGGGGGAGAGGCTACTCCATTATTTTTATTGAAGATTCCAAAGGGTAGGGGTACTGAGAGGGAGATTATGTTCACACTGGAAGGAGAGTTGGGAAACCAGAGGAGATGTGGAGCATACACTGGTGGTGAGAAGGTAAGTACAGAAGGAAAAACAGGTCCATTCTGGGAAGAGGCAAGCTTAGGCAATACAGGGGGTCGGTCAAGAGCCTGGGCTTCCTAGTCAGAGATCAAGAGTTCAAGTGTTAACTGCCACTTCCTAGCTGTGTGTCCTTAGGCAAGTTACTTAATGTCTCTGAGCCTCGGCTCAAGTCGTTTAAAAGAGATAATGTACACCAAATATTTAGCAAGGTGTCAGGGCTCAGAAAGTGCTAAGTGAATGAGTGGCTATTATGTTTTTTCTTCTTTGCTGCCTCACTCTGCTCAGAGACAGGAGAGGTACTCTGCCTGACACCACTGAGATGTGTGGAAGCCAGGCTCAGAGGTAAGGAAGGAAGCATGGGGCAGACACACAGCCTAGGGCTGAGGGGAAAGGCCCTGGAATGCTCACCTGGCTGTTGAAGCTGCTGAAATAGTTTATTTTGAGCTAAGGTGTTGGATCCAGGTTGCTGGACAAGCCAGTTGGTGGAGGGAAGCCCTGGCCTCTCTGCAGCTGCCCCCTTCCTATTCTCTACAAAGATTCCTGGACCTAACCATGGGCATGCGTGCATTCTGCAGGACTCCAGAGGGGCCCCCAGGGCATGGGCTGTAGGACAAGCCCGGCACTAAGGCACACATCAGAAGTAAGGTCCTGCAGTGGACATCACAACCACCTTGCCCATCTGGCCCCTTCACACTGGGGCGTGGGCGGCGACTCTGCCTCTGTTAATGGCATCCTCCTTACATGAGACCAGCTGGATCCTTGCTCCAGGTCTTTCAATACAAGAGAAATGATGAGAAAATCCTCTTCATGCTCTCAGGTGGTATTTTCTACCCACCTGAATTTCCTGAGCTTGGACATTCTAAACAAAGGCAGAGAGGAGTCTTGGCTCTCCTGGGCAGAGGACAGCGGGCTCTTCTTGAACTGTTCCCTCATGGAAAGAAACTGTTTTTTTCTGGAGCTCTAAGCTCCGGCTGCACGAGCAAGGTGCATTCTCAACAGTGAGGGCGTCGTCGAGAGCAAGCTATAGGCAGCAGTAGCTCGGGCTGCGGTCCAATCTGCTTCCCCTGCAGAGGCTCTGAGAGCAGCCACCCGCACTGGCAGGGGCTGGGCGGATACTGGCACTGCCAACACAAGCCTTTCAGGTCTGGCTGGCTTCAGCTGCTCTGAAACCTGGAGCACAGGCACTGGGGCCCTCACTCACTAACCAGCAGGGGAGGCTACGAGCTCAGCCCCTGGGGAGGAAAGGCCTGAGTCTGTCTCAGTCTGCAAATATCCACATGCAGTCTGTTTCTACACTGCCGGTTTAGTTCTGGGCCAGGAGCACTGTCTCTTGTGCTCTGGTCGCTCTGAGCCACTTTCTTATTTGCCTTCCAGACAGCCAGGATCAGGAGCCGCCCCTTAGGTTCGTGTGCAGCCTCCTTCACCCGATCTGTTCCTAGTTTTATTTATCTTATGTGCGTGGAAGAATGCTGAGACCTGCAGCATTCAACACATCCAGTCAACATTCAATTCAACAAATATTTACTAGGTGTTTACTGTGTGCACTAGGGCCCGTTCTAGACCCTGAGGATTCAGCAGGAGGGGGGTGGGGCACATTCAGAGCAGGTGCATCAAAGACTCCCAAGAGAGAAATACACCCTCTCCCCCGCCCCCATTACCTACAGCACTCAAAAGGGCAGAGTTCTCATTCCTCTTCTCCTTCAAGAGAGGAGGAAGAGGCAGCCCGGGGAGAAGAAAAGCTCTTTGTAGAGACTGGGCACACTGCTCCTTTATCCCTTTCAGGCAGATAGGTCCTGAGGCAGTGGGGATGGAGAAGTCCCTTGGGCTCAGCCTTAGTACCAGATGAAATCCCAATGTCTCTCAATGCTCTCCATGATCTGTGCAAGCCCTCCCCACTGTACATCACCACAGGCCTTCTTGCTGTTACTCCCTAATCCCCAACTCCAGGCCCAGGCAACCCTGCTCAACATTCCCCTGTGGGCCATTTGCCCCGCCCCGGCACCTCTGAGACTTTACAGATTATTCCCCGAACCTACCCAACCTACAAGGCCTTTACCTTTATGCAATCAATTCATTCCCTCACCTTCTTTTATGTTTGATAAAAAGTCTTTCTTTCCTTTTCTTTTTTTTTAATTAATTAATTTGTTGGCTGTGTTGGGTCTTCCTTGCTGCGCGTGGGCTTTCTCTAGTTGGCGGCAAGTGGGAGCTACTCTTCGTTGCGGTGCGCAGGCTTCTCACTGCGGTGGCTTCTCTTGTTGTGGAGCACGGGCTCTAGGCGCGCGGGCTTCAGTAGTTGTGGCTCGCGGGCTCTAGAGCGCAGGCTCAGTAGTTGTAGCACACAGGCTTAGCTGCTCCGCGGCATGTGGGATCTTCCTGGACCAGGGCTCGAACCCGTGTCCCCTGCATTGGCAGGCGGATTCTTAACCACTGCGCCACCAGGGAAGCCCAAAAAAGTCTTTCTTTTCAAGAAGTCATCGTCCAGCCCACCAGCCCACTGTCCACCAATTTTTCCTAAGGCCCTGCTATGTGACATGCTAGACATTTCGGGCACACAAGAGAGAATAAGGCAGATGCAGCCCTTGACACTTCACAGAACTTTCAGGCCATGGAGGGATTCCACAGTAACCTGGTACTAACCTCTTTCAAATCCCCAGTTGCCCCTCCAGCGCCTACGGGCTAGGCCTACACGTCCTCCTCTTCTCCGACCTCATTAGCAGCCCTCAACACCTGTATCACTTGGATGCCAGGAAGTGAGTTACCAGTCACTCAGAGCCACCCTAGAACCTCTGCTACAACATCTCCCAGTGATCCAACCCTTTCTTGAGTATGTCAGGTGGAAAGGATTCAAGACCCTGGGGAAGCTTTTAAAACCATCACCCCTTCGTGTTTAAGACACATATAAGTAATTTTTATTATTACATACTTAGCAGATTTTTTTCCCTATTAAGTTCCAGTCCTGACCATGCTGTATGAGAGGTCTGTTACTGTCTTGAGTCTCCAAGGGGTTCATTGCCTAAGCGGGAACCCATTCCACTTTTGGGCTTTTCTCGTCGGTGGAAATGTCTATCCCTTTTAAGCCCAAATCTGCCTCCAGTGCTTCTAATCCTGTTCTCTGGGCCACAAACAACTCTAACTCTGCTTCTACCTGACTGGCCTCCAATTTTTTGACGTCTGCTATGTTATACCTTCTCTAGGCTAAACAGTCCCACTTCCTTCCACTGTTCCTCACTTCAAGTGTCTCCTTAACATCCTGCTTACTCTTTCGCTAAGACTTTCACTGAGACGAATGTCTCCTGGAGGGAGTGCCCACGTGTGATTTAGCAGCCCCTCCTCGTTCTGTTCTGGACACCTCCGTGAATAGGCCCAAAAGCATACATTTTGTTGTTCACCACTTTGCCCTAATGACACATTGTGAGCTTTTAATCAACGAATCCCCAAAGTGTTTTCACATATGTGGCTAAATAATATCTTCGCCAACCGCCTGCAAGCCCTCCAGTAACTATTTCCTTTTATAACATTCCTTCACTCAGGTCTCCCTATGCTATAAAAAAAACCCTATTATTTAGTATTGTGCCGCACGCTACTTGCTGTGTGCAGCTGACTTTCTGGATAAAGTAGGATTTTACATTTATTCATATTTGAGTTCATGTAATTATTTACTTCTTTCATTGTAGCCTACCAAGTTCTCTTTGGATCCTCAATTTGTCATTGAGAATGTATTCCTTCTGAAGTTCATGACATCCACAAATTTGATCTGTTTATGCTTCGCAATATCTTTCTCCTATTAAGCTGTCCTGTTTTCTCTCCTGAGTAAGACTCTTGAGGACAGGCACTGTAATTTGTACGTGTGTGTGTGTGTGTGTGTGTGTGTGTGTGTGTGTGTATTTAAAGAAAAATCTATCTGCAGCATCTACTATACACTATGGGTAGTCGGACAACGTGGATGACTGATCATGGGAGGCTGACGGCAGCTTTGGGACCTTAGGACAATTCCAGAGGACATCATGATCGTGGAGGGGGTGCCAGCCACACTGTATACCGTGAATCACGCTCCTTGTGTTGTGCAATGCGAACACCCTGGACTGGCTACTCAGAGATGCTTTTTTCTGCTTCAGGTGATGCTCCCCACGGAGATTTAGGCTCCATAAGGAATGGTGCTCTCTTTTGACAGGCTGCCTACAGTTTCTAGTTTGAAATAAGATACCACAAGAAGCCAAGCTCTGGGCATGTTCTGCCTTGTCTTAACTGCAGGCTGCTGCCCCAGGGCAAGGTACAACACACCTCAGCAAGAGGTGAGACTTATCTTCTTCAAAGCACTGATGTCACGTTCTGAGAAAAAAATTACACCTGTATCTCGAGAATCCCCACAGCATATTAAAAATATGGTGAAGAGAAATTCTGAGATTAGGGCTGAGGTGTGAGGCCACTTTAAGTTGTACTTTCAGGTCCTACATCTAGAGTCCTGAGTCTCAAGTGGCCCACGCCTCATGGCTGGAGACAAGACAAGCTTTGCTAACTAAAGCTACTAGCTAAAGTCTATTTATAGTTTGATAAGGTGTAAGTAAGCCAAATGTCTGGCATATAGAAGAACTTCAATAAATATTAGTTCCCCTTTCTTTACCAATGAGCACTAAAAAGCATTTAAAAAACCACCTGCATCTGAATCACACAGCGAGCTTGTTAAACATGCAGATTCCTGGACACCACTTTGGACTAAATAAATTAGTTTTTCTGGGGACAGGGCCCCAGAATGTGTACTTTCAGTAAGTGTTCCAGGTACTTATGAACACTGAAGTTGTAGAATCACTGCTTTAAAGGCTAGAAGACTAAGTGAAGGTGGTCACAAGTTTAGTCCACTCTTCAAGTGCAACTCTAGCTAAGGTACAAAAGAACACGCTACATTTTTCACGGCAATTTTGGAATCTAGGAATCCTCAGCACCTTACAAAGCAGTTACTATTACATTCAGATAATGATAAGAGAGATGAAAAAATAAGTTAAATGAGATTTGAAGCCAGATGCAATGACTTCATAGGCCTGTGTTCTTGCCACCTCATCAGAGCCACTTCCTGCGAGAGCACCACTGGGGCTTCTAAGGCACAACAACAAAACCCGCCGCGTGCTCCTCTACCCTTCTCAGCCATGGCTAACACTAAGTGAACGGCTGCCAGTGCCAGGCACTGTGCCAAAAGCTGACATGCACCACCTCATCTAATCCACACAACAGCCCCATGAGGTAGGTGCTGTCAAATACCTCGATTTTACAGATGAGGAAATCAAGGCACAGAGAAGGTAAGTAACTCGCTCAACTTTAGGCAGTCGGTAAGTGGAGGGGCTGGAAGGTGCCTCTGCTCCTAACCAGCGTTCCAGCTGCCCACAGCTCTCGATGGGTCCAGAGCATCTGCCTGTGCTTCGGGCAGAGACTCTCACAGTCTCCACGAGGGGAAAGAGCTGATCATAAATTCAAAGGGGGCAGCCTCTTGCTGCCGATCTTGTGAAGACGGAACTCCTTCTGGGCTTGCTGCACTTCTCTTGGGCAGCTGACCTGCCATAGGTCTAGGGAAAGCAGGGTCTAGAGGAACGTTCACTTCATGCTCTCCTGTGTGATCTTCGGCAAGTTACCGAACCCTGTTTGCAAAATGCAGGTGATTCTCGAGATCTCTTTCCATTTTTAAAGGTTTCTATGACTCTGGGCAGTCATCTTGGAAAGGAGAGGAAAGACGGTTCTGCCTCTGACCTTGATGCTGGAGCTCAGCTCTGTCACAGGGGACAGTGCCAAGAGCTGGGCTTGGCCTTTTTGGAAGGAAGGGCTGAAGATTCCGAAATCTGAACTAACAGTGAGAGCCTGAAGATAATTCATGATGGAAAAAGGTGGTATAGGTTCTTCTCATACGATACGCCACTCAGGAAGACTTGGAGGGTTTTATGGAATCATTAGCACAGAGCTCCCCTCTGGCCACAGAGCAGAGGAAGAAACAGCAGACCAGTTTATAAAGCTCCAGAGCGGAAAATTTCTGTTGGTGTCCAAACTAAGTTTTTGGCTTTCTGTGAGATTTGGAAAGACTTGTACTGATGTTTTAATCACCTGTTCAGTGTTCTGAAGACTCTTGTCAGCAGCCTCACTGAGCCTGCTCCAGCAGGCAGTGGGAGCCACTGGCTCACGCGCTGTGCTCTTTCTGTGAGCCGTTTCTTTCCCATGGCCATCTCTGACACCCTGCAGCTCCCTCCGGGCCACTTGGAGGGTACAAGCCAAACCAGTGTGCCCTGTAAGAGGCTGAGGACGAGGTTTCTGGATCACTTCTCACCAGATTCGAAGCCAGGAAGGGCCCCTTAAGAAAAGCCAAGGTGCAAAGAGGTAAGGAGTGGTCTCTGGAGATCGGTCGGCCAGCAAGGTCTCTGGGGTGGCACAAAGGAAACAGGCTTGCCGTCTAGGAGAACTACCGTCCAGACATTCTAAAGCCCTTGGGTACTGATCATGAAAGAAGTTCTCACAAGTGAAAAAGAAAACTGAACAAACTCAGGGCAGGGCACGTTCTAGAAACAAAAACTCATGAGCATGCAAGAAACCCATTAAGGAGGTTCAGGGTAGTGGCATGCAGAACAAGTCAGCATTTTACTTCTTCTGCAGTTTTCATGGGTCACAACTTCTCGGTGGCTGAAATATCCCATTTTTCTGGGAAAGCTGTAGTGGAGATGAAGTGGTGGCTGATGGTCGCTAGGCATTATGCTATTTCATCTGATTATCACAGTAATCCTGGGAGATAGAAAGAGGAAGAAGAAACTGGAGCTTGGAAGAAACAAACATCCAGTCAGTGGTAAAACGGGGATTTGAACCCATATGTGTCTTACTCCAAAGTCTGTGCTCAGTCCGTTATACTTTGTAGCCTGTCTGGAAGTAATGGTACTTTTGGAGAAAGGGACCTACTTCAAGTCCTTTTTACTAAAGGGTATATCCACCCCCCCACCCCCCCACCCCCCACCAGCTCAGCACTAGCCCAAAGGCCAGCCCCCAGGACAAAAGAAACAGTTCTGATGAATTCACATTTAGATGAACACGAACCAAATGGGAGCTTGGCTAAGCTACAGGCAAGAACAGAGATACTGAAATCAAAAACTTCTCAGGGTACCTGGCCTAAAAGGAGTTCTATCATCCAGTTCATTTCATTTCCCTGGACACAGCATGGATAAGACCTCACCTGGTCAGCTGATGAGCTGAACGAATATGGGAAACTCGTCACTATTGGGTGCCAAGCTAAAACCTACACAGGAGTGTCCCCAGAAAGTTCTCTGCACTACACAGTCTTGGACTCTGGATGGACTGTAAAGAGGAAAGTCCATCAGAGAGCACGGGGACAAGACAAAGGAAGTCAAAGCTCCCTCCTTCCACCTGGCACCCAAAGGCTCCACAAATCCATCAGTCTGAGAAACTTTTACTGTGAGAGCGACAGGGTGCGTTGTTCATCTGGCAATCCTTGATCCTGGAGCAATATATGAAGGCAGGGAAGAGAAAGAACAATAGTTTCCTTCTCAGTAGAAAGACCAGGATGAGGGAGGCGATGCTGATTTCTGACTGAGTTCTCAGGGAGTACTTCCCTGCCACAGAATTTTCTCTTTCCTTCTCTTCTGCTCTTTCCGGGGGAAGCTTCTTCAACTGTCTGCTCTCTCCAGCTGAGAGTTAACTTCCCTTTGCCTGGCCAGACCACTCCACAAATGCCATCATTCCTTGCCCTGTTATGCCCAAGTTCAAGCAGATAAGCCGCCAACATGGCTTCTAATGGAGGAAGGGAGGGGCTCTCTCAAGGGAACTCGGCTTACTGAGGGAAAAGAGACTCGCACAGCAGCAAACGGCACACACTGCCCTTCCTCAGTGACCTCGGAGGAATCTACTTACAAAGGCTGCAGTTAGAGAGGGAAGAGGCAGAAGGAAGGGAAAGAGAGGGAGACCATGACCAGAGAGGTCGTTAAGTCCCACAGGAATAACGGCGAGGACAAGGAAAAGGCCGTCTTGTCACGAGGACAAAATTAACCAGACCCATCTGATTATGACAGAGGGAAGGCAAGTGCTGGGATAATGACTGGGGGAAGAAGCTCACAGACCACTGTGTACACGGGGAAATGTAGGAGAAAAGTGTTCCAAAGCTGATGACAAGGCAGACAGGAAACTTACATGTCCTTGCTGACAGGAAAGAAAGAGTGAAATTCTGGGTCTTCTCTCATCTGCAGGATTTCTAATAGGCGTCTGAAGTTCACCCTCTTCCCAAGGATGTGCTGACAGCTGGGAATACTGCCCTTCAGGTCAGGCAGAGCAGGGATCTAGACCTCTCCAAGAGTTCACAAAAAGGTTCAGTAAGGATTCAAACCACGATCCAAAACACAAATGGGACTGCCATTTCCTGTTGGGTTTCCATGCTGTAAAAAAGTGGGGGAGAAATGCCAACTACAAAGTGCTCTGCCTCCTGTGGAAAACGGAGTGCAATGGATCCGGCTCCAGTTCTGACTTGTGAATCTAAGTGAGAACTGGTTGCTAGCTGCTAGAGGAGTCTAGTGTTAAAGAGACATCCCACCACCCCACCTGCCAGCCTTTCTGCTCATGTCCGTGGACTGCTAGGGAGCTAATGACAAAGTTGTCTCGGGCCTCCGTAGGAAGGGCAGCCTTGGACTTTGGCAGCTCCTCTGGACCCCAGTTCACTGTCCTGTGTTCTTAAACAGCTTTGATGGAACAAGCCATCTGTGGGAGTTATTTAGTTTGGAACTGGAAGAGGGTTAGGATGTGGAAAAAATAAACTGAGCAGCCAAAGGATGGGGCCAGAGAGACAGAGAAGGCAGGTGGCATGTTCATGGGACTATGTGCCAGGGCGAAGAGGAGGGTGGGACTGCAGAAAGGAATGGTGCCGAAAGGAGGCCAGCATGGGAAGTGCTGGAACACCCAGGACAGTGTGATTTTATTTCCAAAGTGGTGTTCTGCTGTTCTCCTTCAAGGGCTCACAAACCCTCACTTGTGGGTGTCCATTACAAGAGAATCCTGGGATAGTATAACTGTAAGCACACCTGATTTGCCATCTGAAAAACTACCTGAATTCTGCCTAATTTCTTGCTGGGCCTGTATCCTAGCCTAAAAGGCAAATCTAACCGTTTTTTGACATCCAAAGCCACAAGATAATGGCAAGAGCTGAAAGGGTGGAAAAGGGAGATGGTGGAGGATCTGAGGGGATCCTTATGAATTACAGAAAACAGCAACAGAAACTGCAGGGTGATCTGGGAAGATATATAGGAATCTGGTGCAGAACTGGACTGAACCTGGTCGTTTCTTTGGAGTCTTCTTAACCGCCCCCTCCAATCACTATAAAGAACATGTATATATTGAGAGAGACTTTTATTTTTAAAATATAGATATTTTCACTTATGTTATCTCATTTAAACCTTACCGAAATCTTAGGAAGGGACTATTCTCATCCCAGTTTCACAGAGAGTAAATTCAAGCCCAGACGGAATAAATAACTTATATGGAGTTTTCTTATGATCAGAATGGAGCAGAATGAAGACTATGATTCGCAACTAGATTTTTAACCAGATTTTTCTGCAGGTCATTCTGGCAAAATGGCATTAACATTGACGGTATCTCATCTGATCCACTCCTGATCGCCAAGCCTATGTAGCATATCCTCACAGGATTTGAAAAAGAGATCAGAAAGCTGCTGCTAGAGTCTATTTCTGATTCTTCACTAAATCTTTCCAAGTCATTAGTCTAAGAACAGGCTTAGAGACAGTAAGCCAGCAACTCTGAATGCTGTTTACTTAACTTCTGAAGCACACACACAGAAAGACATACAAACAATTATAAACTACTTAGTATAGTTTCAGTGCTTCGTACTGATAAGAGAGAGACAAAATTTCTGTACCAGCCTGTACTAGGGAAGCCTACACACAGCTTAAACTTTTTTTAAATTGACAACACAGAGCTAAAACTGAATCCTGTCACTGAATTCTGTTACTTAGCCTAAAGTCATTCTTGCTGCTGACAAAGCAGAAAAGAAGTTCAATGACAGCATCTCTTCTAGGAGGCACTGAAGATATGGTGGCACCTGGGCTTCAAGTACCAGGACAAACTGAAGCTGTTCAGTAACACGCAGTTTAAACACGAGGCACATGGTAAAAACCAACCAACCAACCAACCAACCAGAGAGTACATATGGCTGAATTTTAAAAACAATCTTCCCACCTCTGGTTTCTGAAGCCTCTGTTTCCCAGCCTGGTTGCCAGTTTCTGGTGTGGCCTGCAGAGATAGTTATACATATACTGCCATATATGATTAACTATGGACCTATACCTTTTAATACTTATTTGTTTATTTATTTATTTGGTTGCTCCAGGTCTTAGTTGCAGCAGGTGGGCTCCTTAGTTGCGGCTCGCCGGCTCCTTACTTGTGGCATGCTAACTCTTAGTTGCGGCACGCCTGTGTGATCTAGTTCCCTGACCAGGGATCGAACCCGGGCCCCCTGCGTTGGGAGTGCAGAGACTTATCCACTCCGCCACCAGGGAAGTCCCGGACCTATCTATCCCTTTTATATACATTTATATAAATGGTGATACACGTTGCCACTTAACAGCATATCTTAGAGATTATCAACATCATTTGGGAAGCACATTTCATACCAAATGCTAAAGATCATCCACAGCAAGGTTCTGGAACAGATCCAGAAAACCAACCATGTTTATTGCAACAGAATTTCTCTGTGTTGGGATGACTGAAAGACCCAGCAAAGGCAGCAAAGAAAAGCAGACAGAAGAAAAACTGTTCATCAGTAAAGTCCGTCAGTCACCATCAGGTCCAACAGGCCTGGGAGTGGTCAGCAACAACAGACCCCTCAAGCAGGCAGGGTCTCAAATGACAATAGGCTGGGCAACGGGGACTGCCTTTACATATCCAAAAAGAATGTGGAAAAGTACATTATGCGCTCCAGTCTGCATGCTGCCCGGAAAGGGCTCCCACACCAGAGCAATCAACAACAGGAGGGTCTTCAACAAATCTGAAGGCCAGAAACAAACACTGTTAACACTTTTTAATGTGAAAATTAAATTGTGTTAATTACATCTCTACACATAACCCAGGTGTTATGGCAAGAGGCGCCTGGTACATCTGAAGGCTTTGCACTGTCTGCCAGTGCCAGTCTCCCTATCAGGGGTTACATGCAGATACCACAGAACGGCAGGATATTTGAGGTGTTTCAGGCTGATCTCACAGTCTGAGGTTCTGCCGTGTGACAGTACCCTATTCCAGGGGTCAGAGTACAATAACTCTTTGCTCCTTAAACTGTACTTCCTAAAACATTTTCAAGTATTCTACTGAATTCATTCAATACATATTTATTAAGCATCTGCTATGCACAGTGGGGCTTATTTAAGACACGAGGGATACAGCAGTCAATAAAATGATGTTCCTGTTGTCATGCAGCTTAACATTCTTGTGAAACTGAGAAACAAGCGAACAAATACAGGACAAGTAGTGGGAAGTACTAGGAAAAAAATAAAGTAGGGTAAGAGGGACAGAGAGTAACAGGGTAGGGGACAGTATTGCTATTTAATCTAACACGGACAGAGAAAGTCACCTGGATAAAGTGCCATTTGATCAGACGTGAAGGAGTGAGCCACAAAGCAGAGAGGGCCTTACCTTCTGGGTACCTTCTTGGGCAGGTAACCAGAGCGCCAGGGAGCCCCTTCTCTCCTAACAAGGGTTCCCAGCTATGCAGTGTGAAGGAAGGGGCATAGGCTCTTCTAGCTCAGCCGAGTGAGAGGAGAGGCCTTTGAGAGCGCATGCAGCTCGCACGCCTTCCATGCAGTTTCTGGATAGTTTCCATCACAGATGAGAGTTTTATGTTGAATTTTAAGTTGACCACAAATATTTAACTTCCCTGGACCACAAATGCAGTATCTTCTCTGTGGTTTAGCTGGCACCAAGTACATATTTACGAATCTCTATATGTCTGTCTGTTATTTAAATTTCTTATAGAAGTGCCAAGGTCTTTAGTTGTGATTTATCCCCTCCCATTCCATATAAGTGGGTCTGAACCCTGATCAGGCCTAATTCTTGGAGAAAGGAGATATCTTTACAATTGAAGCTTAGGGTCTTCCTAGTTAAATTTCCTATTACTGCTTTCTTCAAAAAATATTACTGGGGGGGGTCTATTCCAGGTTCTTGTATTTGAATTACAATGTAAAAAATTTTGAATTACTGTTTTTTCCACACGAGAATAAAAAATAAAACTTAGAAAATCTACATACTTTAGCTACACTAAAAGGAAAAACAAACAAAAAAAGCTATGCATAAAGAGCCCCAAACTTCTAAATGTGTACTCTTATTTACTTACCAATTCCTGAGAATTATAAGCAGCGCTACAGTTACAAAGAATATAGGAAACAGCCCCTGCTCCCCAGCTGGGTCTGCAACAAGCTGGCTTGGGAAAGGGCTCTGGCTCCACAAGAGCACAAAATTCTGGGTCATTCCGAATCCCAGGGTCAGTTTCTCTTGTCCAACTGGCAAGAAAAGCCATGAGGCATTTTTATTAAATAAAGGCATACAAGCAGATCGTCCGAAACTCATAAGTTTCAAAACAATCTCTCCTACCTCATTCTGTCATTGTCTTCATCTTCTGCAGTGCAGCTTACTGGGACTTTGGGCTATGGTTCTACTCATATTCAGGCTTCAGGGGGTGGGGAGATACCAAGCTGCAGAGCTGAGATCCAACACAGAAAGACCAACGCTCACCTTCATAAAATGAATAGACTTTCAAAGTATTCAACGTGGAAGCCTAGAAACTCATTTAAAGGGGGAATTCCCTGGCGGTCCAGTGGTTTGGACTCCGTGCTTCCACAGCAGCGGGTATGGGTTTGATCCCTGGTCAGGGAACTAAGATCCCGCATGCCACGCGGTGCGGCAAAAAAAAAAAAAAAAAAAAGGAAAAGAAACTCATTTAAAAAAAACTATTTTTTTTTATTGGAGTGTAATTGCTTTACAATGTTGTGTTAGTTTCTACCACACAGTGAAGTGAATCAGCCATATGCATAGACACATCCCCTCCCTCTTATACCTCCTCCCACTCTCCATCCTACCCAACCAGGCCATCACAGAGCACCGAGCTGAGCTCCCTGTGCTATACAGCAGGTTCCCAACAGCTATCTATTTTACACGTGGTAGTGTATTTATGTCAAACCTAATCTCCTAATTCATCCCACCCTCCCCTTCCCGCCCTGTGTCCACACGTCTGTTCTCTAGGTCTGCCTCTCTATTCCTGCCCTGCAAATAGGTTCATCTGTACCATTCTTCTAGATTTCCACATGTATGTGTTAATATATGATATCTGTTTTTCTCTTTCTGACTTACTTCACTCTATGACAGACTCTAGATCCATCCACATCTCTATAAATGACCCAATTTCATTTCTTTTTATGGCTGAGTAATATTCCATTATATGTATGTACCACATCTTCTTTATCCATTCATCTGTCAATGGACATTTAGGCTGTTTCCATGTCCTGGCTATTGTAAATAGTGCTACAATGAACATTGGGGTACATGTCTCTTTTTGAATTATGGTTTTCTCAGGGTATATGCCCAGTAGTGGGAATGCTGGGTCATAGAGTAGCTCTGTTTTTAGTTTAAGGAACCTCCATACTAGCACTGACTTGTAATTACAATGGCTTTAAGTACATGCGTCTAGTTATTTTGTCTACCCTTCCAGTTTTCCACTGAAATGACTGAAGAAAAAAAAAAAAAAGAAAGAAAGAAAGTATATATCAGTACTAGGCAACCACATACCAGAAACTATGAGGAATTTTCTACAAGACAAACTGCAGATGGGACTGGAATGAGGAAAAGAACAACTGATGTTCAACCCTTTGCCTGCTTGATAGGTTCACAGATGAGACTTCAGCTGCCATACCCCACTGATGCCCTTTCCTTGGAACAACTAGGCCAAGAGCCAAGGTGGGTTCTGACACACTTAGAAGGGCACAACTGGATCCCACCAGGGTATCGCAAGAAACTTAGCAGCTGCTGGCTTACAACTGGTGTGGGTGGCCGCATGAGGCAGGAGGAAGACAAAGCTGAGTCTGGCTTCTTAAAGAGGCAAGAACCCCAGAATGAGAACACTAAGTTGGTCTATTACAGCAAACAGAGGGTTTAGCTCCTTGCCATGACTATCTCTAGCTCTAGTTTCCTTTCTACACTCCTCTAGGAGTGTTTAACGCCTGCAGTGTAAATTAAATGTTCCTCTTTTCCTTTTATCTGTACCTGAAAATCTTAACAGACATCCATCTGAGATCTCAATATGAACAAGTACAGACTGCCTAAAAAAGGATGGAAAAAAAAAAATCACCTAACATGCGAAAAGGTATTAAATTGAACAGAAGGATACCAATCTAAGGAATAAGTATCCCTCTAGAACAGTCATTGCGAAAACTTTGGAAACTTTCAATTTCACACTCAACAGTAATGGCACAAGGACAGATAAATAAGACCACTGGAACAGAACAGAAAGTCTACAAATACACCCAAACATATATAATCGCTTGACTTATGACAAGCCACCACTGCAGATCAGTGGGGAAAATTGACCTTTCAATAAATGGTGCTCAATCTATGGGATATCTGTATGGAAAAAAATTAACCTTGTCTTTACCTCATGCCAAAAACAAAAATTAATTCGAGACGAACTACACACCTAAATGTGAAAGGTAAAATAATACAACTTCTAGAAGAAAAAAATAGAAGAATATCTTCATGATCTTGTAGGCAAATAGTTCTTAAATAGGACACAAAAAGCACTAATCATTAAAGAAAAAAACTGACAAATTTGACTTCATTAAAATTAAGAACTTGTGTTTATCAAAAGACACCATTAAAAGTGAAAACATGAGCCAAGGCAGAGATGGTATTTTTAATACATAAATGTATATCCAACACAGGACTTATATATAAAGAATATTTTTTAAATTATTCTATAAATTAATAAGAAAAAGACAAGCCATCGAAAGGAAAATGGGCACGAGCCAGGAACAGGCACTCCATAGAAGAGGATATCCAAGTGACCAAAAGCAGAAGAAAAGGTACCCAAGATCATTATTCTCCAGGGAAATGAAAATCAAAATCACAATGAGATCCTTCTGCACACCCACCAGAATGGCTAAAATGAAAACCAAAACCAAAATTAAAACCAAGAGTTGGCAAAGGAAAGATGTGGAACAACTGAAGTTCTCATATACTGCAGATGGTCATGTATATTGATTGGTACAACCACCTTGGAAATCTGCTTGGCACTGTCTACTGAAGTTAAACATACATCTACCTTATGACCTAACAATCCCATTCCTAGGTATATATCAAAGAGAAAAAGAGCATATGTCCACCAAAAGACATACATAAAAATGAACATGGCTGCTTTATTCATAGTAGCCAAGACTGGTAAAAGAAACACACTTTCATCAATAGTAGAAGTAGTAAACTGTGGTGTACTTATACAACAAAATACTACACAGCAATAATGAAGAATGAACTACTCTTACATGTAATAACATGAATAAATCTCATGTAGATTGTGTTGAACAAAAGAAGCAAAGCAGGGGGGGACTTCCCTGGTGGTCCACTGGCTAGGACTCCAAGCTCCCAATGCAGGGGGCCCAGGTTTGATCCCTGTCAGGGAACTAGATCCCACATGCCACAACTAAAGATTCTGCATGCTACAACTAAGGGTCCCGCGTGCCACAACTAAGACCTGGTGCACCCAAAAAAATAAATATTTAAAAAACAAACAAACAGACAAACAAAAGAAACAAAGGGTATGTACTATATGATTCCATTTATGTACAGTTCAAAAACAGGCAAAACTAATGGATAGTGAACGAGATCAGAATAACTGTTACCTGTGTAACGGAGAGTATTAATGAGAGGGGGCATAAAGGAGCCTGCTGGGATTTGAGAAATATTCTGTATCTTGATCTGGGTGGCAGTTAGCAATTTTTTTTTTTTTCTTTGCAGGATATTTCTTTAATTCAGATCATGCAATTTTGGAAATAGGTATAAGTCATATTCAATAATATCTTTTATTAATAATACAGATGACATTTTTTAAAACATCTTTATTGGACTTTAAGTGCTTTACAATGTTGTGTTAGTTTCTGCTGTATAACAAAGTGAATCAGCTATACATATACATATAACCATATGTAAAAATATACTGAGCTCAAACTTAAAAGTAGTGCATATTACTTAATGAAGATTAAACCTCAATAAAAAAGTAAAAAACAAAAACACACACAAAAAAACATACAGAGTAAATTGCATTTCAATCTAGATTTTGGCAGTCATATTAGAAAATGTTCAGGAAAAAATACAGGTAAGGTTATAAGCAGCAGTTAAATATAGTAATAGAAAACCAAATTAGTGAAACGAATGACTTCGTTGAGCCTCTTCTACAATACAAAAGAAAACATAGAGATGAAAATAATGGTGGGGGGAGTAAAGACATGAAGATAGAACCCTAATCTTTAAAAGCTATTCCAGAAAGATCAAGACTGATAGGAGAAGAGCAATTATTTTAAAAAATGAGAAAGGAAAGGGGGGGGGGGGGTGAAAAAAGGAAAAGTAAACTTTCCTGAGTGAAAGAGCGATTTAAAGCCTGAATATTCAAAGGACATGCTAATAAACTTAATAACAGGAGACCAACACCTTCATTAGAGTTTGCAAAAAAAGTGGGTTTTGGGGGCTTTGTTTTATTTTTTTTTTTAAATGAATCTGAAACTTCATTTGTATTCAATGGGAAAGAGTGCTGTGATCAATTAGTAATGCCTGTCTTTGGCACAGAAATGAAAGCATATTTATCAGACATTTGCCATCCTTGACCCAGACATACCCTGGTTCAGTCTTTAATTTCCAAGGACAATGAGAAAACAATAATCCTGTAAGCATTAAAACAAACAAAAAACAAACAAACAACAAAAACCCCACACAAATCTGATTGGCCTCAGACTTTTGTGCCCCCAAACTGCCCCATTCGTGTAGAAGGGCAAAAGACAGACATTCTCAGATAAACTAAGACTTCGAAACATAATAAACATTTTTCTTTCAGAAAAAATACTACTTAAATATGTATCCCAGTATAACAAGATATTAGAAAAAAAATTGAGACCACTGTTTAAAAAAAAATCAAGAACATCTTCAACAAATAAAAGGCATTTAAAAAAAAAGGGAGGTGCACACCGGTCAGAATGGCCATCATCAAAAAATCTACAAATAATAAATGCTGGAGATGGTGTAGAGAAAAGGGAACCCTCTTGCACTGTTGGTGGGAATGTAAACTGATACAGCCACTATGGAGCACAGTATGGAGGTTCCTTAAAAAACTAAAAATAGAACTACCATACCACCCAGCAATCCCACTACTGGGCTTATACCCTGAGAAAACCATAATTCAAAAAGAGCCATGTATCCCAATGTTCATTGCAGCTCTATTTACAATAGCCAGGACATGGAAGCAACCTAAGTGTCCATCGACAGATGAATGGATAAAGAAGATGTGGCACATATATACAATGGAATATTAGCCATAAAAAGAAACGAAATTGAGTTATTTGTAGTGAGGTGGATGGACTTAGAGTCTGTCATACAGAGTGAAGTAAGTCAGAAAGAGAAAAACAAATACCGTATGTATGCTAACACGTATATATGGAATCTAAAAAAAAAAAAAAAAAGGTTCTGAAGAACCTAGGGGCAGGACAGGAATAAAGACGCAGACGTAGAGAATGGATTTGAGGACACAGTGGGCGGTGGGGAAGGGTAAGCTGAGATGAAGTGAGAGAGTGGCATGGACATATATACACTACCAAATATAAAATAGATAGCTAGTGGGAAGCAGCCACATAGCACAGGAAGATCAGCTCGGTGCTTTGTGACCACCTAGAGGGGTGGGATAGGGAGGGGGGGAGGGAGATGCAAGAGGGAGGGGATATGGGGATATATGTATACATATAGCTGATTCATTTTGTTATACAGCAGCAACTAACACAACAATGTAAAGCAATTATACCTCAATAAAGATGTTAAAAAAAAATAAAAATTATAAAAGGGAGGTGGGAAAACTGTTATACATTAAAAGACCCTTAAGAGACATATCAACCAAACACAAAGTATGAAGCTTGCTTAGATTTTAATTCTGACAAACCCATTGTGAAATGACATTTGGAGATAATATGAAGAATTTGAAAATAGACTATATGATATTAACAAATTATTAATTTTGTTATGTATAATAATGTTATGTTATGCTAGAAAGAAAGCCTTACAAGTTAGACATATCTACTGAGTATTTTCAGTTATAATGAATGGAATTTGATTTAAAACCTCCAAGACCAAAAATCTGGCAGGGGGACAAAGAGAATGACTGAAAAAATATTGGCAAAATGTTGACAACTGCTTAATCTACATGGTGATTCATTAAAGTATTCTCTTTACTTTTCTTGTAGTCTGAAAATTTCAACAGTAAAAGGTAAAACCAAAAAAACCAAAAACAAGAAAAACTAACCAAACAAAACTCAGGAACATAGTAGATAAATTGTATTAAAAAACAAATGGCATAAAGCAAAAAGAGTAAAAGATACTTAATTCTATAAAAGTGATGTTAATAGGATTCTGAAATAGTGCAAATGTCAAAAAGTACTCTTCAGAGAAAAGATACACAATGTACACACAATGTACACACACTGTAAAAACATTTAATGATAATAGGGTTGAGAGTATATAGTGGTTAATCTGGACCTACAGCATGTGTTTGAATTACTGGATGTATGACCTTAGTTAAAAACCTTAACCTTTTTGCATCTCATTTTTCTTCATCTATAAAATGGGGATAACGACAGTACTTACACAGGTAGAGTTGTTGGGAAGATTAAATCCTGGCACATGGTAAACCTTCAATAAATAGCTACTATTATCTAAAATCTCACTGATACCTATACTAACTAGGAAATGGAGAAGTGGTACGAAAAGGAGGAAGCAGGAAGTCCTACATTTACACATGGGGGTGCGTGGCAGAAACTGCTACTTGTTTCCCATTATCTGCTCGCCTTCTCTTCCTCTGTAATAAAACTCTTTGATTTTTAGCTGTGCATATGGTCTACCTAGAATAAAAATATTTCCCAGTCTACACTGCAGCTAGGTTTGGCCACGTGACTCAGTTCTGGCCAATAGAATGTAGGCAGTAATGTGCATGAACTCCCAGGAAAGGCCCTTAAAGAAAAAGACATCTATTATAATTTTTTTTTTTTTAACTGCATTCCTTCTTTAACTGTTTCTACTTCACACAGGCTTGCATACAGATGAGGTGGCTGGCATTCCAATAGCCATCTTAGACTTTGAGGGGTCCTTGGAAATGAAAACCATGTATAGCAGAGCAACAAAATAGAAAGAAACTTGGTCCATGACACCATGCAGTGCCAAACCAGAAAACCTCTGGGTTTCCTCCACTTGAGAGGGAAATCTATTTCTATCTTATTTAAGTTACTGTTATTTTGGGATTTTCTGCATCTTACAGCTGAACATAATCCTAACTAAAATGAGAGACAGTTCTATCCTATTTAATTGTTCTACTTGATAAGTAGAGAAAAAGAACTTAAAATATTTTATTTTAAAAATCAGAGATAAACAAGTGGAATTAAAATGCCATGAGCATAGAGGCGTTGGTTGCACAACACTGTGAATGTTCTAAATGCCACTGAATTCTTCACTTTAAATGGTTAATTTTTATGTTATATAAATTCATATAACTTCACCTCAATAAATTAAATTTTTAAAAATACCCCAAAGTAAAAATAAGTAACAAAAGTTTAAGAAATTCAACTATAAAAACAAAACAAAACTCCCAAATAACTTTAGAATCAAAGAGAAAAAATCAAAATGACAATTAAAGGCTACTTAGAAAATGGTCATTAGAACGGTACACATCTCAATGAATTAGAATGTGGCCAAAGTCTTAGTAATCACATATTCAAAGCCATAAAGCTTTTAAGTAAACTAATAAGAAACAAATGAACACAGAAGATCCAACACAAGTAGGAGAACAAAACAAGTCTAAGAAAAATAAGAGGAAGAAAATAAAGATACAAATAAAAATTAATGAATTAGAAGAAAATAAATATAAGAGCTAGTTTTTGAAAACTAAGAAACACATACTGCTAACAAATTTAAGAAAAAAATCAAAGAACACAGAAATTAAATTAGAAATGGAAAGCGGATTTATAACAAATCCTTAATTTTTAATTAGTGAAGAGATATCAAAAATGTGAAGGGGGGCTTCCCTGGTGGCGCAGTGGTTGAGAATCTGCCTGCCAATGCAGGGGACATGGGTTCGAGCCCTGGGCTGGGAGGATCCCACATGCCGTGGAGCAACTGGGCCCGTGAGCCATAACTACTGAGCCTGCGCATCTGGAGCTTGTGCTCCACAACAAGAGAGGCCGCGACAGTGAGAGGCCCGCGCACCACGATGAAGAGTGGCTCCCGCTTGCCACAACTAGAGGAAGCCCACGCACAGAAACGAAGACCCAACACAGCCAAAAATATATAAATAAAATAAATAAAAATTAAAAAAAAAAAAATGTGAAGGGACTTCCCTGGTCGTCCAGTGGTTAAGAATCTGCCTTCCAATGCAGGGAACATGGGTTCGATCCCTGGTCAGGGAACTAAGATCCCACATGCTGCGGGGCAACTAAGCCCACACGCTGCAATGAAAGATCCTGCGTGCTGCAACTAAGAGCCAACGCAGCCCCCAAAATAAATAAATAAATAAATAAAATATTTTTTAAAAATGTGAAGATTTTAGAGAAATGGATGATTTTCTGGATAATGTCAGTCAACAAAATTGACACAAGAAGTGATAAAAATGTTCCATATCCTCATTGTGGTGATATTTACACTACTGTATACTTTTGTCAAAACTCATCCAATTGAACACTTAATATTGTTGAACTATTTAGTATATGTATTTATGTTATATCTCAATAATCCTGCATAAAAATTTGACGCAAGAACTAAGAAATCTTAAAAAACACATAACAAGGGAAGAAACAGAAACAGGAGGTGTCCAAGGTTTTCTTTCCAAAACTACTAGAGGCTGAGATGCCTTTATAGGTAAGTTCCTTCAGTTCATTTACCTATTCAGCCAATAATATTTATTAATGGTATGGGGAGGGATCCATTCTCCAGGCACTGTTCTAAACACTGGGGAGTAATACAGTAAGTAAAACCACAGTTTTTACATTCTAGTGGGGGACAATAAATAGGCAAAGCAAAAACAAAACAAAAACCAATTGTCAGGTAGGTGATGGTAAGTGTTAAGAAAAATAAAGTCCAGTGAGGGGACAGAGAGTGCCTGGGGTAGACTGTTCATTTCTATAGATTACTGGTAAAGAACTTTCTGATAAGGCTGGCTCATGAACAGGAATCTGAAGGACATTAGGAAGTAAACTATGCAGGGGGGTAGCAGCAGAACAGAAGTGCAAAGGCCCAGAGGCATGAGTTGTTTGGCATGATTAAAGAATGAGCAGGCCAGTTTGACCAGTGAAGAATAAGTGAATAGGAGAGTGGCAGGAGATGAGGTCAGAAAGGATGTAAGCCTTGGTAAGGGCTTGATATTTTTTATGAGTGAGATAGGAATCCTCTGGAGGGGCTTGGAAGGGGTGTTAACTAATCCAACTTACCTCTTAAAAGATCACACTGGCTGCTGTGTTGAGACTACACTGAAGGGGGGCAAAGATCACAACATGCCTACAGTAATAGTTTAAGCAAGAGAAAGTAACATTTGGACAAGGGTGGTACTACTAGAAATGGTTAAATGGCTGGATTCTGTACATATTACAAAGGTAGAGTGAAAGGATGACTGCTGAGAGGCTGAAGGTAGAGTATGAGAGAAAGAGTCAAGAACGACTCTTTAAGTAATACACACTATACACTTGCCAGGTCACAGAAAAAGAAAAGCTGCTTCCCATTTCTTTGTACGAAGTCAGTACACCCAAATACTCCAACACCCAAAGAAAAAACAGCAAAGACAGAAAAGAGAGGCCAGGCCCACTATGGAAATGGATGTAAATATCCTAGGTAAAATCATAGCAAATCAAATGTAGCAGACCGTTAAAATATAACCCAAATAGTGTTCATCCCAGTAAGAAAATGACAAGTCTAGTTTAGAAAACATTAATTTAACACATCACATATAAAGAAGACGTGAAAAAAACTATAAGAAACACAAATACATGGAGGCTAAACAGTGCATTACTAAGTAACCAACAGATCACTGAAGAAATCAAAGAAGAAATAAAAAAAATACACAGAAACAAATGACAACAAAAACACAACGACCCAAAACCTACGGGACGTAGCAAAAGCAGTTCTAAGAGGGAAGTTTATAGCAATTCAATCTCACCTCAAGAAACAAGAAAAATCTCAAATAAACAATCAAACCCTACACTTAAAACAACTAGAGAGAGAAGAACAAGGAAAACCCAAAGTCAGTAGAAGGAAAGAAATCATAAAGATCAGAGCAGAAATAAATGAAATAGAAACGAAGAAAACAATAGCAAAGATCAATAAAACTAAAAGCTGGCTCTTTGAGAAGATAAACAAAATTGATAAACCCTTAGCTGGACTCATCAAGAACAAAAGGGAGAGGATGCACATAAATAAAATTAAAAGTGAAAAAGGAGAAATCACAACTGACACTGCAGAAATATAAAGGATTATAAGAGACTACTACAAACAACTATATGCCAATAAAATGGACAACCACGAAGAAATGGACAAATTCTTGGAAAGGTACAATTTTCCAAGACTGAACCAGGAAGAATTAGAAAATATAAACAGACCTATCACAAGTAATGAAATTGAAACCATAATTAAAAATCTTCCACAAACAGAAGTCGAGGACCAGATGGCTTCACAGGCGAATTCTGTCAAATATTTAGAGAACAGCTAACACCGATCCTTCTCAAACTATTCCAAAAAATTGCAGAGGGAGGAACACTCCCAAATTCATTCTGTGAAGCCACCATCACCCTGATACCAAAACCAGAAAAAGACATCACAAAAAAAGAAAATTATAGACCAATATCACTGATGAACATAGATGCAAAAATAATGAACAAAATACTAGCAAACAGAATCCAACAGCGCATTAAAAGGATCATACACAGGGACTTCCCTGGTGGCATAGTGGTTACGAATCCGCCTGCCAGTGCAGGGGACACAGGTTCGAGCCCTGGTCTGGGAAGATCCCACATGCCGCGGAGCAGGTAAGCCTGTGAGCCACAGCTACTGAGCCTGCGCTCTAGAGCCCGCAAGCCACAACTACTGAGCCCACATGCCACTACTATGAAGCCCGCACACCCAGAGCCCGTGCTCTGCAACAAGAGAAATGACCGCAATGAGAAGCCCGCACACCACAACAAAGAGTAGCCCCTGCTCGCCACAACTAGAGAAGACCTGCGCATAGCAACAAAGACCCAATGCAGCCAAAAATAAATAAATTTATTTTTAAAAAAAGGATCATACACCATTATCAAGTTTGATTTATCCCAGGGATTCAAGGATTCTTCAATATATGCAAATCAATCAATGTGATACACATTAACAAATTAATGAATAAAAACCATATGATCATCTCAATAGATGCAGAAAAAGCTTCTGACAAAATTCAACACCCATTTATGATAAAAGCTCTCCAGAAAATGGGCACAGAGGGAACCTACCTCAACGTAATAAAGGCCATATATGACAAACCCATAGCAAGCATCACACTCAATGGTGAAAAACTGAAAACATTTCCACCAAGATCAGGAAAAAGACAAGGATGTCTACTCTTGCCACTCTTATTCAACATAGTTTTGGAAGTCCTAGCCACAGCAATCAGAGAAGAAAAAGTAATAAAAGGAATATATATTGGAAAAGAAGAAGTAAAACTGTCACTATTTGCCGATGACATGATACTATACATAGAAAATCCTAAAGATGCCACCAGAAAACTACAAGAACTAATCAATGAATTTGGTAAGGTTGCAGGATATAAAATTAATGCACAGAAATCTCTGGCATTCGTATACATCAACAATGAAAAATCAGAAAGAGAAATTAAGGAAACAATCCCATTTACCACTGCAACAAAAAGAATAAAATACCTAGGGATAAACCTGCCTAAGGAGGTGAAAGACTTGTACTCAGAAAACTATAAAACACTGATGAAAGTAATCAAAGCCAATATAAACAGATGGAGAAACATACCATGTTCTTGGATTGGAAGAATCAACATTGTGAAAATGACTATACTACCTGAAGCAATCTACAGATTCAATGCAATCCCTATCAAACTACCAATGGCATTCTTCACAGAATTAGAACAAAAAAATCTTACAATTCGTATGGGAACACAAAAGACCCCAAATAGCCAAAGCAATCTTGAGAAAGAAAAACGGAGTTGGAGGAATCAGGTTCCCTGACTTCAAACTATACCACAAAGCTACTGTAATCAAGACAGTATGGTACTGGCACAAAAACAGAAATATAGATCAATGGAACAGGACAGAAAGACCAGAGATAAACCCACGCACATATGGTCACCTAATTTACAACAAAGGAGGCAAGAACATACAATGGAGAAAAGACAGTCTCTTCAATAAGTGGTGCTGGGAAAACTGGACAGCTACATGTAAAAGAATGAAATTAGGTTGGTTCTATGTCCTGGCTACTGTAAATAGTGCTGCAGTGAATATTGTGGTGCATGTCTCTTTCTGAATTATGGTTTTTCAGGGTATATGCCCAGTAGTGGGATTGCTGGGTCATATGGTAGCTCTACTTTTAGTTTTTTAAGGAACCTCCATACTGTTTTCCATAGTGGTTGTATCAATTTACATTCCCACCAACAGTGTAGGACGGTTCCCTTTTCACCACACCCTTTCTAGCATTTATTGCTTCTAGCTTTTTTGATAATGACCATTCTGACCGGCGTGAGGTGATACTCCATTGTAGTTTTGATTTCCATTTCTCTAATAATTAGTGATGTTGAGCATCTTTTCACGTGCCTCTTGGCCGTGTGTATGAATGAAATGTCTATTTCATCATAGAAAAAATGTCTATTTAGGTCTATTTAGGTCTCCCACCCATTTTTTAACTGGACTGTTTTTTTGATATTAGCTCCATGAGCTGTTTGTATATTTTGGAGATTAACCCTTTGTCTGTTGTTTCATTTGCAAATATTTTCTCCCATTTGGAGGGTTGTCTTTTCGTCTTGTTTATGGTTTCCTTTGCTGTGCAAAAGCTTTTAAGTTTAATTAAGTCCCACTTGTTTATTTTTGTTTTTATTTCTATTACTCTAGGAGGTGGGTCAAAAAAGATTTTGCTGTGCTTTATGTCAAAGAGTGTTTTTCCTATGTTTTCCTCTAAATGTTTTATAGTGTCTGGTCTTACATTTAAGTCTTTAATCCATTTGGAGTTTATTTTTGTGTATGGTGTTAGGTAGTGTTCTAATTTCCCTCTTTTACCACAATGTTCATTGCAGCACTATTTACGATAGCCAGGACATGGAACCCACCTAAATGTCCATCAACAGATGAAAGGATAAAGAAGATGTGGCACATACATACAGTGGAATATTACTCAGCCATAAAAGGAAACAAAACTGAGTTATTTGTAGTGAGGTGGATGGACTCAGAGTCTGTCATACAGAGTGAAGTAAGTCAGAATGAGAAAAACAAATACCGTATGCTAATACATATATATGGACTCTAACAACAAAAAAAAGAAATGGTACTGATGAACCTAGTTGCAGGGCAGGAATAAAGAGACAGACGTAGAGAATGGACTTGAGGACATGGGGTGGGAGGGCAAAGCTGGGGCAAAGTGAGAGTAGCATCAACATACATACACAAGTGAATGTAAAATAGTTGGCTGGTGGGAAGCAGCAGCATAGCACAGGGGGATTGGCTCAGTGCTTTGCGATGACATAGAGGGGTGGGATAGGGAGGATGAGAGGGAGGCTCAAGAGGGAGGGGATGTGGGGACATGTGCATGCATATGGCTGATTCGCTTTGTTGTGCAACAGAAACTAACACAGTATTGTGAAGTAACTGTACTCCAAAAAAGATCTATTAAAAATAAGTAAATAAATAAAGAAAATGGGTACATATATACAATGGAATACTACTCAGCCATAAAAAAGGATGAAATAATGCCCTTTGCAGCAACATGGATGCAACTAGAGATTATCATACTAAGTTAAGTAAGTCAGAAAGAGAAAGACAAGTACCATTTGATATCACTTATATGTGGAATCTCAAATATGACACAAATGAACCCATCTATAAAATAGAAACAGAATCAGGGACATAGAGAATAGATGGTGGTTGCCAAGGGGGAAGGAGGTGGGAGAGGGTACGAGTGGTAGTCTGGGATTAGCAAATGCAAACTGGTGTATATAGAATGGATAAACAAAAAGGTCCTACTGTATAGCACATGGAACTATATATAAACCATAATGGAAAAGAATATGAAGAAGAATGTATACATATATGTATAACTGAGTCACTGTGCTGTATAGCAGTAATTAACACAACACTGTAATTCAACTATACTATACTTCAATAAAAAATACAAAGAAAGAAAAAAACACATCACATAAATTAATGAAAGAAATAAGTGATTGGCTAGAAACAGAATCAATAAGAGAATTTGATGTGATAGCTGAGTATAAATGTTAGCTTTCCCCAAGTACTACGTAGACGGTGGAATGGAAAAAATTCCATTCATTATAGCAAGAAAATCAATGAAAAAACGTGGAGACATAAAAGAACTGATATCCAGAGAATACTATGACCTAATAAGAAAACTTATAACAATGTCAAATTTTCTTCAAAGATATTTTTATTTTTAAAATTTTTATTTATGTATTTATGTATTTATTATTTATTTATTTTGGCTGCACTGTGTGTTTTTTTTTAATAAATTTATTTATTTTATTTTTGGCTGCGTTGGGTCTTTCTTGCTGCACGCAGGCTTTCTCTAGTTGCAGTGAGCAGGGGCTACTCTTTGTTGCAGTGCATGGGCTTCTCATTGCAGTGGCTTCTCTTGTTGCACAGCATGGCCTCTAGGCACATGGGCTTCAGTAGTTGTGGCACGTGGGCTCAGTAATTGTGGCTTGCAGGCTCTAGAGTGCAGACTCAGTAGTCGTGGTGCACGGGCTTAGTTGCTCCATGGTATGTGAGATCTTCCCGGATCAGGGCTCAAACCCATGTCCATTGCATTGGCAGGCGGATTCTTAACCACTGCACCACCAGGGAAGTCCCTGCACTGGCTTTTAGTTGCAACATGCGGGATCTTCGTTGCAGCACGTGGGATCTTTTTTTAGTTGCGACATGTGGCCTCTTAGTTGTGGCATGAGGACTTCTTTAGTTGCGGTATGCGGACTAATTGAGGCATGTGAACTCTTAGTTGCGGCATGCACGCAGGATCTAGTTCCCTGACCAGGGATTGAACCCAGGCCCCCTGCACTGGGAGCCCAGAGTCTTACCCACTGGACCACCAGCGAAGCCCCCAAAGATATTTTTAAAGTGAATGCAATTCCAATCAAAATACCATGAGGAGTGCTCGTTTTTGGCAGCACATATAGTGAAAACTGGAACAATGGAGAGAAGATTAGCATGACCCCTGCTCAAGGATGATGTGCAAATTTGTGATATGTTCCATATTTTTACTGTATATTTGAAAGTTGCTAAGAGAGTAAATCTCAGAAGTTCTCATCACAAGAAAAAGAAATTTGTAACTATGTGTGGTAATGGATGTTATCCAGACTTATTGTTGTGATCATTTCACAATATATACATATATCTAATCATTATATTGTATACCTAAAACTAATATGTTGTATGTTAATTATATCTCAATAAAAAAAATACCATGAGGATTTTTTTGGGGGGGGTGGAGTGGGATTTAAAATTATTCTGAAGTTTGCATAAAGCATAACTAGGTAGAAAAAGCCAAAGGTATACTGCAATAAAATGTATAAAGGAACGTGTGTAAACTCACATCACTAGTATTAAAACACATTACAAAGCTAGAGTAACTAAAACGACAAAGTTATGTTTCAAGAATAGACAAACATAAAACAAAAAAAAATCCTAGAAACACATGCTAGGATGCATCTATATCTATGGATACATATAGATTCTAGTATAGTGTATATATATATATATATATCTAGTGTATGATGAAGCTTAACTTTTAGTTAAGTAGAAACAGAATAAATTATTCAATAAATGATGCTACTTTATAAACTATTCTGAAAAAATTATGTTAGATCTCTATCTCACATCATTCAGCAAAATAAATTCAGATAAAAGTTTTAATAATAATTTTTCAAAAAGTAAAATAATGTGAAGAAAATATGATTATTCATTTGGTTTGAGGTTAGGAAGACTTTTTAAAACATAAAAACAAGTTTCATAAAGGGAAAATGGAAGATTTGGCTACACAAAATTTTAAATCATTTACATTTGAAAAAGATCCCATAAATAATGGAAGGTAAGTGAGAAATTGTATAAAATACTTTGAATATAAATGATTGAAAAGGATTCCAACCCTTGTTAGGAAGGCCTTTTCAAAAAAAAATAGTAAGTGAAAAATATTCCAATAAAAAACAGGCAAAGGATGTGAGAAGGTAAATCCTTAAGAAGACATAAAAATGTCAATGCTCAACTGTACCTGAGAATTCCTCTTTTAAACATTTTCAAAATCAGTTTATTAATTTTAGTGGTAATTCTCCTTATTTCAAAGACCCATGTTATTTTTGACCTTAAAAAGGAATAACTCAACTTGCTCACTGTATTTATTGTTCACTGGAAAAAATATTTACTATTCTTGACTCCAAGTATTATTCTGGCTATTTAAATTAAAAAACAAAAAAACAAAAAAACGAACACAACACTGTAAATCAACGATATGCCAATAAAAATTAACTGAAAAAAATCAAAGTGAGACTTAAATCTGAAGATTTGACACCTTTAAGCATATTCAAAAGATTGATTCATGGATTCCAGAAAGCAGAGGTCCAAAACTCTGGTTGTAGAAATAGCACTAATATACACATGTACAAATTTCTAAATTAGCTGGTGCAGGAGTTCTGCTTCCAATATGACTAAGTAAGTTCCTACTGGATTAAATTTCCTGTGAATAACAATGATAAACTCAGAGTAAAATTATAAAAACAAATACCCGAAGGCACTAGAGAATGAACCAAACTAGGCAGATCTGTGAGGGATACTGACACTCAGAAGAAGGAGCTGGGACAGTTGGTGGTACCATACAGCACAGCTAAAACTCTGCTGAAAAATCCAGTCTTTAATAGCCTGAAGAAACAAAGGACGAAGTTCAAGACAATCACAGCTGCTAAAAAGCAAGGGAGGAAATCCCATAAAGGGGGTAGCCAGAGAGAGGAAGCCCCATATTCTGTGTATACACAACACTCAAATTCATGGCTGACTTCTGAATCATGCATCTGTAGATTAAATGTAAAAAACAAACAAACAAACAAAACCCAGACAAACGGAAAGGATGTTTGACCTACTGCAGTTTGAGTCCAACCAACTGAAAAGCCTGATACACTAAAGCATCAACCTTCTCTGCAGGAATAAAACAAAATCCACATGACATTTACAATTCCAGGATAAAACCCCAAATTACTCAATATACAAAGAACCAGGAAAATGTGACCTACTCTTTTTTTAAAAATTTTTTTATTGAAGTATAGTTGATGTATAACTTACAGGTATACAATATAGTGATTCGCAATTTTTAATGGTTATACTCCATTTTATAATTATTATAAAATACTGGCTATATTCCCCTAGTTGTACAATATATCCTTGTAGCTTACTTTATACCTAATAGTTTGTACCTCCTAATCTCCTACCCCTATATCGCCCCCCTTCCCTCTCCCCACTGGTGACAATTTGTTTGTTCTCTGTATCTGTGAATCTGCTGCTTTTTTGTTATATTCACTAGTTTTGTTTGTTTGTTTTTGTTTTTGGCCATGCCACACGGCATGCGGGATCTTAGTTCCCCAACCTGGGATCAAACCTGTGCCCCCTGCAGTGGAAGCGCAGAGTCTTAACCACTGGACTGCCAGGGAAATCCTGTTTTTTTTTTAGCTTCCACATATAAGTGATGTCATACAGCATTTAATGTGACCTATTCTTAAGAGAAAAGACAGTAAATGGAGACCACCTCTGAAATGACACAAATGTTAGAATTAACAGCGAGATTATGGAAAAAGTTACTATAATGACGTTCAGTGAGATAAAGGAAAATGACTGAAATAAATGAAAAGATAGGAAATCTCAGCAGAGAAACAGAAACTATGCAAAAGAACCAAATGGAAAGTGTAGAACTGAAAAAACAAAAACAAAACCAAACCAAAAGCAAAACAAAACAAACCCAATAATCTAATATCTGAAGTAAGAAAGTCACCGGATGTGCTTAAAAGGAAATGGAGGGACTTCCCTGGTGGCGCAGTGGTTAAGAATCTGCCTGCCAATGCAGGGGACACGGGTTCGAGCCCTGGTCTGGGAAGATCCCACATGCCGCAGAGCAACTAAGCCCGTGCGTCACAGCTACTGAGCCTGTGCTCTAGAGCCTGGAAGCCACAACTACTGAGCCCGTGTGTCACAACTACTGAAGCCCACGCACCTAGAGCCCGTGCTCCGCAACAAGAGAAGCCCCCACAATAAGAAGCCCGTGCACCGCAACAAAGAGTAGCCCCCGCTTGCCACAACTAGAGAAAGCCTGTGCGCAGCAATCAAGACCCAATGCAGCCAAAAAAAGGTTTCAAAAAGGAAATGGAGATGAGAAAGAAGTGAGTAAATCTGAAGTCAGAATAGAAATCATCCAATCTAAAGAAGAGGAAAAAAAGAAAAATTAATAAAGCCCCTGATTTGGGAGACAATAGCAAAAGGCCTAACATACATGTAATTGAATCCCAGAAGGAGAAGAGACTGGAGCAGAAAAAATTAACTTCAGTAATAATGTCTGAAAGTCCCCCAAATTTGGTGAAAGACAATCTGTAGATTCAAGAGCACAGCAAACCCCAAGCAGGCTAAATACAAAGAAAATCATGCCTAGAATATCACAGTCAAACTACTGAATACCAGATATAGAGAAAATATAGAAAGCAGCCAGAGAAAAATGACCCATCACATATACAGAACAACAGTTTGAACAAGGGCTGATTGATGTCTTATCAGAAACTATACAGGCCATAAGACAATGGATGAACATACTTAAAGTACTGAAAATTTTCTACATCCAGTGAAGAGATCTTTAAAGAAGGAAGTGAAATAAAGACATTTTCTGGTAAAAGAATACTAAGGGAATTTTAGCAGATATGCCTTACAAGAAAAGCCAAAAGCTCTTCAAGCCAGAGGAAAACAATACCACTTGTATACTTGGCTCTTCACAAAGAAATGGTAAATACCTGGGTAAATACAAACAACAATTTTTCTACCCTTTTAAATTAAAAAAGATATATAGATTTGTCTAATGCAAAATTATAACATTTTACAAACTGGATATCCCCATTCCAATGAATGAGGCTGGTTCCTTACCTAACACCATACATAAAAATTAACTCAAAATGGGTCAAAGATCTAAACTTATGAGCTAAAACTATAAAACTCTTAGAATAAAACATAGGAGAAAATCTTCATGACATTGGATTTCGTAATGATTTCCTGCATGTGACACCAAAAGCACATTCAACAAAAGAAAAAATAGATTAAATGGTAAATTTCATTATCTATCTATCTATCTATCTATCTATCTATCTATCTATCTATCTATCTAATGTATATATCCAGCAGCTTGCAGGATCTTAGTTCCCCGACCAGGGATTGAACCCGGGCCCCTAGCAGTGAAAGCATGGAGTCCCAACCACTGGACCGCCAGCGAATTCCCAATGTTACATATATTTTACCACAGATACACAAACAACACCTTATCAACACAAGGATTTAGCATTATTTCAAATGTTTGCTAATATTAAGTTAGTAGAAATAAAATTTGCATGTCTTTGAAGTAAAAATCCAAAGACCAAACACATCCCCATAACACTGTCATGTGGAGTTTATACAGTATATTATATACATATGTATGTTATAGTATATGGTATATACCATATAACAACTATAATAATAAAAGAGCAATGGGTAACTGGAACTGTATGGTTGCAAGATTTCTACATTTTATGTGAAGTGGTACAATAGCAACTCTAAGTAGTCTGAAAAGTTAAGGATGTATTAAATATACTATCATCTACAGAGCCACCACTAAAAAACTGCAAACAAATAGCTAAAATGCCAATAAATAATTTAAAATGGAATCCTAAAAGAAAAATCATATAATCTAAAAGAAGTCAGGAAAGTAGGTGCAAAAGGAAGATACAAAACAGAGGAAAAGAAAAAAAGAAGGAACAAAAAATCAGAAGGGACAAAACAGAAAACAACTAACAAAACTGTAAACCTAAATCCAACCACTGGGATAATTACATTAACTGTTAATAAACTAAATACTTCACTTGAAAGGAGATTTTCAGTATGGATTGAAAAGTAAGACCCAGCTACATGCTGTCAATAAGAGATACATTTTATATATAAAGATACAGACTGGTTAAAAGCAAATGGATGGGAAAAGATACACCATGCAAATAATAAACAAAAGAAGACTGGAGGGACTTTCCTGGTGGCGCAGTGGATAAGACTCCGCACTCCCAATGCAGGCGGCCTGGGTCTGATCCCTGGTCAGGGAACTAGATCTCACATGCATGCTGCAACTAAGAGTTCCCATGCCACAACTAAGGAGCCCTCCTGCCGCAACTAAGGAGCCCACGTGCTGCAACTAAGGAGTCGGCAAGCCACAACTAAGGAGCCTGCGAGCCTGAACTAAGGAGCCTGCTTTCTGCAACTAACACCTGGTGCAACCAAATAAACAAATACTTTTAAAAAAAATGATTAAAAGAAGACTGGAGTGGCTATATTAATATCAGAAAAAAAATTAATTTCAAGGCAAAGTATCATCAGAGATGAAAGAGGGGCATTTCACAATGATAAGATGGTCAATTCATCAGGAAGATATAACAGTCATAACGGTGTATGTGCCTAGTAAGAGACCTGCAAAACACAGGAAACAAAAACTGACAGAGTTAAAGGGACGAACAGAAAATCCACAGTCATATTTGGAGATTTTAACATTCCCCTCTCAGAATTTTTTTAAAATTAATTAAATAATTTATTTATTTATTTATGGCTGCATTGGGTCTTCATTGTGGCGAGCAGAGGCTACTCTTCATTGCGGTGCACGGGCTTCTCATTGTAGTGGCTTTTCCTGTTGTGGGGCATGGGCTCTAGGTGCGTGGGCCTCAGTAGTCGCAGCACGCAGGCCCTAGAGGGCGTGGGCTTCAGTAGTTGTGGTGTCTGGGCTCAGCAGTTGAGGCGGGTGGGCTCAGTAGTTGTGGCTCGCGGGCTCTAGAGCACAGGTTCAGCAGTTGTGGCACACAGGCTTAGTTGCTCCACGGCATGTGGGATCTTCCCGGACCAGGGATCAAACCCACGCCCCCCTCACTGGCAGGCAGATTCTTAACCACTGTGCCACCAGGGAAGTACCCCTTCTCAAAAATTAATAGAGCGCCTAGACAAAATATTAGTAAAGACATAGAGGATCTCAACACTATCAACCACTTCAACCTAATTGATATTTATAAAACACTATGCCCAACATACAGCACACATTCTTTCCATTGTACGTAGTTATGGTCTTCAACATAGATACGTGCTAAGCCATAAAACAAGTCTCAATAAATTTAAAAGGACTGAAATAATGCCAAGTACGCTCTCTGATCACAATGGAATTAAATTAGGAATCAGTAACAATAAGATATCCAGGAAAACCCAAATATTTGGAAATTAAACCACACACGTCTAAATAATCCATATGTCACTACATACAGATCCTACAGACATCAAAATAATAGCAAGACATTATTATGAACCATTTTATGCCAACAAGTTTGCCAACTTAGATTTAACACCAATATTGGTGGCACAGTGGTTAAGAATCCGCCCGCCAATGCAGGGGACAAGGGTTCAAGCCCTGGTCCAGGAAGATCCCACATGCCGTGGAGCAACTAAGCCTGTGTGCTGCAACTACTGAGCCTGTACTCTGGAGCCCACGAGCCACAACTACTGAGCCTGTGCACCACAACTACTGAAGCCTGCGCGCCTAGAGCCTGTGCTCTGCAACAAGAGAAGCCACCGCAATGAGAAGCCCGTGTACCACAACGAAGAGTAGCCTGCTTGCTGCAACTAGAGAAAGCCCGCGCGCAGCAACGAAGACCCAACACAGCCATAAATAAATAAATAAATAAATTTATTAAAAACAAACAAACACCAATATTACACAAACTCTTTCGGAAAATGGAGGAGAATGAGATTAAACTTCCCAAGCCATTTAATGAGGTCAGCATAACTCTAATTCCAAAACCTGACAAGATATAACAACATAAATGTTCCTCATGAACACAGACACAAACATCCTTACCAAAATATTGGCAAATCCAATACAGCAAATAGGGTTTATTCAAGTAATGCAATGTTGTTTAAACATTTAAAAACCAATCAGTGACTCATAAAACTTAACAATAAGAAAACAAACAACCAAATTAAAAAATGGGCAAAAAATCTGGACAGCTCAATGAACTAAATATACAGATGGCAAACATATGAAAAGATGCTCAACATCATAAATCATTAAAAAATTGCAAACTAAAACAATAATGAGCTACCAGTACACACCTATTAGAATGGCTAAAATCCAAAATACAGACAACACCGAATGCTGGTGAGGCTGTGAAGCAACAGGAACTTTCATTCATTGCTGGCAGGATGCAAAATGGTACAGCTATATTGAAGGCAGCTGGGCAGTTTCTTACAAAGCTACACATAGTCTTACCACATGATCTAGCAATTGTAGTTCTTCGTATCTACCTAAATGAGGTGAAAGCTTACCTCCATATAAAAATGTTTATAGTGGCTTTATTCATAATTGCCAAAACTTGTAAGCAACCGAGATGTTCAGTAGGTGGATGGATAAACAAACTGTGGTACATCCATACCATGAATATTATTCAGGAATAAAAATAAATATCATTATTTCATACCATGGAATATTATTCAGGAACAAAAAGAAATGAGTTATCAAGCCATAAAAACAACCTTAAATGTATAGTTAAGTGAAAGAAGACAATCTGAAAAGGCTACATGTGATTCCAAAGCTTGTATGATTCTAACTATATGACACTCTAGAAAAGGCAAAACTATAGAGACAGAAATAAGACCAGTGGCTGCCAGGGGCTAGAGAAGATGGAGGGAGGAAAGAACAGGTGGAGCACAGAGTATCTTTAGTATCAGACAGGGTATCTTCTGTCTGATACTATAATGGTAGATACGTGTCATTATATATTTGTCAAAACCCATAGAATGTACAACACAGAGAGTAAACCCTAATGTAAGTAATGTAAATAATGTAAACCCTAATGGACTTTAGTTAATAATAATGTATCAATATTTGCTCATCAGTTGTAACAAATGGGCTACACTAATACAAAATGTTAATAATAGGAGAAACTGCTGTGGGGAGGGGTGGCGGGGGAGAGCTTGGGTTTTCAAGCTCTCATAAAGTAATAGCCATAAAACAAAAACATGATAAATTAGATTGCATCAAAATTAAAAACTTCTGTTCAGCAAGACACTGTTAAGAAAACAAACAGGCAAGCCATGTACTGAGTGAAAACATTCACAAAACATATATATTTGACAAAGTACTTGTATCCAGAATACATAAAGAAATCTTATAACTCAATAACAAGAAAACAAACAACTCAATTAAAGAAAATGGGCAACAGATCTAAAACAGACCCTTCACAAAGAAGATATACAGATGGCCAGTAAGGACATGAAAAACTATGTAAATTCTATATTAGTCATCAGGGAAATGCAAATTAAAAACCAAAATGATATACTGCCCCCCTCCCCCAAATGAGGACGTGGAGCAACTGGAACTCTTATACATTGTTGGGAGTGTAATGGTGCAATCACCTTTGGAAAAAGGTCTAGCAATCTCCAATAAAAAAGCATCCATATATCCTATGACTCAGCAATTCCAATCCTAGGCATTTACTCAAGAGAAAACACATGTCCACAAAAAGGTTTGTGTACAACTATTCTTGGCAACTTTATATTCGTAATAGCACCAAACTGGAAATAGTCATCAATCCATCAATCAGAGAATGGGTAACTGTGATACATTCATAAAATGGAAAACTACTCAGCAACAAAAAGGAATAAACTGCTGATAAATGTAACAACATGGAGGAATGTCAAAAACTTTATACTGAATGAAAGAAGCCTTACTCAAAAGAGTATACGCTGTATGATTCCATTTTTATGAAGTTCTGAAAAAGGCAAATCTCATCTACAGTGGAAAAAACAAAATCAAGACACAGACTGCCTCTGGGGGTAAAGGTAGAGATAAGGGAGCATAATAATAAGACTCTAAATTTTGATAGGTTTTGGGTTACAGAGGTATATGCATTTGCCAGAACCTAGCAAAGGTTTACTTAATGTTTGTCCATATCACTGTATGTAAATTTTACCTCAAAAGAAAAAAGCCATAAACGAATGTTGAACTCTAGTTAATGATATATATTCATGCTGAAGGATTTAGAGAAAATGTATTGACGACATAGATCAAAAAGAAACATGATGGATGGAGAGATGGATGGATAGACAGATACATGACAAAGCAAGTATCTTAAGATGAGAATGACAGAATCCAGATGCTGAGGATAAGTGAGCTCATTGTAAAATTCTTTCAACTTTGCAGTATAATAAAATGTTGGAAATCAATTATATCACTAGAAAATAAAAGACAATGTATATTTGGATGCAGTAGACGTGGCTGTTTGGATTAAAAAAAGAGAATCTATCTTTATCCTTGTTGCCTTCACTAAATGGCTGTCTCCGTAGCTATTAAGGAAAACAGGGTGTCAGAATGCTGGTTTCGTCACCTAAAAGAAGTCTTCAGCTGCTTGTGTCATAACATTGGCTCTGATATAATTCCTCAAATTTGAAAGACTAGAAATGTTGAAAATGTAGAGGCAGTTTCAATACCCAGAAGGCAGCGCTGGGAACTGAGACATATAAATTTGGCTCTGGCACCGGGTGGGGAGGGGGCAATGACTGAGCTAGGTCAGAAGTGGCCAGTCACAGAGACCCTCGCCAGCTCCAGCAGTTCTCTGTCTGGACGTCGGCCCCACATACTGGCTTAAAACCTCAAGAAACTAGAAGATCTCACCAGTGGGATCAGCCAGAGCAGCTGAAACACGTCCCTGTAAACAATAAATGTTTATCTGGGCAGATAACCTGGCAGATAGCCGCGTCCTGATCTTAGGCAACTTGAAACCCCACAACGGGAGGCTGAGCACAGAGGGGCCCTTTGCCTTTGCCACACGGATAGGAAGGCAGAGATGGAAGGTGGACCTGGCTCCTACTACAAGAGAGGCGGCAGGAAGCCACTATGCAAGTGCCAGCTTCTCTCCTGGGCGATGGCCAGATTCCCTTAAACACAGAGGGTGGGGACAGAGAAGTGAGCCAACACTAAACAGTGCCACCGCACGAAGCTGGCTGTTACACCACAGCCCTGAAGGTATGAGGGGCTCTGGCGTGTTGGCTGCGGCCACAGGAACCACACTGGCTGAGGGCTTCCCCAGGCCTGGGTGGGACGCTCATCACTGACTCCGGCCACACACAGGCTCAGTCGCCACCTCGGTCAGTGGCAAACAGCTGCTGAGAGAGGAGGGGCAGACCCAGGGGTGCTGTGCTCTGCACAGCAACATCTGCCACTTTAGGAGACTCCAGACAAGACTCGTAAGAACCATATGGCTTAGACCTCACAGAGGTACCAGAAGAAAGGGTTGTACAGGGAAAGAGGCAGCTGGAAGAAAGGAATGGAGGTATGCTGATGGCACAGAGAGGCCCTTCACTGACAACTGTCTCTGCAAACAGTTTTACTACCAGTTCTGAAAACCCCACGCCCTAACTGAGGGATTAAATCTTGGCACTGGTTATTCCTCCCATTTATATGCCTCTGCCCACACTGCTCTTGGGACGGCAGAGGACAGGGAAGTGGAACTCACAGTTTGCCTAAAGGGAAAGTTCAGCTCTTGTTCAGCAGACTATGGTTGAGTTCTCTTCCAGGGAAGAGAACGGAGATAGTTTAACAAAGGTTCTGTGCTCTGAAAGAGTACCACGTTAAGCCCAGAAGAACAATAAGGGTGTGGATCTGGGATGGAGCCTAATGGAGAAGTGTAGGAGTGTGTGTGTGTGTGATAATCTGTTTTTTTTTTTTTTTTCAGGGGTTGCGGGAGGATGCCAATCCATTCTTTAGACTTCATTCGCACTTATAGCTGCTTTATAATCATTTCCTGAAAACACAGTAGGAAGAGAGTGGTATTTGCTCACCCCACCCTCCATCTAACACTGCCCCAGCAATCCAACTATGTGCTTTAAACTGAGAAGACGCCAGTTTTTTGCCTTTGGCAGCACTGAAGGCCAGACATTACCAGCACTCCTGTGAACAGCTCAAGGCTCCACCCAAAGAAGACTGCACACACTGAAATCCAAGAGGACTATCATTTCCAGCACAACAACCCAGGAGAGAAAGAGGAGAGCTGAGGAAGCTGGGTGGGACAGTTGGGACACTTCTAAGTTCTGACACCAGAACACCCAAGTGGTTAGCATAGGAATTTTGGTAGAGTGGTGATAGATCAATTCTAGTGTGAGAAAGCCCAAATGCTATAATAAAAAAAGTTATCTGTATACAAGGAGAGAGATGAGAATGAGGGTGGGGTGTAGGCTAGAGGGTAGTAAGGTGGAGAAAGCATATTTAGAGAACTGGGTAGCTGCTGAGCTAGTCCAATTCTGAATACACAGGAGATGTTCCAGCCTCTTTTCAGGAGAGGCTGAGGGAGAGTGGTTATGCACAGGCCAGGACAAACAGGTTCCATTTCTGGTCTAGAAGCTGACTGGAGGGCTCCTCTGCAAGACAGTCGTAATAAAATGTTGATACACAGACACCACAAACCTACTGCTCCTGGTTATCCAAGGTCAAAGGCATCTTCTTCCAGAAGAGCTGTGTGATAGCCTCTAAGCTCTAAGACACCCAATTTTATTTACTGCGTTTTCCTGTTTACTCCGAGAAGATCTGCAGATCTCCCTAGGGAGTCTTTAGAGAGCTGCTAAGGAGGAGAGCAGGGAGACCGCTGTGAACAGTACTAAGGACATAGCTCTTTTACACCCTAACATTACTGCTTACCTGGCAGGAAAGAGAGAATGGACATGGAAAGGGAGTTCCCTAGTTTGTTTAATTAATTAACTATTTAATTAGTTAATTCTAGTATTCATCCTTTATTTTTTGTTTCTGATGTGCAGGATTCTCTTGGACTCTTGACCCTCATGGAAAATGGAATTGGAAGTATGACAATTATTGGCATCTGAAGGCACTTTCTGTTGTTTGTTGTTTTTCCCATGAGAATAGCATCAAAGTGATGAACAAGGTATAAATGCTTTAAAATAATCAATATTTTCATTTAGAAAGGAAATTTCTTTGAAAACAGTTGACCCATTTTGGGTACCATAGTCTCTGTTTATATGAAAATAAGAAGAGGCAGAAGGAGTTCCATTTCTGCCAGAGACAGTCTGTCTTTTGCTAATTTTTTGAAGGCAATAGGTTCTCTCTCTCTCTCTCTATGTATGTATGTATGTATGTATGTATGTATGTATGTATGTATGTATATGGCTGCCTTGGGTCTTCGTTGTTGCGTGGGCTTTCTCTAGTTGCAGCAAGCGGGGGCTACTCTTCCTTGCGGTGTGCGGGCTTCTCATTGCAGTGGCTTCTCTTGTTGTGGAGCACGGGCTCTAGGCGCGTGGGCTTCAGTAGTTGTGGCACGCAGGCTCAGTAGTTGTGGTGCGTGACCCTTAGGGCACGTGGGCTTCAGTAGTTGTGGTGTGCGGGCTCTAGAGCGCAGGCTCAGTAGCTGTGGTGCACGGGCTTAGTTGCTCTGTGGCATATGGGATCTTCCCGGACCAGGGCTCGAATCCACCCTGCATTGGCAGGTGGATTCTTAACCACTGCACCAGCAGGGAAGTCCAGCAATAGGTTCTTTTTAAGTTCTGGAGCAAACTAGACACTTCTAAAAGGAAAACAGAGAAGGAGATAGGATCTGATGCTGCATGACTTCTGGCTGTCTCATATCCCAGAGAGAGAGAGAGAGAGAGAGAGAGCGCATGTGCCTGGAGGGACCTACCCCCTCCTGGAGGCAGGCCTCTCTAGGCATGCTTTCCATATGTGCAGTCATCCTGAGCCCAAAGATGATTCAGGTACTACAAGGCCTCTGCAGGTGTCACCATTGCCCAATGTTTTAGAAAGGAAAGAAAATCTGGGAAAAGAATCTAAAAAATAGTGGATATATGTATATGTGTAACTGATTCACTTTGCTGTACAGCAGAAGCTAACACAACATTGTAAATCAACTATACTCCAATAAAAGTTAATTTAAAAAAAAAGAAGAAAATCTGAGGATGATTCTCTAGGGCTGTGCTGTCTAATACAACAGCCATTAACCACATGTGGCTATTTAAACTTAAATTTAAATTACCTAAAACTAAATATAATTAAAAATTTAGTTCCAATAAATAGAAAGACATCCCAGGTTCATGGGTTGGAAAACTTAATATTGTTAAGATGACAGTACTACCCAAAGTGATCTTCAGATTCAATGCAATCCCCATCAAAATCCCAATGGCATTTTTTGCAGGAACAGAAAAACAGATCCTAAAATTCGTATGGACTCTCAAGACACCAAATAGCCAAAACAATTTTGAAAAAGAACAAAAATTGGAAGACTCACATTTCCCAATTTCAAAACTTACTACAAAGCTACAGTAATCAAAACAGTGTGGTACTGGCTTAAGGCCATAGAGACTAGTAGAAAAGAACACAGAGCCCAGAAATAAACCTTCATATATACTGTCAATCAATTTTTGACAAGGGTGCGAAGACCACTCAGTGGGGAGAGTCTTCAACAAATGGTGTTGGTAAGGTTGGATATTCCCATGAAAGAGAATGAAGATAGAGTCTTATCTTACACCATATTAAAAAATTAACTCAAAATTGATCAAAGACCTAAATGTAAGAGCTAAAACTAGAAAACTCTTACAGGAAAACACAGGGGGAAATCTTCATGACACTGGATTTGGCAATGATTTCTTGGATCTGACAGCAAATGCATAGGCAAAAAAATTTTTTAAATATAAAATGGACTTATCAAAATTGAAAACATTCATATACAGAATGACACTATCAAGAGAGTGAAAAGACAACCTACTGAATGGGAAAAAATACTTGTAAATCATTTATCTGCTAAGGAATTGATATCCAGAATATATAAAGAACCCCCTACAACTCAACAACAACAAAACAAGCTGATTCAAAAACGGGCAAATGACTGGAAAAGACATTTCTCCAAAGAAAACTGTCAAATGGCATAAGCACATAAAAAGATGCTCAACATCATTAGTCCCTAGGAAAATGCAAACCCAAACCACAGTGATATACCCCTTCACACCCACTAGGATGGCTATTATCAAGAAAACCAGAAAAAAGAAAAAAAAGAGAACTTTGGTGAAGATGTAGAGAAACTAGAACCACTGTGCACTGCTGGTGGGCCTATAAAATAGTGTAGCTGCTGTGAAAAACAGTTTGGCGGTTCCTCAAAAGGTTAAACACAGAATTACCATATAATTCAGCAATTACACTCTTAGGTATATACTCAAGGAGTTGAAAGCAAGGACTCAAACAGATACTTGTACACCACTAGTACACCACAAGGTTCATAGTAGCACTACTCACACTAGCCAAAAGGTGGAGCAACCCAAGTGTCCACCAAAAGATGAATGATGAAAAAAGTGTGGTATATATATATACATTAGAATTATTCAGCCATAGAAAGGAACTAAATTCTGACACAGACAACAACATGGATGAGCCTTGAAAACACTATGCTAAGTGAAATAAGCCAGACACAAAAGGACAAATATTGTATGATTCAACCTATATGAGGTACCTCGAATATGCAAATTCATAGAGACAGAAGGTAGACTAGAGGTCACAAGGGGCTGCGGGGGGGGTGTTTGAGAAATTCTTATTTAATGGATACAGAGTTTCTGTTTGCAATGATGAAAAAGTTCTAGAAATGGATGAGTGATGACTGTAGAACATTGTGAATGTACTTAAATGTTACTGAATTGTACAATTAAAAAATGGTTAAAACAGTAAGTTTTATGTTATGTATATTTTACCACAATTTTAAAAAATTTAAAAAAATCATTTCCTCAGGGGCACCAGCCACATTACAAGTGTCAATAGCTATATGTGGCTAGTTGGCTACCATACTAGACAGTGCAGAGTAGTACGTTTTTATCACTGCAGAAAGTCCTATGGGACAGCACTGCTCTAGAGCTATATTAAGATCACCTGATCCTGTTTTCAGCTGAACCATCCTAAAAGCTGCCTCTAGCTGCCTTATCCCTTATTCCAGTGTACCACTAGCCTGCCTACTTCCTCTCTAACCACTGTAAACCCCCTTAGCAGTGTAAATTTGAAAGTTTACAGTATTATTTCACAAGTGCTATTTCATTTAATGTTCAGAACTGATGGGGATGGTGGTGGTATTCCTTTTTCTTAGGCTTAAAAACTACGGCCCACAGTTTTATAAGTGGAGCTGGGATGCAAACGCTTGATTTTGAATTTTGTGTTCTTTCCACCTATACACCACACTGCCTCTCAGAGGGTTTTGTCATTTTCACCAGCACTGACATCACCAAAAAGCATTCACTGAGCTGCACATGCTGATGTCCAGGAGGCTGTACAACAGTGGTCATCCTCTCCTTAGAAGCTTCCAACCTCAAACATGTTACATCCCCGAAGACTTCCTTTTCCAACCTGCTCATTTTAATCAACAGTAGCTCAATTACTTCAGTTATTTAGCCTCAAAATTTTATAAAGATGTTCAATTCTTCCCTCCTTTACCCTACTTGTACTTTAGGAAAACCAAGTCATATTGTAATGCTGCTGCTGGTCTGAGCTAGATTCTCATCACCACAATCTTAGATAATATACTGCCAACCGGCCTCTTGCTTTTACTGTTTCTCCCCTCCTAAACCCTGCCACCAGATTAGTCCTCTGTATCTCCAATTCTGTTATGTTATTCCCTAACATTATATTTTTTACATAAAAATTTTTTTTTAAATATAAGGGAGAATAAATGGCACGCAGGCAGCAGGGTAAAGACATTTAAGAAAATAAATGAAAAATAAGATGTGTCTCCCATGAAACAAGTATAGTCAAGAATATGTTCATTTGGGGGGGGGGTGAAAGAGTAAGAATAAGAACACATTGAGCTATTTTTGGAAGGAAATCTTAGTTCAACATCAGAAATGTATTAATGTATATTCCCATACTAACAGGTCAAAAAAGACATACCACATGATCATCAACAGATGAAGGAAAAATATTTACTACAATTTAACTCATTTATTTATGATGAAAAATAACCTCAGCAAACCAGGAATAGAAGGGAACATCCTTAACCTGATGAAAGATATTTATCAGAAATCTATGGCAAATAGCAGATTTAATGACACAAGTTTAGAAGCACTGCTATTTAAGTCAGAAAAAAGTAAGGATTTCTGTTATTCTGTCATCTATCATTAGAACTAGTGCTACTAGGGTTGGTAGATTTAGCAATAGAAAAAATAGCACTTACGTTTATACCATTAATAGCCAACTAGAAAATACAATATTCAAAATAGCAATTAAAGCTGTGCTAAGGGGCTTCCCTGGTGGTGCAGTGGTTAAGAATCTGCCTGCCAATGCAGGGGACACGGGTTTAAGCCCTGGTCCAGGAAGATCCCACATGCCGCGGAGCAACTAAGCCCATGCGCCACAACTACTGTCCCTGCGCTCTAGAGCCCACGAGCCACTACTACTGAGCCCATGTGCCACAACTACTGAAGCCCGCGTGCCTAGAGCCCGTGCTCTGCAACAAGAAAAGCCACTGCAATGAGCAGCCCACGCACCTCAACGAAGAGTAGCCCCCACTCGCTGCAACTAGAGAAAGCCCGCGCGCAGCAACGAAGACCCAATGCAGACAGAAATAAATAAATAAATAGGAAAAAAAAGACCCAATGCAGCCAAAAATAAATAAATAAAATGAATACATTTTTAAAATTTATTTATTTAAATTTATTTATTTATTATTTTTGGCTGCATTGGGTCTTCGTTGCTGCGCGCGGGCTTTCTCTAGTTGCAGTGAACAGGGGCTACTCTTCATCACAGTGCATGGGCTTCTCATTGCAGTGGCTTTTCTTGTTGCGGAGCACGGGCTCTAGGTGTGTGGGCTTCAGTGGTCGTGGCACTCAGGCTCAGTAGTTGTGGCTCGTGGGCTCTAGAGCACAGGCTCAGTAGTTGTGGCGCACGGGCTTAGCTGCTCCACGGCATGTGGGATCTTCCGGGACCAGGGCTTGAACCCACGTCCCCTGCATTGGCAGGAGGATTCTAAACCACTGTGCCACCAGGGAAGTCCCAATTTTTTAAAAATTAAAAAAAAAAAAGCTGTGCAAGGGTTTTATGGAGATTTCCAATACACATGAGTCAACAAAGGATTCATATCCAGACCTACAAATCTATATAAACCAATCAGAAGAAATAAGGAGAGAAAATGGGCAGAGATATGAACATGGGATTCAAAGAGGAGGAAACGCAAATGGCTAATAAACATATGAAGAAATGTTTAAACCCTCTAGTAACAAAGAAAATGAAAAATAAAACAAGATATTTAAAACCCATATAACTGGCAAAAATTAAAAGTTTGGAAATGCCTAGTATTTTTTAAAATTAATTTTTATTGGAGTATAGTTGCTTTACAATGTTATGTTAGCTTCTACTGCACAACAAAATGAATCAGGCATATATATACATATATCCCCTCCATTTAGACACTACAGTGCATTAAGTAGAGTTCTCTGTGCTATACAGTATGTTCCCATCAGTTGTCTATTTTATACATTATCAATAGTGTATATATGTGTCAATCCCAATTCTTCCCACCGCACCCCTTTCCCCTTTGGTATCCATACATTTGTCATCTACATCTGGGTCTCTATTTCTGCTTGGCAATTAAGGTCACCTCTACCATTTTTCTAGACTCCACATATATGCGTCAATATGCGATATTTGTTTTTCTCTTTCTGACTTACTTCACCCTGTATGACACTTTCTAAGTCCATCCACGTCTCTGCAAATGACCCAATTTCGTTCCCTTTTATGGCTGAGTAATACTCCATTGTATATATGTACCATATCTTCTTTATCCATTCCTCTGTTAATGGACATTTAGGTTGCTTCCATGTCCTGGCTGTTGTAAATAGTGCTCCTGTGAACACTGGGGTGCATGTGTCTTTTTGAATTATGGTTTTCTCTAGGTATATGCCCAGCAGTGGGATTGCTGGGTCATATGGTAGTTCTATTTTGGAAATGCCAAATGTGGAAATGTTTGAATTCATTTACCTTCATAGGTAGTGTAAACTGGTATGATCACCTTAGAAAGCAATTTGGCAACAGCTAGCAACGCTGAAGGTGAGCATACCTTACAACATAGCAATTCTGTTTCTGATATATTTCCTAGAGAAATTCACACATTAGTACAAAGAGACTGCAGTACTGTTGGCAGTGGTAAAAAAAAAAAGGGCATCTACAAGAAAAGAGATCAATGAATTGTGGTATATTCATAATGGAATACAAATTAAAGTGAAAGAAACATGCATCATGAATAAATGAATAAATCTAAAAACTGTAATGTTGAGTAAGAAAGCAAAGCAGATGATGGTCACAGTGTGCCATGTGTACAAGTCTAAATGCACAAAATAATACTATGTTGTTAATGGATATATACATATTAAAAAGATACACAGGACTTCCCTGGTGGCGCAGTGGTTAAGAATCCGCCTGCCAATGCAGGGGACACGGGTTTGATCCCTGGTCCTGGAAGATCCCACGTGCCGCGGAGCAACTAAGCCCACATGCCACAACTACTGAGCCTGCGCTCTATAGCCGGCAAGCCACAACTACTGAGCCCACGTGCCACAACTACTGAAGCCCACGCGCCTAGAGCCCATGCTCCGCAACAAGAGAAGCCACCGCAATGAGAAGCCCGCATACCGCAACGAAGAGTAGCCCCCGCTCGCCGCAACTAGAGAGAGCCTGCGCACAGCAACGAAGACCCAACACAGCCAAAAATAAATAAATAAAAAATAAATTAAAAAAAAAAATCTTCCAAAAAAAAAAAAAGATACACAGATATAATGAATTCAGGATAGTGATTACCTTTAGGGAAGGAAAAAGAGAAATGGGATCCAACAGGGATACAGAAGGAGTTCCCACTGTATCTATGATGTATTATTTCTTTTAAAGCTGGGTGGAACGTACCCAGGTGTTTGTTAACTATTCTATTTTTATGTAAGAATCATTTCTTTAAAAAAAAAAACCAAACAGCACTCCAAAGCCCTCTCCAAGCCGTGTGGGTCCTGGGGGCATAGGAGGGAGGCCGGGAGATCAGGAGAGGCAGGCGGGAGGGTCCCTCCAGGACAGGAGGAGGAGCAGGAGAGGGGGTGTGCCCCACCCACTCGAGTCTGGGAAGCCTGCTGGGCTCCCAGGTGGGGTCCCCTGCCCTCTGAGACCAGAGGAGGGAGGCATGCCTGGGACCCTTCTGCTCCTGGCCCCTTCTGTTCAGCCTAAGCCCCACCCCCCACACCTACCAGGACCTTTTCCAGCCCTGTGGGTCCTAAGCATAGGCCCCGCCCACCACCCAAACCCCACCCCTGCTTAGGCCCCACCCTCCACAGCCAAGGCCTTTTTCTCCTCTTTTTTACTACTGTGGTTCTGTTTTACCTTCTGGTTTTTGTTTCACCTATATTTTTATTTTTATATTCTTTCTAACATATTTGTTAGTTTCCTAATCTAATTCTATTTTTTACTTTGTTATTCTTCTCTCTGTTTTTTGCCGCCCCACACGGCTTGTGGGATCTTGGTTCACAAGCTGGGGGTCAGGCCAAAGCTCCTGCAGTGGGAGCTCTGAGTCCGAACCACTGGACTAACAGAGAACCTCAGACCCCAGGGAATATTCATTGGAATGAGGTCTCCCGGAGGTCCTCATCTCAGCACCAAGACCCAGCTCTACGCAACAGCCTACAAACTCCAGTGTTGGAAGCCTCAGGTCAAAAAACCAGTAAGACAGGAACACAATCCCACTCATTAAAAAAAAAAAAGAGATGGCAAAAAAACATGTCACAGATGAAGGAGCAAGGTAAAAAACTACAAGACCAAATAAATGAAGGGGAAACAGATAATCTCCCTGAAAAGGAATTCAGAGTAAGGATAGTAAAGATGATCCAGAATCTTGGAAATAAAATGGAGGCACGGATTGAGAAAATACAAGAAATGTTTAACAAAGATCTAGAAGAACTAAAGAACAAACAAACAGAGATGAACAACACAATAACTGAAATGAAAAGTACACTAGAAGGAATCAATAACAAAATAACTGAGGCAGAAGAACGAATAAGTGAGCTAGAAGACAAAATGGTGGAAATAACTGCCAAGGGCAGAATAAAGAAAAAGGATGAAAAGAACTGAAGACAATCTCAGAGACCTCTGGGACAACACTAAATGCACTAACATTCAAATTATAGGGGTCCCAAAAGACGAAGAGAAAAAGAAAGGTCTGAGAAAATATTTGAAGAGATTATAGTGGAAAACTTCCCTAACATGGGAAAGGAAATAGTCACCCAAGTCCAGGAAGCAGAGAGAGTCCCATACAGTATAAACCCTAGGAGAAACACACCAAGACACATATTAATCAAACTAACAAAAATTAAATTCAAAGAAAAAATATTAAAAGCAGCAAGGGAAAAACAAAAAATAACATACAAAGGAATCCCCATAAGGTTACCAGCTGATTTTTCAGCAGAAACTCTGCAGGCCAGAAGGGAGTGGCAGGATATACTTAAAGCGATGCAAGAGAAAAGCCTACAACCAAGATTACTCTACCCAGCAAGGATCTCATTCAGATTTGACAGAGAAATCAAAAGCTTTTCAGACAGGCAAAAGCTAAGAGAATTCAGCACCACCAAACCAGCTTTACAACAAATGCTAAAGAAACTTCTCTAGACGGGAAACACAAGAGAAGAAAAAGACCCACAAAAACAAACCCAAAACAGTTAAGAAAATGGTAATAGGAGAACATACATATTGCTAATAACCTTGAATGTAAATGGATTAAATGCTCCAACCAAAAGACACAGACTGGCTGAATGGATACAAAAACAAGACACATACATATGCTGTCTACAAGAGACCCACTTCAGACCTAGGGACACATACAGACTGAAAGTGAAGAGATGGAAAAAGATATTCCATGCAAATGGAAATCAAAAGAAAGCTGGAGTAGCAATACTTCTATCAGATAAAATAGACTTTAAAATAAAGACTGTTATAAGAGACAAGGAAGGACACTACATAAAGATCAAGGGATCAGGGGGCTTCCCTGGTAGCGCAGTGGTTGAGAATCTGCCTGCCAATGCAGGGGACACGGGTTCGAGCCCTGGTCTGGGAGGATCCCACATGCCGCAGAGCAACTGGGCCCGTGAGCCACAATTACTGAGCCTGCGCTCCGCAACAAGAGAGGCCGCGATAGTGAGAGGCCCGCGCACTGCGATGAAGAGTGGCCCCCACTTGCCACAACTACAGAAAGCCCTCGCACAGAAACGAAGACCCAACACAGCCATAAATAAATAAATTAATTTAAAAAAAAAAAGATCAAGGGATCAATCCAAGAAGAAGATATAACAATTATAAATGTTTATGCACCCAACACAGGAGCACCTCAATACATAAGGCAAATGCTAACAACCATGAAAGGGGAAATCAACGGTAACACAATAATAGTAGGGGACTTTAACACCCCGCTTACATGAATGGACAGATCATCCAAACAGAAAATAAATAAGGAAACACAAGCTTTAAATGACACAGTAGACCAGATAGATTTAATTGATATTTATAGAACATTCCACCCGAAAGTGACAGAATACACTTTCTTCTCAAGTACACATCAAACATTCTCCAGGATAGATCACATCTTGGGTCACAAATCAAGCCTTGGAAAATTTAAGAAAACTGAAATCGTATCAAGCATCTTTTCTGACCACGATGCTATGAGATTGGAAATCAATTACAGTAAAAAAAAAAAAAAACAAAAAAAAAAACCTGCAAAAAACACAAATACATGGAGGCTAAACAGTGCGCTACTAAATAACCAAGAGATCACTGAAGAAATACAAGAAGAAATTAAAAAATACACAGAAACAAATGACAACGAAAACACGACGATCCAAAACCTATGGGATGCAGCAAAAGCAGTTCTAAGAGGGAAGTTTATAGCAATTCAATCTCACCTCAAGAAACAAGAAAAATCTCAAATAAACAATCTAACCCTACACCTAAAGCAACTAGAGAAAGAAGAACAAGGAAAACCCAAAGTCAGTAGAAGGAAAGAAATCATAAAGATCAGAGCAGAAATAAATGAAATAGAAACGAAGAAAACAATAGCAAAGATCAATAAAACTAAAAGCTGGTTCTTTGAGAAGATAAACAAAATTGATAAACCCTTAGCCAGACTCATCAAGACAAAAAGGGAGAGGACGCAAATCAATAAAATTAGAAATGAAAAAGGAGAAATCACAACTGACACTGCAGAACTACAGAGGATTATAAGAGACTACTACAAACAACTACATGCCAATAAAATGGACAACCGTGAAGAAACGGACAAATTCTTGGAAAGGTACAATTTTCCAAGACTGAACCAGGAAGAATTAGAAAATATAAACAGACCTATCACAAATAACGAAATTGAAACTGTAATTAAAATCTTCCAACAAACAAAAGTCCAGGACCAGATGGCTTCACAGGCAGATTCTATCAAACATTTAGAGAAGAGCTAAGGCCCATCCTTCTCAAACTCTTCCCAAAAATTGCAGAGGGAGAACCACTTCCAAATTCATGCTAAGAAGCCACCATCACCCTGATACCAAAACCAGAAAAAGACATCACAAAAAAAGAAAATTATAGACCAATATCACTGATGAACATAGATGCAAAAATACTGAACAGAATACTAGCAAACAGAATCCAACAACATATCAAAAGGATCATACATCATGATCAAGTGGGATTTATCGCACGGATGCAAGGATTCTTTAGTATATGCAAATCAATCAATGTGATACACCACATTAACAAATTAATGAATAAAAATCATATGATCATCTTAAAAGATGCAGAAAAAGCTTTTGACAAAATTCAACACCCATTTATGATAAAAACTCTCCAGAAAATGGGCATAGAGGGAACCTACCTCAACATAATAAAGGCCATATATGACAAACCCATAGCAAGCATCATACTCAATGGTGAAAAACTGAAAGCATTTCCACCAAGATCAGGAACAAGACAAGGATGTCCACTCTTATTCAACATAGTTTTGGAAGTCCTAGCCATGGCAATCAGGGAAGAAAAAGAAATAAAAGGAATACAAATTGGAAAAGAAGAAGTAAAACTGTCCCTGTTGGCAGATGACATGATACTATACTTAGAAAATCCTAAAGATGCCACCACAAAACTACTAGAACTAATCAATGAATTTGGTAAGGTTGCAGGATACTAAATTAATGCACAGAAATCTCTGGCATTCCTATATACTAACAACGAAAAATCAGAAAGAGAAATTAAGGAAACAATCCCATTTACCATCACAACAAAAAGAATAAAATACCTAGGAATAAACCTACCTAAGGAGGTGAAAGACTTGTACTCAGAAAACTATAAAACACTGATGAAAGAAATCAAAGATGACATAAACAGATGGAGAAATATACCATGTTCTTGGATCAGAAGAATCAATATTGTGAAAATGACTATACTACCCAAAGCAATCTACAGATTCAATGCAATCTCTAACAAACTACTAATGGCATTCTTCACAGAATTAGAACAAAAAATTTTACAATTCGTATGGAAACACAAAGACCCCGAACAGCCAAAGCAATCTTGAGAAAGGAAAATGGAGCTGGAAGAATCAGACTCCCCATCTTCAAACTATACTACAAAGCTACAGTAATCAAGACAGTATGGTACTGGCACAGAAACAGAAATATAGATCAATGGTACAGGATAGAAAGCCCAGAGATAAACCCACGCACATATGGTCACCTAATTTACAACAGAAGAGGCAAGAACATACAATGGTGAAAAGACAGCCTCTTCAATAAGTGGTGCTGGGAAAACTGGACAGCTACATGTAAAAGAATGAAATTAGAAAACTACCTAACACCATACACAAAAATAAACTCCAAATGGATTAAAGACCAAAATATAAGGCCAGACACTATAAAACTCTTAGAGGAAAACATAGGAAAAACACTCTTCGACATAAACCACAGCAAGATCTTTTTTGACCCACCTCCTAGAGTAATGAAAATAAAAACGAAAATAAACAAATGGCACCTAATTAAACTTAAAAGCTTTTGCACAGCAAAAGAAACCATAAACAAGACAAAAAGACAACCCTCAGAATGGGAGAAAATATTTGCAAATGAAACAATGGACAAAGGATTAATCTCCAAAGTACACAAACAGCTCATGGAGCTCAATATCAAAAAAACAAACAGTCCAATTAAAAAATGGGCAGAAGACCTAAATAGACATTTCACCAAAGAAGACATAAAGATGGCCAAGAGGCAAATGAAAAGATGCTCAAGATCACTAATTTTTAGAGAAATGCAAATCAGAACTACAATGAGGTATCACCTCACACCAGTCAGAATGGCCATTGTCAAAAAATTTAGAAACAATAAATGCTGGAAAGGGTGTGGAGAAAAGGGAACCCTCTTGCACTGTTGGTGGGAATGTAAATTGATACAACCACTATGGAGAACAGTATGGAGGTTCCTTAAAAAACTAAAAACAGAACTACCATATAATCCAGCAATCCAACTACTGGACTTATACCCTGAGAAAACCATAATTCAAGAACAGACATGTACCACAATGTTCACTGCAGCACTATTTACAATAGCCAGGACATGGAAGCAACCTAAGTGTCCATCGACAGATGAATGGATAAAGAAGATGTGGCACATATATACAATGGAATATTACTCAGCCATAAAAAGAAACGAAATTGAGTTATTTGTAGTGAGGTGGATGGACCCAGAGTCTGTCATACAGAGTGAAGTAAGTCAGAGACAGAAAAACAAATACCGTATGCTAATGCATATATATGGAATCTAAAAAAAAAAAAAAATGGTACTGATGAACCTAGTGGCAGGGCAGAAATAAAGAGGTAGACATAGAGAATGGACCTGAGGACATGGATGGGGAGGGGGAAGCTGGGGCGAAGTGAGAGTAACATCGACATATATACACTACCAAATGTAAAAGAGTTAGCTAGTGGGAAGCAGCTGCATAGCACAGGGAGATCAGCTTGGTGCTCTGTGATGACCTAGAGGGGTGGGATAGGGAGGGTGGGAGGGAGGCTCAAGAGGGAGGGGATATGGGGATATATGTATGCATATGGCCGATTCACTTTGTTGTACAACAGAAACTAATGCAGTATTGTGAAGCAATTATACTCCAATAAAGATTAAAAAAAAACCCCAAAACCAAAAAACAAACAACTGGGTAGAGATTAGGATCAATTATCAAGACAGTTCTAATTTGCACAAGGGTAGAGTTCAAGAGTTCAACCTCCGTCTATGGCCATCAGTGGCCCTAGGTCTTTCTGCTTTAGGGAGGTAAAATTGTAGCTCAAAGTGGTTATGTGACTGACTAAATCAACTCCCACAATTAGTCTCTTATCAGATTGCCCTGCTTTATTTCCCTCATGGTATCTAACACAAGCTCAATTTATTTCACTTATTTATTTACTTATTTTTTAACTGCCCGTCTCCCTTCAACTAGAACATTAGGTCCATGAAGTAAGAGACTGTGTCTGCCTCACTCACCACAGAAATCCTAAAACTGCAAGTACTACCTGGCAAATAGTGCTCAATAAATACCTGATATTAAGTGAATGCCACAAGTCAAGCCTACCAGAGGAAGTTAGGGGAGATGTCTGCCCCTGCTGAGAAGCCCAGGCTATATACTGACTGTATGTTCAAGCACCAATCTCTGTGGGGTATCCATGGCAAGAGACATGGAGTGATAAATGGTGGTACCCTTACTAGCCACAACTAGAACTAGAACACTGAAGCCGGGGGAGTGGGAGTGAAAAGAAAATTTTAAAATATATTTGGAAACAATATTTCTATTAACAAGATAAAGAAACTTTGAACCTCTGGATTCTCTACAGACACCTAATTAATTACCTAGCAAATCTTCTCCTGCAAGTTCCAACAGGAGTTCAGGGATGTGAACTTTCTAAAAACCTAAAGCATGTCACAATCTCTTTTCTCAGCCTCAGGTTTGGGAGAAGAACAGAAGAAGATAGGGAATGCAAAAGTAAGACAACACAACAGACACGCTGCTTTTAACACAGTTTATGAATAATCCTGAGGAGGAGAATGGCATGTCTGTAGTGTGATGAAAGCCACCATCTACTTTTAGGCAATTATAGCACTTCCCCAAGAGGCCGTGTAGAGTAGCAGTGGTTCGGAGGATGGGCTCTGGAGCTTGAATTCTCTTGGGTTTGAATTCTGACTCTGCTATTTACTACCTGTGTAACCTTGGGCAACTTAATGGTTCTGTACCTCAGTCTCCCTAAATATAAAATGGAAGCTAATAATGGTACCTACCACGAAGGGGTGTTTTGAGGATTAAATGTTTTAATACATGTAAAGCTCTTAGAATAATAACTAAGACATAGCAAGTCCTCAATTAACGGTAGGTTTTATTGTAACTATTCAACTGGGAGAGGGAGAGAGAGAGAGAGAGCGAGAGCGCTTTTGTTTAATTCTTTGGAAAAACTGCTAGCCCTGGAGGCCTGGATGACCAAATCATTAGCTAATGAAACAGAGACAACATGAAACAGTGGGAAAGCACTAGACCAAAAAATCAAACTGCTGTTGGAGCAGAGATTGCCAGTTACCTCCCAATACCCAGTCTCCTCCTCCTGCTCTTTTTTTTTGGCTGTGCAGTGCTGCATGCGGGATCCTAGTTCCCCGACTAGGGGTCAAACCTGTGCCCCCTGCAGTGGAAGAGTGGAGTCCTAACCATTGGACCGCCAGGGAATTCCCATACCTCGTATTTTGAATCCTGCTAAACACATTACCTAATTATCTTGATAGGAATCTAGTAATTTTCCACTCTTTGGAGTCCACTATCTCTGATCCTGATTCATTCCTAATAAGATGACTTTTTTTTTTATTGGAGTATAATTGTTTTACAATGTTGTATTAGTTTCTGCTGTACAATGAAGTGAATCAGCTGTATGTATACATATATCCCCTCCCTCTGGGACCTCCCTCCCCACCCCCATCCCACCCATCTAGGTCATCACACAGCTCCGAGCTGACCTCCCTGTGCTATACACAGCAGGTTCCCACTAACTATCTATTTTACACATGGTAGTGTATTTATGTCAACCTAATCTCCCAATTCACCCCACCCTCCCCTTCCCCACCATGTCCAAACGTCCGTTCTCTACATCTGCATCTCTATTCCTGCCCTGCAAGTAGGTTCATCTGTACCTTTTTTCTATATTCCACATATATGCATTAATATACGCGTATTTGTTTTTCTCTTTCTGACTTACTTCACTCTGTATGACAGACTCTAGGTCAATCCATATCTCTACAAATGACCCAATTTCGTTCCTTTTTATGGCTGAGTAATATTCCATTGTATATATGTACCATATCTTCTTTATCCATTCACCTGTCGATGGACATTTTGGTTGTTTCCATGTCCTGGCTATTGTAAATAGTGGTGCAATGAACACTGGGGTACATGTGACCTTTTGAATTATGGTTTTCTCAGAGTATATGCCCAGTAGAGGGACTGCTGGGTCATATGGTAGTTCTACTTTTAGTTTTTTAAGGAACCTCCATACTGTTCTCCACAGTGGCTGTATCAATTTACATTCCCACCAACAGTGCAGGAGGGTTCCCTTTTCTCCACACCCTCTCCAGCACTTATTGTTTGTAGAATTTTTGACGATGGCCATTCTGACCGGTGTGTGGTGATACCTCATTGTAGTTCTGATTTGCATTTCTCTAATAATTAGTGATGTTGAGCATCTTTTCATGTGCCTCTTGGCCATCTGTATGTCTTCTTTGGAGAAATGTCTATTTAGGTCTTCCGCCATGTCTCCCTCTCTACATCCTTCCTGTCATTACCCCCAACCTTAATCATCAAGTCATACTTCTTGACTTTACCGCAAAGCAGAGCTGTCCAACAGAACTTCCAGCAATGATAGAAATTTTCTATACCTACTCTTGACAATATGGTAGCCATTAGTCACATGTGGGTATTAACCACTTGAAATACGGCTAGTATGACTGAAGAACTGAATTTTAAACTTTATTTAATTTTAATTTTAATTAAAATAGACACACATGGCAAGTGGCTACTGTTATCGGACAGTGCAGCCTATGGAGTGAACTCTAGGAAAGAGAAGAGAATTATACATCATTTCCTCATTTCTATTTGATATATCCCATTCCTTCTCAATACCTATGCTAAAATGTTTTCTCTTAGCCTACTCCTGATATAGCCTCTAAATCCTTGGGGGTGTACCCATTTCCCTATTTGCGATTTGGGTCAATTACCTTCTTTCCAGAAGAATAGACAGATTTGTTCAACACACACACACACACACACACTCACACACACACTCCTGAGTGAGACAGACATCCTTAGGGCAAAGCTTTACTGAACACACCAGAATAACTAGATTCATAGAATACACCAAAAAAAAAAAGCTCCAAAGACGATTAACTCCCCAAAAAGGCCAGACCCTATTTTGGCTTTTTGGCCCAAAGAGAGCTGAAGTTCAATTATCCTTCTTGATTAAGTCCTCATGTATTCAATATGAGTCTAGTATGTTCTTTTAATTAAATAAAACAGGAGGAGAAACAGGCAAATTCTGCTCCTAGGAGAAGATCAAACTAAAAGAAATGGCCTGAAGCAAGGTTACTGACCATGGAAGGCTTGGTAAAGCAAATAAAACTGTCAAAATAAGCAGTCTGTCAACTTGAAGAATTAGTATCTTCATGATGGGGATGGGAGGTTGGTTAAAATAATACCACAGGTGATTTAACTCTTAGTGAAGGGCTGATGCTTTTCAACATTGCTAACCCAACCCCACAAAGGACAAGTGATCAACAATTTACTGGCCTGCTCCACCTGTGTGGACAGCCCTGGACATTTCTAACTATGATCTGTGTATTTCAGCTGAGCACTGGGCAACTTAGGTTTCTACTATCAGGCTGATAGGCAGGACAGAGAAAAAGCTCTAGAAGAAGAGGGTATCAGACAAATGTTTTTCTAGCTCGAAAGACACACGTTAGAACAAACACCCTGACCCTGATGACCCCTCCAGGCTGCTACTCAGGTGCTCGTGTTTGAGATGTGAGCAACAGTGTAATTTCTTCAAAAACTCCTTGATGTGAATCCAAGAAATGATGTGACAGTACTTGCTGTAGATTTCCCTTAGAGGCAAACCAGTATGACCTTTTTCAAATGCAAATTGGCTTACTCTTTACAGCTGTCAGGTTTCTTGGGGCGGAGTTTAAAAGAAAAGGCAACACTCCCCTCTGACTGGCCTGAGGAGTATGGCTGACCCTGAGTAAGTGAGAAAGAGGGACAAAGGACACCTGGAGAATGACCCCAGTGAGCAGAAGGTTCCACAGAACTGGCCTGGGCAGAACTCGATGGGAAGTGGAACTCTCTGGCTCTGCAGATTCTTGCTTGAGTTGAACCACCTTAATTTTCACAGCCCCTTCCTCCTACACTGACTCAGGTATTCACTGATCTTAGTAGAGAATCCGAAAGTCCCCTAGACCTCCAAGTCAGTTCTCCCTCGTCTTTATGGCAGGCGTGCCCGTAAACCTTGTCACCCAGCTATGCCCCCCTGGCTCTTACTCACTAAGGAAGTATTTATCAAGCCCTTGTGAGAGCCGCAGCACCACACTAGACACCTGAGGATGTCTAGAAGAGAGAAGTTTCAAGGAGCTCACAATCTCATGTTCAGCGTGTAATCTTAAAGGCAAATGCAGGCAGAAAGGGGTGAGAGATGACCCAGGAGAACCATGTCCGTACTCAGAAAATGCCTCTGGTCTTTCTAGGGACTGTTATACCACAACATGGAAACATAATTATTTCACAGGAGGTGGGGGGAAAAAACCCTGGAATTTCAGAAATGAGAGAAAAAATGTGGGGTAAAGGCAGGTAGTAGTTGGAATTAGTGAAAATGACAGAGTGGAACCTTCAGTCTCAAATAGAAAGGCCAGGAAAAGGAGGCCTGGAAATTCAAACATGCCTAGATTAAGGAGCCTGTCCCCATCTACAGGAAGTTTATCTCTAACATCTAAATAGTCATGTTTTAAAATCAACAAGTTTTCTGGTTTTCAGCTGCCACTGACTGGAACCCCAGTGGCTCTGGCCCACAGTGTAGACAGACTGTGCCCAGCCGGACTAGATGAAGACATGCAGCCGGAAGTCAGCCAGCCAGCCTGACACCTCCCAGCTTTGGGAGGAGTTTGAGCAAAATGCTACCCAGCTACATGAGTAGCAGACAAGAAGGTTTAACCCTAGCAGCACAGGGCTACACTGAGGACCTGGCATCTCAATCAGTAGATTCAGACAGTAAGTGGTCTAGGACCCAAGCGGACTCCAGGAATGAGAACAGAAACCTAGCAGCAAGTTCAGCAGGACCTTTGGTCCCTCCCTATCCACTGCAGTTGCATATTCACGTTCACAGTCACATATTTTAAAATTTTGATATAATTATCTCCTAGAAATTACTGTATGTAGCCTCTTGGGATCTAAAGCAATTAAGTGAAGATAAATTTCTTTCATGGAGCAAGCTGTCAAAGGATGAAGCAATTTCATTCCCCATTTGAAGTGGAAGCTTTGGGTCATGCATGGTTTATTTGAAACAATGCCATCACCTAAAGCTGCTGATCTTATCTCTAACTCCATTCTCCATTTCAAACTGCTGGAGATATGTAGCGTGGCACTGCCTGAAGTTATGACATCTGGCTCGAGGCCAGCAACAGAACAAGCCAGCTCCTCTTCTAGACTGAAAGCTTAACAGGACAAAAATAATATTAAAGCAAGATAACTTTATAGGTGAAGTCTGTTAAACCCTAAAAAGGGGAGATCTTCCCAGGGCATCGGGTGTGACTACAGAAGCACCCTAACAGTGGGGAAGTGGTTTAAGAGCAGGCAGGAACGCCCCCCAAAGGGGGCAGAGTGAAATACATGCCAAGGAATCAGATTTTTCTCTGCTGGGAGACACCAAACCAAACAAGTAGTGGGTCCTGTTTCATGAAACAGCCTGATAGATGGAAAGCATACCAGGCCGAGAATCAAATTCGGCCCAGGGTTCTAATTCCAGCACTACAAGACCACATGTGAGATTAAGGGGAAAGTTCTCATCAACTCTTTTTCTTCTGAACTGCAGCTGGCACTTTATTTTAAAAAAATTCTTCATAACCACGTATTATTTATTTTATAATATACAGTCAATGTGCTATCTAGGTAATAGTATTCAAACTTTATTTTTAAGCCATTGAAACTTTCTTCAGGTAGAATCACTGCAGGTCAGACCATGTCCAAGCACTGCTTTTAACAGGAACCTTGAAGAACTAGAACTTGTTAGTGCACTGGAATCACCAGAAGAGCTTGTTAAAATGGATTGCTGGGCTCCACCCTCAAAGTTTCTGATTCATAGGTCTGGAGTAAGGCCTAAAACATTATATACCTAACAGGTTCCCAGGTGAATCTCATGCTACTGGTCCAGTACCACAATTTGAGAACCAGTGGTATAGAGGAATCTGGTCAGGAGGATGACTTGGACTTGGAGTGTCTAATACAGTAGCCACTGGCCACATGTGGATAGTTCAGTTTAATTAAAATTAAATTAAAATTTCTGTTTCTCACCCACATTTCAAGTACTCAATAGTCACATGTGGCTAGTGGCTACCACACAGGATGGTAAAGAAATAGATTTTTCTGCACCATCATCAAAAGAAGTTCTATTTGATAGCGCTGGTCAAGAATCTATTTGATGGCACTGGTGAAATGTTTACCCTAGAGAAAAGAAAATTTAAGGAGAATTTCAAGTATATTAAGATGTGTCAAATATAGAAAAAAAGGCTTTGTGACTCTCAGAGAGTCTCTCTAAAACAAGTAAGTGGGAATTACAGAAAGGCAGATTGTGTTCAGTTTGAGAAGCAGCTTTTCAATAGTGACTGTCTCATGGCACAGTAAACTGTGGGAAGTATCTGAAGCAGAAGCTTTGAGGACACTGGGACACTATGTCTTAATTAGGTAGAAGACTGACTGTGATGTCTACTCTAAAGGGCCTCCCAATTCCATGGTTCTTTTGTAACCTGATGTAATTTTATAATTATTACGGCAAACCATCCCTTCTTGCATCTGGGATAGTTTTCTAAAGCATGTAAGTCAGGTAGAAGGAACTTCCTTTATTAGGATATTTTGGTGATAAAATTTCCCAGTTTGTATTGTTTAAAAATGTTTTTATGGGAATTCCCTGGCAGTCCAGTGGTTAGGACTCCACGCTTCCAATGCAGGGGGCATGGGTTTGATCCCTAGTCGGGGAACTAAGATCCTGCATGCCACACGGCGTGGCCAAAAGAAAAGAAAAGAAAAGAAAAAAAAAAAAAAAGGTTTTACAACACCAAAGTACAAATAACAAAAGAAAAAATAAACTGAATTTCATCAAAATTAAAAATTTCAAGAAAGTGAAAAGACAGTCAACTCACAGAATGGGAGAAAATATTTGCAAATCATGTATCTGATAATGGACTTTTATCCAGAATATATAAAGAACTCCTACAACTCAATAAAAGACAAATAATCCAATTTTTAAAATAGGCAAACTATTTGGATACACATTTCTCCACTTTTACAAAATCTTTACAAAGTACTTTCACAGACCTGATCTTTTATCCTCACAATTCCTCTTTGAGTTGGATAGGGCAGTTGTAGGTTTCCTAGTCTTAGTGAAAAAGAGACAGACACCCAGAGAGGCTATATAAATTGTCCAAGGCAATACAACCAACCTATGGCAGAGTTAGGATCAGAGCCCACATGCTTTCTTTCTTTTCTTTTCTTTTTTTTTTTTTGCTGCATGGCTTGTGGGATCTTAGTTCCCCAACCAGGGATTGAACCCAGGCCATGGCAGTGAAAGTGCTGAGTCCTAACCACTGGACCACCAGGGAACTCCCCTGACACTTTCTTTTACTCCATCCTGCCTTCTTTTGCCTCAAAGGGAAAAAGTTTATGCTCAGGCATCCCAAGGCCAATCAAATGAGAAAGTAGAAATTATATTTTTTTAAATGCACACAATAAATAAGCATGTGAAAAGATGCTCAACATCATTAGTCATTAGGGAAAAGCAAGTCAAAACCACAATGAGATTATCACTTCACACCCATTAGGATGGCTAATTTCAAATACATAGAAAATAACAAGTGTCGAAGATGTGGAAAAATTAGAACCCTTGTGCATAGCTGGTGGGAATGTAAAATGGTATAGTCATTGTGGAAAGTGGTATGGCAATTCCTCAAAAAATTAAACAGAATTACCATATGATCCAGTGATTCCACTTCTGGGTATATACCCAAAAGAACTGAAAGCATGGACTTGAATAGATATTTGGATTTCCCAGCACTTACTCACAACAGCCAAAAGGTGGAAGTGACTCAAGCGTCCATCCAAGGATGAATGGATAAACAACATGTAGTGTATATATACAATGGAATATTATTCAGCCTTACAAAAGAAGGAAATTTTGACATGTACTACAACGAGATGAACCTTGAAGATGTTATGCTAAGTAAAATAAACCAGTCACAAAAAGACAAATATTGTATGATTCCACTTATGTGAGGTTCGAAGAATAGTCAAATTCAGAGACAGAAAGTAAAATGGTGGTTGCCAGAGGCTGGAGGGAGGGAGGAAATGGGGAGTTAGTGTTTAATATACAGAGTTTCAGTTGGGGAAGATGAAAAAGTCCTGGAGATGGAGGATGGTGATGGTTGCAAAAACAACCGTGAATGTATTTAATGCCACAGAACTGTAAACTTTAAAAACAGAAACAGTAAATTTTATATTATGTATATTTTAACAATTACTTTTTTTTTTTTTTTTTTTGGCTGCGTTGGGTCTTCGTTGTTGGGGTCTTTGTTGCTGCGTGCGGGCTTTCTCTAGTTGCAGTGCACGGGCTTCTCATTGCGGTAGCTTCTCGTTTCAGAGCTCGGCTTCTAGGCGCGCGAGCTTCAGTAGTTGCGGCACGTGGGCTCAGTAGTTGTGGCTCGTGGGCTCTAGAATGCAGGCTCAGCAACACGGGCTTAGTTGCTCCGTGGCATGTGGGATCTTCCCGGACCAGGGCTCGAACCCGTGTTCCCTGCATTGGCAGGCGGATTCTTAACCACCGCGCCACCAGGGAAGTCCTAACAATTACTTTAAAAAAAAATAGTTTTAAACCACGTTTATCGGAGCTGGTGAATTAATGTCTTCAACTTTACCTTTAAATGTAGCCGTGTCACACATAACGCGTTCTGACCTCCAAGTCTGAGGCAATGTAAACTGATTTTCCTATTTTATCAGTTGTGTCAGTTTTTTTTTAATTTATTTTTTTCTTGGCTGCGCCGCACGGCATGCAGGATCTTAGTTCCCCGACCAGGGATCGAACCCGCGCCCCCTGCATTGGAAGCGTGGAGTCTTAACCACTGGACTGCCAGGGAAGTCCCAAACAATTACTTTTTTTAAAAAAATGGAAGGAGCCTGTTTTAAAGAGTAAGGCCCTAATTAGAAGAAAACCACCCTTCCTAGCTCCTCACCCTCTTGAAAGGTCTGGTATAGGGATTTTCCAGCTGCTGGTATTGACAATGTAAGGAAGAACAAGTTAAAGCTATCAGTGAACCAAAGGCTGCCCTGTGACCCTGGCACCTTCAGAGCAAAAAGCAACCTAGGCAGGCTTGTAGTTACTCCTTGACTGCATGGTCTGATTCTCAAGGCCAAAAACTATCCTCAGCTCTGTCTGTGTGGGATTCTGAGTTAAAAGAAGGAACAACAAAGTATTCCTTCAGTTCCTTCAGTTGTCTGTTTACGGGTTGGGCCCCCAGGAAACAGCTGACTCTTAGTTCTAGAAGGCTAAAACTTGCCTTATACCAAAATGTAATAAGCCAGGGGCAGAGCACCAATTCCAACATTTAAATTCTACGGCCACAGGACTTTAATGTTCCCACAGGGAGGATCCTGCTTAAGTTTTGTAATCCTGAAAGGCAGAACTGCCTGTTCTTTAATGTTCAGTTTAGCCTGAGGGCTAGAAAGAATACAGGTTGGATTCTGGGAAAAATGTCTTCTGGCGCCAAATGCATCCATGCCCTTGAGCATCAAGGTCCCAATATCAATGCATTGGACAGATGTCTTCCACCGAGTTCATCAAGATCCCCCAAAGAACACAGCTGTGTCCCCACCTAGTCAGGGGTAGCTAACCTCTCAGAGGGTTATGTTTCCTTGATTCTCAGATGCTATGGGAGTAATCAGACCCAACTCTGATGGCCATCTTGAGATGTTGTTTTATATTGCACTTGCTGTTCCCAGAGTTAGACAGAAGGCAAATCACTACAGATCTCTGTCCATATGAAGTGTATGTAACTCTAAAGTAATAAGATGTGTTTTTAAAAGTCCCAAATGAGTATCAGAGCGATAGGGTACTTGGTAGTCACACCTTATACTGAGGCTGTGAAATACTTTCCCCCAACTCTCAAGCCCAGATCTCACTTGAGTGTGGAGGAGGTGGGTTTTGTTTTTGTTTTTTGGGGTTTTTTTAAATATCCATAACCCAGCTGTGACACTTCCTTCCACCTCTACCTGTACATCTGTTTCCTACAGAGTGCTGCTGCCTCAAGTGAGATGCGTGAGGCTTCTGTAGATGCTGGGGAACAAGATGGAACAAAAATGCTTCACACCTGGCTCCCAAATTACAGGCACGCTGGACTGGGGCCAACATAAGCTGGCACAGCACCAGCTGAAATGGACATCAATTAAGAAGGCTGTCATCTTTCAAGACTGCGGGGTCTTTTTTCACTCCACGATCCGCACACTGCTCCGCAAACCAGCCACGGCACCACTGGTAGAGTTTTCCAGATGGGATCATTTCCCTTAGATTCCATACTTGCAGATTTATTGCAGAACTTGTTTTTAACCCCTCCCTTTGTTTTTAAAGCCTGAACTATTATTCCACATTACAGTTTTATCTTTAATTGAATTTATTTGTTCTTAGGAAAGTGGGAAATTTGTACCTACATGAGCAGGAAAAGTTTTAAGTTTGCCTACAAGATGCTTTGTTTACAAAAAGGCATTCAAATAACTGAGATTAGTAAAGGGTCAGAAATTCTTCTCTGTACACATCACTCCTACTGGGGTCAGAAGGCAGAGAGCCTTGACCAGACTGCATTATCCTGGAGAAATGGGCAGACCTCTAAGACTAAAGCAGGCCTCCTCCTCCTCCTACCATCACATGCAGTGTTAGTGATCCATGTCATGCGCAGAGAGAAAAGGAACTCTGCTAGTGTCTAGCCAGTGGCAATGCTGTTTAAGAAAAAAACCTTTTTTTTTTTTTTTCTTTTTGGCTGTGCCACGTGGCATGCAGGATCTTAGTTCCCCGACCAGGGATCGAACCCCCGTGGAAACACGGAGTCCTAATCACTGGATCGCCAGGGAATTCCCAGAAAAACACCTTAAGAAAGTCAGCAATTAAAAAGTGACAAGATTCCACATAGTACCTTTTCTTGACTTTTGTCCAAAGGGGCAGAACATATTTCCTCCCCTGTACCTAAGTGGGCTGCCCTGTGGAAGGAATTCCATGCAACATGAAAGAGTCCCATGATAAATAAATATCTCATCCACATTTAATGTATGTTCCGAGAACTGAATTCCAGTGCCTCAGGGGGCTGTCTGTTGCTGCCAATTTGCTTCTCATGGCAGAGCCCTGAGTGGCAGAGCCCTGCTTAGGCGCTGCCGATGCTTGTTTGGAAAAGAGTCCAGCTGGAGATGAAAGAAGCTCTTCAAAGTGGGTGACTCCTTGGAGGCTATCACTTTAGGGCTTGGGAATGATTACTTATCAAAAACTATTTCAGTCTGGAATATACTCTGGCAAGAAGCTGGCCTGCCCTCTCGGGTATTCCGTTGGTGTTTGTGGAGCTGGAGAGGCCTCAATGGGTTTGGAGTGATAGCAGGAACTGAAGAACCCCGCTAAAGGTAAGAGCCCAGAATCCACATCATAGGTGGGGACAGGAGAGAGAGAAGGAATCAAAGAAAGTTTCAGACATCTGTCTGCACAACTCAGTCTTGGTGCACCCCTTTCCCCACTCTGGTATTTTAAATAAACAGCTTCAAAAGGGGTGGTCCTCACATCGTTCTGCTGACTAAGGTCTCAATTTCCTTACTTTCTTCTACCAAGAGAGCCTGAAACCTCTAGCGCTCAGCATTTAATCAGTCAAACCTTAGTCTCTGAAGTGAAAAGACAAGCCACAGGCTGAGAGAAAATATGTGCAACACATATATATCTGACAAAGGACTTGCAATGAGAATACATAAAGACCTCTCAAAACTCAGTAAGAAGGGACTTCCCTGGTGGTGCAGTGGTTAAGAATCCGCCCGCCAATGCAGGGGACGTGGGTACGAGCCCTGGTCCCGGAAGACCCCACATGCCGCGGAGCAACTAAGTCCGTGCGCCACAACTACTGAGCCTGCACTCTAGAGCCCGCAAGCCACGACTACTGAGCCTGCGTGCCGCAACTACTGAAGCCCATGCACCTAGAGCCCATGTTCCGCAACAAGAGAAGCCACTGCAGTGAGAAGCCCACGCACCGCAATGAAGAGTAGCCCCCGCTCGCCACAACTAGAGAAAGCCTGCGCGCAGCAAAGAAAACTCAAAGCAGTCAAAAATAAATTTTAAAAAATAAAAAAATAAAAAACAACTCGGTAAGAAAACAAACATTCCAATTTAAACATAGACAAAAGATTTGAAGACACTTTACCAAGCACATGAAAAGATGCTCAATATCATGAGCCATTAGAGAAATGCAAATTAAAACTGCAATGGGATACCTGTTGGAATGACTTAAAAAAACAAAACAAAACTGCAGTACCAGCTGCTGGCAAGGATGTGGAGGAACTGGAATTCTCGTATGTTGCTGGTGGGAATACAAAATGGTACAGCCACTCTGGCAAACAGTTTGGCAATTTCTAACAAAGTTAAACCTATGCTTACGAAATGGCCCATCCATTCATTCCTAAGTATTTACCCAAGAAAAATGAAAACTCAAGTTCACATAAAAATCTATACAGGAATGTTTGTAGTAGTTCTATCCATAATTACCAAAAGCTGCAAACAATCCAAATGTTCATCAGCTGGTAAACGGATAAACAAATTGTGGTGTATCCATACAATGGAATCCTACTCTGCAACAACAAAAATGAATTACTGATACAGGCAATAATATGGATGAATCTCAAATGCGTGACGCTACGTGACTGAAGCCAAACTTAAAAAGCTAATTACTATATGGTTTTTAAATATGACATTCTGGGGCTTCCCTGGTGGCGCAGTGGTTAAGAATCCGCCTGCCAATGCAGGGGACACGGGTTTGAGCCCTGGTCCGGGAAGACCCCACATGCCGCGGAGCAACTACGCCCGTGCGCCACAACTACTGAGCCTGCACTCTAGAGCCCGTGAGCCACAACTACTGAGCCTGCGTGCTGCAACTACTGAAGCCCGCGTGCCTAGAGCCTGTGCTCCATAACGAGAGGAGACATCACAATGAGAAGCCCGCGCACCGCAACAAAGAGTAGCCCCTGCTCGCCGCAACTAGAGACAGCCTGCGCGCAGCAACGAAGACCCAGTGCAGCCAAAAATAAATAAATTAAAATAAATTAATTAATTAAAAAAATAAATAAACAGATTTTTAAAAATAAATAAATAAATATGACATTCTGGAAAAGGCAGTCTTAGGGAGAGTAAAACAGATCAGAGGCTGCCAGGCACTGGGAGTCAGGGAGAAGTTGGTTGCATGAGGGAGTATTTTGGGGGTGATAAAAACGCTCTACATCTTAATTGTAGTGGTGGTTACATGACTGTATGTTTGTCAAAACTGTATAACAAAGAGTGGATTTTAATGTATGTAAACAAACAAATCTTGGTCTCCGGGGAAGGGGATGAACTTCAGGAATACCACTCCATTCTGTGAGTGGGGTTACCTGGGGGATGCAATATAACTAGAGTGTGACAGGGCTGACACAGAGCCCACTTTCACCCTAAGTTGGAGGCAACATTAAAACAGACCTGTATTTCTGTTGGAATAAAAAGAACTTTATACCCTTTGTCCCCAAAACTTTTCACTGTTACAGAGATAATGCAATCTTCCATATGCAGATAAAAAGATACCAAGTCCCAGCTTGGTTTTCCTCCTCCCCTTTCATTTCCTGTTTCATTTGGGCAGAGGTCTCTGTTTCTACAAAGGGCAAAGTGTATACAAGTTTAAAAATCATGGGGGCAATCAGAGGTTTAAGCTAACTGGAGGTCTCTTGGCCTAAATGGGTTAACGAGCACAGAACCTCATAAAAATAAATCCCCATATTTTCTAAAATAGTAAACAAACACCTGCCAAGGTCTAATTACAAGTATTCTCAAGATATCTTTGTCTTGTTGTCAGTGAGTGAAGTTAAAAAACTTAAAGTATACCTGTAATAATAAAGTTTCTTTTTATATCATTATGATCTAATAATGAAATTATGGGCATCTTCAAAGATGCAATATTTTGCAAGAAAGATTATACCTCTTAAGGGTAAGCTGGGATGAAGTGAGAGAGTGGCATGGACTTATATATACTATCAAATGTAAAATAGATAGCTAGTGGGAAGCAGCTGCATAGCACAGGGAGATCAGCTCGGTGCTTTGTGACCACCTAGAGGGGTGGGATAGGGAGGGTGGGAGGGAGACGCAAGAGGGAGGAGATATGGGGATATATGTATATGTATAGCTGATTCACTTTGTTATACAGCAGAAACTAACACACCATTGTAAAGCACTTATACTCCAATAAAGATGTTAAAAAAAAAAGATTATATACCTCTTATTATAATGTGGTCATAGGACCACAGGGAGTGAGAAGGTCGAGTGGATAAAGGTGTGTGTTTCAGCAGTACCTGGAGAGCTGTGAAAGCAGTTAGCTTGAAGAAGAGAACATATTCCCACTTTCATTTTAGTGGCTTACCTTCACACCTCTGCTTCACAGCTTAATCCTTAGTACTTCTTGGGTGCTTCAGGCAAGAGGAAGGAAATGGTACTTGGAAACAATGACTAAGCTAGACTCTCTTAGCTCCCACCTTCGAAGAGCACAGGCATGTAAGCATATGCACACATACAAATGCAGAGAAAGGGCTTTTTCATTTAAATGGAGGAAGCTGCCATGTCTGCCTCCATAAGCAAAAATATTAATCATCCACCGTCTGGTTTTAATCCACACGCTCCTGATCCTGCATCTGAATGTATTGTTATCAGGGGAAGGAGCGTTTCTGCTCAATCTTATTCACCAGCCAAAAACCTGAAAATGTGAAAACCACATTGGTGAAGTGCCTTCCTGGGGACCCAGAAAACTCTGAGCTGCTGCTTTTTTATTGTTTTCTTTCTTTTTAAAAAAATGATGAACAAATGTGAATTTCAGAGGGTCTGGAAGGGAAAAAAAGAAACAGCTCAAGTTACAGGTCCCTCCTGATCTTGGAGTGACACTATCCTCAGGGAAATTAGCACTTTCTCTTCTGTATTTCCCAAAGGGGATCCAGCCACACAACCTGATTGACATCAGCCTGTCAGAGGCTCCCAGGTGCATCCCTTACGAGTATTTACAAATGAAATGGCAAGCCCAAACAGCAAGCCTTCGCCTCCGGTCTCCATTCTCCTGGTTTGTGCTTTGCTAGCAGTAAGAGCAGGGACTAAAAAGGTGTCTGTATGAGTCTAAGCATGCTTCTCCCACTGTCTGTGCTGAAGACCCTTCCCTCTCCTCAGGGTCACCCTAAAAAGGGTCTCCAAGCCAATATGTGGGCTTGAGTACCTTCAAAGCCATTAGTCACCACCCTTGCAGCCTCACTCCAAACTGCGAATGGGGCCACCCGTGACACAAAAACTCTGGCAAGATTAGGGACTAGCAAGAGCAGAAGAAACCACAATACGCCTGAGACTCCCAGGAGAACAATGACTAGTGCTGGTAGGGAACAGACTGACAGAGCAGACAGACTCTAACCAGGCCTCGCTCTGTTTTCGATGCAACACAAATGTTTTCCATTAGAAGTTCCCTGCCCCACAAACACTCATACATGCGGCTATGAAATCCACATACTTAACTTCTGCTTTTCTGGCACTCTGACCCAACTACCTCTCCTGGTCCTCTGGAACACAGCAAAGTTGAGAGTGAAGAGATTCCAATACCCCCAGCACAAAGGTAAGGAGGGTTAGAAAATCAGAATAAGGAGCATGCTCACTAAGTACCATCTAACGTGAGTGTGACTGAGTAGGCTAAAGGGAAGAAGGGAGAAAACAAGGGCTTTACTTTTGCCAAGAGAGAAACAAGTCTTATATAGCTCTGGCTCTTATTGGTTGGCTCCTATGCTTTCAAGCTTAAAGTTTGGCTTTACTTTCTAGTAAAGCCTGCAGCTGATCATCATCAGGAGGTGTCAGTCACCATTAAAAGCCAAGCAGGCAAAAACCTCTGAAAACTCATTACAAAGTCTGCAAAATTCTAGTACTAAGAAATCAAGGAATGCTGGCTGATCAGTAATCCGTATTTCAAACACTCAGAACCAGCTGAGTATGGCAACTGTGAGAAGAAGCTGAACTAAAAATCCTTAACCCATCAGTAACCATCCTCCCACCATCTGCAGAATCAGGCCCAGGCTTACTTCTAGTCATAGTCACAGAGGGAGGGACATGTGAATGTCTGGCTAATTAATCTCTTCCCTAAAAAACAAAACAAACAAACAAACAAAAAAACTAAAAACAACAGCAACAACAACATCAAAAAAACAGGGAAAAAAACCCCACAAATAAGAATTTGAGAGAATAAAATAAAAAGAACACTGAAAAGGAGGGAAAAAGTAAAATTTTTAAATGGCATGTAAGAAAGAAAAGGAAATCCCCTATTCAGGCAGCTCTGGAGTTCCCTAATTGCACAAGAGCAAAGGACAACCCCCCCAATGTGGATGCCTTGTTAAGCAATTGCTCAACCTACACTCATTGTGCAATTCCAACCTTCCAAAGCTTTTTGCTGCACATATGAAAACCACGTTTTCCACTGCACTCTAGAATTAAGAACAGTTTCTCATTTTTCTCTTCTTCACTTTAGAGGGGGCTGTGTCCCTGAGCAAAAAAAAAAAAAAACCCGCCCAAATAAAAAAACCCAACTATTGCTAGATAAGCATTCACTACAAATGAGGTTTTACATTATTTCATCTGGTTATTTCTGAGTTTACTGGTAGTTAAGAAACATTTGGATTTTCTTCTTAGGCAGCTAAAGATTCATTTTTCCTGTCACTGACAATAATGATATCACAAAAAAATTGTCCACACAAACATCGAAACTTCAAAAGCCTTTGTTCTAAATGACTGCAATTCTGGAATATTTGGAGCAGTTAAAAGTGGCGGTTCCTATTATACAGCCAAAATTCCAATAGAGGCCTGGGTAGATCACAGTGCATCTTGCTAATCACAAACCTTTCTTTTTAGGTCATGTTACACAGTTAACAGGAACAATAATAGGTGTGTACCAAGATGAAGAAAGCATAACAAGAAAACCCAGAGGTCACATAGGAAAAGACAGACAGATCTGACTCTATAAAAAATTTAAGTCATACATTGTAAAAAATATAAACAAGATTATAAAACAAGCTACAAACCAGGAGAAAATATTGCAACATATAAAACTATCTATAGTGTATTAAGAACTCCTACATATCAAAAAGTATGATAAAAAAAACACAAAAATGGACAAGGCCATAAATATATATATGTGTAAGTCAGAGAGGAAGAAATATAAACATGCAATACATATACAGAAAGATTCTTTATTCCACTAGCAAACAAATACAAGTTAAAGTGAGATACTTTTTTAAATCTAGAAGATGAGCAGAAATTTAAAATATAATAATAAACAGTACTGCTGAGAATATGAAGAAACAACTTGTATACTGTGAATGGGAGTGTAAACTGGTATGATCATTTTGAAGGGCAATTTGGCAGTATTTGTCAAAGCAGTAAACATGTATATTTTTGACAAAGCAATTCCACTTGTAGGAATCTATTCCACAGAAACAGTCCTGTAAGTACACAGAGATTTAAGCACAAGGAAGTTCATTTCAGCACTGTTTGTAATAACAAAAATTGGACATAAGTATCATCTGAAAGACAGATGGATAAATTATACCTATACAATGAAACATGATGCAACTTGAAGAAGAATGGTGTAGATTTATATGTTATGATTTAGAAACAGTTCCAAGGTATATTAGGCAAAAAAAGAAAGAAAGAAAGAAAGAAAGAAAGAAAGAAAGAAAGAAAGAAAGAAAGAAAGAAAGAAAAGGCAATGTATACATGGCATGTATTTGAAATTTATTAGAAAAATTACTACTTGGTTACCAAACTGTTAACAGCAATCATCTTTGGAAGGGAGGGACTTGTATTCTTATTTTCTATAGTTCTATATTATTTTAATATTATTGCAGAGAGCATGAATTACTTTTGTAATTAAAAAGTAAAGACAGTCCACCTTCTTTTTCTGACTACGATGGTAATGGACTAGTCCTCACCCCATAAACAGCTATAAAATATATAAGGCAACTGTTTTTAGGCAGTGCCCAACAGGCAGTGCCCAACAGGCAGTGCAGGACAGTGATCCCTGAGAGAACAGAAACTCATGAAATGAGCCTGTAATCACTCCGTCCTCTGCTTAGGGATAATTTTGCAACTTTGACACAGAAAACTGAATCCCAAGGATATTATGGTGGTCCTGTTGAGCTGAGGAGACAGAGAACAGAATATGAGGCAGCTGAAGGGGCTGAATCTGTGAGTAAGGAAATGAACAGAAAGAAGCTGTGCAAAGAAAGGACATGAGGTACATGTGAGAATCCTCAGTGCACAAGTAGGTGAAGGCTAGACTGTACATATGCAGGCCAAGATGACCAGAACTTACCAGACGGCAGCTGCTACAGAGTTAAGAGTGGAAAAGAGAGATATCAGAGGTCCAGCAATGCTAGGGGAAGAACACTGCCTAGGGATGAGGGAGTTGAAGTTCCAACACTGCCAGAGTGAAGAGATTTTAATACCTTGTTAACATCCTTTGACAACCATCTGAGACTACAGAGAGGCCACACCCTAGAGTTAGACCTAATCTGAATCTGCATTAACTGTTCCTAAAACCCAGCCTAAAACAAATCTGCAGGGGAGACGGGGCTTGGAAATTGACTATCACCAAGTTATTGGGGCTTGGGAAACATCCTAGGTTTCTACATAGCTGCACTAATAATGTGTAAAAGCCAAGCCTATGCAAATCCCAGATGATCAAGCACTAATATAACTGCCTGTTAAAATTAAAAAAAAAAAAAAAAGAGGAAGGTAACAAGGTCCAGAATCTCTTTAACAAATTATCCACAAGGTCCAGTGATTTTAAACGAAAATCACTAGACACAAAGAAACAGTAAAATGCAATCCATATTCAATAGAAATCAAATGTGAGATGGCCCAGATGTTGGATTTGGCAGGCAAACACTTTAAAACAGCTATTTTAATAAATATGTCTAAAATATTAATGCGATAGATGTTCAAAGAATTAAAGGAAAATATGGTCTTAATGAGTAAACAAATAGGAAATGTCAGTAGAGAAAAGGAAATTAGGGAAATGAACTAAGTAGAAATTCTCTAACTGAAAAGAAATAATTAAATGTAAAGGTTCATTGGATAAATTTAACAGTGTATTGAACATGGCAGAAGAAAGAATCAGTAAACTTGAAGACAGACCATAGAAAGTAAGTAATCTGAAGACTAGAGAGAAAAATCACTGAGGATAAATGGAGCTTCACACATGTGTGAGATCATATAAAAATGTTTAACATACACCTAATTCGAATTCTGGGAAGAGAAGAGAGGGTATTTGGGGTAAGAAAAAAATGTCTGAAAGACACTCCAAGTTTGATTAAAAAATAGCAACTTATAGCTCTGAGAGGATCAGTGAACATCAAGTAGGATAAATGTAAAAAGAACTACACCTATGCACATCCCAATTAAACTTCTGAAAACAAAAGATAAAAAGGAAATATTCAAAGCAGCTCCCCAAAAAGATGCATTACATAGGGAAGCAAAAGAATGTTGATTTCTCATGAGAAAACAATGGGTATCAGGTAATAGAAGAAGTACATCTTGAAGATGCCAAAAGAAAAAGCTTCAATCTAGAACTCTATTCAGTTTTTAAAAAGTAAAAAAAAAAAAAAAAAAAAAAACCTTTAAAAACAAAGATAAAAAAAAAGAAAAAAGAAATAGAGACATTTTAAGATAAACAAAGGCTATGGGAATTTGTTACCAGCCAACCTGCTTATGTCCTGTAGGCTCAAGAGAAATGATACCAGATGGAAACTTGGATCTACTAAAAAGAATGAAGAGCACCATTAAATAAGTAGATTAATATAAAAGTCTATGTTTTCTTTTTGTTTGTAATTTACTTCAAGGCAGCTAACTGTTCAAGTAGAAATAATAACATGATATGATAGGATTTATAACATGATAAGTAAAAGAGAAGACAACTGTGCAAAACAAGAGGGAACGGTAAATGGAATTATGCTGTTTTAAGGTTATTACATTTGTGAAGTGTGAAGCAGGAAACAGGAAGCATAAGGTGTGAAGTGTAAAAAAAAGTACAATACTGACCTTAAATATCTTCTGAAAAGCTAAAGATGCAAATTGTTAGCCCTAGAACAACCACTGGGGGGAAAAAAATTAAAAGGGGTATAATTAAGATGACAAAAGCAAAGACTTCTTAAAACAGAAAAGGCACTAACCATAAAGAGAAATTCTGAAAAACTGAATTTCATCAAAATTAAATACTTTTGCTCTTCCAGATTCTGTTAAAAAAAAAAAGCCAGCCACACTGAGAGAAAATATTCACAGGACAAAATCTCACAAGGATTTTTGTCCAGAATACATAAAGAAGTTTTACAACTCTATTAGAAAACAATTTTTAAAAATGGGCAGGACTTCCCTGGTGGCACAGTGGTTAAGAATCCGCCTTCCAGTGCAGGAGATGCGAGTTCGATCCCTGGTCAGGGAACTAGATCCCACATGCATGCCGCAACTAAGAGTTCGCATGCCACAACTAAGGAGCCTGTGAGCTGCAACTAAGGAGCACACGTGCCACAACTAAAGGAGACAGTGAGCTGCAACTAAGGATCCCGCTGGCTGCAACTAAGGCCTGGTGCAACCAAAATAAATAAATAAATTAATTAAATTAAAATAAAGTAAAAAATTTTTAAATAAAAATAAATTAATTAATTAAAAATGGGCAACAGATTTGGACACTTCCCAAATGAGGATCTATGAATTGCTGATAAACACATGAAAAGATGCTCATCATTAGTTAGGAAAATGCCAATTAAAATTAAAATGAGATACACTAGAATGGCTAAAATCATAAAAACTAGAAATACCAAATACTGGCAAAGATGTGACGCAACCGGAACGCTCATACATTGCTAGTGGGAGTATAACGGTGCAATCACTTTGGAAAATAGTTTGGTAGTTTCCTTAAAGTCAGACATATAATTATCATATGACTGAACAATTCTATTTCTAGCAATTTACCCCAAAGAAATGAAAAAATTTGTCCACAAAAGACTGTACATTAATGTTCACAGCATCTTTATTCATAACACCTAAAAGATAAAAACAACCCAAATGGCCATGATCAAGTGGACGCATAAACAGACTGAGATATATCCATACAATGGAATACTGTTAATTAATAAAAGGTAATGAACTGCTGGAAAAACATAACAACATGGATCAATCTCATAGAAATTATGCTGAGTGGAAGAACAAAACATGAATGTATGATTCCACTTATATGAAATTCTAGAACATATAAAACTAATCTATAATGAGAATAAACAGATGCCTGGTTGCCTGGGGTGGGGAGTGGATGAGGGAGATTAACTGCAAAGAGGCATTTGGGAATATTCTGGGGAGATGGAAATATTTTGTATCTTGATTGGGGTGGTCCTTACACAGGTGCACACATACATCAGTGCATTCAAATGTATGATTTCATTGTATGTAGGTTACATATCAATAAATTGATTAATAAAAGTGAAGGTATGAACTTTAAATAAAATTATTTTTTTCACACATCTAAAATTATGAAGTAAAAATACATATTATTTTACAGATAAGAGGGACTACATTAGTAAAGAAAATTAAAAAGGGTGGGACAGGAAGTTCTGAGGCAGAAGTTTATGTCAATATCAAGGATTTTCTCTAAGTATCATACATCTTCCCTTTATCAATTTCAATTTTAATTTTTCATTATGGCCCACATTCATTAAGTCTTGAGCCAAAGATTACTTCTATGGATGTATGTAGATAGGTAGGCATACTTACATCGCTGACTCTCAGGTTTTTATGCGTGAGTTACCCCCATCAGCCAACTCTAAGAGCCACTGTTCATCTGTAAGCAATCCTGCCTGCAAAGCTTGGAATCCAGGGCATTGTCTTGATCTTCTGGTCCTTAGAGGCTGCACTACCACTACTCTTAGATTTTTTTTTTTTTTTTTTTTTTGGCTGTGTTGGGTCTTCGTTGTTGTGCGCGGGCTTTCTCTAGTTGCGGTGAAAGGGGGCTACTCTTCGTTGTGGTGCATGGGCTTCTCATTGCGGTGGCTTCTCTTGTTGCAGAGCAGGGGCTCTAGGCACATGGGCTTCAGTAGTTGCAGCACGTGGGCTCAGTAGCTGTGGCACACGGGCTTAGTTGCTCCACGGCATGTGGGATCTTCCCGGACCAGGGCTCGAACCCGTGTCCCCTGCATTGGCAGGCGGATTCTCAAGCACTGCACCACCAGGGGAGCCCCTACTCTTAGATTTTTTTTGCCCTTGAATACACTTCCAAAACAATGTAGCCCGTCCAGTGCATATATTCAGTGCCTCTTAGAGCAGTCTCAAGGGTTTGCCAAAAAATAAATCAAGTTGTCTTTTCAAAGACTCATATTCTAGACACTCCGGTATCTTTGGACCCAAGGCATTCAAAGATTTGAAGACCATCCAACCCAGAGAGAAAGCAGCAGGAAAATTCAATCTGAGCACCCCTTCCCCTCATATGAACTTTTACTTCTTTGTTCATCCTCAGGAACTATTATGGGAGATCAGATGATCTCCCTAAACCAGATCAATAGTTCCCAAGCTCCTGGTGAGAAATCAAGCTCCCAGTGAAAATAAAAGGACTGTCAAAGTGGAGAAGAGAACGGGAAGTATGTACTGGGCAGTGTGTTCAACCACTCTACTGTACTTATATTCAATTAAGAGTGTGTGCCCTAGACTTGGATTTGATTCCTTCATTCTTAGCTGTGTCAGCCTGGGCAAGTTCTTCCTAATAGTCAAAGTCCCATAGGGCTTTTGTGAAATTTAAATGAAATAATATAAAGCATTAAAACAGTGCCTAGCTACCAGAATCTAACACTACATTGTAAATCAACTATACTTCAATTAACAAACAAACAAGACAAACCAAAATAATCCAGTGCCTAGCACGTGATAAGCACTCACTAAAAGTCAGCTGTTTTGCTCTGGGTCCTCTTGGGAAAGGAGAGCCAGACATGTGACTTTTCATACATATTCAGGGTAAATGTATTTCTAGCGTTCTGAATATAACTTCTGAAGACCTCAGAAAACTATATGGCAACATGGAGGCAAAGCATATGAACTGTCAGGTAATATGCTATACATTCCAGAGTTAAAGATAGAATTAGGAAGCCTACTTATACCAGAGATATTATTTTTACCTCGACCAAAATCTTTGCCTAATGGCCGCAAATTCCTAAAACACAGTAATACAGACAAATGCAGACAAATTCCTAAAACACAGTAGTTCTTGGAGTGTGAAACCCAGACCATTGGCATCACCTGGGAACCTATTAGAAATCCAATTTTTCAGTCTCTCCTTCTCCTGACTAATCAGAAACTCTTGGGGATGGGGCCGAGCAAGTTTAACAAGCCCTCCAGGTGGTTTTGATGAATGCTAAGTGTGAGAATCAATATCCTAGAATAAAAAGAACACCTAGTCGTTCAACTATCCATAGCATGGGCCTAAAGATAACTGAGTCAACAGTGCCCATTTGGGGAATTAGATTTATAAATTAGGCAGTAACTGATATAATCTGAAGGGACTGAAGTAAATGGAAGTGGTAATTAGCAATTCTATAAATTTATATACAATTAGTAAAGAGGTGAGAGACAGCACACAAAGAAGGTGAGGGAGGGCAACAATGAGTAGACAGAGAGAAATATACAATACAAATGATCAGTGCCGAAGGGCCACTGGTGAAATGAGTCATCAAACAAACAAAGTGGCCCATCAAAGTATTCTTGCACCTAAAGTGAGAAGAGGCAAAAAGAAAAGAAAAGAAAAAAAAAGAGTCTATTTTTTGAGATATAAAATCAGAGGACTTTTCAAAACACTGTATAACTTTTACTAAGTTTATACCAATATCAAAGGCTCCTTTGATTAAACAGGCAAAATAGAGAAGGAAATAAATACAGCTTATAGTTCATTTCTAAATATCTGGCTGGAAACAATATTTCCTTAGATATCTACAGACTGACAGAAGCGCAAGAAGGAGAAACCAATTCAGAGGTTGAAAACAAAAGATCTTACCGAGCATGGTGTGACAAAGGAACCATACATGTCTTATTGCCTAAAAAATAGAGTGCTCTCCCTTCCAAGTTTCCAAAAGTTCTTATCTCATTCAGTATAAAAATAAAACACCTCTTGTACAAGGGTAACCAAAGAAAGTTCAAGTTATTCATAAAAAGCTTTTACAAATCATTAAGAAAAAAAATGGATAAGCCTTCTAATGGTGAAATAGACAAAGAACATAAGGTAATTCATAAAATGTGACACCAATACATATAATTGGTAAGCATAATACTTAAAAAAAACCCACCTTATTAGTAATCAAAGTATGAAAATCAAAACAATGAGATGCCATTTTTTGCCCATCTTTGGCAAAGTTACAAAAAAGTCAAACTATTCATGATTAGTGAGGATGCTAGATAACAGATATGATATTCTGCAGTTTAAACAGCTATAACTTTTTTGGGAGGGCAATTTGGCATTATCTATCAAAAGGCTTAAAAATCTGCACACCCTCTTTGACCTAGTAATTCCACCCAAAAATCTGCCTTACGAACTGATAAAATAGATATGTAAAGATTGCCTGAGATGGCATCATTTATAAAAGTGAAAAATCAGTAACTTTCTAAAATGCCTAATGATTAAGGAATAAAAATATTATGATATGCTCATACATGTTAATATAATGCAGCCATTAAAATTCACACTGTGAGTGAACATGGAAATATATTCAGGATATATTTATTGCTAAGTGAACAAGGTAGATTACAAAACAGTATATACAGTTTTATTCTATTTCTGTTAAAAAGCAAAAAACTTCACATATATCTACCTGTCCATCCTTCTATCCAGCCAGGATAGAAGATAGAAAGATCAAGGAATCTTTCATTTTCCTTATTGCTAATATTGATTTTTCTAATATTTCTTTAAATGAACATCTATTTTGTAATACAAAGAAAGACTTTTATACTAAAAAAACCTTAAAAAGCATACATTTCTGAGTTAAATAACTCTACTTCCAAAATCCCAACTGAAGTGACCAAACTGAATACACAGAGTATATCCCCCACTCCCCATGATGCCTCCTTTGTCTACTGTGTTCACAGCAAGGGCCGCGGAATCTAGAATAGCTCCTGACGCATAGCAGTCAATAGCTATTAAATGGGAAAATGCCATCCATCTGCCGTAAACCATAAAGAATTACTGCCAGATGGATAGAGGATAGCTGGAAACAGGTCATTAAGAGCCAATTCACAGCTTCCCTTCCTAAGAAAGCAACTTAGAAGAAAAAAATTTTCATCTTGCTTGATGTTAGTATGTAGATGTGGAATTGATTTTTGTATACTGACTTTATATCCAGCAACTTTGCTAAACTCACTTATTAATCTGAATAATTTATCCTTATTTTCTACGTATGAATCACATTATTTGCAATTAAAGATAGCTTTATTTTTTTCCCTTTCCAATCGTCTTTTTAGTACTTTATCTTATCTTACTGTACTGGTTAGAACCTTCAACATAAGCTGAATGAAACTGGTAATTAATCACCCTTATTTCTATTTCTTGACATGCTTGGTGGTAATACAGTTGCTCACTTTGTGATGAGTCTTCTTGTTTTACATATTTCCATACATATATTTCATAATTAAAAAGGTTAAAAAAGAAAAAGAAAGCAGCAAGAGAAGAAACCATGAAGAGCCTGGCAAAATTCTCCAGTTTGGAAGGGTCAATTAGTTTCCTATTGCTGCTGTAACAAAATACCACAAATTTAATGACTTAAAACAAAACAATTTATTATTCTACAGTCTGAGAGATCAGAAGTCCTAAACTCAAGATGTTGGCAGGGCTGTGTTCTTTCTGGAGGCTCCATGGGAAAATCTGTTTCCTTGCCTTTTCTAGCGTCTAGAGGCCACCTGGCATTCCTTGGCTCATGGTCCCTTCCTCCATCTTCAAGGCCAGCAGGATACTATTTCCAAATCTCTCTCTCTCTCTCTGTGACTTCTGGTTCCATCACCACATTTCCCTCTTCTGACCCTGACACTCCTGCCTCCTTGCAAGGACCTTCGTGATTACGTTAAACCACCTGGATAATCTGGGGTCATCTTCCCATCTCAATATCCTTAACTTAAACGCATCTGCAAAGGCCCTTTTGCCTTGTAACGTAACTTATTTAACAGATTTTGGGGAATAAGATATGGACCATCTTTAGGGGAGGGCATTATTCTGCCTACCACAAAATGTGAGGGTATGGGGGCAGATGCAGAACACCGCATGGAAGACTTCACTGCTACAAATCAGTACCAATCACAAGCAGCAGTTCAGAGAGGCCCAGGTAAATGTAAGTGGGAAGTGGCCAGAGGGTGGAAGTTCTTCTTGACATGGTAGGCCACAGCTCCAGGAAGGAGGTCAGAAATTGCTATATCATTTATGTGAAACAGAAACTGGACATGGGATACTCGTTCTGGTACAGGAGCTCCATTATATACAGGAAAGAAAATGTAGAAAATAAATTCATATGTTGAGTTGAGAATGCACACCACCTGGCCTCCTCCCCAGCCGCTTCAGGGTGGTGACTTGGTAATACAAACTTATATATCAAACAGTTTTAGACTTGAGAAGGGGATTCTAAATGATATTTGTAGGTAAAGAAGGCATCCAGTGAGAATCTACCTAACCTGTTGTGGAGAAAATATCAGAACTGAGTAAACCTTTCTTTGTTCAAAGAAATATAAAAGGCCAGAATCAGATTGTAGAAATACAAGTGGGGGCCTATGAAAAGAGTCTGCAAGATAAAAAAGGGAACAGAGCATGCAAAGAGACAGAGAAATAGAGAATACTTGGGGGAAAAATGTTAGCTGAAGGAGACAGTATCTGCTTTACTCTTACAATTGGATTTTTAAAATCATAGATTCTGTGAAGTATGCTAAAATATAAATGATGAAACAAAACAGATAAAGGAGACCTTGGTAAAAGGCAGGCAAAAATATAAACATTACAGGATAAGATAGGGAAATAACGTAAGGCAACGAATAATGCAACAGCAGACTTAAGAACTGAATTAGAGGGCTTCCCTGGTGGCGCAGTGGTTGAGAATCTGCCTGCCAGTGCAGGGGACACGGGTTCGAGCCCTGGTCTGGGAAGGTCCCACATGCCGTGGAGCAAATGGGCCCGTGAGCCACAATTACTGAGCCTGCGCATCTGGAGCCTGTGCTCCGCAACAAGAGAGGCCGCGATAGTGAGAGGCCCGCGCACCGTGATGAAGAGTGGCCCCCGCTTGCCACAACTAGAGAAAGCCCTCGCACAGAAACGAAGACCCAACACAGCCATAAAATAGAAAATAAATTAATTAAAAAAAAAAAAAAAAAAAAAAAAAAAAAAAAAAAAGAACTGAATTAGAAGCAGTAAAGAGTAGAATCAGCACTATAAAAATCTGAATCAATTAAAGACAGGAAAAACTTGAGAAACCTTCCGACATTGCAGAGGCAGAGCAAAAAGGGATTAAAACGATGACAGAAAAATATGTACAGGACAAAGAACAGAGATCTAATATACATGTTAGGAGAAAAGAAATTACTGAAGAAAAGAACAAACACAACATTAGTAATCAAAGACATGGGAGATGAAAACTTTCCTGATCTAAAGATAGAACTGCATCTGCTTATTTAAAGAGCTCATTATGTGCCATGAAAAATTAAAGTACAGAGCTCAACATCTAAACAAATCCTCATACAATTTGAAATTCAAGATTTAAAGAGTTGTAAGTTACCCGTGCTGTATGAAAAAAAAAAAAAAGTTTACCTACAAAGGAAGAAAAACCAGACTTTTCTCCAATTTTTCCTAACCATTAATGCAATGGAATAATAGCTATTGTTTTAAAGGGGAAAGAAGTTGACCTAAGCTAAGTTGCCATTCATGTGCAAGGGCAAAATAAGAACACTCTCAAAACACAAGTGTTCAAAAAGTAGTCATGAAGAATGTCCTCGATATACTGTTTAACGAAAAGAACAAAGTAAGGAAGAGAACGTATATCGCACTATCATTTTGATCATATATGTATATATGTTTATAAATATGTTTCAATGGGCATAGAAGTGGTCTAAAAAGATAAATATCAAATTGCTAACAGTGGTTATCCCTAGAGGGTGACTTTGACTATATATTTTTTTGAATTGTTTGACCCTTTTGCTTGAGTATGTATATTACTACTGTATTTCACAAAAATCACCTTCATTTTTAAAAAGCCTCCATGTTATCTTTGCTGAAAAAAATTCTACAATGTTGTATATGAATAACAGATGAATCAAAGTAAAGAACATAAGAATGGGAAAGCCATAGAATAAAAAGACAAAAACGGTGAAAACTGAACACTGAAAACACTTACTATAAAATTAATTCTAAATAACTATTGTAAATTTAGAAACAAAATGCAACTGTGTGAAAAAGAAAATACATATTGTAAACAGTCCTAATTTTCACATCTTAAATATGGGATAGTCAATTGTTTTTTTTTTCCCCTTTCACTCTTGATGTTGATACTTTGAGAATAGAAGATTATGTATGTTTTTCAAAAAATTAGTCACTGGTAGCACTTAAACTTAGTATTTTCCAGACCACCAAAAAACAAAGGCCACATTTCCCCCCAAACTACATATGTATGTATGTATATATGTATGTGTGTGTGTGTATAAAAACAAGGGTGTTTAAAAAACATAAAACAAGAACAAAGCATATACTGTATGGTCCCAATTTTATGAAAGGGAAAGAATAAGTACACACATATAAGCATGGGGGCGGGGGAAAGACTGAAAGGACATATATGAAACCTTAACACCAGTTAATTTTAGGTGGTAGTTTGTACGTGATTTTTATTTTCTTGTGCTTTTCTATATTTTCTATTTAAAATATCTGGGGGTAATTATGTGCACAACAAACATGCCCAAAATATCATTTAACAAACAGACAAGCCACTAGTTTCAAAAGTTGGACAATTTAGGTCCAGTGGTTAAGAATCCTCCTGCCAATGCAGGGGACATGGGTTCGAGCCCTGGTCTGGGAAGATCCCACATGACGCGGAGCAACTAAGCCCACGCGCCACAACTACTGAGCCTGCGCTCTAGAGCCCATGAGCCACAACTACTGAAGCCCGCGCGCCTAGAGCCCATGCTCCACAACAAGAGAAGCCACCACAATGAGTAGCCCACACACCTCAACGAAGAGTAGCCCCCGCTAGCTGCAACTAGAGAAAGACCGCACGCAGCAACGAAGACCTAACGCAGCCAAAAATAAAATTAAAAAAAAAAAAAGTTGGACAATTTAAACCTCATCTTTAACCTCAATTACATATTTTATTAATGACAAAGCTTCCTGGGATCCTACATCCAGACAGAAAGCAAAGATTACTGTAAGAATGAATGGGATGTGATCGTGAGACTTATAACATCACCATATAATATGACCTATAATTTATTCCCTAAACAAGCCAAAGGGTGGCCCCAGCATTAGCTTGTTGGAAAGTTCTTCACTTAGTTCTTGATCAGATAATATGGGAAGGAAAACAAAGAAGATCACACAGATTAATCTTCCTGGGGATGCTAGAATGAGGATTGCTTACATCTATTTATGACATCAATGTTTTGCTTCTCATTAAATGGCTAGACCATTAGAGCCTAAGGAAAGACACAGCCTGTCACTAAATAAATCCTTGTTCAGTACCACCTATAGCTATACAATCACATGCATTTATTTTGAAGATGACAATTAAGCTTTTTTGATATTGACTAACATATAAAATGAACTTAACATCTTTCTCCTAAAACAGTTTTCTTTTTATCACTTCTCCTATCTGCCTATAGGGCTACTGGGGTTTCAATGAGGAAATACATGTAAAGAGCTTAGCACAGTGCCTGGAACATGATTATTGACTACAAAATCTTAAATTTATTATTATTATGGTTTGATTACTTTTTTTTTTTTTTAATAAAGTCCTTCAATCAGTTGTTTATTTATTTATTTATTTATGGCTGTGTTGGGTCTTCGTTTCTGTGCGAGGGCTTTCTCTAGTTGCGGCAAGCGGGGGCCACTCTTCATCGCGGTGCGCGGGCCCTACACTATCGCGGCCTCTCTTGTTGCGGAGAACAGGCTCCAGACGCGCAGGCTCAGCAATTGTGGCTCACGGGCCCAGTTGCCCCACGGCATGTGGGATCTTCTCAGACCAGGGCTCGAACCCGTGTCCCCTGCATTAGCAGGCAGACTCTCAACCACTGCGCCACCAGGGAAGCCCGGTTTGATTACTTTTTCAATCACTTATGCTTACTCAGTATAATGCGGCAGAAAGGACATGGAGTTTTATTTATTTATTCCTTTAAAACTTGTTCTTATGAAAAATTTCATATATATACAAAAGTAGAATACTATAATAAACTCCATGTACCCATTATTCAGATTTAATAATGATCAATATTTGGCCTTTTTTTCCCCATCTACACTCCTGTCCACCTTCCTCCCCACATTATTTTGAAGCAAAGCCTAGATGTCAAACCATTCATAAGAACATGATGTTCTGAAGTCATACAGACAAGGATTCTAATCCTGTACCTCATCACTTAGCTACATAACCTTGGATAAGCTACTTAACCTCTGAATTTAGGTGCCGAGCAGCCACTCAACGAACCTAAGATCAATCTCTCCTAGTTGGCTCTAATTTTCAACATCTGTGATGTTTCTCTCTAAATGTAACCAGCTCCATCCACTCTATTGCTTTTACCCTAATCTGTACTCTTTATCTTACTTTTGGATAATCCCAACAGCAACCTGTTTTCTCACCTCTTACTCATCCCATACCTGGGTTTTCTACTATGGTTTGTTTCTTTCAGGCAGAATATTAATGCTGTAAAATGTTCAGTAAATCAGAAAGATCAAGGGTGAAGCAAATTTGGGAAAGATAGCAAAGGGTATCCCCCTCGCAATGAACACCACATTAAAACTCCAAGAAGTCTTTCAGTAATGGATTCTGTCTAATATTGTGTTACCCTAACTTACATGATTGTGAAACTCTTTTTTTTCACCTAACTATTAAGAACCTATAAAACTAGAGTTTCGTGGAACATGCTTGGGAAATACAGTGATAGGTTAATGCCAAATCAGTGCTCCTTGAGCAATGGCTTCATTGGGAAACTACCAACTCTACAAAATTTCAAGAGTTCCTCCTATAGGTTCAAATTAACTTAGGTTGCTTCTCACATCTTTGTATATGCCGTTAAGTTGTCTCCCAAACTAGGAGGGTGTTTGCCTTGTATGTCTGGATTTCTCTTGTGTGTGCAGGTGTGTAATATAGGTCGCTCAGTGAATGCCTGTTGAGTGTGCACCCAGGCTGGACAAAACATGTGACTAATCTCCATCAGCAGTGAAACTGCTCATGTTGCTGCTACAAAGTCCTTGAGATACTTTACATTTCTTAGTAGTGAACACTAGAAGCTGGAGAAGATGTCTATCTTCTTCGGATATCTAAGAGGTCAAGAGCTCCTAAAAAGTCCCTCTGGACACATCCATACTAATCTTCCAGGTCAACCACGGAGATGTTTCCTATGTTTCCATCATTCTTCACTCCTCTCTTGAGCCTCAGTTGTCTCTTTTATAAAATGAAGGTACAAATACCTACTTGGCAGGCATATTGTGAGGACTTAATGAAATAATAGAATTACCTCATCCTGGGACTGATACATGCTAGATATTCAAGAGATGTTATTTTTCTCTGCCATGGAGAATAAAGCAGAGAAAAAGGAAAAGGAAGGCACGTAACATCTTATATAGGGTAGCCAGGGAAGACCTCTCCAACAAGGTGGCATTGAGAAGGCAGTGAGAGTGCCACACAGCTATCTGGGGACGGGGTGTTCCAGGTTAAGAGGAAAGCAAGTACAAAGACCGTGAGGCACAAGTGTGTGGCTTGTCTGAGGAACAGCAAGGACGACTATGTGACTAGGGCATACTGGGCACAAGGAAAGCAGCAGGAGCTGGATCAGAGCATGAACAAAGAAGTGACATGATCTTATTGATGTTTTAAAAAGATCATTCCAGTGGCTGTGTTGAAAACAGACTGGAGAGTAGGAGGAGGGAGGAATAAGAGAAACCAGTCAGAAGGCATTTTGTTGAATCGACCTAGGGTGTAGTGGTAAGAAAGAGTTGCATTTGCGTTTATTTTGAGGGTAAGGAAGACGTGGATTGCTGACGGATTAGTTACGGAGGTGTGAGAAGGAGAGAGGAGCCAAGAATAACCCCAAGAATTTTGACATGAGCACCCCCAAAGTCAAAGCTGCCATTTACCGAGATGGGAAGACTGAAGAAAGACCAGGTTTGGGGGAGAGAAATTCAGGAGTTTGGATCTGGAGATGTTGTGTTGGGCACACCTATTTCACAGTCCTTGAAGTGGAGACCCACCTTAGTCTCAATGAGCTGTGACTGCCCCGGGCAGCCTGTGATTCACGACCACAGGCTGCGGGCATGGACCACTGGCTCTGTGTTCTTCTTGCCAGGTCATATATTGTATTTACCATATACTGTATCATACACATGTATCATATGCTAACACTAAAGCTGGGAGAGCTCATGAGAAAACAGGGCTTAGCAAGTCTAAAGCTGGACAGGACTCCTTCCTTGTTCTGCACTGAAAGACAGCTGACCCAATCGCCAACTCTCAAAAGCACCCTCCAGAGTCAAGACCACCCTGTGATCACAGAAAAACAGTACGTACTAGGATTCCCCTGGCCCAAGCCATGGCTACCCAGTTTCTCTTCCAACTCTTCTAACTGAACATCTTCCACAAAGTCTGAACTTTGTTAGCTGTCCTCTGCCTCACACACTACAACTCCCCATTATTATTCCCTTCTGAGACTAGAAGAGCAGGATTTTATTCCAACTTCTCATTGGAAAAGCATAAAATGAGTACTCCTCTTGAGAGACAAAGGTTCTCACATTCCCAGTATTAACCATTAAATGTACCCAAAGAGAATGAGTTTTTGATATGTCAATGTCTAGAACCTTTATCTATGTATAGAAACGTAACCATAGGGAATATATGAAAAAAATTCTACTATAAGGAATCACCTGTTTATAATAGTTCAAAAATTCAGGACAGTCCCTTGGTTCAATAAAGCAAAGACTGGTTAAAGAAATCTTGGCATAGAAAAGGATACTAAATGATCATCAAAAATGATTCCGAATAAGAATACATTAAAAGATACTACATGAAAAAAGCAAATTATAAATAACATGTATAATATGACCCCCCGTTTTTTTTGTTAAAAAAAAAGTGTGTGTTTATACCATAAGTTAAATATGATTGTATGTAATTAGCAAAAATAACAGTTATGTTACCAGTTGGTAGAGGGATTGTGGATACGTTTTTCTTCTTTTTACTTGTCTACAAGGAACATATATTCTTTTTTCACTAAGAATGAGTTAAAAAATTTTTATATTCAACATAAAATCTCTCATATTTGTAGCTTATGCTTGGAATTTAGTTTTTACTATCTGACATTAAAAAAACCCAAAAAACCAAAAACAACTACCTACACCTCTGTACATACTTCATCTAGGTCAAAAGACTTCCTTCTGAGAAGCCACTTGTGGACTCTCCCCGAAAGGCTCTCCCCTCGGGGATGTGATACTAACGACTCCACAGAGGGGTCAGTCACTGAGTTCCCCCGCTCAGCGCAGGAGACCCTGCTCCCAGGGTCTGTGGGCACGACTTCCCCAGCCATGCAACCGCTACACAGGAATGTGAAGCAGAATGGACTGCTCTACTCTCCACACCTGGCCACAGACACAACTGTTAAGCAGAGACTACGAGTTCCACAGTCCCCACCAGGGCAACAGGCAATGGGCTTTGTTTTCTATAAACAGACAGACAAGGAAAAAGTTCAGGTTAAAACACAGTCCTCGGAGGAAGAAAAATAGAAACCAGGCAGCGGGGAATGCTTCATACTCCTAAAAGCTTTTTTTGTAAGTTAACACATGGTGTCTGCTTCTCTCTAGTCACCTATTTATCACTCTCCTCCTTAGAGAAGGGAAAAAGCCCTGGCTGTTTTCCTAGTGCAGAGTTTTGTGGCTGGGGGGAAGGATGAAAGGGGGGAGGAAGGAGGGTGCTTTAAGCATGATGCAAACCATTTGGAGCTGAGTGAGAGCACTGCCAACACAAGCTGCACTATTTAAACAAGTGAGGAAATGATCGTATATACAACATGCCAGTGAGCGCACACACACACCAAAGGAAGTCGAGAGGGCTTTTTTTTTTCAGGACGCAGAGCTGGATGTCAGCGGCTAAAAGGTCGATATTTTCCCTTAACACCCTTCTCAATGACTTAATCATGTTCCGTTTGCACAGAAAACTTCCCAAGAATAAAAAGGTCTGGAGAATTAAGAGGAGGGGTGAATGGGGAGGGAGGGATGTTTGGCCTGGGGCTGACCTTATCCGAGGTTTTCTCCACGTAGCAGGGGTCCTGAGGGGCAGCCAGCAAGGGTACAAAGCCCGAGAGAAGCCGATCCTCTTCCAGGATAAGGAGGGTGAGGTCATCGTCCGGGTCCTTGTACAGTGGCACCTCAGACTGATTCACTGCAGTCAGTATGTTACAGAAATCAGCCAGCATCGACCATACATCCACAGCAACCCTGTGAGAAAGAAGGTAAGAAAAGAAGAGCAGCTCTAAAGAGGAACCAGTTAAAGTATTCTAAGCACTTGTGGGCAGGGAGGTACTCGTGGCACTTGCTGTCTACGGCTGGCATCTGCCAGGAAATCTAACCCAAAAAGCTAGGATACAAAATTGCGCCCGTGGCAGTAATCTGGTGGGTGTGTGTCCATCTATGCAAAGTTGAAATTGATTAGGGGGAGTTTTTAATCCTAACCAGAAAGGAAAAAGAACTTAAGAGCATCAGTTGCCTAATGCAGGTCCTGTCACCTTTCCAGACAGTGTGCCTGAGACACTTATTCAAACACTCAAGACAACCAGTGCCTGAGGCAGCTCCCAGAATTCCCCTTCTCCTGTCCAGCCAAGTATATGCCACACAGACAGCAACACAGTGCCAATCTCCCCTCCTCCCACGCAGCCAGAGGGGCCAGTCACACCAGGCAAAGAGTCATGTGGTTATTACCTCCCACCCCAGTCCCCTACAATGCTTTAGAAATCTCTTCCTACATATAAGTAGGAAAACAATCAAACACACCCACCAAAAACCACATTCCTGGCCTGCCAAGATCTTCCCAGGAGGGTAAACCTTCCCATGCATTTCAGCCGACAAACCAGTATCAGTGCTGTCTTGGCCATCCCTCTCCCTCTCCTCTCCCTCACCTGTGGAAGGTTAGATATAGGGTGACCAACTGTTCTGGTTTGCCTGGGATTTGTCCCAGTTTTAGCACCCAAAGTCCCATGTCACCAGAAACCCCTCAGTCCTGGGCAAACTGGGATGACTGCTCATTCCTAATTGCACATCACCAAGTCCTAGTTGAACCTAAGAAATCTTGAAAATGCAAAGTCTAGCTCTCCCCATTTCAAACTCCAGGGCAGAATTAGAAAAAGAAGGTTCACTTCTCTGTCACCATCATTTGTCAAAAATCTACTGTGGTTCATATCCCTGCTTTGATGGGTGCTAATGATCCTTAAGAGCTTTCTTTTTTGTCTGCACAGGACGCAGCTCAAATAGCCAAACTGTAGTCAGATCCAGGGCTTGCCAAATCCATAGGCCCTGGGCTGTACAAGACTTGGCTTTCTTTTCCAGAAGACTACCTTAACCAGGGACTCTGGAACAGGCAGTGCCCTATGGATGCTAAGTTGTACTCTGAAAGGAGTGAGCTGCACAGAAGAACAAAGAAAAGCTTTACAATTAAGGCTCAAGAGGTGGAGCGGCAAGAGGCAAGAAGCAAAGAGAGCTATAAGAGCGAGCTACATCCTGGAATCTTCCCAGAGGAGTTACTGCGCATGAGCCAAATCTGCTAGGGAGGGGCCTCAGACCTAAGCAATGTGTTTCTCCTGGAGACTGGGAGCCTTTGGGAGATGGCAGAGAAGAGGGCATTCAAGGGACACGGCACTGAAGGTGATGCTGGGGGAGAAAGTGGAATAGAGGTGTGGGGACTCCTTGACTGGCTCCAGGTGGAAGGAGGCTGCACTGGTTTATTTACTGTAATCACTGCACTAGGAAAAGGCAATGAAATGAAACATCTTGTTTTCAAGAGTGTCCTGGGAACCAGGCGGAACACAGCTCCATTAATCATACAACGGCACATAATCAACACACATGTACTGCACAAGTAACTCGCCTCACAGGCTTTGCCCAGGAAAAAGAACATGTTTGGGAAGAATCACCGGAGGGACGAGAGTTTTCTAAAGCCTCTCTCTGCACAGACACCGACAACCAGGCTCATTCACAAAGCTCCATCTTTTGGCTCGGCTGAGTTTGGCTGTCAGAAATGTTTAAATATGGAAAAAAATAAACAGTTGCAACACGTTTTAGTGCAGAGATCTGCCTGAGCCCCTTTGTGATGTAATGGGAAACGCAGCATTCAGGCTACCAGCTGTAGAATAAACAGAACTTCGAGGGTTAAAAGGAACTGAACTTTCCACGACCCCATCTGCAGAGAAGAAAATAATAAGAGGAATGATGCACTGCCCCACAGCTCTGATAGTTTATCCTCCGGTCCCGGCTGCAGAGACAAGCACCGGATGTGATAGGGCTGCTCAGGGCCGCCTCCGAGGTTAGCGCTGCCCATGGGAGACGCACAGGGAGGCTCTTCCAGCTCCCCGCTTCCTCCCCCAGTGCCCTGCTGGCCACTTGAGCCCACTGCCTGAGTCTGATCCCACAGCGCTGGTGAGCTCTGGCCAACAGGCACTGCTCGGCTGCAGAGCAGCAATTTGGAAAATAAACAGGAAAGACGACAGTGAGAAGGAAGAAGGTGAAAAGTCTCCCAGCTGAATTCTTGGCTTGAGGGCCTTGGTTGGTGCTGTGCAGGTCAAGGCTGCTTCAGGACGTAGATGGGGGTGGGGGGTGAGGGCAGCAGCATCTCCAGCCAGGGAGAGGCAGCAGAAAATTACCCACGGCTGCCACAACGCGAGGCCCCACATCCCTCTCTCATCCTCCCACCCCTACCATCTTGGATCCACGACGAAGGAATATGTGGTACCATGTGGTTCTCATTACCATGCTCCCTGTCCCCTAAGGCTCAGATAAACCAAAACTGACTCCTCCCAGCGGCTGCTGGCCACTACTAGGGACCCCTGCCCACATCTGCCTTTTGCCCATTACCACCCACCTTGTGCCAAAACCTTAAGACTCACTGCAAAAATGAAGTGGATGAGTGTTCCTACCCTAGTATTGATTTGTAAGATAGCAGCTGATGCCAACAAGACATAGGAAGTATCCTGAGTTCCCAACTCAGAAATGTAAAGTGGCCCAAGGGCCAAGCTAGACTGAGCAGAGCCAAGGGAATACACAAAATGCTCCGATGAAGGGTCATTTCTGCCCTGATCCCGTCAGTCTGGTGTGTGATTCTGAGCGGCCACTCTCTTCTGGTATTGCAGTGGGACGGCCCCCGATCACTTCACATATCATCAGTTCTCTCCTCTCTCACTGAGCACCACGACCATGAACACAAGTGACTGGGCGCCCATGGACCATACGGTGACCCCCACAGAGGGTGGGGCAGAGGGGAGTGTCAGGAAACTAATACTAAAAGGAAGAGGTACTCTGAAAAACTAGGTGAGATGTCTGAACTCAGAAGTTAAGATATTTGCAGAAGTATGAGGTGATTCCTGGAACCTGGGCAACATTACCTCAGCTTACCCCGGATCAGGCCTCTGGGCTGAGAGGTCAGTTCCATGGGTGAACACAGGGTTTCCTGTCTGAGCAGAAGGGGAAAAGTTAGCCTTTTCCTGCTCTAGTCCTTATCCCAGCTGGGAGTGCCTTCCAACCTTCACCCTAATCCAGTCCTTGGATTCTAAGGATTCAAGGTTGGCCTGGGCCAAGGAGCCCAAAGTCAAATTCTGGTGGCCGAGAGGAACTTTAAACAGCTCCCAATCTCCTAGAAATGCCTGGGAAATGACTCCCCAAAAGAGTTTTCAGACATTCTCAAGCCACCTTTGGTTCTAAATGGACCCTCTAGAGTGCTATAGGCTTGGGCAAGTCCCTCTGGCTTGCTGTGGTCCCAACTCATACTTTGGGAAAGCTCCCAGAGTCCAAAAAAATCCCACCAAACAGACACAAGGCAGCCAGAGAACATGAAACTGCATCCAATGAGTCTGTTCATGGCTCTCAGAATGGTGGCAAGGGAGCCTCTCAAGCAGCTGTGATGTGACTAGTGAGCAGGGATCAGCAGTGGTAGGGTGACCCGGTGGCCCAACCCCACAGAACACACCACACACCAGGAAAGCAGCCCTCTGGCTGGAGTCTGAACACCAGATCCTAGCTTGGGACAGACCAGCAGTGGCCAGTTATAGGTATGCACTCAGGACCAAGGCTCACCCACTTCCCCACAGACATGCACTCACTTACTCCACCAGGAAAGGAAAAAAATAAGAGTTAATTTACTTTTTATTGCCTCAGAATTCCAAGGTTTAATGTAGCTGTCAGTTTGAGTGCAGTGCAGCTGCCGGCCGATACAATGCAGCCCAGGCCAGCCCAGGTGACTAGGGAAACACATTTCACAGAAATGAACCTATACACACACTGTTGGCTGGCTGTTTGAGGGGATATTGACTTGGGGAACCAGATTAAACCTTCAGGCTGGGGTTAGCTCTGCAAACAGCATTAGAAAAGCAGCTTCAGTCCAAGGAACTGAGAAGCCCTGATCTCAGGTGGACCAGTGGGTTTCTGTGTTTCTACCATTTTGGAGTTTTCTCATACGATCTGTTACTCAACTACGTCATGCTCGGAAAGATTAAGGTGTGAGATATGCGAGGCAAGTTATACCACAACAACCTATCTCTTTCCTAGAACTCAGAAAGAAAGGCAGATCTGCCAGCTTTATAGGGAAGAGGTCAAGAATGAACTTTTCTGCAAACTCCATCCGAGGACGGGACTGAAGGAGGAAGACAGTTTGGAGAATGGAGTACTAAGGCCCGACCAGGGCTCAGGCCATCCTTCTGGCAAGTCTAAGGAGGACTGAGCCCTCACACACCCCTTCATATTTTTACTGGGGGAACAGGCTGACTGGTGATTAATATCAAGTACAATGACCCCATGTTACAAGCCTGCAGGGGCCTGTGGAGGTGGCCATTTCCTGTGTAATACCAGCTTGTTTAAACACTAACATTCAAACTCCACAGCTGCAGAACAAACCCGGAAAGAGTTGAGTGAGAAGAAGCCCTGCATTGTGTTTTGGAGCTACGGAAGATCAGAGAAGTCCTACAGATGGGAAACGAGTTGGGTCTTTTGGTTCCTGGGGTGAGATGCTCTGGAAATACAGCTAAGATGGCATAGAAACTAGGCACAAAGAAACTGAAAAAGAGAAAGTCCATGGACTATAAACACAAAAGGGGAAAGGCAAAAGGCCACAGCAAGAGAAATGCTCTTAAGATATGTAATATCTTCTTTTTAAAACCTGTTTGCCTATGGACCATCATATTATAGCCCACAACTCTTCACACGGGGTTCAATGGCCAACGTTAAGACCACTGTAGCCCTGGAGGACTTCCCACCCAACTGGACAAAACTGCAGGAAGTGAGCAGATAATAACAGAAATGGACCTGAATCCAACAAGTCTGGTAGAGTCAAAAGAATAGTACCTGGGTTTGAAATAGCTTAGCAAGCTCCTTGGAAAGCCAGGATGTCATGCCAACTCTGTTCTCAGTAGGCTGAGGATCTGGTTCTGGTATCAGGGCTAGGCAGCTCAACAGAATGGGGTAGAGACTGGGGGAAGGTAGGAGGAGAACTATGCAGCTCCCTCTGAGATTTAGGAACTACAGTGTATTTTCCAGATGCCACCATGATATAAACCGGGGACAAAGTTATCAGGGATCACTATTCTAGGAGTTAAGACATGGGCAGCAATATACCATCCTCCAAGAATAATAGCTGTTTATTAGGTGACCACTAAAAAATACAAGACTCAGTTAAAGAAGATCCTTTCTGCCTTCCTAACTTATACAAACAAGTCAACTTGGGCCCTTGGAAGAGTGCCCAACTTAAATTAATTCTGCCCCATAGGGCAAAATCAATCTGCAGCTCAGTCACCCTGCACTACTCGAAGAACACAAACTTCATGTTCTAAGCAGTGCAGCTGGAGCCCTATGGCCAACAACAGGTCACGGTAACCTCCTTCCAGGATTTCTCAAGTACCTCTAACTGTGCCTCCCTCAACCTCTCTCTAGGTCAGTGCCTATTTGACTTCAGTTCTCCCAAGCTACACTCAGATGTATAGCCTCTGTCGCATCACTGTGGTGTGTTAAACCCATCAGCACTGTGTGTTTGGGAAAGAGCAGCCCCCAGGGGACCTTGACATCGCCACGGCATGAGTGGAGCCCTCGGCGGCCTCCCTGGTGCGGATTCTCACGGTTCCTGCCTCTCTAAATTTTTAGCTGTAACCACTCCAACACGTCTTCTTAGTTTAGCACACACTGGACCCAAATAACCTCAGCCCAGAGCTGGAAAGTACTCTCCCTGGGGTCAGCGGCTGTACCCTGCTGGGGTCAGACTGGAGCCTTGGGCCAACACCCCTTCCTCTCACAAGAAGTCCTGTGGGAGGAGTGGGGAGGGGACAGCGGCTCCTGCCGTGGGAGAGATCACGTGTGCCCCACACTCAGCACTTGGAGGAAGAGGAACCCCCTGGTGCCAGGCTATAGTGCTGACGCCCCAACCCGGAGCCAGGGAGACTGGGTGGGGAGCCAGGGTAGCAAAGGGGCTTCCCACAGTCACCACCACTTCCTTCAGGGAAGTGCTGATGGACTATTACTTAGTGACCTCCCAAAATGCCCTTCTGGGAAGACGTATTAAGCGTCCTTGAAGGGGTGCCGATTAGACTTGGGATTAGTTCTTATTTCAGAACTGCCCTATGAGGGTGAGTGAATGAGCTGCTTTTTAACTCAAGAATTTCTATCTCGTCTACAGGGTCAACACATGTAGGCTCCCTGCGGAAATGAGCTTACTGCATACTCCCTCCACATCCCCATGTCTCCCTACGTGACGGCACCTCAGAGGGCTCCCTACAAGCCCTTTCCAGCATGCTCTGTAGACTATACAAGACAAGCCATGGAAAAGCAGCAAGTCCAGGAATTTCTGGAGTTTTTTTGGTTTTTTTTGTTTTGTTTTGTTTTTTTTAACAGTGCTCCAATCCAACAGTGTGATAAATGCATCCGAGCTACAATTAGGAAGATATATAGCATCAGAATGCGAAGGTCTGGGCAGCCTGGTGAAACGCGGGCTCTCCAGAGCCCCAGCTATGTTTCCCATTATGTAACCCTGGTCATGGGCAGACAGCCAGACTCCAAATGAAAAAGAGACTCTGGCTTGGCACTGGTTCTATTTTCCTATCCTCATTCGGGGTCAGCGCAGTGTCATACAGCTGCAGAGAAAGCTCTGGGGATTAAACCTGGGAAAGCCTCCAAGACCAGGACCTGGGTTCAAGTACCAGCTGAAAGCAATAAACCAACTGCCACAGCTGGGCTAGGTTTGGATGTTCTCAAAGTCCCCTGACTCTTTCACTTACTGAGAACTAGAGATCAAGATGAGGGAAGATTTGGCTTCAGCAGAGACTATGAAATGAGGTAGGTTGTCCCACTGCCCCAGCCTTGCCAAAGGTCCTGGGGTGCAAGGGGGCTACGCTTAGGCTCATGGAAGCCTGTTGCTCTGTTCCTCTCCACCACCTGACATTCACGACTTGCCTCATGCTCACTTGGTAAAGTGGGGAGTAGCTGCCCCTCCCCTCTAACAAGAGGCCTGGCACAGAAACTGTGCTCCCCACTCCACCCCCACCCCCACAAGTAGACGGCCCCTCCAAACACTGTGGTCTGTTCTAACCAGACCAAAAGCACTCTACACTGCCTTTTACAGTGGCTCAAGGCAACTTTCCACACTCTGCTACAATCCTCTGTACCAAAATCTCCTGGGATATAAAGCCATCCTATTACGACTCCTAACAGATACAAGTGGGAAGTCAACATACTTACGTGCTGACTCCAGCACACACACCTACTAAGTGCCACTGTTGTGGGAAGGCACAAACAGACCTGAAATCCTGCCCTTGTCACTCTGCAGTGTCAGTGAAGTTCTGCCATCATCATTCTAAGTGCTCCATATGTGCCTAAGTGGCTACTGCTTAGGAAAAGTAAACTTGACCAGAAAGAAGAGGAATATGGGCAAAGGGGAGAGAACCAAGGAGACTACTGATGCGCTTCAGAATTCCCCTGAAAAAGTGGAGGTGCTTCGAAATGACTAACTGTGCAAGGAAAGATGGTAACACAATGAAAGACAGAAAGGGAATGAAGGGAGCAAGATTAAACAAGGGTCCAAATGTGTCAAGGAGACAATTTGGGAGTAGGGAATTTCTGGAGGAGAAGCAAACTACAATGTAGGCTATCTGGTCACCTTTTCATAGGATCAGTGAGGAATCTGTCTTTGCAGAGAACAAATGCAGGGGAAGACCAATGAAAACATGCAAAGGAGAGGCGTTAAGTGGAAGCCATTTCCTTCCTACTCTCTTGAGAGCGTTCCTAAACCCTCCAAAATGAAGAGCAGCACAAGGACCTTACGAGTGTCAGAGGGATTACTGTTCTGACATCTACAGAACTCTCTGGAGTAAGTTATTCCCTACAGCCTTAAAAGAAAAGTCTCCACAGTATGGAAGATCAGTGGGTATAAGATGTCACTTTGAAACCTACAGAAGAACCACCATACCTTGCCAATCTCTCAACCATAGTATTCACTCGGTGAACGTTAGGCAGCTACATGAGAAACTAGAAAGAAGGGAGGTAAATTCTTATTCCACTTTCCACTGCTTGGATCTGAAGGCTATGAGGTGGGATGACCCTCAGTGGTGGTCAGACCAGGTTTGCTCTGTCCAACAGTGGCACCAGCCCTCAAACCACCATGCCTTGTGGTCAGGCCCCAGGATGGCAGAGCCCCTCCTTTATGCTTAAATTTGCATTCCAGAGACAACCAGCCGCTGATCCTGATTGCAAAGGGAGGCAGTGCAGAAGGGGACTCTATTCTCTACCACACTGACTTTGCTAGCCTAAACTGGACTCATCAAAAAGTAAGTTACAGCTACAGGAACTTGTTTACTAAGCAATCAGATTCAACATATTATTTGGTCAGATTTGCTATCCTTGTGCAGAAAAGTCTGAAAAGACTAAGCAAATTTGATTCGAGTGTCCCAACCCCCTCTGCCTTTCTGTAGTCTTGGAGGTGAAGCCCAGCTGGGGATGGATGTAACTTGGACCACGTGCCCAGCTGCAGATTGAGCCCTTGCCCAAAGATGGGCAGCAGCTCGCATGAGCCGGCAACGGGCCATTTGCTCCAGCATCCACAGAGAAAACAGATTCAGCACCTTAAGCAAATGAAGCCCAGCGCTTCCTGTGTGAGGTTTCCATTTCCTCAGCCAAACAAAAGCCAAAGGGAGCAGGAGAGGGAGGAGGGATAAAGGGAGACAGGTCGCAGAAGAGAGTTAGCAGGCCTGATGGCCAGGATATGGGTAAACAGGGGCTGGGTGGACCATATCTAAGGTTGTGAGGTGGGGTGACCCAGGGAAGGCCCAAGCTCCAGGGACAGATGATCTGCCTCCCCACCCCCCGGGAGGAAGGGAGGAACACTCCGCGACCCCTGCACATGCTCAGAAGCAGTGGCTTCAGATACTTGGAGAGCAGAGCCCTTCCTTGTCAGTTTCTTTCCAAAACTGCAAATTGCCTAGTCGGCATCTTAGATTAACAGCCTGAAAACTTTGAGGCTGTACATGTTAACTCTTCAGTGAACACTGCTGGGAAACAGCTGCCCCCTAGCCAGCAGATCGGTCTGTTCCTTTGTGTGTCCACAGCTCCCCAGCTCAGGCTCAACCCTGGCTCACGAGGCCTCAGCCTGGAGTGCATTTTGAAACCTAGAAGGGTTCACAGGAAAGATGCAAAGATTTGTTTGATGCTGTGAGCATCACTCACATGGTTACAGAGCTAGAGCTGGCGGGGGGGCCTGGGGAGGGCAGGCTTAATGGTCCAGGGGTGTTTCCTGGGGTGAGGAGCAAGGAAGAAATGGGACGAAGGAAATGTAGGAAAGAGTCAGACTATATAGTCCACACAGAAAGGTCTAACTGCTGGCCAGAAATCTCTGCTGCAGTCTTCCCTCTGTGGGTCACCCATGAGTCTGGGAGACTCACATGGCTGGTCCCCAGCCCAGAGAAGCACCCCTCCCCACTCCCTAGAAATGCCACTGGCACCATCCTAGGTATCCATCCTCCATCCTCCAGGATTTTCCCCCTCCCAGGGAAGAGCACTGGAGAAGAATGATGAGATGCTGGGTATGGATGCTTGTTCCCAAACACACATATATACACCCAACACAGAGCCTGAAGGAACTCTGAGTGCACTACACCTGCCAGAGACCACAGTACAGCGGATGGGGGAGGGAGGAATGGAGGGAGGGGAGAAAGGGAGAAGGAAAAGTTAAACAGAGAGAAAGAGAGACAGAAACACCAAGGGAGAGACAGATAGGAAGAGAGAAAGAGTAAGGGAGAGGGGAGGGAGAGAGATGGACAGTCAACAGAGTTGACCAGAAATAGGCACCTACGTGCACACACATTAGGACACTCTTACGCAAACACAAACACACACACAGTGACCCTAACATACAGAAGAACAAGACACATAGGAACATGGATATAGATGAGGAGCTGGCAAACTTTTTCTGTAATGGGATAGAGAGTAAATAGTTCTGGCTCTGCAGACCATACGGTCTCTGTCACAACTACTCAACTCCACTGCTGCAGTGTGAAAGCAGCCATAGACAAAGTGTAAACAAACAAGCATGGCTGTGTTCCAATACAACTTTATGGACACTGAAATGGGACTTTCGTATACTTTTCACAAGTCATGAAGTCTTACTCTTTTTATTTTATTTTTTCAACCATTTAAAAATGTAAACCATTCTGAGCTCATGGGCCATAGCTTGCTGACCCCTGAAACAGATACACAAACAGCAGAGAGAGACAAACAGAGTCAGGCAAAGAGGCAGGCAGGCACAAGCCAAGACAAGCTGAGACAGGCAGGGAGACACAGGCAAGGCAGGTGGATACAGGCAGACCCTGTATCCACATATACAGAAATCCCTTGCCCCCCAACAGAGAGACGTAGACTGACACACAGAGACATACTCACAGACAAATATGGACGTGGACACGGGCAGTCCTGGGCACAGACACTCAGGAACATATACAAACACTCCCACAGGACACAGCCACACGCAAAGAGACATGGACAGGACCAAAGCAAACATGGACTGACACGGACCAAGAATCAGACACAGACATATATATGAACACACAGACACGGAGACAGACACACAGTGAAACAGATTCCTCACGGGGACACAGGGACCCTGTAAAGAGATCCACACACAAGGACAGACAGAGATGCAGACACAGATATGGACACAGCACATGGACACACATACATAGACAGACATGGAAAGGCACACCAAAAGAGCCTTCGATAGACAAATCCCCGGGGACGGACACACACACACACACACACACACACACACACACACACACACACACACTTAGACACACACAACCAGCCAGACACACATAGACAACCAGACCCAAACAGACATACCCAGATCTACAACTCACACATCGCTACAAACACAAGAAATAGCCCTACCTGGTTGCACAGCAACATGAATGTACCATTCCACTGACTGTATGCTTAAAAATGGTTAAGATGGCAAACTTTGCCACGTATATATTTTACCACACGTCATATGGACACACAAAGAGATCTACATAGAAACACCCAGCAGACACACATACTCCCCAGACCAACACACCCCACATCAACACACAGAGACAGGGAGAGGGGGTGGGATGTGCTGCGGGGACAGGGAAGAAGTGAGTGGGAGAGAGGGGTGCATGCTCTCACCATTCCCCACATACTACAACGTCGTGAGAGGAAGGCAAGGAGACAGAGTGCGCAGGACAGCACGAGAAGCAGCAAGAGCCTGAGAGATGCACAGAGATAAACTAAAAGGGAGAGAAAGAAACAAAGTCTCTCACACACACTGACTGACACCCACCCAGACTCAGCAGGTAGCTGCGGAGACGGTGAGTATGAACAGTACGCAGTAAAAATTAGCAAGATCAAGGGGAAGGAACAAAACAGAGCAAGCTATGGTGTGAGAGAAAGAGAGACTGAGAGGAGGAGGAACAGGTGGAGAACAGGCCAAAACAACCTAATACGTCAGAGGATGAGGAAGGTGTTCAGGGAAGGGGAAAACCCAAGTTCAAATGAAGAGGGAAGACAGAAACAAGCAGGCTGCAGGACGGGGGCTGTGGGAACACCGGTGGGCAAGGCTGACTCACTGTGAGGGCAGATCCAGGGATGTGGGTGGAGGATTCCAGGTGTCTGGGTAGCCGAGCATCCAGTCTGACCAGACTTTCACACTGGGGAGCAGTTCCTTCAGGTCCGGGACGAAGGAAGACACCTTGATGTCATCTTGATCCTCCTCCTCCTCAGGAGAGGAGAGCTGAGCTGCAGAGGCAAAGGGTGAGAACTGGGCCTAGGTCTGCTGTGGCCCCCGAGTGAGGCCTGGGGCACTGGGACGGCAGCAAGCTCTTAGGGAAGGGAGACCAAGTCCACAGGAGAGCTGGGCCCAGAAGTGAAGGACAAGTGCCAGCACCTGAGAGGATTCTGCAAAGCAGGACAAAGAGAGAACCAGGGCACTGGGTCCGCCCTGCAGACAGCTGTCTCTGCTCCACCTGTGGCCTGGCTGTAGCTGCTACCCTGGCCTCCAGCCCCTGCCCCCACCCACTTTTAGCCTTCCTCCAGCACAGTGCTGAGATGGCACCAGGGTTCATGCCCAAACTGTACAACCTGAATTTGACAGTGAGGACGTATCAGAGAAACCCAAATTTTAGGGCGTTCTACAAAGTAAATCTCCTGTACACTTCAAAAACGTTAAGACCATGAAGGACAAAGGAAGACTGAAAAACCATTCCAGATTGCAGGAGACTAAAGAGACATGACATCTAAATGCAAAGTGTGATCTTGGAATGGATCCTAGACCAGAAAGAAACTTTTTTCTTAAAATTCTTTTTGGGACAACTGGTACAAACTCAATAAGGCCTGTAGATTCAATAATAGTACTGTATCAATGCTGGCTTCCTGATTGTGATAAGAGTACTGTCATATAAGAGAATGTCCTCATGACTAGGAAATACACAGTCAAGTATTTGGGGGGAAAAAGCTACCATGTCCACAACTTACAATCAAATGGTTCATAAAAAAAAAAAATAACAGGGACTTCCCTGGCGGCGCAGTGGTTAAGATGCCGTCTGCCAACGCAGGGGACACGGGTTCAAGCCCTCGTCCGGGAAGATCCCACATGCCGCGGAGCAACTTAGCCCGTGTGCCACAAATACTGAGCTGGCCCTCCAGAGCCCGTGAGCCACAACTACTGAGCCTGTGTGCTGCAACTACTAAAGCCCACACGCCTAGAGCCCGTGCTCCGCAACAAGAAGCCCGCGCACCACAACAAAGAGTAGCCCCTACTCGCCGCAACTAGAGAAAGCCCACGCACAGCAACAAAGATCCAACACAGCCAAAAATAAAATAAAATAAATAAAATTTTAAAATAAATAACAATAAGCATTAGGTATAGGTGTGTGTGTGGAAAGAGAGAGAACTTAAAACAAATATGGTAAAATGTTATCAATTAGGGAATCTGGGTGAAGGGTATGTAAGAGAGCTGTTAGTATTATTCTCGCAACTTTTCTGTAAATTTGAAATTGTTTCCAAATAGTTACCCCTACCGTCCCTCCAAAAAACAGGCAGTCCCAGAGGCTAGAGGCATTCACAAAAGCTGATGCGGGGTTCAAGACGGCGGAGTAGAAGGATGTGCGCTCACTCCCTCTTGCGAGAGCACTGGAATCACAACCAACTGCTGAACAATCATCAACAGGAAGACACTGGAACTCACCAAAAAACATACCCTACATCCAAAGACAAAGGAGAAGCCGCAATGAGATGGTAGGAGGGGCGCAATCACAATAAAATCAAATCCCATAACTGCTGGGTGGGTGACTCACAAACTGGAGAACACTTATACCACAGAAGTCCACCCACTGGAGTGAAGGTTCTGAGTCCCACGTCAGGCTTCCCAACCTGGGGGTCCGGCAACGGGAGGAGGAATTCCTAGAGAATGAGACTTTGAAGGCTAGTGGTATCTGACTGCGGGACTTCTACAGGACTGGGGGAAACAGAGACTCCACTCTTGGAGGGCACACACAAAGTAGTGTGTGCATCAGGACCCAGGGGAAGGAGCAGTGACCCCACAGGAGACTGAACCAGACCAACCTGCCTGTGTTGGAGGATCTCCTGCAGAGGTGGGGGGTGGCTCACCGTGGGGACAAGGACACTGGCAGCAGAAGTTCTTCTGGGAAGTACTCCTTGGCTGAGCCCTCCCAGAGTCCGCCATTAGCCCCACCAAAGAGCAGGTAGGCTCCAGTGCTGGGTAGCCTCAGGCAAAACGACCAACAGGGAGGGAACCCGGCCCCACCCATCAGCAGACAAGCAGATTAAAGTTTTACTGAGCTCTGCCCACCAGAGCTGAGACCCAGCTCTACCCACCACCAGTCCCTCCCATCAGGAAGCCTGCACAAGCCTCTTAGATAGCCTCATCCACCAGAGGGCAGAGAGCAGAAGCAAGAAGAACTACAATTCTGCAGCCTGTGGAAGGAAAACCACGTTCACAGAAAGACAGACAAAATGGAAAGGCAGAGGACTATGTACCAGATGAAGGAACAAGATAAAACCCCAGAAAAACAGCTAAATGAAGTGGAGATAGGCAACCTTCCAGAAAAAGAATTCAGAATAATGATAGTGAAGATGATCCAGGACCTCAGAAAAAGAATGGAGGCAAAGATCAAGAAGATGCAAGAAATGAAGAGCTAGAAGAATTAAAGAACAAACACCTAGAAGAATTAAAGAACAAACAAGCAGAGAGGAACAATACAATAACTGAAATGAAAAATACACCAGAAGGAATCAATAGCAGGAATTCCCATAAGGTTAACAGCTGATTTCTCAGCAGAAACTCTACAAGCCAGAATGGAGTGGCACGGTATATTTAAAGTGATGAAAGGGAAGAACCTACAACCAAGATTACTCTACCTGGCAAGGATCTCATTCAGATTTGACGGAGAAATCAAAAGTTTTACAGACAAGCAAAAGCTAAGAGAATTCAGCACCACCAAACCAGCTCTACAACAAATGCTAAAGGAACTTCTCTAAGCAGGAAACACAAGAGAAGGAAAGGACCTACAAAAACAAACGCATAACAATTAAGAAAATGGTAATAGGAACATACGTATCGATAACTACCTTAAACGTGAATGGATTAAATTGCTCCAACCAAAAGACACAGGCTCGCTGAATGGATACAAAAACAAGACCCATATATACGTTGTCTACAAGAGACCCACTTCAGACCTAGGGACACATACAGACTGAAAGTGAGGGGATGGAAAAAGATATTCCATGCAAATGGAAATCAAAAGAAAGCTGAAGTAGCAAGACTCGTATCAGATAAAATAGACTTTAAAATAAAGAATGTTACAAGAGACAAGAAGGACACTACATAATGATCAAGGGATCAATCCAAGAAGAAGATATAACAATTATAAAAATACATGCACCCAACATAGGAGCACCTCAATACATAAGGCAGCTGCTAACAGCTATAAAAGAGGAAATCGACAGTAACATGATAATAGTGGGGGACTTTAACACCTCACTTACACCAATGGACAGATCATCCAGACAGAAAATTAATAAGGAAACACAAGCTTTAAATGACACAACAGGCTAGATAGATTTAATCGATATTTATAGGACATTCCATCCAAAAACAGCAGATTACACTTTCTTCTCAAGTGCACACAGAACATTCTCCAGGATAGATCACATCTTGGGTCACAAATCAAGCCTCGGTAAATTTAAGAAAACTGAAATCATATCAAGCATCTTTTCTGACCACAATGCTATCAGGTTACAAATCAATTACAGGGAAAAAAACATAAAAAACACAAATACATTGAGGCTAAACAATACGTTACTAAATAACCAAGAGATCGCTGAAGAAATCAAAGAGGAAATCAAAAAATACCTAGAGACAAATTACAACAAAAACACGACAATCCAAAACCTATGGGATGTAGCAAAAGCACTTCTAAGAGGGAAGTTTATACCAATACAAGCCTACCTCAAGAAACAAGAAAAATCTCAAATAAACCATCTAACCTTACATCTAAAGGAACTAGAGAAAGAAGAACAAACAAAACCCAAAGTTAGTAGAAGGAAAGAAATCATAAAGATCAGAGCAGAAATAAATGAAATAGAAACAAAGAAAACAATAGCAAAGATCAATAAAACTAAAAGCTGGTTCTTTGAGAAGATAAACAAAATTGATAAACCTTCAGCCAGACTCATCAAGAAAAAGAGGGAGAGGACTCAAATCAATAAAATTAGAAATGAAAAAGGAGAAGTTACAACGGACACCACAGAAATACAAAGCATCATAAGAGACTACTACAAGCAATGCTATGCCAGTGAAATGGACAACCTGGAAGAAATGGACAAATTCTTAGAAAGGTATAAACTTCCAAGACTGAACCAGGAAGAAACAGAATATATGAACAGACCAATCACAAGTAATGAAATTGAAACTGTGATTAAAAATCTTCCAACAAACAAAAGTCCAGGACCAGATGGCTTCACAGGTGAATACAACCAAACATTTAGAGAAGAGCTAACACCCATCCTTCTCAAACTCTTCCAAAAAATTGCAGAGCAAGGAACACTCCCAAACTCATTCTACGAGGCCACCATCACCCTGATGCCAAAACCAGACAAAGATACTACAAAAAAAGAAAATTACAGACCAATATCACTGATGAATATAGATGCAAAAATCCTCAACAAAATACTAGCAAACAGAATCCAGCAACACATTAAAAGGATCATACACCATGATCAAGTGGGATTTACCCCAGGGATGCAAGGATTCTTCAATATATGCAAATCAATCAACGTGATACACCATATTAACAAATTGAAGAATAAAAACCATATGATCATCTCAATAGATGCAGAAAAAGCTTTTGACAAAATTCAACACCCAATTATGATAAAAACTCTCCAGAAAGTGGGCACAGAGGGAACCTACCTCAACATAATAAAGGCCATATATGACAAACCCACAGCAAGCATCACACTCAATGGTGAAAAACTGAAAACATTTCCTCTAAGATCAGGAACAAGACAAGGATGTCCACTCTTATTCAACATAGTTTTGGAAGTCCTAGCCATGGCAATCAGAGAGGAAAAAGAAATAAAAGGAATACAAATTGGAAAAGAAGTAGTAAAACTGTCACTGTTTGCAGATGACATGATACTATACATAGAGAATCCTAAAGAGGCCACCAGAAAACTACTAGAGCTAATCAGTGAATTTGGTAAAGTTGCAGGGTACAAAATTAATGCACAGAAACCTCTGGCATTCCTATACACCAACAATGAAAGATCAGAAAGAGAAATTAAGGAAACAATCCCATTCACCATTGCAACAAAAAGAATAAAATACCTAGGAATAAACCTACCTGAGGAGGTAAAAGACCTGTACTCAGAAAACTATAAGACACTGATGAAAGAAATCAAAGACGACACAAACAGATGGAGAGATAGACCATGTTCTTGGATTGGAAGAATCAATATTGTGAAAATGACTATACTACCCAAAGCAATCTACAGATTGAATGCAATTCCTATCAAACTACCAGTGGCATTTTTTACAGAACTAGAACAAGAAATCTTAAAATCTGTATGGAGACACAAAAGACCCCAAATAGTCAAAGCAGTCTTGAGGGAAAAAAATGGAGCTGGAGGAATCAGACTCCCTGGCTCCAGACTATACTACAAAGCTACAGTAATCAAGACAATATGGTACTGGCACAAAAACAGAAATATAGATCAACGGAACAGCATAGAAAGCCCAGAGATAAACCCATGCACCTATGGTCAACTAATCTATGACAAAGGAGACAAGGATATACAATGGAAAAAAGACAGTCTCTTCAATAAGTGGTGCTGGGAAAACTGGACAGCTACATGTAGAAGAATGAAATTAGAACACTCCCTAACACCATACACAAAAATAAACTCAAAATGGATTAGAGACCTAAATGTTAAGACCGGACACTATAAAACTCTTAGAGGAAAACACAGGAAGAACACTCTTTGACATAAATCACAGCAAGATCTTTTTTGATCCACCTCCTAGAGTAATGGAAATAAAAACAAAAATAAACAAATGGGACCTAATGAAACTTAAAAGCTTTTGCAAAGCAAAGGAAACTACAAACAAGACGAAAAGACAACCCTCAGAATGGGAGAAAATATTTGCCAACGAATCAACAGACAAAGGATTAATCTCCAAAATATATAAACAGCTCATGCAGCTCAATATTTAAAAAACAAACAACCCAATCAAAAAATGGGCAGAAGACCTAAATAGACATTTCTCCAAAGAAGATATACAGATGGCCAAGAAGCATATGAAAAGCTGCTCAGCATCACTAATTATTAGAGAAATGTAAATCAAAACTACAATGAGGTATCACCTCACACCAGTTAGAATGGGCATCATCAGAAAATCTACAAACAACAAATGCTGGAGAGGGTGTGGAGAAAAGGGAACCCTCTTGCACTGCTGGTGGGAATGTAAATTGATACAGCCACTATGAAGAACAGTATGGCGGTTCCTTAAAAAACTAAAAATAGAATTACCATATGACCCAGCAATCCCACTACTGGGCATATACCCAGAGAAAACCATAATTCAAAAAGACACATGCGGGCTTCCCTGGTGGCACAGTGGTTAAGAATCTGCCTATCAATGAAAGGGACACGGGTTCGAGCCCTAGCCCGGGAAGATCCCACATGCTGCGGAGCAACTAAGCCTGTGCGCCACAACTACCGAGCCTGAGCTCTACAGCCCGCAAGCCACAACTACTGAGCCCACATGCCACAACTACTGATGCCTGCGCGCCTAGAGCCCGTGCTCTGCAACAAGAGAAGCCACGGTAGTGAGGAGCCCGCGCACGGCAACGAAGAGTAGTCCCCGCTCGCCGCAACTAGAGAAAGCCCGCGTGCAGCAACGAAGACCCAACGCAGCCAAAAATAAATAAATAAATAAATTTAAATTTATACATATTAAAAAAAAAACACATGCACCCCAATGTTCACTGCAGCACTATTTACAATAGCCAGGTCATGGAAGCAACCTAAATGCCCATCGACAGACGAATGGATAAAGAAGATGTGGTACATATATACAATGGAATATTACTGAGCCATCAAAAGGGAACGAAATTGGGTCATTTGTAGAGACGTGGATGGATGTAGAGGCTGTCATACAGAGTGAAGTAAGTCAGAAAGAGAAAAACAAGTATCGTGTATTAACGCATATATGTGGAACCTGGAAAAATGGTACAGATGAACTGGTTTGCAGGGCAGAAATAGAGACACAGATGTAGAGAACAAACGCATGGACACCAAGGGGGGAAGTGGGGGTGGGGGTGGTGGTGGGATGAATTGGGAGATTGGGATTGACATGTATACACTGATGTGTATAAAATGGATGACTAATAAGAACCTGCTGTATAAAAAAATAAATTAAATTAAATTAAAAAATTAAAAAAAAAAAAAGCTGATGTGGCAGGGTAACAAAAGAGGGGCCTCACCACTCATCAAAACTAATCCAGAAGCTGAAAGAAAGATACACCCTTCAGCCCTACCTCACACGGCTCAGCAATCAGGCTTGGAATTCTAAGGGCAGCCTTAAAGGGTAAGGGGACACTGCTCAAACCAAGGGCTAAAAAGAACCCCTGCTCTGGTCCAGTGAGTCTCCCGAGATGGCTGGTCCACAGTGGTTATAACCCCCACCAGGTACCCGACAAACAGGGACATACAGATAGAGGGGGAAACCAAAACATGGATTATGAACACCAAGGGAAACTCATTTTTCTTTCTTTTTTTTTTTTTAAGTCGCAGGAACATGCAGTAGTTTAGAGGTACGTTGAAAATCCTAACTATTAAAGGTGAAAAGAGAGAGAGGAGGAAAGAGGCCTCCTCTCCTTTCTACAAGGAGGAAAGAGGGCCATAGAGGAAATGGGACTAGTTAGGTGGGCAAAAGGAAGCCTGGAGTAGAGGCAGAAGATGCAGAGAAAGCAGCGTGGCATTCTGAGCTTGTCTGGGCAGGAGCTGGAAAGTCCACCAGTCAGGGCCCCTCATCTGCTTACCTTTGGCTGATTCCTTCAGTAAGTAAGTGCAGCGCTGCACCAGGAGAGAAAACATGGCCAGGCCCAGGGCTGCGGCTTGCTCCTGGATCACAGAGCGACACTCCTCCGAGAAGCAGTCTGAGCAGGAGCAAAGGAAAGTCCATCAGTATCCTGGAGGCCAAGGGCTCCTCTTCCCTGCCTTACTAGGTGCAAGTCCTTGCTTGTATCACCGAGCTCCTTTCCCTTCATCTAAGACTGGTGTTGTAATATTCCCTCTCTCAAAGGGTAGTCGAAAGGCTAAATAAAGTAAAGCACGTGAAGCACTTACCACGATGACCGGCCTATGGGTAAGCACTCAATAAGGTTATTATAAGGCTCACTTGTGTAAATTCTGTATCACATCACTTCCCCAGGATCAGTTACCCCAAGGCGAGCAGTCTGAGCCACAGCTGCATGCTCTCTGCCTTTAGTTGCCTGCTGATGATGTGAAGCAACAGCAACAAGAAGTCATATCTAATTAACTCAGTCTCTCTAATGTATAGATAGCGGGAATACAATCACCAATTAAGATCAGAAAAATACAAATTTAAAAGTTATCTTCTTGAATCACCAACCTTTGTTTCCATCCTTACCTTCTCTCTGTTCCTCCTCCTCAGAGAACACACATGAAACAAATAACCTATTTTCACCGCATGAGTTAACTTTATATAGGACAGTGCATGGCACATAAGCACTTAATCAGTGTTAGCTTTAATTTTCACAAGTTCTTTCCCCTAGGGCTAAGAAATAAATCTGGTTTCCAATACTAGCACTCTATCCCCCTCACTTTCTCAGCCTGCCCAACCTCCCTCTGGCTGCAGGTCAGGGAAAGGAGCCACCTTGGTGGTGGCCAGGGCTATTCTTCAGCGGGAGCTACATACACACCTTCAAACCACTGCCTGTACCTGCCCCCTGTCAGTGGCCCTCCCTGATAGGCACGTCATCCAGACTTGAGAGAAACAGGCAACAAACAGAAGGCAGCAGTCCAGCCTGCAGCCTCAGAGCAGGAGACACCCTATACGCACAGGAGACGGAATCAGGGGCCGGGATCGCTTGCTCTGGCAGCAGCTGATCTGTTAATTCCTTCTGTCTGAATACAGGAGAACTTCCAGAATCTCCAGGTGTTAAAAGGATAATTAGCCACATGTCTGATCTCTGTCCCTGCTTGCATTTTAACCTCAGTAGCCAAGGGGGAGCCCTCTTGCCTCTCCCCTCATTGATACTCATCTTTCCAGTGGGGCCTAATTGAAGTCTTTACTCCAGGAGATGCTACACAACCACAGTTATTCCTAACCGTCTTGGCCACAGGAGCAAACATGACTGGAGTATGCAAAGCCAGCCCAAACCACTTTAGAAAGCCCTGGGGGTGAGAAGGAACGGGCTACTGCTCAGAAGGTCCCAACATATGAATAGCATCAGTGTAGCAATTCTTCTATAGTGGCTTTCCCGCCATCCTTCCAGATGCCCAATGGTCCCAAATGTCACCCTCTAACTTTCCAGTTCAACTGTGGCAGGCAGTAAGGAAGTGGTAACAATCCATGTGATTAGAATAGATCACCAGTCTCATTCTTCTTCCGGTAAGGCCCTAAACCTGTGCTAGAGAGACAACAAACAAGCATCTAAGAACAAAGCGGAGGGAGGATGGAAAATAGGGAAGGGGAAGATGTGTAAGCCATCCCAAGGAAAAGTTGCCAACTTCTCTCCTCCACCCTTACTATAGGCAACAGGACTGTCTGTACCACCCCAGCTCAGCCCAGGCCCCTGCCAAGCACTGCCAGCAGCCTGCCTCTAATTAGCAACAAATCCCAGAATGGGAGAATAAGTCCATAACAGAGGGAACTAGGAGAGGAGGAGTAGAGGCCACATCCTGGTAGCTGACACACTGAGTACACATTAGTGCCCCCTCATCAATTGGGCATCTTAGGCAGAAGTTACCTGCACAGGGAAGGCCCTCAGAAGGGATGGAGGCGGGTATCTTACCTCCAAGGACTGGCAGAAGCCCAAGACTATAAGAAGATACTCTCATCAGCCTCGATAAGGATAAGATGGGGCAAAGGGAGATCACTTTCACCAAGACCGTTTCTATCTTTATGATGAACAGCAACCTCAGGTTAGACTCCTTCTCAGAGTGCACAGGGCTAGGGCTCAAGGGGGAGAACTAACTGCTTAAGAACAATGACACTGAGGCCTCTGGGAAGTCCAGGCTGGCTCCTTTTGAAAGCTTCTTGCAATAAGGTCTGGGGACCAGGTGGGGAAGTGACAACTGGAGCCTCTCTGCTGTGTCTGGAAGGGCTCAACTACCTCTCAGGGCAGCAGCTAAAAGGTAGCTTCATGACTGCTCTGCTCTTGGCCATGGTTATGTCACCTCAACTCTTCACCCACCCCCCCACCCCTCCATCTCCCCAGGAAGGGCCTGACAGCACTCCCTGCTGTATTCTGGTTTGACTGATGGGGAGGTACAAATCAGTAAGCTGTTCTGCTCTGATCAAGCAGGTGGTGATATCACAGCTATCTGGGGGTCAGAATGCCTGGGTCTCCGTCAGCTCTTCATACAGAGCACTTTCTGGAAGGCCTGCCCTCCTCCAAGGCTCAGTGGTACCACAGGCACTGAGCATCTACAGTGTCCTTGACCCTGTGCTGAAGAACAAAGCTACAAATAAAACAGGATCCCTGCAATCTTAGGACCTTTCAAACGGTTTATTTACCCCCAGTAACCATGGCAACTCAGACCCAGTGCCTCCAGGGAGAAATGTATTAAGTGCTGTGGTATCTTCAGGAGATGCTCTGTGCTTCACTTAGGCTTCTGCGGACTAGAAGCTGTAAGATGCCAGTCCTTGAGACGTACCCACGCTTATGCAAGTGGGTAGGAAAACAGCATCCAGACTCCCAGGTCAGCCCACTCTAGGGTTAGGCCTAGGAAACTGGTCCCGGTCTTACAGATGCCCATATATATCCCTAGAGCGGGCTGGGCCAGGCCAACACGTGATGTGGGGTGGGGAAGGAAAAAGCATTGTTCGCCTTGGTATTTGCCTGGGTTCCTCTGGCTTTGTGTCAGGTAGCTGGAGCCTGACATGAACTGAGGAACTCATTAACATTGTGAAACAGCCTTTTCCCTTCTTTCCAAAAGCAGGCTTGCTCAAGGGTGTAGGGGGATGGTTCTGGCTAAGGAAGTCAGACGGAAATATTTCTTACCAAGAAAGTCACCTGAAGTCTGAACTTGGTTCTGCCCCTTCCCACATGCTCTCAGATGGGCAGGTGACCACATCTCCCACTATTCCTCTGGCCAAATACCTGCTCAAGCAGAAACACTCTTCCCGCTCCTATGTAACAGGGAGACCTTCTCATTTTTCTGAGAACATATTCATGGAAAACATAAACCAACTGTCGTCAAAGTTGTATGAAATCAGGAAATGGAGCGGCCGGGAGAAGGCTGCCATGTGGCCGGATGTTATGTATTTCTAATTAGTGCTATACATCTTTCAACAGCAAGTGTCCTTCTGCTGGGAAACACAACACACTGCCCTTGTTATTGTAACTGTCAGAGAAGTGCTTAAACAGATAATCTCCAGGAAAAGTGATAAACACGTCCCCTCTCCCACCAGTGTGTGTGCGACGGTGCTGCCAAAGCAAAGCTGTGCTTGACGGCTCCAGGATGGCAGAGTGTCCTCCTGCAGGAAATGGGAGCGCGGCAGGAGGGGGGAGAGGGAAGAGGAGGGCAGGAGAGGCAGGCCCACCTGCCCGGACCCACTGAGCCCAGCCAAGGGACAGTGGTTCAGAACCATTGCTTCTGATCAATTCCCGGGTCACGGAGAGATCTGGAGGAAACCAAATCAGTAGGGATGAGGTTTGCCGGGGCACAGAAAAACCTGGCAGCAATGGAACAAGCAGAGTTCGCCTGGTGCACACAGCCAACTTCCTAGCAAGAGAATGAGAAGAGTAATGAAGGGAAGACACAGGACGGATGACACGTAAGTCTGCTACCCTGACAGCGGCAGAAGGCATTCACAGGGCACTGGGGTCCACTCGCCACTCCAGCAGAGAGAGCCAACCATTTGCTCAGCTGCTTCACTAACAGCCGGAGAAAAATGCAGGCAAGACCACTTATTCACTGATTCCGTCCCCACCGGCTCCTCCCAGAGAGAGGAAATGAATGGTCAGTCACCTCCAAACTAACACCACCTGGAGGCGATTTGTTGGCTCTTATCTTTCAGACATGAGGCTGCTTTTCTCATGAGTCAGTCACCAGTCAGACACAGAGCTGGCACAGTTCCTGAGCAGCCCACCAAAACCTCCTTGTCTACAGGAAGTGGGCAGTGAGAGCATCTTTCGACTGCTGCTGTTTGAGCCACAGAGTTCCCTGTGGCAGCTGCTGGCTGAAAAGGAGGTGGAAGAAGCAGTCGTTTCATAGGAACCATACAAAAATCTCACAGCAAAAGCAGAGATGTCCAGGCCATCAGGACATCATTTTATTCCCCAAGGAGGAGAATGAATGAGTCAGAAAAATCAGGCACCAATACACCCAAGCAAATTATTCATGCACAACAGCAGAACACAGGCTGACTGGGTGGAAGGCAATCCATGACATATCCCTGAACAAGGTATGTCTGAGACAAGACAAAGGAACATGGAAGGTAATGTTTCTTCCCTAAGAGCCCCTACTCCTTTTGGATTTTCTAGGATTGTAAAACTCTGACTTCTTTTAGCGGGTAGATGTCGGGGCAAAGGAAAGCCCAACCTCCTAACAAAGTGACCTCTCCGACTAACTCCAAAGTTGTTTATTTAGCCCAATTGTGGAGGATATAAAGGAAAACAGGATACTGTCCATGAGAAGATGATATTCTAATGAGGAAGACAGGAAGAATACACAAACACCCAAATAGCTATAATTCAAGACAATGTATTATTACATGCCATAGGAAGGTGGAAATAAGATGCTTTCTCTCACCAGAAGGAAAGAAAATCATTTCCAGCTAGTGTATATCAGGTAAGATTTCATAGAAGAGAGCACTTCTGAGCAGGGCTGCAAAAGATGCACTGGGCAGGATGAAGGAGGGATTGAGCGTGCTAAAGAGGCACGCAGGTAGGGACACACCAGGCATGTACCCAGACGGCAAGCACTGTACTCGGCACGTGGTAAAACAGGGACCACAAAGCATAGGGCCTGCGATGCCACAGCAAGGAACACAGGCTTGACCCAACAGGCAGTGAGGAGGGCACTCGCTCAAGGTTCCTGAGTGAAGGCAGAGGTGAGTATTTTATGAAGATTAATCTAGTTAAAGCATTCAGGACAGATTAGCATAGCTGGAAAAAAGTAACAGGGAGGCAAACTGGTTGGGAAGCTAAGAGGACATGAACTTGTTTGAATTAAGAGGAATTACATGTAGAACACTTCATAAACTTTATAATGCCAAATAAATGTAACATCTTTCTTATAAGAGAGGTGGGAGAGGGAATGGAAAGGAGTGCACAGATGTGAGAAATGCTGCAGAAGGAAAATCAAGAGAAGAGAAGGTAGAGATGATGTGGGGGAGGGAAGGACTCTCGCTGATAATCTCAGCAAGTTCCAGAGGATCCTGAGACCTCAAAAAGGGTAACACCCACCAAACGAGATCCAGGAAAGGGGTTAGAAATGTGGGAACGCAGAACACCTGGAGAGGGGGAGGAGTCCCCAGGCTCCCGCCCACTTGGCTCTGGGCCAGTCCTGTCTTTCCAGAACAAAGACACTTCAGGGGGTCAGAAATACTTGAGGAAGACCTTGCAGAAGGAGGCCTGGGAAGTCTGAACTGGTTCTCCCTGTGGAAGCCATTAGATATTCAGCACTTCATTTGTTTCCAATTCTTGTATGAGTGCAGCTCCAGGCTGTGGGGTGAGAGGCTCCTCTCTGACGTAATCAGGAAGCAGCTGCAAAATTAAGGAATCCCTCATGACATCATAAAAAGGGTCGATGGTTTACTGGGGAAAGTATAAAAATTAATTACATATTCCCACATGACTCCCTTCCCCTAAATCTGTACATACCCCCTCCCACCCCTACACATTCTCTCATCATCAACACCCAGAAGCCACCTTGATGAACAGGGTACAAAAGGGCAAACAAAACCCAGGAAAAAAAAGTTCTTTGATGCACCCACTGTCCGCACCACACATTTGGAACTTAACAAGTGATGCCTAGTCCTGGAATTTTTATACATATAGCATGTTTCCTCAACAAAATTATAAGCCCCTTGAGGACAAGAGCTATGTCAAGACTTCACATCCTTGAAAATTAGCACCATGAAGGGGTTCAAGAAACATTTGCTGCTCTTAACAGCAGGTACACTTGCCTCTCCATTTGTGGATCATAAATGATGATTCCACTGTGGCCAGAAAAAATAACTAAGATATAGGGAGAGCTGTGTTAGACACAGAGCGTTCATATATATATTTTATCTCAGAGCTTTACAAAAGATTTGCACAGGAGGTGTTATTCTCCCTTTCTGATAGTTGAGAAAATAGGCTCAGAGAAGTTAAATGACTTGCCCTAGGTCACAAAGTCAGTTAAGTGTCAGAGATGGGATTTGAATCCAAGTCTGTCTGCTCTTACACCTACACTGTTTCCATACCTGGTGTTTTTGTTTTTTGTTTTTGGCCGTGCTGCGCGGCTTCCAGGATCTTGGTTCCCCGACCAGGGAGTGAACCTGGGCCCTAGGCACTGGACCACCAGGGAATTCTCCATACCTGGTTTTCAAATGCCTGTGATTCAAGTTTCAAACTCCAACTCCTCTTCTCGCCTTTGCCATGAACATGAAAACCTCACACCACTCCATAGTTCTGCACAAAAAGCTCTGAGATAACTGTGTGGCGACTGAAATTAAAAACACAGTATTGCCAAAGAAAATGAAATACTTAGGTGTAAATCTAACAAAATACGAACGGGATGCTATGCTGAAAATTACAAGTGTTGATGAAAGAAATAAAAGATGACCCAAACTAGTTGGAGAGACTTACCATGTTCATGGATTGGAAGAATCAATATCATAGAGATGTCAATTCTTCCCACAAAGATTTAAAGGTTTAGCACAATTACTATCAGAATCTCGGCAAAGTTTTTTTGTAGACGAAAACAAGCTTATTCTAAAGTTTATGTGGAAAGGCAAAGGACCTAGAATAGCTAAAACAATTGTGCAAAAGAACAAAGTGGGAGGAATTATCGCTCCCAATGTTAAGTCAAACAAAGAAGGATAGCCTTTTCAACAAATATTTGCTCGAGCAATTAGATATCCACAAACAAACAAAGAACCTTGACCTAAATCTCACACGTTATACAAAAATTAACTGAAAATGGATCAAAGACTTACATGTAAAACATAAGACTATAAAACTTTTAGACAAAAAATAGAAAAAAATCATCAGGATCAAGGACTAAGTGAAGAATTCTTGGACTTGATGCAAAAAGCACAATCTATAAAAGGAAAATTGGTATGCTAGACCTCATAAAAATTAAAATCTTTCACTCTGTAAGAGGATGAAAAAGCAAATTATAGACTAGGAAAATGTATTTGCAAACTACATATCTTACACAGGACTAGTATCTAGACTATATTAAGAACTCTCAAAACTCATCAGTAAAGAAAACAAACAGTCCAATTAGAAAATGAGCAAAAGACATGAACAGACATTTTACCAAAAAGGATATACAGGCGAAATATAAGCACATGAAAAGATGTTCAATATCATTAGCCATTAGGGAAATCAAAGTTAAAACTACAGTGTTAAAATTACTTATCAGGGGCTTCGCTGGTGGCGCAGTGGTTAAGAATCCGCCTGCCAATGCAGGGGACACGGGTTCGAGCCCTGGTCCAGGAAGATCCCACGTGCCGCGGAGCAACTAAGCCTGTGCGCCACAACTACTGAGCCTGTGCTCTAGAGCCCGTGAGCCACAAGTACTGAGCCTGTGTGCCACAACTACTGAAGCCTGCATGCCTAGAGCCTGTGCTCTGCAACAAGAGAAGCCAGTGCAACGAGAAGCCCACGCACCACGACGAAGAGTAGCCCCCGCTTGCCGCAACTAGAGAAAGCCCGCGTGCAGCAATGAAGACCCAATGCAGCCAAAAATAAATAAATAAAATAAATTTATTAAAAAAAAACACAAAAAACTACTTATCAGAATGGCTAAAACAAAAAATAGTAACAACACCAAAAAGCTGATGAGGATGCAGAGAAATTGGATCACACATACCTAGCTGATTGGAATATAAAGTGGTACAGCCACTCTGAAAAACAGTTTGGCAGTTCCTTCTAAAACTAATAATGCACTTATGATATGACTCAGCAATTATACTCTTGGGCATTTATCCCAGAGAAATAAAAACTTATGTTTGCACAAAAACCTGTACGCTAATGTTTATAGCAGCTTTATTGATAATAGCTTAAAACTGGAAACAACCCAGATGTTCTTCACTGGATGAATGGTTAAACAAACTGTGGAACATCCACACTATGGAATACTACTCAGCCATAAAAAGAAAAGAACAACTGGTACACGCAATAACTTGGACAGACCGTCAGGGAATTATGCTGAGTGAAAACAGCTGATTTCAAAAGGCTACATGCTATATGATCTCATTTATATAATATTCTTGAAATAATGTAATTATAGAGATGGAAAACAGGGCTTAGGGTTTGGGGATGGAAGTGGGCAGGGATGGTTCTTACAAGGTAGCATGAAGGAGCTTTGTAGTGATGGAACAGTTCTGCATCTTTTTTTTTTTATATAAATTTATTTATTTTATTTATTTATTTTTGGCTACACTGGGTCTTCGTTGCTGTGCGCGGGCTTTCTCTAGTTGTGGTGAGCAGGGGCTACTCTTCGTTGCGGAGCACGGGCTTCTCGTTGCACTGGCTTCTCTTGTTGCAGAGCACGGGCTCTAGGCGTGCAGGCTCTAGAGCACAGGCTCAGTAGTTGTGGCGCATGGGCTTAGTTGCTCCACGGCATGTGGGATCTTCCCGGACCAGGGCTCGAACCCGTGTCCCCTGCACTGGCAGACGGATTTTTAATCACTGCGCCACCAGGGAAGCCCCAGTTCTGCATCTTGATTGTGAAGTAGTTACATGAAACTACCTGTGTGATAAAACTGCATACAACTATACATACACACACAAACACAAAAACAAGTGCATGTATAACTGGTGAAATCTGAATAAGGTCTGTGGATTGTACCAATGTCAATTTCATGGTGTTGATACTGCACTAAAGTTATGCAAGATGCTAACATTAGGGAAGGAGGGATGAAGGGTGAACAGGACCTTCTGTACATTTTTTTCTTTTTTACAATTTCCTGTGAATCTATAATTATTTCAAAATGAAAATTTTAAAACAAGTAAACAAATAAAAGTAAGCCGACAAACAAAACCCAAAAAAGATCTGACACAGGATTCCAGAAACGTTTTTCTTTTACATAGAAAAGGGCTCTTAAGACATTTTGAGGATGGTTTCTCAATTAGTTGAGAATACCCTGTGCAGATGCTGCAGCCCCTTGTCCTCATCGTGTGCTGACTGGCCTGAGCTGTTGGAGATGCCCAGCTGTGTGGCTCCTTATCTGGACTGAGCAAGAAACTGCCAGGGGCAACCAAAAGGAAAATAAGAAAAAAGAAGGGAAAGTTCACTGAAGACAGAACTTCTGTCTAAAGAATAAGGAGTAAAGCAAGAGAACTTCATCATCAAGGCTATGACTCATCGGATCAGTAAAATCCACGTCAAGCAGCACAAAGTGAAGGTGATGAGAAAGTGACGAAAGATGACAAGAAGAATGAACTGCAGAAGCTAAGTGAGCTGTTTAAACATGTTCTTGCTGCTCAAAAAATAAGTAAAGGTGTAAATCTCAAACCAATGGTATGTACATTCTTCAAACAAGGGTAGTCAGGGGAAAAAAGTTGTTTAACACATGAGCCCTAGCACTGTTTCCTTCATAAATGAAGCTGCTTATGCATTTTCAGTGCTGCACTGCTTCAGACTGTTAATCAGATGGATATTAAGAAGATTTTTTTTTAATTAGCAGCATCAGCTACAATACTATTTTAAACTGCTCCTCTGCCAACAAATCTGTAAAGATCAAACTTAAAAAGACTTCATTAAAAAAAAAAAAAACAAAAAAAACATGCTTGTTCTTTAAAAGACAAAAATGAAAAGAGAAGCCACAAAGAAAACTGTCTCACTGGGAGAAAATATTTGTAAAATATATATCTGACAAAGGACTCATATCTAGAACATATGAAGAACTCTTTCAAATTAAGAAGATAAACCAAAAAATGAGCGAAGAAGCTATGTAGATGGCAAATAAGTACATGCTGGGGACTTCCCTGGCGGTCCAGTGGTTAAGACCCTGAGCTTCCCCTGCAGGGGGCACGGGTTCAATCCCTGGTCGGGGAACTAAGATCCCACATGCCCTGCGGTGAGGCCAAAAAATAAAAAACAACAACAACCAACAAAACAAATGAACATGTACTTCTGATAAGATGCTCAACATTATTAATCAGTAGGGAAATCTAAACCTCGAAAAACTCCACACCCGCTAGGATGTCTGTAATCAAAAAGAGAGAGAATAACAAAGTGTTGGTGAGGATGCAGAGTAACTGCAGCTCTCACACACTGCTTTGGGAATAAAAAATGGCACAACCACTTTGGAAAATAGTTGGGAAGTTTCTTAAAAAGTTAAAATACACATTTACCAAATGACCTGGGTAGACCATTCCTAGGTATTTACCTAAGAGAAATGAAAGCATATGTTCACACAAAGACTTACACTTGAATGTTTACAGCAGTTTTATGCGTAACAGCCAAAAACTGGAAAACAAAACCAGATGTCCATCAACAAGGGGGACAGATAAACAAATTGTGGTATATCCACACAATGGAAGAACAGTCAGCAACCAAAAGGAACAAACTACTGTATCACTCAACAACACAGATGAATGTCAAAATCAATGTGGAGTAAAGAAGGCAGGCCAAAGGGAGGGTGGGGAGGGAGGGAGGCAGAGAACTTACTGTCAAATTCTAGAAAATGCAAACTAATCTACAGTGACAGAAAGCAGACCAGTGGTTGCCTGGGGTTGGGAGGGGAAGGTTAGGGAAGAATAGATTACAAGGGAGCACAAGGAACTTTCACTTTAAGGGGTGGAGGATATGTTCACTACCTTGATTGTGGTGATGGTTTCACAAACGTATACATATGTCTAAATTCATCCAATCTGTACACTTTAAATATGTGTAGTCTAAAATACATCAATCACAGGGACTTTCCTCATGGTCCAGTGGTTAAGAATCTGTCTTGCAATGCAGGGGACACTGGTTTGATCCCTGGTCGGGGAACTAAGCTCACGTACCACAACCAGAGAGCCCGTGTGCTGCAACGACAGAGCCCAGGCACTCTGGAGCCCGCGCACCACAACAAAGAGCCCACGTGCCGCAACTGAGACCCGACACGACCAAATAAATAAATAAATAAATAATAAAAATATAAAATACATCAATTACATCTCAATAAAACTGTTAAAAAGATTTTTTAAATAGGGGAATGAGTGCCTCAACTCTTCAGATTTTAAGAGTTTATAATTAGAGATGGATTTAATCAAGAAATCTGGACATCTACTGAGTGCCTAATACATACAAAGGCCCTGAGCAAGGTGTTTTGCATACACTATCTAATTTGATACTCAGAAAAACACTACAAACTGGCATTGATACTCCCTACTTCATAGACAAGAAAACTAAGCCTCAGAGAAGATAAGTTAACTTTGTTCATCAAGGTCACACAGCTGATAAATGGCTGAGTGGAGAATTCAAACCTTTGGTCTGGTTGATTGCAAAGCTCCTTATGGCACTATAACACAACTGCTACCTTCTGAAGGTATGAAAATGACCTCCAGAGGTGCTAGGCCCTCTCCAGAGGGCAGCCTGGCTTTCCCTCCTCCTCGACATGGAGCTCTAGAGCAAAGAAATGTCCTGGGAACTCTATCGATACATCTTGGCAAGACAGACGGCAAACCATTGCTACTCTCTACAAGGAAAAAGGAAAACACTTCTCAATGAGTGCTTAGCTTTTTCCAGGGAATATCCATGCAATTTTAGAAATGGTATTCCTATAGATTTCCTGGAAAAATTAAATCAATCACTAATCAAAACATACTCTGGCCATTTCCACCTTAGTTGTTATCTCTGGATTGATACTTTTGTCACTCAGAATCTCCTGCCTGATTCCAGGGTTATTCAAATACATGTCCCCTCTTGGGCAAGCAGAGCTGCTGCCAGTAGGATGACATGCTGGCACCAGCCAAGCCTCTCAGGAATGGGGCCCAGCGGAAGAGCGCCTGCCATTCCAGCATCGCATTTGGAGGAGTTACAAGTAGATCTTGGAGGACAGAGTTTCTGCTTCTACATTTCTTGCCAGAGGTTTTAGGAAGCTTGCTTCTCTCCCAACATTTGAGGAAAGCAAAGGAGGAGTAGAAAAGAGTGGCAGCTTTTACTTATATCAGGCAGGTAAATCCCTATGGAATTCCATCAGGAGATCTGGAGTGTCTTGTGTCAGAAGTTACTTAAGGCTGTGGAGAAGAGAAGCGAAGGAGGCTTCCTAAGAGGCATGCCCGTTGGCTAACCTAGAAGGAAGCTTTCGCTGTAACAGTGAGAAGGAATTAATACAGCTACATCTCTTCTGATAGAGTGGGCAGAGATCTGGCATCTGATTCAAACAGTCTGAAACCTGCCTTTGCTGGTATGATGCTTCAGGAGCAATTTGGGCTCAAAGTAAAAGTTAGTGAGAGATAATGCCTGCAGACATCCTCATTCAGAGGAAGCTCCTTTGATATGGCAGGCAGAGGGGCAGAGAAGTGCTCAGCTTTCATTTTAACAGATTAACTCAATTTCTTTTCATTTTATGGCTTCCTGAAGGATTTTTAAGAGTCTGACAGTTTACAAACAAGGCCAAAAATAAAACAACTCTGAGACAAGTAGGGCAGAGAGGTACCCAGGATAGGAAGGCTCTCTTAAGAGTCCTTTTCAGAAGCTTCCAGAATGCAAAGATTACAGCCATCAAACAAACCTTAAGGAGTCAGTACTGAAAAATGAGGCCAATGATAAAACATAATTCCTGGGTGGATTTCTCTTGAACATCCAGATCTGCACATTCATCCTGCTCTGCTCTAGCAACTCACCCTAAAAAGTTCCTCAAAGCTTTACAATCCAAGATCAATGCCCAAACTAGATCAAGTAAGTAATGACTTTATCCAACCCCATCCACTGTGAAACATGTATTTTTAAAGTAGAAAAGAGATCAATAGAATAATAGGTAAATAAAGCAATTATGCCAAGGAAGAAAGTGAGAAAGTTAGCACTCAGTGAAGGTGCCTAGAAACCCAAGAGGCACCAGCTAGTCCCCTGACTTACAAGCTCTAGAAAGGAGATCCCCTTTAGAATTTGTATTCAGTTGGCAGACTTGATAGTTTGTCAACAATACTAACTGAAACCTATATACATTGTTTTAAACTAGATTAAAATTTTTTTGTTTATATTTATTCTTTTATACCTCAATTCCATGAAAGATTTGTGACAATTTAGGGCAAAATCACCTACCATGAGATAACATTAAAGTAAATGTAGAAAATCAGGACCCAGAAGAAGGAAAATACAAATATGTCAATCATGTGGGTTAACAGTCTTCGATGAATGAACTTAAAATTTGCCTCTGATTTTCCTGGCAGTCAAAGCAGAAAAGGAAACACCAACAACTGTATAGCTGTCATTATTGGAAAGGAATAAGTATATCAGTTCCTCAGGAAAAACAAATCTTTTCTCAGCACTGAGTTCTAAAATAATTTTTTTAACGTGGACTCTATGCAAGGGATACTGTATGAAAAAATGAACAATAACCTTGAAAAGGCCTTTACAATGTATGGCATTATTACCACATACTATTAAAAGATATCCAAGAAATATTACCCTAAAGTTATCTGTACTGTGAGACAAAATACATTGTGTATCACAATCTAAGAATGTTTTTCCAAAAACACAGATATAGGAATATTTTATAGATAGATAGATAGATAATGCTAAGTTAAAAAAATGCTAAATTAGGAGATTGTAATTCTTATTTCAAAAAGGATTCATGAAGGGTTTCTTTAAGCAGAGAAATCTTTGATGTCTAACATATTTGCCCAACATTCAGTCTGTGACAGAGACCAAGGGCCAGAGAAACCCAAGTGCAAGAGCTACTTGCAATTGATAACGAAAGGCTGAAGTATCCTAAAATCTTAAAGAATTTTAGATAAATGAGAATGTGACAATATGCTATAAAAGTCTTACTTTAAGAAGACCAAATGATATATTAAAATATATATGCTATCAAATACATACATATATAAACACAGATGTATGGATATGAAAGGAAAATGGTCAAAACTGTAAAATTCGATTTATGTAAATTTTTGGGATCTTTACAAAACAAAAAGTACAATAGCATGCTATAAAGCAAAGAGATTTACAAGCTAAATTTATATTTGAACGTTGGTACAGAGAACAAAGCTCCATAATTCTGGGATTAGCACCCCTGCCAAACAGGCAGTCTTCAAGCACCAGCTCAACTTCATCTTCTTGGTGAGATTTCCTCCATTTGGAGGACAGAATTGACCTGCTTCTGCCTGGTTCAAAAGACCTAACAGATTTATTTTTAGAGCACTGCCTTGCCCCTTAGAAAGGGCCCACACCAAAGGATAGTGAATGACAACAGCCAAGAAGAAATAAAATAGCAAACCTGCCACCTCCATAGCACTGAATGGTCATTCTCCCGCCCTCGCTCTCCAGAGCCCACCTCTCTCCTCTCCATTATCTAAGTCCTTCCTTCAAGACCCAACATATACTAAACCTGTACTGTGCTGCCCGATAAGCCTCCTTTCTCTGGACTCAAAGTGGTTCCACCCATAACATGCACCAGGCAGGTGGCTCAAAGCCACTCTAGCACAGGATTTACAATTTATCAAGCTTCCCCACTAGGCTGGAAATCCCATGAGGGCAGGGTCTGTAGTGCAGACTCCAGTAAATCCCAGGCACTTACCACGGTGCCTGGTCATCGGAGACTATCTGTTCTGAGTCGTTAACTCACTAAGTGCTGGATCAATTCCTTTCCTTATTCACACAGTCAGCATTTACTAAGCAGCTACTACATGCAAGGCCCTATGCTAGGCATTTAGCTTTCAAAGATGAATCAGACATGAACTGGACCCTCAAGGAGTTGAAATCTAATAGAATTCCAGCATGTAGTTAACTATAAATCAAAGAAGAAAGTGAAAATCATCTTAAGAGATAAAGATAATGTGTGAAATGACATGAATGAGGAAATTCACTATTACATAGTTTGGACAGGAAAAGCCTGCAAACAACCTAAGTGTCCATGAATAGAGGCCTGCTTATTAAATTATGGGACACACATACAATAAAATAGCCATTTAAAAGGGTGAGATAACTGTTTATAAAAAATACAAGTATACAAAAATGATATAATAATTAAAGCTACTATTTACTGAAACTTTACTATTTGCCAGGAAGGCGGGGGCGAGGCAGAGGGGCAAGCAATATGCAGAAGGAAGCAGAAGTGCAGAAAAAGGCTTTCCTGGTTCCAATCCCTTCCGTAGGATAATATCCTTGTCCTCAAGTTCCTTGCAATACATTTCCCTTCTTGTGTAAGCTATTTCAAGATGGTTCTTGTCATTTTCAAACACTCCTAACATACACGGTAAAAAAGAATAAGAAGTGGGGTTGGCATTTGTTAAAACTCATCAAACTGAACACTTAAAATCTGTGCATTACTGTTTTATGTAAATTATACCTCAATTTAAAAACAGAAACAGTGAGGCCAAGACAGCCTGAATATATGGAGGACACTGGTACCAATAACAGAAAAACTGTACACAGGACGAAGAGTTCCAGCAGGGCAGGGGGTGATCTGGTGCACTGCCCAGATCCCCCCCGGGACTAACGCACTCATTCTCCCAGCTGCTGAGAGTGTTGGCAGCAGTAGATCTCAGCTGATCCCTCTCCCAGACTTGCTCTCAGCTGAAGAAAGGCGTTTTCCCAACGTCACTGCCCCTTCCCAGGAGTAACTCACGTTCCTTGACTGGTGGTTGGAGGGCAGGAGGGGGTGTAAAGATTCAGCCCCTTTGGCCCAATCTGGGACTACTCTGAAGGGTTAGCCCCTTTAAGCAGCTCCAGAGCTCCTTACAAGACTGGCTAAGGCCTTTGTTACATCTGCAGTGCAGTTCAACTTCTCCCTGTGCCCCATCCTGCATACCCATCATGCCCCCTTGGGTACTGATCCTGAGAGCATTCTCCAACCAACTTCCTGGGGATGCAAACCTCCATCTTAAGAGTCTGCTTCCTGGGGAACCTGACTTACAACACTTGAGAAATAGGATGAATCAATTTTTAATAAGCTTGAGATTCCAGGTAAAAACGTTCAACAAGAAGTTAGAAAGGCGGGCTAGAGCTTAGGAAAAAGATTTGAGCAGGAAAGAGATTTGGAAGCAATCCACAGAGAGGTGACAGTTAAAACCATGGGATTTTATGATACATCAATGAGGAAAGGCTGAAGAGAGGAAGGCCAAGGTAATATCTTTAGTAAGTGCTGATATTTAGGGTGTGGATCAGAAAGGGAAGACCCAAGAAATAGGGGGAGAGGAAGGGAAGGACAGAGAGAATACAGAGCTACTATCACTGAAAGCATTTCTGGAAAGTCTCCTGTCAGCAAAGGCAAATGCTACCAGAAAAGCTAAGAAGGACGAGACACAACAAATGCTTAACAAACCCTTGTTAACTGAGCTGAGTGGGACAAGTGGCCTGCAGAATGATCAGCTTTTGTTGGGTTTTCTTCAGCAGCTTCCGTCCTATGGCCGTAGGCACAGAATCTACCTGCGTGCCCTGAAGCAGATCCACGGTTAGACTGGCAAGCAAAGAAAAGCTGAAATGGCCTAGTACGTGAAAGTAAGTGAGCCAAGACAGAGTTCAGCTGCTTAAGCAATTTGGAAGAAACCTTCTGAAAGGCTTCTTTCAAGAGCGTTCCCACGGACTTCCCTGGTGGTGCAGTGGTTAAGAATCTGCCTGCCAGTGCAGGGGACACAGGTTCAAGCCCTGGTCCAGGAAGATCCCACGTGCTGCAAAGCAAGTAAGCACGTGCGCCACAACTACTGAGCCTGCGCTCTAGAGAGCCCGCATGCTGCAACTACTGAAGCCCGCGTGCCTAGAGCCTGTGCTCCGCAACAAGAGAAGCCACCGCACTGAGAAGCCCGCGCACTGCAATGAAGAGTAGCCCCTGCTCACCGCAACTAGAGAAAGCCCGCGTGCAGCAGCAAAGACCCAATGCAGCCATACATACATACATACATACATACATACATACATACATACATAGCATTCCCAGGGATCTTCTGAACAGCTGAGATCCTTGAGGAGGATCACTGTCCCTACTGACCAAATGCAAACCCACAGACATTTAAATAGACTGATTCTAGCATACTTTTTTGAGGGGTGGGGGGGCATAAGACCACAGGTATACGGAGGGAGGAGTGAGGCAATCACTTATAGACATTAGTGACATTATCATTGCTTTGAATACAAATAAAACAATTCTTCTTAGCCATGGCACCCTAAAGTAAATGACATACCACACAAACAGGTGTTAGCTGACCTCCAGTCCTAGACCGGAGTAAACAGAATTTACCTTCTGCTCCTGTGCCCAACACAGCTATGCAACATTCTTCAATGACTCATTGACTTTCCCTGTTTTCCTCTGGGTATGGCTGGAGGATCCCCACATCTATGTCTCTTGCCCCAACTCCTCCTGCCCAACCTGCAATCAAAGGCCAAGGCACAAGGCATCACGGATGCCCAAGAGCCGATGTGGCTGTATTTCCTGCAGAGATCTGAAAACCTGTTGGAGTTCCAAAAGTCAGCACCAATTTCAAATCTGATCAGGATCTCTGAAAGTCACAGTTACCATACAGCTGAATAAAATATTTTTTCATAAATTTAACGCCAGCGTGTCTGTGTTTGGAAACTTTGAAAATACATGTTGTATGGTTTACTGCACTGGAAAAGGTGCCAACAGAGTTTCAAAGGAAGGGAAGTGTATAACTGTTTCCTTTCAAATGCATTTTCCAATGGGATCCATTCAGGGAAAAGGCTGGAACTAACTAAAACATTATTAAAAACTGTTATGGAAAGAGACAGGGAGATGGAAAAAGATAGACCCAAAAAAGCGAAATACATAACCAAGAGTGAGACAGACATACAAGGAAAAAGAAAGGGGATCTGGGCAGAGAGACAGGTTGGACGGTGAAGTGGGGTGAGATGGAGTTTTGTCTGGCAGTTGCTGTTCGTGGTCTCATACTGCTGCAGATCAATCGATCCGGGCTGCAGTGCTGCTGGCCCAGTGGCACAAGACAAACCACAGAGTTGGCTTCAAGTTCGGCACTTGCGAACTGCTGACCTTCAGTTTTCAAACCAAAAATATTCTTTGGGAAACGGTAATACCAGGTTCAGCCCAACCAGCCAAGCAAAAACAAGGACTACTAACCTGAAGTAACACCCTATTCAGTTACATCAGGCACCAACCCTTCTCAGGCATCAACTGGGAAGTCTGCAAACCTGAAACCACACCCCACCAAAAACTAACTCCAGGTTCTGACTCAACCAACTAGGCAATGATAACCAGAAATGCTAAAACAAGTGACATGGTGTTTCAAAGTTGGCTTTACCAGGACCTACTCAAGCAGGAAGGCCAGTCCTCGCTCACAGAGCCAGAGATATGGCAATTCTTTCTGAGGTCACATGTGCATGACTCCAGTGGAATCTGCTTGCAATGCTTAGGGCAGGGTTTGGCGCTTACAATCCATTACACTTCTAGACAAAGAATTAACAGTTTGTAGTGAGTGAGTTGTTTTTTCAATTTTGGGTTTGTTTTTTTTTTTAATCTTTTTCTAAATTCATCTAAGGTAGGGTGATGCTAAAATCTATCTCCTAAACTGGGATATTTGTGAGAGCGAAAGGGTATGCTATTAATAATGCATAAACAGGGACTATCCTTAGGCAAACCAGGACTTACCGTCACCCTAGACTAAGCCATAGTAGTTTTTTTTCTCCCTGGGTGAGTATTATACAATTTTAGCTCAGAAGAATCTTTTTAAAAAGCCAGGACTGCTCCTGATTAGTGCCAAAGCACTTTCTTTTTGAGCTCCTCCAATGGAGAGGTAAACAAATCAATTAAGTTAACTGCAAAAACTAACAAGAAAGATTGGGCTGACAATCAGGATTCTGGAGAAGCTAAAAATTCCAGGCAGCAGCTTCAGGGGAAAAGGGAAATGTGCCACAGATGGAGCTGCTGAGGCTGATCCACCAGGCCTCTCAGTGCTATAGGCCCTGATGCCTCAGCCAGCTTCAAACAGCGAGTGGAGGGCGGGCAGACCTTGGTGCAAGTTTGCTGAGTTCCAGGCCATCATTCTTGAGGGTGTAATAACCATGGGCTGTAGCACACATGTTGAGGGATGAGGGAAAAAAATAAACAGAGAGACAAAAGAATGAGGATGCACTGCCAATTTCAATTGTGCAGCTTTTATTTTTAAATGCTTATCAAGCTGAGAGAAAGCAGAGTTCTTGGAAAACAAGGTTTCCTTTTTTCCAATGCCAGTGTAAAACACCCTCAAGGACGGGCACTGCACAGACTGTAACAACAAGGAACGTGGCTCTCCATCCTCCCAGCAGCACAGTCCGCCATGGGTCCCACGCTGCTCTGATTTCGGCTCAGCTGAGAACTCAAAATAACAGGCCCACTGCCTCTGGTAAAAACAGCTCTTTTTAAATTTTTTATTAATCTCTAAACTGGCTGTGTTAGAATTACAGCCCATTACCTACTAACTCTCTTCACTAATGAAATAAATTTGTAAAAGGCCTAATTACTACTTTTACTGAAGTACACTGCCTGGGGATCAAGTACAGGAAGCCAAGGGCTCAACCAGTTGTCAGCTAGGGGATGATGGGGGTGCGAGGGGCGGGGGAGGACCTAGATAGAGTCACCAGAGGGAGAGAATATGACATCCACAAACGAGCCTCAGAGCCCATGCCCAAAAAGAAACAAAAGGGCACTAAACCCTGCTTTTGTTCTGAACAGCACCGTGAGGATCCACGCCATCATGGCACTTGCGGAGGCCTGTCACGGGTTACACAGGCCTGTGCTGCCCACGCCCCAGCTCAGCAGAAAAAGAGAACTGTAGTCCAAGACAGATGGATCCTGGCCGGACTCTCAGCAGAGAGCCTGGAGAGTCTGACCAGTAAGGAAATAAACAACCATCCTTCCCACCTATCCCTCTCTATCCTTCTACCCCAATCTAGGCCCCCAAAGAAGAAAAATACACAAAACAACAACAAATTCAGGCAGTTGCACAAGAGCTGTACCGTGAAGGCGAGGCCAACTGCAACCACTTCTGGGCTGTGCCCCGCACCTCATCCCAGAACATGATTACAGAGCTGGAAACGTTCCTTACACACTGAGCCAGTCAGCACCCCCTCATCCAGGGCTGGTGCTGAGAAGTCTGACTAGAAATTAGCAGTCAGCTCTGACACACTCATTTGCAACAGAAGGTGTGTACTAAACAAACTAGTCCAACCTTAGACAAAAAGTAAGAACAAAACGTGATTGGCATTCTTAATTGTCCAAGAAGAGCCCTCCCAGGCAAATCCGATGCATCTCTGGGACTTTGATAAACAGTATTTCTCCTCCAGAGAAAACTGAAAATCAACCATTGCCGAAGAACCTCGTTTTTAAAGAATCCTGATAAGAAAACCTGCCGTGGCAGATGAGTTAAGCCTGTGGCAGACACGCCTTTTGGGGATGACCAGACTGAAACCTGGCATTTCACTGAGGCGGAGGATCTGCACTGACTCTCTGCACATCACATGCCTGACCCTGAAGGGATGGAATGATCTCAATGGGAAAAACCCAGCAGCAAGTGCTGTGATACCAAAGCCACAGCTCCATGGGCCCCTGGAGCCTCTCAAACTAAGCTGCCAGTTAGGGAGCTAACACTAGCTTTGGATAAAATGCAGCTCTGGTAGAGTAATTAATTTTTTTCTTAACTGGGATTACATTAATTTTCAAGGACTAATGGAGTCCAGCTGTAATGGGAAGAGCGGCTGCCGATGCACAAAGGCACTTGTGCGTACAACATTATAAACACACACATACACGCGTGCGCACACACACACACAGACCTATAAAAAGGATCCACTATAACAGGATATTTTTAGTTTCTACAATGCTGCACTAAAAATACAGCCCCGGCTGATACATCATGGCAGAACTATTCTCTCTCTGTCCCTTCAGGAACAGTTTAAAACATTTATTTTTGTTTCCTTTTTGCAATGGTCAGAGTAGAGAGAGAAAATAGCAACTCATTGATAAGAGGAAACGAGAGAGACATGAAAAATTGAAAACTACCTAAAAACTCATGGCGAGGTTTATTTTATTAGTTCTTAATAAATATCTTGCAGATTTCCTCAGGAAATACACCAGATCACATGTAAAATAGTTTGATACTGATGTCAACTGCATCAACATATGAAGTCTATTAGGGTGAAGCCACAGCAGGGTGATCAGCGTGCTGAAAAACTCCACAGTACTTGGGGTGGGGGGGGGGGGGATCTCACGGCCTTCCAAATTCTTCGAGAGGTAAAAAAGTCAGCCAAGACGCAGAGAGAGAGAAAGAGAGAAAAAAAAGATCCCACATCCTGCTTTCAGCTGCCAGCAATGTGAAGTGCCCAGAGATTAATTCTACGTCTGGCCTGGAAATGTGACTTTAAAGCATGAGGGAGGGGAGTTGGGGGGGAGGAGGGCGGTGAGGAGGAAAGAGGAAAGAGAAGGGCAGGCTAACTGAGGCTGGCAGCAGGCCACCAACCCCCTCCCAAAGCCATGTTTCAATGTAGACAGAAGTAAACCCCAACAGACAGCAGCGCCTCAGCCTGCCAGGGCCTTACACCAGCTGCAGCGCATCTCGCTCTCCACTCAGCCCCAAGTGCAGATGTTCCCTACAGCATCACTTCCGCTCGACTTTCTTTTAAAGAAATAGCACACATATGTGGAGGCATTTCCTCCACTTCCCAACAGGACTCTCCTCGCTTTTAAGGGCTTCAGAGCAAGGGCGAAACTGACAGCAGGTACCACGACAGCTGAACGAGCTGCTCCGCCTCCCTTGGAAAGGAGCATCGTCCATGGGCTAAAGAGCATTACTTAATTAACAGGACTGTCTTTATAAATCTGGCTTCTACTGTCTTCAGTGGGAGAGGCCTCCAGAGTTTGGGGCTAAGAAAAAAGGGAGAGAACTATGTCAAAGATCTTACTCCTGCCTTCTCAAAGCAGTCCACTGTAGCATTACCATCTCAAACTGAGGGTTCCGATAGCTTTATCACCATGGAGCTTGCAATAAGGCCACCTTAAAAGAATGTTCTAAAACCATTTTAACATTTTGGGCCAGAAAGGAGGGAAGAGACAGTTTCAAAAGGAAAGGTATGGTCAGTAGGGCCAAATGTATTCAGAGCAGTTAGGTAAGTTGTGGACTGAAAATCATTCACTGAATCTGTTCTCAAAAGGTGAGTGACTGCAAATGGGCACAGGGCTCTTCTCAAGGCAACAGAAATGTTCTCAAACTTGACTGTGGTGATGACTGTACAATGCTGTAAATTTACTAAAAATCACTGAATTATAATTAAGCCACTTAAAATGAGTGACTTTGTCACATGTAAATGATATCTCAATAAAGTTTTCCTTTTAAAAAAATAAAAACAAGAAATTAAAATTAAAATTAAAAATAACATATTAACATTTTGGGGAATTCCCTGGCAGTCCAGTGGTTAGGACTCCACACTTCCACTGCAGGGAGCCCAGGTTTGATCCCTGTCTGGGAACTAAGATCCCACAAGCTGCGTGGGGCGGCCAGGAAAAAAAAAAAAAAAATTAGTATTTTACCAGGCATGTTACTTGGCTGCAAAAAAGACATTAATTTTTTTAAAAAATTAAGTTTGCTAATTTCTTATATGCATAAACTCATTTTATACAACCCCAGACCCTGATAAGTTACTCAATCGATCAGTCATTGTTGATTAAGTACCTAATTTTGAAGTCAGCCTTGAACCACTGTTAGGGATTTCACAAAATATACAGTCTTCTCTTGTCCTCATGGAGTACATACTCTAGTTGAGGGATCTATGTATTTCATGAAGCTAAAATAATTTCATTTTTTAGAATAGCTGAATATTCTCTAGTTGGTCTATTAGGTTACTAGTTCTTCTGGAATGAAAGAAGAGAGAAGAATCAGCAATGTCAAAAGAAAACAAAACAACCCTCAAAACCAAAGTTGCTTTGTTTGAACCTCAAGTTCAAGAGAGGAAACAGAATCTTCCCTTAAGGGAAGGAGAGAAATACTGGCAATCAGTGGCAAACCATATTATGGTTAGAAGGTTTAATTCAACAAATATTTAATAAATGTCTTCTATGCACAAGGTACTAGATAGAGAAACAGATTTAGAAACTGTTAACTAATTTGCATGATACAGCAAATAACACAATCAGAACTAGAACCTAGTTTTATCTAACTTCAACTTTTTTGTCATTACAATTTCTAAAAATACGTTTCTTATTACAAAAATATTGTGATCACTACAGAAAACTACAAAAATGCAGAGAACAAAAGAAGAAAATTAAAAACACCTTTAATTCTACCATCCTAGAGAATCATGATTAAGTTTTGATGTATATCCCTCATTCTTCTTCCCTGAATGTGTATATAACATGTATTATTTTACGAAAATGTGATGAGTTGCAAAGTTCATAATCATGAGACCACATGATTCAGAGAAAGGAGAGATCACATTTTTGGCAGCTGACCCCACCCCAAGAGTCAGTCACCCAGAAAACAGAAATGTGATGATCTGACTCCCTATACCTGGCAGCATACATCTATTCCATCCCTATAAGTCTCCGAGCTCCTTAAAGCAAAGAAATTTCAAAGATATTTCATTCTCCTCTACCCTCCTTCTGCACATCCCTGAGCCCAAAATAATCAGGTGCACTGACTCACTCAGCAGAAATGCTGCCCTCAGTGCACCTTCCACAGTGCTTCCAAAACCAAGACTAACCAATGAAAAGGGCCATCGGAGATTATGGGAAACATCTGTATCCAAATGTCTCTGGCTGAGTCTAATCCCATGTGCTGGTGGCTTGTGGGCCCCCACTGGCATAGCCTTACCTCCTTGCTTTCAGCTCAACAGACAGTTTACTCCAAGAGCTTTTACTCCAAAATAAAGATGGTACTTCCTTAGTAACATTCTGTTACACACCTAGGATTCATTCATCAGTGAAAAGCAGGACAGCCACAAAAGGCAACAGTATTCTTTCCTCCCTGAAATGGCAAGACCACACAACTACTCACCTACATACCTATGCTAATTTTCCAGGCCTGAGCTATTCCCAGCTGGAAAGTAGTCACCTGAGGTGAGGTGAGGGGAAAGGTCTAACTCTGACAATGCAACCCCTGATGACTCCAGAACCTTACCTCACTCCAATGGATAAAAGTGGGCTGATATGTTGGTTAGGAACTCTTATATCGGGTGTAAAAGATCTACTCTCACAACATGTCACATTATTTAATTAAGCACATAGGGTTCTTCACATCTCTTTCCAACTGAATGTAATTACAAACGATGCTAGAATTCCCTCCAGCTGATGGAAATGAAAATACGGTTGCAGGGATGGCTAAAAACTTCTCCAATGGAAAGACCTTTTTAAGCTTAAGAGCAATGAAATAAATCATAAAGAATGGCATTTTTAACTATATAAAATTTTACAACTTTTGTACATTAAAAAAATAAATATAATTAAAAATCAAATACAAATAAAATCTCCAATGAATATAAAAAGGACTTGCTATATTTACTATCTGTAAAGCTCAAATAAATTGGTATGAAAAATATTAGGCTGGAACAGAAAAATGAGCAGAGAACAAGACCACACAGAACTATACATGGGTAACAAAACATAGGAAAAAATGTCCACTCTCACCAATAATCAAAGAAATGCAATTGCAAACAGGAGAGGTTGGAAGACAGTTCGGCAGTTTCCTACAAAACTAAACACAGTCTTACCGTATGATCCAGCAATCACGCCCCTTGGTATTTACTCAAATGAGTTGAAAACTTAAGTCCACACAAAAATCTACACACAAATGTTTATAGCAGTTTTATTCATAATTGCCAAAATTTAAAAGCAACCAAGATATCCTTCAGTAGGTTAATGGATAAGTCAACTGTGGTACATTCAGACAATGGAATACTACTCAGTGCTTAAAAAAAAATGACCTATCAAGCCATGAAAAGACATAGAGGAACCTTAAATGCATATGACCAAGTGAAAGAAGCCAATCTGAAAGGGCTACCTACTGTATGATTCTAACTATGACATTCTGGAAAAGGCAAAAACTATGGAGACAGTAAAAATATCAGAGGTTGCCAGGGGTTAAGAGGAGGGAGGGAAGGAGGGAGGAATAGGCAGAGCACAAAGGTTTAGGGCAATAAAACTATACTGTATGATACCATAATGGTGGATACATGTAATTATACATTTGTCTAAACCCACAGAACACCACCAAGAGTGAACTCTAAAGTGAACTATGGACACTATGTGCTAATGATGATTAGGTTCATCAATTGTAACAAATGAACCACTCTGGTTCTGGATGTTGATAGTAAGGGTGGTTGTGCCTGTGTGGGGGCAGGAGATAATATGGGAACTCTGTACTTTCCACTCAATTTTGCTATGAATATAAAACTTCTCTAAAAAATAAAGTCTATTTAAAAAAAAATAAAGATAGGTTTTATTCTATCATTTATTCTACAAATATATGAACGCCTACACTGTGCTAAGGACTATTAAACATTAACAATACTCAATGCTAGCAAGAGGTGGTCACTGGGCATTCTCAAACACTGCTGCTAAGACTGTAAGCTGGCACAGTTTCTTAAGTAATCCAGCTATCAACAGCGCTAAAAGACTTCAAACCTTTTAAACCCAAAAGTTAGCTTCTAAAAATATAGTCTGGGGGCTTCCCCGGTGGCACAGTGGTTAAGAATCCACCTGCCAATGCAGGGGACACGGGTTTGAGCCCTGGTCCAGGAAGATCCCACATGCTGCGGAGCAACTAAGCCTGTGTGCCACAACTACTGAGCCTGTGCTATAGAGCCCACGAGCCACAACTACTGAGCCCGCACGCCTAGAGCCTGTGCTCCGCAGCAAGAGAAGCCACTGCAATGAGAAGCCCGTGCACCGCAACGAAGAGTAGCCCCCGCTCACCGCAACTAGAAAAAGCCCGTGAGCAGCAACAAAGACCCAACGCAGCCAAAAATAAATTAATTAATTTAAAAACATACATATATATATTCCAATAAAACAATATGAAAAGCAGAAAATGGTTTAATGTTACAAAGATGTTAATAAAGCATTATTTATAATCCTAGAAAAGTGGAAAAAATGTGTGAAAACGGTAATGATTACATTAACGTTAACATATTTACATGAGAATACTATTCAGCCATTAAACATGTTTACAAAGAATTTTATAACTGAATACTTATAATAAGTGAAAACAGTAGAATCAAACATTTTATATTCAGTATACTTTCAACTGTGTAAAAAAAAAACTTGAATATTCACACATGCACATAGGAAGGAATGTCGTGGCTGGGAAGCTGGTTTACAGGTGGTTTCCACCTTTTTTCTTAATATTATTTTTTCTAGTACTCAACAAAACCTAAAAGGTTAAATCTTTTAAAAGATTTTATGTAAGCTAATTATTATTTAGCTTACATAAAACAGGACAGAGTTGCTCCAGTAAGGTAAGAGTAAAAATATGGTAAATGAGTAGAGAATGAGAAATAAAAGAATATTTATGGGCAGGAAGGATAGAGAATTAATGATGATTAATGATGAAAGCTTCAGGAGACGAAAAAGGACAGAACTCATGTTGTATTCAAAGGAATTTTGCTTTCCAGAGACCTGAAGACACTGACTCCAGTATTAACAGTAAATACCAAGGTACATTTAATGCATTTTAATTTAATGTCAGAATATAAAACACGCACTTGGAAATTACATATTCAGAAGTGCCACCTTAATGAAAAAACATGATTATAAGCAATGGCCCAAAGAGCAGATGCCTCCTGGCCTTGCCACTCAGCTTTCAGTGTCTAGACTGACTTATTGACAAACTTTATTCTTGATTTGAACTCAATTCAAAACCTACTTATTGAGAACTTACAGCACACTAGGCAGTGTTCTAGATGCTCGCAATACATTAGTGAATAAAACAGGTCAAGGATCCCTATCTGCAGGGAGCTTACAATCTTGCAGAGGAGTAGTAAAGGAAAACAAAGATACACAAAATAAGTTACCTAGTATTTAGAAAATATGTGTTATAAAAAAGGAACGTCAAACAGGATAGGGGACATGGGAGAACAGGGTGGGATGGGAGTGCAGAGGTGTTAACAGGATGGTCAGAGTATGCCACACGGAGGCAACACTTAGGCAAAGACTTACAGGAGATGAGACCTACGTCATGCAGACAGCTGGAGGAAGAGCATTTCCAAGTAGAGAAAACTGCTAACGCAAAGGCCCAAAGGTGGGAGAAGCCCTGGCTGATCAGAGGACTTGCAGGAAGACCAGAGTAACTAAAGCAAAGTAAGTAAGCCAGGGTCTGGTCTGAATGAGACCAGAGACAGCAAGGAGGAGTGGGGAGGAGGGGGAGTTCCACATAGGAAGGCCGTGTAAAGACCATGGCTTTTGCTCTGAGAGAAATGGGAAGCTAGCAGGGGATTTTGAACAGAGGGACATGATGTTTTTAAAAGAATCACTGCTGTACAGAGAGCAGAGAGAGAGAGAGAGAGTGAGAGAGAGAGAGAGAGAGAGAGAGAGAGAGAGTGTGAGAGTGTGTGTGTGTGTGTGTGTGTGTGTGTGTGTGTGTGTGTGTGTGTGTGTGTGTGTTTGGAGTAGAGGGAGACAGGGGAACAAGAGAGACCACACTTAGGAGTTTCAAATCTTCTGGATTGTCTTTCTCTTCGTGTTTAAAAAGAAGTTTTATTCACAAGGGGTATCCAGGCCATGTTTGCAAAGAGGGTTTTTGCTTCCAGTGTGGAATCTTGAAGAATGTGTCAATGGTCTGCAATTGTGTCCTCAGCAGGCATCTCAAAATAATGATTACCAAACATTTATTTCTGCTCATTGCCCTGACATGAGTTCTGGGCATCACCCTCTCTCAGGGGAGAGGTGAAAAGAGGTTATGCAGAACAAGCAGTGATAACAGGATGACGTCACAGGTGTGCCTCAGAGAAGCCCCCAGTGAGTTCGGCTCATAACCACTCCACAGTGATTTACTCTACCCTGCCAACGCCAGCTGGAGGAGGGATGAAGAAAGCTGACACAGCCTTAAGCCCTGGGCAGGCACTGTAAGATCTTTCTCCCTCCAGTCTCCTGCCAGCCCCTCCCCTCTTTCAACTGCTGATCCTTGCTTCAGTAGCCAACGTGTGAACAGCACGTGTCTGGATTTCAGAAACCTGCCCAGCAGTTGGAAATTCCCTGCAGCGTGTCAATTGCTGCATCTGCTCTTGGCACTTGGGGCAAGGGATCACATGGGCATTTTCTGAAATAAGCTTCAAGATGGGAGTCTTATATCTGAAGAGGGGACTAGAGAAGCCAGAAAACTCCAATTACAGTAAATAAATTCCTAAATATATGACAATCTGCCTTCTAAAAAGGAAACTGAGACATACAAGCCAACCAAACAGCTCTAAGAACAGCAGTAGTCAAGAACAAAAGCACAGAGCACCTTGACTAATGGAAAGGATTTTATGGGCCAACAGAGTTTACCAGCTCTGTAGTGTAATGCGGCTGAAACTAGAGAGCACTCTCTCCCAGATCTCTAGCTCACACCCTTTTGGCAATAAACGGCTTCTATCATTTCAGCTGCAGGCCTCCCTCCCCCTCCCTTTACCTTTCTTCCCCACCCAATTAGTCCTCTAAGTAGTCTATACCTTGAACACCCCTTGGAAAAATTGAAAAATTTGAGCCCAATAACACTATCTGCCATAAAACTAGGCTGTAGGAGCTGAAAAGGAGCTGCTCTTTGAAAAAGCAGCCTACCAGGCCCTTGCCACCCTAGATACAGGTGCCCCATTCACACTGCTCACAGGCAGAGGTAACAAAATGCTCAAGTCTGATGCTTCAAAGAAAAAAGGAATAACAGCATTTCCTCTAGTAACACAGCAGACAGACTAGGAACCTAGGTCTACTCTCCCAAGGAAACAACTAATTATCCTGGAAAAGTATTTTTAAAATCTTTTTAGAAAGCAGTGATGAGTTAGTAAATTAAAAAGGAATACTCTGGTCAGGAATTGAGTAAAGACAGGAAACTAGAGCTGTAAGTGTGAAATATGGCCAGACTTCACCCTAAGGACATTCGCTACCTGATGAACTTGAGCTTTGGTTTCCAAGGCTTCATGGGTACAGCCAACATAAGAGGATGCCCAAGATCCCTGACATAAAACTGAGATCCCACAGAGCTACACCCAAGTATAAGGGTGAGTCAGAAGCAACCCTCAGCCCCTTGGGACTTCCCTGGTGGCGCAGTGGTTAAGAATCCACCTGCCGATGCAGGGGACACGGGTTCGATCCCTGGTGGGGAAGATCCCACATGCCGCGGAGCAACTAAGCCCGTGCGCCACAACTACTGAGCCTGCGCTCTAGAGCCCGTGAGCCACAACTACTGAGCCTGCGTGCCACAACTACTAAAGCCCACACACCTAGAGCCCATGCTCTGCAACAAGAGAAGCCACCACGATGAGAAGCCCGCGCACCGCAACGAAGGGTAGCCCCCGCTGGCCGCAACTAGAGAAAGCCTGCGCGCAGCAACGAAGACCCAACGCAGACAAATAAATTAATAAATTAATTTTTTTTTTTTAAAAAAGGAAGAAGTAACCCTCAAGCCCTTGATAAGACAGCTAGAAAACTGACTATATCAAACCCTGGGGCTGACTAGAAGAAAAAAATATATTATACTGAAAGTACAGACTATACACTAGCCCTCACAGGGGTGTGCAGCCTGAATTCACATTATCTGAGTGGTCCAAAAACCCTCAAGCAGATATTTTAATTAGAATGATCATTCTAGACTCCCCCCACCAGGCTGTAGACAAAAGCAAACTCAAATCTTTTCCCCATTTTCATCCCAGGTCTCCAAGAATTCCCACTAATGAAATCCCACAGAAAATAAGCAGATTACAGAAAAAAAATTAAATTACAGCGGAAACAAGGCACATATGCAACAACCAGCAGAAACAAAAGATGAGCAGAAACTCACCTAAAAGGACCCCTTGATCAGAGTCCATAAAATAACCAGGGTTAATACATTAAAAAATAAATAAAAGACAAGCTCACAAATATGTTCAGGAAACAAGAAACTATAGAAAAAGAGCAGATTTAGGGGGGAAGAAACAAAAATGGAAATAAAAATATATAATTGAAATAAAATCTCAGCAAGGCATGTTTAGCAGATTAGATACAGCTAAGAAAAGATTCAGTGACAGAGTTAAGGAAATTATGAGGAATGTAGCACACACACAAAAAAGAGTCAGAAAAATGAAAGAGAGGTTTAAGAGACATGAAAGACAGAAGGAGAAGAGAAAGCACTGGCAGATGCAGTATTTAAAAAAAGAATGCTAAGAATTTTCTAAAACTGCTGAAATCAACTCACAGATACATGAAGCCCAACAAATCCTTAGCAGGAAAAATTTTAAAATAAGTACAAACCTAGACAAATCATTAAAACTGTAGAACATCAAAGAGTTAAAAAAAAAAAAAAAAAAGCACCCAGACAGAATAGATGACTTTTAAAAGGACAATTAGACTGATGGCTGACTTTTAATCAGCAACAGTAACAGCCCAGAGACAGTAAAATATCTTCAATGTGCTGAAGAAAAGGAACAGTTAACCTAGAGTTCTATTACCGGTGAATATAGATCTTTTAGGAATAGGGAAAATAAAGGCTTTTCAGACAAAAATTGAAAAAGTTTGTCATCAAAAGAATGTCACAATAAATTCTACAGAATATACTTCAGGCAGAAAGAAAATGATCCCAGGGAATTCCCTGGTGGTCCAGTGGTTAGGACACTATGCTCTCACTGCCAAGAGCCTGGGTTCCATCCCTGGTCGGGGAACTAAGATCCCACAAGCCACGTGGTGTGGCCAAAAAAGAAAAAAAAAAAGAAAAACGAAAATGATCCCTGGTGGAGGGTCTGAAATGCAAAAAGGAATGAAAAGAAAGTAGTAAATATATAGGTGAGTCTAAACAAATATTTACCATAAAAACAACAGCAACGGGGCTTCCCTGGTGGCGCAGTGGTTGAGAGTCTTCCTGCCAATGCAGGGGACACGGGTTCGAGCCCTGGTCTGGGAAGATCCCACGTGCCGCGGAGCAACTAGGCCCGTGAGCCACAGCTGCTGAGCCTGCGCGTCTGGAGCTTGTGCTCCGCAACAAGAGAGGCCGCTTTAGTGAGAGGCCTGCGCACCGTGATGAAGAGTGGCCCCCACTTGCCGCAACTAGAGAAAGCCCTCGCACAGAAACGAAGACCCAACACAGTCAAAAATAAATAAATAAATAAATTTAAAAAAAAAAAAAAAAAAAAAAAAACAACAGCAACAATAATAATAATGAAAACAAAACAGAAATGAAAACAGTAATACTTGTCTTGTAGGGTTTAAAAGGAAAAAAATAATTAAAACAGCTGACAACAGCAGAATATAACCAGGGAAGATAAAGTTGGAAGAGAACAGACAGAATTTAAGTGTTCCAGGGTATCTGTATTATTTAGAAGGAGAGTGAAAATGCTGAAAAACTTTTTTGACTTTTGGCAAGGTAAATATGCACGCTTTAATTCCAAGAGTAACCACTAAAAAAAAAAGGAAACAAGTGGGGGGACGAGGAGAAAGAATGGGGGGAAAATCCAGAAAAAAGTAAGAAAGGAGAAAAAAAGAAACAGACTAGGTAGGAGAATGGAAAAGCACTGGGAGAAAATATTTGCAAAATATATATCTGATAAGGGGCTTATATTCAGATTATATAAAGAACTCTTAAAACTTTTTCAGTAATAAAAACAACTTGGTTTTAAAAATGGGCAAGGGAATTCCCTGGCAGTCCAGTGGTTAAGACTCCGTGCTTTCACGGCAGGGGGCCGGGGTTTGATCCCTGCTCAGGGAACTAAGATCCCACAAGCTGCATGGCATGGTCTGAAATAAAATAAAATAAAACTAGAAAAAAATTTTTTAAAAAAAGGGCAAAAATATTTAAATAGACACAAAGAAGATATACAAATGGTAAGTAAGCACATGAAAAGTCATCATCCTTGGTCATTAGGGAAACACAAATTAAAACCAAAACGAAATAGCTCTGCACATCCACTAACATAGCTAAAGTAAGAAAGACAGACAATACCTAATGTTGGCAAGGATGCAAAGAAACTGGGACTCTCTCACACCCTGCTGGAGGGAACGTAAAATGGTTCAACCACTTTGGAAAACAGTTTAGCAGTTTCTTATAAAGTTAAACATACGTTTATGACCCAGGAAATCCACCCCTAGGTATTTACCCAAGAGGGATGAAAATCTATGTTCACAAAAAGACATTCATACAAATGTTCATGGCAGTTTTATTCATAGTAGCCCAAAACTAGAAACAACCCAAATGTTCATCAACAGGTAACTAGATAAACAAAACTGTAGAATAGCCGTAAGACAGAATACTATTCAGTAATACAAAGTAATGAAATACTGATACATATAACAACATGAATAAATCTCAGAAACATTACACTGAGCAAAAGAAGCCAGACACAGAAGAGTACACAATGTATGATTCTATTTATATGACACTCTAGAAAAGACACATCCAATGTATGGTGACAGAAAGTGATCAGTGGTTTCCTGGGGCCAGGGGTAGGGATGGAGATCAACTGGGATGGGCACAAAGAGAACTTCTTGGGATGATAGAAACGTTCTGTATCTTGACTGTGATGGTGACTAGTATATAGTCACCTGGGTACATAAATTGGCCAAACTCATTGAAACGCACACTCAAAATGGGTACATTTTAGTGTATGTAAACTTGACCTCAATAGAATTGATTTTTTAAAAATAGGATGGTATCACATAACTGTCAATGGACTCAATGCTCACAATAGCCTCAAAGAGAAAACAACTCAAATGTCCACAAACAGAAGAATGGATAAACTGCAATAAATGAATAAAATGTAATACTGTAGCAATGCAAAATGAATGAACTACACACTACACATATCGACATGGACAGATTCACAAACATTACCTGGAACAAAATAAGCCAGAGAGAAAAGAATATAAATAATATTATTAGCATGATTTCATTTACATGCAAGCAAAAGCAAACTATGTTCTGTTTAGAGGTATATACAATACTTAGATGATAACACTATAAAGAAAAGCTAAGGAATTCATTCCACAAGTCAGGATGATGGCTCCTGCAAGGGCGAGAGGGAACTACCATGAGGATGAAACACACAGGGAACAGTTCTGAGGTACTGACAATATTTTATTTCTTAACCTGGGTGCTGGCTGTATGTGCATTCACTTTATTGTTCTTTCAAATATTTTATACTTTCATACCCTTTTCAGTATGAATGACATACCCACCTTCCCTTCAGGCCAAAAAAAGAATCACAGTCTCATTTTAGAATGGCATGTGAAAAACCTCTTTTTAAAAAGCAAGGCGGATACTAGAAAAGATGGTGAAAATAAGAAACAATGTTCCTAAAAAGTACTTTTTTATTTTAAAGAGACACTACATATCCCAAGCAAGAGAAAGACCCAACACTTCTTTTATCAACTGGTCATGAAAAATGCTTTCCATTGTGAGGGGAGAGTGCCCTCACCTATGACAGTGGTAAACGTGGACCCCAGACAACCCTGATTTGCTCAAACCATGTCCTTCTGCCAGCTTATTACCTGTGGCTCCACTTGAGCCTCAAGCAACTTGGGAGAATTCTGACTCCCTCAACTCCCTCACTTCTACTTCTGTTCCTCTTCTCAGATCAGACTCAAGGATCACTTTCTCCGTCAAAGAACAGCAGCTGCTCAGATTGGACGAGGAAAGGGCAGGCAGGGTGGGATTCCTTGCTTTGTTTAGCTGTCTCAGTTAGGTCCAAAGAAATTTTCGTGTGCCTTCTCATACAGAAGGCTTGACCCTTGAGACCTAGGTGTATTACTAGCTGTGCAACCTTGCTTAAGTTACTCAACTTTTCTGATATATTTCTCACCACCTATGAAATAGGACACAAAATATCTGTCCCACCTGTCTCAGAGGGCTGATGGGAGAAATCAAATGAGAATACATATGTAGCAACTATAAAATGTCATCAGGTATTATCACAGCATTGTTCTGTTGTTGTCATTACTGGCCACTACCTCTGAAAGCTACAATTCTTCCCCAGATCAACATTTAGTTGGTTAGGGTCCAAAGTACAGCTTACTCCCCCTAACCCCCATCCCCAGAACACACTCATTTCCCCTGTGTATTCAACAAATAGCACACATCTGGCCCGCGCCCTCCGTAAAATTTAGAATTTTACTCCTCAGGAAAAGCTGAAAGAGAGTTCAGAAAAGGGAGCTGGAAGTCCTGCTGCCAGCATCAACCCTAACCCCTAATATGTCTGCCTTTCAGAATAAGTCCATCCAGGAGGAAAAAAAAAATCAAATTGAGAAGCTATAAAATGGCAACAGAGATGAGGTTTCTAGCCCACGTTACTGACCAGGCCACGATTGGATACTGCACTGCTGCGCTGCAAGGCAAAGCAGCCACGGACACCAAACCACACAGTCACCTCGGGGCAAAACCAGAAATCATTGCGTCAGCCGACATGGTAAGAGGCTTAATCTCATTGATATGAGTGAATTTTCTCATTTCTTTAGCTTTTCACAACCGCTTCTCCTCCCTCAGCCTAAAGTAATGGATTCATTCAGAAAACAACAAGGACCCTGGAATTCAGAATAGGGAAGATAGGAAGATCCCTTGACAAACTCACTTCCTTAATTTTTTCTTCTTTTCCAGGGAATGCGGAGGGAAGAAGTCCGTGCTAAGCAGCCTGTTGATAGTTCTATCTCCCCCAAAGGGATAGAGGGCATGGCTGAGGGATGCATCCTCCCCTGGCCTGCCTCCTAAAGCCTAGCCTCTTCTGACCTCTGAATCTATTTCTCACATAATTTGTTGGCCAAGCTGGCTGTTTCTTCGTTTATTTGCTCTAAACTGAGCAGTCCTGAAAACGAAGGTCAGGCAGTGCTGATTACCTGTAGAAATCTACCCACACAGATCCTTGAGGAGAAAGAGCCCAAGGGCTTCTACCACCAGAGATAGACAAGGAGGAAGGAGAGGGGCGGTTTACACAGCTAAACTCAAGCCTAACCCTTTATGAAAGGTGGATTTCCTGTACAACTGTTCTGACAAGCAGAGGATTAGGCACTTCATATATTCTGCTTGGGTAAGAGACTCAGACAGAAGTGAATTGCCACAGAGGAGCAAATTGCTTTACTAAAGGTCTCTAAGGTGGTTGTATGCCACAGACAAAGACATTTTGGTTGTGAATTGAACTTCTCAACTGGAGTCAACCTGCATACACAACCACAGCGTGAAGGTGTGTGGTTCCCATCTCAAGCATCCCACACATTGGGGTTAAGCTCTATCGGGCCCATATCAACAGCTGCGATTCTCTATCCCTCTGGAGGCATGCATGTGGCACTCCCTCTTACCACCTCCTGCAATTCAGGATTACTAACAAATCATAAAAGCAAGCATAAATGATAAAGAAAGGAATGTCAGCCTAGCCCTGCCGCGATCCCAGGCCCTAAATGTTCCCTAAGAACAGGGAGCACCAACGGCGCACACAAGCAGTGTCTCTTGGGTGCCCTCTTGCTGCCACCAGGGCTTTTCTGCAAGGCTGCAGTGGAGGCCTACTCTAGGAACTGGTAGGGGAGGAAAAAGAGGAGGAAAAAGAGAGGGAAAAAGAGGGGGAAAAAGAGGGGGCCAGGGCACAGAAAAGGGAAGTTATTCCAGTGGTGGCCAATGAATAACATCCAGTGATTTATAGGAAGTATAATCCAATAATACAGTAAAATAAAACAGTGTGTGCCTGAGATGGTTTTGATTCCAGGAATTATAAAACATATTTTTTAAAAAGACAGAGAGAGAGAGAGAGAGAGTGCAAGAGGGGGAGAGAAAAAGAGGGGGAAAAAAAGGGGGGCCAGATTGGAGCAAATTGGGCACAGATGGGGGATGCAACGGGGTTTCAGTGATGCCCTACCACAAATGTTGCTTCAATTACTCCTCTTCAAGAAACTAGAGTTTTATTTCCTTAAATTACAGAATTTTTTAAAAAATTAAAATTCTTAGAGTGCTTGTGGTTTAGATCAACCATTCCCACTCCAGCACCACATCAGCCAATCAGATGGCTACTGAAGTGTTAAATGCTGAGGCACGTGGAGAAGGCCCCGTTTCTCCCTTCAGGAATGCTTCAGAGAGATTACCAACTGTGACATCACTCTGGGAACCACCTATCTCACCACCACCCATCACTCGCCAAAGGGTAATTTTGGACAAAGGCCAGGAAGGAAACACACTGTTCAATGAGGGCTGGCCTGCCCAGAACCTGGCCTTCCTCATCCATGCATTCAATGAATACTTACTGAGTGCCTAAGAAATACCAGGCACCATGCTAAGGGCCCCAAACACCCCTCAAATTTATCTGTCCCCAACCACTTCGGTGGAGGTATTAGGATTCTAGACTCTCTGTAGTCCCACTGAAGTAGGCTTTTTGCATAGGGCCCATATGAGGGGAGGAGACAAAGGTATCCCCACCAATAGCCCTGAACTTGTGAGTTTTAAGATCACTGCTGAGACCTGAAAGTTTAGTTGGTTAAATGATGTGGCAAAACTCGTTTTCCCTTATCGGAAGGGGGACAAATCTCACAACCTCTGCCTCCCTGAGCTCCAGAAAAAACTATAACCTAGGAAAGGGGAAAGATGCCTGTCATTCACCACCATCTAAGTTTTTCCCCTCCGTTTGGCTTGTGAGGTGTCCAAAGCTTTAAAACAGTTCTATGTCTCTCAACCCCAAGGAAAGCACATTTGAAAAGTAATCACACTAAAGTGTTAGTAACGGTATCATTTCCACCCTGGACTATTGGTATTTTGAAAAGAGGGCTTATACAAGGGTAGCACCAAACACACACAAAAAAGAATTAGAGGCATCAGCAAAGGACGTACTTGTTAGTAAGGATGTCCCTGTTGCCCTCCTTAAGTACCACATCTACGGGGAAGAGTCAGGCACAGATTGAGAGGATTCTGACTGCCTTGGGGGGCCACAGATCACCGCTGTTTCAGGCTGGAACGTTCCTTCTCCACAGAGTCCAGGAACTGACATATGCAAACACCCACCCAGAAGGACACGTCCAAGAAGGAACGGAAAGAAAAATGATGGCCCAGATGTTCTGTAACTTGCAGTGACTGCCAAATCACCACAGACCCCAAGCACCTGGGAGGGCCAGGCAGCAGCAGGCCCTTGCTTCCTGGTTTCAGACAGCCAGGGTCCCGCGGCTGGGTGGCGACTCTGACAGCAAGCAGACTGGCCTGGAGAGAAGCCTTCAGAAGGGCACCGGCTGATGGGACTTGGGGGCTGAACACTCAGGGCTGATTTATCACTTCCTTACTCATAAAAATGTGATTCAAACTGCTGCTGATTAGTGAAGGATTTAAATCTTTACCCTCTCCCCAACCCCCTTCCCTCTCCACCCCCGGCACAGATGCTGCTGCTCAGCCACAACACCCCCTTCTTGCCACTGTCCGTGCAAGCACAGCACAGGGGCCCAGAGAAGATGACTCATGTGCTGGGAAATGGAAAAGCGCATCTTCCCACCAGCCAGCTCTGCTGAGTGCTCTGCTCACCCCTCTCCCAATGGCAGCCCACACAGTGGGGTCTGGACGGCCGCCTCAGCTGCACACCGGGGACTTGGCAGCACGTCCACAGAGCGCTCTGTCCTGGCTGAGTGTTATATCCTGTGGCCCAGGCTGTTTTCCCTGAAACACCCTGGGAGCTTCTGACCACCTCAGCTCATACTCCTCTTGGCCCCAGCTGCCCCAGGGAGGTGAGCGTCAGGACAAAGCCAGAACCAGTGGTAGGGTCTCACGCACAGGCTGCGACACGTCCTTCCTGGCTATCAGGTCCTCATTATGACCGACCATGGAAAAGAGTCCTAGAAAAAGTACCCTGGCCTCAAAAGGGGAACCACTTACTTCCTTCTTTCTCTGTTCTCACCATCTCACCTTCCTTTCACCCATATTTTCTTAACTTTTACTGTACAACAGCTCCAAGAAAAGGACTCACTGGTGGCCTATGAAAGGGCCAACGTATTCCTTTCCACGGAGCAGAAGTTGCTGACAACAGATGCTCCACAGGCAAGAGCTGCGGGGTCTTTACATCCCCACCTCCAGCTCACTCGATGCAGGAACAGTGCCTTGGCAGAGGCTGCAGCCCTGTGACAGGCAGCTTGCTGTTGTTAGAGGGAGGCAGGAAAGTGAAGAGGAAGGCACCTTGGGAGGCCCCATTCCCTGAGTCCGGTGAGCTTCCCACTTGGTAGCCCAACCAGTGGAGTAACGATGAAGGGATCAACCTCCCTCCCCTCTGGACTGACGGCCTCACCACACTTTACAAACTTTATTTCCTTCTTCCTGGAAACCTCCACTGCCCCTCAGGACTGCATGCTTCCTCAGAACTGTTCTTGGGAATATTTAGCCAAGTTCAAAATGGCACCTAAGCCTTTGCATCTCACCTTCTGCCGGGAATTCTAAATGCTGCAGCAGGCAGCGTGAAAGCAGAAAACCCTTTAGGAGTCAGATGTGATTGAAAACCCAGGCAAACTAGCAAAGGACCTTGCAGAGTCCCAGGAGGAGACAAGTTTCAAGGGGAAGTACAGCATACCCACTCATCAGGGAAGAACACCCCCCTGCAGCAGGCTGAAGCATAACCTAAATACAAATGGGAAGGGAAATAAATCAACTTCGGAGTGAGAGAAATCACTAAGAAAAGGTGCGATGAAAGAACTAGTGATCCCCTGTCCAGAAACACCAGGTCTGTTTTACAATGGACTCTCCATAGGGCAATTCCCGCTTCTTGGCATTTCAGATGATAAGCTTCCAGCCCCGAGACCAGACACTCTCTGCCAGTGCTCTGAAACGATTCTTTGGCAGCATGGACCAAATCTCCTTTGCAAACAAACACACAAAATAATGTCACCTCCATGCTACAGATTTCCATCAAGTCAAACCCCATCAACCGTACCTCAGTGGGGTGGAGGAAAGGGAAGGGGAGGGGAGGGAGCCGGTAACATCCTTCAACTGTGACCTGGTCGTCAGAACATTTAAAAATCCTGCCAATCAGCACCACCCCCCATTTCTCCTACCCCAGCCCCCACCTCATGTTAAAAAACCCCCAGTGTTCAGAAAAGCATTTCGGAATGCACACTAGTACATTTGCCAAATTCTGGGCCTGGTGATTTTTGTGCTTCCAGATTTGAGTCACCAAAGCTCATCGATTCTCTGTTCTTACTCCCTGGCAGACTCCCACAAGGGATATCCCATAGGGAACTAGACTTTTCCATATTGAACAAACAGGGTACATGAGTCCAGAAACAGCTATTCCCAACCCCTGCCAAGCGTATGGTCTCTGCAATGAAACATTTCAGCAATGCCTCCCCCCCCCGGGAGAGGCTCTGGGTCTGCAGCCTCCAAGAGGCCTTGCTGCTGCCTTTAGCATGGCCAGATGTGCAACAGCATCTCTGGGTTTGCAAATTAAGCTCTATACCCATGATTCCCTCCAACCATCCCACCCAAGCACTACAGAGTCATACAGATTTCAGAGAGTAAATTAAAGATCTGAAAGGCAAAGGAGGAAAAGGGTGTGTGTGTGTGTGTGTGTGTGTGTGTGTGTTTTGGGGGGACTGTGTAGTGGTATGGTAGCATAGGAAAGAAGCTAGATTAATCTTCATCTGTCTAGATAAAGAAACTGGACATTCCTTACCTTTCAATTGGGAGTTGTGTACAGCAAACATGTTGATGGTCATAAGCTGCAGCATGCGGATACTTCCAATAGGAGAGGGACTATGCTGCAGCAACACCTGGAACTCCTTGAGGACCTTCTCAGCCACTGCAGGGAATGTCTCCATCCTACAAATACAGCCAGCCCATCAGTGAGACACATCCCCAAGAGCACTTGGTGTACAAACACACACACACACACACACACACACACATTCACTCTCTCTCTCCCCCTCCCCACCCCCCCAACTGGGAAAAGCAGACGGCTAACGCCTAGGACATTTCTTTGCTACTTTCACAAACCTTCCTAGTACCCTAAGGTTGTGAACAAATTTAAGAGAAAGAAGTTCAGAGTTTAGAGATGGAAATAACTCAATTTTTGGATAAATCGCCATGAGTTTTCATGCTTTGGTATGCTATTTCCTAACCTCTGGCAATAACTGGATTCAAGTTGAAATCAAAGTTTCTCTCTGAAACAATCAGTTTTTCTAAATAGTGAACAAATTTCCTTTAAGCTCTAAGACCAGCATATTCCCCAAACTCTGGTATGAAAACCATATTCTATGAAGAGGTACGTGAATCTAAAGATTCTTCACTCAAAGCTTTACTTCAGAAAACCAGACGCAGTTCTGCTGCCGTCTACTTAGGGACTCTCACACTAATCACTCCACCTAAGGATCCCAAATCTCCCCTGGAAGAATCCCTCGACCTAGGGCCCTGATGATCTGTTTCGGTCTTTCCTGTGTTGCTGTCCTCCTCCCTCTCACAAGCCTCTGCTCATCAGGGTCTGTATGTTTTCAGGCCAGTGGAAATATAATGCCCTGGCCAACTGCCACTCCCAATACAGGAAGAGCCTGTAATGTAGGGAGGTAGAAATCTAGCCAGTGACCCAGGGCTCCTAAAGAGAGGTCATTCAAACCACTGCCTGCCAAAAGTGGCCACAAACAGTGGTGCATGCCTGGAGCTCCTCTGGCAACAGGAACAAACCACAGCTGAAGTCCTCAGAAATAAAAAGCAAATTTGAACTTGGTGCTAGAGAGAGAAACCAGGCACACGGGCCTTAGGGCCATGCCGAACAATTCGTGGTCAGCAGAGTATCTTTTATCCATCCTCAACCCCCCCCCCACCCCCAAAAACAAACAAACTGCTTGTGATACACTGTGGGGTGGGGTGAGGGAGAGCTCCAGCCTGGATTAATAAATAGCTTCTGAAAAGCCACAGGGAAGGGAATTCTCCTCAAAAGATACAAAACAGTTTCAAGTCCTAGGGAAAGGTGCTTCTACTTTCACCTGAACCTTGGCTCTTTCCCCTCTGAGTAGTACCTTCCTCAGGTCAGAAAACTCCAGAGCTTTCTGGCCACCTGGCAATCTTCATTCCTTGCCCTTGGAGGCAACTCCTATGACTGACCTCCTAGTACCCAGAAGTCATGCCACAGTTATGGGTCAGTTACAGTTTATACTCCAGTGCTCTTCTCTGCTGAGCTGTCCTCATTTTCATTGGCACAAAACATGCCAGGCATTTGCTTTCTTCCCCCCCACATGCCATTTCAAGTGCCACTGCCACCACCCAACAACAACAACAAAACAACCGAAACACACTCTTTTTTTCTCCCCCCTCTAAAAATTTCAGAACCATTAAAAAACTCTTGGTCAGTTTGGAATGGCAGAGAGCGATATGTTTGAGGCTGGATTGGATCCATTTTTCCCCGTGGGCTATAACAAAGGTTTCATTTTAAATCCTGACACTGTGCAGCACTCTTTCTGGTGGAGGTGGGGAGGGGGACTAGCACTTCTTGTTACGAGAATAGCAGAGTTCACTCTGCTTGAAAAGCAGCCACACTGGGCAAGTTTCAGAGCCATGTGTCTCCGTGTTGAAAGGCGGTAGAGAGCCAGCACAGAACGACATGACAGAAGTGTCACGTGGGACAGTCCTGCTTAGAGGCTGTGTCTGAGGAAGCCTCTTCCCTGGATGGGAATTGAAACAGATCCATTAACACTCCCTAGGTCAGAATGAAGTCTCAAACGAGCACCAGGCCAAATGTCCACATCTTCTTTTTTTTGAAAGTTAAAAAAAAAAAATCCCCCGGTCGCCTTTCAACTAGTTCAACATGATTAAAACAAAAGAAAAAAAAAAAAAATCAAATGCATAAGTTAGAGTAACTTCATCTGAGATATGAGGAAAGATGGCATTCTCAGACAAAATCAGTTTTGTTAGGCAACAACTGAAGGACACACAGATAAAAGATTCTTCCTCAGAACTCAATAACAGCATTTCTGGTGCCCAATTTCGTAACCAAAATGATGTCTGTTTTTGGCCTCGAGTTACCTGTAAGTAGTTTTATTTCTTTCTCTTCGCTCCACCCCATACTGCAGAATGAAAATTATACTAAAACTGAGATAATGACAGTATACAATTTGTTTAGAAAAAAACCCACAAAATAAAATTATGGTTTTTATGGCTACATATGTAAGTATGTAAATACAGTAAAAAGGCCTGGAAGAATACATAACCTGCTGTCCGGCATTATCTCTTTGGAAGGCACAGGGGTTGGGGGAGAGTTGAAAGAAATTTTAGAAAAGAATGTTATACTTTTATAAGGAGATTTTATATATTACTTATGTAATAATTGTAAAAGTTTTAGGCAAGAAGCAGCAGCAGTAGTAGCAGCAGAGGAAGAGAGAAAGCATAAAAAAATGGCAATTTATAACAGCCAAAAATTGGAAGCATCCTAAAACGCCCAACAACAGCCGATGATTAAAATGGCACATACATACAACTGAATTCTATTTTTTAAAAGCTGTATTAGATTTTTTAATCACGTGGGAGAAAGTTCAACATATATTAAATGAGGACAGTTTTAGAGTAGTTTAACGCAATCCCTTTTTATACATATTTGTAAAAAATAAATAAGAAAATGTGTGTGTGTGATGTATAGAAAAGAAGATAAAATATACACCAAGTGTTAGTGGTAGATAGTTATCTCTGGATAGTGAGAATAAGGATAATTTTTTATTTCTTCTTTTTGCTGGGTTTTCTAAATATTTTACAATAAGCATTGTATATAGTAAAAAGATTTCCCCTACAATGAATACTTCTGGCTTTTGTATATAATACATTCATAATTTTAAAAAAATCAAGACACAAACATTATATTTTTAACAATTCAGAGTCCAAAATAAACATGAGCCTTTGAATTCCAAGAGATCTTGAAGCTGTGCAAATAGCATGACTCGGCAAGCAAGTAAAAACTAAAGTGGTAACTTCAACCTAGGCTATAATGGGAAGCAAAATTATTCTGTTTGTCACAAATCAGAAGTCTGCAGGCTGCCGGCTTCCCGACCTCTCTCAGAGGAGTCTGAGCACAGGTCTGATCTGCCTCTCCCGGGGAAAGCCAGTGTCTGTCAGGAGCCACACGGCACCCCTGACCTATTCCCCTTCCTGAGCCTGAGAGGATTCCGGCCCTATCCTTTAAAGCTGCAGAAGGTAGGATCACTTTCAGGATACGAGTTTCGCTGGCTAAAGTGACTGCTTTCTGAAGTGATCTCTAGAGATACCTTGTCTCATTTGAATGGCAGTTTCAAGAAACCAGTCTTTCAGACAATACTGGGACCTAGACCCGGGAGTGACTCAGACAGTGACTAACGGGGCAGGACCCAACCTCTCAGATGCTGGGGAACACAGCTGGGCCAGACAACATTCTCTGCAGAAAAGAATCAGGCTCCCTAACTTTTCTTAATGTCTTAATTTTTAAAAACTGAACAAGATAGGAGCGAACCAGTAGCAAAAAACAAAACAAAACAACTAAGCCGTATGACAGAGTAACAATGAAGGGGAAAAAAATCATAGTGCTACAGAACATAAGGACTGGAACAGACCTTGGAGATCATCTATTTAAACTACTGATAAGGAAACCAGAGCCCACAGAGGCTCTGACTTGTTCCCTCTCGAGGTCTTAGAACTAGTCAGCGGAGAAAAACAAACTCTTTTTGGCACTTGATTCCATCTAACACTCCGCACCTCTTTTTCGCTGGTTGCTGAGAGGAAGGAGACTAGCGTTGCACACATTAGGCCCTCAAGCGTACACGGATGCAACGGAGAACGCGGGGCACGGACAAGACGAAGACTGGGAGAGCCACGGGGGGCTTTTCTCAGCAGGCAGGCGGGACAGTGGATGTGTCTTCAGCTGCTCCCCATTACAATCTCCTCACTCTTAATTCATTTTCAACGCCTCCCACATTTCACATCTTCTTGGTAATTAGGCAGCAGTCCATGTTGTTGTGTGTGGCTCAGGCTCATTGCTTTTCTAGTCTTACAGACTTCTATACTTTTTTTTTTTCCAATAGAAAAATTATTGCTGTTTCTGCCTTCCAGAATAAATATGGGGCTCAGTTCTCTTTTTACCTCTAGGAGAGCACAAGAGGAATACTCACCGAGGGGCTGGGGTGCCTAGAATTTACATACATTTTCCTCATGTGAACACTACTACAACTCACTGTTCATGAAGGTGCAACTAGACTGGCCTTATCTTTTTGCCAACAGAATATGTTATATGCAGAAATGGAAGAGATCTTGAAAAATAATCTGGACCACAGCAAACCACCTCTGACAAATGAGATAATCTATTCGCTTGCAAAGGCTTCCAAAGAAGAAAATTCCTGAACATCTTCCCTCTGTGAAATCTTCTTACACCTAACCCAAACCTCTCCAGCTGCAACATAAGCCTATTTTTCTCTTGCTGTCATCCAACAGAAATCAAAACTATTTGGTTATGACCCTAATATTTAAACACAGTTAGGGTACCCCCAACAGCTGTCTCTAAATAAAACTTTTTTTACCTTATTTTTTTAAAGATTAATTTGTCCTCTCAGAAATCAATTTCTAGCTTTTTAATCATTATTGTGATCCTTTCTCAAACCTCCTTCAAAATATCTAAATATGAGAGTTTTAAAAAGGGGAAAAAATAAGGTTCTAACTAATGCTTAACCTGATTTAAAAAAAAAATATATATATGTGTGTGTGTGTGTGTGTATATATATATGTATATATATATATGTATGTATGTATATATATATCTCCTAAACATTCGTATACTTTGGACCAAGATCTATAACTTTTTTAGTCCCAAGAGTCTCTAACAGAGCTAAGAAATACCTAGGGCAGTGGTTCTCAACCAGGAGCAATTCTGCACTGCGGGGAACATTTGGCAATGTCTAGAGACATTTTTAATTGTCATAACTGGGGGTGAGGAGAAGGAATGCTACTGGCATGTAGTGGGTAGAAGCCTGGGATGCTGTTAAACATCCTACACAGGACAGCCCCTACGACAAAGAACTATAAGGTTCAAAATATTAACAGTACAGAGGTTGAGAAATCCTGACTTAGAGCAAACATGGGGTACATAAAAAGTTAAAGAACAAACACAGGAAAAGGAAAAAAGGAGAAAATACTGACTAGAAAGGTAGTAAGGGAAAAAAAGATTTTTTAAATGAGAATTTTAAAAGAAATAAAGAGATAAGGAACCATAGCACCTACTTTAAGTGCAGTACAGTGGTATTTCTGATATGATGTGCTATTTTATGAAATAATTTCTTATTATTATAAGATAATAATCCTGAAACTGCACCCACCCTGAAACTGCAACTTTACATTACTCACTACTGACTGGCCTACTATGACCCATAGAATACTAGATCCTTCTCTCCAGTCTTTCACAATCTACCCATTTCTTGTAATAATTCACTTATTCCTACAACAAATATTTACTGAGCACCTACTACATGCCAGGCACTAGGGATACAACAGTCTTAAGCAAAAACTCCTGCCAGAGTAGAGCTGACATGGGGGTGGGGTGAGGGGTTGCTACTGATGCACCTAGTTTACCTTGCTGAGTAAATCACTTCACACTTATTTCTGCTAGTAGAGATGCATCTATTGGCACTACTCCAAGTTTCCCAAGTCATTTCAAAATCAAGACTATAGCCATCCCTGTCACTCTTGCCCAGGCTGATGACAAATGAATATGTAAAAGGCACAGTTTCTAGTTCACCATCCACAAACAGTGTTTCTTCAAGCAGGACAAAGCTTTTCAGCTTCTCCCACTAAGGAAACCTTCTAGAGCATTACAGATACACTTACAAGGTTATGACAGAAAGTGAAAGGGAGGGGCTTCCCTGGTGGCGCAGTGGTTAAGAATCTGCCTGCCAATACAGGGTACATGGGTTCGAGCCCTGGTCAGGGAAGATCCCACGTGCCACGGAGCAACTAAGCCTATGCGCCACAACTATTGAGCCTGCACTCTAGAGCCTGCGAGCCACAATTACTGAGCCCACGCGCCACAACTACTGAAACCCGCATGCTTAGAGCCCGTGCTTTGCAACAAGAGAAGCCACTGCAATGAGAAGCCCGCGCACTGCAACAAAGAGTAGCTCCCGCTGACCACAGCTAGAGAAAGCCCGCACGCAGCAACAAAGACCCAACACAGCCAAAAAAAATAAATTAATTAAAATCTTAAAAAAAAAAGAAAGTGAAAGGCAAACACTGACAACAACTGGGGGAACTATAATCCAAAGCAAATCACCCCAAAGGGTAGTTCACAATAAAACCTCCAACTCAGAAAATATCAAAATGCAGAGACGACCTGAGGGCACTGCCACCCGTTCCTCTCCTGGAATAACGAGGCACTCAGCACAGGGGCACCAGCTTTACACAGTGAGGAGAAACTCGGATCCACCAAAGGGATACTCAAAACCTGATCTCTTCCCAGAGACTTAATGGATTAAGTAACAGGGTCTCACCCACACCACCTTCCCTGAGATTTATATGGAAATCCGTGGTGAATGGTGAAACCATAGAGAAGTCTTAGCATTTACTGCGGTCAGCAATATGGTGCAGGAAACTGAGCACAGGAGGAAGGGTTATGGTTCGAAGGAAGAGAAAATGTTGGAGGAATGAAATTACTGTCCACTAATTTTCCCTTCTCTTTAAGGGAAAATTAGTGGATAGTATCTTCCCCCAAGGAGGACCCCTGGCAGCTGCACCCAGGGACTAAGCATGACTTCCTTGCGGAGCTCACTAGGGGCTGAGCCGGAAGGCAGAGGAAAGAGAAACCCAGAGGGATTAGGGGTGGGGGCTGGGAAAAGATTGTGGTTAAAAGGGGGCTTTAGTAAAGGTAGGGAAAGGGGAGCCAGAGGGATGGAGAGTAATATTTCCCAAACTTCATGAGCACAGTAGGAGAGTGAGTGAAGGGAAGAGGAGAGAAGGTGGAGGCCCCTAAGAATTCACACCCTGTGCCCTCAGTTACAAACACAGTCTAGTTGCTAACAATATTAAATTCCAAAATGACTTGTAATGTAGGAAAATAAAATAAACATCCTGCACACTTACCCAATCCGGGTAAACAGCTTCCCATGGGCATGGAGAAAACTGAGGATGAACCTTTTGTTCAGCTGCATGGGAAAAAAAGAGAGGAGAAAACAATTAAACTTTCCCCAGTTTCCTGTTACTGAACAGAGTCCCTAGTGACACAATAACCTGGCCAGGGTCTAAGGGGTGGGCACTAGGGATGGGAACCAAATGAACATACCCAAGCTCTCACACAGACCCAGGGCCCATGCCCAACAGCTGCTGCTCAGCTGAGCCAAGATGACAGCAGGCTCGGTGAACGGACAGCACCCCCTGCTGGCAGTAGTGTCTGAGTGCAGGGAGCGAAGCACTGAATCCCAACTAAGCTGGATAGATGGCTGTCACCTTTTGCCATCTAGAAGTCACTCTGTCCCCATAATGACGGAAATGAAACACTGACAAGTACAGGACAGGGATGATGATGATCTTGGATAAGTCCCTTCTCTTTCTTACGAGCTGTTTTTCTACCTACCCAAAAAACAGAACTCTTCTTTGGTAACCAAGGGTAAGGTAATCCACCACTAACTAGCTTATCAAATTGTACTTCTCCAGATTTTAAAATAAAAGTGCAGGGGCTTCCCTGGTGGCGCAGTGGTTGAGAATCTGCCTGCCAATGCAGGGGACACGGGTTCGAGCCCTGGTCTGGGAAGATCCCACATGCCGCGGAGCAACTAAGCCCGTGAGCCACAATTACTGAGCCTGCGCGTCTGGAGCCTGTGCTCCGCAACAAGAGAGGCCGCGACAGTGAGAGGCCCGCGCACCGTGATGAAGAGTGGCCCCCACTTGCCACAACTAGAGAAAGCCCACGCACAGAAACGAAGACCCAACCCAGCCAAAAATAAATAAATAAATAAATAAAAATTAAAAAAAAAAAAAAGTTCAAACCTTTCCTTTTTTTTTTTCTTTTCTTTGAAAGAAAAACTGAAAGCTGGGGTTATGTGAAATCCTCTGGCTTTTAAGTGTTGGCTACTAAAGAAAAAAAATTTAAACATTAGGCAAGCCAAAAGCACACGTTTGCCAGCCACATCTGGCTCACAGCCATAAGCTACCAAATTTTCAAACTCAGGTCAAGGTTCTAGAAAATCTACTTCTATCAAAATTTAGGGGAGATATTCCTCTAAGCAAAACAAGGCAGGGAAAAAAATTCAACTCCAAAGAAAGTGGAAATAATCTAAAGACCAAACCCTGTCATCTTCCCTGGTCTCCTGGAAGCAATATGCTCAGGCTTCCCTGTAGCCAGACAGGGAAGAGGGATCAAGAATTTTGATCTCAAGGTGATGGTTAGGGCAAGGAACAGTCCAGCACCCTGGATGCTCTGCCCAAGAGGAAAATACTCTTCTGGTTTATACCCTTGCAAAACAGAAAAAAACAATCAAACTGTGGCAGTTCCACCAATTTCACAAGGAAGCTGGGTGTGAGGAAAGGAGGGCATTCTCCCCTCCCCAATGACTTCAACCACAAACTGCAAAAATCTTCAGTCTTTATATTTGCTTAAACAAATTACATTTAATCAGCAATACTAGACCAAACTCTGATTTCTGTAGTTAAAAAGGATACTTCATGGAACGTAACCTGTCTCTACCGTGAGGTGAGTCAGGGCAGGGGACACTGGGTTCCATGAACAGAAGGGAAAGATGAGGACCTGCCACAAAATAAATGGCCGAGGGCTCTGCCACTGTTAGTGGCAAGGCCTGGGCTAGAACGCAAAGGAAGGTGGTGAAAAACTTACCCCTCAAACCTCTGCCACTTACCTGCTGTGGGGTCTCAGGCAACTGATCTAACCTCCCAAAGTTTTTCTTTCTATGCAGTGGAGATAACAGTACCTATACATTAAGGGACTGGTGCATGAGATAAGGCAACTAAAAGCACATGCTCGGCATTTGTAAACACTCAAGTGTCAGCTGAACATTCTCTCCCAATGAATGGTTGAGTGAGTGGTAAAATGTTAACAACTGGAGAATCCGGGTGAAGGATCTACAGGAGTTCTCTGTATTATTCTTGCAACTTTTCTATGGGTATAAAATTATTTCAAAATAAAAAGGTAGGGCTTCCCTGGTGGCACAGTGGTTGAGAGCCCGCCTGCCAATGCAGGAGACACAGGTTTGAGCCCTGGTCTGGGAAGATCCCACATGCCATGGCGCAACTAAGCCTGCGAGCCACAACTACTGAAGCCTGCGCGCCTGGAGCCTGTCCCCCACAACGGGAGAGGCCGTCACAATGGGAAGCCCGCACACTGCAGGGAGGAGTAGCCCCCGCTCGCCACAACTAGAGAAAGCCCACACGCAGCAATGAAGACCCAATGCAGCCAAAAATAAAATTAATTAATTAAATTTATTTTAAAAAATCAAGCACCACTAATTTATTTTAAAAAAAATAATAAAATTAAAAAAATAAAAAATAAAAAGGTAAAAATATATATTCTCTCTCTATTCTTGTTTTAACTCAACTGTCCCTTTTTCCAGCTGCCAATCATAAACTGGTTAACTCATTCATAACTAGTTATATTTATCCATACAGGATACTTTGGTAGAAACAGAACGATATTAACCCATCTCATTCAAGCCAATTACTATCCCCCAAGCCGCAAGATAGCTCAGAAATTCAAGCAACTTAAACCAGTGAATGACAGAACTTGAACCCAGGTCTCCCGATTCCAAAACAGTTCTCCTCCCCTTAAACTGCCATCTATCTCAGGAAGAAAACAGGTGAGCTTATTCATGAAGGGCCAGTGAGGGAATAAGAGCAACTAAAAAGAGCAGTTCAGTTTTACCTTTAAGTTTTCCTTACCCATTAGGTAGGAAACATAGTGTGTAACCCACAATACCTCCTGGAACAAAATGAGTGCACCATGAGGTTTTTCTTTACTTTTTTTTTTTTTTAATAATTCTTTATTTTATTTATTTATTTTTGGCTGTGTTGGTTCTTTGTTTCTGTGCGAGGGCTTTCTCCAGTTGCAGCAAGCGGGGGCCACTCTTCATCGCGGTGCGCGGGCCTCTCACTGTCGCGGACTCTCTTGTTGCGGAGCACAGGCTCCAGACGCGCAGGCTCAGTAATTGTGGCTCCCGGGCCTAGTTGCTCCGCGGCATGTGGGATCTTCCCAGACCAGGGCTCGAACCCGTGTCCCCTGCATTGGCAGGCAGATTCTCAACCACTGCGCCACCAGGGAAGCCCCACCATGAGGTTTTTTAATGCTGGAGTTCTAGCTATACTTCCCAAAGATCCTTCTCTTAGGGTAGTAGATGAAGCCTACTTAATTACCTGACTTCATACCTGCCATTATCATATTTTAACTATATCTAGTAGAAAGTGGATTTCAGTGCATTGTTTTTCAATTAGTGATAGTGAAGGGAATCTTAGCACACTTTGTCAAACTATACACACATTCTCTCTGACCTTGGTTAATGAGAACCACTGCTTTATTTTTAGTCTGAAAGTACCTGTTACCCTAAATATAGTTTCTCTTTATCTGTCACCAACATTTTGAGTAGGAAAGGAGCTAAAATGTAGATACATTCTAGAGAGTGGTAAAGCATGTTATACTGAGGAAGTAGATTTGTAACACATTGGTCAAAATGGGACTAAGCACCATCGTAAATTAATAACATGAAGTCAGCAAGTGCTGAGGCAGAGCTTTTGGAAAACTTAACTGATACCAAGTCCACAAAAGGAAGGTCTTAGTCTGAGCTTCCTTCCTCTCCAACACATCACCATGGATTGGCTTCATGTTTGGAGCTTTTTTTTTTTTTTTTTTTTAATTAATTTTGTAAGTGAAATAGGGAGCATTTTCTTTTTTCTTTTTTTTTAAAATTTTATTTATTTATTTTTTTTTATGGCTGTGTTGGGTCTTCGTTTCTGTGCGAGGGCTTTCTCTAGTTGCGGCAAGCGGGGGCCACTCTTCATCGCAGTGCGCGGGCCTCTCACCATCGCGGACTCTCTTGTTGCAGAGCATAGGCTCCAGACGCGCAGGCTCAGTAATTGTGGCTCACGGGCCCAGTTGCTCCGCGGCACATGGGATCTTCCCAGACCAAGGCTCGAACCCGTGTCCCCTGCATTGGCAGGCAGATTCTCAACCACTGCGCCACCAGGGAAGTCCCTGTTTGGAGCTTTTTGATTCTTAACAATACACTCAGATGGTCTCACTCAGGTAGAGAAAGAGCTGTTTTTCCGCGTATGGTGAGACTATCTGTCTCCAGATCTTCCTCGTGCAATTACATACTGTTCACCAGAAACTAAAAATGCTTCTTGGGTGTAGCCCTAAGAGACAGTGTTAGAATTATTAAAGGGCTCCTGGCTCTCTGGTTTAAGTCCATAACCAACTCACAATGGACTCTTGAGCCTTTTGTACCATCTAAAAGCAAGGACCCAAAGTGACACTAATGGCAATAGTTGGATGGGTAGGTCTCTGGACACTCACAACAAAGTCTGTCCTTCCATTAACTATGGGGTTATGAGTAAAGTGGTTTGGGTTGTTCCTCAACTGTAAAATGGAATTTCTACCACTGACGGTACCTAACTCAGAGCTGAAAGGATAAAACGAAGTAATACAAATTAAAGCATTTTGAGGAATAAATGTCTTATGCAAGCCCCGGTTATTACCACTCAGAACTGCCTAAGTGCTTTATGAACTGTGTAGCAAGGAAGGAGAAAGAAGCTCCTCAGAGGCAGCAAGACATCACCAGAGGAGAGGATTCTGAAATATGCCCAATTTTAATTCTTAATAGTTGTTCCTGCTTCTAAAAAGTTGTGTGGAAAACTGAATTTCTGAAAAGTGAATCACTTTAAGGACAGTAGGAGGAATTAAGAGGAATTCCTCAGTATTAAGAGGAATTCCAGCATGCGTCTTTAAAGTGTTTTGGGGAACATAAACTATCATTCTCTAATTTATTCATCTGGGATGTCTCTACTTTTATATACCAAGTACTCAAAAAAAAAAACCTTGTTGTGTTTTAAAAGGGGAGGGCTCTATCCCCTTAGATATGAGACAACATAGGTGAAGACCAAATTTCAATGGTACCTGTTAGAAAACATCCAGGACTTGCAGAGCCTGCCATCAAAGCCCAGTTATCATCTCCCTAAAGCACTGAGATCACAGGTGGAAAAGAATGTGAGCACAGAGGTGAAGCTGCCCACGTTCATCCCTGTGCTCCCCTGACAGGCACAATCAAGAGCAGACCAATAAGACAGGGTCCCCAAAGCCAAAGAACTTGTAGCCCAAGAATAAAAGATAAATAACATACCAACTTGCCAACTCCCCATTTACGTTCCAAAACCTAAGACAAGGCCTTCTGACTATGAAGGTGCCAGGAGGCACTGTGCTTCCCTTACTGCCACTATCCCTCAGCCAGGAAAGTCTGTGGCAGGGAGATCTAAGGAGATGATAGAGAAAGTGAGGAAGGAGGGCACGGCACACAAAACGTGGAAGCCTACCGGTAAGTCAGCAGTGAAATAATCATATAGCAGGAATAAAAACTGCTCATTAGAACTTTCAGTATTCCTCTTTCCAGGATATAGATAAATAAAAATGTATAGGCAAGTCAAGTAGCAAGACTCAAATGCCTTGTAGGGAGACAGCAAATCACAAAAATCCATCTTCGAATCCCAAAGAGCCACACTGAGGCTGAGGTAGAGCAGGTATGGTGATTACTCTTCACCTTCAGTTTCTTCACCCCTGAACTGTTCTGGGCAGGATGACAGCTCAATTAGCTCTAATTAAGCCCAAGTCCCATGTACAGCTGTCCTACTTAGATGGCTGGATCTGAGCCATGTGAATTCAAGTGTAAAACGTGCCTCTTAAAACCAATGCACCCCTTGAAACAACAGCTCTCACTCTCACACTGCAGCTTAGTGCTGCCTCAACAAAGTCTTACATTAAAGCAATTTACTTGCTATTACTTCATTATCTCTCCTACTTAAAGCCAGCAAACTGGAGGGAAATTGGGCTAAATGTCAAATCAGCAGTCAGCTCCGGAAAACCCAGCCAGCAAGCAGAGGGACAGCTGAGCTTAGAGTACCGGGCTGGCTCTCAGGAGGAAAACTGGCACTAGGTCTAAAGAAAAGAAAGAACCACAAATTTGTGACTACTCTGTATTTATCGCTCATTTGTTTACTGTGGCGGAGGGAGTAGTACAGAATAGTATGAACAAAGACCACTGATCTGGGTTCAAGACCTGGGTTCAAATTTTGGTTATGCCATTTATTTGCTATATAACTATCGACAAATCATGTCAACTTTCTGAGGCTGTTTCTTCAACTATAAAACAAGAAGGCAGGGTGAGATCAATATCAGTGATTCTATAACCCTGAGTGTGTACGCATCACAAGAAGAGCGTCTGCAAAAAATATAGATTCCCCAGTCCTTCAGAATCAGAATCCTCAGGGAGGGGAGAAGGGGACTGCGAATCAGCATCTTTAAAAGGTCTCCAGGTAATTCTGAAAGACAGCTAGATTTGGGAATCCCTGGGCTAGATCACGCGTCAGCAAATTATGGCCGAAGTGTTTTTTAGTATGGCCCATGAGCTAAGAATGGCTCTCATATTTTTTAACAGTTGAAAAAAATTGAAGGAATTTTTCATGACGCATGAAAACTATATGAAATTTAAATGTCAGGGTCCACAAATAGAGTTCTATTGAAACACAGCCACACTTGTTTGTTTCATATTGTCTGTGGCTGCTTTCCCCCTACAAAGGCAGAGCTGAGCAGCTGTAGCTGAGAGTATGCCCAAAAGCCTAAAATACTATCTGGCCCTTTACAGAAAAAGTTTGCTGATCCCTAATCTCATCTATAACACTGGGGTCTCAAAAAAATGTTTGTACCTGCATAACACTTCAGGGCTACCACACACATACTGGAAACAGCAATGATTCTCATAGGCTGTTTAATAGCAAGCCCCACCTCTCTGGATGTTCTGACACCTACCCTCCCACCTATCACCTCAGGGGAATCACCAATCCACAGTGTTCCTTCCAATTCTAAAAGCCCACAAATGAACAGTTCTAACTAAATCTAATCTTTCTTACCAGCTTCTGGGCAAACACCATCCTATTCTATGTTAGCACAAAATACACCAAATGCCAAAAGACTGCTGCTCTCAAAGCTTTTGACCTCAAACGCCCCAAAGGCTACAGAGAAATATAAATGGGGCTCTCAAGGTTTCCACCTTGGAAGCCACTATGGGGTGGAAACACAACACACCCAAGCCGAATCAATATTTCACTTAGGCCAGAGGGCCCCAGAACTTTTCCCAAAACATCCCTAATCAAGGAAAAGTGTCAGACTAAGGCTTATGAATCCCTGTGCTGTGTGGTCTGACAATCTACAGCTCAGAAGTGCCACCAGCTTAGCATCTCAAGGTATACAGGGAAAGAGAGAAAGTTCAGCCAAAGGGCGACACTGTTGCTCTGACTGAGTTACTTTCTGAATGACTCTTCTTTCTGACTCATCTCTTTCAGAGCCTGGGAACTCTCATGCCCATCAACCCAAAAAAATGGGGGCGCTGGGACACCTTTGCAACTGCACAAAGTGGGAGAGAAGAGGACAGGGCTGAAGCTCCCACTTGGTGAAGAGTTGGGCACCAGAAAATAGTTTTCCAAAGGCACATACACAAGCTCAAACCATCTTTTAAATGAATGGATCAACAGAGCGCTGATGATGGTGAGGTCCTTTTCACACTGTGTCCACCCATTCATGTATTCATTCAACAAAAACTTACTTGCCATCTTCTAGGGACATGACACTGTGCATGAACTATGAACAAGGCAGAGGTAATGCCTCCTCTGTGGTTGACACAATTATAAAGTAACATGATTGGCGAAGGATGGGATGCTGTGTATTTCCACGGCAGGAGCATCAGAGATCTCAGAGGAAAAGAGGTAAAGAGTCATGTCATGCCTATGTGTCATAAGCATAGGGGACAGCATGTGTGATGGTCCCAAGAGTAGCACGTTGTAGACTGGCATGGCCAGGTGAGTGATTCTGCAAGAGGGAGGCTAAAGAAATAGGCTGGGCCAAGTTGTAGACGTCCTTGTTAAAGAGTTTGATCTTAAAGCCACTGAAGGGTTTTGAGCAGAGAAGTGACATCAGCAAACCTCCATTTTTATTTATTTATTTTTTTAAAGATTTATTTATTGATTGATTGCTGTGTTGGGTCTTCGTTTCTGTGCGAGGGCTTTCTCTAGTTGCGGCAAGCGGGGACCACTCCTCATCGCGGTGCGCGGGCCTCTCACCATCACGGCCTCTCCTGCTGCGGAGCACAGGCTCCAGACACGCAGGCTCAGCAGTTGTGGCTCACGGGCCCAGCCGCTCCGCGGCATGTGGGATCCTCCCAGACCAGAGCTCGAACCCGTGTCCCCTGCACTGACAGGCAGACTCCTAACCACTGTGCCACCAGGGAAGCCCCAAACCTCCATTTTTAAAAGGGCATTCTGACAACTGTCTAGAAATTCTAATTGTCTTTTTTTTGTTTGGTTGGCAGGGGGGAGTGCGGAGTAAAATGTTTACAGGCCAGGAGACCAGTTAAGAAGCTGCTGCAATCATCCATTGGCAATAGAGACAGAGAAAAGAGGGAAGACAAAGAAAACCATCATTCCACACTCAATCAATCATGATCCCTTGTCCCTAACTCCCAATGGTTCTAGTTCTAAGTAACTAAATTTACAGAGACCAGCAGTGGCCCAGAACCAAGCAGAAGTCTTTAAAATCACACAGAAGTCTTACTCAAACTAAGTGAAACACTGATTTCATTTTTAGAGATAATTTGGATATTCTTATCTTATTTTCTTTCAATAATATTTTTAAACAGCCTAGCATAGTGTCTGGTAATTAATACATATTCAGTAAGAGACTGTTGAAGAATCTATTAAAATATATAGATTTGAGGGGCTTCCCTGGTGGCACAGTGGTTAAGAATCCGCCTGCCAATGCAGGGGACACAGGTTCGATCCCTGGTCTGGGAAGATCCCACGTGCCGCGGAGCAACTAAGCCCATGCGCCACAACTACTGAGCCTGCGCTCTAGAGCCCACGAGCCACAACTACTGAAGCCTGTGCACCTAGAGCCCGTGCTCCGCAACAAGAGAAGCCACCACAATGAGAAGCCCGTGCACCACAATGAAGAGTAGCCCCCACTCGCCTCAACTAGAGAAAGCCTGTGAGCAGCAACGAAGACCCAATGCAGCCATAAATAAATAAATAAATTTATTTTAAATAAATAAATAAATAAATAAAAATAAAAAAGGAAAAGAAGAGAAAACAGAGTACTATCGGGATTTAAGGATTTGATCCTGAGTAATAGCAGCTCCATCTGCTACATTCCAGCTCAAGAGACTGGACAAGAAGAGACCACAGCTAACATCACAATACAAGCCGAAGTCCTTACAACGGCCGACAAGAGTCCTGCGTAATAATCATTCTCCACTCCTGCGGCTTCCTGATACTTGAATATGCTAAGCACATTCCCACTCAGGGGGCGTGGGGGGGCGATATTTTCTCTCTAGCCCAGTGGTTCCCAACATTTACGATTCGTAGGAATTGCCTGTGAATCTTTTAAAAATACGGATGCCTGACTTCTATCTCCAGATATTGATTTAATTGGCGTGGAGGTGAAACCTGGGCATCATGATTTTTAAAAGCTTCCCAGATGATAGTACTGTACCAAAGTTTGAGAACGACTGCTCTAATTTACACTGTTTTTATAGCACTTATCACCAATTTTTACACACACACCATGACAGGAAGGACTTTGTGGATTTCATTCACCACAGCCAGCAGACTCATAGAGGGTAACCTATAAATACTTGATGAACAAATAGCCTTTCTAGTCTGGTCTTTGGCTGCTCCTCCTGCCTCCACTCTTGCTGATACAGCCTACCCTTCAGCAACAAACAATTATTTGTGATGCCCTAAATTCACCATGTTCTTCCTGCTACTATGGCCAATCTCCGTCTAATGCCTTCTCATGCACTCCTTTTTATATCGAATAAAGCCCTTCTTTTCCTTGCTTAAGACCCTCTTCCCAACCCTCTACCTCCAGGCTGAGCTTGACACCTTATCCTCCAGACTCAGAGACTATTTCACATGCCTCTGTGATACCGGGTATCATGGTACATCTTTATTATATACACACATCTGTCTTTATATGAGCTCTGTCCATAAAATTTTTCCATGATGATGGAAATGTTCCTTATCTTCACTGACCAATACAGTAGCCATCAGCCACAGGTGAGTAATGAGTGTTTGAAAGGTGGCTATGGTGACTGAGGAACTGAACTTTTAATTTTATTTCATTTTAATTAAATAGCCCCATATAGCTAGTGGCTACCACACCGGTCAGCACAGCTCTAGGCTGATGTCCTTTAGTGAATGATTCGTTTCTATATACCAGGACACAGGAATTATCAATAGTGAGGGACAGCTGACTGAAGAGATGGATGGATATGAGTTTGCTCCAAAGATTATAATACCCATACTTTTACAATTTCTGGCTTTGCCATATGATCGGAGCAAAAGACACATCCTGAAGCACAAATAAGGCTCAGCCAACGGGAGCAAAGGATTGGAAGAACCTATTCTACTCTTCTGCCCAGATATATAATCCACATAGTGTGGAAGTGTGGCCTCACACCTGATTTTAACTATTGGACTGCACCTTTCAGAAGCTTGGGGGCAGCTCCCAACTAAGGACAGGTTGAATTTAGAGCTGGCTCTGTGCTTTAGGAGTTAAAAGTACCCCAACCTACTAAGACACAACTCAGACACCGAGAGCTCAAGGTTTCCCAGCTGAGCAAAACAAGTGTGTCATACTCAACCACCTTAGTAACAGTCAAAACTTCTCCAGCACCTTCTCTGTGTAAGGCACATTTCTAAGCACTTTATGACTATTAGCCCATTTAACCTCACAACAATCCTGTGAGGTAAGTACTGCTATTATTTCTATGTTACAGATGAGAAAACTGAGCACAGAGAGGTTAAGTGACCAGCCCAAGTCTGGTTCCAGAGTCTGAGCTCTTAATCTTCCACCTTTAAAAGGGGCAACTTGGGCTTCCCTGGTGGCGCAGTGGTTGAGAGTCTGCCTGCCAATGCAGGGGACACGGGTTCGAGCCCTGGTCTGGGAAGATCCCACATGCCGCAGAGCGGCTAGGCCCGTGAGCCACGACTACTGAGCCTGCGCGTCTGGAGCCCGTGCTCCGCAACAAGAGAGGCCGCGACAGTGAGAGGCCCGCGCACCGCGATGAAGAGTGGACCCCGCTCGCTGGAACTGGAAAAAGCCCTCGCACAGAAACGAAGACCCAACACACCCAAAAATAAATTAATTAATTAATTAAAAAAAAAAAAAAAAGGGGGCAACTTTTTTGGCAGAACCAAGAATCACACTGAGGATGTTTATAAAGGCCAAAAGCTAAAGCAACCCCAAGCAAAAACCTACCAATGGCTCCAGCTATCATTCACTGAAAGACCACTGGGCCAAACCAACCGAGAACTCTTGTAGATTAAGGGAAGTAGATACTTCCAGTCCAGATCATACCATGAAAGCTGGTGGAAGCACTTAACAACTGTACCCTACGATAATGCCAGCCAGAAGAGAGAAGAAAGAAAAGTGGGAAAAGTGAATAAAAGCTTGTTCTCCATATCAGTAAAATAGCAGTAATAAAACTAGTAAAATAAAAACCCTAATATTTTTCTAGATAAATCCACAATCTGCCTGTTTAATAAGGAAGTAGTTCTTCAAGAATCAAAGAATATATGTGCATTTACACACTATCATCAAGGGACTGTGCATGGTCCAGAAAAAATATGAGAAAACATACCCTCCTGCCTACCCACCTACCACAATACAGGAAAACCCCTGAATATCTCAGGAAAGGGAGGAGTAAGAACTAATCTAAGAACCCAGAGAAGAACGAAGCTTCAGTTTAAGAAAGATGTGGTCACAAAGAAGGTTTCACAAACCACTCTGCTGTGGGCACCAAAAAGCAAATAACCAGCATTACAGGGCGCTCTGACAACCTCATGTGAGCTTCAGATTTAAGCAAGGCACCAAATAAGGGAAGGATTCTGGAGCATCAACTCCTAGGAAAAGTGTTTCAAGTTAAAAATGGTTATTCAGGTTTGGATGTGAACTTCTGTATCTGTTCTTTATCAACAGAGGCACCTCTACCTCACTGGCAGCTAGCAGTAGAAAGGGAAGAAAATGGTTGGAATAAAAATGGATTACACATAGACGACAACATGAGCTGACGCAGCCTGGCATTTACCTGGACACCACAGACAAGGCTATAAACATGCAACGCAGAACTTGTAGGATCCCACATCCCAGCTGGACCCAAGCATCGCCAAGGAGCAGGCTGGCCATGATGTCACTTTTCCCCCAACAGCCAGAGTTCAACATTAAGGCCAAAAACCACAGCACTTTTGGTGAGAGACTCAGTTTCACTGTGACTGGAGGAAGGCCTGCTTCCATCTAGTTTTCTGTCAGTCATATCCTTTTTGTGCTGGTTCCCAGACTCAAAATATCTAGTTCAAAAGGCATGGCAAACACCTTCAAATTCCTTGTCTTTGATCCAATTCTCTTCATTTTCCTTATCCTCTCTCAACAATGAAACTCAATCTTAGGCACACCAGAAAGCAGGTAAATCATGAACATTAACTTCTTCCTAACTTATTTACAGTGCTTTATCCCTCTCACTGTTACTATGAAATGTATAGGGAAAATGTGAGTTTAGAGTTGAAAGAGAAGCACGAAAATGACGAGTCAAACACCAATTACGCCGGGACTTCCCTGGTGGCGCAGTGGTTAAGAATCCACCTGCCAATGCAGGGGACACGGGTTTGATCCCTGGTCCGGGAAGATCCCATATGCCATGGAGCAACTAAGCCTGTGCGCCACAACTACTGAGCCTGTGCTCTAGAGCCCCCGAGCCACACCTACTGAGCCCACATGCCGCAACTACTGAAGTCCGGGCACCTTGAGCCCGTGCTCCGCAGCCAGAGAAGCCACTGCGATGAGAAGTCCGCACACCACAACGAAAAGTAGCCCCCGCTCGCCACAACTAGAGAAAGCCCGCGTGTGGCAATGAAGACCCAACACAGCCAAAAACAAACAAGCAAACAAACAAATAAATAAAAACTAATTACACTGGGTTACACAGTTTGCTTAGTTTGTGACAATTGATCAACCTGTATGGCTTTGATACATGCACTTTCCTGTATGTATATTATACTGTAATAAAGTTTTCTTCAAATTACCACAACCTCTGCTGCTGTTCCACAAAAAGCCTTTATTTCATGCCAGTATCCTTTGCCCTATATGTCCTAACCCCCGTCAAGATTCTAACTCTGAGGTGGTAAAAAATGAAGGTGACTGTGCTAAAAGGCTGTGGCTCCATCTAGGTGCAGAAAGCTATGCTGGTGTTAAATACCAGATCTATTGATGGTGTAAATTAGATCCTATTGTACAGATGTAGAAACAAGGAAAGAGACTGAGAAATGTGTTGGCAGAAATAAAAAGAAATTTAGGAATATGACCCAGAAGATCTGACTCCAAGTCTGCATCAGCCACAAGGGACAGCGTCTCAGGGGGCACCAAGGGCATCTACTAGTGTCTTATCCAACCTTTTGATATGTATCACTTCAAAGTATTTTAAAAGCCATACTGCTTTACAGATCTGTCCAGAAGTCTAAAAGAAAATATGCCAAAGAAATTCCTCGAAGAGAATGTCAACTGACTTACAAATAGTTTGCTTTACAAATTAGGGCCTAGCATCTCAGAGATTTGTGGCACAAGTCAGCTCAAAATCTCATTAGACAAAATAAGACTTCCGTATCTTTACCAAGAAACACCCCAGAAAAATGCAAATCCACAAAGGTATTATTCCAACTCCTCTTTTCCATATGCTTCAGTAGTTGCAGTCCTACTGTGTGTGTGAAGAGCAAGAACAGGACTTATTGCCAACAGTTACAACACAGTGCATAACTTATTCCCAAGCCAAGCTAGGCTTGGCTCAGAAAGCTTCCCAGAATGATGGAAGGCATGACTGTAGGATGACTCAACCTTTGCTAATGCATAAAATAAAGCAAAGAAGAACTATTTGAAGGATTCACTTCTAAGCTTGGGCCAAATCAAAAGCCCAGTAGTATCCACTTTGTGATGAATCTTCAGTTCCAGCTGACTGATTAGACAGCATTGGTGTGGCCATCTGTACTGTGGCCTAAGATGTTCTAATGACAGACTCCTGGCTAGGAATCTCAGAAGCAACCACTCAGTTTCTAACCACACCATGTTTTAATCCATGCTGTTCCTTCTGCCAGAAAAGTCTGCTACCCACATCTCCCTAAAGAACTTCTTTCATCCTTCAAAATTAAGGACAGATTCACCTTTCTAGGTAGCTTTCCCTGTTCATCATGAGTTAATTTCTTTCTCCTCTGTATTACCCCTATACAGTATACATATTTCTTCTATTATAACATGTAACATTTCATTACAAGTATTTACTTACGTATCCATTTTTCTTACTACACTGTATCTTTGAAGGAAGGACCAATATCATTTACCTTTCTAGGTGCAGTGCCTAGAATAATGACCAGCATACAAAGCTATTCACTAAATATTTATGGAAATGACCTGAATGGGGACAGGAAAAACCCTGATCCCCTCAGAGATGACTAGCTGACCTGAGAAAGGGGTTTCACAACTGGATAAGTAAGAGAAAAGAGAAAAATGTCCATATAAAACTGTGAAGCCAATTATTTAAGTCCACATATAAAGGTATATACTGTACTGCAAGACAGAATACAAAAAAGAAAGAGGAGCCATCAAGAAAAAGATTAGAGGTCAGGAGCAGTAAGGACACGACACAAAATGCATGCCAGAAATCCCTGACACTTACTAAAGCCAGTTACAAGTTCAGCTCTAACCTCTGGAACAATTAAAATAGAGAATTATTCTGAATAACAAATTCGTAAATGTGCATGAGGTTTAAAAAAACACACAAAAAAACCTCACACAGTACAACTATCTCTGATACTAAAAGCAAAAATGTCTCCCGTGGGTTTCCACAAAGAAGATACCAAGTAATGCAAACAGCAATGATTCCCTAGGCCTCTTTTATTATTTGTCTTAATATAGGCTGATGACCTTACACCAAAGTACAATTCAGTCAAAGCAATACTACCACGGACCAACATGTCACCTAGGTACATGTTCTAGGAATGAATGACATGGAAAGAGCAAAAGGAGGAGAGATGCCTAGTGATTCCCAGAGCAGACACTCAATAAATTTTGAATCGGTAGACAGAAGATAGACAACTGGAAAAATCACTGAAGCTCTTAATAATAAAAATGTGTGATAAATACATTTTACAGGGACTTGAGCATCAGAAAGCATCTCGATAGTATTTTAAGTTCCTTCTGGTCTAGGGAGTCTATATACTAATACTTGGGAAAATAAAACTGAGCAGTAACTTCAATATTAAATATTTATGAGTAAAGTGAAAGGCTTCCAGGAGGGGAATAACCTGAGTTTCCCCCTGGAGCCAAACAAAGGGTCAACCGACTGGGGTAAGATCACAAGCCAAGAAGACAACTATTTCATATTCTCTACCTTAGCCCAAACATCACACCCAAGACAGTGAAAACAGAGTAGACAGATGAAATCCCGGGACCTTAAAGAGTAGATAGGGATTGCAAATAACAGAACTACAGATACGTCTCCCCACGAGTATCGTCAGAAACTTAAAAAAACATAGGAAATTGGTGAGAAAGGTAACATGGGGAAAACAAAAAGGTCAGTGCAGTCTCTTACCCCACACAACAGACAATACGTTATATACAAAGTGAGCTGCTCCCACTCACTACTAGTAACATCGCCTCACTACTCTGTCCCTTCCTATAGCAGCTGCAGATTGAACATGGATCCTGTGTAAGGGTCTCATTCTTATTTGGAAGGCTCTTCACAGACTAGGAGCTGTATCCTAAGGGACGATTTATAGTACACCCGCACATACATTCCAGTTGGCTGGAACTCAGCAGCTGATTGCTCCCTTGTCTAACTTGGTAAGGAGCCAAAGGAGGACTTTTCTCAGTCGACTCTCCCAGGCTGGAAAATTCTCTAGCCCCAGAGTTCTGGCTTAAGTCTGGATATCAGGTTATTCAGGAGATGCCAAAACTACGTCTTTACATTGGCTTTGAACAAGTCTCTCAAGTACACCATACGGATTCCCACAGATCTCAAAATCATCTGGACATAAAGGCCAAAGATGGCCACTCTTCCTCTCACATAGAGAGGAACATGCTTTCCAAAGCATGGCCAACATCAAAACAAACCTTTCATAAATCATACATCAACCTGAACAAGTCCTGAAGGGTGAACAAGCAACAGACACACTCATTAAATGGCCTCCTTACAACCGTTTTATTCTACACTGAAAATTCTCCCTATTCCCCCAGTGACTGGAATTCTCTCTCACTGTGGTTGATCCCTATGCCATGAAGGGCCAAATTCTAGGTCTGTTTCTCTGACTGAGAGGAAATGAAGGAAGAAACCTTAACAAGGTGTTTTTTTTAATCTCAGTAGGCTCTAAATCACTGGTTCTCAACCAAAACAGTTCCACCCCTCCCAGGGAGTCCTTGGAAAATCGTGGGGGCCAACTACTGGCATCTAGTGGACAGGGCCAGGAATGCTAAACATCCTATGGTGACAGGCCAGAAAAATGAACTGTGCCCCCAAAAGGCAATAACACCCTCATTAACAATCAATGTCCTAAAGGACCTCTGGGTTAACTGCCTTCACCCGCCCAGCTTCTGGGGCAGTGGTGGGCCAACTTTTTCTGTAAAGGGTCCGGCAGTAAATAGTTTAGGCCTTACAGGCCACATACGTCTCTCTGTCACACGTTCTTCTTTTTAAACAACTCCTTACATAAAAAGGTAATAAACGCTTCTTAGCTTGCAGGCCACTGGCAGTCTTGTATCTCCCCCTGTTCAGAGCACTACCTGACTCATTACAGTCCACTTATATTGAGAGATGCTGACTAAAATAAAATTCGATGCCGTGTGTCATAAACAACTCCAATAATGAACATTACAATTTTAAAGAATGCAACAAGAGCTTCAGAATTTAGTCTTAAAACTTAAGAACTGAGGCATGTATCTGACTTCTAATCAATTAAACAGTTCTCTCCTCTCCTGCCCTGTGCATTTCAGTAGCAAGTTTTCTTGTGAATGTTCATTTTCAAACATGTTACTGAAAAGAGCACAGGGGCAGCCTTTCCCTCTCCCTTGAGGGTATATAACTTCCTATTCACTATGCGTGCCACTCAAAAAGTCTCTTTAGAATTACTACTCTTAATATTTTCTAAAATGTCTAAACCAAACCAAAGCCTGGAAAATCTGACTGGTATCTGGGTCCTGACTTTCCGGATGGTAACTAAAGGTCACGTGGGGTGGAAAGTGGCCTGTGGGTAACACAGAATACACACATGCACGCGAACAGGATATGTTGGTAATCTGGTTTCCTGAGACCTGGTGAGTTGTGAGAGTTCTCATCAACACTCTTGGGGAAGATGAAAAACCTTAAGCTGGGAAATACTGGATTTTAAGAAAGTATTCATTCTTAGAATTAGATTTCTGGTTGAAGCAGAATGGGAAGGTACACCTCCTCTTCCTCCACATTTTAGTTGTCTAAAAACATAAATAAAACAAACACAAAAAATAAATGAAGCAAGTATCTGACGAGGTTTCTTCACTATGTGGAAGCTGGTGTTTGCAGCATGGCTTATATCACGTCTCAAGCCCAGAAAGACGAAGAGTGTGGTTTTGGTGTCTAACCAGCCTCAACTGCACCCTGGCACTCTGTTTCTTCCCCCTAGAGAACTCTGCTCTGCTAGAGGAAAGAAACCAACCTCACATCTTGAAACAAAACTGCTAGGATAAAAATAAAGCCCTGAAGTGGTTTGGTGACCGAGGTCATATGGGGCGTTAAGGGTTTGTAGTTAGGGCCAATGTACTTTGAGAAACTTCCACTCACTGCTAACCACAAAGAGACAAAGACAGACATCAGCCCGAGAGTCCAACAGTGATCCAGGCAGGTGGCCCCAGACCTTGTCTGTTAGAGGCTGTTCCTCACAGCAAACTCATAGGATCAATATCCGAAAAAACCCAGTCCTAGTTCTGACTTTCTTTGAAAGTAATCTCACCAAGCTGTTTCTTATGGCCTGAGAAAAAGAGAGCCAATCTGTAGCCTCTTCCTGTAGAAAGAGGCTCTTATGAACTCCTGTCATCACATGCTGCCAAATCTCAGTTGACAGAAGAATACTTTCAAAGAGTTGCCAGGGTGGAGGAGAATGACACGGGGTACATATTGTAAGCTACTTTACAAAAGTAAAGGGCCACATCAGTGACATGAAGTTAATAAAATGCCCACAGCAACCCCGAAAAAATACATGGTACCCACCTCACAGATATAAAATCTCTGTATTCATGAGGCCAAAAAATTAAGCTAACTTTCTCTGCTTTGACGATATAATTATGGGGCAATGCAATAACTGAGTTATCATGGACAAAACATTTACCTATTAGCAGAGAGACTCAATTCTTCTCTATCATTGTAAATTAAGTCAATGCTTAGGCTACCCAGAGGAAATCAGGTCAAAAGCTATTTTGAGCTTCATAGTGGCACTAGCTCTGGAAGTGCCAACCTGAAGGATCATGATACAACTCTAGGAATTGGAACTCACTCTAATACAAGGCAAGACATCCTGCCTAAGGAAGCAGGCCTTCTAAAACCATGCTCTCATCTATAGTTATGTTCATGGGTGGGGGCAGGGGGGTGAGGGGAAGGTGGAGGCATTAGATGTGTATCACCCACACATCACAGCTTTCTTCTGCACGGTGGTGGCAGCAGTGGTAGCAGCAGCAGCAGCTGGAGTGCACAAATTATGCAAGGGGCACTGAAAAGCAAGACAAAGGATGGGTCTGAAGAAAATGCCACCTGCATACCACACTTTTAAAAAAAGCCTTCAAGCAAATATAATAAGTTGAGCATGTGAAAGCTCTGTGCTACGGCCACCTGACCTGGATTTCCCACAGTGAAGCTGTGCTCCTTTTTTGGCCCATGTTTACTTTGCTGGACTCTTGATTAAAGGCAAGAAAAAAATGTACTCATATACTATCCAGCCTTGTAGAGCCATGTATCAGAGTCGGAAAGAAAATCATCATCCTCGAAGGAAAAACCACCATGGAAACATGGACACAAGAGATTCAGGCAGGGACAGCACACAAAATCCAGGCAGATGATTCCCAAACCTTGGCAAATAAGGTTCTCACTCTGCCAGAGATTCCACATAACTATCAAAAAGCCTGGGGACAAGGAAAACTACATGAGACCAGAAAAGCTTATTCTAACCAACTGGTTTGGTGGGTGGCATTCAGACTTTACTAAAACACAGCCTGAAGCTTTTCAGTTCACACGCTTAGGCAGTATAACTTCTCACTTTTCACCAAGCTTGGCTGCAACAGGATGCTGAGGAAAGAGCTCTGTCCCAGAGCTCTGTAGGTAGGCCTCAATTCCCACAGGTACAAATTGCATTACGAAACAGAAGTGATACCTTCAGATTCCTTAGGCTCACTACTGGACAGCAGACAGAGTAACCCAGCCAGGTAGCAGGACATACTGCTAACTGATTTCTGGGTCAACAACAATGACAACGTCACGTGAATCCCAGCAAAACACCTATGGCCCAATGATTAAGACGTTTCCCTGTGCCCAAAGTCAGGCCCGTTTGGGTGCTCTTGTCAATCTTAAACTGAATCTCTGAGAAACAACTTAGATGTCTCTTAAAAACCTGGATTGTAATAACTTACTTTGGTGACACTTTTAAAGCATGGATCACAAAATCAAATGCCTACAGAGGCAAGGTGCGTGATATAAGTAAGCAACATACAAGCAAGCATAGGAGAGGTAAAGGGGCTAGTGGCAAACTAAAAGGGGGTAGGTACTACTCAGCTCTGGCAAATTGTTGCCAGATCTTGATTTCTTTTGAGAATTAGCTGGCAACTGACTGTAATTTTAAAATAAAACAGACAAAAATCCACTATTTGTACCACTTGAACTCTGGTTAGTGAGCTAATCAGACACCTCCTAACGCAATAAAAAATGAGGCACACGGCCCCACCAATGAAGTACTCTTACCAAAAATGCTGGAAGTATCTAACCATGTGTTTAACTCTCATTTACAGTTATATGGGGAGAGAGGAACAGGTTAAATGATACCACAAGGAAAGAGAGGCAAATCCAGAATGTGGAAATTCCATAGGACAATTGACCTGCTTCTTCTTCCTTTTTTTTTTTTTTTTTTGACCTGCTTCTTTAACAAGCTAGTGACATGAAGAAAATTTTTAAAAGGGAAGGCAGAACCGGTCTTGATTAAAAGAGACTTAGGAAAAAAACAATCAAACAATAATATATAGATCTTGATTTGAACAAACCAACCCTAAGAAGACATTTGTTAGATAATCTGGGAAATGAAGTTATAGATCAGATATTGAATGACGCCAAGGAAAGGCAGGGCAATGGCCCTGTGGTATGTAAGAAAACGTTCATTACTTTTTTAAAGGCATGTAGGGGGCACTTCCCTGGTGGTCCAGTGGTTAAGACTCCATGCTCCCAAAGCAGGGGGCCCAGGTTCGATCCCTGGTCAGGGAACTAGATCCTGTATGCCGCAACTAAGAGCCCGTGTGCTGCAACTAAAGATCCCACGTGCCGCAACTAAGGATCCCGCATGCAGCAACTAAAAGATCCCACACGCAGCAACAAAGATCCTGCATACTGCAACTAAGACCCAGTGCAGCCAAATAAATAAATATATATATATATTTTTTTTTTTAATTAGAAAATAAAAGGCATGTAGAGAAGTGAAATATGTAGGGATGCAGTGATCTAGGGTTTGCTTTAAAATACTTCAGCAGGGGGTGAGGGGGAGAAGCTGAAACAAACGTGGAAAATGTGGGTGACAGGTATGGGGGTTCATTACGCTATTTTCTTGTGTGTGTTTGAAATTTTTCATAATTAAATAAAACTCTTCAAATCAAATGAACAGTTTGCATTTAGACAGTGGGCTGTCAGTTTGTGAATCATCAAGCCTCATTGTTCACTTCGGTTAGAAAGTGAAAAATGCAAAATCAAACCTAATAGCTTAAAAGAACACCGTAACAAAAATGTAAGTATGTCAGTAACAACTACCACCACTGTATGAGAAGTTACAATATGCCACTCATTGCTCTTTACATGCTCTTTATCTCATTTAGTCTATTGTTATCACCACCTTACAAATGAGGAAACCAAAGCGCAGGCAGATTAAGGAACATGCCCAAAGTCTCACAGCTAATAACTGATAAAACCAGGGCTTGAACTTAGGACTTCCCAAAACTCAAGCTGTTAACTCCTGCACTATCCTGCCTCTGACATACAAAATGCTGGACAAAATTAATGAAAGCTAACAAGCTTCCAAACCCTAAAGAGATATAATGGACTTGCAGGCAATCACTCATGGAAGGATCTCCCAACTCCCAAGCAAAGGTGAATAACAGTGTGTATGATATGCCACTAATAGACAATCATATATCTATCTTATATATACAATTTATATTACATACAAACACACACATACTATATTACCCCATTCAAAAATATTTCTTGGGCTTCCCTGGTGGCTCAGTGGTTGGGAGTCTGCCTGCCAATGAAGGGGACACGGGTTCAGGCCCTGGTCCAGGAGGATCCTGCATGCCACGGAGTAACTAAGCCCACATACCACAACTGCTGAGCCTGTGCTCGGAAGCCCGTGAGCCACAACTACTGAGTCTGCGTGCCATAACTACTGAAGCCCATGCACCTAGAGCCTGTGCTCTGCAGCAAAGAAGCCACCGTGGTGAGAAGCCCGTGCACCGCAACGAGGAGTAGCCCCCGCTTGTGGCAACTAGAGCAGACCCGCGTGCGGCAACGGAGACCCAACGCAGCCAAAAATAAATAAATAAAATAAAATAAATAAAACATTAAAAAAATACATTTCTTTAATTAAAATATTTAAAAAGGCAATCACTCCTCTACTAGATCTGTCAATCTCTATTCCCACCCTCCTAGAAACCAACCCTAACATAACTGCCTAGAAATTTCTCCAACAAGAATCCAGCTTTCCAAACAAGGTCACAAACTTCCTATGCCCAGGGGACCTCACATTAATCCCTCATGCCCCCAATTTATTACTAGCTCAAGATGCTGCCTCATGAAATGGATCCTTTCAGACTCAATCTTTCAAAAACAATAATCAGGGGGCTTCCCTGGTGGCGCAGTGGTTAAGAATCCGCCTGCCAATGCAGGGGACACGGGTTCAAGCCCTGGTCCAGGAAGATCTCACATGCCACGGAGCAACTAAGCCCATGCGCCACAACTACTGAGCCTGCGCTCTGGAGCCCGTGAGCCACAACTACTGAAGCTCGCGGGCCTAGAGTCCATGCTCCGGAACAAGAGAAGCCACCGCACTGAGAAGCCCGCACACTGCCACGAAGAGTAGCCCCCACTCGCCGCAACTAGGGAAAGCCCGCACGCAGCAACGAAGACCCAACGCAGCCAAAAATAAAATAAATAAATTTATAAAAAAGAAAACAACAATAATCAGTCCTATTAGATGTCTAACCTTTCTTGAACTCACTCTTCCTTATTGTTGTGGCTTGAAAAGTTTCTCTTCATGCACAAGAGACAGGTGTCACTCTAACTGTGCTTTGATAAAGACCAAGATACAGATAACTGTGTTGACCATAGATATTAGAATACCACTTTCCCAACCAGATTCTAGGTTAAAAATTAGGCATGGATTTTTCTCTTCTGATATCCCAGGATAATGGGCATTCGACATTTCCAATCTAAATGCTGTGCCCTATAAAAATATGCAGGAAGAGCATACCCTAAAATGTTTTATTTATTTATTTTGGCTGCACTGGGTCTTCATTGCAGCGTGCGGGCTCTTTAGTTGCAGCGCACGGGATCTAGAGCACGCGGGCTCAGTGGCTGTGGTGGACGGACTTAGTTGTGGCATCTCACTGGGATCTTAGTTTCCCGACCAGGGATCGAACCCCGGCCCCCTGCATTGAGAGCGTGGAGCCTTCACCACTGCACCACCAGGGAAGTCCCCTAAAATGTTAAAAGTGGCTATCTCTAGGTGATAAAACATATTTATCTGCATTTTCAAGCTTTTTACAATAAGCACGTGTTGACTTTGTGCATTTTTAAAAGCGATAAAAATATGAAAATGAAAAAGAGCTTTGCCCTTCTTGATTGAAGCCATTAGCAATTTCCTCCAACCACCAAGACACAAAGAGACACTAGTACCTTCTCCAGGTTCGAGCTCAGAATGCCTAAAGCACCATCTAAGAGAGCAGTCCTCAAAGTTTAATCAGCAAACTGTGGGGCAAAAAATTCAGTCCACTTTCACCCTACCAAATTTAATGAATGGAAGAGTATTGCTTTTGTTGAATTAACAATGCAGATGTGACAAGTAAACAATGAGAAATTCCAGAAACAAAATGTTATTTCCAGAATCCAGAAGGATATTATACAGGACCAGCCTACGGACCACCACACACCCACACGTCCACAGCACCAAACAAGAAAGTGGTTCCTGCAGAAGGTTCAGTCTTTCTACCACTCCAACTTTCTCACATTATCCTCCAAACTTATCACAGATTTAGATACCCTGCAAAGCCTCTGCTGTGTCACACCACCTCTGTCTTTGCTCGGGCTGTTCCTCCTACTTGGAACACTCTCTTCTCACTCTCCCTAGTTAATGTTTCCAGGAAGCCTTCTGAATTCGCCCTCCCTTTGGCCACCACAACCCAGGCCTCCATCAGGATTGGACCAAGTGCCCTTCTCTGTGCTTCCAAGGCACCCAAAACATACCTCCCTCACGACACTTACATGATACAGTTGGTCTTCATTATCTTTGGATTTCTCATTTATGAATTCACCTACTCATTAAAACTTATTAGCAACCCCAAAATCAATACTCACGGTGCTTTCACAGTCATTTGTGAACATGTACAGAGCAGCAAAAAATCTGAGTCTCCGCATAACCACATTCCCAGCTGAGATCGAACAAGGTGATTTCTCTCATACTTTAAACTAGTGTCCTTTCTGTGGCCTACTTAGTGCCACATTTTCCACATTTTTGTGCACTGATTAAAATGGTCCCCAAGTGCAGTGCTAAAATGCTATCTAGTGTTCCTAAACATGAGAAGGCTGTGATGTGTCTTAAGGAGAAAATATGTGTGCTAGATAAGTTGCTTGGGCATGAGTTATAGTGCTGCTGGCCACGAGTTCAATGTTAATGAATCAACAATACATTAAATAAGGTGTGTTTAAATAGAAGCATACATAAAATAAGGTTATGTACTGATCAGCTGATGAAAATCTTGTAACCAGGGGCTCATAGGAATCTAACCCTGTATTTCCCTTAGGAGCAATGGTTCAGAACCTACTAATTCAGTGTCTATGGTGACTTTACAGAACATAACTACTGCAAACAACAATAAACTGTATACTGAAACATTCTCTTTATGTAGCCATTCCTTCCATTCACCCGGAGGTTGGTAAAGTAGGCCCACAGGCCAAAGCGAGCCTGCCACCGGTCTTTGTAAACAAAGTTTAACTGGAACACGGCCATGCTCACTCATTTACATTTTGTCTATGGCTACTTCAGCACCACAACAGCAAAGGTGAGTAATAACAGAGACCATATGGCTTGCAAAGTCTAAAATACTTACTATTTGGTCTTTCACAAAAAAAGGCTGCTGACCCATGCACTAGACTCTAAGCTCTTTTTTTTTCTTTTTTTAAATGTATTTATTTATTTATTCTTGGCTGCATTGGGTCTTCATTGCTGCGCGCGGGCTTTTCTCTAGTTGTGGTGAGCGGGGGCTACTCTTCGTTGTGGTGTGCGGGCTTCTCATTGTGGTGGCTTCTCTCGTTGCGGAGCACGGGCTCTAGGCACGCGGGCTCAGTAGTTGTGGCTCGCGGGCTCTAGAGCACAGACTCAGTAGTTGTGGCACACAGGCTTAGTTGCTCCGTGGCATGTGGGATCTTTCCGGACCAGGGCTCGAACCCGTATCCCCTGCATTGGCAGGCGGATTCTTAACCACTGCGCCACCAGGGAAGCCCTGACTCTAAGCTCTTCGAGGAAACAACAATGTTGTACTCGTCTTTACAATCTTAGCACAAAGCTGGCACAACAGGACAGGTAAACCAAACTTCAGTCTGATGAAGCACTGGACCCAGAATACAGCCTTCTGCTCTAAGAAGTCCGGGGTAACTGCATTAAATCCCAGATCTGATTAAGTCTTGGAAAAAAAGATACTATGCAAAGAAATAAAATAAATAATGGAATGTGACAGAAGGATGAGGAGCAAAAGGAAAAAGACCAAGGCAAACAATATCATTTGGTGGGTGAAATAATATGAGAGATTCAAATAAGGAAAGACCCAATAACAGGTATTAGTAGCTACTGAGGTCCAGTCTAGTCTGAACCCCAAAACATATTCAGAAGAGTCAAAGAGAAGGAAGGTTTCGCAAGAGCTTGGCCAAATATACAATGACATTTCATTTGTCTAAAGACATATTTTCTACACATAGCACCACGCATGTTGTACATATAACAATCACAATGGGTTGAGGAAAATGCCAGGAATAGTAAACCAAATCATGCCACAATAGGAGAACTCACTGAAGTCTGAAAGACAAACATCTATCAACAGCTCATTCTTCCCCAGCAGATAGACACATGTTACACTGCATTCAAGATGTTGATAACAGAGCAATCAGGTCTGAGAAAATCCTCAGCAGTTCCATCAGAGACTCTCACCTTTCAGTATGAACATTATTTCTGAAGCCATTAATTTAATATCCTTAGATTAACTCACTCTCAGCCACAACTCATTTGCTAAGCAGTACCCTTTTCTGATTTCCAAAGGGAGCTGAGACATAGTGGAAGGCACATCCACTAAATAAAGAATGCTTGGAACCCTGGCGACACTGAATTTGAGTGGCTTAGCTGACAGAGAGAGAGTTTAAATGCGAGGCTCAATAGTTTCAGAGGATGCCACTTACAGCTGAGGCTGGCAGTCCCTCCCCAGGTTGCATGTTCAACCCAAACCACATCTCAAGGCTGAAAACCAGCAACCCACAAGCTAACCTCCTGCAGCCACTCAGAGAGAGAGCAAAAGCTCACGCTTGGCAGAGATAGGACAAACCAGTTTGGAGATTACTATCATTACTAACAACCACCTGAAGCCAAATTTTCTGTTTCTTATTCATGGATCTGAATTTTAGCAGTTTGTGCTAGAAACTCTCCAGGAGTTGTCAAAGGAGCAACTCCTATCAAGGCTAATCACTCAAAAAGGACAAATGAAATGAACACGCAAGTAAAGCACAACACACAAATACACAGATAAATAAATGGCACACACCTTTATAATGAAACATCATGCAGCCACACTAAGAACATACTAAGAAGAGACACTCTTAGACAAGTGGAAACACAGTCAGTTCTGCTACAAGCTTATTTTGAAAATGTGTATCTGTTCCATCATGATCAACATATTAGGGAACAATTTGAACCTAACACCAATTTTTCTTTTGTTCAGGAAAAACAACAGGTAAACAGAAAACTCCACCCAGCTGAACCAAGCTACACAGGAACACACAAAACACACACATACACACCCCCCCCCAAACATCCACCAGCTACTGCAGTTCACCATGTGAACTTACATTCTGAGCCATGCCTATCCCCATCTGGTGTTATACCTGCCAGGCCAATTTCAAATAACCCTCCTTCCATCACTTCACAATAACTCACAAGTAGCAATCCTTCCAAAGCCCACTTCTACAAGCAAACCTCATGTCTTTATCAAGATAGTATCTACATACTTCTTAACCAATGAACATGTATAAAACTGTACAACTGCTTTATTAGGTTTATATCTTTTTTTTTTTTAAAATATGTCACTGAGGGAGTTTTTGAGTGTTGTGCTCTTAACCCCATTTTCCCCATAAGCTCCGTAGTTTTTATTGTGCAATTGTGCATAGCACAGTGATTTTTAGGAATGCATGTGTTACCTTATAGGAGAACTGACTGCATGTCCAGTGGATAATTCAAAAAAGCAAACTGTGGGACTTCCCTGGTGGCACAGCAGTTAAGACTCCACACTCCCAATGCAGGGCACCCAGGTTCGATCCCTGGTCAGGGAACTAGATCCCACATGCATGCCGCAACTAAGAGTTCACATGCCACAACTAAGGAGCCTGAGTTCTGCAACTAAGGAGTCTGCAAGCCACAACTAAAGGAGCCCGCCCGCCGCAACTAAGACCCAGTGCAACTAAATAAAGAAATAAATAATTTTTTTAAAAAAAGCAAACTGTATATCAGTATATATAGTATAATCTCATTTTTGTTAAAAAAATATATTTCATGTGTCTGCAGGTATGTGTGTATACATACTCAACTATAAATGTTTAGAAAAAGGTCTGGAAGAACCTACATCAAATAGTTAATAGTGGTGTCTCTGAAGGAAAGAACACAAGTGACTCTCATTTTAAACTTTATGTACATTTTTGTTTGATTTAGATACCGTGAATTGGTGTTACTTCTGCAATTAAAAAAATTCCCTTTAAAAAACAAATAAATCAAAAAATAATAAGAAAAAAATTTTAAAAACAAACAAACAAATAAATCTGTTCTAATAGTAGAAGTGTTGAAAAGAGTGATCATTACACAATCTGGTTATGCGATCCCTTGTTTAAAATCCTTAATATTAGATATCCAAACTCCTCAATATTTATGAAGAATCTGGCCCCTCCTATCTTCTCCAGCTTCATCCCTCACTTTTCCTCCCCTCCTTTATATGCTCAACTAAGATTTATTTAGAATCTTCTATATGCAGGCAATGGGGATAAGGCAATGAGCAACCAGGTACAGACCCCACCCTCACAGAGGCTTGAATCTAGCAAGGGAGAGGCTTTAACCAACAAGAACAAAACTGCACCTAGTTTTTAAGTAACTATAAAATTACTTAATCAGAAATACGGCATTACAAAGGGGAAACCACCAGGCTCAGGGATCAGGAAAAGCTTCCCTGGAAAAGGGAAGTGGTATTTACGCTGAGAGTTTAAGGAGAAGCAAAAATGGAGCTGATAAAGAGAGAAGAGCACTGCAGGCAAAGAGAATGTGCCATAGCCAAGGGCCAGAAAAGAACTTGGGCCCTTCAAGGAAGAAGCCAGTATAGCCACAGAACAAGAACAAAGGGGGGAAGAGGGGTACAGGATAAGGTCAGAAGCAGCAGAGACCAAATCTTGCAGGGCCCAGTAAACTACTTTAAGGATTTTGGACCTGATTCTAAAAGCAAAGAAAAACAACTGAAGACTTTCAAATAGGGAAGTGACGTGACCAGAAATGTGTATGTGAAAGCTCATTTGGGTTACTGTCCAAAAAGAAAGGCCTAAGGAGGACCAGGAATAAATGTGGAAAGGTCATTAAGAACTTCTTAATAGTGTATGGATTACTGAAATAATGAATGATAGCTTGTACTACGATAGTGGTAGTAGAAATAGGAAAAAGTAGATAGATTCAAATTATGTTTAGGAGTAGACCAAACAGCTCTTGATATTGACTGGATGTGGGGTACAGGAAAGGAAGGGGTAAAGGATGACTCTAGTCTCTAGCAAGAGCACCACTCACATCCTAGCCTCCAGCCATACTGAATGACTTGCAGCTCCCTAAGCCTTCAGCCCAAGAGTGGAAATGCCCTTACATCATCCTTCAGCTACAAAGTGCCTCCTCATTCTAGCCTTACCTAACCATGCCCATCAGGTGCTTTAGTTTATGCTCCATAGCCTCTCAGCCTTGCCTTTATCACAGCACTTGGCACACTGCATTATAATATATAATATAATCGTATGTTTCTGTCTTCCCCACATGACTGAGTGCTCCCTAAGGTTAAAAATCATTTTTGGTTGTTTTAATCTCTGTATCCCCAAAGCCTAATTACTCAAACCTCTGTGAATAGATTCCCACTTCCCATCAGCTGTATGTTCCTGTTGCAGGGAACAGAGAAAGCAAGCTGAGTTCCTGGGGCCTGCTGTATGAAAGAAAAGGATATGGGAAGATGGCTTGAGCCTGAGAAAGCAGGTAAAAAAGGCAGTGTGGTTTCCTAACTGGATAAACAGAGAGCTATGAAACTGCAGGCTTCCTCCTCAAGTGTTGGTAGTATAGAACTAAAAGCCCAAACCCAGAGATGTAAATTTAAAAGAAATTAAGGATGGTGTATGTACCCACGGATGATGTATAGACTGAAAATATATAAACAGCTTCAACAATAGTTTAGAAAACAAATTACCACAGTTTACTCTGCACACATCTGTGATCATCTGAAATTTTTACTAAAAATATATTCGTATGTTATTTGTATAATTAAAAATAAAATAATAAAATGTAATGGATCCAATGTGCAGCTCAAAGAAGCTACACACTGAATAAAAACACATGCCATATGATCCAGCAATCCCACTCCTGCGCATATATCCAGACAAAACTCTAATTTGAAAAGATACACGCACCCCAATGTTCACAGCAGCACTATTTACAATAGCCAAGACATTGTAGCAACCTAAAAGTCCATCGACAGATGAATGCATAAAGAAGATGTGGAAAGGGTGTGGTGAAAAGGGAACCCTCCTCCACTGTTGGTGGGAATGTAAGTTGACACAACCACTATGGAAAACAGTATGGAGGTTCCTTAAAAAACTAAAAATAGAACTACCATATGACCCAGCAATCCCACTACTGGGCATATACCCTGAGAAAACAATAATTCAAAAAGAGACATGTACCACAATGTTCACTGCAGCACTATTTACAATAGCCAGGACATGGAACCAACTTAAATGTCCATCGACAGATGAATGGATAAAGAAGATGTGGCACATATATACAATGGAATATTACTCTGCCATAAAAAGAAACAAAATTGAGTTATTTGTAGTGAAATGGATGGACTTAGAGTCTGCCATACAGAGTGAAGTAAGTCAGAAAGAGAAAAACAAATACCATATTCTAAGGCATACATATGGAATCTAAAAAAAAAGAATTGTACTGATGAACCTAGTTGCAGGGCAGGAATAAAGATGTAGACACAGAGAATGGACTTGAGGACACGGGGTGGGAGGGGGAAGCTGGGGCGAGGTGAGAGTAGCATCAACATACATACACTACCGAATGTAAAACAGTTAGCGAGTGGGAAGCAGCAGCATAGTACAGGGAGATCGGCTCGGTGCTTTGCGATGACCTAGAGGGGTGGGATAGGGAGGGTGGGAGGGAGGGGATATGGGGACATATGTATGCATATGGCTGATTCACTTTGGTGTACAACAGAAACTAACACATTATTGTGAAGCAATTACACTCCAATAAAGATCTATTAAAAAAAAATCACTTTCCTTTTCCAAAAAAAAAAAGATGTGATACATATATATATACAGAAAATGGAATAGTACTCAGCCATAGAAAACAACAAAATAATGCCATTTGCAGCAACATGGATGGACCTAGAGATTATCATACTAAGTGAAGCAAGTCAAAAAGAGAAAGACAAATACCATATGATATCACTCATATGTGGAATCTAAAATATGACACAAATGAACTTATCTACGAAACAGAAACAGACTCACAGACGTAGAGAACAGACTTGCAGTTGCCAAGGGAGAAGGAGGGGTGAGGGAGGGATGGATTGGGAGTTTGGGATTAGAAGATGCAAATGGATATAGAATGGATAAACAACAAGGTCCTACTGTATAGCAGAGGGAACTATATTCAATATCCTGTAAGAAACCATAATGGAAAATAATATGAAAAAGAATATGTATATATATGTATAAATGAATCACTCTGCTGTATACCAGAAACTAACACAACATTGTATATCAACTATACTTCAATAAAATAAATTTTAAAAATGAAAAAGAATAAAAACACAAACTTACAAACACATTGCTTAAAAAATAAATAAAACACCTAATGGAAGAGAGAAAGCTATAAAAGATTAATTATAACTGTTATGAGAGATACTTCCTAAGCTTGAGGCCAAGGCCAAAGAAAGCCATAAAATGCTTTCTCAAATTGTCATTGTTGCTTTCATTTTAAAGACACACAGTGGAGCTAATCAATAGAACAATTTATCTCTTATTCAAATAGGCTTCCAGTTTGCGGTGGTAATATTCAAACTAGAAGAGGCAGTAGTGAGGGATTCTACCATAGCAGCAACCCCTCTGAAGCACCTTGATGTACTGGGGCCCCATGCACAACATGACATATAGGAAGTTGGGAGTTTCATTTATAAGCAATGACTGCTTTCCAAGTCATCCAGAAAACAGCTAAAGACTAAAGATATAGGAAGATAAATGGAAATTTTAAATTAAACCCCAAAGGACAAGTCCTCCTATCCCACCACCTTTGACTCATTCTTAGACAATCATGCCTCCAACTTCAAAGAGGAAATAGAAATCATCAAAAGGCCCTCCCTCATCTTCCTCCTATAATACAAACTTACCTGCATTCCCAATTATCTGTTCCTCCCTGCCCTCCAGCACAAGAAAGAGGGGTTCTCTTACCTTCTTTCAGGCTAATCCCCTTCATTTGTGCGCTGGATCCTACTTCTTTCTCATCAACTGCAAGGACTTCTCCCTGCCATCTATCTCCTTTCTTTCTTAGACCTCGAACCTATTTATCATTATGTTCCTTCCTTGAGTAGCTGAAGCAACTCTCTATGACTTCAGTACCATCTATAACAGGATGCCTTCAAGTATCTTCATCTCTGGCCTAGATCTCTCTCCTCAGCTTCAGATATCTGCTAGCCTCTAAATATCTCCACGTCAATGTCCTATAGAAATTCCAACATGTCCAAAACTAAACTCATCATCTTTCTCCTAAAACCAAGACCATCATTCACCCAGTTTCCAAGTGAGAAACCTAAGTGTTACTTTTGATTCCCTCTTCTCCCTCAGCTCCCCATGTCCAATCAAGTCCTTTGGATTTTACCTCATTAATATACTTCTGTTCACTTCTCCCCATCTGCAAAGCCATTTCCTGGTTCAGGTCCTTCTCACATCTCACTTGGATTACTGTAGCACGCTCCTACTCTTCTTATTTCTGTCTTACCCTTCTCCAAATTTTCCACAAAGCAGCCAGAGTCATATTTCTAAAGTGCACATCTGACATTTCCCTATTTAAAGCACTCAGTAGCTCCCTACTACCTTCAGGATAAAGGTCAAATTACTTATTACATGACCCTTCAAGGCCTGGTCCCAGATTACCCCACCACCCACTCCTCTATAAATTTTACCCTCAAGGCACAATGAACCCGCCATTTGCAGTTTTCCAACTACTGTGTCCTCTCCTTAGCTTCAAAAATCCCACACAGAATCCTAAAGCATCATATTGATGACTATAAACCCAAAGCAGCAAAAAACTGTCATCCTATACAAATCCTAAATTAATCTTCACTTAGAAAAATTACTTTTACTAAATTCTACAGTGCCACATAGTGGTGAGAGAGGGAAGCAAATAGCAAAGGTAAAGGAAGTGTAGGTGGAGGACACAGATGAGAACATCAAGGAGCCTGAAGTGATGTGCCTTCCCTGAGATGAATGGAGAATGTCTGTGCAGTGCTCCATGGCTGCATGTACCAGAGCACTCACGCTTACTCAGCTAGTCTTGCTCATAACATCACCCTCAGGAACTTACATCACTGGGGCTCAGGCTGCCCAGCCCATTCTCCTGCTCAGAATCCTTCCCAGACTCAGTGCCCTGGGAGGACCGGGGATGGGATGGATGAATCCAGATCTCCAGGCGAGTGGTGTCATCTCCAACATGCCGGAAAGTGGATTTCTTTCCTTTCCGCCATTGGCCAGGGCTCAGTTCCAATTCCTCGTGTTGCTTCTTTTCCATCTGTTCTGCCTGTACGACATACAAACATATAAGCTCAGACTGTCCTGGGATTCAGCCAATCAAGAGAAGTGCTCATCTCACCTGAGTTTGTTGCCCAAGAACTGTAAAAAGTAAAGACTTTGCCACAGTAGCAGAGTATCATCTGTTTTGTCTCATAAAAGTTATTAATTCTGGTTTAACCAGATGCTGTGGGCCCTGGAGAGCTCTCCTAAAGATAAGTTTGGTTCTGCATAGAGACTGACTGACTCCCATCAGCACAGCCCGAGGGGACCCCTTCAGGACATTATCAGTCGTTTCCTTAAGGACACAGAGACACTAAGAGAAACACATTCTTCTAGGAAGGAATGATTCTGCCTGCATCCCCACTCACCTTCCTTTTGGTCTCTTCAAACAAGCTCATGAGACTCTCCTTGGCAGTCAGGATAGGGTTGCTGGCAGCTAGACTGCGCATATAGTAATAGACGGCATCAAGCTTCCTCCTCTGCAGAAAAAGGTCAGAGACACTGAGTCAACCAGTTCTCTTCTGGACTCCAGCCTGAGTCAGCAGACCCAGGAAACCCTACCATCCCTCCCAACCTGTGCTCCAAGCTGTGAGGAGTTCCAACATGAAAATGAGACAACTATCCATGGGAGAAGCCATGGCGAATACATCAGAGCTCTCTTCTTGCCCAGTACTACGTCTTACATGTAGAGGTTCTCTTAAAGCCACATGCTCAGAAGCAGGAGACACGAATAAAGAGCCTCAGAAAATATGAAACCAATTATGTTTTCTTTTTAGAGAAAGAAAATGTTCAGCATGTACTAATTATTGTTTTTAAAACATTATAAATAACAATGGCAATATCACTGATTAAGCATAGCTAAGTGTGAGGTAAATGATCAGCACTCCATAGATATTATGATATTATTTCCAAACCTAAGGAAACTGCCCCACAGGGATTACTATTCCCGTTTTAATGATGAAGAGATAGGGGCTCAGGAAGATTATTACATAACTTGCCCAACAAGGTCTTAAAGCCAAATCCCAGATAAGCTAGTATTTGAACCTAGGTCTGCCTGGCTCCTAAGTTTATGTTTTCACTACAACATACTGACTCCACGAAGAAAAGGAAACAAACTATTATCCAATGCATGCAGCAAATAAATACTTCAAGTCCATTTTAAAACCAATTAATAAGTAAAAGAAAGGGAGAGGGTCAGAAAGAAGGGAATACACTGAAATAAAGGGGGAAAGAATATCAAAAAGCCTTTCTATCTTTCTATCATATACATCGTTACCTTTTCTGTCTCAAAATGCACCTAGACTACTACTTCCCTTCTCTGCCCAGCACCTACTCACTCTTTAAAAGTCCCATCTTGCATTCATCTAGCATGGTTAAAGGTGTACATTCTAAGCTTAACTGCCTGAGTCTGAATTTGGTCCTGCCATTTATTAGGTATAACCCTAAGAAAGTCAACCTAGAAAGGTTTCCTTATTTGTAAAATGAAGATATTCACCAACATATATGGCTCCTGAAAAGATTAAAATTCATATAATATATACAGTTTAACAGAACATCTGGTACCCAGTTTCAGTCAGTTAAGTGGGAGCTATCTTTAATGTTATTCCAATTACGCCACTCATTTGATTTTACAGTATTTTACCAGTTCTACAATGATTTTTTTCATATTTTAACATCTCTGAAATCAAGATACAACTCAATCACTATCTACCATCATGTCTTATCTTAATTCACATTCTTCTTTCTTAGTGGTATAGGAAATGATGTATCTAACAATCAATTGCATCAAATTGCATCAAGTCTAATTTGTATCATTGTCTGTCTATACACCTCACTTGTCTTCTCAACAATGTTTTCTTTCAGGACAGAAACCATATCAAATATTTACCACTCACAGCACCTTGCAAAGCACTGTGCACAGCATGTTCTCAGTAAATACTTGAGGTCCACTGAATGAAAGGTTACAGAAAAGCTGAGAAAGTGATCTTAAAAGACAACTGGGGGGACTTTTCTGGTGGTCCAGTGGCTAAGACTCTGCGTTTCCCATGCAAGGGGCACAGGTTCAATCCCTGGTCAGGGAACTAAGATCCCACATGCCGCCTGACGTGGCCAAAAAAACAGACAACTGGGTTAACACAGAGACAGAAAAAGAGGGACAGAGGAAAAGAACTTGAAAAGAGTACTAACTTAGGTAAGAGGTCCATGAAAGAAACACATACCAATTTAATCAGTGTAGCAACAGACCACTGAGGGAAGACACAAGATTAACACTCAAGGAACTTCCCTGGTGGTCCAGCAGTTAAGACTCGCACTCCCAATGCAGGGGGCCTGGGTTCGATGCCTGGTCAGGGAACTAGATCCCACATGCCACAACTAAGACCCCACATACCGCAGCTAAGACCCAGCACAGCCAAATAAATACATATTAAAAAAAAAAAAAAAAGATTAACACTCAAAAATCAGTTGTATTTCTATACATTAGTAATGAACAATCTGAAAAATGAGGAAAATAATTCCATTCATAATAGCATCAAAAATAATACCATACCTTTATATGTTAGGAATATTTATATCTTAGGAATAAATTTAACCTAGGAAATGCAAAACTTACACACTGAAAATGACCACACATTTCTGAAAGAAATTAGAGAAGACCTAAATAAATGGAAAACATCCTGTGTTTGTGCAGAAGACAATACTGTAAAGATGTAAATACTCCCAAAAGCAATCCACAGATTCAACGCAATCCTTATCAAAATCACAATGACTGTTTTGGCAGAAATGAAAAAGCCGATCTTAAAATCCATATGGAATTCCAAGGAACCCCAGATAGCCAAAACAATCTTGAAAAAGAAAAACAAACTTGGAAGACTCACATACCCAATCTCAAAACTTACCACAAAGCTACAGTAATTAAAACAACGTAGTACTGGCACAAAGGTGGACATATGGATCAATGGGAGAGAATCGAGAGTCCAGAAGTAAACCTATCATACATCAACTGACTTTCGACAAGGGTGCCAAGACTATTTAATGGGGAAAGAACAGTCTCTTCAACAAATGGTGCTAGGAGAATTGGATGTCCACATGCAAAAGAATGAATTGGACCCTTACTTCACACCATATACAAAAATTAACCAAAGATGGATCAAAGACTTAAATATAAGAACTAAAACTATAAAAAATGTATCCCTGTATTTTCTTCTAAATAAATAAATAATAAATCTTAACTTTTAATTTGGTTAAGAGTTTCTTAGCTATGACATCAAAGCACAAGCAACAAAAGAAAAAATAGATGAATTGGACTTCATCAAAATTAAAAACTTTTGTGGGGACTTCTCTGGTGGCGCAGTGGTTAAGACTCCAAGCTCCTAATGCAGGGGACCTGAGTTTGATCCCTGGTCAGGGAACTAGATGCCACGTGTCGCAACTAAGAGGTCACATGCCACAACTAAGGAGCCCGCCTGCCACAACTAAGGAGCCCACCTGCCGCAACTAAGACCCAGCACAACCAAATAAATAAATCTTAAAAAAAAAACTTTTGTGCATCAAAGGGCACTATCAAGAGGGTGAAAAGACAACCCATAAAATGGGAGAAAATATTTGTAAATCACATATCTGATAAACGTCAGAATATATAAAGAACTCCTACATCTCAACAACATAAAAGACAACCCAATTTAAAAATATGCAAAGGATCTGAATAGACATTTCTCCAAAGAAAATATGCAGATGGCCAACAAGAACATAAAAAAATCAGTACTCATTAGAGAAATGCAAGTCAAAACCACAATGCCATACAACTTTGAAGCAGTTAGGCTGGCTACTATTTAAACACACACACACACACAACAACAGAAAATAGTGCGTGTTAGCAAGGATGTGGAGAAACTGGAACCCTTGTGCACTACTGGTGGGAATGTAAAATGGTGCAGCTGCCAATATGGTGGTTCTTCCAAAAATTGAAAATACAATTACCACATGACCCAGCAATTCCACTTCTGAGTATATATTCAGAAGAATTGAAAGCAGAGTCATGAAGAGGTATTTGCACACTCATATTCATAGTAGTAGTATTCACAATGGCCAAAAGGTGGAAGTGTCCATCGAGAGATGAACAGATAAACAAAATGTGGTATATACATACAATTGAATATTATTCGGCCTTAAGGAGGAAATTGACATGAGCTGTAACATGGATGAACCTTAAGGATATAATGCTAAGTGAAATAAGCCAGTCACAAAAAGACAAATACTTTCAGATTCCATTTATATTAGGTAACTAGAGTAGACAAATTCACAGAGATGGAAAGGTGAAGAAGGGTGGCTGCCAACGGCCAGAGGGAGGGAAAAATAGGGAGTTGTTGTTTTAATGGGTAGAGAGTTTCAGTTTTGCAAGATGAATAGAGTTCTGGAGAGTGATTGCACAACAATGTGAATGTACTCAACACTACTGAACAGTACACTTAAAAATGGGTAAGGGGCTTCCCTGGTGGCGCAGTGGTTGGGAATCCGCCTGTTAATGCGGGGAACGTGGATTCGAGCCCTGGTCGGGGAGGATCCCACATGCTGCGGAGCAGCTGAGCCCGAGCGCCACAACTACTGAGCCTGCGCTCTAGAGCCCGCAAGTCACACTACTGAAGCCCGCAAGCAGCAACAAAGACCCAACGCAGGCATAAATAAATAAAAATTAAAAAAAAAAAAAAAAAATGGGTAAGATGGGAATTCCCTGGTGGTGCAGTGGTTAAGAATCCGCCTGCCCATGCAGGGGACACGGGTTTGAGCCCTGGTCCGGGAAGATCCCACATGCTGTGGAGCAACTAAGCCCGTGCGCCACAACTACTGGGCCTGCGCTCTAGAGCCCGCAAGCCACAACTACTGAGCCCGAGTGCTACAACTACTGAAGCCCGCGTGCCTAGAGCCCATGCTCTGCAACAAGAGAAGCCACTGCAATGAGAAGCCCGCACACCGCAACAAAGAGTAGCCCTGCTCTCCACAACTAGAGAAAGCCCGCATGCAGCAACGAAGATACAACGCAGCCAAAAACAAATAAATAAATTAATTAATTAATTTAATTTTTAAAAAATGGGTAAGATGGCAAATTTGGTTTTATGTGTATTTTACAATTAAGAAAATTTTTTTAAATTTTCTTAATTTTTAAAAAAATGGGTAAAGGACTTGAATAGACATTTTTCCAAACATCCAAATAAGCATATGAAAAGATGTTCAATATCATTAGTCATCAGGGAAATGCAAATCAAAACCACAATGACATATCACTTCACACTCACTAGATCTGTAGATGTCAACAAACTGATTCTAAAGTTTATATGGAAAGGCAAAACATCCAGGATAGCCTACACAATATTGAAGGAAAAGAAAAAAGTTGGAAGACTGACACTACCCGACTTCAAGACTTGCTATAAGGCTACCGTAATCAAGACAGTGTGGTACTGGCCAAAGAACAGACAAATAGATCAATGGAACAGAACAGAGAGCCCAGAAATAGACCTTCACAAATATAGTCAGTCGAGCTTTGACAAAGGAGCAAAGACAATTCAATGGAGAAAGGATAGTCTTTTCAACAAATGGTGTTGAAAACAACTGGACATCCACATGCAAAACAATGAATCTATACACAGACCTTACACCTGTCACAAAAATTAACTCAAAATGTACTGTAGACTTAAATGTAAAATGCAAAACTCTACAACTCCTAGAAGATAACATAGGAGAAAATCTAGGTAACCTGGGTTTAGTCATGCCTTCTTAGATACAACACCAAAAGCACAATCCATGAAAGAAAAAGTTGGCAAAGTTAGATTTCATTAACCTTAAAAACTTCTGCTCTGTGAAAAACACTAAGAAAATGAAAAGAAAGCCACAGACTGAGAGAAAATATTTGTAAAACACATGTCTGATAAAGGACTGGTATCCAAAACATAAAATGACTCTTAAAACTCAACAATAAGAAAACAAACAACCCAATTTAAAAATGGGCAAAAGATCTAAACAGACACATCACCAAAAATACACAGATGGGAAATTAGCATATGAAAAGATGTTCTACATTGTATGTCATTAGGGAATTGCAAGTTAAAATGAAGTTTAACACAAATAGGATTTTGCACACCTATTAGAATGAGGAAAATCCAGAACACTGACAATACCAAATGCTGACAAGGATGCACAGCAATAGGAACTCTCATCCACTGCTGGTAGGGATGCAAAATGGTACAGCCACTATGGAAGACAGTTTGACAGTTTCTTCCAAAACTATATATACTCTAACCACACAACCCAGCAATCACACTCCTAAGTATCTACCCAAATGAGATGAAAGCTTATGTCCACACAAAAACATGCACACGAACGTTTATAGCACTTTTATTAATAACAGTCAAAACTTGGAAACAACCAAGATGTCCTTCAATAGGGGAATAGATAAACTGTGGTACATCCATATAATGGAATATTACTCAACAACAAAAAGAAAAGAGCTATCAAGCCACAAAAATAACCCTAAACGCTAAGTGAAAGAAGCCAATATGAAAAGACTACATACTGTATGGTTCCAACTATATGACATTCTGGAAAAGACAACACTGTAGAGACAGTAGAAACATCAGTGATTGCCAAAGGTTTGGGGGAGGGAAGAAGGATAAAGAGGTGGAGGGTGGAGCACAGGATATTTTTAGAGCAGTGAAAATATTCTGCATGATAATATAATGGTGGATACATGTTATTATACATTTGTTCAAACTCAGAGTGTGCAACAGTAAAAGTGAACCTTAGTGTAAGCTATGGACTTTAGTAATATAATAACATACCTATACTGGCTCATCAACTGTAACAAATGTACTACACTAATGCAAGATGTTCATAATAGGGAAAACTGAGAGCTGAGGAAGTATATGGGAACTCTCTGCACTTTCTGCTCAATTTTCTGTAAACCTAAAACTGACCAAAAAAAGAAAAAAAAACATTAAAGAAGAAAAAAAAAGTCCTCAAGTGGGGAGGAGGGAACCCACAATGAGGTATCACTTCATACCCACTAGGTTGGTCATAATCAAAAAAATGAAAAGTCACAAATGTTAGCATGAACATGAAGAAACCAGAACTCTCCTACACTGCTGGTGGAAATGTAAAATGGTGCAGCCACTATTGAAAACAGTTTGGCAGCTTCTCAGAAAGTTAAACATAGAATTACCATATGACCCAGCAATTCCATTCCTAGGTACAGACCATAATTAATGGTTAATTTTGTTACATGAATTTTACGACAATTTTTATTAAAAGCCATTGAGGGGAAAATTTTTTAAATTATATTTTCTAGTTAACAAGAAAAAAAGCAATTCATTAGATGATTACAAAGAAGAAAAACTGGGAAAAGAGACAAGAAATGAGAGAGAAGGGAAAACAGAAGGTGGATAAGAATAAAGGGGAGAGAAAAATAAAGCCACAAAGAGGGGTGAAAAAAAAATCTCAATGCATATCACAAAGAGAATAGGACAGAGGTAAAAAGCAGAGACAGAGAGATTCAATAGATTCTGCAGGAAGTGTATCTGTAAACCACATTACTTAATCAACAATTTCAATCCATAATTAAGTATTAGGAATATTTTTGAATCTTTGTAGAATAAAAATATCAATTCAAACACTCTTTATTTGGGCAATGACTTTTACAGCATTAAGAAAACTCTCCCTGCTAACGAGCACGTTAGCTGCTTCTTAAACCTTTGGTACTTACCAGTGGCCCCTCCCCCTCCCCCTTGAAGTCAGCTTCCTCACTAGGGGCTCTGTCAGCTCCCAAGGCTCACCTTTAGAGGCACATTCAGAGGAGTTTGGTAAGATCTAAGGAGGTACAATTTGGCACTTACTGTGCTTCTGCTAAGGAGACTCCTTAGGTGAAAAGCTAAGACGAATAAGGGGATGATCTGAGGAAAGGAAGGAAGGATGTACTTCGGGCTAGTTGAGGACTTTAAAGGGGAGAGATAAAGGGAGCCTTATTTTCCTTCTAGAAATGAGTAACCTAGTTCAACCTAGGGAAGGGAAACAATACAAGATTCAGAGCAGAAACCTTGGTCAAAAACAAAGAGCAATGTTTGGCTGGAGAATAAGCATTCCCCTAGGAACTTAAGTGCAATAAAAGTGGATTCAACTGAAGTGAGGGATCCCTGACAACTTACCTCTGAAAGTAACAGTAACAAAAGGAGTTTGAGGATGGGAGGCAGAAGGGGATATGCTTTGGGTCATAGTGTTCAGATGAAATCTAGCTCCAGGAGCTGATGCTATCAAAATCCGTATTTCTAACATACTGCCTGCAAAATACTTCCCCATCCAAGATTTCTTACCGTATACACTGCCAGCAGAGCCAACTGGTTATAGGGGCGCCCATTCTTGGGAGCAATGTGCTGGGCTTTCAGGTACCAGCTGTAATAGAGAAACAGTATTAAAAAAAAAAAAAAAAAAAGTTCTCTATCAATACTTTCCCAATTCATCACCTGATAGCCCTTACTACTTAAGCTGTAACCTTGGAGTGGTAAAGCACGAGGCCAATAGGGTCACCTGTAGGACATATATATAGGAGGCAGCTCAGGTGGCCCACTGCTCTTAATAGGGCTTGGATTAAAGCCACACAGGGAAGAGGAATAACGAACAAGAGGCAACAGTACCTGCGTGCTTTCCCGTAGTTTGCCGTGTCATTGGCTTGCTCCCGATATCTGGCAATATCTCCTTGGCAAATCATACATCGTTGGGCACTGATCAAGGCATATTTTACCTTCAGGAAAAACGATCAGTTAGTAGCATATACCCAAGAAACTCTAACTTCAACCCCAAAGGACAGGGATGGGGTCAAAATAACAGAGCAGCCTTAATAATAAGGCACCAGTAGTCCTCAACAAAGCAAAAAGTTTTCAGTCTAAACTTGACTAGAAAAAAAAGCCAACAATGTGATGCAAAATTTACTGAGAAAGTGCAAAAGGGAGAGGAGGTCATTCGTATTTCGAGTCCCAGTCAAGTGGAAGAAAACATTCTGACTCTCTTTGTAGTAGCTGTGTGATCTCAACTAAGTCTTTGGGACTCAGTTTCTTCAACGGAATATAAAAATACCTATTTCATAGGGAAACTGTAGGGAATAAGTGTAAAAATACAAATTATAAAGTGACATACAGGGAATTCCCTGGAGGTCCAGTGGTTAGAACTTGATGCTTTCACTGCTGTGGGCCTGGGTTTGATCCCTGGTTGGGGAACTAAGATCCCACAAGCCACGCAGTGCGGCCAAAAAGAAAAAAGTGATATACAAATATTAAAATAATTGTTTACTCTGTTCTTTTCCTGCCATCATCTTTCGCTCCTCAAACTGTTAATACCACTGTATTGTGTTACTGCATTGCATCCCCTTTGCAAGACAATAATAATTCCCTAAAACAATGTTACCCTTTAGCAAACACCTACAATATGCCAGGACTGAGTAATACTACATATGTTTCCTCACTGATGCGCTTGGCATCTGTCACTCAATGAGAAAACAAAAGAGTAAACCCTTAACAATCCCAAGACACGTACCCAACCAAAAAAACCTTCCTAAGGGACATCACTTCATAAGATATAATACCACTCCACCCACAGACAAGAAACTACCATGTCACTGAATAAAGTAGATACTGACCCCACAGGAAGGCTCATTTACTAGCTAAGTGAGTAGCTACTGCACATCAGCCTCCTAACACATAACTCAAAAGTATGCCTCAGCAAAGTTATACATCACTACATGTCATACACCTTCAGAGTTCTGACTACTCCACACATTCTCTCTATGAATGAACACCAAGAATCCTTGGTATTTAACCGGTAAAGCACCAAGGAAACCGCTATGTTTCCACTCTACAGCCACTTTGCTACCTCAATGGGGGGGAAGAAAAAAAAACAAATTCGGCCAAAGGCTCTCCACTATCCTCAGAATAAAGTACTAGATGGTCCAGCCTCTGCTCACGTCTCCAGCACAACTTCCCCTCTCACTCTCTGTGCCTCAGACTAGGCTTTTCTCAGTTCCCCTATCACATGGTGCTTTTCCCACTGCAGGACCTTCACATGTACCATTCCTATTGCCGAGAATACACCCTTCACCTGGCCAAGGTCTCCGGTCTTCAGCTTCAGCTTAACTGTGACTTCCTCAGGCCTCTATGATCCTCCAAGCCCCTTCACACCATACCCCCCAACATCCTCTGCAGAAGACAATGCATCTGCAATTACCAATGCAACACCTGTACTCATCCCTAATCAAACTCTAAACTCTGAGAGCTGGGAACATGGCTTTCTCGTTCCACACTGAATTAGGTGTGCCTAGAATGGCACCTGGCGTGGAGGAGGGACTCAACAGATACTTGCTGACTAGTAATAGAACCTGTGTATGGCAATTCATCAGAAGGAGCAGAAAGGCAAGAGGAAGCCTCTGCTCCATAAATCACACTCCTTTCTCTAATGGATCAACCTCTTCCTCTCCCCTGGCCCTTTCCTCTCAACATATAATTACGCTAAAGTCTCTCCAAGCTTAGAAACAAACTTCTCTTGACACTATGTCTTTTGACTACTATCTTCCCTTCTTGCCTTCACAGCCTTCTTAAAAGAACAGTCTAAGTTACCCTCTCATTATACCTGCTGCCCCACTTCTCACTCACTACAATCTGGTTTCCATCCTCTCCAACTAATATAACTCGTGATAAGATCATCCAATCCAATGGACAGTTTTTAGTAATCTTAACATTTGAGGATTTTACAGCACTTGACAATTTTACCCACCACCACCTTAAAAATCTGACCCCCTGCTCTCTGGCTAGCTTTCCTAGCTTCCCAACTTCTGCTTCAACTATCACCTACACATTGATGACTTCTGAATCTCTATCACCAGCCCAGCTCTTTCTCCTGAGCTCCAGACAGACCATAACATTCACTTGTTCATTTTCAAGCTCCTCCACCTAAGCTGATCCAAAACTAAACTAATCTCTTCCTTCTCAGCCTCTCTCCTAGGGCACAAAATGGGAGATGATCTGGTCTCCTCATGCCTCCAATCTCATCATTCACACCTAACCAGCCAGCAATTCAATTCTACTCCCTTATATCTTTCCAATCTGTCTCCTCTTCTCCACCTCCACTACCTCTACCTCAGTTCAGGCCCACACCTGACCCTCCTACTTCCACTCTTGCCCAAACTCATCCATTTGCCAGAGTGACTGGTTCCAAGAACAAATCTATGCTATCCATTTGTTGAAAATCGATCAATAGCTCCTCACTGCTTTCAGGAAAAAATCCAAACTCTTCAGCGTGGCATGTAAGAGATTAGTGATCCATCCCTTCCTACTTCATCAGCTTTACCTCCTCCAACAGCCCAATCCACATTACAGACAACAGCATGCTGACTTCTTACACCTTCCCAACAAGGTATGAGTCTCTCACTGTGCCCTGTATCGAAACTGCCCCTTCCACTCCTAGTCATGTTTCAAACTCAACTTGACAGTCTCTAAGAAACCTTCCTTGACCCCCACCAGTCTAAAGCAGATTCAATTCCTTCCATGCCCCTTCAACACTCTATATATGCCACTGCCGTAGTACTCATGACATTACGTTACAGTTGTTGGTTTAATTGGTCTGTTCCCCCACAGGGCTGTATCTTTCATTCTTGTATACTCAACACCTAGCATAGTGCCTAGCACATAACTAACACCAGATAAATGCTTACTAAGTGAGTGAATAAATTTAAGATAAAGAAGCTGGCTTACTGTCTTTCGTAATGGCTTGCTGCGAATGGCAAGACCGTCCATGTAGTCCTCCAGTTTGAACTTGTAAGTAACCTGCAGCTTCTGAAGCAAACTATCAAAGAAGTCACTACCCTATAAAGAGAAAAAATAAGGATCAGCCGAATCAGCCTGTTCTGATCTAATCTACCCAGAAACTGGGGCAAGTGACCCTTTCACAGTTTTGCTAATGCTCAGCCATCTGATGTAAAAGGAGGCATATACAGTATTTAGTGGCCACCAACTAAGCACAAGACAAACTGATAGCATAAGCCTTTCCGTGGTTTTAAAGATATGAAAACACACACACACACACACACACACACACACACACACACACTCCAGCTAAGACATTCAGAAAGCTTCCAAACTCAAAACTAACTCCAATTGTAAGTTATGGTGTCAAGGAAGTAACAGACGTAGGGTAGGCCTAAACCCAAGAAAAGAGCATACGGTTTGTTGTCAATGTTCTGTTATAAAACATAGTATTTTGGGTGGTAAAAAACCCATCACAACTAAAGGATGTTGAAGTCTTTATCCTGAGAACATAAAGATGATGGTTTACCTCATCCAAGAGCTCCAAAAGTCTGTTCCGAATCTGTTCTGGGTTCTCAACATTCGGATCCTTGAGAAGCTGCCTGAACTTCTCAATCACCTGATAGAAAGCATTCTTCCACAGGATCTGATCCACATTCTGATTATCAGAGAACTCAATATCTAATAGAATACAGCGCTCATATAGCTGCAGCAGTTCAGCTCTGGAATAAAATACATGCAACTTCTAGCTCCAAATACACCACAGGAGAGGCTAGACCCAAGATCTGAGGTTCCTACAAATCAAACACTTCCTTGGCAGGAAATCCAAAATGCCACCAGGTATAGTACTCACTCTAGTTTCTATTCTGCACAGCAGAATGTCATTCTAAAGACAGTTATGTCTAGGAAAGTAGTTCTTCCCCATATGCCTCCACCTAAATTTAACAGCCAAAGTAAAATCTTCACCACAAGTTACATGTTGTTCATTTCTTGGCACTTTAGAAAGTCTTTCCTTTTCCATATCCAGATTCCATGTTCTCTTAAAGATTTTTTTTCTTCTTAAAGAAAAAGTGGGAAACATTAATCATTTCTAGGACTAGAAACAAAATTTTCTGTTCCGTTCTTTTTCCAACTCCCCTTCCCTTACAAAACTCAATGTGAAAGGGAGATAACACCCAGCAGCTTACCTAAAACGTTTCTATCTTCCTCAGCCATGGGGGCCTGCACACCTCCAGCTTATCCCCATTCCCCTCTAGCCAGGATGGAACCCACCGTACCTGAGCTGAGCCATCTTCTCCAGGCCCTCAGGACTGATGCGGTCCCTGGAGAGCAGGTTGCTGAGCTGCAGTTCTTGGTTGTCAGCCACCCGGAGAAGCCGATGAAGTTCCTGCTGCTGCATGCTCCTCATGTGTTGCTCCATCTCCTCAGGACTCATGGTGCTGGCAGGGAGGGGGCTACAGACATACTGTCCTGATGGAGTTGGGTAGCCTGGGTAGTAAGGCGCTGGGTACACACCATTTGTAGGGCCCACCGGGTACTGCAGAGGGCTATAGCCTGTGTAAGGATACTGGGAGGCGGGGCCTGGTGTCCGGGGGTAATAATAAGGGTTGTCTGAGTTTTGAAACTTATAGTAAGATGCTTGGGCCTGGCGTGAGTCACCCCAAGAGGTAGGGCTGACTTCATCATCAGTGTCCAAGAAATGTAGCTGCGGTGTCTGGCTCTTTAGAGCAGGTTTCTGATCAGGATTGTTTGGGTCCCACAGTCGTCGAGTGGTGCCTCCTCGGCCCCAACTCCGAGATCCCTTACTACCAGATCCAAATAAAAGCCGAGGTCCCAAAGGCGTAGACTCTGGAGAACCGGCTGAATTGACAGACAGGGTGGTATGGGCAGGCAGAATCAGAATGCCACGGCCACGACCCCGAAGTTCTTGTCTCAGGTTTTTGGACTCCTGCTTCTCAGAGCCTTTGCCCCCACTGCTCAAGCCTTTGTCTGACTTTAACCTATCAGAATCCTCCCTGGCTGACCTCACCATGGGGGAATCTTTGTTCATGGTTTCTGCATCGAAAGTAACGCGAAGAGTGCCTCGATTTTCTTTACCATTGCTTTTCTGCTCTCCCTCCCCACAGCCAGACCAGCTTCTTTCTAAATGTTTCTTCCTTTCTGAGCTCCTCCGTGGCCCATCAGACTCATCAATTCTGTCCTCATCCAAGGAGTCAGTTGAGGACATAGATACTTGTTTCTTCAGTCGTGGCCTCTCCTTGGTCCGATCCTGGCGGCGGCGGCGACTTCCATTATCAGTGAGGCCAGTCCCCTCGGCACTGTTGTTGCTACCCGCTGAGCTGGTACTGCAAGTGCGGTAGCGGTTCCTTCGTTTGTCTGAGCGGGAGTAGCGCTTCGCAGAACCTGGCTGCCCCTGAGCTGGGTCATCATTCACCTTCTTCACGCCCTCCCCTTTTTCAACCCTCTTTCCTTTTTCCCCCTTTGCAGCCCTTATTCTGTCACCACTTAGGCTCTTTTCTGCCTCCTCTTTGTCTGGCTTGTTCAAAACCTCCTCTTTCACATTTCCCCTACACGCATCTTCCTCTACTCTCAGTTGTTCTACCTGGTTGAGGATTTCTTCCTCATCCACCCTGCTGGTCGATTCTTTGGTAACAGTCTGCAAACGCCTTCCAGGCTGATAGATCTGCATGTCAGGTTTCTTTGTTCTCTTGATAATTCTTAAACTTCGATCCTCTTGCCCAACAGTCCTAGGAAAAGACTCCTGTGCCCGAGTATTTTCTGGGTCTACAGGACCATTTTGCTGTGGGCTGTCTTTGCAGACATCTTTAATGAGCTGTGTACCACTTCCAACAGCAGAAGAATCTCTGTCATTAACAATTTCATCCTTAAATTCGTGACTCCCAGAGGGTTCCTTGATTTTAGGTCTGTTCCTTAGTCGGGAAAGACCAGGCTTATAGATTTCCAGATCTGGGCGCCTGTTATCTTTGCGCTGCCTGGGCTCCTTCATGTTTTCTGTGATGTTGGAGAGAGTGTTGGGGAGGAAGAGGTAGAAGAATAAAGGGGAAGGAAAGGAAAAGGAATTGTCATTAAAAGTCAAGCAAAAGGGGGCTTCCCTGGTGGCGCAGTGGTTGAGAATCTGCCTGCCAATGCAGGGGACACGGGTTCGAACCCTGGTCTGGGAAGAACCCACATGCCGCAGAGCAGCTGGGCCCGTGAGCCACAATTACTGAGCCTGTGCGTCTGGAGCCTGTGCTCCGCAACAAGAGAGGCCGCGATAGTGAGAGGCCCGCGCATCGCGATGAAGAGTGGCCCCTGCTTGCCACAACTAGAGAAAGCCCTCGCACAGAAACAAAGACCCAACACAGCCATAAATAAATAAATAAATAAATTTTTTAAAAAAGATACACACAATTGTATCCCAATAAAACTTCAAAAAAAAAAAAAAAAAGTCAAGCAAGAGGGACTTCCCTGGTGGTCCTGTGGTTAGGTATCCACCTGCCAGTGCAGGGGACACGGGTTCGATCCCTGGTCAGGGAACTAAGATTCCACGTGCTGTGGGGCAACTAGGCCCGCACGCCACAACTAATGAGCCTGCGTGCCACAACTAGAGAGAAGCCCACGCACACTGCAACGAAGAGCCCACACGCCGCAACAAAAGACCCCACATGCCACAACTAAGACCCGATGCAGCCAAAAAATAAACATTAAAAAAAAAAAAAAGTCAAGCAAGAATTACACGTTGAAATGTTAATACTGGTAGACAAGGAAGGAAATTTCTGCAGAAACAGAAATTCTACTAGGTTTACAATATTTGTTCAGCAACTGGCAAAACTAAGAACTTAACTGTGTTGGAGCTACCTACACCTGAGCTGGGGAAACAAGGAATAAAACCTACATTCTCTTGTTACCCAAACCATATTCGGATCCACAAGACCCCAAACTACCTAATCATTGATAGAATAAAAGATCTTTAACCAGTTCTGCATTGGACTGTTCTCTGCTATAGAGCCCTCAGCTCCATCTTGGTCTCTTCTTCTGCCTCTAACATTTTTCCAGTGTGGCTGAGTCCTTTTAACATACTAATGGGTCGGGGGTGGGGGGGAGGGCAGAGAAAAAGAGGGGTATGCATAACAATCCACAGTTCTGGACATCTCTGGAGAAAAAATTTGCAACTCCAGTCACTGAACTTGGCCAGGACAATCCTCTTCTTTAGGATTTCAACTACCCAATCACATACCTCCTGTTGAAGCAAACAGGAAGCAGTTCCTTTCACATTCTTCAACTCCACTCATGCTCACCAACTCTCTAACAGCAGCCAGCAGGGTCCTTCCAAGGAAATACTGCTCAGACAGTCATCATTAGAATACTGAGACTAACTGCTACTATGATGACGTTATATAAGGAAAAAGTTCCATAAAGGAGCTTTCCCTGGAGGATGATGGAAGTATTGCGACATGCTCTCAAAATACCAACCACTGGGGCACTCAAGAATAAGAGAACAGGGCTTTAGAAACCACTCTCCAGGCACCAGGAACTTACAGAATGACAGATAAGCAAGCATCAATTTTTTTATCTGTTACATTTATCTGTTAAGGGGAGAGTCTACTGTAAATGGCCACTAAACTGTTCAGTGGGGAAGAAACAGGAATTAGTGACATTACAGAGTATACTCAAAATGGAATGTTATAGAAAATCCTACTACTGTTCTATAAACACAAATGCAAACAAGCTCATAACAGGGATCACATGCTCCAGCATTTACACCCATGGGTGTAACGAAATTGGAAAAAAAACAAAAGCACAAAACCCTGAAGTTTAAGATACTGCTTCAGTATTTTCTGAAGTCTAAAAGACTGCTTCATCCACTACGAACAAAGGTAAAGCAGTTAACTCCAGAAGAGCTCATCCTCAGCAGCCTGTGTAAGTTGGGGGGTGGGGTGGGAAGAGCCACTACCACTTTCCAGAGAGGAGGGAGAAAACAACCTGAATAATCCAATGCACATGACCCATGAAAACCAATTTCACAGACTTCGGCCACAAGCCTGCAGGAGTATAACTACCATTCTACACGACTCCACTGCCTAACCAAAGAGAGGCGAGACACCAGAATCTTCCTTGGTGCTTTCCTGGTGTGGCTGGAGACTTTAACTTGCAAGTTGAACACTCTCCCTGATAAAAACTGCTCCCACACATGCCAAAGCCAAACCAGAGTAGAGTAAGCTCTCTGAGGTCCTGGATCCCTCCGGTGGCGCAGCCTTCAGAAGCCTGCCTTGGGGGGGAAAAGTTCAGCAAGGAAGTCCCAAGCTGTTGAACCTTTCTCCTCGATGTTCCCAGCTCCTTCCAAAGCTAAAGAAACGACGGGGCAGGCCTACGGATGACTCCTCGAGGAACCATACACCCCGGGGGCCTCCACCAGACCCCGGAGCCCACTCCTTTCCGCGTCCCCTGACGGCTGGGAATCCTGTGAGAGGGCTAGGGCAATGGGGAACAGTCACCTTCGCCGTGAGAAAGGGGGCGGAGGCAGGAACTTGGGCTGGGCTCGCCCGAAGGGGCCGGAGCTGGCAGAGCCCGACCCCACACCGGCTCTCTGGCTGGTAGAACGGGGAGGGACCGCCCTCGGCCCCCGCCCCCAGTGTTGGGGGAAGGGGCGGGGGCTCCGGAGCGCCGCGAACTGAGCGGGGAGGAGGCAGAGGAGGAGAGGGAGGCGGGGCGGGCAGGCCCGGCCCAGGAGCTGGGCGGCGCGACTCACCTCTGCTCCCGGCCTGCGGAGCCAAAGTGGCCAGGATCCCTCGCAGCTCCGACGCGGAGATCCGGACACGCTCCAACCCCTCCGCCATCTTCGCAGCTGCTGCTACAGCTGCAGCTACTCCGCCAGCGCCGCGCGCAGCCAGGAAACCACGACGGACGGGCGGCGCGCGCGCTCACCCACCTCCCACCCTTTTCCCCGCCCCCTCCCCCTCCCGCTCCCCTCCCCAAACGACGGTGGCCGCACTGGGAGGAAAAGCGCCGAAAGCACGTTCGGTCGGGAAGAGGCGGGCCGCGAGCCTGGGCGGGGGCAGCCGGGTGCCGCGCGTGCGCAGAGGTGTGGCCGGGAAGGTGCGCTGAGGCGGGAGTTGGAGGCGCGGCGCCTGGGAGGTGAGGTGAGGTCTGACCCGGCCGAGCCAGGCCAGGCAAGGCGGGCGTTCGCTGCGGTGGCTGCTCTTGCTGCCGTGGTGGCCTTCGAGGACACCGGTACCAGCCTGGGGCTCGGGTTGACGGGGGCCTTCACCGTCCGGCCCTTTCCAGTCATCTTAGGCCAGGGTCTCCCGCCACAGGCCCGGACTAGTGCCCCAGGCTTTTACTCTGCGACCTTCAAGATCTTGTAGGGTAGTTAGTATTATGCCCCTTTTTTTCCTTTTTTTTTTCTTTTTTTAAGATGAGGAAACTGAATCCCAGAGAACCGTAGCAAATTGCCCAGGGTGACACAATCGATAATTACCAGAGACTCAAAAGTCTTGTCCTTTATGGCAATCTACGTCCCACACTTCGTGACTTTTTTTTTTTTTTAAATACAGTATAGATGGCTCTTGCTGAGGGAAGGGGTTGTGTGGAAATAAGTCAGGAGGTGTTATGAGTCGATTTGGGAATTTCTGTATCACTGTGGATTCTGGGAAAAATTACTTGACTTTCCTGGATCTCAGGTTGATTTTTTTTTTTTTTTTTTTTCATCTTTAAAATGTAACTGGATCTGAATACTGGTACTTTACCTGTTTGTTCATGAGCCCCGTGTTCAGAACTGTGGTGGAACTCCCTCCTCTTGCAAGGCCGCTTCCCTCCACCTCTTGCTCCTTCCCAGTCCCGCACAACCTATTGGACCTCTGCACCATCAAAGAATAGTTACCGATTATTCCTTAGACTGGGCCTAAAAGATTTAAACAATCTCTGACAACTCATTCAATTCCTATTAGGCGGCAGACGCTTCGCCTCCACGAAGTTCTCAACAGATGGAGAAAGTCAATAGATAACAAAAGAAGAGGAGTGATTGGAGTGGTCAGAGCAAATGGCAATCTTTAAAACAGATATGAAAGAAATAGGAGAAAAATGTTTAAAACTAATTTGTTTTCATAGTGAAATTGACGAGGACATTGCAACAGTTTTTTCTTTAATGGAAAAATAATCTGAAGAAAACTTTCTTAGGAAAAACACCATTGACAAATTAATACAGCAGTATAAGTGAGCTGCAGATGAGATATGCCAAAAGTTAAACCAGCTCAAAAAATTTTATGAGAACTCAGAGGGAAAATATAATAGATAGAAACTATTGAGAGGTAAAGGTACGAGATATGGAGAATGGATCCAGAAAACTAATAATCAAATATGAGTCCAGAAGGTGATAACAGAACTGACTGAGGAGGAGCAATAATCAAATATATAATAGAAGAAAATTTACTAAGTTGATGGAAAATTTGGATTTAAGACTTAAATTCAACCCTCAGATTTAAAGGGTTCATGAAATACCAGGTAGAAATAAGTGAAAAGACAACCATATTTAGACCTGTATCACAATGAAAGCTGAGTTTAAAGAATAAAAATACATGCTGATATATTCAAGATACATTGTTAATTTTTTAAGCCAATTGCAGAACAAGATATAGAGTATGGTTCTGTCTGAGTGCAGCAAAACCATTTGTTGCATACGTAAATTTCTATATAAATACATCAAAAAAGATGTGGAAGATTACATGCCAAACTTTTTTAAATGGTTATCTTGGGAATTCCCTGACAGTCCAGTGGTTAGGACTCCAAGCTCTCACTGCCGAGGGCCCAGGTTCGATCCCTGGTTGGGGAACTAAGATCCCACAAGCTGCACAGCACGCCCAAATAAATAAATAAATAAGTAAAAAGAATGAAAGTTAATAAGCTACGTATTCAACAAGGATAGAAAAAGAAAATAAAAATAGAGGAAGAAATAAAATCAGAAATAATAAAGGAAAAAGAACAGCACTTGATAAATTGAAGCACTCATTCTTCAGAAATAGACATTAAAATAGACACATTTCTGGCAAAAAATTTTGAAAATTCAAAAGACATCCTACCAAATGCTTCATAGGTAATGCAAACTTAGCTCATCAAATCTCTCATTTTCCCCTAAAATATTTGTTTCTTTGCCAGCCTTATATCTCAGTAAATTATACCACCATCTAAGTCAAAACCCAAGAGTTATCCTTGACACCTCCCTCTCCCTCAGTCCCCACATTCAATTCAATATCAGGATATGTCTTTTCTATATCTGTAGTGGTGACGTATGGAGTTCATCACCTCAACATTTTCCCCTTCCTTTTCTCTTGAAAACTGTCCCTTACTCTCACTCAGAAGTACTTTCTCTTTTCCTTTTTCTATTTCCTATTTTCCTTTCTTTCCTCTTTTACTCCCTTCATTTGCTTCTATTTTTCCCTCAGGTGCAGAGATTTGAGGCAGTCCTGCTGTTCAGTTCACATTATCATCAACAAGGCCTTTCTCATTTTATCTTTTTTTCCTTCATTCCAATTCCCAGTCATGTTCCTTCCCTCTTCCTTCAGTAGCCACTCTAATGTGTTTGATACATGTCCTTGGATATACATGTATCTTTGAATAATATATAGTATTGTTTTGTATATGTATGTGTTTTAAATGTACATATTTGATATTATGTTATAGAAATCATTGTTTCTATTTCATGTTTCTGTAAATACTTCTATTGCATAGTATTGTCTTAAATGACCTCACACCCTTGGCCACTGGGCCTGGGCCTAGATGGGCCAATCAGCGTCCCTACCCAGAATTTTTTTAACTGAAACTAAGAAAAAAAAGAAAATCCCTCTCCAGTTGGAAGCCGTAAAATGTAAAACACAGGAGCTGTCAGCAGCCATGTGTCCTGCCATACCGAACCAGCTGGTCTGCAGTGAAAAGAATCAAACCGACATGCAGAAAGCAGCAGAGGTGAGAAACAATGAGAAAGTCCTGGAAAATCTCAAAGTCCCTAGTTCCAGTTGTTCCTGATGTGCCATGTTCCTGCCCTTCCCATGGTTCAACTCTTCCTTGGATTCCATGAGCCAGTAAATTCTCATCACCTCCCTCTTGTGCCTAAGCCAGTTCAAATTGGGGTTCTATCACTCGTAACCAAGAGGTCTAACTAATTATAATCTCCAAAATGTATGTGCGTGTGTGTTTTTTAACTGTGGTAAAATACACGTAACATGAAATATACCATCATGACCATTTTTAAGTGTACCGTTCAGTAGTGTTAAGTACATTCACATTGTTGTACAACCAATCTCCAGAACTCTTTTCATCTTGCAAAACTGAAACTATACCCATTGAACAACAACTTCCCATTGCCCCATCCTCCCCACAGCCTCTTACAATCACCGTTCTACTTTCTATGGATTTGACTACTCTAGGTACCTCACATAAGTGTAACCATATGGTATTCGTCTTTTTGTGACTGGCTTATTTCAATTGGCATAATATCCCCAGGATTCATCCATGTTATAGCACATGTCAGAATTTCCTTTTTTAAGGCTAAATAATATTTTGTTTTATGTATATATCACATTTTGTTTATCCATTTGTCTGTCGCTGGATACATGGGTTGCTTCCACCTTTTGGCTATTAAGAATAATGCTGCTATGAACATAGTTGTACAAATATGTCTTTGAGACCCTCATTGAATTCTTTTGGGTATATAACCAGAAGTGGAATTGCTGGACCATATGGTAATACTGTTTAATTTTTTGAGGAACTACCATACTGTTTTCCACAGCAACTGCACCATTTTACATTTCTACCAACAGTGCACAAGGACTCCGGTTTTTCTACATCCTGCCAACACCTGTTATTTTCCCAGTTTGGGGGTTTTTTAAATAGTAGCCATCCTAATAGGCATAAGGTGGTATCTCACTGTGGTTTTGATTTGCATTTCTCTAATGATTAGTGATGTTGAGCATCTTTTCATGTGTTTGTTGGCCCTTTGTATATCTTTTTTGGAGAAATGTCTATTCAAGTCCTTCGCCCATTTTTCCATGGGTTTGTTTTTCCAAAATGTATCTTGAATGATTATTTTTTTCTACCTCCACTTTCACCATCCAAGCCCCCCTGTTGTTTTTCGTGTGTATTACAACTCTAATACTTCATAACTGGATACCTTGATTCCACTCTTATATCTTTCCTTTTCATTCATTGCAATGTAGCAAGTGATGTTCTGTAAATATGGATTCTAACATGTCACTTACCTGCTCAGAATTCTCCAATGGCATTTTTAAAAAAATTTTTATTGGAGTATAGTTGATTTACAATGTTGTGTTAGTTTCCACTGTACAGCAAAGTGAACTCTTTTTTAGATTCTTTCCCATATAGGTCATTACAGAGTATTGAGTAGCATTCTCTGCTATACAGTAGGTCCTTATTAGTTATCTATCTTATATATAGTGGTGTGTATATGTCAGTCCCGATCTCCCAATTTATCCCTCCCCGCCCCCTCCCCTGGTAACCACAAGTCCAATGGCATTTTATTGCTCTTAAAAAAAAATCCATGGACTTCCCTGGTGGTCCATTGGTTAAGATTCCACGCTTCCACTACCGGGGGCGTGGGTTCAATCCCTGGTCTGGGAAGTTCTGCATGCCGTGAGGTGCGGCCAAAAAAAACTTCCATGAGTCATGGTCCCTTATGATCTAGACTCTGCCAACTTCACTCTCCTTATCTCTTATCACATTTCCCATTGATCACATTTTCAGATACATTGACCTTTTAATTCCTGGAAAATGCCAATCTCTTTCCCTCCTTAAAGCCTTCACATAATATTATTATTCCCTCTACCTGAATCACTTTCCCCACTACTCTGCCCATTCATCTTTTAGGTCATAATTTAATTTTACTTCTCAAGAAAAAAAAAACTAATTATTCACAAAATAATAAAAATTCACTTCTACATAGAGAGTCTTCATTGACCTCCTTCACTGATCTAAATAAGGCCTCCCACTATAGTATCCTATCATAATACACTTCCCTAAGTTAACACATCAATGTTTGTAAATACATATTTAATTGGATTGTTTGTTAGACACCTCTCCAATACATTGTAATCTTTATGAGAGGAGGAACAAGTCTACTTTTCTAATACTATATCCCCAGATCAAACAGTATCTGACACAGAAGGTGCTCAAATTTGTTGAATGAATGAATACCACAGATATGAAAAATACTTAGAAATATTAATATGTACAGCTTTATACTAATAAATTTTAAATTAAGTGATTTTACAAAAAAAAATTACTTAAATTAATTCAGGAGGAGATGGCAAATCCATATAAACCGGTAACTATGAAGTCATTGAATAAGTTACAAGAGGTACATTTTTAAGGTAAAGACAAATTAGCTTTATTTGCAGATAGCATGATTGTTTAGAGAATAAACTGTAAAACTATTAGATCTAACAGGATAATCTGGTAAAGTATCCTATTACATGACAAATATACAAAAATTATTAGCTTTCATATACATCATCAGTAAGCAGTTTAAAAATCTAATTTTAAAAATGCCTTATCTCAAAAGCAACAAAAATATACTTAGGCATAAATTTAATCAGATCTATACAGGGCATAAATAAATTATGATAACTTTACTAAGAAACCTAAAACAAAAAGACTTTACTAAATTAGAAGACACTCATGTTAATGGATGGGGAGACTCAGTATTTTTAAATGTCAATCATGCCCCCAATTCATTTGTAGATTGTACAGTGGAATTTCTGGCAACCTTGGTAAAGGATTTCTGAAATTCATTTGGAAGAATTGGTGTGTGAGAAAAGCCAATAAATTTTAGAAAGAGAAATCAGGGAAGAACGTATTAATATAATGAACAACTGGGAAAGGAATTGGCAGTCTGATCAATGGAACAAAATACTAAATCCAGAAAAGCCCCAAGCATTAATAGATATTTAATTTTTTATAAAATGTATTTCAAAGGAAAGGATGATTCAGTCACTAAATGGTATGTTAAAGATTCACAAAAGAATTAGTGGCCAGTAAGTATACAGAAAAAATGTTCAGGGACTTCCCTGGTGGCGCAGTGCTTAAGAATCCGCCTGCCAATGCAGGGGACACAGGTTTGATCCCTGGTCCGGGAAGATCCCACATGCCGCGGAGCAACTAAGCCCGTGTGTTGCAACTACTGAGACTGTGCTCTAAAGCCCGTGAGCCACAACTACTGAAGCCCACATGCATAGAGCCCGTGCTCCACAACAAGAGAAGCCACCGCAATGAGAAGCTCGGGCACCGCAACGAAGGGTAGCCCCTGCTCGCCGCCAACTAGAGAAAGCCCGAGTGCAGCAATGAAGATCCAACGCAGCCATAAATAAATAAATAAATTTATATATAAAAAAAAAAGAATGGATAAACAACAAGGTCCTACAGCACAGAGAACTATGCTAAATATCCTGTGATAAACCATAGTGGAAAAGAATATGAAAAAGAAGGTATGCATATATGTAACTGAATCGCTTTGCTGTACAGCAGAAATTAACACAACATTGTAAATCAACCTAACTTCAATAAAATAAAAAAAAGTTCAGTCACTATTAAAGAAATGTAAACTACTAGACATACTTCATTAAATTGAAAGATAAAAATGATACAGTAAGGGTGAAGGAAAATAGTCATTCCTTAGAAAGTGCTGTTGGAGTATAAATTGATATAATCTGTAACTCTTCTGGAGACCAGTTTGGCAGTGGTATCAAAAGCCTTAGAAGTGTGTATGCCTTTTAATGTAAAATACCACTGGTGGAATCTACTCAAAGCATGTATAGAGATAAACAGAGATCTTGCAACAAGGCTGTTCATTACATCATTATTTATCATAGCCAAAAAAAAAAGGAAATCTAAATGTTCAACAACAGAGTTATCTAAAACTATGGTATTTTTGTAAAAAGAAGTACTAGTAAGTCATTTCACTAGAAATCACATAGTGATTTCCCTGGCAGTCCAATGGTTAAGACTTCGCCTTCCAATGCAGGGGATGCGGGTTCAATCCCTGGTCAGGGAGCTAAGATACCACGTGCCTCGCGGCCAAAAAAAACAAAACATAAAAAACAGAAGCAATATTATAACGAATTCAATAAAGACTTTAAAAAATGTTCCACATCAAATAAAATAAAAATAAAAAGTCACATAAATATATCTGTTGATAAGCAAAGATTCATAGATATATTGTCTGAAAAAAGCAAGTTAACAAACCTGTCAAAAAAGTTTTGTCTGCATATGTACGTGGGCCTGGAAAGAGAGACAACAGAGCTTCGATAGCAATTGTCTTTGGAGAGGAAAGCAGATTAAATTGTTTTTCTATTGAACATACATTACCTTTGTTAATAAGGAAAAATAAAGAGAAACTTCATGTTTAAACACTACAGTAAATATAGTAAAAAGTGGAAGCATAATACAGTTACTGAAAATTATAATTATGAAAACTTTGAAGAATGAACCACATGGAAAAGGAGTAAAAATGTTATTTATGGTTTGATTTTAACTGTCATATATGTATATTGAAAAAACAGAAGGAAACATAGTGAACATAATTTATTAAGATGGTAGGATTGTAGGCAATTTTTCTCCTTGGTAAATTGTGAAATATTTTTTTTAAATAAAAATTTGTAGCAGATTTTGAACCCAGTGTACTCAAGCTTCACAATCATGAAAATGTAGAGACCAGCGGCAGTGCCAAGAGATGGATGGTAGGGGCGAGGGCTGAGCTTTAAGCCTTCCATAATCATCACCAGTTATCTCCTATGAGGTTTCAACAGAGCAAACTTATACACCAAGAAACTCAGCTTCAAGAGAAGTTCCCTTATGCAGAGATTCTGGACCCCAGTAATGGAGACAGTCCCCACATTAATACCACAGGCCCTGAGTCTATTTTCCTATGTTATGCATTTTCTTTTTTTTTTTCTTAAGATTTTTGTTTGGTTGTTTTTTGGGTTTTTTGTTTGTTTTAGTTTAAGGTTCACAGCAAAATTGATGGGAACTGAAATTTGCCATATACTCCCGGCCCCCACACGTGTATAGCCTCCCCCATTATCAGCATCCCCCACCAGAGTGGTATATTTGTTACAGCTGAACCCACATTGACATGCCATTAGCACCAAAGTCCATAGTTTACATTATGGTTCACTCTTGGTGGTGTACATTCCATGGGTCTGTGTTATGCATTTTCAAAATCTTCATTAAACACATTGTCTAGGCTTGCTTTAACCCCTCTCTTATTCCTGGGTTTCAGAACCATGTGTGATCAGTACTGCATCTCCTTTGCTGATGTTGAAAAAGCACATATCAACATTCGAAATTTTATCCACCTCACACCAGTGCTAACAAGCTCCATTTTGAATCAAGTAACAGGGCGTAATCTTTTCTTCAAATGTGAACTCTTCCAGAAAACTGGATCTTTTAAGGTAACAATCCCTTTTGATAGTGTATCATGTTTTTTTTCAAGCCACTTTGATTCTCTTGACCACCCAGTGAGGTAGGTACAATTAATATCTTTTTACAGCTAAAGAAAGGGTTGTAGAAATTTTCCTTTGCTCAAGTCCTGGTTACTTAGCAGCATGGCATTGACAAGAGCCACTTTTACACAATCTCAAAATTCCGTATAATTAAGGTGATCACATATAATTTACTATCCAAACTAGGACATGTTTGAGAATGAAAAGGGGGAACTTGTAACGATTAAACCGAGACCACAGTCATCAACCTGGACCCGTGTGATCACCCTGTATATAGCCAAGTTTAAGCATTCACTTTGTCAACTTACTATTTGTTTATACCTTATTATGAATATAAACGATCTAACCCTAGCTCAACCCTCATATAACAGGACATTTTTCTACAAAATACATCAGTGCCTCTCCTATGCATACAGATAGATTTCTATGCTGATTTGTTACCAGAATTTTCTGACCGTTAGTTGAACTTTAAGATCCATTCAGGTAAAAATCTGAAAAGCTGCATTTTGCACTGTGCCTAACAGGTATTGTTAGTACCCATTAAGTGGTAGCTTTAGGATTTCAGGAATTTACCTTTTTCCATACCCATTAACTGAGAACTTTTATTTTAAACAAACAAAAACTTCTCCATTCTCTTTTGCCCTTTGCTTCTGCCCTGGTTTATTTTTCATTCATCACACATCAAGCACTTATTTTCACTAACTATACTAGGTGTATGTACACTAGGCCTTGCCCCGTATCCATACTTGCAGGGGAAGACAAAATAGGTTGATGACAAGTGTCTTAAAAGAGATACAAACAAGGGCCATGGAAACGAATGATGTACCTAATTTTGCCTGGGAGAACAAGGAGGTTGAACCAGGTGTTGTTTGATCGAAGTTTTATAGGATGAGTACTTTTAGCCAGACCAGGGAGTGGGGGAAAAGAACTACAGGTAGAGGCATCAGCATGCCAAGAGGTACAGAGTTGTGAGCTAACCTGGTAGGATGGAAACTAGAGGCAATTTAGGATGGCTACAACGGTAGAGGTAGATATGTTTAGAAAGGCTGCAGCTTGTAAGGGATTTGTACTTTTCTTACAAAAATAGGCAATCAATGAAAAGGGTAACGTTTGTTTTTTAAAAGCTCACTTTCCTAATCTAGTGGAACTATTAGATGAGAATAATCCTTGAGGCAGGATCAGCTGAGATTTGGTGATACCAAATTGAGAAATGAGGCCTCACCAAGGTGGTGGCCAAGATGAACATGAGACATTTAGGAGATAGACTCAGTAAGATTTAGTCATGGAGTGGATGTGCAGTATTAGAAGAGAAAAATGTAAAAAAGCTCCTTGGTTTTTTGAAAAGAATTTTTAATCAAATATATTAATTCACCATCCCTCTTTTCCAGATTCGTGGTGCCCTTAATGCAATCAGAGGCTTGATTTCTGCCACTTCAGAAGAGAAGCCCAAAGCTGTTGTTACTCACAGCAGTGGAAACCATGGCCAGGCTCTCTCCTATGCTGCCAAATTGCAAGGTACTTGATTAATTTCGCAGGGTACTGGGTAGGCTCATCACAGAGGACTGGAAAAGTAGCCTTAACTTTCAGTGAGGTTGGTGATAGCTGTGGGAATAAATTTCCAAGTCCCTGATTACAGGCAAACTGAACATAAATTTCTATCCTAAATTCTGATTTGTACTAACTAAACATGCTTCTCCCTCCCAGGGATTCCTGCTTATATTGTAGTGCCCGAAACAGCTCCCAACTGTAAAAAATTGGCGATACAAGGCTATGGAGCCTCTATAGTATACAGTGAACAGAGCGACGAGGTAAGGAAGAGAGCAATGTTCAGTACCACCTTAACAGCTTTCATAGTAAAATGAAACTTCTCTTCCTACCTTACTGGCTGCAGCTTCTGTCTCCTTTGTTGTTTCTCTAAGTGTTGGCACGCACGACCTTTTCTCTACCTACACTCACTCAGATGATCTCATTAGTCTCATAGTTTAAAATATCACCTACACTCTAACTGCAGCCCTGAACTTTGCTCTTAACCAGGACTTGTACATTCCCACTTGGGTGCCTTAATAGGCATCTCAACCTTACTGTCTAAAACCAAACTCCTCATCTTAATACTGTTCCACCTCCAGTCTTCCCCATCTCAGTAAATGGCAATTTTTATCCTTCATTATCCTGAAAATGTGGAGTCATCTTTGATAACTCTGATACCCCACATCCAAATCTTAGTCCTACTTTCAAAACATTTCCGTAATCCAACTACTTCTTTTTTTTTTTAATTAATTAATTTTTGGCTGCGTTGGGTCTTTGTTGCTGCGCGCGGGCTTTCTCTAGTTGCGGCGAGCGGGGGCTACTCTTCGTTGCGGTGCGCAGGCTTCTCATTGTGGTGGCTTCTCTTGTTGCGGAGCACGGGCTCTAGGCGCGCGGGCTTCAGTAGTTGTGGCTCGCAGGCTCCAGAGAGCAGTCTTAGTAGTTGTGGTGCACTGGCTTAGTTGCTCTGTGGCATGTGGGATCTTCCCAGACCAGGGCTCGAACCCGTGTCCCCTGCATTGGCAGGCGGATTCTTAACCACTGCGCCACCAGAGAAGCCCAATCCAACTACGTCTAACAGCCTCTACCATCACCACCCTGATTCAAACCAGTTAGTCCTCACCTAGATTCAGTAGCCTCCTAATTGGTCTCTGCTTCCACCCTTGCCCCACGAGTCTTGTTTCCAAAAGAGCAACCAGAGCTACCCATTTAGTAAGTCAGAATTTGTCTGTCAGCCCAAAATCCTCCAGTGGTTTCCCATCTCATACACAGTGGAAACCAAAGTTCTTGCAATCATCTATGGCCCAGATGAACTGGCCCATTACTATTTTTCTGACTTCATCTCCCACTATTACTCTCCTCCAAACACTCCACACCAACCACACTCAGTTTCTCGGAAAGCCAAGCACTCCTCTCTGTAGTCTTTGTACTTGCTGTTACTCTTTCCCTGGAATATTCTGGAGATACACAGGACTTGTTCAAATCTATTAAAATGTCACTTTACCAGTGGCCCTTCCTGAGCACCCTATATAAAATAAATTCATTTTTCTCCAAAGCATTTAGACATACCATATATTTACTTATATCCCACCCCTCCTCACATTAGAACATAACTCCACTGAGTGCAGGGACTGTTTTGTTCAGTTATATCCCCAGTGCCAAAACAAATTCTGAAAAAAGTAGATGGCAAATAAAGTGTTAAATGACTGAATCTAACTTGTTGGGAACTCTATTAAATACAAATAAAGTAAGCTAAATTAATGTACTCTTTCAGTCCAGAGAAAATGTTACAAAAAGAATTGTGGAAGAAACAAAAGGCATCATGGTACATCCCAACCAGGAGCCTGCAGTGATAGCTGGGCAAGGGACAATTGCCATGGAAGTCCTAAACCAGGTAAAAGCTTACTTAGTTCTTGTTTAGCTACTTACTGGTAATGCTGTTTGGCCGTAGAACCAATTATTTTATATGTACATATAAAACTGATTATTAATAGACCTATTTATTCTTTATATTCTTTTCACTACAGGTTCCCTTGGTAGATGCACTGGTGGTACCTGTAGGAGGAGGAGGAATGGTTGCTGGAATAGCAATTACAGTTAAGGTAAGAAAACAGCTTCTGGAGGACTCCCCACTTCAGGCATAGAAGAGTTTATTTTACATCATAGTACATTGTGAATACTTGCTCAACATTCCCCCAAATTGCCATTCCTTCTAATCATCCCTTGGCACTTGAGATAGAAGGCCCTTCTCTTCATCAGTACCCTTTTTTTCTTTTTTTTGGCCGCGCGGCATGTGGAATCCTAGTTCCCAGGGACTGAACCTGTGCCCCCTGCCGTGGAAACGTGGAGTCTTAACCACTGGACCGCCAGGGAAGTCCCTCACTACCCTTTTCTTAATGAAAACTTTCAGCACAAAAGCCATTACAATGAGTGGCACCCTCACAGTCCTCTGAATTCCATCTCACCAACCTACTATCCAAGTCAGTGGCTACTCTTTTCCCAAGTTACCAGCAGAACCAGCTGTGATCTAGGCAACCGAGGCCAGAGTGGAAAACAATTTCAAGTGCTTAAAGGCCTTATTTCCATTACATCGATTAAAAGAAAGCCTCTTGGGCAGAAATATGTTAACTGTACTAATCATTTTACTGCAAGCATGCAGGCAAAATGCTGTGGCTAGTTGTAAGCTATCTAATATTCCTCTTCCTAGGCTCTGAGACCTAGTGTCAAGGTATATGCTGCTGAACCCTTGAATGCAAATGACTGCTACCAGTCCAAACTGAAAGGGGAACTGACCCCCAATCCCTATCCTCCAGAAACCATAGCAGATGGTGTCAGATCCAGCATTGGCTTAAACACCTGGCCTATTATAAGGGACCTCGTGGATGACGTCTTCACTGTCACAGAGGATGAAATTAAGGTGAGGCCCCAAGAGGAAAGGAAATAACAAAAGAATGGAGCAACTTCTTAGGCAAAACACCCTCCTGTTGTAAGTAGCAACTCACACACTAGGGACTCAACTAGGTGATTTCATGACATGTAGGAGGGTGCCCTAGATGTATTAAGACCGTAGAAGCAGGGTCAGAATGAAAAAAGCCCTGCCCTTCATTGGCAAGCACAAACATACAGCAATAGGAAAATTCAGACGGGGCATATTATATCCCCATCTGGCCTTTCATTATAAAGGCCAACCAACTAGGCTCTTTCCCCTTTTCCCATTTCACTAATTCTTACTCCCTTCTATACCAACAGTATGCAACCCAGCTGGTGTGGGAGAGGATGAAATTGCTTATTGAACCTACAGCTGGTGTTGGAGTGGCCGCTGTGCTGTCTCAGCATTTTCAAACAGTTTCCGCAGAAGTAAAGAACATTTGTATTGTGCTCAGTGGTGGAAATGTAGACTTAAATTCCCTAACTTGGGTGAAGCAGGCTGAAAAGCCAGCTCTTTAGCAATCTGTTTCTGTTTAATATATGCAAAAGGAAGAAAAGGGATTCAGTGTCTAGACACTTGGAAATTTTGTCTCCTGGTCATTGTCAACTTCCTATCTTCCCCTCTTAAAGAGCTTTCAAAATCCTAATAGAGAATGTATATTTCAGTAAGTTTTAATAGTTTTTTGGACTAAGTTGCAATAGAAAAACATCCATACTTAACTGAGATACCTTGTCAAGGCCAAGAAAAGTCTTCTGCTAAAAGGAGCAGGAGACCTTAAGTAGGCTTAAGTAGAAAACAAACTGCCCAATCACAACCTACAGGCTCCCAACCCTAGAGTGCTAACTAGTAGCAATGAGACAGAATCCCACTGAATCCATTATTCCATGTCCATTTCAGGCACTGTTGAAGAAATCTCACTTTTCACCCAAGGTACTGGTTCTGGTACATATGGATCATAAGTCCATTTGGGGAAAACTCTTTTATAGAGGTTCATCAGTACTGTGTCCTGAGATTTTAGCTTCCCATCAAAACTGCACTTCATGTGGCCATGAGTACCTACAAAGAAAACAGCACGAGTTGGTCAAATTTAATAGGAAATTTTAAAGCAGTGGTCTAACCCAATAGTCATTTAGTAGCCCTGGGGAAATCTAGACAAGATCCCAAATCCCACATTCTCTTACCTAAAGGCTCCTTGATGTGTCCCCTACGGCCCCACTTTGTTCTCAGTTCCACTGGTTTAAACCACAGCACATCCTCTTAGAATCAAACACACAGAAGACCAAGATGAAACATTTATCCATAATATATAAATCCAACCTTCATCCCACAAAGGCAATTGGATCCCATCTGTCACACCTACCTCTGTTGAAGAACATGTAACGCACCACTGCCATCTTAGTAAAAATTTTGAAAGGATGACCACTCAGAACAACTCTCTTGATGACCATTCTGTCTGGATCCACTGACAACAGATGGCCTGTGGCAATGAGGCTGTGCATTCCTAAGGGGCAAAAGCAGAGCAGCAGGAGTCCATAGGTCAAAGCCTTCATTTATTGTCCAGTCCATTTAAAGACCTACGCGAGATCTTAGGGGAACAAAATAGGGATGTACTATGCTGCCCCTCCTGGGTTCATGGCAAAGATCACTAAGTGATATTCCTGCTGAGCCTATCCTCAGAACCCACCCTAAATATAGCACTCTGAGCAGCCTCTACCAATTAGCTACGGTTTGCAAGCAAGATAAAACCCCATTTGTCATCCTTGCCTCAGACCCAATATGAGGCTGAGATTGGGATATTTTGAAAACCATCATTACCTTTTTTGTGCCATTTGGCCCCCAAATTTAAATACAGAAAGCAGTTAATCTTATTAAGGACCCACAGGCCTATTGGCCTATTCACCTCTGTGAACTCAACTTACCATTGCTGTTCTGTTTGAAAAGCATCACAGATGCAGGAGGAAAAGTGATAGGGGCATATACTGTCACCACCAGGGCCAAGTCAGCAGTCAGGAATCTCTGAAATTTATGTTTATCCGCTGCCATAAAGGTTAAAAAAATAAAAACCAAAAAGTATTTTGAGAAACAATAGGTAATCCAGAGGTCTGTGAAAAGCGGTATCACTGCAACTCTTAAACCTAAGGCAACTAGTGTTTCTTTATCCCACTAGTCCTCCAAACATTTTCTGGCCTCAATACAACTGAAAGATACAACCCAATCCTATCAGTGATTTTTCAACTGGAGGTAGAATCTTGGGAGCTTAAACTATATTTTGGGGTTGGAAAAAGTTCTCCAGGTGATTCTGATACACATCACCCCCTACCTCATTTGAGAATTAGTGCTTTACAAAAAAACACTCCACTAATTCAACAGCTCTTAGTCTTGAGCAAGGATTGGCAAACATTTTCTGTAAATGGTCAGATAGTAAATATTTTAGGCTTTGTGGCCATATAGACTCTGTTCCAACTACTCAACTCTCACTGTAGCACAAAAACAGCCACAGACATTTTTAAAAAATTAAACAAAAAAGCACAACTGTGTTCCAACAAAACTTTACTTAACAAAACAAGCAGTGGGACAGATTTGGCCCAAGGGCCAAACTTTACTAATCTCTTCTTGAGGACTATCTAGATCTTGTCTTTACCTTCAACGAAACCCTCCCTCCTTTTTAATACTGAATGTTATAGGGAAACACAGTATTTTAAGGGAACGAGAAATTAATCCTTCATTTAGACAGCATGGCTGGTGAGAAAAGAAATTATCCAGAGCATCCATTAATGCTGCCTTTATCATCTTCCTCCAGCCATTGCTGAGAGTTGAGAGTGTAGGTAATGTTCAGAAGCCCCCAAGTTAATGCAAACATCTTCTCACTCCTAATACGTAAGAGCACAATCGTTTTTTGTCATAAAAGTATTCCTGGTCACCACTCTCTAAATTCTCATGCAGTCTCAACATCTCAGAAGCCACACACTCTGCTTTATCCAACTGAGGGCCACCCCTAGCCTTCACCCACACCGCCACTGGCACAACGGATGCCAAGGGTTCCATGACACATCATCTCTAGAAAGCAGCCAACTCCTATCCAAAACCTCCTCTGCAGCAAATACTCATGGCAGAGAAGCCTCAGCACCACACAGAGGTTGCATCACTGGGATGCTTCAGACAGGTTCAGACACTTTGAATGGAAACATCATTGGCTCCTAAACCAGAGTACTGAAAATACCTCTAACCCAGAGACTGAGAGTTTGAAATGGTGTATTCTGCACCTCTCCCCAGATCTCAGTCCCCTAAAAGACAGTAAGATGGACAAGAACCCAGAAGCTTCCCTACTGCTTACCTGCAGTGTGCTGAGAGAATAAAGGTGAGGCTCGGAAGCGCCTGAATCCACAGTGGAAGATCAGCTGCTCTTTAGCTTTCACAGGTTCAGTGTTGCCAGGGTGCCGGCTCACCACCATATTAAGTACTGACATCTGGGGACCAAATAGAAAAACAGAACTTCACATCAGGAATAGAATAGCCTAACCTGCAAGAAGGCAAACCAAACCAGCAGATTAGAGTCACTCTAAGAACTGACAATACTAATTTATGGTGGAGTGTAGATGAAGAGACACAAATTCACCTTTTACCTTCACCAACAACTGGCATTCAAATAGAAAATATGCTGGTTTTCAGAGCTTTCATGTCCCTGCCACACTAGGTGACCTTCCCATGTCTAACATGCAAGAGCTCAACATCTGCCACAAAATCAGTGCCTACAAGTCACTCACTCATCACACACCTCTAAACCACACTCATTCAAGACCCTTCTTGCCTCAACCCTTACTCACAGTGACCAAAAGGCCAGAGCTCTCACATACACCCCAACCTACATGACTGCTGGCCACCAAGAGAAAAAAGATTTATACCTTGGCACTAACCCTGTTTATTTTTATGGATGCCAACCCTTTGTTAAAGTGTGACCTGACAAACGTACGTATCTCAGAGAAGTCTCAGAACCACACAGAGATCACGTCACTGAGATGTATCAGGCAGGTTCAGACATGCTGGGTAAAACCATCATCGACTTCTCTGTCATCCTCTCTGACTTCTAATCATAAAGGCAGACTTTTGCATCCCAATGAGCAAAATGTGTCATATAAAACATTAGACTGCCAGACAAAACTGGTTGGAAAGTGTCATAACTCCCATTTCCCACAAGACGCTAACTCACCTTCTGTTCATGAGGCAGTAAAGAAAATGCAATCAAGGGTGCACCTCGCTTGAAGTGCTCAACCACTGAGACAGGGACTTCAGAGACATGAAGTGTGACATACCAGCCAACCTGCCAGAAGAAAGCAGAAAACAATCATGCAATTACCCTTAAGGTCTCAATAATGATGAAGCATTTCTCCAAATATGTTAAAAAGTCTCTCAGACTACCATAAAGCCAATCCTCACCCTTCAAGACTGCCTTTCACAGATGCCTCAACTACCTAGATTAAGCTTTTTCAGTTAACATCTCTGATACCTCTTTGTTCCCAATATCACTCTTATCGGTGACTCAGTAGCTCCTCTAATTCAGCTGTAGGCAGCACAAAACTAAGGTAGTCATGCCAACAGAAGGAGTAGAGGGTGCACCTTGGCAAACAAAAACAAATTATAGGGATGCACAAAGGAAGGCAGATACCTCAGCTCCTTCAACCTCTTTTTCTTCAATCTCTTTAAAGATGCGTCTCCTAGTATTAATAAAGTTCTGAAACTGAAAGATCCGAGCATAATCTTGAGGGAGGTTTTCCTTAGGATCCCATGGAGATGTCCGGAAGCTCTTGAGGCCTCTGTATTTCTGAAATCTAGAATACAGAGGATATTTTAAAGAAATTAATAGTGAAATTTATATGGTGCTACTTAACCGTTTCACTCAACTTACTTCTAAAATGGCTAAGGCTGGGCTTCCCTGGTGGCGCAGTGGTTGAGAATCCGCCTGCCAATGCAGGGGACACGGGTTCGAGCCCTGGTCTGGGAGGATCCCACATGCCGCAGAGCAACTAGGCCTGTGAGCCACAACTACTGAGTCTGCGCGTCTGGAGCCTGTGCTCCGCAACAGGAGATGCCACGACGGTGAGAGGCCCGCACACCACGATGAAGAGTGGCCCCTGTTTGCCACAACTAGAGAAAGCCCTCACACAGAAACGAAGACCCAACACAGCCAAAAACAAATAAATAAATAAATAAATAAAATGGCTAAGGCTTAAAAAGAAGAAAAAAAAAGAAAAAAACAAAATTTTTTTTTTTAGTTTTTGAAAAATAAATAAGTAAATAAATAAAATGCCTAAGGCTTTAGCTTAAAAGAACTATCTCTCAAAATAACCTAACAGCTTAAATCGGAACCACACTCCAAAACAGCCTGAAACAAGTATTTCAGCACCAAACCTCAGCTTCTTAAAAGTATTTACAGTGGTTCCCTGGTGCATATCAGGGAGCGGCTCTTTAACCTGACTAGCAACGTCCTGATAAAAGGCTTATCTCTCTAATATCCAGCATAAACTCTCTGGACTCACCTTTAGAGCAAACAGGATCATCTACATCTTCATTCTTTTATTCTCACTGTTCTACCCAAACTTCCCCAAATCTCCAAATGTTATATACTTTGAGTCTTAGCTCCAAAGGAAGCATTTGCTAATTAATCACAGCATTTCCTTCAGTAATGTACTATAGCATTATTAGTCTGTACTACACAGTCTAGAACATGAACATTGTTTCCCGTATGTCTGTCTTACCTTCCCATATAGTATTAGCCCTTCAGGAGCAAGAACAATGTATTTTTCTTCTTTTACATCACACTGACATAGTTCTGAGCCACGTAAGTTTTAAATAAAAACATACTGATTGATCTTAGACTTGTTGACTAACCGAATTCTAGCAGCCACGTCACGGGGCGTATCTACTTCATCTGGAAACATCTCTTCCAGTCTTTCTTGTTTATATTTCTCCAGCATTTTTCCCTCAGCCTCTTCATCCACTTTCTCATCATACAGATCATCACGCACGGACTCTCCTATAGTCACAGTTTCACATTCCTCCTCTTCTTCCTTTTCACTACCCTCATCCTGTAGAACGAAGGATTACAATTTCAGAGGAAACCCACATCTCTACCCTAAAGGCCATCGAGCTAAAATAATTCTACTAGATACCTAGTCCAAACCAGTATCAATTCTAATAGAGACTAAGTTATAAAACACAGTCTCATTCCCGGCAACAAAGTCGTTCCTAGGAAACTGACCACACATACCCCTTAAGGTCAGGAATGCACCTTGCCTTGCATTTGGGGCTGTACATAGAAGTTGCCCAAGGGCCCATTTCCTTACCTGAGATTCCTCTTCCATAAAATCCTCATGTTCTATATCATCATACTCATCTCCTTCCCCACCACTTTCGCCATCCTCATCCAAAATCCATTCAGCTTGATAACTGGATGTTCCTTTGGGAACCTTCTTTACTACCTTGGAACTTTCCTTCAATAAGTCTGTAAAAGCCCAAATGAGTTAAGTAAATTATATACCTCCTTCCCTCCCCTATTACTTTGGGCATTCTCACATAGGCAAGATATTACATATTGCTACCAATACCAGGAACTCTGGCAGGAACTATAAATAGAACAGACTTCCCAATTTAATTCAGCTGCCTCAGAACTAGCAATACTTACACAGCTAAATACGTCCCATAATAAATCAGAAGTTGTTTATCTGTTCATTAGGAAACAATAACGTAAGTAATTTTGAGAAACGAAATAAAGCTGTGTCCAATGTTTGCTTAGTGAAAACATATAGCCTTTGGAGGTAAGAGAAGACTTCCAAATACTTCCTCATCCTACTCTACCTTATAAGGTCCTCACTGTGAGCAGCTAGACAAAACCCACAATTCTAGGCCAGAATTTCAAGTTTGCCAACACCAACCATTTGCTTCACTCAGCTCCTCCTCTGTGGGCCAGGTCTGTTCCCCCTCCATTGGATCTGGGATAACCTCTGTTTGCAAAGATTCTTGTCTGTCAGGGTCTGCCTTCATTAGGACCTTCAGGTCTTCCTCCATATCAGCTACAGCATCTGTAGCACAAATCTGAAAACCCAAACAGTTGATGGTCAATTAAATATTAGCCAAAAATCTACTAAATCTAACATAATAACCAGAAAGATCTAGAAATAACATAGTCCTCAAATAGAAGAATAGAAAGTGAAAACTTGTCAGAATTTTTCAAATGGTTCTATTTCCTACCATTCTAGGTCTATACCTCTGCTTGGCTCTTGAGACCTTTCATAATCTGGTCTCATGCCTACCTTTTTATTACACACGTTACTCCCATCAAGCTGTTATCTTCAGAGTTCAAAGAAACCCTTTGATCCATCACTTTGCCTAGGTTCATGTTGTCTTTATTTGCTAGGCTATTCTTCCATCTCTTTTCAACTCATAAATCACGTTCATCCTTCTCAACACCTAGCTCAAGTCTCATCTCTTCTATGAAGCTTGCCAGTCTTCTTTCTCAACTTCCACTGCAGGTGTGCCCTCAACCACGCTTTCTTAATCTTTATTTCACAGGTCTTTGCCATTTTTTTCTTACCTAATTAAGTTGTCTAAGGAAAGAGACTACAACCTGTGTGCCTTCTATAAATTCAGAGCCAACTGCTATGCAAGGCATCTACAAAGTACTGGATAAGTATATGATATAGCAACTTATTTGTAGTTGACTACTGCCTTATTTCGAACTAGCCGTTACCTCCAGGGACTAGGATAGTTGTCCAAGTGTGCAGACAGACTACCCTCTCTGTAGTTCCCATACTCTGCCAGCTTACACATGAATCTACAATACATAGTTTTTAAGAAGACCAATCTTACCTCCATTGCCATGCCTGGGTCCTTTGGGGATTTGATTACTCTAGGATTTAAAGGGAAAGGGTCCATAGGGGCATCTATCTGTTTCATCTGGAAATCACCATGTCCAATGATATGCAGCAAGCTATTTACATTCAGAGCCTGCCCACGAACATAGCCTGAGATCTTCAAGGTGCCCACCAAGTTATTCTCTTCACTAGGCACAAAGTCAGCAGCATGAGCAAATAGGTAGGCGTGCCGATCTCGAAAGGCAAGATGCCGTTGCTTTTGGTTAGCCAACTGCCTGAGCAGCATCCCTGCCTCCTGTTGAGTGTCTAACAGGAGGAGTTTGTCATCAGGAAAGCGCTTCTCCACTGCTTTACTTAGCTTCTTCCTGACATCTGTTTGTTTCTTCAGTGGGAAGCCCGAAACCCCCTGGACAGCTAATGCTGTGAACAAAAGAGAAAGGGTATCATGACTTGTTGCTTCACTATATGAAAATCCCCCCTGTGGCTCACAAACAAGCTAACAGTTCAGTTGTGAGCCCAGAGATCACTGGGAAACCCAACACTCAGCTACCCTAAAGAAATTTCACAATAAAACCAAACTTCATATTCTTCTTCTTTCTCTGGGCAATGGGCAGTCCAGAAATAAAAAGACATCTTGATAGGGAACTTGTAAACAATGGACCAAGTTAAGGCCATACATGTACAACCCTCCAATAGTATCAAGCATCAGACATAGTGTCTGGCAAATTGTAAGTGCACTATACATGCTAATTCACTTCCTTCCTTGGCCTCCAATACTCCCAACTCACTTACTATAAGTGGGAAGGCCCTGAGCAAAGAGGCAGGAAAGGCAGTAATCCCCAGTGCTATCCCAGCCTTCTAGTGGATCAAGGAGGAACAGGATGGTATCAGCCACTTTAGCCATGTCTAACACAGTGTGCAGATCCCCTGGAAATAGAAGACAGTCAGTAGGAAGAGGTGGTTGACATCAACACATTATACTAAAAAAAATTACCACTAATACGCAAAACATAGTGATAGGAAATATTGTTGTATGCTCTAACCTGGCCTTGCAGATGTAAAAAACCACCGATGTTTCAAGCGGGGGCATAACAGCATAAAGCTATGGGTGCTTCCCCATTCATTCAAGTGTACTGTTCCAGTGTCCCTATCCTGAAGCAGTCGAAAGACCTCTGGCAGGGAAATCCTGTTGTGCAGGGGAACCACCAGTATCTGATGAGGAGGGCCATCCTTGCTGCCGAGCTGTCTCTTTTCTGCCAAAACCTGAGGAAAGAAAGGATCAGAGAACATCTCAATGTTTCAGTACTTTGTTTCGGTACTGCATTTCCACCAGTACAGATACCCACCCCGACCCTCCAACCAGCATCTCTCTTGTAAAAGGTGTCATGTATGCCAAGGAGGCAGGCAGGAGCTAGGAACAAAGCAAAGAACGCTCTAGCATGAGTCTGGGCCAGCACGCCTGACACGTGCTCTAGGGTTACTCTCCATCCCTGGCCCCTTCCCAGGGTCACATTTTCTAGTTCGAGGCATTACCCGCCTAGAACGGTTGTGAAGCCACACCATTCCCCAATCCCCGGTCCTCTCACCGCCTCCTTCTTCTGCCTTCGGAGCTGACTGGCGCGATGCCTCTGGTCCACTTTGCTGAGATCTTTTCTCACCTTCTTGCTTAGGGTTTTCAGTGCTAGACGGCCTGGAGGGAGACCAGAAAGGGCTCTTGCGCAGGGCACTAGTAGGTCAAGAAAGGAGATCCCTCTCTGCTCTCCTCAGAGCCTTTGCGCGGGGTCCAGGCCGGAGTAGGTAGGAGCTCATTCTGGGCACGAAGAAAAGCAGTTAATATCGACTAAACATCCCTTCTTCCTCCAACCCTACCTTCTTACCCTTGCCGTCCCGCTGCGCGGATCCCCGACCCCGATGCCGCCCGCCTTTATGAGCTTTATTCTGCTGCTTAAGCGGGCCAGAGCGATGAACCGCCATGCTGCCGCTCACGTGTACCAATTCGGCACTACTTCCGGGCCGAACCGAGCGCTTCCGGTCCCCGCCTTGGGGGCGTGTCCTCGCCCGGCGGGGCGAGGCTCCTCGCGTCCTCCCGCGAGGATCGTTTCCACCCGCTTCAGAGAGCACGGCGCCCGCGTCTCCACAAACCCTGCTCGTAAACTTTTCCCAGGCGGTGGTTCACTGTTGCGGGCTTTAAAACGCCGGATGTAGACTCGAGGTTTGGGCTTTCAGTCTCGGAGAGCTGTTTTGCTCCATTGTATTTTTATTTTTTGCGCTATCAAGTTGCATGACTTAGGAAGAGTCTCCATTTGTGCGATAGAGGGCTAAGCCCCTCCTCTCACCTAGCTTTGTGCACGCCGCTTCTCAGTTTGCAGCAGCAGGTGTTGTCACTTTGAGCAACCTTTTTCTCGCCCTCAGTGCCCAGGTGGGGCTGCTTAAATCTACAAGGCAAATCGTGCAGAAGGCGCCTGTCTCATCTCCACAGGTTCCGTACAAGCTCCTGCTGGTCCCAGTCACTTCAAGCTGCGCCCCCACTTCCCACGTGGGTGCGTGAAGGGCCAGACGGGACGTGGCGACCCCTCGGGGGAGGGACGGCTGACCGTAACTCTCGCGCCCTTAGGGATAGCTGAGCCTCTGCAGACGGGGGCTGCTGCGCTCCCACTCCTCCTCCCAAAAGCTTTGCAACTGAGGGCGCCCGGCTGGCAGGGGTGTTTGGAGAAACGATGGCGCTCCGCGGCCTTTTTCCCAGCCAGGGGACTAACACTGGCTTCCCCGTGGCCAGACTCGAGGCGCGGGGGCCCCGGCCCTTCCCGTGGGGAAAACGAGCGGGTAGGAATCAAGGGACGTCTAGCTGGATGGCGGCCAGCTTCGGCCCGAGCGACTCTCCCCTCAGCCACGGGGTGCCGGGCGCGCCTCGCCTCCTCGCCCGGCACTGGGCGCGGCGGGCTGCTAGCTCTCACAATGCAGGTTCGCGCCCTCGGGGCTGGAGAGGGCGCGTTGCCATGACAACGGCCGCCGTGGCGCGCGCCCGGGCACGGTACCCCCAGGCGCGCGCAGCCTTCCCCCCTCCCGATCCCCCCCAGTGGCTGAGCGCAACCCCCCCCGCCCCCGGCTGTGGGAAGGGGCCGGGCCAGCCTCCTGACGTCGGTGCGGGGCTCGGAAGATGGCTGCAGAGCCCAGCACCGGGCAGTGGCTGCGGCGGCGGCGGCGGCGGGCGGGGAGCGCGGCGGGCGGGGGCTCCTCCTGGCGCTTGGGGCGCTGAGTCGAGAGGCGCGGAGGCAGCTAGGGCGCGTGGGGGGCTTAGGCGGCCTCTGGGCACCACCTCCCCGTCAGCCGCCGCACGATGGGCAGCGCGGAGGACGCAGTCAAAGAGAAACTGCTGTGGAACGTGAAAAAGGAGGTAAAGTCGGGGTACGGACCCCCGGGGGCTCGCGTCCCTGTCCGCAAGGCCCAAGGGACAGAAAGATCTGCGCCCATTCCGGGGCGCGGGCGCTCGCGGGCCTTGGGCGGGGGCGGGGTCCTGGACTGGTTTGCGGTTCCCGCCCCACTCCCGGATCAGGGGGCAGCTCTCCTCGGCCCCAGGGGCTAGGCCGGCGCTTCAGGGTTTGTTTGCTCCGCGATCCCGCAGCTCCCCGCCCTGTGAAGGCAGCAGCTCTGGGAGACCGAGGTCGGGGGAGGGGTGGCAGCGATTTCTAGAGAACCCGAGCTGCCCATTCATTGCCCGCGCCGCCTGAGGAGGGGGCGGAGCCCCTCGCGGGCCTCCTAGAGCGCTAAATGGGTGACTTGGGGGCTTAGCTCCGGTTTGCCCTACACCGCATTCAGTTATCTTTCTGGGAACCGAGTCTCGGCTGCAGGAGGGTTCGCCGCACACCTCACTGCTTCTCACTCCACGCCCACCTCCCTACCCAGAGGCCAGGGGGTGTTTTGAGAATGGTTTTTAAGACTCAAGATTATTTTCCTCTTTTGAGGAGTCCCCCCGCCCACGTCAGAAAGAGAAAAAGTCCTTCTCTGTACTAATGTCCTTTACTTTGACCCTGCCCTAAAAGCCATTTCAATTTCATGGTGATGGGGGGGTTGTCCATACGACTCACCCGCAAACGAGAGCTGGAGAGTTCAAACCCACAGAGTGGATTAGAATGGGTTAGGCCTCTGGATGGAGCCACGAACTCCTCCCACCTACCTCTGTGTCTGCCAGATGTGTAAACTCAATGAGGGCAGGACACCCATCCGGTCCAGAGCTCTGTATCCGCGTAGGCACTCGATGACTATTTGGTAAATAAATCTGCTGATCTTGGAGACTGCAAAGTCTGATGGGAATGCATAAACTTTGGGATAGTCTGGACCAGCTCTTTGTGACCTTGAATAAGTTACTTAACCTCTCTGAGTCTCAATTTCTTCATCTCTAAAATAAGGATAGTGATATTCACCTCATATATAAAAAGTTTACCATACTGGTTCCTTTACACTTTCCTAGAATTTCAGGACTGGAGAAGACTCTGGGTTCTTATAAAATCCTGGAAGGCTCTAGATCGTTCTTCCACATTAATTATGGCCTGGCTATTGTGCCCTAACTTTTGTTTCCTTCCCTTCTGTTGGCAAAGAAGTAGTTGAAGCCATCACCTTTCCAACTGTGTGTGAGAAGCTCCATTGTGCCTTTGCTGTGAAGTGGCCAAGTGAGAGGTTTTTTAGGCCAGGAGTACATCAGATTAGCGTTTAAGCCCCAACTCTGGTCTCCCCAAGGAAAAAAGAAATCTCAAATCTCAGTAATTATCCTCAGGAAACAAATAGTCTAGTGACAGAGACTTATATGAACAGTATAAACAAGAACAAAAATGTAGCCATACCCAAACTATGGGCAGATGTGCTAGGGTTGTTGGTGTGTTCCAAATTTGGGGTTGGTCAGGGATGATGGGAAAGATTTGGGGGAAGGCAGTATTTAGAAGGCTGTCTGTACTACTCCCAGAATGATTCTTAAACAAGTGTAAGAAATGTCCAGAATATGCCACAGCTATGTGTATTACCTGACAGAGGTTGACCCGCTCTGAACTCTTAGTTCCCTTCCCCCTTCAGCGCTTGATTTCAAGAGAAGTATAATCCTTTCTTGTCCTGCAAGTAGGGACAGTGGGGGTAATTGTAGGCAAGTCTGGCCTTTCACAAAGGACTTGTAGTATAATTTTTTTTTTTTTTTTTTTGGCTGTGCTGCACAGCTTGTGGGATCTTAGTTCCCCGGTCAGGGATTGAACCTGGGCCCCAGCAGTGAAAGCACCGAGTCCTAACCACTGGACCGCCAGGGAATTCCCAGGGTATCTATAGGTCCTCCTAATCCAAAAGTCTGCCCCAACAGCCTGCTTCAGATGCCTGCAGGTCTTTGAGCTGTGACATTATGCTCTGTTTAATGCAAAACCCCTTGGGAAGTAATCTAGGAAGGTTTTAATAGTTTAGAGTGCAGGCTCTATTTACAATAGCCAGGACATGGAAGCAACCTAAGTGTCCATTGACAGATGAATGGATAAAGAAGATGTGGCACATATATACAATGGAATATTACTCAGCCATAAAAAGAAACGAAACTGAGTTATTTGTAGTGAGGAGGATGGACCTAGAGTCTGTCATACAGAGTGAAGTAAGTCAGAAAGAGAAAAACAAATACCGTATGCTAACACATATATATGGAATCTAAAAAAAAAAAAAAAATATTTCTGAAGAACCTAGGGGCAGGACAGGAATAAAGATGCACACGTAGAGAATGGACTTGAGGACACGGCGGGGGGAAGGGCAAGCTGGGACGAAGTGAGAGAGTGGCATGGACATATATACACTACCAAATGTAAAATAGATACCTAGTGGGAAGCAGCTGCATAGCACAGGGAGATCCCCTCGGTGCTTTATGACCACCTAGAGGGGTGGGAGGGAGACGCAAGAGGGAGGACATGTGGGGATATATGTATATGTATAGCTGATTCACTTTGGTATAAAGCAGAAACTAACACCACTGTAAAGCAATTATACTCCAATAAAGATGTTAAAAAAAAAATAGAGTGCAGGATCGATCTGATCCCCCTTTACCTAACCGCTAACCATGAGCACTTTGCAGCAGGGAGGAGACTCCGGGTCCTTCCTCCCTCCTCCCCAGACTTTAGAAGCTCTACCACCCTCCAAACGAAAGTGAGGGCCTGGGGAGCTAGAGCAGCATCAGGACACTGGACACAGGACACTGTCCAAAGAGTGGCGAAGACTAGCTCTCCCAGAGCTTACTATATCTGTAAGATTTAATGTTGGGATTGAGGTAATCCATCCCTCTAATCTTCGGTATTAGTATTTGTCTCCTGGCAGGTTTCCCCCAAGGCATCAAAAGTGCTTGGTTTAAGTGTTGGGAGCAACTAGAACCTCATATACTCCTGCTGGGAGTGTAAATTGGTACAACCACTTTGGAGAGCAACTTGGCAAAATCTAATAATATAGAATATACTCATCAGAAATTCCTTGCCTAAAAATATAAATCCAAAGAAATGAGCACCCGTGTTCACACAAAGACATGTCTAGAATGTTCACAGCAGCACTACCCATAATAGCCCCAAATTGGAAGCTACCCGAATGCCAGTCAATTGTAAGTTGTTCACACAATGGAGAATGAACAATACACATCCATGTACAACATGAACAAATCTCACAGTCACACCAAGGAGCAAAAGAAACCCAGTCACAAAAACTACACAGTGAGCCATTCCATCCATAAGAAGTACAAAACCCCACAAAAGTGCTCTATGGTGTTAGAAGTCAGGATAGTGAGTACCTTTGAGGGAAGTAGTGACTAGAAGGAAACATGGCAGAGTCTGGGGGTACTTTAGGGTGCTGGTCACGTTTTGTTTCTTGATCTGATGCTGGTTTCATAGGTGCGTTCAATTTGTGAAAATTCTTCAAGCTGTGTAATTATGATATATACCCTTTTCTATTTGTACATCAATTTTGAAGTTTTTTTTTTTTTAAGTGCTTTCTAAAGAAGGCTGTGACCGCTTACCTTACAAGGCATTCAGAAGCTTTTACACCCAGGTAGGAACCCAAACATAGGGTTTTACCTAGACAGAAAGAAGACTGGGCTTGTGAGCATGTGGGGAGTGTCCCTGAGGCCTAGATGGACCTACCCCTACCCTCAGAGAAGGGAGAAAAGGAGGGTCAGGTTGTTTATCTGGAGCCTGTACTGAAACAGTTTGTCCCTAAAGGACAGTGTGTCTGCCCACAGGCCCTTCTGCAGCTAAGTACAGGTGAGCAAATAGCATCCCACCCCTGTTCTCTATAGCAGGGCACTTCCTCCTGGGTTGGAATATCTGCACTGATTGATTGGTGGGTTTATAGCATCTTTTTTCCTGGTTGCCTTTCCAAGATGTTGGTGCTATCTGTACTGAAGAAACTTTGCTTCCCCACCCCTCCCTTTCCTATCATCTACTCTGCAGGTGTCTGAACCCAGACCAGGGGGGCAGAGCCAAGCCATTTACTTGCTCACAGGCGTTTGGTCAATCGATTAATCAATCAGTCAATAACGATGCTGCCCATTTATTCACAGGTGAAGCAAATCATGGAGGAGGCTGTCACCAGGAAGTTTGTGCATGAAGACAGCAGCCACATCCTTACTCTATGTGGTGAGTGAGTGACTGGGGGCTACTGGGAGAGGGTTTAAAAACTGAGGACACTATCTTGGGGCCAGGGAAAGATGAGTCCTCAGGTTTAGTAGTTCTCAAATCTGGCTGCAAGTCAGAATCAACTCAGAAGCTTATGGAATCTCCTTGGGTCCCATCCCAGACCTACTGAATCAGGATCTCCAGGGCCCAAGAATTGACTATATATGTCTAGTTCCCAAGGACAGTAGTGCTCAAATTTTAGCATGCATCAGAGTCACCTGTAGGACTTGTTAAAACCCAGATTCCTGAGTCCCAACCCTGGAGTTTCTGATTCTAGTCTGCCTGGGGCGGTCCCACGAATTTGCATTTCTAACAAGTTCACAGATGACGCCGATACTGCTGGTCCAGAGACCACACTTTAAGGGCCATTGTCCTAGGTAGTTGGGTTTGGGAACCACTGCTCTGGTTTATCTTTACATTAACTTTGGGGAAGGGTCTGTGCTTTTGGATGCTTTCTGTGCCACATCTATTTTCTAATTAATCGCACCTGCGTTGCTCCAGCATCCCAACTATCCAAGCACTCGACTGCATGCAGAACAACATGAGTGTAAAGGAGGGATAGCCAAGCCTTCCCACCTTAGAAAGGAGAAAGTCTGTAATAAACCAACACTTCTGCCTCAGCGTGAACACTTTTGCTTTTGTAGGAGCAAGCCTGTCCCTACACACAACTGAATCTTCTTGGATTTCCAGGAATTTGACCTTCCGTTTGCCATCTTTTTTTTTTTTTCTTTTTTTTTTTTAATTTATTTTTGGCTGTGCCAGGTCGTAGTTGCGGCATGCAGGATCTTTCATTGCAGCGCGCGGGCTTCTCTCTAGTTGTGGCGTGCGGATTTTCTCTTCTCTAGGTGTGGTGCGCAGGCTCCAGGGCGCGTGGGCTCTGTAGTTGGTGGCACGCAGGCTCTAGCTGAAGTGCGTGAGGTCAGTAGTTGTGGCGCGCGGGCTTAGTTGCTCCGCGGCATTCGGGATCTTAGTTCCCTGACCAGGGATCGAACCCACGTCCCCGGCTTTGGAAGGTGGATTCTTTACCCTGGACCACCAGAGAAGTCCCCCATTTGCCACCTTTATGTTGTTTTCCTTGGCCTCTGAGATTGGTGTTCATTGAAGGGAGGTTGTGCATTTCTGAGGTGAAGGAATGAAAGGAGGAGATATGGGAAGGGACACTTTTGACAGTAGCATGGTGAGGCCGATAGAGCTGCCTCTCCCATCAGTCCAGCAGCAAACACTGAAGGTCCCCCAGATTCCAGATACTGTTCTCCAGGTAGGGAAACAGCAGTGGCAAGATGGACAGCGTCTCTGCCCCGGAGGATTATATTCTGTGGGCAGAGAGACAGAAAACAAATGTACACATGAATATATCCTGCAATAACAGGTGTGGCAACAGCTACGAAAAAAAAAATAAAGCAGAGAAATGTGGGAGGGCGAGTGGGGAGAGGCAGCCTGTGAGCAGAGCCCGAGTGACAGACTGAGGGTTCAGACAAATCCTGGTGCTCTGCTTCCTTCTCAAGTTGTTTTGGACAAGTTTCTTAACTTCTGTCACCCACAGTTTGCTCCTCTAAAAACAGGGTGGTGATTCCCAACTCAAGGAGTTTTTGTGGGTATTGAGATGATACATGTGAAGGTTCCTAGCACTGTAAGAGATGAGAAGAATGTCTGTGTTTCCTCCTCTTTCGGATGTTAAGCCTGAAACTAGGTTTGCAGGATTTGAGGTCCTACTATCTCCCTTTCGGGTAGGTTTCCCTGGTTCTTTGAGATGATATAACGATTCTCAGGTTTGCAGGAACAATCTGATCCTACCTTTTCTCGCAGAAGCCCTGCTGGGGAAAAAGTATGCTAGTCTTGCAATAGGTGACTTTGACGAGTATTAGAACCCTACTCCCTTCCACCTGTGCTATGTTCCCCTGACGTCAGCCACTGTCTGTCATTGTCACCAGAAGGGCTCTACTGGTGGCCCAGTTAGTCGTGGCATGGTGCTAGGCTTTGTCCAGAGCACACACAGCAAACACAGAAAACAGAATAAAATAGCACAAACAGCTTGTGCATGGGCGCCACATGTGGGCGGCCGTAGGTAAATGGGGGAAGAGAGGCAGGGGAAAAAGCCGTTGGCGTCCCACCATCAGGTCCATTAGAGTGAGAAGAAACCGTCAGCTCTCCTCTGATGAGTCCAGGGGCCCCCAGGAAGCAGCAGGGCTTTCATTTTTGCCTCTTGCCTTGAAGCCCATGGCTCTTTCCAGCAGGCAGGGATATCACCTTCAAAAGGAAAGATTCTTCTACTTTCAGCCAATTTCAGTCACGGAACTAGAACAAGGGACTATGAAATAGACCCAGGTCTCCAGGGTTCTAAGATCAGCCCCAAAGCAAGAGGAGCCCTGTTCTGCTGGATTTCAGGAGGTGCCTTAGGTCAAAGTGCAAACTTAAATGCCCACAGGGTCGAACGAGAGAAGTCCGGGTGTGGGACAGCAGGCAGCGGTGGGGACTGGGGTAAACTGGGTAGCACTTGCCATGTTTGAAGGGGGCAGCCGCCACTCAGCTTCTGAAGGAATGCTGGCCCTGGCTTGCTATGGCCTTTGTTTTATTTTAAGAGAAGCCAGAAGTCTGGGTTTTTACATGAAATGTCCCAAGTTTTAAATGCTGATAACTAATTCCCATTAAAAAAAAAAAATTGCGTGGGCTAAACAAAAGGCATCTGCAAGCCTCTGCCAGTTTGCTGCCTCTGCCTTGGGCTTAGTGCACAGTCACGGAAGGGAATGCTAGCAGGAGGGGCTCCCAATAGTGTAAAGCTAAGTCAAGCCGGGGCATCTGAGACCCACGGGAAAAGGAATCTTTATACTTTGTTGAAAATGGTGTTCAGTGGTGAGGGGGATCTCAGTTTGGGCTCCAAATAAGGTTGGTTTAAAGCAGTGATTATCGAGACTTCCCTGGCGTCCAGTGGTTAGGGCTCTGCACTTCCACTGCACGGGGCACAGGTTTGATCTCTGGTACGGTAACTAAGATCCCTCATGCCACCCAGTGTGGCCAAAAAAAAAAAAAAAAGCAGTGATTATCAACCTTTTTTCCTGCCTGCATCACAGAGTGGAATCATAATCAGGGATTCCTAGGGGGAGGCAGAGAGAATAGACATGTACTGATGGAAAACTCCACTCTTCTGGCTTTTTGGAGATTCTGAAATGCCAGGCTCCTTCACCCCCTGGAAAAATGTTCAGAAGTGCATTTTTAGTCTGAAGTGGGTCCAGTCTTACCCTGGGTCTTGCAGTTGTCCCAGCCGCATCCAGAATTCAGCTTCGTTCTTGGGGACGTGGGAGTGCAGAGAAAGTGCTGAGAGAAAGGGAGCAGAGTGAAGGCCGTGGAGACTGGATTAACTGTGCAGTGAGTGACCCCTTTCACTAGAGCTTTGTGGAGGGCTGGGGTCCTGGGCCCCTCTGCCCTGCCTTGGCCCCTCTGTTCATCGCAGAGGATGGCTAGGGGGTGACTGAAGAGGTCAGGGCCCGAGCAAGATGAGCTTCCCTGAGCTTCCTTAGAATACAGACATTTTTGAACCGGAAACAGAACCTTCCTGGAGAGCCTTAGAAATGGAACTGAAGAATCTCTCGGTCAAGACCTGGCCCTGGGCAAACCCAGGAAAGTTGCTGTTCCTCAAGGGGAGGAGTGAGACTCCCAGGATTGACGAGAAACATGTGTTTGTTGTGTTTGCTGTGCTTGTTCCTAAACCTGTCTGTCTAGAAGCCAGACAGGCCCCAGCAGGTAGGAACCTTGTGAGGAGGCCTTGCTGGCAAACCCAGCTGGCAGGGAGGGGTTCTATGTGTGCTGTTCTCCTACCACAGAGCAAGGCTGCATTGCTGCTCTGAGGCACCCCCTGCCAGCCCCCAGGAGCTGTGTGACTGTACCCGCGCACTGGAGAATAGGCCCAAACCCCACTGTTGGGAGAAGCTTCTTGGATATCTCGTCTTCATCTTAAAAAGTCATGTCACGTTTGCGTTTTGCTCCATAATATGGCCTCTGAAACTTTGTGCTGCTGAATGAAATTAATGCTTCCTGTTTTTCTGTGGCTTCCTGAACCCCCCCCCCGGGCGTAGGCTGATATCTCCTGCCACCCCAACCCCCAGAGGGCAAGGTGCTCTTAACTTTTGCTTGTGGGCAACTCAAGGTCAGCGTTAAACAGCAGATTGTCCTGAGTTTCACCTTTGAACTCTGCATTTGTAATAGCAATATGACTGCTCATAGAGTGCCCAGTTACTCTTCCCATCAAGGGGTCTGGGGTAGTTTAGGCCTTAACCGCAGAGCACTGTGCCTCCCCGCCCCTCTGGCTCAGAGGGCAGCATCTGCCTCCACAGTGTCTCTGTTTGCTCCATTCCAGTTGGGCGCTGAGGTTGGATTTTAACCACTGGTGGGTAGAAGGGCTTTAGGAGGCCCACAGAGAGGTTCCCGGCCTGGCAGAGCAGGTTCTTAGACTTGTAAACATCTCCTTTTTCCGGCCGCAGGCACCGGGGGCGGGACCCAGACCAGCCCTGCCCCTCAGTCCTTAGGTTCCCTGCCCTCCCCGCGCTGATCGGTCCACCTGAGGGTTGCTTCAGGCTGAGGATGAGCTGTAATGGGAGACGGGGGTGGAGTCTGTGGAGCTGGGAACACCACCAGGGCTTTATTAACCCGCTCCCTGTTGCTAAGCAGCTTTCATGAGCCGGGAAGTTCAGCCGCAGCAAGCTCCTCCGGGGAATGGCAAGGAGATGCTAATGAGCTGGGAGAGAAGCAGGTGTGACGGGAGGGTGCGTCCCACCTGGGATACTGGAGCCGGAGGTATTTCAGCACGTCCTGAGATTCAGGCACCAGGCAGTTTTTACTCTGTCTCTCTTCAGTGAAAGGGATTCCTTCTCTCTTCTTCCCGCCCACACTGAACGAACAGCTCATTCTCAGCATATCTGGCTTCCACTTTCCATGTGGTAATGATCCAGTAGGAAGAAAGGCCCTCTGGGAGACTGGCTCCCCTCGCCCTGTCTTGGGGCATGGCTGAGGGCACATGGTGATGGTCTGTAGCTGAGACTCTGGAGTCCGGCAAACCTGACCTGGGTTCACAGACTGACCATGTCACCAAGTGTGTGACCATGGCCACTTATTCAGCAACTCTGAACCTATGGAATAAGGTTGATATGAGGATTAAAAGAGTGATGCGGGTAAAGCACACAGCATGGAGCCAGGTATGCAGTAGGTGCTCAGTAAATGTTGTTGTCATCACCACCACCAGTGACATTCTACTTTGTTCTTGAAAGTGATCTTTTAACCTTCCCCATAAAGCCTCCTAGAACCTTCTCCAGGATTCCATTTAGGAATCCATGTTTCTGGGAGTTTCGAGCATCTGGACAATCAGAAAAATTTGAACTCTGGGAACCCAATCAAGGAATTTGAAAATATTAAGAAATTATTATTGATTTTGTAGGTGCAGTACAGGTATTAGGTACATGTTTTTAAAAGAGTCATCTTTTAGAGATACACACTAAAATATTTATGGACAAAAATATATGATATGTAAAATTTGCTTCAAAATAATCTAGGGATAAGGGGGAAAGTGGTTGGAGGTGGTATAACCAAAGCAAGATTGGTCCTTCCTTGATCATTGCTTATGTTGTGTGATGGGTACTCGGGGGTTCATTATATCATCCTCTTTACTTTTGTAGATGATTGGAATTTTCCATAATGAAATGGTTTTTTTAAAAAGGAGGAAGAGGAGGAGGAGAGGATGGGTGGTGGAAGAGATAGAGATAGCAAGTATATGCAGCTTTTTTTTATAGGATGTATTTTTATTTCAAAAACTATGTATTGAATGCATCCTTAAACCTTAAACAGGATTCTGGACACGTAAGCCTGCAGAACAGACAAATAAGTATGGAAATCTGCCCCACCTTCTGGGTGTTGGAACTGGATGTTGGATACTGGAGGGTGGGGTCTGAAGTCACGTAAATATAGAATTTTTTTTTTTTTTTTTTTTTAAGGCCGTGCCACGCGGCATGCGGGATCTTATTGCCCCACTAGGGGTCGAACCCATGCCCCCTGCAGTGGAAGCGTGGAGTCTTAACCACTGGACCGCCAGGGAAGTCCTAGAATACTTTATAGGAGTAGATCAGCATTAAATGCTAGTCACTGAATTTTCATAATTTAATTTGTCTTGTAGACTGTTGTGTTTAATCCAACACATAGAGATAGTCCCACCCCCGAGCTGGCCCAGCCTCTGTCCCCAAGTCCATGTACAGACATCTGTTAATGGTGGAGGCTTCACAGCCTAGAACCTGTGCCCAGGGGCAGTGGGGAGAACAGGGAAGGGGAGCAGATGTTGCTGAAGGGTCCTCCCTGATCCTGGACCCCCAGTTGGAGTCAGGAAGGACCTGCTGTTGCTGAGGCTGCTGCCTTCCCTTCCCATCCTTGGTCTTTTAAACCAACGACAGGGTCCGGGTGGGGGACCTGTGTAGTTCTAGAGAGCGAACACCAAAGAGACGGATGCAAACCCAGTCCTTCACTGGCCCACACCAGACCAGTCATCACCTGGCTGCCAGACAGTAAGATGGTCAGTCGTGCGGTGGCCAGTCATGGTGAAATCCAAAAAGAGGAGGAAGAGTAGAAACCCAGGACACTGGGCTCCCACCATGAGGGAGCTTCTACAGGGAAGGCCAAAGTCCTGAGTCCTCAGTGCTGACCATAACTGCTGAGGTGAGCTATGAAGGCTGGGTTTGTAAGAAAAACGAGCGTTTGCAGCTCTCCTGTCCCAACAGAAAAGCTCTATGTGATCCCTCTCCCCATAAGTCACTGCCCATGGGAAATCCTTGACCTTGATGGAGCCACAGCCATGCCTGTCTAGAGGGGGGTGGGGAGAGCTCTGGTGACCACAGCACATGTCCTCCCTCCCCTCCCTGTCCTGCCTTCTCGGGCTGCCAAGGGGGCCCTCTATGGAGACAGGCCTGAGGAAGGGCACCAAGAGTCTTTCCCTTGAGATCAAGACCTAGCCCTTCTTCAGGGAGGCAGCTCCAGATGACCTGTCACAGCAGTTATCACAACATCTAGCTGCGTGGCACATACACAACTTTCTTGAGAAATTTTATGTGCAGGGAAGCAGCTAAATGGTTTAACACCTAAATGGGGATGTAGGGCCAAGGGAGGTGGTGGTGTGTTTTTTTTTAATTGGAGAAATTAAGGAATAGTTATGTACAAATTGAAAGTAATAGGGAAAAATTAAAGATACAGGAAAGAGAAGGGACGTATGCTGGAGTGATGTCCTTGAGAGGTGAAAGGGGCTGAAATCCAGGGCACAGGTGGGAGGGGTGGCCTTAGAGGGGAGCACAGCCAGAGCATCTGTAGCTACCAGAGGGAGGGCAGGGGACGGGCACAGCGCAGGAAGGAAAGGCAGTAATGCTCACCCATCGCCTTCCATGTTCTGGGTGCTACAAAGAGCCTTGTGCACCTCTGCACATGCTGTTGCCTTCAGTCACTCAGCACCCATCGAGGTGGGACCTGTTCCTTTCCCTCCCTGCAGTTGAAGCTCAGAGAGACTTAGTGGTCTGCACAAAGTCAAAAAGCTAGTAAGGAAAGGAACCAGGGTTTGAACCCCCATCTGTCTGACTCTAAAGCCTGTGTTGCCCAGGGATGGGTCCCCCTGTGAGGCCTACCCAGGAGTGGAGTCTGGAGGTGTGGGGCATTGAGGAGAAGTTGGAGGCATAGCTTGGGTCACCAAACAGTGGACTCATGATGTCCAGAGATACTCTTGGAGACAGCAGGTCCCTTGTCGAGCTGGGCGAGGCTGGCACTGGCCTGGTCCCCTGGCAAGCCAGTGTGAGCACGGCACATGCAGACTCTGCCCTGCATCCCCAGCAGGGCAAGGAAGATGGGTATGTGTGGTATGAACTTCATTTCTCTCACTTGCTTGGTTCCAGAATATCGGGGCAGTGCTTTCTCCTCCCAGTGAAAGTCTGGGTGGGAGAGTTGCTTTCTTGTTTTAGGGCTTTGAACAAGGCTGAGTGCCACCCCCCTCAAAGCTGAAGCAAACCGCCAGCATCACCCGTGCAGGCGGAAGGAAAAATGTACCCTTGTTACCATAGAAATGCTTGTTCCGCGTGGAGGCAGCCGTCATAAATCCCTGGTGGAAATAGCTGGCCGGGGAAGTGGTGGGGGGAGAGACGTAGGATGCCTGGCCTCGCCTCTTTGCTCCCCTCACTTCATCCGCTACAAGTGAAACGTTGACTCCCTCCATGGGCAGTTGAGGAAGTTCCTACTTAAAAAAAGGCCGCCCATCCTACCCATTCCTTTATCTCCAGGGAGGCTGCTCCTCTCCTGGAAATCTTGGTTTCACCATCCAAGGCTTTTAAAAATTCTGCTCTGAGTAATGTCCCCCAAAACTCCAGGGCCAAAGCAAGCCACTTGTGGCTAGCTGCTCCACCCAGCGCTTTCCTCACCTGGAAACTGAACTCGCCTGTTGCACAGATGGCAGCTGGCAGAGGTGTGGAGCAGGGGACACTGGACATACGTGCTCCTCCCATTATCAACCCCTTCTGGCTCAGAGCCTTGGGCCCAGCCTTCATGTCAGGCTGTGCTAACTCTGGATGCTGTGTCCCTCTACCTCAGCCAACTGACCTAGTTCTCTGAAAGCCATTCAGTGGGTCCCCCTCTTACCAGGCTGGGCTTGTCCAGGTCCCTTGGCTGCTGAACACAGTTTAAATGTGGATATGCATGTGAGAGCCAGGGGTTGTTTCTGAGGACCCCTGGGCTGACTGAGGACCCTTCTCAACCACTGCTGCGTTTCCTGGCAGCCATGGCTTTAGTCCATTCTCGTGGGCTCATGAGACACCTAAGCTTGTCCCAGCCCACTGAATTGTTTCTCAAGTGCCTACGCAGCTCAGATCACCAGTGGCTACCCTAAGCAGAGCCCAGATCCTCCTGCGGGAGGGGGAACCAAGCTAATCTGCAGACCCTGTTTGCTGAGGGAGCTGGTGATGGGGTGGGTGCCCATGGACAGACCCAGCCTTTCTGAGTTTCATGACTTTCAATTCACCTCCAGGTTGGGGAGAATCTCTAGCATCCTTTCATGATGGAATTATTGTTATTATTTTGAATCGGTAACCTGGCTCAAATATCAAAACTATACAAAAGGTACACAGTGAAAAGTCTCACTCCTTTCCCTGCCCCCATTCACCCACTTCCCCTCCACCTACCAGTTTCCACACCAGTAATACTACCACTCTTCCTTCTTATGCATCCTTCCAGAGTTTTTTGTCCTGATTTTTTTTTTTTAATTCTATTCTTTGTTTACCCCACCCTTTTTGTAATCAAAAGGTATCATGCAGTCAAACTGCTCTGCATCTTGCTTTTGGAGACCTTTCCGTTATTAGTTCCTGGAGATCATTCTCATTCTTTTTCAGAGTGGCATAATATTATACTGTATGAATGTGCTGTATTTACTTAATCTGTCCTCTATTGATGGACAAGGGGATAGTTTCCAGTCTTCTGCTGTTATAACTAAGTAAGCTTGATTCTATCTGTAAGCTAGATTCTCAGAAGAGGGGTTACTAGGTAAGAGGTTATTTGCAATGTTAATAGATAGTGCCACATTGCCACCATAGGGGGTCTTACCAATCAGCCCACCCTCCAGCAAGGTCTGAGAACATTCAGTAACTTTCCAAGTCCCTTCCCTCTCTATCTACCGATGTCTCCTCTGTTCTAAATTGGACTCCTTGGAATGGTTAAATCAGTAGGTAAGGAGTTTGTGGGAGGGGCCCTATAGGATTCCATTAGCACTCGTGGTCTCCAATCCATGCAGCATTTGTTGAGCCCCGTATCTTAATAGACTTTAGGGGCATGTCAGAGACTGGTGAGGGAGTGTCCCAGGGCTTGTCTGGGCTGTAGTTCACTGCTTTTCCTTGGGAAGATGGTGCCAGACCTTGTCAGGGTGGGATGTCCACAGCAAGGTGCTAAAGTTAAAATTATTTCCACTCCTGCCCACTCCGAGTTGCAGTTCCCTGAGCCTTGCTGTCACTTGGATAGGATGACACAGTAGAAAGGGTACCCTGGGCTCATCCGGTACCATAGCTCCAAAGGCCACTGGAAGACCAAGGTGGGGAGTGAGAGGATCATGCTTGTTGAGTCATGTCTGTTTCTCTGTTTCAATTCATTCACCCAAACCTTCCCATCCCCACCAATGACCAAAAAGAGTGTGGATCTTTATCAATTAGTACGTGTTTTTCTTATGTGAAGTGATCCAAATGACGTCAGGGCTGTCTCTCCCCTCTTCTGGGGCAACCAGAGTGGCTGCGGGTGGTGCTGGGAACCCTGAGACAGGGGCTCCTGAAACCTTCACGTCATGGCTGGGGGACCAGGGCCCAGACAGCTCAGTTAGAAGGGGGAAGATTTCGGCTGACTTGGTGCTTTGGCTGTGATGGGCGTTTCCTCCAGGGGCCTCTGTGTGACCTTCTCCTTGGAGAAGGGTGCTTGATGGTCTGTGAGAGGGCCTCCTGGGGAGCACAGACAGCTGGAGAGTTGGGCATTATTGCTGATAGCTCTACAACTGCAGTTCTGAGTGTGGTGTTCTCTGTATGTGGGGAGAGGCCAGGGGGATCTTTGTACTTGCATGTCTGTAAGTGCCGATCAGTGGAAGTGTCTGTGGTTCCGCTCAACCCAAAAGTCTTAGAGCAGGGTTTTAAAACTTTCTGGGGTCAGATACCCCTTTTAGAAACTAAAAGCCAAGGATCCTTTATCCAGAATAAAAACACTCACCTAAGCATGCAGAAGCAGACCAGTGATTCTGTGTGCAGTTTTAGGGGGTCTCGAAGGTCCAGAAGCCTATCAACAAACCCTCTTAGGAGAGTAATTCTCAATTATATATTATCAGTGTTATTATTATTTTGCCTACACACTGCACACAGTAACGTGCTCCTTCCCTGTGGGGGACAGCCCTGTGGCAATGGGGAAGGACTAGTATAGTTTGAACAACTACTGGCCGAGGAGCCCATGGAACCAGCTTAGGAATACCGGGCACAGAGGGTCATTTACTTTGCTTGGAACATAGAGAGTTGAGAGAGATTTTTCCCTCTGCGGACATTGCCTGGCACCTTGCCCAGGTTTCACAGAAGGAACTTAGGGGCCATGGGGTGAGTGGGGGCACTGGGTGTGTTGTTTGGGCTTCTCTCAATATTCCCTACTTGCAGTAATTGCTGAGGAATGCCTCCGCCCACCCCAGAGAACCCCGAGGCCTGTGCTCACAGTCTGCCTGGCAGGCTGGGTGAGGCCAAGCTGCTGCCTGCATCCCCAGGCTCCCCAGCCTGGCTACACGGGCAGTCGCCTGGGGAAGGTGGGAAAGCTAATGACTCATTATCCCGGCAATTAGTCACGTCACCAAGGCACATGATTCTCTGCAGGACTGGTGCCACCTGCTGCTGCTCTGGCCTTGTTCAGTGCTGCTTTTCTCCCACTCTGATCGGGGAGTGCCACCCCAGGAAATAGTCACCACCTTCTTCCAGCTGTGGACTTGTAGCTGCAGCAGCCCCAGGACCAAGAGACTAGGACAAAAAGGTCACTCACCTATGTACCCCAGGGCTACGCAGGACCTCCAGGGACCAAGGGGACAGCCATGGAGGGGAATATGTGGACACTTAAGCAAAGATTCCCCCACATGTCCCATACACACATGATACCTGTGGATACATCTGTCTGCGTACGCATGTGCTCATCGATACATGACCATGCCATGAAGGAAAGGCTGCAACTTGTGAAATAAAGTCCTCCGAGGCCTGAGCTCCCAGGAGAGGGAGGGGGTCCTGTCTTGTTTCCCCTTCCCTGGGATGCTCTCAATGAACTGGCCAGCTTCCACATTGGCCCCAGGGACTCTCTCTAACTTCATGACCTCAGTACAAGAGAGAGCCAAACAAAACTCTTTTATAGGACATCAGTGACTGTCTGTCAGTAACAATGAAGGCAGAAAACAGGCGAGAGCCTCTGTTTTCAGTGATTATTTCCTAAGTTCAGGTTTCACATTCTTTTTTTTTTTTTGGCTGCACTGTGTGGCATGTGGGATCTTAGTTCCCCAACCAACGATCGAACCCATGCCCCCTGCAGTGGAAGCACAGAATCTTAACCACTGGACCACCAGGGAAGTCCCCAGGTTTCATATTCTAACAACACTAGTCACAGTAAGCTTGATGGGGCCTCAGTTCCCGTGTTCCTAAGAGAATGACACCTCCACCCACCTCTGGGGAAGCCTGTGATCCTCTCTCTAGTGTGTCCTCGCCTCTCTCTGCCAGTGAGAGGACTTGCAAAAACCCAGCCCTTACAGGTTAGCCATAGAACAGGATCTCGACAAAAAGAGGTTAGGAGCCAGGAACCGACTTGCATCAAGGGCCTCCGGCATGAGGGGTTTGCGTACTTCATCTCGTGTAACATTTCACACCAGTCCTAGGAAGTCTCCCCCATTTCACAGATGATAAAACTGAGGCTCAGAGCATTAAGTCACTTACCCATGTTTTCCAGAAGTAGCGAGTGGCACCACGCTTCAGACCCTGTTCTGACTCCCCACCTCCAGCACAATCCCTGTAAAAAGAGTACCTGTGAAGTGAGGGGAGACCTCCTCCCACCTGTGGGCCCCCAGCCCCCCAACACACCTGGAGGAGGTGAAAGGGGCTGGGCCAGTGTTTGGGGCCCTGTGTCTACACCCAGCTCTGCCACTATGTGACTTCGAATCAGCTCTCTTCCCCTTTCTGGGCCTTTCCTTCCTCGGCTGTAAAACAATCAGCTTGTCCTCAATAATGGCCAAGCCCCTCCTTCCCCCACACCTACACACTAATTTTTTTAGAATCTGTATGTGCCCAGGGCAGCTCCCCACCCTCCCCTACCAAGCCCTTCTTTCCTTCCTATGGGGCCTGTCTGCTGAGAGCAGAATCCAGACGGAGAGAGTAGGCCTAGCCCCTAAAAACATGAATGAATGAAGGGAAGCCCTCCCTGCATGGGAAGTAGAAATTCCTCACTGTCGGCCGCAGAGCTCATCAATAATTCAGGGCTGCTGTCAGGTCCGATCTCTGCAGTGCCTTCATCAATATTTCAGCTCCTTCTCCAGAGCCTCGTTCCTTAGCAACCACATCATCTCTGCTCTACAGGAGGACTGCCAGGCTGTGCGCTCCCTACATCCCCTGTCCTGTAGGTGCTGTCCGTGATTGCCCTCGTGGGCAGGGGGTGGAGCCACCCATGCCAACTGGCACTGGCAGCTTTGTCCTCAGAGCCTCAAGGCGATGCTGCATACAGGAGGCACGTACATACCAGATGAGAGGGAGGGACAGGGACGGTGCGGCACAGCAAAGCCCCCGCAGGTCCACCCTGGGCAGGAGCGGGGAGGGGCCCGCAGGAGCATTTTGGAGAGAGGTCAGGGTATGTCTCCGTGGCCTGTCTTAAGCCCGAACCTCACCCCCTAGTCTTAGCAGAGCCAGGGCCTGCCCTCGCCTCTCTGCTCTCCATAGGTATGGGGGAGGGGAGTGCTTCTCCCTCGTCCGCTCTTGCCCAGGCTCAGCTGCTGCTTCCCGTTGTGGCCCAGGTGCGGTGGAGGCTTGCCTCCTGCATCAGCTGAGGCGCCGTGCCGCCGGCTTCCTGCGCAGTGACAAGATGGCAGCCCTGTTCACCAAGGTGGGGAAGACGTGCCCGGTGGCTGGGGAGGTTTGCCACAAGGTGCAGGAGCTGCAGCAGCAAGTAGAGGGCAGGTAAGCCCTGAACCAGCCCCTCCCATGCCTCCCTTCTGCTCTTTCCATTTGCTGTTTCTTGCAGGGCCTCACCCCTTGGATGACGGGCCAGCCTAAGGGTGGGGGGGTGGCCCTTTCAGGCACAAGGTCCTGTCCACCACCCCCAACCCCCCGTCCCAGTCAGTCCTTTGGGTGCTTGTCTTGTGGCTCCAAACTCCGCTCCCAGTGCCACCAGTCTGCGATGGGGCTCACCCCAAAGCCCTCACACTCCTGAAGCCCACCCCCTCTTTGCAGGAAACCCTTGGCGGGCAACCAGGAGACCCTGCAGAGACAGGGCTCTGCCAGCGGGAAGGCCCCAGCCCTCAGCCTACAGGCCTTGAAACACATATGGGTACGCACGGCGCTCATCGAGAAAGTGCTGGACAGGGTCGTGCAGTACCTGGTGGAGAACTGCAGGTGACTGCCTCTCCCTGAGCCCACCCCTCCCGGTGCTTGACTGCCCCCCGCGGCCTATAGGCATGTGTCATCCCCCCGTAGCATCCCGAAAGCAGAGACCACACCAGGCACCCCACAAAGCTCAGTCCTGGTGGACTCATTTCTTCTTGGCAACTGACATGAATTTGATCCTTGTGGGCATGTATCTCCTTGGTGAGCTTAACGGCCCTGGAATGAGTCCTGGAGCCCCAGTGGTCACCCCGTCTGTCTCTCCCCTGGCAGCAAGTATTACGAGAAGGAGGCGTTACTGGCAGACCCTGTGTTTGGCCCCATCTTGGCCTCTCTTTTAGGTAAGCCTAGTAGCAGACAGGCCTGCGCTGGGCCAGCGGGGGCTCCAGGGCAAGTGCTGAGGGGGCACCTCCGAGCTGGCTGTCCCTGTCTCCACAGTGGGACCGTGTGCCTTGGAGTACACCAAGCTCAAGACAGCTGATCACTACTGGACCGACCCCTCGGCTGATGAGCTGGTCCAGAGGCACCGTATCCGGGGTCCCCCACATCGCCAGGACTCCCCTGCGAAGCGCCCAGCCCTAGGAGTAGGTGTCACTCTTCCGCCCTGTGCTCACCCAGGATACGCCCCTGGGCCTTTGGGGAGGAGCAGCTGGGCTGTGTGCTCCTGGCAGATGTAGGCTGGGCCTTGGAGATGCCCAGGGTAGTGGCCACCCCAGGAGAGCCTTTTCCCCACACTGGCGCTCACATAAATGCCAGGAGCACAGAGCTGGTCCGTGGCTGAGAGCAAACTGGGGACAGGAAGGACCCTTGGGGTCAGCTAGAGAGGGTCCGCATGGAGGCCTAGGGCTGACCCCCACGGCTGACTTCCTGGGGCTGGGGGCTGAGCCGTGACTTTGTGCGCAGATCCGGAAGCGGCACTCAAGTGGCAGCGCGTCGGAGGACAGGCTAGCCACCTGCGCCCGTGAGTATGTGGAGTCCCTGCACCAGAACTCGAGGACACGGCTGCTCTACGGCAAAAACAACGTGCTGGTACAGCCGGTAGGAGAGCCTAACGCCCGGCCCTCCTCTCCCTCTTCCAAAGGCACCAAGACCTCCAGCCACATTCATCCCTTTTCCCAGGGGCTTGACTAGAGAGAAGGGGGAGAAGGGCCCCATCCCCTACTTCACTGTTTCATAGCCTCATGCCCAGCCTTGAGCTGGCAGGAGCCAGGAATGGCATCTGCTCTGGCCAGCTGAGAGCCAGGCCGTCCGGGAGTAGGAATGTCAGCCAGCAGGCAGGGTGAACGCCCAGCTTGGGTATGGCTGGCCCGGACACGCCTGGCATCCAGGAGGCTGACAGGACAGAGCCAGCGGCCCCAGGCCAGCCAGGGAAAGGAGGCACCCGCATCTGCGTGTGGCATGTGATGCCCCCTACTTCCTCCCGGCCCCCAGTCCAGGATCCTGTGATTGGCCTGGCCTGGCCTCCCTGCACGCACCTGGAGCTCCTTTTCCGTAGGCCATCCCCAGGAGCCTCTCAGGCCCTCATCTTCTCTGTCTTCTGGTGTGTCTGCTCCCTGCAGAAGGAGGACATGGAGGCTGTCCCTGGCTACCTCTCCCTGCACCAGTCTGCAGAGAGCCTAACTCTGAAGTGGACGCCCAACCAGCTCATGAATGGGACTCTGGGGGATTCCGAGCTGGAAAAGAGGTGGGGGCTTTGGGACTTCCTCCAAGGAGCCAGGAAAGGGAGTCGGGGCTTGCTCCTGGGCGGGGGCATGGAGAGACCCAGCCTGCTCCAGGGGGCAGGCCTCACTCCTTATCCGATGCCAGGAATTGCAGGGAGAGGCTGCCTGGACAGGTTCCCGAGCTCTCTAGGACTGAGCCGGGCCTGGGCATGGAGAGGTTTGCCTGAGCCAAGCTCTAGGCAGCTGAGACTGCCAGGCTCTGTGCCATGAGGACAGCGTGGGGCCCAGAGGGACAAGGTGGCTGGCCGAGGTCACATTCTCGGCTACGGTCAGGGTACTAATAGTAGTACCCTGAATACTACTATTCGGGGTAGTCTCACGGGTGTCGGGGCCGGGAGATGAAGAAGGCGGGATGGCAGGTCTTGGGACACAGCGACACCAAACTGGTTCCTTTCCAGCGTTTACTGGGACTACGCCCTTGTTGTGCCCTTCAGTCAGATTGTCTGCATCCACTGCCACCAGCAAAGTGAGCCTCCCCTGTCCTGGGCACAGGGGTGAGGGGAGAGAGCCTGCGCCGTGCACGGACCTCCTGTCCCCCTCCTTCCGTCCCCACGCTCCCACCCCACTGTCCTCCTACCCCGCCTCACTGGCCCACATTCACCCCCCAGAGAACGGCGGCACGCTCGTGCTGGTGAGCCAGGATGGCATCCAGAGGCCACCACTGCACTTCCCGCAGGGGGGCCACCTGCTGTCCTTCCTGTCCTGCCTGGAGAACGGGCTTCTGCCTCGAGGACAGCTGGAGCCCCCACTCTGGACCCAGCAGGGGAAGGTACCTCAGGGCTTGGGAGGCTCTGGGTGAGGGGATGTGTGGGGTGGGTTCTCCGCCCACCTCCTGGCCTCCCGTCCTTTCCCCACGCGGAGCTCTTAGGAAAAGCCTAGCTGGGTGGGGGGTGGGGGGGCCGTGGATTGGACCCCGCCCTGGGCAGGCTGACCACCTGCCCCTCTCCCTGCAGGGGAAGGTGTTCCCCAGGCTACGGAAGCGCAGCAGCATGCGGTCCGTGGACGTGGAGGACGTGGGCTCGGGGCGGGCCACCGACTACGTGTTCCGGATCATTTACCCCGGCCACAGGCACGAGCACAGTAAGTGTCCCAAACGTCATTCGTGGAGGAAGAGAGAGGTGGGGGAGTAGTGTCACCCAGGGGGCCGCAGGCAGGGTCCACTGCCCAGGCCCGGTTAACCCAGGCAGGTCTTTACTCAGCCTCTCACTGGTCCTTCCCCCCCCGGCAAATCATCCCTCGGAGAAGTGGCCTCTTGTCTACCTAGCTGTCTTCTCCCCACCTCGTGACCCCAGGCTCTTGGCTCAGCCGATCCACGTGTCGCTGTACAATATTCTCTTGGTCATCCTTTCATGCCCTGCCCCAGGGAAAAAGTGTGGTGAGACTACACATAGAAGGTGGAGAACTCTTGGTTTCTTTTCAGCCTGCCACCTGACCCCCCAACAAGGCGGCCAGGGTGCAGGGTCAACGCGTCTTTATAGATGGTGTAAATTGTTCACTGACTCTGCTAGAGCCAGAACCCTCCCCCAACCAGCTACTGATGAGGGGAGCATTAGCAGGAGTAGGGGGGCGTCTGGGGTGAGATTTGGAGCTGCAGGGGGAATCTGTGGCGCCAGGAGTTGAAAGGTGGCTTGGCCCTCGTGGGTCCTGCCCCACCTGGACATAACCCCTCTGGGCCCCAGGGGGCTTGTCCATAAGCATCTACCAACACACGAGCTCCCTTTCTGGTCAGAGCACTGCTGCTGCCCATAGGTTTCTCCAGGCCAGAATGGCTGATCTCGGGGATAAGTTCAGGGAATTTGCCAGCCCAGAGCATTTGTTGCCAGCCAGACCACCTTCTCCCAAAATGTGCTAACTCGTGCCAATAAGTTGTCGACAAGTTGTCTCCGTATTAGTGGACAGATTGCCCAGACTGCAAACACACAGCCACAGCGCGAGTTCTCTGTTAACAGGCTTGGAGGGCAGGAGACCTAGGGCCCCCTTCCCTTCCAGGTGTGCCTGATGAATAGAAGGAGACTCAGCTTTGGCCAAAACGTGTTTGCAGACCTGGCATTTAATCTCAGGCTCTTGCTTGGCTCAGATTTTGCAGCTTTCACTTGCCCTCTTCAAGCCTTGGTACTTCCCAGTTCCGGTCACTTCAAGGAGCTGAAGCCCAGCAGGGTGACTCAGGCTCCTGGAGAGCAGCTCTGGGAAGCCCTTAGAAGGTTGGGTTTATAGTCTGAAGCGGGGGATTTGAGGTAACCCTCAGATGTGGTTCAGCTTGACCATGACACGAGCCGAAGAATGATTGGGATCCATCTGCCAACAGTCATGCCCAGCCTCAGCCAGGGCTGGGGAGTCCCTGTCTTTCACTACCCTGGCGCCCCCATCAGTTCTCTCTCTTCTGTTCTTCCTAGAGAGGGCATCCTCCAAGAGTGGAGCTCTGTAGCTGCCGCCGTGTCCTCACCTTCTTCCATACTTTCCCCAGTAACTCATCAAAAGACTCTCAGGTCCCCCCTTCCCCTCTTCCATGCCCTGCAGGCTCAAGGTGACCCAGACTCCATTCTGCTCTCCCTAAGGAGGGAGTGCGGACCCTCCTGCCCCGGGACTAGGGTCCTCATGCCTCTGCATCTCTGCTATTCTTTTTGAGCAGTCACTATTAACTACCACCACCTAGCGGCCAGCCGCGCGGCCTCGGTGGACGATGATGAGGAAGAGGAGGATAAACTACACGCGATGCTCTCAATGATCTGCTCGCGGAACCTCACAGCTCCCAACCCAATGAAAGGTTTTTATCCCTCCCCCTCTCCCTGAGCCACCCCATCCTCCCGCCCCACCCCCCTGGGCCCACCTGCCACCCACCGCAGGGGCTCAAATGGCAGTGTTGGCATTATGGGACTTGCACCCAGGATGCAGATGAGGGAGGGTGGAAGGAGGTGCTGGCAGGAGGGGACAGTACAAAATGCAGTTGACTCTGGGCTCCCCATTGAACGTGAGGAGAGGGCTTTGCACCCGAGAGGGAAGAGACTGACTGGTGGGAAGGTCTGATTATCTGGTTCCCTGCTGGAAATGAATGGCTCTCTGAGAGCCCTGTTCCCACTCTGGAGGGGTCACGCTGGCAAACCCAGGACAATGTCTCTTTCTTTCTCTCCTGCTGGCTGGGAAGACGGGCCCTGTGCCTCTGACTCCTGACTTAACGGAAACAGGACAGAAGTACCAGGCCCCTCTTCAGCAGGGTAGGGGCTGGACAGCTCATGGGGACAGGAGTCACCTGTGGTCAGGTGAGGGGTCAGGGTCACCATGGAAAGAGACCCAGGGCTCAGTTTACCCAGCTGACACTTTAGCATGAAATCTAGAAATATCTGTGCCAAGGGTATAAGACAGGTGTGTTCCTGCCCTCATGGACCTGACTCCAGGATTACCAAGGCCCCCTCGCTGGAAATGACAGGACAGTGCCCACAGCTCCTCTGTCCACCACTCATCTTAGCGCAGAGCTAGACTTGTAGAGAGGGACTGGTCGGGGGACCAGTGAGGGCCAGGCCCAGGTGCTCAGGGAAGATTGCTTCTGAAGGGCTGAGGCCACCTGTCTTGGAGTTTAGGGGAAGCTCCCCATCCCCACCATTCCCGTGCCACAGGTTAATTTCTTTTTTTTCATTAAAAATATTTATTGTCCATATAGGAGCTAGTGGGAAAAGCTTCATCTCTCTTTTCTATACTCTAAGAATGACCAATTAAATATATAATCCCCAACCTTTTAGGAGATGAGGGTAGCGTTTATACAACAAGTAGGAGAAGAAAGTTAAGACACCATTGTCCAGAATGAAGTGTCAACCCATCTCTGTTTCATCAGACCTTAATGCAAACATGGAACCCTTTGATCCAATTGCCCTACCAAAGCACCTTGGTGCAGGGGGCATGACTGCTATCCATAGCCGCATCCAACTGCAGACATTATAGCCAACGCTTGGACGTCAATAGATTTCTATTAAATACACACATACACACACACACACACACACACACACACACACACACACACAACACCCCTAATTTCAGCTTCTTTTAAATATTGGAACATTGAATTTGTGAGGCAGATTATTACAGTAATATCTTCCAATTTGTTTATGCCTCCCTGAATCCATTTGAATTAATTCCCTACCATTCTTCTAACTAATTAATTTTTATTTTTAATTTTTTAAACCATTTTTTAAATTGAAGTATAGTTAATTTACAATTTTTTTTTTTGAGGCCACTTGGCTTGTGGGATTTTAGTTCCCCAACCAGGGATTGAACCCAGGCCCCTGGCAGTGAGAGGGAGGATCCTAACCACTGCACCACCAGGGAGTTCCCTAGTTTACGATGTTGTGTTAGTTTCAGGTACACAGCAAAGTGACTCAGTTTTATATATATATATTTATATAGATATAGATATAGATATAAAAATATATATATATTCTTTTTCAGATTCTTTTCCATTATAGGTTATTACAAGATACTGCATATAGTCCCCTGTGCTATACAGTAGGTCCTTGTTGTTTATTTTATATATAGTAATAGATATATGTTAATCCCAAACTCCTAACTTATCTCTCCCCTCCGCCCTGGCCACAGATTAATTCCTTCTCCCCTTTCCCTGCCCCTACAGGGGGCGTCTAGGAATATGTGACACTCTCCTTATGCTTCCACAAATTTCTACCGAAGAACCCAGTTCCTTAGCTCAGCCACCAAGCCTGTAACGGGCAATCAAGTCCCCGGCCTAGAACACACCTAGCACACCCTCAACACAACTGCCAGCCGCCCCCTTACCCATCACATTCCTGTCCTGCCTGCCCTCCCTCCCAGCCCTTCCAGTGGGACCTGCAGGCCAGCTGGTGGGAACTCGGGGGAGCCTCCTCACTTGTCATGTTTTTTGCCTGCCACCTGGTTCCTTGCAAACCTGGGCTTGAGGCTGATGCTTATTTCCAGGTTAGCTGACTTGGAGCCGTGTGGGGAAGCTAAGTCAGGAGAGCCAGGGAGCCCCTTCTCACCCCACAAATTATAGTCAGGCTGGAGGCTGTAGGGGGCAGGAGTCCCAGTAGAGCCCCTAATTAGTGGACCTGGAGACAGGAAGCCATCCCTGGCTTCTCTTAGAGCTGAGGCCTCCAGGGTCAGAGAAACTTACAGGGTCCAGAGGCCTCGGGGCTTGCTTGGGCATCCTCTTGGGGAACTCAGGGGTCAGACGGACCCAGTGTTTAGGCCCTGGGACCCCAACACTTGAGAAAGGGGAGGAGGTGTGGAAGCAGAATCAGCAGGTGGCTGGGGAGATGGTATGGGAGCCCCCATCTCCACTCCAGTCCATAATGACAACACTGTTGAGTCCGTTCTGCTAGCCGTTGCTTTCCAGGCCTGCAACATGCTTGACTTGTGCATGTGAATCAAGTGGCGGGTGTCCAGACTCTCCTTCCCCCCTCCCCTCCTTTTCCCGCTGCCTCCCCACAGAGCAGAGATGCTGTTCACTCTAATTCTGCTCCAGGCCAGGCACCTTTCACTCGGAGTCTTAGGGGCTGTGGGGTTCAATCACCCTAATTGTTTTGCTTCAAACTTTCCTCACGCTCAGAGGAGAGAGTCAGACTCAAAGCTGGCCCAGCAGACCCCCGTCCAGCCTGCTGCCCCTCGCCCAGTCACGCCAGAGCTCCAGCTGTCTGCACTGGGTTAATTCAGAGATGCAGTGTTCAATGCTGGCTGGTTCAGCTCCTTCCTGGAGAATTAAGGTGAAGAGCATTGACCCAGGAGACTTGCCTTGGTTGGGCCCTGCTTTCTGGGCATGAACTCGTTTCCCTGTGTGCCCACCCTCTGCACCTGGCAACCCCCTGCCTGCCCGCCTGCTGCCTGCTGCCTACCTGGCTGGGCCTGCTCCTGCCACACACACCGCCCGCCCCCCGCCCCCGGCTCCTCCCACCACTGGCCTCTCTCCTGCCTGCTGCAGGGGCCTGAGCTGGGCTCCTGCCCCATCCCACCTGCATTTGCCCCCTCCTTCTTCTTCCCAGAGTATCAGGCATGGCTTTGCAACCCCTCACTCCCAGAGCCGCAGCCCCTCCACACCAAGTGTGTTCCTTAATTTGCCTCCTGGTGGAGCTGAAGGGCCAGATATTTATAAAAATCCCAGCCGTGGGTCTGGGAAGAGAGCCCTGGGGCCAAGACAGGGCAGCCCCTGAGGGGACTGGAGGGGGTCAGCTCAGCCCTCCCCACCAAGGCACACCCAGAGCTGGAGTCTGGCTCCCACAAAACCCAGGCCTAGGTCTGCTCCAGACTCATAGCAGGCCAGGGCCCAGGCCATAATTCGCAGAAAAGAACTACTGCTTGAAAGAAGTCTATCACACACACAGCTCTCTCTCTCTCTTTTCTTGTCTTCTTCATTCTTCTCTTTCTCTCCCTCCTTCCTGGCGTCATCTCCTGGCCCTTTCACTTTCTGCCCTCACTTTGCTTCATCTTTGTGGCTCACTGGATCTGCCAGAGTCCCCCACGAGCAGTGCCTGCCCCACGTGGGCCTTCGAAGCTCTCAAGGGTCTTGAGTTCTGATTCAGACTAGCTGGGCCGGCTGAGGAGGCTTGGTCTGCTGTGGTGTAAAATTGTCCAAGGAGCTGTCTTCTGAGGCTGCACCGGGCACATTCTTCTGGATGGTGGAACTGCGTGCCCAGCTGCCACCCTCATCCCCACAGTGGCCTGGCAGCCCTGGAAACTTTGCCCTTCCTGCCAGTTCACCTGTGTGTTTGCAGGAGACCACCACGCGGTGCAGTCAGGCTAGGCAAGGATGGAGAACTCACCCACTGCTGCGAACTTGGGGGCACCTGGCCTGGGCAGGGAGCACTGCTCCTCCTTAGCCACTGGCTGCCAGGTCTAGAACCCTCAGGGGGATGAGGTCTGTGGACCAGGACTGGTGGCTCAGGGGTCCTTCAGGGGCTTTGATCAGTGGACACTCCTGGCATGGGAAGGTTCAAAGTTTGCAATGTTCCAGGCACCTTTCTGCACATCCCAGAGTTTGCCCAAGAGGACCAGGCTGAATCCTGGAAGGCCAAGCCAGCTGGCAGCATTTCAGAGAGCTCAGGCTTTTCTTGTTCCTTCTTTTTTTCTCCTCCCTCTAGAAAAACAAGTGTCTGTTCCATTGCTTATAGCAAGATGGAGAGAATAGACACAATCATCTATGACTCAGTGAAAGTATCTTACCGCATTCAGAAAGACTAGGTGGAGGCTGGGAAGTATCAGGCGCCCTCTCTCTCCACCACTTCCAACTCTGGGCTCTGGACCCTGGGCCAGGCAGGCACCACCCCTGTGGTTTTCCACCAAAGGGTGACTTCATGCTGCAGCTCTGGGCACAGAGGTGGGCATGCTGCAGGGTACTTGGGGGAGGAGACCTGCCAGGCCCTGACCATGGCCCCCTTCCTGCCCTCAGATGCTGGCGACATGATCGAGATGCAGGGCTTTGGACCCAGCCTGCCAGCCTGGCACCTGGAGCCCCTGTGCAGCCAGGGCTCCTCCTGCCTCTCCTACTCCACCAGCAGCTCCCCATACGTACCCCCCAGCCACTGCAGCTGTGTCCCCGACCGGTGAGTGGGTGTGTCCATCCGTGTGTATGTGTCAGTCTGTCCTTTGGGGCTGTGTCACTTGCCTGAAGGATGATCTCTAGTTGGACACACCTGGGTTCGAATTTCGTTTCTGCTCCCCATGTGACTTTGTCAAGTTGCTGAGTCTCTCTGAGCTTCTCCATTTCTGAGCCTCAGTTTCCTCATCTGTAAGATGGGGATAATAACCCCTTCTCCCTAAGGTACTTGTGAGGACTGAATGAGGTATATAACCCACGTGAGTGCCCAGAGCTGTGCCTGGCACAGAGCAAGTGCTCAGTACCTGGAGCTCCCCTTTCCAAGGTGGACCTGGATCCTGCCGTCAGGCTGCCGTCTGAGGACACTCAGCAGGTATCTGGGCATCTGCCACGTGCCAGGAACAGTGTGTGAATGGCACTTGTGTGAGGGTCATGTGCCCACACTTGATGCTTGCTGATGGCTTTTTCACCAGTAACTTCATTTTTCTACCTGTTGCACCTGTTGACCCTCAGATGGCCCTCTCCATTTTCACATGAGGAAACCAAGATCCACTAACATGAAGTTAGTTGCCCAAGATCCCCTGGGTGGTTGGGGGCCAGGCTGGGCCCCCCAGCAGCTCTACCCAAGGTAGCTGGCAGGGCGAGGGAGCCCTTGGCATGCTTCTGGGTTGTAGATCCTGCTCCCTGCACCACCTGCCCTCTGAGCCAGAAGGTCCTTCCTTCTCACTGTTCCCTCCAGAGGAACAGCCCTGAGTCAGGTTGATTCCACAGGTTGCCCCTCAGGCTGCTGTGTGAGAGCATGAAGAGGCAGATCGTGTCCCGGGCCTTCTATGGCTGTGAGTGTGGGGTGAGGTGGGGCCGCAGGGGGTGGGAGCAGGGGCAGGGGGAGGCACCGGGACAGAGGGTCACGGCCTCCCGGCTCCCCCCCTCCCTCCCCCCCCCCCCCCACAGGGCTGGCATACTGCCGCCACCTGTCCACGGTGCGGACCCACCTGTCAGCGCTGGTGCATCACAACATCATCCCACCCGCCCGGCCACCGGGGGCCTCGGGGGGCCTCACCAAGGACGTGTGGAGCAAGTATCAAAAGGACGAAAAGGTGCACGCTCTGGGGTGCCAGGGACCGAGGCTGGCTCGAGGGGCTGGGGGCCAGCAGGGAGAGCAGACCAGCCTGCTCTGTGAGTGGCCTTCACAGACCACATGGGCGTTCAGGTAAAAGGTGGTCCAGGGTCAGAGGTGAGAGGCCAGGACTGATGGCCTTGGAATGCCTGGGTCAAGGTAGAGTCTCACAACTAGGCCTGTGGGTTTCCACAGGAAGGGGACTGGACAGGAAGTCCGTTCTGCTTCTGCATTACTCCACAACCTTGAGGAAATCTCCTCGTCTCTCTGGGCTCCTTTTCTGCCCTGGAAGGAAGCAGGGTTGAAGCAGATCTGCATCCAGCTCTAGTCTGGGGACAGGGAGGATGTGACGGTCCCAAAGCCGGGTGTGCCTAGGTTTCAGCAGAGTGACCAAACGAATCACTGTCCCCAGCCCCAGCTCTCAGGGCATGGGGTCGCCAAGCTGGGCTGCAGAGACTGCAGGGGCTGCATAGTCTTTCCTCCCTGGGTCCCTCAGAACTACAAGGAGCTGGAGCTGCTGCGGCAAGTTTACTATGGCGGCGTGGAGCACGAGATCCGCAAGGACGTCTGGCCATTTCTGCTTGGCCACTACAAGTTCGGCATGAACAGGAAGGAGATGGAGCAGGTGAGGGGAGCCTGTTCTCCATGGGGATAGGGAGATGGGGACCCAGGCCATGGGAACCAGGGAGGGGGGGCCTCAGAAACCTCAGCCTCTTCCCAGCCAGAAAGAAACAGGGCAGAGGAAGATGTTAGCAGGGTGGCCCCACTGTCTTCACCCCGAGGCCCGACCCTAGTCTCCAGCTGTTCCAGGAGGACAGCTGCAGAGGAGGGCGTGGTGCACCCCTCCCGCCATGGTCACGCTGTGGTCTGAGTACAGGTGGACACAGTGGTGGCAGCGAGGTACCAGCGGGTGTTGGCGGAGTGGAAGGCCTGCGAGGTGGTGGTGAGGCAGCGGGAGCAGGAGGCTCACCCAGCTACGCTCACCAAGTTCTCCTCAGGCAGCAGCATTGACGGCCACGTGCAGCGCCTCATCCACCGAGACTCCACCATCAGCAATGACGTGAGCCCGACGGGACCTGGGGGCCGGGGGCGGGGCCACCAGCGCTCTAGGCCTGACCTCTAGTGTTCGCTGGCAGTGGAGCCCTGGAGAACGGCTTAGTGTGTCTGTGTCTCATTTTCTTCCACTGAGAAATGGGATGACAGTCCCCTGCTGCCCACTTCTCTGGGTGTTGCAGGAATAAAATGACACGGCGCGCTGTGTTCTGTTCTAATGCACTAGCAGAGGAGGATAAATTTATGGGGAATTAGGGAGGCTCTCCCTCTTTGTAGAGAGACCTGAAGGCTAGGAATGGGCCTCCCTAGGTTCTAGTCCTAGGTCCACTAGTGACAAGATGAGTGACTTCTCTTCCCATGTCTGGGCCTCAGTGCCCCCTCTCAGCTCTACTGTCCTCTGATTGCAGAAGCTTCCGCAAGAGCTGTTGGCCAGAGACCAGGGGAGCACTTAACAGCAGTCCCACCTTATAGAGTTGACTATGCAAAGCCAGTTCACAGCCTGTGTGGTTCTTCTGGCCTCACCCCTGACTTTTAGGTGAACATCAAGTCCCAAACTATGGCTGCTGGGCCCAACCAGAACTGATAAGTTTCAGTTTTCAGGACATTGTTTCATTAACTTATGTTTTTTCTTTAAAATAGCCTCTTTAGATAGTGTATATTCTTGTTACTTAACTCCTTACTAATACTAACAGAGAATTCAAGTTGGAGCAAGACTTAAAGAAAGGTAACTACCAAGGCACACTCTCCTTTCCATGGGCTTTGTTCTTAATCCCCTATTTGTGAACACACACTCTTTCTGCTTTGGGTTTTGTAAAATCCTGAGTCTGTACCAGTGCCCCAGCTGCTTAGCTTATGGACTCAAGTAGCCTTTCTCACTGGCACTATTCTGAGGCTCTGAATTGCCTCAGAATCATGGCCGTACCTGACACTAACCCAACAGTGCTTCATGCTTCTTGCCCAAAGTGAAAAGTCTTTTTAAGCATTCCCTTCCCTACATAGTCCAAACAGAAAAAACGAAACAAAACTGTATGTATATGTCTCTTCTTTTCCCTGTGACTTATCTGTGGGAGTGTGGACTGTTTCAATCAGTAGAATATGTTTCTTTTCACTTCTTACCTCTCCTCAGTTTGTCTGTAGCTAATATAACCGATTAGGTACTTGCTAGAGAGGTTTCCTGCCTGGTACAGAACATTCAGTACTGAAAATAAGGAAGAACTTATTTTTCCTAACACCTCCAGTCTGCTGCATCCATAGGCTGCCCCAGAGGCCACACCAAAGACACTATGGAAGCTGTCCTGACCCGAGGCAGCCTCATGACTTCTGTGTTTGTAGAGTGACACTTAACGCTGGCCATCGAGTGTCCAGGCCTCCGGTTCCCCTTCTTCCCTGCAGCAGCCGCAGGAAGCGCTTCACACTTTTTCTCACCAGTGTGAGACCAGATGGGGCTGGAGACGGTGTTTTCATGTTTTCCTGGAGCCTGGTCAGCTGGGTCAAAGAGGGCACTTGGCATCCGGGGGAGGCAGTGCTAGAGGCCATGGGGTGGGAGTGGGGGTGTGAGGAGACTTCTCCATCCCTCTCAGTTCTGACCCAGGAAGGAGATGCTGAGCTGAGGGACGGTGCTGGAGTGCAGGTGTGAGCCCCGCCATCTTTGCCCCCACCAGGTGTTTGTCTCTGTGGATGACCTGGAGCCTCCAAGGCCCCTGGGCCCCGAAGATCCCAGACCAGAGCCTGAGCAGGGGGCGGGGGCCGGGCCCACTGGCACCACCATGGTGGAGCAACAGTCGGTGGAGTTCGACTCTCCAGACTCAGGACTGCCTTCCTCCCGCAATTACTCCGTGGCCTCGGGCATCCAGTCGAGCACAGATGAGGGCCAGAGCATGGGCTTTGAGGAGGAGGACGGCGGTGGGGAGGAAGGCTCTGACGGGCTGGTCCCTGCAGCCCAGGTCTCCAAGCCTCAGGCCCCCAGCCAGAAGAAGGCCTCGCGGGCCGGCGAGCCGGAGGCCGGGGAGGAGCTCGCCGCCGTGTGTGCTGCTGCCTACGCTGTATGTGGTCGTTCCCCAGGCACTGCTCTCAGCGGCCCCAGAGGCTGCGGATAGGGGCTGGTGGGGTGGAGGGTGGGGTGGCCTTGACTGTCCTGGAGGGAGGCACTGCGCCCATCTCTCAGCAACCCCAGAGGACTCTGTTCTCTGAGTCCCTTGGTTCCCTGCCTTTGCTGTCTTCCTTTGTTCGGGCATCACCTCCAGCCCCCAACTCACCCCTGAGGGCCCTCCGCTCCTCCAGATGGAATTACTGGACACCGTGGCCTTAAATTTGCACCGCATAGACAAGGATGTGCAGCGATGTGACCGCAACTACTGGTACTTCACACCCCCCAACCTCGAGCGGCTCAGAGACATCATGTGCAGGTGCCACTGTGGGGCTGGGCTTGGGGGGGAGGCAGGGACACTGCTCTGTGAAAGGTTAGGCCCGGCAGCGCCCTGCTGCCCTGTCCCTGTCCCCGACTCACGCTCGGCTCCCTCTGTCTGCTGTGCCCCCCACCCCACCCCCTCGTCATTCTCGAGGTCTTTCAGATCTCAGATCTGGCCATGCTTCTCCAGGAAGCCTTAGAGGACCCCCACCCAGCATGTCAGGTGGTGACGGCCTGTCTAGTCTCTCTCCCTGAGCCCCTGAGGGCCTTGAGGACAGTGGCTATGGGTTGTTCGCCGTTGTGCTCCAGTGCTTTAGGGTCGCAGGAAGTCTGACCTCTGGGGAGCAGGCTGGTCTAGGGGCCGTCTCCCCAGGAGTTCCTGAGGGGAGGGGAGGATGGCGCACACCCACAGTGACTCTCCCTGGCGTTTCAGCTACGTGTGGGAGCACTTGGACGTGGGCTACGTGCAGGGCATGTGCGACCTGCTGGCGCCTCTCCTGGTTGTCCTCGACAATGGTGAGGAGGGGGTGTTGGGATTGGGCCTGGGCTGACCCAAGCTGGAGAAAGGAAAAGGCGACGGCACGTCTTCATGGGTGGGCATGTGAGCCAGCCCTGTCCCCCTGCGGAGTGAGGCTTTGGGGTCTCCTGCCTTGCCGGCCTCACGCCCACCTCCCCACAGACCAGCTGGCCTACAGCTGTTTCAGCCACCTCATGAAGAGGATGAGCCAGAACTTCCCCAACGGGGGTGCCATGGACGCCCACTTTGCCAACATGCGCTCTCTCATCCAGGTGAGGCCGGCAGCAGCCCCGGGGCAAGTGACCGGGCAGCGCTGGGCTTGTTCATCATCCACGGGGAGGCCGGGGAACGCTCCCAAAATGTTTTTTACGTATAAGCTTAGTTTCTTTCATTAAAAAAAAAAACCCACCATTTTCAACCTTACAAATTGAGGAGGAGTGTCAGTGTGCAAACGCTTATGCTCATGAAAGTTCTGGCGCGTAGAGCGGTTGATGATGAAATCACCCAGAATATGGCATCATTCCAAAGAGTACATCCCAGAGAGACAGGTGGGGCTGCAGAGTGCAGCCTGGACGGGAGGGGCGGGAGCAGCTGCCAGGCGGCCAGGGAGGCACCGCGGAGGGGCCTGGGGGGCAGGGCACTGGGGAGAGGCAACACCGGTTCAGTCTGGCTCCCGTTCTCCACTCAAACCAGATCCTGGACTCAGAGCTGTTTGAACTGATGCATCAGAATGGAGACTACACCCACTTCTACTTCTGTTACCGCTGGTTCCTGCTGGATTTTAAGAGAGGTAAGAGGCGGGCTGGAGAGTGGGCCTGGGGTCAGGGGCGGTGGGAGATCCCTCTTCCCCGAAGTCAGTGGTTCTCAACCCACACTGTATTTTAGAGCCCCCTGAGGAGCCCTGGGCCCCACCCAGCCCCAGACTTCCTAAGTGTGGTGATTTTAAAAGCCATTAGGTGAGTCCACAGTGCAGCTAGGGTTGAAAATCACCCAAAGGCAATGGTTTTCAGAACTGTTTTCGAACCAAATCTTCCCGAGCACCAAGGCCTATAAAAGGCTGCTCTAGTGCGACGTGGCCTCTGCAGGAGGCCAGTGTACAGGAACTACAAGGGAGAAGGTTGGGGCCTTGGCCTGGGGCACGGAACTGCTCTCCTGGAGCGGCTCCTGTGGTGGAGAGAGTCCCAGGACTCCGGCCCCTGGAGCACTGTCTCGGCACGAGGCTCTGTCCAGAGGCCTGTGGACAGCCAGGCCCAGCCTTAGCTCCTCGCTGTCCCCAGAACTGCCGTATGAGGATGTGTTTGCTGTGTGGGAGGTGATCTGGGCAGCCCGGCACATCTCCTCGGAGCACTTTGTCCTGTTTATCGCCCTGGCCCTGGTGGAGGCCTACCGAGAGATCATCCGTGACAACAACATGGACTTCACTGACATCATCAAGTTCTTCAACGGTAGGAGCCACTTGGCCATGCCAGCTGCCTCAGCAGGGGCGTGGGGGCCTCCACTCCTGGCCTGCACAGGGTTTGGAGGGCCCTCGGGAATACTGGCCCCTGCCCCGTAAGCAAATGTCGGGAGTCCAGGTGGAAACGGAGCAGGGTGGGCAGTCCCAGGGCTCCTCCCAGACTGCTGCCCCCGCTCAGTTATCCATGTTTCCCCCAGAGCGGGCTGAGCATCACGACGCCCAGGAGATCCTGCGGATCGCCCGGGACCTCGTCCACAAGGTGCAGATGCTCATAGAGAACAAGTGAGGGCTGTGGCCAGGGGGCAGCAGCCCGCCAGAGCCTGGGCTCCGGGCCCCTTTGGTCCCACAGAGGGAGGTGCAGGGGCGGCACAGCCAAGACTGCCCCAGCCCCCAGCCGACCCACCTGCCCAACTGTATTCCTAACAAAGCGCTTGTGAGCCTGGGATCGGACTCCGGGCAGTGCTGGCCCTTCAGGGCGAGTCAGGGGCCAGGATGCCCTCAGGTCAGGACCGGGAAGGGAGGGGTCAGCCTCAGGGAATGGCTGCCTTGGGGGACACTTACCCTGCTCCCCTCTCAAACACCTGGGGATAGTCCCACTGCCACTGGCAGCCCCAGCCTGGACAGCTCCCCGTGGCCTCTCCTGAGGCCCTGTAGAGTTAGGAGGGCTGTAGTTGCCTGGACCCTACCTGGGTGGGTCAAGGGGACTCTGTGCTGTATCTCTTCTGAGCGTCCCCGTGCAGGCCCAGTGCACGTGCACGCACCAGCCCCAGTTAGAGCAGCCAGAACGGCTGCCAGTTTGGGTGTGTGCCCTGGGTGCAGGAGACCTGGGCTGCATTCCAGGCCCTCCCCTGAGACTGCGGGACAGCCCAACAACATGGGCCCTGGGTGGGAGCAACCCACCTCAGCAGCACTGCCACTGCCTTTGGCCACCTGAGGTGACCCCATGCACCCCCCCACCTCAGCCTATACAGTGCACCCATGTGTATCTGTACAGTCTCACTCCTACCACCCTGCTCTTGCTTTATGCATTAGATGCATCCCCCAAAACTGTGATGCTTTTGCCAGCAGAATGACCTGGAATGTGGCAGAAGCACTTGCTCTCCAGGCTGATTCTTTAGGGAGGCAATCCTGTCATGGCCTCCTCTCAGGGACGGACTCCAGAGCTTGGGGCAGCCCATTGCCTATCCCAGGCATCTGCTGAGTCCCTGAGGTGGAGGGGAGGGTGCTTGGATCTCCCCAGCTTGTCCTTGGTGAGAAGCAAGGCTAGCTCTTCCTTCCACATGCTTCTCAGGATGCCGAGGACACTAGGGACCCACAAACCCCCTTAGAGGAGCCTCACTCATGGAGGTGCTAGGAAGGGCCCAGCTCCTGACCCCAGGCCTAGTCACACTGCTTGCTCTGTCATCCCCACTTCCCATCCCATCAATACATGCAGGATAGGCCTTGTTCTGGGGCCAGGAGGCCACTCTGCCACAGGGGTTGGGCCTGTCCAGCTATCACTAAGGTCTGGAGACTTCCTGCATTTGAGAAACATGAGAAAGGGCCCAGCCACCCCTCTGCATCCAGCACAGTCTCCCCAGCCCAGCCCTGCCCCGGGCACTGCACCACCTGTTTGGAGGCCAGCCTGCCCCATTGCCCACCCACCAGGTGAGTCCTTGGCCTTCACCAAGCACAGTGGCCGTTGTGTGCCTGCCTTAGTGACTCAGTGGTTTTTTGAGGAGCAGAGTGTGTATGTTTTTTGGCTCAGAAACTATACTCTTCAATGTAACAGACCAATAAACACAGCATTTGGCAATGCTTGAAGCTCTGGTGGCTACTTGTGGGCTGGCACTGGACCGTCAGTGACTGTTTGTATTGGGGAATTCTGTAAGCTCCGGATTGAGCGGTAAAGAGGGCCAGCCCCACAAGGCAAGGATGGTGAAAAGAGAGAACCAAAGTTTCCAGAAGAGAGGGGCCTTGGCTGTGGAATGGTCCAGGGTGATAGCCAGACTCTAAGTACCTAGAGAGAGCCCTTGGGGGGACCTTGCCCAGAGCCAGTAGTCCTATCTCAGACTGACCAGTGGCCTCTCCAGCCTCTGGATGGCATGTAGGTCCCTGCCCCGCCCCTTTCCAGCCTTTCTGCCCTCCGAGCTGGAGCTTGATTGGGAACCTACAAGACCTCCCGGCCTCTCTGGCCTTGGCTCCTGCCCATTGAGCACTGTCTTTGAGATGCCTGCTTCAGGCAGGGGTGTGGAGGGTGTAGTGGCAGGAGAGGTCAAACTCACTGAGGCATGGAGAGTGCTGGACTCAAATAGCAGGTTCCCATCTGCCTTCTCCCACCTCAGAGGGCCACTGCCCCATCAGCCATAGTTCCAGATAGAGGGCTGCAGTCACCAGCATGTTGTTTGGTGTAGAGGACACTAGCGTTCTGGGCATTAGGGCCTGCTGTCAACTCACTCAGAGCTGCCCAGGCAAGGAAACCAGTTGACACCAGGAATCCTGTGGCCAGGACCTTATAAGCCCCTCAAGGGAACTCCTCTCCACCCTCTAGGTGACCCTGTAGCCTGGAGTAATCAATCAGAATTCCCTCCGCTGTAACATCTATTCATGATAAAAACTCTTACCAAAGTGGGTATAGAGGGAACATATCTCAACATAGTAAAAGCTATTTATGACAAACCCATAGCCAACATAATACTCAACGGTGAAAAGCTGAAAGCCTTCCTGCTAAAATCTGGAAAAAAGGATGCCCACTCTCACCTATTCTATTCAACACAGTATTGGAAGTCCTAGCCACAGCAATCAGACAAGAAAAAGAAATAAAAAAGTATCCAAATTGGAAAGGAAGAGGTAAAATTGTCAGTATATGCAGATAACATGATAACTATATAGAGAAAACCCTAAAGACTCCACACAAAAACTACTAGAACTGATGAACAGAAAGCCCGAAATAAACCCACACACCTACGGCCAATTAGTCTTCAATAAAGGAGGCAAGAGAATGGAGAAAAGACAGTCTCTTCAGCAAGTGGTGTTGGGAAAGCAGGACAGCTGCATGAAAATCAATGAAGTTAGAACACTCCTTCACACCACACACAAAAATAAACTCCAAATGGCTTCAAGACTTAAATATAAGACATGACACCATAAAACTCCTAAAAGAGAACACAGGCAAAACATTCTCTGACATAAATCATACCAATGTTTTCTTAGGTCAGTCTCCCAAGGCAATAGAAATAAAAGCAAAATAAACAAATGGGACTTAATCAAACTTACAAACTTTTATACAGAAAAGGAAACCACAAACAAAACAAGAAGATAACCTATGGACTGGGAGAAAGTATTTGCAAATGATGCGACCAACACAGACTTAATCTTCAAAATATACAAACAGCTCATACAACTCAACAACAAAAAAAACAACCCAATCGAAAAATGGGCAGAAGACCTAAATAGGCATTTCTCCAAAGAAGACATACAGATGGCCAATAGGCACATGAAAAGATGCTTAACATCGCTAATTACAAGACAAACGCAAATCAAAACCACAATGAGGTATCACCTCACACAGGTCAGAATGGCCCTCGTTAAAAAGTCTACGGTCCAATGCTGGACAGGGTGTGGAGAAAAGGGAACCCTCCTATGCTGTTGGTGGGAATGTAATTGGTGTCGCCACTATGGAAAACAGTATGGAGGTTCCTCAAAAAACTAGAGTTGCCATATGATCCAGCAATCCCACTCCTGGGCATATATCCAAAGAAAACTCTAATTTGAAAAGATACAGGCACTGCAATGTTCATAGCAGCACTATTCACGATAGCCAAGACATGGAAGCAACCTAAATGTCCACCAACAGATGAATGGATAAATAAAAGGTGGTACATATATACAATGGAATACTACTCAGCCATTTAAAAAAATAATGCCATTTGCAGCAACATGGATGGACCTAGAGATTATCATACTAAGTGAAGTCAGACACAGACAAATACCATGTGATATCACTTATACATGGAATCTAAAACTTGATACCAAAACAGACTCACGTAGACAACAAACTCATGGTTACCAAAGGGGAAAGGGGGGTGGGGGAGGGATAAATTAGGAGTTTGGGATTAGCAGATACAAACTACTATATACAAAAATAAACAGCAAGGGACTTCCCTGGTGGCGCAGTGGTTAAGAATCCGCCTGCCAATGCAGGGGACATGGGTTCAATCCCTGGCCGGGAAGATCCCAAGTGCTGCGGAGCAACTAAGCCCGTGAGCTGCAACTACTGAGACTGCGTTCTAGAGCCCCTGCTCTGCAACAAGAGAAGCCAACGCAATGAGAAGCCTGCGCACCACAACAAAGAGTAGCCCCCACTCGCCACAACTAGAGAAAGCCTGCGCACAGCAACGAAGACCCAATGCAGCCAAAAAATAAAAAATAAAATAAATAAAATAAAAAAATAAACAGCAAAGTCCTACCGTATAGCACAGGGAACTATATTCAATACCCTACAATAAACCATAATGGTAAAGGATATGAAAAAGAATGTGAAAGAATATCTACGTGTATGTGTGTGTGTGTGTGTGTGTGTGTGTGTGTGTGTGTGTGTATATATATATCTATCTGAATTGCTTTGCTGTACACCAGAAACTAACATGACGTTGTATGTAAATCAAGTATACTTAAAAAAAAGAAAAAAAAATTCCCTCTGCTGTGACACCACCTGAAAGTTCACCAAAGGCCCCTGATAACTTGCCTGGAAGTGGCTGGTTCCTTCACACACTCCCACCTCTTCTCTGCTCCACCCAGAAGTGCTGGCACTCCCAGACCCCAGACTGAGCTTCTAGGGCCAGAGCGAATCCCACAGCCAAAACGATGGGTCTGCTGAGGGCTGTGTGTAGAAAGAAGTAGCAGGAAGCATGAGTAAGGTACTATAGCCCTCAGATGAAACTGGGTCCTCACGGCCAGGGGTAGAGTCTTCATCTTTGTCCCCAGTGCTGGGCACAGCATCTGACACTCAGGTACTGTTAACCCTTACCCCAGGCCTTCCCTAAAGTGGAAGGGACCGACCACTTCCTGGAGCTACCAGCAGAGGGAGCAAGCATCTCACAAATGAAAGGAGCTGGCGGGTTGTAGGGTAGTGGGGAGGAGCACCGAGCCCGGCCTTTTTTGAGGTCGGATCTTCAGAGAACGGGACCCTGCGGCATTGGTGGCCACCAGTCCCTTCCCCACGATGACATCCCCACATGCATCCTCAGACCCACCCCAGGAAGAGAAGTTGAGTCAGTTCTCCGGGCTGCGGCTGGGAGTGGGGCAGGTGTCAGGGAGTTAGAGCGGTGGCCTGGCTGGCCTACAGCTTGGCCCAGCTAACTGCTCCCTGATCTCACTCTCCCTTACCTCCCCACCTACCAGCCTGCCAAATGGGTGGCTTCTCCTAAACTGGGGAGAAAAGATGTCATTACAAGGACCAAGGTCTCCGAGGCTCAGCCTAGGACATGGCTCTTTGACCCCTGACCTCCAACTTCATCTTCTTGTTCCTTTCCCTGAAAGGACAGCCTTATAGACTCCCCAGATGACCTGTCCTAACTACAATCCCACAAGTACACCCTGTCTCAGGAAGCCCTCCTGTGAACGGATCCTCCAGCTTTCCCATTGGAACTTTCTGGAGCTCAGGATCCCCGACTCCATGACAGACCCAGGGCAGGGTGGCATGTGCCTGGGGACAGCTCTGCACCAGCTGAGATGGGCCTGCAGCTCCACACGGTCCCCGGCTGCTCATGTGACCTTAGCAAGTCACTCAGCCACCCCGAACCTGTTTCCTCATCTGCTATTTCTTGGCCTATTTACTTCACCGAGCTGTTAGGAGATGAAACAAGATAGTGTTTGTAAAAATGGTTTGAGGAAGTGTTAAGTATTGCAAAAGCATGAGGAAGACCAGAACTGCAGTTCTCAGGGCTTGAGGATTGAGCCTTGGGATCAGAACAGTAAGGTCCCTCATCTTTTTTCTAAACTCCATCAGCCTGCAATCTGCTTGAAGACTCTGCCCCCAACCCATCAACAGGGAAAGGATGCTACTGCTTCTTGCTGGAGGTCCTTCCCTGAACGTCTCTGTCTCCTTTTGCAGCAAAATGACCCAGATGCTGCAGGTGGCAGCTCCGTCTCGGGTTTCAGTGCAGGTTTATTTCAATTTTATATTTTATTCCAGGCAAGTGCTTATTACATGGATAGTATTCATGTCTCAATACCTAATGTCTTGGAGCATGAACAGCCACTAGAATACAGTTCAATAGTAAAAATACAATATGTACAAAATTAGGGTTTTTGTAGTTTTTTTGTTTGTTTTTTCCCACACAGCAGATGTATCCAAACACATAAAAATCTCTACAGTCTGGGGTCGCTACGATTTATATTTTAGGAAACAGAGACACAGTGACCAAGTCCTCACTGTAAACAAGGGCCACCTCTTTGGGGGATGGGGGTGGGACTCTGGGATGGGGGAAGAAGAAGCTGTTCCTGGAAAGGGCAGGGGTTATGATGACCCCTAATTCCCTTCCAGGAATTCCCTGCCCTTCTTTGGCCCCCCAAGGAACCAACCTCCCCATCTCCCCGAGGTAAAGACTCCCAGCCAGTGAGCCACTCTGAACATCAAAAAGTAAAACACGCATGAGAGGTAAGATGTGTGTGTGTTTGCGTGCGTGCGTACGTGCGCACGCATCCCCCAGGCTGGAAGGGCTAGGGAGGGGAGGGGCAGGCGGTCCCACGGGGCGAGGACAGATGTGGTCCTGACAGCTCTCAGGGGAGATGCCCAAGGAAGGGCTGGGTGGAGGCTGCCCTCTTGGGCACACAGCGTCACAGCGTTCACGAAAACAACAAAAACAACAGCAACAACACCCATCGTCACCAATCTGGACATAGTCATTCGGCACTAGATTCCGAGGCCCGCACTGCTGCAGTGGGGGCGGGGGGGGGCAGGGGCGCGGGCGGATGAGGTATCTGTGCAGGCCCGAGGGGCAACTGGCTAACAGGACAGTTTCAAGGTGAGCAGAGCTGAGAGGAGGACGGCTCGCCAGTACTTCTCTGACTGTTCCTGGGGGCCAGGCCTACCCTTCTCCCTCTACTCTTTCCAACATAATCAACACCAGGAAGAGGGAAACCAGCTCCGCCCAAAACAGGGTGGTAGTGGCACTGGCTGCAGGTGCAGAAAGGCGGCAAGTGTGAGGTGGGAGCCGCAACTGGGGGGGAGTACAGGGTGCCTTCGTAGAAACCTCTGAGGTGTCCAGAAGGCCTTCCCTTTCCCCACCCCGGGAGAAAAGGAAACAGTCCCCAGAGAGGTCTCCAGGACCAAAAGGAACTGAAAGGGAGTTCTTAGGTGGCTCAATCTACTCAAGACTTCTGCTGGCCTCCTCAGTGTCCCCCTCCCCGGGCTGTCATTTCAAACTTCACACCCAGGAGCACTGGCTTCCCCCTCCACAGACACTCTGAAAGGCCATTGGTGAGTGTGTCCAGGTGGGGAGCCAAGTGTGCACATGTGTAACTGAGTGTGTCTGACACAAGGCCACTTGTAATAAATATGCACATAAAAAGAGAAGCCAAAGCAGTCTGCTGAGGCGAAGGCAGGGAAAACTGTCCCCTACACACAGGCCCCCTTGCTCCTCCCCACCCCAAGCTCAGCCCCGCCCTTGGCCCAGCTGAGGACCTTTCCTCACAGGAAGGTGGTGGCACACAGCAGCCCCCACTGGGGAGGGCAGGCTCAGAACAGCCCGCTGGAGAAAGGGGGACGTTCAGAGGAAAGAAAGACGGTGCCAGAGACGGAGAAGCTGGGTCAGAAGCAACAGTCCTCCCGGGTCTGGCCATGCTCCCTCCCCACAGGTCGCCAGGGCCAAGCCCTTGGATTTTAACTTCCTGATTACCTCAACAGCGTGGCTTCAGGCTCCTGGAACCCAGACCAGACGCTGGTCCGTCTCCCAGGCAGCAAGGAGGCATCCAGGTGTACTCATCTCTCCAGGGAGTGCACAGTACCGAACAGAGGCCAGACCTCCTCTCTACTTTCTGGAAGCCAAGAGTCAAATCCAGGGATGGGGACAGGGTCCAGAGCACCCCCCTCTCAGTCCCAACCTGGCTGGAGGTCAAGGGGGGGGCAGGAGGAGACAGCCAAGCTCCTCCTTCCCCGCCCCCACCCTCAGCCTGCCTTCCTGAAGACAGGAGCCCAGTGGCAAGGGTTGAAGGGCTTGGGAAGCTTGGCAAGGGCTTGGGTTTGGTTTACTATTAGTAGAGAATTGTCTTTACTAGTTTGCTGTGATGAGTCACAATGACTGCAACCAGGTTGGGGAGATCCAGGCGGGCGCGCCCACCTGTCTGGAGTCTGTGGGACTCCACACAAGCCACATCCTAGGATCTGTCACCTGTACTCAGAGCAGGGCCCCCCTCAGTCCCCAGCTTTCCGGGCCAAGTTGCTTCAGTTCTGCTTCCCCCCTTTCCCCTCCAGAACCCAGGGAAGAGAAAGCTGAGGCTTGGGAGGGGAGGGCCCGGGCGCTCAGCCATCTCACCAGACACAGCAATAGCAGCAGCAGCAGCACAGGAAGGTGGGCAGGGCAGGGGAAAGCCGGAGAACACGATGTCCACATCGCACTGGTTTCCGGGGATGGGGGGCGGGGGCGGGACGGCACTGGAGCTGGCACCAGGCCGGACAGGCGGCACGTTCGCCAGAGCGTCTCTCATCACTTTGTCAAGTCCTAGTGCAGTGGGGTGACCCCCTGCCCTGTGCCCAGCTCCCTGGGGAGGCCCCTCCCTCCCCTGGCTCAGAGTCTCTGCACCCCCTTCCCCTAGGAGGCCTGGGGGTGGGTATGGGTGGGGCGGGCCTGGGCCTGGCTGGAATGTGTGGAGCTGGTGGGTGGGAGAGTGGGGGACAGGTCTCCCTCCCTGCCCCCACAGGGGGCCTCTGAGTGGCCTCATCCTCAAGCCAGCTTGAGCGTGCTGACCGGGAAGGAGGGCATGGTGACCATGGTCACAGGGTTGAGCACTGTCTGGCCTACCAGCTGGGGGTGGTGCACCACCTGAGCCCCTACGGCTGGCTTCGCCATGACTGTGGCCGGGGGCCCCAGCCCGGCCGTGCCATTCACTTGCTGGTGTGAGAGGGTGTGGGCGATGTGGCTCACCGCCACGGGCTGGCTCACCGCCACGGGCTGCGGGTACAGGGGCAGCTGGGAGCCAAGGTGGGCCACGTGGTTGAGGGCGGCAGGGTGCACCGTGATGTGGCCAATGGGGGGTGTGGCGGGTGCCAGCTGCACAGCAGGGCTGGGGGCCGAGGGGGCGATGTGGGCGATGTGCTTGCCACCCGGCCCCTGCAGAACATGGTTCACAGTCTGGATGACTGAGGCGTGGGTGGTGGCGGTGTGGGCAATGACCGTGGAGCCTCCCCCGGCCGCAGCCACCAGATGGGCTGGAGCGGGCACCAGCGTTTGGGCCGGGGCAGCTGGAGGGGGAGGAGGGGCTGGCAGAGGTGTCTTCTGCTGTGGCGGCGGCGGCTGCTGCCCGGGGAGGTGGGCAGGAGACAGGGCCACAGGCTGGGGGTGGGGAGGCAGAGGCGCGGGCGCGGTGCTGGGCGGTGGCTTCGGCAGCTCCGGGCGGGGGCGATGGCTCAGCTTAGGTGGGCCCAGGCCGGCCTGGTCCTCCTCCATATCCTCGTCTATGTTGTCCTCGCCCTCTGTGGGGGGTCACGCGGATAGGCAGGTCAGAAGGGCTTGGCAGGGAGAGCCCAGAGGAGCAGGTGACCCTGGGGGCCCCGGGATGCTACGGGGCTGGGGCGGGGCCAACACGGAGCGGGTGGTGGGTGGAGCTCACCGGAAGCAGTGGAGGTGGAGGCCTGGTCGTCGTCAGGCTGGCCCGTCTGCCGGAGCACGCGGTCGATCTCCAGCACGTCCATCCACTGGCTCAGCTCGTGCTTGAGCTCCGCCAGCCGCTGCTGCGTGGCAATCTTTTCCCGCGCCAGACGCTCCATCTCATGTTCATATTCTTTCTCCTTCCTCTTCAGGGACTGGAGAACAGGGCCAGTAACAGCAAGGTATCCTGAGCGGCAGCCACGGGGCCCACGGTACCACAAACACCTCCCGCCGCCGCCCTCACCTCCAGATCACCTGGCCCCCAGGGGCAGCTGTGCAGTGACCAGGGGCCCAGGCGGACGGGGGCTGTTGGAGACCACACCTGCCTCCTGGTCCACGGCTCTGCCTAGGGAGGCCCAGCATCTGGCAACCGCGGGCTCTCAGGCAGGTGCGGATCCAGGTCAGTCCCTCCCCTACCCCCACATCAACTCCGTCCTGAGGGGCTTCGCTGCCTCTTGCCCCATCCACCGTCCTGGCGGCACCTCCCTCCATTCTGCAGAGCAGAGCGGAAAGGGTAACAGACTTCTCAGTGGTGCCCAAGGCCCCCGCTGTCATTCACACCATCCTGTCACTCACGGATGCCACAAGCTACCCTCCATGGAACCCATGCCTCAAAGACCCCCAGACGATCCTGCCCTTCTCTACTCTTCATCATTCACTAGTCTCCTTAACTTCAATACCCTTGGAGGATGAGCCACCAGATTTGGAGACCCCCATCTCATCTCCCTGACCTTCTCTATCTCGTCCCTAACAGCTACTGGCTGTGCACCTCCTCTCCGACCTCCTGGGCTCCTCCCCACGGTGCCCACCTGTGCCGCCTCTCCACACCGCTCTACGTCCACGCTGCCCACAGCCCTCCAGACGCCCCAGGCTGCTGAGCTACCCCAGGCCCTGCAATGTGCCCCTCCTTCCACACCTGCCCCTGAGCTGCCCCGGCCGATGAGAAACAGCTCTTGGGAGGACAGCACCATTGCCTCCACCTGAGCACCCACGGAGAGGCTCCGTCCTTTACCACAGGTCGCAGGTGGCTCCTCCCCCGTGACACTGAGGCTACCCACTTCACTAAGAACACTGGAGAGAGCTCCCTTGTCCACAGCACCATCTCCCCTTCAACTCCCCCAGGGCCACAGGCAAGCTCTCAGGTCGACCCTCCCACAGGTGCTGGATGCCCCGCTACCCAGACTGTGGCAATGCTCCCCTGTCAGAAGGGTCTCCAGTTTCCCTTCGAACGATGCTTACTAGCAGCTCTGAATTGCAAGCTCCTGTCCTGTTTCTCAACTCCCTTCCACACCGAAACTCTCTCCTTGTCCTCTGTGACCTCCCGACTGACACTTTATTAAACCATCTCATCTTAAATCTTGCAGGCCTCCCTGTTGCCAGCTTTTCCTCAACCCAGGCACATCATGACTGCTGGGTCCACCAGACAGCAAGGACAATCTTGCTTGCTGCCCCCCGAGTCTCTTACCTGACCTACTCCTGAGCTTCTAGCTTCCAAGGCTTGCCATTCACAGCCAAGTGTAGAGCCCACTGGCTCACACACACATCCTCCCTTCTCACCCCTCCAGGTCTTATCTGCTTGTGCTCCAGGACCACCACTGGGCCCCTGCCTCCTCACTGTCCATCCCCATCCCACGTCCTCCCGGTACCTCCTCCTGCTCTCAAGCCCTTCTTGGCACTGGCGCCACACCTCTGAGCGTTTCATGAGACTGTCAGCATTGAGACTGACACTGGCTCACACGAGCCCCTAAATATTCCACGTTTTGTTTTTTCATCTCAATACATTCTGTCCCTGTCCAACCCTGGGAGCGGGGCAAGGACTGTTCTGCGGTTGGTTACCTTACATCCCCTAAGGGTACCAGTGGCCAGGACAGAGCCATGAGTGATGTCTTAGCCTCGGGGGAAGGATCTGTGACGACCCGAGGGCGTTGGTACCCACCTCTACCCTGTCTCTCCGCCTCATTACAGGAGAATCACAGTCTCTCATTAGACTTGAGTTTCCCCTGATTCCAGTTCCTTTGGGCAATTTTGCAACAGCCTTTCCTGACTGTTCACCTGACCTCCCAGGCACAGCAACGTCTTCACCTCCACACACCAGCTAGGCCCACTTCCCCACGCTCCCTCCTGCAGCCCCAAACTGCTTACATTCCTGGCCTCACCAGTCAGAGATGCCTCCAACATTAATGCCTGTGACACGCAACCCAGACACAGCGATGCTCTGTACTGACCTGAGACCTGGCAGCTTTACACCTTTTATACTTGTTGCCAGTCCCAAGCCACACACAGCTCTACCATCCTGGCTTTGAGATTAACCTGTCTCTCCCCATATTTCTGCCAGAAAGATTCCCCGCCGCCCCGATTTACTGACACACGCGCGCACACACACACACAGACACATCTGGCTCTACCCTGAGAGGCCAGTGCTAGACATGCCAGTTGGATGGAGCCACATTGATGATGAGGCCTGGGGTGAGTCAGCCCTCACTCAAACCTGGATGCTGGGGGCTGGAAGTGCCTGTCCTGAATGCTACCTGCTAGCTAGCGGGGAGTGTAGACTGCCGGCTCAGGAAGAGAGGATGTCAGAGGCCAAAACCTCCACTTCTCGCCTAGTCCAGCTCTCCACAGGCCTAGAGATCCCTGGAAAGCTTTCCCAGAGTCTAACTTTTGTCCCCATTGCTTCATTCTAAACCCATTTCCTTTCTAAGACTACCTGGATGCATGGTTTGGTACCTGTCTACTTCTCTTCCTGTTTCTGTCCACTTCACTGATACTGTCTTCAAATCCTTTACTACCTCCAAGGTACTGTGGGTCTGGCTGGGGGCTACAGCCTTCCCATAGCTTCCCACCTCAGCACACAACCAAAGCCCTCAGTCTCCACACCCTACGTGGTCTCTCCAGTACTCCCTTCCAACTCCCATCTGGTGCCCTGCTGCCTCCATCTCTGCACAGCAACCCTCCTGACCACCTTTAACTTCCAAAAATGCATCCTGCTTTCTCCTACTGAAGAAATTTTGGTCTGCACTGAGCTTTCTGCCCTCCACTTGTCTCGGTCACCCTGGCCTCCAGGTCCCAGCTCAAATGCCCCTTCCTCAGCAGCAACTTCCCTAACTCCCCAGAACAGATCCTATGACCCCTATCCCTACTATGCCCTCGTAACAGAGTTCTGTTTGGTTATGTGATACTCCGCTGCAAGACCAATCTAAGGACAGAGATCCACATTTATTCCTTTGCTCCCCACTTTCTAGCCTCCCAATCAGACACAGGGCTGTCCAAAAGTACCTGAATGAGTAAATGAATGAAGTTGAGGATTTATAGAGAGCCTTGTTAAGTTTTCCAGCATTTCTGCTTCCACTGCTAGCCCCAGGACAAGTATCTCTTATGGACAGCTTGGGTCCACCTTGCTTCCCACTCAGCCCAGCCCCAAATCCCAAGTCTGCTGGCTCTACTGAGTCTCTTATTTCTGACTTACTTTCAAATCCACCGTCTCGCAATCAAAGCTTCCGGACCTAAGTACGTGCCTACAGGGAGGAACGCACCATTCCATCCTTCCTACGTCTCAATAATTGCTATCAAGTTAATATTAATAGACGGCCCATCCTCCTCACATCCTTATGACGAAAATACTATTGCTTCTTCCCACTTAGCATCATCGCAGTGCAGAAGAGGAAACCGATATTCACAGAAAAAGTCAAATAATTTAGACAGGGGTTTGCTCCCGGGCTACATGACTTCCTACGGCTGAAAGACTAGCAATTTAGACTGAAGCCCAAGTTCTGCAGAAACATCCCAGAAAATAAGCCTCCCGGGGATCCTCGCCTCTGAAACCCGAGGCTGGGTCCCCTCCCCCCAAACCTGTCTCTGTCCCATTCCCTCTCGGCTGCCGTGGCCCCGCCCCTCCCGGAGCACGCGCGCACCCACGCGGACCCGGCTTTGCTGCGTCACTCCCCACAGGCCGCACCCTCCGTCCGCGCGCGGAGTTCCGCCCCCCGCCCAGCTCTGCCAATCGGCGGGCCCGGCCCCGCCCCTCCCGTGCCGGGAAGCGGCCTGGAAGCGCGCCAGCCCCTCCACCTCGTCCGGAGGGCGGGCGGAAGGGCGCGCGTTGGCGGAAGGCGGGGAGGGAACTGCCGGCTGGAAGCAGGCCCGAAGCAGCGCCTCCGCCCCCCTCCTTCAACAAGTCTGGCTCCGGTTACCTCAGGGCTGTGACCCCTGAGGTAGTTGAGGCCGGGGGAAGGGTGGCGCACCCGGGCCGTGATGCCGCCCAGCCCCCAAGCTTCCCAAGAGCGTCGACTGGGAGACCCTGAGGCTGCCCCGCCCCCGCAGCCCGGGAGCCCTAAGTCCCTCCCACTCCCCAACGGCTACCTCCGGCTCTGTCTCCAGGGCAGCCGAGCATGGCCGTTCGCCCCACCCCCACAGCCTCCTTCCCGGCACGCGGAACCCTCGGCCGGTTTCCAGGGAAACCGAAACTCGGGCCGTCATGGCAACGGTCTTATCTGGCGGTGGGCCCCCCCGCCCCGTACTGCAAAGAGGAGCCAATGCCCAAAGGGAAGGGACACACGGCCAGGAGGGTCCCTTAAAAAGAGAGCTTCTTTTAAACCCTGAGGGAAGGAGAACGTAAGTCTTTAGGTTCGGTGACCCCGGGGCTTCTCGTCGTCCAGACTGCCGCATTGCCCACTCCCCTAGGTTTACCCCCCAAAGTCAGGTGGCGGCACCTCCGTGCGCTTACTGCAAGGATCTTGGTCCGTCTGGGTTACAACTCGCGGGCCGGGGCGGGGGGGGGGGGGGGAGGTGTTTCAAGGGCGCCACCCTGCGGATCGAGCCACGCCCAGCCCCCCGCCTCCCCCCCGCCCCCGTGATAGTCTCAGGCTGAAACCGGTTCCCGCCCAGGCACTGCGGGCGGGCGCGGTGGAGGCGCCGGCCACCCCACGCCCTTCCCACCCGCCGGGGCACTAACGCGCGGCAGGCGGTAAGGCAGGGCCGCGGACCGAGCTGACACTGAGCCGCAGGGACCGTGCCGATCGCGGGGCTCCGCGGGGCAGCCTGGCGGGGGAGGGGAGCCGAGCGCCACCACCGCGCTCCCCCGCGCACGCGCGCCGGTCCCCCGCCCCCTCCCGGGCGGGGAGCCCCGTTGACGTCAGCCGGGCCATGTGCTCGGCGCCCGCGTGGAGGCGGGCGGGGGAGCCGGTGAGGGAGCGGGGGCGGGGCCGCGGAGGGGAGGCGGGGCGCGCAGGAAGCCGGCGCAGTGTCCGTCGCCCGCCCTCCTCTGGGCCTTGCTTCCCTCCCCCATACCTGAATGTACCGCAGCGCCGTGCGCAACACGCTCAGATTCGATGTCTTCTTGTCATCCACGTTGGGGATGTTGCGCTTCAGGGTCTCAAAGCACTCCTTCAGATGGGCCCTCCTGGGGAGAGGAAGCAGCGCCGGTCAGCCAGACGCCAGGGGGCCAGGGGCGGGAGGGAAGGCCTAAGGAGAGCTTGGGGACCACGGACGGGACCGTCCCGGTAGCTCGCGGGGCGGGCCCAGAGTCACAAGCTCACACACACACACCTGTTCTTCTCCAGCTTGTTGTGGACTTCTCTGGTTCCGATTCTGAAATCCAGACAGACAGGGGGCTCAGGGAGGAGGGCCCAATTAGGCGGCCTTCCCACCCCCTGCCCCCCCTCCCCAAATGCCACAGGCTTTTTGTCCCTGACATTGTCTCTCTAGAGGAGCAGCGATGAGAGCTGTTCAGTTGTTCGCCCTGTGTCGTGGGGCATACACCCCCTGGAGGGCACGTGTAGGCTCGTAATTAACAACCCCTTTACCTTCCATCACATCCATGCACCTGTGAAGGGCTCCTGGGATAGCCAGTGGACCCCGGCCCTTACCCAAGAGCCCCATAATCCAATACCCTGTCCAAAGGCCTCGAAATGCCATTAGCCTCAACCTTGGAGGGCGTCAGAGAACACAGAAGCCTGAGAACAACAGAGGGCAATGACCATTCCCCACTCCCCAGGGTGGGGATGGTCACAGCTCGGTGAGGACATATCCAAATATAAGAAGGCGCTTCTGGGCTGGGAAGGCAGGGCCGCAGCTCTGACAGGCTAGCTTGGGAGGGTACTTTCTCTCGTGCACACCGCTCAGGCTGTGGGCCGTTGGTTCTCCTCTCCATCCCACCAGCCCCTGTGCCACACCTCACTCACCCCCCAGGCCTCTTCTTCTGTTCGCCGGATTTGACTTCTTCAGCGGGTGCCAGCTTCAGGGTCCCAAGAGTGGATGGGGGTGGCTGCTGGGGGGCCAGCTGGGGCTGGACTCCAGGGTGTGGGGCGATGGTCAGGATGGGTGTGGGGAGGGGCTGCAAAGGCTTGGGGCTGCCAGTGGGCGGAACGGTGGCCTTGGAGTCCGGCAGTAGAGGAGCAGGAGTGGGCCCCTGCGGCCTGGTGGGAAGGGGGGCCGACTCCTTGATGCTGATTCCAGGGGCGCTAACCAGAGCCGGCTGGCGAGGTGCCAGGGGCAGAGGCGGGGGCGGGGGCAGAGGCTGAGGGGAGCTGGTCACTACAGGAATAGGGATGACAGTCAGTGGGGTGGGGGTGGCCAGCGGGGGCGGGGGTGCCGGCGGGGGTGCGGGCGGCGACAGAGGCAGGGGCGGCGCCTCGGTGCGGGGCTCCTCCACCGGCAGGGCGTGGGCCAGCCTGGCCAGGCTGCTGGCCTTCTGCTGCTCCTGCTCCCGCTCCCGCTCCAAGCGAAGCCGCTCCTGTTCCTCTGCGCAGAGAGAACGCGAGGAGTGTCTCAGCAGGGCCGGCGGTCCTGGGCCCCAGCTTCACCCACCCTCCAGCTGTAACCCATTCTCTGACCCCATCCCAGGCAGCACCCAGTGACACCACAAATACTCATCCACACTTGACAGTTCAGCACTGGGCTAAGCACCGGGGACGCAGCAGTGATCAAATAAAACAGACTCCTGGTCCTTGCTGTTGGGGAGCTCACAGACGGGGGTGGGGTGAGGGGATACGACAAATAACAGGGATAACAATCCAGGCTGGGGGACGAGAGAGGCTGTGGAAAGGCCCAGCAGGAGCTGTCAGTGAGGGTGCTGGAGGCCTGGCACCCTGAATGTTGAAGGATTAAGCAGGTGATGAGCAGGGGCTGCAAGGCTAAGGGGAGGGAGTGATAGATGAGGTGGGTAGAGGCCAGCCCACAGGACAATAGAGGAAGTGGTCAAATCCCAGATTCTGGGGAGGTACCTTCTAGAGGGCAGGCGGTACCTTCATTTCACAGATGAGATAAATTAGCTCAAAGAGGCAAAATGATTTGTTGAGGGTCATATTGTGAGTCAAAGGTAAAACGGGCTAAACCCAGCCAGGTCTCCGGACACCTGGTGAATGCCTGGTACTTGCTGTGCCAACATATGCACTCACTAGGTGTCTATATGCGTGTACACACACACACACACACACACACACACACACACACACACCCTGTATCTCACAAGAGCCCCACAGCGCAAGCAGGGCAGGGACATCACCTTCAGCTCACACGTGAGGAAACCAGGCCCAGGACTCAGGACTCCCAGGCTAGGTCCCAAAGCCTGTTTCCTCAGGGTCTATACCCAAAATGCACCTGGTCCTTCTCTGCCCTTTGTTGTGCTGGAACTTATTCCCCACCACCACCAGCAGCAAACACTACAAAAGAGGCAGGCAGAAAGGAAAGCAGGGCTTTTTAACAGGGGTTGAACAGGGCAGTGAGCTCCGACAACCTTGCACGCCTCAGTTCAGCATCTCTGCTGAAAGCCCCGCCAGGAGAGGCCTGCTCAGCAGCGGGCTGAGAACAGGGCAAAGGGAGAGGCCCCTCTCCATCCAGAGGCCCCTCTCCATCCCCACCCTGCCCCCCACCATTCTAGTTCCCAGGCTACAGGTTTGGGCCAGGGCCCAGGGGAGCGGCTGAAGCCCCCAGGCCAGGGAGCAGGCTGGTCAACCAGCCCTCCCTCCTGCCCGATTCACCACGCTGCTGACTAACAGAGCTGACAGCACAGGGCCGACACGCCCCAAACACACCACCCCCAAACACACCACCCCCAAGGGGTGGGGCTAGGGGGCAAGGTTAGCTAAGTGCCCCCTGGGGAGAAGAGCACCCCACCACACAGGTCTTTGGGCTCAGGGGCACCCGAAAACGTGAGGCCTCAGGGCCCTTTGGCCAATCAACGACTTGAGTGTGAGCCAGGCCTGCTCAGAGCCCCTCCCTCCCACAGAGAAGAAGAGGCGAAGGAGGAAGTAGGGGGGAAGAGTTCTGAGAGGGCAAACACTCAGTGGTTTCCCAGCAGCCAGCATTCAAGGGCTGGAGTCAGCAGGCACGGCCTCTTCCGTGTCTCCCCTGCCCCTCAGGAAGGGAAGCTAACAGGCCTGCACCAGCCTGCTGCTAAAAGCCAGCAGCCCTGGTTTCTGTTACAGGCCCAGAGAAAACCAGCTCTCTGTGCTCCTGTTTCCCACAGACCACACTGGGAAAGGAGCCCTTCTCAGGCCCAGCCTGGGACATCCCCAGTCCGCTCCCCACCTCCCCCCACCCCACCCCCAAGACAAGGTCCTGGAGCTCAGGGCCCAAAACAGCCCCATCGCCATTCCTTTGAGCCAGGACCTGAACTTTCGTTGGCCTTGGAGCAAGTGTTCCACTCTCCCACAAGCAAGGGGACAGACAGGGCCCCGAGCCCCAAGACCAGGTGCTCTGGGAACCCAGAATGAAGGCAGACCTCGTATTCCCCATATTTTAAGTCAACTCCAAAGCGCACCCAGGAGATGGCAACCTCCTTCTCACCTACCCTCTCCCTTCCAGAGCCAGGCAGGCACGCCTCGCAGATGCCAGGAAGGACCCAGGTGAATGACCAAGCTCTACCACACCTGGATTAGCATGAAAAAGCTTAACTGATGGTGAAGAAGAGGGGGCGCCCCAGGCCAGATCCAGCCCACTACAGCCTCCTGCCTTCATTCCCCACCCAGCACTGACCCCTTTCCTGTGCACTGGGCAGGGGGAAACAAAGTGGGGAGAGCAAACTGGGTTTTAGTAATATGGGTTTAGGCTCTTCAAAATAATGCTCTGCTGCACCCTTGGGTGCACCCCTCTTCTCACACACATACTCTGGCACCTTCCCTGGGCTCTGCCCAGAAGCTGCCCCCAGAGAATTTTGCATGACCCTTCTGGGTGATGCAGGGGCCAAGGGTCCAGGCTGACAATGCAGAGTATGGGCTCTGAGCTTCCCCCAAGCCACTGTGGCCTAGGGGCTCAGCAGGCACAGACCTGGGGCCAGAGGAGTCCACACCAGGTGGTGGCCCCCAATGTTCAGGGGAGTTTTCCCCTTCTACATGTAACAGGGAGCTTGGTGCATGAGGCAGGCACAGGGTGCGACTAGCTCAGGTAGAAGAGGGTCCCATTTGAGTCACTTCCATGACTGCTGGAAATGACCAGGCCTTCCTGCTGGCCACCAGGATGGCCTTGCCCTTTCCTCTCTCCCCTCGTGCACAAACATGCACGTGCACACACATCCTCGGTTCATCATTTGAGCAAACTGGCTGGCCTAGGTCAATAAACTGTCACTTGAGGCTTGAGGTTGAACGGGGGCCCAGATGAGAGGATCCCTGTTCAGGGCTGCCCATGAGGTACACACCCCCAGAAAGCAGTTCTGGTCAGCAGGCTCACCAGCACCCGCTTCTCTCCCATTTTTTCCCACCCCAAGTTAGAGGACAGAACCTCTAGTAAGAGAAAAAAATGAATTGCAGAGATTAAGCTGCTGCAGCCAGGTCTGGCTATCTACACATGAGTTTTTGGAGTAAATCTGGCTTTCCAGCATCCATCCATCCATCCCCTAAGACCCCCTGCCCCACCAACAAGAAGCCTCACCTCAGCTCCCTGCCCCCGGTTCTCACCACCTGGAGGAGGGGCAGGGCTCTGCAACTTCTTAGAGGAGAGCCATTCCCAGGTTCCTTCCAAGTGTTGCTCAAGTCATCACTGTGGTTCTTACTGTCAGCTCTGGACTGACTTATTTTGGAAAGCATGGTAGACATGACAGTGAGGGTCTTCTCCCCTCCCCCATATGGCCAACCAGCCTGCGGGTAAAGTGAAGCTGAAGTGAGTGTTCCCTTGGAGCAACAGCAGGGTCAATCCTGTTGCCTCCTAGCACAGTGGGCAGTACACAGTGGGGACACAATAGGAACTCCTGAATTGCATTGTGTTGATGGTGGCAGCAGGTGACTCAGTCTCTCCAAATCTTGTGCACGCTCCTCCCCGTGCCGCTGGTCCGGCACGCAGGACATTCTCGGTCACCACCTGCACTGTCCACCACCTGACCCTGCTCTGGACCTCGAAGACAAGGGGGAGGGGCGCGTGAGCTGACGTCCTGGCCCATCAGTTCCGAAAACCCAAGCACTGTCGGTCTCACATATCTCGAGTGACTCTTGACCTTGAGAGGCCGGTTGACCCGCCGCTCCCCCGCCCCTGGTCCACTGCTGCTTCCCCCGCCCGCCGGAGCGGCGGCGGCGGCGGCGGTACACGCCGCAGGCGCGCGCGCGCACACAACACACACTACTACCTCCTACATGACTCATCATTGAAGCAACAATAGGCAGAGAGAAAGGAAAGGAGGGCGAAGCACTCTCTCCACCACAACCGAGCCGGCTGAAGGGCTTGGGGGAGGGTTGGAGGGGACAGCAGTCCCCGGATATTGCACACACGCCGATCCAGGGCTGCGGCCCTCGCAGCAGTCCGGAAAACGGAGGTCTTCCCCCAGTCCCTATTTCTGCAGTACCCTGAAGCTGGGGTCTACCAACAAGGAAGCGTGGGGATAGGGGGCATCGCAAATCTCCGTCTCCCCGCTGTCGAGAGAGCACCAAAGTTTGCCCCTTCTCGCCTAGTTCATTCCACACCGCGGCCAGGGGTGCTGTCAGGGAGCCCTGGTGAGAACGTCTGGGGGGGTCAGTGGGAGTATGTGAGCTCTATACGTCCAGTCGCTCGGTGATTCTGAGGGTTTCCCTAGCCCCGGGATCAAAAACAGGACGTTGGGGAGAGAACCGACAGGTGAGCTCGGCTCCTCCCTCGTAGGGCAAAGGCTCTCCCCAAGGAGATGCCCAGCGGCCAGAGCCAGGGCCCAACCCGGCGCCAGGCCCCTCGCCAGCCCCGCCCAGGCCCCGCCCCCGGCCGAGCGCGAGGCGGCTGGGAGGGGCTGGGCCGCGCCGTCCCCAGCGGGAGTGTCCCCCGTGCACGTGGTCGGGGGCGGGGCCGGTCCACGTCACCACCCGGTGTAACCAACGGGCTTGGAACGCAGGCACACGCAACATTCCAGCCGAGAGCGGGTTTGGAACGCGCAGACACGCCACATTCCACACCGGCTAAAGTGGGGGGCAGCAAGGGGGGCCCGGGGGCTGCCCCCGGAGACCTGCGGGCCGTTTCGCAGATGTCCAATCAGTCCGGCTCTCACCCAAACCCTTGACGCGCGACCCAGCCCAGCTCTGAGAGGCGGGGTCAGGCGGGGCTGGCCAGGATCATAAGACACGCGATGTCATTTCATTCTGCAAAGGCCGCCCCCGCCCCAAGCGGCGCGTAGATATGCCGGGAGCGCCCCCCGCACAGGGCCAGGGAAGCCGGGGAGCTGCTCCGCGTAGAGTAATTCCACCCCCCACTCCATTACACACACGCCCACTCGTGTGCACTAGACACTCGCCCGTGTACACGTCCATCCATCCGCTCTCATCGAGGCTCGCATCACACATCCCCCGTGCATACACGCACACACGCGCGGGTCTGCCACCCCCACGCAACACCATTCCTCACCCCACCCCCCGGCTCGCACATCCTCAGCCCTACCGAGGGCGCCGCTGGCCCACGGGAAAGAAGCCCCCCACGAAAGGTGCACAAGGGGTGGTAGGCAGCTGGGGTGGCGTCCACAGGAGCCGGGTCCTCCCTGCATGTTAATGAATTCATTAATTTCACTGCCCACAACACTCCTCCCCGGGCGGCGGCTCTTGCGTGGATCCTTGCACTGCCCGGCTTCGCGGGCCGCCCGGGAGGGGGGTACCGCTCGCGGTTTCGCGTGGGCTCGGGGACCGGGGTCGCTCGCCTCCCCTTCCCTGGTGCCCCAGGGGCCCAACCCGGCCGCTCACCACGTGCTCTCTGTTGTTGCTGCGCTTGCCATTCCAGGAAGCGGGCAGCCTCCAGTAACGTCTCTATGCTCATCGCGCCGAAAGCCGCCGGGGGCGCGCCGGGGCCGAGACTGCGGCCCGCGAACCGGGCACAGGTCAGGCTGGCGGGCAGGCAGGAGGGAGGGATCACCTCCGGGGGGCGACAGGACTGGGCGGCGCAGTGCACTCCACAGGGAAGAACGGCGGAGCGCGGGGAGAAAAATCAAGGTCTCCCCAAATGTTTGCAAAATGTAATTTGCAAATTTAAAAAAATTGATGCAAGAAAAAAAAAAAAAAAGGCGGCACTGCCTCCCTCCTTCCCCTCCCTCTCTTCCTCCCTTCTGATGCCTCCCGCCCCGCTGCCCCCAGGAGTCCCGCCGACAAGAAAAGGCTTTGCAACAAGATGGCGAGGAGGCACCGACACACACAACAAGGGAAGGAGCCGCGCTGCCCCCGGCCGCCGCCCCCGCTACTACACCGGGGCCGCAGCCAAAGCCCGGACCGGAGCCCCCGCCCGCAGGGCCGCGGCGTCTCCTGAAGGGAGGGGCGGGGTCCAGGGCGGGCTGGCCCCGCCCACTCGAGACGGCGCGCGCACACGTGGCCTGGGTGGGGGTGGGAGAAGTTCCAGCCGGGTTCGCGCCCTGCATTTCCGCTTTCCTGCCTCGCCCCGCCCCGATTGCAAGCCGCAAGTTGAGCAACGGCGGCGTGTTTGGGTCATTCACAACGAAATTTGTACTGCTGGAGGGAAAGAGGGGTGGAAAATTCAGGACTTAAGTTAGCTCAAATAAGGATATTCCAGGTCAGGGAAACCTTAGGATGGTAGAGACTGGCCTGACCCTTGGGTCTCCGCTCCCTACCCACACGTGACGTAATTCCTGCAACCATCAGGCTGTCGCAATTCCCCCGGGATCCGCCCCTGGGCGGAGCTGACGGCAGGAGGCTGCCAGAGAACCGGCGGAGGGAGCGGAGTGGAGATCCGGTTCCGCGTTTTGTCTCCGTTCCTCCCCCCGCAGTGCGTTCGCATCCTATTAGGCGATGTCACCGGGCCGCGGGCCAATGGGCGGGCAGGACAACACGGCATGGAGCAGCTCCACATGGACACCCCGCGCCGCCAGCCCTCTGTTTAAAGGGCCAGTGTCTAAAGGGTCACATTCGCCGATGCGGATGGGGCCACTGTGTGGAGGGTGGGACGCTGAGAGGGAAATTCTGCAGTTGTGCCCTGACCTACCCTTTCCTTTTCACCACCCTCCCTTTAAAACCAAGCCTCTCTCTCCCGCCTTCCTCTAAACTCTCGTCTTTGTCCACGCGCGTCTGATGCGGGTGGAGACTCCAACTGTGCCATCCAAGAGGCCGCCCTTTGCTCGGGGGCCGGGCTGCGGGCGGTTACGGCGAAGCGTCCACAGCCCAGACCAAGGGGGCGTGGCGCAAATCGGGAACAACAACGTGGAAGGCGGAAACCCGGCCCTCCCAGTGGCTGGGCGACTGAGACCGCGGGCGGGGAGCGGGGGCGGGGCCACTCCGCCCAGCCACAACCATACTCGCTGCGGGGGCCGGGACCCCGGCTGGCGCTCCTTACTGCTTCTCCTTGTGCTAGAGTTTGGGGGCGCCTGGGGGTACAATTAGAAAGTTAGTCCTTTTTGAGGTCAGCTTGCCCAAATTCTCTCATTTTGCAGATAAGGAAACTGAGGCCCAGAGACGAGAAGGGACTTGTCTAAGGTCACTCAGTATTCCAGTTCCTCCTTGCCCCGCAGGAGAAGCATTTATTCCTTACCCCACGGATGACTGTTCTGAAGGCAGTTCTGGGTCAGGGCCCTCAAACAGAAAAAAGTCATGGAGGACTATCAAACTGCTCGCACGGTAAGGGGGGGGGGGGTCTGACCACTTAACATATTGTGATGGGGGAGGGGGACGCTAAAAATCTTCACCTGAAACCCTGCTGTACTGCACAGGAGGCCACACAAACCCCACCTGTACAGTTGGTAGTGACAGGCATAGGCAAGCTGAAGGCATATTTGGGGCTCCCTGGAGCATGTCCAGCTCTGCTGTCCCAATGCCCGCAAGCCTAAGGCCCCTGGATCTTGGCCCCAGATTCCTTTCTTTGCTAATCAGTTCTAATTAGAGTGGGACAGTGCCAGTTGGGTTCAGGATCTTGTGGCCTGGGCTTCACCATCATACAAAGCCAGAAAGCAAACCTTTATGAGGTTGGCTGAGTGGCAGATCAATCCATCCCATTCCATCCCATTCCATCCCCACTTCACCCTTAGAGGGGTACAATCCTATTTGGGGGACTAGCTAGAGGAGAGCTAGACACATATAAAGGGGGTACAAATGATGCTTGCTGGCTTTGTGCCTTTCCTTTGAGGTCATAATGCATGCCAGGGAAAGAAAATCTGCACAGATTCTGGAAATCGAGAACCTAGTGAACAGGAGGAAGGGGGTTGTTTGCCAGAACCAGTCTACAGGGGCCTCTGATCTTTGCACACTTAATGCCCCAGCATCTGTAGCTGAGCAGAGAGAGGCCATTACACACAAATGACCGGGTGACACTGGCTTTATGATGAAGCTGGAAAGCAACAGGGGATCAGAGCAGTAACTAACAGCCAAGTTCTTCTTTGCAGGATGAATGTTTTTCTCCTTGGAAGGCTAGATCTGTGCTGGTCCCAACATTGCTTCCTTTAAGGTGTCTGCCACCTGCTGTGTGTGTGTATGTGTGTGTGTATATGTGTGTGTGTGTGTGTATATATATATATATATATATATATATATATATATATATACACACACACACACTAAACAGTCTAATATATATGCAACAGTGACTTGAGATAATGTTGCTGACCGAGTTCTCATTTTGTTAGGGGTCAGCACTGTACCATTCTGCCCAGTGGCCCAGGATGCTCAGAGAGCGACCTCCAGCTGTACCCTTCTGCCTTCCTCAAGTGGTCATGGCACTCGTACAGCCCTGAAGTCTCTTCTAGAGGCTGAAGTCCAATTTTTCTGACTCGTCATGGACCAGCTCTGTCACATCACAAAGGCACCCCTCTGAAAAGTAGTGTTCTGAAGACAGCTTTTCCTTCAGGGGTGGGGAAGCAGGAGATAAAAGTGGGGTGAACACAGAATTCAAATGCCAACCTCTCCCTTGTCCCCAATAACCCATCTGCTCCAGAGCTTAGTGGAGATGCTCGTTATTTAAAACGAACAGCCTTCCTGGCTTCACATGATCATCTGTTTATTTGGGTCATGTGGGGACAGCAGCCAGGGGATGTTAGGCAAAAAGCAAGGGTTTAGAAAGGAGGCTTTTCCTGGGCCTGTTGCTGCCAACAGGAGCCTGAAAATGGCCAGAGTTTCTCATCAACCAAGGTTATTCTTGTTGGGGAATGGACAGTGGGGATGGGAGATAGATACCTATTAGGTGGCAAGGGGTTGGATAAAAGGAGAGGAATGAATAGGAGGGCTGTTACATCTTAGCCAGCTTCCTGTTGCAAGGGGGTGGAACTCAGGTAGAAGCTGGCAATTTATTCATTCAAGGGAGTCTTTTTGACGTTTCAGCAGAAAGGTTAGCATGTTTGGGGAATAATCCAAAGCCCAGCCATTGCCAAAAAGTTGTTCCTAAAGTTTCTTTATGGCTTCTAGTGCTTAGTACCTTTGGGGCAGGAGGAAACCGGGCCCATCCATCCTTGTGTAATTCTCATGGGAGGATTTTCTATTTCCACTCTTCCTCCTCAAGTCTTTTGCACCCCAAGGCCCAGTTCAGCCCCCTGAATGTTTTGTTTTTGTTTTTTTTTTGGCAGCGCGGTTTGTGGGATCTTAGTTCCCCGACCAGGGATCAAACCTGGGCCCACAGCAGTGAAAGTGCTGAGTCCTAACCACTGGACCACCAGGGAATTCCCAACCCCCTCAATTTTTTAATATGCTGAGCTAGTGACATTCCCTAATGAGGCTGTCTCCCATCCCCCCACCATTCACCCCAACAAAACTCTACATGTATACACAACCCTAAGAGCTATGAAGATCAATTCCCTGACCCTCCAAAACATAAAAATAAGATGAAGGAAAGGGTGTGAAGCCATAGTACAAGTATACCAGATCCCAAATGTCCTAACCCTGTAGGCCTGACTTCTCAAATTATGCAAGTTATCTTGGAGAGCTTTTCACCTATTATAGTTAAAACAAGACCAAAGGGAGAAAGCTGAGAGATGAAGAGGGAAAGACAGAAGACTAGTACACCCAGGGACACAGTACAACAGTACACGACGTTCATTTCACAAATATTTACTGTGTGCCTAACATGTGCCAGACACTGGGCTATCTTCATAGCCAAGGCCAGGGGAACTTTGGTAAGCCAGAGTGGGGTAAAAGATCACAGAGCTGAACTCAATTCCACAGCGATACCTGGAAAAGGTAAAGCTTTGCTCTCTCCCACCATGCTGGATGTAGCACAAGAGATCAGAGGACTATACAAAGATCTGTAAGGGTACTGATATACTCTTTTCACTGAAGTCTTCACCCACCTTCCTCTACTCCTGGTGAGTTGTCAAAGGACCTCTCCTGAACCTATGAAACAGATACAGTCAAGTTCAGCCTTCCCATTCACCTACTTCCTCTTCATTGGCTCACACGATGTCAGAACTGGAAGAGTTTCAATCACCTAGACCCATGTCCCAAGAGGTGTTTTATCCAAGGTCACAAAGCTGCTGAGCGTTAGCTGGGATGAGAAGTGGCCTGGTTCTCCCTGGAATGTGTGGGGCAGCTCAGCCTGGGGAGGAGGGTCCAGGGTCCTTGAAAACCTCACAGAAATGGCTGATGATGGGGAGCTGGCTGAAGACAAATAATCATTGACTTTGCTTAGTGGTGCCCAATAAACAAGCTTAGCAGGTGAGTGAGAAGGCAAGGAAAGAGAATCAAACTTAGGATCCAGGGACTCAGATGACCTCAGAGGACACTGTACTGCCTCAGGCCACTCTGAGGAATGAAGAGCAGGCCCGGGTAGACAGCCATTCTTCACTGGCGCTTATGTCTAGCCTGAAAAGGTGACTGGGGGAAAGGGGCAGATTTTTATCCAGGCAACCGCCCTGGGTGTGGATACTGAGTAATAAGGAAAGAAATGCAGTTCAGAAGCAAAAAGGGAGGAGCCACACACTCTGAGCTTTTCTGAGAAACCAAAGCGGCTAGCAAGCAAGCAGTGCAGCTAGAGAGATGGGGTCCATGGATGACTTGGGAAGGAGGAAGCTGATCAAAGGGGAAAGGCACAGGGGAAAGGATGAGGACTTCAGTTACTCCTTTGAAGACAAACAAGAGGTGGCTTTATGAGAGTAAGTTAATTCAGGTCATGGGAGTGAGACTGGGCAAAGTTATTAGTAGAGGGAGGCGGAGTCTTGCAACGTGAGTCAAGAGCCAGCTGGATCAGTGGGGGTGGTGGATGTCGAAGACAGGGAAGGCCCCTCCCAGGGCAGAGGGGCTGGAATGCAATCAGTGCCACACACAAAGGACTCTGGTCCGCGGTCCCAGCCAATCCAAGCTCACACGTAAAAGCAAGCCTGCAGATCAAGTCTTTAAAACTCAAGATATCAGCTACCTGCGCTAGTGACTGATGCTCTCTCAGAAGAGTATGTAGGGCCTGGACCAGTGGCCTCTTACTGGCTGGACTGCCTCCATCCAGGGCTCAGCTCCATGCCCACAACCAGATTTCTAACCAAGGGACCAGGGCCCATTGGGAGAGTCTATACTGGGCAGTGCTGGGGACACTTTAGAACTCTCGAGGAGCCACATTCCAGCCAGTGCCTCTCCTCCCACTTCCAGGCTGGGGGCTGGGATAGTACATACCCCTGTTCCCCAGCCCCCAGCCCACTTGAGTCCCTGTTCCCATCACAGACACCTCACACAGCAGTGCTAGAGTTCACCAGTCATCTCTCTGAAGAGTTTACTGTGATAAGTCTGAACCATTCACTAAACATAGTTAAGTCCTTATAACTTACACCATACACCAACATAAATGCAAGTGTTAAATGTAAAAAATAATGTCAAAAAGAGCCATAATAAAATACAGGCAAACATTTTTCTGCTCCAAGCGTGGTGAAAGAGGTTTTTACCCATAAAGGCAAACAAAGAAAATATAAAGGAACAGTTTGACAGATGTGATTATAAGCCCTCTAAAAGCTCCTTGACTGTAAAAACAAAATAATTATCACCCACCATAAACAAGAAGAAAATGTAAATGACAAAATGGAGGGAAATACTGGCAAGATGTGCCCTTGCAATTTCAATAACAGAATACTTGGATAGAAAAGTGAACACAGAACATAATTTAAAATTCATAAAACAATAAATAAATGAAGTAACATAAATATATATATGAAAATGTTTGGCCTTGCAATACCGTAATAAAATTAAAACAGTGAAAATATTCTTTATCAGTTGATAAAGGACTTTTTAAAACTGGCCTTCTAGTGCTATCAAATGTGTGGTAAAAACAGACACCTGTGGAAATGTAAAGTAGCACAACTTTTTCAGTGAACAAATTGGCAATATATATGGAAAGCCTTTAAAAGAGCATTATCTCTTCTGCTTCAGTAATCCTTACATAAATTTATCCTAAAGCAATAAGAAAACACATAAACACTTCTGTACAAACATATTCACTAAGTATTATTTACAGAAGTGAAAACCAGGAAACCTGAATTTCCAACAAGGAACAACTGGTTTCGTGAAGTGACGCTCACAATATGGCATGTGAAGAAAACCGGGTTGTTAATAAATGAAAATGTTAACAGTGGTTGTCTTTGGGCAGTGCAATTACTGGCAATTTTTATTTTCACAAGTTTTCTGACACATAGATTAATTTTAAAATCAGAAAAAGGTTATCACAATATATTGCTAAATGAAAACGTTTATAAAATAGTAACACAGAATGTGATTCCACATTTGCTGTTCAAAAATATATATGCATATAAAAATACTAAGATAACAAAATGTAAAATAACTCTATTTGAGTAGTGGAATTATAAACTTTTATTCATTATTTTCTAAAGTTCTTATAATGAAAACATTTCTTTCGTAAAATGAAATTATACTAAAGGGGAAAAGTTCTCCCTGCTTCATCAGGAAGGGCCTCATACCTCTTTTTTTTTTTTTAAACAATGTTTTTTTGTTTTTATAATTTATTTATTTTATTTTATTTATTTATTTTTGGCTGCATTGGGTCTTCGTTGCCGTGCGCGGGCTTTCTCCAGTTGCAGCGAGCGGGGGCTACTCTTTGTCGTCGTGTGTGGGCCTCTCATTGCGGTGGCTTCTCTTGTTATGGAGCACGGGCTCTAGGCGCACGGGCTTCAGTAGTTGTGGCACACGGGCTCTAGAGCGCAGGCTCAGTAGTTGTGGCTCATGGGCTTAGTTGCTCCGTGGCATATGGGATCTTCCCGGACCAGGGCTCGAACCCATGTCCCCTGCATTGGCAGGCGGATTCTTAACCACTGTGCCACCAGGGAAGCCCTATACCTCTTAATCTCAACTCACTTGACCTGCTGCTGTGGTTCTACTTCCCATCCTAGTTTTTCTTTCTGCTTCTTCACCCCCTCCCTCTCCCCCATCTAAATCTGCTCTTTCTGCTGCTTAGCTCTGAACTCCCCCAGAAACAGTCCAGGTGAGAGATGTGGAACAGCACTAAGGCACTGGCACCAGGGGTGGAGAGGCTGGGCTGGATTTGGGGGCTCTTTTGAAGGTGGACGATTTTGGACCCTAGTGGTGAAGGAGAGGGAGGAGCAGAGATTTCTAATGTGGATGGCTGGGTGGATGGTGGCCGAGAATACAGGAGAGAAGCAGGTGCAGACAAGCTGAGTTTGCACAGCCACAGACCCGGGGAAGGTGTCCACTGGGTGGCTAGCTATGCGGGTGTTGGAAGTTGAGGAAAAGCCTAGACTTGGGCGTGATGAATGTAGGAGTGGGCAGTACTGAAGTCACGGAGTGGACACGGTCAGCCACAAGTGAGAGAAAAAAGCGAGGCCCATGGATAGAATCTTTGGGATTCTCCCTTTAATAGGTGAGGAGAACTCTTAAAATGGGAGGGTAGGCAGCAACCAGACTTCAGTAGCTGAAATAGAGGAAAGTGGAGGCAGCAAACATGTAGACAGTTCTACCACTTGGTGGTAGAAGAGGCCACAAACTGATGGTCTTACCAGGTCTCTATAAAATACTGAATTCGCTGTTAGGGTTTACATATTTATTTCTCCTAAATCTGGATTTCTGGATTTCCTCAAGAAAGAAGAGGAAGATCCAACAACACTGGGCAGCTATTTCTGCATGGCAATAACCAACAGGAATTGAATAAAAGCTGCTTCATAGCAGGAGTACTCCATCAGTGGGAGCTCCAGCCCTTCTTGCCTGGCCCCTGGTGCAGAAGATGAGGAAATACTTCCCTTTGTGAATTAAAGTCCTCATTAGTGCTCATCTAGACTTCACTGAAATAGAGGCCAGCGTGTGATCCATAAGCCCCACGTTTGGCCCCCAAAGGCAAATCCTGGGACAAACATACCTGAATTAGGGATCCTGACCAGACTGCGAATGCCCATTTCCCAGCAAGAGACATCACATCAAAAGCCTCTGGAGGGCTTCCCTGGTGGCACAGTGGTTAAGAATCCGCCTGCCAATGCAGGGGACACGGGTTCGAGCCCTGGTCCAGGAAGATCCCACATGCTGCGGAGCAACTAAGCCCATGCGCCACAACTACTGAGCCTGTGCTCTAGAGCCTCCGAGCCACAACTACTGAGCCTGCATGCCACAACTACTGAAGCCCACGCGCCTAGAGCCCATGCCCTGCAACAAGAGAAGCCACCACAAGGAGAAGCCGGCGCACCTCAACAAAGAGTAGCCCCTGCTTGCCACAACTAGAGAAAGCCCGCGCACAGCAAGGAAGACCCAACACAGCCAAAAATAAATAAATAAAATAATAAATTTATTAAAAAAACAAAAAAGCAAAAGAGAACAAAACCCAAGAGCGCCTGGAATTACAAACGTATGGGAGCAAGTCCGCCCTCACCCACTGCCCCAGGCTCAGCGGTGCTCCCTGGGCAGCCTTCTTTTGGGCAGAAGCAGCACAGGCTTCCCTGCGTGGCTGCCAGGGCCCGCCCCCAGCTGGGGACTTCCCGGCTCTGCTCCCAGACGCTCAGCCACACTCCCTGAATGGGCCCACCCGATGGCAGGCGGCCTTTCCTTCTCTCCAGATTTACACAGTCCATTCCTCTACCTGGGGAAGATGACTTGCTATTTTTATAACAATTGTTACCTTCTCCAGCAAGATCAGAAAGTACGTCAGTTTTGCATTCTGTAAGTGAAATATTTGATGCTGCCTAAAAAAAAAAAATCTTTCTTCTGTTATTATACAATTACGTATTGTCAAGAGTCGTTACCTAATTATCAGTTATTTTACGTTGATTCTGATGCAACATGTGCTTACACTAGACATTTTATTTTGTGGTTTTGCTATCTACTTAATTATCTGTACTACTGCCAAATACAAAATTCTATAAAGATTTGGTAGCATAAGTTAAGAACTAATTATAAGCAATTTCACTTATTACATTTTGTTCACTGATCATAGGCTGGAAAATAATATTACCTTCAAATGCTACATTGTGAAGGTGGGTAAGAGATGCTTTTCTATTCCCTGTGTCATATAATTGAAGTCTCCTTCCCTAGAGATGGGTCAAATAAGCCCAGAAGTCCATTTCCACCCTCAGTGTAGCACTTGTTACGAATCTTGAGATTTGGTATGAAATCTCAGTCTCTTATCTCTGGACCTGAGTTCAAGTCCCACCTCTGTGACTTAGCTCTGTGAACAACCTTAGGGCAAGTCACTTAAGCCCTCTGAGCTGCCACTTCTTTAACTGATCACACAGGGACTCCATCCCTCTTTGAAGGGTTACTAAGTCAGACAATTTACGTAGAGGACGGACCATAAGTACTGGTTCCCTGTTCATCCTCCCAGTACACAGAAGCTTGGATTTTGCTCTCAGTCAGAGAGTGGCAGTCTACACCCGCAGTTATACACTTGAGGTCTCAGCCTTTTCACCTGAGTCTCTTGGTAGAAGATTTTCTGACCAGAAATTGAAAACTCAAAGGAGACTAAGAAGAGGTGAGCTCAAGTTGAGAAGCCTACTCTTTGTTCATGGATTCTCCCAGGTGCTTTAGTATTTCTCTCACTTAACTACTGCTACAACTCTGGGAAGCAAGAATTCTTCATCTTTTGTATGAGGAATCCAAGCTTTAGTGAGAATGATTGACCCTGTAAGTAGAACTGGAACGCAGACCCAGGTCTGATGAACTGTGAAGGCTGTGCTCTTCTGTTTTCCACTCCCCTGCACTTTCTGGTCCACTCCGTCTTATCTCCGTTCCCTGGCTCCTAATAAGCACCTGTGGTCCCTCACTTCCCTGCAGAGAGCCGGAGCCCCCGACGTCTCTGCTGGGGCTGAGAGAGGCGGAGTGGCTGCACCTCAAAGGGCATGCAGAGCTGCAAGGCCTTCAGTCACAACACAGTCCCCTGGGGTAAAAGCAAAGCCTCCGAAAGGCAGCATTAGCTGTTCCAACCAGCAATTGAAAAAAATAAACCGCTGTTTTAGTCATTTGGGTGAGCCACAGCAGAGGATCTGAATGTCTTTACAGAGCAGAGCAGGAACTCTCTGGTATGTGTGTGAGGCCCTGCTGCTCGTGGGTGAGCCCCATGCAGGGCTTTCTAATACTGTACTGGCACAAGCACCAAGAGGTTTGTACTTGGGAGCATTAGAAAGTTCAAGACCATCAATGCCCTGCTCCAAGAGGCAGAGGCCAATCCATTATCACTAGTAAGCCTCTTCTGGGTTTTCCTGGGGTTAGTGCCCATTCAGCAAACTGATTCTCCTGAGCATTAACTTCTCCAAAAAAGTTGTGGTCACATCCCTTTCCTAGGGGCACCTCCTGGATGGCTGTAAAACTGCTGCACCTTTGAGACCTTCCTTCTCTCAGAGGGTTCCTTAGTTTTCCAAACTGGACCTTCTTCCTCCTAATATACAGGTCTGTTGCATGGCCACCTAGGACATCTGATCCTGGGCCATAAAAATAAGGGCAGCTGGAGCTTCCCCTTGAGCCCACACAGACCCAGGGTTAGTGACAGACATGTTCCACACAGAAACACCTCTTGTAGGAAAGAAGGCCCAGCTAACCTGTATAATATACCCAACACAGAACCAACTGTGACAATGTTTTATGTAAATAACACAGCACATGCATGCTCTTCAGCCAGCCAGATAAACCAAAACAAGAATTAAAAGACAAAAGAAGATTGAAAGCAGCTTCTTTCTTAAGGCTCTCTATATTACTCTTCCTGCAACAAAAAGCTTTTGAAAAGTTACTATTTAAAATCACTAAACATCCCCCTCTGGTACCCCCATTAACTAGAGACCAATAAAAAGTTGATCCAAGGGACTGACCCAACCTGGATATATTTTAGAGTAGCAGGACAAGTCAACTGGTACCATAAAGAAACATAAAAAGGTTGAAAGCTTATGCCCAGACTGCAGGGTGGTGGGGTTTTCTTTCTTTCCACTTTTATCTCTCTGATTTTTTTTTAATGTTAAAATGTACTTGCTTCCATAAAAATATTTATCTGAGTAGCAACTGGATATTTCAAGACAATACCAAGGACACAATTTTATCCACGCCACAGTGAAGTTGATAAAAGGGCCAAATACGCCCCCATGTGGCTACAGAGGAAAATGCCTCGGTTTAAGTAAGAAGGAGGGGCTTACAGGAGGCCTCGAATTTTCTACAGGCCTTTGCATCTTTTTCACACCCTGCAGTTTTATTACTTGTCAGAGCTTAGAAGTTGGTGTGCTCACATGGTAAGCTTTGATTTCTATCAAGAGAAGAGAGGTTTCATGTTTTTAAAAATATATACTAAAGTTTTAAGTAATCCACACGCACCCTTAAGATCAGCTGAAACTCCAACACAGAGACACTAACCCTACTAGGACAAGCAGCGATGCTCTGGCGTGTGAATACCTGGGCAACGATGTGGGGTGAAGGGACCAAACTGCTGGAAGCAAAGCAGATTCCAAAGAACAAAAGCAGCTTATTCCCCTCCTTGGAAAACAAGTTCAGCTTCTGTTCCCACTTTGGTTATCAAGAGATCAGAAGCCAATGCAAGGGACCAGAATAGAATTTAAGATAATACCACAAAGATTGAATTCCGTACCAATCCATCAACATGAACTTGACCTCTAGACACTTCGGCAAGTATCACTCAACATTATGATACCTGGGTCAATAACCTATTTCTTCTAAAAAAATTCCTTTTCCCCATATCAGAGGTGTAGGCTACCACATATCACACACATTGTAAGTATATGCATAAGTGAAAGAATTTTTAGATGTCTTTTCAAAATGTTTCAATGTTCTCTCATTAGATAGAAATAACTACTCAGAGAAGGAAATGAAGACACACAAATGCAAACATGGCACTCACAGCTCTGGCACTGGAAGCTTCTGTTGTCACATACTTTTTAAATTCTAAGAGCATTAGCTTAACACCTATAAAACGTCCTCCATGACACCAGGCCTTAAACCTGGGGCACCAAACACATATAGACACAAGACACATCTCCTGTGCCTCCAGGTCCACAGAGGATTCTTTGGGGACCTCTAAGTATCAGACTTAAACAAAGGCCAATACTGCGCCTGAAGCACATCTTGAACAGGCGAGGAGCATAAATAATGCACTCCTGTGACAACATGGAAAAATACTTACAAGACATCAGATGAGAAAAGAGCATAATATAAAACTGAATATACAGCATCAACACAACCAAAGTTGAACCCACACACTCACACACCCCATCTACAGAAAGAGATTAGAGACTAGAAGGAAACACTGAAATACCAATAGTGGCTGTGCTTCAGAAGGTTGAGACTAGGGGTGATTTTGAAGCTGTTTTCTCCTTTCATCTTTCCAAATCTTTAATAATGAGCATACACTACTCTTTTATAGTGAAACAAACAAGCAAATACTTAGTGACCACTTATCAAGTGAATGGTTGTCACCTAACTCACTTATCCTAAAATTTTCTGAAGACATAAACTAGGTTTGGGTCCAGCATATGATTCCAATGTGTCCTAAGAGGTAAGCAGAGCAGGATGGTGTGGGTGGGTACAGGAGATGAGCACAGGAATCTAGGGCCCTGCAATGAATCTTGGCTCTGTGGGACCCTGGGTGTTGGTTTCCTTATCCTGTCAAAGAAGAGGCTGGACTAGCATAGTGGTTCCTAATCCTCAGTGAGTTACTAACCGCTCTCTCTAAGTCAGGGACCCTTCTCTCCAGAAAGAAAAACCAAACATGTCCAGAGCTTTTGGAAATAATCCAGGAGGCTATGGGTTCTCCAGAGGTCCACGACCAGGTGAAGAACACTGGTTGGTTAATATGTTCTCTTCTGCAGCTCTGTCTCCACGGCCACAGGGAGGTATAATGTGGTCCTATTTCCATTTCCTGTATCTTTGCTGAGGGGCTGGTCTAGGTGCTGCCAAAGTATGCCAAGGTCATCAGTTTTCTGCCCCAACCAATGCCACCTTTTAAATCTGTGGCTTAACTACACAGTCTTCTTTGCAGATAGCAAGGAGCTCTGGCACCATACTCAGAAATTTCAGGCTAAATAGAACCCTAGGCTGCTGGTGTAAAATCAAGCCATGGAAGTCAAGCACAGCAGAGGATAACTGAGACACCAAGAGAATAAAAGAGAGACTCCTTTTCCGGAGACATTCCTGCCAAGCCCTGACACTACAATTAGAAACATGTTTTAAGACCATGGTTACCTCAACCTTAGAATTCTCCAATGGTAACAGGTAAACACAGAAGGGATTACAAGGGAACCCCCAAAAACCGTCTTTGATCAGCGACAACTTATCTGCCAATAGATGAGACTTTAAGCAACTTACTACACATAACTATCTTGCTCCATTTTTATTTCTATCATCAACCACTTACCCATTCAAAGCCAAGAAAATATTTTCCCCAACCCCAGGATTCAAACAGGATTGACAGTTTTCAATTCTGAATACTCTTATATTAGCTCCACTTCAAATGTCGAAACAAATAAAAAAAAATCACACACCAGTAAAACTGCTACAAAATAGTACTTTAAACAGGTTGGAGGTAGGGGTATGGCTTCATTCTGCTGTATCTCAGTCACATCTGGCGGTTTTGCTTCCCTAATTCTGTTTCTGAAATAACCAACATCAAAACAGACAAGAGTCAGGAATATGCCGATGTTTCCGACGTTTCCAGGCGCTTCCTGATTGGCCCTTGTTCCTGGCATTACTGAGCTTTCTCTCCCTGACTCTCCCGCCACCTACCATTAGGCCAGTTCCCTTCTCAGGACTGACACAGGGGTCATCAATTATATGTACCCAAAGTTTTCAGTCTTAAAGGTGACTTTAGAAGAAGGTACAGGGCTACTACCTGGTATACCACCTCCACCAGGGGGTTAAGAAAGTCACCCCTTCTCAGGAAGCAACCAGGGGTGACAGAGAGAGCGTGATGCTCTGTAAGTTCTGACCGGGATCAGACTGCAAAAATAATCCTTTCGGCCTCAGAAAACCAGTCTAAAGCTAAGGTGATCAGCTTAAGTCAGGTTTGAATCCCTTATGAGTTTATTGATGGCTTTTTGTTGATGCAAGTAACCACAAGTCTTCCTCTGAACTACCATACTACAGTGCCCTGTTAACTTAAAAAAAAAGGGAGGGGGGTGTTTAAAAGGGATTAATTTGTTTCAGATAATTCCATATAATGCTACCAGTGGGCCAATGGTGGGATTCAGCTTGCCACCCCACAGGCTACACTCCAAAGCAAGCTGCTTTACTGTGCAAGAAGTTTGGAGTTAACTAGCAACAAGCCTGAAAATTTGGTTACGTATGTAAGTACAAAGTTGGTTCATCAAATCCCTGTTCTGGCCCTCAACCCAATGCATTTCAACTAAGGCATCATCTACCTCCTTCTTAACGTTTATCAAACACTTGAATAGGTAACATCCAGCCGCTCTTTGGAGATGGTTCCCTTTTTCAGACACTGGGTTGCTGAACTGCTCAGAAGCCTCTTGGTCCTGGGCTCCATTACTAGAGCCTTTACAACTTTCCCAAACCTCCATCTCTCCCTTTTCCTCACTCCTTTCATCCTCCATGGGTTCTGGGTTTTCCTCCTGGGAAAGCGAGTCCTGGTTTGGGCCATGGCCCTCCACAGTGGCAGACTCGTCTTCCTGTAGAGCAGGCCCGCACAGAGCACTCTCCTGGGGACCCTGAGCCAAGTCTTGGCTGCTGCCAGACTCCTTAGTGGGGGACCTTTTCTCTTCCAAGGCTTGGATGACGTTCTTGGGAGCTCGGGGAACTTCTCTCAGTTGTCTCACTCGGTCCCTCTTCTTCCTCCTTAAGTGAATCCAGGAGTTTTCTATGGCTGTTAGGAAAAGGCTAATTTCCTCCTTTCCACAGGGAACTCGTTTATGCTGGACCTGTTTGGAGGAAAAACAGAATTTTATAGGAAATCACTTTTCTCCTCTGAAAACTCCTTAGAACTTTCTTTTTTAAAAAAGAAAAGAGGGCTTCCCTGGTGGCACAGTGGTTAAGAATTTGCCTGCCAATGCAGGGGACACGGGTTTGAGCCCTGGTCCAGGAAGGTCCCACATGCCGCGGAGCAACTAAGCCCGTGCGCCACAACTGCTGAGCCTGTGCTCTAGAGCCCAATGAGCCACAACTACTGAAGCCCGCGTGCCACAACTACTGAAGCCCGCGTGCCACAACTACTGAAGCCCGCGCACCTAGAACCTGTGCTCCGCAACAAGGGAAGCCACTGCAATGAGAAGTCCGCGCACTGCAGCGAAGAGTAGCCCCTGCTTCCCGCAACTAGAGAGAGCCCCGCGCACAGCAATGAAGACCCAACGCAGCCAAAGATAAACTTTTTTAAAAATTCAAAAATAGAAGAAAAAAATAAAAGAAAAAAGAGATTATTATAAGTACTTCTTCAATGTGCTTATTAACCAGGTACCTTCAGATCGGTGAGAATTTTTTCAATCCATGTTGTCACAACTACTATGCCTTCCACTGTCTCAGAGCCCAAAGACGATGCTTTGAGGGATAATTCTTTCATCACAGATTCCAATACTACAAACGTAATGGGTTTCCTTGGCTTCTCTAATTTTCTTCGCTTACTTGGTGGTGACTGAAAGAAAAAGAAGGCATGGGAGAAGAAGAAAGGTTATCCAAATAATTAAATCTCATGCCTTATAATGAATTCAGCTTGGGAAATTTCCATGACCTCTGCTACCAATCACAGAGCACTAAAAACACAAAGGCCTTTGCATATTTATTCTTAATACTCAAAACAACCCTGCAAAATGGGTTTATCATCTCCCCATTTTACAGAAGGGAAAAACTAAGATACAGAGAGCCTATGTAATCAGCTCCAGGTCACACAGTTAGTATTTGTCAAGTTAGGATTTGAACCCCAAAGCCAGGTTCTTTTCTGCCATACCATGTTGCCTGTGTTCTGGCTATCAGGATGTAACTCCCCCACTTATTAAATGTCCTTAATCTACCTGTTGTGCCCAAAACAGGCCTGTGCAAGTATTTCTTTCATGGCACCTCAAGGACCCCAAGGGCATTGTGTTCTTTTCTATAAAGAAATGCATGGCTTAAAATCACCACCTTGTAGCCTGAGTTTATACTTGCCAAGGCTTGAAAGAAAGCAGCTGGTGAGCCACAGCTTGTGAGATCACGTGCCAGGAATGACCAGGGCCACCAGAATTGCATGGGCGGAAAAGGACGCTGAATCTTGGTTAACATTAGGGCCAAGCCACTGGCTAGCTAAGCACTGCCTCTCAGCTGGGGTGAGGGGACACCAGTACCGAAGAGAACAGTGGATTTGAAAGCTGGTTCCACATAACTCAACGTTGTCGTCTTTCTTTAAATTTCAAGCTTGGAAAGTGATTTACACTCTACCCACTAGAGGGACTCAAGTTCCATTTTAAAAACCAAGTGACACTGCTGTATTTAAAGTTTATTTCTTTAAAGTAAAAACTTGCTAAATTTTTTTAAATGACTCAGTTAAGACCAGACATATTATGGATACTTTAAGAGACAGACTTGTAGACAACTTTTATCAAAACTTGTAAAAAATTAAGCTAATTCTAAGGTTAATGGGTCAAAATGAGCAGGATTATAAGAAGAAAGGCTCAAAAAAAGGAAACACCTAGTCAGCTTTGAAGATCTTTTCCTAAAAAAAAGCCTGTGATAATTGTGCTGCTAACTCCAGTTCTGCCTGGAAACAGTGACAGAGCACGTCCATATACACACACAGTCAGGTCCAGTTACTGGGTGAGGCCTTATAGGAGCTAACCAGCAACTCCCTACCCCACACATACACAACAAAATATCCAGTTTATTCTATGCTAGAAAACTTTTAGATGGTATTTCTTAGAAACAATCTACATTTTCTCTTTATACCAGATATTAACTAATAAAAAATGGAAATTAAAGAACAACAGAAAACAAGCTTAGAAGAAAAGGACCAAAAACAAAGGGTGTGTGTATGAGCCAGAAGCCTGCTCTTGAGAAATGAATGGTGGACTCTAAGCCCTGAGTCTGAACTTGCTCAGTTAATGTTTCAGACAAGATGAGACAAATTCATGTTGACATGAAGATAGTAGTATTGTTATTACTCAATCACCCAGCATAAGAAACATAATCTCTACAATTACAGAAAGCCTAACACTTTGCACTAAGGAGCTTAAGATATGATTATTAAGCTGGGGGTGAAAAAAGATGGTGGTGTTGTAGGAGGAGGATGGGGGAGAAGAATCAGATTCCCTTTCCACTTCCTGACATCCAAGGCTGTTAACATGGAAAGGTCACCGTCACAGGGCCATCCCTGACAGCACACCAAAGGTCATCTACAAATCTGGCTAAAAGGATAACGCCCCATCTCTCTTCTGACAGAGCTCACAAATTCCAATCAGCAAAGTGAAGATATTGCTGTGTTTCTCATTTCCTGCACTATTCTTCTCCAACAGTAAGAATGGACTCATCATCATTTCTAGAACTAAAGGAGAAAAATGCATCCTCACCAAACTTAACAAGAGCTCTATCAAGGATCCACTTTACAAGTTCTAAGGGAGTCGGAAACAACAAAACAGTTCATTGCCTTGTCATACCAGTACTAAAATGAAACCCTCTCTATCTCATATATGGATCCTTTACCCTGCATCCTGGCTCCAGTGTTGCATATACAATGGTCAATCAACAAACCTGGTATTTCTGAAGATTTTTAGTGAATTGTTTTAATACACACACATATTCTCAGGATTGGTTTAGTTTTACTCTATTATAGAAACTAGGTAGGCACTCAAAGAGACAGATAATTTATACTTTAGGAATTATCAAAGTTTTATAGCAATCATTCCTCTCCCTTTCTCGTTCGTACTGTAAATTCTTAGTAGGCAGGGCCAGAGTAAAATACAGGAGCAGGTCTTAAAGAAATTAATAGTTAAATTCAACCCCACAGGTTCAACAGTAGGTAACTGTATATATACCCTGTTACAACACCAGTAAATAGAGGCTGTCTGTTTTTCCCCAATTGAGATGATCTTAATTTGCTAATATGCTTTTAAATCTCAAACCACAAATATTTTCAATGAAGAGTTCTACACTCAAACTGTCATAACATAGTTTAGAAGACAAAGTAACATAAATAATTCAACATTTTAAAGCATAAATTTAAAAATCAATAATTTACAATGGTTAATTCAGTTTAATTGAAAGAATCAGAAGGTGAATTTACAACTGGTTTTGGATTAGAAGATGAACTACTGTATTACCCAGCTGAAATTACAATGTGAAAGAAGTTTGGTGGGGAGTCGTAAATTTGTATTGCTTGAACTGCAAGGATTCAATGAATAAAAATCAACAGGGGGAGAAGCGTCAAGTGTTACTAGACTGAAACCATAAATTGGACAAAAACAGTTCTTCAATTTTTAAAATATGCTTTACCTAGCAGAGCTGTCTTTAAATTTCTTAAATCCTCACTCTTACATTAATTTCTAGATCTCAGTGGTACAATTAGTTAGGAGACTTTCAAATTAGGTGTAACCTGACACAATTCCGTGTAGCATGTGTTATGCTGCTGAAGCTCTGCTGTTAACTACAGCTAACGCAGAAACTCCCAATGAAGCCACAGGCTGCATGAAAGCTTTAAGAGCTCCCTCGTATCTGCAGGAAAAGAAGGGAGTCATTCACTAAGATCTGCTGAGCATGAAGCCACAGCCTCCTCGTTTAGACAAAGCAGCTTCTAGAATGGTCTGGAGGGGAAAGGAGTGCTCTTGGCTACTGCACTGGGGTCTTCCCTGCTCTACCATACTCTGAATGGCTACTGCCCCAGGTCCTCCAGGAACAAGCAGAATGTCTGTAAGCTGTTATTCAGCACAGGCTGTCATTTATGGAGAAACAAAGCCAAGCAGCCAACACTGACACCTGGCTGGAATACACACAGGAGGTGCGCTGGGAAGGACAGTCAGACCATCTTGCCTTATTCAAATGTGTATCGGCTCTGCTGCCATGAAGTGGACAAAATATTTTGTTGTCTAAAAGTGTGGCTTCCTTATAAACAGCCCAGTGGCATTTCTGTTGTTACCTAATCTGACAGGTTACTGTTTTTAAAATGTCCTTGTAATCATTCCTAGATATATGCAAAAACAATAAAAAGTAAAAAATCAAGGGGAAGAAAAGTTTATGTAGAATGGTACCTATCTAAGGAGGGGCAGCTATAACTACACGTGTATTTCTTTATATTAAAACAACCAAACAAACAAAAAACAATGGAAGGATAAATTATAAAATCGTTTAAACAGTAACCCGAGGAGAAGAGGGATTGATTGGGGTGAAAGAGACAAGAGAAAGAAGCTAGATTTCTAACTATATCCTTTTCAATATCTGATTTTGAAACGATGGGTAAATATCTTTTACAATTACAAAACAAAATTAAATAGCACAAAAAGAGGCAATCCCTAAAAATATAAAGTAGAATGAAACAAATGAACGTAACTGTGTACGAACTTGGTGGCATAAACCCACAAAAAGGAAACATTCCAAATGACTTTAAAATCCATCATGAGACAGTCCCCAAGGACAAAAGAATGAAAAAAAAAAAAAAAAGCTATTTTCACAAATCATTTGGTGACGTTAACTTTGAGACTGCCGTGGTGTATCATGGGCCAAAACAAATGAGTAATTAATTATGGTCAAGGACTGAGATTTCTGGCATGGAATTTTTCAACAGGAGACATAGACAGACAATTGGTTAAGTTAAGTAGAAACTAAATAGAAAGTCTGAACTAGGATGTATTTTATCTTGAAAAAGAAAATCGAAAAATAGTTGCTGCCAGCTCTGGGGAAGAAAAAAAAAAATGAACTGGGAGCAACCTGTCATACTAGACAGCAAGGGAGCTACCCAAGACCCTAGTATGATAAGACGACTCAGCATCCAACTTGAATAAACACTTCATGGCCAAAGATGGGACATAATCTGTGCACCAATAAAGATAATAAGTGTAACAGACTGAAAAATACTGAAGTGTAAATCCATGAGTTCATAATAGTCTAAAAACAAAACCTAAACCACCCTCTTTGGTCACTTCTGGGAGATGCTAGGGAACCACTAACTCATTATTCTTTTTTTTTTTTTTTTTTTTTTAATAAATTTATTTATTTATTTATTTATGGCTGTGTTGGGTCTTCGTTTCTGTGCGAGGGCTTTCTCTAGTTGCAGCAAGCGGGGGCCACTCTTCATCGCGGTGCGCGGGCCTCTCACTATCGCGGCCTCTCTTGTTGCAGAGCACAGGCTCCAGACGCGCAGGCTTAGTAATTGTGGCTCACGGGCCCAGCTGCTCCGTGGCATGTGGGATCTTCCCAGACCAGGGCTCGAACCCGTGTCCCCTGCATTGGCAGGCGGATTCTCAACCACTGCGCCACCAGGGAAGCCCTAACTCATTATTCTTAAAACTGAAAAGTAAAGCAAAATAATCAAGCATTTATCCTGCCTTTACCAGATGAACTGTACCTCAATGTAACCAAATAATTGATAAGGGGAAGTTTCTCTTTGTAAGTACTTTGGCAATAAATAAAGAAGGAATAATAGAATCGGAATATCAACATTCTGCTACTCTAAATGAATTAATGGATCCAGGCAATGATCATCAATGACTGCTCACATTGCAAGAAGACAAAAGCAAACATTATGTGCCTCCTGATGGAAGTTCTGAAGCATACCACCCACCACCTAGAAAGCAGTCTCCCCCCACCATCAAGACTGTACAATATCTGATCACGCCTCTGGCTCTAACTGCCAATTTACAGGAAAGACAGGGTCTGAGGAACACGTTAACACCACGGAGATGCACTCAGAAAAATCCAGATGTAAAAAAACTCTATAGGACAAATATCTCAGTTTCTTTAACAAATAAATTACAAGGGAGTGGGTAAGCGAAGGGGGAAAGAGGGGGTGGACAACCAGACTAAAAGCAATTCAAAGGATATATCAATCAACTGCAACACGTAAAACTTAGTAAGACTCTAGTTTGACAAACTTTAAAACATTTGAGACAGTAAGAAAAATTTGATCAACTATACAGCCAACATGAAGGAATTATGAATTATTGTGGTTATGTTTTTTTTAAAAGAATCTTCACCTTCTACAGATAAATATGAAAACGGTTATGGATAATATACTGTCTGAGATTTGCTTCAGAATCATCAGGGCAGTGGGAAGGAGTATATGGAATACAGATGAAACAAGAATAGCCATGAGCTGTCAACAGTTAAAGTGGGTGATTGATAGGTAAATACTAGGTGTCTTCCTAGACAGTCAATCGACTCAATATTAAAATTATTTAACTTCAAAAACTAAAAACAAAGATATATATTATGGAATAGAATACAAAATTCAAATGCATATTAAAGAGAAAAGAAGAGACTTCACGAGTACAGAGTGCTTCCTGGGAAATTCTTTATTGTCGCCTTGATGCCCAGGGATTTGTCAGAAAACATTTCCTCCTACAGCTGATACTTCAGTCGAAAAGTCTGAGAATCACTGTACCACATCATTTATTCCTTCATTTTCATTCATTTAATAATTATTATTTGAGGACCAGACACTATACTAGGTTGATGCCACATAGAAGACACAATATGGGCAAAGAATAGTGAACACAGGAGCAGGATCCCAATATCAATTTAGGAAGAGTGAGGGCAAACTTCACAGGTGGCAGTATCTGAACTAACTTGATAGATGAGAGTCTGATGGTCAGAGAGGAATCTCTTGGAGAGGGATCAGAGAGCAGAAGCTCAGCATTATTGGGGCATCAAATATGGAGGTGGGTGAGAAGGAATGGTAGGGAATGACAATACAATATATTTTACTGAGCATTTACTATATGCCAGGCACTGTGTTAATTATATTTAATCCTCAAAACCCTATGTGGTAGGTACTATTATTACCCCCATCTTATAGATGAGGAAACTGAAACTTAGAAAAGTAACCTGCTCAACATAAAGCTAGACAGGGGCCAGCACACAAAAGGCTTTTTCTATACACTATGCAATAGTTTTGGCGTTATCCACCATGCCACAGTCAAACAGAATACCAATACAAACTACTAGGTCACAAGGAAGTTCATGCAGAATACAAATGACTGAAAGAGGTTAAGTCCAGAGAGATGTCTATGGGCTGCATGGTTAAGAAGGCTTTATGCAGAAGCTGGAATTGAGCTGGGCTGCAGTGGAGGGAAGTTCAAGGGAAGGATCAGAGAAAGGGCTGTGAGCAAAGGCTGTACAAAGTCAGTTATGACTCTGGCATCATGAGAAGACCGTGGACTTCTAATATTGTAGAAGACAGTACAGTCAGGAAAACAGGGAGCAATTAGGATGGAAGGGAAAGTCAAAGACAGATTTGGGAGGCCCAAGGAGCCACTGAGGAGCTATACATTCTTTGAATGGTGAGTTTAGGATGAATCCAAGTGACTGTTACATGGAAAGCTGTTGGGATGGCCTATAAGCAAGGTGATGAAGGGTTGCCTGAGTAGGTTAATATATGGCTAGGCTGGAATAAAAGGCAGTCCTTTGGCAGTACAGTGAGTAGGAGCTTAGGCTGTGAAATCAGACTAATCTGGGCTCCAACCTGACTTTTTAGGGCCTCCAATTTCCTCATCTAGGAAGTGGGGACAATACCACGTACTCGACTGTTGTCAGGTTTGAATAAAATGACATAATGTGTGTGAAGCATTCACATCACAATTTAAAGCACTATACCCACTGCTTTAAATCTACTATACCTACTAACGTCCTGCTTGCAATGCTGCTCCTTAGTAGAAGTCCTACATCATTCCTTTTAACATTCAACAAATACTTATCAAGCACCAACTATGAGTCAGACACTGACAATTCCTCCTCCGTGAAGTCCTCTCACACTAGCCCAGCCGGAACCATTTCCTTTTCTGAACTCCCTAAGTCCACACCATTCTGGTCCCTACCATTCATTTCATTACTTACTCATACATAAAATTTTCTATCACTACTTCACATGTTTTTCTCCCCCATAAAACTAATCACCATAAGGTACAGAAAATGGGATCTTATTCCTTCAGTATTATCACAACGAACATCACACTTAATAAGGAAAGTAATTAAGAGGAGGAGCCTTAGCTTTGGTTTTGGTCAAGAGCTCAGCTCCCTAACCATCACGTCTGTTTTATAGCACAATATACAGTCTGGTATAGTACTGGTTTTCTAACCGTGTCTTAACAGCAGAATCCTTTCAATAAATAAAATTAATACACAATACTGACAAAAGCAGATCAGCTCTGTTTAAAATGAGAGAGAACCCTGAAGTACCAGCCTTACATCTGCCCCCAACTGTCATCCCCTGGGCACCAACACGGAATCCCTCCTCGGTCTAGAATTAGTTTGAGAAGCTGTGGAATAGTACGTGGAGCACTATCAGAAGAGCCCCACTCGGACACTAACAAGGTTACGTAATTAATCTGACCTGTTCCCTCCATTTGTTCTCCAAAAAGCCCTCTAGTTATTACTCCCTGGACAGGAAAGACCCAGGCTCAAAGGAAACGTCTTGAACCCAGGGAGGTCATTTTTTAAAACCAGGGTTCCTGGGCAATGCTCAGACCAAGAGTGCACAATTTACTACGGCTACATTACTTTCCCTTTTTCTTTTAACGAGTGTCAAACTTCTGAAAGCAAAGCAAAGCAAACCTAAAATAATGCCTTGAGCAACTAGAGGAGAAGCTCGGACAAAGAGGCATTATAAGTGGCTTGTTAACATTCTGTAAAGAACCGTCCTTACAATATGCTTCCTTATATTTGTCATCAGTCAGAAATGAATGTACAAAATTCTATCAACACTAGGACTCGTCTTTTTGCTGTTAAAATAAATCCAGACAAGAGCAATGGGCTTAGTGTGGGCACCTGAATCAGAAGTGAACTAGAATTTTTCAGCATTCAGCACCAACAGAAACGAATCAGTAGGCCTGAGATAAGTGAAAACATTAGTTGCCATAGTAACTTGCACATTTACCCTAAAAAGGCGGGAGTGGGGGTGGGATGGGGAAGTAGGTCAATATTTCTGCTTAACTAGCTCTAGCCCTTGGCTTCCTCTCCTCACCTAAAGCAGCATATCCTCCTCCCTCCCCGCCACTGACAGGAGCAAGAGGAGGAAATGAGGTGACCATTTCAAAAAGCAAGGAGTGGGAGAGGTCCAGGTAGAGGGAAGGAGAACCAAGAGGACAGTCCACTAAAAACGTCCCGAGTGCCTTGGGACTACCCCTGGGAAAGCAGATGCTGATCAAGGGCACCAGTGCTAAGAAACTGTTGCTGGGTTACCACAAATCAGAAATTGCCAATTTCCCTGTAGCAGTTTAAGTGTACCTAATGGAACACTTGGGAATGCATTATTAACAACTTTGGGTTGGGGGTAGTGGTGGGGAGGGATGAGTACTCTGGCATGGGAGAAACCTGAGGCCCTTAGCAAGAGGCATTCTTTGATGGCTGAAACTATGAACAGGGCTCAAGGACAGCCTAAAAGACAGGGAGGGAGGGAGCAAGGAAAGTAAGCTGATTTTGCTACCCAGAAACATAGTGCTCTTTGATACTCTGATTTGAAATAGCTACTAATCCAAGAGGGCAAGGGTGACGCTGGTCCCTGAGATGGCCTGAAGAGTGCCAGAGCTCATTACCAGCTCTTCTGCCTGCGGTACCAACAAGTGCAGAAAGCAGGTTAAACAGAAAGCATTTGGAAACAGGTGCAGTCCCATTTTCCTGCAGCTGTTAGTGTCTGCACAGGGATAAGCTAGGACATTACTAATGATTTTAACCATTTGGTGGGAAAGCCCTAGTGTTGTTCTAGAAGACAACAGAAAGGATAATCCCTCAGGGAGGTCAAAAAAGCAGAACCATCTTTTTTAACCAGTGAGAATTTCAAACACAAACCTCTAGATACCCTACTGCATGGCACAGAGGCAAGTCTAGGCTTCCATCGGCAGGCCAATCACACTTGACTGGGAAACTTATTTCAGTACAGCAGCACACCTAGCTGCAGAGCACAGGAAGGAAAGGCTCAGTTTCAAATCTGAGCTCATGTATTCAGAAACATCTGCAAATCATCCCCTTGTACTTCTGCACATGTCTCTACTCCTCTGCCCTATGGGAGAAGGAAAGAGCCTCATAGACACAGCAACATTTAAGAGAGGCTCTGGAGACCAAGCGTGGCCAAGACCTTGGGAGAGGAGCACCCAGAACAAGCCTGTGGTGTGGACAGGGGATTAGAGACGGCAAGGTACCAGGTACCTAAATACCTAAATACCAGGTATTTAGGCCTCCGTAAATACTGTGGGAAGAAGCAGCCCACGCTGAGCAACGTGTGCCTGAACATTAAGGCGGACAGCTCCAGGCAACAGTAAGTCAATCATTCTTCCAAGGGAAATGTGAGAACAAACAGATGCTATTCTATTACCACCTCTTAGCACGGCCCAGAAAAATTATTCGGTCTAAGCAGTTCAGAAACATTTTTCTTTTGCATATAGCAGCACAGAGGACAAAGAGAATTTTGTGGAACAAATCATGTTTTAAAACGTTCTATTATGGAAGAATGTTCAAGCTCAAGCACATGCAAAGTAGACAAAATAGGGTAATGAACTATCACCCAGCTTCAAAACTGATCAGTATTCCAGTGCTAATCTTAAAGCCGAGACAGAACCCTTCACTGGAATGATCTCTAAGTTTTACACATCAAAAGCCTGCAACCCCAAATGGTAATTTCTACATCCACCAGGAACCCCAGGAGATAGCTACTCTAGGAAAACAGCAGTGTTAAGAGAAAATAAACAGACTTCAATTTCAGTGCTTGAGGAATATCTAACAGAATAATCATACCCACAAAGTTTTTGTACCTGAATTTTTTAATTCCTAAAAGACGCATTTCCAATTCATTTATGTCTGCTGAGTAACAATCAATGAGTTGCACAAACTCACAGAGAAAGGTTCCACAGTCACCACGGTCAGCCTTCCAGGACCATGTCTGGTTTACAACCACTTTCCATTCTTTTTTTTTTTTTTTTTTCTCCAGCTTCATTGAGGTACAAATGGCATATATCATTGTGTAAGTTTAAGGTGTACAATTGTGATGATTTGTTGCACAAATATCGTGAAATGACTACCAAATAAGGTTAGTTAACACCTCAATCACCTCACATAATTACTTTTTTTTCTGTGGTGAGAACACAAGATCTATTCTGTTAGCAACTTTAAGGTATATAAAATACAGTATTGTTAACTATAGTCACCACGCCGTACATTAGATCCCAAGAACTTATTCATCTTACAACTGGAAGTATAACCTTTGACCAACATCTCCTCATTTCCCCATTGCAACCCCTCCCCTTTCCATTCTGACATAAGCATTTGGGGCAAACTTCAGGAAAACAGGACAGTACAGATTTAGTTCATTTATGACCTACTAAAACCCACCATGTGCTGGAATTCAGAGAAGCTACAGGAAGGTCTCTACTTACTGGTACTGTTACATCATCATAAAAACTCCAAGCCAAAGCCCACCTCATTGTCCGACCTTGGCAGAATTCAGTGTAGGTGACTTTAGGAACCTGAAACCAGCAAACACAGCGTCTCATCATTCTAGTAATTCTATGTTTCTGGCTCCTGCCTCATGTTAAATTATATGTTGGTCGTTCTTTTTATCAGTTAACAAACACTACCATCCAAAAACAGTTACGCACAGCTGCCTAATAATCAATGAATAAATTACCTCTCAACAAAGTTGTGGGCTTTCTTCCTGCCATAAAACACAAGAGAGAATTTATAGTTCTGGCCTGAAGGTCCAATATATGAAACACTCAAAACACAGCCCTTCAGAGAACCACTGGTAAAATGATTCAAATGTTCTTTTGTTTTCTTTTGTTTAGGAAAGAGAGCCTCTAAGGCCTAGCTAGACACAGCTATCTAGTCTCCCTTTTGTCTACCAGATTTTAGGAAAGAAAACAGAACTACTTTCTAGCTGTTACAATTTTAACAAAGAAAAGGTGTTGTGGGGAAAATAGGATGAGTAGAATGTCAGAGAGAAAACTGAAATCAGAAACTTGGTTCTACCGCTGAACCCACATCTGACCCCCTTCTCTGAAAAGTCACCCTGCTCCTGCCTATTCATGCCCAAACACCATAAACTGGGAGGGGAGTTGGGGAAGTATGTATTTGTCACCTGCTTTTCAAAACAAAAGCAAGGGGCTGAACTTGTGTGGGTCACACCATAGGAGGGTGAAGATCGCACACCGGACTGAAGATCATTCTGGTTTCAGCTGTTCGTTGATAACTAGACGTGTGACCTGGAACAAGCCCCTTAGCTCCAGTTTCTGCAGTTATAATGGAGTCAGATGTGGGGTCAGTGGTAGGCAGACACCAGGTTTTTTGATGTCTGGTTTCTCTCTGACATTCTACTCATCCTGTTTTCCTCATCTTTTCTTATTGGTCAAAGAAGGCCTTATTTTAATAATTTATAAAAAGTTCCCTTTAGCCCCAAAATTACAACATTAAAAAATAAACAAACAAAAAACACATTTAGAGCTTTTAGGTATAAAGGACAGTTCTATCTATACTCCAAGTACCATCAAAAGTGGATACACCAGAATAGTAATGACAAAGCCTTACCCCTTGTATTCGAAGTTCTTCCTTCAGAGGAGCCAGGCTGCATTTCTTTCCCAGCATACAGCTATACCACCTGGAGGGGGGAATCAGGCAAGTCAAACACTGTTTATGTGGTTATACGTTTTTACAGTTAAGCATTACTCAAGTGAAAAAGATAAGAGTAGCAAACAAATATTGAGTTAAGTTACAAGTGACAATAACAAGAATTGTATCAATAGCCCAAAGCAACTTAAACAAAAAGCCACTTAGCCTCTCCAATGATTTTAGTGCTGTATGTATGTGGAAAGAGAGTAAGAGAGAGAGGTCTCACCTGCAGTGTGCTCAGAATGAAGGTCATTTAGCTTTGGGACAGAAATTAGTTAATAAACAACAGTAAAAACATGCATATACACCCCCACACACACCATATTAAAAGAAATTCTGAAATCTAGCATGAACCTGTATTTTGAGATGCACTCACTTGCAAATAACTTAAGAATATATATTGCATTAAAGTTTCAACAGAACATGAAATCAATTTCTTCTATAGCAAATACAAATCCAGAAGAGGGAGTATGAAGATGGAGTGAACTGGTTAAAAGGTAAAAGGACAGACTTTATTTCTTCTGATTATTCTAAAAAGTTTGCAAAGTATAAAATTTATACAGGACTTCTGCTTCAGCATATGAAGGATTAACTAGTAAGAAAATTGCCCTTCCACCATAAACTAGGAAACTGGACAAAATATATGAAACAATTTTTCAGACACTGGACAACTGCAGTGAAGACCCATGATCTCAGAGAGAAAAACAAGGTGAGCCCTGTAACTGCCAGAGCTTACTGCCTGAGGGAAATTCCCAAGCTGCAAAGTAGGGAAAGGAAACTAAAACAGAACCCAATAATCTTGCTGAATTGATGAGACAGAGACTGGAGTTCAGAGAGGCTGAGGAGTAAGAATGTGAAGGGCAAAATGTAAGAGGAAGGAGCTGCATACGGAGAGAATTCTGGGCACCTGCAGAGGAGGTTGCTGGAATATTCTGCAGAATGATCTACATGTGTGGGGTGGAGGCTAGGGAAAGAACTCTCAGAAGGCAGTAAGCTGAACAATTCCTGGATTCCAGACAGCTGGGACTAGTTTGTGGATTTACTAGTCAGAGCAGAAAGACCCTGTTAATAAAAGGGGCATCTAGTGGAGTCCTGGAAAGGATACTGCTTTGTAATGGGCTACAGCCTGTTCTATATCTACCCTAATAAAGCTTAAAAGCAAGATTTGAAAGGATCCAACTCATCACAAGTAACTCAAGTAATCATCAAAACAAAGTTCAACACCCTTTAAAGGAATACAATGAAATGCAGCACCCCCAAACATAAGATATGCAATGTCCAGCATCCAGTCAAAAACTACCAGACATTGAAAGAAGCAGGAGGGCTTCCCTGGTGGCACAGTGGTTAAGAATCCGCCTGCCAACGCAGGGGACACGGATTCGAGCCCTGGTCTGGGAAGATCCCACGTGCCGCAGAGCAACTAAGCCCGTGTGCCACAACTACTGAAGCCCGTGCGCCTAGAGCCCATGCTCCGCAACAAGAGAAGCCACCATGATGAGAAGCCCACACACCGCAATGAAGAGAAGCTCCTGCTCGCTGCAACTAGAGAAAGCCCACACATAGCAACAATGACCCAATGCAGCCAAAAATAATAAATAAAATAAAAAATAAAAATAAAAAAAGCAGGAAAATGACTCACAACCAGGATTTAAAAATCAATCACTAGAAACAGACCAAGAAATAAGAGAGATGATGGAATTAGGAGATGAGGACATCAAAACAGCTATTAGAAATATGCTCCATAACAAACATGGACATGATGAAGAGCAAGAGGGAAGATATAAAAACTAACCAAATGGAACGTCTAGACATGAAAATTATAATATCTAAAATAAAAAATTCACAGATGGGATTAACAGCATATTAGACTCTGCAAAAGAAAAGATGTGTGAACTTGAAGACACAGCAAAACAACTACCTGAAATAAAGCACATTGGGGGGGGGGGGGGGGAAGAAAAAGACCAAAAAAATAAAACGCAGCACCAGTGACCAATGGGACAATATCAAGCAGTACACATAACTGGGGTTTCAGAAAAGGGGCAAAAGGGGGACAAAAATATTTGAAAAAAAGGTCAAAATTTTTCCAAAACTGATAAAAACTATAAAAACATATACAAGAAGTTCAATGAACTCCACACAGAAGAAACATAAAGAAAACCATACTATATATTTAAAACAGATAGCCAACAAGGACCTACTGTATAGCACAAGGGAACTCTGCTCAATACTCTGCAATAACCTAAATGGGAAAAGAATTTGAAAAAGAATAGCTATATCTATATGTATAACTGAATCACGTTGCTGTACACCTGAAACTAACACAACATTGTTAATCAACTCTACTCCAATAGAAAATAAAAATTAAAACAAAAAACATACTAAGGCACCTTATAATCAAATTACGGAAAATTAGAGATAAAAAGAAAATCTTAAAAGCAGGGAGAGGGTAGAGTCACTTTTTGTTCAAAAGAATAAAGATAAATATTTAATATCAGACTTCTCATCAGAAATAATGCAAGCCAGGGCTTCTCTGGTGGCACAGTGGTTAAGAGTCCACCTGCCAATGCAGGGGGCCCGGATTCAATCCCTGTTCAGGGAACTAGATCCCATATGCATGCTGCAACTCAGGAGCCCAAGTGCCGCAACTAAGGAGCTGGTGAGCCGCAACTAAGGAGCCCGCCTGCCTCAACTAAGACCCAGCTCAACCAAATAAATAAATAAATATATATATATTTTTAAAATGTTGATTTAAAAAAAAAAGGAAAACAACCAGAATATCCAGGAACGGTGGGACAACTACAAAAGGTATAAAATATGTGTAATGGAAATCTAGAAGGAAAAGAAAGAGAAAAGAACAGAAGAATCTGAAACAATGACTGAGAATTCCCCCAAATTAATGTCAGACACAAACCACAGATCCAGGAAGCTAAGAGAACACTGAGCAGAAAAAATGCCCAGAAAACTACACCTAGGCGTGTGATTTTTAAAACACAGAAAATCAAAAAGATAAAGAAAAAATCCTCAAAGAAGCTAGAAAAAGATACACCTTACCTATTGATAAGAATTACATCCAACTTGTCTTAAGAAACCAAGCAAGCAAGAAGAGAGTGGAGTGAAATACTTATTTCAGACACAGCTGACTTCAAACCAAGGCAAGTTATCGGGAATAATTACACAATGCTAAAGATGACAATCTTCCAAGAAGACTTAACAATCCTTAATGTCTGTACCTAACAACAGAGCATCAAACTACATGAGGCAAAAACTGATAGAGCTGCCAGGAGAAACGGATGAATCCTCTACTAAAGATGGAAACTTCAACAACCCTCTATCAGAATGGACAGATCCAGCTGGCAGAAAATCAGTAAAGACATAGTTGAACTCACAACACCATCAAACAACTGGCTCTAATTGACATCTATAAACTATTCATCCAACAACAGCAGAATACACATTCCTCTCAAGCTCACATGGAAGATTCACCAAGATAGACCGTGTTCTGGGCCGTAAAATACATGTTAACAAATTTTAAAGAATAAAAATCATACATCTGCTCTTACACCATAGGGAATTAAACTTGAAATCAGTAACAGAAAGAGAACTGGAAAATCCCCAAATACTTGGAGATTAAACAATACATTTCTAAATAACACATGGGTCAAAGAAGAAATCTCAAGGGAAATTAAGCAATATTTTTTTAAAAAATAAATTTATTTATTTATTTTTGGCTGCACTGGGTCTTCGTTGCTGCGTGTGGGCTTTTCGCTAGTTGCGGCGAGTGGGGGCTACTCTTTGTTGCGGTGCGCGGGCTTCTCATTGCGGTGGCTTCTCTTGTTGCGGAGCACGGGCTCTAGGCGCGCGGCCTTCAGTAGCTGTGGCACACGAGGTTAGTAGTTGTGGCTCGTGGGCTCTAGAGCACAAGCTCAGTAGTTGTGGCGCATGGGTTTACTTGCTCCATGGCATGTGGGATCTTCCCAGGCCAGGGCTTGACCCCGTGTCCCCTACATTGGCAGGCAGATTCTTAACCACTGTGCCACCAGGGAAGTCCTAAGCAATATTTTTAACTAAATGAAAATGAAAATACAACTTGTTAAAATGTGTGTAGTGAAAGCAGTGCTTGAGGGAAATTTATAGCATTGAATAAATACATTAGAAAAGAAAGATCTAGGGCTTACCTGGTGGCACAGTGGTTGAGAATCCGCCTGCCAATGCAGGGGACACGGGTTCGAGCCCTGGTCTGGGAAGATCCCACATGCTGCGGAGCAACTGGGCCCGTGAGCCACAATTACTGAGCCTGAGCGTCTGGAGCCTGTGCTCCGCAAAAAGAGAGGCCGCGATAGTGAGAGGCCCGCGCACCGCGAAGAAGAGTGGCCCCCACTTGCCACAATTAGAGAAAGCCCTCGCACAGAAACGAAGACCCAACACAGCCATAAATAAATAAACAAACAAAAAAAACACAACACTGAGCTTTCCTACAATCTACACTTCCCTGTACGTGGCACTCCACAACATTTAAAAAAAAAAAAAAAGAAAAGAAAGATCTAAAATCTATCATCTAAGCCTCCACCTCAGGAAGCTAAAAGAGCAAATTAAATCCAAAACAAACAGAAGAAAAGAAATAATAAAAATTGAAATCAGGAAATCAACAGAGAAAAATCAATGAAGTCAAAAGCTGGTTCTTTAAAAAGATCAATAAATTCAATAAGCCTCTAGCCAGGCTAAGAAAAAAAAAGAAAGGACACAGATTCCTAATAACCGAAATGAAATGGAGCAAAGACAGTCTTTTCAACAAATGGTGCTGGCCTAGACATCCACATTATAAAAAAAAAAAGACAAAACTATAAAACTCCTAGAAGATAATATAGGAGAAGATCCAGATGACCTTGGATTTGGTGATGACCTTGTAGATGCCAACACCAAAGGCAGGATCCATGAAAGAAAGAATTGATAATCTGGACTTCATTAAGCTCTGTGAAAGATACTGTCAAGAGAATGAAAAGACAAGTCACTGATCGGGAGAAAATACTTACAGAACACATATCTGACAAAGGACTGTTATCTGAAATACACAAAGAACTCTTATAACTCAACAATATGAAAACAAACCTGGTTTTAAAATGGGTATCTAATAAGATACCCATCAAGGAAGATATACAGATGGTAAACAGGCATATAAAAAGATGCTCCAAATCACATGTCATCAAGGAAACGGAAATTAAAATGAGATACCACTACACACCTATGGCCAAAATCCAGAACACTAACAATACCAAATGCTGGTAAAGATACTGAGCAACAGAAGCTCTCATTCACTGTTAGTGGAAAGGCAAAAAAGGTCTAGCTGCTTTGGAAGACAGTTTGGCAGTCTTCCAAACATACTCTTACCACGTGATCCAGCAATCGTGCTCATTGGTATTTACCCAAAGGAGCTGAAAACTTATGCCCACACAAAAATACGCACACAGATGTCTATAGCAGCTTTATTCGTAACTGTCAAAACCTGGAAACAACCAAGCTGCCCTTCAGTAGGTGAATGGATAAATAAACTGTGGTACATTTGGACAATGTAATATTATTCAGCGTTAAAAAGAAATGAGCTATTAAGCCATGAAAAGACATGGAGGAAACTTAAATATATATGACTAAGTGAAAGAAGCCAATCTGAAAAGGCTACATAGTGTATGATTCTAACAATACGGCATTCTGGAAAAGGCAAAATTATAGAGATGATAAAAAGATCAGTGGGTGGGGGGGAAGGGGGTGAATACATAGAGCATAGAGGATTTTTAAGGCAGTGGAAATATTATGTATGATATTATAATGGTGGATACTTGTAAATACATATGTGTCCAAACTCACAGAACATACAACAGCAAGGATGAACCCTAATGTAAACGATGGACTCTGGGTGATAATGAAGTGTCCATGTAGGCTCATCAATTTGAACAAACATCCCACTCTGGTGAGGAATACTGAGAACGCGGGAGGTTATGCATGTGTAGGGCAGGAGCATATGGGAAATCTCTGTAATTTCCCCTCAATTTTGCTGTACCTTAAACTAGTCTAAGAATTAAAGTCTATGTACACTTGAAACTAACACAACATTGTAAATCAACCAGAATCCAATAAAATTAAAAAAAAAAAAAAAGTCTATTACAAAAGAAAGAGAGATACGGGAATGACCAACAAGCACATGTAAAGATGCCCCCATCACTGGTCATCAGTGAAATGCAACTTAAAACCAGAATGAGATATCACTATATAACCATTAGAATGGATAAACTTTAAAAGAATGACAATATCAAATGGCGTCAGCTGGAACTCTCATACATTGCTGGTGAGAATGTAAAACAGTACATACAGCCACTTGAAAACAGCCTGGCAACTTGACTCAGGAATCCTACTCCTAGGTATTTACTCAAGACAGAGGAAAACTTAAGTCCACACGAAGACTTGTATGCAAATGTTCACAGCGGTGTTATCCATACTAGCCAAAACCTGGAAATGATCCAAATGTCCATCAACTGGTGAGTGGATTAACAAATTGGGTATATGCACATAACAGCATACTACTTAGCAATAAAAAGGGAGACTATTCATACAATGCATGGACATGCTACGTGAAAGCCTGTTTTGTGTTCTTTTATGAGATGGCAAGTCAGGCGCAGCCACGAGGAGACAGAGGACAGGCTCAGGAAAAAACAAAGTTTATTATACTTACAACTCCTAGAGACAGGCAGGACTCACCATGCAGGGTCACATGGGGAAGACACTAGGGTGGTCAGGAGGCAGATGACAGGAGTGAGGGGAGTGCTTAGGCCACGGCCTTTACTGGGGTTTCCTCAGGACGGGCAAGGCAGGGCAAGGGTAGCACTTTAGGATCAGCTACTGTGAATAACCTCCGTGGGCTCTGGGCTATGGAGTGGTCCCCAGTTGCCTGGCACCCAGCCCTGGGATGACTCAGGCAGAGGAAGATGGCCTCCTGGGCTGAAAGGGCAGAGAGAGGAGGGAGGGCTCTGGTCTTGCAGATCCAAGGCCTGCTCAGGCTGGTCCTTTGCCATATCTAAGAATCGAAGAGCCCAGGGAGGGGCAGTCTCCCCCAGCCAGAGAGGTCAAAACATCATAATACACAGAAAAGTTAAAATATTTACAATACAAAGCCAGACACAAAAAACTACGTTCTGTATGATTCCATTTATTTAAGAGTCTACACTGGCAAAACCACTGTGACACAACAACTAAAGCCCACGTGCCTAGAGCCCGTGCTCCGCAACGAAGAGTAGCCCCTGCTCGCCACAACTAGAGAAAAGCCCGTACGCGGCAACAAAGATGCAACACAGCCAAAAAATAAATAAAACAAAACAAAACAAAAAACAAACAAACAACTACTGTGACAGAAAAATCAGTGATCACTAGAGGCTGGGTAGGGTGGGAAGAGACTGCAAAGGGCCACTAGGGAACTTTTTTACAGTGATGGAAATGTTCTATATCTTGATTGTGGTGGTGGTAATGTACACATTTGTCAAAATGCATCAAATCATAAACTTAAATTGGAGAATGTAACTGTAAGTAAGTTATACCTCAATAGAACTGATTTAAGTATATAAATTTCTAAATAATAATGTACCTTATATCTTCAAATATAAAGAATAGTTAACAATACAGTAATGCTTTGCATATTTCTTGCTTTATAACATAGCTTAGTTATACTAGCAATACATAATCTGTATCCTGCTTTTTTCACCAAGCATCATAATTACTCCTGTCATTTTAAATTCATCTAATTGCACATTAGTTTTAAAGAGAAATTTCAGATTAAGGGGATATACATTCAATATGTATCTGTCTGTATGCAAAACAGCTACTATGAAGGTGAATTTTAAAGTAACAATAACTCTAAGTGAATTTAAGAGCCTCTAAAATCACATGCTAAGTTAAAACTACAAAAAATTTCCATTTTTGTAAGTTGGAAACTGTTGAAGACTGGCAATTTTATATGGTTCAACCTAACACATTAAATAATACAGATGAAAATCTAATTAATTATAAAAGTATGACAAATACTATTATACGCTTTAGAAGTAGTGTGCATTAACCAATATTTTATTTGTTTTTATTGTTTGTGGGTTCAACAACGGATGACAATCCTTATTTTTGTTTAAACAATCCTTTTTCTGATTTGAAAACACAAATAAATAATTGTCCTACCTAAATTACTTTAAACAAACCTGGGTAAATTTACTCAGAGCATAATCTATTTCATTTGGCGGCTTTACAAGGTTTGGAAGAAAAAGAATATGCTCCCTTTAAGAAGGCAGTGGAGAAATCATTAACCAGGAATTAAAAGCCTTTGGTAAGTTAGGAACAAGATGAAGGAAAAGAAATTAAGAGCAATTAGTACTCACAAAGTAACAGTATAAAATAGGTTAATTAACACCTTTCTTTTAAAATTAGCATTCCTGAACAGATTTTTAAAAAAATTTTTTTTCTTTGAAGTATAGTTGATTTATAATGTGTTAATTTCTGCTGTACAGCAAAGTGCCTCAGTTATACACATATAGACATTCTTTTTTATATTCTTTTCCATTATGGTTTATCCCAGGATACTGAATATAGTTCCCTGTGCTATACAGTAGGACCTTGTTGTTCATCCATTCTGTATGTAATAGTTTGCACCTACTAACTTCAAACTCCCACTTCATCCGTCCACCATCTCCTCTCCCCCATGGCAACCACAAGTCTGTTCTCTATGTCAGTGAGTCTGTTTCTGTTTCATAGATAGGTTCATTTGTGCCATATTTTAGATTCCACATATAAGTGATATAATATGGTATTTGTCTCTCTCTTTCTGACTTCTTCACTTAGTATGATCATCTGTAGTTGCATCCATGTCCTGAACAGATTAGATCAGAGTCACCAGAAGCCAAGAAAAGGCCCAGAACAGAGACAAAAGAAAGATGCTACAAATTTCCTCAGGAAATGAAGGGAAGCAAATATTTAAATAACTCAGGCTTGTAATATGTCATTGGTACTTAACATGGGCTTGGCAGAGTTCATTTCTTTTAACCCTTACTGTAAGCTAAGTAGTATATTGTGAATCTTTTCTTTTTTCTTTCTTTCTTTTTTTTTTTTGGCCACACGGCTTGCAGGATCGTAGTTCCCCGACCAGGGATTGAACCCACGCCCTTGACGGTGAAAGCGCAGAGTCCTAACCACTGGACCACCAGGGAATTCCCTATCTTAAGATTGAATCTCATCAATATATCAACTGTTTTCTGCAAGTTATATTTCTTATAGAACAAGCAGAAGTAATTGGGTGTATTAAAAATTGTTTTAGCTTCACTTTTTAAAAAAATGCCTACTGAGGGACTTTCCTCGTGGTCCAGTGGTAAAGAATCCGCCTTCCAATGCAGGGGACACAGGTTCAATCCCCGGTTAGGGAACTAAGATCCCACATGCCACGGGGCAACTAAGCCCGTGCGCCACAACTACTGAGCTCGCGCGCCTCAACTAGAGCCCACGTGCCGCAAACTACAGAGCCCACTCGCCCTGGAGCCCACGCGCCACAACTAGAGAAAAGCCCACGCACCGCAACGAAAGATACCGCAGGCCTCAACGAAGATCCTGTGTGCCGCAGGCAACTAAGACCTGACGCAGCCAGAAAAAAAAAATGCCTACCAATTAGATCCTAGCTACTCTCAACAGGCATCTTGTGACAACTAATCAAAACGCATGTAGGAAAAAAAAATGAAAAGGAAGATCGGTTACCCAAGAGATTTTGAACCCATTATACTATTTTAATGATGAAAGTAGCACTCCACTCATTACAGCATTTAGTAATTCCTTAGAGACAGCAGGTTTCAAGAAAAATTATTTTGAAATTATTTCAAACGTATAGAAATTGCAAGGTTAGTACAAATGATTCCAGTACACTCTTCACCCAGATTCACTGTACTTTGCCCCATTTGCTTGCTCTGTGTGTGTTTTTTTCTAAACCATTTGAGAGTTAGCTACAGACATCATCATGACCCTAATGTTAAATATTTTGGTATGTACATTTTCAAAACAAGGACATTCTCTTTTATAACCACAGAACAATGATCAAATTGAGAAAATTTAACACTCATACGATACTATTATCTGGAATACAGTCCATACTCAAATTTCACCAATTATCCCAATAACGTCCTTCATGTCAATTTTCTCCTCTGATGCAAGATCCAATCTAGGATCACACATTTCATTTACATGTCAAGTCTCTTTAGTCTCTTTCAATCTGGAACAGTTCTGTGGTCTTTTTTTACTTTCAGGACCTTAATATTTTTGAAAAATTGTCTTACAAAATCCCTCAAGTTGGTTTCTCTGAAATTTCCTCATAGATTCAGGTAAAACATTTTGGGCATGAAGAGCACAGAGGTGCTACGTGTCCTTCTAGGTGACCCCCATCAGGAGGTGATCACCTGGTCAAGGTGGTATCCCCCAGTCTCTCCACTATAAAGTTACCATATATCCCTTTGTAACTGAAATACTTTGTAACTGGGGAAATACTTTGAAACTATGAAAATATCGTGTTCCTCTTCAAACTTTCCATTGTTGATTCCTCCATGAAATCAATTATTACTATAATGATTGCAAAACAGTGATTTTTCTAATTTTATTATTCCTTCTACATTTATTAGTTGGCATTCTAGAGTAAACAAGGAGCTTTTCCTCTATCCCCCTATGTATTTTATTTGCTTGCTTTATTCAGTGGGTTATAATCCATTATTGTCATTATTCATTCTGAGCTTATATTGTCCCATATTGTTCTTTTAACAATGTGGGAGCTGGCTCCTATGTTCTTTTAACATTTAATACCATAAAAGGTATTATCCCAACCTTACAGACAAGGAAAATGAAGTGGCTTACGCTTTTATAAAGGTAAGTCAAAGTTTGTTGTAGAACTGGACAGTCTTTCAGCTGGAAAATTAACTAAAAGCTCAGTTATAAAATTTACAATTGTTCTTTTTTTTTTTTAATTTTATTTTTGGCTGTGTTGGGTCTTCGTTGCCGCGCGCGGGCTTTCTCTAGTTGCAGTGAGTGGGGGCTACTCTTCACTGTTGTGCACAGTCTTCTCACTGTGGTGGCTTCTCTTGTTGCAGAGCACAGGCTCTAGGCATGCGGGCTTCAGTAGTTGTGGCTCGCAGGCTCTAGAGCACAGGCTCGGTAGTTGTGGTGCACGGGCTTAGTTGCTCCGTGGCATGTGGGATCTTCCTGGACCAGGGCTCGAACCCGTGTCCCCTGCACTGGCAGGCAGATTCTTAACCACTGTGCCACCAGGGAAGCCCTACAATTGTTCCTTGCAACCATCACTTACAGGACCCCAAAACTATGCTAGCACCTAGTTTTAAGAAAAAAAAACAGAAAAGGAGGGGGACTTTGCATTAAAGTAAAATAGCAGAGTACTCTTAACATTTCCTTTCAACACAGTAGACCATAGCATTTAAATCTACTGGATTCCTAAAATGGTCAAGAGTTTAAAAGATCCTATTTACTATTCATTATTATTTTTAATTACATCAAATACATATTCATTCAATTCTATGACTACCCTATGAGGTATGAGGTAGCTATTATTATCTCACTTTACCAATGAGAAAAAATTTAAAAGATAAGTCAAAGAGGGACTTCCCTGGCAGTCCATTGGTTAAGACTTCACCTTCCAATGCAGCAGGTGTGGGTTCGATCCCCTGGTCAGGGAGCTAAGATCCCACATGCCTCCTGGCCAGAAAACCAAAACATAAAACAGAAGCAATATTGTAACAAATTCAATAAAGACTTTAAAAATGGTCCACATCAAAAAAAAAAAAAAAAGTCAAAGAATCACATTTCAAAAGGCCTAGATTGTTTAATTTATTATCCATCACCAGATATGTGGATTTTACCCAGACCCAAGAAGTCTCCACCATCTGGCAGGGGGTAAGGAATGGAAAGGAAAAAGCAAAAACAGGGAGTAAAACCAGTATTAAGTTGGAACTTGGTAAATCTGGTTCCTGGAAAAATCACAGAATCACTGCCATAAAGGGCATCAGCTATAGACCTAATAACCAATGACAAGAGTAAGATCCAGGCCATAAGGGGTTTGATAAAGTCTGCTAATGTATTTAGAAGGTTAGGTGAGTGAGTCTCTAAAAAAAGAAAATGCTATTAAGACAAGCACTTGAAAATCTTCACCAACAGTAGAAAGGCCGTCTAATAATGTCATATGTCAATTATACCTCAACAATAAAGAAAAGAAAAAAGAAAAGAAAAGGAGTAGAAAAGAAAAGGCTGTGAACTTAGAAGTCTAACTGCAGTCTGGGCTACAGAGGCTACATAGAGTGGTGGAAAGAGCACTGGACCAGAATTAGGAGATCTGGGTCCCAAATTTCTAATCTGTACAACTAAGAGGTTGGATAACTTTCTCTCTCAAGGGCCTCCCAGCTGCAAAATTCCTTAAGATACAAAACTGCACTTGCTGCTGAGCGTGACTTAGGCAAGGCATGAATCATAACGGGGAGGTGAGGCATCTGGAGTGCCATCACTGAGATCAGTCCAACAAATATAACTTATTTCACTCCATAATGTTACAAATTTGGCTTAATTTCTGCATTTCTTCAGGAACAAGAAGGGGGATAAGAAGCAGATGGTGGGGTTTAAATACTTGTTTTCAATCCCTTATTTTTCATAGCTTCAAAATATGCAGTTTCCACAGCATTTTAAAATTTGAGAGTTGCATAGTGGTATAAACATTATGTCAACTACAAAAATATGCAGGACATGCACTGGTAACATATACAAATGAAAGTCACCAAAGTATGACATGAAATTGTAAACAATATTTGTGAGCAAAACTCTTTCAAAAAACACTGCTCTATTTTCTCTTCAATGAAAATCACTTCATTCTTCCTTTCTTCCTTTTATCTTCCCTCTCAACCTGCCTGAGTCCTAACAGAGCAGACAAGACTGCTGAACCCTTTCTTTATATGAATCGTAACTGGGTAACTTTTCCTATATGCGACACCAACCTTGAAATGGTTGACTCTTCAGAGACATCATGGGCTCTAGCAATTTACCCTTCCCAGCAAACGTTCACCTTTCATTCAATTTGTGGGCTGCCATAGAGCCAGGTACAGGCGGACGTGGAACGTACTGACCAATTTCCTCTCTTAGAATGGTGTTCATTTAAAACATATTTTTTGTAGTTCAAATGGAACTTTGGAAATAATAGAAACTTACTGATTAATAGGCTCCTGAAAACAACCTTCCCCATTTTGTTGAATGACTCCAGTTCCCTCAAAAGCTGACAGATACTGAAATGGCCACATGGCCCTGGTTACGTACTGTCATGAGTCTCAGTGCTCTGTTGCTTTCAGTTTACTTTACTTACTCAGACTCTTCTCAATGCTCAGTATAACCTAAGGCTCTTTCTTCCTCACATCCTAATGTTTCGTTTTTTTTTTAAATTGGGGTATAGTTGCTTTACAACGTTGTGTTAGTTTCTGCTGTACAGCTAAGTGAATCAGCTATATGTATACATATGTCCCCTCTTTTTTGGATTTCCTTCCCATTTAGGTCACCTCAGAGCATTAAGTAAAGTGCCCTGTGCTATACAGCAGGTTCTCATTAGTTATCTATTTTATACATATTAGTGTATTTGTGTCGATCCTAATCTCCCAATTCACCCCACCCCTCTCTTCCCCCCTTGGTGTCCATACGTTTGTTCTCTATGTCTGTGTCTCTATTTCTGCCTTGCAAACAGGTTCATCTGTACCATTTTTCTTTGAAGAAATCAATTTAAGGCAAAAATTTATTAACCAAAAAAAAAAAAATTTATTAACCTTTGGCTTTAATATTGTGTAAATTTTCTGAGGCAGATCATCCAAGAATCCAGTTGCTTTCCATATTTAAATAAACTCACATTTAACAAATCAGGATATTTGTTGATTCTGGAACTGGCCTACTAAAATAAGCGGCTTTAAACACCTATAAATCCAAAAGGGGGAAAAAAAAAAGGCTTCCCTACTTAGCAATTCCAGTTCTGGGTATTCACCCAAAAGAATTCGAAGCAGGGTCTTAAGAAATATTTGCACATCCATGTTCCTAGCCACATTATCCACGATAGCCAAAACGTGGAAGTAGCCCAAGTGTCCATCAACAGATAAACGGATAAACAAAATGTAGCTATATACATACAATGGAATATTAATATTATTCAGCCCTAGAAAGGAAGGAAATTCTGAAACATGCTATAACGTGGATGAACACTGAGGACTTGACGCTAAGGGAAAGAAGCCAGTCATAAAGGGACAAATATGATTCCACTTACATAAGGTACCTCAAATAGTCAAATTCATAGAGATGGAAAGAAGAATGGTGGTTGCCAGGGGTTATGGGAAGAGAGGGAATGGGGACTAGTTGTTTAATGGGTACAGAGTTTTAGTTTTACAAGAAGAAAGAGCTCTGGAGGTTAGCTGCACAACAATATGAATGTACTTAATGCTACTGAACTGTACACTTTAAAAATGGTTAAGATGGTAAATTCTATGTTATGCATATTTTACCACAATTTTTAAAAATTCTTCTCTATGTCACAAAGCTAAATCCTAGGGTTGAAAGCCCTTTTAGTCTGAACTACCACATTATCCATCATTTCACCAACACTTGGCAGGGTGAGAAGTCAAGTGAGACAAATAGCTCTTTCTGAGTACCTTATGCTGCTTAATGACAGGTGTGTTGTCCAAAATAATTAGCTTTTAAAAATGAATAGACTTAATTCTCCTCTGGAGCTGGTTAGTGACCTCAGTTTCCCTTCATTAAGTTCTTGACAGCTCAATGTCCTCACATCTGTCATCGTTTGGGAGACTGATTCCAAGAACATAAATTGCTTCAAGGACTAGGCAACAAATTCATTCTGGTTCATGGGGCAGATCTGAACCCATCTGTTTTCTAATCAAAAGCCATATTTGAATCAGTTTTGTTCCATCACAGGACCATACTAATGGGAGCAATACAATCATATGGTATTTTCCTTCTTTCTATCCATGCACTGTAGATGATTACAGGAAACACAAATCAATTAAAGGCATGAGAGCATCCTCAGAAAGAGGGTCTTTGCAGACTGTAGGACCTTCTACTTTTTCGGGTTTTATCTGTTTATTCTTCAGACCACAGTGATTTTGTTTCCTCTCAGTGACACGGTTTCTTTCTGAATTACATAGTGGATAATATTCTTATTACCAACTTACCTTAATCTTTTCTGAAGCTGTAAACTGTCATGGATGATCCTTTTAACAAACTCTAATTCGCCCCCTTCTGCCATGATCTCTGTGATTCCTCCTGTATTTACTGAGCTAGGTGGGGGTCTTCGAGGGTTTCGAGAGTTTACTCCCTGAACAACACAACAACAACAACAAACCCTGGTGAAAAACCTTTACACCTTAAGGCCAGCTCTTTGACTGTAACCTAGTTTTACACAAGAATGCTTAGACATAATTTCCGTTTCCAGGTATCAGGCTAGATTTGGGATTTAAAAATCGTATAATCTTGGCATTTGAAACAATGGCATTCATGCAAATACTCCCTCCCAGGGTCTTTACCTTCCATCTTTGTGATTAAACATATTAACGTTTTACCTTTTTATCTAGCCAATTCTGTCACTTTTTTCTCTCTTGGTATCATACACTGAAAATACTCCACCCAAAGATTATATAAATATTTTTTTGTTTTCTTCTAGTATTTTATGGTGTCACTTTTAAAATTTAAATATTTAATCCACCCCTACCTCACACCATATAAAAAAATAACCCAAATAGATCAAAGATTTAAATGTAAAAAGCTAAAACAATAAAACTCTTAGAAGAAAACATAGGAGTAAATCTTCATGACCTTGCATTAGGCAATGGTTTCTTAGATATGACACCAAAAGCATAAGCAACAGAAGAGAAAATAGATAAAGCGGACTTCCTCAAAAGTAAAAACTTCCAGGCTGCAAGGGACACCATCAAGAAAATGAAAAGACAACCCACAGAATGGGAGAAAATGTTCGCAAATAATATATCTAATAAGGGACTTGCATATAGAATACATAAAGAATTCTTACAATAGTAAAAAGAAAAATAACCCAATTTAAACGGGCAAAGGATCTGAATAGGCATTTCTCCAAAGAAGATACACAAATGGCCAATAAGCACACAAAAAGATATTCCACATCATTAGCCATCAGGGACATGCACATTAAAACCATGATGAGATGCTACTTCATACTCTCTAGGATGGCTATAATCAAGAAGACAGATAAAAACAAGTGTTGACAAAGATGTGGAGAAATTGGAACTCTCATACACTACTCATAGGGGAATAAAAAATGGTGCAGCCATTTTGGATAACAGCCTGGCAGTTCCTCAAACAATTAAACATAGAGTTACCATATGACCCAGTGATTCCACTCCTAGGTATACACCTAAGAGAAATGAAAACATGTTCACGCAACACTTGTACATGAATGCTCACAGCAGCATTGTTCATAATAACCAAAAAGTGAATAAAACCCAAATGTCCATCAACAGATGAATGGATCAGTAAAATGTGATATTTCCATACAATGGAATATTATTCGGCAATAAAAAGAAATGAAGTACTGATACATGCTACAATATGGATGAACCTTGAAAACATATTATGCTTAGTGAAAGAAGTCAGTCACAAAAGACCACATATTATATGATTCCATTTTTATGAAATGTCCGAAACAGGCAACTCCACAGAAACAGAAAGTAAACTGATGGTTGCCTAGGACTAAGGGGGCTGCAAGGAAACCGAGAGTAATTGCTAATGGGTGTGGGTTGTTTTTTTCTTTTTTCGTGGGGGGGGTGGGGTGATGAAAATGCTCTAAAATTGATTGTGGTGATGGCTGCACAACTCTGTGAATATACTAAAAATAATTAAATTCTACCCTTTAAGTGGGTGAATTGATGGCACGTAAATTGTATTTCAGTAAAGTTGCTATACAAAGGTATTTAGTTCTGGTGCTAGTTATAGTCTATTTCTTCATCTGGATGCTGGTTCTATAAGAATATTCGCTTTGGAAAATCCAGTTTACACGCATGGCATGTGTACTTTTATGTATATATGCTGTATCTCAACATTTTTTAAAAGAAATGTACTCCAGGATGTGGCTATTTTATCTATAGTTCTCAAATTTATCTGCACTGAAGGCTAAAATTTAGATTTCTTAAATCCTGCTTCACTTCATGTTCCAATCTAGAATGTTGGTATTGCTAATAAATTTCTGTCCACTTCCCCCCACCGCAACCAAATTTAAACCATCTGGAATTTATTTTGTTATGAGGTATGTAAATGGTACTTTAGAGTATCTGAGTGATTCTAAAAACAATTTATTCTCTCAAAGTTTTAAGCATACACACCCCCTCGTTTCCTCTGATTAATATTATTCACTTTCTATTAATTCTTCTCTAGATGAAGGAAAACTTAGGTTAAATCAATAATATTTTATTGATTTTTAATAGGTTAGTTTTTTTAGCCAATGCATCTCTTTCCATATTCATAAGCAAATATATTTTATTTCATGAAATGAATATATTCATTTCAAGTTGGAAAGACTAAATAAGACATTTGTTTGCTATCAAATGATAGGTGGCAGTAAAAACAGTGACCCTCTCCTTAAGCCAATAAGCCCAATGCAGTAGAGTAGACTGTAACCTAAGTTGGTCCAATCAGAAGAAATCCAAATGTTAAATGGTTTGGGGAAGAAAAGAGCTCTCTTCTCACCCTCTCCCACTCCCCAAATATTACTCTGCCACAAGTAAACCAGCCTGAGAACAAAAACAACCAAGGGCCCAATAAGAGCCAAGGGGAACCTGAAAAAACAGAGTCTCAGCCTTGATACTATCATGAACTCCTCGATCAAACTGTTCCTGAAGTCCAGACTATTGCTGGATTTCTCAGATACGTAAACCAATAAACTTTCTTGTTAAGTCAATATGAATTGGGTTTTCAGGTGCTTGATACCAGAAGCATCCTAACTGATACAGCTTCCAAAATAAAAGTTGCTCTTATCTTGCAAACAAGGAAAACTTAACTAAATATTCAACTACTTTAAAGCAGAAGATATCTTACCTTGGCTTCCAACTGATTGGCAAAAAAGGGAGGGTTGCACATGCAAAAGTCATAGATTATCTCAGATTCTTCTTTAAGAGCATCCATCAGGAGTGTCTTCTGTGGTACTTTTACCACTAGGAGAAAAAACAGAGACTGTTAACTACTATTAATACTGTGGTAGTTTTCAAATATGTCCACAAATTCTTTGATACTAGTCCCTTCAAGAGGCAGAGTTTGATTTCCCTCTCCTTGAGTGTAGCTTCACTCAGTGACTCGCTTTTACTGAAGAGAATGTGATGAGCGTGATAGGGTATCACTTCTGACGCTAGGTCATAAAAAGCAATATGGCTTCCTCCTTGCCCTGTCTCTTGAACTACTTGCTCTAGGAGAGGCCAGCTGACATGCTGTAATGATGCTCAAGTAGCCCTGAGGAGAGATCCACATGGCAATGAACTAAAACTTCCTGCCAAAAGCAATGTAAGTGAGCCATCCTGAAAGCACATCTCTACTCCCAGTCTTTCAGATGACAACCTCATGAAAGACTCTGAACCAGAACCAACCAGCTAGGCCACACCCAAACTCCTGACCCACAGGAACCACGAGATTATTAATAAATGTTTATTGTTTAATGCCGCCAGATTTTGGAGTAATTTGTAACACAGGAATAGATAACTAAAAAACTCATTAATAATATATTAATATCTCCCCTTACGATATGTTTAACACTAGTAAGAAAAGCCTATTTCTTCCAAAGAGAGACATAAAGTCTCTTTAATGACAAAAAAAAAAAAACAAAAAAAACCCCCCAGCCCTTTATATATACACAATAAGCACAGACATAAAAAGTAACTAAGCATTAAGGGGATCTGACTATTTGTAGCACAGTTCCATGTACTGAAATAAAAAAGACGATAGAGTTTAATCAATAGCAGGATTTTCTTCCTTTTAAAAATCTTGGTGACTAGGTTACTTTATACACAGTTGTTCTCATCTTTAGTGGTAGTTGTGTTCTATAAAGTCACCACGAACCCTGAATTAGTGAATACTGAACCACTGGCTCCTAAGAGAAATACATGATTAGGTAAGTTTGAGCCTCTGGTCCCAACATTTTCATCAACCAATCAATACATATCCTTACTGATTCATCAACATTGAACTCATGGCCAACAGTACTATAACATGTCTGAACGAAACTTATCTGGCACATGTATTTTCTCTGTAAGGCACATCACGGCCTTCTTGTACTTAGGAATGCTAGGCAGTACTTAAGCACTGTGTTTAGGGGCCATTATAAACAGCAACATCACCAATAAAAGCACAAAACTGCAAAAAAAAAAAAAAGTGGTACTAAACAGACCATGAAAAGGACACTTGTTTACAGTATGAGAGCTGAAACAAGACAGCAGGACGTTGCCTTGTCCAACTTCAGCTGGGAGACTCAATTTTTTTGCCACTTTGCACGTGTCTGTGAATGACCACAAAAGTACCATGAGTATTGATCTGGAGGCTAAAAATAGCCCCTAGTAGGCAAACTTTAGCAAGTAGGCAAATTCACAAACACAGAATACACAAATTATGAGGATCGACTGTGTTTACTCTGTTTCTTTCTGAGTTAATTCTGGTAACAAAGCAGCAAACCAAATTACCATGTACCAGACTGTTTTAAATTACCAAAGTTTGTATATTAAAGCAGAAGACAATGAGATGTGTTAAATTAGAAAGACAGGTTAATAAACAAAGCTTGAAGGGAGTATTTATTCTACAGAGCTAACCTTTTATAAGATCAGATAAGTTATTCTGTTCCACATTCTTCTTTGCATAGTTGAAGCACATGTCATCTACTTCTGTTGCAAGGAAATACCAGCCATTTAAGGTTGTTCCAAGTAAAGGATAGATGCAGGATGCCCCAGTACCTAGTACAATAAGAATTCAAAACACATTGCACACACCTGAGAGGAAGGTGAGACCAACAAGCAAAAACACCATTCTTCACTTCTTAGAATTTCTTATAGCCTTAACAGCTTAAACCACAAGCTGGTACTGATTACACACATACTGTGGCTACTGGCTTCATGTATGTTAGTCTTACCTCATAATTAGATTCATATTTCCTAGAGGGTAAAAACCTTGCTGTCTTCTTTGTATGCTGTATGTAAAATGAAGTATGCATAATTGGCTGGTGATCAAGAAATACATGACTGACTAACTGAAAATTGTCAAAGCAACTTAATTTACTTTATAAAAAGTCTTCATTTTAAATCTCTCACAAACTTGATTTTCTTGAAAGAAATCAGTGTTATTTGTTAAAACACCACAGTAATATCTTAAAATAGATCAATGTATACATCCCATTCTACAAAAGCAGAAAAAAATACATAGGGTATAAAATTTTTATAATATTAAACCACTCAATTCCCCACATATCTATCTGCAAGTTGTTACTTGAAGGAAACCAGAAGTTAAACAAAACAAAACAAAAAAACCCTAAAAACTAAAGAGAGGATTCATTTCTTAGATGTGGAGACATGGAAAAACACTTGATCCAGATCCAAAACATCAGTCATTGGCTTGCCCCACCACAGTTTCAAGGGAGACGTTCAAAGGCAAATGGTCCAGGCAAAAATCTCTCTGACAACTAGGGTTTGGTCCTAAACTTGCATGTAGAACCTCTAACCATAGACTGGACGAGTATATGTTTGAGTATATACTAACCACAAATAATTGCTTTTACAACCTTTAACTGATCTTGGCCAATAAGATCCTAAAGAGCATACTCAAGAGAAGAAAAGCTGGTGTTCTTCTTGGAGGCCCACAGTAGTCAGCCCATACCAGCCATTCCACGCCCACTTTCCACTGACCACATCATGGTGCCAGTCTAGCCTTCTAAGGATTTGGCAGGAAGAGCTGGAGGCCAGAGATACTCCTAAACCAGAGGAAAGCCAGTCTCATCTTACTGCTTCCTCATTAAGTACTCAGAACAGGCCAGTAAAAGACATGACAACAACCGATAGCCAGAACATTTAAGCTCTGACAGTCACAGTGATTGCTATACTTTCTATCATGTTTACCTAACAGCATCCTGGCCCTGATGCTACTGGGCAAACATCTCCTTGGGGATGTGGGAGGTGGTGCAGGAAGGAGTGGTAAAGGGTACTCAAGCTCCTCTCAGAGTTCACAATTATTTAGCCCCTGCTAGCCACTCAGAATAAGGAAATTAAGGAAATTTAAGTAGCACTTCCAGCTCTGTAGAAAAAAAAATCCAGACCAGATCCCAGGCCCTTGATTCTCATACAGCTACCTCTCTCTTCGTACTTCAATTTCATTTAAAAGGAAAAAGAAAAAAGGACACCTTCCCTCAGCTGCCCTAATATCAGGTGCCAAGAGGGTAATAAACGCAGGTAAAAGACCTGTCCTTCGCCAAAAAAAATCAAGTTTCTCAGTTCTTAAGACCAGAAGACTTGCATTCTAACATCCTAATCCCCTCTGAAAGGTGAATGACATTTTTAAAAAATTTTTATTTATTTATTTTTGGCTGTGTTGGGTCTTCGTTGCTGCATGCGGGCTATCTCTAGTTGCAGCGAGCAGGGGCTACTCTTCATTGCGGTGCGCAGGCTTCTCATTGTGGTGGCTTCTCTTGTTGCGGAGCACGGGCTCTAGGCACGCGGGCTTCAGGAGTTGAAGCACGTGGGCTCAGTAGTTGTGGCTCGCGGGCTCTAGAGCACAGGCTCAGCAGTTGTGGCGCATGGGTTTAGTTGCTCCACGGCATGTGGGATCTTCCCGGACCAGGGCTCGAACCCATGTCCCCTGCATTGGCAGGCGGATTCTTAACCACTGCGCCACCAGGGAAGCCCGTGAATGACATTTTTATATGGGTAATAATCCTTGTAATGATAAATAAAAATGGAAAGTGTATACCCATAGAATTAGAGCAAACTAATGGAGTCTGGGGGAAGAATTTATATAAAACCCTAATTAGAATGAATGAGATTTCAGCAAGAGTGCCCCTTGTGAAGAGCTAAAATCCATTAACCTCCTATATCCCCAAGTGTTATTTTAGAGGGTTTGGGGCATAATTAAAATAAATTAGTACTAAATAGGCTCTCAAGCTTTTTAAGCTTTTTATAACCCATCAGCCAATCTTCTGCCATGAACATAAAAGAAAAAAAACTTTTGTTAAACCCCATTATTTTTACATAGTGCTTAGTTCATAATGGATGTTCAGAATTTTGAATGTTGAAAGAATGATGTATTTATCCATCGACATTCAACAAATCATTTACTGAACACCTACTGTGTGCCAGAAACTTTGCTAGGCTTTTGGATATTACAGTAAGCAAAAAAGTAATAGGCTCTGTACTTTGTAATCTAGTGGCAGAGAAAGACATTAATCAATCAGACAAGTGAATGTGTAGTTTAAAACTAAAAAAAATGCCATGAAGGAAAAAACATGGTTTTCTAAAGCTCATATTCAAGGAACCTATCTTATGCTGGAAGGTCAGAGAAGGTTTTCTTGAGAAAATAAGGCTTGAGTTGACAACTACAGTACAAATAAGAATTAATGAGGTGAAGGTGGGAAGTTCCAGGCAGAAGGAACAACATGTACAAAGGCCTGGAATCATGACATCTTATTAGAACAAGTGCCAAAAACAAAAAAGAGAAGAATATAAGATGAGGCTTAGAGGGACTTCCCTGGTGGCGCAGTGGTTAAGAATCCGCCTGCCAATGCAGGGGACATGGGTTCGAGCCCTGGTCCAGGAAGATCCACATGCCGTGGAGCAACTAAGCCCGTGCGCCACAACTACTGAGCCTGCGCTCTAGAGCCCGGGAGCCACAACTACTGAGCCTGCGTGCCACAACTACTAAAGCCCGCGCACCTAGAGCCCATGTTCTGCAACAAGAGAAGCCACCACAATGAGAAGCCCGCGCACCTCAACAAAGAGTAGCCCCTGCTCGCCGCAACTAGAGAAAGCCCACGCGCAGCAATGAAGACCCAATGCAGCCAAAAATAAATAATTAAAATAAATAAATTTATTAAAAAAAAAAAAGATGAGGCTTAGAGAGACCTAGAAAGAGACCTAGAGGGCAGGAATCAGACAATGAAAATTCTAATAGGCCTAATAAAGGTTTTGGGTGTTTATCACAGAAGCAATAGGAAGCTATTAAAGTGGTAAAGATGTGCTCAGATATAGGTTTATACATACTTTCTGGAGAATGGAAAGGAGGGGCAACAGAGTGGACAAGAACAGAATAGTTGAGAAGCTATTCTGTAGACAGGGAGAAATGATGGTGACTTGGACTGGGATGGTGGCAGCTGAGAAGGAGAAAAATAGATGATTTAAGAAATATTTAAGAGAGAAAAACAGGAAACGGTGATAGACATTGTCAGTGAGAATGGAGAGAAGTAAATATCAAGGACGACAAGATTAGGAAGAAAGAATATGAGTTTGGTCTTGGACATCACACAGTCTGAGGTGTTTTTGAGATATCCAAGTTTCTTATATATTTGGGACTAGAGTTCAAGAAAAGTAATCTGAGTTGGAGGAATAAACAATTTGTAGGTTATCTGCATGGAAGCAGAAAATAAAGTCATAGATATGGATGAAATTGCCTAGAGGTAGAGTGCTGAATAAGAAAAGGGTTAAAGACTGAGCTTTAGGGATTCCCAACATTTAATACAAGAAAGTAAGCCTGAAAAGGGGAGAAGAGTGACTAGAAACGAAAAAGGAAAACCAGAGGAGTCTGGTGTCGTGGAAGAAAATGGAGGAGAGTGCATAAAGGAGAAAGGAGGGGGTCAATAAATGCTGCTGAAAAGCTCATGTACAATGAGCACTGAAAACACACACAAATGCTGAACATTTACTACTATCTAGAAACTGTGTTTCCTATTAACTATGTTTAGAAATAGGGTCCACAGTTTTTAACTCAATTCTTCACTCTTTCTATAAAGGATTAGTAAAGGCCAAAAGATTAACAAATTTCAAACCCTATCAAATGAAAATATTGGCTATGACAAAACATATAATACATTTATAATCGCAAAACATACCATGGCTTCATTTCCTTCTGTTTCTCTACTTACAGTCCCAAATGAATCACACAGGACAGTCCTCTCCATTTCAGAAGATTACAATTAAGAGAACATCTTCCTTTAACTCGATGTCTTTTTCCTTCCCTTTAATTTTGGATTAAATACTCTCTACAAATAAACACCTAAGAGATTCCTAAAAGTATTCAGTCCCACATGATCTTTTATTAAGTGACCATCACCACAAAATCCCAATATAGGGACTACTGTACTAACACCAAATAATTCAGAGTAAAAATAATGTCCAACAGACAGAGACATCAACGTGGTAATCTGAAAAGCTAAGAAAAAAAGGGCCTCACTTTCATTCTGCACTTCTCTTACCCCCTTGCTCCCTGTTTGGTGCTGACAATCCCTTCTCAAGAGAAAGTGACAGCAGAAAAGCCTAGGTATCCCAAATAAGAACAGTGATATCTGTAGCCAGCTTCTTTCACACAACAAATACCCAGAAGTTTTCAAAGAATTTGCAAAGACCTCACAAAATTTATAAAACTTATATTTAGCCAAAAAATAATTGAAAACCATGTACCTATGTCAATTCCTCTTCGGAGAGTACTTTTGTCAGAGTCCTGATGACCAATCAGATCTTCTACCCAATGAATATAGTTGAGTCTCAAGGGAACTGTGGGAATTAGTCTCTCCAGTGGAATATCAATAGAAAGTCCAAAATCCTCCCTTAGGAGAGTACAAGTCAGAGCTCTGACTGCTTCAGGGTCTTTAAAATTAAGACTGAGGGGTGGAGAAAAAGAAGTAAAACTGATTAGTAAGACTCGCTGTGTCCTACAAGCTTTAATGCAACCAGGCAGGACCGAACACCCACCTGTTTCCTAGGAGATCACACATATAAATAGTTACGTAGCACATTCAGTGCAGTGGCATACACATATGGGTGTTTAACAGTCACAGTATGTGAAAGACAGCATAAATTTCCACCAAAAGTACTGCATCTTCATACATGAAGCACAGAGGACAAGAGTACCTCTGTTCCAATTCCTGCCTAGTTGTCTCCTTACTTAGTTACGTGACTTTGGACAAGTTATTTAGCCTCTATGAGACCGTTTCCTCAGCTGTAAAATGGGGATAATAATACCCATATGTAGAGTTGCTGTGAGATAATCTGTGAAAAGTACTAGCATAATGCCTACGACACAGTAACCGTTTTACAAATGCTGGCTATTTTTACTATTATCAAATAACATGATTTGATGGTAGCATTCTTTGAAAATCATACTTAAAAGTGGAAAGGAAGCAGTATAAAATGTTTAATAATGAAAACAGGTTAACATACTTAAATATAACAAATACTACAAGCACCAAATTTTTAAATGTGACTATATTTAGCAGGTTTCCTGAGGAATAATTTACATACTATAAATTCACCTGTAAGTACACAACAGTTTTTCGTATATTCCCAGAGTTGTGCAACCATCACCACAATCCAATTTTAGAACACTTCCATCACCCCCAAAAAGAAAACTCGTGCCCATCTGCAAGTCATTCCTCATTTCCACCCTCAGCTCTAGGCAACCACTAATGTACTTTCTGTCTCCATAGATTTGCCTTTTGTGAACATTTCATACAAATGAATCATATAGTATGTGATCTCTGCATCTGGATTCTTTCACTTAGCATAATATATGTGAGGTTCATCCATGGTGTAGCATGTGTCAGTACTTCATTTCTTTTTACAGCCAAAAAATTATACTCCATTGTATGGATAACCACATCGTGGTTTATGCACTGGATTAATAATCACATTTGTGGTTTGTTTATCCATTCACCACTTGATGGCTATTTGGATTGTTTCTACTTTTTGGCTATCATGAACAATGCTGCTGTAAATATTCACATATAAGTCTTCACGAGGATGTGTTATCATTTCTCTTGAGTAGATATGTACGAATATATCATATGATATACTTACATTTAACTTTTTAAGAACCTCGTGTCAATATAACTATTTTGAGAGGCAGGAAAAGCATTAAATGAGATGAAGAAGCAACTGCGCAGCAACTGTCAAAAATACAAAATGCTGGAACAAAGTCAGGAGGATAATAACTTCAAAAGTGACTGACGTTACATTTAGGTGGGGATTTGTGATCTTTAAAGACAAGTTTCTATGAAACAGTGGAAATGGAAGTTTATTGCATAAATACTTGCTAGCAATAAAAAGTCTCATTAAAATACATTAAGCCTGTTTAAAGGGATATTAAGTCTATTCCTAGTCATCAGAGGTAGATATATATTAATTTTGTCATTTGTGGGGGCTGATAAAAGAGAGTTAATCCATAGGCAAGCAACAATGAACACAGTTCTGCTTCACCCAATAGTACAGCAATTGCCTCAATCAATTTTCACATTAAAAGAAAAAAAAAGGCTAGCACTGCCTTTGTATTCCTTAATAAAAAGCAGTACAAATTCAGGTTCAACAAGATAAATTATGTAGCAATAAAAAGATATTAAATCTATAAAAACTTTATTTTTAATTCTAACAAGAATATTGTATTTTACTCCTTTGAAATCAGTCAAGTGTTCAGAAAAGATGGGCCAACTCCACTTCCTTCAATGACACAGCAATGACAGTCAATTTTTACACATGGAAAGAAGTTCACATCTGAGTACCACGCTAAACCATTCAAACAAGTTCACATTCTTTATTCTATAGTGGTAGCCCAATCTATTACTAAGCTTCATTGCTAGACACACAAAAGGAATATAATCAATTCTGATGTCTATGTTCAAAGCCTTAAAACCTGAAATGTGAAATTTCAGAATTTTTCTATCAAAGAAACTTAATAACCTAGAAACCTTATAAAATAAACGATGAGCAGTATCATCTAAGAGCAGTACCTATTTACAGAATTGTTAACCTAAAATTTCTGAATGCTATTTTGCACTGATATTTTGAATAAAATTGTGAAATTCAGGAATTGCAAACTCAAATATTTACAACGTACTACTCAAAATGCCAGTCCCTGACAAGATACAGAACTTGTGCCAGAACGTAAATCAACACACTGAGAGTCATAACCAAAGACGTGTCTGCTGAACTAAACGTGCAGCACAAGGTCCTCGCCTCTGTGGACAGTAACAAACGGTTTGTGGCCGAGCGGGCAGACCAATGGCCACACTTCTGGTAGCACTATGCCAGATGACACAAATGACCATTTCAAAGGGGATGGTCACTACTCAGTTCTAGGTAATTAATGTCAAGTGGGTTTGCTGGCCCAGTTCTGCTAGATCTCTAAAATTTTCAAATGAAACCAGCAACCCATATTTTTATATGAAATTTCTATGATTCTTAAAGTATATGTGGACAATAAATAACTGCAAGCCTTATACAATTCACAGGCCAACAGGTGGCAACCTCTATTGTAAACAGAATTATAAAGAAAGTTGGGGTACTTGGCTACTCCACACTTTTAAAGAAGTATAAAAGTGTTTCACTCTCTTTGAGCACTACTTTGCTCAAAGAGAGTGAAACACTTTTATACTTCTTTAAAGCTGAGTTAGATGGACTAGAATTTTTAACAGGTTGTGATTGCTGGCGTTCATTCCTTTACTCATTCAACAGGTATTACATGTCAGCTACATGCCAGGCATTGTGCAAAATGCTGGAGATACTGTAGTAAAAGCAAATACAGACATAATCTCTCCCTTCATGAAGCTGACAGTCTGGTAGAAGATAGGTATTAATTTAAGAATCATTCGAATATATGTAAAATTGTCACTGTGATGAATGCTATAAAAGATAGATACGAGGTGCTAGGAAACCTACATAATAAGTGGAACTGCCTTAGGAAGGTCAGAGAAGGCTTCCCTGAGGACTGAAAGTAAAATAAAAATTAACAAAGAACAGGGGGAAGGGAACATGGTATTCTAGGGTCCTAGGTAAAGAGAAGAGCAAGTACAAAGACCCTGAGGCAGGAGACTTCATGGGGCATACTGAGACACAGCCACTGTGTCTAAAATGCAGACAGCAAGGTAAGCATGCATGGTTTAAAATGAGGCTGGAGAGGAAGATAGAGGCCAGATTATATAGGACCTTATAATTAGGGTAACCATACAATTTTATCAATTAATTCGGGACACTTCTGAAAGTGAAAGTATCACACCAGGATAATTATAATCTATGTTAAGGATTTATGTTTGGTATGGAATAAGGATGGACCAAGTGGAAGCAGAGACACCAGTGAGAAAGCTACTGCTGTCATCTGAGTTAAGAGGCTGGACAAAGGTGGCAGTGGCAAAGACAGGGAAAAGTGAAAGGAGTTTAGAGACATTTAGGAAGGAAAATTGACAAGATCTGTTGATGGACTGATATGTGAGGTGAGGGAGGATGTGTTTACAGACATCTCCTAGGGTTCTGGCTTGTTCAACAGGATAGACAGTGCCATTCACTGAAACTGGGAACTCAGGCAGAGAACCATTTTTGAGGAGAAATATCATAAATTTGAGCTGTATTTGAGACATCCAAGTAGAGATATTGAGTAAGTGTGATCTCTAGGTATAGAGCCCAGAAAATCTGGAAAAACAGATTTGGAAATCTGGAAAAAATGTATAAGTGATTTGCAAACAAACAAATGAGGGCCTGGCACAGATGAGAGTGCCTAAGGAGAAAACACAAAGTGAGAAGAAAAGACAACTTAACACTAAGCCTCAAAGAATCCTTTAATGGTTGTACATACAATCGTTACAGAGGAAGCTACACCAGGAGACAGGGTGGAAGAAGGAAAACCAGGAGAGTGTGATGTGGTGCCAAGGAGGCCAAGGGAAGAGGGTGTCCATGAAGGGTAAGAGTGTCAGTTACCCCAGTGCTTCTCAGGAGTCAACTGGAAACTGGAAACTGAAACTGGATTTAGTGATGTGAGACCATGGAGACCTTTTCAGGAGCTGCTTTCGTAGTGGTAAAATTCAGAATCCACCCTGGAATGTGCTAAAGATTAAGTATGGTATGAAAAAATGGAGACAGTAAAAACAGATAATTCTTCAAGAAGCTGAGTTATGCAAGGGAGAGATGGGGCAGAAGTGGTAGGGTTGACGGAGAGGTTTCTTTACTAATTTTTTAATGGAAGATTTAAACACGTTTAAAAGTCAATGGAGGGCTTCCCTGGTGGCGCAGTGGTTGAGAATCTGCCTGCTGATGTAGGGGACACGGGTTCGAGCCCTGGTCTGGGAAGATCCCACATGCCACAGAGCAACTAGGCCCGTGAGCCACAACTGCTGAGCCTGCACGTCTGGAGCCTGTGCTCCGCAACAAGAGAGGCCGCGATAGTGAGAGGCCCACGCATCGCGATGAAGAGTGGCCCCCACTTGCCGCAACTAGAGAAAGCCTTCGCACAGAAACAAAGACCCAACACAGCCAAAAAAAAAATTAATAATAAATAAATAATAAATAAATTTTTTTTAAAAGTCAATGGAAAGTCACAAAGGCCACATATTATAATTCAATTTACATGAAATATCCAAAACATGCAAAGCTGTAGAGACAGAAAGCAGATCAGTGGTTTCCAGGGGTTGATGAGACACAGTAGTGGGGAGTGACTGCTTAATGGGTATAGGGTTTCTTTTAGGGTGATGAAAATGTTCTGGAATTAGATAGTGGTGATACTTGCACAACCTTGTGAACATACTAAGAACAACTGAATTGTACACTTTAAAATGGTGATTTTATGATATATGAGTTATATCTCAATTTTTTTTTTTTTTATTTATTTATTTATTTTTGGCTGTGTTGGGTCTTCGTTTCTGTGCGAGGGCTTTCTCTAGTTGCGGCGAGTGGGGGCCACTCTTCATCGCTGTGCGCGGGCCTCTCACTATCGTGGCCTCTCTTATTGCGGGGCACAGGCTCCAGAAGCGCAGGCTCAGTAGTTGTGGCTCACAGGCCCAGTTGCTCCGCGGCATGTGGGATCTTCCCGGGCCAGGGCTCGAACCCGTGTCCCCTGCATTGGCAGGCAGATTCTCAACCACTGCGCCACCAGGGAAGCCCTCAATTTTTTAATAAGTCAAAAAGAAGAAACTAGTTGACAGACATTAAATATTTAAATAAAGGAATACTGGACGATGTAAGGTTGTTGAGATGGGGGAGGGTATGGGATCCAAAGTACAGATGGAGAATTTAATTGAATTCGAGTATCATAATAACTGTAATAATAATAATAATAGGTTGTCAAACAGAACCAAAAGCCAAACCTATGGTCTTTTGTGTTTTCCACCAACTCATACCTACCCACAACTGAGTTTAAGAATTTTTTTTTTTTTTTAACTTTATCACACCTATGGTCAAATAAGCAATGAGATAGTAGTATCATATAAAAACAAAGATCCTGGAACAGTTGTAAATGACCATTACTGTTAGCCCTATATTAGCCAAAGAACCCAAAATCCTACATGCAAAATAGTAAGAAACTACCTTGATCAATCAAGTTGGTCTCTTAAATGTGGATTGCTATGCTAGCTAAAGAGCAAATGACAGGGAAGAAAAACTTAGTCATCCAAATACTTCTTTGCTCTTTCCAATTACAGTTAAGAGTACTCCAGGGCTTCCCTGGTGGCGCAGTGGTTGAGAGTCTGCCTGCCAATGCAGGGGACACGGGTTCGAGCCCTGGTCTGGGAAGATCCCACATGCCGCGGAGCAACTGGGCCCGTGAGCCACAACTACTGAGCTTGCGCGTCTGGAGCCTGTGCTCCGCAACAAGACAGGCCGCGATAGTGAGAGGCCCGCACACCGCGATGAAGAGTGGCCCCCGCTTGCCGCAACTGGAGAAAGCCCTTGCACAGAAACGAAGACCCAACACAGCCAAAAATAAATAAATAAAATAAAGAATTATAAAATACACATTAAAAAAAAAAAAAGAGTACTCCAGTTTTTCTAGCTAAGCCCAGTGACTTACCCTAAATTCAGTGAAACTTAAAAAAAAAAAAAAAAGAAGTCCAACAGTATGGGAAACAGTTAAATATATTTAAGTTTTGTATTACAGAAAATTTAGGAACAATCTAAAGGTAGTCATTAGGGAGTTGACTGAATAAGCTATACCACATCCATACAAGAGAATATTCTGCAGTCATGAAAAGGAGTAAGACTGGGCTGATTCAGACAGTCTTGTATGAAGAGGGTTCCTTGATAAATTAACAGCAACAACAAAAAAAAACTCCCACAAGTTTGGGTAAAAGCATATACATGCATTATGATCACATTCTTGTAAAAATAAAAACAAGACAAAAAGACCCTATATGTGAACATGCATAGAAAACAATCTGGAAGGGTCAGAACCACCTCTGGATGTGGAAATTCTCATATTTTTGTATTATCTGAACACATGTTATATAATATCACCTTCATAACAACAATAAGTGTTTTATAACTATATGGAAAATGCTTATGTCAAGTGTGGGTAAAAAAGTCCTTTGATTGTACCTATAGCAAAATTACAACCACAAAAATTACTATATATGCATAAGGACAGGGCTTAGAAAGGAACACAAGTAATTTGATCTCTGGAGTGGAAGAACCGTGACCTTTTTTCTTTTACGTATGCAACATTCCCATTATAAATGTAGGTAGGAAGGATATATTTCTATAATTTTCCCATTAAGGGCTCTATAAATGTTTGTATAATAATAAAAAAAAAAACCTCCTTTTTCAAAAAAGGAAAACAGATCCTTGGTTCCAGACTACTTGTTTTCCATGAAAGGGGGCCAATTCTGTTGGAGACCAAACCAGCATATTTCCCACAATGACAGCAATCCCCAAAAGATAGTAGTGCAGCTTGAGCACTGATTACATGGCTTCACAAAACATCTGGAGCAGAGAAACAGCAATATAATTGATATATTTTCTTAGTGCCTTCAAACAGAGTTGTTTATATAAACAATTCTCACTGTTTTAAAAAATGTGCTTACTTTGATGGAATAGAGCATACAACTTATTAATAAGGAACTACATCCTAATCACCAAAAAGTATAAGACATCAAGCAGAAGCTAGTCTAATTGAAGAAAATACACAAAAATCAATGAAGAGCTGATTCTTAGACTTTTTATTAGCAAAATGAGTGTTTGTTTTCTTACTTCTAAGAAAATACAGACACTAATCTGAGGGTTGGAAATCTTTTTGTAGGACAAAAGTGAAGTCATCTGACTTCACTAGTTAAATATCTAGGTCACTTTAGCACCCTGGGACATTCAAAATTCCTGAACACAGGCAAGATCTTTTTTCATTTTCATTTCTGAGAGCACAGAGAGGCACAGGGACTAAAATTAGCTCTCACGTGGAAATTAGCAATTTATACCATCAGTCTTTGTTGTTTGTTTAACACATCCAGCTTCGTAAAACAAAACAGCCTATTGTCAACAGGCTCAGGTCTGATTTCCCCATGATGACTCTTGCTCTGCTACTGATGAATACAGTATTACCATTCTTAGATGGGGTTTGGAAAGATACATTCTGTAACCATGGTTAAAGAAACAATCATTCTAACACTGCAGAGGCTGAACCTTATGTAACAATAAAGGCTGAAGCCTCCCCACCTTACTCCAACATTGGTTTCTATTCATTAGATCTTCACTGAGGTGCTAAAAATGGTACAGTCACAAACTATGACACAGCCCTTCAATGCCCGGTCTTTGATTTAAAAACAAATCAGTTAAGTGTCATACCCTATTCAAACTCAACTGACAGGGCTCAAGTAAATTGCAGGATGTTCCCATGGGGAACATAGGTTCCTGGTTTCTGTGAAAAAGCACAAACTAAAATTTAATTGAAACGGTCAGATATGATTACAACAAAGCAGTGACGGACGCAGGGAAGAGAGAGAAAAGAGAGAGGGAGAGAGAGAGATGACACCAGCAATCCTCAGTACCTTATCAAGTGTACCAGGCTTAACAACAATATCTATCCTTTACTAAGTGTCTACAATGTGTCAGTCACTTTGCACACATCATTGCTAACCTTTATGACAACCATCCAAAGTATGTCCTTTTATCCCTCCTTTTTAGATGAGGAAATTCAGTCTCAGTAAAGCTAAGAAAATTATCTAAAACCTCACAGCTGGTAAGTGGCACTCTCAAGACTGGTCCTTTGGATGACTCACTCAGAAGTGCCCCTCTTTCCATATCACACCCTGCGTCCCCTAAGAGAACACTTAAGGGCTGAGCAAATAAATGACACTTCAATCCATCTCAGGTCTAATGTTCTTCCTGGTATTCCTTTTCCATCATTACCTGGGTTTACGTTTTGGCCATTCTTTTTCATATATCTTCTTGAGTTAAATAAAAAGCCACTATAAAAATAAAGAACATTCTACTGATGCATATAATCATCAACAACTCTGACTTAAGTAAGCAGCAAGGAGGATGATGTCCAGGAGCAGGTAGGCTGTTTACATTAAAACAAAAGTACATATCTTCTCTTCTTCCTCTATCATAGATCCCTTCTAAATATGCTGTACTACCAACCATAGGTAAGCTCATACTGCTCCATTATTAAAGAAGAGGAGCTCTCCTCAAGCTTGCCTCATCCTCTTGCCATCCCTTCACAGACAAATTTGCTTTTCCTTGCAAGAAACTTTAAAATTACTTTTGCCTATCACAAAACCACCACTTTGAACATCAAGTTCGTAACTTTTAGTCCTTTTCTATGCACAGCATATCAGCACAGATACTTTGGCTTCAGTCTGAAACAAAATGATGATGTTTTATAATCTGCAACACCCATTCCATAGGCTACGTGGTATTCCACCGTATGGAACTGCACTGTAAGAACCCACAATTTTGGAAATTTAAATTATTTCCAATTTTCCTTGTTATAAACAGCCTTGGGATAAACATCCTCAAACATACATTATTTCATTTAAGTATGCTTTTAGAACTTTCAAAGCTGCAACTCTACCAGCATTTTATCACTATGCTTATTTGACTACATTTTTGCCATTGATGGATACTGTATATTTTTTCTTTGCTAATTTGGTCCATTTGTCTTTCTTCTTTTGTAAATTGCCTGTTTTTATCTTTAACCTATATATTAAGGTTTTCTTCCTTTTTCTTGTCTTCTAAGAGTTCTTTATATTAAGGGAGCTAAATATTTATACTGTGTTGTCACCTTTTACTATTTCCTGATATGTAAAAGTTTTTACTTCTTATGTAGTTGAATCCATAAAATTTCCTTTATGAATTCTACCCTTGGAGTTTACTCAGAAAGACCATCCCTACACCGAAAGTTAAACAGTCCACCTATATATTTTTTTCTAGTACTTCAATAGAATAAATATACTGAAATCATCAAACCATCAGGAATTTATTTTGCATAATATATAGGAAAGGGAATCTAATGCACTTTCCCCACAGCTGTTCCAACACATCTATTAAAAATCCATTGCTGTCTGCCTCCACCCTTAACAACCTGAAATGTCCTTATTCTATGTTACAGTCTCTACACGGTGGGGTGGTATCTTACTTAGGAGTCAGCTTCCAAAGTAAGCATATAAAGTGAAAATCCAGGAGAACATTGCAAAAGCTCTTTAATCATTCATAGCACTGTAAGATATTCACATTATGAGAAACACACAGGAGTCAAGACTGATCAAGAAAGGAAGATTCACCCTGTCCACTCTACACTCCCTCTGGGAGGTATACTACTGAGTAGAATGCAGGCTGGAATCACCCTATTTAGTGTGCACATGCTGTTGAGACTTGAATGCCACTTTGTGCCAGACAACTGATGGCCCATTCTTGTGGCACTACTGGGCTAATGTTTTAATTACTCAAACTTCACAATATATTTAAATACCCATCTGGGAAAGTTTACACCCCTTCACCTTGCCATCACCCACTTATAACATTTGTTTTGAGTATCTTTTCTTTGAACAGAAGAAACATTATGTCGCTTTCTCTCCCAAAAACCTTAGAAGGATTTTGATTTGGGGAAGAATCGACATATTAACTATACTGAGCCTCCCCATCCAGAAACACACGGTGTCCCTAGATTCATTGTCTCCCCTAGACCCCTGAGGGTAATTCTGTTGCTTTATCCACATAGATCTTAACATATTTCTTTGCCAAGTTTCTGCCTATTCCTCTTTGTTATTGTGGATGGGATCTTTTATTGCAACTATATTTTCCAACTAGTATCTGGAAACCTATCAATTTTCTATTTATTTATATACATTTAAAAATATTTATATGTATGTTTTATTCAGCAATCATTTGAATATTTTTAGGTGATTCTCAAATGTTTTTTCAGGTAGACAATAATCAAGCTATCTGTAAAATTGTAATTCTTTTTCCTTCTAATCTTATTAACTCTAAATAAATAAGGGAAGCAATAGACTGAGCCAGAGAGAGTTCCAACGCAGTCACTTCTTAGTGTTATAAGCCTGTGCAAGCTATTTAAAAAGAATGTGTGGGACTTCCCTGGAGGTCCAGTGGTTAAGACTCTGCGCTTCAAATGCAGGGGGCGCAGATTTGATCCCTGGTTGCGAAACTAAGATCCCACATGCTGCGTAGCAGCCAAAAAATAAAGAAAATACTAAAATAAAGGAATGCAGTATCAATTTAAAAAAAAAGAATGTGCATTCATATTTATAGATTAAAAGTTCAAAATATATCACTAAATCAAACTCACTGATTATATTATTTAGGCTCTTTATCAGCAGTACTTAACCTTTTTTGGGTCAACTACTCTTTTAAAACTGAAGTTCAAATTATAGGTTAAAGCTTTAAACCCTATCTCCCCAAGAAAAAGAACATACACAAAGAGTATATTTACCTAATTGTCTTTGAAGCATTCACTGATCCTCTGAAAGTCCCTAAGGCCATTGTTCTGTTTATTTTTCTCTACTTGGTTGGAAAGACAAAGAAAAAATGTCTCTGAATTATATCACTTTTTAAAAGATATTTCTTATGTTACATTTTTCAACATGCTAAAAGTCTTTTTTTAAGTCTTCATTTAACGTTATTTCTTTTGTCAATACAAACTAGTCTTCTTTTTCTAATTTGAGGCTTTTTTTGCCTTCTATCTTACTTTTTTTTTAATTTGGAGGGAACTCTCATTTGTTTAGTATATTTTTGCCCATCCCTTTATTTTTTATTTATCTGCAATTTTGTTTTAGGTATGCCATCTGTAAATGGCATACAGTTAGATTTTATAGAAGAATTATTCTCATGCATTTGACAAATATTTATTGAATGTCTATTACTTGTCAGACACCCTTAAGCCATTCAGATATGTTGTGATAACAGATCTGTTTGGTCTGCTCTGAGTGATTTTTCTTAAAAAATATAAATCTTAAGCCATCTTAAAAATCCTAACCATCCTAAAAATCTTCCTCTGGTTCCTCAAAGTCTGAGCAATCAAGTCCATTCTACTTTGCATGAGCTAAGAGCTATGAAAGGCTCTTTGTGACCTGTTCTTTGCTTTCCTTTCAGTCTCATCTCCTACTATTCCCTAAGCTGTTATTCTATATCCACTTCATCCCCATCTACATGCAGTTCTGCAAACTTACCAGGCCTTTCAAAAAATTCTGTTCTCTATACTTGGAACTCTTTTCCCCCTTCTATTCATCCTTCAGTATTCAGTTCAAAGACTCAAGGCCTTCACTAATACCACTCCCACACCACCGCTGTGTCCTTCTCTTCTGACTTCCATTTTCAATTGCACATAGACTTCTCAGATTCAGTATGCCCCAAACTGAAAATATATCATCTCTCCCCCAACCAGCTCATTCCCCCTTGTTCCTTGCTGCAGTAAATGGCACTACCACCTAATCTCTTGCTAAGTTGGAATACCAAGCACCATACTTGGTTCATACTTAATTTCTACTGTGTCCTGCTAATTATATTCATGAATTTCTCTCAAATTCATCCAGTGATCTCTATCCCTCCTCCCTCTACCTAGTTAGGCCACCAATATGTCTAATGTAGATTACTAAAACCATTTCCTACTTACTTGCCTATACTTTCAGTCTTAATTCTCCCTGCAATCCATCTTCTACAATGCTCCTAGAATACACCTGTCACCTGTCTAAACACAATTCTGAATGTTATTTCCCTGCTTTAAAACTTTAGTGCATAAGGCTGGGGATGAGTAATTCTGAAGACACAAGAACTCTCTGCACATGTCCCTAAGATAAATTCCAAACTCCTCACTGGCCCTTATCAAGTACTGCAAGCATCATCCTCCCAGCCTCACCTTCTGTCATTTGTCCACCACACCCGAGGCACGCTCAACTTTTCCAGTCCCCCACTACTCCGTGCTCTTTGCACACGCTACTCCCTCTGCCTGTAACATTCTTCTTTCTACCTGGCTAACTCAGACTCATTCTTCAGAACACAGCTAAGACACCGTATCTGTTTCAAATCATTCTCTAAATCCCAAAGCTGGGGTCAGGTCTTCCTTCTGTGCGATTCCACTGTATACTCCACAGGTTCTGCCACACTGAAAGGCTAACTGCTTGTTTATTTGTCCACTTCCTCCACTAGTGTGTTTACTCCAAATATGGCAGTGACTAAGTCTTTCTTGTTTATTATGGCTCTCCCAGAACTTAGAGCAAAATGGTTAATCAACAGATATTTGTTAAATAATTAAGTACAAAAATAAGTGTAGAGAGGAAACAAAGAATAACAAAACTGTATCTGCTCTAAAGCTACCAGGATAAATAACATCCACATACATAACTATGAAACAAAGGTTTAAGAAAAATGGTAGAGATGATCTAAACAAAGTGAAACACCAATTCAGTATCTCTGGGGTGATCTCCAAAGTAAGGTGCCAAAGATGAATCTTTAGAGTATGCAAAGAAAATATTAGAACTCTTATTTAAATATATTTTTAATTTCCAGTTTGAAGTATGTTTTCTAATGTGTTTAATATAGTAACATGGTAAGTAATACAAGCATTCATACATGGAGCTGTGCTCAACTTTTTACTGAGTGGAATAGACAATAAAGCTTGGAAATCACAGTTCTAGGGCATTTGACTTAACCTTTGTGTATTGGTGGGGGTCACAAATCTCTCTGAGAATCTGGTGAAAACCAAGGATTATCTCCCAGAAAAATGAATGTAAATAAATATGCATTATATATATATTTTTTAAGTTTTAGGATTTCTAAGGTACCTTGGCCCCCAGGTTAAGTCCTGGCCTAGGGCCTCCAGTTCTACAAGAAGTCTGCCAGGAGGAAGGATGAGGTCAACAAAATGCCTCAAGCCCTCTGACCCTATTATTCCCGACCTTCCCACTGCTCCACAAATCCTGCTCTTCCTCCTCCCCACAGGTGAATCACCCACATTTTCCCCAGGCAGGCTTGAAATTTCCCATCCCCTCTGTAACTCACATAGAGTTTAGGATGGCAGTCAAAGATCCCCTTCTCAAGGGTATAACACAAACATCCGTTATTACCATACCACTATCATAATCCTTGCCATTTCCTGAAGCGTCATACTATTATTTTCTTAATTTTTAATAATTAACTTTTAAACTCAAATTTAGTGACATTCTAAGTAATAATGAAGTTAAATCAGTTTTTATATCCTGGTTATTATTTTCCTACCTCACATCAAAATAAACACACACTTAAAATAAGGACTTTAGACCCTCACCAGTCACCAAGTTTTAGAGTACAATCCTAAGGTTTCTGCAGGCACTCTGGGATCTCTGTTAGGTAAGCAATAATTTGGACATCAAGAAATTTTTTTTTGTTTTTTGTTTTTTTTAGCCAGAAGGAAACTTAAAAGCATTTGGTCCAATCTTCTGATTTTATAGGTTAAAACGCTAAAACCAAGAGAAGTTAAGTGATTTGTCCAAGGTCAGAGGAGAAGTTTAAGGAAATGTCTAGAATTAGTATTCAGGTCTACTATCAGTCCAGTATGCTTTCCACTATGCTGTGTCCATTCAAATGACACTAGAATAATACTGTATCAAGAATTCTTCATCTGTTACCTACCTCACTCTTCCATTCAGATTTATCTGAACATGCTGCTGAAAATCTGGATATTTGGAAGCCAGATATGCAAAGTCAGGAGGTTTGTCCTTGTATCTATTTCTTGCATGCATTGATTTACTCAGAGCCATCTTTAAAAAGAAAAAAAGGGTGGGGGGGGGGAATCGCACATTTAGTTAAAAAAAGTCAACAGGAAAAGCTGTGGTTGCCAAGTCAACAGTTACAGCCAATACATCTTTGCCAACCAAGTGAGAAAAAAGAAGTTATATTTTGAAAATGTGCAACAACAAATAAGCACATGAAAAGATGCTCAACATCATTAGTCATTACGGAAATGCAAGTCAAAACCACAATAAGATATCACTTCATACCCATTAGGATGGCAATTATTTAAAAAAAAAAAAAAAAAGAAAGAAAGAAAGAAAGAAAGAAAGAAAGAAAGAAAGAAAATAACAAGTATTGGCGAGTATGTAAAGAAACTGGAGCCCTCAGGCATTGCAGGTGGGAACGAAGATGGTATGACTACTGTGGAAAAGTTTGGTGGTTCTTTAAAAAGTTAAACATTACCATATGACCCAGCAATTCCACTCCTAGGTATAGATCCAAAAGAACTGAAAGCAGAGATTCGAACAGATACTTACAATGTTCACAGCAGCATTATTCACAATAGTCAAAAGGTGGAAGCAACCCCAAGTGTCCACAAGCAGATAAATAAACAAAATGTGGGATATACATACAATGGAATATTATTCAGCCCTAAAAAGGGATGAAATTCTGACACATGCTACAACATTTATGAACCTTAAAAACATTATGCTAAGGGAAATAAGCCACACACTAAAGCACAAATACTATATTATTCCACTTATATGAAGTGCCAACAATAGGCAAATTCATACAGACAGAGAGTAAACTAGAAGTTAGGGGTTGGGAGGAGGGTGGAATGGTGAATTACTGTTTAATGGTACATGGCTTCTGTTTAGGATGATGAAAAACTTCTAGAAATGGACAGTAGTGATGGTTGCACAACACTGTGAATATACCTAAAGCCACTGAATGGTATACTTAAAAATGGTTAAAACTGTAAATTTTATGTTATGTGTATTTTACCACAATTTTTTAAAATGTATGCAACATATGATGAATCTTTTTCTTTTAAACCAAGGGAAGAAAATTGGAAACTACTCCTTTAAATGCATCAAAGTGGCAGAAGGCAACATAATCTACAGCCAAGAATATTATAGTCAGAGGTTAGTTTTTACAGTGGTCCTGCATTGGCAGGTGGATTCTTAACCACTGCGCCACCAGGGAAGCCCATACAGCCTCTTATTTGGCCTCCATGAGCCCACACTTCATTACTTCAGCACACATATAAGACCCAGCATGGTGTGGCCTTACCTATTTTTTCACCATCAGCTTAAGTCTCACCCATTGCTCTTCTTTCTTTCCCTCCACTCTGGCAATAGGGTCTTTACCCAGGTTACTCCTTTTGTCTATAATGTTCTTTCCTCCCCCTCTTCACCTGATGAATTCCTACTCATCCTTACTACCACAGTTCAAGCATTTCTTCTTCAGGAAGGTCTTTCCTTCCCTAATCTCCCCAGTTCAGTCATATCCGCTATTGTAAAGTCTCTTAGCAGTAAGTACCGTTCCTTTGCAGGCTTTGTTAGAGATGTAACTTTACATGGTAATAAATCTGTTAATACTCAGAAGGTTTTTGACAGCTTTCCACACTGGAAGTTTAATAACCATGTTCAGAAAAGAATTGTCGAGATGTTCCAAATCATGCATCTAACTGCCCACGAGACTACTCACTTGAAAGGCTCCAAAGTACTTCATGCACAACATGTCCAAAATTAAATCATTTCTACCCACCCCAAACTGGTCCTCTTCTAATTTTCCCTATTTTGCTGAATGATACCACTATCTTCCTTGTGGCACAAAAGCGAGAAATCTTTAGCACGTTTTCCACCCTGCCTCCCTCATTCCAAACACACCATGTCCTGATTATTCTCCATCTCCTAATTATTTCTTGACCCTATCCATTTTCCGCCCTTCACAACTCCATATCTTTAGGCCACAGACCATAATCATCTTCTTCTTGGATGACTACAATAGCCTCTAACTGATGTCTCTCTAACCACTCTTTTTTTTGGCTGCGTTGGGTCTTTGTTGCTGCACGTGGGGTTTCTCTAGTTGCGGTGAGCGGAGGCCACTCTTCGCTGCGGTGCACGGGCTTCTCATTGCGGTGGCTTCTCCTGTTGCAGAGCTCGGGCTCTAGGCACACGGGCTTCAGTAGTTGTGGCTCACAGGCTCTAGAGCACAGGCTCGACGGTTGTGGCGCATGGGCTTAGTTGCTCCGCGGCACGTGGGATCTTCCCGGACCAGGGCTCGAACCCGTGTCCCCTGCATTGGCAGGTGGATTCTTAACCACTGCGCCACCAGGGAAGCCCTCTCTAACCACTCCTGCCCCAGCAATCCACTTCACCCCAGCAACAACATCCCCCTCCTCCCGCCCCAATACAAAACTGAACATTCCGTGGTAAATCCCTTCAGTGCCTTCCTAAAGCTTTTAGGCTGATAAAGTCCAAAATAATTAACAAGGCACACATAATCTACCCCTCCAAACTCATTTGTTGCCACTTTCTCCTCCCTGTTCAGAGTGTCATGCGTGTACCCTGATGTCAGTGCACACACGTAACACTCTGAACACACATGGACAAATTAAATTACAAATATGATAGATTCATTTCCTTCATTATTCAACCCTTCTGGTCAGAACAGATGCACAATGAGTCAATAAAGCCACTTCTCTGCTAACCAAGCTCCCAATACAGGCGATGGGTTCTTAGCTAAATCTATCCCATTCCTCAGAGTTTAACTGAGTGTCAGCTCTTACCTGGCATCAGCATTGTCACTCCTCACTTCTCTCTAACCTAACCTACTTTTCTCTTCCTGGCTCATTCTGCTCTAGCCACACTGGCCTCGTTGCTGTTTCTCTAGCAAGTCTGGCACACTCCTATCTCACGGCTTTTGTACTTGCTGTTTGGTCTGCATAAACTGTTATTCCCTCAGAAATACATACATACAAGGTACCCTCACACCTTATTCAGGTCTTTGATCAAATGTCACTTCCTCATTGATGCCTTTCCTGAGTACCTCCATTTAAATAAGCAGTGAGTGAACACACTCCTCGTCTCTCTTAGTAGCTTCAGTCTTCCACATAAAACTTACCCATCTGACATTCCATATATTTTACTTATTTTTTTAAAATCTGCCCTGCCAGTAAGCTTCATGAGGGAAAATATTTTGTCTATCTTATTATTCACTGCGATATCGCAGAGCCTAAAGTAGGGCCTGGAGAGCAGGCACGCAATAAGTGTTTTTTGATTGAAAGCACGATGGAACTCTTTACACTGTCCAGGACATTGAAACACAGCACCTCATTCTTGATAAGCAGTCCTCCTCTTAAGTCTCTAAAAGGCTCAGGCCTAGGGCTGGACCTTTTTCTTCCGGTTACCCGAGTCAGTCCAGAGAGCCAAAGTAGTAGATCTTCACTTAAGCTTCCGCTTCGACTTTCTTTGATCTTTCCCATCTCCACGCTTCTGCTTCCTTGGTTTCTCCTGACCCTTAATAATCCTCTTCAACTACCATGTGTCTTAATACATAAGTCTGTAAAATAATCTAAATTCCGCTTTCAGAACTTTGAATTCCTTCTGCACAGATCCCTACCACTTCAATCCTAATCTCCGTTTACTCTCGTCTCCTTCCCTCATAAATCCGGCTTTTTCCACTAGTTCGGCCACTGCTAGTTCTCCATCTCTTCCACTCCTTCCACGTCCTCATATTACCCACTCAGACTATCTTCCCGCCTCAGTTTTGGATCTCTCTAAACCTCCTCCGCCCCGCCGGTCTTTCCTACTGCAGTACTAGTCGCCACTCTATTTGCCAATTCCTCCTACCCACCCCAACACACATATACCCCCGCACGCGCACGCACATGTACACACACACCATCTGGTCTCTCTCCCTAGACCCCGAAGCCAGCACCTCACAGGCCCAGAACAGGAGAATGTGGAACCTAGGTGATACACAGGTTAAGTGAACTCGCAACCCGCGTGAAAGATATTAAGTGACTCACCTCTGAGGTTTAAGTTCCTTCCAGACGACTAGTCTAGTGTGGGCCTCTACAACCCCAGAGTCTTAAGCCACCAGCAGCTTGAAGATCCTAGAAACGCAAACGTTACGCTCCCAGTGCGCCGCCATCTTGGGCCTCCATTCAGCCTCGTGATTGGACGAGCCATTCTCGCGCGACCTGCGGCAGATTCTGAAGAAAGAAGAAACTGTCGCGAGACCTGGACTTGGCGGCTCCTTCTGTCAGAGGGAGGGGGCGTGGTAGCAAGCAGAGTCCTTTAGGGTAGGACGCCTGGTTTAAAATCTGCTAGGGATATTGTTTTTTAAAAATGTAGATTAAAAAAAATATGTAGCCTTCTGTGCCCCACTCCAGATTTACTAAATCACATTCTCTGGGGTTGGGCGAAGAATATAAGGATGGCTGCGCGGGGAAGGGGGGGAGGGGTGTTTTTGGATTACACGGCGGCAATTACCGTTTATTCTGCAACAGGTCTCTCCTCGTGCGATGTCTCACTTGATCATCACAGATGAACCTGTGAGGTGAGGCAGGGTAGTCTCATTTACAGAGAAAGAACTGGGGATCAGAAATATGAAGTCGTTTGTTCAAGATCTTACATCCAGATGACATCAAATCCACGTATTTCCTCACCTGCCTCTTGAGCTGGAAGCAATGTTAAATGCTTTCCATTTTTCTTCTCAACTCGGTTATACTAATTTTTACCCTCCTCTGGTAAGTAGTGTGAGCATTAGTCTCCCCGTTGTACAATTGAGACCAAAAGGTAAATGACTTTCAAAAGGCATACAATTAGTAACAAAACTAGGGCTAAAGGCTGAACCTCTGGACCCCTACCTAGTACCTCTTTCCTTTAAAAAAAAGCTTCCCTATGTCCTAGCAATTAATGTGAAAGATTCTGGCAAACTGTTGTAATACAGTTGAGAGATAGGGGTAGAGACTTCAGCTTTATGCAGAACTGAGTGTACCAGTTGTCACTCCAGAAGAGGTGAGGAGGTGTTTTAATTATCTGTTGTTTAACCACCACCCCAAATGTATAGCTTAAAACAACAACCATATTATTTGCTCACTGTGAAATCCGGGCTGGGATTAGCCCGGCCATTCTGCTAGCCTTGCTGTAGGTCGTAGCATCAGCTGGGGGCTGGTTCCGCGGGAATGACTGAGCCTCTCTCTTCGTATTGTCTCAAATTCTCTCCCTCTCCATGTGACCTTTCTACATAATTCTTCAGCAGAGAAGCCATATTTCTTACATGTTGGATTAGGACTCCCAAAAAGACAAAAGTGGAAGTTGGTAGGCCTTCTTAAGGCTTAGCCTCAGGACTGGTGCTTTCACCATGTTCTGTTGGTTAAAGCAAGTCAAAGGGCCAGCCCAAATTCAAGAGTAGAGGCCTATGCCAGGGTACCTTCCAGTACTGGAAGGCATGGTTCACTGGGTCCCCCAATGTAACAGAATACTACAGAAAGTTTTATGTCTTTAATTGGTAGTGTCTTTTTATTTTTACAGTATTTAGTGCTTACTTCTGGAAAGGTAAAAAGAGAAAATGGCCTTGAAGTTAAGGCTGGTAAAGTTGAAAGTGGATTGTATGTAAAATGCTGGTGAATTTCTCTGTTAGCTCCAAACAGCTCCATTTCCTCTGTGGGTCAAATCAGAGAGACCATAGCAGCCAGGGAATTTGGGCTTTAATCCTGCTCCCACCACTTTCTAACCCTTTGATTATGGGCAATTTACTTAAACTATTCAAGCCTTGCTTTGTTCAATATGCAAATCTCTCTCGTAGGGTTGCTGTGAGAAGTAAATCAGATAATGCATGTAAAACACTTAGTGTAGTTTCTGGCTCATAGTAAGCTATTATTATTATTATTCTTGATGACTTCTGTGGTCAGTTTCCATTTTTAGAAAATTATTTCATAAAGATAAAGCATGTTCATTATAGAAAATTTGTAAGAAATTTAAATAATATAGGAAAATATGAAAAAGAAAGCAAAAATTATCTAAACTCTCACCCCCTAGAGTCAATCACCATCAACGTTTGATAACCTTACTTCTAGACCTGTATATATTCATAAGGATATATAACTAAATAATTTTTGTAGTAATAGCATTTTATATATATACATATATATATATATATATATATATATATATATATATATATATATATACACACACACACACACACATAAAATGCAAGTCTTGGGGGTTCTCCTACTTCAGTTAATATAGTTCTATAGCATTCTTTGTAATAAGTGCATAGTATTCCATTGCATGGATGTGCCACAGATTTTTTAAACTCATTTCCCTCTGGGTGGACATAGGTTGGCCTGCTCCCAAAACTGTGGTATAATGATAAATACATCTCCTTAAAAAAAAATTTTTTTTTACATAAAATGAAATTGTCTAGAGACTCCACAAAATAGATTAATAAGATATTCAACATCTGCCTCTTAGGGCTTATATCTCTGACGTACTGTCAAATACCCAAGGATTTAATCTGGTAGAAGTCTGTCCAGTTTCCACACTCAGCAAGGACAGTATAGGTGTCCAATTAGTCAGTTACAAACTTTGCTTCTTGCTGCCTCTTTGTAGTAGGAAATTGATACTGCACATTCAGCAAGTAATGCTGCTAATTCTAATATGTTGCATAGCTCCTACCAGAGCTGCTTTTAGCATCAGCCACCTATTGTGCTGAACTCAACTCTTGAGGGCCTGGATTCCCACTTTACTGAAGTTAATTATTTCAAAGACCATGTTGCTCTTCCCTGCTACTGTTCTGGCCAGGGCCAGGCAGTCAACATCCACAGGTCTCTCTGGCTTCATGTCTCAGGGAGCAATGATCGAGTATCAGTTCCTTCTAGCCCAGAAGATGCTGGCCTCCTTATGTAAATTCATCCAGCTCCTGCTTAAGGACCAAGTTAATATATCAGAGTTCTAATGGCTCCCTTAATTAAGTCACAAAAGCTACGCCTTAATCTCAGAAAAATGACTATTTCTCAGCCTACATTTATATAACTGAGAGCTACTCAAGTGATGTTTACACTTAGGACACCATATTTTTCATTATTATAAATAATGCTGAATTCTTTCAAGAATCTGAAAAGTAAATTTCAAAATGTAATAGCTGGTGGAAGAGCTGGATCTGAATGTACATCTGACTACATTCCCTCCTGTTCCAGGTCCCACAAAACAGAAGACATTAATTTAAAAAATAAAAATATAAATTCCAAATAGGACTGAAAACCCAGAAATAGTGCCATTGACAGACCAGAAAATTGGAAGACATTCTGAAAAAATGGAAACAAATAGAAATAACAACTAAAATGCCAAGAGATTTTTATGTAGAAATGCAGATGATTTTAAAATTTATCTGGAAAACAAAGTGTGCAAGGATAGCTAGTAATTATGTTTCCCCCTTGGAAAAAAATTAAGATGACATCACATATAAAATAAATCTTATATGGATAATAAACAGAACACTTATTAAAAACCAATGAAATCAACTATAGAAGTGTTAGAAGAATATAGGAGAATGCTTTTATAAGCTTAGAATAGGGAGGGCCTTCTGAAGACACAAAACTCAAAAACCATAAAGGAAATATTTGCTAAATTTGATTATATAAAAATTTAAAACTTCAATATAATAAAAAATGCTACAATAATAGACAACAAACAGGGAGAAAATATTTGCAATAAATATAGCAAAGTGTTAAAATCCAAGATATATTCTCGGAAAATGACAAATCAACAAGAAAATAATTCAGTGTTAAAATGAGCACTGGATATGAAGGAAATTCATAAAAGAGCATATATAGTTGATCAATGAACATATATGAAAAAATGCTCAAATGCATTCATAACCATAGAAAGGCATAGTAAAATAACTATAATATATCATTTTTAATATATCAGATTAATAAAAATAAAAATATTAATAGTATCCAATAATGGCAAAGTGTATGGGTTAGTGTGTTGGTTAACTTTTGCTGTGTAACAAACCACCCTAAAACTTAATGGTTTTAAGAGTCTCATGCTCTACTGACTGAGCTAGCTGGGCGCTACTTAATGGTTTTAAACATCAGACATTATTACAGTTCTGTGCTGGACAGTTATTCTGGTCTGGGCTGGTTCAGCTGATGTCTGCAATTTTCTGGGGGTTGTGCTGGGGTTTGGATGGTCTAGGATGACCTTACTCACATGCCTGGCAGTTGGCAGGCTGGTTGGTTTAGGGTAAGGGTCAGCAAAGAACTGCAGGTGGGCCAAGTCTGTTCCCACCTTATTATTCATATATTGTTTTATGGCTGCTTTCACAATACAACAGCAGAGTTGAATAGTTGCAACAGAGACCGTATAGCATGCAAATCTAAAAATACATACTATATGGTCCTTTACAGAAAGTGTTTGCCAACCCTGGTCTAGGGAACCTAATCTGGAGTATTTATCTCTACTTCACATTGTTTCTCACCCTCCAGTAGAATAGACTGGGTTTATTCACTTGGCAGCAACATTCCAAGAGAGTGAGAAAGTAAGCTATTGATATAATAGTTCTTAAGGCCTAGGGCAACCCAATGCAAGGAGTGGGGAAATAGACTTCACCTTTGGATGAGGGGAACAGAAAAAATAAATTGCCTTTTTTGAAGGATCATGTGGCAATATATATTAACATCTAAAATGAACAATTTTAGACTATCCGTGAAAGGAAGAAACTGATAACAGTGATTGCTTCTGGAGTGAAGAACTGATGATTGGGAGACAGGAGCTGGAAGGAGACTTACTTTTCTTTTTTTTAAAAAAAAAAATTAATTAATTTTTGGCTGTGTTGGGTCTTTGTTTTCTGTGCGAGGGCTTTCTCTAGTTGCGGCGATTGGGGGCCACTCTTCATCGCGGTGCGCGGGCCTCACTGTCGCGGCCTCTCTTGTTGTGGAGCACAGGCTCCAGACGCGCAGGCTCAGTAGTTGTGGCTCACGGGCCTCGTTGCTCCGCGGCATGTGGGATCCTCCCAGACCAGGGCTCGAACCTGTGTCCCCTGCATTGGCAGGCAGATTCTCAACCACTGTGCCACCAGGGAAGCCCGACTTACTTCTCAATATGATTGACTTTGTACCTTTTGAATCTTGTACTAAGGGTATACTGAAAAATAAATAAATGTGTACATATTCTTCAAACCAGCAATTCCATTTTTAAGTTATGTCCCAGAGAAATACATATTTACAGTGAGGTTGAGGTAAGTATAAAGATGTTCATTGTTAAAAAAAAAAAAAAAAAAGATGTTCATTGTTACATTATTTATAAAATAGAAAAAAAGAGGAACAGTGTAAATACTCCTCAGTACAGGAATGAGCAGATAAGTTATGGTACATCTGTATTATGAAATGCTATGTAGGTGTTAAAAATAAATAAATATCTACTGACATGGAAAATCTCCAAGATACAGAATAAGGTAAAAGGAAATTGTGAGACAGTAGTTTCAGTTTGAAACCGTTTATATAAAGCAAAAACAAAACATATTTCAATATGAAAATGTAAACATGTAAATGTAGCCATAGGACAAGATCTGAAGGGAAAAACCCTAAACTGATAACAGTGGTTACTTTGGGGAAACTGAGTTGGAATGATAGAGGTGGGGTGTGAGAGTTTAAATTTTTTTCTGCATTAAGTGTTTTACAATGATAATGAATCGATATACATTTGTATAATTTAAAAATAGATTCTAAATAATAAAAATAACCTGAAAAGAAGACAAAATCAGGCTTGTCAAAAAAACCACATCCTGAAAGCTCATGCAGGAAAAGACAGTTTGGAGGGGAAGCAAAGTTGGATAATATGAGATAAAAGAGATTTAGAAGCTATATCCGGAAGCTCCAACTCTGTTTAGTAGGATTTCCAGAAGGTGATAACAGAGAGAATAAAAGAATAATGGAAGAAAATGTCCTAAATCTGAGAAAGATACAAGCCTTCATATTGAAAGAGTTTACTGTGTACCAAACTGAATGAATTTTAAAAGGCCACGCCAGGGAATTCCCTGGCAGTCCAGTGGTTAGGACTCGGTGCTTTCACTGCCGTGACCCTGGGTTCAATCCCTGGTCGGGGAACTAAGATCACGCAAGCCACGCGGTGCAGACAAAATAAAAATTTAAAAAAAATAAAAATAAAAGGCCACACCAAGTCAAATTGTTAGGGTAGACCCTAATCCAATGTGACTGGTGTCCTTATAAGGGGAGGAGATTAGGGCACAGATAATACAGACAGAGGGACCATGAAAGGACACAGCAAGAACGCCATCTGTGAGCAAAAGAAAGAGGCCTCAGAAGAAACCAAAACTGCTGACAGCTTGATCTTGGGCTTCTAGCCTCCAGAAGTGTGAAAAAATAAATCTCTGTTGTTTAAGCCACCTAGTCAATGGTATTTTTTTATGGCAGCCTTAGCAAACAAATAGAGCCTCCTTCATTATGTTTATTCATAAGTATTTTATTCTCTTTGATACTATTGTAAATGGAGGGTTTAAAAAAAATTTTTTTTTTATTAATTTATTTATTTGGCTGCCTTAGGTCTTAGTTGCGGCACGCGGGATCTTTCGTTGCGGAGAGCGAACTCTTCATTGCCCTGACTGGGCTTCTCTCTAGTTGTGGCGGGCGGGCTCCAGGGTGCGCGGGCTCAGAAGTTGCAGCGCGTGGGCTTGGTTGCCCCGTGGCATGTGGAATCTTAGTTCCCCGACCAGGGATCGAATCCAAGTCCCCTGCATTGGAAGACGGATTCTTAACCACTGGACCACCAGGGAAGTCCCTGGAGTTTTTTTCTAAATTTCCTTTTTGGATTCTTCATTGTTAGTCTCTAGAAATGCAACTGATTTTCGTGGGTTGATTTTGCATCCTGTAACTGCTGAATTTTTTAGTTCTTAACAGGTCTTTTTGTGGGTTTGTGTGTGTGTATGTGTGTTTTGTGGATTCTTTAGGGTTTTCAATGTATAAGATCATGTCATCTGTGAACAGAGATTATTTTATATTTTCTTTCCAATGTGGATGCTTTTTATTTATTTTTCTTGCCTAATGGTTCTAGTTAGAACTTCCAATATGATGTTGAATAGAAGTGGCAAAAGCAAGCATCCTTGTCTTGCTGCTAATCTTAAAGAAAAAGCTTTTGGTCTTTCACCACTGAAAATGACATTAGCTGTGGGTTTTTCATATATAGCCCTTATTATGTTGAGGTAATTTGCTTCTATTCCTAGTATGTTAAATGTTTTTATCAAGAAATTGTGCTAAACCTTGTCAAATGTTTTTTCCTCATCAATTGAGAAGATCATGCGTTTTTTTCCCTTCATTCTGTTAATGTGGAGTATTATTTGATTGACTTTTGTATGTTAAACCATCCTTGCATTCCAAGAATAGACCCACTTGGTCATGGTGTATAATCTTTTTAATATACTATTGAATTCAGTTTGCTAGTATTTTGTTGAAGATTTTTACATCAGTGTTCATAAGGGATCTGTACTTTTCTTTTATTACGGTATCTTTGTCTTGTTGTGGTATTAGGGTAATGCTGGCCTCATAGAATGAGTTTGGAAGTATTCCCTCCCCTTCAATTTTTTGGAAGAGTTGGAAGAGGATTGGTGTTAATTTTTCTTTAAATATTCACAGTTGCTTTTTTCTTTTGGCCATGCTGTGCGGCATGTGGGATCTTAGTTCCCCGATCAGGTATCGGACCCGTGCCCACTGCAGTGGAAGCGCGGAGTCTTCACCACTGGGCCACTGGGGAAGTCCACACAATTGCTGTCATTAATCTATCTAGAATCTAGTGTGGTATGGATCTTTTCCAAATGGCTAGCTGGATGTTATGTATCTAACCACACACATAAAAATTTTTGTGTGTGTGGTTAAATACACATAACATAAAATTTACCATCTTAACTATTTTAAGTGTACAGTTCAGTAGTGTTAACATTGAGCATTGTTGTGAAACAGATCTTTGGAACTTTTTCAACTTAAAAAATGAAAACCCTATATCCATTAAACAGCATCTCCTTTTCCCCTCCCCCAGGCCCTGGTAACCACCATTCTACTTTCTGTTTCTATGAATTTGAGTATTTCAGATAGCTTATATAAGTGGAATCATACAGTATATCTTTTTGTGACTTAAATTCATTCACAATATTTCATCTGAATACAATTTTTAACTCACTGATTTGAATTGTCCTCTTGGACAATTATGTAGTTCCCACATATGCTTGGGCTTACTTCTAGACTTGTCACATTGATCTGTCTGCCTATTTCTACACATGTACGCATTTGTTTTAATTATTGTAGCTTTCTGTTGCCTGACTCTTCTCACATGTTTATGCTTCCAACTAAACTCCAGAACCATTTTATTAAGTTTTCTACAAAAATCCTTTTGGGATTTTTTTATTGGTATTACATTAAATAGATCAATTTTGAGAGGATTGGCATCTCTACAATATTGACTCTTCCATTTATATTTAATAAGACTTCACCTCAGCATACAAGAAATTCACAACAGATTCCCACTCTTCCTTTTCCTCCCATGTTTACCCACCCTCCAGCTGAATTCACTATGACCTGGTCCCTGAACACACTTCATGTTCTTTTCTTCCTTTCTTTTGCTCAAGCTGAAATGTCCTCCCTCTTCCTGAAACGTCCTCCTCTTCTCCTTCCCACAATTTCTGCTGGTCCATATCCTGCACATACTTTATATCGCATCACACATTGCCCCTTTACCCTGATTCCTCCATGCACATGTGACTTCTCCCTCCTTTTAAACTCCATAGTACTTGGTTTGTCACTTTATGAAGTGCTTACCTCTATTTTCCCTGTTATAGCTATTTGTGTGCTTCTCTTACTGGTCCACACTTAACAACAATTTTGTTTGTTTATGTTTTTTTCTCTGGTTGAGAGAGTTTTTTTCTCTCTTTTTTATTTTTATTTTTTATTGAAGTACAGTTGATTTACAATGTTGTGCTAGTTTCAAATGTACAGCAAAGTGATTCAGTTATACATACATCTATATATGTATTCTTTTTCAGATTCTTCTTCCTTACAGGTTATTACAAAACATCAAGTACAGTTCTCTGTGCTATACAGTAGGTCCTTGTGGATTATAAATTTTACATATAGTAGTGTGTATATGTTAATCCCAAACTCCTAATATATCCCTCCCTCTTCTTTCCCCCTTGGTAACCGTAAGTTTGTTTTCTATGTCTGTGGGTCTATTTATTTTGTATATAAGTTCATTTGTATCTTTTATTATTATTATTATTTTTGGCCGCAATGCAAGACTTGCAGGATTTTGGTTCCCCCACCAGGGCTCGAACCCAGGCCCCCCGCAGTGGAAATACAGAGTCCTAACCACTGGACCGCCAGGGAATTCCCTGTATCTTTTTTTTTAACAATTTTGAATTAGAGCAACAGGTCTAAACGAGGAGTGCACATCAGAATCCAGGGAAAGCTTTTTTTTTTTTTTTTTTAAAGATTGATTGATTAATTGATTGATTGATTGCTATGTTGGGTCTTCGTTTCTGTGCTAGGGCTTTCTCTAGTTGCGGCAAGCGGGGGCCACTCTTCATCGCGGTGCGCGGGCCTCTCACTGTCGCAGCCTCTCTTGTTGCGGAGCACAGGCTCCAGACACGCAGGCTCAGTAGTTGTGGCTCACGGGCCTAGTTGCTCCGTGGCATGTGGGATCTTCCCAGACCAGGGCTCGAACCCGTGTCCCCTGCATTAGCAGGCAGATTCTCAACCACTGCGCCACCAGGAAAGCCCTCCAGGGAAAGCTTTTTAAAAAATCCACATGCTTTGATCCCACTCCAGGAAATTCTAACCCAGTAGGTCTGAGGTGGGGTTCTGATATCAGTATTTTGAGGAAATTCTAACCCAGTAGGTCTGAGGTGGGGTTCTGATATCAGTATTTTGCATAGGTATTCTTAAAAATCTCCACAGGTGTACTGTGTACATCTGGTTGAGAATCGCTGTTTTTAGATAAACCTCATGAACTCCTGAATATCCTATATATATAAAGCTAATGTCCTACCAAGTTTTGGCTCCCCGAGTGCAAGTCCTGTGTCTCATTCATCGGCCTGCACTCCTCCCCAAGTACATAGCCCCGTAAAGGGTTGGCATTGAATCAAACTTGGACTGGTATTAGACGACAACATTGCTCTCTCTATTTCAATATAATCACCAGTCCAGGGCGCTCCCTTTGCACCCTGTAGCCCTGAATACTGCAGCAGGCAAAAGGAAAAGCAGGAGAAATGCCAGCCCTCCTGGCATCAGTAGCTACAAGCCTGGTGCAGGAGTTCCAGGAAGGCTGGCCTCAGAAAGCAGGCAAGGCTGGGTTCTACATAACATCTAGCTCTGAACCTGTTTTCTCACCTGTAAAATGAGAACAGCATTAGCCACATCTACTTCCAAGGATAGTGTGAGGCTCAGAAGAGGGAAGAGCAATGAGCATGTTCTGACATTGTCCACCAATACATTCACATAAGGGATTGTAGTAAATATTAGTATTCCTGAGCCAGCCTCCACCCCAGCCCCTGCCCCATCCCTCCACTTCTGCTTCTAGAATCCCAGGGCTGTGATCTGGGTCCCAGGAAAGGCAGTTCAATCACACAACCATTCATTATGTATTAACCCACCATCTACTGAGAGGCTACCATGTGCCAGGCACTGGGGATGTAGAGATAAAAAACCAGCCCTGCTCTCAAGGAGCCCAGAGGTCTCTGCTGGAGCCCAGGAGAGGGACACAGTTTGGATCCTTTGTCCACTGTTTAAAACGAAATAAAAGCAACTTCGAAAACAAGCTCAGAGTAGTGGAGGATACAAAGTGAGTAACCAGAGCCCTGTGAACAGGGAGGGTTAGCGCGGAGCCCAGAATGTGGGCTGTAAGGGGAAGGGCGCAGAGCACGGTCAAGGGCGTTTCGTGGGGGCGGCGCCGGGCAGATTCCGACGCCCCTTTGGTTCCCGCGACCCCCTAGCCCACCCCCGCCTTCCTTCAGGTCCCAGGTTCCTCAGGCCCCCCGCCTCCCGCGCCCCCGGGTCCCTGCACCCTTCGCCCCCGCGCCCTCCCATCCCCTGATTCCCGCCCCCTCAGCCCCTGGTCCTTTCGGTCCCCGCCTCCCTCGGGCCCTTCAGCGCGGCCTTCCTCGCCGGCAGCTCCGCGCTGCTCCGGGCGCGGGCTGCTGCTTCTCCCCGGGCCGGGATCCGGCTGAAGCCGCAGACCACTGCCCCAACTCTCAGCCCCGCGCCAGCCTCCTCCCTGCAGCTGGGACGGGGCCGCGGCCACCCGCATCCCTGGTCCCCGGCTCATCTCTTCCTGGGACGGGGCCGGGGGCACAGGCGAGGTGGGTAGGGAGCCGAGCTCACGCGCGGAAGGGCCTTAGAAGCTGCAACCGAGTGAGCGCTCAAAAAAGATGCGCTAATAATGCTTTTCCCTGAAATCCTCTCCTACCCGCTCTGCTTCATTAGGCTTAACAATATCGCTCACTCTGGGAGCTGGAGGGGCGTTCCCAAACATCCGTGTTCAGGGGGTTGTCCAATACTAATAGTAAACGGCTGATCTAAGTGTTTATTATGGGCCAGGCACTGTGCCTGGGGCTCAAAGACGTTCTCTCCTCTAATCTTCACAACCACAGGATAAGATGGGGACTGTTATTGCCCCATTGTAGTGATGAAGAAACTAAGACTTCGATTAAGAATTCTTCAGAAGGTCCTGCAGTAAGTTAGTGGTGGAACCAGAGCTCGAACCCCAACTGTCTGGCTCTCAGGCATCTATTTACCTCTACCATGTGCTGTCCTCCCCAGCACCTCTGCAGGGCTTGTGAGCAAGGGTCTTGGAGCAAAGTGGATTTTAGGTCCCGGAAGAGTGGAAGGAAAACATGCACATTGGGTTGTATTTGTTTTTAAATACATTCAACTCAAAACACATCTCTTTTAATTGTTTAAGGCAGTTCGAATTGTGTGTTCTGTTATAACAATGTATCCTTATTGAAATAGAATTTACATAACAAAAACTATTTGACCTTTTTAAAGAATGCAATTCAGTTTTAGTATATTCACAATGTTGTGCAGCCATTACCAGAACATTTTCATCACCCCCAAAAGAAACCCCATACCCCTTAAGCAGACACTCCTCATCTCCCTCTCCCCCTTCCCCCAGGCAACCACTAATCTACTTTCTGTCTCTATGGATTTGCCTATTCTGGACATTTCATATAAATGGAATCATACAATATGTGACCTTTTGTGTCGGACACCTTTCACTTTGGGTAATGTTTGCAAGGTTTATCCATGTTGTAGCAGGTATCAATACTTCTTTCCTTTTTATGGCTGAATAGTATTCCACTATATGGATATACCACATTTTACTTATCCATTAATCAGCTGATGGACATTTGGGTTGTTTCCATGTTTTGGCTATTGTGAGTAGTACTGAACTATTCCTGTACAAGTTTTTGTTTGAACACCTCTTTTCAATTCTCTGGAATTGGAGTGGAATTGCTGGGTCATATGGTAACTCTCTGTTTAACTTTTTAAAGTTAATGGCTCATCATTTTTTGTTCAGTCAGCAGTGTATGAGTGTTCCAATCAAAATAATGTACATAGTTTAAAAAAAATAGCGCTACAAGGCTTATGGCAAAATAAAACAGTCCTTTACCCATACCTCTGTCCCATTCCCAAGAGGCAACTACTTTCAACTCTTTTAACTGTTTTTTCACTTGCTTTTCTCCATACTTCTAAATAATATGCATTTGCTACAATTTCATAGTTGATCAATTTTAGGCATTCTTCTGACTTCCAGTACTCTAATTATGGTTTCTTTCTTGTACAAATTTTTCGTTTTCCTGAAATTATCAGTTGTCATATTTTCATTGACTTAGTATTCCATGGCCTGTCTCTATTTCACTACCTTTTCCCATATGCTCCAAAAGATCTGTCACATGACTTTCAATAGTTTTTCCATACACTCAAACACAGTTTGAACCCTTTGTTGGTTCCACTTGCATTTTTGAATCTGGAGGCATACGCCTCCTCCTGCCCCAGTTTGAACTAGCTGCACCCACCTGGGGCCTGTGCACACATGGGTCCTGCTGGGCCTGCCCTCACAAGTGCCCTAGATTGATCTCCTGTTTCCAGTATCTATGAGTTCCTCATTAATGTTGCACGTCTTCAACTTGCTAAAATACATCCTTCAGGAGTATTCTAAGATTGAGTGCTTGGGAAATTAAATATTTGGAGCATTTGTATGTCTCAGTCCGTTTCCATTCTACCATCACACATAAAATCATTTTAGATATACAAATCATTTTTCCTCATTATTTTGAAAGCAAAGCTTCATGGTCTTCTAATATCCAATGACTCTGGTAGGAGCCCAAATGTCACTCTGGTTCTTAAGGCTTTGTCTGTGACCTGTTTTTCCTTTTTTCTCTTTGGAAACTCTTTAGGATCTTCTCTTTATTCTTGGAGTTCTGAAATGTGATGACAAATATCTGCATTTTTTGTTGGTTTGTTTGTTTGTTTGGTGTGCTAGCCTTTGGTGATCTCTTTCAATCTGGAACACTCAGGCCCTTCAGATCTGGGAAATTTTCCTGTAGTATTTCCTTTGATCATTTAAAGAGATTTTTGTTTTCAGGGCTGGTAGAATAATCTAAACCAGCTCCTTTATAAATAGTCAGCAAACACTTCTGGATGTTTCCGTCTTTTATTGTGTTTTCCTGATCATAAAGATAATGCTCACTTATGTAGAAAACTCAAACAAAACTGGAAACTGTAAAATTTAACATGCTTTTTAAAGATTCCATGAAAGTGGAGATGCAATAATAAAGACATAAAGTCATTTTTAATAGTTGTATAGCATTCCATTGGAAAGATGTACCATAATGAATTTGACCAGGTCTCTACCAGCAGGCAGCCATTTTCAGTTTCTCCTTACTGTAAACAGTGGTAGGATGCACATCTGGTACACACAGATGCTACAGTTTAAGTGGTCTTATCCCTGCTGCCCGGGGGTACAGTGGAAGTAGGGGAAGGGTCATGAGAAGATGGAATTCAACTCATTCTTTATGGAGGAGCTGTTGGGAGAGCATCTGAACTTGCCTGGAGATGACCTTGGCTTAACCTCCCTGATGGTGGTGCTTAGAGCAACAGCTCTCAAACCTCAATGTGCACATGGAGCACCAGGTGAACTTGTTAAACAGTAGGTTCCTGAGCTGAACCCCAGAGAGTCTGCTTCAGTATGAGGGAGGGTCTGAGGATCTGCGCTCTTTTTCATTGTTTTTAAATTTTATTTTAATTTTTTAATTTTTATTGGGGTATAAAATACCCCAAGGTTATAAATCATAGTTGATTTACAATGTTGTGTTAGTTTCAGGTGTACAACAATGTGAATCAGTTATACATATACATATATCCACTCTTTTTTAAATTCTGAGGATCTGCATTTTTAACAAGCACCCCAGCTGATTCTGATGTAGGTGGCTGGTGGACCACTAGGAGAAATACTGACTTGAAGAAATACTGACTTAGAGAGTGGAGGAGAAAGTGGAGGGAGGTAAATAGTGTTCACTTGAGAAACAGGAGAGGCTGTGAGGGGCAGATAGGGAAGGAAATTAATTAGGCATCTTTTGTCACCCCAGGGGACCAGGCTCCAGTGTGCTTTGGGTTTGGATAGAACTAACAAATCTACCTGCTGACCTTCATTCTCCAAAAGGATCCAGTGATTCTGATGTTCACACAGACCCCCCTAAGGCCCCTAGTCTATCCCTAAACTGTTATTTCCTCTCTTGTACTCAATGTTACTCAGTTAGGAATATAGGGATACATAGAAACATCTCACCACATTCACTAAGGCATTAAAAGACCATGGGCTTGGGCTGGGAAAGATGGGAGCCGCCCCAGGGTTACCAGCAGAGATAACTGAGGTTAGGGATGGTGCTGGAATGTGGGAGAACAACACCAAGTCTTGGTGAAGATGTAGTGCAACAGGAGCTCTAGTGAGTGAAATGTAAATTGTTCTAACCACTCAGAAAAAAAATTTGACCCAATAATTCCACTCCAGGGTGTATACTCCAGAGAAAGTTGTATACTTAGGCTCCAGGAAACATTAACATCCAGGACGTTCTTAGCAGCATTTTCAAAACAGCAAAAAATAGAAAGAATCCAAATGCCCTTGGACAAAAGAATGGATAAATTAATTGTGGTATATTCACACAATGGAACACTATGCATATTACTAATGAGTGAACTATACACACATCAGCATGGATGAATCTTAGAAACATAATGAGTGAAAAAAGTAATCCTAGAAAAAATACATTCTTGTTAAATTAAAAAATAAGCAAAACTAAGCAATTTATTGTTTGCACGTTTATATGTAGGAAAATATAAAGAAAAGCAAAAGATTGTGGGGCATATTCAGAATAGTGGTCCCCTCTGGGTAAGGCAGGGGATGAGAGCTTTGAGCAATGGTAGTGTTTTCTAGTTCTTAAGTTGGGCCATGAGTTCATAGGTGTTTGTTTTATTATTATGCATATGACCATATATACATAACATATTATTTTGGCTATATCAAACATCTCAAAATTTAAAAAATAATAGAGAAAGATGAAATCCTCTAGCCACTACTGTGTTCTCTCAAGGTTATTTAGTCCTTGGGTACCCCATCTCTCCTCCAACAGGCACTATGGACCAGGAAGCAAGACATCAGGCCTAAAGAGACCAATGGAAGCTTGTTAAAATCCACCTCCATCTCACCATTCAGAAACTGGGTTCTTCCCAATCTGTTTCTCATAGACTGTATCTGTCACTAAGTAATGGCCTCTTTTAGACCCAGCCAAGCTGATTGCATGTTTAGCTAATATGGCATTTTTCTCTGCTGACAGCAAGACTATACTTGGGACATTGTTTTCTGAACAAGCAAGCCATCCTACCACCTACTTTTTCTTATTCGATAGCATCCCTAGCACCCACTCTATTCTGTCTGCTGGTCTCACATCTGGCTGGGTCTCCAGGCTTCCTTTCGAATCCCTGATGATGAACTTTTTCTGTTCCCTTCCTCACTGCCCGTGAGCTCAGCAGGACTGGAGTTCTCCTGGGCCTTGAATGTTCTCTCTCTGCCATATTTCCTAATTCAAAGACCACCCAACCTTTGGAAGAGGGCAGAGCTCCTGAGGTGAGGTTTTGCCTTGACCAATGCAGTTGAATGGGTTAGGTGGGTTTCAATGCCCCCTCTTTCTCCTGCCTGACTGTGTGGCTTGGGGTAGGCCCCTTATCTTCACGGACCCTATTGGCTTGCCTGTAAGATAGAGAGTATTGTCTTTGGGGATGTTAATAATGTGTAAGGACATTAAAAGATGGAAAGGATGTTAAAGTTCATCTAGTTTCACCCACTTGTCTTAAAGATGGAAAAACTAAGACGAGGATGAGGTGGAGACTTGGATGGACCAGGGATGCTTTATTAGCAGATATTGGGCTAGAACTCAGGTCTCCTGTTTCTCCACCATCTTGCTTCCCTGATGCTTGCTGAGGCATAGAGGTGTGGGAGGAGGAACCTGCAGCCACTCAGCCCTGCCCAGCTCCATCCAAGGCCAAGGCATTCAACCTTAAAGGATGTTGTTTTTCAAACTGCTGACATTACCTGGGGGCAGGAAGAGCCTGCCTCACCTTTCAGCTGGTCCATTGCACAATCTGGCAAGCTGAGGCCTGAGACTCTTCTTCCCATACCAGGCTCGGCTGTAGAAGGGAAAGGTCAGGGTGTAGGGAATAACAAAAAAGTTGAACACTAGCTCTACCTTTCCCTCAGACCCTACTCCCCCTCCCTGCAGGGATTGGGGTGCATTGAGGGTAAGAGAGGCCTGAGGAGAGGAAACGGGGGTGGGAAAGCAAGCTTTCTGCATGAGCTGAAGGGGCAGGGCTGGTCCTCCTCACCCCCAAAGGAGTCTTCTATTTGGGGGAGTGAATTTGTGGACAAGGTAGAAAGAAAGAGGAAGAAACTTTTGGCCTGGTCCTGCTTTCAGTCCATGAGTTGATAATTTATTTTTGAAATGGAGAAATGGGAAGAGGTGAGAGAGCTGAGTTGGTCCGTGAGGCTGCCAGTGTAGACTCTGATGGAGGCAGTGGAGACTGGGCTCAGTGCAAAGATGTCTGGGGTCCCAGTTTGATCCGCTGACCGTGAGGCAGCAAACAGAGAGGCCAGGACTATACACGGCCTCTCCCAGCTCTGGACTCGTGCAGGCTGCCATACTTCAGCCCCTATCTGAAACAGAGCCCCTATTCAGGAATTCCATCAAAGGCCCTCAGCAATCCAATTAGAGGTTGTTTTTTCTTTCTTTCTTTCTTTCTTTCTTTTTTTTTAAATTATTCAACTGTCATATATGAGACCAAATGACTATAACGCAAAAGGGAGTTCTTTTTTCATTTAACATTACAATATACACAGCAAACCTGGGCTAGATCTTACAATCTGAACGCAGGTATTTAACCTTTTCCGGGCTGTTTGTGTTTACAGTGCATAGAAGTCTTGTAATTGAAACCATGCCTTTCAGTCACTAGAGAAGCCTTTGTAGCTGCCACATACTTCAGCTCCCAAACTCAGTTTTATAAGAACTAGAGTTTGGTTTTTTGGGGGTCCCCCATTCCCACAGGTTATGTACAGTTTGGGGAGGGTTTTTTTGGGGGGGTCCATCAGGTCCTCAGGCATTGGTCCCCACAGGTTGCAGTGGCTCTGTCAACTGTTTGCATTCCAATCTGGCGACCTGGGACTCTGTCCCCAGGTGCAGTGAGCGACCGTACCCTCCCCAAGGACCCAGCCTTCCTGCTCTCAGTATCACAGCCCTCTCTGCTCTTCTTTCCTTCCACCAGCCTGAGGGGAAATACTGATGCACGATTATTAAAATATTTTAAAAAACAGACTTATGATAGAGTAACGCATGGGTTTTCTAAAAAAAGCACATTAAATACCGAGATCTAGTGATGGTCTAATAACTTCATACTTTTGAGGTAGTGATATATGTAAACAATATTTCAACATATTGCAACAACCATAAAAGGATATGAAAATAGCTAATTTCTGCTGATGGCAAAGGCACAGATACTGTTCATACAGCAGCAATTTGTTGCCTACACTCAAAATTGAAGGAAATGCTATTTTTCAGATACAGGTTAGAGAAAAAAAAAAAAATGTAATTTTTTCCCATCTAAGTTCAAGGGCCCCAGGTCATAAGAAACCCTGATCAGAAGAAATTCATCTCTTATCAATCCCTATTTCATCAGTAGGAGCCACAAACTCTCCATGAGACTAGTAGCACAAGATCTATTATCTGCTTGAATGAAGGGGGAGAAAGTACGTGCATAGGTTAATATGTCAATAAAACTTTTCCATCTTAGTTTCATCGGGGTTTATTTACTCCTAGTTTACACACAATGCTAACATACCTGATAGTCTCTTTTCTTAACTCACAGAAAAATAGGAGCACATTTGAAAAAGGGAAATGTTCCTGCTAAGAAAACACATTTATAATACACAAGGTGACAGCAAACAGCCTGAAATGTAGGAAGAAGATTTTTTTTTAAGGAAGACAAGAATTCAAAAATCACAGAAGACTGGAAAGATTTAGTTGGTGTAGAATCAAATAACTATATGTATTTTAATTTCCCTGATTGCTTCTCTGAGATTACAATATCTAATATTCATCACTATGACCCTATATTCTGAAGAAAAAGCTAAAGAATGTATACTTGTTCATCTATACTTAGGAAAGAAAGGATGGATAAAATATATTTAGCATAATGTCCAATCAAGATGGTTAAAATAGAGTTTTAATGCTTAAAGGGTATATATGAAGATTCTGGCTAACTGAGGTTTTTTTGTTTTTTGTTTTTTTAATTTTATTTATTTATTTATGGCTGTGTTGGGTCTTCGTTTCTGTGCGAGGGCTTTCTATTTGCGGCAAGTGGGGGCCACTCTTCATTGCGGTGCGCGGGCCTCTCACTATCGTGGCCTTTCCTGTTGCGGAGCACAGGCTCCAGACGCGCAGGCTCAGCAATTGTGGCTCACGGGCCTAGTCGCTCCGCGGCATGTGGGATCTTCCCAGACCAGGGCTCGAACCCGTGTCCCCTGCATTGGCAGGCAGATTCTCAACCACTGCGCCACCAGGGAAGCCCCTAACTGAGGTTTTGAAATTAATATTACACCCACGACCCTCTGCCCCCTTCATCCTGTGGTTCTTCTTACAGGACACTATTCAGCTTCCTATGCTTCCCTGGGAGTAAAGGACAGTGGTGGGGATTATGGGACCACTGGAGGAGAACCTATCTCAGTTCAGATGGCAACATCCATAGCACATTATAGAGCATGGAGAAGAGGGCCCAGGTGACTTCCATTCACCCAATGCTGGTCAGAGCGTACTATACAGCAGAATTCTGAAATCTTTTCCCATCAAAGACAAATGTCTTCAACTTCACCTTTGGACGGGGGTCTCCCAGAAGGGGCACCAAGAGAGATATCAAGGGCAGACACTGGAAGACACTTCTGAGCTTGGCTAGTCCAACCTGCTTTTTACTGGTGAGGAAACTGAGGCTCAGAAATGAAGTTAATGTAAAATTATCATGATTTCGTCCTTTAATATTTTGGCAGGATTCAATGACAAAGCCACCTAGGCCTGGAATGATTTTGTGGAATGTTTTTAAGTATTGATTTAATTTTATTCTTAAGTATAGAACTATTAAGATTTTTCCGTTTCTTCTTGTGTTCTTGTTGTTGTTTAATTTTTCTCTTAATTTGCCCATTTCACCAAAGTGTAGAAATTATTGGAATAAAACTGTTTGTGATATCATTTTTAAAATATTAGTAGACTCTCTAGTGATATATTTTTTTCATTCCTGATAATAGTTATTTAAACCTTTTCTCTTTTTTTTATCAGTTTTTCCAAGGGTTTAACAATTAGTCTTTTCAAAATATCAACATTTGTCTTTATTAATAGTCTCCACTTTATGTTTGCATTCTACTTCATTGAAGTATGTTCTTATCTTAATTATTTCTTCTTTCATTATCTTTGGGTTTAATCCGTCATTTAAAAATATTTCTTGACATGGCTCCTTTGAACATTAATTCTCAGTCTTTCTTCCTTTCTAATATATGCATTTAAGGCTGTAAACTTTCCTTTAGCCCAGGTACATTCCATAAGCTTTGATATGTCATATTTGTATTATCATTTAATTCCAAATACTTTCTCATGTCCATTGGGAGTTCTTCTTTGACCTGTAGATCATACAGAAGTATATCAAAAATGTTGCAAGCATACAGAGATTTTCTAGCTAACCTTTCTGTTGTTCATTTTGAGTTTAATTCCATCGTGGTCAGCGAAAATACTCTATGATTTAAATACTCTAAGATTCATGAAGACTCACAAATATTGTCACTATACTCAATTTTGGTAAATGTTTCATCTGCCTAATAAATGCTAGTTTGTATTCTGCGATTGTTGAGTGTTCTATACATGTTAAATAAATCAGGTTTCTTAGTTGGTTGTTGAAATCTTTTATATCATTACTGATTTTTTTGTTAAAATCTTTTATATCTTTACTAATTTTTTTGTTTGCTTTAATAATTTTTTCATTTTTTGTTGAAATCTTTTATATCTTTACCACAACGGGAGGGTATTAAGACCTCCCATTGTGAGCGTAGATTTGGCTATTTTCACTTCCAGTTGCATTAATTTTTGCTTGCTCAATTTTGAGACTGTGTTATTAAGAGCATAGAAATTTAGAATTTTTACATTGTCCAGATTGTTGAATATTTTATTATTATGAAATGTCCTTATTTATTACTAATGATGCTTTTTGCTTTAAAGTCTACCTTGTATGATATTAAGATAGCTACGCCAGGTTTTTTGTTGTTATTGTTAGCATATGCATGGTGAAGCCCTCCTTCTTTTTATTGGAAAATCAGTCAACTCTCACAATACACCAATACTTATTTTCTGTTTGTTGTCGTTGCTTGTTTGTTTTTTTTTTAAGTAGTAACCATCCTAATGAGAATGAGATTGTATCTCCCTGTGGTTGTGATTTGCATTTCACTAGTGATTATGATGTTGAGCATATTTTCAATGAGCTTGTTGGTCATTTGTATATTTTATTCGGAAAAATGTCTATTCAAGTCATTTGCCCATTTTTAATTGGGTTGTTTGGGGGGTTTTTTGTTGTTTTTGAGTGCATGGTGTACCTTTTTGGATTATTTTACAACCATCCTTTCTGCATCCTTATATTAAGATGTGCCTATTATAGGAAGCATATGCTTCCTTTTTAATCCAGTTTGAGAATCTCTCTTTTAATTGAAGTATTTAGTCTTATTGTAACTACTGATTGTTACCTGTTGCTGCACAACAAATTACCCCAAAACTTAACAACTTAAACGACAACAAACATTTATTGTCTCACACAGCTTCTGTAGGTTAGGAATTTGGGAGGAGCTTAGCTGGGTGGCCCCATTAAAGGAAGTCTCAGGGATATTTCATGACATTGAAAGTTCAAAGGATAAAATGTGGGAAGCTGATCCGAACTTAGAAAGGGGTATAACAATTGGCCAAGTCATAGAAAAGGTGCTTGCTCTGTATCGTAAATTATATGAGAAGGTAAGCACTGATAACTTTTACAAAGAAATAAAACATTTTAATTTTCAATGTTTCTAGTGTTTTAAATAACAGTGTACTAAGTAAATGTTAACTTTCTTTTCTTTTTTTCATTTTCCTAAACACTTATAACTGACAGTAGAGCTTTTAATGTTTTGACCAAACTATTTAAGTCACAGAACAATCATACTTTTTCTCATTGATTTTTTTTCTCATTGATTATTAAGATTGCTATGCATGAGTTTCAGCTTGCACAGTATTTTTTTAATTTTTAATTTTTTAAATTTATTTTTGGCTGCGTTGGGTCTTTGTTGTTGCGTGGGCTTTCTCTAGCTGCGGCGAGCGGGGGCTACTCTTCCTTGCAGTGTGCGGGCTTCTCACTGCAGTGGCTTCTCTTGTTTCAGAGCACAGGTTCTAGGCGTGTGGGCTTCAGTAGTTGTGGCTTGAGGGCTCTAGAGCACAGACTCAGTAGTTGTGGCGCACGGGCTTAGTTGCTCCGCGACATGTGGGATCTTCCTGGACCAGGGCTCGAACCCATGTCCCCTGCATTGGCAGGCGGATTCTTAACCACTGTGCCACCAGGGAAGTCCCAGGACATACATTTTTATATCCTACTTTTTCACTTAACATCATGTCATAAACATCTTTTTTTTCATAAACATCTTTATATTATTGTACAGTATTTGTCAACATTAAATGATTGCATAACACTGCAATTGTTCCCCTTTTATTGGATACTCCAGGTTTTGCAATTTTTCACTATTGTAAAAAAAGGAGGTTCAAATTTCACAGTTGCATGACCTCAAGTGCAGAAAATTATAACTTTTTATTTTCCTATAATTGAACTAAATTTCTTTCTTAAGCCCCAGGTCTCTAGAACAAAGAACATAATCAATAATCACTTCTAGGTAAACTCAGTCATAATCAGAATCTTTCTGCTCTTTCTAGCTCTTCACCTCTCTGTTTCTGAGGGAGTTATACAAATGTCACCAAGGAGTAAATGGGGAAGGGATAACGTCTCCTTGACCTTCGTCTGCTTTGTCCCATGGTGGCCTCCTATTCCAGTGTAACAGGTGAGCCATCCCTGTCTGGCTCATAGAAAGGGGGCAGGGGTGGCGGTGTGTCAGTGGGAGCTGGGAAGGGTTCCCCCTCTATCCTGACAACCTGCTGATGTGTAGCCACATCCTATCTTTCCATGCGGCCTCTCCGAACCCAGACAGGAGTCCCCACCCCCTACCCCTACCAAGAGTAGGGTGTAGAAGCTGGGAGAAACTGCTTCTGGTCCCAAGCCTAGACGTGCAAAGCTGTCATTTCTACTCCATAGTGTCTGCACATAACGGTGGGAGATTTGCCTGTAAAGCTTATTTGTTGCCTGCCTAAGCCTTGCCTAGGAATCAATAGAGGGGGTTTACTGAACTTCAGATGGGGTCAGATACACAGTTCCTGTTGTTTTGTTTCCTCTTCAAACTCTCCACCTGTCCTCCCTCTCTAATAAGGTCTTTTTTTAAAAATAATAAATTTATTTATTTATCTATTTATTTTTGGCTGCGTTGGGTCTTCATTGCTGCGTGCGGGCTTTCTCTAGTTGTGGCCAGCGGGGGCTACTCTTCCTTGTGGTGTGCGGGCTTCTCATTGCAGTGGCTTCTCTTGTTGTGGAGCACGGGCTCTAGGCATGCAGGCTTCAGTAGTTTTAACACATGGGCTCTGTAGTTGTGGCACACAGGCTTAGTTGCTCTGCGGCATGTGGGACCAGGGCTCAAACCTGTGTCCCCTGCATGGGCAGGCAGATTCTTAATCACTGTGCCACCAGAGAAGTCCCTAAAAGCCTAACTTTTTTTTTTTTTTTGCTGCACCACAGGGCATGAAGGATCTTAGTTCCCGGACCAGGGATTGAACCTGGGCCCACAGCAGTGAAAGTGCTGAGTCCTAACCACTGGGCTGCCAGGGAATTCCCAAAAGCTGACATTTTGTTGACTCTTTTCCTCTGGGTGCCCTCAAGTCTCACAACCCCAAAGGAGGGATGGTGGTCTTAGACTAAACGGGATTTTGAGGAAGGGAAAGAACATACCAGTTATCATCTTAAATCATCATCCTGCCTCATGATAATGCTGCAAAAATACTTGGGTACATATCACTGGTGACCTTTGACAGACAGGGTGGAGCAGGTGTGTATGAACCAAGGCCTGATGTCATTAAGGAAGGTGAGGGGAGGTTCTGGAGGCTGAGGGTAGAGAGAGCGGTATAAGCAGGTGGTCCACCCTTGGCACAATGGTGGCACCATCCAAGAAACTAGGAGTAATTGCCTGCCCCTCCTCCCTCAGTGAGCAAAGATGGGGAGAAGGCTTTGACACACTTAATGTTGCCCTTTCCAGTCCACAGGGACAATAATGATTGCCCCAAACAACTACTTTATTCAGACAGCCCCTGCTCCCCACAATCTGTCATTCACCTATGAATCAATCTATCTACATAAGTACTTTATGTGTATGTGATTTAGATATTTTCTTTAAACATTTTCTCAGAAGTGAAATTACGGGGTCAAAGGATAAAACTTGTGTAATTCTGATGTTAAAGAATTCATGGTCTTAATACAAAAAGTGCAAAGCTGTTAACTCAAAGGTGATCAAGCATGGGGACTTCCCTGGTGGTCCAGTGGTTAAGACTCCGTGCTCCCAAAGCAGGGGGCCCAGGTTCGATCCCTGGTCAGGGAACTAGATCCCACATGCCGCAACTAAAAGAGCCCACATGCCACAACTAAAAGAGCCTGCGTGCCGCAATTAAAGATCCCACACAAGGCAACAAAGATTCCGAGTGCCACAGCGGCTCGTGCAGCCAAATAAATAAATAAATAAATAAATAAATCCTGGCCCTCCCAAAAAAAGTTGGTCAAGCATCGGACACTGGTGGTAAAGAAATATGTCAACATGTCAATATGTATATCACACTTTGACCGAGCACCTCCACTTTTGGGAATTTACCTTAAGGAAATAATTGGACAGATATGCAAGGATGTATGTGCCAGGAGATTCAAAGAAGTATGTGTATAATAGTTAAAAATAGACATGATTTAAATATCTAATGATAAAGGATTGTTAAATAAAAAATAGTACATCTGTATGATCAAACGTCATGCAGTCATTAAAAATGATGGCAAGAATCAGTATTGACTGAGAAGAAAAAAATATTCATGATATGATGCCCGGTGAAAAAAGCAGATTAGAAAAAATCTTATATAGTATCATCCCTTTAAAATTTATATTGTGTACATACACATAAAAGACCAGAAGGAAACACACCAACATATTAATAGTGGTTATCACTAGGTGGTGAGATTATTTTCTTTTCTTGGTTACTCTTTTCTGTATTTTTTACCTTAAATTACATTACTTTTAAAATCAGGGGAAACAAACAGTGAAAGGTAGTGTATGTAATTAGGCTACTTGGAATGCTATTTTACACATTTTAATCTGTTATTCACATAAAGATCTACCTGCACTGGAATCAATTTCTGGGACTTCATACGTCTTTTCATTTCACTTAGCCCAAGCCCTGCTCTTCCTCTGGCGTTAAATCCAGAATTCCCCACCCTTGTTCCCCATCCCTTGTAGCCTCTGCTTCCTCCCCCAGGCCCCTGTTCTGTTCCCACCAGGCTTCCTTACTCCATGTTCTTTTCAGAAGTGGTCCTTGCCCCTGTGATACCTCCCTGAAGTGGCTCAGCCTGGAAAATCTCCAAGGATGGTTGCCCTTTACTGACCTTCACTGCAGCCAGACTTCGAGGTCACAAGTCCCCTGTGGTGTGGGGCCTGGCAGGTGCCAGCCAAAGTGGCACTTCTGGGGCACTTAATAGATCAACCAAAGTTCACTGCCAAGTAGCCACTTGGGCTGGGCCACTAATGGGCCCCTGATAAGTGGTTGAGAAAGTCTGGTCTTCAACCCTTGGACTCTAGCCATGGGAGGACTCAGCAGAACTCAAGGTCCTGCTCATTTAGCTGGCTTCGGGACTCAGATGTGCCAGATCCGCCCTTAAATCTGGACATTGGGAGTGAGGCAGGGACAAACAGCAGGGAAGCCTCCCATGTACGCAGGAGGCCATCAAACCTCTTCCCCCAGCTGAGGGCATTCACTTTCCCTTCTGATTTACTTCTCAGTGAAACATTAAAGCTGATACCTTCTTGATGACTTTTCAATCGTGGGCTCATATAGGACCTCAGAGCTATAAAGGCCATTAGATACCACCTGCTCCAAGCCTCTCCCTTTATAGCACAGAGGAGCCCGGCGACTTGCCCAGTGATACTCAGTTTATGATGCAGCCCAGGTTTCCTGACTCCTAACTCAGAGCTCTTGCTTTTCTATAATACTGTTTGTCTTCTTTACAAATGGGGTATTTCTAAAGCAAACTGTCATGCCTTGTGTGATCTTACCCTCAAATCAAACGCTGACTCAATATGTGACTGTAAACCATCAAAACGAGAAAATAAATGAGTCCAACCTATTCATTTTATAAGTGAGAAACAGAGACCCACAGAGATTACCCAGGGTCCCTTGTCTGTGCAGGTTTGGAGCCAGACCTCTGGTGTCATTCACAGCTGTTTCCACTACAGACTGCCCAGGCCCTCAGCCAAACAGGACTGGACCCCATGGAAAGCAAGTTTGTGTCTCCAGGTACATATAGTGACCAGGAACTTCTTAAACAGATCACTCTTCTCTGCCTCTCCTTCCTCCTTTTAGTTTTGTGTCCTTGTGTTTAATTCCTGGAAAGATAAGTGACCCAGCTTGTGTGGATGTTGGTGCTGAGGAATGCAGATCCCAACCTAGGAAGAATGAAGTAAGAGAAAGTGAGAGGTAGAGCTAGAATGTGTGTGTGTGTGTGTGTGTGTGTGTGTGTGTGTGTGTGTGTGTGTGTGTTGGGGGAAAATTAGGCTGAGTCTGAAGGTGTTATGGGGGCAACATTTTTCAAATATTATTGAGGTTGTGATCTAATGCTTCATTTAATTAAAGGGCAGAATATTTGAAATCAGGATTGTTTTCTTTGTAGATAGTTTGAAACTGAAAGATGTCTGTGAAGGATTTGCTCATCTGTATCACCCAGGCCAGACAATTGCCAAATCGTACAGCAGAAAGAGACAATGAGTCAGTATTCTGCTCCCAGCTTCTAGGCTGGTAAATGTCTCAACAGTCCAACATAAATGACTGTCCTTTCTCTTTCTGATGTCTCCAGGGATATGATATCACATCCCTTCAAATATTCTCTGAGGGATTACACGCTGAACAAGAGCAGGAAATGGAGTACACTAGTTGCCCAGGGCTAGTACATGTACCTCTCCTGGGATTGGGGTCTGGGATCAGCCTCACCCAACCACAGGGGTTGCAAGTGGGAGAGGTGATTCTCCCAAGGAAATCTGAAGGACTATTATTAGAATGGGACGTGGACCCCAGGGAGGGCAAAAATAACTCTGCCCATAACAGAGACGATGATTTCTTGAGGTGACATACTGGAATCTCTATGCTGGATGTGGTTGATGGGCCCGCAGCATTTACACCAGTGGTCCTTCCTCTGCTACAGACGCTGAGAAAATAGAGCTACACTTACATCCCAGATTGCACGCAGCTAGGATTCTGGGTACAAATTAGGTCCTGCCACTTAGAGGCATTTCTACGAGATTTGCAAAGTGGAAGTGAGGTGGAGATCATGCCATATTCTTGTTGCTTTGGGCTGTTTGCTTCTGGCAAACAAAGCCGTAAGATGCCAATATCCAGTCCCCAGGCTCAAGGATGTTGAGAGGAAATTGTAGAGGCAACAATGGCAGAATTCCACATTCCGGTGTCCAGGTTAGTGTGGTGGCAGCAGCCCTGTGGTCCCAGCTTTCTGGTCCCTTGCTACCTGGATTGTAGCAAGACAAGTATGTCCTAGAACTCAACCTTCTTAAGGGTGACAGAGGTAATGGCCCCCCTTGAGCCTGCTCCTCCCACCCACCCAGGGATTTGGTTATTGCTCACTAATATTTGTACTGAATCCATTCTGATCTAAACACTGGAAGTGGTTGTGTTTCCTCACCCAATCCCTGACTGATACACCTGTGTGGCTTGAAGAAGCACCTGTATGGTTTGATTCTTTTTTTTTTTTGTATGGTTTGATTCTGATATGACCTCTCCCCTCCTTGAGAATTGCTGAGGTAAAAGAATAATGACATGGTTCGGGATACACTGAGATAAAAGGAAATTACAAAGTTGCCAATACTGTAGTCTGATTTTCTGCTCTCCTTCCTTAATGTGCATGAGTCTATAACCCAAAAGTCTGCCTCAAGAGATTGCCACTATTTCCAGCCTTAGAGAGTCATGCTTTCCTGATTATTCAAATAGAATGACTCTAGCCTCTATTCCACATTCTCTGGTGACCACCCTCAAAAAAAGCTCCTAAGATTTTTCAAGGGACTCATCAGTCCTCTGGACACGTAAAAAAATTTCTGTCTTCACTCTGTTTTCACCACTATTTTTGTTCCTTGCTGGACCACCTCATTCCTTCATTTCTCAAAAAATACTGCACCGTTAACCTCAAACTCTGTGTGCAGCAGATTTTACTAAAGATGTGAGGCTCAGAATCACCACACTCTACAGTCTGGGCTATAGCTCCAAATTGAACATGACATATCAGTGTCCCAGATAACCACTTGCATTCTCCCTCCTAAAGACATTTCTTGATGCCCATGTGTTTGCTACCTCCCCCAGGGCGGCCCACTAGCCTACCCCGTCTCTTTGTGCAAATTGAGAGGAAAATGCCTGCTCTGAGTGCAGCTGATGTAAAATATGCCCCAAAAGAACACGTGGGCACCTGGAGATTTGTGCTCCACCTTAACTGGGCAACTGCTACTCCATTCCAGCCAATTGCAGCATTGCAAGAATTCCAGCCAGGGTTACTAGGCATTACAAAAGAAAAGAAAAAAAAAAAAATCCCAGAAACCTAGATTTTTACTTAGAAATCCTCAACTTCATTTGTTAGTAACTAACAGGCAAATCAAAGTATTTATTAAGTACGTACTATATGTCAGGTACTTTCCTAAGCACATTATAGATATTAAGTATTTGGTCTTTATAACAACCTATTAGGTAGTTACTATTATCTCCACTTTACAGATGAGTAAACTGAGGCACAGAGATTAAGTTGTCCGAAGTCATATGGATAATAAATTGCAGAGCAGGATTTGAACTCAGGCATCTGACTCTAGAGACTGCCTTCTTAACTATCATGCTTTACTGCTATGAACTAAATTTGGCCCATGCATTGCAAGTTTTTGATCTTTGTTAGAGACCAGGGCAATCCAACAGAGTTTTCTTTCTTCTTTTTTTTTTTTTTTTTTTTTAAGAGATGGAGGGAAGGATGAGGGCTCTTTTTTTTTTTTTTTTTTAATGAATTTATTTATTTATTTATTTATTTATTTATTTATGGCTGTGTTGGGTCTTCGTTGCTGCTTGCGGGCTTTCTCTAGTTGGGGTGAGCGGGGGCTACTCTTCGTTGTGGTGCACGGGCTTCTCATTGCAGTGGCTTCTCTTGTTGAGGAGCAGGGGCTCTAGTAGTTGTAGCACGCAGGCTCAGTAGTTGTGGCTCGGGGGCTCTAGAGCGCAGGCTCAGTAGTTGTGGCACATGGGCCTAGTTGCTCTGTGACATGTGGGATCGTCCCAGACCAGGGACTTAACCTGTGTCCCCTGCATTGGCAGGCGGATTCTTAACTACTGTGCCACCAGGGAAGTCCCCCCAATAGTTTTCTGCAATGATGGAAATGTTCTACTCTGTGCTGTCCAATGTGCTAGCCACTAGCCACGTGTCTGTTGAGTACCTGAAATGCGGCCGGTGCAACTGAGGAACTGAATTTTTAATTTTATTAAATTTAAATAATCTTGTGTGACTGGTGCCTACTGTATTGGACAATGTGACTCTAAACTCTTTTCCTCTCTCAAGCTGTCAGTTTTTTCAGTACCTTAATTTTTTCAATTTAATTTTTCAGTGTCTTAATTCCTACCATTTCCTCCTGGCAGAGCATTTTATTGCTCTCGCTTTTTTTTCAATTAACTTTTTTTTTTTTTAAATAATACTTTTTAAAAAAAAATTTTATTTATTTATTTATTTTTGGCTGTGTTGGGTCTTCGTTTCTGTGCGTGGGCTTTCTCTAGTTGCAGCGAGCGGGGGCCACTCTTCATCGCAGTGCGCGGGCCTCTCGCTGTCGCGGCCTCTCTTGTTGCGGAGCACAAGCTCCAGACAAACAGACTCAGTAGTTGTGGCTCACGGGCCTAGTTGCTCCGCGGCATGTGGGATCTTCCCAGACCAGGGCTCAAACCCGTGTCCCCTGCATTGGCAGGCAGATTCTCAACCACTGCGCCACCAGGGAAGCCCTCAATTAACTTTTATTGGAGTATAGTTGATTTACAACGTTGTGTTAGTTTCTGTTGTACAGCAAAGTGAATCAGTTATACATATACATATATACACTCTTTTAGATTTCCTTCCCATTTAGATCATCACAAATCGTTGAATAGGGTTCCCTGGGCTATACAGTAGGTTCTCATTAGTTATCTATTTTATACATAGTAGTGTATATATGTCAATCCCAATCTCCCAATTCGTTCTCTTTGTTTTTTTCTTTCTTTTTTTTTTGGGTGAAGTTGAAAAAAATAGTTTTATTGCTTTGCCAAGCAAAGGGGGCCACAGAGGGCTAATGCTCTCAAAGCTGAGTGTTCCGACCTGGAGGGGATAGTGAGGAGTTTTATAGTAATGGTTCAAAGAGGAGGGCGTGGTCAGCACATGGACCTTCTTCTGATTGGTTGGTGGTGAGGTAAGTAGGAATCAGCATCATCAACCTTCTGGTTCCAACCAGTCCGTGGTCTACGTGCTTGCGGCAGCACACAGTTAACTTCTCCCACCTGGTGGGGGTTTCAGTATGTGGTTTCAGGACTTAATGAAGCTCAAGTTCGTGATGTCTCATCACAGAAAGAATTCAGTGAGAGACAAAGTGCTAGGTAAGAAGTGGATTTATTTAGAGAGAAACACACCCCACAGACAGAGTGTGGGCCATCTCAGAAGGGGAGAGTGGCCTCTATGTTTTTTTAAAAAGATTTTGTCCCCTTCCTTTTTTTAACCATGCTCTGGTGGGGCTGGGGGAGGTGGCACTTTAAAAAAAATATTTATCTATTTGGCTGCGCCGGGTCTTAGTTGCAGTGTGTGGGATCTTAGTTGCGGCATGTGGGATCTAGTTCCCTGACCAGGGGTCAAACCCGGGCCCCCTGCACTGGGAGCACAGACCATTAGCCACTGGACCACCAGGGAAGTCCCAAGGTGGCATTTTTTATATTCGTAGATTCATGGGGTCCAACGAGCTATTTTCCTCCGTGGAAGAATTACTGCTCAGATAGGAATCATGCTACTCTCCCAGGGGTAGAAATGCAACAGCCGTGGGTTTTATTTTCTAGACAGCATTTTCCCCTCTTTGATGTATACTGATAAATATAAAAAAGATTATAAAGACATACACCAAAATGTTAATGGTTATGTTTAGGTAGAAGAATATATTATCTATATTTTCTTTCTTGTGCCTTTAAAAAGTTTCTACAACAAACAAGTAGGCCTTTTGAAATAATTTAAAAATAGTTATAAAACAATTCTCTTTGGAATTCCCAGGTGGTCAGCAAAGGAAAGCCTCAGGAAGGGAGGCTCACAGAGGCCCAGAGAGCCACCAGTCCTGGTGGGGGAGAGGCTGCAAGATGTGGGGGAGGGGTGGGGAGAGGGGATTGGAATTTAATAATCAAGACATGAGGTATGGCTTTAACCAAAATTGGGTTAAAAAGACGTTGAGAAGGGAGAGGAAGAGAAGAAGTAAAAGTTAAATCCTCCAAGTCCATAACAGGAAGCCCGTGGGTAATACCTGCAAATGAAATTTCAAGAAACACCAGTATAAGCTTGTTATTAGATATATGGGGGTAATTACTAGAAGAAACAGCTAAAAATGAGTTAAAAGTGGTTGAATCTGAGGAGCTAGACTTGGGGTGGGAGTGTGGGAGCAGAGGGCTGCTGTTTTACCTTTAAGCGTTTTCTTTTATTTGACTTTTTAGCTTTTTAGCTCTGTATTTATTTTATCAAAGATAAAAATGTTATTTTATTTTATTTTTAAAATTCTTTTTAAAATTATTTTTTGGCCACGCCCTGCAGCATATGGGATCTTAATTTCCCCAACCAGGGATCAAACCTGCACCCTCTGCAGTGGAAGCACGGAGTCTTAACCACTGGACTGCCAGGGAAGTCCCTCAAAGATAAAAATTGTAATGGAATTAAAAAAAAATTCCCTTCAATGATCGGAAAACAGGTGTGGCACTGCCTTGGCTCTCTCTCCTCCCAGTGATGTCAAGTGGATCCCTGCTTCCTCCTCTCATCCTGGTTGGGCCACATTTTTGTTGGGCACAGTGACCAAGATAGGACATCTCACCCACGCAGGCTGAATGACTAAGAGGGTGGGAAAGGACTCCCCCGCACATCCCTGTGGCTCTGACAGCCACATGGCAAAGGCCTTTTCCACAAAAAAGTCAAATGGCTGAGGCTGACACAGCAGCAAGACATTCACTCTCGGGAGGAACCCTAAGGCCAGAGGACAGTGCCAGGAGAGTAGAGGAGGGAAAGAGCCCAGGGTGTGGTTCTGTCAATTAATTACTTTGACCCTGCACGTCCCACTGGGGCCCAGTGGTGAGCGAGCTGCAGCTGGAGGTGGGAGAGCTTCAGGTAGACAGATAGGACTTAGTGTTCGCTGGGCTTTCTGCTAAAGAACCCAGGGACCAGGACAAATTAACAACATCCATCCAGCCCTTCTCCCCCGCCCCCTGCCCCACCCCCACTGGAAGCAGACCACCTAAGGAAGGCAGGACCAGGTGCTTGGGCAAAGCTCCCCTCCTGCTTCTCCACTTTCTTCCCTCTAGAAGCCCAGCCCAGGAGTTCTACTGGGAAACACTGATTTTGTGTGTGTGTGTTAAAATATACATAACATAAAGTTTACCATTTTAACCATTTTTAAGTGTGCAGTTCAATGACATTAAGTACATTGATAGTGTTGTGCAACTATCACACCATCTATATCCAGAACTTCTTCATCTTCCCCAACTGAAGTTCTGTGTCCATTAAACACTAACTCCCATTCTCTGGTAACCATCATTCTACTTTCTGTCTCTATGAATTTGACTATTCTAGGAACCTCATATAAGTGGACTCATATAATATTTGTCTTTTTGTGACTGGCTTCTTTCATTTACCATAATGTCCTCAATGTTCATCCATGTTGTAGCATATTGCAGAATTTCCTTCCTTTTTAATACTGAATGATATTCCATTGTACATGTATACCACGTTCAGTTTACCCATTCATCTGTCAACAGACCCTTGGGTTGCTTCCACCTTTTAGCTACTGTGAATAGTGCTGCTATGAACATTGATGTGCAAATATCTGTTCCAGTTCCACTTTCACTTTTTTTGAGTATACACCAGAAATGGAATTGCTAGATGATATGGTAATTCTATGTTTAATTTTTTGAGGAATTGTCACACCATTTTCCATAGCAGGTACATCATTTTCCATTCCTACCAGCAATAACAAAAGAGTCCCAATTTCTCCACACCCATCCAATGCATGTTATTTCTTATTTTTCTCTCTTTTTTTTTTTTTTTTTAACTAATAGCCATTCTAATGGGTGTGAGCACTGACTTTTTCCCCTCTTCTCTCCTAGTCTTTCTCCATATGGCAGTGGTTTAGTTATAATGACGACTATGTGTTGAATTAGGCTGAGCTGGCTGGAGATGCCAAGGCTGCACTGGGAGATACTGAGCTAGCCTGTGACTGGTAGGCAGGACTAAGGGAGACGGGGTTTACCACCTTGCAGCCTTGTCCTGAAACAGACTTGAGGGATGGTTAATGGCACTGACATCAGAGCCAGAGCCTGGTTCAAGTCCTCACCCTGATTCTTCCCAGCCATGTGACCTTGAGCAAAACATCAGCCTTTCTAAATCACAGCTTCTTCCTCCAAACCAATGGAATAACACTGAAACCTCCCTTCTAGGGCAGTTCTGAGGATTAGGTGACAATGTCCAGAATATAGTAGGTACTCAATAAATGTTATCTATTTTTATTTACTCTTGCCAGGAAATTTTATAGCTTTTAGGCCCACCCAAATGGCACCAGGGCCTCTGCTATGGACTTAAGGATGGTATCCCCCCACCCCAAATTCATATGTTGAATCCTAACCCCCAATGTGATGGTATTAGGAGGTGGGATCTTTGGGCCTTTGGGAGGTGACTGGGTCATGAGGGTGGAGCCCTCATGAATGAAACTAGTGCCCTGATAAGAATAGACTCCAGAGAGATACCTCACCATGTGGTTAAAGTGAGAAGATGGCTATCTCTGAACCAGGAAGCATGTTCTCACCAGACACTGGATTGCTGGTGACTTGATCTTGGATTTCTCAGCCTCCAGAACTGTGAGAAATAAATTTCTGTTGTTTATAAGCCACCCAGTCTATGGTATTTTGTTATAGCAGCCCAAGCTAAGACAGCCTCCTTTCCACATTTGGTTTACAAATATTTATGGAATGCCTGCTGTGCACCAAGCACCATGCTAGGCACAGAGAATACAATGATAAACAAGAGCAGACGAGGCCCAGCTGTCATGGAGTTTATAATCTAGTGAAGGAGAAAGACTTCAGTTAAATAATCACCTTATTTATAAATAAAGTTATTATAAGTAAATAAGTGAATGTATGGTTACAAAATAAGATAAGTGCAAAAAAAAAAAAATAAGATAAGTGCTGTTGTGGCAGAGTCTAGTGGTCCCTCAATGCCCATTCTCTCCTCCTTTATGAGTAACAGAATCCTCCACTTCCAAGTGAATATATGCTTACCTAGAATAAACATTATATTTACCATTCTTGCTACTAGAAGTGGTCACGTGGCTAAATTCTGCCCAATGGGATGTAAGCAGAAGTGGTATGCACAACTTCCAGGAAATGTCTTTAAAGGGAGGAGAATTGCCTGTTCCCCCTCTTTCTTCTTTCCTCTTGAGGGAATGTGGACAAGATGGCTGGAGCTCCAGCTGCTCTTTTGGACCATGAGGTAACTTTGAGAATGAAAGTGGAACAATAAGATAAGCCTGTGTCCCTGGCACCATGGACCCAGGACTTCAGAACACAAGAGAGAAATGAGCTTTGATTTTGTTTAAGTCACTGTTATTTGGAGCTTTCCTGTGATCTGCAGCTATAACAAGAAGATATGTATTTCTGTAAACATATATAACATGGAATCTGACCCATACTGGGGGGCTTCCTTGAGGAAGAGATGCTTGGATTGAGTTAGCCAAGAATAGAGTGGGATGGAAAAGATTTTCAAGCAGAGGGAAAATCCCATGCAAAGGCCCTAAAGTGGAAAGGAACTTGGTATGTTGAAAAGAAGAGAAGGAAGGTCAGGGTGGCTGGGACAGACAAAGCAAGGAGGGAAGTGGCACAAAATGAGGTCAGAAAGATGACCACCATAGTGCCCCATAAGCCTGTTAAGGCTTTTGATCTTTATCCCAAGAGTAATAAGGAGCCATTGAAGGGATTTCAGTGAGAGGTTATTGGATTAGATTTGCTCTCCCCATGGCTGGTAGTTCCATCCACTTGGAACATAGTTACCATCCCCTCAAACCCAGAATATCCTTGAGGCCGGAACCGAATATTGTTTACTTGTGGATAAGTTTAGGGTTTTTTGTTTTATTTTGTTTTGTTTTACTATTTTATTGTTGTGGGAAAATATATAACATAAAATTTGCCATTTTAACTACTTTTAGGTACGCAATTCAGTAGCTTTAATTACATTCACAAAGTTGTGCAACCATTACCACTATATAATTCCTTTTTTTTTTTTTTTTTTGAGGATGAACTTTTGCGTTTATTAATCATTTAACAACCGAGTGTTGGATTGCACTGCATCATTGCAGCAGTCATTGCGGGTGAATTCCTAGAAAGTGGGCTGTGGTCTGTGAGGAGGGGTTGACCAAGTCTGAGACAGCTGGGGCCAGCCTGAGGAATCTCACACCTAGGCCAGCAGGTTTGCCAATCTGTCAGCTGTCACCAGACAGGTCATCTGGTGTGTCTTTACTTACGAGGAAGAATTTATGCCCTGAACTGGGTAGAGTCCAGAGTTAACTGATGTTTGATCACTTCCAGGATTTTAGGAAAACATTCTGCTCTCATTGATCTACCAGAGAGTGCCAGAGATGCAGAGAACCGATTTTGTCTGTGTTTATCAACCTGGGGCAAACAGTTCTCTCAATGTACACAGTAGAGTGTCCAGGACACATGAGGCCCCAAGACAGACAAGGGGCATCTGCCTGGAGCATCTACTTGACTTGATGGGAAATAATTTGTATGCTTTTATTATTTATTTATTTACTTTGGCTCCGCCAGGTCTTAGTTGCAGCACATGGAATTTCGTTGCAGCACACAGGGATCTTTAGTTGTGGCATGCGGGCTCATAGTTGCAGCATGCATGCGGGATCTAGTTTCCCAACCAGGGATCGAACCCTGGCTCCCTGCATTGGGAGCGCGGAGTCTCACCCACTGGACCACCAGGGAAGTCCCTGCATGCTTTTATTTTTAAATAAATTTCATGTATTATGAGACAGAAAGTAACTTATGATGAAGTTTAAGGGTAAAATGGGAAGCTTTGAAGAAATCATACTTGCTGCTTTGGGCCTTACTCTCCAATTTCCAGGAATGTTTGTCCCTTTCCCTGCTGATACTGGTATTTTGGTATAGCACAGTACTTATGAATAGACTCTCAAGCCAAATGGCCCAGAGTCAGACTCTTCTCTGATACTTCTTAGGTATGTCATCTTGGGGAAATTATGAGTCTCTGTTTCCTAATCCATAAAACAAGAAGAATGATTGTACCTAATTCACAGAGTTATTTATATGTTTAATACTTGTAAAATACTTAGCACATACCAATGATTCATTTAAAGCATTACTATTGGTATTAATAGTAGTATCAGTTGGAAATGTTTCAGACCTTTGGCTTTTTTCAAAGTTTTTAAAATTAGATGGGAATTCCCTGGCGATCCAGTGGTTAGGACTCTGCGCTTCCACTGCCAGGGGCCCAGGTTTGATCCCTGGCTGGGGAACTAAGAACCCTCAAGCCGCGAGGTGCGGCCAAAAAAAAAATTTTTTTTTTAAACTTAGAGTATAGCAGTACTCTCTGCTGATTGTAAAATATTCAAATATAGAAGCAAATATAGGAAATCATGAAATTTCCTGTTCCGCCTAAATTCCGGTGACTAGACCAGAGGTAAACACAGATAACTGTTAGGTATATATTCCTCCTCTGAACATTTTTTTTAAATTGTACAATCATTTATTGAGCACCAGCCGTGTACTTTGTACCACTGTTACATTTTCAGTCTCATTCTTCAGTTGTGCTTTAGGGCATCTTGGCTCTGTTGCTGATGGTGCCTTTTTAAAAAAAAATTATTCATTTTTTTTATTATTAGTTGTTTCTTTTTGGCTGCGTTGGGACTTTGTTGCAGCTCATGGGCTTCTCTCTAGTTGTGGCATGCAGGCTTAGTTGCTCCGAGGCATGTGGGATCTTAGTTCCCCGACCAGGGATCAAACCCGAGTCCCCTGCATTGGAAGGCAGATTCTTTACCACTAGACCACCAGGGAAGTCCCTGATGGTGCCTTCTTCCAGAAACTTGTGACAGGTGGCATCGCTGAGAATGAGTGGCAAAGACTGTCGCCAGACCCAAAGCTATAAGCAGCGGCCACTCTGCCTACAATGCGGTCTAGGAAAGTCACCTTGACAAAGGATCTTTTATGGAGAACGTAATCTGATGAAACTTTGAGAGACTAGGGTGCTCCAGGAAAAAATGGTCTCGGTGTACTTCTTTGGTTCTGCTTGACTTCAGGCTTCCGTCTTCATCTCATGATTTCATACTTATGTGCAAAAGTAGGATGATTGAAGGTTGAAGGCTGACTGAAGCTGCTAGTTCTGTTTTTAATTTATTTTTTATTGAAGTATAGTTGATTTACAATGTTGTCTTAATTTCTGCTGTACAGCAAAGTGACTCAGTTATACACATACATACATCCTTTTTTATATTCTTTTCCATTATGGTTTATCCCAGGATATTGAATATAGTTCCTTGTGCTATAGTGTAAAGCTGCTAGTTCTTTAACTTCATTTCCCCTGTTCCATCCCCTCCCTCTCTACTCACTGAGAAGGCAAAGTAGACAGGGTCTCCAGACTCTCCTCAACAGTCACTTTCTCCAGGCAGCCTTCCTATGCCTTCCACCCAGGGTGAATCATGTGGCCTCCCACCTACTTGCATGGTATCCTCTAAACTTTGTTGTGAATCCAGTTACACTGGATTATGATGCTTGTTTGTCTGTGTTCTTCACTAAATCACATCTTCTTGAGGACAGAAAATATTCCTGTTTTCTTTTTATACATAGGTCCTAGCATATGGCACATAATATTTACTAAATGAAAATATATTGAATAGATGGTAGGAGTGGTCATTTGTTTACAAAGATGGCTGCAATAATTTTTCCCATCCTTATATGCAAGTCCCTTTGCAAAGTGACTTTGTACCTCCCATCAAGGAATGGGAAGTATTCCTTCACTCCTTGAATCTGGGCTTGGTCAATGAGACATTAGAAAATACGATGTAAGCAGAAACCTGCAAAGTGCTTGTGCAAAAGGGCTTACCCCCTTTTGGCTGTGGCTGTAACCCTGAGGCCAAGATGTGAACAAGCCTGAGCTGTCTCAATGGAGAGGCCATATGTAGGAGAACTGAAGATGCCCAGCCAGCAGCCTGCCTATGTCCCACTGGCCAACTGCCAGACATGTGAGTGAGGCCATCTTAGACCATTCAGTCCCAGTTAAGACCCCAGATGACTACAAATAGATGAATGACTCCAGGCAAGGTCAGCAGAAGGACCAAGCATCAGAATGTTCATCACATAGAGTCCCCGTGAAAACATCCCTGGATGAAGCATTCCAGCAACAACAGCAAAATACCTCTAGCAGCTTTGAGATACATGGGAAGTAAGGTGACTTAAAACTTAGATTTGATGATAGTAATGTTTTCACAGATATATACATATGTCAAAGCTTATAAATTTTTATACTTTAAATATGTGCATCTTATCATATGTCAATTATACCTCAATAAAACTGTCAAAAATTTGTTAGAGAAAGTAAATATAAGCTTGGATTTTACTAATTTAGGGACAGTGGTGTGCTGGAACTGGCTCACGCAGCTTGTGAGAGCTGATGGTTATATTTTCAGTGAGCCAGTTGTTAAATTATGACATCATTAACAATTAATTTATATATACTTATTATATTTTTAAAAAAGTAAAAACTACTAAAACTCATTTTACTATTATCTATGTTTGTGAGGTTATTTCCATCTATTTTATTTTATTTATCTATTTTTTAAAATTTATTTATTTATTTATTTTTGGGGCTGTGTTGGGTCTTCGTTGCCACGTGAGGGCTTTCTCTAGTTGCGGAGAGCACGGGCTACTCTTTGTTGCGGTGCATGGTCTTCTCATTGCGGTGGCTTCTCTTGTTGCGGAGCACGGGCTCTAGGCACGCGGGCTTCAGTAGTTGTGGCATGTGGGCTCAGTAGTTGTGGCTCGCGGGCTCTAGAGCGCAGGCTCAGCAGTTGTGGTGCAAGGGCTTAGCTGCTCCGCGGCATGTGGGATCTTCCTAGCCCAGGGCTCGAACCCGTGTCCCCTGCACTGGCAGGCGGATTCTTAACCACTGCGCCACCAGGGAAGTCCCTACATCTATTTTATATGCATGGTAAAAATATTATATAATGGTGTGCTGTTGCCCCTCTCTTCCCTACTCCATGTCCAGTGATGTCATGTTGAAAGCTTCGAATTGGCCGTGATGGAAGTATTTACACCATGGAAATTGTAAAAAACTACAAATAAGGGCCTTTTTTTCTCCTCAGAGAACCAGTTGTTAAACATTTATTAGCACTGAGCTATTTAGGGATAACCCAAAGGAGAATAAAAATAGATGTATCTTTTAAATCAACAATAGAGAATTTATATATCCATATATAGAGAACAGAGTTAAATAAATAATTAGAGGAAAATGTGTAGCTTTGTAATAAGACAATAAATTTGGTTGCTTCAAGCCACGAAATTTGTAGTAATTTGTTATAGCAGCAATAGGAAACTAATACACAACGGAAGAGACAAAATTATTATTATTTATAGATGGTATAATCATCTATATATAAACCCAACAGAATCAAGTTCTTAGAGATAAACAGAATTTAGCAATAAGGCCAGATAGAAGATCAACATACGAAACTCAATAATAAGGACTTCTCTGGTGGTCCAGTGGTTAAGACTCTGCGCTCCCAATGCAGGGGCACAGATTTGATCCCTGGTTGGGGAACTAAGATCCCGCATGCCTCATGGTGCAGCCAATAAATAAATATATTTTTTTAAAAGACTCAATAATAATAAACAGATGACTGGATAAACAAAATGTGGTGCTTACATCCAATGGAATATTAATTAGCCCTTAAGAGGAGTGAAATTCTTTTTTTGTTGTTGTTGTTGAAGTATAGTTGATTTACAATGTTGTGTTAATCTCTGCTGTACAGCAAAGTGACTCAGTTATACATACATATATTCTTTTTCATATTCTTTTCCATTATGGTTTATCACAGGATATTGAATATAGTTCCCTGTGCTATACAGTAGGACCTTGTTGTTTATCCATTCTATATGTAATAGTTGGTATCTGCTAATCCCAAACTCCCAATCCATCCCTCCCCACCCACCCCCTTGGCAACCACAAGTTTGTTCTCTATGTCTGTGAGTCTGTTTCCTTACAGAGTTTCTAATGACCTTTTGTCAGCCTCACTCTTAGAAATAAATGGATAGATAAGGATCAGACATTTGATGGAGCTCAGGTGAAACAGAGACAATGCAGAGAAGATACTTTACAAAAAGCCCAACTATGATTAATATTCCCAGAGTGCTTGGAGAGACATCACATGTATGAAATAAGAACAGGATGATTTTTTTTTAAAATTTATTTTATTTTTTTATTTACTTATTTATTATTTTTTGGCTGTGTTGGGTCTTTGTTGCTGCACGCGGGCTTTTCTCTGGTTGCCGTGAGCGGGGGCTAGTCTTCGTTGCAGTGCGTGGGCTTCTCATTGCGGTGGCTTCTCTTGTTGTGGAGCACGGGCTCTAGGTGCATGGGCTTCAGTAGTTGTGGCTCGCAGGCCACAGAGCTCAGGCTCAGTAGTTGTGGCGCACAGGCCCAGTTGCTCCACGGCATGCGGGACCTTCCCGGACCAGGGCTCGAACCCGTGTCTCCTGCATTGGCAGGCGGATTCTTAACCACTGTGCCACTGGGGAAGCCCCAGGATGATTTTTTAAAGGAACATTTAGCAAATAAGAAGTTTTTCTTTAAAAGTTTTTCTTTAAAGCAAAAATATGTAAACAAAATACATTGGAAGGTAAGGCTAAAGAAATCTAAAATGGAGAGAGAGGGTGGGGAGAGTGGAGAGGAGAGAGACAAGATTACTTGTTTAGAGAGTCCAACAACTAAATAATAGGAGTTTCAGGAAGTAGGAGAACAGAGAAAACTAATTGGGAGGAAATATTAAAGCACAAGATAATTTCCCAGAATTAAAGGATGAGTTTTCAAATGGAAAGGACTGACCAATTACCCGGCATGATTATTGAGGAAAGACCCACACCCAAGCCAATCTTCATGAAATTTCAGAGCACTGGAGACAATGGAACTGTTAAGAGAAATAAAACAGGTCTCACACAAAGTGTCAGGAATCAGAATGATACTGAATATATCATAATAAATATTGGCAGCTAGAAGACAATGGAGAAATGTCTTCAAAATTCTGAGGAAAAGTTGATTTCTAACCTAAAAGTCTAGTCAAACCATAATTCAAATGTGAAGGTTAATAAATACATATTTGAACATGCGTGGTCTCCAAAAATGTATCTCCCATGCAAGTAAATTTCTCAGGAATCTCCAGGAGGATGATCTCCACCACAATGAGGATACCATGGGTCCATGTAACAGGGGCTCCAACATAAAGTAGAGACCAAGGATGTACATGTAAGGAAGTCCAGTTTTTCAGTGGATGCTAGGAGTTACTAATATATTTTGGAGCAGGAGGATGGAAAGCTTCAGAGGCAATATCACCAAGACAGCTGTGTTTGACTGTGCTGAGAGCAGTTTTAGACTCTCTCTAAACTGCTCTCAGAGCAGTTTTAGAGCTGCTGCAGACTTTGAGCATGTGATAGGTACATAGAAAACCAACCAGCAGAACAAAGCAAGGTCATTTTAATGTCAGGGAAAACAGAAAGTTGTGGTTAAAGAAAGGATATTTAAACATAGCATATTACTATATGACTCAGCTGTAAACGATGTTACACGGTTATAACAAGTTAAGGACTTGAGTATCAATTTTTTTAAATTGTAAAACTATATTGGGAGGATGAGGAAGGATGTGTTTATGTGTCTACATCTGGTGTAAAATAGAGCAAAATCCTATTTCTATGGTAAAAAGTCAGTAGATAATATATAAAATAGGAACATTTTAAAATGACAGAGTAAATATCTTAATATCCAGAAGAAAGAGCTAAGAGGGTGCAAGTGGTGGCTTGTGGGGAGTGGGGCTTGAGGTCAGAGAAGGATAGAGCAAGGGATTGCTGAACCTTATTATAAACCTTATAGTTTTATTTTATTTTAAAATTTATGCACTTATATTACTTTAAAAAGTCAATTCTCCCTAAAATCTATCCATAAATTAAATGCAATTCCAGCCAAAATGCCATCAGGATTTTTTGAGAAACTGCACAAACTTACTCTTTTTAGAATAACTAAATTTATTTTGGAAACAGAGCAACAGAGGGGACTAGCTCAATCAGATTTTACGCTATAATATAAAGCCATAGGCATAAAACCAGAATGGTGATGCTGTGGGAATAGGTACCTGAACCAGAGGAACAGAATAGAGCTCAGAAACAGACCCACACACCTATGGGAATTTGATATAAGGTGAAAATGACACCACAAGTCAATATGGAAAGGACGAATTATTCCATAGATGATGTCAGGGAAACTGTCTCACTATTTGGAGAAAAATAAAGTATGATTCCTATCACCTACACTAATCTGCACTCCAGGGGAATTAAATACCTATACGTGAAAGATGAAAAACCACAGGGAAAAAAAAAAGAGAGAAGGAAGTGAACTAGAAAAATGGGCAAATGCTGTCAATAGGTAATTCACAGAAGTGGAAATGCAGATGACTCACAAGCGTAAGAAGAGATGTTCAAACTCACTGGTATCAATGAAATGCAAATTAAAACAAGGAGATATCATTTGGTATCTACAGAGGGACAAAATGAGAGTTAGAAAATCTCAGGTGATAAGGAGAATCACAGAAATGAAAATCCTTTTGTCATTCTGGGAGTGCAAACTGGTACAGATGTTCTGGAAAGAAATCTGACAGAATTGGGGACATCAAGGATGCAAAGACTCAACAGCCAGCAATCCCAACCTGGGGTACGTACTCCAGAGAGTTTTCAGGTCCATAAAGAAACATGTACAAGGATGTTCACTGCACCTCTGTTGTGAAAATGAGTTGGGAACATCCGTGGTGCCATCACTCGTGGAATATTTGTGTGCATCCCGTGTTAAGGTTCTTCAGTAGGAGGATCTATGAGCTAGATGTACATGCAGCAGCATGTGTTGAGTACAGAAACAAAGGAAACCAAAAAAGATCCTTAGACCAATACAATTATGTAAATTTAAGACACATGCACAGAGCAGCAGTATGTGCTTTATAAGAATACATACATATCCAAGGGCATATTTCAAACACGTAAAGGTGGGTGTTTCTGTGGAAGGGGATGGAGAATGTATACCAAGGATAATGGAGGGGTTAAAATAAGCAAAGGGCCTTGCTTACAGAATCATGTTCTCTCTGAACTGAGGAATCTGATGAACTTAACTCAGCATGCAAGGCATCCCCAGCCCCCAACATTTTCAGCAAAAGTCTCAGTGGAAAGTCTTGAGGATTTTGCAACATAATTCTAAAGTTTTTCTGGAAGGAGAAATAATGAAGAAAAGTTAAGAAAACTTTGAAAAAGAAGAACATCTAGGGATGACTTGGCCTACCAGATAATAGAATGTATAAATAATGCAGCAGTCACTAGAACAGTATGTTACTGGCACAGGAATAGACAGAAGAATCAATAGAACAGAAAAGAAAGGGCAGAAATAGACCGAAGAACTTAGCAAAACCTACTAGATGCTTAGAGTGGCATTTCAATCAGTGAGGGAAATGCTGGATTTTACAACAAATGACTAACGATTTTTGGAGGAAATGAGAAAATATGCACAGCAATAATTAAGTAGATATACAGGGTTTGAATGCCAGTTTTGCCACTGATTAGCTGTGTAATTGCAGGCGAGATGCTTAACCTCCTTAAGCCTCATTTCTCCCATATTTAAAAATGGGGTAATAAAAGTGACAACCTCATGTGATGATGAGGATTAAAAGAGATAATGGGTGTTGAAAAATAAAAACGTGGTGCCTATCACACAAAACGTGCTTTGTAAATGTTAGCTATTATTATTTCTACCCTATACCACATGCAAAGTAATGTACAAAATGAGACCATAAACATTCCAGGAAGAAAATAAATGAGAATTATTATAAATTTGGGGAGCAGAAGGGCTTTCTAAATATTACCCTAAGGGTGGAAAACATGAAGGGAAAGATAACAATTCTGACTACCAAAAAAACAACACAAACTTCTTTATGCCAAATCCCACCACAGAGTTAGAACACAAATGGCAAACTGGGGGAAATATTTGCAATATGTACAGTAGACAAATGGTTAATTGTCTTACTAATCAACAAGGGAAAGATGGGAACAGCAATAGAAAAATACACTAAGAACATTAAAATTAAACAAGCAAAAAGAGATTACAAATACCTAAATAGAGGGGGAAATGTTCAATCTTCCTAATAAAAAATGCAAATTAAAGTGGAATCATTTTTCATATATCAAATTAGTGTGATAGATTTCTATGATAATATTCACTTCTACTAATCAAGAAATGTGAAGGACTGAAGCTGATTGGTCAAGGAACAAACACCTTATCTGAAGGGAGCCAATCCACCAACAGGTGAGCTATTTGTGGTTTATGTGGCCAAGTTAGAAAAGATGAGCTTGACCTAACATAGTTCTCTCTTGGGAAATAACACAGAGGGAAGTTGTTCATCAAAGGTAGCCAATGGGATGGAAGCACCATGTGTAATCAAGGATGGTGCAGCATGTTTGCAGGCACGTGTGAGCCAGAGTTGGGAAGAAATAAGATCAGGGGAAGACAGTTCTGAGGGAGCTAGAAGAAGGCTGAGCAGATGTCCCTATAGCAGCAGATAAACCATCACGGAGGGATTGAGAGGATCACTGGTCCCAAAATGACTGGCTCCTGCCCTTCTTTGAGACTGCTGGCTCATTTTTGCTTTTCTCCAAGCTATCTTTACACTAAACTTTCATTTACCTTGAGCTATTTCAGTGTGAGGTTTTGTTTGTTTGTTTGTTTTTTGGCTGCTCTGCGTGGCTTGTGGGATCCTAGTTCCCTGACCAGGGATCGAACCCAGGCCCTTGGCAGTGAGAGCATGGAATCCTAACCACTGGACTGCCAGGGAACTCACAACCTTGAGCTGTTTCTTTTTCTTACAACCAGAGGACCTCTGACTAGAACACAACACCGCTGAGACAGAGACAAAATGGTTGCTTTCATAGATGTGGAGTCCAATATCAGACAACTTAAAAAACAGATCCAGTAATTCCACATCTTGCTTTGATTCTCAGGATAAAATCATGGATGGACTGTAACAGTTTCTTTAAGAAGTGAAGATATAATCAACATATAATATTGTGTAAGTTTAAGGTGTACAACATGTTGATTTCATACATTTGTATTGCAATACAATTGCCATTGTTAGCTAACAACTCTATTGCATCACATAATTATCATTTCTTCTAGTGACGGGAACAATTAAGATCTAGTCTCTCAGCAAGTTTAAGTTTACAGTACAGTTTTGTTGTCTATAGTCCCTATACTGTGTATTAGTTCTCCAGGACTTATTTATGTACTAATTACAGTTATGTACCTTTAAACAACATCTCTCCCATTCCGCCACCTCCCAGCCTTTGGTAACTATCATTCCAGTCTCTGTTTTTTCAAGTTTGTTTTTGTTTTTTTAAGATTCCACATATAAGGGATATTATACAGTATTTGCCTTTCACTGTCTGACTTATCTCACTTAGCATAATGTTCTCAAGGTCCATCCTTGTTTCACAAATAGCAGGAATTCCTTTCTTCTCATGACTGCATATTATTCTGTTTTATATATATATATCTATATATATATATATATGCACACACACAACATATATATATATATACACACACATATATGTATCACATCTTCTTTATCCATCCATCTCTTGATGGAAACTTAGGTCGTTTCCTTATCTTGGTTACTGTGAATAATGCAGCAAAAAACATGGGAGTGCAGATGTCTCTTCAATAACTTGTTTTCATTTCCTTTGGATGTATACCCAGAAATGGGATTGCTGGATCATATGGTAGTTCTATTTTTAATTTTTGGAAACATAACACTTTATTGAGCATTCACTATGTGTACTAAGTGCTTTACTTACATCATACCATTTTATCCACACAACAACCTGAGATTAAAAAATTCCTATGCTTGTTTTATAGATGAAGAAATTGAATCATGGAGAAGTATGGCAGAGACAGTGTTCCTCCCCCAACATTCCACCTGCTCCCCACATTTCCCAGCCCCTTTCAGTTGGGTGGGGCCGGATATGCAGGCAGAATAAAGCCTGTGCATGACTCTCCAGCTCTACTCTCCCCCTGCATGATGCCCAGAAGGACAGTGTCCAGATGGGGTGGTGGAGCCAGCATCAACCGGGTACTTTGATTGTCTTTTGGAGCAGAGTTCCCCACCTCCCCCACTGACCCATATCGCATGTCAGATATACACTATAAATGAGAAATAAATCTTGTTTGTTGTGGTACCAAGATTTCAGGGTTTGGTTTGGTTTTAACTGCAGCACAACCTGGCCACTGTATCATATCCAGGAGGGTCTGGGTAACTTACCCAACGCGACACAGCTAGTACACAGCAGAGTCAGGATTCAAACCCATGTCCGCCTGTGTTCTTTTTAAAAAATTGTGGTAAAATATACATAACATAAAATTTACCATTTAAAGCATTTTTAGGTGTATAATTTTAAATGGCATTAAGTACAATATTGTGCAATCATCAACCACTTTCCATTTCCAGAACATTTTTATCATTCCAAAGAGAAACTCTGTACCCAGTAAATAGTAATTCCCCATTCCTTTCTCCGTTGGCCCCTGGTGACCATTATTCTACTTTCTGTCTCTATGAATTTGCCTATTCTAGGTACCTCATATAAGTGGAATCATACAATATTTGTCCTTTGGTATGTGGCTTTTTTCACTTAGCATAATGTTTTCAAGGTTCATCCATGTTGTAGCATGGATAAGAATGTCATTCTTTTTGAATGGTTTTCCCTTATAATACAAACAATTTCCATTGTTTGTATATACCACATTTTGTTTATCTGTTCATCTCTTGACGGACATTTGGGCTGTTTCCACTTTTTAGCTACTGTGAATCATGCTGCTATGTTTGTTTTAGTCCCTACTTTCATTTCTTTTCGGTATATACTTAGGGGTGAAATTGCTGGATCATATGCTAATTCTACATTTTGAGGAACTGACAAACTGTTCTTTTTTTTAAAGTCAGGTTTATTAAGGAATAATTTACATACAGTAAACTTCCCTTTTTAGGTGTACAGTTCTATGAGCTTTCTCCAACACATGTAGTCATGTAACTATCATCACAATCAAGATAGAGCAGTACCATGACCCCAAAAGTCCCCTTGTGCTCCTTTGCAGTCTATCCCAAACCCTTACCCCTAGCCCATGGCAACTGATGATCCAATTTCTGTCCTTATAGTTTTGACTTTTCCATAATGTCATACAAATGGAATCATTGGAGCCTGGTTTCTTTCAGTCAGCACAATTTATTCAAAATTCATCCATCCATGACAGTGTATCAAGAATTTGCTCCTTTTTGTTGCTGAATAGTATTCCATTGATTGGCTATACCACATGTATTTTTATCCATTCACACTTGATGACCACTTGGTTTGTTTTCAGTTTTTGGCATTTATGAATAATGCTGCTGTAGGCATTTGCATACACGTCTTTGTGCAGAGCTGTGGTGGGTTTTTTTTGTTTTTTTGTTTTTTTTTCTTCTTTAGTTTCTGACCCCAGGACAAGTATCACCTTCTTTTTTTTTGTTGTTGTTGAAACTTTGGGTTTATTTATTTATTTATTTATTTATGGCTGTGTTGAGTCTTCGTTTCTGTACGAGGGCTTTCTCTAGTTGCGGCAAGCGGGGGCCACTCTTCATCGCGGTGCGCGGGCCTCTCACTATCGCGGCCTCTCTTGTTGCGGAGCACAGGCTCCAGACGCGCAGGCTCAGTAGTTGTGGCTCACGGGCCTAGATGCTCCGCGGCATGTGGGATCTTCCCAGACCAGGGCTCGAACCCGTGTCCCCTGCATTGGTAGGCAGATTCTCAACCACTGCGCCACCAGGGAAGCCCCAGACCTGTGTTTTTATTTCTCTGGGTAAATACCTAGGAGTGCAGTTTCTGGGTTAAACGGTAAATGTATGTTTAACTACTTTAAATTGTTTATCTGTTTTTCAAAGAAGCTATACCATTTTTGCATTTCCACCAGCATGCATGAGGGTTCAAGTTGTTCTGTGTACTCTATAACATTTGGTATTGTCAATGTATTTTTATTTTTATTTTTTTTTAACATCTTTATTGGAGTATAATTGCTTTACAATGTTGTGTTAATTTCTGCTGTATAACAAATTGAATCAGCTATATGTATACATGTATCCCCATATCCCCTCCCTCTTGCGTCTCCCTCCCACCCTCCCTGTCCCATCCTGTCAATGTATTTTTATTTTAGCTATTCTGGTAGGTATGTGGTGTGGTATCTCATTATAGTGTTTTTTCTTTTTTTTAATTAATTTATTATTTATTTATGGCTGCATTGGGTCTTAACCACTGCACCACCAGGGAAGTCCCCACAAAGTACTTTTGATTATATACTCTCTCTGACCCACAATCGACCCTGAGAGGTAGGAATAAAAATATTATTACTCCTATTTTACAGAAGAAGAGACCCAGAGAAGCTAAGCATTCGGCCAAGATGACAAAGCTTTCGGTGGTATTTTCAATACATTATCGACCTTCATCAGTAAACACTGAGCTGCCTTTTCCAAGATCCAAGTTATTCCCATAAATCTGCCCAGTCCTCAGGAGCACTGGAAGCAAAAGTCAGTACTCACTACTTAATTTGGAGCTTACTGGTCTTTGAAAACTGGAAAAGCTAAGAGATTTGGTGCAACTGGGATCCAGGAGGACTGCCATTTGCACTACCCATGAGAAGTTGTCATGTGTCTCAACCCTGCTATGTGAACTGGCCATGGTCATGAAAACTTCATTGTATAAAAATGTAATTAGATGGGCTTCCCTGGTGGCGCAGTGGTTAAGAATCCGCCTGCCAATGCAGGGGACATGGGTTCAGAGCCCTGGTTCGGGAAGATCCCACATGCCGCGGAGCAACTAAGCCCGTGCGCCACAACTACTGAGCCTGCACTCTAGAGCCCGCGAGCCACAACTACTGAAGCCCGTGTGCCACAGCTACTGAAGCCTGCGCGCCTAGAGTCTGTGCTCTGCAACAAGAGAAGCCACCACAATGAGAAGCCTGTGCCCTGCAACAAAGAGTAGCCCCCACTCACTGCAACTAGAGAAAGCCCGCGTGCAGCAGCGAAGACCCAATGCAGCCAAAAATTAAATAAATGAATAAATAAATAAATTTATTTAAAAAAAATGTAATTAGAAATATTTTTAGAAGGATATTCCTGAGCTTCAACAAGAAAAAAAAAATCTGTTAATAAATAATTCAGTATCAAAGCAATAAACTGATTTGGCATAGGTTTTCAGTCATTTCTTCAGCCCACTAGCCACCCCCTTTTCCCTGGGAAGCACACCCACATATCACATCATTGGAGTGGGCCCTTAGGAACCGTTTTGCTACCACCTAACTCTGCCTCCTTGGCCCTGGCTGTTTGTGCCAGAGGGGGACAAGCCACCTTTGTTGATGATTAGATTTTTTCTTTGGGGAATTCAGGATTGGACTGAAACAGATAATCATTCTGCAGTTGGCTGGAATTTTAACATGTGAACTGGGAGCTATACAGCAGCTACATTCTGCATGTCAAGTGGATCAGAGGAGAAAGAAAAGCAGATATGCGAGAGAAAATGAATAAATCAGGGAGGGAAAGGTAGGGGCTCAAGATTGTTTAACTGTTCCTGGTTCCAGACCCTTTCAGTGACCTCTCTGCCTACCTGTCCTTTGGTGCTATGAAAGCACCTCTCTATCCTTTAAAAATTGTCCCCCCCCCCTTTTTTTTTTCCTTAAGCTAGCTCAAAAGGGTTTCTGTTACTTACAACCAAAGAGTCCTAACTAATACAATGGAGGTAAATTGAGTTATCATGGAGTAGAAAGACATGGTCTTGAACTGGCTTATGGTAATTTAAAAAGAGAGCTGACTTTTTGGGCAATGGGTGCTATAACCGGGAGACAAAAGTTTCTCCCCTTTTATTCTTTATAAAATAAATTGCATGAAAGGGTTAGGCCAGCTGAGTGAACATCAGCTTGTACAATGAGAACAAGAGAGAGTATTACCCAGCTTAAACTATCATTTGTTTCCAACTGGGACGGAACAGGGAGGAGGGGTGAGGAGAGAAACTGGGGTAGAAGGGAAGCCAGTGGAGGAAGAAAGGAAATGTCTGATGTGGTGTGATGCCCAGAACACCTTTATACATTCACATTTGGAAACACCTCCACCTTTGGATGAAAAATGCTCGTCAACTGCCAAGTATTATTTTGTAAATTAGATACTCTCCGTGAAATTAGCCTTTTGACACATTTCCAGCTATTTCTCTGAAGCAGGGTGAAATCCTGACTCTCTCTTTACAAAGAGAATTAAATACTGGGGTCTCGTGTTCTCCTCTTTGCCCAGAGTCTGGGTTTCTTTGCCGTGTTCCTGCTTTTGCCCTTTGCTGTGATGAACAGAATGAATGATGCACAGAGGCGGGTGGGACAATGGGGCTGATTCATGGTTTGGGAAAACAGGGAATTGTCACAGAGCAAACAGTGGCCTTCCTTTTTGCTGGGGCCATTGCAATGTTGAGCTGAAAGCATCTTGTTTGGATTCTTCCAACCACTGGGTAAGCTTCTAAATGACAGGCGCAATGTGGGGTCCCCAGGGGTACTTAGAACAATCCTATACGCTGGCAGACGTTGTGTTCTTTGTAAACAGACAGAGAGAGGTCATTCAAACAGCTGTTAATTTCATTAAGAGGCCTCATTTTCAGGTCCCAGAACAGACATTTCTTTTTATGTCAGGATTATCTCTGAGTTTTATGTTTACATCCACTCCTGGTACCTTAACTGGGATGTCAGGATGCTCAGCTTACATTTGGACTGGTGTTTTGGCCTGGGCTTCAAAACGAATTTACCTTTAGAGCAGATTACATTTGACCAAAATTAATTTGATAGATAATACAGTACTATATATATACATGTTTATTAGCATTGTATTGTACGTGTTGTTTTGTGATATTTTTCATTGAGCACTATAACATGAAAATATTAATTTGTCAACATATTTTAATCTACAATATCACTTCTAATGGGTGTGTCATGTGTGGCTGTATGAACAAATCATCATTTATTTAACTTGTCTCTTTGTTGGACATTTAGGTTGTTTTCAGTTTTTCATAGCTATAAACCATGTGTCAATAAAAATTACTGTAGCTAAATCTTTGCACATTTCCTTATTTCCCTAGGGAAAAAAATACCGGATTTTGATTACTGGATCAGAAGAGATGCATATTTTTAATATTTTTTACTCATGCTGAGAAATTGCCGTCCAGAGTACAATTCATACTTCCTCTAGGTATGAAGTGCTTTCCTTCGCACATACCCGGCTCTCTAGTCTAAACTTTATTTAGTTTATTTTCTTGGTTTTTCCAGGAAAATGACCATATAATCTACAAATAATGACCTTAGGGGGGATTTCATTTACCAGATGGGCAAAGTGGCAAGAATTATAATATTTCATTGTTGGTGGAAATATGGATAAGTGGATGTTCTCAAACGCTCTGCCCGTAACTTGTTTAGTATTTTTGAAGGATAATTTGAGAGTTTCTGTGAAAATTTTTAAATTGTGTATCCTTTGACCTAGCAATTTCAATTCTAAAAGACTATCCTGCACAAGTGAACAAAGATATATGCATACAGCTATTCATCAAAGCATTTTTTTAATCGCAAAAAATTTTCAAACAACTTACAGTTCATCAGTAGGGTATGGTTAAATAAATTATAGTACATTTATGCTATGGAATACTGTGAAGCCATTAAAGAGAATAAGGTAAATCTCTAGTACCAACCTGGAAATCAGTCCATGCTATTTTGTTATGTTTAAAAAATATTTAGCAAGGTATTAATATATTATTATTATTTTAAAAATAAATTTATTTATTTATTTTTTGGCCGCGTTGGGTCTTTGTTGCTGCACGCGGGCTTTCTCTAGTTGCCATGAGCAGGGGTGGGAGGGGGGTGGGGGGGGCTACTCTTCGTTGCGGTGCACCGGCTCCTCACTGCGGTGGCTTCTCTTGTTGCAGAGCACAGACTCTAGGCGCGCGGGCTTCAGTAGCTGTGGCACACGGGCTCGGTAGTTGTGGCTCGCGGGCTCTGGAGCACAGGCTCAGTAGTTGTGGTGCACGGGCTTAGTTGCTCCGCGGCATGTGGGATCTTCCCAGACCAGGGCTTGAACCCGTGTTCCCTGCATTGGCAGGCGGATTCTTAACCACTGCGCCACCAGGGAAGTCCTAAGGTATTAATAGATCATGATCCCAATTTTATTTTTCAAAATCCAAGTATATACCTCAGAAATATACATAGAAAAGGGTATATTGAAGGTGATTACCTCTAAATAACAGAATTGACAGAATAATGAGTAATGTTTACTTTTTTACCTTACACGTTGTTTAAATATTTTAATGAACATTTGTTCTTCTAAAGAAGGGGGAAATTAATTTGTCTCCTCTTTCTCTGTTTGTGTACGTCTTTTCTCATCTTATTAAATTAGCTTATTTTTTATATATTTTTTTATTTATTTATTTTGGAACTTTAATTTTTATTTATTTATTTTTTGGCTGCGCTGCGTGGCATATGGCATCTTAGTTCCCCGACCAGGGATCAAACCCATGCCCCCTGCAGTGGAAATACAGAGTCTTAACCACTGGGCCGCCAGGGAAGTCCCTGCATTAGCTTAGAATTTTAAGAACAATTGTAACTAAAGTAGTAACAAATGACATCCTTGTCTTATTCCTTACTTTAATAGTAATTTCTTTAATATTTTTCAATTAATATTGGCTGTTGTTTTCTGACACTTATTCAATTGGATATATTTATTGTGTTTGTTGAATTTTATTAAAGGCACCCATTGGGTTGATGATATAGTTTTTTGTTTTAGTTCAATTAGTGTGATGAATTATATTAATACGTTTTCAAATGTCAAGTCTAACATCCCTATAATAAGTCATTCTTGGTTATAGTGTTATTATTTTAATGAGCTTTCTAGATTTGATATGCTAATGTTTTTATTGTGGTAAAAAACAAATAACAAAATTTCCTTGTTAACCATTTTTAAGTACATAGTTCAAAAGTGTTAAGTATATTCACATTGTTGTGAAACAGACCTTCAAAACTTTTTTATTTTGCAAAACTTAAACTCTATATACCCATTAAGGTACTATTCTCCTTTTCTCCTTCCCCCTAGACCCTGGTAACCACCATTCTACTTTGTTTTTATGAATTTGACTGTTTTAGGATGTTTGATGGTATTTGTGTTCTTGTGATTGGCTTATTTCACTTAGCGCAATGTCCTCATGCTTCATCCATATTGTAGCATGTGACAGTATTTCCTTCCTTTATTAAGCCTGAATAATACATCATTCTATGTATATATCACATATTTTTTATTCATTCATCCTGCCATGGACATCTTGGTTGCTTCCACCTCTTGGCTATTGTGAATAGTGCTGCTGTGAACATGGGTGTGCAAATATCTCTTCGAGACCCTGTTTTCAATTTTTTCGGATACCCAGAAGTGGGATTTCTGGATCATATGGAACTTCTATTTTTAATTTTTTGAGGAACCACTATACTGTTTTCTATAGTACCATACAATATATAGTACCATACAATATATAGTACCATAGCATCATACAATCCCACCAACAGTGCACAATTTCCAGGTTCCAATTTTCCACAGCCTTGACAACACTTATTATTTCCTATTTTTTTGTTTTTGATAGCAGCCATTCTAATAGGTGTGAGATGGTATCTCATTGTGGTTTTGCTTTGCATTTCTCTGATGATTAGTGATGTTGCCCATTTTTTCGTATGCTTCTTGGCCATTTGTATATCATCTTTGGGGAATGTCTATGCAAGTCCTTTGTCCATTTTTAAATCAAGTTATCTGATTTTGTATTGCTGAGTTGTAGGAGTTCTTTACATATTTTGGATGTCAACCCCTTATCAAATATATGATTTGTAGATATTTTTTCCCATTTCATAGGGTAACTTTTCACTGTATATTTACAATTTTTAACTATATGGTATTGGCCTGTTTTTTTTTTTAATGTTATTTTTGACAAGCTTATTTGCTACTGTGGTTATACAAATATCATTGATATCTTTCCTTACTCCCACTTGCAATTCTTTCAATTGCAAGTCAAATTCAAACTAATTTAAGAAAAAATGGGGTGGGGAGGATTTAGTGGCTCACACTTCTAAATCTTAAAAAGGGAAGGGATGGAAGTGCCCTCAAGCATGACTGGACCCAGGGTGTAGAGTCCATCAGGTTCTTTCTTCTCTTTATTTCTTGGCTCTGCCATTTTTCCTGTGTGAGGCTCATTATCTAATGTTGGCATTTGTCATGGACTGGAGCCACAGGCAGCTCTGGCCCCAGTCAGCACAGAGAGCACAAGAATACATTCTCCTTGTAACAAAATTCAGATAACATAGAAACTCAAAAGTAAGTATTGTAAATCTGCTTTCCACAGCAGCTGAATCGCACAAATCCAGGGGGTGCCATTTCATCATAGTTTATGTGAAAGGCTATGCACTCCCCAGAGAAAAGTGTGTATTTGTATACCAAAGAGATCATCTCATTTTTGCCTGTACAAATAGCGCTCGAATTTTACCATCCATACTAGATATAGTCTCTTGGCTTGTCAGCCAAAGGGTGGGCATGTGCATGACCCCAAGCTAGGCCGATCAAAACTCTCTTTCCTGGGGCTTTCCTGGTGGCGCAGTGGTTGAGAATCTGCCTGCCAATGCAGGGCACACGGGTTCGAGCCCTGGTCTGGGAAGATCCCACATGCCGCGGAGCAACTAGGCCCGTGAGCCACAATTTACTGAGCCTGCGCGTTTGGAGCCTGTGCTCCGCAGCAAGAGAGGCCGCGACAGTGAGAGGCCCGCGCACCTCGATGAAGAGTGGCCCCCACTTGCCGCAACTAGAGAAAGCCCTCGCACAGAAACGAAGACCCAACACAGCCATAAATAAAAATAAACCCCCCCCCCAAAAAAAGTTAAAACAAAACAAAACAAAAAAACTCTCTTTCCCTGTAATTTGAATATTGGTTTGGAAAACGAAAACATTATATGAGTGTGTTCATCCTAAGAGTGGTAACATGAGGGGCCTACCACAGGTTTGCTTCTTGCCGGCTCTCTAGGGCTGTTTCTGTTTTTCCTGAGACCTGATTCTTCACATTTTCCTTAAGTCTCTGGGGGATCCCTAATTATTCAATAAACTCTTCCTGTTGTTTTCTTAAATTAGCCAATCAGTTTGTGTTGCTTGCCAGCAAAGAACCCTGACACGCAAAACTGTATATTTATATACAATATATTTTTTTGTTTTTGTTTTGCCATAAATGGGATTATACTATATGTACTGTCCTGCAACTTGATTTTTTTTTTTGACTTTTTTTTTCACTTAATTATATGCCTTGTAGATTTCTCCATGTCAATATTTCTATTTATCTACCTCGGTCTTCTAGATCTCTTTCTTGGTGTGTGTGTGTATGTGTTTAAACACTGGGGTCACTCTACACATATGGTTTGTTACCTTCTTTTTAAATTGGTAAGCTATCTTAATCATATTTCTATGCTCATATATGGACATAAGTTATGAGTTTTAATGGCCGACTACTATGCCATTGCCTGAGTATAAATTAATCTATTTACCACTTCCTTAATGGTGGCTATTTGGGTTGTTTATAATTTTTTTTGATAGTATTAAAAAAAAAAAGCAACAATGAACGTCCTTGAATAGACACATACTTGTGCATTTGTCCTGTTTTTCCTTAGGGTATATACCCAGAGCTAGCCCTGCTCATTTACAGTTGTATACATTAAAATTTTTTAAGTGATTAATTTTTAATAAATATATATGCACATGGTAAAAAGTTCAAACAAAACGAAATATTTAGAGTACCAAGTGGAGTTCATACTAGGAATGCAACACTGGTTTAACATTTAAAAAAGTAATCAATGTAATTCACCTCATTAGCAAAATAAAGGAGAAAATATGATCATCTCAATAGATAAAAAAAAAACATTGACAAAATTTGAAACTATATATTTATAATTTTGAAAAACCTCAGCAAGTCAGAAATGGAAGGGAACTTTTTCAATCTGCTACAGAGCATCTAAAACAATCCTCAGTTGGGACTTCCCTGGTGCCACAGTGGTTAAGAATCCGCCTGCCGGGACTTCCCTGGTGGCACAGTGGTTAAGAATCCGCCTGCCAATGCAGGGGACACGGGTTCGAGCCCTGGTCCGTGAAGATCTCACATGCCGCGAAGCAACTAAGCCCGTGCGCCACAACTACTGAGCCTGTGCTCTAGAGCCGGCGAGCCACAACGACTGAAGCCTGTGCACCTAGAAGCCTGTGCTCTGCAACAGAGAAGCCACCTCAATGAGAAGCCCACGCACCACAATGAAGAGTAGCCCCCGCTCGCCGCAACTAGAGAAAGCCCGCGTGCAGCAATGAAGACCCAACGCATCCAAAAATAAATAAATAAATAAATAAATAAATCTAAAACAAACTTCAGCTGACATTGTACTTAATGGTGAACTATTTTCTCCTAATAGTGGAAACAAGGCATAATGATTAGACAGAAGAAGTAAAACTGTTATTATTTGCAGATGACATGATTGTGCATGTAGAAAACACTATGGAATCTACCCAAAAAAGCCCTATTAGAGCTAATACATGAATTAGCTAAATGAATGAACTAATAAATGCAGATCATAAAATACAAGGTCAATATACACAAATCAATTCTATTTCTGTATACTCACATTAAGCAATTGCAAAACAAAAACAGCCTTTATAACAGCATCAAAAACACCATATGGAGGACGAAATCTAATGAAAGATATGTAATTTCTTTGAACTGAAAACTACTGAGAGTAGTTAAAGAAGATACAAATATGTATAGAGATATGTACCATTTTTAATAGATTGGAAGGCTAAAATTAAGATATCAATTCTTCCAAATTTTAGGTATACGTTTGATGAAATCCCAATCAAAATCCCAGCTAAGATTTATTTTATTACTTTCAAATTTATTTATTTTATTTTTGGCTGTGTTGGGTTTTCGTTGCTGTGCGTGGGCTTCCTCTAGTTGCGGCAAGCGGGGGCCACCCTTAGTTGCGGTGCACCAGCTTCTCATTGCGGTGGCTTCTCTTGCTGCGGAGCATGGACTCTAGGCGCACGGGCTTCAGTAGCTGCAGCACACGGGCTTGGTAGCTGTGGCTCACAGGCTCTAGAGCGCAGGCTCAGCAGCTGTGGCACACGGGCCCAGTTGTTCCGCGGCATGTGGCATCCTTCTGGACCAGGGCTCGAACCCGTGTCCCCCGCATTGGCAGGCAGATTCCCAACCACTGTGCAACCAGGGAAGCCCCTAAGATTTATTTTAAATATGAGTCTACTCTATATAATTCTATGTCAAAATTTTGAAAATCTGATGAAGAGAGAAAAGTATTATTTACCAAAAGAAAAAAAGACTCTAGGAAAAGATGAAAACCTAAAATACTGGGAGTTCCCTGATGGTCCAGTGGTTAGGACTCCATGCTTTCATTGCCAAGGGCACAGGTTCAATCCCTGGTCAGGGAACTAAGATCCCACAAGCCGTGCAGCACAGCCAAAAAACAAAACGAAATCAAAAAAACCTAAAACACCAATGATCACAGGAGAAATTGAGGTCCTTGTCAAAGAACTACTCAAAAAAGTGCTATGCACAGGTAGTTTCATGAAAAAATTCTTTCTAACTTTCAAGGAATCAATCATTCCTGTGCTATGTTTAAATTTTTTCAAGTATAAAAATGTATGAGTTGGGTTGTCTCTTTATTGTTGGTTTGTAGAAGTTCTGAATATATTACTGGATATCCATGTATTAAAGTACAATCATGGGCTTCCCTGGTGGCGCAGTGGTTAAGAATCTGCCTGCCAATTCAGGGGACACAGGTTCGAGCCCTGGTCCGGGAAGATCCCACATGCCGCGGAGCAACTAAGCCCGTGTGCCACTACTGAGCCTGCACTCAAGAGCCCGCGAGCCACAACTACTGAAGCCTGCGCGCCTAGAGTCCATGCTCCGCAACAAGAGAAGCCACTGCAATGAGAAGCCCACGCACCACAACGAAGAGTAGCCCCAGCTCGCTGCGACTAGAGAAAGCCTGCGTGTAGTAACAAAGACCCTACGCAGCCAAAAATAAAATAAATTAAATAAATTTTAAAAAAAAGTACAGTCATGTAGCGGAACATTTGCAATGGGTGTGAGCATAGGCACTATGGGTTGCCATTTCTCCAAATGTTTTGAAGAAGCCAATCTGAGAGAATGGATTGGACACACAGAAGGAGGCACTGACAAGAGGCTGAAGAGTGAATTCTGGAAAAACTCACATCTATTGTTCTAGTCCTTCATTCCTACCTTTTCTATAGTTGGTTATGTGAGCCAATACACTCCTCTTTTTGCCTTAGTTATTTCAATTTGTATTTGTCCCTTGCAACCAGAAGAGTACTAGTACAACAGTTATTTGAAACGGTGTTGTATGGCCCCAGCTGACATTTTGATTGCAGCCTTTTGAGAGACCCCAAGCCAGAACTGCCCCGTCAACCTGCTTTCAAACTCCTGATTCACAGGGACTGTAAGATAGTAATGTTTGTTTTAAAAAGATAATGTTGGGAGTTTCCTGGTAGCCTAGTGGTTAGGATTCTGGGCTTTTACTGCCGTGGCCCAGGTTCAATCCCTGGTCCTGGAATTGAGATCCCACAAGCTATGCGGCACAGCCAAAAAATATATATATATGTTGTAGAAATTTGTCTATTGACATAGAAAGATAGTTATGATATATTGCTGAACTGAAAAAGCAGGCTACAAAACAGCATATGTGGTATGATTAAATTTTTTAAAAATAAAATACATATGCAAATGTAACTATATAACTACAATGAAAAGCTCATGGGCGGCGCAGTGGTTAAGAATATGCCTGCCAATGCAGGGGTCACGGGTACGATCCCTGGTCCAGGAAGATCCCACATGCCACAGAGCAACTAAGCCCGTGCGCCACAACTACTGAGCCCACGTGTTGCAGCTACTGAAGCCCGCGCACCTAGAGCCTGTGCTCTGCAACAAGAGAAGCCACCGCAATGAGAAGCCCGTGCACCGCAACGAAGAGTAGCCCCCGCTCGCCGCAACTAGAGAAAGCCCGGGCGCAGCAACAAAGACCCAACGCAGCCAAAAATAAAAATAAAAACAAACAAACAAAAATGTTTATGGAAAGATAGATACCAAGACAGAAAAAGAGGTTGTCCCTGTGTGAGAGGATTTATTTTCATGTTCCTTGTCTTTTTGTTTATTTGTTTACATGTTTGTTTCCTGATTATTCTGTAATGAATGAAAGAGAATCTTTTTTTTGAAAAAATTGATAATGCTCAGTGTTTTAAGGGGGAGTGAAGCCACTGGCACTGCCTTTCTAAAAAGTAACTTTACATGTGCATTAAGAGTCTTAAAAAAAGTATGCACTTTTTGGCCTAGTAATCCTAATCTTTGGATTAGAATAAGATATTTCCTGTCTTAAGGAAATAACTAGTTCAATGCAGCAAAGATTTATGTTCAAGAATTTTCATCATATTCTATATTTTAATGAAATATTAGAAATAACCTTAATGCACAATAAAAGAATAATTGTAATTCCAATCAGAGCATCTTGGGCTACAATGACTGAGGAGTACTGGGCATTAGTGCCCAGGGACCAGGGACATGACACATCCTTCATAAAAAAGGATTGTCCTAACTTTCATTTCTGGAAAAATGGAGTAGGTGTACTTTTCCCTGTTGTTCTTTCTAAGTACAACTGGAAAGCCTGAACATTGTGAACAAACATAAGAAACACTTCCAAACTCATTGTATGTAGTCAGCATTACTCTGATAACAAAGCCAAAGACATTACAATAGATATAAAACTACTAATATCCCTTACGAATATTGATGTAAAAATCCTTGATAAGATACTAGCAAATAAAATTTAGCAGCATATTTAAAAGATTATACACCATAACCGGCTGAGATTTATTCCTGGAAGGCAAGGATGGTTCAACATATAAAAATCAGTTAATGTAATACACCATTTTTTTTAAATGAAGGGAAAAAAAAAACTACCTGATCACCTCAATTGTTGCAGAAAAAAGCACTTGACAAAATTCAATATCCTTTCATGAGAAAACACTCAACAAATTATGAATGAAAAGAAACTTCCTCAACATGGTAATGACCATAAATGCAAAACCCACAGCTGACATCATACTCATACTGACATCATACTCATATTCATAGTGGTGAAAGACTAAAAGCTTTTCCCTTAAGATAAGGAAAAAGACAAGGATTCCTGCTTTCACTACTTCTATTTCAACTTAGGACCCGAAGTCTTAGCCAGAACAATTAGATAAGAAAAAGATATAGAAAGCATTGAAATTGGACAGGAAGAAGTAAAAATATCTCTATTTGCAGATGATATGGTCTTAAATGTAGAAAACTCTAAAGATTATACACGCACGCACGTGCACGCACACACACACACACATGCAAACCTGTTAGAGCTAATAAGCTCAGCAAAGTGGCAGAAGAAAAAATCACTGCATTAAAATCAGTTGCATTCTACACACTAAAAGTTAATAATCAGAAAAGGAAATTAAGAAAACAATTCCATTTACAATAGCATCAAAAAGAATAAACTACTTAGGAATAAATTTAACCAAGGTGATGAAAGATTATAAGGAAAATTACAAAACATTGCTGAAAGAAATTAAACAAGACCTAAGTAAATGGAGAGACATCCCATATTCATGGATTGGAAGATTTAACATTGTTAAGATGACAATATTACCCAAAGTAATCTATAGATTCAATACAATCCTTATCAAAATTTCAATGGCATTTTCTGCAGATATAGAAAAACCTACCGTAAAATTCATGTGGAATCTTAAAGAAACCCAAGTAGCCAAAAAAGAACAAAGTTGGAGGACTTGCTCTTCCTAATTTCAACACTTAGTACAAAGCCACTGTAATCAAAACTCTGTGGCACTAGTATAAGGACAGACATATAGACCAGTGGAATAGAAGCAAGAGTCCAGAAATAAACCCTTGCATACATGGTTAACTGATTTTCTTTGTGGGTGCCAAGATCATTCAATGGGGAAAGGACAGTCTTCAACAAATGGTGCTGGGAAAAACGGATATCCACCTGCAAAAGAATTAAGTTGGACCCTTACTTTACACCATATACAAAAATCAACTCAAAATAGATCAAAGACTGTTTTGGATTGGGTGTTTTAAAATTTGAACTCAATATCCTTAATAGTTATAGGGCTATTAGAATTATTTCATATTGGGTGAACTGGAGTAGTTTGTGTTTTTTTTGTTTTTTTTTAAATTATTTTATTTATAGCTGTGTTGGATCTTCGTCTCTGCGCGAGGGCCTTCTCCAGTTGCGGCGAGCGGGGGCCACTCTTCATCGCGGTGCGCGGGCCTCTCACTATTGCAGCCTCTCTTGTTGCGGAGCACAGGCTCCAGACGCGCAGGCTCAGTAATTGTGGCTCACGGGCCCAGCTGCTCCGTGGCACGTGAGATCTTCCCAGACCAGGGCTCGAACCCGTGTACCCTGCATTGGCAGGCAGATTCTCAACCACTGCGCCACCAAGGAAGCCCTAGTTTGTGGTTTTTGAGGAACGGGTTCATTTCATCTATAAACTGTCGAATTTATGTGCATGGTATATTTCATAATGCTCCTTTATTTTTTTTATGTCTGCATTGTCTGTAGTTATATCCCCCTTTTCATTCCTAATATTGGTAAACTGTGTCTTCTCTCTTTTTTATAATTTAAAAACTTCCAAAAAAATATTTCCAGGCCCAGATGGAAATCAAACATTTAAAGAAAAATTAACACCAATTCTAGATAATCTCTTCCAGCAAATACAAGAGGAGAAAACACTTCCCAATTAATTTTATGAAGCTAGTATTATCCTGATACCAAAACCAGAAAAGACAGTATAAAAAAGAAAACTGTAGACCAATATCCCTCATGAATACATACACAAAAGTCCTTAACAAAATATTAGCAAATAGAATTCAGCAATATATAAAAATAATTATACATCATGACCCAGTGGAATTTATTCCAGGCATGCAAGGCTGATTCAATATGTGAAAATCAATCAATGTAATCTACCATATTAACAGGTTAAAGAAGAAAAATCACATGATCATAACAATTGCTACAGAAAATCAATGAAGAAATACTATACTCTGTCATGATAAAAACTCACAAAAATAGAAATAGAGGAGAACTTCTTCAACCTGAAAAAGTATCTGTGAAAACTCTACAGCTAACATTGAAAGTCTAAATGGGGAATTGCCTGGCGGTCCATGGTTAGGACACAGTGCTTTCACTGCCGGGTCCCAGATTCAATCTCTGGTCAGGGAACTAAGATCCTGCAAGCCACATGGTGCAGCCAAGACAGACAGAAAGCAAGCAAGCAAGCAAGCAAGCAAGCAAGTCTGAATGCTTTCCTCCAAATACTGGGAACAAATTAAGAATGTCTGCTCTTATCACTCTTATTCAACATAGGGTTGGAAGGGCAACAGGCAAGAAAAAGAAATAAAAGGCACATAGATTGTAAATGAAGAAATAAAAATGTCCTGATTTCAGATGACATGATTGCACAGAAAATACCAAGGATTCTCTAAAGAAAACCTCCTGGAACTGATCAGTGACTTTAGCAAAATTTCAGGATAAATGATAAACATACAAAAATCAATTCTATTTCCATATACTAACAATGAACATGTGGTAACCAAAATAAAAAGTACAGTGCATGTATAATCACTCAAAAAACATGAAATACTTAGATGTAAATCTAACAAAATGTGTACAGAACTTATGTATTGAAAACTACAAACTGTTGATGGAAGAAAGACCTAAAGAGGAGAGACATATGGTATTCATTATTTGGAAGATTCAATGTAGTAAAGATGTCTGTTCTCTTCAACTGATATACAGGCTTCATGCAACTATTGATACTATTAAATTCCATCAAGTTTTTGTGTAGGTATACACAAGATTTTTCCACAAGTTATATGGAAAGGCAGAGGAACTAGAAGAGCTAAAACAATCTTGAAAAAGTAGAATCAAGTAGGAGGAATAACTCTTCTCAATGCTATATTTTATCATATAACTGCAGTAATCAAGACTGTATACTGTTGGTGGATTGGTGAAGAGATAGACACATAGGTCAGTGGGATAGAATAAAGAACCCAGAAAGAGACTCACACAAATATGCCCAACTGGTTACTGAGAAAGGTGTGAAAAACAATTCAGTGGAGGAAAGATAGCCTTTTCAATAAATGGTACTGGAGAAATTGGACATCCATAGTCAAAAAAAAAAAAGATTCTCAACCTAAGTCTCACACAAAAATTAACTTGAAATGGATCGCAGATTTAAATGTAAAACTAGTAATTTCAGAAAAGAAAAAACCAGGGGAAAATCTTTGAGATCTAGGGGTAAGCAGAGGTCTTGGATTTGACACCAAATGCTCAGTTTATAAAAGGGAACATTGATAAATTGAACTTCATCAGAATTAAAAACTTTTTTTTCTGCAAAAGATCCTGTTAAGAGCATGAAAATATAAGCTATGGACTGTGAGAAAATATTTGCAAACCACATGTCCAACAAAGGACTAGTATCTAGAATATAGGAAGAAATCTTAACACTCAACAATAAAAAACAAACAAACCAATTAGAAAGTAGGCAAAAGACACAAAGAACCATTTTACTAAAAAGGATATACAGATGGCAAATAAGCACATGAAAAGATGTTCAACATCATTACCCATTACGTAACTGCAAATTATAACCACAATGAGATATCACAAAAACTTATAAAAATGGCTAAAATAAAAACTAGTGGCAACACCAAATGCTGGCAAGGATTTGGAAAAATGGATTGCTCATACATTGCTAGTAAAATAGTAGAGCCACTCTGGAAAACAATCTGGCATTTTTTTATGAAACTAAACATGCAACTACCATGTGATACAGCAATTGCACTCCTGGGCAGTTATCCCAGCAAAATGAAAACAATGAAAATTAAGAGAAATGAAAACATGTTCACAGGAATACATCGACACAAATGTTCATAGCAGCTTAATTAGTAATCACACCAAACTGGAAACAACCAGATGCCCTTTAACAGGTGAATAGTTCAACTATGTTACCTCCATACCATGGAGTAGTACTCAGAAATAAAAAGGAATGAATTATTGAATACATACAACAATTTAGATCAATCTCCAGAGAATTATTCTAAGTGAGAAAAAACCCCAATCGCTAAAGGATTGGATTATATACTACTTGATTCCATTTATATAACACTCTTAAATTGACAGTTAAGGGAAGTAGCTGTGGCTAAAAAAGAGCAACATGGAGGATCCTCCCATTGATGGAAATGTATCAATGTCAATATCCTAGCTGTGATATTGTACTATAGTTTTGCAAGATGTTACCACTGGGGTAGGGGGTAATGGTGTAATGGATCTCTCTATTATTTCTTACAACTATATGTCAATCTACAGTTATCGCAAGATAAAAAGTTTAATAAAAATTAAAAAAAAAAGGATTGTTCCATCCAAAATGCCGAGTGTGGCCTTGGGAGAAACACTAAAACAATAGGCTATTTAGCAACCATTAAAAATTGTGTTTCTGAAGACTACTTAATGACATGGGAAATTGTTGATTTTTAACCTTCAACTAAAAACTATTAAGATTCAAAACTTCACTTAAACTAAGATCCTGATTTTGTGAAAAATATTGACTTAATATCTGCAAAAAAAATGAAAGGTACATGTGATTTTTTTCACTGTGGTTACATCTGAATTATGGGATTACTTGAGACTTTTCACTTTCTTTTCATGGTTTCTGAATTTTCCAAAATTTTTGCTATGGCATGAGTCATAAATAAATGAAATAAGGAAATAAACATATATCTAGTGAGACGGAAAAGGCATTCTCTAAAATAAGCAGGTGGTAGTTTGTGGGCCAAACGGGCCTTCTGTCCTATATTAATTTCCTATCTCACCTGTCAGAGTGCTCCCACTAAACTGTTTGCAGTCCTAGAAGATGCATAAGTGTTTAAAACGAACCCCAATTTTATAAGGAAGAAGTTTGGAACAAAATTTTACATACTTTTATATATACATGTATCAAAAGTGATTGTAGGGAAAAGAATATTATTTTGTTTATCTAAGTACTGTGCACTGTAGTCCAGGAAGAAATAGAAAATTTTAGATATGCAGCCATAATCTATTCACCTTTAAGGAAGAAAAGAGTTAGTGTACTAAATTTTTTTAAAATGAAGAAATGAATCTGTTGTGAGTTCTGAATGCTGTCAAAGATGCACAGTGAGATGCTGGTATAGTATGGCAGAGGGGGTGTCAGTTTGTGCCCCAAAACTCCTATTTCAAACTGGGAAGTTCTGTGTTTGTTTGTTTATATGCATATGGGCATTCTGTACAGTATATTGTCTAAAAAAAAAAAGGCTTTGGAAAAAAAGAAAGTACAAAAGCCATGATTTAGGTTATGTCTTGATGTAACCTAGCATTAGTGGTTTTTTCTGGACCATCATTTGGGGACCTGGAATTCAGTCCTTCCTTTCTCTGAACAGTCAATAGGGGAAGAAGGGACAGTAGAAACAGCAACTGGGAGGGGGAAAGAGGACACTATTGAAGAGAGTCAGAAAAGTTCTCTTTGGAAGATGAAGGTTACTGGTGTATGGTCTTGCACAAAGACAAATATAAGCAACCCTTTAGCAAACAGGACAGACTAGTGATCAAGATACTCAAAACCTTCCAGTCCAGATTATCTTTCCAGTCTTAGACCCCATACATTTCTCCCTTCTTCCCTCTCCAACCCTTCACTCTCCCCACATCCCTCTCTCACATACATATACACTCCTTTTCATCTACCCTGGAATCACTTCTGGTTTCCAGAACTTGCCTTCCACACTTACAATGTTATGCCTTTGCTTAAACCACTCTTTCCACTTGGATCACCTTTCTTCCAGACCTGTACTGACCAGTTGGATAGCCACTAGCCACATGGGCTACTAGAAATAAGGTTAGTGTGGATTGAGATACGCTGTAAGTGTAAAATACACACTGGATTTCAAAGAGTACAAAGAAAAGATAGAAATTAATTTCATCTTTTTTAACTTTTTAAAATGTGGCCACCACAAAATTTAAAAATATATATATATTGATATATGTATAAGGATGTTACCTCAGCATTTGTGAATCCTAGTGTTTTAATCATAATTATACCAACTTCAGTGAATTTTTAGAGCAAATGTGTTTATTAGAACAGACTCTAGTCAAATTATTTGATCAATTCTCTATTTTGCAGAGTAAAACCACTTCCAATTTTTCTATTTTCATTTGTATTTTAATGAAATCATTTTCACTGGGGAAACGTTCTTTCCTCTAATAATTTTACAAAGGAAGTTTGATTTACTTATCAGGGTTTTTCTTTCAGTCTCTCTTTTATTTTTTCTATTGCTGTGAGAACCCTTTCATGGCCATGATTTTCACCACATGCAATTTTCCTCGGTCAAATTTCACTGTGTGCAGTTTTAGCCATTGTTGCTTATATGCTATGCAAATCATTTCTACCAGTAGTGTTCATTTTAATTGGATAAAAAACCAATTGTTTATATTAATTTTTAAACTTATTCATGAGAAAATGGTGGGGAGATCTCAAATAACCCAGGATAGTTCTATTGTCCAAGATTGCTTAACTGCATTGCTTATCCAATTTCTCCAGAACTTCTGATCACTCCATGTCTTTGGTGAGGCAAAAATCAAAGGGCAGGGTCAAAATATCCTAAGGAATTATTGTTATTCTTTTAGGTGTAGTAATGGTATTGTGATTATGTTTTTTAGAAAAGGCTTTTTTTTTCTTTTAGAGATACATACTAAACTGTAAATGAATGAAATAGTGTGATATTTAGAACGTGCTTCAAAATACGAAGGGGGAAATGAGTGAGAATATAAACGAAACAAGATTAGCCATAAGTTTATAATTGTCAAACCTGGTGATGGGTATATAAGCGTTCATTATATCACTCTGTCTTTTACATATTTGAAATTTTACACATTAAAAAGGTAAGATAATAGCATAATTATCTGTTTAAAGTCCTTAAGATCAAAAGACATAGTCAAAATGTGCTCTTTTTTTGGTCCTTACCTTTATCCACAGCTACTAAAATGAAATCCAAACTCCCTACTATGGTCTCAAGGTCCTGTACTATCTGATTCCTACCTGTCTCTCTGATCTTCTCTCCTGCTTTCTTCTCTGGGCTATTCAGGGAATAAAATGTGAAGGGCGTCCCCTGGACCAGTGCAGTCAAGAGGCCTCCTTCCTCACCATCATTTCATTACACCTGCCTGGACTTTCTTTAATTTCCTGGGACACAGCAATCATTTTCCTGCCTCAGGGTCTTTGCACTTGTTCCTTAATCTAGAATCTCTTGGCTACTCAAGTCTCAGCTTAAATGTCACTCATTCCTCAGAAATGTCTTCTCTTACCGCACTCACTCATGTGGTCCTTCCTATTTTTCTCCATCTCAAAACCGTTTATTGCCTTCATAGCTTTGTCACCTTTTTTCTGTCTTTCACCAGAATATAAACTCTATGAGCTCAGGGATTCTGTTTGTTTTATTCATTGTGTATACTGAGCACTCAGCACAGGGTCTGGTACATAGAAGATACTCAATTAAATATTTGTTGAATGAATGAAAACTAGCCATTTTTAAAAGTCTGCTTTAAATCACCTCCTTCATAAAGCTTTGAGTCCTCTAGGTGAGAATTAATCTTTTACTTTACTGGGCGTACAAACAGGCATAAAGGGGAAGAAAGCTTGGTTTACCCTTTGCCTGGTCTACTGTGGTGACATCTAGAATGAATCTGATACATCCTTTTGTATTGTTTCTTTATGTTAGCAGTTTAAAAATTATTTTCTATGTGTGTGTGTGTGTATATATATATATATGTATGTATATATGTATTTTTTTTAAAGGTTTCAGATTACAAGGTGCTGCTTCTAAATATTTCTTCTATGTCCAGGCTGTGAGTTTCACCTCCTTTAATAGTCTGTAATTTGTTTCTATGGCCTCACAATGTTCATGACACATGAGGGTGTCATGATGCTGAGATGAAGAATGACTGGTTTAGTTGGACTTGCCCTCACTGACATGTCCATGCTTTGGGGAAATGCAGGTACACAAATTATTTAGCCAAAATCTCCTAGAGTGAGTCTTGCCAGTCGGTTCATGGTTTTCTTTCAAATGGGACATCGATACACATAACTTGTATGCCTGAAAGCTACCTTCTCACCATTTGCTAATTGCTTTCTATCAGGTACACACATACAAAGATGTATGTTTACCTATAAACAGAGGACAGTTTCATTCTCAAAATAATGTGTTAACATTTTTGCTCATTGTTAACAGATTTTTGCTCTGGAGCTACTTTTAGAAGATATTTTGTCCTCTCCCCAGTAGCAGTATTTTTAGAGTGTTTCTTCCAGTCAGCTGATTTGCAGAATTGTTTAAACTAACACTAATTTTACTGCAGCAACTGAAACAAATGTTTCCATTTTGAAAATGTCTGCTGGAAAAATAAAGATTTGCAATTCAATTGAATGGGGAGATTGTTAGATTGTGTTAAGTAAAATCGATGTTTATACTTACTTTTTTTCAAGAAACATCACCCAAAATATTCATTATTAAATGTTTCCTGGATGGATATAGTAGGTTCTGTATAAGTCCTTATGAATTATGATTAATAGCATAGATGTCCTAATTCTCCATTCTCAATAGACTAAAAAGTGTTTATTAAGATGGATCTATCATTTTAGCAATTGAAAAGAAAGTGCACAGAACCAGAACACATCGCGCCATATCAAGTTAAGCACACAACACAGTTTTATTTCTTTTCAGAAAAATTATAATCCAGGGAGAAAGCTTTTATGCATTCCTCCCAAGGGAGTCTGTTGTTTTTTGAAGGATTGCTATAGAAATAAAACCTGATCTCAGTTTAATTCATAATTACCTAATACATATTTTAAAGTATTCTGAATACCTGAGTCTATGAGCTCAAGGTTTAGGGGGGTTAGTGCTGTTTGTATTAAATCAGTGATTATCAATGTGATTCTGATTTCTGGGCAATTTTGTTGGCTTTTAGAACATTGATTTAAGAAATAAGAACTGATATACTCAGCTGATTAAATCTTAATAGTGTGATGTCAGGCAATAATAAATATTTTAAAAGGTAAAAAGGAACCAACTCTTAGAACAGGGGATGTTAATTTATTTCATGTTTATTGACTGTTATGGACGTGGCACAGACCAAACTTCTGTGCCTCTCTTGCTGTCCTTACCCAGCTAGAGAATCCCAGAACTGTAAACCTGGAAAAAACATTCCAGAGACCTTCTGATTTCCTTCCCTGCCTTCATAAAGGAGAGAACCCAAACCCTCCAGACAATTCACTCATATTCTTCTTGAACACCTGCAGGGTTAGAGACTTACAATCTTTCTTGATAAAAGGAAACTTGTTTTTGTATCAAGTAACAGTAATTGCTACATGAGTTACCAGTATATGGTAACCATGAATTACCATATACTGTACACATGCAGCATCTCCTAATTCTCACAAAAGCCTTACAAGTTAGTTACTTATTAGGGCTATTTTATAGAGAAACCGGGGCCAGAGAGAGTAATTTACTCAAGGTCACACTTATACATACCCAAGTTCTCTCATTAACCCAGCTGCTTCTCAAAGGCAGTGTATTTGCCTACATAAAGGAAAGCAATAAAATCAATAAACACAAGCCTAAACCTATGTTTTAGGAAAAGAGTTTCCTTGGACAATACAAATTAGTGATGAGATAATCATACTAAACAACTCTTACTAAAAGGATATTCCACATTGGATAATTCAGAACCTCAAATCTGGCCGCTTTTAAATCAAATGTCTGTGTGCAAAACATTGACTACAAATCCCCAAGACCTGTCCTCAGTATTTCAACCCATAAATTAGCAAACACACACACACACACACACACACACACACACACACGCGCGCGCGCGCGCTCAAGCCTTGTACGGATAAAGTTCCAGGTCTTTCTTTGGGCATCAGTTTCGAGACTTCCATAGTCGCAGATGTGTGTGTGCGTGCGTGTGTGTGACTAAGGAAAAGAATAGCTGAATCACATCTAAAAGCGAATCCTCCCAATTAGAAATCTATAATAAAAATGAAGATAATTAGGCATTCCATCAGCCTTTCAACCTCAACAGCTCTTCTCCCCAAGCCAACCCAACCTACTCCCCTCTCCTCCCCTCCGCCCCCGGCCCCTGGGAAATAAACCCAAAGGCCGGAGGTAGAAGGGGCGACATCCTGGCCCGGGCTCCGCTTTCTGAAGCCTATCGGGGCACGGAATCCACCGGGGCCAGCTGGTCTCTTCTGTTGGCCGGGGGAAGAGGGGAGAGCGCCGTTCGTGGCCAAGAGCAGGGCGGGGACGTGAAGAGAGCCGGAGTTCGTGAGGGGCCGCAGCAGTCAGACGAGGGTCTAGGAAAAGGGAGCCGAGAGCCTTTTTCCAGGTTACAGAGGCGTGCGGAGGGCGAGAAGAAGCGCCTCCCGCGCAAACTCGTCCGCCTATCCCTCGGTACCGCCCAGCCGCACCAGCAACCCACCGCCTAAGCGGAAGGCAGCGCGGCTCAGGGCCCGGCCCAGGCCGGCGCATGCGCCGCAGCCCCTCCTCCGCTCCGGGCCCCCTCCCCTCCCCTCCCCTCCCCTCCCTCTTCCCCGCGGGTGTGGGGCGGCGGCGGCGGCGGCGGCGGCGGCGGCGGCGGCGGCGGCGGCGGCGGCGGCGTGGTGACGTCAGGGCGTTGGGGCAGCTCCTGTGACAGACGGAGCTGGAGCGGCGGGGCGGCGGCGGAGTCCGGCGGCCGAGATAGCGAGTGAGCGAGCGAACGAGCAGCGACCCCGGAGTCCAGGGAGCGAGAAGGAGAAGGAGGGGAGAGCTCGGGCGCGAGCGAGAGAAACCGCGAGCGCCAGGCTTGGGCTCGAGCCCCGGAACGGCTGAGGAGCCCGCCCGCTCCCCTCCCCTCCCCCTCCCCGGGACAGGGCCCAGCGCGCCATCCTCCCCCTCCCTCCTTCCCTCCCTCCCTCCTTCCTCCCTTCCCTCTCCCTCTCCCCCTCCCCCGCCGGTGGATGGGAGTGAAGGACGGAAGAGGCCCTGCGGAGGCGGCGGTGCAGCGCTCCGGTAAGGCGGCAAGGGTCTGCGCCCTCCCCTCTGTCTTCTCCACCGCGCTCCGGCGGCTGCGGGCCGGGCCCGGCGGCCTGACGATGTGGCTGCGCCGGTCCCCTCCCTCCCATACTCCCCTCCCCCTGCCGCCGCCTCCTCCTTCTTCTTCTCTTCTCGCTCTCAAAATGGCGGCCGCGACGGCCGTTGAGTGAGAGACACGGGAGGAGGGGGGACAGGCCGGGGAGGGCGCTGCCCTCGCTACTCTCCTCCCTGGCTCGGGTTCGGGGGGTGCCAGGGCCGCCGCGGCTCCACCCGCGGCCCTCCCCGGGAAGGGATCGCCCTCCTCCCTTGGTGACTTAGCAAGAAAAGTATTCTTGGGTAGGAAGGGCGTGGAGAGCAGGTCTCTCTCTGATCTTGGGGAAAGGGTTCGGCCCTCCTCTCCCCCGCCGCGGAAGGCGAGCTCCGCAGTCCCCACCCCACCCGCGGCTGGCGCTCAGGGACCGGGCTCAGCCCCAAGCCGCCTCGGCACCCACAGGCCTTCAGGCGTTCCGTCCCCCACCTGTCCTTAGGATGGGGTTGACCTGAGAACGATGGTCCAGCCCTTCCCTGGTCCCCCTGCGCAGTGGTCCAGCCTCTGCACCCACTGAGGAGGAGCGGCCCGACCCACCGAACCATCCGCAGCACCCACCCACCAAATCAGGCAGGATTTTCTTTTCTGCCACCGGCTCCTTCAACGGGAGTTGCCTTTTGACGTTACAGCACTGAGCTTCGAGGCCCTCAGCCATTCTCCTTCTAATCTAATCTCCCCACTGATTTAGGAAACGCAGTGCCTTCCGTAGCCTCCCAGGTGAGAAAATGCCTTTGAGGTGGTGGGCAAATTTTAACTCTACCTCTCTAGACAGAAGAGTGGAGAGGAGGAGGAGGTTTTCAATATCTGAGATAAGACAGAAAGGTGCCTTGGCTTTATTTGTGATTCTGCTTTTCTTCGGTGACTTAGCAAGAAACTCCTTGGGAGCAGGGCAGGAGATTTTCTTTTGGGGCTGGGGTTTGGGTCCAATTTATATCAATCCTTTGGTTAAGAAATTGTGCTTTGGAAGCGAAGAACCAGATTTGTGGTTTCGTTCTCAATGGGCGATGTCATGCCAAGGTCCCCCCTCCCCCTTTACTTAAGAGGCAGTCGGGAGAGAATAAAGATATTACTGATATTCCGACCTTTACTTTAACACACAATCCTTGAGATTGATAACGTTTTAAAGGCTAAACAAAAAATTTGTGCCATTTTTGGTAATTCTGTTTTTGTTGCGAGGTGGGATCGTTTTGTGTGAATTTCATTTTGAGGCTAGGGTGGAGGAGACAGCGCTTGGGCCTTTCATACCAGTAATGTCATCCCTGCCCTTTTGCTACAGTAGTATTTGCTTGAAAAAAATTTTTTTTTCGTTTTTGCTGCAGCAGAGCTTGATTGCTGCAGGGTCCAGTCTTTTAATCGGGAAGATTTCCCGGTTGGGTATGTCGGTAGTGATATAGTGTTGAATATATTAAAAGCTGTTACTTAAAAAATTATGATTTGGGTCTAAGGCATTAGCTAGCTTTTAATCTCTCATGGGTATCTTTCAGGACACAGTTTTGCAAAATAATTGGCAGTTGCAAATTGCAGTTTTTATTAAAGCATAAGAGTAATCTGTGTTTAGGGTGATTTATTCTTTCATGTTCTATTATAAATGATCATTGTTTGGATTGTTCACAAGGGGAGGGTCTCCTAAATGAAACAAAGCTGTTATTTTTATAAACCAGAATGGAACTTAATTTTTCACAAAATATTTCTGTATATCTTGATTTTGATGGAGTTAGCCCAATTTCGGTGCCTCTCCCACACCTTTTTTAAAAATGGGCTAATATTTGTGGTTGCTGTGAACAGCCATTGAGCCGAGGAGACTGGGTGGAGTAAGAGAGCAGAAGCTGTGAAATGCTAGATTGCCCTTTCATAGCATTTTTCTCTTGCTTATGTTTTGTAAGGTTATTTGATGCTAATTGGTACTACAACAAAGGCGTTTCTCTGTAGTAAATCTTAAAATCTCGTGTTTTTAGTTTCCACCTTTTTTGCAAGGTGGGTATTGAATGATTGGGGTAAAAAGCAATGTCCCTGCTCGAAAGCGAATACTTATTGTCTCTATGTATCTGTACATATACATACACACACACATATATGTACACACTTCTTAATGTTTTTTATTGTTTTAGTTAAGTAAGTGTAGATTAACGAATGCCAGAAATATTTGGCAAAAAATAGTAGTAGGAATATTGCAAATATCTAATGAGAACATTGCAGATGTTTTCTTTAACTTTAGTTTGCATTAAAACAGTAAATCTGTGATTTTTAAATAATGAACATCAAAGTGAGTAAGAAAGGATAAGATAATTTGTGTTAAATGCTCTTTATATGACCCTTTCTCTTGTGTTGTCCTTTGGAAGAGACCTTTCAGTAAGGTGCTACTGTAAGAGAGGGTAAGTCATTTTAATGTCTTGTATCAAGCGTTCATGTGAATAGATGTTCTCAGAAGAATGTCAAATTCATGTTGTAAATGTGATTTTGATGGGCCTTATGACTTTGTCAGTGTATGATATATTTTTACATTTTTGTTATTTTTAATGTGATTAGAAAGTAGAAGGGTTCATGTGGTGAGGAATGAGGTTATTATGATAATTCACTGTGTTATGTGTCTAACATATCCCCACCCCTAGTATTTGTAGCTATAAAAGCATACTAAGAGCTGAGATTTTTCAGTAGATTATTAGCTGATTAGGAGTTTAAAATAATTTGACTTAAGTAAGAGAGCTTTTACTTCTAAATGTGTATCTATGTGTGTTTCTGGTACATGTGGCAGAATCTTTTGCTTAATTTGGAGAGCAGTTTTTAAAATTCTTCATAATTCTATACCTATAAAACTTCTAATGAGATTGGGATGGATTAATTTTTTAGTAGACTTACTTGGTATCTTTTTTTCCAGATACAATTACTCTGGTATATAAAAGATTTAGAGATGTTTCTGGAAGGGAAAAATCAGTATCTGATAATTTTTGGTTTTCCAGCTAGAATATCCGTGTTTCATTGTCTATATTTTTTCAGTGTAAATGTTGCTCCCTCTTATGCAATAAATAATACTGTATATATGACTTTACCTTATGCCTCATATTTTCAGTGTCCAAGAAAAAATAGTACCTTACTTTTTGTTTACCTGTGGTTCATATTATTCAGAATTTGTCATCTTAATCTCAATAGGTAAGCCATAGAAACTGTGGCAGTTGTCAGCATTAGGATGGAGATATCTTAAAAAACAAATCCAAAGCAAAATCTTCGGGCATTCAGAGTGAATTTTCCAATTCTTCCCATTGAGTTCTAAAGCAGTGAGTCATGCACTCTTTTGCCAAAGGGACTTGAGGCTCAGTTGGTTTTAAACCACGCCTGTCATGTCCGCTGTGGTCCTAAAAGAGATTTTTTTACTTGGTTGTAAGTTTCTGTTGTGAAAATATTTCATTATGATGGGTAATCTGTTTTTATGCACTTTAGAGAGAGAGAAATAGTTAAAGTGGGAATTCTTTGCCACTTTTACTATACAATTTTTTTTTACTTTAAAAGTTGCTCTATTTAAAATAAAACTAAACAAAAACAAACAAAAAAACTGCTGATACAGGGACTTCTGAAAAGAAAAAGCAAACCTATTCTCCTGAAGATGCTTAGCTGTAGAGTGAATCTTAGTTGCTGAAGGCCACATGTTTTGAGAAATCTGTATTTCATGAAGATGCCATATTACATAAGCCTAACAGGTAACTGCAGTGAAGGCTTTTTGACTTGTTTTAGCTTTGTTGCTGGTTGATATGGCATGTTGGCTGGTCATTTAAGTGGAACCTTAGTTTAACTTCTGCTGTGTGTATAATTTTTAACCTTGCCACGGCAGTTACGAATTTTAATTGATATTGGTGAAATGCTTTATAGTCATTGGATGCAGGTATCATAAGGGCTTATTATTTTGATTTATTGTTTTCTCTTTAAAAGTTGGTGGCTTTTAGTTGAAACTTACCTAGTTAGGATTGATTTGTGGATTTGTCAAGGATACTTCTGGAAAAGTATCCTCTAAAGTTATTGTCATCTAACATTGTTGTAAACATTTTCCTAGAACTTTGTAAATATATTGAACATGGCATTTCATTTGTTCTGTCAGCTACTTTTTGAGATAGAATAGTATTTTTTATGGATGAGAGAACTAAAATTCAGAGAATTTCTTTTCCCAAGGTCACATGTTGGGTTAGTAGCTAGAATGAGGTAAATATTGTAGTCAGTGAATCACTTGGGTATTGCCTTGCATGATCAAACAAACATTCCTTTTTCTTTTGACAAAATGGACTCTTTTCATAACTATTTTTATGTTAATTTCTTTTCTAAAATGGTGAAAACTGGTGGCATTTATTGCCTGCATCATTTAAATTGGTATTTATTAACATGGTCTTGTAACTATTTTGCTTGCATAAGGCATTTGAATAGGGACTTCCAGAAAATGCCTAATACTGCTTTATAGTAATATTAATAAGTAAATACTTGCTGCATACATACAAGTAGTAGTAATAATATCAGTAAATCAATATTAAATCTTTTAAATACATACAAGTGGTATTAATAAGTAAATAAATACTTTTTGCATTTGATTGAATATGGGGTTATGTGAAAGGAAATGAGATATCCTATAGTTCTTTATAGTGGCTAACTTCCAGTGATCTCTCTGGAATTAAGGTGAAGGAGGGAAAAGTGTTCATACTTCCTTTACAGAGATTTTATGTTGTCCCAGGAACAGGGTCATACTTACGACATAGTTGTTTCAGGGCCACAAAACTCTCACCTATAAGAAATGAATTAACCCAACTGGATAAATTTCATTTGCGTTTCTGTTCTTTGCATTTTGATTAGCTGGTCCTTGAGCGCTTATGTGCTGACAAGAATTACTGACAGTTAACTGAGGCTGTTAAGAAATTTTCTGAGAGACTGTCTTTTGATAACAGTGAAATTAAGAATCTGGGAAATTTTTAAGGAATTTAATTGAAAGCTTATGTTATTAAGGATTTGCATGTTGTGGATTAATTCACTTTTAATCTGCGGCAAGATAAAAGGATATGTGTTATGATTTTAGTATTTTGTATGCATAAGGCATATATTTTATATTTTCATCTTCCCTTCCATATTTGTTTTTATTTTATCAAAAATATGCTGACTGCAGAAGAAGGGAAAGTGAAGATAAAAGAGTCAATTGTATTGGGAATTCCTTGGCGGTCCAGTGGTTAGGACTCTGCGCTTTTACTACCGAGGACCTGGGTTCGATCCCTGGTTGTGGAACTAAGATCCAACAAGCCACGTGATGTGGCCTAAAAAAAAAAAAAAAAGAGTCAATTGTATTGATTATTATTATAATTTTTTTTTTTGGTTAACTTATTTTTTAAGGGTGGGAAAAAGCTATACATTTAGCATTATCAGAGAAAATTAAATAAAGCTGTTGACTAAAACCAAAAATGAATATTTTAGATTCTAATCCTAACTCCACAATTTATCAGCTATGAGCCTTGAGCAATAAGCCTCAGTTTCCTAATCTATATATGGATAACGTTGACAGTATGTAACTCATAGGGCGGTTGCTATTATTGGATAAAAGGCCTGTAAATCCTTCAGTAGATATTTTTTTATTGTTAGAGACTTTTTTTAAGGAAGAGAATTAACATACAATTTAATCATAAATAAGCAGTTATTAATACATTAATATAGCTCTTATAGTTTTAAATGTATTTCTTAAGAATTAGTATTAGGGATTCTTTCCCCTTTATCCATTATGTGTATCTGAAACCAGAGATGGCTTCAGAGTTTCTTAGTAGGCAAGAAGTGCTATGTAAATCAATGCCAAATGGACTAATTCCTTTTTTTTAATATAAAATTATATTGCTCATAAGCATGTTATTTAAACTGCAAAGTACATTTATATCTTTATTTTAACAAAACTGTACTTTTAAATATTAATTTAAATAATCCCACGTTTTTCCTGTTTTTCTTTCTAAAAAAACCTTTTTATTTTGGAAAAATTTTAGATTTGTAGTCAAGTTGTAAAGATAGTGCAGAGAGTTCTTGTGTATACCCTGCACCCAATTTCCTCCATTGTTAACATCTTATGTTTCTGTGCTACGTTTGTGAATCTTGGTATTTACTATTAGCTAAACTCCAGACTTTATTTGGATTTCACTGTTTTTCCATTAATGGCCTCTTTCTGTTCAGATTTAATCCAGGGTACCACGTAACATTTGGTTGTCTTTTATCCTCACTCTCCTCTGGTCTGTGATAGTTTCTCAGTCTTTCCTTGTTTTTCATGACTTTTACAGTCTTGAGGAGTCCTGGTCAGGTATTCTGTAAAATGTCCTCCACACTGGGTTTGTCTGGTGTTTTTTCATGATTAGATGGGTTATGGGTTTTTGGAAAAAATACCACAGAGGTGAAGTGCACTTCTCATCACATCATGTCAGAGGCTACATGATATTTCATCACTTGGTTAACGTAGTGTTTGCCAGTTTTCTCATAAAGTTATTATTTTTCCATTCTCTTACTTTATCCTTTGGAAGTGACTCCAGTTCCATGTCGGCGGTGGGGGTGTGTGGGGGGGAGTGTCTGTTTACATATGTTATTTGGAATTCTTCTGTAAGGTGGAGTCACCTCTTCTTCCCCATTTATTAAAACAATTTACATCTTTATTTTAACTATCAGGAAAATTTTGTTTAGAATTTTAAATATTATTAATTTAAATAACCCCCAATTTTTTCTAGCTTTTTAAAAAAATAAAATATTTTAACAGTGGTTTGGAGAATAAAGATCCGAGAAAGCCTTTGAAGGAGCTATGTTTAAGTGAATTATATATCCGTCTAGAAATTACTCTGAGAGTAAAGTTCAGTGTTGGGATTTTAGAGAAGAGCTCCACATTTGGGGGCTTATTTGGAGGGAGACTGCTGTAATCTGAGAAGCAAAGCAAATAGGGTATCTTATTCATTGGTGCTGTGCTAGTATTTGAATCCTCCTTGTTCTTCCCTTTCCCTCAAAAAGCTTGTAAATACTGCAGCAGAAAAGAAAGTATTTTTGACCAATTGGACTCTTATTTTAAAAACAGAACTGGTAGATCTGTGTCCTGAAAGATATTTATTTTACACTAAGGAGAATTTATAACTTGAGTGCAAGGTTATTCTTGAGAATTGCAGTTATTACAGTTCTTTCAGTTGTTTTTATATCTTGCCCTTACATTGTATCACTTGTACAGAAAATATCATTGGGCTTCTACTTTTAAAAAAACTTATTCAGTACCATTACATATTTTTGTTTCTCTTTTAAATTTTCATCAATTTTTCTGTCCAGCAAACATTTATTTAGATATATTATATTCTAAGCACTGGGGATACAAACGTGATTGTCAGCCCTTGACCTCAAAGATCTTAAAATTTATGAACATGCAAAGGTAGCATAATAGTGCTACAATCAAAATATGTACTTGGTGAGATGAGGGCCCAAAGTTTTCTCTTTTTTTTTTTTTTTTTTTTTAAATTTATTTTTATATTTTTTTATTTTTTTGGTTGTGTTGGGTCTTCGTTTCTGTGCGAGGGCCCTCCCCAGTCGCGGCAAGCGGGGGCCACCCCTCATCGCGGCGCGCGGGCCTCCCACCATCGCGGCCTCTCCTGCAGCAGAGCACAGGCTCCAGACGCGCAGGCCCAGCAGCCGTGGCTCACGGGCCCAGCCGCTCCGCGGCACGCGGGATCCTCCCAGACCAGGGCTCGAACCCGTGCCCTCCGCACTGGCAGGCAGATTCTCAACCACTGCGCCACCAGGGAAGCCCTCTCTTTTTTAAAAATATTTATTTACTTATTTTGGTTGCACCAGGTCTTAGTTGCAGCACGCAGGATCTTTAATTGCGTTGTGCGGACTTCTTAGTTGCGGCATGCGTGCGAGATCTAGTTCCCCAACCAGGGATCGAGCCCCGGCCCTCTGCATTGGGAGTGAGGAGTCTTACCCATAGGACCACCAGGGAAGTCCTGAGGGCCCAAAGTTTTCAAGGAGGTCGTCACAAAGATGCTGGTTAAACATTTTTGAAGAAATCTTGTCATGTTGTTTGGGGAGTAATTTGTACCTAGTCTCATAAGTACACCTTGGTTAGTGAGGGAAGTTACATGTAGCTGTAGTTCAGTATGGCTGGAGTGATTGGTGAGTACAGAGGAGTGAGAACATTACCCTGATCTGGCCTGTAAAGTGGGTTGGCACATGGACCATCTTCGTTTGCAGACTCCATCTTAGACTCATGCAATAAAAAGCAATAAAAATTCCATGGTGGGGGGCACCAGGGATATCTGTATTGTCAGTAAGCTTCCTAGTTGAGAAGCTTACTGAAACCAGTTTTTACCCTTGAGGTGCCAGAGGATGATTTTAAGTTATGATAAGTAACATCATTAGATTTCCTTTTTAAAAAGGCAACTGTCAGCATTGTGGAAGATGCAGCTGTGGAGTGGATGGAGGTAGATAGACCTGTGGAGACTATTTAAGAGGCAGTGCAGGTTGAATGGATTCGAAAGGGATTGAGTATGTATAAATTAATAACCAGTTTGATATGGGAAGTAAGAGAAACAAGGAATGAGGAAGGTGAAGAATTGAGGTGTTTTTTGTTTTGGGCTGTTGAGCAGATATGGGTGTTCGGAAGGAGCAAGAAAGAGTTGAGGAGAACCAAGGTTGGGGGAAGTTTTTTTGGTTGTTGTTTGTGTGTGTTTTAACAGGATAACCGTTAGGTGTATTGGAGACTTGAGTTCTAAGATATTTGGTGTTTTCATGTTTTATATGTCTACCAGTGTAATTAATAGTAGAACATTTTTGTTTATTATTTCTTACGACGCATTAAAAATTCATTCTTTCATCAGAGTGTGTTCAGTGCATTCTGTTATAAGAACTGTGTTGAGGTGCTAGAAAGTACTCCAGACAGGGGACAGCAGTAGTAAAATCATAAAGATCACAAAATGAGGAGAGGGAAGGCATGCATTACAAGGTGCTCAGTGTTAACTGGAGTTTGAGCAAAGTGGGGCTTGGTTAGAAATAAGATTTGAAATGTGGGAAGGGACCAGATCCTAATCAAAGAAAGACCTTATAAACTGTGTTAAAGCATGTGGACTTCAGGAAATAGGGAGGCAGCATAGTGCAGTGAATAAGGGCCCCAATTGTGGAGCCCAGATGCCTGTGTTCAACTCTGCTGCTTACATAGCTGTGTTACATTACACGCACACACACACACAATATAAAAGCTCGTTATTTAAATTCTCATAGGTAGTTGTGAGGAGTAAGTGAACACTTCTAAAACATTTAAAGCAGTGACTAGCATATAGTAAGTGCTATTTAAATATTTGTTAAATAAAAAATAGGGAGCCAATGAAGGGTTGTTTTTAAATAAGGAAGAGATATGGTCGGATTGTATTTTAAATAGATAATTCTGGGGCTGAGTAGAAGATAGATGTTAATAGGCCAAGGCTAGATTTAAGAAGACCTGTTGAAATTGGTCCAGTCCAGGTGAGAGACGATGGTGTGAACTGTGGTAGTACTGTTAAGGGTATACAGAGAATAATTCAACAAATATTGAGGCAGTAAACTTGGCAGATCCAGGTAATTGATTGAATATAGAAGAAGAAAGAAAAGAGTCAAGGTTGATTCCAACATAAGATATTATTTCTAAAATTTTTAAAGCAGTATTCATTTAAAGTACTTTGGATCTTAGATGTCCTCTATGCTAGTTATATTTGAGGCTTTGGTGTATATTATGTTGCTTCCATAAAAATGAGAACTAATGGCCTGAGATAGTTTTTAATTTCTCTAAATGTATAGGCCTTTGCTGTTTTTCTCAGTAGGTGGAGAGAAATTTCTCTTTAAAGATCCACTGTTAACGTGGAAAACTCTCATTTAGCCCACGTCCAAAGAGCTAGAAAGCTTAAATATTGATTTTTTATGTTGTTTTTATATTATAACTTTATATTAAGATTTGTGATTATAAAAGTATAGCACCATAGTAATGCTGTAAAAATTTGAAGTGACTGCTGAATCATTAAAGAGGTTAAAATTTGTTAATTCTCTTATATCTAATTTTTTCATTGTTTATTCATATATGATAAATAACTTTGATAGGCAGAATATTCATCACCTGTTCATTCCTTTGATAAATCTTAACTCCCCAAATCTAGATTTGTCAAATTTTAAGAATATTTTTTCTTGCCGTTCAGTTTTATAAAAAGGGGAAAACTTGGTTGAAATTAGAACTTTCTTGAATTTGAATTTTCTCTAGATTCTTAATGAAATAATTAAATGGATAGGAAATTCAGTGTCCTTATATAGTATTTTAAATATGAGTCCTGGGTTGTAGTGGTGTACATAGTGTATGATATCTGTCAATTACGCTATTGCAGGGCTCATCAAATCTCCCCACTGAAGACAGTTGAGCGGGATGATATTTAAACTGAATCTTGAATGAATAATTGGAGTGGACATGGGAGAAGGTCGTTTGAGGTAGAGGGAAGAGCAACATATACAGATACAAAAGCATGAAAAACTATTATGTGTATGCTGGAAAGTAGTTTGCAGAGGGCATTGTAGGGTACATGTGAATATGAGGCTGGAAAGGTACATATGAGCCAGATTGATAGAATTTACAAATTCTGTGTGGTTTATAGGCAATTTGGAAGACACAATTTTAAGCAAAGGTGAGCATTATGATCAGATGTGTATTTAGGTAGTTTATGTAGGTGGCAGTGAGGAATACAGATTGGAGTTTGAAGGTCACTTAGGAGGCTTTTTCAGGAAAGAATGGTAAGTGCTTGAAATAAGACAGTGACAATGAAGGTTGTTGATTGGAGAAAGGTTTAGGAGGTAGAATTGTGAATGAGTAGTGTGTGATGAGGAGAGGGAAGTATTAGAAGACATCTCAGATTTGTGGCTTGGGTGTCTGGGTGGAATTGAGAAACTGGGCGTCATTAGCCATCCATAGTAGAGAATAAGAGGAGGAATTATGTGGGATATTATGTAAAGTGCCAGATTAATTTTCCTGAACCACGGTTCTCAAGTCACTTTCTTGCCAAAAACCCATTGCCAGGTTTTTACTATATTTAGTCAGCTTTGTATATGAATAAATGCAAAGGGTACCTTACTAGAAACATGGTATTTAATAGATGTTTGTTTAATCCTAAATGGACACTCAAGGTCTTTTCTTTGGTGTCCTAGCTCACTTGCTTATTCTTTATCTTCTTGCCTGCCATGTATCCGGTGATTCAACCTTATGAAGATACTTTCTGTTCCTTATGGCATTTTCACTCTTTACCACTCCCTCCCATCTCTTTTTCTCTGTGTATCTTCTGACCTATATATCCTTCAAATCTGCATACCAGGTTCTCCTTTTCCAGGCAGCCTTCCCTAATTTTTTTTTTCTAACTGAAAGAAATTTTCTTTGAATTCATCATCTTAAGGTATCTACTATTTTTGTCTCTTGTTATAGCTTATATAAAACTTTATCTGATATGTCAAGTGAGTTAATGTATTTAAAGAGCCTAGAACAGTACCTTGCACATAGTACTCAGTAAATGGTGGTTGTTATTATGGTGATGTTAAGATGATTAAAACAAATTGATGTAATAGTAATAGGGCAGTCTGCCTTTACCTTCTGCCTTCTTGTGATGGCAAAACTGATTTGTTCTCTGTCCTTGGACACTAGGAAAGCAGTGTCTCTTTTATTTATTTATTTATTTATTTATTTATTTATTTATTTATTTTTGACTGTGTTGGGTCTTCGTTTCTGTGCGAGGGCTTTCTCTAGTTGCAGCGAGCGGGGTCCACTCTTCATCGCGGTGCGCGGGCCTCTCACTATCGCGGCCTCTCTTGTTGCGGAGCACAGGCTCCAGACGTGCAGGCTCAGTAGTTGTGGCTCACGGGCCCAGTTGCTCCGCGGCATGTGGGATCTTCCCAGACCAGGGCTCGAACCCGTTTACCCCTGCATTGGCAGGCAGATTCTCAACCACTGCGCCACCAGGGAAGCCCCCAGCAGTGTCTCTTTTACATTGATAATGTATGTAGAAGTGCAAAAGGTACTGTGCCGTATCATCTTCAAAGTGAAGTTATTCTCTTTGTACATCTTCACTATTCTAGAACTCTATTGAGGGAAGTAAAATGGTAGACAAGCCCTTAACACTGATTATCTAAGCTTCACCACAGTTGTTTGAGTAGGTGGTGATGTTAGCTCCAGTTATATGTGGGCAAACAGGCTTAGGAAGTTTGAAGATTTGCCCAAGGTCAGTTTGTAGGTGGCCAAGTTGATATTTGAACTTCCACTATTTGACTCCAAAATTCTACACAGTAGGACCTCAAAAGTGTAGGATTTATTACTTCATTGCTTTCATATCATTTACATATTCAGCTTGTTTTAAGAGGGCCTATCATGGGACCTATACATAGGAAAGTACTTTTTGTTTTTTCTTCTAAATTTTATTTTACATATTTATAGTTTGTTTATTTTTGTTATGGAACATGTCAACCATGCAGGAGAAGTACCTGCAGTAATATAACAAAATATCCACATAACTACTACCTGAATTAACAGATGTTAACATTTTATCATATTTGCTTTAGAGTTTTTGTGGGGTTTTTGTTTGTTTGTTTTTTAAAGAAATATGGCATTACAGTTAGAGTTGATATCCTCTTTCTAATCCTACTCCCCTCCCTCCCTGTTCCCAGTGGTAAAGTTCTCCTAAAGTTTGTATATATTCTTTTGTTCTGTTTTTATACTTTTACTATACATATATGTATCCATAAACAATGTACAATAATGCTTAGAGTTTACATGAATGTTATACTGTATACTATTCTACAACTTGTTTTTTTCACCTAAAAAATGTTTTCTAGATGTATTGGTATATGTAGATCTAGTTTATTATGTTAAAGAATTTCTTATATATGATCATACTATAGTTTCTTTATACCTACAGTACAGAAATAGGCCTTTAGATTGTTTTCAAATTTTCACTATTACAGACAGTGCTGCAGTGAACATGGGAAAGGTATCTGCAGATAAGATGATAAAATTTGTTTTTTGTTTTTTCATTGCAGAGTTTATCTTAAGATTAATTAAATATTTGTTCTTTAGTAATTTTTATGCTTTGAATTGAATAAATAGAATGAATAATATTGTTGACATTGATTTTAGACCATAAATTCCTAAATTTTGTTCCACTTTCCTCAGTCTGTTCAACTGTTCAAAAACCTGTGTTCAATTCAGTATTGAGCCAGGAGTTGCACACTGGCGGCCTGTAGGACAAACTAAGTGTAAATGCTTGGCCTTGTATCGTTAACATTTTTTTGAGTCAATATTTTAGAGTTAGGTATTTTGTGTAAAGTCTCTATTTTTGGATTATCCTGAAAAATTAGAAGCTTTGGCAACAGTGGGGCCCACATTTTCCCATGGCAACAGTTGGCCTAAGCTGAGTCACAGCTGCCCTCCTTTATTTTTTTAATTTATTTTTAAAAAATTATTTATTTATTTATTTGGTTCTGCTGGGTCTTAGTTGCAGCAGGAGGGCTCCTTAGTTGTGGCATGTGAACACTCAGTTGCGGCATGCATGTGGCATCTAGTTCCCTGACCAGGGATCGAACCTGGGCCACCTGCATTGGGAGCGTGGAGTCTTAACTACGGCTCCACCAGGGAAGTCCCACAGCTGCCCTCCTTTAGATGGGCATAAGCTCTCCAGGAAAACAAGTTCCTACCACTTCCTGTTACTGTTTATTATTGCCCTTGCACTGTTGTTTATAGTGAAGAAATACTTTTCTATTGATGTTTTTATAAAAAATGGGGGGAAAGTGTAGCTAGACAACTGCAATATTCAAGAAAAGTAGAACAGCATATTTCTCTGGAAGTGAAGAATATTGTAATATGATTAATATGCAAACAAAATGAGTCTTGTATGGAAAGATCACAGCCTTGCCTGCTTCACTGGTTTATATTACCTGCATTGTTTTGAGTTTGTGATCTCTGCATTTTGTGCACATAGCTGTGAGGGCTGCCCCGTAGTGAAGTTGAAAATCAAAAGGATATGAAGATGGTTTGTAAATCGTGAAGTTTTGTGTGAATGCAAGATATTTACCTGTTCTTTTAGCTGTTATATACACCCTTGTTCCAGAAAGATTTTAAGCAGAGGGGTTGAAACTGGTTTAATCTTCTCAACCATCCTACCTTTCAGCACTGTATTTATTAAGTACCTTATTCAGAGGCTACAAATGGACGGTCAAGGATTTGGATCAAAAATGTGTTTTGTCTGCTCAGTGTTTTTGTTTTTAATTCGACTTACTTTAAAAACCCAGTTCTACCACTGTTGCCTTATTTCTAGCTGATTCACACTTTTACCTGCCTAGTCTCTCTAAGTATTTGATTTGTAACCTATTTAAGGCAATTTATAAAGATGTATGAACTAGAAAATATCACAAATTAAAAACAAAAAGAAAGAAGAAACGAAAACAAAGGGTAAGGATAAAATGGAATGAGAATCTAGGCCAAAAAGGTCTATCACAATGGTCTTGTTGCAGGCAGAGAGCACAAATTTGACTCTGAGCTTTTCTATGAGGTGGCATTTTTCATAAAGTCCTTAAGATAAAAATAAACAGTTCAGAAAGGTAACTAACTTGATACTATCAGACTCTAATTTCTCATAGGGGTCCTCATAAAGAGGATTATGTAATTATCATTTCCCTCATCAACATCTCTAAGGTAGATGGATGTCTAGTATTTAACAGCACTCAATATGGGAAGACCAACCACATCACATGAGAGTCAGTCTGAATGAGTGGGTAGATTGTCCTTTGGTGTCTGACCAATGGATATAGTTTCCCTCAATCCAGTTGTTGATATTTATTAAGAATAAGCTCCTTGACAAGTACCTAAAGTGCAGGTGTTCCATATATCAAACACAGACCATTCATACGTAGGATTTAAATATTTTTGTGAAAACTTAGTTTTACCCAAATAAAACTTGTGGGAGTGCTTGTAGGTTAAGATTCTTCTTAGAATCTGCTACATTCCTGTCTTGTTTGAAGGTGGACAAAGTAGTATTCTTCCAGAGTATACAAAACTGGTAAAGTCATTAAGAAATAGATTTAAAGAAAAAGGGGGTCAGTACACAACTCTGTTTTATGCTGCTGGAAATTAATTGCTTCAGCAGACCATTCCTGTGAAAATGGACTCCTGGTGGTTTTCAGCATAGATTAAATGTAAGGAGGTATTGTTTTTATTTTTATTTTTTTATTTTTATTTTATTTTATTTTTTTTCACGGGTTTTTAAAAGTAATTTATTTTTTTTCCCACACACACACACTGTATTTTATTTTTACAAGAGATAGATAGACTGACACCAAGCATTGTACATGGATGACCACAACAAAAGCAACAATGATTGCAATTACCAAACATGAAACACACTCATACTATGTCATAATATTGACATTCAGTCCAGTAATCCTCCACTTTAACAGCTCCTTTACTTTGCAGTGCAAAATTGATTTGTATATTCTTTGCCTCTGAGTCCTTGTGGGATTTTTTTTTTAATTCAGACAGAAAGTCACAAAAATTATACTCATCCTCATCAGTTCACTCAGTCCCATGTAATTAATTTTTTTTCCATCTTGATCTTTTGTTAGCACTTTTATGAGTTCATCAGTTTTTCATTAGAGTTCTGAAAATGCTTATTCATTCAGTTCAGCAGTACAGTCAGTTACCAGAAACCTGTACTTGTCAGAGTCTTTTCCATGAAGGTATTGTTTTTATTTATGTTTATAACAGATATGGTCTCTTCCCTCAAGAAACATATTAATATGTGGCTCGGCCCCTTCTCTCTTTACATGTGCTCGATTCCCCAAGTAAGATTTTTTTGTTCAACCCTACTGGAACTCAGTTTTTTATGTTGTTACCTTCACTACTGAATCTCTTGAATTCAGTGTTTAAACCACTCTGTTTTCTTACTGATGACTGCCCTTTGTATTTCTCAGTTTGCCATATGTAGCCTCAACTTTTTAGCAATACTGTATTTTTCAGCTGCTTAAAATAATTTTGCATTTGGTTATTTTGTATTCATGTTATAGTCAACATATTATTTTCCCTTTCTCTAAAACCTGCCTCAAAAAACTGCCAGTCATTTCCATCTTTAGCCTTTCAGTTTATAAAGCTGACTCAGTCAGTCCTGGGCTCATGTTATATACTTTATCACCTCCTTTCCTTTCTCCACTCTCCCATTTTACTCTAACTAGATTGTACATTCTCTTAGGGGGGTGGATTGCATTTTATTCACCTTTATTTATAGTAAAACCTCATATCACAGAGCCTAGCAGAATAGTCAATGAATGAATTAAAGGGTATGTATATATAGCTCAACATCTTCGACTATATTGTAAGTTTCTTATGGACAGGGACTGTCTCTCAACAGTGCTTTTAAGTCACGTGTAGTTATCCATAGATGAGACACTTAAGTTACATGGGACACAGATATGTGTTGTTTGATTTGAATACTTGGCACTTGGTAGATCCTCTGTAAATAAATTGAATAACTGACACTGAGAATGTAGTTATTTCTCATTATTTGTTTCAGTGGAGGCAAGCATTGGTGTGGATAGTAGTAAACTAGAAATCAGTTCATTTGAGAGACAATGGAAGTTTTCCAGTTGGATTGTCACAACACCTGGGCAGTGTCTTTGGTTGTAAACAGGGGATCCACCATTAGGACCAAGGTCATATCCTTGAGAACGCCATCTTTAAGACCAAGAGCAAGTAGTAGACCAGGTCAAAAAAAAATTGCACTCTTGCATAATTGCCGTTTGACTCTAAAGCTCTTTTTTTCCCAAATCATTCTCACTGCTTCCATCCTAGTCCAGGCCTCTTTTATCTTCTAATTGTAGCCTTCCCTTGCTCTAATATCGCCTATACATCTCCAAAAAAATCACCACGAAACATCAATTTTAGAACATTGCTCCCTTGCTTAAGAATTGCAGTGATTTCTGCATTGTCATAATTCCTTTGGACTATCTGCATTAATATTCACCATAACTTGTACTTTAAAAAAAAAAGGTACACAGAACAGTATGTTTTCTGTTATTGTTTGTATGCTTAGAAGTATTAGTAAGCTTTTTTCCTCTGATTTTTAAGACAGTGGATTTGTGTGTGTGTGACTTAGTTTTGATTTAAAAAAAAAAAGATATACAGGCTGTAGCTATGTTTGTCTAATTGTCACTTGAAAATGTAGCCTTTGTAAGCAAAAACCAAAAGAGTAATATGCATGGTAGAAGGTTAAAAGGTCTTTAAGTTTTAAAGTTTTAGTATTAAGTTTGAGACAGTCAGTTGATTTTTCTACAGGATTTTTAAATTGGTATACTTTCTCTGACATACATTAATTAGTGTTAAATCTTTTAAAAGAAAAAAATTACATCGAAACCAGCTCCAAGCAGCTGGACTTTGAATGTATTTTATTGCCCATATTTCAGAATTTGATTTTTGGGAATTTTAAAAAAGAAAGCTGAGAATAAAGTGATATAGTGCATCTTTAGTTCTGAGAACATAGTAAATCTTTATCTCAGTTTTACTGTGATTCCTGTAGCAGACATTTAGAAACACTACGTACCTACTGTGTGTTAATTACCATGGTATTTGGTAGAGATACAATGAGGAATATGTCAAGGTTGCAGCTTTGGAGGAGTATTGTTGAGGAGACATCAAGGAAGATAATTACTGTGTGCCCTGAGAAGTGTTAAATATATGTATGTACAAAGAACTATAAAATCACAGAGGAGCGAGTTACTCTGCTTAATTTTTTTGTCAAAACTATGTAAATAGGGCTTCCCTGGTGGCGCAGTGGTTGAGAATCTGCCTGCTAATGCAGGGGACACGGGTTCGAGCCCTGGTCTGGGAAGATCCCACATGCCGCGGAGCAACTAGGCCCGTGAGCCACAACTACTAAGCCTGCGCATCTAGAGCCTGTGCTCCGCAACAAGAGAGGCCGTGACAGTGAGAGGCCCGCACACCACGATGAAGAGTGGCCCCCACTCGCCGCAGCTAGAGGAAGCCCTCGCACAGAAACGAAGACCCAGCACAGCCAAATAAATAAATAAATAATAATTAAAGGTGCTAATAAAAAAAAAACTATGTAAATAAATCCCTCAAGTTATATTTTTGCTAGCTGCTGAGAGCTTGCTAATGGTGTTTAAACACCTTTGATAAGCATTAGGTTGAACCTGTGTAATTGCCATTATTGGCAATTTTATATGGTTTAACCCTAATAGTATTTCAGTATGGCAGTTAAAACAAGAAAATGAAACATGCTTAATGTCTTTTGCCAATACTGTTTGACAGTTGTTAGATAATTGATATTTTATTAAAATAAAGCTTTGAATATTGAATAAATGTGCCATTTTTGGAAAACATTTTTTAAAGCTCATTTGGTTTCTCTTTTTTAAAAGATAATATATGAAAGAATTTTAGTAACTATAAATTGCTGTGTAGTTATTTTATAATTGCTTGTAACCATGGAGATATAGTTATTTGATTTGGAAAGTTTTGCTTTCATAGCTTGACTCCATACAAACATCTGTTGGGTGCTAGATACTGTACCCGGCACTAGAGAGGCAAAGAAATTCAGTTCAGTGTTTGCCCCAAGGAGATCAGTCTGGTACTAGAGACAGCATGTATATAGTTACAAAGATTGTGGGAGGCAGCACAGGGTAGAATCAGTGATTTTTCAAATTTATTTTAACAGTGGAAACTTTTCCAAAGAGCTTTTATGCAGAAACCCAATATATAAACAGATAAAAAACAGAATCCTGCCTATTTGGCCTCCTCTCTGTCCTCATTCCTACTGTTTGAAACCATTGGCGTGGAAGTCAGAGACAAATCGGGTTTGCATCCTGACCCTGCCACTTGTTTAGCTGTTTGACCTTGAATACATGCTCTAACCTTAGTGAACTTGTTTCCTCAACTGTTAAATAAGTATATTAGTTTTTTTGCTGGGTGCTGTAAGAATTAAACATTGCAGGAAAAGAGCCCAGCATGTAAAGTCATTCAGTAAATGGTAGCTATTAGGATTATATGTACATGACACAGTGAGATTAAAGAAGAGTAGGGAGTAGGCTAGCCAAGGAGGGCTTCACAGAGGTGGTGATGCGCTGCCTTCAGGCTGAATCTTTTTTAAAGTATTTATTTATTTATTTTGGCTGCACCGGGTCTTAGTTGAGGCATGTGGATTTCTTAGTTGCGGAATGTGGGATCTAGTTCCCCTACCAGCGATTGAACCCGGGCCCCCTGCATTGGGAGCGTGGAGTCTCGTGCACTGGACCACCAGGGAAGTCCCCTCCAGGCTGAATCTTGAAGGGAAATGGAAAATTGCAAAACATATGGGTGAGAGGCATGCACCCAAAATAAAATATTTCCATAATGAAGACTTGGGTATGTGGAATGCTGCCTCATTATCCCTTTCTGGAGATAAATGGCCTCACCTGAGTTCTACATAGCACATAGCTTTTCCTTACATTCTTTGACTCACACTTTAGTATTAGGCTGGGTTAAGCCAGGGTGAGAGTCGCTGACTTTCCTTGGTTAATTAAATTGACTACTTAACTAAAGGAAAAAGTACTCTAAACCTGAATTTGTAAGCCGTGTCTTGGTTATAATGTAATGATGCATTTATAGACAAAGTCCTTCCTAACTGCAGTTGCGTTAGTGTACTGAAAATTAGGATCCCTGTGTCCTCCTTTGAGGTCTTAGTATAGATCTTTGTAAATGTTTACTTCAGTAGGTAGGTAAGGGTTTTTTTTTGCCTGAGATTCAGATATATGAGACTACTGCTCTGGATAAATTGCAGGTGGGTGTATTTACTTTGGATTTTTGAGAAAGAGAACTAGCAAATTAGTTTCTAGAAAAAGCTGATGAAACATCATTGGATGCGTTTTCTACCTCAACGATGATTTTTCTTTTTTAATTTTAAAATTTTATTATTTTAAAAAATGTTTATTTTATTTCTTTATTTTTTGGCTGCATATTTTTTGGTCTTAGTTGTGGCACACAGGATCTTCGTTGTGGCACGCAGGCTTCTCTCTAGTTGTGGTGCGCAGGCTCTCTAGTTGAGGCACATGGGCTCAGTAGTTGCGGCACACGGGCTTAGTTGCCCCGTGGCACATGGGATCTTAGTTTCCTGACCAGGGATTGGTCCCCTTCATTGGAAGGTGGATTCTTAACCACTGGACCACCAGGGAAGTCCCCTGATTTTTCTTTTTTATAACAATCAGATTTTAGGCAAAACATTTCAGTGTGATAGGCTAACAAATGGAGGTATATTAAACAAAATAGAGAAGATATGGAAATATTTATCTTAGTGTCTTTCTGTATCTCCTTTGTGTGTGTATGGGTGTGTGTGTGTGTGTGTGTGTGTGTGTGTGTGTAAAATCATACAGCACTTACTGTGTACCAGGCACTGTTCTAAATGTATCAACTCATTTAATCTGCCTGACAACCCTATGAAAGAGATATTACTGTTATTAAAAAAAGCCTGTATCAGATAACTTCATTTGTCTAGATAAGGGGGCTTGCCGTACTATGGCTGGCAAGCCAAATCCTGCCTCCTACTTTTTTTTTTTTAATGATGAGAGATTACATCTATTTATTTATTTATTTTTGGCTGCATTGGGTCTTCGTTTCTGCGCGTGGGCTTTCTCTAGTTGCGGCAAGCGGGAGCTACTCTCTGTTGCGGTGCGCGGGCTTCTCATTGCAGTGGCTTCTCTTGTTGCGGAGCATGGGCTCTAGGCACACGGGCTTCAGTAGTTGTGGCACGCGGCCTCAGTAGTAGCATGTGGGCTCTAGAGCGCAGGCTCAGTAGTTGTGGCACACGGGCTTAGTTGCTCTGCGGCATGTGGGATCTTCCCGGACCAGGCAGGGCTTGAACCCGCGTCCCCTGCGTTGGCAAGTGGATTCTTAACCACTGCGCCTTCGTGCTAAGAATGATTTTTACAGTTTTTAGTGGTTGGAAAGAAGCAAAATAATATTCTGTAAAAATTTTTATACAATTTATTTTCTAAAATAATTTCAAATTTTAATTTTATAAATCGATAATAATTTATTTAAAAGTTACATGAAATTGAAATTTCATTGTCCATGAAGTTTTATTGAAACAGAGACCCACATATTCCACATACATTATTTATTGTTGTTAATTTCTTGCTACAGAAACCATAAGGTCTGCAAAACTTAAAATATTTACTATCTGGCCCTTTATAGAAAGTTTGCTGACCCCTGGTCTAGATACAAAGGAAAGGAGATAGAATCCAGACAAAATATGACAAAATAATATAGTTACAAAAGAATGTGTCTTTATTAGAACATACCAGGAATATGAGGACTACACAGAGTTGTATAATGAACAAGCCAGCAGTATTTTCTTGAAGAATTTTAAAAAAATCTTTAATAACAGCTTAACTATAATGAAAAATGCTTAGTTATTTCAAAGTGTTGTATTGACCTCTTTTTCCTGTTAATATAAAATTTCTCCTCCAGATATATCTGAAGGGCTTTGTAAATATTTCTTTGAATTTGGGTGACAGTTGTTGCAGTTACCATTGAAATCTGAGTACCTTGGCCTCCTGATTTGATTTTTGCCCTTGGAACACAGATGAGTTCTGACACTGATTTCTTGATTTCCCCTTCTTTATAATTTTGCTTTTGGCCCTTTAGGACTGGCTGTAGTCTGTAATGTTGAGTATATGGTTCTCTGCTGAGGATGTGCATCAAAATCATCTGGAGAAAATTTTAAAATTTAGATGGCTTCTCAGAATCTCTGAGGATAAGGTCTAGCCATGATTATGTTCAGGATGTTTCTCAGGGGGTTCTAACATACACTCCTGGTTAAAATCCATAGTTATTTCCTTCAACTATTTTAGTAAATCCTATTTGAAAAAAATACATATGTGGCATTTATTGTTTTGTATCCCAGAGGTGTTTTTCAACCTAAAGAATCATTGCCTAAATTTATGTATACTCACAGAGGTCATCAGCATCAGTTTGGTAAATTCATTTTCTCTTTTGATGTCACTCAATAGAATAGTAGAATACAAGTTGGAATTCACATTAGAGAGCAAGTAGTATAATTTAGTATTCTTTATTTTTATGAGATATTTATTTGGCATCATAGAATCCCAGTGAATCTGGAAATAATGGATTTAATGAGGTAGAACACAATTTATATGAGACTCAATATTTTGAGGAGGAATAGTTTACATTCCAGAATCATTTTGTTTTGTCAGTGGTTCTATCAGGCTATATGGCTGTAAAACAACTGTTTAAATAGTAGATCTTTTCCACTTGTTTTCATATAAGTGTATTTTGACACCAGAGTGAATTTAAAAGAAAAAAGTGACCTGCAACCTCTAAAAGCATACTAAAACAACAAATGTTTGTCTTTTTTCACATTCTATTTCACTGTTTATAGGCATACACAGTTGCATCACACAGAAAACTGATTTGAGATAAAAAGCACTAGAAAGCGATATACAATAAAATCTAAGCAGGTCAGTCAGAATTCCATTTCTTAGGAACCATCAGGTGTTCCAAATGGCTTCATGCCTTAAGTCAAAGAAGAGAGGGATTTTAATCAACAGAGAAACGATCTTTGGAACTTCCCTGGTGGTGCAGTGGTTGAGAGTCCACTTGCCAGTGCAGAGGGACACGGGTTCGATCCCTGGTCCAGGTGGATCCCACATGCTGTGGAGCAGCTGAGTCTGTGCGCCACAACTACTGAGCCTGTGCTCTAGAGCCCGCGAGCCACAACTACTGAAGCCTGTGTGCCTGGAGCCCGTGCTCCGCAACAGGAGAAGCCACCTCAATGAGAAGCCCACACACCACAATGAAGAGTAGCCCCCGCTTGCCGCAACTAGAGAAAGCCCACATGCAGCAATGAAGACCCAATGCAGCCAAAAAATAAATAAGAAAAAAAAAAGCGATCTTTGAGCACCCATCAACAGGTGAACACTGCTAGAGTGAAGATTATATCTAGCATGAGTTTGACGGGTGTGCTGTGAGAATGAGGAGGCATCCTGATTAATGTCCATAAAGGGAAAGCCAAGAATGATGAGGTAGACCAGCCAAGAAAAAAGAAACAAGGAGAGGAAAGAGAAGAGCTGAAAGGTCAACAGTAATGAGATGGTGCTTGTAAGTTGCAATGGCAGTGAATATCAAAAACTTAGTGGAGAGAGTGATGAAGAAACAGAGGATGGGAGAGGTCTCAGTTATCTGTTTCGTACCTCAGTAGTAGCCCTTTGTTCGGGACATCTCTCTTGTCAGTTTTAAGTGGGACTCAGTATTTTACATTTGATAACCCTTGAAGGCATTGATTTACCTGGAGAGTATCCAGGGAGTAGGATTTAAGCAGTATGAGGGGTGAAGAGTATTCATTCCAATAGAGTTTAGTGATAGGCTAAGGCTATAATAAAGGCTGCTATATTATTATAACAGAACTGAGGGTTTGGGGGCGTATTATTAGGGTTCTCCAGCAAAACAGAACCAGTAGGATTTATGTATAAATTTAAAAGGAAAAAGTGACTACAGTCAATCGCAGGGAGAGGGAGAGAAAGGGGAGGGAGAGATTTTAAGAAATTGGCTCATGTGGTTGTGAAGGTTGGTAAGTCCAAAATTTGCAGGGTAGGCTGGCTGGCTGGTGAGCCAGGGAAGAGTTGATGTTGCAGCTCCACGTCCAAAGGCATCTCGGGGGATGTGTAAGTCTTTCTCTTAAGGCCTTCAACAGATTGGATGAGGCCCACCCACATTATGGAGGGTCATCTGCTTTACTCAGAGTCTACTGATGGAAATGTTAATCTCATCTTAAAAATACTTTATCTCCTTTCTTCAGATTTATAATCTAAAGCTGTAGAGCATCTATTTGCAACACTTGCCTTTAATATTAAGAGTTACTAGACTTGGGGGCTTCCCTGGTGGCGCAGTGGTTGAGAATCTGCCTGCCAATGCAGCGGACACGGGTTCGAGCCCTGGTCTGGGAAGATCCCACATGCCGCAGAGCAACTAGGCCCGTGAGCCGCAACTACTGAGCCTGCGCGTCTGGAGCCTGTGCTCTGCAACGGGAGAGGCCGCGATAGTGAGAGGCCCGCGCACCGCGATGAAGAGTGGCCCCCGCTCGCCGCAACTGGAGAAAGCCCTCGCACAGAAACGAAGACCCAGCACGGCCAAAAATAAATAAATAAATTAATTAATTAAAAAAAAAAGTTACTAGACTTGAGATTGGTAGGAGTAATTCTCAGTAGAAAAGGTGATATCTTAATCATTGGTCCAAGGCTAATTGAAAAATGCAAAGTATTTTGGATGAGTGACTTAAATCTTGGAAAATGAGATATGGTAGTCAGTTGTAACTAATAGGAAAGTGAGGAAATGGTGCAGCTGTTGGAAGAATTTTACTTTTTCAAAAAGTGAACTATGCCTGAGCTTAGTCTGTCCCTCAATTATGAACCAACCTGGTGTTTTTTTGCTTTAGTTTTTGTTACTGCCTGCCAATAGCAGGTCCTAGTGAATCATGGACCTCCAAGCTGAAGGAGAATAAGAACAAGTAGACATTAAAGCCTAGGTATTTGAGGGACTTCCCTGGTGGTCCAATGGTTAAGACTCCGTGCTCCCAGTGCAGGTGGCCTGGGTTCGATCCCTGGTCAGCAAACTTGATCCCGCATGCTGCAACTAAGACCCAGTGTGGCCAAATAAATAAATAAAAAACAAACAAAAAAAACCCCTAGGTATTTGATTAAAAACTTTCAGTGATCTAACATTTTCAAATTGTGAGGATGGGGGAAGTCTAACTTCTTCATATTAATTGTTCACACAGACCACAAGATACTGCAAGGACAATTAATGTTTTAGTTACTTTTGCCATCTTATTTTTTATTAGAAAACAATTTCAGAACTCTAGAAGCTTATCTCTGTAGGTGCGAGAGTGAGGAAATGACAAAAATTGATTTAAGGAAATGAAGTTACTCTCGGGGATACTTTGTTGTCTGATGTAATCTTACAGAATTAAACTGTAAATTTAAAAATTTAAATTTGGGGTATTTTTCAGAATATGCAATGCATTGATGTCATAGGTAAGTGTACCTTTTTTTTTTTTTTTCATTATTTGAATGCATTGCAGTGTGGCACTAATGATGTACTTTTAAACATTGTTTTTACCTAGAGTAATAGTCAAAGTCAAATATTGAGAACTTAGAGAAACCTGTAACCTCATGTCTGATGCCATGATAAGGAGCATCATCTGATGAAGTGATGAAGAATTTGCTGGCACAGCCAAAATACCCACCACTATTTACATGGATGAGTCCGTACAGTGAGGACTGTGCAAATCAAAACATGTATGTGTATGTTCTGTTGGGTTAGTTGTACGGAAATCAGAATGATTTGGATGGTGCAGACAATTTGGGGATGGTGAGAGGAAGAGAAGACAGCACAAGTGAAAAAACATTTCTCATCCAGGGGCCAGGACCGTGTTTGGGGAGATGACTGCTTCAGTTTTCATTTCTCATGAAGCGCACAGTTTATGAAGAAACAGGAGATTCTATTTAACTCTAGAAAACTAGTATGAAAAGGTACTCAATAATTCTCCTGCCTTGCCTCATTGCTGTATCTGGAATATATTATTTGGATTAGGGTTATGAGCTATAATATAATATGTGCTATTCAAGGAAGGTAGATAATTTGCTGACCCTCTTTATTTTATTTTTTAAAAAATATACCTCTTTCTCTCTTAGCTGTCATCATTCATTCATTCATTCATTTATTTACGGCTGCGTTGAATCTTCGTTACTGCGCAAGGGCTTTCTCTAGTTGTAGCGAGCGGGGGCTGCTCTTGGTTGCGGTGTGCGGGCTTCTCGTTGTGGTGGCTTTTCTTGTTGCAGAGCATGGGCTCTAGATGTGCGGGCTTCATTAGTGGCATGTGGGCTTAGCTGCTCCACTGCATGTGAGATCTTTCTGGACCAGGGTTCGAACCAGTGTCCCCTGCATTGGCAGGCAGATTCTTAACCACTGCACCACAAGGGAAGCCATGCTGATCCTCTTTAAATAAGGCATTGTTGAGTGACAGTTTCATGAGAGCAGGAACCATTGGTAATCACTTAATGTACATCTAATAATAAGTAAATCTGACAGTTTCCATTTTTTATGTCAGTACACCTCTACCGTTACCATATAATTGGCTGTTTATGTTTTCCCTCAGACACATCCTTTATTTTCTGTATTGTTTTCCCCTATTTCATAAACTCCTGGTTAGCAAAGAACAATGTAGATTATTAGTGAAATAATATTTTACAGTGTTCTGTGTCTGTGTGTGTGTGTGTTGAAATAGGATTTATTTAAAATAGTTCTTCGTTTGGACTTCCCTGGTGGTGCAATGGTTAAGAATCTGCCTGCCAATGCAGGGGACACAGGTTTGACCCCTGGTCCGGGAAGATCCCACATGCCGCAGAGCAACTAACCCCGCAAGCCACAACTGCTGAGCCCATGTGCCACAACTGCTGAAGCCTGCGCGCCTAGAGCCTATGCTCCACAACAAGAGAAGCCACTGCAATGAGAAGCCCACACACCACAACGAAGAGTAACCCCCGCTCGCCGCAAGTAAAGAAAGCCCTCGCGCAGCAACGAAGACCCAACAAAGCCAAAAAAAAAAAAAAAAGTTCTTTGTTTAAAAAGCCAAAAAATTTAAAAGTTTGGCTTTCAGCACATATCCAAGTCACTGTAATGGCCTTCAGAAATATTAAAATCATAAACATCAGTAAATACTCTAAGTCTTCCTTAAACATAATATGACAAGTTCCAGTCTAGTACTCTTTAAGGCAAAGTTGTGTCAGTCCTCATAATTTTGACATTTTGTAGTGTTTATAATTTGAGATCAATGTAACATTCCCCCAAAATGCTGCTGTGTAAGCATCATTACTTCAAAACTGTATGTAATACTGTGTACCAGGAAGAGAGAAAAGAATACAGAAGAATTCTGGAGAAGAATTCTGCATTGCATAGAAATAAAACTCTGCTAAAATAAAACTGTAAAAAACTCTACTAAAAGCCTTTCATAAAAAAATGTAACAACCTTCTGCTTTAGTTTCCTTGAAGCTGGAAACTGATCTCAAAATTTGAAGCCTTACATCACAGTGCCTCAAATTCTAGGGTATTCTTTTGATTTACATCAATTTTACGTGAGGCTGATTGTCCCATTTTAAGAATGGTCTAAGTATTGTGATTTTCTTTTTTTTGAATAAATATTCAACTGGAAAATCCCTGGGTACGACCTTACCAATCAATATTTTAATATTGAAGGCTTTAGCATTTAAAACAATGTTGTTTGAGCAGAAAATTCCCATTAGCCTTGAAGCTTTAAGTCCCAACTTTCGGACCAAAAGCTCTCATTGCAATGGGGTGAAATTGAGAGCTGTGTGGTGGACTTTATTTCCCACCTTGGTAAAACTAGACTTCTGCAGATCTTGTAGCTCTGTCCTGTCCATGTAGTCTCTTTCAGTGTGTTACCACTTTCTATTGTAGTTTTCCAGGTAATTTTTAATGTAACTAACTATTGATACACAGCCTAATACAAAAGAAGTTGACAGGAGAAAAATTTCAAATCGTTTGCTCAGAGATTATAGGATGGTATTATTGTTGTTGAAATGTCTGTCTCAAGTGTGAATCCGTTAGCAGTGAGCCTTGGTGTCCTTGGGAAGTCCATGGGAGATAAAAGAACTTGCAAACTTGGCTAAGTGTGAAACCTTAGCCAGTGTTTTTAACACATTGAAACAAAATGAGAGGAACTTTAATAATTCACTCACCATCCTGATTTGTAAGATTATTTTTTAATATTCTCTTACTTCTCTTTTCTTTTTTTACTTTTCTCCTTTCTCTTTCTGTGGTGAGGTACTTATCCAAGTCATAAACATTGTTGTCTAGGAGAGCTGCATTGGTGTAGCAGAAAAGTGGATATAGTATTAGAATACAGAATACTTAAGAATTCTGCATTCCAGAAAGCATACTGAAGAAGCCTCTGTTTCTAGTGCTCAGGCAACACAGATCTGATCTCTTAAGAACGTCTGGATATTGACATGCAAATGAACAAACCAAACTCTTCTTTGAAATATGTTTGTGATATATACAAGTAGCTTAGAGGGGATTATTGAAGTACTGCCAAAATACATTTCAAAAATGATAAGTCTTTTCATTCATTATGTTGACTTTGGAAGGATTTGTGAACCCCCTAAAAATGCATGTATGTAACATTTTGTTTATCTTCATATGTCCTTTTTTGAGGGAAGAGGTCTTGGCTTTCATCACATTCTCAAAGGAGTCCAGTGACCCCCAAAAAGATTTAGAACTCCTCCACTAGGTGGTATGAAAATACTGCCTGGTTTATTTGTACTGTTGGTTATAAATATAGATTGTTCATTGCAAAGTACTCTAAACTCTGTCTTTTGCTCCATTTGAGAACCATTTATTTTTGTTGTTATGGGATATTTTGCAATTATATGTTAAAATATTAAGCTAAAAGGTAACTGGAAAGGTAGATCTGAGAAATACTGTACATTGTCTATATTAAATTCTTAAGTATGATACTTGGGCTTTCTGGTAACCAATGTGTATGTTAAATAAAGGCAAGAAAGTTTAAAGCTAGGAAATTAATAGAGGATAAAATAATCTGAGTTAAAAGGAACCTTAGATATTATCTTCTTTCCAGAAAAGTTAGATGAATTACTCAGATTTATAGAGTTGATGACTGGCTGGAACCCACATCTTCTTTCTTAATCTGCATTTAGGGCTCTTCATACCTATTGTCTCTCTCTACCATTTGTCATCAATACTTAGCTAGTTGTAATAAAAACATTATTAACCTATAGTAGTAAATAATAACATAATTAATTATAATTAGCAAATTGAGACGTTTTAATCATCCCACTCTCTTACTACAGCCTTTCAAGTGTTCTTCTTCCAGGAGATAGAGACCTCTGCTTTCTTAATCCCTCTACTCTTTATTTGCCTTTCCTGTTATCACTTTCTGCACAACATAGTTTAGGCTCTTTGATCCATTGTTTCAACTCCCTTCATTATGCATTCATCTCACATATCCTGTAAACCCTCAACCCAATCCTAGATCTCTAAATGTATGACTTTTCTGTTTCTGTAGCCAGACGACTGTACATACTTGCTACAGAAAAATCACATCTTTGTAGATTGGCACCAGCAAAAATTCATGGTCTCCGATCTTAAAAATGTCCTTCCTGTACTTCCTGTTGTGTTTCTTTGCCCTCATTCTTCATAGCAGCTATTTCAAGCCTCTTATTGCCTTCTTCCTTTCTCCCCCAGCCAGCAAATGACCTTACTTCCTGTTTTCCCGGAATATAAAAATTTTTGCATCTTTTTCTCCTTTCTAATAGAGTAGAAGAGGTAAGCCATCTTTATATCTGGATCTCTCATTCCTTTTTCTTCCTCCTCCTTCCATTGAGTATTTCCCTATTCTGATTTTTAAAAAAGACTTTTTATTATGGAAAACATCAGACTCATAAACAAAAGTGGAGAATAATAACCATTCATGTACCCATTATCCATCTTCAACAGTTATCAACTCAAAGCTAATATTGTTTCAAATATGTCCCTCCATCCACACTTCCAAATTTTTTTGAAGCAAATCCCAGACATGTTATTCCACTGATAAAATTTTCATTGTATATTTCTAAACGACTTTAAAAAATAATCACAATACCATTATCCCTTGAAAAACTCAGTTATTCTTTAATATCATCAGACATCCAGTCAATGTTCACATTTCCCCAAATGTTTGTTAATTGGTTTGTTTTACAAAAATTATTTATTTTACACTTTCTAAAAATTCAGATCTAAGTAAGGTCAGTGAAGTCCAATGGTTATATCACTTATCTCTTTTAATCTATAGGTTTCCCTTTCCAACTCTTTTTTTAATTTCCTTGGAATTTATTTGAAGAAACTGGGTCATTTATTTTATAGGGCTTTTCACAATCTGGATTTTGCAGGTTATATCCCCATGGTGTCTTTAACATATTCTTCTGCCCTCTATACTTCTTGCAAATTGATAGTTGGAGCCAGAGACTTGAACAGATTCAGATTTGATTTTGTGGCAAGAATACTTTATAGGTGGCGTGTTGTTATTCTGTCAGGGGATACATCATGTCTGGTTGTTTCATTGTTTGCCTTTGGTTAATTAGGGAGTGAAAATGGTCATATTAAAATTATTCATTCCTTTATTTCTCTTGAGTCTTTTTTTCCTCCACCATTAGCATTTAAGCATCTCGCTTGGTTGAGAAAAACAACAACCCAGAAAAACTGCTTTTTAACATTTCCATCTGTTTCTAAGATTTTTTATTCATGGTACCATCTTTACTTCATCTTCTTGCACTCATCAGCCCATTTGGATGTGGGGTTTGCGGTGTTGAACCATACCCTTACCATTTTATTGAAACCATTCTCATCAAGGTTATCAGTGGGAGCTCTATACTGAATGGAACAGACCCATTTCAGACCTTATCTTACTTGACAGTTGGGTAACTTTGGGTATTGTTGGTTGCCTCTCCTTGAAATACTTCCTTGACTTGTGACATATTCTCTCTTCTTTTTACTTTTACCTCTTTAATTGCTTCCTCTCAGCCTCTGTTGTAGACTCTTAAGTGTTGGTGTTGCTCTGCCTGGCTCTAGCCTAGGGCTTCTGCTCATCGTACTCTACACATTCTCCATAGGTCATCTCATCCTTTGTCATGGCTTCAGTTATACCATCTCTTAGCTGGTAAGTACCAGACCTTTTTTTTTCCCCCCATAGGTTGTTTCTTTTCAGAACTGACTTGGTTGTACAGCTTCTGACTAGAAATCTCACAGGCACCTTGGATTCAGTGTATCTAAAGATGGAATGAGTCACACTTACTTCTTCATCCCCTCACACATAGTTCTACTTAGTTCAACTTATTTCTAATCTAGAAATCTAGAAGTTTTTTGAGTTGACTCCTTGACTGACCTTTTACTCTCACCTGTCTAGTTCTCTTTATTTACTGCTGCTATTCTAGTGTAGATCTCCATCATCTATCACCTTCATTACTGCAAACCTTCTATCTGGTTTCTTCCTTTCCCGTCCTTATGGTCCATTCTTCAGTATAAAAATGAGAGTGATTTTTCTAAAAAACTTATCTAATGGTTTACCATTATCCCTAGGATAAATTGTAAAGACCAGAGCTTGTTTTGTGACCTAGCCTGTGCTTACCTGTTCAGCTTTATCTTTTTAAAAATTCATTCATTCATTCATTTAGTCTGTGTTGGGTCTTCGTTGCTGTGCGCGGGCTTTCTGTAGCTGCTGCGAGCGGGGGCTACTTTTCGTTGTGGTGCATGGGCTTCTCGTTGCGGTAGCTTCTCTTGTTGTGGAGCGCGGGCTCTAGGCGTGCGGGCTTCAATAGTTGTAGCACGCGGGCTCAGTAGCTGTGGCTCGCGGGCTCAGTAGCTGTGGCTCACGGGCTCTAGAGCGCAGGCTCAGTAGTTGTAGCGCACGGGCTTAGTTGCTCTGCGGCATGTGGGATCTTCCCGGGCCAGGGCTCGAACCTGTGTCCCCTGCATTGGCAGGCGGACCCTCAACCACTGTGCCACCAGGGAGGTCCCCTTCACCTTTATCTTGAATCATCACCCGCTATGTGGAAGTACTTGTCACACTTTTCGCGCAGTTTTAATTGCCTGTTTCTTGGCTGACTCTTCCAGTAGACTATAACTTCTTCAGTGTAAAGACCAATTCTTTTCTTTTCCCTCATTAAACCTGATGCCTGGCTCATAGTAACTGTTTTGTGTATGTTTGTTGAATGAATAAATTTGTGCAGTACACTATTCAGTGATTTATGCATGCCTTGGTTTTATCGTTATTAGATCATGCTAGTATTCCAGTACTATTGTAATTCTTGTACATTAATTTGCTTTTTTGTCTAGAAGCAGTCTCTCCATAATTAAATTGGACCCTGTAATGTACCTAATACAGTAGAGTTTTTTCCTGATTAAAACAGGAATTTTTGCTATGTTTCTTTTTTACTCTGATTTATATGATTAATTCTCTGTCAGTGGATTACCATTGTCCCAGATAATGGAAATCTGTAGACAGTTCACATAGTTACCAACATCAGATAATCCTTACCCTACTGTAACCTTCGTTAGAGTGTATGAGTTCCAAGATAGTTTGGCTTGGCATGACTAGTGAGATTTAGAAAAGTGAGGCTTAAATAATTAAGAGAGGTTAAATACCAAAGATGGTTGGTTTTCTGAGTTGTCCATTGTGCTTGGTTCTCAATCCACTATTTATTACTGACATTAGTCATATTTCTCTGGATTTAGACATAGTGGTAGTGGTGGCTTTCAGCTATTATTTTGAGGTAACTGGGCTACAGGTCAGAAGAATCATTCAAGATTATAAAATAAATCCCTGATTATATTTACTAGTATTGCTCAGTGGAGAAGGATCTCCATTGAAATCAGCAGCTGCCATTGGGAACATATGAGTACTCACTTTTTGACTCAGGGCTCCTGTTTAAAAGCAGGGTCTGGGGCTTCCCTGGTGGCGCAGTGGTTGAGAATCTGCCTGCCAATGCAGGGGACACGGGTTCGAGCCCTGGTCTGGGAAGATCCCACATGCCTCGGAGCAACTAGGCCCGTGAGCCACAATTACTGAGCCTGCGCGTCTGGAGCCTGTGCTCCGCAACAAGAGAGGCCGCGATAATGAGAGGCCCGCGCACTGCGATGAAGAGTGGCCCCCACTTGCCGCAACTAGAGAAAGCCCTCTCACAGAAACGAAGACCCAACACAGCCATAAATAATAACTAAATAACTAAATAAATAAACCCAAAAAAAAAAAAAAAAAAAGCAGGGTCTGCTCTCTCATTTTTCCTCCTTGACTGGCTTATTCACCACTCTCTATCCCCAGTGCCTGGAATAGTGCCTGGCATGGCATGAAAAGGGTACTCAAGAAATGGTCTTTGACAGCGTAGTGGTTACCAGAGGGGAAGGGGTGGGTAAAGGGAATCAACTGTATGGTGACAGATGGAACCTAAACTTTTGGTGGTAAGCACGCTGGGGGGTACATAGAAGTAGAAATACAATGCTGTATACATGAAACTAAAATAATGTTATAAACCAGTGTTACCGCAATAAAAAATTAAAATTGAAAAAAAGGTACAAACTTGCAATGAGTAGTAAAGAAGTCCTAGAAATCTAAGGCACATTATAGTGAGTGTAGACAACAGTAATGTATTATAATCATCAAACTCGCTCAACAAAAGACTAGAACTTAATTATTCCAGCCACTTTTTAAAAAATTATGTAATATGATAGAGGTACTAATTAACACTACAAAGGCAATGATAATATTATAATATATAAATGTATCAAATTAACATATACCTTAAATTTACACAATGTTATATGTCAAATGTATTTCAATTTTTAAAAAGATATCATACATTTATTTTTTTTAAAGGTTTTTTTTTTTTTAAGTCTTTATTGAATTTGTTGTGATGGCTTCTGTTTTTTAAATTTTGGTTTTTTGGCTGCGAGGCAGGTGGGATCTTAGCTCCCTGACCAGGGATCGAACCCGCACCCCCTGCATTGGAAGGCAAAGTCTTAACCATGGGCTGCCAGGGAAGTCCAAGATGTGATGTATTTAAAACAGAAAGAAATAGTCTTTGTTTCCTCTGTCCGTGATGTGTCTCTTAGTAGGTGGTTTTACATGCCCTTCATTAGACGTTAATTTCATTTGGAAGATGATTTCCTATTTCTTTGAAATGTCCCTTCCAATTGAATTTTGTAGGTACCAGTAGTCTGCATTTTAAGTAAGACTTACTCAGATATATAGTTTACCCTTGAACAGTGTGGGGCTAGGAGCGTCAAACCTCCTCCGCACAGTCAAAAATCTGCGTATAATTTTACAGTTGGATGACTTCATATCCACGGTTTCGGATTGTGTAGTCCCATAGTACATATTTATTGAAAAAAATCCACTTATAAGTGGACCCATGCAGTTCAAACCCGTGTTGTTCAAGGGTCAACTGTATTTCCTAATTACAGTGGACGTTCTATCTAGCTATTTTTATACAGTGTGATAAGACATACTAATATTAAACTTTTGTAAGTTTATACAGGAGATTTGAAGAATAATTTTTTAAAAAAAATATTTATTTATTTGGCTGTGCTCGGTCTTAGTTGCGGCACGTGGGATCTTCGCTGCGGCATGTGGGATCTAGTTCCCCAACAAGGGATCGAACCTGGGCCCCCTGCATTGGGAGCTCGGAGTCTTAACCACTGGACCACCAGGGAAGTCCCTGAAGAATAATTCTTTAAGAAACAATTCTTGATTTTTCTTTTACCTACATTTACTCGCATTGAGCTGATCACAGTACTTTTTAGATATTGTATAGAAATTGGCTTTATAGTGTTGCAAGTATAAAGAAAGGGCTCTGAAATATTAGGTAATGGGGTTACAGAATTGGATTACTGTGTGAGCACAAAGACGTATGTACTTCATTCAGTTTTTAATTTTGTTTAAAACACGTACTGCTTTTTTTTTTTTTTTTTAAACACATACTTCTTAAGCACACAAAATAAATTGAAACAATGCTAAATTATCTCTTTTTTAAAATTTATTTTTGGCTGCGTCGGGTCTTCGTTGCTGCACGCGGGCTTTCTCTAATTGCAGCGAGCGGGGGCTACTCTTTGTTGCGGTGCGCAGGCTTCTCATTGCAGTGGCTTCTCGTTGCGGAGCATGGGCTCTGGGCACGCGGGCTCAGTAGTTGTGGCTCCCAGGCTCTAGAGCGCAGGCTCAGTAGTTGTGGCGCACGGGCTTAGTTGCTCTGCGGCATGTGGGATCTTTCCGGACCAGGTCTCGAACCCATGTCCCCTGCATCGGCAGGCGGATTCTTAACCACTGTGCCGCTAGGGAAGTCCCTAAATTATTTCTTGATTAAATGCATTGGTTAAGAGGGCATGAGATTGCTAAACGGCTTGTTTACATTATAAGTAATATCAGCTATTCTAAGATCACTAGTAACTAATATTCAATCTTGAAGGTTACTTCAGTTATGGTTGGAACCTTTGGCTTGTGGACAGTTTCTGAAGTACTTATCTTTGTTACTTTTTTCAGGTAATGCTTCTTTTTGTAAATGAGAAAATTTGTTTTCTTATCATTAAGGGAAAATTATTGTCTTCTCTAGAAGTTGTATGTTAATATTCAAAATTTAATAAAATTGATATCAATATATCTAGCAGGTGACATGGTTGTGATTGGGTAAATTTTAAAATAGTGTTCTTTTGGCTCAGTAATCTATTAAAGATAATTTAAAATATGTAAAATGACTATTTTAGCATTGATTTTCACAGTAGGTTACAAAACATCATCTGATATTCATATTACCATCATAGTAAACCTCACCTTTGAAAGTGTATACTGCAAATAATAATTTAGAAATAATTTAAATTCTAAGTGAAAGAAATAATCTTTCTCTTTTTCTTCTTAGGTGGAATGAACCTTACTTGTTGAATATCTCCTGGTTACTCGTTGGATTCACTTGTGGAAGAATCATTTTCCCCTGCGTGGAAGCCACTTAGTGGCATATTTAATTATAAATCCAGGGATTGCAAAGTTTTTTGATTTCCCAAAGGAGGGACATACCACTATATCAAATAAGCTTGACATTACAGCCAAAATGGTGCTGTCCCAGAGACAACGAGATGAACTGTAAGTTTCTCTGTTTTGTGATTTTTTAAAAATCCTCTCATAAAGGACAAAGTAGTAAATTAAAATACAGCTTTGGGAGACATATGCTAAATTAAAACTATTGTTATGAGAGTTCAAATATTGGTTTGGGCTCTTGGGTCTGATTTTAAAACTGGATCTTATTTTGACATAGTATTATTTACCCGTTTGACATAAACGTGTGTATGTTTAAAGCAGAGCAAACAAGTAAGTTAGTTGGGATAAGTTCTATCCTAAGCTTGTCTTAACTCTTATGTTCAATAGGAAGGTAGGTGCTTCAAAGCTCTTCAAAATTTTTTTGTCTGGAATCCATGTATTAGAAAAGTGAAAGCTTTTTTGTTGTTTTTACTGCTAATGCCTTTCCTTTTTGTCTTACTGTGTGGTTTTTTTTTTTAATATAAATTTATTTATTTTTAGCTGTGTTGGGTCTTCGTTTCTGTGCGAGGGCTTTCTCTAGTTGCGGTGAGCGGGGGCCACTCTTCATTGTGGTGCGCGGGCCTCTCACTGTCGTGGCCTCTCTTGTTGCGGAGCACAGGCTCCAGATGCGCAGGCTCAGTAGTTGTGGCTCACGGGCCCAGTTGCTCCGCGGCATGTGGGATCTTCCCAGACCAGGGCTCGAACCCGCGTCCCCTGCATTGGCAGGCAGATTCTCAACCATTGCGCCACCAGGGAAGCCCTGTCTTACTGTGTTTTTTATCTTTTATCATCCAATGGCTATTGTATTTGAACTTTATGAGGTGGCTAGTATAGTTAATGCAAGTGCATTAATGAAAGAAGCATGAAATGATTTGACTACTGCTATTTTATAGTATCTTATAGCATCCCATATTTTATAGCATTCTGTTTTTGTAGGTGAGGAATATAGGGGGAACATTTAACTTCATGTTCTAGGTATTTAAAAGATTTTTCTGTGGGTCTTAAAAAACTTCATTTGGAAATAATTTCAAATTTATAGAGAAGTTGTAAGATTAGTACAAAGAATACTCATACATTTTATCCAAATTCACCTGTTGTTGTTTTTTACCATTTGCTCTATCATTTGCAGTCTAGCTGTGTGTGTACAGTATTTTTTTTTAATTGGAGTATAATTGCTTTAAAATGTTGTGTTAGTTTCTGCTGTACAATGAAGTGAATAAGCTATATATATACCTATATCCCCTCCCTCTTGGACCTCCCTCCCACCCCCTGCCCATTCCACCCATCTAGGTCATCACAGAGCACCGAGCTGAGCTCCCTGTGCTATATACAGCAGGTTCCCGCTAGCTATCTGTTTTATACATGGTAGTGTATATATGTCAATCCTAATCTCCCAGTTCGTCCCACCCTCCCCTTCCCCTCACCCGTGTCCACATGTCCGTCCTCTACGTCTGCGTCTCTATTCCTTCCCTGGATATAAGTTCATCTGTACCATTTTTCTAGCTTCCACATATATGAGTTAATATACGATATTTGTTTTTCTCTTTCTGACTTACTTCACAGTATTTTTTTAAAACCATTTGAGAGTAAGTTGCATGCATGAACGACCTTTCCCCCAGGTACTTCATTGTGCGGTTCCTAAGAATAACTATATTCTTTTATAAAACCACAGTACAGTTAGCAATTTCAGTAAAATTTTACATTGTCACAATACTTTTTATTTAATCTACATCAGTTTTGTTAATTGGGCCAATAATGTCCTTTATAGCATTTTTTTCCCCTCTCTGGTACACCATCCAGTCTAGGTTTAGGTACATTGTCATGTCACTTTAGTCTCATTTAACCTGGAACATTTCCTCAACATTTCTTTGTCTTTTATGACATTAATTTTTTTTTTTTTTTTTTTTAATATTTTGCTACAGCATCACAGGGGTCACTAACGTCCCAACTAACGATCTCTATTTCGTGGCTGTTCAAATCCTGGCTTTCTCCACTAAGCCAATGCCGCTCTTGGATTTTAACTAATTAATTAATTTATTTATTTTTGGCTGTGTTGGGTCTTCGTTTCTGTGTGAGGGCTTTCTCTAGTTGCGGCAAGCGGGGGCCACTCTTCATCGCAGTGCGCGGGCCTCTCACTATTGTGGCCTCTCTTGTTGCGGAGCACAGGCTCCAGATGCGCAGGCTCAGTAGTTGTGGCTCACGGGCCCAGTTGCTCTGCGGCATGTGGGATCTTCCCAGACCAGGGCTCGAACCCGTGTCCCCTGCATTAGCAGGCAGATTCTCAACCACTGTGCCACCAGGGAAGCCCGACATTAATATTTTTGAATCATCTTTAAAAAAATTTTTTTTATTGAATGAAAGATTCTTTAAATTCTGTAGTGCTTTACAATTTTCAGAAGCTTCACACATGATTTCATATAATCCCATAGTAACCCTTTTTTCCTCCCTACCCCTATGTTGCCCCTTCCCCACTTCCGTCACCCCACTGGTAACTAACCACTGGCAACTAACCACTGGCTTGTTCTCTGTATCTGTGAGTCTGCTTCTTTTTTGTTTTATCCACTAGTTTGTTGTATTTTTTTTAGATTCCACGTATCAGTGATATCATACAGTATTTGTCTTTCTCTATCTGACTTAGGTCACTTAGCATAATGTCCTCCAAGTCCATCCATGTTGCTGCAAATGGCAAGATTTTCTTTCTTTTTTTTGGCTGAGTAGTATTCCATTGTATGTATGTCACATCTTCTTTACCCATTCATCTGTTGGCGGACACTTAGGTTGCTTCCATACTTTGGCAATTGTAAGTAACGCTGCTATGAACATTGGGGTGCATGTATCTTTTCAAATTAGTGTTTTTGTTTCTTTTGATATGTACACAGCAGTAGAATTGCTGGGTCATAAGGTAGCTCTATTTTTAGTTTTTTGAGAAACCTCCATACCTTTTTCCACAGTGGCTGCACCAATTTACATTCCCACCAACAGTGTATGAGGGTTCCCTTTTCTTGCCAGTGTTTGTTATTTGTGAGTCTTTTTTTTTTTTTTTTTAATAGAGTGTTTCTCATTTTATGTTTGTCTGTTTCCACATGACTAGATCCAGTTTATGCATTCTTGGACAGAATACTACATAAATAATTTTGTATTCTTTTCAGGATATCATATCTAGGGACACAATGTCCATTTGTCCCTCAATGATGATGTTAATTTTGATTGCTCAGTCTAAATGTCTGATGTCTCCACTATATAGTTTCTGTTATTTCCTTTTCAGCAGATAAGTGGGGAGATACTTTAAGATCATGCAAGCTTTTTTTTTCCTGTCGATAATTTCTCCCCTAGATTTAACATCCATTGATGATTCTTGCTTGAATGATTCTATACTACAGTGGTGGAAAAGTGATGATTTTCTAACCCACTACTCATTTTGTATTTATTAGCACTCAGCTTTTTACTGTAATCAGTGGACCTCCTCCTCCTTTTTATATACTTGTCTTTTCATTATTGGTATTAACTCATGGGTTCTTATATTTTCGGTTATCATTCATTACTATTGTACTGTTTTGGTGCTTGAATTGTCCCAGATTGTCCCATAGGAGCCTCTTCAGTTGACTCTTACCTATGCCCCTGTCATTTTTTGTGAGCACCTCCTTACTTTCTACGATAACAGGATATTCCAAGCTTATTGTTTACCTATCTTGCCTTAACCTTAGAATCAGCCGTTGCTCTAGAAAGCCCTGGTTCCTCTTAGTGGGGAATGGTATTTGAGACCAAGATATGGGCACTAAGTGTACTCATTACTACTGGGATGTCTTTGCTTCTGGGCCCTTTAAGTAGACAGAACTAGGATATACATGTATGTATTAACACATATACAGACCCCCTAGCTCACATGTGTACTAAGGTTTCTCAGTCTTTGCACAGTTGACGTTTTGCGCCAAATAATTCTTTGCTGTGGGGGCTATCCTGTACACTCTTGGTTGTTTAGCAACATCCCTAGCTTCTATCCACTAGGTGCCACAACCAAAAATATCTCCAGATGTTGCCACTGTCCTCTAGGAGGGCTTTCATACTTCCAAAATAGTTTTAGAATTATTACGCTCATACCACTACAAAAAACAAATCTCCTGGAAAGGGTCCAGAGTTTGTATGCAGTTCTCCCCCCATCCATCCTGCCCAAGACTGAGAGTATATAATCAAATACTGTGTAAGTTACGTGGATTTGTTTTGTTCTGTTTTTTCTCTCACTCTTCATATACTTATATCATTCATTTGAAATACAGTTGGGTTCATGTGTTCTAGTGTTTCAGTTTCTGTGTTTTGCATCACATTCCCTTCCCATCTTCTCTAGTTGCGGCGAGCCGGGGCTACTCTTCGTTGCGGTACACGGACTTATTGCGATGGCCTCTCTTGTTGTAGAGCACGGGCTCTAGGTGCGCAGGCTTAGTAGTTGTGGCATGCGGGCTTTAGTAGTTGTGGCTCGCGGGCTCTAGAGCACAGGCTCAGTAGTTGTGGTGCACGGGCTTAGTTGCTCCGCGGCATGTGAGATCTTCCTAGACCAGGGCTTGGACCCGTGTCCCCTGCGTTGGCAGGCGGATTCTTAACCACTGCGCCACCAGGGAAGCCTGCAAATGTACTTTTATAAGCCTGCAAATGTACTTTTATATTATTGAAGGCATGTCTGGTTTTTAAATCATTCTTGTTTCTAAGTCACTTCAGATCCTTTTCTTCTAGATACCTTGTGTGAGCTGACTGCAAGTCATGCTTATTACCCTCATAATCAGGATGAATATTTAAACATTATGGCCAAGAATAGAGCTTTTATATATGTGTGTGTGTGTGTGTGTGTGTGTGTGTGTGTGTATAAATTTGTTTATTTTTGGCTGTGTTGGGTCTTCGTTTCTGTATGCGGGCTTTCTCTAGTTGCCGTGAGCGGGGGCTACTCCTTGTTGCAGTGCGCGGGCTTCTCATTGTGGTGGCTTCTCTTGTTGTGGTAGGCACGCGGGCTTCAGTAGTTGTGGCTCACAGGCTCTAGAGCGCAGGCTCAGTAGTTGTGGCGCATGGGCTTAGTTGCTCCACGGCATGTGGGATCTTCCCGGACCAGGGCTCGAACCCATGTCCCCTGCATTGGCAGGTGAATTCTTAACCACTGCGCCACCAGGGAAGGCCCAAGAATAGAGCTTTTAATATGGCTAAAACTCAGTTGAGAAGGGGAGAACCTAATTTCAGGTGGCCAAGTTTTTATAGAATTTGAGATAAGCATTGACTTAAATGTGCTCATCAAGCAAAAAAAAATTGTCTTACAGATCTAAATGTAAATTTGGGAAGTAGATTTAGTGTCTTCCAATTTTTAGTAAGGAGATAAAATGAAGGGATTTGCTTTTTCTCCTGTTTTTGAAAATGATGTGAACATATATTTACTATGATAGCAAGAAACAAATGTTTATGTACCTCTTACAAGTAAGATATTTTTTGGCACCTCTGTTAGCCTTTGTAACATTTTAGCATTTCTGAAGGTTGGATAGCAGTTAGGCTATAAAATTCTTTGAGGTATTTTTGGAAAAGAAATGAAATTAATTTTAACAAACTTGAAACAGGTAATTTGTGATTCAGCTCAGCAAATGTGTATTGCCTGCCTTCTGTGTTCTTACTACTCTAGGGCATATAAACATGAATAATAACATGAAAACATTTTTGTGGATATGACAAACATCTTTGTTTTATAGATAAATCGAGGATGGGAGAAATTAAAATTATCCAATTTTATGACACTAATAGAGGCAGTTTTCTGACTTTAAGTTCACTATTCATTAAACAAAATTCCATTACCAAAATTAATATATGTCAAAAGTAAACATAGCCCCCTAGTTTCTCAGTCCCACTTTCCAGAAGTGACCACCGTCACCTCTGTATATTATAATTTTTTCACATATTTTCATGTTTTTACAAAAATTACATGAACATCTTTTTTTCCTTAAGATTTATAAGATAGAATTATACTTTACAACCTGTTTTTAATATTTTTTGTCACCCTTTCTCTGAGTTTGGAAATGGTACTATCTGTTGTTAGTTCATCTAATAGCTACTTATAGCAAAATAAACTCATATCTCTCCTATTTTTTTTTAATCAAATTTTACACATTGATTTCCCCCCATGAAAGATGAAGGAAGTCTGTTACTTTTATGTTGTCCTGGTTGATAATATTTGTACTGTTTGATTTGATGTTCACCCCTAGTTCCTTTGTGCCACAACTTTCCCATTCTTGTATTTTTTAACAGCTGTAAAGTATAGTTGATATACAAATAACTGTACATATTTAATGTGTACAATTTGATGAGTTTGGACCATTCTTGTATTCTTATTTTTCCCAATCAGAGTTATAAATATTAAGGGAAAAAATGGCCATGCATTAGACTGCAAAGAAAATCTCAAATTCCAAAAAAGCAGAAATCACGTAGGCCTCATTTGCTGACCATAATGCAATAAAAATACAAATTAATAGCAAAAGGAGAGAAAAGAGAAATCTATTCATGTGAACATTTAAAAATATACTTCTAAATAACTGTGGAATAAAGAGAGCAAAATAAAACTTAGGAAGTGAAGAAATCAGTAATAGTGAGGGTACTCACCTCTGGGATATAGCCCACATAGCATACAGAAAATTAGATGGTCTTTACTCTTTTAAGAAAAAAAAACAAAGATGAGGAATGAACATTCAATTCAAGAAAAAAGGAAAATAAGCTTAAAGGAAGCAGAGGGAAGGAATAATAAAAGCAGATATTAATGAAATAGAAAATATAACTTGGTAACTTGATTGGTAAAATTAAAAACTAGCTTTAAAAATAGACAAAACTGGGGCTTCCCTGGTGGCACAGTGGTTAAGAATCCACCTGCCAATGCAGGGTACACGGGTTCGAGCCGTGGTCTGGGAAGATCCCACATGCCGCAGAGCAACTAAGCCCGTGTGCCACAACTACTGAGCCTGCACTCTAGAGCCTGTGAGCCACAACTACTGAAGCCCACATGCCTAGAGCCCGTGCTCCGCAACAAGAGAAGCCACTGCAATGAGAACCCCGCGCGCCGCAACGAAGAGTAGCCCCCACTCACCACAACTAAAGAATGCCTGTGCGCAGCAACAAAGACCCAACGCAGCCAAAAATTAATTAAATTAATTAATAAAAAAATAGATAGTAGGGGAAATTGCAGTGGGGCTGGGAGAATATGGGAATGCTGCACTACCTACTCAATTTGTTTCTGTAAATCTAAAACTGTTCTAAAAAATAAAGTCTAAAAAAAGGATGTTACAGAGTATGTAAATATGAAAAGATTTTTTTTAAAATAGACAAAACTGAAAGAAAAAAGACACAGATGAACAATATAGTAATGAAAAAGGCAGCATAAAATGAACTCAGGTGATTTTCAAAATTATGAGAATGTTCTATCCTATTAGATTTGAAAATCTAAATGACCCGAGTGATTTTCTAGGAAAATGTATATGATAAAATCTGTTCAGGAAGAGGTAGAAAACTTGAATAGATAATTGACTGTAGAGGAAATGGTAAAAATAGTTACAGATTTCAAGTCCGGACGATTTTCAAGCCTAGACTTTCTGTCAAGTCTTTAAGGACCAGTAACTTCCCAGATTATGTTGTCTCTTCCAGAACATAGAAAAAGGTGGAAAACTTAGGAGCTCATTTTATAAGGGTAGAATAACCATGATAGTGACACCAGGCAAAAGGAAAATAACAACAAACATTATACACTAATTTTTTACATGAACTCAGATATAAAGATACTAAATAATATAACAACTGAATCCAGTAGCATATGAGAAAAGTTAGTCATGGCCAAGTATGATTTATCCCAGGAATGCAAAGGTTTTTCAATATTTAGAAACCTGTTAGTGTAAATACTATATTAATAAATAGGAGAGAAAAACGTGATCAATCCAGGAAATACAGAAATAGTGTTTTTTTTTAAAGTTATACAATTTTTATTTATTTATTTATTTATTTATTTATTTATTTATTTATTTATTTATTTATTTATTTATGGCTGTGTTGGGTCTTCGTTTCTGTGCGAGGGCTTTCCCCAGTTGCGGCAAGTGGGGGCCACTCTTCATCGCGGTGCGCGGGCCTTTCATTATTGCGGCCTCTCTCTTGTTGCGGAGCACAGGCTCCAGACGCGCAGGCTCAGTAATTGTGGCTCACGGGCCTAGTTGCTCCGCGGCATGTGGGATCTTCCCAGACCAGGGCTCGAACCCGTGTGCCCTGCATTGGCAGGCAGATTCTCAACCACTGCGCCACCAGGGAAGCCCCAGAAATAGTGTTTTTAATACTCAATCCTGATTGTTAGAAGTTCTGAGAAAATAAGGAATAGGATATTTTCTTAACTTGATTAAGGCTCGTTGCCAGAAATTTACAGCAAACATTAGAAATATCAAGTGCATTTCCATTAAAGTCTAGAAGAAGTTCAGAATTCCTATGTTCCTGCTACCATTTAAACATATTTGAGATTCTAGCCAATGCAGTGAGGCAACAAAAAGAATTAGATAAAACTGTAGGAAAGGAAGAGACCAAATATATTTGTAGGTGATAGCGTCTACGTAGGAAATCCAACAGAATCAACTATAGAGTGATTGGGTTTAGTATGGTGGCCATAAACAAGATGGCATTCAAAAATAAATTGTTTTTGTTATCAGGTAATATAGTAGAAAAGATTACTTTGCCCTGTTTCTAGTGAAAAATGTGAATAATGGGAAGGTGTCAGAACTTTCATATTATTAATAAAATTAAATAGAATCCCAATCAAAATCCAAACAGAAGTTTTCATGAATTTGACCAGCTTGATTTGAAAAGTCATCTGGAAGAGAAAAATGGTTATGAAAAAATTATAAAGGATTAATGAGAAAGAACTAATTGTGCCAGATATCCAAACATTACTACAAAGGTAGTAAGTAAAATATTTGTGGACTAGGCAAATAGGTTAAGGGTACAGATGAAGTTCAGAGACAGGCGCATTTATCCATAGAAATTCAGCGTATGGTAAAAGTGGCTTTTCACATCAATAGAGAAAAGATGTACTGTTCAGCAAATAGTATTAGTACAGCACATTGTTAAGATAAACTTGAGTTCAGATGAAGTAAAAGCCCAAATTTGTTAAACACATAAAAATTACAGTGTAGAGGACTTGCCTGGTGGCACAGTGGTTGAGAATCCGCCTGCCAATACAGGGGACACGGGTTCAAACCCTGGTCTGGGAAGATCCCACATGCCACGGAGCAACTAAGGCCATGTGCCACAACTACTAAGCCTGCACTCTAGAGCCTGCGAGCCACAACTACTGAGCCTGCGTGCCACAACAGCTGAAGCCCGCGCGCCTAGAGCCCGTGCTCCACAACAAGAGAAGCCACCGCAATGAGAAGTGCGTGCACCACAACAAAGAGTAGTCCCAGCTTGCCCCAACTAGAGAAAGTCTGCGCACAGCAATGAAGACCCAATGCAGCCATAAATAAATAAATAAATAATTATGGTATAGAAATGGTAGAAGAAAATACAGCCTTTTGGTAGGAAAAGACTTCCTAAAGATACCAAATGTGGAAAACAAAAGAAGTGGTAAATCTGACTATATCGAATTATAAAATTTTTGTAAGAAGAAAGACCTAAAACAAAATTAAAACACAAGCGACCTGCTGTGGAAAATATTTGCAACACATATAACAACGGAATGGCATCTAGAGTATATAAAGAAGTCCTAAAAATTGATAAAAAATTATCACAAACAACCAGTAGAAAAAAGAAAAAATATTACTAAGGCCATTAACAAACAAAACAAATTTTAAAATTGGCCAGTAAACATGTGACATATTATTTAACATCCGTAAACAAAACAAGATACAGTTTGTTCTTTAAACAATTGTCCAAAATGAAAATGATGATAACCTTGGCTAGCAAGGGTGTAGGGAAATGGGTTCTCTCAGGTACCGGATGGATGTATACATTGTTATAATTTCTTTAAAGGTCAGTTTGACAGTATCTTTTAAAATATGTTCTTTGATCTAACAGTTTTCTTTATAAAGAGCTCTTTTTAGCACATATGCAAATATTTCTGTATGGATAGCTATGTAAAATTATGTATGTTTATTGCATTGTTTTCATTGGTAAGAAACTGGTAACAACCCAGAACGGTCTATCATTAGGGGTATGTTAAATATGGTACATCCATTCTATGGGATACTGTATATCAGCTTAAAAATGTGGTATATTTATGTGTATCTACACGTAAAGAGGTGTAAAATCTATTGTTCAGTCAAATAATCTGGTTGTTAAATAAGATGGTATGATACGTTTCTGTTAAACACCCACACACACAACTATGCATTTCTTTTGTGCCTATATCTGTGTAGGTGCACAGATAAAGGCCTGAAAGGATATACACTAAATTGTTAACAGTGGTTACCTCTGAAGAGAAGAATGAAATTGGATAAAGGTAGAACGAAGATTTCTGATAGTATTGTTTCAGTATTTTAGAAGGCAAATATTTATTTTTTGTGTAAATAAAATAAAAATTTAATGGATTTTCTTTTAAACAAAGAAACTATAGATAATTAATATTCTCTGGCATTATAGGTTGCAATGGAGAAGCTTTAGGTCAGCCTGTTTCTCCTTGCTTTTCTGCCTAGGTATCCGTAGTATTTGTTTACTTATCTTCATGTTCACCCAAGGTAGGTTTTGGATATTCTTTAAGAACATTTGCTCTTATTATATCAGTATTTGGTTATATCGTATTATGTCTTTTTGGATTCCTTTTGTTTTGATTTATTTTTAGTTTTATGTTACCTTAGATTTTTTTTGAAGGTATAGAGTGTTCATCTATAATTTTCTCCTGCTTCCAGGGGTTATTCTTCCTCTAAAGCATGCTTTTCTCTCTATTTTACTTGCTTTGCTACTTTTCCTCTTCTCCTCTTAAAAAAGTTTGCACGGGTCCTTTGTGGCATTTTTGAGGGCAGTTCTGTTCATGGGAAAAAGTGAGACAAAGCTGGCATAGCTTGAAATTGAGTGTGCTGTCTTAGTACACCTTTTTACCATATTAGTACAGTCCTTTGCCCTTGGGGCATTTTACCTCAGCTTTCCACGTCCTTCCCAGGTGAGCTAATCTTCCTCAAGTGATCTCAAGGCTTTTTTGGATAATTTATTGTTTGTCTCTGTTAGCTAATTCTGGCTGGCTCATGTAAAGCTAATTCTCTTTACCCTTCTCTTAAATCCTGCTTTACCTGTAGACAGCTTCACTGTTCTAAAAATCCCCTGTGCTTGCCTATTTGTCCATCATCCCTCCTTCCTCTCTCCAAAACCCCTGGCAACCACTGATCTTTTTACTCTCTCTGTAGTTTTGCCATTTCCAAAAGTTGAAATCATGTGGTATGAGGCTTTTCAGAATGACTTCTTTCACTTAGCAATGTGCATTTAAGGTTCCTTTATGTCTTTTTGTTACTATAATATATTTTTAAGCTGTGTTTTGCTTTAAAAAACTAACCTCTTCAATTAGTTGAGGTGTTCAAGTTTCTCTTCTGCATACATTTGAACATTGTATATATTTAGTATCTATTAAAGAGTGGTTCTGTCCTGGCCTTTAAAAAAAAGTAAAGATCTGTACTTCCCTACACACTTAAAATTGTACATGGGAGTACACTACTACCCCTGTGAATGAGAATCTTCTTAATACTGGGCAAGAAAAGTAAAATACATGAATTGGGTGCTGGGACTGAAATGAGACTGTAACGAATTCATATCCTCTCAGGTTCAAATTTTTATTTTAAAAAGCTATGTATTTTCTTTGACTATAAAAATAAGTATATATTTAAACATAAGCTTCTTAATATATTGCTTTCATCTGGCTTATGTTTTGAGGTTTTGCTACTTTTTAAACTTTAAAAGGTTGATAATAATGAAACCTGTAACCATATTTCCTTGGGGTGAAAGAGTATGAGGCCTTCTGAGTCTTCAAAGGAAGATTAAAGTATTCTCAGTTTGTGTTATATTTAATCTTTTTATTCTTTGAAAGTTTTTAATTGAAATATTTCATTCAGTAGAATGCATCATATTCTGATCATTCCAGATAACAAGTAATGACTTACTATAATGGAGTACTGGTATTTTCTCCTGTTGTTAATGTTAGACTTGTCAAAACAATAACCTAGTAAACAAAAACACATACTTCATTTGTGAAATTAAACCAAAATTATAAAATTGCTGAATGTTTCAAAAACTATATTTCGACATTTGTAGAGAAGAGTGAAATGTAGGCATCTCTAAAGATAATAAAGATGTGGTCATCAATGTCAAAATTGTTGATTTTTCTGTAGAACTCATACAAAGCTTTTATTGTGTCATAAGACATTTCATTTCTCTGAAATTTTTTATTGTATTCTAGAGGATCGTATTAGAAGAGAAGTCATACTGTAAAAGAGAGGAAGGCAGTGCCACAAATACTATTAAGGAAGTTGAGAAAGTTATATGCTGAGTGGCTCCTATTGTCTATGTGAGGTTGAAAGTCAACTGAAAGGTGGGATGCAATTAGGTATTTGAGCGTGCGAAAAGGAGACCAGGGACAAGTGAATGATTCATCAGGCAGCACTGGAATGACAACCACTTGACCCATACCAGTTCTAAAAATATAAATCCATTATTAGCTGTATTGTAGATCATTGACTATCTTGCTCTTCAGTGCAGAATTAAAATTATGCTCCGTCAGCAAATGGAACTTGTATTTAGCCAGGTAATTCTGAGGGTGCTTGTTGTGACTATGACTTGATTTTAAGGGATCTTTACTTTTTACTTTTATGCTTTAGGGCTTGGCTTACTTATGATGCTCTTCCTTTATTTAGTTGGTATCCCATCTAATCTTCCTATATGCTTCTGATAAGTAAGTCTTAAAAATATCACTTAAGTTAAACTGCCTTTTCTTGCCTTGCATGTCCTTCATAATCTGTTTCTGTCCTGTCTTTCAGCCATTTCTCTCATATCTTAATCTCATTTCCAATATTTATATCTATTATTTAGATAGACCACTTTTGAGCAATTTTAAGTAAAAGTGATTATAGGCATTCTTTTCTTCTCAACTTTAATGCAAATATTTCTAGTGCTTTATCATTAACTATAACATTTGTTGGTTGAAGGTTTGAGGGGTTTCTTTTTAAAATATATTTTTTAAAATATTTATTTATTTGGCTGGGCCAGGTCTTTAGTTGAGGCATGTGGACTGTTAGTTGCGGCAGGCGAGCGGGATCTAGTTCCCTGACCAGGGATCAAACCCGGGCCCCCTGCATTGGGAGCATGGAGTCTTAACTGCTTGACCACCAGGGAAATCCCTAAAATATTAATAAGAGATGTCTTTTTTTTTTTTTTTTTTTTTTTTTTGAGTTTGAGCTTTTTTCTTTTTTTTAACATCTTTATTGGAGTATAGTTGCTTTACAATGGTGTGTTAGTTTCTGCTTTATAACAAAGTGAATCAGCTATGCATATACATATATCCCCATAACTCCTCCCTCTTGCGTCTCCCTCCCTCCCACCCTCCCTATCCCACCCCTCTAGGTGGTCACAAAGCACCGAGCTGATCTCCCTGTGCTATGCAGCTACTTCCCAGTAGCTAGCTATTTTACATTTGGTAGTATATACAAGTCCATGCCACTCTCTCACTTCATCCCAGCTTACCCTTCCCCCTCCCTATGTCCTCAAGTCCATTCTCTACGTCTGCGTCTTTATTCCTGTCCTGCCCCTAGGTTCTTCATAACCTTTTTTTTTTTTTTTAGATTCCATATATATGTGTTAGCATACGGTATTTGTTTTTCTCTTTCTGACTTACTTCACTCTGTATGACAAACTCTAGGTCCATCCACCTCACTACAAATAACTCAATTTTGTTTCTTTTTATGGCTGAGTAATATTCCATTGTATATATGTGCCACATCTTCTTTATCCATTCATCTGTCGATGGTTGCTTAGGTTGCTTCCATGTCCTGGCTATTGTAAATAGAGCTGCAATGAACATTGTGGTGCATGACTCTTTTTGAATTATGGTTTTCTCAGGGTATATGCCCAGTAGTGGGACTGCTGGGTCATATGGTACTTCTATTTTTAGTTTTTTAAGGAACCTCCATACTGTTCTCCACAGTGGCTGTGTCAATTTACATTCCCACCAACAGTGCAAGAGGGTTCCCTTTTCTCCACACCCTCTCCAGCATTTATTGTTTGTAGATTTTTTCATGATGGCCATTCTGACTGGTGTGAGGTTTTTGTAGTTTTGATTTGCATTTCTCTAACGATTAGTGATGTTGAGCATTCTTTCATGTGTTTGTTGGCAGTCTGTATATCTTCTTTGGAGAAATGTCTATTTAGGTCTTCTGCCCATTTTTGGATTGGGTTGTTTGTTTTTTTTGATATGGAGCTGCATGAGCTGCTTGTAAATTTTGGAGATTAATTAATCCTTTGTCAGTTGCTTCATTTGCAAATATTTTCTCCTATTCTGAGCGTTGTCTTTTCATCTTGTTTATGGTTTCCTTTGCTGTGCAAAAGCTTTTAAGTTTCATTAGGTCCCATTTGTTTATTTTTGTTTTTATTTCCATTTCTCTAAGAGGTGGGTCAAAAAGGATCTTGCTGTGATTTACGTTGTAGAGTGTTCTGCCTATGTTTTCCTCTAAGAGTTTTATAGTGTCTGGCCTTACATTGAGGTCTTTAATCCATTTTTTTTTTTAAACATCTTTATTGAAGTATAATTGCTTTACAATGGTGTGTTAGTTTCTGCTTTGTAACAAAGTGAATCAGTTATACATATACATATGTTCCCATATCTCTTCCCTCTTGCATCTCCCTCCCTCTCACCCTCCCCATCTCACCCCTCTAGGTGGTCACAAAGCACCCAGCTGATCTCCCTGTGCTATGCGGCTGCTTCCCACTAGCTATCTATTTTACATTTGGTAGTGTATATATGTCCATGACACTCTCTCACCCTGTCACATCTCACCCCTCCCCCTCCCCATATCCTGAAGTCCATTCTCTAGTAGGTCTGTGTCTTTATTCCTGTCTTGCCACTAGGTTCTTCATGGCCTTTTTTTATTTTTCCTTAGATTCCATATATATGTGTTAGCATACTGTATTTGTTTTTCTCTTTCTGACTTACTTCACTCTGTATGACAGACTCTAACTCCATCCACCTCATTACAAATACCTCCATTTCATTTCTTTTTATGGCTGAGTAATATTCCATTGTATATATGTGCCACATCTTCTTTATCCATTCATCTGATGATGGACTTAGGTTGCTTCCATGTCCTGGCTATTGTAAATAGAGCTGCAATGAACATTTTGGTACATGACTCTTTTTGAACTATGGTTTTCTCAGGGTATATGCCCAGTAGTGGGATTGCTGGGTCGTATGGTAGTTCTATTTGTAGTTTTTTAAGGAACCTCCATACTGTTCTCCATAGTGGCTGTATCAGTTTACATTCCCACCAACAGTGCAAGAGTGTTCCCTTTCCTCCACACCCTCTCCAGCATTTACTGTTTCTAGATTTTTTGATGATGGCCATTCTGACCGGTGTGAGATGATATCTCATTGTAGTTTTGATTTGCATTTCTCTAATGATTAATGATGTTGAGCATTCTTTCATGTGTCTGTTGGCAATCTGTATATCTTCTTTGGAGAAATGTCTGTTTAGGTCTTCTGCCCATTTTTGGATTGGGTTGTTCGTTTTTTTGTTATTGAGCTGCATGAGCTGCTTGTAAATCTTGGAGATTAATCCTTTGTCAGTTGCTTCATTTGCAAATATTTTCTCCCATTCTGATGGTTGTCTTTTGGTCTTGTTTATGGTTTCCTTTGCTGTGCAAAAGCTTTTAAGTTTCATTAGGTCCCATTTGTTTATTTGTGTTCTTATTTCTGTTTCTCTAGGAGCTGGGTCAAAAAGAATCTTGCCGTGATTTAATCCATTTTGGGTTTATTTTTGTGTATGGTGTTAGGCAGTGTTCTAATTTCATTTTTTCACATGTAGCTGTCCAGTTTTCCCAGCACCATTTGTAGAAGAGGCTGTATTTTCTCCATTATATATTCTTGCTTCCTTTATCAAAGAAAAGGTGACCATATGTGCATGGGTTTATCTCTGGGCTTTCTATCCTGTTCCATTGATCTATATTTCCGTTTTTGTGCCAGTACCATACTGTTTTGATTACTGTAGCTTTGTAGTAGTGTCTGAAGTCCGGGAGCCTGATTCCTCCAGCTCCGTTTTTCTTTCTGAAGATTGCTTTGGCTGTTCGGGATCTTTTGTGTTTTCATACAAATTGTGAAATTTTTTGTTCTAGTTCTGTGAAAAATGCCATTGGTAGTTTGATAGGGATTGCATTGAATCTGTAGATTGCTTTGGGTAGTATAGTCACTTTTACAATGTTGATTCTTCCAATCTAAGAACATGGTATATATCTCCATCTGTTTGTATCATCTTTAATTTGTTTCATCAGTGTCTTATAGTTTTCTGCATACAGGTCTTTTGTCTCCTTAGGTAGGTTTATTCCTAGGTATTTTATTCTTTTTGTTGCAGTGGTAAATGGGAGTGTTTCCTTAATTTCTCTTTCAGATTTTTCATCTTTAGTGTATAGGAATGCAAGAGATTTCAGTGCATTAATTTTGTATCCTGCTACTTTACCAAATTCATTGATTAGCTCTAGTAGTTTTCTGGTAGCATCTTTAGGATTCTCTGTGTATAGTATCATGTCATCTGTAAACAGTGACAGCTTTACTTCTTCTTTTCTGATTTGGATTCCTTTTATTTCTCTTTCTTCTCTAATTGCTGTGGCTAAAACTTGCAAAACTATGTTGAGTAATAGTGGTAAGAGTGGGCAACCTTGTCTTGTTCCTGATCTTAGTGGAAATGGTTTCAGTTTTTCACCATTGAGAACGATGTTGGCTGTGGGTTTGTCATATATGGCCTTTATTATGTTGAGGTAAGTTCTCTCTATGCCTACTTTCTGGAGGGTTTTTAACATAAATGGGTGTTGAATTTTGTCGAAAGAATAAGAGATCTTTTTTAATGTTAATGAAGACCTTTCCATTTTTAAGGACTGTTTTAAAATCAAGAATGTTGAAGGGGCTTCCCTGGTGGCGCAGTGGTTGAGAATCTGCCTGCCAGTGCAGGAGACACGGGTTCAAGCCCTGGTCTGGGAAGATCCCACATGCTGCGGAGCAACTAGGCCCGTGAGCCACAATTACTGAGCCTGCGCATCTGGAGCCTGTGCTCCGGAACAAGAGAGGCCGCGATAGTGAGAGGCCCGCACACCACGATGAAGAGTGGCCCCCACTCGCCGCAACTAGAGAAAGCCCTCGTGCAGAAATGAAGACCCAACACAGCCATAAATAAATAAGTAAAAGACTTTCAAAAAAAAAAAAAGTGCCTCTTTCCCAGTGAAAGTCTCAGCTGATTCTCAGTGGAGCAGCTTGAATGAGGTGCTCTTCCTTGACCCGGTCCATGTAGTGAGGGAGAAGAGCTCATTCTGATATGTGTCTGCCGGACCTGGGTCATGTGCCTGCTCCCCCAGGCAGAAGCATGAACCACACCTGATCGCAAGGACCAAGACTGGGAACAGATGATTTCCCCCCAAATCAGAGTGGCCCCCGCTCGCCCCAACTAGAGAAAGCCCTCGCGCAGAAACGAAGACCCAACACAGCCATAAATAAATAAGTAAAAGACTTTCAAAAAAAAAAAAAGTGCCTCTTTCCCAGTGAAAGTCTCAGCTGATTCTCAGTGGAGCAGCTTGAATGAGGTGCTCTTCCTTGACCCGGTCCATGTAGTGAGGGAGAAGAGCTCATTCTGATATGTGTCTGCCGGACCTGGGTCATGTGCCTGCTCCCCCAGGCAGAAGCATGAACCACACCTGATTGCAAGGACCAAGACTGGGAACAGATGATTTCCCCCCAAATCAGAGTGGCCCCCGCTCGCCCCAACTAGAGAAAGCCCTCGCACAGAAACGAAGACCCAACACAGCCAGAAATATAAAAAAATAAATAAAAATTAAAAAAAAAAAAGAATGTTGAAGAATTTGGTCAGATATACATTGAGATCTTCATCATGTACCATTCTCATTCCCTTTCTCCTCCTCAGTCCCCTGCCTATAATGCTTACTGTTTCTTTTTCCTTTAAGGCCCAACTCATATCTTGCCTTTACAAAAAGATTCTTCTATTCAGTCTCATTTGTCTCTTTTTCGAATTAGTTTTCACACCCTTTGGTAACTTTGGTTTTGCTCCTCCAATAGATTTATAAGTCCCTGGAAGGCAAGGAACCACAACCTAATCCTCTTTTATATTCCCTAGTATGAAGCTGGGACTATAACAGACACTCATCTCTTCCCGCATTCCCTTTTTTTCTTTCCTCCCTTGTTTTATAGTGAAATTTTGCTTTACATTTAAAAATGTAAACGTTTCAAACTTTTCAACACATGACAGTTATATTGGCTATTCTTATCATACAGCCCGACTTTTCCATACGGGTTTCTTAAGTATGCAAAATAATTTTTTACAGGAATGGATCTAAATGGATCTCACAGTTAAATAAAATAAATATCTACAATTACTATAGAATTTAAAGTTAGAGGAAAAGGGAGAAAATGTTTTTAAAGTTGCGAGTTATATCGAACTGAGGCAAAATATCCCTCCCGTGGAGACGTTGCTGACCTCTTACTTTTATACTAGGCCATGCAACTTCTTCTTCTTTTTTTTTTTTTTTAAATAAATTTATTTATTTTATTTATTTTTGGCTGTGTTGGGTGTTCGTTGCTGCGCGTGGGCTTTCTCTAGTTGCGGCGAGCAGGGGCTTCTCATTGCGGTGGCTTCTCTTGTTGCGGAGCATGGGCTCTAGGCACTCAGGCTTCAGTAGTTGTGGCACGTGGGCTCAGTAGTTGTGGCTCACGGGCTCTAGAGCACAGGCTCAGTAGTTGTGGCGCACGGGCTTAGTTGCTTCGCGGCATGTGGGATCTTCCCGGACCAGGGATCGAACCCGTGTCCCCTGCATGGGTAGGCGGATTCTCAACCACTGCGCCACCAGGGAAGCCCGCAACTTCTTTTTAATGTCAGTCAGTAATACACATGCGTATCACTAATTTGAAACAACATAATTGGGAGGCTGGCCCAGTTAGTGTGAAGCGATGTCATAATCACACCTTCATTTACGTTATTGTAAGGTTACTTTTCTTAACAGATTAAAAGAGTAAAGAAGAAGACATAAACAAGGGGGAGGATCAAAACTGAACTGTTCAGTGGTGCCTTCTGCTTTGTCATTCCATTACTCAAAAAGTTTCGTCTAAATATGAGAATGAAAAGTAATAATGCTTTTTTGTGTGTTCATGCTTTTGGTTTTGCCTTTTTAAAAGAAATCCAACATGGTATACTTATATACCATTTTATTGCTGCTGTGGTATGGAGAGTGAGGGGTGGATGTTACCTCAGACCCAGATCCCTGCTGAAGAGAAATGGTAACTGACAGGCTAGTATACCAGGCGCATATTCTTTTGCTTAATGATGAAGATAAAGGTCCACTCACCCTGGCTCACCCAAATTTTATTTTCCTTTACTTCATCACTGCCAGAATAAGGTCTCATTTTAACCTCTTGCTGTGCTTATACTTGTCCCAAGACTGGTAGTAGGTGAATCCTGGACTACCCTTTTGGAGTAAGTATCAAGTGTGATGATGAAGGATGATCATTGTAACCCTTTGTCAGGGCCCATAAGGTTGGAGAGGTGTAAGACCTATGGCCAGGAACTCATCATATCAGTGCTCCCCTTTCCCCAGAGATTCAGTGGGTGGCTGTAGCATATTTAAGAAGTCATGTTACCTACCTGTCTAAGACTTGGTTAATGTCCTATGGCAGCAGCTTATGGAATGACCTGCAGTAGTGTCTCTGCACTTGAAATGAACTTTATTCACATCTTCCCCAGGACTATGTAGTTCATCTTGGTGTTTGTCTAAAATGGCATAGCCTGGGGTGTTGTGACGGTTGTCTTCTGGAACAGGGCTGATGATGATGATGTACTTCTGGGGGTGTGAACTTGTATGTTTGATCCTGCTGGGTCTTCTCATTATCTTAGTGGTGTGCCCTCCTAACCCTGCAGACATCCCACAGTCATTGGGCCACTGCAGACTTTCAGAACAGTGCACATTAACTCCATTGCTTTCCTCATTCTTGAATATGTGAGATCAGTGTATCTTTTCTGATGGGCCTGGTAAGAAAACATCTGTTTGTCAGCTACTGACTTAACCTTGTTTCTCCTCATATAAACAATAAAATTTAACTATTTATAGAATTCCTAGAACATTTTTATTCAACCTTAGAATGCTAGAGTACACAATTTGAAGAAATACTGTTATTGTCATTTTGGTTTCAAAAGGCTGAATTTTTGATTCTCAGCTTCACCATTTATTAGCCAAAAAAATCAGTTAAGCTCTGTGAGCCTCAGTTTCTTTACCTGTGAAAAAGAGCTTCCATCTCAGTCTCCTGTAACGCATGCTCTGTAATTCCCTCTGCTTCAATTTATATTCGTAAGAGATGCAGGGGACCCTGAAGTATTCTGCTTTTATTGTTGGTGCTATCCAATCTTTTTAGAGTTGTTTTTGTTTAACTAGCAGTTCATAGCATTTAGAAAAACTTTTGAAACTCTTATCTCCCTTTATAAGAGTGTGAGGGTGTGTATGGATTGGTAGTGTTATGTTGTATGTACTACTATGGTAGTAGTCATATTATGTTATGACTGATACCACAGCTACAAAAATTATCCTAGGGATATAAGAACAATGAAGAGAGTGTAAGAAGTCAGCTAAAATGCTTAGAATATAATCCTTGCATTTTAATAAACTTGAAATAGTTTAGAAAAACAAACAAAATCTCATTTGTTATTGTAGTAGTTTCAGAGGACAGCAGTAGAATATGTCCAATGTGGTACTATTCCATATGTAAGTCTAAACTCTGTCTAACCAATTCTGTTTGTTCATACATAAAAGTCCTTCATCTCAGTTCGTTCTTTTGATTTTAACCATTTTCTCTGATTCTGCATGGGGTTACTGGTTTTGGTTCTACTCAGAATGACCTGTTGCACTTCTGCATGAATTTTTCTTTGATTCTAGTGATAGTTGTTTTTCTTCATCTCCTAAGGCTTAGTAGATTTATTTAACTCATGTGTATGAAGTTTCTTTGAGAGATTATTATAAACTGGTGCTTTGATGTCCACTTGTTTCCAAGGGGATAAATCTTCCATCCTAATAAAACTGATGAAAATCAACTCTAGGTCAACAATTGAAATTAGTAGCAAACTCTAGAAGCACCTTTTAGGCTGTTAGAACCAAGAGATTCTTCAGTCTTATTTATTCTTACTTTAAGTGATGGTGGTACACCTTGCCTGAGTTAGAGGTTCCACATTCTCTGGATCAGATAGTTAGCTTAGATATTGAGTGATGAGGTAACAGGGGCAGTAGTGCCAAAGTTATCTGGCCATGGGAACCTGACTTAAGTTTTTTGACTCTGTCAACACCACTCACCTGACATTGTGGTTAGAAGTGTGACTAAGAGGTCTGACTAAATTGTATTTGATGCGGAAATAAAATTGACTAGACTAGTCTGGCCCTGGGTTGTAGACTTTGTACATCATCAGTATGTTGTACTACCCCTAATGGTATCATACTTGCTTAAACTTCAGTTTTAATTTATTTGCCATATTTTTGTATATATCCCTTGCTCTTTGGTAGGTCAGTATTATGATATTTTAATGCTATGTAATAGCTCTTTTTCTAAACTCTTAACAAGTAATACTGTTACCATTTAACCTTCATTAGATAGAAAGAGAATGCATCCCTGATACTCTCGAATCTCACTGCTCCTCCCCAACTCCAGTATTTTACAGTGCTCGTTTGAAGCCTTACTGTGGAGTGGAATACTGAGGCTACTTTAAGTTCTGGAACTGCACTTGCTAAAGTCAGCAGGGACCTCTTGGTAGCCAGATTGTTTGGACACTTTTTAGACTTTACTTGACCTCTCTCAGATCTTTGTCATTGTTAGCCATTTCCATTTCTTTGAAACTCCCTTCTCCATTGGCTTGCTGGCATCTCTTAATTCTCATACTAGGCTTCTTCACTCCCTAATGGCTTCTTAATTATTGGTATCTGTCAAGGTTCCATCATTTACTTTCTAGTCTCCTTTTTTCTTCCCATTATATACCTTCATCCAAAGTGTCTTTCACCACTTACATGGTTTGAATCACTACTTCCTGTTTACTAATTTTCCTAAATCCTTTCCTTACGTCAGATCGATCTTTAAAGCTTCTGACCTGTATATTCAGTTACCTCCTATATCATATATCTTTACTTAAATACTTTATAGCTACTTCAAGTCAAAAGGTTTAAAACTGAACTGATTATATTCTTGCCCCCCCCCCTTTTTTCCTTCCTCCTCTTCTCCTGTTTCCTGTCCAAGTACATGTTATTACCATCTACCAGAAACTTGTAAATCAACTATTTTCTCCCATCTCCCAGATCTAGTCAGTTACCAAAACAAAAGCTTAGTGGTTAAAAGTATGAGTCATTCTTGGTTTCAAGAATTTGTGTGTAGGCTGGTCAGAATGCCCATCATTAAAAGCTCTGCAAATAACAAATGCTGGAGAGGGTGTGGCGAAAAGGGGACCTTCCTACACTGTTGGTGGGAATGTAAGATGGTGCAGCCACTATGGAAAACAGTATGGAGGTTCCTTAAAAAACTAAAAATAGAATTACCATATGATCCAGCAATCCTACTCTTGGGCATATACCTGGACGAAACTATAATTCAAAAAGATACATGCACCCCTGTGTTCATAGCAGCACTATTCACAAAAGCCAAAACATGGAAACAACCTAAATATCCATCAACAGATGAATGGATAAAGAAGATGTACATATATACAGTGGAATACTACTCATCAGTAAAAAAGAACGAAATAATGCCATTTGCAGCAACATGGATGCAACTAGAGATTATCAAACTAAGTGAAATAAGTCAGAAAGAGAAATACAAATACCATATGATATCACTTACATGTGGAATCTAAAATATGGCACAAATGAACCTATCTACAAAACAGAAACAGACTCACAGACATAGAGATCAAGCTTGTAGTTGCCACGGTGGGGAGGGAGAGGGATGGACTGGGAGTCTGGGGTTGGTAGATGCAAACTATTATGTTTAGAACGGATAAACAGGACTTCCCTGGTGGCTCAGTGGTTAAGAATCTGTCTGCCAGTGCAGGGGACATGGGTTCGAGCCCTGGTCTGGGAAGATCCCACATGCTGCGGAGCAACTAAGCCCGTGCGCCACAGCTACTAAGCCTGCACTCTAGAGCCTGTGAGCCACAACTACTGAGCCTGTGTGCCACAACTACTGAAGCCCGCATGCCTAGAGCCCATGCTCTGCAACAAGAGAAGCCACCGCAGTGAGAAGCCCTTGCACCGCAACGAAGAGTAGCCCCCACTCACTGCAGCAACGAAAACCCAACACAGCCAGAAAATAAAGAAAGAAAGAAATTTTTAAAAAATAGAAAGGATAAACAACAAGGTTCTACTATATAGCACAGGGAACTATATCCAATCTCCTGGGATAAACCATAATGGAAAAGAATATTTAAGAAAAGAATGTATATATATATGTGTATATGTGTATAACTGAGTCACTTTGCTGTACGGCAGAGATTGGCACAGCATTGTAAACCAGCTCTACTTCAATAAAAAAATTTTGAGTGTCAGGCTTTTTTAATTGCAGTATAGATCCACTTTTAAAACACTTATGAAGAAGTACAATATATGGAAGTATATGAAAATGGAACAACTCTAGTTAAAGGAAGAAGGTTTTGCATTCCACCTACTTAGCCAGTTTCTTCCCCACCTACCTAATGAATGTTGATTGGAATTATTATCCTAAATTATTTCATTTCATCTTAGTTTTGTGACCTTGGATAAATCAGTCTGTCAGTTTTATTAGTATAGGGGTAATAAACTTTTCTACAGGATGGTTTTAGGATCAAAAGAGACAGTGAATATTGTTTTTTAAATTAGGTTTAACATTTTATAAAAAGTGTAAATGTAACATACAACTCTTTTGAGGTCCTGTTTTATGCACATTTGGAATTACCTATATCTTTCTAATTGCTTTTACCACACAGCATCTTTTTAAAAATACAGATGTTGGGTTAGGCCACATAGAATTTGGAAATCTGGCAGAATCGTAAAAATTTAACATCTACACTTTCATAAAAGCTATATAAGCAGAATCAAAGGGCATCAACTGTTTGTTTTAAGTCAGTAAATGCTAACCCAAATGTCTGAAAAGTAAAGGTGGTAAAGGGATGACATTCGCAACTGCTGGTAGGAGTATAAACTGGTTACAACTCTGGGGAGCAGTTTGACAACAGCTATCAAAATGTCCTAAAAAATGTATTTTTGTTTTGTCTTAGTCTCTTCCTAGACTGCTCTAACAAAATATCATAAACTGGGTGCCTTATAAACAACAAAGATTTATTTCTCACAGTTTAGAGGCTAGGAAGTCCAAGACCAAGGAACTGGCAGATTCGGTGTCTGGTGAGGGCTCACTTCCTGGTTCCTATTCTCTCCATAAGGACATTAACCCCATTTGTGACCTCCTCACATAGGCCCCACTTCCAAATACCATCACTTGGGGGATTAGGCCCCTCCACTAGTTATTGTACTTTTTTTAAAAAATAAATTTATCTATTTATTTATTTGGTTTTGGCTCCGTTGGGTCTTTGTTGCTGTGCGTGGGCTTTCTCTAGTTGCGGTGAGCGGGGACTACTCTTTGTTGCAGTGCGCAGGCTTCTCATTGCAGTGGCTTCTCTTGTTGCGGAGCATGGGCTCTAGGCACACGGGCTTCAGTAGTTGTGGCCCGTGGCCTCTGTAGTAGCACGCGGGCTCTAGAGCGCAGGCTCAGTAGTTGTGGCGCACAGGCTTAGTTGCTCCGCGGCATGTGGGATCTTCCTGGACCAGTGCTTGAACCCGTCTCCCCTGCATTGGCAGGCGGATTGTTAACCAGTGCGCCACTAGGGAAGTCCCTAGTTATTGTACTTTAATCTTTGGTAAGCTAATAATTACCTGGAACATGAAGTGTTTGCTCGAATTCCATATTATCTTTCTCCATTTTTTGTTTTTAACATGCCATTGAATTAAAACGTAGTCCCACCAATTCTACAGTACTGCTTAGAGTGTTTTATTTCCTAAAGCATTAGGTGGGCAGTAGCATTGACATTTATACAAGGATAGTCCTAGCAGCATTGTTTGTAGTAGTGAAAGCATATGTATCTCTGTAATGGAATACAATATTTTTTTTAAAGAGGCAGATTTACATCTGATAAAGAATGATTGCTGAAATTAAATGAGTTTATGTGACATTGTGTGTAAGACATTATCTGTAGTGTACTGCAGTTTGTTTTAAAAACACGTATTAATTATCTCTAGAAGACCATGCAAGGATATGTAGTTATAGGTAGATTATCACTGAAAGAATACACAAAACACTGGTGAAGTGGTTGCCTCTGGGATGGAATATTGCGGGTCAGTGGTGGAAACCACACTTTATTGTGTACTTATATATTTAAAGTTTGTTTAGCCTTGTGTATGTATAAACTTTTAAATTATTTAAATTAATTTGAAATGTTTTAAAGGCAATACCAAGGAAACAACTATTTCTATCACAGTGGGACTTAGGCTCAAAAAAATTGAGAGACATTGGAATAGGTTGCCTTAGGAGACAGGTAGCTGATTTTTGCCTTCAAAGAATATAAGGAGAGCATGAAATTCATTTGCTAATTCAGCTTCTCTAACCTTTGAGTTCTTTCTAATTCTAAATTAATTTCTCATTCTATGATAATATACTAAGCTTGTAGCTTATGCCTTTTTTTCACCCACTCTCATGGTTTAAAGTTGTCTCTAGGGACTTCCCTGGTGGCGCAGTGATTGGGAATCTGCCTGCCAGTGCAGGAGACATGGGTTCGGGCCCTGGTCCGGGAAGATCCCACATGCCGTGGAGCAACTGAGCCCATGTGCCACAGCTACTGAGCCTGTGCTCTAGAGCCCACGAGCCACAACTACTGAGCCCATGTGCCACAGCTACGGAAGCCTGTGCGCCTAGAGCCTGTGCTCTGCAACGAGAAGCCACTGCAATGAGAAGCCTGTGCACCACAGCCAAGAGTGGCTCCCACTCGCCGCAACTAGAGAAAAGCCCGTGCGCAACAACGAAGACCCAATGCAGCCAAAAATAAATAAATTTATAAAGTTGTCTCTAATATTAAAATACTTACTAATTGTAATTTTATCAGAACAATTCTCCCTAAACTAAATTTCATTACTGTCACAAAGTGATAACTAATTATATAAGCCACGTCTTGATCTTACAGCTTGTGAGGGAAGCAACACGTTAGAAACATAACTAAAAGCTCAAGAACAGTGTTATAATCTTAAGGATGTACTATGACAGGGTTAACTGTTTTAGAGGCTTTTGGGGAGGGGTTCCTTTTCTTGTGAAATACTTGTATGATTTGGAAGGTAATACTTTTAAAAGAGTGTCTTAAGATTTATGAGATTTTAAATAAAATATTCTTTCTTCAAAATAGAAATGAGAGTTTATTAGGAGTCATTTGAATTTGTTTTTTTTTTTCAGAAATCGAGCTATAGCAGATTATCTTCGTTCAAATGGCTATGAAGAAGCATATTCAGTTTTTAAAAAGGAAGCTGAATTAGATATGGTATGTTTGACTTTTTACAGTTATTCATAGTATATATGAGTGGATTTTACTTAGGTATCAGTAGTTAACAGTCACCTCAGTTATTCACAAATCTTATCATTTGTTATTGTGGTTTACTTGGCACTAAACCTAGTATTCCCCCTCCCCCCCCCCTTTTTGGTATAATCAGATGTTTTTATTTATTTATTTATATAATCAGGATATTTTTCGTAACGTTTGGGCCTAGAGATTGAATGGTTTGTATGGCTTGAACTATTGTATTTTTGCCTTTTTTTTTTTTTTAATGTTCTCATTTTTTTTTTCTCTAGAATGAAGAATTAGATAAGAAATATGCTGGTCTTTTGGAAAAAAAATGGACATCTGTTATTAGATTACAAAAGAAGGTAACTAAGTCTTTTTTTCTTTTAAGTTGTATTCAAAGTATTATATAAACTGAAAATATCAACATAACATAAATTATTCTTTTACATTAATTAATAATTATATTTAACCTTGAAAAGGCAAATAAAAATACATTTCTATGCATTATTATTTCTATGCATTATGACCTATACAGATCATTGCTGGTAAATGGTAATTTATGCAACCAGGGCTACTGGCTGAGTTGAATCTAACACAACCCTGACTTCAAGGAATTGGTACTGAAGAACCCATTTATGCACTTAGATGGGAAGAACACATGGAGCCAATATGATGCTGGGGAAAGAGCACTAAAGTGTGCTCTTAGACAAGTCATTTTCATCTCTGACCTTTTATTTTTATCTGTAAAGTGAAGGCAATAGGTAATATTCTGGTCCTAAAATTTATACTTTTAGTAGGCAAAATTAGAATAAATAATATTGTTATAACATGAGTTAATCCATAAAAAGCCCTTAGAAAAGTGCCTAGCACATAGATGCTCAGTAATGTTAGCTTTTAATATGAATATTCTGATTAGCATGTACAATGTAAACTATGGTTTGGAAAGAATTTACTAAGAGTGGCAGAATTAGAAAGGCTCAAGATAGGATCCCTACTCTTCCTCTCATTTGTATCCTGGGACCTTCCAAATTTTTCTTTGAGTTAAGGAGTTAAGACACAATTGTATTGAATTTTTCTCAGTTTTTAGTTTTGTCACACTAAGATTTTAGTGATATATTTAATGTAGATCATTTTCAATTAAATCTGACAAATGCTTTGTAAATTACTGAAATTTTATTCTGCATATATGGATGCAAAATAAAGGCAGGTTTTTAAAAATATACAATTTTTATCAGAATCTATCTGTACATAACTGTGTGTTCCTTCTTAAGGTTATGGAATTAGAATCAAAGCTAAATGAAGCAAAAGAAGAATTTACTTCGGGTGGACCTCTTGGTCAAAAAAGAGACCCAAAAGAATGGATTCCCCGTCCACCAGAAAAATATGCATTGAGTGGTCATAGGAGTCCAGTCACTCGAGTCATTTTCCATCCTGTGTTCAGTGTTATGGTCTCTGCTTCAGAGGATGCTACAATTAAGGTAGTGTTTTCAAAATTGAAAGACATACAATAGGGTACTTGTTAGAAGCAACTTTAATGTTAATTGAGTGAAAGAAATGAAAAGATCTTGAAATGAGGAACTACGCAGAGTAACAGGAGGGCCTCTTTGAAACTGTGTGATTGATTCTAAACCTTAAAAGACCGAATAAAATTTCATTGTAGCTCCTGAGAGACAAGCTGCCAAGTAAGTTCACTGATGAATTTGAGAAAATTGGGTGTCACTAATGTAACATTGGACAAATATAGGTCACCCAGTGCTCGAATAACTTTTGTTCTTGAAGAATTAAAGTATAAGTATGTGCCTTACTTATTAGCAGAGGTGATAGATGAAAATACAGGATTACAAAACTAGTAATTCTGGGGGTGAATATATTCCACAAAAAAATTCAATAGAGGATTTATTTAAATTGCACTCTCCTTGATGGTTTTGATTCCAAACTAAACAGTAATTCTCTCTAGGGGTGTGGAAATGTAGCAGCTTTCCATTTTAGAAGTTATGTATTTCTCTCATTTTAAAAAATTTTCATGATAAGCATATACATTTTAATATTTTTTAATCAGGAAAGAAGTTGTTTTTATAATTTCCTTTGATTCAGACACAATACAGTGATAGTTGTATAAACCACGTACAGAAAGACAAGTAAAATGTAGTTTTAAAAATTTAAGTAGGTTTCTCTATCTAAAGCTTATTTCAGATTAAGTTCTAGATTTTAAGTTTCATTTGTAGAGGTATAAATAAGAAAATGTGAGTAGATTGCTAAGATTGTATTTATCACATAGCAGCAGTCAGCATAAAACGCAGGCATGACTTAAATGTATATACTTAACCTGTTCTTTAAACATGATTGTATGTTTTCCTTCTGTGGTTTCTTTAGTTTCTAAATCAGTGGCTTACTTTCATCCTGTGGGCTGGTGATCCATGGGTCGGGCTGCAAAGTAATTGGAAGAGAGTCTTAAATTCTATTTGCATTACATATTTCTGTAGGCTGAGATGATTGCCTAATACACTAATATATTGCTGTCTTTCAAATTATGTAGACATGTACTTAGTTTATTAATTTCATGATGGTCTTGTCTACTGAAAACTGCACTGCTGTCATGAAGCATGGGGGTAAAGATAGACTTATCAAATAGATGGAAAACTCAGTCTTAACTATTGATTTTGCAGCAGTGGTCTAAAAGCGTAAATAAAACTGCTAATATGCCATCTTAAAATTAGCTATTGGTTCAACTTTAAAATATTACAAATGGAAGTTTTAAAAGTTTTATCTATAACCATACCACATGTGTCAACAACTAGTAAAAGTTCTCCCTTCCGTTTAGTCTTTAATGTGCACACATACGAAAAGCATTTGTATTTAGTTTTGCTTCCTTCTTTGATTAAACTTATTTTAGAAATACTTTTCTTTGTTTCTAATGAATCATCATTTTTAATGATTTTAAACTGATCTTTTTACTTATATGTGGAGACTTTATAGAGTAGTTAATGGTCAAGAGCACAAGCTCTGGGTTCAAGTCCTGACCCCCCCACTTAATGATTTATGTGATATGAGCAAATTAACTTTTTGTGCTTCTCTTTTCTCATCTGTAAAATGAAGATAATTAGTACCTGTGTCACAGGACTTTGGGGAGGATTAAATAATACATGGAAACTGCTTAAAATACTGAAGGAGTACTCACTGTCAGCAGTGCCTCAACACCATTAACAAATCTTCCATTGGATTTTTATTTCCAGTCATCTACTATCTTAAGTAATACTGTTCTATTCATTTTTATACATAAGTCTTTCTCATTTCGTTGGGTATTTTGTGGAATGAAAAGAAACCTGTTTCTACCAGTGGTTTTCATTCTTCAATTATGGTAAAGCTAGGGGATTCCTAAGTGATGATTGTGACAGAACTACCTTCCAAAAAACTCAAAGGAGCACACAGAGACAGAATTTTCTGTAATTTTGTGACTATCTTGGGCAAAGTGCTTGATATGTTTAAGGCTCAAATTTCTCATTTGTTGGAAGGGGGATTAAAAATATCTATAAGATTCTTTTGATTAAAATGAAGTAATGTATACATAATGTATATAACAGTACAGTGGTGGATAGATGGTAAGTCCCCAATAAACTGTAGATAATGTTATAGTTATAACAAAATTAAAATTTTATTATATAATTTCTCTTGTGCATCTAGTAAATATAACACGTTCCTTTTAGAGTCATTCATTTACATTATCAACATTTGAACTACAATAATTTAAGAAAAATGATAGAGGATGGATATTTGGAATAGCTCATGACTTTTTAATTGCATCATTGAAATTTTTGAAACGTTATTTCTGGTTGTCATTTAGAATTAGTTCTTAAATGTTAAGAAAAATGAACAGCAAACAAAACTGAAAAATACATTCAACTAATAAAGCAGATTAAGGATTGCCAACTTTAATATATAGAGTTCAAACAAATGTGGAAAACAGTAACATCTCAACAGAAGAATGGACTACAGGACGAGAACAGACAATTCAGAGGAAGAAAAAGTGGCTAACCAACGACAGTGGAGCTTTGGCCTCACTACTAATAGAAGAAGAAATGCAGGTTAAAATATATATCAAATCTGCCAAGATATTTTACTTTTTAAATGAGAATTCCCAGAGGTGATAAGAATTTGATGAAGCAAGCATTCTCATTACATTTGATACAGTCTTATCGGAGAACAATTTAGCAGAATATATGAAGGGCTAAAAAGCTTACACTTTCTGACTCAAAATTCTTTTTCACCATCACTGTCTGACCTAACTGTTGCAGAATGAGGACAGATAGTTTTCACTATTCAAAGGTTTTCACTATAATGTTTTCTATAATAATGAAAAAGTTTTTCCTTTTGTTTAGAAAATATTAGGAATTACTTTTAAAAGAATGTTTGCTAATAAGTTTTTTAATGGCATGGAGAAATCCTTATGATAAGATGCAAAGGGAAAACAGGATAATGAAGTATACACGGTCACCATACTTTTTTAAAAGGAGCATAGAAAAAATGGAAAAACCATGCCGTTGGTAGGATAATGGATATTTTTTATTGCCTTTATATCAGTACATTATGTTTTTTATCATGAGCATTTATTTTATAATCATACAAAAGGTAAATATCAAGTAAAGAAAAAATTCTCATTAATTCCTGACTTTTATAAACACTAAAATGCTCTGTTTGCTTACCATTTATGAAGAGACACAGTTCACATTCTGGGTATATTTATTTTAGAGGAAAATGCTTCAGTGTTCTTTAATGAATGCATGGAAAGAAAATTAACTTAAATGGAAGTGAACTTCAAGGTCACACCTTATTTATTTTCAGTATGTAAAGTATTCATCTGAACTCTTGGTGTTGAAATGAAACAACTAGATATCAAAATGAGTAAAGATACTACAAAAAAAAAAAAACTATAGACCGATATAATACCATTTATGAACATAAATGCAAAATCCTTGACAAATTATAAGCAAATTGAATCCAGCAGTTCATGAAAGGACAGTTAATATGTCATAAGCAAATAGGGTTTATTCCAGAATGCAAGATTGGTTCCACATTTGAAAATCAATCAGTGTGATATACCATATCAACAAAAAAAACATAATAGGTTCAGGAAAAGCATTTGACAAAATTCCAACATCCATTCATGATAAAAACTCTCAACAAGCTGGGAAGGGAGCTTCCTCAGCCTGATAAAAGGTAAAGGTGTCTGGAAAACCTAGAGTGGACATAATACTTAATGGTGGAAAGCAGTGCTTCCCCCCTGAGTTCAGGAAATCAGGGCCAGGATGACCAGTCTCAACCACTTAAATTCACCTTTGTATTAGAGTGCCTAGCCAGTGCAGTAAAGAAGAAGAAATAAAAGGCATATAGATTGGAAAGGAGGAAAGAATGGAACTTGCCTTTATTTGCAGACAACATGATCTTCTATATAGAAAATCCCAAAGAATCTACAAAAACCTGCTGGAATTATGACAGTGTAACAGAATGACAGGATACAAGGTCAATATATAAAAAGTAATTGTATTTCTATAAACTAGAATAATTGAAAATCGAAATTTAAAAATGCCACAGTAGCATCAAAAAACTCCAGAATACTTCAAGATACATCTAACAAAATATGAACAAAACTAAACATACAGTAATCACTTCCATGTAGAAATACTTGAACATTTAGATGGTAAAGTTTTAATATGTTTATTTTGGGAAGGCTGCTACGTAAGTTTACTGTAAAAGAAATGTTTTTAGAGGATAGTTTATTTTTCTTATGTGCATTTTTTAACATAGTTGTAATCGTGTGTAATTTTGTGTTCTTTTTTATATAACATTATTGTATACATGCCATAAATTCCTTACAGTAGCAAATTTTATATCTGTGTAGCCATTTCCCTAATATTGGATGTTTAGATTGTTTCCATATTTTCAAAATACATGTTCTAAGTTTCTCTAAATTGGTTGAAATACACCCTACCACAGATACATTTGAACTTACTATGGAAAGAATGAAATCAGTCACTTGATTTTAGAGCATGTAATTAGTGTTGGTTAAAGACTTAACTTCAGACTAGTATTTGGCCACCAGGATAGAAGTTTAGTATGTTCTTGAGATCTGTTTCTAATAGTAATTATTCTTGATAGCTTATTATTTTTATTTTTTTAGAAAAATTATCTTTAAGAATGTGACTGTGGCTCAGTGTTTTTATATCATAATGACATATGCTTCCGTAAATCTGCTATTTAAGGATAGTTACATCTTGTGTAGTCTTTCCTTGGCCTCTTAGATGTCTGAGCTTTGCTTGTCTAGTAGAATTGAATACTCCTTTATCATTCCCCTAATAGTCTACATATAAATTCATGTCATAGGCCTCTGAAACCCTTTTTTTTTTTTTTTTTTTTTCGGTACTTATATTTACTTTTTAACATGTCTGTTGCCTGCTGTCAGACTGGGATGGGACTCTGTCCTGTAGCATTATATACCTAATCACTAGCATGGTTAGATATATGGTAAGATGCTTAGTAAATGTGGTTTTAGAGGTCTATTTAATAATCGATTTTCTCTATAGAGAAAAGTCCAATTTATACTTGAAGGTGTGCTGTTTCTAAGAGAGTTACCCTTTGTTACTTGCTCAGTTAGTCAATATAGTGCCAGACTGGCCTGCCGAGTGTAGATGTGAAGTGAGAAAGGAGTGATGTGATGCTAACCAATTTTCTGTTCACTTGACAGGTGTGGGATTATGAGACTGGAGATTTTGAACGAACTCTTAAGGGGCATACAGACTCTGTACAGGATATTTCATTCGACCATAGTGGCAAGCTTCTGGCTTCATGTTCTGCGGATATGACCATTAAACTATGGGATTTTCAGGGCTTCGAATGCATCAGAACCATGCATGGTGAGGGGTAGAGGATAGCATTTTGATACTGGTTTCTAACATGGTATTCCAGAGAGAAGGATAATGTTTTCTAACAGTGTGCAAGTTTCCTACATTCAATTCTTTTTTTTTTTTTTTTTTACTCTTTACTAGGTTTTTTTTGTTTTGTTTTGTTTTTTAAAGCAACATCACAGACACAAGTATCTGTGTAGCATTTATTTATTCATTCATTCATTCATTCATTGCTGTGTTGGGTCTTCGTTTCTGTGCCAGGGCTTTCTCTAGTTGCGGCAAGTGGGGGCCACTCTTCATCGCGATACGTGGGCCTCTCACTATTGCGGCCTCTCTTGTTGCAGAGCGCAGGCTCCAGACGCACAGGCTCAGTAATTGTGGCTCACGGGCCTAGTTGCTCCGTGGCCTGTGGGATCTTCCCAGACCAGGGCTCGAACCCGTGTCCCCTGCATTGGCAGGCAGACTCTCAACCACTGCGCCACCAGAGAAGCCCTGTTTACTAGGTTTTAATTTTACAGTTTAACAGTAGTCAAACACAGAAATCTTAATGGTTCTGGAACAGACTGTGTTCTTTTTTGTTGTTGTTGTTACTCACATCACTCTGTTATTGGTCAAATCAGTCATGCAATCAACTGGGTCCCTACATTCAATTCTTATTGTCTATAGTGGAGGAGCATATGATGTAGATAGTCCATGGATAATCATGGTAATTGAGAGTTGTTTTCTGTTATGAGGTTTTAAGTATCTCTTAGTGGTTATAAAATATTTGTTTTCACAAATATTTTTGAATGAGAAAAACTGCTAGGGCATCTATCTGTTCTTGAGAAGAAGAGAAAATGAATTTATTGGGATTGTTTTCTTGTTGTTTCTCATATTTTGCAGTTGGGAAACTGAAGTCAGAGAGAGTAGATGTAAAAGCTGGAACCCATATTCCTTTGCTTACTTTTTAATATTCCACATATCCTGTAGTCTCATTGTTAAGTTGTTTTCCCAGGCCTTGTCATGGAGACTGTTTTCTGAAGCAGTCTGGCTTTATGGAAAGAGCATGGGCTTTGGAATCAGATATCTGGGTTCCGATTCCTACTTGTTTACTTAACGGCATTAGGAAATTTTAAGCTCTAATCTATAAGATGAATAATACTTAAGTATTGAATTAAGAATTGAAGTCATAGGGTTGTTGTGAGGATAAAATGAGATTGTATACTCAAATCATCTGGTTTAGTACCTGGTACATAGGAGGTGCTCACTAAATAAGGATTTTTGTTGTTTTTTTAAATATGATGAAATATGAATGTTTGGGTTTTATATAAGGAGCACATGCTATGTTAATAAAAAAAAATTTTTAATGATTATCCAGTGATGTTAGCACTTGAGTAAGCTGTGTGACTACACAGATGGTGTAATTTGAATGGTATGCTCCCCCGCCCCACTCCCCAAAATTAAGTGCATTAGGGAAGCTTACCGATTAAGGGAGTTCTATTGAATCCTTTTGTAAAATCTGTATTTGCTTCTTTAAGTAGCCTGTATCTTATTCCTCTAACTTAAAGAGTTCTTTCCAACCATTATATGTTCCTTAAAATAATGTGATACTTATGAGGATTCTCTGAGGCTTTTTTTGCAAAGGATAGCTAACTAGCATTGTGAATAATGCATTTTATTTTCTTTACCCCTACGAAATATCAACAACAAAAAGATCATTTCTAACAACTATTTTAAATATGGAACCAAATCCCCATTTTTCTTATCCATTCTGTTCATCTCTGTAAATCTTATTTCTATCTTATATCTTAGAATAACAACCATGGAAAATTTTGTGTTTTTTTAGTGTTCATAAACATTCAGTGTATTAATATATTCACATGCTGATGGTACTGATTCCCTGTGATTTTAAAACAGTTGTACATATTGAAATGTAATTATAAATTGAGCTGGCTGCTTGTTTCATTGTGGATTATTTTATTATTAGTCCCTTAACTTTTTTGTGTAAATCCAGGTTTCTTATCAAATTTACATAAAACTCCATTGTATTTAAAGTTGCTGTGATATTTGAAATCCCATGATGAAATCTCATGGTGAACTGAGGTTTAATTGCTCTTGATGATATATCACTTAATATGTTACTGTGTTTTGTGTTTTAGGCCATGACCACAATGTTTCTTCAGTAGCTATCATGCCCAATGGAGATCATATAGTATCCGCCTCAAGGGATAAAACTATAAAAATGTGGGAAGTGCAAACTGGGTAAGTAGATTTAGTTGAAAAGGCGTCAGCTTAAAGAGCTAATATTCAACAAAAAACCCAAAATTATGTTCTGATTGTTCCAGTAAATTTGGCTGTAACCCAGAATGATCACCATGACAGTTATATTTTAAAACTTAAGTTTCAATCTCTAAATGTCTACCCAAAGGAACAGAAATTATGAAAGAAACTATATCCTTGAGAGCCATTTTCTGTGTAATGGCTTATTTTCTCTGTGGTCTTCTTTTAGGTTATCTCTCTGTGGGTTGAATTAAAATGTAAATAACATTTGTGCAGGTATGCCCCTATTATGCTTAATTTGGTTGTGCTTAGAATTACATGATTGTTATAATAAAACCTTAACCTACTGGTTTTGTCCAGGTTAGTAAGAGCATGCCTTTTCCCCAACATGGCTAGAAATATTTTTGTTAGGTTTACTGTGTGTGCTTAGTTAAAAGATTTTCTCTCTATTTTTTACCTTGTGGATTTTGATTTGGTTAGCTCCTTAATGGTACTTCCATCAGCTTATTTTAACTGATGTTTGACTTTCCAGCCTGTCCCCATCTTTTATTAACCAGGAATGTACGTGTATTCTGTTGACTTGCATATGATGCCATTCTCTTCATTCCAGTGCATAGCTAGTTTTGTATTGCTTCTGGGAAGGGTCCCAATGATTGCCATTCATGATGCAAACTATTACTTATTTTGATAGCTACTGTGTGAAGACATTCACAGGACACAGAGAATGGGTACGTATGGTGCGGCCAAATCAAGATGGCACTCTGATAGCCAGCTGCTCCAACGACCAGACTGTGCGCGTGTGGGTCGTAGCAACAAAGGAATGCAAGGCTGAGCTTCGAGAACATGAGCATGTGGTAGAATGCATTTCCTGGGCTCCAGAAAGCTCCTATTCTTGCATCTCTGAAGCAACAGGATCTGAGGTACTGTATGATTTATATGTTATTTCATGATTTTGTTGCTATTATCTCAGAACTTTAAATAACCTTCCTGATTCTCTATTTCATGCCATTAATGCATTTAAAAATATGCATCCCAGAATTCTGAATCTTGAAACTCTTTACTCTTCCAACTTGCAGATAGATGTGTTTATATTTTTTAACCAGTGGTTACTGTTGCTGTCAGCTGACCCTTGATGTATGCTGGGATGGGGGTTCTCCTGAAGAGTAAAAGTGGTCATTTAAATTAGTCAGAAATGTCATTGTTATAAGAGTATACCAATGCAAAAAATAAAACTTATGGGAGAGGTTAAAGTTATCTTTTAGAAGAATAGTGTTCCTTAATGAACATAATTATTTTATTTATAAATTTATGGTGAAATGCAGTTCAGCATTTAAATATTTGTTTTAAATGAAGAATATTTCATATGGAGGCCTCTGATACTCTTGATCATTAGAAACACTAGCTGAATCTGGAGTTTTATTATTTTTTTATGATTCTTAATTTGTGCTTTTCATGATTTCATTCTTTGTAATACCTTAAAATTACAGAATAATTAATTCTGTGAATAAGTTGTATGAGCCAAAATAGACCACATTTCTTTTTTATAGAGACATTCCTATCGTGGGTTTTTTAAAATTACATTTTAATAAATGAAGGATTCCCCATCCCCCCAGCCCCCAATTATTTTTCAAAATGAAGCTTCTATTGTAATCTCTTTCTAGTTGGCTGGTTGATGGCATTTTCAGATTTTTTTTTTTTTTACTGCCACCTGGTGGTGGTTATCTACCATATGTCATAAATTCATTGTGGCTGGACTTTATATAAAGGACAAATTAAATACTTTTTAAATTTTTCGTGATTACAGAAGTCTTGAGCAGTAAATTTACCATCCATTGGTGTTGTAGAAACTGAATCTTAATCTAAGTGGAAATTTTCTATTTTTATATTATCTAGGTCCTTCCTGTGTAACCTAGGTATGTCAAAAGACTTCTGTATTTCAGTAGAGAACAACAAGATGAATAAGTCCTGGATATCTGATGTACAGCATGGTGACTGTAGTTAACAGTACCGTATTGTATACTTGGAATTTGCTAAGAGGGTAGACCTTCAGTGTTCTCATCACACACACAGAAACGTAGTTATGTGAGGTGATGGTTACGTTAATTAGCTTGATTGTAGTAACCATTCTTCAGTGTATACATGTCTCAGAACATGAAGTTGTATACCTTGAATAGATACAATTTTTATTTGTCAGAAAGTGCGTTTTTACAAAATTAGAAATATAGATCATTGCTAGGTAGTTTTCATTTAAAGTCCTTACCTAACTTCTTGCCTGGGAAACTTAATTTTTATATGTTTTCTATAGACTAAAAAAAGTGGCAAGCCTGGACCATTCTTACTGTCTGGATCCAGAGACAAGACTATCAAGATGTGGGACGTCAGTACTGGCATGTGCCTTATGACCCTTGTAAGTTTGCATAATCTTACTGCTGCTTTCGCATTTTTACTGTGCGTATCTTTTTGGGTCAGGTGCCTTGTGATATCTTATTAAATAATCTGAATTATTTGAGGTTTTAAAATAACTTCTTTATAAATAGACTTTTTGTTGTTGTTAAGTCCATGGTTGCAGTGATATGGAGGTCATTCCTGTAGAATATTATGTTATACAAAGGGTCTGCAAAGCCAGTCAGTGCTAGGAGGGAGAGTCTAGCCACTGTACCTCTAAAAATTATATGACATATATGACATCTCCTGCGGAGGGGAAACAGTAATATTACAGACTCATTCATTTTTTGAAGCTGCTTGCTTTTCGATTTCATTATATTTAATTTTAATATGAATCCTTTTAATTATTACCTATATATTTGCATGTTGGAGTTCATTTGGTTTATTTTATCATTCTGAAATTAATGGTGTTATCTTTATGACTTGGAAATGCTTATTTCATTTAGGAGCCTATTTCATCTAGATTTTATATGAGGATATATAAATGATAGTAGGGGATCTGTGGACAGTAATCCAGTAGCAGTTTTTCTAATTTGGTATCCATGTTGGTTTAGAGATTCTTTAAGTGCTAATCATACCTTGAAGTGATTGTCTCTCTGTAGCATATGATAGACACATATGGAAGTATCATCAAGAATTGATTAGAAAATTAAACTCTCCTCTTAGTATTCTGAGCTGAGTTCAGGTATACTATGTTGCTGTTAGAAAACATGATCTACATTTAAAAATCAGAAAGCATGTGCTCTCTTCTGTAACAACACCATTAATTTCCCTGGAGGTTTCTGGCTCCTGTTTTTCAACTGAAGGAGGATTCTTTTTTCTGCTTTGTTTTGGTGTGGCCACAAGAAATGTGATTTGATTTTTGTTGAAGCTTCTACAACTCTAGTGATTGGTGGCTTTTACAGATAACAAAGTATTTTTTTAAGTAAGGGCAAAGGCAAAAAAGTAAACCAAGGCAAAAGATATGTCACCTTGGTTGTCTCTTTTCTTTTTCTTTTTTAGCTCTTTGGGAGGGAGGTTCTTTTACAAAAGCAATATAGCTATTTACATTTTAGAAAATTTGAGAAATAAACAGAAAAGTTAAAAGAAGAAAATAAAAATCACCCTCAGATCACTTTACCATACCTAATAATACCTACCAAGTGTATTTTCGTAGACTAGAGCTGTCCAGTAGAGCTTTCTGTGATGATATTCTGTGTCTGCACATGCTGTCCAGCATGGTAGCGACTAGCCATGGGCAGCTGTTGAGCTCTTGAAATGTGGCTAGTGAGACTGAAGAACTGAATTGTTGATTGTATTTAATTTTAGTTTATATTTATATAGCCACACATGACTAATGGCTATCCTGTTGGACTGTGCAGTTCTAAACCTTTTTCTTCAATTTCTATGTAGATGAACATGGTGGGGGGGTTTCTATGTAAAAATGGTATACCGTACGTACTGCTTTGCAGCAGACTTTTAGTTTAGAAGGTATGTGGCACTTGCTCATGTCATTAGATACACTTATTACATACAGTGCTTTGCTGAACGTCTTTGTTAACCAAGTCATCTAGACACATTCTTAATTATTTCTTAGGATAGATTGCAAGAAACGAAACTGCTGGACAGGGGATATAGATAGATGAATGGATGAATAAAGATATGCAGTAAATACCTATATATCCTTCACCTAGAGTCACCAGTTGTCAACATTTTCTTTTCTCTATGTGTGTATATGTAGATTTTGCTGAACAGTTTGAAAGTTACTTGTAGACATCATGACACTTGACCCCAAATATTTTAACATGTATCTCCTAAAAACAAGGGGTATTCTGTATAACCATAATAAAATTATCACACTGAAGAAATTTAACATTAATACACTACGTATTTAAATAAGTCAAATACCTTTTTGTTTTTAAGGTGGGTCATGATAACTGGGTACGTGGAGTTCTGTTCCATTCTGGGGGGAAGTTTATCTTGAGTTGCGCTGATGACAAGACCCTGCGTGTGTGGGATTACAAGAACAAGCGATGCATGAAGACCCTCAATGCGCATGAACACTTTGTTACCTCCTTGGGTATGTACAAGTTACGAGGTTTCTGAGCAGTTAGGTTTTGGGGTGCCAGACCTAACAGGTTTATGAAACCATGTGGATGTTTCCAGGTAAGAAATGAACATGTGCTTTCAGGGCAGAATAGAGAAGACAGGTTAAAAACTTTATGGATTCCTGCCATTTGTTTTAAATTCTTCTTTCCTTAACTCTCTCTTTCCATCATCAGCCTTATAATAAAAAAAAATTATTTTCTCCATTCACAACATTGGTTTGGAAACTAGAATTATGAAGAGGATGCTTACTGAGCATTATGATGGGTAATTTTTCTTCCCTACTAGTTTGTAAGTTTCTCAAAGGAAATCTTACTCAACCTTTTTACTCTGGCAGATATATACTATTGTAAACTCAGGGAACTGTTATTTACACTTAATAAACATCCTCAGTATCATCTGGACCTGAATCTAGAATTTAAGATATTGAATAAAGTAAAATATAATACACTAGGGTACGATGGATCTAATAATGAAGGTAAAGCCTCAGTAGAATAGGGCTAATGCTTAACCTTACAGGGTCATTACAAGGATCAAATGTGAATATAAAGCATTAGTACTAAGCCTAGAACACAGTAAGTGTTCAATAAATGGATACATTGAGGCTGTCCTTGTTGTTAGAATTCAGTGTTTATTCAGCCTCAGTTGGGATGAGGATAGTGGGAGAAGTATTTTTTTTTAGGGTGTTTGTTAGTAGTATAGGATTTAATCATTAAGTCTCAGCTTCCCTTACCTAGTTGATAAGTTTGATATACCTGCTAGGGGTAGATGTGTGGCTGTATAGAGAAAAAGAATGGGTATTCCTGGCACTTGGATGTGCTTATTTTATGGCTTATTAAAAATTGTATCTGGCTCGGTCTGATTTTAAAATAAGCCTTCTCTTTTTCTTTCAGATTTCCATAAGACGGCACCATATGTGGTTACTGGCAGTGTAGATCAAACAGTAAAGGTGTGGGAGTGCCGTTGATTGAGTTTCATTTGGCCCCTCCTCCCTTGTTTCCTCTGGATGCACTCTGATGATACCATGGTTACCCCATTGAGCTCTGTTTAAATAAATATTGTCCTTTCATGTAAATTATTCTGGATGTAGATTGAGCTTATTAAATGTTACACACAAAGTATTCATGCATGGTGAATCCAAATTGTATACTGTAAATTTACATACGTTGTCTAGAAGTACCATAGGGTTTAAAAACCTGGGCTGGCATTGGTCACACCAGGCCTAAGAAGGCAGAATTTGAATAAATTGAACTAGGGCACTAAACTGAATAGTTGACAGTGTCATTTTATGTTGGATTATTAATTCCTGTTTTTCTTTCTGCTGTCTGTTGGTGCCTGACTTGATGGCCTCATTTGGGGGAAAGTGGTGGTTATTAGGGCTTTTTCTGAAATGTGTATCTATGTAACATCACTTAAGTGTGCTTAATAAATCTTCTTTAAGGATGTTAGATAATAAGGCTACAATTCAGAATCTTCTGAACCATCTATGTAATTAATGGGGATTACACATTGGAATTTTTGTCATGACACATTTGCCAAATCAGTAGGATACATTTGTTTTGGCAGCCTATCAAGCAAAGGCTAGTGGTATATTTATGTAAGAAAATGACTGTAAATCTGAAATAAGAAAAATCTCAGCAGCTAATAACAAATCATTTATTTCATTTGGGTCTTAATGCTTTGTAAACAGGTTTAAAAAACACTGTAATACTCTTAAGCTTCTATATTCCACACTAGACACACTTCTAGTTGTATTCTCCATACTGTTAGACTGTATAGTGATGTGACTTCCAAGTAGAGTTTAATCTTCCCATTGAGTGTGTCATGGTACAAATCACTATTTGTTTTTGATGTTTTTTAGGGATGTGCAATGTGCATAACATAATGACAAATATTGAAGAGGTTATGTTTGCCCATTTTAAGGGAGTGGGAGAAATACAGCAGTTTGTTTTTCAACATGAATCTGATATCGATTTGAACTGTGTTTAACTTACAAGTTTATAAAAAGACAGGGTTTAATGGAGCGTGCATAAAAATGTACTGTGTTTTCACCTTTTGTTTATGTATAAATGTTTATGAGTATATGGGCCTATCTGTAAGTGGATAAGTCTATATATGTATGTATATCACACACATACAACCTCCATGTCCTTGGGTCCTGGGTTTTTGAAGAAGTGCTAAAACATATAAATAGAATAAATCTTGCTGTGGAATACCATGCTTTAGAACAAATCCTTTTTGATCCTAACGCTTCTGAAAACCAGGTCTGACTCTGTGGGAATTTTTCCCAGCTAAAGGAAAATCACTTCCGTTATCCGCCACCTCCACCCCCAGTTTGGCTGTTGAGCATTTTACACATCCCTGATACATTGTATATTGTGATCCAAAGTTACTACAAGTAGGTTTAAGAAAATTTTTATCTATGACTTTGGAAACAATATTCCATTGCAGATTATTAATAAATAATCCCATTGCTTAGCTAACCAACATTTTTTTAAAGAAGGTCATTTGAAAAGTTAACAGAACAATGAAATAACAAAGATAGTTTAACAGATTTATCCTGGATTGCATCTATTCATTTGTGTAATATGTGATTTAAAAAAAAAAATATCCCTTTTAGTATTAAGTGGAAATTTGGTTCCTGAAAAAGACAAAGGGTTAGAGTTAATGTCCTGTAGATACACACACAGAGAATAGGCCGTATATTTCCTAGAAGCAGCTTTATGTCTAGCTTTTGTCTTTTTGTTTGTTTGTTTGTTTTTAATAATTCCTGAGAGATGTCTCTGGAAGGAAAAGTGTTTTGAAAACTAATGGCTATTTTTGAGGACAAAAATTACAACTTAAGCTAATTTCTTAAATACAGTAGAATAACTTTCAGGACAATATTGCCTCACAACCCTGCTCACATGGAGAAGTCTTTTTTTGTTTCCCCTTAGCTGTTCGGACTGGATTTTTCTACAGAAGCTATGGAAGATATCTTTGTTCTTGTTTGCTGCTATTTCCTGTCCTATTTTAAGAAATATAAATACATAGAAATGGTGCATCTTTAACATTTGTTTGTACATGTATAAATGTCTTGTATTTTAATTCATTTTTAGCATGTAGCAACACGAATTGTTTAAGGGTAAGCCACAACATCTAGAAATCACTCCTAGATACGAACAATAAAGGAAAAAAAAAATGGTACCGATTTAGGAGGAAACAAAGCCGCTGTCGCTGGGTTTTCCCTGCAGCCTGCAGTGACTTCCACTGACAAACAAGGAGAAACTATCACTCTGTAAACAAAGTCGTCCTTATTGGGAGATTGCCACAGCCTGCTGCTTAGCTGAGTTACCAGACGTCCTCCATTTATGAAGCAGCGAACGTTGAATCTCAGGGATGGTCCTCAACTGGATCCAAGTGTAACGAGCCCTGTTTGAATAATGAAGGGGGTGGGGAGAGTGATCCATCCACAATCCGGAAGCAGATTTGCAGAGGTTTCCTGCACTGTTGTTTGACACTGCCCTGTTGATGCCCTTTCTTCCTGTTTCCTGCGTTTTCTCTGTCTGCCGTCTAACCCTGTGCCTTGCCTGGGATAAGTACAATGATGAGGTTACTGGTTTGGATTGTAAGTAGAGGAATTTATTGACTGGTTTAGAGGTTCACTGCTGCTTTGTCACTGTCTCAATCAAATTGGCCACTTATTTAAGAAATAAAAAGCTGGCAGAATTGCATCCTCAGATGATGATTGACCTTTTGTGTGTGTGAAAACAGACATTCCAGTGCCACCCTAATATAACGTGCCCAAGAAGTCCTAGCTGCACTCTTGAAAGTGCAAGCCACGGAAACTGGTTTAGACATGGCTTGGAGAATAGTTGCTTTTTGACATGGCCTCTTGCACTTTAGGAGACTGAGACTGTCCTGTTTTGTCCATTGTGGTGTGACCAATGGTGTGCCCAGAGCACTGCTCTAAAACTCACTAGTGTTAGCACGTCGTCAGGGCTGTGGGCGCTCGCTGTAGCCTTCGGAAGCTTTGGCTCTAGATCACCAAGCCCAGTCTCCTTACTGTCAGTGCCCTGCTCTCCTGTTTGCCTCTTTCTGTTTCTATGTGAACTTCCAGATAATATCACTCATTAAATAGTTTTTTTTTTAATTTATTTAAAGAAAAACTATTTAGAAGTAAAGGATATTTTGTTTTGTTGACAGTGGTGGCTTGATAATCCTTAAGCAACTGAAGATAAAATTGTTGAAGGAAAAGGCACTTAAAATGGTTCCTCTCTGTCCAGCTGTATATAAGTCCAATGTGTTAACTAATCTAGATGATGCAAAGAAGAATCTCCTGGTAGAGAAGCAACATGTACGAAATCGGTGAAAGAGGTTTTGTTTTTTTTCAGTGGGGTAGGGGGAGGGCAAGCTGGATTTACAAGTCACGACTGGACCGAACTGGCCTTTTTATCTTTCCACTATATCATGTAAGTGGCTGCTTCCTTGTCCTGCCTATCCTTCAAGCATCCCTAAAGCTCACTCTGAAGATGGTAGAAACAAAACACACAATCTTCGAGTTAGAAGTTGATCCTGACACTGACATGAAGGCGAACGTTGATTTCACATGAACGAACAGTTACAGAGGTGGTGATTGGAGAAAACAGTTCCCCAGATTGTAAGAGTTAACTGAAGATATTGACACAATTTTAAAAAATCAGTAAAGGAATGTATATAATATTGCTCTTGTGTTTTACAGTAAGATTTGTTGCTCTCAGACTGTGTAAAACAAGATTTATTCATGTTTTCTGCATATTAAAAAAATCTTATTGTACCAATTGGTAAACTATTAAATGCCTATAAAACTAGATGTGTTTTTTTTTTTTTTTTTAGTCTTTTTGTGCACAGATTTGAAACCTTTTAAATCGAGTCCTAATAGGAAGCAGGGTTGTGTTCGGCACCAGACATATGGAGAATAAGATGCAAGTTGCTGGCAGGGCCTGGATGGAAGGCCTTTCTTCAGGGCAGTGCCAGCACTGCCTTTGCTGTCTTGCTTTCTTCACCCAATTTGCAGGAGGGAACTAGGAGCACAGCTGCAGGGGTTCTTGCCTGAGGGGCTTGCACAGCCCACTGGGTCAGGCAGCTCCAGACTGTTTTCCAAGGCTCCACCCTGCCCTCCAGCAGCCCTTTTTGACAGTGACTACAGCTGAGGCCAGGAAGGACCCGTTACAGCCTCAGGGCCCCGGGGAGAAGTGACCCTACTGCCTTTGTTCTGTTAATGAATGAGCCTTTTAATTCTGCCCAGTGGTCTTGGATTCTTGGAGATTATTAATACTGTTTTAAATTTTGGTTGAAATGTACCAAGAATCTTCACCCTTTTCCCAGAAGCCCCACGGCTTTCTATGTGCTTTACATATGTCGGCCATGTCCTGCCTTTCATCCCTGGACTACTGCCCAGCTAGCATGCGTAAGTGTTTTTAGGGCACCCGTGAGGTCTCCCGCAAAGGACAAGTTGAATGATGTGGTGGCTCTTTTCTTACAGCCCAACTGTCATCCTGCCATGTAGAAGGTAGCTCCTCTACCCACCCCCCTCTCCAAATGGGAAGCTGGGCCAAGAGCACCAAAGTAATTTGCTGGAAGTTACAGTTTCCCGCGTTTTGCAGCTTTTCCATTTCTTTGCAGGGCTCCTCTTTTCCCCTAGGCTGAGATCCAGATGATGAGCCTGACCACTTTCCCTAAGGGTGGAGTTCCAGCTTTAGTATCACTATCCGGAAGTGCACTTAGCTGTTCAAAACCTGTTGGTTTGTCGCACACATCAAGCTTCCTTCTAAGACTCATGGTTGCATCTGTCCCTGGTGTAGGACAAGGACTGGGACATGGAAGACTTGGAGAAATGGCGCTGCATCCTGGGTGAGGCAGCTCTGTCCCTGTTAGTCTTTGGTGGAACTTGTCTTGCCTGTAGACTGACGATTCTCCACTGCTGACGTACCAGAACCCTCTAGGAAAGTGATTCTCGGTGTGCTCCCCGTGCCAGCATCCGCATCACCTGGGAGCTCATTAGAAATGCAAGTCCTTGGGCTCTAGCTCAGACCTACTGTATCTGTCACAGGGTGGGACCCAGCAAATCCATTTTAACAAACCAGATGATTCTTGATTCAGGCTCAAGTTTGAGAACCACTGATCTAAATGAACTAACTTCATTGAAGAAAAAAATTTAGACAAGTCACTGGTCCCTGGGCCCTCCAGCTGGGGTTTGAACTCAAACCTCTCTCTTTCGCCGACAGTTTGATACATGGAGTTTGTTCCTTTGTGAATATTTTTCTTCCACTCACATCTCCAGTTTATTATTTCTTATGTAAACATACAGGATAGTTACATCCAGGGAAGAAGGGCAAGGATCTTTCTCTTACACCAAAGTAACTGCCTTTCCAAGATCTTTTATACATAAATCCAGTAAATGAAAAGGCTGAACCGAAACAATGCATTTTTTTCCCCCATATCAGAAACACAAACAACTAAAAGTGAATGTTATAAGTGAATAAATTCAGCACTTTGCCATACCTGCATTTAAAAATAAGATTTCATTTTCCTGCAATTGTTTAGACACATCATGCAAACACTCTCTTAGGAGTGTTTTGAGATCACTGTTTGCTTCTGAACAAGAATAAATAATAAATAACAACCATCACTTTCACGAAACACCATTTTATCATCGTTCCCACTTGGTCACCAGCCCTCTTAAATAAAAGTGGCTGGTGCAGGGACTAAAGGAAGGAAAATACCCAACATTTGAATGCCTGTCAGGCCAACACCCTTATTCTCAACATACCGTCTTCCTCACATACATCCCCTGCTGGCGGATATTAGCACATTTTTACAGACAAGAAAACAGGTTCACTTAAGGTGAGGTCATAGCCAAGGGTATTAAGCTAATTAAAGAGTGAGCTGGGACTTGAACCCAAATGCACTAGCTCTTTCCCTTATCTGGTTCTGCCTGTATTAAGCCTCTAATTAGCTATTTAAGTATAATGAGGGCCTTCTGACATCTGAAACAAATCTTTTAACCTACTTTTGGTCATACAGGAAAGACCCTCATCCCATCCCCAAGCCCCTCTCTGTCACCACACTGCCAACTCCACTGTGGGGTGACCATGAGAAATGGGGTAGAGGCTGGGAATGGATAAGAATTAACGTTGCCCACACTTGCAACATAGGAAGGCTCCTCACTCATTCTATATGAAATGACTATCCTCAGGGCAACTGTGTCCTGAATGGCCTGCATCTCAGTGTCTGAGTTCTTTTTTTTAATCAGTGGATTTCCCTGTTTAATGGGGGTATTTCTTTCCATTTGAGGAGGCCCTCCTGTCCTCTGTAAGGTGTCCTGATCATGCATGCCTTGTTTGATTGCTAATGTAGATACTGGGAGTCGGGGGGAGGAAATACTCGGGCCACATCAGGATACCTTATTCTCACCTTTAGGATATGTAGGAATTCCTCAACTAAGTCTAACAGTTCTCTCAATATTCATATTTAACAATGCAAATGATGCCACCGACAAGGGCTTAATTTCCAAAATATACAAACAGCTCATTCAACTCAATGACAAAAAAAAAAACAACCCAATCAAAGAATGGGCAGAAGACCTAAATAGACATTTCTTCACATGCAGATGGCCAATAGGCACATGAAAAGATGCTCAACATTGCTAATTATTAGAGAAATGCGAATCAAAACTACAATGCAGTATCACCTCACACCGGTCAGAATGGCCATCATTAAAAAGACTACAAATAATAAATGCTGGAGAGGGTGTGGAGAAAAGAGAACCCTCCTACACTGTTGGTGGGAATGTAAATTGATACAGCCACTACGGAAAACAGTATGGAGGTTCCTTAAAAAACTAAAAATAGTGATCCAGCAATCCCACTCCCGGGCATATATCCGGAGAAAACTCTAATCCAGAAAGCCACATGCACAGCCCACTGTTCACAGCAGCACAATACAGTAGCCAAGACATGGAAGCAATCTAAATGTCCATCAAGAGATGAATGGATAAAGATGTGGTACATATATAAAATGGAATACTACTCAGCCATAAAAACAATGAAATAATGCCATTTGCAGTAACACAGATGGACCTAGAGATTACCATGCTAAGTGAAGTCAAAGACAAATACCATATGATACTGCTTATATGTGGAATGTAAAATATGACAGAAATGAATTTATTTACCAAACAGAAACAGACTCACATAGAAAACAAACTTATGGTTACCAAAGGGGAAGGGGGTGGGGCAGGGATAAATTAGGAGTTCGGGATTAGCAGATACAAACTACTATATGTAAAATAGATAAACAACAAGGTCCTACTGTGTAGCACGGGGAACTATATTCAATATCCTGTACTGAACCATAATGGAAAAGAATATGAAAAAGAATACATACATACACATACATAGGTATAGATAAGGTACAACTGAATCACTTTGCTGTACACCAGAAACACAACATTGTAAATCAACTATACTTCAATTAAAATAAAAAACAAAAAAACAATGACAGTTTGGAGGGCAGGAGCGAGTGCAGACAGATGATACAACTTAAAAGTAGCAACAGTTTTTTAAAATATTTTTTAAGTTGTAAAAGTAATATGCATGTTGAGAGAAATGCAAACAGGGAAGAAAAGTAGAGCAGAAAGTGAAAGACCAGAGTGGGGGACACAAAGAGGCTCACACAAGTTAGACCTGAATTCCATCTCGCGCAGCTGCCCCACGACCTGCATGCCAGTTCTCACACTAACCCTTCCTGGATACCACTGTTCACCCTTTTCAAAAATTTGCAATCTGTCAACTAAGAGAAGAGGAGAAACGGTGGATTTCACACCTCTGTGTCCTTTATAAAACAACAGTCCCTCGTCATTTCGGTTGTCAAAAGGCACCTGACAGCGCCAATACGCTTAAGGGATCAACCATGAAAACTGGGCCTCTCAGGTGACTAGTAGGTACAATGGTAATTACACTTGATCCCTTCTCAGCTTTACAAGATCATGCCCACAATTCTAGAAGTGCTGAGAAACACGTGACTGGTGTTCACAGGACAAATGCTCTAGGAAGGCATGCACGTTCAGAGCACAACCAGGAGACTGTAAAGCGGGGTGGGAGGGAGCATCCTTGGGCATCACTTAGAAGAAAACCTCGATGATGTCAGGGACATCTTTTTTTCCGTTGGCTCAAGAAAACTAACAGACATCAGGGTTGGAATTTTTTTTTTTTCCACAATGTCAGACACAAAGGACTCCCCAAGTATTCAAAAAGGCATTTAAGTACGAATGAGGCTGAGGGCCCGCCTGCTGTAGACACTTCTCCTCTTGAGACAGGCCTCCTGCCCACAACCCTCCCATCTCACAGGCCTGGCCCCTCAAGCCCACCTAGGTGGGCTCCACTTCCCCCCGTTGGTTAGATCTCCACGAGGGCCCACCTAGGATGGCAAACTTTAGACACCCTCCACTCTAGCACTCCTAGTTTTCTGGGGGGCACCGCCCAGTCCTCCTGACAAGCAAAGGGACAAGGGCGGATGCCCAGTTAGGTCTTCAACAGCCTACCAGGGCCAGCACGCCCAGGCCTGGGCCCTCACCTTGCAGCACCCCTCACCCCAGCCGGAACCACAGGGCCCTGTATAGGAGCAATTCTCAGCCTTTTCCTCTGTGGCCAACAACAGGTGACGTTCATCTATATGCCACTTCCATGGGTCTACTGACGGGCAGACTGGTAAACCCTAGGTGGGTGCCTGCGGCTCTACCCCCTTTCCTCCCACTTAAATGACATTATAAGGATAACTTTGAGTGTGACCTAATTTTACACATCCATGTGCTTTAAACTCTTTTACTAGTACCACTTCTGGCAACAGCTCTCACAACCAAACAAGACTGGTACAGAACACACAGGAGAGGCTGGGACAGCAGGTTTCAAAAACTCACTTTATTCCAATGTGAAATGAAGACTGATGGTTTAAAAACAAGAAAAAGTTCTTGATCAGCTGTGGGGATGCCTCGCTTGCTAGCTCACACCCACTCCCTTTGAAACCAGGTGTTGGGACAGACCATACCCGGCAGCGGCTCCTCGCAGAGCCAGCAGGCGGAGGCCCCAGCAGCAGGACCACTCCCTCCAGCTCGCAAGGGTGGCCGTCTCTGCCCACCTGCCAGGGCTCTGACAGCAGGCCCAGAGAAGCGGCCTGGGCAGCCGGGCCTGTGGGCCCACCACCTTCTGCAGCCCCCTCCCTTCCACTCCCAGAGCTCCTCTCTGTAGGTGCCTGTGTGTCCTAGGACCAGGTAGGGAGCTAAGCTCCACAAACAAGGGACAGTCACTCCTGTATCTGTGACGTCTCCCCCGGGATCCATGATTCAGTCCAGGTCCCCCAGCCCCCCCCACCCCACTGTGCGTTAGGCAGCTGAGGTTGTTCAACGGGGAGAAGGATACATTCAGACTATACCCCAAGGTTAACCCCAGCTGGGGTGCAGGGAGTGGGAAGGCAGCACCTCCTGCTGGGGCCCAAGGGCCGACAAGCCGGGGCTGGGCACAGGGGTGTCCGGGGAGCCACCGCTGCCCAACCCTTTCCCCACCCCGAGCACAGCCGGGCCAGGCCCGGCCCACCCGTGGTTAGTAAAGCTGCTGCGGCCCTCATCCCGCCATAAAGTGCTCCCCAACCGTCCAGCCCTGCCACAGGGCTCTGGCTCCCCATCCCAGGACACAGGAAAGCTCCCCTTTTCGGCTTCAAACCTGGACTTTCAGCCAGGTCGGGCCCGGGGGTAGTGGCAGCAAAAGCAGCAGCCATAATGTCAAACATACAAATGACCTGAGAAATCTCACCTGCACGTCACCCACCCACTCAGAACCGGCTCGGGGCTACGTACAAGTCAGGAAGGGCGGATCAGGACACTCGCAGGCACAGACACACTCGCGCACACCTGCTTGAGGATGGGGGGGCCCGAGGGGGCACCTGTCCGCCAGCTGGGAACTGATGCCCACGCGCTCCATTCACGTGTCTTCGATTAGGCCTCTGAGTCGTATACTCTCTGAACCAGTGCAAGAACATCTTTCAGAGGGTCAGGCAGGGCAGGCCACGGTCCCAGGAGGATGCTGGGGGCGGGGTGGGGTTGGAAGCGTGGAGGAAGAGGGACTTGCTGCCTCTCCTGATGTGCAGGGCACGCCCCCTTCTCCTGGAGTCTGGATCGCTGGGTAACGGGGCAGCTGGCTGACTGTCCGTCTGTGTCTCCCTTCCTACCCCTGCAAGCTCAGGGAAGGAGGGTCCTTGGCAGCTGCGGGCTGGGAGGCCGCATCCTCTGAGGCCCCTGCTGGCTCTGGCTCAGTAGCCATGGGCTCCTCTGCCTTATCCCTGTTCCCGCTGGCCTCCTGGAGCTGGTGCCGCCGCGCCACCTCGGCTTTCAGATTCTCCAAGTCTTTTTGGCTGAGTAGAAGGACGGGGCGAAGGGTGGGTATCAGAGTGGGCCTGGGCCCTCCGTCACCTCACTGGCTCTGCTTAAACTTAGAGCAAGATCAGGCTCTGTGCTCTCTGCAGTGAGACACACGTGTGGAACAAGTGCTTCCCTCCCGCAAACAGAAAGGCCCCCGAGCGCTGAAAAAGTAAGAACTGCACACACTTGACAGCCTCCAGTTAAGGCCTGGCTCCCAGCAGTCTTCACGCCCAGTTCAAACCCACTGCACCCCGGCCGCTCCTATAGCTGATTACACCCAAAAAAATAGGTGTAGGTGCAACACAGAGCAGATACGCTGTAAATGCCGTAACACTGTGCTGACCAAACCCATGCCCCACACAGGTGGGAGGGAGACGGCGCGAGGGGCTTTCGAAGACAGCACTGTTTGTAAGAGCCGCACAGGGACCCTCAGGGCCCGGCTCTAAGGCACATCCCTACACTGACAGAACAGGAGTCCAGAGAAAGAACAACGCTGCTCTTTACATACTGACACGAAACGATCGCCAAGACAGATTAAGTGCAGGAGAAAAATACCTATGTGCATGGCTCGCTACAATTTTGCGTCTTGGGGAAAAAAGGGAGAAAAGGTTACAAATCTGTGTTTGCCCAATTATGCAGAGTATTTCTGGAAGGATTCACAAGGAACTCCTTGCCACTGACTATACTTTTCAATTTTGAGCCATGTCAATGTATCATATATTTAAAAAACCAAGAAGAAAAATAAAGGCCCACTTCCAAGCGGGGGTGGGGCGCCTCACCTGAGAGGAATGAAGAGGATGCCGTTGATGACGTTCAGCTGTTCCAAGACGCTGGCCATGCTGGGGGCTGTGAACTGAGGGGCAGGGAGGCTGAGCCACTGACTGGGCGCCAGGAGGCCGGGGAGCGGCCCACCCAGCCCCGCTCGGGGACCCACCTTGAGGGGCGGGATGTTGGCGCTGGAGCCGTTGCGGTAGATCTCGTTCATAGTGCGCTGCAGGGCCACGGCCTGCTGGGTCAGGCACTTGAGGTACTCGGAGCTCTCCTTGGTCTTCTCGTGGTCCTCGCCCAGCTGCAGGGGGCGGGAAAATATCAGGGCTGCCCACAGCCCCGCCCCTTCCGCCCCGCCGCAGGGGGCGGGAAAATACCAGGGCTGCCCGCAGCCCCGCCCCTTCCGCCCCTCCTCGCCCCTCCCCGCCCCGCTGTGGCCCACCTGCGTCTTGTAGATGGTGTAGCCTTCTTTCTCGTGCTGCAGGGCTGACCTGAACTCGGCTTTGCTCTCATAGACCCGGGCGACCAGGTGGTGGCTGCAGGGAGGCACGGCGCAGGGGGAGGCGAGGGAGGGACGTGAATGGGCTGGTGGGGACGGAAGGGCGGTGTGCAGGCTATCCCAGAACCCACTCTGGGAACTTTCCAAGGGGGAAGGCAAGTCCAGAACTCAGAGAAGAGATGCAAGTTGAGAGACATTTCCTCAGGAGTCAGATGGAGGACAGAGTGCTGGATCCCGTGCCCGCCCTCAATGCAAGCACTTCCCGGGACCCCGTGGCCCGGGGCCTCCCTGTCCCCTAACCCAGCACAGCCTCACCTGAGGGCCACCTTGAGGGACTTGGGCCCGTGGTACTTGGTGCTGACGGCCAGCGCATTCTCCAGGAAGCGCAGCGATAGGTCACACTCCATCACTCCGTGCAGCACCAGCCCGATGTTGTTCTGGGGGCAGTCGGGAGGGCCCCGGTCAGCTCCCGCTCCCCTGGGCTCGAGGCTAGTCCCGCTGCCCCTCCCCAGTACTCACGTCCAGCAGGGCCATCTCAGGGTGGTCCTCCCCGAACACGAGCAGTGTGAGGTAGCGGGCGCGGTACAGCAGGCTCAGGGCCGTGGACAGCTGGCTGCTGGCGAAGCAGTACAGGGCCAGGTGCATCTGCGGGGGCAGCGGCGTCAGGCCGGGGCGGCCAGGGGTCCCACCCACCTTGCAGGCCGTGCCCCCGGTGGCTACTCACATATTCCTGGATGGTGTTGGGGTGCTCGATGCCCATCACGCGCTCGCTCATCAGCACAGCCTTCTGTTGGTTGCTGAGGGCCTAGGGAGGTGGGGGGCTGTCACCCCCGTGTGGTACCGCCCCACACCCAGTCTGCCTGGCCCACAAGCCTCCACAGCAGCTCGGCCTCTTCACCTCTGGCTGCAATTTCTATTTTTACTTTGCACAAAGGCAGCGGAAGTGTGGTCAAAATCCAGCTGCTGTGACCATGGAAGTCGACACCCCGCTCTGAGGCTGCTTCACATTTTAAAACACTTGTCTTAATCTATGCCAACACATGCATACAAATCTAAAATTGTGCTAAAAATAAAGTATTCGTAATAAGAAAAGGCAGGCACAGGCGAAAGAAAACAGAAATCCTATGGCTGGAGTGGGGAGTGGGGCACCTACAGTGCACCTGGCCTAGGAAACAGCCTCTCAAGCCCCGGGGCCAACAAGGCAGGTGAATGCCACCAGGCCCCAGGATGGTACAGGCAACGGCACAGACCCCAAGCAGCTTCCCTGGTGCTTACAGGGCTCTAGGTACTGAGTCAGAATTAACCCTTCCCTCATCCCTGTGAAGGGAGGCCCTGCCATCACTCCCACTTTGTCCACGGGCACGGCAGCTCTCCCCAGGATACAGCTCTTAAGTGGGGGAGCTGGGGGGGCAGGGGAGGCGGGCAGCCGTACAGGCAGAACAAGCACCTCCCCGGGTCTCCACCTGCTCCTCCTGGGGGGGCCCGGAGGTAAGCAGCATCCCGGGCCCCTGGGGCGACAGGGGCTCCAGTTCCACCTGCCTGGACTCCTGCTTCCTACTGCCGCAGTGGTGAGAACGCAGCCCCAGTTCCCCCATTCCCCCCTCCGCCCCCATGGTGCCAGACCAGGCCCCGGGCCCCTGCTGAAGGCCCAGAGGGTGCGTGTGGCCTACCTCGGCGTAGTCGCCCATGATGTAGTGGAGGCGGGCGAGGAGGCGCAGGCAGGCGCAGATCTCCACGTGCATGGCTCCGTACACGTTGTTAAACAGGTTCAGGGCCTCGTTGATGAGCTCGCAGCCCTCCTTCAGGAAGCCTGCAGGGCACCCCGAGGGCGGAAGGTCAGAGCCGGCCGGGGGGAAGTTGGGGCCCCAACCCCCACGGCTGCATCTGGCACGCACCCTGCTGTACTTTGGCCTGCCCGCTCTGGAAGAAGTGAAAGGCATCTGAAGCCTTCGGGTTGACGTGTTTGACCACGGGGAAGATGTTGAGCACGTCCTCCTCCGTGAACGCGGGCTTGTGGCGGCTGTCGAAGCTGTACTCCTTCAGCAGGATCTGGGGACCCAGCCCAACACCCACAGGCAGCCTCAGCCCAGGCTCAAACGGCCGGCACCGCCCCACCCAGTTCCCCCCGTGGCCCCGGGAGCCCTGCAGAACGCTCTGAGCCAGCCCACCTGAATTCCGGTTTTCAGGGAGATCTCCCGCAGCAGCGTGATCTTCTGCAGCCCGTAGGTCTCCACGGCCTGGTCCACGGTCTCACTGGGGAGGAGCGGCGGGTGGGCCCAGGCAGCCCAGCACCCCTCTGCCCCCTTCTCCACAGCTGCCTCTCCACCCGAGCCCCCTCCCAGCTCCCCTCCCCACTTCCCCAAGCAAGCGGTCCTCCACAGCTCCCTGCTTTCCCCTCCCCGTTCCACTGCCAGCAACCACGGAGGACCCGGACGCTGCCCGGGAGCCCAGCGCCCCTGCACCTGCTCACGTACCACTCGAGGCTGAAGTCAAAGTAGTTCTTGGCCTCCTGGCAGATGTTCTTCCAAAGCTCCTGGGGGGTCATGACAGCCCAGGCTGTGTTATCCGCTGCCCCTGGAGGCCGGTTTCTCCTCCTCCTGTTCCTCTTCTTGGAGACGAGCTCGTCGGCGGGCAGGTGGGCCACGGGGTTGGGGTAGGAGCTCAGGAAGCAGTTCAGGAAGTGGCTGATGGCAGCCGAGAGCCCCGAGAGCTCGACCCCCTGCAAGGGAGGTTGGACCAGTGTCACCACCCGGGCTCCCCCGACATGCCCATGACCCGGGCCGGGGAGGGAGTGCAGTACCTGTAAGTACGTCTTGAAGATGTGCTTGGCAGAGCGGGTGATGAGCTCTCCGATGCCGATCTTCTGCAAGGGTGCAGAGAGGGGAGTCTTGGTCAGGCCCCAGGCCTCCATCCCAGCCCCGCCATCTCACAGCCGCCCTGGGCACCACTCACGTAGATGTGGTCCAGCTGGTCCCGGGCCGGGCTCTGGAGTACCAGGTCCAGCACCTTGCCCAGGTAGCGCATGTTGATGCCGCGCTGACGCATCACCTCGGCCAGCGTGGCCCCGTCCATGGGCAGCACCGCGTGGTCTGCGAAGTCCTTCACCTGCGGGCTGCAGCAGGTCAGGCCCCCGATGCCCAGGGCCTCTGCCTCCTCCCGCCCTGGGTCTTCCCAAGGGAGCTCACGCTATCCTGAGGCCCTGAGGGAAGGAGGGGACTGAGACCCCAGCTCCCAATCGGGAAGAGGTAAGGAGACAAAGCAGCAGCAAGGATGTGAGATCTTGTCCCCAGCCTTCTGCACAGGCCACCATCACCCCTGTGACTGCTGGGCCCACACGGCAGGGAAGCAGGGATATGGGAGCCGCACAGGCTCTCCTGTGACTGCAGAGGAAGAAGCAGGGCCACAGCTTCACCCTGCAGCTGTGCTGCACCTCGCAGGGGCCTGGGGCAGCCAGCACGGCAGGCTCAGCTCAAAGATCGGGGGACACAGCAATCCCACCACTGGGCATATACCCTGAGAAAACCATAATTCAAAAAAAGTCATGTACCACAATGTTCACTGCAGCTCTATTTACAATTGCCAGGACATGGAAGCAACCTAAGTGTCCATCGACCGATGAATGGATAAAGAAGATGTGGCACATATATACAATGGAATATTACTCAGCCATAAAAAGAAACAAAATTGAGTTATTTGTAGTGAGGTGAATGGACCTAGAGTCTGTCATACAGAGTGAAGTAAGTCAGAAAGAGAAAAACAAATACCGTATGCTAACACATATATATGGAATCTAAAAAAAAAAAAAAAGGTACTGAAGAACCTAGGGGCAGGACAGGAATAAAGACGCAGATGTAGAGAATGGCCTTGAGGACACGGGGAGGGGGAAGGGTAAGCTGGGACGAAGTGAGAGAGTGGCGTGGACATATATACACTACCAAATGTAAAATAGCTAGCTAGTGGGAAGCAGCCACATAGCACAGAGAGATCAGCTCAGGGCTTTGTGACCACCTAGAGGGGTGGGATAGGGAGGGTGGGAGGGAGGAGATATGGGGATATATGTATACATATAGCTGACTCACTTTGTTATAAAGCAAAAACTAACACACCATTGTAAAGCAATTATACTCCAATAAAGATGTTGAAAAAAAAAAAAAAAATATCAGGGGACAGCACGGCACCTAAGCTCAGGGTTGCCTTAGTGGGAAGCAAGCACCATGTACATACACAGGGCCTATGTACAAAGCTTGTGGGGGTGAAGATGTCCCCAGCCCCTCTATCAGCCATCCCATCACACGGGGGCTCAGAGGACCAGACCCCAGCTGCCAGCCTACAAGGGAGGGCACGCAGAGCAGAACCTGATGCCTCCCTTGGCCCCTGTGTGTCAGCGGCCCCATTCTGGGGAGGAGAACTCCACCCTGCCTGCCTTGCAGGTCAGCAGGCCTAAGTCACTCCCGCAAAGGTTCCACAAGCTTCCAGAGTCGGAGATGGATGAGGCCCCAGGGCCTGTAACAGCACCCTCTGGGCAGCCCCTCGTCCCACCCCTGCCCTCACCAAGCTGGGGATCTGGCAGGAGAGCAGGAAGGCGGCGGCATCTTTTAGCAGCTGCTTCTGGTTCCGAACTTCCTCCTGGCAAGACTCCGGGAAGCGAACCCCTGGGGGAGGGAGAGCAGAGGCGTGAGCCAGGCAGAAGAGAGGCGGGTGGCCAGACAGATGGCAGCCCTCCGGTGGGCGAGCAGGCCCACCAGCACTGGGGCCCTAGAGGACCATTCACCTGGCGAGAAGATGTCGGGGTTGAAGCGGACGTCGAAGGCCGTGCTGCTGATGGAGCCCACAGCCTTGCATGCGTTGCGGATCACCTCCCGGCTGCGAGGGTCTGCTGTGGAGACACGGCCCATTAGGAGGTAGCCCCACTCCAGCTCCGGTGGGGCAGCAGCCGAGCCTCCCCTGGCCTGGGCTCCCCTGGCAGCCACGGCAGCCCCACCTGTCCCGTCGTCCGAGGCGATGGTCTCTGCCAGCTCCTTCACCTTGGCCAGGCCACTAGCACTGCTGCCCTCCTCCTCGCTTCCCACCTCGGGTGCTGGAGGGTCTTTAGGCTTGGACTCCGAGGGTGGGGGGTCGCCGTTTTCCAGTGACGGGGGGATCTCCATCTTGCTGGCCTTCTGCTGCATCAGCTGTAGGGCTGCCAACTTCATGAAGAGGAGGTACCTAGAGCACAGAGGATGGGGCAGAGCAGGGAATGGAGGAGGGGTATGTAGAAGCGTGACTGCTCTGGTAGCTTCCTGCTGGCTTCGGGGGACCTGAGCCAGGCCCCAGCTCCTGCCCTGCTGGGGTTGACGGATGTTGGGGCTGGCCACCCTGCCGGCCTGGGGACACATCCCATCCAGTGTGCAAGCGTCCACACACGTGTGCGTGTGCCAGCCCAGCAATACTACCAGGGGGCGGCAGCAGGTCACAGCAAAAATGGGGATCTTCCCAGACAGGAAGAGGACAGCTGGTGTTGGGGGGGGCTCACACGCAGGCCAGGGCTCTCGAGAGCGCCAGGAACACCCCTGGCATTCTGACAGGGAGATTATTCTGGGGCATTTGACGGGCTGACCCCTAAGCACAAAACGCCAGCAGCAGGGACCCCAACCCCGCCCCTCCTCCAGGGCCCTGGCACTGGGAGGTTCAAAAACACCCAAGCAGGGCTTCGCTGGTGGCGCAGTGGTTGAGAATCTGCCTGCTAATGCAGGGGACGCGGGTTTGAGCCCTGGTCTGGGAAGATCCCACATGCCGCGGAGCAACTAGGCCCATGAGCCACAACTATGGAGCCTGCGCATCTGGAGCCTGTGCTCCGCAACAAGAGGCCACGATAGTGAGAGGCCCGCGCACCGCGATGAAGAGTGGCCCACGCTTGCCGCAACTAGAGAAAGCCCTCGCACAGAAACAAAGACCCAACACGGTCGAAAATAAATAAATAAATAAAATTTAAAAACAAACAAACAAAAAAAACACCCAAGCAGATTTCCATGTGCTCCTTGAGGGAACAGCCCCGCTTCAGTTAGTTGAAAGCCACTGGTCTAGCCACTTGCTAGTTTCTGATCCACATAAAGCTCTTGGATGTTCGTGTTGGGGAGCATGACGCCACGGTGGGTGGCGCTGGGGATGGGGCTGGGATGACCAGGGCCAGAGCTAGCTCCTCTTCACTTTCCAAAGCCTCCCCCGTCAAGGATCAGGCCCCAGGACCACCCACCGGAGGATGCAGGCGCTTGCCCTGGCTCCCCACCTGTGCTCCACGAAGGCGTCCACCAGCTCCTGGCGCAGGCAGCAGAGCTTGTGGCGGTGGGCGCGGGGGAAACCGGCGCGGGTGCACTCCTCAGGCAGCACCTCGCCGGGCACAGGCAGGAAGTTGAGGTCGGGGGGGAAGGTGCGCAGCAGGTCAAGGATGTAGTGGCGACCGTCGTTGCCGATGATGCCCTTGCACTCCACGGAGGAGCAGAGCTCCACCTCTTCATCCCGGTCGTTGAGCACCCGGTGCCTCAGGATCTTGAGGGGCCGGCTCGTGCGTTCCAGCAGCTCCAGGTAACGTGGGTGCGACACCACCGTCTTGCCAAAGTCAATGGAGCCGTAGACGACACTCTGCTCCTGGTCCCGCTCCAGGATGCCGGGGATGATGGACTGGGCCGTGACACGGTAGCCGCGGTAATCCACCACCACCGTGCCCAGCGTGTACAGCCCCTCCACATCCACGGCATTGTATGTGCGCACGCCGTTCAGGTCGTTGGTGGGCGCCACGTAGGCCGCCACGTCCCCACCGAAGTCCTTGTAGTGGTCGCGGACATCAAAGCCCAAGCTGAAGAAGATGTTGTTCCAGATGAACATCTGCATCTTGGTATCCTCGCTGGGGTTGATGGCCATCACGTTGCCATCGATGACTGCCATGGCGCCCCGCGTGGCTGCCGCCGTGAAGTCGCTGTGTACCTGGGGGCCCGAGGTTGGAGGGTGAGAGAGCCGCGGGGTTCATCCCGCCTGGCCAAGCTCGCCCAGGGCTGGTGGAGGTAAGCAGGACAAAGTTTCCTCACATTTGGAAAAGGGCAAAAACCCCAGTTTTGGGCTTCCCTGGTGGCGCAGTGGTTAAGAATTTGTCTGCCAATGCAGGGGACACGGGTTCAAGCCCTGGTCTGGGAAGATCCCACATGCTGCGGAGCAACTAAGCCCACGAGCCACAACTACTGAGCCTGCACTCTAGAGCCCGCGAGCCACAACTACTGAGCCCGTGCGCCACAACTACTGAAGCCCGCGTGTCTAGAGCCCATGCTCTGCAACAAGAGAAGCCACAGCAATGAGAAGCCTGTGCACCGCAACGAAGAGTAGCCCCCGCTCACCACAACCAGAGAAAAGCCCGTGCACAGCAACGAAGACCCAACGCAGCCACAAATAAAATAAAATAAAATTAATAAATTTATTAAAAAAAAAAAGAAACCCCAGTTTTGAAAAAATGTAACACTTATACTGCGAGAGAGAGCAGAGCTTAGTGATTAAAAGGGAGAGTGAGGATTGGGGTGGGTCTGGGAATCACCAAATACGTGCCAGGTGATCTTGGCTGGATCACCTCTCAGACCTGTTTTCTCATCTATAAAACTGTGACATAAAAGTATCAGCCTTTACAAGGTGTCTGGAAGATTACAGGAGGTAATGCCTACACAGCACCTGGCACAGCCCCTGGCAAAGTGAGCACCCTGGACTTTAGATCTTATTTTTACCATTATCATCTCTAGTAAGATTATGGGAGATTTCAAATAAACTTCTTTCAAAAGCACCGCTTTTGGGCTTCCCTGGTGGCGCAGTGGTTGAGAATCTGCCTGCTAATGCAGGGGACACGGGTTCGAGCCCTGGTCTGGGAAGATCCCACATGCCGCGGAGCAACTGGGCCCGTGAGCCACAACTGCTGAGCCTGCGCGTCTGAAGCCTGTGTCCCGCAACGGGAGGGGCCGCGATAGTGAGAGGCCCGCGCACCGCGATGAAGAGTGGCCCCCGCACCACGATGAAGAGTGGCCCCCGCTTGCTGCAACTAGAGAAAGCCCTCGCACGAAACGAAGACCCAACACAGCTAAATAAATAAATAAATAAATAAAGTAGCTATTAAAAAAAAAATTAGAGGGCAGTATAGTATTAAAAAAAAAAAAAAAAAAAAGCACTGCTTTTTCCTCATCTGTCTCAGGAAAAACACTAAGGATATCACAGTAGGGCACGTGTGTCCAGCTGAGGGCTCCACGTGGGTGTGCTGGGAGGGAAGCTGTCATGGACCTTGCCACTCAGCCCGTCCTGGAGGCGTGTCCCCACCGGTTCCGGCCCACAGACGCTAAATCTCAGAGAGGCCGGAAGAAGGAGTTGGGGTCGTCTACCAGGAGGCGGAAGGCTGGCAGGACACCCTGGAAGGTCCCTGAAGGCCCACCCCGGCTTCCCTCTTGTTCACAGAAAACGAGCAGGTAGGTGGCAGGCGGGCCTGCAGCCACTGGTCAGGCCTGCGGGGCTACGGGCACCTTGAATATGGCTCTTTCTCGCAGCAGCCGCTCAGGCAGGTTCTTCCGAGCCAGCTCCCGCGTTGTCTGCAGCTCCTCATTCCAGTCCCGGGTCTACAGCAGGACAGGGAGGGAGACACCAGCTCAACCTGAGCCCCCAGCACCTGCTCAGGGCAGTCCCGTCCCCCGCCTCCCCGCAGACAGCCCCCCAAGCACCCAGAACCCGGCCTGGCGCCCACCAGGGGAAGGGAGGGAAGAGCCAAGGGTGGGCTGCCAGGCTGCAGGCACCTGTCCTGGAATATGCTCCTCGTAGCCCAGCCGGGAGGTGTAGGCGTCCTCCGCGCGCACGCAGTCCATGGCGTGCTCCGCCTGGGGCGCTGTCCAGCTGTACACCTGGAATGGGGTGGCGATCCTCTCGAACGGGTGGCGCTGGACCCTGTGGCGGGCAGAGGGGAGATGGGGCAGCCCGCTGAGCCCAGAGCCCTGCCCTGGGCCCCTTCTCCAAGGTCCCACTGGCTCTGCCATCTCCCCACCAAGGCTCTGTCCCTGGAGAGTCCGACGGAAGCAAACGGCCGCCTGTCCTAGAGCTGCTAGGCTGACTGCTGCCTAGAAGGAAGCTCTGGGGTGCTGGGGGCACAGCTTAGGGCAGAAGTGCTAGAGTTCAGGCTGTATGGTTCACCCACCCCGTGGGACGTGAGATGAGGGACAGATGGGCCCAGGTGCTACCTTTTCTTCTGCAGGGCGGCAAAGTTTTTTTTGAAGGTTGGGCTGATCTGGTTGAGCAGCTCCACCAGGGAATGGCTGAGGAAGCGGGGGCTGGCAGGCTTGGGGTTGAAGTGGTATGCTGTGGACCTGCAGGGAGAGGGTGGTCACTGTGCAGGGCGTCCCAAGCGGCTGCCCATGGACTCCGAATGGGCTCGCACAGGGACTTACTGGTTCAGGTAAAATCCCCGAGTGGATGCTGTGATGCTGACTTGTCGGTCCTCGGCTGTGATCACAAACAGGTACATGAGGTCCCCGTGCATCTTGCGATTCCCAGGGGGTGGGTTCCAGCCGCTCATGGTGAGCACTTTCAGGCACTGCAGGGGCTGCAGGAATGGCCAAGCTTGAGTGGGCCAGGCTTCCTGGTGTGGCGATCCCCTGCCCCAAAAGAGACCTGCTCCCACCTTCCAATCACGGTTCTGGGGCTGCAGAGGACACAACGGCCGCTCCCGGCTCCCTGGAAGGATGTACTCAGGCGGTGTACAGTCGATGGGGTCCATCTCCAAGCCCTTCTTCCGCTTCCCGCTGTCTGAGGGACCCGAGGCTGGTGGTCAGCCCAGGGCCACCCAGGGGCCAACTCCCTCCCCAGCTCAAGTGGCCCTGGTCTGGGTGCCTCCAGCCCCGCTTCCCTCCAGGTGGGAAGGCCGGGCCCTTGGCCCCTTCACCAGCCCCTGGCCAACTTGCTCCCGGCCCCTCTGCCCAACCGTCAGCCCCAATGCCTCCCGCACCTCCCAGGTCGCCATCAGTAAAGACACTCAGGAAGGACAAGGAGTTGCAGTCAACCCCGTTGAAGGCATCGGATGGGTCCAGGCTCTTGAGCAGGTCTCGAACGTGGCGCACGTGGATGCGGGCCTCTCGCACCGTGTATGGCTCTGTCGGGAGGGGGATGGGCAGGGCGTTACCAGGGCAACAACCCACCCATCAGAGAAAAGTTGGCCATGGCACTACCAGGGGTGGTCTTGATTTTCAATTTTAGGCTTTCACTTACAAATTCCCTTATGAACACATAAGCTGGAATTCTGCTTTCAACACATACACCTGCCTGCTGGTGGGCAGGGATCCTTGTTTGCAACGAACCTTATGCGAAAGGGCACAAGAAATGCCTCTGGAAGTGCACACAGAAGCCCCCTGCTCTCTGCCCACGAGTGTCTCGGGTGGGCAGCCCGGCACAGCTGCTAGGTCCCCATGGGCTCAGTCCAGTTCTCCCAGGGCAGCCCTGGCCGGCGGTGGCCTGAGGACTTACAGGACCTCAAACTGCAACACTGCTCCCCAACTCATGTTTCATGAAATTTCAATGAGGGCTCTTCTGGGGAAGGACAGAGGTTTCGTCATTAGGTAAGTCTGGGCACAGCTGGGTTACATTTTTCCCACATTTGCTCCTTGGCTGACATGCCTAGAACCGCGGTGCCACCTTTCCCCAGGTAACCTAAGTTCACGGGATGTTTTATTTATTTATTTTTTTGCAAACAAACCAGACTCACCATGCCAGCTGACTGCTCCACACTGGGCCTGACTTCCCTGCTCAAGAGCCGTGAAACCTTAGTTTCCTTAAGAGACTGAACTTTTATCTCTATAAAATTTGAACGGGCTGATTTCAAGCACCTGCCTGGTACTGTTTGTTTTTTTTTAAAATCACGACTCTGATATTCAACCCATGAAGTTGGAGGGTGTGCTTGTGATGGCCTGAGAAGCAGACCTGTGCTCCTGTCCTGTCTTCTCCTGCCTCCACAAGTTCAATACCGCCCTGAGCCTCCACACGCTCATCTGTGACACAGTGATACCCAGATACCAGAGGGAGGGGTGGGGTGGGGGTGAGTGCCGCCTGGCCCCGCCTCCTCATGCCCCCCCTTGGCGGGCCGCACAACTTCCGGACAAACCTTCCACCACGCGTAGCACCGAGCCCTCCTGCAGCCCCTCCACACTGCGCAGCTCTGAGAAGTGGTCCAGCATGTTGCCGTCCAGGTGCAGTGAGAAGCAGGTGCGGTGACATGTGTCTTCACGGTCCATGAGCACCTGGTGGATCTCCTGTACCATCTCCTGGGGGGACACCTGCCAGGGAGAAGGCCCCGACCAACCTGGTGAAAACATACAGCTTCCCCAGCCCAAAGTACCTGGGTCCCTAAAGTCAATGCTCCAAATACTGTTACCCCCTTTTTGGCTTTTATTTTAAATTCCAGGCCCTGCCCATACATACCATGCCCACTTGCACGTGTGTGTGTGTGTGTGTGTGTGTGTGTGTGTGTGTGTGTGTGTGTGTGTGTGCAGGGTATATGCACATGTGCAGGACAGAGCCTTGCCCTGTTACCCGCAGGCTTAAACTATTCCTGCAGACCAAGAGCAGGCCCTGAGTAGAGCAGCAGGAGGTGTAAAAACAAGGAAAAGAAAATAGCAATCTTGCCTCCTCCCTTGCCCAGTGCCAAGGTCCCCAGGGCAAATGGCTTCCCCCTTCAGGAAGGTGTGCTCTGGGGCTGAAGCCTGCGGCTCCAGAAGACACAAGAAGGCCTCACCTGGTTCCCCAGTGAGTAACAGTTTACAAGACCTCTGGGTTGGCTCTGCTCTTGAAGACCACCCACTACCACTCTCCTCTCAGACAGACGGTAAAACTCCAGCCAGAGAATTGACCTACCTAAGGGTGGGGAGCCCTGGGACCCCAACACTACCCAGCCACTACCATACCGATCCCCAAACAGGGCTGGCAGTCCCAGCTGGGATCTGTCCCCTTGCAATGAGGCAACGGCCTGAACCTGGACTCCCATGTCCACCACGTTAGCTGAGTGACCTTGGAAGGCACAGGACCCTCGGTTTCCTGCCTCAACATGGGGCCAGACCGGGCAAAGGCAAAGCTTAGCTTTGCATCCTCATCCTCCCCAACAGGCTCAGGCCCTGGCCCCCAGTACCCCTCTATCGTCTCACCTGGAGGGAGAAGGGCTCGATCCCAGGAGCCAGGATCTTCACAGAAAAGCCCGTGTCCTGAATGACAATGACTTCCTGTCCAGTGGTCTCCTCCCCCGGCTCAGCCTCATCCAGCCCATTTTCCCGGGGCGGTTCGGCAGCCCCCTCTTCCTTTTTCAGGCTCTCCGGGCAGTCCCCATTCAACAGCATGACTGATGGCAGCTCTGCGGGGGACAAGAAAGGAGCTGAGTCAGATGGGCCTCGCTGGTGAGGTCTGCCTCACCCACCAGGGTGGACACAGCCCTAAAGAATGGCATCTGCCTGTCCTCCCAAGACTCGGCCCTGCACCAGACTCCGGTCCCACCGCACCCCAGGGCACACCTGCAGGCTACTGCCTGCTCGCTCACCTCCACACCCCGGGCCCTCGCTTCCTATCTGCTCCTCAGGCCCCCAGTCTGGCGGCCGTGTGAATAGGCCACCCAGACCACTCTCCCCAGAGTCACCAATGCCACCCTAAGGGCCAAACCTGAGGGTCTGCTCTGGCCTTACGCAACTAGCTGCTTGGCTCCCCTTCCCGCCACCGCTCACTTCCTCCTCTTCCCTGATGGACACTAATGCTCTTATTCTTCCCTCTCCAGCTTGACCTTCTCCTGGCAGTCCAGCTGTGGGTGTCCTGGGCCCCAGCCTCTCCTCATTCCCATCTCACCCTTGCCCGTGACTGCAAATGCCCTCCCGTCTCCCAGCTCACGTGACCAATCCAGGCCTCGCTCCAGTTTTTCAACATGTGGCCATCCCTTAGGCCTCACCAGACTCATCTTGTCAGCATGGAATTTATCTTCCTTCACAAACCAGCCCCTGCTCTGCGAATGCCCGCCCCCCGTCCCTATCTAGTCACCCAACCTAATCTCCAAACTGGTCACAGGACTGCTGCAGGCCATTTCCCCTATTTCAAGAATACCACTTGCTGTACACCTGAAATTAACATAACATTGTAAATCAACTGTACTTCAATTAAAAAAAAATTAGAACATGCACTACAGTCCTAATTATGTGTGTATATGTACATTTATATCTATTCCAGTAGAAAGACTAAAAGACTCAGAATTCAGTGGCTTTCCTTAAATAACAGGATTAAGAGTGATATAATCCTTTCCTTATAAAGTCTGTACTTTCCAGGTGTTTACAACAAGCTTGTATTATTGTATGACACAATTGTTAAACTAGTGTTTATTTTAGGGTATGATTTAGAAAAAAATGTATCAGGAGCTTTTTGAGAAAACTAGGGCATTGAAGCTGTAGGGAGCAAATTCTTTTATCAACTTTTGTGAACTGTTCACGTTTTATATCCAAAGTCTACAAGTAATTTTCATTTTCATGGTGTGACCATATCCTTAGCTGAGTAGCTAAATGTGATCCAAAGACAACACTTATGCTTCTACAAATGAGATTCTGGTAAATATAGATAACTCCTTTTTTAAATAAAGTGCTTTTTAAGTTGTTATTAAAGGTGACCATAGTAAAAAAGATAAAATGTTTCAATTAATGGTAAATCTGCATAATTAATGGTTAATAGGAATAAGTGAAAATCCATAGAATCAAATAAATATAGCCCTTTTTCCTCTTCTAGTACTCTCCACTGCTCTACTGCTCACAGGAACCGAACATCTTAGGCCGAAAGTCCATCTCAGCTCCTGCCAGTTCTCCCCATCGAGGTGCAGCTACACCAAACTACTCAGAAGCCTGAGAACAAGCCACACACTTTCCCTCCTACCTGTGCTTTTGTTTATGCTGCCCCCCATATACCATTCCATCGGGCAGACTCCTACTCATCCGTCAAGGCCTAGGTGAAATAAACTCTCTTCTCTGAAGCCTGACCAATGACCCCTGGCAGCAGTGTCGTGCTGCACTCGGGGGGTTGTTCACACCAGTAGCTCTATCTTCCTCCTCCTGTCTTGCCCGCACTCAACAGAAAGGCACTGAATTAATTACTGTAAAAGCCCCGCACTTGTGACCAGCAACCGACTCACATGTTGTGGGGAGAAGGAGCAGGTGACAAAACCTTCCATTTCTCCCCAGGCACTAAGGGAAACAGAGGAGAGCCCTTCCCGCCCTGCCCCCGGTGGGGGAGAAGAGGGTGTCCTCGCAGAAACCCTCCAGCAAAACACAGGCCCGCCTGGAGCCCAACTGGCCCACGGGGCCTTCCGGCCCAGGGTCTGCCTGGCAGCCAGACTGGCTCCTTGCTTATCTGGGAGCTCCAGACAGGTCAGCTCACCCAGCTCTGCTCTGGACCCCAACCCCTCTAGACTCCACCTCCTCTTCCCTACCCAGCTTGAGGAGTGGGGATGGGGTGCACCTCCCCAGAGCCGTGTGGGCTCTACCCAGACCTACTAGAAACATGGAGCAGGGGCCTCGGGAAATGTATAGAAGTCCAGATAAGCCTGACACGTAAGGGCACACGGGGGGGACCGGGAACGGGACGTGGAGAGAAGCCAGTCCCTCTTCCCACGTCCCCTCAACTTAGTGATAAACAGAACCGCCAGGAGCTCAGATACAGTCCCCTCCTCCTTCCCCCAAATAAGGACGTCTGAGGCCCAGAAGTTCAGTGCCTTGCCCAAGGTCAAGAGTCAAGAGCTGACCCTGGATTCCACCCTGGAGCGCCCCCCTACCACATGGCTGCGCTGCCCTCAGTCCTGGCCCACGGCGGGCCTTCAGTAACTGTCGCCACCCCCGTCCCCAGCACACTGCTCCAAACCTGAAGGTAAACTCCCAACAACCGCAAGGACGCACAAGGACCTCTCCTTCAAGTGAGCTCACAGCCCTAGGCGGGGCGACCCCAAGCCCCTGGAAACTGAGCGGCCGACCCCAAAGCGAGAAGCTGGCTGACTCTGCGACACAGCAGACAGGGACAGGAGGGACAGGAGGGACAGGAGGGCGGGAGAAGGGTGGTGGTTGGTCAGTTTTCAAAATGCAGCAAGAGGGATGACAGCTATGAGGCGGCCCTCCCCCAGCCGAGGCCTTGAGAAAGGCTCTGCGGGCTGACCAGCCCTCAGGATGAGGGGGCCCCGGCCCAATACAGAACAGCAGCTTTGAGGTCTCTGAGACCCCAAAAGTGGGAAACCAGAGACCTGGACCCAGACAGGTGGCCTGTGCTCCCTGAGTCTGGGCCAGGAGGACAGAGAGGAGGGCAAGGGTGGCCACAGCTCCCACTCCCCGTCCCTGGCTCAGGGAGCCCGCCCAGAAGGCACCTCTGCTCCAGGTTCCCGCCCCAGGGGGCACCCAATCTCCTATCAGATTTCAAAGGAATGTGGCTGGTTCCCAGGGGCCTCCACTCCCCTGAGAACAGCCCGCCCTGCCCCTCCTCTTTCCTGCCAAGCACCCTGAAGGTCTCCCTACAGCGGGATCAAGGCCCAGTGACCTCCCCGCCAGAGGCCAGCCACTTGGCTCCCTGTCCCCACAGCCCACCTGGTGTGCTCGGCGGCTGCCCTCTCCCGCGTCCTGGAGTCACAGGACCTCCATGGCAGCGAGGCAGCCAGCTCTCCAGCTCAGGCCCGGCACTGCCTGTGTGCCTCCTTCCGGTCTCTGCCTCTACCCTTGCCGCCATGCAGCTGGCCGGCCCAGGGCTGGAGATCCGGCTGGCTTCGGGTTGCAGTGGGGCCAGGCCTGCTGGGGCGGCCCTGGGAAGGGCACACTCCCCCTGCCTCGCATCCTGCTCAAGGTCGGCCAGAAGGACGGCCGTGGGCCAGGAGGCCCTGGTGGCTCCAGGACCCCAGGTGGAGCTGCCGTCAGTGCTCAGGCCCACCCCCCTGTATCCCCCCAAAAGGGGGTCACTGCTGGTGAAGCAGTCAGCGGGGCAGGAGAACCCAGCGTCTGGGGTACCTGGGCCCCTCAGGATCGAGGGCCCTGGGGACTGGCTGGCAGGGGTAGAGCCCAGCAAGGGGGTCCTCTCCTCGGCCTCAACCCCAGTGGGGGTGGGCAGGACCGCTTCAGCCGGCTGCCAGCAACAGTTGGCACAGACTCGGGCCCAGGCCATGAGGTGGCCGCCCCCCTGTCCACCGGCTGCACTGAGCACCCTGCCCACCTCCTGCGGCAAGTGGCTGGCTGGGGCCTCTGGCTCATGCTGCCCCCTGCAGGTGACCTGGCAGTTCTCCCCTTCCTGAGAGTCACTAGCTCTGGTGGGAACCCTAACCCCAGACGCCCAGAGGACAACTGCACCCGTGCCCCAGGCCTCCAGCTCCACCAAGAAGCTGGCAGGCTCCGACTTCCCTCCCTAGCAGCCCCTGCGCTGCCAGGAGAAAACCAAGTCTCTCCCCAGGGGAAAACAGAGCTGGCAGCAAGAGACCAAAGGCCGAGCGGCTGTGGACAAGGAACATGCCCAGCCTTGCCAAGGCGCCTTCCCGGGGCCTCTGACTTGTTGCCAGGGCCCAGGCGGGACTGTTCCGGCATCCATACTAACCAGGGTGGGGGCGGGTAGCCAGGCTCCCTTCAGGCCCCCTCCCCGCCCATCTAGTCCCTTCCAGGCAGCCCTGAAGGGCTGGCACCCAGCAGGCCCTCGGCTCCCCGCACCCTCCACCAAGGGTTCTGGCTTGCGCACACTCAGCGGATGGCACAAAGGGCCAGGCCCCGGCAGAGCCCCTCTTCTTCCGCCGCCCTCCCCAGACACACCCCAGCCCTGTGGAGAAGCGGTGGGGGTGGGGGGAGCAGAGCAGCCTGGCAGTGACCCCTGCGTAGCTGCTACAACCACCTCCACCCTGGTCACCACAGAGCCCACGTTCACTCTAGGCCCAGCCCGTAGCAGGTCCCTCCATCAGCTCGACCAGCCCATCTCACTTGAGGAAACTGAGGCTCCAGAAGCTTAGTAACCAAGATGCCCAAGCTCGCAGAGGCAACAGGCAGCCAAGCCAGGTCAAGAAAAAAACCAGGTTTGTCAGACACCCAAGCCCAGGCCTGAGCGCCAGCCCCCAGGCTGCAGCGCCCACCAGGTAAACAGTACCCCCTTCCTCTACACCCCTGCTTCCTTACCGCAGGGGGCACCCCTGAGGATCTGGGCTTTAGGGAAGGAGAAAGGTGATCCTCTGCAGAATGGGAAGGGGTTGCCCAAACAGCATGGCATACACCTCCCGCCCCCAAGTCTTCACTGGCCAGACCAGAATGAAGAGATAAAGCACAGGGGCTTCCCTGGTGGCGCAGTGGTTGAGAGTCTGCCTGCCAATGCAGGGGACACGGGTTCGAGCCCTGGTCTGGGAAGATCCCACATGCCGCGGAGCAGCTGGGCCCGTGAGCCACAACTACTGAGCCTGAGCGTCTGGAGCCTGTGCTCCGCAACAAGAGAGGCCGCGATAGTGAGAGGCCCGCGCACCGCGATGAAGAGTGGCTCCCGTGGCTCCCACTCGCCGCAACTGGAGAAAGCCCTCACACAGAAACGAAGACCCAACACAGCCAAAAATAAACATAACAAATAAATAATAAATTAAAAAAATTAAAAAAAAAAAAAAAAAAAAAGAGATAAAGCACAGCCCTGGCCTGGCCTGGGAGAACGCGGACCCAATGGGCAGCTGAAAGGAGTTAGAAAAGAAACGTAAGCCATCCCAGGTGGCCCCTGTGTGCGTTTCCCAGCCTGGCATGGCCTCACTCAGTAGACTGTGCCAGGGCCAGGCCCCGCCCTAGCCAAAACCTCGGCAGGGTGAGTCTCCTGCAGCAAGTTAGGCCTCAGAAGGCATATCACCCTATCCCAGGAATCTGGGGCTTCAAGGGAAAGGGGTGGGGACAGGCAGCCTAAGGAAGATCCCAAGGAGGTAGGCATCTGTTGGCCTCCTTCCCATCTCCACCCAGGCCAGAAGCAGGTCTGCAGGGTCTGGGGAGAGTCCAGTGTTCCCGGAGCTGCTCTGCTCAGACCTACCCAAAAGAAGAGCTCTAGGGTCCTGTCCAGGAGCTCCCCTAAGCCCCCAAGCTCCTCTCCTGTCTGCCAGCCCCCTTCCCCTCTGCTCTGGGCCTCAACTCCAAGGAGCCCTCCCCTAGGCAGAAGGAACTCGACACACCGCCATGAACTTGAAAAACCTGCTGTTCTCTTAACCGCTAAAAGTAGCTTTATTCCCTACAAGGCAACTGACCCTTGGTCCCCCCACAAAAGGCCGTGATCACCTCCTCAAGGGGACTAGAGACTCTTCCAGAGCTGGGTTCTGAGGTCAGAAGCCTGGGTGAGGGCCTGTTGGGGGTCTCCATTAAGGCCTCCTCCTTTGAATAGATTCAGACTGGCTATAATTCAAGTCCTAGCTCTATACAAGCTTCCCAGAGGCTTAGGGAGCCGACGTTCCACCTGCTAGTATGCTTCCAGGTTCCCCAAAATGAACAGCTGTACCCTCCCCTGACCCAGGTTACCCCAGAGACCCTCTCAGAGAAATTCTCCAACACTCTCCCCTCTCCTCAGTCCCTACGTTCTCAGCATATGATCCCAGCCAACACGCCTCTCCCAGCTTCCTGCGGGACAGGCCAGGGCAGCCTTGGCAATCTGGCTGTGAGCTGGAAATCCAAATGCTGAATTGCTGTGTGACCTTGGGCAAGTCGCTTCATCTCTTCAGGTCTCTTTGCTGAAGGGGAAATCAGCCTCCTCTTATCTAGCCTGCTCCACTGATTCAGAGCCTCATCAGGGTGAAGCCTGACAGGTTGGAGTCATCAGCATTTGTCATTCTGCCCAAACCTTGGCCTTCTCTAGGCAATCAGCAAAGCTGCCACAGTACCTATCCCCCACCATCAGCTAACCTGGCTGTGATCAGTTACAGGGTCAGAGAGCCCACCTAACCCTGTTCCCGTCCTGACTCACCCAAGCTGGGAAGGGAGATGAAGATGACAAGTCCCTTTTGACGAGAGTTATGGGGAGTGGGAGGCATGGGTAGTTCTGCACTCCCACTGTCACCCAGGGCAGAGAGGGACACAGCCCAGCCCTGGGGCTCTGAGAAAGATTTGGAGATGACAACCCAAGGGCTGGGAAGGGGCTTCCAACCTCAAGGTTGTAGTCAAAGATGCGATGGAAGGAACGGAGCAAACAGAGGAGGCCCAGGGAAGAGGCAGGCCCCACCTGAGAAAAACTGCAGCCACTCCCAAAGCCAATGCCACACAGCCCCACGGGGGAGAGCTGGGAGCTTGACTCCATGCTGATGACCTTTGCCTTAAAAACAGCAACTCTGGGCTGACCCACTTTTCGCAATAAGGCGGGTTAATGATCAAGTTCTGGCACAAACACCACCTCCTGCCAAGGAGTTTGGCTTTGCCCCCATACACAGGCAGACCCCCAGGTCTGCCAGCCAGGCCGACATCTAATAGGACGGAGATCAGACCCTGCAGACCTGGGGTTAAAGCCTTGCCTCTGGGAACGAACCACAGAAACCCCCTCACGAAACACATACCCCAACTTGCGCTCTTCCCACAGACCAAGCCTGAGAAGTCCCAAGCTGAGTCTAACTCGCAAGGCTGCAGCCCTATGCACAGGGAATGCTTGGGATTCTGACGCGAAGGGGGTGCTTGACGGAACAAGTGTCAAGTGACCCGAGTCCGGAGAGTTCCCCATGCCCGGGGGCGTAGGGGGTGGGGCCGCCGCGTCCGTCCGTCTGCTGAGCCGGCACACCCCGAAACTGCATGCGCGTGCACGTCTCCCCGCGATCTGGCACGCGTGTGTTAGCCACCGCTGCCCGCCCCGGGACCCCACGTGTGAAGCCCGGGCCGCAGGCGGGGGCGACAGTGAAGGTGACCTTCAGGGCGGGGGCACCCGGTGGAGGGCTCGGCGAGATGCAACCCAGCCAGGCGCGGAGGGAAGGCGGCGGTCCCCGCGCAACCCCGAACCCCCGCGCCCACTCGGCCCGATTCAGCCTCCCGCCCTGCTGCCCCCTGACCCCGGCCCCGCTCACCCGCCGCGCCCGGCCGCCCCTTGCCACCGGCCTGCGAGCTGGGCTCCCGGGCGCTGTCCGCCGGGGCGGCCGCCGGCAACTCGTCCGTTTTGATGACCATGGCGGCGGGAGCGGGCGTCCGCCTTGGCTGTCCGCGCCGCCCGCCGCGCCACTAACCCAAGTGCCCTGCGCGCCTCTGCAGCTGCGGGAAGGACGGAGTCACCGGCCCACGTGGTGCGCGCTATGGCCTTTGACCCCACCGCCGCTCCCTTGCCCCGCCCCCGCGCCCGGCCCGGCCCACGAAGGCCCGCGAGGGACAAAATACGCCACGCCTCGTTCGCTGTGTACCAACGCGGTGACTTTCTCGAACGCCTTAAAGGGAACGTACCCTGGCTCTGGCGAGAGAACGGCTTCGGGCCCCCTCGAGGGGCGGGGCTACGGAGAGAAGTCCTTGCGGTTCGCTGCCCGTCGGGCGGGCACCTTGACCTTGGGTGGAGACTCGTCTGGACTACTGTTGCTTACAGTCCCCTCCCCCAATGGCTTCCTATTGCAGACCTGCCAAATGACCACACGGTGTCTAATCTGCGGTGTTAATATGACCCTCAGCGCCCTGCTCACCGAGTTTGCCGTCCCCGAAATGGTGGAGCGGGGGTGCGTCTGGCTTCTTGAGGAGGGGGTGGAGGGTAGCCTAGGGCATGGTCATAAGAGGCAGGGGTGGCGGGTGGCTAATAGGGATGAAGTGCCAGAGATGGGCCCACCAAACTTTGTCCTGAGCCACAACGGGCTCCCCTCTGCCAGCGGCCTCGACACCCGCCACCAGATGAGTCCTCACATCCGCGCTGGCACATTATCCCCATTTTTGAGTGGGGGAAGCTAAGATCAAGGTCACACAGAGAGCAAGACTTTAGCTAGACCAGGCTAAATCCACAGCCTGGACACTTTACAGTAGTTCATGTTTTCAGATGTTTGGGGCCTGGTGGGGACTGAGAAGTGAAGTCAGAGAATGCTGCCCAGCTGACATTTTACCAGGTCTTGCCAGTGAGCTGAAGTTCTCCAAGCCGAGAGGGTGAGACAGTCTTCCTTGCACAGGCCCAGGAAGCCATTGGGAAGCACTTAAGGCATATTCCAGGAACTAATAGAAATTGGGAAGCTGAAGCTGCAGAGGTTGGCTGGGGTGGGCCTAGTGCCTCATAAAAATTGCAGAGGAAAATGGACTTTGTCCTGGAGTACCGGTGATGGGAAGGGGAGCCAGTGAAAGGCTTTAAGCATTTAAGCAGGAGGAAGGGAGGTGAGAAATGCTTTGGTTGCTGTGTGGAGCTGAGCTAGACCAGGGGGAGATGAGTTTGGACTATTGCACAAGAAGGCTGGAAATAAAAACAAGACCTGACTACAGCCCACCACATGGAAGGTGGGCAGTCAGGTGGTACATGAACCTAACACGGAGTTGGATTGGAAATCTGCATCCTGCAACCTCTACCTTGTCTCTTCTTGTAACCTTGAGCAAGTCACTTGACTATCACGCCTCTGAATCTCAGGAGCTTCCTCTGTCAAATAAAAACATCCATCTGTCTGGCCTCTTACCTAACTGTTGGGAGGAGATAGTGGTCATCAAAGCACTTTAGATAGTGTAAAATACTTCACTCTGTCTTTCAAGCAAAGCTTGCAGGAGCTCAGTACTGCAGGAAGATCAGAGATGAACCAGACCCAGTCCCTGCCAGGAGAAGTATCAATCTGGTGGGTGAAGAGAGATGCACACAGCAATCTCATGTCTAAGGCTGCAGAATAAAAGCCTTTAAAGAAGGCTGTTCTGAGTGTGCAGGGGAGGCAGTCAGGAAGGGCTTCTGGGAAGACGCTGCTTTGAAGCTTTGAAGGATAAGAAGGATTTTAATGAGCAAGACAAAGGAATCATATGGGAAGACAGAAAGAGGGACCCTGGGAATTTATTCACTCATTTATTTTTTTTAAGACCTTTTAATTTTATTTAGAACTTTGAATACATTCACATGGTTCAAATTTCAAAAAGCATAAAAGGGTATATAGTGAAATCTCTCACCTGCCCCCAGCCATCTGGTTTTCCTTCCCAGACCACCAGGATTACCAGTTCTTTAATACTCTTCTAGAGATATTCTTTGCATATAAGAGTGTGTATGTGTGTGTGTGTGTGTGTGTATATTTCCCTTTAGTTACACAAATGGTAACATACTGTACCTGCTATTCTTTACCCTGATTTTTTTACTTACTATATTCTGGAGATATCAGTACACAAAGAGCGTTCTCATTCCATTTTATGGCTGTATAATATCCCAGTGTGCAGAGGTACCATAATTCTTTTAATCAATCTCCCAACTGAAACTCAAGGAATTTGGAGAATTGTACCTAGTCCAGTGTAGCTGAAGTTGGAAGCCCCCTCCATGTTGGTAACACTGCTCATAACCAAAAGCATAGCTCTGTTTTAACACTGTGAGCAGCAAGCTTGGGGATAGGGAAACAGATACACACAAAAAGCATCATCCTCTGACCACTTTCTCTATCGTCTGGTGGTCCAATCATATATTAAGCAGACTATTTCTTACTTTCAAGCTGCTTCCACCAATGTCTTTTCACCATAGTCTTAACAACAACTACTCCCATCACTTTCCCCAACTATTTCCACCATTGCCTATACATTGTGCTATGGTTAAGGTGACCATGTGATGTATCATGCAAACCAGGACACTTTGGGAGTGAAAGTGGACACTATTAATAATGACATTGGGACAACAGGCATAAACCAACACTGTCGTGGCCAAACTAGGATGTCTGGTTCTCAGGTGAGGAGTCCAGCTGCTAGACCAGGGGACTTCTTGAAGGCAATGACCATACCTTATTTATCTGGGTATCCCCAGCATCTCCCCAGAGCCTGATGCATAGTAGGTGCTTAATGCACAGTGGTTGGTTGAATGGAGGTCCTGGGTATAGGCAGAGCCAAGCAGTCCTTTAGAGGCCTCCACAGGGTTTCACCAGATATTTATAATATCTGGGCTTTCTGTGCAAATATTCCTTTTATGTAGTGTATTTCCATGATGCCTGGCTGAGACCCACCAGGCTGAGCCCTGGAGAGGCACCAGCCTATACCTTGCCCTGGCCTTACTCCTATGTCCTCCTTATGATCAAGGTCTGTGAGTGTCTACTGATAAGTAAGGGTGCTAATGACCAGTCTGTCCAGGGGCCTAGTGACTAAGCAGTCCCAGCAGCCTTCGAACCTGCAACATGGCTTCTGTGGATCCTCTTCCCATTTCCTTAGCAGGCTCCTGTTACACAGTCCCCATCCTCAGGGCTGCCTGCCTGGGTGGTACTCCCCATCTTTATGGCCTCTGGGTAAAGATGCTGAGTAAATACAAAAGCAGGTTTACCGAGGCTGAGACCTAACCTACATAATTAGTCTGCTTAAAGCCTCCCATCTCCCTAATTATTGTTATGATGGATGCACCCATTCAGCTGGGCATTCCGATTTCCCCCCCTCATTTTCAGAGTTCCCAAGGGGTTGGAGAGGTGAGCTGGAACCCAAACCCCCCCGGATTGCAGGAAGGCGTCCCCTACCCCGATGGCCTGACTCTAGGAACCCATGAGAGAGGAAGTGCTCCACCTCCCTCAACCCAAACCTGTGTGGGCAGAACTGCCAGGAGGGGTGACAGTTAGCAAGACTCCCTGGGCCTCAGTCTCCTGATCTATAAAATGACAGGATTGAAAAAAATGATCTCTGAGTTAGCTGGCGGTGACATTGCACATCTCTGCTCTGTACTGTGACTCTGGGCTGGGCTCAGCCTAGAACCCCCAGGGGTCTCTGAGAGGACCCTAAGGCCAATCCCTCTCCCCCTTCCTCTTCTCTCCTTTTTCTCTACTTGAAATGGGACCCCAGAGTCCTGGGTAGATGTTTATTCAGGGCTGGGCCTTCCCTTCCTCAGCTACCTGGGGAGATAAAAGGCCAGGGACAAGCAGAGGGAGGCCTGGGCCGTACTTCCTGGGAGGTCTGGTCTTAATTCACCCTGGGCTCAAACCTGATCCCCGGAGGCTGGAGCGAGGAACTAAGATGGGGCAGCCAGGGCTGCCCTGTGTCCTCCACCTGGGCACATTGGGTAGGAATCAATATGCATGTTGGCCCTCCATATCTGTGGGTTCCGCATCCGCATGAATGGTTCAGCCAACCGCGGATCAAAAAAAACAAATTAAAAAAAAATTTTTTTTTGGCGGCACCATGGGGCTTGTGGGAATTCCCCGACCAGGGATTGAACTTGGGCCACAGCTGTGAAAGCGCTGAACACTAACCACTAGACCCAGGGAACGCCCAAGAATGTTAAAAAAAAAAATTCCAGAAAGCTCCAAAAAGCAAAACTTGAATTTGCTGCACTGGCAACTACTTACATAGCATTTACATTGTATTTACAATTCACACAGTATTTACGACTATTTACATAGCATTCACATTGTACTAGGAATTATTAGTAATCTAGAGATGATTTAAAGTATAAGGGAGGGGACTTCCCTGGTGGCACAGTGGTTAAGACTCCACGCTCCCAATGCAGGGGGCCTGGGTTCGATCCCTGGTCAGGGAACTAGATACCACATGCATGCCGCAACTAAGACCCGGTGCAGCCAAATAAATAAATAAATAAATAATAAAAAAGAAAGAAAGAAAAAAATATATATGTACCAAAATGTCAAAAAAATAATAATAAAGTATAAGGGAGAATTGGGTATTCCTGGCAGTCCAACGGTTAGGACTCTACTCTCTCACTGCCAGGGGCCTGGGTTGGATCCCTGGTCAGGGAACTAAGATCCCACAAGCAGAGCAGCATGGCCAAAAAATAAATAAATAAATACAGAATAAGGGAGGATGTATGCAAATACTATGCCTTTTTTTTTTTTTTTAAGGCCTCACCACATGGCTTGAGGGATTAGTTTCCCAACCAGGGATCAAGTCTGGGCCCCTGGCAGTGGAAGCGCAGAGTCCTAACCACTGGACTGCCAGGGAATTCCCATTTTGTATCAGGGTCTTGAGCAGCCTCAGATTTGGTTTCTGTGGAGGAGGGGGGAGGGGGAGGGAGTTTGGGGGGAGTGTCCTGGAACCAGTCCCCTGTGCATGACTGTATGTGACATCATCTATCTGCATCCCTGACTCCTTCACTATGTGACCTTGAGCAAGTCGTTTCCCTTTTCTCAATGCCAACTTCTGTGGGAGAAGCATCATGGGAAAAGAGGCATGAGATCAAGGTCTATGAAATCAAGCTCAGATACCATTGTGTCCGTTAAACTGTTTCTCAGTCCTGGCAGCTGGAAGCAGTCACTCCCTCCTTAGAGTTCAGCAAATATTTTATTCAATGTACTTTATTAGTTGGGGTCCACTTGTTTCTCCCCCATTGATTATTTGCTCTTTGACATCATCAGGCCTCATGGGGTTAGCAAGGCACTAAAACCCAACTCAAAATGGCTTTTAAAAGTGTGTCACAGATTGGAGGAGACTAAGGAAAAAATAACTAAATGCAATAGGTTCCTGGAACAGAAAAAGGACCCTAGGGGAAAACCTGGTGAAATTCAAATAAAGTCTGTGGTTTAGTTAATAGCCATGTACCAATGTTAATTTCTTGGTTTGGATAATTGTACTATGATAAAATAAGATGTTAACAATAGGAGAAGCTGGGTGAGAGACATACAGGAACTCTGTATCATTATTGCAACTTTTCTCTAAGTCTAAATTTAGGTTAAAATAAAAAGCAGAAAACCCCCACAAATTAATGCTGATCATTTAAATACAAAAGTGGCGGGGGGTCTGCTTACTGGTCTATATAACTGAAAAAGGCACGGGTATATGGGCTGCAGGCATAGCAGGATCCAGGCAGCTTAATTATCAGGAATTATCAAACAACAATGTCCTACAGCACAGGGAACTATATTCAATATCCCATGATAAACCATAATGGAAAAGAATATGAAAGAGAATATATATGTATAACTCAATCACTTTGCTGTACAGCAGAAACTAACACAACATTGCAAATCAACTATATTTCACAAAAATTAAAAAAAAGAAAGAAAGAAACACTCATGACAGGAAAAAAAAAAAAAAAAAGGAATTGCCTCCATCTCTCTTGGTTTTACTTCTTTTGTGGAGCTTCCTAATCAGGTAGCCCCATCCCTGGTGATGGCAAATGGCCTACCAGATTTCCAGGCTGATATTCTGCCATTTTAGCCACCCAAGAATTTGTCCTTCAGTAGTCCTGTTTGGTTCCCTGCTGTATCCCTAGCACCTAACTTGGTGTGTTAAATGAATGGTTACAGTAAAAGTTCTGAGATGGACTCTTATTGGCTTAGAGTTGCATGCCCATCTCCAGCCCAATCAGTGTGACCTACCTTACCTGGGTCACATGGGTGGGGTCAGACCCCTGCAACACATTGACTAAGCTGCGAGAAGGCTGTTGCCTGAAAGGAAGTAATAGGTACTGTTATCAGAAGAAAGGTTGCAGGCAAAACCAGTATGTCCGCTGCATCCTTAGAATGCAGAGCTGCTGCTTTTTCTCCTAGAGTCACCCACAGCACAGACCTACAGTGAAAACGTACAGGCCTGAAGACGCTGAGTGTGCTGAGCTCCCAAACCGCAGTCCTTGGACAGCCCTCGTTAGTGGAGGATAAGATTAGGGCTCCTCTCTGGGATGCTGGGCTTCTTGCAGCTGGATCGGATGGAGATGGTTGTCAGGGAAGAAGAACCGGCATAGCCAAAGACGTCCAGAACCCCAGGATTCCTTCTAGGCCAGAACAATGGGCAATTCCAGGCACGGAACCCTTCCAATCTATCCCTGCCAACCCTAGCCAGGAGCCTCTAATCTAAGGTCTTGTTTGTTCATTTGGGTTGGGGTGGCATGGAGAGAGGGACAGGGCTCACCTGAGCAGCAGGACAGACGTCTCAGATGAACGCCTTATGCTTTATGTGAGGAATATCTACTGAGGGGACTTCAGAGTCTCAGCTCCCAGTCTCACCAAACCCACTGGCTAAGTCCCAAACCATTCTCTATCTCCTCCACGTCCTTTCCACAGACCCGTGGTGGGCTGAGGGGATGGGGGCGCAGAGTGCCCACAGGAAAAAAGTCTGACTTGTGTGTTTTTCAGATATTTTATTAAGAATAAGGCATATGACAGTCACCCCTAAAGCACAGGGTTCTATTTCCGTGGGTGAGTGAATACACTCTGAAAAGCATTGGATTGAAAAGCGCAGCCAACAGAGAACTTGGAGAAGGATCCCTCTGCCATGCCCATGGGGCTCCTGCCAGGCGGTTCTGCAGCCTCGCACGTCCCCCTCTCAAGGCTGGCACCTCAGCGAGAGGGTGCTGAGAGATCCCTGGCTCTCCGTGATGAGGAGATGCTGCTCTACACCCTCTCGGCCTCCTTCCTCTCCATCAGGGAGACCTCTATTCTGCTGCTTGTTTGGGGAAGGGCTACGCCATTTCAGCCCTCGCCTGGTCCCCCAAACTGCAGGCTACTGTGGGTGGGATATTGGGGGGCAGGGGTACACAGCCCCATGCTGTATTGCCCCCGGGTCCCTGACCGGCTTCCGGAACGGGGAGGGGTCCCCCCCTGCAGCTCCTGGCTCCAGCTAGGGCCTCTGAGTGTCCATGTCAACACCTTCCTCCTGCAGTGGGGACTCATGCGGCAGAGAAGAAGGGAGAGGTGAGGGCAGGGGAGGGAAGGAAACAACCCCTTCCCTCCTAGCCACCCACGTTTTTTCGGGGCTCGAGGGAGGGGGTCTTTCCGTTGGCAGGGCGGGTCCCCCAGGCTAGGAGAAGGGGAGGGCCAGAAGCTGAGGGCAAGGCTGAGGAGTTTCTGACCACTGAGGCCAAGGGCAGGCCACTGACTCCCAGTCTTATTCTGCTGCCCTGAGGGTTCTGTTCCAAACCCAGGTGCAGGAGAGAGGAAGGAAGCCTCTGTCCATTATTTCCAGGAGAGGGAGAGGGAAGGGGAATTTCTGTTAAAATTGGAACCCTGTATTTGCCTTGGCCCCTGCCCCAGCTTGCTGAGTGGAGGTGGGAGGGGTGCTTGCCTTATTTCCTTTCCCAGGCACCCCGACACCTCAGCTGGGAGTCAGCGAGTCAGCCGCCCCAGCACGCTGGACCTTCATCTGGGGTATCTCCAAGTACCTCACAATTAAGTGTCATTATCTCTGATTGCTGGAAGAGCGACAGGAGGCGGGAGGTGCTGATGGGGTCACTTGGGGAGAGGCAGGCAGGCCACGGGAGGATCCGTGGGGTAGGGGTGTTTTGGGGCCCCCAGCCAGACAGCTTGGGTACACAGGAGGGAAGGAGGAAGAGGGCTATTGCTATAGAGCTGGGGGAGGCCAGGTGGGCGTAGCTATGGCTTTTAGTGGGTGGGTGGGTGGATAAAGTACTTCACCATCTCTGTAGAAGAATTGATGTAACAAAGTCACCCAGTTCACCCCAAAAGTTTGATTGTGGAAGATGAGGGCGCCTCCAGAAAGACCCCCTTTCCCTGCTGCCCAGGATCCTCTGGGCCCCGTCACATGAGAGCAGCCAAGAGCAGAGAGAGGCCTCCTCACTCAGAGCTGTTCTGAAAGGGAAGGCAACGGGTCGAGGGGTACGGTGAGTCACCCACACTTGAGGGGAGACAGAGGGTAGAGGCACAACCACAGAGACTGGGGAGGGGAGAGGTGGGAGCAGGCAGAGCAAGGACCCTAGGCCACTACTGTGGCCCATTAGACTGGACAGCACTGTCCGTTCCAAGGGTGTCCCAGTGGCGGACACCTAGACCAGGCCTGGTTATTGCTCAGTGGTCTCAGCAGTCCTGAGCTGGGAGGGGGCTGCATGTTTGTGAGCTCACTGGTGTCCTGCTCCCTCTAACATATACAGTGAAAGAGGGTATAAATGGGGTTCTTTCCCCCTCTTCTTCATGGGGCCATGACAGAAAAAGGGTTCATCACCCTAGAGACCCCCCAGACCCCTGGGTGACAAACAGAAGGCTCAGCCCCAGCCAGGGTCAGGACCTGCCAGGATGGGGTGCTTGTGAGTGAGATAAAGGACTCTCCCTGCCCCATGTCCTCCCTTGGCAGCCCCTGGAAGACCTCACAGGCACTTAGGACTTGATGCGGGACCAACAGAGGAGGGATGGCATGAGAGGACAGGGTTCTAGGGATTTGTCTTTCTTTCTAGGCCGGACTGCGTGGGGGCAATGAACTGGACTGGAGCTTCACTTCCTGCCTTTGGTCGCGACGGGGAGATGGGGAGAAATGCGTTAGGAGGTGGGCAGTATTCTTTCCTTTTGCCACTCCCCAACCTAGAGAGAGAGCACTGAGCACCCCACCACTGTCAGGTCTGATAGGATTGGGGGCATTCCTGGAGAGGGCCAGGCTGGGGCCTAACCTGTCCATTCCCTCCCACCCCTACCCCCAGCAAACCCAAACCTCCATCAACAACTGCCACTTCCAAGAAGCCGGGCCCTTCTTCCTGCCTCTGGGTGCAGCCAGCTAATTAGGAAGCTGGGCAAAATTAGCACCAATAAACAGGACTAGGAAAACTCCCAGGGCAGCCTTCAGGTTCCCAGCTACCTCCTGAAAGCACTTTCTAACCCTTCCATAAGCCTGATGGGGCAGCCCGACTCTGGCGTGTCCCCAGAGTCTAAATACCTAGGTCGGCATCCTGGGGAAGAACTGAGCTGGAGACAGCTCTAGACCAGGATCTGCCACCAAACCCATTCTGTAATCTTCTCTAAGGGTCTATGGGTACTAATTTCCAGAAGTTCAAACTTCAATAAGTCCACACTTTCCCCACCAGAGGCTCTGGAGGAGGCGACTTCTAAAGTGTTCCGTGCTCACCTGTAAGGACCTATCAGCAGGGTAGGGGGTAGGAGAAGCGGCTTCCAAGGTAAAGGTCCAGCCTCCAGACCCCAGCCCGAATCTCCCCTTGGAGGAAGGCTCGGCGGGAAGGGCAGCCGTGGGGGGCTGGAGGAGGCCGCAGCGGGGAGCTGGAAGGCCTAAGGATGCTAAGGGCCACTCTGGTTCCTTTCCGTAGGCCGCCCAGGCTTCCCCCTCCCGCCAAATGATTGTCAGCTTTCCCGGGGCAGGGCGTGGCACCCGCCCCTTCCCCTCCCAGTGGCAGGGTGGGGACCAGATAAAGATCGGTACTGTGAGTCTTCTAGAAAAAGGATGCATTCGCTGGGCGCCGCGGAGGAGGTCCCCGGCGGGAGGGGAGAGCTCAAAGCTTCGGCGTTGTAGGGCAATACAAAAGGCGGGGGCGGCTGGGAGGGGCAGGGGAGCAGGGGCCGCCTCCGCCCGCTCCCTGGGCGAGGGACCGGCTGCCTCAGCCCCTGGGACCCGCCCGCGCGGCCCGAGCAGCGTCCCTAGTCGGGCCCCGGGCCCGCCTTCCCCCGCTCCCCGCCCCGCCCCGCCCAGCCGGCCCCGCGCTTACTCCGGGTCCGCCGGCGCACTGGGCGGGCTGTGCGCGGCCGGCGGGGCGGCTTGGTCAGGGGGCTCCTGGGGAGGCGGCTGGCGCGGGCTGCGGCCACAGGGCCGCAGGGGCCTCCGGGCGTAGAGGAAGAGCGCGGGGTCTGGCATGGCATCGGCGTCGTCCGGGGCGCCGGCCGAGCGCTCCCAGGCGGCCCAGTCCCGGCCGGGGCCCTTGGCGGCGGCCTCGGCTGCGGGCGGGCGGCGGGCCCGCTGTGCGCGCCGGCGGATCCGGGGCTCGGCGGCGGCAGCGGCGGCGCCGGGGCCCGGGCGCGGAGTCTGCAGTTTCTGGCGCGCCGCGTGCAGCTGGCAGGAGAGGTAGGCGGCCGCCTCGGTGTGCTTCTGCAGCTCAGTGCCCAGCACGGTGGCTCGGTGGCTGCGGCGACGCAGCTCCTCCAGGAAGCGGCGCTCCTCAGCGCGCAGGCTGCAGCGCAGCGCCGACACCAGCGCCTCGCGCTGCGCCACCTCCCGCCGCAGCTCCGCGTTGGCCGCCGCCCGCGCCGCCAGCTGTGACTCCAGCTCGCGGCACTTGCTCTCCAGCTCCCGGGACGCCAACTCTGGGCAGGGGAGAGGGAGGGGAGAGTGAGGGTCCCCGCCTGGCTGGACCTGCACAGCTCACCGATCCTCGGAGCGAAGCCCGGCACCCCCCGCCCCCGACTGCACGTCCTGCGGCGCTCGCCCTCACTGCCCACGCGCCTGCGACGCTGGCCTGCCTTTTTCCTCCTCGGGGCCCTTGCACCTATCTTGCCTTCTGCTTGGCCACTCTGATTCTTCAGTGCGACCCTTAAGTTTAAGTGCATACCCTTCCCTGACCATTTATTCACTCCATGACTGTTTGTTGAGCCCTGACTCTGTGCCTTGTATTGTGGCATTGTGGGTATGGTGGATAGTAAAACATTCCTCACGAAGCTCACAGCAAGCATAGTGGGAGAGGTATGGTACATAACCACAAAAGAATGTGAGGTTGCATCTGTGACACGTGCCAATACCACGACTGTAACAGGAGACTGTGACCTAATCAGGGAAGGCTTCTCAGCCGAAGAGCAACTTGGGCTAGGATCTGACAGGTGAATAGGAATTAAGTAGTGAACAGGGGAGAGAAGGGTGCTTCGGACAGAGGGTAGGACTTGTGCAAAAGCCCCGTAGCAGGAGAGACATACAAGAACAAGGGACTGAAAGAACTGGGAGTGTGAGCAGAAAAGGGGAGTCAGTGTGCCGCGAAGCTTGTTTCCTTCATAAAGAGCATTTATTACATTTTGTGGGGTTTTTTTTTAACTTGTTTATTGTTTGCCTTTGCCCACTGCATTGGGTTTCAAACCTGGATGTACACTGGAACCATCCAGAGAGCTTTAAATAATAGTTTCCTGGGCCCTATCAAAGTATCAAGTACTGGGAAAGGGTACTTCTTGAATCTTCCCTGGTGATTCTGATGTACCCCCAGGGTTGAGGACCCCTACCTCCTGGATCATAAACTCCATTTCAGCAGGGTCTGTATCCCAGGACTGGCACATGTGAGTGAGAATGGTGACAAAGGGTAGGTAAAAGGTGACTCTGGAGGGGATATGAAAACCACCAAGTGATTTTCATATAAAAGGAGGACAAGGAAAGAGAGCTCTCAAGCCCACTGAGAGAGAAAATAAAAACCAGGACACTGGGGCAGTGCCTTGAGTCCAGATGACCCCAAAAGCCCTTTCAGAGGAAGGACAGTAGGTGGAGTAAAAGCTACTATTGTCACAGAACTGTTCTTGCCTGGTGTCTGGGATATGTGCCCCCTTCCTCCCAGCATGTAGGCACAAAGAGGCCACCCATGACTGCCACTTAAAGCAGTTGGCAGAATTAGTTCAGGGCCATAAGTGTTTAGATGTTTATGCATGATATGCAAAGCAGTTTGTAGGGCTCCTAGCATTTTACCTTAACCTTAAACTTCCAGCCTTCCCCGTGCCTAACTCTTGGTCCTGTAGCTGTTGATCTATAAGCAGCACATCAATATGGCAGGGAGCCCATTCTTAAAACCCTCCTGGCCAAGAAATACTACTTTTGTGATTCATTTTAAATCAAGCATTTACGGAGTCCCTCTCCATGTCAGGTAATGTACTTGCACTGAGAGACAATGGGTAACACCCAGTCCTAGTTCTCAGAGATCATATAATCTGGAGATTAAGATCTCAACAATGCAACCCCTCCCATTTTAAAAAATTAATTGTGGCAAAAAAAAAAAGGAACGAATTTTGCCATCTTAACCATTTTTTAAGTGTACAGTAGTGTTAATATACCCCCATCATTGTGCAACAGATCTCTAGAATTTTTTCATCTTGCAAAACTGAAACTCTTTACTCATTGAACACCATCTCCCCACACCACTCCTCATTTTATGGGTGAGGTAATAATCTATAAATACTTTAGTGGAATTTCTACAACGGCAAGAAGTCATGCTTTTGTAATATGAAGTATTTGCTAATGTGCATGTGTCTCTTTTCTCCTCCTCTAGACTATGTTCCTTGAAGTCAAAGACCCCATATTGCTATCGTGTTGAATCTTGACACTCAGCATCTTGGAGGGTGTGGACACGGACTGTGAGAATCACTTGTACAAGGATGAGAAGGATTAGGGAGGTGGGTCACAAAGGAATGAAATCAGCCATGTGGACTTCCTGGACACCATCTCCTTCCTGCTTTCATTTTCCCACTTTGGACAGAGACAGGGATACAGGGCACTATGTATGGTGGTGCAGGTTGTTCATTGCACAAGGTCACCAAGCTGAGTGGGCAAATGAGGCTGACGTCCTGCACTCACTCAATAAGCTGAGGAGTGGCTGTCCCCAAGTCTGGATCAGGGGTGGAGAAGGCTTGGGTCCTAAGTGGTGGGGGAAAGGTGACCACTTGTCCTCTTACCTTGCTGGTGAGATTGGGCCTCTTTCATTTCCAGGTCATGGGTCAGTTCTGGGGGCAGAGATAAGAAAAGGCAGTCGTGTGTATGTTAGAGATAGAGAGAAAGAGTATGTGTGTGAGATCAGGAATCACAGCCCAGTAAAAGTGTCAATAAATATTCTCAGAAACCATCTAAACTACCCCCCCTCCATACTTATTTTACTGCAGCCCAGAGAGGGAAAGAGATGAAAGAGAGGTGTCAGAGGCATAGCCTGAGCCCGATCTAGCTGATTCTAGGCCCAGAGATCTTTCCAGTGTAAGCTTTGTGGCCTGGATTTGGGGGTTAGTTCAACCCTCGTGGGAATGAGGCTTGCTTTTGGGGCTGGGGGTGGGGGAGTATTTGCCCCTTCCCAGAGGTGATGTACAAATATTTAACATGCCAACCAATCAGAGCCAGCCTGGAGGACCCCTGCTGCTCAGGGCACATTCTCTTTACTGTTTAGTTGGTGGGTCTGGGAAAGCTGGAGTGTCCTGGGCTGCTTGGGGACACTAAAGGGGGATTCAGGGCGGTGGCTATTTACCAATAGGACACGTACGTTTCACTGTTGTCACAGCCAGTACTGCTGTGCCTGTGCTCTTTTCTGAACATCAGCCCTGCCGGTTCTAAGCTCTGGTTCCGCCACTTTCCGCAGGGCGGGGAGAAGAGCTTCAATGAGGACAGCGCCACCTGGTGGAGCAAAGCCTGCACGGCGCCCGGCTTGGCGCTGAGCGGGTGGGGCGGGGCAACCAAGGGGCCCACCAAGGGCACTGGTGCAGGAGCAGTTTCCTCCTCTGCCTGCCTGTCTTCCCAGTCCCCAACCCTTAGATCCCAGAATGCCCCATCCCTCAGCCAGCTGGGTTTGATCATTTTTCCAGCCCACTCCCCACTCCCCCCCCAACTCCATCAGGGCTTAAGGGCTGGGAGGGGGGCAGGAGGGAGCCCAGGAGCCGCAGCTGCCTATGATGGAGGGCACCTCCTCAGGAGCACCTGGGTGTATCTGCAGGGATGCAGCCTGGTGCCCAAAGGGAGAAGGTGTGAACGTGGGGGTGGGGGAAGGTAGCAGATCTCTGGGTCCACTGCCCAGCAGCACCAACAGAGAGAGACTCACCCTGTGGGCCCTCTGTCTGCCCCTCCTTGCTGCCCTCACCAGGCTCTTCTAGGGACTAGAGGTTTTTCTGGAGGTGCCTTCTCTGGGGAGGCCAACAGTTGCCAGGAGACAGACAGCCTGGAGTGCCTGGGCCTTTTGCTGTGACTGGAGGCTGAACCTCCTCCCTGGGGTCCCTGGGAGAACTCTGATGCCTCCACCCCGCCAGGGCTTCCTGGGGCCAACTTGGCCCCTCCTCCAAGGCCCTGTGATGTAACCAAAGGGGCCCAGGACTAGGTTTGGGGATGTAGCCCAAGGGACTCTGGCTCTGTCACTAACTGCCTGTGGGCTTGTTTCTCCTTAGCCCTTAACCACTAGAGTAGGGGGTGGGGGGACAGAACCCCAGATGGGCTCCACTCCCCCATCCATCAATTCTCCCTGCCCATCTTCCAGCCAGGGTCCCCATGGTTTAGATGAGTGCGCTGTGAGGTCAGACACACTGTGTGACCTCAGGCCAGTGACAGCACCTCTCTGAGCCTCAGTCTCCCCATCTATGAAATGGGAACGAAGTTGCACCCACCTCACAAGGGGCTGTTGATAAGATTAAATGAGACAAAAGAAATAAAGGGCTCAATCTCGGGCCGAGCCGGCTCTTGTTATAATCCAAGCTACCTCCGCAACCACAGCACATTTACCCACCTCTCAAGCCCCTTCATTTTGAGTTGTCACGCAGGTTCTTCCCAAAGCCCTGCCCTCCTGGTTCCTACACCAGCCCCTCCCAACTCTTATCCTTTTCCCACCCTCTGGGTCCCTCTTTAATCTCTTTTTTTTTTTTTTAATTAATTAATTATTTTATTTTTTGGCTGTGTTGGGTCTTCGTTTCTGTGCGAGGGCTTTCTCCAGTTGCGGTGAGCGGGGGCCACTCTTCATTGTGGTGCGCGGGCCTCTCACTGTCGTGGCCTCTCCCGTTGCGGAGCACAGGCTCCAGATGTGCAGGCTCAGTAAATTGTGGCTCACGGGCCTAGTTGCTCCGCGGCATGTGGGATCTTCCCAGACCAGGGCTCGAACCCGTGTCCCCTGCATTGGCAGGCAGATTCTTAACCACTGCGCCACCAGGGAAGCCCCTAATCTCTTTTTTTAAAAAAATGTATGTACTTATTTATGGCTGCATTGCGTCCTCGTTGCTGTGTGCAGGCTTTCTCTAGTTGCGGTGCATGGGCTTCTCATGGCGGTGGCTTCTCTTGTTGCAGAGCACGGGCTCTAGGCGCGCGGGCTTCAGTAGTTGTGGCTCGTGGGCCCTAGAACACAGGCTCAGTAGTTGTGGCGCATGGGCTTAGTTGCTCCGCAACATGTGGGGTCTTCGTGGACCAGGGCTCGAACCCGTGTCCCCTGCATTGGCAGGCGGATTTTTAACCACTGTGCCACCAGGGAAGTCCCCCAGATTGAGTTTCTTAATGTAGCATGATGCTGCTCAAAAATCTTCAGTGGCTCCCTACTACCCAGGAGGACTTCTTAGCTGTCCTGATATTGGTCAAAGTCTTCCATGATCTGGCTGCAACTGTATTTCCCAGCAGCTTTAAGCACAGCATTATCCAGTCTAATAGAGCTTTTCATGAGCTTTTGGTTTCCTACCTTCTGCATGTTGCCATGCTGTTCCTTTCATTTGGAAAGCTTTCTCCACCCTCGTTGCCCCGTAATATCTCAGCATGTCTAAATCTAACTCAGCTCTCAGGGAGAGGAAGTGCTCCCTCCTCTGGGGAGCGTGGGATGCCTGGTCTCCTCCTCCATCACCCACGCCTCAAGCTGGACATGATCCTGCCCATGAACTCCTGTCAGCCCTCTTCATTTTTTGTGTATCTTTAGATTACCTGTTGGTGTGTGTGTGTCTCACCAACTAGACTGAGGGCTTCTTAGGGCTGGGAGGTGCTTGATGAACATTTTGTATCTCACTTCCCTAAGACTCAGTTTCCTCACCAAGAAAAAGGGGTGATCAAACACCTGCCTGGCAGGATTGTTAAGAGGCTTAGAGAGGCTCTTGGTGGACACCCCATCAGGGACAGTGCTTATGATGATGACAGTCGCCCCCCGCCATCCCTCCAGGCCTCACCTGAGCAGCGTTTCTGCAGCCTCAGGATTTCCAGGTGCAGGTCTCGCAGCAGGGCCATCTGTTCTTTTTTCAGGAAGCTGATGTGGCGTTGCACGCTCTGGATCTGATGCTCCAGGGACACGGTATCCATGGCAACCCAGGCCTGGGCCCCACCTGGGGAGGATGACAAGGTGAAACCACATCTTCTGGGCGCATCCACCCTGCCAAACTTCAGGTCCTTTCAATGGTCTCCTTCAGTCTGGGGTCCTGTTGTACCAGGGAGGTGATTCTGCCACTGAAGTCATTTCCCCTGTATTTACTCACTGAAGCTTCATAAACAAGCAGTGTGTTGGCAGGAAGTATAATTATTCCCATTTAACAGATGAAGAACCAGAGGCTCAGAGGGAAATGGCTTTACTCCCTTGCCCCCATGTAACTTTAGCCTCTTCTATATCTCAGAGAGGGAAAACAAATGGGGCAGCAAAGTCAGTAAAGAGAGACAGACATTTGGGTTCTAGTCTGCTTCTTCACAAGCTGTGTGACTTTGGGCAAGCCCTCTCCCTCTCTAGGCTCTCGGTTTTCTCGTGGGTAAAATTAGGGAATTGTGGAGAGGATGAATGCTGAAGCCTCTCCAGCTCTGCCATCCCTCAAGCATCCCAGCTCAAGGGTGACCATCAATTGGCAGGGCAGTGTGATAGTTAGAGCACAACCCTCCGCCAATTCAATTCCATTTCTCTGACTTAACCTCAGCCCAGGGCTCTGGGCTCTTCCATGTCACAGAAGAGGAAGATCTGATGAATGTTTTATTAATACTGATCCTGTGGGCTGAAGGCAGGTGGTGGAGTCCCTTTTTCCAAGAGGAATAGGGGAGGGTCATATGGAGACCTAAGCAGTAGGTCCACGGTAGAAGCTTATGACACTGTGATGGGAGAGGGAGTCTTGCATCCCTGAATCCTAATGATGGCCTGGCTTTTCAGCGCTCTCTCTTCTGACCCTGCCCCTTTCCCAGTGAGTCTCTTCTGTGATGATCAGCATCTTGGAAAAGCATAGGCAGGGGGCAAAAACAGGTGGCAGAGGGCAGCGGAAGCCGAGACCTCTGGAGTCCAGGACTCAGAGCTCATGCCTTCTCTGCCAGGGACTCCCAAAGCTTGTGATGGCCCTTCCTCCACCTGCCCTAGGAATTCCCTGGCCAGAGGAGAGGAAAACCAGTTGATGGACTGTTCTGTTCAGCAACGGTCCCCTTGAAACAGGCTTTCTGGTAAGCCTCTGCAAAGCAAGATTTTCATTTGTAGGGTCACATCCAGCAGGTGCACCTGAGAACCTCACATTCATAGGTTCCTCTCTTGGGGCCCCCCTTCCCTTGTACCTGCATGGCCTCCCTAATCCAACCAACTGGGCTTCACTTCAGCAGGGGGTGGCCCTTTGGCCTGTGGGAATCACTGGTTACATTTACTGACCATCTGCTATGTTTAGGGAACTTTATGCACATTATCTTACTTCTGCCAACCACTCTTCAGTAGGTATCACCACCTCCATTTCACAAACAAAGAAACAGACTCAGAGCTGAAGTGACTTGTGCCAGTTCACATGGTCAGTAAGTGGCAGCAGATCCAATTCTCCAACCAAGTCTTTTGAATCCAAAGAAGTTTCCCAGTATTTACAGTGAAAACAGTCCTGGGTTTGAATCCTAGGTTTTTCGGTTCCCTGCCCCGTGTGACTTTGGGCAAGAAAGTTAACCTCTCTGAACCTTGCTTCCCCTCTCTGTAAAATGAGGCTACTAATAGTAACAGTCCTAGGATAGTTGTGAGGGTTAAATGAAATTAGAAATTGTAGAGCATTTAGCACAGAACCTGGCTCCATCAACGCCGCATCCCTTCTCCTCCCTGTTTAATGTGTGTTAAGGTTAAGGTTAATCCCTGCCCTGATTTGCTCATTTGTTCATCATTCATTCATTCAATGATCTACTATTACCAACCACTGTGCTGGGTACAGGGACATAGCGATGAACAAAACAGTATTCCTGCTTTCTGCTCTCATGGAGCTCACAGGGCCAAGAGAAGAGAATCAAACAAATAAACAGGTACATCAAACAAACAAATAATACAAATACGTTTACAGTTACAATCTATAAGTGCTGTGAAAGAAACCTACAGGGTAACGTTGAAAGAATATAAAGTGGGACCTAATTATATTTGGGGTCAGGGAAGGTATCTTTGTGGAAATGATTTTAGGCTGAGGGACTTCCCTGGTGGCACAGTGGATAAGAATCCGCACTCCCAATGCAGGGGGCCTGGGTTCGATCCCTGGTTAGGGAACTAGATCCCACATTCATGCCACAACTAAGAGTTCACATGCCACAGCTAAGGAGCCCGTGTGCCGCAAATAAGGAGCCCATGAGCCGCAACTAAGGAGCCCACGTGCTGCAACGAAGACCTGGTGCAACCAAATAAATATTAAAAAAAAAAAAAAACAAGAAATGATTTTAGGCTGAGACCTTGTGGCAGGCAGAATTCCAAGGTGGTCCCCAAGATTCCCAGCCCCTGATATATACACAATATGATAGATTTCACTCCTGATTAGGTTATATGACAAAGGTGAAGGCTTTTATAGATGTAATTAAGGTCTCCAATCAGTTGACTTTGAGTTAAAAAAAAAGGGAGATTATTCTGGGTGGGCCAGGTTCAAAGGGCCCTTGCTATAGGAAGAGATCTGAAGCCTGAGAGAAATTTGGCTTCTGGCCTGGACGGGGTAAACTGCCATGCTGTGAGACAGCCTGTGCAGGAAGCCATAGGCAAGAACCTGAGTGAGGCCTCTAGTAGCTGAGAATGGTCCCTGATTGACAGCTAGCCCGAAAATGGGGACTCCAGTCCTACAGCTGCAAGGAAGTAAATACTGCCAACAACCTAAGGTATCTTGGAAACGGATCTTTCCCTCGTTGAGCCTTCAGAGGAGGATGCAGCCCTACCTTGATTTCAGCCTTAGGAGACCCTGAGTGGAGGACCCAAGTAAAAGGTGCCAGACTTCTGATCCTTGGAAACTGTGAGATAATAAATTTATGCAGCAATAGAAAATTAATACAGACTTGAAGGAGGGGTAGGAGTTAGTCAGAAGACTAAAGGGAAGAGTATTCCACACAGGGAACAGCATCTGTGAAGGCCCAGAGGTAGAATAATGATAGCTTACATTTACTGAGTGCCTACTATGTGCCAGGCTTTGCGCTAAGTGCTTTATGTGGTCTTTTTGAGGAACGGAGACATTGCCACTGCTGGTGAAGTTGAAGTGTAAGGTATTAGCGGAGAGTTGCAGGAAGTGAGGTTAGCAAGTGAAAGATCACACAGGGACTTAAAGCTGTGTTAAGAATTTTGGACTAATGCTAAATGAATTGGGAAGTTATTAAAGGATTTTAAGCAGGAGATGGATGTGATAGGATTTGCATTTTTAAAAGATCACTGGCTGTTGTGGGGAGGGCAGATTAGAGGGGGCAGAGTGGATGTGGGGAGGTCAGCTGGGAAAATGTAGCAGTTATCAAGGTGAGAGATGACAAAGGCCTGGACCGGATGATGGAGGTGGAGTTGGAGACAAGTTCCAGGTGTATTCTGGGGGTAGAATTGGCAGGATGAGGGGATGGGTTGGATTAGATCATGGTGATGGGGAAGGGGATGTCCAGGATATCTCCCAGTTTTCCAGTTTGGGAAACTCAAGTATGAAGGCACTTTTGCTGGATCTTTCCCCATTTCTTCATCTTTCATGCTGGACTTCTTTCACATTGGATCTCTTCTATAATCACTCCTTCCATGATCTCATCCAATCCAATGGCTGTAAATGCTATTTATATGCTGACTCCTAAACTAAATCTCCTAATACCTCCACTTGGATGTCTAATAGGTCCCTCAAACTTACAAGGTTCAATACTGAACTCTTATGATCCCTCCTACAAGCCTGCTCTGGCCCAGTGTTCGGTATCTTGATAAAGGGCACTTGGTTGCTCAGGCCAAAAACTTAGAAGTCATCTTTGATTCCTTTCTTTTTTCTTAAATTTATGTTTGGCTGTGTTGGGTCTTTGTTGCTGCTCGTGGGCTTTCTCTAGTTGCGGCAAGCAGTAGTTGTGGCACACGGGCTTAGTTGCTCCGCGGCATGTGGGATCTTCCCGGACCAGGGATCAAACCCATGTCCCCTGCATTGGCAGGCAGATTCTTAACCACTGCGCCACCAGGGAAGCCCCCTCATTGCTTTTTATTCAACTTGCCAAGCATACTGTAGCCTCAGGGACTTTCCCTCTGCCAGGAATGTCCTTCTTCAGGATACCCTCAGGGTCCATTCCCTCCCTGCATTCAGGACTCTGACCCAGGGCCCTTCTCTGATTGCCTGATTTAAAATAGACCTCTTGGGAATTCCTTGGCAGTCCAGTGGTTAGGACATTGTGCTTCTACTGCTGGGGGCCCAGGTTTGTTCCCTGATGGGGGAACTACGATCCCTCAAGCCGCATGGCACGGCCAAAACAAACAAACAAACAAGATACCAAAAAATGGAACACTCTGTCGCTCTCCATTCTCTTAATCTACATTGTTTTTTTCCCCATGAACTTATCACCACAAGAATATATTACATTTTTGCTTATCTGTTTCCCCTGCCAGATTGTTGGCAACTCAAGGTGAAGGACTCTTGTGTTTCCTCCTGTTCCCTAGTACCTAGCATAGAATCTGGCAAATAGGAGCTACTCAGTAAATATGTGTAGAATGCCTGAGTGAGTGAATCTGTCAAGCTGGGGCAGACTGATGGAGAAGCAGACTTACAGAGAAGTTAAGTCCCAGCCCGAGACATGTTAGATTTGACATGCTCAGGAGACCTCAAACAAGGAGAAATAGATTTCAAGCAGGCAGTCAGTATACTGGTGCATAACTCGGGGGAAACAGGTGAGCTATGTCTGTGCTCTTGTATATCTATGTTGGGATGTGTGTGCCTCTGCACCTGTGCATATACTTGAGCCTGTGTGCATGCCTCAAGGAGTGCATGTATGTGTGCATGTGTGTATGTGTTTTGCGGGAGGGTTCTTGCTTCTCTTGTGTCTATGTGTCTGCTGTGCGTGCACCTGAGGGATGAAGGCGTGTGGGCCTATGCTTAGGATGAAGAGAGAAAATGTCTGTTCCTAGCTGCTGAAAAGCAAATGTTTCTGAAGAGTAAAAGCCCTTTCCACACAGCCCTGGAGACTGGACCCTGGCCACAGTTAGAGGCTGAACCAACCAGCTGTTTCTGTGCCTTCCCAGAAGGACTTGAGTATTTGCTCCCAACTAGGCAGGCTGTTCTTCTCAGGGCAGAAATTTGGGTCACAAATGATCTTGGCAAATATTCTTTCTTAGACGGTATTGTTTAGTTTGTTTGGGGGAGGGCGGGGAATGGAGTGGGGAAGGGGGAACCAGGGACAACACAGATCTCTCTGTGTAGCTGGGGAATCATAGGCACTTCAGAAGGCCTGAGCCAGGAAAATGTCAGGTTTTTGCATAGAAATGCAGTGCTGGAAGCTCCAGATTTCAGAAAATGCTCCTGCCTGAGGACTTGGTCCAGGCCAGTGGCAGCAGATGAAGGGTTAGAGCTATCAGTGCCATCTTCTCCCCGCACCCAGCCCGAGATGCCCAAACTCACAGATTACAGTGCTTGGTGAGAAGGGTCCCTCACCTCTGTCCACTGTCCCGACAACTTCAGGGCCTGCATTGTTTATGCTGCCCACCTTCTCCTGTGCTCCTAGTTCTCTCTTTGAATTTTCTAGTTTGATAAAAAAAGTTCATTTAAAAAAAGTGTCATTAAGAATAAAAAAGGACCTGTAACACAGGCTTCACAATTTATAGAGTTAATTCCAAGTACTTTTGATATGCCTCTCATCTGTTTGAAAGTTATAAATATTTTCCCCTCTTGGGGAAGCTGGTGGGAGAAACCTTCTGTGCTCAGGTCCCCAACCATTGACAAAGTGTCAGGCCCAGGAACTCTGTGACCCTGGTACAATTCTGACTTTCTAAGACCTGGGCTCCTGATCTCTGAAAATGACCTCACCTCCTGCTTGTCTCTGGAGCTTATGGGTACCCACTTCCTTCCCCAGCTATCTATCTACCACAGACCGGGCAAGGAGGAAACTGTAGTTCTCTCTCCTCTCCAGTTCTTAGAGCTCCTTGGGTTGAAAGAACCACAGAAAGTACAGAATAATAGTACTCAGGGCTCAGAGGGGCCCTCAGAATCATCGCAATCAGTGTTTTTCAAACTTTGCTCCATAGAGTTCCAGAGTTCTGCAAAGGGGTCTCAGATGTGGCCAAAAGGTTTGAGGGCAAAAGACAGGACTGGAAGCTTTGCTGTGTTTATTCCTCTCTTATATGGTGGGCTTGTGCATACAAATTCATTGGAGAAAGGGCTTCCACTAACCAAAAGTTTGAAAACCACTTATGTCGTCCAAATTTTCCTTGAGTGGCTAACCATCCTCCCTTCCTTAGTCTGCTCAATGTCTCTTGGTCTCTGCTGCCCCCATCTCTCCCTCAGGCAGACACCGTGGCTGGGAGATGAAGCACCTCTGAAGCCTCTTGCTTTCTGCTTACATGGAGTTTGCACTGTCTGCCACCCCGCAGCCCCTGACTGCTTCTCTTGTCCCAGTTTCAATTTCATTCTTGGTGTCTCTTTTCTCTTTGGGATTGAAAATATTTATTGAGTCAACAAATATCCTTGCGCTGTTCTGAACACTCAAATACCCACATTTTGTTAAAATTCTTTAAGTATGAATTCTTGTTTCAAGGAGAAAGTTAAACTTATGTTTATCATTCTTATAGCCAGGGCAGGTATATTAGATAAGACAGGCTTGGAAATAAATGGATAAATAAATGAATTAATATATTCTTTACTTTTTTAAGTCATTATTCCTCTTCACTACCTGACTCTGAGGCCTGGGGTAGGAGGGAGAGCAGGAACTCAAGAAGTCTTTCTCAGACATGGATGCACAGGTAATAATATTTATAATAATCATCAGTGGAATTCCCTGGCAGTCCAGTGGTTAGCACTCTGCACTTGCACTGCAGGGGGCCCAGGTTCGATCCCTGGTCGGGGAACTGAGATCCCGAAAGCTGTGCAGCCAAGTTAAAAAAAACAAAGAAAGAAAAACATCAGTGCACAGGTATAATAATACCTATAAAATAACAATAAATGGCTGGCACTGCTCTTAGCATTTTATGTATATTAACTCATTTATTTATTTACTTATTATTATTTTTTTTGGCTGCGCGGTTTGCGGGATCTTAATTCCCTGACCAGGGATTGAATCCAGGCCCTCTGCAGTGACGGCACCCAGTCCTAACCACTGAACCACCAGGGAACTTCCTAACTCATTTATCTTTACGACAACCCTGCATTGAAGGTCCTATTAGTATATCCACTCCATAGATGAGGAAGCAGAGGCTCAGAGAGGTTAAGTAGTTTGCCCAACATATACAACTACAGTGCCTGGCAACTAGGATCTCTCCACTGGGTGCTCACCGTGGCATTCAAGGCCCTTCACAATCTAAACACAGTGCACATTTGCAGTCTGAACTCCTCTTTCAGATTCTACCACTTGCTGCTAGCCGTGGACATCCCCTCACTATCCCCCACCCTATCTCTGCCTCCTGAAACCTGACCCATCCTTCAAGGCCCTGCTCAGATGCTACTTTTCCCATGAAGCCTTCCCTGGCCCACCATGCTGGGAAGACTCTCTCCTGCCTTTGTGTTCCCCAGGCATTCTGCCTTGTATCATATTATGCTGTGTGTGTGTGCACGCCCCCCGTGTGTGCGTGTGCAAACCTGGCTCTAAGCCATAAGCTTCCTGAGGGCAGGGCCTCACCAGGCCAAGTCAGTGCACGTATTAAAAAATAATTACTCCCCCCCCTCCAACCTCCCCAAGTCCTTGGCTCTCCTGGGGACTTGCGTTGGGAACAAAAAGTCAGTCCTTGACAAATGTCTGGGACTTTCTGCCAGGTGGGGTCACTTGGCCAGTTGTGGAGCCACAGTTCTCTGGTGGTCTTGTGGTCTTCTCCACTCTGGGGCCCCTCATCCCCCAATACCTCTAGGCTATGGCTCCCCTCTCTACTGAAGAGCCCAGGACCCCCGACCTCAGTGGAGCTGAAGATTCAGGGACACGGGGAGTGGGATGTATGGGGAAACTGGAGCCCCCGCCCCCTTCAGTCTTAATGTTCTGCCCTGATTATGCCTCGGATATGACTCCCAGAGAAGGCAGGGGGGGATGTGGAGACGAAGGAGGACGGCGAAGAGAGGTACCTAGGGAGGACAGGGGAAGGCAGGCAGAAGGAAAGATACGCGTGGTGGGAGATGGCAGGAGATGGCGGTGGCTCGACCTCGGGCCGCTCTGGACTCTTCGCCAGGGCCAGGAAGGGCCCGAGTCTGGGCGGCGGAGGACAACTTCTGCCAGCAGCCCGCGGGTCCTGTCCGTCTCCCGCGCTGCGGTGCGCAGCCCCGCGCCAGCCCTCCCGGGGGAGCTGGAGCCCGGGTCGTGCGGTTCCCCACCCGGGGCCACCCGGGCGCCCACCCCCACGCCCACCGGCCTCCTCACCTTCGGGACCTGAGGGAGCGACGGGCCAGCGGAGCCCTGAGTCCGGGCCGGGCTGCGTGGGGGGAGGCGCTGTTCTTCCCCGCGCTAGCTGCGCCCGGGGTTCCGCAGCGCCCGCCCGGGCTGTGGCGCCATCAGCTACTGCGAGGCTGCGGGGCGGTCGGGCCGGGGCTCCGGGGGGCTCCCGGGCGCCGAGGGGGGTCCGGGGCGGGCTCCAGGCGTAAACACCCAACAACGTGACCGGAACTGGCGAACGAGCAGTAGGGGGGAAGGGGGGGGGGCGGGAGAGATAAGGGGGGAGGGGAGGGACCTGGGACTGGCGAGGAGGGGCCGTGGGCGGGGCGGGGGGAGGGGAGGCTGGCTGAGCGCGGTCGGGGGAGGGGGAATCCCGGGAGTCCCGGGAGCCCCGGGAGCCAGGCCTAAGGACCCCGGCGGGCTGCCGAACTCGCGGAGCCGGCTTTGCCTGGAAGCTGGAAGGGAAACCCGGGGAAGCCGCCGGCCACTTGCAGAGCACGGGCGCGGAGGGCGTATCAGCACCGCGGACAGCGCCCAGGCCCGCAGGCCGCGATCCGCTCCTCCCCTCTGCCCACCCCCTGGCGTAGAAACCGGAGACAGTGCCCCCCACTGGCCCAGGGAAGGGTTGGGGTTGGGGGGGGGGTGAGCTGCCCAGAGGTCAGAAAATCTACCCTGTGCCTCAGATCTGTCACTAGCTGTGTGACCTTGGGTGAGTCACATCACCTCTCTGGGCGGCAGTTAATAAGACATCCCCTTTCCCTCTATTTGAGGGGCCCAAAAGCCAAGAGAAGATCCTTTTAAAACCCTAACTAAAGTCCAGAACATTGGGGTTGATCCGTTTTCACTGTACAGGGGAGGCTTCTGGACCGGACTGCTTGGCTTCTAATTCTGGGTCTACCAATACCTTCCTCCTTCTCGGACCCCAGTCTCCTCATCTGTAAAATGGGGTAATGATGGTCTACACAGCTCATAAGGTCTTTGGGTTGTTGTGAGGTTTAAATGAAATAATACATGTAAAGTACATACAACAGTGCTGAGTGCTCAGTAGGCATTCTTGCTGATGATGGCAAGGGACCAGGTGGCACTGAGTGAGTGGCAGCTGGTTCAGAGTTCCCTCTGGGTGAGTCATTTCCATCCCTGCCTTCAGGGACTGGAGGAAGGGGCTGAGGGACTTCAGACTATAGGGCTGGTCTGGCTTTTCCCGCTCTGTTGCCAGCCGAATACTTCCTTCCCTACCCTCCTAGGCCAAATATCCAGAGAAATCTTCTACCTTTGTCTCCGGAACTGGGAGACCTTTGCATGAGGGCCTTGGGGAAGGTTCCAACGACTCATCAAAGGTCATCCTGCCTTTTCTCTATGGATCCCTTTGCTCCCTTGTCCTTCCTAGTCAACTTTCAAACCTTAACTGGACTTGAGCGTCAATGGATAAAAGCTTTAGCTGCTCTTGGCAGATTCTCAAAAAATTGAAATTACTCTCTTAGTTGGCTTGACAGGCAGTGGGGTTTGAAGGCATCTCAAATCCCGCCCGGTGGTAACTCTAGCTTCTAGCCGTGCTGAAGGTAGCTCCTCTTCACCCCATCTCCCCTGAGGAAAGCCCTGGGAGAGGAGCAGAAAGGCCAGCCCAGTGCTGCTGCTCCCTCCCTTGCTGTCCCTCGTGGGGCAGCATTCCTGGGCCATGTATTGTGTGTGTGTCTCCAGCAGGGCTATGGGTCTGAGAAACCATTGATTTACCAGTGCTGGTGAACCAACCCCTCAATTTCATGAGATACTGGTAAGAAGGATGAAAGGTATGTTTTGTATCCCCAGAAGACATGTGGTATGAAGGACCTGAAAACCTGGTCTCTGGTCTGAGCTCTATTACTTACTAGTTACGTAATTCTGGGGAAGCCTTAACCTCTCTGAGCTCCAGTTCCTCCTTAAGATAGTAAAAAAGGGAAAGCAACATCTACTCTGCCAAAAGGATCATTGTGGGGTTGTCATGAGGTGAGAGTGAAAGGGTTTTGTAAAGTGCATGCAGATGGAAGTGTTATAACCAGGACCCAAGTGTTTTTCTCCTTGATCAGTATCAAGATGGATCCTGGAGGGACTTCCCTGGTGGCACAGTGGTTAAGAATCCGCCTGCCAATGCAGGGAACATGGGTTCAAGCCCCGGTCCGGGAAGATCCCACATGCTGTGGAGCAACTAAGCCTGTGCGCCACAACTACTGAGCCTGCGCTCTAGAGCCCTCAAGCCACAGCTACTAAGCCTGTGTGCCACAACTACCGAAGCCCGCATGCCCAGAGCCAGTGCTCCACAACAAGAGAAGCCACCACAATGAGAAGCCCGCACACCGCAACGAAGAGTAGCCCCCAGTCGCCACAACTAGAGAAAGCCCGCGCACAGCAACAACGAAGACCCAATACAGCCAAAAAAAAAAAAGAAAAGAATCCACCTTCCAGTGCAGGGGACGCGGGTTCGATCCCTGTTCGGGGAACTAAGACCCCACATGTCGTGGGGCAACTAAGCCTGCGCACCACAACTACTGAGCCCACGCACCACAATGAAAAATCCCGTATGCCGCAACTAAGACCCAACACAGCCAAAAAAAAAAAAAAAAAAAAAAGATGGATCCTGGGACTCTGGCTTTTCACCAGCTGAAGCAAACAGCTCCAGATGCCTGTCTGATGGGTGGCCCTGCCTGGTCATGGGGGGCTCCAGCCTTGCCACAAGAAGTGCTTCTGACAGAGTCCTGCACTGGGCCAAGCTCCCAGCTGGGCCTCTAGGGCTGTCCGTGGGACACCTGCAGGAAAAAATCCACATGTGAGACAACAAAAGATGTGCACAAAAGCATCCAAGGAATAACTGAAAATGATGAACCAGCAGAGCTAGGGCTTAAGATTTTGGGAAAGGAGACTTTGAGGTGCTTCCTTGGAGGAGGTTAACAATCAGTCAACACACAGAGTACAGTAATATTGAGCAAAGCTGACTGCATGGTCCTATACCTGACATTATGGGGAGACCCAGAGACATATTATGACATGGAGATTATGATATTGCGGATGATGATGTTGATAATAACACTTATTAAGCATGTTCTATATGCCAAGCCATCTACTAAATACTTAAAAAAAATCATATTTCTATTTTCAAAATTAAACTTGTAACCAAGTCAAAGAAAACTAAATTGTATAAAAAGTGTACATCAGGCCTCAAAAGTAACATTATTTTGAGCTGAGCACTTTACCCACATAATCTCATTGAAACTTCAGAGAAATCCTACTGGAAAGGTTTATTCCCATTTGTAGGTGGAGAAAATGAGGCTCAAGAGAGGTTAAGTTTGATACCACCCAGCTTGTGAGCAGCAGAGCCAGGATTCAAACTCCAGCCCGATCAAGGCCAGGGGTGGGGGACTTCCCTAGTGGCGCAGTGGTAAAGGCTCTCTGCTCCCAATGCAGCGGGCCGGGGTTCGATCCCTGGTCAGGGAACTAGATCCCACATGCATGCCGCAACTAAGAGTTTGCATGCCACAACTAAGGAGCCCGCGTGCTGCAACTAAGACCCGGCGCAACCAAATAAATAAATAAATAAATAAAATAAAATTAGTGGGCTTAAAAAAAAAAAAAAGCCAGAGGTGGGCTTCATCAGGCCCCTCAGAGAGGAGGTGACTCCAGCGGTGGCAGAAGGTACCCACAGTGATAACAGCTCTGCATTGGTCGGTGTCCTGGCAGGGAACATTTAAAATGAATCATTTGAAGAGAGTTAAGGGACTGTCTACAAGGTTGTGGGGCAGAGTTTAAGAACAAAGGATAGGCAGAGATGTTACCATCCCTAGGCCTGGAGGGACAAGAGAAGGCAGTTATGAGAGTTCAGAGAGGATGGGTATGGGGAGAGGGCTACTTGGCAGGAGCTGTGGCTTTCCTTAAAATGAAGCATCTGACCCACAGGGACCTGGGAGGGAACTGAGGAATAAATATCCCAACCTCACTCTCCTTTTGCCTCCCCATCTCCTGCTGGCGCCTCCTCCAGCCAGTCCCAATCAGAAGCCAGAAGTTAAGGGAGTCCATTGACACTGCTTGCATAGGTTGACTTCCTGGGACACAAGCAGAGTAGAGAAAGGTGTGGAAAGGTTCTGGAGGAAGGAGATATCTGGCACAACCTTCCTCAACTTGCGCCCCATTTGCTGTTCTCTGCCAGGCTGCTGCCCACTGAGTGCTCCAGCAATGGTGGACGCCAAGATGCTCTAAACAGGGGGGCAGGTGACAGTGTTACAGGGATACCCTCTTTTCTTCAAAGACTCTGGCCATCTGTCCTGACCCCAAAAGACCACCCAATCTGGGTCCCTTGGGATGCTGTGGCTAGAGGGATTGGGAGCTCTGGGACTGGAGACCCAACCAGAAGTTACTGTGGATAAGCCTTTTAGTCAGCTTACCTTAAGAATGAAAGATCAAACTAGGGCAAGGCTGCACTCTGCTCAGGGGTGAAATGGCTGATTTGGATAAAACGGTCCCTAAAATCTCAGCTCTGACTTTTGGAGTTTGAGATCATTCCTCAACCACTAGCATGGCAACAGGAATGAGCTGTGTGTGTGTGTGTGTGTGTGTGTGTGTGTGTACTAGGCCACAATTCAGCCTCAGACACATTCCCTCTGCCTCAGCCCTGCCCACATCCTCCTTCTTCTAGGGCAGAGAGCTCAGATGCTCACCCGACAGACTTCATTGAAGGGATCCTGAGGGGTTCCACTGCCTGTGCCTGAAGTTCTTCCATTTCAGACCACTTTCCATGATCTTGGGCAGCTAGCTCCCCAATTCTTTCATGATCTGGTGTAACTGTGGCCATTTTTTCCCTTAATTTTTCCCTAACTTTGTATTAGCTTTGCCACACGTAATTTTGCCTTAAACGTACCACCTCCTTTAGCCAATTCTTTTAAATGTTGTGTTTTATTACAGAAGCATTAGAATTATACTTCAGAAAGGTTGGGAAATGCAGTAACAAAAATCCACCTGTAATCCTACTGCCCTAGTGCAACTAGTATTATTTTTGTGTATTATCTTCTAGTTTGTTCGTATGAATGATGATTTACATAGTCATCTTCATGGCCTATCTGCTTTTTTTTTTTTTTTGGCCATGCCGTGTAATTTGTGGGATCTCAGTTCTCTGACCAGGGATTGAACCCAGGCCACAGCAGTGAAAGCCCAGAGTCCTAACCACTGGGCTACCAGGGAACTCCCTGGCATATCTGATTTTTTTACCCATATTATATCACAACTTTTTTCCCCCATGTTTCTGTGGAGTCTTCACAGTGCTTGCAGCCTCTTGAAGATAATTGGCTATTTGTGGCTGGCTGTTGTCTTTTATTTGTTTGAAATACATTATCATTTTTGAATAATTTAAAACATTTTTAAAGAAGATAAAGAGCTTGTAATCTCACCACCGAGATAGTACAGAATTATATACAGACTACGCAGACAATTCTTAAAATTACCTAAAAAAAAAAGACATGCTTATACTTGTAAAAGTAAAAACTTCCTCATCCTCCAACTTCAACTTCTCTGCCCAAAGTTTTCCACCATTAACAAATTCTGTGTATACGTACACACACACACTTTTTTTTTCATTTTTAAGGTACTGACATCATATAGCACCACACCCTGTTCTGTTTTGTGTGTTTTTGTTTCCACTTGTATGTTGGAAATCTCGTAAAAATCATTAAATGTTTTCATTCACCAATCGATGCCTATGTATCAAAAGTAAATTTTTTTTCCCACATTATTCATTGTAGAAAGCTTAGGAATTTTTGATAAGTAAAGATATAAAAACAAAATTGCCCACTTATACCTTCCGGTCATAACAAATCCTAACATTCGGCATTAAAAAATTTTATTATATAAAATCTTAATTATGTATAATTTAAACATCTTATTTTGTAGTCTGCTTTTTGGCTTAGCAATATAGCATGAACATTTTTCTCCTGCTGCAGAGTGTTGTTGCACTGTATTGATAAACTACAATGTACTCTATCCATTTTCATAGTTTGATAATTAGATTGTTTCTATTTTTTAATGTTAAAAACAGCCATGTGGTGAATATCTTGGTAGCTTAATCATTTGAAAAGTGACTTTTATTGTCTTTTTTCTTATTGCACATAATGTTTATTTAGAAAAATTAGAATATATGGATAAGAAAAACTATAAAATAAAAATCACTATAACTTCACCTACCCAGAGATAAATCACTTTTTACATATGTTCCTATAGTTCTTCCAGATTTTTCTACAAATATCTCTTGGCAACAAGAGAAGCCACGGCATGAGAAGCCCACGCACCGCAATGAAGAGTAGCCCCCGCTCACCGCAAGTAGAGAAAGCCCGCGTGCAGCAACAAAGACCCAACACAGCCAAAAACAAATAAATAAATATATTTTTAAAAAGTGTTCTATTATCTATTTATATTTCTTCTGTGAATTGTTTGTTCACGTTCTTTGCCCATTTCTCTATTGGAGCATTTATCATTTCTTATTTCTTTATACTAAAAACTTTCAACATTTAAATTTTTTATTGTAGTAAAATGTGCAAAACATAGAATTTGCTATTGTAACTATTTTTAAGTGTACAATTTAATGGCATTAAATACATTCACATTGTTGTGCAGCCATCACCACTATCCATTTCTAGAATTCTTTTCATCTTGCAAAGCTGAAATGCTGTGTCCATTAAACAGTAACTGCCTACTCTTCCCTCCCCACCCGCAGAACCTTGGCAACCATGATTCTACTTTCTGTCTCTATAAATATAACTACTCTAGGAACCTCATATAAGTGAAATCATACAGTATTGTTCTTTTGTGACTTGCTTATTTCACTTAGCATAATATCTTCAAGGTTCATCCATGTTGTAGCACGTGTCAGAATTTCCTTCCTTTTTAAGGCTGAATGATATTCCATCAATGTGTAGACCACATTTTGCTTATCCATTAATCCATCCATGGATACTTGGGTTGCTTCTACTCCTTTGCTATTGTGAATACCACTGCTATGAATATGGATGTTCAAATACAGGCATATATTTTTTAAACCAGTTTGACATTTGCCTTTTAATTTTGCTTATTGTGCTTTTGTGATGTGCTAAGTTTAAATATTTTTATTTTAGTCAAATCCATTAATCTCTTCCTGTATGGCTTCTGCCATTGATGCCAAGCTTAAAACAATCCATCCCCATTTTAATATCACAATACTTACCTATGTATTTTTTTTACTCCTTTATACATATATTTATACACTTACATTTATAGTTCGTCTGAAATATATCTTGTGATGTGAAATAGAGGCCTTGCTTTTTTTTTTCCCCCCTGTAAATGGCTAATTGTCGCATCACCATATCCATCACTAATTTGAAATACATATATTACACATACACACATGTGGGGATGTTTTCAGACCTTCTATTCTGTTTCCTTGGTTTCCTTGTTAATTATGTTGGGGAAGCTTAAAGAAAGGATACTCAGAGGCAATTGCTAGCCTCATGCTAGACACTATATTTAAAGGTCAAAGGCGAGCTGCCAACCTATCTTGTCTGTATCTCTTTCTCTGTTTTCTTTTACATGATGCCTCTGTACTGGTTAAGTTCTTCATTCCCTGTTGCTTCCTGTCAGTTCTTTAGCTGAGACCTAGTGGAAAGCTCAGATGAGGATTCTCAGGATTTATGTAATCTTGATTTTTGTTGCACCCTGGGGAAGGTGCCTATGGATATAGCGACACATGTCAGTAGCATTTGGACTCCGCTGGAAACTTTTCCAGTGCTCCTGAGCATGGGTCCACCATCCCTAAGGGGAAGATAAGCTCCCAGAGGCTCTACACCGGGAGCCAGATTTTCTCCTCTCTGCAGAAGTTTCCCTCCTGCAAAGCATGTGTATTGTCCTGGTATGAGAGGCAGGTGAATTGCACTGTTCAATGTATAGACAATCTCTGTGTTTATAAACATTTCTAAAACTCAGCTCCTTCAAACCAGGCTCCCAGGACGCTGTGGGCCATGTTGGTCTCTGCTCAACTCACACTAACGTTCTGGGGTGAAAGTAGTTTGAAGGCCTGGGTGGAGCTGATCCTAGGGTCAGGCAGCGTGCTGGACCAAAGCCATACTGTTTTAATTACTGTTACCTTAAAATAGCTCAATAATCTGTAAGACGCATCTGTAAAGCATTTATAGTAGTTTAATTATTTTTATGCATAACTGTCTGGGTAGATGGAACAGGTGTCATAAGGAAGTAAGGCACAGCGGAATTAAGTGAATCCTCTCGAGTCACTCAGCAAGTCAGGTTTCCGTCACAGTCGGATTTGGAGAACCTGACTCCTCGCCCCGTGCTCTACAGAGTGCCCGCTCTGCTGCGCCGCTGGGCAGGCGGGGCGTGGGTGAAGGCAGCGACGCGGACAGCCTGCGGTCTCGCCGCCGCGGCAAGGAGCGCGGTGACCCAGCCCCGGCCGGCTCCAGGGGCGGGGCCGGCGGCCGCCCTGGGGGTGGGGGATGCGCGCTGCCGGCCGCGCCGCCTGGGCTACGGCCGAGTCGCCTCGCGCCCCCCCCCGCCCGCCGGACCCGCGCCGCGGAGCGCGCCCTCGGCACTGGCCTGCGGCAGCCGGAGCCGCCTCCACCGTGCGGCCCGCGGCGGAGAGGGAGTTGGCGCCGGCCGGGAGGCATGGCGGGTCGCCGGGCGCCGGGGGAGAAGCGCTGGCAGCTGGTGCGCTGGTGAGTGAGCACCGGAGGGCGCGGGGCCTGGTGCGGGCGCGAACCCGCGCGCCCCGCGTGCTGAGGCTGGGCCGGGCGCGGGAAGAAGCGGGGGCGCTGGCCCGAAGTTTCTTCTCGAGTGGAGGCAGCGGGGCCGGGTTTAAGGAGAGGCGCTGCGCTACCTGGTCATCCCCATCCGGCGTCTCCGAGCTTGGTCTTTGCGGTTCTCCAGAGCGAGCGTCGCCGGGACCCTGGACCGTGTTCCTGACGTCAGGCTTTGGAGGGACCCCGGTCCTCCTTACAGACGCGTTGCGGGGTTTCCTCACTTTCCTCCCCGCGCCTTAGCTCTCTTTGTGCAGTGGGGCTCCCCCTCCTACCCTCATTCCTTCTGCTGCTCGGGGTCGGGCCACGGACTGGGCCCCGCCCAAGAGGGCACGACCTACAATTCTCATCTCTCCTGTTCAAGGAGGTGCTTCAGTTCACCTACACGCGGACCGGTGGTTGTGGGCACTTGAGGGATATGGTGTTTGAGAAGGGGGGCCTAGGAAGGGAGGGAAGAGGTCTCCGTGTAGGTGGGTGGTTGCCTCTACCCTCACCGAGTCCTGCCCAGGCTGGGAAATCAGAGCCTGCTGGTGTCAGGTCTCGAGACTGCAGGCCAAGAGGGTTTCAGACGCATCGCAAAGGGGTTGGGCGCATGTCCCCGTTGTCTGAATGTTCAGGGCTGGGTTGGGCCCATGTCCCCGTTGTCCAAATGTTCAGGGCCGTTTCAACCAGGGGCCTGACCTCTGCTTGGCGGAACTTAGAATGCAGGGCAGCCTGCTCAGCCCACTCCTGCCCTGGAAGGACTCCAAGAATGTCTGGCTGGGACCCCTCCCCATCGCAAATCATCCCACCCAAACCAGGGCCAGGAGCATCTTTGAAGTAGCATTCCGGAACACTTCTCACCAGGTACATTCTGTAGCCTGAATACAAAGAACAACAATAATATCGTTAATAATAGCAACCTGGCTTCCAGAGCACTTCCTACTGGCTTTACCATAATCAGGCATTGATTCAGTTACTCTTCACAGTGATACTCAGGGGACGGCATTAGCACACCCCTCTTTCAGATGAGGAAACTGAGGCTCAAGAAGGAAAGTGGTTAATCAATGTCACCCAGCAAGCAAGTGACAGAGTCAGGGTTTGAACTCAGGGCTTCCCCAGGGGCTTAACTCCTCCTCTGTTTTGCTTCGTATTTCCCGAACACAGGGCCTGGCTGCCCATCCAAGTTCACATTGTCAAAAAAATCTCAACATGTCAGAGCAGGAGGGGGGTCAATGGGTCAGCCTGCTCAGCCCATCCCGCCTTTCAAGGGTTCCAGGAATCAAAGTCCAAATAATCAAAATTATTATTTAGCAGTGGAGCTACTCTTCAGATGAAACCTCAGTACATAAATCAGATAAAAGTAGAGTTAATGTTTGAAGATCTGGTAGGGAGTGGGCAGTTACTTAGTGCCCTCTACCTGGAAAGGAGGCACCACCCTAGGACCCCAGAACTTCCCAGATCACTTTGTGCAGTTTGATTCCTTCCCTCACTTCATGGAGGAGGAAACAGGAAGAGTTTTAAAGGGGCAGAGCTTGGATTCCTGCTCTGACTCTCTCTGCCCTGATGCCTGTCTGGGTTGGATCTTGGGCTGAACCTGATGAAGCATAAATCATTATTAATACCCTAATTAGATTTTTAAAAAATTTTTATTTATTTGTTTTTTATTATTTATTTTATTTATTTATTTTGGCTGCACCGGGTCTTAGTTGCGGCACACGGGATCTTCATGGCATGTGGGATCTTTTTTTTTTTTTAGTCATGGCAGGTGGACTTCTTAGCTGTGGCATGCATGCAGGATCTAGTTTCCCGACCAGGGATCGAACCTGGGCCCCTTGCATTGGGAGTGCGGAGTCTTACCCATTGGACCACCAGGGAAGTCGCTAGAACCCTAATATAGGTTTTAGGTCACCTTTCACTCCTGGGTAAAAAAGCCCATTGCTCTGAGAAGGTCCTGAAGACGTGACTTGAGTGATCAGACAGCCTGGCAGGGAGCACTCTTTTATTTTTTTAAAAGAAATTTATTTATTTATTTATTTTTGGCTGCGTTGGGTCCTCTGTTGCTGCGTGTAGGCCTTCTTTAATTGCGGTGGGCAGGGGCTACTCTTCCTTGTGGTGCGCAGGCTTCTCATTGCAGTGGCTTCTCTTGTTGTGGAGCATGAGTTCTAGGCGAGCGGGCTTCAGTAGTCATGGCGCGCGGGCTTCAGTAGTTGTGGCACGCAGGCTCAGTAGTTGTGGCGCACAGGCTTAGTTGCTCCGTGGCGTGTGGGATCTTCCCAGACCAGGGTTCAAACCCATGTCCCCTGCATTGGCAGGCAGATTCTTAAGCACTGCGCCGCCAGGGAAGCCCTGGCAGGGAGCACTCTTGAAGGCAAGACACCTTCTGAACTCCATGGCACACTCCCAACATGATCAGCCTTGGCCCCTGCTTCCAGGATTTCAGATTGAGTCAGTTTTCTCAATTCAAATTGGCTTACGAGAAAAAGGGAGTTTACTAGTTTATGTAACTGAAAACACCAAGGACTCTCCATGTTTCAGGCAAAACTGGATTCAAGTGCTCAAATAATGTCACCAAATAATGCCCTACTCTCTCTGTCCTTTCTCTTTCCTCTGTTCCCTTTTTATTCCCTTGTGGAAGTGCGGTGGCTCTCAGGAGCTGCAGGCAACCCTCCAGATGACTAACCCTCCTGGAAAGACAGCTTCCCTTTCTCAGCTGTTCTAGTAGAAGTTTCAGAATGTCATTCCATTGGCCTGTTTTGGGTCACATGGCCATCCTTCAGCCAATCACCATGGCAAGGGGGATGGACTGCTCATATTGGCCAGGCTGGGTCATGCGCTCATCCTGGGAACTGGGGGCTGGGGTTAGCTCCACCCAAACAACAAAATTTTGAGTGGGAGAGAGGGTGGTGAATACTCATTGGGCAACAAATATGTCTGATGTCTACTTACTCTTTTAGAGCAGCTCTTGCTTTGGAGGCTCCTCCTCCAAACTCTCCATAAAGTACCAAAAACTAAATTAGAATTTGGTTGGGTTCTTTAGCTCAAGTTATTAGATATGTATGACTTTTTAGCTTCTGATTATTTCTGAGGGCCTGTTGCCCAGTTTCTGATGGTGGGGCTTCAGATCTGGGAGAAGGAACTGACAGAGGCTAGAGGCTAAGGCTGTGTGAGTACTTGAAAAACATTGCAAAGTGCTCTGGCAACATTCTTTTTACTGACTGTAAAGTATTCCATTCTAAGTTGAACCATAATTTCTTTGTCTAGCCTCTACTGATGACCTTTTAGGGAATTTTTTTTTTTTTTTTTTTTTAGGGAATATTTTTATATTATAAACATCACTGCAGTGAACTTATACCCATGCAAACATGTGCAAAGATAATGGTTGGATATATTCCCCAAAGTGAAATTGCAGAGTGAAAGCACATGCACATTGTGAAAGATACTGCCAACTTGATCACCAAAGAAATTGTACTATTTTATATTATCTCCAGTGATGTGTAAGTTGCCACAATTTTGCTCACACTGACAGTTAACAAACTTTTAAATCTTGGCCCATGTCACCGGTGAAAAATGGTCTCTCATTGTTGTTTTAATTTTTATTTCTTATATAAGTTGATTTTTTTATGTTTATTGGTCATTTGTGTTTCTCTTTTTGTAAACTCCTGATTTGCTTCCTTTGTCCTGTTTTCCCTGTTGATTTGCTCATTATATATATATTTTTTCATATTAATCTGCAAAAACTCTTTATCATGGAGATGTCTTTTTTATTTCTTAGTAAATTTTATATTTTAGAACCGTTTTATTTTTTTTAAGATTTTTTTTTTTATGTGGACCATTTTAAAAGTCTTTATTGAATTTGTTACAGTGTTGCTTCTGGTTTTTTTTTTTTTTTTTATGTTTTGGTTTTTGGCCATGAGGCATATGGGATCTTAGCTCCCTGACCAGGGATCGAACCCGCACCCCCTGCGTTGGAAGGCGAAGTCTTAACCACTGGACTGCCAGGGAAGTCCCTAGAACAGTTTTAGATTTACAGAAAAATTGAGAAGATAGTACAAAGAGTTCCCGTATACCCGACACCCAGTTTCCCATATTATTAGCTTCTTACATTAGTATGGTACATTTGTTACAATAATGAACCAACGTTGATATATTATTTTGACCAAGTTCCATAGGTTATTTAGATTTCTTATGTCCTTTTTCTGTTATAGGGTCCCATCCAGATACCACACTGCATTTAGTAATTAACGTAATTCCTCTTCTCGGCTGTGACAGTTTCCTGGACTTTCCTTGTTTTTGATGACTTTGAAAGTTTTAAGGAGTACTGGTCATATTTTGTAGAATGTGCCTCAATGGGGATTTGTCTGATGTTTTTCTCATTATTAGATTGGGGTTATGAGTTTTGGGGGAAAAAGACCACGAGGCTAGAGTGCCATTTTCATGCATCATATCAAGGATACATACTATCAACATAGCTTATCAATGTTGATGTTGACTTTGATCACCTGGCTGAGGTAGTATTTGTCAGTCTTCTCCACTGTAAAGTTGCTCCCCTTCCCCTTTCTATAGCGTATACTCTTTGGAAGGAAGTTACTCTGTGAAGCCCATGTCTAAGTAGAGTGGAGTTATGGTTCACCTCTTTGAGGGCAGAGTGTTTACATATATTGTTTGGAATTCTTCTGCACCCAAGATTTGTCTCTTTCCTCCCCATTTATTTAGTTATTCAATCATGTATTTATATTAGTATGCACTATTAGATATTTGTTTATTTTAACAACGGCTTTATTGGAAATCATGTGCCACACAACTTACCCAAAGTGTAAAATTCAGTGAGAATATATTCACAGGGTTGTGCAACTATCACCATAGTCAATTTTAGAACATTTTCATCATCCCCCAAAGAAATCCCATAACCTTCAGCAGTCCCTCTCCTCCATTTCCTCCCACCCCACTCTCCCCCAGCCTTAAGCAACCGCTAGTCTCCTTTCTCTCTCTATGGTTTTGTCTATTCTGGACATCATTTCATATAAATGGAATCCTACAGTATGTGGTCCTTTGTGACTGGCTTCTTTCACTTAGCAAAATGTTTTCAAGGTTCAGGTTTCAATGCCTGCCTGACCTTCCCCAAAAATAAGTGTAACCTGTAAAGTGCCTGACCCTTCTCTCTTTTGGTGATGGGTTGCATCCTCCTGGAGGTGTCGCCCACCTCCACAACTGGGGGACTCTTACTATGAGCAGCTTCTACCCCACCACCCCTTCTCATTCCTTTCAAAATGTCCCGGACTATGCCCAGGTCTTGATGCCTACTTTTCCAGGGATAATCTGAGAAGCTGGTTCTTGCTAAAGTTTTTTTTTTAATTCTTAAAAATTTTGGCTGCATTGGGTCTTCGTTGCTGTGCGCGGGCTTTCTCTAGTTGCGGCGAGCGGGGGCTACTCTTCGTTGCGGTGCGTGGACTTCTCATTGCGGTGGCTTCTCCTGTTGCAGAGCACGGGCTCTAGTCACAAGGGCTTCAGTAGTTGTGACTCACGGGCTCTAGAGCACAGGCCCAGCAGTTGTGGTGCACGGGCTTAGTTGCTCCGCGGCATGTGGGATCTTCCCGGACCAGGGCTCGAACCCGTGTCCCATGCATTGCCAGGCGGATTCTTAACCACTGTGCCACCAGGGAAGCCCCTTGCTAAAGTTTTAATGGCTGCTCGTGCTTTACAAGGTTGACCCTTTGCAGTATTTAATCTCCTTCTGTGTACTGTTCAATAGAATTTCAGGTACAAAACAGATTAATAGGGAAGATATTTGGGGATGGATGGTGTTCTGTTTTTCCTATATTTAATGAAGTGCAGTGCAGCAAATACACTCACTAAGTTAACAAATTGGATTCATTAATGGAGATCATCTGTGTCAGAGCATTCTGTGGAAGAAACTGCCCAAGAACGTAGTGAGTTGATCACTGTGGCTGTTGTGATTTTTATGGAAACTGGCTCAGTCGAACAGGGTGCTGGGTGAGGGTGTGGCAGGGATTTCAGAGATGATCAGACACAGTCTTAGCACTCTAGCAGGGAGACAGACAGGCACATAAATAACTCACGCGGGCAGAGAGCGATGTTGTGATCAAGGATAAGCAAAGCATCCCTGGAAGCGTGGAGCAACTTTGGATGCTGGCTTGGGGCGTGGGGACAGATTTTTAGAGGCAGTGTGGTTTGAGCAGTTGGGGTGGGGTAGGGCAAGATGCAGATGGAGGGAGGGCGGCTGAGATCTGAGCACAGCCTGAACAAAGGCTCCGAGGTAGGAAAAGGCAGGGCATCTTTGGAGAAGGACAAACAGATGGGGAATGCAGGGGTCTGTATGCGTGAATGTGGGCGGGGGTGGGGGGAGGCATGTAACGGTGGGAAAGGCTGGCGGGGAGCAAAGTGGGGAAGAATTAGACCTCTCAGGTGAGCCGTTTGGAGGACGGTTGATACGTGGTGGGAAACCACGAACCTTTTTGGGCCGGGGAGGAGCTGACAAGATCTGTGTTGGGAAGTGAGGGCTGGTATGGAGGAGGAAAGGATGTGTGTGTGCACGGAGGGGACTGGATGCCAGGGGCTGAAGGTGCAAAGAAGGCCTGCCTCTGTTGCTTCCTGCGTGTGTGACCTTGGACAAGTTCACTTCCGTCCCCTGAACCTCTTCTTCCTCATCTCTAAAATGGGTTCCACCGGTTCTGAGGGGTTTGATATGAAGCTTGGAGGAGAGAGTGCAGGGAGTGGGTTTGTCTGTCGTTGGTGAAGCAGGTAAAGCCAGTGACTGGTGAGGACTGATGAGGATGGTGGGGAGGAAAGGAGATAATGATGACCACGTGACAGAAGCTTCCCTGGCATTATCTCATTTAATCATCTTAACAACCCTTCAGAGTGGGTGTTATTAGTACTCCCATTTTACAGATGAGGATTCAGGGACTCACAGTGGAAAAATCACTCACCTGAAGCTGGGAAGTAGAATCCAGGTCAGGGTGCCTGCAAAGAGTGGAGGACAGTCCCCTCCACCGGCCTTGGGGAGATGGGAGTCGGGGAGAGGAGGGGTGGCTATGGCAAGGAGGGGGAGTGCATATTGAGGAGCCCAAGGATGGGGAAAGGCACAGAAACTCATCATCAGAATAGGATGGGATTAATCAGGGCAGGCTTCCTGGAGGAGACAAGTTTTGAGCGAGGTTTTATAGGACAGGAGTCATCTTGGGGCAGGAAGCAGGTCATGGAGGAAGGTCATGTCCCAAACTGAAGTCATAAAGTCATGATCTTCCCTCCCAAACTTGTCCTTGTCCAGCTTGAATGGCACTGCAGCCAGATGCCCGCACAAACCAGGAACTCAGGAACAACTTTGTTGCCTGTCTCCCCTTCACCCATGTCCAACCCATCCCCCGGACCAGTGGACACTACCTCCTTTGCTCACTTGAGTCCTCCCATTTCTCTCCATCTCCAGCACTATCCTCTGTACAAACCAGCACTGTCCCACTTGGACCCCTGCAAGAACATCTAACCTGGCTACCTTGCTCTTTTCCACCAGGATGATCTTACTGAAATGCCCATCAGATCATATCGAAGAGAGTGAAGGGAGACAGGCGGGGACCAGATGCTTTGGTTTGGGAGACCATAGGAGCAATGAAAGCCCTCTGCCCTCCAGCAACGTGCATTCTGGGAAATCTCCTCCCCCAGCAAATAGCCTGTGCCCCATCGGGCAATATCAGAGCACCTGCACAATTTTTTCTTTTCATAGCACTTTATGCAGTTTGTAATTTCATACACAGGGACACACACACACACAATTAAACATTTGGAATAATAGGTAATACCTCTCCTGTATAAAAAGACACACTGTTAAAAAGTCACTCCCCTATCCCCGCCATTCCCCCAGCTCTCCCTTACCCCCACCCAGGAAGCTACTTTTATTAGCTTCTGTGTCTCCAGAATTTCTACATATGAAGATAAGCAAATAGGAATTCCTACTTTCTTCTTTCCCCATTTTTAAACATAAAGTACACATACTGCCCTTTCTGCACTTGATTTTTATTCTCTTAACAACATATCCTGGGGCTTCCCTGGTAGCACAGTGGTTAAGAATCCGCCTGCCAATGCAGGGGACATGGGTTCGAGCCCTGGTCTGGGAAGATCCCACATGCCGGGGAGCAACTAAGCCCGTGCGCCACAACTACTGAGCCTGCGCTCTAGAGCCGTGAGCCACAACTACTGAGCTCGCGTGCCACAACTACTGAAGCCCGCGCGCCTAGAGCCCATGCTCCGCAACAAGAGAAGCCACCGCAATGAGAAGCCCGCGCACCGCAATGAAGAGTAGCCCCCATTCACCTCAACTAGAGAACAGCCCGCGCACAGCAACGAAGACCCAAGCAGCCAAAAATAAAAATAACTAAATAAATTTTTTTTTAAAAAGTGTTTTAATTGAGGGCATTCTCTGTGTGCTATCATGCAAAGATCTCCAGGATACATTGTTTTTTTGTTTTTTTACATAAATTTATTTTATTTAATTTATTTACTTTTGGTTGCGTTGGGTCTTCGTTGCTGCGCGCGGGTTTTCTGCAGTTGCAGCAAGCGGGGGCTACTCTTCATTGCGGTGCGCGGGCTTCTCATTGCGGTGGCTTCTCTTGTTGCGGAGCATGGGCTCTAGGCGTCCAGGCTTCAGTAGTAGTGGCACACAGGCTCAGTAGTTGTGGCACACGGGCTTAGTTGCTCCCCGGCATGTGGGATCTTCCCAGACCAGGGCTCGAACCCTTGTCCCCTGCATTGGCAGGCGGATTCTTAACCACTGCGCCACCAGGGAAGTCCCTAAAACACTTTTTATGTCTGCACACTGTTTTACTGTATGGATGCACCGTAATTTATTTAACCAACCCCCTGCTGATGGGTGCTTGGGCCATTCCCTGTCTTGTCATTATAAACAGTGCCACGGATTACCTTGTCCAACATGCTAGAATCTGTAGGTAAATTCTCTGAAGGGGGATCACTGGATCACAGAGGAATTACATGTATAATTTAGACAGATGTTGTCAGGCTATCCATCAGAGGGCTTATACCAATTGACAATCCCACTGGCAATGTATGAGAGGGCCTGTTTAAAATGATATATTGTTCACGTGATTATTTGATGGCTTCTCTCCCCACAAAACTGTAAACTCCAGGATGGCAGGGATTATGTATCTTTTGCTCATTGTCATGGGCACTCAATAAATACTGAATTAATGGACAGATTTATGATTCTACCAGGAATGGGTGGCCAGGGTGGGTGAGATCCTTTCGTGTTCACCTTGCCCAGTCCAGCTTCCCCGATCCTTGCTCTGGGCTGATTGTCGATCCAGAGGGTGGCTGGGACCCTGTGAGTGACCCTTGAGGTTCTGGAAGATCTAGTCCTGACATCTGACTCATGACCCCCACTCCAGAGCAGACTTTCTCCTGCTGTGAACTCAAGAAATCCAATGTCTCAGTCTTATAAAGGGCTTGGAGAATGGACCCTTGTCTGATGCTTGAATCCCCTGCCCAGCGTCTGCTTACATACCTCTGGTGACAGGGATCTCACTCCTTCCAAGTGACTCCTTTCAACTTGAGACAACTAACTTTTTAAAAATAAATTTATTTATTTTGTTTATTTATTTTTGGCTGCATTGGGTCTTCATTGCTGTGCGTGGGCTTTCTCTAGTTGCGGCGAGCGGGGGCTACTCTTTGTTGCGGTGTGCGGGCTTCTAGTCGCGGTGGCTTCTCTTGTTGCGGAGCACGGACTCTAGGCGCATGGGCTTCAGTAGTTGTGGCGCACGGGCTTAGTTGCTCCCTGGCATGTGGGATCTTCCCGGACCAGGGCTCGAACCCGTGTCTCCTGGCTTGGCAGGCAGATTCTTAACCACTGTGCCACCAGGGAAGTCCCAGACAACTAACTTGTAAAAAGTTTTTCCATCTATTGAGTTGAAACCTGCTCCCTGAAGCTGCCTCTTCTTCAGGGAATTTTAACTGCGGCTCTTTGGAAACAGGGCTTTCTGGCAGACGAGCAGGGGGTATATTTGGGGACAGGTACCTCTCATCTATCATTTTCTAGCAAGTAGGGCCAACTCCCAAAGGATCCCTGCAGAGCCCTGCCTGCCCACCTCCTCACTCTCTCCTGTCTTGCCCGCAGGTATGTGCAGGAAGGGCGGTTCCGAATTGAGGAGAGGACACTGACAGCCTTCCAATGGCTCTACAGCCCCCAGCAGCATCGCATCCTCAGCCGTGCTGACCTTGAGTCTCCCTCCAGGTAAGGGGACCCACTGCCCTTACTCTCATCCTTCCTCCAGGCCCCTCCAGTTGGTACTTATTATGCAGCCAGCCCCACACTGGTCCATAAACTCCCAGTGGGGAACCACGGCCCTCAGTAGCAGAGAGGCCTTCCAGGGTCTTTGAAAGAGTCTGTCAGTCGGGGTGCTTGAAAGAGTCTGTCAGCCGGGGTGCCTGTCCAGCCTAGAATGCGCTGAGTGATTTGAGGCAAGTCATTGCCTTTGCTTTCTCCTCCGTAAAATGGGTATGATCATATTTTCCCTGCCTTCTATCAGGAAGATCATGAATCTCAAGTGAAATGATGCCTGGAGATCATCAGCTGGTTCCTCTTATTTTATATTTTTGGCCACACCGCATGGCATGTGGGAATCTTAGTTGCTGGACCAGGGATAGAACCTGTGCCCCCTGCAGTGGAAGCGCAGAGTCTTAACCACTGGACTGCTAGGGAAGTCCCGCTGGTTCCTCTTTAAGAGGGACAGCGGCTGGCATATTTGCTGGGCAGTCCCTGCTTTGACCTGGGTAGAGCCAGCCCTTCCTTTCTTGTCACTCTCCTCCGCCATGCCAGAGAACCCAGCTGGGATCCTGAGTCCAGGTGAGGGGCACCCAGCTTCCTGCTCCCAGGCTCCTTCCCGCGCACTCTTCCTCCACACTGTGGACAGACATGAGCCGTGTTAGCAATCTCGATGGAGATGTCCCTGGGAGCCCTGCTGCTGCCACACCCCTTCCCAAGGCTTCTGCTAGACCTGACCCAGGGCCTTTCTTCCCACTTTCCCCATCAAAACTTCTTTGCACCAGCTTCTAAATTAGCAGGCCCCTTGAAGCCAAGAAAGAACAGGTCTTTCCTCCCAGGGGTGGAAAAGAAGAATGGAAGTGATGTCATTTGGGGGTACACCATGTGCTGGCCAGCAAGAGAACAGGGACAATGCTCTTACCGCATCTCCCCAAACCGGCCCCAGGAATAAGGTTCAGAGATGATGGGAGACTTCACCTACCCAGACATCTGCCAGGAGTCATGTTTAGCTAAGAGCAATGCATGTGCTCTCTCGTCTCAATGACGATTTCAGAAGGTACAGGAAGCAGTGAGGGGGACAGGTATTCTGGATCCAGTTTTCCCCAAAGAGGAAGAATTAATTGGATGATGATGTGATGTGACAGGAAACCTGGGAAAGGTGACTCAGACCACCTGGGAACTCTTGATATTCAGGAGATGGGAGGTCAGACAAATGCCCTAAACTCTAGGGGGCAGATTTCAAATCATGCAGAGAAAAGACGGAAAAGGCTCTAGAGCTTGAGGCAAGAGTATCAGGAAGGGTGTGGCAATGTGATCCTGAATGTACAGTTGTGAATGCTTGCAGGGACAGAGAAGGAGGCTGTCCTGGGAAAATGCTGGTGAAGCACAGACATGAAGGGCACATGGTCGGAATTAGTTTCAGGCAACGTACAAAGCCCTATTGTGAGCCAAGCACCATCTGACGTAAAGCAGCTTCTTCCTCACCTCCTTTCCTTTCGTCAAAGCTCTCCACTACCTGACATTATCTTATTTGCCTATTTGTTCATTGCCTGTGGCTCCCCTGGAATGTGAGGTCCATGAGGGCAGGGCCTTTTCCCTCTTGCCCTCTTCTGTATCCCGAGGTCCTAGCCCAGAGAAGGAGCTCATTAATCAGGCACCAGGTGAAGGACAAATGAACATAATGCAGGCTCACCGGTAGGAAGGCTGGAAGGGAAGCTAGCTCCAAGACTGATGTGGGCCAGCTAGCTATACCCGCCCAAGATAACAGCCAGGGAAGAAGAGGAGGGTGGACCTCCTGCTCACGAAGGTGGCTTGAGGCTAACCTTTTTTGAGCCAAAGAACAAGAATGCTCTTCAGAGTCACAGGAGCCCAGTTGAGTCCATGGCAGAGGGAAGCAATTATAAGATAGGAAGGATGCAGTCATTCAAAATAACTTCAGCTTTCATACCTGGGAAGGCTACCTCCCAGGAGACTTGAAGAGGAAGCTGCCATAGCTCTGTGACTCAGCACTCAAAAAATTAACTATTATTCTTATATCACAAAAGTTGTACTAACTTCTGTGTGTTTATTATGCGTCATGTTGTAAATGCTTTGCAGGAATAAATTGATTTAATCTTCATAACAATGCTATGGTCTAGGTACTGTACTCCCCATTTATCAGATGACAAAGCTGAGGCTCAGGGTAAGTGGCAGTGCTTGCAACCACTATGCGCACTGCCTCTCAGAGAATGAGGCATGTGCCCCAAAGTGGGAGATGGCGAAGGTAATTTTTATCATTGCAGAGAGGAAATAAGTCCACGAACCATAAATAAGTGAGCTTAGCATCATTCCTGGTCAGGTTTCAGAGTCTGTTATTAAAGAGATGGTTTGGGGGCACTTAGAAAAGAAAGAGATGGAGGACCAGCAGCAGTGAGTGAATTCCCTGGGAACCCATCCTGCTGGGGGAAGCTTATTTGCTTTTCTGATTAGTTTTCTAGACTAGAAGGTAGGTTGGGGGTGGTAAAGCAGGAGACAGTGGTTCTGAGTTTCAGCAAGAAATTGTTCTTTTCTTCCCATCAAAGCCTACAGGTGACACAGAGGAATGTGGGCTGGGGGAGGGCACAGCTAGGGAGGTTGATGAGTGGGCTGCCCTTGCTGAGTCTGCTCAGTGTGTTCATGAGGGACTTGGTGAGGGAGGATGTGGACAGCATGCCGGTGACATTGCCGATGGCAGGAACCTAGGCACCATCCCAACGGACAAGATGGCACAGTTGGACCCGAAGTGCCCTGGAGGCTTGGAGTCCAGGTCCAAGTCTAGAAGGTACAGTTTAACCGAAATAAAGGAGAAGTCTATTTTGGCCTCCAATCTTGTCTGCACCTGGGCAGCAGGCTGAGGGGATCAGCTGTCTGAGAGGTTCCAGTTGACTAGAAGCTTGGGTATGGCCCCATGTTTTAAGAAAATGCTCGTGTCTTGGGGCTGCAAGAGCTCAGGGCAGAGTCCAGAGCTGAGGAGGAAAGTCCTGCTATTTTGTCTCAGACTAAGAGGAATGCTCTATCATTTCCTCATTTATTTTGTGGACAGAGATTGAGCACATTCTTCTGCTAATACCATGCCGATGTTACCCTTGAATGGCTGAGCAGGTTACATTTTGGGGTGATGGGCTAGGCTGCTGAAGGGACTCAGAGGGTGGGTTGGCCACCCGCCTTTTTGCTTTCCACCCTGCTCCAGGTCAGGCCCTGGGGTTATGATGCCTTGTCTTAAGGAAGACAAGGGTCCTGCCTCCATGGGACACACATTCTAGTGGGAGAGACAGACTATAGACGCATAGACAAGAGAATATCTTGAGATGATCAGAGTGCTGAACAAACTGAAACAGAGCATCAGATAAAGAGTGACCAGTGGGTGTGTGGGGAGTTTGGAAGAGGTGGATGGCCTCTCTGAGAAGGTGACATTTGAGCTGAGTCCTGAAAGACTCAGGGGGCAGACATATGGAGAAGCTGCTGGTGAGGGGTGTTGAATAAAGGCTGGGGAGGGGCACAGGAGATGGGAAGTGAAACAGCAGTTACAAGGCCCTACCTATGTTCCAGAAGCAGGAAGCTGTTGTGGCCAGAGCAGAGTGAGGCCATGGCCAGCAGATGGAAAGGATGCAGATTTCCATGCAATTAAATGAAGGGCTTTTTAACATGTAGAACTGCCTGAATACAGCGTGGGCTGCCCCCTGAGGGAGTGGGCTTCCCATCACTGAGATGTGCAAGCCATATTCAGAGGCCGTCCTCCGTGGAGGTTAGGGAGGAAGACTCAAGCGTCTCAAAGGCTCCCTAGGGGCACCCTTCCTGCCTTCAACGCCTTCAAGTTCAGGAGCACCCTTGGTTTGGCCAAAGCTGGGAGGATGGCTGTGCAGCGAATGAATGAAAGCTCCCGGCTGCCAGGTCGAAGGCGGGGTGGGGTGGGGGGGCAGTTTCAAGGACTCTGGCAGTCCCTGAAACCTCCCACTTCCAAGTCCAGATAGCACTGAACCCCCTCTCCAGCCCCACCGCACGCAGAGCTGGCGAGAACCGCGGTGTCTTCCTCAATCCACCAGGAACCCGCAGATCTTTCCTCACCTCCGTTCCCCACCGGCCCGGGCCCCATCCTCCAGGAACTTCTGTGGGCCGGTGGGCTGTCCCCTCCTCCGCTCCCCTGGGTCCCTTGGGCGCGCCTGCCCCTCCCCGCGCCTTTGTTCCCGAGGAGCCGCCTCGGGCAGTCCCCTGGCGGTGGCGACGGGAGCATCCCGCGGGCGCCGCACCCCGCACTCGCCGTGCCGGCCCCGCCTCCGCCCCCGCGCCCTCTCCTGCCGCTCGTGCCCGCCCCTTCGTCTCCCCCCCACTTTCCGGCAGCTACGCGGCTGCGGCGCGGGGTGAGTCGGGTGGGCACTGCCGGAACCGGGGCGCGGACCCAGGCGGCGGCGTCGCGGAGGGCGGCAGGAGGGCCCCGCCTCGGCCAGGCGCGGGCTTTCCCGCGGCGAGCGCGGCTCCGGAGGCTGGGGCGCGACTGCCAGGTGTGCGCGTGGCGGCGACGGCGGCGGCGGCGGGCAGGGGAAGCCGCTTTGTGCCCGGCGAGCCGCGGCCGGGGTGCGCGCGTGCGCGCCGCGGTGACGGTGCGCGCGGCGGGGCGGGCGGCCAGGGCAGCCCGTCGCCGAGGAGGAGGGGGCTCGCTGCCGGATGGAGAAGGGGGACGCCGCCGCCGCGGGCACACGGGCCGAGAGAGCCGCCGCGACAGACTGTTGCCATTCCGTCCACGTCGAGGAGTGAGCCCCGGGCGCCGGCTTCACAGAAGGTCAGCGGATTCGGGGCTGGGTGGTAATCCCGTAGTCAGCAGGGATCAGGACGCGAGTCCTGGGTGGGTCTGAACCCAGGGTGGAATTGGGGTGTATGTTGTGAGTGCAAATGCAGGTGTTTGCAAAGAGAAATCAGCTCGTGTGGACGCGTGTGAGCCCTGCGCTGCGATTCCACGGATCAGTTCAGCGTAGTGGGTTGTTTGGGAGGCGGGGTGACTGTCCTCAGACATCCCTACGGGTGGGTCATGGCGCACACACATCCTGTATGGAGTGTGTAGCTGACCGAGGTGGAGAAGCTGACCGAGGTGGAGCTCAGAGGTGGGGTGTTTACAGGTGGTGGTGAAAGGAAAAAACCAGGACCCCCAGGAGGACCCTGTAGCTAGGCTGGGTTGGTTTGTTTTTTTCCGAAAGGACATAAACCCCACCCCATGCCCGCTCCAACCTGTGCCTGTTGCAGGGAGGGGAGCTAGGATGGTGGAGTGCTGTCTGAGAGGTCTTTGTGGACCTTTGGGGCCGGGCCAGGATCATCAGCCTGATGCTCATTTCTGGAGGCCCTGGTGGATGAGCTTGGGGTGCCTGCCTTGGGTGGGGGTCCAGGGCACGCTGGGTGTCCTGACCTGGGAGCTGGTTGAGGAGGACATCCTTCTTTCTCCTCATCTGTTTTCTATAGCTGCTCTACACCCTTCTTAACAAACCAAAGGGCATTTATATGCAAGTGGGGTTTGGGCTCTGAATGCGGGGATCTGCCTCTGCTGAGTGGCCCCCATCGGAGCAGCCTCCATAGGGAATAATAGGGTTGTCCTGGGCTGGGCGCCAGGTCCCTCTGGTTCTTTTCATGCTTTGTGACCCTGGGGCTGTCCCTTAAGCCCCAGGCGCCTCAGTTTCCCATGGAGAGGGGAGAAGGCACCGCCCCGCCCCGTTCTTCCCGCTGCAGAGTGAGGAGTAAACAGAGAGCTCACAGCTGCCTGGGGCTGGGAGGCTGGGAGTGACTCAGGGCATGTGAGGTCCCCAGCAGTGTTTTCCCACTGGAAAGTCCCAGCACATCTTTGAGACCTGGGCAGGAGTTGGGGGAAGCTCTGCCCTCACCTCCAAGCGAGTGTGTTGGATTTTCTGAGTGTGGGGCAGGGTGGGTATCTGCTAGATCTGGCTGCTCAGGCTTCCAGAAACTACCTCAGGTTCCCCCTCCTTTCTAAGATGTTGAGGACTGGGGAGGGGGCAGGGTGTGGGAAGGATTGGATGGGATGGGGGACTTAGAGTCACCAAATTTCTGGGCAGAGGCAGTTGCTAAAGTTGAGTAGGGCCAGGGCACAGCTAGCTGGGAATCCCGCTCAGCCCAGGCTGTTAGGCGATTTGTCGGGAGGTGGCCTCAGTTCCAGAGAAGATGACCCTGCTGCTGCAGGCATCCCGTCCCCACGCCGACCATGATCCTGTCTGGATCAAGTGTGGCTGAGCCACTGTGGTTCAGAGTGACTTGAACCTCGAGGGAAGGGGACCCCAACATGGATGGTGGTGGCAGCAGCAGAGCAGACCTGGGTTGCATCCCAGCTCCACCACTCTCTGTGTTTCCACCTGTGTTCCCCCAAAGCAGAACCCGAGGATGCATTCTTTTTATCTTACTACCTCTCTGTCCTGGGAGGTCTCCTGAGAAGCCTTACGGGATGCGTTTCAGAACTGCCCTGTTGGGGAGAGAAACAGGGACGTGTGCATCCATCAGCTCTGTTCCGTCCGTGGACATTAACTCCCGCGTGCTTCCAGGCTGCACGTGTGAGGCCCCAGTGGGTTCGTGTGGGCATCCCGCACTGCGGCTTCAAAGACGGTCCCGCTGGGTCCTCGAAGAAGCATTGCCATGTGTGCTCTCAAAGCCTGCAGGGAACCGGTCATTGCAGAAGTCGCTGGAGTAAGAAGTGGGATCGAGAGGGTCTGAAGTCCACCCTGAGGTGTCCGACACTGCATGACCTTGGGAAAATTTCCTATCTTCTCTGAGCCTCAGTTTCCTTATCTGGGGGTTACGGGTATTAAATAAAATACTACTAAGTTTTTGAACATGGTGGTGGGTCCATAGCGAGAGCTCTGTGAATGGAATATTTCTGTATATTTGGGAAGACAGCACCTTCTGGGTGGCCCAGATATTCATTCACTTAAGTGGAGGAGGGGGCTGGATTAGGTGACCTCTAAAGACCCCCCTCCTAGTCAGAGACTGTTGGGCTCAGGGGCCAGACACCTGACCTGGTCATTTCCTCCTGGAGCTGTGGCCCAGTCTCCCAGAACCCCTGAATGGCTCTGCTTCGCATTCTGTGGATTTGAGGTAACAATGCCAGCTGCTCATATGTGCCTTTCCCTGGGCTCTGTCCCCTGGAGGACACGGGAGCCTGGAGAGTGGGCAGAGGGGCGAGGGGAGCAGGCAGCTCAGAAGCAGGTGTTTGAAGGACGGGTGGCGAGAGGGCAGATGCTGGCGTTTGGAGCTGGCAGATGGTCGTGGGCACTGGTCTGGGCCACAGTCAGTGGGGAGGACAGGGCACGGGGTGGGGGAGGGCGAGAGAAAATGAACAGGAAGGGAGGGGAGAGCGGGTTGGCAGAGAGTGGCCCAGACTGATGGCAGAACCGGGGTTGTGGGGTGAGTCGAGGATTGGGGGGTGTCTGGAGTGGCAGGGACAGGCTGGGCCGGTGGGAGAGCGACGAGGTGGTGTGAGGGAAGGGACGGCACTGGTTGAGGATTAGTTGGGGGGGGGCCCTAGGGCATAAGCCGGGGCAGGTATCCTATTTCAGGGTACAGCACCTATAAGCTCCCTCCTCTTCCTTTTTCCAGTGCATCTACCTGCTCCTCCTGGGCCACCACCCACGTTGGCAGGTGAGGTGCTGTCAGCAAACACTTGGGTCCCGTTGTGAGCGGTGATTGGAGAAGGCGAGGATGTACCTCTGCCAAGACCCATTGCCATGGTACCACGGTGACCCTTGTCTTCCTATCCTCTCCCATCTCTGGGCAACGTGGCCCTCCCCAGGGGGAGGTTGTACAGTGGGGAAGGTGTCCAGCTGCCTCTTGCTTATGCAGGAGCAGCTCAGGCTGGCAATACAAAGGTCATGGTGTCCATCCTTCTGCCTTCAGGCAAGGTCACACCTAGCCTAGGCTGGGTGGTTGCAACAGCTACTGTCTTCATTTACAGTCATTTAAAGACTCCTCTGACCTCTGTAATTTGGGACTCCTTTTGTTTTTAATAAGTTTAGTAAAAAAAAGAATCAGTAATGCCAGCTTATCCATCTCCTCCCTTTTTATTATTTTATTTTATTTTATTTTATTTGGCCGCGCTGTGACATGCAGGATCTTAGTTCCCTGACCAGGGATTGAACCCGTGCCCCCTGCAGTGGAAGCGCAGAGCCCTAACCACTGGACCACGAGGGAAGTCCCTCCTCCCCTTTTAAAGAGCCAGATGACACTCTCTTCTTGCCCACACCTTTTTCAATGCCTTGGTGCTTCTCTAGTGAGAAGTTCTGGATCATGTCTGATCTCAGTCTGCCATGCTACACTTTCTTTTTGTTGTTGTTATTGTTTGTTTTTTTTACTGTGTTTGCCACCACGCTTTAGGCCTTATAGGTAAGTTAGAAAGAGATTCCAGTCTATCTTCTCAAGATGCAAAGTGGCCACTGGGGCTCCCAAGGCAGGTGGGACACCAAGGCAAGGACAGTGCTCTGGGGAGCCTGGCCTGAGACCTGGTTTGGGTTCTGAACTTGCTCCTGCTCTCCGGGCTGGCTGGTGTTCCACCCCCTCCCCTAGTCCAGATCCAGGGCTGTCAGCCTCCTTCCCGGGTCATGCTGGGTGCACTAGCTGGGCCCTACCAAGTCTGGGTCAGCAGATGGCATCAGGTATGGGCACCTGGGGGACCCTGCCAATGAGATGACTGGTAGTGAGCAAGAGCTGGAGGGGAGTGACAGGCAGTCAGGCACAGTGAGGTACACCTGTGCGTGCGTGTGCATCTGTACACGCGGGTCCCTGGAGGGCGTGTTGCTGGATCACTGTGTCTGCACATCTCTGGGTGGTTACCTGTGGGCCTCTGAGCATGTCTCTGTGTGCATTGTGCTGTGCCCCGGCTTATTTGTTTTCTTTTCTCTGGGTATGTGAGTTGGCCACGACCCGGCGCTCTCCAGGGTGCTTGAGGGTGTGCAGGTCTGATGGCTGGTGATACTTTACCCAGCAGGATTTCCTGGCCCCCTGAGGCCCCTGAGTCTTCTGCCCTGCCCAGCTCTGCCCTCTTTCCGGGATTCCTGTCCCTGTCCCTCCCTCTGCCTTGAGGAAATTGCTTCTCCCCCACTGGCTGTGTGGGTGCCCACTGCTGTTCAGGTGGGGCCTGGGGAGAGACAACCAGTCCCATCTCCAGCCCCATCCTTCAAGCTCTGAGCTGAGGGTGATGGGTGGGTGAGCCCTGGGTGGAGGAGATGAGTCAGGACGGCTGCAGCGGGTGGCAGGCTATGAAGCCAGGCTATGTGTCAGTATCTTCAGGGAGGTGTGTGCACCCCCATCCACTTCACCCATCCTCAGGGGCTTGGGCACCAGTGCAGCAGTGGAAAGGCTCCCCCACCTCCACTGTCCATATTCTCTTCCCTCGTAGCCATGCCTGGCAGTTTCTGATGGGGAGCAGAATGGCCTCTGAGGCTCCAGGCATCCCACTGGCAGCCTTGGCCTCAGCATAATCATTTAAATTTATGGATCTCTTCCTGTGCCAGGCCCTGAACTCACAAGATACATGTATTAGCTCATTGGCTCCTCAGAACAATCCAATGAGGTGGCTTCTGAAAGCATCCCCATCTTATGAGGAAGTGGAGGCTCAGAGAGGCTGGGTCACTTCCACAAGGTCACACAGCTAGTAAGTAGTGGAGCCAGGACCTGAAGCTGGGTCTATTCTTGACACTTGTTGCTGTGCCCTCCACTCTTCACAAAGCTGCATCCATCTCATCCTTACAGTCTCTCCTTCAGAGAGGCCGACTCAGATCATCCCCTCTAAACAGAGCTCCCCACCCACCCCCCACTCCCCTTTGGATCACATCACCCTATTGTAAATACCTGTTGTAAAGTTATCCCTCTCTTGTCCTCCACCTCCCCACCCCTAGTCCCCCCCAGGGATTTGTCTGTCTTGTTCACTGAAATACCCTCAGCACTAGCAGAGAGCCTGGAACAAAGTAGGGATGTGATAAACATTTGATGAATGGGTGAATGATTGAATACATGAAGGTATGTCTGACTCCAGACCTAAGCTCTGTAGCCCTTCTCTACATTGTCTTTCACAGCAGGGACCACTGCAGGGTGGCCGGGAACACAGCTCTGGAGCCAGCTCGCCTGGTTCACTGCTCTGGTTATCTGATGCTGCATAATAAACCGTCCAGAAGCTTATGGCCTGAAACAACAGTGATGTTTATTTTGCTCAGGAATCTGCAGTTTGGGCAGGGCTTGTGGGGATACTTGTATCTGCTCTGCCATTGTCTTCTGGGGTGGCTCAAAGTCCAGGGGCTGGGATTGTCTGAAGGCTCAGCTGCTCACATGTCTGGCATTTGGTGCTGGCTGTTGGCATGAGGTCTTAGTTCCTCGCCACACAGGCCTCTCTGGGTGCCCCCTCTGTGTGCTAGTTTGGGCTTCCTCACAGTGTGCTGGCTGGATTAGGGGCAAGAAAGAGCCAGACAGAAGCTATTTCACCTTTTCTTACCTGGCCTTGGAAATGATGCAGCTTCACTTCTGCCAGGGTCACAGATCCACCGGGATCCAAGAGAGGGGAACGTATACCCCACCGCTTAATGGAAGGGTGTTAATGTCACAGGGTAAGAAGAGCATGTGGAATGGGGATATATTATGGGATGGTGGGGCCATCTTTGGAAAATACAGTCTGCCACAGCCACTTCTTCGGAGTGTGACCTTGAGCAAATTACTTAGTCTCTCTGTGCCCCAATTTCTCCATCTGTAAAGTGGGAACACCATCAGTATGTATTGGGTTATTTCGTACTCATTGGGTTATTTAGCGGTGACTACACTTCTACCCACGGATCCCCTTGGCCTCAGGTAAGGCATTGGTCCAGGTTTTCACCGAGCTGCGGGTTCCAGCCCCAGTTCCACCCCCAACTCTCATGTAATACAGGAGGCACCTACCTGTGCAGAGTCCTTCTGAGGGTGGGGCCGGTGATGGGGAAAGAAGAGGGGACCCTGAGTGGAAAAGGCCTTTTCTGTCTCCTTTTATCATGTGATTCTAAGTCAGCCCTGCTCCCTTCAAAGGGGCAAGAGACAGGGTTGGTGGAGATGCCACGAAGCTGGGACTCCAGCAGGATTCCTCTGGGTCTGGAGGCACAGATCCCATGAGGACCCCCATCTTTATCCAGGGAAGTCAGGGTAAATGAACATGCTGTGTTTGAGGTGCAGGCCTTTTTTTGTGTGTAGCTCCCTCCTTTTCTCTGTTCCCCCTGCCTGCCTCCATCTGAGTCACTGTTCATCTGCCAGAAGAATGACTCCCCAGCCTGGCTTGCCCGGCCTGGGGAGGAATCTCAGGGTTTCCTTGTCCTGGCCCAGGTTGGGGTACTCCTCAGCTGGGCATTGGCAGGGAGCCAGGGAAAATCTAGGGGTTTGCTGGAGCCCAGCCTGGCTGTATCTCACATCTAGCACTGCCCTCATTCTCTATAGAAATGGCAGAATTGTTAAAAACAGAGGCTCTGGGTTTGAATTCTGCTGCTGCCACCTGCCAGCCCTGTGACCTTGGGCACATCTCTTAACCTTTCTGAGGCTCCATTTCCTCACCAGGATGGAGCACATGGTTATGGTAAGGATTAAATGAAATCAAATCATGGCGTAACTGGTTCATGGAAAATAGTCAAGAAATGTTGGCAGTTATTCTTTATAGATGAACAAAGTGAGGCGGAGGGAGTTTAAGCGATTTCCCCACAGCCACATTTAACGTCAGAATCAGGGCTGAAACCCATGTGCTCTGACACCAGGTGGTTGTTGCTTATCTCTTGCCATACAGAGAATTCCTCCATCCCTCAATCCCTTTTGCCAGGGGGCAGTATGGCTGCCATCCTAGAAATACAAGCAAGAAGATGCCCCCTTTTCCTCCTTGCACTACCCAGACTTGCCTGTAGAGAGCGCCAACACCTACCTTCTCTCCCATCTGGGGAGGGAAGTATCCAGGTGAGGCTCTGCAGTAGTAGGGGAGGGTGGGGAGTGACACAGCTGAATGGGGGAGAGCGAAGAGCTGGCTTTGTGATCTCCTTTAGACAACTCCTAGTTCCGAAGCTTTCCTACAGATAACTCCAGGGCCCCCAAAGATAATGGGAGTATCCTAGTGGATTTCATTCCAGTGTTTCTCACTGGATTAGAATCATCTGGGGAGTTTGTTAAAGATGCAGATTCCATGACCCTACCCCAGAACGATGGGATCCGAATTTTAGCCATTGCACTGGCTAACAGGTCTACAGATCTGTGCCAGACACTGCTCTGAAGGCTTCACCTGTATTAACTCATATACCCCTCCCAACAGCCCTATGAGGCAGGTACCATTAGTGTCCCCATTTTATAGATGGGGAGTCTGGTCTGAGGCACAGAGAGGTTGAGGAACTTGCCCAAGTTCACACAGCTTGCAAGGAGCAGGGCTGGGGTTTGAACCCATGCTATTCAAGCCCCAGGTGGTTCTCACACCTGGAGCATGTGAGAACCACTATTTTATAACACTGGGCCCGTCCCCTTTCTTGCTTCCTTTTACTTTTATTTGTCGTTATTTTAAATAGCATTTATTGTGTTTTTCTAATTATAAAAGCAAAACCTGCTTATTTCAGAAAACTTAGAAAGTTCAGGAAAGCACAAAGAAGAACAAATCATGATCTTTAATCTCACCTCCTGAACGATATAGTCCTGAGCATATTAGTTAGCCTGTTGCATTCTGTTCAGAGACTTACTGTACCTTGTTTGCCCTGGCATCACATATGCAGTCGTCCCTCAGTATCCTTGGCAGATTGCTTCTGGGACTGCCCCCCACCCCGCTCCCCCCCAGTATACCAAAATCCTGTGATGCTCAAGTCCCTTATATAAAATGGTGTCGAATTTGCCTATAACCTATGCCATTCTCCCTTATACTTTATTTTTTAAATTAAAAAATAATTTAAGATTATACTCCATTTAAATTTATTATAAAATATAGTTTATACCTCTTAATTCTCTACCCCTATCTTGTCCCCCACCACCTTCCCTCTCCTCACTGGTATCCACTGGTTTCTTCTCTGTATCTGTGAGTCTGTTTCTGTTTTGTTATATTCATTCCTTTGTTTTATTTTTAGATTTGAAATATAAATGATAACAGTCTTTCTCTGTCTGACTTGTTTCACTAAGTGTAATACCTTCCAGGTCCACCAAGTTGTTGCAAATGGCAAAATTTCATTGTTTTTTTATGGCTGAGTGGTATTCGATTGTATACATATACCACATCATCTTTATCCATTCATATGTTGATGGTCAGTTAGGTCTCCCATATACTTTAAATCATGTATAGATTACTTATAATACCTAATACAATGTAAATGCTATGTAAATAGTTGCCAGCATGGCAAATTCCAGTTTTGCTTTTGGAATTTTATGGAAATTTTTTTCCCGAATATTTTCTATCTGTGGTTGGTTGGCTGAGGTGAACTGTATTGTTGAGAGATGTTGTCTTTCTCTAACCTACTCCTACTGTTGGAAATTTAGATTGTTCCCAGCATTTCATAGTTAGGACAACAATGAGCTGGAGACCCTCAAAAGTACAACCTGGCACACAGCTCTGATTTTTTCCCCTTGGGATTTCTAGGTCAAAAGGTATGCATATTTATAAAAAACTTCCTATTGAAGCATAATATACATACAGAGAAGTGCACAGGTTGTAAGTGTGTAGGTTGATGGATTTCCACAGGCTTGACATACCCATGTAAAACCAACACCCAGATCCCCAAACTGGCCATGATCTGCACTCTAGAAGCTTCTTGGCATGAAGGTAAGGATTCCGACGTGAACTGTCAAATTTCCCCCAGCAAAGTGGTATATTGGTCTCCTTGGGGTTTTCTTACTTAAGGTTGAAAGACAAACTATGCTTAAAAGCAGAGTGGATGGGGAATTCCCTGGTGGTCCAGCAGTTAGGACTCTGTGCTCTCAATGCCGAGGGCCCGGGTTCAATCCCTAGTCAGGGAACTAAGATCCCACAAGACGAGTGGCGCAGCCAAAAAACAAAACAAAACAAACAAACAAAACAACCAGAGTGGATGGAAGAACCATCTGGAGTCAGATACTGAGAGAGAGAGAGACCTGGGTTCTACCTCTCTGGGGCAAGACAGACTTGCCTTCAGGGTAGAAGAGGTGACCTCAGGACCAGGGTCAGCAGTCAGTCTGGGCTCTAAATAGTTTAAGAAGGTTTTAAAGAAATGAGCTTCTGTAGCTTCCACCCCTCCCCTCCTCCTCTTCGTCTTCATCTTCTTTCTTCTTCTTCTTAGCAAACCATCTGTTTAACACTTTTTCTTTAAATTATAACATGTTCTTGGTAAAAAAAAAAAAAATCAAGCAGCACAGGAGGACATAAAGTGAAAAGGTTCTTCCCCCCACTTTTCCAGTTCCAGTCCCATTCTTCAGAGGTAACCAGTCTTGGACCATTGCTTATGTTTCCTTCCAGAAATTGTCTAGGCATATCTAAGAATTTATGTATTTATTTAAACTAATGGTATCCTATTATATGAGCTGTTCTGTCTTTTTTTTTTTTTTAATTTTATTTATTTATTTATTTTTGGATGCGTCGGGTCTGAGTTGCAGCATGTGGGCCCCCTAGGTGAGGTGCTCGGGCTCAGTAGTTGCAGCGTGCGGGCTTAGTTGCCCCGTGGCATGTGGGATCGAACCCAAGTCCCCTGCATTGGAAGGTGGATTCTTAACCACTGGACCACCAGGGAAGTCCCTGTTCTGTGTCTTTTTGTTTTTTAATTTTTTAATTTTTAATTTTTAAAATAAATTTATTTTATTTCTTTATTTTTGGCTGTGTTGGGTCTTCGTTGCTGCGCGCGGGCTTTCTCTAGTTGCAGCGAGCGGGCGCTACTCTTCGTTGCAGTGTGTGGGCTTCCCATTGCGGTGGCTTCTTTTGTTGCCGAGCACGGGCTCTAGGCGCATGGGCTTCAGTAGTTGTGGCATGCGGGCTCAGTAGTTGTGGCTGACGGGCTCTAGAGCACAGGCTCAGCAGTTGTGGCGCATGGGCTTAGTTGCTCCGCGGCATGTGGGATCTTCCTGGACCAGGGATTGAACCCGTGTCCCCTGCATTGGCAGGCGGATTCTCAACCACTGCGCCACCAGGGAAGCCCCGGTTTGTTGTTTTTTTAGTTTTTAGGGTATCTTTATGTAGTAACACATAAAAATCCTACCTCCTTCTTTTCAATGGCTACACAGTATTCCATTGTATGCTTGTTCCACAATATCGTGAAATGATGGTTATTTATGTTACTAATTGTATTTGCTATTATAAACAATGATATAGTTAACATCTGTGTGCATAGATCTTGTCAGCTTGTATGAGTTTACCAGTAGGATAAATCTCTTTTTCTTCTTCCTTTTTTTTTGGCCGTGCCACGAAAATTGTGGGATCTTAGTTCCCCAAACAGGGATTGAACCCGGGCCCTTGGTAGTGAAAGTGCAGAGTCCTAACCACTGGACCGCCAGGGAATTCCCCGGATAAATCTCTAAAAACAGAAGTGTTGGCACAAACAGTATGTGCACTTAATATTTTAATAGATCTTGCCAAATATCTACACACTAATGGTGGGGTGCCTGTTTCCTTACATCCTCACACCATTATCAAGGTTTTTTTTTTTAACTTATCTGATGGGTAAAAATACTTTATTATTATTTAAAAATAATTTAAAATAATGGTACATGTTGCAGCTTCTTTAGTTCACAACCACGTGTTGCTGGGAGTTCTCTTGGTAGACGGCGTTACCGAACAAATCAGAATAAATTGCACAACTGTCATATGTTGGGGTCCTGCTCTTGGAACCGAGTTTTCACAAGCGCTTCTCTTGTAATTTTTTTGGTCATCATCTTGCTTTTCAGAACTTGTGCAATGGGAAATTCAGTCTAGCCCTTGAGACAGCATGAGGGGGGAAGTGATCAGGGCACTGTAAATCACAATGCAGATGTGAGATGTCATTTTATCTCCATCCCAAGGTGTAGATTCCCAACCAGTGTGGGTCTGCTGGCTCTGAATACCATGGCACCCTGTCTTCCTGGAGATCAGAGTGTCCTTCTCTGCCACTGTGCTTTGTCCTCACCTGGTTTATCAAGGAAGCAGAGGCTAATCTAGCCTCCCCTTTGAGGCAAGGTCAACAGAAACCTCCAAAGAGCACGTGACCTGCTCAAGGTGATTCAGTGGTCGAGATAGGAGGAGAGCTGAGCCTTACGGGGTCGGTACTGATGCCAGCTTATGTTGTCTGGAGTGGGGGAGGATCCAGGCTGAATGATCTAGTGCCTGCTTCTCTCGGGACATCTGTTTCCTCAGCTTCCTGTAACTGCCTCATCCCCACGCCTGGGAAAGGAGCTTGTTTCATCTTTTACCTCCTGCTGGTGGCTGCGAGGACAGAGCTGCCGAAGTGGAGGAAACCACACTGTCTCTCCCTTCCCTCCTGCCCCCAAGGGACTGCAGATATGATGGAGGGGCTCCTGGCAGGGGCCTGGGCTGCCTCTCCTCCTCTGATCCCAGCCAGCTTTCTCCGCTCCACGTTTCTCTAAAATCCAGAGAACTGGGTGGGTTCCCTGGAGCTCTGTCCCGGGGTTGGGGCTCTGGTTGGTACTTGCTCCCTCAGCTGGACCAGAAATACCCACAGGCCTCCACCAGGGAAGCCAGGGCCTTGTGACTTGGTGACCCAAAGTGGGCCCTTCCTCTGTGGAAGGGCAAGGAGCAACCTCAGGTGAGAAGGACTCAGGCATGTGCTCTTTCCTGCTTCATTGTTGTTCTTTCCTGGCTGTTGAGCTGAGCTTTGCTTTCAGGGCCTTCGTTTCCCCATCTGTAAAATGGGCGTTGCATGAACTGGGCATTTCTGTAGGTTCCAGAGTCAGTGGGGCAGGTTTGATCTGATGATGCAGATCATTGTACAGAACAGTGGCTGAGAACTTGGGCTCTGGAGTCAGACCTGGCTCTGCCACCATCACACAGGTTCCTTAACCTCTCTGTGCCTCAGTGTCACCGTCTGTAAAATGGGGATAAAGTGGTGCTATCTCAGAGGTGGTTGTGAGATTGAAAGGTCAGTGCTGACCCATAGTCAACTCATAGTCACAGCGCTGCCCCTGGCCCCCCTGTCCCCATAGCTTGTCCTTATCTCCACCCTGACTGCCCACATGCTGAGTCAGCTGAGGTTTGGGAGGAAGCTGGGCTGTGCTTGGTGGGACAGGAGGGCTGGGCCTGGCACACAGCATGCTTCTCTTTTCTCTTGACTTGCAGTCCTTCCCAGAGAGCCGTGGACTCCTCGCTGCCCACCTCCACCCAGAAGAAGAACAGAGGGGTCAGAGCAGGGGCAGCTGGAAGCTGCGTAGGACCGAGGGAGGGGGTGGAATCATAATAGATAGTACATATAACAGCTCCGGTAATGGTATGGGAGCCCTGTGCTGTGTTTACGTTCATTTATAGTCTTGTGAGGTTGGTGGCAGCCACCCCCTATTATGGAGGAGGAAACTGAGGCCTAGAGAGGTTAGGTAAGTTGCTGGAGGTCACACAGCTCCAAAGCTTGGGAGCCTGAGCACTGAGGAGAGGAGAGTGGATGAGGCTCTAGAATGGCTCTCACCTCCCTCCCGAGCTTATGCAGTAAAATTGAAAGCTATCTGGGAACTTCCCTTCTCTTTCTCTGGGCCCTTACTCTGGGGGGCGAAGAGGGCACCGGCCCTTCTGGACTCTCAACTTCAAGTCCAGGCTGTGAGTTCTGTGCCCTTCCTGCTGATGCAGCCAGGCCATTGCCGCTCCTTGGTCAGGTGTCTGAATCCCATGACTCCGTGTCTTTTGTGGCTGCCGTGCAAGGTGGGAGAATCCAGCCTGGTCTTGAAATGCTCCTCCCTGCCTGGTCCTTGGGCTGCCCTTCTGACCTTCAGATGCTTGGGCTTGGGCCTGTGTCCCCTCTGGGTCTGTGAACATTTGGCCCAGGTGGCCTCCTACCTGGGTTTTATCTGGGTGTCTTTGCAGACTAGGAGGGCCTGAATCAGAGCATCTGTCAGCTGTGTCTTCCCCTAGAATATGTTGGTGGTCAGCAAGCACACATGGTCACATGTGTGTACAGATAAGAATAGATAAGACGGAAGGCCGGAAGTGCCCAAGCTTGCTGTGACTGCAGCCCCTCCTCTCTCTCCCACATGGAAGCGTGTCAGATGATGTGCTCCAATGATGGGCTCACTAGGAACTCCCTCTAATTGATAAAAAAAGTAAGTACTTTGCAAAAGGAATGTGGGTTATTAGTTATTAGTAACGCACATGACGCCTGGGCTGAGGCTGTGAGCCGTTTCTGGCTTACCCTGGTGCTCCATCCTGTGGTTCAGCAACCCTGGGGAGGAGAGGGGGGAAGCATTGAGGGAGTGAGTCCCGTTGGGTCCGATTAGGTCTCCCGCCCACTCCCAAACCAGTCACTGCAGCCAGGAGGGTGAAGCCCTGGTTGGCCAGGCCTGGCCAGGTGTCCCCCCTGGGGGCAGATATGGAGCACAGAGCTGTCTTGCTCAGAGGGAGGCCAAAAGGATGCAGGACAGGCAGGACCCGGGGTGTCCATGGTACCTGCTGAGCATCTCCTGAGTGTGGGGTGGGTGCAGTAGGGGTGACAGATCTGGGTGGAGTGGACGTCCAGCGGGAAGCCGGTGGTCTATGCAACCCTAGGGAGTGAACCACTTGATCCTTCCTTTTCTGATGAAGGTGAGGGTGGAGGGTGCAACCTGAACCAAGGACCACCAGGCTCCTGCTGAGCAGCCAGCTGCCCTGGAGCACAGGACCCCACACTTGCCACCCCTAGCCCTGAACTCGGTCAGGACCCTGTGCTGCCCCCATAGGGCCTGAGGCCCCTTGTGTCCCCTGCAGCGGAGGAGTCAAGAAAATAAAAATGCCTGTGCCCTTTGTCCACAACGTGGGGGTGGCCCTCTGGCACCACAGCGCGGACCTGACTCCCAGCTCCGGGGAAGGTGGGCCAGTGGGAAAGGCCAATGGTGGAAGCTTCTCCACTGCTTGGGAGGGGCGGGGACCTGGCACCCCGCCTGTGACCCTCTACCCTAGGCTGCTGTATGTATGTGCTGCCCTCTTCTACGGGGCTCTCATTAGTGAGCACCTACCGTGTACCAGGCATGGTCGGCACTGGTGCAGACAGAGATTAGGACTAGCCTGTGGTTCCAGTGAGAAAGGCAAAGACGTTGCCATCGGTGCCACCTGTCACCTCTGCCACTGCCGGCAGGAGCTCGGCACTGCTGACCTCTGTCTAGACTCTCAAGGGCATCTGAGCAGTACAGATCTGTGCCTGTGCCTGTGCCTGTGTACATGAGGGCGCCTTGTAGGCGTGTGTGCGATCTGAGCGTGCGCCTAGGTGTGTGCACATGTATGATGTGTGTGTGTGAGCGTGTGTTTGTATGGGGAGTTGTATGTGTATGAGTGGATGTGCGGGTGTCTTTGTAAACGTCACATGCACGCACCTGCACGTGAGCATGCAGTACCTGCGTGCACGTGTGTGCCGGCGTCTGCTGATGTTTGTGAGCACGTGTGCGCCTAGGTGTACCCGTGGGTCCTGTGCGTATATGTGTGCACGTGTGTGTGCCCCTGGGCCCACGTGGGTGCACGTATACTTGTGTCCACATGCGTGCACGTGTGGGGCAGGTTTATCTGGTACAGTGGAGGCAGAAAGGCCAAGGTCCCGCCTCCGGCAGCCCCAGGGAGTCGGTGTGGGCCCGCGTCGGCCCGGCTCCCTGAGCCTTCCAGCCAGGTCTCTCTCCCCCTCCCAGGCACAATCATGGGAATCCTCGGGCCTCCTTGGGTTCCGGGCAGCCTGGGCTGTGTGCGGCAGAGCTGCCAACCCCGGGCTGTGGTGCAATCTGCCGGCCGAGCCCCTTCCGGAGCTGCGGGTTCCTCTGGGCGTGGGGAAGCTGCCCTCTGCGACCTCCCCTGCCTGTCTTGGTGCGTCCTGGGGGGCAGGACACCCCTCCCACCCCGCGGCCTCACCCACAGGAAGCCGGGCTGGGGGGCAGGCGCTGGGGGAGGTGCCACGCCGGGCGCCCCGCCCTTTGCCGGTGGCTGTCGACCCCGCTGCTCCGAGGCCGCAGCAGTCTTGCCAACAGCCCCGGGGGCATCGCTGGACCAGGGGCCCCTCCGTCACAACCATGTTTGGCAGGAAGCGCAGCGTCTCCTTTGGGGGCTTCGGATGGTGGGTAACAGATGGGAGGGCGGGTGAAGGGGTGGGAGCGAATCTGGCCGTGAAGCCCGGTTGAGCCTGTGGCTGCGACCTGGTCTGTAGGGGGCAGTGGGGGGGTACTTTCAGATGCTTGGCGGGATGGAGATGGACGATCCTGTGGGGGGAGCACCAGGCTTTTCCTCACTGTCCCTTGGGTAAAATCTTCTAGGGAATTCAGAGGTCGGAGCTGGAGCCAGTGTGAGTGTGACTCTGACGGGTGAACGTGGGCCTCTGTGTCATGTGTTTCCATATATGTGTATGTGCATCTGTGATGACTGTGAACACGTGTGTATCTGGGACTGTGTGTTTAGGTGTGCACGTCTGTGCGGCCGGGTGTGAGGTGTGTGCCTGGCTGGGTGGGTGTGCCGGCGCGTGACCATGTGTGCACTCTGCGCTTCTGAGCGGATGCCGGTCTGCGCCTCGGAGCTTCTGGACCTGTGTGTGCTCTTGTCTGTGCATGTGTGTTATGCTCCTGTCTGGGTCATCTCTGTGACTTCGTGGCCGGGAGAGTGTGTGGCATGCTCGGCCTTTGGGCTGTCTCCTCTCTGCAGGGGTGAGCAGTGAGAGGAGGGGGCAGGCCTGTCGCCAGGGGCCCCTCCCTGCCCTCCCCCTACAGCCAGTCTGAGCAGCTGGGGCTGTGCCCCAGCGTCTTGCCTGACCCTCTGGGCCACCTTTTGCTGCTAAGTTTCTGTCTGGGACAAAGGAGAGGCTCTTTCCTCCCTATGGGGCCATAAAGTGGGGAAACTGAGGTCAAAGACTTGTCTCTGGTTACCAGCTGCTGGCAGCTTCTCCTCAGCTGGGGAACGGGGTCTAGTGGTTTTCATTATCAGTTTCCTTTCAGCTTCTAGGCTTGGAGCATTGTCAAAGAAGAGGTTCCCACTGCTGAGGCGGGGAGGGTGGCCAGGGCTGTCCTGGTGTGGAAGCTGGGTGGCCAGTAGTGGGGGGCATAAGAGGTGAAAGAGAGTGGGAGGGAGCACAGGGGCTGCAAGACATGGGATGGCAGAGCTTCCTGGTGGGGCTGGAGGGTTAGGGTGGCTATCATACGGGGATGGCTTTCAGCAGGGAAGGGATCTTGCAGTTGTTTGAGGGCTAAATTACAGATTCCTAGAGCCCTGGTCCACACCAGACAGTGAAAAGAATCTTGGGGGTGGTATTTTTGGAGCTCCGTTGGATGCCAGGGTGGTTGTCCACTAGCATTGGTGGACAAGGTGATGAGAGTGAATGGGATGGGGCAGGGGAGAGAGGAGAGAGATGGCACCTGGAAGAACCTGGGGACCTTGGTTTCCTGAAAGGGAAAAGCTCAGTGTCACAGCGCTGCCCTATCTCCCCATCTCAGCCCTGCCAAGCCACAGACCCTGCCCTCCGAGGCCACACCCCTGTGGGAGCCCGGTTGACTGAGTAGGTGTGGACGTGGGTCCCGGGACCGGGGCTGCTGTGGCCCAGAGTGTGACCCAGAGAGTTGGTGGGTGGCTGGTGGCGGGTGGTGGGGTGAGAGGGCATGCTGGGAACCCTGGGTTAAGGAAGGTGCTGCTACTCTTCTGCTCTTTGAGGAACCCAGATGGGACACTTCCTCTCTCCAGGTCTCAGTTTCTCCATGTGTAAATGGGGAATTTCTGCCTTACCCACAACGAAGGGATGTTGTAAGAATTTAAAAAGATTCCTAGGGAAAATATAAAATGTAAGGGCTTATGGATAGGGCTTCCAGTTGGGTTGCTCTGGGTGACGGATGTTAGAGCAGAGTGCAGGGATCTGCTCCTGGGTCCACCTTACTCCCTTTCAGTGAGTTGAATGGGAGAGGAGGAGGGTCTCCATACCAGAGGGGGTTAGGAACCCAATGAGACCCCTGGGGGCCTCGTGGAAGCACCAAGGAAGGGGCCCAGGGGGCCCGTGGGGAAGAAGCTGGGAGGAGGGACCTGGGCCAGGAGCCTCGGGTGTGGCTTATTTTGCTGTTGGGATCAGAAGGTGCTGGGAGTTTACTCAGGGTGGAAGGATCCCACCCCCCAGCTCAGGGGCTTGGTGCTGACTCGTGATTGCTGGGGCAGCTCTGCGTCCTCACCGTGTGGCCCCTGACACGGCTCCCCTCCTCCCTGGGGCCCCAGTAGTTGCGTGTATGGGGAGCTTGTGGCAGAGCTGAGCCGCTGGACAGAGGTGGCTATAAGAACTTTCCAGGGTTTCAAGCCTCCTGGAGGTGGTGGTGATTTTGGTGGCATTAATGGCAATGATGACATGGCGCAGTGGTGACACTGATGGTGATGTGACCCTGGTATTTGTGACCCCCTAAACAAGAGGAGACAGAGAGTGGGAATCTCGCCTACCTTTCTGTCTCTGGAGAGAGGAAGGGGCCTCTTTTACCAGCCATAAGGGCTGACATATGCAGAGGGTAAAAATAGAAGCCTAGCAGCCCTGCCTTGTCTTCCAGCAAGGGTGGGCGCAGGCTGGGGTAGAGTTGCTGGCTGCCAGGACAGTCTGCCGCAAACGTGATCTTCCGGGCTCTGAGCTCCTGTGCCCGACAGATCCCACCTCCTGTGCACCCTGGTGCCTGCTGTCAGGTTCTGTCTCAGGAGTGGCTTATGCCTTCTTAGAGGAACTGGCAGCTCCCAGAGCAGGAGGGTCCCTAGTGCTGGAGGTTGTGGCATCTTTCTAAAGCAGAATCCCAGGCAATATCCACGCATTGATTGTCTAGCCGCTGTGACCCATGAGGCTGGGTTGCAGAGTCCTCTTGTGGAGCTTGGGTAACGAAAGGAGAGATGGCATACAAAGTGCTTTAGATCCCTGGGTCTGGAGTCAGATACTGGGATCCAGACTGGGCCAGTGATTGTATCCTCCCGAGCCTGTTTCCTCATCTCTAAAATAAGGAGAATAACAGGACCCATCTCACTGGGTTATGAGTGGCTCCAGCCCTCCCAGAGCTCCCAAGTCCTCCCTTTCTGGGCTGGAGGAGGACTTCCTTCCTCCTGAAGCAACATTGTCCAGGACCCTGAAGGGCTGGTGGTCTGGGCTGGCCCCGGGACCTGTCCCCTGCAGGTGCTAGGTGGGAGCCTTCAGCCCTGGCACTGACGGAAGCCCTTGCTTTTCTCTTGGCAGGATCGACAAGACCATGCTGGCGAGCCTGAAGGTCAAGTAAGTAGCCACTTCCTGTTACGTAAAGGTCAGAGGTAACGGCAGATAGAGCTCTTCTGGGGCCCTTATTTCCCTCCTGGTTGTGGAAAACGTGAGCGGGACTGTTGCATTTGTCAGATTCTCCGTCTCAGTCCAGGGGCTTGTGGACTTGGAGGAGGCTGGACTGAGCTCTTGATTCCTGAAGTATCCGGGAAAAGGCAGATGCTGGGAAGCAAGCAGGGAGACCAGTGTGGTGGAAATGTGTACGGCAGTGAAACTTTCAGGCCACAACTCAAGGGTATAAGAAAGATAATTGTATTTTCCATCACTTTAATTTTTATATTTTAATTTTCCATCACTTATAATCATTTTATTTTTATATATAATTTTTATAGCCCCAGTCCCAAGAGGCTATTTTTTTTTTTTTTCTGCACTGCACAGCATGCAGACTTCCCTGACCAGGGATCAAACCCATGCCCCCCTGCAATGGAAGTGTGGAGTCTTAAGCACTGGACCGCTAGGGAAGTCCCAGGCTGTCTTTCTGACATTCCCACCTACCTGGAAAATTGTGCCACACAGTTCTAGGACCTGGCAAAACACCCCAGTGTGTGTGTGTTTGTGGGTGGTCAGTTGGTCATCGAGTCATCTATTACCAGACATCTGTCATCCTGATCAGCCTGGCCCTGAGGCTCTCTGAGAATTCCAGCACCAGATTCAGGGTCTGGGGATTGATCGTCTGCCTCAGTTTACCATGTGTCTGCTGGTCTGTCTGGGGAGCCCTGAGCAGACACCCCTTTGTCCTAGAACCTCTGACTGCCCCTGTCTCATCACCTTCGTTCTTTTCCCTCTGTGTTTCTGGCCAAACCATTCTGTCTGCATCTGGATCCTCTTTTCCCCTTGAGACTTAACAAAAGTCGGTTCCCAACTGCATCCCTCCCTTGGGCAATGAGTACTGACCAACCACCTTCTCCAATTAAGTGAGTTAAAAAGTAGGGAAATTTTAGGAGGGAAAAACAGCATTGGTCACTAGCTCAAAATATTATCCTGCCACATGTGAATTGGCTCAAGCATGAAAAATTCCTCTACTAAGTGTCCTCCTTTTCAGGCAGCCCCTCCTGCTTGTAACTCCCCCATCTCAGCTGAAAGATTTTCCAGGCTGGCCTCTCTCTGACATGCCATTTAGTTGCCAGCACTGACTGTGCATCTTCTGGGTACACTTCCCTGGGCAGAGCACAGCCAGTCTTGCGAGTTGGCATCTAAGGGGGGTCAAAACAAGGAAGCTTCCCACTCAGGTTTGTTTTGCTCAGAAGGGTGAGGGTGGGCAGTTAGCAGGGCAGGGATGGATGGAAAACTGTCCCTGCCCTCTGAGAGCTTTCAGTCTCTCTGCAGAGTTGATGCCAGGGATGTAGTGGGAGCAATCTTGGAAGACTGCCAGGAGGAGGTAGCTTCTAAAGTAGCTCTTAAAGATGGGGGGGGACAATGGGCCTGTCTGTGCCTCTGCTGATTGGCGTGGGGTGTGCATCAGGGCAGTCCAGCATTTAGGGCAAGTCACTCTTGGGCAAGACAGTTAACTTCTCTGGACTTCAGTTTCCGTATCCTTTGTCCAGTGGGCACCGCGATGTCTGGCCTTCCTAGAGCTTCCTATCTGCGTATTGCATGAGATGCTAGGTAGGAAGCTGAGTTACTAACGGGTGTAGAGTGGTCGGAGTGGGTTTTTTTGGTACCGTCTTGGGACATCTAGTTCAATTTCACAAGCGTTTATTGAGGGCCTGTTTGTTTTAACTAGTAAAGATGATACATGTAACCTGCAAAGGAACTAGTTACAAGGTGGAGTGAAGGGCTGGGGGCATGGGCCAGTGTTGAGACTGGGTCCCCAGTGGCCTCTCTGGGTACGTGGGGGACAGCCTGAGGTCTTAGGCCTTGGGGAGGTGGTGTTGAGAGGGTTGTTTGGGACAGTTTGTAGGACTGTGTTCCTACTTGTACTTGGTTAAGATTCTTTTGATTGCAGGAAACAAAAACCCAGTGTAATCTGGTTAAGCAAAAGATGGAGTTTATGGAAAAAAAATCCCAGGTGCCTCAGGGAACCCAAGGGGAGGAGGTGGAGCTAGAGCTCAGGGAGCGTTAAACAGGAACTGGAAATGCATCCCCATCAAAATCCCAGCTGCCTTCCTTGCGAAAATTGATAAACTGATCCTAAAATTCATATGGAAATTCAAGGATAATCTTGAAAAAGAAGAACAAAGTTGGAGGACTGTACCTCGTGAGTTCAAATTTACTACCAAGTGACAGTAATCAAGAGAGTTTGGTAATGGCATAGAGATAGACATACAGATCAATGGAATAGAATTCAGAGTCCAGAAATAAACCCTCACATTTGTGGTCAATTGATTTTCAACAAGTACAATATGTCATGACAATTCAATGGAGAAAAATAGTCTTTCAACAAATGGTGCTGGGACAACTGATGTCCACATGCAAAGGATGAAATTGAATCCCTGTCTCACACCGTATACAAAAATTAACTCAAAATGGATCAGAGACCTAAATGTAAGAGCCCAAACTATCAAACTCTTAGAAGAAAACATAGATGAAAATCTTTGTGGCCTTGGATAAGGCAGTGGTTTCTTAGGTATGACACCAAAAGCACAAGCAACAAAAACAACAAGAACAACAAATTGATTAATTGAACTCCTTCAAAATTAAAAACTTTTGTGTTACAAAGGACACCATTAGGAAAGTAAAAAGACAATGCACAGAATGGGAGAAAATATTTTCAAATCACATATCTGATAAGGGACTCATATCTAAAATATATAAAGAACTCTAACAACTCAATAATACAAAGACAAAAAGAATTTAAAAATGGGCAAAGACTCTGAATAACCATTTTTCCAAAGAAGTTATATAAATGGCCAATGAGCACATGAAAAGATGTTCAACGTCATTAGTCATCAGGGAAATGCACATCAAAGCCACAGTGAGATACTACTTCACACCCACTAGAATGACTATAATCAAAAAGACAGATAATAACAAGTGTAGGTGAGGATGTAGAGAAATTGGAAGCCTTACATGCTGCTGGTGGGAATGTAAAAGGGTGCAGCTGCTTTGGAAAACAATTTGGCAGTTTCTCAAAAGGTTAAACATAGAGTTACCGCATGACCAGCAATTCCATTCTTAAGTATACATCCAAGAGCAATGAAAACCTATGTCCATAGAGAAACTTGTACGTGAATGTTCAGAGCGACATTATTAATAATAGCCCCAAATGGAAATAATCCAAATGCAAAGATACAGTCTTCTTTTGGGGGTGATGAAAATGTTCTGGGACTAGTTCGTGGTAATGGTTGTACAACCTTGTGAATATACTGAAAACCATTGAATTATAGACCTAGAAATGGTGAATTCTATAGTAAATAAACTACATCTTAATAAAACTGTAAAAAAAAAAAAGAGGGAATCTGATTGGCCCAGCATGGTCCAATCAGTTTAGCTGGAGAGATGGGGTTTATGGATAAAATATGTCTGCTGCAGCCACCTCTCTCTGTGGGAGGGGTTAGTTCTCAGAGAAGAAGGATGAATTGTGGGCTGGGCAGATACCATAGGAGGTTTTATCCCGTCACCTGCATGACTCTTAGGACTAAAAGGAAGATCAGTAGCTGCTCCCTCATTCTCCTCCCCACTAATACCTAAGAAGAAATTCTGCCTGGGTGCCCAGGATATGGCTCTGCTTACTGACAGGTCCTTAGGCAGCCAACTGCATGTGCTAGGGCTCTTCCAGGTACCCAGATGCTGCCTTCCTTCGGCCTCTGCTGGGTGAGACATCTTTCTGTACTAATGCAGCCCATTGGCTTCTCCACTGAGCACCAGATACCCCTGGACTGCAGCCCATGCTCCCGATTGCCTCAGCTCCTTTCCCAGGGACCTGGTGTCCTTGACACGAAGAGAGTCAGCCATACAACTCCTGGAAGTGTCCCTGAGCTATGCAGCTCCGAAGATGGGGGTCTGGCACCACCATTATTGAGCACTTACTATGTGCTCACTTTTCATCACACAGTTTCCCTGAGGTTTCACAACCGTCTCGGGAAGCAGCTACCACTACTGTCTGCATTTTACAGAAGAGAAAGGGAGGCTTGGGAGGTTATGAAACTTGGTCAGGGTCATCAGGGAGTAGGTCATGCAGCTGGGATTTGAATCCAGTTCTGTACTTCATGGCTGGTTCAGTCCAGGCTGGAGCTAAATAGTTCTCAGCACCTCTCTCTGCCCTACTTTTCCACTCTTTTCCCGATTTAGATAGAGGGTCTGGTGCTTTGGCCCCAGAATGCACCCCTGCCTCCACAACACTGTGGATGGGAGGGCCCAGCCCCCTGCTGGAGGCCCAGGTTGAGAGGGGTCTGGGGTGCCTGAATGATGAAGACCCTCAGAGGCAAGGGGTGCTGGGGCCCTGGAGCCACACAAGAACACTGGATAAGGGGGTGGTGGCAGCACATACAGGAGAAAAAATTGGGAGGCGAAGACTAACAAATTGTTAACCTCTCCAAGCCTCAGTTTCCCCATCTGTAAAGTGGGAGGGTTGGACTGGTGCCCAGTCTGCTCTCTTCTACCTTTGACTTTCTGGGAGTTCACCTTCATGCCTTTTGTCCTTTTGCATTTCTCTCAGGACCTTGATGATGGTAGGTGCTCGCTGTTGACTAAGCAAATGCATGCACGAATGAATGAGTGTTTTTGAGAGCAGAGGTTCTGCATACTTCATCTCTGGCTCCCCAGAGCCTTACACCATGCTTGGCATATAGCAGGTTCTCAGTCTGTATTTGCTGGATGAATGAATTTTGGGTCATCATGGTTAGCCCATCACATGAGATGGAGGGCTGGAGAGAAAGAGGCAGGGACAGCAGGTGGGGAACGCCCCTTCGCCAGACTGCTCCCAGGCCAGCTTGGGATACGGTCTGTGTTGCAGTGGTTGAACCATAGTCTGACTGGATTCCCGCAGGGGGAGCCTAGGTTGGCAGGGCCATGTGTTTGCTCATGGAGGTCCTTGAAGCAGCATCCAGAGGGGATGACCTGAACTGGGAGCCTCTGATACTTTTCTCCACTCTTTTTTTTTGCTGCCCCTTGCCCTCCCTCTCAGAGACTCCTGCTTCCTTGCTAAAGAAAAAGATGTGTGTGTGTGTGTGTGTGTGTGTGTGTGTGTGTCTGCTGCATGGGCTGGTAAGCCGTGCTCCAGCCGTCTGAGATGCTGTGATACACAGGCACTGGCCATCGTGGGACTGCGTGCGCGTGGAGATGATTCAGTGCAGCCTGTCTCTCCTGCTGGGGGAGGGCACCATGCACATTCCTGATGACCGGGAAGTTAGAACCCACTGCCGCGCAGGGGAAAGAATCCAACTTTTTAATTGATGGTCCCTGCTCTTGGTCACTAGAAGTGGGCATCTCTAAATAGAGAGAAAGTGCGTAAGAGGGCCCGGGGGTCACTGTGCCGTCTTATTTCATCCTCAGGAGAAGGAGGGAGAGGGCCTGGAGGAGCTGTCTTCCCAGCAGCCTGGCTGGGGCAGCATTTCAGCTGTCCTGTGGTTTGGTCAGAAGACACCACACAGCCATCTGTACTCTAGGTTTCAGATTTCACCAGCTAAGATTTAAAATCTTAGAAGGGAGGTGAGCACGTAGGGCAGCAGCAGACGCTGTGTCTCAGCGTAACTTCCCTTGGGCCCTGGGGTCCCTGATGGCAGCTGCTGGAGCCGTTGTCCATGCAGGATGGGGGCTTGCCACATCTAGAAAGCTCAGTTTCTTGCTATGTCACAGCCCTTTTAAACTCAGGGCTTCAGTCCCCATCCTATGAGGATTACGTACAAAATCTGGACGATTCCCTGTACAGACATCTGCCTCTCCAGGTTCTCTTGGTGTTGTTAGCAAGGCTACATTCTCGGGGGGTGCGGGGAGAGCAGAGTCAGGGCCCAGGCAGCTGTGCATCAAGTCTCTGCCTCAGCTTTCCAGCCCTACCAGAAAGCCCATCCCTCCACAGTCCACCCCTTGATTCCGATGTAATGGCCTTTTTTTTTTTTTTTTTGGCTGCATTGCAGCACGTGGGATCTTAGACCAGGGATCGAACCCGCAACCCCGGCATTGGAAGCACAGAGTCTTAACCAATGGGCCACCAGGGAAGTCCCTATAATGGCTTTTTTTCATGCATCGGTTGAGGGTCAAGATCACCAATTCACTTCTCCCATCTTTGACCACCAGGTCTTTGTTTACTGTGGATTACGAGACTCCTTGAGGCACAAAGATGCTTTAGAACCTTCTGAGCCTGCCCCATCTGAGTCAGCTCATCTCCTACATATCTAGGGTGTCTGCTGAGTTTGCTGGGGTTGCCAAAGGCAGGGGGAACTTGATGTTTTGTGGGGTTAGAAGGCTGAATCAGTTAAGCTCACATTTATTGGGCACCTGCGTTCGAAGCCTAGTGCTAGGCGCTGGGGCTGGTGGGGAAGCAAAGATGAAAAAGACACAGTCTCGGGACTTCCCTGGTGGTGTAGTGGTTAAGAATCCGCCTGCCAAGGCAGGGGACATGGGTTCAATCCCTGGTCTGGGAAGATCCAACATGCTGCGGAGCAACTAAGCCCGTGCGCCACAACTACTGAAGCCTGTGCTCTAAAGCCCACGTGCCACAACTACTGAAGCCCGCGTGCCTAGAGCCTGTGCTCCGCAGCAAGAGAAGCCACCGCAACGAGAAGCCCGCGCACCGCAATGAAGAGTAGCCCCCGCTCACTGCAACTAGAGAGCCCGCGCGCGGCAACAAAGAAAAAAAAAAAAAGACACAGTCTCTGCTCATGAAAGCTTATAGTCCCATAGGGAGACAGACAGACAGACAGTTGCAATGGAATGTGACAAGTGCTAGCAGAGATGTCCTCAGAGAGGATGGAGACGGGCTTCCTGGAGACTTGGTGATGCCTCAGCCATCTCCAAAGGTGAGTGAGGCCAGCCCGGAGAGGAGAGAGGCACCCGGGGCAGCAGCAACAGCACGTAGGCAGTGGGGTGTGAATGGCGTGGGCTGGGAGGGACCTGGGTGCAGTTATGACACCAGACAGATCACTGGGTGCGACTGCCGGGTCAGGCTGGGCCACGTCCAGGAGTGTGGGAGGGCTGTGTGGAGGGCTGGGCTTGCCCCTCTGTGTGGCCGGGAGCCATGGAAAGGCTTTAAAGCAGGGGAGTAACGTGGCCAGATTTGAGTCTGAACGCCCCGCTGGCTGCCATCTGCTGACTCACTGGAGAGGCTGGAGGCCAGAGCAGAGCCAGTGGGGTTGGGGAGAGTGGACAGACTGGAGAGCTCTTGAGGAGGCGGACTCCCCAGCCTGGAGCTGTTTTGGATGTAGGAGGTGGGAGCGAGGGAAAGGGTCCGGGTGAAGACTCAAGGTTCTGGGTGAGCCTTTGAGTGGATGTTGGTCCCGTGTACGGAGACGGGGAGTTTGGGCAGCTTGGGGTAGAGGGAGAGAGTAAGGCTCTGAATATACAGTCTCTGCTCCTCCTTTCCCCTCTCCCCTCCCAAGTGGCTGGCTTAGGTCCTGACCTTTATACCTACCCCCCACCCTCCCATAGAAGGGTACAGAGGAGAGAAGCAGCATCCTGAGGGGTGAAGGAGGTGGTTGGCCGCCGGGGAAGCAGGCTGGGCAGTGCCCTCTCCCTGGCCTTGCAGGCAGAGCTGGTGGTGGTCCCGGGCTCTGCAACCCCCCTCCTCCCTAGCTCCAGGTGTGCCTTGGCAGGTGAGCACCAGGTGAGCCCTAGCTGGTGCCACTGCTCTTGTAACCGACAGCTGGCCACACGGGACGTGCAGGGAACCCACTTCCAGACACGTTCCAGGTGGGGCCGAGGGGAACCTCCCTGTTTCTGTCTGAAGTATCAACCCTGGTTCATTGATTCTTTAGGATGATCCCTGAGCCTGAGAACAGTGCTGGCGCGTGTAGGTGTGTGTCGGCGTGTGTGCAAGCTTGCCCGTGCAGGTGGACATGAGCTTTGAGGGCCCATGTGGGTGACTGTGTGGTGCCTTTTTTGGCTTTAGCGAGTTCCTATGGTAACCACGAACATGCCTGTTTTGGGATCTGGAGTCGTGGGGCGTGAGTGGCTACGGGGAGAAGCAAGGCAGGCGGGTGCTTAGCCGGCGTTTGGGCTGTGGCCTGATTTCATTGCCAGGCACTGGGGGAAGCACCTAAAGGTGCCATTTGCCAGGCAGCAAGGTCTGCAAACCCCAGGGATTTGTGTGCTCCTGGCCCTCATCCTGGCTGGTCCCCATCATGCCCAGGAAGCCCTGGTGAGTCCCTGTTCTGATTTCTTGATGGACAAGCCGCTCCCTGGGTCTTGACCAGGTCTGGTGGGTATCTGATGATGGGCAGCAGGGAGCTGGCTGGCAGCTCTGGCCAGTAGGTACTGGGCACTGGGGCACTTCTGAGATGGGTGCGGGATGGTGGGCAGGAGGGGCTCTGCTTATTCCTGGGGCCCCGTGGGGGTTTTTCCTTGTGGCTGGTGAGCTGAATGGTGCTTGTTGATCCCGTGGGACAGGGCTAATGGGGACAAGGGCAGGGATGCGGGGGAGCAGAATGCATATGGGGCAGCCTGTGGCCTGCCAGCCCAGGTCCAACTACCCTGGGGGGCCCCCCTCACTCCAGCTCCCTGAAAGTCCTTGTGGACGCTCAGGGCTCTGGCCATGCCCTTGAGCTTCTTCAGAGGCCTGCTGGCCTGTCCTGGATGGGAAGGCTCAGGGTCCTGTGGGGAGGAGGCCAGAGGGCTCTGCCTGGCTCACCGGGAGCTGGATTTCGCCAGGACTAGGGGAGAATTGCTCCCACTGGGCTTTGGCGAGAGGCTTTGACTCCCCACGCTGTGCATCCCTTGTGCTTTCTGTCCACACACTGTTGGCCCTTTGGGTGTGTCCGGACCCCTGCATCCTCTTGGAGAGGCTCCTGATGGACAGGTGCCCAGGAAACACTCCGACGTGTCTGGAGTTGGGGGAGTGCTTGCTTCTATCGCCGTCCTCCTGCTGGTTCCTCTGGGGCTGGGAGCAGGGAGTGGGGATGGGGGTGTCAGGAGGGGATGTAGATGGCCCCTCTGGCTTGTGCTGGGAGCCCCGCTCAGGAGCTAGCTGCTCCCCCTGCCTCTGAGGGGGTGCTGGGTGAGGCTGTGCTGGGATGGGGGCTGTGTGGCAGGGGTTGCTGGGGGCTGTGGTCCTGGTGAAGGGCAAGGGGAGCAAGGAAGTAGAGGTTCTATGCTTTTTCCAGACCATCTCGGCCTTCCCTCTCTGGAAGAGTCTAGAGCCTAATCCCCAGCACCTTTCCTTGGGAGTGCTGGAAAAGGGAGAGGGGAGCCTTCAGGAGAGATCCCCAGATCTCTGGAATCCTTGAATCTTAGGGCTTGAAATAAAAAGGTCAAATTAGCCACTATGTGAATCCCTTGTGCCCCTAAAACTAGTCACCCAGCCTGAGCTTGGTTACCTCCAGTGACGGGGAGCTCATTTTCGTGTAAGGATGCCTATTATATTGCAATACAGCTCTGATTGTTCAAAGCTGACCATTATTTTCGTCTGGAATTTCTGTAACTGCTATCACTTGGTCGCTCATCTCCCACCCCTAAACAAGGCTAATAATCCTGCTTTCTCCTGAGAGCCCCTCAGAATTTGGAAGATGGCTCCTGTTCCTTGAGTCTTCTGTGCCCCTGGCGGGTCATCCCTGGCCTCCTTGGCTCTGTTTGGGATTTCTCACTGCCTGGCCTGATCTTTGTTGGAAGTGTTCAGGTTTTCTAGGCTTCATTTCAAAACCTGGCCAAGGGGATTGGCCCTGGGCAGCCTGCAGGAGCCTGATGGACATGAGGATGGACGACGAGAGATCAAGGGCTTCAGCCTCCTTGTTTACAGATCAGTACACTGCGACCCCAAGTGGGGATGTTCCTAACTTGAGACGGCCCAGCTCGAAGGCAGTGGGTGCAGGACCAGGACACCGGAGGTCGGCTGTAGGCCTCTGCGTGGTGCCTGGCCCCTTTCCTGCTTTCCTGTCAGCTCCTCCATCTTCACCACTTTCTGATTTAGGACCTGGTCTCTTCTTTCTGAAGACAGACCTGATACCTGCAGGGATCTGGCAGGGCCTAGTACAACTGCCAGGGGGGGCCTGGGGGCACCGGCAAGCACACATCTGTGCTCTGCAGGAATGCCACCTGTCTCCCCAGATCTTCCACGTTACAGGAGAAGCTGGAAATCTGGAGTTTTGGGCAACATCTTGACAACTAGCTCAAGAATTAAAAAAAAAACAAAGCCATATGTCACCCATCCTGCAGGCCAGATTCACCCCACCTGTGCGCCACTTCTGCTCCAGGTGTGTCAGCCCTGCGGGTCTCAGTTCCTATCTCCCTGTGGCCTACTCCCTGGTCCCTTCTCCCCAAGTCACCCCTTCCCTGGTGCTCTCACCACTGCCTTCAGCCACTGACTGGTCATTTCCTGCTCTGGCTCCAGACTGGACTCACTCTCAATTAATCATCTTTTCTTTCTTCCTAATCCAGTTCTTTCTCTGTCACTGGGTTGTGAGGCCTCTGAGTCACGGGGATTGGTCCTCTCCTGCCCTCCTCCCGGTTCAGGCCCATTATCTCCTGCCCAGATGGTGACAAAGGCTCTCTAATCAACCTCCTCCTCGGGCCTCCGCCAACTGTAATTCATCATCCCCACAGCCGTCTCTAACTGCTCCAAGGAGGCCCGTATCCACGGCACCGATGGTAAACCTTGTTAGTCCTGATTCTGCATGGGCTTGTCCCCGGGACCCTGGGTGGGGACTGGGCAGTCTTTTTTTTTTGAATTAACTAATTAATTAGTTAATTTTATTTTGGCTGAGCTGGGTCTTTGTTGTGGCACGCGGGCTTCTCTAGTTGTGTCGCGTGGCTTTCTCTAGTTGCAGCGCGTGGGCTCTAGAACGCGTGGGCTCAGTAGTTGCGGGGCGTGGTATATGGGATCATAGTTCCCTGACCAGGGATCGAACCCAGGCCCCTTGCATTGGGAGCACGGAGTCTTAACCACTCGACCACCAGGGAAGTCCCCCTGGGCAGTCTTTGTTTGTGTTTACTCCCCAATGACTTCTCTTTCTGGCATTAGAAAAACTAACTGTCCATGGTCCACAGAAGATAGTTGGATCCTCTGTGCCCTCAACCAAAGCACTGGTTCTCAAGCTTTTCTGCACTTTGGTATCACCTGGGAGGCTTAAAAAAGTTCTCATGCCCAGGTCGCACCCAATTCCAGGCTTGGAAATCAGAGTATCTAGGGTGGGACCCAGCATCAGCACTTTAAAAAGATTCCCGGGTGATTCCAACGTGCAGCAAAATTTGGGAACCCCTGTCCCAAGGGATAAACGTGTGTGATGAATGTCAATGGCTCAGGTGGGGCTGGATGTTAAAATGGGCTGTAGGTGGGTGAGTCTCTCTAGCCCAGGGTTTCTGTTGACAGTTGGGGCTGGAGAATTCTTTGTTGTGGGGACTCTCCTGTACACTGTAGGGTGTTCAGCAGCATCTCTAACCTCTGCTCATGAGGTGCCAGCAACCTACCCCCTAGTAGTGACAATCAAAAACGTCACCAGGCATTGCTGAGTCTCCAGGGCAGGGGTGTAAGAGCTCCCCCAACCCACTGAGAAACATTGCTCCCAGTCCAAACAGGTCCACCTCTACAGCATTCTAAAGCATGTGCAGAAGAAAAGGCTACCAGCCGGTGAGCCCCATCTTAGTGGTTAATTCATGGGCTTTGGAGTCAGGCAGCTTATGTTTAAGATCCTGATTCTACCAGCTGGGTGACCTTGGGCAAGTTATTTAACCTCTCTGTGCCCCAGTACATATCTAGTTGTTCCCCCCGACCCCCTTACAACTGTGTCTCCTCTTGACCTTTAGCTCCAGCCGGGTGATGTGATTTGCTGTTTCCTGGCACTTTTCAGCCTGGACCTCTGCTTATGCAGAAATGCCCGGCATGAAATGCCTTTACTTCCTCCTCTCCCGTCAGCTTCATCCCGCCTGTCCTTCCAGGACCAGCTTAGATGCTGCTTCCTCCGTGAACACCTCCTTCCCTTTGAGGACAAAGCACTCTGTTCCTTGTGCTCCTGGAGCAGCTGGAACCTCAGGGGTTCCACATTTAGCTCCTCCTGCCCTGTGCTGGTCCAGTGGTTTCTGTCTGTGTCCCTCTCGCCTTGAGGGCTGAGGCTGTGGGAGCCTCTGGGGTGCCCAGCCTGGGCTCCGTCACTGTTGGCTGTCCAGGTGAGGCGGCTGACCCCTCCCTGCCTCGGGCTGAGCTGTGAACGGGCAGGTTACCGCACTGTCATTCTCCACCCACGGCCCAGCTCATTCTGAGAGGGTGGAGTGAGCGGAAATCCGTGCCTGGCAGGCCACAAAGCCACATAACTGAATTTTGGAGCCCTGCCCTGGGGGGTGTGTGTGTGTGTGTGACAGCAGCTATTACCTCTTTCTTGGTTGCCTTGCCACCAGCTGATGCCATCTGGAATTGAGGAGCATTGAATCACAGACTTTCCCAGGACCATTTCTGGGCCGAGGAACAGCCCCTGACCCCACCCTGCCATGCCTTATACAACCTTATCAGTCAGCTCAACCCAGGGGACCACTAGTTATCCACCCTGGCTGCAGTGCAGACCCACCCTGGGGACTCTGCTTCCTGAGGCCTGGGTGGGGCCCAGGAAACCTGTGTGTTATCAGGGCCAGAGGTGGTGCTTCTGCTGCAGCAGGGTTTGCAGCTGTTTGGGAACTAATGACATTTAAAGATCTCTTTTCCCCACAGTACAGATTCAGTGGTTAGGTTCATGTGCTCTGGGAGATCTTGGGCAAGTTACATAACCTCTCTGTGCCTTGATTTCTTGATCTGGGGATAATAATAGTACCTATATGTAGGTACTGTTGTTGTGAGGTTTAAAGGAGATAATCCAGGTGAAGCATGGAGCACAGTGCCTGCTACATTGTTAGTGCCTGGTAATAATAGTCCCCTGCTGTAATATTTCTGGTATTGGTGGTAATAGTCCTGGGCTGGGTAGATACACGTAACCATGTGACATGCCCACATGCATGCAAGCACACCCCCATGGGCAAACCGGAGCGATGTGCACCCAGACCCAAGCCTGCTGCTGAGGACAGACGCATGCAGGTGGCAGTCACTGCAGGCTCACGCGTGAACACATGGTCCCTTGATAAATATATCAGGAGGGCAGAGGTATGTGTACACGAGGCCCAGATGATCGGGCTTTTTATTTCATTCGCACTCTGACATTATTCCTGGAGTTAGCAGCACCTGGGCTGAGCTCTGGGAGCTCAAGGTGCCCCTTGTTTCCATAGCAACCGCAACGCAGTAAAAATAGGAGGACCAGGGAAGAGACGGAAGAGGCCTGAGCCAGCTGCGAGGCTGTGGGCCTGGTCTCCACGTCCTCGACCACACCGAGCCTCCTGTTTTGTTAGTTTTTTAGAACAACGACATGGCAAACCGCTGAGGAGTCATGACCCAGGATTGACAGTTGTTAACATTTTGTTGCATTTTCATCAAATCTTTTTAAAAAAAATTGTGGTGAAATATATACAGTGGCAGTAAGTACATTTATAATGTTGCCCAACTATCACCACTATCCATTTCTAGAACTTCTTCATGATCTCAAATTGAAACTCTGTACCCATTAAACACTAACTCTCCATTCCCCGCCTCCCGCCAGCCCCTGGCACCCACCGTTCTGCTTTCTGTCTCTATGAATTCGACTACCCTAGGGACCTTATATAAGTGAAATCATGCAGTATTTGCCCCTTTGTGACTGACTTATTTTTCTTAGCATAATGTACTCAAGGTTTATTCATGGTGTAGCATGTGTCAGAATTTCCTTCCTTTTTAAGGTTGTGTATTTTATTGTATGTAAATGCCGCATTTTGTTCATCTGCTCGTCAGTCAGTAGACGCTTGGGTTGCTTCCACCTTTTGGCTGTTGTGAATAATGCAGCTATGAACATGGGCGTACAAATATCTCAGTCCCTGCTTTCAGTTCTTTTGGGTTATACCCAGAAGCTGAATTGCTGGATCATGTGGTAATTCTATATTTAACTTTTTGAGCTTTGTTTTTTTAAGAAAAGAAGTAAGACATCATAAAGTTAAGTTCCTGGAATCACTCCTTCTTGGCCCTGTTACATTGCCTCTTCCATCAGTAGAGGTGAGCTCTGTCAGCAATTTGGTGTGCTTTTCTCAGTCCACATTTTTAATACTTTCACATTCATAAGATAGGTATCTAGAAACACAATATAGTTTTTTGTGTGTATTAAAAATTCACCTGCATGATGTCCTTTTGAATTTATATGTCATGGTGGTGTTCTGGCATCAGCCTGCCGGGGTTCAGGTCTTGGCTCTGCCACTTAAGAGCTGTGAGACCTCAAGCAGGTTACTTAACTTCTCTGTGCCTCAGTTTGTTCATCTGTAAATGGGAATAAGGGTAGAACCTAAAACCTTCATGTACGATTATTTTGGGGATTGTGCAAATTTACGTATGTCAAGTGCTTAGAACAGAGTGGGCACGTAGAGTACACTAGATGTGTTAGTTGTTACCATTATAGTTCTGCATTTGTGCCACTCCACATGGATTTTGGAATCCATCCATGGTATCAGAGATAGGTGTAGCTCCTCCTTTTTAATTGCCATGTAGTATTTTTTGTTTTTCTTTTCGCACAAACATATCACATTTTTTGTTTCCCCCGTGGTATCTCCTACTGATGGAAACTTAACGTTGTTTCCATTTTCTGATGTTGCACATAATGCTGCAGCCCTGTCCCCTCACCTGGCCCTCTCTGCATTTGTGTGAGAGGTCACCTGCAGAGGGACGTGGGGGGGTGGGGCTGGGGGGTTGCAGCTCTACCGGATGCAGCCAGATTGTCCTCAAGAGAGGTTTTACCATTGACACTCCTACCAGGGATGTGTGAGAGTTCTCCTAGAGTCCTCTTCCCCACGTCCTCACTGATATTTAATTTTTACATTGATGTGATGGACCACAGCACATTTTATTTTATTATTTATTATACAAACATTAATTAATTAACTCTGAATAAGTGAATGAAAACTTTCATGACCTCTTTGAGTCTCTCTCCACAGACCTGGATGGATATGCTTCTGTCCTTTTTTTCTTTGTTGTAGCACAAACATTTTCCCATATCGGTACAGTCTTTTTTTTTTTTTCCCTTTTAAAACTAGCATTTTTCCTGATGATAAAAATAAGTAAGGGCTCACTGTAGATTTAGAAAATACATACAAATATTGAGATGAAAAAATAAAAAGCCATTACCCACCACCTAAAATGTTTTCACTTTGATGTGTTTCTTTAGTCTTTTTGAGCTTTTAGCTTCCTTTTAGAACTTACTATATAATGACATTTTCAACACCATTAAATATTCTTTAAAAACATAATTAAAAATATTGCATACCATGCTATCATTATGATTTTTCCATAGTTAATTTAGTCACTTTTATTTTTATTTTTAAATTTATTTATTTATTTTTGGCTGCTTTGGGTCTTCATTGCTGCACGCGGGCTCTCTCTAGCTGCAGTGAGCCGGGGCTACTCTTCGTTGTGATGCGTGGGCTTCTCATTGCAGTGGCTTCTCTTGTTGAGAAGCACGGGCTCTAGGCACGCGGGCTTCAGTAGTTGTGGCACGCGGGCTCAGTAGTTGTGGCTCTCGGGCTCTAGAGCGCAGGCTCGGTAGTTGTGGCACATGGGCTTAGTTGCTCTGTGGCATGTGGGATCTTTCCAGACCAGGGACTGAACCTGTGTCCCCTGCATTGGCAGGCGGATTCTTAACCACTGCACCACCAGGGAAGTCCCTTATTTTTAGATGTTAATGTTGTTTTTAATTTTTCAAAAAAAACACTAAAAAGAAAATTTTTTTTGGCCGCACCGTGTGGCTTGCGATCTTAGTTCCCCAACCAGAGATTGAACCCAGGCCCACGGCAGTGACGCCGAGTCTTAACCACTGGACCGCCAGGGAAATCCCTGTTATTATTATTATTTTTTTAACATCTTCATTGGAGTGTAATTGCTTTACAGTGGTGTGTTAGTTTCTGCTTTATAACAAAGTGAATCAGCTATACATATACATATATCCCCATATCTCTTCCCTCTTGCGTCTCCCTCCCACCCTCCCTATCCCGCCCCTCTAGGTGGTCACAAAGCACCGAGCTGATCTCCCTGTGCTATGCGGCTTCTTCCCACTAGCTATCTATTTTACATTTGGTAGTGTATATATGTCCATGCCACTCTCTCACTTTGTCCCAGCTTACCCTTCCCCCTGTTATTAATTTTTAACTATTAGTTTTTAATGCTGCAAAAACGTCCTTGAATATAAATCTTTGTGTGTATCTTTGATGATTTCCTTTGGCTACCAATAAAGGTTAAATGTTTTCACACATTTATTTTTTAATTTATTTAAGAAAATATTTCTTAATGACTCTTGCCTATTTTTCTATTGGTATATTCATATTCTTCTTGTTGATTTCTCTCTTTTAATTAAAGCTGTTAACTCGTTGTCATTCATATTTTTATTTACAAATAATTTTTCTCAGTTTACCCTTTGCCCATAAATTTGACTCTGTTGTTTTTTGGTGCAAAAGTTTTCAATTTTAAGATAGCAAAATCTGTCAGTCTTTTTATTTGTGACTTCCTTTTTTACTTTTATGCTTAGAAAAGTCATTCTCCATTCAGAAAGTTGGTGGTTGCCTGTATGTTCTTTTTTTTAAAAAAATAGTTTTATTTCCTTTTTACATTTAACTTTTTAATCCATTTGAAATTTAGTTTGGGGTAAGATGAGAGATAAACTTACACTTTCATTTTTTCCAAATAATCAGTCAGTTGTTCTGGCACTAGACTTTAGTTTTCCATTTCCACCACTAAATTCTTGCATATCCAAAGATACCTTTTTGGGCTTCTGTTTTATTCCATTGACCTGTCTCTTGAATCTTGTACGGCCCAGAGGTGAAAAAGAGCAAGTTTGCCCAGGGAGTCGGTGTGGCTGGGGTCTCAGAATAATGAGGATTCAGGTCCAAGAGGTGGGGGCCTGGTTGTGCTGCTGGGCCCTGAAGGTCAGACTTCAGAGTGTGTGTTCAGTTTATGGGGAGATAGATAGTTGGAGGTTCTGAGTAGAGGTCTGGAGGGTCACTGTGGCTGCTAAGGTAGAGCCACTGGGACCCCACTGGAAGCAGATGGACGTGGACCAGTAACCACTCAAGAGAGAGATGAAGGTGGCTTCAGGTGTGATGTGGAAACAAGATGCTCCACGGTAGAATCTGCAAAATGTGGACACCGGCCGGACTTGGGTTGGGGAGAAATGAGGGAGCCAAGGACTATGCCCTGGTGTGGCAATCCAGATAATTGTTCTATTAATCAGTTTGGTTTTTTTTTTTCCGGCTGTAAAAACTGAGGTAATGATGGTTAGATGTAAAGCTGTGTAGGACTAATAATTATTTTAGCAAACATTGAGTGCTTGTTATGTGCATCTGTACTGTGTGAAATACTCCTATATGCATTATCTTAACCCTCACCCAATCCCTGTAAGATATGTGCCCTGATTCCTATTGCACAGATTAGGAAAATTAGCCTCAAAGAGGTTGTCACTTGCTTCAGGTCACACAACTGGCAATCTGGGAACTGAACCAGATTTATCTGTCTCCAAACCCATGCTTGTGTCTGCAGTATAAAGACACAGAAAGGCCCTGGGTAGCTCTCCAGTCATGTGGGGTCCCAGCTTTTCCAGGATTGGGGTGTGCAGCATTCTGGAAGTGTGGAGCCCTGCCTTGTACCCACTAGCAGCTCCAGGGGCGTGGGCCCTCTTGTCTTTCAGTAATAGGCATCCATGCCTTCCTCCTGCCTTCCCTGAACGTGTTTTGTATGCATAGGCCCTAGAAGAGGACCCATTTGGGTCAGTTGTTCATCATCTGATTGGTCAGGACTCTCGGTGGAATTGGCCAGAACCCAGGTCTCACCAGCCTACCTGAAAAAGGGGTGTCTTGGTTTTTGTAACTGGAAGAACCAGGGAGTCAGTCTATCTGCCCCGAGGCATAGCTAGATTCCAGGTCTCAAACAGTGCTCCAGACCAGTGCTGTCCAATACGGTCACGTGTGGCAATTTAAATTTAAATTACTTAAAATGAAGTACAATTAAAAATTCAGTTCCCCAGTCACACTAGCCACATATTTCCAGTGCTCAATAGTCACCTGTGACTGGTGCCTCCTGTATTGGACAGCACAGATACAGAACATCTCCATAATTACAGAAGGTTCTGTCGGACAGCGCTGGACAGACTCCCCTGGAGATCTCCAGACAAGCCCAGAGATTCTGCCCAGTCTGTGACAGGTCAAATGCTGATGTTGAGAGATATTCCCAGATCTCCAGGCCAGAAGATATCTGCGCTGCATAAATCCGGAGCCACTAGGTGGCGCCAAGGAGGCAGCCACAAATTTGATCTTTGGAAGCTGGGAGCTCACACCCAGCTCTTGCCTCCCTGGGCCTGAGAACAGAACTGGTCCACACCCAGTTCAAGTGTATTAAGTCGTGGGTCCTGGCTTCTGCATTCTCATTCAGACACCCCAGCCCCCCCGCCAGCCACACACACACACACACACACACACACACACACACACACACACACACACACACACACACACACACACACACACACACACACTAGTCATTCAGGGCTACACTCTGAGAAACACAACCCCTAAAAGGCACAAGCTTGGTCGATGCCACCTTATGTTATAACAGCAACAAAACCAGCACCGGCTTTGTTACCTCATTCCACCCTCACCACTGTCCCGTGAAGTGGCTCCTGCTGTTCTTCCCATTTTAAAATGGAAGAAACCAGGAACTCCCTGGCGGTCCAGTGGTTAGGACTCAGCGCTTTCACTGCCGTGGCCTGGGTTCAATCCCTGGTCGGGGAACTAAGATCCCACAAGCCGCTCAGGATGGTTAAGTGACCTGCTGGGTCACATAGCTGGTACGAGACGCAGTGGGTTCCAGCCAGGGTTATCTGACTCAGAAGGCTCTGTCATTCTCTTCTCTTGATCGTACTTAATTCTGAGCATAGGCCCAAAGGCAGACCCAGTGATCACGCTCGAGACACATTCAGGCGTGGAAGGGTAGAACTGTGCTCTACACTCGCACAGACACACATCGACGCCGTTGGTCCCACCGAGACTCGAGGGGCACATGGAGTAATGGAGGGAGTAGAACGGGAGTGACGGCTGCTGCTTCCCAGGGGTGCGAGGCATGGTGTGTGGAAGGTCTCCTGGTGAAGTGTCAAATGCTGTAAACAGTGGTGTTTGTGCCTGGGTCCGAAGTATTCTGGTGTTATGGGGATGGAGGATGGGGATGACCTCTGACACTTTCTCTGTTTACACTTGAATCCAGGACCTCCAGGTGTAGCTGTGGAATCCCTATCAGCCAGGAAGCTGGAGCCACTCCCTCTTTCCCTTGGGACCATGTTAGTTTTTGGTCGTGTGGGTCTGGGAGGGCTGTGTTACAGAAGACACGCAAGACAGCTATGTTTTACGTGGTGTGGTGTCCCACGCGGGGGCCTAAGTTCCTCGCAGTGAATGGGACCCAGGCTGTATCAGGGGAGCCCTAGCAGCGTCGGCACGCCTGTCGCCCAAATGGTGTGGGTTCAGGAACTTGTAAGTGTCTGAGACAGGAAAACTGTTAGGATTCTAAGTCCGTTAAAAAACCATTTCTGCCTGTATCTTTTTTTTTTTTTTTAACTTTTTATTTTATATTGGAGTATAGTTGATTAACAGTGTTGTGTTAGTTTCAGGGTACAACAAAGTGATTCAGTATACATATACATGTGTCTATTCTTTTTCAAATTCTTTTCCCAATTCAGTTGTTACAGAATATTGAGCAGAGTTTCCTGTGCTATACAGTAGGTCTTTGTTGGTTATCCATTTTTTAAAAATTAAATTTATTTTATTTAATTTTTATTTTTGGCTGCGTTGGGTCTTCGTTGCTGCGTTCAGGCTTTCTGTAGTTGCGGCAAGCGGGGGCTACTCTTCGTTGCGGTGCGTGGGCTTCTCATTGCGGTGGCTTCTCTTGTTGCAGAGCACGGGTTCTAGGCGCACGGGCTTCAGTAGTTGTGGCTCACAGGCTCTAGTAGTTGTGGCACGCAGGCTTCAGTAGTTGTGGCTCGCGGGCTCTAGTAGTTGTGGCACGAGGGCGCGGTAGTTGTGGCTCGGGGGCTCTAGAGCGCAGGCTCAGTAGTTGTGGCGCACGGGCTTAGGTGCTCTGCAGCATGTGGGATTTGCCTGGACCAGGGCTCGAACCCGTGTCCCCTGCCTTGGCAGGCGGATTCTTTTTTTTTTTTTTTTTAAATTAATTAATTTATTTATTTATGGCTGTGTTGGGTCTTTGTTTCTGTGCGAAGGCTTTTTTTTCTCTAGTTGTGGCAAGTGGGGGCCACTCTTCATCACGGTGCACGGGCCTCTCACTATCGCGGCCTCTCTTGTTGCGGAGCACAGGCTCCAGACGCGCAGGCTCAGTAGTTGTGGCTCACGGGCTTTGTTGCTCCGTGGCATGTGGGATCCTCCCAGACCAGGGCTCGAACCCGTGTCCCCTGCATTAGCAGGCAGATTCTCAACCACTGCGCCACCAGGGAAGCCCGGCAGGCGGATTCTTAACCACTGCACCACCAGGGAAGCCCGGTTATCCATTTTTTGAAAAAAATTTATTTTGGCTGCACCGGGTCTTTGTTGTGGCGTGCAGGATTTTTCAGTTGCAGCAGGTGGACTTCTTACTTGTGGCATGCATGCGGGATCTAGCTCCCTGACCAGGGATGGAACCGGGCCCCCTGCATTGGGAGCGCAGAGCCTGTATCTTGTCTTATCTCACAGTCCACTCTTAGTCAACGGCAAGTGTGGAGCAGGTACGATTGTGTCTGCCGTGGAGGGGCCCTGAGCATCCAGAATGATGTGGGCAACTTCAGCTTTCTAACGAGCTGCATGCTTCCTGCTCCCCTGCAGGAGCTCTTGGCCCACACGCCGACTGAGCCAAGGCCAGAGGAGGCAGCCATTTCCCTGAATGGCTGTGTACTAAATAAGGCAGCTGGAAAGAGTGCAAAACAACATAGAGCATTTACTAATTAAACAGTGTGGGGAAACAACGAAATTGAATAGGAAATGGTGTATTGGCCGAAAATTCTGTTGCCTGAGCAGAAGTTAGGAGGCGTGGTTAGAGAAGAGGAAGGGGCGGTAGGTAGAGATGCCTGTGGCTATTCTGAAAGGAACATCTGGAATTTTTACAGGATAAACAGTATCCAGTTTTAGCTAAAAACTTATCATGCTCCCCTTCTCCTCCTGTTTTTAAATATAGGCTTATCACTTGTGTTTCTCTACCTGTCACGGCTGGGTCATTTTTGGCTCACAGTGTGGATGGGAGGAGAGAGAGGAAAAGAGGAGGAGAAACTTTGCTAGTATAACTCGGTCAGACTTGGAACAGAGAAAGCAAGAACACAGGACGTTCATGCCTTTGAGCTGTGAACAATGCTGAGGTCCACTGCAGGAGAAATGAAGGCATTCGTTTTTTTTTTTTTATAAATTTATTTATTTTGTTTTTATTATTCATTTTTGGCTGCACTGGGTCTTCGTTGCTGCATGCGGGCTTTCTCTAGTTGCGGTGAGCGGGGGCTACTCGTCATTGCGGTGCGCAGGCTTCTCATTGCGGTGGCTTCTCTTGTTGCGGAGCACGGGCTCTAGGCACGCGGGCTTCAGTAGTTGTGGCTCACGGGCTCTAGAGCGCAGGCTCAGTAGTTGTGGCGCATGGGCTTAGCTGCTCCGCGGCATGTGGGATCTTCCCGGACCAGGGCTCGAACCCGTGTCACTTGCATTGGCAGGAGGATTCTTAACCACTGCGCCACCAGGGAACCCCGCATTCGTTTCTCTAATGAATATTCACTGGGCACCTACCTTGTGTCAGGTGCTGTTTTAGGTGCTGGGGACCCTGGCTCTGCCACCCAGTAACGGGGTTACATTGGACAAACCTCGAACCTCTCTGAGCTTCCATGTCCCCATCTGGAAAGTGGATGATGAGAGTTCCTTCCTCATAGGGATGCTTGAGGATTAAATAAGCCAACACATGAAAGGCACTTAGGATAGTCCTTAGTGCTCACGATTACTGCCAGTACTGAAGACACTGAGAGTGGTTAGGTGATTCAGGGCCTGGCCCCTGCACCCCAAGAGCTCACAATCTATGGAGGAGACAGACATTTAAGAGCCAACCACAAAGTGCAAGGCATTGCCGGTAGAGACATGGGAGGAACAGTGCATATTTCCTGGTGGAAACAGGGAAGGCTTCTTGAAGGAGGTGGCATTTGAAGTTTGAAAAGGAACCTTCTAGGAGGGAGGGTTGCAGGGGGCATTCCAGACTGAGAAAATGGTGAGAGCAAAGGCATTGGGTGGGGGAGTGTATGAAGCTGTTTGTGTAACAGTGAGTCAGGTACTGAGGCAAGTGGAGGGTGTGCTCAGGGAGGGTCTCAAGTGTGGTACTGAGGAGGTGGCAGGTGCCCTGAAGACTGGGGTGGGGAACCGTCTATCTCCTTGGTGGTTGGGGAAGGCATCTTTGGGAGTCCTGGGGATGGATTAAGGAGGTGAGGAAACTGTCACTCTTGAGGAACTGGGAGGTGGGGACTGGGCTGGGGAGGGAGGGTGGGGTGGAGGGTGGGGGGGGGGTCCCTCCACAGCGGGGGGCGGCCCGGCCAGGGCCGAGTGAAGGTGGAATCTCCAGATGAGGTGTCTGATCCACGTGAGGAGAGTGAGAGGAGGAGCCCCCTAGAAACCGGGGTTTCACGCCCAGAGGATTTGCAAAGTTGTCACTTGCGGGCACGGAGCTGGGAGCGCCGGAGAGAAGCCCCGTTTGCAGGGGAAGATAATGACTTTGGCCTTGAACAGGGTGAGTTTGAGGAGCTTGAGGGTCATCCCTGTGGAGTTTGAAGTTGGGTCTTTGTGCTCAGGAGAGCTCAGCTGAATGACTGTGGAGTGGTTCAAACAACAATGCTCATTGCCGGGGCCAGTTCTGAGTGCAAGTCATACAAAAGTGGACCATTCAGACCTGGTGGGGCCTCATGGTACTTTCTAATGGGGGAGGCAGACAGGAACAGAATAAAGAATTCAGGTGGTCTCAGATAATGCCCAGACACGCTTGTGAAGGAAACAAAATAGTGAGGTGATGGGGGAGGGGCACAGGGGCTCCTTGAGGTGGGTGGTCAGGAGCAGCCTCTCCATAGAAGTGACGTTTTGAGCGGAGACCTGAAGAAAGAGAAAGAGCCAGTCATGAAGATATTTGGGGGAAGAGCATTCCAAGTGGTGGGAAGAGCACATAAAGAGGCCTTGAGGCGGGACCAGGCTTGGGAGGTGTGAAATGAGGAAGCAAGAGGGGCAGGAGAGGGGATGGGAAGTTTGCATCCCCAGGGGGTGGGCAGTTTGCATCCCCAGGGGGTGGGCAAGATGGGAACATAGACAGTTCTCCCCAGCACCAGCAGGTGGCGCTGTCAGCCCAGGACTGCCAGCTCTTGGGTGTGGCTAGTCGGGCAGGTGGGCGAGCAGGTGCTTTGACTTGAGGTTTGTAACTTGGAATGTGTACCCCTGCCCCCTGGGGAGATTGAGGTGGGCACACGTGGATGCCCTGGCCAGGGCCAGCAGACCAGGTGATAATTTCCTGACTGTTCTGCTCCCTCAGCTGTATCCTTTTCAGTGTTCCTTTGCTCATCTCTCCTCTGGCTTCTGGGTATCTGCCTCATTTCCCTCTCTGCTTCTCTGTCTTGCTCTCCCAGTCTCTGCTCTTCCCCTCTCCCATTGCTCCCTGGTGCAGCTGGTTCCTATCTCAAAGATTAATTACTTTCCTGATGGTAGCTCTGATGGAGGGCTTGTGAGTTAGAGTCGGGAATAGACTGTTCCTAATCTCTGTGCCTGCCTCTCCTTCCTGAGGCTTCAGTTCTCCAGGGAAGGCCAGGGCTCAGGCAGTGACCTTCATCAGAAGAGAATGTTCCTAGGACTCCTCACTCCAGGACCCCTCGGGCCTGCCTCCCAGTGCCAGGCCTGTCTTACCTCTGGCACCTCCAGCAAGCAGCCCGGGCCTCATATCATCCCTGACAGTGGGAACCAGGGCTTGAGCTGAGACCAGAGATCTGGATAGCAAAGCAGATGGCATCAGACAGCAGAAGAGCGGTCACCTTCAGGGACTGTTATAATGGGTCATTTTAGTCGGCAAAGATAAAGCGTCTCCCTTACCCGCGTTAGGACGTGCTTTCTGAATTATTTCTCAGTGGAGACTGAACTGGCCGCAGCCTGGAGTTGACCTCCTGGCTGTCATTATCAGGGTTAAGGCTGTTGGGTGAGCACAGTGGTTAAGAGCTTAGTGTTCTAAAGCTTCCTGCTGGGTGGGAAGTCCAGCTCTGCCCCTTACCATGGGACCCCCAGCCAAATGCCTAACCTTTCTGTCCCTTGGCTGCTTCATCTGTAAAATGGGAGCAATAGTAGTAACACCCATGTAGATTGTCATGAGGATTGAGTCAGCATGTGTAAAGTGCTTCCCACTGCAGACATGGTAAATGCAATGAAATTGCTTGCTCTCATAACTTCATCTTTTTTTCAAAAAATAAATTTATTTATTTATGGCTGCGTTGGGTCTTCGTTGCTGCGCACAGGCTTCTCTAGTTGTGGTGAGCGGGGGCTACTCTTCGTTGCGGTGCGTGGGCTTCTCATCGCAGTGGCTTCTCTTGTTGCGGAGCGTGGGCTCTAGGCGTGCGGGCTTCAGTAGTTGTGGCACGCGGGCTCAGTAGTTGTGGCTCGCGGGCTCCAGAGCGCAGGCTCAGTAGTTGTGGCGCATGGGCTTAGTTGCTCCGCGGCATGTGGGATCTTCCCGGACCAGGGCTTGAACCCGTGTCCCCTGCATTGGCAGGCAGATTCTTAACCACTGTGTCACCAGGGAAGTCCCTACATCTTTTTTATTAATAATTAAGACTGCATTTTTACTTACAATATATTATTAATTAATTGATGCTAATATAATACCAGCAATGGAATGGTAACATATTATTAGTATAATATAAAGAGCTTCCTGGTCTACCCCCCAGTTAAGACTGAGACATTTGCTTCCAGCAGAACTCACTCTCCCATGCTTGTACTTACATATAAAAATCATTGTCCGTGCCTGTGGATATCCATGCACGTCAGTGTCTTTACTGGGAAGATGACATAACCCACTGTTAAAGAAAACATGAGACAAGTGAGCCAGAAAGCTCCTGTGATTAATCTTCCCTTCCCTTCTTGCATTGACACAGAGGACAGTAGTTTTCAAAGTGAAGCACCTGGGGTACTTGATAAAATTCAGATTTTGGGCTTTACCCCAGACCCACTGAACTGGAATTCAGAGGGTGGAGCCAAGGAATCTTCAGCTGTCATGATGACCAGTGGTTCTGCTGAGGCGCACGGAGTGTGAGGCTCAGGCTGGAAACCCTGAGTGCTGGCGGGTTTCACCTGTGCTGACAGTTATTCCATTCACCTGCACTAAGTTGTCGTTGTGCTGACACCCATGTTTGGCCCTGGTGTGTGTGGAGGCTGGTGTGGAGGTGCATCCCCAGGGAGCGAGCCCTGGACTGTCCAGTGGCCTTGTCGCCAGAGCATGAATAATAAGCTGATCCCCCACTAGTGGGCATTTAGGTCTCTTCCAATTCTCCGCTATCAGAAACACCGCTGGAACGACCATCTTGGTGCGTGTAGTTTCTGCATGGGCAGGATTTATTTCCTTAGGATATATTCCCGAGAATGGAATAACCGACCCCAGGGGTCTGGACTTCTGTTTTTATGACTATTGCTGATTGTCTCCACGATGCGATCTAATGTATTGTGGTTATCCTGACTGGTCTATTTACTTATAATTTATTTATTTTTTTTTAAAAAAATTATTTATTTATTTATTTTTGGCTGTGTTGGGTCCTTGTTTCTGTGCGAGGGCTTTCTCTAGTTGCGGCGAGCGGGGGCCACTCTTCATCGCGGTGCGCGGGCCTCTCACCGTCGCTGCTTCTCTTGTTGCGGAGCACAGGCTCCAGACGCGCAGGCTCAGTAGTTGTGGCACACGGGCCCAGTCGCTCCGCGGCATGTGGGATCTTCCCAGACCAGGGCTCGAACCCGTGTCCCCTGCATTGGCAGGCAGATTCTCAGCCACTGCGCCACCAGGGAAGCCCTGTAATTTATTTTGAATAGTAGATGTATTTACACCCAAATACATATTTGGTTCAGAAACCAAAGCGATTAAAAAATATATATGGTGAGAAGACTTGCTCTTACTCCAATCCACCTGGTCACCTCCTTCTTAAATCCTCTTATCAGGTATTTCCAGCGCTTCTGTATTCCTATATAATACGAACATTTATTCTTCTTATCTCCATTTCTTACATAAGAAGTAATATCCTACGCAGCATGGTGTTACATCTTACTTTTTTCTCACTGGAGAAAAAATCTTGCAAATCTTTCTATAGCCGTCCATTGAAAGCCTTTTCCTCCTCCCCCTTTTTCTTATAACTGTGTATCATTTCACTGTGTGGATTTACTTTTAAAAATTGATGATTCTTTTAAGAAATTTAATTCTACATGACACAAGTAATATAAGAATACATTTTCTTTTAAAAAAATTCAGAACATTAAAAATACAGTCTCCAGGTGGGGGGGAGAGATAAATTAGGAGTTTGGGATTAACATATACACACTGCTATATATAAAATAGGTAGATAAGAAGGTCCTACTGTATAGCACAGGGAACTATACTCACTATCTTTTTTTTAAAAATAAATTTGTTTTATTTATTTATTTTTGGCTTCATTGGGTCTTCGTTGCTGCACGTGGGCTTTCTCTAGTTGTGGCGAGTGGGGGCTACTCTTTGTTGTGGTGCGCGGGCTTCTCATCGCGGTGGCTTCTCTTGTTGTGGAGCACGGGCTCTAGGCACGCGGCTTCAGTAGTTGTGGCACACGGGCTCAGTAGTTGTGGCTCTCGGGCTCTAGAACACAGGCTTCAGTAGTTGTGGCGCACGGGCTTAGTTGCTCCGCGGCATGTGGGATCTTCCCAGACCAGGGATTGAACCCGTGTCCCCTGCATTGGCAGGCAGATTCTTAACCACTGTGCCACCAGGGAAGTCCTATACGCACTATCTTATAATAACCTATAACGGAAAAGAATCTGAAAAAGAATATATATATATGTATAACTGAATCACCTTGCTGTACACTTGAAACGAACACAGCAGTGTAAATTAACTATACTTCAATAAAAAAATACATATGTTACAAAAAAAAAGAAACGGTCTCCTGTGGCCACAATGCCAGTCGCTTCTTCTCCCCAGAGTAGCCACTGTTCAGAGTTTGGTACATATTTTTCTAAACATTAAAAAATATTTTTACGTGTATCTTAAGTAACTGTCAATGTCCATACATATAGGTTTAGTTCATTCCTTCTAAACAGTGTACAGTATCTAGCTTATTAATATATCACATCTGCTTAGCGGTCTTCACTCTAAATGGTTGCTTCTGGTATTTTTGACTCTTCTCCCAAAGTGCCGCAGTGAACAGCCTCAGACTCATCTCTCTACACACATGCGAGTGTTCCTCTAGATCTGAGTAAATCTTAGAGGTGACATTGCTGGGTGATAGGGTGGGTGACTTTTTATCTTAATAGTACTGCAAAATTGCCCTCTGGTTTCTACGCCCACCGCTAGCAGGCGTGTGCATTTTCCCAGTCTGTTGGGTGAAACGCCCTCTTTGTTGTGGCTGCATTTTTCTGGTTGCTCACCCCTGAGTTTCTCTAGCTGTGTGTTGCCTGCCATACCCTCTGCTCCTTCCGACACCGTCCTCCCTAAGTCAGTGGATTGTTGCCCTCTGAAGTTCCTGCACCTGCCTGGGATCTTTGCAGGATGGTTTTTTGCTGAGAGTATCCTCAACCTCTCCTTTTTCAGAAGCCCAGGAACCCAGAGAGCTTTATTAACCGGAGGGGTGGCCATCGATTTGTCTGTGAGACTGAGTGCACTGACTTCCCCAGCCAAGTTCAGAGGGGTTGGCCTTGGCTTTTCATTGGTTCACACTTGTTCCGGCACTTCTGCCCTGAGGGTCCCTTGGGCACAGCTTGGAGCCCAAATGCATTTCCTTTGTTTTTTTTTTTTTTTTTTTAATATATATATATTTTTAAAATTTAATTAATTAATTTATTTATTTATGGCTGTGTTGGGTCTTCGTTTCTGTGCTAGGGCTTTCTCTAGTTGCGGCAAGTGGGGGCCACTCTTCATTGCGGTGCGCGGGCCTCTCACTATCGCGGCCTCTCTTGTTGCGGAGCACAGGCTCCAGACGCGCAGGCTCAGCAATTGTGGCTCACGGGCCTAGTCGCTCCGCGGCATGTGGGATCCTCCCAGACCAGGGCTCGAACCCGTGTCCCCTGCATTGGCAGGCAGACTCTCAACCACTGCGCCACCAGGGAAGCCCCATTTCCTTTGTTGATTGAACCCAGAGGCCAGTTCTCATTGGGCTGGTCCTGGATATTGCCTGCTGATCTCAAACCCAAGTTCAAATTCTAAGGTTCCTTGAGAGGCCTAGAACTGGGCAATTGGGTGGGAAGGGGGTGACCTTGGAGACAGTTTCTGTCACCTACACCCACTTCCTTAGAAAGGAACCTTAAGATAGAAAAGACCATCTCATCTAGGCCTCTGGCTTCAATTCTTAACCCATTGAAGTACTACTCCAGTACTACTCCATCCACCTAAATGCTCATACTGCGTCTCATGGGTGTATATAGCATTTTCAGCCCTCATTTTACAGCTGAGAAAATAGACTAGGATAAAAGGATGTATGGATACCGAGAGGACAGATCTGCTCCAGAGGCTGGTTCTGCTGACTCAGGCCCAGTGCTCTTTGCACACCCATCTGTTGGGTCACAGAATGCATGTACGTGTGTACATGCATGCTCCCTGCAGGCGTGCACATATGTGTGCAGATTTGAGGGCACGTGTCGGCAAGGGTGATGTAGTTTCTTTTCAACTTTTTGTTTTGAAAATTATCAACCTATGCAAAAATGAGAAGGATAATGCAATGAGCAGCTGTATTCACCCAGATTCACCACTTATTAACATTTGCACAGTTGTTCTCATTTTCTCTGTATAATGAGAGTAAAGTAGAGAAAATAAGTGGCAGACATCAAGATAACTTCATACGCAAATATTTCAGCAGGTGTCTCCCCCAAACAGTATCATTTTCTGATATAACCACAATACTATGATCACATGTAAGAAAGTGAATATTAATTTAACAATGTAATTTAATATACAGTCCATTTCCAAATATAGTATTTCCCAAATTTAAATGTGGATTGTATATTAGATTATGTTATTGGCTTATTATTAATGGTCACTCTTTGTACTTGGTTATCACATCTCTTTAGTTTCTTTAAATGTGGAACAGCAGACCTGGCAAAGTTGTTTTTGTAGAATGTCCCACATTTTTAGAATTGTCCAAATGTTCCTTTTTTTCAGTGTTTTCCTTGAATAGGCCTTGATTTTACTGAAGAAAGATAAAATGAGTGACCCACATGCTGACAGTGAGGAGGAAGGGAGAAATTCCTGTTTTATCTTCAGGGTTGGATTTAGGCCATTCTGCCTTCCCCGTGAGTAGGGTCAAGAGGATTGTCCCCAAGCCTGTCACTCATGGGCCGGGTTGGTGCCTCCAGGTCTGTTTGGTGTTCCTAGGGGCTCCTCCTGGAAAGACTTTCCTATGGACCATTTTGAGGGATGCTCCCCTCGGGTAAAGGAGTGATGTGCTTTTCTTACTTGTCTAAAGCTATTATTTTGCATGCCCATTTTAACTAATTTACTAGTGACAGAAATCTAACTCAAACTAGTTCAAGGGGAAAAAAAAAAGACACCAAAAGGAAAAACAGATCTGAGCACTGACTTCAGGAATGGCTGGATCCAGGTGGGTCAAAATATATCATCAGTCTGTTTGTCCCTATCTCTTGGCTCTGCTTTGCTCTACATTCACTTCACTCACAGGCAATTCTCCTCTCATAAGACAGTTTAAACATAAGACATTTGTGGTGCCAGCAAAAATTCAGGTCTTCACTTGTTTGGACCTACTAGGTTTATATGCCCATGCCTGAAGCAGTCATTGTGGCCTGATGAATAGAATACATGGATTGGCCAGGCCTGGACCATGTACCCACCCTACAGCTCAGGGTGGATAGGTTGAGAAAGGGACAGTCCCACCTGAACCACAAAAACCAACAGTGGTGTCAGGGTATTCCCCAAGGGAAAATCAAGGCCTGTCGACCAGAAGAAGGGGCCTGAGTGCTAGGCAGGTGGAAAAGCCAACTCCAGTTTGTCTGGTGACAGGCATGGTGAGCCTCTGATTGGTTGTGTCGTCTCCTAATCCCTTGGGATCTCTATCCTCTTCATTATGAATTTTGTGGGAGCCAGGAACTATGGAGACCTGTGTCTGGGTCCCAGCTCTGCTTCTTAGGAGCTGTGTGATCCTGGACAGAAGAGTTAACCTCTCTGGGTCTCAGTTTACTCATCTAGCAAATGGGGATGATATTAATATTCCTTCTTTACAGAGTTGTGAGTATCCAATGGAATAAAAGATGTGAATGTGCTTGTAGCTGTCAAATGCTGCATCAGGGGGGTGGTGTTTATTCCCCTCCGAGGTGATTCTCCTGCTTCAGGGTGAGCAGGGCCTGCCCTCGGAGCTGCTCCTTGGATACTTGGGATGGTGACCTACACAGGGCCATGGACCCTCGGGATGGGTGGGGCGATTCCTCCATAGGTGACCATAGAATGGGGCACAGCACTGTCCCCCCAGGGGACCATCTGAGCCCTTTGGTCATTCTTTGATGAGGAAGGGAAGATGGTGGAAGTAAATGGGCCAGAGGAGAGGGCTCCAAAAATACTGCATTTCCTGCCAACCCTAGAAGACTTATTTATTTATTTATTTATTTATTTATTTATTTATTTATTTATGGCTGTGTTGGGTCTTCGTTGCTGCTTGCGGGCTTTCTCTAGTTGGGGTGAGCGGGGGCTACTCTTCGTTGCGGTGCGTGGGCTTCTCATTGTGGTGGCTTCTCTTGTTGCGGAGCACCAGCTCTAGGCGCGCGGGCTTCAGTAGTTGCGGCGTGTGGGCTCAGTAGTAGTGGCTCGCAGTCTCTAAAGCGCAGGCTCAGTAGTTGTGGCACATGGGCTTCAGTAGTTATGGCTCGTGGGCTCAGTAATTGTGGCTCGTGGGCCCTAGAGTGCAGGCTCAGTAGTTATGGTGCACGGGCTTAGTTGTTCCGCGGCATGTGGGATCTTCCCGGACCAGGGCTCGAACCCGTGCCCCCTGCATTGGCAGGCGGATTCTTAACCACTGTGCCACCAGGGAAGTCCAGAAGACTTTTTAAAAGGTATTTTTAGAAAAATAAAGGAATGTAATTTGTTTCATACCCAAGGGTGAGTGGCCAAACCCCTACCTGTCACCCAAGTGTGGGCCCCAGAGTTAGACCAAGCTTGTCCAGGGTTGGCCCTAGAGAGGTCCCTCCCCTCATCTATAAACATGAGAAGGAGACTAGTACCCTCCTCCATAGGGTTGTCTAACAGTCAGGGGGATTTTCGGGTGTCCTGAAAGAGACCTTGGAGTTGGACCCACTGATCTGAGGTTTCTCCTTGCCAGACTCACAAGGCTGTGCCAGCCTGGAGTGGGGCTTTCAATGTAGGCATCCTTTTAGCCACCCTATCTGAGTTTTTGCACCTGTGAGAGGGTGGAGGGTGGGTCTCCATCCCTGGAACAGCGATGTTCTGCCCTCCCGTCCAGGCAATCCAGTTCAATTCCAGGACACATGGTCCTCCTAGTGGGAATTCCCTCCCTCACTTCGTTTCTCTCCTCCTCCTCCTCTCCTTCCTCACTTCCAACAATATTTATTGAGGGTTAGAGTGCATCAGGTGCCATTCTGGGCACGGGGTGAAGAGGGAGGAGGTGATGGTGACCTCTAAGATATGTACTGTGTCTGCGCTCATGGGGTTTACAGTCCGCTGGGGCAAACAGACCCAAAAAACCAGCAAACAGACAAATCAGTACCGCCCGCCCCACCCCCCCCCCATCCCCTCCCTAAGCTAGAATAATTGCCACAAAGGAAACAAACCAGGGGCTAGGTGCAGAATAACTAAGGGATGTACTCTAGGTGAGTAGTCAAGGAAGGCCTCTCTGGGGAGGGTGCATTTGGACAGGTCAGCAACTGGCAAGATTAATTTCCCCATTGGATTGTCGGGGATTACACTGCCAGTTGCCCCTCCTACACTAACTCCCACACATCCCACGGCCTCGAGGGCTGGATGGGTTGAGACTGTTGCTGCTCCAGGTTCTCCAAGAAGGGACCCTCACAAAGGTCACTGCTGGCCTTGCCTGGAGACGGTCTGACAGCATCTTCTTACGTGTCCTCTGCATGACAGGTTTGATGGATGGTGTTCACACACAGCTGGCTGCTGAGCCCAGCTCCCCGTAACCTTGAAACTGCTCTAATGCATTAAGAAGAAGGAAGTAATTGGGAAACTTTGGTCCTTTAGTTATTAGCTGTGACACATGCGGCCTCATGACTATGAGTGAGGGGGGCTGGGCAGGGGAGAAAATGGATGGAAGCAGAGTTTGGAGCCTTGGGGAGAAAGGGAAACAGCTGGTGCAGTTTCTGAAGCTGCTTTGGGACTTGGAGGAGGGGTAAGATAGTGGGAACTAAATGGGGTTTTCCCAACGATGGAGGGAATTATTCACCAGAAGAGCTTAGATTACAACAAGAGTGATGCAGGCTAGACAGCTGGAAGAACTTTTCCTGGTGGAAAGGGCAGAAAGACCCCAGAAAGCAGTCCTGGCGAAAAGCTTGCAAATTGCAGACTCATAGCTGCTCACTGGGAGGCTCAAAGCTTGGCTCCTGGCTGGGCGAAGCTCAGGGAATCTGTGTCTACAAGGAAGATAAACTTTGTGTTTGTCTTTAAGGCTAATAGGACTTAAAGTCATCGTGGGAAAGAGCAGTGAACACATCAATGAGTTAGAGTACAGAGTCCGTTGTGAAGCAAACTCTAGTTTGGGTTAGGTAAGAGAGCGTTTGATTATGGCCGCCTATAGGGGCAATTTCCCTCTAGAAAGGAGTATCCAACCCAGAGTTCTTCCGGGACCCATAGAAGCAGGAGATTAGTTCAGACAACAGGAAAAAAAATTAGGGTTTATTAGGAATCAGGTCAACAGGGCCACAACCTATGAATTTTCTGGTTGACTAGGCTTGTAAGTGATCTGCAATGCACACAGTCCACACAATGTGATCTTCATGTTCTGCTTGGTACACACACACACACACACACACACACACACACACATACACACACAGTGGGGCTGCACCCCGCAGGCCTGCAAGCCATGTACTTGCCCAGCCTTGAGACGCAAGAAAGAGCCTGGAGTCAGCGAGAGAGACATCGATGGTTTAATGGACAGGGGATCTTACATGTCTGAAGCAAGGTCCTGGAGTGACACCCTACTGTGTGAGGCAGACGAGGGCAGGACAGGGCAGCAGTCTTCACTACTGGAGGGTAGAGGGAGGTTACCAGTTATAGGGGGAATTGATGTCAGGTTGGCTCATCAGTTACCAAGGAAACGAGCAGAGAAGCACGCCCGTCACCCCCTTTGATAAGCTATTGTACAATCAGTAGCTGGGGCCAAGGGGAAGTCTGTAGGCATTTACTGATTAGGAAGGTCAGTCATATGAGTAGGGAGTAGATGAAGCAGGGGCTGGTGGAGCAGGGGATGTACAGAGAGCAAGAGAACAGCCATCTTGGGCGGCCTGATCATACTCTCTTCAGGACGTGTAAGATCTGTGTGTCTGTGCAAGTAAACACTCGCCCGCTTGCTGGTACCCAGGATGCTTGGCCTGATTGTTGTCAAGCTCAGTTACAGGCATACCTCATTTTACTGCACTTTGCTTTCTTGTGTTTCTCAGATATTGCATGTTGTTTTTTTTTTTTTTTACAAATTGAAAGTTTGTGGCAACCGTGTGTTATCAGACGATGGCTAGCATTTTTTAGCAATAAAGTGTTTTTAAATTAAAGTATGTGCATTGTTTTTTTAGACATTATGCTATTGCACACAGGAGACTACAGTATAGTGTAAACATAACTTCTATATGCACTGGAAAACCAAAAAATTCATGTGAATCGCTTTCTTGTGATATTTGGTTTATTGCGGTGGTCTGGAACCGAACCTGCGATATCTCCCAGGTACACCTGTATTTGGTTTCCCAGGGAGCAGTCACTGTGAGCAAGGACTTAAAACAGCGCAGTAAGAAAGGCCACTTAAAGAGTACCTGCGAGGTGTTTTTGCATGCATTCTCCTTTAATGAATGATAACATCCATTTTTTTACTTATTTACAAAACTAACATGTAGTCCTTATAAATTTACAGATAGAAGAAAAGCACAAAGACAACAATAAAAATCATCATAATTCCATAGATAAACACTATTAACCTTTCTTCCCCCCACTATGAACATTTTCTTTTTACTTTTTTTGGTCACTCTGTGCAGCTTGTGGGATCTTAGTTCCCCAACCAGGGATCAAACCCCTGGCCCATGGCAGTGAAAGCGCCAAGTCCTAACCACTGGACCACCAGGAAATGTCCTCTTTTTATTTTATATTGTGGAAAATATCAAGCATATACAAAGTAAATGGAATAGTATAATGAACACCCCCCCTAATTATCAACATTCTGCCATTCTTGTTTCATCTATACCTCTACCCACTCCACATCCTCCTTCTATTATTATTAATTTCAGTTTTTTGAGGGGAAATTTACATATGTTGAAATGCACAAATTTAATTATACATTTTGAACAAGTGGATCCCACCATCCTGTCCTAATAGAGAACATTTCCATCTCTCCAGAAAATCCCCCACCCCCAGAGGCAACCACCGTTCTAATTTTTTGTACCTTAGATTGTCTGTTTTAGAATGTTGTATAAATGGAATCATACAGTAAGTAATTTTTGTATCTGGCTTTTTTTCACTCCATAATGCTTTTGAAATTCAGCCATGTTGTTGCATGTGTCAGTGTTTTGTTCCTTTTTATTGCTGAGTGGTCTTCCATGGTGTGGATAGACCACGGTTTGCTGATGGACCGTCTATTTTGAATAAAGCTACTACGACCATTTTCATCAAGTCTTTGTGTGGACCATGCATGCTCATTGAAGCCTTGCAAGAACCCTAGGAGGATGGCACTGTTGTTATGCCCATTTTACAGATGACCAAACCAGGGCCCAGAGAGATGAAATTTCTAGCCCACGGCCACACAGATAGTAAAAGCTGAGGATAGGATTCTAGCCCAAGTTCGTCTGACTGCGGGGTCCTTAAGTTTTTGTTCCCTCGCTGTAGTGTCTTCGCATCACAGCTGATCGAGGTCATTAAGTATAGAGACAAATGGGTCCTCACCTCAGTGACCTGTTGTTCATAACTGAGTTTTAGCTTAAGTACAGTAGGTGGTATTGATAATAATGGCTCTGAGTCACCAAGAAAAGTTTCCATTAAACCTATATTTGAAGTGGACAAAAAATCTGTAAGCCATTTTAGAGAAATTTCTAGCCAAGGTCATAACAATAAAAGCAAGCAAGCAAACAAAGAAAAGTTTTGCTACTCAAAACTCTGTTGTCTGGAAATCTCACTTAGCTGTAATACGTCCTCTCCTGAGGAAGCCAGCACAGAAGGTGTTACTGGGTATATAGACTAGTATATAAATAATGCACATATAAGAAACCACTCTGTTCTTTGTAGAGCCAAACAGAATAGATTTTTGGAGAGTCTGCTGGTTCTTGCTTTGAAAGATGTTGCTAAGCAATGTTGCTAATATTATGGAAAGACAGCTTTCCTCCCCACTTTTCCACTCAGCCCCAGAAAGCCTAGAGTTGGAAGTGGCTCCACTGGTAGCAACAGCTAATCAGTGAGGTGGGGAACGACTGGGGACCCTGAGCATGAGATGACTGTACTGCAGGCCACCCACCCTTGGCCCCATCTGCTCCCGATTCTCTGGAGTGACCCCTGGCAGCCTCCATGCAAAATCTGCTTCCTGCTCATCAGAAATTTCACACATGGAAGAATCCTTTTGAATGTTTCTACTGTGGGAAAAATTATAGCCATGCCGTTTAGATTCATGGATTCAAAATTCCATAAATAAACCAAAAAGAAATATTTTAAATACCTTCAGTAACCCAAGAAATAGGTGAAGAACTCCTTTCTTCTTCCTCCTACCCCCTTTTTTGTAATTCCTGAACAGGAAATCAGCGAAGTTCTGATTATCATCATGCATTGCAGGCTCTGGGTACTAAATGATGTGCAGCCCAAAGGCTGGATGCCTGCCACTGAGTGGGATCTGTGGGTTTCCTCAGGCATGGTTTCCTCTCCCTGGAGCTCGGAAATGCCACACAAGTCACCGAGATCCCTTTCCAAAATCTGAGCCAGTTTCTCGGCAGATCCTCTGTTCAGTGTGACATGTGTGGCTCCAGGGAAGTAGGCTGAGCTGTGGTTCCCAAGCTTGGCTTCCATGCCCAGCCTGGGCATGGCCTGTTGCTATCCCCAAAGGAGCCTGTTGTGGTGGGAGGGACCCCTTTGGGGGCTGGTCATGGGCTCTGAGAGGGGAGGTTAGGAGCTGGGAGGAGAGTCAACGTGTGGCAAAGATCCCTCCTGCGTCTCTCTCTCTCTTTTCAAAATAGAAACTGCTTCCGCACTTCAAATGACCTTCCCAATCTTTCCCTTCCCTCCCCTTTCCCTCTCCCCCTTCCTCTTTCTCCTTTTCCTCATATGGTGGTATCCCAGAGACGCAACTGTAACATGGTCCAGCAGGGGGTGCTGACGTACCTGCCAAGAATGAATGTCCGTCTGGCTCCTTGCAAGCACAGGTGTGAGTGCTCTGCAGAGAGACATGAGGGGGCTTCTGAGTGATTTCTCTCGGAGCTGGAGCTGGTGTGTACCCCCAAAGGCATAAGAGAGTGGGGATGCTGGCCTGTCCTGAGCAGGTCTAAAGTTGTATAACTCCTGAATTGCTCCAAAGGTTGTGTGATCCACGGGATGGCTGGGCACACTGTCCCCTGTAGAAGGGGAGAAGCAAGATATCTGAAAATAGCTGGTTTTCGTAAAAGGCCCTACCCCGTAGCTCCACAGTCCCTCTTGCCTCACATCTACCCGTGATCCTAGCCAAGGCGGGTTGAAATCCTTTTGGGGAGCAGTGGAGGCACTGGTAGTGGAGGTGGGGTGGGGGTGGGGAGGAGCGCTTGCTTTGGCCTCTCTCTCAGACCTGGGCGCTGGCAGCGGGGCTGATTCCTGCTTTCACGCGGATGTGTCTCCTGGAACGGCTTCCCAGGCACAGAAAGCCCTTTTCTTCAGGACCAAGCATGCGTGTCTGTCTGCTTCACCCCACTGGCCCCTTAGGAACGGGCTGTGCAGCTGTCTGCCCTCTGTTCATGATTAACTGCCCTGTCCCCTTCCCCACCCAGCTCCCACCCAGGCCTCCTCAGCCTTCGGGTTTCCCCGGATTGGGACAGAGACCCAGGCTGGCAGCTGCCTGGCACTTTGTTCTCAGGGACTGTGGGCTGGGAAGGGGGGAGGGCTGGAACAGAGGTCCTGTGAGCTGGGACACCGCTGAGGATAAACTGCTGCTCAGTGGCCTGGGATCCGGGAGAAGACCCCTTCTCTGACCACTGTGGTCCTCACTGACCTCACTCCCTGTGGTCTGGAAGTGTCCAGTCTTCTCCGTCCACCCCAAAGTGCCCCATGGATGTGGCCCTAGAAGACCTTGGGGTCACTTATCTGAAAAATCGTTCCCTTTTGGTTCTCTTTCAAATTTTGTGATTTTTTTCAAGGACATTGTCTTCATTTGGTGCAAGTGTGTAGCTAGAAACTAATGCTTGTCTATTTTTCTCTTTTAACGAAGGTGCTTCAGGTGCCGAGCCTTCGCCAGGCAACAGAATTGAGCTAGAATTTACTAAGTTTGTGTATGTTTTCGTGGGATGAATGACAAGCAATAATAGATTTTAGGGTGGTAATAATGTTTTCTTTTAAAATTAGTTAAGTGAGTGGATTTAATTAAAGCAAAGTTAATAAGTAAATAACTGAGTAGTATGGTATTAAGACATTGTGAAGGTGGTATGCGAATGGCCTAACTTGGGGGAACAGTGGCTGGGTCACATTGGATAAACTGGATAAGCCACGAATGGGATGGTTTTGTGGTTTCATGTGTGTTAGCCCTGCTTATTTTGAGCAAGGATGGTCTTACATTTCTCTTACCCTAGTTTCTTGCACAAAGCTGGATGCATCCTAATTGTTTCATAAATGTTGGTGGAATGGCCAAATCTAGCAGATGGCCATTACATTCTCTGCCATTGATGGGTTTCCTTATGCTTTGGTGTTTCCTGTGTGGGTTGTGGGCAGAAGGAATGGCTCTCCCACCCCCAGGAAACTTCTACCTCTTAGGGCGCTAGGAATCAGATCAGGTTACGGTCTTCGGGGGACAACCTTATATTTTCAGCCACACTGGGGCTGGAAACATTGTGGTTGTAGATGAGTTGAGAGGGCCTGGAAGCCCAGAACAACAATGAATAAAGTCACCTGCTTGGTGGAAAGATTTTTCACTTTCATCCCAATGCCCTGTTTCTCACTGATACACTTGACCTAAAATACCTCCCAGGTAGTGGGGCATAGGTGGGAGCCATCCACATTCACCCACCTGGAAGGGAGTCAGGTCTCGCACCGAGGTGTACTCTACCTGTGTGTGGATAAACACCCCATGCTGGCCTAGACCTACAGCCAGTGCCTCCAGCACACTCCTGGCCATGGAGAGGTTCTGTGTATGGCAAAGGCTGGAGGAGCCCTGGGCTGTATGTGCTGCAACGCTGCCCTCTTACCCACTGAGGACATACTCATTTCCCCATTCTTCTTCCAGACTGATTCTCAGGTCACTTACTGGTGTAGTCCTTGAAGCCAGGGTAGCTGCAATCCCAGGGGTGGGGCCTGGGACACTCCTCTCTGGCTATAGATAGATGTCCATGGCTATATCTGTGATCTCCCACCACCCAGGCAGGCTCGGGGGCGGGGGGGGGGGGGGGGCTGAGGCCATTGCTAATGGATGCTTCATAAATAAACCAGGCACATTTTGGCACCACTCCGGCGCTCCCTGCCCTCCCCCCAGTTCCAATGCCAGCAAGAAGCTGTGCCCACTGGAGAGGTGGGGTTGAGGCCTCAGGCCCTTGAATTCATTCGCAGCCCCCGTCCCCTCTCCAGCAAGGTCCCCTTCCCTGTCTGGATTTTCTCTGCTTGCTTGAACTGCAGACTGTATAAAAAACAAGGCAAATTGCCTCAGGGACCTCTTTGGCCCCAACAGGGCTGTTTCCAAAGATGGACTAATTGGCTTGTTTTAATTCCCTCCAGTCCTCTGCCCATTCCCTTCCCTAGGGGGATGGAAGGAGAAGCAAAGCCAGTAGTTAAGCAGGGGGTGGGGGGAGGTGAGGGTGGTGAGAGGGTGCTAGGCTTCCTGGCAGCAAATGGAAGTGACTGAGTGGGGCTTAGGAGCGCCCCACGCCCGTAGTAGAGACCGGGCCAGGGCCCTTTCCCCACCGCCTGGCTTCTGAAGTGAAGAAGAAGCGTGCACGCGGTGTGTAGGAGGAGGGGAAGAATGCACGTTTGGGTGTGTGAGGCGGCCCGCGCTGGGGCCCCGGCTGCCGTGGAGTAGGGTCCCCCTCCCTCCACCTGCGTCTCCCTGGCAACCTGGGACGCGAGGTGCAGGTGTAGCAGCCAGGAAATCTATCATTGACCCTATGTTTTGTCAAACTCCCAGGGCCGGGAAAACAAATGTTAACCGGGGGGACTGACCCCAGCCCACATCGATGCGGACTCTGTAGTGGATCCCTCTACCCCCGCATGACAATCCTTTCCCGGATTTGGGGAAAGGTGAGAGGTAGCATATGGCCGAGTCAAAACGCCAGGGATCCCTGGCCCGGGAGGGCGGGCGCCGCGCGCTGGGCACGGGATGCCCTTCTAACCGCCCGGCAGCCTGGCCGCGGGCGGAGGAGGCCCGCGGCGGTGCCCGCGCGCGAAGGCAGTTTCGCTTGGACTGAGGACGCGCGTTTCCTCTCGGTGCATGTTTTTTCTCCCTCTGTTTTAAAGACAGTGACAGCATCGGAGAAGTATCTCGGCGGGCCGGGCTGGGAAAGCGCGTCAGCCGCCTTTGCCTGGGGAGGGAGCCCGGGGCCCGGCCAGCGGGGGCGGGGGACACGGAGCGCTGAGGAGGGGGCCGAGGAGAGGCGAGGGAGCCCTGGGGCCTGGCCGCCCGGCGGGACGGGAAGGAGCCGGGGCGCGGGGCGGAGGGCGAACGCGGGCGCCGAGCCCCGGGAGCGCTGAGCGCGAGCCGGCCGTCTTCCTCCGGGGGCGGCCGGGCCGCTTGAACCGCCCGCAGCCGGGGCGCCCCGGGCCGGGGCCCGAGAGGCGGGTCCGGGGCGGGGTCCGGGGCGCGGGCGGCGCGTCGGAGCCAGAGCCCCGGAGCCGCCCGTCCGGGCCGCGCCCCTAGCGAACCTTGGAAATGCCCGCGCTGGGGGAGCGGGCACCGGCCGCCCGGCGGGCCCCGAGGAGACACTGAAGGTCGCCGGGAAGTGAGCACCCAGTCACCTGACCCCCAGGGCGCACCTAGGCGGGGCGGGGCCCATGCGAGGCGAGCAGCCGGGGACCCGGGCGCGGGCGCAGGGGCCGGGAGCGGGCGGCGCGGAGCGCGCGGAGCGGGGCTTGCGGGGGCGCGCGGCGGGCGGGCGAGGGCGCGGCCGGGCACCGCCGGCGGCCTCGCCATGTCCCAGCCGGCGGGGAGGATGCATTGCCGAAAGGCGGGGATCCGCGCCGCCGTGGTGCTCATCGGACTCCTGCACAAATCCCGAAAACAGAGTAAAGAGAAAAGGTAAAGCCTGGCAGCGCCACCTCCCCCTTCCCGCTGCTTTCGGGCTAAATTCCCGTTTTCTTTGGGGTGGACTTTTCCAAGAGGGCGTTTGGCTCCGAGCTGGATGGGGAAAAGCCTCTACTCCGGGCGCTGTCTGGGGAGCGAGTTCGAAGCTTAGCCCCCCACACTGGCTGTTATGGGAAAGCCCGGGCAGGGCATTGGCTGGGTCGGAGGGCGGCTGGGAGAACCCTTCGGACTTCATCCCCAACAGAGGGTCACCAAGTCCTTCCACTCCCCGAATTTGCCTATCGCGGCGCCCTTCCCAAAGCCTGCAGCGCGAGTAGCATTGATCCGACCCGGGCGACCGTCCCTGGCTCAGGCCCGAATGGCCCAGTACGCTGGGGATGCCATTTGCTTCTCTGCAACTTGGCTGAGCCCGCGAGGTGCCGGCCAGGTCGGGATCTGCTAGCTTTGCACAAGGTGCCGGCAGGCGAGGAGCAAGTTTGGAGGTTGCTTGCCACATCCACCCCTGCCTCCGTGTCCCTCTGTCTTTGGGTTTTTCTGTCTTTGACTCTTCACCTTTCTTGGGTTTACTCTCTTAATTGTTTAATCCTGGGTGTTGAAAATCGTTCTCTCAGGCGGTTTCAGAGATAGGCTGGAGGACCTATGGGGTGAGAGATGTGGGGTTTGGGATGGACAAAGGAGCTTTTGGGGTTGTTTCCGGGGCTGCAGCCCCCAGCTGCAGACGTGATGTCCACGAGACCCCAGGGAGCTGCCCACACAGGCTGGCATAGCCTCCCTCCTCTGCTAGGGTATATGAGCCCAAAGCTTCCCAGCAACCGGGGGTCATTAGAGTTGACTGTCCACAGAGATGCTGTGGGGATTTGGGGTAACTGCTGGTGGCCCTGCGGCAACCTAATTTCCAGAGGAGTTCGGAGTTAGTGCTGCGTTCTGCATTGGACAAGGGCTAAGACAAGGGCAGTGGAGCCATAGATGCCTGGCTGGTGACTGGTGGCCCCTGGGCTTGCCCAGAAGCTGGGTGTGCCTGTGGAAGGTGACGGGCAATGAACTAACTGGGGCACTTGGAGAAGCTGGCATGGGTTGCCGCTTATGGTTTGGTTGTCTCTCATCCCTCTTGTTCCCCTTCCTATAACGTAGTCTAATTTGATGTTTCCCACAGCGCAGGATGAGTCTTCAGTGAAGTAACTGAAGATGGTTAAGCGTGAAATAACATTGAGTCACCTAGTGAGAAAGTTCTTCCCTTTTCAGTTCTCTGCTAATCCCTGTAATTTCTTCAAGGGGAAAGTTTTAGATTGGTGCTAGTCTGGCTTTAACACCTTTTTAACACTTGCTAATCTCCCTTTTATAACAAAGAGAGCAGACCTCTGGCTCAGGGCCTTTAAATTGGGGAACAGTGCCTGCCTATAACTTAGGTTGTTTTTGTACTATTGTACTATTTATTTTTAGGATTCTCTCCTGGTTTTGGCCAGTGATACTAAATTTCCCTCTTGCAGTGGTGATATAAAGCATCACTTTAAATTAGATGTATCAAGTCACAAGAATGAGCCTATTTAGTAGAAACAGTAGTAATAGTACAAATGGTATAGAATATGGCAGAAATTCTGCAGGTGATCTAGGAATGACTGATGCCCAGGGAACACTTGTCTAGCAGAAGAAGCTGCCAGCAGGACTCCGGAGCTCAGGGCTCCATGTCTGGGCCCCATTCTCCCGTAGACTTTGATTCTCATCTATTCCGTGCCCTTTGGCATTTTATCTGTACAGTGGGGGTAAACAATCCAACCCTCTGAAGTCAGAAGGATATGGGATGGCTGTTCTGAGACAACCTGGACCTGTTTTGAGGGATGAGAAGGGAGACGTGCTCCATAGAAAGGCAGATGCATCGGAACACATCTGTCTGTGAGTGTAGAATGTGGGAGCATGGCAAAAGCCCTGCACAGAGGGCTAGAAGCTCTAGTCCTGGCTCCTCCGTTGACTGTGATGTGGTAGATTTCATCTCTTTGAGCCTCAGTTCCTGCATCCACACAAAGGGCGTGCAAGGCTCAAGGGAGATAACGTGGGTAAACGTGCATCTGAAAGGTAGGAAGTGCTGCATGGGGATGGAGAGGTTTGATTGGAACTGCTCCCATTCTCCTCTCTCTGGGCCCATGTCCCAGAAACGAAGGTAAGATGTTTGGTGATGACAGCCCCACCAGTAGTCCAGACCAGCCATGCATGGGCCGAGGAGGCAGCCAGGCAGGTGTGGACCTGGGCAGAGATAGTCTTGGGGTGGGGAGCTGCAGTGAGGCAACAGGGAAGGACGTGGACAGGGGACAGGAAGGGATTGGCCGGGGTGAGGATGTCCCAGGCTCAGGGTACTTGTCATTCCTCCTGGATGCACTGTGCTCTTCCCTGCAATGCAGGCATACAGTGGTGACCCTCCTAACCTCTGCCTTTGTCCTAGTCTTCTGTTGCTCCTGCCATCCTGATGGCTTTGGCCATGGATTTAACCTACCAAGGAGAGAGAGGGCTTGCTTTCATGTTTGTGCTAAATGACCTTTGCTTCCCTTGCTTTTTGTTTTCTGGAGTTCCTTTGTCTTTAAGCGTCTGAAATCAGTGCCGTGTACATGATTGACCCTTGCTCTGCAGGCACCGGCCATGGGGGGGCCTGGAGCAGGCTGCAGCTGCCAACCTCTCTTAAGCACTTCCTAAACTCCATGATGAGTGTTAAATTTGCCGAGTTCCTCCTTCCTTCCCCCTCTCATCACAGGGTCAGGTCAGATTCAGGTCCCCTCCTCATCCTTCCCAGAAGGCTTGATTCACGCATCGATCTTCCCAGCACCTCTACTGACAGGCTTGTGCAGATAATGCTTGTGGCTGTTGGCCATAAGGGATGTAAAGTACTGTGTGTCTTGCAGTAATGGCCCAGTGGTCCTTGTCACCTTCCTGTCCTCCGCAGGCCACTTGGAGATAGTGTATATGGGGGGCAGGTAGGTGTGCCAGGGAGAATGGTAACGACACAGGTAACCCATGGGGGCTCAGAAGCAAGAGACTCCCAGGCACTCTTGGTAGGTCCTGAGAACTGTACCCAAAGCTCCAGCCTCAGTTGGAGCTGGAGAAATGTGGGTAGGGCTCATCAGCCTTGACCTGACGGCTCTCTGGGAGTTGTGGGACAACCTGGAGGTTCTGCTTCTTTCCCACCATCTTCCAGTGGTTCCATCACCGGCGATCCTACAGAAACAATGTTGTGTTTGAGAGGGGACTGAATTTGAGCATGGTTCCAAGGAGGCACCTGAATGAAGCCTTGCTTGGAGATGGCAGTTTGGAAAGCCCTGTAATGGAGAGCTCCTTTAAAGCACTCTGGGGGCTTCCCTGGTGGCGCAGTGGTTAAGAATCCTCCTGCCAATGCAGGGGACATGGTTCGAGCCCTGGTCCAGGAAGATCCCACATGCCACAGAGCAACTAAGCCCGTGCGCCACAACTGCTGAGCCTGCGCTCTAGAGCCCACAAGCCACAACTACTGAGCCCGTGTGCCACAACTCCTGAAGCCTGTGTGCCTAGAGCCCGTGCTCCACAACAAGAGAAGCCACAGCAATGAGACGCCCGCGCACCGCAACGAAGACCCAACGCAGCCAAAAATAAATAAATAAATAAATAAATGTTTAAAAAAAAATCGCTCTGATTTTCAGAGCATATAGATGTGGCAGAGCAGGGTAAATCCAGAGCACCCCTTCAATAATAATAGAAGTAGATGGTGAGGGGAGTGGTGCCCTCTGAGGGGGAAACGGGGATCTTTAGCTGGAAGGACTGAGGTAGAGGAACACAGTCAAATTTTGTACCTCCTGAAATGTGTGGGTAAAGTCCGTGTGGCTGCGGGTATGACATTCTGAACTGGAGAGAGGTCAATTAGCATAAATGAAAGAGAAATCCACATTTTACAGGGGGTAGTTATTTTGGGACAACTCTCACCATGGGATTTATGAGGAGGAAAATATAAATTCACTCATCGTTCAGCAAATCACGAATGGCAGGCTGTGGGGAGGCGGAACAGTGAATCTAATGAACCTGGTCTCTCCATTGTCGGTAGGATGTCTAGTGGGTTATTCCTGTGTACGGTATTAGAAAAAGCTTATCCCTAGCTTAAAAAAAAACCTTTATTGTGGAAATTCTCAAGTGTGCTGCAAAGTGGAGAGAATAGTGTAATATAATACCCAGTTTCAACCCTTATCAACTCATGGCCAATCTTGTTTCATTTATTTACCAATCCACTCCCCCACAAGATTATTTTGAAGAAATCCCAGACATTATATCGTTTCATTCTTAAATATTTCATGTATCTTAAAGATAAGAATTCTTCTAAGAAACTAGCAATTATCAGACCCCCTTAGTTAACAATAATTTCTTAATATCACATTCAGTTGGTGTTCAGATTTCCCTAATTGCCTCCTAAAAGTTTTTCAAAAGTTTTTTTGGGTCAGGATTCACAAAATCCAGTGTGATTGGTGATATGCCTCATTATAAGTTTTCTCCTCCAACTCTTTTTTCCCCCTTACGATTTCTTTATTGAAGAAACTGTGTTGTCTTGGGGAGTTCCCCAGAGTCAGGATTTTTGTGGATGGAGTCTCTGAGTGTCATTTAACATGTTCTGCTGTCCCCTATGTAACTGTAAGTTGGTATTTAGTTCTAGAAGCTCCATCAGATTTGGGTTTGATTTTTTTTTTTTTTTTTTGGTAAGACCATGCCAGTGGAGGTTGTCCAGTTGTCTGCTTTTGTGATGTTAGCAACCATTGATTGCTTTGTCCTTAGGGTTTGAAAGCTGGTGTCATGGATGATACTTGGGTTCTCACATGGGAGAGCCGGTGACAGCCCTGCAAGCTGCCTGGATGAGGGTGTCCGAGCCTCAGGAGTGTCCAGGAGTCCTGGCCTTGGAGTCCCAGAGTCCCAGGGCTGGAAGGGGCACAAGGCAGGAGCTAGTCTGCTCCCAGGCCCCAGAACAGATGGCTGCTTGTTCTCTTCTTAGGAGGTGGCTGGGTCCTGCCCTCTGTGGAAGGGCCTGGTACTCGCCCTCTCTTGTCTCATGTTTGACCCGGTTGGCTGTCGTTGCTTTAAAGAACAAACGTCTCCCTTTAACCAGCTTCCCATTTCTAACTTCACTGCGAGTCTGAGGAGTTAAGGAACAGAATTTGAGGCATAAATGAGTTTATTAGATTCCTTTTGAGCCATTACTTTAATCTCCTATTTGGTCTCCTCGCTTCTCGTCCCCCTTACCCATTCTCCTGATGGCGGCCACAGCGGAGTTTTAAAAGTTCAAATAAAATTAAGTCTGTCTACTCCATAGGCTTTCCATTACACTTTTTTTTTGTTTTTTTTTTTTTAGAAAAGACCCTGATTATTTTTTTAAAATTTATTAAATTTATTTATTTTTGGCTGTGTTGGGTCTTCGTTGCTGCGCACAGGCTTTCTCTAGTTGCGGTGAGCGGGAGCTACTCTTTGTTGCGGTGCGTGGGCTTCTCATTGAAGTGGCTTCTCTTGTTGAGGAGCACGGGCTCTAGGCATGCGGGCTTCAGTAGTTGTGGCACATGGGCTCAGTAGTTGTGGCTCGCGGGCTCTAGAGTGCAGGCTCAGTAGTTGTGGCGCACGGGCTTAGTTGCTCCGTAGCATGTGGGATCTTCCCAGACCAGGGCTCGAACCCGTGTTCCCTGCATTGGCAGGTGGATTCTTAACCACTGCGCCACCAGGGAAGCCCTCCATTACACTTTACTTTAAATTTTTTTTAAAGTTTTTTTTTTTTAATGGCTTTATTTTATTTTATTTTTTTTGGCCACATGGCATGTGGGATCTTTGTTCCCTGACCAGGGATTGAATCGCGCCCTCTGCATTGGAAGCATGGAGTCTTAACCACTGGGCCACCAGGGAAGTCCCTCCAAGACACTTTAAGTTAAATCTAAACTCTGAAGCTGGGTCTACTTCCCCTGCCTGGTTCTGTGAACCTGTCTCTTAACACGTCCCCCCTCACTCACTGTGATCACTGTACTTCTGCTGCAAAGGCCTTCTCTCTGTTTCTAGAACATGCCAAGCTTGCTTCTACCCCAGGCCCTTTATACATGCTCTTTACAGTGACTTTATTGACTGTGCTTCCTCATCATCGGGCTCTCAACTCAAATGTCATCTCCTCCAAAAGGACTTCTGTGACCATCCAACCTAAACAACTCACTCCAGCCGTTTTTACTTTACTCTGACTTATTTCCTCCATGGCACTTATCAATCACTGATATCATCTAGCGTAGGTAATAAATAATTTATTGGCCATTCCCTCCCCTAGCAGGTGAGCTGTCTGAGTGCAGGGACTTTGCCTTTTTCACATCATTGCCTACATTAGGAGCGCTCAGTAAATATTTGCTGAATGAATGAATGAATGAATGAATGAACTCACTGACTCCCCCGGTGAAATGTGCCCATTACTTCTTACCTCGAGGTCCTCTTAATACTGCAGTGCCCTCTGACACAGGTTTCAAGATGCCCCTTTTCTTGTCTGAGATTTTTCCCCCTTTCCTCTCTTTCCTTCCCTTCCGGAAGAGGTTTTGGAGAGAAATGAACCTGATTGCTTGCACATGTGTATTTCCATTGTTAGTCCTCTAACTCCTTCCTGCCTCTGCGTGGTTTGGGGACCCATAGATGTGAGGGTCCAGGCTGAGTCCAGCCCACCCTGAAGCTGGGTCTAGGCGCCAGGACTGTCCTGACTCTGGGTTCCTAGATTTGGGGTCCTGGGGCTGCTGTCTGATAGGCAGAGGCAGGCTCCCTTCATTTATGCCCAAGAGGGGCCAGTGGGCGTCTGAATTAGCGAACAGTCGCCATTAGCAAATATACATTTTTTTTCTAAATGCAGCTTTATCTCTTGGGAGCCTGCGTGGTGCACAGATGGCTGGTTACCAGGATGTTGCCAAATAGAGGGCTTGCCAGGCCTGCTCGGTTAAACCAACGAAAATCACTTCTGTGCAAACGGGGGCTGCTGAAGGGCGCAGGAAGTTTCTCAGTCATTTTAAGCAGATGAGACCCGCCTCCTGCCCCTACCCCCCCATCTGCTCAACAAACGGAGTTTATTTGCCTCCCAGATGCACAAAAAGTAAAGGAGGTAGGCAAGATGATTTCAGGTGGACAAGTGCTTTTTATTTTAACAGCTATTTAAAAAAAATGAATTCTGTCAAGTGACGTTGTTTTTCCATGTATGACAGTTACATAACATTTTTTAAAAGTAAATTTGTTTAAGTAAAAAATGGAGAGTCATTTAAAGAAAAGTGTTAAGAAAAGTAATAGGTGGTACATGGATTTGGGGAAAATTGGGAAGATGGTGAGGAAATGCCTGCGGTTTAGGGAGCGCTGTTGGCAGGAAGGGGGCACTTTTCTCATATGTTACAATGGACCCTACAGCACCAAAGTCCCGGGTTGTTGAGGACTGAATGATTGTAACAAGTCAACACCTTTTTTTTTTTTTTTTTTTTAAATTAATTAATTAATTAATTTGGTTGCACTGGGTCTTAGTTGCAGCAGACGGGCTCCTTAGTTGCAGCACTTGGGCTCCTTTGTTGCGGCAGGTGGGCTCCTTAGTTGCGGCTTGCAGGCTCCTTAGCTGTGGCATGCGAACTCTTAGTTGCAGCATACACGTGGGATCTAGTTCCCCGACCAAGGATCTGAACAACGGCCCCCTGCGTTGGGAGTGCAGAGTTCCAGCCACTGCGCCACCAGGGAAGTCCTAGCCAACACCTTTTTTTTTTTTTTTATTCCTTTAATGTTGTACCTATTTTATTTATTTATTTTTGGTTGCATAGCGTCTTCGTTGCTGCGTGCGGGCTTTCTCTAGTTGCAGTGAGCAGGGGCTACTGTTTGCTGTGGTGCGTGGGGTACTCATTGGGCTGGCTTCTGTTGTTGAGCACGGGCTCTAGGCGTGCGGGCTTCAGTAGTTGTGGCACGTGGGCTCAGTAGTTGTGGCTCATGGGCTCTAGAGCGCAGGCTCGGTAGTTGTGGCGCACGGGCTTAGTTGCTCCGTGGCATGTGGGATCTTCCCAGACCAGGGCTCGAACCCGTGTCCCGTGAATTGGCAGGCGGATTCTTAACCACTGTGCCACCAGAGAAGCCCTAGCCAACACCTTTTGAGGCTTACTGTTTTTGAGGCTCTGGGCTAAGGGCTCACGTGCACATCTATCTTAATTCTACCAGTTGTTATCTTTGTTTTCCAGCTGAGGGACAGAGGCTCAGAGGTCGAGAAGCCTGCTGGGGGCAGAATCAGAGGTGGAGGAGCAGGGATTTTTTTTTTTAAATTAATTAATTTATTTTTGGCTGTGTTGGGTCTTTGTTTCTGTATGAGGGCCTTCTCTAGTTGCGGCAAGCGGGGGCCACTCTTCATCGTGGTGCGCGGGCCTCTCACTATCGCGGCCTCTCTTGTTGCGGAGCATAGGCTCCAGATGCGCAGGCTCAGTAGTTGTGGCTCACGGGCCCGGTTAGGAGCAGGGATTTTAACTCGGTTCTATTGAGGTCCAGAGACTGTGCTCTTAACTATTACATTATCTGGAACCCAGGATAAGCACTTATGCAGTGCCTGGCTTCTGAGAAGTGCTTCCTCCATGCTGTTGCTGTTATTATGAATGTAATGAAGGGTAACATCCACATAGTAAGTGCACAAGCCTTAAAGGTACAGCCCAACGAATTGCCACATATGTATCCGCCTGTGTAGTCACCACCCGGATCAGATGTAGCACTTTCCAGAACCCCAGCAGGCTCCCTCAGGCCTCTCCACATTCCAGTTATAATTACTGTGGAGTCAGGCCCAGTGCCTCGCATCTGGGTGGTACCTGGGGTAGCCTTGACACCTGTGATAAAGGGAACTCATGTCATGAGGTGGTATTTCTGAGTGGGGAGTCCCAGTTCAACCGTGGTGGATGGGGTCAGACTCCACACTGGTTTCTAGGGGTGAGGGAGCCTGGTTTCACCTTCCCTTCTCCTTCCAGACGTGCTCAGTGGGGGCCTGGAGCCGATGCTGTGTTTATTTGCTGCCCTTGGAGCAAGGCTGGGTTGAAAAATTGTCACTTGCTTTTAAGCTTATCAGTTGTGAACACTGTTTCATGAAGGCTGGAGCTCTGGCCAAGTCCTTCCCGGAGCCCTTCGGGGGTGGGCTGACCCTGCGGGGCCACTTCTCCAAAGGCAGGAGGGAACCAGCTGTTGGTTAGAGCCATCCCCTCCCCTGTCCTTCTCCTCCTCCCCACTCTTCTGTTTCTTTACTATTAAGATCCTTACCAACCACACTGAATGTGTGTGGTAGAATCAGGGCGCTGTGCTGATACCTGTTGTCATAAGTGCTTACTCTCGGGGCTAGAACAACTCGTAACAGCCCCCGAGCAAGGCGCAGCTCTCACCGGGTTTAGAGGACAGACCCTTGTAAGGGTGGAGGCGGGACCCCCCTCATTTTTCACTGTCATGTGCTACAATACCACAGTGTTCTGTCTGCAGAGAGTGGGGACAGCAGAACTGCTGGCACCTGGGAGTTTGTAATCTGAGGCAGAGGTGGGAAACTGGCCCCTGCACACTCTTCAGATCCTCATGAAGCCTCCACTGTGTACCAGACACTGTTGCAGGCGCTGGGGAGGCCGCAGGGAACAGCACAAAGCCCTGCCCGTTCTCAGGGGGGCTTGTTAGACCCACATATGTTTTCTAATTTTAAGCTGATTTTTTTTTTTTTTTAAGCTGATATTTTTAAATTGGAAGGTTCCATGTTACAAATGTGTATTTCCATCTTCTCTTGAGAAATCAGAAGCCATGGCAACATTGGCTGGGCCCGCCTTCCTCATGGCACCTACAGTGCCAGCTGCCGGCTCCATACAGGGCTGGTGCCCTCCTGCTCACCCCAGCACCCATACCTGGCTGCACCTGTGTCACCTACCCCAGCCCTGAGGGATTGGATGTACAGTGTGGGAAGCAAGAGGCTCAGGGCTGGGGAGCTCTATGTGTAATTAACTGAACATGGAGGCTGGGGGTTGGGTCTCAGCCCTGCATGCCCTTTGGGTCTCCTTGGTTTGGGGCAGGTCCACTGTGATTGGAAATGAGGGGTCCTGGCAGCCTGGCTGGGTGCCGTGCAGGAGCTGGGCTGCAGAATAGCTACTGTTAATTTGCCTGTAGATGTTCCTCCTCCCTTGCCCTCCCTAATTACCCACAAATAAAATAACAGAAATTATGCGAGGCTGGGTTTTACAGAACAAAAACTCAGGAATCCCAAGAGAAGGGACAGGGAAGGGAACTAATATTCAGCTCCACTCTGGGCATGGCACTGGGCTGGCACTTAAACCTCACTAATTTCTTTCTCTGCACGACTGATCATTGTCATCTCCATTTCTCATGGAGGAGAAAACTGATGTTCAAAAGGGGTGGCAGGGGACTTCCCTGGTGGCGCAGTGGTTAAGACTCCGTGCTCCCAAAGCAGGGGGCTGGGGTTCGATCCCTGGTCAGGGAGCTAGATCCCACATGCATGCTGCAACTAAGAGTTCTCATTCCACAACTAAGGAGCCTGAGTGCTGCAACTAAGGAGCCCTCGAGCTGCAACTAAGGAGCCTGTGAGCCGCAACTGAGGAGCCCACTTGCCGCAACTAAGACCTGGTGCAACCAAATATAAATAAATAAATAAATGAAAACCATAAAAACCAAAAAACAAAAGGGGTGGCATATTCAATGTCACTCAGCTTGTATAGCAGAGCTGTGATTCAAACCCAAGTCTGTTTACTGCCAAATTCTAGGCTTTTCTCCTATCCCTATTACATGGTGACCCTGGCCAAGTTACTTGACCTCTTTGCCCTTGACTTTCACCTTCTATGAAGTGGACTGTAATGCATCTCACCAGGTATATGAAAAGGCTTCAGGTGATACTGAACTATGACACTTTAGCACCTTGTCGTTATTTTGTAAGGAAGGGACTGGATAGGTCTCTCGGGCAGCTGGGCTTCTTTTGAACACCAGGCCTTAGCCGGGGGGTGGGGTGCGCTTGGGGGACTGTGGAGCCTTAGTTGGGGGAGGGGTCTGTCCTGTCAGGCTTCAGATACGCTGAAAGGTCTCTTGGCTGCTCTCCTCACTAATTAGAACAGAAATTCCTGCTCCTTTATGAGAACAGGAAGGTCTGGGTTGGAGCCCGGGTTACCCGTGCCATCTGTATTTTAATAGAACATTTATTTTAATAAGATATTTAATCTGAGATGCAAAGGCAGAAACAGTATGTAAATCAAGAGGTAACTGAAACAGGCTGTCTGAAAACTCTGTCTGCAAATGTGCCAGAAAGGGCTTTTGAGTGTGACCTCAACAAAGACCGGTTACTGATAGCCGAGAAGGTCCCCCAGGGGCACAGCCGCGCGGAGCAGGACACAGGCTGTAGTGCAAGTGATGGGAACAAGGCCACCTGGCTTCCGCGTCTCAGGTCCTCTGACCTCTCCCCGCTTCTGGAAGGTGCTGCCACCCCCTCTGCATCATTGCCTTCTCTTTCTTCTCCGTAAATGCAAATGCAGGTGGCAGTCCTGCTTCTAAATGAGTTGGGTTCCAGACATTCATTCGTGCTGTTTCAGTTCACGTCCATCACTATACGTGGTGCACCGGATGTGTACCAGGCCCTGGACGACAGGGTCCAGGAGGAGAATGAGACACATTTCCTGCCTCAATCAGTCTGTGTTCCCAAAGGAGAGACCAGACATGTAGTGTGAACCCAAGACCGGAGATGGTGGGTGCTAGAGAAGAGGTGCCTGGTGCCCTGGAGGCCACCCGAGGAAGGCTTCATGGAGTTGGTGGTGTTTGAGGTGGGCCATGGAGCCTGGACAAGATTTCTGAAGGGAGTGGTGAAGTGGGGGAGTACATTCTAGTTAAATAGGATATGTAAGCAAAGGAATGGAGGTGGGATGAGCAGGGGACATGCTCAGAACCCAGTTGGACTGTGGCGTGGATTTCATGTTGGGGAATAGTGGGAAATGAGGCTGTCAGGGTCACCTGAGTCCCTTTTGTGGTTGGTGCTGAGTGTTGGGGAGAGAAGCGCAGGTTAGGCATTGGGAGGCTTCTATGCTCTGGGCCTCCCCCAAACCCACGTGGCAGTTTGGTACCCCAGTTAGCATAGAAAAGCAGAATCAGCATTACGGTTGAAATAGAGTTCTGTGATATTTGTTTTATCGCAATCAATTTAGTCAGGGGTTTGGGGCTAGAGGGTCTTTGTGTTGGAGGAGAGGTGTGTGTTACCTCCAAAATGACTCTTTTGCTGGACAATTGAGCTGAATTAGTCAGGGATCTTTTGGTTTCAAGTGACAGACCCCCATTCCAGTTAACCTAAAGGAAAAAAAGAAATGTTTTGGTTTAGGTCAACTGGAAAGTTCAAGGGAGCACAGATTCAGGAATGGCTGGATCCATGGCTCCAGTGGTGTCCTTGGGCACCAGTTTTCTTTCTCTGTCTCTAGGTTATGTTTTTCTTTGAGTTGGCTTCATCCTCAGGTTATCCACAAAGTTGGGTGATGGCTGCTTCAAGCTTACATTCTCCCAGTTTAGCAACACCAGTAGGAAGAGCGAACCTATTTCCCAATAATTTCAGCCGGAGTCCCAAGGATGACCTACTGGATACAGTGGGTAGTGCACCCACCCCTGACTTTGGCCAGAGGGATAGGATACACTGATTAGCCAGGTCTGGGTCTTGTGCTCACTCTTGGTTCCAGAGATGGAGTCGCTTGGACTGAGACAATAGGAGGGGTGGGTCACCTAAGGAAATTTGGTGTGTTGCTATCAGAAGATGAGGGAATGGAAGCAGGGCAGGAAAAAACCAACAGCTGTCCACTCTCCTGGCCCTGGTGTTCTAGCTGGTGGTGGTCTTGGTTCAGTCTTCGCTGGAGGCTGCAGCTGTTGGTACTCTCTTGATGCCTCCTTCCACCTCTGCGTGTGAGGTGTTCACTCTTCTTCCCTGATACGGCATATTGGATGCAGCCTTAGTAAACATGCTCCCTGGGCCACCTTTTCCCTGAGTCCATCCTGAACTTTGAGGCAGTCAGACGTGTGACTGTGCTAGACCTTGTCCCAGAGGACAGCCAGGCCTCCCTCAGGGTTGGCCCTCAGCTCTGGGGTTGGATCATGCTTGGAGTCCTCTTTTGCTGATGTTCAGTGGAGCCCAGTTGCTTCTCAACCCAGAAAGTCTGGATTCCTTGCATACAGATTACAACTCCCTCCAGCCATGTAGCCAATAGGTGCTCTTGGTCACAAGGCCCCGGCTAAGAGTGATCCATCCCCCTGTTGGAGGCCCAGACCCAGCAGAGGTCTCAGGTGTATGAGACGTAGGGACTCCTAGTTCAAACTGTGACCCTCAGTTTCCCTATCTGTGAAATGGGACTAGAACTAATGAATGATTGTCACTTGTTCTTTAATGGAATTATTTGTGTAAACAAAAATCTTATTCGGCAATTCCATTCCTAGGTATATGCCCCAAAGAATTGAAAGCAGGGACTCAAACAGATATTGGCACACCCATGTTTATAGCAGCGTTAGTCACAGTAGCCAAAAGTGGAAGCAACCTAAGTGTCCTTCTGCTGATGAATATATAAACAAAATGTGGTATATCCATACAATGGAATATTATTCATCTATAAAATGGGACGGAATTCTGATACGACATGGATGAACCTTGAACACATTATGCTAAGTTAACTAAGCCAGACACAAAAGGACAGAGATTGTATGATTCCACTTATATGAGGTACTTGGAATAGGTGAATTCATAGAGACAGAAAGTAGAATAGAGGTTACCAGGGGTTGGGGGGTGGGGTGGGGAGAGTTATTGCTTGATGGATACAGAGCTTCTGTTAAGGGTTCTGGAAAAAGTTCTGGAAACGGATAATGGTGATGGCTGCACGGTACTGAATTACACACTGAAAAATGGCTACAGTGGTAAAAGAAAAAAAATCTTATTCAGGACCCTAAAATGTAACGCAGATAAAAGAGAGTGTTTCCCTGGGTGGAGATGGGGTAGGCAGGTGGAGGTGTCTCTAGTCCCATTTCTGTGAAAACTGAGATGCGTGTGGAGCCAGAGTGCCTGGGGGACTCCAGGGAAGGGACAGCCCTTCCTTCCCTAACAGTCCATGTTCTAAAGTTGGAGGTCAGAACAAGGCCACTGTCCTGCCCAAGCCTCACTCCCCACTGATTGTCTTGTGGTGCTGGGGAAGGTCGGCCCAGGGAGCAGGCGCCGGAGGGACCGGGCCACCTCATGTGAGCTCTCCTTGTAGTCCGTGTTTTCTTTTCCTGAAGTCAACAGCTCAGGGATGGGCATTTGCCAGTGCGTTATGGGGCTCTCCTTGGAGGCTGAGGGGACCAGGGGTGGGTGGGGACTATGCGGGGGGCGGAGCTCAGCATGAGCTGAGTATGAAGAAAGGAGCCTTGGCTCTGTGCTGACCTTGGGCCACAGACCAGAGCCCACGGCCACACAATGGAGGGCTGGGGTTTGTGCACACACAGTGGCCTGAGATGGGCAAGCAGCCACCCCAGGGGGCGCGGACCATGCAGAGCAGACATCTCTGCTGTTCCTGACCATGGCACGTGCTCAGAACCTTCTATGAGTGCTCTCTGGGCTGCTTCTTGCTGATCTGATTTTTTAAAGAAACGTTTATTATATTTTTAAAATCCATGCTCCTTGCAGAAAAATTGGAAAACACAGAAAAGTACAAAGACTAAAATAAAACTCATCTGCAATCCCAGATGGGGGAATTGCAGAGATAACCACTATTAACATTTAATATATTTTCTTTGGTCTTTTTTCCTATCCAAACACATACCCTCCCACACAGTATATTTACATCTGCATCTACATCTGTTTCTCTCTATTTTAACACAATTGGGATTATACTTTATACACAGTGCATTAGTCAGGACTCTTGAGGGCAAGTGACAGAAGCCCAGGTTGAATAGCGAAACGAGATCGGAGGATTTAATTGGCTGGCATAACCTGTTTGCAGAAACGGCCTGAGGAACAGCTGGATCCAGGACCATGAACAATCTCTCTTCCTCTCTGTCTCTTGTGTCTGTGTCTCTGTGTTGGCTTCATTCTCTTGGGCCATCTCTCCCCATGATATTGAAACCACGGTTGCAGACCACTGTGGCTTTACATTTTAATCCCTTTTCCTCCAGAGAGGGAAAAATAGCTCCTTTCCACCAATTCCAGTTAGACAGATCCCAAGGAGGAGTTCTGATTGGCTTGGATTATGTGCCCATCTCTGCATCAGTCCCTGTATGAGGGTGAGGGTGGGGAATGATTATGGCCCCGCCTGAGTCCGGGGATCATTCCTGTGGCCATTGTGGGTATTGTGCCTACAAGAATTCTTTTCGGTGGGAGAGGATCAGATCCCTGAAGTAGGGGTGGGGAGTTTTAGTACTAGAGGAAGGGTAAGAGTGAGTTGGGCAGGTAAAACGATAGACAAAAGCTGCTTTGGCATTGGTTCCAGACACAAGGGTGGTTCCCACAGTGTGTGGGGTGAGCATGTGGGCCCTCTTTCTTTTCTTTCTTTTTTTTGGGGGCCATGCCGCCTGGCACGTGAGATCTTAGTTCCCCGACCGGCGATCGAACCTGCGTTCCCTGCAGTGGAAGGGCAGAGTCTTAACCACTGGACTGCCAGGGAAGTCCTGGCCCTCTTTTTTTTTTTCTTTTTGGCTGCGTTGGGTCTTTGTTGCTGCTCGCGGGCTTTCTCTAGTTGCAGCGAGTGGGGGCTACTCTTCGTTGCAGTGCGCAGGCTTATTGCGGTGGCTTCTCTTGCTGTGGAGCACGGGCTCTAGGCGCGCGGGCTTCAGTAGTTGTGGTGCGCGGGCTCTAGAGCACAGGCTCAGTTGCTCCGCGGCATGTGGGATCTTCCCAGACCAGGGATCCAACCCGTGTCCCCTGCATTGGCAGGCGGAGTCTTAACTACTGCGCCACCAGGGAAGTCCCTGGCCCTCTTTCTTGTACCAGTTTATGGGAGATCAGTGGGTACCATCCTATAAGCAGCACAGTTTGGCAACACTTGTCATCATTATGCATGCATATCCCCTTTGACCCAGGGAACCACTTTTGGGGATTTATCCAGCATGTATATTTCCATACTTGTGGAATGGTGTAGTACAAGGTCAATTCACCACAATGTTATTTGAAATAGCAAAACGTTGGAAACAACCAAATGCCTATCAGTAGAGAACTGGTTACCTAAATTATTTCAAATTCATGCCATGGGCTACTATATTACTTAAAAAAGAATGGTGGAGCTTTCTATGTAGCGACAGAAAGTTCTTCCAAGATGTTTTGAGTAAAGAAAGCAAGGTGCAGAGTGGAATGTATAATATATTAACTTTTGTGTAAAAAAAAAAGGGGAATATAGGACTCCATCTTTGTATCGGTTTATAGTTGCATAAAGATGCTGCAGAAAGATGTGTAAAAACCATTTCATGGGCCAGGTGGGAACTGGACAGACTGGAACAGGGGTAAGACGAGGCCTTTCACTGTACACCTTCTAATAATTGTTGGCTTTTGGACTACATGAATGTATCACTCATTCAAAAATCAACAGGTCAGTTTCCTTTGGGGGTGATGAAAAAGTTCTGGAACTAAAACCTTCCTGGTGGTCATGGTTGGACAACATTGTGAATATACCTAAAGCTACTGAATTGTATACTTTAAAATGGTCAGTATGGTAAATTTTATGTTATGTATGTTTTATCACAACTAAAAAAAGTGAAAAAAGTCAACAGACCAAAAAAAAAAAAAAGTGGAAGAAACCGAAAAAACATGATATGAGGGTCCTGGGGTCAGATTGCCTGGGTTCAAATCCTGACTTTGCTACTTCCTAGTTTTATGATTGGATAGATAAATTACTTAATTTTTTGGACAATTAGTTTAGTCATTTATAAAGGGTGGATAATAAAAGACTGTATCCTGAGAATTGGATGAGAGGTGAAGGATTTAGCTGGGGAATCATAGGCCTCCCTGTGGGTTAGCTATCCAGAAAGATGAGGATTGTAAGGGCTGCCTGAGTTGGCTCCCTCCTTCTGGCTAGCTGGGACATTTGCATTTTAATGGAGACTCTTGAAGACTAAAAACAATCAAGACTCAAAGGGAGGAATGGTTGGAATTTCAGAAAAATTTATAGTTCCCAACTGGGGAAAATGAGGTCTTTTCATTTCCTGGGCAGAGTTAAACTTTTACCTTGTCCTCACCTGTGGCCCCAGATGGATGAGTTGAAGGTAGCAGAGGTGGGCTAGGAGAAAGGAGAGAGGAGAGCTGAGAATCAGACCCAAGACTGACAGAGCTTGAACCAAGACTAAGGTTTGAATCTGGAGAAAATGAGACAGCCCGTCAATCAACCAAGAAATCGTGTAACCCCGCCCCGCTCCCCCCCACCCCAATCGCATGTCCACCTCCAGCTACTGCCCTGGGCTCTGCTCCCCACCACAGTGGCTGCTCTGGTTACCAAATCCAGTGGTTACCTTTGGGCTCTCACCTTAGTCATTTGACACTGCTTAATACTCCCTCCTTCTTTTTTTTTTTTTTTTTTTTTAAGGTTGGTGGAAAGGAAAGTTTGCTATATTTCAGAGGCTGGCAACTGGGGAGAGAGCAGACTCGTGTCCAAAGGCCAATTCCGCCACTGACAATCAGTGGGCAAGAGCTTTTATTTTTTTTATTATTTTTTTTTTTTAAAGAAATTCACGTTCTTTTATTTATTTATTTATTTATTTATGGCTGTGTTGGGTCTTCGTTTCTGTGCGAGGGCTTTCTCTAGTTGCGGCAAGCGGGGACCACTCTTCATCGCGGTGCGCGGGCCTCTCACCATCGCGGCCTCTCTTGTTGCGGAGCACAGGCTCCAGACGTGCAGGCTCGGTAATTGTGGCTCACGGGCCCAGTTGCTCCGTGGCATGTGGGATCTTCCCAGAGCAGGGCTCGAACCCGTGTCCCCTGCATTGGCAGGCAGACTCTCAACCACTGCGCTACCAGGGAAGCCCAATACTCCCTCCTTCTTAAAATGCTTTCTTCGTTTTGCTCATGAAAACACCTTCCTGCTTTCCCTCCATCTCCTGGCCAGTCTATCTCAGTCTCACCCTCCTTCTCCTACGTGGACATGTGCCTGGGCTGATCCCTCAGTGATCTCCACTTGGATGTCTGAAAAACATTCCAAACTGAACACGTCCAAAGTGGAATCCCTGGTTTCTGTCTCTCCCCCCTCCCCCAAACTCATCCCTCCTGTAGCCTTCCCTGTCTCAGTTACTTAGGCCAAATTCCTTGGACCCATCCTTCATTTCTCTACATTGTCCTTATCCCACCCTCCGCCCCCATCCAATCCATCAGCAAATCCTGTTGGCTCTGCCTTCATTCTCCACCCAGAGTTGGACCACTTCCCACCACCCCCACAGCAGTCAATCTAGTCCAATCCATCATCAGCTCTCACCTGGGTTATTGAGGTAACGTTTTAACTGGCCTCCCTGCTCTCAGTCTTTGCCCTCTTACAGTCTGTGCTCAACACTGCAGCCAGAATGATCCCCTGAATCCGTAAGTCAGATCACATCTCTGTTCTGCTTACAACCCTCCCTCCCATGGCTTCCCATTTCTCTGCAGTAAAAGCCAAAGTTCTTACCATGCCACAGGCCTTACATGATCTGCCCCCTGTGGTTTCTCTCCCCTCGGTTCCTATTCTTTTCTCATTGCTCACTCTGCATCAGCCACACCAGCCTCCTTGCTATTCCTTGACCCACTAAGCTATGCTCCTACCTCAGGGCCTATGCACTTGCTGTTCCTTCTGCCTGGAATGCTTTTCCCATGGAATGCTCCCTCACTTCCTTCAGGTCTTCCCTCAAATGACAGCTTCTCATTGAAGTCTTCTCTTGATGACCCTATTCAAATTTGCAAACGTTTTCCTGCTTTATTTTTCTTTGTAGCATCTGTCGCCACTTGACAAACCTCATATTTAAAGGTTTTACATCATTCGGTATTTATTAGCTCTTTTTCTCCACTAGAATATAAGCTCCACGAGGGCAGGGTTTTTCATCTATTTTGTTCACTGTTCTCTTTCCAATGCCTAGAACAGTGCCTGGCACATAGAAGATACTCAATAAAAATGCAGTGAATGGATGCATGACCTTCGGTCTTCATAATGAGGGGAACTGGATGCCATTTCAAGGCCTTATGTAGGGGACTCCTTTGATCAGATTTACATTTCAAAGGGTCACTCTGTCTCCTGGGGGAGAAGGTGTCAGAGTGGGGCAAGAATGGGGCTATGGAGATTGGTTAGGAAGATGTCAGTGGCTTGAAGGTGATGGTGGAGGGGGATGGAAGGATGTAGATGGACTTGAGAGTATTGGAGGAGGCAGAATGAAAGGATTGTTGATCGTTAGAGCTGCGCTTCCTAGACTTTAATGTGCACACAAGTCACCTGGGCATCTTGTTGAAATGCAGCTTCCTCTGCCATATGATCCAGCAATCCCACTTCTGGGCATATATCAGGAGAAAAACATAGCTCGAAAGGATACAGGCACCCCAGTGTTCATTGCGGCACTGTTTACAATAGCCAAGACATGGAAGCAACCTAAATGTCCATCAACAGATGACTGGATAAAGAAGATGTGATACATATACACAATGGAATATTACTCAGCCATTAAAAAGAATGAAATAATGCCATTTGCAGCAACATGGATGGACCTGGAGATTATCATACTAAGTGAAGTAAGTCAGACGGAGAAAGACAAATCTTCTATTATGTGGCTTGTGTGCGGAATCTAAAAAAAAATGATACAAATGAACTTATTTACAAAACAGAAACGGACTCACAGACTTAGAGAATGAACTTGTGGTTGCCGGGGATGGGGGGAAGGGTGGGGAGAAGGGATAGACTGGGAGTTTGGGATTGGTGGGTCTGGGGTGGGCCCGAGAACCTGCATTTTCAATGAGCTTCCAGGTGATGCCCCTGCTGCAGGTCCATGGATTCACCTTGGGGTTGGCTGTCAGGCATAAGGCAGGAGGAGGAGTCAGGAGTGCTCGGGGCCTTTGATTGGGAGACAGAACCCAGCAGGAGGAATAGGTTAGGGGAAGTGTTGAGGTCACTTTTGGACACGTTGAGTTTGAGGTGCTGTGAGATCCCAGAGGAGATGTCCAGCTGGCAGTGGGATCTGACTCTCAGAGGAGAGGCCCGAGCTGGAGGCAGAAAAGGGGGTCATCACAGGGATGGCAAAGGCAGCCCCGGCGTGGGTGAGGCTGAGTGGGGAGAGGGTGCGCTGAGGCGGGGGGCAGGGCTACGGGGAGCCCTCTCCCTCCCTGGGAGATCCATTGCCAAGGGAAGGGCCTTGGTTAAGACACCCGACCAGACACTGGGCGTGGGACAGGTGTTTTCTTCACTGGGCTCATTCAGTGCCACCCTGACCTCGCTGGTTCAACAGCCCCACAAAGAAAACGGCAGGAGCCTTTTCCTTGAAGGAGGCGGCCAGCCTGAGGGCACAGGAGGGAAGCCAGACAACTCTGGTTCTCGAGGAGGCGGGACATTCTCCAGTTTTGGTGCCGCTGTCCCAGGGGGCCTGTCCTGGAGCATTTGGGTGTCCCTGCTGCCTGGAGCCCCATTGCGGACTCAGGCAAACCTGGGCGCAGCTCCCACTTCACCCTTTGGTAGCTGGGTAACCTTGGGCAAGGCACTCCACCTCTTTGGACTTTGGTTTTCTCATCTGTATGATTGGGGTAGTAACAGCGGTGGTTGTGAGGGTCAGTGAGATGGTGTGTCTAGCACGCGGAACCCAGAGGCTGGCGCTGGCCGGTGCTCAGCAAAATTATAATTATCTCCAGAGGGTGTGGCGAAGTCAGGATGGGCACTGGCTTTGCCCACTCCCTCCCTGCCTGCCCTCTGCATGCACTTGGCTTAGCTCCACCTCCAAGCACTTCTCACATCGAAGGGGCCCTGCTTCCTCCTTGGTCCCTCCCCTCGGCTTGAACCCCCAGTCAAATCAGTCCCCATGATCTCTCTTGCTTTGAATCCCACCCCTGTTGGTGCCCATGCATTCAAGCTGGTCTCTTGTCCATTCACTTTTCCCTTCTGAGCTGACTGTAAGCTCCCTGGGGGCAGCATAATTGTCTGTCTGTCCATCCGTGTCCCCCATTACATATCAGTCCTTGAGCCTGGGTAGGGGCTGAGGATCCAGCAGGGATGAGGCAGGCCTGATCACTGCCCTTTCGGAGTTCACAGTCCGGCGGGTGGAGCTGGGGAGCTGGGGAGAATGGCCTTTTGGTGAGGGTCTGACTTGATGGGAGCCGTCAAGGGCTGAACTGGCAGCTCTGAGGGCAGTGAAGCCTTGGGCGGAAAGCACTTCCTTTCCGCAGGTCACTGGGATGTTAGGGCAACCGCTGCCGCTCCTCAGGGTTTCCTCCGTTCTTACCACTTCTTCCCAGAAAGACCTGGCCCGGCCCTTTGTGTGGTTCCACTGATGTTCCCGCCACAAGCCTCAGCTCTGGGTGCCTCCCCCGCCTGCTGGGGCTTCTTCAGCTCTGTGGCCTTTTATCTGATGGATTTTGGCCGTTAACGGGGAGGGAAGTGTCTTCCATCTAGAAGCTTCTAAAAGCTTCCATTTTCTCTCTTCCCCCTCTCTCCACCCTTTCTTTTCTTCCTCTTTTTTCATTCTCTGCCCTGTCCCCTTGCCCCCACCCCCAATCCCCGTTCTGTAAATTTGTAAATCAAGCACGTTAAAAAAAAAAACAAACTCATTTACCTATTCCATCTGCAGCTCAGAGCAGGATAAAGCTGCCGCCTCCCTTGGGAGTTGGCTTTTGCGCTTCGGGCTTCGGGCGTTAGTCAGCTCTGTGCCTGGGGCGATTGGCGGAGAATCCCAGGGCCCTGCCATGTGGCCTGGGGCCTCGTCAGCCAGGCCTCAGAGGCTCTGACCCAGATAGGCGGGTGGATGGCCCTTTCACTCTGTGCCGTGCTCACCTTCTGATCTGGAGAGGGACCCAGAAAGGACAGGCAGGGGACTGGGAGACGTCAGCCAGCCTTTTGAGCAATAGCAAAGCTAGGACGGGCTACCGCAGTCACCCCTGGTCTGTGTGGACCCTGGGCTCCTTGTCAGACTTGGCCTCTGCCTGCTGTCCTCTCCCAAGGGAGAGCTGGGGCTACAGGGATGATTTGCGGGGGGCCACCTCCACCTGATGGCTTGCGTTCCTGACCTAAGCAGACAGCACACGTGCTGCCTCAACCAGGACACGGCCAAGTCCTTTGCTCGGCCAGACAGGAATTCATTGTTCAGCACCGTTGGAGGTGCGGAGGGTGAGTGGTAGCTGTAAGGAGCTCAGGGTGTGGTTCTTAGAAGCCTGCCTGGAGTTTGCACTGTGAGTGAGGACCATCCTTACCTGGCGGGACCCTGACTGAGCAGGGAAAACCAGGTGTAGTGGTTTCCGTGCTTTGCTGAGGAAAGGCAGAGGTGGGAGAGATCAGAGGGGATGCAGCTTCCCTTTCCTTCATTCTTTCCTTCGCTCATTCACTCCACACATAAACAGGAGAGCTCAGCCCACAGACATTGAGTCATTCTTGAGTTTGAGTTCTAGTCTCTCCACTAACTCGCTGTGAGTTCTTTAGGAAATCATCCCGCCTTCTCCAGGCCTCAGCTGACTCATCTATATACAAGACGAAAACATCACGCCTTGTCCTGATGATCTTCACCAAACCGTGCTTGGCAGGGAAGGTGATGATAAACGTCGTCAGTGCAAATTGTTATATGAATGTAAGGTCTTAGTGTTAACAGACAGTTTTGAGGGTCTGCAGTGCTGCCCTGGGCCCTGTGTTGTCTACGGAGGTGGCCAAGACAGTTCCCGTCCTCAGATCACTTACAGCCTAGTCTGTGAGTAGATTCATTTCTTGGAGGCTCTGCCTGGAAAGTTCTCATCATGCTTCCTCATGGGGTAGTGACCCGTCATAGCCCTCAAGCTCTTCAATTCATTCAACAGATAGTTACCGAGTGCCCAGAGGAGTCGGGTGATGCGTGGGGGGCAGGTTGGAGGCCAGCAAAGGGCCCTGGTGCCCCACTGAGTCTTTTCTTTTTTTAATTTATTTTTGGCTGCGTTGGGTCCTCGTTGCTGCGTGCAGGCTTTCTCTAGTTGCAGCGAGCAGGGGCTGCTCTTTGTTGCGGTGCGTGGGCTTCTCATTGCAGTGGCTTCTCCTGCTGCTGAGCATGGGCTTTAGGCGCGCGGGCTCAGTAGTTGTGGCTCATGGGCTTAGTTGCTCCTCGGCAGGTGGGATCTTCCCGAACCAGGGCTCGAACCCATGTCCCCTGCATTGGCAGGCAGATTCTTAACCACTGCACCACCAGGGAAGTCCCGCCCCACTGAGTCTTGAAGCTGTGCCCGGCTCCTCTAGCAGAAAGAGCTGTGTCCTCTCCCCTTACTTGCTCCTCCCATCCCATCACACACACTAAGTTCCAGCAGTGCCTATTTATCAGCTGATTTTCTGGCTGGCCCAGGAGTGGCCTCTTCCTGTCTCTCTTTGGTCTACTCCTTGGGACAGGGAGATCTGGGAAAGGACAGCAGAGGTCCTGGGCAGGGACCCTTACTTCTCAGTGGCCCCAGCTGCCTGTCGAGGCTGACTTCATGCCTCCTGGGGAGAATAAGGCCATGTCCATGGGCAGACCCTTCCAGCATTATTGATGTTGATGTATCATCTTGTCACTTAAGTGACCAGGGCAGCTGGAAATGATTCAGCAGGAAGGCTGAAACAGCAGCCTTTTCTCAGCCCTGATTCCCTGTGGCAGGTGCTGGGTCTGCTCCCTGGGGCTTCGCCTGCTCTGGTTTGATGGGTTGCATCAGAAGAGCAGAAAGCAGATGTGGCAGGGCCCCTCCCTGCCCCCAGTCCACTTCATGAGATGCCTCTGGATCCTCTGAATTTGTTCCCAATGAGTTTCTATTAATATTTAGGATAAAATGTGAAAATCAGAATTAGAATGGTAGTCTCTCACTCGTGGTGTCCTTTGAAACAATCCAGAATCGATTCTTTGTATTTAAAGGGATATTTTTTAGGCATTTAGCAAATGAAAAGTAACTTTCTCTTAAAAAAATACTCATCCCAGGCCCCTTTCCCAGCAGCGTTGCTTTTGGACCCCAGGTTGTTGTAGGAGGGAACTTCAAGGCTCTTGAACTACTCTTTTCCCAGCAGAATGTTTAATGAATGATCCCAGTGCCCTAGCTGCCAGCTCTCAGAGGCCAGGGCTGCAGGGCTGCAGAGCTGAGTACCAGGATTGATGCTGAGGCCACCAAAGCAGGAGTGTAACAGAGGGGAGCCATCTAGAACTTGCCCTCCAGGGCCCCTTAGAATCCCAGCTTTGTTACTTACTTGCTGTTGGACCTTCCACAAGTCACTTAACCTCTCTGAGTCTCAGTTTCTTCATCTGTAAAATGACAGAATAATTCTGTATCTACCCCGTAGGGTTGTTGAAAAGATGAAATGAAATAATGCATGGAAAGAGCTTCACATAGTACTAAATACATCTTAGCTGGTATGATGAGGATGACGATGATGATGAAGGATGCTTCTTGTATGTCTGCTATCCATGTCCAGAGGAGTAATCCAAGCTCGGAAGCAGAATCAGTTACCAGGGAATGACACGAGCTTAGTAACAGATCAAACTGGTGGGGAACGGGTTAACTGTGTCTCAGACTCTTGAGCAGGGCACTGAGGTCAGTTGAAGCCACAACAGTGAATAGACCAGATTGTAGTGGAGATAGCAGCCTCGTGCCCCATGCTGCTCTAACTTAGCCCTCTAGGTCTGAAGGTCTATGAGTTTCTCATTTTCTTATTCTGAACTCTTGAGTTCATTTAGTGCCAGCTGCTATGCTGGGCATGGGCCAGTGGGCAGGGTACATGTTAGAGACCTGTGAAGGGGCCAGACAGAGGTGGCTTCTGTTCTCACTGATTCAGGAGGTGGGCCTGGCCTGGGAAGTAGGTTTCTGCTCCTCACTTGGGGCTCTTGGTTATCCAGGGGTGCTCCAGGCTGCCAAGCCCTTCTTCTGAACCTTCCAGTCATAGAATACTGCAAGGATCACACCCAGATTCCAGGATGCTCCCGGAGGCTCTCACAATTATCCTTCCTTTCCTAGTGTCCACTAGAGAGAGGCCAGTGCTGGGAGGAGAAAAGAGGTTTGATATTGCTGGGTTTGGTTCATCTGCTTGGGTTCTGTAGGCTGGGTCAGAGCATGTTGTTGGTAAGATGAGATTGTAGCCCTCGCTCCTGCGGGCTGAGTCAGCTATGGTTGATTTCTTGGCCCCAGGGGGATCCCCCTTGCCCTGGACATTCATCTCCCAGTGGTGCAAGAATGAGGGTGGGCCATGTGCCCTGTCTCGGTCCTGGAAAACAGCTCCAAGCATTTGTCTTTCTAATGAGTGAAATTTTCAGATAGGGAATGACATTATTAATTGAAAAGATCAGACATACTTACCCTGAAATGCTATGATCTCTCCCCACTGAGACTATCATTTAGTTTGAACCAATGATGAAAATCCTTAATCTGGTATATCACCAAGTAATAACTTATTCGGAAGAGTTAAGAATTAAGAGGCAGAGTCTTGGAGTGATCGCTTAGCTGGGAGGCTGGTTTGCTCTGTGATAGGGTGACTCCTAATGCCAACAGACTGTTGGGTGGTTTCTTAGCATGGATGGTTTAAAACACCCCTGTGTTGGGCACTCTGGAGGTGGGATCAGGGGGTTGCTCCTTCCTTCCCAGGTTTTACCAGGAATTCAGCCAAGACCTGGTGCCACTTAATGTGCAGTGTATCCTTCCACTAGCACCATTTTTTTGTTTTGTTTTGTTCAATTCAGTAGTCCATGTTTACTTATTATAAGTGTGTAAATATTATTTATTGTTGAGCCAAAGAGGGTGCTATAATTGTGTTTCCCTTCTTGTATAACCTTTTATTTTTCCGAGAGTTAATGAGCAACTCATGTTTCCCCCATTAGTGCAGTTTTCTATATACCTATCTTTATTTTTCTGTTACTATTTTAATTTATTCTACCATAATTCCTTTAATAGCTTTTCTTCCCCCACCCCGAAGCTTATGCCCACTGCATATCCTGTCAGTTCTACTCTTTCTAACAGGAGACCTCACTTCCAGAGCTTTCTATCTTCTGCTGGATTGATTGCTGCTTTTTAACATTAGCCTTCCAAGAAAGTGTGCAAGGTGGTAAATTTTTTGGGCTTTTGCATATTTCAGAATATCTTTGTTCTACTCTCACAGTTGCTTGATAGTTTGCCTGGGTATAAAATGTTAGGTTGAAAATAATTTTCCTTCAGAGTTTTGAAGGTATTATATCATTGTTTATACTAGATTCTATAATTGCTGTTGAAAAGTCTGATGATATGCTGATTTACATTCCTTTGTATATGGTGTGTTTTTATATTTCCTTTCTGGAATTGTTGATGATTTTTCATTTACCTAGGCATACTGAAATGCCCTGACAATGTTTGGGGTGGATCCTTTGTCATTTACTGTGCTGGGTGCTCAGTGGACCCAGAGACTCAGGTCCTTCCTTCAGTTCTGGGAAGTGTTCTTGTACTGATTCTCTGATAAATTTCTCCTGTTAAGGTGAAACAACAACCATTTTATTATGCTCAAACTCTGTGTGTTAGGATTTTAGGTAGTGCACATTGGTGATGGATGGCTTATCTCTGCTCCACTATGTTTGAGACCTCATCTTGGGTGGCTCAGATGGCTGGAGATGGTTGGGATGCTCAGCTGGGGCCATATGTCTGGGGCCTTGGTTCTGGCTTGGTTCCTTGGTTCTTCGCATCTGCTGGGGGTGAAATGTCCAAGATGGTTTCTTCACTTGTATAGACTGAGATGTCTGGGACATCTGAGAGCTGGTTGGGTGTCTCTCCATGCAACCTCTCCACGTGTTAGCCATAGCACGGCAATCTCAGGATTGTCAGACTTCTTACATGCTGGCTTGCTTTCCCTAGAGTAAATGTTCCTAGAGATCGAGGTGGAACCTTCAAGGGTTCCTATGACTCAGCCTTGGAAGTTAAGTAATATTATTTCTTTCCCATTCTGTCAGTGAAAACTGAGTCACAGGGCCAGCCCAGATTCAAGGCAGCAGCGGGGGCGGTACAAGTGCATCAATACCAAGAGATATACTCACTGGGAGGCCACCTTTGGAGACTAGCTACCACAACTCCCCTCTCTCTTCTCTATTACCTCTTTCTGGAAACTTTATTGGTCAGATATTGGATCCTCTGATGTTTTTACCTTTTCTCTTTCATTTTCCATCTTTTTATCTTTTTGTCCTACTTTTTGGGAGACTTCCTCAACTTAGCGTTCCAATCATATTTCTCTTTTCTGAGATCTCTTTCATTCCTGATCATTCCATTTTTACAGTGTTCTCTCCTTGTGTTGTGCATGTAAAATCTTGTCTTATATCTGAGGCTGTATTACTTTATAGTATATTTTGAATTTTCCATTGGTTCCTTGCAGTGTCTGTTTCTTTCAGGTTCCTCATGTTTATTTTGATGTCTCTTGCTTATGTTGGAGGCTTTCCTCAAATGTCTGGCCACCCTTAGCTGTCCCTCGGTCCTTAAGAGTGAGGTACTGGAAGTGGGTTGGGAGCCCTGTGTGCTTGGGCTGGCATGCACCTGGCGGTTTCCATGCAGGGTGATGATTGGGTAGTAAGCTGCCCTTTTCATTGGAGGAACCTAGGTGTTGTCTTTTCTTAGGGATGGTTCAGTATCTCGTGGTGGTGGCGGTTGATGAGGTCATGTCATTGGTGAGGAAGTGAAAGGTTGGGGGATGGGGTCCAAAGACTTAGTGTCTCAAGTATCAAACACTCCCCCAGGTCATCCATCCCCCATCCTTCTTCCAGGCACTTGTAATCTCTTCTAGGCTGAATTTTCTTCTTCCATTGCATTTGCTTGTGTCGTTTCACACCTTTTTAAGGGGCTTCAGAAGAAGCAAAATAAATGCATGTGATCAGTCTGATAGGTTCATCATAAAGTCTCAGCAGGCTTAAGAGTACATCTATCTCTATCTCTATGTCCATATCCATATTTATATTCATCTCTCCTAAAGGAAGTGAGAGAGAACTGCTTAACAATTATTTTTTATTGTGATACATGTCCTATGTCCAAACTGATGCGCGAAATGCGCACCCATATACTTGCTATCCAGGTCAGGAAATCCGCACAGGTTGGGAAAATGCTGATATTCTGTGCCTTTGTGACTCCGTGGCTTTATGCTTTTGATTCTGAAGCTGTCTGGGGCTGTGACCTTGTGAGCTGGCTGCCTTTGCTCTGACCATGATGTAGCTCCCTCAGCTGAGGCCAGGCAATGCTAAGCAGAACCGCTGACCACGTGAGGGAAGCTGCTCACTCAGCAGTTTTCAAGGGATGCAGTACGTTAGGGGCTGGATGACCGGCAGGTAGGTTATTTCCTCAGTGCTGTGGACATGGAGCCTCTTGGACAATGGGGTGACTTGCCCACCATCGCTTCCTTGGCACTTGCTCTTCGCTTGGCTTCCAAACTCCATCCGGGCATGGTCCTCCCTCTCACCTCTTCTTATCTGCCCTGCTGAAGGCTTCTGTTCCTTTTTGCTTTTTCAGCCCTACCTGTTCTCCCTGGGGGCCTCCTTTCCTCTCATGGCCTCAGCTCCTGCCTCTGTTTTCCTTACACCTGTGTCTCTGTTTAGGCTGCAGTTCTTTTCTGATCCCACCTGGGGATCCCAGGGGCTCCTGAGCTGCAGCACATCCAGAATGAACGCTTTATCATCTGCCTCTGCAAGCCCAGTTCTCCTCCTCTGTCTGTGTCATGGTTGAAGCATCACTCAGTTTTTTGAAACCCAAGTCTTTTCACGTTCTTGGCTGTCTCTTCCTCCTTTTCTCTTAGTCACCAAGTGCCCTTAATTTTGGCTATGAAATGCCTGATGGATCGGACCCTTTCGTTTCATTTTTGTGACCATAAGCAGAATGGAGCCCCTCCCACGCTGTTCCTCCCTCCGCCCCTCCCCTTCCAGTCACTGCGTCCTCCGCTCTGCTGCCTGGGCCCTCCAGCAAAGCCCTGAAGGTCAGCCACCTGCCTTCCACGTCCACGCTCCCCTTTGCCCATGAGACAGAGTTCAGCTTGCTCAGTGCCTGTTTCCCAAACCACCTTCAGTGCTTCTGTCATGTCTGTGTGACACCTGTATCCGTTACTTAATAGTTTTCTTTAACTGGCTCAGTTTTAAAAACTTGAATGAACTCATTTTAGAAGGCGACATTATGTCACTAGCATAAAGGCAAGATCAGGGTGGCCTGCCACAAGTAGAAGATCAATAAGCGATTACTGCAATAAAGAGCACCCCAGATCACCTCAGGGGCCCGCAGGGAAGCGTGCCCCCCACTCTGGGAAAGTGCGACGTGGATGCTTTTCCTGAGCGGGCTCTAGCTCTTCCCGGCAGGCAGGGTGGCGCCGTGGTTAACATCGTGGACTGCGGAGCCAGACTGCGTGGGTCCAAGCTTTGCTCTGCTACTTTCCTGCTGTGGGAACTTGGGCGAATAACTTAACCTCTCTGAGTCTCAGTTTCCCCATCTGTGAAGTGGGGTTAATGATATTTGCTGCAAAGAGTTGTTGTGAGTATGAGACGAGATAGGATATGTGGGTCACTTCCAACAGTACTTAGTACATGAGAAACCCGGAGGCCTGCTTGCTAGTTTTCACTTTTCCTTTTTGAGGGCCTGTTAAGTGCCGGGCATGTGTTCCTCTGCGGCCCCGTAGTGCTCCTTGCTTTCGCTCCTCTGTGCCTCTGTTGAGGGCCTTTCCCCTTCCTCTTTCTCTCCCAGACAGATGCTGGCCTTTCCCTCCAGGTCTGGCTCAGCTGTCACCTCCTCGGTAACCTTAGCTGATCTCCCAAGGAGACCTGGCCCCCTCTTTATTCTGTATCTGTTTTAACCCATAACCCACAGTGCACATTTGGCAGATGGGTCTTTCACGTGGGTGCGCTGTGCCTCCAGGACGGCTTTTGCATTTTCACTTCTCCCTCCTGGATTGTCTTCTCAGAGGCGTGTAAATAATCCTGACGTCACCGCTCACGCTAAGACACATAGCCCATCCTTGGTCCCCAAGAGCTCAAGCCCAAAGGACGTGGAAGCTGCTGGCCGGTGTTCTCCTTTCAGATGCTGCCGTGGCACTTGGGCCCGGCAGAGCTGGCTTTCTCATTGTGACTGGAAGGAATTGGAGTCGGAGATCTTGGGGTTGAGGCCCGGCTCTCCAGTTGTCTGGCTCTGTGACCCTCAGGCCCACATGGAACCCCTCTGAGTCTCCGCTTCCTCATGTGTGAACCCTACGGCCTGAGTCAGTTCTAAAGCTTATGTGTTCAGTAAAGGCGTATTTTCCCGGGAGTGTGGAGGTTTGCCCTGTGGACGGGTTGGTCCATCACCTCTGAGTTGTGATGCCGGGAGGGAGGCTGTGTCCCCCCCCAGCCGGGGGCCACAGCTGGTTCTCATGGCTGGTTTGCCCTGTCGTGTGCTGCTCCTCCTGAAACCTGCCCTTTCTCCTACCCCTGGCCCAGTTTAGGGATTCGGGGTCCGCCAGGGAAGGGCAGTGCCCTCCTCCCCCTACACACCCAGAGAGACGCCGGCATGTTCTTTGCAGCTGCAGGCTCGGAGCATCGCCCCGGCCTCCCCTTGGTCCCACGTGCTGGCCTGCGGCTGAGGCACACCTGGCACACCTGCGCAGCCGTAGACCCGTAGATCCCCGGGGCCCCTGCCCCACCTCTCCCCTCACACAGGGCCCCGGCACTCGTGCTTTATAAACGTCTGTCCATAAACCAGCCGTGCTTCCTCAGGTTCTTCCTGAGATGTCATGACCTGCTCACCTCCCACGTTCATGCTGAGGTGACGGGGGAGCCGCAGCTCTTCTCAGGAGAAGAAGAGAGAGGCTCGCTGCGGGGTTTGGGCATCTCCCTCTGCCTCTTCGGGCCTCAGTGCCCTCGTCACCATGATCAGGCTGTCGGGTGGCTTCTGTTGGTTTCTCCAGGCTCTGCTGGTCTCTGCGTCTGTGAACCCTGGGATTGGGTGGGCATGGTGGGGTGGGATTGGAGTTGCATTCCCTGGGGAGTTTTGCATCCTCGAGGGTCCAGAGTTGTGCTCTGAGTCTCCTGGACCCTCTTAGAGTGTGCATGGGAATGGGATGTGTCACCAGAGCCAGCCCTGCCAGGTGCGGACAGGTGAGCAACACCTGCTCCTTCCCAAGGGGCTCTCCAGGGGGGGATCGGGACTCAATCCCTCCATGTGTTGGAGCCTCTCATTCCTGAATCCTGTGTCCCCTTCCCTCCCTCCGTTCCCCCGCCCGTTCTGCTGGGCTGGCATCCTTTTCCCCTTCTACACTGGCCCCAGCAGAGTGTGGACAGTAATGTCTTCACCTCCATGTCTGGGCCCTTGGGGCTTGGGATCAAGCCATGTGCACAAACCCAGGGCCTGGTGGCCCACCCACAGTGGCTGGACTCTCCTGTCTGAAGTATGTGGGCATCCAGGTTCCCTCGGATTTGAAGCCGTCCCTGCCTCCTCTCTGCTCTTTGATTGGCTTTCTGCCTTCGTGTCCCCGCCACCATGCCCATTCCCTCCAGCTTATCTGACGGCAGCCTTGGCAATGACAATGGTGACCAGGTATTATGTTTTTGCTGTGGACCAGGCACTGTGCTAAGTGCTTTATAGGCCTTATTTAGACCACCCAAGGAGGTGAGTAGTATTATACAATTTTACAGATGAGGAAGCTGAGGTGGGGAGAGGTGAAATAACTTGGTCACGGTCACACAGCTAATCAGGGGTGGCACTGGAATTCAAATCCAGGTGTGTTGGACCAGAACGCCAGGGCTTTTGATCCACTGTACACACTGTCTGCCTGCCTCCCTCGAGGCTGGAGCCTGGCCCTCTACTCCAGCATCTGCCAGGCTGTCCTGCCATGATGGACAGAACTTCTCGGACATGTTTCCAACCACAGGGATGCCCCAGCACTGCTGGCTGCTGGAATGAGGGCTACGTGATTGTGCCTCTGGCCTTGGGTCTCTGTAGACAGCAAGGTGGATTCCTCTGGGCAGGGACCCCAAGCCCATACCCAGCCCGGTCCCTGCTCGTCCCTCCCCGTCCCTCCCCCTGGCCCGGCTTGCCCAATGACCACACAATTCTCTGGCACCACGAAAACTGTCTAAGACTCTAGTCATATTGAGGAGTTGAGCGCAATTTTCCGAGTCCAGTGCAGGGAGCAGGAGTTGGGGGTTAGCTTGCCCATTCTGCAGAGGGGAAAGCAGAGATAATAAGACTCTGAGGGTCCAGCTTGTCACGGCTAGAGCTGGTGGGCGCCAGTCCTGGCTTCTAATTCCCTTTTCTTCCCATCGTATCTCCTTCTTATGATGATTTCTCTGGAAGCTTTTAAATATCATTTTGTTTTATTTCCTATCGTTTATGGTCTAGTTGGTTATGCAGGGTTTGGAAATGTGAAAAGTTGGAACTCCAAAACCCTCTCCTAAGTTCTTAAGTACTATGCTGCAAGTACTTAAGAACGCTGGGGGTGGGGAAGAAAGGCACTGCTTTCAACAGGTGGGATTAGTCAGGAAACCGTACTCAGAATCTTCAGCATCTCCAGAATGCAAGACCCTGCACACAGCCCGGGGCCCCGGGGCCACCAAAAGGCAGCCAGAGAAGAAAATTAAGCAGCAGGAATGACAGAAATGGAGCCCATTCAGCCCCTTCATCCTTATTTCTTTCTAAAAAATTGAGGTATTATTTACATACCATGAAATTCACCCTTTTAAAGTGTACAATTCAGTGGTTCTTAGTATATTCACAAAGCTGTGCCATCACCACTGCATAGTTCCAGAACATTTTTATCACCTCTAAAAGAAACCCCGTACCCATGAGCAGACCCTCCCTACCCCTTCTCCTTCTGCCCCTGCCCCCTGGCAACCACTCATCTGCTTTCTGTCTCTGGATTTGCCTATTCTGGACATTTCGTATAAATGGAATCATGTAATAGGTGGCCTTTTGTTTCTGGCTTTTGTCATTTAGCATGTTTTTGAGGTTCATCCATGTTGTAGCATGTATCAGTACTTCATTCCTTTTTATGGCTGAATAATATTCCATTGTGTGGAGGAACCGTGTTTTGATTATCCATCCATCAGTTGATGGATGCTTGGGTTATTTACACCTATTGGCTATTGTGATAATGTGTCTCGTTCCTTTTGGTTTGGTTTTCCTGGGAAGCTCTTCATAGCAGCCAGCTGTTTGCATTTCTCTAGCTTGGCTACTTGGAAAGCAAGAGAAAGCAGGGCCGAACATAGGGTGGCTGGGGAGCTGGTGTAGTGGGAGATGCAGACAAGGGGAGTGTGTAGGTTTGGGAGAAACTCTGTACCAGAGAGAGGGCTTAAACCTGGCCCCAGAGCCATCTGCTGTTACAGGGGATTTTTCCTGTTGTTGATTATTAACCGATAGTTACGATCCTGACGGTAGATCCCCGGGGCTAGAACTGGTGCTTATTTGAGATGCCAGAAATGTTTTCAAAGACACATAAACAGCCCTGGACCCTTGCTTCTCTCTTTCCACTTGGAAACCTGATCACCATTTTATGAGTTATAATAATAATGGTCTACATTTGTATAGGACTTTATATATTATTTCACAGCCATTATGTTTAATTCCTCAGAACATTATCACCCCCATCTTTGCAGAGGAAGGAACTGGGACACAGAGAGGTGAGGTAACTTAACCAAGGTCACACAGTGGGGTAGCAAGTAGAGACAAACATGAACCCAGGAATCTCTTGATTCTTAATGTAGGTCCTTTTCATAGAAATGTGGGAGAGATGATAGCTGCAATGACTTCACATGGTCTGGGGCAGAGACACCGGAGGCTGGAGACGAGGACCCTGGAGGCCTGGGTGCTGTAAGTGGGGTCTTTGCCTGGAGGTCTGCCCAGTTCCCTGTGAACAGCCCCATCTGTGTGAGTCATCCCCCTGCTTTCTCAGCTTCCTCTCCCGCCTCTTTGATCATTTCCTCCTGAGATTTACATTTGGCTAAAGCCAGATACGACCTCTCCCGGCCTCCCTGAGCCCTCCCAGCTGGGGAAAGAATCACAGAGTAGAGAACCTCAGCGCCAGGCAGCTCTGGGGCAGAGGGGTGCTGAGTGGGCTGCGCCTCCAGGACCCTAGCGGCGGGAGGCTCTTCTGACCTGCTCATTCACACCTGCTCTTACCACCCTTCTCTTTTAGCTGAGTGTGTAATCTCCCTGCTTCCCTCCTCTGCCTCTATCACCAGCCCCTCTTCTTGTGGGTTCCTGGGTAGGCCTGGGACCCTGCGGCCTTAGAGCTGCCTGTGAGCTGGCTTGGCTCGAGAGGCAGTTTTCAACCTTAGTGCCATGACCCGTGTCAAGATCACTGTGGGTTACAAGAAAGTCATTACAAATAAGAGGGAGGATACCATTTCTGCTAATAATTTACCTTTTGCTTATAATAAATTAGAGCAGATTCAAGGTTATCTCTTGAGATAATCATGTCACTTTCACCACTCAGTATGTGTGATGTGTTTGGCTGAGAAAGGGCTGGAACTGCATTGAGTACCATGTTCTTACTCTGTCTTATCTTAGCACCAGCTGGTGGCTAGGCCGGGCCGGGCTGTCCTTGGGAGGGTGGCTTACACGCAAATGCCATTGGATGTGAGGTCTGGGGCAGGGCGAGGTGGAGCCCAGCTGACCATAGCAGGGGTGGTGAGACTGAAGCAGGGATTTCATCCTTTTGGGTTTTGGTCTTCCAGTTACAAAGCCAAGGATAGAACATGGGACTTGGGCAGTGTATTTGTTTCCTAGGGCTGCTCTAACCAAGTGCTACACACCAGGCAGCTTAAAACAAAAGACATTTATTGTCTCAGTTCTGGAGGTGAGAAGTCCAAAATCAAGGTGTCAGGATGGCCACGCTCCTCTTTAAGGCTCCAGGGAAGAATCTTCCTTGCCTCTTGTAGCTTCTGATGGTGGCCTGCAATCCTTGGCCTTCCTTGGTGCTCCAGGTGCATCATTCCAACCTCTGCCCCTGTTGTCACATGGCATTCTCCCTGTGTGTCTGTGTCTTCAGGTGGCCACCTTCTCCTCTTATAAGGACACTAGTCATATTGAATTAAGGGGTCACCTTAATGACCCCTTAAGTTAATCTCTTAACTTGAGTACATCTACAAAGACCCTATTTCCAAACGAGGTCACATTCACAGGTAGGTGAAGACTTCAAAATATCTTGGGACTTCCCTGGCGGTCCAGTTGTTAAGACTGTGCTTCCAATGCAGGGGGCGCGAGTTCGATCCCCGGTCAGGGAGCTAAGATTCCAAATGCCGCACAGCGCGGCCAAAAAAAAAAAAAAAAAGGCTTCGAAATATCTTTAAGGCAGTTCATGATTCAATCCATAACAGGCAGTCAGCTCTTAAATAAGTACCTTTGGCTCCTAGGAGGGAGGGCTGAAGTCGAGAGTAGGGTTTAGTGCCGTGTGGCCCATCCCCTCCCGTAAAGCCATTCCAAGCCATCTAGGTACCAAGGCAGGGTAGTTTCTAATTTGCGGCCATCGGTGTGCATGTGCTCTGGGTTCTGATCTTTTTGAGGGCAGTGGTCATGCCTTCTGCCCAGCCTGGTGTCCCCTCTGGAGTCTTGGACAGGGCCCTGGAGCTAGCAGGAGGCCGAGAGCCACTGGTGCTCCTTCCTGCTCCAGCACCTTCCAGGCTCCAAGCATCATTTGGGAAATCATTCTGGCAGATGCCCCGTGCTCCCACGTGATAGTCCTCACCGCTTCCTGGAGACTGGTCCAGGGAGAACAGACTGGCTAAGGGGAGAGAGGCTCAGTCCACGAAGGGCTGGGTACGAGGGCCCTTTGCCTGGGACTCAGGGACCTTGATAATAATCTCAGCTGCTCTGGTCCTGCGGGCGTGGACATCTTCCACCTTATGGAGAGAACCGGCCAGTGTGACTATGTATATGAGGGTCCCCCGACCACTGATATGAAAAACCTGCTGGCATTGTCCTCCTCTAGGGTTTGTGTTCCCAGAGAGCCAGGGCGGCTACTGGTCAAGTTTGCTCACAAGCCATCTCCAGGGGAGTAAGCCAGAGGTCCTCAGCGAACCCCACACAGTCCTGTAGATGCTGGGTGGGGGCTTGCCTCCCCTCCCTTCCCTGCATGGTTTTCCCTTCCAGGCTCCCAGACCCACCGAGGAACTGCCCTGTCCGTCCTCACCTCAGGGGACCTGAGGGTAATGCTTCCCTTCCCTGAGCATCTTTCCTCCGTTCCTTTTCTGTCATCATGAGTCTCGGGCTGCAGGCCCATTGAGGAGGAGCAGTGCCTGCTTGGAAAGGGTGGAGTGGCTAGCGGAAGCAAGCTCGTTTCCCACCCAGCTCTGTGGGATCCACAGGCAGGCGAGGGCCAGAGCAGCCAGAGGTTACCCACAGTGGTAACATCCAAGGCCATAAATGCAAGGGGAGGCTGGTGGCCCTGACTGAGAAGTAGAAGGAGCTGCGTCCGTTCCTTTGTGTGTGACCGTGTGTGCGCGCACGTCTTGAGTGTTGAGTCTTGGCTCTTTGGTTCTTGTGTTAGTTACAGACTGGATCAGGAGGGAGGGAACCCCACTCTCCAGTCATCGGAGTGAGTCCAAGGTCCAGGAATAAAGGAGGAGGAAGGCAGATGGAGGTGCAGAAAGGGGGATTGGCAGGGTTGAGGTTAATGGGGTCACATGGGTCCTCCACCGAGCCAGATGTTCACACAGCCTCCTTACCTGGCTTCCTGGAGAACAGGTGACAGGGACAGGCAGGGGCTGTGCCAGGGTAGCTGGGCCTGCCTGGGCTGACGGGAGCCAGGCTGGGGTGGTGTCTGAGCCCCAGGGCCAGGGTTTCCTCTGGAAAGAGGGAGGGCGGGGGTCTGTAGGGAACATGGCTTCTCTCACGAAGGGGGCTTGGGGTTGGAGCTGTCACCCTCACTGGCAGGACATGGGCTGGAACAAAGTACAGAAGCATTCTCTCCAGGTGGCAGTGGGGGCCCTTTGGTCATTTAAGTGGGACCAGGTTGGGGTCTGACTCTTGGCTGCTTCAGGGTGGGGCTCTGGAGAAGCAAACAGTTGCAAAATTGGGGGCTTTGTGGCTCAGCCTGGTCTTCTCAGGCTCTTAATTCTGTTATCCTTGCCTCTCCCTCCTGTCCCAGGATATAGCCAGGGCATGTCCTGGACACCAGAGTCCCTCGTCCGGAGACTCCCCCAGGTTCTGCCCAGCTGGCCCTGTGCGTAACCATTGCTCTGAAGGCTTTTTCGTGGCACACATTCTCCCTACTGATTGGACTGTAAACCAGCACTCCCTGGTCACCAGCAAGGGCCAGATGGAAAGTGGGGAGTGTGTGAGAGCAGCGGACTTGTCGCAATTGTGTTGTCATGGTGACACAACTCTGTTTAGCTGCCTCTCCACGGTCCTAGCCCACATGGACTAAAATAAGTTTTACCTGCAGCATACACAGCAGGCAGCCCTGTCTTCCCAAAGTCTGACCAGGACGTGTGTGTGTGTGTGTTTGTGTGTGTGTGTGTGTGTGTGTGTGTGTGTGTGTGTTTAGGGACAAAGGGGCCCCCCCAGGGAGGATGAATTGAAAACGTTTACCCCTCTCCCCTTCTTTTCCTTCCCAGTCCTGGATCTCTTTAGACCTGTGGTTCTCAGACCTCAGCATCACAATCACCTGGAGAGACTGTGAAAACACAGATTCCTGGGCCCCATTACCCTGGAGTCTGGTGTGCACCTGAGGATGTGCATTTCTAACAGGTTTCTGGGTGATGCTGGTGCTGTGGTGCAGGAACCACCCTGGGAGAAGCCCTGCCTAAGATTTTAGCACATCCTGGCAAAGAAATGCACCGGCTCTATTTTCTGCATGTGTTAGACTGTGTCCTTAAGCCCAGCTGCTGTTAGAGGAGAGAGGGGAGGGACAGACAGGCCCCCACTCACCTCTTCTGTGTTCTGTGGCCTAACAGGAAGCAGGAGCTGGCCAACAGCTCGGATGTGACCCTCCCAGACCGGCCGCTGTCCCCTCCTCTCACTGCGCCTCCCACCATGAAGGTAAGAGGCTTCCGGCTGGTAAGTGGGGAGGGGAAGTGGGCGGCGAAAGTGCTGTTGCTTTGGCCCCTGGCCCGGCTGCTTCTGTCCCCATGGGGGCCTTGGAGTGTCTCCACACCTCTGAAGGCAGCGTCCACTTGAGATTACCAGTGTAGGAGGAAAGTGTGATTGTGAGATTCAGGGGTGTCAAGGGGCAGTGAGGAAATAGACTGGGGCTGAATGGGGTGGGCGGGATGCTTGGTGATTAGTGAGAGGCCTTGTGGAGCTGTAGGTTCCGGCACAAGGGGCCCAGGCGGGAGTAAGTGGGGACACTCAGAATGCAGCTGGGAGCCTTACGGGGCTACTGCCCAGAAGGGCTGCCTGGGGCTGGGACCCTCCTGGGACTTGAATGGCACTTGTGTGCTGCTCTACCTGCCTCTGACTGGCCTCCTGGGCTGGCCCTGTCACCCTAATCTCTGTGGGAGAGTTGCATTGGAGGTTCTGGGAGCCAGTAATTCTTTTCCTATTAGCACTTCATTCACAAATCTCTTTCCTGGGAGACTACATCCCAGGACCCTGAGGGGGCTGCATCCTCCCTACACTGAGCTCTCACCCTTTACTGTTCAGTCTTCCTGGCAGGGTGGCCACATGGGCCTGAGCTGGCCCTCAGGGAGGACTTTGGTTCAGCCAGTATTCCTGCCTAGGCAGCAATGCACCTCCCTCCTTCCCTCACTTTGCCAGGTGAGGACTAGCTCTGAAGACGTCACCTGAGTCATCTGAGGGGACATCTAGGCCAGCCCCCATCTCTGTCCTGGGGTTCTGCTACAAGGTGACTCACAGGGAAGTAATTAGGTATCTCTTTCCTGGGAGTCCCTGTTGTACCCCCTCTTCCCTGACCTAATCTATTGCAAAGTGATACCCTCAAAGGAGGTAGATAAAAGCCATCTTCCCATTATCATCCCACATTGAATGCCCATCACACATAGAACTGTGGGGGAATATCACAGAATGGCAGTCAGAGCCTGTCCTGGTTGAATTAGGAATGCAGGAGTGGGTAGGGTGCAGGGCTGACCTAGGAGACAGCTCTGCTCTCCTCCTGGTGGGGTACCCAGGGGCATTGAACGCCAGACCACCTTCATCAGCCTAGTCACAGTGCTGGCATCCGAGCCAGGTGCTGGGGTGGCTTGTTTGCACAGGGAATTACTGACGCATATCGCCATTCTGAGTTTTAGTCCCTTGGTCTGCAGAGTTGGGTGTGGGATGCTTGTCTCTTTGCTCATGGATGGCGGGAGTTTGCAGGGAGGAATTCTGAAAGTCTCCTAGGAGGAGTCACTGAGTTCTCTTGGCAGGCTTTACTTATGTGCTCATTTAATTTACCCAACACCCAATGTTTATTTAAATGTTGTGTTAGTCAAGGCTCTTGGTGGCAAGTGACAGAAACATAACTCGCTTTGGCTTAAGCATAAAAGAAAATTTATTGCCTTCGTAATGGCAAGTATAGATTCCAGGCACAGCTGCATCCATGAAATCCGTCTCTTACCATTTCTCTTCTGTGTTTCATCCTCTGTCAAGCTCTGGCTCTGTGGTGGCAGATGGTGACAGTAGCTCCTACTTGCTAAGTAACTCCAGTGGAAAGAAGAGTATCATTTTTTCCCCAGTAGTTCTAACAAAAGTCCCAGGGAGGAAGCTCATTGGCTGGGCTTAGGTCACATGTCTATCTCAGAGATGGAAGGCTCTGACTGGCCAGATCTGGGTCTCTTGTCCACTGTCTAAACCAGTTGTCCCCAACTTTTTTGGCACCAGGGACCGGTTTTGTAGAAGACCCATTTTTCCACAGACCGGCAGTGGTTGGGGGGGTTGGAATGGTTTCGGGATGATTCAAGCGCATTTCATTTATTGTGCACTTTATTTCTATTATTATTACATTGTAATATATAATGAAATAATTATACAACTCACCATAATGCTGACAGGAGGTGGAGCTCAAGTGGTAATGCGAGCGATGGAAAGCAGCTGTAAATACAGATGAAGCTTTGCCTGCCACTCACCTCCTGTTGTGAGGCCCGATTCCGAACAGGCCACGGACCGGTACCGGTCCACGGCCCGGGGGTTGGGGACCCCTGGTCTAAACTGTAAGAACGGATAATGGGGGAGGGGTGGCGGTTTAAAGGAAAATTGAAGGTGCTACAATGAGAGGCAGAGGAAACGGATGCAGGGCAGGCAAGACCAACAGCTTTCTACTACACGTGCTGACCATGTGCCAGGTCTAGTGCTGAGCACTAGGGACCTAGTAGCAACAAAGCAGTATGATCCCTGTTCTCTTGGAGTTTGTCTTCCAGCTACAGAGACAAAAGTTGAAAAAATAATTTCAAGAATGAGGGATGGACAGTTAGGTGTGATGAATGTTCCAAAGGAGAAGCACAGCATGGCTAGGACAATATAAGGTCTGTGGAGGGGAGATCTAATCGAGTCTTGGAGAGGGTCAGGGAGGGCTTTGAGGAAGTGAACCCTGAGAGTGGAGTAGGACTTAGTGAAGCAGAAGTGCAGTCAAGGTGGAGGAAAGTGTTCTAGATGCTTGTCACTCAGAGCGAGGCCAAGAGACCAGCTGCACCTGCCTCATTTGGGAGCTCCTTAGAAATGCAGTCTCTCAGGCCTCACTGCAGACCACTGAATCAGGATCTGCATTTTACCAACATTCCCTAGTGATTCACATGCACATTACAGCTCCAGAAGCACTGCTGTAGGCTCCGTCCTCCCTGAGGCAGGAGAGAAGGTTATTCTCGAGGAACAAGAATGGCTAGAGCACTCACAGTTAGGGACAAAGGGGCAGACCCTTGGAAGTTTTGCTCAAGATTTTGGGCTTTATCCTAACTAAGGGCATCGAAGTCATTGAAGATTTTAGTCAGAGGAGTAAGGTGACAGGACTTTTGCAAAGTCACCCCGGCTCGTGTGGAGGATGTGTGGGACGGAACGGAGTGGAAGTGGGGTGAGTTGGGAGGCCACTGCAGGAGTCCAGTGGGAGAGGACTGACTCTGAGGGGCCTGTGACCACCTGGAAGTGGTCAGATCTCAGAGATCTCCCAGGAGGTGGCTTGGTGAGATATGAGGATTTGGGGAGAAGTAGGAAGCAAGAATGGTCCAGGTTTGCATCAGCCGGATAAACGATACAGCCATTCTCTGAGAGGGGGTGACCCAGGAGGGAGGATGAGGATTTAAGTTCTAAGTGCTGACTTGGACATGCTTGAGACACCGATGGGGGTGTCATTGGGGGCCAGGCTCAGAAGAAGGGTGTGACTGGAGATAAAAATCTGGAGTCATTTTTGTAGAGATGGGAATTGAAGCTGGGGGTGGAGGGGTGGGTGGGTTGGTGAACTCTCCAGGGAGAGGATGGAGTGAGAATATGGGAGATTCCTGGGGTGGCCTCCCCAGGGAAAGACTGGTGTGGACGAGGCTGGGGACAGGGTGAGAGGGATGGGCAGGTGTGTCAACTACGGTGGCGAGGCCAGGTACCATGTGGAGCTCACGGTGGCCTCTGGGGTCAGTGTCCCGGTGGCTACTTAAAACTACGATGCTCATTTACGTCTCCCCAGCCTGCTCAGCACAGAGGGAGCAGCCGTGTCGGGACTGCATTTACCAAGTCATGTTGTTAGCCCAGCGCGTCCCTGCATTGAGTTCAGGGCAGCGACTGCGTCCTGTTCTGTGGGTTCCTAGTTCTGGTAGATGTTTATGGTGTGTTGACTATTCTGGAATCCAGGTTGGAGGAGCAGGCACTTCCCTTCCACTCCTCTGGTTTTGTCTGAATCTCCTATCCCAGCAGACCCTCTTTCTCCAGGTAATACTTTTCTAAATTAAGCCAGAATACAGGGACTTCCCTGGTCGTCCAGTGGTTAATCTCCGCGCTTCCACTGCAGGGGCCACGGGTTCGATCCCTGGTCGGGGAAGTTCTCATGCTGCACGGTGCGGCCAAAAAAAAAAAAAAAAAAAGAAAAGCCTGAATACATGTGTTCTTCAAGATGTGGACTGAAGCCCCCTCCTTCCCTATCAGTTTCACCTGTGGAGTCACCTGTGTAGGTCTGGGCTTCCGCCTGCGATGTCCTCTCCAGGGTGGGATTAGGCCTCTGTTTTGCTGATACCTCCCAACTTCCCCAGGTTATTACTGCACGTCGAGGGCTGAGACACTGAGGGTGGAGGCTGGAATCTCTCCAGGGTCACTGGCCCTGGAGTTCCATCAGCCCCCCACCCCTCCCAGCATCTGGGCAGTGGAGGAGGGTCTCATTTGGTTCCCTTGGCAGTGCAGGCTTGGGTTAGGGGTGGCAGTGAAACCCTTTTGGTATTGATTAGCTTGGGAGTCACAAAATGTCAGGGATGGGTGATCCATTTCCTTTTTAGGGAAGCTGGAGGCCAGGAGGTGGGAAATGACTTGGCCAAGGTCCCATTGAAGATAGCTGTGTTCCTCCTGTAGTCATAGAGTAAGTTCAGTTCTAAGACCCAAACCATTTTTGATAAGATGCTCTCATCCCACCCCACACACCAGGGACAACCTCCTCTAGTTGCTTCCCCCATTGGTAAGGGACTGCTGGAGCGGAAGCTGGCCTCCAGCCCGAGAAGCGCCCCTCCCTCCCCAGGCCCCTGTCCCCCACTGGCCTGCCTGCTGCAACTGGTCCTTTACGCCCTCTTCTCCACCTCGTTGTGTTTGTGGTTTTCAAGGGAATTTTTTTTTTCTTGCTAATATGAAACTGAGAAAAAGCCACCAAAGAGATGCTGAGCAGATGGGCAGAATGAGAGCCCAGTTCCCAGCCGGAATTCAAACTGTGGATGGCTCAGGGTGGGCTGGGAGAGGGGCTTGGGGCTGTCTCCCTGGGAATGCTGTGGATTGTTTCCAAGCCCACATCTTTTATGATCTGGTTTTCATGCCCAAATGGATCACCAGGCACCAAGGAGAGCAGGTGTGTGCCCAGCATTGCGCTAGGCCCCGTGTGGTCAAACTAAGGCCGCCGTCCTCGTCCCTCAAAGAGCCGGCTGTCTTCGGGGGGCCTTAACCGAGCAGAAGAAACCATATGGCTGAGCATGTGACAAGTTGCAGTGTGTCATGTGGCTTCTCAGTGGGGGGGAGGGGAGTGAGGATGGCTTCATGGGGAGGTGGGTGGGGGAGTTGGAAGGGACCCTAATGGCAAGCACGGGGGTTGAGTGACCCCCTGGGACCGACCATACAACAGCCTTTTGGGCTTGAAGGGGTTGGGATTGACCCTCCTGATCCTTTTCCAGCTCACAGTAAGTGCACGGGGCGTTCTATCGAAGGTGGTGACGCTGGGACTTGGCGTGTCCTTGATCTGAATTGTCACACTCGTCTCTGGAGCCCCAGCAGGCCTGGGCTGGCCCGGTCAGCTGGGAGGTGACCCTTTCTCAGCCTTCTCCATCCCTCTTTGTGCCAGTCTGAGGGCAGCCTCCTCCACCCCAGACCTTCTCCTTTCCCGAAGAGAACAAGGAGGCCTGGGGTGCCCGCTGTGGGGGGAGCAGAAAGTCTCACGCCTGCTTTGCCCCCCTGGTACTTTGCTCTCCATCACTCACCGATGCCCTCGAAACCCTCAGTGATGGGTCAGGCAGGTGCAAAGTCCCCACATGTTGGGGAAGAAAGTGGAGGTCAGAGGTGCCGCCTCTGCACTCCCTTCATTCCCTTTGGGCAGAGCTGTGCTGGGTCTCCGCCTCCTGCCCTCCCAGGCTCCCTAACTGCCCACCAGCCACTTTCTGTCCTGGGTGGGGAGGCGCTGGGGTTTCCTTTCCAGCTTGTAGCACTGCCCCAGGCCCGATGCCATCTCTTACTTTGCCTCTGGTTCCTGCCCCCTGTCTTCTGTTCTCACTGGGAGAAGAGACCACCCACCCGCCTCTGTCAGGGTTGAGTCAGGGTGTCAGCCCCCGTCAGATCTACCAAGTTTGTATGGACGAGGTGAGGAGGCGTCTGTGGGAAGGATGTTGGGACCCCTCTTGGGCGGAGGCAAGAAGGGCTCAAGGACACCAGCAAGGGGGTTTGGTTTCCCCTCTTCAAGAAAGCTCTGCAGTGGAGGGGCGTGACAGTTGGGACAAGCATATGTTGCGGCCCATGACCACCGCTGCAGGAGGTTCAGCTGGCTTTCTTGTTGGCGCTCCTAGGAGAGCTGTCTCTGGTCCCCACACAGACCCTATTTATGTTGCTGGTCCAGATGCTGTCTCCTCAGGAACCACTTCCCAGGAGGCCTCTGATTTCATACAGGCCAGTGGACAGGGGAGCCCAAGGGCAGCGCAGATGCGAGGGGGGCTTAACCTGGCTCTGCATCTGTCGGGGGGCACCTTGGAGGCTTAGAGAGCCGGGAGATGTCTGTGTGTGCACCACCTGCATGAACCCACCCCTCATGTGTGCACATGTGTATATTGTACCTGATTTTGTTCATTGTTTTAAGGCCAACGAGCCTGCACTTCTTGCAAATTACTTTAGGTGTAACCGGATTTTTAAAAATTTACATACATTGAAATGCATAAATCTTAACTGTGTACTTTTATTAATGGATACACCCATGGGACCCATACTCTGATTCAGATAGAGGACCTTTCTCTTCCCCCAGAATGTTCCACTATGTCCCTTCCTAGTCAATCCCAACCCCCGCCCCTCGGGAAGCAACCAGTATTCTGATTTTTTTTTTTCCACTGTAAATTAGTTTTGCCTGTTCTAGAACTGAATTTAAAAGGAGTCATGGGGACTTCCCTGGTGGTCCAGTCGTTAAGACTCTGCTTCCAGTGAGGGAGGCCTGAGTTCGATCCCTGGTCAGGGAACTAGATTAAAAAAAAAAAAAAAAAAAAGGAATCACATAGTCTGTACTTGTTTGTGTCCAGCTCAGCATAATATCTGTGAGATTCACCCATGATATAGAGTGTTATCAGTAGTTTGTTCCTTTTTATCCCCACTGTATGAATACAGCACAGTTTGTTTATTTTCCTGTTGAGCGACATTTGGGTTGTTTCCAGTTTTGAGCTATAATGAATAACCAAATGCTCTGAATATTCTGGTATAAGTTTTGTTTTGTTTTGGACATGTGTTTTCATTTCTCTTAGGTAAATACCTAGAGGGAAATGGCTGGGTCAAAGGGGAGGTGAATGTTTAACTTTATATGAAACCGCCAAACTTTTAGCCAGGTGGTTGTACCATTTTATGTCTCTACCAGCAGTGTTATGAGAGCTCTAACTGCTTCACATCCTTGTCAACATTTGCCATTGTCAGTCTATTTTAGCCACTTGAGTGGGTGTGTAAGGAGGGATATTTCATTGTGGCTTTAATTTGCATTTGTCTGATGACTAATGACGTTGAACACTTTCTTATATGCTTGTGGACCATTCTTACAGTTCCTTTGCCCCTCCTCCCCCTTTAAAATTGGGTTGTTTGTCTTCCTGTAGGCATTCTTTACATATTCTAGATACAAGCTCATTCCTTGTCTTAACAGTGTCTTTGATGAACAGAAGTTTTAATTTTGATGATGTCCAATTTATGGATATTTTTTTCATTTTGTGTCTGTAGCTTTCTTTGCTTATTCCATATCACAAAGATTTTCTTCCATGTTTTCTTCTAGAAGCTGTCTAGTTTGAGCTATAGATCTAAGATCCATCTCAATTTAATTTAATTGTGTGGCATGATATAGGCATTGTTGGGCAGCAAGCCTTATACTTGCCCAGCCTCGAGACAGAAGAAAGAGCCCAGAGTCAGTGACAGAGACATTGATGGTTTAATGGACAGGGGATCTTACATGTCTGAAGCAAGGTCCTGGAATGACACCCCACTGTGTGAGGCAGACCAGGGCAGGACAAGGCAGCAGTCTTCACTACTGGAGGGGAGTGGGAGGATACCCGTTGTAGGGGGAATTGACTTGACATCAGGTTGGCTCATTGGTTACCAGGGAAACCAGCAGAGGAGCATGTCCTTCACCGCCCCTTTGATACGCTATCATGGTGGAGGTGTTCTGATCTAAAGAATAGAACTAGCTGGGTCGGTGGGGGGCAAGTATGTAGGCATGTACTGATTAGGCTCTATGACTAAGAGGGAAAGTCTGTCAGGTGAGTAGGGTGTAGGTGAGGCAGGGACTGGTTGAGCAGGGGGATGTATAGTGAGCAAGAGAATAGCCATCTTGAGTGGCCTGATGGTACCGGTGTCTAGGTCCATTTATTCCCATATGGATATCCAGTCATTGAAAAGACTTAGGGTTGCTTTGGTACCTTAGTCAAAAATCCGCTGGCTATATACACGCACCCATGCATGTGTATGGTTGTCTCTGTAAGCCGTGATGTTTCTCTAGATCAGGGCTGGCAAATGTGTGACACCTGTGCCATCCCACCAGGCTTCTGCCCCTATGGCAGATGTTAGTCATGATCATGGCACCGTTGCCCATGAGTTTAGATGTGGATGCAGAATCCTCTCCAACAAAGCCCTGCAGGTAGCTACCACCAGTCATTTGGAGCTGACACTTGAGATGAATTGCTTCTGGCATCTCTGATTGAACTTGGCGGAAGAGGTTAAGTTGTTTGCTCGATGTCCCACAGCTGGTGAGGGCAGGGCCAGGATTTGGACTCGGGTCTGTCTGTGTGGCTCGGAAGCCTGTGCTGTCTTAACCACACTCCAGACTGCTTTCCGTGAGTCATGTGAGCATGTTACTTAATCTCCCTGACCTCCGGTTTCTTCCCGTGTAGAATGAGGACAATGGCCACCTGGAGGAGCGGGTGTGAGGAGTAATGAGGTAAACCATGACGCAGCTAGTGGAGTGCTTAACACATAGTGGAGGCTCAGTAAGTGGTTGTGATAATAATGATGATAATTATGATGGTGATGATGGTGATGGTGATGGTGATGATGATGATGATGATGTAGTTCTTGCCCTTGAGAAACATACAGAGGGCTTCTCTCTAGGGAACTGGGAGCCACCAGCACATGAGAGTCCTTTGCCTGTTCCCGTGGAGCCTTCTGAACTGGAGGCCCCGGGGGGCGCCCTGCCTCCTAGAAATTGCTAATGGAGCCCAAACCTCAGGCTTTGGCCTAGGCATCCAGTTCACTAGGGCCTTATTCCTTCTCTCCTTTGTTTCAGGGGAACAGGCCAGCTGGGCTTCCAGAATGGTCTCTCTGGGAACCCTACCTCTCTCCTTTGATTCTCCAGCCCATCTCCCTTTCCTTCTGACAGGCCACATGGTCTCCCCCATCATGGAGGTTAATCCAGTTCCTTTGACCTGGACCCAGATCCCTTTGAGGCTCTTTCTCAAAAAGGTGACACATATGGAGTAGTAGTTAAGAACACAGTTTCTGGAGCCAGCTTGCCTGGTGTAAGGCTTTGCCACTTCCTAGCTGTGTACCGTCTCTGGGCCTCAATTTCCTCATTTGTAGAGTAGGGATATGAGAGTACCTGCCACGTGTGGTTGTAATGGGGATTAATTGAGATGATGTACATTTATCAGTTAGAGGCACGTGGTGTGTGCGGCAGAAATGTTAGTACTTATTATTCCTCCAGAGAACAGCAATGCTCGGAGGGGAAGTCTGGAAGGAAGTACACTGATTTTTCTATTGCTAGTATAGTTCCTCCTCAGGACTCCCTGATGCCCTGCCTGGTACCCAGGACTGAGGTGCCTCTCCATAACCAATGAACAAAAATTGAAATTGCATTTTGTGTGATTGGCCCCACCTGAGCCTTATGTATCAGACCCAAAACCCTGCCTGATAAGTATGGATGACAGTAAGGGTATTGGAAAAAGGCCAAAACCAAAGATCCTGCCCAACAAACTCAGATGGACCTAGGGGAGGGGTCTTTAGGAAGGAAGCATCCCTCTGGATCATGTTCCCATCACTTGAAGTCAGGCTGCCCTGAGCTAATCAGTGTTCACAGACCAGGTGGTCCCCACGGTGATAGGGAGAACCTGTAAGGCCAGTGTCCTCACGAAGGATTTTGGATAATTCAAGGCCATGGAGAGTCCCGGGGTTGGCCTTGGAATGCATTTTATAATCTGTTTATCCCCATCAGAAGGTTCCTTCCTAATTCCTTTTGCCTGCGGCTAGTATTGAAACGAGGCTATATTTCTAGACAGATACTAACCTTGTGTCCTGATAGAGCGCTTGGCTTTCAGGGCGTCTCCTTGGGGATGCTTCGCATGCTGCCGTAGCCCTAGTCATGCCACCTGCCTTTGAAGGCCTGGCAGCTGTCCTACCCTATAACTTAGCCTCTAGTTTACAACATCCCTGCTTGTTTTAGGTCCTGCCTTCCTTGATGGACAATCCTGGGTCTGGCACACAGAGCCCGGGCCTGGCCCTGGGCCTTAGTAACAACTGTGTGACATTGTGCAGTTCGGTCATATCCTAGGAACCTCAGTTCCTTCATCTGTGGGACTAAGCCCACCCCGTAGGGTTGGTGTGAGGATTACAGGAGGAAGCGGGTGGGCAAGGGCTTCATACCAATATAACACCACACAGGTGTTGTATTGGTATGTGATGGATACTCGTGGTTTTTATCGTGGGCAGTGAGCTAAATGCTTGTGGGGTGGTTTCGTTGATTATCCCACTCCTCTTCTGGCTGCCATAGACACTTCTGCACTGAGACCGGCTCAGGAGTGGGGTCCTGCCAGATTCCATGCCCCGCCTCGCATCCCCACCCCATGCGTGCCTGGGGGTCATGTCATTGACCTGACACTCAAGCCCAGTGTGTCTGGTGCTTTGTGGGACAGCGGACAGTGGGTTTTGTGTTTGTTCCTGGAGGGAGTCACCCCCGCAATATGAGTCCCGTAGGTACCTCCTGTGTGTCCCCCTCCTGTTGGCTTTTTTCCCCTGGACCCCTAGTAGATGCCCTGTTCTTGGATGAGTGTGGAGATGGAGTTTCAGGCCTTAGGGTGTGTATTCATTTCCTGGGGCCACTGTAACAAATTACCACAAACTTCGTGGCTTAAGACAACAGAAATTTATTCTCTCACAGTTCTGGAGGCTAGAAGTCTGAAATCAAGGTGTCGGCAGGGCTGAGCTCCCTCCAAAGGCACTAGAGGAGGCAGATCCTTGCTTGCTTCTTCCTGTAGGTGTGTAGGTGGCTATAGGCATTCCTTTGGTTTGGGCCTGCATGATTCCACTCTCTGCCTCCGTCTTCACATGGCCTTCTCTTCTCCCTGGGTCTGTGGGTCTCTTATAAGGATTTAGGGCCCACCTGGATCCACCTGGCTCTCATCTCAAGATGCTTAATTATACCTGCAAAGACCGTTTTTCCAAATCAGGTCACATTCACAGATTCTTGGGTGGACATATCTTTTTTGGGGGGCACCGTTTAACCCACTATAGGGTGTGAGCGGCCCTCTTTTCAGGAGCCCCTGATGGGAGCCTGGTGAGGCCCAGAAGCTATGCCAGCACCTGCTTACTCTTGTGTAGTTGGAGGTCATTCAGGTGTGACTGCAGGTGTGTGTATGTGTGTGATGGGGCAGGGCATTGCTGGAGCAGGACTGGGAGGAACTGGCCCAATGCAGCTCCAGCTCCATGGCCCGAGGGGGCAGGACATGTTCTCCTATCCTTGTTGTCACAGGGCCTGGTACATAAAGGGCCCAGAGCAGGTGCTTCATAAACACTTAGTGGTCGGTGCTTAATACATACTCATAATAGGTGATTTATGAATTCTCATCGATTGATCCAGCCTTGAGAATGTGGCATTGAACTAAAAAAGCCCAGTATTTTCTTGGAGAATTTTTTTTAAAAAATAAATTTATTTATTTATTTATTTATGGCTGCATTGGGTCTTCATTGCTGCACGCGGGCTTTCTCTAGTTGTGGCGAGTGGGGGCTACTCTTCGTTGCAGTGCACGGGCTTCTCATTGCGGTGGCTTCTCTTGTTGTGGAGCACGGGCTCTAGGCATGCGGGCTTCAGTAGTTGTGGCACGCGGGCTCAGTAGTTGTGGCTCGCGAGCTCTAGAGCACAGGCTCAGTAGTTGTGGCGCATGGCCTTAGTTGCTCCGGGGCATGTGGGATCTTCCCGGACCAGGGCTCGAACCCGTGTCCCCTGCATTGGCAGGTGGATTCTTAACCACTGCGGCCACCAGGGAAGTCCCATCTTGGAGAATTTTTATAAGATTTTTTTTTGCAAGTGAACAGCAATCCCTCACCCTACACCCTATTTATTTTTAAATAAAGTAATACATGCTTCTTATAAAAAAATGTAAGCAATTGTAAAGTATAAAGTAAAAAAATCCAAAACAAAACTCTAGTAATAATCCCACCATCCAGCCATATTCATCATTACCATTTGCTGAGCCTCCAGACATCTCGGCATCATGCACACAGACAGAGGCGTAAATAACTGGGATCTGACTTACTTCACTCTGTATGACAGACTCTAGGTCCATCCACCTCACTACAAATAACTCAATTTCATTTCTTTTTATGGCTGAGTAATATTCCATTGTATATATGTGCCACATCTTCTTTATCCATTCATCTGTCGATGGACACTTAGGTTGCTTCCATGTCCTGGCTATTGTAAATAGAGCTGCAGTGAACATTGTAGTACATGACTCTTTTTGAATTATGGTTTTCTCAGGGTATATGCCCAGTAGTGGGATTGCTGGGTCGTATGGTAGTTCTATTTTTAGTTTTTTAAGGAACCTCCATACTGTTCTCCATAGTGTCTGTATCAATTTACATTCCCACCAACCGTACAAGAGGGTTCCCATTTCTCCACACCCTCTCAAAGTGAGAGAGTGGCATGGACTTATATATACTACCAAATGTAAAATCGATAGCTAGTGGGAAGCAGCCGCATAGCACAGGGAAATCAGTTTGGTGCTTTGTGACCACCTAGAGGGGTGGGATAGGGAAGGTGGGAGGGAGAGAGACGCAAGAGGGAAGAGATATGGGGATATATGTATATGTATAGCTGATTCACTTTGTTATAAAGCAGAAACTAACACACCATTGTAAAGCAATTATACTCCAATAAAGATGTTAAAAAAAAAAAGAAATTGCAAAAATAAATAAATAAATGGGATCGCACCGTTTGTGCTCATTTGTAATAAAAAAGAATTAAATTCGATTTTATTTGCATTTAACCAGTGAAGAGAAAACCAGGTGGCTCAGAAGGAGTCACTGAAGTTTAGATAAATGTTTCTGCTCCAGAAGAGATAGTAACCCCTGTAAGAGTCCTCTAAAGATGAGGTAAATTATTTTATTAAAAAAATAGGACAAATTTTTGGGTTTTTTTTTTGGCTGTGTTGGGTCTTCATTGCTGCGTACGGGCTTTCTCTAGTTGCGGCGAGCGGGGGCTACTCTTCGTTGCAGTGCGCGGGCTTCTCATATTGGTGCCTTCTCTTGTTGCGGAGCCCAGGCTCTAGGCGCATGGGCCTCAGTAGTTGTGGCATGCAGGCTCAGTAGTTGTGGCTCGCAGGCTCTAGAGCGCAGGCTCAGTAGTGGTGGTGCACGGGCTTAGTTGCTCCGCGGCATGTGAGATCTTCCCGGACCAGGGCTTGAACCTGTGTCCCCTGCGTGGGCAGGTGGATTCTCAACCACTGTGCCACCAGGGAAGTCCCCAAACAAATCTTTGAGGGTGGTGACATTAATTCTTTAAAAATAAATTATTTCCACTTTATACATAGTGTTTGGCTCCCTTCTTTGGGATATGAGGACCAGGTGATTTTGGAGGAGCGGTAGTGCAGTGTGAACGGCGTGGCTCACTCCTTTTGAGGGGAACTGCCATGCCCTTACCAGCAGCCTGGGCTGCCAGGGTCTGCATCTCCAGGTATGTGGAGAGGTGGAAGGAGCCTTTCAAGAGCTCCAGCCCAGGTCCACGTGGAAATTAAGCAGAACCTGTTGCGGGAGTGAATTGGGTTTGCTAGCAAATGACACGGCTGAGCTGATTTGATTTGGCAGCAGGACCGAGAAGCTTCTGAAATGTCAGATGTTAATATGATGGCTGGTTGGCTCTAAATGGGAAGCCAGGAGTGAGGGGTGGGTGGCCCGGTGGTGTCATCTGCTGTGGAAGGGGAAAAGAGGAGGGACTGGAGAGAGGGGAAATAGGAGGGGGGAGGGGAGGGAAGAAGAGAGGGAAGGAGGGAAAGCAGGTGGGAAAAGGCAGGAAGGGGATGAAGGAGGTGAGGTGGATGGGCTGGGTTTGCTTCTTTGAGGATCACGAGCTGGTAGGCCTGGGCCCAGTTTGCCCTCAGATATGCTTTGTTTGATCAACATGGTATTAAAAAATTGATTTCCGTACTATTGGGAGGGATGTGCTCTCTCCAACTATTTTGCCTTATATCCTCCCTGTGCCTAAAGGTATCCAGGTTTAGGACCTTTTCCAGATGCTCTGCTACTGTTTCGAGAGTTTTCCCTTCCCAGGGGCTCACCCTGGTGGGTGGCCTGGGCTCAGAGGAGACCAGCATTGCATCTCGCCCCAGAGATGATGATTCTGAAAATCCACTGGACCCCCGATGGCTCCCAGCATCACTGCCTTGTGGATGTCCAGTTGGGTTTCAGGACAGCATTTGAGGGTCCCTTTGGGGTGGTTATTCCGTGGTCGGGAGAGCCAGGCTGTGGGATGTAGGAGACAGGAGCTATGCCTTGTGTAGCTCCGTCTCCTCATGCTTGATGGCCCTTTGTTGAACTGGGAAGATGTGATGCCTACCCTTTGAGGGTATGATGGCTAGGAGGAGGCAAAGCCCCAGAAACCATCTCCGAGAGTGACCCAAGATGGACATGACCTCCACTGAGTGGTCTGGTGGTCCCTGCTTGGGTGTGGAAGCAAGGGTGGCCTGGGTATGCTCAGAAAAGCAGAAAATCCTTGGACGATCCTCTCCCTGTCACTTCCCCATGAGGGGATGTGTCCTGGGGTCTGGGGTGGGGGGAGAGTGGGTCCCTCAAACATTAGAATAGTGAAGGAGAAAGCAGGTCAGGAACCATGGTGAGATCTGAAGAGCAGGAAGGTGGGTCTTCAAAGCCTGGGAGGATTCAGTAAGTGTCAGGGATGGGCCTTGTCACCCTGAGAGCAAAGCTGAGCCACGGATCCAGAGCCTGGGGGTACCTGAGGTTAGTGCTGGCAGCGGAGGTGGGAACCTTGAAACCCAGGCCTCCCAGGTCATCGGTCCAGCCTGAGTTGTCATGGACAGGCAGGGTCCCAAGTCCTGCTGGCATGGCATGGTCCTCTGCCATCTCTTGGGCAGCCTTTCTCCTTGCTTATGGGTCCCAGGACCAGTGAAGGTCAGGAGTCCACACCTGGTTTCCTGAAGATCAGCAAAGAGCTTCAAGGCAGTTATCAAAATATCAAAATAACGTTCATCCCAGACTGTGAATATGTGTCACAGAACATTTCAGTTTTGCAGAGCAGGGGCGTGGTGCTAGAGTGTCAGAGTTCCTTCCTGCCCATGGTTATATTGGACTTATATCTGTCGAGAGGTCTGTATTAGTGTCTTATGGATGCTGAAACAGATGATGACAAATGTAGCAGCTTAAGACAACACAGATTTATCATCTTAGAGTTCTGGAGGTCAGAAGTCTGAGATGGGTCTCATTGGGCTAAAATCGAGGTGTCCATGGGGCCGCATTCCTTCTGGAGGCTCTAGGAGAGAATTTATTCATTGCCTTTTCCAGCTTCTAGAAGGCCACCTGCACTCCTTGGCTCCCAGCCCCATTCCACCATCTTCAAAGGCAGCAACGTTGATTGGGCCAGGTCCTTCCCACACTGCCATCTCTCTCATTCTCTCTCTTCTGCCTCCTTCTATTATAAGGACTCTTTTGTTTATATTGGGCCTACCTGGATAATCCAGGGTCCTCCTCTCACCTCAGGGCCAGCTGATCAGCACCCTTAATTCCCTCTGTCATCATTAACCTCACATATTCACAGGTTCTGAGGATTAAGGACAAGAGCATCTTTTGTAGCTGGGTGTTATTCAGCTATGACTAGCTCAGGCCACCTTCATGGTTCAGTAGGAGAGGCTGGGTCTTGTTAGACCTGGGTTCCTTATCTGTAAAATGGGGGAGATTTTTTTACCCCTAGTGGAAACCCTAGAGGCCCAGCACACAGTAGGTCTTCCATCTGTGGTATTCTATGATTCTATGACTGATACTTTGCTTGCCTGATTTCATTGCTTTGTGAGCCCATGACTGATTATATGATTTCAAATGTCCTCCCCTGACCATGGGGTTTGAAGGGTAGGCATGTCACATGTCCCTAAGCTTTTCCATGGAGAAAAGAAGGTCGCACAGTGCTCACATCGTCAATCTAGAGCTGTGATGTGACCTTGATTTTGTTACCTTCAGTCAGCAACTTGCCGATCTCCCATCCAGGTGGAAAGATAACCCCTCATGGAGGAAAAAAATGACACACGTGAGCTTCCAGCCCTGATTTGGCGTTGTCCAGTCTTCCCTTGAAAGGAGGTGCCATGGCCTGTCTCCAATCACACGTGTTCATCTTCCTCCCATCTAACCTGAATTTTTCTTCCTGCAAGTTCAGCCTGCTGGCTCTCAGTTTGGCCGGCAGGGAAACAGCAAAGCTGGCCACCAGGTTGATAATGACACCAAATCCCAGTGATCTGCTTCTAACAGATCCCATTCTAAAGTGTCACCACTTCGGTTGCAGGACCACCCTCTGCTTCTTGCTGTTAGAGTGGACCGTGTGTTGTGGGTGTGAGGTCACCTGGGGGCTGAGGGTGGGAAGGAGTGGGAGGGGAGAGAGGCACTTCATTGTGCTGAGACTAGCCGTGCTTAGATAACCCTCCCCAGGTGACCTGCCTGGCATGGAAAGTCCCCCTCCTGGTCCCCCAGGTCAGATAGTGTTGCCTGGCTACGGGGTAGCCAGCCAGGCTCTGGCAGGGAGAGTAAACAGGCACACACGTTTAAAATTTAATATCCCTGGGAGGGTAAACACCCGAGCAGGGCCTTACAGCGCACCGATAATCTCTAATTCTCCTTGCTCCATGAGTGTGTGTGTGTGTTGGGGGTGAGGCATCACCAAGACCCAGATGGTCTCTTCTGGGAATCGGCCATCAGCTGTTGTGAGGGACGGGCGGGGGTGGGCGAGTTACAGCTTCAATCCCATGACGACTGTCACCCTGGTCACCTGGGCAAGACTCCTGGGAGACCCTGGCGTAGCCTGGACTCCTCCGCTGGGATGGAGCGTTGAGGGCACGGGGATCTGGGGGCGGCTGGTCCAGATTCTGCCTTGGACTGCAGAGAGATCGCTATGGTGGGCCAGGCCCCCGTGGAAGGCATGGACCACACGGGGCACCCAACATCAGGGATGAGTGGGGGCTGAAATCGGCAATCTGCTGGCCATCTGGGTATCTTGTGAGGGGCTGTCTGACGAGAGGGAAGGATGCCTTTTTCCAATTGGTTCACCCAGAGGGGTGCCCTGTTCTAATTCCCACAAAGGCACTTCGCAGGCAAGCCTTGGTCCTGCTAAAAGGAAAGTCATTATGCTGGTTGAGGCCCAAAGACCACTTGCAGGGTGCCAAGCATCACATGGCTTGTTCCCAGGCGGCTCTCTTCTCTCCTGAGGAGGAGCAGGGGTCCCAGCAGCTGTGGGCTATGGGGGAGGTGGGCAGACTCACTCCCTCTGTGTGGGGTGGGAAAGTAGGCCAGCATCCTCTTAGCTGGAGGTGCACAAATGGCTGCTTGGGGCATCTCCCGGCACTTGATTGGGGAGACTCTGGGGTGGTGTCCTAGTAAGGTCATTCCTGGCAGGGATCATGTGACAGCAGTGGGTGGTCTACAGCCAGTGAGGCTGATTATTTTCCTGGCATGTGCTTCGTGCTTGCTCTTCTTCTGTTGCTTGGGCTTCTTCCTCACCCTCCACCCCGCAGCCTCCCTCCTTCTTTCTAAATCTCCTCACTCAAAGGTGCAGCTTGGATGCCACCTCCCCCATGAAGCCTTCCCTGAGCTCCTCCAGCAGGAGTTTGTATTGGTTGATCTACTGCACAAGAACACCTTACACGTGGAAGTGCCAGTGAAATCCCTTCATTTACTTGGCTAGTATTTATTGGTCACCTGCCATGGATTAAGGACTGCTTTAGGGCCTGGGGACACAGCAGGGAAGCCGGCAGACACGATTCCTGTGGACACGGAGCTTACTGTCCAGTGAGGGAGACGGACGGTAGGTAAGAAAGTCATCAGACAACAGCAGCTTCTGATCAGTGCCCCGAAGAGAGACACAAACATGGTGTTTGGGGAGGGGCATCATTTCGAGGGTGCTATTCGAGAATATTGTGTCTGTGGGAGGGAGAAATGGCTTTGCCTGGGGGCTCAAGGAAGGCCTGGAGGAGGTAACATTTTAGCCGAGCCCTGAAAGATGAGAAGGAATGGCTGTGTGAAGAGCTAGGGGTGTGTCTGGGTGCCAGATATAACAAGTGCAAAGGCACCAAGGCGGGGAAGAGTCTGTTCTTTTTTTTTCTTTTCTTCTTTTTATTGAAGTCTAGTTGATTTACAGTGTTGTGCTAGTTTCAGGTGTACAGCACAGTGATTCAGTTATACATAAATATGGGGTTGGCCAAAAAGTTCATTCGGGTTTTTCGTAAGGTGTTACAGAAAAACCCGAACGAGCTTTTTGGCCAACCCTGTATGTATATATGTGTGTATATACATATATTCTTTTTATTTTTTTAAATTTTATTTTTGGCTGCGTTGGGTCTTCGATGCTGCTCGCGGCCTTTCTCTAGTTGTGGCGAGCGGGGGCTACTCTTCCTTGCGGCGCCTGGGCTTCTCATTGCGGTGGTTTCTCTTGTTGCGGAGCACAGGCTCTAGGCACGTGGGCTTCAATGGTTGTGGCACACGGGCTCCGTAGTTGTGGCTCGCGGGTTCTAGAGTGCAGGCTCAGTAGCTGTGGCGCACGGGCTTAGTTGCTCCGCGGCACGTAGGATCTTCCCGGACCAGGGCTCGCACCCGTGTCCCCTACATTGGCAGGCGGATTCTTAACCATTGCGCCACCAGGGAAGTCCTAGATATGTTCTTTTTCAGATTCTTTTCCATTATAGGTTATTACAAGATACTGAATATAGCTCCCCGTGCTGTACAGTAGGTCCTTGCTATTTGTGTGTCTGCGCTTTGGAAGAACAGAAAGGAGGCCTGTGCAGCTGGAGTAGGGTGAGCGAGGGGAGAGGTTGCCGAGAGGCAAAGCATCCAGGCCTGTGGGTCTTGGGAAGGGTCCTGATCAGCAGAGTGATGTGATTCATCTCTGGCTGCCACGTGGAGAATGGGCTGTAGATCAGCAGAAGTGGAAGGAGGGAGAGCAGATGGGAGGCTGTGGCTCTAGTCCGGGCAAAAAGCGAAGGGGGCTTGAACCCGGGAGGGTGTTGGCAGTGGAGATGGAGAGAAATGGATGGATTAGGGTTATGGTGAGGAAGTCGAGACGACAGGAGGTGTGGTGGATTGGACCTGGGAGGCGAGGGAAAGGGAGGAATCTAGATGTCTCATCATCCTAGATGAGACTTGAGCAATGGGTGGGTTTTGGTCCCATTTTTCTGAGGAGAAGCCTGCGGAGAGACAGGTTCCGGATGGAAGATCAGGGACTCTATTTTGGACATGCCAAGTTTGAGATCCCCATGAGACAGCAAAGTGTAGAAATCAAGTATGCATTTGGAGATGCTAATTTGGAGGTTCAAGGAGAGGTCAAGGTTGGAGATATTCACGTAGGGGAAGCAGCATGGAGATGGAATTAAATTCAGGGGAATGGATGGGTACCCTGGGAAGGCAGCAGAGACAGAGATGAGGAAAGGTCCCAGGTTGAGCCTTGAGGGTCTCTACAGAGGAGGAGGAGCCTGCGAGGAGAGCTGAAGGAAACCCCAGAACGCTGCAGGGAGGAGGAAGTGGTGCTGAGGGATGAGGATGAGGGGAGAAGTTCTGGGATTTGGCAACATGGAGGTCACTGGTGACCTTGACAAGAGCAATTTCAGGGGAGCTGCGGGGCCAGATTTATCGACTGATGGAGGCAGGAAGACTCTGTTGCTTAAGGTGTGCAGAATTCCACAGCTGACCAGAGTGGCCAAGCGTAGGAAGACCGTGACTCTGTCTGCTCCAGCTGGAGGTGGGGTCTCCCATGTGTACAGTCAGGCTACCCTCCTGGTAGCTAGGACCCCATGACCACCCTGCTCCTCGAAGGCACCAGGCTTCCTTCACAACTCGGCACACAGTTTCCTTGGGCAGAACAGATCCAGACTGCTTGGTGGTTCTAGGAGGGGATGGTCATGAGGGTGAGTGCCCAGCCTGAGCCGTGTAGGTTCAGCCAAAATCACGAATGCACCTTCCTTCTGCATGGCTTATCCTTTAGGCCTGGGAGAGCAGGGTCATGATTTCACCTCCTGGTGGCCCTTTCAGACTGGTCACTCCCTGGGCTCCAACTCACCCTTCCCTCTGCATAGCCATGTGGCCAAAGGAACTCCCAATTCAGTGTAAACGGGGCTGTGTCTTGGGACCAGAGCATGCCACCTGCCCTTTGGGGAGCTGAAAGGAGCCTGGAGGTGTGTCTGGGACTGGAAGGGGCCAGAGGTCTCTTTTTTTTTTTATTTTTATTTTTATAAATTTATTTATTTTATTTATATATTTTTGGCTGTATTGGGTCTCCGTTGCTGCGCGCGGGCTTTTTCTAGTTGTGGCGAGAGGGGGCTACTCTTCGTTGCGGTGCGCGGGCTTCTCATTGCGGTGGCTTCTCTCGTTGTGGAGCACGGGCTCTAGGCACACGAGCTTCAGTAGTTGTGGCATGCGGGCTCAGTAGTTGTGGCTCGTGGGCTCTAGAGCACAGTCTCAGGAGTTGTGGCGCACGGGCTTAGTTGCTCCGCGGCATGTGGGATCTTCCCGGACCAGGGCTTGAACCCGTGTCCCCTGCATTGGCAGGCGGATTCTTAACCACTGCGCCACCAGGGAAGCCCCAGAGGTCTCTTGAGATAGATCTGCTTTGCAATCATCTGTCTTGGCCGCATCCATCCACATAGCAGGGAGCTACCTGGATCTCCACCTGTGGGTCTGGAACTTCCATATGGCTCACCTGGCCCCCTTGTGGCTTATACCATCAACACCAGATGGTAGGCTGGGGGGAACTGGGGAGCAGTGACAAGCCCACCAGCTGCCTGCTAAGCCATCTGGGCAGACCCAGGGGGTCAGGCTGCCAGGAGCTGGGGCCCCACCACTGTGCCCACTTCCATCCTCCCCACTCGGGTGTCCCTGGAGATCTCCTTAGGGGAGACCAGGCCTGGGTCAGAATGCATCCCGTGTTCCCAGCCTCACAGGCTCCTCTGCTGTTTCAGTCCTGCCCAGCCTACAGCTTCAGGGAAGGTCTGAAAGGTGACACGAGCTCTCTGAGCCAGGCACCAGCACCACTTCCAAAACGTCTACTGGGGACTTCCCTGGTGGCGCAGTGGTTAAGAATCCACCTGCCAATGCAGGGAACATGGGTTCCAGCCCTGCTCCGGGAAGATCCCACATGCCGCGGAGCAGCTAAGCCCATGCGCCACAACTACTGAGCCTGCGCTCTAGAGCCCATGAGCCACAACTACTGAGCCCGCGTGCCACAACTACTGAAGCCCGCATGCCTAGAGCCCATGCTCCGCAACAAGAGAAGCCACCGCAATGAGAAGCCCGCGCACCGCAACGAAGAGTAGCCCACGCCTGCCGCAACTAGAGAAAGCCTGCACGCAGCAACGAAGACCCAACGCAGCCAAAACTAAATAAATAAAATAAATAAATTAAAAAAAAACTGTCTACTGGACGCACGGATCTCTTTTGGTGGAAAAGGGACGGATTGTGAGAAGCAGGCTGAGGTCTCTGACTTCGTGCCTCCTTCCCTCTGCGCTCCTCCTTTGTTGTCTGTCTGCTTTTGAGGAGGGGACCACTGGGCAGGCAGATTGCAAACAGCAAGAGATGGTAACTGTTTGTAGCAGGAGGGCGTGTGCAGCTGGCTAACGGTCCTTGCCTTGGTGGCTCATAAGCCTCCCGAGGACTAGGTGTGTCTGTTTGCGTGAGTGTTTACGTGGGGTGAATGTGAATGTCTGGGTAGCTCTTTGTTGTACCATCGTGCCCTTGGGGGGACTGTTCGGAGGTGGGTGCTGTGGGACCCTGCGTTGGTGGGAGTGTGTTCGCCCCCGAATGCTTCCCCAGCCAGGATAGCTCGGCCTGGGACGGGCAGCCCAACGGCCCTACCCCAGATCTTGTGAGGGCCTGCATTTGCCCCAGCACCCCGTTCATTAGCCCCAGCTGGCAGAAGGGGGCAGGGCAGTCGTGTTAGTTGACATATGGTTTATGGGGAAGAGAGCTGTTCAGCGTCCCCTGCGCTGTGTATGTATAATTAGGCTGTTGGAGCTCGGGGACCGACTGTAAGAATCACTTGGGACCGAAGCATTTATTTAGGTGATCATTAACTAGAAGATGGGGAAGGAAAAGAACGTGCAATTTGCAAACATCCCCTTCCTGCAGGTTAGTCTGAAGTGAACCCCCCTGCAGCCTTCCTCCTGCCATCTCCTGCCATCTGGGGAGGGGCAGGTTGGGGTCCTTTAGGGGCTGCCCAGGGCTGAGGTGGGATGCCTCGGATGGCATCTCCCAGGCACATCCGGGAGCGTGAGCCCGCAAAGTTGCCAGTTTCCCATGACTTCTTTTCTGATACTGCCCTTTGCTCAGCCGAGCACAAAGCATGTATTGATTTATTCAGTTCTCAGCCCGGTACATCTGATGAGAATCGGCTATGTGCTAGGCAAGGGACTGGCCCCAGCGAAATCCCAGTAACCTATTGTCCTGGGTGAAGACGAGCACAGATAATTGAAATTCTGACTCAGATAATCTCTAAACCTTGTTTTTGCCACTCACTAACAGTGCTGATGCGAGCATGGGGGGCGGGGAGCTTTGTTTTTCTTCATCTTTTAATAGAAGTGGTGCATTTGGGACATTTCGTAGGCAGGAGGGTGTTGGGAGCAGCAAACAGCTTGCTGCTGGTGATAGGGCACCTAGTGGTCTCTCTGGGGTGACAGCTCAGCCCTGATGTAGGGGAAGGGAGAGCGGCTACCTTGCATACTCCGTAATGAGTGTGGAAACTGAGGCACAGAGATGGTAGAGGCCTGTGGAGAAAGTATGTTGGTATATGGTATATGTCTTGGTATGTGTCACCTTCTACTTTAGAAATGTGTGAGGTTGCATCCTTGCACTCACTCAGTCTTGCCCAAACTGCCCTAGGGGTGAGCTGGGCAGTGAGAATAGGATGAATGTTTGTTTTGGAGATGAGTCAGCTGAGCCCCGATCACAGCCACGTGACTGGCAGCATGAGGACACCCCCAGCGGTATCCGGGTATGTTCACGGGTCCCTGAGATGACACTAGACTCTTCCAGGAGGGCAGGGACACTCCTATGGGTGGGGGCACCTGGAGGGGGAGCGCTTGGGCAGCTTCTGGGATCAAGGAAGAGGAGCAGGGTCTGCCAGGGGGCCCCAGGTTCCCCATTCATTCTGTGATGGGTTCTCTGTGAATGGCAAACCCAGGAGCTTCTGCAGCTTCTTTTCTCTCCCAGGCACACGTCAGGGCCAGGATTAGGGGAGGAGGCTAATCGGTCCCAGGGTCCTTAGTGCTTGGTTATTTTATTTTTTTCATTGAAGTATAGTTGATTTACAATACTGTGTTAGTTTCACGTGTACAGCAAAGTAATTCAGATATACACACACACACACACATATACACACATATTCATATTCTTTGGTTCTTAAAACTTGTTTTGTGGAGGGAGAGGTGGAGAGGTGGTGGCTGGGCTTCTGCTGCCCTTGCTGCAAACCCAGAGTCCGGGCGTGCTGGTAGCATGACTGCAGTTTCTACCCTCAAAGAGCCAGCAGGAAAGTGGGCAGAATTGGGAGGGGAAGGCAGGGGGAGAGGGGAAGGAAGTGTAGTAATGTGCGAGGATAAGTCGGAAGGACGCTGGCTATGCAGGAACCTTGCCTGGGGAACAAGGACCACCAAGGTGTGATGGAGGGAGGGAGCCGTGCCTCTGACACTCAGCCAGACACCCACCCGCCCGTGCCAGTTAGGAGAGACACAGCTGTGGAGCACCAGCCATTGCATTTCAGGGACAAGGGGGCTGGGAGTGAAGCAGAGATTTTTCTGGGAGGCCAACACTGCCCTTTGGTCCTACCTTCTCAGCCTCAGTGTTGCTTTATTTCCTATGCCTCTGGACAGACGCAAGCGGGGGGACCTGGGCCTCTTGCCTGGGCCACAGGTGTGGCCACTGGTGAGACCAAAGCCAGACTCACCCCCTCCTCACTTTTCTGCCTCCAAGCCTTTGTTGAGGCTGTTGCCGCCCCCAGGGTCCCTAACCCTTCAGTTCACCCTGTTGCAGACCCAGCAAGGTTTATTTCAAATCACCTGATGAGGTTTATAGGCTATTTTTCCAGTCCCCCCACGGTGAGGCTCAGACCTGAAGCCGAGCCCGACTTTGTTGGAAGACTGGAAGTTTCAGGCCACAGACTAGATCAGAAGCAGAAGCTCTGCCAACTGGCACCCCCAAGCCTGGCTTGGAGAGCCTCCATGGTGTGCACACCGTGATTCCCGAACCAGTGCTGGGCTGGGATCTAGTGGTGCCAAGGTAGGGACAACTTGGAAGCAGCAATGCCAGTTATTTCCTAGAAGACAGGGCTGGATTGCTCCAAGGCGGCCACACGCTCACAGAGCCTCTTGCAAACACACACAGGGTCTGCTGGTGTCGCTCCTAACCGCTGAGGGTGCCCATCGTCTCCTCTTCATGCTGTTTACACTGTAGGTTGGTACAGTAGTTGGTACAGCTTATAAAGCACTTTCTTGAACTCTCCTGGTTCTCACAGCCACAATGGAAGAGAAGAACTATTTTGCCCACTGTAGAGATGAGAAAATTGAGTCTTAGAGAAATGCAGCCCTCTCCCCTTAGCCAGCTGGTAAGACACAAACTTGAGGCTCGTGATTTCAAGTTAGCATTCTTTCTCCTACCCTGAGAAATAATTACTGAGTACAAATAATTACTGAGTATCTACTACTGTATTTCATCGTTGTGAAGACACACTTTTCCCCCCCGTCTCATTTAACATCTCTGAAATCAGGCTGCATTTCACTACCAATAGTGCCATAGTTTGTAATTGGTGGTGTTTTTGCTTTGTTAGTGGTACATAAAATAATATGTATCTTATGATGAGTATCATTCAAAATTTGATGAAATGTGGCATGTGTACAACTCTGGGGTGTGCAGACATGGCTTCCGCCTGCCAGGAGTTTTCAGTTAAGGGGAAAGATCAGACAGTCCTAGTAGTCATTCAGATAAAACAGAATATAAGGAGAATTCCCTGGCAGTCCAGTGGTTAGGACTTGGCGCTTCCACTGCTGTGGGCCCGGGTTCAATCCCTGGTCGGGGAACTAAGATCCTGTAAAACGTGTGGCACGGCTGAAAAAACCAAACAAACAAAAAACCCCAAACAAAATATGATACCCAAATCGAGTCATGTGCTCTGGGAATTCTGACTGAGGGGTTTCAGAAAGACTTGAGGGAGGATGGGTGGGATTTGAGCATCCTGCTTCATGTGGACCAATCAGCTGCTCTGAACAACATATCCAAGCCCTGTTAGTGTGGTGGTTCAAAGCTTGGATGCTGCAGGCTGTCTGTGTTTGCGTCGCTGATGCCAACTATTGACTAGTTATTTAACTCTCAGCCTCAGTTTTCACGCCTGAGAGTGGGGATGGTAATAGTGACTGCCTCGTGGGTGCTCATGGGGATTAGATAAGAGGATGCATGTAAAGTACTTTGTCAAGGGCCTGGCACCCATAGTGAGAGTTCAGTAAATGTCAGCCGCTCCCGTCACAAAATTAATCCCATAAATCCAACAGATTTAGAGCCAGCCGACATTTGTTGATCAATTGTTGTCCCTGTGTTAGGTGCATTCACATTTGTCATCTCACTTCATTGTCAACAGAAAAGTGGGGGTCATTATTCCAACTTTACAAATGACGAGAATGGGGCCCGAGGTCACAGCTGGCCAGAGGCTGGGCTGGGATTTGGATGCTGGTCTGTCTGATTCCCAGTCCGGTGCTCTTTTTACCGGACCACAGCTGCTGGTGAAAAATTAACAGGCAGGGAAGGAAACCCTGCTGATCCCAGTGGCCTTGCTGCAGGCAGGGTATTTTATAATCAAATTACTGTTGGGCATTCTTAACAGTGGGTTTTCTGGTGTTGAAGGAAGAGAGGTCTCATTCAGAGGCTTGGAGGCTAATTTGGTGACAGAAGGGAAATGTGTTCAGACCTTAATCTCTCCTTCCCGTCTCCCACTGGTCAGTGGGCACTTTTGCCCCACCAGAGCGGCTGTTGGTCTCTCTGGCGCTCGTTCCTTCTTCTGTGTTTGCCTGTCCTCAGGCTCACTTTCCTGGCGTGTGCACTCCCCTACTGCTCGCCCACCCTGGAGAGGCCACCAGTGTGGGGTCATGCTACCACCGCTGCTCATGACCCTGCCAAGGGCTGTGGGCCTCCTCGCCTGGAGTCTCCTTCCTGCCCCCTGAGTTTAGCACAAACACACTTACCTTCTCTCCCTCCCTGTCCCCCTCTTCCTCGCCATTTTCTCCACCGCATCCCCTCTTTCACCTAGAACACTTGGCTCTGCTACTAACAGGCTGTGTGACCTGAAGCAGGTCAGTTGCCATCTCTGAGCTTCATTTCTCACCTCCTCCCCACCTGGATTATCATAAGGGTCAAGTGGGAGGTAGTGGGAATGAATCCTGGGCCTGGATATTGACTCCTGCTCTACCACTGTGTGTCCTGAGATGCAGGACTTGATTTTCTTGTACCTCCATGGCCTTATCTGCAAAATAGGGGGAGTAGCCTCTTTCGGAAAGTCCCTCCTTTGCAGCACAACCATTGTCCACTCCTCTTTGAGTCCATACAGGCGTTGGCTCATCCCCATTACTGTTCCTATTTTATTGGTTTCTAATTATTTACTTCTGTGATTGTCTTAGTCTTTAGATGGAAGTCAGTTCCTTTATTCAGTCCTTCATTCAGCAGGTATTTATTGAACACCTACGTGCCAGGTGCTGAGGTTAACAGATGAAGTGGGGGAAACAGACAATTAAATGAGAAATTATAATGCAGAGAGATAAGTGACTCGATAGGGTATATGCAGGATACTATGGGAGTACTACCTGGGGGAGGGGTGGATGCCAGGAAGGCTTCCTGGAGGAGGTGACCTCCAAGCTAAGACCTAAAGGACAAGTAGGAGTCAACCAAGTAAAGGGGAATAGGTAGGAGGAGAGGGACTGAGGCTGATCTTCCCAGGGTCCCCAGCCCCAAGCCAGTGCCTGGCCCAGAGGGAATCAGTATGTTAGTTGCCTATCTCTCTTCTTCCTCGCCGCCTCTGGATGTGTTCCTGTGCAGCAGAGGCAGGGGCTTGGACCACAAGGCTTCCTGGGCCCTGGTGTGCTGTGGCCAAGGGCCTTGCAGAAGTGTTCTGGATGTGGCATGTCCTGGAGAGCTTGGCTGCAGGGGGTGGGGGTGGGGCCCTGGTATTGACTCATTGGCCCAGAGCAGGAATGCAGATGAGCCAGAAGCAGGTGTGGTAGGGAGCAGGGAGGATACTGAGGCTGCAGGAGCCTTATCCAGGGTTCCTTTCTCCCGGGGAAGGAGAGAAGGGCTCGTTAGGGACAGCCCAGTGGGACCCCTTTTGGGGCAGGGAGGCTGGTGAGCTTGATCACATCCCTTCTCCTAACATGACCTTTTATATCAGAATTGTAAGAGCTGGAAGGGACATTGCCAGCCTTCTCTGTAGCCAGGGTTTCCTCTAGCACGTGACTCCTCCAAATGTGTGAGATGGCCCAGTTCACATCCTAGAACCCTGTCCCCTTCCCCGCTTCCCTGACCTTCATTGTCACTTGATGCCCCCAGGGATGGACTCATGCCAAGACCTTCTTTGACCTCGATTGAGCTGTGCCCTCCCCCAGTCCCTGGGGACATTTCCTGGCCTCTCTGATCTCCCACGGATGCTATTGTGGTTTCTGGGGCTCAAACAAGCTCAGGATGGGGCTGGGCTGGACAGAGGGGGTGGGCTGTGTGTCTGGCAGCAGGCTGGGCTGGAGGAGGGAAAGCAGAGACAAGATCGGCTTCCTAGGTTTGGCTGAGCAGGTGGTGGGGTAATTTTCACACTGTCTTAGGGGCCGGGGCATGAAGAGTGAGCACGGAGCCTGCACTGGGATGAAGGAGTGAAGATCATCATAGTTGCCCTTTACTGAGGGTATTTGTGCCCCACCCTCCCTGGACATATTATATACACCATACCTTATCCTACAGCCACTGTGCAGAGTGGGTCAGATTTTTCCATTTTACAGATGTGGAAACTAAGGCTCAGAGGCTGAGTAACCAGCCTTGCACAGCTTGTAATGTGCAGAGCTGTGGGTTAAAACCTTGTCTGCTGAACACTAAGTCCAGGGCTATTTCTTCCACACCATGCCGCCTTTTTTTGAGGGATTTAAAAATTCATTCCTTCCCTTTTGAGCTGGGACATTGCTTTTCTCCCAAAGCTGGAAAGGGACCGAGGGTCGTGGATGGATATTAAATGTGATGTGTTTATTAGTGTCGGAAGAGACTCCAAGACCCAGGTGAGCCCTGGGCTGAGCTCTGGGGCCTGGTTTCTCACTCTTGTTAATAGCACATCACTCGGTGCTCTGGGCCCTGGGCCGTAGATGGCAGTATGAGTTTTCCCAAGCCATTTGCTTTATTTATTTTTAATTTTCCTTGTGGGATAGCCACAGGACATGAGGATCACTCTCTTTTTTAAGGCACATTAAAATTTTTTTTAAACCAAAGTAATACATGCAGTGATTAAAAAACAAAACCCAAGCTGTTTTGTGAAAGAAAGCAGTTCACCTTGCCTCTGCCCCCTCCTACAAGCCCCACCTGCAAAGGAACCATGTCTTACTCTTTTAGCTGTTTCTTCAAACCTCTGAGTAGGAAGTTTTGGGCTCTGTGAGGGCCATGTGAATGCCTTTAAAGGTGCAGGCACCTGCTTTCTTTTTTCTACTTCGTTTTTATTCTCCTTACACATAGAGCTTCTCAATTCGCAGATGGAAAATTGAGGTCCCAAGACAGTGGGGCCTGCCTTGAGTCCCACAGCATCCTGTGCCCCAGTCTTTCCTCTCGTCACGCATCACAGGCCAGCAGCATTGAGAACTCACTTGAGATAAGAATGGAGGGACTTCCCTGGTGGTCCAGTGGTTAAGACTCCGTGCTTCCACTGCAAGGGGCATGGGTTCGATCCCTGGTCAGGGAAGTAAGATCCCACATGGCACATGGTGGGACCAAAAAAAAAAAAAAAAAAAAGGTAAGGATGGAAGGACAGGAATGCTTCCCACACCCCTAAATGGGTCTCCCCTTACAACCTGCTGGCGTGGTGCCTCTCCCCTGGGATGGACCCCTTGCCCTTACTGCGTATGATGTGTGGTGGCTCCACCAGCCCTGGGTTCCCCAGAAAAACAACACTGGCGAAGGAGGGGTCAAAGGTCAGGTCTAGTCAGTGTGGAATAATAGCTCCGGGCGGACACCCAAATCCTGCAGTTCCTTGTTTAATCTTAAGGAAGTTGTTCAACGTCAGCAGCAGCAGAAGCAGCAGCTGGGGTGGTGGCAGCCACAGCTACAGTGCTGCTCAGACAGACGGTCAGGGCCCCCTGACTCGCCGGGGAAGCCACTAGTGGAAGATGACGGATTTCTTAAAGAACTTTTTGGTGAGTGCACCCGGGCTACCGGGCAGTGCCTGTCCACAGCGGCTGCCTGGAGTGGCTGGGTCAGGGAGGAGCCAGAAGCCCTCCTGCTGTCACCTGGCAGGGAGCCCCTGCTGCCTGCTGGCCTGTCGTGGGGTATGGAAGCCACCTGTCACTCAGGGGAAGGAGGAACAGAGATTAGGGACAGAGGGGATTGTGTGTGTGGAGGGGACGTGGGAGGGCGTGGGACAGAACCGGGGACCAGAGCCTTTCCTCCCTGGCATGGAGATCTGAGGTGGCGGTCCTGTAATGAGACCGGCCAGAGCTCACCTCTGTGCTCCTCTGTCAAGGCTTCCTGATGCTGGGAGAGGGCCTGAGGGGACCCTCAGCCAACTGCAGGCTGTGCCAGGTGGGGTGCCAGGGTGGGAGAGGGAGGGACTCTGTCGCTGGGCTTCCGCCTGGCTCCAGGCACTCGGAGCCGGCGGGCCAGCCCTGTGGGTCCAGCCCTCTCCCCTTGGTGCTGTGTGCCTGGGATGGCCCTGGCAGGGGACTCTGTCCTGTCACAGAGCCTCCGAGCTGTGCTGTTAGTGTGACCCTTGGGAGTGGTGTGTGTGACGCTCCTGCTGGCCTGGGAGTTAAGGTCCTTTCCTTCCAAGTCAGATTGTCCCTGGAGGCTCTGTGGGCCCCCCTGTTTCAGCTCTGCCAGGCCCCTGTGCACATGGGGGCCCAGGCTGACTCGGCCAGGTTAGAACTGCTAGCCTCTTCTCCTTCACGACCTACCTGCTGCAGGCGGGGGTGGGCTGTGTTCTTTCCTTTCTTTCCCTTCCTGGGCTGCGACAGTTCAGGTATGAGTGTGGGGAGTGATAGGACACCTGTTAGGGGGTTGGACCAAGGAGTCCCCCAATCTCAGGCTGTGCCACCACTGGCTCCGGAATGGGGGGCAGGCTGTGAGCCTGGTGACACTGTTACAAACGGAAATGGCCTGACGCCCCTGGACCTTGGCAGGATATGGAGTGGTGCATTGGAGGGTTTTAAGCTGGAGACGGATGTCATCTGATTTATCTTTCAGAAAGACCATGTGGCTGTTGTCCGGGGGGCTGATTAGGGAGGCATCGGTGTGGAGGCTGCTACATGGTCCTGATGAGGGGCAGTGAGAGGTGATGGAGGTGGGGGAGCTGCTGAGACGTGCTCAGACTTGGGATACGTTCTGACAGTGGACTTGCAGGTCTGTTGGGTGTGGGGAATGAGGAGGAAGAAATCAGTGATGACCCTGGGGGTTTTCTCCTGAGCGTCAGGATGGGTGGATGATGGGGAGACTGGCTAAGGTGGAGGAAAGTTTTTGAGGGAAAGAATTAATGATAAAAAAAAAGAGTTAAGGAGTGTTCTATTGGGCCTAGTTAAGTCTGAGATGTCTGTCAGACACGCATGTGAGATGTGGAGTTGGCAAACCCAGATAGATCTGGACCTGAATCTGGCTTCTGCCTTTACTAAGTGTGTTCACTTTGGGCAAGTTGCTTAATCACTCAACCCCTTCCACCCCTCTAACCCTCCCTCCCTGGGACTAATGGGGTGGCATTTGTACTAATGGGGTGGCACTGATTCAGTGCCCCAGTGCCTGGCATGTCACGTGTGCCCAAAAGAGGATGCCTTGGAGCTCCCTACACTTTCCTTACATCGTCTCATTTTCCAGCTCAGGAACATTCAATGGCTCCCTATTGTACAGAGCAGAGCTTGGAAATTGTGTCTTGTGGACTGACTTGGCTCATAGATGAATTTTGTTTGGTCCACATAGAGATTTTGAAAACTTTTAATTGGTTACCAATGCATAAAAGTTGGGAGAGTTTACATACAAATTTGGATTTCTGGCTTATCCTGAAAAGTTGAAAACTCTGGTAACATTGAGCTTGCATTTCCTCTTGCAGCCTGGCAGAGATGAGCAGCAGTTGCCTCTTTTGGAAGGAGCATGTACTCTTCATTTTACCGTTGTTTCAGTCCCCCAGCTCTTGTTGTTGTTGTTGAGGGGAAGTTTTCACAATGTAAAATTAATCATTTAAAGTGAATAATTCGGGACTTCCCTGGCGGTCCAGTGGTTGAGACTTCGCCTTCCACTGCAGGGGGTTCGGGTTCGATCCCTGGTCGGGGAGGTAAGTTCCCACGTGCTTCGGGGCCAAAAAACCCAAAACATAAAACAGAAGCAATAGTGTAACAAATTCAATAAAGACTTTAAAAATGGTCCACATCAAAAAAATAAAATAAAATAAAGTGAATAATTCAGTGGCATTTAGTACATTCACAGTGTTTTGCAACCATCACCTCTGTCTAGTTTTAAACTATTTCCATCACCTCCAAATAAAATCCCATTAAGCTGTTGCTCTCCATTCTCCCCCAGCTCCAGCCCCTGGCAACCACTCATCTGCTTTCTGTCTCTATGGATTGATTTACCTATTCCAGATATTTTACAGAAATGGAATCATACAGTATGTGACCTTTTGTCTCTGGCATCTTTCACATGGGATGTTTTTGAGGTTCATTCACATTGAAACATTTATTAGCACTTCATTCCTTTTTATGCCTGAATGATATTCCGTTGTATGGATACACCACAGTTTGTTTATACATCCAACAATTGATGGACATTTGGGTTGTTTCCACCTTTTGGCAAGTGTGAATAGTGCGGCTCTTTAGTGTACAAGTGAAGAACATTCTTGTGCAAGTATTTGTTTGGGTACCTGTTTTCAGTTCTTTGGGTATCTACCTAGGAATGGAATCGCTGGGTCATATGGCAGCTCTATGTTTAACTTATTGAGGAACCGCCAAATTGTTTTCCACAGCAGCTGTACCATTTTACATTCCCACCAGCAATGTATGAGGGTTCCAATTTTTCCACATGCTTGCTAACACCTGTTATTTTCTATTTTTTGATTATAGCCATCCTAGTGGGTATGAAAGTGGTATCTCATTGTGGTTTTGATTTGCATTTCCCCATGACTAATGACGTGGAGCATTTTTTTCATGTGCCTATTGTCAATTTGTATATCTTCTTTGGAGAAAGGTCTATTCAAGTTCTTTGCCCATTTTTAAATTGGGTTGTTTGTCTTTTTGTTAAGTTGTAAGAGTTCTGGATGCTAGGTGCTTATCAGATATATGATTTACAAATATTTTCTCCCATTATGTTGGTTGTCTTTTTACTTTCTTGATAGTGTCCATTAAAGCACAAAAGTTTTAAATTTTGATGAAGTTCAGTTATTTATGTTTCCTTTCTTATTGGTGTCATAGTTAAGAATCCATTACCAAATCTAAGATCATGAAGATTTAACTTATGTTTTCTTCTAAGAGTTTTACAGTTTTAGCTCTTAGGTTTAGGTTGTTGCTTTTTGTATTTTTGTATATGGTTTGAGGTATAGGTGTCCAACTTCATTTCTTTTGCATGTGGGTATCCAGTTTTCTAGCACCATTTGTTGAAAAGACTGTTCTTTCCCCATCGATTAGTCTTGACCCCCTTGTCAAAAGTCAGTTGGCCATAAATGCATGGATTTATCTCCGGACTCTAAATTCTATTCCATTGGTCTATATGTCTATCCTTATGCTAGTACCACACTGTTTTGATCACTGTAGCTTTGTAGTAAGTTTTGAAATTGGGAATTGTGAGTTCTTTTTCAAGAATGTTTTGGCTTTCTGAGTTCCTTGAGTTCCCACATCAATTTTAGGATCAGCTTTTCAATTTCTGCAAAGAAATCCAGCTGGGATTTTGATAGGGATTGGATTGAATCTGTAGATCACTTTGGGTGATTACTGCCATCTTAGCAGTATTGAGTCTTCCAACCCATGAACAAGGAATGTCATACCATTTATTTAAGTCTTCTTTAATTTCTTTCATCAATGTTTTTTAGTTTTCAGTGTATGAATCTTTTACCTCCTTGTTTAAATTGTTCTAGGTATTTTATTCTTTTTGATGCTCTTGCAAATGGAATTGTTTTCTTAATTTTATTTTCAGATTGTTCATTGCTGGTGTATAGAAATACAAATGACTTCTGTGTGTTGATCTTGTACTCTGCAATTTTGCTGACTTCCTTTATTAGCTCTAGTAGTGTTTTTGTGGATTCTTCGGGTTTTCTATATTGGATTATGTCATCTGCAAATAGAGATAGTTTTATTTTTCCTTTTCAATATGGATGCCTTTCATTTCTTTCTCTAATTGCTCTGGCTAGAACTTTCAGTACACTGAATAGTAGTGGTGAAAGTGGGCATCCTTGTTTTGTTCCTGGTCTTAGGGGAAAAGCTTTCAGTATCACTGAGCATGATGTTAGCTGTGGATTAAAAAAAAAAAGCCCTTTATCATGTTGAGGAAGTTCCTTTCTATTCCTAGTGTTCCGGGTGTTTTTTATCAAGAAAGGGTATTAGATTTTGTCAAGTGCTCTTTCTGCATCAATTGAGATGATTATGTGGTTTTTCCCTTCATTCTATGAATGTGATATATTACATTGATTGATTTCCTTATGTTGAATCAAGCTTGCATTCCTGGGATAAATCCCACCTGGTCACAGTGTATAATGTGCTGTTGGATTTGGTTTGCTACTATTTTGTTGAGCATTTTTACATCTGTATCCATCAAGCATATTGGTCTGTAGTTTTGTTTCCTTGTAGTTTCTTAGTATGGTTTTGGTAATGCTGGCCTCATAGAATGAATTAAGAAGTGTTCCTTCCTCTTCAGTTTTTTGGAAGAGTTTATGTAGGCTTTGTGCTAATTCTTCTTTAAATGTTTGGTGAAATTTACCATGAAGCCATCTGATCCTGGACTTTTCTTTGCTGGGAGGTTTTGGATTACCGATTCAATCTCTTATTATATCTTCATTCTTTTATGTTACTTGCCTGGTACTTGTAGTCATTTGCATTTTCAAATCCTCTCTTACAGATTTAAATATAAATCTGCCTAATTTTTAAGATGTCCTATAAAAACCAGCCATCCTCCCACCCTTCCTCCCCGCCCAATCTCTGCTCTAGCCAGGTTGGTCCCTTTCACACACCCCCCTGCATTAAACATTATAATTCCATAGGTCAGTGGCTCTCACAGTGTAGTCCCTGGATCAGGAGTATCAGTATCACCTGGGAATGTGTTAGAAATGCAGATTCCCTAGGGGTGGGGCCAGAAACCTGTGTTTTAACAAGCTCTCCTGGTGATTCCGTTGTATCACCATTGCCATAGGTAATAGAGAGCCTTGTAGGCTCCTGGCCCAAGTTGACATAGTTGAAGCTGTGCCTCTGCAGGACTCAAGCAGCTGAGGAGCTATGTTCAGTGTGAGCTGGTATGAAGGGAGACCAAAGAAGGGAAAGAGAAGCATGAAGGTTGCACAGGGGAGAGGGAGGAAGGAGGCTTGGTTGGAATAGGACCTGGATGCAACTTACTGGGGACACCTGTTGGCTGTCCAGGGTGAGGGGTGCAGTCTGTGGCCAGAGAAGAGACAGCCCTTACTAGCACGTGCATTGGCCTGTCCTGCCCTGACTGTAGCCATCCTGAGGAGATAACCCCGGCCACCCACAGGCCTAGGAGTCAGTCTCCCCTGCCCACTTCATTCTCATTCATTCAGGAAATGTTTCTGGAGCATCTACTCTGTGCCAGGCAGCTGTAAGTCCAGGGATATAGCAGTGAACAAAATAATCAGAGCCCTACCCTCAAGGACCTTCTAGTCTAGTGGACCACCCTTTGCCTTCTTCTGCAGGTTCCAGCAACCAGAGTGGCGGCCAGCTGGCCCTCATCCTGATGTCCTCTGGATGGGGGCCTCTGAGCCAGCAGCAGAGCCTGGGCAGCGCAGCACGTGCTGTGCTTGGGCGGCCTTGGGACACATCCGGTCTGGCTCCTGATGGGGTGTGTGCTCTGGGTTCCCAGCTCCCCCAGCTTTCCAAAAATATCTACAAAACTCTCCAGAAATCCTTTTCTTTTGTGGTGTCTTCCTTCTCTGTGTAATGAGAAAACCTGCTCAGACCCGTGTTCTTCCTCTCCTCAGCACCACCCAGCCCACATCTCCATCCCATTCTCCTGGGACTGTGTGGGGTGGAAGACACCTTGTCCTCCATCCTTGTCTTGTTCTACCGTTTCTGGTTGCTACTGACATGCCTTTGCCTCCTCGTGCATGTCCTGGTTTGAGGTGGGATAAGGAGACACTTGCTGCTGTGCACGGAGCGAGTTCTGCGTTGGGTGCTGTGTCCGGCTCTGCAGACTGGCTCGCGTTATCCCACCACAGCCCTGTGAGTCGGTGCCATTTTGAGCCTCGTTCCAAGGTGCAGACGCTCAGACGGCCTCGTCCTCTGTGTGAGCAGTGGGCGTGTGGTACCTTCTGGGCAGGGGTGTAGGAAGACTGCTCACACAACAAATACAGCCTGCCTGCAGGAGGGGAGCAGAGGAGCCCAGAGCTAGGGCAGGACCCCCAGCAGGGATCTGGTGGGCAGCAGATGGATGGCAGTGGGTGCTACTTCTCCAACTAGGGTCAGAAAGGACGAAGAGGAGGAGGGAGAGGGGAGTGTGCTGGTGGGGGCCCTTGCTGCGATGCAGCAAGAAGGAGAGAACAGGTGGCCGCCCATCTGCCAGGAAAGGTCACGTCCACGTGTAGAGCTGCTGTGGACCAGAGAGAGGCAGGCCAGGCTGCTCCTGCCCGCGGGAAGGGCACAGGGTGCTGAGATGGGGTGGTGGCCCTCCTATACTCGCACACGCTGTATTCCTTCCATTGCTTCTACTTCTTCACCACCTGGGCAGGGGGCTGGCACCAGAGTGAACAAGTAGGGGCATCGGGCAGATTCCTCAAGGCTGGCCTTGCAGTTCCTGTTCGCTTCTGTTCCTGCTACGTCGGACCCCCTCTGGCCTTCTCCCCGCAAGGACTCATTTTGTCCTTCTGAAGGAAGACTGGTCGGTTTCTATACTGAGAAGTGGGAGGACACGGCTTGAACCCGGGCCGAACCTTGGGGCCCAGCCTGTGGTTTCCTTGGCTGGGTGCTGGCTCTCGGTGATTATTTCACATCCTACTTGACTGGCTGTTAAAGCAGAGCCCGAGGGGAAATGCTGGCCGCTGCTCTGATTTGGGCGTTGATGGCTGTTGCTAATAATAAATTAGACAGCTGGGCCGCTGCTATTGATGAGAAGGCCGAATTACATTTCTCTGTGAAAATCCAGCGCCTGGCTTCCCAACGGAGGGGGATCCCCTTCCGAAGAATGCTTTAGGCATTCTGTCCTAAAGGGCCTGTGGGACGATGCCAGTGAGTCGGTGAGTGTTTATCGAGTGCCTGCTGTGCGCCCTTGGCCGCGTGAAGCAACCTCAGGGGGTGTGGACGAGGGTGGGACTGAGTGGCCGGAGCTGCCGTTCCAGGCTGGCCTGAGTCACCCTGCTTCTGGGTGGAAAAGGAGACTTGCTCTTTGCCAAGGTTGGAACTGTCCCATTGGAAAGTTCAACAAGTCACCCTGAAGTGGGGCTGGGCCAGCTGGGGCCAAGTTGCCGCTGGCTGATTTCTGCTCCTGGACGCTGTCCACGCAGCAGTTGTCCATCCATGTGTTACTCAGGGCTGAGGCTGAATCACAACCCTTTCATCTCACCACCTGTGCCAGCCCGGAGGCCATGGAGCGTCTTATTTCGGGAAATAGACCCATTTTTAACAGTAATCTAAACACGCTGCCTCTGGGAAGACCGGTGAAGTCAAGAAAAGCTAAATCAGGAAAAGCTAACTATCCTGAAGGTACTAGACCATCTCCCAACTGGACCAAGCTTGTTTCCAGAGCGAACTTTCTAATAGTTCCTTATAGTAGTTGCTGTTTACTGAGGGCTGGCCGTGGACCAGGCCCTGGCACTTCTCGTCTACATTCTTACTTCATCCTCCCATGAGCCCTGAAAGGCAGGGGCTGATCCTGCTTTCAGGTGAGGGAAGTAAGAGAGATTGAATCACGTGCCTTGTGCCACACAGCCGGCCAGTAGCAGGTCGGTCACTTCCCATACCTGGCTTTGACCACTGGATTCTACTCCCTCCTGTTGAGTTGGCCTTCTTTATCCACGGGTTCTGCATCCACAGAGTCAACTAAAGATTTCGATTTTGATCCCCAGTTGGTGGAACCTGCGGATAAAGGGGGCAGCTGTGCTATGCCATTTTAAATAAGGGACTTGAGCATCCTCGGATTTTGGTATTTACAGGGGTCCTGGAACCAATCTCCCACAGATACTGTGGACGACTTTATCTTTCTACTGTACCCAAACGTCAGTAGCTCTCCAGCGCCTTCCAGATTAAGCCTGAATTCTTGGCGTTCGGAATCGCTCAGGCCTAAAACCCCAGCCCTCCTTTCCAGTCTGAACTTCAGGATGTTGACCCAGAGGCCTCAGGCAGCCAGGTTCATCCACTCACCATTCACTGAGTACACACCGTGCTTCTCCACCTTTGCCCTCACAGTTACCACTGCCAGTAATGCCCTCTCCACCCTCTCTATCAAGTGATTTCTGTTTATCCTTTAAGGTCTGGTTGGAATCCAGCCTCTTACAAGAAGACTTCCTTGATGTGGTAGTTTTAAAATATGTCCACAAGTTCTTTGATACTTTTCTCCTTCAGAACCTAATTCCCCTCCCCTTGAGTGAGGGCTGGTCGTGGACGCTAGCTTCTAAAGAATAGGATAGAAGGGAAAGGATGGTGTAAAGGTAGTATAGCTTCCTTCATGCTTTCTCTCTTGGACCACTTGCTCCGGGGCAGTCAGCCGCCACTTTTTGAGGATACTCAAGCAACCGATGGAGAGGTCCGTGGGATGGGCAACTGGGCCCTCCTGCTGACAGCTTTGTGAGTGCGCCATCTTGGAAGCAGATCCTCCAATCCCAATCAAGCCTTCAGGTGATGCAGCCTCTGCTGACATCGTGAATGCAACCGCCTGAGAAATCCTGAGCCAGAACTGACCAATGAAGCCACTTTTGAATTCCTGACCCATGGACATTGTTGTGAGTCACCAAGTTTTGGGGTAATTTGTTCTACAGCAGTACAGAACTAATATCCTTACCTCCCAGCAAGAAGTGCTTCATGCCTCCTCTGAACCACTGGTCATCTGTAACATAACCCTGTGTAACTTTGTCTCATAATTAAGGTCAAGTACCCTAGAAATGGAGCCCTTGCCTAGTACTTCCAGTGACCAGTCCATGCCTTGCCAGCGCTTAATCATTTGGGGTTAATTGATTAACCAACACAAGGGCATTGTGTAGGAACACACCTAAGGTATTTTTGGTTGCCAGTTTATATGGATCCCAGGGGGTAAGCTGGATATAGGGGTGACTCTTAGTCTATAACACACAGGGCCATGGTTAGACCTGGAAATGAATTGGCCTGAATTCAGGGGCTTTCTGTGGGCACAAAAGGCTGTATAACTTGTGTCCTTGGGCACAGCGTCTTATGAGGGTACAGGAAGGGCATGTAGCAGGAGTTGGGAGAAGCAAAGAAAGGCATGCCAGAGCCTCTGCTTATGTGTTGAAGTCTTTACAGTTGATTAATTGCAAAAATAATTTATAATTGTTATAGATAATTTAAAAAATACTGAAAAGCAAAAAGGAAAAAAAATATCCTTAGCTTATAACTCATTTTGGCATATATCCTTCAAGATATTTTTCTCTGGAGGGGTGATGTGTGTATTTAACATGAAGACATACATGTTGAGAAAAAAAGGGGTCACATTGTTCTAAACCCTACTTTTCTCACTTAGCAGTACAACGTGAATCTTCCTAGTAGCATAATCAATACAAATCTCCTCTTAGAGTATTTTATTGTACGGGCATACTTCCTTGTATGATTTATTCTTTCCCTCATTGATGGGTACTTCGGCGCTTTCCACTTTTTTTACCCATAAACAGTGTTTCGACAAATATCCTTGTATACATATCTTTGTGTAGTTGCCCAAATATTGCTTTCGGGTAAATTCCTTTAAGTGGGTTTATGGGCCAAAATACATGAACATTTTTCAGGGTTTGGACACATAGTGCCAAATTGCCCTTCAGAAAGTACCAGGCGTACACTTACTACAGTCCTTGCCAACACTGGATTTTCTTTTTAATTTTGGCCAATCTGATAGGTGAAGGATGTTATCTTACTATTATATTAATTTCTTTCATAACTTGGGAGGTTGGGCATGTTCCATTTGTTTATTGGTCATTTTATATTTCTCCTTTAGCAAGTTGTTTGTTCCTGTCCTTTGCACATTTTTCTGTTTTCCTTTCCAAAACTTATTTCTTTGAAATTGAATTATGCCAGTGATGTAGGTCTACCTGCTTGTGAAGCAGGCTGTGTATAAAGCAAAACGCCCTTCACTACTCTCCACCTTCTTGATATAATCACTTTTTGATAGTGTGAGGTATATTCTTCTGTATTATTCTCTATGCATTTATATACATACATATAGGTCATTTTAGGTTTTGTTTTTATTAAAAGGGGATCGTATTCTAGGTGATGTTCTGATTTGCACCCCCCCCTTAATATATCTTGGTGAGCATCTTATATAAGCAATATAGATCTACTGCTTTCTTTTTGAATAACTGAGTAGTTTTTTTTTTTTGAACAGCTTTATTGAGATATAATTCAGTACCATAAAGCCACCCATTTAAAATATACAGCTTAATGGTTTTTAGTATATTTACAGAATTGTGTAACCATTACCCACAGTCAATTTTAGAACATTTTCATCAGCTCAGAAAGAAACCATATATCCCTTAGTTACCACCTTCCAAATCCCCCATTTCCCTCAGCCCTAAGCAACCACAAATCTACTTTTTGTCTCTATAGATTTGCCTATTCTGGATATTTTATATTAATGGAATCATGTGGCTTTTTGTGTCTGGCTTCTTTTACTTAGCATAATGTTTTCAACGTTTATCCATGTTGTAGCATGAGCCAGTACTTCATTCTTTTTTTTTTGTTACTGGCTGAATACTATTCCATTGAATGGATATGCTACAATTTGTTCATTCAAAAGTTGATGGACTTTTGGGTTGTTTCCGCTTTTTGGGTATTATGAATATTGCTGTTGTGAACATGAGCGTACAAGTTTTTGAGACATATGTTTTTAATAAATGTTTTCACTTCTCTTGGGGGTATATACCTAGGAGTGGAATTGCTGGGTCAAATGGTAGTTCTTTTTATGTTGCTGGATTCAGTTTGCTAGAATTTTGTTGAGAATTTTTGCATCTATTTTCATAAGCTATATTGGTCTGTAGTTTTCTTGTGATGTTAATTTTGGTGTCAGTGTAGTACTAGCCTTATGGGATAAGTTGAGAAGCGTTCCCTCTTCTATCTTTGGAAGAGTTTGTGAGGAATTAGTATTACTTCTTCTTTAAGGGGTAGAATTCACAACTGAAGCCATCTGGACCTGGGCTTCTCTTTGTGGGTAGTTTTTTGATTACTAACTCAATCTCTTTATTTAATATAGGTCTTTTTAGATTTTCTGTTTCTTCCCAAGTCAGTTTTGGTAGTTTGTGTATTGCTAGGAATTGTCCATTTCATCTCAGTTATTGGCATACAGTTTTTCATAGTATTTGTATTTTATTCTATGTAGCTTATTCTAACCAATTTCCTACATTTAAGTTGTTTCCATTTTTTGCTGTTACAAAAAATGCTGCAATGGCCATTATATTGTATCTATCTTTGTGTTCATGTGTAAGTGTGTTTATAGTACACATTCTTCGAAGAGGAATTGTTGGGTCAGAGGTCTGTGTATTTAAAATGTTGATTGTTTCTACCTCCTTGTCCTCTTTTTGCTCATCTTTCTAGCCTTACTGATCTGAATAAGTTCTTCATGTCTATTATTCTTGGTATCCTGGAGATTGGAGTTGGTAAGAATACACAGAACAAGTGGGAAGGATAGGTTTGAGAGCTGGGTGTTTGATGGCTGCTTCTGGTCAAGCGTGCTTGATGTGGGTGACCCAAGCTTGTCCTCAACCCTGTACATTCACAAGTGGGGTTTCCAGACCCTGGAACCTGAACTGCTGGGGGGTCAGAGACTCTTTGCCTCTGATGGGCCACCTTTAGCCTGGGAGAGGTCACCTGGAGTCTGCAGCAGGGCCAGGTCTCTGCAGGTGACTCCACAAGGGTCCTTTCCATGGTGATTCTCTTCTGGGAATGCTGAGGGTGACGGGGCTGCAGGCAGTTTTGGCCCATTGGTGCCTGCAGAGGAAAGCAGGGTGGATGCCCTGCCTCTGCATGAAGAAGTGACAAGGACATGCTTCCTTTTCACTGCTTTCTTTTGTTTCCTATTCATCTGGGGACTGTCTCTTCTGGGCGCTCATTAACTCCTGGCTTGCCAGTGCCCCGATGTGGGCAGTGATCTTATGACAAAAAAGTGTAGCTGTTTTCACAGAACGAGAAGTGGGGACACTTCTGGGGCAACCTCTGCATGTGTTTGTTAGGGTAGAGCTTTCAGTCCCTCACCCTTCCATTCCATTTTTTCTCCTTTTGGTCTTACCTGGAGTTTACAAGGGTGGCACCAAAGTAGGTTAAAAGTTTGGACTTAACGTAGTTTATGATTTAAAAAATAACCCATCCAGGCCACTGGAGGCTGCAGTTCAATGGTTTTTAGGTTTTGCTCACCAGTTCTTGGGTCCCAAAAGGTGCCTTGGCGACAGGGGACAGGGACGGGCAGAGGTGGCACATCAGGGGCTCTGCCTTGGCCAGAGCAGCTGTGCTTTTACTGGTTTTGTATGTTGGAGTTCTAAGTGAGACTTCTGTGAGAAGACAGCAGAACTGTGTGTTGCCACAAAAGTTGGAAAACTACTTGTGTGGGACATCTTGGCCTCACTGTTGGGTTGAAAACATCCCAAACACGAATCCTGCTGGAGGCTGAATCCCAGGGCCGACAGGCGTTTTGGAGACCTTGGCTTTTCCCAGGGGCCCCTCCCTCTTGACAGAGACTGAGTAACTGTTCTCCCCAGGGCCATTTGCCAGCCCGGGCATGCTTTTTTCCCTCTCTTGTTTTATGGGGTATTCTGGCCCTCCAGCCCTGCAAAGGCAAGATCAAAGTATCTTCTCTCTTGATCCAAATGAATTTTGTCCCTGGGGAAGCCCTGGGTCGAGCTTCCAGACAGTCAACGGAGAGGCTTTCTCAGCAGACCTCCTGGCTGACGCCCTGTCTTTCTCTCCCCGCCCTCTTTGTGTCTTTCAGTCAGCGGAGTTCTTTGAGATGCTGGAGAAAATGCAGGTGAGCATCCTCGTTGTCGGGGAGCCAAGCACCGGGTGGGGATGCTGCAGTGACCTCAGCGGACACGACACCAGCAGAACCCACAGGCAAAACTCGGGTGCTTGGAGGGAGGGCGGAGAAGAGAGAACTCACAGTCCTGATGGCCTGGACCACCTGAGGCCATTTCCATGTCGAACGGCACAGAGGATTCTGGGACGGCTCCCGCCTGAAGGATGGAGAGAAGACAGACAGAACCTGCCAGCAGGGCAGACGGATGTGGGGAGGGTTTGAGAGGGTCGGTTGTTCGTGGAATGGGTTGGAAGGAAAGCCCCTTCTTAGGGGACTCATCTCACGTCTGCGAGGCAGAGCAGCGGAGTGGGAGACAGACCTGAGTTCAAATCCTGCATCTAATACTCGCTAGCACTAGTTCCTTCCCTTTTCTAAGCTTCTCGCTCCTGTTTTCTGTCTACTCACAGCACCGTTCTCACCTCACTCTGACACCAGACGTGTGGCAGTTTTCCCACACTAAACCGTTCTGCGAAACCAGCTGGGTGCCCTACAGTTTCACTCAATTCTGAGACTGTCTACCTGGAGATAGGGTCAGATCCCACAGGTGAAGGGCTCAGTCTCACAGGACCACCCTCCTCCCCTGACTTCGACACCAGTCCCAAGTCCAGGTTGGCACCTGTGCTTCTGACTCACTGGCTATAAATCAGAGGTTCCCACGACCCCCTCCTCGGGTTCGATTAATTTGCTAGAGTGGCTCACAGAACTCAGGAAAACAGTTTACTACTAGATTATCAGTTTATTATATAAAGCTGTAACTCAGGAACAGCCAGATGGAAGAATGGCCTAGGGCAAGGTATGTGGGAAGGGGTGCAAGCTTCTATGCCTTCTTTGGGCATAGCATGTGTTCACCAACCAGGAGGTTCCCAAAACCCTGTCCTTTTGGGTTTTTGTGGAGGCTTCTTTACATGGGCATGATTGATTAAATCATTGGCTATTGGCGATTGATTGAATCTCCAGCCCGTCTCCCCTCTCTGGAGGTTGGGGGTGGGGCTGAAAGTTCCAACCCTCTAATCGGGGTTGGTTCCCCTGGCAACAAGCCTCCATCCTTAGGGGCTTCCCAAAAGTTACCTCATTAACATAAACTTATAACAAGACACTCCTTTCACCTTTATGGCTCTGGAGTTGTTTCAGGAATCAAGGACAAAAGTCCAAATGCTATAACAAAAGATGCTCCCATTGCTCTTATCACCTAGGAAATTCCAAGGGTTTTAGGAGCTCTGTGCCTCAAATTGCATGAAGACCAGATATATGTTTCTTATTATAAATCACAATATCACAGCTTCTATAAATAAGAATGCCTGCTTACATGTAAAATACCCACTTACATGGTTGTTGGGATGAAATGAGAAATATGTAAATACTTTGTAGGCACTGCACAAAAATCAGTGTTCAGTGTGGATTTGGGGGTCCTTTATAGTCACCCCTCACCAAGGGGTCAGGGCTCACAGATGAGAACCACTGCCCTAGGGAATATGGGGGGAGGTCCAGAAGGCTTAATAAGTGTAGGTGGGAAGAAGATGCTGATAATAGCCCACGTATTTCAAGCACTTCTCTGGGTTCAGAGATTGACAGGCGTTATCTCATGTCTTCCTGACAAGGCCCACAGGAAGTAGGCATATTATTATTATCCCCATTTCACAGGTGAGAAAACTGAGGCACAGAGATATTAAATAAAACACTTAAGGGCTCAGGGCTAGTAAGTAGCTTCAAGGCTTAGCCACTATATTACGGTGCTCTTTACCCTAAGTAGATGCTCCAGGCTCCAGGAAGGAGGATCCGGTAGTGATGGAAGCTCTAGGAGGAGAGGCAGAGAGCGTGCCCACAACGGGCCTGAGATGCAGGTGGAGATGCTGAGAAGGCAGCTGCTACCAGCAAGCGTGGTCCTCATGGGAAAGCCAGGTCTCCCTAAGGGAGGAGGGGGAGGGACTGTTTGAGGGAAAACTATTTTTTTAGTGGTTGTGTCATTATCACGAGCAAGTTATTAAAATCCTGCTCTGTGCCCAGCAGTGTGTGGACTACAAACTGATTTATGTGCGTTTAGGGAACGTACAGTCAAGTTGCGGAAACAGGGAGGGCACCGGCCTTGACAGTGAGTGATGGGAGGCAGTGTGTAATAGGTGCTCAGTAAAGCTGGGATCTTCACCTCGAGCCATGGAATCCCCGCACTCTGGCAAGCTGGCGGGGAGTTTGCGGCTCACCCTGCCTTCTCTCTGCTTGCTCCCACGATCCACTCACCCCTCCCCCTAGCCGGGGCCCCCGGCCTCCCCAACAAAGGGCTTCTCTGATCACAGAATCCAGCCCCACTTAACCGGCCTCATCGTCCTTGTGTTTCGAGGCTGCTGGGTTGTCCTCTCAACTAGATTGGGAGCCTGGCAAGGACAGGGATCTTTTTTTTTTTTTTTTTGCCGCCCTATGCAGCTTGTGGGATCTTAGTTCCCCGACCAGGGATTGAACCCACGCCCTCTGCAGTGAAAACGTGGAGTCTTAACCACTGGACCACCAGGGAAGTCCCAGGGGTCTGGTTGCTTCCTGTGTGTCTCCACGGCAGGCGGCTGACACCCTTGGGCGGTTGGTCAGTTTCATCTCAGTTGAGACTGCTGGTGGCTGAAACCGGACTCCCCAGTGCTTGGACCTCTACCACGTGCCCACTGGGTCCCAGCCTCCAAGAGGCCACAGTTTCCAACTCCTCTGCCTGTATGAAACTCACATGGGGAGCGGCTTCTATGAAGTGTGGCTGGAGTCTGTGCTTGAGTGTGGGCGGCCTCTCTCGTGCTGCGGGCGTGAAGTCTGAGCCTCAGAGCAGTGACGCATCCAGGGCACTCCGAGAGTTGTGAAGAGCTGAGACTAAGATCCAGGACTCCTGACCTCCCAGACCGAGAGTCTAGGCGTTTGAAGAAGGGCACAATCCCTGTGAAGCAACAGGGGCTGAGTGCACAAGCTTTGGATCCCTTTGGTCCTAGGTTCAAGTTCTAGCTGAGTATCCTTGGTCAAGTCACTCTACCTCTCTGAGCCTCAGTGTCTTCACGGCTGGGGCTGGGGGAGGGGGGCATAATCATAATACCTGTTGCAAAGGATGACACACAGAGACGGCCCAGTGCTGCGCGGTGGCTCTGTCGTGGGGGAAGGCACGGGAGGAGGTTTGCTGTCCTGCCCAGGGGCTGTTCCCAGGCAGGGATGACTAGTGCAGGACAAACAAAACAAACTCCTGACATCACCCCTGTCCCCATCCGCCCAGTTTGCCTTCCTGGGCAGGGTCTGCTGACCGCTCAGGTGGTTTTTTATGCCTGTGTGTGGGAAGGAGCACCTGTCCAGCGGGAGGGGGCCCTCCCATGCCCTCCCATGCCCTCTTAAACAACACCGCAGGTGACTCAGCCCAGCCAAGTCTGGAGAAGCCCAAGTCTAAGTCCACCCAGTGAGCAGGAGTCTTGTGCTCTGAGAGCTGTGGGATAGGACCGTGCACTTGTAGACACACAGCCCAGCTTCAAATCCAGGTGCTGTCACTCACAAGCTGTGTGACGTTAGGCCAGCAACCTACTCCCTGGGCCTCAGTGTCCTCGTTGGTAAGTAGGTGCTGAGGGCTTCAAAGGAGACAACAGAGGGAGCGTCGTGGAAGACCAAGATCCTGAGGTGTATTATTATGATCAGGCAGTGGCCGCTTCTGGACACTCTTCTCTCTAGAGGGGACCTGTTTCTCCTAGTGTGTCCCAGTGTGTCCCAGCGTCTCACACCATCGTTGGATTTATTCAAACAATCTTTGGAACACCATGTGCCCCCCTCCCTCAAAACCTAGTTAATTCAGAATGTGACTGTAGGACCAAGCCCTGCTCCCCGGAAGAGCACTTTCCAGATACCTGCAGATGATCCCCTTTAATCCAGGCCCAGTCATGGTGCCTGTCCCTTGCGGTGACACATACATCTATGAGGCGGGAGGGTGGGTGTTAGAATCTTCATTTTGCAGATGAAGCCATGGAGGCTGCAAGAGGCTCAACTTTGTCAAGGGTCATGGATAGTAAGACAGCGGCAGAGTGAGGGCCGGGTGGCCTGCCTGTCACCCTTGGACCTTCCCACCATGGAGGGGTGGAGCTGGTGTGGCATGAGGTCCAACATGTGGGCATAGATGACACCCGAAGATGCAGGTTCCCATCCTCACCCCTCACCTACTGGCTTTGAGAGAGCCTGGTGGAGATATTTAAGCCCCAAGACAAAAATGGCGCCTACCCGTAGTTTTACTATATAGTGATCACTCTTCCAAGGGCTTAACACACTCTCAACATTTAATCTTCACCACAAGAGTAGGTGATGTTTTCGTTCCCATTTTACAGATGGGAACACCGAGCTACAGAGAGGTTTTGTGACTTGCTCAAGGTCATCAGGTCATAAGGGACAGTGTTGGGATTTGAATCCTGGTCGTCTGGCTTGAGCCCACGCTCTTAACCCACTATGCTGCTGCCTTGCCTGAGGCTGCTGTGAGGCCTGAGTGTGTAAGGGCCCAGCACATTCCAGCTGTTGCTGCTATTGTTACTAACCCCCAGCTAAGGCAGCTGCTCCTGATGGACTCCTCTGTTTGGCTTGTCTTCTGTGACCTTTGCTTTTCCATGGATCCTCTTTTCCTTGTTTCTGCAGGGGATCAAGCTTGAAGAGCAGAAGCCGGGACCCCAGAAGAACAAGGTGGGCTGGGCGGGTGACAGGCAGGGGACAGAGCTGGCATGCTGGGGTCTGCTATCTTACACTAACTCTTTTTTTTTTTTTTTTTAATTACACTATACTAGGTGTGCTTTATTTATTTATTAATGGCTGTGTTGGGTCTTCGTTTCTGTGCGAGGGCTTTCTCTAGTTGTGGCAAGCGGGGGCCACTCTTCATCGCGGTGCGCGGGCCTCTCACTATCGCGGCCTCTCTTGTTGCGGAGCACAGGCTCCAGACGCGCAGGCTCAGTAATTGTCTTACACTAACTCTTATTTTCACCAAGAGCCACTTAAGTGGCCACACTGTGTTGACCGGTGCACAGTGGGCAGCAAGGGGGGCCCTGGCTTGATGCCTTTGGGGCAGCTTCAGGGTGGTCTGGGGTGGAGGCCTTGGTGAGACAAGGCTTGTGGCTCAGCTTGGCCTTTCTGCACCTGCTCCTGCAAATGGACCGCATGCAGCACGTAGGGGTGTCAGACTATGCTCCAGGCTCCAGAGGCATCACCTCTCAGCTTCAGCTTCCATTGCCAAGGCCCAGGCATGCAGCTTATCACTTAGAGGTTAACCCCCTTTCCTGGAGGGGGCTAGGTGGGACCAGAGGTCATCTTCCTGTTACAGCATCCTAGGGTGAGAAGCTGGGTCACAGGAGTGTGGGACTCAGCGCTCTGCGTACTGCATCTTCAGCTGGCAGGGTTTGCACTCAGGTTCTGTCAGTTTGGGGAAGAACTCAAGCCAGATCCCAGAGCTGCCTCTAGGCTGTTCTGTCCGGTGTTCTTCCCACTGATGCTCCCAAAGCCCTGGTGCAGCCTGCCAGGCCCCCTAGCCTACTCCTTACCCCATCTGGAGTAAGGCGTGGAGAGGGGAATGGAAACAGTGATCAGACTTTCTGGGCATTGCCAGGACTAATGGTGACATTGTCTGGTTTGTCTTGCAGGACGACTACATTCCGTACCCCAGCATCGACGAGGTAAGAGCCCCCCTGGCCGCACTGCAGCTCTGGGTCCTGTCTTTGTGGGGGGGCCAGGGTAGCTGATGGTGATGATGTTGATGGTCGCTGCCCCACCCCACGTGGGAGAGAACCCTGGCCCTGGGACTTGAGGGCTTGAGGCCTCTTGCCATCTTTCCCTTTGTGACCTCAGCTTTTCCATGTTTAAATTGGGGGTACCCATCCAAGCTTTGCACCTCTGATACTACAGGGTTGGTGAAGCTGGAGACGTTGTAGGGCTTAGGGGAGGGGTTCATGTTGCTGCTTTTGGCCTCAAAGACAGGATCCCCTCCTTGGAGCAGTTCAGAGGTTGGAGGGCACCCCTACTGGCACCTCTCCCCACCTCCTGCAGACCCAGGGCAGGCTGCAGTGCAAGACCCTCCCTCTGCCTCTAGGTGGTGGAGAAGGGAGGCCCATACCCCCTGATCGTCCTGCCCCAGTTTGGGGGCTATTGGATCGAGGACCCTGAGAACGTGAGCACGCCGACCTCCCTGGGCAGCAGCATCTGTGAGGAGGAGGAAGAGGACAACCTCAGCCCCAGCACGTTTGGCTACAAGCTCGAGTGCAAGGGTGAAGCCAGGGCCTACCGCAGGCACTTCCTGGGGAAGGTGAGGCCCAGGGGGCCCGGGGGCAAAAATAGCTGCTGGAGGGGGAGGGCCCCAGGGACCCAGCGTTCCTCTCCAGTTGCCCCTTTATCTCTGTCTCTCCTCTTCGAAGTCGCCTGCCCCGTCCTTGCTGCCTGCCTGTGTCCTCGTTGGAGAGGTCTGACCGACTCTGCTCCTGGGCAGGGGTGGGGCGGACGGAGGGTGTGCAGAAGTTAGGAAGGCTCTTGGTGTGATGAGTCTGGGTGGGGATCACCCCCAACAAATATTTTAGGAGGTGATGGAATGGGTGGTGTTTGGGGGTGAAGGAGGGTGGAAGGAACAAATATATTCTCACACCTTGGAAGTTTGTTTCTGTCAAAATGGTACAAGTCTCTCGTGTCCTCATTCATGCGGGTCCCCCTGAGTACTTGTACTGGATGATGTGCTGTGAGCCTCTGATGGCTTAAAAGTGACAAAGTTACATTTCTTTAAATATATTCTGCCCATTAGACTTGCCAGGTTCTGGAAGTCCTGAAGGCAGATTCCGGAAATCTCTGGCCTAAGGCAGCTTTGCAGTCTTAGGAGCTGCATCAGAACCCCCTGGGGAAGGTGTTAAAGTGCAGATTCGAGGGTCGCATCCTGATATGGCCTGTCTGGTATGGGCTCCCTGGGCCAGGAAGAGACCCACTGTCCAGAGGACCTCCTGGCTCCCCTTGGGTGGAGGTGCCAGTGGTCCTCCTAGCTTTATTCCCACAAATATTCTGAATTGGCAAGCGTTGCTCCTGGAAGCAAGGAAGTGGACTCGATATCTTGTGGTGAAGAACTTGGGCTTTGGTCAAGACAGGTGTGGGTCTGAACCCTGGATCTTTCACTATTAGTTGTGCGACCCTGGACAGTTAACAACTCTGAACTTGGTTTACCCACCTGTGAAATGGAGGTGACGTTTTCTCCTGCATAAAGTTGTAGTCAGGATTAAAGGAGATGAGGGCGATTAGGCCCTCGGCCCAGTGCCTGGCACATCCTGGGACTCAGTTGGGCCTCTTACTGTGACCCTTCTCCTTCTTCCCCTCCTCCCCCCTCCCCCCATCATCACCAATAGCGGCCACAGCAGTAGCACCCTTCTCTTCCGCATTGCTATGGGGCTTCTGACTCCTGGTGAAGGAGGTGATTTAGGGGGAACCTGTCTGGAGGGTCCCCTCCTCCCCGCTAACACCTGATTTCCATCTCTAGGATCATTTAAACTTCTACTGTACCGGCAGCAGTTTGGGGAACTTGCTCCTGTCCATCAAGTGTGAGGAGGCAGATGGTATTGAGTACCTTCGGATCATTCTCAGGTGGGGCTTCTGCACTGTTAGAGGCCACGCCTCTAGTGGCCAGGACCCAGAAATACCAGTCTGACCAGTCTGCTCTGGGTGTGCTGGGGAAACGGACCTGGCTGGAATCTTGGGGCTATGTCTGAGTTGCCAGGCAGGGAGACCAGGTGTTTATGCCTGGGGCTGATTGCGGGAGTCAGAGTGGTGTCTGGTTCAAGGTCATCTAGACCGTACCCCAACCTGCCTCTCTGGTGGGAAGTGGGACTCTGAGGAAGATGGCTTATCCTGCTGAGATGCAACTTCAACCTGTCCTGGGAGAGGGTTTCCCAGAATACTACCTACGGTGTGCAGCCAGTCAGGGAAAATAGATCCCAAAGCATCCGAGACGCATCTGCATCTGTGTGCACCCGAGACGGAGCCGTGGTCCCAACGGGAGCACGGATTCACAGCTAAGCCGGGGACCTCTCTCTGGAATATGACCTCCTCAAGGGCAGGAACTGAAACTGGTTTCTGTTTGGTGTGACTAACGTGTTTTGTAGAACCTCCTTTGCAATAATGACAGAGGGATGGTCTGTTGTCTCCGCAGGCTTATGGTCTAGTGGAGAGGAACATGGAGGAGTTTAATATGTGGCGCAGGTATTATTTTAGTGATTTACACAGGATGCTGTGGGAGCACAGAGTCTGTCTTATTTATCTCTGTCCTCGGTGGGCTGGTGGAGAAGCCAGGAAGACCAGTGCTGGTGCTTAGCCATGAACCTGTCAAGCTCCCAGTCCGTATTTGTGAATCTAATTGGAAGTCCTTGAAGGTATTTGGAAAAGAGCCATAACATTTTTTTTTTTTCTGCCCAGATTTTGAGATAAATTTGGGATGGACAGGGACACATAGCCTTGCTGTAGGAGAGGTGAGAGGCGGGGGGGGAGGTGGGGGGCTGGTACAAGGAAGTTGTCAGCACTCATCCAATTTTGATTTGCTTTTTATTAAGAAAGGAAGCAGTTTTCTTTGCTGAGGTTCACCTGGCTAGAAATGATGTTTGCAAGGCAAGGAAGAGTCCATTAAATCGCTAGAGCCAATTTTCTGAGGGAGTAATACCTGGATCCCCATCTCCTAATAGGATTTTGAGCTAGGTGAACCTCTGTAAAGAAAATTACTTCCTTTCTTAATAAAAATCAGACCCAGGTTGGGTAGAATTTCTGAGTAAGAAGATAATTGAACACAAAGATCTAACCCTCTTTTTCTAGTATATAGCCTACCTGAAATGCTGCACCTGGACTAAAAATGAGAGAAAGATGCCCAGCACACAACATACTTTGATGATTTTTTTTTGTTTGTTTGTAATCTGTGGGGTAGTTAGGACTGTAATGTAGGTGATATTGAGAGTTGAACCCCATTGCTTCTTCCTTAGAAAGCAATGTAGTGTGGGAATATATGAAATTGGAGATTTGGGGACAATTCTGTGCTGTTTAGAAGTAAGGGTGAGCCCTGGAACAGTCAGGGGTCTTTCTACATGGAACCACTTCTGTTGTTTGGGGTCAATAGCATTTGAAATCAGTGCCCTGGGGAGCCCAAGCTCAAATGTGGCTCTCCCAAACAGAAATCCAGCGAGTGGGGTGGCAGAGAGAAGCCATTCACCAGCTAGGAAGCTGGATAATCACATCGTGTACCCAGAGTAATGGCCAGATTGAAAACCAGACATAAAAAAATTGGTCCCACAGCCTGGTAACTTTACCAGGCACAAAGAAGAAATTATGCAGAGATGAAATTCCTCTGCTGGCAGTGACTCCTGTCCCAGCTTCTTCCTCATTCCCTGTAGGCTTCTGGATTATTTAATTGATGTCTTATAACAACCAGCTCTCTAGCCTAAAATCTGAGGAGAGTATTCTAACAGCATCTGTGTGTGCCATGAGAGTTGCCAAGGAGAATCTACTCACAGTTTGGAGATAAATAACAAGACTGAGTAGATGTCTCCTTTTTCAAGTTTGGATATAAAAAGAAGAAGGAGAGGGGAAAAAAAACCCCTCATAGTTTGGTGAAAGAAAAGATTCTGCATCTAAAAAAGTATAACCTAGCATTTAGAAGGTAGGGAAATAACCAAGCTTTGAAAAGGATTTGTCATAGAAAGCCAAGTAAAATTTAGATATCTATTAACTTTGTGTTTTCAGCAGACTTCTAGAAAAAAATAAACTGTTTTAAAGACAAAAGATTAAATAAGTCAATAGAATGATATGAAGAAGGTGCTGGTTAAATTAAGGAAATAATATAAAAAAACTAAAAATGGCCAAGAAGAATTCTAAATGATATTACAAACAGTAGAGAGCAGAATCTACTTTGTGGAAAACCCAGTTAGTAATATTGAGAATAAGCTTAAGAAGCTCTCACATAATTCAAAGGTAAACACAACAACTGTAAAATGATAAGCAAAATTATAATGAATGTGGAGGATAGTGAATAGGAGTTAAACATGTGGATAATGGATGTTCTTAAGCTGATTGAAGATTTAAATCTGCAGATCAAAATGACTCACCAAATATCAGACAAAATCAATGAAAGGAAACTAATAGCTGGACATATTCTGATGCAAATTTAATATTCCATGGATATAAAGTCACTGGTAGAATGAAAACATTTCAAATAAGAAAGGATGACAAAGAAAACATACCCATATAGAAAAAGAGAGAAAACAGAGGAATCATAAATAAATAAATATGATAATGGAAATAAGTCTGAGTACATAGATGATGTATAATAAATATAAATTAGTTAAATTCCACTATTACACAGAAAAGATTCTCAGTTTGGGTCATCTCTCCAAAGGGAAAAAAAAAATCAATAAATTAATTTTATTAAAGAAAGTAACTGTATATTTAAAGAGAAAAGTGTTGAGAAAAAGTTATATCAATCAAATCCGAAAAGAAAGCAGAGTGGGCAATATTAATATGGAAAAACAGAATTAAAGGCAAAACAATCAGTGTGACAAAGAGGGCTGTTGTCTATTTGTGAAAGATAAAATCCACAGCGAAGATATCTTATGAACCTTTTTGTTGTTAATAGTATATATTTTAACATAATATATGTCTATATATATATACACATATATATATAGTGATTAAAATATGGAGAAATTGGCAGAATACAATTGTAGCGGTAGATTTTAACATACTTCTTACCACTTGACATCGACTAGGGTAGGGAATGAGAGGGTATGGATAATCTCATTAATATTATTTATGTCAATTGTATATATGTATCTTTATATGTATCTTTACCTATACTTGGCTATCAAACTTTGATCCTCTCATGGAGATTTCTGCTTCTTTTCAAGTGTCTATGGAATATTTACACAAATTGATCATAAGGTAGATAGGGCTTTAAAACAAAACCCAGACTTCTAGGCTCCAACCATTTAAAAAAATAACAAATTGTTATACATATATAACAATTATATATAACATATATGTGTAACATATATACACATATATATGTTATATATATACATATATAACATACATACATATATATTTGCATATAAATATGTAAGATATATAAAGACATGAATAACTATATATCTTCCCATTTCCTCATTTCCCTAGCATTCTGTAGAACCTAGTGTTCTGTAACTTGCATCTCTTAACAATATATCTAGAGTTCTTTCCATGTTAGTACATAAAGAGTTTCTTAATTCCTTTTACTGCTGCATAGTATTCTATTACCTGAATGTGAAATAATTTATTTAATAGATCCCCTATTAATGGCCATTGTCAGTCTTTCAGTATCACAAATAATGCTACAATGAGTAACCTTGTACAAATGTTAATTTGTATGGACTAAAATAATTTCTCAGAAGTAAAATAGCTGGGTCAAAACATAAATGCACATGTATTTTAATAGATTTGCCAAATTGCCTTCAGTAGGAGTTGTATAAATTTGAACTTGGATTTTTGCCAATCTGATAGTTGAAAATGGTATTTTAGTATAGTTTAAATTCATAATAATTTTATTGAATTATGTTGGGCATGTCTTCATATATTTAAGGATCACATGTATTTATTTTCTGTGAACTGTCTGTTCATAAGCTTTGCTCCTTTTTTTAAAAAAAAGGATTGTTAGCCCAAATTTCTATTTTTAAAAATCTTACAGATCATTCTTGATAGCAGTAGATTTAGGAACCAGAGTTTTGAGCCACAGAGTAAATCTAAATAAATTTAAAAAATCAGACACTTTGGGCTTCCCTGGTGGCGCAGTGGTTGAGAATCTGCCTGCCAATGCGGAGTACACGGGTTCGAGCCCTGGTCTGGGAGGATCCCACATGCCGCGGAGCAACTAGGCCCGTGAGCCACAATTACTGAGCTTGCGCATCTGGAGCCTGTGCTCCGCAACCAGAGAGGCCGCGATAGTGAGAGGCCCGCGCACCGCGATGAAGAGTGGCCCCCACTTGCCGCAACTAGAGAAAGCCCTCTCACAGAAACGAAGACCTAACACAGCCATAAATAGATAAATAAATAAAATTAAAAAAAAAAATCAGACACCTTGCTGGATATATTTGCTTACAATTTGACAGTAAAACTACAAATTAATAACAGTAACGTTTAAAAAACTCACTTAACCACTTAGAAGTAGGCTATCTCAACACTTTCCTAAATAGCTGTTGGGCCAAAGAGGAAATCAAAGCTGAAGTTATAGAATATTTATAAAATAATGACATTTAAAATATTACATCTAAAAGCTTATGGGTTGTGTCCAAAGCTATACTTAGAAGAAAATTAATTGCCTTAAAAAGTTCCTTATTCAAAAAGAAAGAATCATATTTGTAAGTTGTTGTTAGTAACCTCTCTGTGCCTCAGTTTGTTTACCTGTGAAATGGTGATGGTAGTAGCCACCTTGAAATTATTGAATGCATATTATGTGTCAGAACCTGATACATTGTAGCTACTCAAGAATGGTAGCTGCTATTATTATCAATATTATTACTTAAAGTAAGAGGAAGGAGTTAACAAAGATTAAAGCTGAAACAAATAAATTAGAAATAAAAAACCTCATGAGATTTGATAAGTAAATCTAAACTACAGATTTATTTATAGCCTAGAAAAAGATAAACTTCTGTGTTGAGGGAACAAAATAACAACAAAATAGGTAACTATTCAGCTAGTCAAATACAGATAAAAAGAGAAAATAAAAATACACAAAATTAGGCATTAAGAAGGCATATAACCACAGATGTAAAGAAGATCAAACAATTTAATAGACATTATGTTCAACCAATGCTATTATATGGAAAATTTTATTTGAAGCAGATACCTTTCTGGGAAAGTATACATTACTAAATTTAACATGAGGTGAAAAACCTGACCGGCTCAATAATAATAATGGAATAAATTGAAAAAGTTCTCAAAGAATGATCTCTCCAAAAGTTTCTAGATATAAAAAAAAAAAAATTTCTAGATCTAGATGGTTTGCAGGTAGTTATTTGAAACTTGTAAGGAACAGATTTCCTTAGAACTTCAAAGATAAATAGGAAATATTAAAGATACTTAAGGATAAAGACAGATTATTTGTGAATGACAGCTAGGCTGAGAGCAGACTTCTTATCAGCCATGGGACAGTGGGACAATATCTTTAAAGTGGTGGTAGACAGCTGTTTCAGACATTTAAAAAAAATGAAGGGAATATATCACTTACAGACTCTCCCTGAAAGAATCACTAAAGGATGTACTTCAGCTAGAAGAAAAGAGAAACCAAAAGGAAAGATTCAACTAAAAAGTGAGAAGAAATAGGTAAACTATGTTGATAAGTTTAATTACGGACTGGAAAAAGGAAGTATTTGTTTTTTAAAAAAAGGATTCTTGAACTAAATTTATAAACAAATGTAGGAAGGACAGTGGGAGGGAAGAGTTCAGTAGCTATTGTGTCCCCTCCTTCCTCAGGAGAGAGATAGCAAGTAAGTTTAGAGTTTGTTGGAAAAATATAAATATGTGTATTGGAAGTTACAGGAATACAATATATAGCTCTAAACTAGCAGAGGGATATAAAGAGAATTAAAAAATCTTTATCAGACTGAAGTTAGGAAAGGAGAAAAAGGAAAGAAAACACAGGGTTATTAAAAACACAAAATGATAAAAAATAATTCTAAATACATTAGCAATCACAAGTATAAATTAGCCTATGAAAATATCAGGCTATCAGATTGGACTAAAAATGCAGCTATACTCTACTTAATAAGAGACATGTCTACAGAAAAACGACATGGAAAGATATAAAATAAAGAAATAAAAAAAGATATGCTGGAGAAATACTAACCAAGAAGGCTGGTGAGCAACAGTAATATCAGACAAAATAGAGTTTTAGGGAAAAAGTATTAGTAGGGATAAAAGGAACACTCCTTTGTAACTTGGGAATCCTTCCCTACTCCTGATTTTCTTGCTCTGTGTGGCACCCCTGGCTCCCTTCACCCTCTTGATACAAGGCTAAATTTGGGAGTAAGAACTTGATGTGTATAGCTGTGTTCTTTTCCCTTTCCCTCTTGGAGCTGGCTGCCCTCAGGGCATTCCCCCTGCTCTCTGTACTGTAAGTCCCACCTGAGCAGACCCCACGAGAGGAGGCTTGCCCCTGCCCAGCACTGCCTGTGGGTGTGGGTAACTCTGGGGTGTAGTCAGAAGACCCACTGCACCTTCACAGTAAGCTCATGTGCTTCCTCTTCACCTTTATCAGTGCCAAAGGAGTTATTTTAATTCCCGAATTACTTTTAATTTCTTTTTTCTGTATTTGTTCATAACTTGTGCAGAGAAGGATGCCCTTTACTGGACCCCTCAGAGGCCTCAGCCTACATGATGATCAAAAGAACAGTCCACCTGGAAGATCTAACAGTCATGAACTTGTATTTAGTAACATAGTCTTGAATTTAAAAAGGCAAAAACTGGTAGGAATATAAGAAGCAGACAAATCCTCATAGTGGGAGATTTCAGTAACATCTCTCAGATGCCAATGCACCAAGTAGACAAAAAATTGTGAGGCTATAGAAGATTTGAACAACACAGTTAACAAATTTGATCTTGTAACATACATTCTTGAACTCAACAAAAGAGAAAAAAATACATTCTTTTTCAAGCTCAGATGGAACATGAAAAAAAAAGTCCATGTATCAAGTCAGCAAATTTCAAATAATTAATATCATGTAGGGTATGTTTCCTGAATATGCAAAAATTAAACTAGAAATCAACAATGAAAATACTGAAAGATAAAACTCATATATTTGGAAAGTTAAAAAAATAAAGAAAACCCTTTTAAATAACTCAGGTGCTGAAGGGGAAATCGCAAAAAACTGACAAAATATTTAGAACTAAGTGACAATGAAAATACTACCTACCAATGTGTGGGATGCAGTTAAAGTGGTACTTAGGGAGAGATGTATAGTTTTAAATGCATTTGTAAAAAAGAAGAAAGATTCAATGTGTAAGCATGCAGGTCAGGATGTTAGAAAAAGAATAGTAGAAAAACAAAACCCAAAGAAAATAGAAGGAAAGAAATAAAAAAGGCAAGAATAAGCTAGTGAAGTAGAAAGCAAAAATAAAAAAAGAATAGAGATAATAGACAAAACCAAAAGCTATCTCTTTGAAAAGATTAATAAACTAAACCCCCAGCAAGGGCTGACTAAGGAAAACAGAGAAAAGATAGAAACAGATACTATTTCCACAATGAAGGAAGGGACAGGACTACAAATAGAAATGAAGTCTTAAGAGAAAACCAAAAACAATTTTATATCAATGCATTTGATGGATAATTTTATAGAAAAAAAAACAAATTACCAGAAGTGACTCAATAAGGAGTAGAAAACCTAAACATTCACCATTAAAGAACTGAATTGGGGCACTTCCCTGGTGGTGCAATGGTTAAGAATCCACCTGCCAATGCAGGGCACACGGGTTCGAGCCCTGGTCCAGGAAGATCCCACATGCCGCGGAGCAACTAAGCCCGTGCGGCACAACTACTGAGCCCACGCACCTAGAGCCTGTGCTCTGCAACAAGTGAAGCCACCGCAATGAGAAGCCCGCGCACTGCAGCAAAGGGTGCCCCCCCGCCCCCTGCTCGCCACAGCTAGAGAAAGACTGCGCAGCAACGAAGACCCAAAGCAGCCAAAAAAAACAAAAAAACTGAATTGATAGCCACAGGTATCCTCCCAAAGAAGAACAGCAGGCCCAGAGATTTGTCTGTGAAATCTCACACAAATTTTAGCAAACCTTTAAGGGACAGAAAATTCCTATGGTATACAAACTGTTTCAAAGGATGAGATGCTCACCAGCCATTTTACAAGGCTGGAGTAACACCTTGATATCAAAACCTGACAAGGGAAGTACAAGAAAATAAAATAGGCCAGTGTTGCTATTGAACATAGATATGAAACTCTAAATAAAATATCAATAAATTCAGCAGGATATGAAAAAAATAATACATCATAAGCAAGAGGAGTTTTACCCGTGGATTGAAAATATAGCTCAACAGAAATGTAATCCACCAGGTTAACAGATTAAAAACCATATGATTATCTCAGCAGATGCAGAAAAGCATTCGGTAGAATTCAACACTTTCAAAATGTGCTGAATGGATCAGGGGAACAGGCTAAATTTAGCCTTATGGTGAATCCCTTTATAAAGCAACTTTCATCCCATTTATATTTTACGTAAATCCAGATTTTCAAATATTAGTTTTCCTTTTCATAAAGGTTTAATTGCATGTCAGACCCAAATATGTCCAGAAGCTCTGCCCAGTTCTTCTGGAGAACACAAAAAACCCACAAAGAAACAAAAAAGTAATGTCGAACTTGAAGGTAGCTATTTACATTTCCCGTATTTCAGTTGCAGTCAGCTGTACCAGGCAGGTTCTTTGAGTATCCATTTCCCATGGGGTCCCTAAGTAGGATTCCATTTTCCAATTTGAGTGCAGTATCCAATGCCAGGGTTGGGCGGAATGAGGCAGGTCTGACCCAGGGTGACATGAAGCAGGTACCTGCCTTGTGGCCTGGCGTGACCTCAGCCACCTTCCTCATTGACTCCATTTCTGTGGACACCCCTTTCTCATCCTCATCCACGTGTGCAGGTCCAAAGTGAAGACAGTACATGAGCGGATCCCCTTGGCCGGACTGAGCAAGTTGCCCAGCGTCCCTCAGATTGCAAAGGTAAAAGCTGACACTGAGAGGAGGTGGCTTCCTCTTTTAGGCCAGGTCTGGCCTCTGGGGTGGGGGCGGAGGCTCTTCCTGGGTGGGCTCTGCCCTTGGGGAGGGAAAGGCCATTGTCCTCTTGGGCCCTTGACTGCATGGATGCAGTTGGGGGGAGCGGTTGGCGGATGTCCCCCTTTCCTCTACACCTTGCCCATCTCATCCTCGCTGCTGAGGCTGATCAGGGAACAGGATAATCCGTGGTCTCTGCCCCCAAGTTCACAGCTAGTTCAGGAGACAAGAGAAATGGAGAGACAGGGCTGGAGAATAGAGGAGGAGGGAGGGGGGGGGCAGCTGGGGAGACTTCACAGCAGAGGACAGTTGGGTTGAGGGATGACCGGGCTGTTGATCTGACCCCAGGCCCCCTGACCCCCGCAGGTCTTGGCCTCATGCTCTTTTTCTTTGTGGGCAGAGGAGCGCAGGTGCCCTCCATGGACGTGGCCCCTGAGCTGTGTGTTTCTCTCTCCCTGCTTAGGCTTTCTGTGACGACGCAGTGGGGCTGAAATTCAACCCTGTCCTGTACCCCAAGGTGAGGACCTTCCCCCCTTCCCCTTGCTCAGGGCTCTGCCATTTGGCACGGATTTGCACGCCTGTGGCACTGTGGGACGTTATCTGCATCTTGGGGGGTTTCGCGGGGTCTCCGTGATAAACCTCCATGTCCCCCCCTCTCCCTGCCCACGCCTTCACAAACTGATCTGCTGGAAACCCGTCCTCAGCCATGCCTGGGTCCCCAGCCCGCTAGAGTTGGTCCCCAGCTGTGTGGAGGTGGCAGACAGGTAGCAATGTTGCAGCTTCTCAGTCTGGTCGTACCTGCCTGAGGCCAGTGCTGAGCTGGGGATTCTACCTCTAGCTGGGGGGCTGCTGCAGACCTGGTCAGCCATCAGGAAGGGGGCGAGGGGGGCAGAAGGCAGAACGCCACTAAGAAATAAAAGGCCAGACCTCGGCTCCCTGTTGCCAACGTTACTACAGGTCTGAGGCCTTACAAGCCTCGGCCGGCCCCTAGTTAATAAACTTGGCTGGTTCTCTGTTAACAGTTTCCTTAGGCTTGGCCTGATCTTGACCCCAGTTCTAATGTCGGGGTGTGGGTGGGGAGAGGAGCGATAATAACGAAACAAACTCCCAAGCCCGCTCAAGAGCAATTATGCTGTGAGAGGACTTAATCACCCACGGACAGTGAATTGCTTTAAATAGGCCATAGGAAGAGACCCAGGGCACTGGCTGCTGCTTTGCGAGCCCGCAGGGCCTGGGGAGAGGCCGTGGAAGCAGGGCAGTGCTTCCGGACATCCACCGTGGGCCAGCTGGGGCTCGCTGGGGCAGGCTGGCGCTGATTCAGTCCATTCCGAGTCCCAGTTCTGACAGCCAGGAACCAGGAGGTGAGACGTTTGATGAGGGAAGAGGGGTCCCGTCCCGGCTGGGATACCCAGAACCCCCTGGAATGAAGCCTCATATCTTCACAATTGGGCTTGACACACTATTCGTCCCCATGCGGGGGCTGAGCTAATGGCAGGGTCCTCTCCTGCACAGAGAATGTTCCAGAGCCCTTCTCTCAGACACCTCTTTTACCCCCCGAGCATCTGTAGGCGCTTCCCAGTAAGATGCTGTGCTCCATGGAATATTTTCTATCATTCAGACTGCCCTCCCCTTTATAATTAAAGCTGAATTAGTGAGGTTTAACCCAACATCAGAACCCCATCATAAAGCCCTAACTTAACTACAAGTTTGGCAATTTTTGTTGTCAAATCACAGCCACTGAGAGAACCTGATGACTCTCATTTTTGCATAGTTTTCTCTATAGCTTGGAAAGCCTCCGGCTCTGGTAATAATGGGAGAGCAGCTGTATTTTCATGTTTTCTAGATTGGAAGGACTGCTTCGTCCGGCTGGGATGTTAATCTGGCTGAGATGTGTGTGTGTTTTTACAATTCACAGAGTTTAGAATGTTCCTTGGAAGGTGTCCATGGCCGGATGCCTCTTCCCGGGCGGGGCAACTGCTCCAAGCCTTTGACTTATCCCAGGCGGGAGTGGGGGGCGCCCTTTGGGGTCGGGCAGCGCTGTTCTTCCAGGGGGAGCTGAGAAGTGTCCATTTCCTTAGGCAGCTGAGAGCCACACAGAGATATGTTGGGGGTGACAACCTGACATGGGCCACATACTCTGGCCAACAAGTCATGCCTGGTTTGTTCTTCCTGTAGCAAAACGTGTGGTCGAATCCCTCCTTTTTATTGCAGAGACCATCCCAATAGTCCCCAAGTCTTGTCTTTCCTAACAAGCTGGCCCAACTCTGATCTTTCTGGAGGGTTTACATAGATGATGGTGATAATAGCTGCTGTGTGCTCAGCACTTCATGTGCTTGATCTCCCTGAATCTCCACAGCCACACATCTCCATTGAACAGGTGAGGAGGGACTTCCCTGGTGGTCCAGTGGTTAAGACTCCGTGCTTCCAATGCAGGGGGCACAGGTTCGATCCCTGGTCGGGGAACTAAGATCCCGCATGCTGCGCAGCATGGCAAAAAAAATAAATAAATAAATAAATAAATAATAATAATAATAAAAATAAAGAAACAGATGAGGAAACTGAGGCCCCGGGAAGTTAAGTGGCTCACTCAAAGCTGCACAGGTGAAAGCAGTGGATTCAAAATGAGAGCTCAGTGTTTCTGACCAACTCTTTGAAGCAAAATAGAAAATTAGATGGAACCAGTGGTCAGGGTTTTTTTGTTTGTTTTTTCTTTGCTTATTGAATTAGCGTATGTTCCTCCTTAGAGACCTCTTATTTTATGGATAAAGGGGATTGAAGTCTGGGCAGGAGCCGTGCCTTGCTCAGAATCACACTGCTGCTTAGAGGTGGAATTGGAGCTAGTATCATCCTCGCTGACTGGTTTTGGGGTCCCGGCTGCACTTTTTACTCCCCAGATAAAACACTGGGGTAAAGTCAGTTGCCCGTGTCCTGCTGGACTGCCTGTGTGTCCAGGCCTTGGCTGGCATATCTGGAGGGAAATGGAATGGGTGATCCAGAGGTTTGGTCACCACTGGGGGAAGTCCAGGGGCTGGGAACAGCTTAGACCTTTGGAGTTGCATCTTGACCGTGTACTTTGGACTTCACCCTTTCTCTTCCTCCATGTGTGGATGTTTCACATCAGGGGGGCATGTTCTCCAGCAAAATGGGTGCTTCCCCTTCCGCTTGCCTCCTCATTTTGCCTCCAAGTTAATAATCTGATTTCTTCTTCCCACATTTTCCAGGCCTCCCAAATGATCGTGTCCTACGATGAGCATGACGTCAACAACACATTCAAATTTGGGGTCATTTATCAAAAAGCCAGGCAGGTAAGCATCACGAATCCATACTGGTCACTAGATCCTGTGGGTTCTCCCTGGGGACTTTTGTTTTCCCATCCCCCAAGCACAGGAGCCCTGCATTAGGTTCTTAAATACTCTGAACACAGTGACCACATTTCATATATGAATTAGACTGCAGGTGGTAGAATCTTCAAGGTGGGCTGCTGCTCTCAAAAAGGCCTGCAGATCCCTTAAATGGTAATGTAGCTTTTCACGCAGTGAATTCTAATCCTTCCTGGCTCCCTCCGCTTATATTTGACAACGAGCTGTTCGTCACAAGAAAAGTCAGACTGGGTGGAGGGAATGGATGAGCACAGGCTGCTTTCTCCTTGCCCACCACTCTCCTGGCTGGGAATTAGCTTTTGCTCCCCAGACTTGAGTAGTGTCCTGGCATCAGCTGTATGCTCTCTGCCCAGCTCTGTGTTCACTGATGTCACGCTGGTAGCTTGAAATCAGCCACGATGGAAGTATTCACACCATGGAAATGGGCAAACACCAGGGCTTCTGTTTCTTGTCTTTGGAGAGCAGGTTGTTAAAAATGTTACCGGTACACAGCGCTTGTCCTCCTCTATCTCTTGTAGCGCTTACGTGCTGCTTTGGCGTCAGTTGACCAGAATGGTGTTTCTCAAAGTGCGTTCCGTGAGACACTAGTCCAGTGAGGTACTCTGTGAACAGATGAGTTCCAGGGGGGTGGGTGTGGTCAGTTGTGTGGGAACAACTTTAAAGGTTCTAAGAACCCCCAGAGTAGAGAACTCTTTATAACTTTGTTGAACTGTGTTTCCCATACGTATTTGACCACAAACTTCCTATCCTCCTACCATGAACTTTTATTAGCATCCTGAGAAGTGGTCTGCTGAACACACCAGTATTTCCTCATCTGGGTTGTATGGAAGAAGGTTCCACACCTATTTCATCTTTGTATCATCCAAGAGCCTAGCATGGGGTGTTTATATAAATACACTCAATTTTTTGTTATGTGAATGAATGAATGAATGAATAAAAGTTTTGACCCTGTGAGTGGTAGGTCGATAATATCTTTCAATATTATCTGTGTCATCTTTTTTGCGTGACAGTGTCTTTCTCAACTGGATGATAGCTGACTTCCTTGTCTGAAGATATTAGACCACAAGAGGCATGTGTTGGCTTAAAAACACTCTAATTAATGAAGGCTTGTGGAGCTGAAAGACCAACACAGATAAATCTTATAATTTAAGGGAATTATTCAAGTAGGCACTCTAATTATTTTCACATACTGCATTTTTATTTTGTACAGCTCTGATAATACAGTCCCACTAATTAAAGCTCTTTGCTTGTGAAATTTACCAAAGCAGATCTCATAAGGTGATTACAGTCCAATATTCCAGCAGAGTTATAATTACTGAACATTAACCATCCACCTCTGAGAAGGAGGCTGAAGGAGTCTGTATGTTGTTTATGTACCTGACACCGCTGAGGCAAGGTGGGGTCGCCCAGGCAGATTAAAGTCTTTTCTTAAAATATTTGGATTGTTGTTTTGCAAACCTACATTGGGGGGATTAATGTGAACATTTGTTGTGTGAAAGCCCTGTGCTGGTCTTAGGATATAAATAAGCCCCATCTAACTCTCTGTTTGTCAGGCACTTTGCTAAGCCTGTGGAGGATACAGTAATGACTAAGAACATCTCTCCTGAGTCCATGGTCAAGTTCAAGGCCAGTATAAAAATAAAGACAGTAATACCAGGCTGGGTGTAAATCCTAGAGAGAGGTGCACACCCCAGAGCATAAGCTGGATTGTTTTCTCAGGAGAAGATGTATGTTGCTTGGAAGCAGCTACTCTCCCGAACCCTAGCTTCATGACCTGGGGCATACAGCATGCTGGTCTAGAGTTGGGATGCCTTCGTGGCATGTGACAGATCAGGCATCGGGAAACCTTTTCTGTAAAGGGCCAGATAGTAAATATTTTAGACTTTACAGGCCATGCTGTTTGTGTTGCAACTGTTCAACCCTGCCTTTGAAGTTCAAAAGCAGCCATAGACAATACTAAATGAATTGGCCTGGCCATGTTCCAATAAAACTTTATTTATAAAAATAGGCAGCGGGCCCAACTTGGCCCCCAGGCCATAGTTTGCTGACCCCTGCTAGAAAGCAGTGTTTTCCAAATTTTAGACGTTCACAAACCACATCCAAGATCGTGTCATTCTACCCTTACTTTTTTTTATTGCACCTATACCACTAACTACTTACTTTTCTTTAAAGTTTTCTTTCACCTTAAATTCAGTTTTTAAAGGATATTTTATATCACTGCTCTTACTGGGAAATTAGTATCACTTGCATGAAATGAAGGTAATTCTAAAAAGAAATACTGTAAAAAAACAAAATAAAGTTATTGAAATCTAGCTAGACTCTGTTTCCTATTGAAGGCTTAGAACCTGAGGTCGGTTTTTTTTTCTTATAAAGCAGGCATTAAGGAGATGTTAAAGAATCACTTATTGGAGACGTCCTCCTTAAAGGGATTGCACAGACTGGAGTGCCTCTGTGTCATCTTCAGCTGTTCATTGCCATCTATGGGTGCTTGCAGAGCCTTCAGCTGTTTGCAGAGCCTGCCACTGTGGGCAGAACCTTTTGATCAGGCAGGGCCACTCAGTGTTTTAAGCTTGTCACAGTTGCAGAGCTTGCTACTGTTTTCAGCTTTGCTTTCTATTTTTAAAAAAATGATTAAACTTTTAATTTTTTGATATTTGTAAATTTACATGCTGTTGTATTAATAAGAAATAATACAGAGAGATCTTGTGTACCCTTTATGCAGTTTCCCCCAAAGGTAATGTCTTATAAAATGATAGCACAGTATCACAGCTGGGATACTGATGGTGATAAAATCCACAGATCTTATTCAGATTTCCCCAATTTTACACATACTCATTTGTGGCATGTCTGTGAATTATATTCCATTGTATGGATATATCAGATTTTGTTTATCCATTTGTTAGTCATTGTATATAATTTTATCACACATGTAGGTTCCACAGTCAAGATACGGAAGAGTTCCACCAACACTAGGATCCTGGTGTGGCTCATGCTTTTATAACCATGCTAACCTCCCTCCTGCCTCCACGCTCCCTTCCCCGGCTCCAGTCCCTAACCCCTGGCAACCGCTGATCTGTTCTCCAATTTCTAGAACTTTGTCATTTCAAAAATGTTGTATAAAAGGAATCCTACAATATATAACCTTTGGGGATTGGCTTTTCTCCGCTCAGCGAGATTCATCCAAGTTTCTGAGTGTATCGATGGTCCGTTCCTTTTCATTGCTGAGTGGTGTTCCATGGTATACCTAGATGTACCACAGTCTGTGTAACCATTCACCTATTGAGGGATAGACATCTGGATTGTCTCCAGTTTGGGGCTGTTATGAATAAAGCCACTGTGAACATTTATATACAGGTTTTTTATGTGAGCAGAAGTTTTCATTTCTCTGGGATAAATATTTAGGAGTCCCATTGCCTGGTTGTATGGTGATTATATGTTTAGTTTTGTAAGAAACTGCCAAGCTGTTTTCTAGCGTGGTTGTTCCATTTTACATTCCTACCAGCAATGTGTGAGTGCTCCATTTTCTCTACATCCTTGCCACCATTTGGTGTGGTTACTATTTTTCATTTTAGCTATTCTGATAGATGTGTAATGAGATCTCATCATGGTTTTAATTTGCATTTCTCTAACAGCTAATGACACTGAACACCTTTTCTAATTGAACATCCTATTTGCCATTTGTATATCCTCTTGAGTGAAATGACTGTTCGTGTCTTTTGACCGTTTTTCTAATTGGATTTTTTTTTACTGTTGAGTTTAAAATTTTTAAATAACAGCTTTATTGAGGTATAACTGACCCACCATGTAATTCACAATTGCATGTGATCTATAACTCAATAAAGTGTACAATTTAGTGGTTTGTAGTATGTTCACAGAATTGTGCAACTATCACCACTAACTTCAGAAAATTTTCACCACCCCTAAAAGAAACTCCATTCCCATGAGCAGTCACTCCCATCATCCTCATACTCTATAACTCCTGTCAGCCACAAATCTATTTCTGTCTCTATGGATTTGCCTGTTCTGGACATTTCATATAAATGGAATCATAATATGTGGCCTTCAATGTCTAGTTCTTTTACTTAGCATAATGTTTTCAAGGTTCATTCATGTTGTGCGATGAATCAGAACTTTATTCTTTTTTATGGATGAATTATATTCCATTGTATGGATATATCACATTTTGTTTATCCATTTGTTAGTTAATGGACATTTTGATTGTTTCTACTTTGGGGCTATTATGAATAATGCTGTTACTAATATTCGTGTACAAGTTTTTTCGTATGGACTTTTGTTTTCATTTCTCTTGAGTATATTCTTAGGAGTGGAATTGCTGGATCATATGGTAACTCTATGCTTAGTTTTTTGAGGAACTGCCAGGTTATTTTCCAAAGAGATGGCACCATTTTACATTCCCACCAGCAACGTACGTGGGTTTTGATTTTTCCACATCCTCACTGACACGTCTTATTGTCTTTCTTTTTGATTATGGTGTGAGTGGTATCTCATTGTGTGGGTTTTTTTGTCTGTTTGTTTGTTTTTGGCTGCACCTTGTGGCACACCGTATCTTAGTTCCCCAACCAGGGATCAAACCCGTGCCCCCTGCATTGGAAGCGTGGAGTCCTAACCACTGGACTGCCAGGGAAGTCCCTCATTGTGGTTTTGATTACTGTTGCATTTTCAGAGTTCTTTATGTATTTTAGATACTAGTCCTTTGTCAGAAGTCCAACTATTAATTTTTCATTTTTGGATCGGTTTTCGGTATCAAGTCTAAGAATTCTTTGCTTCAGCTTTGCCTTTTTTTTTTTTTTTTTTAACTGAGCAGCAGCTTTTGTTCAAATAGAAAGTCCTCCTTAACCAGCCCCCCAAATCCAGCTCTGTTGAGTGAGCCTCTATTAGTCCTTCCTCCCGTGGATGACAGAGCCACTGGATGGCAAATGAGGGGGATGGGGAAAGGAAGAAAGGGACCAGGTATCTGGACAATCACATTCCTTCTCTTGGCGGCAACGAGAAGGCTTATTTTTCTGAACTCCTGCCCCTGATCCTGTTTCTCTTTCAGACCCTGGAGGAAGAGCTGTTTGGGAACAGTGAGGAGAGCCCAGCTTTCAAGGAGTTCTTAGATCTGCTGGGAGACACCATCACGCTGCAGGACTTCAAAGGGTGGGTTTTAGCCAAGTGATGGCTCTGCCCCTATTGATGAGGCCCTAGAGGAAGGGTGAGGGCTGACTGCAGAGTTTCAGGGGTTGGCATGTGAGAGTTAACAACATGCACAAGGAACATGGGATCACTTTTCAGCAAATGATCAACATTCATTGATTGCATCTCGAAGGAATCGCTGGTACAGGGGATAATCCTGAATGGCAGATGGTCTGAAAGGCATTGACTTTCGCCCTTAGGATGCATGATGAAATCGTTCCACCTGAGATTTGCCTTCCTAATTACAGTTGGCTCAGACTGAGAGTAAAATGAATCCACCTTCCCTTCCAGGTGAGCAGGTCACTCACCTGCTAGGCATTCCGGAAAGAGGACCCTATGTAGTTTTGGGGGAAATGACCCATTTTAGATAAGACATAAAAAGAATGGTTAATTAAGAGTTGGTGCAAATACCGTAATCCCTCTGGCAGGAATCTATGCAACGGCGTATGGTTCTCTAAGCGGACAGAAAGAATATTGGGGCTATTTCTTGGAAAGCTCTGGCCTTTGATGTTCCTTGACAAAGGCAACACTTGGGGAAGGCCTTCGGACCTGGCCAGCCTGTTCTCTGCTTTGTGGCTGGCACACGGCTGAGCCCTCAGAATTTCCCACCTCAGCAGCCGCATTAACAGGATGTCCTAACGTGTGAACGCACTAGCTCTGTGTCTGGCATGGAGTAGGTGCTTGATTATCACTTATTTCCTCTGCTCCCTTCTCTCCTCCTCTTCCTTCTCCTTTTTCTTTTCTCCTCTTCCTCCCCCTTCAAGGTCATCACTGCTGTCTGGAGCCAGTCACACATGGGTCAAAATCCCATCTCTGCCACTAATTAGCTCTATGACTTTGAACAAGTGACTTAACCTCTGCAAGCCTCAGTTTCCTTGTCTGTAAAAAGGGAGATAAAGATAGTACTGACCCCACAAGCTTGCTGGAGAAATGAGATAGATAATGCACGTGGAGCACTTAGGCCAGTGCCACGCAGAGTAAGCACTGGTCGTCATTGTTATTGTTCTTATTATACCACCTTCCATTGGCTCTGAGATGCCATCCTTATAAGATATATCCTGATTTCAGAGAGGTTAAAATGGGAAAAAATGTTCCATCTTGCAACTGATGAAATGAAGTATATTAAAACCAGGAAGGACCCCAGAGGTCATGTAATCCTATCCCTTTATTTTCAAGAGAAAGGAAACTGAGGCCTGGAGAGATTAAGTAATATGCCCAAGGTCATGTGCTGACTTAGTGGCAGAAGCTGGTCTAGAACCTGAACGCACCTAACTCCTGGCCACATGTGTTTTCCGCCATGTGGGGCTGAGCACATTTCTGGCTTAGTATTACAGTGCTTGGGGTTGGGGGGACCTGATGTTCAGGATCTGTTTTACTTCATTTTCTTAAAGGAACATGTATCCCACTCTCCTTGCTGAAGAAGATGAGCCACGGCTAGCAGCCATGTTTCTATAAAGGAAGAAGGGGCAGCTCTGAGAAGCCCACCCAGTTCCTTAGTATTTTGTTTTTCCTGCCTGCAAGGAGGTAGCCAGAGAAGGGACCTCCTTGGATACCTCCCATCTGGGTGCTGCTGTGGTGGGGTCTCCATATCTGGGGCTGGCTGGGTAGAAGTCAAGCATCTGTCCCCTCTTCTCGCTGACTCCGGATACTCCTGTGGGGCTCACCACCATCCAATAGGATGGACGGCTGCCCTGGCTCTGGGCTGAGGACCTGGACACAGCCTTGCAGAGAGCAAAGGCTTATGCCCAACCTTGGGGGCCACTAGCAGCTGGGACGGCATTTGTCTGGGGTTGTGGATGGACGGACGACCTCTCTTCCCATGGTGTGGAGGGGACACAGCCAAGGCTTGGAATGGAGGTTCTGCCTTTGTCTTTTAAATGGTAATTTACGGTTAGAAGCCAGGGCTCATCTGCTTAGAAGATGAGCCTTATCTGCTTTCCCAGCATCACAGTCTCTCTGCCCTCAACTCTTCCACATCCTCTCATTCTCCTGCCCCCATGTCCTTAAGGAAGGTTGTACCAAGTTGCCCACTTCCCTTCTCTCTCTTTCTCCCTCTTCCCCTGGCACTTTCCCGTTTCCCTGACAGTTTCCGAGGAGGCCTGGATGTGACCCATGGACAGACGGGGGTGGAATCAGTGTACACGATATTCCGGGACAGGGAGATCATGTTTCACGTCTCCACAAAGCTGCCGTTTACCGAGGGAGACACCCAGCAGGTAACCGGGTTCAGGATGGCTTCGGGAGCCTGGGGCGTGTGAGGTGAAAGCCTCCGTCTGGTCTGGTCTCCCTGGAGAACCGAGGCCGCCTTCCCCATTTTCATAATCAAGAAGCCTGTCTGTTCAACTTTGTTCCTCTTATCAAAACCTGAACTACTGTGTTATTCCACCAAGGCGGCAGGTCAGCAGCCTGTGTGGGAGGCGGGACAGGGCTCCTGGTTATCCCACTGTGATTGATGGGGTAACAGTGGTTAAAAGACTGTTTCCCAGGTGATCAGGGGCAGAGCTGTGAGCAGAGCCCAGGTGCCCTGATCGTGTAGGCTGGTGATAAAGAGTACATGACGGGGTCTGCAGGTGGCGGCTTGAAGCCAGCTCTGCCACTGAGGGGTATGAGACTTTGGGCAAGCTGGTAATCTTGTGTCCTCATTTGCCTCATCTGTAAAATGGGGATAACACCACGTACATTAGAGGGCTGTGGTGGGGATCACGTAAGGTTCTGACTGTGGGGCTCAGTACGATGCCTGGCTTGTGGCAGGCTTCCTACCTCATGACTGTTCTGTCCAGGCCACTCTTCCTGGCCCAGAGACGTCAAGCCGGTTATTTCATGTGACACCCCCGCACCCCTCTCCAGCTTGTCTAGTCATATAGCCTTACCTCTTAGGACACCTGCTGTGGGCAGGAATCCAGCCTTTTCCTTGACTGGAGAACCCTGGATGAGACCTCTGCTTCCAGTGTATTCCTCCTTTCCCTCTCATTTGCTGCTTCTGACAGCTGCATGTCCCCGGGGAGGACCTGGCTTTTTTTTCTCATTGAGCCCTGAAACCAGCAGCTGGTCCCTGGCTGTGGTCCCATTTGCCCCGTCCCACTCTTTGTACCATTTCAGTCTCCAGGAAGATAAGGAAGGAAGCTAGGCCTTTCACCAAACTCGGACCCATTTGTTTCTGAGCAGGGAACCCAGGAGGGAGCACAGATGTAATATTGTAAACATAGTGCCTGGCTTCTTAGGAAAAAAGGAAATTGGCAAAGGAGACTGCAGTTTGGCTCTAAAATAACTACTGAATGTTCCAGAAACAAATAGGAGCAGGATTCCTTTTGTACCCAAAGTAGGTTTTCTCTCAGTGTTTTACCTTCAGCTCTGTTCCCTCACAGCCTCCCTCACCCACTGCCCCAGCCTAAGACTGAGGGCTATTCTCTGCCTGGCTTGTTCTCAGTGTCACCTGTTAAGTGGGATGTGCACAGAGCTTGGCTCTCAGCAAGGACTGAATACATGTTAATTTCTCTTCCTAAGAAATGGGATGATGTGTGTGCCCTAAGTGAGACAATTTGTAAAAGTGCCCAGCACGGGGTTTAGTATACAGCAGGTGCTCAGTAAGTGAGAAACTCAGTGGGAAGCAGAGCTTGCGTACAGGAGGTGTTTAATAAAGGAACAAAGTGTAGGTAAGCACCTAGCCTGGATTTGGTATACAAGAGGGCCTTAACATTTGAAATCTTGCATGGCAACAGCCCAGTATGGTTCCTGGCACACAGTAGGTGCTTGGGGATCGAGATCACCTGTGACAGCACCTGGCAGAGCTTGGGATGCTGAATCAGGGTTGTATTTCTCTCTCTCCCATGACCTCCACCAAGCCAGGTTGCCCCTATTTCTCTGAGCATGGTTCTTCTCCCTTCTGGTGTAGGATGATCTGCCCCCTCCTTCCTGCTCATCCACATTTCCATCAAGTGCTCCCTTCTCTCCCAATCTCCTCTTCCAGGAAGCCCTCTCAGATTGCTACCAGGCCTCTGATTTTGCCCTCTTCTCTGCCCCCATAGTGTCAGGCACTTTGTGGGTAGCGGCTGATTTAGCATTTGCTGGCTGGTGGCTTTGTTAGTGTTCTCAGGTGGCTCCACCTGTGTTTGTGTCTCTCCCAGATCAATTACAAGCTCTCCCAGGGCAAAACCCGGCCTCACTTTTTAACTAGTCTCCGCGAGTCCTGAGTCAGGGCTATGTCTACGTGCTGTAGAGCTCAGTAAGAAGCTTGCCAGCCCCTTCCTGACAACGTAGGCATTTTCCTCATTTTTTTCCTTTTTAGTGGCTTCTAGAGATTGAAAGAAAAAGCTCCTTGGAGAGAGAGGTCTCAGCGTTCCGGGGTTTATGTATAATGATAGAATAATGAGGAATTTCCTATATAGACCTATTCTGTTTTCAGGATGTTCCTAACTGGCTTATAACAATGGAACACTTTTTGATTAGCTCCAGAGAAAGAGACACATTGGGAATGACATTGTGGCCATCATCTTCCAAGAAGAAAACACACCGTTTGTCCCAGATATGATTGCCTCCAACTTCTTACATGCCTACATTGTCGTGCAGGCTGAGAACCCGGGCACGGAGACCCCATCCTACAAGGTAAGGAGAAAGTCTCGTCGGAGGAGGTGCTGGGCCCAGGCACCTCACCACACTTCATGGAATCAGCGATATCGAGCAACACCAGGGCTCAGTGGCTCCTCAGACCATCCTCCAAAATGTGATAGATGTCCCATGAGTTCTCGGGTTTCTGGGGTTTGCGAGCTAGATTCTTGGAGAGCACCTTCTGAGGTCACCTCATCCATCTTGCTGCCTTCAGGTTCACAGCCTCTAACTCAAGTGTTGAGAAGCACCCCGTGTCCCTACGTGGAATCTGGTAATGCCATTTGCTAGAGCGAGGCAGAGCCAGAGGAGAGCAGAAAAGAGAAAGTGGAGAGGACTGTCAGGAAAGGGGAGAGGAAGAAGGCGGTAACAAACAAAGGGAAGAAAGGAAAGGGAGAGATGTTCATGGTGAGAAGGGTGGAGAGCAGGGTAGACCCTGGCCACTCGGTGGGCCCCTCTGGTTTAGCCATTCTGGGCAAATGATCTTAATTTGAAGACTCCCAGGGAGGTGGGGTTGTGAGCATCTGGGTCTAAACCTCCTGACCCATTAGTGGGCTTTCACATTGGCTCAGAATCTTCACGGATGTAGATGAGCCTCAGCTGCCCTCACCCTGTCCCCTCCTGATGTCTGTGTCGCTAACCCTCTCCTTTGCTTCTCCATGAGGAACAATTCCAACCTCTTGGGTAACAGTTTCTCTGTATCACAGTGGTGTTGGGGGGCATGGGACCCAAGGGTGATAGACTGAGGCAGGGTTTTTAAAGTGGATGTTAGATAGTTTTTGTTATGTATTCCTTGTAGATAAGTGCAAAATGTGGAGTTCCCATGCTTCTTTGTGTTTTCTGGGGAGAGAAGCCATAGCTCAAACTCTCAGAGAACTCCCTGTTCCCCACAGTGTTAGGAACCACTCTTGTAAAGGAGAGGGAAAAGGAGCCTGGAAGAGGAAACCATAGGCCTGAAATGTTTCCTATATAATAACTTAGGCCAGTGCTGGTCCCTGGGGTTCATGAGGCCATACCACTTCATAGCCATCTTTACAGAATATCAATTTTGCTTGAATATTTTGGGAAAGAAAAATGATGTTATATAATTGTTATATCAGCACACACCCAGGTTTATGAAGTGCAAAATTCACATCAGCTTTAAAGCCAAATAGGAGGCTTCCAAAACAAAGCAAAAAAACCCCACTCTCTCTTGTTGAGGACAGCTGATTCCTTTATATGCCCACGTTCATCCTCCTCTGTTACTGAGCAGTTTTAGCTGAAAAGTTGGAGAAGCCATGGTTTGGGTGTTTTCCTTCAAGGCTTTCACCAACGGGGACATTCATTTCAAACAACTGGTTGATTAATTTGTTGGTGGAAGCAAGTGTCCTCATTCAGTGCCTACTGTGTGGGCACTTGGAAGTGACATAAAGAACCAGCTTCAGGGAAGGGACAGAAGAGGCTGTGAGTGCAGTTCAGCCACTGGGTCACTCAAACAGCCACCTGGTTCTTTTAACAGCCAGTGGTGGCAGAGACGGATCCTCAGAGTAAAGCTGTGTGATAGGAGGGCTCCCAAGGCCTGCCAGGCAGTCATGTATGTCCGTGTGGCTCATCTGCTGGGCCTCTGCTGGCAGAATGAGGCCTCTCGTGGACGTCTAGTATTTGCTTTTAGTTCCTGATAGGAAATGGAGTTCAGCTAACTGCCTCTCCACTTTCCAAGAGCTTTTGTAGGGTAGGAAAATACGAAAGAGAAAAATCAGAGACCCAAGAAAGCACCACCCCACCTCCAGCGTTGATGCCAGAAGTCTTTACCAAGTCTCCCCAGCCACGGTTTCTGGTCCAGGGAAAAGCACTGTCCTCAGAGAGGTGGTGAGAAGCAGAGCTCACAGGGAGAGCGGGGCTGTCCCTGTGATGTGGGACCTTGGGCTCCACCTGCCAGGCAAACATCGAAGCTGGAGGGCAAGACCTGTGAGTGAGGCTGGGTCGGGGGGCAGAGGGCAGGGAGGGAGATCAGCCTTTCAAGGTGCTCCCCAAAGCTCTGTCCGTCCACGGCCCCAGCAGCACCCCGGTGATGGGCAGGCTGAGGAGGACATGGTTAGATCCCTCAGGGGGGTCCAGGTGACACGGGACCTTAGCTGACCCCTGCGGGCTTAGGGGCTATGGCAAAGGAGGGTGAGATTTCCTTGGGGGCTGGGCAGTGCCCCAGGGGGCCCCCACTGGGGAGGACAAACAACAGGGAAGAAGAGGAAGGGGGTGAAGGACAGGGGTGGGAATGTGCAGGAAAGTGTCCCAGACCGAGAGGCTCCGGAATCTGGGGTTCTGGTCCTGGCCCTGCCTCTGACTGCTGTGTGACCTTGGGCCAGTTCCTTCCCTCTCTGGGCTTCTGTTGCCTTCTGTGTGAAATGAGGAAGTTGGAGTAGGCAATCTCTGAGCTCTTTCCAGTTCTGACGTGCTGAGGAGGGGAAGGAGGGGGAGTTGAGAAAGAGGGGTGTGTGTGTGTGTGTGTGTGTGGATTAGAAAGTGGTTTGGGGGAACTCTAGTATTTCAGGTGTACTTTATTAGGTGCAGGTCAGCAGGGAAAATAAAAAAAAACATTGAGTGACAGTGGTTACCTCTTATTTGATCTGCGTTGGACACCGTGCTAGGCCCTTAAGAGCAGTCTTCTTGAATTCTCCCAAGCCTCTGGCCAGGCAGGCCTCCATTGGCCCTGTTTACGGGGAGCAAATTGAGGCTGAGAGCTTAAGTTTCTTAAGGCCCGAGGCCACAGAGCCCAGAAACAGTGGAGCCAGGGTCCTGTCCAGGTCTGGCTGTGGTCTTCATCACAGAGCTGTCAGAGCAGGTGGGAACTTGGACCCACGATCTGCGGTGTGCATGAAACATCGCATCGAATTATGTTTCAGATGTGAATTTCATCCCCATCCTGCTAGCTTGGAAGGAAATTACGGCTGAGCCATCGCTAGGACTCTCTCCCCACCCTGTCTGAGCTCATCCTACCCCGACTCCTCAAGTTCTGCAAAGGTGTCGAGAATGTTACACGAAGCAGACCCCGGAGGCGGTTTCCTGTCCGTGTGCCCTCTTTCCCTCACTACTGGTCTGCTGCTTGAGCAACCTTGCGGTTCTCTAAGTCTTCCAGGCCATGCTTGGACAGACGCGGGGATCTTATGAAGTCTGGAGTCCTCAGAGGCTCCCCGTCTCCCTGGTGTATTCTTATTACTTACACACCCCTGTCTCCTTCCGCTTTCCAGTTCTTGAAGAGTCTCTTCCCCAGAGTCACCTGCTGCCTCTCTCTTTCTAAGCCCTGCCCCCACCCCTGCTGGGAGGCCTTGGCTGGATTTAGAAAACAGGAAGGTGAGGTTGTGTTCAAGCAGCTTCTGCTTTCAGCTCAGCAACCCAACCGTCCCCAAGAGGAGGGAACAACAAAGGCCCAGGTGTTTCACTGGAAAGGGGTCAGGAGCGGGAGCACGTGGGGATAGAGAATAGCCATCAGAGGAAGGATCCTGTCTCCTGCCCGTCTGGCCCGGCTGCTGCAGTGGGCTCGTGGGCGCGTCTGGTTGGGAGACTAGGTTGGATTTAAGAGCTTATCTGCAGCTACTTACCCAGTCAGCACAGACTACTCCAATGCAAGCCTGAGAAGGAGGGGGCATCGGGGTGGGAAGAGGGGAGAGCTGGGCCTGGCCTCTGGCCTCATCCTCGCCAGCAGCCTGTCAGTGGCCTTCCCCCTCCCTCTCCCCCAGTTTTGGCTCCTTGGGTGGAATTCTTGACTTGTGCCACGGGTGCACGGTGGGTGGTGGAGGGGGAACTGTTTAGCAGCTGGAACCAGCCAGAAATCACGTCAGCCAAGCACATACCATTTCCTGACTCTGGGCACTGCCGTGTGGGCCATGAGGACAGTCTTGCACTTGGGGAGAGAAAGTCATATTGACCAGCCCTCTCCCGCTCCCTTCCCCTGCAGACCCTGGCAGGGCCTTTCCTTGGCCTGGCTCCGAGCTGCCTGCTCACCCGGTCTGGCAGACTCTGCATCTGCCCTACTTCACAGGCTGGGGAGGCTGGCGGCATGCCAGGGCTGGGCTCGCATCAGCAGCCGCCGGGGAAGGGAGAGGGCAGAGTCTCCAGAGAGGCCTGCAGCCTCGTGGGCTGAGAACAGGTGAAACCAGGGCACCTCCGTGCAGAGAGGGAAGAGGGAGGCGTGGGGCCTGTCCTGAGCCTGGGAGACCCTCACACAGAGCGCCTTGGTGTCCTTCCACCCCCAATTCCCAGGCTGGGCCCTGGTGCTCTGTTAGTTCCAGCCTTGCCCGGCCTGACCGACCCTTTGTGTCTGAGACCAGGGCTCCCAAGCGCCAGTCCATTGACCACACAGAAGCTCTCGGGTGCGTTTAATAGTTGCAGATTCCTGGCTCCACCCCAAAGCTGCTGATTCAGTAGGTTTGGGGTGGAGCCCATGCAATCGGTATTTATTTTTAAACACTTGAAGTGATTCTGACGTCTGGCCGGGTTTGGGAGTCAGTGTTGTCGGAAAGAACCCCAGAGCAGGGTTGGGGTGCTCTGGATTCTCTGTTCATCTCTGGGGCTGATCTCCTGTGTGCCTTTGAGGCTCCACGGCTCTGGGCATCTGTTTCCTCATCAGGAATCCAGGGCTAATAATTCTTCCGATGCCTTTTCTGTAGGATTAGCATCTGGTCAAATGAGGTAATGAGATAGCATCTCCTGGGCTCTTGTACTACATTAGAATTAGGGTTCCAGGCTGCTCCTCAGCCCTGTCCAGTCGTCTTGCCAAACTTGCTTCCGGCCTCCAGGAATGCAGATGAGGGTATGGGGATGGCTCCACGCCGTCCAGCCCCACTTCTAGGAACAGTGACTCGGCTGTGCTAATGATGGTTCTTTATTTGTATTCTGGGAAGGGGAGGAGGGAGAAGGGGAGTAGGTCCCCTAGGACCAGGGCTCGGAACTCTCGTCATCCTCAGCTTGGGTCTCCTCCCTCCTGGCCCACACCGAGCCTTTGTGTTTCAGGTCGCAGTCACCGCACGGGAAGACGTGCCTGCCTTCGGCCCACCTCTGCCCAGCCCCCCTGTTTTCCAGAAGGTAAGAAATTCTCCTTTCTGCTCCTCTCATGTCCGAGACTCCAGGTTTCCACACCTGAGTGGCAGTGGTTGCAGGGGGGCTGAATTGGGCTAGAGCCTTAGGAGAACCTTCAGCAGGGTTGGGGAATCTCCTCACTTGGGGTCTCTCCCCACCTCTCCTTGTGCTGCCAGCCTGGCCCAGCACAGGGCCTTTTGTCAGGGTGTTTCATACTGGGGTCGTCTTTCTGCTAAAAGAAGGGTTTTTATGCCATGCTCCAGTCCCAGGAGCCTTGGGCACAGATGGCTTCCAGTCATGGAAATGCCACTGTGGGTGTGGAGGGTTGGTTTTCCCAGCACCAGGGAAGCTGGTTTCCATGTTAGCGTCTTAGCAGGTGGGCTTAGGCTGGGCTACAACTGATGAAATGTCGGAAGGGGACCTTTCAGGGGCTCTCCCCAGACCCCCTGTTCTGCCTACCTCTTCCTATGGCTGAAGCCCTTTGGGCAACAGCTAAGGGTGGGGTGTCTTGTCTGTTCCAGGGCCCGGAGTTCAGGGAGTTTCTTCTCACCAAGCTCACCAATGCAGAGAATGCTTGCTGCAAGTCAGACAAGTTTGCAAAGCTGGAGGTGAGAGCGCGGTTTCTGATCTTCCTCCTGCCCTCCTGGACAGCCTTTCCTGGGGTTCTATTCTTGGGGGCTGTTTAAGGTGGGGAAGCACCATCTTTGCCCCTCTAAGCCTTCAGCCTTGTGTTGATATGGAGCTCTTTCTTCTTGCGGGAACTCCATCCAAACTTTAGGTCTAGTCAACCATTCACCAATCATTTATTGAGTATCTACTGTGTGCTAGGCTCTGTTCTGTTCCCTGGGATACTGGGATACGTGAGGCACAGTTTCTGCCCTTATAGAGCTCATAGGCTGATGGGAGACAGGTATGATGCAGTGCGCTGGACTGTGATGGAGACCAGCACAGAGGCTGCTTCTGCTGATGGGGAATGGAGGGTGTGTTCAGGGAAGGCTTCTTGGAAGAGGTGGCCCTTGAGCTGCTGAGTCTGGATATCTGATGAACCTTTTGCCAGGAGGAAAGAGTGGGGAGGGTTATTCCAGGCATGAGAAACAGCATGAGCAAAGGCCAGGCAGATTCAGAGCATGACTTTGTGAGGGCGCTGCAGAGGGTTGGATGTGGCCTAAGGAGGATTCATGTGGAGCTTGGAATGGTGGGAGGCCCACCTAGGGATGCTAGTTGGGTCAGATCAACTAGAACTAGAGGTGATGAGTCCCTAATAAAGTGCAGGAGGAGGTGGGAGAGAGGGTAGATTGAAGACGAGGAGGGCAGGAAGCGTGACCAGTTAGAAGCTATTACGGGAGTCCAAAAGAGACAGTGACAGTGTGCTTACACCAGGCACAGGAAATGGTCAGAATCAGGAAGACCTGATGGACTCCAGTATATAAGGGTAGGGGTAAGTGGGATTGGTGGGGTGGCTCTTGGGCCTTTGTCTTGGGCTCTTTGCTGACATGGGGACCACTGGAGATGAGTTCTGTTTGGACCTGCTGATTGGAGGTGCTGGCAAAGGCTGGGTTGTGGAAAGGGCTGGTCCTGGTCTATGTGAATGGCGCCCCCTGGAGGCTGTATACATGGCCCTGGACGCACATCTGGATGGAGAAGAGCTGTGGGCATTTGGTTACGTGGAGGCGGCACCTGGGGCAGAGATCTGGGCTAGGAGGCATCAAGGCAGAGCCATGGGAGGGCAGGATGGCCCAGGGAGAAGAGGCAGAGGGAAGAGTGCAGAGGGCCTGGCCCAGAGCCGTAGTGTTAGCTGCAGCATTTGTGAGCGTGGATCTCAGCCTGGATATCGGTCCATACCATTGCTGGGATGCAGTTGGCCAGAAGAGCAGCCCTTGGGCCAGGTGTTGGGAGCCCCCCAGGGAGAGGGCACAGCTCTGCCGTCAGTGCCAGCTTCACAGCCCCCACCCTCTTCCCTTCCAGGACCGGACGAGGGCCGCCCTCCTGGACAACCTTCACGATGAACTCCACGCCCACACTCAGGCCATGCTGGGACTGGGCCCAGAAGAGGACAAGTTTGAGAATGGGGGCCATGGGGGATTCCTGGAGTCTTTTAAGGTACGGGCACAAGAGCGGCTGGGGATTGCTAGGGCAGGGAGGCGGGGGGGGGGGCAAACAAGGGACGACAGCAGGGCAAAGTCCACGTGACCCTGAGACCAGAGCCCAAGTGCCAGCCAGAGGTGGCAGGACCAGCAGGGTCATCACAGATGTTTGCAGAGGGCAGGGGTCTCAGGAAGTGTGAGTGGTCAGAGCAGACGACAGGTGTCTCTGGCATCTTCCACATACTCTCTTTGATCTGGATCATCTCCTCATCAGACTCCTGGAGTCTGGTAAGAAGGAACAGGGGAAGAGTTAGTAGCAGGAGAGGAGCCCGTGCAAACCAAGAACATTCCTGCTTTCATCTGCCCCTTTCTGTGGTAGGGGAGCCCAGGGCAGGATGGCAGGAGCAAGGAAACAAGCCTTAGGAATCTTCAGCAGCCAGTGTGGGAGACTGCAAGGATCATTCCCAGTTGCCAGGGCAATGGAGGACCTGGCCAGGGCTGGTGGGATGGAGTTACAGGCAAGTCCTCGGGGACTTTGCAAAGGGAAGAGCTTTCTAGCCAGAGTGAGCTACTAAAATAAGTAGTGAGCTTTCTGTCCCTGGAAGTATTCAAGTAGAGCTTGGACAGACACTTAGCTGGCATGGGGTAAAAAAGGTTCATCATCACATGCTTGCCAAGTGCATGTTGGTGCACCCAGCACTTACATCCAGCATCCGATTTGAGGCTGGCTGTAATCCTGTGCAGTTGGCAGAACTTGGGTCTTGTTATTTTTCACTCACACACAAGGGGATAGGCTGAGAGAGGCTGAAGGGCTGCTCAAAACATTACACCTACAGGAGAGGTAGAACCTTGTTTCAAACCCAGATTTTCTGGTTTTTAGGTCAGTGTTCTGCTGGATTGCCCATTGCAGAATGATTTGTAAAGCTACCATTTTGGTGGCGGTATGTGTGGGGTGAGGGTTAGACCTGCCTATATTAGAATCCCAGCGCTGTGCGATCCTGGGCATGGTCTTTAAAGTCTCTGAGCTACAGATTTCTTTTCTTTCTTTTTACATCTTTATTGGAGTATAATTGCTTTACAATTTTGTGTTAGTTTCTGCTGTACAACAAAGTGAATCAGCTCTATGTATGCATATATCCCCATATTCCCTCCCTCTTGAGCCTCCCTCCCACCCTCCCTATCTCACCCCGCTAGGCTGTCATAAAACATCGAGCTGATCTCCCTGTGCTATGCAGCAGTTTCCCGCTAGCCATCCATTTTACATTTGGTAGTGTATATATGTCAATTGAGCGACAGATTTCTTATCAACAGCACAGGGGTGATCAATAGGACCTCTGCCATGGAATCAGTGGGAAGACTCCTTGAAATAATGCCTGGAAAAGTACATGTGGCTTGGAATACAAGAAATGCTCAGTAGAAGTGTCAGCTGTTATTACTGTTTTCATGGAAAGTGAAAGCTTAACATACATTATTCCATCGAAAGCCTCATGACTGCCCTCTGTGCCCTGTGAGGAAGGCTATTATTATGGGCATAATAATTTTGGTATGATAATTCGTACCCAATTTTAATAATGATGGGTGTGATTTTACATGTGAGGAAACTAAGACTCAAAGAGACGAAGCAATTTGTCCCAAGTCACCCAGCAGACATGGGAGTTGAATCTGGGTTTGCCAGATTCCAAAGCCTGTGTTCTTAACAGCTACATGACACTGCCTCCTGGTTCCCGACTCCATTAAGATTCCACCCATGCTAGCCCAGCCCGGGCAAGCCTGGGGTCCGTCCCTCGCTGCCAGGCTGGACCACAGAGAGCAGGGCAGGGCTCTGATGGCCTAGTTGGGGCCAGCTGCTGAGATTCCTCATGGGGGTGGGGGTAGGGGCTGAGCTGCTCGCCTAGGCTGGTGGGAGATTCCTGGGGTATCTGTTCCAGTTGTGATGGACAGTGGCAGCCAGGATGAAATAGAAATTGGGAAATCAAGAAGAAAGGGGGATGAGGGATAAGAGACGAGATGAAAGGAGAGGAAAGAGGGAGCCAGGTTGGCTAGCCCAGCCGAGAGAGGGGTGAATGTGACACCTGGTCATTAGGAAAACCTTGTAGGCTCTGCTCCCCATCATAGCAAGTGTATCAAACTGTTCCCGCATCCCACAGTCAATGTAATTGATGTAAGACTTGAGCTACAGTTGACTAGCTAACCTCATGTTATATTTTGCAGACATGTAATGAAGCAAATTACTTTCAGTTTTGCAGGTTTCTTTCTGTATTTGGGAGTTAATAATTATTTTTTTTCAGATTTCAAATATTTTTATAACCTGGAAAAGCTTATAGGCTGTGGACAGTGGATAAAATGGCCCAGCAGCTACAGACAGGTTGTGAGTCTAAGGGCCATTTGTCCAGGCCCTTCCCTCCAGCAGGAGAAGCAGTTGATCTGTCCTTGACTCCACAGGGTCTGACTAAAAGGCTTTCCAATAGAGATGCTTCAAGACTTTATCATTGCTTGTCTTTGATCCTATAATCCAGGGAACTCATCTTTTCCGCCCTAAATCCTTCCATCTGTAGGCTGAAGATAGACCCGCTTCTGCATTCTGCTTCCCTGCTTATCTCCGAGGTAGCACTGCGGGGCGAGGGAGGGGATGGTCACAGTCACGCAGTCACGGTCATGGTCAGTCACACAGAGTAAGCCTTCAGAGCTCTGCCGGTTATGATCAGCTTTTTTGCAAATCCTGCTGGGTTTACTCTTTTGCCCTGTCACTTCCGTCATTGCCCTCACGTCTCCCAAGCTGGGGGCAGGCCAGGCTTAGCAGCATGGAGCCCAGTGGCTTGAGGGATTCTGATGTTTGGGTCTTGCCTGTGGCCAGGCCTGTGGTCTGACCCAGCTCAGGAAACTCTCTAGTTTTGGTATTTCTTCTTGGGCCCCTAGGATGGTGCTGTGTGTCAGAATCATTGACATTCGCTTGGGGTTCCTCACCCAGACCTCCATGGGATCCTGCTTATAGGAATGGTGCATGAAATGACTCCAGGAAGAAAAGTTGCATGTTTCATCTCGTTCCTGTCAAATTTTCATCTCACAGGTTCAGGGAAACATAACCAAGAATTCCTAGGACTAAAAGTGATCTCAGCCATCTCTGCCCTTGCCTCTGTGGCTGTTCTTCCCCCACTATCCAGGGCAGTGACCCTCTGTCTCTGTCCCAAGGAGCAGACCCATCACTGCCCTGGGCTGTGCTGCCTGGCACCTCACACTACTTAGATTAGCTCTTCACATCTTACTTCCGTCCCACAGGCTCTAATTTAAGCTTTTCTCTCATGAGAAACAGAACCATTGGTTTATGGACATCTACACCTGCTTCTCAAACTGAGGTGCTTGGAGATATTCTCAGGAATCTGCCAGTTCTACGAACACTTTAAAATTTAGCATTTTTACTTTAGATGATAATCTAAATATATATTTAGATTAAATATATATTTGCCATTAAACTCACAATTAAGAGACATTTCTATGGAATAAGTAGGTTTATTGCAAATGCAGCCCATGGGACCACTGCTGTTGGAGGTCCGTGGACATATTTTTGGAGTCTTGCAAGAAGTGTTTTCTTTATAAAGGAGTGTACATTACTCACCTTTGAAAAATACTGATCTCTAGACAGTTGTTCTCAAATGTCATTCTCAGGCACTGCCAGCTGTTCATGGTGTTTTTATTGGTCCATAATGAAATGAGTGATGCTACTTGATGTATCCACATGCTTTGTACCTAAAACAAATGTGAGCCATGTTTTAAGAAACACTGAGCTGGCCCTGTCCTCTGCTGACCTCATCATGCAGAAAGGGGATGGAGGACCAGGGAGGGGAAGGTCACCCAGTGTCATTGGAACTGGGACCACAGCAAACAGGGAGTTGTCAGGTGACTTTCTCCCAGTGTCTGAGGGACTGTGATAGTTGATGCACTGGTCTGATCTGACCCCTAGTGGCAGGAAAGGAGCACCAGGCTGCAGAAGTCCCTGCAGGCAGGGCAGCCCTGTAGCTCATGGATTGGAGCTCTGGTCTTTCGGGGTGGAGATGCAGAGGGATAGTTCCTTCTCCCGTTGGGCTGCTATAGGGACAGAAGACCCTGTTCTGGACCTAGGACTTCCTGATTAGGAGCCATCTCAGCAGGACAGCAATTAGCATCTTTCTCTCCAAGGGCCCCTGCCTCGGTTGCTTGCCTGGTACCGATAGGCATGTCCCCTTCCGTGCTCATCCCTGTGTACTGAGTTTGTTACATTGAAACACTCATGAAACCCATTTAAGCAAGCGAGGTTTGTGGTTGACCCAGAGGAGACGTGCTCCCTCGATGATACCAACTGGTGTTCATCCCCCCTGGTTGAGATGAAGTGACATAGCAGGTACCGAGAAAGTGACTCCCTCTCTCTTTTCTGACTCCCCCCAAGGAGAACTCTTTCGAAGGTAAGCCGGGAGGTGAGCTGAGGGCAGGGAAACCCTGGTGACTGGGGATGGTGATTGGCTGGGAGGAGAGCGGACTGTGAGGACAGGTAGGGACAGCTGTGTGAAATGTGGAATAGACAAGTCTAAGACTCCAGGGGCCAGAAATGGTAAGACTTCAGGTCAGTGCACGGAAGACCTTTCCAAAGGTCAGGCTGTCCGCTGCTGGAACAGGCGGCCTTGAAAGCAGTGAGCAGCCTGCCCCTGGGAAGATGCAAGCAGAGGAGTGGTGCACCATGGCCTGGATGTACAGGGGCTGAGTGGGAGTGGGTCCAGATGGTCCCTGCAGAGCTGATGCCTCTGCAAAGGCTTCACGTGCCTTTTCCCTCCTGCCTGCCTCTTCCCTGCCCTCCGTTCTTGTCTTCACCCTTTACCTGATCTTCTGCCCAGCTTGAAAAGGCTAGTACTTCCTGCTCTATATCACATTGAAACGTGGAATACTTGAGACCTTGTCACTGGGTGATTTTGTCCAAATCAAGCATTATTTTAGGGTTTTGAGGTAGCCATAGTTTCTCTCTCCTTCGGTCCCTAAGGGTGGGGGAGGAGGGCTGACCCCGAGCAAGCAGGTAACACACCAGGTGTCCGGTCATGTGGACGCACCCTGTCTTATGTCATCCTCGTGTTTACAGACAAGGGGACTGTCTCCAAGAGGTTCGCATACCGTGCTGGGAAGAACCAGCATTCAAACCCCTTCCTGTTTGCTTTGAGCAGCAGATGGCTCCCCTGCACATCCCTGGAATTCCATGTCAGCCCATTATCTCCTCCAACTTATCTTGTTGACTCAGATAGCAGCACCAAGGGCATTCAAGAAGATTCTTCCCAGACTGCTGGAGATGTCTGGGGGGAGAGGTTCTGAAGCTCCATGGTTTCTAATCACCCTTAGTCCGTCAACCAGTTGAATTATATGTTCAATATGAACCACTTTTGGGGATCCTGGGACCCTTCTATCTGGGGCCCAGGTTCTGATTTGGGTCCTGGCTCCATCTCTTACCTGAGGTGTGACCTGGGTAATCTTTTACCTTTAGGGACCTTTTATTTTATTTATTTATACTTGGCTGCATTGGGTCTTCGTTGCTGCGCGCGGGCTTTCTCTAGTTGCGGTGAGCGGGGGCTACTCTTTGTTGCGGTGTGCGGGCTTCTCATTGCAGTGGCTTCTCTTGTTGAGGAGCAGGGTTCTAGGCACATGGGCTTCAGTAATTGAGGCACGTGGGCTCAGTAGTTGTGCCCTGTGGGCCCTAGAGCACAGGCTCAGTAGTTGTGGCACACGGGCTTAGTTGCTCCGTGGCATGTGGGATCTTCCCAGACCAGGGCTCGAACCCATGTCCCCAGTACTGGCAGGCGGATTCTTAACCACTGCGCCACCAGGGAAGTGCCGGGACCTTTTCTATCAGTGCCATCCTCTCTGCATCTCAGAGTGGCAGGATTCAATAAGATCATGTATGTGGAGCTCAGCAGACCAGATACCATCGCACAGGGCTTATGACCCATGTCAAATCTTCTCTGGAAAGAGACATCGAGGAACAGATTAGAATATAAATGATTAATTGGCATGTCATTGTTGATGACTACAGTGGTGGCGGCACATGAGGGCACCAATGGAATGAAATGATGCTGAGATTTATGGAGCACTTGACTCATTTAAGGAAACTTGATGTTTATCCAGGGACCCCTCAGAGTGGTACTCCACCTCTCCTGCCCTCAGTTCTCCAAAGGGTTCGTGACTTAATGATCTTTGCGGGATGAAAAGAATAGAATGTGCTGGCTGTTTTAACCATGTTGCAGGAAACTGTTGCTAGGTGACTCTGTTCTGTGGTCTAGAAAGGGAGAGAGAGGGAGAGAGATGAGGTCCCTTAAGGGGTGTCTTTGGCTCAGACGGGAGAGCCTAGGTGACATCAGGAATGCAAGGCTGGTAGGCTCCATGCTTATTTGCAAACGGTCCTCCTTTCTGAATCAGCTTCCCTCGTCAGGACAGAAAGGCAGGCGGGTTGTGGTCCTTGGCTGGGTCAGAGCTTAGAGAATTCCTGACCTTGGGGAGAGACCCCAGGGGTATCTGCTATTCGGTTTGGGAACAACATTCGTGCTAATTTCTTGGGGCCACCTTGCCATAGACCAAGCTCTTCTCTCGATAATTCAAGGGAGGGAAGGAGGTTAGTTCTTCCACACAAGACCATCTGGAGGTTGGCACGTGGAGCATGTAAGCTGACACGTGTGTGCGAGTGCGGGAATGAACCCAGTGAGGATGAGAGCAGCGTCCTTCTGCGTCAGTTTTCTGGAGCTGAGCTTCTGCTGGCTCACACAATAAGGAAAATCCATTAGTTCCCTTAAAGCAGGGCCCAAGGTGGCTCACGGTCATCCAGGCTCCTTCCCCTTTCCCCTCTGCCATCCCCTGCTCGTCAGCTTTACCTCTCAGGCTTGACCCCTCACAGCCCCAAGGTGGCTGCTACGGTTTCAGGAGCAGACATGTCACATCTGTTTTGGGAACATTGAGGAAACCTTTCCACAAAGCCCCCAGCAGATGTCCCTTCATGTTCCACTGGCAAGGGCATGGGTGATGTGACTACCTTAGATGGATCATGATTTACTCCTTTGTCTCATGGAGGAAGAGGGGGACATTGGATCAACAGTGGCTCTGCCAGCAAGGGATGTGGGGGGAGGGGGATGGCAGCTGTATGTGAGCAACTAGTGATATCCTCATCCGTGTGTCTTTGCACATGGACCTGAGGCCCTGGGGCCTTGGATGACTAATGAATGCAGAGGGCGCACCCGCGGGCCCTGGGTCTTTAGCATTGCCCTACTTGCAGGAACGTGTCTTGTTCCCCCAGATGACTTGTATGTTCCTTGGAGGTTGGGGCTGTGTCTTCCACTTCTTTGACTCCCTTCCCGTTATTCTCCCAGTTCCTGGCACAGTGCCGGGCACACGAGAAGCACACAACAAATGCTTATGATTAACAATAAGAATAGCCACATTTATGGGGTACTTACGATGTGCCGGGCCCTCTGCTAAGAGCTCTATATGGAAGCTCACCACAGCCCCACAGTGTAGATTTCCTCCGTCCCATTTCACAAGCAAGTCTCAGAAAAGATGAGGAACCTACCAGGGGCACCAGCTAATAATGGGTGATGGAGCAGAGACCCCAGATATAAATTCTGGCAGTTGGACCCTGGCACTCCATGCTTGTGACTGCTGAGCTGCATTGCCACCTGGCTGTATTACTGAGTGACCGAATGAGTGATTAAAGGGAAGTGATGGGAGGGTTTGGGGGTTACTGGAGAGAAACTTCCCTTCCTAGACTCTCAGGTCATCTTTGAAGGCCTCCAGAACCACAGAGCGTCATCCACATGCTAGGTAGGATCCTGTGGGACGCCCCTTGTCAGGAAATCCTCCCTTGGGTCGATCTGAGAACTGCCACTGCCCTTGGGTCCAGTTCCAGACCAACGTAGGCCTGCAGGTCCCTCCCTGCTGCTGGCTCAGCAATCTTGATGTTAGCTCTTCTCATCCTTGCATGCTCTGTGACAAGCCCCTGGCCGTCCTGGTTGTCCCCTCCTGGACACTTCACTGTTTGCCCACGTACCCTTTGCTCTTCGGTGGCCCTAAGTGGGCCTGAGCAGTTCTGTGCTCCCAGAGACCCCACGCCTCTGCCCGGCCTGAGTGTGCATCTCCTCCACTAGCAGCTGTGCCAGGTTGCAGGCTTGTCTTCACAACCAACCTCTTAAGCCTCTGCAAGTGTGAGGGAAGGCTTGATGCACAGAATAGTAAGAGCTCCTTATGGTTCAGCAAGGCGAACGTATTCCACGTTGCACAAAGTGCACTTCGGGATGATGGCAGAAGGGATATCCAGTGTTTAAACACAGAAGCACACTTAGCTTGCTGCAAAAAAAGAGTCAAATTGGGGGATCCTGCATGGAGCACATCATTCCCGTTTTAGATGAGGAAGCTGTAGCTTGGAGAGGTGGTAACTAGACTAGGGTCACCTGGGTTCAGTGAGCTGTCCAAACCTCACTTTCCTCACCTGTAAGATGAGGATAACAGCCTTTGTCCACCTTTCTGGGAGCTGGGGCACTGACCCCTCAGACTCCCCCGGGCCGGTGTCCTCCCTCGCCTCTGCCTGCAAAGAGCCACCCATGCCCAGAGCATAGGATGGAATATGTGAAAATTCTCTGCAAACTGTACTGACTGTAGTGTGGGCCACAGAGAGAGAGAGAGAGAGAGAGAGAGAGTGAGTGTGTGTGTGTGAATATGTGTGCACAGGCTGAAGGCTGTGTCTGCAGACCCTGTCAAGTGGGACAGGGTCATCTAGAGGGACCAGACTCCAACCCTTAGGCCCCTGTCCCCTGCTCTCCCCACAGAGGGCCATCCGTGTGCGCAGCCACTCCATGGAGACCATGGTGAGCAGCCAGAAGAAGCAGCATGGCGGGGGCATCCCCGGCAGCCTCAGCGGGGGCATCTCCCATAACAGCACGGAGGTCACCAAGACTACCTTCTCGGTGAGAGCCGCAGGCCCTGGGGCAGCACGTGGGTCCTGGGGAGGGTCCCCCAGGCCTCAGTGGGGGAGGCTTGGGCCAGGTGATGAGACCAGTGATGACAGAGGGAAACTGAGGCTGTTTTGGGGGTGAGCCCAGGCCCTGCCCTCTGAAATGGAGCCTCCATCCCGGGTAGCGCCTGGGGCTGGCCCGGCCTAGAGGCCCTCCCGTTGTCCTGTTCTCTGAGTTTCCTCGACAACTGGGCCTCCTCCTGAAGGCCGACCCTGCAAAATGGGCCTGAAGCGAGTTTCTTTGCTTGGGAGCTTGGGACCCGTGACTGTGAGAAGAGTGTCCTTGCTTTGTTATTATTAATGGTAACAGTAACTGCCCTCCACTTGCTGTGCACCAGGCACTGAGTTGAGTCGTTCACAGACATTATCTCATCCGATCCTGTGACAGCTGTCTGGGGTAGGTATCGATGTGTTTGTTCTCCATTCCTCCTTGAGGAAAAGGAGGCCCAGAGGTTTTAAGTAACTTGCTACAGGCCACCCAGGTAAGCTGAAGAGCTGGGATTTGAATGCAGGTCTCCCTGATCCAAAGTCAAAGCTCTTAGTCATTGTGTAGACAGTTCCCAAGGAAAGCCTGGCAGGTCTGTGGGTTTGAGTGTGGTCTGCTCACACCAGGGGCTGGCCAGGGAAGGAACCAGTCAGTCCTTTGAAAAAGCAAAGTGACTTTGGATTTGTATAGACTAGTCTTTTCTTTTTTTTTTTTTTCATAAAATGTCTGAAACATTTATATTAACATATTTCCATATAGACTAGTCTTTTCTTCCCCTTTCTTCTTCTTTTTTTTTTTTCTCTTCTCTTCCCTTCCTTTCCCCTCTTTTTTTTCTTTTCATAGTGGAACGCATCCACCATGATACCAACGATTAGTATTTTAAATGGTCTTGCATAATTCATTTAACTTACCAGATATTTTCATAGCCATTACCTTGTTCCTCCCAGAACGTCTGTGAAGTGAGAAGGGCAGAGCAGTTATCTTCATTCTGTGGATGAAGAGACTGAGGCCCAGAGAGTTTTGTCACTTACCCAAGGTTGCACAGCATGTGGATGGCAGAAGTTGGGGCCTGGGTTAGAAGCCTGGTGGGCTCTAGAGATTGGCTGTAGGCTCTTGTCTCCCCCTCCTCAGCCTCCCACCTCTCCATGGTCCCCCTGTGTGTGGCCGAAGCAGAGCCATGTTCTTGGGGGGCTTCCTTTGCCCGGGGCTGTGTGTGGACCTGATTCTGCTGCTCCCAATCTGTCTTATTATTGTGACACCAGCTTGGACCCATTTCTTTGTGAGCAGCTGATGGAGAGTCAGGAGCCCTGGGCTCTTGTGCTCGTCTGCTGGTGATTTGCTATTACGACCTTGGCCGAGTCTCCTCACCCCTCGGCTCCTCAGCTTTTTCACTGGTAAAGCGTGAGGCTGGACCAGGTCTCTCCCCGGGCTCTCAGCTTTGTGGTTCTCAGTCTGTGACCCTGAGTCATCCTGTCCTTATAAATATGCAGGGCTCTCCTTAGGGTGGCCCTGACCCCGTGTTCCTCCAAGAATTCTGGTCTTTGGTAGATTGTTACCTGGGGCCACAAGGTTTGGCTTAAGAACACAGGAAAACATGCTGCAGGTGGCTTGAATCTTAGGGTCCCAGATCCCATAACTAGATCCCAACCTTCCTGGCTGGCTTGCTGTTTTCTGGGATCTCCTCCAGACCAGCTGGGGATTGCAGGACCTATTGTAGGCCAGAAAGGGGGCTAAGAGGAAGGAGAGCTGGGTTTTGGGGTGTGGTCAGCACTCATTCTGGCGGTTTCATTGGCAGCCTCCGGTGGCAGTGGCAACAGCGAAGAACCAGTCACGGAGCCCCATCAAGCGGAGGTCGGGGCTCTTCCCCCGTCTGCACACGGGCTCTGAAGGCCAAGGGGACAGCCGGACACGATGGTAACTGTCCCTTGTGGGGTTTGTCAGCTCTCACCACTGCAGCAGCCGTCAGATGGATGCAAGAGCCGTTAGATGGATGCAACCCATCCTTGGGGAGGGCTTTGCATAGGTTCAGGAGATGGCTTCCTTTTGACCCTGGTCCCTCCTTCAGGGACCTGCACACCCCCGTCACCCACTCAGATCCTTATCCACCGAGGCAGATTTGCCTGGTCTCTGCACAGGACTTTCCAAAGTTGTCCTTGTTGCCTTTTGACCCAAACTAGAAACATTGCTTGGATTCTTTTTTTTTTCTTTGCCTCCTTTTTCAGTGCTTACTCAAATGTCCGCTCTTATGGAAACCTTCCCTGATTCTACCAGGCAGAGTTCATCAAACTTTCCTCTGGGCTTCTAGAATGTTCTCTCTCTCTCTCTTTTTTAAAGCAACTCTCGTACTGCATCATACTTAACCAGTTCCTGCTAATGGTCTTTCTGATCCTTTAATCACTGAGCCCTCTTGTCATTTAATTCGGCAAGCAGCATCGCTGAGTGCCTGCCGTGTGCTGGGCTCAGTGCTCTGACAGAGCTACAGAAGATGCAAACCTGCCTTCCAGAAGCTTACAGTCTTGTGAGGGAAAGGGAGGCTTTTAGGCTGATGTCCAGGCCTCCAAGTTGTCTGTCTTCAGCCCTGGATGGCACCATCCCCTGAGCTTGGGTGTGCAGGACCAGGGCCAGGTTTATGGAGGGGGATGAAAAGCTCTGTTTGGAATCTGTACATGTGAGTGAGTCCTTGTGGGCCCCCCAGGAGAGAAGGGCAGAATTGGGGGTGGTCAGAACTGCAGGTCTTGAGCTTAGGAGAGAGGCCTTGACTGGAGAAGAAGCGATGGGAGTCCCTGGGGGTGGAGGTGGTGTTTAAAGAGGGACCAAGGAATACGACCACACAGGGGGGTGTATAGAATGCCTGGGGAAGACCTGCGTTTTAGGGCAAGTGGAGAGAGAAGAGCTGGTGAAGAAGACTAGGAAGAAGATGAGAGAGGAGAGAGCCTGGAGGTGTAGGGGTGAGGGGGTGGATCTTAGAGGCCAGGAGAGGAGGCATTCCAGGAGGGAGGGGCAGCTGTGTCAGGCACGCAGAGAAGTCCAGCTCAATGACCCAAACCCCTGCTCGGGTTGACAATTAGGAGGTCATTAGCGACCTCATTAACAGTGCATTGAGGCACCTCTCGCCTCTGGGATGTCTATAAAACAAAAAGATAAATAATAACACATGCTGGGAAGGATGTGGAGGATTTGGAACCCTCGTGCATAGCTGTTGGGAATGTAAAATGGTGCAACTGCTTGGGAAAACAGTCTGGCAGTTCACCAGAGGGTTAAACAGAGAGTTACCAAACGTCCCAGCAATTCCACTCCTAGGTATGTACCCAAGAGAAAGAATACACGTGTCTACATAAAAACTAGCACACAGATGTTCATAGCAGCATTATTCATAATAGCCAAAAGTGGAAACAGTCCAAATGTTCATCACTCATTGAATGGGTAAATAAAATGTGGTATATCCATAGAATGAAATATTATTTTGCAACAAAAAGGAGTGAAGCACTGATACCTGCTACAACACAGATGAACCTCGAAAACACTATGCTAAGTGAAAGAAGTCAGTCACAAAAAGACCACACCATATTGTATGATTCCGTTTATATGGAATGTCCCAAATAGGAAAATCCATAGAGACAGAAAGTAGACAAGTGGTTGCCAGGGGCCAGGGGGAGGGGAGAATGGGCAGTGATTGTGAGTGGGTCCAGAGTTTCTTTTAGGGGGGACTAAAATGTTCTAAAATTAGATCATGGTGATGGTTGTACAACTCTGTGGATATACTAAAAACCATCGAATTGCACACTTTAAATGGGTAAATTGTATGTGGATTATATCTCAGTAAAGCTGTTATAAAAATAGAAGTGCATTGAGGACAGGCCCATCATGTCTCCAGCAGCGGGCACCGGCTAAACAGTGTGTGTCTGTGCATGGTCTTTGGTAAATTAGAGGAGGAGGGAACCCCGGAGCCCCGGGCCGAGAGTGGCCCACGTCCCAGCACAAGGGCCACCTCATCACCCGGATCCAGAGCGTTCATTTTACAGTCTGTGTGAAGTGTGTCCCCTGGAGTTAAGCAGCGGGTGGCCCGGCCAGCACCCTGAGGAACCCATGTGTACTGGGTTTTTTCCCTGTTGGGTGGATGTCCCAGACCCCTTCCATTCCCTCTGTGGCCTGCCCTTGACCTGGAGCTCTGCTGGGAGGGATGGCCAGCTTGGGTGGGGGGTGGACTTGGGCTCAGGGACATCAAGCCAGGACTCTTGCTTGATAGGTCTTGACTCTCACTCAGGAGCCTGGAGTAGCCCCTGATGGAGCAGAGAATTCTGTTGTCTGTTGCAGTGTCTGAGGGGGGCTCGGGTGGGAATGGAGGTCCGGTGGCCGTGCTCTGGCAGGGGCACTATGCCCCACAGGTCCCCATGGTGCTGAGTGCTGGTGGTGGGTTGGGGCCTGGGCCCACGGCCTCACTCCTCTTCATCCTCACTTCCTCAGCGACAGTGCATCCAGCAACCCGAAGACCCCAGAGGGCGGACACTCTTCTCAGGAGATAAAGTCCGAGACCTCATCCAATCCCAGCTCTCCGGAAATCTGCCCCAGCAAGGAGAAGTAAGAGAGTGTTGGTCGTTGCGGGGGCTGGCTTTAGCCACCTGGGGCCCGGGAATATGTGCTTTGCTCCAGGCAAGCTGAGAGTCGGCGTCTCTTGCCTTGGGAACCCTCCGGAACACAAAAGTCCACCGGCAGGTGCACGCGGGGGGCTGCTGGTGGGCGAGCTCAGGCCTGCTGGGCCTGCCTCGTCCTCAGTCCCGGGAGGGCCGTGGCGGGGGTCTCGGTGTGTGACCAGGGCCTGCCTTCCTGTTGCCCGCAGGCCCTTCATAAAGCTGAAGGAGAATGGCCGAGCCAACATCTCCCGCTCCTCCTCCAGCACAAGCAGCTTCAGCAGCACGGCAGGGGAGGGCGAGGTCATGGAGGAGTGTGACAGTGGGGTAGGTGTGGCCCCGTCCAACCCTGGGGAGCAGGGGGGGCACCCTGGGCCCAGCCAGACACCGCTCTGTGCATCAACATAGCTACTGTGGGCAGAGCCCCGTGCAGGCTCTGCAGGCAAAAGGAGACGCGTGGAAACAGGAGAGGGCCCAGTCGGCCATCGCCACCCTCTGGGAGCAGTGGTTCAGTGGAGGGGCGCAGGGTCCTCCCTCAGAGTGACAGACGAGCAGCAGCAGGGGTCAGAGGCCAGACCGAACGGTGCCCCTGCCGTGGGGTTTCCAGCTGGAGGGGGGAAGGCTCAGCCCTCTCTGTGGGGCTGGGTCAGGGCTACCTCCTGGGGGACGGGGGGAGAGGTTGGAATCGGGGGTGAAGGCAGCAGAAGGAAAGAGCAGGTCCAAGTGGGGAGTGAGAGGCAGTGGCTGCCCGGGGTGGGACCGGGGGGAGCGGACGGCTGCCTGTCTCAGGCTGCGGGGGTGGAGCTGCGTCACTCGCCCAGCCTCTCTCCCCAGAGCAGCCAGCCGTCCACAACCTCTCCCTTCAAGCAGGAGGTGTTTGTCTACAGCCCGTCCCCAAGCAGCGAGAGCCCCAGCCTGGCGGCAGCCGCCACCCCCATCATCATGAGCCGGAGTCCGACAGGTCAGTGGCATCTCGTGGGCGGTGTGTGCCGTGTGGCCAGCGGAGGCGGGGCTGTGGCCTGACCGTTGTTGGTGGGGCACGTGCCCCAGGCACACGGAACTGGCCCGTTTCTATTTCGGCCCCAAAGTATTAGGGCCTCCGGCGCTGCCAGCTCACCGCATCGGTTCATCACCCTTCAGAGGCCTGTGTTCTCATCCCCTCCTTACTCGTGGGGAAACTGAGGCTCAGAGAGTTCAGTGATTTGCCAGGGGAGCTGGGCTTGTGTGATTGGAAAGCTGAGGCTCTTTGCCTGACCTCTCGCCTCACCCCATCACCGACCCAGGGCCCCTCTGTCCCAGCGACCATCCTGATAATACGGAGATAAGGGGTGGGAGGAGTGTTGCAGGCGGACAGAACAGCACTAGAAAGGCCTGGGGGGAATCCAGAGACTGTGTTCCGGACCCGCACGTGGTTCAGTGCGGCTGGAGTGCACGGAGGGGACAAGTGAGAGAGGAGACAGTGGTTAGGACAACAGGCTGGGGCTGCCACGGGGACCCTGGTGAGGATTTTGCATTATCCTGCCAGCAGTGGAAGCCGTTGGAGGGCCTTCAGTCTTTGAAGGTCCTTTAAGTATAGAAGCGCCATCCGAAGGAGAGAGACCGTTTTGGCGGCTGCAGCTGGCTGAGCAGAAAGGATTGGTGGGGAGTGGGCACAGGGAGGGAGAGCAGTGAGGGGTCACAGTGGCTGGTGAGGGGTGACAGGGCCATGGATCTGGGGGGCTATCTGGGGCAGTGGGAGAAGGATGCGGATTCAAGGGATGTACAGGCTCACTAGTGGGGGTTCAAGGAAGGCAAGGAGTCCGGGCCTTTCAGGGTTCTGTGATCCCTGCAGTCGGGCAGAGAAGGAGGAGCCAGCTCTGGGGAGAGGGCGAGGGGTTGGAGCCCAAGGGGCGTCCAAGCGGACATGTGCTGTAGGCACCACTGGGTGTTGGGGGTGCCTGTAAATCAGAGCCTTGGTCCTTCCCTCGAGGAGGGCAGCATAGTGTGGGGCAGGACTCTGGAGCCTGGGTCCAAATCCTGGATCTTCCACTTACTAGTGATGTGCCAATGGGCAGGTTACTGAGTCTTTCAGTGCCTCAGTTTCCCCAAGTGAAAAATGGAGAGAGGGGACTAGTTTCTACCTCGTATGGTTGGTTGTGTGAAGAGTAAAAGAGAGACTTATAAGAGACTTAGAACTGTTAACCTAAGTATTTGTTAAACAACGAGAATAAAACAGTAGTGTAATCAGTGGTTCTCAACTGGGGCGACGTTGCCCCCCAGGGCACGTTTGGCAGTGTCTGGAGGATTTTTGATTTGCATGATTGTGGGACGGGAGGGTGCTGCTGGCATCTAGTGGGCAGAGGTCAGGGATACTGCTAAGCATCCTACGGTGTACAGGGCAGTCCCCACGACAAAGGATTACCTGGCCCAAAATGTCAGGCTGAGGTTGAGGAGCTCTAATCGAAATGATAGAAACACAGGGCCAGTGGGCCCACAGGGTGGTTTAAGCCACAGTGCTTCTGGGGTTCTCATGGTGAAGGAATGTTGGCAAAAGGCGACATGTGATGTTGGGGATAAGGGGAAGGCCTGGTTCACAAGCAAACAATCGCTTGTGTAGTGCGGCAACCCCCCACCCCCTGCCGTGCCTGGGCAGCTGTGGAGCTGGGTTCTAATCCTGGTGCACCATTGGCAGCCCCACCTCTCTGAACCTCAGTTTCCTCATCTGTAAAGTGGGGTAGTAATACAAATTCCCTGGTTGTTTTTTTTTTAACAAGGCTTAATTAAATACTGAAGGAATGAATGAATCTATAATCAAGACTGGATCTGACTTGGTATTAAATAAATATCAAAATAAATAAGGTTTCAAGTAAAAGGAGGTTTAGAGTATGACTTGCTGAAGATCACCCAGGGCAGAAGGGGACCTACAACGGGTCTGTAACACCTGCCCAGTGCTTATTGCGACCCCACTGCCTATGGAGTATTTAACCCTGAGGAGCTGCCTCTTACCCACAGCCCCACAGGAGTTATGCTTTGTACCCGCAGGACCACGGTGGGTTTGCGGAGATCTGGAAACCTGTTTTAGGGGGAGAGACAGGGCCGAGGAGAGGGAGATGGCTGGGAGGGCCTGACATCTGATCCTCCATAATCTCTGATGCCCTGGTTGTTGGTCATTTCACACCTGGGCTCCCTGGGGCCCTGAGGGGGGCTGGTGGGTCACACCGAGAGGTGATCATAGTGCTGAGTGGAACCCTTGAATATGAAGCATCAGGACTAAGTCAGCAGCCTCCAGGTGGAGTGTACTGAGCTGTAGATTCTCTCAGCCAGAGGAAAATCAGAAAGCCAAGTGGCCCCCCCGGCCAGTGGTGTGCTGGTAAAAATGTTTGACAACTGGCTCTCCCACCATACACATACACACACACACACACACGCACGCACGCACACATGTTATGTGTTTACTGTAAATTTTACTGATATAAAGGATCTGAAGCACACAATTTATAAATAATGATAAAATATACAATATTCTTTTTTTTTAACATCTTTATTGGAGTATAATTGCTTTACAATGGTGTGTTAGTTTCTGCTTTATAACAAATGTCCATTGACAGATGAATGGATAAAGAAGATGTGGCACATATATACAATGGAATATTACTCAGCCATAAAAAGAAACAAAATTGAGTTATTTGTAGTGAGGTGGATGGACCTAGAGTCTGTCATACAGAGTGAAGTAAGTCAGAAAGAGAAAAACAAATACCGTATGCTAACACGTATATATGGAATCTTAAAAAAAAAAAAAAATGGTTATGAAGAACCTAGGGGCAGGACAGGAATAATGACGCAGATGTAGAGAATGGACTTGAGGACACAGGGAGGGGGAAGGGTAAGCTGGGACGAAATATACAATATTCTTTACTATAAATCGACAGAGCCAACTGATTCTCACAAAGCACCTTTACTGATATTTGCCCAACCTTTGTATCCGTAGACACCGTAAGGTTCCAAATGACGGACAAGTATAGTTCCGACATGAATGATGACTGATATTATTTTTTCAGTGATGTGAGCAACTTCTTTGCTGAATCAGATAATAGTTTTCAAATACTGGAAGAGTATTTTCTCAGTTTTTTGTGCCATTCACAATGTAATGGCTATAGACAAACACATTTTCAAGTCTAATCTATATTATTAACGTTTTCTCCATGAGTTTCTTAAGTCTAGACAAGAAAACAATTATTCAAGCTCTGATTTATAGTTTGCTGATTTCTCTGGTGCGAATACTCCTGGCTGACCTCAAGCGCCCATTGTGACATGGAGTTGGGAAGAACTACCGGACAGATATAATAGACGTAAATAACCTTAGGAGAATAAATAATAGTAAAATGTAGTGAAATAACTAGGAAATGATAACTTCTGAGTATTTATTACCTTTGGGGAATATAATTTGTTTAATTGTAAGCTTATATAATTAAAAAAAAATAACTATGTGTAACAACCAGCTCACATTTCTGAAAATTTGAGAGTTGGCTCTCGTGAATCGGTGCAGGTCAGCTAAAGTGCCTAGTGGAGAGGAGGCCCCCCTTCTCCTGGCCTCCGTATCCAGCCCCCACCCTGAAGCCCCAGTGACCTCTGCAGCCCCACCTCCTCTCAAGGGCTTCCTTCTTTTTCCTAGACGTCAAAAGCAGAAACTCCCCGAGGTCAAACCTGAAATTCCGCTTTGATAAGCTCAGCCATGCCAGCTCCAGTGCGGTGAGGATCTAGGGGTGTGAGGGTAGCTGGGGGAGCTTCCCACCTCCCATGCTCCAGCCTCGGCCATCCTTCCTGGGGGTGGAGGAAGAGGGCGCCTCACACCTCACATGGGGGGAGGGGGGGAGAAGCCCTGGTCAGATCTGGGGGTGCCGTTGGTTTCCGCACGGTGCAGGCACCAGCCTGGGGCTCGCCAGCCACCGTGGCCACGCTTCCTGTGTTAGAGCCACACCCTTGGACACAGGCAGGTTCCAGTTGGGAACTGTTGCTCCTGGGGTCTCATGTCCCTTCCCGGGCTCTCCAGAGAGCTGAGCACTGAATATACAGAAGCTGTAGTTGGTGGGGATTATGTTGTCTAGTTATTTAAAACTCTCATATGGATTTTTCTTGAAACAGGGTCACTAATGTGAAAGAGGAGTCCTTCGCTTGTCAAAGGTGGGTCAGGTGTTAGTCCTGCTGTGGCCACAAGGGAGGGTGTGTTACTAAGATTGGGGCACTTGTGGCCTGATAGTGTGAGAATGGCCAGAGAGATCCTGACCAGCGGGTGGGCTAGTCACCTCTTCCCTGGAGCCTCTGTGATGGGGCCCAGCTCTAGATGGGGAAGAGGGCAGATGGTCTCGGGTGCCGATGGGAAGGTTTGCCTGATAGGATTGGGCCAGACTCGCTGAGTGGGTCTCCCTTCCCCACAGGAGCTTGTTGCAGCAGGCAGAGGGCAGTAGCCCAGAGCCCTCCTTCCTCACTTGGCCCCCTTGCCTCCCTGTTTTGGCAGCCTTTCCCTCCTTGTGTCTTTGGCCAGGGCTCTGGGCTGAGATGTGTCCTCCTTGTGCGTCCAGAGATGCTCTGGTCCCCTAAACATTGTTCGGGATGAGCCCAGGGAGGACCCTGCTCCCAGCCCCCAGCCAGGGGTGCATGAGGTTTACAGCAGAGCAGGGCATGGGTCCAGCACTCCACCACCAAGGCCTGGCCTCCTGCTACGGCAGTCACTAGAGACCTTTCTGACTTCCCAGCCCTCTCCCTGCCATGGGGCTCCCAGGGGTGTGAGTCACATTTGGAACCAAGGGGAGGGGCACAGCTGAGCCCACGTTATGTAACCCTGATCTATGTAAATGGGAATGTTGACACTCACTCCAACTCCCATCATGTACTTCAGATGTCTGGTTCACCAAAGTAATGTTTATGCCCAACTTCTCGGGCTGTAGAAAGTCTGCACCCTTGTATTTGGCAGCCTCTCGTCCTAAGCATGTGTAGCCATGGGCACATATGTCTCCTTCTCTTCCTTTACCTACTATTTGGTCATCATCTCCCTTCTCCTTGTTTCTTCCAGGGAAGCCCAATTCTGTCTTGGAGAAGGCTCCTATTCCAGCAGTTTGGGGGTGCCGTCCACTACTCTGACTGTCACAGGCCTGCTTTTCCACTGGTCACCTGCCCACCAGACCAGCTGTCTGTCCCAGTGTCCTGACCTGGCCACAGCCTTGCCCATCCCTGCCAGCACCTCCCCCTCTCTGGACAAGGCCTCATTCCTCCAGGCTCCCCCTGCTCCTGACCGCCTGATGTGATGTGTGTCTGGGTCATTTGTCATCTTGTTCTGTCTGCAGGGGAGCGAGTTGGGCAAGGGGGGATCTGGGTACCGGTCAGAGTCCAGAGAAGTAGAGAGAGTGGTGAGGTGGGCAGCAGAGACTGACAGCAGGATGCTGCACCCAGGCAGGGGCAGCGCCGTGTCCTGGACACGGCAGGAAGGAGGCTGTAGCCACAGCAAATGCATTTAGTGGTGGTGGAGGGACCATTTTTCCAGGAACCCAGATTTGTAGCCATCCTCGAAGGTGTCCTGATAGAAGTCGGTTCTGCCGCTCCCACGTGTCTGGAGATCCCAAACTTCTATTTGCTTCTGTGCTGGGAGTTTCTTATCCATCTGCTGACATCAGGCCCAGGTTGCCTCTGTCCCTGCTGCCTGTGTATCTTGAGCCACGAGGCCGGTTGAAGCTGAGCCCCGGCTGGGGGTGTGCGGGAGCGGGCGCCGGGTTCTTCCTGGACGTCCTCATTTCCCACAGGCTCCTGATGTGGTGGCTGTGGGAGAAGCCATCAGTCTCTCCCCTCTGAGCAGACGCTTTTCCCTTGAAGGGGTGGGCAACGGGAGCGGGAAGGCATTCAGGGAGAGCCAGCAGCAAGTCCCGGGCACTTGGCCAAGGAAAACCTCAGGGCCCAGGGCTACGCCGGGATCCAGGTCTCTGCCGGTGGTGGAGGTTCGTGGGAGGCGTAGAGAGTTACTTCAGCCCACCCACTTAGGCGGGAGTCCGAGAGAGGGGTAGGTGGGCCCCCTAAGAAACAGACCTGAGAAATGGCCTCTACCCTCTGTTTGCTAATGGGGGTGCTCTGGGCAGGATCTGAAATGTGAGGGACAACTGGTCAGGTTGGTTGGGCCATGTGTGGGTGTAGCTCTTAGGTGTGGGAAGGGGTGGTGTTTATGTGTCTGGCCTCTGCGGGGGGCCCAGTGCTCTGGGGGGCTCTTTCCGGCTACCAAGCCTTTTGGTCCTAGCAGGGCTTGATCCCTCCACCCCACTACCCCTAAGTCCTCCTCTTCCCCTCTCCAGCCACAAGAAGTCTGTAGGCATTTGTCACATCGGTGGGATTCCTGCAACCTGGGTCCCAGCTGGGTGCAGTTCAGACACTGCCTGTCACCTGCACCCTCAGCCAGAGCCACCTTTGCTGGGCTGAGCCAGCTCGCTCTCTGAGAAGCGGCCCCTCCTCCCTTCTCACCCATCTGAGTCTGCAGTGCGGCAGGTCATTTCTGCTGACTGGCCGTGGTGGGGTTTAAGGCGAGGTATCCTCCAAGTTAAACAGAGTCTGAAGAGCAGACCCTTGAGGTGCTACAGCTCCAAGTGTGCATGGGGCCTTAGTGACTCAGGGCTGCCAGGGTGACACAGGCTGGGCACCTGCTTTACTGAGCAGAGGACAAGGATTTCCAACCAAATGCTTTATTTGCATTGGGATCTGGGCCTATTCCCAAGGCAAGACATATAAATGTTACGCTTGTTTTTGACTGATGTGACAATTTCCCTGTTGCTTTTGCTTTTAGAGCAAAACTTTGATCCTTCATCCCCCAACTCACGTGGACTTTGTGGGATCCTATTTACAGGCTGGGTGGACCTCTTCCCTCATGCTAGAAATGTGTTTACTTAAAGTACTAGTCCAGTAAGATTTATTCTAGTTAGAAGGTCAACAAATGTCTGTTTAGCTTTTATTAAAAATCCCTGTAGCGGCACCCACTGCTAGGCCTGCGGATTCTGGCAGCGTTCTGTTGGCTGGGTTTCTGAAGGAACTTGAAAGGTCAAACTGTATTTCTTTAAAAACTGTTCCAGGTTCTGGCTCGCTTCTCTGGGTAGCTGGTATTTACAGCTGCCTGCTGGTTGAGCTGTGCTGTGTTTGTCGTGGTCTGGGGGTCCTCTGGGGTTTTTAGGTTGTCTCCATTCTGTCCTACTTGAGAACCTTATAGCCACCTTCCCCCACTGCTCTGGCTGCTCTCCCTGCAGGCCCCACCTCCTGGGAGGGCTTTGCCCCCTGCCTCTGAGCCAGTGGCCAGGATGGCTGGGTGTGTCCAGAGAAACTGAGAGGCGTAGGTGGGCCCCCTAAGAAACAGACCTGAGAAGTGGCCTCTACCCTCTGTTTGCTAATGGGGATGCTCTGGGCAGGATCTGAAATGTCCCTCCCTCTGGGTCCTGCCTCACCACATCTAGAAAGTTCATTCTGGTCATTCTGGCTTCCAGACCAGCCCCCGTGAAGTCCCAGGGCTGAGGGGGAGGGGGAGAACAAGGACAGGACAGTCTCCCTTTGCCCCTCTGGACCATGGGACAGGCAGCTTGGGTTTCTGGAGGCTGCTTTTCCACCCCCCTCTTGCATCTGCTTTGCTCCAAAATGTCTTTCCTTTTATTGCCCCATCCAGTCTTGGGGCTCAAAGGTTGCTCAGGCCTCATCAGACCTTGTGACTAGACTCATCCTGATGGTGCTCTTGCTGGTATTTGAGGTGTCCCATAGGAGAAGTGTTTCCTGGACGTATCTCTGGCTCTGGGACCTGCCTGACTCACGGAAGAAACTATACTTTTCAGGCTCTGTCGGGCATCCATATGCCTCTGCTGAGTTGATGCTTAAAAACAGATGCAGAAAGAGCTAGAGAGAGAAGGTCTTAGCTAGAGTTTCTGTCTGTGCTAATGAATGGAAATGGTGTTTTGGGAAAAATATTCTGTGGTTCAGCCTTGTCAGCTTCATCTCCATGTCCAAGCCTTCCGGGCCCCTTCTTAGCATCTAATCCGACCGTGTCACCTTCCAGATGAGAAACTTCAGCTCCAGTGAAGGGAAAACAACTTGCTTGAGGTCACATAGCCAGCTGGTGACAAAGCTGGGATGAGAACCCACAACCAGGGCCCTTTCTTTGGCACCACCTATGGGGTTGGTGGAACAAGTGATTGCATTTACTGCATTTGGAGAAGCCAGTGAGCGGGTGCCTCGGCACTGGCTGGGAGGTGTCAGCAGCCAAGGGTGCTGGTGGGCCTCAGTCTCTGTTCTTTTCATCAGGAGGGTTGTTCCCTGGGATTTTTTAGTGAGAGCCGTGCGGTTTTGGCTGCGGCTTCGGCAAAGAAAACAAAGAGGGAAAGAGATTCCCAGGGACTGTTCCTCGGTGACATCAGTTCTTCAACCCTTGTCTGTAATGGGGGTGGAGACCAGGGGAGAGATGCAGTTAACCAAACCTCGCTTTCCCCTTTTTAAGTTAAGGAGAAAAGTGGTAAAAGAAAACTCTTTGACTCTCCCTGATCCTTAAACAAAGGTGGTCAATAAAAACCTAGGCTCAAGGGACGAGAGCCGGTTTCATGTTCCTACCCTAACTGTTTAAGGTGCCAACTCAAACACTACCTTCATTCAATTCTGAGTCAACAGAGACAGGTCTGTTGCGGGGGAATGATCAGGGTTCAAGTAGATCTTATGGCTACCCGTGGCCGGCAGGGACCCCACAGGTCCTCCCCCAGACACCAGGTACCCCTCACTCAGAGGCAGGGTGAGTCAGCAGTTTGCCAGGGCTGTCCCTGCAGCCTGGGGGCCCGGCTGGGACATTTTGCTAGCCTCTGATGGCTGTTTTACCACCAGTTCCTTACCCACTGCCATCCCACAGCTCCCTCCTTTCAGCTTTGGGAGAAAACCCCCACTAAGGCCAAGGACAGAAGAGCCCTGCCTGGTGAGAGACTCTTGGGGGCAGGGGCACTGTCCTGTGCCTTATCAGCCCCAGGGGGAGGGTGTTTGGCTGGAAGACTGGAATTTAAATGCCGTCGTTTCTGATTTTGTGACATTTCTGCTTGGAAGTGTCAATCCCCCCTTCCCGCTCCTTAGCATGTGTGCCAGCTCTCCCCTGTCCTGGGCATTGGCTTTCCACGCTCCAGCCTGGGCAGTGCTGCTGTTTAAGTGTGAAGAGATTCCTCTGTGTGCTAGAACCTGCAAAGTGTAGCTTGGAAATGATGATGACTTTTCTGTCTTTCCTCTTCGAGAGGAGGTGATTCATAGACCCCCGACTGCGTATGTAATGTAAATAGTGTACATTTAATTTATTGCTATGGTAGCACATTGTACTTGTTAATGTATAAAACAAATTCTGAAAGGTTGACAAATGTATATTTTGTTGCTTAAATGTGTCTTTGCAGAAATTGACAATAAATACGATATTTTGTGTCCATCAGAGTTCAGACTTCTTTGCTTGGGATCCCAGTCCTGAGCATCGCCTTTCAGGTCACCAGAGGTTGAATCCATATTCCCACGGGCTGCATCTGGCCTGTAGATGTGTTTATCAAGAATCCTCCCCACTCTGACCACCCACCCCCCGCAGTCTTCATCCTCGATATCCAGTCAAGTTGCTCTTCCCTCACCCTTGCTAGCTAACCAAGTTCCTGTTAATAATTTTCCATCCAATTCCTCACCCTGCCATGGGCTAGAAATCCCCATTTGTCCCTGTTGTATTTGGAGTTGAGTTCAATCTCTCTCCTCTATCACAGTAACCTCAGATAAAGTCTTCCTTGCCTTTTGAACTCTGGGGCAATTTTTCTTTGACAGGTAGCTAACTGCTCCCCTGCCCCAGCCCCTCTTTCTCGTCTACACGTCCACACCAGTGTTGGATGGGGGAAGAGGGAGGCAGAAGACAGGAATAAGACATTTATTAGGCAAAAGGCCTGTGGAAAAAAATGGGGAGGGAGCTGAAGAAAGCTGAAGAGCTGTCAGACTGCGATGCAGGTCTGACCCCGAGTGAAGGAGAGATGGGAGGAAGCAAGGTGGGGTGGAGGCATCTTTTGATGTCAGTTCATTTCTAAGAAAATTCTAAGCAAGATGATTGCGGAGCCCCCTAGCCAAAGTCACTCCCCAGAGGAGTCCTGCGTATCACAAGAATGAGTCTAAAATCACTATCCCTGCCACACCCAGGCATTGGGTGGGAGCAAGCCTGTGGGAAGTCTGGCTTTGATGCCAACCATGGAATACAGAGATGGCTCTCTCAGAATGCAGCAGCTGGGACCGTTGGTCAGTGATGCCCCCTGCAGCTGGAGACTGGAGAGGCACATTCTCGTGGTCACCATATAAACTCGCCCCAGTTTTGGTTGGTTACAATTTCCCCTTATTTGTGGATAGGGCCACCTTAGCACAGGGGGTGGTTATAGCTTCCTTTCTCTTGGTTCTCTCTGCCTCTCTGTCTGATATAAATCCTCCGTTGGTTCCTTGTGCTTGGCAGGCATTCAAATGCTGCTGTTTTGTCATAAAGTCCCCATGATGAGAGAAATCTACACGCAGCCTTTGCTTAATGGTGTAAGAATTTCAAGCTCTGCTACCTTCTTGGTGTTCACTCATCTCTCAGGATGGTCCCTTATCCTCACCACCCACGCAGGTACCAATGTCTGCTGCTCTGTGCCATATCCTAGCACTCTTTCTCTTCATTTAGCATTTACCTTCTCCTTTCTCCAGACCCTAGCAGTGACAGGCGGTCTTGGCAATGTTAAGACAATCACCATACTTTGACTCATTGGAGGATATGTTTGTAGGACACTCAATCTTGTAGGAATAGAGAGGGACAAGCCAAATGCTCTCCTTCTTTCATGGAGCCAGTCCCCCCACCACCCCTTATATCGCCTGGGGAATGAAGTAGGGTGTTGGTTTTATTGCTGGTTCTAATGAAATGGTACCTCTCTGCAAGCCTGGAGGGGCTCCATGGCTGGCTCCAGCGACCCAATGATTCTCTGAATTTGCAGTGTGGACTTGGTGGGTCACTGCTATGGCTGATTCAAACATCTGCCCTCAAACATTTAATGGTACCCCTGTGCTGCCATGGCAGACGCTGTGTATGGGAACCAGAGTGAAGTTCCAGAGAGAAACTCTGAGACGTAGTTATGACACCTAAGGGCAGTGATCCTCCACAGGGTACCCCCCAGTCTCCATTTCTTCAGGCAGAGATAATACCTGTTGGGAGTATCAGGGTGTGGAAAAACCTTGTAGAAGGTCATCCCCACTTCAGACCAGCTCCCTCTACTCTCAGAACAGAAAATTGCTCTCATCTGGGGATGGCTTCTTAAGCATTTTTGCTTTAGGGTGCATAAAAATCATCTGGAGAGATTGTTAAAATGCACATTTCAGGCACCATTCCAGAGGTTAGAATTCGATTGGGCTGGGTGGGTCCCAGGAATCTGCATTTTTAATGAGCACATGAAGAATTCTGATGCAGTCTTTCACTTTGGGAACCACTGATCCAGTTTGTAGTCTCTATATATGTCCCTCTCCTATTACAATAGCCTCAGGCCCAGTGAGAAAGGGATAGGGAACAGTGAAGGTGTGAGGGGTTTGAGAGATGCCAGTCCCCCACCTAAGGGGACTGTCATTATCATTATCACAAATGTGGGAGAAATGTCTGTCCCAGCAAGACACAAGCTCTTACAGGAAAATGAAAGGGAATCACTAGAGAGAACAGAATAGAGAAAGATAAATAAAACATGAAACTTGTAAGGAATAGCTTAAGATGAAAATGCATTATGGCTGCATGAATGACCAGGGCATCTTGTAATAAGAAACACTGGGAGAAAAGATGAGGTCACGCATGAAGCAGAGAGAAGGAATTTGGTGAAAAGAAAAGAAAAAAAAAAATCAGATCCTAAGAATTAAAAATTAAAATACAGCTAGAGCCTCTTTCTCCAATCCGAAACACATTATCAGATGAGAGATATGATGTGAGACTTCAGAAACCCACTGGCAATCTAAGAAGAAAACAGCTGCTGGAAAGGGCTGAAGACAGCACCCCTGGGTGACGTGTTCCCGGTCACTAAGGATGTTAGAGGCAAAGTAATCTAGTAACTCCAGTAGGTAAACAAAAGGATGTGGTTGATGAATGGACTCCATCAAGGGGAATAATAACACGAAACAGCCCGTATAAAAGAACGAGCAGAAACAAGTTGCCACATAAATGGCTCCACACGAAGACATACGAATGAATGATTAGACAGACATAAGTGAGACTGTGTTACAGAAAAATGCAGACACTTCATGAGAAAGACTGTAGAAAACGTGCTTGAATTATTAGATCGGATGAATTTTACGAATCACCTATAAGACATTATATTAACAGTTTTAAAAAATATAAGAGTAACAGCGAAGTCTTCATAGCCTTGCTCTAAAATATCAGTTGGTAGGTTTTACAAGAACTTACCACTAATAAGGAATCTGAGGAAAAATCCAGGGAAAATAGACAACAAAGCCCAGATGAAATCCAGCTATGCCACTTAGTATAATAGTGAATGTAATGGAAAAGGATTTTAACTTGTTTAATTATAGAATTTTCTTTTTTTTTTGGCTGCACCATGTGGCTTGCGGGATCTTAGTTCCCCAACCAGGGATCTAACCCAGGCCCATGGCAATGACAGCACCAAGTCATAACCACTGGACGGCTAGGGAATTCACTAGAATTTTCTACTAAGGAAGAGAGTTTCCAAAAACTAGAAAGGATAAATTTCCAGCAGATACTAAGAACTGGAATCTATTACAAGGATTCAGCAATGATAAAATTATTATCTAAGATTTTAATTCAGTGACTAATTAATGCTAGCCCATGTTGACTAGGACGACTTTGCGGAGCGTGAAGCCAGTTCAAACTAGTTTAAGATGACAAAAAAGGAGGCATTTATTAAAAAGAGACGGGGTCTATACAAAAAATAGATAAGCAACAGAATTTACTGTATAGCACAGGGAACTATATTCAATATCTTGTAATAATCTATAACAGAAAATAATCTGAAAAAAAAAACTGCATCAATTTGCTGTATGCCTGAAACTAATATTGTAAATCAACTATACGTCATTTAAAAAATGAGAAAAAAAATAGACATGTGATGTCTCCTAGATTCAAAAAACAGGGATGTAGCTGGGCCACCAGAAGGACAGCAAAGGCCATCAGACCTTATGCCTCTCACCTCTCCTTTCTGCATTTCTCTGTGCTTCTCCGTTATTTTTCTTTCTATTGGGTTGTCGGTCTCTTCCTTATGAATATGTGATGGCTTTTTGTTTAGCTTTATTCTCTCTCTGAAGACTAGCTAAGCTGGTCTCAGCACCATTTTCCCTTCACTGCCTAGACCTGGAAATGATTGGGGTCCTTGAAATGTTTCCTTTGCCAGCTGGCACAATGTTAAGCTTTGTCAGTGGAGGGTGCAAGAGAGACATTGCAAAAAGAAAGGAGTTGTGTTTCTGGTACTCCTGTGCAGGCACGGCAATCTCTCAAGCCTCGCGTGGAAAACCCTTGGAGCACAGGTGTAAGCGGTGGCTCCAGGCCATTTGCGATTTCTCCTCATAAAGAGCTGTCTCCCTGTCTGAGGTAGAGCGCTGGCAATCTGGCGATTTTCCTCAGGGTGCGGTCTCTCTGTCTGAGGTGGAGAACTGGCCATCGGGCACTTCTCCTCACAGAGCTCTGTCTCTCTGTCACAAAAACTGAGCTGGCCGTCATCCCGAATTTCGCCTCAGAGAACGCTGTTTCTGTCTGAAGAAGTCTGTCGTCTCTCTAGCACTTCACCTTCTAGAGAGCTGTGTCTGACTGAATGGTAGTTCTGAACCTCCGGCCTTTCTCCTCGGAGAGCTCTGTGTCTCTGGGTGAGCTGGAAGTCTGGCCACTGAGCATTTCTTCTCATGAAGGGCTGTCTTTTTGTTTGCTAAAGCAAACCAACCATCTAGCATTTCTCCTCTGTCAGCAGCGTCTGTTTTTCAAGGAAGAGTTTTGAGTCTTCGGCCCTTCACCATACAGAGAGCTGTCTTCATGTCTGAATAAGAGAGCTGGATATCTCTTTTCTCCTCAGAGTATTTTCTGTCTGTCTAAAGAAGGCCAGCCATTCAGGATTTCTCCTCATAAAGAGCTGTCTCGCTTTCTGAGGTAGAGTGTGGGCAATCTGGAGATTCTACTCAGAGTGTGTGGTCTCTCTGTCTGAGGAGAAGAACTGCCTATCGGGCATTCTCCTCACAGAGCTCTGTTTCTCTCTCGGAAGAAGTGAGCTGGCCATCCTGAATTTCACCTCACGGAGGCCTGTGTCTGTCTGAAGAAGCCTGGATCTGCCAGCAGTTCACCTTCTAGAGAGCTGTCTCTGACAGGATGGCAGCTCCGAGCCACCTGCCCTTCTCCTCAGAGAGCTCTGTGTCTCTGTATGAGCTGGAGGGCTGGGTGCTGGCATGTCCTCACGGAGGGCCGTCTTTCTGTTTGTAAAGCACACTGACCACGAAGCACTTCTGTCGTGTTAGCGCTACCTGTGGAAGGAGGAGGACTCCGCCTCCGGCATTTCACCTCAGAGAGAGCTGTCTCCCCGTCTGAACAAGAGAGCTGGACATGTGTCTTTTCTTCACACAGCTCTGTCTTCTGTCTGAAGAAGATGGCTGGCCATTTGGGATTTCTCCTCGTAAAGAGGTGGCTCCTTTCTGAGGCGGAGCGTTGGCGATCTGGCATTTCTCCTCAGAGTGTGGTCTCTCTTTCTGAGGTGGAGAACGGGCCATCGGGTACTTTTTGTCACAGAGCTCTGTCTCTCTGTCTGAAAAAGGCAGATGGCCGTCAGGAATTTCGCCTCCCAGTGTGCTGTGTTTGTGTGAAGAAGCAGCCTGGCTCTCCAGCACTTCACCTCCTAGAGACCGTCTCGGACTGAGTGGTAGGTCAGAGTTTCTTGTTTTTCTCCTCAGAGAGCTCTCTTTCTCTGTATGAGCCGAGCGCCAGCCTTCGGGCATTTCTCCTCAGAGTGTGTTGTTGCTGCCTGAGCTGGAGACCCCGCTCTCAGGCACTTCTCATCTCAGAGCTCCTTCTCTGTCAGGAAAGGTGAACTGCTCACCCTGAATTTCTCCTCACAGGGCGCTGTGTCTGACTGAAATGAGGTCAGACTCCATGCCATTCTTTTTCCAGCGCGCTCTTTTTTTTGTCTGAGGTGGAGCCCAGATAGCTTGCATTGCGTTCCCTCCAGTGCTGTCTCTCTGTCGGAGGCGGAGTTGTCACCACTCAGGCTATCTCCTCACAGAGCTCTGTCTCTCTGTTAAAAGAGGAGGGTCGACTTCCCGCGATTTCTTTGCATAGGACACTGCCTCTGTGTTGGAGGAGGAGGCCAGCGCTTTGCCATTTCTCCTCCTAGCCAGCTGTCTCTCTGGAAAAGAGTGCCTGCTGGCCCCCCAGCATTTCTCCTCATAGGGGGTTTTCTCTCTGTCTGAAAGAGGGAGCCGGCCGTCCAGAATTTCTCTTCATAGAGCGCTGCCTCTGTCTTAAAAGGAGGGCCGACACTCAGGCATATCACCTCACAGAGCGCCGTTTCTCTTTCTGAAATAGAAGGCTGGCGTTTGTCATTTCTCCTCATTGTGCTCTGTAAAGCAACAATACGCCAATAAAAATTAAAGAATAAAAATAAAAAAGAGGGTCAACCCTTCGGCATTTCTCCTCATAGAGCTCTGTCACTGTGTAGGCCAAGAAGGCGTGGGCGTCCGGCATAATCTCCTCAGGAAGCTCTCTCCCTCTCTCTCTTTCAAGGGGAGTGCCGGCCACCTGGCATTTCTCCTCATAGTGCGCTGTGTTTATTTCTAGGTGCTGGGCTGTCCATCGGGCATTTCTCTTCCTGGAGGGCTGCCTTCCTGGTTCTTCTGCGTGCGCTTCGCAAGCTCTCAAGCCTCACTTGGCAGACCCTTGGAGCGTAGGCGCATGCGTCGGCTCCCGCAGGACCTGGCGCAGGCGCCCAACACGCAGGGCGGTCCGGCTGTGCTCGTCGCGTCCGAGGAGCAGTTCAAGGTGTTCACACCGCCCAAGATGAGCGCCAAGACCAAGTTCAAGCTGACGGCCCACGAGGGCTGCCGTGTGCGCAAGGTGGCCCTGGCCACGTTTGCCAGTGTGGCCTGCGACGACTACGCCGAGACCTGCCTGGCCTGCCTCACCAACCTGGGCGACGTCGTAGTTTTCCCGGCACCGGACGCTTGCAGCGCGCACAGCTTCTCCAGTGCCCGGGGCCTGCGGTGCGCAGCGGCCAGCAGCACCCAGTGGCCGGTGGCTTCTCCCAGCGACAACCTCTTCTTGCACCTGCTGGTTCGTCCCCTCCGGAGTTTGCCGTGAAGTCTGAAACTGGTACCCTCTACGTGGAGGGCAAGGAGAGACCGAAGAAAGAGGCAGACCACTCCAGATTGGTAGGTGCAGGTTTAATAAGCAAGGGAACTTGCTCCCGAGGATTATCTTGGGTGGCCGCGAGAGAAGTAGATCTCTGCACCTGCCTGGCAGAACCTTAAAAGTGTATACAGAGGTCTTAACTCGGTTCAGTCATGTACAGCCAGACCTCTCAGCTACACATTACTATCTCAAGGCCGTGTACCTGAGGCAGCTTCTAGCAGGGAAGGCAGCTGGAGCGGAGGGTGAGGAGCCTCAGATTTCCTGGGTCCAGCTCTTGGGTCTGCCAGTGGTTAGGTCCCCTCGGTGGCCTCCTCCATCTACCCCCTCCTGCCTCCCCCAGTGCCAGGTGGTTTATAGCCGTGTGCCTCCAGTGAAACACTTCCCTGAGAACAGAGGGTGGGTTTCCAGCAAGTTCTGCTGGTGTGGGACCATGGTGACTCCTTTTCTTTTTCCATCGAGTGACCCACGGCCAGCAGGCTCTGGGGCTCAGGCCTAGGGGGAGCCCCTTCCTCAGGCACTAGATCTCAGCCCCAGGGGTTGTGGCTGCTCCTTATTTCTGCTGTTCCTGTATTCTTTAGCGTTCTCTTCACTTCCCAGCAGTCAGTCCCTCATTTCTCCAACCCCCTGTTATAGTTAGTAATTCTTTTTGTTAAACTTTCCTTATTCAGGCTACTGTGTGGTTTCTCTCTCCTGATTGGACCCAGACGGGTAGACCAGGTTTCTTATTTTCTCTGCTAAAAACCTTTCCATAGCACACAAGCCCACATCACTCTCATTTAAGAGTCAGTCCAGGGCCAGTATTTAGTTCTATTGAGTCCCATGAGGGAGAATCTGATTGGCCCAAGAAGGTCAGGTGATAACCTCCTAGTCCAATCAACTAAAGCCAGGGGATTGGGGCATGTGGCCACCACAAAGAGCAGTTAAAGGGTCGTTGGGACCTGGGCGGGTTCCCAGCAGGTGTCTACTACAGAACCCTGTTTATTAAAGATAAATGAGTGTATGGAAACCTGGGACACGCTGATAACCTAAAAATACCTGGCCATTTAATGAATGTGGAAAAATTAATAATGATGCTGGAGAAATATTGATACTATACATGTTCTTACTGACCTTTTTCCTACTGACTTTAAAAAACAGCTTTATTAAGGTATAATTGACAAATAAAAATTGTAGTATATATTTAAGGTATACAACTCAACGTTTTAATATATTTGTATGTTGTGAAATGATCACCACAATCAAGCTAATTAACATTTTTGTGACCTCACATAGTTACCATTTCCTCCTCCGCTCCCTCCTCTTCCTCCTTCTCCTCCTGCTCTTCCACCACCTCCTCCTTCGCTTCCTTCTTCTTTCTCTCCTTCTTCTTCTTGGTGAGATACTTAAGATCCACTCTTAGCAAATTTCAAATACACAGTACAGCACTGTTAACTATATTACTATACTGTACCTTAGATCTCCAGAAGTTATTCAAGCTTCGTACCATTTGACAAATTATCACCTCATTCACTAACCCTCTCCCTACCATCTGGCAACCACCATTATATCTCTGCTTCTGTGAGTTTGAATATTTTATTTTATTGAAGTATAGTTGATTTACAATATTTTATTAGTTTCAGGTATACAACATAGTGATTCGATATTTTTGTAGATTATACTCCATATAAAGTTATTATAAAATATTGGCTATATTCCCTGTGCTGTGCAATATATCCTTGTAGCTTATTTATTTTATACATAGTAGTTTACACCATTTAATCCCCTACCCCTTCCCTCTCCCCACTGGTAACTACTAGTTTGTTCTCTATATCTGTGAGTCTGCTTCTTTTTGTTTCATTCATTCACTTGTTTTATTTTTTTTAGATTCTACATATAAATGAAAACATACAGTATTTGTCTTTCTTTGACTTATTCCACTAAGTGTAATACTTTGCAGGTCTATCTATGTTGTTGCAAATGACAAAATTTCATTCTTTTTTATGGCTGAGTAATATTCCATTGTATATATGTGAATATATATATATATCTCACATCTTCTTTATCTATTGATCTGTTGATAAACACTTAAGTTGCTTCCATATCTTGGCTATTGTACATAATGCTGCTATGAACATGGGGTACATGTATCTTTTTGAATTAGTGTTTTTGTTTTCTTGGATATACATCCAGGCGTGGAATTGTTGGATCATATGTTAGTTCTATTTTTAGTTTTTCAGGGAAACTCCATAGTCTTTTCCATAATGGCTGCACCAATTTACATTCCGACCAACAGTGTACTAGGGTTTGCTTTTCTCCATATCCTCACCAGCATTTGTTATTTGTAATCTTTTTGATGATAGCCATTCTGAGAGGTGTGAGGTGATATCTCATTGTGGTTTTTATTTGCATTTCTCTGATAATTAGTGATGTTGAGCATCTTTTCATGTGCCTGTTGGCCATCTTCTTTGGAAAAATGTCTATTCAGGTCTTCTGCCCATTTTTTAAATGGGTTTTTTTTTTTATATTGAGTTGTATGAACTGTGTATATATTTTGGATATTAACCTCTTATCAGTCATATGATTTGCAAATATTTTCTCCCATTCAGTAGGTTGTCTTTTCATTTTGTCATTGGTTTCCTTTGCTGTGCAAAAGCTTTTAAGTTTAATTAGGTCCCATTTGTTTATTTTTGCTTTTGTTTCCTTTGCCTTAGGAGACAGATCCAAAAAAAAATATTGCTATGATTTATGTCAAAGAGTGTTCTGCCTATGTTTTCTTCTAGGAGTTTTATGGTTTCCGGTCTTACATTTATGTCTTTAATCCATTTTGAGTTTATTTTTGTATTAGTTGTGAGAAAATGTTTTAATTTCATTCTTTCACATGAATTTGACTATTTTAGATTCCACATACAAGTGAGATCATGCAGTATTTGTTTTTCTGCCTCTGGCTTATTTCCGTTAGTATAATGTCTTCCAGGTTCATCCATGTTGTTGCAAATGACAGGATTTCCTTCTTTTTTCAAAAGCCTTAATAATATTGCATTATATATATATACCACATTCTCTTTATCCATTCATCTGTTGATGGACATTTAAGTTGTTTCCATATCTTGGTTATTGTGAATAATGCTGTAGTAAACATGGGAGCGCAGATATCTCTTCAATATTCCGATTTCAGTTCCTCTGGTGATATACCCAGAAATGAGATTGCTGGATCATATAGCAGTTCTATTTTTAATTTTTAAGGAAACTTCATACCGTTTTCCATAATGGCTGTATCAGTTTATATTCCCAACAACTGTGGATAAAATTGGACCCTTATTTCACACCACATAAAAAATCAACTCAAAATGGATTAGACTTAAATGTAACACCTGAAACCTTAAAAACTAATCTAAGAAAACACAGGGAAAAGGCAACAATTATTTTGGGTATGACAGTAAAAGCATAGGCAACAGAAGCAAACAAGTGGGATTACATCAAACTAAAAAGCTGCACAGCAAAGGAAACAATCAACACAGCAAACAGGGAAGCTATCAAATGGGTTTTGTAAGCCACATACCTGATATGATGTAATGTCCAAAATGTATAAGGAATTTATACAACTTAGTATTAAAAAACCAAATAGCCCAATTACAGAATGGGCAAAGGGACCTGAATAAACATTTCTCAGATGAGCAGTTACAAATGGCCGATAGGTACAAGAAAAAGTGCTCAACATGACTGATCATCAGGGAAGTGCAAATCAAAACCACAGTGACCTAGCACCTCATATCTGTTAGGATGGCTCTTACCATAAAGCAAAAGATTACAAGTGTTGGCAGGAATGTGGAGAAAGGGGAACCCTCCCACTGACTTCTAATAATACTACTCTACCCCATTATTTAAATGGTTGCATAGTATTCCATTTCATGTATGTTTGAGTGATTATTTAACCAGTCTTTTGCAACTGCAAGCAGTGCTACAAAGAATATTCTTCTACATAAGTCTTTGTGTTTACAGGCAAGTATATCTACAAGATAAATGCCTGAAGTATTATTGTAACAAGGGGAATGTGCATTTTGCATTTTGATCGGTTCTGCCAAGCTGCCCTTCACACAGCCTACATTAATTTACCACTCTACAAGAACGTATGAAACTACCTTATTTCCCTCACTATCAATAAACTTTTATACTTTTGCCTTTCTGATAGGTGAACTATAATATTACATTATAGTTTTAATTTACATTTTTCAAAACTCATGACTGTCATTGAGCATCTTCCCTATGTTTAAAAGATATTTGCATTTCTTTTTCTGTGAATTGTTAATGCCCTTTGTCATTTTCTCTTGGGTTGTTGGTCTTTTTCATACTGGTTTGATTTTTTAATATTAAGGAAATTAGTCCTTTGGCTAATGTTGGCAGTGTTGCTTCAGTTTGTTCTCATCTTTTTGGCTCCTTTTATGCTGTGCAAAGTTAAAATTTTTTAAGTTTAGTCAAATTTATCAGTTCTATCAGCTAGGAATATATTCAGCTACAGGAAATAAAAAGCCAACTAACAATGGCTTGAAAAGATGGGAGGGGGCTTCCCTGGTGGCGCAGTGGTTGGGAGTCTGCCTGTCAATGCAGGGGACACGGGTTCGAGCCCTGGTCTGGGAGGATCCCACATGCCGCGGAGCAACTGGGCCTGTGAGCCACAATTGCTGAGCCTGCGCGTCTGGAGCCTGTGCTCCGCAACAGGAGAGGCCGCGATAGTGAGAGGCCCGCGCACCGCGATGAAGAGTGGCCCCCACTTGCCGCAACTAGAGAAAGCCCTAGCGCAGAAACGAGGACCCAACACAGCCATAAATAAATAAATAAATAATTTAAAAAAATAAAAATAAAAAGATGGGAGAATATTTGTTACATGCGACATGCTGGGAAAAATTAGGGCATCAGCGGAAAACTGCATTGTCTAGAACACAATGGGTTATCTGATTCTGATTCTATCGGATTTATTTTACAACTTTGTAAGTTTTAGATAACTGATAGCAAAACAAAATAATTCTAGTCTATAGACATACAAATGAATTATGCCCAGTAGAGGGACAACTCTCCTCTACTGTCCCCCTCAATGGAAAAACCAGTTTGTTTGTACATTTCAATATTCCTCATCTAAATATGTATCTGTTCTTTGGACTGTAACACCTTGGCAGTGTTAAAATCTTTAACACAAGTTCATTTTTATAATATATGAGAGCCATGATTTTACCTTACTTTGAAAATTATCTTTTAACAAATATGAAGCCTGAAGGTAGGCAGTTTAGGGGCTCAGTGATGCCATCAGGGAACCAGGGTTTCGCCATTTTTTCTGCCTCACTATCGTTTTTTTAAAAATTAATTAATTAATTTTATTTTTGGCTGCGTTGGGTCTTCGTTGCTGCGTGCAGGCTTTCTCTAGTTGCAGCGAGCAGGGGCTACTCTTTGTTGCGGTGCGTGGGCTTCTCATTGCGGTGGCTTCTCTTGTGGAGCACGGGCTCTAGGCGCGTGGGCTTCAATAGTTGTGGCTCGCAGGCTCAGTAGTTGTGGTGCACAGGCTTAGTTGCTCCGCGGCATGTGGTATCTTCCCCGACCAGGGATCGAACCCGTGTCCCCTGCACTGGCAGGCGGATTCTTTTTTTTTTTTTTTTTTTTAAATATGGTTGAAAGTGTTACTTGTTCAGCATTAATCTACTGCAAATGCATTTTCATCCCCCATGTTTTATTTATTTATTTGTTTATTTTTGGCTGTGTTGGGTCTTCGTTTCTGTGCGAGGGCTTTCTCTAGTTGCGGCGAGCGTGGGCCACTCTTCATCACGGTGCGCGGGCCTCTCACTATCGCGGCCTCTCTTGTTGCCGGAACACAGGCTCCAGACGCGCAGGCTCCGTAGCTGTGGCTCACGGGCCCAGCTGCTCCGCGGCATGTGGGATCTTCCCAGACCAGGGCTTGAACCCGTGTCCCCTGCATTGACAGGCAGATTCTCAACCACTGCGCCACCAGGGAAGTCCCGGCAACCACTTTTAACTCCTTAAGCATTTAACCCCCCTGGTTGTTCCTGCCATATTGTTTGATGATATGCTTATATTGATATTTATTGATCAATTTTAGTATATTTAGTGTCTTTCTCTAAGGACAGATGGAATTAGTTCTCTTAACCCTCCTTCCCTCTTTCATCTCCCCCAAATACAACAGTATTTTCAGTTATGTGAGCAATCAAGGTGTACTAGTCATTATAATGATATAAATTTTGCTCACTATAAAGTATAATTTCATTTTCTTTCTTATACAGCTTTATGTTTTTCCCCAGAGAGAACAGTTACCTCAGTTGTAACTTATCTACTTTCTCATATACAGTCTTATTTCTTTCTTGAAGTCCTATTGAGTTTACTTTTTTCCTGGCAAAAAGCTTTGTCTTTTTGCTCCAGTTTGTCCTGGTTGCTTTCTAGGTTTACCTGTACAACCATTATACTGGGATTTCTGTTTTGCTGCTCTCCTGGGTTAAACCTGTGCTTTTCTGGATCCCATGAACTCCTTGTTCTTGATTTAACCCTTGATTTTGCTGGGGCTGGTACCCCCAGGAGCTTCTTAAGAAAGAATGGAGACAACCTTTTTGAGTCCTTTCATATCTGAAAATGTCTCTATTCTGCCTGTACACTAGATTACCATTTTGGCTGGAAATTCTGGATTGTAAATATTTATTTCCACAGAAATTTGAAGGCATTACTCCACTGTCTTTTAGCTATCAGAATAACCATTCTGATTCTTGAATCAATCAATACAGTTGATTATATTTCTCTTGAAGTGTTTATGATCTTCATATACAATTGATGTGAAATTTCTTTTTTTTTTTTTTTGGCTGCACCATGTGGCACGTGGGAACTTAGTTCCCCGACTAGGGATCGAACGTGTATCCCCTGCATTGGGATCACAGAGTCTTAGCCACTGCGCCAGCAGGGAAGTCCCCTACACTATCCTCTTATTGTTACTAATAGTTTCAATTGACTCTCTTTATGTTTCCAAGTATACATTTATCTCCATATAACAAAAAGTTTGCCTTCCCTTTTCTGGTGAATGGGATCTTCTTTTCCTCCACAACATCTTTTAAGTCTTTGACGCTAGAATATAGGAAAGACATAGCCTTCTTTCCTTTTATTTCTTTCCCTCTTTCTTTCTGTATACCCATACATAACACATTCTGCACACAAATGTATCTTTCTTCCAAATACCTCACTGAATTCTTTAGTTTTTAGTGGATTTTTCAGGTATAAATCATTTTACCTGACATACTGATAGTTTCTTTCTTACTTTTTTCTTTCCAGTTAACTGCCCTGCCCCCTCTAAAGTCTTATAGCTCGGTCAGCCTCTCCAAAACTTTAAATGAAATTGATGAGAGTAGGGGTATTAATATCCGTCTCGACTTTAACAGGAATTCTTCTGGTGTATCACACAGTTTGAGATTCATTGTGGTCTTCCGAGTCTTTATTAAATTAAGGTTTCTTTGAATCCCTAGTTTACTGAGAATTTTTTTGTTTTTAAACTCAGTAACCGATGTTAAATTTATCAGTGCCTTAGTTCGTTTAACGATCTGACTGTTGTCGTTGTGCATTGTTTAAAAAAATGTAATCCTGGACTTAATCTGCTCGTATTTTATTTAGTAACTTTGTATCAAACGCCTTCACAAAGGAGAGAGCCCGGGCAGTGGGAGCGGGCGCCTGGTGCTCGTGGAAAAGAATTACTTAGTTTTAAGGAAGGATAAGAGGGTCCGGGACTATTTGCTCCCCAGTGGACCGGGAGGGTCAGCAGGGACATCCTTTCTTCTGAGCTTGGGGAACACTACAAAGGTTGGAAGCAGATTTTAAGTTTCTAATAATGACGCTGAGATCTCTGCCGGACCGCCACTGGATGGCGCGCGCAACCAGCGGAACCAGCGGAACCAGCGGAACCAGCGGAACCAGCGGGCGTCGCTCCGCGGCGTTTGGGGAAGGATAATTAGAGCGCTCCTCCGAGCTTTTCATTAGCTAGTTCTGCAGGAGTCCCGCCTTTCCGGTCTCCTCATTGGCTGTCGGCCCAGGAGGGGTGTGCGTCTTTGGTCAGCCCTTCGTGGGGTCTTTTTTTTTTTTTTTTTTTTTTTGCATTTCAGTAACTTTATTGAAAGGTATATCCCTTAGTACCAAAACATAATGGTAGTTGGTTAGGTTACCTCTGCCAACTCAAAATTAACACTGATGTATTCAAAATATTGAAATTTATCAGTCTTTTGGGAAAACTGTAAAGTTATCCATAAAACATGGTTTACAAAAGTATAAGATACACCGTGGTTCTTTGGTTTATTTTCCAGTGCGTATCTCCCCATAACATGATGTCAAATTTGGGTACAGCCATCCTGGAGGGATTCAGGCTACACATTCCACTAACTGTTTATAACACTTTAACACAGATCTCCTTAGGTTCACTGAAATCCTGAACACTACCTCAGCAACCTTATAATTATGAAGATGCCTACTTACCTTTCTTAATACTTTCTTTTGGCACAGTAGGGGCAATTAATGAAAGTATATTCTCTCCCTTTTAAGCAAAATTCTAAATTAGAAGCAATGACAGTTTCATAAAAACAGTGCTTAGTAAAAACTTCTGGAGTGTTAAATCAGAAATTTTTCAGAGTGACGTTAATTTGTTTTGAGTTACTACTACAATAAAAACTAATTTTCTTGATGGGACTAGACTGAGACAGTAAATTTTGTATAAAACTTTTAAAATCATGGATATAAACATCACCTGTTTTCTAGAAAAATATTAAAGATAACTTAATATGCTGAAATTAATAGGTCTGTAGTTTTGCTTTATATAAAATGCCCTCAAATTTAAATGTGATTCCCATGTAGCAATAAAGTCCACATCTCTGGATTATATATTACTTGCATTATGGGTGCCAAGAAACCATTTTCACTGCCTAGAATACTGACCCTTATTATGCCTTAAAAGTGCATTTGTGAAGTGGTGGTTTTGATGTAAACCTCATATTTAAATTTAAAGTTTAAATTTAAATTAAGTAGGTTACCATTTTTAACACCACCTAAATACAGTATATTGACCCAATACAGAAAGTTGGATCAATGTTAGAAATGAAGATTCACAGTTTACCTTCCCAGGCTTGTCATTAGCATTTTACATTTATGCTGTTAGCTTTCATTTGTATGCTTCACAGGTGAATTCAAATGTGAGTAATTCCACTTTAGGGTAATGTTAATTAGGCAGTTTTCCCAAATCTGAGAACACCAATGTTAATCTACTTGTGATGTTTTGAGGCTTCACAGCTTAAATCCGTTATAACATTATGGAATCCACAGCTCAGGATTGTGGAGAAAGGCTTCAGAAGAGTTTTTTGTTGCTGTAAGAATCCAATTAAGGGACCATTTCAGGAATTGTTGGAAGGTGGGTTATTCTGTAGTAACTATGCTTCAGTTGCCGTGCAGTACGCCCAGAAACAATCCATTTCAACTTGTGAACATTTGGTTTGGAACACTTGTTTAATGAATATTCAGTTAAACACTTGGATACGAGTTCTTGCCAGAAAGTCAAATCTCTGCCATTGATCTTGGAATGTTTCTGAAGACATTCTACTCCTTCTGTTAACTCTACACACTTCTGTGCCTGGATCTCCAAGGCAGTGATAGACAATGCCAACACAGATGGCTTTGCTTTAGAAAATATGATCCTGCAGTAGCATGCCTTAAGTTGAGCTTCTAGTCTTTCAAAATTAAGGCTATTCCTCCTTTCATATGGCAAGTTCTCTTGAAGGAGTGAATAATAGAGTTGTAGAAACTGAAAGGCAGTAGTAGCTTTGACTTTCCAACACAGCTTCTCCAACACAATCTTTTCCGTTCTCATCAAGTCTGAAACCTTGAACCTACACTGGCTTATTCGGATCAAGTCAGTTGCCAATGGGACATTCCTTTCCTCTTCTATTGATTTTACAGCCAAATAGAAGCAGCTCAGTCCAACACACCCAAGGTGCTTGGGCTGTACCTTCATTTTAGACAGGAATCTGTCCAGTAAATTCACAGCTAGAGAAAATGTGTCCGTGTCAAAGCCAAAGAACTGAGTTAGACGAAGGAGATCTTTTACTTCAAAGTCCCTCAGTCTTGCAGTCATTCTAAGGCCATTATCGTGTGCAGATTCAATTAGTCTCAAGCCGCAGACCTTTGGCTGACATCTCAACTCCTGTTCCAACAGGGCATTCAGCTGGTGCAGCAGTTTCTGAGAGTCAGTTGTTGTCAGTACCTCTATCATCTTGATCGCGACTGCAGCTCCTCAGCGGTAACCACCCTCCCCGGGCCTGCTCTAACCTCACCCCAAGATATTAGAACCGAGAGGCCTACGAGGCGAGAGGGCTCACGGGCAAGACGGGAAAGGCCCGGGGAGGGGGAGCCGTCTTGGGTGGAGGTCTCTGCAGCGCTGCCGAGACGACACTGCCCTCCTCGGGGTCAGCTCGGAGCCCCCTCGTGGGGTCTTGAAAGGGGTGAAGGACAGACCGAGAGGTCCGGATTTATAGGGATCAATCAACCAGGGCCTCCCGTTGGTCAATCAAACAGGAGGCCCCCACATCCAAGACTTCCCATTGGCTGCTGCCCCGCGCCTGTCGCTTTGGCTTTGGCGTGGCCGAGGTTCTCCTTAGCACTTTAGCCGGGCTTCCTTGGCGGAGCCAATGCACTTCGGATGGATTTTATCCCTCTTTGGTGCTGTTTGCCTTAGACCCGCGGCACACAGGCCTGGACGAGCTTCGGGAGACAGCTGGAACTGGGGCGGAGTTGGGGGGCTCATCAGTGCCTCCCTCAGTAGAAAACGGCTGGAGCGGGGGGAGCGATGTCTTTCCTATGGGCTAGAGAGCTGGAGTATGGGGTAGAGTCCTGAATGGGGAAGGAGATCATTGTGGGCAGCTCCTACCCTTTCCTGCCAGAGCTGGGAAGGCGTGTTCCTTCACTTGTGTCTATCCCTAATAAACACCTTACACTCCAGACTCCATCTCAGCAGCTGCTTCTGGAGAACGCAACCTGTGACATTGCCTTGATGGCATCATCGCCCACCACTCTAATTATTTCAAACTGCCTAAAACTCTTTGCATATACCGTGCTGTTTAAAGTTCCTGTGCTTTTATTCATACCATTCTCTTTGCCTCAGTTTTCCTTCTTACTTTCTTTTTGTATCAACATAACTCCTTTTTCCTGTCCTTCCAGACCCAGCTCAGGGGATATCTCCTCCTTGGCTTCTGTCCCTTGGTTTGGTTTGCCTCTCTATGCTTTCTCACCTCCCTGTGTTTACAGGAGACTACTGTACCTGGTGGGTGCAATATGAGGTGTGTCTTGCACCCAGAAGTGATGGACTCTAGAGCAAGAAGGGACCCAGGACTGCCGGACAGGGTGATTGTGGTTCTGCAGTGGGAGCAGCAATAGTGTAACTCCTTTGGGTCAGGTAGCAGTGAGGGGGTTATTTGCCTGCAGGTGAGAGGGACAAAGTATGGAAGGTCAGGTTGGAGACAGAGACGTGCCCTGAATTGCTAGTGAAATCTGGGGAAAACAAGGAACACTCATACTCAGAGGAACCAGCTGCTGCAGTCCCTTATCCTGGTAAAAATTCTTATTTAGACCCAACTCTTACCAAAAACAGTGCAGAATGCAGGCCTCCATTTTAACTTCACCCAAGCCAGTGATACACAGAGACAAAAGATAGTTAAATAGGGAACCTCAGCTACAAACAGAAGTGCATACATCAGGAATCACCAGCTATTTCAAAAACATAAAATCATGAAAGTGTGATGATGAATAGAGAACTAAACAAAAGGAAGAACTTACACCCAAGGAAATAGACCAAACTGAGCAAGAACAAGACCTCCAGATAATTATAAGAGTATCTTCAGAGAAATATCGCAGGGTAGCAATCCATGAAACAAGGACAGTTGTGCAAAAGATCCAGTTGGAGTTCTTGCAAATGAAAAATGTAATTGTTAAAATAAAAAAATTGAATAAATGTTCCAAGTAGCAGAATGTTCAGATCTAACATCTGAAGTGAGGTAAAAGGTCAGCCTGATGATTTTTCCTAAGTCATGGCACATAGGGATAAGGAGATGTGAAATATGAAAGGTTTGAGGGCAGGGGTTCACTTCCAGCTATGACTTTGGGTCAGAGGGTGGAAACTTCCCAGGTTCCATTCAGCTCTTATTTTTCATGCACAGGAAGTCCAGTTCTACATCCCACGAGATGAGTCCTCTGACTTCAACTCCTGGCTTGATGGGAGGTAAAATCCCAAACCCCTAAGCTTCTCAGTAGTCCCAGAGGCCACCAGTTCAACTCCTTACTGCTGAGGGTTCACTTTCCACCTCTGGTATCTGGTCATTTTTCCTTCTAGTCTTTCAAAAGACAATTTTTAAATTAAAAATATATCATCCAGATCTTCTATGTGTTTAGAGAGAAAATACATGTGTTTCCCACATTTTGATCAAACCCAATGGTAAATCATACTTTCAGATCATTTAAAAATTTAAAAAATTAATTAGGAATAATTTCAAACATACACTACAATATGGGGAATAATTTTAGATGCATATGTACTCTCTACAAAAATTAAATTATATTATTTTGTTACCTTATTGTGTCACTTCTCTCTCAAAAAAAATTTAAAATGTTATAAATACCACTAAAGCACCATTCCAATTCCTTTCTCAAAGGAACCATTTTCCTGAATTTGATGTGAATCATTTTCGTGTATATTTGTATTTTAGGAGAACATATCTCAAACTTTTGGTTTCAGGATACATTTACATTCTTAAAATTTTTAAGACCCCCAAGAGCTTTGGTTTTTGTGGTTTGTAAATGTATTTATTTATTAATTAAATAAAAAACCAATAATGTGCCTTTTATGGTATCATAAGAAGGACTTTATTATTATTTTTAATAGATCTTTATTGGAGTATAATTGCTTCACAATACTGCGTTAGTTTCTGTTGTACAACAAAGTGAACCAGCCATATGCATACATATATTTCCATATCCCCTTCCTCTTGAGCCTCCCTCCCACCCTCCCTTTCCCACCTCTCTAAGTCATTGCAAAGCACCGAGGTGATCTCCCTGTGCTATGCTGCTGCTTCCCACTAGCTAACTATTTTACATTCGGTAGTATACATATGTTGATGCTATTCTCACTTCGACACAGCTTCCCCCTCCCCCCTCCACCGTGTCCTCAAGTCCATTCTCTATGTCTGCGTCTTTATTCCTGCCCTGCCACTAGGTTCATCAGTTCCATTTTTTTTTAAAGATTCCATATATATGCGTTAGCATATGGTATTTGTTTTTCTCTTTCTGACTTACTTCACTCTGTATGACAGACTCTAGGTCCATCCACCTCACTACAAATAACTCAATTTTGTTTCTTTTTATGGCTGAGTAATATTCCATTGTATATATGTGCCACATGTTCTTTGTCCATTCATCTGTCAGTGGATATTTAGGTTGCTTCCATGTCTGGCTATTGTAAATAGAGCTGCAATGAACACTGTGGTACATGACTCCTTTTGAATTATGGTTTTCTCAGGGTATATGCCCAGTAGTGGGATTGCTGGGTCGTATGGTAGTTCTATTTTTAGTTTTTTAAGGAACCTCCATACTGTTCTCCATAGTGGCTGTATCAATTTACATTCCCACCAACAGTGCAAGAGGGTTTCCTTTTCTCCATACCCTCTCCAGCATTTATTGTTTGTAGATTTTTTGATGATGGCCATTCTGACTGGTGTGAGATGATATCTCATTGTAGTTTTGATTTGCATTTCTCTAATGATTAATGATGTTGAGCATTCTTTCATGCGTTTGCTGGCAACCTGTATATCTTCTTTGGAGAAATGTCTATTTAGGTCTTCTGCCCATTTTTGGATTGGGTTTTTTTTTTTGATATTGAGCTGCATGAGCTGCTTGTAAATTTTGGAGATGAATCCTTTGTCAGTTGCTTCATTTGCAAATATTTTCTCCCATTCTGAGGGTTGTCTTTTCGTCTTGTTTATGGTTTCCTTCAATCATTCTTAAAGTCCAAAAAAACATTAATCATTTTTAAGACTGCTAAATTTGCTTGCATTAAAATTTAAAATCTCTACTCATCATAGATGAGTAATTTGTAACTTTTTTAAGGTGAAAAGACAGTTACAAATTAAAAGAGATTTGCATCATATAGAGCTATCCTGGCGTATCCAAAATATATCCCAAACTTCTACAATCAATTAAAAACAAATACAAGGGATCCAATAGAAAATAGACAAAAGATATGAACAGGGATTTCACAGAAGAGGAAACACAAATAGCCAGTAAATTTAGGAAATGAAGTTCAGCCCTGCTTGTGATCTAGCAAATGCAAATTAAAATCACACTGGAGAGACACCATTTCACACTCAATATATCAGTCTAAATGAAGAAATGAGGTAACAGCAAGTTTTGATGAGAATATAGAGTAAAAAAGAAAAAAAATCTTATACACAGCTGGTAAGACCCTAAAATGGTACAAGCCCTTTGGGGACAGTTTGATTTTATCCTTTAAATCTGAAGATGCACAAACTCCATTTCTAATTAGCAACCATAGAGAAATTCTTGCACATGTGCCCCAAAAATATGTACAAGAGTGTTCACAGAAACAAAATACCTGGAAACAGAAAAGGAATGATAAATTGTGGTATATTCATACCATGCAATGCTATACAGCCTTTAAAACATAGTTGTACACACTAACATGAGAATCACACAAACATAATAATGAGTTAAATAAACAAGTCAAAGAAGAATAACTATTGAAGGATCCCATTTATATAAAGACCAAATATAATGGTAAAATCTAGATGATGGGCACATGGGTGTTCACTGTATAGGTTTTGAACTTTAAGGTGTGCTTGAAAATATTTGCAATAAAATATTATGGGAAACCAGTTTGTCATTAAATAGAGGACCTGGCTAGATATCTTGCTATCAAATATACCAGTTTTTATAACCTTTGAAACCACTTCTAGAAATCTGTTCTAAATGTGGAAGCCATAATACGGGGAAATTTTAAGTAACTTACATACCTACCAATAAGGGAATAACCAAGAAAACTTTATATTCACCATCTCTTTATTGAAACTCTTTCTCTTCCTTGACCCAGTGTGAGTCTGGAGGTAAGGCTAGGGAGGGAATGGCACCCAAAGATGAGATTCCCTCTGATATTCTACCCATTGTCCTTGGACTTGGGCATATCGACGCTCTCTGCCCTCTTCCAGGCGGCTCTTCCATCCCTCAAGCAAATCGACCTCACTGGGACCCTCCATCACTGCCATTTTTGTCTAAATTCTAAGGTGAAGTAATTTCCATTCTCAATTTACATCCTGTTGAGTAAAATCTGTATCACTATCACCTTTAAGTAAACATGATGCAGCCATCATCATCATCATCAGTCCCAATATAAATTAAATGGTCTGAAAACTAAAGCAAATTTTCTTTTTTCTCACTGGCTGATATTTATTACATGAGGGCTTTGAATTGCCACATGTTTACATAATGAATCTTTTTTCTTTTCCTTCATAGTTAACTGAGTTAAAGTAACTTCTGGTAACAATCAAGCCAATAGGTCTTGGAGCCAGTTAAAACTTCCCTCGAAATAAGGATATAGACAAGGAATATGAAGAATATAGGTGGGGGATATGAAGAATACCTGTCTCCCCTGTTCCTTATATAAAAATGTAAGTAATTTTTACTTTTGTCATGAGGTAACAAGGAATCTAGTCTTGAGAATGTAATAGAATATCAGTGTATGAGACAAGATCATTGCACAAATTGGGGCTAGAAACTACTCAGGATACAGGACAAAAATCAGAGATGTAGAGACTTGGTTGCACTATTATTTACAATGGTGACAAATTGTAAACTAAATACCCAGTGGTATAGTGAATGTTGGCAAATGCAAATGATAGATATTAGAAAGTTATTCTAAAATTTTGAAGAATAATACATTACATGAAGCTCAAAAAATAAAGATAGGAAAATAAAATTTCATTTCAATATCATGCATTTTTGTAAACAAACAAAAATATTAAATGCGTGTGTGTGTGTGTGTGTGTATGAACTTCTTGTACAATAGGGGGAAACACGATGCATTTGGTTTTGTACGTGTTGAGCTTGAGGTTCCTGTGGGATATTCATGTAGAAATATCCAACATACAGGTATTAAGATCAACAGCTTAGTGTCTGGGATGGAAATAAAAATTGAGGATCATCAGCATGCATTGCCTTTAGATTGCTATGGGAGTATAGAGGAAGGGCACCTACCCAGCCCAGGAGCGTATGGATGATTTCCTGGATGAGAGAAGACCTGGGATGGGTCTTCAAGGGTGGAGTTTCCTGGGTTAACAGGGTGGGAGAAAAGAAGACTGTCCAGGGAGGGAGCACAGCCTTTGTTATGTCAGAAGGCAAATGTGTAGTAATGGGTTCCATGTGGGCTCTGGAACCTAGAGGTTCCCTTCCATGGACAGCTGTCAACAGAGATCTCATCCTACTTCCCTGCCAGTGTCTCCTTGGCCTATGGCAGTCTTGAGTCACTATGAGGCTCTTCCATTGATCTTGCAAAGAACTTCTCTCAAACTTGATAACAAGAGCCAGTGGGAAGGATTTCATAATTAACAAGGAATCATTAATGTTTTTTTTTAACATCTTTATTGGAGTATAATTGCTTTACAATGTTGTGTTAGTTTCTGCTGTATAACAAAGTGAATCAGCTATACGTATACATATATCTCCATATCCCCTCCCTCTTGCATCTCCCTCCCACCCTCCCTATCCCACCCCTCTAGGTGGTCACAAAGCACCGAGCTGATCTCCCTGTGCTATGCGGCTGCTTCCCACTAGCTAGCTATTTTACATTTGGTAGTGTATATATGTCCATGCCACTCTCTCACTTTGTCCCAGCTTACCCTTCCCCCTCCGCGTGTCCTCAAGTCCATTCTCTACATCTGCGTCTTTATTCCTGTCCTGCCCGTAGGTTCTTCAGAACCACTTTTTTTTTTTTTTAGATTCCATATATATGTGTTAGCATACGGTATTTGTTTTTCTCTTTCTGACTTACTTTACTCTGTATGACAGACTCTAGGTCCATCCACCTCACTAAAAATAACTCAACTCCGTTTCTTTTTATGGCTAATATTCCATTGTATATATGTAAGCACAAATTTTATATTTAGTGATTCCAATTCTGTTGGTCTCTGGACCACACTGTATTTAAAAATATTACTGCACCCTCCCCCAATAAATGTAATCAGAACCTCTGGGGAGAGGGGGTGCTATCTAAAGCTCCTTAAGTAATTCAAATGTATATTCAAGGGTTAGGGACCTCTGCATTAAATGCCTGCCCTACAGAGATGTCTTCTTTTGAAAACATCTTGTGAGATATAATAGTAATATTTATAAGTGCTATCATTAATAAAAAGACTAATGTAACTGGTGAACAGCAGTCAAAATATTTCTAGAATGTGGAGAAATCATGGGAAGTTGAGAGGTGAAGAGGAGGGATAACTGAGAAACTCTCCTGCAGAACACCATACAACCTGGGAAATCAAGACCCTCAGGTTGGAAGGACCTAAGGGACCAGCTCATTCACCCTGTGCCCAACTTACCTAGTGTGTGAGGGTGACTCCAGGATGTGGATCTGAGATCCTGCTCCCCTTTATTCACTAAGGCATGTGAAATAACAGCCTCTGTAGTCATCAGCTGTGTCTGCAACATCCCTCCTCACATCTCTCATTCTGCACATCCTTGGGCCTAAGAGGCCCTGGATCCCATAGGAGTCTAGATCCTGGAGGAACCCATTAAAGACAAAGCAATTACCCAGGACCTCTCTAGGACAAATGCTCTCAGGGTCCTGGAGCAGTGGCTGATTACAGTCACTGATCACACCTGACTATACACTGGGGAAGGTGGGGATGGAGAAAAGCTCACGTATGAATGCTTCATCACTGCCTGTTTAGAGAATGGATAGTAGTCCTGTGGAGCCTACGTTTTCAGCAGTGAAAAAAGATGAATGGAGAAGCCATAAAAAAAGCAGGGACCAGAATGCAAATATCCCAAAATAGCTTAGAAGTATAGGAGTTTAGGCTTTATCTTATGGGCAACAAGAAGGCATCAGAGTACCACCATGAAAGACGTATTTTGCAGAGATTCCCAGGGTGGCACAATCTCTCACTACAACTCAATTCCCCATAAACCTATCGCAGGAGAAAGATAAACCTGCAGTTAACAAGCATTAGACTTCTGTGATTCAACCATATGCAGATACATGGAAAGGACAAGAATAAGAGAAAAGATAAACTCTTCCAGATCATGTTCAAATCCTTCCTCAGGCCAAGACAGAAAAGGAAACCCTGACGTGCATCCCACTGAGGTACATCTAGCTCCTTACTTATACAGGAAAACCTTAATAGCACCTGCCACCACCATTATGTCTACTGTTCCCCACATGTGCTAGATTACCTCCTAGTTTCCAGCTCGTCCTTACCCTGCAGTTTATCACAAGGCCATAGCTAACATTTGCAACTCCTTCTTCCATACCTATTCCATGTTCCCTTTGTCAGTACTTCAGCTGGTGATGGGGTTCTTCCTATTCAAACTTCATTCATTGGGAATCTGAATCCTCAGTATTATTGCCTTTATTAGGTTGCTATAGTTTTCCATTAACTTTTACTGAGTGGCACCCCAAAGAATCTCCAGAATACAAGGCCTGGTCTTTCCTTTCCTCACTGTATAGAGAAACCCAATTTTCTATTAATTTGGATTAAATTACCCCAGTCACCACTGTAATTCTTTTGTTTGCCTGTTGGTTCAGTGACATAAAGAACCCAAAATGGCCAAGTGGCCATCTCAGCTCCCATTAGAATAGAATCATTGAAGCAATCCTGGTAGAAGCATTCTTCCCTTGAGAACTGCATCAGACACTTCTTGTGCACCACTTCAGATTCTCTCAGACATCATTTTTTATTCCAGCCACAGCTGCAGTAACCAGTTCTGCACAGATTCCAACCAGCTTCACATAGATACAATATAACCTAACTACCTCACGCTTGCTCCACCTGCTTCTTGTGTCCTGCCCTAGGGTTTCTCTGATTCCATGGAGTTTAACATCATGGGAAGCCAGTTTAACACTCAAACATATACAACCTGAAAGTATAGGGGAGTTAGTGACCCATGGGCCAGCCCTTAAATAAAAGGTGCTGATGAATATATGCTTTCCCCTTTGATGCATTTCATCAAGCCTAGTGGTGGCCAACTCAATAAACTACCCCAGAATTGGCTCTCCCTTCTTCCCTATGTACACCCCTTTATCTGTCACTTCTTCCCATGACATAATATTCCCAAATAAACTACTTGCAAATAAGACTTTGTCTCAGTCTCTGCCTTTTGGGCAACCCAGACTATGACAGAAAGTAACATCTCGAAACCAGCAGAGCCCAAAATTGCGGGGGTGGGAAGCAAAAATTCTATGAGTACATTATTTGGTCTAATAATGACAGAAGTCAGTCCTGCTACCAACCGTTGATTCCTAGACTCATAAAACATGTCTATGGGAGAAACAGCACCATATATGGGTTCCTGGTTCAAAGTATATACCATATTCTATAGGAAGGTAGATCATCTTTCTGGATGTGATCTCCCAACTGAATCTTTGGTACAAGGCAGTAACTATAAAACTAGAGAAGAACTTGCCATCAACTCCTGCATCCTCCTTTCACGTACCTTCCAAGGGATTCCTCCACCTTGATTGTTTTTAAAGCTGGAGACTATCACCCCCCTGCACTTGCTTGCTTCATGGAACAGTGAGCAATAAAGATCTAAAGGATGAGGGCAAAGATAGGATGTACAGAGGAAAGACCAGAGTGCAGATGTGTTTCAGAAGGACAGGTCTGAGAAAACAGAGAATTAATGCAAATACACGTATATAATATATATATGTGCAAAGACACATATATTATTGGGGAAATAAAGTTAAACCCTTGTGCCTTGCAACCTACACAAAAGTAACTTCCAAATGGATGAAAAAGTTAAATATACAAAATAAGACTATAAAAGAATAAGAAAAATACATTAAAAACCTTAGTACAAAATTTAACTCTATTTTTTCCAGAAGTTTCCCAGTGGTCCCCAACACCGTTTATTGAATAGTCTCTCTTCCCCACTGATTTCAGGTCCTACCTTTATCACTAAGTTTTCTATATATTTGGGTGTGTTTTTGTACTTTTTAAAATTAATTATTTATTTGGTTGCACCGGGTCTTAGTTGCGGCACGTGAGATCTACTTCCCGGACCAGGGATCGAACCCGGGCCCCCTGCATTGGAAGCATGGAGTCTTAACCACTGGACCACCAGGGAAGTCCCTATTTTTGTACTTTAAATTCTGTTATATTGTCCTGTCTATTCATGAACCAGTACCATATTTTACATGAATAAATATGCCTTCATAATACGTATTTAGTTTTTTAATGCCTGCCATTACTTTGACACTCTTTCCTTCAAATGGTGGAGCCTAATTTCCCTCCTCCTAAATGTGGTCCATACTTAATGACTCACTTGCAGCAAACAGAATGTAGTGGAGGTGATGCTATGTGACTTCCTAGGCTAGGTCATATAAAGGATAGCTCCACCTAGCTCACTCACTGTTGGATTACTTGCTCTAGGGGAAGCTAGCTACCATGTCATGAGGACACTTAGGCAGCCCTTTGGAAAGGCCCACATAGTTAAGACACTGAATCCTCCTTCCAGCAGAAAGCACCCACTTGGCAATCACATGCATCAGCCACCCTGGAGGTGAGTCCTCCTAAGAGATCCCAAGCCAGAGCTGCCTAGCCAGGCCACTTATGAAATCCTGGCCCACTGAAACTGTGAGAGATAATAAATGCTTGTCATTTAAAGCCACTCATTTGGTGGGTAATTGGTTATGCAACGATAACTATAATAATATATGTTTAAGGCTTTGTAATATTTGATAAAACTATCCTCTATTGTTTCAGAGTTTTCCTGACTATTCTCATTTTTTGATGTCTATTACCTTTAGTATTCATTTGGCTAATGTGTGTGTGTGTGTGTGGTTTGTATACATACAGAGAGAAAGAAATTATGTTATAAATTAATTTTAGAAAAATCAACGTCTTTGTCTTCCTATCCAAGAAAATGATTTATTTTTCCATTTGTCCAAGTCTTATTTTGTGTCCTTCATTAGTATGTATTTTAAAGTTTTGTTCATATACTTTCCACATTTATCACTTAGTATTGGTTAGTCCTAGATATTTTTTTAAATGATATCTTTATCCATTTCACACTCTAATGGTTTGGGTCATATAAATAACACCTACTGATGATTTCTGCATATTAAATTTTCTATTTTAGTGCCTTACCAAATTATCTCATTTTACAGTAGTTTCTTGGTTGATTTTCTTTGGTTTTCCATATATACAATTATATCATCTACCAATAGCAGTAATTATTATACCCCAAATATTTCTCTTTTGTCTAATGTATTCTATGGGTCCCAGAATATAAATCCCGTAAATTCAGAGATTTTTGTTACTTTGTAACCTGCTCTGTTAACAAACAAGCACATGAAATAGCGCTTGGCACAGAGTATGTGCCCACTAAATATCTGAAGTAATTAAATGAACTCCATGGACCGGGAGCTCCAGTATAGGGCACCCTGACCTTGTTCCTGACTTTAGTGTGAATGCGTCTGTATTTCCCCATTAAGCTTGATGTTGGCTTTTAGGCTGACTCAAATGTACTATTATCCCATGTTAAATAAGTATGTGCCTATTCTTATTATATTGAGCATTTTTATCTGAAATGGTTTTTTAATTTTAGCAAATGCACCATTTTTATAATAACAGTAAAATTATTTTTCAAAAATTCTTTGCACATTTAAAAGGATTTAAATATTTTAATTCAACAAGTGAAATACAGAAGAACAGTAGCCATAAAACCATGGAGATGGTAATTTAAACAAGAACAGAAAAATGCTTAATTTATACTATTTAAACTTCATCACTACTTAAATTTCATTCATTGCATTAGTATAATAGCTCATTTCAGCATCTACAATTTTAACAAATGCTTGGAAAGTTTTTTGTTCAGAAACAGATGCTGGTCTGACAGAAACACATTTAAAAATATTCTTTTTCTGGTCATAGTTTCCAACACACCTATGAACTCGGCCTCTAATCAGTCTTGGAAGTTCACGATCCTGTTTTTTAAAAAATAAATATCAATAAAGTTATTTATTACTTCATTTGAATTTCAATTTTTTAAACTAATAATATGATCAACTAAATATGAATCACTCCAAAGTGCTGTAATTCCCTTACCTCATTTAGGGCCCCACTGCGACAAGACCATAATAGCTAGTCGTAAATGGGTGCCCTGACACAGATGACCTTCACTTGGGTAGGGCTTCTTACAAGCTAGTGAGCTGCTGCTGCTTAAAAGACTGAATAATTCCCAATATAATGGCACATGAATATTCACTTCTATTAGACTTCCAGAGTCCCACTTTCAGTAGATGACAGACTAGGTAGTTCAGACCAACTTTCCCACCAAAAACAACTAGAACACCTGGATAGAATATTTATTTAAAAATATCCTCATAGACACCAGAGAGATAAAAGGCAGTGAGGAGTTACAGAGACCCCCATCTGGGAGAGGACAGGAGTCCAGAATGGGGCCTGATATTTGGGGCTGCTTTACCCCCTGAGGTATCTGCTAATTATAGTCAAGGCAATTTGAGAGTCTAAGAAACTGAGCAGAGCTTCTGACAGCTCATAGGGCTAGGAGAAAAAATGGACTCCAGGGTTCCCCCAAAGAAAAGAGATTCTGGTAACCACCCCACCCCCACCCCAGGCTTAGGGTTGGGAGACTCAAAAGGGTTGTGCCCTAATGGGACTAGTAAGCCAGAAAAAGACCAGCCAGCTCCAAATCCTCTCAGTCATGAATAAAATTACTCTGAGATTTCTTTCGCTAAACAGTCATAAAAAGCACTAACTATAAAGGAAAATGTTGATAATTGCTAAAGGACCATATTAAAGTGAAGATTTTCTTTTCCTCAAAAGCCACTACTAAGACTGAAAAAGCAAACCACAGAGTATGAGAAGATACTTGCAATGTGCATAATAGACAAAGAACTTGTACTCAGAATAGTTTTTTCAAAAACTATAAATCAATAAGGAAAAAAATAATTCAGCAGAAAAAAATTACAAGAGGCCTGAACAGATTTTTCAAAAGAAGATATCTAAATGGCCAGTAAACATCAAAAGTGCTGAACCTCATTAGTCACCAGGGAATTGGAGAGAAATGAGATAGCACTAAACTTACCCACTAGAATGGCTAAAATAAAAAACATTGACTACTAAATGTTGATAAGAATGCAGAGAAACTACAACTCTCCTATGCTGATTGTGAGTACGTAAACTGTTAACAACCCTTTGGAAAATTCTTTGGCAATAACTACTGTTTTAGAACATACAAATGCACTACAATTCAGCAATTTTACTTCTAGGTATATACCCAACAGAAAGGCATGCATGTGCACAACAAGAGACATATATAAGAATGTTCACAGAGTATTATTCATGATAAAAAAAACCCAGGAAACAACCAAGATGCCCACCAACAGTAGAATAGAAAACTAAATTGTGATATATTCATACAAAAGAATATTGTACATAGAAATATAAATAAATGAACTTTAGCTACATGCAACAACACAGATGAATCTTACAAACATTGTGTTGAATGAAAGAAACCAGACATAAAACAAGACGTACCACATGATACTATTTATATAAAGTTCAAAAACAGGCAGAATTAATTTATGATATTAAAAGTCACAATAGTGGTTACTTGTAGGCAGAAAGCAAGAGGGAGTGAATGGGAAGAGGCACAAGGATGCTAGGGTGATAGCAATGTTCTATTTCTTAACCTTGGTAATGTTCACTTTGTGATACCTTCATAGAATTGTACAGTTATGATTTGTGCATTTTTCTGTATATGTTATATTTTAATAAAAGTTTTTTTAAAACTTATCAGACTAGAGAAAAATAATAAGCTTTCAAGATATTATAAAAATTAATAACATGACAGCTACTATTTCTTGATCATCTGCTATGTGTCAGATGCTATACATTCATACATTTTATTATCTAATCTCCAAAACAACCTTTCAAAGTAGGAATTAGTCTCCCCAATTTACAGATTAAAAAACTGATGCTCAAGAAGTTTAAGGAGCTCACTCAAGGTCATACAGCTAGTAAATGGTGGAGTACAAATTGGAATCCAAGTGTGATTTCAGAATTAAGCCCAATTTCAGAATTAATGCCAAACTCTTTTACAAAGTATGTAAGCCTTATAAGGTTTCCAGCCTCCTTTGTTACCAAGCCTCTTCCCTACGTCCCAGCCCACTCTCTCTGCATTCCCCCAAGTTCATAACCACTACCCTTACCCCCATCACTTACTAACTCTACACTCCAGTAATTGTAAACTACTTGCAGTTTCCTGAACAATCCAGGCTCTGAGCTTCATGTCTTTACATGTGCTGCTCCCTCACCTTAGAATGTGTTCCTCCAACCTCTTCCCCCACCTCCCAACACTTTGGCTTAATTTATTAGACCTTAAATATCTAAGACAAGACTACATTCTTCAAAAATCTTTCCCCAGGACTTCCCTGGTGGCGCAGTGGTTAAGAATCCGCCTGCCAATGCAGGGGACACAGGTTCGAGCCCTGGTCCGGGAAGATCCCACATGCCGCGGAGCAACTAAGCCTGTGGTGCCACAACTACTGAAGCCCGCGCGCCTAGAGCCCGTGCTCCGCAACAAAAGAAGCCACCACAATGAGAAGCCCCCGCTCGCCACAACTAGAGAAAGCCCGCACGCATCAACGAAGACCCAACGGAGCCAAAAATAAATAAAATTAAAAAAAAAAAATCTTTCCCTGATCTGACCCATCCTCCCTATCTACTTCTATAGCACCCTGCACACACCGCTTGTCATACCGTTTATCATACCACAGTGTAACATTTATATTTCTGTCTTTCTACGTGAGATTATAAACTCTTTGAGAGAAAGAGCCATTTATCACTTTTATTCCACTTTGTATCCCCTGCATCTAGCACAGCGCCTGGCACATAGTTGCCCTCCATTTTAGTGGAACAAATAAATAATTTTAATATTCATAATTAAAACCAAACAAAATGTTGAAAGTACCACTAAATCATTAACAGAATTTCTACTACAGTTGAATTATAGCCTGCATCTGTATGTTTTTGTTGGCATAGGCTGTGCAAAGAATACTTAAACAGATACTCACTATTTCATAAAATACACAAGGCAGAGTATTTTTCCCATCTCTCAGAAGAAAAGTCTTTGAACAATATGGGCCAGGTGTAACAGCTGAATCGAGAACAGCTAAGCAACATTGAAATAGAGGGGGAAAATATCAGTGTTGGTAAAATGCAAATAAAGTTTAACAAAGAGAAGTTGATATTTAAATAGCTATTCCCACACCAACCACTCATAGTTTTGTTTATACATTAATAAGAAAACATCTTAAGAGGGAAAGATATTTCTGAAACTGTTTTATTCTAAGGAAAGCAAAATTTCTGGCCCTCTCCAACCTAGGATCAGGTTGTATGACAAAGTTTATACAACTGACAATAGCTGGCCATCTGAAGCTTTTTTCTTTGAATGTGTTTGATGGAGTGGTTAAATCCTCAGACCAGTCTACTACATTATAGTAAACAAAATACACACGTATAACAAATAAACATCATGGTTTAATGAAAAAAAAAGCATTGAATTAGAATCAGAAGTCATGCAATTGAGTCTCAGTTCTTCAACTTACTAAATTGAACAACTGTTTAACCTCTTTCAAATCTGTTTCATCTATAAAATTCAAATGATAATCCATGTTTATCTCAAGAAATTACTATCAAATGAGACCATTATTCATTCCTTTAATAACCATCTATTAGGTACTGATAGTGAACATTTGTTATTTTGAGGTCAGCCTCCATTTCCCCTAATAATACCCAGATTTTCCTTTAGGAAATCTCTCCTATGCCATTCTTAGCCATATGATTTGGATGGGATTTGTCCCCACCCCTAGACCCAGGAGTAATCTGAGATTGATGTAAGCCAGTCAGTGTATCCCCTTCCTCAGCTACAGAGCTCAGGGTTGCAGTGATGGGCTTGTTGCCCAGTCAGAAATGATGATATGCAAGGGGTCATTTGCTAGTTTCTGGGAAAGAGCAACCAGAAGAAACTATCAAAGAATGTGACTGTGGTACGAGGAAGAATGTGTGGTATAGAGAATTTTGATAATCTTCTTAATGTCATAAGGGAAGAGTCAGAAGCTGCTGGAGAGACCATAATTGGAGCCTCAGGATGAAGCCAACACTAACAGGATAGAAAGATGGCTAAATCTCAAAAACATAATGCTGGATGAAAATGTAAACTCTATATTTTAAAACACATAAAACAGTAAATAAATATATATAAATTTATGAAATCAGATGTATAGAGTAAAATTATAAAAGCATGGAAAGGAAAGATACCATAGTGATTATCTCTAGAGAAGAAGAAAAATGGATAGTGGTTTTCAAAGATATCTATAACATAGGTAGGTGGATATTTATTCTCTGTATTTTTCTGTATGTTTACAATATTTCATAATTTAAATTAAATATTTTATTTAAACTATGGAAAGAAATATGTTTTGAATCTCTACTTCTTGTTTATCTCTTCAGTCTAAGTAAAATTAAATTCCAGAAACATTTTACAAAACTCTCCTCCCTTTTAAACATCAATTTAGAAAACAGGCTAATTGTAGGGTGTTTACTCATATCAGTAAAGGATTCTTCACAAATGTTCTTTCAGAATATTTGATTTATAATTTAACTTATATACAAAATTACTACTGGATTTAGTGTAATATAGTAGAAAGAACACTATATTGAGAATAAGAAGACTTGGGGTCTAGATCCATTTCTGCTGCTAACTAGCATTATGATTTTTAGTCAAGTCTATTTTAATTATTTGCCCCATTTCCTCACCTACCTCAAGGGTTGGGTTAGATTACTTTTAAGAATCTTTCCATTTTTGACATTATGAATTAGAATTCTTCTACCATGAATAATCAAATACATCTTATGTCACACAAATCTATGACAGATACAGGAACTGAAGAAAATCCTAATAAACCATAATCTCCTTTTATAAAATTTTATTTTTCTTTACGATCCCCTAGGTATTCCTATTAACATTCAAAATTATTGTCCAAATGGTATTAATGAAGTATTTTTGAAGTAGTATACCTACCTAATATTTCAAAAAGAAGTACAGTTTTCTGTGCATGTTCACACCAGTACTTCATGCTTTCAATAACTGCAGATATAATTCTTAAAGAATTATCTTTCTCCTTAAGCTTTAACTGATACAATGATGCTTCCTTTTGAAAAAATGAAAACATAGCATTAGAAAAACCTGTCATTTTTTTCGTCATACTCATTCACTTTTCTATGTAAAGATTTTAGGTCCTTATAATAGGCAAATGTGTAAAATATGTTAAAAGACTACATAAAATATGTAAAAGGAACTATTGACAATTTTAGTACAGTTACTCCCCTAAATTAAAGGCATCATTAGTACTTTATAAAGGAGGAGAAACTAGAATGCACTTGGAGAAAATTAATCAAGAAGAGGATTATTTTTTTTCTTTTTATCTCTGTTTTATATGGGCATTTATTCACTCATTCATTTGTCGATTCTTTGAATATTTTTAAAGCATCGTGTGCCAATCCTGTGATAAACACAGGTGAGTAAAACACAATTCCTTTCCCTAATGTGCTCACACTCTAAGAGGGAACCCAGACACATTCATTCATTCATTCATTCATTCATTCCAAAAGTGTTTACTGGCACCTACTACTATGTGCCAAACATAGCTAATGAGGAAACAGTACTATCTATCTATCTACAGACAATCTATCTACCTTCAGAGACTGTACAGTCTAATAGGGGATTCAGAAAATAAATAAATAATGTCAGGAATTGCTGTATCCTATGCATTAAAAAAAACAACAACAACAGGGTAAAAGGATAAAAAGAGCAGGGATTATTATTTTAAATAGGTTGTTGCGTGAGAACTGAGTGAACAGCAAGTGTAAAGGCCTTGAGATGGGAATGTGTTTGGCATTTTTAAAGATCACCTAAAAGGGTGGAATGGCCAAGATGGCAGAGTAGGAAGACCCTGAGCCCACCTCCTCCCATGGGCACACCGAAATTACAACTATTTACAGAGCAATTATTGATGAGAAAAACCAGAAGGCTAGCAGATAAGAAATTCTACAACTAAAGATATAAACAAAGAACCACAACAAGACTGGTAGGAGGGAAGATACAAGGTATAGTCAAGACCCATACCCCCAGGGTGGGCAACCCACAAATGGGAGGTTAATTGCAATCACAGAGGACCAGGACCTGGCCTCGCCCACCAGCCTGTTGGACCAGTACTGGCATGCCTCAGGCCAAGAAAGTCGGCAGGCCTACAAGAAAGAAAGAGGAAGGAAGGCAGGGAGGGAGGGAGGTAAAGAAAGCCTGATGACATAAGGTCATACAAAAATAAAAGTTGAACGAATTAACTAAAATTTTAAAAGATCAACTAAGAATACAGTGTGCTAAGATACTAATTTTTGGGGAGGGGGCACCTTCCTTCATGAGGGTGGTGGCATATCCAAGAACACTTGATGGAACATTTTTTTCCAACTACAATTACCTTCCCTCCTCTTCCCATTCCTAACGAAGATATGAATGCTTCCTGTTGAGATTACTGCCATAATGAGCCACTGTTACTAAGGTGACTATCATATCATTCTTGTGTACAAGGAAACAAGGTTGAGAACCACTGTGGAACATGCTATATTAGTCAGATTTCCAGAAAAAAAAATTGACCCCAGATGGCTTATTGAAAAAACTGCTTACAGGTATATGGGCAGAATAAACATAGGGTACTTAAGAACTCAAAGACTAACAACAGTAAGAAACTTCTACCACTCCTAGGCTGAAAGGACAAGAGGAGGAAATAAAATTACCAAGCCTGTGAAATCTGGACTTACGGAGGGGCTATATCATGCAGGGACACAGCTACCACCTGAGACACAACATTTAAGCAGGGGGGGAATGGGAAAACCCAACCTCTCTCTCTACCCTTTGATGTCCTGCCTGGGACTTCCACTCCCACTGGCTGACTCCTAACAGAAGCCAGCTAATGGATCCCAGAATGATGCACTATGTAGGACCATTTAGCCTTCCAGAACACAGACAAGGGCAGAGGATAAAGAATCTATTAGACCAGGTGGCGAGCAAGGGAAGATAGCAAACAGCCAGCACATATATGAAAGACATTTACAAAGAATGACTAGAGTGAGAGGTGGAGAGAGGAAATAAGGCTGAGGCACAGGTATGGGGAAAAATATAAACCAAAGCAGAGTCATATTAGAGTGCGTTTAGAGAATTGTGAAGAGTCTGAAATGGCTGGAGCATTGAAGAATTAGTGAAATATGGAATACGAAGCGGTAAAAGTAAATAAGACCAGATTACAGAGCAGAAGTTAGCAAACTACGGCCTGCAGGCCAAATCTACCCTGCTGTGTTTTTTGGGTAAATTTTCATTGGAACTCAGCCACACCAATTAATTTATGAATTATCTATGGCTGCTTTTAAGGTACAACAGCAGAGTTGAGTGGTATAGTTGAGTACTTGTAAGAGAGACAATATGGCCCATAAAGCCGAAAATATTTACTGTCTAACCCTTTACAGAAAAAGTTTGCTGACCCCTATTAAAAAAAAAAAAAAAAAAAGAGTGACATATGAAGAACTTCAAGAATTTTTGCAAGCAATGGATAAACTATCATCATCTCAATAATTAGCAAACAGTGAAATTCAGAACCTGGTAGGAAATTCTAAAGCAACTCTGAAAAGAAGCAGCCATTCACAACCTCTAAGAAAATATTTTGGACACTAACATATACCTACTCCAACAGAACTGGGTATTTGTGCTAATCAAGTAATGTATACCAGGGGAGTGATTTCAAATGCTCTTATCTCTCTAATTTTCTAAATACTTACCTCATTTTTTAAATGTAAATACAAAAATGCAAATAATATTTAAAAGTTTACCTTGAGGGTGTTTTCTTCTGGAAAACCATCCATTTTTTTCTTAAATTGATTTTGTTGAAAATTGGGCTTAAATGCCTGTAATGCACCGTTTTTGTCTAGACTTCCCACTGTGGAGCCAGATATTTTTGATGAATGTGTTTCTCTTTGGTGAGATAAGTTAGTAGATTCAGATACTCTTAATTGTTTCCGTTGTTGAGCTCCCAAATTCACTGGACATGAATTTATTCCATTATTTGTCATTAGATTTGTTCTTTTGCACTGAGGCTTAAAATCATTTCTATCCCAAGTTTTTAAAGTGGTATTTTTGTTGCCATCTCTGTAGCTGAAATAGTTTTGTTTTTTAAATTAGTATTAATTTTGTTTCTATATACTTTTTCTTAAGTGAAAGAAAATTATTAATGAAAATTTGCATTTACATGGTAATTTGTGGTTTATAAACTACTTTGTAATTACTGACCAGTTAGAAATTCCAAATACATCATCACAACAACCCTACAATATATTATACCTCTCTTGGTGAGGAAACTGAGTCTTGAGGAGGAAGTAACTTGCCCAAAGTCATATAGCAAGTTACTGACAATCTAAAACCCAGAGAATCCTAGTCTCCCAACTCAAAGTTCAGTGCCATAGAGTATATTTCTAAATTATACAAGCCTTCATATGACAGTGGTTATGAATCCCCAGGGGCCACGGCAGTGAAAGCACCGAGTCCTAATCACCGGACCACCAGGGAACTCCCTGCTTCCTTTTTTATACATTTATTTTTTAATTTTCTACAAAGTAAAATTTTCAAAACTATTGCTCATCAGTGATTTTAAATCACAAGGAAAATAGATATAGACAGGGTAGATAGCTGTTTGATTAGAAATTTTGTACTTTTACTGTGTAGCTTAAAAACCCTACTTATGAATGTTTTAGCATTTTACTAGCTACATTAACCTAAGTGAGCCGTACCAGTTCATCAGAACATGATGTTAATGAGGCCAAAATCAAAAGTATAATTTCTGAGCAGGCTAGTTAAGAGTTCCACAGGGAAAAACTAGTCTAAGTCACAAATGCTTATTTCTGAATAATTTTCCTAAAAATACCACAAGAGGGCAAACGATGCAACCCATACCTTGTTAGGGAAAATAATTCAAGAAAAAGTCTAGGTTCCCTAGACCAGATTATATGGGACCCGAAGCTTGTATAATTTAGGGAGCTTTCGTAAGTAAATTAGGTACAAAATTCAGTATGAAAATAATGAGAAAAGAAATCACCACAAATAATTTAAAAAATTTTTAAGTTGATAAATACCACAAACATCACAATATCCAGGAAAAACTTATTAAGTAATTGCCTAATACACCTCTATAAAATTTTTTCCTACATTAATCACCTCTTCATATAGCAACAATTTTATATTCAACAGAGAGAACAGAAACATAGTTTTCTCCTTCCTCATGGCTGTGGAAATTACTTTTATTTTCATAGTTTAGGAAAGTTTCTTTTAGCTTTACAACTCCTTATTGGTAACAACGCATCTGCAACTTTCTCCAATGTTTTTGTTCAGGAGGTGCTCCTAGCCTGGGGAAATGCCTTGATATTTCTGTTTAAAAAGTAATTAATTGATTAATGGCTATCTCTGGATCAGTGTGACTATGAATAACTTTCTTCCATTTACTTTTTTTTCTAGAATGATATTATTTTTATAATAAGAACAGTAGGCTATTATAGAAAAAAAAGAATACTTTATCTTCCCTTAAAAACAATTTATTGAGCTTTCCTGGTGGTGTAGTGGTTAAGAATCCGCCTGCCAATGCAGGGGACACGGGTTCAAGCCCTGGTCTGGGAAGATCCCACACGCCGTGGAGCAACTAAGCCCATGCACCACAACTACTGAGCCTGCAATCTAGAGCCTGAGTGCCACAACTACTGAGTCCACGCACCACAACTACTGAAGTCTGTGTGCCTAGAGCCTGTGCTCCGCAACAAGAGAAGCCACCGCAATGAAAAGCCTGCACACCGCAACCAAGAGTAGCCCCCGCTCCCCGCAACCAGACAAAGCCCACGCACAGCAACAAAGACCCAATGCAGCCAAAAATAAATAAATAAAATAAATAAATTTTAAAAAACCAATTTATTGATCTATCTAAACCTATTTGCCAGGTTGTGCCCAATTTCCAGTTTCTAAAGTCTTCACCTCTCCTCAACTGAGATTTCTTAACCATCAAGTGCAATCCCAATTTCTCAAAGACCAATTATTTAATTGTAGGAGCTTTAGTATAAAAGCTCGAAGATGTTAACATCAGTTCACCCTTGCTTATTGTCTAGTATACTAATTCTGGTAAATTAAACCTATCTTGACAACTAGTCCAATAGCTTAATACCTATAAGAATAGGAGTCTACATTGCTCTTGCAAATTCCATGTTTCAAGAGATTCTAGACAAGGGTTATCAGGTAAAATACAGGATGCCCAGTTAAATTTGAATTTCAAATAAGTAACAAACTTTTAGTATAATTATGTCCCAAATATTACATGTGACATACACTAAAAAATTATTTGTCCATTACCTGAAATTCAAATTTTACTGGGCATCCTATATTTTTATTTGCTAAATCTGGCAATGTTAGCCTAGATTCTAAACCTAAGCATAGAACCAGTTAAAAGATCTTCAACAGATTACCAACTGCCTACTTGGGTTTTCAAATGTCTTCTGCTCCTGGATTTTCTGTTGTTATATTCCAACTGTCTGACAGATCATTTATTATTTCAAATTGGAATATCCAATACTGGCTGCCTATCCAGATTACAATCAGTTACCTAATTCTCTAATGTCTATCAGAATGCATTTTATCCTAGCACTTGCCGCTGGAACTATGCCTCCGAGGACCATCTCAAACCACTGAATAGGCCTAGTTTGAAGCAGCGGTACTGAAGAAAGAACTGACCGGTCCTGAGGAAACTAGCATGAGTAATAAAAACAATACTAAATTTTTAAAAATAAAAATACTGTTTTGTTGTATTAACCACTTTATTAAAAATTTCCCCCTTTTAAAAAAATATGGTATCTTCATCTACTAAAAGTGAAGGTGATGTTAACTTCACAGGGTTGTTGTAAGGATCATTAAAATAACAACAAAGCACTAGCCAATGACTGATATATGATCTGGGGTTGGTGTTGTTTTCCAATAATGTGTTTCCAAAATTATCTTTCAGTAGTTTGCCACTTACCCAAAAATACTAAAGTCCAACCTAAAAAAATAATCCATGTCCTTTATCTATCTATTCATTTTTTTCATATTATTTAGACATTAAACTTAGATATTTCTGGCAATGACCCAGAAGTACCCTCACCATCTTTTTTTTTTTTTTTTAAATAAATTTATTTATTTATTTATTTTTGGCTGCGTTGGGTCTTCATTGCTGTGCGCGGGCTTTCTCTAGTTGTGGCGAGTGGGGGCTACTCTTCGTTGCAGTGTGCGGGCCTCTCACCGTCGTGGCTTCTCTTGTTGCGGAGCACAGGCTCTGGGCGCGAGGGCTTCAGTAGTTGTGGCTCGCGGGCTCCTGAGCGCAGGCTCAGTAGTTGTGGCACACGGGCTTAGTTGCTCCGCGGCATGTGGGATCCTCCCGGGCCAGGGCTCGAACCCGCATCTCCTGCATTGACAGGCGGACTCTTAACCACTGCGCCACCAGGGAAGCCCTACCCTCACCATCTTACCATATGCTTATGATTTCATTCTCTGTCTTTCTTTCTTATTCCATCCTATTTACCTTGGAGCTGATTATCTTACTGGGGTAAGGCTGAGCATTCTATTTGGTTCTCAAATATATCTTAAATATATCCGACATTTTTTTTCATTTATTTTTTTAACATCTTTATTGGAGTGTAATTGCTTTACAATGGTTAGTTTCTGCTTTATAACAAAGTGAATCAGCTATACATATACATATGTCCCCATATCTCCTCCCTCTTGTATCTCCCTCCCACCCTCCCTATCCCACCCCTCTAGGTGGTCACAAAGCACCGAGCTGATCTCCATGTGCTATGCGGCTGCTTCCTACTAGCTATCTATTTTACAGTTGGTAGTATATATATCTGACATTTAGATACAGTTATTCTTGACTCTTTACCTATTGTCAATTAGATCATTAATAATCCACAGCAAAATCATAAATTCATGGTGATAAATATTTACAGAAATTTCATTATAACATGAAGTATTCTTTGGAAATATAATCACTGCCAAATCTGCCTATTTTTAAAGTTGTATATGGCATGTTCTCTTCTTTTATAAAACACAGCTAACATCACTATAGTTAGTTATTAAGTATATAAATTTCCTAAATATAATTCTGTTTAAGAAAGGAAGAATATATAGAGGAGGAGGGAAGGGAGTAAAGGAGGAGATGGGAAGGAGAAGAATGAATAGAATAAGAAAAATCTTAAGTAGACTCACCTCCAACCACTCTTGCTTCTTTCAGCATTTAATTGAATAGATTTAGACACAGAATCTTGACTTCTCAGGGGATGAGAAACTGAATGTGGTATTTGCCTTTCAAGGAAATATGTCTTATTAACTATTAATAATTTGTTCCCCGATTGAGAAATATAAAAATATAAAATATATATAGAAGAATAACATCAGTCTGTAACAGACACATACATTCATTGGTATATATTTTTCCACATACCCTGTGTTCACTGTTTTCGTTAAAGGAGGCAGCTCCGGGTTCATAGCTTCCCAGGCCCAATCTCAAAAGATACAAGTAATATAGGTAAGAGTAAGATAGGGAGCATTTTTTGAAATGATTCTTTCATATTTATTTAATATGTGGGGGGAGGCAGTTCAAAGTTTGAAGGAGAAAAGGATTTGAATATATGGACATGTTCTTCAATAGTACTTTGTTGTGGAATTTGTCATAGGCTGCCTTATTAATTTTTTAGATGTCTTTCTTTCCCATTGCATTCTAAGCAAGGTAATAGTTTAATCTGTATCTCTTCCACAGTCAATCCTAGTATAGCACCTTGTATTTCGTAACATAAATTCAGTGTAATCAATGTTTCTTAATCCCAACCCACAGCAAGAAATACATCGAAACCCGGAATATATACAGGCATGGTGTGCATGTGTATGCGCGCACGTTTGTGTTTGAGAGGGAATATAACAATTTTACTATCAATTCTTATTCTTACTATATGATATACTGACACTTTCTATTCTATTCTATTCTTTTCTATTTTATTCTCTTCTATTTCTTTTTTTAAAAGGTTGGTTATTTCCTAACCTACTAATGGATCAAGAAAAAAAAATTGAAAAACACTGATCTAGTCCTATCTCTTGCCCAACATAAGAATCTTGTTATATCTCTGACAGATAGTAATCCTGGTCAGAGTTTGAAAAGTTCAGTACTTCAGGAGGATGCACACTTCCCTATGGAACAACTCAAATTGTTATTTTTCAAGATCATCTATCATTCACGCTACTTATAAAAATATTTTAAATAGTAGAGAACTTTTTAAATGGCAGAAGATGACCATTTATGCATATCCATGTGAATTTTTAATTTTTATCCATAAAAATGAGAATAATATGAAATTCATACTTCCAATTCCTCAAATGTGGAAGAAAACAAAATAACTATAGATGTAAAAGTAGATTAAGGTCTATGGTTGCACAAGGATTTTTAAATTCTAGTTGCATAAAATCCTATTAAAGATTTTTAAGTGTGCCCCCCCCAAAAATGTACATGTATATAACCAGCATGTACCAAGTATATTTCAGACTGTCTGCCTGTCCATGCCTTCTTCCAGAGAGAAGTAAAAAGTAAGCAAACATTAAGACCTTTCAGCACAAACCACCACAGCTAATTGTTTCAGATATGAGAGGCTAACCATAAAGATAAATTAGGATTTCAGTGACCTCATTTAATATGAGCTGAAACAGAGGCTCTCTGTCTCTAGAATTTGAATCAAGAGAAACAGAGGGCAGCCAATGATGGGCCCTGAGAACTAGAACTAAAAGGTTATGTTAACACCAAGCAAGAGCAATTTAGTTCACACGCCAGTCGAAGCTATAAGGAAGCCAATGGGATGAAAGAGTGAAAAGCCAATAAATGAAAAAAGGCAAAAATTATGTAAGAAGAGAAAAAAGACTAGGGCCAAGCACTAGAAGTTCCTGGGCTTCTACCCTTCCTAAGGTCTACTTTCTTCCATTTTTCCCATGTTCCCATTCACACTTATCCTTATTCCTGAAGGAACTTGAGTTTTTCCATTCTTTATCACCAAATGTTTAAGTCACAAATATCTATACGTGTTTTGAAAAAGAAAAAAAAACCTTTACAATGTAGGTTACTACTTCATTAGAACAAAGGCTCCAGATTTAAGATACTCCATTTAAATGCTAAGACACCCTTGTAGACAAGGAAACTCAAACTACTGTACTGGAATGTTCACAAAGAACCAAGTAATCCCTATAATTGGATAGTGGAAAGAAGAAAAATAAACTTTATATTTCCATTATAATAAAACAGAAATGGTAATTTTCTATAATCCTACTTCTTATTTTCTGAAAATTTTCACCTTATTTTCTTACCTGTTGGTAGAGGAGGGAAATCATAACTGTCAGAAGCAGTACTGATACCTGGATCATTTTTAAGTGGATTGGATGTTAATGGCTGTCTATTCCTCTTTTTCTGATTGAACAGCGGTACGGGCAAACAGCCTAAATTGAATGTACCAATAAATAAGTACATAATAGGCAAATAGTCAGATCTAGTTACAGACTAATTACTAGTATATAATAATACACGATCTGAATTTGTCTGCTTCTATACATTAATTTTATATTTATTACAGATATATTTCTATAGATTTGGAATTTTTTTACACTCTTTTTAAGATCCCAAATAGCCTTATTTGTCTCTCTAAAAACTCCTTTCTTGTTCTATGTTGACACTGCCTTAATTCCTCGTTTGGCAGTAATTCCCATCTCCTCCCTCATCCCCCTACCCTTTCCAAATCCACTTTTTGTTTTCCTTCCTTCCCTCCTGTGCTTGCTTATCACCATATCAACTGGAGGGGACACTTCAAGTACAATAGAGGTAAGGGAGAACCAAAATTTGACCCATTTTGCTTTCCAAAACCCTAACCACTCTCTGACTATGGTAGCATACCCTTTAAGGCCATGGTTCTCAAACTTTAGTTTGACTAAGATTTATCTGTGGTTATGCTTAACATGCCAGTTCCTAGACCCCACCCTCATAGATTTTATTTCAGTCGACTTGCTTTGGAAACCAAAACTCTGCAATTTCAACAAGAACTCCAGGTGTCTGTAATGCATATTTTCTGTGGATCATTTTGAGAATGCCATAGAGTGATAGTAATAAATCCAAATGAGAATAAATACTACTCCAAACCCTCCAGTTGAGGGACCTGGGATCTCAAGTCAAGTCAAAAGTCAGAATTTATGAACACTAAAACTAGAAGGGATCTCAGAGGAAAAAGAGGTCCAAAAAGCTTACACATTGCCACAGTGAAAGAACCTAGATAGGGCCCGAGCTTCCTAACTCTCAGTTCAGATATCTTGCCACTATACCATACTCTAGTTGGCCCATCAACACTTACACTTACATGAGAATATAGACTCTGGTAACTGTCTGATGAACGGCTGGGAAAACGATGTGGGCTCTGGAATCAGACTGTCTAAATTTGAATTACAACTTCAAAGCAGGTTCCAATTACAATTTTAAAGTACAAACTACGGCTATTTCCTTAAACTCATTGTGCCAATATGGCATATAGTGAGAGGCAGAATAATATAGTGATTAAAAGAATGGAGTCTAGGTTCAAATCCTGGCTCTTCCACTTCATAAATTACTTATTTAACCTCTTTGTGCCTTCGTTTCTCATCTAGAAAACAGGGATGATAATAATAACTCTCTCAGAGTTAAATAAATTAACATATAATTAAATGCCCAGAATACAGTACACCCCCCATAAATAATAGCTATTATTATCTTCATTGTGCATTATCATCATTCCTTTGGTTCTCTTCATTCTTGCCCTCTGTCCTTTACTAACAAATTGGGAAAGCAGAAATGGCAGGGGAAGCTATTAGGGAAACAGAAGCACTTCTGAAAATATTTTAAATAGTCACAAATAAATATTAAAATATTATTAATTTATTTTCAGCTTAAAAAGCACAAAACAACTCAAGCACATGGGATTTGTAGAAAGAATACAAGAGTAAATCCAGGAAAGTCTGATTTTACTTCCACCTAAGCCACTAAGTGTTTCGTCTTGAGTAAGTTATTTTACTTCCTTCGACCTAAAAAGTAAAGAGGCTAGACTATATGTTCATTCCTTTTATAAGTTCCTTCCAAAACGTTGCATCTATATACTATACAAGGTTTACATAGCATATATAAACTATAGAAATTTTAAAAAGTCAGTCAATACCTGCTGTATTTCGAGTTGAATTTTCATTTATGTTTCTCTTCATTTCCTTCAATATCAAAGTCTATAATTTTTTCTTTAGCGCTCCAACTTTACAACATGAAGTTGTTCGACTAAACCTTCAAAGAAAGAAATTTATACCTTGTATTGTATCAACAACAAAATCAAGTTCTCAGCCTAGTAATTACTGAAATTATGGTTTAAACCTATGGCTTCAAACCTGATAATGTAAACTCTCTGCCAGGCTCTTTTGCTTTCTGAGTAAGAATTTACAGCATAACCCATTTTTCCAAATCTGTTTGAAATAAGACTAGTGTGGCTATAATCTTGCTTCCTAAACATATGTGGATTTTCACAGAGTCTACATAATTTATTTCAGAATCAAGGACCCACAATGAGAATAATTCTGAACCAGATCTACAAAAAGGGAGGGGGACTACAACATTGGCAAACATACTTACAAGGCCAGGGAGGAAACATACACAATTGAACTAGCCATGTGAGAACATATTTTGTGTCTCACTTTTAAAGCACTGTGCAGATCATCTGATTTGGCCATTAGTTTGAGATCCCTGGATTACATAATGCCGAAGACTAAGGCCTCACTTAATATCCAGAATAATTGTACTGATAAGTTTCCACTCCGTTTCTATAACTTCAACAAGTGAAATAAGATTTTTTTGTCTTTTTCTTTTACCACAGAATTTCTGCTGTAGTTTTTTCCATGTTTAGCCTCTTATATTTCGATCCCAATTTAATTCAATAAATGCTTGCCTATTTCATGAAAAGGTAAGATTCAAACCTAAATAAGATCATTTCTGCTCCCAAGTTCTCTGCCCCATGAGACAAATAGACATGAACACCACTGAGTAACAATGCAAAGCATACTGAGGTACATATTAATTTCCAAATATCGTTTCTAGAAATAAAACTTGGGAAACATGAGGTCAGGGGCTGCCCTGCTTTGTTTCCACATATTGGTCTTGAACCTGGATATAGTATGCCCTTTAGAAAATATTCTTGATGCCGTTCTAGGAACCAAAACAGGTTATGTGACCTTTTCTCAGCCCAGAAATACCAACGCAACACACATCCTGAGCTTAGAGGGGGACGACAAGAGACTCAGGCAAACAAAAGCGCCACATCCTCCCCTGGACCACTGACCCTGGGGGCAGGGACCCTGAGGTGCCCCCCACTCCGGCTTCCCAATGGACCCTAATTACATTAAGGCGAGTGGTGACATCGATGTGCAGAAAGTTTGCTCAATGCGCACACACGCACACACCCCGCCCCAAAGACCGTTGCCTCAGAAGGAGGCCGTCGGGCCTACTTGGGCGCCTCTTGGGGAAAAAACATCAAGCTCCAGTCAGGGCTCGTGTTCTCTTCCAATAACCTCTCCTGACCCAGGGGTCGCGGCAGTTTGGTAACTAGGGCCTACACAGACTCTTTCCCTTCTTGGCCCTCCTGCCATACGACACGCAACTTTAACCCTCAGGTTCCTCGCCTCCGTCAACCGTCACCCTGTCCGCGCAGTCAGCGACCACCAACCGCCTTCCCACCGCCGAAAAAGCGCGGAAGTCGCGCTCTGCGCATGCGCGACCCCGCCCCGCGCGCCACCGTCGGCGCAGGCGCAGAGGCCACCACCTGGGTCTTCGGCGCCGTGACGTCGTCCGTTCTGTGGACAAAGAGGGAAAGACACGCACGCCTTTTCCCTGGCACGGAAACATGAACGCGCCTCCGTTTGTGTTCTCGTACTGTTGGGTGCACGGCACAGGGATGGCTCTACCTTTTTGGAGTTTTGCCCAGAGAGGGACAAGCCTGCTCAGCCAACCTTCGCCCCAGCTTCATCAGGAAGTTAGGCCAGAGCTGGTTGCCCAACCCCGTTTCCACACCCTGAAGTCATTTCTTACGTCTAGACGTCAGTTTGTGAGATGCTGGTGGCACCCCGGAGTGTGCCTAGAATAGGATGACTCAAAGGCCACAGGCCTCAAAGCCACGTCAGAGGGGTCTTTCTTGGTCTGGCTGAGATTCTGAGTGAGGTCAAGCAGACGGGGCATTGGAGTCGCCAGGAGGCTGGGAGAGCTGAGGCCTGGGTTTAGATGACAGTCCCGCAAGGCCCAGCACGGTCAGGAAGGCAGGGCCAGTGCTGCACAAGCTCGGGAAGGGAAGGAGTACATGCCTCAGAGACCTAGGACCCCGGAGAGGAAAGGGAAGGTGCAGTGACCTGGGCTCTGGCCCTCGGCCATTGGACTGCCCCTCTCTGGCCCTTTGATCTCCGGCACGTTAGCCCCTCTAAACCTACATTTCCTTCCTCAGTAAAATAGCAATAATAATACTTAATTGCCCTGAAGATGCTAAAAGAGAAAATGAACAGTTCTGACACACAGTAAATGCTCAATAAATGTTAGCCCTTAATATAATAACAGTAGCTGCCATTTATTGAGTACTTACTGGAGGCCAGGAATAATAATTCTACTTCTGTCTGGGTTCAAAGCCCATTTTTTGTTGTTACCCTACCTTCTGACCATTTGAAGACTGGAGTAGGTGAAGGGAAGAGTTGCAAAGGGACCCAGAGGTAAAGGGAATGTTGTTAGTAAAGTCCTAAGACTATGAGACCATGAGACTTAATTAGTAGTTTCTTTGAAGATTAGGTCAAATAAAAGAGAATGTTGGAAAATAGGATTAGAGGTAGATTGAGACCAGATAATAAAAGATCTTGAATGCCAAACTAAGGAGTAAGTCTGAAGGAATAAGGTCTTCGTTTAATTTGGAAAAGACTTCACACAATAAAATGTCTGAAAAAACTTGTTTGTCTTCATGGTTCCAGAGAGGAGGTTTTTTAAAAAATGAGTAAAAACTTGAAGGAAGCAGATTTTGACCTGATATATACATATGTACACACACACATATATAACACCCATCTACCCCCCAAAATAGATTTCTCATTGAAAGAAAAAGACTTTAAACCCACTAAGAGCAACATCCTGAGCTACATCTGTAAGGACTGCAGAAGTGGAATCTTTGCTAGCAATTTATAAACCTATCTGTTCTATCACTATCTTGTTCGGGTTATCATTTATTTATTTCCACCTAGAAAGTTATTCTGGATGGATGACAGCTATAGGACCACAGGGGAAGAAAAAATTAAAATAGTAAGAGTAGTTTGATTACATGACTGCTGGACAACCACACTGTGTATGAGACGCTTTATGTGTCGTATTGGAGAGAAGACCCTCTCTTATCACCCAATCATACTATTTTGGAAACAACTCTGCCTTAAATTTGTCTCCTACAAATTTTCTGACATTGATCAATTGGACAGCCATGACTATGAAAAATTTATTCTCCCTTTGTTTTAAAGTATATTATTTTACTAATAAATCAGTCACCAACGTCCCTACAAAACATTTGTAGTACTGGAAGTCAGGCTTGTTTTTTTTAAGTACTTCAAAACATTAAATAGTCAACCTAATTGTGAGATAGTGACAACTAGAAAGGGTCTCACTTTGTATACTATGAGTTCTCCGAATTCTCAGAAAGAACTAGACTAATAAGAATTTGTATTTTTTATAGGGCTCAAATACTTAGTGCGCTTTGGGAAACAGGGAGTTAAAAATCTTTCGGAAGTTAACTTGGTATAAGAGTATGAAAAGCCTCTGTTGCTCTAGTTCTAAGGAAATGCTCTCCTTTTTTTCTAATAAAGCTTTCCACAGAAGACAAACTCTGTACACAATAAACAGGGTAAGTATAGGACAGAATTACTACAATTCATTAACTCTCAAAAAAGTTATTCATTTTGACATGTAAGGGAAACTTTATTTATGAATGTTAGATGTGCTTCAGAGTGCTGTTCTGTTAAAATTCCATAAAACAAGCCTCGAAATGCAAGTCATTTGTGCCAGCTACAAGTACATAGCTGAAGCAGCATTTCCAGAGAGACTAGGGCAAAGGACAGAACTAACCACAAATTGGCAGAAAAGAAACAAAACATAATCGAGTGTTAATAATTCACCATAGTTACTGCTCTTAAAACCAAAGTAACTAAACAATACGACTGTCATCTGTCTACATTTATGCTTGTTTTCTGCCTCTCTACAATGAAGTGTTCAGTGTACACGGATGTGGGCAAAAAAATCAAAGGCTACAGGGCTTTATCTGAAATTAGAACAGTAATTTTAATGTGTACATTTTGATTTTATTATTATGCTTTTTATTATCTCTGCATTATAATCTCTTAAAGGAAGAACACAGGTATTGGTTTATTAAATATTTTGAAGCATTCACATTTTATATTTCCATCATGTGTTTGTTTGTAAGCTTGTTTGTTTCCTGAGTACACTGTAGTGACTGTTCATGTGAATTCGGAAAGAGCAAAATTAGAACTTTGGGGAAAGCCAAAAATAACAGGGAACACCCTCTTGTTCTGTGAAAAACACTGGACTTAGATTCAGCAAACCTAGATCTCAGGCCTAGTTTTCTCCTGGAAGCTCGGGAAACTTAACCAAGTTACTTAACCTCTTTTTTCTCTACTTCTGCTGTGGGGATGTCAATACCTAACCCATCCTATCTCATAAAGTGGATATGTGAATAAACTGAGATAACGTATGCGGAAAAACATTATAAATTGAACTACTCTGCAGTTGTAATGAATTACTCTTGTCATACCCCTTTCAAACAATCTCCCATTACTAGCACATAGTGTTTTCAGTACTTGAACATATTTGACTTTCTGGATGATTGAGCATGAAATCAAATCGGATTTGGCTCAGAGTCATTTCTGCAAAGGGATGTAATCATCTTAGTACAGTATTCTGGATAGTTTCCCCTAATAAGACCCCCTCTTGAGTAACACATTCCAGTGGAGAGTCTCTGTTGCCAGTAAGTTAGGCTGTGTCCATATAAACTCATATAATCTGGTTCGTATATATAGCATGCCCCAGGACATTTTCAGGCATTACAAAGTCTTGAAAATTACGAACAGTTGTTTTTCCTTTAGTATTTGGGCAAAAAGTGAGGAAGATCCCTAAGCAAGTCGACATAGAATTACTAATAACTTCATGAGAAAGAAATGAAAGCATGTTTCAAAGTAGCTTTTTAAGACCCAGTGATCGTTGATTTGGTTCTTGCATCTCTGACCATGAAAAAGCATTCTGAAAGAAAGGATAGTGGTTCCAGAGGAGGTCTCTGAAGATCTGCCATTGGCTGTTTATAGAGATGAAATTCAAATGCCCTCAGATGATAAAAAAGGGCCTGAACTCGTTTCAGAGAAGAAATGGTTTAAAGTGGAAACATAAATATTGAATAATAACAGGCACACTATAGACATCTTCTTTATTTTTTATATTTTTGAGGATAAGAAAAGTGTAATCTATTTTTACTACTGCAAATAGTCATGAAAGCACCATTTGATGACATTCTAGCTGAAGAGAAAACAGAAGTTTTGCATTAGTGTGAGGTGTTAATTTATTATTGCATTTAGGTCTACCGACCATTTGAGGGAGTTAGAAGTTAAACAGCTGTATCTCTAGTTGATCTCTGCATATTTTAATCCAAATATGGTAAAGGGCAGGGCTAAAGAAGGGAGTGTCCTTATAATAAACAGGGCTCAGAACTTGTAACAGAAAATTAAAATACACTCCACTCAAGTTCTCGCGTGGTTAACTTTGCACTTTGGTTAAAGTCTCATTTAGATTTAAATTTCTAAACTTTGCTTATGAAATTAAGTTTTCTTTGATCTCCTCTCTTCTGAATTGCAGAAAGCAGATAAAACTACTTGATAAAATGATTTCCTGTCACGCTGCTGAAGATCCTATTAAAAAGGTTGCTATCTTTGGAGGAACTCATGGGAATGAACTAACAGGAGTATTCCTAGTTAAGCACTGGCTGGAGAACGGCACTGAGATTCAGAGAACAGGGCTGGAAGTAAAACCATTTATTACCAACCCAAGAGCAGTGAAGGAGTGCACCAGATATATTGACTGTGACCTGAATCGAGTTTTTGGACCTGAATATCTTGGGTAAGACTATATGTTGTGTTGTGTGTGTATGCATGCACACGTGTGTGTATGTGGATGTGTCTGAAAAGTAGTGTGTGTGAGAGCACATGTATATACGTTTGATATTCATATTTGTACATATAGTCGCTACTGTGAATAAGATCACTTTCACTTTTGTTATATGCCATTATGAATTACTCAGTTCTCTAAACTGGGCATTCATGTGCTCTTTTATAAACTTTTATAACCATCCGACTGTTCTTAACTGATTTTGTTTTTAAATGTATTCTATACAGACTGAGACAACAAATAACAAAGGTTTTTATTTTTAAGTCGTATCTTTAAAGAAACAGATTTAATAGTCTTTTGCATTAAATGAATGTTTGGCCACTCTGCTTGGGTACGTATTTGTTAGCTTTCTAGGTGATTTACTACTATGTGTTTTGCAAGTCTGTTTATGGTAGTGCAGAAAGTTCTAGTTAAGAAAAGTGCAATGTTTCAGTTAATATTTGTTTAATGAAAGAGTGAATAAATGTCTATCATCAGAAAACCTTAGACCGCTCTGTGATCTGAGGAGTAGATGTACTACCTTCAGCAATGGATCACTAAGACCTGAATTTTCTGAATTTAAATTACAGCTGATGATACACTGCATGCAGTGTATGCAATCATAACACTCTAGGTATGTCCTTATTATTTCTGCCTTTGTTTTACGTCATTATAGCTACTACTGTAGATATATAGGCTTCTAAGCTTTTTACCACTTCTTTCTTTCGTTTACATAAAAATATTATTAAACACCTACTCTTCATGGGGCACTGTGCCAGGTACTGTGGGAGTACAAAGCTATGTACAAAGTGGTTTCTACTTTCAATGGGTTGGCAGACTACAAGCTAAGATATAAGTCATGCACAGGAACAACTAATGGAGCACCTCTTCATGTACTCACTTTCTATTAAATCCTAATTTGAGTTTAAAGAGTTACTTAATCTCATCACAGATCAGAAGGTGGTTACTACATTTATACAAATTTGCCTCCCTTTATGGAATAAGTTCTTCTGGGGCAATTGTACATTAGCCATAGCTTGCGTATCAGGCCATGTTCTCACTAACATAAATTTTAGTTTCAAAAATGCTTTATCTTCATGACTGAGGTGATGTCAACACAATTAAGGTTTATCTATTCACCTAAAACAGCTGTTAACTAACTCATATTACAAGTAAGAATTTCTTGAAGAATAACTGTTAGTTGGCATGTTAACTTCCCAAATAACTCTGAGATGAACTAGAGTGAGTTTTCTTATTATGACCACTCAATAACATGCATTTCAATGAGAGTAGTCTCTTAAATTAAATTCACTTTCTACTTCTTGCATTTAACACTTATCAGAGGCTAGACAGTTCTCTCTCAGGGTGGTTATGGAAACTTATGAAATAGATAAGTTAATTACCTTCTCCCATCTTCCCTTTCCCAAATTTTGCTGCTTTTCCTCTATTCGTCATCTCAGTGATGTCACGATTACCCACCAAATCACCTATGGGAATCATCTTAGAACCTCCCCCATTCTTCATCCCCTACGTCTAGTGGGTTACGAAGTCTCCCAATTATTCAAATATTGAATAGTTGTAGGTATTTTGCAAATCCAGTCTTCCTCACCATTTTTACTGCCTTAGTTTACTTTTTGTATAGGTAGAGTAGCGACCTAAAGAATCTTTCTGCGTCCAGCCTTACTCCAATCCTCCCTACCATGTATTGTCTGTATAGCACTAGCCATAGGGATCATCCTAACATTGCAAATCTTGTCATGTCTTTCCCCTGCTAAAAATTCTTCAAAAATCTCCTATCCAGAATAGATTTAAGTAGTTTAGTATATAGATGTCATTCCCTTTAGGATACTTGTTCCTGCCTATTCTTTCAGCTTTATCCTTTGGGACTCTTCCCGTGGGACCTGGATTCCAGGCACAAGAACTCAAAGTGTCTATTATCTTTCAAGACTTCAAGACTTGACCATGAGCAACTGGGTGGCTGTGGTGTGATTTACTCACATGGGGGAGAATGAGAAGAAAATCAGTTGGGGGAGGGGGAGAATTCATGAAGTTGTTGCATGAATTAACTTTTAAAGTGCATATGTATCTTTTAGGAACTATGTCTGGTTGCATATAATAGAAATCTGAAAACAGTGGCTTAAACAAATAAGGGTTTCTTTTTCACAAGTAGTAAGTCCAGAGGTAGGCAGTCCAGGGCTGGTACAGTGGCTCAATGATATCATCAGTGCCACAGACGCCTCCTATCTTCCCACTGCACTAGCCTTGATACGCATCTTTTGTCCCATAGTTGAAAAATGGCTGCTCCGCTTTCTTGACTGATTTCCAGGCAAGAATTACCCAGGCGCAAACTGTAGGTCCTTTGAAGATACTAACAAAAACAGTCAGAGAATGGAAATAAATGGAATTAGAGAGAAATGTGGTTGAATGCTTTAATGAGGAAAAATAAATTTAAATTATCATGTACATTAAGAAAAAAATGTATCCTAACCATTGAGGGTGGGGCAGGTAGAGACTCATTTGAGAATTCAATAAAAACTATCAACCGTCATCCCAGAAAATGCATGTATGCATATACCTGCAAATTTTTGCATTTTTGCAAGGTCTAAAGACTCTTCTCTGTAAAGCTTGACCCTGAACCACTAGTGGTTCCTGGACACCACTTAAGAATCCCTAATTAGATGATGTGAGCACCTAAGTTTGACTATTTTTGTGCACTAGAACTAACTATAGTGCAAAAAAAAAAAAAAGAAAAATAGGTGCATTTGATGGTCTAGTTCCATTATAGCCTAGTGTACTTAACTACTAAGAGACTGTTGATTAAATTAATGGAAGAATTTTGTTCAGGGTTGAAGTCAAATGATAAACTGAAATGTCCTTCTTGTGACCAGCCACATAAATGAACTATTATCTGCAAGCATGTCAATGCAACATTACATGGAATCAAATGGAAGGAAAAAATGTAAATTTTCGATTATAAAGTTTTCAAATAAATTTCCAATTCCTTCACAGATTTTTCATATTAAAGGTTTGGAAACTGGTTTCTTATATACTGTGTTCTTATTGTATATTTATGTTACCTTAGCCACAGACGTTGTTAATCTTTTTCTCTCTGCTAATAACAGCAAAAAAAGGTCAGAGGATTTGCCATATGAAGTGAGAAGGGCTCAAGAAATAAATCATTTATTTGGTCCAAAAGATAGTGAAGATTCCTATGACATTATTTTTGACCTTCACAACACTACTTCTAATATGGGGTGCACTCTTATTCTTGAAGATTCCAGGAGTGACTTTTTAATTCAGATGTTTCATTATATTAAGGTAATGTCAATGTTATTAATTTACAAGTTAGCGTAGGACCCATAATTTTAAGTCACTTATAGATGTGAAACAACCAGAAAAGGGTCAGGAGGGAGGGTCCAAGAGAAATGGGGGATTGGGAGGAGCACCAGAATAGAGGTAGGAGTGACAGGCAGGAGAAAAGGAGAAGAAATGAGTAAAATAATAAATGCAATGAATAAAATAATAAAACATACGGACCATTGTGTCTATAAAATTTTAAATCTTTTATCAAGACAGCCACCAAATCATAGGCTATTTGGTAAAATTAATACCAAAATTTTAAATGGTATGGTTGAAGTGGCTCAATTACCATTTTAGGAAGCTCAAAAAATAGTCATTTAATGTTGACTAAAGACCAATGATAAAAAGATTGGCTCTCTTTAGTCCTGCCCTTGTCTCCATTTGATTCAGATACCCTAACATACATCTGATCTTTCAATGCTTCATATAGCTAATCATTTTAAGGCTCAAAAATCTACAAGATGAAAAAATCAGCAATCCATTGCTATACCTAGAGAAAAACTGCTAGAGAATAACAAGCAAACAAGAACACAAATAATAAGCTGTATGATTATTTTTATATAAAGGATAGCCTTCCTTCCGGAGAGCTGGTATGAGCTAGTATGATTTAATGGAAAGAGTGTGACCCATATAGCCAGTGCCTGGGTTCAAATCCTGGCTTTCTCTCACTAACTTTGAACAAGATATTCAACTCCCAAAACATTGCTTTCTTCATTTTATAAAATTGACATAATAGCAATACTTACCCCATATGGCTGTTATAAGCCTTAAATGAGATAAGATATTTAATGCACTTAGCTGAATGCCTGGCAGATAGTAAAGATTAACTATTAGTTTTGTTTCCTTGAATTTTTGGCGTTGACTAAATAGTAGTTCTGGTAATAGATCATAATGCAGCTATTCTTTGCTGCTGATTGAAGGGAGAGCTGAATACTTTGCTTGCCAGGCACAGAAGCAGCATGTTATCAAAACTGAGTGGGCCGTCTTGAATTCTCATTCAGATAAGTGGAGGTAGGGGGAGTTACCCGACATCTGTAGGGACCTGGCCCACAGGGGTAGAAAAAGAATTCTTTAAGAGACCAATACTAAGCTAAATAGTAAGTGTAACCAGTGGTGAAAACAAAAATAACCAAATCCATTCAGAAAAAGAATTTATTCATATTCTTTGTTTATGGTTCTGGGGAATTGTTTAATGTACATTTTATCCAGAAAGCTATGTATAATCCAATTTTATATGTAATTCATTTCTGTGCTTTCAAAGCTTTAAAATACCATCAGATTTTAGAGTGTGTTTCACAAAGCTGTCTTACTAATCTTAGTTGATGAAGTGAAACATATTGAAGACATTATTGACTCTCTAATAACAAAGAGAACAAGGCATATGGTCTTTACATAATAAGAAAAATGTTTTAAATTCTTTTCAGACTTCTTTGGCTCCATTACCCTGCTATGTTTACCTTATTGAGCATCCTTCCCTCAGATATGCAACCACTCGTTCTATAGCCAAGTATCCTGTTGGTAAGTCGTATTTCCCACTGTCACAACTAAACAAAATATGTCTCAGATGAAACTCTGAGAAAATTAATTTAAAGACTATTTATAGCTACTTTGCTTATCATTATGGCTTATAATTGTCAAGTAATAAGCAAACTATCTCCAGGCAGTCTCTAACTATATCAGATTTCCTCGATTTCATTGAGCAGCTTTCTACATTCCAGGAAAAAACACTGAGCTGAGGGAATTTGAATCTTCTATAATGGACAGTAAGCAGCCTGCCTTTTGCTTAAGGAAGACACCATCCCTATCTTCCAAGACTATTTACTATACAAACATTCTTTAAAAAAATAATCTGGAGCCAAGGTAGTCAGTATCTTGCTGGCAAGATGTGCAGAAATACAAAAGACCCATGGAAAATTCTCTCCCAACATCCCTCTTAGCACCTGCTTTGCAGTAGAGTCTCTGGTAACCTGTGTTTGTTATCCATTCACTTGTTTGCCCTGTCAGTTACTGGGCTGTGAATTCATCTTTACCTTCTGGTAACTTCCAACATGCAGCTTTGCACTCTCATACACTCTCCGAGACAGACAGTCTCTTTTTCTATATTCCATTCTCTTTCCTGAGTGACCTATTAGCATAATTGTTTGCAGACCACACTATAATCATTAAAATTGCTGTCACAACTTAAAATCTTTTTTGTCAGATCTCAGGTGGTTTAAATAAGAGAAATTTAATTTGAAAACAAGTTGTCAAACAATAGAAGCAAATTTAAAGTTATCTTGGTTATTCAATTATTGATAATTTTGGTTCATAATCAAGGGATCAGTTGAGGCAAGCTAAATAGCCAAGTATAGGTAATTATTTGAAACAAACCAAATGCTTGACAATAATGGGTAAAGTTCCTTTTTCTCTGTGACACCATATAAAGCATAGGATTTCCAAGTCTTGAGAGAGCAATCTTGGTCTATTACGTTTATGGGGCAATGCTGCTCTTAGGTAGAACAAATATCTACTGATATGTTTGGCTCTTAAAAAGAGAGCCAAATCTTTCAAAGGTTTCAATGTGGGGGAGTATTAAGATCATCATAAGTAATTAGAAATATTATATGTTCTCCTTTCAACTTTACTATTTTATTTGGAATATTTTTTATATCATCCAGTCATTGGGGGGAAAAACACTTAAGATCAGAGAGACACTCTCTCCAACTCAATGTTTTATAATACTCTTATGACTTTAGGTGCCACAAGATGTTCATTGTAATTTCAAGCATCATATGCCAACATGACAATATCTAGTGGAAGAAAGGAGACTCTCAGGAACTCCCCTGCAGACCTTCCATTATGGCCAGTTGCTCAGAACTGGGTCACATATCCATTCTTAAATTAATTACTAGGGTTAATGAGATTACTATGATTGACTAAAACTATTCTACATTTACCCCTGAGTTGGATACCCCAACCAAAATCAGGACTCTGTCAGCAAGGAGTAAGACAGAATGAATTTTGGGTAGGCAACCAACAATGTCTTCTACAGTACACATACAGACATATCCATGAACACATTTTCACACATTTGTACAAATCATTTATGTACTGATGCATACCTTAACCGCACTTATGTCATATACTTAAGTATATCCAGGAAAGCTAAGCACAAAAATGAAAATGAAGATAAAAGAGAATACAGTAAGATTTTGTGAATTGAGAAATAACAGAAGTGGATGAAAATAGAATAGGTGGAAAAGAATGCATATGAATTGGTGGAAGAGAGTGGATGATGCTATACTTGGTAAATGGTTCTACAAATGGATAAGATGATGATTGGAGTGATAACAGTGTGGGAGACTTGGACAGGAGGGAAGGGACTAGATAAGTGGTTTAGAGAAAGAGTATTTTGTAGATTTATGGATGGATGCTTGACAGCCACAGGAAGTAGACCTGATAGTACAGGCAGAATTTTATTGGGGTGAGAAGAAATGAATACAAATTTTTTCTACAGAAAATTAAAACCATTGCACTATCATGTTGGGATGGGTTGTTATATTAAGGGCAAGAATATTGCTCTAGGGTCACATAGATTGTCATTTGACTTAAATCCATGGCTCGTTTAGTCTAGATTTCTATTACTAAATATTATAGATGTGTTTTCTCCTACAAGCTAAATGTTAGGTCTGTGACAGTTTCTCTTTGTGGCCACTTATTATTTTGTTAGTATAAATTTGTCTACTCCTTTTACTATATTATTACTTTTTAATACTTTGACAATATTGAAAGAAATTTAAAGAAAAAAGACCCCAAAACCTTACTACTGTAACACAACTCTTTGATTTTTTTTCCATGTTCTCTCCCAGTCTTTATTTACTATGCATATAACTTGTACATGTAAATGTTCTGCTTTATTTTTTGCCTAACATTAGGTCTCAAACATTTTCCATGATGCTGCATGGTCTACCTCTTTAATCATTTTTAATGATGGGATTCTAGATCTTGATATATGAGAATGCTCGATCTTATATTCTAATACTTATATAAGTGTGACTATCTCCCCTTCTGTACCTAGGTATAGAAGTTGGTCCCCAGCCTCAAGGGGTTCTGAGAGCTGATATTCTGGATCAAATGAGAAAAATGATTAAACATGCTCTTGATTTTATACATAATTTCAATGAAGGTAAGTAGTAGGCAGAATTTGTTTCTTTAATTCTTAGCTTGTGTGTGTAAATAAATCAGAAAAGGAAGATGAGATGGAGTACACATAATTACTTAACCACTAAACATTGAAATAGCAATGGAACCTAGGTTAAATTTGCCATGTTTGTGACACTAGTTGCTTTTTAAAAAATTTAATCACTTCAGCCATTCGTCAATGACCCAGTGTAGACACATTCAAGAAAAGCAGCTACCAAATAAAGCTCCCCAAGTGAAATCCTCGTTTTCCTATTAATCTCCATTTTTAAAAGCAAAGAAATACAAATGTCCAATAAACAGACGAAAAGATATCCAATATCACTAATAATCAAAAAGTGCAAATTAAAACGCAAAACCATTTTCTCCCGTTAGATTGGGAAAATATTAAAATCTGATAATATTAAGTGTTGGTAAGGGTGTAAGAAAAGGAGACACTCTCCTTCCCTGCTGGTATAAATTGGTAAAGACACTTAGAGGATAATTTTACAGTATCCACTTTCTAATATGCAAAAATCCTATGACCCAGCAATTCCACATCTCAAAGAAACACATGCACACCTACATGCCACAGACAAGGGTGGTTACTGCAGCATTGTTTGTAAAGCAAAACAATGGAAATGCCCTGAATATCCATCAGTTGGTTAGTTAAATACAATAGCATGGAAAGATCTTCAAACTACATTGTTAATTGAAAGAAAGCAAGTTGCAGACCAAAACATACAATATACCAATTTGCTTCAAAATAATAATAATAAACACTTGCTAGAATACACATAAATATATACGTTAGTACATAGGAACAGTTCTAGAAGAAAACATATCAAACTGATAACAGCAATTACTGGGGAGAGGAGGGGAAAACCAGGTTAATTTTGTTTTAATTGTGTTCAGGAAGAATGATGTATTCATGTAGTATTTGTGCAATTACAAAGCAGTTAGATGGGGCTGGTGGTGAGATGGGTATATGGATCTCTATGTACTATCTGCTCATTTATTTGGTAAACCTAAAACTGCAGCAGAAAAAATAATGAAATGTATTAATTATTTTTAAAATAACTTTAAAATTTTAAGAATTATAATAAAAGTAAAATCAAAGAGACATCTTATGTAAATAATTATTCATACAGGCAGAACTGAAATTATCGTTGAGGAATGGGCCATTACAGTGACAGAGCTGGTGAATAGTTCAGTGCCTGTGCGGAGTATAATCCCTTAACCTGTTTGTGCACCCTACTGTGATCACAGGAATTTCTTCTGTGCTTGGGAATCCTTTGACTCCAAAGTCACAAAGACTGAAAATCAGCATTCTACCACCTTTGTCTGAGGACAGGTTCTATACCGTCTAGTGGACCTGGTGTTGGGAAGGTCATCACTTATTCACAAGAAACCGTTCAAATAGTGAGCATGAGACTACGATGTTAAGAAACAATGCACCCAGTAGAAGCCCACAAACCTGACTGAAAAATAACATGGTTTTCAAATCACAATCCATAGACTCCTGCCACAGGGTGAGGATTTAGTAGCTGTCCTAGTAGCTCCGGGACAGCCACGCCACCTCTGCTTCAATCAGAGCAGTTCTATCTGTTTTATCCGTGTAACATTTCATTTAACCAGAGGATTCTGCAACTCAAAATTTTAAAACCAGTATTAATTTAGACTATCCAGTTTGATGGATTTTTAACTAACATGGAAAGAGCACCATTATCCAAAGAACGCTGGCAAAAGGATCATAACCGTCTGAAGAAAAGTCTCTAGCAATGAATAGAAGAGCTCCATTTTTGGCTCTGTGCTACTCAAAATTATTATTAGTGACTTGGATAAGGACATAAGTGACATGCTTATATAAGTGGTAAGTGACAGGAAGCTATCAGGAAAATATCTGGGTTCAAAAGGTGGATCCAAAAAGTTCTGACCATATTTAACAATAATCTAAACCAAATGTTTAAGGTTAAATACATCAGGAACAAAATTTTACTTTCATGTTAAAAAATCCCAGAATGAGGGAGGTGATAGTCTCTTTTCTGCTTGGATAAACAACATTTGGAGACCTCTGAATAAATTCCAAGTCCATATTTCAGGAGAAACATCTATAAAGTAAGGTTAGCCAAGGAGTTAGTTGAGCATGTTGAAGAGTTTGAAAACCATAATAGGAATGATCCCAAAGATGCACATAGAACTTCAGTTTACAAAGTACCTTCACATGTATCCTCGTGTATGTGACAATATGAGTGGAGACTGATAGAATCAAAGATACTTAGACTGGCAAAAAGAAGTCTTAAGGCCAATTTTATTTCAGAGTTTCAGAAGTGTTATATTGGAAAGGAATTAGACTTGTTTTCTGTGACTCAGAGGCCAGAATAGAATCGGTGGGATAGTGTTACCTAAAGACAGAAATTTCTGGGACTTCTCTGGAGGTCCTGCAGTTAAGACTCTGCGCTCCCAATGCAGAGGGCCCAGGTTCGATCCCTGGTCAGGGAACTAGGTCCTGCATGCCTCAACTAAAAAAAAAAAAAAAATCCCACGTGCTGCAACTAAGACCTGGCGCAGCCAAATAAATAAATATTAAAAATAAAAAAGAAAGAAAGAAATTTCTAATTAACGAAGCTGACCAACAATGGAACAGACCACAATTTGTGAGACTGTTTAAGCAGGAGCAAGACGGCCACTTGGTCAGAAAGATACGGAGAATATTCAAGCATCGAGGAAACTTAGGCATTTGAGACTCCTAGCTCTGAGATTCTAAGTAGCAAAAACATGCTCCTTTGTGTTCTACCACTTTCTCCTTTCCTCCCAATGGACCTTCTGGTTTAAAGGTATGACATCTGATGTTTCCATCTTCATCTTGGAAGGTGTGGCAAATTCTAAAAATGGCCACAAATTCTTCCCTTCCCTGCTTCCATGTCCTATCAAGAGATGGAGTCCGTTTTCCTACCACGTGAATCTGGTTGGCCATGTGACATGTTTTGTGCCACAAAAGAGGTTTGAAAAGAACTTGAACATCAGGGCTTGCTCTCTTGCTGACCTCGGGAACCTTGCACTGTCATTCTGTGAATCAGTCCACCCTAGCCTGCTGGATAATGAGAGACTGTGAGGCTGAGAACTGAGACACCCCAGCCAATAGTCCTGCAGCTCCGGCTGACAGCCCGTCAAATGCCAGATATGAGAGTAAAGCCGTCTTAGATCATCCAGCCTCCTGCTGACCTGCCATCTCATCACAAATGCATGAGCAAGCCAATTAGAAATCAGCCAATCCAGCCTAGACCAGAGGAACGGGCCAACCAACTCACAGAGTCATGAGCTAAATTAGAAGGTTGTTGTTTTATGCCACTAAACTCTGGCATAGTGTGTTATGCAGCAAAAGCTAACTGATACAGAAGTAACTGCAGGGTATCTGCATTCCAACCCTGGCTGCACTTTCCGCGCCAAGGGGAAAGGAAGATTTTTCTTTGGATTGCAACCATAGCACACTATGGGCTCTACGTTGGATGAAAGTTCATCCTGTTTATTCAGAGTTTGCCTGGTATAAATGTAAACTACTCCTTTTCCAAGTTTCTGGGCATTGGGTTGTTTAATGCTGCGTCTTTGTAAGTTGGACTCCACTATTGGCAGACTGCCTGCATCCCAATATCTCACTGCTCAGGAGCTACCCAAATGTTTAACATACTTAGTTAAGAGAAGGAGCACAGTGGGGAAGTCATCTAACCAGCTGAACGTCCTCCTGAAGTTATGCAATCACAGAATGTCAGAGCTGGAAGAGTCCTCCAAGGTAAACTAATGTGAAACCTTCGTTTGAGAGGTAAAGAAAGTGAGCTTCGAGAAGTTCAGTGTCTTGCTCACGTTTACACAGCGAGGAGATGAGAGCCTAGGTATCATGACTCCCAGTCCTAGCCTCTTTCTCTCCCACACTGGCTTTTTAAGTTCTGTTTTCTACCTCTGTCCTACTTCGGTGTACTTGTGGACAGTGTGTCGGTAGGAATAATTTGAGAACATCTTGTGGTTTAGTGTTGTTTGTGAGCATCCTTAACTAAAATTTTATGGAACCATATAAGACCCCGAATAGCCAAAGCAATCTTTAGAAAGAGGAACAAAGCTGGAGGCATCACATTCCCTAACTTCACACCTTATTACAAAGCTGTAGTAATTAAACCATATAATATTGGCATAAAAGCAGACACACAGATCAATGAAACGGAATAGAAGGCCCAGAAAATAAACCCGTGTATATATGGTCATTTAATTTACAACAAAGGAGCAAAGAATATACAATGGGGAAAGGACAGTCTCTTCAATAAATGGTGTTGGGAAAATTGGACAGCCGTATGCAAAAGAGTGAAACTCAACCCCTATCTTAACCACCATACACAAAAATTAACTTAAAATGGATTAACGACTTGAACATAAGAATTGAAACTATAAAACTTATAGAAGAAAACATAGGCCGTGAGCTCCTTGAAATAGGTCTTGGTAATTTTTTGAATCTGACACCAAAAGCAGAAGCAACAAAGGCAAAAATAAACAAGTGGGACTATGTCAAATTAAAAAGCTTCTGCACAGCAAAGGAACCCATCAACAAAATGAAAATACAATCTACTGAATGGGAGAAAATATTTGCAAATCATATATCTGATAAGGGAGTACTATCCAGAATATGTGAAGAACTCATACAACTCAATAGCAAAAAAAAAAAAAAAAAAAAAAAAAAGGTGTGATTTAAAAATGGGCAGAAGATCTGAATAGACATTTTTCCAAAGAAGACATACAGATGGCTGACAGATACATGAAAAAATGCTTTACATCATTAATCTTCAGGGAAATTAAAATCAAAACTATAATGAGGTATCCCCTCACACCTTTTAGAATGGCTGTTATCAAAAAAATAAGAAATAACAAGTTTTGTTGAAGATGTAGAGAAAAGGGAACACTTGTGCAGTGTTGGTGGGAATCTAAGTTGGTGCAGCCACTATGGAAAACAGCATAGAGGTTCTTCAAAAAATTAAAAATAGGACTACCATATGATTTAGCAATTCCACTTCGAGGTATTTATCCAAAGAAAATGAAAACACTAATTCGAAAAGCTATAGGCACCTCTGTGTTCATTGCAGCATCATTTACAATAGCCAAGGTATGGAAACAACCTGTGTCCATCAATGGAAGAATGGATGAAGAAATTGTGGTATCCATATACAATGGAATATTATTCAGCCATAAAAGAGAATGAAGTCTCGCTATTTGTGACAGCATGGATGGACCTCGAGGACATTATGCTGAATGAATAAGTCAAGCAGAGAAAGACAATTACCATATGATCTCTCTTATATGTGAAATCTAAAAATGAATAAATAAAAATTTAAAACCAAGCTCATAGATACAGAAAACAAATTGGGGGTTGCCTTAAAGCAGAAACAGGTAGGGATGGGAGAAATGGATGAACTGTCTGGGGGGTTTTTTAGTTTAAATAAATTGAATTTTTTAAAAGCCACTCTAACCTATTAGACAGCCTGGAAGTTTCATTTTTCAAGAACAGTGTAACCATGAAAAACTCAGTAAGACACAGACAAATCCAATAAATAGAAGAAACAAAGAAATCAAAGAAAATAAGAAATCGAGTGTTGGACTATTTGGTGTATTGGATTGGTTCAGGATTATGAAACCTAAACTTCTTATTGTTATAGAAAGGGTACAAGTCCTTTATAATATATTGTCCACTTACTCCATAGGCCAAGAAAGTTAAAGGCCTCTGGGACCTGAGATCATTAGTCATAGAGCCAACACTCAGCATTTTGGTAATGCTGGCAATGATGAAATAAGATAACACTAGAGCAAGAGCTGTTATGGCCAATGACGTGTGCCTCTAGGGTGGCTTTTTCAGCTTTAGGTTAGGACATTCAAGCCTCAGAAAGAAGATCCTGTACAGTGTCTCAGTGTTAGTGGTGGCAGAGCAGCTCTCTGCCTGAAGCTGTGCAAGCCTGTGGCATTTTTCTTAATAGCTCCAAGTTGGAAACGTGCAAGATGTCTATAAACCATAGAAAGAATAAAGAAATTATGGCATTTTCTCACAGTGGAATACTATACTGCAAATAAAATGAACAATAGCTACACACCCAATAAGGATGAATCTTCCCCAAAAGTTGATCTTAAGAAGACAGACACAAGATGCATATATTGATTGATTATATTTGTAAAATATTCAGAAGTAGGCAAACCTGAACTATATTGTGTGGGATTCATGCATGGGTGGTGAAGCTATAAAGTGAAGCAAGTGAGTCATTACCAAAATTAGTGGTTACTGCTCAAATGGGAAGGCGATGGGATTATGATGGGAAAGAGGCATGCAGGGGATGCTGGTATGCAGGCAGTGTTCTTGTCCTGGCTGGTGGTTACATGGCTAATCACTTTACAGTTCATTAAACTATATATTTATGTTTTATGTACTTTCTGAGTGTTATACTTCACAATAAAATGGTTTAAAAGCAAGAAAATAGTGTGTTCTCCCTGTAACTGTCTGTCTTCAGTTTTTGGTTGTTGTTCTTCTTCCTTCTTTAAAGTATCAACTTCCCTTTTTTCAGGAGATTTTGTTAGTTACTATTTATACACATTGTTTTTGCCATAGGAAAAGAATTTCCTCCCTGTGCTATTGAAGTCTATAAAATAATGGAGAAAGTTGATTATCCCAGGAATGAAAGTGGAGAAATTGCTGCTATTATCCACCCTAAACTGCAGGTAACATTCACTATTTCTTTTAAATGTTGAAAATAATGATGCCCTACCTTCGAGTAGAACTTTACAGTCCATAAAGCATTTTACATGCATTAGCTCATTTGATGTTCTCAAAAACACTGCAGCCTAATGTATTCAGACCATCACTCAGTAAATATTTACTGAGTAAATCCTTTGCTGGCTCTGGGGGTACATCAGTGAACATGGTTTATATTCTTGTGGAATTTATAGTCTAGATATACTAAAGTCTAAACTGTGATCTTGAAGTGAAGGTAACCAGATGCTATAACAGAATAATGAGGTGGGGATGGGGGTCAGAGAATGTGAAATTCCTGTTCAGGTGCAATGGGTAAGAATTATTATATCTATTTTAATATAAGAAAACAGAGGCTCAAAAGTTAGATCCTTCCCATAGTCCTATAGTTATTGATGACAGATCCGGAACGAATGTTCTTTGCAGTTGACCACATTGCTACCACCTCCCTGTGATTACTACTGTATAAGTTAGAGCAAAACAATCAGAACCTCTTTCTTTGCAATGGTTTCTGCCGCCTTTTCCTGACTCCTCAAAACCCCAATATCTGCTCCTTGTGTGGTTTGATCAATAATAGCATAGTGAAGGGGAAGAAAAGGCTCTTAGGAATGTATAGGAGGTTTAAAACTGGACAAGGCAGAGATAAAAGCAGAGAGGAGCAAAGATTCCAAAAAGCTAAAGCATCCATCTCCACGCACAATCTCAGACCTCAGAAATGTGGGAGTGATCCAATGGATTGTCTAGTCTGGTGCATTCAACCCTGGATGCACATTGCCTAGAGAGCCTTTTAAAAAATAACAATGCCGGGCCCCACTCTGGGATAATCTGATCTTATTGGCATGGGTAATTAGGGTGGAAAACCACTGATCCAGTTCAGACTCCTGTTTAATGACCTTAGTGATAGTTATTCAGACTTACAACTTAATAAAGTAGCCTGCCCAAAAATACAGACTCGTGGAGCAAATCCAGCTTTGTGCCTTAGTGGGATCCAGGTGGAAACTTGAAGAAGGAGCCTTAGGCAGTGTTTTAAAGGACAGAAAGATAAAGATTGGGGGAGAGAAAAGAGGACAGCACCACAGGTAACAAAAACTGCATGTACAAGAAACAGAGGCCAAAGTGATGATGTCACAACTGGTTACAACACAGGATTTCTTTTTCAATTTTTATTGGAGTATAGTTGCTTTACAATGTTGTGTTAGTTTCTACTGTATAGCAAAGTGAATCAGTTATACGTATACACATATTCCCTCTTTTTTGGATTTCCTTCCCATTTATGTCACCGCAGAGCACTGAGTAGAGTTCCCTGTGCTATACAGTAGGTTCTCATTAGTTATCTATTTTATACATAGTTATCTCATTAGTTATCTATTTTATACATAGTATCAATAGTTACAAATGTAAGTTTTACATTCCCTCAAGGACATCCATGAAAAATACAAAAATCATCCTGGGGAGGCAGAGAGGTAAGATTAATGGGATCAGTAATAAACAGGGCTAGTTGTAGGTCTTGAAAGTCAGGAAGGATAATTTTGATTTGGTAGACAATAAGGAATGGCTCAGTATTCTACAGAAGGGATCGATTGACTGATTATTTCAATAAACATATTTGAAGGACTTCTCAGCTTGTTCTGGGCCCTGGGATTCAAGATAGGGTCTCTCATAGAGCTTCCATACTAATAAGGGGAGAACAGACCATGAATAAGTAAACAATACATCAACCACATGATTTCAAGTTGTAATAAGTGCTATAAAAGAAATAAACAGAATAATACAGGAGCAGTTAACAAAGGGTTCCTACTAGATGGAGTGGTCAGAAAGAGCCATCTCTGAGATGAGGGCATTGAAGCTGGAACCTGGAAGATGAGAAGTCAGCCATGTGGAAAACAAGCACAAAGGCTCTGAGGCTGGAACAAACTTGGAGTGTCTGAGGAACAGCAAGAAGGCCAGTGTCAACGGAGAGTAGGGAGTGAACAGAGACCCTGGAGCCAGAGACTCAGGCAGGCACCTGGTTATGAGTCCAGATTTTATTCTAAAAGTGATGGTTCTTAATCAGGGGTGCTCACTAGAATTCTCCAGGTTCCCTACTCCCACCCCCAAATGCTTGGAGCCTATCACAAAAACACTAACACAGTGCTTCTCAAACTCCGGCCGCATGAGCATCACCTTAGGAACTTTTTAAAGTCCTCATTCTCCGGCCCAGGGATTCTGATTTAATTCATCAGGGTGGAGACAAGAAGTCAATGAGGTTCACCAGGCGATTTTCATGTGGCTCAGGTTTGGGTAGCACTGCCCATCGGAATCTCTGCAGGTGGGGCTAGCAGACAGCGGGGAGGTGTTCAAGAAACCCTGTCAGTCGTTCTGGGGCACATCTGACTGAAAACCACTGGTCTGGAGCAGTAGCTCTCAGCCACTCTGTCCTGTAGAATCACCTGGGGCTTTAAAAAAAATACAAACAGCGAACTGTAAATGAGTAGCATGAGGGAATTGGAGGAGGTGTGTGATGGAATTATGCTTCTTGATTACATGCTTATATGACTCTGTGCTATATATTTGTCAAAACTCATAGAACCATACCCAAAAATGGTTGGATTTTACTGTATGTAAATTTAGAAAACAGTGATGCCTGAGCCCTACTCTTGAGATTCCCATTTGATGTATCTGAGATGGGGCCAGCCCTTATTCACCTATATTTTTCAAACATCCCAGGTAATTGTAACGTGCAGCCAGGGTTCAGAAAATCGCTGTGGTGCAACGCTTCTCAAACTTAAATGTTGCCCCTGTGAACCTCCGGGGATTTGTTAACGTGAAGATTTTGACTTAGTAGGTCTGCGGTGGGGAATCAAATTCTGCTTTTCTACCAGACTCTCAGGTGATACTGCTCTGCTGCTGGGAACTGTTAGAAATACAGAACCTCAGACCCCCACCCACACCTATAGAATCAGAATCTGCGCTTCAACAAGATCCCTATGTGATTTGCAAACACAGCAAAGTTTCAGGAGAACTGCTCTAGGGTTCCTATGGGGTGCCAGCACTGGTGTTTGAGGGCTCACAAGTCCAAACCCTGGTGGGGACCTCTCAAACGATTCAGTTGTTATCCTAATGTGGGGACACGTCGTCTTAGAGTTTTCCCAGCCCACACCCCACCTTCTCCCACCAGTTCCCACCAGTATAGAACCTCCTAGCATGCAGGCACAACGTCACTCCTTTTTTATCCCCAACAGTAGAATGTCTTATACACAGAAGGCTCTTAATGGATATTTCCTAAATTTGGCTGAGCAGAATTTAACTTCAGGTAGCAAGAGTTAGGATATGCACCTGAGGAGACGCGCATTTAATGTTTTGCCTTTTGATATTATAAATCTCTTTGGCAATATTCAAGGCAAACTTGATATCGAAGCAAACTGTAATCACATGTGTCAGTTATAAAAATAAAAAGGGGAACTCTTAAAACCGCTGCCAAAATTGACTGCTCACTCTCAGTTTAGTCAGATAACTCATATGCCTCTACACTATCTCTTTTAAAAGAAGACAATGCTGTCATTTTAGTTGTCTAGAACCTGACATAAAAATTTTTTTAATTTATTTTTTATTCAAGTATAGTTGATTTACAATGTTGTGTTACTTTCTGGTGTACAGCAAAGTGATTCAGTTATACATATATGTGTTCTTTTTCATATTCTTTTCCATTGTACAATTTGTAAAGTCGGCGAAAAATCTAATGTAGTCTATGTATTCTGATTGTTTCCTGAGAGGATCAAGACTGGAAACCATTGCACCCTGGGGATCCTGTGTTTTTAACTCCTGATGGAAAGACTATTCCATTGGGCGGAGACCATACCGTGTACCCGGTGTTTGTAAACGAGGCTGCATATTATGAAAAGAAAGAAGCTTTCGCAAAGACAGCTAAACTAACACTCAATGCGAAAAGTATTCGCTCCTCTTTACATTAGAAATCACTTTTAGCTCACTTGTTATCGAGTACCTTGAAAAATTCTACTAGTTCGTAAGCTCCTGAAGAGCAGGATTGTGCCTTATTCATTTCCACAGCACCTAGCCCAGTGCCTTGCACACAATGGACATTCAGGTAAATTTCTTGAATGAGTGAATACATTAATGAATACCTTTTTATAGATATCGTACTTTATGTATGTAACTTATTCAAAGAAGCACATTTCTTATTTCTGTATACCTTTTTATACCTTATACTTTGATAGTTTAACATTCTTGGTAAACAGCCTTTGAATTTAAATTTTAACATTGAAATAGATACTATATACAAAACAATAATAACTTGAGCATATAATTAAATGTTGTATGTTTTCAAGTAATGTAAAACTGCTACTAGAAACTAATGGTATTTTAAATTTTTTCACATTTGAATTAATGATAAAGTATTAAGGATCCAGTCTGTCAACTTTAGCAGTAGCTGTGATATCTGTAGATTTTTAAATGCTCTTTTGAAGATGAAACGTGAACAAGAAATGAGGGCTGATTGTAAAGGTGACATTATGAATAAATCAAGAAACTCTGAATGGTCCTTTGTCCACTGACAGTCACCCACACAAAGCATCACAAAGCGTCACTGCTCTGGCATGCCCACTTGTTCTGCGCTGACCTCAGGGAGCGAAGAACCTCCTTCAGACCTCTCACACGCCCCGCTAGAAGCTCACGTTCCTTCCCAACTTGGGAGGCATGTTGCTCCCAGCCCTCCCTTCTTACTTTGAAAGAACGGCGCTTGCCCTTCTTCCCAACCAATGTGTAAGGAAGTCTTTGGGCTCCAGTAGCATAGGTGGTAAAGGCAGAAAGAGCTGAGGGAAGTGGACACTAGTGGAAATGTGACCCAAAGCCATCTCTGGTTCACAAATGCATTCTTTTAAGACATTCCCCCCTGGCCTAAATGCCCAAGTCCCTCACTCCCAGGATTCTTCTCCTCAAAGGTCCTCGGGCTAAAACGCTGCCTCTCTCCCGCTCCAATCCCTGCAGGAGCCTCCCCTCCCTCCTCATGGCAGCCAAGTAAAGAACATTTTATCCCATGATTTGGACCCCAAGGAACCCATGTTTACGGTTTCAAATATATTTACAAAATCACACTAACATTATCTGTAACATATATATGTCTCTCTCTATATAGACAGTTCCATTCTTGCAAAGCAAATTCCATTAAGCCAATTTCATTCCATATTCAATGCTCTATAGCACACAGTTAAACTGTTTCTAAATTTTCAGCATTTATTTTTGCACTTTACCAAAATTATTTTCATTGGAATAAACTCTCTTCCTTCTGAATTCTTTAGTAAAGATTTGATTTATCAATCACCTTTTGTATATAACAAGTTTTACCAAGCTTCCTTCTCCCATAGAACATAGAATGTTCCTTTGTGCTCTAAATTCAATTTTTCTAGGTCAGTTTTTTCCCATATGTATATTTTGGCAAAAATACTTTATTCTCCCATCAAATTTTAGTTAGTTACAAAATTTACAATGTGCAACTGAGGCCACTGCGATTTCAGTTTTTGTACTGATTATTTCTGTCAAGTCTCATTCTCTCTGACTCAATATTTATATCTTTAGAGTTAGTTAGATGTGATTTTTTAAAATCTATAACTATAACATATTGCTGTGTGGCTTTAGCCACTTTCAGTTTTATTTTGATTATTTCTAACAGTCTGCAGACTCATTTTTCCCATTTATAAAATGGGAATAATCATAATAATAGTGTCCCTCTCATGGGATTATTGTGAGGATTAAGTGGGCTAATGCAGATAGGTACTTAGCACTGTGCCTAGTGAAATTCCTAACATAAAAGGCCCTTTTTGATCTGCCCTTCCCTCCCCACAACCTCTCTAGACTCATCTGCCTTCAGGTCCTCTCTGTTCCAGGCGGCTTTGTGTTGTTTTATTCCTGCGTGTCTTCACACAGACTGGCCTTTCCACCTAGAATTTTCTCCCTTCCCTTCCCTTCCTCCATCCCTGCCCCTCCCCCCACCAGACCTCACGTCAGCAAATTCCTATTTTTTTCTTCCAAATGCAACTCGACTCTCATTTCATCTATAAAGCCTTTCTTGGCTTGCCCCTTTGACCCTCTCTGCTTCCATCCAAACTTGGGGACATTACCAGTGTCTTTTTCAGCACCTGTAATCTAATAAATGCCCGATAAAGTTCAGTCGAGTAAATGAGTGTGCTCAACCATTCCTTCTCTACTGAAATGTCTTCATAGTCCATCAATGTCTCTGCCTTCTCTTTGCCTTCTTGCCTTCTTTCCCAGTCACTTCCTGAGTATCCCCATCACTCCCAGGTAGAATTTACTCCATTCCACACTCTTCAGACTGTCACTATAGGCCGAATGATGGCGGATGGAAAATTACACCCTTTTAAGCCTGCAACCCTATGGGGGAAAAAAGGAAATTCAATAATCCCATTGTGTGAAAGCTTTTGGTGGTTTCCCCTCACCCTTGATAGGAAATCTCAAAGCCTCCCCACAGCTGGACGAGTCCTGTGTGCTCTAGCCTCTGCCTACCTCTGCAGCCCTTTTTCCCAGCAATTTGGCCACAAAGACTTCTCCATCCTCAAATGCACCAAGCTCCCTACTACAACATGGTCTTTGCCCATGTTGTTCCCTCTTATTGAAACCCTATCCCATCACCACACTCCCTTTACCTGGATGACACTTATTCTTAAATGTGACTCAGGCTAGGCTAAACCACTCTGTTATATGAGCTCATTGACACTACTGGACTAGTGCGTACCAGTACACCTCAGAGAACCTGGATCCTTGGCCCAGGAAAAAGCACTGTGACCTTTACCTGTCATTCCATCTCTCTCCAAGTCTCAATTTCCCCACCTATTGAATGGAGATAGAATACTCATCAAACCGTCTACAGGGACTTCCCTGGTGGCACAGTGGTTAAGAATCCGCCTGCCAATGCAGGGGACACGGGTTCAAGCCCTGGTCCGGGAAGATCCCACATGCCACGGAGCAACTAAGCCCGTGCACCACAACTACTGAGCCTGCGCTCTAGAACCCGTGAGCCACAACTACTGAGCCTGTGTGCCACAACTACTGAAACCCGCGTGCCTAGAGCCCATGCTCTGCAACAAGAGAAGCCACCACAGTGAGAAGCCCGCACACCACAACGAAGAGTAGCCCCGGCTCGCCGCAACTAGTGAAAGCCCACGTGCAGCAACGAAGACCCAATGCAGCCAAAAATAATAAATAAAAAAATAAAGATTAAACAAGCCACCTACAAAACAGTGGATTAAGATAACCAATATGAATGAAAGCACTTTATAAATAGGGAATCATACAATCTCAAAGGCTGAAAAAATTGCAAAATATCTCTTGGAAGATAATTTTTCACAGTATCAAGATTCATAAAACTGTTTATCTTCATTGACCTAGGCATCCCACTCCCAGAATATATCCTACAACAGGGGCTTCCACCCTTTTTCTATCAGTCTACCCGGAATGTTTCCGTGGATGGCACATTCCTAGATTATAGACTGAAACCTGTTTGAGCTAGGATGTGAATTATGTGCAATTCCCATTTCCTAGCCACTGGAGAAGACATATCCCAGTGAAGGGTGTTATTCTGGGAATCGTTTGGATTAAGTAATTGACCAAATGCAGCACATCACTTATTAATAAATTGTTTGCAAGTTCTGCAACCCCTCAAGACACAGCAGCATCTTGGCATTCAAGTTGAGAACTGCCATTCTTTCAAAATAACTCAAAAGAATGAAAAACTGCACATACATATATGTTGGGCAATAATGATAGTAATAATATCAGCTCTTTCCTGTCCATTCCCTTATTGCCTCCTTATAAATAAAGGCCCTGTGAGGTAGACAGGAGGGATTTCTATGGATGGACCCCCTGCTTGGGGTCATATTACCTGAACCTATAAGGTTTTCAGGCTGTGATTCCTTGGGCATGTCACTTAAAATCTCTAGGTCTCCTTTTACTCAAATTACTTCCAGAGTTATTGAGTGGTTAAAATGGGGGTACTGGACGTGATATACTTTGAGATGTAAACGCTGCACAAAGGTGGCATGTCTTAGTGTGCTGAGCTGGGACCAATAATAATATTTTAGGTCCGAAAAGCGGCCTTCCCTTTATCCACTCATGTTAAGTGACACCCTACGATTTCTAGTCAGTCTTCATAGCGGCACACCTAAGACAAGGATAAAACATGATCATAACAAGGCAAAATAAATATTTATTAGAAATCATAAAAGCATTTCTTCAATGGCACTAAAATGTTCTTACTCCATTTATGACTTCTTTCTTGAACATAGAGTTTCACACACACACGACACTAAAAACAAGATGTAAAAGGAATTTGCAAGGATCAGGCACATTCAATGAGAACAAGGTGACAATTCTGTGTTTGGGACCAAGATCACAGTAAAAACATATAAATCAATGCAGAGATCAAGTATGGCTTACAGGCCCAGATGACGGCCCACCTACCGGGGCCCTACCCAGAGCAAAAGGACTTAGCTCACCAGGCCTTGTGGAAGGAAAAGAAGGTCAATAACACTGGGCTTCAGGGCAGGAGCCCTCTACGAGCATAATGACTTCACAGTACAGCCTTGAACTCCTTCTCCCACCCTGGCAAGGAGAAAGGTAAGCACCATTTTTATTCCAAACAGATATATCACGTAATTTCTAAAATAATGGATTCTTCCTGAGGCAGAGATTAGTTAAAGGAAAATTTCCAGCCAAAACTGTTATCTGAGCATGGGAGATTCCATCCCTGGAAAATGCCTTCCCCTTAAATTACTGAAATGTGAATCATTTAAGACGTCCTGATACACCTGTGGATTCAGTGTGGCGTGGTGTGTGGTTTTGTACACACCTGTATGCACACACTTGAATTTTAAACCCATCATGGGGATCACAGGGACAGTGCAGACTGCCAGCATGAATCATCTGAGCAAAAAGCTCTAGTCCCCCCACATACGTCAACCACAAAGGCAGACTCAAATTTACCGAATAACTGTGCTAAAAAAAAATCGTGCAGGGGGAATACCTGTGGTCCAGAATCAGAACACTCCAGCTTCAACAGCTCTGATACGACCTCCTGCATGACTTTGAACAAGTCCACTTTCCTTTTGGAGCTTTCGTCTCCAGGTGTAAAATAAGAGAACTGGTCCTTTTAAGCCAATGCTCTTTGACTCATTGCTTTCCTTGGTAAACCTACCTAGGCTGAGACCATCTAGGCTGAAAACCTTTGGGGGATGCCACTGGCAGGAAGAAGATTCAGTACAGAAAATGGTCCTGCCAACAAATTCCATCCAGATCCACAGACAGGTCTCCATACATGTAAGAAGGCAAAGATCCAGTTATTGATTTCTGTCTGTCTAACCTCCCAGCTTTCGTTCAAGTGGGAAATGGAGAACCATACGGCTTTATCCATTCATATCCAAATCAAAACATATCTGAATTCCCAGCTGCATGGTGTAGAGCATGGTGCCATGGATCCAAATGGCTGCCCTTCAAACCAGGACATCTGTTCAGGATAAATGCAAGCAGGTAATTCCAGATACGGGATGCTAATCTCCAGGCTAAAAGGACCTTCAAGTTCATTTGATTGTGATCTTTAACAATATCCTTAATAAATGCTCAACCAGCTTCTGCTTAAATATCCCCAATATCTGGAGCAGTTGCTGGACTGAATTGAACTAAATTTTTTTCCCTGAAATTTCCAACTTTTGGCACTAGCTCTGCCCATCTGGAACACATCTGCTCCTCCTGCCTCTGGGACAATCTCCCCACATCTTCCCTTCTCTGGGGAACATGCCTAGCCCCTTCCTCCCCTGCTCACACTTGAGCTTGGCCTGACCACTACAGCTTAGAGCAGTGGTTGGCTCCCTGGGTCATCCGAGAGCACAGGGGCTGCTGCAGATTGTACGGCTCTAAGGCTACATCCTCCACTCATGGCATCTCTCCCTGACCCAGCCCATCAGGGGCACGAGGGCCAAGTTTCTACCCACCCAGGTAAGCTGGTGCACAGAGCAGCCCAGAGCAGAGAAAAAGGCCGAGAGTGGACTGCTTGGCCTGTACTCCTTAGTTTGCCTCAAGTCAGATTAACTAGCCAATAGCCAAGTTATCTAAAAGCCAAATGATTTTTGTGCCACTTAAAATTAAAATTCATGGTTAATAGCATTATAATTCCACCTCAAAAATTCCCACATGAATCTTTTACCAGATAACTGAGGCTGAGTGGGTTTTATGGTTCTTTAGGCTCCAGTAACCTGGAACATTTTTACTATCTCCACTTCACCTCTATCCCCAAAGTGACTCTGTGATTTCAGGGGGGAGAAAAATCAGAGGATGAGAATCTAAAAATAAGCCGCACATCTCGGCAAGCGCTCCTTTCTCAAATGCCTTCTCCTCCACTTCAAAATTCACAGCTAACAAAAATATTTAATACCAGAGCATTTCAGGTATTTTGTTAAATTCCTCCAATGAGAAATACTGATGTATAAGAGTAACCTCTGAGATTCAAGACCATATAAATAGAGCAGCTGCTATTTCTGTTTCAGTCGAAGCCATGATCCCAACTTAGAGGCATGCACTGTTGCAGGGCCGGGACAAGGAAAACAGCCAAGATCTTTCACCCAGATCGTAGACCCTGCCTGGCATGTCTCTTGTGGAATTTTATGTGCATAAAGAAAAGCTTTTTGTCCTTGCTCTGGCCACCTCGAGGCCAAGTATATAATACTTACCTCCAGCCCCAAATCCTAAAATCTATTTCTCAGCTTTAAAATCACATATTTCATTTGAAGTCATTTTCATTTAAAACTGAAAAAGCCTTTCTCTATTGAAAAGAAAAACCCTGTGTTAATTATGCTACTAGAAACGTCTCAGCTGGAAACAGTTTGAGCCTTGAGTACAAAGGCCACTCATTCCAAGGGTGTTTTCCTTCTCCCTGAAGGCTCCAGAGGCTCATTCTCCTCCAGTCCCAGGATACCCGGCTTAGCTCAGTCCCCTGCACATTCTGGGATGGATCAAGAGTCCCTTAAATTCAGGAGACCCAGTTACAATAAGGGAGACGGTAGAATGCGCAGGCTGGGGCTGGGGACCTTGGCAGAAGTCTCCTCTCCCTGCTCCTCGGGCCCCCGCCCCTGCCCTGCCACCCTCTCTCCCAGCCAAATCGACCTGCAGTTGGTGAACGCAGAGACTTCACCCAGGATTCAGGGACTCCTGGGACTCCCAGGCTCAGGACTGCTGGCCGTGGGTTTATACAAACTCCTTGCCGAATAACAAAGTCCAGGGTGCTTCCCACTCAAACTGACAACTGCCCCTCAGTTCAGCCACCCGTCCAGCATGAGGGTGCTTTCCTCGTCTCTGCAGGTGGAGCCAGGCTCCATCACTCTGCAAAGCCCGCAGCACCAAGCCCAGGACCCAGCCTCCAGCCTCAGACGGCCCACATGCACACGAGCTCTGGGTTCTGCTTCTACACTGAAGTTTCCGGAACTTCATCCATTTCGTCAAATGCATTGAGGGTAGTTTTGCTGTTGCTCCTGGAAGAATCTTGGATTTAGTTGAAATCTGCTTTAAAAAAACAAAAAACAAAAAACACTATTTTACAGAAACAGCATTCTGCAAGTTGTACCTCCAGGTCTCAGTCCACCACCTGCCTTAGAAGTTATTCCAGCTCAGGTTAGAAAACGGTAGAGCTGGAAGGAATTAATTCAACCCTCCCATTTTACAGATGGGGAAAATCACGGCCCTCCGACTTGGTGTGCCTGGGGTCACGTGGTCAGAAAGGAGTGGGTGTCACGCTTCCTGATAGCAGCGGTACCTGTCCGTCTCCCGGGCCCTGGATCTTCGTTGAGGAAGGAGACGTGAGTTTTCCATTCAGTCCACTTCACCTCGTTGATCCTGCGGGTGTGATAATCATTCTCACCACTCCCCAGGTGCACCTCATCAAATGCAAACAAGCAGCACAGCGTTTGGGGTGTCCTCCACAGGGATCAGGAGCACTCCTGCCCCATGTGGTCACATCAGTGTTGTTAAGGCTTGAAACCTGCCCAAATCCCCATTTTCCCAGGCCTCCAGGATCAGTCTCCTCCCAGGGTGTGGGACCCAGAAGCTCAGAGAGGTGTAAAGGGGACATCTTCAGCCAGCAGGGGCTGTGCCTGACTCGGGGGAGGCAGCCCACGGAGAAGGAGGGAAGGAAGGAGAGTGGGGCAGGCTCGGGCTGAGAAGATGTGAGGGCGTGAAGTCCAGCTAGGGTTAAGGTTGCACTAAGAGAAGATGGTTAGGGGACTTGCCTGGCAGTCCAATGGTTAAGAGTCCTCCTCCCAATGCAGGGGTTTGATCCCTGGTTGGAGAACTAAGGTCCCACATGCTGCGGGGTGTGGCCAAAAATTTTTTTATAAAAAATTTGGGTTCAGAACCCAGAAGAGTGGGCAGTGTCTAAGGTGCTGGATTGTAACTGGAGACGATAGTTTGGCTGAAGTTCACATTCACAGAACATCTCTAGAGTGAGGGTGTCAAAATTAGACATATTTATTAGGGTAACTATTATAGTTGAAATGATGGTTCCTGGGGCAGAGCGGGGCGGGGAGGGGTTTCAGCCAGAGAAGTAGGTCAAGGTACAATTATACTCCAAGAAGGTAGTCTGCAGGGTCAGGCAGTCAGACAGGGGGTAGGAAGAGGTAGACCCATCAGAAAAGATGGTCAGGGCACGTTCAAGTACTTTTTTAAAAATCAAAAAGCTTGACATCTGTCAAAAGTAGCTGTCTCACTTTCCATTTGCCTGTGACAGAATGTGCCTCTCAGAAGGACAAAGAGTGCCAGGCTGGCAAATCTCTTCTAAGGCAGACACTGGGCAGGGGGAGGCCATGGAGGCACCTCCAAAAGGGCAGAGTCTCCTCCTTCTCCCTTCTGAGGCTTAGAAAGTCTATCCCAGGGCCAGGGACCCCGAAAGAGCAAATTCCATCTTCTGAGGAGGCAGAACAGACCGTGCCGTGGTCCGGCAAGCGAATGGCAGCACCATTTCGCTAACATTCACCAACTCATCTCTCTTCACCCACCCAAAAGGCATCACCAAAGGGCCCTTCTCCCTTTGTTACCGCAAACACAGTCGGAAATCTTGCTCTGCCACTTTACACAGCTCTCCCATCCGGAATCTGCTCCTCAGCCATTCTGGTAACATTTTCTCGAACTCCAAGATCGTCCTGGCTCTCTGGGGACATAAACGAGCCTAAGTGCATCTCTCAGGAGCAGCCCAGGAGCACGACTCCGTGTGAGCGTGGGTGCGCCCACACGTGTGCACACACACACATATACACACGTGCACACACCACCAAACAGCCCACTCCACCTGCATGGAATGCTTAATGCATAGATCCTGAGGATCTGGCTAACCTACAGAATTCAAAAGTGAACACCCAGTAAGTTTGGGAAAGGCGTTCAAATTGTTTTAAACATCACATAAACAATGTCTCTGGTAGTCCAGAGCTGCCTAACTGAAAACGTTAGGATCCTGGGATCCCACCAGGAAGGGAGCGTCCAGGAGGACATCATGCGGTCCTAGCCCCACGTCAGGCTTAGAGTCCCCTCGGCAATTTTCCCGGCAATAATTCGTCCAATCTCTCCTGAATATTAGCAACAATCCAATTAAGAAGGCCCTAATCATTAGTAACTTCCTTGTGTCAAATCAAAGCTTTTCTCCCTGTTGTTGCCCCATATACCTCATTTCTGCCTCTTGGACCAGAGAAGGGAGCTGCTCCCCCTTTCGCAAGTAGCTCTGCAGATATCTGAAGGAGCTGTCACGCTCTTCTTACACCATTTATGTAAGAAGTGTAACATGCCTCTGGATCATCCTGTGGGTTAGTGTCCTCAGTGTGTAAGGCCCATAGCATGTGAGGAGTATTGGAGGAGAGCAGAATTGTCACCTCCATCGTCCCATACCTAAGGACATTGTCCTATACCTACTTCTCTTAATGCAACCTAAGGCCACGCTTCAACATCCACAGATCACACCATTGACTCTGAGCAGAGCACGCCCATAAGCCTGAGTTCCTCTCACACATGCTGTTGTCCAGCCACACCCCCTAGACCTCATACCCCAGAAACCTAGCTTCCTCAAGCCTGGCCAAGCACAGGGAGCCTATGCAGATTTCCAGGCCCCACCCCAGATCCACTGGTGCCATGTGCTGAACTGAGTCCCCGTGAGGGCTCCCATAGAAAGACTCCGCCAAGGTCACCTGTAGGCGCCAGATGCGCTCACTCTCCTTGGAGACGTTCTCCACAGTCTCCCCCATCAGGGCAATGAGCATATTGAGGAGGAGGACGAAGGTGAGGGTGACATAGGTGATGAGCAGGAACAGGAAGAGGATGGGGTACTTGGAGTTCTTCTGGATGTTCAGGTCACCCAGGCCTATGGTGAGCTTGAAGAGTTCCAGCACCGTGTCGCTGAAGCTGCCAAAGGAGTTGCTGTCCTCAATGTCCTTGGAACACTTCTCGATCAGCGAGGCCAGGGCTGGGAAGACATAACAGGGTGTTCTCTGCAGCCTCTCTGTCTGGTTAATTACCCAATAAACTCGTGCATGCCTGCATGTACACCTATGCCCACACACACAGACTGCAGGCCTGCTGCCTCCTTCTCTCTGGCTATTTAAGTTACATCTCCAGCCTCAGCTCCCCCGGAAGTTTCATCAGGCTGGTGCCCTGCCTTGACAGAAAGGGCAGAAAGCCCTTTCTGCCTAACAAAGCCCAAACTCTTCTCTCTACCCCACCATTCAGCCCTTGATCTATCACGGGCTTGCACAGTTGATAATTACAATCTATAATCTGTGTGTCTCTGGCTCCTCAACCAGGCTTTGAGCTCCCAACTTCCTGTAGCTTGGGTTGTCTCCCCCAAGACTGGGAAGTCCTGAGTCTCTTCCTAATGCTCTGTGGCAAGACCTCTGGTCAAGGCCTGGGACTCTTCTTCTCTTCCTCCCAACGCACTACAGCAGTGGCTCATTACTGAATGAATGGACGGATGGATGAATGAATGAATGATCAAATTAATCAGGGAGGAAATGGATAGATGAATAAACAAACAAGTGAAGGACCAAATAAATAAGCAAACTGTGACCCAGAAAAGGTACCAGACAGATGGGAACAGTTGCCTAACTTCAAATGCCAATGATAACTAGGGGGGAAAAAAAACTGGTTTGGGAAAATAAAATATCTCTTTATGCAGAGGTTAGAAATAAAATCAGGTTATGCTGTTCCCTCTGTTGTAAATGGAGAGGTTTTTTCTTTTTTAATCGGAGTACAGTTGCTTTACAATATTGTGTTAGTTTATACTGTACAGCAAAGTGAATCAGCTATATGTATACACACATCCCCTCTTTCCTGGATTTCCTTGTCATTTAAGTCACCACAGAGCACTGAGTAGAGTTCCCTCTGCTATACAGTAGGTTCTCATTAGTTATCTATTTTATACATAGTATCAATAGTGTATATATGTCAATCCCAATCTCCCAATTCATCCCACCCCGCCTTTCCCCCTTGGTAGCCATACATTTGTTCTCTACATCTGTCTCTATTTCTGCTTTGTAAATAAGATCATCTATACCGATTTCTTCAGATTCCACATATATGCGTTAATAAACGATATTTGTTTTTCTCTTTCTGACTTACTCCACTCTGTATGACAGTCTCTAGGTGTAAATGGAGAGGTTTTCAAGAGGGGTTTCCCTTCCCTGGTCCCAGCAGACCAGAGGCTCTCACAGATATATCTGCAGCAAACTATGACAGTAATGTGATGTGGAGGGCCAAAGGAGGTTATCTCAATGCGTTAACTCTACTCTTATTTTTCAAAGACCATCAGTCAAATTTCTGCAGACTTTAGCTTCTCCATTTGTAAAATGGGGCCGAAAACCTGCCAAGCCTATCTGAGGCTGTGAGAGCCGCATATGATGATGGATGGAAAGGTGGGAGGCATGCCACACAGGGTGGTTGGATAAAAGCAACCAGTTCAAATTCTGGAGTCTCTAAGCCTCAGTGCCCTCATGGTCAGGGATGATGATGACCCCCCCTTGGTCAAGATGTCACGAGAAGTAAAGAGATAATGGTTGGGAAATGCTAACCACGGAAAGTGTTCCACTGGTGGCCGATGTAATTGTTGCTGAGGCTCCTGTGTGCTTTGCCATGCTGACATCTGTATAAAGTGTTTTACAAATGAGGGAGTTACTATTATTTATAAATCAATTACCTACTCCAAATCCAAGTAAGAACACGATATATACAAACAAGAACTTCAGAACATCATGCAAAATGACCTACAAAGAAAGAAACGCAATTCAAGGGTAAGGTTTGAGCACATATTCATTATACATTGATTTCCTGACTGCTTTCCACCCTCTCCCGGGTTCGCACTCTAACCACGCCCTCACTCGGGCCACTCTTCTGTGACCCTCACCAGGTCCTCCTGACGCTGTCTCCACAGCTCAGCGCTGGGCCCACCTCCTCCAGAAAGACTTCTCTTCTGTTCCTGCTCTCCGCCCTCCTCCCTCCTAGGACACAGTCTGTTTCTGTCCCTGCTGATTCAGGCTGCACATGAGCACCTTTCCTCATAGAAACTCACATCTGGAATCCTCACACTTCCTGGGGGCCGCAGTGTGCTGGGCCGAGCTCGCACCAGCTCACAAGAGCTGATTGTCTCACTTTCATGAATTTTCTGAGCTCGTTGTTAAACACAGCCATGACTAAGAATTAAATTGTGTAAACTTATAACTAAATAAATTGCATTAGAAACAAAGATAATAAATGTTCAAAACTCATCACTTCCGAGTGACTTTACTACATTTTATAATTATGTAGGCTTTTAAGGCTATTTATCTCTATTGTAACCATATGGTGGAAACACTGTATAATGGTGCATTACTGTGCATCCCTTCCCAATTCTGTATTCAGTGACATCGCATTGGTGGCTGGAAGTCAGCCATGGTGGGAATATTTACACCATGGAAATTGGTAAAAGCTACAAGTCAGAGATTGTTGGTCATCTAGATCTAGACTTAAGACAACGATGGACAAAATGTTAAGGCAGATTAAACTTTAAACATGTGTCCTATCTGTAGCTGTTATAGCGGGAATAGCACAAAAACATTGATGAAATATTCTTCTAGTATTTGAAAACTAGTATCCAATTCAGCAGATAAATGGCTCAGCATCACTGACAAACAAATGCAGTTTCAACACAAGTCTTCATTGCTTCCCTTTCATCTTACTCCTTAAAGCGGAGGAAAATATCAGCATTTATGCTGGCACAACACTCACTTGTCAATTGCAACCATAGGTTGGCAAACAGATATGAGTTCAACCAAAATCAACAAATTATTCGGTGAGACTCAACTAGCCATGTGGAATTTACAACAAAAGGCATTGTATATTTTATTGTTGTTTGTAACGTGTGTGCTGCACATCCTTTACATGGTAAACCTATATAATAAACATATCTACGTGTATATATGTAACATATTATATATACATATTTTCCCTCCTAGAGAGCCTGACCAAAGGCAAAGGGAGACCACGGTATTTGGGAGAAAGAACAGTGGCCTGTCTCTTGGGCAAGTCTCTTTTCCTCTCCAGACCTCAATTTCCCCATCTGAAAAATGGGTCTTCTCGGAAGGCCCTCCCTGCCCATCTCTGACGTTCGGCAGCCCCAACACACCTTCTGGATCATGACGCTGTACATGCCCATGGACTGGAATCCCCGCGTGTAGTAGAGCATGTTCGCCCAGCCCAGGGCCATGGCCAGCACGAGGCAGGCGAGGTACTCTTTGTAGGTAAGCAAGTACAAGAAGACAGACAGTATCACAAGCACAGCTTGGACAAAACTGTTCAGGAGACACAGGAGACAAGGGCCTTACTTACTTCTTGGCATCAGGGCAAAGATGTCCAAATCCTCCAACCTCCCTTAAATCCTGAATGGTTACCCTGGTGGCTGGTGCTGAAGAGACAGATAAGGCTGCCCCAGATCTGCTGGACCACGTCTAAAATCCAGCCTTGCAGACTGCATTGCTAGATGCAAGTCAGAGCTGGTTGCAGTTGACAAGGACTTTTTAAAGATACAGATCCCCAGGGCCCAGGAGATTCTGGTTCAGAAGGCCCAGGGTGCTGCCCAGGAGGCTGTATGGTTTTTAAATCACCCATGTGATTTCTGACCCCCACATAGGTTGGGGTACACTGGGGTAGACTGAGGATGTGGTGAATGACTGCATTTTTAACCAAAATGACAAAAGCTGACATCTATACTCAAAAGTCAATCATAACAAAAGTCCCCCATAACCTATTTTGAAAAATCCTTAAAAAAACTACAATACATGCTATATAATAGGTTTGCTAAAAGGAGATTGCGCAACAATGCGAATGTACTTAACAGTACTGAACTGTACACTTAAAATGGTTAAGATGGTTTAAGTTTTGTGTTACGTGTATTATACCACAATTTGAAATGTTTAAAGTACAATATGTACCAAACATACGAGATCAAAATCTACTCCTAAACAGTGTGTAACACCATCAGATATGCAGACATCTGGATAGAAACCCTCTCTTGCTTATAACATCAGGTAGTCTCCACAATTACAAAATATCTAACTAGTTAAAGTTAGGACACAGGCAACTTTGATTTTCTTGTGCAGTGAAAAGCAAACGTTTGGGTGAGCAGGGCATTTGGGACTGAAGTGAGGAAGCATGTTTACACGTTCCTCTACACTAAGAAAACAATGAAGAAGCAGAAGAGCAGGACATGGCACTGGTGCCTTCTGTCTTTGCCAAAGCCAGTGGCTGTACAAATGGATTTTTCTCTGGAATCGTCACAGTTTCTCCAAGCTGACAGACTCATGCGTGACTTGCACCCTGGGCAGTGCTGCACCTGGCCTATTCATTCACTGCAGTATCAGGGGGCCCCTGATACTGCCCAAAGAGATGAAGAACTTAGCTCATGCTTCTGGAAGGCAGGTACATACTTAATAAAGCTGTTAATAGGTATTTGGAAACATCAGGCCAAGATTCAAGGTTTTATAGACCCAGCCTCCCAAATGCTCAGAAGAGGGCCTTTGGTGGGGTCTACAGAGCCATGGAGCCTAACATTCTTCATCCCAAGCTGCAGATCCTTTTCCATTATTTATTTAGAGACAGGGGTTACGTAATCCTCTGCACATGACAGGGGTTACATAATCCTCCTTTTATTTAGAGACAGGGGTTACGTAATCCTCTTCACATGACCTCATTCAGAGAGGCTGCTGAGCTGAGCTTTCTGGCTAGAGCCTACAGTAGTCAACCCTGCACAAGCTTGGGATGAGGCTGTCTGGGAAACTGGGCTGGCTTGAGCTTCATGACTGAAGCTCCGTCTGACTCTACGTGACTCACTTCCCTGCACTGAGCCTCGGTTTTCATGCCTAAAGATGAGACTCGATGATTTCTCAAGTACCTTCCAGCCCTGACCTGCCAGGGTCCAAAACAACAGCCAGGAGGAACTGGCCTGGAATGTCCCTTCATAAAAAATAAACACGCCTTCTCTGTGCTGGCTGCCGCCCAGGGCTCTGTGGCAGGGTGAAGTCAGCTATCCCTGCAACTGGATGGTGGGCACTGTCCCAGCGTTTTCTGGTCCTCTCCATGGGCATCTATGTGCCTCTCTTACCAGAAAGGAGAGAGGAGGTCCCTGGCCATGTGACTTGGCAAAATGACAGGGACAGGGTGACACGGTAGGGTGGCTATTGCAGAGGGACACAGCAGCCATCATACAGGACTTTAGCCTTGCCTGTGAGGTGGTGACCAAGGGGACAGACCTACTTACAAGACAAAGTGAAACCAGGCATCCGAGAGGATGGACTGCAGATCTGAGGGTCTCAGCAGGAAGATCGCGATGCCCTGAGGCCAGAAAGGAAAGAAAAGCTGCCCCCTCTTCATGCCCCTCGCTGGAGGATCTGGGGAAGGGGGGCGTTTCCCCAGGACTGAGACTCAGGAACAGGGAAGTATGTGAAGGCCCAGCCAGAGCCCAGGTGAGGGATATGGAAGGGGACTTGTGCCTGGGGGACAGAGGCAACCCCAGGGTAAGAGTGGGTGCTCCCCCTGATCTTCTCACGTCTCTTACTCTCACCCCCGTAATCACCCCAGAACCCACAAAGCAGCACAACCATACAGTTACCTGCCATTCCCCAAATATGGCCTAGCTTTCCAGCCTCTGAGCCTTTGTTCATGCTGTTCCCCATACCTGTCCTGTAATACCTTCTCCCCAGTGTCCTCATGCCAACCCTCCCCTACCAGAGTAAGTGCCATCTCTGCCTTCAAGCCTTCCTGGCCCCCCTCCCCCCCTGCCAATAAAAGTCATCTCTCTTCTTCTGAGCACGGGTCTGAGCCCAACATCAGGTCTTTTCACAGTCTATGTTAAAGTCTAGCTATTTGTGTCCATCTGAAATCCCTACCAGACTATGAACTCAAAGAGGGCAGATTCCCTCCATCCCTGTCATCTCCTCCAGAGCCCCACATTGAAGGTGTTCAGAATATACCTGCTGATTCGTCGGTTGGATGGATGAACGGGTAGATCGACTGACAAACAGATGGAAAGACGGTTGGATGAAGGATGGAAGGACAGTGGGTAAGGATGAGTGGGTGTTTAAATGGATGAATGAGTGGCTGGGTTGATGAGAGAGGGCAGGTGATTGGATGGGTGGATGGAGGGGCAGGGAAGATGGGACACTGAGTGGCTGGGAGTGTAGATAAATGGCAGATAGATGGGCAGATGGATGGAAGAATGGATAGATAAAGTAGGTAGGATAAGCTGGCTTGTTTATGTAAATCTAAAGGTTCAAAAGGAAATGCCTCCCCAGAGTCTCCCAGCAGTAGTAGCAGAGCTTGCTGTCACCCTGCCTGCCTCACAGGCCAGTCCAGGAGGGCTTGGTGACCTACTCACCTCTTTCACAGAAATGCAAATGGCCCAGATGAGCACAAACATCCTTCCTAAGAGCTGCAGCCACCCCATCTTGTATGTGAGGGCCAAGGGGTGTGGCAGGGCCTGGGAGGAAGGGAGAGGAATGGATGGGTGCAGGACGGGGAGTGAGGAAGGCAGGGGTAGCGCCACCTCCGGGGGGACCATGCACATACACGTGCCCAACCCTCGAGCTGGGCCAGAGTCCAGCACAAAGCCGGATCTCTGTACAGGGCCAAAAAGGAACTGCAGCCCCCAGCCCCTGCCTCCCCCACCCAGAGTGGAAACCCAGAATTCTGCGGTGAGAAGCACGATCCAATCCATGCTAACAACCCCCTCACACCTCTTGGCATTTATCTGTTCCATCTGTATCCAGACACTCACAGGGCCTCATAACACAGTTAAAGCCAAGACTCCGTGCCTCGTGTAATGGATGGGGAACCGAGACCCAGAGTGCTGGGAATGCTTCTCCAAGTGACTTCCACCTCCTCGCATTTCCTCCCATGGCCCTCACAGCCAAAACACCCAACCAGCTCCAGATTTAGACATGGAGCCTGGGCGGGGCCTGGGGCTCCTAATTCTGCAGCCCTCCCCCAGCAGGGGTCAGCCTGGGGCTGAGCACCCGGGGTTGGGCTCAACCAGGCGCTGGCGACGTATTCAGTGTCCAAGACACTGTTGAAGCATGAGAACTGGGGGACCCCACGCACATCTCTTGGCCTCTCTGGGCCTCAGTTTCCCCATATGCACATAGGGAGGCTCCAGGGTCCTGCAATGCTGACCAACCCATCCCCCACTTCAAGGGGCCCACTTACCTCCTTCTCCCGGGGGTGGTAGTAAGAGACGAAGGTCAGGGTGATGTTGTAGAAGAAATAGGAGCAGAAGGACAGGAAGAACATGTACTTGGCAAACTTCTTCCACTTCATATGCAGCAGCGTGTGCAGGGGCTCCAGGGTCAGCATCTCGTGCCGGTTCTGGGGGTAGAACGGCACCAGTCACCATGGAGATGAGAGAGAGGAAGGGACCATTTTCGGAGGGCCCTCATTTCAAAGGAAGCTCTGAGTCAGCACTGCCCCTGGCAGAAGGGGGCAATGAACTGGTTTGGCTGGAAATGTTGGGAGGGTAATTTCTGGCTCCTGAGGCTCCATTCCAGCGCACCCAGACAGCAACCGAACGCCACGGAGCTTGGTGTTTTTGCCAAGAGGATCTGAGGCATGGTGGGGAGGGAGGGCTAGAAGGGAGGCCAGGGCCACGACTGGGGTCTGGCCCCCTCCTGGGCCCTCCTTCACTGTGTGACCCCAGGAAAACCCCTGACCCTCTCTGGGCCTCAGCCTCCTCATCAGTAAAACTGATCTCAATCCCTGCCCTACCAGTCAGGCTGCTGTGAGGGCCAGGGAGATCCCTGGCAAGACAGGCTCTGGGAAGCACAACTCTTGGTAAAATGTGAAAGATGTGTTGCCTCACTTTCCTCCAAGAGCCAAAAACTTCCCGCTGCTGATCTTCTCTTTTCTCCTTCAGCCTCACTGACTTCCCAGCTATGCCCCCTCCAGAAAGGCCTCCCTGATTGCTCAAACTGTGTACTCCCTGACACTTATTTGGGACCAGGTTTGGGGGAAGAGGGGATTCTAAGCCTGACCATATGGAACCAATAGAAGGAGTTGGGGGGAAACAAGATGGAGAAGATCTACACCCCCCCCAACCCTGCCCAGGATTATGGGGCCAGGAGACCCCCACCACAAGGTCAGCTGGGAACAGGTGGCCCCAGCACCCACCCCAGGCCCCGCCCACTAAGGCTAAGGAATGGGGGCTGCAGACTTGTCTGGCTAGTAGCAAGGGGTCTTCCCAGGGCCTCCCTGGCCTGGGGCCCAGCCTGCTACCCCCTGACCTTCCCCAGCCCACCCGGGAGACCCACATCGATGTTGGTGTTGTAGACGATGATTTTCAGCACCGAGTTGTCGGTCATGGTGTCCACGTTGGTGAGGTCGTAGAGCGAGGACGACACTGGCCCGTAGGCCCAGTCAGTGAACTTCCTGGACAGGGTCCGGAGCCGCTTCTCCTTGATCTCACGGCTGAGGATGTACTTCAGGATCTGGGGACAGGAAGAGTAACAACCATCAGCCTCTGGACAGGGCTTGGGGCGAAGACCGCTGGGCCTGCCCAAGGCAGACAGGGCCTGGGAAGAGGCTCCCACCAGGGGTGGATTGAGTCGGGCCGAGTGCCTGTCACTGTGACCCCCGGCCCCCGCTTTATCTGTGGGATGGGCGCAAAGCTCGCTGACCTGCCCGTCACACCAGGCATTGTGAATACCAGAGACAAGAGGCGTGAAGACCTTTTGCACGCTTCGGAGGGCTGCACGATCAGCTCACAAATCCTTGCACCAGCTGGGGAGTCTGTTCCGGGAAGAATCCAGGAACTGACAATTTCGAGAAATAATTTCTGTTTGGCCTGGATTTGAGAAGCAGCTGCGAGTTTCTCCAGCTTCCCCATCCCACCCTCAGTCAAGACCCTGCCAGTTGAGGCTCACTGCTCTGGCCAGTCAGGGGGTGATGCATGACACCAGCCTTTCAGAGAGGCCCGTGGGACCCACTCTCTAGGTCAGCGAGCTTGCTCTCTGCTACATGTTAGGGTCACTGGGGAACATTTAGAATGCCCACACCACTGACTAACTCAGTCCAAATCTCTGGAGGTGGGACTCAGGAATCTGCATCTTGTAAAGCTTCCTGGGTGGTTCCAAAGTGCAGGCAAGATGGAGAGCTCACTAGTTCCAGAAAGCGAGCCCTGGGTACAATAAGATGGGGGCAGAACTTCCTGGGGCACCAACCCAAGGCCCAGGAGGAGGGTCCTAATGGGGAGGACAGTGTCAGAGCCCTGATCTCATGTGACCCAGTGGGGTTCCCATCTCATCTCGCACGGGAGCCTAGTCTCTACAGCCCAGGCAGGGAGCTCCCAGGGATAAGGCACGTCTCCCCTTTCTGAGCCCCAGGCTACACGAGCCCGAGGACATGGTCTGTGTCTCAAGTATGACTGCACCCTCTGCTCCCAGCACAGTGGCCAACTTGGGCAGCATCTGGAAAAGTTTCCAAAGAACACTGAATGAAGGAGAGAAGGGGCCAGGAAGGGTGCAGGCGACTTCCCAAGACTGGCGAGAGGCGGTGGGGGTGGGTGGAGGGACACATTATCCTCTAGGGAACCAGGGGTCAGGGGGCCACGCTCCACGCAGGAAGCTTCATCCCTGGGCCCTCCCCAGGGACAAGCACATGGCACAGTGGTCCTTGGAGAAAGTTCCGACTTGCGACCACAGTCTGACTCTCCTCAAAGCCCCCAGGAAGCTGTGTCCTTGGGGTGGGCAGGAGATGGGGGAGGCAGGCACACAATTCCTCCTCTGTCAAAGCTGTTCTGCATCCCTTCCTCCTCCCACAAGAGCATGAAAAGGTCCCTTGTGGGCACCAGCCCTGAGCACTGGGACGGGACCCAAGGCCCTCGGGGCACCACCTCCCTCATCAGTTGCCCTGAGGTTGGCACAGCTGTGATGGCTCCACAGTCCCCACCCTACCCAGTGCCCTCCTGCAGCCTCCCAGGAGCCATGGTCCCCTCCCAGGGCTCAAGATGTGGACGCTCAGGGGCAGCTTTGCCATGATGAGTCCTGACCTTGAAACCAGACCAAGCCGTGGCTCCAACCACAGAGAGAGATGGGAGCCCACCCCAGCTGAGTCTTCACCAAGCTCCCAGTTAACCTGAGTTCCTCGGCCACAACACAAGGGCACAAAGAGCCACGAGCAGCCACATACTCTGCTGGGGACTTGGCTCAATGTTTCAACCTGACAGACAGGCTGGGGTCTCTCCAGTGTCAGGGAGCACCAGCCAACTGGCTCTGGATCCAGAGCAGACATTCGGGGACTCCCGTCCGCATAAGAGGCTGAAGGCCCCCAGGGTCAGACACTCAGCCTCCTCCGCTTGGGTGCCTCACCACGCAGGAATCCTCCGCCACAAAGCATGAGTCACCGCAGCCTTAAGACTCCTCCACTCTGGCCCCGGCAAGGGGGTCCCAGGGCAGGAGACAGAAACACAGAATGTTAGGGCCTGAAGTCCAGAGGGTGCGCCCACGTGCTGCCTGTCCGTGGCTCCGTGCAGTCGACCACTCAGAAGGGCCCCTGGGGAGCGTGCCTCGCGCCCTCCCGCCTGCCCCCAGGCCTCACCCACCTCAGCCTTGCCCATCTTGGCGGCCAGCTGCAGCGGCGTGAGGCCATCGTTGTTGCGCGTGGTCTCCAGCTCCCAGTTGCCGCTCTTCAGCAGGATCATGTCGTACATGTGCTTGACGAAGTCATTCTGCGTCTTGAAGTCCTCGGCCACCGTCACCAGAGCGTGGAGGATGTTGTTTCCCCGTGAGTCCTGCGAGGTGATGTCCGTCTGCTCGTTGTCCATCAGCAGCTGCACAATCTCGGGCTGGTTGGTGCAGGCTGCCAGGGCCAGGGGTGTCTCGCCTGGGGGAGGGGGCGCACAGGGGCTCGGTTCTCTCCTGGACCAGAGTGGTGATTCCCCAAGTTCTAGGAATGGGGCTTATCCTGCCCATCTCAGCAGGAGTGGGAGACTGAAGCTGGATCATTGCAACAAACTCCTAACCGGTCTCCCTGCTACTACCCTGTTGGCCCTCCAACACTATCCTCAACACAGAAGCCAGACTGATCCTATTAATGCATAAGGCTCACCTCACCCAGAACAAAAGCTCAAATTCCAATGACAGCCTACAAGGCCCTACATCTTCTGACATCATCTCCTCCTCTCCCCCTCACTCACTCCCCTCCAGCCACCATGGCCTTCTTCCTTCTCCTCGAGCACACACAGGCACTTTTCTACCTCAGGGGCTTTGCACAGGCTGTTCCCTCTTCCGTAGATACCTGCATCACTCCCTACCTCACCACCTGTGAGTCTTTGCTCTAACGTCACCTTTTCAATGAATCATTCACCCTAACTGCCCTTTTAAAATTGAAACCCAACTCCTTCCTGTCCCAGAATTCCTGATCTCCTTCCCCTGCTTTACTACTTTTTTTTTTTTTTGAGCTGTCGTTTTGTTTTTTTTTTTTAACTTATTTATTTTATTATTTTATTTATTTTATTTTTGGCTGCTTTGGGTCTTCGTTGCTGTGCACGGGCTTTCTCTAGTTGCCGTGGACCGGGGCTACTCTTCATTGCGGTGCGTGAGCTTCTCATTGCGGTGGCTTCTCTTGTTGCGGAGCACGGGCTCTAGGCACGCGGGCTTCAGTAGTTGTGGCACACGGGCTCAGCAGTTGTGGCTCGCAGGCTCTAGAGCGCAGGCTCAGTAGTCGTGGCGCACAGGCTTAGTTGCTCCGCGGCATGTGGGATCTTCCCGGACCAGGGATCGAACCCTTGTCCCTGCATTGGCAGGCAGATTCTTAACCACTGCACCACCAGGGAAGTCCCCCCTGCTTTACTTTTTGTTTTTTTCAATAGCACTTGTTATTTTCTAACATATTACATAACATTCTTATTTATTATATTCATTATTGATGGTCTCTCTCCCATCTAGAATGCAAGTTCCATGAGGGTAGAGATCTTGGTTTTGTTCACAGATATATTTCAAATACCTAGAACAATGCCTGGTATACATAGTAAACAATCAATGTTAGTTGAGAAAAGAGAAAGCAAGTGACTCACACTTGGTCACACAGCAAACCGGGGACGGAACCAGGGCTGGACATCAGGTCTCCTGCTGCTTCCCCCCCCCCCCCCAATCTCCATCCTGTCACCTCTCTTCATCCCACCCAACAGATGTTTCCCAGCCAGGTCTGACTGGACAAGACCCTGTCCTCAAGGCCACCCAGACCCATCTAGTCCTGCTGACTAAAAAACCATCCAGAAGAGAAAACAGGTCAGTGGCCATCAGTCAGGGCCTGGGCAAGGAGGAGGCGTTAACTACAAAGTTGTACCAGGCGAGTTTTTGGTGTGATGGAGCTGTTTGTTCCCTGTCCTGACCACAGTGATGGCTACACAACTGTACGCGTTTGTGGAAATGAACAGAAGTGTACATTAAGATGGGTGAACTTCACTGTACCTAAATTACACATTAAAAAAAATTTTTTTTTCACCCGGGATGGCCTAACGTCAGTTGCATTTGGTCTCCCTAAAGTGTCAGTCAGGGAATTTTTGTCCTCTTACTTTTGACCCCTGTTTGCAGTCCTGAGAGGCACTGGACACAGGGGACAGAGGCCAGAGCTGGCAGGCAGGATGCCTACATCCGCTCCTTACTACACTGGGGCAAGTCATTTCCCTTCTCAGAACCTGTAAACTAGGGCTCTCTCCTTGCCCTCCCTCCCAGGTCTATGTTCCCTACAGGGGGCTGCTCAGGTGGATGTCTGTGTGTCCTCTAACACCACCAGGTGACACACCCCAAATGCAGGCTCCCCATCCTCCCAAGTGCTGGTCTCCAGCCTGGCGGTCCTGTTCAGGTGGATCTGCCCCTGCCGCCTCCCTGGTCCCGGCTCTGTCCTCCAGGGCCTCGGACACAACTGAGCCAGCAGAGATTGGCAGTGGGGTCTCCCCTGCCTGCTAGCGCTTCTACGGGTAGAAGCCCCGCCTCGCCCTCCGCCCCTCTCGCCCCCGGACCCCAACCCGGGGCGGCGGCACCCACCGAAGTAGAAGCCTTCGTGCTGGTACTTGGGGTTGAAGAAGACGCCCTTGGCGTGGGCGTTGACGTCGGCGCCGGCCGCGATGAGCAACGCGGTGATGTCTCCCTGCCGCCGCTCGATGGCGATGTTCAGCGCCGTCTGCCCTGCGGACGGGACAGGGGTGGGCGGTTGCGCTCAGCGGCTGGGACGGGGGTGACACACCCTCTCTGGCCTGTTCCCCTCTCTGTCCTCTGTACCCTCCACCGAACCGTGGAGAAATACTAGCTGCCTGTCTGGTCTGTGTCGCCCAGCTTCATTCTTTGCTTCATTCATTTTTGCGTGGAAGCAAGGATTATTGGTAGAGCATCTGCTCTGTGCCCCAAAGCCAGGCACTGGGGACACAGCAGGACATGGGATGCAGTTTTGATTCTTGTCCTCAGGAAGCTCACAGTCTCCCTGCGAATTGAGCGTTATGATACGTGGAGGTGCAGGGTCTGTGGTACCCAGAGGAGCTCTTAACACAGCCTGAGGGGTTGGGGGGCTTCCCAGAGTGGCCTCTAAACTGGGACCGGGTAAGTTTAGCCAGGCTGGATGGGGCTGACTCAAGGCCTCATAAGCCAGGTTAAGAGGTTAGAACTTTATCCTAAAGGGTATGGGAAGGCACAGAAGGCACTGAAGCAGGGAAGTGACATGATCAGAGTTTTGGGTTTTTTACATGTGTATTTTCAAAGCACTCTGGCTGCAAAACTGGAGGATGTGTTAGAAGGAGCCCAGACTTGGGAAGAGCTGTCCGTCCAATGGACCCAAAGATCCTTGGGAGAAAGAGTCCTCAGGATGGTCTGCTGGGGATGGGGGAGAAGGGCTGTCTCAGGTCAGGTCCAGGCATCTGGCCTGGGTGCTGGGTAGATGACGGCCTGGTGACTGAGAAACAGAACAGGGGAGAAGCCGCAGGGAGGGGGGGTGGGGGAGGGACATAGACACGGTTGGTGGAGCCTACAGAACCTCCAGACAGAAGGGACCAGAAGGCCGGGGGTGCGGGGGCCGGGTGTCTCAGAACATTACACCAGAAACAGCATTTTCCAAAGAGCTGCCAACATGCCGTACATAAAAACAAAGTCCTGGTGGATCAAAGAACTAAGCATTTTTTAAGATTGGAAAATTGTTAATAACTAACCTTTTTGGAGGGAAAACCCTCTTAAGCCTTCTTAAGCAAAATCCAAAATTCTGAAGCCATAAAGAAAAAACTGACATATTTGCTTCCATAAAAATTAAAAATTTCTGTATTTCAAAAGACATCTTAAAGAAAGTTAAAAGACAAGTGATAGGCTGGGGGAAATATTTGAGACGTATGAAAGAGGTAATGTGCTTTTAGAAGTCCATAATGGATTAAGAGCTCCTACAAATCAATAAAAAGACAAACAACCTAAAAGAAAACTGAGAAACTATTATTAACAAGCACCTCACAGAGAAGAAAGTCCACACAGACAATACAGGAAATGAAAGATGTTTGGAATCACTGGTAATCGGGAAGATGAAAATTTGAACCTAATGAGTTAATACTTCTCACCCACCAGACTGGCAAAAACAAATAATAATAATGGCAATACATAAATACAAATAAAATTACTGTCTCCCACGAGAAAAGTTAAGGGCCCAAGCCAGACTCCCACCTGCAAAAAGCTGAGATGTTTAGCACCCTCGGCATATCCATAAGATGGCATCCAGTTATTCTTGGGCCAATCATTTTTGACACAAGCTCGTCATAAGACCCTAGTGGGATGTTTATTGACTCCAAAAACTCAAAGACACACCTTACTGGTTATTCACAGCAGACTTCCTGAGTAGGGAAACACTATCCTGAGTTTAGTCTCCCCGCCCCCTCTCCGGTCCACCTAAGAGAGAAGCCACAAAGCTGAGTCCCAAATGGGGCTGTTAATAATGATGAGGATAATGACGATACTAATAGTTACTAATGTGTTGGCCCTGCCCAGCCCTCCAGCCTTCTTGCCATCACTCAGCTGTGTCAAGCTCAGTCCCATCTCAGGCTTTTGCCCTTGCTTTGTTCTGAATCCTTCTCATTGTGCCGGCTTCGGGTCAAAGGTCACCTCTCTGACCATCCACACTAAAGTTGCCCATCCCCAATTACTTCTGATGACATTATCTTTTTTTTTTGTAATTTTCTTTTCATCAATTTTTAAATTTCCTTATTTAGAAGAGCAGCGTTCATCTGTCTTGTTCACTCCTGTGTTCTGGGGCCAAAAACACTGCCTGGCACGCGGCCAGTGGTCAAGATTGTTTGCAGAATGAAGGAAGGTGCCGGGCACCACACTAAGCGCTTTGGGCTTCCACGACAGCAGTGCCTGTGCCCCACCACCTCCAGCAATTGCTGTCTGCACAGCCCCTCCCGCAGGCGGGTTACCTTCGTAGGCCTCCTCCGTGTACTTGGCGTTGATGAACCTGTCTAGGATGTTGTTTTCCTCCGCGAAGGCGAGCAGGATCTGCACGATCTCCTTGGTGCTGGGGTTGATGTTTAACAAGGCCTTCATCAGGCAGGTCTTCCCCGTGTCCAAGGCCGTCAGCTTGTGCATGAGGAAGTCTGCAGGCAGGGTCGCAGGATGGAGCTGCTGCACAGGGGGGCCCCGGCTGCCCTTGGCCCTCCCGGCCCGGAGGAAGGGAGGCCGGGGTGTGGCGGCTGCAGCCTCAGACCTCAAGAACCTGCCGCAGGCTCTCCACGGAGCTCCCTGCCCTGAGCTCCCAGCTCCCCTCTGCCCTGGCCAGCTCTTCCTCCTCCCGCCTCCTTGCCGGCTCCTCCTTCTCCTCGGTGAGCTGCCCAGAGGCTTATCAGAGACCTTTTGCTCTTTACCTTCTGCACCGTCTCCCTGGTAGGGGGACAGTCCCACCCACTGCCTGGCTTCCCACTGTCCAGCTCAGAAATCTCCAGCCCACCACCCCACACCCCGGTTTCCTACAAATAGACTTCACCCCCTTCCACTTAACTTGCTACTCTCCTGGTCCCCAAGACAGCTCGGGCCCCACCAGCCACCAAGTCTCCCAAGTCCAAATGGCACCACCCGGGACTCACTCCTCACGTCCTTGTGTCCCACCAGTGCCACTCCCGGAAGAGCTGTTCCCCCTTCCCCAGCCCCGCCGCTGGGGTCCCAACTCTGCCTGAGCAGAGGCCTTCTCCAGTTTTACCCCCATCCTCCACCGTCACCTGTCTAAGCCCTTCCATGGCTCCCCATTGCCCTCAGAATCAGGTTCGAAGTTGCCAGCCCAGCAGTTAAGGCTGGAGGGCGGGGAGGGAGGGCAGTGGGTAGGTGGACAGCAGGAGCCGAGCAGGACCCCCAGCCCTGCACCCTCTGCCAGGGCCAGCCACTGACCGGACACATCCAGGCTGCGGCGCTGCTCACAAAGCTCCTGCAGCTCCATCAGCAGCTCCAGCAGCTGTCCCACGCCGCCCTCCGACACAGCCACAAAGATGTGTTTCCTCAGCCACCTCTTTTTGTGCCTCTGCTCTTGCTTGGCCAGGTTTGCACTGAGGCCAGAAAACGTTTCCAACTCGCCACACATGCACCACTGTCTCCCGTTACCCCTCCAAAGCCGCTGTGCCTACAGGGGGCTCGGCGCCAGCCCCCACTGTCTGCACGTGCCTGTCACAGTGCCTGAAATCCCCTCCTTTAGTGCCGGGGGGTGGGCGGAGGTGCTGGGATTCGTGTTGCCCTGAGCTGCCCTGCTTCTAATCCAAATGCAAGCACATTTTATCAAACTGTATCTTTGGATCCACATAGTAATGATCAGGAAAGATACGTGCCTAACTGTTCATCATGATTACCTCGAAAGAATGAGATCAGAGGAAGGGAAATTTCACTTTCATATTTTGTGTTGTTTGAATATTTTTCATATCTCTCTCCCCACCCCTACACTCCAAATAGGCAGCCACGGTAATGCGTGATGTGTATCCTTTTGTTTGTATGTGTTCTTGCAAAATGCACGTTGATGTTTGATGGCTACATGCATGTATTTTTTTTTTTAAGTCTTTATTGAATTTGTTACAACATTCTTTCTGTTTTTTTGTTTTGGTTTTTTGGCTGCGAGACGTGTGGGATCTTAGCTCCCTACCGGGGATGGAACCGGCACCCCTGCATCGGGAGGCAAAGTCTTAACCACTGGACCGCCAGGGAAGTCCCCTACATGCATGTATTTTTAATTTATGTACATGGCATTGCGTTAAGTTCTCATTCTGCTGCATACTGTTGTCCGGATGTTTTATAATGAATGGGTATTACTTTTATAAGATGTGATACTCCCTTCCCCCCAAAAATGACCTACATGCCATAGCTATGGGCCCAGACATTGGTGCCCCAGGATTGGCGGCCTCTTTCTCTTTCCTGCAGGGTCCTGGTGCCTGTCCCTCGGGCACCTGCCTGGTGGGCACGGTGGGAGGAGGGGAAGGGCCAGGCTCACCTGGGACTGCTGGGATTAAATGGGGTCTCTGTCACGTCATCCTGAGGAGATTGTGGGGAATCCATGTCATCACAGCTGCCCGGGAGGCTGGTGGGGGAATGGGGAGGACAGAGAGAGGGACAAGTTTTTAATGGACAATGGTAGTTTGCCACAAGCAGGCCTGGCTGTGTGGCCCAGGGCGAGTCACTGCCCGCCCGCGGGAGCTGAGGGCTCGGCCAGGGCAGGGGTGGGGGCTGGCAGGCTGGCGGGTCGCAGTACTCACCACTGCCGGATGTTGGAGTCCATGGGCTTGGAGAAGATGAGGGGAGAGGTCTTGGTGACAGTGGGGTTGGGCTCGAACCCTTCTATCTCCAGGAACAAGTGTGCACTGGGGGGACACCCAAGCAAGGCCATTAGAGCTGGGACAGGGCCTGTCCACCTGTGTGTCCTGCAACCCCACTGTCGAGGGCGCCCTCCTCACGGAGTGCTCACCCTCAGCCAGGCCCAGCCAAGCCCGGAAGGCTCAGAGCTAGTCCAGAAATGGGGCATAAATGGCGTGAGGGCAAGGCTCACTGATACATTGGCCCCCCACCTACCTGTCTCCTGCCTATCAAGAGGAACCTTCTGACCTGACCTAAAATCAAATCATTCTTCCAAAAGAGAAGACAAAGGGAGGAGCAAGCCCCTAGCTGGTAGCCCAAGGCCTGGGTTCTAGTCTGGCTCTGCCTCTGCCTCTCCTCTTGTGTGACCCCAGGTGGTCACTGGCCTTCTCTGGGCCAAGTATCCTCACCCGGATGGAAAATGATTGGGCTAGATGATCCTCAAGACCTGGACTCTGGAGCCCGTGCTGCTCCAGGACTGTCTACTTATGGACTGTCCAGCTGAAATGGGCATCAGAGGTCATCTTGTGAGATCACCTTTCCCTGCACCCCTGCAGTACCCCAGAACTGCCACCCCAAAGTTGTCCCCACACCACTATGGCAGCTCTGACCCAGCGACTACAAACACATCTGCTAGCAGAACATCCTGGTTGAGATTTGCTGACCATCTCCAGGCAGAGCCCAACTCCCCCACCTGCAGGTGTTTCCCCAGGACAATTGGTCCAGCTCCTGCCCTGACCTCCATCCCACCCTACCTATCTGGGTTCAGTAGTGCATTTACTCAACAAATATTTACTGAGCATGTACAATATGCCAAGCACTATTCTAGAAGCTGCGGATACAGTGGTAAACAAGTAGACAAAAATTCCTCCCCTCACAAAGCTCTTGTTCCAGTGGGTTGGTAAAAACTGGCCCCAAGGATCAGACCAGATTATAGCACAGTGAGGCCATTGCTTTTCTTGCTCTAGACCAGGGGTCCCAAACCCCTGGGATCTAATGCCTGATGATCTGAGGTGGAGCTGATGTAATAATAATAGAAATAAAGTGCACAATAAATGTAATGGGCTTGAATCATCCCAAAACCATCCTCCCCCCGGTCCTTGGAAAAATTTTCTTCCACAAAAACGGTCCCTGGTGCCAAAAATGTTGGGGATCGCTGCTCTAGGCAATAACCCACTGTCCTTTGGCTGTAAGTTCTTCAACAGCAGAAACTACAATTGCATCGTCCTAATTCTCTAGAACCCAACATTTGTCATGACACTCAGAAGACCTAACAATGGATGAGTGTAAGGATGGATAGGTGAAAGATAAATGAGTGGAAAAAAGAATGGCTGGTTGGACAGATGAGTGGATGGATGAATAGATAGGTAGATGATGGATGGTTGGAAGGATGGATGGATGGATGGATGACTGTCTGAGGAATGAATAGTTGGGTGGGTAGATAGGTGGATAGATGGAGAGACCAATAAGCAGACAGACCAACACACCCTTAAACTGTAAAAGTTGGGAGGTTGCATCCCTCAACAGGAAGATGAGGGCTGTGACTGAGGCAGGAGGACTTCAGTGGCTGGGAAGGTGGATGGTGAGAGCTGAGCTGGAAAGGACCCAGCTGTATGTAAGGACCTAACTCCTGGGACAGGGAGCTGCTAGACCACGAGGGCCTGTCCCATGCCTGCCCTACTTGCCACTGCATGTGCCATATCTCATCCACCAGCATGAGCAGACAGCAAGGTCTTGGCCAGGTGACATCCTGGCTCCGGACTTGCAGCAGGTGCTGTTTGTTTATTCCTACTTTGACCCAGCCAGAAAGGCACCACCACCTGGGTGTTGTTAACTCACATGTGCAGACAGGCAGCTCTGTACGATTCCTCCGGCATTTCTGTTCCTTTGAAGGCAGAGAACTATCCCCAGGCAGACTCAGGCCTGGGGAGGAGCTTATCTCTCCTACTTTGTCCAGAGAAAAGCCCAAGTGCTCTGAGCTTCAAGGTCAGTGCCTCTACAGCCTTCATGGCCTGTGTCTGTGTCCCTGGGCAAGGTGACGCCCAGGGGGAGGTAACCATAGCAGCCACTCACCGGGAGGGGCATGATGCTTCAGAAAAAGCTCCAGGTCCAAAAATTTCTCCCCAATCTGGATTTCTTGGTGCCTTCAATTCCCCCATTAGTACATATTTCCTTAGTGGTCAGAACTGCCTTCTGACACATAATATTTTCTTTTCTTTTTCTTTCTAAACCTAAGTCCTATACTCCGTTCTGAGGGAGATGCCCAAACCTTTGGGGTCTGGGGAGAAGTAGGCACATGAGGTCCCTCAAAGAGCCTTGGGAAGGAGAAGGGACCACGGATTCATGAGACAAAGGTCACACCTCACACCAGGCCCTTAGTTGGGCGGGGGCCACTGGGAGAGCTGATCCTGGAACTAAGTTCATGAACCAGGATGGGCTCAGAATGGCAGCCCGACTGCAGGAAGAATCTGGGGTTTTCCTGAAACTCTGTCCTCAGTCCTTCTCTGAGGTCCAAACCTCCCCTGGGAAAGTGAGAGGGGAGGGAAGGGGGAAAGGAGGCAGGAGGGCAGTGTTGGTGGCTTAGATCCAAGATATCTCTGCTTCTACCCAGACAAGCCCTCCCAGACCCAGGCTTCCCACATGGGCCCCCGACACCTGTCTGATCTCCACATCCACCCAGTTTTCTCTCCTGCGCTCCACGATGGAGCTTCCACCTGAATGAGCCTCTGGCACCTCTCAGCCAACATTTCACACTTGAACTTGGCTCCTTCCTCCTGACCTTGCTCCTGCTCCTCCGAAGTGCTCATGTCAGAGATGCCCCATCACCCCTCCAGGTCCCCCCACCGGAGGAAGGGGATGTCTCTCGGTCCTCCTTCTCCCTCCCCTCCCATAGTTGATCCGGCAGGCTCCACGATCCTAATACTTCTCTGATCTGTGCCTGCTTCTCCATCCCTCACCACCAGGCTCACCACCTATCACCTGGGCAACAGTCGCAACAGACGCCCCTCTAATCCATCACCCACACAGATCACCCAGAGTGTCCTTTCTGAAATGCAAATCTTGCCATGCCCTCCCTCTCACACAAAATCCCTCCATGGCTCCCCACTACCCCCAATTGTCCAATGTCCTTAACTGACTGCCAAGACCCAGCCCCAGTGGGACTTATCCCCCCAAAGACACCCTCACCCAGCCGGCACTTTAGTCGCATGGGATTCCTCACTGGTTCCTGCCCCAAGCCTCTGCCCTCTCCCTTCCTGTCCACCTGTCACCATCCACTGTAACACCAGCTCCTCAGCGACATGCCTGCAGAATCAGAACCACCTGCCCCTCCTCAGGCCCCGCCCCACCTACTTCACCCTCTCTCCAGGCCACTCCCCACATTCTCCCTGGGGCCCCTCTCACCATCCAGACTGTGAGCAGAGGCAAGTGTTCTTTCTCTCGTGTCCCAGTCTCCCCAGCCTGGGCCCAGCACCCCCACCCCCCACCCCGGCTCGTGCGCAAAAGGCCTCAGCAATTATTATTCAAATCAAGAGAAGGGAAAGCACCAGGCTCAACTCGGCCCAAGAAGGGTCCTGGGACAGGGGCTGAAGAGGCAGGGCAAATGGGCCAACGTAGACCTGGGGGCCCATCCGGGTCCAAGGGAAGCGCCGCGGGGTTGAAGGAGGGGCATTCAGGCTTGAGGGGCACCGAATCGGCTGAGGGGGTTACTGCAATGGAGGCAGCTAAGGGGCCAGCTGTGACCCCGGAGAAGTACTTTCTTTGCTCCCGCCACCTCCGTATCCTCAACTGGGAAGTGGTCATAACCGTCCCAGCCCTGTGCAGCTCCCAGGGGGCCTGGGGAGTGACAATGACGACAACAATGAAGACAAAGTTCAAGGTAACAAAACACTATCAGCGCCAACATGCGCCGTGCCGAGCACGTTGTTGGCACAATTGCAATTAACCGTTACTCTATGGGCTGGTGCCGTGGCTGGTGTCTCCCTTACACAGGTGGGGCTGGAGAGCCTGAATTACCTGGCTAAGCACCCAGTGGATATGAGAGCCCCCAGTGGACTTGAAAAATGTATGCTGTAGGCTGTCCCTGCTACCTGGAATTTCCACCCACCTTTCTGCTCCTTATCACAAGGATGGCTCCAGCAACTCCCCACCTCCGCCAGGAGCCTTTCTGGGCGTTCCTGCCTTGGTGCCCCTGGGCCCTCCAGGGAGGCCTCCCTTGATTATTCCAGTCATACTAACCTCCCGAGCTCAGCCCCAGAGTATGCAGTGCTGTCCCCCCTACACCCTCCATTATACCTGGCTGGGCACCAGGCCACCCCAGATGAGACTGAGATTCTCAGGTCCGCCCCAGGCAAGGGGTCCCTGAAGGTGGGTGCCAGGCTCCTCCTGTGCCCCTCACAGCGCAGCACGCGGGCCTGAACCTGCTGGTCCTACCTCTTCTTGGTGGGGGTGATCTCTGCCGACCTCTTCTCCTGCAGGATGGTAACGTTCCCACTGGGGACAGTGGCAATTCTGCCCATGAGAGGCACCATCTCCTTCGGGTGGGCATCCATGGCTGGAACACAACCACAGCACAGATGCTCAGGCTGAAGGGACAGAGAGGAGCTTCAGACCCCCATGTAGCACCATATGGCTCCTGCTCATACTCCCCAGGACGGGGAGATCACTCAGCTTTTCCAGGCCACCACCCCTTCTCAGGGACAGGGAGACTGTCCCCGCAGCTTCCCCTGCTCCCTGCTTCAGCACCCCTGCCCCTATGGGTCCTAGGAGAGCCCAGCAGAGCTTCCAGGTAGAGATCACCATGCCCTTGACCTCTCTCCAGACGTCCTCTCCAGCCCCACCAATCTCCAGGTGGATTCCTGAGAATTAGCTCTGCTTTTTCAACGTCCTTCTCAGGTTTTGTGTTTAGAATTCTCCTCGACAGAGCAGGACTGTCACCTCCTTTCCTCTAGACACTATGCTCCTAGTAGCACAGCCTCAGGCCGCTCCGGTTTTTTAATTTCTCACCCTCCTCGCGCTCTCTGCCACTAACACACTGATCATCTTTCTCCCCCACCCAAAGCTGAGTGTAACCAGCCACATGGCTATCTGTCCACCTGGAGGGAGCAGCTGAGCCCCAGCCCCCTCTGTCCAGACCTGCTTTACTGATGCTCGGTAAGGGCTCGACCCCATGCGGGGCTTGGAGGGAGGTACTGGGAAGGGGAACTGATATGTCTTCCAAGGACACTGAGGGGAACTTCGAGCTTTCTGTTGGGCGGAGGGCTGTCCAGGCAGAGGCAACAGCCTGAGCAAAGACCAGGGCTCAAGAAAGTTCGGCGAGTGGCAAGGAGCTGGTGTGGCTGGACCCGTGGGCAGTAAGAGGCTTGGGAACAGGCTGGGCCTGGAGCAGGAGCTGTGGCTGAACCTGGGGACAGCGGGGACGTGAGAGGGATCCAGGTCCTATAGGAGACAGCACAAGGGAGATGGAGGAGACCAGAGGCCAGGACGAGGCTGCCATGGGGGCCAGCGGGGAGGTGGGCTGGTCATAGAGGAAGAGGTGGGCAGGGGAAAGGGCTGTGGGGACAGGAGGTGACTCTGCAGTTAGCGGGGGCCATTCTCAGCTTGAGCCACCCTCAGAGAACTCCCTCAGAGTCACAGGGAGCTGGGGCAGTGGGGCGGGGCGGTGATTTCTGTAAGAAGAGCCCAGCTGGGTGGAGCTGGGGCCATTGGTGATCCTGACCCTAATAGGAGAGCCCCCTGGAGGCAGTGTCTGGATCCGGTTGTCTTCAGACTGCAGTGAGGCTTGGAAATGGGAGAGCCTCCTCCCCCTGCCCACGCGCCCCACCCCACTAAACATGAGCAATCTTGGGAGAGGAAAGTCATCCAGGGGGTGCCCCGGAGTGTAGGCACCTAGAGGCAGGGAGCCCTGAGGAGGCCTTAAGCATCCTATTGGGAGAGGATTGTCAGCACGCAGGTCCCTGGCCATATCCACAGTCACTGCCTGATAAGGATGGGCCACCTTTACCACCTCCCTCAGCCCAAAATGACCTGTGGGGCTAAAGGCTGGGCTGGGGCAACACTGGAAGAGAGGGATGGAGGGCATGTCTCTTACCGCTCCCTGGGCCTCTGTTTCCCCTTCTGAAAAATGGGTCGAATGGTCCCCTACGTCTCTTATCCATGACCGCTGGCTGCTCCATCTTCTCTGTCCTGCCCGGTGAGTACGGGACAGTCCTGGGCTGCTGGAGCAAGAGGGGGTCAGAGAACTCTGGCCGGGGACTGCAGCAGCTCTAATTAGCTCCCTGAGTCACCCCATAAACCTGCGTTCCCACCTGCTGGACTCTCTTGCAGGCCTGGCCCTCACTCTATCTGGGATTGGGCGTCCTCACTTGGGAAGTGCCTCCCAAGACCTGGGACTGACTGGAATGGCCTTTCCTGGGAGACTGACCAGGCCTGGGGGCCACAGGGCCCACCCCCCATCCAGGGCTTGCTGACTCAGCTCCTATGAGCCGCCTGGGCCCTGTCCCTCTCAAGCTCTGGGGCCATCTCATCCCATCCTGAGCTCCCATCACACTGCTGCCCTGGAGAACCACGTCCCTGGGGCCTGCGGGGGTGACAGGAGCCTCACCTCTGCCCTGGGCAGCTATGACTGTCCTCCTACCCCAATATCCCCAAACCTCAGGGAGGGGAAAGTTTCCCACATCCATCATATCCTGTGCTCTCACACATTCCCTGTGGCCAAGAGCTCATGTTCAGCTTTGTTTCCCCTGCTAGAGACCCAAGCTCCCTCCCAGCCCTCCCCTGAGGCCAACTGGCAGAGGGACACCTGAGGTCCTCGCTCTGGACACCCTGGGGCCTTGGAGGGCACTGGCTACCTGTTCAGCAAGACTCACCTGGTGAGGTCCAGGTGACAGTGGCTGCCCTTGTTCTCAGATCACTGCATGTCCGGGGCCCAAGGCCCCCCAGTAGGATTATAGCTGAGGTGGTGAGAGGCTCTCATCAGAGGCAGAGGAATAGCTGGAATGAGGCGTCAGAGGCAGAACTTGCTGGGTCACCTGCCCTTGATGCCAGGCAGGCCACGCCCACCAGCCACAGCTGCAACGCCCGCCCACCCACCACGTGCCCTGCCTGAGTCAGCCCCACACCCACAGGGCAGCCTCACCCCAGCCCAGGAGAAGGCAGGGGAGGCAGCAGGTGCTGAGGCTGAAGTTTTGGTCCCAACTCTTCCCTCTCCTGTATTTGATGCTTCCCATCATGGGCCTCATAATAACTACTTCCCAAGGATGCTGTGAGAAGTCAGAGATCCTGCTGGTAGGAGGGCCAAATGAACTGTCGAGTGCTCAGCCCCGACCCCTGGGAGGCAAGGCCACAGCCAAGGGCTGGCCTGGTTGACCTCACAATGGCCACCCCCAAGACTTGTTTTCCGTCCTTCAAAGTCTGGGATCAAGTCCGCTCAGAGACAGAGGAAGTCCCCATTCAATGCTTCCCACCAGAAATTATGCACCGCAGACCTGGGTGGCAGACGGCCTCACCTCTAGACTGTATGACCTTGGGCAAGTCATTTCTCCTGAGACTCAGGTTCCTCATTGTGAAATGTGCAAAATAAACCCACCTTGCGGAGCTACCACGGGGCTTAAATGAGAGAACATGTAGAAAAGGCGAGAACAAGGCCCAGAGCACAGAAAGGACTCCATAAACAGTGACAGCTATTAACTATTATTGTTTTTGTCCTGCATTCATTCTCCCAGCAACTGCCAGGCCACCTGCTTCCAAGGCCAGAGCATCAGGGGAGACTCTGAGCCTTCCCACCCGGCCCAGGCCACAGCTGGGAGGGGGGGTGGAGCAAGGATGGGGCGGCCCTGCCGCTCTCCAAGAGTCACTCAGGAATTACACACCTGTTCCCACAGGCAAGGCAGGACTGGGATGGAGCAGGAAGTCTCCGCTGACAGGGGCGGCACCGGTGACTGCTGTGGCAGGGACGTCCTTGGCTACCAAGGGGGCAAGGTCCCTTGATCTCTTGTCACAAGCTGCCAGGCCTGGGCAGAGGCAGAAAGTGGGTCAGCCATCTGGCCATGGGACAGCAGGACCTGTGGCCAGTAAGGGGAAGAAAACCAGGCTCCGGGGCCAACAGGCTTCAGGTGTGGGTGAAGTAGGGGGCTGCTTTTGCAGTTTAAGTCAAAGGAGCCCCAAAGTTCCTAAGCGCACATCCCAATCTCATTACTGCCTGACACTCCATTAAAGCCCGATGTTGGACCAAACGCAGTCCGCCCTCTATTGCTTCATTAATTGGCCCTCCTGACTCAGGCCCTCGCCCCTCCCTGCTTGCTTCGGGCTGACTGCCTCTGAGCCCTAAGGGTGAGGCAGTTGCCCAATCTCAGCATCTGCATTTTGCCTTGTGTTAGCACATTTTCTCAATAGCCAGGCTGGCTAAAAAGGCCTCTGACTCCCACCCAAAGGTACAGAGTGTGCCCAGCAAGGAGAAAAGGGAGCCCCCTCTGCTGTGTGTGGAGCAGGGGCTGGTCTGCATTCAATCCTATTTAATCCAACACATCATGAGAGCCTACAGTGGGAGGCCAGGCAGGGAAGCCAGGGGCCAGCGTGGGGTTCCGAACTGGGGAAGGTGGTCTCTACCCTCAAGGAGCTGTGAGCCACGCGGCAGCCAGGCTCGTACAGGAACTGACACCCCACCGGACAGGCTACAAGGACAAAGAGGACTCAAGCCACCCAGGAGGAGGAAGTGCTTCTAATGGGAGGTGGGGGAGGGATTCAGAGAAGAGCATCTGGGTTGGACTTGGGAGGAGGGAGGACAGTCTACACAGGGAGAGCCACGGAGCAGGCACTCAGAGGCAAGAGACACAGGCGTGTTCAAGGTGTGGTGACGAGCTTGGGCAACGTCTAAACTCAAGTCCGGCTGCAGCCAACTGAGTGGCCCCAGGCCACTGAGTCAGCCCTGACCCCTTAGGAGGACACACCAGGCAAGTGCTGAGAAGACCCCCCCCCCACACACACACACACCTCCCAAGCCCTGCAGACATCAGGCCCAGGCTGCAGGCCCACAGGTACCCCCTCCTCCAGGAGGGAGAAGGGAGAGGAGGGGTCTCAGGGGAGGGGGTGCAGCCAGGGAGGGGCCGACCCCTTGACCTGCTCTAGAAAATGCCCCACTTGGTGCAGTGAGGAAGGAGGGGGGACCAGGAGCCAGGCAGAGTTCCATCAGCAGCCTCAGGCCTGAGCAGACCCACCCAATGGTCAGCAGCGGGTCCGTCTGCATCCCAGTGGCCACAGATGTCCCTGGTTTAGCAGAGCTGAGCAGCCCGCCCATCAGGGATTCTGGGTGGTGACTCATGCTGCCTCCGAGTGATGGAGAGTGGAGGACATGGGAACGGAGAGAGATCAAGAGACAGCAACAGATAAAAAAGACCAAGCTAGTTGCAGGTGTGTCCTCCTTTAAACAACCCAGGTTTATACAAAGGTTGTAATCATTCATTTTACAAAAGAACACCCATAAGGTTCCTTCCAGCGCTGAGTTTGGAGGTTTGATCCAATTTGCAGAAATTTGAAAATATCTAATGTCTGCACATTGTCTGAGGAAGGCCTACGGGTAAAACAAGGAGTCCCAAACCCAAACAGGAAGCAGAAGCCCGCACATCTCCCTTCCAACCCTGGGCTAGGCTGGCATGCCCCAGCCCGTTCTCTGCCATGCAGCCTGGCACCACAGTCAAGTTCGGGCTTTGGAGTCAGATTTGCCTGGGGTCAGACCCAGGCTTTGCTGTTTACTTTCTGTGTAAACTTACTAACTGTCCCAGTCTCAGTTTTCTCATCTATAAAATGGAGCTAATAATAGCTCTTCATGGGCTATTAGGAGGCTTAAAGGATAATGAACATGGAGCACTTCGCATAAACACTCCCTGCGTTCTAGCCGTCAGTGTTCTTCTGCTATGCTCATTTGCCGTGGTCTGGCCATGGCTCACTACACGCCCAGCCGCTTCATCAACCAGACTCAGGCTCCTCTGTTGGGTTTGTGTGTGGAGGTAGATGTGCTGCTGGAGAACTTGGAGGAGGGGGTCCCAGTGTTCCCTCCGGATAGACCTCTCACAAAAGGGCTGAAGCCCGGCCGCAGCTAATGTCATCCTTCATCTTGAGAATCAACATCCAACAATTTCACGACTGGGCAGCTCACTCCACACTCCACAGACATAACAAAACCCGCCAGTGTTTGCGACAGAGGGCTTTTCTAGATCATTCTTTCTTACATTCTCGTCCATAAAGCAGGGATCCCCAAACTTTTCCATAAAGGGCCAGAAAGGAAATACTTTAGGCTTTGCAAGCTATTCAGTCTCTCGCAACTGCTCAGCTCTGTGTTGTAGCATGAAAGCTGCCAGAGACGGTACAGAAGTGAATGGTTGCCTTGTGTTCTAATAAAAGTTTGTTAACCAAAACAGGTGGCAGGCCAGATTTGGTCCCTGGCCCACAGTTTGCTAACTATGGTAGGTGTATGCATGCAGGAGTGCCCTCACCCACGGGTAACAACTAAAGCATGACCAGAGGCTCCTAGCCATACAAGGTAGTACACACACGCACACGCACACACATGTGCACACACAGACCACATGGAGCCAATGAGCTACGCCGGCTCAATGATTGCCATGGAGTTCACATTTGATATGACATATGTATTTATTTATGTACTTATCTGATGGATGGCAGGATGAGTAGAGGTGGAAGGAGGTACCACTGCAGGCGAGCAGGACTATGGCCACTACAGAGGGAAGATCATTAAAAAATTCTTGCCACGTGGTTTTGGGACATGGTTCTGTACTTTTATTTGAACAGCGATAGAGCTAATATTTTTGGAACTGTGATGGATCACACAGAAGGAGGGAGTCACTCCGGAAACACCTGATTCTGGCAGAGCTGGGAATGCGGCCAGGTTCCCCCGCCTTCTCGGAGGAGCAACCATCGTCACCCCCAGACCACTCTGGACAGGGGAGATATTAAGCACAAAATAGACAAGGGCTTCGGCATTTTATCTCAAAGAAGTGTTTTGTTGTAAAAGGTGTTTCCCTGGGCTTCGCTGCCTTTCACTCCCAGGAATATAAAATCAAAGGAAACTGGGGCATCGCATACATGCACGTGGCGATTTCTCATTCGCCATGTTTGATAAAGTCAGTAAACACCGGAAAGCAATATCTTTTTGTGTTAGGAGAGCCAGCTGGGGACAGTGAGGGTTGCGTGACTATCTCTACCAGTGCATCCAGCAATGCCTCCTGCAGCTTGTTCCATGTGGTCTAGGAAAGGGCCTGCGAGGAGGGTGCTGGTAGGGCCAGGCTGCTGAGGCATCACTGGTGGCCCCTACACACCCTCCACTGGAGACAGTGGGCTTTCCTAAGGCCCACAGGATTGAGAGCACCCTGTGTGGTCCCTCACTTCTCCCCTAAAGCAGCAGAATCCTTGATAATCTCGGCATCTTCTGGCTTGAGGGACCCCGCGAAGTGCTTCAGATGAACTTCCTCAGGCTGGGCAGGGTGTCTTTCTCGAGTACTTGCATCTCTTAAGAGGGGAACCAGGGCAAAGTTCTTCCAGTTCCTCCCTGCAGCTGAAAGATGAAATACTATTACTGCCTTGGAAGCAGCAAAACGATACCAAACAGTCGTTTGCTGGCATTACCACCCTCCAGATAAAAGGGGGCACAAGCACATCGGTGCTTCCGGAGCACAGGGATCAGTGCCATTTCCTCTTTCCTCACCTGATCAAGGAGCCTCATCTGCTCTGGCAGCTCCTAAATTCTCCTCCTCGACCCCACCCTGACTTGCTTGTGGCCTCAGGATTGTCCAGTGCTTGCTGCTCTCAGCCTCGGTTTCCTCCCTGCCCGTGTGGGAGGGAGAGCAATGCTGGGGCTGCCCTGGGAGCGGCTCCACGCCAGGTCAGCTGCAGGGTGATGAACACCAGCCAAAGAATCAGGATTTGGGGTTCAGGCCCCACCAGGGAATAGCAGACTGGGAACAATGCCAAGGGAAACATGGTGACGCTGGGCCTTGAAGTGGGCTCTCATGTGTGGCCTGAAATCCCAGGAAGCCCCTGAGGAGGACCCGCTGTCACCCCCATAGCAATCTCCAGCCCCTCCCTCCCCCCAGCAACCTCAGAGAAGTGACAGCCAAGAGAGACAGCTGTACGCGCTCTCCTTCCACTTGCCAGAGCCCTGGTCAGCCAAGCCTTCTGGCTGGCCATCTTGGGTCTGATCTTTCTAGAAAACCAGCCTAAATTCACACCTTTCGCCCTCGGGCCACAATTCAGGCTCCTCTGCTGGTGTCCTGCACTGGTCACATCTCAAAGGCATCAGGAATATGGGAGGCTGGGCCCATTGTGACCATCCCAGCTGAATTCTCCAGGCCTTGGGTTTCCCCTGGGCCCACAGGCTGACACTGGCCGGCCCCCGTCCACCACAGCCTGATACAAGCACCAGGAGGATGTTTCAGGGAAGGCATAGAAGCAGGAAGCCTCCACGGGGAGACAGGCCAGGTGCTTACTGAAGACACCATCTTCTGGCTGGATGCACCGTGGGGATACCCCCCCTCAGAGACCGCTTGGCCCAGCTCCAGTCCCTGGGCCCTCAAGGAAGGCATGGGGCTCCCAGTGCCTGCTTCCCACAGCCCTGATACGAAGACCCCCTCACGTGCTCTCCCTAGCTCAGCTATTGACCACTTTCCTCCCTGCCCTTTCTCTCTTGCGTTCCCTCACCCCTTCCCAATCACACGTGCTATGTGGGTGGGGAGAGTTCCTTGTTACCTGAATAATCTGACTATTCATTACGGGAGTTTCCACTGTTACAAGGTTGTATAGGAAAGCAAAATCCTCAGGAAATACTCCCTAATTAAGCATAGGTGTGAAACCAGGGATCCTCTAACCATCTCCTAGCCCCTCCCCAAGTAACATGAGTGTGTGTATATCCCTGCCACTGGATCAATGTCTTTATTAATAGCACAGTGAATGTGCGATGCCTCAAACAGCCAACAATGTCATGCAAACACAGTGCAAATCAACTGCAAAGTGAAACAGCAAATCTTGTAAAAAGGTGTGTGGTTTCATGAAATCAATAAGAGCAATGTTGGAAAACTACTCAAATCACTTGCAAAGCCATCTTTGAATGGCTCTGTGGTGAAGCTGGACCAGTTAACAACCGAAAAAGAGATAATAAGTATTATGACATGACACGGGGAGGGCTTCTAATGAAACTTGTGGGGAAAGTATAGGACTGCAGGAGGCCCTTGGGAACACTGATGAAGCCCTTGAGTAGTCTTCCAAAAGTAAGCCTCTTAATAAAATAGATTTCCACTTCCAGCTCTGATGGAGTATCTAGTACTGGGCTAGCCATCCTGCTATAAACAATCATAAAACTGGACAAAATACATGCAGCAAATGTCTTCAGGCATAAGACAACAGACTGAGAAGCTGCAATTGCTGAGAGAAGTGAAATTCACAGGGTGAGCCCTGTGATCGCCCTAACGTATTGCTTAGGGACAAGTTCTCAGACTACAGTGCAGTGAGCTGGAGTCTAAGCGGACCGTGGCAGTGCCTCTGAGCTAAGGAAGAAGGGAGCAGAATTTTGAGCAGCCGAAGCAGCTAGAATCTGTGGGACAGGGTGCAGGAGAAGAGGAAGAAGGGAGCTGTAGGGGTAGAGGTCCAGAAGTCTTTGGGGTGGGGTCCCCCCAAGTCCTTGGCTGACAGTTGGGCTGTACTTGCACAGGCTTCTCAGACAGTGGCTGCTATGGGGTTGAAAGTGGGACAGAGACACCAGAAGTTGAGCTGTACTGAGGGATATTGGAGATCCAGCCCAGCCAGTGGAGAGACTTCCTCACCACCCTTTTTCTACTCTGAGGATCAAGCTAAAATACCAGAAATACCCTACTTACTGTACATGCACTAGAGTAAGATCTACTCAAGACCCACCCTAAAAAGCCTCAAACCAAGCCCCGACAAGATCCACAGTGGAAACAGTTTGGAGGTTGAGTCCTACAGGTTTGATGGGATTGGCAAATACCTTGGCATTTCCACAGATCTACCACAATAAAGGTTAAAACTAAGCCTACACAAGTTCAAGGTGATTCATCAGTAACTGAACTGCCAACTAGGATAAAAATTCAATCAACTGTCTCTACAACATATTATTACAATGCCCAGTATACAATTTAAAGTTACTAGACATACAAGAAACAAGGAAATGTGACTCACAGCCAGGAAAAAACCAGTCAATAGAAACTTACCCTAAGATGGCCCAAATGTTGGATTTAGCAGATTTAATAGGTGGACAATCAAAAGCAGTTATTATAAATATGTTCGAAGAACCAAAGGAAAACATAAGCTTAATGAGGGAACAGCTAAGGAATCTCAGGAGAGAAATGGAACCTATAAAAAAAAAGAACCAAATAGAAATTCCATAACCAATAGCCTAACACTTGAAATGTAATATTCACTGGATGGGCTTAATAGCAGTTTAGAGACGACTGAGGAAAGTGTCAATGAATTTGGAGACAGATCAATAGAAATTATCAAATTTGAGAAATACAAAAAAATTGAGGAGAAATGAACAAAGCCTCAGAAACCCACAGGACAATATCAAATGATCTAACATGCATGTAAAAGGAGCAGATAGGGAGACTAAAGCAAAGTGTATATAGTTTCCAAAATATGTTTCCAAACATATTGATGTACAGATCCAAGAAGCTCAGCAAACCCCAAGCAGGATAAAACCAAAGAAAACCATACCTAAGCATATCTTAGTCAAACTGCTGAAAACCAAAGATGAAGAGAATGTTTTGAAAGCAGCCGGGGCTGGGGTTGGGGGCGGGGGAGGGTGGGGAGACACACTACAGACAGGAGAACAGCAATGCAAATTATGGGTGAATTTTCATCAGAAACAATGGAGGCCAGAGGACAGCAGAGAATCATAGTTTAAGTGTTAAAATTAAAAACAACAACAACAAAACCCTGTTAACCTAGAATTCTATATCCAATGAAAATAACCTTCAAACATGAAGATGAAATCAACATTTTCAGGTAAACAAAAGCTGATATAAAACTAATCTATACTGATAGAAATTAGATAGTTACCTGGGATGGGGAGGGTGGAATTGACTACAAAGGGGCATGAGGGTCTTTCTGGGGTGATGGAAATGTTCTGTAACTTGAGTGGGGTAGTGGTTGCCTGAGTGTGTACATTTGTCAAAACTTATCAAACTGTGCATTTAAAATGTGTCCATTTTATTGTATGTAAATTACATCTCAATAAAGTATACTTTTTAAAGTTTGTGAAATATAAAAAAATGAGCTTCTCGATGAAGCAATATCAAACATGCAGTGTCATGCTAACAGGCAAGTTTGCCTGAGAAATCATGCCCTTTCCCTGAACGAGCCAAAAAAAAAAAAAAAACAAAACTATCAACACTTGATTCATTTGTTCATTTGAGAGTTAGCAACATTGGGCTTCCCTGGTGGCACAGTGGTTAAGAATCTGCCTGCCAATGCAGGGGACATGGTTTCGAGCCCTGGTCCGGGAAGATCCCACATGCCGCAGAGCAACTAAGCCCGTGTGTCACAACCACTGAGCCTGTGCTCTAGAGCCTGTGAGCCACAACTACTGAGCCCGCATGCCACAACTACTGAAGCCTACATGCCTAGAGCCCATGCTCTGCAACAAGAGAAGTCACCGCAATGAGAAGCCTGCGCGCCACAACGAAGAGTAGCCCCTGCTCGCCGCAACCAGAGAAAGCCTGCACACAGCAACCGAGACCCAACGCAGCCAAAAATAAATAAATAAAATAAATAAATTTGTTTAAAAAAAAGAATTAGCAACATCAGCAAATTGGCAAAGTAGGCAGCTCCAAACACCCATGCCTCCACAAAAACATTTTTTAAAAAGGCAGAAACTTTAGAACCAATGCAGTCAGAACTCTGGGAAACAGTCCAAGATTTATAGCAACTTAAAAATGTTAGGGAGCTAAAACTACAAAACTCTTAAAAACAAAAAACAAAAAACACGGGGGACAATCTTCCTGACATTGGATTTGACAATGATTTATTGGATATTACCCCAAAAGAATAGGCAACAATGGAAAATAATACATAAATTGGGCTTCATCAAAATAAACGTTTTGTGCATCAAAGGGCAACTCACAGAATAGGAGAAAATATTGGCAAATCATATATCTGATAAAGAATTAATATCCAGAAGATACAAAGAACTCCTATAACTCAACAATTAAAAAAAATTTTTTTTAATGGGCAAAGGGCTTGAATAGCCATTTCTCCAAAGAATATCTATAGATGGCAAATACGCACATGAAAAGATGTTCAAAATCATTAGTCATTATGGAAATGTAAATCAGTGAGATACTACTTCACATCTGTTAGGATGGCTATAATCAAAACAAAAACAGGAAATAACAAGTGTAGGTGAGGATATGAAACCCTGGTACGTTGCTGGTGGGAATGTAAAATGACTCAGCTGCTTTGGAAAACAGTTTGGCAGTTCCAGTTCCTCAAAAAAGTTAAACCTAGAATTACCACATGATTCAGCAGGTCTACTACCACCCAAAAGACTGGATAGTTGGAAATCAAAAAGAATCTCGTACACTAGCGTTCACAGGATTATTCACACTAGCCTAAAAGGTGAAAACAATCCTAATGTCAGTGAACAGATGAATGGATAAATAAAATATGGTATATACATTCAATGGCGCATGATCGAGTCAGACACAAAAGGACAAATATTGTGTGATTCCTCTTATATGAAGTACCTAGAATAGGGAAATTCATAGAGACAGAAAGTAGAATAGAGGTTACCAGGGGCTGGGAGGAGGGTGAAATGGAGATAACTGCTGAATGGGTACAGAGTTTCTGTTTGGAATAATGAAAACGTTTTGGAAATAGGTAAGGGTGATGCTTACACAACACGGTGGCTATAATGAATGCCACCAAATTGTACACTTTTAAAAAAATGATTAAAATGGCAAATTTCATGTTATATATTTGACCACAACTTTTAAAAAAAAAGAAAAACAGACAGTGCAGGGTTGTAATTATAACTCAAATGTGTTCAGTATAAGACTAGGTTTGACTCATTTTTAGGTAAATATCTTCCATTGGACCTTTCATTTCATGTCCACTGTTAAAATGTTTACCACTAATGATTAAAGGACTTTTTTTGGTAGTGATTTTCCACAGGGCTCCTCTGTTCAAGGTGTACATTTTCTCCTCCCACTCTTCCCTCCTCTGCCTGCCTGGATGTGTTGGGCTAGGTGAGGGTCCCTGTTTGTGTCCGTAAGCCTCACGGAGCTGAGGGCAGACGCTGGGTGTGAGGACTGGGGAAGAGGAGACAGGGCACCCGCAGGGAGGCTGGACGTGGGCTGACGGCTTCCTCTGGGGCACTGATGACCAGGGGGGCGTGCAGAGCCAGCAGGCACGGGCACATGGTGCAGGCGTGCGAGAGAGCACGGGAGCGCCCATGACTAGGTGGGTGGCTGACACCTGGGGCTGCTCCAGGAGTGGGGGACCCCGAGGCTTCAACTGCCCACCTGCCCCTCACCTCGGCCCGACCGCAGGGAGAAGCTCAGGGTGCGTTTGATGCCCTCACAGTTGCCCGGGTCTTCATTGATGATGCCCACGTTGGTATTCCAGGTGGTCCAGTTCACCTCGTCCACCCTGCAAGGGGAGGAGGTGAGGGAGCAGGGCGCTGGTGGTCCACAGCCAGCTTCCCAGCCCCGCAGGCCACGCCTGTAGACCAGGAGGGGGAGACACAGCTGGCGAGAGGAGGGCCCAGAGGGGCCTGCCTTTTGGACACCACCCCTGAAGATGAGTTCTCTGACCACACTGTGGGACCCAGGAACTTTAAAGATTGGATTCCTGGTTCCGACCCTGATCGCTAGGTGACCCCTTCTGGACGCCTCATTTTCCAGTCTTTCATGTCTGGGTCCCACCATCTGGGATCTATGGTGGGGCCCCTATGCCCACAGTCAACCCCTAGGGCAGCCCCTGTACCTACAGCTGCCTTGGGAGAGTCCCTTATGTTCATGACTGGGCCCAAGAGACCCTGAGAAAGGCTTATGTTCCCACAGCTGGTTCCAAGTGGGTCCTCCATACCCATGCTAAGCCCTGGAATGGCCCCTGTGCCCACAGCTGGCTCTGGGTGAATCCCCAGGCCCACAGGTGAGCCCTGAGTTAGGCCTCTGTACCCACAGCTGATTCTGGGTGGGTCCCAATATCCATAGCTTAGCCCCCAAGTTCCCCAAGCTTTGATTCTTGCCTGGGAATTACCTGAAACACCACCTGTAGTCGTCCTTGCCGTCAGCTGTGTACCCCACCTGCAGCAGCTTGCCTGAGCGAAAGGCCTTCCTCATACACTTAAGGAAGCTCTTCTCCGTGTCCAGGATGGTGATGGCTCTCTGCAGGACGACACAAAAGGCAGAGGGGCAGAGGGTTCATCCAGGAGCCGCCCCTGGCTGCCAGTGCCACCTGCCAAGATCAGCGTCTGCAGGGTCTCTCCCCGTCCCTGCGCCTCCGAGCCGGACCTCCAGAGCCCTCTGCACCAGGCTGGTTCCCACAGCCAGGCGGGTGCACAATCCACGGATGGAGCTCAGACCTGCACAGGCGCTGCTGGTGCCTTCCGGGTCTGGGCAGGGCAACCATGAGTTAGGTGGAGTGTGCCAGCCCCAGTCCCTCCCCTGAGGAGCTCACAAAGGGGCAACATAGTGTAGTGGTTAAGAGCAGAGGCTCGGGGGTGAGACTGCCTGTGCCGAGTCCTGGCTGGGCTACTTACTGGTTACCTTGGACACAGATACCTAACTTCTCTATGCCTCGTGCCTTCATCCAAAAACGGGGAGAGTGAGAGTGCCCTCTTGGTAGCATTATTGTAGGATTAAAGAGAGCATGTAAGTAAGACACTTAGAACAGTACCTGGTGTAGAGCCAGTGCTACTTAATAAGAATGACGCTTTTATTATTAGCTGGAAAGGCAGACGCAGACCAGGTGTCTCAAAGATGCAGCTCTCAGGGCCCATCCCATATTAGCTGCTTCCCGAGTCTGGTCTCTGGTGCCCACTCTAGATGGAGTTCCTCTGTGACAGGCACCCCTGTGGGGCTGAACCCTCCATCTCCTCCTCCCAGGGACTTCCCAGCCCACAGTAGACACAGAGTCTGCAAACACCCGCTGGTGACCCTGGGCAGGGACCCCCCTGTGGGAGGAGCCAGAGGGAGCCAGCTGAGGGAGAGGCTGCTGCCTGAGCCCGCGGCCTGGCTAGGCTTTCTGCACCCTCCCCAAAGCGTGCAGGGGCCCGTGCACCCAGCTGTGTGGGGCAGCAGCCGGAGCAGCCGACCCCCTCGTGCTGCACGCACCCCGCCAAGCGCCCACCTGCAGCTTCCAGATGTTCTTGCTCTCCTGTGCGATCCTGTTGACCGTCTCACCCATGAGGGCAATGAGCATGTTGAGCAGGAGGATGTACGTGAGAACCACATAGGCCAGTAACAGGATGACAAAGACAGCCTTGAAGTCATAGTTCTCCGTGAACTCCAGGTCGCCCATGCCGATGGTGAACTTGAACAGCTCCAGACACGTGGAGTACAGGCTGTTGTAGGAGCTGTCGGATGGCCGGCAGCCGGGACCTCGCCACCTGTGCGACGTCGACTCAGCCGACACGGAGTCATTCTTCCCATCCTCAATCAGCGTCACCACCGCTATAGGGCATGGGGAACATGTGGCTGGATGGAAGCCAAGACCCCAGGTTCCCCAACATGCACACCCGCTACCCCCAGGATGGGTCTGCAGCAGGAACTCTGGCTTGGCTATGAGGCACCTTTGTGTGATTTTTGTTTTTAAAAGCACTCCCTGGGCTTCCCTGGTGGTGCAGTGGTTGAGAATCTGCCTGCCAATGCAGGGGACACGGGTTCGAGCCCTGGTCTGGGAAGATCCCGCATGCCGCGGAGCAACTGGGCCCGTGAGCCACAGCTACTGAGCCTGCGCGTCTGCAGCCTGTGCTCCGCAACAAAGAGAGGCCGCGATAGTGAGAGGCCCGCGCACCGCAATGAAGAGTGGCCCCCACTCGCCGCAACTAAAGAAAGTCCTCGCACAGAAACGAAGACCCAACACAGCCAAAAAATAAATAAATAAATGTAGTCATTAAAAAAAATCTAGAAAAGCAAAGTAATATTTAAATAAATAAATAAATAAAATAAAAGCACTCCCTTCTTCAAAACTATCAGTTTTTCATAATATACTGTTTTATTAATAGAAACATTTTATCATCATCTGCTAGGGGAAAAAATGCTAAAATAAATATATAAATATATATGCACAGTGTGATACAGCCACATTTGTGCAGTGCACAAGCTGCCTAACCTTACATGTCAGCCCTGGGTCCACATCTACTTTCTCAGTCACACCTTTGTCTGCCTGTGCCCCTTAGAGGGTAGCCCAGAGCCAGCCCATTCCAGAACCATGGGGGCTAAGCAGCTCAGATCAGAATGGCTTCTTGCTGCATTCTGCACTCTTCTTTGGGAGATGTACTCCAGAGCCTGAGAGCTTCTGTAGCAGTTGTGCCCCATGGTTACTGCATAACCCCCTTGGCCTTATCCCCTCCTGTGGCTCCTGATATGCAGGGCCTTCAGACCAAGTGCCAGAGCCCACACTAATCCCTATCAGATCCCTTCCAGTCAAAGCTGCCCGTCTCTCCCAGACAGGATACCACGTGAACCATGGAACAGTAGGACTCAGATGGGGATCAAAGCAGGACTCAGTTGCTCAAAAAATGATGTGGTGTGTCAAAAGGGCACAGGAGCCAGCTGCAAGGGACTCCTAATGACCATTTCTCAGAGAATTTGAGCATGAATAGAAATGATGATAGTAAGGAGTTATAACCCACTTAACAAAGTGAGAATCCACACACACACATACACACACACACAAAAAGAATCAAAGAGGCCCTACTAATGTAAATAAATAAATCAATGTAGGAGAATGGAAACCCCTTCCATTACATTACTGTAGGGAAAGCTCTTCCAGACAATAGAATGCCAGCTAACAAACGTAGAAAGAATAAGTTAGAAAATTATCATTTGGCAACCATCACAGGATCAGGTGATTCAGGTGGGAACCATCAGTGGATGCTAAAACCACTGGGTGAAATTTTGATGAGAAACAGGATATTTACAGTCTCAAAGCATCGCCTCACAAATTACTTATCAATTACAAAGGGAAAGATAATAACTTGACAGTGGATAAATCTGGTAGACCTACCAAAACCAAGTAACCAAAGTTAACATCACCAGAGGGAATGTAAATTGGTGCAGCTACTATGGAAAACAGTATTGAGCTTCCTTAAAAAACTAAAAATAGGGCTACCATATGATCCAGGAATCCTACTCCTGGGCATATATCTGGAAAAAACAAAAGTTCTAACTCAAAAAGATACATGTACTCCAATGTTCATAGCATCACTACTTACAATAGCCAAGACATGGAAGCAACCTAAGTGTCCACTGACAGATGAATGGATAAAGAAGATGTGGTACATGTATACAATGGAATATTACTCAGCCATAAAAAAGAATGAAATATTGCCATTTTCAGCAACATGGATGTACCTAGAGATTATCATACTAAGTGAAGTAAGTCAGACAGAGAAAGACAAATAGTATATGATACCACTTATATGTGTAATCTAAAAAATAATATTAATGAATCTATAAGCAAAACAGAAACAGACTCACAGACATAGAAAACAAAACTTACCATTATCAAAGGGGAAAGGGAAGAGGGGAGGGATAAATTAGGAGTATGGGATTAATAAATACAAACTGCTATACATAAAATAGATAAGCAACGAGGATATACTGTATAGCATAGGGAACTATATTCAATATTTTGTAATAGACTATAATGGAAAATAACCTGAAAAAACATACATATATATGTGTAACTGAATCACTTTGCTATACACCTGAAACTAACACAATATTGTAAATCAATTATACTTCAATTTTAAAAAAAGAACCACAAAGTTATCACCAGAAATGGGACAGACAGACATCATGGGACTCCTGATATAAGGAAGACACACATTACTTCACTGATATTCTGACCAAACATGTATACCTAAATCTAACTGTGAGGAAACATCAGACAGACCCAAACTGAGAGACATTGTAAAAACTGGCCTTTACTCAATAAAAATGCCAAGATCACAAAAGAGAAGGAAAGACTGAGGAACTGCTCCCAAATGAAGGAGACTAAACAGACTTGACAAGTGAATGTAATGTGTGATCTGGGATTTTCATTTCTGTAAAAGATATTTGTAGGACAATTGGTGAAATTTGAATAAGGCTGGAAAATTAGCTAATAGTCCTGTATTGATATTAATTTCCTGATTTTGATCATTATGCTGTGTTTATGTAAGAGAATGTTCTTGTTTTTAGGAAATACACACTGAAGTATTTAGCAGTAAAGGACTGATCATGTCTGCAACTCACTCTGTTCTTTTAAGTATGGTGTAGTGTGTGTGTGTGTGTGTGTGTAGCTGGGAGATAAAGTGATTTTTTAAATGTGGTAAAATTTGGGGAATCTGGGTAACGACTATAGAGAAGTTATTTGTACTATTCTTGTGACTTTTCTGAAATAACATCAAAATTTTTAAAAATTTTAATTGAGCCAAAATGCAGCTATACTCTAGGTAAGCAGCACTTCATACCTCTAAAATTACTTAAAGTCTTTTATGAATCAATTTCTAGGTTCTCCTACTATTTCAGTGTATTCACTGGCCATCTGCTCTGTCACCTGCAGACACACACCCCAGTGGGCCTCTCCCCACCCAGCCCTGCAGGGTCCTCAGGAAGCTGAGGTCAGCGGGAGCCCCTGCCCCCCACCAGCCCTGACCAAACCCGTTACCTGTGGAAAACCCAAATAAGAAAACGAGGTAAACAAACATGAAGCGACACAGGTCTCTCAGGATCATCTGCAGGAGAGAGCAGGCTTGTCAGAAGCAAATCAAGGCCCGGGAGGGGCCAAGGGAAGGGCCAGGACTGTGTCGGCCTGGGGGTTCATCTTGAGCCCAAGTGGAATCAGAGGGCAGACAGGTAGGTTTGGTTTGGTGGTTTTCAGCTCAGGTGTCATGAGGGAGTCACCACAGCTCCCCCCCGCCCCCGCCAATGGGCCTTTTTCTGGTGGGAGAGGGGGGCCTGACATGTGGCGGGTCAAGTTTCAGGGGAGCCCCCCAAACCTGGGTCAAGGCCGGATTGCCTCATTGTTGGGGAATTCTCTGCAAAAGTGGGTCTTAAAACAGCACCTCCCCAGACAACGCACAGAGGGTGGATGGAGCCAGGTCCCACACACTCAGGAGGTAAACGGGCTCTGCGGAGAACCCCTCCACAGAGGCACCGGCACCCACCTTCTCAATCATGACAGCATAGATGCCCATCTGCTGGAAGCCGCGGGTGTAGTAGAGCATGTTGGTCCAGCCCATGGCCAGGGAGAAAACCATGGAGGCCACGTACTCCTTGCAGTGGCAGAAGTATAGCACGACGGTCCCCAGCATGAACAGCGACTGCACAAAGCTGACGGGGGGGGGACAGCAAGCCCTGTCCATGGGCACTGGGGGGCCTGCACCCTCACAGACAAGACCCCAGATGCCTGGACCTCTCCTCAGAGGCACAGCCCCAGGCCACGGGTGAGCTGGGGATGGCTGTCCTCCCTCCTTTAGCCCATGAGTCTCAGTGGGAGGACTATCGCTCCCAAGAGGCAAAAATCGGTTGCGGGGGTGGGGGGAGGGGGTGTTGCATGTGCAAAATCTTATCCTTTTTACACGCAAAACACAGATATAAATATAGTACATAAACACATATATAGTATATTTGTGGTAGGAGATTTCATGGGAGGGGCAATTAGGAAAAAGAATTTCTAAAAAGGCAATAATGAAAAAAGGCTGAGAAACAGGGCTGTAGCCCCAATAGCCTCCCTGCCCAGTCCCTGGGAACAATAGCCTCACGGACAACAGAGAACCTAGGAGGCCTAGGCCTCTGAGGAGGGCAGGCTGTGCTCTCCTGAAAGAACCACAGGTAGAGTCTGCTGGTCACACCCTCAAACTCAGGAGCAGAGCCAGGGAAGATGTCCTTTCACTCTTTAGTCTGGTGAGGGCTGCCCTAGTCGGAGCCCTGGACAGGCTGGAGGACGTCTGGACGATCCTATGACCATTATCCTACGACGATCCTATGACAGGGTCTGCTCAGTGGTCCCTTCTTTACTTATTCGTCCCAGGTCTCCTTGTTCATCATGGCCTCCTCCCGGAAGTGCCCGCCCAACGGCTGCATTAACACAGAAGACCACACTGACCACCCGATTTCCCATTTGTGTGTGAGAACCCAGCAAAAAGCCACCTCTGTGCTGATGTGAGTGTACTGAAAACTAGTGTCCCTAAACTGGCTCGTTAATTGGAGTTCTGCTGCAAAGAAAAACTATCCCTCGGCATCTGCAGACCCTTGGCCAAAATAAGAACTGACGCCAGCTGACATAGGCAAATGGAGTCCCCACCTAGGAATTCTGGAAGCTGGGAAGTAGTGAACAAATGGAAACTGACCTAGCAGACCCAAGAAAGCCAAATCCAAATCCATAGTGGGGAAACCTGAGAACCAACTCGTTCAATCAAGGAAACTCAAAAGGCTTAGGCACCTCTGGAGGGGAGGTGAAGAGACTGACGTGAGTAAGAGTGGAGGTGTTGTCTCTGAAGAAGATAAAACAGAGGGTCTTTGGACCCGGTTTCAGCAGACACCCATGAAAGCACTGGTATTTTACCCAAAACAGGAGATTATGTGATTTCTATACAAGACATTACGTAAAGCCCTCTTCTCCACTCAGCTCTCAGGAAGCTGGCAGTTAGACTTCTTCCCTCCAGATAGAAGATTGAAAAGATGCAACAGATTGACTTTGGACATTCTCCAACAAATTGTTTATCTAGACCAGACTATAATGCAGCTAAAAATTGATAAGCCCCATTCACACATTAAGAGCTTCCAACCAGCTTTTCAGTCCTCCACTCTTAATCATGAGCAGATGTCAAAGATTTCCAAATATTCTGAGAATGCCCTCTACATGAAAGAGAGAACAAAACAAGCAAATGGGAATCAACAATGTGGAGAAAACAAAAGCTATGCAAAAAGAAAAGAATTACCAAAAACTATCTTAATGGTCGTAGAGAGACAAAAGAAGATATTGCACCTATGAAACAAGAATAAAGTGTTATAAAAGGGAACAAATAGGAGCTTCCCTGGTGGCGCAGTGGTTAAGAATCCGCCTGCCAGTGCAGGGGACATGGGTTCAAGCCCTGGTCCAGGAGGATCCCACATGCCGCAGATCAACTAGGCCCGTGCACCACAACTACTGAGCCTGCGCTCTGGAGCCTGTGAGCCACAACTGCTGAAGCCCGCACGCCTAGAGCCCGTGCTCCACAACAAGACAAGCGACTGCAATGAGAGGCCCACACACCTCAACAAAGAGAAACCCCGGCTCGCAACAACTAGAGAAAGCCCACGTGCAGCAACAAAGACCCAACGCAGCCAAAAATAAATAAATAAATAAACTTATTTTTTAAAAAATTAAAAAGGGAACAAATAGAATTTTTTAAAAAGAGCACTTAGGAATTAAAAACATGATATCAAAAATAATAAACTCAATAGAAAGGCTGGAAATTAAAATTGATTTGAACCTCCCAGAAAGAAGAGCCAAAAATAAAGAGACAGAACACAAGTGAAAAAATGTAAGAACTAGTTCAGGACTAGGTCAGGAGGTTCAATATACAAATCACAGGAGTTCCAGAAGAGAGATCAAGAAATAATTCAAGAAAATATACAAAAAATAAAGGACATAAATTTATAGATTGCAAGAGCCCACTAAGTACCCAGAACATTGGATAAAGATAAATCTGCATCAAGAAACATCAAGTTTCCAAACACTAGGAATAAACAGAAGATACTATAGGTTTACAAAGAGAAAAACCAAAACAGGTCTTAAAAGAGGATTCAGAATCAGAATGGCTTTGGACTTGTCACATTTAATATTGCAAGCAAAGAAAAAATGGAGAAATATCTTCAAAAATTTAAAAGAATCTTATACCCAACCTCGCTATCAACCAAATGTGAAGGTATAGTAGAAATATTTTCAGATGTGCCAGATTTAAAAGAAATTCCCTAGCACCTGGAACATACCTGGCACAGAGTGGACCCTCAGTATTCCTCACCCAACAAACGTTTATTGGGTGCCTTCCATCATTCATTCAGCATGTTTGTGAAGCCCTACTATGGTTCCAGGCCCAGCGGATGTGAGAGAATGAGCGAGAATGAGCTGATTGCTGTAACCCCAGGTCTCATGGCCAAAAGATGCTATCTGCTACAGGGGCATAAAAGTCAGTATCACTTACAAAAGCATCTCACTGTAGCTGTCCACAAACAAGGTCTTCAGTGATGGCCGTCTCTGCAGGAAATATTGAATCTGCAGGTAAACAGAGTAAGATCCCAGGAAAGGTTAAATGGTGAGCACCCAGAATGCTTCCTAAATGGAGCCACGATGGACCATGGGAGGGCATCAAAGCAAAGATAATGAAGACAGTGGAACAGGATGGGTCAGGCTAATGGGGTAATGTTATGCACTCGGTCAGGAAGATTTTTTAGAATAGAGTGGAATTACAGCTATACCTAGAAGCAAAGATGGGAAGGAAAACCACCAAAATGTTATTAATTGTTGTGCTTGAAGGATGGAATTGGGTGATTTTTTTCCCCTTCTTTTTAATTTGTACTTTTTCTTCCTAATTTTCTCAAAGAAGTTTGAATTACAGTAAAAATTCTTTAACCATCCTCCACCGAACTAACTCTCCAGGACAAACCAGTGCTCTCCACTCCCCGAAAACATTCTGACAGATGCCCACAGTGCATGCTCCTCTCCAGGACACCCACACCCTCCTTGCCCTCGCACTGGGTAATCCTGTTTGCCAATAATGCTTTTTGCCCACTGCACTTGCTACTGCAGCTTTGTACTTTACTATAATATAAACTAGGAGTGTGAAAATAAACAGAAACAGTTGTTTCTCTGAAGACAGAGTCCAGTGCTTTGGAAAGACTCCTTAAAGGTGAGGAACTGAAAAAAAAAAAAAAAAGAGGTGCAGCTTAGATCAAAAAGATTAAGGGAAAAAAAATCACAATAATCTCAAATTCTGCATTCAGGTCCCTTCGTAGTGCAACAGTGGTTCCACATATATTAGAAGAATGGCCAAGGAATATGCGTGTTCGAGTTTTTAGTTAAAATAAAATGGTTCCAGTATACATATAGATTTCTTTCATTATTCTGAGCTTTAATGGGCTGTTTCAATTAATTAAACAACTACCAGTCATGATCCTGTCTCTTAAGAGGCTTCCACTCTATCTCTGTAATTAAATATTACATTCAGTGGAGAGCCCTGACTGCCAGTCTTCAAGCATGACTGCCCTGGGTCTGCAGGGACCCACTGGGCAAACCTGCACCCTCCCACAGCCGTGAATGCCTGAGGATTCTCATCTTCACCTGTGTGTCTCTAAGCTCCTCTATCAGGGCTATTACGTGGCTGATGAACTAAAAAGTGGGTGAGCACTGAGTGAGTCTCTTGACTTTTTGTTTTGGTGATAGTGGAAACTCATGCAATTGGAAGGAATGCTTACCCCTCGGAAAAAAAAGTAGACTCCCCCTGCTACAGAAAGAATCTCTCCAGTGACTCGGAAATAGCCCCCAACGGTGTGTTTCAGCTTAAAGGGAGGCTGCAAAGGGCAGAGAAGATAGTGATTCCATTCACTCATTCATTCACTCAACAAACATTTACCTGGTACAGAGCCCTGCAATTAAGACCCAGCCCCTTCTGGAAAGGTTCAGCCTCCATCAGGAGAGAGAGACACAAATAAAGACAATGCATAATTATGGGGACACCTGCAAGGAGGCCCCTCTGTGGGACCTGATTTCCAAAGTGGCAGCTTCCAGCTGCTAAGAGGAGTGTCCTTACTGTACTGTGCTGTCTCCTGGATGATATCCTAACCTGCAGCTCTGCTTGGCTGGGAGGACGGTGGTGGCATTAGGTGGAGGCACCCTTACAGATCCAATGTCATGTGCTTCCTGCTGTTCCCACAGCCTATGGCGAACCCCTGGTCTCCCAGAACTGTCAAGGTTCCCCACGGATGGTGGAGGGAGAGACGTCACACACACACACACACACACACACGCGTGCATGTGTGTGCGCACGCACGTGTGTGTGTCGTCCTTGTGTTTCAGCCACAGTTTTCCAGAGTGGGTTTCCTTCCAGCCTATCATCCATGTTTCATAAGCACTAGTTCACTAGCTTGTCTCATTAGCACATATTTCTTTTCTCTTAAAATAAAGTCATTAGATGGCCTTAATAGTTGTATAGAAATCGGGTTTCACCTAACTAGGAAGATGAGTTTTTCAACCAAATTTACAAGCAAGGCAACCTGGAGATAAAGGCAGCAAGTTAAGTGCTTAGATATTGAATGGAAAGGACTCAGTTCAGAAACTTGAGGGAGTCTATGGCTCCTGGTAGCGGAAAAAGTCTGGTCTTAAGTTAATCTGATGCATAACGCAGGGCCTGGCTTAGAAGAAGTGCTCAAAGTATATGTCCAGGGAATGAATAATGTGCAAGTGAGAGAACAAAAGCAGGCAGGGGAGCGGGCTGGCAATGTGCTCAGGGCTGACGCCACCTGGGACCCTGAAGACACCCAGCCGAGCGGAGAGCTGCTTCTGGAGCCCCAGTTCCTGCATCCTTTCTAACCTAGTACTCCCCCTCTGCAGTCAGGGACCTCAGCGACCACAGGCTCGGCCTCTCAGAACCCGGAGGCTAAAGGAGGGGCTGAGAACAGGAGGGGGGTGTGAGACGACCAGGAGACGGAGGACTGAGCACAGGGACGTAAGATCTCCAGGTGACTCTTCCATGTCTCCAGGGTCTGGCCTGGGCCCGTGGTCTTGGGGTCTTATAGGAACGCCCACCCCCTCCCCTCGTCCCCTGCAGAGGCCCGAGCCTCAGGCGCACCCGGCCTTCCACAGGCCTGTAGTAGGCGGCCGTGGTGAAGATGATCATATACAGGCAGTAGATGAAGAAGTTGAAGTAGAAGATGCGCTTGACGAATCTGTCCCACTTGTCCTGCAGGAGGCGGTTGAGCGGCTCCACTAAGAGCATGTCATGGCGATTCTAAGGGGAGCAAAGAGAAGTGAGCCTCACCCCCCCCACCAGGACCCGTCTCACAGGACCACATCACACCCACGTCTCTGCATGACCACGCCCTCAGCCCGAGCAGCAGCGGAGGGTCACAGCCGGCTCCCCACGTGGCCCACCCTGAGGGCCTCAGTGTCTCTGTTGTGCAGTGAACAAGGGGTGAAATCGGACACATGACCCTAAGGGCCCCTGACACTCGAGAGCGTACCAGTGTTGCCCGACATTCTATGCCCACTCTCTGTAATAGCGCTCTTCCAAGAGCCTACATCCTTGCTATTCCCACAGTATCGGGAAGAGGCTGGCACAGGCAGAGCCTAGCATGAGGCTGCTCAGGGAGGGGCCTCTGCATTCCTTAATTCTCCCATTTCCGGCCCTGAGTCAGACAGGCTATCCAGATGGGAGTGGCAATTACCTACGCATGAGACTGAAGGGAACGAGGAAGTCTTTCCTGCCATGAGTGGGCCCAGTGCCTGGGATACCACCATTACAGGTATTGCTTCGGGGCAAAAGTCTCACATCAACAAGCTCTCTGTAAAGTTCAAGTATTCCTAGGATGTGGATGAGCCAAAATCAGGTCATCCTAGCCTTTTTGGGCCATTGAGTGCAACTCTGGCCCAGGCTGGAGCTCCCCAAATAAGGTCCATGTTCAGTGTCTTCTTGAGTACCTTTGGGGATGGGAAGCTCTCTGCTGCCCCAAGAAGCTTGTCGGGAAATTCTGCTCTCTGGAGCAAAGTTGGTCTTCTCTGCTTCCCACCAGTGGTCCCTGCTCTGCACTCGGGGCCCCAGTACTGCATTCCAGCCCTTGAAAGCCTCCAGAGATGTGCAGATGGCAGCCGTGGCCCCGGAGCCTTCTCCTCTCTAGGCCAAACACCCCAGTCCTTCTTGAGGTTGTTTCCTACCTGGGCCAGCCCTCTGGGAACACTTAACCAGGGATTCTGAGTCAGAGGGCCCAGATTCAGCATGGCAGCCCAGGTGGGCGCTGACAGGACAGAACAAAGCAAGCCAGGCCTCTCCCTTCTCTGGATTCTGCCCCTGTAGATGCAGCCTCTGCCCTGTGAGACATCATGGCAGCCCGTCATCACCAAGAGCACAGACTGCAGCCCCCAAAGTCAGCCTCAGGGCCCGGAGCATCTGTCACCTTAGAAAGAGGGGACAGCAGTGGTGGAAGGATAAACTTTTCATTAAGCGGCATTGGGACCCTCATTTGGAAACAAAATAAGTAAGACGCCTACCTCACACCTACGCAAAAATCAATTCTTGATAAATTTAAAAGCCAAACATAAAATACCTACAAAGGAGCTAAATGTAAGTATTGGAAGATATGTGTGCAATCTTGAAGTGGAAAAGGCTTTCCAAAGCAAGACACAAGTCACAAAAGCTATGAAAGAAAAAGTCTAACCAATTCGACTCTCAAAATGAAAACTTTTTATAAGCAAATGATGCAAATGAAGTTTGCAAGAGACTAGGAGACTAGGAGAAAATAAGATATCTGAAACACGTGCAATAGAGAAAGGATCAATTCATTTTATAACGAGAGCGTCTACACACTAAAAGGGTAAGGCAAACAGTCCAGTAGAAGAGATGGCAAAGGACAATGAACAGGAAATCTACCAAAGAAATTTGAATGGTCGAAAACACAGGAAAAAATTCTCAACCTCACGGTAATCAAGAAAACAAGAATTAAGACATCAATGAGATAGCATTTTGGGCTCCATGGGCTTAAACTAGGTTAAAAAAAAAAGATTGGTAATACCCAGGTTGGCAAGGACACAGGTAGATGTGTACCCACGGGTGGTGGGCAAGTGCATTCATGCAAGCTTTTTGGAGGCCATACTTTCTGACTTAGCAATTCCAGTTCCAGGTGTCCTTCATAGAAAAATTCTCAAACCCATGCCAAGTGGCCGGTAGCATTGTAGTAGGAAAAAAAAAAAATGAAATAACTCAAATGTCCTTCTGTGGATATTTACTCCCCATTCCTGCTATGGAATACTTGCAGTAATTTTTTTTAATAAAGCAGACTCATATGTGCTGATATAAAACTATCTACAGGGACTTCCCTGGCGGTCCAGTGGTTAGGACTCCGCGTTTCCACTGAAGGGGGCCCGGGTCTGATCCCTGGTTGCGGAAGATCTCGCAAGCCGAGCAGCGCAGCCAAAATAAAAAATTTTAAAATTAAAAAAATAAAACATGCCACTAAGTGAAAAACATGGTTGTTCTGTACTATATATAGTATAATCCCATTTATATAAACAAAATGAAGCTACATGTTTTTATATGGTAGAAAAGGAGGATTCTTTTCTTGTCTATGTATTTTTGAAATATTTAAGTTTTATGGGAATATTATCATATATTGACTGTATGATGCAGGAAGACATTCGGTGGGAATGAATGGGGAGATGAGACTGCAGGGTGTAGGCCCCGGGTAGCAGGTTTCCACTGATGGGACGACAGGCAGAGCCAGATTAGGGAGTGGGGGTAGGGGCTGGGGTGCAGTGAGACCCAAAGCCCTTCCTGGCTGGGTCCCAGCCTCGGCCCACTCACAGGTGTCTCACTGCTGCTGTAGGCAATCACCTCCAGCACTGAGTTCTTCTCACAGGTGTCGATGCAGGACAGGTCGTACAGTGAGGAGTGCACAGGCCCGTAGGCCCACTCGGTAAACTTCCTGGACAGGTGCCTGCACTCGGGCTCCTGGATCTCCCTCTGGAGAATATAGGCCAGGACCTGCCCCAGGGATACAAGAGCCTGTTAGAGGTCAGCCTGGGGCCCTGCACAGGCTGCATCCCTACCAGCTCTGCTCCAAGAATAATTCTGCTTCCCAGCCCATTGGAGACCCCACCCAAGCCCCAGGAGAGCCCCACCCCCATCTAGCAGCCTCCTGACCGCCATCAAGATCAACTTCCCACTGCCTCAGACCCCAACTGCAGCCACATAGGACCCATCACCTGATCACACCTGGCCCCCCATTTCTCCCATCTCCCAGTGAAGGACTGCAGTGGTCCACTCTAGAAAACCTCAAGCCAGAAGGAAATAAAATCCAAGAAATAAAACCAAGGTTATAAAGGTTATAAAACCAATGTTCTCATCCTAAGAGACTCAGTATGAACAGAGTCAAGCTCCCAGAATCCTCTGGTACTGAGAAGCCCCTTCCCCTCCAGTTCCCAATTGCCCAGCCCCACCTTCAGCCTTCCATGGCCTGACATCATCCACAGGCTTGGGCCTGCCCCACCCCATTAGGACCCCATACCACCCAAAAGTCCTACCTTCCATGAAAAAACACCAACAGCTTCTCTTTCCATTTCACCCTCAGCTCAACCCACTCCCATCCCCAGACCCCAGCGCCCCACCCGCATTCTGCGTCTTGTCGGTGGTGCTCAGAGTTGGAAATCAGAAACGGCCACGCGTGAACTGATGAATTCTCCTCGGCATCTCACAATTCCCCTCGCTGACTCTAATGCCCCCTGCCCTCCCTCTACAGGCTGGTGGGGCAGCACCAGGGCTCTGCGCAGTGACGATGCCAGAAGCTTAGGAAGGTAGGCAGGCCCCTCCCACAGCACCCCCTACTCAGGCCTGATGCCCCCTCCCTACCCCGATCTTCCCACTCCTGGCGGCCAGAGCCAACGGCGTCAGCCCCTTCTTGTTGGTGAGCTCCTCCAGCTTCAGCGCAGGGTGGAGTCTGGCCCCCAGGATCAGAATCTCGTTGTACATGCTTGTCACAAACTTGGTGTTGTCGGCCGTGTTGTCAGCCACCTCCACCAGCGCGTGCAGCACAGTGTTGCCCATCGAGTCCCTGGCGCTGATGTCGGCCGACTGCCAGGAGTTCTGCAGCAGGAACTTCACGGTGCCCAGCTGGTTGGTGCACGCAGCCAGGGAGAGGGGCAGCTCACCTGCAGCCAACACAGGCAAGCGGTGGGCTTCCCCAGGAAGAGACTGGCCCTTGCACCACCCGGCCTCCAACTCCCGCCCCCCCCCCCCCCCCCCCCCGTCTCCACCTCAAACCTCCCCTTAGCGATCATCGAAAAGCCAAGTGTCTACCGCGTGGTCTCCCCACCAAAATAGAAGCCAGGCCGCCCTTTGGTTTTCTTAAAGAAGTCCCCATTGGCCGCGGCCTGGACGTCGGCCCCGTTCTCCACCAGGAGGGTCACCAGTGCCATGTTCCGTCTCTCGATGGCAATGTGCAGTGCCGTCTGGCCTGTGGAGGACGCGTGCTGTTGGCTTTGCGTCCGTAGTCCTGCGGGGGGCTGCCCGGACAGATGCCGGGGGTGGGCCTGGGCAGAACATGCAGAATGACCCCCCACCAAAGGAGGCCCAAGGAGGCCCTGAGGCAGGAGTAGAGATCCCCAGAACAGGGAACACCAGACTGGGAGCTGAAGGAATCAAAATTGCCCAAGTGTAAGGAGCACCAAGCCATCAGGCGGGGGTGGGGTGGGTGCAGGGACCCCCAGGACCAGGAGATCCCGACTCAGTGGCTGGACAGGGAGTAAGGAGCTCAGAGGCTTTCCCGGGCGTGACGGTGCCCCCCTGGTTCCAGGCAAGCTTGCGGGCAGAGCCGTGCCGGCCCGGCCCTCCTCACCCTTGTAGTAGCTGTCCGTGTAGCTGGCGTTGACCAGCTCCTTCAGGCTGTCCGTCTGCCGGGCGATCTCCAGGAGCAGGGGGATGGTGTCGTTCTGCCCGTTGTGCAGGTTGAGCATGGCTTTCAGCAGGCAGGTCTTCCCTGTGTCCGGGTCTGCAAGACAAAGTGGGGGTCAGAGCAGGCTGCACGGCGGGGCCGTTCCCGGGACCCGGCGGCTTCCGGGCCACCTTTGAATTCGCTGTCCATGAGATGCTTCTTGCTCTTCTTCAGAAAAAGCAGCAGGCTCTCCAGCTCCTCGCAGTTATTCTGAGCAACTGCTTCAAAGATCTTCCTGCGATTGTAGAGCTTGAGGTTCTCGGCAGCAGAGTCCTGGGATGGCTGCCTATGGACCAGAAAACACCTTCGTTTCATACTCTGGTCTCAGCGCTGAGGCCTTCAGAGCCTGTCAGGGAGCACAGCTAAACCCCGAGGCAAACCAAAAGGGGAAAAAAACATGATACAAAACCCACCGCTCAGTCCAGGCTGTAACAGGGAACAGTGGGGCGCGTGTACCCCTGTTCTGTCCCCACCCTGTGTGTAGGCATCGTCTAGAAAGTCTTTGCAGCCTCCACTTCCTCCAGTACCCAGGCCACTCACTTCCCTGCCTGCTCAGAGGCTGGGGGAGCCTGGAGGGGATGGAGGGCAGGGGTTTGGCTGGCCTCTGCTAAGTGAAGAAGCATCCTCACAGGGCCACAGAAGTCATCCAGCCCTGTGCAGCCCCTGTCCTGCTTTGGAGGAGGTGGGAGGCCTGGTGGACTCCCACTGGAACTGTTTTGTATTCTGTCTAAAAGCATCCTGCGCTTGAGCCTTCCAACTTAAAGTCCTCATGATTAGGGCTGGTGAGCATTCTAGGCCTGGACCCAGAGATCGGCCAGCAGCTAGGATCAGCATATATGCCAGCATGTGTGGCCACATGTCCCGAAGGTCCTATGAGTACAGACGCTGGACCAGGTGACCTCTGGAGGCCCCCCAGCTCCCTAGCTCTATGACCTTCAGCCCATAAACTCGAGTATCACATGGTGTCTCCATGGCTGGGGCCTCAGCCAGCTGGGCCAGTTAGGTTCCTGGTGGAGAGGGAGGCTGAGCTCCAGATGCAGCTTACCTGGCACAGGTGGGACCATCCCCAGGCCTCTGGACGATGGCAACAGGGCTGACTGTGATGGCCGGGCAGGATGCCAGCTGACCTTCCTCAGAAGAGCAGTCCATGAGGGATGTGTCCTCCGAATCACCCTTTCCAAAGAGCCGGCTGCGGCTCTTGGCCGCAGGGAAGCTGTGGGGCTTGGCTGGAGCTGGCCTGGAGTTAGGGTCTCCATCTAGGGGCTCTGGGCAGGAGTCCTCTTGAGGCAGGTCCTGAGATTCCCATAAGTCTGAGCTCCCCCATTTCTTCATCCTGCCAGATCCTCTGTGGCCCAGGAGGCGGCCTGCGGGTAGCCACCGAGATCGGGTTTGTTCCCAGCTGGAGGGCTGCATGACCCTAGCCCCCACTGCCCTTGTTGCAAAGGCCCCTGTGAAGCAGGACAGCCCAGAAGTCCAACAGCTGCTGCCCCCAGCCTTCCAGAAAGGAAGCTTTCAGGGGTGTTGTACCTCCCACCCCAGAGGCCTCAGGGGGAGCAGGCCTAGCAGCCCCATGGCCAACAGCCTCCAGGGATGAATGAGGCCCCAGCTTGCAACCATCAGGATGGATGGATCACTCCTCTTCTCTGGGCCTCAGTTGCCTTGTCTGCAGAGTAGGGATGATAAACACTGCTCTGCCTCCCCCCAAGATCAGAATAAGGGAGACAGGAGGAGAGGCTGCCTCCGGCTGTGCATTGGGGGAGGAGCCCAGTGACGAGGATGGCTCAGCCCCAAAGAGCCGAGCAGTCTGCGTCCCCAGGAGCAAGGTGGCTGGCAGAGACCGACACTCACACTCCACACCGCATGGGCCCTTGGGTGCTGTGTGTCCCCCCCCACCCACCCCCCATCAGCCACACACTCTCCTGCCTTTGCTCTTCGGCCTGGCTGCTGCAACTGTTGAGTTTGCAGGGGACTTTTTGCACTTTTTGTCATCTTTGTGAAATTTGTATATTTCAAGCATCCTGGCCCTGAACTTTTAGACTTTAAGTGATTCAGGGCCGGTGGGCCTTCTAGGCCTGAACACCTGGAGTTACGCTGGCAGCTAGTGCCAGCACCTACGGCTGTAAACTTGTGTTGATACTGTTTTCCGCTCCTTCTTAACCTCTTTTCCTACTCTTCCCCTCCCGACTGGGCATCATCACTCCCTGGCACCCAGCGCTGTCCCACATCTCAGGGACCTTGGCCTCCACTGTGCCTCCACATGGGGTGATTTTTCCTCCTTCTCCTCTTGTCCAAACCGCACCACCACTCAGATGCCGCCTCCCCACTGATGCCACTTCCTCCACATCCCCGAATCCCTGCAATGATCGTGCTGCTCCCCTCCCCCTCCAGAGGGGCCCAGCTCATTTCATCCCTCCTCACAGCCCTCTTAGCACCGTCCACCATGCAGTCTAGCAATTTCTATGCGTCACCGTTTTCTCTGCTCCCTGCCCTGTGAACTCCACCTGGGCAGGACACTTGCCAGATCCATGTCTTTACCAAAAAAAAAGCAGTGCTGGGAAATGAGTGAGATCAGATACAGACCCTTCTAGCTCCCATTTCCATAGGAAGTTAGAGAGATTCATGTTCCGGCAGTGGCTGGATTCCAGAAAACAGCAACTGAAGGAATGGGAGGCTTCTCAAGCCTGCATGTTCAAGTGAAAGTTCAGGCAGTGAAAACTCAGAGCATGTGGCTGGGCTGTGACAATAACTCGGCTATGATCTGATGCCCAGATCCAGGCGGAAAAAGAGGCAGCCTCACCGTTTCGCATCCTGTGAATAGGACAGACGATGACTACAGGCTCGTTTCCCCTCCTGCCTGTTGTTCTGCATTCAGGAGGGCCTGAGTCTTTCTCTGATTCATCCATTAGGTGGAAACCCTGCTGCAGGAAGTATGCCCGGCCACAGAAAGCCCCACTTCCAACCAACACCCACGTGTGCATCCCATCATTCAACACCCATCCACTGACACTACTGGGTGCCCAGCCCTGTGCTGGGGGCACAGAGAGGACTGAGACCCCATCGGAGACAGAAACCAGGTGCTGGCTGGGGCAGGGGAACCACAGCAGGGCCCGGGGTGCTGAAGAAGTCTTCGTGGAGGAGGTGACAGATGAGCTGGGCCTGGAAGTGGAACAAGGTTGGGCTGGGACTAGGGAAGAGGATGGAGATCCCCAGAGTAGCTGATGAAGAGGAAGTCAGTGGGGTCAGAACCAGATGGCTGCCAGCCCTGAATGCCAAGGAACAAGATGTGGACATTATTTCTCAGATGGCAGGAAGCCATGAGAAGCTTCCCATCAAGGCCTGTTCATAGGATGGGGATTGCATTGGCGATAAAAAGGCACGGGAGGCTAATGAGAATGAGAAGAATTGATGTGTTTGAGCCCACGCTGTGCAAAGGAAAACACTGTTCTAACACTTTACAGGCACTCACTCGCTTTATTCTCACATCTCTAAGAGGGAAATATTTTACAGATGAGGAAACTGAGGCACAGAGCAATTATATTACTTACCCGAGGTCACAGTTAGTAAAAGTTGGAACCTGGATTTGATCCCAGGCAGCCTGGTCCCCGAGCCTCTCTAGCACTCTGCCACCCCTCCGGAAGGCTCAGGGCTCTTTCTCAGTCATGAAAATCAGCCCCAGACCTCACACCAAGAGCTGGGGGCCAATCAGACCAGGCCCTCCCAGCCCTGGGGCCAGACAGGTGGGGACAATGCCCTTTCATTCAGAAGCCCCAAACCTGTAGCACCCTCCTGCTCAAAACAAGCATCCCAAGAAGCTCAAAACCCCAAAACAAACACAAATCAGGTCCAGGCCATATGCCAGGCCTGGCTCTCCCAGGAATGTCTCCCTTTGGATAAGGCTGGCTGCAAACCCATAAATAAACCTGCTTCCCAACTAGCAGCTCTTAACAGCCCGACAAGAGAGCACCTATTAGCAGGAGCCTCAACAAACCTTTCAGTGATGTTCTTTCTTGCAGCTTTGCCTCATTCTCTGACTGGTCCAAATCTAACCAGACTCAGTAAGCATGAAGCAGCCCACACAGTGCTATCAGTCAGTCAGTCAACAAACCCTGAATCTGCCCTGTAGGCCCTGCACCTGATTCCCTACTGGAAACCAAGCTTCTCCCAGGACAGAGGGAGGGACAGGGGCTAAGAGGCCATTTGCTCTAGGCTGGGGGGGTGAACAGGGACAAGATAGTCTGCACTGCCAGGCCTGATGTGTGCCCAGCACATGTGCCCCATGGCAATGCACCTGTCAGAGCCAAACATTCTACAGAGATGGGGGAATTTCCAACTGCGTTTTGGGGTGTCTGATGGAGATGGTGCTTCTGTTTTACGTAAGATTCACAAATTCACCAATCTGGACTAAAGGATGGTCTTGAGAAAAGACTCTGCCCAGCAAAGGCCTGGTTTGGCCTCTGGGTCTTTCTCAACTCTAGAGCCAGGAAGGACACTGCCCACCACGTGGGAGAGGCCTCCCTTCCCCTCTCCCCAATCCAGGTGAGACATCCTGGGGTACAGCTCTCCTCCTCCCCTCTCTGCCCAAAGCATCCATCTGCCTCTGGCTTCCGTTCAGGCTTTTGGGAGCTGGTCCAGCACCCGGCCTTGATCATTCTCGTCTCCTACTGAGCATCTCCTAAAGAGGGATGGAGAGCTGGGTTTGCAACCCATGGATGAAGAGCCAGAGGAAGCCGACCAAAAACAGAGAGTGGAGGCTAGACAAGGACCCAGGGCTCCTGCCTGCCGGCCCAGCGCTCCTTCACTCCAGAGAGGACTACGCACCAAATCCTCCAGCCACAAACCGCTGGCCTCTGCAGCAGCCAAAGCCTCTTCACCCCAGGATGCCTCTGGTGCAGAAAATACACAGTGATAATAGCAACCTCCACTCTCACTTACCAAGTGCTCACGATTAGCTAGGCTAAGTGTCCTACGACTCCGGCACCACTTGAGACTCACCGTGGGCTTTGAGGAAGCCACTGTTATTATCCCCAGGTTTCAGATGGGGTAAGTGAGGTGCCGAGAGGCTAGTTGAACAGCCCATAGTCACACAGCTGGGAAGAGGCATACCCCAGCTTTTGACAGCTCACTATGCTGTCAAACGCTTTTAGATGTTTCTAAAAGCGAACATCCAATTACAGAAGAGACTCACCAGCTAGACGCAGGCACACCCCAGACCCAGCAGGCGCGGCGGGCTCGAAGGCCGTTCTACTCGAAGGGAGAGTTGAGCTGCTGTGGGGAGAAGAGGTGCCTCCCCTGCCTCCCTCCGTGAGGGTCCACGGCCCCTCCCCGGGCTGCGGCTGCTCCGCACTGACAGGGATGGGCTGTGGGCGCGCTCTGGCACTCAAGGAAAACGTTTCCAGCAATGGTAGCAGCTGCTGTTGCTGAGGCTCCGATTCCCAGAGGACCTCCAAAGTCTTTCCCATCATTTTTGCCCTTTTTTTCAGAAACCACTTAGCTGCTGCCCTTCCTCCAACCATGCCAGGGCCACAATGCAATTAGCCACACGCAGCCCAGAACCAGCCAGAGCTGGTGACCTCAGCTCTCAAGGAAGGAGGGCGCTGCTCAGGCCTCCCAAACCCACCACTCCTGCAGACAGGGTGGTCTGGGGAAACAGCTCAACAAATGCACTTTCACAACCAGAGATGTAAAACCCAGCGCCCTAGCACTGCTCCATTTTCAAAATGCAGAAGGAATGGGAAGGGTGGTGTCACCCATCATGCAATCCTGGCCTGGCAATTAGGGACCTCCTGGTTTTGAGTGCTGCCTTTGCACCAACTCTGTGTGACCTAGAACAAGTCCCTGGCTCTCTTGGGCCTCTCATTCCCTGTGTGCCCAAATCTGGGGCAGGGATGATGGTGGGGGCACTTCTGCATCTGCCAGGTCTGGCCTTTCTCAATTGGGGTTCCTCACAGAACCACAGAACACAGAAAATGATGAGGGTTTATTTTCTAACGCCTCCTAGTATGATCCTAAAGGAACAAGAGAAAAGTTAATTCATCACTTCCAATAGGGCTTCATTCCCTCCCAGAAACTGGCTGAGAAAAGTCTCAAAGTCTTTCCAGGTGTGCACACAGGCTGCCGCCCAAAATGCCTGAGAAGCTGACCTAGCAGCTGCCCCTGGGACCTCCACAGGACTCCAATAAGCTGTGGGTCAGACACAGCCTGAAAAGAGCAGCCACATGCCAGAAAGGCCCACTGTAGCCCTGCCTGGAGTAGCTTACGAGCTCCGACCCCTGAGTCAGGCACTGAAGTGCAGACACCACATGGATCCGGCATGCCTTTCTACAGTTTACAAAAAGCTTTCACCACCCACTCTCCTAGGCCACGCAACAACCCTGCACAGTGGGAGGGTAGAGACTGTCGTAGCCATTTTACAGATGAGAAATCTGTGACATCTAGCAATTAGATGATTGCCCAAGTCACACTGCTGGTTGGGCCAGGAAGCTGGGCCCATTCCACCACGCCATACCATGTCCCCTGCTTGCACAACTTTTCATATATGTGCTGTTGGATATGTGCCTAAAATTGAAGCTAAAATGCTTCAATTAAAATGAAACTTGGGGGACTTCCCTGGCGGTCCGGTGGTTAAGACTCTGAGCTTCCACTGCAGGGGGCTCGGCTTCGATCCCTGGTCAGGGAACTAAGATCCCACACACTGCACAGCCAAAACAAAAATAAAAAATAAAATAAAATGAAGTTTTGGAACGACTAAGAACCTACTGTATAGTGCAGGGAACTCTACTCAATACTCTGTAATGACCTATATGGGAATAGAATCTAAAAAAAAGGGGATATATGTATATGTATAACTGATTCACTTTGCCGTACTGCAGAAAGTAACACGACATTGTAAATCAGCTATACTCCAATAAAAATTAATTTTTGAAAAGATGAAACTTGGAATTCATTCTTTTTTTTTTTGGAAATTGTGGTAAAATACGTATAACTTAAAAGTTACCGTTTTAAGCATTTTTAAGTGTACAGTTGAGTAGCATTAAGTACACCTCGGTATGGAGACAGTGCCATGCAGACACTGGGTCAGGCACAGCCCCTGGCTCACACGCTGCCTGGGCCAGGCCGGGGTCTCAGCCCTGAGCTGCGCCCCGGGCACAGCGGGGGAGACATCTGAGAAAGGCACTGAGAGAACCGGCCAGCCCAGGAGCAATGTCCAGCAAAGTGGTGGGTCACACTTCTCCACCAGGACCGTCCCCTTAGCCTCCAAGGTGATTTTTGCCTCTGGTGAGGACAACACGTGTCACTAAATGTGTCCCCTTTGTAACAGGGCCACTGGGGCTCACAACATCCCAGAGTCTACCTGGTACCGCACATGCTCCGAGGGTTGCAGGGGAAATCCTGGCCCTTCTCCTCCTTCCCCGACAGCTCCATGTTGGTCTCCTTGGCTGCCTCTCCACGCCAAGCCTTTCCCCTCCACACAGGTGCTCCTAGGGACCCTTACCTCCTCCTTCCCATCTCTGAGACCCTCACCCCTCCAAGAACCCATCTGACATTCCCAAGCCAGCGACTCCTTCACCCGGGGGGTCCAGCCCTGCCCTCTCCCCTGGGCTCCAGCCCTGCCTCCCGGAATCTCCAGGTAAAGACCGCAAACCCCTTCCCCTCAGCAGAGCCCAAGATGGACTCCTCTTTCCTCCACATTCCCTCCCCTCAATGCCCCTGCCTATAAAGGCACCAACTTTCTTCTGGTCACCAAGTCCGGCATGCTTTGTCCTCTCTACCCTCTCCTTCTCTGTCCTCGCTGTCTGGGCTGTTTCTGTGGCTCACGTCCATCCCTCTCGGCAGCTGGCAGACAGTTCTCACCAGAAGTCCCAGAAGTGCCTCCTTTTCCCAGTCTAGGCTTCCCAGCCTGCCACCTCCCAGTTCATAGTCCTAGAACATTGTCCTGATCGTGGCCCCCTTACCAATCAAGGCCCCACCCCTCCACCTGGCACCCTGAGCCCACATCCCCGGTCCCCTCTCCCACCGTGGCCCACCTCCTCCTGTCACCTAGACACACCTCCTCCCCAGCCACACCAATGGTGCCTGCCTCCACGCTTTTCCCCCGCCCTCCCTCTGCCCAACATCCACCCCACTCAACCCACCATTACGGCCCAAGTGGCGGGTGAGACCTATGGATGCTGAGATTCTATCATTCAAATCCCACCTCCTCCAATCAATGCCTTCCTGAGACTACTGGTACATTTGATCACAATGACAACAATAATGGCAGACAGAGTGCCAGGTTCTGGGATAAGCACTTTATATGCACTATTTCATTGGACCCTTGCAAAGTTTCACCAGGTGAGTACCATTTTGTCCCCACTTTACAGATGAGGAAATGAAGAGCAGACAGGCTATGTAACCTGCCCAAGAACAGTGACAACTGTACTAGTCTCAGCTGGAGCTTCCTAAAATTTGTATTGAGCTTTAACTTCTCTGATGTTTGTACCCGGCTTTGCAGATTTTAATGGCTCTTGGGTGACACAGGCTCTGGCGCCCTCCGTTTCCCTTCTCCAAGCCTAGCTCCGTGCCTTTCCCAAAGGTGCATGCTGGCCCGGCTTTATCTGAACAGCACCTGCCCTGAGTGGTTCCACTAAAGTTCAGAAAACAGTGTTGGGACAGGACCTCAGGGATGGGCCTCACCACCATCAGTGTGGTTTCTGGGTCGTAATTTGAAACACTGTGTTCTTGGATCTATGTAATGATGTGCCCATTAAAACTCCTTGTAAGTAGATCATGTTTTAATGATGACTTCTGGGAGCGGGCCCTCCCTCCAAGCTCTGATGGGTACCAGAGGCAGCACGGGAAAGTGCTGGAGGTCTCACAGCAGGTGGTTGGGCCCTGTCTGGTGTGACCTAGGCTAAAACTGCTAACGTCAATAACGGCCACAGGTCTCTCTCTCTCTCTCTGTGTTACCACCATGGGGCACACTGACCCTGGCAATGGGAGCCTAATAGATTTTTTCATCCACCTGGGTTCTTCTCGGATTTGAAGCCAGACTTTCTGGCACAGCTAGAAACCAGCAAACTCCCATGGGCTGAAAAAGGCTGATTACCAAAGTCGGGAACACTCATCCTGCCACCTCGGGAGGAACCTGGTGGGAAGCAGGCCATGCTAGACCCAGCCCCATGGAGACTGGTGAAGGCACCACTGCAGGCGCCCGTAATGCACACCCCCCCCACCCCCTGCCAAGGACAGTGACAACACTACTAGTCTTGTCTTGAGATTTCTCAATCTTGTCCTGATTTATGTGTCTTGCCTCCCAAATTTTAAATGGCTTCAGGGGTCCAAGATTCAGATGGAAAACAGCAAACCTGGAAGAAAACTACTTTCCTTTTCGCATTTGGTCTGTGCATTAGTGTCACCAGGTACTCACATGAGTCAGCTCCCATGGAGGGGAGGGGTCTGTGAGAGGGGTCTGTGTGCTGCAGAAGCAGATCAGCTGGCCATCTGAGCTGGGGAGGGAGCCGACATCCACTCGGCACCCCATGGCTGAGTGAGCCCTGCTCTGCAGAGCTGGGACCCAGAGAGGGACCAGAACAGAGTGAGAAGTGGTTGGCGGGGTGCAGGCAGAGAATGGAAGCAGGAGTGAGGAGGCCCAGCTGTGTCAGACGCCAGCTGCATGAACTTGGGCGGTAGCTGAAGCTCCGGGCCTGCTTCTTCATCCACAAAACAGGTGAGAACACCTGCCCGGCCTGCTTTCAGGGGCTTTGCTGGGGATTAGCAAGGATATGGATGTGAATGGGCTCTGTGAGCTGGTAAGTCTCCAGGCAGGTCTGGGGGGTTGTACATCTCCTCATTATTTCAGCTCACATCTGCTGACTGCTGAACTGTATCCGGCCATTAGCTCGAGGTGGTGACTAATTGTTTTCTGATGAAAAAAACAAGATTTCCTTAATGTTCATGAGTCACGCAATGAGCATCTCTATACCAAGAACATCTCACTTTCAAAGATGTGGCCTGTTCATCTAATCATGCCTGAGAAGTGGTCAGGTGTGACCCACCCTCTTTCCTGAGGCCCACTGTGCACTTTGTGAACCCAGAGCGGTGGGTAGGGTGAATAGGGTGGTCTCTGCCCTCCAGGAGGCTGGGATGGATAAGGAGGAAGACCTGCTAGGCTCTCTCTGACGCTTACAGGGTGGGGGTCCCTGTAACAGGCACAAACCAGGAGCCAACAGGCCGTGCCAACAGCAAACATTGAGCGAGGTCCTGGATGCAGGTGTAATCCGGTGGCAAATATGCTGCAGGGGGACTGCAGCTGGCAGATGGCATCAGAGTCAGGCCTTGGACAAGGTGTAGGGTTCTGCCTTGTGAGGTGGACATCAGCCCAAGTTCAGATGCAGGAGGAGGACAGGGCAGAGAACACCTAATAGGGACCCTGCCCCCAAGGAGCTTTCAGTCCACTTGAGAAGAAAAGGAAAACAGAGAACATGAAAGCCACATAAACATCATATGTATGTAGTCAAAGGCCAAAGGATGGTGTGTGTGGCCGGGACAGGGGAGCGAGTGGGAGGGCTGGCGTTCACTCCTCCGCCCCTGGTTGGTTCCAGCCTCACCATCTCTCACAGGCTGTTTTCTAGGTTCCTCTAATTGGGACCCTTCTCCTACCATCCATCCTCCAATCCAGAACACACACTGCCAGCTATTCTCCCAAAGCCCAAGAATCCCCAATCCCCTCCCTCCCCTCCGCTGCCCACAGGAGAAAGTCCAAACTCTCTGGCATCCACCACCCTTCCCCGTCTGCCCAACCTTTCCAGCCACCACTCCCACGACACCCTTGCACCTGCCCTATGACCAAGTGACACCAGACAATTCACACACCCTGGTCAGGCCAATCACTTTAACATAAACACATTTGCCTAACCTGACCTCGCTGCCTAGAATGCCAAAGAAAGCGGGCTCTGGGTTTGGAATCCTAGAGTCGTGATCTTACGTAAGTTACTTAACGTTTCTGTGTTTCGGTTTCTTCATCTGTGAAATGGGGATAATACACCCACCTTCTAGGATTATTGTGAAGATCAAGTGAGTTCAAACAAGTAGAGCCCAGATTAGCTTCTAGTCCATTGCAGGTACTCAAAAAACGCTAACTTTTGTTAGTAGCAATGGACTGAAACTTTCCAAGGTTTAGTTTTTCGATGTCGCTTGCATGAAGAATGAATTGCTCCTCCTTCTGGGTATGTGGGTAAATCTGTTATAGCGTTTATTTCACTCCCTACTGATGGGAATTCAACAATACATCACCGTGCCTGATAGAACACCCATCTCCTAGTAGATGCTTCATAAATATGATTCACCTGGGTCTATGCTGGGACTTCTCAGGCACAGTGTCTACCATGGCTGTAGCGGTCAGGATGAACTAAGTTATCCTGCAGTAACAAACAGCTCCCAAATCTCAGTAGCATCAAACATCAAAGGTTTATTTCTCGGCCACACTATGAGTCACTCGCTGTTTGGTGAGGGCTCTACACCACATTGCCCTCATGTGGGACCCAGGGCAGCAGAGCCTCCTCTCTGGGACATCCCAGGTCACTTACAGCAAAGGGAACAGAGTGTGGCAAATCTCACATTGGCTCCAAAGGGCTTCTGCCTGGAAGTGACAAACTTCTGTTGACGTTTTACTGGCCAAAGCAAATCAGGAGGGAAAGTGCCAGCCTACCATGTGCTTAAGATCAGGATATTGGCAAACAGACCTAATGACCCAGTTCCTCATCTGAGGATCAGGATGGTACCTCCTGAGAATGAGAGCAGGAGCAACGAGTGGTTTATGACTTCAGGCTGGAGAAATGAGGCCCTGGCAGCTGTACTCAAACCCCTGCAGAGGCTCCAGGCCAAGTGCAATAGAAATGACAACAGGACTACCAGCTGGCAAGCTTGGACTGTGCAAGGCTTAGCCCTCAGAGGTAGAGTGGACATGCGGAAAGGGGACAGAGAGTTATGGTGCTTTGCAGGATACCTATCCAGCTCCTAATTTACATTTAGACTCCACCCACAGCATCCTGGGAATGCAAGACAGGCTGCCTCCCTGACGTCGGAGGGCCAGCTCCTCCTGATGGACAGGGCTCTCTGCTATCCTTTGGCCCATCCCGAGGTGACTTCTCTCTCAAAATGATGGTGTCAACTCATTCTGGCCGAGAGAACAATTACATGACGTTCCTGAGTGATCTGCAGCTGCTTGTCCCAGCAGAACCATGGGGCAGGCAGGGCTTCTGCAAGGACAACCTACAAATGATCCCCAGAGCTACGTCCAACCTCCCAAACCCAGCTCCGCGGCAGTGCCAGATTTATAGTCTTCCCAACGCAGAGAGGTGTGTTTTACTAAAGGGACAAGGCTCTGGAGGAATGAACTTTAGTAACTGAAATTCAATCAGCACAGCCAGGCAGATTAAGAGTTTCAGACAATCACATAAAGTGGCATTTACAAAGAGACATGACTGCTTCCCAAACTCACAGTCGCCCAGGTGCCTCAGAGTCAGGCACCTGGGATCACCCTTGGGAGTGTGGAAGTAGATACAGCGATGGTGGCCCTCTCCTGGAAGCCATTCCATGGTCATCCTACCAACCACGGGAAGGTTTAAGATGCTCTGGGATCCCTGCAGAGATGCCGACTCAAGTGGGATGTTTCTGCGAGCCAGGCACGCATGGCGGGCCAGCAAGGCCCACACCAACAGAAGGAAGAGCTGGGGCATTTGGGACAAGGGATTCTCTCTGCTTTCTCTCTAACAGGAGCATACGCAGCTGCATCCCTTCCCTTGGAAGGCTTCCCAGGGATGCACAGGGGCAAAAACACACGGCTGCACAGACACACTCTTGGAAAAGAGTCTTGCTGGTGTCTGGTCAGACTCTTGGGAACAACATGCCCGAACAGTGGCGTTATGCAGCATCTGTCCCGTTGGCTAGTCATGCCATCCACGTTTTCTTCTCTGTTCTGTGCCTTCAAGCCAGCTGTGTTGTGAGGAACCATGGCAGCACCAAGCAGGCTCTCCTTGGAGGGGAGGTACATGGCAAGAAGGCCAGCACAGATCCCTGCATCTTCATCTCAGCCAGCCTGCATCACTGTCCTTGGGTCGCCTCCTGCCCCAGCTAGCCGGCAGTGGCCAGAGAAGAACAAGATTGGGAAAGGGGCCTCAGGGTCACGTGGTACAATCCAGTAGGGAAGACTTTTCCAACAGTACATGTGACCCATCTTTCCCTTTCTCTCTCTCTCTCCCACATTTACATTTGCAACCAGCTCTCAGGTGAGTCTCCTTCAGAAGGCACTGATTTGGGATCTGGTTGATGACTCCTGGCTGCATTATTAGAGTGTGCCCTGAAGACTGGGCCTTGGTCAAAATGATGTCCTGAGAACAAGCATTGCTTAAAACTGCCCACAGAGCTGTCCAGGAAAAGCATGATCCCAAGATAAGGAGGGGAACGTTAATTAGATCAACTTTGCAACAGTCCTTTGGCCAATGACTGTGCTAATACTCCTGCTGATTAAGGTTTCTCTGGAGCATAACCAGAGCGGCCCCTACAGCTGCGTCTACATCCTGCCCATAGGACACTGGGAAAGGGAAAGCCCTCTGCACCTCCTGCTTCAGCACCTCGTTCCTGGACAGCGCACTCCCACTGCCGATCACCCGCTCCACGCCCCACTCTTGGAGCTGCTGAAAAGGAAGCATTGAGTGCAGGTTCTGAACGATGCCTCTGCACAGGGCCCGGGTCACGTGCCCCAGGGAGAGGTCAGAGGAGGAGATGCTGGTCACTGAAGCCAGCTGGTCTGGCAGGTGCCTCTCGCCCAGCACTGTTGGAGTGATGGTTAGGCAGGTGTCTCTCTGCTGTGCAGCAGCCTGGATCATGCGTGAGTACACAGTGGATTCTTCAACCTCCAGGCCTGCCGGGAACAGAGAAGGCCTGTGTGAGTTCGTGCACCCCCTCGCTGCAGGCTATAGAGTTCCCAGGGGGCAAGGATAGGTTGACATGCTGCCTCTCCTCACTGTGGCTGGCTGCTTCCCAGCTCAGGACTCAGATATTCTGGCTAGCTGTGCTCTGCTCTAGACCCCAGCCAGCTTTCTCACTACAGACCCCAGCCCAACCTTCAAGGAGAGATCTCATAAGCGCTGTTGTGGGTCCTAACCATCCCGCAGCTGTGGGACTCTTGGTCCTAAGTGGACCAAATGCATACACTGATGAATAAGTATCATCACACCTGTTATTAGTGTCACAGGCATCCCAGGACCACAGTGGTGATCACAGCCCAGCCTGCCCCTCGGCAGAGGTTACCAACAACCAGTGTAGACCAGAGCTCAGAGTTGAATATGCATATGAATCACTCAGGGATCTTATTAAAACACAGTTTCTGATTCAGTGTGCCTGGGGTGGGGCCTGAGATGCTGCATTTGTCATCAGCTCCCAGAGGAAGCCAGTGCAGCTGGCCTGAGGACCACGCTTTTTGAGTAGAAGGTTCTAGATCAGTGCTTACCAACACTTGAGAGCATCAGAATCACCTGAGGAACTTTTATAAAATGCCGTGCTCAGGCCCCACTCCTCTTCCCCAAGCCAAATAATCAGCTTTTCTAGGGGTGAAACTAGGACATCAACATTGTTTTTAAAACTCCACGAGTATTTCCAATGTATGGCCAAAAGTCCCCACGGAGTCTCAACATCAGCACATTTAACTTATACAAACTCAACTATACACCCTCAGGAATGAGAAAGAAAAAAATATATTTTTTTCAATCAAATGAAACAATGTAGACATTCCATAGGAGGTTAAGTTATATAAACTACTAGCCTTCAAAGCACCCTCTGTTTCATCAAAATAAGAACCATGAAAATGCAAAAGACTTTTCTTTTTGAAAAGCTTAGAGAAAAATTAAGTGTTACCTACTCTTTCAGGGGTGAGCAAAACAGTCACTTCTGTTTAAAGAGAAACACCAGCCAACTCAGTAAACAGGTGACAGATTCGACCCAGTTAAAGCAGTAGCTGAGTGAAGGGCTTGCCTGAAGGTTCTGATGACTGGTTCTGCATCTTTAAAACCTTTCTTGATGCAAGGCAAAACAAGATCAAAGTTCTGTTCTTTAAGTGGAGCATTCCTGAGGGATTCCCAGCCAAGGGGGCAGAACTTACCCGCAATCCTGACACCCCCCAGCCAGCCTGGAAGGACCGACGTGGGTCAGCAACACCTGTCTGCATGACCAGTATGAACTTCCCAGATGCTCCCTGTGGCCTGTGCCCCACCTAGTTATTCTGTTGGATGTTTCCTGGAATGACCTGATTTTGAGCTCCTACAAGTGACCCATGCATCTGATGAGCATGATTTCCCTATTTCTAGACAGCTGGCCAGAAATTTCATTTCTACCCTAAGTACTTAGAAAGTGAACCTCTCCTGGAAGAAAGAGGTTACATCTTTCTCTGTAAATGCAGAGCAGAGGAAGGCCTGATCAATTCCACTCTGAAGAGAGCAGGAAGACATCAGAGTTTCCAGGGACCCTTCCAAGAAAGGAGGAGAGGTGCTACTTGCCAGGAATAAGTGCTACCAGTCTTTTCACTCATTCATGTCTGATCATTTTATTCCCCGCTGTCTGCAGCCATCAGAAGGCAAACCTCAAATGCAAGGTTACTGACAGAGAAAGTAATAGCGGGGCCAGGGAGAGCCAGGAGACTATTAGGATACTCCACAGTCAAGGTTAGGGGAGAAGGTGCACCTCAAAAAAGAGAGTAGGTTGGGGCTTCCCTGGTGGTGCAGTGGTTGAGAATCTGCCTGCCAATGCAGGGAACATGGGTTCGAGCCCTGGTCTGGGAAGATCCCACATGCCGCGGAGCAATTAGGCCCGTGAGCCACAACTACTGAGCCTGCGCGTCTGGAGCCTGTGCTCCGCAACAAGAGAGGCTGCGATGATAGTGAGAGGCCCGCGCACCGCGATGAAGAGTGGCCCCCGAGTGGCCCCCGCCTGCCACAACTAGAGAAAGCCCTCGCACAGAAACAAAGACCCAACACAGCCAAAAATAAAAAACAAATAATAATAAAAAAGAGAGTAGGTGATGGCAGCTCAGAAGATGAAAGAAGGCTACAAGCTCAGATCCCTAAGGACAGAGGGAATGTGCTAGAATCTGGCTGGCTCTGAGACAAGAATCTAGAAACTTACAGCACATTCAGCACCAGGACACTGACACGTAGAAGGACAAGCAGAGAACACACCACTGTGTGGGCCACCCTTACCTAGATCCGCCATCCACTGGACCAGCGTGTGGACGAACATGGCCAGCACGTTGCCCCCATTGAGTGATGCTGCCACCGCCAGGTAGGTCCTGTCAAAGTACGGGAAGTAGGCGACTGGAGCTGCAGGGTCTGGAGTCTGCGCTGGCTGGAATCCTGAAGGCATGGAGGCTACCAGCTGCACCGAGGTGCTGATGTTGAGAACTGGATGGGGTCCAAAGAAAGCAGAGGTTAGGCCTGTTGGGCTAACTCAGAGGCCACAAGTCACAACAGGGTCGGGGCAGAGTGTGCCACAAATTCCTGGATACTCCTCCTTTCAGGAGGCAGAGCCTAATTCTCCTCCCCTGAGTGTGGGCTGGACTCAATGACTGGCTTCTAATGAAGAGAGTAAAGCAGAAGCGACAGTGTGTGACTCTGGAGACCAGGTCATAAAAGGGCACTGCAGCTTCCGTCTTGATCACTTGCTCCGGGGGAGGCAGGTACCACGTCGTGAGCAGCCCTATGGAGAGGCCCACTGGATGGTTGCTGGCATAACTGACCCTATCTTGGGCCCGTACGGTACCCCCTGTCCTTCCGCTGACCCTACCCAGGACTGTACTAGCTGGTGAATCACTTCTCTGTCGTCAAGGGCTTTGTAGTTAGTAGATATTGTTTAATAATGGTTAGGGCCAGGTGGCCTCTATGCTCTGTTAGTTCCCAAACTATGCTGACTTTTGCTGATGTATTCCCAGAGCCCATGAGACTAGTTACCCATTCAATCACCTTAACTTAGGAGTGCATGTCCTGTTTCCAGGCACCCACCCTCACGTCCTAGGTTAACTATAAAACTGTCCCAAAGGCCCCTTGGTGGTGCAGAATGCAGCTGCCAATGCTTCCAGATCATTGTCTGCCTGATCCCACTCTGTAAGTTACCCTAAAATAAACTGACCCGTTGATTATATGGAGCTACCTGCCTCATTTTTCAGTCTCAAGATGCATTCTCAGTTCGGTGGGTACTTTTCATTCCCTCCGTCCTCCAACACCTACAAGGAGCTGAGGCCTCCTGCCAAGAGCCACATGAGTGAGCTGAGAAGTGGATCCTCCAGCCCAGTCAAGCCTTCGGATGACTGCAGTCCCAGCCGACTGACAGTGTGATTGCAATCTCACAAGGGACCGTGAGCCAGACCATCCAGCCACAGAAACTGTGTTTCCTGACTCTCAGAAACTGTGTGAGATCATAAGTGTTTGCTGTTTTAGGCTACTAAGTATTGGAGTGATTTGTTACACAGCAATAAGCTACTATTCACAGAGAGTCAGACCTCAGCCCAAGTGTTTTATTCTTTGGGAGGTTTCATTCATTTTTGGTGGTTACCACCTCCTTCTCATTTCCAAGATGTGCTTCTCAACCTCCCTCCACCAGCAGGGGTGATGCTCCCAGACCTAGAACAGAGGGGATGATTTTTCTCCTCTAGATGGAGGCCAGAGCCTACAGACTGTCCCAGGAGTCTCTCCTCCATTTCTCACGAGATCTGGCCAGAAAGCCTGTTCCTCTCAGTCTGTTGGGGCTAAACTAGCTGAGGTCAGCATCCAACTATCCTACCTACTGGGAGGCAGAGGCAAGGAGAGTGAAAACAAGTCTCAGAAAGTCAATAACCTTGACTTCCTGCCACATCAAGCCTTTCACCATGACGATAAATCAGAAGCATCATGCCCTCCACCTATCCCCTCGGGGGGAAGGGTCAATGAAGGGGGCCGACCAGCCTTGCCCATGGACACCGCACAGCTGAGCACAAGCCAGCAGCCCCAGTCTAGAACCAGAGACTACAACCAGCTCAGTGAAGACGGAGCCTAAATCTTAGCTTCTTCCCATTTGACCAGCCCCTCACTCACCATCTAGAAAGGACATTTATATCCAGGCACATGACAGTTCTCTGTGGAGGGAACAGCCTAAGATTTGAAGACTACCAGGTAGGCGGAAAGAGCCAGGCTCTTTACAGGCACCATCCCAGTGCATCACGACAACTGCCCCATGAGAAAGGCATCATCCCCCTCATTTTGGATGATGACAAGGGCTCAGGGAGAAAATTCAGGAGAAAAAGTCGGGTTTTTTGACCTTAAAAAATTTTATCACATATTTGCGCAAACAAAAGTGGCAGAATCTGGATATATGTATATGTATAACAGATTCACTTTGTTATACACCTGAAAATAACACAACATTGTAAATCAACTATACTCCAATAAAAATTTTTTTTAAAGTGGCAGAATCTCACCTTTCCCTCTCACCTAATCTTGAATTAAGAGGAATTACTACCAAAAACAAAACCAAACAAAAAGTCACTTGAAATTTTATTTTTTAAGGATGTAATAAAATAGGAATAAACTACTGCTTCAGAGGATAGTGCTGGTCAGAGTTTTTAAACTCAATGTTAAATTGTAATAGTTCTAACTGATGGAGGAAAAAAAGATGTGATGCCAAAGAAAATCCGAGTAAGGTGAATGACTTCTCTGTTCCCCTTGATAACAAGGCAGGGCTCTCAAAGTCGGCCCACTCAGCCAGGCTGCCCTGAGGATCAAATGAAACACACAGCCTGCAATCACCCTGCTCGGGCAGGCAGACCCAAAGTCTACCCCAGCCCCAGGAGGGGCAAACGACAGCCCCCAGGCCATATCCAGCCTGCCATCTGTTTTTGTATGGCCCAGGAGCTAAGAAAGGCTTTTACATTTTTTTTTTAATGATAGCTTTATTGAGATGTAATTCAAAAAATTCATCATAAAATGCACGCTTTTAAAGTGTACAGTTCTGTGCTTTTTAGTATATTCACAGAGTTGTACAAACATCACTGAGATCTAATTTTAGGACATTTTCACCACTCCAGAAAGAAATCCCATACTGGTTAGCAATCAACCCCATGTCCCAGCCCTAGACAACCATGAATCTGCTTTCTATCTCTATGGATTTGCCTATTCTGGACATTTCACGGGAATGGAATAATACACTATGTGGCCTTTCACTCTCATTCACATGTTATAGCATTTTAGCTCTGTGGATACCCCACATTTTTAAAATCCATTTATCAGTCGATGGGCATTTGGGTTGTTTCTACATTTTGGCTATTATGAATAAGGCTGCTAGGAACATTTGTGTACAAGTTTTTTGTGCGGACATGTGTTTTCAATTCTCTTGCGTGTACACATAGGAGTGGAATGGCTGGGTCCCATGGTAATTCCATGTTTAACTTTTGAAGAACTGCTAGACTGTTTTCCAAAGGGACTGCACCATTTTACAATCCCAGTAGCATGTTCTTACCTTTTTAAAAGGTTGAAAAGAAATGAAAAGGAGAAGAATATTTCATGACACATGAAAATTTTATGAAATTCACATTTCAGCCTCTGTAAGTAAAGTTTTATTGGAACACAGCTACACCTACTCACTTATGCATTGGCTGTGGCTGCTTTCCTGCCCCAACAGCTGTTAAGTAGTTATGATAGAAACAAAATGGCCCACAAAGCTTAAAATATTTACAATCTGGCCCTTTACAGGAAAACTTTGCCAGCCCCTGCCCTGGATTGCTGTCTCCCCTTCACTGTGACTCTCTTACATGGAATACAGGGAAGTCTGCGCTTCTACTCAGATCCGAGGAACTTTCATTGACAAACACACAATAACAAAAACCCTAATCTATTGAATAATAATCTATTTTCTTGGTCATGGAGACACATAGAAACCAGCCAACTAGAGAGTCATTTCCCTCACCTGTCTCTAGAGAAGAAAGGCAAAGACTGTGGTCAGGACAGAAATTGCCATGCTGAATTGTAAGCTCCCGGGGCAGGGGCTGCATCTGCAGGGATGATGGTGTTTTTCACGTTTGTAGAATAATGGTCAAGAGGACGCTGCGACTGCTGGCTATGTGTGCCCCTCGGACTCTGGCACAGAGCTGGGGCTTAGGAGGCCCCAGTAGAAGTCTGAGGAGAGAACCAAAGACAGACTTACCTGCGTCTGTCCTTTGGGCCATACAGGAATAGACAGAGGCCTGCAAATCCCCCAAGGCAACGCCCACCTGTGTCCCCTTTGGGATCTCAAACCAGGCCTGGGAAGTTCTGCCTGCCACGTTGCCAGGCTCGGTGACGTCCGGGAGCAGGTGGACGGGAAAGCCTGCGTCCCTCAGTCTGCAAACCAAAAGTGGACAGCGTATCTACCTGGTGCTTGGTTTTCTGTTGTTTCCAGGAAACTCAGCAACGGAAAGCACAATAGGATACACATTCAAGAAGAGAGGGCAGAATCCAGTGTTTTCACAGAGGGCCTCTTTGGCTTTTTTTAAACCATGAGGAAAAGCCTTGAGTTATTTAAAGAGTGAACCCTGGCTTTCAAGAGCTTGGGATGGGCCTTTTGGAGAAGAATGCAACCAGTTTGAGCAGAGGTAGTCAGAAAGGACTGGATAAGAAGCAGATTTCATCGGCATCCAGCCTCCTGCGTTTGAAGGGAGAGCAAACACTGTGCAAAGGGAGGAAGCTGGAGTTTTAGGGCAAGGTCACAGCTGGTTAGCACAGGCCAAACCAAAGTCAAGCCCATCAGTCTCCTGAATACCGAATGCATCCATCACTCGCGGTTAGTGAACACGGGGCTGCCAATTTTATAACACATGTTGGGAAATCCTTTACCTGAACTACCAGGTGCTTTTTGTTTTATTACAGAGCTCAGAATTTGGGCCCTGAAGGCAGTGAACTTATAGGGCACTGGACTTCTGGACCTGAAAAGGCAAATGATTGTTTAAAGAGAACTTAAAAGGTATCCCTTAAGCCTACTACTTCCATTTCTTAACCCTATTTTAAAATACATTAGGGTGGGGGAGAGAGATAGTTAGGGAATTTGGGATTGACATGTACACACGGCTATATTTAAAATGGATAACCCACAAGGACCTACTGTATAGCACAGGGAACTCTGCTCAATATTATGTAACAACCTAAATGGGAAAAGAATTTGAAAAAGAATAGATACATATATGTGTATAACTGAATCACGTTGCTGTACACCTGAAACTAACACTACATTGTTAATCAACTATATTCCAATATAAAATAAAAAGTTAAAAAAAATAAAATAAAATAAAATATGTTAAAGAATGAAAGTTGTTCTTTGGAATCTACCGGCTGGCTCAGGGCACAGAAAGAACTGGGGAGCCCACCCTAGGTCTGGGCAACAGTGGAGGAGCAGGCAGCATGGCGTGGTGGGTGGCGCCCCTCCCCAAGAACTTCACTTACGGTCAGGCCCACCCATGCCCAGGGACTGGAACAGGCTGGAGGGTGTTGGAACCTGATTCTTGGCCCGTTATTCCCAGATGGGAAAGCCCCACTGAAGCTCCCGCTTTAGAGATTCTGCCCTTCAGCCTCCAGCCAGCCTGCGTGGTTATACTCACATCTCCAAGTTCCAGCTTTGGCTCCTGGTGTTGAAATATCCCCAGCTAGCGGCATTCTGGTCGGACATCAGGGGTCTTGTCAAGCCACACAGCATGGCAACCACATAGTCCTGGATAGTGCCAGCTGCATCATAGGACTTCAGGAACTCTGGGCTGTTTTTCATACCCCAAACAATTCAACGTGGTTTAATATTGACTTGAAAGCGTGTGCTGCACCTAACTGTGGGCAGTGTGGACTAGACATGGCAGAGCTGAGTAGCAGCCAGAACCCCACAGGCTGTGGATCCCCAGCAGCTGAACCTCCCAACGCCTCCAAGCCAAGCTGGCCAGAGTCAGCCTTAGGGGAGGGTGCTCATAGGAGGACACACCGTGCCTGGGAAAGCAGGACATCAGCCGTTCTCAGCAGCCCTGATCCCACCGTGAACCCATCATGTGATCCTTGGCAAGTCCCTTGCCCTCTCGGGTCTCTTCTTTCCCCCTCTAGGTGAGAATCAGATAACCAATAAGAGCCCTCTGCAAAATGAAGCAGTGGTAGACCAAGTCTAAGTCTTGTGACTGTACCCTGTGCTGGGCCACATTCACTGAGGGACAATCCAGCACGTGGAGTGATGCTGACCAGCTAGAGGTACAGCTCCCTAGCCACTCTCGTTCCCCTGCAAACCCGTCACCCAATTCAAAGAACAGGTGTCCGTACCTATTCTTCAAAAGCCAGAAGATGGTTGCACAGCCAAACCCCGTGGCCACACTGAGATGAGACTCTGGCCGGGGCAGAGAAGCCAGGAACTTGCTGCCACACCGGCCATCCTGCCACGTTACCAGGTGGCTCACGGCTCTGGGCTCGAACACAGGGGCAGCCCCTGCCTTTGTCCATTCACAACCTGGAACGAAGGAGATGACCAAAAATGGAGAAAAGAGCAACGGACTGGCACCAGCATGTCCTTGAGACTACTCTGGTAATGAGGTTATAGGACAGACTTTATCACCCATGACAACGTTTCACTCACACTCAGGGGGTCTGGCCAGTACCCAGAAGAGCAGGGAGTGGATGGACCTAGAGATTGTCATCCTGAGTGAAGTAAGGCAGACAGAGAAAGGCAAGAGATATCATATGATATCACTGATATGTGGAATCTAAAAAAAAAAAAAAGAGGTACAAATGAACTTATTTACAAAACAGAAATAGAGTCACAGATGTAGAAAACAAACTTACGGTTACCAGGGGGGAATGGGGTGGGGGAGAGATAAATTGGGAGATTGGGATTGAGATATACATAATGCTATGTATAAAATAGATAACTAATAAGGAGCTAACTAATAAGGACCTGGTGGTCCAGTGGTTAGGACTCAGTGCTTTCACTGCTGAGGGTCCAGTTCAATCCCTGGTCAGGGAACTAAGATTCCACAGGCCCCAAGGCGCGGCCTTAAAAAAAAAAAGAAAAGAAAGAAAGAAAGAAAGGAAAGAAAGGACCTACTGTATAGCACAGGGAACTCTACTCAATCCCTCTGTAATGACCTATATGGGAAAAGCATCTAAAAAAGACTGGATATATGTATATGTATAACTGATTCACTTTGCTGTACAGCAGAAACTAACACATTGTAAATCAACTATACGCCAATAAAAATCATTAAAAAAAAAAAAGAAGAAGAAGAGCAGGGAAGCGGTCACAGATATATGCACCTGAAGCTTACTAAGTTTCACCCAGGAAGGGGGAGTAAGCTGGGGATGGGATGGTCCACCCTCACAACTACGTTTCTGCCTAAAGCTGGGATTCTTATCTCAGCCCTAAAGCTGGACATCTGAGGCTTTTTTTTCAACCCTTTTATCTGCTTCCAAAACTCTTTTGACCCTTTTTCTTCTTTTTACTTTTAGGACTATCATCTTTATTTTGTTTGTGTTATAAAATAAATACGGAGTTCTTACCATGTACCAGGTATTGTTCAAAGCACTTTAAAAATATTAATTTTTTTAATCTACATATTAGCCTTACAACATAGGTGTGATATTTATCCCCATTTTCACATAAGACATATGAAGCTCAGAGAAGCTTTAAAAATCTTGTCAAAGATCACATAGCTACTAAGTGGTAGAGGCAGGATTCAAGTCCAGACAGTCTGTTCCAGAATCTGGCCTGATGGATGTTCTTTCTCTCATTTTCTTCTTTTTTTTTGGCAAAAAAAAAAAATAATAATTAAAAAAAATTTTTAAATTATACAAATGATAAGTGAATGCATTCTCAATATAAAATGTTCAAATATTACAGATAAAGCAAAAGGCCTGTTTGACCATCCCCATCAGAGTCCCAGCCCCCTTCCTGTCACTGTTAGCGCTTGTAGAGTTTTTTTGCTTTTCTTTATTTTTTGGCTGCGCAGCATGTGGGATCTTAGTTCCCTGACCAGGGATCGAACCTGCACCTCCTGCACTGGAAGCACAGAGTCTTAACCACTGGGCCGCCAGGGAAGTCCCGTTGTTGGGTTTTTATACTCACACAACATACTCTCTTTGGTTTGGTTGATTTGGGCTGGGTTTTATTCTATTTTGGTTTTGTCTGTTTTTTAAAAACAAACAGTACTCTACTGTATGTATTTTTCTAGTGGTTGTTTTTATGATCCAGCAACATGTCCTGGAATTCTTTCCACGTTAGAACATGTGAACGCACCTGATTCTTTTCAACTACTGCATACCATTCTACAGTGTGGGGTACCAACATTTATTTAACCACTCCCCCATGGGTAAACGTCACAGTTTTCACTACAATAAACAAGGATGCCATGAGTGACCATGATTATGCCTCTTTTGCATATACATGTTAAAGTCCTTTTCCTGAACAGATTTTAAGTAGTAGGGCCACTGAGTCATAGTAACTCTTATTTTTACAGTGTATAATTTAAAAGCTTTATCCTCACCCCCCGCAATTAGCAAATGGGTTTCATAGTAGTTCAGTTGGAAGTTTTCTTCCTGTAGTTGCTATAACTCTCTTATTTTTAACACCCTGCCAAACTGCCCTCCGGAACGGCCAAGCTAATATATACTACCAGGAGTGGTATTTTAAAAAACCAGTTTTCCACCCCCTTTGCCAACTCTTGACATTCTCAAACTGCTTTCTTACAATCCAGTGGGTGGAAAATGATTTCTCGTTGTTGTTTTCATCTGCATTTTCCTAATTCCTAATGACACTGAGCATCTTTTCATATGCTTATTAGCTATTTGTATTTCCTCTTCTAGGAATTGCCTGTTGGTTTCTTCTGCCCATTTTTCCACAGGGCCATTGGTCCTTTCTTTGTTATTTGTTCTTTATATTCACCCATATTCGTCCTTTGTCTACTATATACTAGTGAATAATTTCTCCCTGTCTGCTGCTGGCCTTTTAGCTTGATTTTATGATCCCCACTTCTCTCCTGCTATTACTGAGCCTGAAAATGGAATGTGGAAACTGGTGTAACCACAGGCCTCTCAGAAGACACTAGTCACTCCCTCTCTTCTCCTCCAGTTGGCGCCCTTGTGGAAGCACTTAGCTCTCCGCTCAGGTTACTGGTGCCTGTCTGTGTTGACTGCCTTGAGCGAGCCCTGGAAGACGAGGGCTGCATCCTGTTTCTACGTCTCCCGCGGGGCCCAGCACAGAGCCTCATACATTGTAGGTCCCAAAACCAAACTGAATTACAGCCGCTACTAAAAGCAGAACGACTTGATCTCAAATATAATTTCACTCACTCTGCTAAGCAGGTATCATCGTCAAACAGTGGCTCTCCTCCTTCCCAGAAACAGAAACCAAAACAAGAAGGCATGCAGGTGGGCTCCATGAAATATTAAGCAGCTCTCTCCACCGATGTGGGCGATGGTTTGTGTGGTCGTTACAGAGTCCAGGAGACGGGCAGAAAGGAAGGCGTGTGACCAGAGCACAATCATTAGATCTCTGCTGTCCTCTTTGGGAAGGGTTTTAGTATTAAAAGGACGTTTATTCTCGTTAATGCAAAATTAAGGAGTTTAAAAACTTTTACAACCTAGACTCCCCCTGAGAGGTCAGCTCTAACACCAGAACTGGCCTCTGGCTCCTGCTAGTAATTGGAGCCGAGCAGCTCCCGTGGTCCCAGCTGGCCTGACGACAGGCAGACAAAGGGAAAGGAGGAGGGGGAGAGCCTGGGTGGACTTCTGCAGTCACCCAGGCCCCCCCTGGGGACTGATCAAAGGATGCACCACCAGACCCCTGTCAAGCCACTGAGAGGCAAGTCACCACTCACTTGGCCCAGGGGAATCAGAATCACTGATTCTCTAGGCAGAGGAGGGGTGAATCCAATGTCCAACCTCCTTAACTACAGCCTCCACCCCGCAAAGTAGCCATCCATACTATGCTTAAAACACCTGCAGTAAAAAGTTGATAGTTTTGAAGCTGGGTGATGGGTATGTGTCAGTTCATAAGGCTGTTCTCCCTACTTTTATGTCTATGTCGAACTTTCTATAATTAAAAAAAAAATTTTTTTTTAACACTTGCCATAACAGGAGCTCACAACTTCCTACAAGAGCCTAATCCTTCCTTGGACATTCTGTAGGGAAATTCCTCCCTTCATTGAGCTAGTGTGTCCTCCTGTGACTCTGGTCCTCCCGGGAGACTTTCAAAGTTCAGTGTCTGAAGTCAGACAGACTTGAGTTCAAAAGCTGGAGTCACGGGACTTCCTTGGTGGCACAGTGGTTAAGAATCTGCCTGCCAATGCAGGGGACACGGATTCGAGCCCTGGTCCGGGAAGATCCCACATGCTGTGGAGTAACTAAGCCCGCGAGCCACAACTACTGAGCCTGCGTGCTGCAACTACTGAAGCCCGTGCTCCTAGAGCCTGTGCTCCGCAACAAGAGAAGTCCCTGCTCGCCGCAACCAGAGAAAGCCCACACGCAGCAACAAAGACCCAACGCAGCCAAAAATAAAAATTAATTAATTAATTAAAAAAGAGAAAAGCTGGAGTTGCTACTTGCTGCCACATGACCCTGAGCATATTATTTTATCCTCTCTGCACCTCCGGGTCTCATGGGAGAGTAATGTAACCTACGTCATAAGGGTGTTGGGAAAATTCAATGAGATCACACAGGTAACATACTTAGCTCAGCACCTGGCATGCAAAGTGCTCACTGCTGTTTTGCTGGCTTAATACTCCTCCTAGAGGCCAAACAGAACAGGCCACCCACCTCTGCACTGTGGCAGACCTCCTGAAAGAAGACGACCAACTAAACGATGCTTAGCACCTGTGCCCATGAAAAGGATGTGCCCTGGAATTGAAAAATCACAAATATCTGTGATTATGTTAAACAACAAAAACTATGCCTAAATTCAGAAGAGTTTCCTCTGCGTCTTGGAATCTACAGCTACACTAATCTCTTGGTTGTTGGCACTGATGCTCCAAGACACTGGCACAAAGAAAGAGAAGGCTGTGGAAAATCCACTCCACTGAATCCAACAGAGAATCAGAGAGAACTCACTCTTCTCCCTCTCCCTGTTCATGAATAATGTGTGAGTGGACAGTTCACTTCATTACATCCTTTGAACAGGACAGGATGTACACAAAATGCAAGAGGCAGCAGAATAACCTGACCCTTCACAGAGAGCCCTTGGCAGCCCTTTTCTGGTTCCAGGTGAGGCAGGAGATAGATGGGCCCCAGGCTGAGCAGCTGGAGTCTGTCCCCTGCCGACAGATACTCCAAGATGAAGGTAATAGCGGAGCGAAGAAGAGTTGCGGGCTGCCCAGATAAAAGATAAAGAGACCACACATTCCTCATTCTCGAGATCAAGGAGCCCTTCCCAACTACACATGCACAGAAAGGCTCCCCGGGGGTCAAAAAGGGAAGGGGTGCCACTCCATAGTAGGTGATGTCAACCTACCCGTAGGCCTCTTTGCTAGAATCCATCTTGGCTAAGAGATGCGCGCACACACAGGGGAGGACCCTGAGATAAACCAAATACGGACTCAGAGCCAGGCAGAGCAAGATGATTGGCCAAGAGAAACTCAAAAGAAATGCCCCATATAAGTGATTCAAACTACCACGAGGGCGTGAGCCTCTGAGAGCCTCTGTCCCTCTGAGCCTGCCTGTGTGTCTATCCACACGTACCCTTTTTCCTCCTAATAAACACTTTACTTGTTTCACTACTTTCTGTCTCTTTGTGGAAATTCATTTCTGCAAAGCCAACGGGCTAGAGCCTTGTCACTGGCCGCTGGTCCCTGGAGGTCTAGTGGCTGGGATTCAGCGCTCTCACTGCTGCAGCCTGACTTCAGTCTCTGGCCAGGGGAACCAAAATCCTGCTTCAAGCCGCTGCAGGCCGAGGCTACCTGAGATCACAGGGTGACTGTTAACAGCACGTGATCACCCCCAAGCTCAGCATACCTTGGCCTGTTTTCCAGAACATGACTCCGTGCATCTGTCCTGACACTCCGATGCCACAGACCTTGCAGAGCTGCTGCCGGGGAAGGGCAGCAAGGCACTCGTGGAGGGCCTGGATGATTCTCCTCACATCCTGCTCCTGCCCCTGGAAACAGAACAGGATACGTTGGACAGAGGTACACACACACAGGCAGGGGAAGGAGGGCAGAGGCGTCAGGGGCTTCCTGGCTGGTGGCTGCCCACCTAATTCCACCGAGGGCACTTCTAGGACCTGCTGAGGGGCCCCAGGGAGGGGATGTGGGCCTGAGGGTTCTCCACCGCCTCCAGCGGGGCCTGGAGTGGGAATGTGGTGGGCGAGGTCCCACTTCTCCCATTCACAGATGAGGCGCCGCTGTGGGTTAAGTTCAGCCAATGGCCCGGGCTCTGCCTCCTTCTGTGGAAGAGTCTGAGCTGAGAAAAGCACTGCCCTGCCCTACAGGTGCTTACTGTCCAGCAGGACAGGAAAACACAAGACCATGCTGCAAGGAGAAATAAGGCAAAGGTCTTTGGCAAGGCACATGGAGCATTGGGGTAGAAGAAGGATGGAACCCAGCAGGGAGGAAGCCAGCAGGAAAGGTGTAGGCAAGAAAGGCTTCCCGGACTAAAGCACCTGAGGACCAGCCCTAGTGTTTGCTTCACTTCATCCATCTGGCAAACATTTCCCGAATGCCCTGAGGGCTTGCATTTGTTCCGGGGGCAGTGCAGGCACCCCCCTCCTTGGAGTTAACCCTTCGTTTGTCAGCCTGCTGGCCTTGGGCTGTGGCAGTTCTTGGCTCCAAACAAACATGATGGAAGGAGTAGAAAGAACAAAGGTGAGGAGGGGTAGGGTTGGGGAAGGAGAGGAGAGGGAGCACAGAGCATTTTGTTGAGGAGGCAACCCTACATCCTAACAAGACTGTTTATGCAGGAGAGACTACAGTAGAACTGAGCGGGCAGTAAAAGATGGGGCAGAGAGGAGATGCATGGCTATGCATGATCGATCCCCCAGGAGGGAAGAAATAAGACAGCGGGCAAAGGAAGAAGGAAGCAGGGAAGAGGCATTTGTTTACACCTGCCCTGTCCAACACGCCAGTCATCAGCTACACACAGCTAGTCTGAATTGAAATCTACATACCAGATTTCAGATTTAGTACGAAAAAAAAGCACAATATCTCATAATCATAATTCTATATTGATTATTACATATGGAAATGATATGTTTGGATCCATTGGGTTAAAAAAATAAGCAATGAAAATTAATTTTACGGTTCCTTTTTACTGTTTTTTGATATGGCTACCAGAAAGTTGAAAATTACACGTGTGGCTCACATTTCCACTGGACAGTGCTGGTTTAAAGAGTTCCCACGTGGCATGAACCCAGATGGTACATGAATGCAGGACTGTTTAAAATGGACCTAGGGTGGGTGAGCTGTGTAGGTAAGGACAGTGGGGGAGTGAAACAGGCCAGAAGGGAGTGAAGACAAGGAGGGCACTCAGTGTGTGGGGAGTTTTAGTGGTGAGTGTGATGGGGGAGCAATTCTTGGACAGACAATGGATACACCCACAATGTCACAGGAAAGGCGCTGCCCCCATTCCTTGATTCAGAATATCAAGTGGTCTACATTCAGATCAAAGGCTAGAAATTCAGATTTGAAAAAAGAATTTAGGAACTCATTCAACCCTCCTCCCCCACACCCCTTTTTACAGATGGGGAAACTGAGGCCCAGAGAGGTAAAATTCATAACACAGAAAGGGTCACAGAGCTTCCCTCAAAAATCTTGATATTTTAAAGCTGCAAAGAGCTAAAAGTCTGACCTTCCACATAGCTGCCAAACTTGACTGTGGAGTACACAATGCTTCTAAAGAGTGAGAAATATGGACATGAGGAAAGAACAGAGCCACCAGGTGTTTCTATATATCAGTAGTGCTTACCCCAGGGGTGATTTTTGTCCCCTAGGGGGCATTTGGCAATATGGAGACATTTTTGGGTGTCTCAGCTGGGGAGGAGGGTTCTACTGGCATGCAGTGGGTTAGAGGCCAGGGATGTTGCTGAACATCCTACAACGCACAGGACGGCACCCCACAACAAAGAATCATCCAACCTCCAAATATCAACAGTGTCAAGGTGAAGAAATCCTGCTATAGGGGAAATTACAACAAGGCTGTTGTCCCAGAGCACAACACACATGTGGAGGATGCAAGGGGGGCTATTACTGGCCTCCCCTAAACCCCTCCTTAGGCAGTTGTGGAGCACTGAGTGTGCCTGTAAACACAGAACACTGTGCTGGACACTGGGGGAAGTGGGGAAAGTAGTTTTCAAGAAGTGGCCCTATTTCAAGAGAAAAGGGCTCTGCCTAAAACCCACCCCTGTAATCCCAGCTCTGCTGCTTACCCCCACAGGGTCAGAGCTGACTTTGCCTCCACTTCATGGTCCATGAAGTGAGATAATCATTCTAAAATGTCCTGATGCCCCAACGAAACTAATTTTGAAAGGCTCTATGAAAATGAGAAGTGCTCCTGAAATCTTTATCCTCTGAAATGCTTCTGAGCAAGATGGACTCTGAACCCTAAAGGACTGAGTCCAGGTATGTGGCAAGAGCTTGTGAAAAACAAAGCTATTGGGAGTGGGGTTTGGCTCAGAAAATCGAGGTCTGTGGCTGGAAGGGGCCATAGAGGCCATCTATTTCAATTATAAGAACAAGCTGAGATCCGATCCAGGAAAAAAAAGTCATGAGGATACACAGAAAGTTCCTTGATATTAATTTCTATTATCAATGAACTGAACATAGAGCTACCTTTCTCAGGGAATTAATGGAATCCATCTCTGAGGATTGACATCCTTTCTGAACCCACAACTTGCAATTGAGCCCACTGTGGTGAAATTCTCCATTTCTATCTTGTAGCTTTCACAAAACACTAGTTTCGTGTAGAATTATCAATCTGACCTTTTTCTAACATTTTAATTGAGGTATCTCTCAATGTCTATCTGTCCTGACGTCTTTCTTCCAAGGTGTCTCAGCCCTTGGGGCCAGGGGACTTTTGCTGTCCAAGTGTTTGAGTTCCTCCACCCACAATCCACTCCTGCGGGATGAGAGAGGGGCAGGTTACGCTGGATTTTGCGTCTGATTTCTCAAGGAAAACCCAGACACCGCCCTAGGGAACAAGTTGAATCCTGAATTTGAGGACACCTGCAGATGTGAGGAGCAGAGAGCCGCAAGAATGAGAAGGCGGCCTGAGATCGCTCCATATGCAGGAGAGCAATTTCCTGCAGGTCAGGATACAGAAAGTGGAGGGCAGAGAGCACGGGGATATAGCGCCAAGGTCAAGGCTCCCAAAGAAGGCCAGAGAGTGGGGAGATCGGTGCCAGCAGGTGGGAAAGCTCCTAGGAGGAGACCTATCGGATCGAGGGAGTTGCAGCGGGCAGGCAGAGATCAGGCAGGCTGGAGCAGTCAGGGAGACTTCTTTGAGGAGGAAGAGGGTGTCTGGAGGCTCCTGGAGGCGGCGAGGCTCCAGGGCACTGCCTCACCTGGGGCCCCGCCGCCGCGCTCTGGGCCGCCGTCTCGGCCCGCGCAGGCCGGGCACAGCTCGCCAGTACCACGAACCCGGAAGGGTCGCCGCGCGCGGCCTCCACCAGGGCCGCCTTCACAGACGTGGTGCCCAGGTCGATGCCGAGAGTGACAGACCGTGCAGCCATGACAGCGATTGAGTCTGGGGCCGGGGCGCCCCTTCCAGCACACTTCACCCGGGACAGAGGCGCCGAGGCGGGGCCTCGCCTGCCAATCTTTCCAGCCACGCCCAACACGACGAATTCTCGTCTTCCCATTGGTTGAGGAAGGCCGAGTCCCGCGCACCTCGAGCGACGGCCCCCGGCTATAGGCGGAGCCGCGGTGGAAGGCGGAACCTACAGGCCCCGCCCCGCAGGGCAGGGTTTGCGATGTGGCCCGAGGCTTCGGCCTTGCTCACCAAAGTACCAATACCCCGAGTCTCGCTGAGGGATGCGAGAGCTTCTGTGACCCTAATAGTGACTTAACCCTCCCACATATCCGAGCCCCCATGCCTGCCAAGTTGCCTGAGACCCTCCGCTCCTCCCCAGCCCCAAACTGTCTTGCTGAGACGCGGGAAAACTACAGCTCCCAGGGTGCATCGCGCCGAGACCTGTACGCCGCGGATCAGGTGGCTCGAGTCAGGTGACTTCTGGTCCGCCCCATATTAAGTCAAGCCGGCCGGAGGAAGGTGGTACAGTCCGAAGCGGCTCCTGCGTTCCGTCTGGTCGGTCCCCTGAGCCTAGAGGACCTCAGGTGAGAGCCGACGCGGCTCCGACAGCCTCCCCGCCTCATTTCCCAGGCGGACCCCCTGAGGCCTAGAGACTGGCACGGCAAGTCAGTTCGGCAGCCTGCCGCGCATCCAGCCTCCCTCAGCCGCGCCAGGGTTCCTTCCCCGGCCACTAGTCCCGGCCTCGAGGCACCGGACAGCCCCCGGGTTGAAGGGCTCGGGTGGTAGTGAGTGGAGGCAGGGGACACCGGGCTGCCGAGGTGGTGTGGGAGGCTCTATTCCAGTGCAAGTTAGCGTCCCTTCCCCGCTTTCTGCTTAGTTGCTGCCTGAATCTGGGTCGCAGAGTTTGCAGATGGCTTGGCAGAGGGGAGACACTGAGAGGACCACGTCAGGAACTCCTTTTGGGGTGCTGAGCGCCGGGCTGGGCTACGGGGGAGTGGGCAGGACGAGACCCGGCCCCGCCCTCCGGGCCTTTCAAGCTGGAGGAAGGGAGGACTACTGGGGCCTGCCTTTTTCAACAATGTTGAGGAAAATTACAACCTAGGCTTCGTGAGAGCCTGCTAAGTGCCCTAGGCAACAGTTGTATTTCCTTTACATCATTGTTTCTCCACCTTTCTTTCTTACCAACCCCTTCCCCTTGAAATTTTAATACTGCTGATAAAAGGACCACAAATCCTGCTTAACGTGTCATTTCATTTAGGTCCTATGATTTAGTTCCCACTGTCTCTGTTTTCACTTTAGGAAATTGGAGCTTGAGGAGGTTAAGCAGCACCCCAGAGTCACACAGCTAATAAATGGGGAGCTCAGGTTCAAACCTGTGCAGTCACTCTCCAGGGCACACATTCCTTGCCACTATCTGTTTTACTTCTCCAAGAGAAGAAGATCCAGGGAGTTCCAGGTTGTACAACGGGTGACAGGATTAACTGGATACCTGACCAAGTGGAGCTATCACAGGAAACCCCTGACCCCAGGTTGCCCCTGGGAGGGGATTGGGAGTGGGAGGCTTCTTGAAGCAGGTGGCATCTGAGTGAGGCCTAGAGTATATCAATAGAACTTACACAGGAAGAGCAGCATGCCAGACAGAGCCTACTGTGGTGAAATTCTCCATTTCTACCTCGTAGCATTCACAAAACACTAGTTTTTGTGTATAATTATAATTTTTAATATTTTATTTATTTATTTATGCATGCATGCATGCTGTGCCAGGTCTTAGTTGTGGCACGCGGGATCTTTAGTTGCGGCATGTGGACTGTTAGTTGCAGCGTGCATGCGGAATCTAGTTCCCCTGCCAGGGATCAAACCCGGGCCCCCTGCATTGGGAGTGCGCAGTCTTACCCACTGGACCACTAGGGAAGTCCCTGTGTATAATTTTAACCTGATCTTTTTGAAACATTGTAATCGAGCACATATCTCTCAAGTTCATTATATCTGTCCTAATGTCTTTCCTCCAAAGTGTGTCAGCGTCTGGGACCAGGGAACTTCTGCTGTCCAAGAGTTTGAGTTCCTCAGTCTACATTCCAATCTTGTGGAATGAGAGAGGAGCCGGTTAGGCCTGATTCTGCGCCTGAGTTCTCAAGGAAAACCCAGACTCTGCCCTGGGGAACAAAGTGAATCCTGAGCTTGAGGACATCAGCAAGTGTGAAGAGCGGAGAGTGGCAAGAATGAGAGGGGGGTCATTCCACATACACAGGAGAGCAATTTCCCGCAGGTCAGGGTACAGAAAGCAGAGGGGCAGAGAGCACAGGGATACAGCGCCAAGGGCAAGGCCCCCAGAGGAGGCCAGAGAGTGGGGAGATGGGTGCTGGCAGGTGGGAAAGCTCCTGAGATAAGACCCAATGATCGGGGGAGCTGCAGCAGGCAGAGAGGCCCCTGGAGGAGAAGGAGGGGCAGTGGAGGTCAGGCAGGTTGAAGCAGTCAGGGAGACTTTTTTGAGGAAGGGGAGTATCAGGAGGGTTCTTGAGGCCTTTTGGGGAAACTGAAACCAGAGCGGGGGCAGGGATGTTTCCACACAGACCTCTCATGGCTCTCCAACAGTTTGCAGGAATCCCCAGAGGCTGTCACAGGTGGCGGGGCAGAGCACTGTACACTGAAGCAGCATGTGGAAACCAAGTTACAGATATTTACGCTCACCTGCCCCATCTTGACCCTTGGTTCACCTGTTGTGCGTGGGGGTTATGGGTACGCAGCAACCCATCTCCTTCACTTAACCAATGAGCTGCTACGGGGCTGATCTGGGGCTTGTCCCACACTGGGTCCCCTTTGTAAATGATCCCTGCTGGTCCCAGAGAAGTGACACTTGTCACACAAAAAAGTCCTAATCAAGGGTCGGTTGGTGGCATTAACCCATAGACGCTTACCCCAGGACAGGAAATGAAGTTAATTTCCTTAAGGTTTATAGGTTCACGAAGTCAAATATCTGACCACAGTTTTAATATCTTCTGGAAAAAAGAACCCCCAGCCAATAAGGCTGCATTCTTTCTTTCTGTTTACTAGGTTGCACAAAGCAGTTGAAGAGGGAAAAATTCAGCATTTGTCCACTTCCTCAGGGTGGGACCTTACACAACCCACTTAGCCTCTCTGAGCCCATTTCCCCACATGTCAAAGAAAGATAAGTCCTCCCTGGGGTCCCCTTCTCCAAGCTGGTGATACAAAGCCCATTGAAGTCACAGGTGTGAAGTGAAAGTCCCTTATGAACTGTCTGTGCCATGGTTCCAGGTGGCTTATTGTCCTCTTGTTGCTGAGCTAATCCAACTTTAACCTGAACTTCTCTTGCTGTTTGTTTTTCTTCCTAGTTCATTGAAATCGAGGAACATGATAAGGAGGTGGCTGGTTATTTTTATCCTTTTTCCCCTGAAGCTCATAGAGAAATGTGGTAAGTTTAGAAATGGATAAAGAGGGAAATGGAGTAAGTAGCCTGACTTGTTTGCCGCCAAAAGTTCAGGACCATCCAGATTGCATGTGTCTGCCTGCCCCTTGGCTAGGTGGGTACCCAGTGAGTGGAGCAGACCGAGGTCTGGAGTCGAGGAGTTTTACAGGGAGCCAGATGGTTCCACAGATAATTAGCCTTCTGCCCCGGGGCCCCTATTCCCTTTTCTGTATCACCAACATCAAACTGTGGAGCTCCGAAAATCTGGGATAATATCTGTAGAGAAGAGCTTGTGTTCCCACCCTGTGGACCTCACGGAGGGAGTTATGGGTCCTGGGAGATGCTGCAGAAGCAGGTGAGGTGGTCACCTTGTTGCACCTGGTTCTGCCAAGCCGTAGACACCTGAGGAGCCGGCCCGGCATCCCCTGGTACGATGAGAAAGCTCTTCCCTTAGACAGGGACCGAGGAACCAGGGTGAAGCAGGGCTAGGGGCCTCACAGAATTCAGGCTGGTTGTCGAAAAACACGTCAGGGTTTGTGCATCCTTGTGAGGCTTGACCTTCAGAGCAGGGCCCTTAGAGGCCTATATCATTCCATCAATTCTCCACTGCCCAAACATTGCTGAAATTCCTTCCACGAAAAGCTGTGTAGAGCCTCCAAGGACACCAGGCCCATTATTTTGATCATCTGGCTGTTGTCAAAAATCAAATACATCTTGGGAATCCCCTGGCAGTCCAGTGGTTAAGACTCGGTGCTTTCACTGCTTTCACTGGCCCAGGTTCAATCCCTGGTCAGGGAACTAAGATCCCACAAGCCTTGCAGCGCAGCCAAAAACAAATCAAATACATCTTAAAACCCCCAATTAAAGTTTCCAAATTAACCTTATACAAACTATGCAAACCTTGCCAAAGCTTCCCAAGAGCCACGCTCAGTGGGTGCACTGCTCCAGTTATTTGGCCTCTTGAGTCTCTGAGAAAACACAGGTCATCTGATCAGCTCTTCCAAGTTTGTTAAACAATCAGCCATGTCACCTTGTAGTCACACCTTGTGGGTAAGCAATTTCCGAGAAAGAAGAGGTTTCTTCCAAGAAAGAAAGAACACCATGGAGTCCGGTGTTCTTCCGTACGAATGCCAGAGCCCCACTCCAGACCTGCCGGATCATATTGTCTGGGACTAAGGCCCAAAAGTGTGTACACTTGGCCCGCTTTAAATAAAGCTCTATTAGTCATGCTAATGCATTGCCCTAGGAAAGAAGAACAAATCCAACTGCCACCACTCGATTATACAGAGGGCTGACTTAGGCCCAGAGAGGGTAGAAGTCTCTCCCAAAGTCACACAGCTACAAAGTAACAAGGATGGGACCCGAATAGGACCCCTGCTCCATTGTATCACTTTGCCCTTCTTCCTGAATGTCATAAGAGAATAGTCGGAGCCACCATAAAATCAAGTAACTGGAATTAGGTTTCTGACCTCATTGTGCTGTGCCTGTCTTGTCTCTGCTTTCGGGAGTGGTAATAGAGGACCAATGATGAGATCATTTGCCTTCAGAGTTTTTTGCCCCTGACTTCTTTGGGTGGACTCTTGAGGTGCTGCCACCTAGTGGCAAGGACTTGCGCTCTGGACCAGGCCGGTCTAGGTTTAAATCTTGCCTCTACCGTTTCTGAGCTGTGTGAGCAGGACACTTGTCCTCATGGGATTCTCCACTTTCTTCTATCCGAAATAGGGATCACGTTGCCCGTCTCTCACTGTTGCAGTAATTAGAGAATGGGAGTTCACAGTACAGCAGAGTGGCTGGTGTGGGGTGGGAGGCATAGTGGGAGATGTGCCAATAAGGATTAGTTTTTAAAATTCAAAGACTCTCCTTGGGGGAACCTTCAGGTAGTCTCACCAAAACTCATTTGGTTATTCGGATGTGGTGTCCAGAGACTCCTGCCCTGGGGCAAACTTTAAAACATGCTTTCCCAGGATATGATATGATGCCAGCTTCCTAACTGCCTCCCATCTTGGGCTTAGAAATGTCCTGCAGGGTTTACATGGTGATAAGAATAGTCACCAGCAATTATTTCGCACTCAAGCTGTGTGGAAATTGCATCACAGACTTCACCACGCTTTATCTTCACAGTGCCCCTGGGAGGGAGGTAGTGCTGTGCTCTCCATTTCACAGGTGAGGAAGTGGAGGCTCAGTGAGGTTAAGTACCTTACTCTCGGTCACACAGCTGCTGAGTGCTGCCATCTTCCTTGGGGCTAAGTGAGGGGAAGTGGTTGAATGCTGACCTGGTTCTCTGAGAGCTCACAACCTCCTCTTTTGAAATGCAAAGTCTGGAAGAGTCAAGGCCATGCGGATCTCCCACTCACCCTGACCACAGTCCCAGCAGAGCCCCAGGGACCCAGAATGTGGGTGGCTACCTGGCATCACTTTCAGTATCCCTGTCCTGGGCGGGGTCTTGCTTATCTGATGTGGTCCTCAGGCTCTAGGTAGAAAGTAATAGCAGGGACCTTTAAGTCCTCCTACCTCAGCTGTGCAGCCCAGAACAGAGCCTCGGGCTGGTATGAGAAGGGTGAGTGTGAACTAGGAGGGGCAGAGCTGCCTCCAGGCCCCAAGGATACACCTAAGGGGGGGGTGGAGGGCGGGGACCATCCTTCTCTGCTCTGAGCAGCTTGGCCTCCCAAGGGCCAGGGTGGGGACTGCAACGGACTGTGGGAATCAGCTTGGAGACTCGCAGGCAAGGGCTGGAGCCTGCATCTGCATCCACCTGCAGGCCAGCCTGGACAAGGCGGCTCAGGTAGGGTCTGAGGTCCCCGGTCACAGAGCCAGGCCCCGGAGTGCAAGTTTCAGGCTGGCAGGTTCCCTTGGAGGAGATGAGGTTACTCTCCGCGCCCCCCTCCCCTCCCCTGCTCCCGCCGAGGTGTCCGGACAGAGGAAGAGAAACTGCTAGGGAGGAGTACTGAGAAGGGGCTCAGACAGTGGAGGTTGAATTAGGGAACTTTTAAGTTTCCTTCCAACCTGAGCATCTAAAATTTCAGTTCTTCGTCTCTGCCTTTGAGGGGTCTGGGGAGACCTGGAGGGAGAAGGAGACCTGGGCCCCACCTGTAGCCCCTACCCTGACAAGGACCATCTTCATCAAACTGAGCACCTGCTTTCCCCTGTGGACCCCCTTCCCAGCCCAGTCTAGATTCATGATCACACCTTATGCTGCGAAGGCCCTCAGGTGAGGGAGGTGAAGTAGACGCGTGCCTGGGGCATTGAGAACACCTGGGGCGCGGGGGCCGCCCAGAGAACACAGGAAGAGGTCAGAGAGAAGCTAACTCACTCCTGGTCTGTGGCCAAGTTGCCCTGGAGTGTTTGACTTCCCAAACCTTCCTCCCTCACCCCCCGAGGCCTATCTGTCTACCTCCTGCGTTAGCATCTTAATGCCAAGAAGAAATCTGCAATAGTGAAACTGTGTACTGTTCACCAGTCTCTCCCGAGTCCCCAGCAGAGTCAGCCTCCGGAAGGGGATCAATGAATGGGGTGAGCTGGGTTTGTACAGGAGCCCAAAGGCAGTTCTTTAGAAACAGGTTAGCTGGGCCCCAGGTGTCTCTCTGAGACTACAGGAAGGGACAGGACCGGTTCTGCAGGGCCAGTTTAGCTCCATGAACAGAGGAAACCATTGTGCTTTCCATCTGAAGAGGTGGTTTAAGCCCACGTGTTCCAGTCCCAGATTGTGGCTTGATTTCCTTTGGGCCAGTTGGGCCAAAAACTGGGACCAGGTTTTGGGCTCCATGGTTTCTATTTCTGGGTGACTCCTACAGACCCTCAGAGCTCATCGGTGGGGGAGGAGGAAGCTACAGCATCTCCTGCTCAGGCCTGTGTCTCCCTCTGTTTCTGGCGGCAGGAGGGGAAAGAGCATAACAAGGGCATTTCCAGGCCCGTCACTCACTCAGCCCCTCAGAATCTCAGAGTCTTTGCCTAGGGAATAGAAGTGGTTATAAATCAGACTTCACAAGTTCAAGTGTCAGGGGCCCTCCACCCAGCGTCTCAGTGGGGCTGAGTTCTCTGACCTCACGACTCATGCCACTGATTTGGGTCGTTCCAGAGTCCACGGTCAACTTCTCTGTTCCTCCCACCGTGAAGCTGGAAAATGGAAGCTCCACCAATGTCAGCATCTCCCTCCCGTAAGTTCCCAGGCCCAGCTTTGTCCTCAGCCCAGCTCGTTTGCCCCACAGCTGGGTCAGGGCTGACCCCCGGCTCAAGTCTGTTCATATTTTAAGTGTGATGCCCTTGCCTCTTCACTTTTAAGACAAGCCAGGGAAAGAAAGGCAGCGGCCCTAGGCTGCAGACCGAGGTCCCAAAGCCTCTCTCTCCCCAACCACTGAATCCTTGCTTCCAGTGGGAGGAGGATGACACGTGAGCCTTTTCCCCAGCTGAGAAGAGTCCTTGAGTGACCAGCAGTTGATGCCAGACTTCCAAGTGGTCCTTTCCAAGGTTCGAAGTATTTGAAGAGAGCCCTGAAGGTTGGGGCCAAGGAGCGAAGTTGCTTGGCAGTGCTTCTGAGATCACATCCAACTGCATTGGGTGGATCCCACTGTGCAGCCCTCCTGCTCAGCCTTGTCTGAGAGTCTCTCTAGCTGCTCTCTGCTGGTTCCCGCACGAGGGCGCCGACCTAGTCCAGACCGTGCCAGAGAGCCTACCTCCTCTGTATCCTTCCCTGCTTTGCCCAACTCTTGCCTCCCAGCCATGAGGATTCCCCAAGATGAAGATCTGGAACGCTGTTACTTTCTTCTCTTTACCCTTCTCCCTTTTCCTCACCTCTCCTGGGATGTCTGATCTCAAACCAAAGCTTTGGGACCAAGACTCCCTAACAGACCCGCATTCCATCCCCAGATCCTGCCACTTCCGCACATCGACACCTTGTAAATCTGACACATCACGCCCTCAGCACAACTCTCCCCTCTGCAGAATCCTTAAGCGGCTTTCCACCGCCTTCCGAATTAACTCCAGGCCTCTAAGCCCAGACTTGAGGTCCCTGTGGGCTGCTCCCACTCAGACGTATCTCACTGCTTTCTGGGGATGCTGCTTCCTGCTACCTGACCCTTCTCAGAAGCCTTTCCCACCAGAGCAGATGCCATGGTCCTGTCGGCCTCTGGACACCTCATGTGGCATTCACCGCCAGTTTCCCACCTCGTGTTCTCACTGGCCACAGGGACCCCACCTCTCAACCCCCCAGGGCCAAGCACATAGCAGTGCCTCACCCTAATTGCTTGAGAAATGACAGGCCTGCTGTGAAATCCAGAGGGCTGGTTGAGATCTCACAGAGTACAACTTCTCAGCAGTAACCAGACTCTTGTCCTCCACAGGCGTCCTTTAAATGCAACCTTGGTGATCACATTTGAAATCACATTTCGTTCAAAAAACGTTACTATCCTTCAGCTCCCTGGTGAAGTAAGTAAGGAATCATAACTGACGGGCAGAAAATTACTGGATAACAAAACACATTTTAACTAAGTGCTTGTGTAAATAGGCCACCTTGTTTTTATACCGTGGGCTGCCCCTCTCCTGTTATTCTAGAAATCTCAGATTTGGGCTTTGTTAGTCTCTTTGAGGATGGACGTTTTATGCTATGTAGATGGAATTAGGAAGGTAATGGTAAGAAATCTGAGGCAGAAATGGTTCTGAGAATGTAGAAGAAATTCTTAATATGGTTTTTTAAGACATTGCTGCTCAAAGAGTGTCCACGGACTAGAAGCATTGTCTCTGCTTTAAAATCTTTTCTTTTTAATTGAAGTATAGTTGATTTACAATGTTATATTAGTTTCAGGTGTACAGCAAAGTGATTCAGTTATACATACACATATGTATATATATTTTTTTATGTATACTTTTTCAGATTCTTTTCCCTTATAGGTTATTACAAAATATTGAATGTAATTCCCTGTGTTACACAGTAGGTCCTTGTTGGTTATCTATTTTATATATAATAGTGTGTATATGTTAATCCCAAACTCCTAATTTATCCCTCCCCGCTAAAACTTTTTAGAAATGCCCTATCCCAGACCTACTGATTAAAAATCTGCATATAAGCAAGATTCCCCAGATGATTTGGGTCCACATTAAAGTTTGCAAAGCACTGTTCTGAGATCCCATTGGATGAGTGTTATTTCCAAAAACCAGTGCCAGAGGCTGTCTGATATAATAGTGATGACTATTTATAGTCTTTATACATTTATCTGTTAATACATACCCTGCTTCCACCTTACCAAGGTTTTGAGCCAATTACCAATCAACCTGATTTTAAAACAAATCAGTAGGGGAAAAAAATAAACCAGACCAGATGAACACAGGGATGAAATTGATAGCGGTGAGGTTCAGCATGAGGCCCTGTGTGGTCGTAGAAATGAGCTGCAAATCAGCTCTGAGCCCTCTAGCAAGCAAACAGTATTGACTCATGATCAGTTAAAGAGCATCTACCTAAAGGACCTGAGTGAGAGGGAAGTCTCATCTCATAGACAGGGCCATTTCCCACAACTTCCCCCTCCTGCCCCGGGGTGTGAGGCCTGCTGCAGGGTAAGAAAAGCCGTTGGTTCTAAGAGCAGGTTGTGGTACTTAGCCCTCAGAGGTCTGGCTTGATCCACAGATCAAATTTAGACTCTGAGGAATGGACGCTGATCACTTAGTTTAAGGGCCAAACATCTAAGGGAAAGATTAATCTTTTAAAAATAAGTGAAAGTCAAGCATAACATTAAGCCAAAAAAAAAAAAAAAAAGCCTGGACTGTATGATTCTTTGTGTGTAAAGTGCAAACACAGACAAAGCAAATCTATGGTGTTAGAAGAGTGGTTTCCCAACTGGTTTGCAAGGCAGAAATAGAGACACACATGTAGAGAATAAACATATGGACACCAAGGGGGGAAAGCGGGGGTGGGGGGATGAATTGGGATTGACATGTACACACTAATATGTATAAAATAGATAACTAATAAGAACCTGCTGTACAAATAAATAAATAAATAAAATACTCCTATAGTAAAAAAAAAAAAAAAAAAAAAAAAGTAGTTTCCTTTTGGGATCAGCGGTGACCAAAAGGGAACAGAACACGGCTTCTGGGGTCTGGAAATGTTCCATTTCTTGATCTGGGTGCTGGGTGCACTTTTCTGCACATATGTTATAGTTCAATTTTTTTTTAAGAATTTTATTTAATTTTATTTATTTATTTATTTATTTTTGGCTGCGTTGGGTCTTCGTTGCTGTGCACGGGCTTTCCCTAGTTGTGGCAAGCGGGGGCTACTCTTCGTTGTGGTGTGCGGGCTTCTCATTGCGGTGGCTTCTCTTGTTGTGGAGAACGGGCGCTAGGCACGCGGGCTTCAGTAGTTGTGGCGCGCGGGCTCTAGAGCGCAGGCTCAGTACTTGCGGTGAACGGGCTTAGTTGCTCCATGGCATGTGGGATCTTCCCGGACCAGGGTTCGAACCCATGTCTCCTGCGTTAGCAGGTTCTTAACCACTGTGCCACCAGGAAAGTCCCTAGTTCAGTTTTTTTATTTTTATTTTTTTTAGCTTAATGGCAGATCCGTTTGTAGAATGACCTATCTGGGCACCAACCCACTCTTCCAGGCTCATGCCTCCCTGACCCATCCCTTTCTCTAACTACTCCTGTCTACCCCCTGTGCCTTTGGAAACCACTGGGTAGAACTTGGGGGTCAGGCAGGCGGCCTAGGAGCCTGCCCTGTGAGCCACAGGTGAGGTACATCACCCCGACACATCTCAGTTTCCTCATCTGTGGACAGAAGGTTAATAATGTCTCCTTGACAGGGCTGTGAGGATTAAAAGCACTAGCAAGTATGAAATGTCTAGGATTGCAGGTGGCACATAGAAAGAAAGCACTCAGAAAAAAGATAGCAATACATTTTGCTGTGGACCTAAAACTGCTCTAAAAGATAAAGTTTATTGATTAAAAAAATTAAAAGCAGGACTTCCCTGGTGGAGCAGTGGTTAGGAATCCGCCTGCCAATGCAGGGGACACGGGTTCGAGCCCTGGTCCAGGAAGATCCCACATGCCACAGAGCAACTAAGCCCATGCGCCACAACTACTGAGCCTGCATGCCTAGAACCCGTGCTCTGCAACAAGAGAAGCCACCACAATGAGAAGCCCGTCGACACAACTAGAGAAAGCCCACGTGCAGCAACGAAGACCCAACGCAGCCAAAAATAAAAATTAATTAATACAAAAATTAAAAGCAATTGTTATGATTTCATTCTGCCTTGTATCAGTTAATTTCCAATTGGAAGATTTTCCTCTTACCTAGTTCTAGAAGGGACCTGGTGGCCACTTAGAAATATGCAAACAACAGTTGCCAGGAAAATCTGCTAAAAATAAGAACAAATGAGGATGGGAAAGTAAAAGAGCCAAGAGTAGTACGTGTCATGAAGATGTAGCTCACAAGACATTGGCCACGAATTGGATCCCAGGCTTTGCAGCAGCCACTTACACCATTTCAATTGTCCTGCCAAAGCCCCCTGATTTCTAGGGATAAGAGCAGAAAGACAGTGTTCAAGGGTCCCTGAAGAAGCCACTGCAGTCCAGTGAGCCGCATCCTCACGGTGCCCACAACATGGGTGGAAGGCGGGGCCTGAAGCATCATCCAGGGAACAAAGAGATGGGGGCAGGGGCACAGTGTGGTTCAGTGAAGGTGTAACCCGCTCCCTGCCACACTCGGGATTTGAGAGCATCAGGAAGCATGATTGGGAGGTCAGAAGTTGCAGGTAGGCCTCCAAATACTGTTCCTTGGAGCAGAGCTTTCGATGAAATTGGGCAGAAATGAGGGTAAGGATGTTCTCCGTGCCGGGCGTCTGGTGTGTGCACCTCTTCTGTTTTGTCGCTTGGCAGCCAGGCTGGGCGTGGGGCAGACATCCCTCTGTGGATCTGGAAGAGCAGTCCGTAGTAACGGAAGTAGAGGTAGTAGCAGTCATCGTAGGGTAGTAGTGATGGTAAACACTTCACAGCTTGCTGCGTGTCAGGCTCGGTGCCGTAAGCTTTATGGACGTTATGTCGTTCAGAGCAACCCTGTAAGGTAGACACTTGTGTTATCCCCTTTTACAGATAAGCAAACCAAGATCGAAGCTCAAATAACTTGCCTGAGATCGAATGGCTAGTGAGATGAAGAGGGCCCTCCCACCATCCCTCAGAGATAAGCCAGGGGAGGGCCTGAGGGCAGGGCCCTCCTGCTCAGAAAGTCTGACACTGATGTGTGGGGGTTCCAGCTGGCTGATTAGTCCAACATTTCTCCTTCCTGTTAGGAAGCTCCTAGAAGGCAGGGGCTGTGTGTGACCTGTCCCTCCATTCCCTAGTGCATGGCCTGGAGCTGGGGTCCCAGTAACTACGGGGTGCTGGACCTGATTCAGTTTTCCTAACAGGTTGTGGTCCCTCCCGGCGTGACAAATTCCTCTTTTCAAGTGACGTCTCAAAATGTTGGACAAGTTACCACTTATCTGCACGGAAATCACTCCAACCAGACCAGGTAGGCCGGCCTCCGCCCACGTGGGCCCTAAATGATGAGAAGGGGGATGGTGCTGGCACGTGGGGTTTCCTCCAGAAGTCCAGCCCCAGCTCATCCCGGTCCCCACATTCTCTCCAGCCCAAGGATACGCTTCTCCGTGATCCACAGCAATGTCGTCAGCATCATAAACCAGGTGATCGGCTGGATCTACTTTGTGGCCTGGTCCATCTCCTTCTACCCGCAGGTGATCACCAACTGGAGGCGGAAAAGGTAACCTATGGAGCTTCACGTGCAGCTTCACCTGGGTCCAGTAGGACGGGCATTCCAACGAGGCTGTGGGCAGCCTGGGTTCTGACTTACCCCTCTGCTCTTCTTTCTTCCTGTCCTCTCTTAAAAGTGGTCTGATGTGAAAGTTCTAAGCGCCTGTGTAGGACTTGCAGTGCTGGGCATTTGGTCTCTTGTGCAATTCAGCCCCTCCCTGCAAAAGCAACAAAATGGGGCTTCTCGGTTGAAGCGGAGAAGGGGCTGGGTGGGAGGAGCCCACCTGAATCTGCTGTGCTCCTGGTCCACGCAGCCCTGGAGGAATTTGTGTCAAGTTGTGCCCCAGTGCAGGAGTTGGATCCTTCGGCCTCGGAGACGAAAGCTGGCCCACCTTGATTTTAAAGACAAGGGCCCAGGCTTCATGCACCAAGGACACCTAGGCCACCAAGGAACGCGGGCCTCTGAGGGGCTGCTGAGCTGGGAACCAGGGAGGGAGGCGCTTCCTCTCTGCAGGAAGCCTCCAGACAATCCCAGGAGGGTGGGGTTCGGTGGCATTGGGGGTGGCATGGAAAGGGACCTGAGGACTGTGCGCTCCTTGAGGGAGCCAGGCCCTCCTTCCTGTGTGCTGGGAGCTCTGTCCCCTCCAGCCCCCGGCGGCCCCCAGTCTCACCCCCTGCTCTGCTTTGTCTCCCCGTCCCCCCGCCCCCTCCTCAGTGTCGTGGGTCTGAGCTTTGACTTCGTGGCCCTGAACCTGATGGGCTTCGTGGCCTACAGCGTGTTCAACATCGGCCTCCTCTGGGTGCCCTCCATCAAGGTACGGCCCTGCTCGCCCCCGGAACCCAGGCAGAGCTGTCCGGTGGTCTGGCCACCCCTCACCCCCCAGCTTCTCCCCACTCCCAAACAGGAGCAGTTTCTCCTCAAATACCCCAATGGCGTGAACCCCGTGGACAGTAATGACGTCTTCTTCAGCCTGCACGCGGTCGCCCTCACCCTGGTTATCATGGTGCAGTGCTTCCTGTACGAGGTGAGCAGTGACCCTGGCACCCGCCGCAGCCTGCGCTGCCCAGGCCAACACCCAGCAGCACGTGCTGCCCATACCTGCCGTTTCACAGGAGACATGGAAACCCCCAGAAGGGAAATGTGTCCGTTCACTCACATCTGCTGGCCTATTATCCAGACCCCATGCTGGGCACAGGGAACACCCCGTAAGCCCAAGTCCTCAGGCCGCCCCAGGTCTGGGGTGAGGGACACAGAGGGAGGCAGTGATGACCCAGCAGGCTGAGAGCTGAGCGGGCAGGGAGAGCACAGGCAGCTCGTGGGCCCCACGACTCAGCCAGGGAGGAGGGGGAAAGAGGGCACTGAGTTGTGGTCTGTGGGATGAATGAAGTTCCCATGGCGATGGGGAAGAGGGCCAGGTGGGGCACCCCAGCCGGCGGACAGAACCGTGAAGGCCAGGGAGCAGCGAGGGGGACCGTGAGCAGGTGGGGGTGGCCAGGGTGGCAGTGGAGGGAGCAGGAGAGGTCCTGGGGGGCTCTGGGGGCCGGGCTGAGGAGCCCGGGCCCAGCTGTGTTGCTGGAGGGCCGTCTGCTGTCTCAGCAGGGAAGGACGTCGTTCGTTAGTGCGTATTTCAGGGCATCGCTGATGCTACCGTTTCCTTTCACTTCCCTGTGGGTGCACCACTTCCCCTGGGGAGTTCTCTTCCCACACACCAGGCCAGCCAGAGCTGCTTGGCCCCCACCTTCACGAATCTTCTAGGTTTTCTTACCCTTTGCTGAGAAGGTTAGATGAGGGAGGGTTGCTTTTGGGAAAGAGATTCCAGAGCCAATCAGGCTCCCTCGGGTCGTGGAAGGAGCCTGGGCCGAGATGAGGTGCCAGGCCTCCAGCGTGATGGGGGCCATGTCCCCAGCACCCTTCACTCCTGGTGGGCTCTGAGGGACCCCGCTCTGCAACATGGGAACAAGAAGCAAACGGGCTCTTCAAGTCCAAGAGGATGGAACCAGAGACCCTGATAGTGACAAGGTGTGGTTGGTGCTGGGCTCTCTGCACCCCACCCACCCCTTCCCCTTCCCCGTCTCATCCTCAGCGAGGCAACCAGCGGGTGTCCTGGCTGGCCATCAGCTTCCTCGTGCTCTCCTGGCTCTTCACACTCATCGCCCTGATCATGGCCGCGGTCAGGGCCACCACGTGGCTGCAGTTTCTCTTCTGCTTCTCCTACATCAAGCTGGCGGTGACGCTGGTCAAGTATTTTCCACAGGTACCTCCAGGGTCTGCCCGCCTTTTCCACAGGTACCACCAGGGTCTGGCCGTTAGCATGAGAGGGGTGAGACACAGACCCTGGACCCGGCTCCCTTGGGGCAGCTTCTGGCCGGGGTGAGATGTGGATGGAAAGCTACAGGGAGGAGGCCGGCAAGCCCAGCAGGAGTAGGGCCTCACAGAAAACCGGCTGTGACCACTACCTGCTCTTCCCAGGGGCTGGGAATCCCACAGGGAAGTCAGTGGCCGCTTCTCTGACTCACACTCAGCTCTGAGAGTCAAGGGTCGTGCAGGTCACTCCCATCTCTCTCCAGCCCCACCTTTCTAATGACTTAAGCTTTGCCCCCCACCCTACCACTGCCACCCGTTACCACCAACTGATGACCCTGACGAGCCACAGCAGGAAGATGAGGTGGGAGGGGGGAGCCCACCACCATTCAGGGTCCTCGTTGTGAGCCCTCAGCACCCTCCCTCGAGTACTCAAACAGTCCTATTCAGAGCTGGGTCAGACACAGCTTAATAGTCAAACACAGCTTGCCCCGCAGGCGGAATGGCCCGGGAGAGGGTCAGGTGTAGAAGAACTGCCAACTGCAGGCTGCATCTAGGCCCTCACGTTTAACTCGCCTTCCCAGTACAGGGAACCTTGTGTTGCATGGGCCCAGGAAGGAGAGCATTTTGGCCAGAGTCAGGGCCAGTACTCTGGAGGGCAGGGAGACAGAGCCATCCGCTTAAGGATGAGCAGGACTCGGTTCTGTGGACAAGAGAGAAGGGGCGCCCCAGGCCGGGGCAGCCTGCACAAAGGCACAGGCAGAGAAGACCTTGCCGGCCGAGCACTGTGCAGCCAGGAAGGCGGGGCCAGGTCCCGGGGTGCTTAGGAAGGCGGCTTCAGAGTCGGGGGGAGGCTTTGGGGGAAGTGGGGCCTCAGTCCCTGAGCGTGGGAAGCTCGGGCCTGGGAAACCTGGGAGGCAGGAGCCCCAGTTTGAGATGTTTGGAACCTTCCAGGACTGGAGAGGTGGCAGCAAATACAGAAGAGGGTGGGAGAGGGCAAAGAAGGGGAACTGACAGGTGGCTGGCTAACTGGGAGAAGACCACTACAGAGGCCAAGCCGTCCCCCTGGGTGGTGGGAAGGGAGGTCAACGGTCAGAGAAGCCCAGAGGGCGCTGGCAGCAGGAAGAGGGGCGATGTGCAAGTGGGCTGGACCTGGGAAGCCCGAGGTGGAGGCCCCAGAGCCCAACCAGGGCTGAGGAGGGAGTTAAGTCCACTCTGCAGATGGGGAGACTAAGGCTGGGAGAACTCAAGTAACTCTCCCAGGGTAACATAGCTCCTCCGATGGTGGAGCTGGGATTCCAAACCAGGCCATCGGACTCCCAGGCCATGTTCATAAGCACAACATGAATTCAGTCCAGGCTGAGTTTGGGGAGATTCTCCATTTGAAGGTGAGTAGAAAACTCAGAGTTGCTGGAAAGCCAGGATAGGGAGGGCTGAAGAGGATGGAGGGCAGCAGCTCCCCATCCCTCTGCCGGGGTTGGGAGGTGCGAGGGAAGGAGGAGGAGGGCTCTGCCGAGCACGCAGATGCGACCCCAGGACCCGCCCAGACCGTGCCTTCAGCCACCCCAGGACCCGCCCAGACCGTGCCCTCAGCCACCCCAGGACCCGCCCAGACCATGCCCTCAGCCGAGGCTTGTCGGAGCCCAGAGGTCATTCGCTGTGTTTTTGGAGCTGAGGTCCAAGCGCATGAGTGGGAGGAATGAGAGCCGCTCTTGTTTGGAGTGGTGGTCACGAGGTGCAGGAGGCCGCCACTCAGCCCCCTCACCGCCCTCCGTCTGTCTGGCCCAGGCCTACTTGAACTTTTACTACAAAAGCACCGAGGGCTGGAGCATTGGCAACGTGCTTCTGGACTTCACTGGGGGCAGCTTCAGCCTCCTGCAGATGTCCCTCCAGTCCTACAACAACGGTGAGTCAGCCGGCAGGCCCGCCCACTTGGCGGGCTAGAGGCACAGGGCGGGGCCGGGCTTCCCGGAAACCACCCCTCCCCGACTCGGGGAATCCTAGCCAGTCCCAGCCCCCAAGGTGAGGCTCACCTCGGGGCTTTGGCAGCTAGAGGATTTGTGGTTTCCTGGGCCGATGAGCACCCCCGTCCCCCCGCAGCCCCACGTGCTCCAGCTGCTTCAGGAGCTGCCAACCTAAAATCAAAACCAATCCCATCCCTTCTGGCTGCTAACAGACCAGTGGACGCTGATCTTTGGAGACCCGACCAAGTTTGGCCTCGGCATCTTCTCCATCTTCTTCGATGTTGTCTTCTTCATCCAGCATTTCTGCTTGTACAGAAAGAAACCAGGGTATGACCAGCTGAACTAGCTCCTAGGGACCCAGCGGAAACAGCCCAGGCCCTGGGCCCTGGTGGGCAAGTTTCCACCAGGAAGGCTGAAGAAGCCGTCTGGAGTGGCGGGCTGGCTCCATGTGGAGAAGCGCTCTCTTCCTCAGGGCCAAACTCCTTAAACTTGAACCAGCCTGCCTTCGTCCAGGACTCTTCCAGGCCAGGGAGGAACCTACCTCTGGGATAGGCACCTGACTGTGTGCGGAGATTAACAGCCAGGCCACTGGCGGCCCCTCCCAGACTCCCCAGAGGTCTCAGCCCCTCCTAGGCCTTGCTGGCCAGGCATCTGGCCCTCCTGCATCTTGATGCTGCATCTCTATTTCCTTCAAGGCTTCGGGCAGCACACAGGGCTTCTGGCAGCCGTCCCAGGCAGGATTGAGCACTGAGCTTGGAGCCAAAGGCCTCGCCCCAAGCAACCAGTGTTTCTGGGAGCAGCGTGAAGGACTGACCTTGCAGCTGGGAGAGCCAAGGGCGCTTTGCTGCCACTGCTGTGTTCAGAGACCAAGCAGCCAGGTGCCGTGGCCAATAGACCCAAGTTGCTGGTGCTGGTGGCAGGGGGACTAGGACTTTGGGGTTAGGCCTTGGGGTCCCTCCTCTGAAGGCTGCATTCTCTGAGCGCTCACTGTCCTGACACTCATTCTACGTAAATCCACTTCCACGACTGCAATCACAGGTGGCCCAGGCCAGGCTCTGGTAAAGAAACAGTATTTCTGAGCCTTGAGGTACCCAACAGGTTGGTTCAGAACCCGGCTCACATCCAACACTCTCTGGATCCTTATCACACTAACGACCCTTTTGGATTTTTCATAGGGATGTTCTGGAAGTGAGTGGCTTACTTTCTTCTGCTTCTGCCTATCTCCACTTACCCATAGTCAGGCCCCAAGCCCCTCCAACTGCTCCTTACCCTCCGTCTGGAGTACAGGACACACACACACACCAGTCTGTGCCTTAGATGCCTGTTAGACTTGCCAGGTGGTGAAAACAGCTCCCCTAATGGGGAGGGCAGGCCCCCTTCCCTCACTTTCCCCAGACCCCTACCTGAGACTCACCAATTTGTGGCTGTTCAGGAGCCTCAGATAAGGACTTAAGACCACCTCACACAATCCTCGTGGGCCCAACCTGATCCCAAAGCCCCTCCTTTCCCACACCAAGCAGTTGTCCTTCCTTTGGAGGAGGGGAGGGGAGGGTCCCAGGACGTGCCTTGTACATGCCATGAGCTTGTCAATCCACTGTCATAGTTAACCACGAGATCAACATGAGGGGCCTCTGTCCTTAATTAAACCTGATTCATTTCCTTTGCACACTGAGCATTTGCCAGATGCAGGAGGCAGGGCTGTTGGCTTCAGAACCAAGTCCTTGGGGCTTAGGGAGACAGCCTCAGTCACTCGTGTAAGGAAATGCGTGGGATTTCGAAGTTCGCTGATTCCAAGGTGGCTGTGTGCCGACCCGGCATTTCATCAGGGGAGCTCTGTTGGGTGGCACAAGATGCCTACCTGCTCAGGGCCAGGTAGGTCCCACAGGGACCCTGTCTGTGTTACCAAGGGCATGGCACTCAGGCTGTGGTTGTGAGCACGGGTTGGATGAGGTCTTTAAGGGCACGTGGGGGAAGGGTGGGGGAGGAAGTCTTCCAGATCCTCTAGCCAGGTATAAGTATCAAAAAACTTAGGATCTTGTTTCCCTAAAGCAGAAAACTGCAGCTTGACCAAGCCCACACGCCTGTTTTATTTGGGCCACCCAGTCTGTGATTGGGTACCACACTTTAAATATGGGAGATTGCAAAAATTTGCCTTGGCAGTGCTAGGTGGGTCCATGAGTGGCAACAATTCCCAGAGCTGGTAATGCAGCCAGTGCTGGGCCAAGCAAAGGCCTCAGTGCTCCCCAGCTCACCCCCATTTCCTCAGATCACAGCCCCTGGAAACACTTGGGGCTGCATCCCTGGCTGTGCTAAACTGAATGCTCTTAAGAGTCTTAGCCGGTGGATGTTCTCCCTTGGTGTCCATGAGGTCCCTCCCCAATAGGAGCTGAGGCTAGGTTACGCGAGGGAAGTTGGGGGTTCCTGGCCCAGCTCCAGTGAAAGTACTCCCAGACATTCCCACGGGGGCGGCCCTGGTCAAGCACAGCATCAGTGGCCTTGGGGTTAGTTGGGCTTTGTCCAGAGCAGCAGGGGCCAAGTCAGCCAGCCTTACAACCAAAGCTCTCTCACAATTCACCCCCAAATATCCCTACCTCATGTCTCAGCAAAGACCTCTGATGAATGAATTCCAGCACTGTTTATTGGGCACAAGACGTGGGGTGGCTTCCTACTGCCCCATTTCCACAGTAACCAAAGCAAGGCTGGTTCCCTTGCTAAGAGTAATCCCCAGATGTGAATTAGCCGAATTCGACAGTTGAACTGGCATCTTCAAAGAGTAAGATAAGAACGCTTTGTATCAAAGTTGTGATTAAAAAAATACAAAGGTTAAACCCAAAGGCATAGAGGAAAATGGGAATCCTGAGAACTGCCCTGAAGTGTCAGCCTCAAACCTCATCTGAATCCTGTAAGCAGGTGAACCCTGGGGAGGCCCGTACCCCCTTGCGGGGGCGGTAGTGCAACGGGGTGAACTGCGAGCCTGCCTGGCTTCCATCCGGACAAACTTTCGTAGCGTCTCTGGCAGTGAGTCGAGTCCCCGCTGGGAAACACAGGGAAAAGCATGGGGCACAGGCACTGCGGAGCGAAGACACGGGGGCAGTGCCCAGCCCTGCGTTTCCCAGCTATATGGTGCTCTCAGGAAGGGGGGGGCCCCTGCTTGCCTGCTGTGGCCCAGCAGCAGGGTCTGGGGGCCAAGCCTTGGTCACAGATTGGGGACTGACTCCAACTCGGCTCCAGGCCCTTGTTTCCAGTCCTCAGTGTCCAAGGGAGAGAGCTGGTCCCAGAGCTTTGGGCCCGTGGTGGGAGAGGGGAAGGCAGGTCAGACCTCTGGGACCAGCTCTTGCCCTTCTAGGCGGGGGCCCAGCAACGAGCAGAAGCCAGGACGAGGGGCAGAGCGTGGAAGTGGTGTCGCCGTACAAAGGGCGGGCAGGCACGAGTCGGGGGCCCTGGCGGCTGCTAGGACAGCATGGACTGCTGCACGGCCTTCTGCAGCGACTGCCGCGTCACCAGCAGACGCACCACCTCCTCCGAGCGCTTGGTGAGCCGCTTCCGGGCCTGGTCGTGTGTGACCATGGTCATGTCCCAGCCGTTCACCTGGCCCAGGGAGAGAACACAGCCCCCCTCAGCTCGCTGCCTTCTGGGATCTGAAAGTTGGACGGGCTTTGGGAGGCCTGGGTCTCGCAAGCTGGGGATGCCAAGCACCACCTCACGCACACACAGCGGAGAGCCAGCTTCCTCTGGGGGCGACGCCAGTATGGGCTCCAAAACGACTTCGGTTATTCTCCCAGGTGCCCAGGGAGGCAGGCAGGGGCAGCCCCACCACCCCCAAGTGCTTTAGACCCTCTGGCCCAAACCTTGTTTTTCTTCCTTTGGGACATCTGTTACCTGCATGATCTTGTCCCCAATCTGCAGCCCAGCAATTTCCGCAGGGCCTCCTTCGGATACCCGTGTGACGTAAATGCCCTGGAAACAGACAGCCCAAGTCAAGCACTGGGTTCACTGGACTGGCCTCTTATCCACAGAGCAAAGTCCAGCATGGCATACTCCTAGCCGTCTGTCTGTCCCGCACCCAGTATCCCCCAGCACAAGCTGTGTTGAACAGCCAAGGGGGAAGTAGAGTAGCCCCATGGAAGCTACAGCCCCTGCTGCTAGCCTCCTGGGCTGTGTCTGAGTAGGCCTTCCTAGTGCTGGGATGGCTGGGAGGCCCACCCCTACTTATTCGCACCAGATCATTTCTTGGACCTTAGAGAGGACCGTTTGAGAGAGAGGAGGTCTGCTCCTTCCACAAAGGCCCAGGAAGCAGAGACCCACCATCTCAGGCCTCTGTGCCCCACAGAGAGGTCCCCAGACCCTAGTCCTCCTTACCTTGTCCGTCTTATCTTCTGAGAAAGGATTCTGGGAGGGATCCTGGTCAATTCCACCTCCAATGCTGAAGCCCAGGATTAAGTTCTCACCTTGACGCAACTTGTGAATTTCAACTCTTTGCTGGCAAAGATAAAAAGCGAGTTGGGGATGAGTGGGTATGGAGAGCAAATGTGTGGTCTGTGTCCCCCGCAGCAGCCTCAGGCGGCTGGGTAGGCTCAGAGCCATGCCACGGGGATGGGGCCCAGGGCCTCCTGCAGGAATCCAGCTGGTCACCAGCCTGGGAGGCTGGGGGGTTGAGACTCATAACTCAGCCACATCAACGCACCCACACAACCCTCAGTCCCAACCTCTCCCAGCTTCCTCTGTCTCAGGCACCAGCCTTCTCAACACATGCTAAGCCCCTCCTGGCCCAAGAGCCAGGGTGCTTTGGCTGCTCTGAAGGAGGGCCTTTGTCCCAGGTGAGGGACCACACAGGGCAGGAGAGGTCAGGCCCTGAAAAAAAATGCAGGCACACTGCTGAGGCAGCTCAGATTGCTGAGCCGGCCCTGTCAGGGCAAGCCCAGAGATGCTCGGGAAAAGCAGAGATCAAACTTGCACAGAAAGGAGGAAGGGCTGTCATGGCCAAAGGAACAGGAGCAGAGGCTTGAAGGTGCTATGGATACATATCCATGAGACTGGAGTGTACAGCACAGGACCCGAACTGGGAGGTGAGATGAGGCTGAGCCCAGGTCAGGAAGGCCGGGGAGTGCAGGCCCAGGAGACTGGCCCAGAGGGAGGGGGCGTCTCCCTAAGCCCCAGGCCCTGCTCTTGTGCAGTGGAGGAGGTGGAGGAGGGGCCTAGGGCTCTCCCACCATACTCTGAGGTTGCGGTCCCCATCTGTGCCAAGCTCCTTTCAAAGCCCTCAGCAGCCACCCTCCAGTCACCAGATGCTGGGAGCCAGACCGATTGCCCCACCCCGAAAGTTGACAGTTTTAACAGAAGAAAAACACAAAGCAAACGGTGACTTGATCTGGACTTGAGGGGCTTCACAAAGGAGCACCAGGCATTGGGCTGACCAGGATTTTGGCCACCTGACCTTGATGCTAGGCCCACTGGAGCTCTCAGAAATTGGGGAGTAGGGCTGGGGTCGGGCCTGATGGTAGATCACGGTCAGGTGTGATGCTAGAATGACCACTCAGGCAGTCGGTAGGGGAACAGATGTCTCACAGAGGTGGGATGTGGAGGCCAGGGGACATGAGCTACTTAGGAAGTGAGATCAACAGACTCCAGGCTGTTCATGGCCGAAAGGAGCCAAGGCGAGCTCCTGGCTGGCCACCTGGCCTGGCTGAACACAACCATCTCCCAGATGGGGACCCGAGAGGAGAAGGAGCATGTTGAGCTGGAGAGCCAGGAGCCATCCAGGCAGGTGTTCAGAAGGTAGACCGGTCTATGGAGCCAGAGTTCAGAGGAGAGGCCAAAATAGTTTTAACATTCTCAAAATGTTAACTACATGGGAGAGGGCACAGGGTAGGGAGGAGCGCCTCTTCCACCCCCATCCCCAATCCAAGACACAAGAGGGAGAGGCCAGACCCCACCCACCGTATTCAGACATGTTCCTAGTGTGAGAAGAATTGGAAGGTCATGGTCCTAGAGTTTTGAGGAAGGCCCAGGGACCAGTCATGACCTGCAGTAAGGGGGTTGCGGGAAGCGTGACACCTGAGGCCCACTGGACCTAGGTCCTCATGCGCAAACGTGTGCGCTCCTCCAGGCCTGCCTCTGCCTCCTCTGACACACACCTTTGCGCACCTTTGACTCACCCTTAAGATCAGAAAGAAGTACAGGCTCTAGGACTGGGAGACAAGGCCCTGTCACTGACTTGCTGGGTGAGGTCAGGCAGGTTACTACCCCTCTCTGGTTCCCCACCTGCACCCCTTTTTTCCAGCTAAGGAGCAAACCTGACCCCTTCTCTCTGGGGCAGCTAGAGAGCTGGAGAAGGCAGGCTGGTGCAGCCAGGGTGAAGCTGAAGACAGCTGTCAGCAGGTCCAACAATGTCTCCTCCTAGCCCAGGCCTGAGCTGGTGCTCTAAGCTGACCCTCACGTGTCAGCTTTATCAGTGGCTCCCTGGTCACACCACCTGACTGCAGGAGTCCCCAACACGCCCATCTGAGATACTGCAGCCAGTCCCAGGGCCCCAGGACTGGGACTTCCACCTGACCCGTGCCCTGTCCAGCAGGCATTTCTTCTCAGAGACCTGGCTCCTTCCTGAGGGCTTCTTCACACGACTGAGCATGACCAGACTTCTCTCTGGGACTCAATTTCCCCACCTCAGCCACAGAGTGGGCCTCCAGGCCCCATCCAGCTGTGGCATTGGCATCTGGGTCTAATGTCCCAGCCTCCCTTTGCCTGTTCTAATAGCACTTGGCACCCAAGACCAGCCAAGGGAGGAGACAGGGGCCTGAGCTGACCCCAAAGGGTCTCCTCAGGCCCCAAGTGCCAGGTAGGGGACCTGGACTTTGCCCCAAGGGCTGGGGTTCCAGGGAACGTTCGGAGCAGGATCGAACCAGTTGTATGAGGCTTCACTCTGGACCGGGGGGCGATGGGTCCGAGAAGGAAAGGCTGCAGGGGAGGGGGGAGGGGCTGCTATGTTGGCCCCGACCACCTCCACCCCGCAAGTCTCCCTCTGGGCGGCGGCGCCGGCTGGAGCGGAGGAAGCACTTCCTCATTCCAGAGGCTGCGACTCATGGACGTCGGGGCCGGCGCCCGCCACCCGCGGCTGCCCGGCTGGGGACACAGATCCGGGAAGTGGGCGCTTTCCCAGACTCCCACAGCAGGGGCCTTTCTCCTCAATCTTCCCTGCCCCGGCCGGCTGAGAGGAGCCCAACGCGGCGGCGTTGGTGCGCGGGGTCTGGCCTCGATCCCGGCTCCTCAGGAGGCGCTTGGGTCCCAGCCATCTCTGTTGCATGGCTGGGGAAGACCGCGGCTCCGCTCCGGCAGAGCGGGAACCGGAGCTCTGGCTGCGAGTTTGCAGGAGACCCGGGCTCGACGCTTTGTCAACGTGTTTGGGGTGTCAGTTTACCTATCTGCAAAGTGGGGTCAAGCCAAGACGAGGAGGAGCCCGCGCGAGACCACTCACCACCACGGCGGTGACCGGCTGGCCCGGGACGTAGGACATCTCGACCCCAATCTGGTAACCAAGCACCGCTCAGTGAAGCCCGCAGCGAAAATCCCCAAGGCCTCGCCCTCTCTGGTTAACAAAGGCCGCCCAGCCCGGCCCGCCCCCTCATGAATAGTTAACGACGCTCCAGCCAATCAACGACCGGAGCGCTCTCGGGCTTTCGGAAGTCCCAGCGCGCGCATAGAAAAGCAGAGAGAGGGGTGGAGCGTGCTCGGGGCACCCGCGGCGCATGCGCCAGAGGGCGGGTGCGAGCTCCTGGCGACTGCGCAGGCTGGGCCGTCCCAGCATCCTCCAGTGCAAGATGGCGCCGCGGGAATCCCTACCACAGGCTGTCTGAGGGAGCGTCGAGCTACTGCGTCTGCCGCCGGGTTCCAGGTAACTGGGCGAGTCTGGGCGGGAAATGCAGATGTGCCGCCGGCAACCCCGAGTCCTCAGCCTTTTCAGCGTCTTTCGAAGGTCCGAGACTGAGGGGTGCGAGGTCTCCGCAGCCCCAGGGGGAGGGGCGGCGCGAACCCAACTCGCCACGCTCCGGGCGCCACCTGTAACTTGGTTCTTTCCGCAGCCCCGCGTTGCTCCACGAGAAAGCAGAGGCCGAGCCCGGGCGGGTGCGATGGCCGCTGTGGTGGCCAAGCGGGAGGGGCCGCCGTTCATCAGCGAGGCCGCTGTGCGGGGCAACGCCGCCGTCCTGGATTACTGCCGGACCTCGGTGTCGGCGCTGTCAGGGGCCACGGCCGGCATCCTCGGCCTCACCGGCCTCTACGGCTTCATCTTCTACCTGCTCGCCTCCATCCTGCTCTCCCTGCTCTTAATTCTCAAGGCGGGAAGGAGGTGGAACAAATATTTTAAGTCCCGAAGACCTCTCTTTACAGGAGGTCTCATCGGAGGCCTCTTCACCTACGTCCTGTTCTGGACATTCCTCTACGGCATGGTGCACGTCTACTGAAACGTGGGCAGGGATGACTTTTTTAAAAAAAAAAAAAAACAGATTGGGAGGACTGTTGCCAGAAATTAACACCAGGTAGACTTACCTAGTTTTTAAATTGTTGGAGTCGCCGCTTGTCCTGTAACGTTATAAATAATTTATATCTTAAGACGAAGAGCCTGTACTGTTCTTCAGATTAAATGAAGCGTGAGACCCTTTGTGGAGTTTTTTTCCTACCTTAACGCGTACCCCCTGGCTGCCATAGGTGCAAAATCGCCCGGTATTGACTCCGGGAGAGCTGGGACTGCGCCTTAGTTTTCTGTCCTTTCCTTGCATTTACACATAGGCCCCTCAGAGAGGGGCCACTAGGGCCTGAATAAGGAGAGGACTTACCGTTAACATCCTGAGAACTAATAACAGTTAATATTTATTAAGTGTGCCTTGTATGCCAAGCATTGTACCTTGTACCTTTTACACTCGTTACTTCGTTAATTCTAGCAATGTCCTTATGGAGTAGATGTGATTATTATTCCCCATTGATGAACGAACCTGAGGCTCAGAGAGGCTAAATACCTCTGCCGGAGGAGGCACAGCTAGGAAGAGGCAGAGCCAGGATTCAAATGTAGGTCTCTTAATTGCTCTTACTGTATTGGCTGACTGTACCTTTTCAGAACCCAGCCTTCCCTCCCAACCACTACTCTCAAGGTATGAGTGGTGTCATTTCAGTTCCATTTCACCTAGTTAGAGCTAGCTGTTTCCAGTTTTTAAAAGCAAGCTCTTTTTTTCTAGACTCTGTCTAGTGAGAATTAAACAGACTGGATGATTAAGCTAATCTATGGGCTTGTCTAGAGTGTAAATGCTTCTGTCTATATGCTAATCCATGATCCCTCCCTGTCAGGAGGCTTATCTTAGAATAAAATGCATACATTTAATTGAGAAATAAATATTGCATTAGCGTTAAGTAAAGAACACGTTGCTTGTGGAATTTATAGTTTTAACTGGGAAGACCAGCATTACCTGATTTTACAAATAGTCAGATTATAAGAGCTATGAAGAGAGTACACGGGAGCCCCAAACCTAACCCAGGTTGCGGGGTAGCTTGCTTTTTTTTTTTTTTTTTTAATTTTATTATTTTTTTTATACAGCAGGTTCTTGTTAGTTATCCATTTTATACATATTAGTGTATATATGTCAATCCGAAACTCCCAGTTCATCCCACCACCACCACCACGACTACCCCTCTGCCGCTTTCCCCACTTGGTGTCCATACGTTTGTTCTCTACATCTGTGTCTCAATTTCTGCCCTGCAAACCGGTTCATCTGTACCATTTTTCTAGGTTCCACATATATGCGTTAATATAAGATATTTGTTTTTCTCTTTCTGACTTACTTCACTCTGTATGACAGTCTCTAGATTCATCCACGTCTCTACAAATGACCCAATTTTGTTCCTCTTTATGGCTGAGTAATATTCCATTGTATATATGTACCACATCTTCTTTATCCATTCGTCTGTCGATGGGCATTTAGGTTGCTTCCATGACCTGGCTATTGTAAATAGTGCTGCAATGAACATTGGGGTGCATGTGTCTTTTTGAATTATGATTTCTCTGGGTGTATGCCCAGTAGTGGGATTGCTGGGTCATATGGTAATTCTGTTTTTAGGTTTTTAAGGACCCTCCATACTGGTCTCCATAGTGGCTGTATCAATTTACATTCCCACCAACAGTGCAAGAGGGTTCCCTTCTGTCCACACCCTCTCCAGCATTTATTGTTTGTAGATTTTCTGATGATGCCCATTCTGACTGATGTGAAGTGATACCTCATTGTAGTTTTGATTTGCATTTCTCTAATAATTAGTGATGTTGAGCAGCTTTTCATGTGCTTCTTGGCCATCTGTATGTCTTCTTTGGAGAAATGTCTATTTAGATCTTCTGCCCATTTTTGGATTGGGTTGTTTGTTTTTTTAATATTGAGCTGCATGAGGTGTTTATATATTTTGGAGATTAATCCTTTGTCCGGTGATTCGTTTGCAAATATTTTCTCCCATTCTGAGGGTTGTCTTTTCATCTTGTTTGTAGTTTCCTTTGCTTTACAAAAGCTTTTAAGTTTCATTGGGTCCCGTTTGTTTATTTTTATTTTTATTTCCATTATTCTAGGAGGTGGGTCAAAAAAGATCTTGCCGTGATTTACGTCAAAGAGTGTTCTTCCTATGTTTTCCTCTAAGAGTTTTATAGTGTCCGGTCTTACATTTAGGTCTCGAATCCATTTTGAGTTTATTTTTGTGTATGGTGTTAGGGAGCGTTCTAATTTCATTCTTTTACATGTAGCTGTCCAGTTTTCCCAGCACCACTTATTGAAGAGACTGTCTTTTCTCTATTGTATATCCTTGCCTCCTTTGTCATAGATTAGTTGACCATAGGTGCGTGGGTTTGTCTCTGGGCTTTCTATCCTGTTCCATTGATCTATATTTCTGTTTTTGTGCCAGCACCATATTGTCTTGATTACTGTAGCTTTATAGTATAGTCTGAAGTCAGGGAGTCTGATTCCTCCAGCTGTTTTTTTCCCTCAAGACCCCTTTGGCTATTCGGGGAATTTTGTGTCTCCATTCAAATTTAAAGATTTTTTTGTTCTAGTTCTGCAAAAAATGCCATTGGTAATTTGATAGGGATTGCACTGAATCTGTAGATTGCTTTGGGTAGTATAGTCATTTTCACAATATTGATTCTTCCAATCCAAGAACATGGTATATCTCTCTATTTGTTTGTATCATCTTTAATTTCTTTCATCAGTGTCTTATACTTTTCTGCATACGGGTCTTTTGTCTCCCTAGGTAGGTTTATTCCTAGGTATTTTATTCTTTTTGTTGCGGTGGTAAATGGAAGTGTTTCCTTAATTTCTCTTTCAGATTTTTCATCATTGGTGTATAGGAGTACAAGAGATTTCTGTGTATTAATTTTGTATCCTGCAACTTTGCCAGATTCATTGATTAGCTCTAGTAGTTTTCTGGTGACATCTTTAGGATTCTCTATGTATAGTATCATGTCATCTGCAAACAGTGACAGTTTTACTTCTCCTTTTCCAATTTGTATTCCTTTTGTATTTTTTTCTTCTCTGATTGCCGTGGCTAGGACTTCCAAAACTATGTTGAATAATACTGGTGAGAGTGGACATCCTTGTCTTGTTCCTGATCTTAGAGGAAATGCTTTCAGTTTTTCACCATTGAGAATGATGTTTGCTGTGGGTTTGTCGTATATGGCCTTTATTATGTTGAGGTAGGTTCCCTCTGTGCCCACTTTCTGGAGAATTTTTATCATAAATGGGAATTGAATTTTGTCAAAAGCTTTTTCTGCGTCTATTGAGATTGTCATATGGTTTTTATTCTTCAATTTGTTAATATGGTGTATCACGTTGATTGATTTGTGTATCTTGAAGAATCCTTGCATCCCTGGGATAAATCCCACTTGATCATGGTGTATGATCCTTTTAATGTGTTGTTGGATTCTGTTTGCTAGTATTCTGTTGAGGATCTTTGCATCTATATTCATCAGTGAAATTGGTCTGTAATTTTCATTTTTTGTAGTATCTTTGTCTGGTTTTGGTATCAGGGTGATGGTGGCCTCATAGAATGAGTTTGGGAGTGTTCCTTCCTCTGCAATTTTTTGGAAGAGTTTGAGAAGGATGGGTGTTAGCTCTTCTTTGAATGTTTGATAGAATTCACCTGTGAAGCCATCTGGTTCTGGACTTTTGTTTGTTGGAGGATTTTTAATCACAGTTTCAATTTCATTCCTTGTGTTTGGTCTGTTCATATTTTCTATTTCTTCCTGGTTCAGTCTTGGAAGTTTATACCTTTCTAAGAATTTGTCCATTTCTTCCAGGTTGTCCATTTTATTGGCATAGAGTTGCTTGTAGTAGTCTCTTAGGATGCTTTGTATTTCTGCCATGTCTGTTGTAACTTCTCCTTTTTCATTTCTAATTTTATTGATTTGAGTACTCTCCCTCTTTTTCTTGATGAGTCTGGCTAATGGCTTATCAATTTTGTTTATCTTCTCAAAGAACCAGCTTTTAGTTTTATTGATCTTTGCTATTGTTTTCTTTGTTTCTATTTCATTTATTTCTGCTCTGGCCTTTATGACTTCTTTCCTTCTACTAACTTTGGGTTTTGTTTGTTCTTCTTCCTCTAGTTCCTTTAGGTGTAAGGTTAGATTGTTTATTTGAGATGTTTGTTGTTTCTTGAGGTAGGATTGTATTGCTATAAACTTCCCTCTTAAAACTGCTTTTGCTGCATCCCATAGGTTTTGGATCATTGTGTTTTCATTGTCTTCTGTCTCTAGGTATTTTTTGATCTCGTCTTTGATATCTTCAGTGATCTCTTGGTTATTTAGTAACGTATTGTTTAGCTTCCATGTGTTTGTGTTTTTTACGTTTTTTTTCCCTGTAATTGATTTCTAATCTCATAGCATTGTGGTCAGAAAAGATGTTTGATATGATTTCAATTTTCTTAAATTTACTGAGGCGTGATTTGTGACCCAAGATGTGATCTATCCTGGAGAATGTTTCGTGCACACTTGAGAAGAACGTGTAATCTGCTGTTTTTGGATGGAATGTCCTATAAATACCAATTAAATCTATCTGGTCTGTTGTGTCATTTGAAGCTTGTGTTTCCTTATTAATTTTCTGTTTGGATGATCTGTCCGTTGGTGTAAGTGAGGTGTTAAAGTCCCCCACTATTATCGTGTTACTGTCGATTTCCTCTTTTATAGCTGTTAGCAGCGGCCTTATGTATTGAGGTGCTCCTATGTTGGGTGCATGTATATTTATAATTGTTATATCTTCTTCTTGGATTGATCCCTTGATCATTATGTAGTGTCCTTCCTTGTCTCTTGTAACGTTCTTTATTTTAAAGTCTATTTTATCTGATATGAGTATTGCTACTCCAGCTTTCTTTTGATTTCCATTTGCATGGAATATCTTTTTCCATCCCCTCACTTTCAGTCTGTATGTGTCCCTAGGTCTGAAGTGGGTCTCTTGTAGACAGCATATATATGGGTCTTGTTTTTGTATCCATTCAGCGAGCCTGTATCTCTTGGTTGGAGCATCTAATCCATTCACGTTTAAGGTAATTATCGATATGTATGTTCCTATTATCATTTTCTTAATGGTTTTGGGTTTGTTTTTGTAGGTCCTTTTCTTCTCTTGTGTTTCCCACTTAGAGAAGTTCCTTTAGCATTTGTTGTAGAGCTGGTTTGGTGGTGCTGAATTCTCTTAGCTTTTGCTTGTCTGGAAAGCTTTTGATTTCTCCATTGAATCTGAATGCGATCCTTGCCGGGTAGATTAATCTTGGTTGTAGGTTCTTCCCTTTCATCACTTTAAATATGTCATGCCACTCCCTTCTGGCTTGTAGAGTTTCTGCTGAGAAATCAGCTGTTAACCTTATGGGAGTTCCCTTGTATGTTATTTGTCGTTTTTCCCTTGCTGCTTTCAATAATTTTTCTTTGTCTTTAATTTTTGCCAGTTTGATTACTATGTGTCCGGGCCTGTTTCTCCTTGGGTTCATCCTGTGTGGGACTCTCTGCACTTCCTGGACTTGGGTGGCTATTACCTTTCCCACGTTAGGGAAATTTTCGACTATAATCTCTTCAAATATTTTCTCTGGTCTTTCTCTCTCTCTTCTCCTTCTGGGACCCCTATAATATGAATGTTGCTGCATTTAATGTTGTCCCAGAGGTCTCTTAGGCTGTCTTCATTTCTTTTCATTCTTTTTTCTTTATTCTGTTCAGCAGCAGTGAATTCCACCATTCTGTCTTCCAGGTCACTTATCTGTTCTTCTGCCTCAGTTATTCTGCTATTGATTCCTTCTAGTGTATTTTTCATTTCAGTTATTGTATTGTTCATCTCTGTTTGTTCGTTCTTTAATTCTTCTAGGTCTTTGTTAAACATTTCTTGCAGCTTCTCGATCTTTGCCTCCATTCTTCTTCTGAGGTCCTGGATCATCTTCACTATCATTATTCTGAATTCTTTTTCTGGAAGGTTGCCTATCTCCACTTCATTTAGTTGTTTTTCTGGGGTTTTTTCTTGTTCCTTCATCTGGTACATAGACCTCTGCCTTTTCATCTTGTCTGTCTTTCTGTGAATGTGGTTTTTGTTCCACAGGCTGCAGGATTGTAGTTCTTGCTTCTGCTGTCTGCCCTCTGGTGGATGAGGCTATCTAAGAGGCTTGTGCAAGTTTCCTGATGGGAGGAACCTGTGGTGGGTAGAGCTGGCTGTTGCTCTGGTGGGCAGAGCTCAGTAAAACTTTAATCCTAATCCGCTTGTCTGCTGGTGGTTGGGGCTGGGTTCCCTCCCTGTTGGTTGTTTGGCCTGAGGCGACCCAACACTGGAGCCTACCCGCTCTTTGGTGGGGCTAATGGTGGACTCTGGGATGGCTCACGCCAAGGAGTACTTCCCAGAACTTCTGCTGCCAGTGACCTTGTCCTCACAGTGAGACACAGCCACCCCCCCACCCCGCCTCTGCAGGAGACCCTCCAACACTAGCAGGTAGGTCTGGTTCAGTCTCCTGTGGGGTCACTGCTCCTTCCCCTGTGTCCCGATGCGCACACTACTTTGTGTGTGCCCTCCAAGAGTGGAGTCTCTGTTTCCCCCAGTCCTGTCGAAGTCCTGCAATCAAATCGCGCAGGCCTTCAAAGTCTGATTCTCTAGGAATTCCTCCTCCCGTTGCTGGACATCAGGTTGGGAAGCCTGACGTAGGGCTCAGAACCTTCACTCCAGTGGGTGGACTTCTGTGGTATAAGTATTCTCCAGTTTGTGAGTCACCCACCCAGCAGTTATGGGATTTGATTTTTTGTGATTGCGCCCCTCCTACCGTCTCATCGTGGCTTCTCCTTTGTCTTTGGATTTGGGGTATCTTTTTTGGTGAGTTCCAGTGTCTTCCTGTCGATGATTGTTCAGCAGTTGGTTGTGATTCCGATGCTCTCACGGAAGTGAGTGAAGAGGGAGTGAGAGCATGTCGTTCTACTCCGCCGTCTTGAACCAATCTCTCAATTTATTTATTTTATTTATTTATTTTTGGCTGCATTGCGTCTTCGTTGCTGCGCGCGGGCTTTCTCTAGTTGTGTTGACGGGCTTCTCATTGCGGTGGCTTCTCTTGTTGTGGAGCATGGGCTGTAGGTGCACAGGCTTCAGTAGTTGTGGCATGTGGGCTCAGTGGCATGTGGGCTCAGTAGCTGTGGCTCACGGGCTGTAGAGCGCAGGCTCAGTAGTTGTGGCGCACGGGCTTAGTATCTCCGCGGCATGTGGGATCTTCCCGGACCAGGGCTCGAACCCATGTCCCCTGCATTGGCAGGCGGATTCTTAACCACTGAGCCACCAGGGAAGCCCACAGGGTAGCTTCTTTGAGGAAATAACATTACAATTAGGACGCAAGGGTTGAGTAACAGTCAAGTGTGGAGAAGGGGTTACTTGCAAGAAAGTGCATGTGTGAGGGCCATTGAGAACAAAGGAGTTTGGCCTGTGTCTGAAAAGTTAGAGAGAAGAGGCCCTGAGGTAGAGCACAGTGGGAGGTTTCGCTGCCAAACTAAACTTGGGTCCACTTGTCCATGAGCAGTAAAACCAATCTACTTACACTGGGTTGTGGTGAAGGAAAGTGCAGTGCTTATTGCAGGCGCAAAGCAAGGAGACCAGGCAGCTAGTGCGCAAAAGGCCCAAACTCCCCGAAGGCTTTCAGGGAAAGGTTTTTTAAGACCGGGTGAGGGAGAGGGTTGCAGGGTGCATGATCAACCTGTGGACAGTCTTCTGATTGGTTGCTGTTGAGGTGACCAGGAGTTAACATCATCAACCTTCTGGTTCTAACGGGTCTGGGGTCTACGTGCTTGTGGGCAGCATACAGTTAACTTCTTCCACCTGGTGAGGGTTTCATTATCTGCAAAACAGCTCAAAGGACGTGGCTCAGAATATTATCTATAGCCCTTGAGGAGGAGCTAAAGGTCTTTGACTTAGTTTAGCTATTATTTGCTTAGCTATTATTTTGTGTTGCTTGACTGTTTTCCTTTCTTTCTGTGTTTTCTCACTTCTCTGATTAAATTTCTTTGGAACTGGGGGAAAGCCTAGGAAGCTAAAGGTTTTCTACAGACAAGAGGCAGGTGGAGGACATTCTGTCCTGGGAAGGCGACATAGGGTCTTGCTCAATTACAGTTTGCCCTTGATACTAATAGCAATTCGGGGGAGCCTTTGAAAGTTTTAGCTAGGAGTGATGTGATCAGATTGGGACTTTAGAAAAGAATCAGTTTTAGATCAGAAGGGGATCTGAGAGCTTGAATTCAGGTCCCTTTTTACAGATAGTAGGTGACCTGTGACCAATAGCAGAGGCCCAGGCCTCCTGAATCCCATTTTGGGTTCTGGACCAGATGTTTTCACATGAAGCCAAGAAGCGGCTGAGGTGATAGCTTTGCCTCCTTCTCCCAGTGACCACCGCTGAACCCTTTCTCTGACCACCAATGAAGATGCTCACGTTCATGGTTTACACACCCCCACCCCCTCTCCCAACCTCCCCGGTCCTTTCAGGGACTTCTCTAAGTGGGAAGGGAGGGTTCAGTCCTGATGCAGAGTGAGTCCTGCTGGGGGGTATGGGGAAAAGTGAGCTGATTTACTTAACCATTCCTCTATTGTTGGGCAGTAAAACTGTTTGAAATGTTAGTATAAAAAAGACTGCAGTGCATGTCTTCACATCTATATCATTTTGAGGGAATTTAATAAGCTACTAGAAGATAAAAACTTGATTCCAAATGCTTTCCAGAGTTTTATCAGATTATACTCATTAAATGAAAAGGACCAGTTTTATCAGTGCCTTCCTAGTCCTTTAATGTTTGCTCATTTAAAGAGTTTCCTTTCATTTGAATTTCTTTGCAAGACAATAAGGAAAGTAATATATTGCTCACTATTTGTTTCTTGTGTCTGCCTCTCTTGGTCTTGCCTTCTTTCCATTTTCCTCTAAAACACCAGGTATCCATGAAAATATGAAGGAGAAAAAATCAGGACACACTTAAAGTTAACACCTTTTATTGTTTTATAACCAAATTAAAATGTCAGAAAATACATATATTGGTCAGGACCCAGAAAATGCTTGCCATCTCCCCCCTTTAATTCTATGTGCTGGCCTAAGGGGAAACAGCTGAAAGAAAGGTGTCTTTTGTAGAAAGCATTCTTGGGTCCACTGGAGAATATGCTCTGAGGAGAGTTGTACCACTTGGGGAGGTGGGGGGCAGGTTGGAACCAAGTGGAGCCCTTTTCCAGACATGCAAATTACCATTCCAAATGGGATGATTTAAGGACTTCCCAGGGCACTGCAGACCCCAGCTGGGGTTCTCGGAGACACCTGGAGGAAGTCACATTCCCCCCTTTATGACTGGTTCCCCAGGGGTCAGCTAGCCACTGAGAAAGGAACTGATGGGGTTGGGGGGCACAAAAAGGCATCCATGACTGATCAGTCCTGACGACCACTGCATCAGGAGTAAAGGGCACTTTGAGCTTTTTTTTTTTTTTTTTTTTTTAATAATTTTATTTATTTTTGGCTGCACTGGGTCTTCGTTGCTGCGCACGGGTTTTTCTCTAGTTGCGGCGAGCGGGGGCCACTCTTCGCCGCATTGCGCAGGCCTCTCATTGCGGCGGCCTCTCCTGTTGTGGAGCACGGGCTCTAGGTGCGCGGGCCTCAGTTGCTGTGGCTCACAGGCTTCAGAGCACAGCCTCAGTAGTTGTGGCGCACGGGCCCAGCTGCTCCGTCGCATGTGGGATCTTCCCAGACCAGGGCTCGAACCCATGTCCCCTGCACTGGCAGGCGGATTCTCCATCACTGCGCCACCAGGGAAGCCCGCACTTTGTTCTTTCAATGGCTGGTCCCTATGATGTCACGTTAATAGCACCCAATTTAAAACTTTCCCATTGGCCAGCATCATGGTACTCCAAAGGCATGGAATAGGTAGATGGCTTTAGGCCAGGGCTTGAACATAAGCATAGACAATTCTTGTGATACTGAAATGTCAGCATGGAAAGATCTTGAGAGGCTGGCATGATCATCTTTCTGATGAGGGTGCATCGAGGGAAAGGGGCTTTCCCAAGTTTGAAAAGTGCTCAAATTCCTGCTTCTCTTCTTCCCACTTCAAAGCCAGTTTCTGTAAGATTAATGAGCCTCCCACTCATTCACCAAGTTTATGCAAAAACGCGGGCGGGGGTGGTGCTGTGCAAAAGCAAGGGAACTGGCTGTGTGTGACACCATCCAGAAGCTTTGCTGGGGGCCACTGGCCAGTCTGGCTTCCTGAGCATGGGGCCTCTGACATGTAGGGGAGAGGCCACCTGGAAAGCTTTGCTGGACTTGAAGAAACAATTAGATTAAGTCCTCCGTGGCAGTAAGTTTAAAGGGGCAACCCGTAAAATTGAAGAACGTCAACTTGATGAAAGCCTCACAGAAGCTGCTCCAGTGACACCGTCTGCATTCCATTTCCTCAGTTGCGCTTTCTCACGTCGTTTCTACGTGTGGTTCCCTGACCTGGATGCTTCCCCCATCACCTAGTTAGACCGCTACTAACCTTTCTGACTTCAACTTGTGTGTCACTTCCTTGTGGAAACCTGGCCACTCCTCACCGAGGACTCTCAAAGCACCCCATCCCGTTTGTGATTGATGTGTGACCCCTAGACTCTGAGCACCTGGGCAGGGACCGTTTCTGTGCTGCTCGCCACTGTGTCACCAGCATTTAGTCCAACACCTGACACAGTAGGTACTCAATAAATATTTACTGACTGAAGGAATAACTGAAGGGAGACATTTCCATTCCAATGTAAAACAGCACAGCTGTCCCCGAGTGTTATGGCTGCTGCCAAGCGATTCCAAAAACAGGTTAAAAGAAACCAGACCAACTTCTAAGCGGCCGTGACCCCTGCCCTGTTTACTCCCAAACATATAAGTAACATGCTGTGTTATCAGATCCAAGGGTTAGCCTTAGAGAGGAAGTGAAACACCACAGCAAATCACCTGGGTTTTTCTCTTTCTCTTCAGACAGCAGGTTGGGCTTGCTGACAGGTCACCTAGCAGCCCAGGGGAGGAGCTGCTCGATCTAGAAGGGGTCCTGTTCTGGGGACCACGCCCGTGCCCCAGAGGCCGGCCTTGCCAGAGACCTTTCCACCCCTCCAACCCTCTTGTCCAAAGGCCCCAGTGGAAGGATGTTTACTCCCCGCTAGAGTCAGGGCAGATGCCCACACAGCACCCAGGCTTGCTGGGTGACGGGCAGCACTGCAGGCCTTGGCTGCCAGGTGGTTTCAACAACCGTGATTGAGTTCTAGATCCCTCCCCTTGCGTTTACGCTGGGGCTCCTCCGCCAGTGCAGAGGGAGAAGCGAGCCAGCCGGCTCCCCAGCCCAGCATATTCTCTCGCATCTGACAGAGGAGACTTGGTCTGATTGCAGGCGGCAGGAAAAGTTCATTTCCTGAGGGAAGGCGTGAATAACCCAGTGGATTCTCAGCAAGACAGGTGAGCCTCTTGGAATTGGTAACACAGGTTGCCTCAGGGAACGGGTGGGAGGGAAGCTTTTCACTTCTTTTCTTTTGTACCTCTTAAATTTTGAGTCATTTAAGTATGACCTAGTCAAAATATTTTAATTTGAATGAATTGAGCATAATGCCACTTTCCCGAGGGAGGGAAGGGGGGAGTCTGCTTGGTCTCAAGGTAGCTTGCAGTAAGTCTGACCTGGAAATTGACGCCACTCACCAAAGCTGACCTTTTCAGAACCAGGCTTTGTATATCTCCTCAAGCACTGCTTCTCAACCTTTCACGTGCACATGAATCACCTGGGAGTCTTGTTGAAATGCAGGTTCTGATTTAGGGGGATGAGGGAGGGGCCTGAGACTGCATTTCTAACAAGCTCCCACATGATGCAGATGCTGCTGGTCCACGGACCACACTTTGAGTAGCAGTGCTTTACAGCCACTGAGGGAGGGGGTTGAGGGCCAACCTAGTAACAACTGTTTCCACTAGACGATTGAGCGCCATTCGTCATCTCATTAGCCCTTCAGGTGGAGCCTTAGAGGAGACGGAGGGAAGCCGAGCAAGGACACTGCAAGCCCCACAGAACAGCAAGAGCCAAACCACACAGGCAGATGCGTCTCCCATCTGGGTGAGACGCTATCCCCTGAGCTTCCCGAGGCTCTCCTTCCTCATGGCCAGCTGCCTCCTCACAGGTCCAGTCCTTTCCCAGTTGCCTCCTTGGCCACCTTTAAATTTCACCCCTGGGGGCAAGGCCAAATGTCCCCTTGGGTGTTGGCCAAGGTCTTTCTCTGAGGAGCCATCATTCGCTCTAGGGATTTGTGCAGGTCTCAGCTAGAGGCTGGAGGAAGGCCGGAGTGCTGGGCCCAGCTGTCATGTCTGTCGGCTCTGAAGGGAGTTACATGCGTGCTCCCCTCCCTGGGGGTCAGGTCAGTGTCTCATTCAAGCATCTTTTGGACAGGGCCCAGCCCACAGCAGGCATCAGTGTTTGCTGTGTGAATGAATGAATAACTGAATGCCCTACTAAGTTCTTGGGAAAAATGAAAACACTTTAGGCCCCTGGCCTGCCCTCCACCCCTCCCCTCCCCAGGGCCTCTTCTGCATGAGCCACTGTGGCCACTGGGAGGCTCCCCTCCCCACACACACAACAAAAAGCTTGTAGCAGGATCCCAGAGCGCAGGAGAGATGGCTGTGCCTGGAAGCCCCGTCCCATGGGGATGACGATGACTCTTCCCAGTTCAGAGCTGTGGGCAGTTCTGCCCTCAAATCTTCACCAAATCTGCTGTCAGCCGACAGCTCTGGCTATGCCTCCACGGTCTGCAGGTTCTGCAGCTGCTCCACATTCACCTTTCCATTCCCCTGGCGGCCAGACCTGTGTGTGGGCGGATGGGGGCACTGAGGACGCTTGGGAGCCCTGCAGGCAGGGACGGCCTCCCTAAAGGCAGACTCCGCCTGCAGAAGCTCTGGCTGGCAGCGCGGCAGGCAGTGAGCGTTCGCAGAGAGCGGCAGTCTGAGGGGTCCCTGGCAGTCTGAGGGGTCCCTGGCCGCAGCCCAGGCACGGGGAGGCGCTCAGGCCGCGGCCTCTGGAGCTGGCCCAGCAATGAGCAGCCGCCGCGGCCCCACAGCAACAGGCGAGGCTGGCCAAGACCAGCAGGGCAACCGCTCTTTCCTCTTGCAGGGGAAGGAGCTCAGGTGAGCACCCACGAAGTGACAGTCGGGGAGCATGTGGGGGGCTGCTGGCACAGGCCTACCCCAGCAGATCTCCCAGCCTCTCCATCTTTCTTTCCTCACTCCTCTCCATCCTTTGCCTTCCCTCTCCATCCTGGCTCACCACTCTCTCTTTCCCTGCCCAGGCCCAGCTCCCCACTGGAGGCTGCCAATCGCTGAGTCAGCAGAGAATGGAAGCTCGAAGCAGAGGGCAGCCAGCCCCAGGTCAGTGAACGCCTCTGACGTAGTTGACGAGAGGAGAGTCAGGGAACCCTACTCACTGAGCTGGAGGTTTCCCTGTGTCCAGCCCCCCGGAACAAAAGGGAAAACAGGCCCAGAAAGGGCCAGGCACCTGCTCAGGGGCACATAGCAAGGCAGGGAAGCAGAGCAGGCCCGAGGGCTGCCTCTTGACTCAGCCCAGGGCTCCCGCTCACGCCAGGCTGTGGTCAGGTCTACAGAAAGCGCCAGGCTGCCCAGGGCTTCTGGGCAGTGCTCAGGGAAGGGCAGCCTGCAGGTCACCTGTCAGCACAGCCACCACTGTCCTCAGGCTAGGGCAGCTCCAGAATTTCCACATCAAAGAGGAGCTTAGGGGAGGCATCTGATGAGGCGTGGAGGGATGAAGGGCTCGGTAAGGCAAAATAACCTGATGGAGACCTGGATTCTAGGAACCCATTGCCCAGGTTCAAATCCCAGCTCTGCCATTTATTAGCTGTGTGACTTGAGCAAGTTACTTGACCTCTCTGAGCCTCAGTTTCCTCATTAGTAGAACAGGGAACATTAATGTCCACCTCATTAGGTTGCTGAAAAGAGTTCACATGTACAAAGAACTCAGAGCAGTGCCCAGCAGAGTAAGCCTGAGTAAATGATAGTACTGTTACTGTCTTAACATGCGCACAGCATAGCAAGCAGACAGGTTTGTGGTCACTCAGGGGTACTGGAGAGTAACAGGCATCGTGGAGGGGCTAAAGCACCACCAGCACCCCTCCCCCCAGAGTCCAGCTTGGATGGGCTCTGCTGGGTCCCTGGCATCCTGCCTTGTGGCCAGGTCACCCAGAGCAGGGAGCACAGTAGCCAGCTGGGCTGTCTCTGCGGGCCTCGTTCCTGGCCCTTGGCTGGGCAGCCCCTCACCTGGCGGGCTGGAGGAGCTGCCTGCACACACAGCCATTCTCCTTCTGGGCGCCGCCTCCATCCTGCACCTCTGGCTGCTCCGCCAGCCCCGCCGCGTCTGGGGCCACGCTCTGCTGCGAGGACTCTGCCATTTGGGCGAGGACCTCTAGGTCCCTGGGCAGGACATGACCCATTAAACCTGGCCTGTGGGTCCCACCTCCTCCCTGGGACTGGTGAGCCACTCGCCCTGCAGGGGGCACCCCTCTTCCCCCAGCAGCTCAGCAGGGGTGGCAGGTGCAGTCAGGGCTCAGCCTGAGAACCGGGGCTGGGGTTCAGTCCAGGCAGATGATGTGGGCTGGCCCTCCGCCCCATCCCAGGTTGGGGTGGGACTGAGGGAGCAGCGCCCGGTGCCTGTCCAGAGCCCACCATCCAAGGGCTGGGCCAGAGCCCCTTGCCCCTTCCTGTGCACTCAGCCATCAGGACTTCCCACTCATACTGTTCTCCTCCTCTGAAAAAAAAAAAAACACACCCACCCACCCACACACACCCACACACACACACACACCCCACCCCCCGCCCCCAAGCCCACTGCCCAAGAGAGCCTAGAAATAGGCCCCCAGAGTGGGGGGGGGGGGATCGTTTTTTTTTTCCTTCCCTTACCACTCCAGCTTCCCTCAACCCAAGCTCACCAGGACCACCAAGTCCAAGAATCCTAAAATTATAGTTGCTGGAAGGCACTGTATGTAAACAAACACTCTCATGTCACAGAGAGAGAAACTGAGGCCCAAGGCGGCCTGGGACTGGTCCAAAGTCACCTGGGGAGACCGTGGCAGGGCCAGGCCTGGAAACCAGGTCTCCTGCCCATGGCCTGGGTGGTCTGGTCTTCTGCCAGCTGCTCTGAAGTAGAATCCAGTTTTGTAGAGCCGGTACTCAGAACATTCCGCCTTACCCAGCCCTTCCAAGGGAGCTCCCCGTATTCAGCCCTGCCTCTACACCCCAAACGCCGACATAAAACCAGGGTAAGGGTTCTGAGCCAGCGAGGGGGAGAGGCTGACCTAGTGGGCTCCCCTAGGGCCGCTGGGAGGAAGCATAACTGACCTCGCTTCCTCATATTTCTTGTCTCGGTAAAAGTGGCTTTTTTTGATGAAGTAGATGAGTACCAGGTCGCAGAAGAAAGACCCCTGCAAAAGAGTTGGGGTCCCTGACTCAGAATCCTAGACTTCCAGAGAGCACCCGGCCACTTGACACCAACTACATCCCATTTGATCCTGCAGCAACCCCTGAGGGGGGCTGCGCTCAGAAAGAGGCACCTTTGTCCAAGGCCACAAAGCTGGTCCATGGTAGAGCCAGCCTGTGGTCCGTCTGACCCCTCAGATTGAGCACCCCGCACTACCCTGATCCCATCGAATCACACCTTCAGCCAGTGTCTGCTGAGCACTCACTCACCAGTGCCAGGCACTGCCCTGGGGTGTGGGAAAGAGCAAGAAAGACAATGAGACCCTCTGGGGACTCCCCCTCTGGTGCAGGAGACGAGCATATAAATTATGACAGAGTGACAATGTCCCATGATGGGGAGAGGAGCAGGGGGAGCAGAGAGAAGATGGGACTCTACTCAGCCTGGGGAGGGACATCTGGGCCGAGTCTTGAGGCTGAATAGGATTGTATATAAGGACAAAGGAAAAAACGCTCGGGAAGGGCACTGCAGAGGACAGGCTCGTCACGCCTGGGAACAGGGCCAGGAACAGAACTGTGGCAGTGCGGGAAGATCCCTCTAGTAGGCAGTGAGAGAGGGACTGGAGGGTATCTGAACAACAGGGACACCACAGCAGCGGTCAAGGAAAGATGAGGAGGCCTGAGCCAACCCAGCGGACCGACCCACTGACGCCTGAACACAAGCTCTTCAGACCAGAGTGGACGGCGCAAATACCGGTCTCCTCCACCAGAGGGCGACTCCACCCACTGCACAGAGAGGAGGGGGCGGGGGGTGGGAGAGGGTTGGTGGAGGACCACAGGTGAACCAGGTCCTCTGACCCTGGGCATGGCACAACTTCTCCCCCGCCGCCCCAGATGCCAAAAAGGTTATCAATTCCTTGTTCCACAGAGAACACTCCTCCCACCCCCCACCCAGCCTCTACCACTTTTCCCCGTTACCTTCATTCCACAAGTGTGTCCCCAGATGCCTGTGTTCTGATTTACCCCCATCATAAGAAAGTGATGTCCGAAGGTGGCCCCTGTCTAGGGAAGTGACCTATGCAAACATGCAGGGCTCCCCAACAGTGTTGCTGCAGTTAAGAGGAGTCCCTTGGGGCCCACGTTCATCCACTGACCACCTCTCAGGAGCATGGCCTCTTTGAGTCCTGCGACAGGACACGATGTTCCTGGTCTCAATAAAAAGTCAGTCCTAGGTCCTCCTGGAAGCCCCCATGGGGCTGCTGTGACCTCCCGGGCAGAGGAACCAGGGACAAGGCTGCCAGAAACCTTGGCAAGGGGCTTGCTGGTATGGGTGTGAGCCACTCTGATGACTGCCTTGTCTTTAAAAAACTTCCAGAAAAAGAAAGGGGCATGAAAGGTCCAGAGGAAGCCTTTCCCTGCCCTCCAGCCGTTACTTCCTCTCCGGTGGCCCCTCTGCCCAACTGAAGGGACAGACCTGGACTACAGCCCGACTTCCCTGCCTCTCATCTTTTTAGCCCCATGATTCACACCCGGGGGGGGGCAGTTTGGCGATGTCTGGAGACATTTTTGGACGTCACAGCTGTGGGGGAAGGTGCTGCTGGCGTCTGGTGGGTAGAGGCCGAGGACGCTGTCAGACACCTTACAATGCACACAGTCGCCCCACAAAAAAAGTGATCTGGCCCTACATGTCAACAGGGCCGCGGCTGAGAAGCCCTGTGTATAGCCGGATCCTGCCTCTTTCTAGCAGAAGTGGAGACAAGGCTGCGCAGGATCCCGGAGAACCCCCCGCTGCAGAGCCACAGGCAGAAGCCTCTCTGGCTCTGGAAAGAGAAACCCAGGCAGTCACGGCCACCTGGGGGCTGCTGGAGGGGTGTGAAGTCCCAGAGAGCCCTCTTCACCCCCATCCGCACTGACCTCCCCAGTTCTGGTTCTTTCTGGGGCACTGGGACAACTCCCCTGGGGCAGTGTCCCCCCTGCCCGCCCCCGCAGGTGCTCGGAGGGTAAAGGGGGTGGGGGAGAGGTACTCACCACACCCATAAGCGCCACCCCTGAGCCCACGTTGATGATTGTGGGGATGATGTTGAACTTCCCTGCCTGGAGCCCAGAGAGACAAGGTGGGGTGAGGAAGGCAGCAGGACAGCGGGATCCCCAGGGACTCCACCAGAGCCAGCCTGGGGTCCCCCCAGCATGCCCCACCCTCCCAGGACCTGCCCAGCTTCAGAAGGGGAGCCTCACCCACACACCTTGCCGTTCACCATCACATCAAAGCGGATCCCATAGGCTTTAAACAGCGTGCGGAACTCCACCCCAGCTGCGTCTCGGTAATACTTGGCAAACCTGGGGGAGACACGGCTCGGGGAGCCCTCGGCCTGCCTGGGTCTTCCCTGTTTGGCAACACAGGCTCCGCTGCCTTGGAGATTTATAACCCCACCCCGACCCCAGGACCCTGGCATTCAGCAGCCCCAGGAAAGGTTGGAGACCCCCTTGCTGATGTGAAATAAAAGATTCGTTCAGATCTTTGAGGTTCTTGCCAGACGTTCCCCAAGAGGCAAGGGCTTTCCCACTACTGCTGGGCCAACCCGGGCCACCAAGGCCTCAGCTTCAGGGCAAGTCCAGAGCCATGGCCGATGCTTCTCTCCCACAGGCCCCCTGGCGGCCTCCCTGCACCTCCCACTCTGACACCCGCCTCCAGGAAGGGGTGTCATAGCGCTGGCACCCAGGCAAGGACACGAAACGTGGACAGGGTCATAAGGTGGCAGACTTAGCCCCACTTACCTGAAGTTGTACCCAGAAGAGAGAGAGTTTTCTGAAAATCTGTTGTCCAGACGGTTAAAATAATAGCGAGGGTAACATTCAGAGGGAGCTCTATCAAGGTCACAGTCCCATTCAATCTGAATTCCTATCACACCACCCTTGATGCAAAAGAGACAAGAATCAGTGCACAGAACTTTCTGGAGATAGAAGCCACAGACCAGCTCTCCATGGAGAGCTCGGGCAGGGGGTTGGCCCCACTGGAGCATCCTTCCGGGAGGGAAGTAGAAGGCCCAGGGTTCACACCTCGGGGGTGACTGAGAAAAGTGTGTCGCTGACAGCCCATATCCTCCTGCTTCGCGCTCCAGGGAGAAGGGAATGACCCGAGCGAGCACCTACTGCAGGACTGGCACCTCACACCACAGCCAGGGTGCCAGTGGGGCTCCTGGCTCGGTTTCAGCTGATGCCCCAGGACTCAGAACCAGACGCAGGTGCAGCAAGTGTGGCCCTCACCGCGTGCAGCACAGCTAATTCTGAGACAGTCCCTGGGCAGGTGACTGCAGGGCCACCGCATCCCATGGGTCCTCCTCCACACCCCCTCCTCGTTGCAGAGCGCAAAGCTCAAGCCCAGAGCCCTCCAGCCCCACCACCCACCTGCACGGCTATCTCCTGGAAGTTGCTCCCCGTCCAGCTGACCACAGACCCAAGTCGGAAGATGGGACAGTAGGGGTCCTTGGGGCCATATTTACAGGACTTCAGGAAAGCTCTGTCCGTGGTGTCCAGCACATTTGTCCTGCGTGGAGGCCATGAAGAGCCAGTGAAAGGAAGGCGAGACTTGCTGTTCCCAGGCCAGAAACCGGGCCTGACCCACACTGAGCCCTTGACTTTAGCCCCTCCTCAGATCCTGACTGCTTTCCCACCCCCAACATCCTCCAGTAAGAAAGGACACAGCCCTGCCACCACTGCACGGGAAAGGGTGCCCCCTCATCACCCAGTGGGTCATTCCACACTGCGTCACATACACACCATGCACGCGGGCCCACGTACTTGGAGAAGTTGAATTTGGGGAAACGAATGAAGTTCTTTATGTAAACAGTGAAGTCTTCAGCTTCGCCCAGGAGTGGCTTCCTGAAAACCAAGGCAGGACAGTCTGCTCAGGAGGCCCTGCCCCGCCCTCTCCATGCCTGTGCTGAGGCTGAAGCCTGTCTGCTCCCTGGGTGCCCTGGAGCCTTTGCAGAGGACAGTCAATTTGATCCTGTCGGGGTGGTCCTGGGGCCTTTGTGGGGTGTCCTGGCTGCTCCCCCAGGACACGTCTCCACCATCGGGCTGGGACCCGCTGCCCAGGGCTGGGTAACTCCTCAGGGTCCCGAGGTTACAGCCACTCACGCGGGCCTGGACTTTGTCTCCACCGGGCACCAGGCGAAGATCTCACAGGTGCCCTTTTGCTCGCTCCCCGCCCGCAGGCAGCGGCCGGTCCTCACTCCTGCAGGGGTGGGAGAAGGACAATGCCAGGAACCTCCTGGTTCCAACTCCCCTTCTGCCCCCAGCCCTGTCTACTCCAGGCCTCACCATTTCCAGCCACAACCGGCTCCCCAGGAGGGCAGTCGCTGTCCTCACAGCACAAGGCATCCGGAATGCTCTCACTCTGCCAGGAGAGAAAGGGTGCCTGGCGGGGGGAGGTGCCTGCAGGGGCCCCTTCTCAGAACCAGGTCCCACCCCAGGGTGAGGCCAGGGGTTCCTCCCCTGCCTGTGGCGGCTCACCCCTTGAGAACCTGCTTCTCCCCTGAACAGTGCAGGTATGCACGCTGGTGCACACATCCCCCAGGGCCCTTGGAGGGTGTCGAAACCCCTGCCTCAGGAGAGGGGTGGACCCCAAGTACTGCTGGCAGCTCTCCCACCCCCTCCCCGGCTCTCTGCACCAAGACGCACCTCGGCACAGGTTTCCTGCCGCTGGTTGGGGGTCACGACCAGGTTGGTGATTACAAAGAAGACATTCTCTCCCTGAGAAACCAGAGGGAGGTTGAGGAACCCCCTCCTGCCACTGGGGTACCCCCTTCCCGGGGCTGCCTGGCAGGTGGTGGGACCTCTGCATGGGTGTTGCAGACACTGGGGCCACAAAATCAGTGGATCCCACCCACGAGCCCACTGACCTCGGAGTCCCAGAGCAGGTGTCCTTAGAGGGGTCTCTTCCATGCCCACAACCCCAAACCATTCTGACCTCAGCCCCCAGGGTCCAAGCTGAGATACAGGAGGAGAGAGAGGAGAAGGGGCAGTGATGAGATGGCCCGGCCCCGGCCCAGGGAACTGCTCCCAGGGACAGCGGCCAGTATAAGGGCGGGGCTGTCGGTGCCAGGGCACCCAACTCACACTGACCTGCAAGTTCTCTGGCTCCCATTTGGTCTCAACAGGCTCAGGGTTTGATGGAAACAGAGCAGCCCCGTAAGGCACAGCTGGGGAGGGCTGGGGTTTGGCATGGGGGAAGGGACCTGGGCAGAGTCTATCTGCAGACCCTGCAGCTGTCCCAGGCCAAGGGAGACAGTGAATGGAGGTCCCTGGGTCCCCAAGCAGTTTCCCATGTCACCCACCCGGATCCAGACCCTGCCAGCCTGGGCCCTTGTGCTGGGTGGGGCTCAGACCTGGGGTGGGATGACATAGTCGGCAACATCCCAGAGCCGCTCCCCAAGCTCTGAGGTGTTGGTGAAGGTCACACCCTTGACTTTGGTGACGATGCTGCTCTGCAGGGACGAGTCGGTGTCTTGGTAACACTTCTTCACCAGGAACACCCAACTGCAGGGAGGGGCAAGCAGGCGGGCGTCAGCCTCATTGCTGCCCTCAGGAAGTTTCCCCAGGCCCCCAGGGGGTGGAGGGGGCAGGCTTGGGGCTCCACCTTTCCCACCAGCTCCTGGGCAGGAGTCACAACTCCCTCTGCCGCCTGAAAGCCAGTCCTGCAAGCAGCAGAGGTGACAAGCAACCCCAGAAGCGAGAGGCTGCTGCTCTCAGGAGCCAAGGCCCTGCAGCCGGGCAAGCTAGGGATGAAACCGGCTCACCCGCACTTGCCATGTGACCTCGGGTGAGCCAATGAACTCGGGGGGTCAACACAGGGCTAAGTGCACCTCCTTCCAGAGGGGTGAGGATGGTTAAAGGACATGGTGCACAACCTGGAACTTATCGTGAGGAGACCTCAGACAGACCCAAACTGAGGGGCATTCTACAAAATTAGAGTGCAAAATCCTGTACTCTTTGACACCCAAAACACAAGCAACAAAAGGAAAAATAGTAAGTTGGACTTGATCCAAATTAAGAGCTTTTTTGTGCATCAAAGGACACTATTGACAAAGTGAAAAGACAACCCAGAGAATGGGAGAAAATATTTGTGAGTCACATAACTGATAAGGGCCTAGTACCCAGAATATACAAAGAAGTCTTACAACTCAACAATAAAAAAGACAAGTAATCCAATTTAAATATGGGCTAACGACTTGAATAGACATTTCTCCAAGAAAGACATACAAATGGCCAATAAGCCCGTGAAAAGATGCTCAACATCTTTAGTCAGGAAATGCAAATCAAAAACCACAGTGAGATAGTACTTCACACCCAATAACACAGCTCTAATCCAAAAAATGGAAAATAACAAGTGTTGGTGAGGATGCAGAAAAAATTGGTACTTGCTGGTGGGAATGTAAAAAGGTGTAGGTGCCGTGGAAAGCAGTTGGGTAGTTGCTCAAAAGGTTACCATATGACACAGCAATTCCACTCCTAAGTATATACCCAAGATAATTGAAATCATATGTCCACACAAAAACCTACACATGAATGTTCTTAGCAGCATTATTCCTAATAGCCAAAAAGTAGAAACAATCCAAATGTCCAACAGATGAATGCATAAACAAAATGTGGTGTATCCATACAACGAGATGATATTATTCAGCAATTAAAGGAATAATTTACTGACACAGGCTACAGTATGTATAAATCTTGAAAACATTATGCTAAGTGAAAAAGCCAGACAAAAAAGGCCACATGTTGTAATGATTTGATTTATATGAAATGTCCAGAATGGGCTACAGAGACAAAAAGTAGATTAGTGGTTACCAAGGGATGGTGGTAGGGGAGAACTGCAAATGACTGTTAATAGACACAGGTTTCTTTTGGGGGTGATGGAAACGTCCTGGAATTAGATAGTGGTGATGGTTGTACAACATTGTGAATGTACTAAAAACCACTGAACTGTGTAATTTAACATGGTTAAAATGAATTACATGCTATGTGAGTTTTACCTCAATCTAAAAATGGTTTTTAAAAGATCCTGCACTCTCCAAAAAAATGTCAGTGTCATAAGATACAAAGACAGACTCAGGAGTGATTCCAGATTAAAGGAGACATGACAACTGAACACAAGGCATGATTTCGGATTTTCTTTTCCTATAAAGGTAATTTGGGGGACAATTTATAAAAGGTCTATTGCATAGATGATAATATTTTTATGTTAATTTCCGAATTTTCATGCTTGTACTTCATTAAATAAGAGAATTCCTTGTTTTTAAGAAATACACATGGCAGTATTTAGGAGTCAAGAGACATCATGCCTGCAACCTACTCAACAGAAAAAAATTGCACATGTATACACACACATAGAAAGAGAAAGGGATAAGGACAACACAAATGTAGTAAAATGTTAACATTTGAGGAATCTAGGTGAAGGGCATTAAAAAAACTGTACTACTCTTAAAACTTTTCTGTGAGTATAAATTACATCAAAATACAAAAAAATACATTTTTAAAGGAGACGGCACATGTAAATTGCTTAGCACAGCGAGTGCCAGGCACAGAGGAGGAGCTCAATGAATATAACACATCAACTTATTACTGAGGTTACTGTTAATTAGAGATTGTCCAGGTCAACCCCCCTTGGTAAAGTTGGGAAAACTGCGGCAAGGGGGCAGGAAGCCACCTTCCTGAGGCCATGCAGCAGTGCTGTGGGATGCCCTGCCTCTCCCAGGCACCAACCAGGATGCTTCCACCCTCATCTCTGGGGGCAGAGCTGGCATGTCCTGGGCCCTAGGCTGTCCCATCTCCAAGGACCTCTGAGAGGGTTGTGACCCTTGAGCCAACCAGCCATTTTAGTAGGGACACGCTGGGCCTGGCCTGGACAGAAACATTCAGCAAATACTCAAGGGACAACCACCACCATTCATTCACTCATTCGTTTCACACCTGCCCCCTAAGCAGTTAGGGGACACCAGGCAGGCCCCGCCCTCATGGAGTCCCCAGACTGACAAGGGCAGTCAGCAGGAACATTAAGCAGATGATCCCCTGAATAAGCATGTAATCACATTGTGGGAATTCTGGGGAGGAGCATCGAGAGCCCAGGTGTGAGGGATGAGTGGGCGCCAACGACGTAGGGGAGGAACGGGAAGCCTGGCTGAGGAGCAGTAAGACAAAAGGCCCTCAGGTGGGGGGCAGCCAGGTGCCTTGGGGATGAAGCCCGGCCTCCGGGTGGGAGCGAGGTGAGGTCAGGGCTGCCCTCCCTGGAGGAGCCGCTGCTGCTCCCCAGGTCAGGAAGTAGGAGGGACTCAACAGCATTAACTAAAGGAATAAAAGAGGCACATCCGCATCCCAGTTGTCTGGTGTCATTTCCTCTCCACCTGTCCCCTCCCTGCTTGGGGGTGAGGCCTCTGAACAGTGCCTCGCTGACCCCAAGGAGCTGCCCCTCAGCTGATGGTGCCAGCTCCTGCAGGGCGGGGGAGGGGGGCAGACAGGAGAGCTGGGTGCCAGGGAGGGTACAGGGTTTCGGGGCAGGACCCCCAGAGAGGCCAGCCACGGGTGGGGCGAGCTAGCCAGAAGGGAGTTCTGGGACATGCCAGGCTCATGAGTTGCCCCTGCCGGGAGCTTGGCACTGAGCTCAGTGACTATAAATAAACCACCGGGGGCCTGGGCCAGCCCGGGCTAGGGCTCAGGGGGGCTGCCATGACAGCTGCAGCCCAAGCCCCTGCAGCCTCGCCCCCTTCCCAAAGCCCAAGCACTGGGGGCCCCAGCCCTGGAGGAAGGAACTGCCCACGGAAAGCCTCACAAATGGGGGGGGACCCAGGAACCCCGGCGCATCTCATCACCTCAAGAGCCCCTGGGGAGTTGAGGGCTCCCTCCTTACCCCCCACCCTTAAGTCCAACGGTACAAGAAGGGCCGCCTCCCCAAGCAGGGTCCCAGAGCCCAGTCACAGGGCACCCCCGGCGCCCCCAGGCCAATTCCCAGCCCCCGGAGGCCGCAGCTGCGGCCCCGGCCGGCCCTTCCCCCTCCCCGAGCCCCGGAGAACTCACACCACCAGGTAGGTCAGGATGGAGACCTGCAGCAGCCGGTAGAGCAGGCCCACCTTCTTGTTCTTGGCGATGACGTACTTCTCGGTCTTGTAGTCTAAGAGCGACTGGTAGAGCCCCTTGCAGCCCGCCTGCCCCATGACGCCGGCTCACCTGTCCCGCGATCGCGTCGCCACACGTGTGCCGCATGGAGTCGCCCCCGCCGCCGCCCGGCCCCCAGTGTGGGCACCGCTGCGCCCGGGTGCGCGGCTCACCGGGCCCCGGCCGGCGGTTGGCGAGGCCGCGGCAGCGCCGCCCGAGGCCAGGCGGGGGCCTCGGACTGCGACCTTGCCTCCTCCCCTGACTGTGACAGTGACACATCCGGACCGCCGCCCGGCCAGTGGCCTGCGAGGGCCCTCCCGGCGATCGCCGCCCGGGAGGGGTGCGGTGAGAAAAGGGTCTCCTTTGGAAGCAACGCACCCCCTTCTCCGCCCCCAAAGAAATCCCGGGGGTCCTCCTATTGAATGGCCGGGGAAACTGAGGCCAGGGAGGGGGACCTACAACACAGGAAGTGGAGGCGAAGACGGGATAAAGAGCATTGACAGAAAGATACAAACAGGTTTCTTGATTTTTCTTGCTCCCTGGGGCAACCCTCGCCCTCCCCTCACAGGATGGGGGCTGGGATGAAGTGCGCGTTCCTACTGCAGCAGCTGTGGCCCGTTTAAACCCCACACTCCGGGGCAGTTGCCAGGCAGGCCCCAGTGGCCAGAGCACGGAAAACTCTGTAGGGCAGGGAGGAGGGGTGGGGTGGGGATGGGGAGACAGCCAGCCAAGGCCTGGGATCTTAAAGATGCCTGGAGAGAGGGCGGGGCCAGCTGTGGAAATGCTCCCAAAGCAAGAGATGGACCTCATCTAAGCTGCTGAATCAGCAACCCCTCACGGACACAGTGGAATTAAATTAGAGGCGGTGGGAACGGAGATGAGGACACCTCTGAGAAGATCAGGTTCAGAACGTGGGACAGCCATCGAGAGGCGGGGTCCTGGGTGAGCTCGGTGTGCGTGTGCACGTGGGTGCTGGGCTGTGCACGCTCGTTTTCTGCATTTCACTGACTGCCATCCTGCAGTCTGACCGGAAGTGGTCCTGCTCCTCTCCCTAGCCTGGCTCTCACACAGGAACAAGTTCCCTTCCCTGAACCACAGGCTCTGGGAGTTGGGAGTTGGAAGGGACCCTAAAGTTCACCAAGTGTGACCTCCTCTCAAAGTAAAAGCCTGAGGGCAGCACGTCTCCAGTTTTAGTGAGCGTGGGTATCATCTGGAAGAAAAAATGCAAATTCCTGGGCCCTGCCCCAAATATTTTCATTCCCTTAAGACTAGGATGGGCCCTGCAAATCTGTATTTTGCTCTCAAGCTGCCATTTCGGAAGCACAGATTTTTGCAACTGTTCATCAATTTCAATTCAAATGCCATTTCCTTAAAAAAAAAAAAGAAGTCCTGTTCTTACTACCACCCACCAAAAGCGCCTCCACCCCAAACACTTTCTATCCCATTACCCCTTCTTATTCCCTTAGAGCCCCTGTCACTCTTGAATATGATCTTATTTACTTATTGTCTGTGTCCCCTACCAAGACCGTAAGCTCCAGGAGGGCGGGGACCTTGCCTTTGGCCACCTCTGCACCCCATGCCCACCGCTATGACTGCGATATAATATGCCAGTACATATTTGTTGAGTGAAACTCAGGCCTGACTTTTTAAACAGGGAGATTTCAGCTGCCACCCTGTTCCAGTCATGACTGGGGATTTTGGAAGCTGACATCATCCAGGGGGAAAGGCTTAGGAATTGTCACCAGGCCTCCCTTCCTCACTCTCCTGCCAGCCTCTTCCTCAGCCCTCCCCTCACACGGCTCTCCAACACTCAAGAGGAGATGCAGCCTCAATGGAGTGACATCACGCCTTATGAGGAGGCCCACCAACCTGCTCTCGTTTGCCCTCCAGTGTGGGCAGCCCCTCCTGAACCCCCCATGGCCCAGCCAAGACCAGGCTGCAGTTTCTGACAGAACTATCCAGATGCTTTACAGACCACGTGAGGGACATCCAAAGGGGAAAGCGCTGCTCTCAGGGCTAGGGCCAGACCCCTCCTTGTGGGCTCCCTCACAGCTTCTTAGGCTAGATCCAGACCCATTAGTGGGTCAGGACATCAGTTTACTGGGTTCCAACCAGCATATTCACAAAAAGAAAATATCAGAGTGTGTTTAAGGAAGTTAAGTGTAGACAGTTTGGTGAAATGTTTGTTTGAAGTATGTGTGTGCGTATAATGACGTGTAATATATTTCTTCTTGTGGGTCATGGTCAAAACAATGTGAAAAATACTTCCCTGGAGCTGCAAACCTAAGTATCTGCAATCTACCTCCATATCACTGGGGCCGGCTCACCTCCCAAGTTCAGGTCTAACTCCCATTATACCCAAAGTGGGAGAAGGGGTCTTTGCTTTTTTACTGGCCGCACATGAAGAAGTTCCCGTTACCAGGGATCGAACCTGCACCCCCTGCAGTGGAAGCGCCGAGTCTTAACCACTGGACCGCCAGGGAAGTACCAGGGTCTTTGCTTTTTACGTTTGCATTATGAGAAGTTCAAGTCAGGGATGTTTCCAAATCCAAGATGAATTCTCCACTTGAAAGAAAACTGCCTGCTGTCTTTGAGTGGTTTTTCCAGTCTCTACCTAAACCCGTCTCAACAGGCACCCTGTTCAAATGATCTTCGCCACCACTACTGTGCGAATGCTTATCAGCTTAGCAAGTAGTAAGTCAGGGGTCAGGGGTGAATGGCTAGTCCTCCAAGTAGTCAAAGCCCCCTTCCCTCTCCTCCCCCAAAGGCATCCACGTCATGCTTCATTATAATGAGTGTCGCCCACCTTAAAGAAAGGGGCTGGCAGTGAAGGGGTTGACCAATCTCATCTGGTTCGTAAGACTGTCTCGTTGGACGATTTAAGGTAGCTGCAGTGAAGTGATGGGGAATTATAAAATGAACTCAAAAAATATTCTCCAAAAATGTAAAAGGAAGCAAAAGAGAAATAAAATACAAATCTCATAAAATAACGTGGTCCTTGGAGGAGAGGTTCAGAGGTTACTTATACCTAACGAACGAGGTTCAATTTCCCACCCCAGAGGAGAGGAGGGCTCAAGCGAGGCCTGAGATAGGAAATCTGAATCTGTCTTAGGGCACAAAAGCAAGTCATCACAAGGCAAGGAGAGCCCTCCTTCAGAGCCCAAAATATCCTGGATGACCTAGAAGGGACAAGAGTGGGAGGGGCGTGGCATGGAAAGGGTTTCATGAAGCAATTTTTCTTTTGCTCTGAGGAGTCCTGCTTTGATAAACACATTCCATTAATAGACATTACTGGTCCATTTAAGAAACAGCATTTCTCAGGGTATATGCCCAGTAGTGGGATTGCTGGGTCATATGGTAGTTCTATTTTTAGTTTTTTAAGGAAACTCCATACTGTTTTCCACAGTGGTTGTTATCAATTTACATTCCCACCAACAGTGCAGGAGGGTTCCCTTTTCACCACACCCTCTCCAGCATTTATTGTTTCTAGATTTTTTGATAATGGCCATTCTGACTGGCATGAGGTGATACATCATTGTAGTTCTGATCTGCATTTCTCTAATAATTAGCGATGGTGAGCAGAGTGAAGTAAGTCAGAAAGAGAAAAACAAATACTGTATTCTAACGCATATATATGGAATCTAAAAAAAAAAAAAATGGTACTGACAAACCTAGTTGCAGCGCAGGAATAAAGAGGTAGACATAGAAAATGGACTGAGGACTTGGGGTGGGAGGGCGAAGCTGGGATAAAGTGAGAGTAGCATTGACATATACACACTACCAAATGTAAAATAGTTGGCTGGTGGGAAGCAGCAGCGTAGCACAGGGAGAGCGGCTTTGCGATGACCTAGAGGGGTGGGATAGGGAGGGTGGGAGGGAGGCTCAGGAGGGAGGGGTATGGGGACATGTGTATGCATATGGCTGATTCGCTTTGTTGTGCAACATCAATTAACACAGTATTGTGAAGCAATTATACTCCAATAAAGATTAAAAAATTAAAAAAAAAAGAAATAGCAGATATTAATGTTGCTTCAAAGAGTCAACAGGAAGAAGGAAGCCTGTCTCTGCAGGAAGCATTTCTGAGTCCTGTCTTAAGTGATGGGTTCTTACTCATTACTCAGTTCTCAGAATGTGACCTGGGGAAAAACTCCACTGCGGTGTCACTTTAAAAGAATAAACTGTCAAATGCTGGTTCACTGGGCACTGAAAAGGATAAAGATTCAAACTCAAACCGACCAAACCCACACAGCGGCGCCAGCACGAACGCGGTACACGGTAGAGAAAGATGGTCTTGCTCCGGCTCCTGCTGCCTGCAGGGTTTTCCCCACAACCTTCATGGAACAGCCCTCGTCCATCCCCACCTCTCTCTCCTCGAGTTCACAGGATTGTAGTGATGCACCGAGAGCAAGCAGGACATCCTCGCGTGAAACCCGAGAGTGGGCGCGGCGTCCACAGCTCCTGCACTCAGCCCTCCCATAGAGTCTTCCTCTTTGTTGCAGTCTCTATCCCCACCGGCCTTTCTGGCCTCACAAGCCCTTTACGCACACCAGCTTCAGGGGAACTGACTGACAGCTTTATCACATCCCGCACTTTCCAAGCCCTGTGCCTTTGCTCAGGCGGGTCTCTCCTCAGTACTTCATGGCTTCAAGGCTCAGCCTTTACAGGGCTTTGTCTCCTTCACAAAGGCCTCCTGGATCCCTCTCCTTCTCTAAATTCCCAAAGGACAGGATGTTTCAGGAAGTTACAGCTGAGTGCGTATCTCATCTGTCCTATAGGGCTATGAAGGCAGAAAAGGCTTTACCACTCTGCTCCACTGGGTCTATAATGAGATAAGTGGTCATCCAGAAGAGAACGGGGGATGGGGGGAGGGAGGGAAGGAGGAAGGGGGGAAGGTTGATTCCTGATCATCCTGCCTCTACCCATTAGCCTGCATATTTGAAGTGTCAAGAGTAGAGTGACTAAGCCTTTATTTTTGAGTGTATATTTCAACAGAGATAATTCTACTAGAGCATTATGTTAAATTTGTCTCCTGAAGCAACTTGTTAGTCATCAAGACTCCAAGTCTGTGCTGAGCGCTACCCACTGACAAAGTGTAATCAGATGAACAAACCCTGATCTCATTAACTAGTATCTCACAGGGTGTGGGTCTTGACATCAAAGATCACCCAGAGTGCTTGCCCCAAAAGCCAATTCCCAAGCCCAAGCCAGACTAGAGCATCAGGACCTTTAGTGGGTAGAGCCTAGGAACCTGAAGAGCTGAGCTCCACCTGTGCCTCTTCCCCAGCAACGCCTGTAAACCTCCACTACACCCGAGCTGCCACTCCCCTACACCCTGCCTGCCTGTAATGAAGCTTCTGTGGAAAAACATTAGACCTGAAGATTCCTCCTTAAACTAGCTGATGGCCTCGGGCAAGTTGTTTCCTCCTGTGCTGAACAGCTAATGGTGCCTGGAGTGACTGATAGACAGCTGCAAAAGTACAAAGCCTGGGGTAGAACAGATGCTTTTTCTTAAATGACCCAGCCTAAACAGAGTAGGTCTGTGAAGCTGGATGGAAAAATATGTTACGTATTTATTTTTACTACACTTTAACTGAAATTTAACATTTCCTTCAATTATGAATGTAGGCAACAAACCATAAGAGTATTAGCAGTACCTGTATCTTAACACCCATAGAAATTACAGATATTTCCCCATTTTTCTTTCTTAATAAAGAAGTATGTATCTCCATATCGTAAAAAAAATTTTTAATATTCTGATCACTGTTTCAATATAATTGGTTCTTTATAAACTTATATACTTAAAAACAAGCTGATGGATGGATAGATGGAAAAATACGATAAAGCAAGCATAGTAAAATGTTAATGGAAGAAGCCAGGTGTTCAGTGTAAAATTCAATTTTTCTGTATGTTTGAAGATGTTCATAATAAAATGGTGGGAAATTATCTGAGAAGGCGTCCCTAAGGCTTCAGCAGATCGCCAAACGGGTCTATGGCAAACAAACAAGTTAGGAACCCCTGACCTAGAGGTACTAGTGTCCTTAACTTGCTACTCTACCCGTGAGTTCTTCACCTAGGAGGCAAAGGACCCCAAGCCCCAGTGTAGAATCCAGGAGTTAGGCTGGTAGCCTTTCCTAGACTAGGAAATCAAAAGGTTTGCAGAACCAAAGTGGGCCAGTGGTGTTTTCTCCCACCCCAGCAGTCCAACGTTAAACTCAGACCTCACAGCTCTCAAGAGAGGAAAAAATTCCTGACCACATTCATCTTTGCTCAAAATTACACCTGCTCCAATACACAAGTGGCAAAATACTATAAACAACTTAAATGTTCATCAATAATGGTGTAGTTAAATAAATTATGGTACCTCCCAAAACAGATACACAGGACAAGAAACCATCCATTAAAAAGAATAAAATAGATTTCCAGTTCATATAAAATGATCTCCAAGATAGATTAGTAAATGAAAAAAAGCAAAATACAGAAGAGAGTATACATTATATACTACGATTTGCAATTTTAAAGGATGTTTTTATATGCATAAACTCTCTCTTGAAGAATGCACACAAAAAAGAAACTGGTAATCCTGGTTTTCTCAGAGGAAAAAAAAAAATGGACAACTGGGGGCCTGGGGCATGAGGGAGACTGATTTTTGCATTGTTTGAATTCTGTTATCATGAGTATGAACCATTACCACGTGAAGAGAATAAATAAATTCACTGTTCCTGAAAAAAATAAAAAGAAAGAAAGAAAAAATTACCCCAGGGTAGGACACTAGTCAAGCCCAGGAAACAAGGCCAAGAGCTCGAGAACATCTGTCAGTGCTCTGGGCAGGGCTAGCCCAGGCCCACTTCCCAGACCCTGGAGAGAAGATGCCTCCCCAGAGAGCACACCTTCAATCCCCCGACCACTCAGGACGGCAGCTGGTTATAGGTCCTAGGAGTTGACCAACCAGACCCAGAATCCAATCCTGGGGCAGAGGGAGGGGGAGCAGAGCCGCCAGCTGCCTCTCCTGGAGGCTGGCACCCTGGTCCTGTCTTCCCTGTGATACTTAGGAAGAGTTCCTCATTTAGACAGACCGCCAGCAATACTACTGCTTCCTAATGCCCAGCAGCAAATCTGCAAGACTCAGTTCCCCCGCTTCTGGAGAGCACATTGCTCTCTAATTCTAAGTCAAATCACCCTTACTTGCAGGATACAAAATTAATGCACAGAAATCTCTTGCATTCCTATTCACTAATGATGAAAAATCTGAAAGAGAAATTAAGGAAACACTCCCATTTACCACTGCAACAAAAAGAATAAAATACCTAGGAATAAACCTACCTAGGGAGACAAAAGACCTGTATGCAGAAAACTATAAGACACTGATGAAAGAAATTAAAGAAGATACCAACAGATGGAGAGATATATACCATGTTCTTGGATTGGAAGAATCAATATTGTGAAAATGACTATACTACCCAAAGCAATCTACAGATTCAATGCAATCCCTATCAAATTACCAACGGCATTTTTTACGGAACTAGAACAAAAAATCTTAAAATTTGGACGGAGACACAAAAGACCCCGAATAGGGCTTCCCTGGTGGTGCAGTGGTTGAGAATCTGCCTGCCAATGCAGGGGACACGGGTTCGAGCCCCGGTCTGGGAAGATCCCACATGCCGCGGAGCAACTGGGCCCGTGAGCCACAATTACTGAGCCTGCGCGTCTGGAGCCTGTGCTCCGCAACAAGAGAGGCCGTGATAGTGAGAGGCCCGCGCACCGCGATGAAGAGTGGCCCCCGCTTGCCACAACTAGAGAAAGCCCTCGCACAGAAACGAAGACCCAACACAGCCATAAATAAATTTAAAAAAAAAAAAAAAAGACCCCAAGTAGCCAAAGCAGTCTTGAGGGAAAGAAACGGAGCTGGAGGAATCAGACTCCCTGACTTCAGACTATACTATAAAGCTACAGTAATCAAGACAATATGGCACTGGCACAAAAACAGAAACATAGATCCATGGAACAAGATAGAAAGCCCAGAGATAAACTCACGTACCTATGGTCAACTAATCTATGACAAAGGAGGCAAGGATATACAATAGAGAAAAGACAGTCTCTTCAATAAGTGGTGCTGGGAAAACTGGACAGCTACATGTAAAAGAATGAAATTAGAACGCTCCCTAACACCATACACAAAAATAAACTCAAAATGGATTCGAGACCTAAATGTAAGACCGGACACTATAAAACTCTTAGAGGAAAACATAGGAAGAACACTCTTTGACGTAAATCACAGCAAGATCTTTTTTGATCCACCTCCTAGAGTAATGGAAATAAAAACAAAAATAAACAAATGGGACCTAATGAAACTTCAAAGCTTTTGCACAGCAAAGGAAACTACAAACAAGACGAAAAGACAACCCTCAGAATGGGAGAAAATATTTGCAAACAAATCAACGGACAAAGGATTAATTTCCAAAATATATAAACAGCTCATGCAGCTCAATATTAAAGAAACAAACAACCCAATCCAAAAATGGGCAGAAGACCTAAATAGACATTTCTCCGAAGAAGACATACAGATGGCCAAGAAGCACATGAAAAGCTGCTCAACATCACTAATTATTAGAGAAATGCAAATCAAAACTACAATGAGGTATCACCTCACACCAGTTAGAATGGGCATCATCAGAAAATCTACAAACAACAAATGCTGGAGAGGGTGTAGAGAAAAGGGAACCCTTTTGCACTGTTGGTGGGAATGTAAATTGATACAGCCACTATGGAGAACAGTATGGAGGGTCCTTAAAAAACTAAAAATAGAATTACCATATGATCCAGCAATCCCACCACTGGGCATATACCCAGAGAAAACCATAATTCAAAAAGACACATGTACCCCAGTGTTCACTGCAGCACTATTTACAATAGCCAGGTCACGGAAGCAACCTAAATGCCCATCGACAGATGAATGGATAAAGAAGATGTGGTACATGTATACAATGGAATATTACTCCGCCATAAAAAGGAACGAAATTGGGTCATTTGTTGAGATGTGGATGGATTTAGAGACTGTCATACCGAGTGAAGTAAGTCAGAAAGAGAAAAATAAATATCGTATATTAACACATATATGTGGAACCTAGAAAAGTGGTACAGATGAACTGGTTTGCAGGGCAGAAATTGAGACACAGATGTAGAGAACAAACGTATGGACACCAACGGGGGAAAGCGGTGGGGGGGGTGGGGGTGGTGGTGTGATGAATTGGGAGATTGGGATTGACATGTATACACTGATGTGTATAAAATTGATGACTAATAAGAACCTGCTGTATAAAAAAATAAATAAAATTAAATTTAAAATTAAAAAAAATTTTTGAAGAAAATGTTGATAGATTCACATAAGTGAATATATCTATAATAGATTCAAATTAAAAAAAAAAACTGCAATTCATGGAAATATTATTTTAGGAAAGATTTATATAGCTATGACAGTAAGCCTTCCTATTCAGGAACTTGGTGTGGCCTGCCATATGTGCAGATCTTATTTTGTGTCCTTCAGTAAGATTTCACATTTCTTTTATTTAGGTTCTTTAACATTTTGTTAAGTTTAAAATAGTGTGTATTATAAGCGGTATATTTTCCCCTGTCCATTTCTAACTGGCTACTACTCATATTAAAAATAAAAACAATAAGAAAAACATAAACAAAACCCAACTTATCAGTTTGTGTCTTACGTAACTTTATAACTTCTTATAAATTCTTATACCACTTTATAAATTCTCTTTTTAATTCTAGTAATCTTTTACTAGATTCTCATGGGTTTTTGAGACCTCTACAATTACAGACAAATTATGCTTTTCTAATATTACAAAATTATTTCATACCTTTATCTATTTCATCAGACCGGATCTCGACAAACAATGAATCACATTATTAAGAGTAAGTATCTCCTGTGCCTGATTTTAAGGACAGAGCCTCAGAAATTTGCCATTTAGTATGATATTTCCTAAAAATTTTTGGTAAATGTCTTTATCATTATGCAATAACTTCCTTCCCTTCCTAACCTACTTAGAAGTTCTATTAGGAAAAGTTGCTAAGTGTTATCAGATGCCTTCGTAGCATTTTTCATATAACCTAATTGTTTTTCTCCTTTAATTTGCTGTTGTAAAAAATTCAAGTTTTGTGGGGTTTTTTTGTTTTTTTTTTAATAAATTTATTTATTTATTTATTTTTGGATGTGTTGGGTCTTAGTTTCTGTGCAAGGGCTTTCTCCAGCTGCGGAGAGCGGGGGCCACTCTTCATCGCGGTGCGCGGGCCTCTCACTGTCGCGGCCCCTCTTGTTGCGGAGCACAAGCTCCAGACGCGCAGGCTCAGTAGTTGTGGCTCACGGGCCTAGCCGCTCCGCGGCATGTGGGATCTTCCCGGACCGGGGCACGAACCCGTGTCCCCTGCATTGGCAGGCAGACTCTCAACCACTGCGCCACCAGGGAACCCCTCAAGTTTTGTTTTAATTCAGACTTCATCTTTAATACTTGACAATGAGACTGCCCTAAGACCAGAAAGCGCCAGATGCCATCCAGAAGCGACTGGAAGGACACTACATAATGCCTCTCTTTGTCCTGATGAATGTTTTGGACACTGAATTCTGCTTTTGCAAATATGAAAATTGCCACCCCTCCTTCATTTTTGTTTGCATTTTCCCAATATCTTTGTCTATTTATTTCTCAAATTGCTTGTTATCTTGTTTTACAAGTGTTTCTTCAAATAATACACATTTGAATCTGACTTTTCAGCCCATCTGACAGTCTCTGTCTCCTGAGTTCATTCACGCTTAGGGAAGTAATCAATGTATTTGGTTTTATTCCTTCCATCTTAAATACAATCTCACTTTCCTTCTTCTTACTTTTGCTGAATTAGCCATTTTTCATCCCTGTCATTTTTTCCTGTTCCTTTTTCCTCCCTGTCATTCCTCTGTTTGCCTTTCTTTCCAGTCAATTTTGAAGTCCTACTGTGCTTTAAAGATCAGCTCATGCCTACATATTCCTGAGTCATCTTCAAATATATATATTCTATCAAAAGAAAATAATAATGTTATACAATATGTGGGGGCTTCCCTGGTGGCGCAGTGGTTAAGAATCTGCCTGCAAATGCAGGGGACACGGGTTCGAGCCCTGGTCCGGGAAGACCCCACATGCCGGGGAGCAACTAAGCCTGTGCGCCACAACTACTGAGCCTGCACTCTAGAGCCCACGAGCCACAACTACTGAGCCCAGGTGCCACAACTACTGAAGCTCACGCTCCTAGAGCCCGTGCTCGGCAACAAGAGAAGCCACCGCAATGAGAGTCCCGCACAGAACGAAGAGTAGCCCCTGCTCGCCACAACTAGAGAAAGCCCGTGCACAGCAACGAAGACCCAGTGCAGCCAAAATTAAATTAATTAGTTTTAAAAAATGTTATACAACATGTATTTTTATACTATATGTATCTTTAACACACATGCACCAAGCATCTATAGCTGCTCACACCTCCCTCAACCCCAAACAGGATAGAAGCTTTAGTTCTAGGTTACTGTTAAGTTTTTCTTTAAAGGATGACTCTTCTATTTCAAAAGTCCCTACTTAGCATTTATATGACAAAGTCCTAGTCACATTATTATTATCTATTTAACTTTAATAATACATATATTGCAAGGTTCATTGCTCCCATTATTCCTCTCCTTTTTGTCTTTCCCTATCTTGGGATTTCTGTTCTGAACCAACTGTCATTTGATAGAGTATTTCCCCAAGTGTTGTCCTCAGATAAGTACATGGACAGAATACTTTTTCAATGCCTGCACTTCTGAAAATGTTTATCTTGCCCTGACAAATGAATGATATCTTTTCCTGGTTATTAATTTTGGGGCCTTAGTCTTCTTCCCTCAGGATTCTACAAATGTTGCTCCAGGAATTTAACTGTTAGTGTTGCTGATAAAAAAAAAGTCTGAAGCTAATTGATTCTCTTTCCATTGCAAATAAATAATCTGTTCTTTGGGTCTCAATACTTTAAGATTCGTCCTTATCCTTGGACTTCAGGAATTTCACCAACATGTGTCTACACATATATTCTTACGTTAATCCTGCCTGGGACTCAGAAAGACAATTACTTCTCTACTTATTTCTTTTCTACCTCCAGACTCCTTTATTTCATGTTATGACTTCTGGATCTGTCTTTTGAATTTATCTCTAGATAATTCTATTCTACATTGTCGGGCATATCTTGAGCTTCCAGATGTGACTCAAGAAGTATCATAATCTTTACCTATTTAATTTTTTAATCAAAAATTAAATTTGTTGTATACGAAAGCTGTTAAGAGTAAATCCTAAGTGTTCTCATCACAAGAAAAAAATTTTTTTTTCTATTTCTTTAATTTTGTATCTACAGATGATGGATGTTCACTAAATTTACTGTGGTCATCACTTCATGATGCATGTAAGTCAAGTCATTATGTTGTACACCTTAAACTTACACAGTGCTGGATGCCAGTTATATCTCAGTAAAACTGGAAGAAAAAAATTAAATTTGTTCTGATTGCAAAAAAAAAAAAAAATCATCTCATTTCATGGGACAATACACGGTCTTGCCGACATTAAAAAAAAAAAAAAAAAAAGGAAAGTAAAGCTACAATTATATACCCATTAAGCAAACAAAGTAAAAACAGAGATCCCAGGCTCGTTCACGCTGCTGATAACCACGTAATGTGGTTCAATCTTTCTGGAAAGCTATTTGGCATTGAAGGGCAATTACCAAAATGTGTTTAAATCCACTTCTGGAAAAAGCTTTACAAAGTGTAATGACCTACACAAATTTAAGTTACTAATTTCCCCAAACACACATTAACCCAAGGTGTTGCCTTTCCCTATCCCCCCAAACCTGCATTCAGCAGCAGCATTTTGTCTCTGACACTGGCTCCTTGAAAATGGTCATAAATTATCACAAATGGTAGAAGTTATGATCCTGTTTATGTAAAACACACACAAAACAAAACCCAAAAACCCAGGTACTTGTATATGTACATATGTGACTATTTACAAAAGCACCGAATATGGTCTGGAAGGATACATGCTAAGCCAGCTGACCTCAGCTTCTAAGGAGGGGCACAGGATGGGGCAAGGTTGTGACTAAAGCACATTTTCACTTTTCACTCTGATCTCACTCTGAGAGTGTATCTATGTATTACTTACATGCTTTTCAAACCGTCCTTCCACTAATCAAAATAAAGTCAACTGGAGTTGGGAATTGTCTATTTAGGTGCATCCAGCTACCTCCTGAACTCTTGATATCTGAACAACTGCCCTTCCTGAAGTGATTAAGATTCCCTTGATTCCATTTACTAGAGCTGTTCTTAAAGTAATGGTAAAATTCTGGCACTATTGCAAGGTTATAATTAGGGCTAGGAGACCCCAAAATACCTACAGCCTGATCTTAACCAAATATCCCTCCTTGTATGGATATTAGAGAAAATGTGCACAGACTAATATACTAGTACAGATAATTTTAGACTGCTGGGCTTGGCTGAATGGAATGCTCCTTTCTCAATGTCTAATTAGGCCTGAATAGTTTGACCAATTTAGATATTCACATCTGCTTATTTCATCCCTCCAACAATCAAATTCAAAGTTCAGATGTTATCATGAGAGAGAAAGGTTATTTGAATCAGCACTCACCAGCCTGTAGCAGGGGAGATGAAAACAAGAGAAACCACAGGGGCACTTTCCCCCATGCTAGTGTGCAGCTGGCCCCATCTTAGTCCTTTTTTGGCCGGGACACTGGCCCTGTGACATGACCCACTGTCCTTGGATCTATGCAAGCTTTGGCATGTCCTGTTCCCAGGCAGAGGAGGGTGAACAGGAAATGGGAAAGGTCTGGCACTAGACGGGCATCTTTTAGAAGAAAGACAAGGCTTTGGCCCAAGCCACAGCACATGAATTTATGCAGTGTAACCATGTCTCCATTTAAGTCTCTTCCTCCTCACAGACCGGTCCCTTACGAAGTCTCCTGACTACAGTGACACTGGTCTAACCCAATCAGATCAGCCCAGCTCAGTCAGTCAATAGCTTACAGATGGTCAATATAAGTCTTGGCTGTTACAATCAAAGTGGGATCTTATTTGCTATAAAAAAAAAAGTATAAAAGCAGGGACTACAAATCACCTATAATAATGAAAACTTGGACACAACTCCTGAGCCCATCAACAGGGAAACACCTAAGCAAACTTACTTCTTTCTTTTCCTTCAAAGGCACACCTCAGAGATATTGCAAGTTTGTTTCCAGACCACCACAATGAAGCAAATATCATGATAAAGCGAGTCATACAAATCTTTGGTTTCCCAGTACATATAAAAGTTATGTTTACACTATACTGTAGTCTATTAAGTGTGTCATAGCATTATGTCTAACAGAACAATGTACATACCTTAATTTAAAAATAAAAAACAAAAAAATTACAATAGTAACATCAAAGATCACAGATCACCATAACAAATGTAATAAAAGTTTGAAATATTTCAGAAATTACCAAAAACGTGACAGAGACATGAAGTGAGACGTGAAATGCTGTTGGAAAAATGGTGCTGACAGACTTGTTCAACACAGGGCTGCCACCAACCATCAGTTTGTAAAAAATGCAGTACCTGCAAAACCCAATAAAGGAAAGTGCAATGAAACAACATGTGTCTGTAAATAAGATACATTAATAGATGTAGCAGCATTGAAAAACAGAGAACGGTATAATAAAGGGACCAACATATAAAGGAATTCCTGAAACAAATAAAGCAGACGGATTCTGATCCACAGAAGAGCTGATCGTGCCACACAGGCAAGATAAAGGGCTCCATGAGAAGTGGACGGGACCCCAACCAAGCCCCAGGGACCGCCCAGAGGCAGAGTGGCAGGGAGTGGGACCGAGGGCAGGCTGTGAGGCAGGCAGAGGGCATGCAAAGCTCCCATGAAAGTCAGGCCCAGAGATAACTGCTCAGAGCCCCACAAGTTCCAGCCAAAGACGTAAGGATGAGAAAAAGTATATCAGAAAGACTCCAAATTACCATTATGTGCAGATAGGATTTTGAAATCAACAGAAAAGCTATTAAAAAACAGAGTCCAGTAAGATGGCAGATAAGATAAATATTCAAAACAACCAATTAAATACAAACTCTATATAATCAGTCAGGGGGAAAAAAGGTATTTTTCAGAGTAGCAGTAAAAAATATAAAAATGTAAATACAAAATATAATACAGCTGGAAAATAAAATCTTTGTAAATTAAGACCTCTCTGAAGAAAATTACAAATCTTGTTGCAGGGTGTTTTAAAAAATCTCAGCAAGTGGAGAAATGCCATACTTCTTTCTTTTTTTTTCTTCTTCTTTTTTTGATGGGTAAGAAGTGGGTTTATTTAGAGAGAAACACACTCCCCAGAGTGGGGGCCGTCTCAGAAGGTGGGAGGCCAGAAATGCCATATTTCTAAGTAAGAAGATAATACTATAAAGATAATGATTCTCCCCAACTTAATCTGTACATTTAAATTAAAAGCCCAAAAGGTTTCTTTTGGGATTCTGAAAAACTGATACTACGAACTATCTGAAAAAACACAATCAATAATTAAAAAAAAAATAAGAATGAAAATTACCTATCAGATAATCAAAATTTACTGCAAAGTTAAAAAGAAGGCTGATATCAAAAACAGAGTACCATTTCCACACTGATCAGATTAGCAAAACAGTTAAAATTTGATGACGCCCAGTGGCGGCAAGGGCACAGAGTGGCACTTATTCTAAGTGGGACTGAAAACTGGTAAACTTTTTTGGAGGTCAAGTCACATCATATGTTGAAATTTTTTATGTTTTTTAAAATTTTTAATTTAATTTTGTTTCTAGAAGCTGCACCACGCGGCATGTGGGATCTTAGTTCCCTGACCAGGGATCGAACCTAAGCTCCCTGCACTGGAAGCGCAGGGTCTTAACGACTGGACCACCAGGGACGTCCCATATATCGAAAATTTAAATGCACATAACCTTTGAGTCAGTAATTGTGCTGAGAACTTACCCATCACTATACTTGAAAAGTGTGCCAGGATACCTGTTTAAAGATGTTCATCACACCTTTTCTTTGTAATAAAAAAAGAAATGGAAATAACCTAAATATCCACCTGTGGGGACTTCACAAGTAAACTCCGACACATCCACATATAACATAGTATATTATGGAGCTGTTAAAAAGAACGGGGTAGATCTGCAGGTGCTGCTAGTGAAAGACTTTTCTAAGGTCTATGAGATGAAACAGCAAGGGGTGGAACACTGCAAACAATTCAATCTCACTGAAAACGTTTATACTGGTATATGTGTAGGAATATTTTGAAGGAATATCTGAAAAACCATTAACAGTGGTTGCTTTTGGAAAGAGACATTTAGAGGTGGGAGAGGAGAGGGAGACTGCCTTTTCATTTTTTAGATCCCTTTCTGCTGTTTTGAACTTTTTATTTGCATAATGCTAAAAACTGTGGTTCCTTCCATTGTGGTACTGGCACAGGAACAAACAGAGATCAATGAAACAAAACTAGATTTCCACTAGTGTGTGTGTGTGTGTGTGTGTGTGTGTGTGTGTGTGCGCGCGTGTGCGCGTGTGTGCGCATGTGTGTATACACACTAGTATATATATTCTAATATATATTTGAATAAATGATAAACTGTTATTCATCTGGAAATAATAATATAGTTAGACTTTAGGTCATCAAGAAAACAGAAACTGGGATTTCCCGGGTGGCACAGTGGTTAAGAATCCGCCTGCCAATGCAGGGGACACGGGTTCAAGCCCTGGTCCAGGAAGATCCCAGATGCTGCGGAGCAACTAAGCCCGTGCGCCACAACTACTGAGCCCGTGTGCTGCAACTACTGAAGCCCGCGCACCTAGAGCCAGTGCTCCACAACAAGAGAAGCCACGGCAATGAGAAGCCTGCGCACCACAGTGAAGAGTAGCCCCCGCTCACCGCAACTAGAGAAAAGCCCGTGACAGCAACGAAGACCCAACACAGCCAAAAATAAATAAATTAATTAATTAATTAAAAATAAAAATAAAATAAATTAAAAAAGAAAACAGAAACTACTCTAGGTATTTTGAGCAGAAAGGGATTTAATACACAGAGTTAAGTTTCAAATTTGTTGGTAGGACTGGAAAATAAAAACAGGAGGGCTGGTGTCACCCAAAGGTCAAGAGTTGCAAGAAGCCACTACCACTGCCTGTCCTCATCTGCTGCCACCACGCGGTCAGAAGCAGAAGGAAGCCTCCTCCACCTTCTCGTCTCATGCAAGTGCCCCTCACTGGCAAAATCCACACCAGAAGTCCACTGCAAGGGAGCCTGGGAAATGGTTAAAGCCTTCCAGCCCCTGTGATACAGGAGAGCGAGGATGAGCAGAGGAGGTGGTTAAATATTTCAGTAAGTGGTGCTGTGAAAATCAGTTACAGGACTTCCCTGGTGGCACAGGGGTTAAGAATCCGCCTGCCAATGCAGGGGACACAGGTTCGATCCCTGGTCTGGGAAGATCCCACACGCCGCGGAGCAACAAAGTCCGTGCACCACAACTACTGAGCCTGCGCTCTAGAGCCCGTGAGCCATAACTACTGAGCCGACATGCCACAACTGCTGAGGCCCGTGCACCTAGACCCCGGGCTCTGCAATAAGAGAGGCCACTGCAATGAGAGGCCCGCACACCACAACTACGATCAGCCCCCGCTCGCCACAACTAGACAAAGCCTGCGCACAGCAACGAAGACCCAACGCAGCCAAAAAAAATAAAGAAAATAAAATAAAAAAGAAAATCAGTTATGCATCCGGGGGGAAAAAAAAAACTCAGGTTAAATTCCCTAATTCACACCTTATACCCACATAAATTTTAGAAATAAATCAAAATTTAGAAGAAATAACAATGAAACACCTGAATTAGATAAAGAAGACCAAGGGATCAGAGGGATTACTTTCTACATTATATATGTCTGCACTGCAGTGTCTTTCATTACCCATGAAAACAAAGACTGTCCCACTGAAGGTTTGAGAGTGGGGAGACATGGTCAAGTTTTAACAGCATGGAGCATACAAATAAAATAAAATCAGACACTAAGAGCAAAGCCAGCCTGTAACTAGGCCCTAATCTTGGTTCCACCTCCTCCTGCGGATGAGCGAGCGCTCTCTCACTGAGGCACGATGGCCCCCTGAGCAATTCACTCAGCAGGAAGCCAGGCGACGATCGGCACAGGATGTTAAGTAGCCACTACAAAACAAAGTCCTGGCCTTCTCCTCTCCCCCCTTGTTCCTGTTTTGGTGACCTCCGTTTTCCACTTTTTACATTTGTTCTGGGGGTGCTTTTTTGTGGCCTCATTTGAAATAATAGGCCACATCTTAGGATCTGAAAATGCCAAACTAGGAGCTGCTTTCGACCACCGTCCCCCAAGATATACTTTGTGGAACACTATTTTGGAAGATGTTAACAGAAACAGCAGGAAAAAAGCTCTCTTAGGCAAATAAGGCTGGGAAATGCTGTATAACTGCATAACCTCCTCTTGGGGGAGGGGGGGGGAGTCACAAAGTATATTATATTTGCATATTAAAGGCACATCTGTAAAGAAAACAGGTTTATTTAATACCAAATGTCTCCCAAGTTTCATTTTTGCACAATGCACAGACACTTTGGGGACAATGTATGGTTAAAAAACAACATTCCACAAAACAATGTGCTAGATTCTGCTCTCGATCATCCTAAAGGAAAAGTAATCCACAGGACACCAAGTCTCTAGAAGTCTCCAGGACTGGCTGGTACTCTCTCCCAATGGATGAGGAAGCTGGTCTAATTTTCTTCTTCCAGTAGGTTCTCTGATTTCAGCTGGGTCTTCCTTATTCTCTCCAAGTTCAGTTGTTGGTATTTTCTTTTAAAAAAGCCACACTAAAACAAAGGGAGGGAACCCCAATTACAGGCCTAACCTAACCATCTGTTTTAGAAAACCATCTACCTGGTTGTTGCCAAAATAGCCCCCATGCTCCTCTGCTTCCTCTGAATCTCTCCTGATAATCCAATCCTTCAAGACCCGTCTTAAATACTGCCTTTCCACGAGCCTTTCCTGTGCTCAGTCCCCAGTCAGAAGTGATTTTCCACCTTCCTCTGAACCCCCAGAGCACTTTAACATTTTTAACTTAACTAATTCTGCAAAGTACTACAGTTTCAGCTGTACTGGGTCATATATCTATGTAAAAGTACTCAGCCTACTGGGCTGAGGGTAGAAAGAGATCAAGTACAGCCTCCTACACATCAAGAAACTCACAACCTAGTGAGAAGAGAAATAACTGGAATATAGTGTGACGACTACCCCTTGGAAGGGTTTCTAGAGAGGAGCTCAAAGGAAAAGCATAAAGCTCAGCTCAGAGGACTCAGGAATCTCTGGGCTGAGTTTTAAGGGAAGAGTGAGAGCAAGTCAAAAAGAAGGAAAGGGCTTACGGGTGCAGAGAGCCTAACTGCAAACACAGAGACACGAACCTATCTAGTTCACTGTGTTGAGAAAAAAGCAAGACTTAAGGGTGGAGAAAGTAGAGGCCAGAGTGGAAGGTCTTGAATAGCAGTGAAAGAGTCTGAACATCAAAACAGGGGAAGGAAAGGAAAGGACTTAAATAGGGGAATGACAATCAGGTTCGTTTTAGGAAAATATCTCTGTACTCCAATTCTTCAATTAGATCTTTATCTTCTTCAGACAGAAACTGTCTTACTCATTTGCCTCAACAGGCGCGTGGTTGAAGGAAGAGGGAAAGGTGGTCACGAGGCCAGGGAAGCTGCTCTAGGTCAGGGGCTGGCTGTCCTAAGGAGGACTGTGCCCAACACCAGTCCCTTTATGAACATGAGTGGAACCGACCTTGACTAGGATGACTATAATCACGATCAAAACCAGAAGGCCACCAACACTGCTTTTAATAATGAGAGACAGAGAATACGCCTCCTCATCTTTCAGGAAGATGACAGCGATCTGGAACAAAACAAAGAGATCATCCAATAAGTCAGGTAAGGCAAAATGAGAAAAAAATTTCACGTTATTTTAAGGAGCAAAATGTGAGAACTTGGCAACATACAGCGTATTGATCAAAACTGATGACAGGGGACTTCCCTGGCGGCGCAGTGGTTAAGAATCCGCCTGCCAATGCAGGGGACACAGGTTCAAGCCCTGGTCCAGGAAGATCCCACATGCCGCAGAGCAACTAAGCCCATGCGCCACAACTACTGAGCCCACATGCCACAACTACTGAAGCCTGTGCGCCTAGAGCCCGTGCTCTGCAACAAGAGAAGCCACTGCAATGAGAAGCCCGTGCAATGCAACGAAGAGTAGCCCCCACTCGCCGCAACTAGAGAAAGCCCACACGCAGCAACGAAGACCCAACACAGCCAAAAGTAAATTAAATAAATAAATAAATAAATAAAAATACTGATGGAATTAAAAAGCGTACACACCAATGGTTTTTAGTATGTATATAAAAAAAAAAAAACTGATGACAGTAAGGCAAAAAGCTAAACATTTCCTGATGCAGCATCTAAAATTATCTGATGAGATTTCTGGTTTCTGCTTCCACATGTAAGGAGCTTGGAAGTCACCACTCCATACTAACAAGTAAAAAGCTGAACAAACTGAAAAATCAACAACAATTTTTGGATCCCGAAGAGAGCGGAGGCCACAAGGCAAATTGCTGCCCCCAAGAGTGGAGCGAGAGACAGAGAGACTGACCCAGAGAGCAGAGGCTCCCCAGCACCAGGGAAGGAAAACCTGAACCGCAACTGGCGGCTGCAGGCGCAGTGCTGACAACCCCGGGGCTTACAAGCTCCAGGAAACCCAGCCGCGGGCTGAGCTTTCCTCCGGGAGCTTGACCAGCTTCCCACAGTAAATACTGGAGAAAACACCCTTCATGCTTCCAGCAGGGGGAGGGGAAGAGGAACCATTTTGAAATAAGCCAGAGAACTCTCATCTTAACAAGGCCTGTCCTCAGGGGAAACTAGTTAACTAGTCTAACCTGCTGGGTAATATCAGAGGCTAACTGTCCTGGGGGAAGGGAAGTACCCAACTCAAGCCCACTCTAGCCATCCTGTCCCACCTAATGGGGTTGAAAAAGACTGAGAAACAGGGGTGAAGCTCACAGTCCAAACGCACAGGCTCATTAAAAGACTGAGGCCTAATCACAGAACGACAGCACACTGCCTCTCCCCAACACCTCACCACATTCATGAAGGTCCGTCTACAGCAGTTCCTTTTACCTGGTACAGCGTGTCCAGCTACCAAGAGAAAATTACCAGGCATACCAAAAAGCAAAAAAACACAACTTGAAGAGACAAAGCAAGCATCAGAACCAGACACGGTGAGAATGTTGGAATTATCAGACCAGGAATTTAAAACAACCATGACGAAGATGCTAAAGGGCTCTAATGGTTAGAGCAGTCGGCACGCATGAACGAAGAAAAAGAGCAGACGGGCAATGTAAGTGGACAGATGGAAATCCTAAGAAAGAACCAAAAAGAAACGTTAGAGATGAAAACCCGCCGTAACAGGAAATGAAGAATGCCTATGATGCACTCATTAGCAGGCTGGACATGGCTGAGGAAAGAATCTCGGAGCTAGAGATAGCAACAGAATCCTCGAAAAGCAAAGAAAACAAAAACTAAAAACAAAACGAAAGAAAAAAAAAAAAAAAACAGAGCACAGGAAAATTATCTGATGACCAAAATACTTTATACAAACTATTTTGCTCTCTTATCTAGGAGAGTTAAGTCTGCCAGGAGACTGTGACCTTCTGTTTGCGAGAGAGAGAGAGAGAGAGAGAAAGAGAGAGAGAGGGAGAAAGAGAGAGAGAGGGAGAAAGAGAGAGAGAGAGATTCTATATTAAGGAGTCTCTGACAGTTTAATAGAGGGTCCCAGCAAATTAAGATCCCTAGGTTTTAAAGAACACTGAAAGACGGAAAATCAAGATTTTACATCCAGGTATGCCCCAAGCTCACCATCTTCAAAATGATTTCTAAGTCCCTTCCAACTCTGTTCTGACAACTCTTTTTGATCTTCCCTAATGACTGATAGGACATTTTCTGACATGAAATACATGACAAAGATAAGGGTCTGCTCTTCACCAGACTAACGTCAGTGACACAGTAATAAATGCAAAATGGCATCCACGTGTACTATTGAAAAGCCCTTCCATTAGAAGTCATCCCAGCATTGCTGTCCAGAGGCCCTCTCCATCCCAGGGCTCAAGTGGAAAACCCAGGGGATGTGCTTCCCAAGTGAGACCCAGACATGGCCCTTCCAAGTTGTGCCCAGCACACAGACCATGGCCAGAAGGCCATCAAGACATCTCTGCCTGCCCAAAACACTGAATTCCCTTCATCCAAGTGTTCAAGCACCAAGGTCAGGGATGCTTTGGAGAGAATTTCTGTATGGGATGGAAGGCTGGACAAATTTACCTTTGAGGCCTCTTCCAATTAAGTCATAAACACTTCCAAGGGTTGACCCTCCAGGCACTGTTTAACTCATACAAGCTGAACTTAAGTTCTGGGCCTTGGGAATAGCGAGGGAGCAACGCAACAGAGAAGAAGAACAGGAAGAGAGCTGGTTTTTTCCTTCATGGAAGAGTAAAGTGGGGGGCAGCGGGGAGTATGGGGAGAAGACTTGAGAACCTGAGGTTTAAGAAAGTAATGAAAGTCCCAAGATGACAGTAATGTAACATGTCAGGTTTGAGTAGAAGTACTCCTATTTCTCAAAGCCTCTTCCCTTTTTCCTCTTCCAAAACCACAGGTTCTTAAAGTGCCCTAAAGGTGTCCTGGTAGAGGTGAAGGGAGAAGCAGGACACAGAATACCCCTGCTTGTAGCAAACACTCTTGGTGGCCCACCCAACAGCCATTCTCTCCTTTCCTAGTTTGTTCGGAAGTCATGACTGGTCTAAGCTGATCATGACAAAGTCATCCCGCTTTGCCAGTGAGCTTTGCCAGTGACTGACACGAGATCTAGTTCTCACTAATAAGTTATAAGGAGATTATCTGCTGGGAGTTTTTAGGAAAATTGTCCTCCTTGAAAAGGGAAGGCTGGAATTCCCTGGCAGTCCAATGGCTAGGACGCTGCGCTTCCACTGCAGTGGGCATGGGTTCAATCCCTGGTTGGGGAACTAAGATCCCACATGCCACACTTAGTACAGCCAAAAAAGAAAGAAAGAAAAGGGAAGACAAATGAGGAAAAACTCCTTTTGCTACTGACCTCTTGGCTTCCTATTTTGTATACTGCCGTGTGAAAATATATCGCTGGGAGAAGTGGAAAGTGGCAACTTTGTGGCAGCCACAAGGGAAGGCGTCCCCAGCACACGGACGGTAGAGCACAAGATTCAAAGGAGCCAGGCCGTTGACACCGGTCTGCCTCCCTCACTGGATAAACAACAGAGGCCTTTATGGCACATTAGCGCTAGTGTCTTGCAGCTGAAATGTAAATACTTTGCTTGGGGTCCTGAATTTTAAAAAAGGAAAATCATCGTGGGGACTCTATGCTATAGAAATAAAAGCATCAGTAAGTAAAAGGGGGAAAATTATACATAAATTATTTAAGAATGTGCATGTAAGAAACTGTTAACAGTAATTCCCTTTGGGAAGAGGGAATCAGGGGTGTGGAAAGGGGGAAGTAAAGGAACCATTATTTTTTATTTGGGATCTTTGTGTAAGGCTTGGATTTTCTTGCTTTTCTATTTAATAAAAAAAAATCTGAGCAATGGGATAACGGGGCACTTCTCTTTCTTCCATATCATTTTCTGTATTAGAAATACTTAAAAATAAAAGGAAATGTGTTTCCTGACATGTTTGGAGAACTGCGCCTTTCCCCTCTTCCAGGGAGGAAATCAGAGGACCTAATGTTTAGCGATCCAGCCTCACCCTCTTGACATTCCTTCCAATACTGAATCATGCCTAACTACAGAGCTCACAGATGGACCATCTCTGACGCCGGCAGCACATCTAGGTGAGTGTCAACAAGAATGACAATTCAGGGTGGCACACACAGTATTCGGCCCACAGATCACAAAGGTCAGTCTGACTTGCAGTCGTACTTCTGCAAAACGAATCCAAGGGTTCTAGTACTTAGTCTAAGACTTATAAAAAAATTATGCATTCCTGAGTATTGTAACCGTGCAACATTGTAACTAAACACTGATACCACACACGAAGAAGAGAGTTGTTATATACCCCCTCCCCAAAAGTTTCTCACCTAAGAAATTTAAAAAAAAAAAAAAATTTTCAAATCAAGGTATATATAGCTGTTGATTCCAGCCTAGTTATTTCAACTGAGACTTCCTCTGCTTAGGTCTGTTATTCAGTTGCCTCATTTCAGAGACAGAAAAACTGAGGCAGAAGCTGAGTAACTCAAGGTCACGAAGGCAGTTGCTGGCAGAGTCAAGATCAGAGGTGATAAGACTAAAACAGGAAGAGGGCAACAGCCAAGTGTCTGTACGGGGGCGCGAAGGCCAGGCACAGTTTTCCCAGGACATCACCCAGAAAACAAGAAGACAGCCAGGGATTACCTTAGTTCTATGGTTCTCTGCATTGAGCCCCTCATATAGAGATTTGTTGAAAGATATTTCACCAAGGATCTGCAGCTCAGTCACATCTCTTCGTAACTATAAGATGGGGAAGGGAAAGAAAGGAAACACATTTTAGACGTGGACTTACTTTTTTTTTTTTTTTTTTAGTTAACTGTTTAAAAAGTTTTTATTGGAGTATAGTTGATTTAAAACAGACTTACTGTTCTTGGACAGCACTCATCATCTGTCCCTTTAAACGTGTCCCTTCTCCAGTATTCCTCAGCAACCACAAAGTTACCCAAGCAACAAACCTGCAGTTATACCTCAACTTCTTTTCCCTTATCCTTTACTTCATGCCACACCCTCATCGACCTACCCACACGCCCCAAGTCAGTTGTTAATGATTCTTTTTGTTTTTTAGCCTCTCTTGCACCTGTCCCTTTTTCTCCATCCTCACTGCTACTTCTTCCGCTCAGATCTCATCATTCTCACCTGGATCATCACAAGATGTTAAACTAGACTTTAGTCCCGACCTTTGAATGAGTCATCAGGGAAGGCCTAAGAGGTAACATGTGAGTTAAATACAAGAAGAAACCACATACACGGAGATCTATGAGAAAAGCAGTGTCATGCAGAAGGAACAGCAAGTACAAAGAACCTGTGGCCAGAACAATATTGGCAAACTGGAGTATAAGAAGCAGGGAAAAGGCGAGAACTAGGAGATTTAAGTTGAAGAAGCAAGCAGAGACCAGATCACAGGGTGCCTTGCACACCACTGAAAAAGACAAATTTTAATCTAAGTGTATTCAAACTTTTTTAAAAAGCAGATAAGTGGCACAGTGTCTTCTTTTTAAAACATAGCTGTTATATGAAGAACGTTTGTAGAGGGCATGGCAAAAGCAGAGGCAAGAGCAGAGAGAAGGATACTGCAATAAACCCAGTAAGAGGGGTGGCCTGAACTACAACAGTACCAGTGGAGATGGAGAGAAGTGAATGGATTTAGAATATATTGGGGGTGCAGGGGGTAGAATCACAGAGCTTGCTGCTGGAACAGATATGGGGATGAAAGAAAAGGAATCGCAAGTAATTCCTAGAATTCCTAGTAAGTAACCCGAATAAGTTACCCTAGTTAGTAACCCTGAGTAAGTGGGTAAGCAACAGGTTGGGATAGGAGGTGGATCAAGAGACCTGTTTTGGACATGTTATATTTGGAGATGCTATTATCCTTCTTAGGGTAACAGCAGGATAATCAAATCTCAAGTACCTGTTCTGATTGACTCAAGGAGACGTCTGCAGCCACGGTTACATTTTCTTTATCCGAGGTGACGTTACAGCTCACTGAATGCCATTCTTCCACATGCTGGAAGAAGGTGTGTGTGAGTTGGCACAATTCCTCTTCGGGTGGAAAAGCCGGGAACTTTAACACTTGGCACACAGAGCACCTCAAGGCCCCGGAATAGAGAGTGTGAGCAGTTTCTGCGCTCACTTGGCTCGAGCAAAGCCGCAACCCTGGCAAACGTGACCCAGTGTAGAGGCTAAGGGGCGCCTTGGGACAGCCCTGCCTGTGCTTTCAGGGGAAACCTCGGAAAAGTAGAATCCGTGCGTCTCACGTCACCCGCTTCAGGACCTCTCCCTCCCTGCCGCCCCGCCCCGGCCTCTCGGACGACCGCGCTCACCTGAACCAGATCGCTCCCACAAACGCGCTCCGGACTCTGGGTGCACACAGTGTGAGCCTGAAACAAGACCCATTCCCGCGACGCAATAAGCAAGCCAAACCGCCATACTTATCCGCCCCCTCCCACTTCCCGCGAGACCCATCGTGATTTGCGGGCGCTAGGACCCGGCGGGCAGGCGAGCCGGCGCTCGGGTCTGCGTCTCTAAGAAGTCTCGCGGTGTTTGCATTTGAACTGCCTGGCGGGTGTCGGCGATGGCGGCGTCACTCCCGCGACCCGGCAGTCGGCTCTTTCGAACGTATGGGGTAGCCGGCGGCGGGGGGCCGCGGCGGCGTCCGGGCCAGGCAGCGGTGCAGTGGTTCCCGCCGCAAGACCGGAAGCGTTTCTTCAGCAGCAGTAGCAGCGACGCCAGCGGCGGCGGCCCCTCGAAGTCTGTCGTCTCCGACGATCCTGACGACCCCGACTTCCGCGGCAGCCCGGTGGGTCAGCGGCGGAGGCGCGCTGGCGGCCGACTCTCCAAGGACCGGCCGAGTCTGATCGCGACCCCGAGACGCCTGAGGCTGCGAGCGCGGTGCCCGCAGAAGTGCAGCACCCCCTGCGGCCCGCTCGGACCGCCGCCCTTCCCCAACGGCCACCCAGGCCTCCTGAGCCCGGACCTCAGTGTGTGCGGCCAGCCCAGGGACGGCGGCGAGCTGGGCACCAGTGCCTCCCTGTTGAGTTCTCCGGCCTCTCCCGGCCCCGGGTCCCCTGCCCCAGGAGACAGCATCTGCGCCGACCCCCCCGCCTTTCTGGATGCAGCCTCTGAAGCTCCGAGCGGCTTCCAACTCCCAGAAGCCTCCCTGGACCAGGCACCTCTCCCCTCTTCCCAGGAGGCAGAGGCAGCAGGAGGCAGGCTCACCAGGTTGGCCCACCAAGCCCGTGCCAGCCTCAGGTCAGCTCTCTGTAGCTTTTTGGACTCAGGAAGTCCTGAGGATTCTGAGCCTGGGCCAGACGGGAAGAATATGCGGGAGTCCTGCTGTGACAGGGAACTGGTAGGGAGGAGGCTGGAGAGCCCAGGTTTATCCAGCACGGGTAAGAAGAGGGCCACAGACCAGGACTCCGGTCGAGAGGCTGGGTCTCAGGAGGCTGTCCAGATAGAATACGGGGAGGCCCGTGGGTGCAAGGGTGGTATGGCACCTGGGAAAAGCAACAGGCCTGAGAGAACCGGGCCAAGCCGGAAAAGGAAGCATCAAGAGACAGCAGAAACCTCCCTCGGCCATCACCACCAGTTTAAAAAAGGCCAAAAGATGGAAAAAGATTCATTCGTCACCCAGGACCTGACTCGTTTACAGAATGCCTGCTCTTGGACCAAAGCCAGGGCCTCCTTCAGCTTCCACAAGAAGAAGATGGTGACCGCCGTGTCAAAAGTGTGCAGCGTCTACACCATTGCCAGTTCTCTCTCTGAGTCCCTCATATCAGAATATTCAAACCTTCCTGTCACAAACAGAACAAACAGTGCCCTGTACCCTTGGCACTTTTCCTCCATGTATCTGCTCACCCCCTTAAAGACACTACATGCCACAGAAAAAAAGGCATCCGATGCAGAAAAGGTTTATGGGGAATGCAGTCAGGAGGGTCCTATCCCCTTCAGCGACTGCCTTTCCTCAGAAAAACTGGAATGCTGTGAGAAGATTGGGGAAGGGGTGTTTGGTGAAGTGTTTCAAACAGTTGCTAACCACACACCTGTAGCCCTAAAAATCATTGCTATTGAAGGACAGAAGTTAGTCAATGGAGCTCATCAGAAAACTTTTGAGGAAATCCTGCCAGAGATCATCATCTCCAAAGAGTTGAGCCTCTTGTCTGATGAGGTATGCAACCGTACAGAAGGCTTCATTGGGCTGAACTCGGTACACTGTGTTCAAGGATCTTACCCTCCCTTGCTCCTCCAGGCCTGGGATCGCTATAACTCAACCAAAGGGTCTGCAAATGACCGGCCTGACTTTTTTGAGGAAGACCAGCTCTTCATCGTGCTGGAATTTGAGTTTGGAGGGATCGACTTAGAGCAAATGAGAACGAAGCTGTCCTCCATCGCCACTGCAAAGAGTATTCTGCACCAGATCACCGCGTCCCTTGCCGTGGCAGAGGCATCGCTGAACTTTGAGCACCGAGACTTGCACTGGGGGAACGTGCTCTTAAAGAAAACCAGCCTCAAAGAGCTCCACTACACCCTCAATGGGAAGACGAGGTCCATCCCCACCCGAGGGCTACAGGTCAACATCATCGACTACACCCTGTCACGCTTGGAGCGGGACGGGATCGTGGTTTTCTGTGACATTTCCATGGACCAAGACCTGTTTACAGGAGAAGGTGACTACCAGTTTGAGATCTACAGGCTGATGAGGAAGGAAAACAACAACTGCTGGGACGAATATCACCCTTATAACAACGTGCTCTGGCTACACTACCTCACAGATAAGATCCTGAAACAAATGACCTTCAAGACCAAAGGTAACACCCCTTCCTTGAAGCAAATGAGGAGAAAGATCAAGCATTTCCATCAGACTATGTTGAACTTCAGCTCTGCCACAGACCTGCTCTGCCAGCACAGTCTGTTTAAGTAAGCTGGGGTTGCTGACCACCCCCAAAGGAGAGGGCACAGGTCTGGAAGCCCCTGATGCCGTTTTTAACCTCTATCCCCACAGCAGGGTGGGATTCCTGTTCTTACAGGTTTCCAGTCAGCTTTTCAAACAAGAATTTTGTTTCCAAATGGAAGCTGAAATGTTTGTTGAAATGTTTAAACTTAACAAATATTCTTTAAAAATAAACTATACATGAGAACAAGTGTTTACAACTGAAAAGCCCTCTTTCTGTCAGCAGACTCCATTTTGTAAATTCCTTTCCACATTTTCCTTTTTGAGCCTTGACACTTTATGTAGCCTGAGCAGGAAAAAAAAAAGGAACGCCCAAGGCCTCAGCTGTCACACTGATCAGAGCCTGTCGCTGTAGGTGTTGTAAGGCTGGCTTTGACAGACGAGCCAACTGAGAGCAAAGAGTCTGTAGCGGAGCAGAGTCCTGGCAGACAGACTGCAAGGCAAGCGGGAAGGAAGATGGTAGGCAGTTTATAGGGGGACGTGCGAGAAATGCCGCATGTTTATCAAGCTCATTTGCCAGGCACAAAGAGAAGCAGAATTTATCGATGATTTTCAAATGGAAAATAAATTTCTCCATGGCTACTCAAAAGGTTTGAATTTTGCTTATTTTTTCATCAAGGGAAGAAAAACTGGAATGTCGCTTTAAGGGCTGAGTGGTTAATATTCCTTGTGAACATGACTTTGGTAATTTACTCCTAAAATGTGTTCCCAGGTTAACTAATCTTTTTCTACTCCTTTTCTAGAGTTCTAGTTTTTATACCTTTGAGAATCCACAGTCACTCTGGAAAGAGATGTGATGGTGATATAGAACCGCCTCTGTGTACCTGAGTCTTGGTCAGGTTCTTCACTCTTATGACCTGGAAACCTTGTAATTTAACTGGAACACAAATTTGCAGCTGGAACTCGGCTCCAAAGAGGTTCTCCCCATGTATCTGCAAAATAAATCAGAGTGGGAAGTCACGGCTGGTGTTGCTTTGCCACCTGTGGCTTTGCAATGACAAGCACGGCACTTACATTGAAGAGGAACTCTTTGTGGTGGGAAAGCCCCTGGCTTGTGTTCATGTACGTCACCGATGGTCTGCATTTGAGAGGACATGGGTTAGGCCTCAAGGCCCCTTTCTCATTTTAAAAAACCTCAGTGCTACCAATTGGATACACTAGGACAGAGGGCACCTGATCCTTAATAGGGATCAAAGCTGAATATCAAAATGTAAGGTGGTGGTAGGGCAGGTGGGATCAGGTTAGAATATTCGAATTCTGTATATTTGGGCTGGTTCTGTATCTAATTATAATGCCTTAGAGTGGCCTTACTTTTTTCCTTCCTTTCTTCCCAATCCCATAGCCCCTCTCTTCCCTCCTTAGCATCACATCAGTTCCCTTTTGTATCAAGACCAGTTGGCACTGCTCCTCCTTTGATTATGACCATGGGGTTTCTAGGACCCAACTGTAAGTGCCCTAGACGTCATTGGGCGCCGGGGTTCTAAGCAGCCTCCTCTCAGGGAAGGGCAATGCCCACATCTACCCTGACCACAAGTTCCACCCACAAGAGAAAATGCCTGAAGCTGTCCCGCAGGTGTGGGCCCCTTGGAAGTACTTACTTGGGAAGAACTGCAATGAAGGCATGTTTGAAATGAAGGCTGTGGGTCTTACTGACCAAAGACCTTCTTTCATTGGAACTAGGAAATAAGAATGTCAGTTTATAGCACACCTGCTTTGTACACATGGCTTCTTACCTTGGCTTCCTGGGATCACTGGGGGTCAGATAGAAAAGACTCTGGGAGATAAGCAATTAGAGTGCAGAAGACGCTCTAGAAGACCATACTTAGAGAAACTGATTTTAAAAGGGTTTCTCAACCTTGATAATATTGACATTTGGGGCCAGATAAGTCTTTGTGAGAGGCTGTTCTGTATATTGTAGGATGTTTAGCAACGTTCCAGGCCTCTACCCACTAGATGCCAGTAGCACCCGCCCCAAGTGGTGCCAGTCAAAAGTGTCTTCAGGCGTTGCCCCTGGGGGCAGAATCACCCCTGTTTGGGAATTTTCCCAACACCGTACCCGACTCTACCCCAAACACAGAGGTTTTGCAGAAGACAGAGCTTCTCCGAAGTTAAATGAACCAGAATTAGAGCTCCAGTCCAAAGCTCATTCTTCCAGACCATACCATAGTTTTACTTTGTCAGTAAAAGAACATTTTAAATATCTTCGGTAACAAGAAGGGAAAGCCAAGTCACAGCAGGGACACACATGCCTTCTCAGGGCTCACTGAGGTTCCCCTTCCTGGGCAGTGAGGGAGCCAGAGCCATTACGCACGCACATGGGAGGGAGGCTTCTTGCAGGGCCACAGGCTGGGCCTGCTGTGACACAGGCATTACTTACTTGGTGATTGTCACAGCGATGTCGGCTGTCCTGTTTGGAAAGGCACTCTCCTCCAGCTGCCAAACTAATGAAAAGTTTGCCTGTTTAAACAAACAAAAAAGGTCACTTGATTCCCCTTTATACCACTCACAACTCAAACTGCTTCCTACTAACTAAACAGACCTGGGAAACATAATTCATACTCCTCATGTTCTTGTAGCACAGCATGCTTCAAGGTCCGTTATTCCACGTTAAGCCTCACAATGTCAAGATGGAGTAAGTGGGGCAGACAGGATTATTCCCCTTTACAGTTGAGGAAGCTGCTTCAGAGATTTCCCACAGCACAGAGATTATCAGTGGCAGATCAGGGACTCATAACTTCAGGTCTGATGCTCCTTCCATACTGCCCCCAGCTTCACTCTGCTGTACTGGGGTGCGTCAACCATTTATCTGTGGCTGTATCCCTCACCCCCACCACTCCCTACTTTCAGGGCACACTTGGCCGCTCTGAGCACTCTAAGAGTGGAGACCGCAACTGAGATTCTAATGAGACTGGGAAGTAGAAGACACCAATCCCAGGGTAGTGAGAAGAGTCAGCCAATCAAAACAGACTCACAGATGACCTCTTGAGTATGGGGTGACCGATCTTGCAGTTCATGACCAGGACAGAAGCAGTTGGTTTAGGGTCATCGCACTGAATGTTTGGAGAAGGAGGCTGTTAACATAAAAGACGTTGTTTTTGTTTTGTTTTGTTTTTGACATTGATTTTAAAAGGCAAAAAAAGGAGCAGTTTCCTTACACCAATTCAACATGCCAGACGCCCTGCCAGGAGCCAGGGACACAAATAAATTAGACTTTGTCCTTGTCTCCCTCACAAGCTGGGCAGAAGGGCTCAATACTAGATGGTTGAGGAATTTAAATACAAGGCCTAAGGAGTGGTTCTGTGAGAGCAGTACAGAGAAAAGCAGTAGAGAAAGATGAGGTCCAAACAGGAGGATTCAAAGTCTTCATGGGAAAGGAGACATTTGAACTGGGCCTTGGACCAATGCAGATTTCATGTACTGAGCCAGGCAGGAAGGCCAGCATGAGCCCAAGCACTGCCATGCAGCCTTTTTCAGCCACGGTTCCTCATCCAGACCACTGAATACAGAAAATGACTTGAGTCATTTTCTTAATTTCTTAACTATTTTCTTAATTCTCCCAAGGATGTTGCATCTAGTTCCATTCTAGATGCTTAGGAGATCATGGCATTCTTCTCATGTATTGGACGCTGTCTTAGCCCAAATAGCCTCAGACCACTAGGGACACACTCGTAGTATGACGAAGCCAGGTTTGTTGGCTCATTACAATGAGGAAAACTGCACTGTGGTGTATCTCACCAAACAAAGGAAAAGATAGTTATTAAAGGATTCTGGGGAAAGGTGGAATTCGGGGAAAATGTAAACAAAGCAGTGTTTTGATAGGCCCAAAACAAAGCAGGGCTGTGTGTAAAAGGGCCACTCAGCATCAGGTCTGGACTGCAAAGTGGACTCAGGGACCCATTTCCTTGGAAACTATTAAGGTGAATGTGAAAAGTTATGTCCAGAAACATTTTATCTGAAGCTCCAAGCCTCAGATGGAAAATGAGAGTGCTTCTCTTTGTCAAAGTGGCTTAGACTCTCCAGGCAAGAGTAAGATGGTTTCATAATTACAGATAAAACTTCAAACAGCAAAGTTGCTGACTGCCTATGATTTTAGGGAACAAAATTTCTCAGTGTTACAATACTTTACAGCTGCAGGGTGTCCTTGGGAGAAATACTGTTTCCTAGTATTTTGCAGCTGGTTTTGAGTCTGTGCTCCCAAGCTGATGAAAAGCTGAGCAGACTCTTACTTTCCAGTCCAAGCTACTTCATTAGAGATTATTTCTCTCTCAGAACTCTAGTTAAGAAAGGCTGCAAGGGGACTTCCCTCATGGCGCAGTGGTTAAGAATCCACCTGCCAATCAATGCAGGGGACACGGGTTCGAGCCCTGGTCCGGGAAGATCCCACATGCCACGGAGCAACAAATCCCGTGTGCCACAACTACTGAGCCTGCGCTCTAGAGCACGCAAGCCACAACTACTGAGCCCGCGAGCCACGACGACTGAAGCCCGCGCACCTAGAGCCCAGCTCCGCAACAAGAGAAGCCACCGCAACGAGAAGACCACACACCGCACGAAGAGTAGCCCCCGCTCGCCGCAACTAGAGAAAGCCCGCGCGCAGCAACGAAGGCCCAATGCAGCCAAAAATGAATAAATAAAATAAATAAATTTATTAAAAAAAAAAAAAAAGAAAGGCTGCAAGAAAAAGGAGTGATTGGGCAGCAAAATAGCACCACTGAAGATTTTTAAAGCAGAGAATGACATGATTGGATCCACGGCATATAGTTGGATTAGAGGGGGGGATCCATCTAGTTAATAATCATTTACTGGATGGACCAGGGTGAGGCCGGAGGCAGAGTTAGGAGGTTGCTGTAACAAAGCAAGTATGCCGGAAGGGAAAGCCACGAGCAGTGTGGTTCCCAAACTGCTGTCATAGTTACCTTTTGTATCCTCTTAAACTGCAAGTTTCTGGGGTAATTCAAAGCCATGCTTGTCATGTAGGAATCTTCCCCAGAGTTAGTTAGGCTAATGTTCATGCTCAGCTCCTTTGTGAGACCCACCACCAATTCCTGCCTGCACAGGGTAGGCAAATAGATAAATGTTACCAGTTTAATCTGTACAAACCTCAGTGCAATACAACAGCACCTTTTTAACTAACTTCTTAGATAAATTGCTTAAAGGATACATTTAGCCTAGATTTTCTTCCCCTCAACATAAGCAAACATCTGGACTGCCATACCTCAGCTGCTGTGTGACATGACCATTTATGTAATGTTTACCATGTGTCAAGGACTGTGTTAAATGCTTCACACGCTCAGTCAATCCTCGTAATAACCCTATGAAATAGTACGGTTGCTCTCTGTTCTACAGAGAAGGGAACAGAAGCCAAGGGAGGCTAACTAGCTTGCCTGAGGTCCAGCAGCCTCAAAAGGGAGTTGGGAGAAGTGGGTCTAAATCCTCTTTCTACCACCAACGCACTGTGACCCTAGGCAACGTACTTTGTGACACAAATTCATCCATCTCACATACATTTACAGAAGACTTTCTCTGTGCCAGACACCCTGCTCGACATGGGAGAAACAGCACGCGGGGGACAGACGCTGCCCCTGCCCCTGTCTTGGCCTCAGCCTTCCCACCCACAAAATCATCCCGGCCCTTCCAATTTAAAGGCTGTGGGTTAAAACATGAATCTGTTCAGCCTGGAGAAGACTTGGGGACATGTAAGTGCTTCTTTCCATCCGCTGAGGCACCATGGGGCCCCTCAGTAATTGAGACCTACAGGGAAACATATTGACAACAAAGAAAACTTTCTAACCCTCTGAAAGGTTCAAAGATGGAATGTGCAGCTCTCGAGAGTAATGCGACCTGTGTCTTGTTGTGTTGTTTTTGTTTTTATCACAGCTGAGAAAAGGATAGATTGGAGGGCTAGAGGGGGCAGAGGCAGAGCCTGTCTGGGAGATGATACAGGCCTGAAATCAGACAGTAGTAGTGGGGATGGGGAGGGGCTAGAAACCAGAGGTGATAAGGCCGTGCTTGCAAGCAACACAAAAAAGAGAGAGGAGTCGAGGATGCCTCCTGAGTTTCCAGCTTGGATGACCGAGTGGGGCTAGTCACGAGGGAGAGAACACAGGGGGAAGACCAGAGGGCGGAAGTTGATCAGATGGGTTCAGTCCAGGGCATGATGAGAGGTTCCCAGAGGATAGGAAGGCAGAGATGTTGAAATGTCAGTAAGGTATCCTGTTCTAGAGCCCAGGAGAGAGATCTGAGAGTCACTGGAATATTGAGGGGTTGAGGGGTTCTCAACCTGAGGGCCGGGGCAGTTTCAGAGGGCCCCAAATGCAAACACCAATGTATGCAAGTGTGATCTTCTAGGGAGAAAGCTCTGTAGTCTCCCTTAGATTCTTTAGGAGATCCACGTCCACAAAAAAGGTCAAAACCATTGAGACATTTGGATGCTAAGGATTAGGTTCAATACTTCTGAAAAAAGAAGAGACTGCTGGCTGTGAACACTAGGGGGTGATGTAGGGCCAGCTGTTTCACTGTCTACTTCACAAGGACGTGGCTGGGCCGGCTTTCTTGGCTGTAATTAATTCCGTTAGAAACAACGGCAGTCTCCTTGCTAGGCTGGCTTCCAAAGCACTCAAAAGCCTTGAATTGGATCCTTAGTGACTGAGAGGGGCAGCGCTAAGCCATCCACATCTGAAACGCCAGTCCTGCAAATGTCTACGAGAAGGCTTACCAGGACTCAGAGAACAGTGCTCTTCCCCAGAGATGCCAACTCCGGCCAACTGGCCATCAGTGCCATGTTACACACACAGCACTAGGAGTCAGGGAAGGCATTTTAAGACCATCACACGTCCAAAGCCAAACTCATGATCTCTTCCTCCCCACCCTGCCTTCCAAAACAGTTCTTCCAAAAGCTGCCCTAATTCAGTTCTTGACATCACCATCATTCTAGAATGCAGTGTGGTCCGAAAGAACTTCGGCAGTAATGAAAATGACCTGTGCTGTTCAATACCACTAGCCATATGCGGATACTGAGCACATGAAATGGGCCTAGTGCAACTAAGGAACTAAAATTTAATTTTAATTAATTTCAGTTTAAATAACCAAGTGTGACCAGAGCCTATTGTATTGGACAGCACAGTTCTAGATGCTCAGGCTGAAGTGTTGAAAGACTTCTCAGACCCCTCTCTTTCTCTCACTCCCCACATCCAATCTGCCATCCAATCCTTTGGGCTCTAAGTTCAAAATATAACCACCTTCATTGCTACCACCCTGGCCTAAGTCACATCACTTCTCACCCGAGTTACTACCATAGCTCCCTACTATTGCCCTGCCTCCTCCAATGTAGGAGCCTACAGTCTACTCTCAACACAGCGGCAAGAATGATCCTATTGAAGTGCACGGTCATGTCATTCCTCTGACTTCTCAGCTCGCGGTAAAAGTCCTCATGGAGATGCAGCCACGTATGACCTTTCCTCCCCTCACGTGACCTCTCCCTCCCTCATCTACTGCAACTGTGCTGGTGTCCTGGCTCTTCCTCCCATCTCCAGGGCATTTGCAGTTGCTCTTCCTTCAGACACCTGCAGAGTTCATTCCTCCACCTCCTCTTGCATGCACCCAAAGGTCACCTTCTCCATGAGCATTCTCCTGACCACTCTATTCAAAACTGCCACCCCACCTCGCCCCGGCATTCCCTCCCACCTTCCCTGCCTTCTTTCTCTCCATAGTGTTGATACATCTCATCAACACAAAGTTGACTTACTTATTATCTTCTCCCCCTAAAAGCACCAGGAGGGCCGGGATTTTCGTGAGTTGCTTACTGATATATCTCTAGCACCTAGAGTGCTGGGCACAGAGGAAATGCTCCACAAATATGCAATGAATTAAGTAATTTGGTTAAGACGTGAGCCAGGGAAGAGGTTACCTCTAACTGAGGTGGTCCCAGGAGTGAGAGACACTGAGTTACGAAAATAGCGCTGTCCAGGGTGTCCAGCGACCTGGGTGGAAGGTCACCCAGTGATCATGTGACCCCACACAGGCCCTCAACTACTGAGTCTGTTGCCTAATCTATAAAATAGGAATACAAATGTCTGCCTTTCCTCCCTCCTTGGGTGCGTGGGGAAGCAAGAGATAATAAGTGCAGAAGCCCTTTGTGGGCCATGAGGGGAAGGGGGAGGAAGTGAGCGATCCGTCCTGGTGAGGGGTTTGCCCAGGTAAGCCTTACAGGAGGAAGTTAACTGCAGAAACCGTGACGACTGGATTCAACTCACTGAGAGAGGGTGGTGGCCAACTGTAGCTCAGCGACACAAAACAGCTTATTCTTGCAGGCCTTCTCGTAGGGCAGCTGTAACCAGACAGAGAGGGGCAGGATCAGCCCAGGGACCCCGCCATCCCCGCCTTGCTCCATGATCTTCTCCTTAGGACATTCCTGTCCCTCCTGCTGGCTCTGAGAAGTGCAGGTAAAGGTTGACAGGCTGGGGTTGTGTCCACATGGCCATGAGAGCTGTGATTGTGACATTCCTTGGCTTGTCAGGAATGGGGATGTGCTTGGTCCTACGACACAGGTACCATGCGTCAGGCCACTGGCCAAGGTCAAAAATGGGGTGACCTTTGTGAAACGGTGGGAGTGCCTGTCACTTTCATATTATGCTAATTAAGCAGCAACACTCACAACTCACTATTCTGAACATTTGGGGGAGGAAAACCCAGGTGAAGAAAAGCTTCCTTAGTCCTCTTAAGTAGAGCAGCAACAGCAGGGGACAAAAGGGGGTACATAACCAAATATTGTCAAGGTCTAGTCCCGTGAGGTCCTCTACCCCCATGGCTAGTCTTCTCTGTAGGTTAAATATTCCCCCTTGCAATCTTGCCTACACCAAACAAATTCAGAAAGTCGCACTGGGTCCAAAAGGCCCAGTCAAGGTTGAAAAGCTCCAGCTCAGGCTGAAAAATCAAGTTTTCTAAAGGAGCTGGTCTATTTTTTATTCTGAAGGAACCACAGCCAGCTCTCTAACCGGGGAATCTCTGCATTTATCTTCCCAGCAGCCAGTGACCATCGCAGCAGCTTTATTAAACAGCAGCAAGGACTGTTTCCATGACCTGGAGCTAGAGTGGGAGCCCAGAGCTAGAAAGAAAACCTTCTGCTTCCCAGAGAAGGGAGATGCAGTTCGCAGAAGTCAGAGCTTGGCGCTCTATCTGACTGGGTCAACAACTGGGGGCAGGCTTTTTTAGTTTTGTTTTTAATACAGCCGAGCAGCCTGCTCTCTTTCAGCAGGATCACAACACCCTAAGCTCCCAGCTAGAACTCATTCTCTGGAAACATCTATGTGCCTAACCTAACACCAAATCATTTCTCCTCATCCATTTTATCAGTGGGATAATTTTTTTTAAATCTCTTTGCCAAACCATCAAACTAATAATTGATTAAGGTAAGAATCCTGAATGGATGTTAAACAGGATATATGCATAATCTCAAAGCATCTCCCCATAAGATACTTATTAATTACAAAGGGAAATAGCACCAGGAATGGAACAAATTAACATGATGTGCCTCGGATACAATGCACTTGGAGGGATGAGACTTCATTTCTGGGATATTCCTGCCCAAAATGCATAACCTGAATCTAACCATGAGGAAACATCAGACAAAGTCAGGCTGAGGAACATTCTACAGTATAACTGGCCTGTACCCTTCAAGAATGTCAAGGTCATTAAAGACAAAGAAAGATTGAGAAATTATTCGAGATTAAAGGAGACTAAACAAAAGTAATGAATTATCCTGATCCAGAAAAAAAGTTTTTTCTTTTGCTAAAAAGGACATTAATAGGACAACTGGTGATATTTGAATAAAGTTTGTAGATTATAGTATTTCATCATTGTAAATTTCCTGATTTTGATCATTGTACTGTGGTTATGTAAGAGAGTGTCCTTGTTTTTTAGGAAATACATACTGAAGTATTGGGAGTAAAGAGGCATCATATCTGTAACTAACTCTCAAATGGTTCAGAAATATAAATTTCTGAGACTACATATGTATATATGTAAGATATATATGAGATTTTATATATATAGAGAGAGAGAGACAGAGAATATAAAGCAAATGTGATAAAAGGTTAAAATGTTAACCTTTGGGGAATCTGGATAAAGGATGGGAATTCTTTGGACAATTCTAACTTTTTAGTAAGCAAAATATTTCAAACTAAAGTTTTCTTAAAACAGAATATATATAATTAGTGATAACCTACTTATTGACAAAACTTTATTATATTAGTTCTCCCAGTCTTTTCTGAACCATCTAAGTGTCAATGCCAAATTTTAAAAAATTATTTAGAAAATTAATATACTATATAAATTTAAAATAAATTTGCCTAAAAAATTAAAATGAGAATCTGCTCATCGGGAACCTGATTCTCCCTCTTCCTGGGCAGACGAGCAATAGGAACAGTCACCCTGATAATGTTGTTCTCTTATTTCTATTTACCATTTGTGATTGATGCATTGGGTGTTAACGAAAACTGGAGCTAAAGGCTTATATAACTGAATTAATATAGAGCATTCTTGTACAAATATTGGACAGTTGTGAGTGTCCTATGATTACCTAGAAATATACTTCTGCTACCTGAAGATTTTCTGTGCCAGCATGAACTACTCTTGGCTTATTTTTATTTTTGGAGATTCAATGCATTCCAGCTAACTGTAATTATTACTTTTCAATGCTCATGTTATCACTTCTTTGATCCTGCTGATTTTTCTGTACCCCATAAGACTGTCTAAATGAATACTGACAGAATACCCCAGGGGGCCAGGGCCTGAGTGGGAACAAAATCTCCTTAGATATAGAATCAAGAAATTTTACTGTTTTTTTTCCCTCTCTGATTTCCTGTAGTTATGAGAAAAGTTTTTTGTGACACTATCCATCTGCTAGGGTATAGGTCTGGTGGGCCATTCAGCCTGAAGGCCTGGGCAGGACCTGGGCAGGCAGGTATGCCAAAGGGCATCCTCTCTGCAGCGCGGGGCAGGTGGGCTCCAGTCCAGTCCCCACACAGGACCCTCACCACACCGTTATCAGAGACTCTTGCCAAGGTGGGCAATGTATTCATATGCTTCATTAAATATGTAGCAGGCACTTTTTGTGAACATAAAAGAACTAGCCTTGGGGGTGGTTTGGAGACGTGTATTACCCACCAGTGAGGTCCTGGGCAAATTAACACCATCTCAGGAACTCTATATCCCCATTTGTACAGTGAGGGGCCTAAATGCTGTCTGAAGACCCTCCCAACTTTAACATTCTTTGAAGATAGGGGAGCAGGTACTTTTAGGGGGATGGATCCCAGGAGAGTCTGGTCCTAGCTGAGTCACCTGGAAGATGGCAGAGGGCTCAGCATAGAAGTCCAGGATAGGCTGGGGATGGTCCCTCCGGCCCTCGGGGGTCTGGAGTTGGTAGCTGACCTTGACACTGATGTTGGAGAAGCAGTCCTCCTGACAGAGCTGCAGAGTCACCAAGGAATGCAGGGTTGGAGTTGGATGTGGGGGAGAAGATGACAAGGAGAATACTTTTAACTTTGATGTAGTCACAATAAGAAATAAACAATGAAAGTGGTAAGCCAGGATTCCTAAGCCTCTTCCAAATAAGTCAGGCTGCCAAGAGCACTGGGAAAATCTCCCTTGATCTGCCCATGGCCTCAGGCATCATAACTCCTTATGGTTCCTGCCCCAATCACAAAGGGATTCTGGCCATTGGGAGTTAAAAACTGGCCCCGGCTTTATTCAGAGTACAAAGGGGACCCACGAAAGGGAAGAGTCATGGTCACATCTGTGTTTACAAAGATCTCTCTCCAAGCAACACGGAGGATATACTAGAGAAATAAAAACTGAAGACCAGGAGATGGCCTGGGATGCTGTTTGCCATTCTCTTTGTTTATTGAGCCTTTTTGCCAGGTGGGAGCTTTGAACACCTGAGAGTAGGTGAGCACGATTCCCAGGTGGAAAAGGTAGTTATGCTTGTATTTAAGGAAGCCATAGATTTGCTAGAAACTCGTTCTTAATCCATTTAACAATCAACAGACGTGGGAACAGATGTGTAGCAAGAAGCATAATTTACGAGTTTATTGGAATAAATGATCCTTTTAGGTCCACAACTCTGGGTCCTGTCAGGCTCTGGGTTCTGACAAATACATTTTTCATGTCTCTAGGCACATTTGTCAGGAGTAAACTTTTGTAAATCACAACTTTTGTCTTTCTATTTCTACTTTCTCTCATTCAGGTTTTCTGATGTTGACTCACGCAAGGGCCCTCTGCCCCACTTTTATTATCAGGTGAGGGAGGGAGCCCTGTTATTCCCAATTTATTACCAAGAAAAATGTCAGCAATTAGAGAATTTCCCTTTTTGTCCAGTTTCTAGGAAGCTCAGAGATCTACTTAGTGTTCAATTTTGGTAGGTTTCTTTTTTTTCTGGCCACTCTGCACAGCATGCGGGATCTTAGTTCCTGACCAGGGATCAAACCCATGCCCCCTGCAGTGGAAGTGAGGAGTCTTAACCACTGGACCGCCAGGGAAGTCCCTCAGTAGGTTTCTTTAATTTGGATTTCTGGTACCATAACTCCCACCTCCCATGCCATCATGTGGTTCTTTTTTTTTTTTTTTTTTTTGGCCGCACCGTGCCGCTTGTGGGATCTTAGTTCCCTGACCAGGGATCGAATCCGGGCCCTCAGCAGTGAAAGCACAGAGTACTAACCATTGGACCGCCAGGGAATTCCCCCATCATCTGGTTCTCAATCTATTATGATTATTTCAGTTGCCTCATTTGTGTGTATGGGTATGTGTGTTTCAGTGCATGCACCTCAGTTCTTTTCTCAACAATACAGACCCCTCTAGACTTTTCTGGAAACTCCTCCACTTACCTGTCCCTCTGTGGGAACCAGCAGGAAGGGCTCACAGAGACAGGGGCCCGTGCCCCACTCCCTAAGGGAGCTCTGACACAGCCTCTCATCTGAACACTGCAGCCTTTTCCTCTGCTTCACCACATCCACGTCCACAGTGAAGTTCAGAGAGGTCTCTTTGAGGCCTGGGAATGAAGACCAGGTCTTCCTGATGAGACTGGGACGGGCAAGCCCCAGACAGAGGGCCCTCCCATGAGTCCCTCCTGAGTGGTGCCCCCACGTAGGCACTTCCCCAAGTTTCTTCTTCATTTCAAAGGTACTTTTCTCATGTCTTCTGGCACCCAGCTAGGGTCCCTCAGTGCACCAGCCCCAAACCTGGAGCAGCACATCCCAGGGGCTGAGTCAGTCTTCCCTAGGGGAAGAAGCGCTTGGGGGGACGCAGGGATTGAGGGGGAAAATGAGGAGGAGCAAAAAGTCAAGGAATGGAGAGAGAAACCATAGAGTAAAGCCTGAGGATAACAGAGCTGGAGGCACCTTGTAGACTACCTGGGCCAGCTCCCTTACTGTGGAGAAAAGAAACCAGGGCCCAGAGAGTGAAAGACGCCCTCCCAGTGTCACACAGCCACCCAGCAGCTGCCATTCGGGCTCTGTGGCCTGAATCTTTCAGCCTATACAGCTGGAACTGATAGGCCTGCCCTTTCCTAATTAACAGATTTGATCATGGACTCTTGCAGTAAAGCCAGCCCACCTGGGAGAGCACATTCTGACCTGCAGGAAGCAGGGAGACATCTCCAGGATTGTTACTGAGAGATTAAGCCCTGGGGACGGTTGCTGGGGGATTGTTCTGGCGGGGATCTCTTGGGTTGGCAGTAAGTACCTGGGTTGTGAAAGCCATGCCTTCTGGAAGTTCTCCCAACCAGTGCCAACTAAGGGGATGGGAAGGGAGGCCAGGCCTCCGGCAGGTTATCCAATCCCCCTGGGCCAGGGAGACACGGTGAGCAGGGAAGGGGAGAAGATGTAAATCAGGGAGAAAGAGGACAGGCACTTCTCAGGAGCCCTACACACATGCACAGGCGTGGGCACAGTAGGTGGAGATGGAGAAGTGCCGGCCTTTTTCTGAGTCTTCTTTCAGAAACTCAACCCTTCAACCCAAGGAAGGGATCCAGTGCCCCTTTTCCCAACAGGGTCAGAGAGACCCCTTCAGAGTGTAGACTTGACAACAGATCACCCTTTTCTGGGGCGGTTCCCATTAAATTGAACCTAAGGTCAAAGGAGCTAAAGTCTAATGGAGGGATTTCATAACACCCTGCCCCCACCCAGCCCTCTTTTCCTGCCCCCCACTGAAGCCAACAGGGACTGACTACAGCACCGGACGGGTCAGCTAGGTTGCCTGTTACCTGACTCAGCAGCTGGCGACACATAGCTGACTTCAAAACACAAATTCACATTCACGCTGCTGTGGAAGCCAACGGGCAGTGCCTTGGGGGTGAAGGTCATGGACAGCTTCAGACGAACCACAGGTCTTGAGCTGAACAAGATAGCAAAGAGGACCATGAGAAGGGACCACAGGACTTCTGAGACCACAGGACCATGAGAAGGGACCACAGCCCATCAGTGCCTGGGCTCTTTCCTTCATTCAATGAATATATATTGAACACCTCTCTTATGCCAAGTGCTATTCTGAGTCTTCAGGGTACTACAGGGAAAGAGATAAGGCCTGCTCTAGTGGGAAAGCAGACAACAAGCAAATAAACAAGAAGAAACAGGAAAATCCTATGTACAGGAAATGCTATGATAAAAATAAAATAGGATTGGGACTTCCCTGTCGGTCCAGTGGTTAAGACTCCGTGCTTCCACTGCAGGGGGCCCGGGTTCGATCCCTGGTCAGGGAACTGAGATCCTGCGTGCCGCGCAGTGTGGCCAAAAAAATAACTAACTAACTAACTAAATAAATAAATAAAATAGGATAAGGTAATAGAGACTGGGGGCTACTTAGCTGGTGGTCAGGGATGGCCTCACAAATGAGGAGACGTTTAAGTTGAGCTCTGTTACCGAGAAAGAGCCCGCTCTGTGAAGATCTAGGGGAACTGCATTACAGGCAGAAAGCACAGCTGATACAAAGGGCCTGTGGTAGGAATGAGTTTGCTTTGTTTGAGGAACACAAGAGTCAGCATAACTGGGGCGCAATTAGTGAGACAGAGAGTAGACAAGTGGCTGGGATGGAGGGGTCTGCAGGGCCAGGCCATGGTAAGGAATTTCGATTTTACTCAAGTGGGAACCACTGAGGGGTTTTGAGCAGCAGAATGAAGGGGTCTCTCTGGCTGCTGTGTGGAGAACGGAGCACAGGGAGTGGAAGCAGGGAAGGACGCCATGGCAGTGGTCCAGGCGAGAGGTGACAATGTCATGAACTACTAGGAAGTACTTTGGAGGCAGAGCCAACAAAAACTTGTTGATGGGATGGCAGGGAAAGGAAAAAGAGGAATCAAGGATGACTCTTGGGTTTTTATCCTGAACAAATGGCACCCTTTGCTGAGATGGGAAGCCCGGGGAGGGGCAGGTGGGTAGAATGAAGGGTGGGTGGGAATGAGTGGTTTTTTTTGGCCGCCCCATGGGGTTTGGGGGATCTTAGTTCCCTGACCAGGGACTGAACCCACGCCCTCTGCAGTGAAAGCACCGAGTCCTAACCACTGGACCGCCAGGGAAGTCCCCTTTTTTGTTTTGTTTTTAGACATGGTAACTTTGCAATGCCTGTGTTGAATAAACAGCCGAGTCTGGAGCTTCGCGGAGGGCATAGGGCAGATTGGTGCCCCGCCAGATTATTTATAGCCATGGGACTTGATCACTCACTTACGGATGGAGCACAGAAGCTCTGAAATGAATAATAGTAATAATAGCAGCCATCACTGAGCACCGTGCTAAATACTTTGCATAGATCCTCTCAGTCCTCATAACTCTGTGAGGCAGGCGCATTGTTATTCCCATTTATAGATAAGAAAATTGGGACTTAGAAATTCTGCCCAAGGGCACACCGTTAAGAACAAGCTGAGGTTCAAACCCAGTTGGGCAGAGCCGGTGCCCTTAACCACTGCACTTACTCCCTCCCATCAGTGCCTGGTGTCTTCATGAGGTCACTTAGGGCAGGGCAACCGGGTGAAGCTGCCAGAAGGCAGAGCAGACCCCTACCGGAGCACAGCCGCCTGGCCCAGAGCGCCCACAGTGATGTCAGCAAGGCCGTCGCCACTGAAATCTAAGCCACCTGCCACCGATGTGCCGAAGTACTGGAGTCCTGGGGCCACCACTGAGGCTCTGATCCTCTGTGGATCGAGAAACACAAGGTGTCAGGGAGGGAAGGGGGTTTCCTTTTGGTTTAATTCAATCAGCAGATTAGCCTTTGTCCCCACCCCAGGGAGCCCTCAGCTGAGGAACTGGAAAGAAAACGTCAAGGTTCTCCCAGAGAGGCTTGAAGGGGGGTGGGGCTTGACAGGGAGAGTAAGGAGAGCAGGGGGTGGGGAAGAGTAGGGTCGTCCCAGGAAACAGTCAGGGGTCAGTGCAGTGGGCACAGGGAGTACTGGGCACGAGCAGTCCTCCCGTGGGGCTGAGGGGAGAGTGGCTCTGAACTACGTTTCAGAAACACCACTGAAGCCCAGAGCGGACGATGGGGAAGAGGAAGGAGCCAGGGCAGGGGTGGTGGGGATGGAGAGGAGGGGCTGGGTTTGGGAGAGAGCAGGATCTTTAGGAGGCAGAGGCCGACAGGCTGAGCTGAGGTCTGGGATTAGCCCGGTTTCTGCTGTGAGCAGGGGAGGGGGAGGGCCCAGAGGAGCAGCAGGTCTAGGGAAGAGGATGCTTTCAGCTGGGCATCCTGAGAGTGAGACGCTGGAGGCCGTCCAGGGGAGGGGCTCAGGAGCAGCTGGACACACAGGGCTGAAGCCTGGAGAGAAACTGCAGCTGGATGTGAGTGAAAGTGCCCATAAAAGATGTAGCGTGGAAGTTGGCAATGGATTCCTGGGGGGTGAGAGCTAGGCTTGGGGTGGGGGGAGGGGCTGGGTGGGAGACAGGAGCCAGAGAAGGGACAGAGAGAGGAGAGAGGACCTGAGGCAGGTCCATGGTCAGGAAAGCCAAAGAAGGAGGGAGTCACAGGTCAGGAAAGTACATGGATGTTGCCTCCAACCTCTAGCCCCACTGGCAGGGTCTGAGCTGAGAACCTCCAAGTGACTTCTGTCCTTCAGCGCCCTGGGACCTGCCTGGCACTTAGGACTGGAGCTGGCTTGGGTCTCAGGCCATCATATCTGGGGAAGGTCAGAGTCCCAGAGTAGAGGCAAGAGAGAGCCCTGCGGATCACCTGTGGCTGGTAGGTAGAGAGGTCAGCCAGCTGGTTGGTAGAGTGTCCATTGTAGATGTACACGCTGCCGAAGCCTACACCATCATCTGCCCCAAAGTCTTCCAGGGGGGCCCCGATGGCCACATCTATGAGCTCATCCTGACTGATATCCCCCACTGTCGCCATGGCAAAGCCAAATCGCGCATAAGTTAACCTGGGGTGCCCACTCAGTGTGCGTACCAAGGAGAAGGAACCATCCTGTAAGGCAGAGAGGCAGCTCAGCCCTCAAGACAGGGATGCGGGGTGCCCACCCCATTGCCACCCCAGGAAGCACGCTCAAGGACTTGTTGATTCTGATTTTCCAGCAGGGAGGGAGTCTGTGGCTCAGAAGAGGCAAGAGACCTTCCCAAGTTTGCACAGTGAGTGAGTGGTGAAGCTGGAGTCCTCCTGCCTTGCAGTCCAGGACCAAGAGCTGCACCCCTCTGCTCCCATGATTGGGGTACTGGACTGGCAATCAGGAGGCCTGGCTTCTCGCCTTGGTTCCACCACACACTTGCTCTGTAAACTGGAGCAAGTCTCAACATCACTGAGCCTCAGCTTTCTCATCTGTAAAATGGGAGTAACAGCTACCTCCCATAGTTACTGTGAGAAACAAGTGAGATCACAGACAGGATGTGCTTTGTCAACCGTGCAGCTATTTGCGATGTCATCATCACCAACATGAGATGATGGGGTGGGGAAAGTAAGAAAGTGGGGGAGGGGACGGAGGGGAGCAGTCAGCCCACCAGGCTGCCATCCACCCTGAGCTCCCATCACCGCCCTCTGGTGCAAGGCAGGGCCGGGGCGCTCCCAGCCTCTGTCACCTCAGCCCCAGGCTGAGCAGCCACAGCCTCAGCCAACTTGCGAAGATGGTGACTCTCCCACCTGCTTGTTCACACGGTACACATAGACTCTGCCCTCCTCGCCTTGAACGTGGTAAAACGGGGCAGCCACCAGCAACAAGTCTGTGGTCCCATCCATGTCGACGTCCACAGGGCACAGCTCAGAGCCAAAGTAGGACCCCATCTGCAGGCCAGAGAGAACGCAGCTCACGGGGAGTGCCGGGGAGGCACGTCCCCACCGCCAGACCCCTCAGCAAAGCTAGACCTCTGCTCTTGCTCTTCCTGGACCACCAAATTTGGGTCAGACCAGATCAATCTGTTCACCAGAATAACACAGGAGACTGGGTGAACAGCCTGATCCCCCACGACGGGGGAAACCAGCTGGCGCTCAGACACACAGAGCCGGGGCGGAGGCTGAGTTCTGCCTGAGTTCTGCCCAGGCTGGGTCCCCAACCCACTGTGTGCCCTGGAGCCCACCCCTTTCCCTCTGGGACCTCCAGATCCCCATCTGTAATAACGGGGGTGGGGGTCCTTCTCCAGCAGTACCTGCTCGCCCTCCAGCACTGGTACAAAGTTGGTCTCTTTGCCCTCCTTCCGGAGCTCAAACACAGCCCCTCGTTGCTTGTGCCGTGGAGCCCCTGCCACATAGGAGAGGCCACAGGCCTTGTGTAGCACAGCCACCGAGTAACCTGTGGGGGGTGGGGAACTGTGATCAGGACCTCCCACCGGGCCACTCCTTTGCCCCCCCTCCCCCACCTTCTCAGCCAGGACTTCGAAGCAGCTTGGGCAGGGAGGCAGAAATGGAGAGACTATCCTTCTCATCCTTTTAAAATCATCAGCGGTGGCTCCACTTACCCATGAGGCTGCTCACACACATGTGCCCCACTACATAGATGGGATAGACACACACGATCATACATACAGCTTCACTCAAAATACACTCCACACACATTCATCACCCACGTTCATCACAAACGCAGTGCATGAAGACTGAGGAGGGGTGAAGGGTCACCCACCGCCATTACTAATGGAGAGGCCCTACCTCCCTAGGCAGCTGCCGGGCCCTGGCGCTTTGGTACCAAACAGGCCTAATTCTCAGCCTCAGGCTCCCTAAGTGGGGCCTGTCCCTCAGTCCATGTGACCGACCTGGGCCCTCCCCAGCTAGGAAGCCCACTGCAGCCTGTGTCCCTGTACAGGCCCCGCCCACACCCAGGTAGCCTCCAGGCCCCGCCCTCACCCAGGTAGCTGTACTGCACAGCCTTGGCATCCACTGCCGTCTGGTTCAGGAAGCGGCCCTTGCGGCTGCTCATGTTGTAGAACAGCGTGCCCCCCGACCAGTCGAAGGCCCCTACAGCACCGAGCAGCACCTGCCCCTGCAGGGGAAAAGGGTTGGCGGCCATCTGAGCGGGAGGGACCCAGGGCCAGCCAGGGTGGCCTTGGGTCTACCTGCCAGCACAGCAAACCTTGCAGGGGGGATGAGGGGCATTCAGTGCACCCGGACAGAGACGCAGGAGGAAGGTGAGAGGCAAACACTGGGTTCCTGCCTTGTACCCATGACCCTGTCAGGGCAGCTGTCCTTGCAGTACCAGCAACCCCTGGGGCAGAAATCCAACCCGGGGCCCAGATGTTGAGCATTTAAAAAAGTATGACTGAGGGACTTCCCTGGTGGCACAGTGGTTAAGAATCCGCTTGCCAACGTAGGGGACACAGGTTCGAGCCCTGGTCCGGGAAGATCCCACATGCTGCGGAGCAACTAAGCCCGTGCACCACAACTACTGAGCCTGCGCTCTAGAGCCTGTGAGCCACAACTAGTGAGCCCTCGTGCCACAACTGCTGAAGCCTGTGTGCCTAGAGCCCGTGCTCTGCAAGAGAAGCCCCCACTCGCCGCAGCTAGAGAAAGCCCGCGTGCAGCAACGAAGACCCAACACAGCCAAAAATAAATAAATTAAAATAAATTAAAAAAAAAAAAAGTATGACTGAGCAAAATGGGGCTCATGTCCTCCGAGGCTGCACAGCCTGAGTCTGGCACCCAAGGCCCACCTGTGTCGAGTGACGTGCTAACCGCGCTTCCACCACACGCAAGGACGGTGTCCTCACTGCCCGTATCCCTCCCCGTCTGTGGGGAACAGGGCCTCTGGTGGGGAGAAGTACCCGGCTTGGTAGGCAAGCCCACCCAGGCCTGGGTGTTACCAGTCTGTGTTAAGGAAGCTGCTTAATCCTTGAGCGCAGGACGAAATGACCTCCTGTTATAAACAGGGCCATTCTCTCCTTGACCTCAAAGGTCCAGGTTAGGGCGAGCACACAGAAATGTTTTCCTTTGTCCTAAAATGGCTCTTTCATGGGACTTCCCTGGCCGGCGGTCCAGTGGTTAAGACTTTGCCTTCCAATGCAGGGCGCACAGGTTTGATCCCGGGTTGGGGAGCTAAGATCCCACATGCCTCGGGGCCAAAAAAACAAAGTATAAAACAGAAGCAATATTGTAACAAATTCAATAAAGGCTTTAAAAATGGTTCACATCAAAAAATCTTTACGAAAAAAAAAATCTTAAATTGGCTCCTTCAGAGGCCTCACCACAGGAGGGCACTGAGAGCCAGGGGACCCTGAGTCCCTGGGAGTCGCCAGGGCCCCTCCTCTGTGGAGAGCCTGCCTGGTGCTGAGTCGGCCACGTACCTCGTCCAGGATCTGGGCACTGAACCCGACCTGTGCCAGCTGATAGTGGAGGGCATCTCCGACCGTGCCTGGAAGCCAAGACGCCCAGTGAGACTGCTGTGGGCCGAGGTGAAGGGAGAAACCAAGTCGGGGAAGGGTCCGGCTTGGCTTCCTCCCAGAGGGAAGGATGTTCTGGTAGGATGGGACGAGCATCAGGTTGGAGTAGAGATCTGGGTCCTGCTTTAGCAGCTACTGGCAGCATAGCTGGGAAGAGGGCCGTCCCCTCCCAGTTCCTGGGCCTCAGTTTCCTCACCTGGGAGCTCCTGGGAGCAGGAATCATGCCCCAGTCATCCTTCTTCCTCCAGCACCAGAAAGAGCTTCTCATCAGAGTTTCATGGAATTTGGGGGAAGTGAGGAAGGCTGGGGATATTGTTGCCTTTTTAGAGATGGAACAGCTGAGGCTCAGAGAAGTGACAGGAGTTGCCAGCGTGCCACATGGAGGGAGGACAGGAGCGGGGCTGGAGCGCGGGCCTCGGGCCTCCTGCTGAATTGCCGAGGGCGCTGCCACAGGGCGGCCAGGGACCTGGAGCCTCACCTTCCACGCTAATGATGCTCTGCTGCAGTTTGCTCAGCAGCCCATCCAGCGCTGAGTAGTTGGTCACCTTGAAGGCATGGTCCTCATCGGGGTCCGAGGCGATCAGCTTCAGCTCGTTGTACGCCCTGGTTTTATTAAATGCATCTCCCACCTGCACAGAGGCCCTGGGTCAGTGGGCCAGCACCACAAGGGCTCTCCAGGCCCGGAGAGAGAGCTGAGCCCCTCCGTCTGGCCTTCAGGGCCCCCCATCACCTACCTCCTCCTTTCCCTGCTCCCTGCTCTCCCACACACTCTACGTGTGTTTTCCTGAACACACCAGGCTCCTCACCTCTGCCCGTGCTATTCCCTCTGCCTGCAGAGCCCTTCCTGCCTCCCCTGTGCCCTAGGTCAGCTACTCCTCTTTGTCCTCCAAGACTCAGCTCAGCACCAGCTCCTCCTGGAACCTTCCCTGACATCCCTCCTGTGGGCTCCCAGGGTGTCCACTGCTCTCCCCATCACTGCTGGGCGAGTGAGCTGTGACCACCACTGGGAAATGAGCCGTCTGGGGGAAGACCCTGAGTGGGGTGGGGGGGTGCGGGGTGCATGGGACACGGGGGCTGAAAGAAGAGAAGTTGGTGAGTGTTTGTGACCGCAGCAGGGTTTGGGTAAGCTGCTTACTGAAGCCCTTCTAGGAGCCCTGGCTCCTCCGCACCCCAGGCTGTACAGGGTCACGAGGTACCCCCCAGCTCCTGGTTCTTACCCCAATGGCAAAGCGCTCAACACCCTGCATCTTTGTGGAGTCGATGACAGTCGTGAGGCTGAGGGGGTCCCCGAATATGTCCCCATCAGTGAGCACCACCATGACCTTGGATGCCTTTTCTCTGGAGCCATGGCTTGGTGTGAAGATGTTGTCTCTAAATCGGCGAGAGTAAAGGGAGAGAACTTTGCCAAAGGGATGACTGAGTCCTGGGGAGATTTTATTCACTGACCTGTTTTAGAATTGAAGAGGATTAAGGAGCCCTCCTGGGAGAACAAAGGCCCAAAGAGGGGTGGTGATGTCCCTGGGTGCACAGCTGCGCGGGTGGAGGTGAGGCTGCAACACAGGTGTTCTTACCCCTCACCTGCTCCCAACAGAAAGGTGCTGGGCAACTAGAGAAAGCCAGTGCACCGCAACGAAGACCCAATGCAGCCAAAAATAAGTAAATAAATAAATTTATTTTTAAAAAAAGAAAAAGAAAGGTGCTGGACAGCACTGGAGTCTGTTCCTCGTGTGTATGTGTGGGAATAATAATGATATTAAAAACAGTGGCTAAGATTTACATAGAACTTAGGTGCCAGGCACTCTGGTATGCACCGTACATATTTTAAGGCAAGTACTATTGTTATTATTATTATTATTATTATTATTATTATTATTACTGGCCACACCCTGAGGCTTGCAGTATCTTAGTTCCCTGACCAGGGATTGAACCCTGGCCCCAGCAGTGAAAGCGCCAAGTCCTAACCACTGGACTACCAGGGAATTCCCTATTATTCTCATTTTAAAAGTGAGAAAATTGAAGCATAGAGAGGTTAGGCAACTCGCCCAAGGTCTCACGAGTACAAACCGTAGCTGGGATTGAACCCAGGGAGCTGCCCACTAAGCCCCTCTGATAAGCACTGTGCCCTACTGCTGCTCGCAGGAGGAGTCTTTGGAAGAATTTTTGGAGGACTGTCTTGGGGTGTCATCTATCAGCCAAGGCTGCGTTGGAAGACCTCACAGTGTCCCCTTTCAGCCAAGGAAGAGCCTGAACCCTGACCCTCTCCTCTACACAGTCTGTCCAGCCACCTTCTCCAGGTAGGATGCCTCAGAGCCTCTGGGCAGGGCCGTAGACTGGCACTCAGTAGGTGTACAGGTAATTCTGTCGCCCTCACACTCACAGGACGTGCTGCATGGCAGAGGCAGTCTTGGTGACACTCCCCACTTGAGTGATGTTCTGGACTCTGGCGAGGGAGGCTGTAACGTCTTGGCTGTCCTGAAGGTCAAGCTCTGTCTGGATGACTTCCCCATATTGCACCAGGGCAAAGCTGCACTGCAGGGGAGGGGCCGAGAGGGAAGGAGTTTGGCAGAGTTGCCCAAGGCCACCCCTGCCCCTTAGATGGCTCCGCCTGGAAGCAGTGGAAGAATCCACTCATTCCTCCTAGTCTCTGGGCAGGAGGAGATGCTCAGGCAGAGGGAAATCTCTAAGCCAGTGGGGTGGAGGAAGGTGTGATAGTAATGGCTCCCAGTGAATCACAGACTTCTTCTTGAATCCATGTCCCTGTGTAGTCCCCCTCTTCCACACTGACTCCGGGATAGGCCAGGTGACTTGCTTTGGCCAATGGGACATCAGCAAATGTGATATAATCAGAGGTTTGGAAAGTGCTTGCCATGAGAGAGTTGGACTGGGCTGCTGGAGACACATGGTCCAGACAAGCGAGGGCATCTTAGGGTCCAGTCGAGCAACCAGATGTCTGCAGCTGCAGGAATAACTCTAGGCAAGACCAGCAAAAGAACCACCCAGCTGAGCCCAGACCGAACAGCTGACCCATAGAAGGAGAGCAGATCACTGGTGGATGTTTTGAGGCGGTTTGTTCACAGCGGTAGATAACACACAAGCTGTGTGAGTCCAGCTCTTAGGGAAGCCCACCTCAAAGCACTTCTCATAGATGTTCTTCATCATGTTGGAGATGAAGTCTTTGGCTCTCTGGAAGTCTGGGGGATCAATGCTTCCTGAGCCATCCAGGATGATGGCGATCTCGGTGCCTGGGCCAAAACAGGGAACAGGTCAGGAGTGGGCTTGGCATCTGGGGCAGGAGTGAGGGCAACTCGTCCTGCCCTGAAGGGCACCCACCCAGTTCAAGCCCTGAGGGCTCAGTTCAGGGAGGGCATCGGTGCCATTCCCAAGAGTGAAGCCTCTGTCTCAGAGGCAGAGAGAGAGCCAGAACCTGCTCAGGCTCTGACTTGCTGCGTGAGTCACTCCCAGCACCCCCACTCTCTGGGCCTCAGTTTTCCCATCTGTAAGATGGAGAGAGACAGGGCTGGGACTGGCCAGGCCTGTAGAATCCAGCCACTGCTCTCCATCTCTTGGACCTAGGCACGCCTCACCCCTAGAGGTCGCCAGCCTAGGGAGTCAGCTCTGACAGCTCTAGGAGCAACCCAGATTTGCCTCTTCTCACCAGCTGCCTCCTCGTCCTCGTCCTCTGTCTCCTCCTCCTCCTCCACCTTCAAATCCCGGCGCTGCCTGGCTGTGTTCTCCGTGCTGCCTTTTTTGTTCCTGGAGCAGTCTCCAGCATCCACAGGGGCATCAGGGTCCAGTAATTTTTCTTTAAAAAGTACACATGGAAGAGCTCAGAGTCAGACGGCCTCCTCGTTCACCTCCAGGTAAGCCTGCCCTTAGCTCTGCCCTGGTTCCTTCACATGGGGCCTAAGCCTGCCTTGCCCTCTCTGGGCCTCTGTGTCCCTCCGCATCTACCACGGGCTGGCGCCTCTTCTTGCAGACCCCAGGATATCCCTTCAGAGCTGTCCAACGAGGGTCCAGTCCTTACCAAGGTCGGAGAAGTAGACCTGGGCACGGGGACGGAGGTCAGGGGCCAGCAGGATGCAGTTGCCTGTGAGCTCTGAGCTGAGGCTCTGGGGCCACCGGGTCGGCACTTGAATGCAGATCTAGAGGAGGGGGAGAAAAGGAGGGGAAAGCCCGGGTCACCCCCAGCCCAGGCCCCCTCGTTGCAGCCACACCCACACCCCCACGTCAGAACCCAGTGGCTCAACCAGGCAGGGGACGCAGGAACAGCTTGCTCACCCCTCACCAGGGGTAGGAGTCGCTGCCAGGGTCAGTGTGCTGGGTCACACAGAGTACCCAGCTCAGAGCCGCTGTCAGCCCTGGGGCTGCCGGGGATACCGTTGGGCTCAGCCCTGAGAATAACACGCCAGTCAAGACTGGTATCCACACGGTCAACCACAGGGGTAGCACCAGCTCCCCAAGGCCCTCCACCCTCTCTCGCCACACATACTCACCAAAACACCATGGTGGTTCCGGACAACTGTCACTCCACGGTACCTCCTCTTTGGGATGGGGACATTCTCTGAAACAGTGAGGCCCAGGTAAGGAGGGAGGAATGCTGGGAGGCAACCCAGGAGTCAAGGTCAGAGGGCACAGGGCCATCTTGGTCAAAGCCCCATGAGGAAGAGCTGGCCACTCAGAGCATCCTCTGGAAGCTGGATGGGGGGGCCTTCAAGGACAGGCCTCTCTCCCAGGCTCATTCGGTGTCTCAGTCAACATAAGCCCCGTGATGTCTGCTCTGTGCCCGGCCTGTGACAGATGGTGATAGGGATCCAGAAACACTGAGACCTGGTGCTGGTCCTCCAGGGGCCCCTGGGCTGGTGGGCAGGCAGGCAGAGAAGCACCAGCTGGCAGGTGTGTGCAGCACCAGGGAGGAATGGCAAGAGGCTGAGGGAGTGGCCCTAGAATCCAATGAACTCTCCCCTCTCAAAGTCCCGTCTCCGGGGAATCTTACCACCCCACATCCCCAGGGGCAGAAGTGTAGCTCCTTCCCCTCCCTCCCCACTGTGGGCCTCAGGCGACTTGCATTTTTGAGTCCCAGGACCACTCAGTCGCCCTGCTGGACCGTGTGCCCTTCTGAGGCAGAGATGGAGGCTGTTCAACACAGCGTCTCCCACAGAGACCAGGACCCCACCTGACATGGCCCAGCGGTCGTCAGCAAAGTGGGCCTTCAGCTGGGCTGGGCGGGATAGGGAGAGTTTGGTCACCGAGCGAATTAGGTCCATTCCTTTGTTCATTCAAACAGCATTACTGAGCGCCTAATATACGGCAGACCCCATGCTAGGCGCTAGGATGGCCACAGTTAGATTGCGGGGTGGCGGTGGGGGGGGAAGGGTTGGGTTCCATTGAGGCGTGGTGAGTTGCGGTAGGTTGGGTTTTGGAATCGGGTGGAGTTGGGTTTGCATCTGCGGTGCTGCTCAGATGCGTGACCTTAGTCATAGTGGAAACCAAAGGACTTCTCTGAACTGTAGCTTTCTCTTCTGTAAAATGGTGTGGTTTTGAGGATTAAAAGTCCACGAAGCACTTAGCAGTGTCAGGTGACTCCGTAAGCACTCCATCCATTTTAGGTTTCATTTTTGTTGTTAGGATTGGGTCCGGAAAGGTGGGTTGGGGGTCAGGGTTGGGTAGGGATGGGATTGGGCACCAGGATGGAAGGCTTGCTGTGGCTGGTGGTGGAGTCTAGGGCGGAGAGACCGGAGTGGTTGGGCTGGATGAGTGGGATTCCTAGAAAGGAGGTCCTGGGAGCATTCCCGGGAGCAGGGACTGACTTACCTACTGGCTGGCAATGGAGCTGATCCTGAATGAGGGAACACTGATACAGGGGCCCTGCCGTCCTTCTGGTTCTGGGGCTGGTGACCAGGAGCCTGAGCCAAAGAGTAGGCAGCAAAGTTGAGCTGGTCAACGATTCCCTTTTCCTCCCTACCTGCCCAGACACAGTCCTTCCATTCCAGGCCCACAGACCCACAGGTTCCCTGTGGGGAAAACTATGGAGAAGACCAGACCTGGAAAGGCGGGCAGGCTCCCAGCCCAGGATGGTGGATCTGCATTACGAGGGAGGCATGGGCTCAACCTTCGCACAGCTCCAGGCAGGAAATGGCTAAATGCATCCCCTCTCTGCCTGCTGGCCCACCTTGACAGAAATGGGGTGATACTGGTGGTAAATAAAGACTCGCTGCTCCTTGATGGCGGTGGGGGGAACCAGGAAGCCACCAGCAGCACAGTTGCTTCTGTTGGTCGCAGTGCTGCCTTCCTAGTGGCTGCAAGGGCGCCTGCCCCACCTGGCCCCAGTGACAGCACTTCCTGAGAAGAGCACACTTGTGCCCCTCTCCTAGGGGCAGGTCAGAACTGGAGGTTCTGGGCCCCTCAGCCTGGTTAAGGCAGCCTCAGGAGACGTGATTCCCAATGGCAAACTCTGCCCCCTGCCCAGGGAGACAGCAGAGAGCCAGCGTCAGCCTAAACATTCTCAGTGTGCATGCTGCCCAGGGAGGATCAGGGCTGCCCCGAGACAGGGAGAGAGCTCCCCATCCTAGGAGCTGTGAGTAGGGGGTGTTGGGGAAGGGGCCCGAGGCTGAGCTTGGTAACAGTGAACCAAGTCCAAGGTTTTATGCTGAGGGCAGTAGGAAGCCACAGAGGACTTTATAAAGGGGAAGCTTTATGAAGGGGAAGCTTTATAAAGGGGAAGCTTTATAAAGGGGATTAGACAGGTCACGATAAGTTACAGTGGTTTGGGGGCCAGGAACGAGGTCGTTTCCACTTCCTCACCTCCCGTTACTTGACATTTTAAAAAATTATGAAATATATCATTCACTTATCTCCATGGGTGACAGGATAATAATAAAATCTACACCTGTGTGTGTGCCCTACCCAGCTTACCCCACCCCAAGCTGACTTCCACCCCTGACAGGGTTCCTGTCAAGGTCAGCGGTGGTCCACACATTGCCAAATCCAAGGGACACCTTTCTGCCCTCATCTTTCTCAACCTCTCAACAGCCTGGGGCATAAGTAACCATCTCTCCCTTGAATCACTTTCTTTTTGATTCCCCTGACCTCTCTCACTACTCCTTCTCAAACTCCTTTGCTTGCTCATTCACTGTCTGACTTCTAAATGTCACTGGTGTCCCGGTGCTGGGTCCCTGTTTTCCTCGCCCACACACTCTCCCTGGTGATTGATCCCCTCCAATCCCTGGCTTCAATACACCTATCAATGCTGACATTCCCACCTTTATATCTGCAATGCTAGCATCCCTCCACCAGAAGCCAGACCAGCACAGCTCTAGAAAGCAGAATGATGACCTGCCCCGCCCAGAGAAGTCCATGTCCTAATCCCCAGAGCCCATGAATACGCTACTTTTTATGGCAAAAGGGACTTCGTAGATTAAGTTAAAGATCTTGTGTTGGGGAATTTATCCTGGATTATCTGGGTAGGCCCAATGTAATCACAAGGGTCCTTATCAGACCCTTTAAAAATGGAGGAAGGGGCCACAAGACAAGGAATGCAGGCAGCACCTAGAACCTAAAGGAAGTGAGGAAACAGATCCTCCCCTTGAGGCTCTAGAAGGAACACAGCCCAGCTAATGCCTTGATTTCAGCTCAGTAAGACCCACTTTGGACATCTGACCTCCAAAACTGTAAGATAATAGTTTGTGCTGTTTTAAGCCACTAAGTTTGTGGTGAATTGTTACAGCAGCCCTAGGAAACTAATAAATAAACAATGCCCATTGTCTAATAGGCATCTCAAACTTAGAATGTTCGAAACAGAACTATGGTCTTGTTCTCCCTTGCCTGAACTGAACCGTTCCATCTTCCCTGACACAATACATGGCACCACCAACCACTATGTTCTGAAGTCCAAAGCCTGGGGGCACCCTTGCTTCGTCTTTTCACTCATCCCCTTCATCAAATCCATCAGTAAACCCTGTTGGGTTTTCCTCCAAACTATATCTAGAGAGCATCTCTTCTCTCTGTTTCCCCTGCCACCGTCATCTTGCCTGGTGTGTAGTAATAGCCCCCCGTTATTTTTTTTCCGTTGTTTGTTTTTTAAATTTGCTCTTGGGACTTCCCTGGTGGTCCAGTGGGTAAGACTCCGAGCTCCCAATGCAGGGGGCCCGGGTTCGATCCCTGGTAAGGGAACTAGGTCCCGCATGCATGCCGCAACGAAGATCCCACGTGCCTCAGCTAAGACAAAGCATAGGCAAATAAGTAAATAATAAATAAATATTTTTTAAAATAAAATAAAAAATAAATTTACCCTTGTAAATTACACCATGTCACTCCCCCGTTTCAGCTGCCTCCCATGCACTTAGGCAAAGAGTCCACACCCCTTGCCGCAGCCCACGGGGCCTTGCACGATCTAGCACCTCCCCACGGCTGAGACTCCCCTCCTGCTCCTTTGCTCTCCAAGCTCTAGCCCCACACTGGCTGGCTTCCGTTCCTAGGCTGCCCCCAGCTCTTTCCTGGCTCGGGCCCTCTGCCTTGCTGTGCCCCCTCTCTCCCCAACCTGGCTCATTCTCCTTCCTTGGCCTCACTTAACTGTCACCTCCTCACAAATGCTTTCTCCAACCAGCCTCACCTCACAAGCCAGTTACTCTGCTTTGCATCGTCCCATTTATTTCCTTCCCAGAACTTGTCCCCGTTTGATAGCACCCTGTTTACTTGTTTACTGTTTATTATCTGTCTCTCCCCCTAGACTGTAAGTTCCCCAAGGATCTTGTCTCTCTTGTTTGCCATGTTATCTCCAGCACCTGGAACAGTGGCTGGCACAGAGCAGGGGTCTGGTAAACATGTGTTAAATGACGACTGAACAACAGCCAAGGCAGCACATGAGGGGGCTAATCTGGGGCAAGGCTGAGGGGCAGAGGACCACGTGCAGCTGAGCTCTGTGGGCTTGCAGCTGAGCCCCTAAATTAGGTCGCCTGCTCAACAACCTTGCCTCTTTCCCCAGACCCCTCCCAGCCTCAGCCTCAGCCCTGGGCCCAGCACCTTATTCTCTGCTCCCCCGCAAAGGTGGGCTCAGAACTGGGATCCAACCCGACCACGTCTTGGTGGGGTAGGTGCAGGCCTGGAATAGCCTCAGCTCTCCTTCCTCCTTTAGGCCTTGGCCCAAGCTGCTTCTTCCGCTTGCAATGCCTTTCAGCTCCTTTTCCTGCAGAACAATCTTCCCAAGCGCCAGCTCCTCAGGAAGCCTTCCCAAAAGAAGGAGCACCTTGACCCCCTCCAAGCCCTCCAGGAAGCCCTCACTACTGGACACCTACACTTATCCCTGGCTTTTGTTCCCACCTAGACTGTGAGTTCTGGAGAGACTACCATGTACAGCTGCACAGGCTGTTCACTGCAGAACCCAAGGTTGCCACCCATATCACAGTCACGCAATGCCGGGGGCCCGGGGCCCTGTCTGAGCTGCCTCTGCCGCCCACCCCTTTAACCACCTCCACCGTGGTGGGTGGTCTCTTGATCTCCAGGTTTATCGACTGAGTGGCTGGCAAACTAAACTATAACTGAGCTCACCATCAGCTGACAGCCCCAGGGACCCTATTACACCTGGGCTGAGTGCAGCCCAGCCCCTGGCTTCACCCAGCTGTAACTAATCTCTGTCCTCAGAGTCTATTCCCATACCGCCCAGGGGGAAGGCCTTCGTTATATTCCACTCCACCCCACTGCAGCGGCCAAGTCCATGATGCTGCCAGCCCTCGCTGTTACATCTTACGGAGAAACAACATGAGGGAGAGAGAGGCACGTGTCATCCTTGCACGAGGAGCCCAGCCTGTTCCTCTGCGGCCGGGGCGGCCAGAAGCGCGTTTCCTGCCCTGTGCAGCAGCCCGTGGTCTCAGGCTCCAAGGTTTGAGGCAGGAACCCAGAGGTGCCTCCCACCACATCCTTCTCCCCTGCACGTTCAAACCCGTGAGACCCTCTCTGCTTCAGCAGGTGTTCGGGGAGGTTTTCTTGGGCCCAAGTGGGCTCTTCACCCCCCCCGGGGGACTCGGAGCCTTCTGCAATGGGTACTTCAAAGTCCCCTCCTCCACTGTGGCCTTTCAGCTTGGCTTTTTTTTAATATATAAATTTATTTATTAATTTTTGGCTGTGTTGGGCCTTTGTTGCTGCGCGCAGGTTTTCTCTAGTTGCGGCGAGTGGGGGCCACTCCTCGCTGAGGTGCGTGGGCTTCTCATTGCAGTGGCTTCTCTTGTTGCGGAGCACGGGCTCTAGGCGTGTGGGCTTCAGTAGTTGTGGCACGTGGGCTCCATAGTTGTGGCTCACAGGCTCCAGAGCTCAGGCAGTAGTTGTGCTGCACGGGCTTAGCTACTCCACAGCATGTGGGATCTTCCCAGACCAGGGCTCGAAAAGGTGTGCCCCGCGTTGGCAGGCAGATTCCCAACCACTGCGCCACTAGGGAAGCCCTCGGCTTGGCTTCTGAGGGAGGGGGGTTAAAGTCTGTTGGGTCTGAAGCTGGAGTGGTGAGGGCCCTGCTGGGGTACGGGAGGGAGGGGGCTGGGCAGGAGGTGGTCACAACATGGCTGAAACCCGGCCTTGACCTTGACGAGTGGGGGGAGTGCAGAACGCTCACACATTGCAAACCTTGGTACAACTGAATGCTGACCCAGCATAGAAGCCACGATCCAGCAATTCCACTGCTGGGCACCCTGTGCCTGATAAAAAGAAGTGCATTCACCCAGTGAAAGAAAGTGCAGAGCTGGGCCGGGGGTGGGAGCGGGGGTTAACTCTCGCCTGGGATGCACATGGAAGGGAGCACATGCCTGCAGGGGGCTTATGCGAGGCGCGTCCTGTTCTGCCTCTTTTTTTTTTTTTTTTTTTTTTTTTTTAAACATCTTTATTGAAGTATAATTGCCTTACAATGGTGTGTTAGCTTCTGCTTTATAACAAAGTGAATCAGTTATACATATACAATATGTTCCCATTTCTCTTCCCTCTTGCATCTCCCTCCCTCCCTCTTGATCTGGACGCCGCTTACGTGCGTGGCTCACTTTGTGAACATTCGCTGAGCGGCACTCTGATGACGTGCAGTTTTCTGTGCAATAATGCAGCAATGAAACTTTACCAAGACAAAACACAGCAATGCTTACCTTTAATTCTTCTTCCTGTAGCCAGAACATTCCTAACAACCTTCTCACCACCCTTCAAGCCATTCAGGCTCCCTAAACCTTTGTGCCGGGTGACAAAGCATGGCCCACCTGCCCCATCCAATGTCTCATCACGCTCAGTTTCAGCCACCGACACCTTCCCAGCCCCCCAACCTGGCTCAGGCTGGCTTCCAGACTTCTGACCAAGCGGCTCGCAGCCCCGACTCCCCCTCCCATGCCTTCTCACACTCATTCCTATTCAGTCCCTAAGTCCCAGTGTCGAGGCACATCCTTTGGCTGAAGGACACACGTGCCTCTATGTCCCCAACGCACCCTGGACGTCCCCACAGAGCAGTCTTCACTCCTCCTGTCATCGACCAACGTGTCTGTTTCCCGCAAGAGCCTGGGAGCTCCATGAGGGCAGGGACTGTGTCTCCTTTAGTATCTTATCCCCCTAGCTTTGCCTGGCACTGAGTAGATGCTCCATGAATACTGATGAATGAATGAGTGAGTGAGTGAATGGGCCCTGCCCTCACCACTCAAACTTAAATCTAATGGTCACCAGCCCCTTCACTGGACAGCGAGGAAATCAAGCACGGGGTCTGAGCCCACTTGGCTGGCGTGGTCATGGCCCAAGTCCAGGGCTATGAGGCTGCCTCGGGAGCCACCACTGCCCACCCATCTGCCACCAAACAGAGCTCCACTCAGCCAGGAGCCCTGAGTGCCTCACCTGGCTCTGCCCCAAAGCTATCTGGACCCTGGGCTCATGGCTCAGGGGTGCCGGGTCTGAAGGAAACCCCTCACCGTGGACCAGAAGCAAAGCAGCGGCAGGTAGGGGGTAGGGTAGGGAACCAGCCAGGGGCAGCTGGGCAGTGGAGCAAGCACAGAAAGAGCCCTGCCACGAACAAGACAGGGAGAGGAAGGGCTGCTCTAGAGTAAGGGAGACTAGAGAGATACAGCCACGACACGCAACACAGGAACCTTGACTGAACCCTGGCTTCAAAATGAGCAGCTCTAAACGTCATCTTGCTGACAACAGGGAACGTTGGAGTGTGTGTCGTGACCCTTCACTGCAGAACTTCTCCTAAAACCAAAGACATGTCTCTAATCAGCACACCACCACTACCTCCATCTGATAGAACCTACATTTGATTTACTTGCTTCTTGTCTATTTCCCCTGAGCATAAGGATTTGTGCCTGCTTTGCTCACCACTGTTCCCTCAGGGCCTGGCACACAGTAGGTGCTCTTGTATAAATGCCTGCGGAGTGAATGGCCATGGTATAAATAATTCTACAACTTGCCTTTTTCATTTTACAATGTGTTTCGAGACTGATCCGGTTCATAACCACTGCACTCAATTTGTTCATTTTACCTGCTTTCAGTGTCTCATTGGATGATTCACACCTTATGTCTTCCATTTTTCCGACGATGCTTATTTCAAAACAATGTCACAGTCAGTATCTCTAGGTGTGCCCCAAAAGTTCCCTAGGGTTGGTATCTGGGGGTGGAATCTCTGAATCAAGGGCCGCGTGCATCCTCAGCTCTACCTGATACGGCAAAATGATTCTCCCAGGTGGTTAAACCAACTCACATTCCTACAAGTTCCTGTTTCACCACATCCTTACCAGCAGAATGCTATCAGACTTAAAATGTTTTACTTATCTAATGGGTGGGTACAGATGAGAAGTTTAAAATACAAAGTAATGCGTATTGATCTTAAATTTGGCCAGAAATTGTGCCAAACACTTTATGTGCATGAACTCAAATACCCTTTGCCACAACCCTGTGAGGTAGGAAAATATCACCCCCACTGCAGAGATGAGAAACTGAGGCTGGGGGTTGTGTGCCTTGCTATAAACACAGAGCGAAGCTGTCACCGAACCACGGCGACCAGATGCACAGCCTCCTGGTAACCACCACGCCCACCTGCCTCATATTTTCCATTTAAAAGAAATATTTTCCGTCACTGTCCAAAATTTCTATGTTGAGCACGTTACTTTTGTAACAGACAAAAGAGCCTTGATAAATTTTATTTTAAAAGTTTTTTAGCCTCCCCTCCCCCACCCCCGGAGAGGCCAGGGTGAGGAGAGGGGCCGGGGCTGGGAGAACGGGCCCTGAGCTAACGGCCTCTCCCCTGCATGCCCTTCTGAAAGGGGGTTCTCCCCAGGCTGGGGGGTGGGGTGCCGAGGCCTTGTCTGGGGGCCTTCTCAGGCTCCCGGAGGGCTCCTCAGTCCTCACGCACACTGCCCCGTGCGCCAGGCCCCACTCACCAGGTCTGGTTGGTGCTGGAGTCCTGATGCAGAAGTGAGCTGAGCACGTAGGGGACGTCTCCCTTGGGAGTCACCCAGGTCCGGACCATGTCCACGTTGAAGGCGGCCAGGGGAGCCAGGCCTGAAGAGAAAAGAAGAACATTTAAAAAAAGAGGCACCGTTATTCCATCACATCCTGCAGTGCCACTATCCCCATTTTACAGATGAGGAAAGCAAGACTCCCAAGGATTTTTTTTCTTTGGATGCACCGCATGGCATGTGGGATCTTAGTTCCCTGACCAGGGATCAAACCCATGCCCTGTGCAGTGGAAGTGCGGAATCTTAACCACTGGACCACCAGGGAAGTACCCCCCTACTAAGAATCTTTTTCCATGGGAATAGGACTGGAATGCAGGCGTGTCTGACCCAGAGCCCCTGGTCCTCCTACTAAACCAAGCTGTGTTGGCACCAAGGCCCCCTCCTCCAGGAGGCCTTCCTTGGTTCTGTCCCAGAGCACTTGCTACCTTCTCACACCTCCCACGGTGCACTTTCTATACCTGCCACGGAGCACATGCTCATCACCGTGTCATGTACCAAAGTTAAAATAGACTATGGGCCCCAGGGTGAGGGTCTGCATACATTCTGTCTACGTACCTGCCCATCCAGTGACCCAAGAGAAAACACGTGTCCTCAAAAATACCTCAGAAAAAGAATGTTTATAGCAGCTTTATTTGTAACAGTCCCAAACTGGAAACAACCCAAATGTCCATCAACTGGGGAATCGATAAACTGACATATTCAGACCATGGAATACTACTCAGGAGTAAAAAGGAACGAACAATTGACACACACAGCAAGATGGGTGATCATGAATATCATTATGCTCAGTGAAAGAAGTCTTACATAAAAGAGTATCTACTGTATGATTCCATTTACATGATGTTCAGCAAAACTAATCTATAGCAAAAAAAAATATTGCCTGGGCTGATGCGGGATGGGGATTAACTGGGAAGGAGCAGAAAGGAGCTTCCTGGAGTGATAGAAATATCCTATATCTCTATAGGAGTTTGGATTACAAAGGTGTGCATTGTCAAAAATACATCAAATGGTCCACTTAAAATTTGTGTTTCACTGTAGGTAAATTTTACCTCAAAAAAAAAAAGGAACCATAAGGAAATACTGATCTCTAGTTGATATGTATGATGAAATGTTTAGGGATGAAGTGTGCTGATGTCTGCAATTTACTTTGAAATGCATCAAAATATAAGACGGCTTGATGGATGGATAGATGAATATATATGGATGGATATAAATAAACATATTTTTATATATGTCAATTACAATTGTCAACATTTTGTTATATTTGCACTATCACACATATTTTACATATATGTAATATACAAAAAAATACATATTGTAAAATCTATACATTGTAAAATCTAAGTGTTGTATGTGGTTGTCCACTGCACAAGTTTTTCAAATTTTCTGAACGTTTGAAATTCTTCACTAAAAATTTTGGGGGCAAAATTGATATAGACAGATTGTCCCCCAAAGAGGCTGTGCCAATTCATATTCCAAAAACAGAATGGAAGGCCTATTTCCTCACAGCATCGCTTGAGCAGACTGTGCGGACCTCCTCATCCTTGTTTTAAAAGAGTATCTCATCATTTTGTTCCCAAACTATTTTTCAGGGCTTCCCTGGTGGTGCAGTGGTTAAGAATCCGCCTGCCAATGCAGGGGACACGGGTTTGAGTCCTGGTCGGGGAAGATCCCACATACCGCGGAGCAATTAAGCCCGTGCGCCACAGCTACTGAGCCTGCGCTCTAGAGCCCACGAGCCACAACTACTGAAGCCCACGTGCCACAACTACTGAACCTGTGTGCCACAACTACTGAAGCCCACGTGCCACAACTACTGAACCCGCATGCCACAACTACTGAGCCCACGTGCCACAACTACTGAGCCCACGTGCCACAACTACTGAAGCCCGTGCACACCTAGAGCCCGTGCTCCGCAACAAGAGAAGCCACCGCAACGAGAAGCCCGCGCACCTCAAGGAAGAGCAGCCCCCCGCTCACCGCAACTAGAGAAAGCCCGTGTGCAGCAACGAAGACCCAACACACAGCCAAAAAAAAAATTAATTAATTAAATAAATTTTTTTTTAAAAGCCCAGCTCGTTAAAAAAAAAAAAAATTTGAAAAAAAACCTATTTTTTACATTATGAGTAAAGTCAAGCCTCTTATTATAAGTTTGTTTCCTGCTTATTCATATACATTACCCATTTTTATGAGGTCTTTATTGTTTTCTTACTAATTTATATGAGCTTTTTGTCCAAAAGAAATTGTCAATGTGTTAGAGACTGTTTCTCACTTAGCTGTTTGTTTGACTGGCTTATACTTTTCCCCACATCTACATTTATTATGTAGTCAAATTATTTTTCCTGTATGACTCGAGTTTTGTGTCATGCTTCCCCACTCAGAGATTATTTAATTCACTCATGTTTTCTTTGATATTTTCTTTGTTTCATTTCTTATGCTTGAGTCTTTGATTCATCTAGACTTTATTTTTCCATATATCCAGCTTTACTTTTTCTCCCCCCAAAATGAAATTGTCTCAGCGTTACTTCTCAAATAGCTCATATTATCCCCGCAGATCTGAAATACCACCTTTATCATTCTCAGAATTCTCATGTGCATTTTGGCGTCTCCAGGGACTCAGTTCTGCCCCATTGACCTTACTGTCTCCTGCTTGGACACATTCGTTAGTCTCCTGACCTTTCTCTTCCAAGACTTCTCCCTCTGGGTACATCCTTTCCGTACCAGTTGCCAGAAAGAATTTTTAAACGCATGCTGCTCCAGTGCTTAAAATTCTAACTTCTTGGAAATTAAGCAATGTACTTCTAAATAACCTAGAGCCAAAGATAAAATCATAATGGAAACTTTAAAATATTTTGAACCGAATGAGAATTAACATAGGACAAATCAAAACTTGTGTGATACAGTTAAAGCAGTGTTTAGAGGAAACGCAGAGCCTTAAATGCATATGCTAAAAAAAAAAAAGAAAGGCTGTAAACCAGTTATCTAATATTCCATCTCAAAAAGCTAAACGAATAGCAAATCAAGCCCAGAGAGAGTACAGGAAGAAATAAAGACATGAGCATACACCAGTGAAATAGAAAACTAACCTACAGTAGGGAAAATCAACAAAGCTAAAGTTTAGTTTTCAGAAAGAGTAATATAACTGATAAAACCCCCTAGCAACACTGATCAAGAAAAAAAAAAGGCAAACACATAAATTATCAATATGAATGAAAAGAGGACATCAGAACAGAGCCTAAGACGTTTATGAAATAAGAAGAGGATAGTATATATTTTATGCCAGTAAGCTTGACAATTTAGGTGAAAAGGACAAATTCTTTGAAAAATAAATTTACCAAAACTGACAAAAGAAGTGAAATCTGAATAATCCCAAATTTTAAAAACTGAATCCATTAACTCCAGGCCCAGATGGCTTCACTCGTGAGCTCTCCCAAACACGTAAAGAAGAAATACCAATCTTACATGAACTGTTCCAGAGAAGAGAAAATGAGCAAACACTTTCCAATCATTTTGTGGGGCCAGCATGACATTGATATTAGCACCTGACAAGAGTGACACATGAAAGGAAAATTAGCAATCTCTCTCTTGAACGTAGATGCAAAAATCCTAAACAAAACATTAGCAAATCAAACCCAGGGGTATATAAAAAGCATAATACCTTACAACCAAGTGGAGTTTATTTCAGGAATGCAAGAGTGGTGTGACGTTCGAAAAGAATCAATTTATTCATCATGTTAACAGAAAAAAGAGGAGGAAAAAAAGTCATATGATCATTATGATAGAGGCTGAGAAAGGTATTTGATAAAATACAATACTGATTTGTAATTTAAAAAATTCATAGCAAACTAGGAATAGAAGGGAATGTCTTTAATCAAGAATATCCACAAAAATCCTTCAGCAAACATCATTCTTTTTTTTTAATTTTTATTTTTTTAAATTTTTGGCCATACCACGTGGCATGCGGGATCTTAGTCCCCCAACCAGGGATAGAACCCCCGCCTCCTGCGGTGGAAGTGCAGAGTCTTAACCACTGCACTGCCAGGGTTATTTTATTTTATTTTTATTTTATTTTATTTTATTTTTTTATTTTATGCCACGCAGCTTGTGGGATTTCATTACCCCGAACAGGGATTGAACCCACACCCTCGGCAGTGAAAGCGTGGCGTCCTAACCAACCACTGGACCACCAGGGAATTCCCAACATCATTCTTATTGGTGAGTTATTGAAAGCTTTCCCCCTAAAATCAGAAAAGAAACAGGGATGCTCACTATTACCACCTCTATTCAACATTTTACTGGAGGTTTCACAGCAGTAAGAAAAAAGAAAAAATACAGAGCACAAAGATTAAAAAGGAAAAAAATAAAACTGTCATTATTTGCAGATGACATGATTAAATAAGTAGATTGAAAAATCCAACAGATCCACAAACACTGAGAATTAATGAGTGCCTTAAGCAAGGTCATGGGATACAGAGGCAAAATACAAAGAACCGTTGTACTTCTGTGCACCATCAATGATCAAATGAAGAATGAAAAATTTTAAAAGACACCGTTAACAAAAGCCATAAAAAAACCAAGTGTCTACACCGGGCTTCTGCCTCGAAAAATTATGTGTCCCAACCCCAGAGAATTTGATGAGGGGTTTTATAATAATATATAAGTCCTCTATTCTTTATACACTTAATAATTCTGAATATACTCGGTAATTATTTACTGAGACTCTCCTCTCGAGTTTATACATCAGAGATTTAACCTTGTTGGGGTCCAGGGCAGGCAAACCCAAAGTATTTCTCAGTGGGATATTGATTATTTTGAATTAAAATTACTTAAGAAACAGTTGGTGCAAGAGGAACACTTTCGATCCTCCTCTCTGTTTCCCTGAAAGCAGGAAATAAATCCCTTATATGAAAGGTACCCTCCCTGCACGTGGTAGAAGGATGCCCTTATGGCCAAAGAGTGGGAATTCCGGCTGTGAAGTCTGTATAAACAAACCTTGTCACTTCTTTAATTTACTACCCAAAGCCCAAACTCTGTTTAGATTTTTCACTAATTATTAATTAATTAATGAATTTCACCTAAAACCTAAGTTTTTTTTGTCATGTCAGTTGCTCATAAATTTATTGTTTCTTTGTCTAAAAAGTATAAAAGCTGCCTGCTCTGGCCACATCTTATATTCTGTTTCTATGAGATCTTTGTGTGTATGAATTAAAATTTGTTTATCTCCTATTAAAAAAAAAAAATCAAGTGTCTAAAAGTAACTCTAACTAGAGATACGCAAAACCTCTACACTAAGAACTATTAAAAGACTGGAAAGACCTACTAGAGAATGGACTTGAGGATATGGGGAGGGGGTGGGGTGAGATGTGACAGGGTAAGAGAGTGTCATGGACATATATACACTACCAAATGTAAAATAGATAACTAGTGGGAAGCAGCCGCATAGCACAGGGAGATCAGCTCAGTGCTTTGTGACCACCTAGAGGGGTGGGATGGGGAGGGTGGGAGGGAGGGAGATGCAAGAGGGAAGAGAAATGGGAACATATTGTATATGTATAACTGATTCACTTTGTTATAAAGCAGAAGCTAACACACCATTGTAAGGCAATTATACTTCAATAAAGATGTTTAAAAAAAAAAAGACTGGGAGAGATTAAAGATCTAAAATGAAGGAACAGATGATGTTTATGAATTAGAAGATTCCGTGTTATTGTCAGTTATCACTATATTGATCTATAGCTTCAATACAACCACAATCAACATCCTAGCAAATTATTGGGGGAAGGGTGATGTTAACAAGCCAATTTTTAAAATTTATATGAAAATGCAAAGGGCAAGAATAGTCAGGCACTCTTGAAGAAGAATCACAAAATTTGGGGACTTATCATTTATCAAGATTATTATAAATTTATAGTTATTAAAACAGAATTATATTGGCACAAGGATAGAAAATAGATCAATGGGACAGAGAGTCCAGAAACATACATAGGCACCTGATTTATGACAAAGGTGACAGTGAGGAACCGTGGTGAAAGAATGCTCTTTTAAATAAATGGTGCTGGGTCACTTGGATATCAATACTGAAAAAAAAAATTAATCTTGACTCTTCCCTCACATCATACACAAAAAGTCAGTTCCTGATGAACTGAAGATTTAAATGTGGACTTAGATAGACCATATATCTAAATGTGAAAAATGAAACAATGAAGCTTTTAAGAGAAAACAAAGGACCTTGGGGTAGACAGATATTTTTTAAACAGGACACAAAAAACACTAGCTATAAAGGAAAGAATTGATAAGCTGAACTTCATTAAACTTAAGAACTTCTGTTTATCAAAATACATCATTAAGAATGAAGAGGCAAGCCACAGAGAGAGAGAAGATGTTTGCAATACAAATATCTGACAAAAGATTCATATCAGAATCTGTAAAGAGTTCCTACAGATCAATAAGAAAAAGGCATGTAAGCCAACAGAAAAAGGACATTTCACAAAAGAGATTATCCAAATAGCCAGCAATCATATGAGAAGGCACCATTAGACTTCACAGAAAGGCAAATTGAGATCACCATGTGATACATACCACTACACAACCACCAGAATGGCTAAAATGAAAAAGAAAACACCAAGTGCTAACAATGATGTGGAGCTACTAGAACCCTCAAATACTGCTGGTGGGAATGTAAATCGGTACAATCACTTTAGAAAACCGTTTAGCAGTTATCAACTAAAGCTGAGCATATGTATAACTCATGACCCAGCAATCCTACCCTAAGGCAAAAACCCAATAGAAATGTGTTCATATATTCACAAAAAGACATGTACAAGAATTTTCATAGCCTCACTATTCATAGCAACCCCAAACTGGAACAACCCGAATATCCATCAACAGTAGAAAAAATATGCTGTGGTATATTCACCAATGGAACACTCTACAGCAATGAAAATAATCAACAACAAGGTGGGTTGGATCTCATAAATACAGGAGCAAAACAGAACATACTGTATAATTCCATTATTTCAAAGTTCAAAACAGGCAAACTAACCCATGGTATCAGAGGTCAGGAGAGTGGTTACTCTTGGGGGTAAGGTAATAACTGGAGGGGGCCATGGGAGGTACTTCTGGGATGTTGGTAATGTCCTCTGTTTCTTGAAATTGGTATCAGCACGTGGATTTGATGTAATCTGAAAATTCACTGATCTGAATTTGTCCATTTTTGCATGTGTTGTCTTCAAAAAAGTTTACACTAAAAAATAATAATTGCGGGGAGGAGGGAGGGATAAATTAGGAGTTTGGGATTAACAGATACACACCACTATATATAAAATAGGTAAACAACAAGGATTTACTGTATAGCACAGGGAACTATGTTCAATATCTTGTAATAACCTATAATTAAAAGAATATGAAAAGAATATATATGTATATGTATGTATGTATAATGGGATCACTTTGCTGTACGCCTGAAACTAGCACAGTACTGTAAATCAACTACAGTTCAATAAAAAAATAATAATTGCAAGTGTCTGAAGCACACTGAGTACACAAAAATTCCAGGGGTTCATAATGATACTTAAAAGACAGAAAGAAAACAAAACACTGCCTTTTTCACCATTGGAAGTAATGAGGGCATTATGCCCTTACTCTGAAAATTGACTATTAAAGGGAAAGCATTAAGCAATTTTTTTGCCTTTCCTGTATGCGCTGCATTTCAGGGTCACCAAATGGTCCTAGCTGACCACAAAAAGTTCTTTACAGAAGAATCGTTACTAATGAATGTGGAAGGAATAATACAACCATAAAAACACAATTTTGCAAGTCATAATGAAATACAACAATTAAATCAGGCCATGATCATCAATAGATGAAACTAGTTAGATGAAATTTTGATAGCGCACTTCACAATTAGGCTGACCCCCCCAGCCCACTAGTTCATCTCAGCGCAGCTAAGAGTGGGCCCCCCAGGCATGTGCGCCTCCTAGTATGACCCCCTAGGAAGAATACTGGGGCCCAAGATACTGCATTTCTAACAGCTCCCATGTGATGCCCAGGCTGCCAGTCATCAGACCACACTGAGAAGCAACTCTCTAAAATACGTCGGCAAAGGAAACAGAAAAAAGGGAGTGAGATAAATGCAGGACGTATGGCAAAATCCTCCCGATTGTTTAGAGGATGCTCGCCAAAAAATTTAAACCTGAATTTAATGAAGGCATTAGCCCTAACTTCCAAGTTTCAGGTGATGTAGGGGATTGAAGGACCAACCACATCGAGAGGAAGCAAACGCACAAACCCTGAAGATGTTCCGCAAGACAAGCAACTGAGCTCTGCAGTAAAGTGAAGATTTGAAAAAGACACACAAACCTCAAAAATGAGCAAGGGGGACACTCTAGACTAAGAAAGGCATAGCAACCACACGTGATGTGTGGGTCTTGTTTGGCTCTTGATTTGAACTGTTAGAAATAGACATTTTGAGACAGTCAGGAAGATTTGAGTTAAGAACTGGGTATTAGATGATACCAAAGAATTACTGTTAAATTTGTTGGGTGATGACATTATGGCTGTGTAAGAAAACATCCCCAAGTACTTCAGAAATGCATATTGAAGTACTGAAGGGTGAAAAGACTGATGTTGGGGATTTTCTTTCAAACAATGCTTCCGAATCATTAATGTGCAAATGAATCACCCAAGTATCTTCTTGAAAATGCAGATTCTGATTCAGTAGGTCAGGGAGTGGGGCTAAGATCCTAGTCTAACCGCCGCTAAGTGATGCCAGGCTGCTGTTGGTCCCCAGACCAAACTGTGAGCAGCAAGGCTTTAAAATACTTTGGTAAAGGAAACAAAAAGGGACAGTGAAATACATAAATGCAGCAAGTGCGGCAAGATCTTGATAGCTGTGTCATCTGGGTGATGGGTGTATTGGGTTTATTAATATTATTTGCTTTATTTTTGTACATGCTTAAAACTTTGTTAAAAACCAACCTTCCAGGGACTTCCCTGGTGGTCCAGTGGGTAAGACTCTGTGCTCCCAATGCAGGGGGCCTGGGTTTGATCCCTGGTTGGGAACTACAATCCACATACATGCCACAACTAAGAGCCCGCATGCCACAACTAAAAGATCCTGCGTGCCGCAACTAAGACCCTGTGCAGCCGAAATAGATAAAACATTAAAAAAAACCCCAAAAACCAACCTTCCAAAGGCTGAAGGAGCAGGCACCCTGTGAGAGGGTAGTGTCCACTCTCTCCTCTCAATTCCCAGCCCCCCTCCCCAAGCCTGGCACAAAATAGGCATCTGTACTTTATTCCTTTCCCTTTATACCTCTGCCTTGCCTGGAGTGATTGGTGGTGACTCATAAAAATATACCATGTGCTAAAATAAAACTTGTTTTAAAATAATGGGGCAGGTCAAAAAAACTAAAAAGGGAGAACTACTCACTTTTTACAAGGGGCGACCGGAAGGCATTCTTTCCCCTTTTTACCATCTGTGTGACTTAACGGACATGAATTGAAACCCCTGTGATAAGTCCAGTCTCCTCCCCCGGCATCCATGGTACCTCCCTGCCCAGCCCAGTGCCCCCCCTGCCAGCTCTGCTCTCTGGCTCCTCGATACCCCACTTCCTGAACACCATCTGCATACCTCCCACCGCAGGGCCTTTGCACAAGTGGTTCCCTCTGCCCAGTGTGCCTTCCTCGTCACTCTCCCACCTCTGCCCCATCCTTTGGGGCCCTGCCCCAGGAGCCAATCCAGATTCTCAGCCAGAGTACCCCAGTGGTCCCTGAGCTCTCTCAGCATCCTGTGGGGTCTCTGTCTGGCTCTGGCTGAATCGTGTCTGGGTCAGAGTGATCTGTGATAAAGTCTGTCTCCCCAAAACTGTAATCTGATTTGAGTCATCCATGACACACCCCTAACCACAGAGTCCGGCTCAGCACAGTGCCAGGCCCAGATGAGGTGTCCTGGAAACATCAAAGAGGGCCAGAGATTCCTGATCCCCTACCCCACGCCCCCATCCCCATTTTTGGTTTGTTCAACGGAGGGATCTTGGTGCAAGATTCTTGAGGGGTGGGAAAGGGGAGGAGATAAGCAGAGAGACCATTACAGCCACCTTCCTGGACCACCTGCTGTCTTCCAGGTACCATACTCAGGTGCTGAGGCTCAGAGAGGTCGGGTGATTGCTCGTGGCCCATCAGCAAATTGAAATTTGTGTCTGGGGCCCAGGTCTGCCTATTTCTAAAGCCTTTAATAAAAGCTGGAGGCACTGCGGGGGCGGCGGGGGGCGGGAGGGGTATGGTGTAAACAGAGACCCGGCTCCCTGTCGTGCCAGCAGCTCAGAGCTGGGGCAGAGCTCTGGGTTATCGAGCTGGTAATTAGGTCAGTGAGAACACATTTATGTGTGCGTGTGTTCAGGAGTGTCACCGGGTCCGCTGAGCTTTCCCATAAGGCCAGCCAGTGCCTGGGGTCCACCAGGCGTGGGCCGCCTTGCTGGGGCAGACTTCCCCCAGGCCCCTGTCGTGGCCCCTCTGCTCGGACTGTGCCTCCGTCAGGGGACCCCCTCTCTTCCCACTTCCCACTTCGACTCAGAGAAGAGAGCATGAGCCCAGGAGGGAGACAGTCCTGAGTTCAAATCCTCGCTCTGCCACGGAGTCCCTGAAGGACCTTGGGCTTGTCACTTCACCCCAGTCTCCCCATCTGTGATGTGGGACCGTGCAGACTAGTGGGGCAAGGGCGGGCGCAGCATCTGACATCTTGCAGGCTCAGTATGTGGGTGCTAACGTCAGTGTTATAACCACAAGGGAGGCCTGTCACGTTCTCTGACAGCCTTGCCCTCCAGCTCAAGCCCCCCTCTCGGGCTGCCAGTGGTGAGAGCCCTGCTGAACCAGAGTCTGTCGCCACGCCGCCCACAGGGCCGCCTCTCCAAGCTGTCCCGGCCACACAGGCCTGCTGAGTCAGAGCCCCCTCCATCCTGTCAGCCACCACTGCCCGCACCCACCCCCTCTCTCCCCCATCACGCCGGGCACTTTACATACACATTCTCACAGTGCTGTTCTCGGTTTAGCAAACTGACCCCAGAGGGGTGGATGCAGGGCAGGGAACGGTTTGCACGCACTTATACAAGGAGCCGGGCCACAGAACTAGGACCAGATTCAGCCGTCCTGACGTCCAGTCCAGAGCACCCAGAAAGGCCTGCAGGCCGCCTGTCCTGTGGGGCAGCTCACCCTCCACCCACCCACCTGGGTCTTCCATGTTGAGCCTCATCGTCTCAGCCCCAAACCTCATACCTCGGTCCCCCACCCTGGCCCCCTTCACAGGCTACGTAATAACCATGGCCGACAGGTCTGGAGCAGCCAGGGCTGTGCTCTGTGCTAAAGTGCTTGTGGATTTTCCTCTTCAACATTTCTCGTAAGTGTCTCCCCCTCCCCATGCCCTCCGGCCCCAGCCCCCCCCAGGGGACCTCGGCAGCGGCTCCTCAGGGGCCTGTCTGCCTCCCCTTTCTCCAGGACTCCGCCTTCTACACCACAGGCACGTCCCATTGTCACCTCCGGGCTAGGGGCCTGCTGGCCTTCCCACTGCCCTCAGGGTGTGGCCTGAGCTCCCGCAGCCTGGCACTCTGGGCCCCCACACTCTCCACCAGCACCCTGACCACCCGCATGGCCCCCAGCTTCTCCCCAGGCCAGCCTCCCAGAGAAGGTCGGAGGCGTCTGGCTCCTGCGTGGACCGCTCTCCACACCTGGCTGGCCCACGAACGCTGTGCTCGTCTCACCTCTGCCTGGGACGCCCTTTCCCCATCCCCTGTGTGTCACCTGAAGGCATTCTCAGTGGGCCCTCCGGCTGGGGACAGAGGGTCAGGGTCATGGTGTGCGTGCGGCCTGTTTCCCCCTTGGGCCCAGCGTGTCCCGGTTGTGGGGCGCAGGCAGCGTCAGAGCAGACAGCCTTCTGTCCCCACTCAAGCCTCACCCTGCGTCTCCTTAAACACACTCCTTACACCCGGGTCTCTGTCCATACTGTTTCTCCTGCACAGAAAGCCTCCCTCTCGCCCCGCACCACCTGTCTGCACTTGCTACGCACCTCCCCCATCCTCAGGGCCACCGCGGACACTACAGTCCCCCATCCTCAATGGCCAAGGTTTCCCATCACACACTTGCACTCAGGTCTGGGGTTGTGCCCCGGGCAGAGGCAGGTCTGACACCTCCCCACTCCCCCAGCAGGACCCAGCAGGGCCCCAGGCCCCAGCCTGAAGTTGGTGCAACAGCAGAGCCGGCCCTGGACTGCTGGCTTGTGTACCACTGTAAGGTTTTACAGGCCACTAGCACAGTTCCCTTCCTCACACGAGCGATGTAGACGCAACCTCTGAGACCCTGGGGGGGAGAAGTGAGTGGTTGTGGTCACAGAATGAGTCAGGGTGAAGACTGACCTGGGAACAGCAGGCTGCATGGTCGCAGGATGAGATGGGCAGCTCCAGGGTTTCAGTGTGTTTGTATCTGCATCTGACTGTCTCAGACAACTGACGTTATCTCATCTGCTCCCACTGATGAGAAGTGGGCATCACCACAGTGGGTGCTTGGGAAGGGTGGAAGGTCAGGCCAGGAACAGTTTGGATTCTCTCCAGCCTAGGGAGGTGCAGCCAGACACAGGATGCAGGGCCCTGGGCCTGGGGTCACTGTCTGAGGGGTTCCTCCACCCTCCCTGGCATCTCCTCGTCACTTTCTCAGACTCTCTCCAGCCCTTAAGACTCAGCACCAATCTCACTTCCTCCAGGAAGCTCTTCATGATTGGTCCATCCCTAAATCTCAGGACCTCACAGCTTGGAGCAGGACTGTCACAGTTCCACTTCTCCCACTCAGACTGGAGCTGCTGGGGCCCTGCTCTTACCCCCAGCCCATAGCATAGCCAAGGTGCGGGGTAAGTGATCTCATTGCAAGTCTGCTCCATCTTGCTCTCTGCTGCCCGTCAGCCTGGGGAGTGCCTTAGCCTCAGAAGGGGTTTGATAAATGTCATCTGGATTGACATTGCTGAAAAAGGTGCTGGGGTGATAACTGGTCCTTCCAGAGGCCACAGAAGACAGAGACAAGCAGGAGACCAGAGTGACACCAGGGTTAGTGTCCCAGGCCACGGGGTAGTCTAGAGCTGGGAGGCAGGGAGAGGCTTGGGCTTGAGCCCCGTTTCTACTAGTACTTGCTTGTAACTATGGCCAGTCATTACCCCTCTCTGGGCCTCAGTCACCTCCTCTCTACTGGGATGGGGTGGACCAGGGTACAGACACAACTTGGTGATGGGGGATCAAAGCCATAAGCCATAAAAAGCGTGAGACCTTCTCCACACGCCGCATGTAACTGAAAGTAAAGGGAAGTCTAAACTGCAAAGTAAGGAAAAGGAAGTTCAACAAAGTTTTGATCTTTCCACGATGACTATTTTGATGTTTTTTAAATATCAAATATTAAAAGGTATCCAAAAATGTACGCTTTGCTCGTGCCCCATGCATGTTTGGCCTGCCTCTTGGGTGATCTGGCCCCCTGGTGGGTGCTAATTCTGAGCCCCCTCCCAGCCTGGCCTCAGCTCTCAGCCACCGTCTGGTGTTCACTAGCTGGCCCCCACCCATCCCTTAGGGAGAACTCAGGCTCCCAGCAGCCCTGACACTACACCTGCCTGATGTCCAGTCTCATTCTTCTGACCAGCTCCTGGCCAGCGCAGGAGGCCCCCGGGAAGCCCGCCAGATCACTACACAGGACCACCCTCGCCTCAGGCTTGATCTGAGCAGCGCCCAGGGGCTCACTGGCCACGCTTATTCTCATCCCTGGGGCCTGGTAGCTGGGTGTGCTCCTGGCTTGGCTTGCCCCAAGGGGCTTCCATAGGAGTTTTAAAGGCCATATGGGACCCCAGGCAGTGGAGAGGGAATGTCCCCTCCCCCATACGGGTTCTCGTAGGGGCCCTAACATCAGGAACAGGAAGCAGGCTCCCCCCACGCGTTCGCCGCACACAGGGTCCTCACCCTCCTCAGCTAAACCAGGGGGCTCCGCTGGGCGGGTACGCCGCACCAGCCTCCACACTCTGGGGACAAGCTTGGCACAGACCTGAGGGGCTGCCTGGAGTGGGTTCCAGGGGAGAGGGCCTGCGTGGGGAGGGGAGCTGGCGGGAGGAACAGGAGGCAGAGCCCTGGAGTCCAAAGCCCCATGCTGTCAGCCAACAGAGCCTCAGAGGTCCTTCCTAGCCTGGGGGTCTAACCCACGGAGCAAGACGGGCTTCCAGGTGGGGAGTCCCCAGACTTTCTCTGACCTCGGGCTCTGAACCCCACCAGACACACAGATGGACAGGCTGTGCAGCCCCTCGGGGCAGGGGGTGAGGCTGACTTACTGGTCATGCAGAGCAGAGCGTGGAAGAGCCACATCCTGGCTGGAGCAGAGGCAGCGGCGTGGGCCTCGACTTGCTCAGCTTCCCTCCTCAGCTCCAGGGCTCGGGCAGCCAGGAGGCGGGGACAGAGGTGCACACACAGGCAAGGACCACAGGCAGACAGGCACTTTCAAGTAGACACAGACGCTCCACTTGTACACGGCTGGCTGCGTGGCTTCCTCAGCAGTTGTGGGCTGGGTCCTGGGAGCTTAGAGACACCTGCCAGCCCTGCCCCATCACCCACGCTTTGGTGGAACAGTGAGCCGAGGTTTGGCCTGGGAACAGGGCTGGATGATCTCAGCAGATGTGCGAGGTGCAGGAGCAGTATTAATCCAGCCGTTTTTTATCATCCATGTGGGTGGCTCCCAGCCCCATGCCCTGCCCCGGAACCCGCCACTACACACCTCACCCCAGCGCCCGGCCCAGGGTCCTTCCTACAGAAAGCACCCTCATAACTCGGGGCTCCGGCACTCCGCCTGCACACGCGAGGCCCTGAGACTGCGGAGGGTCAGGTGAGTGGAAAGACCCACGCGCTGCCTGAATCGCTGCCTCAGTGCAGCTTTGGCTGCATTCTCTTTAACACCTGACTACAGCCCATGATGTGGAACTAACCTAACAGAGCTCTGGGCTACCAGAACAACGGAAGAAGTGAAACTCCATGCATCTTTCAGCACACCTTTGATCCAACCCAGCAGCCCAGAGGACGCACTGCCAACGGCCCGCAGTCATATTTAAATGCCAACTTCACGATCTGTCCAATTTTCCCTGTGTGACCACGTCTGTCGCAGAAGGAAGTCTCTCCCGCACCTCTGCTTCCCAGACTGTTGGCCGTGCAGAGCTGCGCTGTCCAACAGAACTCGGCGATGAGGGTCTAGAGCCGCACGGTCCAACATGGGAGCCCCTAGCCACATGTGGCTACTGAGCCCTTGAAATGTCACCAGTCACTGAGGAACTGAATTTTCAATTTTATTTAATTTTAATTAATTTACAATCAAAAAGGCAGGGGACTCTATGTCTCTCTCACATGAATGTCTGCATCTCCAGGGAGAGCACTTTGAAGTGTTAATATAAGTGTTAAAACACAGCAGACAATGGTGTTGACTTAATGACTAGATGAAAATCAATTTTATCTTGTTTCTCACAGTGAAAGCCTGCTTGGCCAAAGTTCTGTAAAGACTGATGTCACTTACAACATTCTTGCATTGTTTGCTTCGGTCTGACAAAATACCTCCAACTAGCACGATAGTTCCCTGATGTTACACGGTTGTTTGAATAGAGATTACGATTCACTGTTTTTCACAGTATATACCATCCAACAGAGAAGTTAAACAGATGAAAAAGCAAAGCTCCAGGTCTGATGAGTCGTCTGCCAGATCACAACGAAGATCATCCCAAGTTGGCTTAACCTCGTCATAGGCCAGGGTGCTGGTTGTCTTCCCACACTCAGGGCTCAGTGACTCTTTCCCTCCCTGTTCCCAGTGCCAGGGGCACTTGGCAGAGCAAGGAGGGGCTCCCCTCCCACCACTGGCCCAGAGCGGGAGAGAACAGACCCAGGCCGCAGAGCAGAGCAGCAGTAAGGACAGGCTGGAACCCACGACTGCAGCCTGCTGGAGGTTTCTGAGAGAAAACAGGACTTTAGTTTGGAGTGTGAACTTTAGGACATCTCTGGAGGCCGGGCAAAGTTGATGAGTGGATGCTGGAACAGGTGCAGGGCCATTTTCTGCATCTTTGGAGACTTCCAGAATGCTGACTCATCCTGCATCCATCCGAGATGTATTTTCCAAGCTTGTTGGTGCCAGCACAGCAGACCCCTAATCACGAGCACGCAGGGGCCCTTCAAGCCCTTCTGACAGTAACTGCTGTCCCCACAAACCCAGACTTAAGGTCCCAAGTCAGAGCCAGACTATATAATCCTCCCGGTTCACAGAGCCTAATGCAAGGCTGGGCATTTCAGTAGCTACATCCAAAAGCAATGTGAAAATGGCTTCTTAGCTCATTTTACTTTAAACAAATGTTAAGGGACCAACTTGAGGGAATTCTACAACATAACCGGACTGAACACTTCAAAAACATCAATATCATAAAAGGCAAAGAAAGGCAAAGGAATTGCTCCACATTATAAGAGACTAAAGACAGGATATTAACTGTAGTGTGTGATCCTGGATTGTATCCTGGACCAGAAAAAAACATTATTGCGACAGTTGGCAAAATTGAAGCACGAACCACGGATTAGGTACTACTGTACTGATTAAAATTATACATTTCCTGAATTTGATAACAATACTCTGGTCATATGAGAGAATGCCCTTGTTCTTAGAAAATGTACACTAAAGTATTACATTTAGGGAGTAAAGGGACGCGATGTATGCAAATAACTCTCAAACAGTTCGTGGTTGGTGGGGGACAAGGGGGTGAGGAGGGAGGGAGGGGAGGAAGAAAAGAATGAATAATGAAATGTGGCAAAATGTTCTTTGTTCTACCCTCGAGACTATTCTGTAATTGTTAAATTATTTCACAATAAAAAGTTTTAAAAGTTAGGGGATGGAGGACACATGTTCAGCCTGAGCTAAAAGGACTAACTGCTTTGTCTGGAGAGTGAGTGGAGAGCACAACTCACCAGGGGATGGGGGCTGTCCCCACAGGCCTGCCTCATCGCCCCCAGACACAGGAAATATTTCTAATTACCCACTTGCCTTCTGAGTCCTAGGAGGCTGGGAGGAGGGCATTTGGAAGAGTGAGGATGTTACTGAGACTAGACACGGGACTGCAGTGGAGGACAGAGCTGGCAAAGGGGCACCGGAAAGACTGAAAAGCAGTCGTAATCACTCCCATTGACTGAGCGTCAGGAGGGGACGCAGACTCAGTGCCAAGGGCCTTCCACGCAAGCCCTCATCTGATCCTCACAGCCACCATACTCGGTTATCCCGATTTTGCAGATGAGGATGCTGGCTCAGAGGTAGAGCTTAAGTAATTTGCCCAAGGCCATATGGCTATTAAGTGGCCGAGGTGGACTCAAATGGGTCTGTTTCCTCCAGAACCAGGACTCTGAACTACAAACCCTACTGCCTTCAGACCCATGGATCAAAATCCCTCCCACTCTGTGAGCTTTTAAAAAGCAGTGACCTCATTCCACAAACACATACTGGGACCCTTGCATTACTGGGTGCCATGGACTGAACTGTGTCCCCCTCCCCAAATTCATATGTTGACACCATAACCCCCAATGTGACTACATTTGGAGATAGAGCCTTTAGGAGATAATTAAGATCAAAAAGGTAGGGTCCAGGACTTCCCTGGTGGCGCACTGATTAAGAATCTGTCTGCCAGTGCAGGGGACACAGGTTTGAGCCCTGGTCGGGGAAGAACCCACATGCCATGGAGCAACTAAGCCCGTGCGCCACAACTATGGAGCCTGCGCTCTAGAGCCCGCGAGCCACGACTACTGAGCCCGCGTGCCACAACTACTGAAGCCCACACGCCTAGAGCACGTGCTCCACAACGAGAGAAGCCACCGCAATGAGAAGCCTGTGCACCGCAACGAAGAGTAGCCCCCGCTCACCGCAACTAGAGAAAGCCCGTGCACAGCAACGAAGACCCAAGGCAGCCAAAAATAAATAAAATTAAAAAAAAAAAAAAAGGTAGGGCCCTAATCCAATAGGCTTGGTGGCTTAAGAAGAGGAAGAGACATCTCTCTCTCCAAGCGCACGCACCAAGGAAAGGCCATGTGAGCACACAGTGAGATGCTGTCTGCAAGCCAGGAAGAGAGGCCTCGTGCGAACCCAACTACTAGCACCCTGATCCTGGACTTCGACCTTTAGACCGTGAGAAAATAAACTTCTGTTATTTAAGCCACCCAGCCCATGGCATTTTGTTAGAGCAGCCTGAGCTGATTAAGACACTGGGCTACCTCCTAAAAAATCTCCCAAGTAAAACACAGAATGGTGCGTGTGCGCACTGGGGAAGGGGGGCCGAGCAGGGAAGGGAGCAAGGGAGAGGATCTCCTTCTCCCTTCATAACGCAGGGCTGGGGAGGGGGTGTTGCACTGGCTCATGGAACCAAGGGTGCAAGGGCTTAGGCCTCTTGCTTGCCCCCAACTCCTTCCCGTCCAACTTACACTCCTGATGCTCCTTGGGAAAGCTCAGCAAAGATCCTAGAACTCACATTAGCACTAGAAGGAAACCTGGAGGTCATCCCACTTGAGCCCTTCATCTGACAGGCAGGGACACTGAGGTCCCAAGAAGCGAAGGGACTCGCTTGGGTTTTTTTTCAAGTCTGCAGATGAGATAGAACGAATCCCCAAGGCTCCGGGCCCAGCCCCAGGCGTCACCCCATTTGACCTCCCCACAAAAGACATTCTACCTGAGCAAAAAAGTGCCGTCTCCTGCTCACGGGCCCTCTGAGGAACTCCTGCCACTAAGAAGAGGTGACGCATTAAACACATGATAGCCCCAGGAAGGGACGGGAAGGCCTCGTCACCTCTCCTGTCGATGGTGTGGTCTCTTGCTCTAACCAACACTGGTCCCGAGGCAGGGGTGACACAGTCTGAGGTAACACAAAATCTCAACTACTGAAGACTCTTGTCATCCAGAGGGGGGCCTCTGGAATTGCTCCAACAAAACCAGGTAAGAACCCCAGGTGCCGGGTGCTGACTTTGGTGGGTTAAAGACCACCCATACCCTAGAGTTGTATTTATAGCAGAGCAAAAGCCCACTGCAATGCCTCACAACTATTAGAAATACGCTTTTGAGCCAGCATTTCCCTAACCGCTCCCAGGAACATCCAAGTTCTGCGAAACGTTCATAGCATTTCATTTTTTAAAAAAAGGCTACAGTATTATTTTTCTTCTAAGATTTATTTTATAAACATGTAAGAAAAGTTCTACATTATTATTGGTCAGACTACACAACAACAGTCTGCCTTGAAGCCAGTATGCTGTTCTCAAGATCATCAAAGACATTCTGTCCTTTTAGTTCTTCAAAGGAAAAAATGGTTTGACTTCTAATTTACTTCTTATTGTGTAAGATTTAAAAGCAAATACTTGTACATCAACTTATTTGTGCAGCAATTAATTAATCTGTGAAGCCGTCATTTGCTGTTAACTTTAATCCAAATTGCCTGTTAGCATTTCACCACAACTTTAAAACCGCTCCGCGTGACAGTGGGAAGCCTACTTTAGGCAAACGAGCTGTTGCCAGGAACGAGTTCTGTTTCTTTGTGTCTTCTTTGGGCTGCTGTCACCTCCTCACCAATTGGATCAGATGCTAAGAATCGGCCCAGCAGTCTCTCTTTGGGGCCTCTGATCCATCCGCCGGCTTCCTTTCTTGGTCTCCTGGGTGCAGATGAATGCTTTCTAAAAAATATTCTGGATTATCTACATGACTCTCCAGCAAATTCTTTATAAAGCCAGGTAAGCTTCAGCTCAGATATAGCCAGATCATCAAAATTTGAATTTCATGGAGGTCTACTTGATGAGATTCTTTCTTATGCAAGTGCAATTTATGCACTTGTGAACAACCGTCCTCTTTTTTGGAATCGGGTAGTCTCGGCTAGAAGCAGACTAGCCTGCAGACAAGGGTGCCAGAGCTGGGTTGGGTTCCCACAATTCATTCATTTGCCAAACACTTTTTAGGCACCATTTACCCTGGACTGGCCTGGTAGGAGGAACAGAGATAACAACACGAAGAAGCCTGCTCACAGGGGCTGCTAGCAGGGAAAACAAAACATGAAAATAAAGTGTTGTGTGTACAAGGCAGAACCACGAGGACTAGCCTGTAAGAGGATGCCGGGGCTTCAGAGAATGGAGCTGTTCCGGCAGCTGGGGAATTTACACATCCAGCTATGTGTATAGGGGATCTGCCAGGTGCCAGGCACGGCACTCGGACTGGGGAACCCCATGACCAAGCCAGATGTGGCCCTGCTCTCACGGAGCTCACAGTCTAACAAAAAGACAAAGTAGGAAGAGGGAACTGCGATCCAGTGTACCGGTGTGCTGACTTGAGGGGGTACAGAGATTTGGCATTACATACATATTTCACTTAGGCAAACATAACGGCATTTGTCTGAAAAAGTTAGGAAAAAGAAAAAAGACAAGGAAGACAATTTTAAGCCATCTGGGCCATTCCATCTGCCCCTCCGCTCCCGGAGCAGACAGGCGTGGGGGCCTGAGGTGAGCCTGTGCCCCTGCTGCTCCTGTGGCCTGTCTCGGTTCCCAAGAGCCTCTTCAAAAGCGAACTGCTCGCCTCAGTGTGAGTCTAACACCTACAAATAAGTGTTGCTTGCATAACACGGCCCTACTTGCAGGCTAACCACTTCTCCTGGTGCTCAGCTAAAGAGACTGTGACCTATTCCCGCACAGGCAGGAACCAGCCGCACTGCACCTCGCGATAATGGTCTTCAACACGGCGCCTTCCTCAGGGTGTCCGAAAGGAGTTTTGATTACACTCAAGTTTTATCCTAGGCATGACTTTATAACCTAACCCTGGAATGTAACAAGACTCCTTCGTGGCAGTACCACGGGACACATAACAGGGCCAATAACCTGGCTCCGGAAGTTGCAGGTAGCTTCCTGGAGAGGTTTGTAAGTCCTTGAGGATGAGGGAGAGGAGAAGGCAAAGCTGAGGTGGGATGAGGAGAGGACCAGCGGGGTGTGTCACTGGGAGGAGGAACAGCACTGAGCAAAGTCTGGGAGGCTGGTGAGATCAAGATGCCTCCAGGAAACCAGTAAGCAGAAAGTAGGGGAGGATGGGGAGAAGAGGCTAGAGATACTGCCAGAGGCTAGATCTTGACCAGCCTTGTGAGCTATCAAAGGAGTTCAGAATTTATCCCATTGGCAATGGTGATGCTTTTAAGCAGGAGCAATAGGAATAACCTTCTTACGAATGTTCATCCTGAAGCACATGAAAAGATGCCCAACATCATTAGTCATCAAGGAAATGCAAATCAAAACCATAATGAGATACCAATTCACATCAAAAAATAACAAGTCTTGACAAAGATGTGGAAAAATTGGAACCCTCATAACGTTGCTGGGGGGAATGGAAAATGATGCAGCCACTTGGAAAAACAGTCTGGCAGCTCTTCAAAAGGTTAAAGATAGACATACCAGAGGACCCAAGCAATTCCACTCCTAGGTATATAACCCAAGAGTAATGAAAACATGTCCATGTAAAAACTTGTACATGAATTTTCACAGCAGCATTATTTATAACAGCCAAAAAGTAGAAACAACCCACCGGTCCATCAACTGATGAATGGATAAACAAAATATGGTATATCCATACGATGGAACATTACTCAGCAATAAAAAGAAACGAAGTACTGATATATATTACAACATGGATGAACCTCGAAAATATGTTTAGTTAAAGAAACCAGTCACAAACAGCCACAAAGTGTATCATTCCCATTTATATGAAATGTTCAGAATAGATAAATCCATAGAGACAAAAAGTAGTTAGTGGTTGCCAGTGGGGAAGAGGGAATGGGGTACTGCGAATGGGTACAGGGTTTCTTTTTGATGATGAAAATATTCTAACATTGACTATGGCAATGGATGCACAACTCCGTGAATATACTAAAAGCCACTGAAGTGTACACTTTAAATGGGTGAACTGTATGCTATGTAAATTACATCTCAATAAAGCTGCTAACAACACCGAAAGTTCATCCCAGCTGCAGTGTGCAGAATGGAGAGGGAGAGACAGGGGAGAGGAACCAGTAAAGAGGCTGCTGCGGGGATGGAGTGGGAGAAGACAGTTTCTGACCTAAGGCGAGGGACTCATGGGGTCAGGCTAGAGGAGGCCAGGGGAGGAGAGGTTCCATTGTGTGCTGGGCTCCACAAGCTCTCCTGGGTAGTTGGCACCTCTCCCAAGGCGGAGAGTGGAAAACAGAAATGAGGTATCTGTAAGTATTATCAAGCAGCAAAAACGTATCTAAAATCTCATATGTGTAAAGACTAAACCGACTGTCCATCTTTGCTCCCCAACTCCCAAGAAAGGGCCTGGGCTTCCAGAGCACGTGTAAGATGCTGTAAGATCTGGGTGCTTGAGTGGGCTGGAGAGTGAGAGGCTAAGGCCAATAACTTTGGGAAATAAAACTTAACGTCTTTAAAGGTAATTTTCTGGGCTCTGCGTGTTTGTGAGCACTGCAAGGCTGCTGAAGTAGGCATTTTTCTTGGTCACATCAGTTTTAACTACACACCACTGCCCTTCCTGAAAGTCTTCCTTGATCCCTAGCAAAAGACTGGTGAGGGCTGAAAGGCCATGGGACAAGTGGGCCTGAACTACTGGTGGGAAAGGGTCATGACTGGGAAACACAAGGGAAAGTCTGAGAAGGGGAGTTTTCTGAACACTGCAGAGAGCATGTCAGTGGGGACCCTGACCACGGGGACCTCTTTGTCTCACTAGTGGCCCAGAGACTGGAATGGGGTGGGGGTAGTCCCGTCCACAACCTCATGCACACCGTCAGTTGTCTCGCTGACCCTCCCTGCACCTGCCGCAGACAATGGTGCTGGCCAGCCCGCTGCAGCCACCGCTCTGACACAGCAAAACACGATTAAGACGCACCAACGAAGCCAGCAGCTCTGGTACCAGCCCATTCATTTGCTAGAAGGGGAAACTGAGGCCCAGGCCTACGGAGCAGAGCCAGGGGTCGGCGTCTCTGACTCTACAGCCCCTGCACTTCTCACTTGACCAACCGCCCAGACCCTGGCCCCTCCTCAAGAACCTGGTTCTCAGCTGTGTGCTTCATGGGCAAAGAGCTGAGAAACCTCAGAAACCTTAGGTCTCAACTGGCAGAGAAACCCGAACCAGCTCTTTCCTAGAATCCCACTAGGAAGCTGAAACATATCATGGTTACATGCTCTCATCTTTCTACAGGGAGGGAAAAAGCAGGTTAACCAACAAAATATGGACAACACAGTTCTTGTTGCAACTCTCAAGTCTCCCCGCCTTTCTTTATTAAACAAAGCGTTCGTTCCGCCCTCCATCGCACCACACTGCAATCAACTAATCATGTGACCATTAACTCAGGCACGAGCAAAGATCTCTAGAACCCTGAGCTGCACTGGGTGCTGGACATTCCAGACAGGTGAGGGGTTGTAACACCGCACAAGCAACACAGGCTTTATTCTCTTTAACTCCTAAGCTCTGCTGAATTGAAGTAAAACACTATTTTTAAGCCTGCAGAGGAATACAACACTAAATACTTCAAAATAAAAATCAGACAGGAAGACAAAATAATCTACCACCTTCTCATGGTAAACTAATCTGAAAGGAGTTTAGAAATAAATGAACTAAAATTTCTATAACTATTATCTTATTTGCCAGTTTTGAAGAAGTCTTCAAGTGCCAGAACTTGGAGACAGAAAGAATAAATAACAGTGTATCACTTCTGAAGTGATAATAAATGACAGGTTCCCATCTCAGGTGGATGGGTATTTTTCCCTACAGCGGCCAAAAAGCAAGTTAAACTCTATGTACAACAGACAGACTATACACTTAGGATCATTTAAAAATAATGAGGCTCCCCTCTTTGCCTTCTTCCAAAGTATATAATATATATTTAACAGCACATAAGAAGACACCACTTGAGCTTCCCTCGTAGCCAACAGGAAGTATTTTCACATATAAAAATTAAAAATTTTAACTTTTAAATCATTAATATTTTTTAAACATAATACAGACTTAAAAATTGTTCAACATTAACCCATGACCCCACCCCTAGCACAAAAATCCACCCCAAATCCCAAAGTCACAGTTTTTTGTTCCTAAAAATCCCACAGCACTGAACTTGATCTTCACTTCAAGCTGATCGCTAACAAGGCCCCCTAACAGAAATCCCCAGGGAGGAACGAAGGGCGATCGACGCTGCGGCTCTTATCTACCTGGGCGGCACGGATGCACCTCTGAGGTCAGGTCCATGAGATTCGGCCCCCACACTAGGATCCTGGAAGGGTGAGCTGGCAGCTTCCCTCATCTTCCCCCTCGAAGGCTGTCCAATAAGCACCTGGGAATTGACTTTTCTTGGGAAAAGGGTGCTGGTAACAGCTGTCAGGGCCAAGGCAATAGTGAGAAGTTCAGTCCTCTGCTCTTTGGATGAACTGTGTTAAAACATTTCTTTCAAAAGACACAATGTTAAAAATATTAAGAAAAATGTCTACAAAATCTGGAGGGCTGCCTTTTCCTCAAAGGGTAAAGCTTGTGGGGTGGTGGGAAAAGAACTGAGGGCCCAGAACTATAACTCTGCAGCAAAAGATTAGATAGATGCCCTTCAAAACATGTCACATTCTTAAGATGTCTTGCTGAAGTAGCAAGAGCGGAGGGTGACTGCGTGAGCAAGAACGGGAGGGGCGCCAACTCCCGCATGGGGGGTTCCTACTGTGCACCCCACCCTGCACAAGAATGTCAGGCTTTAGGGCAGCCGCCTTGGGCCCCAAGGGCATCAGGACTCTGCCTCTGAACCAGAGCTGCTTTCCCGACTAACTTCAATCTGGAGAGATGGTAAGTTATCTAACCGGCTCTTCTTTTGGCGAGACTGTTCTTTCTCCTTAATCAGAGCCCCCCATGCCCTTTGCAGCTCGGAGTCATCTTCCTCTGTGCCGGGCGCCCTGTGATCCACTTTCTTCGTGTTCTTTTCTTTGGTCTTGGGTGCAGATCCTAAGCGAGTCCATAAACTACCTGTTTGGGTGAGAAGGCATTTCAGCTCTGGCAGTCGATGCTGAGAAACAGGGGCACTGGCAACACCTGACGTGCAGGAAGCACGGGGCGGGGGGCGGGGAGGGGGGCGGCGGGGGGTTGTCCGTGGCACCTGCAACCATGGTGCAGCCTTGGGCAGATCCTCTCCTTTCCCTGGCTGCAGTCCCCTGCCTGCAGACTGAGAGAACTGGACCCAACGGGAGATTCTCTCAGCTCGGGGATATGTGCCCCCCGACCCCACCCTACCCTGTGTTAGGCACATCAGAATCACCTGGAAGGCTGCTTATACTACACCTGCCCCTGCCTGGTGAGACTCACCATCCCGTCCGTGTACAACTTCATTCTGCCAGGACTGGGCCACTCCCAGATCTTCCCAGCCACAACATTCTGCAAACTGATGGGCCTGCTACACTGTCAACTTCCCGATTCTGCCCACTCTCCATTAATTTTTCACATATTAATATTTAACAAGAGAGAAATACATGGAATTTCATAAGATAGCCACTCTGTAAGGCAATTAAAAGTTTTATTTATAAAAGCTATAACAATGTGGAAAAATGACTATGATAAGATGCTATACGAAAATAGTAGTATATGTATATGGGCAAAGACTGGAATAGCATGAAACTAAAAAGTATTTGTGTTAAACAGAAAGAATCAGGGGTGAGTTTTTTTTCCCATTTTCTAAATTTTCCACACTGTTACCATTATGATGATGATGATGATGATGATGACGACGACTATAATGAAAGAGGAAAAATAATTTATTTTTGTCATAGGCTATTTCCTGCCTTCTGCTAACAAAGTATTTCTGTGCTACACCCATTGTCTCTGCTCTTACCAATTCCCTTCCCCATCAGTTTTCAGCATTACCAACCTGATTTCTTCTCCCGAGTATCAGAGTAGAGGCCTTTAACATCTTGCCTGGGAACACCTAGCCTACTATGTACATCAGAAAAGGGCTCTCTCCGAACGACTGGGTTACTACTAAAAGCCTTTTCCGGAGAATGTGGTCTTTTTCCTAATCGCTGGCGTATATCTAGAAAAAGAAAAAAAGTACTACCGTGACCACGTGCATATGCTTTGCTATCTGTACTGTCAACCTGAGATCTCTGCAGGACCTGGTACCAAATCTCCCCGAGATTTGGACATGTGCTGGACATGGGGCCCAGCACAACCAGGCTTCTAAGAGCCTTCCCTCTACAGAGTCTGGATTCTCTGGGAAAATTCAAATGAGAATCCCCAGGGGCTCGCAGGGGTAAAAAACCTTAGCTGACTGCTCCAAAAAGGAACTTCTGAGGCAGAATTGTCTGCTTTGTGTTTTCTGTAGTAGAATCAAGCAGAGCAAATAATTTACGAACATTTCGGCTGACAAGAAATACTGCAAGCTCCCTGAGGACAGAAGCCGCAATCTCTGAACATATAAGAAGCTCTCAATAAACTATTACGTTGAACAATACATGTAATGAGACTGACAAAAAGCAAAGGATCAAGGGAAAATGTCCCAAATCAAATGTTTTTCCTCCAACCCCCGCCCCCCCAGAAATCTGCCTGTCCTCCTGAGCTCCCTCTCACAATAACAGCAACCACAAAAACACATTTATTAGCAAGTCCCTGGGCTGGGTTTTCACCCACCTTGCCTATGCTCTCTGAGGACAGCACCCCCATCTTTCAGCCCCTCAGGCCTGAGCCCCTTGGCTTCTCTCCCTTTCCTCCCGCACTTCCCAGTGCTGAGTCTTCTTCCTCTCCAAGGTTGACACTGTCATCAATTCTGCCTCCACTGTCCCTGATCTAGTTCAGGCCCGTGTTACTTACTTAACTCTCTATCACACCCTACGCCGCCACGAAGTTATCTTTCTAAAATAGATATAAGATCAGGTTACTTCCCACCTCAAAAAAATTTGGTTTACCAACTGAGATCCTACTTCCGGTCCGAGGCCTCACTCCACAGCCACGTGCTCTGAGAAGCATCCCACAACAGATCCTGCCCCAACAGACCCACCTCCCCTCTCTGCTCCCACAGCCCACTGCTTGCAGTGCCCTATCACAGCACTCACTCCATTCTGCTTCAGGTGGAATTACCTGAATGTGTGCCCTTATGTTTTCCATCTGAGTTCTATGATGACTTTGCATCCCCTGCAAAGACTTCTAACACTCCCAGCACCTAGCCCTGGCACATAGCAGGCTTGGCCAAGTGCCCACTATACGCGTGTTTGCACATATAAACTAACCAGTTCAAACTCTTAACCATTTATACAACAACCCGACTTAATTTCTATTATCCTTATGTACAAAGTATACCAATGACATACAGAGTAAAATAATTGTTTGGGACAAAAATATTGAAAATGAGTATTGCAAAAGTCTGATTAAATTTCATGTCCTAAAGTTCCAATGCCTAACACAAAATTTAGAAGTGATGAATCAGGACAACTAAATTGGTCCGTAAATGACAGTGTTTTATCCAAGAACCTATCCCTGTCTGCATTTGCTTTCTGGAACTCAGAATGAAGCCCAGATACACAACTCAACAATACCTGTTTTAGTACTGCTGCCAGGTGGCCGTGGACGTGTGTGTTGACGTTTTTCATCTAACAAATGTCGGACATCTGCAAATTTCTCAGGTGTTAATTTGTTACCAATTCGGTTTTTTATATTGCTTGTAGATAGAGTATCTGCCCTCATGGAGTTCCTTTAAAAAGGGGGGTGGAGGAACAGTAAACCAACTTGAACTGTGGGATAACACTCATACAACAATCTCATACACTCTGGAAAAACAATTTAAGAAACCCGATCTAACATGGCCAACGTTCACTTACAACACCATAAACCAGTAATTATTTGCTTACAAAAGCCACGACCAGCCTGCTGTAAAGAGGCTGCTTGGGGCGAGCAGGCCCCTGAGTCTTCCAGGGTGGTTTCCACACACGGCATCTGCGAGCTATCGCAGAGCACGTACCTGCGAGCCCCCTCCTCCTGGGACAAACGCTAAGTAGAGGCCTGCAGAGGGCTGGAGGGCTGGTTGTTGTCTAGACACAACAGAGTCTAAAACCCCTTTCGTTAAAGGACAGACGTCTCTGTCAAAGACCTCTCCCACCACGTCAGGGGACGAGTTCCATTATTCTGGCAGCATTTGCCACTGGAAAGTTCTCTGAAAACTAAAAATAAGGATGTGAACAAGGCCATACAAACCAACCAGCTTAAAAGTTTTTTCTTCCCTTTTCCCAAACACACCATCAAGAACTCTTAGAGAGCACCCCAGCCTCCAGCCCTCTCTGATCCATGCATACGCGATCTGCCCTCAGGAATCTGCTCAGCTCCACTGGTCATCAAAGAACGCATATTAAAATAACTGTATTTTTTCGTCCATGGATAGCAAAAATCAGAGTGATAATACCTAAGGTTGGTGAATTATGTAGGCAACAGGTGGTAATTTGAGTAAAACCTTTTTGGAAGGAAATTTAGCAACATCACATTTTAAAACACGTGCCTTGTCTTATGCAGTAACTAGAATTTATCTAGTTGGTGCAACAGTAAGAAAACAGAAATCCAGGGAATCCCCTGGAGGTCCAGTGGTTAGGACACCGCACTTTCACTGCCGAGGGCCCAGGTTTGATCCCTGGTTGGGGAACTAAGATCCTGTGAGCCGCATGGCGCAGACAAGGAAAAAAAAACAAAACAGAAATCTCCGTCAATAAGGGATTGGTTAAACAAACAATGACACTTCCAAACAATGGACTACATACAGTTGAAAAAACAGCAGATGTCTACACTATATTAAATGGAAAAAGCATATGTCAAAACAATATAACTTAATTTTTGTACAAATATATCTATAATTTCTCTATGTGTTATGTATACACATAAAACTAGCAGGAAAGTAATTCACCCAACTGCTAACAGTCGTTCTCTTAGAAGAGGATGAGATTACAGGTGACTTCACTTTCTATATTGTCTATAGTTTTTATAACAAGGATCACCTCTTGTACATTAAGAGGAAAAATCAGACGCTACAAAGGACTGAAATTAGAAAAGATAAAAGTGGATATAAAATTAAGAGGTATTAAGAAGAAGTCAGTAATTGGTATTCGAATCAAATTAAAAGCTAGCACTGATAAAAAGAGAAACTATTTTTACCTGATATTTTTCAACTGCGATTCCACTTCGTCAGCATACATCGTCATTTTCATGCTCTTCTTTGGTGAAGGAGTGGAAATCATTTTCAGCTCTAGATCATAGTCCATTTCATCCGAGTCTGAGCTGCTGGCACTAGACCGCCGAGATGTGCTCCGCTCCCGGGTCTGCTTGAGGGCTGGGAGCTCCTCGTGGTACTCCACCACCACCCTGTCATCAGCATCCATGTCCTGGTCCTCCTCTTCCTCCTCCTCCTCTTCCTCCTCTTCAATGGGTTCCTCAGGAACATTCACTAGTCCTAAGGAATTTAACCAAAAAACATTAGGAAAAGCCCTAAAACTAACAAATCCAATTTTCTATTCTACGTCAGTGACCTTTTTAAAAGATGGGATTCCCATCGTTAGAGTTTATTGGGGCATTATCTATAATAGTGCTAATCTGGTTACCATTCTGATCCCTGCAACAAAGAATGTCTAGGTAAAGTATGAACTAGCAGCCTGATGCAATATTACAAAGTTGTCTAAAATACAGACCCTCATCATTATTCACAGATTCTGTATTTGTGAATTTGCCAATTTTATTTGTAACTCCAGAATCAAAACCCATGGCACTTTCGTGGTCATTTGTGGACATGCATAGGAGCAGCAAAAAATTTGAGGCACCAGCCATGCATGTTCCCAGCTGCGGGCAAACAAAGCCACATCCTTTTTGTTTCATCTCTCACACTGTAAACAAGTGTCTTTTTTGCAGTCCAGTGAGTGCTAATTTTTAACACTTTTGTGGCTTTTATTGGTGATTTCCCTGTTTAAAATAGCCTCTGAGCATAGTTCCAAAGCTGTCTAGTGTTCCTAAACACAAGAAGGCTGTGATGTGCCGTATGGAGAAAATACGTGTGTTAGATAAGCTTTGTTCGGGCATGAGTTACACTGCTGCTGGCCTTGAGTCCAATGTTAATGAATCAACAGTATGTAGTAAATAAGGTGTCTTTAAGCAGAAACACAGATCAAACAAGGTTATATATTGATCAGTTGACAAAAATGGTGTGATTAGAGTCTCTGAATGGTTTTCAATGATCACGATGACTTTCTAGAACATAACCGCCATGAATAATGAAATGTACCTTTAAAGGTCACGGAAAAATGCTTGTAAGTGGAATGCTTGAAGCAGAATATAAAATATATGTCCACAACAGTTATTACAGTATTTATTGTGAAAAGAGACAAAGGAAAAATGTAAAATGAAATCAGTTGTTAATCTTGGAGTGCTAGAATTAGAGGCAATTTGTTTTTTTAATTTCTTTAGTATGAATATAAAGATTATATAATGAAAATATCTTAAAGTAACTGAAATTGGAAAAGCCTAACTGTGTATCAGAAAAGTATGTGCGTTAACATGCAGATTTCAAATATACAGGTTTGGATATTCACATTAAATTAAAATGTAGAGATTTCACCTCTCACTGTCCCTATTACAATGATAAATGTGTATGCGTGTTATTCTGTGTTTGTATGCTGACTTGGCTGGTTCTACAAAGCATATAGAAGATTTTCACAGATCAGATTCAATATAAAAACAAATCTTTATAAAACATAATGAAAATGGTTCTTTCACAATAAGCACCAAAAGGAAGGAAGAAAGGAAGGGAGTAAGGGAGGAGGGGAGGAGGGGAGGTAGGGAGGGGGAGAGAGAGGAAGAGAAAAAGAGAAAAAAGAAGGAAGAAACAAAATGAAACCCAAGTCATGATGTCGCACTTTACTGAGGCATTCACGTGCACAAGCCAATAAGCACAGAACGCTAAACACAGCAGCTTATTTTCATCAGACAAAGGAACGATAAAATGAACTCATCCAACAAAATAATTAAATTTTTTTTTCACGCAGCTTTTGATATTAATAGGAAAATTAGATTCCTAAGAAAAGTTTTAATTTTTCCTACAGCTTGCCTTTATTGTTAGAACAGCTTTTATAAAATCATTTGACCTCTTTGTATGGGCAATTTCAAATTAATTGTGACTTGACTTACTTTCCTATATGTTGGCAGAGGGTGAGGGCAAGGAAGAGAGGATGATAAAGTTTGGAACCTTAAGAGACTGTATTAAGAATAAAAATATGATTTCAGGAGCCAAACATGTGTCTACCCAAGAGCTGAGCAGGCAACTACCAGAATGTCGGTGTTTATAGGATGTCAAGCCAACGTCGTCCCCAATCAGGGCTCTCTTCTTGATCACATCCCGCTGAATGCGACGGGAATGGTATCTTCGCTTCCTGTAACATTGCCAAAATAAGCACATAATCAAAAACCAACAGGAAGGGCCTTGAAATCCACTAGTTAATTTCAACTACACCCTGACACAATGTTAGGTGCTGAAACAGAGATATTTCACAGGAAACTGAAAGTCAGCATTCTCACACCATTTACCACAGTTAAAAATCTTGAATTCTTTCTTCTTGTCTTCCTTCATGTCCACACATGGTGTTGACATTCCACTGCAGAATACCAACTGAAGGATTATGAAAAGCTTACGTACTATTTAAACTATTGTATTTTAAGGTTTTGGACTCACCAAGAATTACTAAGAATTCCTTTCATGCCTCCGTAATTTGGATTCCCATATTTCATGTAATACTGACTTCTTCTCGCTGCTCCAAGTTCCTTTTTGTCATCTAAAAATTAATTACAACAGTTACCAAGGATTTCCTGTGAGTGTGAAGACAATGTTGAATGGGTTTAAAAAAAAAAAAGAATGTTTTTCATGGCTGGGATCAGATCAGCACAATCTGCCAACAAAAGGGAAAGATGCACTATAAACACTCACTCTCTGAATGCCTCCTAACGCAGTGCCTTGTGGAGGGGGTGGAGTAAAATTCAGAGATGAGGGAGGTTAAGCTGCTGTTAGGGAGCTGACTTCATAGAGAAAATACCACTAACAACAATACGATATACTAGGTTCCAAGAAGCATAGGAGAGCATCAGTTATCACCAGTGTTCAGGAATCAAAAAGGCTCTTAGAAGAGGTGGCATTTTCACTGCCCCCTGAAAGATGATATTCATTTCTGAATGACAACACTCCAATAACACAGAATCAGGGGCAAAGAAACAGATTATACATAGGTCCATATATTTGGCAAACCATTTTTTTTCCAGTTTACCGTGATGTTCCTCAAAATGGCTTAAGGAAAACAGCACAGCACCATATAACCAGAATGCACACAAATGGTCCCTCGAATAAGTAAATGAAGAAAAGACCCCATTTATCAAGTTAAAATGACAGGTAACAGGAAGAAAAGGTGGTCAGTGAGCACACATATTTTCATAATATAAAGGTCTCTTGACAGCTCCCTGAGCACTCACTGAACGCAACGGATGAACACCAATGAGAATGTACCCAGTGCTAGAGATAAATTTGGTGGCACAAACCAGAATGTGCACCCTACAAAAGACATGCCCACCAGCTCCTTGGAGAAATGGCTGATTCCAGATCTGGGGCAGGGAAAGTACAAGTTGAGTCTGGCAAAACAAGATGTTTTATTGTGCCATAAAGTAAGAAAGAACTCAAAGAATCATGAAGGCGTGTCAAAAGAACACAGTTTGAAGAGGCTCTACTGGCCAAATCCAAAATAATTTGTGAATCAAAATAATGATAGAATGGATGATAACCCATTGAATAAAACTCCATGAATCTAAACTGATATAAGTAAGTAAAAAAGATAAGTAAATACGTAAACAAATGGGTAAAAAGGGAAAGCTCTTCCTTACAGCAGACTGCCAACTAATAGATGAGAGAGTTAAAAAGTCATCAATGGATCTAAAGCTACTGCATGGAAGTTGGATGAGGAACAGGCTATTTACATAACCTCAAAGCATCTCCCCACAAACCTTTAAATTATAAATGGAAAAAGAGTAACTTTATAGTGGAGAAACCTGGCGATCATTACCTTAACCAAGTGATAAAAGCTAACATCCTCAGGAAGGGGATAAATAAATACAATGTGCCTCCTGATATGATGCACTGAAAATGACACAATGTCACTTCTGTGGTATAAACGCACAACCTGAATTTAATTAGGAGACATCAGACAAACTAAGGGGCAGCCTATAAAATAATGAGCCTGTCCTCTTTAAAAATGTCCCAGTCAAGGAAAACAAAGGAGTAGTTCCATACTCAGGGAGACTAAGGCCACATGGCAGACTTAAACACCCAGTCCTGGAGTGGATCCTAGTTCAGTGGGGGAGTAGGATACAGAATAATCCAAATGTATTTGATAATCATCACCATTGTCAGCAGCAGCAGCAGCATGAACTGTTAACACTTACACAGCACTCACTGTGTGCCAGACAGTTTTTTTTTCCCCCAGGTAGTTTTAATATACAGAGCTGGGAGCTGGTACAATCTGAATGTGGACTCCGAATTAGGTAACAGTATTGTATTAATGCTAAGTTCCCTGATTTTGATAACTGTGTGTAAAACAAAGTCCTTGTTCTTCAGAAATACTTACTGAAGTATTCAGGGGTGAAGAGTTGTCATTTCCAATTAACTCTCAACTGACTCAAACCACCCCCCCCCACACACACACACACATTATTAATGCGTACGAAAATCATTATGTGTAAAAAGCCTTATGAATTGTTAAGAGGCTTTTAATTTAATTCTTTAGAGAATTAGAGTTGAATGGTACTACTAGCAATGTCCAGGAAGATATTGCTGTGATACATAAAATACAATTTTAAAGTTTTCATAGTTCAGATGATAAACTGGCTGAAAAGCACATGGGACAAACCAGCTTTGACAGAAAATAACTTACTTTAGCTAGAAACCACAAAAGTATACAAATAGCTAATATTCACTTTCAATGTCTGAAATTCCAACTCAGGCAGCAAGTCATTGATTTTATAAGCACAGAATATTATAGTTTGAAGGATCTTTGAGATTACTTGACCTAAGTTCTGATTCAAAAGAGAAGGTGTCACTCAATAAAAATCACTTCGATTAAAAATAAAAATCAATACCAATTATCATTTACCTTTTGTAGCAAATCTCATGAATAATCTATTTCCTTTAGCAAGTTTGTTAGCTGGACGAAGATCATTTCTTAGCAGAGACTCTTCTTCTACCTGAGACAACGTGTCCAACTTAAGAAAAAAGAGCATTTCGACATAAAAATTAAAGCCTTTTTCATATTCATTCAGCAGCAAAGTTACCATTGATTAAGAAAGCAATCTACCTTTAATAATACCCATCAGCATTACAGCACCAGTTCCTCTGCAGGATGTCTAAGTCAGAGGTCTTCCCTGACCACCTTGCCTAAAAGAATCGTCTCCATCATTCTCTATCTGCTTACCCTTCTTTACTTTTCTTCACAGCACTCATCACCTCCTGACATTCTATTACATATCTGTGTATCAGTGTATTGTCTGTCTTCCCCACTAGAATGGAGGCTCCAACAGGGCAAGGACTTTGTTCTGCTTGACGCTATATCCCCAGCACCTAGAATTTGGTATATGGTAGGCACTTAATAAATAATTTTTAAATGAATACACTTTAATATTTCCAACAATAGTACATACGCCATTAGGAAATATGCCATTACTTGCTATTCCTTAATTTTACTGATTCGATAGCATTTCAAAGGATTTCTCAATAAAACCATTTCCTTTCATACAGAAGTGTGAGTACTAAGATCTCAAGATGAATCATTCATTATAGCCACACAAACTTAAAGGCCAAGAGCCTGGTGCCCCCTCAGGAGGTGTAATGGTGAAAGCCAGGGGAAGAACACAAAGTACTGTATTAAGTCTTTAAGGCTTAAATACCAAGACAGTAAGCAATTGTTTACAGTGAAACCTTACAGACACTTTTGCCCTCTCACTGACCTCTACATCACTTGCGTTCTCATCTTCAACTTCTCCTTCTTCAGCCTCATCGTCATCGGAACTGTCGTCTTGCTTGTCTAAAATGGAACATGAGGGACAAGATGAATCTTAACTCCATCTCATACATGCTAAGTCTAATATTTTCTCCTCCTCTTTGCTAATGATCCAAAGCATCATAGCTTATTTCAGAAATAACTGGCGATGAGATACTATATAACGCTGCACAGAAACTCAAGTTGTAAAGGACAGGACTTTTAGCCCCAAAGTCCCTCCTTTGCGGTCAGTTACCTTTTTTACTTTTCTCAGATGACTTGTCCTCATTGGCATCCTTGCTTCTTATCTTATCCAGGGCTGGCAGGGAACTCATATTGATAAGGGCTCGTGTGGCTGTCATTTCATCCAACCAAACCACGTTACCTAAAATAAGATAACACGTTACATCACATCCATAAGGTTAAGTTTCTTGAGAACAGAGACTACATCATATTCATTGCTAAAGTCTCATTCAGCTATGGACTGGCATCAGTAAATGTACACCAACTAATGAACGGAACTATAGAACCTGGTAGTAAAACTTCTTTGATAAAATCAACCTAGAGCTGCATTCCCAAACTGGGTCCCACAAAATAATGGTCAAGTACTCCATGAAAAAGGGTTCTGTATATTAAAACTGCCTGGCATACAGTGGGTGTTATACATAGGTGTTAGCAGTTCTTGATGATGATGATGGTGAAAATTCTCAAATAAACTTGGATTACCCTTTATTCTACTGCCCCCTACATGGAAGCCCTCTGCTGTTCCTTGTTATCCAGACATGCTAAATGATGTTTCCCTACTGTGAAGTGTGGGTGATGATGGCATCCATGGGATATATAGAATGGAGGCGTGACAGCCACCTGGCTTTGCAGCAATCAACTTAATTTGCTTCTTTAAGAGAATTTAGCAAGAAAAGGTTTTTGAGAAGTTTAACTTTAAAGCAGCATTTCTCAAACTTATGTTACTCCTGTATCTCAGTTTGGGAAATGAAGGTCTAAAGATTCTCATCTTTGTTAATAATATGCCACATGGTCTTGAGCAAATAATCTCCCAATTCTGTTTCTCAGTTTCTGATGTACAATACGAGATAGTTGAACTGGATGATTCTAAGGGTTCCTCTGACTCTAACATCCCTTAGCTACAGTTTTAATTAGCTAAATCAGGCGTTAGCAAATCCAGCCCACCACCTGCTCTCATTGAGTCATTCATCCATCTATCCATCACCCATCCATTTATCTATTTATACTTGTACCGGCTTTATTTAGTTATAACTAACGTACGATAAACTACACACCTGCCACCTGTTTTTGTAAACAAAGTTCTACAGAGAACAGCCAGGCTCATTCAGTTATATTGTCTATGGCTGCTTTCACGCTACAACGGCAAAGCTGGGTAGATTCCACAGAGACTGTATGGCCTGCAAAGCCTACAATATTTATCATCCAGCCCTTTATAAAAAAAGGCTTGCCATCCCCTGATTTGGATGGTCTAAGTTAAGAAAAAAGAAAAAAGGAGAAAAACTTTTACTCAGTCATGCTTCTTCTTCTTTCAATGAATTAACATCTAAGAAAGCAGCCGGGAAAGCCAGGTCAGCACACTGGCAGAAAGTAAAGCCAGACTAGAAGTGAGTCAAGACAAGAAGCCAGCAGAGTGGGTACCAAAGGTCAGGCCAGACTTGGAGAGGGGCCGCAAGTTAAAAATTACAGTTAGCTCACAAGTGGAACAGCCCCCAGATTAGGGCCAGCAGATGAAGCTCCAGAAAACACGGTCCAAAGCAAGCAGAGATGAGAGGTCTGGCACTGTGTCAGAGGGCTCTGGTCTAGTTCTAGGTCAGAGATAGCCCTCTGGAAAGCTGTATGGCAAGCTGCAATGACAAAGTCTAAAGCCCTGAAAATGCAGCCCCAAGTCTATGCAGTTGGACCCACCCCTTTGTTGGGAAACTGTGGGTGTTAAGAGAGGCCTCAGTCACGTACCCCGGACTCAGCTGCCAACAACCAACCTCCTAGAGGCCTGATCACCACCTCTGAGCTGACCTAGAACACGCATGGAGTATGACCTGGCAGACTGGTTAACGCACTCTGGTTCTCAGCAGTGGGCAACTTTTCCTCTCCTGGGCTAAAGGCAGAGGTTAGCCATAGTCTGGCCAAAATCATTCACCATTTGAGATGGCAAAAATTCTTTTAAAATCATAAACAAAAGCATATTCAAGTAACTTGGGTTACTTACAGGAGGTATCATCCAACCACTCAATGTGGGCCGGAGGATATTCTTTAAAATAGGAAAAGACATCCTGGGTACTCATCTCATCTACGCCGCAAATGTAGATTGTCTCCAGTCTCACTTTGGGGATTGCTAGAAAAACAAGACACCTGCTGTTGCACAATCCACCAGGAGCCCATTGTAACAGTTCAGATAATAGGTATTTTTCAAAAGAAACATGCTGAAAGAGATGATAATTATTTCAAAAGAAAATGAGACTTGACAGTAAGGTAAACTATTTTAATTTTTATCACACAGCAATAGCATTAAACAAATGACTATTCAGAATGGGCTTATTAGGCTGAGAAAGATTAAACAAATGGTGTTGATAATATACATGATACCTCCTATCAAAATGACCTGTAATAATAAAAGCAATACAGAATTCAACAGGATTATTCATTGAACTTGATACACTGATTCTAAAATTTTTTAAAGATATGTCAATGAGAAATGTGCGATAGTCAAGACAGTTCTGAAAAGAAGAAGAGACACTGCCCCTAGATGTAAAGCAAAGTATGAAAGTAGAGCAAAGAAATCCTACAAATCAATAGAAAATGACAGCCCCAAATAAAAATGGGCAAAGGATATGAGCAGGCAATTCACACAAAAAGAAAGAGAAAAGGCCAATAAACATGAAGAAATGGTTGACCTCACTACTATCAGGATAATCCACCTTAAAACAAGATATCAGTTTTCATTGACCAGGTTTTTTTGTTTGTTTGTTTTTTTAATTTATTTATTTTTGGCTGCGTTGGGTCTTCGTTGCTGCGCACGGGCTTTCTCTAGTTGCGGCGAGTGGGGGCTACTCTTCATTGCGGTGCGCGGGCTTCTCATCGTGGTGGCTTCTCTTGTTGCGGAGCACAGGCTCTAGGCGCGCGGGCTTCAGTAGTTGTGGCTCATGGGCTCTAGAGCGCAGGCTCAGTAGTTGTGGAGCACGGGCTTAGTTGCTCCGCAGCACGTGGGATCTTCCCGGACCAGGGCTCAAACCCGTGTCCCCTACATTGGCAGGCGGATTCTTAACCGCTGTGCCACCAGGGAAGCCCACTGACTATGTTTTTAATTCATGTCTTTTAGTATCAATTGGATGCAGTGTGGAGGAAAGAGCCGCTCCCTCTGCTGGTGGGAGTGTGAACTGGCACAGCCACTCTGAAGGGCAACTACGAGTGTCTATTACAAATGTAATTTAGCACATGCCCTATAGGCATAGGAATTCTCTTCAGTATCTATCCTAAACACACATGGGTTCACAGAGTGGTTCACACAAAGATGTTTGTTGCAGCACTATTTTAATAACCCAGTAGCTATCAGAGTAATAAATTATGGTTTATCCACATTAAATGAATCATGGTTTATCCATATTATAGAATATTAAGCAGTTAAAAACAATGAGATAATTTATTATATACCATGGAAAGATTCTAAGACACATTACTAAGTGAAAAAAAGCTGCAGAAAAATACATACATTAAAAAAATTAAAACATAAATATCACCATATATTTTCTAAGGGTATACATTTGTGTACACAAATACATAGAAGAAAGTCTGGAATAATTCACTCCACACTGATAAGACCTGTTACCTCTGGGAAGGAAGAAATGTTGAAGGCTGTGGTCTAAAGGAACCTCAGCCTTACCAGAATTGTGTTAATTTTTTACTAAATACTTTAAGCACATTATCTCATTTAATCTTTCTAATTGTGAAATATGCAAATATATCAACAAAGAAAAAATATTTTTTAAATACCTGTATATCCACCACCTAGCTTTACGCCTAAATTCTTAAAAAGATTTGAGGCAAATAAAACACTACATATAAAACTAGGGCCTGGGCTTCCCTGGTGGTGCAGTGGTTAAGAATCCGCCTGCCAGCGCAGGGGACATGGGTTTGAGCCCTGGTCTGGGAAGATCCCACATGCCGCGGAGCAACTAAGCCTGTGCACCACAACTACTAAGCCTGCGCTCTAGAGCCCGTGCGCCACAACTACTGAGCCTGCGAGCCACACTCCTGAAGCCCAGGTGCCTAGAGCCCATGCTCTGCAACAAGAGAAGCCACCACAATGAGAAACCCATGCACCGCAGAGTAGCCCCCGCTCACCTCAACTAGAGAAAGCCCGCACACAGCAACAAAGACCCAATGCAGCCAAAAATAAATAAATAAAATAAATTAAAAAAAAAAAAAAAAACACCCTAGGGCCTGTGTAAGCTCTCCACGTCTCTTCTCTCCCCGACTTCTCCAAAGTAGTTCTGTCAAGAAGTCAGCATCTGGGACTTCCCTGGTGGCGCAGTGGTTAAGAATCCGCCTGCCGGGCTTCCCTGGTGGTGCCGCAGTGGTTAAGAATCTGCCTGCCAATGCAGGGGACACGGGTTCGAGCCCTGGTCCGGGAAGATCCCACATGCCACAGAGCAACTAAGCCCGTGCGCCACAACTACTGAGCCCACGTGCCACAACTACTGAAGCCTGCGGGCCTAGAGCCTGTGCTCCCCAACAAGAGACGCCACCGCAATGAGAAGCCTGTGCAACCCAATGAAGAATAGCCCCCGCTCGCCGCAACTAGAGAAAGCCCTCGCGCAACAACGAACACCCAACGCAGCCAAAAATAAATAAATAAAATAAATTTATTAAAAAAAAAAAAGAATCTGCCTGCCAATGCAGGGGACACAGGTTCGAGCCCTGGTCCAGGAAGATCCCACATGCCGCGGAGCAACTAAGCCCGTGCACCACAACTACTGAGCTCGCATGCCACAATTACTGAAGGCTGCGCGCCTAGAGCCCGTGCTCCGCAACAAGACAAGCCACTGCAATGAGAAGCCCGTGCAACAAAGAGTAGCCCCTGCTCGCCGCAACTAGAGAAAGCCCACATGCAGCAATGAAGACACAACACAGCCAAAAAAATAAATTAATTAAAAAAAAAAAAAGAATTCAGCATCCATTACTCCTAAATATGTTTTTATATGTCATATATTTTATTTAAAACAAATGAACTTGGAAATACATGTGAATACTTTCAGATAAAAAAGTTTTTTAATTTTTTTTTTTTGTCATTTTGAAGAGTAAAAGATAGGTTTAATGGGAGCCCATTAGGTGTGGCCAGAATAAATCAGGTAAGTATCTTCCTGCCAACTCAGATTCATGAAGACAGAGATACCATCAAGACTTATGAATCCTGGGACTTCCCTGGTGGTCCAGTGGTTAAGAATCTGTGCTTCCACTGCTGAGGGGATGAGTTCAATCCCTGCTCAGGGAACTAAGATCCCGCATGCTGCATGGTGCGGCCAAAAAAAAAAATAAGATTTATGAATCCTTAGCAAGTCCTTATTAGTGACCAGCAGTGCAACAATGAACAAAACCCCAAATGAGATGAACGTCCGCACTGGACATGCAGAGTAACTCTACCACGCAGGATGGGAAACTGAAGAGGTAGCCCAGGGGACCTTCTCAGTTCTTCAAGCTAAAAGCCATGATTTTGGAGGAAAAAGTCCTATGGGAAGTAAAGAGATGGTTTTGAAGAGGGTAAACAACAAGGAGAGCTCCTGGTGAGGGTAGAGGAATCAGACTGAGGAGCAGGCAGAAGAAAATCTTGTAGGAGATGCTGATATGAAGGATTTAATCATATATGAGACAAGCTCAAGATCTGATGGAAGCCTGCCAATGTCACTGCTTAAAATAAAACAAAGCAACAAAGAAGGCGCCTAGATTTATGCCCAGATGATGAGAAAGGACTAATTGCTGAGGTGGCAGTGAACAAATGAACTGGGGAATGAGAACTGGGCATTTACTGAGTGTTGACTACAAGCAAGGTGGTGAGGGAATCATCTCGGATTTTCCAGCAGGAAAGAAGACAATGAATGACAGGTCGTAGGACACAAAACTCAAGTCTTTAGGAAAGCAGATTTCTGAAAATCCAGAGAAAAAGTAGCCAGTTTCAAAGCCTCAGATTAGAATGACCAAAAAATTTGGAAGACACTAAATACAGTAACTCAGAGTATGAGAGGTGATCCCAAGAAAAGAGAAAGCAGCAAAGCTTAGGTGAGCACAACTCACCAAAGAACACATATGGGAGACAGATAAAGGGTAAATTACCAATATAAGAGAATAAATGTAAGAAATGTACGAATCTGAAAGACTACATCAGGCTCTATAATAACATGGAAAATGCTGATGACAGACTGTCAAGTGAAAAGGAAGAAAGCAGTAGGACTACAAAGGGAAAAGCAAAAATAAAGTCCATACCCAGAAAAGATTAGAAGGAAATGCACAAAATGCTGACAATGACTGCATTTGGGTGGTGCACTGTGGGCAACTTTTCTTCTTACTTTACTTTCCAAATTTTCTTTGGTGGACATGAATTGTTTGTCTAACATCTAACGAAGAAAAGGTTACAGTCCAGAGCAAATAGGCTCATCAAAAATGCCGATGGGGGACTTCCCTGGTGGTCCAGTGGTTAGGACTCGGCGCGTTCTCTGCCATGGCCCCGGGTTCAATCCCTGGTCGGGCAACTAAGATCCCACAAGCCGAGCGGCACGGCCAAAAAAAGAAAAAAAAGCCAATGGTTGTGTTTTTTTTTCCCAAGTGTTTGGAGCAACATTGCTTTGGGAAAATGATGCAGGAAAAAGGGCAGAACTGTTGATCTATTTTGCTGTACTACTAAAGGACAGTAGAATAGCTATCATTAAGTAAGAACTAAAACCCAAGATAGGTGACAAGGGCTTTAGAAATAGTTTTAATAGATTTAAATCTTCTAATCTAGAATTACACCCCACTGTACTAACCAAAACACAAAGCAGTGATTTCAGAATTAGGTAGTAATCTCTAGAAAGTTGCAGGGAAGGAACGAGGTACCTTAAAGCCTTGAGAAGGACTAATTCTGTACTGATTATCAGAAAAGAGGAAAAGAGAAGTTCACAAACGATGCAAAAGATTGTCATTCTCTGAAATTTTTAAAAAATAGCTTATCAGACAGAATCTCTGATCCCTTAAGAAACCAAGTCTTTCCCACAGGAAATGACATGAGTTCACTAAGAAGCAAGCCAGCTAACCTCTTTTCTTTTTTGATTGGATTAGCAGGCAAAGAAATTCAAAGAATACCACAGACACAGACTCAAGTTTATTAAGGCATGTAATCTAGTTCCCCATGACAATAAAATGATAGGTGGGCCTGATAACAGAATAAGACTATACTTCATGGATCTGTGTGTCATGGCATGATACGGGATCATCCTGTTTGACATTTACCAACAACTGGATAAAGATGCAGAAGCCATGCATACCAAAGTGAGGAGTGCAGCTAAAATGCTGAAAGGCAGAGTCAAGACGAAAATTAACTCCGTAGCCTGAAATGGAGTCTTGAAATCAAGATGCAATTTAATAGGGATAAATAAAAAGGCAACTTTCTAAAATGTCTCAAGTACAAGATGAGAAAGACTGTTTTGATAGGCGCAATTCCTGAGGGAAAGAACTGGTGCTTTGGTTGACTAGAAGATGACTACTATGAAATGGCTGGGACAGAAACCGTGGTCAGAGTCCTGCCATGCATTGCACGAATCCAACCAAATCTGGAATCTGTACCTCATCTGATGAAGGACATTTAGAAACTCGGAAGGGTCTAAAGGAGGGAGACCAGAAAGTCATGTCATATAAGAAAGTTTAGGGAATGGGCTGTCCATTCCTTCACCTGAAGAGTTACTGTGTGAATGAGGAAAGGACTTAATGTTGTTCTAAGAGTTACACAATAACTAATAGACAGAAATTACTAGAAAGCAATTTTTGTTCAACATGAAGAAGTATCCAAAAACAAGACCGTGGGGACTTCCCTGGTGGTCCAGCGGTTAAGACTACGTGTTTCCATTGCAAGGGGCACGGATTCGATCCCTGGTTGGGGAACTAAAATCTCACATGCCACAGGGTGCGGCCAAAAAAAGAAAGAAAGAAAGAAAAATAAATAAACAGTGTGCATGCCTTAATTAAAACAAAAACAAAAACAAGACTGACTGCTTCATAAATAGTTCTCATGCCACCACTAGGAAATGTTCAGGCAGAGGCCATGGGGAACTTTGCCAAAAGGCCTGCAGCACTGGGCAGGAGGTGGGATCCAGATGACCTCTAAGGTCCCTTCCAACCATGAGAGCTTTGATCTTGGAGATAAAGAGAAGCTGCTTGACACTGTCACTCAGAAGTAGCGAGTTACTCCTGCTGAGGACTGGTCTAGTGCAGCGCATCCCAAACCGCATCCCTGAAGCTGGCAGAGAGGTTAGGAACACAGGCTTCAGTCAGACCAGCCTTCGAATCCCAGCCTTGCTACTTACTACCTGTGGGACCTTGGGCAAGTTTCTCAACCTCTCAGCACCTTACTTTCCTCACCAGTAAAACAGAAGTGACAAATACTTTCCCTGCAACAGGGTTGTTGGAAGGATAAGCTAACCACATAGCAGAGTGATTGGCACATAGTAAGCATTTATCAAATGTTGTATTTTATTACTGTTGATATTAATAAGAAGAAATAACTTGACACCTACTGTGGCTGCAGGAATCAAGATGCTTACTCCAATGTCCCCATTCTCCCAAGAGGCTGGACCACTTAGATGACTGTTTGGAAGATGGAGAATGCCAGATAATAATAATAACTAACATTTACTATATGCCAGACACCACTCTAAGAATCATAACATTTTGTTAGAGCCTCCCAACCACCCTATAAGAACTAACGTTAACCTGCCTTTCCAGATGAGGAAACTGAGGTTCTTAGAGGCTAAACAACTTACCTAAGGTCAAAGAGCTAGAAAGTGACAAGTCAGGATCTGAATACAGGCAGTCAGACTTCAGAACCCATGCTCTTAACCACAACACCAGTGGTTCTCAATCCTGACTGCACATTAGAATTACCTGAGGAGATATAAAAATAATAACTATCTCTGAGATCTGTCCAAACCCATTCCCCCACTCTAATTTAAATTGATCTGGGAAAGGCAGCAGGGTTCTCTGGAGTTCAAGAACACACTCCAAAGCCATGCTGCCTCCTGGATCAAAAACAGCTTGTAATGAGCAACTGACATTCCAGGCAGATCTACTGTTTTTAGGAGAATCTTTAAAACCATGAGATGGGATTACTTTTCAAAAAAACATTTCTTTAAAAACTAAAATTTAACCCCGAAAGTGATCATTTTCAGGAAGGTATCCTATTCCCATTTTACGACAAGGAAAGTGAGACCTAAAAAGGTTCACTAACTCGCCCGCATTCACTAAGGAACTGAGACTAGATCCCAGGAGGGCTCAGCACTCTAAAGAGCCCCAACACAGGTGGGAAGAGAGGCTGAAGTGGGTAATTAGGGATGCTTCACAGAGGCAGTGACATCTGAACCAGACAGAGCATGGGACAAGGAAGGGCAAATCCACAGAGTGACAGGCATGAGCAAGACCAGAAGCAAGATGTCACAAGGAATGCTTACAGGACTAGAAGTAAACAGGTGGGGTGCTTTCAAGGTGGAGTTGTAAGAGAGGCCTCAGACATCTGCTTGGGTCTAGACTGTGCAGGCACATGAATGTCAAGCTGCACAACTGGCCTTGGCCTTCATAGGACTTTTCCTGAAACAGAAATCCACTCAAGCAGATGCCTGGACGCCTGGCCTGTAAGGGAAGCAAGGTCATGTTTCCAAATTGAACTCATTATGCAGAAAAAAGGAGTAACGCAGCACCCAGAGTTGAGCTCTGCATCCGAGCTACTCTGTCCACTGGCATGGAATGAGGTTTGGGTCTCTGGTATCATATCACATATTGTAAGGCAATAGAGCAAAGTAGTTAAGAGCAAGGCTTTAGAGTCAGATAAACCTGGGTTCTAACCCTGACTCTACTTTTACTAGCTGTGTAAACCTGGGCATTTATTTAACTTCTTTGCGCCTGTTTCCTTTGTAAAATAGGGATAAAAATACATTCCTCATGGGGCTGTCGTGAGAAATGAGTACGAAACAAATATGTAACCTGCTAATTAACACAGTGCCTGGTAAGAGAGCAAGCTCCCAACAAACAGTCGCTATTCTTTCATTCATTCAACATGTTTTTATCAAACAAGCAAGCCTAGAGAAACTCACACAGCAGAGCACAGACCTTTAACATGCATTCAGAAGGCTGCCTATTAAGCCCTTCACAAATCCCAAATTTGCAAATACAACAGAGGGCGATCATTTGCATTTATGGAATAATAAACATGACTGTGAACTCACTAAAAGGGTAATAATAATTTTCCCCTCTATTTATAAATTGCTTGCGAAAACTGGGGTAGATTACTAGATATGATAATTCAGGGTGAGTTTCAGGAAGCATAATACTTACCCTAACAAAACACAAAAATAAAATAAAATCACAAGCCTGTATCAACCGAAGTATTAATGGTATACCCCCCCCCCCAATCTGACTCCCCTAAAAGAGAGTCTCACTGTGATACACTCCCACTACATTTAAAGGCAAAGAAAAGTTAACACTTCTATGTTAAAAGCAGAAAATGAGTAAGAGTCCATAGAAGCACAGTTCTAATCTCAGCTCTGCCACCAACTAGGTGACGTTCTCTGGGGCTTCTCAGAGAAGACAATCTCCTTTTTTCCAGCTCTAACATCTGAGACACAGCTAATGCAGCTCAACTTTAACAGGTCACCTCAGAAATGGGGAATTCACAAGTTCCTTCCTTTGGCAGTATTTGGATGAGGACTGGACATGCAAGGCAAGGCCAGAAGCATGAGGCCATGGCAGGGAAAAGTGATTCTCTGGGAAAATGTGGAAAAATTCCCCCCAAACACCCTGTACCTTTCTTCATCATGTCTCGGTCCAAGGCTACATTTCTTTGGGCAAGATTTACTTCTGATCGAAAATGGAAGCGCTTGGCTCGCTGTTCTTTCTTTTCAATTGCTTCCTAGAAGGTACAGAAAAAGCCAAAGAAGTGAAACATGGAGGAGGAAAGTTAAATCACAAACACAAAATGATGCATCAGTGACAAGTAACTTAGAAGAAATAAGCAACATTGTGCCTTTAATAACTATTGCAAAGAACTAGATATTCACAGTCAATGATTGGGAGGGTGTACACTAATAGTGCTATAATTTGTAATAATCTCTACAATGATTCAATGCCTATCACTGTATCTGGGACATAGTAGGAATTCAATGAATATTTGTTGATTCAGTGAGTAATGAATAATAGTTTGACATTTATTATTAGGAATCATGCAAACAAATTGTAACTAAACAATCTTAACACTCCAATTTTCCAGGTGCAGAAACTGAGGCACAAAGAAACTTAAAAGGTTTGCTAGAGGCACTTCAGCTAATAAGAGGCAGGTCTTCTGATCTCAGTGCTATTTCTAGAAGCCCCACCACCACCCCCATTTCACAAAGTCTGTGTGCATGGTAATCACACCTATCACATTATGTCTGCCTGAGCAGTCCACTCCCTAAAGCTTTTTCTGCATTTGAAAATAACATTGAAGCAAAGAAACTCTCTCCTCTATTCTAAACTTGTGTCCACGGAATTGCCAGTTTTCATCTATAAGTGACAAGAAGCATTGATGCTCTCTAAAAAACAAAACAATCAGTTTCCTACATTTTTTTCCAAGAGGTAAAATAAATCCAGGTCCAACTATGGGTTTCTGATAGCTTTTAGGAACCTTCACTAATTGTATATTGACTTTGCCACACTAATTGAAGGTCTGACTATAGAAAGCTTGTGGGGATTGGTAAAGCAGCAACACTTCTGTTATTTCCCAACAGTTATGCTAATTTCCTTCACTTAAGTTTTCCCAGTGGAAACAACTCATCTACCTTCCTTTAGTAAGACTGAAGTACCAATTCTTGGCTACCACCCTTTCCCCCATATATTTGTTTCATATAATGGTAAACGGTGTAGGCTTAAGAATACTGTACACTTCTTTTTCAATTACAATAAGAAAACATCTTCACTTTATTCTATTTTCTTGTCAAAAAAGATGATCAGTTCTTTCTTTTGGGCTTTAGGCAATCAGAGACAGATTGAGACCCAGATAAAACACAAAAAAGTAAGCATGACATACTTATTTTTATTTTTGCTTTCATACATCCAATATAGTAACACAGTATTATTTATTCAGAATTGTAACTTAAACTCTGTTCGAAACTTAATTGCACACATTAAAATCAGAAACAATGTTTAAGCTGAATATCATCAGCAATTAAAGCAACAAATAAGTATCAACTGTTTATTGTAAAGAAAATAATATGTTTGGTTCTGTGAAGAGTTACAGTGAAGCTGGTAATCTAGTAACAGCAATCACTAGATAAAAGGCAATACTCCCAGGTACTGAGAATAATTCAGTCCACTTGGCCTTCAAAGTTTAGCCACACACACACATTCAGGAAATCCAATTTTTCTAGGCCTCAACCAGTGAGGAATAAAGACATTTACTAAGGGCCTACTATGTGCAAGGCACTTTCATGTTTTGCTTCATTTAAAGTGGAAACAGTTTACACATTTTTAAAGAATGGACAGCATAAAAAAAGCACTCCAGTGCAGAACTTTTTCTTGGACATGGTTAAGCACAGGCATCTAGGTACAGTGATTATATCTTCTCATGGATTCAACAACACACAAATGCTGTCTGAATGTTTTCAGGATGCATGAAGGCATCACTGTATAACACAAAACTTAAACCTAAAAAAAAAGTTTCAGTCCAACAACAAAAGAAAAAAGGAGGTAAAGAATAATTGCTGTTCTACAACTCCTAGAGCTTTGTTCATTAAGTTCACCCGCTTCTCAAAATGAATAAATTAATCATGGTCTGTCTTACCTTGGAGGTGACATCAATTCCAGTGATGAAGCTGCCAGCCTTGTTTTCATATCTTCTGCTTGTGTCCTAACACGAAGGGGATGGGTGAGAATTGCTAACGAGCAACTGATGACAAGCACATGATAAACAACAGCCTGACAACCAATTCCTTCTGGATAGTCGTTCTTTTCAGCAATCCTTCCCCCGCCCTGACAACCCCATATTACGGGGAAGCCTGTCCCAGTGACTCCATGTAGCAATCAACCACTCTACCAAGAAGGCTTTTCTAGGCCTATCCACAACCTAAAGTAATTCCATCTACTGAAGGTATCCGTGTAAATGAAAATCTAAAGGCGTTCGTGAAAAATATCCAAGATGAGCCACAGTCACTTATCTCCTCAACCCAGACTGGACAAATTCATTGTGCCAGGCCACCAGATGAAGCACAAGTCTTCACCAAAATGCAGAAAGTCAGGACTCACCTCGACCTTCTGGGGAAAACACAGCACAGTGCAATGAAAATAGGATGGGATTTGGAAGCCTGGGGACTCAAATCGCAGCTCCGACGTTCACTGATTACATGACACTGTACAATTCCTTTGGCCTCTCTGGGCCTAGGTTTTCTCTGTGGTATCTGCCTACCTTTCTGACCTCTTTTAACTGCTCTCCCACTTGTGCTACAGAACTTTACCTTCCTCCAACAAAACAATCTTGTTCCCATCTCAGAGCCTCTGCACTTACTGTTGCCCCTGCTGGGAACGCTCTCTTCCAAATCTGCACATGGCTGGCTCCTTTTTGTCACTTAGGGTTCAGCTTAAATTTCACTATCTCAGAGGACTTTCCCGACCATCCTATGCCATTCTGCTTCCTTCTCTGCACACCCTCCCTGCCCTCTGCACGCTTCCATCCCATTAACATGCTTTATTCTCTCCACAGCACTCACCACTACCGTAAATTATTAGTTTACTTGTGTCCCCCCAACTGGAACATACACTCCAGGACACAGTCTGGTCTTGATCTTGGTCAAGTGCCTAGGACTGTGGCTGGCACTAAGTGGGGGACGCAGTAAGTACATGTTGAACTGAATGAATGAAGGGATGATAACACCTACTTCACAACCTCAGTGATATTTTAAATGATATAATGTACTAAATGGTAAAATGCCACTATGTTAATTGTTGCCAGAGTCATTATAATTTACTGTCTTTAGTGCTCTTAACGTTCTTTTTTTTTTTTTTTTTTTTACCTTTTTCCATAATCTTAATTTAAAAGCAAGACTAACAGACATGTGCTAAAAAGTAGTCCCTGTTAGGTGAGAAATTAAGTACATGAGAGGAGCCATGCAGGCCTGAGACCAGCCCTAAGAACCGGACACAAGACCACCAAACCACAAGCAAAAACACGTCTCAGCATCCCCATTGTGATAAAAGAGGGACCAAGGACCACTGCTGGTTCACTGATGTTGTGTTTTCATTAAGGGTGAGATGCTGGAGCCACGGTGTAACAGCGGAGCCGCGCGGGGACAAGATGACCCCCAAGTCACAACAGAAACACTGAGTTTCTGCAGCTGACAAGCCCAGCTCTCCCAAGGGAAACCGCGAGTGCTATGTTTAACAGACACCAGCTCCACCAAAGCAGGACCCACAAGGAGACCGGGATGCCCGCGCCACTCGACAGTTCTTTCTGGGCCGCTCCTGGTTCTGTTCCCGCCCGGGGCTCGCCCTTTATCTCAAGCCCCCAGATAAGCCCAACCCTTCCTCATTCACCCTCTTGCACAGACTGACTCGCAGGGGCAGCGAAGGGGGTGTCCTCAACTACCCCCAGCTCTTCCCCACCTCCTCCAGCCCCCTCAACACCCATTTCCGGGCGCCCCAGCGTCCTTTCTCTCGCTCCCCGTCTCTGCTCAAGCCTGGCGCCCCCGCCCCCCGGGCGCTCGCCCCCCTCATCCCTTCCCCAGACTTCCCCCGGCCCCGGCCACCTCCCCTTCCGGCCCCCTCCGGCGCGGGACACTCGCTCAGCGACCTCCTCCTCGCCCTCGCCCCCGCCCCCCGCCCGTACCGGGATCAGTTCCTTCAGCGAGCGCCGAACCGGCACGACCTCCAGCTCGCCCTCCTCCACCTCCATGGGCTCCGGCTCGCCGCGGTCCAAACCTGACTCCGCTTCAGGCGACGGGGGCCCCAAGGCCGGCCCCGCTGGGACCTCCGCCTTCAACGACACTCGCAGGCCCCGTACGGCCGCCATCGCCGCCCGCCGGCCGCACCACTGAGAGCTCGCCCCGCACACCGCGGGCTAGAGCGCCACTGCCACGGGCCACAGAGCAGCCGCTACCTAGAGCGTCGCCTGCTGCGGCTAGAAGGCTCTCTGCAGCGCCGACGCCCCCTGGTGGTGGGAGGAACCCTGGACGGCTGGAGCGGGATCTGGTGAAGAGGAGGCGGGACCGAGTGGGAACGGAGGCAGGGCCTGCTGGAGGGGGCGGGGCCTGGAGCAGTTCGCTACAGTCTGGGCTTAGAAAATAGCTACACCTTGAGCAGTAAGCTTGTAATCAAAGCTAATCTTACTGAATTATCATTACCTGCCAGTGACTGTTCCAAGCGCTTGAATCCTCACAACAACCCTATGAAGTTACTACTATTACTATCCCCATTTCACATTTGAGGAAACTGAGGCATTGAAATTTACCCAAGGTGACAGGCTATTTAAAGGACAAAATCCGGATGCAAGCCTTGGCAACCAGAATGAGCCTTGGTCTATCACTTCTGGGCAAGTCTGTGGGTTTACAATGCACTTGCCTTGACAACCTTTGTCTCTTTCAAGTCTCCCAATAGTTGGCCCATTTTACATACCGCAAAATTGAGACTCCAAGAGGGTAGTGAGCTTGAACGCCAATTTCGTGTCTCCCAAGGGCTCGGTCTACTGGAGACTTCTGAGTATGGTTTCTTACGGACGTTTCTAACAAGAACCTGGTTGGGAGAGAGGGAGTGTCCTCTAGGCTTCCAGAGGGCGCCACTGGTCAGTTTTTGCTTTGAGTCCTGATTTCGCACCTTCCTCCCTGTGTTACCTTGGGCTAGTTCTGACCCCTTTCTGGTCCCGTCTTCCCATCTGAGGAGGGTGGAGGTGGGATCCTAGGGTCTCCAAGGCCTTACCAGCTCTGACAATGGAGAAGCAAATAATTATAAACCAAGGGAGAACATGATCAATATCAGACACACCTGGGTCTCAAGCTGGCTGGCTCTGCTCCTTACACCACATGTGACCTTGAGCAAGCTACTTAACCCTTTGGGATTCAATTTCTTCATCAGTAAAATGGGTCATTACCCACCATGGGAGGTTGTGAGGCTTAAATGAGATAATTATATGTAGATACAGGATCAAACAGAAGGGGTACAGTACATCATAGTTTTTTGTTTGTTTGTTTTTGCTTTTCTAAAAATATGGTCTAAAACAGAGCAAACACGAGATGGAGCTCTTTAGAGGGCTAGTTTTCCTTGATGAAAGGGACACATAGTAGTTACAAGATTGGGTTAAACGCATGGAATGCACTTGCATGAATTTTAAAGAACATTTCAAAGAAAGTTTGTGCTTAGCTGGCCAGCTTTGGGCCACAGTCACAGACCGTGCCATTACATGTATTCCATAGGCCTGAGGGGGTGGGGCATGGGGAGAGGAGGAAGCAATCCCTCCTCAGCTATGGACATCAGGAGGCCAGCAGAGAAGGTTGGGCAGGCCCCTCTCCCTGCAGGGTAAGAGCCTTGAGGACTCAGGCATTGCAATTCAGCACAGTTCAGAGGAGAACCACCTCCCTGGGGGACCTCTGGCTGGCACGAGAATCAGGAATCCAGAGCAAGCCAGGGCATCCAGCAAACACCAGGGGTCCTAGACTCCTGTCAGAAAAGCCCTTGATGACTGTACCTTTCTGTTCACCTAACTCACCCCCACCACCCCTTCCTTTCCTCAGTGCAGCCTGCTGAGGTGAGGTCACAGCACTAGTAGTGGCAAAGAACAATTTTCAAAAAAGTTAAAAAACATGACTCCCAAATATTAAATGAACACGTCAAAGCTTTTAATCCTCATTAATGAATGAGGACATCAGTAAGATTTTATAAATTTATTTACTTATGTATTTATTTTTGACTGCATTGGGTCTTCATTGCTGTGCGCGGGCTTTCTCTAGTTGCAGCGAGCAGGGGCTACTCTTCGTTGCGGCGCACGGGCTTCTCGTTGCGGTGGCTTCTCTTGTTGTGGAGCACGGGCTCTAGGCGCGCGGGCTTCGGTAGTTGTGGCTCACAGGCTCTAGAGCGCAGGCTCAGCAGTTGTGGCGCACGGGCTTAGCCGCTCCGCGGCATGTGGGATCTTCCCGGACCAGGGCTCGAACCCATGTCCGCTGTATTGGCAGGCGGACTCCCAACCACTGCACCACCAGGGAAGTCCCCAGGAAGATATTAAGACTAGTTCAAAAGAGAATTTGAGCATGAATACCAAGTTGGTCAATCAGAGAAATATTGAAATGAATTTAACCACAGAGGTTAATGCTCTACAAGGCAAGAAACTGTAACCTTTGGGGTTCCCTTTTCTACCAGACAGAAAATATTTGCATTACTATTGGACAAGAATTATTTACTCAAAAGAAATAAATTTTAAAAAAGAATTATTTGCTTATTGTGAATTTTCTATAAATTAACCTCTGCCCTTACAGAGTTGTAAAATACCCTAATCAATAGTAAATCGGAAGTCAAACCAAGGTACGCATCCCTAGAGAATGAGATGATCCCAGGTGGAATAGGCATGTTAGATAGCAGCTGGCACTATACTGAGACAACATCAGTGTGGCTCTTTTTCCTTTTCCTTTTTCTTATTTCCAATGTCTGGATAATTTTCTATTAATAGAAGAAACCAGGAGAGTGGAATACTGAGACAGACTGGAGAGTTTCATAAAAGAAGTGATCAAGTGTCACATACAGGACTTCCCTGGTGACGCAGTGGTTAAGAATCCGCCTGCCAATGCAGGGGACACGGGTTCGAGCCCTGGTCCGGGAAGATCCCACATGCCACGGAGCAACTAATCCCATGCACCACAACTACTGAGCCTGCACTCTGGAGCCCGCGAGCCACAACTACCGAGCCCGCGTGCCACAACTACTGAAGCCCACACGCCTAGAGCCCGTGCTCCACAACAAGAGAAGCCCCCACTTACCGCAACTAGAGAAAGCCCACGCACGGCAACAAAGACCCAATGCAGCCAAAAACAAATAAATAAATAAACAAATAAATAACATTTTAAAAAAATACATAATGTCATATATCCACCTTTAAAAAAAAAAAATGTACCACACTAAGGCAAATGTTACTAACAGGGGAAACTGGGGGGCGGGAGAGGCGGGTGAGAGGGTACATGGGACTCTGTACTTTCTACTCATTTTTTCTGTCAACCTAAAACTGTTCCAAAAAATAAAGTCTGTTTGTTAAAACAACAACAACAACAAAACCTTGACACCCAGACTACATCCCAGACCAAAATAAATCAGAATCTCTAAGGGTGGATGAATTTTTAAAAGCTCCCTAGGAGATTTTAGCATGTAGCCAGGTTGATAACTGATGTCTACGCTGAACTGGGAATGGGAGAGGGCAGACTACAGCTGGGAGCCCTCGCTCAGCTTTCGGGTGCATTTCCCAGGGAGGTGGGTGGATGTTGGCGAGATTACCTGAAAGAAGACGAGAGCACCTGAGGGCATGTGGATCCTCTCCCGTGAAAGCTCCGTGCCTCAGGGCTGATCCCCTGCACCTGGGGGAGACCGAGGGCGAAGGAGTTTAACTAGCCCCTTCCCATGTTGCGGTTCCCCACTGTTGTGGCTCCATTCCTTCAGTGTGGACCTGCGCCTAGGCCATGGGGAAGGGAGGGTCTTGGGGAGACCGAAGGACGGGGTGGGGAGGGGTTGTCAAAGGGCTCCCAGTGCGGAGAGCATCAGCCAATAGCGCAGACCGTGACTAGAACAAGCAGGGGCCAGCGCTGCTGCGGACGGGACTGAGCGAGCCAGGAAGTAACAGGGAAGAAGGAGTCCGCGCAGAGGGCAACTGAGAGAGGAGCCAGGAGGGGTTCTTCCTGTGTGCCTGGGAGTGTGGGACAGCAGCCTTCAGAACGCCAAGGGGGTGGAAATTGGGAAATAGTTAAGGGAAGACCTGAGCTAGTTTGCAGGCTGAGGAGCAGGGAGGGAAGACCAGAAAAGGCCAGAGATATACAGGCCAGGGAAGAGGCTTACGAGGGATCAGGTGGAGAGAATGGGGTTCCCAGAGGGAAGGTCCCACTCTTGCGATTCAGTTGAGAGATGCTTTCCCAATGGTCTTCATCATGGCGGATCAGTGAGTGGACAGATAAGTTGTGAAAGTGACTCAGCCGGTAGGGAAGGCTGCAATCCCTGGGCCCTGTTTCCAGTCTTATAGGAGATGAACCAGACACCAGATCACATGCCAAGGGTGCCTCTGGGGCTGTGGACCAGGGAAGGCTTCCTGGAGGAGGTGACTTGGAGATGGTGGGGGCCTAGGCAGCGGGGAGAGCATGGAAGTTGACCACAAAGCTGGCATGGGCTAATGATAAACTGTCAGCCCGACCTGGGTGGGAACTGGCAACTGCCCTGGAGAGTGAGGGGTCCCAGACTTTGTTCCCTGGGTCATGGTAGCTGGAGAAGTGGATGTATCTGAGACCTCAGAGGGCAGATCCAGGTCAGTCTGTGTGTGTGTGTGTGTGTGTGTGTGTGTGCGCGCGCGCGCACACAGGAAGGGACCAGGGACAGGAGGTGGCCATTTAAGCCATGGACACCCAGTCCATCAGGAGGCTGAAGCAGTGCAGGGAGCGGCCAGGGCTTTGTTCTGCAGGTGAGACAGAGGACAGTCTCCTCCCAGCCCCTCCTGGTCTCCTTCTGGGCCTCAGTTGACCCCCAGGGCCCAGTACCACCCACCGCATGGGCCCCAGCCTCCCTCAGTGGAACCCCAGTGGCCCAGGAGGCAGCCCCATAGATAGGCCTGCTTGTTTGCCCAAGGGGAGGTTGCGTAGGTGTGCCAGCCTGTGGGGGGGAGGGAATCCATAACCTGTGAGGTGTTTATATGAGTCCCAGTGCATCTGGGTGTTCCCCTGGGAAAACTGGAACCCTCAGTGGCCCTGACCACCCATCCCTCCTCTCCTTCAGGCTGACACCATATAGGATGATAGAGGTTGGGGAGAGCAGAGACCAGGCAAAGTTCCTGTGGGATCCGGAGCCCAGAGACATTCTCCACGAGGAACCAGGACCTCCCAGGGCAAACCTCGGATTGCCCCGAGCCTTCAGCTGGACACCCTGGCCTGGGCTCAGCTCCCCCATGTAGTTAGGCCTGGGAGTGCAGCCTCCATCTCCGATCTTCCCAGGTGTCCTTCCCCATGTGCAGGGCTCTCGGGTTTTCCCAGCCGCTGACGTGGGAACCTGGGCGGGGCTGTGGGCAGGAGGCCTGGGCTCTGGCCTGGCTCTTCCCTAACTCGCTGTGTGACCCTGAGCCTCAGTTTCCCTACCTTAGTGTGCCACGTAGAGTGGTCGTCCTCGTGGCGAAATGACATCGTGGTCCTATTCGAAGCTCCTGTGCGTGACAATCTGTACTGTCAAACCCAGGCACAAGGTTTGGTGACCAACGCCTGGGATGAACCAACCTGAGGATTGTTCCGACTGCAGAATAGGCCTCGGAGGGTGGGGCCGACACTGATGAACAGAGGCAGGGATGGGGGACAGCCGTGTCTGGGAGGAGTGGGTGAGTCTGAAGAGCCGTGGGGAGCAAGGAGTGGCTGGAGGGAGGGTGGGCGGGGCATGGGCCAGGAGAGCGTCCAGGGAGGCCTGCGAGACTAATGGCAATGGCCTCAAACCCCAGGCCGAGCACTGAGAGGGGTGGGCGTGGTCAGGTGGGTGCCCAAAGACCTCTCTGGCAGCTTGTAAGAGGATGGATTGGAGCACTGAGGACCAAGCCAGAGACCGGTAAGGAAGTGAGAGGTGGTGGGTCCAAAATTGAGGGACAGCGAGGGTCGGGAGGGAGTGGCATTTGGGGAACTTCTGCCTGGCTGCCAGGACCCCCTCCTGCAGAGGGCTTGGTGTAGCCCTCCTGGGACCTTTGCAGGATGACCAGGAAACAGGCAGGAACAGCTTTGGTCTCCATTTCTCAGATAGAAAAACTGATCACCATGATGGGCAGCCTCTGGCTTGATCTCCTTCTGGTTGGTCTCCAGTAGCACCTGGTGAGGAGCTCTGCAGATGAGCAAATACCAGTCATGCAAGACGTGTTGAGCTTCTGGTCTCTAAGGCTGGCTTCAGGCAGCCCCAGAGGCAGAAAGTTCTTTGGGTTTTTTTTTTTAAGGGTCTCATTTGCTGAGTACTTACTATGTACCAAGCACTACGTCAGATGCTTGGCACAAATACCTCATTTAACCTCGCAAGAACCCCATGAGGAGGTGCTGATATTGTCTGCATTGTACCAATAAGGAAGCTGAGACTCCTCTGATGACCTGCAAAGGGCACACAGCTATTAGATGGCAAAGCTTGGATTCGAGATGAAGGCTATCTGACTTCAAAGATGACTTTTCTCATCATGGCCATAGAGAGGCCTCCTATGAGCAGGGAGCTGCCGGGTCCAAACAGTTGATACCAGTGCCCAAGGCTAAGGGGGCACTGGGAGGACACTGGCCCGTATCACAGGGACTCCTGTGAGGCTTCACTTGGCACTTCTGCCCCATGAGGAGTAGCACTGGCTCCCAAGGACCAGACCTTGGCCTCCCTGGGCCCCTGCAAAACAGGCAGGATGCCCTGATGGGCCACCCACTGGCTCCCAAACACCCTGTTCTTCCGAAGGAGGGGCCACAGGACCTACCCAGGAGACTGAGCCACATCCTGGACTGTAGTCCCTCACCCTCCAAATCAACCCTCCCTCCCTCCCTCCCCCACCCCCAGAGCTCCTCCCACTATTGTCCTACTCAGACCCCTGCAGAAAAGTTAGCAAAGCCAGCTGGTGGGAAAGAACACATCCAGATGCAGAAAATGTACATACCAAGTTTTGGGGGTTTGTTTTGTTTCGTTTTGTTTTAACTCAAGAAAGGGCTTTTATTGTTTTTAACTCACTTCCTAGGAAGTTAATTTTTAAAATGCTCTTATGGAGTTTGTCCATCCCTTGTGCTACATTCAGAGACAATGATCCAACCCAAAGGCTCAGTGAGGGGGTGAGCACGGGCAATGAAGCCGGGCCCACCTTTGAGCCCTGCGAGCGGGGAGCGTGTCCCTGGAACCCCTACCCTCCAAGGCCCCAGTGCAGAGAGGCTCAGGGAAAACGTGCTGATCCGTGAATGGCCTCCCATGAACTCTATAAAAGTGTTCTTAAGAACAGTACCCAATTATTGTATAAGCCCTGGGTTACAATGCCTTAGTGCAGAGGAGCAGGGAGAAATGTGGACCCAGTGACAACTGGCCGCGTTCTGCTCAGAGCCTTAAATAAACATAGACACTATATTACAGATGCACGTGCCGGTGCAAGACATGCCGTGTGCAGCAGATGGGCACGCACGGGCGTGCGTGCACGGAGAGGCGATGTACAGCCGCAGGCACAGACACACGCGGGACGCGGCCTTCCTCCAGCCGCACCTCCTTCCCTTCCGAAGAGAGTACTCCCGCAACAGGAACCCCGTGAGGGCGACTGAAATCCTGCGTCTGGCCCATGTTTTCAGGGCAGGTATTTGAGTCCTGCTTTATTTTCCGTTGGGGGTCAGTCTCTTCAGCATTTGGTCAGTCAAGGCCAAGCCAGCCAGCCAGGCACTGATCCCAGAGAGAAGTCGGCTCCAGCTCTGAGCAGGCGGGATGACAACTGTCCTGGGGCGAGCCAGCGACAAAAGGCCCACCTCTCCGTGGCCACCTGCCAGCGTGCACACCCCCCAGGGTTCCTGCTCTAGCGAGGCCTCCAACCTGGGCAGTTGGTCCTTCGTCATTGGAACACGAGGGCAGCTTCCGGGACCAGATGGGGAGGCCGGTGCTGGATCGAAGACTGGATTTCGGTTACTTCAGCATCTGCAAGGTCACAGCCCTGTGAGTCCAGGGCCCTCGGTCGATGTCAGCCCTGGTATCTCTGGCAGCCACGGCTCTGGGGAGCCACGGGGGGAGGGAGGGAGGCGGGCAGGGAAGGGTGGTGCTCCTGGTTCGGGCCTCTGCTCAAAGCCTCACTCAGCCCATCCTCCAGAGTGTGAAACACAATCCGGGAAGGCCAGTCCAATCCACTTGGCTGCCAAGTGATGGTGGGTATGCTGGGAACCACCCAAAGCTGGAGGAAAGCTCGATACGTGTTCCCAGGCAGAGCTTTGCACCTGCCTCCCCCACCAAGTTACCAAAAAAAAGATAACAAAAACGGAATCTGGATTCTCCAATACTGGCCCCCGCCCCAGTGAGGCCCAGGAATACCCACCAAGGGCTCAGAGCCTCCACGTCAGTGTTCTCAGTAGACAAGAGCTCTGGCAGCGCCCCCCTGAGGAGGGCAGGGTACACCCCTCCTTGTGCAGGTGGCAGCTGAGCCACGCCCGCCCGGCCTCTGCAGTGGTAGCAAACGAGGCTTCCACCTGCCATCTTGGTTTCCTGCCTCCTGCCCCTGGGCCTTGCCAACCAGCCGGTGAGGTTTCTAAGGCACCACGGGCACCCAGTTTCCCCAAAGAATGGGTCCCGCTAGGGAGAGCCAGGACGAAACAAAAGGCTTTGTGGGAGCCCTACCCCCCCCAAACCCCAGGTGACACACATTCCGATCCTGTCCCTGGACACGCACTTGCGGAGGTCATGCAGCACGACAGGGGAGGAGGGCCGGGAGAGGGGCCGCAGTCCCCAGCCCCCTGCCCGCAGCACCGGCTGTTGGCAGGAGGGCAGTGGGCCTTTGGAGGCGCAGGATGAGCGTGCTGCCAGGCGGCCCTGGGCGCATGCAGGGGCTCAGGACGCAGCCTCATCTTCTTGGACGCCAGGGAGCTCCGGGCTTTTGCCTCCTTCACCACACCCGTCTTTCCTGTTCAGGGGACACCAGAGGCAGAGGGACCTCAGGGGTCAGAACATGCACGCACGAGGACACTCACACACACAGGCATTTATATCCACGTCTCTCAAATCCCCCCTCACCTACTTTCGAAGCTCATCTCAGTCTCACCCTCCCGCACTGTGGTCCCTTGCTGGTTTCCTCACCCCTAGTCTCAGCCCACAACCCTCCAAGTCTCCCTACTGCCTGGAGACGAAGTCTAGATTTCCCAGCCTGGCTTCCGGAGCCTCTCCAGGTCTGACCTTCCTGAGCTGACTTCCCTGCATCCTCAAGGACCAGCCAGGTCACAGGCCTCCTAGGTTGGCCTAGATCAGCCCCCATGGTCCTGGGTCGACGGGCTTTGGTTTTGCATTTTCTCTTCTTTGTTCACAGGACAGATTCTACCTGTCGGTCTCAGGATTCTGTCACATATCCAGTAGATTCCTGTATCTGCTTTTTTCCCCTAAGACCTTTTTTTTTAAACATGATCAATGAGTGGATGTTGATACCTTTAAAAAGGATCAATCCCATTTAAATCTACTGTAGAGTTTCAACAATTATCCCGAAGCATAAAAAACAGAGACAATCAAGGACAAATGTTGGGACTCTGATGAGGTAAAACCTGCTTTTCAAAATTAAACTTGAGTCACAGAACTATAGAATGTTATAGCTGGGAAGTATTAAGCCCAATCCCTTCACAGTCCAGATGAAGGAACTGACCTGTCTCCCCATTAACATGTCCATGAAAGGACAACGATTGCCTTGTTCAGTTGTACTCTTGATGCCCAGCCCTGCGCCCTGCGTGGATGCGTCCCTGGCCTGTGACTGGCCTGAACCACCACTAGGGGGCGCCGAGTCACAGACACTGAGCTGGAGACCAGCCGTCCAGGTTTGCGCCTCGTGGTCCTAGTTTCTGCCTGTTGTCCCCGGCATAGTTAGTAATAGCTTCCTCTTTCGCTCTCCAGAGTGGCTCCATTTGAACACAGAATATGTGGTCCCCTACACTATGCCCAATTCCAGCATCGCAGCCCGCAGATCTAAAAGAGCCCAGGGAACCCCTTCCCTAGGCCTGGCCACCTCACAGAAGAGACAGGGAACAGGAAGTAAGCTTTGGACAGTCGAGGCCTCTCCCAGGCCCCAGAGCTCACCCCACTTAGGCCAGGGGGTCTGTCAAGAGGAGGGCAAGAGGTTGGCACATGGACCTCCCTGGGTGCAAGCAACCTCTGGCAGGGAGCAGACACCAGCTTGTCCACTATGATGGGACCCCGTACATCTGAAGAGGGTGGTCTCACACAGACGAAACCCACATCTGGGCCCCTGGACGGCACAAGTGAAACTGCTCCTTCCCCAGAGGCCGACGTACCTGGACGGCGGCCGCTGCTCACCTCCCAGGGGGGCACCTCTCCTCCGCAGAGCGGGCTGGCTGGCACAGCCCGTCTGTCCCGCAGCTCCCTTCACAGGCTAGAGGAAGGCGACCCAAGTCCCAGGACCACATTCTGGTCCAGGACCCCCTTACTGTTTTCTCTCTGCAGGTCTGTGCGCAAACTCCAGCAGGCCTTGTCAGCATCCCAAACTTTTATTTCAGTGGAAGAAGGTGGAAACGCTGAGGGCAAGGCCCACGGAGGTCTGGGGAACTGCTTTTCTGCCCTCCCCCGGGAGGTGGCGAATGTACCTGCCGGGCTCTCAGGCGGGAGCCTGCAGCACTGGGTGTTCCTCTTCCCTGGCCCATCATCGTCGTCACCAGTCTGCCTGTCCTTACTCGCTGAGCAAGCATTTATGAAGTGCTGACTGGGTGCACGGCCTCGGCAATGGCCGGATGTACAGCACAGGCCACTCAGGAAGGCAGCTGACCCACCCCGCCCCCAGACCAGGAAGAGTCAGCAGAAGTGTCCTTCCCTCCACACACAGACCAACCTTCTACAAAGAGGTCTGCCTGCAAACCTCGACTAGGCTGCCGTGGGCTGAGAACAGAGGTGCAGACAGGGCCCTGCTCTGAGGCCTGGCCGAGTCCCCAGGCTCCGGGCTCAGCCTGCACAGCCTGGTGATGCTGAGAGTGAGGGGAGGGGCCACAGGCCTCACCCCACCGCAGGGAGCACCCTGCAGGCCTCAGCCCACCAGTACTTACGACAATAAGCTTCCCGGGGCAGACATGGATCGCTCTTCCCTCCGCGCCTGGGGCTCAAACGGGTTCCCAAAGGAACGCTTTCTCAGCATGGACTTAACCAGGATCTGGGGAAGACACATCAGCGTGAGGGACGCAGGCCCCCGGGTTCCCACACGCACTGGCAGCCTCCACCCTGCCTCCCGGACGGGGAGGCTGCTGGGTGGGCCCTGCTGAAGCTCCCTTTCCTTGGGCAGAGCAAGGAAGAGCATCCCAAGCAGAAGAAATGGCAAGAGCACGGAGGGGAGGTGGTTGAGGGTGAATTCCGGGAACGGCGAGGAGCCCGGTGCATCTGGTGCGTGGCGGGCACAGAGGCCAGGAGCAGACCAGGAAGGGTCTGGAATGCCAGGCTGAGGGCATGGGGAGTGCAATTAGGAAATGCCTTCTGGCTAAACAGGAAGGATGGAGTCGAGAAGAGGCTGTCCCAGGGGCCAGAGAGGAGCTGCGCAGTGGCCTGGGGGGGGTGCCAGGAGGGGACAGGCTGCTGTGCCCGAGCTCTCTGACTTTGTCCCTCCTCCCGCTACAAGGACAGCTCCATCCTCCTGCCCACACGCACGCAAATTCTCACACACCAGCATAGCATCGGGGTGCCTTCACTTCTTCCCTCCTTCCTTCTTCCTTCCAACAGAAAGTATTTACTGCGCGCCTACATATGCCAGACACTATTCGAGGCACCGGGACCACAGTGAGACAAAAATTCTTGCCCTCATAGAGTTTATATTCTAGTTGCAGGGACAGGCAATAAATAAGACAGATCAGTAGAATATATGTTAGTTAGTGGTAAGGGCTCAGGAGGAAAGAATAAAACAAGGAAGGGGGATAAGGTATGACAAAGAGGAGGTTGGAATCTTCGATAAGGGTCCGGGAAGGTTCACTCACTTCTCACTGAGAAGGTGACTGTGGAGTGAAGACCTGAAGGGATGAGGAAGCAGCCCTGCGGACATCTGGGCCAGAGGACCCCAGGCGGAGGGAAGGGATGTTCAAAGGCACTGGGGCGGCAGCTTCCGTGGCAGGTGGTCGGAGTGAACGGAGGGAGGAGAGGAGGTGGGCAGGGGAAAGGGGGGCAGGCAGGCCATGCAGGGTCTAGCAGGCAGTCAGGCGTGTGGCTCTTACTGAGCAACATGGGAGCCTGAGTGAGCAGAGTCTGAGCTGAGAAGGGACATGACCAGGTCACTGGACCACCCTGGCTGCTGAGTTGAGTGTTAACTGTAGTGGGGGCAAGGGTGGAGGAAGGGCAGGGGGACAACCTGGGAGGCGATTCCAGTGGTTTAGAAAAGAGAGTATGGTGGTTAAGACCAGGGAAGTGGAAATAGGGACCCTACGGGAGCTGACAATTCCAGGGACCCCACACAGCCCTGGAGCTCTGTAGAGCACAGGACTTTAGCCCGCTGGCCCTACTGGACCCAGTAGGGAGGCATGAAGTGCACAGGCCAGACCCCATGCCAGGCACAGGCCCCAGCTCGCTCTCCTGGCCTTGTGCTCACCCCGACTCACTGTGAAACCTCAGCGCAGGGAAAGCCATGGCTCTCAGTGTCCCCCCCCAAAAAAAACAGATGGCCATCAGGGGCTACGTTAATAACTTCCAACTGTTAACGTGGTAGATGTCCAGAGGAGGATGCGAAAAGCTGGAACATGAGAGGAGAGCGGAGGGAGCACACAGGTGGTGTCTGCCTGACATGCGGGGGGCCCCGGGACCACGTCTCCAAATCAAAGGCAACCTAGGCCTTTTCCCTGTCATGTCCTTGGCACCTAGTCCAGTGCCTGGAAAATAGCAGAAGTTCAATAAACGTTAGGAAGGAAGAAAGAGAGGGAGGGAGGGAGGAAGGAAGGAAATGCTTCTCCGGTCGGTCGTGGTGAATGTTGACACTCAGTGAGGGCAGTATACTTAAATCATTCACTCTCCTCGCCACACCTCCTGGTCTCCCTCCCACGAGGCTGAATAATGTGACCTTGTTCCTGTGGGCCTCTAGCGGAACGGTGGCCTCAGGGGCCCAGCATCGGGGCTGGCCAACCAGGAAGCCCTCTGCCCCCCACAGGGCCCAGCACAGAGCTAGTCTCAGGCAGCAGCCTCGCCTCCCCCTCCGGCCCTCCCAGGAGTTGGTGCCTTCCACCCCCATCCTCTTACCACCGTGGTCCAGCTGGGGATGAGCTTGACTGAGTTCTTCACCTCCTCCTCGGTCACCTCCACCGCGGTGCAGTGCTCCTCCTCCGAGGGAAGGGGCTCCTCCCCATTCTTGGTCACCCAGGGATGCAACTGCGGAGCAGAGGGCAGGGAGGGTCAGGGCCACAGGCGACCGACGTTGGCGAGCAAGGGACCCAGGCATTCCACCAGCAGTCGCCTTGAGGGTCCAAAGCCCAAAAACCCCAAACCCCAACCCAATACACAGATGTCCCCGGTGTAAGGCTCCCCAGAAGGGGAAACCGAGGCCTGTTTTCTGTGGCCCAGCCCAGCCCAGCCCAGCACCTCTGGTTCCCCAACCTTGATGTCTGGCACCCCAATTCTTGTTTCAGGGTTCTTGTCTAGCATCTTCAGGATTAAGTCCTTGAGCTCTTCGCTGACCTTTGGCCTAAAGAAGGGGAAGGAAGGAGATGAGGGAGAGACAGCTGATGGTCCTTTGCTTCCCACCTCTCCATCCCACCCTGCTCCAGGCTTCCCTGATCAGTGCACAGCAGGGCAGAGACACCGCCGACCCTCCTTCTCAGAGAGCAGGAGGGACACCCCCAAAGGTACCAGGGTGGAAGGAGAGAGTTCCAGAACAAGCATATGGATATCCTTCTCCCCTGAGTATGAAGTAAAGCAGTCTCCCTCAGGGGGCAGAGGTCACAGACACAAACGGGGTCCCATGGGTGCTGGACACCCCCTGGGAGGCAGAGATGGCAAGGATAATGCAAGAAGAGTCGCTTTATGGGACCCCCAAGAGGCCTTCGCCCCCACTCACCAGCTTATCTTCTCCTCTGCCTGAGAGGCGGCCAGGGAAGATACCCATTTGACAGAGAAGGAAACCGAGGCTCACCGCCACCCAGAAGAGGGAGGGCAGGGGTGAGACTCAGGGGGAGGAGAGCAGGACTCAGCCCCGCATCAGCTTCGACTGTCTCTGCTTAAACTTCAGGCTTCGTTGCTACTTAAATTCTTGGGAGAAGGAACCTACTCTCAGGGCTATGACCTTGGCTCCCTCTGCTGTCCTAGATACTTAATCCCTTTTCAAACTCCTGGGCTGGGGAGAAGGATATACCGCAGCGGGGGCGGGGTGGGGGGGTGAGGTGGGGGGAAGGCTGGGAGACAGGCAGTCACGGGAAAGGGGAGGAAGTCAGTGCCGTGGGGATGGCGGCAGGGAGCGGGGAGCCGGTGGCAGGTGAGCAGGTGGGGGGACCCAGAGGTCCTTGAATGCGCGGGCCAGGGCGTGCCTCTTCTTGTGGGCTTTGGGAAGCCTTGGAAAAACTTTCAGCAGGCGGCATGGTGAGATCTGTTGCGCTTCATCAGGGTCACTCTGGCCTGACTGCGGTAGTTGGACAAGGCAGGGGCCTGAACGAGGCAGGGGGTGCCGTTGGCAATGGAACCAAGAGAAATGTAAGAGATGGACTCAGCACGGCTTGGGGCCGGACAGGAAATGGGTGCAAGGGGCAGGGACACCGAGGACAACTCCCAGGTTGGTTTCCGACCTGGGCACTCTGCGCAGATGGTAAAAGGGCCCTGAAAAGTGAGGCGCTAGGGGACTCCGGCTGGCTGCCATGGTAACTGGCATCATAATTGGAAGAACCGTGGATGGGTGGGGAGGCCTCTCCAAACAGTCCTTCTGGGCTCAGAGACCTCAGTCACAAAGGAAGGGGCAAGGGGGAGGGAGTGGCTTCAAATCCCAGACCCACTGAGCCTCTACTTTTCCATCTGTGAAACGGGGGAGCGCACTGGCATCGTGAAGCTCCCCCACCCCGTGTGGAGAAGGTGGAGGTTCCCCGCGGGTGCAGGGTCTGCATGGGGTTGATGCCACTGGCCTCCTGGAGGCCTTCAGTGAAGCAGCAGGATGAATGTGTGACCTGGGGTCATCCCTGCCCCACTCCCAGCCTCAGAGTTCCCATCTGTTCAATGAGATCCAACCCAGATGTCTGAGACCCCGCTCACATCTCCCTCCATTTGCTCCCAGGGAGCAGCACCCCAACCTCCAGATCTGCAGGCTGGGGTGGGGCCCGGAAAGGACGAAAGCTCTGCTAAAACCCAGACACGCCTCCCTGGGGGTGGGCGGGGCCCGTGGTGGACAACTCACTCCTCCGGGAACACGATGGCCTCATTCTTGATCTTGCGGTGCAGGGCCAGGATGAAATCATCGATGAATGGGCACTGCGGTGGGGAGAGACAAAGGATGCGGGGCCCAGCGCCTCAGCTCGCTGGGGGCAGCTCCGGGCTCCTCGTGAGATGGGGGGGACCTCGTCTAACTTGTTCAGGTCCTAGCCCACAGGAGATGCTCAACAAACGTGGGCTGAATGAATGAGTGCATGACAACCACTCGCAGCAAGGCCTGCACTGCCGGGGCCTGACGTTTGGGAACATGTCCCCTGAGATTCCCTCCTGTGCCTCAGCACGGTCCCTGGAGTGGGAGCACCTGCGGACAGGGATCTCGGCACGTCAAGGTTGGGTGTCCGGCCTGACCCAGAGCAGAGGTCAAGGACAATTTGTTGAATGAATGAATGAGTGAATATGTGAATGAATGAATGGCACCATCTATACCTCCCTTGGGATGTCTGCTGTCCCAGGACTCCTGCACATGAATCCATCCCCCCAAGGGGACACGAGGAGAACAGAAAAGTCCCTTTTCCTTCCGTCTTCTTTGAGCTGGGTGGGCTCTTTCAAAAGTCACTTTACTTAAGGACCCAAAGGCAGGGCATGCATCTGTCATGCATCCTGGCCCATGGTGCCCAGCCCATGGTGCCAGGGCTGCCCCAGCTCTGCCAGCCCACCCAGCACTCACCTTCCCATAGACAAAGCAGTACAGCGTGACCCCTGTGGCCCACACGTCCAAGGCCTAGAAAGAAACAGCTCTTATCAGTCCCCCAAAAGGAATTGACACCCTTTGGTCACCCAGCTTCAGTGGGCCACGGGAGAGGGCAAGTGGGGAACCTCCTTCCTCAGTCATGTATTCACTCAACAAACACTCTCAAGCCCCTGTTCCATGCTGGACCCTGTGCTGAGCACTGGGGACACAGGGACAGCCAGACCAGGGCCCTTGCTGTCAAGGGTTTCCAAGTCTCCTTGGAATGGGCCCAAACCAGACATGTTTCCAGCTCAACAGGTACAAAACCCCCTTCATCTACAGGGTCGCATTTGCTGTACGCACGACACAGACGCGCCCCAGAAACAACAGTATATGTTGAACTTATACTCGCTAAACCAGCTCTGGCTTCGAGAAGTCATCCCTCTTCCTGGTGATCCACTGGAAAAGCCACCATCCACCTTCTTTCTGACACCAGAACAGCCCCTGGCCCTCAGCTACCTCCACAACCCCTTGGGGCTTCCCTGCACCCTTGAATGTTCCCTCTCTCTACAAGTTCCTCCTCTGGAACCCCACCTCCTCTCCTGGTATCCACTTTCTCTCTTATGTGAATGATTCTCAAATCTTTGCCTACGTATTCCTGCCACAGATGCCTCATCTGAATCCAATCAGGGAACACCAGACAAATGCAAACTGACACCATTCTACAAAATAACAGGACTGTTCTCTTCAAAAATGTCAAGGCCAAGCCACTTTTCCAGATTAAAGGACCCCAAAGAGACGTGACAAGTGAATGCAGTGACTGACCGTGAATCAGATCCTGGACCAGAAAAAGAAAAGGCATTAAAGGACAGTATGGGGACAACTGATGAAATCTGAATAAGGTCGATTAGATAACAGTCTTTTATCGATGATAAATGTCCTAACTTTGATAACTGTACTGAGGTTATGTAAGAGAATGTCCTTGTTCTCAGAAAATATCTCCAGAAGTATTTAGTGATAAAGGGGCATAATGTCTCCAACTTCTATAAATATAGGGAGAGACAGTGAAAAGGTAAATGGGACAAAATGTCAATAATTGGTGAATCTGAATAAAAGACATAGGGGAGTTTTTTGTATTATTCTTGCAATTTTTCTGTAAATTTGGAATTATATCAAAATTAAAAGTTAAAAAAAAAACAACATCTCTATCTACAGCCATCTCCTGAGCTCCACACTCACACACGTGTCCAAGTGCCTCTCGACCATTTCCTCCATGGCAGGACCACAGTGGGGCAGCCAATACTTCACAGGGTAGAGCAGGATGTGCCCGGGGACACACAGAACCACAGTCCCTGTTCAGAAAGCTTTGCCACTGCCTCTGTCACGTAGGACAAAGCCCAGACCCTTAGGACTTCCAGACCCTTTAAACTCTGCCCAAGCCCCGCTGTGCCCCTCAGTTCTCTTGTCTGTTCTCTGGGCTCCACCTCCTGCTCAAATTCTCCCCATTCTTCAAGGCCTAGCTCAAAGGCTGCCGTATCCAAGAAGTCAGGGGAACCTCTGATGTCCCCCCAGACACGAGCTCTCCTGCCCTGGCACCATGACCAGAAGGGCAGGGAGCTGGGCCGTCCAGGCTCCGTCTGTTCCACAGCGCAGCCCAGAACTCAGCACAGAGCAGCTGGCGGGAAGTACCTGCAGGGAAGACTTGGGGCCGTTTTGCTGGAGAACGAGAGGAGGCCCAAGTTGGGGGAGTTTGTCGGACTCCAGAAGGAGGCAAACGTGAGGGAGGGGACCATGTTCGGTCCATCCTGAGACATGAGGACCCTGGCACCCTCAGGTTGGAAATGGGACCCCGTGGCACGTACTCCCACCCCTCCACCTGAACCCCAACCCAGCCCGGGTCCTGGGAGCCACCTTCCCACTGAAGCTCTGGCCGGACTCAGAAATGGCCTCAGGGGCCATGAACGCTGGGGTCCCGGCCGTGCTGGACAGCCGAGCGTCGTTCCCCTCAAACTGGTTGCTGACGCCGAAGTCGGCGATCTTCACGTGCCCATCGTCCCCCAGGAGCAGGTTGGATGGCTTGATGTCCCTGTGGATGATCTTCTGGTAGTGCACTGCAGAGAGAGGCAGCTCGAGCGCTGGCCTGGGGCCCTGCCGCCCAGACCCCCCACCTGCTCTCGCCTGGCCGTGGAGGCTGCTTCAAACTCCAGGAGAAAAGGAGCTGGGACTTCCTGTCCTCCGCACACATGCAGCTCTCGAGGACCTCGGAAGAGGACTTCAGGGCCCCCTGCTCAGCTATGCGGTGAAGACACTAACCTAGGCTGTTAGTAACAGAGCCAGGACTGGACTCTTAGGAATCTTTGGACCCCAAGTCCAGTGCTCTCTCCATGGCAATCAAGGCACCTGCCACTGAGGGTGGACGTCAGAGGAAACTGGGGGAAGGGGTCCTCCATAGGCCATCCCTGGCCCTCCCATGTGAGTGTTGTCTAGAGGCTTGAAGCCCATCAAAATCTTTCCCCAGTTCCATCCCCCCACCCAGCCTGTCACAGCCGTCCCTGTTCCTCGGACTGAGGGTGGGATTGTGGGGTATCCTGCAGAGGTACCGCCTCAGCCCTAGGGACTCTGGGCTGATGCAGTTTTGGAGAGGGAGGGCACCCCAGGCCTTGGGACTGCCGGGATCAACGTGGCCGGGGTAAGGGTCTGCCCTCTCTAGTAGGCTGAGCGCCCACCCTGCTTCCTGGGTCCAGCACTGCCGGGAAGAGACGGGCAGCTCAGGCTGAGACGGCCAGGGATGTCCCAGCAGAGAAAAGGCACTGACCTCATCCCACAGCCATCCACTTATGGGCTCCCTGCTCAACAAATACGTTCCCCTGGACCAACAGACCCCAGGATGTTGGAGAGGAGGGAAGATGGAACGGGAAGGAGGGAAGGGGAGGGGGAAGGAGAAGGAGAGGAAGGCTGGGGGCAGAGGGAGTGAGCATCATATATTAATAAGAATAACAACAGGACCCATGGCCCTGTAGCGATTGCCTCCTATGTGCCAGGTACACACAAAGCATTTGACACACACCCATCAGAACACAGAGGCTCAGGAGGCTGTGTATTTGACCATGGAAAGTGGGCTCAGATTCTTATCTCAAACCCTGGCATCTCACTTGAACTCCCAGCTCTTTATCCACATGGATATCCCATAGACATCTCAACATATACCTCAGTATTTGTCAATCACATATTTAATTGAGAACTTGATTTCTCTTGTCTGCAACCCCCGCCCCCCCGCCTAAACACACACACACACACACCACCACCGCCAAACAAACAGAACAGAAAAGCTCTGCTCCTCTTCTAGTCTTTCCAATTCAGTTAATGGCCATATTATCAGCTGCTCAGGCCAAAAATCTCAACTGCTCTCTCCTTCAGACCCCACATCCAATTCAGCAGCAAGTCCTAAGGACTGGACCTGTGAGATATATTCCAGATCCGACTGCTTCTCCTACCTGCATGGCTGCACTTGCCCCGTCTGTAAGAATCAGGCCTGAGCCTCCCCGACCACAGGGCCTTCCCCGGGCAGCCTCAGCTCTCCCTTCTGGGGGCCAGAATCACAAGGCGGGTCTTCAGCACCGGGTGCCACCATTTGTCTGCCTGTCCAGTCCCTGGTGCTGACCGGATCACTCCAGAAAGCCCTTCATCATGGTTAGCTGGGTCTTGATGAGGCTTTACCGAAGAGCCAGATGGGATTAGCTTGTTTTTTCTGCTTTTTTGTTTTGTTTTTTTTTTGCAGGGAGAGAGGATGGGAGACAACAGGCCCAGGACAAGAAGTGGGTGGAAGCCGAGCTGGTATAGGGTTGTGTCTGCTGCCGACCACACCAGGGTGAAATGCCCCCTTCTCACACCTCTAGGCCCTTGTTAGGACTTTCTGCAAAGCGCTCCCCTCTCTGTGCCTCAGTTTCCCCATAGGTACAAAGACAGCATTAAAATGAAGGCACTGGAGTGGCTCAAATGAGATAAAGACAGTCACTGCAGGTCAAACCTCAGCTGGTCCTCACCTGTCCCCCTAGGGAGAGAATATGCTTCTGATAAACCAAGCTGAGATTTCAGAGGGATGGGCTGTGTCCCACTCCCCAAACCAGGCCAGAACCCTAGGTGCCTGCGGGCCCTCTTCTCCCCACGACCAGTTAGTCACCCAATGCTGCCCACCCCACCTCGTTCACATATGCTCCCCGCTGCCACTGCCCTAATCCAGGCCTCACCATCTGTCAGTTGGGCTGTAGAACCAGCCTCCTCCCTGACCAGCTGGTGGCCTCTTGCCCTCCATCCAGCCACCATACGCTGCCAGACAGAGCTTTCCAAGACACAAATCCTATCACTCTCTTCCCCTGCTCGAAGCCCTCAGGGGCTCACAAGGCTGACAGGATAAAGTCATGAAAGTCCTCTATGAAGGCATTCCCAGCCCTCGCGTGCAGCCTGGACAGTGTTTACAGCACCGCCTTTCCGTAACCCTGGCTCCCAGGTTGGACTTAACCAAATCGAACTTCTCCCAGTCTCAAATAGTACTCCCCTCTGTGCCGCTGTCATGCAGTTCTCTCCGCCTGGTGTACTCCCTCCCACCATGCCTCAAACTAGCCAACGAACTCCTACTCATCTTTCAGGACCCTGCTCATAAGTGGCCTCCTCCAGGAAGCCACCCCTGGTCCCTTAGTGCTCTGACAGCCCCTGTGCCTCCCCAGCCTTGGCAGGCACTGCTTAGGTTCCGGTCCCTCCCACTAGGCTGCAAGATCCTTGAGATCACTTCTGGGTCTTTGGCATCTACACGCCCCCAGCTGGCACTTAGTAGGTACTCGTAAATGGATAAATGAATGAATAAATGAATTCCACAGATGATAGAGGCTAAACTAACATCCTCCCTTCTGAGCTCTCATCACCTTAGGACCCCTCACAGTAAACCGACTCTGCTACCACCCACCGGCTCCATGACAGGACAGACTCTTCCTCGAGCCGCTGGACATAAATTCCTTCCCACAGCTCTCAAGGCCCAGTGGAGAGGCTAAGCTTGGCTAAGAATTCAGCAGAGGTGAGATACATGCTGAACATCCAAGGCGCAGGCCGACGCGGTGATGACCAGGCGCCGAGAAGGACCTGGCGCATGCCCAGTGAAGTCTGCCGCCACCCTACCTGTTCAGGGAGTTTCGGCCCCGCCCACAGGCCCATTTCCCCACCCCCAACTAAAGATGATTGGTAGATCAGCACTGACTGACAGGAACTGCTCAGAGGCTGCTCAGCCTGGGCTCCGTCTCCTCTCGTGTCCCCTCCACTCCCCCCGGGTCTCCAGCCCCAGGGGGGCAGGCAGCCCCTCACTCACAGTACTCAAGACCCAGGATGATGTCCCTCAGGTAGAGACGAGCTTGCTCCTCGGGGAAGGGCTTGTCGCAGGGCACTTCCATGACCGGCCTATGGGGAGGGCGGGGAGGAGGGATGTTTAGCCGGAATCAGGATGAGTAAAGGCAGAGATGTCAGGTGGAGGGGAACAGGGGCTGGGCCGTACAGACCCCTCGGGACCTTTTGGGAGCCGTCTATGCTCGAACGGGTCCCTAAAATCCAAGATAGTAGCTTCTTCCCCCATATAATGAAAATTTGAAAACACGCATAGACGCAAATATCCCTTTTCAATCACTACAATTTCAAATTAGCTTTATCTTAATTTCTGATTGGCTTGGTATTCCTTCTTCTGATTCTACTTAATTATCTATAATCAAACAGTTGTGAAGATGACATTTAGGGCAGTGTTTTCAAACTGTAGGTCCAGGACCAAGAAGGTCATGAAATCAATTCAGTGGATGCCTACTGCTTTTTTTTTTTTTTTTCCTAATGAAGTAGAATATATCAGAGTACATCACATGTAATACACTGTTTTATAAAACTTTGGCAATGTAAAACTTGTATTTCTTACTTTTTAATGGAGGTCAAAAATGCTGAAAGCCCCTGAGTCTTAAAAGGACACCACTCCCTGCCCCTTCCCCAAACTGGTCTTTAGGTAGCCTCCCAGGCAGAGAGACAAGTCACAGCCTGTATTCAAGGCCTTGGCAGTTAGGGCCCCCAGTCCACCCAGCCCCGTGCCCTTTACTGCATGTCTGCTGTTCTGCACATACCCCGAGAAGGTCAGACAAGGCAAACATGAGTTACAACCCTAGATTTCATCAGTGACTTGCTGTGTGACTTTGGGCAAGCCACTTACCCTCTCTGAACCTCAGCTTCCCTTCTTGTAAATGGGAGTGAATGGGGTCCCAGCCACCCAACTCACAAACTTGTAAAACTGAAAGAACTCTTTGTGATTTGAATACAGATGAGAGTTGTGTTCCATCTCTGTACTTTTGCTGGAGAAATATTCCTTTCTTCTCCCTCTTCTCCATCAAAATCTTCTTTCCAGTTCTTCAAGGCCTGGCTCGAAACCCACCCCCTCTTCCTGAGGCCTCCCTGGCTATTCCAGTCTCACTGACCCCACCGGCCTTCAAAGAATCATCCTCTTGGTCTCTCGTTCTGCCCCCACTTCCCAACCCAGACCACAGCTCCCTAAGGACAGAGCCTGGAACTCTTTTTTTCACTAGAGTAGCTGACCCCAGGACTAGGGATACAGGGAGAGAAAGGAAGACTTGACCTGCCTGATCGGGATGGGGAACTCACCCCTTTCTCAGGAGGTCAAACACTGAAAGAAAAGAGAAGAAAAGAAGAGTAGGTAAGGTGCAGCCAGGCTGAAAAAACAGCCGATGCCAAGGTTCCTCCCTGTTCTGGAGGGTGGGAGAGGGGGCAGGCATCCAGGCATACTTGAGGGAGGGATAGGACAGGGGTCCCAGGGTATCAGAGGAAGTAAATGAGAGTGGGTCGACTATGGACCTGCCTCACTAGATTCTCAGGTGCCGAGTGAGGACCATCAACATAGACCCCTTTTATAGGGGGGAAACTGAACCTCAGAGAAAGGGCAGGAATTTTCCTACAGGTCATAGCAGACAGGCAGGTAGGAGAGGGAGTGGAGGCTAAAGACTTGGCCTCTGATTCCTAAGCCAGTGTTCCTTCTGGCCCATTCCCTGAGAGCCGCTAAGCCCAGCCCTGAATCAGGCACCAAGGACTTAAGTAATAACAACAGCATACTATTACTAATAATAGCTAATGTGTCTTGTATATAATAACTCATTTACTTCTTACATCAACACTATGAGGTAGATACCATTATTATCCCCATTTTACAGGTGAGGAAACTGAGGCACAGAGTTATCAGATGGGGTCTGGGAACCCACATCACATAGCCTACTTCCTGTATCTATCTGATCCACCATCTCTCCGATCAGTGGAGTGGGGGCTTGGGAATATTTGTTGACTCTAACTGGATATTCTGAGCCTGGCTCAGCAGGGCTGGGCAAGAGAATCTGGGCCTTGAGAACATGTGTTTCCTCCCTGCCCCCAGGAGGTCAGTGCATTGCACACGGCCCAGCTGAACGTCAAGTGTGTCCCCGGGGAGCACTCAGACCCACGGGGGTAAGCTGCTTTGGGGATGAGCTGGGTCACTCACCTAAATAGAGATTGTCCTCAGCTGGGTCATCCAGGACCTGGTGAGAGGGAGCAGACATGAAGGTGAGTCTTGGGGAGTTATGGGGTGGGCATCCCAGGCTTCCTCATCCTCACCAGCCCCAGGACCCGTAGTGTGCTCCGCAGCCACCCTGGACGATGGAGCAGGAACTATGCAGGCACCAGGCAGATGAGGCCTCAGAAATCACTGGCCCCGACGTGGGTTCACCACATGGCACCCAGCCCCTCTTCCCCTCCTGCCTCCCTCACTTCTTGCCTCTGGGGCAGCTCGTCCCCCTCCATGAGAACTTGAGAACATCCCAGACCAGCCTGAACTGACCCCAGAAGCCTCCCGGCAGTCCCCACCCCAATTCTGGCCCTGCCCTTGGCATATTTCCCTCAGCAGGACCCCTGGGTCCGTGCCAAGCGCCCCCTGCACCAGAGGCTACTCCACAGGCCTCACTGACTCACCACCTACCTCGATCAGCTTGACCACATTCACGTGGTCCAGCTTCTTCAGGATGGCAATCTCCTGGTACACCCGCTCCAGGGGCAGCAGCTGCTTGGCTGGTCCTCCCTGGGCAGCCTGGGACCCTCTAGGGGGAGGGCGACCTGTGACCAGGAAGGGGGGGTCCAGCCAGTTGCAGAAGGCTGGGCCTCACCACGGCCCTGCGACCAGCCTCAAGCAAGAATCTTGCAAGACCATGGCCTTGGCCTCAACCCCCCAAGCACAGTCCCACCACCAGGCCTTTGCTCACGCTCTCCCTGTCTACCCCCAGTCCTAACAAAAACTAGCCTCCGAGGTCTCCTCCCCCTCTGCCCCCAGGCCAGGAGCTCCCAAGCCCAGGACCAGACAGATACGTACGTGGAAAGCCATACTGCTTCAGTAACTTCTTCTTGGAAAGAACTTTCATTGCCTGAGGAGGGAGGGGCAGACATGTCACTTGTGTGAAGCCACCAGGGGTTAGAACAGGCTGGTTACATGTGGACTGAGGTCCAGAAAGGCACACGAGCATCTGCCACTGGCACTGAGGCTATGGACTGGCTGCAGTTATGCTGGGATAGGAGGTAGCCATACCTGAACCTAGGCCTTACCCCTATTCCCCCCAACAAGCCTTTCTAGAGCTCTCCCCTTGGAGGCATCCAGCCTCTGCTTGCATATTCCCAGGGTCAAGAAGCTCATTCCCAAGAATTCCCTGGTGGTCCAGTGGTTAAGAATCTGCCTTCCGATGCAGGGGACGTGGGTTCGATCCTTGGTCAGAGAACTAAGATCCCACATGCCGCGGGGCAATGAAGCCCACGCACCACAACTAAAGAGCCTGCATGCCGCAACTAGAGGGAGCTCACTCCGTTCACAGGCAGCCTTGTCCTCTGTCTTAGCCCAGCTTCTGCCCACCCCCCAGCCTCCTAGGGCCCAGCTCCTAGGGCCCAGCCTCCTAGGGCCCAGCTATCCCCAGACTCACATAGTGCCTGTCTTCACTTTCGTTGTAGGCCAGCCTCACCACGCCGTAGGCACCCTGCAGATAGACACAGGTCAGCCCCCACTGGACAGGACAGCCTCCCCCAGGACTAGCCCAGGAGAAGGAGAGCCTGAACGGCTCCAGCCCCCTCCTCCCGCTTCCCATCTCCACCCCTGCCACCAGTGGGCATAAATTTCAGGCGGGCAGGGAGAGGGCTCCTATGCCCTGGTCACTGCCCCGGCCGGGCTCAACACAGCTCTATGCCTTCCCCAGTCCCTTCCATCAAAAACTCTGGGGAGGGGACTTCCTTGGTGGCGCAGTGGTTAAGAATCCGCCTGCCAATGCAGGGGACACAGGTTCGAGCGCTTGTCTGGGAAGATCCCACATGCCGCGGAGCAACTAAGCCCATGTGCCACAACTACTGAGCCTGCGCTCTAGAGCCCGCGAGCCACAACTACTGAGTCCATGTGCCACAGCTACTGAAGCCCACGCGCCTAGAGCCCGTGTTCCACATTAAGAGAAACCACCGCAATGAGAAGCCCGTGCACCACGACGAAGAGTAGCCCCCGCTCACCACAACTAGAGAAAGCCCGCGCACAGCATCGAAGACCCAACACAGCCAAAAACAAATAAATAAATAAATTTATAAAAAAACAAAAAACAAAAAAACTCTGGGGAGTCAGGAATCAGGAGTCATCTCCCACCCCCCACCCCCGGTGTTTCCTATAGAGGACAAAACTTTCCTCATTTCCAGGCTAGGACCTTCTTGGCCCAGCCTCACATTGCCAGAGGAGGAGAGGGGATTTTGCCAAGCAGAGGATCTGGACAGGCTGCCTCCGCAAATCCCCCAGACAAGTTCCCACTGCTCCTGGCCTGCCCCCAGGCCTACCTTGCCAATCTCACTCTGCAGCTTGTACTGGTTCAGCTGCACACAGTCCTGGTGGGGGAAAGAGAGAGGACATCAGGTAAAGCTTGATCCAGAAGCAGCACCGCTCCCACTCCAGGAGCACGTCCAGGGCCCCATCCTGGCCCCAGGCCCCTTGCTCCCAGACCCTGGGTCTCACCAACCTTTCAAGTTTACATAGGCAAGTGAGGTGGTGCCAGTGCCAAAAGTGATGCCGAAAGTGACAAGGAGACTTGGACAATGTTTGAAAACATGAATGATGAACCACGCCTATGCTTTGCTCCCTAGGAAGTGGCGGAAAAAATGCACTGATTCCTACCTGGATGCTGGGGGCTGGGAGACCCTGATGGGAGAAACCCATGAGCAAGTATTTCCAGAAGCAGCTGAATGAGGAGACTGCATGGACAAGAAAGATGCGGAGAGCCTTGGGGACAGGAGACCAGAGCCCTGGCTCAGGCGTGAAAAGCTCAGCTTCTGAAGCCTGTAGATTGCTCGTACTTGGGTTCCCTTTCAGATCTAAGTGGCAAGGACGGAGCCCAGAGGCTGGTAGCATGCTGGCAGCTTCTGAGTCAGAGCAGACTCTAAGAGGCAGGGTTAGAGGTGGAAGGCTCAAGCTGGGGAAGACTTGGGGGACAGGAGGACGCACTGTCTATCTTCAGATCTCTAAGAGGACTTCTTGGGGGAACAAGGGAGGGACCTATTTCCTAGGCCTGGACTGGGGGTGGGAATGGTGAGACTTACAGGAGGCAGCAATTGGCTCAGATGAAGTTCCCCTGGGTGGGAAGAGACCAGGTAGTGAGGTAGTGAGCTCCTCAGCTCTGGGGGTACGCAAACCAAAGGCTAGACAGCTGTGTGGCAGGGATGGGAACTGCAAAGGGTCTTCACTGAGGACTACTGAAAAGCTCGTGGGCACCCCCTAGCTCTGCCCCACCAACCTCTGCGTCCGAGATGGCCACGTGGTGGGACTCGATGGTGGGCCTGCGCCACGCCCGTGGGGAGATGTGGCTGGTAGGCCCTGTGGCGTAAGGCCCAGCCTGGGCCTCCAGGCAGCTCCCCGCTGGCCGCTCCTGCAGGGAGAACTTCCTAGCCGAGAGGCTGGGCCGGGCGGCGGGGCATCTTGAAGTACCGCCGGGGATCACGGAGGCAGCTCTGGCCCGTGATGGAGGGTCCACACAGTTCTTGGTGGGCTCTGGGCTCTCATCCGTCTCCTCCAAGTGGGCCACATCCATGGCTGCCACTCGCTCCACCAACTCTGCCCGAGGGTCCGGGCAGCAGACCGCTGGGCCCCCCTCCATTGCCACAGTCAGGGGGTTCCTCTGTGCAGCCTTATTGGGAACCTGAGAAAAGAGGGCAGAGAAGCCTTCAATCCTGGCCACAGAGCAAGAAGGTCAGATTTCCAGGCCCTTCTCCCATCGTAGCCACAAACTGTGAGTCCCACCTCCATGTCTTTACCTGGCCTGTTCCCACTGCCTGGGTTGCCAGCATCCAAACTCAGGTCTCCCTACTAACTAAAGGAATTCCAGGAACTCATCTGGCTCTGCTGCACACCAGCCCTCTAGACCTCAGTGTCCGCATCTGTAAAACAGGCACAGTCACATCAGCCTTCCTGGCTTCACAGGGAAGCAGGGAGAATCTGATATTCTGGAGTCAGGACAGACAGACATGGGCAGAACACTGGAGGCCCAGCAGTACTGGGAGAAACAGAGCCCCAGGTCAGCTCAGGCTCCCATCCAGCAGACAGCCCAGTGACTCACAGCCCCACCCCCTGACAACAGAGCATTCCAATGCTGCTGCTGTTGCCGCCTGGAAGCTGAGCTGGGCTCCTGATTCTCCAGGCACCCCCCTCCACCCGTCACTGCTTCCAGGAAGACTTCCCTGGGTCTCCAGCCTCTCCCACCCGTCTCACCTCCTCCAGGAGACCTCTCCAGGGCCACAGCGCAAGTCTCCCACTGCTCCCTTCCCTGCCCTAGCAGAGCCGACAACCCAGGACAGGGTCCATTAGAGGAGGGGGCTGCTACTTTGGTGACTGTGAAGACAGACTTCACTGCACTTATTTCTCCTGGTTTTTCCTTCCAGTTTATTCATGTGGCTAAAATGTTCCCCACATCTGTTCAGGCTGAGGTGCTCCCCCTGGCCTGGCCTTATATCCACCCTGGCCCTATTGCAGTCTGAGCCCCCATCTAGGCTCCAGGCCAAGGACTAACTCCAGCTTGAACCCCAAACCAACCTCCAACATCCAGCCCCAGCCCTCACACTTGACTACAACTCTGGGCTGAACCCTGACACAGGGCTGAACCCTGATACTCAGGCTGGGACTCCATTTCTGCCCCAGGCTGAGCACTGGCCCCACCCCACTCGATGCCCCTCCCCTTTCCTGGACCAGACTCAGCATCTTCTCAGGAAAAGGAAGTAAGTGGACTCCTGACCCTCTGCCCTTCCTGTCTGGTGGTAACTTGTGCTGTCACCACACAACAATTTTGAGAACATGGTCTCCGTTACACCCCTTATTCCCCCATCACCTTGCTTTGACAGATGTCAAGGAGGCAGGGTTCACTGGAGTCCACTGGCCACAGAGGAGCCTGGGCTGGGTTCCAGTCCTGCCTGCCAACCTACTGTGGGCCCTGGGCAGCTCCTTCCTGACTCTGAGCCTCAGTCTCCCCATCTGTACCACAGATGCAGGACCTTCCCAGATTCCTAGGGCCACAGCAAAACTTGGAGATGGATTGTGGGTAAGGGTGTGCCAGATCCCCTGTGACTGGCACACAGTGTATTGTATGAGTGGAAGCCTGGTGGAGCTGATGTTGGCATGCAGAAAGGAAGGGAGAAGGGAATTTAGACTGGCAACAGGAAAAGACATGGACACTGGACCTAAAGGAGTGAGGGGAGTGGGGGTTGGTGAGGCTAGAGCATCAGGGAGGCCTCCCTGGAGGAGGTGAGAGTGGCAAGTAGGAGTAGAACATTGGGGAGGACTCTCTGAAGTAGGTGAGGAAGGGAGTAGGGCTGGAGCATCATGGAGGCCTCCTTGGAGGAGGTGGAATGGGATTAGAGCATCAGGGAGGCTTTGGGAACCAGATGGCTGCAGGAAGGAAGAAGCCAAGGCTAAAGGGAGCCCTACAAGCCTGGCCCACCCTGTAGGTGGCTCACCCTGCCGCCCCTCCCCCTCACTCTGTAGGCCCTTTTTCTCCCACCAGAATATAAACTCCACAGGTTAGGGCTCTTGTCTGCCTCGTCTCCATAAGATTACTGGCGTCAGCAGCAGTGCCTGGCACAGAGTAGCAGTAAATATTTTTTGAATGAATGAGTGGTTGCCATAGTGATCATTACAGTCCTGGCCCCATTAGACAGATGGAAAAGCAGAGAGGGGAGAGAAGACCCCAAGGAGCCTAAGCCCCAGCCCATGGCAGGGAATGAATGGCAGTGTGCGGAACTCCTGTCCTCTTGTCCACAGCAGTGACCGAGGGGACTGAGAGTCACCACAGGCAGAGGCCACAGGCTGCCCTAGCCCATCAAATTTGCATAAGATTTCCCTGAGGCTGTTACCCCAGCCACAGGCCATCCTCCTTCAACTCTCTTTCCCTCTTTTCTCAGATTGGGAAAGTAGGGCCCAGCAAGGGGCAGGGATGGGTCTGAGGTCACACAGCAGGTCAGGGCAGAGCCTTCCTGCTCCAGTTTGGGGCCCTGTTACCTGGTTGAGGACCCAGGCTCTGAAGCCAGGCTGCCAGGCTACGCTCCTTCCTGGCCATGTGCCCATGGGCAGGTGACTGCACTCTGCCTGGGTTTTCCCCATCTGCAGAATGAGGTTAACAGCAGTATCACCCGCCCGCGGGGCTGTGAAAAGGAGTGAACACCCTTCCCGGGCTCAGAACCAGCCCTGCCACTAACGAAGCCCCGTAAAACGGAGTTGTGCTGCTGTTGTTGTGATTGCCTGGGACACGCGGTGGCCCAGATGGATGCGCGGGCGGCACAAGACAGCTGTGAGGGCTGACGTCAGGCCCTCCACCCTCCCTCCCGCCTGGATCAAATTCAGGTGACTAAGCACGTCTGTGCAAGAGGCGCCCCGGGGAGGCCCCAGGTTCCTGCCTCGTGTCCAGGCGACAGGGCCGTGTGTCCGCGTGAGAGAGTACATGTAAGCAGGGCTGTAGGCTCGGGGTGACAGCGTGTGTGGGGGGTGGGGGGCGGGGGCGGCGGAACACACACAGGAGGGCATCTGCACGGAAACAAAAATCTATGGGTGTGGTCTATACTCGTGGATAAGTGTGTTCACGTGCATTGTGTGCCTTTAGGTCTTTGTGTACGTGTGCCCCAGAATGGGCGGTGGGGCCTGCGCCCCCGGGGGCCATAGGAACCTGATCCCACAGAGTCACGTTTGAACTTCCCACATGGTCAACAGTCTACCAGCCTGGGGCTGCCTGCTGGGCTGGGCTGTGTGTCTTGGGCAGGACCCACCCCTCTCTGGAGGCTCACCCAGGGGGTCTCTCAAGGCCCTCCCTAAGCTGAGGCCTCCGTGCACACTACGTAGAAACTGACTCAGCAGGTGGCTGGGAGCCACATGGGCAAATAGAAGGACAGACAGGCTGGCACCCAGGCCCAGGGCAGAGCAAGGACTCCTATGGGCATAGGGAGCCTCCCAGGGACCAGGCTGGTCCGCAGCCGAGAATGGCCAGGCTCAGGCCCTCCCTCACTGAAAACTGCCACCCCAGTCTGTCCTCCCAGCCTGTGGCTGTGCTGTCTGGACAAATCACTGAACTTCTTGGAGCCTCAGCTTGCTCATCTGTGAATTGCACAGATAGCCACCATCGTGCTGCCTCCCAGGGCTATGGGAGGAAATGCATGAGACTGTGAACGTTGAAGCGGATTGTGCCTGAGCGACGTGGAGCTGGGACAAGTCTGTGGCACAGCTACCGAGGGCGAGCCCTGATGTACATACAAAGCACAGCCCCATATCTGCCCCCGCTCCCAGGTGGCCTGGCGCATTACCCCCTCAGGCTTCTCCTCCCAGGCTATGTCCCTCATCCGCAGGTGTCTGGCTATTCCCAAGGGATGCAGACCCTGGCTCCAGACCCTGCTTGGCCAGGCCTCCCCCTCAGGATGTGCCTCATCACCTGGGTCCCTCGGAGGAGGCCCAGCGCAGGACAGAGCAGGGGTATCCTGCTCTCATCCACGCTGGTTCAAGCAGCCCCTCCTGGGATGACTTCAGGGACTAGTCAGGCCGCACCCTGAGTTCTGGAAGGCTGCTGAGAACCTCAGGACAAGGTTGAGCAGGGGACCAGCTATCATCTAGGCAAGACAAGCTGTGGCCCTGGCTGGCAGAGGGCAGGCCAGAAGGGAAAGCTGTAAGGAGGTGGTCCAGTCACCCGGGCCAGACACAGAAAGTGGCCTTGACATCACTGGGCTGCCTCACAGGAGCCATGTTTATGCTCCTGACAAGTGTCTGGATGGCCCTGACAACGGGTGGCCTCTGTGGCTCCCACCCCCACCCGGGATGACTCAGTCCCCTCGAGGGAGGCCCAGGAGTCTGGTGCCAAGTCATGCTCGAGGACGCCTGCTGTGATGACACACCCCGCCCCCCCACTCCCAGGGAGGTCCCAGGCACCGAGATGGGCTCTGTGCCTGATTCAGCACGGCAGCCCTCAGCACATCCTGAGCGCCCTTGGCTGATGGTCTCCAGGCCTCCCCCTCTCCCTCTGCCCCTCCGCATCCTCCATACCAGGTCTGCGCCTCCTCCCCTCCGTGTTCCCTGGCAGCTCGGTTCCAACGAGGCTCCAATTCAACTCAGCATTTCCCCGAGTCTGCTCTTCCTCCTCTGTCCCCATTGCTGAGACGAGTGCCCCCCCCCCCACCAGTTCTCCCAGCCCAGAAACCCAGGAGCCCTCCTTATCAGCCATCTTTTCCCTTTTGCCCATCCTTATCCCCCCTAATCCCACACTTACTCTCCACTCTGGCTGCAAGTCCCAAACTGCAGACTCTGTTCTGCTGCCAGGCCTTTGTCCAAGCTGTGCCTTCTGCCAGAACACACCTCCCTCTCCTTTGCCGCTGGAGGGCAGTTCAGACATCTCCTTCCTGATCTCCCCACTGCTGTGCTGGATGAGGTCACTGAGCCCAACTCCTTAAAAAGTCCAGACGCAGACCTCCACTTTCCTTCCCCCCTGTTTCCGCCACACAGGCCACCCGCCTCCAGGCTCACACCCCAACCCCACCACACCCCATCCTCCAGACCAGTTGCTAGAGGGAATATTCCTAACATGCAAATTTGGTCTCAGTTCTTCCAGACCTGGCCTTCCGGGATCTTGGAATCTGGAGGACAGAAGAGCAGGAGACCTAGACTCAGACTGGGGCTCACAGGCTAGGGAGCAGCCAGGGACACAGACTTCTGGGACGCAAACCCAGAGTCATTCATTCATGCAAGAAAAACTCATTGAGCACCTGCTGTATGTGCCCAGGCACTGTGCTAGGTGCCAGGAAATAAAGCAGCGAACCAAAAAGACCAAGTCCCTGCTCTGATGAAGTTTAATTTCTAGTGGGGCAAGAAGCAACAAACAAGAAAGCCAGGAATTAATAGACGGTATGTCAAACAGTACATGCTATGGAGAAGAAATACAATCGTGTCAGGGGAATCAAGAGTGAGGCACTGGGGGGTGCTATTTATACAGGGCAATCAGGAAAGGCCTTTCTGATGCAGGATTTGAGCAGAATCTGAAGGAAGCGAGGGAGCGAACAGTGTGGACATCTGGGGAGGGCATTTTAGGCACAGCAACCGCAAAGGCTGTGAGGTGAGACGGTGCTTGCGCTGTCTGAGGAACAGCAAGGAGGCCGATGTCACCAGAGTGGGGTGTCCACGTGTGAGAGCAAGTGGACCTGATGGCAAGCAGAGTTACACCTGGATGACAAGGCCCAGTCATTCACTGTGCCTGGCCTCAGGGATGGCTTCCTGGAGGAGGTGGCATTTAAGCTCTTTCATGATTGCTGAGTACGGGTTTCAGAGGAGAGGATAGAAGTTCACACTGTGCATGACAGAGAGCCACTTCCTGGCTGGGGCTCAGGGCTTGGCTTTGGGGGTCTTTTTGGACAGAGACCAGGAGGCCTCGAAAGCCAGAGGAAGGTTTTGAGTAGGGGAGTGACTCGATTTGGATGAGGTTTTAAAAAATGATCCCTCTGCCTTCTGTGGGGACTGCGGGTAAGAGGCCAAGGAAGGGGCAGGAGTCCCCAGAGTCTGTGGGCCTAGGACACGGTCTGGCACACAGTGGGTGCTCAGTCTGTATGCACTGAAGGAAGGAGTGAGGGCTGTGGGGGCAGCCAGTGCACCCTCAAGGACACAAGCTGTGTGCTCCTCCCACCCCCACCCCCCCCCCCCCGGCCCACTTGGCAGATATACAGCCCCATAGGAGCCCACCGAGGCACAGTCCTGTGACCCGGGACGCAGCCTTCTCTACACACCCCTGCACCCTCAAGATACACACAAACACACACACACACACACACCCCACTCCCGGAGCAAGCGCACGCCGATGTCCGCGTGACCCGCCCGCACACACCACTCCATCCTGTAATGCACACAGGCACGCTCCTGTGCCCACGTGACACACGCACACCCGCCTCCAAACACCACACACAGGTCCCTGTGCACGTGTGCACCCTCCGAGCCACCAGTTCTGTGCCTGTCGGGCCGCCGAAACCGCAGCATCCACCTCCGCCGCCCCTCTCCACCCCCGCCCCAACCAGGGAGGAGTGCGCAGCTAAAGCCACGCGCGTCGCATCTGTCCCATTCATCCCCCCGCCCCAGCTCCAGCACGAAGACTCGGAGGTGGGCAGTGTGGGAGAAGCGCTCCGCGCAGATCCACACGTGGGTTCACCTGTCTGGGCCCACTCCGCATAGACACGGCCTCCCACCAAGAGCTGGGGCGGGGGTAGTGCGCCAAGTATGGACGCGGTCCCGCAGACCAGAGCTGGGAAAGGGACGCAGACGGCGGGGCGCCCTCATAGATGCGGTCCCGGATGCCGGCGCAGACAGAAGCAGGCTCCGGGAGGCACCTCATAGACTGGGCCCCGCAGACCGAAGGGGGAGGATCCCCTCATGGACTAGTTCTCGGCTGTCCTCGTAGACGCAGACCATCCTTCTCGCCTGCAGGCTCCGAGCAGACGTTCAGGCGTTCGTCCCCTCCCGCTCCCCTGCCCCGGCCCCCTCCCAGCCGACCCCTACCTCGGCGCCCAGCGACAGTCTCCGCGGCCCTGAGGATGGTCAGGCTCGCTCCCGCGGCGCGCACCCCGCCCCGCCCGCCTATCCAGGGCCGAGATCACGGAGCTCAGACCGCCGGCCCCTGGGCTCCAAGCGGCGCTCGCTCCCCAGCCAGCCGCCGCGCTCGGCGCGCGCTCATTGGCCTGGCCGCGCGGCCCCCCTCCGGCACCGCCCAATCAGAGCCCAGGACTCCCGCCCGGCTCCTGGAAGGGAGGGGCCGCGGCGGGCGGTGGCTCTGGAGGGGTACCTCCCCCTGTGGCTGGACCGGCCTCGTCACGCCCCCATCGCCCCGCGGCAGGGTACCTGGGGTTCCCCGAAATCCCTCCAGGCCGCGGCCTGGGCCCCTAAGCTGGGCCTGGAGGGTACGGTTGCTTCCGCCCCAAAACCCTTTGTCCCCCAACCATCTCGGCCTGGCAGGGGCAAGGGCGCACCCCCTGCCCCCGGAGTGGGGGGCGGGGATGAGGCGCAGTGAGTACTAGGGGAGGGGCGAAGCGAGATCAGCAAAGAGATGGGGCCCGGGCCCAGGGCCAGGGAGGAAGGCCTTGAATGGTAGACTCAGGAGTTTAGCCTTCTGCTGCGTGGGGGGTAGGAGAAATGGGAAGCGGTTTTAACAGAATGCTGGGGTCATAGTCGGATTCTCATTTGGGGAAGGGCTCTGTGAGCAGGCAGCAGGAATGGCGAGCTGGGGCAGGACGTCTTGACCTTCGCGGTAGCCCACCTCTCCCCTGGCGAGCTCATCAACTCTTGGTTCAATTACATTCTACACTTGTGTATCTATCCTCTGGCACCTCACCCCACCACTTGTCCAAGACAGAGCCCCATATCACTCCCCCAAACCTGGCCTCTTATGTCCCTGTCTCAGTCTGGAGCCAGACACCTGGGGGGAGTCATAGCCTACCGCTTACCTGTTCCAACCAGTAGATCACCAAGTCCTGCCCATGCTGCTTCTTAAATATCCCTGGAATCCATCCACTTTTTTCTGCTTCTCTGCCCCTCCCTTGGCTCAGGTCACTATCTTCTTGCACCTGAATTGCTACAGCAGCCTCCTCATTGGCCTCCCAGCCCCGTGCAGCCTCATTGCCCTCCCGCAGGGCCCCCACCCTCTTGCTTTTCTCCACCTGGTGGCCAGAGTAATATTTTAGAAACACAAGTCCAACTGGTCAGCTCCTGCTTCGGAATCTTCCATGGCTCACCAGTGCCCTGAGAATAGATCTAATCAGGCCCTCCATGACCTCAGTCCTAATCACCTGCCTCACTCCTTTCAGGACTTGGTTCAATGCCCCTTCTGCCAGAAACACTCCCCTATGAGCTCACTGCCCAGCATGGGTTAGCAAGTCCTCTTAGGAACTTCCTTGAAGTGAGCATCTGTTTACCTGCCTGTTCCTCCTCTGGACTGGGAGCTGCTTGAGGGCAAGGACCATGCCTGATTCATCCAGCACAAAGCCTGACACGTTGCTTAAAAGATGTTTGTCGAATGAATAATTAATTGGATATGGCTATTAGGGGGTTGGATGTGTGTGGTCGGAGCTCAGGAAAGAGGGCTGGGCCAGTGAGACAGTTTTGGGAGCTGTCCGAAGGGACCCATAGTAGGGCCATGGGAAAGGCTGAGATAACTTTAGGGTAAATAAACAGGGGCTGAGGACAGAACACTTGCTTTTAGGGGGAAAAATTTCTGTACCAGGTAGGATCAGTTTTGACTTAGATAACAGAAATTCCATGTAAGAGCCTCAGGGAAGACAGTCCTGGGCTGGTATTGTAAGCAGATGGGGTAGGGGGTCCCCGAGGAAAAGAACCAGATGTAGCATTTTGACATAAGAGAAGCCATTTTTGGCCTAAGCCGTTTTTGTCATCTAAGCCTGGCCACAATGCTTGTCCTTGAACAGGTCTCAGTAATTAATGATCATAAGGGAACAAAAGAATGCAGGAAGAAACAGCTGTTATCAGGTGGAGAAATAACAATAGCAAAGATAATATAGCAGTTGTAAAGACTCCCAGTTCTCTTTGAGTACTTCAGATTAGCCTGAAGTACTTTCTTAAAAGAGCTGTTTTGCAGAATTTAAACCCCCTTCAACCACCAGATCAACTAGAACCTGAGGGATGATGTTGATCTTTTCTGACCCTTCTGTCAACCTTTGCCCCAATTCTATGATGTGTACACTGCCCAAGCCTCTTCACGAATATGCATGTACCCGTAGCTTAACACTTCCCCAATTTTGCCATTCGGGGAGACACTGCTTTGGGAAAGATCCCCAGTGTTCTCCTTACTTGCCTCAAGTAATAAGTGCCTCCTTCTCCCACTCTTTGGCTTGGTTGGGTCTTTTGGCTCAACACCCACCAGCAGGTGAACCCAGTTTTGGGGTAACAGTATGGCAGCTGTGCTCCACAAAGACCTCCCAGATGTGGCTCTTTCCACTCACTACTCCAGCCACTTCTGGATTTGACTCTTGTTCTCGTGATTCAGGATGGTGGCTAGAGCTCCAACCATCACATACACATTCCAGGCAGTGGGATGGAGACAAGGATGAAGAAGAAGAGAGCAAAGGATCTGCACCAGCTCTCTTTTAAGGAAAGTTCCCAGAAGGCGTCACATGACACTTCCACATACATCCGATTAGCTATAACTTAGTCACATGACCAGACCCAGAGGCAAGAGGAGGCTGGGAAAATGCAGCTTCCATTCTAGGCAGCCACATACCCAGCCAAGAACCTGGGGACAGCTAGCTGACTCCGCCATTGAAAGAGAGGATAGAGGCAGGGGCAGAGCACTATGGTGTGCCAGGCTCTGTGCTAGGTACTTTACGTATCTTATCTTACCCCAACCTGAGTAGAGGCTATTATTATCCCTGACTCACAGAGGAGGCTTGGAGAGTTAAGCAACTTGCCCAAGGACACACAGTGACAGAGCTGCAATCGAAAACTATCTTATCCCTACACCCCAGGCTGGCTGGAAAATCTGGAGAGGGTGGGTCCTAGGAGCTGCTGGAAGGAAATCTTTCAACAAAGGAGGGCTCACCCAACAGTGTCAGAGGCTGACAGGCCGAGCAGGATATGGGCTGAAGTGTCTGCTTGGATTTGGCAACAAGGATGCCACTGGTAACCTTGGCAAGGGCACCTAGAAGTGGGGGTAGAGGCTGGAGGCCAATTGTAGAGGGTGGGACCCAGAGGGAAGTGTAGACTGGTCTTTCTGGAATGGTGGTGGCAGTGAACGGAGAGCAGACAGAGCAGCAGGGAAATGTGGGCTGCGAGGAGGCAGAAGAGGAGCGGGAGAGAGGAGAGGCGGCCTCCAGGCTGGGTGAGGTGTGATTTCCAAGGAGGAATCCTCTGCTCACTCGGGAGGGAAGGGGACAGGAGGTGCACAGGCAGGTAGATCTGGAGAAGGATGGGAGGGAAGAAGAGGGAGTTCCTGTCTTGTAAAATCCGAGGGATGGCTCTTGGCGGGGAAGAGGGCAGGAGGCCAAGGGCCTGAGGGAGAGGGGAGGGGCTAGCTTGTGATGTTCAATATGGTAGCCACTAGCCAGCCACACCTGGCGAGTTAAATTCAAATGAATAAAATAAAAAATTCAGTTCCTTGGTTGCATGAGCCACATTTTAAATATTTAACGTCCACATGTGAATACTACATTGGACAACACAGTTAGAGAATGTTCCATCACTGGTGTTGGACAACACTGGTCTAGACGGAGCATGGTGATGGGGGTGCCCAGAGACCCTGCTTGGCCGGAGGGTCATGGCCACAGCAGGGTCCCTGGAGGATCCTTCCACACTGTCTCCAGTCAAGACCTCCCTCCCCTCTTTGGGATTCCATCCGATCTCCCAGCCCCTTCCTCACCCCTGCTTTCATGAGGCCACTCCTGGGGTCTCTGCTTGTCCCAGTGCCAGGCCTTTCAAAGCGGGGGGAGGGGCACGTGGAGGATTGGGAAGAGCTCCAATGATCGGGGCTGTGCCAGGACAGCGACCTGTGGATAGAGGAGAGCTGACGCCCAGCACTGCCTCTGCATAAGGGTCAGCTCACCACCTCCCACGGAGAGACCCAGAAGGATCTCAAAGATCGCTCAGCTTAGCCCCGTGTTTCACAGCTGCGGACACTGGGTTTCAGAGAGGGCTGGGAAGAAAGGGCAGAAGGCAGAGGTTTGAACTCATTCGCCAATCCTTTTATTATACTCCAGCCCTTGATTTCCCAGACCTTGTGTTCAGACAGAGCCGGGCAGGCCTCGGGAGCTGGGGCTGGCTCACAGGCAGAGAGCCCAGGATTCGGCTGAGGCTCCCACCCTGACCAGAGGTAGCTGAGTAAGGATTCATCACTAGAAGGGGCTGTCCTGACCTGACACGCTTGAGGAGAAGCACATCCCCACAGAGGCGGGGTGGCATGCACCATGAGTCTGTGCCTGGGGGTGTAGGTGTGTTCAGATGGTTGTGTTTGCAGGGCCCAAGCTGTTCAAACACACAGTGTGGATGGGAGGGGGGCTGTGCGTGCGGGTGAGTGTGCACGTAGGGGGGGAGTGCATGAGACACCGTGAGCACACCACACACCTGCTCAAGGCCCGCACCTGCCAGGGGATGCCGGCCCCAGCTAAGTCTGATACCTGATCAGGAGCGGTTCTAAAACTTAGGTCCTGAAAACGACCTGAAGGGTTTGCTATGCTTGCAGACCATGTGACCAGACGTGGAGTTTCTGGTTCAGGAGGTCTGGGGTGCACCCAGTTGCTGGCACTGCTTTTCTTTTTTTTTTTTTTTTTCCTTTGGCCTTGCAGCTTGTGAGATCCTAGTTCCCCGACCAGGGATTGAACCCAGGCCCCTTGGCAATGAAAGCGCAGAGTCCTAAACACTGGACTGCCGGGGAATTCCCAGGTGCCAGCGCTGTTGATAAGCATCCCAGGGAAATCTGGGGCCAGTAAGAAACAGGGTTCAAGCAGAGCTCCAACAGAACTTTCTGCGATGCTGGAAACGTTCCATGTGGTTCAATAGGGCAACCACAGCCATATGTGTGTATTCAGCAGTTGTAATGTGGCCATTTGAGGAACTGAAGTTTTAATTTTATTCAATCTTAATTAATTTAAATAGTCACTGATGGCTAGTGGCTGCCATATGGGAGAGCAGAGGTCTGGAGACATGAGGGAGTAGGATGGATGGACAAGGGCCCAGAGGGAGAAGCATAAAACCCCGGGCCAGGAGTGAGTGAGGCTGGGGTGAGGCTCCCTTGGGGGCTGCAGAGTTGGAGCCAGAGCCCAGAATTGTGCAGGTCTCTCCCAGAGTCCACCCTGAGCTTCCGGCAACCTGGTGTCTGCCTGGCTGAGAGGGTGGGGGCGCTCCTGGGGAGACCCCTCCGCCCTGGCTGAGACCCCACCAGGCTCCCCGCCTACTGTGTCCAGTAGGAGTGGGGGGCGGAGGTCAGGACGTCTTCATGTTCTCCTGCAGGACCAGGGTGGAGCTGGTGGCTGCAGGGTCGTGCTTCCCCTGTGTAAACATTGGGGGGATGGAAGTCATCCCCGGGGAAGCAGCTGGTTCCCGGCACAGACACGCAGGCCTGGGGCCTCTGAAGGGCTGACTCAGGGAGTTCTCTTACCGTCCCTGGCCCCATGTCCTCCGCGTACTTGAACTTCTTCTGCTTGTAGTAGTGCCTCCTGGGCAGGATGTGGAGCAGCAGCAGGTCACAGAGAACCGTCGCCTGAGGGCGGGGGCGGGGCGGAGAGCGCAGGGGATCTGGGGGCAGCGGCAGGACCCTCCACCCCCCCCCCCCCAGCCTCTGCTGACCGCGGGGGCCAGGCTGAGTCCTCTCCAGACCTCAGGTCCCGGTGGGGACGAGGCACTGCAGGCCCCATCCCACCTCTGTCCCGCCCCAGCTCTGGGCCCCAGTTTCCTCAGACATACTGTGTGTGGGTCTAGGGAGGTGGGGTGGGCTCAGTAATAGGGAACAATCTCGGTCAGGTCTGGGGTGGGAGACTTGTTGCTGAGGCGTGGAAGGGGAGGGCCTGACCCCAGCGCAGTGACCCCGTGTCCTCAGCACTTACCACCCCAAAGATGCCAATCCCAGAGCCAATGGTGGTCATGGTGGGGATGATGTCAAACTTGCCAGCCTGGTGGCAGGGCCCAGGGGAAAGAAGGGTTAACAGTCAGAAGGGTCTGGTGGAAAAGGCCTTCCTCAGGAGCCCTGAGACCAGGCCGGGGGCCAGGGGCCTTCCCCACCCCCCACTGGTAGCTGGTCCCACAGCCTGCTGCCCACGGCTCTGGCTCTGCATGGAGACCCAGCTGCTGGTCAGGAGCCCTGGGTTTGGACCTTGGCTCTGCCCTCCCTGGACACAGGGAGACAGTGAGGGAGGTGTGGTCACAGGCTGGAAAGCCCTGCCCTCAACAGCACCTGGGTCCCCTCTGTATCAGATATAGAAGTGCTGAATGAGGCCCAACCAACTTCCTGTCGCCTCTAACCACAGACACCCAACAAGCACCGGCAGGAACCGAGAATGTGTCTCTGGCTACCCCTCACACTGGACACTCACCTTGCCGTCCACGAGGATGTCAAAGCGAATCCCAAACACCTTGAAGAGGTGCCGGTAGTTGGTCCCATTCTCCACGAAGTGCCTGGCAAACCTTGGGGAAGGGGAAAGGTTGCAGGAGAGGGTGATGGTCTTGGGTCTTGGGTCCAGAGCTCCCAGAGCATCAGGGATACAGGAGCCCTTAGAGGTCCATGAGGACAGCCCCATGCCCCCCAACATTATATAGAAGGGGAATCGCAGGCCTCATTCCAGGAATACTGTATTCAACCGCTGCCCTAACTCCTGACGTCGGCAATTTCCCCAGCCCGTCCTGGCCAGGTGGGCCTCAAGGGAACCGAGAGCCAGGGGCAGGGCTCAAGCCTCTAAGCTCATGCTCCCTGCTTGGCCAATTCCAGGAGAGTGGGAGTTTCCTAGGATCCACTGCTCCCCTCCCGGGGACACTTGCTTGGCCTTAAGGGGTTCTGGGAGTAGAAAAGCCCGCAGGACCCCAAGGAAGGAGGCACTGGTGGGGGCCCGGCAGGCACCTGAAGTTGAAGCCTTGAGACAGGTTTTTCTCTTCATACAGCCCGTGGAACTCATAGACGGGTTTGCAGTGTCGCACATGCCAGTCCAGGTCACAGTGCCAGTCGATGGTGATGCCTACCACCCCGCCCTACCAGGGACACAGGCCCTCAAGATCCAGGGTTTAGGATCAAGAACTCCTGCCTTACAGCTGGTGCAGCTGTTTTCTGTTTGTTTGAGAAGAGACACTGAGAAGCTGCTTCAGGGTTGAGGTCCCGTCACCCTCTCTGGTCCTGCCTCCCACCCATCACATTCCAGCTTTCTGACAGTTTCTAGAATACACCAGGTTCTTCCTATCTCAGGGCCTTTGCACATGCAGTCACTCTCCCCCCGCCCGCCACCATTCCCCACAAGGCTGGTTCTTTCTCATCCTTTGGTCATTTCTCCTGGGAAGCCTTCCCTGACCACCACCCCCAGTCTAAAATATGCCCTTGTGATTCCCTCTGTGTTTTCTTCTAGAACACGTGTCACTTTGTAACCACACATTTATTTTGTGTGATTATTAACGCATCTCTTCCAAGACTGTCAGCTCCACAAGGGTGGAGCTGTCTGTCTCATTTGCACTGATTCCTGAGTCACAGCGCAGGAGGCAAGTAAATAGCTGTTGAATTAAAGAGGGAGTCTGTAAAGACATGGGCTGGGAAGAGAAAACCTGAGAAAGTGAAGCTCCTCTGGGCAAGGCAAGGATCAGGGATAGGTGGGCTGAGCAAGAGGAGAGCTGGGTGTGGAGCTGGGCAGCTAGGCGGGAGGCTAGATGCCTACAGACAATGGTGATGGGTGAGAAGTTCCTACTGGGGGTGGCAGGGAGATTTTTAGGAACAGGGGAAACTAACGTTCAGCTTTCTGGTCCTGTATGTTGCTACCGTGTAAACCCCCTCCAGGGGTTGGCAAACTGAGGCCTCAGGGCCAAATCTGTTTACACATTGCCTGTGGCTGCCTTTGCCCCATAGCAGCTGACCTGGGTAGCTGGAACAGAGACCATGTGACCTGTGGCCCATACTTATTCTCTGGCCCTTTAAAGTTTGCCACCCGTGTTCTCCATAAAGGGCACTGTGGGTGAGTTGTTTTGGTGTGTGATGTCACAGAGAGGGGCTGATTCCATCCCTGGATCCCACAGGAGTGTATGATAAGGATCACGAGGGAGCACGTACCTAGGATGCCTTGGGCCAGGTCACCCTGAAGTGCTGTCCCGTGCCCTCAAGACAATCCCGAGAGACTTGTACTATTATTGCTCCCACTTTACAGGTGCAAAAGCTCAGACACACTGAAGGTAAGAGACTTGTCTGAGCCAGGATCTCAACCCAGTCACACAGGTCTGTGCTCCTTATAAGGTTATCATTTCTCTGGGAATCCCATGTGACTGTGTGCATCTCAGCCTCCAGAATTCCCAGGAAACCTGGGCAGGCACAGGATTTCTCAGGGCCATGGGCCATGGGATTCAAGCTGCTTGTGTCTAATATTTAAAAAACAGTGGGCCCTCGGAAGACACCCAGGTGACATCTGCCTATGGCCATTCATTCTGGGCACCTCCTCTGTGCCAGGTCCATGCCAGGCCCTGCTGAGGACACAGGCCTGAACCACAGGGGCCCCCAGTATTAGAGGATAGATCTATATATATGCTCGGCCCACGCTAGGGACTGGGTGGGGTGCGGGGGTTAACTGGGCCTGAAAAGTCTTTTTTGGCCTGATGATCTGGGGGCCCAGCCCTCCCCACTCGCCTGGCACCATACCGTCTCGGCCAAGGCGCTAAAATTCTGGCCTGACTCTTGTACCACGTAGCCGAGCTTGAAAACTGGGCACAGTGGGTGCAGGGTCTTGTGATAGAGGCAGGTCTTCATGTAGGCGGCATCTACCTCCTCCACCAGGTTGCGCCTACAGGGGCAGAGGGCACTGATGGTGGCAGCATGCCAGCTGGGAGGGCACCCACCATGCCCAGGAGCTCTGGGGACCCCTCCCGGGCCCTAGAGATGCCCCTTCCCTAGCCCTTGGAGACTGAAGGCAGCCCACCCCGGGGGCCCAGCCCAAGCTTCTGCCTCCAGAAGGAAATCAGCATGAGTGCAGGGTGACAGAGGTGACAGGTTGAGACCAGCTGGAGCAGCCTCCGAGAGCCGCCTGCATGTCTGCCCGCTTTCCCCACAAACCTGGTGACCTTGAAGCGTGGAAAGCTGATGCTGTTCTTGATGAAGAGAGTGAAGTTCTCGGCCTCTCGGAGGAGGGCAGGGCTGGAGGAGACGGCACTCACTCACTGCCCCCTCCCCAGGAGTCCTTCGTGTGCCTACCAGAGCTGGGCTTGGTGTATGGGGCTGTGAGAGCCTATGGGATCTTCCTGAGTCATTGGAGGGGTGGGCATGCTGTAATGTGGACTCTCAGACCCCTTGAGCAGAGGCTGGGGCGTCTTTGGCCTGAGCTGCACAGATGGGGTGAGGGTGGGGTTGGAAGAAGGGGGGACAGAGCACAGATCCAGATGCCCCTCTAGTCTGGGCTGGGGACCCTGCTCCCAGCTCCCTGGAAGGACAGGGCATTACCATGGGATGTTGTCATCCACCTCCACGGGGCACCAGCCAAAGATCTCACACGTATGCACGATGTCGTTGAAGGCCACACACTTGCCTGTGCGGATGCCTGGAGCAAGGGTGCAACCCCTGGGTGTCCACCCCAAGCTGGGGGTGCAGAGGAGAACCCCCAGACCCCACTCCTAGGAGCCCCCATTGATGGGGTGCCCAAGAGCAGAAGCCTGGCTGGTTCTGGGACAGGGGAGGCCAAGGTCAAGGTGGCGGGAGGAGAGAGAGCAGGAAGGACTTCCTGGTGGAGGAAGCCTGGAGCTGACAGGCTGTGGAGGGGGACAGGGGGACAGGAGGAGGCCGACCTTACCTTGGGCCTTCCTTTCTGCCTTTCCCGGGGTGCAGCCACTATTATTCGTGCACGTGCCCCCTTCCGGGTTCTGGGGAAGGGGAGAGCTGCTGACCCCAGGCCCCCTGGGTAGGGTCCTAAGAAGATCCCCCCCACCGCATGGCCCTAGGGTGTGGGGCAGAGTCTCAGACCCCTTTGGAGTGACCCTTACTCACAGCCTCCTTCCCCCAGTCCCCCCCCCCCAGGGCCCTCTGGGCTCATGCCCAGCTGCCCCAGTGCTGCTGTCAGCCAGCAGGGGTAGGGGAGGGTGGGGCTTGGGGGCTGGGCAGGCACTGAGGCTCAGCATCCTGCTTGGCACACAGCTGGGAGGGAAGCCTCAGCAACTGCCAGTGGTGGGCCATTACTGTGTGTGAACTTATGCCTGAGATTCCACCACTGTGGTGCCGCAGGAAGCCTATCTGGCTTCCCCTCCAATGCCCAAGGGGACCTCCTCTTCTGTGTTATTTTTCACTGTGGGTCCAAGAAGGGGGGATGGGCAACAGTCCTCACCTCCGCACAGTGGCCTTTGGCCTGCCGGGGGGTCACGATAAAATTGGTCATGACCACAAAGGAGCTGTCCCCCTGGAAGTGAGAGGCCGGGGGAGGGGAGGGCAGGGCTCTGAGCTGGGAGAAGAGCCCCAGGAACCCAAGCACTGCCCTAGCAAGCCCCCAGAACCCACATGACACCCAGCAGCCTCCATAACCCATGACACCAGACCGGGGTGATGTTACGAGGCTGCTTCCACCCCCCCGTTCACAGGGAATCTGAGGCCCACAGAGAGAGAGGAGCTAGGCTGGTCCCACAGGGAGGTGGGACAGAGAGCCTAACCCAGCTCTGAGCCAGCAAGCCCTGTGGGCGGAAGGTGCACCCCCGAGTCTGCTCACCTGGGCCGGGAAGACGTAGTCAGCCACATCCCAGACCTGGGGGCCCAGGCTCGGGAGTTTCGTCACAGCCAGGCCCTTGAGTTTCACAGAAACGCTGCTGATGAGGCCACTCGAGGTCTGGTAGCCCTTCTCATAGACGAACACCCACCTGCAGGGGGATCAGGGGGGCAGAGGGGCCAGAGTTGGCCGGGGCCATTCAAGGATGGCATGAGGCTGTGGGCCACCGCCCCTTCCGGCACCAGCTGGACGTGTCAAGTCCTTTCCCTTCCCCTCCCCAGATGCGCCTCTGAGCCACTCTCCGTTCCTAAAGCTGCATCTTGGACTGGAGGCTGGAAATCCTCACCTGCTCCCCCTGCTGGCCTGCGCCTGGAGTTCCACCATTCTTTTCACTATGAAAATACTGTTATTGGTTGGCCAGGGAGCAGAGCCCCTGAAGGTCTCTTTCAGAGCCTTTTCCAAGAGTAGCATTCGTTGGAGGCCAAGCTGCTTGGACTCCAATCTTCATCCCTATCTCCTTCCTTCCTGAGTTCTTCCTGCTGAGAAAGAGCAGAGTATGATGATGGCCAAGAGCCTGGCCTTTGGTGCCCAAGAGTCTGGGCTTGAATTTCACAGGCTGTATGATCTGGGGGTAAACTAGTCTCTGTTTAGGGCAAGTCCCTCTCTGTTTCAGTTTCCTTGTAAAATGTAAACAGTAATAGTACCAATACTACTTATGTTGTGAGTTAATGCCTGTGAAAGCACCTGGAATGGAAACTGGCATGGGCTAAGCACTATATAGACATTAGCTACTATTATCTCAGCCATGCTGGGAGCTCTTGGGGAGGGGGACTGACTGGAAGGGAAACCAGAGGGGCAAGTGGCCCTTTGAAGGGCTCACAGCATCTGGCCCCAGATGAGGCCCTTGTGGGTGTGGGTCAGGCTGGAGGCTTCCCAGGTTTCTCAGGAAATTCTGGCCTTCCCCTCCCAGCATCTAGAACCCCTGTTCCTCTGGGTTCTCCACTTTCAATCTGGGAGGTTTAGTGGGGTCAACCTCCCTCCTAGGCCCACAGTGGGGGGCACATGATCAGGGTTTGCCAATCAATGTTCCATTGCCCTAGCAACAGCAATGGGTCTAAGGATGGGCTCACAACCCCGAGGAGTTTCAGCAGTGCGGCCAGAATTTTTCTGGGAATTACTGGGAAAGAGACATTCTCTCTGTTGGGTAGCTAAGCAAGGTGTGGTTAGTCATCTGTGTTACCTCACGGAGAGAGCAAGCCTGAGAATGAAGCCAACTTAGAGAAAAGCCAGGCCAGTAGATGGAGAGGGGCAGACTCCTGACAATGATGCTTGAGCACCTGGATCCTGCCATACCTGAAGCATGTTGAAAAGTCACTTCTGGACTTTTCAGTTATACAAGCTAATAAATTCTTTTCCTTTATTTAAGCCAGTTTGGGTTTGGTTTCCGTTGCTTACAAGTGAGAGTTCTGGATAATACTTCTCTCCAGGGTGTGGTCCCCTTCCTTCAGGAAAGAATCTTGGCGATTCATTGTAACTCTGTGTGTGTGTGTGTGTGTGTGTGTGTGTGTGTGTGTGTGTGTGTGTCCATGGTATCCATCAGAGTGTGTAGCTGTGTATCTCCAGGGCAAATCTGTGAGCACACTTGTGGCTGTGGCTGACTGTGGGGAGGTGTGTTTCTGCCCCTGTCACCCCTCACCCTACCTTTAGCCCACCCGTCCAAAGCAGAGCTCAGAGCCCCTCTTCTGTCCCTCAGAGCTCAGGACCCATGACAGAATTCTCCAGGCCTCCTATTCCCAGTCATCGCTAGCTCTCTGGGGGCTGTCTCCCTGCTCCAGGCTGCAGGAAGGCAGCCCACCAATGTCATCCTCTCCCCTCCTATAGTCTACTCCTCTCCTTCTCCAAGCCCCCTCGCCCCCCAAAGCCTGGTGCTGGGGCCCAGACAACCCCTCCCAAGCTTAAGCGTGGTCACTGCTGCCCCCTGCAGGTCTCAGATGGCAACAGGTGAGGCATGACAAAGGCTCCCGATCCTCAGTGTCCTGAGCCTGCCTGCTTCCCTCCAGCCCCATCAGGGAGGGTGGGGCATCACCTATCCCCCCACTCTCCTTAGGTTCCTTCCTCCAGGAAGGCCTCTGGCTCCACGCCCAAGTTTGAAGTTGCTGTTGAGGGGGATGATGGGGAGCTGCTCCGTATTCTGAACACCCTGCAGGAGAGAGAGGTCCCCGGCCTGCCTCTTGGGCGCCCCCCATCCCTGACATCCTAGTAGCAGCATTTCTCTCTTGCTCAAAACCACCTCCTCACCGTATAGATAGAAAAACTGAGGCCTGAGGGAGTGTCCCTCCCGAGTCAGAGGCAGACCCAGGCTCGAGGCTCCCCAGCCCAGGACCCCGGCCCCTCCACTGAGCAGCCTGGCATCAATGTGTCTGCCAGGAGCCACACGGAGGCTGGGCCCTGGGGCTGATGTAGCCATTCCAGGCTGTGTCCGTTCCCAGGGGCTGTCAGTCCTGTGGCCCAAATCTGACATCAATGACCTTGGTTCTGATAATACCAGGATGACCACGGCGCCAGGCCTGTCCCTCCAAAGCCATGCTCACCTTGACCTGGTCTTGTGGCCAACACCCCAGAAAGGCCACCAAGGGGGCCTGATGCCAAAGACACCGGCATCTTCAGAAGCCCCTCCCCTTCCAGAAATTCTCTTTCCCATTCTCTCCTCCTCATCCTCAGTAGTCTCTCTTCTTCAACAGCCCCTTGTGGAAGAGGTCACATGGTGGAGTGGCTGAGAGTGTGGCCTCTGGAGTCACAGAGGCCGAGGTTCACATACCAGCACCGCCACTCACCAGCTGTGTGGCTTCAGGCTGAAGACTAAACCTCTCTGAGCACTAGATGTCTCAGTAAAAGGAGGTGAAGGCACCTACCTCAAAGATGCTGATCGTTCAACAAATATTTACAAGCAAGGCCCTACCCCTCACTGAGCCGTGGGCTGGGCTCCAGGAAGAAAAAGAGTCTAGGTGATTGTTTGGAGGATGTTCCCATGAGTTCTTTTTAAGGAAATTAACACGGTGCTTGGCATGCAGCAAGCACATAATAAATAATCCTATTTATTTACGGTCTCTGGTCCTCCTTCACCAATTCCTCCTTAAATGTTGATCTGCCCCCATCCTCTGGCTTCCATTCTCAGCCCAGGCAGAACCCTCAAAGGCACACTTTGTCCCCGATTTTTTATCTCCACTTCTGCACTCTCCTCCGAGATTCAGTTCCACACATTCAGTCATTCAACAGATATTTATTTATCGGACCCCTATATGCACCAAGGAAAAACAAACCAAGATTCTGCACTCAAAGAACTTATATAGGGGCTTCCCTAGTGGTCCAGTGGTTAAGACTCCGCGCTCCCAATGCAGGGGGCCCAGGTTCGATCCCTGGTCAGGGAACTAGATCCCACATGCCAACGAAGATCCTGCATGCCGCAACTAAGACCCGGCGCAGCCAAATAAATAAACATTAAAAAAAAAAAGAACTTATATAGATGTTGACTCTCCAACCGTTTGGTGACACAGATTCCTCCCCCCTGCCCTGCCTACCCTCCCACCCCCCTCCCAGACATCTCATAGGTACCGCCAACTTAACTTGACCCTTTGGAAAACAGTCTGGAAGTTCCTCAGAAAGTTAAACATGGAATTACCATTTGACCCAGTAACTCCACTCCTAGAACCAAATACCCGAGAGAACTGAAAACATGTCCACACAGAAACTTATACACAAATGTTCACAACATTATTCACAAGCAAAAAGTGGAAACAACCCAAATGTCCAGCTAAGTGTGGAATTTCCATACAATGGAATATTATTCAACCATTAAAAGGACTGAAGAACTGAAACATGTTACAACCAACGTGGATGAACCTTGCAAACGTGGTGTTAAGTGAAAGAAGCCAGACACAAAAAGGCCACATATTGTATGATTTTATCTACATGAAATGTCCAGAAGAGGCAGAGTAAGGGGTAGGGAGGCACAACGGGGAGTGATTGCTAAGGCGTATGAGGTTCCTTTTGGAATAGTGCAAATGTTCTGGAATTAGATAGTGGTGATGGTTGCACAACTTGGTGATTATACTAAAAACCACCAACTTGTGTATTTTAAAAGGATGAATGTTATGACTTGTGAAATCCATCTCAAAACAAAAATTCAACTGGACCAAACTGAATGCCTCATCTTCCCACAGAACTTGCTCCTCTGGTGCCCTCATCCTGAAGGATGGCGCCATACTTACCCGAACCCCCAGGCTCACAGCCTGGACATGGCACCCTCCCTCTCATGCCCACATTCTTTGCATCCCTCCATCCTTCCCATCTCCCCTTGGCTTTCATCAAAGAACCCAGAGGGCTTCTTGTGGGGAGGCTGAGACACAAGAGGAGCTGGGGCAGATGCCGGGGCAGCTCTGGCGTGGGGCAGGGAGGACAGGTCGTGTGGCTGGTGATACAGGGTATAGCCTTGGGCCACATGCTATCGGGCAGAGCATCTTTGGAGAGAGGCAAGACCAGACTCCGGGCCCAGGAGGGACTGAGTTCGGAGCTGGGGCCCACACTGGGGCTCAGAGGTTAAGCAACATGCAGTCTGCAGACAAGTCAGGCTGATGATTTATGTCTTTAAGTGTTTTGACTGAATCACCAACCTCTAAAACCAAGAGATGTTCCTTTCACCCATAATTTCCAATTTCCCGCCGCTCTTGAGAAGTCAGGAACTCTGGCCATGCTGGGCACATGTCCTGATGCAGCAACGGTGGGCAGAAGCTGAGCTGTGGCCACCCCCAGTGTGGGGCCCGCTGGGATGATGACCTGTCTTCCATGTTCGCTGCTTCTGCCTTGGCCTCACCCTCTCCTCTCATCACTGCTGCCTCTTCACAGCTGTTCTGCCTCTGGCCTCCACCCCCTACCCCAGCACCTGCCTGCCCTGGGCCTTCCCCTGTTAGACACCCTTCCATGGCTCCCCACCACCTGCAGGAGAAAGCCCACGTCCCTCAGCTCAGCATTGAGAGGCCTGAGCCAGTGGCCCTGCTCACTCTTCCACCGCCTCTCCCTTGTCTCTATTCATGCTCCCTCAGCCTAGCCCTAGTGACTCTTTGGGTGTTCCTTCCCTGCCCCAGGACCTTTGATCACACTCTGCTTTCCAGCAGGAGTGGCTGGACCAAGGTGGGTACCCAACCAGGCTCCACCAGTCAGGACATTCCCTTTCCCTGGCCACAACGACTGGTTCTGGGATGGGCACATGACCCAACCACAGCCAATAAGAGCTGGACCTGGGACTTTGGCTGGAACTCTGGAGGAGAAGACACTTTTGTGCCCCAGGGCTGCTGGTGGCCATTTTTCCACTCTGAGGGCAGAGAGCCTGCCTGAGAATGAGGCCTCCACAGAGGAAAGCAGAGCCGAGAAGATCCTGGCTAGCTTCCTTGGAGAACCCAATGGGACCAACCTGAATTCCTCATCTTCCCATAGAATGTGCTCCTGCACCCTCATCAGGGAGGATCCAGCCAGGCCTGAAGCCCACATTGATTTTTCAGTTACACAAACCAGTTAATACCTTCATCCTTCCTTTTAAATCCATTTTGATTGGATTCCTGTCCCTAGGAACCAAGAAGTTCCAGCTAATTCATCCTCAGCTTCTCTCTCTCCCCCTGCCCACTCTGTACCCCACCTCTGTCCCAGGGAACCTGACACAGGCCTAGGCACAGAGAAGATGCTATGGAAGTGTCCCTGGATGTGTCTCTCCCAGCAATAATTTGTATCTCTCCTTATCTCTGATTGGTGCACTCCAAGATCAGAGGCATGTGATTTCATGAGCTCTGTGTAGGGGCGCACAGGAGGCCCAAGGGAAAGCCAAGAGCAGGACGGCCTGGACTAGAGACCCCAGGCCTTTGCTCAAGGCTGGTTCCACCACTGTGCCACCTCCTCCAGGAAGTCTTCCCAGGCTCCCCTCCCCAAGTGGCATCCATAAATCCCCTTGAGACCCCCCTGTGTGTGCAGCCAGAGCCCCCCAGGCAGGGACATATCCCAGCACACCTCTTGTATGGGCCTGCGAGGTCATGGATGACAGCCCACTGCCTGCACACCTCCAGCTACAGAGAGCTCATCACCTCCCAGGAGACAGCTCTAACGGCAAATTAACCGTCCCAATTTGAGATAAAAAGAGTGACATCTTAGCTCAGGCCGCCAGGGCCTCAGGTTTGCTCCCTTCACTTGCCCTCAACTTCCCGGAAGATTGTGACTGACAGAGAAAACAGCCTCAGTTTCCCTCCTCGGAGTCTGTTCGGGTTCTCAGCATCTCAGCTTCTCTGTCTCTGTCTCAGTAATTCCCTCTCCATATCTGAGCCTCAGGGCCTCTCTCTTCATCTGAGTGTTGTGTTCCAATGTCTGTCCCTCTGTCCAGTTCTGTCTCTGTGTCTGCCCACCCCCTATCTGGACTATCTCTCTGTCTCTGGGGTTGGGGTGTCTGGCTCTTCTACGCTCCCCTCTGTACCCCTGCAATGCCCACAGGACCAGAGAGTCTGACAGACAGTGGGGGCCTTGGGAAGGGGGGGTGGTAATTAAAGAAAGGCCATCCCTCCTCAGGAAAGGGCAAATTATTGAGCCTGCGGACAATGTCTTTGGAGGGGGTCCCCTAACCCCTGCTCCGTGGAACAGCTGGGAAACCGAGGTCTGAAATTGTAAGACCAAGTGCAGGCTGGGTTTGGTCAGCAGTTGCGGGCGCCTAGCTGAGCGGTCAGTGCAGCAGTGGGCAGTGGCCAGATGAGGGCACCAGAGACAGCAGGAGTGGCAGCCCCAGCTGGAGTCTGGGCGTTAGTGGGTGTTTCCAGGGACTCTGCCTTCCTCCCTCTGCTCTGTGACTTGGGCAGGTCAGTGCCCCTCTCTGAGCGCGTTTCCTTTCCAGGATATCAAGACCAACTTTGGAGTCACACAGCTGGATTCAAATCCTGGTTCAGCCTTTTTCTAGCTGTGAGAACCAGGCTAAATCATCCAGTGTCTCTGAGTCTCACCGACACTGAGGAGGCCACGTCCATTTGGAAACTGAGCGCACTGTCTTGGGAAAGAGGAAGGGAAGGAGGGAGGTCGTGAGGTCCCCATCACTGGAGGCATGTGTTCAGGACTGGATGGTGGCTTGGGGCATATGCTGCAGCTGGGGGTGGGGTGGGAGGACTGTCCCGTTCCCTCTGACAGTCTGTGACCAACACACAAAAGGAGGTCTGACGCCGCTCCCAGTGCTGATCCGAAAGCAGAAACAGGGAACCATAGGGGCCACGGTGAGGACAACATTCTCCCAGCCTCTTGGTGGGAGGGATGGGCTGAGCCTGGGTGGGCAAGCTCTCTCTTCCCTGGAGGGTCAGGAGTGTGGCTAATGGTGGAAACACATCGGGGCCCCATTAGAAGGGTTCTCAGAGCCCTTGTGAGGAGGGAAAGAAGAAGGCAGAGTCAAGGCTGGGGATCAGGAGGCCCCAGTTCTAACTGGGCCTGGATGCTGACTTGCTGTGTGACCTGGAAACCCCACTGCTCCCCGCTCTGGGTCTCTTTCCCTCACAAGCTCAATGACACCGCAGATATCAAATTGGTTTGTGAACAGTAAGGAGGCAGAGTCCGAAAGGTGTCGGAGGGCTGGGTCATGGCCCTGGCTCCACCCAACCAGCTCTGAGGCCTCGGGGGTGGGATGGATGGGGCAGAGGGTAGGTTGTTTTGGATGCCAGAGGCCCTGGGGGAACCAGGTGGTCACTGGCCTCCTGGTCAGCCCGCCCTAGTTTGGTCTCATAGCAAAAACGGGGACATGGATACCAGAGGGGCAGAGCTGCTGGGTGCCCCAGACCCCCCAGCGGGGGCTGAACCCCCTTCAGTGGCCTTGAGGCCTCCAGGACCCCCCTGTGGAGTCACTGTAAGTGGACGTAGTGTCCCTGACACGGGGGCGTCCAGCCCCAGGGGCACCCCCAGGAGCCACACCCGATAGGCTCGTGCCCAGACACACGAGGGCACGTGCAACCCACACAGAGCCCTGGGTACGACGCACACGCATCCACACACCACACACACGTGTAATCACATAAGCACCTACCCAGACAGCCAGACCAATCTCAGGAAGATGGCCTTTGCACGGGTCCCAGAACAGCAGCCCACAGGGGAGTCCCACCTACTTCTGCCCCTGCACCCCTGGGATGGTGGGACAGGTCCCCCGATGCCCAGAAAGGAGCTGTCATCCCCAGGACCAGAATGGACCTCCCACCTCTGCGTGACATGCCACCCTTAAGGCACCAGGTGTTCTGAATTTGAAGGTTTCTCTGCTCAGGTTCTGGAATAGACCAGGATGCCTTTACTTTAGGCAGGGCAGGTGAGAGCAGGGCCCGTCCCACTCTGGCCTGTAAAGTGGGGTGCGGCCTCCATCTCTCAGGAGCTGCGTGGCTTGGCTGGGAGGTCAGAGGTGGAAGGGCTCTGGCTGGGGCTGGCTGGGGCCTTGGCCTCTGACGCCTCCCACCCCTTGAGGGAACCGTTAGCAGTGAGTCAGTTCCTCAGAGCCCAGAGGCTTTGCCTCTTGTTCACCACATGACCGGAGGCAGGGCTGCCCCTCGTCCCAGTGTCCCCATCTAGGCGGCGGGTTAGCAGGCTTCTCTTCCTTCTGAATGGCACCAGAAGGGCTTGTCAGGAAGCATGACAGGCCATGGAGAGAAAGAGGGGCTCTTTGGGGTCATGGGAAGCATCGCAGAGCCTGGAGGACAGGCCCGGGTTGGGGGCTGGTGCAGGAGGGCAGCAGGGAGGGGGTCCAGACTCACCCAATGACGTAGACCAGAACCACGAGCTGGATCAGGCGGAAGACGACGCCCACCTTCTTGTTGCGCACAAGCACCATTCGGGGGGTGTCGTACTCAAAGAAGAAGGCGGCCAGCTCGTCCTGGAGCCGCCGCGCCATGGTGGCCCAGCTGGGGGCTGAGAACCGAGCCCCCTGCACGGCCTTGGCTCCCGGGGTGAGCCAGGCGTCAACACCCACGTCTACAGCGAAGCTCCTAGGGGTTTCCCAGCCCCTTAGGAAGAGCAGGGTGGGACAGGTGGTGCCAGAGGTCAGGAGTCAGAGGTCAGTTGTCAGCATTTGAGTTGGGAGGGAGAGTCCTTGGGTGGTCAGAGCCACTCTTGGCCCCTGGCAGGCAATGAACTGTGGACCAGCTGTGCCTGTGGACAAATAAATTCCCAAAGATAGATGGGGGCGGGGCCGGGGGAGCCACCCAGGCCCGGCCCCACTGCCCCTCCTGGCTCTGGCTGGGTCCTGCTGGGCCTCCGGAAACGGGAGCTGTTGGCAGGAAACCATGGGCCACCCGTCACAAGGCAACGATAAAGCTGTCAGCCCCCCACGAGCTTGGTAGAACAGAGCTGGGGGCTCAGGCCAGGGCCTGGGTGGAGTAGCCTCAGGCTGGAGCCCTCCCCAAACCAGGGACCCATCTCGTATCCAAACATCCTCCCCACCCTACCTTGGCCCCCAGGTGGAAAGCTCAGTCCCTGGGAGTCTACAGCCAGGAGGGCAGAGAGGAAGGAGGGCTGCTTCCGGTCCAGCTGCCTGACACTTCCTGAACCTGTGGCAGGACCCCCACCCCGCCCTTATAGACCACCTTCCATCCACCCATCCCTTTGGGTCTGAGCTTGGCCCGTGCCCAATCAACCTCAGTGTCGGGCTGGCATCTCCATCCCCCCACCTCTCTTGTCCTGGCTGCCCCTCCACTACCCTGAAACCAGCACAGGGTGCAGGAACCCAGACACGGCGAGGGTCGCGTCTGTTACACATCACTGTCGGGCTCCCAGAGCCCAGCAGGGAAAGCCTGACATCAGACTGCCTCAGTGAACACCCCTGGCTGTGCTGCTTGCTGCGGGGGCCTGGGTACCTTGCCTCACCTCCCTGAGCTTGCTTCCTCATCTGTGAAATGGGGCAATAATGGGACTTTCCTCATAGGTAGAGGCCAGGGAATGGGTCCTGACAACACTGAGGACAGAGAAATTGAGGCCGCTCCTGCAGCCCCTGCCCTCAACCCCAACCCAGGCCCTGAAAGCAGGGGTCCTGGGGGCTGGGCTGGGGCAGGTCCTGTGTTAACTCTCCGAGCATCAGAGCTGGAGGCTAACTCCCAACCTCCCTCTCATTTTGCAGGTGAGGAAACTAGAGCTCAGAGAGGAGAAATGAATTGCCCAAGCTCAACCTGCACGGTACAGGAAGCCCCCGCTTGAAGCAGGAAGGTCTCCCTGGCCCTCCCTCCACCCAGGCTGGGTGTCCTCGGGGCTCCCTGCCTCCGCCCGCCCCGTTCCAGGCTGCCCCACCCTGAAGGCTGATGGGAGTCTTCTTCCTGGCAGGCCTTTAGCTGGGAAATCACTCTGGGCAAGGAGCCAGGCCCTGGGGCTAGGAATCCCAGCCTCCTGTCTGAGTAGAGCTGCCTTCTAGACAGCAAGGGGCCCCCAAAGAGGGCCCCTCCAGCACCCCAGGCCAATCCCCCCATCAAACAGATCAGCCTCACCCAACACAGAGTTCCCGCCAATCTCAGGCTCAAGGGTCTGTCCGGTGATGCCGCCTTCAAGAGGGGCTGGTGAGTACCACGTCCTGGCTTTTCTAAGGAAAATCCAGAGATGCTGGGAGGCAGAGCGGAGGTAGCCACATCCCCTTGGCCTGGTCTTGACCCCAGACAAATGGGCCTGTCCTCTTCCCAGCTGACCTCATGGCCCTTGGAATAGCAGGCGCTGGACATGAACTGTTTGCAGTGGGGGTGGGGTGGTTGCTGACACTGTGTCTGAGCCATCTCTGTGCCCCCCTCCACCCACCCTTCTCAAGACAGCACATCACACTTGGGAGGGTGGCAGGCAGTAAATTGGGGGGGGGGGGGGAGGAAGGGGAGGGGGAAAGGAAGGAAGGAGGGAGGGAGGTGTGGAAGGAGGGAGGGAGGGGGGATGAAGGAAGGGAGGGAGAAAGGGAGGAAGGGAAGGAGGGAAGGAGGGAGGGAGGGAGGAAGGAGGGAAGGAAGTCAGGCAGTCCTTCTCCAGTCTGTGTCTGTGCCCTTCACTCCGTCACCATGTTCTCCTTCTCCCCCGCCTCCTCCTCCTCTTCCTCCTCCAAGGAGCTAGGCTTGCTGACAGACAGATGGACCAATGGACAGACAGACTTGCTTGGAGCACACACATGTGCTCCTGTTATAGCCTCGGTTCTGACCCTGACACTCAGAAAACAGGATGCCCCGGAGGACAGTCTCATTTGGGGATGTTATCATAACCAAAAATGTGCCCAAAACAAGAAGAAATAAAAGCAATTACATTTCTTTCCCCAAATACCTTTTCTTGTGAATCACTCTGCGAGAGTAAGACAGGCAGCTGATAGGGTCAATGTCCCTTTCACTGGTTCTAAAGTGCATCTTTCCATTGAGGCCTGTGCTTTCCTGCCCTTGGCCCCCACTTCAGCATCCCCAAGGACAGATATCCGTGTTCGTTCTAGGCATTTTGGGAAGTGAAGGAAACCTAGAATTCTGCAGGCTTTTCTTTACAGCAGCCCCGTGATGTAGGCTCAAGAATTGCCATTTTACAGATAAGGACACTGAGGCTCTGGAAGCTAAGGGCCTTGGCCAAGGTCACACAACGATTAGCTCCCATATCTGCTGGTGGCCGGGAAGGAAGCTCCCCAAAGTCTGAGATCTTGGCCCAGAGCCCACCCTAAGACTCCAGCCCTTCAGAGACGCCAGACCTGCCTTATAAGCCCAAAGGCCGGATGGCCTGAGCGGGTACTGGGCCGGGCCTTGTAGGGAGGCAAGGCAGTGCTGCCAAGCTTGGCCCCGGGATGGCCTCCCCTGCCTGGCTAAATTTAGCCACTCTGTGAGGGTGGAGGGGGCCTGTGTGCCTATCCTGGAGGCCAGCCCGGGCCCTCAAGGAGGTCGGCACAGGCTCCAGTGGGTCTCCTTGGCCACTCAGGGTCCCAAGGTTTCAGGGGCCACGCCTCTGCCCGGAGAGGAGGTCGGTCCAAGCTCCCACACCAGCTGGTCCGGCCTCAGTGTCCACACAGCCTCTCAGACGCTGGCTGGAACAGGGCCCTGGACTGGCCTAACTGGACAGTCTAGGGGAGGGCGGGGGAGGGCGGGCATCCATGGGGAGGCCACTACGGGGGTCCCCAGGCTGGCTTCTCCCCACTGCCCAGATCTTGCATGGCTTCTCTGGCCTCTTCGTCCCCTACTAAGGGCCTCGATCCGGCTGGAGCCCCTCTGCCCGAGTGTCCGAGGCATCACAACCCCCTGGTTCTCCTCCATGCTTTTGGGCCGTCTCCCCTTGGTCCTCAGCCTCTTCCTGCCCCTGGAATGTGGGGACTCTTTGGGGCTGGCCTGGGCCACTGCCCCACAAACACTGCGCACACACCTGGAGGCCCGCCCCCTGCCGACGCTGAAGCCGCTACACCTACAGCAGCCGCGTGCCCGCCACCTCCTCTGGCTCCCACCTCTTTTCTCTTTCTTCTAAATCAAACTGCACTAAGGTAAAATACACATGCAATAAAATGTACCCATTTTAGGCACACAGTCTGATGAGTCTTGACAAATGCATGGAACTCCCCTCCCCAATCCCTCACCCTTGAATGTTCCCTCCTGCCCCTTTGCTGTCAATCTTCCCCAACTCCCAGCCCCTGGCAATCACGGATTTGCTCTGTTGCTACAGCTTTGTTTTGCCTTTTCTAGAACTTCATGGAGGTGGAATCACTCAGTATGGGCTCTTTTTGGTTCTGGCTTCTTTTCCTCAGCAGCAGGGTTTTAAGCATCATGCATTCTGTTGCATATATGGGTACGTTGCTTTTTATTGCTGAGGCATATTCTGCTGTATGGACATGCCAGTTTGTTTATCCTTCCCCTGTTGATGGACATTTGGGCTGTTTTCAGTTTGGGGCTACAATAAATAAGCTGCTGTGGACACAGGTTCAGGTCTTTGTGTGGACACGTCTTCATTTTCTGTTTTTGCCCTTCCATTTCTCCCAGTGCAGCCCTAATGGGCATTCATCCCTCCTGGGAGGGGTGCAGTGTGGGGGGCCGTAGGAGCACAAAATCCTGGCCTCTGGAGGGGGCAGGGGGAGGCCATGGGCATCTTGGTCACTGCCATCCACGAGCCAGTGCGAAGCGTGCAGGGGCTTTCCCCGGAATTCCCTCTTGGGTCAGCGGCCGTGAGGTAGGAAACCTCTGTTTACCTTGGCCCATCGGGCTCCATGCTGTGGGCTGGACAAGGCCGGACTTGGGCAGGGCTGGGTGGGGATGGAGGCAAAGCAGGCCTGGCCACGTGCCCCAGAGGCTGCCAGGAGCGCTGGAGCTCGCCTGCCTCCTATGTAAGCCCTCCAGGCCCATCTTAGCGCCGCTCGCTGCCTGTCAGGATGAGGGCCAGCTTGATGGTCAGACTTTCAGAGGGCCTCAGGCTCTTTATCTGTAAGACGGAGCCCTACGCCCTGCCGGGCCCATCTTATGGAGCTGGTTGAGGACCCGGAGAGGAGGTAGATGAAAAGGCTTTGTGATCTGAGATGGACCTTGTTCAAGGGGGAATCCTTCTGCCCATCCCCGGCTCCTGCTGTGCGCTGTGTGTCACATCGTGTCTCCTAAATAAAGCCTGGGAGCTCCGAAGGGTGGGTCCTGCCTGTCTCCTCTGGTCACGGCCTGCTTCCTGGACGTGCCACCCTTGCATTACACGGGGCCCTGTGCTCAGAAGGGACCTGCACTTGGTGTATTGTTCTGCTGCCACTGTTAAGAAATTCTTAATTTTTGAACAAGAGGCTCCCCATTTTCATTTTGCACTGAGCCCCACAAATTATACAGTTGGTCCTGCCTCTGGCCCTGTGGGCAGGGCCTGAGTCCCCTTCCGAGGGCAGTGAGTTCTCCTTTCAGAGGAGGAAATGAGGGAGGCAGGGGAACACGGCTCTTCCCTTTCCAGAGCTCCCACTTTTGGAGGGCAGGGTCACCTGGGCGAGTCAGGAGTTAATGTCAAGCAGCCTCACAAGGCCCTGGGACAGTGTGAGCCCCAGGAAGCCTCGGGGAGGTGCATTCGAGCTGGGCTGGGAAGGACAAGAGATGGATGGTACCTCAGGGAGACGCAAGACCCCTGGAACAGCCAGGGCTGGGGGCCCCTCTGTGGGGAGCAAGTGACCCCTGATATTCAGGCTTCAGACCCAGCCCTGCCCCAGAGAGTGCCGTGCCCCTCCCAGCCTCATTTCCCTGTGAATCGTGTGTAAGGGGCTTTGATCACATGCACAAACTTTCAAGTGCTGTACACAGTGAGGAGAAGGCAGTCAGGCCTCTGCTACGGGGGCGTGGCTCCCCGCCCCCTGTCTGAGGATGAGATCTCCCTCCGGCTGGCTGGCGTCGTCGGAGCCCCAAACCTTCACTCACCGCTCCTGGGAGAGGGGGCACAGGTGGTGGGAGCCCCCAGGGAGACACCGAGGGGGCAGAGGGGGGGCCGCTCTCCAGGAAACACGCTGATGGCCCTTGTTGCCCCAGACACTCAACCTTTATTTCTCTACCAGACTGCACGTCAGCAGGTGGGTACAGGGCCCTGCTCCCTCCCCAGACCTCCCTTCCCCCAGCAGGAAAGATGCAGAGAATCTCTGGGGGCTCCAGGAAAGTCCCACCCGACTCTGATTCTCTCACTTTCGAGAGCGGGGAGGGCGGGAGTGTGGGCGGAGAAGCCACTGAACGTGGAGCCCATTTGTCTGCAAGGCAGGCCCAGGGGGCCTTTTGATTCTGGGACCAGGACAGGGATGTGGGTCTCGATTTACACATAAAATAATCACTTTGTACACTCTCCAGGAGGGGCGAGGACGCGCGGTCGTTTACTCACTGCTTCTTCTGCTCTTAGCTAATTTTCGCTCGAGGGGCAAAAGCTGAGTGAAGAGAACACTTGTGTCCCGCAAACGCTCTTTTCCCATCATCGGAAGTGAGCCACTTGCACGTTCGTCGTCACTCCGGCAGGGAGGGAGGGAGCGGACGTGCCCTTGGGTAGCTAACCATCCTTCGGGACGTCCTTTCGGCCCATGGGTGTGGGGACTCAGGATCACGCAGCCGTGCAGACCTCGACGTGGCCAGGCGCTGGGTCAGGGTGGCAAGGCTCAGTGGTCAGGGACCCGAGGATGGCTCGGGTCTCAGGTGCCAGGGACACAGAAGGTGAATCCGTCCTCCGCTTGGCAGAGCAGGCAACACCAAGACGGCGTGTGCTTTGTCGGCTTGGAACAGAGAAACCTGAGTCTGGGGGTGCGCGGAGCTGAGGCAGGCAGGCTGGCCATCTCCCAGGAAAGGGGGTCCTTGCTCCGCCCCCCTCCCCCGCTCCCGTGTCCCTCTCTCTGAGCCTTCCACCCCCTGCACACATAAACACAAACAGGCGCAAGCCCTTGGGAGCTGACTCCGTGGAAGCAGAGTGGAGGGGGCCGTCCGCCCTCGCTGTGCACAGTTGGGCCTGGCTGTCCCCCCTTCACCCCGGGCCAACCAGGCCCCAGCCCAGGCACTGAGGGAGAGGTCAGAGTGGCTCCCAGGAGAGCTCTGTCTATGCAGAGACGCAGGTCGCCAAGGAAATGCCCTGCCTCCAAGGAAGGGGAAGCGGGCTCCTGAGCGCACTTGTGGATCTGGGGAGGAGGGCTCTGCTGCCAGCTTCTGGGCAGGCCCCTCCCGGGCTGCAGCTCCTGGGCCAGAGCTTCAGGGATGAACTGCCCAGGAGAGCCCTAGAGACCTGAATTACAGAGCCCCCAGAGAGATGGGAGTGGGGACAGAGACCCCGGTACGGGCCTGGAGGTGGCCGCCCCGACCTCAGCAGGGCCCAGTGAGCAAGCAGGTGAGCGTGCAGGCAGGGGGGGTTCGGGGGGGCGAAGGCTTGGGCACCATCACTCTGAGGTACACACTGGAAACTCCACTCTGCTCCCGGCACTCACTTCTGGCCCTTTTCTTCTGGAAGAAAACCCGAGAGTGTGTTAAGATGTACGTATGAGAGCACACATCCAGACTGGTTCCTTCTGGCCCCTTCTGTCCTCCTCTTTCCCTGGGATAGCCCCACTCTCCCACGGTATCCCTCGGTCGGCCCCCAGCCCCGCTACACCCCCTGGATGTCCCTGGCGCTTCCATCACCCCACATATTCCATCACCTCCCTCAGAGCATCTGATGCACATTCTCCTCTTGGTTTCCAGTTTAGGGAACCACTACCTACCATCATGAGGTCCAGAAATCCTGGCCATCCTTTACTCCTCGCCCATCCCACATACCAGGCCTGCTATTTCACCATCTTCATCTCTCTTCCTCCGCTGCCCCCACCAGGACTCAAGGCCTCTCAACAACACCCTCCTGTCCCTGGCACCACGCTACAGACCTAGTCCATCACTCCCTTCAATGGCTCCCCAACTGCCATCAGAATAAACTCCAAACCTGCCTCATATCCTGAACCCTCCCAGATTGGTCCCCATTCAGTCTCTCCAGGCCTCCCCTCCCTTCAGCCTGGCCCACAGGCCTCCCCTCCCTTCAGCCTGGCCCACAGGCCTCCCCTCCCTTCAGCCTGGCCCGAAGGCCTCCCCTCCCTTCAGCCTGGCCCGCAGGCCTCCCCTCCCTTCAGCCTGGCCCGCAGGCCTCCCCTCCCTTCAGCCTGGCCCGCAGGCCTCCCCTCCCTTCAGCCTGGCCCACAGGCCTCCGCCTGACAGCTGCTCAGCCACACCTGGGCAGAGCCAGGTGGTGGGGTAAGAGGACCCTGCCCCCGACCTGCCGGGACTGACCCAGCATCCATAGTTCTTCCCAGGACATATCTCTCGTAAAGCATGGGGAAGCCACAAGCATCAGGCCTCAGCAAAACTTCCCTAAAAGGCCACCAGGCTGGCCTGGGAACGTAACAGGGTCCCCTGTCTCACCCCCGCCCTGTCTGCCTTTAGGAGGCCCGAGGGACTGCGGCTGCACAGGGCATAGCTGTCTGGGCTGCCAGCGGGCACACTCCACCCCACCTCTCAGATGTGGCCACAGATACCCAGCCTGTGTCCGTCCTGCGGGTCCCATGGCCGCTCCTGAGAGCAGAGCACCACCCTTACAAGCCGAGCTTCACCAGGACCATAGTCAACATCTCAGGTTAATGGTGGAGGTGGAGGCATCTTCCGGGACCAGCTCACCCTGGGCTGGGCCTCAGCGTCTCCCTCCCAAACCAGCTTAACAAGCCCCACCAGCCTCCCTGCCCTTAGTCTCGCCCCCATCTACCCTCCATGGTCACCCCAGTCCCTCCCATGCTTCCACCCTTCTATGGCTCCCTCTTCCCTGAGGATAATGTCCAGGGTCCTTACCTTGGTATCCGAGGCCCCTGCCACACTCTGGCCTCAGCCCTCTACCCTGCACTCCAAGCCCCAGCTCCACTAAAGAGGCCAAGTCTCGCGAGCCCAGCCTCTTCTCCACCAAGTTCAATCCTCCCCTTTCAAACCTCTGCCCAAACCCCACCTCTTCTAGAAACCACCCCCAACCGTGGCCCAGTAGGGGCTGCTCCCTCCCCAGTCCTTCCAACCTACCCGGTCCTGCTAGGGGCCTGCTCCCCTCCCCCACCCAAGCCAAATCCTCCATCATCCAGTAGCCAGCACTGGAACAGTGCCCAAGACATAGGCTTCTCCCATTGGCTGAGAAACGTTCTCACTTTTCAGCTTTCTCGAGAAGACACGGAACCTCTTGGCTAGGGAAAGCTCTTAAAGACGAAGCTGCCCACATCCCCCGGAGGATGTGGGGGACTTTGCAGGCGAGTTAGTGTGGTCAAGGTTGGCCGGCAGCCTTCCTGGTGGACCAGCCCTGTGCTCCAGCCAGAGCTGGGGCTCCTGCAGATGGAGTTTCAGATGACAGAGCCATTTCCCTGCCTTCACTGCCCCAGAAGCACCCAGAGGGTGGGCCCAAAAGAACCATGCAGGGGGCAGAATGCCTTGTCTGGCTTGGCTCCCCCTTCCCCCCCGGACCTGTGGACTCCAACAGACCTTGCTTTGACCGAGCAGCACCCACCTCTACCCTCGGCTGAGCCCCCTTCCTCCCCACCATGTGTCTGGTCACCCTCTGGACAGACCTGTAGTGGGCCAGTTTCTCCAGAGAGAGGAGGCCAACTTGTTTTGGCCTTTTTAGTAAGACAAAATATTGGCAGTGCCTGGGAGGGCTGGCCAGCATGGGAGATGGGGGCTGCCCTGGCCCCTGCGGAATGGCAGGCACATGATCTGTTTATGGGCCCCCACCCCGCCCCGGCACCCTCCCCTGGGCCTGGGATACATTCCTGCCAGAGGTGGCCCTCAAGGACCCAGCTGCTCCAGAGCAGGCCTCAGCCATCTCTGGGCCTAACCAGGGGCTCTCAACAGCAGCCTGGCCACAGACCTAGAGCCTTGGCTCAAACTCCCAGGAACAGGGACTTTCTCACCCCTGCCTCCTCCCTCTCTGGGCAGCTCGGGCAGTGAGAATGATGCTACCTCCCTGGCCCTTGGCAGGGTCAGAATCACCCACGCTCTGAGCCCCTGGCAGAGGCAGGCAGGTGGACACCGTGCCCCAGCCTGCTCCTCCGCTCACCGCCCCCCACCCCAACCCTGCCATCTGTCCTCCATTTCCGGGTTAAGGCAGACCCAGAGCTGTGAACTCAGAAACAGAGAACTGCCTGGGAGACTGTGCTGAGAACGCCTGCATAAAAACAGGCCCGGGGCTTCCCTGGTGGCGCAGTGGTTGAGAATGCGCCTGCCAATGCAGGGGACACGGGTTCGAGCCCTGGTCTGGGAAGATCCCGCATGCCGTGGAGCAACTAAGCCCGTGCGCCACAACTACTGAGCCTGCGCATCTGGAGCCTGTGCTCCGCAATGGGAGAGGCCGCGACAGTGAGAGGCCCGCGCACCACGATGAAGAGCGGCCCCCACTCGCCGCAACTGGAGAAAGCCCTCGCACAGAAACGAAGACCCAGCACAGCCAAAAATAAATAAATATTAAAAAAAACCAAAAACCAAAAAAACAGGCCCGGTTCAGAGAAGTCAGAGGCCAAGGCCCAGAGGAGGGCACAGCAGGCCTGGCTGTGCAGGGCTGGTAGCAAGCGAGGGGAGCGAAGCCGCGTGGCTCTGAGCAGTGCTCCCGCTGGCGGCCCAGTGAGCCCAGGGCCCCAACCCCTGCAGCCTGGAAGCAGGGGCGGGCGGGGAGGCGGGCTGGAGGCGAGCAGGGTGGGGAGGGTCTGGGGCCTCTCACTCACCATCCACATGCTTCCGGGACAGGTACTTGAGGGCCTCATCAAGCAGGACGACAGGCAGAGATATCTGGAGCACCACCACCCACTGGCGCCCGCTCAGTGGGGTCACTTGGAAGATAAGCTGGGGCAGGGTAGTTTTGGTTAAAGGAAGGAGTGCCCTGAGCCCCCCAGATCCACTGCTTCATACACCCAGGCTACAGTGGACTCTTCATGAGCACGTCTGAGATGCCTCTCAGGGTCCCACCTCCAGATCTGTGTCCCCCTTTTTCCTCTGCCTGAGGTGCCCTCCCCTGCCCTCACCCAGAGGACTAAATCCTTCTGTTCTGTTGGGGAGTGGGAGGGATTCTGCACTGGGAAAGGGCATCGGCTTTCCTCCTGCCCCAGCCTGGGGAGATTCCCCACCTCTTCTGTTCCCCAAGTCTGGGGGCAGGGTCCCAAAGTGGGGGACACATCTGGAGGACAGTGGCTGGCCAGGGTCCCCACACAGGCTGCAGTCACAGAGCACCATCAGACCTCCCCCATCACAGCCCCCAGGCAGTTTCCATCACGAACAGGCCCAGAAAGGCCTAGCATCAGAGGAGAATGAGGACCCTGTGATCCCAGGAGCCCGAGAAGGTGAGCAGGGCTGGGTGGAGACTCACGGGCAGGGGCGGCACAAGCAGGATGAGGAAGTGCAGGGCCATGGACATGGCCACAGCCGCCAGCAGCCAGGGGTTCAGCCAGGGTGGCATCCGCAGCAGTGACTGGTTCTCTGAGACGCTGCCAAGGGCACAGGGCGCTCACCTCAGGCCAGGATGCGGGCAGGCCCCGCCGTGGTCACCCACCCGCCCCCCCATGTGGGATGCAGCAGGTGGTCTGGGCCTCGGCATTGCCCTTTAAGGACAGGAGAGCTTTTGGGAGGCCAGTGCCGCCAGGAGGTAAATGTCGCTGCTGCCCACTCAGCCCCCAGGGGCCTATGCTGGGTCTTGGACGCCCTTTCGCTGCCCCTCAGACCCAATCCTGGCCCCTCTAATTCCTCAGACCTCCATCACGTCTCCCTTTGCCCCCTGGATCCCAATTTTGGCCCCCATTGGTTCTCAGAGCCCTCTTCTGGACCCTTCTGACCCCCAGACCCCAATCCTGGACCCCCTAAACCTCAGACCGCACTCCTGGACACCTCTGACCCCAATTCTGGGCACCACTGACCCTCAGCCCCCATCCCTCAACCCCCGCTCCAGGCCCCTCTGCCCAGCCCACCTGTTAAGGGCGTTGCACATCTCAATGGTCACCAGCACAGACAAGGCCATGGTCGTGGGGAAGCGTGACTCAAAGACCTCGCATTCAGTGCCGGCAAAGAGCGGGTTGTCCTCTGAGCACTTCAGGAAGTTCCTCTGAGGGCCCCCAGGTGGGGTGGGGTGGTGGCGGGGAGAACAGCGGTCAGGGGTGGGGCCAGGGCGTGGGAAGAGGGAAGCCTCACTCCGCCCTCACCCTCGGCTCACATCTGAGGACTCAAAACAGCCAGCGCTGCTGCGGGGAGGGTCCAGGGAGGGGTGCTCGCTCTCCCAGGATGGGGACAGAGGGGCTGCACTGGGCCAGGGAGAAGGGCAGACGGTTCTGGGGCAGGGGGGTGGTGGGACAGAGGGGGAGCAGCTGGCATTAGGCTGGGGATGGACGGCAGGGGGCTCTGGAATCAGGGGGTCGGGGGGGCCTGAGTATCCGAGGTACAGGAGTGCGGGCGGTGATTAACTGAGGCCACCGAGTAACATGAGTAAACGCACATGAAAACTGATCAGTAAAATTATACTTGAACAGAATTCACCTTTGGTGGGTAGAAGAGGAAGGTTACTGGGGCCCTAGTCATGATTATTAAATAGGATTCCATTCACACCTCCCTCCACTTCTGCTGCTGAAATCGAGCTCTACCAGACCTGCCCTTTGCTTATGACGTGGCCTAACCCATGGCCAGGTGCAGGCTTGCTGCATGGCTTCTTCATAATTAACAGCGAGCTCTTGGGGCTCAATAAGGGAAGTGGCCCTCGCCCCTGCAGCCCCAGGGGAGTTTTCTTCCTGCCCATAAACCTGGCTCACAGAACCTGCTGTAATAACATGCTGAACTGAGGACACGCGTGAGAACTTCCGTCTTGTTCTCTTCCGCACCACGGGGATAAGCATGAACGTTCATAACCGTTAAACAGCTCTGTTCTCCAACAATACAAATCTGGCCTCTGGAATCTCATCTGAACACAGTGATCCTTTAAGCTAAAAGTTCAGAAATGGGGGTGGGGCCACGTGCTGTGAAAATAACCCTCAAAGAGAAATCTGTAAAGTGACCAGCCGTCTGACTTCCTGTCCAGGAAATCCATCCCTCATTTCCCCCAGGGCAAAAATGCAGGTAAGGCGATTCTGTCAGCCAGAAGGGGCTGCTGGCACTTCCCTCTCTTGTGCAGGATGCAAAATTATAAACGACTATGGCTTGGCTAGATTTCTTATTTTAACAAAGAGATGGAGAGTCTTATTTAAATGAACAGTGGGAATTTCTCCAAACACCAAGCTCCAGTATTTGGGACAAGTGCACGTTTTTATTTGGCACTGATTACAGGGCAGAGAAAATGTCCTAAACTTTGAACCCACCCACTGACCAAGAGGACCAAATGCTCTTGCGAGTTGTGTCACCACTATCAGACCTTAATGGTAAGGACCTTGCACATGCATGTACCCACAAATGCAGTGCACACACCTCCCACTCGGGCATGTGTGTGTTTGCATCCCTATGCTCGTGCACGGGAAGAAAATACAAACAGGATCACATGGAGGTGTTTCAATAGACAAACACTCTGCCCAGTTCAGACCTCCTGGGTTTCAGCAGTGAGCACCGGCCACGCACGCATTGTGCCCAGGTCGTGGGTCACAGTGTGGCCTCCTACATTGTTTATTAGAAGGTGCTCAGGGCTGGAACTTCTCTGCCTCACAGATTCACGGTGAGCAGCCCCCGAGGGGTGGGGAGGCTGTTTCTTTGGGGGAAGCCACTGTTCTGCGTACTCCTTCCCTTTGCCTCCCTGGCTATTTCCTATTCACCTTCACCTGCAAGGCCCCCTCTGGGTTTCATTAACTTTACACTTACATAGCTCTTGCTATGTGCCAGGTGTTGGTCTAAGCACTTTGTAAGTACTGAATCATCTTAGCCCTATGAGGCAGGGTCTATTATCCATTATATATGGATGAAGAAACCAACAGAGAGGTTAAGTAGCCTGTCCAAAATCACACAGCTAGTGTGTGATGGAACCAGGGTGGGAACCTGGGCAGCCGGGATCCAGGATCCACTCTGCTGCTTTTATTCAGTGTTCCTCCAGGATCTGGGCACTTCTCCTGAAATTCCAGCACCTGGAGCTGAAAGTTCTATCTTAGGTCTAACTCTTGACCATATCTGAGTTCCACAGCCACCTGCCTTTTCTCTGCTGAAGCACTTCTCACCGTGAAATGTGACTGCCCATTTCCATGGCTCTCTCCCCCACCAGACTCGACACTCTTTGCAGAGCCTTTCCCGGCTCGGTCACTGCCATCGCCCTAGCAATTTGTGCCTGGCACAGAGTCAGTGCCTAATAGCTGTTTCTTGACCAAGTGGATAAATGAGAAATGGAATGACCTGAGGACAGTTGGGAAGGTGGCACCAAGGGGACTGGGGACTGACTGGTAGTGGGTATGGGATATGTATCTAGCATGACCCCAGGGTCATGGGTGACCTGCTTGGGTGACCAGGCAGGCAGTGGAACCGAGATGGGCATGGAGGAGGGGATTGTTTGGGGGAAGGTGACAGATTTTGACTTTGGACTTGGTGAGTGCACAAGGGCTGTGGGGCATCCCAGAGGAGGTATCCAGCTGGCTCTATGGGATTGGGCTCAGAAGAAAGGTCGATATGGGGGGAGGTCTCTGGAGATTTGGGATCCACAGCACAAAGGATGGCAACAGAGACAGGGCAGGAAGGAGGCAGCAGCAGGATGGTTGGCACATCCCCACTCTCCAGCTGCTGCCCCCACAGGAGCTACAGGAGCAGGTGCCTGAGGCTGGCCTGAGCCATCTGCCAAGGGCTGCAGACCACCAGCCTTTGGGACAAGGGTCTGGGCCCATGCTCTTCATTGCTGCCAGGAGGGAGAGCCCCATGTGCTTGAGGGCCGGTGGATGGAGGAAAGCATCTCCGGGCTGCCTCTACCTAGGTGTGAACCCCTGAAATAGCCCTCACGCTGCCCTCGGGGTGGGGAAGACTGTACTCCTCTGACACTCCCAAGAGTGGCCAGGAAGTCAGGGTCCCTCTCTTGAGCTCTTCTACCTACAGGAAAGTGGCAAAGTCAGGCACAGTCAGAGGAAGGAAATTCCACATCCCCGCCGCTCTCCCCTTTAAATGAGAAACCCACAACTGGCTTTGCCGGAATTGCCGCGAAGGTTCTTTCAAGCAAAGGAGATGCACTGGCTGCTCAGACAGAAGGACAGACTGACAAGACAGCAGCTGAGGTGGGGCTCCCTGCCTGCTTCCAGAGCTTTGCTGAGCTAAGCCCGGCCCGTGGTGTGCACCTGCCAGCCAGGTGACTTCAAGAGGTCAGTGGGTCCCTTCCCCGAGAAACACGTTGGTTATGAAAGTGGGGAGCCTGGCAGATTCCTTCCCTCCACTGTCGATTGCTCCAGTTTGACCCTCTGCCATTTAGGGGCTCCTACCTCTGAGCCCTCAATTGTTCGGGGAGTTTCCCAGTAAAGGTAAGACACTTCTGGGCAGTTAAGCCCCTTGGTCCCCCTGTAACTAAATGATTGGGGGAGGAGGTAGCCTCCTCTCCGGCTCGGGGGCTGTGCTGCCGTCTCTAGGCTTCCTGTGGCTTCTGAGCTCATCTCTTTAGGTGGTGGATGTCTATGCGGGGAGTTGGGGGGTGGGGAGGGACAGCCACTGGCACCCGTGGGGTTCTGGACTCCTTTCCCCTGGAACTCCAACAACAACTTGGGCTGTGAGTTCTACCTCCCAGATGCCCCCAACAGGCTCCCTGGCCATCCCTTGCTCACCAGCTGGTAGAAGGTGACCTGAGGTCCCTCGGCATCATACAGGAACCACCAGGTGGCAGCAGCCACTGTGGCCAGGCCAACGTACACTGTGGGGAGGGCAGGAGAAAACTGGCTATAGTGGACACCTCTGGTTTTCTGGCATCCGTTTCCCCTTCCTAATAATTTGCTGGATCTCTGTCAGGGAACCACTCTCTCCCTTTCTGAGCCATGTGGTTTGTACACTACTGCGGGAGTAATAGGACAAAAGGCTCTTTCTTCTGCTTTATTTGAGGTTGTAACGGGGCAAGTACGAGGGCTGGAGCTGCGGCAGCCATCCTGCCACCCCAAGGGGCACCTGCATGAGAATGGAGCTGAGGCAGAGCCAAAATATGCCAATGATACTGTCTGAGGGCTGGGTCCAGCCATGCTTGAGGCATGATCTAATCTCTTCAGTTACACGAGCCCACACAGTTTCGCTTGGCATAAGCCAGGCTGAGTCATACTGGTCTGTAGTTTGCAAGTGTAACTGATACAAGGGTCTTAGGAAGCTCCAGGAACCGCAATGAAGACTGGGGCTCCACTCACCTCCAACAGCCAGATATCGGAAGAAGAGCCAGCCACTGATGAGGGCCTCCCGAGGGTTCCGGGGCCGCTTCTCCATAATATCCAGGTCTGGTGGGTTGAATCCCAGGGCCGTGGCAGGTAGGCCATCCGTCACCAGGTTCACCCAGAGCAGCTGCACAGGGATCAGGGCTTCCGGCAGGCCCAGAATTGCCGTGACAAAGATGCTGGAACCAGAGTCATGGGCTCTAGCCCCCAGCAAATGGAGGGTCCAGCTCCTACTCTTACCCCAGGCCCGGGAGCTCCCGCACTGTCTCCACAGCAGCCCCGCCTCACACTGGGCCGCCCCTGCCCCCCCAGTCCCAGCTCTGGCGCCTGGACAGACCTGCCCTTTAGGCCTCTCCTCTTGAGGACACAAGTCCTCTTTAGGACACACACACACACACACACACACACACACACGTGGACAGTGCATGCCTGAAACATATACACATTTGTTCACAGATGTGTGCAACAACCTAGCACAGCTTACACAATCCACAAACACAAGCAAACACCTACATGCTTGCCCCGACGTGCAGAGATGCAGAATTCTTACATAGCCAGGCAAACATGTTCACCGTTCTCCACAGGGATCACTCACATGTGAACCTAAGTGTGTACACAATTACACACTAGCACAAATCCTCATGTGAAAAGATGAACAAGAACTCACATGCACACACGTACACACACCTCTCACTCAGGCACACACCCTATGTGCACACACACACACACACACACGCACGAACACATTACTGCCCAAAGGTGAGGCAAGTTCTCCCATCTTGCAGGACTCTGAAAGTGGGAAGAAGGTCACGGCTGGAGGGATGACAGGGGACTTTTCAGGCACCACCAGGGGCTGAGGTGCATCAGGGCCTCTGGAGAATGATGAGGCGTCCCCATCCCTCCCCACCGTGAGGTGGGACTCTGGAAGGCCCCAGCCTTCCAGGGCAGGGCACGGGGTCCCTCCATCCCTGCAGCCCCACCCCAGGAACAGGCATTTCCCCAGTCTTAGGGATGCAGAGCTGGTCCAGAGGGCTGGGAGGAGGGAACACAGGGCCTCACCAGACGACCTCGCCAACATTGGAGGAGATGAGGTAGCGGATGAATTGCTTCATGTTGCTGTAGATGGCCCGGCCCTCCTCCACTGCAGCCACAATGGAGGCAAAGTTGTCATCTGACAGTACCATCTCTGCCGCTGACTTGGCCACGGCTGTGCCGGAGCCCATGGCGATGCCGATCTCCGCTTTCTTCAGGGCTGGGGCATCATTCACCCCGTCTCCAGTCTGAGGGCCAGGTTAGGTGGGTTCATGCCTGAGAAACTTCCCTTCCACCTCCCTGACTCCCCTCAACTCAGCCTATCACCAAGTTTAGGGGATGTCCCCGAAGAAGCAGACAGCTGGACAGAACAAATGGTGAGGTCATGAGCCTAGAAACTGATCTGGGGATGAGGCTAAGGGGAAGGCAAGGAGTGCAGATAAGGACAAAATTGAGGAGAAGATCGAGTCAAAGATCAGAGAGGATGGTGAGGTGGGGACAGGGATGAGGGTGAGTCAATGCCGAGAGCAGGGATGAAATTCAGGTGGGATGTGGGGTAGAAGATGAAACTGAGGTTAAGGACAAAGTTAAGCTCAAGTCAGGAATGAGGTGAAGGTCATGGCCCAGGTCAAGAGTCAGTTAGGTGCTGTAGTCAAGGTGAAGGCTGGAGCCAAGGTGAAGGGCAGGGTCAAGAATGGACTCGTGTTCAAGATAAAAAAATTAGATTAAGGTAGAGGTCAAGTCAAGGCTATGGTCCATATCAGGAATGATGTCATGGTAGAAGTTGGAGTTGAGGTCAAGGTCAAGACTGAAGGCCAGATCAAAGTTGAGGTCAACATAAAGTATTGGATTGGGGGGGGGGGATCAATATCAGGGATCAGATCAGGGCCCAGGTCAAGACTGGAACCCATATCAGGGTTGAGCTCAGAATAAAGAATCAGTTTAAGATGTCAAGGTCAAGGTCAGGGACCAAGTCAGTGTGATGATCAAAATAAGGTCAAGAACAAGTTTACAGTTGTAGTCAAGTCAAGGCTGGTGCCCAGCTCATTATCCAGATCTAGGCTGAGCCACAGGTCAGGATTAAGGTCAAGGTAAAGGACTGGGTTAGGCTGGAAGTCAAGATTATAAACTGAGGCCAAGTCAGGGTTGGGTTGAGGTTAAGAATCAGATCAGTGTTGATGAAGAGGTCAACAATCAAGAATGAGACAGAACAAAAACTGGGTCCAAACCAAACGTCCATCCAGAGGTGAGTGGATAAAGAGACTGTGGATGGGACTTCCCTGGTGGTGCAGTGGATAAGACTCTGCACTCTCAATGCAGGGGGCCCGGGTTCAATCCCTGGTCAGGGAACTGGATCTCACATGCATGCTGCAACTAAGAGTTCGCATGCCACAACTAAGGAACCCTGGAGCCGCAACTAAGGAGGAGCCTGTGAGTCGCAACTAAGGAGCCCGCCTGCCGCGACTAAGACCCGGCGCAACCAAACAAAGAAGCAAATAAATAAATAATCTTTAAAAGAGACTGTGGTATATTCATGCAATGGAATGCCACCGAACAATAAAAAAGCAATCATGTAACTGATACCTGCAACAACATGGGTAAACTTCAAAGGAAAGAAGCCAGACACAAAAAAGCACATGCTGTATGATCCCACTCATATGAAAATCCAGGAGAGGCAAAACTAACCTATGATGCAAAAAAATGGGAAGGAGCATAAGGGAACTTCATGGGTTGATGGCAATGTTCCCTATCGCGTGTGGGGGAAAAGTGCACTGATGTCTGCAACTTACTTTGAAACACATTTAAGATAAGATGGATGAAGGATGGGTAGATGGATAGGTACGTGATAAAGCAAATATAACTATGTTATTTATAGAATATAGATAGTGGATATTTATAGGCATTCACTATAAAAATCATTTTGATTTCTCTTTGTGTTTGAAATTTATTGTAATAAAATGTTGGGAAAAATAAGAATGAAGCAGAGGCAGCAGTCGCCCGGGTTGCTCTTCCCAAGGCCTATGGCAAGTGCTTCACCACCACCCGCGCCACCTCCCCCAGGCTCCCGTCTAGTGGCCTCACCATGGCGGTGATCTCGTTGAAGGACTGCAGGTTCTCCACGATGCGGGACTTGTGGGCAGGCTCCACCCGGGCGAAGCAGCGGGCCGTGCGGCAGGCGTGGCGCTGCTGCTCGGGGCTGAGGTCATCAAATTCTCGGCCCGTGTAGGCCTTGCCCGCCACGTCCTCTGTGTCCTTGAAGATGCCAAGCCGGCGGCAGATGGCCACAGCCGTGCCTTTGTTGTCCCCCGTGATCATGACCACACGGATGCCCGCCTGGCGGCAGCGTGAGATGCAGGCAGCCACCTCGGGCCGCGGAGGGTCCAGCATGCCCACGCAGCCCACGAAAGTCAGGTCCGTCTGCAGGGAGGGGGCAGATGCGAGTGGGGCCTGGGCCCTTCCTCAGCCTGCCACCTGCCCAGCGCTGCAGGTGGACACATGGCTCCCAGCCCTGGGGCCCAGCACCCACCTCGTACTGCACAAACTTGCTGCAGTCATCTAGCTGCATGTCCTCCTTCCTCGGGGGCACATCCCGGGTGGCCAGAGCCAGGCAGCGCAGTGTGTCCAAGCCTGAGCCCCAGTCCCGGATCTTGGCCAGGATCTGCTCCCTGGAGGTGGTGTTCAGGGATACGGTGCGGCTCCCCACACGGACTGAGCTGCAGCGCTCTATCACACTCTCAGGTGCCCCCTGCCGCGTGGGGTAGGGGAGGAGACAAGTCTGTCAGTCAGGACCCCTTCCCTCCCTCCTGCTTAACTGAGGAAATTGAGGCCCAGATACTGGGAAAGGTCACCCAAGGGGACACAGAACAAGGCACAGACCAGAATCCATTCTTTGGAAGCTCAGAGAGGGAACCAATTAGGCCCCACTGTGAGAAAGCCCAGAGGGAAGGGGGCTCACACAGGGTGTGACACCGTGTGAAGCCACGCGGAGGCACCCTCCCCTCACCAGCCTGCAGCTGAGAAGGCCTGCTGCAGCATTTTGGGGGACGGGGTGGGAATGGCAGCCCTCCTGCAGGCCCTGCCTCCCTGCCAGCCTGCTGCTACCGGGATCCCAGTTCTGCGGGGTGCTCGGCAGCGGGACCAGGAACAGAGCCCTGCTGAGGGTGTGTGGGGTGTGGCTCTGAGAAGGTGGTCTTGGGGGTGCCGGGCTACTCAGCGGCCTTGGGGTCTCAACCCGGATCTCGCCCGAGGCCTGGGAAGAACCTCTGAATCCTCCATCAGTGCCTCCTCCCTCTCCTCAAAGGGCACTCCAAATGCTAGGTTTTTTCAGCAGCCCAAGCTCCCAATACAGAAGCTTGTCATTTCAAAAGACGTTAAACCCCCCGCTGCACATGAAGACGTGAACGGGGGTCTGGATGGGAGCTGGTTCCTTCCCTCCTTGGGACTCGGTTTCCAAAACACAAAGCACCGAAGTTGCACACCAACCACCTCAACATTTCCCATCAGAAGCAAAAGGGGTTCCAAGACCTTCCAGCCTGACCGGCTGTTCAGATGGGGAGCCCGAGGCCCACATGGGGGTACGGTGACCGCAAGGTCATGTGGCGAGGCAGTGCCTCTCAGCCCAGAGCTGGGACCACAGGGCAGGGCAGGCCTCAGCATCTGGCCCTGGCTTTATCTGCCCCACACGTGGATCCCACTCCCAGTTCCCCATGGCAGGCTGACCACCCTTGTTCTGGAGTCGTCGCTTTGACAGAGGGCCTCACGCCTCCCCCGGTCTCCCACCGCTGCAGGCTCTGGCTCTTCAGAGGCCCCAGGCTGGTCAGGCAGGCCCACCTTCACAAACATCTTGCTGCCCTGGGCCGCCAGGCCAGGGTGGGTGGGCGTGCAGTACACTGACATGGACTTCCGGTCTCGGGAGAACTCCAGGGTGAACTCCTTCCGCATCAGCTGCTTGATGACCTGCAGGACCCAGGTGGGTCAGGGCGTGAGGGGCAGAGCCAGCAACTCTGGCTGCTTCCTCGCCAGCTGCTCAGCCCCATGAAGAGCCTCTTGATCCCTGCACGATGTTGTCTACCCTCTTCTGACCCTGGCATTCAAGGCCTCTCTCCCCCTCTCCAGCCCCAGAAATGCCCCAAAGTTGCCATTTCCTGACCATGCTGTGTAACTCCCGACTCTGAGTCCTTGCCCACACTCAGCTTTTCCTCTCTTTTCCCCCTGGACCAGTCTTACTAGGGGTCTGAGGGCCCTCCTCCTCCCAGAAGCCTCCCACGACTTCATTCCCTCCCCTCCCTTCTCCAGATGCCCCAGAAGCCCCAGCCACGCGGCCTGTGGCCGAACCCCCAAGCTGCTCACCGCGTTGCAGGCCCCAGCTCGCTCCACCCGGGACAGGGCCTGCAGGTCTGTGTCAAAAACATTCATCTTCTCTACCAGGCAAGTCAGGGCCGTCTCCGTGGCCTCTCCCACCTTCTCATACATGCCCTTCGCCTAGCGGGGCCCAGGTACAGGGAGTGAGGGGCAGGGCGGCCCCCAGCCTCACCTCCCACTCGCTCCCTGCCCCCTGGAGCTCCCTTTGCCAGAGTTACCTGTAACCTCCTTTGCACCAGGCCTGTGGGCCCTTCCCAGCCCAGCTGACCTGGGAAGCATCTGGCACTGATGCTCACCTTCCCTTCTGACCCTCCCTCCTCCCCTGACATCAATGGCCATGCACCTTTCCTGTCCTCTGAATCGCTCTCTGCTCACACTTCTCCGCTTCCTTCACCAGATTCCTCTTTCTAAACCTGCTGTCTGGGCCCTGCTCCTTCCATCCCCCCCACCCCCACCGCTCCCTGAGGCCTCATATGCCCCTGGCCTCTCCCATCCTTCACGGGCTCATGGCGGCCAGGGCCCACCCAGCCCACTGCAACCTCTCTCCTGAGCTCCAAGCCCACATGTACAGCTGCTGCCTGTTGGACTTTGTTCCCTGGGGACCCTCAGGCTACCTCTCCCCATCCCTATTTTGCCACTCCCATGACAGTCCCAGCCAGGACAGCAACTACAGGCTACCCTGACCTCCTCCCTCTTTCACCTAACCAGTCACCAAGTCCCAATATCTGGGCTCCAAACTCTCTCTCCAACCCATGCCTCCTCCCCTCTCCCTGAAGCCCCAGCCAGGACTCAGCTGGCACCTCTCCGGCCTGGATGACCACAAGGGGCTCCTCGGCTCCGGTCTTGCCCAGTCTGTTCTGTCCTCCACACAGAAGCCTGGGTGATCTTCTGTGAATGCAGATCTGGCCATATCACTCTCCTGCTCCAAACCCTTTGGTGTCTGTCTACTGCCCTCAGCTGGGCATCAGACTGACTTGGCCAAGTGCCCCCGCCCCACCAGGCAGGAGTGGCCTCCCACATGCTCCAGCCACAGGGAAGAGCATTCAATGCCCGTTTCTGGGCTGTGCCTTCTGCTTTAAACACTTCTTAGTCTTGTCCCCCAAACCTCTTCCCCCAGGCACCCCTGGCCCTTCTGCCCTTTACATTACAGTCTCCCACAGCCCAAGAGCCCCGAGCAGGGTTCCAGAGCCAGTCTGAGGAAGAAGGAGGGGTGGCAGTGTGGAGTGGACAAGGATGGCAGTGGTCCTGGGGTGTGGCACTCCACAAGGGCAGGGACCTCCAATCCTGCGAGCTTTGATACTCTGGGAGAAAGGTCTGTTCTGAGCGCCTGGATACTAGGGAGGTCACGAAAGGGAGTAGGGGCCCACCTCGTTGTAGTCCAGCGCTGAGTCATTGCACAGGGAGCAGATGGTCGCCAGCTCCACCAGCCCGTCAAACTGCCCGCAGCACACAGGCCACTCCCCCAGCCGCCTGCGGAGCCAGAGCTGTCAGTACGGTGCCCTTGTCCCAGCCCCCGGGCAATGCCCAGCCTCTTGGCCCCCAAGAGGGCTCGCCAATGACAGCTCTCAGAGCTGTCCTACATAGCTCCGCCCACCAGGAAACCCCGCCCACCTGAGCCCCCTCGCCGAGCACTCACACTTCGCCCTCCGGGGCATACGTGGTGCCCGAGATGGTGAACTCGTGCAAACTGCAGGTACCCGCTTCGGCCTCGGCTACCACGAACATCTGGGGAGCACAGGGGCGTGCTCAGGCAGGCCCTCCTCCCTGGGCAGCCAGTCTGACTAAAGCCTGACCCCAGGGCGGTGTCCTGTGGGTCTCCAGAGGAGCCACCGGCCTTCCCTCCCCCAGGGTCTTGGAGGTGAAGTGTAAGAGTACTGCGTCCAGGCTGAGGCCGGGCCTCTCTGCCCTGCCCAGGTGTGTCCAGTTCGGGCTTGTCCTTTGCTCTAGACCCATGAGGGATTTATGGCAGATTCTTCAATGTTCTGGGGCAGCTGCCAGCTTGACAGGGCCCTGAGCTGGGACAGGAAGCCTGGGTCCTTGCCCATCTCACTATGTAACCGCTGGCGGAGCACCTAAGCCTCAGTTTCTCCACTGGTAATGGGGAGAAAGTGGGATCAGAGTGCAGCTGCCCCTCCTTGCCCTTCAAGGGAATGAGTTCCTGACCTCCAAGGGAGGAAACCTACATAGCATCCTGAGGCACAGACCCCTGTCCCCAGAGAGTGAGCTCCTGCCCACAGGGCCCAGCCCCTACCTGTGCCCCTGAGGGACAGGGGGCTCACCTCTCCCAGGGCAGCCCATGTCCTCATCTGTCAGCCAGCTCTGCCAGGGAGATAATTCTTGCTTCCTGGAAACTGCCTCACTGCACATTCCCAAGCCAATGGCCAGCCCAGCACCCAGCAGGTGCTCAATAAACATCCCTTCCGTTGCACTTTCCTCCCTGCCCCTGGGGACAGCCCTCCAGCCAGCAGAGCCTCTGAGAAGTCAAGTTTCTTAGCCCATCATCCAGTATGTAAGGCCCCTACGACTTCCCTATACTGTGTTTTTCAAATGTTTATTTCAGAATCCCTAGTAGGACTGTTCAAATGAAGTCCTACTAGGGATTCTAGCAGTTCAGGGGCTGCAGGGCAGTAAAGCGTGCTGGTGCCCCCAACCCCATGGCAGCCCCTAATGGGCTTCTGTGGGGGACTAAGGTCTCAGATATAGAGCCTGGGTTTCCCAGGCCCAGTGGGCAGATTATGGGAGCAGGGGTGGGAGAGGAGTGACTGGGGCACCTAGGGAGTGGGAAATCCGAAAGCTTCACTGTCATGTCACCCACTCCTCTACCCCAGGGGCCTGCTGGAGTCTCAGCCAGACTCCCTGAAGCATGTGGGCAGCAGCCCAGGATCTGGGATCAAGTGCCAGGGAATGAATAATTCCTGCCTGGGCCCTTCCCAGGTCACTGGAGCCGGCGTATCTGGTGATAGGCGTTGACCACAGAGAGTCACGGTGGTGAAGGATAGAACCTGGGTCCAGTCCCTGGTCCAGAAGATCCCACATGCCGCAGAGCAACCAAGCCTGTGTGCCACAACAACTGAGCCTGCACTCTAGAGCCTGCAAGCCACAATTACTGAGCCCTCGTGCCACAAATACTGAAGCCCACGCGCCTAGAGCCCATGCTGTCCAACAAGAGGAGCCACCGAAATGAGAAGCCCACGCAGCACAGCGAAGAGTGGCCCCTGCTCGCCACAACTAGAGAAAGCCCGCGCGCAGCAACGAAGACCCAACACAGCCAAAAATAAATAAATAAATAAATTTCTAAAAAAAAAAAGAAAAAGAAGAAAAAAACAAACCTGGGTCCAGGCCCAGCTTGGATCAGATGCCCAGGCTGTACTTGACCCTCCCCTGTGTCCTTTATGGTTACCTGGCAGGGTTTGCACACCCAAACTTCAGATGGGGAAACTGAGGTTCACAGATGGGCAGTGGCCTGCCAGGACCCTACAGAGTGACACATGGGTCCTAATGATGCATGTCCAGCCAGGCTTTGCTGCTCTGCCCCATGAGAACCTGGATCTGCTCCCCACCATGGGGCAGCACGCAGGTTCTCTCCTCCACCTCTGGCCAGAAAGGAGTCAGGGAGTGGCCCAGAGAGGGAGCCTAGCCTGCCAAGCATCACACAGCAATACCCAAGCTGGCTGCAGCCACTCACCCGGCAGACCGACATCTGATTGGTGGTGAGTGTGCCCGTCTTATCAGAGCAGATGACCGAGGTGCAGCCCAGGGTCTCCACAGAGGGCAGACTCCGCACGATGGCGTTCTTGCGGGCCATGCGCCGTGTGCCCAGTGCCAGGCATGTAGTGATGACAGCCGGGAGACCCTCAGGGATGGCGGCCACAGCCAGGGCCACAGCAATCTTGAAGTAGTAGACAGCACCTCGGAGCCAGGAGCCGCCGTGGGCCGGATCAGCAAAGTGACCAATGTTAATGACCCACACAGCCATGCAGATCACGGAGATGGCGCGGGACAGCTGCTGCCCAAACTCATCCAGCTTCTGCTGCAGGGGCGTCCGCTCTGGCGCCATGGCCGCCATCTGACTCCGGATCTTACCCAGCTCCGTGTGCAAGCCCGTGGCCACTGCCACACCCATCGCCTTGCCTGATGCAATGTTGGTGCCCTGGCCGAGGGAGGGATAAGGAAAGGGCTGGTTAGCACCCCAACTGGGGCGCAGAACCCCTGATCCCTTCAGGCTGGGGTTAGGGCTCTTATTCCCCTCCTTGGCTTTCTTTTTCTCCATACTTAGTGCTCCCAGAGGTATGCCACTATGTAGTCTCGAGTCATTACTGTCATCGCCGTGATAGTGTCAGCTCTATGAAAGCAGGGACTTGGTTCAGTGCCACATCCCCAGTGCCTAGCATGGGGGGCCTGGCACAGAGGAAGCACCAGCTGATACTGACAGTATGATCAACCAGCACAGCACAGCACCAACCCATCAAAATTCAGCTCATAAACGACCAATACAGCCACACAGGAGTGTGGCTAACCGTGATCTCAGGTAAACAGTCGGTAAATATTTACTGAAGAATCCAGAAAATTTGAGCTGAAGTCCATCCATTCCCAAGGCCCCAGTAAAATCCCCAAGCCCTGGTGCAAGTGCCGGCCAGCCTTGAGCCTCTGTGTCCTCTGCTGTAAAATGGTCCAACAGAGGCCCGAGACACAGCTGCTCTGCGGAGGCTCATAACTCGGTCCCCTTCAGACAGGTGCACTATGCTGAGGCTGGAGGGAAGGTGGGTTCTGGTGGCCTCAGCGTCCCTTCTGCCCTGAGCCATGCAGCTCCTGCCCCCCCTTACAGGACCCTCCGCTAAGGAAATGACCTGCAGTTAGCCAGGGCACCCTCCTTAGAAAGCTTCTAGTGACAGCTTCTAACGCCTGAACATGCCCTTTGGTGTCCCCTCCCCACCCAAGGCAGCTTGTCCAAAGCTTCCAGGCACCTAGGCAGGGTGCTCTCCTCAAGAAGAGCTGCGGGTGTATATCGCTTTCTCCATTTCTGTTCACTTCTGGGGAGACTTTAATAACTTAGTGCCCAGGGCCACTGCCAATTGGCCTGACACCTCCTTGTGGCCTCCGTGGGCAGCCTGTGAGCATCACTGGTTAAGTCCCTCTAAGGCCACAGGGGCTGATCCCTCCCACCAGAGCTGAACCCATCACTCTCCCTGAGACGAGCTGGGTGGCTTGGAATCTTGCCTTGGGGATCAGTTTTCCTATCTGAGAAATGGACTGTTCCTGATATCCTCCACCATTTTGGCAATGCTTCTCCCTCTAGAGGATTCTGGTGAGGCAAGAGAGGCTCTGCCTCTCTCCAGTTTAAGGCAGGATAAGCCTAGCAGGTAGGAGGAAAAGCTCTAGAATCAGGAGTCTGGGTCCACATCCCAGCTCTGTCACTCGCTGGCTGTGTGACTTGGAGCAACTTACTTAACCTCTCTGTGCCAGCTTCCTTGCTGGAAAATGCAGACAAGAGTACTTATTTCAAAGGCGCTGTGAGGATTAAATAAATTAATACAGGTAAAGGGCTTAGAACAGGGCCAAGCACACAGCCTTCAGTAAACACTGCTACTATTAGTACTATAAGTTTGTACGTATTCTTAATAACTGAGGAGGTTCTTTCCCACAGGGCTTTAGCTGATTAATCTAAATGTTATTATCTTTATCATCATCGTCCAGGCAAAGGCCCCAGGCATCCCAAGCACTTACAGAAAACAGCATGTTCTTCTTGTCCTGGTTCACAGCTCTGGGGTCGGGGATGGCATCCGTGTGCTTGGTCACAGACACAGATTCACCTGGATGCGGAATCAGAAATGAGAAGCCCCACGTGAAGGCACCTCTGTCCCCTGGCCTAGCCGCCCCCGGTCCCGGCCTCCAGGCCTCACCGGTCAGGATGGATTGATCCACTCTCAGCGTGGTGGACTTGATCTCGATGAGACGGAGGTCGGCGGGCACTTTGTCTCCCACTGTGGAGGGAGAATGGCTTGGCTGAGGGTGGCTTTCGGTGCCACCTCCCGGGAAAGCCAGGAGGGCTCCCAGGAACCAAGGCTGGGGCTGGGAGGCAGAGGCCTGAGCTGTCCCCTGGCCTACAGTCCCCTTATCTGTCTGATGGGGTTTTGGCCAAAGAGCTTTAGAGGAATCCAACAACTACCCCCTCTGCATATATAATCAGAGAGAGAAGGATGGGCTCATCCGCGTCACATAATGAAAGGAGAAGACCCCCAACGCACCTGCCACTTCCACGATGTCTCCGGGGACGATGTCCCGGGCGCGGATCCGCTGCACGCCCTTGCGGTCCGAGCGGATCACCTTGCCCATCTCAGGCTCATACTCCTTCAGGGCCTCAATGGCACTCTCAGCATTGCGTTCCTGCAGAGGCAGGAAGGCTGTCTGTCCCTGCTGGCCCCAGCAGGCCACCCCCTTGGAGTGACACCCTTAGGGCCCGGGATGGATCTGGAAGCAGAGGACCTGCAGGATTCCAGGACCAAATGGAGGTCACACCTAGCAGCTGGGAGACCCCGGGGCCCAGCCCCACCACCGAGCCTCCCACCTGCCACACGCCCACGATCGCATTGGCCACAAGGATCAGCATGATGACCAGGGGCTCCACGAAGGCAGTTGTGGTCTCCTCATCCTCCTCGAACCAGGCCAGGACCTGCCGGGATCAAAGCTGGTGAGTTTAGGCTATGCCGTGGGCCAGGGTCTGCTTGCCATTCCCTTTGTGTGCTGGGTCTCTGTCTGCTCCCGTTTTGGGGGAAATACCCCTGGGGAGCCCCGGACCTAGAGAGGTCTGCTCTCGGAAGGCCTTGGCTTAGGAAGTCCAGCCCCTGCAGGTAGTGACCACCAGAGCCCACGTCCCACCCCACCCACTTTCAGGGACGTGGGGCCGCTGTGCGACGGCCAGCAGGAGGCGTCGCCACCTGCCTGGCGGTGGTTCTCGGAGCAGGTGTGGTGCCCAGACCAGGAGCAGCAGCAGCGTCACCTGGGAACTTGTTAGAAATGCAAATTCTTGGCGTCCATCCCAGACCTCCCGAGTCAGAAACTCTGGGGTGGGGCCCAGCAGTCTGTGTTTTAGGCAGCCCAGGTGATCCTGCTGCAGGCTCAAGTTCACGGTTCACGGACCAGAGGACCATGATTCCAGCCAGAGCCCAGGCCTGGAGGCGCGAGACCTGGTTCAAGTCCGTTCCCACCTCTTGGCCCAAGTGGGTACTTGTCATCCTCTCCAGGCCTCAGTGTGTTCATCTGTTCCGTGGAGAGGGTACCAGAACGCTTTTGGCTCAGCTGTTTTGGGCACCTGCCTGGATAGACTTTTCTTTTTTAAGAGTCCTCCGTTTCCAAGGAACAGTGAGTGGCCAGGAGGGTCAGACACAGCTGGCTGGGCCCCTCCTGGCTGGGGGGTCCCGGAGCAGGAGTCACATGCACCCTCAGGGCTCCATTCCCTGCACGACCGTTGAGTCTCTGCTGCTCAGCCACTGGTGTTCCCCTTCCCCACCGCTCCACTCTGGCCCCATGGCCCTGCAGGTCCAGAAGGAGTCTGGGCAGGGCGGATGGGGGACAGCAACGGGGAGCAGCCTCCACGAGGAGGCTGCAGGAGGTTAAGGCCCGAAGTCTGTCTGAGGAGTCTGGAAGTCACAGAATGTGACTCATAGCCGGGGTGATTTCACCCCCCAGGGACATTTGGCAACATCTGTAGGCTTGATTGTTACAAGTGGGGAGTGCTACTGGCATCTGGTGGGCAGAGGCCAGGAATGCTGCTAAAAATTCTACAGTGCACAGGACAGCTCCCACCACAAAGAATGATCTGGTCCAAGAAGTCAGCAGGGCTGATGCTGAGAAACCCTGTGCTAAGGCAAGGAGGGGCGGGGTCAGGCCTGTGCTTTCGCAAGCTCACTCTGACAGCCAGGGGGCGGATGGGAGCAAGCTCGCTCTGACAGCCAGGGGGCGGATGGGAGCAAGCTCGCGCTGACAGCCAGGGGGCGGATGGGAGCAAGCTCGCTCTGACAGCCAGGGGACAGATGGGAGCCGGGAGTCCAGGGCGGGGGGGCTGCGAGGGTTTGGGCAAGGGCAGGGGCCAGGCAGGGGCCCAGGGAGGCCCACAGCTGAGAAGACAGCCCTGTGGCCCAGAGCCTGAGCCTCTGAGCACTGCCCTGCCCTGGTCCCCCTCCCGGGTTGCCCGATGCCATGAAACGGGGGCCCTACTTACGAAGGAGACCAGGGCCGCCAGCAGCAGGATGCGCACCAGGAGGTCCTCAAACTGCTCCAGCACCAGCTCCCATAGGGACTTCCCTGGGGACGGGAGCACCGCATGAGGCCTGGGCCCCTGACCGACTGACCTGCTTGCATGCAGAGCTGGGGCGGCCTCAGGACCACCTGGCCCACTCCCTCCCTACCATTTGAAGAGGGAGAGCCAGAGGCCCTGAGAGGCACAGATGGGCAATGCCGGGAGTGGGGGGAGGGTGGGATTGCTCAGCAAGGCCCCACCCAGCCGGGGGGTGGGGAGGACACAGCCTGACAGTGAATGGCCCACGATGTCGTCTGGTGACCTCATAGGCCGCCCTGGCCCAAGGCTCACCTTCCTCGGTCGGGAGCTCTGCAGGATCCAGGCAGCCACGGGAGCCATGGGGAGACAAGAAATGACTGGGTTATAGAGTGGAGTCTGAGCAGCCCCTCCCCATGTGCCCACCGGGACCTCCACGATGGACAGGACACATCACCCCAGTTCTCTGACATCACAGAACGGATGGTTTGAGCCCAGATGCTTCCACCCCTCACCCTCACCTCACTCTGGTTGAGGAAGGTCTGGCGTGGCCTGGCTCACCCTGGGACAAGATGGGAGCCAGAAGTGGCCTTCTAGACCCTCCCCCATTGCACAGAGGGGTAACCGAGGCCTGGAGAAGAGACGGGACCCCCGAGGTCACACAGGGAGTTGGTAGTTCTCACAGCTCCCTGCACTGCTCTTTCTCAGATGCCCACCTGGTCCTGTTCAATGTCCCCCACCCACGGCAGGGTAGCCCCTCCCTCAAATTGAGAACATCAGCTCAGGCCACCTCTGACACACCTGCTTCTCCAGGACCACAAGGACAAGGCCCACAGCACCGCTGTCCCTCTGAGCCCCACCCCATCCCAGGCTCCCCCTGAGCACGACCCCAGCAGCCAGCATCCCGGGCACTGAGAAACCCGCCGCAGTTCAGTTCCTAGAGGTTGAGTCTCAGCTTGTCCCCTCCCAGGCCCTCCGCTCCAGGCAAGCTCAGTGAGGACCCAGCCGGCATGCCCAGGCCCAGACCATAGAACATTTTGAAGAACCATGTTTCCAAACACCACCAGGACCTGCTGTCACTTTACAGGCTCCACTTTTATCTCCTGTTTCCCGAAGTACCTATGTTACAGGTGGAGCTGGCTGCCCCAGTACCTGAAGTCTTGGACTCTTCCCAACAGCCTAAAGGGGAGGCAGGTGGGAATTCCGACCCCGTTTCGCAGGTGCAAGAGCTGAGGTCCAGAGTGGATTCGTGGCTTGAACAAGGTCACACAGCCAGCAAGGGTATCTGTGGGTCTGTGGAAAGGGGCCCTGGACGGGCTTCTCCCTCCTCCTGCCGAGCTCGGGACCTGCCCACGGCTGTCTGAGGCCCCTCCCAGATCAAGCCTAACTGAGCCTTGCCTCCTCCTGTCTACCTCCCGGGCCCCCACCCCGGGTCGCTCGGGAGCTTGTTAGCATGCAGAATCCGAGCCCCACCCCAGGCTGGCTCTCCCTCTCTCCTCCTCCCTGACATGGGTCCTTGCCTCTGTTCACCTGCTTTCAGCTCGAGCACCTGCCAGCATTTTTTCCCATGGGCACCTCTCCCCTGACCATCTGTTTCGAAGGTCTGGGGTCTGCACCTGGCAGCTGAACCATGGGGGGTAATAAGCAGCCCACTGGGCTGCAGGAATCCAGGAGGAACACATGTAACCTAAAAATACACTTTCTAGCATTTTCTCCGAAGTCCTATTTTAGGCAATGGCTGACATTTTCCGTGGAAAATGTAATCTCCAGTGTCCTGCGTTGAGATTAAAATCAAACAGACTTTTTCCTTCTGATCTATTTAGCTGAGGCGAACAGGAAAGGCGGGGGGAGGGCCAGGCCTGGTTTCTGGGCCAATTCTCCAATGGAGCTGGGTCCTTTAGAGGTCATCTCAGCCATGCCCCAGCCTCATGGCGCACATCAGCCTGCTTCTGCCATGCTCGACCCAGGAGATTCCTCAACCCCTCACCTCTGCAGGTGTCTTCAGGGTTCCTGACCTAAGGGACAGTGTATCCGTAAGTCTCACCTGAATCCCTCCTGCTGTCTCCCTGACCCCTCCCTCTATCTGGCATGTAGCCCCTTGACCACCATATTCCTCAGGGCTTTTTTGCTGGGTAGGAGCGAGGCCTGGGGTTGGGAATCATGTTATGGGACACACATACCAGCTCTAGTCCCCCCTGCAAGCTGCCCTCTGCCTGCAGGTCTCACCAGTTCTCCTTTCTCTCCCCTTCCACCTGGATCTCCCCTTCTGCTGACCCACAGCTCGATCCAGAGTCCACTCTTGGTGGTGGTCATCATGCTGTTCCCCAAATACTTCTCATTCTCCCCACCTTGTGGGCACACAGTAGGACTGCACGTCCCAGCTTCCTGTGTGAGTTGCAAAAAGAAGGATGTATATTCGGGCTGGAATGTTGAACTGCTGGAGAAGGGCGCCGTCCAATGGAAATTTCTGTGATGATGGAAGGGTCCTATAGCCGCACTGTCTGATACAGTAGCCACCAGCCACATGTAGCTACTGAGCACTGGGAATGTAACTAGCGTGACTAAGTAGCTGCAATTTTTTTTTTTTTTTTTTTTTTTTTTTTTTTTTTTGCCACACCTTGTGGCTTGCAGGATCTTAGTTCTCTGACCAGGGATTGAACCCAGGCCCCCAGCAGCAGAAGCACGGAGTTCTAACCACTGGACCACCAGGGAATTCCCTACATTTTAAATTATACTTAATTTTTATTCATTTAAACTCGATCAGCCACACAAGGTTAGTGGCTGCCCTATTGGACAGCACAGTCTGGAGCTCTTTGACCCTCTGCTACATCAGCCAGCACCTGTGCAATGGTGTCTGCTTTGTGAACCTGAGTCACAGAGTCGGGAGACACTGAGCCCCCAGATGAGCTGCACTGAGGTACATATATACAGTGTGAGCAAGAAATGACCTGGATTGTTTCAAGCCACTGAGACCTGGGGGTTGTTACTGCAGCATAGCCTAGCCGATCCTGACCAATGCCCCCTTCTCCCCAGACCTGGCCTCTGCCGCAAGGCTCCCCTTTCACCCCCATCCGCTGCCCCTGGGGGAGGCTCAGCCAGCCATGAGGTCACCACAGATGCCCTGCCCATCCCTGAACGAGGGCCATCCCTGCTCATGTAATGCACATGCTTCCGGCCCTGCCTGAGTAGCTGGCTCCCCGTGGGGCCCCGAGCCTCATTTGGAAGACGGAGTACCCACCCCCACCCAGAAGGGCTGCTGTGAGGATCAGCATTAGTAGCATTAATATTAATAAGTCACATTTATTGAGCACCTACTATATACCGAGCAGTGTGCCAGGTGCTTTACCTACTTCATCTCGGGAGATAAACGGGAGGGCGTTGTGTGCCCAGCAGATGAGAAGGTGCTCCACAGACAGAATAATCACTTCCTCATGTGCATTACTCTCTTGTGATTCTCAAATAACCCGGAAAGGAGGATACAATTATCCTTCCCATTTTACAGAGTAGAAGTACAGAGAGGTTGAGTGACTAGTTCATGGCCACACAGCTGGGAAGTGGCAGGGAAGCGTTTTGAGCTCAAACCCCTGCTCTGGACCTCCTGCACTCACACCTAGGCTGTCCTGCCTTCCCACCCCAGTGGTCCCCCCGCCCGTCTCCCCCCAGCCAAGGTCACCTGAAAGAACGTAATATCCCATGTCCTGATTGTTGGGCTGGATGTCCTCATCCCATCAATCGGTTCATCCTTCCATTGTGGCCCTAGAGCCATCAGCCCAATCATCCCGGCCCAAAGGCTCTTCCTCACGAAACAGGTGGTGTTTTGGGGGTTACTAGGCCGTATCTGCTCAGGCCTGATCTGCTTCAAACTCCAATCCTGCCAAGACTCTGAACAACCCAGTTCTCCCCTCACATGAATTAGTTCCAGTGCCACGGTGGGGGATCCAGGGGCTAGGAGAGCACCTCCTCCCCTTCCCAGGCATCCCCGGAAGATGCTGGTTCCCCCTTGCTATCTCCAGGCTGCATGTGGTGGGGCTGAGCCAGTTCCCCTTGAAATGATGGCATTGGGCCCTCAGCAGCACCAGATGCCCCATTTGTTAAGTGAGAATGCCCTGGCCCTGCCCACCTCTTGGTGCCATCTGCCAGGCTGCATGGGCCAAGTCAGTAACAGGAGGTGCTGCCCCTCCCAGACCCCAGCTGGGCCAGCCTGGGGGCATATGAGCCCCCACTATTCTTGTCTGGACCTCTCACATGGTGGCTTCTCCTGGCCGAACCGTGCTCTGGGTCACTGTTGCCAGACTGAACCAGCCCACGTCCACAGATGCCCGATGCGGAGCTGGCCCGGAACGGCCTGGGATGTGATTAGAGAAACTCTGCAGCTTAGAGCAGAGAGCCTGGTCCAGAGGGCTGGGGTTCAAATCCTATACCTTGGTAGTTCTGTGGCCACAGGCAAGTCACTTTAACCCTGGCTGTGCCTCAGTTTCCCCATCTGGAAAATGGGGGTAATAATAGTAACTACCTCATAAGGTTGCTGTGAAGATGAAATGATGTAATATGTATGAAGAACTTAGACTAATGCACAGCACATGGTGAATGCTCAGTAAACATCAGCCATAACAACAGTTAAGAGGATGGAAGCTCCAGTGTCCCTAGCACCTGGGACAGCGCCTGGCACACAGTAGGTGCTCAATAAAACTCTGTGAATGAATGAATGACCCTGCCCTGCTCACAGACCTTCAGTGGCTCTCCTGGACCTACAGGATGAAGACTAACCTTAACAGGGCTTTCAAGGTCTTCCTGGATTTGCCCCAACCCACCCTTCCAGAATCACTCTCATATCTTAGACGTCTGTCCCTCCCTCTGCCAGCCAAGTGAGATGCCTCAGGATTGCTACTACATCCCCTGGTTTTGCGAAAGCTTTCCCCCTCCACGATTTTGTTTCGCCATTTTTTCTGTGCAGGGTACCTCCCCATTTCCTCATCTGAACCTCCAGGAAGGCGTCTCAGAAAAGCTCTGCTCTCAAGGGTCATCAATGTTGCCTTCTGCTTCCCGCCCCGGAGCACCCCCCAGGGCAGGCAGGGGCTGAGTCATCCCTGGGTCCACACAGAGCCTCACTGAATTGTTTATTCGGTTGCCCCATGGTTCAGCCCTGGACCCTGGGCCCACGGCCCAGAGCCCAGGAGAAGGGGGGTGCAGGGCCAGGGCTGCCCCCAGGCTCCACACACCACCTGCTCCCCTAATCCCCCCTCGACTCCTTCCTTCTCACAACACTGGAAACTGGTATTTCGGCTTCTAAGTGTTGGTTCCAGTTGGGAGAGGCGAGTGCTCACCAAGGTCTTCCTCAAAGGTAAATTTACAGAGCAATTAAATCCTCACTCACAAAGTCAGGGAGAGACCTTGGCTGGCAGACCCCACCCCGCCCACCTGGCCTGCCACCGTCTCCAGGCCCCACCCGGAGTGGACAACCTCTGCCCTGCTGCAGCCTTACTGGCTGACCAGGCCCAGACGCGAAGTGTTTGCTGGGCATCCTCGGTGCTGTGGGCAGACCCAGCCCCGCCTCAGGGAGCTCCTGGTGCAAGGGCTTGGGGTTCTGCAGGGGCAGGGCTGGTGCTGTTCCTGAGAGGGGGCACTAAGGCTGCCCAACAAGGGTGTGAGAAATGGGGTGAAACCTGAAATACCCGCCTCAGATCCGAGTCAGTTCACATCTGCAAGGCCCTTGGGGGATCTCAGGGGCCTGTCTCTGCCCTACTGACAACACTGGGGCCAAGGAAGCGGGTACCTGGGCTGAGGGCAGGAGATAAGGTCAGAGTGGAGACCCCACCGGCAGGAATCTAAATCCAGACTATCCCTCCCACCTGGCACCCCTGGAACTCTGGTACCCACTGTACAGATGGGCAGGCTGAGGTCCAGGAAGGCAGGCTCCAGCCCCTGTCACAGCTCCTCCCCCAGCTCCCCTAAACAGAGACACCGCCCCTCCCCCGCAGAGACTTCCTGGGACCTCGCCTGACTTCCACATCAGTGGGCTCTGGGGTGGGGGTGGCTTAGGTGTTGGCCCGCCCGCCTGGGGGGACACCCCCAACCCAGTCCTGCCTCCTGCCTAGGCTCACGTCCAGCAGGGGTGATAGGCAGCCCATCCACGGACATGAGGAGATCAGATGGCTCCTGATTATAGGAAAAAATGCCCAACATGACTGGCAAACAGAGAAATGCAAAGTAAGACTATGAGAGACCACTCTTCTATGAGATTGGCGTCCAATAACACACTGTGCTGGTGAGGTGGTAGGGAAATGGGCAGGTCAACTGGTGCAACTTTATGGAGAACAATTTAGCAACAGCAGTCAAAATTTAAAATACACATGCCCTTTGACCCAGCAATTCCCCCTCTAGGAATTTATCCTTTGGAGATATTCACAGTGTGTGAAATGACATGGGGACAAGGATGTGCCTTATAACGCATGTGTGATAACAGAGGCTTCGAACAACCCCAGAGCCCATCAAAAGCTCGGGTGAAGAAATGCTGGAACAGCCACATGATGAAACTCTGAGCGGCCACTAGGAAGCCCAAGGATGCTCCACGTGGAACCATCTGCAAGAGTGACTCTGTCACGTGGAAAGCCGGGGCGAAACAGCCCCCCAAATCCACTCCCTTTCATGTAAAAAAGATCATCGATCACAGACCCAGAGGTGTGTGTGCACAGAATATCTTGGGAAGGAGATTCCGGGGTGGCTGGGAGTGGGTGACTGGGGACAGGGCTGGGGAGAATTTACTATATACTTTTTGTACCTTTTGAATGTGGTACTGTGTGCACATTTTTATTCAAAAAAATAAGTTGAAGGGATGTAGAAAGGCCCCTCCAAGAAAGCTGAGTCCTGGGCACCTCTGGGGTCTGCAGAGAAAGGCGGCTCACAGGAGGCCAGGAGTCTCCCACTTACTGCCCTGTTGGGGCCTCAGAGGACATGGCTACTTGCTGGGGTTGGGACAGATGCGGGGGAGGGAGGTGCGACTCCCAGTACACTCACTGACTGAGGCCCCTCCCCCAGCTCTGAGGAGTGGGGAGGGAGGATCCCCAGCCCCTGCTTCCCCTCTTCCTGTGCTGGCAGAACTTGCGAACTTCAAGACTTAAGCAAGTGACTTCCTTGTGGTTTCCAGCCTAACGACCTTGCAGGTGCATAGACTCCTGGGGTGGGGGAGGACACTAGTCCCTGGGGTGTTCCCTCCACCTGCAGGTCCCGCCCCCTCCCCCCCACCCCCGTTTCTGGCCCAGAGCCAGGCCCAGCTCCTTCTGCCACAAGAAGGGATGGCTTGGTGTACGCAAACACTCACAAATGTCTGGCATGGGTCCTATCGTAGCCTCACTTATGATGAGCAAATAGAGGCACCGAGAGGCAAATCGGTTTATCCAGGATCGCACAGCTATGAAAGGGCAGAGCTAGGGCTCACAACCCTGTCAGCCTCACCCCAGAGGCTGCGTGGGTAGAGAACGCGGGACACCCGCACCTCCTCCTCAGGCCGGGGCTCGGCTGGGGGAGCACGAGGCAGGAAGGGGCAGCCGGCTCCCTTCTCCTCACCTGATGACTTCCAGAGCCCTGGAATGCTTCCCGAGGAAAAAGCCCTTGGGGGCCCCGCGGGGGCCCGGGGGCAAGGCTGTACTAGCTCCTGTCTAGCTGACCCCAGCTCCTAGCACAGGCCCCAACACCAGGGTCCCAGAGTCTGCAGAACCGATGACCCCCTTGAACAGACGGGGGAACCGAGGCCCAGAGAGGGGCAGGCAACCAGTACCAGCTCTACCACTTACTGTGTGACCTTGGGTAAGCTGTCTAACCTCCTGGTGCCTCAGTTACCTCCTCTGTAAAATGGGGATGACAACAGCTGTTTTCATCGAGTTGTTTTGGGGAAGGAATGAGACAAGAGGTGAAAAGTGCTATAAGACCAATGCCTGGCACGTAGAATCAATAGGTAGTCAGTGAACAGGAGCTTTCATTTTTACTACCATCGAAGCACAGAGGAACCAGAGGAGCCCAGGAATGGCCCCCCAACTTTTCCTACCACCCTCCCCAAAATGCACATCCACCTCTCTGGACCTACACACTGCACCAACATCCTTATTCATCACCCCACACAGATGCTCAGCCGCCAGAGCACCCCCAAATCCTCTCACCTAGACAAAACAACATGGGGGGAACTAGAGGCTCCCTCCTTCCCAGCCACCTTCCCCTCCTCATGAAGACATGGGGGGCCAGAAAGGAGAAGGGTGTTGGCCAGGGTAACGCAGGGCAACATCTGTGTGATTCTGGAGGCGGAACCAAGGGCTGGATCTCCAGCTTCCCTTGGGAATCAGGACTCCCAAGCTGGAGGCCACAGCAGCACAGAAGAGGCGGTGGAACCCCAGACCTGCTGCCCCGACCCCCAGCCCCACCCATGGGCTGGGGGACCAGCCCTGATGCCCTGCGCTCCTGCAGTGAGGACACCCTCCCTGCCAAGTCACTAGTAGGGGATATTAAATAATATTTATCTCCCTAGTTCCTCCCACAGCTCAACTAAATATAGCAACTAATTTTTTCGAAAAAGGATTTCTGCTCCAGAAAGATAATATTTATATAAGAGGTGGTTGTCATAAACCAATACAAAACCCAAAGCTCCCTTTCTGACAGCTCTTCGTAATTTTCAAGCCAGCCCTGAGCAGTGAGACACACAGGCCAGAGAACCTTCCTTCCGGCTGGCGGGGAACCCTGAAAGGGTGAGGCCCCAAGGGCGTCGGTCCAGGCTGCACTCTGGGGATCGAGGCGACATTTCTCTCTGGACCCCTAACACTCTGCCCCGTGCCCTGGGGGTGGGCCAAAGGGGTGGCAAATCCTGCCTGCAAGCGACCTGGGGAGGGACCTCTACATCTTCTACCATCTCTGGGTCATATCTGGACAGTACCGGCACTTGCCGTGCTTTTTGGCAGGTGGAGAATCCCACACTCCTTTGAACATGAGGAAGAACGATACCTTTCCCTCCCAAACAGCAACAGCATGAAGGCTCCCTCCTTGCCCAGAGATGGGCAGGCGTGGCTCCAGGTCACCCAGGAAGGAAAGGCCTCCCCAGGCAACTCCCTGAGTGAGGCCTTGAACCTGCCACCCCCAAGGAGGTGGGTCTCCCGCCTCAGCAGTTCAAAGACCCCACCGACTCCGCCAGCCACATCCGCCTGGGGGTGCAGAAAGAGGAAGGCCTGGGGGTGGGGTAACCAAGCCTGCCAGCTGACAAGCTGCACCTTCTGGGCGTTTTACTGAGCCCTCGTGGGAGACCCTCGGGGTCAGCTAGGAGGCTGGGCCTCAGAGTCCCCGGCTGGTCCCTCGCCGGCCGACCCCGATGTGTGCACCTGCACGACTCCGGCGGACTGCGGCGGCGCGGGGATGCAGCGCTGAGCGTCGATGGGGGTGGGTGAGGGCCTGCAGGAGTGGACTGGGACGCGGGTGGACGTGGGAAGCCCGGAAGGGCCGCACGGGTCCCTGCGCCCGGAGAGAGGAGAGCGGGGCAGGGGAGCCAGGCGTCCGGTCTCCGAACCCGGAACCCGCACCCCCCCTTCCCCTACGAAGGTACCGCGCAGCCCCGCCGGGAGCCCCAAGGGCATCTGCAGAGGTTTCCGGAGCCCTCGCTTCCTGCCTGCCCGCCCGCCCGCGGGGGCCGATGGCTGGGAGGGGAGAGGACCGCTCCGCAGCCGCGGTGCCGCGGCGGGGGTTGGGGGGGGGGCGCAATACGGAGACCGCGGCGCACGCGGCCCCGGCTGCCCCCGCGTGGCCCGCGCTCTCACCGTTAGGACCATAGCGCTCCCGCGCGCCGGTCACCTGCTCCGGGCTCAGGCCGCCCTCGGCAGTCACCGAGAAGCGGCGCAGCACGTCGGCGGCCGGGAGCAGGTGCGCCTCCTCCATGCCGCCCCCCCCGGCAGTCTGCGCCGTCGGCACAGTCGCGGTCGCCTCTCCGCGGGGATACTGCGCGGGGGGCTCGGGCCCCGACGGGCGCCGCGCGAGGCCAGGACCGCGCTGGAACCTTCCCCGACGGCAGTGGCGGCGGCGGCCCCTGCCCGCGCCAGGATGCTGCGCCCCGGGCTCCCTCCCAGGGGCGGGGCAGCCCGGGGCCCGCCCCCGCACTCACACCCCTTCCGGCCGCCCTCGGAGCCCTCCGCCCCGCCCCCGCAGGGCCCCGGGGCGCGGAGGCTGAGCTGCCTGCCCATTCCGCAGAAGGGGGAACTGAGGCCGCCCACGCGGAACGCGCTGAGCTTGGGGGAGCCGAGGGAGCGTGGTCCGGAAGGGCCTCGACCACTGTCCACAGGGCAGAGAACTGGGGAGGGCTGCTGAGCGCGTGTCTCTGAGTTGCCTTCTTTTGAGCCCTCTTGGGTCCTGGGAAGTTGCAAAACGGGGATGTCCATAGAGGGGCTTCCTACCCCCCTACTCGAATTTTGCAAAGTGTGACCCTGAGGTCTAGAGGGAACCCAAAAGCCTGTGAATAAGCAAGACTCCTCTGGAGATTACTTGATGTTTTCTTCTTTTGATGTTTATGCTTGCTTTATTGTTTCCCTAAAGTCGAGCGAAGAGCGGTTATTCCTCACACAATCAGAACCTCTAACAATGACCCAGGATATAAGAAAGTAAACCAGTCTTGCTACCTTACACTCACACCTTCACCCCAGCAGGAAACGTAACTGCCAGGTGGGATGAGGGTTCCCTGGAGAAGTCTGAGGGTGTGGGGTGGAGGCCTCTGACCAGGCCCCCAGGGAGAGTGACCCTGGCGCAGGGCAGGGGAGGGAAGAGGAACCCCTACTCCGGTGCCCCCTGAGCTCCAGTCTGTCCAGGGGTACCAGGAGGAGGGCTGCAGGTCAGGGAAGCAAACTGTGGGAAGGCAGAAACCACTCACCCCGCCAAAGGGAAGAGCAAAAAAGAGCAATCTGCTCGCGCCGCTCCAGCTTGAGAGACCCAGCCAGTCTCACCCACCCACCATCATACCCCTACCGGTGGCCTCTGCTGCCCAGAGCTCTGGGATCCACCTTGGTGGCCCAAGGTCAGAGATTCCAGGACTGAGCCCACTCAGCCGGCTGTTCAAACCCCAAACCCTACAGTGCCTCTGCAAACAGAAAGCCTTCCGGGAGACTGCAACTGCAGACACACAAGCCCCAGCTTCCAGCCTGGCCCCCCCTGCTGACCCCTACCCAGTGTCCCCCCAGTTCCTGATCTCTTCCTCCCAGGATGGGGCCATGGTCCTCCTCCTCTCTCTCCCCTTTGCCATTACTCCTTGAATATAGAGATATGGAGTGAGGACTAGCTGGCGGAACGGTCCAGTCCTTTGCTGCTTTTGACAGGTCACCCAGACCGACGCCAGGGGCATCAGCTGGGGCTCAGCCTACTGCCGTTGAGATAGGGGAATGCTGGTTTTCTGGCTGTGGCTTCTTGCAGCCCGACATTTTAGATCTCCAGTCCAATATTCCCTGTATTTCCACCCTCTCCCTTTCTTCCCCCACCCCTGTAGTCCACAAAGACAGCCCTACCTGCATCTCTAAGTTGCCAGGAAAAACGTTAGCCAGGGCTAGGCGGGGACAGAACCCTACAGCTTTCCACTAGAGACCTCTCTCCCAGAGACATGAAGCCCTAGTCACAAAAGCAACTGGAAATCCCTCTCCCTCCCCCACTTACACATCTTGGGGTCTGACTCCCGTTTGTCAGCCCCAGGGACGTTAACACTAAGCCTCTCCCACTCCACCCCACCCTCAGCTGTCAGTTGGTGTTTGCTCGAAGGTAGAGCCAGAAGGCCTGCCTGTTTGCTCTGGCAGCCTGGCCTATATTCCCTCTCTCCAGCCCACCCACCCCACCCCACCCTGCTTCCAAACCACCACAAGCAGGGCCAGCAGCTGCCAGCAACTATGGCCCCCACCTGGCAGGTTCACACATCTGTCAGCATGCCCACCTGCTTGGCTGCCCCCATGACAGCTTCTGGGCATCGCTCCAAGCTTCCACAGTCATTTCACACTCCAACTACTTGCCCAGTTGCTGTGTGCCCCCCCCCCCATTATGCCCTCTATCTGCACCTAGACATACAGCTGGTAGCCAGGGGGACATGGTCACAGGTATGCTGTCCAAAGGGCTGGTCTATCCTCCCCACCTTCCAGCTGCCAGGTACTGAGAGCTCTAGGCCTGGCACCCAGTCCCAGCTCTTTCTAAATCCCCCACAGGACAGATGATGGCAGAACTTACCACCTCTTTGGCAGGAGGCGTGCCTGCCAACCTCACCTGGGGGGGATGCAGAGCGGAGCACAGGGGAAAGGTAGGTCTTTGCCGGAAGGATTTGGACACATGAAGAAGAGGGTGTCACAGGCAGAAAAAACCACCTCAGTTGAAGGTGGGAAACCTCAGCCGTGTCCCAGAGACAGTGACTCAGTCGCTCAGCATGGCTGCATCATCAGGAGCTGAGCACAGGGTCAGGAGGGTAGATCAGAGAGGCAGGGCTGGGACACTGAGAACACTGATCGACCATTTAATGGCCTGGCTTCTTAAGCAATGAAGATGCGAGGTCACATTTGCTTTCTAGAATAGCTTCCCCCTGGAAGCTGGTATGGGGACGGGATTCAAGGGGAGAGGAGACGCTGAAAGGACCCCACAGTGGTAAAAAATGAGGAGGTGTAGACCAAGGCAGAGGGACCTGGTTGTGGATTAGGTTCAGGGATGAGAGGAAGTGAGGGGTGACAGCTGACTCCCGTGTTTCTGGTGGGTGAGGGGTTCAGCCCTGAGGTCGGGGAGGAGTGGGTTGAGGTGGGAGTGCATCTGGGGCCAAGTGGAGTGGGAGGGGCCTGGAGGACTCCACGTGGAGGCGGAAGAGGGTTTCTCTTGCAGCTCCCCTCTCCCTGCCCCACCTTATCGCCTATCGTCACTGCCCCCGCTCAGGCCCCACCTTCTCTCTCAAGCTCTCCAACAGCTTCCTTCCTGGCCTCCCTGCCTCCAGACTTACCTCTGTATATCAAGATTGCCTGCCTGAGCTGGTGATTTCATTACTTCATCCCTCTGCTCAAGACCCTTCCTTAGCTCCCCATTACCGGCAGGATAAAGTCCAGACTCTTCAACCCAGCAGTCACAGCCCTTTCTTTACCAGTCGGCTCCTACTCATATCCGAGCAAACCGGTCTCCTCAAGATTCTCCAAGCGGGCCTTGCACATTCTAGCTTCAGCCCTTTGTCCAGGCTGTTCCCCTGGCCTCAAGTGCTCTCCCAACTCCTCTCCCTAAAATGTCTCCCCACGAAACTCAGTTCCTTGGCTACCCCAACCCTGTGTTTTCATGCTCTTCCCTGCACGCTTCTGACCGACTTTGAATGAGGCCCCATAGATCAAGGCCTCTCTCCCCATTGCACACAGGGGGAAACTGAGGCCCAGGGAGAGGATGGGACTCAAACAGGGACATGGAGCCAGGGAGGCCAAGGCAGAGCTTCAGCTGGAACTCCCAGGCCAGGTGTCCTGTTCCTCCTCTGCTGATGGCTTTCCTAGGTGTTCAGCTGCTGGGATACCTCTGCTGGGCCAGGCTGGGGAGGTCTCCTCCGAGGCCAGGGAGTGAGCTTAGGACAGCCTGGCCAATGTGGGCTCCAACCTGAACCTGGGGGAGGGTCTTGAGCAATAGTTCAGGGGACAGGCGCTGGGCCAGAGTTTGGGAGGATTGGAGGCAGGAGGACAGGGCTCCCACCCTGTTGTTGTCCCAGCTTCCCCCCTCCCTGATTCCCGCCCTCCCTCCCTCCCTTCATCCCTCCCTTTCGAGTCCACTGTCTCAGCCTCACCCCACCCACTTGGACAGACCCCGTGAAGCGGGGGCAGGGAAGACTGGCCCCCAGCCGTACAGAGTGGGAGACCCTCCTGTCGGCTGACCCCCTAACCTCAAGTTCTTTTATTTCAGTCTTGGGGACCCCTGGGCAATTTCTGGATGCACCCCACCCCCCAGTCCTCCTGGGCCTAGGGCCCCTACTGACCTGGAGCCACCCTCCCACCCTGCACCTCCAGCCTCTCCCCGTGCCCTAGGATGGGGACCCCCACCCTCTCACCTCCCCTCAGTCCTGCCCCTCAGGGGTATCCAGCTTCCCTGGCCCACACTCATCCTCATCACTTCCAGCTGCCCATGTTGTCCCACTGGGGCCACATCTAGTTCCCTGTACACAGTAAGAAGTTTCTTGTCTCTGGATCTTTGCTCACTCTGTTCCCTCTGCCATCCTCTGGGGCTCGTTCCTGCTAGACCTTGAGGCCCGGAAGCCATGGCTCATCCCTGAGGCCAATAAGACTCCCATCACCCATATGATCCCATCAAGCCCCGCACCCTGGCGTTCACTGTCTGCCCTGCACCCCCGTCGGTAGTCACCCTTGAAGGCAGACTCACCTCAGTTCTCAGGAGGTGTCAGGGAGGGTGTTTGAATGACTGAGTTAAGGCAGGAAAACTCCGGAGCCTCTTCCTGGGAAGGGGGCACACCCGGCTTTCAGGGACCTGGGGAGGTGGGGCTTTGTCAGCAAGTGGGACAGAACAGGCACCCAGGGGCCTGCGGTCCTGGACACCCGGACCATTGCATTTTGGCCAGAGGGGGCTGGCCTCCTTTCCCTGCATCCACCTCTGTGGGACCGCCCTGCACAGCATCGGGGCCGGGGCCTTGGGTCAGGCTACTCACTCTTCAGCTCCTTGAGGCAACTTCCTGTCCTTGTCCCCTTATCTCCCTGGCCAGGCTGAGGAGAGGAAGTTGTCCTCTCCCTCCCAGTGGTGGACAGAGACACCCCCCTGGACCTCAGGAAGGGGGGAGCATATCACGTGAGGGTGCGCCTGCTTCTTGCAGGCCTGCCTTCTCTTGGTGCTGCTACTAGAGCCCTCTTCCTAAGCAGCCATGCTGCTACGCTCCTGCTCAAGTACCTTCCATGGCTCCCCATGGTCTCCCCAATTAACATCAACTCCTCAGCCCCTTAGACTTTAGTCACTTTGACCTGTCTTCTCCTTCCCTGCCTCTGCCCGTGCTATTACCTGTAGTAGGAAGCTAGTTCTTCTCATCTTTACCTGTCTAAACCCTCCTTGCTCTTTAAAGCCAGGCTCAAATGCTACCTTCTCCGAGAAGTCCTCTTTGACCCTTCGAGAGCCAGTGACCGTGTGCCTCCTGAGTGGCCCAGCTTTTGTGTGCTCCTCCCTATTTGCCTGAATTTTCATCAGCAGCATCCAGGCTGTGCATCCCTCCAGGACAGGAGCTGCACCTGAATCATCACAAGGTCTCTACAGGACGGCCCAGTGCATGAAGGTCATTATAAAGTTGCCCTCTAGACTGGGGATCTCCTGAGGCTGAAACTGTGTCTATAACACTCATCATTGCCTCTCAGTGCCTGGCATCTGGTCTGGCACTTACTAGACTCTCAAAGATACTGGTTAAATGAACAAGTTCTTAGCCAATGCAACAAGAGAAGAAAAGGAAATGGGATACAAATACTGGAAAGTGAAAGATTGAGTAAGTATAATCACATCCAGGAGCTGTGACAGTCTCACCATGGATATATCAAAGTCAGCACTCCCATTGTACGGACAGGGGTTTAAGGCCAAGAGAGAGGCTGGAATTTGCTGGAGGTCACATAGAGGGTTGGGTTAACTCCTAGCTCTGTTACTTTTTCTGCCACAGTGTCTGGCACAAGCACATAGTGCCTCGGCTAGTCTTGGGCTGTGCCTATCAGCACCTTGGCCAGTGAGGTGAGAAGCCCTGCTTGGCAGGGAGGAGGTTTCGTTCCAGGTTCCAGGCCATGCCTGAGCAGTCTGCTTATAGGGCATCAGCTGGTAGTGGGTTGTAAGAAGTTAAAACACAAAACCCCTATTTGCCTTGTAAATGGTTACACCTGACCAGGCTTGTAAGACTGAGGCACAACTTGAAAAGGAATTTGAGACCTGGGACTGGCTCCCTGGTATGGAGAAAGGCCTTTGGCCTGGTGGTACCTGAGGGCAAGGCTTTTCTTGGTTAGTCCCTCAGCCTGGAGAACCATCCCTGCCTCCTGTGCGCAGAGAGCAGGGGCTGCTGGTTCAGCCTTACCCAGAGGGCACCCACAGGCCTGGGGCTGGATTAGTGGGGCTGGTCAAGTCGTCAAGCGAGGCTGGCTCCTTCTCGGCACAACCCTGGCCATGGGAGTCTGAGAAAGCCCCCTCCCCTCTGGACCCAGGGTCTCTGTGCAGTGGGGGTGGGACAGAAGAGTGTCTGGAGTTCACAGGATCCATGGTAGGAACTTGCTTACAGGGCCCACCCAGGAGCAAAATCAGGACAAAGTGGCAGGAGACTCTCCTCTGGGGAGTGGCAGGTGTGTTTTTCCCCAGAGGGAAAAACTCAGGTCTCTACTTGTGGTCCCCTTGCTGCCTATAGTCACAGGCTCCATGTCACTCCTGGCCTGTTCTTTACCCTCTCAGGGCCCAGCTGTCCTGACTTTCCCTCCTCAGTGCTCTTTTGGGTCTCTCATCAGCGGTGCCAGGTCTCCGCCCCGGTGTTCCCTGTGTGGCGGCCAGCCCAGCTCCCTGGGGATATCCTGTCACTGTGGCCCAGAGCCTAGGCACTGCCTCTTGCCAGGTCAGCTCCAGTCCTCTGGGTCCCTTCCAGGTCCCCAGGTGGGGCCCAGGAGCCCAGAGAGGTTAGGGAAGTTGGCAAAGGCACCCAGATCCCCAGCGTGGCAGACCGGGCACGGTGCCCAAGACACCTGACGCCTGGGCCGTGGCCAGCCTCTGGGCAGATGCACCGGCAGATCTCCCTACCCCACTGCCCACTCTCTGGGTGACCTTGGCATGTCCTCTACTTCTCTGGGCTCCCTCCCTGAGGCCATGACTTACGGCCAACCCAGCCCAGGCCCTGGCCTCCAGTAACCGGGCTCCATGAAAATGCCCAGATTTGCAAACTGGGTTCCATTTGCCTTTCATTCCCTGGAGTCACACACCCCCTCATTTGTGTATTCAAATCAGCCCAGGCCCTCCTGGGTGGGTCATTCACAACCAGCTGCTGGGGTGGAGGGAAGGATGGGACCTGGGCATGGCATCTGCCGTGGACACCTCACAGCACTATCTGCTCTGAGGGTATAAAGTAACAATAGCCAGGCACTGTGCTGAGCGCATTCTTTAATCTTTACCAGCAGGTTCTTACACCCCTTACACTTATACCCCTTACACCCCTTATACTTATACCCCTTACACTTTAGAGCAGGTTCTTACACCCCTGCTTTATAGAGCTGCACAATGAGGTAAGAGCCACACAGTTGATACATAGGAGAGCAGAGCTTTGAACCCGGGCCATCTGGCCTCAGAGCCCAGGCTTTTAACCACTGTGCTATTCTGCTTGTGCTGGGTCCCTAGGCAATGCAGGGCTAGTTTCCTAACCTGGCTCTGACTCAAAGCCCCTGCTCATGACCACTGAGTCATACAGCCTGGTGAAAGCTCTGAGGAGGGGCCAGGGTCCCCAACATGCCGTCAGCATCCACTCCAAGGTCCCTGAGATGGCAGTCACCCTTGACTGGGGAAAGGACCCCACCTGAAAAGACCATAGGCTTTAGTTTTTAATCTCAGCTCGCTGCGTGACCTGGGACAAGTGACTTCACCTCTCTGAGCCCCAGTTTTCTCATCTGTAAAATGGACAACATAGTAGACCTAAACCCACAGGTCATTCTGAGTGCTAAGTGAGCTGGTGTATCTACAGTGGCCAGCATGGGCCTACTGGGCTGTAGATCCTCAGAACCCATCTTTTACTTGTGTCCACTTCCAAGGACCCAGCCTGGTTCTGCCCTGTCTTCCCCAGGACACTCCCCCTCTGGTCAAACTGTCTGTGACCTGACCAGGAAGCTGGCCAAGGGCAATACCCACCCAGATCCTGGAGGCAAGACGCCAACAAGCAGGAACAAAGAATTTTCCATGGCTCCGCAGTTAATGAGGAACTGACACTCTTCTGGGCCTCAATTAGTCTTTCATCCTCCTCTCCTTCTCTCAGATTTCCATCACTGGTGATATTTACATTGGAATTCTTCCCAGGACTTCAGGAACCCAGCATGGGCAAGTGGAAAACAATACAAAAAAAGAGATAGGTGTATTTTTTTAAAGGTAGTGTTGGCAAGTTTGCACTCTTGGTTATAAAACATATTACAAAGCAGCAAGTATCAAAACCAAATGATTTTGTGTTTAAATCAACTCAACTGGGCTTCTGTCAATTTTCAGACATTGCTGAAATACAAAGAAGAGAAAGATGTGGTCCCTTCCCTCAAGAGGGTCACGGCCTGGCTGGTACATACCTAAGTAGCAGATACTTAAGCATGTGTAGTAGTTAAGAGTATGCTCTCAGGAGACAGACCTGGGATTAAACTGCTACTAGTTACCAGGCATGTGATCTTGGACAAGTTACTAAATGAGTCTCAGTTTCATCATTTGTAAAATGGGAGTGATAACAAGACCCACCTCAGTGGACTGTTGTGAGTTTAACTGAGAAAATATATGGCATTGATAGCTGGGTACCCAACATAGGTGCCCCCATTTTGTTAACAGAGCCCTGACTTCACTCCAGGTAGCAAAGACTTTGCCCCAGCCCAGTGCATGAATCATGAGTGATTTAAGCCAATCGCAGGCTAAAATCCTCTTTGCCAGGTACTGGTTTTCTCAGTTTCCTGGCTGCTGAGGATGGCCATGTGACCCACTTATAGCCAGTGAGGTATAAGGGGAAGCCTGCTGAGGGCTTCCTGAATAAAATACAGAGTATGAAGGCTTTGCTTTCCCTGCTTCCTCCCTATGAAGAGTTTTGATGCCTGGAGCTGCAGCAGCCATTTTGTGGCCATGAGGCATTCAGCTTAAGGATGAGAAACCTACCCTGAGAATGGCCATGTGAAAGGAGGTTGAGTGGGGAGGCATTGCTGAGCTGCAGAACAGCCTGAGATCGCCCACATCCAGACTTCTTGTTCTGAAAGATGATTTTAAAAGTCTTTATTCAAAGCAAGTGGGAGATGAGTTATGTAAAAGATAAATGGTGTGGGTCACTCCACTTGCCTTTCCACTCAGTGTGTAAGTGGAATGGAGCTGTGAATCTGCTGGGCCCGAGTATCTCTCAGGACCTCAAGGTGCAAAGGTAGCCTTGGGTGTGGGCTCCACTGAAGAAACCAAGGCTGCCCCATGCCTGGCTGGAAACCACCGACAGGTGATGGCATCTGGCTCCCCACCCCTTCCTGGAGGGTTTCAAGGGTAATTTCACTCATCCCCAGTTTTTGCCTTATGCGCCTGGGCCGTCCGTGCATTTGAATCAGAACTGCCGGAGGTGCCCATTACCCAGCTGGATGGAAACCAGCAGACAAGGGGCTGACCCCCCACCAGAGGTTGCCCAGGGAGAACAAAGGGAGGAAAAGGGAGAAACATAGCTCATTTAGAACCTAAGTGATTAATTAGTCTGAATTCATGAACCAAGGTTGTTCCCTACAACAGGCTGCCTGTGACCTCACGCAGGTCTTAGCCCAGTGTTAACACAGGCTCTGGGGTGAACAACTTGACATCTCAAGAGCTGGCTGCATTTTACATTAAGTGCCAGTGAAGACAGGGAGGGTCTGGGATTTGTGATAAAGGGGGGCGCCCAACCAAGCTGAAGCCCATTTGGGGTCTCGGTCCCCAACACTTTCGAGTGGTTAACTTCCTGGGTTGTAAATATTCTGAATTGGGTTTTTTTGGTTGCTTTTTTTTTTTAACAGGAGGCAGTGTGGTTAAGTGGAGGTTAAGAGTGCAGGCTCTGCTCTCTGTTTCGCTGTCTGAGAAACGGGAATAATGCTAGAACCCACTTCATCCATTGCCACGTGGCTCTGAGCATGGGGCCTGCCCTGAAGGACAGCCTTCGTGGTGTCGCTCCACCACCAGGCAGAGAAAGGCATTCAGAGCACAGACCAAGAAGCGGTTAAGGGACCCAGTGCCCGATGAGGTGCTGTGGCTCTGTCCCTCACCTTAAAAATGATAAAATAGTGGAACCCAGGGCATCTGACCTGGAAAGACCCCTGAGTCATCTTCTCCTGTCTTCTCTCCTTGCACAGGTTGGACTCGAAGCCCGGAGAGGCCAGGGACTGTCCCAAGGAGAAACAGCGAGGCCATGTAGAGGGGAAAGGGGTCAGAGTCCTGAAGAAACAGGGAATGTTGTCAGCAAGAAGATAAATGAGGACAGATGAAAATGATACACGTTTGTGTGATGACATTTTCTACCATAAATGTCAAGAGAACAGCCACAGAATGGGAGACACAGAACAGCCACGGACGGGAACCACCTGGGACGGCGATGCTGGTGGCAGCAGCCACACGCTCTTGCTCACGGATGGCAATGCTGGGACCTGGCACCAGCTGGGCCACCGCCCACAGTGGAGGGAAAACCCGTCCCCGCAGGTGCACATGCAGCAGCCTGTTGCTGGGGAAAGCAGAGACTCTTCCTTGCAATGAAAGAAATGTAAATTATGCATCCCAAGGGTAATCTACATGCCTATTAAACTAACACAAATTAGAAGAGAATAATAAATCCCAGTCCTGTCAGGGACCAGAGGAAACAGGGGCACTGGTAGGCTCTTGGATGTGTTCATTAAAACATGGTCTTGTCTTTCTGGAAAGCAAGCCAGCCCCACGCAGCACGGTCTATACCCTTCGATCTGGTCTTTCTAACCTGAGAATGTAAACTCTCCCTGCCCCACCCCCCTACTGCCACCCCCGTGCTCACTGCCCAGGAGGCTGTTGGAACAGTTTTCCCAGTCCAATGCCAGGCTTTGTGTGTGTGTGCCCTCCTTTGTTTCCTGAGCTGAGTCTGCTCTGGATCTTTCCCTCTGACCGAGGGCCCAGCCCAGATCTCAGTAGATTCGCATTGTGATGCCCTGATGTCAGCCCCAGGGTTGAACAGTAAGGTGCCGACCCAACTCCAAGTCTGGACACCATGGACCCTGCCGGCCAGCCCAACCCATGGGCACAGCCTGAGGAACCACACGCCCCGTCAACCCCCAGCCAGCCTGGACACAGGGTCCTGGGGGATGGGGGGACCCCAGATGCCTGGGAAGCCACCAGGTGCTTCTGCTGCCTCTTCAGTAAACTAGGCCATCACAGAACATCCTTGCCTGGGAACCTCTTGCACTGCCCCCTCCCTTTCAGAGAGAAGGGCCGGTCTGCCCTCTGGAAGGGAGCCCCCTGCAGGCTGCAGGGCTGGTGTGTGGCTTCTCCAGAACTCGGCCGGGCTTGGGTGGGCAGGTAAAATGGTTGGGGAAGCTTCTGCCAGCTGCTGGAGAATGTATCTGGCCTTCCCAGGAGCAATTCTAGCTGTGGCCCTAAGCAGGGGCAGCGGTGCCTTGCGGCAAGCTGACAGTATGCAGCCTGCCAATGACTGCGAGTCCACCATTAGGGCTTCCTCTGTAAGAGTGCACCCTCTGGGAGGAGAGGTTAAACAAAGTACCCTCTGACTTTCCGGGGACTTGGAGGGACCAGGTGAGAGGAGGAGACATGGAGGAAGGAGGGGGCTGGAAGGGGAAGCGGAAGCCGGGGCTTCCTCGAACACAGCAGCAGGGCTGCAGGCTCAGGTCTCAGCCAGCTTCCCATTTGCTGAGTGACCTTTGGCAAGTCCTGCCTGTCTTTAGCCTGCCTGATTTTTTGAGGTATCCCCTTCTCCAGGGGAACTAAGGGCACCTGCCACAGAATGTTCATGCCTCTGCCCAACTCAGGGACAGACGCACAGACATGTGATCAGACAGTCGTCCTGGCCCCTCACCCTCACATCCCCCACTGCCTGCCCTTCCCCCCCAGGCTTAGAGAGTGGATGTGCCTGGCCTGGGAGCTGGGAGATCCCCATTCCACTCTGCACCTGGGACCACACCTGCTGTGCAAATTCTGGCAGACCCCAGCCCCTCTTTGGACCTCAGTTTCCCCTCTTGCACAGTGGCTGGGGGATGGGGATGTATGGGAGGGATCAGGTGGTCTCCAAGGCTCTCCGCCTCCAGTTCCAGGTCTGTGACGTTTTACACTGTTTTAGGCAGAAACGTTTGCTCAGAGGAAACCTTCCACAGAGCGTCAGTAGCGGGCGTGGGGAAGGGGCTGGGGGTGGGATGGGGTGGAGCCTCACTTGCTCCGCTACAACCCCTGAGTGGACAGAGCCTGCCCAGCTGCTGGGACCTGGGCAGTCCCTGCCCCTCTGGCCTCAGTCACTTTGCTGGCAGAGCGGGGGCTGGACAGGATGGTCTCACCAGCCCTTTGAGTTTCCCTCACTTCACAGCCTCGAGAAACCTCTCCAGGTGCACCTTGGGCATCCTCATGCCTTGGGACCAGGCCCCTGCCCTGCCCCAGCCCCCACACCTCCACCAACCCTCGCCCACTGGGGTCTCTCCTGGTTTGCCCCCTCCCCTCTGATTGGGCCTCCTGGGTCCCCTCAGTCCCCTTAGTCTAAGCGAGGAGTGAGTGATGTAGGCCAGCAGGAAGCCAGTCACGTGCCTGGGATCTTCCAGAGAAAAGGAAAGGGGCATCCGGAAGGTCCCCAGAGGTCCAGAAGAGTCTGAACTGGATGTGGTGGACAAATCTGGTCTCTTTTCAGTTGCAGGGGATACAAGCCCAATTTAAAGGCTGAAGCACAAATGGGAAACTATTGGCTCATTTCTGTGAAAAGTCCAGGGGATGGAGATGGCTTCAGAAACGGCTGCATCAAGGGTTCTCAAATTATGAATTGGAGAATTTGTCTCTCTCTGCCTCTGGGATGTTTCTTCTGTGGTGGCTCCATTTTCAAGAGGGTTCTCTCCTCATGGTGGTAAAATGGCTGCCAGGAGCTCTACCTAACATCTCACTTGCATGGTCACCCTAGAGGAAGGAGATTCTCTCTGCCAACAGTTTCATCAAAAGCCCCCGATTTGAGTCTCCTATCCTGTGCTCCCATGGGATGTGGGTCCTGTGCCCCTTCCTGAACCAATCCTTGTCATGCTCCAGCTGGCTCTATGGAGTCATATGCTCTAAACCCGGGAGATGGGGGGTGGTGAGGAGGAAGAGGGAAGAGGTCAACACAAGGGCTGAAGGGGGTTCCTCAAAGGACAGTCAAGGTGCTGAACCTGGAAGAAGGGGTGCTGAGCAGGCAGGAACATGAAAGGCCACCACCACTGCGGGAGCATGCCAGGTCAGGGACCTCCTCCACGGGCACTAAGAGGGGCCAGCTCTGTGTGAGCTTCTGTGATGGTCCCAGGGGGAAGGGAGGAGGCTCCTGGCCAGCCCCGGGCTCCAAGGAGCCCCAGCAGTGGCACAGTCCTCAAGGAGGAGGCATAAGGGCACAGAGTGAGTGCTGAGTGCAGAGCAGCCCAGAGACGAAGCCTTATGGATGACGGAGGGCTGAGGAGGGCCCGTGGCCTTGGTGGACAAGTCTCTCTCCTGGGAGGCTGGGAGACTCTCGAGGGAAATGCCATCTGATCCTTATTCTTAGAAACAGGAAGTGATAGCTTCCCGAGAGCAAACTGACCTCATCCCCAGGCCCCGAGCCATCAGGGGTCCAGCCACTTCCAAAGGCATGTGGTTACAGGTCACACGAGGAAGCATAACTAATAGATCCACATCTTGCCTCTCTTTCCTCTTCTAGCCTCAAAGTGAATCATCATCCCCTTAAATAAAGGTACCCCTTGATCAGGCCCTTAGTAAGGGAGCACGGGTGGCGTGTCATAAACTTGATCCATCCCACTGAATCTTTCTGACTTTAATACCTTTCAAGTGTGACTGCCTCTCATGTGCTAATACTGCCATGTGCTAATTACCTCCTTGTGTTAATACCACCATGTGCTTATGCCTCCATGTGCTAATTATCTCCCATGAGCTCACACATTCTGTGTGCCAGTGTCTTCCAGGTACTAGTTTCATTCTGGGCTTGTGAAGGGCTTTAAACAGCACAAGTTAGCACTCGGAACTACACTCAGTTTTACCTGGGTATTGACGGCTCCTTGCTCTGAGCATCAGTCAAGGTCAGAGTCTGGACCATGAAGGGTAAGGGCTGTCCCCAGAGTCTCCTGGAAATGATAGTTCAGAAAGAAATTCCTGCTGTTCCTCTGCCAGCCTTTCTGGCTGGGAGAGCAGGGAGCAAGCAGAGCAACTAGAGCCGAGAGGCCAGGGTGCTGCCCTTGGCCCTGGCCCTGGCTCGCTGGGTGACCTTGGGGAACTCCTTGAGCTTCAGACCTCCTCGAGCCACCTGGTAGGCCCTCTGGATCTGTGCTGGCAGATTCCTGGCTCCAAGGTGAGCCTGGGCCAAGCCACAGCCTCCCTCCTCTGGCTTCCACTGCCACCTCTACCCGGCGGTTCCCATGGCGGCAGCCTCGGTCCTCTGTTTACTCTGCTCTCTGTGTGTGATTTTTCCACAACAGGCCATTGAGGACACAATGCCAGCTTCCCCCCAAAGAGGTGCTGCAGAGCCCACGCCCACAGCCAAACAGCGGATGTGACTCTCCAGCCCGGCGGTGGGGGTGGGGCGTGCGTCTCAGACTCCCACGGCCCCTGGGCCTAGACCTCAGCCTTCTGAGAGTGGTGCAGAGAGCCCGGGTCAGATTGGGGTTCCATCCCCAGAAACATGCGTGAAACCTACAGCAAGTCACCCGCCCTCTGAGATGACTCCCAGGCTGTAAAAGAGGTCATGTGCCAGCCTGGGGGCCTCTGTGAGGCTCCAAGAGCCCACCGCCGACAAAGGGTCTGCCTTAGCTCCTCCCAGAGGCAGCCCCTGCCCGGCATCCCCAGGCACGAAGGGTCGGGGACTCTGGGCAGCAAATGCTTCCTGCTGCAGCTGGCTCCAAGCCAAGCACTGCCTGGCCACGCTCAGGTCAAACCAATAGTATGGCTTTCGCCCCGGCCTCCGGTCCCCAGCCAGGAGCAGGCCCCGGGTGAAAATGCCAAGACACAGATCCTAAGCGTCACTGGGTTTTGTGCTCATAAGTGTATATACCATCATTGTAAAAAACTAAATGTAGAAATAATTGGAAAACAAGTGTCCTTAAACTTCTTGGGTTCCTGGCATAAGACAGTAACTGACACTCAGCATGCAGTATGTGCTAGGTGTAATCTGAGCACTTTGCCTGACCTTACTCCCTTTATCCCCACTGAGGTTTTCCTCCTTTGATGGTTTACCTGGGCTCAGAGAGGCTAAGTGACTTGCCCAAGGGCACATACTTGTTTATGGTAGGTTCAGGAGCTGAACTCTAACAGTCAGGCCCCTGAAATTCAGAAGGCTGATCTCTGTGCGAGGTTGCCTGGAAACGCTGACGTCTATTGTTTTGAGGTGCGGGGTGGGACCAGTTATTTTTCCAGGAGCTTAGAACAGTCCACCAGGCACTCTAAGCCTGGCATCCTCTAAGGATCCTTATCCTCAGGGCCATCCAGGCAGGGTGGGTGAGGAGCCCTCAGCTCCAGGCCTTCTGTCTCCTGCCTCAGCCTTACCCCAACCCCAGACTCTGGGCCCTTTGGTCACGGGTGGGCTCCCCCTCCCTCCCAGCCAGCCTGCCTCCGGTCCCCTCATTTCAGTGTCCTCCCACCTTCTCCAGCTTATTTCCCCACTTGCTTTGTCGTCTTGTCCTATCTTTACTCATCATATTCCTTTCTCCTAGTCTGTCTTTCTTCATCTTCCAAGACCCAAACCATCCTGGCCTGAGCTGGGTCTGGCATTTAGTAGACCTGTCCTTTCCGAAATGGTGTGAGTGTGTCCTCTCTTCAAGGTTCTCAGGGGGCCTGGGAGACACCCAGCCCAGGGGTCTGTGTGGCTGGGACAACTGGATATTCACATGCAACAGACTGAAGTTGGGCCCTTACCTCACACCATACACAATAGTTAACTCAAAATGAATCAAACAGTTAAAACTATAAAATTCTTAGAAGAAAACATAGGGGTAAATCTTTATAACCTTGAAATTTATAATGGTTTCTTAGATATGACACTAAAAGCACGAGCAACAAAAGACAAATAGATAAATTGGACTTCATCAAAATTAAAAACTTTTACAAAGGAGGCAAGAATGTACAATGGAGAAAAGACGGTCTCTTCAGCAAGTGGCACTGGGAAAGCTGGACAGCCACATGTGAAACAATGAAGTTAGAACACACCTTCACACTATGCGCAAAAATAAACTCAAAACGGCTTAGACTTAAATATAAGACTTGACACCACAAAACTCCTAGAAGGGAATATAGGCAAAACATTCTCTGACAGAAATCATAGCAATATTTTCTTAGGTTAGGCTCCCAAGGCAAAAGAAATAAAAGCAAAAATAAACAAATGGGACCTAATCAAACCTATAAGCTTTTGCACAGCAAAGGAAGCCATAAACAAAACAAAAAGACAACCTATGGAATGGGAGAAAATATTTGCAAATGATGTGACCGACAAAGGCTTAATTTCCAAAATATACAAACCGCTGATACAGCTCAATATCAAAAAAAACAAACAACCCAATCAAAAAAATGGGCAGAAGACCTAAATAGACATTTCTCCAAAGAAGACATACAGATGGCCAACAGGCACATGAAAAGATGCTCAACATCATTAATTATTAGAGAAATGCAAATCAAAACTATGGGTTGGCCAAAAACTTCGTTTGGTTTTTTCTGTACGATGGCTCTAGTAGCCCTTAGTTGTCTTTCACTTCATTCGAAACAACTTTGTTAGATTGTATTGTGACAACTGTCATATCAGTGTGCATTTTTTAAAAACTTATCAAAATTGGTGAGTTTTTGTGTAAGCATTTTAATATTGAAGATGGAAGAAAAAAAGTAACATTTTTGGCATATTATGCTTTATTATTTCAAGAAAGGTAAAAACGCAACTGAAACACAAAAAAAGGTCTGTGCAGTGTATGGAGAAGGTGCTGTGACTGATCAAACATGTCAAAAGTGGTTTGCGAAGTTTTGTGCTGGAGATGCTCCCCGGTCGGGTAGACCAGTTGAAGTTGATGGCGATCAAATTGAGACATTAATTGAGAACAATCAACGTTATACCACACGGAACATAACTGACATACTCAAAATATCCAAATCAAGCGCTGAAAATCATTTGCCCCAGCTTGGTTATGTGAATCGCTTTGATGTTTGGGTTCCACATAAGTTAAGCGAAAAAAACCTTCTTGATGTATTTCTGCATGTGAGTCTCTACTTAAATGTAACGAAAATATTCCATTTTTAAAACGAATTGTGATGGGCGATGAAGAGTGGATATTGTACAACAATGTGGAATGGAAGAGATCGTGGGGCAAGAGAGATGAACCACCATTAACCTCACCAAAGGCCGGTCTTCATCCAAAGAAGGTGATGTTGTGTATACGGTGGGATTGGAAGGGAGTCCTCTATTATGAGCTCCTTCTGGAAAACCAGACGATTAATTCCAACAAGTACTGCTCCCAATTAGACTGACTGAAAGCAGCACTTGATGAAAAGTGTCCAGAATTAATCAACAGAAAATGCATAATCTTCCATCAGGATAACACAAGACCACAGGTTTCTTTGATGACCAGGCAAAAACTGCTACAGCTTGGCTGGGAAGTTCTGATTCACCCACCATATTCACCAGACATTGCACCTTTGGATTTCCATTTATTTCGGTCTTTACAAAATTCTCTTAATGGAAAAAATTTCAATTCCCTGGAAGACTGTAAAAGGCACCTGAACAGTTCTTTGCTCGAAAAGATAAAAAGGTTTGGGAAGATGGAATTATGAAGTTGCCGAAATATGGCAGAAGGTAGTGGAACAAAACAGTGAATACGTTGTTCAATACAGCTCTTGGTGAAAATGAAAAACGTGTCTTTTATTTTTACTTAAAAACCTAAAGAATTTTTTGGCCAACCCAATAAAATGAGGTATCATCTCACACCAGTAAGAATGGCCATCATCAAAAAGTCTACAAATGGGAATTCCCTGGCTATCCAGTGGTTAGCACTTGGTGCTTTCACTGCCGAGGGCCCAGGTTCAATCCCTGGTTGGGGAACTAAGATCCCACAAGCCGCGCAGTGAGGCCAAACAAACAAAAAAAGCCTACAAATAACAAATGCTGGAGAGGGTGTGGAGAAAGGGAACCCTCCTACACTGTTGGTGGGAATGTAAATTGGTGCATCCACTATGGAAAACAGTATGGAGTTCCTTAAAAAAATTAAAAATAGAGTTACCATATGATCCAGCAATCCCACTGCTGGGCATATATCCAGAAAAGAAGAAAACTCTAATTCGAAAAGACAGATGCACCGCAATGTTCACAGCAGCATTATTTACAATAGCCAAGACATGGAAGCAATCTAAGTATCTATCAACAACAGATGAATGTATAAAGAAAGTGTGGTATACATTTATGAAGGTATAAAGAACAATGGACAGTCCCTCCCATCAGGAAACTTGCACAAGCCTCTTAGATAGCCTCATCCACCAGAGGGCAGAAAGCAGAAGCAAGAAGAACTACAATCCTGCAGCCTGTGGAACAAAAACCACATTCATAGAAAGATAGACAAGATGAAAAGGCAGAGGGCTATGTACCAGATGAAGGAACAAGATAAAACCCCAGAAAAACAACTAAATGAAGTGGAGATAGGCAACCTTCCAGAAAAAGAATCCAGAAAAATGATAGTGAAGATGATCCAGGACTTCAGAAAAAGAATGGAGGCAAAGATCGAGAAGATGCAAGAAATGTTTAACAAAGACCTAGAAGAATTAAAGAACAAACAAACAGAGATGAACAAGACAATAATTGAAATGAAAAATACACTAGAAGGAGTCAATAGCAGAATAACTGAGGCAGAAGAACGGATAAGTGACCTGGAAGACAGAATGGTGGAATTCACTGCTGAGGAACAGAATAAAGAAAAAAGAATGAAAAGAAATGAAGACAGCCTAAGTGACCTCTGGGACAACATTAAACGCAACAACATTCGCATTATAGGGGTCCCAGAAGGAGAAGAGAGAGAGAAAGGACCCGAGAAAATACTTGAAGAGATTATAGTCAAAAAATTCCCTAACATGGGAAAGGAAATAGCCACCCAAGTCCAGGAAGCACAGAGAGTCCCATACAGGATAAACCCAAGGAGAAATACATCGAGACACATAGTAATCAAACTGGCAAAAACTAAAGACAAAGAAAAATTATTGAAAGCAGCAAGGGAAAAACGACAAATAACATAAAAGGGAACTCCCATAAGGTTAACAGCTGATTTCTCAGCAGAAACTCTACAAGCCAGAAGGGAGTGGCATGACATACTTAAAGTGATGAAAGGGAAGAACCTACAACCAAGATTACTCTACCCGGCAAGGATCTCATTTAGATTCGATGGAGAAATCAAAAGCTTTACAGACAAGCAAAAGCTAAGAGAATTCAGCACCACCAAACCAGCTCTACAACAAATGCTAAAGGAACTTCTCTAAGTGGGAAACACAAGAGAAGAAAAGGACCTACAAAAACAAATGCAAAACAATTAAGAAAATGGTAATAGGAACATACATATTGATAATTACCTTAAATGTGAATGGATTAAATGCTCCAACCAAAAGACACAGGCTTGCTGAATGGATACAAAAACAAGACCCATATATATGCTGTCTACAAGAGACCCACTTCAGACCTAGGGACACATACAGACTGAAAGTGAGGGGATGGAAAAAGACATTCCATGCAAATGGAAATCAAAAGAAAGCTGGAGTAGCAATACTCATATCAGATAAAATAGACTTTAAAATAAAGAATGTTACAAGAGACAAGGAAGGTCACTACATAATGATCAAGGGATCAATCCAAGAGAAGATATAACAATTATAAATATACATGCACCCAACATAGGAGCACCTCAATACATAGGCAGCTGCTAACAGCTATAAAAGAGGAAATCGACAGTAACACGATAATAGTGGGGGACTTTAACACCTCACTTACACCAATGGACAGATCATCCAAACAGAAAATTAATAAGGAAACACAAGCTTTAAATGACACAACAGACCAGATAGATTTAATTGATATTTATAGGACATTCCATCCAAAAACAGCAGGTTACACTTTATTCTCAAGTGTGCACGGAACATTCTCCAGGATAGATCACATCTTGGGTCACAAATCAAGCCTCAGTAAATTTAAGAAAACTGAAATCATATCAAGCATCTTTTCCAACCACAACGTTATGAAATTAGAAATTACAGGGAAAAAAATGTAAAAAACACAAACACATGGAGGCTAAACAATACGTTACTAAATAACCAAGCGATCACTGAAGAAATCAAAGAGGAAATCAAAAAATACCTAGAGACAAATGACAATGAAAACACGACGATCCAAAACCTATGGGATGCGGCAAAAGCAGTTCTAAGAGGGAAGTTTATAGCTATACAATCCTACCTCAAGAAACAAGAAAAATCTCAAATAAACAATCTAAACTTACACCTAAAGGAACTAGAAAAAGAAGAACAAACAAAACCCAAAGTTAGCAGAAGGAAAGAAATCATAAAGATCAGAGCAGAAATAAATGAAACAGAAACAAAAAAAAAAATAGCAAAAACAAAGATCAATAAAACTAAAAGCTGGTTCTTTGAGAAGATAAACAAAATTGATAAACCATTAGCCAGACTCATCAAGAAAAAGAGGGAGAGGACTCAAATCAATAAAATTAGAAATGAAAAAGGAGAAGTTACAACAGACACCACAGAGATACAAAGCATCCTAAGAGACCACTACAAGCAACTCTATGCCAATAAAATGGATAACCTGGAAGAAATGGACAAATTCTTAGAAAGGTATAACCTCCCAAGACTGAACCAGGAAGAAATAGAAAATATGAACAGACCAATCACAAGTAATGAAATTGAAACTGTGATTAAAAATCTTCCAACAAACATAAGTCCAGGACCAGATGGCTTCACAGGTGATATTCTATCAAACATTTAGAGAAGAGTTAATACCCATTCTTCTCAAACTCTCCCAAAAAATTGCAGAGGGAGGAACACTCCCAAACTCATTCTATGAGGCCACCATCACCCTGATACCAAAACCAGACAAAGATACTACAAAAAAAGAAAATTACAGACCAATATCACTGATGAATATAGATGCAAAAATCCTCAACAAAATACTAGCAAACAGAATCCAACAACACATTAAAAGGATCATACACATGATCAAGTGGGATTTATCCCAGGGATGCAAGGATTCTTCAATATACGCAAATCAATCAATGTGATACACCATATTAACAAACTGAAGAATAAAAACCATATGATCATCTCAATAGATGCAGAAAAAGCTTTTGACAAAATTCAACACCCATTTATGATAAAAACTCTCCAGAAAGTGGGCATACAGGGAACCTACCTCAACATGATAAAGGCCATATATGACAAACCCACAGCAAACATCATTCTCAATGGTGAAAAACTGAAAGCATTTCCTCTAAGATCAGGAACAAGACAAGGGTGTCCACTCTCACCACTACTATTCAACATAGTTTTGGAAGTCCTAGCCACGGCAATCAGAGCAGAAAAAGAAATAAAAGTAATACAAATTGGAAAAGAAGAAGTAAAACTGTCACTGTTTGCAGATGACACGATACTATACATAGAGAATCCTAAAGATGCCACCAGAAAACTACTAGAGCTAATCAATAAATTTGGTAAAGTTGCAGGATACAAAATGAATGCACAGAAATCTCTTACATTCCTATACACTAATGATGAAAAATCTGAAAGAGAAATTAAGGAAACACTCCCATTTACCACTGCAACAAAAATAATAAAAAACCTGGGAATATACCTACCTAGGGAGACAAAAGACCTGTATGAAGAAAACTATAAGACACTGATGAAAGAAATTAAAGATGATACCAACAGATGGAGAGACATACCATGTTCTTGGATTGGAAGAATCAATATTGTGAAAATGACTATACTACCAAAGCAATCTACAGATTCAAAGCAATCACTATCAAATTACCAATGGCATTTTTTTACAGAACTAGAACAAAAAATCTTAAAATTTGTATGGAGACACAAAAGACCCCGAATAGCCAAAGCAGTCTTGAGGGAAAAAAACGGAGCTGGAGGAATCAGACTCCCTGACTTCAGACTATACTACAAAGCTACAGTAATCAAGACAATATGGTACTGGCACAAAAACAAAAACATAGATCAACGGAACAAGATAGAAAGCTCAGAGATAAACCCACACACCTATAGTCAACTAATCTACGACAAAGGAGGCAAGGATATACAATGGAGAAAAGACAGTCTCTTCAATAAGTGGTGCTGGGAAAACTGGACAGCTACATGTAAAAGAATGAAATTAGAACACTCCCTAACACCATACACAAAAATAAACTCAAAATGGATTAGAGACCTAAATGTAAGACTGGACACCATAAAACTCTTAGAGGAAAACATAGGAAGAACACTCTTTGACATAAATCACAGCAAGATCTTTTTTGACCCACCTCCTAGAGTAATGGAAATAAAAACAAAAATAAACAAATGGGACCTCATGAAACTTCAAAGCTTTTGCACAGCAAAGGAAACTACAAACAAGACGAAAAGACATATCTCAGAATGGGAGAAAATATCTGCAAACAAATCAACGGACAAAGGATTAATCTCCAAAATATATAAACAGCTCATGCAGCTCACTATTAAAGAAACAAACAACCCAATCCAAAAATGGGCAGAAGACCTAAATAGACATTTCTCCAAAGAAGACATACAGATGGCCAAGAAGCACATGAAAAGCTGCTCAACATCTCTAATTATTAGAGAAATGCAAATCAAAACTACAATGAGGTATCACCTCACACCAGTTAGAACGGGCATCATCAGAAAATCTACAAACAACAAATGCTGGAGAGGGTGTAGAGAAAAGGGAACCCTCTTGCACTGTTGGTGGGAATGTAAATTGATACAGCCACTATGGAGAACAGTATGGAGGTTCCCTAAAAAACGAAATATAGAATTACCATATGACCCAGCAATCCCACTACTGGGCATATACCCAGAGAAAACCATAATTCAAAAAGACACATGCACCCCAATGTTCACTGCAGCACTATTTACAATAGCCAGGTCATGGAAGCAACCTAAATGCCCATCGACAGATGAATGGATAAAGAAGTTGTGGTACGTATATACAATGGAATATTACTCAGCCATAAAAAGGAACGAAACTGGGTCATTTGTAGAGACGTGGATGGATATAGAGACTGTCATACAGAGTGAAGTAAGTCAGAAAGAGAAAAACAAATATCGTATATTAACGCATATACGTGGAACCTAGAAAAATGGTACAGATGAACCGTTTTGCAGGGCAGAAATTGAGACACAGATGTAGAGAACAAATGTATGGACACCAAGGGGGGAAAGCGGCAGGAGGTGGGGTGGTGGTGTGATGAATTGGGGGATTGGGATTGACATGTACACACGGATGTGCATAAAATGGATGACTAATAAGAACCTGTTGTATAAAAAAATAAAATAAAATTAAAAAAAAAAAAGAATGGAATATTACTCAGCCATAAAAAGGAATGAAATAATGCCATTTGCAGTAACATGGATAGACCTAGAGATTATCATACTAAGTGAAGTCAGTCAGACAGAGAAAGACAAATATCATATGATATCACTTATATGTGAAATCTAAAAAAAGTTACAAATGAAGTTATTTACAAAACAGAAACAGACTCACAGACATAGAAGACAAACTTATGGTTACCAAAGGGGAAAGGGGAAGGGACGGATAAAGTAGGAGTTTGGGATTAACAGGTACACGTTACTATATATAAAATAGATAAACAACAAGGACCTACTGCATAGCACAGGGAACTATATTCAATACCTTGTAATAACCTATAATGGAAAAGAATCTGAAAAAGAATATATATGTATATATGTATATATATATATGTATATATGTGTGTATATATATATATATATATATATGAATATATATATGAATCACTTTGCTATGCACCTGAAACTAACACATTGTAAATTAACTATATGTCAATTAAAAAAATTTAAAACTTTAATGCATCAAAGGAACTATTAAGAGAGTAAAAGGACAAACAACCCATAGAATGGGAGAAAATATTTACAAGTCATATATCTTTATCTTTACTTTTATCTAGATAAAAGTCTAGTTTCTAAAAGACACAGGATAAGCAGGGTGTATCTTACTTTTACTCCAAGATTTTTGGAGAACACATGCTTTAAATGTTAAGACATAATAGTAGAGAATGCCGAATTTACACAAAATTCTAGCTACCGTGGGAGACTTTAAGAAATGTGGAACGTGGAGTCAAGCATGTGGGGGGAATGTGAGTTCAACTTCTTGCTCTCCTGCCAACAAGGGAGTTGTACAGGAGAGTTTACAAAATCTGCAGGGTTCTGTGGATGGAAGGACCCAGAGAGCTGCCTTGCTGGGCAGGCTGGTGGGGAGACCTCAGACAACGTCAGCCACCAGGAGGAAGCCTGGACCTTACTGGGTCTGTCTGTCACCGCCACGTCCCTGAGCCTGGCACAGCACCTGGCTCCTAGCTCACTGAATTAGGCCTCTTTTGGTTGCAGGTAACAGAAGCTGATCTCAGAGTAGGTGTGCAAAAATGGGAAACTCTCGGCTCCTGTGACTGACAAGTTCAAGGTAGCTGGTGTCAGGATGGCTGTATCAAGGGATGAAGCATGCTCATTCTTAGGCTCCTGACAGGAGCGCAGAAGGGCCATGCTGATGTTCCTGTGTCCCAGCAACCCCCGCAGAGAGAGAACTTCTCTTTCTCCACAGTTGCGGCAAAGGTCCTGGGACAGAGTTTCATCGGAATGACTTGGGTCACGTGCCCACCCCTGGATGAATCACTGTAGCAGGGGAACAGAAGGCTCTGATTGGCCAGGCCTGAGTCCAGGCCAGGAGCGGGCATTCTGCTGGGTGAGCCCCAGAGAGGAAAACTTCTGTGAGAGAAGGGAAAATGGCAAGAACAGGTGCTTTATGTAATAATATAAATGTATATTTACTGACATGTAAAAACATTCACAGCGTATTGCTAAATGAAAAAATAAGTTATAGTGTCTACAATTTTTTGACCTATAGTGAAAATCTCACAACATTTGCAGTAAAATATTAACATGGGTCATCATTGGCAGTGAGATTATGGGAAATATTCTTTTTGCTTATCTGTATTTTGAAAAAAAATTTTTTGCAATAAACGTGTGGTACTTATTAATAAGAAAGGAAAATAAAAGTTGGTTTTTTGTGTTTTGTTTTTTTTAACATTCTATTGTGAGAGTTTGCTTTTTCAAGTTTTGTTTTTAAATTTGTCACAGGGTTTGGCTTTCTGAGCTCCAGGCTGGAATATGTGGCGGGTTTCCTGCTTGGGGAATTGTGTTTTTCCAGGTTGCCTGAGAGGCACTGGGAGTTTGGAACAAACAGGAGCTGCCCGTTTCTCATGAAGCCCTGACCCTGGGGCAGCCCCTGGACCTGGGTCACCACACCACCCTTAACGCTGAGCCCCACATGCCAGGCCTCAAGCCTGCATATTGAATTTTACCCTTATTTGCACGAGCACTGTTACTCATGCAATGTTAATGTTGTGAGACTTTTCCTTATAGGAAAAACATATTTTTTCTTATATAAATGGGATTGTTGACATTATTTATATCTTGCTTTTTTCATTTAGTAATATGTCTATCTTTACGCCAGCATCACACTATCTTGAAATTCTGTTGCTTTGCAGTAAATTTTGAGAGTGTGAATTCCCCATTTTTCTTTTTTCAGGATTGTTTTGGCTATGCAGGGTCCCTTGTCATTCCATGTGAATTTTAGAATCAGTTTGCCAGTTCTTCAAAGAAGTGAGTTGGGAATCTGACAATGGATGGCACCGAATCTATAGATCAGTTTGGGGACTATTGCCATCTTAATAGCAATAAGTCTTCTGATCTATGTATATGGAATGTTTTAAAATCTATTTAGATCTTTAATTGCTTTCAACAATGTTTCATGGTTTCCACCGATAAATTTTGCACTCCTTTTGTTAAATTTACTCCTAAGTATTTTATTATTCTTGATGCTGTTTTTTGTTTGTTTTTTTGGAATTGTTTTCTTAATTTCGTTTTCGGATTTTTCATTGCAAATATGTAGAAATATAATTGATTTTTTTATATATATTGATTTTGTATTCTGCAACCTTCCTGAATTCATTTGTTAGTTCTAGTAGTTTTTTAGTGAATTGTTTAGGATTTTCCATATACAAGATCATGTCATCTGCAAATAGAGATAATTTTACTTCCTCCTGTCCAATACAGAATCCTTTTATTTCTTTTTCTTGCCTAATTGCCCTGGCTAGAACCTCCAGTACAATGCTGAGTAGAAGTGGTGAGAGTGGACATCCTTGTGTTGCTCCTGATATCAAGAGGAAAGCATCCAGTCTTTCACCAGTAACTATGATGTTAGTGGGTTTTTCATAGATGCCCTTTATAGAAGAAGATCTCTTTTACTCCTAGTTTGTTGTTTTAATGAAAGGGTGTTGGATTTTGTCAAATGCTTTTTCTGTGTATTTTGATGATCCTGTGGTTTTTGGTTTTATTCCATTGATATGGTGTAGAGCATTAATTGATTTTCAGATGTTAAACCAACCTTGCGTTCCTGTGATAGATTCCATTTGCTCGTGGTGTATAATTTTTCTCTGTGATGTGGATTTGTGCGAGTATTTTGTTTAGGATTTCTGAATCCAATTTCATAAGAGACAATGGCCTAGAGCTTTCTTTTCTGGTGCTATCTTCACTATTTTGGTGTCAGGGTAATACTGGCCTCATAGAATGAGTTGGGAAGTATTCCTTCCTCTTCCACTTTTGGAATGGTTTGTGAAGACTTCTTTGGTATGAATTCTTCTTTAAATTTTGGTAGAATTCTGCAGTGAAGCCATCTGGTCCTGGGCTTTTCTTTGTAAGTAGTGTTTTGATTACTAATTCAATATTTTGTTAAAGATTTTCTATTTCTGGGAACTCCCTGGTGGTCCAGTGGTTAGGACTTGGCGCTCTCACTGCCAGGGGCCCGGGTTCCTGAAGGTAGTTTGTATCTTTACAGGAATTTATTCGTTTCATCCAAGTTATCTAATTTATTGGCATACAATTGTTCATAGCCTTCCTTTATAATCCATTTTATTTCTGTAAGGTTGGTAGTAATATTCCTTCTTTCATTTCTGATCCTAGTAATTTGAGTATTCTTTTTTATTTTCTTGGTCAATTCAGCTAAAGTTTGTCAGTATGGTTGATCTTTTCAAAGACCCAGGATTTGATTTCATTGATTTTTCTCTATGTTTTTCTAACTCTATTTCATTTATTTCCACTCCAGTCTTCATTCTGCTTTCTTTAGGCTTAGTTTGCTCTTATTTTACCATTGTCTTAAGGTAGAAGTTAGGTTACGGATTTAAAATCATTCTTTTTTTAATGTAGGTAGTTACGGCTTAAAATTTCCTCTAAGCATGGCTTTAGCTGCTCTTTGGTGTTTTGTATCTTCATTTTTATTCACTTCATTTTCTAATTTTCCTTTTGGTTTCTTCTTTGACTCATTGGTTATTTAGGAGTATGTTATTTAATTTTCATATATTTGTGAGCTTCCCAAATTTCTTTCAACAGAATAACAAAGAGACACACTTGTGGGACTTCCCTGGTGGTCCAGTGGTTACGACTCTGCGCTTCTACTGCAGGGGGCACAGGTTCAATCCCTGGTCAGGGAACTAAGATCCTGCATGCGGCACGGTGCGGCACAAAAAAAAAAAACAAAGAGAGAGACACACACACACACACTCGTGCACATGTTCTAAGGTTTCTGGGGGATACGTTCTTGGGTGTGAAATTGCTGGGTTAAGGGTAAATATATTCAGCATTTACTTAGATCTTGCAGAAAGGTTGCATCAGTTTGCACACCCACCAGCAATGTGTGAGACATCTGGGTAAGGTAGGATTTTCTAGTTTTTGTGAACCTCATGGATAAAACAATTGTTTGAATTACATTTCAATTATAAATGAGATTGCACATTCTTTTTCATATGTTCTTTGGCCAGTTGTATTTCTTTCTCTGGAATTTATATTGATGTAAGGTGTGAGGTAGGAATCAAACTTTGTTTTCCGCATCTGACCCAACATGCTTTCAAGCTTTCCTCTCCTTTGCAATAGTTCTAACTTTTGAATAGTCAAAGTTGTCCATCTCTCCTTTATGGCTCCCATCTTTGATGTCATGCTGTTTGACACTGCCTCTGTTGGACAGAGCTCTTTATGCCTGGCTATCCTGGGCCTCCGTTGCTCAGGGCCTCACTGAAGTTCTTGTCAGAAGCTTCTCTTAAGGAGCAGCCCAGGGCCCCCTCCCTTAGCAGAGAGGCAGGAATGGGATGGCTGTTTCTAAGAAGGATGGTGGACCTGTAAGCTTTGTGACTGACATGTCTAGGACCCACGTTTATCCTCTTTGCTTTTTCTTTTTAAAATTTTATTATTTTGGGACTCCCCTGGCAGTCGAGTGGTTAAGACTCTGTGCTTCCACTGTAGGGGGCGCGGGTTCAATCCCTGGTCAGGGAACCAAGATCTCACACGCCACGCGGCACGGCCAAAATAAATAAATAAATAAAACCTTATTATTTTATTTTTAATCTTCATTCATTCCTTTCTGTTATCTTGCCTACATTTATTTTGCTTTTTGATTTCTAACTTCTTGACATGAACACTTAGTTCATTTAATTTTGCTTTCTTTATGTTAGTAAAAATTCACTTATGGTTATGATTTTCCTTGAATAAAGCTTTGACCACCCTCCACATGCACAATTTTTATATTTTTTCACTGTCATTAACTTCAAAATAGTAATTGCAGTGTGGATTCTCTTTTTCACCAAAGAATGACCTACGATAGTTCCCTTCCCTTCCGTTTCCTTGTTCTGGTGGCTAGATTTCTAAACCTTTTGTTAATAACATCTGGTCTTACGGCATATAATTTCTGCTTTAAGTTTTTCATTGAGATATAATTCATAGAACATAAAATTTACCATTTAAAAGTCAAACACAATTTAGTAGTTTTACTGTATTTACCATGTTGTGCAACCATCTCCATGATCTAATTTCAGAGTATTTCCATCACCCAATTTCTGTTTTTAAAATATTTATTGAGAAACCCACTCACATTAAGTCATGTAAAAAGGGGAACACTCTCACAGAAATGAAGTGGAGGAACAATAGCTAGACTTCAGAGGAAAAAGAAAGTACCAGGAAGCTACTCTAGGGCTGGGAATCTCTTATTGAACCTCTTTCTTTTCATCTACTCTGTAGATTAGTTCCATTCACTTGAACATGGCTCAACATGACCACCAGCCCCAATTTTATGTAATTCTTTAGATCCACGGTTTGCCACAGTTTTTGTGTCCTAAAATCCTTATTTCCTAAAGGGTCTGATTGCCGTAAGTTGGGTCAGGTGTTCACTCCTGATCCAATCACCTGTGGCCATAATGGATGGTTACTTGCTCACCACCCCCCCAGCTGGGCTAGGAATGGGGTCAGGTTCCCTTAGAAAGATTATATGGGAAGAGACGTGATGTCCAGCATATCTAATACAATGGCCTGAAATAGGATCCATTTTTAGGAATTATCCATGAGCACTGGAAAAGAAGGCCTTCTCTATGGGCACGATCTGCATGTACCCACACAAGCACAGGTACGCACCCACACTTACTTAAGAATAGAGCAGTGCTAGTAACTGCTGTAAGACTCTTGAACAGAGAGACGGTGGGTGATTGTGTTGTGGTCTAGCCAGCCTGTTAGTACCATGATAGGCAGTTGAGTGGAGGTGTTCCTGTAGGAACTAGACATTCCCACTGCCCATCAGCCTGGGAAGAGTTGGACCTGGGAGAGAAAGTGAGGACTTGGAGCAGGGGCTGGTGTAAGGTGCTTTATTTATTTTAAAATTTATTTCATTGAAGTATAGCTGATTTACACTGTTGTGTTAATTTCTACTGTACAGCAAAGTGATTCTGTTATTTATACATATATACGTATATATATATATGTGTGTGTGTGTGTGTGTATGTGTGTATGTATATATATATATATATATATATATATATATATATACACACACACACACATTCTTTTTCATATTTTTTTCCATTATGGTTTATCACAGGGTACTGAATATAGTTCCCTGTGCTATATAGCAGGACCTTGTTGTTTATCCATTCTACATAGAATAGTTTGCATCTGCTAACCCTAAACTCCCAATCCATCCCTGTATAAGGTGCTTTAGAGAGAGGAAAAGGTAGCTCCTGTCCTTTCTGAATCCTGAAGGGTACTTCCTCCCATCCTTTGACTGATGACCAGAGCTAGCCAGTCACCTGTGGTAGATTTGGCTGTGCTGTGGCTCCTGCCTGCTCTGCCTTGACCATCTGACAAGCCTTGATGAGCTGCCCAGCCCAGCCCTGGTTGTGTCACGGGGAGTAAGAGGAAGGCCTATGTCCATACCCAGCCTGCAGGGCAAAGGGAGCACAAGGCCCCCAGGGTAGCATGACATGGTCCACCCGGAAGGGGACCCTCAGGGACGGGAGGCAGGCCTAGGAGAGTCAAGGCCTGGGAGGGTCAACTGCCCTCCTTCTCAGGAGGTTCTCTCTCCATGGGCAGTCTCAGCGAAGGGGAGCTTTGTCATGAAAGCTTCCTTACAACTCTGCTGTTCTTTTTTTTTCAAATAACCTGCTGGTAAATGAGAAGGATGTCACCTACCTTCCATTACAATTGCTCAATTCTCCACACATTTCTAGCAGTGTTTGCCTTATGTAATTTCTGGTGGGATCTGGTACATAAAACTGTTTTAATTGCAAATTACACTCTTTAAAAAAAAAATATATATATATATATTTGGCTGCGCCAGGTCTTAGTTGGAGCATGCAGGCTCTTAGCTGTGGCATGCGGGATCTAGTTCCCTGACCAGGGATCGAACCTGGGCCCCCTGCATCAGGAGCGTAGAGTCTTAACCACTGGACTACCAGGGAAGTCCCACAAATTACACTCTTTATCCACAGAAAATATTGATCCATAAAATGACATTTGGTCCAGTTTAATTTTTTTTTGTCTTGAATTGTATTGCCTAATACTAAATGACCCTGATTTTCTGGTCTCATCTGCTTGATAAACCTGTGCTCATTCTTTTCCATGTAACCTTTTTGTTTTTAGATCGGTTGTTTTTGGATGTTTTTCTCCACTTCTGTATGGGAAACGTCTATACCACTAGTGGATGAGGGGCATCTTGCCCGGCAGGGTAGCTGAGTGGTCGAGCAGGTGTGCTGGTGTGACCCACAGCACACCTCCGTGGGGCTCTCCCGGCACATCTCCTGCCCAGTTGTCATGGATGCTGTGCTGCTCAGCAGTTCTGGGCTGACAACCTGCAAACTCATGGGTCTCCCAAGTAGCTGTGTAAACATGAAGTTAAATCATGGCTAGAAAACATCAGTTAACAACTTAGGGAAGCACCACATGAAGAGACAGTGAGAGGCTGTCGCCACCGGGGAGTCAGTGGTGGGCAGCGGTCAGGTTGGAAAGGACAGGAGAACCATCACCTGGTTCTTCACCTTCACCTTTGTGAAAACCCAGGAGGGAAGCACAGCAGGGGAGGGAGGGGGAGGTGTGGGGAGAGACAGACAGACTGACCTGGAATCTAGCTTTGCCTGGAGCCAGATGCAACTTGGGCTTTTTCAGTTTTGTAAGTCAATAAATTCTCTTTTAAATTAAGTTAGTTTAGAGTGGGTTTAACTTGCAACTGAAGAAATCCCAGTAAATGCAGGGCAGCGCCTCCAAAGTTATTAGTCTGGAACTTCACTGAGCATGAGCAAAGCTCCGTACCAAGAATCCCTAGAAAGGAGAAGAATAACTTGGCAATGGCTGCAGCTTAATGTCATCTGTGGCTTGACTGGACACTGTCAGAAGTCTCTTTGATTTTATTTCAGAAATTTTTACGTATTTGCTTTCCATATACCTTTCATATTGACGTGATGAGACAGAAGTATGACATTTTTTCGAACTATTGGAGCCAAATTGTTGCATAAATTTGGGTCAGAATTGCTTTCAGCTGTAAGAGACCGCACAACAACAAACATATTCTCTCTCATCCTCTCCCTCTCTCTCTCTCTCACACACACACACACACACACACACACGCGCGCGCACTTCTGGAGGTTGGTGGTTCTAGGGCTCATTCAGCGCTCAGTGTATTTAGGGGGTCAGGCTCTTCCTTCTGCTGCTCGCTTTTGCCCCGTGGCAGCAAGACTGCTGCGGGAGTGCCAAGCATGGTGCTCTCTCACCACAGTCAAGAGGAACAAGTGGGGGCCGGGGCAAAATCCCTTCTCCAAGGCCTCCCAACAGGCTTAAGCTGAATTCTCTTTAGCCAGAACTGGGTCACACAGGTACCCTGACTGCGGGAGGGGCTGGAAAAGTGAACATTCAGCAAATAGAAATGAGATTACCGAGACGGATTTAAACCAATCGTGACTTTCCTCAGGAGCTAGCGGAAGGTCCTATCTTTCTTGAGATTAAAGTATCTCCAGTCGCCACCTGCAAAAAAATTGGATTCTGTTAGCAGGGAAGGGGAGTGGGTGGGAAAGGGCAGTGAGTAAGTGACAGGGTCCACCATATAGGGCACACAGGGCCATGTTTACATTTGGCCTCAACCCGGAAGCTGGTTTTGTTTTTGTTTTTAATAGAAATTACCATTTTAATTAAAATGCAGACTGGAGAACTTAGTATATGAAGAGGAAACACGGGGGGGGGGGGGGGTGGGTGGGGGGGGGCTTAAAATCCTTGAAAACATCAGAATTTAAAGCCAGAGCCTGGGTTTTTAACCGGGTGGTTTACATGAAGCTCCGACACCTAGCATAATGCTGATCGGTTGAGGAAACTTGTTTGTTGAATGAAGGAGCGCGTGCCTACCACGGTGATAGCTTTGGGGCTGGTGTGTCAGGAGAACTGAGCTGGTCTGGCTCTGCCACCACTTCCTGTGCGATTTCAAGCTGACCTCTCACAGCTTCTAGTTCTTTCTCAAATGAGGAGGCTTGGCTGGTTGAACTGTGTTTCCCTTCCCTTCTTAAAGGCTTGAGTTCAGATTGCTTTTGACCTCTGTGACCTTCTATTGTTTACTCGTGGGTTAATCTCAGCAGGCAGCCTTTCCAGCCAAGCAAAAGCAGTGTCAAAGCAGCAGCACCGGGCTCAGACGGACAGAGCACAACACAGCCAGCCTCTCCAGGCCGACTGTTTGGAGTAAAGGCCCAAGAAATCAATGTTGCTTAGGTAACACTGTGAGACAGGAGAGGGCGAAAGCGTCGCCAACAGGCTCTAGAGGGAGACTCAGTGGCTGCACAGGCCTTGGGAGCACCCAGTTCTGCTGAGCCTCACGCTGATCCAGTTTTCTCTCCGGCCTCAGGGACGATGAGGGCTGAGTCTGTGTCCTGGGTCCTGGCCCCGGATGCCTCAGAAGGCCGTCTGGGGGCTTTAGGGGGGATGTGTCAAGATGCCTTCAGGCCGGAGCAGATGGGCCTCGAAGGTTGGTTCTGCCCAGCTCCCACCAAAGTCTCTCTTCTCTAATTCATGAGACAGCCCTCAGCACCAGGAAAGTGGCTGAGAAGGGGGCAGAACAGTAAGTGGCAAACCAGCGATGTGAGGGAGGAAGCACAAGACCCCAGGATGGGTAGACGTTGGCCTCGTGTTTAGTCAGAAGCAGGTCCAGAGGCAGGCAAGGAGGAAACCGGGCCCTGGAAGGGCAGCAGCCTCATGACCGGACCCCTGCCTTCCTCCTCTCGGCTGGCTGCACACAGGTCCTGTGAGCTACAAGAGGTGAGGGGTGCCTAGGATGCAGTTGGGGTGTGTGGCTGGAGAGGCGCTGACCGGGGAGAGAGCGTGTGTGTGCACAAACCTCTGAGTAGCTGTGCAGAGGGACAGGCCCAGGGAGCAGGGGCTGAGCATAAGCCCCCAGACCATCAGCCCGAGGGGAGGGGCGTCTCCTGCACGGCTACAGTCAAGGCAGGAGGTGCAACTGGGAGGGGTATCGGAGCTAAGAACCGTTCTGATTCCTTTCTACCCTGAGGCCATGGGATTCTAGAAATTCATCAGGATGGACTTGGTAGAAACTCCAGGTATCACCTTCATAAGAGAGGCAGAAGGAGGGGAAGGAGAGGAAAAAAAGAAAAGCCCACACACAAGTGTACCTTTTTATATAGAATTTGTACAATATATTTCTCTTCATTTGCATATTTTACCCACAACTTAACATCCTTTATACAGGCTGAACTTACTCAGCTGATATAATCAAAATTCTTTCCTTCAACCAAATAAGAAAAATTCAAAATCGTAAACCTGTAAGAAAACAAATTAAAAACGATGATGAAAATAAGTCACTCCTCGTTAGGAACAGCATCTGTCTGTACAATATACATGGTTTGGAACAGATTTCTTTATAGATTAGGCACATGTTTCCACAACACCTTCATTCCTGCCAGTTTTCTCTCATTCCAGGCAGTCCCGCCTAAGAAGGATCAGAGGGATGTTGGTCTTGATGGAAATCGCGCGTTCGGATGCTGCTGGCCCAGCTGGGGACCAGGGGAGCGGGGCCTGGCTCAGCGGCGCCACCCAGTGGCTGGAAGCAGAGGCGGATGGGATGCAGGGGAGCTGGGCCAGGCAGGGCCCTGCCAGGAGAGAGCAGCAGTTGTGTGTGAAGGGGAAACCGAGGCTTATTCTGTGCAAACTGAACACAGAGAGACCAGAATAGCAAGGGTGGTGTACAGAGAGAAGCTATGAGGAGTCCAGCGTTTATTTACAGTTTATCTTCCAGGCGGGAGGATGGGGAGCAAAGCTGGTGGCTGCTGTCAGTTTGAGGCACGGAGGGGTGTCGGGGAGGCGGGGGGCATGGCGAGGGTAAGCAGTGAGTGCACCATCTCCGTGTTGACCTTCCGTGGAGCCCCTCAGTGAGCCCAAGCCCGCAGGAGGGACCTCTCCTCCCAAGCACAGCGCTTCTGTGTGATTTCCCTCCTCACTGCGAGACCCACCCGGGTCTGGGTGGTACGGAGCGTAGGCCCTTCTCTGGGGATGCAGGCAGAGCAAAAGATGAGAAAGCCGCTTCTACCAAGCCAGCGGCGCCTCACACCTCAACACCGTGGGACACCGGGCCAGGCCCGGGCCTTTCCGACGCCAGGGTGATGGGCTTCAGGTCACCGAGCTTCAGGACCTGTCCTGTTTGTTTCTGTCTCCTTTGAATTCTCCCCTCCATAATGGCTCCATATGCAGCTTGGGGCTGGGCTGAGAATCCAATTCCAGGGCTGCAGAAGGTCGCTGCACCTTGGCCTCCTGACCCAGAAGGCAAAAGTGCTCTTGTGGTGAGATGCTCCTGGGACCAGAAGTCTTGGGCCCTGCAGAGGGGGCTTCCGAGGCCATGGCAGTGCTGATCTGCTCAACTTGGCCCTGGCTATGATGAGCCTTCCTTGGGTTTGGCCCTGTGTGGGGGGGGACATGCTCGGGCCCAGACCCCCGCCCTTAAATGGCAGCTGGCTCAAACATTCTTCAAGTGGCGAGTCCCACTGAGGCTTATCCACGGCACACGTGCCAACCCAGCCTCACACTCCAAAGCGTGGCTTTGGAAAGAGAATAGTAATCAGCACTTCAGGGCAAGACTACAACCACAAAAAAAAAAAGGTGGAAAACAGCATTCACTAGAACTAATGTAGTTATTGCCAGACAAGTGACAGCCAAATAACCACGGAGAGTCCCAGAGGTGGACGTGATGGATTACCACGACCGTGGAGCAGAAATACAATCATGTGGTTTTGTTTGTTTGTTTGTTTTTACTTCTAAAGTAAGATATCCTCTGATTACACTTCAAGTCTTTAGGTACAGAAGCTAAAGAGTATTCTTCAAGTTCTGCTGCTTTGACACAAACCAGTTTGTCCCCCTGAATGACCGATCCGCTGGTCATGCCCCCGAGCCTCTCTCAAGGGAGTTGGTGTGGTTCTTTCTAAGAACATGAGGTGGGAACCGAAATATGTTAAAACAGCAACTAAAACAACGCGGCTGTGCTGGGAGCAGGGCACAGGCGGCCGTGCACGGCGGCCTGCTGGCTGTTCCCAAGGGCACTTTTTCTCACCAAGGATCTCTCCGGGATGGCCGAGGCTATGCAGGGGGCCAGTGCGGCGGTGGGTTCCATACTGAATGGTGGGGACCAGGTGGCAGCCCCGAGCGGCTCTCACTGGTTTTGGTTTGGATGACCCAGTCTCAAGAAGCAAAAGCAAAAGAGGAGCTCCCAGGCTGCTGCTGGAAGTCCCGCTGAGAAAGGTGGCCCAGGGCAGACCCTGTCTTCCTCTGAAGGTCAAGTGCAGGCAGTTCCAGCTCAACGGAGACAGAGCCCTTGCCAGAGCAGCTGCAGCCAGGTCTTCTTGGGGCTGCGGCTTCTGCAGGGACAGACCCTGGAGGAGGCTGGCCTCTGAACAACCTTCTCAAGGGCCTGCTGCCTGCCCTTTCTGAATAATTTTGCACTGGTCTGCTTATTCTCACATGCTATGGTACGTGCGGGTGCCGGGCCTGTGACACGGGAAGTTCTCGGAGACGTGGCAGCTTGGCATTCTAGTTGGGGTGGAAGGGGGAGCTCAAGGAGAGCCAGGCACCGACGCCACAGGAATCTTCCCGAATGAGTTTAGGCATCTGCTCTAAGGTCCTTGTGGACAGATTAGCTAGTTCCATGCACACCATACCAAGGGCTAACACTCAACATTCCAGAGGCGGGTGGCCTTGTTTGGGTAGTTGATGGCCAGGCTGATAGCAGCAATGTTCTGCAGAGCCTGTGGAGGGAGAAAGAGTCATCACCAATGTCAAGAACCGGTCACCTGCTGGGTCACTAACTGCTGACAGAACAAGACCCTCAGCTGAGCACCTGAGGGGGGCAGGGGAGAGGCAGACGCGAGCCAGATGTGGTTCCCCTCAGCAGCGGGACCACAGTCTAGAGTGAAAGACAAAGCTAGCAAGAAAGACCACATGGAAACTTCCAAATGTAGGCAGAATCATCACTGTCCCGAGAGAGGAGCAGGGGCAGTCCTGCAGGATCAGAGGACACATCTGCGGGGGGTCTGGGAAAGCCGTTTAGGGAATGGGGACAGCAGCACAAAGATGCAGAAGGGAAGAAACAAACAGCCAGTGGGGGCCACCCCCCCCCCGGAAGCAATGCTGGGAAGGCAGAAGCCCTGGAGCCAGGCCAAGGCTGGTCTCCAAGCCAAGGCAGCAGGAGCCGGGGGAGGGGGGGCGCTGGGGAAGGAAGAGGTGGAAGCAGGGAGAAGAGGCAGAGCGCCGGTCCAGCAAAGCGGACAGGCTGTAGGGAGGGCCAGAATGAGGATGAGGAGACGGGACACAGCGGCCGGCGAGAGGCAGGAGCCAACAGGGATATGTGACGCTAAGCTTCCGGTGTCAAAATGGTCAAATGTCAAGACTTCACTGTGTGAAATCTTGGGACACCACGGGTGGTGATGGCAGGGCTGGCAGGCATCTGTCGGGAGGGGAGGGAGTTTTCACTCGGCCTTCGGGTCTCAGGACAATTCACACAAACCCCTCTGTAGTGGATGGGGGAAGCCCGCTTCTAAGCAGGCACTCTGACCCCTTCTTGTAGGAGGACCGCAGGTTCACTGAGAAAACTTGCCAGGAACAGAGCGCAGGGCGCTGGCCGGGAGTCCCAGCTGGATGTCCCCTCAAGTGAGACCGCGGGCCAATCTTTCCCTTCTCTGAGCCTCAGTGTCCCCATCTGTGCACTGTGGACGCAGCCCACACGCTCTACGATGTTCAAGGAGTCTGTGAGCCTAAGGTTCTCAAAATGTAGTCTGGAGCCTGCGGGTTCCCCAGACCCTTTCAGGGGCTCCGCGTCGTGAAAACAATTTTCATAATAATACCGAGACATTATTTCTCTTTTTTCACTTTCATACTCTAACGAGTATACAGTGGAGTTTTCCGGAGGCTACTGTGTGATAACAGAACAACTGAAAGCAGAAACAGATCTGTGAATCCAGCTGTCTTCTATTAAGGCAGACATTAAAGAGATCTGCAAAAATGGAACACAACGCTACCCTTCTCAAAAATTATTTTGTTTTGAAAAATACCGTTGTTTTTCACAACTGTAGTACTAAATAGAATGAGATTATTTTAAAAAACAAATTGAGAAGTAAGTGTTTAGCATGTAATTTCTAACTTAATTTCTAAATTTAAAATCTAATTTAATTCCTAAAGGTATATATCAATATATATAACGCACATAAACAAAAGCTTTTGGGGATCCTCAGTAATTTAAAAGCGTAAAGGGGCCCTGAGACCCAATAGCTGTCAGAGAGGAGCTCTCCTACCAGGGAAGAAAGTTACATCCAAAAATATCTGAAATCTAAAACTCTATGGAAACTTCAGGGATCGGCCAAACTATAAATTTAAGGCACTGGTTGTTCTGGTCTAAAAGCCACAAATTCTTGCTAGTGTCTACTGACCCCACAGTTTAATACGAACGACACTGATAAATGGGGCTCCGCTGCTCTCTGTGACACCAGCAGGAAGTGGCCGACTCGGAACAGAGCCCCGTGTAAAGCCGGGGTGGAGCCTGCACGGGTGCCGGGGGAGGTTCGGCCGCCCGGGGAGGGCGTACCTGCGCCGCGCAGCGCAGAAGGTGGTCGTCGGTGGTTAAGGCCAGCAGGTAATCCTGCAGCAGGCCCAGCTCCTGCGGAAAGAGCGGAGGGCAGCTGTCAGAGGCCACCTGCTAGCGGATACCCACCCACGACCCACGACCCACGGCCCCAGAAGACTCGGGTGGGACACTGCTGCCCACTCCGCCGGGCATCTCACTGCCTGCTTTCCTTGGGAGCCACGGAAGGAGCGGGACGGGGGGAGCCAGGTGTCCTGACTCACCACAGTCTCCTCACTATAAAACGAGGGCTTAAGCTAAAGAGCTCTGAAAGGCCCTTTCATCTCTCACAGTCAATGAGTCTATTGTGCTGAGGGGAGGGAAAAGAGGAAGGAGAAAGAACCCGTTGGTTTATTTTCCCAAACTCACTGCTGTCAAGGGTCGATCCAGGGCAGTTTCCTTCCCCCTTTGGCATCAGGCCTGAGCAAACAAGCAATCTCAGGGAAGGCCTGGCTCCCTGGGGCGGGAGAGAGGGGAACCCCGGGCCCCAGGCCACGCCTGCCTCCCTGTGCGGGTTTGCCAAGCCCCCATGACACCCCGGGCTCTCAGAGGGCTGTGACCTGAGGCCCAGCGCTGACCCCAGGTGGTGGGGAGGCAGGACAGGCCCTCACCTGGGCGCGGTTCTCAGTGACAAAGAAGAGCTCGGTGAGGGCGCGATGCAGGGGCAGCAGGATGCCAGGCTGTGTCACGTCCTCAAACAGGCTGTACTCCATTTGGGTGAAGAGCTGCCACAGGGGCTTCAACAGCATGAGGTCACAGAGGTCGCTGTGGGGGAGGGGTATGGTTTGCTGGGGTCACGCCCATCAGACGTCAGACAGACAGAGGGTAGTTGCCGGGCACTGCAGCTCCAACGCTCCCCGCCCACCCCCACCCCCCCGCCCCGTCCAGTAAAGGCAGGACAAGACAGTTCCAGTCACCTCACACCCCCCAAAACAGCCCAAAATATTCACCAACGGCAAATAAAAAAAGGGGCAGCATCTCAACTTGAAACCAGGCCTCCGGGGAAAAGGATATCCTCAAGCACATTCACGTAAATCAACTGCACATCTTTAAAAATGGTTGTTAAAAACTTCCAGTGACAGCGGAAAAAAATCTCAAGATAAATGTTAAGTGGAAAAGAGCAAGATACGCAACACAAAACGTAAAAATTTAAAAGCTGTATATCTAGTACTGTGTGACCATATTAAAAACAATAGTAGATAAACATATCAAACATGTTATCAGTGGCTGTCCCTGTCAGTTTTCTAGATTTTCTGCAATGCTCATTGCTTTAATAATCAGAAAGGAAAAAAAAAAAAAACTGATTTAAAAGATAACAGCAACCACTGTTATGATCTTAGGCTCCTAAAAGAAGAAATATGCTTATAAAAAGTTGCTCAGGCCAGAAGTCTTTCTAAGTAATGCAGAATCCTTCTCACTAGACAGACCTCTGTTGAGACTGCACTGAAGTTTTTTTTTACCCAGAGGGAGGTTAATTCCAGTTCAACATCCTTCAGAGGAGAAACATGATTCTGGGACTTACTACATGATTTTATACATTTATAATCTTAAATTTTGCTTTTTCTCTTTAATATATGATTTTTAAAAGAATTTTAAAGAATTTTAAAAGAAGTATAACCTTGGGGCCAATCACTTTCTCCCAGAGGAATAAGTCTTAGTAAAGTAAACCAATGGGAAAATGAGGTTTGATTTAAAGAGACAGCTTTACAGCTGAGTTTTCAGGAAAGCACTAGAGTGGGAGGTAAAATGCACCTGCACGGCTCACATCTGTGGCAGAACTTAGGCAGTTCTTCTGCTGGCCATCCTTCCCCTGGGGGCTGCCTTTCCCCTCTGCCCCCTCCAGTCTCGGCCCCTGGGACCGAGGGGCGGTGGGAGGGTCCCTACGGGAAGGAGGGTAGGCGATGGCCAGCACACTGCAGGAATGCATCCACAATGCGGCTAGGAAGGGCCCGCCGGTCTGAAGACAGTAGAGATGGGACACGTTTCATACACATGACTCAACCAGACAGTTCTCACTGGAAGCCGCTCTCACAAGAACGGAACTAAGCCCCGTGGGCCAAGTGACCCCTGATGTCTGCGTATGAGGACACAGTGGTGGCAGCCATCATGCCCAGCTTTCCCCTTCTCCCTCCCTTCTGCCAGCCTGTACATAGACTGACTGCACAAGTCATCACTTCATCTTTCCTGACTTGGAGAGTCCTTTATTTTTTGAATAACAGCTCCATATTACATGACGAGACACCATGTTACTTTGAGTATCATCACTCCACTCTGACTAGCATTCTGTGAGTCTGTGTGCCTTAAAAATGCCGGAAAAGGGTGCACTGAACTCCTGACACGTGGGGGTCTAAGCAAGGAGGGTAGGGACTGAGCGCATGGATGATGTGTGTGGCACAGTCACCAATGCCTTCCCTCTGAGACTCTTATATCTTCAATCCCCAGTTCCATTCAACACTCTACTGGAGGTCCCAGCTAATGCAAAACGGCAAAAGGGAAGAGTTTCTAAGGATTGAGAGAAAGAAATAAAGCTTACTATTTGTAGATAACATGACTGTGCGCCGGATAATCTGCATATATACTTAGAATTAACAAAACAGAGCAAGGTCACTGGATACAAGGGCAACACGTGAAAAGTAATTATATACCAGCAGGAACAATTAAAAAGCAAAAAATTTAAATACCAATTACAATTGCATCAGAAACATTACATACCTAGGAATAAATCTAACAAAATGCTGTGCAAGTCCTCTACATAGGAAACTATAAAACATTACTGAGACTTATACAATGGAGGACTGTGTATTAGAGAACTCAATATTCTAAAGACCTTGATTTTTCTCAAATTGATCTAAAGAGTCCATCAAAATCCCATCAGGTGAGAGAGGTGCACTCATGTGTGTACAGAGAAAAACAAACTAATCAGGAACAAGACAAGGATGCCCACTCTTGCCACTTCTATTCAGTATAGTACTGGAAGTCCTAGCCAGAGCAATTAGGCAAGAAAAAGAAATAAGAGGTACGTAAATTGCAAAGTAAGAAGTAAAATTATCTCTGTTTGCATATGCCATGATATCATATATAGAAAATCCTAAGGACTGCAACAAAAAACTGTTAGAACTAATAAATAAATTCAGTAAAGTTACAGGATACAAAATCAATATAGAAAAATCAGTTGCATTTCTATACACTAACAATGAACTATCAGGAAGAGGAATTAGGAAAACAATCCCATTTACAATAGGATCCAAAAAATAAAATACTTAGAAATAAATTTAACAAAGGAGGTGAAAGATCTACACTGAAAACTATAAAACACTGATGAAACAAATTGAAGAAGACAAAAGTAAATGGAAAGATATTCTGTGTTCATGGATTGGAAGAATTAATATCGTTAAAATGTTCATAGTACTCAAAACAACCTACAGCAATCCTTATCAAAACTCCAATGGCATATTCCACAGAAATAGAAAAAACAATCCTAAAATTTATATGGAACTACAAAAATACCCAAACAGTCAAAGCAATCTTGAGAAAGAAGAACAAAGCTGGAGGCATCACACTTCCTGATTTTAAACTATACTATAAAGATACAGTAATCACAACAGTATGGAGTTGGTATTGGCATTAAAAAAAGACATATAGAGCAATGGAACAGAACAGAGAGCCAAAAAATAAACCTATGAATATATGGTCAATTAATTTTTGACAAAAGTACCAAGAATATGTAATGAAGAAAGAATATTCTCACCATTCAATAAATGGTGTTGGGAAAACTGGATATCCACATGCAAAAGAATGAAACTGGACCCCTATCTTACCATACACAAAGATCAACTCAAAATGGATCAAAGACTTGAATGTAACACGTGAAACTGTAAAACTCCTAAAAGAAAACATAGGCTGTAAGCTCCTTGACATTGGTCTTGGCAATTTTTTTTTTTGGCCATGCTGAACGGCATTGCAGGATACTAGTTCCCCGGCCAGGGATCAAACCTGCGCCCCCTGAAGTGGGAGTGCAGAGTCTTAAACACTGGACCACCAGGGAAGTCCCCTTAATATTCTTTTTCTTTTTTTTCGGCAATGATTTTTTGGATTCGATATCAAAAGCAAAAATAAACAGGTGGAACTACATCAAACTAAAAAGCTTCTGCACAGCAAGGAGAACAATCAACAGAGTGAAAAGGCACCCTGTGGACTAGGAGAAAGTATTTGCAAATCATATATCTGATAAGGAGTTAAGATCCAAAATACACAAGGAACTCATACCATTCAATAGCAAAAAATAACCCAATTAAAAAAATAGGCAAAGGACCTAAAGAGACATCTGTCCAAAGAAGGCATACAAATGGCCAACAGGTACCTAAAAAGGTGCTCAATTATCACTACTCATCAGGGAAATGCAAATCAAAACTACAATGAGATATCACCTCCCCTGTGTTAGGATAGCTCCCATCAAAAAGATAAGAGAAAACAAATGCTGGCAAGGATGTCGAGAAAAGAGAGAACCCTTGTGCACTGTTGGTGGGAATGTAAACTGGTACAGCCACTATGCAAAACAGTATGGAGGTTCCTCAAGAAATTAAAGCTAGAACTACCAAATGATCCATCGATCCCACCTCTGGGTATACCCAAAAGAAATGAAATCATTATCTCAAAGAGATTATCAGTACTCCTATGTTCACTGCAGTATTATTCCTAATAGCCAATGTCTGGAAATAACGCCTGTCAATGGACGAATGGATGAAGAAAATGTGGTGTATATATACACAATGAAATATTATTCAGTTATGAGAAAAAAGGAAATCCTGCCATTTTCGACAACACAGATGAAACTGGAGGGCATTATGCTAAGTGAAATAAGCTAGATAAAGAAAGACAAATACTGCATGGTATCACTTTTACGTGGAATCCAAAAAAAAGTCAATCCTATAGAAACAGGGAGTTAGAATGGTGGTTGCCAGTGGCTGGGAAGTGGGGGAAATGGGGAAAGGCTGGTAAAAGGGTATAAACTTTCAGTTACAAGATGGATAAGGTCTGAGGATCTATTATACAACATGGTGACTATAGTTGATAATAGTGTACAATACTATATAACACATAACAGAAATTTGCTGAAAAGCAAATTTCAGCAAGAGGGTGAAATTTAAGTGTTGTCACATACCACAGAAAAAGGTAAACATATGAGGTGATGGATGCGTTAGTTAACTCGATTGTGGGAATCCTTTCACAATGTATAATGTATTATGTATCAAATCATTACCTTCTACACTTTAAATACATTACAATTTTATTTGTTAATTACACCTCAATAAAGCTGGGGGGGGAAAAAAGAAATAAACTAATTCTAAAATTTACATGGACATGCAGGGTAAAACTAGCCAAGACAATCTTGAAGATGAAGAACCAGTTGAAGGATTTCTACTGCTAGATAACGTAAATTTGCTATAAAGCTACAATATCTAAGTGTGGTACTGGCACAAAGATAACCAAAGAGACCGATGGAACAAAAGCAACCAGGGATGGATCCATGTGTATATGGACACCTTCTCTGTGATGAAGATGGCACTGGAGTGTGGTGAGGGGAAAGGTGGGCTTTTGAGTTAAGTGGAGATCCATGTGTGCGAAAAAGCAAAGCATGACCCTACCCTTCAAATCATGCACTAAAATTCATTCCATGTGGATTGTAGACCTAAATATGGAAGAAAAAATAATTAAGCTTTATCTTCATGACCCCAAGGTCAAGTAAGGCAAAAATTTCCTAAATAGGACAATGAAAGCTCTATCATAAAGGAAATGAGTGATGAACTGGAAGACATTAAAATTAGAAACTTCTTTTCATCAGAGACGCCACTAACAGAGTGAATGGCAAGCCCCGAAGTGGGGGGAGATATTCTCAATACAAATACCCAGCAAGGGACTCGTATCCAGAAGGCAGCTTACCTGTGGGTGCAGCATCGCACGATCCTCAGGAGTAGGTGGATGGCTTTTAACCGCTGATGACCAGTCTGGCGACAGGCCACGCCCACCAGCCATTCCCAAATTTTGGCCAACGGGAGGTGCGGCACAACTCTTTCTTCTGACAGCATCTGCCTCAGAATCTCGAATCCTGGCAACCCCCACACACAGAGACATTTAAAAACTGTAAACTGCTCAAGTTTTAACGAATAGGAGGAAACCACTGTGATCATTTACATTTCGCCTGAAATTATGCCTTATGTAAAAGCAACATAGGAACACTTTCAGTTCTTCCTTTTTGCAGAATGCCCTGGCAAATTTTAAGAGAACAAGCATCTTTCCTAGGTCCTGACAGATGGCTCTTTAGAAGTTACAACCTGCCCAACTCCAGCACATTCACGAGTGACGTGCGTGGGCCTTGTGAGACAAATTCGTTGAAGTCTCAGAGAAAAGTACCTGGTTTGATTTTAACAAAGAGCAGTGACATAATGGCACCGACCCCCAGAGTGTCCCGGGCCGGGAGATCATGCAAACGGAAAGACCAGAGCACACACCTGTCTGGAATCGCCCCAGGTGCCCAGCCGTCACAGTGAATTTGTAGCCCCACTCGGTGTTGCTCATGTCAGAGGTGAAGCGGTAATACAGAGTATCTCCTGGGGCACACAAGAATCAGAAACAGGTCAGGATACTGCAGCAACAGGGAAAGGCAAGTGAGCGCTTTCCACTGAAACAGATTCAACACAGTTTTAAATCCTTCAACAATTTCCCTTCTAGGTACTTAACGTTAAGAGTCTGTATAACTCAGTATTTATTTACTACCTGGAAGCTCAAAATCTTTCCATTTCTGTTGAGACCCACTGAAGTTGTGTCGATCCTGCTGAAAGTCACCGCTGCTGGACATGGCTAGCTCGTCACAGCCTTCCTCTGTATTGCACTGAGGATCGAATTTGATTGAGAGGTAGATTGCACCAGGAATGTGAACTTTATCCTAGGAGGGGAAACAAGGACACTCCTGTCATCGCTGGCCACTGGACAGTGACTGAGGGCTTCCTTGTGCCAATCCTGCAGTTAAGACTGGGCATGTAAGAAGGGGTGAGTCACAGCCCCTGCCCTCCAGGAGCTCTCGGCCCAGCTGGGTCGGGGAGCACGCACGTGGCTGCGAACACGGCAGGAAGCACACTGTGCAGCATGGGGCACAGCTCGAGGCGGGGGGGCCGGGAGGGGAGGCGAGGGCAGAAAAGAGTCCCAGTGAAGGGATGTTTGGGTTGCTGTGGAGACTGGGGGCACAGGAGCAGCCTGTCCAGGAGGAAGGAATGGCAGGAGGCAGGTGAGAGAGAGACGAGCACCTGGGGGTGCATTCCAGGCAAAGGAAAGAGCACTGACTGGAAAGCCTGACATGTTCAGGGAATAACAGGAGCTTGATGTGTCTGAGGTACAGGTTGAGCTGTGTGTGCACATATGCTTGGGAGATGGGGGCAGGGGTGACGTGAACCTGGAGAGGCCGGCAGGGACAGATGCAGAAGGCTTTGTGTGCTAAAATGAAGCGTTGAGACTTGTCTGGACAGCAGGGGGAGCCCTGGAAAGACCGTAAGCAGGAGAAAGCCTAGGTTAGGTTTGTGCTGTACCAGGATCACTGTGACAGCTGGTGTGCAGCAAGGCCAGGGCCGGGGCAGGCCAGCAGTGGGGGATCAGAGAGCAGCAGCGGGAAGGACCCAGGGGAGGGGAGGAGTCCGGGCAGCGGAGAAGGTAAGGTGATCGCTCTGAGGCAGAACTCGCTAGCTCACTAGGTGTGTCTACTTGGGGCTGGGGGAGTGGGGACAGAGCCTAGGAGCCGGGGAAGAAAAGAGGCTTAGAAGGTAGAGAGTGAGGAGGTTTATTCTTCTGCAAAACGAAACCTCAGCTGGCAACAACCATATCCTGGATTAGTTTCTCTATCACCCACCACTGTGGCCACAGGCCATCACCTACTCAGAACGACAGCTCCAACATTTTGAAAAGAGATGAAGAAATGCAAGCAGCACTAGGTCAGTGAAGATAACTGAGGCCGCCCCCCTCCTGCCTCATCCAAACTCCTGCATCTCTCTGTCCACGTACAGAGTTAAGGATGCAAGAGATGAGGCTTTTCAGTTCTGGGTAATTAAACAAAGGGGTGGGAGACTCCAAGGTGTGGCCAGGTCATCAGGAGATGGACAGAGTGAGGGCTGAACCCAGACCCACACTCAAAGTCTCTGCCAGACACCAAGGCCTCACTCTCAGGAGCTTGCTGCAGGAAGAGGAATCTCTCCTCCAGGGCCGGGTGGCCCCTTGCTTTCTATTAAAACAAGGTCAGGAGAAGAGAGGACTTGTTTGTATAGATTCCCGGGACTGGCTTCAGGGAGGCAGACTGCTGCTGAGACCATGGGAGCACTTTCTAGGCCATGTCTGTCCAGGCAGAAAGAGCCGCAGCGGGAGTTGATGAGATTCACGCTACTCAGCAACCCTTGCAGGTCCTGCCAGCTGCATACCCTGAGGCTGGGCGAGTCTGGCCGACCCTGGATCGTACCTCAAAGTTGGTGTTGTTGTTATACGGGTGTTTCGACTCCCTCACTTGCACCTCCATTCCTGGCTCCTCCATGAACTGGCAGGCAGCCAGGGCCATGGTGCCTAGCATGTTCTCTCGGCAGCCCTGGAGCACCTTCTGCAGTATCTGGTGGGACACAGGCAGGAAACATGGGAAGATGGTGACAAAACTTCGTAGTTCCGCTAGAGACTGTGCCCAGGGCTCCTGAGTTCTGCTATGTGGGTCCCCTGGTTCTACACAGAAGGAAGTAGAAGAGATGCTTCCAGCCCTGTGAAAGTTTGCTAACCCAGCACTACTTCAAAAGACCAAGTTGAAGACCTGATTTAAAAACAAAACAAAAGATGATCACCACTTGTCAAGTTGAAACTTAAAACTGGAGCACTGGAGACTTTCCTGGCAGTCCAGTGGTTAGGACTCCGTGCTTCCACTGCAGGGGGGCACGGGTTTGATCCCTAGTCAGGGAACTAAGATCCCACATGCCGCACGGTGTGGCCAAAGAAAAAAAAAAATAGAGCACTGGACTTAAGAGAATGCACAGACTCTGGTAAGACCCCACGTCTGCCACCCAGAAGCTGGGAGCCTTGGACAAGCCTCCTGGGCTTGATTTCTTCACCAATAAAACTCTCTGGGTCACAACGTAACACAGGTGTAAGTGCTGGCAGAGTGTCTGACCTGAGGTAGACATTCTAGAAACCATGGTTTAAAACAGAAGACGTAAACCTTCCTGGAAGGCTTCCTGTATTACGGGAACAGGCTGTCAGAATCATAATTAACCCTGTCTCCCAGACTTCACACTGTGTGAGACCCTAGGGGACATGAGAAGAGACAGGCTAGCAAGGAGAGTTAGACTCATAAGTCTGAAAACAAAAAAGGAAAACTGCAAGGGCAGGTTTTGTGGGATCGTTACATCAAACACTCTCTGAGCACCAAGTCTGCCTAGGCCATGAGCTCGGCTCCAGGCCAGTACTTGGGAGAGTTTAACAGCGACCTGACCCTGCCTTCGTTGCGTTCACACCTGTCAGGGGGCTGTACAGCCACACAGGTAACCTCACTCCAGGAAGGCACTCACTAGAGGAAGCCTATTCAAACCCCCCCGGCGGGGGGCTGGGAGGGACACAGAGGAGGAGCAAGTGGGGTGAGTGCCCAGCCCGGCTGCCTAATTACCTTTTCCCACTGGTGCTTTTCTTCCAGCTGCATGAACATATCCAGAATGTAGGTCATGTGGGCAGGGCCGCTCAGCTCCAGGATGTCCTCGCTCACCGGCACGTGCCCCGGCCACTCGGCGAGCAAGGACGCGAGCACATGGCGGGCGTACAGGACTGCTGTGGCCTCGTTCACGCGGAAGAGGTAGTCCCGCACGGCCCTCTTGCTCTTGCAGTTGAGCTCTTTGTGCAGGAGGGCGGCGCTCTTGCTGCGCCGCTGCTTGGCGTAGCTCTGCTGCAGTTCACTCTCCGTGCTGGAGATCAGCTTCTGGGTCACGGGGTTTGACTCCGTGGTGGCCTGGTCACAGCGTGCGGGCCGGGACTGCAACCCAAAGACCAGCGTCACAGAGGCCTGGCCTGCTCACAACTGGGGTGGGGGCGGGAGGGACACCTTGCTTCCCAGGTGGGGCGACATACCAAGCATGGTAAGATAATCATGTCTGTATCCACAGCTTTGGCGCTCTGCTCGTCCAGTCTCAGACTCCTGCTGGGCTGCCACCTCTGAGCCAGGGTCCGTATCCTTTCATCGGTGGTGAGCTCATCCCCGTCAAACCTGAAGAGAAGGAAGGAACACAAAGTTGGGCACCTGAGTTACAGAAAGGCAAGAGTTTAACCTGCAGTGAAACTTGCAGAAATGCCGATCCGAGTTATTTTCCTGTTATTTTGCAATTACGTTATTACATTCCATATTTCGCACGCTAGATTCACAGTGTTCATCTATTCGTGCATGCAACGGTGCACACGAACGTGCACGCGTGCCCATGTGCCCACAGCAGAGATGCAAGCCATCCCTTAGGATCCATTCTTCCTTTCATTTAGAAACAAAGTTCCCTCAAGTTTTAGCAAGATACACAATCACCCAGCTGGAGACACAGTTCCCAGTCCTCCTAGCAGCAATGCAACTAGGGTCACGCCAACGGGAGGCCAGTGAGGTAACGCGTGCCATTTCCGCAGCCTGCCCTCAAACAACTGGGTTAAGGATGAGCTCCTTTACCCAACTTCCCCCTTTCCTCTGGGCTGGAACAAAGAGCTGGTGCTGGGGAGCCAGGTCTGACGACACAGGTGAGGACAGCACCCTTGGGGGTGCGGGGTCCCTTGTGAAGCAGACCGCCCACCCACCCTAGGCTGCTGCCTACCTCTGGACTGCGCCGTGAGAGGGAAAACAAATTCCATCCTCCTTGACCATGATACTTCTGTGTCCTAACTGATGCAACCCTGCCTCATCTCACAAAGGATTTGAGGCAGTAGATAATACATATGGGAAAATAGAAATATGAAATAACAAAAGAAAATTAAATTGGAATTGGATATAAATCAGAATAGGAAGTCAAAACTAGGATGTGGGGGATGGAGGAGGAGATTAGTTGCAGAAACATAAAGTTCTCCACAAATTTAAGAGCTGGGCCCGAGAGCTAGCTCTGAACTTCCTGGCCAAGAGGAAGGGTATATTGTTAATTTTATAATAACCCTTGAAGAAAAAACACAAAAATAATGCACAGAAGTGAAAGAACAAACAAACGAAAGGACACTTTTGACCAGAATGTACCAGAAGGTCCTGCTCTGCACCGTTTGCTCCCTGGGCTGACGTGGGAGAGAAACCTTGGCGTCTGTGTCAAAACTCTGCCCCCACAACGAGTTTACTCTAAAAGAGGCAGACTGCGAATATAAAGTTCTTCCTAAAGGAGAAGCACACAACACAACTCAAAGATGAGCCATGCGGTGTGGCACAGCCAGCTTTCGTGTCGCTTTATGAAGAACTGAAAACCAACTGCTCTTTGGCCTGTCAGGAGTTTTTATCCAGATCTTGTTGGCAGGAGGTAAACAGAGTCCCGCCCTTACTTGTTGCCCCACTCACTACACTTTGGCTGCATCTAAATGTCCCTTACCTCTTCTGAACCTCCAGGAAGAAAGAGTCGGTCCTCTTCATCTGCAGTTCGTATATGGCCCGGAGAATGTGCAGAGGGGCATTGAGGGCGTCGTGAGCCATCTGAAGGCCACAAGGAGGAAGTAGAAGAGAGACAATTTAAACTGCTTTAACACATTATTGATGATCTGACCTCAAAAGTGATAAAACAATTATTTCCTAAAGTTACCACAAGTTATAATTTAAGAACATCACATAGGCACTTCATGCATATAAGATTATAAGCCCTAAAACATGGACTGTAAAATCTGCATTACTGTTATAAATTCAAAGGAAGATATAAAACATGGAAACACCAAAAAAAAAAAAAAAAAATCATGCAAACAAATGTACTGCTAATAGTCAATAATTACCCACCAAATTGTATCCATTGCTAGCTTCTCTGTAGCAGCTGCCTTGCACGCAAGTTTGATACGTGGCACATAAATCTAAGTACTGGACTTTCTTTTGATGTTTTTAAAAACTGTACTTGCTTTTCTTATATCCACCCCATACTCTCTGTTTACTCTTCACACAGTTAGATCCTTTGAAGTCCAAGCCCTTGCCCATTTTCACATCATTCTGAGGAAGAGTGGATTATCCAGGGAAAGTAAGAGTGTGTCTGAGAAACTGTGAGGACAGACTGTCATCTGGGGATTTATGGACAGGCCGGAAATTACATGCAAAATTTTACAAAAGTATTTGCAAGTACAGTTTATGGGAGAAACGATCGAAAGCTTTTGGGTCCATGACCCCCAAACATTAAGAACTACTGTTGTAATAGGGCTTTTCCATCCCTCTGGACGAACTCTGCACAATACCGACTGAGTCTTCAGGAAGTGCATTCTCAGGACATCAGTCTGAAGCATTTTCACATGGAGGCTAAAACACAGTCCAAGTCAAAGAGAATCCATTCCTTAGAGTCCCTTCCTCAGTCCACACCGTGACCCAAGAACGTACCAAGAAACATATTCTGGTGGGCTCATCCAGGCTTTCGAGAGGGTCTAGCTTTTTCTGCTCCGGCTCACCCGGGCTGTTGACTGACCGTTCCACCTCCTCCTCCTGGTCCCCTCGCTCATCCAGCTCCAGCTCTCCATGCTCAGCCAAAGTGCTGATCTCCTTTTTTGAGGAGTACAGCATGATGGACAAAATCTACACAGAAAGAAAATCAGGCAGGGCAGGAACATGAGTGTTTAGTGGGTGAGATCTTTAACCCTCAAAGGGTAGAAAGCATCTGACTGAACCTTTTAAAAGACATCAGAATTCACAAAAAGAATGTAAGATTAGTAAAGAAATAGGAAAACATGTTCAACCATACTTATAATCAAAGAAATGCTGACCAGAAACTACAAGGGACCTTCGCGTTTAACTCTGCCCCTGACGGTGTTAAGTTGTTATCACCCTTTTAGAAGGCATTTTGGTGAAATGTAAGGAGCTATACAAATGTTCATAACCTTTGACCTGGTAACTCATCTTCTAGGAATGATGTAAAATGTGTACAAAGTTATACTCCTGATACGGTCAACGAAGCATTTAACAGAAAGGGCAAAAAACCTGAAATCCATCTTTATGGATCATCTGCAGCCATTAAAGATGGTCGTTATGAAAACTGCCTAGCAACTTAGAGAAATGGCCATCACATGACCTCAATTTACTTCCACAGCGTGCTTCGTTGTACAATCTAAACCTATGTATGTAATATAAACACAGAAGGAAAAAAAATTAGAAAAAGGAAATACACGTAATACTAATGGTAGCTGTGTTTGCGGGGGATGAAACTTGGAGTTTTTCTTTCTTTTCTATTTTTCAACCTTTCTGAGTATAAAAAATATAAGTTTTTGAATGTAAAAAAAATTTACTTTAAAAATATTTCCTAAAGAACAAGAGCTCAGATGCTCACCAGGTTATCCATTAATATGTTTTAGCGTATTTTCCTAAAACCTAACCAAATCCTCCTGTGGCAACTGAGAGCTGTTTCCCGGAGCTCAGGCCTCTGTGTGACTGAGAATGGCCAGCTGAGCACCCCCATACAGCAGCAGCCTTTTCTGACCTGAAGCTGACACTTGGCACAGAAACGCCCCAGGGAACCACAGTAATTCCACTAAGAAAAATCGAAGGCCTATGGCGAAAAGTAATAAAATGAAAATTATCAACTAAAATCCTACATAAAATAAACATAAGTGAGGACAAATTTAGGAACTGATTTTAGCTCAAAGGAAGTTTAAAGGGAAATAATAATTCAAGGGCAGATTTACTATCATGATATAATTGGTCAACCGTGTGTTTCCACAAAATACTTCTCTTCCAATATTCTTTGAACAAACACCAAATTCATTTCCCCTGACAAGGGAGGACAGGTGTCATAATCTCTATTTCCAAAAGGAAAGACAAATATAAGACACTGTTTTAACAACTGCACCAGATGAGAGCGCACAGGGCAGAACCAGCTGTAACTGACTGGTGGTTCCAACTCCCAGGCCAGTAAATCTGCAGCAGGAAACAGCAGCAGGAATCACCCTGGTCCCTTACTTCCAGGTCCCGGAGGAGCCACGTTTTACTGAAGCCGGTCCCTTTGCTGCACTTTTTCACCAGCAGCTTCAGCAAATCAGTCTGAAGGAAGGTAGCATGGGTCTCTTCAAAACCATGAGCCTGCCAAACAGAAAAAGAATGATCTGCAACTGCCTCAGAGTGAAGAAGGTAAGGGTCACTTGGGGAGAAGCAGGCCTCTCTGTCAGAGCCCAGTCTCAGCTAGTGGCCCAAGTTCACCTTCTGGTGAAAATTCCAGAGTCAACGGGGAGGATGAAACTCTGAACCTGAGCCATAAGCTAAGTCTGTTCGCTCTCTAATTCATTCACTCAACAAGTATTTCGGAAGCCTCGTACATTCTATGTGCTGAGTCCTGTGCTAAGAACAGAGGTTTTATGTCCCTCTCCTGCTCTCTACCTTCCAAAAGCTTCCCACTGCCCTGCAGACTGAAATCCGAGTCCCTATTCATGGCGGACAAGGTCCTGCAGGCTCCCTGCCTGTCTCCGTGGTCTCATCTCCTCCTCGCACCGTCCTCAAGCCCTGAGGTAGCCCCTTCTGCTCCCTGACAACCAGGCCTGGAGTTGGACCTCTCCCAGGATGTAATGCTCTGCCCAGACTCCTCATCTATCACCTCAGATTTCACCTCCTCAGAAAGGCTCTTTCTGACTCATGGTGGATTTCCTTGCAGGCTCTTTGTTGTCTCCCTCGCAGTTTAGGCTGAAAGCTCCATGACAGCAGGGACCTTCTTTCTAAGTTCAACACTACGTACTCAGTTCCATCTGGCCCCTGGTGCTCGACAAATAGACAAATATTTACGGAATGAAGGATTCAAAGACAGAAATGGTCTCTGCCCTCAGGGAGTTTATTTTCTCTTTCCTACTGTAATGCAAACAACTAAAACAACAGTAGATTGTGATAAATGCCATGAAATCAACAAACAGCAGATGTGTGGTCTCAAGCCTAAAAATACAAACTCTCAGGGCTGGGCCAGAGCTGAAATGCCATCTAGTCCAATCTCCTTGCGGTGCTTGAGTCGTTCCATGGCCTCCTCGCCAGTGTTGCCAAAGTCAGGGAACGCATAAACTTTCCAAATGAGATCCTTCTCCCATGGCTAGTTCTGTTGGAAAGATCCTCCCTATCGATGCCCCTCAGATGGTAGAAGAATCATGTTCCCCACAAGTCAAGGCTTCCCATCTCCGTGTCAATTATTGCCCAGCTCTTTAACTTGTCTGTCTTCTCTCACACCAAATGCCAAACCTATTGCTCCAAGATCCCATAAGATATTAGCTCCCTTTATTCTTCCTAGGATGAACCAGAAGGGACCGTGGTTCAGAGGGAAGTGAGAAACTGTTGAGTCAATTTTTCTTCTCATCTTCCAAGGTTACGGGCCCATTAGGTAGTGGCACCTGGTTCCATGAGGCAGGACTGAAAAATTACAGAGAACCAACTGTTGGGAAAATTCTGTTTCTTCCTTAAGGTTATCCATGTGCAAGGTGTCAATTATTTCTAAAAATAATCAAGATCCTATGATTAACCATCCATTGAAATCAGATGGTACTTCCTTCTAGTTAATACCCTGCAGGTGTTAAATCACAGCCAGATTCATCAGCAAATGGAAGAAGCTCACCACTACCTTTAGTGTTTTGTATAATCCTTTGAGGGCCAGGGACAGGACCCAAGTTGCTTCCACTGCCTCGGGACAATGGCTGTCCATGCTGGTTTGCAGAAGGTGACTGGCAATAAAGGCAAAGTGCTGGGAGTACTGGCTCAGCTGGGCCTGAGAGTTGCTGCATTCCGGTCCTCCTCCTTTCTGGACCAGCTGGTAGTCCTTCACTGAAGGGTGATGTCAGGCAGGAAAAGAAGGCACAAAAAGCACAGTTAATACTTCCTGCAGATAAGTTTCTTCCCCAGTAATGTGCCCTACTGAAGCAAGAACTGCAGACCCCAAAACACAAATCTCTCTGGCTTCAAACTTAGCCGTTATATTTAAGGCCAGCTTGCAATTGAGCACAAAAGTGGTACTGGGCCACCTACCCACCAAGCAACCAAGAGATGCAATTCACATTCCTACTACTCACACAAACAGGTTGTCTCCAAAGGTGTTGAAGGAAGTTCATTATCACAGAACACATGAGAGACTTTCATTTCAGAACAAGCCTGAGTAAAAGGGATCGGATTTACTCTCTTACATTAAACAACCAGAACCCTGGAAAAATACATGAAACGATGGTTTGCAGACATTGGGCAATAGGTAGTACAGGACGATGACCCCTGAAAGAAGGGACATAAACCAGGTAAGCCTTCCAATAGCCCTGGCTATCTGGAGACAGTTTCCAGCCTGCACAGCATGGAGTGGAAATCCAAGTCCAGTTTTAATGAACTGAGGAGACAGAGGTCAGAGTTCAGGGAAGTCAAGGCAGCTAGAACTTATGGGGCAGAATATCACAGAGAAGGGAGATGCACAGAGAGAGGGGTGTGTGGGAGACCCCTCTAGATATCTACAGAGGGTTCCTCATGAGTCTTTGGCTGAATACTGATCTATACAAATGTGAGAGGAAACTATCTAGATAGGAAACTACCTAGTTCTAGGAAAGAACTGTCAAAAAGCAGTAGGCAGAACAATTCTTGGAGCTCACAAAGAACTCTGAGAATATTCTGTCTTCCCACCAGTGAGAGTGGAAGTGTCCTAGTCGGGGGCAAAAAACTATTTGAAGACATAATGATCAAAAAAATCCAAAATTTGATGAAAACTATAAATCTATAGATCCAGGAGCTCTTTAAACCATCAAGCAGAAGAAACATAATGAAAATCATGCCAAGGCACATCATAATCAAAATGCTAAAAAGCAGTGATTAAGAGAAAAACCTTAAAAGCAGGCAGAGAAAAGAGACACATTTTGAAGAGTAACAGAGAATGATGGCTGACTTCACGGCAGAAACTATGCAAACCAGAAGAAAAAAGATCAATATCTTTAAGGTATGCAAAGAAAAAACTCTTAGTCTACAATTTTTTACCTAGAAAAATTCATCTCAAAGATGAAGTCAAAGTAAATATTTCTTTGGTTTGGTAGGACGAACCAAAATAATGATTTTGTAGCAGCAGACCTACACTACAAGAGATATTAAGGGAAGTTTTTCAGGAAAAAAAAAAAAAGATACCAGGTACACACTTGAACTTATACAAAGGAATGAAGAGCACCAGAAATGGTAAATATGTGGCTAAATATTAAAGTTATTGTTTTCTCATTTTAAGATCCCTTTTAAAGTATGTGAATTTTAAAGCAAAATAAATAATGTATTGTGAGGTTTATATCATGTAAAAGTAAAATGTGTGACAACAACAGTACAAAAGATGATGGAATAAAAATAGAAAACCTATGTTTCTTCACTATATGTGAAGTGGTAGATTGTTTGAAGATAGACCACGATGAGTTAAAGGTGTATATTATGAACCCTAATGCAACCAGTAAGAAATTATTTGAAGGTAAACTACTGTAAACCCTAAAGCAACCACTAAAAAAATAAGATATACTTTAAAGCTAATAAGCAAGAAGATAGTAGAGGGGTTTCCCTGGTGGCACAGTGGTTAAGAATCCACCTGCCAATGCAGGGGACATGGGTTCGATCCCTGGCCCAGGAAGATCCGACATGCCAAGGAGCAACTAAGCCCGTGTGCCACAGCTACTGAGCCTGCGCTCTAGAGCCCGCGTGCCACAGCTACTGAACTCCATGCACCTAGAGCCCATGTTCTGCAACAAGAGAAGCCACGACAATGAGAAGCCCGCACACCGCAACAAAGAATAGGCCCCACTCGCCGCAACTAGAGAAAGCCCGCGCACAGCAACGGAGACCCAACACAGCCAAAAAACAAACAAACAAACAAACAAACAAATAAATAAGACAGTAGATTTGAACTCAATCATCCTGATAAGTATATTGAATACAAATGGTCTAAACATCTCAATTAAAAGGCAGGTATTGGGGAGGGATAAATTAGGAGTTTGAGATTAACAGACATACACTACTATACATAAAACAGATAACCAACAGGGATCTACTGTATAGCACAGGAAACTATACTCAATATTTTATAATAACCTATAAAGGAAAAGAATCTGAAAAAAGAATATATATATTGAATCACTGTGCTGTAAACCTGAAACTAGCATGACATTGTAAATCAACTATACTTCCATTAAGAAAAAAACAACAAAAAAAAGGGCAGGTATTGTCAGACTGGATTAAAAAAGAAGACTCCACTATGTGCTATCTACACTTGAAATGTAAAGACACAGGGAAGTTAAAGCAAAAGAACAGAAAAAGATGCATCATGCAAATGTTAGTAACAACAACAACAAAAAGCTAGAGAGGCTACCTAAATATTAAAGTAGATTTCAGAACATGGAATATTATTAGGGATAAAAAGGAACGTTTCATAATGAAATGAGAAACAGACCATACATGCAATTATAGCTGGATACCTCAACATTCCTTTCTCAGTAATCGTTAGAACAAATAGACAAAAAATCAGTAAGAGTATAGAAGACTTGAAAAGCACTGCCAAATGACTTGATCTCAATGACATCTATAGGACACTCTACCAACAACACAGTATATGCATTTTTTTCAAGTGCACATGGAATCTTATTTGAAACAGACTAAATTTTTGACCATAAAACAAATTGCAGTAATCTTAATAGGACTGAAATCATTCATAGTATGTTCTCTGACCACAACTTGCAATCAATAACAGAAAGATATCTGGAATATCCCCAAATATTTGGAAATTAAACAACAAAATTTTAAGTAATCACCAAAGAAAGAAAAAAATCACAAGATGAATAGAAAGTACTCTGACCTGAATGAAAATGATAACACAACATATCAAAAATTATGGATGTGGATAAAGCCACACCTAACAGGAAATTCACAGCATTAAAATGCTTCTATCGACAAAAAAAGAAAGGTCTCAAATCAGTGATTTAGACTTCCACTTTAAGAAACCAGAAAAAGAAAAAAGAGCAAACTAAACTCAAAGCAAGAAGAAATAAGGAAATTAATAACGGAAAGATAGAAATCAATAAAAGAGAAAACAGATATAACAGAGAAAAATCAATGAAACCAAAAGCTGGTCCTTGGCAAAGATCCAATAAGTTGATAAATCTCTGGCTAGTCTAGGAAACAAAAAAGAAAAGATACAAATTACCAAAACCAGGAATGAGAAGAGGCATCTGATACCCCATGTGAGGTTCAGAGAAATTAAGGATCTACATTTTATAAGACCCAAATTTATCCCGTAAGTGAATGGAGAGATATACCATGCTCCCAAGTCAAAAGACTCAGTATCGGTAAGATGTCAGTTCTCCCAAATGGACTATAGATTCAATACAATGCCAATCAAAAGTCTAGCATGTTCTTTAATAGAAACTGACAAGCTGATTCTAAAATTATACAGAAAGACAAAGGAACTAGACTAGCCAACAATTCTGAAGAATAACAAAGTTGGAGAACCTGATTTCAACACTCAGGAGAAATCTACAACAGTAAAGACAATGTGGTATTCACATAAGGACAGATATATAGATTAATGGAACGTAACAGAATCCACAAATAGACACAAACATACATGGGTCAATTAATTTTCACAAAGTTGCCAAGATAATTCAATGAAGAAAGAATTGTCTGTTCAACAAATGGTCATAGAACAATGGGACAGTCACATGCAAACAAACAAACAAATAAATAAACCTTGACTTTTACATTGCACAGTACACAAAAATAGCACAGACAGTGCCTAGTGCTAAAGCTGAATGATAAAGCAGATTATTTCAAGAGCGGACCAGGGCACACAATGATGTACCTTCACTGTTCTATTGATGAAACAAAATGGAAAGTGACATGAATGCCAATACAATTATGTGAAGTTATTTTACAGTCCTGTAGCCACCTGACTCCATCATATATTTAAATTACCCATTAGAAAACAAATGACACTGGCAAATGAAAAAAGTAAATGTTCAGAACCTAAACATCCAGCCAACCCAAAAACACAGAACCATATACACAAAATAACAGTGTGGAAAGGGCCTTCAAAGTGATTCCAATTCAACCACATCACCTCAGAGACAAGCAAAAAGAAGTTCAGGGAGCTATAACTTGTTTTTTAAAAATTCACACGCAGGGGCAAGAACCAAGATATCTTAACTGATTTTAGGGTATACAGAGATTAGACAACTGTCTCTCATTCTTAGAAAAAATAATTATGCTTGGGACCTGTTTTCCTCTTCCGGGTTTTGACATTGACGATCACAGCCCTGTTCTTCTCAGTAAAGTGCTTCAAGATGATCACATTATGTGGTTCATTGGCATTATCCATATAAACACAGCGGGTCCCCGCGCAGAGGACCTAAACATGACACAGACAGAAAAGGCAACTCAGCAGCACATACAGCACAGTGCCTTTTGCTTGTGCCGCTGACTTCAACAAGCACTCAAGGACAGGGTTCTTCCCATCTCTAAGTCCAGGGCCTGGCACAGGCTTGGCACAGAATTGGTTTAAGTGCTTGCTGGATAAAGCCATGTTTTCACAGTCCTCTTCGTCCCAACCAGTTGAGAGATGTGAAAAGTAGAAATGAGATCAAGATGAATGCCAAAGTGAACAACTGTATTTTGAAGTTCTCTGTAATTTAATATATTACAGTTACCTATTATTCAAAGCCAAGAAAATGAATCAAATGGCTAAACTGTTAAAAATGCAAGTTGAACAAACCATCCCATAATCTTGAAAATATACCAATACTGTAAAGGCAAATTATACAACTAAAGAAAAAAAAACTTCCAAAGATATATACGCTGTGCACGTGATGAAGAGGAGGCCAGGCCTTCAGTGGCGTACCTGGGGGAAGCCGACCAGCACCAGCAGCGTGAAGATGTTGGTGTGCTTCAGCTGGAAAGGCAGCTGCTTGATGCAGTGGTCTGTGAAGGTGGCAATGACGTCACGCCACAGGGGGGCGCTGTTGAGTGACCGCAGGATCTCCGCCATGGAGCAGGCCCAGTCCAAGCCCACGCGGCTAGAAGGCAAGAGCTCCATTAGATGGCAGCGCACAGGCTCCAAATTCAACTCATCAGGTCGCCACACTCTAAGGCAGACCCAGAAGCATGCCAATGAGCCATTCATTATATTAATTTAAAAACTACCAGAATGTTAGACAACTCTTTATCTGATCAGGAGCCTACTCCTCTATTCTTCCTTTACTTAAAGGTTTTCTTTAAATCATGAATACATTGTTGTGCTTTATCAAATGATTTTTCTTCACTGGTTGATATGATCACATTGTACTCCCTCACTCCCATTTTGGTTGTTGTTAACGTAGTGATTTTAAAACTGTAAACCCTCCTTGATTTCCTGGAATAAATGTAAAGTAGTCAAAAACAAAACAAACAAATAAACTACCAGAATGATGCTTTTGATATAATGATAAGTGTGTGTGGGGGGGAGATCAAGATTTGTTACTTATATATACTCAAGTCTACAGCTATGCTTTTAAAAATCTCTATAAAAGGTCACGCACACATATGCACTTGTGCACACTCACATTCACGCACAGAAAAAAACGCACAGGAAATATATACTAAAATAGCACCAGGGAGTTCCCTGGTGGCCTAGTGGTTAGGATTCTGGGCTTTCACTGCCATGGCCCGGGTTCAATCCCTGGTCAGGGAGCTGAGATCCTGCAAGCAGTGTGGTGGCAGTGGGGAGAATAAAACAGCACCAGATGTATTGATGTGGTACAAGGCAAGGTGATTTTTTCCCCTCATTTTGGTTTTCCAAATTTGGTATTGTGATTATGTTAGTTTTATATAATGAAAATAGATCTATTTTCTTCAACCCCAAAGCCTACACTTATTACTCTCAGGAAAGAACAAACCAGAATATATATCACCAGAGAGTGCCCAGACTGCACAGCTGTCTTAATGTGGGTTTTAAGCGCAGTTTTAATGTCGGTTGACAGTGTTGCTAATCAAACAAATTCCACTCTCACAAAAGATCCCTAGACAAGAGCACGGAAGCACGCTGAAATTCATCAACAGCCAGATCACTGACCTAAAGAAATGAACACCAAGGTGGGGTAGAGTGGGGGTGGCTACCTGTCCAGACACACAGCTCCCAGGCTGAAGAGCAGGTGGGTGGTCTTCCAGCCATCTGGCACAATGGAACTGTCCCCTGCTGCAAACAGGTTGTGTTTGGCTGAGAGGACCTTGGTCACTGCAGCATCTACCTCCACTGGTGAAAGGCGGATGATTAACTGGCCGAGAAGACCCAGGGTGAGGTGATACGTTTCATTCAGGTGGCCTGCGTTTGAGATGACGACCTGGAACATGAGCGGGAGCACGTGCTCCAGGTCTATCAGGGGGACTGTGGGATCCTGTCAAGAGAGGAGAAGAATCTGTTCAATACAAAAATCTATGTAACCACACCAACTAAACACTCCATCTCCTTCATATAGTATTTATAACTGGCCTGGTGCCAAAGGAATTATGCAGTGTCTTTCACAAATGGCTTAGGGACAATCGACTGTGAAATAAACATTCTCAGGTATCATCTTACAATCCTACTTTAATTTATAATCCTACCCCAGGGATATACAGATGACTGCAATTAACAGTTAATTTCAGTATATGGCTTTCCAAAAGCTTTTTCTATGCATAACACTACCCACCCCACCCCCCCTTTTTTTAAATGCCAATTTGTCTCTTACCGAGTTTAAGGGAGGTAACATGGCTGCTAATAATCCCAAAATCCTCTTCTGGGAACACTCAGCAAACACCTGCTCAGGGCTTGGAGTAACTGCCTTTTCCTCGATGGGCTTCTGACACGATGCTTCTGAATTTTCAGCATCTGAGTTGTAAAACACCAAGCTTTCAGATTTTGCCAGGTTCTATGTGTGTATGAAGAGGCAAGTAAACCACTGCACTGTTCCTGTGCCACTACAGAATCAAGCTGGGACTTTAAAAACCTATTGCTGAACACGTCTTACTGAAGGAGGTCTGTCCTGATCACCCTGGTTTAAGGTTGAGCCCGCCCTCCGATCTCTCCCAGCCCCTCTGCGCTCTCCATTCCCCTGCTCTTTTGCGCTCATGGCATTTAATTACCTTTTAACACACCATATTATTTGATACGGATTGTTTACCGTCTGGCTTCCTTTCTAGATTTTTGTTTTTTTTCAATGATGTATCACAAACACCTAGAAATGTGTCTGGAGCACAGCAGCTACTCAATAAATACTCAATGGATGACTAAACTGTACGTGAACCGGGCCGCTGCTCCTCAGAGGAATCAGACCAGAGTGGATTTTGATGACCTGCATTGACATCGAGTGTCAAACTGTTTTCTGGACCTTAGAATTATAGGCCCTGCAGAGGTAAGCGTCAGCCCCGTCTGAGAGCTGGCCCCACGGACGGGGCAGGATGCCGGCGCTCACCCCTGCCTGTCACAGAGCGGCCACGTGGGGAGGATCCCGCCTCCCCGGGCCCCCCTGAGGACAGGCTGACATCCGCTGCCGGCGCTCCTTCTGCCCACAGCGCCCCCTCTCCTGGCTCCTCAGTCGCCCTGAAACAGCCCTGACCTTGCGCTGCCATCACCAGCAGGTGTCCGAGGGCCTCCACAGCAGAGTGCACAGCACCTCTCCACTTCCACCTTCCAGCACTCCACTCCCTCCCTACACACCTGCTCCCCAAGGGACTGCCTGGATTCTCTGGGGGTTCCCACGCTGGGGCCTTTGCTCGTGTAGTTCTTTCTGCCCTGAATGCCCTTCCCCCCAGTAGACCTCAGCACATTCAAGGTCCCGTGCAGGCCTTATTTACAAGGGCTTTACACTGACACAACCTGTTCCAGCTACACACCCATCACCACTAACACCCACTTGGGCCTCTCTATTGGACAGAATCACATCCCAGCTCAAATTAGTTACACACACCTTTGTCTTAAACCCTCCCAGACGGTCAACACTGTGAGGGCAGGAGCTATGTGTCTATTTGTCTGACTTGGTCCCTGTTTCATCCCCAGGGCCTAGCACAGTGCTTGGCACATAGAAGGCACTCAGTAAATTAGGGAATGAACAAGGTAGGAAAGCAGGCAAGATGAAGGAAAGATGACTTTCAAAGTGTTATCAGTACCATCTGATGCAGAACTGAGAAACCATGCACCCTTGGGTGCTAGCCAATTTTAAATTGTGTGCAAGAAATAAGTCAGGGACGGGTATGCGTGCATTTTAAGATGAAAGAGATCAAGGTAACTGTCAAAGAGTCTTTACCTGGAAGTTCTATAGGTGCGCGGGCATCTGCAGGTGAGTCTGAAATCTGCGTCTGGCAGGAAGGACCCTTCAGTAATGATGCACCTTCCCCTGCCTTGCTCCTCTGCTTGCAGTCTAAAGGTGTGACTTCCTTAGGGACATCCCTCTTCCCCTAAAAAACAAAATGGTGAGTGTAAAAGAATTAAGGTTTCTTTCTTATAAAAGTTTACTTGTTAATATAATACAACTTTTAAAATCACTAGCCAATCAGTCTTCACAAACAAAAATACTTTTGAATTAGAGAATGCCCCTCGTTTCTGATGATAAATCTGTACTCTAATTAAAAGAGTAATCACTGCATCACATCCCCCCAACACCTTCCAAATGCCGCTCTGTCGGAGCCTGCAGTCACATAAGCAATGGCTCTGGTACAAACCTCTAACACATTCTATTTATCTTCCAGAAGCCAGGTATGGACAGTTCCTCTCTTGGGGAAAAAGAAAAAAAACAAAGGTGTGGATTTCCTTCTAGCACAGTAAGCTGACTTTTACACTTTTGAGAATTCCATTTTGGCAGAGAGACTTACAAAGGGGGCCCTCATTGGAGCTGGGAGGGTTTTCCAGACTCAGGAGTCTGGCAGTGAGCTGCCCAGACTGGCAGGGTGACAGTCCTTGACCTGAATTTCCTTAGGAGTCACTGAGAGTCACCCCAAAAAACACCTGCACTCCCTGGGCCCTCAGGGTACTTTTCCTTGCTGTCACACAGGCTTATATGTGGAAACCAGGCCGGCAGGAAGTCTTCTGTGCATGGTGGAGGCACCCTAGGCCCAAGGAGTCTGCAAAGGCAGGACACTTTGGAGCCAAAGATGGAGCGCTGTCCAACACTAAACACTCATGAGAAGATCCTGACATCTCCCAGCGGCAGCTGACTTATCCTCCCCTCTCCAGATACTGTAACCTCAACAATCAATCCTACCCTCAACACCCCCCTAAGAAGAAAGTGGCTATAAGACTGTCCAAGAGATTTGCCCGATGCACACCATGGAACCAAGACACAGAATGGAACTTGAATCTACGCTTGAAACTGATCACAGCACCAGTTCTGTTTGACCACAGGATAACTGGAGCTTTCTGAGGTTTGTGGTAACCCTGCATCGAGCAAGTCCATCAGCGACATTTTTACAACAACATACTTTAATTAAGGCATTCTCTGTATTGCCCAAGATGCAGAAGAAAAAATGGAAATGGAAGAGAAAATGTGGGCGCTTGAAGAGTGGACTGGAAACTGGAGTACAATTTACTTGGCTGCCAACAATGAAAACACGGTAAGTGAAAATGGACCACTAAGGATGCACTTCTGCTTATTAACGAGTCATCCAATGGTGACATCGGGGTCACCTTTTATCGAAGGGTTAATTGTACATGTCAAAGCTTCAGCCTCCTTGCAAAAAAAAAACGTGGCTATCTGGTTCAGCATGCTCTACTCAGGGAGGGACTATTTACACACACTTCCTGATTGCAGGAAGGTATGTATTATTTTTCTAGTCAACATAAGTGAGGACGGCTTCATGACTTCCCTGACGATGGCCCTTGCCAAAGGCCGTGATCTGAGCCCTGAAGACTATGAGGTTTTCAAAGAAAAGACGAAGCAAATGGCTGTTCCAGTCAAAAATATCATTAAAGTCAGTGACACAGATACCTGCCCCCGTGACACTAATTAGCGACACCTCCCTGTCCTCATGTCACTGTCGGTTTTTCCCTATGTTAAGTCAGCTAACTGCTTTCTGCATCTGGAAGATAGCACATCTAGATCATGAATCGACACATTATCAGCTTCATCCACACGAAGACAAATGTGCCTTTACTTTCCACTGTGTCCCCTACTTTCTCTCTCCCCTATGAAGCTGAGATCCATAGACCTGACCTTCTTTCCCAGCTCTGTTCCTGACTTGTTTCTTGATTTTGGATTTCTCAATCTCTATGTAAGTTTAAATACAGTTATTTAATAGAAAAAAAAAAAAAGATTGTCCAAAAAGGGGACCGAGACTGGGAGAGCTACCTGCCTTGTTAAAAATGTACCCTCTGAAAAGATCTCCAACACCATACTCTCTGTACTATGTGGCCCTTTGTGAAAACAATGTAATTCCAAAGTTCTGGCTGATAATGTGAGTCTTGATCTTCTTTCCTGTTATCACAGGACTCCAAAGAGCCACTGCAGTTGCACCACATGGCACTCAAGAGGGTCTCATTACTGGCCAGAGGCCGTTGTAGACAGATGATGTCTCTGGCTGAGACTGCTTTCTCAGTTGTTTAAAACAAAAAGTATCTCTAGACATTAGAGGGAAGGAGGGACAATACCCTTAATACAGCCTTAGGATTGGCCAGAAACGCATAGAAGTTCAAAAACAAGCAATTTGTACTCAGGGCCCAAATAGGATATGGTTCTTAGGGCCACTGTAGTGGGGACATTTGGGTTCTGTTGGAAACTGCAATTTGCTAGATAGAAGACTAAGAGCCAGAGCCAGAGGCAGGGTACCCTGGGTGTACCCAGCTGCTGATGGGACGAGGATCCAAAAGGTAGGGACACCTCAGGAATAAAAATAATGCCCTGGGAGATCCTTAGAAAAAGGCTGATTCCAGTCCCTAGGCAGGGAAAGCCTAAGATAAGCCTGAAACATCTTTTTGTATCAAAAATTAAGAAAGTGCTCAAAGAATAATGGAGACATATCAAAAGGACACAAAAGCCAGCTGGAAGTTTCCATTGGCCAAACACAGGACAGTTTGAGCATCAAAATAAGTAATAAAAAGTAAAAGATTTTAATCCATTGAATAAAAAAAATTCATCGAGTCCATTTTCATATAAATAAATGAATAAGTAGATACATGGGGAGCGCTGTGCTGATGGGTAGCATAAGATGCTGGGAGCTCACAAGAAAATACAATTATTCCCAGGCTCAAAGGTGAAGACAAGACTGCTGATTTATCCTGTCTCTGCTGATAATGTTCTTTCTGCCCCACCATAATCTGTGGGTGGGTACAATGCTGCCTGGAGAAGGGGTTTTGTGGTCAAAACAGGCTTGAAGGTTATTATGTCACCTGTCCTGTGCTGGCTCTCTGGCGGAACGAAGCTAATAGAATTTTCGAGTTCTTGCCAGCCATCTTTGCTTTTGCCTTCCTCTAAATGACAACAGGATCCCAGTGAGCTATAACTGCCAAATGGGGATCCTCCACAACAGAGACAGAGGACAGAAACAGCAGCAGCACTTAAGGCAAACAAAGCCAGGGGCATTTACAGCACCAGCTCAAACTTTGGAGGCAGCATCGTGGAAGCTCTGCTTGCTCTTCCACAGAACAATCTCAATGTCACTGCCACAGGTTCCACCTGGATCCAGGAAGGCTTTTCTTCTACTTACACAAGCATATGTAGACTACTGTAAACTACATACGTAAACTACTTGGTAAGTAGTAAGTAATTAGTATCACCTATTTGTTGGCTGAATATAAAAATAGTTTCACATATATAGTGTTCACCATAGGTCAGGAACCAACCTCTTTAGGTGCATAATCTTGTTCAATTCTTACAAAAACCACAGGAGGCAGGGAACAGGAGTAATTAACACTGACAGGGAACTTCATATGAACACTGCTTTTCTTAAAAAAATGTTTACTTATTTATCTATTTCTTTATTTGGTTGTGTCAGGTCTTAGTTGCGGCATGGAGGATCTTTGCTGCTGCGTGAGGAAATCTTCGTTGCAGCATGCGGGCTCTTCACTGTGGCATGCGGGATCTTCAGCTGTGGCATGCAGCATCTTAGTTGCGGCATGCGGGATCTAGCTCCCCGACCAGGGACTGAACCCAGGCCCCCTGCACTGGGAGCACGGAGTCTTAACCACTGGACCATCAGGGAAGTTCCTGAACACTGTTTTAAGCACTTTATAGACATTAATTCAATGTATGTCATGCATGTAAATCCTCACAACAATCCTAAGGAATAGGTATTATCATTATTATCCTTCCATTTTTACCGACGAGAAAACCAAAGCGAAGAGATTCTGGTGACGTGCCCAAGGTCTGACAGAGGATCTGCACCCAGGCAATCTGGGTCACGAGCCTATACCGTTAACCTCTGTACTCCAGTCCCTCATGCGAAAGCTCTGAGCTCACCCGTGATTCTGCCCAGGGAAGGACTGTTACTTACACTGCGGTGCACAAATGGGCCTGCATCGGCTGGCTCCACAGCAGCCTGGATGGCTTTTTTCTCTGGCTGCTCCTCTGATGTTTGGGTGGGCACAGTGACTGGTGGGGCCTGCTTTTCTGAAGTAGAGTCACCGTCTGGCAATATGCCAAGAAGAGCTAGAGCTTTAAGACCTACATGGGAAGCAAATAAGAGAATGGTTAAAAGTTTTATAATAAGGATTATTCCCTGCAAATGCCATAAATCACTTTGCTACTATATGGAAATACATGGCTGAGTTCTCCACAAACTGAACCAAAGAGTACTCTATCCAACCCTCCACCCTCCCACCCCGCCCCGCCATGGCTGTCCAAATCTACTCAGCTCCTAATTTCAGACACCGAAAGTTTCGATAGTGGGGGATACTTGTACTTTATTAACAACAGAGGACAAAAGATACAATAGGATTGTCTGTTTAGAAAATCATAAACATTAAAATTTTGTAGTAGCCCCACACAGCCAGACTTCTAAATTTCCACTGGCAAATAGATAACGAAATAGCTCTGAAGCACTGGTATTACCCACCTGCTACTTCATCCAAGACTGATTTCCCTAATGTTTATTAGAATGGGGAGTTAGTCCATTATTCTGAAAGGAATTAAAATTACTCAGAAGTTGAACATTCACATTATTTTTCTCCTTGGCACCCCTCAGTAGAGGCAAAGTCATCTAGATATTTTATTAGTCAAACTTTTTTTTAAAAAATATTTATTTATTTACTTATTTGGCTGCGCCGGGCCTTAGTTGCGGCACGCAGGATCTTCGTTGCGGTGTGCAGGATCTTTAGTTGCAGCATGCAGGATCTTTAGTTGTGGCATGTGGGCTCTTAGTTGTGGCATGTGGGACCTAGTTCCCTGACCAGGGATTGAACCTGGGCCCCCTGCTTTGGGAGTGCGGAGTCTTAACCGCTGGACCACCGGGGAAGTCCCTAATCAAACTATTTTAGTTATAATTAGCTCTCATCTAGAACACAGTTGTGTGGAAGTAGATTTGCACTCCAGGTTAAAAAAAGGCTGCATTCCTTTGGCAAAGTTAAGTCTGGTGGATTCAAATACTAAATACTTCATCCCCAGACATCAAGAGTTTTAATTATTAATTTTTTTTACATCTTCATGAAATATTTTAGAGAAACTAAATGCTACTTTAATGCCAACATTTCTCTCAAATGAATCTGGGGATTTTTTTTTTTAATATTTATTTATTATTTATTTATTTTTTTATTTTGGCTGCACTGGGTCTTAGTTGCAGCATGTGGGATCTAGTTCCCCGACCAGGGATCGAAGCCAGGCCCCCTGCATTGGGAACATGCATTCTTACCCACTGGACCACCAGGGAAGTCCTGCATCTGGGGATTTAAAATTAGGTTCCACTCCAGGGTGAGCACCTCTTGTGGAAAACTGGGTTTTACTGCCTCTGAACTGAGCACTGCATTTCACTTCTGCTGGGGCTGTTGCTTCACAAGCAGCTGAGGGGTGGTCTGGTTTCCATGCATGAGGAACAATTACCTTTTCCCTGGTGAGCCTTCATCAGACAGTCACCGACGAGCTGCATGCACTGGCTCCGCAGGGTGGCGGCACTGTTGCGGGCCTGGGGATCCAGCTTTTCGCCATCCATGTCCTCAGCGCTGGCCAGGTGGGTGCTATAGAGAGCCAGGGCGGCGAAGAGCAGCCAGGAGTAGTTGTGGATGTAGGGCTGGATGAGCCTCTGCCGGTCGCTGATCCGGATGGTCACCATCGGATGGGCAGTGATACTGTGGGTAGGCAAGTGGCTGCAAAGGCAAGACATTTTTAAGGCCTACAGGCCTTTGTGAGCCCCCCAAAAGGGAGAATGGGGCCTCAGGGGACCACCTGCATGGTCACGACTGGGCATCAGGTACCTCTAAGACTGTGGTTATTGAAAAGTTAAAGACAGGGCTTCCCTGGTGGCGCAATGGTTAAGAATCTGCCTGCCAATGCAGGGGGACACAGGTTCAAGCCCTGGTCCGGGAAGATCCCACATGCCGCAGAGCAACTAGGCCCGTGTGCCACAACTACTGAGCCCACGCGCCACAACTACTGAAGCCCGCACGCCTAGAGACCATTCTCCGCAACAAGAGAAGCCACCGCAATGAGAAACCCATGCACTGCAACGAAGAGTAGCCCCTGCTCGCCCCAACTAGAGAAAGCCCGTGCATAGCAACGAAGACCCAACGCAGCCAAAAATAAATAAATAAAATTAATAAATTTATATAAAAAAAAATTTTAAAGATGGGTATGGGCCCTCTCTTCAGAAAAAGGAACAAACACTGCACATTCCATTTTGGGATTTCACAACCCCCAGAAGACTGTCTATGGATACCAGGTGAAGTAAGAATTCCTTATTGTGAAGTTTCGCAGGGTGTGGTTATAGCATTTTGGTAACGTGAGAAAATGACCATAATCTTTAGAGATGGATATGAAGTATGCAGGAAGGAAATGATTTAAGGTTTGGAATTTGCTTTAAAATACTTTAACAAAGGGAAAAAAAAAAAAAGAATAAGCTAAGCACACATAGCAAAATATTCCTAATTGTTGAGTCTGGGTCATTGTTACATGAAGATTCATTGTACTACTCTCTTTACTTGTGGGTATGTTTGAAATTTTTTATAATGCAAGTTTTTTTTTTAATTATTAAAAAAAAGGCAAAGGAATACATGAAGAAAAGTTTACCAGGCTAGAGGTCATCTGAGACATACCCATAGGAATATTTCTTGGCCGCATAGCATCCATAGCAAAGGTCAAAGTCATCACACACATTGCAATTCATCCTCCGGCCTATGATCAAACCCTGGCAGTGGTCACACGTAAACTCCATGTTGACCATTTCGTGGTCATCTCCGTGGCCCTCAGGCTTCACCCCACCTGGGGGAAAAACAGCAGCGTGAGGTGGATTGGGCAAAGGGCTCTTAGAAGGGCTAGTTTCCAAACCCAAACCAACCCCAGAAGCAGGGTTGTTCCCAACAGATTGATCGGGGCGTCACGGGCCACAAGCATCTTCTGGAGACCAAGGGTTCCCCAGGTGGCTCTTAGCACATGCACGATGTTCTTGGCATGGAACATCTTAGCCAATGGTACCGTGGATTGACCCTGCTTTTCCAGCGCAATACGGAGTCTGATCAAACAGGTCACCAATCCCATCGTGACCTCCATTTGGCAGCACAGGTCCACACACCAATTTGTGGGCTGTCTCCCATGACCCCTCCTCTAACAAATATTGGTGTATTCTTCTTAACAGGCACTGAGAAGTTATCAGGTATTTGCTCTTACTTTTTCATTCCCGAATCACAGATGAAAACAGACTCCATAACCACAGACCCACTGAGTGAGAAAGAACGTTAGTCACGAAAGAGACTGACAGCTCTGGTCTCCTTCTTACTCTGAGTCCAATGGGTCTCTGAGCCCCGTCATACACCCTGCTCAATGCTCCTTACCTCTGACCCACTTCAGTTCCCACTGCCAGGAACCCAGTCCAGGCACTAATCCCCTTGTCACTATTGTGATTGATTTCCTAAAGGAAACTCTTACATGGACAGAACCCCCTTTCTCTAGCATAGCTCTGGTCATGTTAACACCTTTCTTGAAAAACCTTCCCCACTGTCTGTAGACTCATTCAAATTCCTGAGCCTGGTATCTCTGGGTCCTACAACCTGGGCCCAACCTGTCTCAATCTACCACTCAGCGGCAGACACTGGAGGGTCTGTCTAAACACACTACATATGCTCACTCCTCTGTCCCTGGACTTGCTCAGCTTTGGATGATGACGCACTCTCCACTGTCTCCTTCACATCACCCAGTTCTAACTTTCTTCAAAGACCAATTCACATCCCATCTCCTCCACAAGTCTTCCTGCAACGGTAGCCTTCCTTACTTCTGAACTTTTCCAGAACAATCTATACTGCTCATCTGTAACTCAGCATGTACACTCTTGTCCTGGAATATACATTTTGTGAGCAGGTCCAATCTCCTGCTAAGACTATAAATGCTTCCAGAGCAGGTGATGTATCTTATTCGACTGGGTGATGCACACAAAGAGCCTTCAACTGCTTACTACTGACAACCTGCTTTATCTCAGCACCTACAAGTCAAGAGGATTCAAGACTTTCTGAAGTTTGCTTGTGTGTATTTTACTTCTTATAAACACTGCATGATTCAGAAGGCAAAATCATTTCCTGAAAACTCAGCTGAATGTACATTCATTGGTGCTGAGTGTTTATCAAGTGCCTATACCCAGCAAGATAGAAGATGACAGCACATCACATAACAGAGCTCTAGAGTTTATCATTCAGTTGGGGAGATAAGGGCCATATTCGCCAACAAGTCAGAGAACACTGCTGGGGCAGTATTGTTACTGTACAGTGGGAGTTTAAAAAATGACAAGATCACAGAAAATAGAAATGCTTATTCCTTTTGGGTATGGCACACTCAGGCCGTGAAATTTACCTAGGAAGCAAGTCTTGCAGAGATCCATGTCGCTGCACTGCAGACACCGGTAGCGATGCCAGGGGGCAATCTCGTCACACCCATCACAAGAGATGTCCACGTTTAACAGGTCACAGTAGCGAGCAATAAACATGTGCATCTATAAGATGAAATAAAACACAATTAACCAACAGACTTTTAATGTGGCCACTATTCAGTAATCAATCCATCCTTCAGTATGTAGTTAAAATATTCCAGGCACTGTACTAGGTGCTAGGATTAGGAGATGAAGGAGCTTAGTGTCTAGCTGGGAATTCCCTGAAGCAAACAGATGACAGCATACAGTACGATAGGGGCTTGGATAGACAATTTCAGGAGGCTTACAGGGCACGTGGAGGTTTTTCAAAGGTGCTAATTCCTCAGATGAGACCTGAGGGGCAAACAGGCATTAGCTGGGTGGGGGTAAGGGTGGTGGGCACACCGGATAAAAGCAATAGCAAGTTCTACAGGAGGCACAAAAGGATCAAGACAAGGGCTCATGAACTTGGCAATAATTCCGTATGTAGAATACAGTGTGGAGGGGGGATAACCAGATAAAGTTAGAAAGGTTAAACCACAAGTGCCTGGGATGCTAGTCTAAGGAGTCACGGACGTTTTAAACGGAAGAGTAACTGAGCATTCTGAAGGCTCCTCTGGTTACTGAGTGAGAATGGATCAGAGAGGGCAAGACTGGAGACAGGGAGACTGACCCTGACAGCAGCTGTTAAAGCAACCCCCCAACAGGTGATAAGGGCTGGACTGGGCCAAAAGTGAGATGGTGGAAGGTGGGAGAGCTGAGAGGTAGTAGAAGGCAGAGGTGAGGAACCTTGGGGGCTGACTGGTTATAGGGGCCTGCGAAAGGGAAGGGTCAAGAACAACATCTAGATTTCTGGCTTGGGTACTCGGCTGGACAAGGGTAGTGTTCACAGATACAGGAAACACTGCAAAAGAAGCACTGTTTGCTGGCACTTAAGAAGAAAAACTTTCTGGGGGAAGAGTAAGGGCACCATTTCATGAGCAAAACAAATTGTTTTACTGCAAACTCCCTGGAGGCTACAGTATGCTTTATCTTTACGGCCTAGAAATAAGGGAAGTAAACCACTAAGTCACCATACAGTAATATAGCATAGCAAACATGCCAAGCCACCTTAGAATGGCTCCCAGTAAGGTATTAACATACAAGAGAGAAAAATCGCAAAGGCCAAGTTGGTGTGCTCCGTCCAAGCACCACAGAGATGCCAAATGAGCAAAGTAACTGGCACATAGTAGGCACACAAACTAAGAAAATGAATGCACCTGAGGCAGCAGATGCCTGGCATAATGTGGTGGTGACAGATAAGCCCCTAATGTGGAGATGGACATGGCAGGCTACGTGAGCCTGATGCCTCTACACATATGAATCATGTAACTCTGATTCTGGGCACACATGGCTGCTTCCACGCTCACCAGGCAACCTTCTGATTGAAACATGACTTCCCAAGTTGCTTGCCTACAGGAAAAGAATGTACCACGGACACCAGAATCCAGGGCCTTCAGCAATTCTGTTTCTCACTATAAATTAATAAACCGGCACCTAATATTTTACTTTAGCCCCACGAGCCTATTTCCTGCAGATCTAGTTCTACGGGAGGGAACCACCACCTGATTGTGGTCAAGTCAGGATTCAGGGCCCCTCAGGTTAAAGACCAGGCTGGGTGATGGCCACTCACTAAGGTACTGACTGCCACCTGGAGCCCTCTCAGGGGACAGCCTGCTGGCACTCCCCCGCACAGACTCTCCTCTCCAAACTCCTAGCAAGTCACTTCAGGTTACTCTAGTTGAGAGGTCTTACTTTCCTCTGCTTCTCTGGATCTTCCTGGGCTATTTTTTCATACCAGGCCTCAAACATGCCATCCTGACACTCATCCATCCATTCTGAATTCTGCTTGGCATCAGCAAGCTCATCTTCTTCACTCCATTGGCTGAAAGAAGGACATAAAGAGAGAAAAGCATGCCTCTCCCAATAATCAAGGAAAGTGCTTGTTAGCAGACTCTGTGTCCTATGGGTCTAATACACAAGGCACTTTTAAACTTCTGAAGGGAAGAGGTCAATTTGGTTTTCAAAGCCCCAGGATTTGCCAGATGTTTGACAGATATATACCAATAAAAAGGGAGAAGCCCCTTCCAGAGTAGACTACAATGGGTGAGGAATTAGAGCTTGAAAGGTTGTACCTACATGGCATAATCCCACTCAACAACCATTTGTGGTGAACCTACTATGTGCCAGGCACTGGAGCCAAATAAAGCAATTAAAAAAAAAAAAGTCCGATTTGGACATGCTCAGCACACCCTAGTGGTAGCAGCATGAGAAGGGAGTCAGCAGACCCTGGGGCCTCAGCTCTCCCGCTGGCTGCTGTAAGACCTGGACACAGCACTCAGCCCTGGTCCTCAGTTTCCTCATTTCTAATAGATAATCTCAGGGACTCCTTTTAGGTGCAAAATTATAGCTTTCCATAATTTCAGTTTACAGTTTGTTTCAGCAACTGGAATTTTAAATACAAAAGTATTTGCTCGACAGCAAATGCAAAACATCTACCAACCAACAAATACACATTTGTTCATTCACGTGTTCCAACAAACTGACTTCAGGTCTACTCAAACTGAGATCTGCTCCGGGTGCCACGGGGAGTGGTGAGGAAGGTGCGGCCCCTACTCCCAAGGACTGGGTCACGTAGGAGCAGGCGAAGCTTGAAACAAGGAGCAGACTGATGGCTGAAGAGCCAGCAAGCTGATGCCCCAGCCACTCCTCCCCCTTGCTGTGTCCCAGCCCTCCGCCAAGAGCGCCCTCCGACAGCAGGGCAGTGGCTGCGGTTTGTGAACAAGGAGACCGCTTAAATTCTATCTCCTTTTCCCAGGATATCTCTTCTGAGAGAGTGAAAATTGGTGTTGATTCATTCACTGATTTCCTCCTAATTATCTCCTCTTGCTCTTCTTCCCCCTTTCTCTTCTTTCTTTTCTACAGACATGAGTGATTAATGGGTAAGTGGAATGAGAAGTGGAAAGAAAAAAAAAAAAACTTTGCATACTATTTTTTCCCCTCATACCTTAAGTCCTTGTAATGTGCAAGAGGTTATAGTGGCTCAAAATCACCCACACACATCACCACCACCACCAACAGAAAAGAATTCTCTAATTCAACAAGCTATATGAGGATCTCCAAAAACGCGGAGAAAACTCACACTGAGTTCACAATACCACCACCACCAGTTTATATACAACACCATGCACCAGATACCTGCTAAACACTGAGAAACAGAACTCATTCATTCTTCGCAGCAATCCTGAGGTAGGTACTGTTATTACCTCCAGCTCTAAAGATGAGGAAACTGAGGCACAAAGGAGTTTAAAAAGTTGCCCGAGGTCATCCAGCTAGTATGTGGCAAAGCCAGGATACTCCCCAGGAAGTCTAGCTCCAGGCCCGAGCTCTGAATGTGCTACGATCCCTGTACTTGACGAGCTACTGTAGGAACTGCAGAGTGCAGGACTCTGTCCTTACCTGATCACACTGTCATGGACACTTATATTTTCTTGTGACATTTTCATGAGGAGATCTGGTAACTGAATGTCAACAAAGAAGGTGAGATCACTGGGTTCCCAGCCCATATCCAAAAGATGAAGCAGGGCCGTCTGGACACAGGACAAGGCAGGCAGCAAGGACCTGAAGAGGCCACGAAGGTGAAAGTTACTAAAGCTGCCCATCACCCACGGAGACAACAGAAACAATGCGAATCAGAGACCTGGTGTGCTTGTCAGTGGAAAACAGAAGGGAACACCAGATTGCTAGTTTGGGTTCCTTATAATCTCATTTCAAATTTCTCAGACTCCATACAAACCTTCTTCAAACAACAGCTTAAGCAAAAGAGTTCTGAAAGCATAAAGAGAAAGGTCTCCACCCTGCTAGGACTACCACAGGGGACACTTTACGGTAAAAGACTGAGTAGTAAAACTGACCTTTGATAAACAGCAAGGTCAGGGCCAGGCCCAATTAGCCTAGGTTATACAGCTCAGATGTAGAGAAGAACCATTTGATTTAAGGTTTATGTCTAAACCACCTACTATGGAGGAGACTGGGGAATGGCTTTCTATTCAAGTTTTGTTTGTTTCTGATTTTTATTGGGATATAACTGATTTACAATGTTGTGTTAGTTTCAGGTGTACAGCAAAGTGTCTATTCAAGTTTTTAAAACTGAAAATAACAGGTTACAAATTTTCAGATGAACCAAAACCCATCCACTTTAAAAAACTGCACACACCATATAGAAAAAAGGCTGGGAGAAAATATACTGATAAGTTAACATTAGCAATTAGCTCTAGACGGTAAGATTAGGGGTTATTTTTATTTTACTCTTTGTGCTTTTCTGTATTTTTAACAGTGGACATGTATTTCTTTAAAAAATCAGAAAAAACAGAAATAATTTTTTCTCTAGAAATCATAAAATTATCCCGTACCTGTCGTTTATGTTACTAAATCCTTTAACTGCTTTGACCAAAAACAGAACAAACTGATAGTAAGTGTCTCTAATTTCTTTGTGTAGATCTGCACCACAGCCCTCCAGGTGTCCAAAATAACTAGAAACAGAAGAAATTACCAGTCACTTAATTGCCAGAACATTAATCACTTAATTGCTAACGAAGTGGCACAGAAACTTAAATAAATAAAAACATAACTTCAGAAAGTAACAGACAAAACAGCAAGTGACTCATCTGCTTGGATCAAGAAGGTTGCCCACCAGGAGTATGGAGATGACAATTATTAACCTTTCTTTGTTAGTATAAAAACCACCCTTCCCACCACTACCTGAGCGCCTGGTACCATGTCAAGTATTCGTCACAAAATACCAAACTTAATCGTCTCCATACAGTCACGCCCAACCCTCTGCCTCCCTTCAGTGACAACTTTAGTGCCAAGCTCAGTGTCTTTCCGACCTTGATCCTTGTCACCTTGGAGACTCCAACACCCATGGGAATGATGCCCCAGTTCTGCCGTCTCTGGATTCTCTGCCATCTTCACCTCTAGCGATCTTCTCCTCCAGCCCCTTTGCCATCCCCATCTGATGGTCATTTCCTTGACCTTGTCACCACAGTAACGGCGTTACCTCTGAAATTCTGACTTCAGAACACCCTGCTCTGACTGTGACCTCTCACCCTGCTCACCTACACTGCGACTCCCACCAATCCCAGGGAGCCCCAAGCCATGACGCTCCCTCATGTTGACTATCCACCACTGCCGCCAGGCTTTCTCTTTGCCCCGTACTCAGCTTCAATTCCATGGCCCGTCACCATAATCATACCTTAGCAATCACCAAGTCCTTTGCTGCCTTCTCCCTCCACATACTTGCCTGAGAAATCATATGCCTACATCAAAATAGCTAATTGTTGCTGGAGGAAACACCACACAACCAAGCTGACTAGTAGCACTTTACGTTCACAACCATAATTCTCAAATAATCTCTCCAAACTGTCAGGCAATCAGACCAGCTGTCTCAATTTTCACTACTATTTCAAACCTTCCTGCTTCTCCTTAAACTTCCACTGCCTCCTCCTAAGCCATCATTTAGAGCTGATAACTACCCTCAAATTTTATATTTTGAAAACAGAAATGATCCCACAGGAACTCCCCCATCTTCGCACCACCAAACCTACCAGCCAACTTGCATCTTTACCCCAGTGCGTTTCCTCCTGCTGCCAGAGACAGTCTCCCTGGCTCTCAAAGGCCGACCACTCTACTTACACCACTGCTACTGCAATTGAGCCCTCCTTCCTGCATCGAGTTTTCCTCACTACTGACCCACTCCCGCCAGTGTACAGTATACTCTGCTATCTCTTCAAAACCCTCAGTTGATGCTACATCCCCTGCAATTACTATCCTAATCCTCTGCTCCCCTTTAAGGCCAAATTTCCTGAAATAATTGTCTAGTCTCCCTCTCCATTTCATCACCCCCATTCTCTTCTCAACCCAGTCCAACAGGGCTTGTGGCCTCGTGGCTCCAGTAAGACTGCTGTCAAATCCAGTGTGTTCTTATCTCGCTCAACCTCTCACATCAGCATCTGACACAACAGACCATTCCTATCTTTTTTTTTTTTCTTTTGGCTGTGTTGGGTCTTTGTTGCTGCACACGGGCTTTCTCTAGTTGTGGTAAGCGGGGGCTACTCTTTGTTGCGGTGCGCAGGCTTCTCATTGTGGTAGCGTCTCTTGTTGCAGAACACGGGCTCTAGGCGCATGGGCTTCAGTAGTTGTGGTGTGCAGGCTCAATAGTTGTGGCGCGCGGGCGCAGTAGTTGTGGCGCACGGGCTTAGTTGCTCTGCGGCATGTGGGATCTGCCCGGACCAGGGATCGAACCCGTGTCCCCTGCATTGGCAGGTGGACTCTTAACCACTGCGCCACCAGGGAAGTCCCATTTCTACCTTTTGAGATACATTCTTCTGTCGGCTTCGACGGCACCACCATCCCCTGGTTTTTGCTCTCGGTGGTCACTCCCTGGTCTCCTCAGCTGACTCCTCTTCCTGTGCTTGACTTCATCTAAATAAAGAAGTGCCCCTAAGGCTCAGTCCGGGGCCCCCTCTTGTCCATCTCTCTGCACTCTTTCTAGAAGGTCTCATCTGGTCTCACGGCTTTACGTACCATCTATATACTGACAACATCCAAATTCTATCCCTACTCCTGGTTTCTTTCGAGAACTTTAGACTCTTATCTCTATTTTCTCATATTTACTTGGGTATGAAAGACGCAGTTCAAACTTAACATGGCCAAAACAAAACTTTTGATTATCACCCCAATCTGTTTCTTCCATACTCTTCCCCTCAGTAAAATGTATCACCATCCACCCAGCTGCTCAAGCCAAAATCCTAGAGGCTTCTTTCCCCATGACTCTTTTCATTCACCCTCTAAATCTAATCCATCAACAAGTCCTTACAATTCCACCTCCACGGTGTATCCTGAATCTCATCCTTTTCTCTCCTTCTCCAGTACTATCTCCTGGTCCAAACCACCTCCACCCCTTGCCTGGGCTACTGCAACAGTCTCTCCCAGTCTCTCCACTGCTTTTCTTCCTTCCACTCTTTTTCATGTAGTAGCCAGAAGTATCTTTCATAAATATATATCACAGTGTGTTCCCCTTGGGCTTAAATTTCTCCGGGGACTTCCCATCTACAACTCTGGGTAAAATCCAAACACCTTAAACCATATCCTACAAAGCTTTACATAATATGGGCCCTGATTTTCTGACCTCACCTCCTCCTATTTCTCTCGCTCAGGCACACTGGCTGTCTTTCTGCTCCTCGGGCTAACCCCCCACCCTAGGGTCTGTGTGGTGGTCCTTCTACCTGTAGTGTTCTTTCCCCAGATCTCAGCTGGTCACCCATGCCTTGGTTCCATGTCCTCCTCAGCCTGCCTTCCCCAACTCCACAAATTAGGTCACTCTGTATGAAATCACCACATAGCCAGATTACCACTATATATGTATGTCTGTTTTTCGTTTGTTTGTGTTTGTTTTGTTTTGTCTGTCTCTCCTAAATAGAATACAAGCTCCACTAGAACAAGGATCTTGTCTGCCTTGCCCACTGCTATATACAACACCTAGAACAGTGGCTGGTATAGACAACACTCGGGAGGTATTTACCGAGTGGCTGCTGAAACAACCTTGTGAGGTACTTAGACTTATGTTGTTACGGTAAATGAGCATTAAATTTGGCCCACAGCTTCCAGGAGCCAAATGATGAGTACGGGTACACAGGCAATACCACCCTCATTGGTAAAATAAAGCTGATAAACTCATCAAGAGGAATAAACATGTTCTGGTATTTACTTACTAAAAGGATAGAACCCATTTTTCCTTAGAATGAGAGAATGAATTGTTCAAAAACATACATTTGTATCCTACATGGAAATGATAGAGCTCTTAATTAGAGAAGACAATCAGGATTTCTTTAAAACGACCCCTGCTTGTTTTCCTTGCAGGCTCGTACTTTGGACTTACTTGGTAAACTCTTTCTGGCAGGTCAGAAGTTCCAACAGGAAAAGTATGAAAGGCGGGTGGAAGCAGTGAGGCTGCCCTAGGGACTCCGTACAACACTGAATGATCCTCAGGACCTCGAAGATGCTCCGGGCTTGGGCCTTCCTCAAGGAAAGAACCTTTACAACACTGGAGACAGAACTCAAGTCAGGAACACCCAGAAAACTCTCGAGCTGGGGCAGAAAGAAAACAGACCCCTACCCAAGTTCTGATGCCGTATTAATAAAAAGGAAACACTATTGTGAGGTATCATTCAGGAAGGATAGCAAGACCTGTTTGCTACTTTTAGTCATTACTCGGCAGCACTACAAATCAGTTCACTGTCCAGAAGCCCAACAACTCACGTTGAACAATTAATTGATTAAAGAGGAACTCTGTCTCTGTGGTAAACCAGGGACAAACTTAGGACAGGAAATTAAAACATGCAATACTTTCAGAGGTATAGGCCCACTGACAAGTGATTTTGTCAGAAAATATCAAATCCTGAATTTCTCCCAGCGTTAAAATAAGACAAATCTATTTTGGCAGCTACCAAGAGGAATGTTTCTTTTCTTATCCAAATGGTACATTATTGAGATATAATGTACATACAGCATAATGTACAAATCTCAAGTGAAAAAAATACTTCTTTAAAAGAAAAAAAAAAAAATTAAAACTTTTTTCTTGAACATTCTAAGACAAATCTTGATCTGTCCTCCAAGTATCATTTGCTCGTTTTTAACATGAACTTCAAGTCTTTGACGAGACTGGGTACCTGCTGCTTGAAAAGAGAAGGCGCTCACCTCTCGTGGGAGAGTGACTGATCTTTAATGAAGTCCATGGCATCCTTCAGCACAGGGTACTTCTCTTTCACTGTGGGCAACGGTCTGGCCTCCTCCACTGAGCGGAAGGAGAGCAGCCGGAGCCGCCCCCGGGTGAAGGGAGGCCGCCGGGTGGGAGTGGAAGGCGACGAGGGCTCTTCGGCTGTGGCAGAGGACACTTCTGCAGCAGGAGCGCCACTGCTGGGCGGCAGCGTGGGCTGGACATCCAAGCCAGGACTCCTATCTTCCACAGCAGGGGGCGCTGCTTTGGTGGGAGATGCAGAGGCTTGGAAATGTTCTTCCACCACAGAGCTTGTCCTCTGGCGCTTGTCCAGTGGTCGCAGATGATCTGTGTCATCTACAGCCACCAACTTGCCACAGCCTTCTTTTGAACTTACACCCATGGGCAAAAATTTCAGTAATAGCAGACTCTTCTGAATACACTCTTTCGCTAAATGCAAAAAGCAAGAAAGATAATGAAAAAAAGTCGAAATTAAACTTGTTGCCTACTTTTGCATTGAAAATAATCTACTTAAACTCTACAATTTAGGACAAGAAATACCCCCATTAACACAGTGATATACACATCTACTGACAGGACAGAATCAAATTTTCTCTCATTATATACATCAAAATCTCCCTAGCACTATCATCAGCACACTTAAAGTTTTATTGTGGACATTTTCAAACATACATAGAGAGAGAATAGTATAAGGACCCTTCCCCTTGCCCAGATTTAATAGCCATCAATCCAAGGCCAGTCTTTTTTTCACCCACTCCCACTCCCCCCTCCCCACTCCCTGGATTATTTCCATGCAGATCCCAGGCATCACATTATTTCATCTGTAAAATCTTCAGTATATTTCACTAAAAAAAAGTTTTAAATAATAACATAACCAGGAAATTTAAAAAATTAACAGTAATTCCTTAATTTCATTAAATATTTAGTGTGAATACACTTCAAAAACATAACAAGATGTAGCTCAAAAAGCACTTCGTGCCTCCTAAGGAAAGTAATTAGAAAGACGCTCCGTCTGGATCATGTTAATAAACAATTAACAACTGGCACTTCTCTACTTGTGAACATCCTTGGAAAATACATTTAGTGCCTGTGTTACCTTCCCTAGGTAAACACAGCTTCAACTAAACTTATCTAGAAGGTGGGTCACTGGTTTTCTACAAAATGGAAACACAAGGCCCGGTGACGACAGCCGGAGCTGGCACTCACCCAGGCTCTCGGGGTTCACCTCAGCAGCTTCGGACCCGCGTTGTTCCTCTGCCTCATTCCCCAGGCTCATCAGGGACTTCTGCTTCATCTCTAACTGGGGAAGGATTTGAGCCACATAATTACGCTGTCCAGACAGGGCAGCAAGGGCAGCCACGGCAAACTACTTCAAAAGCACACAGTGTTGAGATCCTGGAGAACTTTACAGTCCTGTGCACAGGACTGAGCTGTTTTTGTTTGTCCTAGAAATAATTCAGGATTTGAAGCTGCCTAAAGGTCTACCTGCAAAACTTCCTCCTTTTCAACTATGTGTTATTTGGGAGGGATTTGTAACCATGACCCTATTCTTTAAAAAATTCTAGAACCCTGGATTTGGAGGGGCCCTTACCTAAAGCTGACCTAGTACAGATAAAGAAGTGAGGTCTCGGGACTTCCCTGGAGGTCCAGTGGTTAGGACTCCGTGCTTCCACTGAAAGGGGCACGGGTTCAATCCCTGGTCGGGGAACTAAGATCCTGCAAGCCGCGTGGTGTGGCCAGAAATCACACACCCGGTTTGCAGCAGAGGTTCAACCACAAGTTGATCTCTATTCTCCTCCGAAGGAGGGGACACCTCTAAGTGATGCTGAGACTGCCAGGCAGAGAACGGTGCTTCTAGTACCAGCACAGGCAATGGTCACAGTTTGGGCCATGGTGCTGACAGCCCAGACAGAAGACCACGTGTGATGCATGTAGACCAAGGTCTTAGAGAGAAGGCTGGTATCTCATCCAATCATCGGCAGTCTGTCATATGCTAAACCAGAAGCATAATCTACAATGTGCTTTGTCACAACTGCCAAATCCTTTTTACTTGAACTGTGTGTGGCCGCTGACCTTATCGGACACTCTTTCTTAAATTGCTATTACTGCCTTGGTTCCTTTGTCAACACACTCTTCTGATTCACCCGCCACCATTCTGATGATGATACCTTTTAGTTTCTTTTGAGAGTCCCTGTTCATTTGGGTCTCCATCTATCTATCTCGTCTACATTGAGCACCAACAATGTTCTAATCATTGTGGATTTTGTCCAAGGCTGTCTGTTCCTGGATAAACTCATACATTTTTTAAAAAAACTATTACCAATGATTTGAAGTTATCCTTATCTCTGCCTTGACATTTATATTCTTTCACATTTACTAAATTCTCCAGCTAGATGTCTTAAATAACCTAGATGTCCTCATACTTAACATGTCTCAAACTGAACTTAGCACCCCACTCCCAGATCCAAGACCATTCTTCCTATTCTGGCCAACGCTTCTACCCACCCACCAAGTCACCCAAACCAGGAACACAGAAACAGTCCTAAATTCCATTTGCCTGTTCACCACTCAGATCAAACACACAGTCTAATTATCTTATCTCCCAAGTAGCAGAAGCCATCCTCATCTAATTACCACAACTAGTCTCCTGCTTTCAATCTTATTACCAGCCTCTACTCATTTATTTTAAGACTGCTTTCTCAATTACTATACAATATTTAAGGTGGTTGTAAATATATATATAAATAATACTAATATATACTCATCTCCACACCTAAGAAATAAAAACAATTCTCCTGAATTTGATGTTTATCATTTCCATGCATTTGTATAATTTTACTACATATTTATGTACATAACAGAGAGATCTAGTTTATGTTTAAGCTTTATATGAGGAATATCATACCTGTGCATTCTTCTACAACTTGCTATTTTTTGCTCATCGCCACATTTGTGAGCACCACCCATGCTGATACAGGCAGCTCTACTTCATTCACTTTCACTGTAATATAGTATTATACAGTAATATAATATATAATTTTTTTGTCCGTTCTATAAATGGGACATTTTGTTCTTCCAGTTTATTGCTGTCATGAACAATGCTGCAGAACTACTTTTCTAAAATGCAGAAAGCCCTCTCCTTTGAAAGAGTGCTCTCCTCTGCCTAAAACTGTCATTGGTTGCCCAGAATCTAACGCAGTGCTTTTCCCCCTGGTCTAAAAGGTTAGGTTCCACCGAGCAGCCTTCGGGTTACAGAAGGAGGTAAGGGGGGGCTCAACTGAACCCTGTTTACTCTGACAATCTCAACATTCACCAAATTATGATTTCAAGGGTTCTAAATTATTTTTTATCCATTCACATCACTGAACTTTAGTTTTGAAAAACATTCCTAAAGTTAAATTCTTGAGAAGAGAGCTACTTACCTTAATTCAATGATATCACGGTGGGAAAACTCAAAATATATAAAAATCACATGCAAAGGAAAACCTTACCATCCATATTCGAATCCCATCTGCCAAGGAATACACCTGTGCGATCTCCTCACTCAGGGCTGTCTTGCCCCCACTGTTTACTGGGGAAAGGAGAGGTTACATTCAGTTAACACAATTCACTACTGCAACATGAAGCCCAAAGTCACCTCCCAATCTCCGCAAAGGAAAACTCTTCCCCTGACATTCGCACATGGGGGGTCGTAAGAGAGGACTGGGGGAAAAAACTATCAATTAAACCACAAACACCTGTAATGGGTTCTCTGTGTTACTTCAAACTAACTTTTTTCAAACAAACAGCATCTGAAATGGATATACTGTTAAAGTAAAATATTAAAAGTAAAAATATAAAAGTAAAATATAAAAAAATTAAAAGCAAAATAAAAATTATTAAAAGTGAGTAAAAAATAATTATTAACATGGAAAATCTACAAACAATAAATGCTGGAGAGGGTGTGGAGAAAAGGGAACCCTCCTGCACTGTTGGTGGGAATGTAAATTGATACAGCCACTATGGAGAACAGTATGGAGGTTCCTTAAAAAACTAAAAATAGAACTACCATACGACCCAGCAATCCCACTACTGGGCATATACCCTGAGAAAACCATAATTCAAAAAGAGTCATGTACCACAATGTTCACTGCAGCTCTGTTTACAATAGCCAGGACATGGAAGCAACCTAAGTGTCCATCGACAGATGAATGGATAAAGAAGATGTGGCACATATATACAATGGAATATTACTCAGCCATAAAACGAAATGAAATTGAGTTATTTGTAGTGAGGTGGATGGACCTAGAGACTGTCATACAGAGTGAAGTAAGTCAGAAAGAGAAAAACAAATATCATATGCTAACACATATATATGGAATCTAAAAAAAAAAAAAAAAAAGGTTCTGAAGAACCTAGGGGAAGGACAGGAATAAAGACGCAGACGTAGAGAATGGACTTGAGGACATGGGGAGGAGAAAGGGTAAGCTGAGACGAAGTGAGAGAGTGGCATTGACATATCTACACTACCAAATGTAAAACAGATAACTAGTGGGAAGCAGCCGCACAGCACAGAGAGATCAGCTCGGTGCTTTGTGACCACCTAGAAGGGTGGGATAGGGAGGGTGGGAGGGAGACACAAGAGGGAGGGGATATGGGGATATATGTATATGTATAGCTGATTCACTTTGTTATACAGCAGCAACTAACACAACAATGTAAAGCAATTATACTCCAATAAAGATGTTAAAAAAAAAAAACATGGAAAAAAGTTCATGGTATATAGTAAGTAAAAAAGGCTGGTTATGAAACAGTATGTACAAAATTATCTTATTTAAAAAGAGTATACATAGTAAAAACATGGTGTGTATATATACATATGTACACATATAAATATACCTAAATAAAAGGCCAGGTAGATATATAGAAAAATGATAATAGAAAAATGTTCTTGAAGTGGTGAGATTATAGTTGATTATTACTTTAAGCTTTTCTGTACTTTGTAAGTTTCTACATGAATAGGTATTATTTTTATAATTAGAAAAATAACAAAAAAGTTTTTTTTGTCTTTTTTTTTTAAAGAAAGACCCATGAGGCCTGCCCCTTTTCATCTAAAAACCAGAGGATAAATTACTAGAACACGGTGACGCTCTCTGTTGAGCCAATGTAAATGCAATGTATTTTCTGAATACCTAGAATGTGCCAGGCTCTATACCAGGCACTGGGAAATACAATGCTGAAAAAAACAAACATGGTTCCTGCCCTCAAGCAGCTTAGAGTCTAGTTGAAAAACTCCTCCCGTACATTTCTAACCCAAAAGGGTGACAAATTTTTAGACAAAGATGAGCAAATTAGCTAGACAAGGACCACTCTCAAAGTAGTTCACTCTTGAAGAACCCATGAATAGCCCCTTAGAGGCAGGGACAGAAAGAACTGGGAACCAGCTGCACCTCTTTCAAAGCAACAGTGGTAGGTACTCTAGAAACAACTTGTATTTGGTAAAATATTTCTAGTTCCTACATTTGATTGTGTGTTTCTTAACTGCAAATAGGTATGTGATAGCTGAACACGATTTGAAAAAGAGCTGGGGGAGAGTTCTACCTCTCAGCTTTTAACTCACAAGGCTTTTATCCTTCCACTGAAAGTTCCCACAGGTAACAAAGGTTGTCCAGTTGTCTTACTACAATTTGATTATGAAAACATTTACCGAATTATTTTTTTCAAAACCATACAGGTCAGCTGGCCCCTCATCCCCAGCAGAAATATACTCTCCCATGTGACAGTTGTTTACTTAAATCACTCATGCTTCAGTATAGTTTTATTTACTTGAGCAGCTTCTTAAAGGAAATACTAAGATTTGAAGGAGTAATTGAGATGATTTAGACATCAGGAAATAAACTCTGCAATGTGGAACACACAGGACTAAGCAATAAAGGTAGCAGTGCTAATAATATCAATAATAATAATAATTAGAGCAATAAGCAATTACCTACTCTAAGGAAGGAAGCATTTGTTCCTGATTCTTTCATCGGCACCACAGAAAGAACACATATCCTGCCAAAGTGCTTGGGACAGCCCATAACTTGTCTTTACGTTGGGTTTGAAATGTTTTTCCCCTGAAAGATTATGAGTAGGGAGAGACCCTCCCTCTCCGTGGGTCCTGTTAGGCTGCAGTCTACACTTACAGTAAATACACAGAGATGGTATCCCTGGGGGACATGAGGAAAAGAAATGGCAAGGAGCAGGCTATCAACAAAGGAAACCAAGCAGGGATGGTGCTACAAAGAAGCTGCAAGTCTAAAGATGGAGTTAATACCTGCATTTCCTCCTTGGTTATTAGCACATTCAATTACCTAAATATCTCAGGTTTAAATTGGAATTTCTTAGCATGTTAGAGCTAATCAACTCTGAACTTTACGGATAAGGATACTCAGGTGCAGAAAGGTTATCTGATTAACCTGAAGCTGCACAACTTCTAGTTTGTGAGCTGGGACTACAACCCAAGTTAAGGTTTCTTTCCATTAAACTTCTCCACAGTTTTCCATGAGAATTCTGGATAAAGACAAATTACCTGCTCATTAGGAAACTCAAGGCTACTTGCTATATACTGCAATCTGCTAACTATAAATTGGTCACAAATCTTTTGACTGGCAAAGTAGGACTGACAATATGAAGTCTATAGTTGTAGAAGTATGCTTATGTTCCAAAATATTTTAAAACTTTCACTTAAGATAAGCTTTCTTAAAACTTAGCAATTGGCCTTCAGATCAAAAACATTCCCTGTAATATAAGTTACCATATTTTTGCAGCTTCTCATATAAGTCTGGAGTGCGATACACCAGAGCAGCAAAGGTGGCGTTCACAGCTTGATCAATAGTGGAACCAGCAACTATATCTGTCTTTGGGGCCTGTTTTCTACATGCCTGTATGAATCCTTTGAAAAGTTCTGAATATGGCCCACAGAAGTTCTGGGCAGGATCTGACTGTGCAAAGTCAAGAAGAAATTGGTGGCAGGGATCATCAGGGATGTTCTTAACCTGGGAACAACAACAACAACAAGAAAAACCATCATGTTTAATGCATTCATTCAAAAAATAAAGTTTACTGAACACCTACTAGGCCAAAGCAGAAGTATAAAACGCGGTGCATACTCTCAGGAAGTTTCAGTCTACTTCGGGGAGATCAGACAGATACATGGGTTAAAAAAAAAAAAAAAAAAGGTAAACATAAATAAAACATTAAAAGCATTAAAACTACCACTACTGTAAAGCATAAGATTATCAAGTGCCAAATGCCTAGAAGGGACACCCAGTGCTGAGAATTCACAGGAGAGAGCTCTTGGCAGGTTAAAGTAACTAAGAAAAGCCTCCTGGAGGGGATGGGCTTTGGACTGGACCCTGAAGACTGGGCAGGTTTGGCCCTGAGGAACACAACCATGAGCAAAAGTTAAGAGTCAGTGGGGAGACTGACCTGGCCTGAAGTCTCAGCTGGGGAGTGGTGGGAACTAGAGTCAGATAGGTAAGGTGAAAGGAGACTGTAGAGAGCCTTGACTGTCACACTGAGGAGTTTAGACTTCACCCTGTGGGCAACGGGGAGCCATTAATGGTGCTTGGCAGTGGAATGACAAGATAATGCAGTGATTAAAAAAAACTTGGTAGGTACCAATGTTAACAATGCAAGTGCAAGATGAGGGTCTGAATAAAGATGGAGACAGAGGAAACAGACAGTGATGAACATCTCAAGGAAGAAGCCACAGGGCTTGCAGCTGACTGGACAGGAAAGGTGAGAACAAGGTGGGGATAAAGGCGATGCTAGGGGGCAGTGGCTCAATGCCTGGGAAAACAATAATGACAGTAACAGGAGCGAGAAGTCCAGGGAGACGTCCTGGTTTTACACCTCTGAGTTAAAGGGAATCAGAACACTGAAATGGAAATACCTAACAGCAAGATGGGGATACACGACTGGAGCCTGGGAGAAGAACCAGGGCTGGAAACTGACATTTAGGTATTTTTCACACAGATATGACAACAGAAGAGAGGAGACAGGATCAAGTCTTGGTGGGGTGCAGGAAAGGGGAGAAAGCCCAAATGAAGCCTACTCTTTAGAGAAGGAGGAAGAAGAGAGGTCAATAAAGGAGGTAGATGGAGTGGTGAGATTAAGAGAAGACAGTGAGCTGCCATGGAATAAGAGAAGAGAGGGTCTGAAGGAGCAGAGAGGCAAAGGAGAAGAGAAGCTGAGCAAGAACCCCTGGATTCAGCAATTAACTACTGAAGAACTGGGGTAGGGGGAGGCAGGAAGAAGGGAGGAAAAGTAGTAGAGCAGAGAGAGAGGGGCGGAGAGATGAAGAAGAGACAGTGGGCAAACTTGCTTCGTTTTTAATTATTATAGGCCTAAATAATGTGTTACTGTTCCATGGAGAACAAATAAGTACAGCATAAATCATTTATTCTGAAGTTTGACTCAGCGGGCACCGGAAATAGACTCGACTTGTTTGTTTAATAACTCCATCAAGAGAGATTTACTGAGCACCTACTGTATATCACTGAAGAGTCAGTCAGTCAATACTTCTGAACACCCATTACACTGGCCCCTGTGGTGCACAGTGGGGACCCCAAGTGAACAAGGGATAGTTTCTGCCCTCGAGGAGCTAACAGCTTAGTGGGGGTGATAAGATACAAACACAGATGTTTATAATTTAAAGTAATAAATATTAGTAAACATTTCCCATTCCAAATACAAAGACAAGAAAAGAGTAAATACCTCCTTATTATCCTGGGGTGGGTGAGTGGGCCAGCTTGCTTCTAATCCCAACTCTGGACATATTTGGTGCCTGAAGACAGGTTTCCACAAGGGGGAGTTTAGGACTAATGCCATTTTTGCCTGAGGTATTGCCATGTTACTTCCTAACTCTGGAAAGAGAAAAAGAAGGCTGATGAGAGTTCTATTTTTTCCTTAATATACTGAGAATCTTTGAACTGGTGAAGAAAAGGTTTTAAAAAAACTTGGGCATTAAGACTTGGAGGGAATTCACACACATTTAGCAGAATGTAATTGTGATACTTCATAAACAAATACCCCAATGAACCCAAGCCATCAGGCAGTCCTGAAATGTTACCATTCTGTACGACAGCTTCAGTTACAGGTCCCTCTGAAATGACTAACCTGTGTAGTAAGTTGAAAACAGAATGGGAACTACCTCTAGGGTATAACAGGAGACCATTTAGAAATGTTTCATTATGGGGACATGTTCACAATTTGTAAACTTAAGTTTGTAAAAAAAATAACAGCAATAATTAAATACCCACCATGTATGTGTTTATGAATAAACAAAGAAAAAAGATTAGATAGAAATAGATTAAAATGTTAATAATATTTATCTCTGGGTATTAGGATTAAAAATGGCTTTTCCCCTTGGCTTTTTTTCCATTACGCAATTTTTCTATGATATTTTACTTTTAAAGTGAGGAAAAACTCACGACATGATATAGAAATAAAATACACTAGAAAGTTTCATTCTATTTCTTGTTTCACTCATCCTTGGATGAATTTAACAAATAAGTTGAAATCACTTTAAGGCTAAATCCACGTTCACATATTTATACATATTCACACAAATATTCACATAATTAGAGAATATACAATTAATTTATTCCATATTTCTGCCTTCTGGTTGGAGTACACCAAAACTGACTCACAAAAAAATGATGACAACGCTGCCAAAACTCAGCTCCCCCGCCACTTGTCCTCCACAGACGGGGAAGCCACCATGTCCTTCCTCGGCAATGTCCCCAGTGTCTGAGTCAAGCAGCTTGATGAAAATGGTGTCAAGTAGACATCTTATTCTGGTTTAGTTTAAAGGAAACTGAAAGGGAATTTTATCAATCCCCTTTGCTCTGTCACTATGTGGAGACAACTTACACGAAAGGGGTACCACCTTGCTCTTCAATGTGGCTGTCAGCAAGAAGGGAAGGGATGGTCTGTGGACTTACGATGCAGGGATTTGAGTGCCATGCACTGGGAAGCGAGGCGTCCCATCAGCCGGGAAACAAGGAGCTGTAAATCCAAGCCCCAAGACACGGCGACATCAGGCAGGCCATAGGCAGTGACGGTGAATTTGTAGCCCCACTCATTGTTGCTGCTGTCAGAGTGAAAGAGAAACTGCAGCCGGGGACCAGCCTTAAAGGTCACTTTCTAGAGACAAACAAAGAAGTCATGTGGTCAAACTGATTAGAGAAGGTAGCATTTCAGTAATAAGCATGTTCTTCGCGACTCAAAAAAATCTAAATATAAGATTGGTCTAAATATAAAATTGGTCCCTGGCGGTCCAGTGGTTAAGACCCCGCGTTTCCACTGCAGGGGGCATGGGTTTGACCCCTGGTCAGGGAACTAAGATCCCGCATGCCACGCGGCCAAAAAAAAAAAAAATTGGTCTATATTCCTACCATTCTATCTTATCACCCCCACCAAAACTACTAAAGGAGAAATGTATAACGGAGTGACTGAAACAGAAAATTCACAACTGCATGTTACGAAGAAGCAAAGTTGAAAAGTGCTGGTCGGTTTTCTAAACCTCAGATGCCCATCTGAGGCATGCTGCCCGCTCCTCTGCTCCCAACCAGGACCGCGGACAGCAGAGAGAAGGTCAACGGTGAAGCAGCACTTAACTTCCCAGCCCCAGAGACCATGCGGCCCTAACTGTGAGGGAGATCCTGGCTTTCATCACCATGGTCAGGGCCCTCCTGGACTCACTGGCCCTTTCTTGCTAAGGATTACAACTCCCCATTTACTCTGACAATGTGATATAAACCAGGGGTGGCAAACTGTTCCTATGAAGAACCAGAGAGTAAATCATTAGACTTTCTGGGCCATACAGCCTCTGTTGCGATGACTCAACCCCACCACTACAGTGCCAACGCAGCTACAGATGAAACAAACAAATGGGCACAGCTGTATCCCAAAAAACTTTATTTACAAAACAGGTACTGAACTCTGCTATAAACACTTCCCTTTACGAAAAGTGTAATATAAGTGCTTCCCTTCAAAGACCATATCTCTATTACCGCCTGAGGCTGACAAAAGGAGAATTGACACAAAAGCAAGTATCGCATGGCTCTCTGGGAACACCACTCACCTTGGGCCATTTATCAGTGCCAACTTTTGTGTCATAGCGTGTTTTCCCACCTCTAGCGTCGGTAAATTCCAGATAATCATACCTGTGAAAGCATAATCTCTATCACTTTCCGTCTCTCATTTCTGATCCATTATTGCTTGGGGAAAAAGAACAGGTGAGTTGTACCTTTTTTCAGTTTCACATCTCTCATCAAATTCCACCTCAAAATAGGTTGCCCCTGGGCTAACAAAGACAGACACCTCGTGGCAGTTATTTTCATAGTTGTGAGCAGACTCCTTGGTCCACGTATGTAACACCACAGGACGTTCCTGTTGCCAAGTCTCGACATCCAGCTACGTAGACAAACGAGTTAAGAAAGAAGGGTTTTCATCACTCTACATCCAGCCATACACAGGAAACTGTGTTGTGCATCAGTGCCCCAGACAGTAGCCTTTGACATCCCTACACAAATCATCACACAGGCTAAAAATATACCTGACGTTCCCATCTATACATATCGATCAACATACATTTACTCAGCAGAGAAGACATGGGGTTTCTATTGCGTTATAGTAACTCTGATTAGCTTTTATTTTTCTAATATATTTTATTTTTCTAATATATTTTCTATATATGACTATCTGTAAGAACTATTTCTTACAAACCAGTACTAGCATGAAGTTCCAGTACTAGCATGAAAGACCTTACACTTCTATTTGGGACCTTGGCAAACCTGAGCCCATCTTGTCTTCTCCCTCCCTTTTTCAGTCTTTGCTTTTTTTGTCTTTAAAACAGGCTTTTAAATATATGCCCTTTCTACTCCCACAGAGTTGTGAGATTCAAACAAGACAGTGAAAAAGCTTTTTGTCCTATAAGGCTGAGTAAGGGAGAAAATGCTTTTAAATACCCAACCCTCTAATTTGCCTTTCAACACAGATTTTCTCTTCTGGACTTCAATTTGGTTAATCATTCACATGGTTTTTATATAATTTCATGTGCTATAGAACGATGAAATTAATCTATGTACAGCTTCCTCTGTGTCTCCTGTCTAATGCTGACCATGCCAAATCAACTCAGACTGGCATTTATCCTTGCTGGCAAAACCAACACTGATAAAGTTGATAGACACAGATAAAGTACTGATAAAACACAGAGGGGGCTCTTCTAGAGGTAACTTATTCGTGTAGACCTGTAACTGAGTGGTATGTCTCATTACGTATGGTCACAGCGCTCCTAAGAGGGGATACAAAGCAGGTTCAAATGCCAGCTCGAGGTACCTTGTTCAGTCCTCCATCAGGGTCACTGCAGAGCTCCTTCAACAGCTCTGTCAGGGCACTGAACTCTCTCAAGAGCGTGCAGTGTGAAATATCTAATGTGCAAAAGTCCAGCAGAAAGATCACCTACAGGAAGATGAACGAAGCACTTAGCGTCCACCTCAGACTCTGCCCCCTCCCACCCCTTACAAATGGCTGCCACTGTCTTACCAGTTGACGAGCTGCCATTGAAAACACCGAATTACATAATTTTTCTACTACAGTTTTCCCGCTATACTGTGACAAAAGAGATTCCAAAATCACTCTCATGCGTGCCAGAAACTGTCCCACATCTGTCAAAACATAAAGAAAATAATTAATATTTTATATGGTAGAAACATCACTTGCTTGGTCATCATCAAGGACAAAGCTGGAGAGGGTCACAGAAGCTGTGGAGGGAATTCCCTGTCAGAAAGACCACGAGACCATTTAAGTGTCATACAAACGTTTTCCTCGGGGAGGGAAAAGCACTGCAAATCTCAGTAAAAGTTTACTTTTAAAGTGAGTGATTTTTTTTTTTTTTTTTTTTGTCTTTGCTACTTTTCAATGGGGTGGAGATATCCCTTTTATAAGTGAAGGTACATGGCTGACCAACCCAGTTACTGGTCTGCCTCTCCCTTTGTTTACAAAGGGCCTGTCTCTAGGTACGCCATATGGCAGGCCAAACTTGAAGAGCCAAGACTCAATACTGTAAGCATTTTTGACACGGCTGCTGAGACCAAGTTTGATGGAACTGATTTTTCTACATACAAATTCTCAGAACCTGTTGGGTTTCATATAATTTTCTGTGGGTTTATGGGACATGAATCTGAATATTTTCAGTACCAGCAAAGATCACAGAAGTGCTCACATGTACCTTTGATTTTTAAAGTTCAAGACTTTCTTTTTTGGATAATTTGATTAAAACAGGGAAGACAGACTCTACTGAAGAATACAGTATCATCTAAGAGTGCTGTATGACCGCAGAGGCAATGTTTAGGCCGTGAAATTACCCAACCGTAAAATAAAAACACTTAGGCATACTACTTCATTCAGACAGGAAACTGAGCAAAAAGACATGCTACAGAATTCCATCTTAAGAAGAAAATAACAACCTGAAAACAGATCTGATTTGTAATAATGAAATGAAAACCACACACACTCTGTTCTATGCATGAGGTACTAAGAAGAGAGCACACACAGAGTCAAACCCCAACATCTATCTGTTTTCATGGATTTTGTACTCAAACTCACATTTTTCAATAAGGTCAGCGGCAAGATCTTTGGCTCCAGAGTCCGTGCTCTTCAGCTGCAGGTAGCACCAGGACAGCAGGCTGCCTTGGACAGACCAGAACAGGGAGAAGAGCACAGAGCCCACCTCCCCTTGGGCCCCATCGACCATCAACAGCTCACACTACAAGGGAGGAGAGAAATGGAAAGTGTTTACAACAGGCCATTCACAGAACACAGCCAGGGGCGTTCTCTAAGAGAGCAGCTGTCAGAGACAAAGAGATTCTAGAGAAGTGGGGAATATTCAACCCAAAAGTGACCAAGAAAGATGGTATTATGAAAACTCCTCTCGCCCTCCAGCTGTTCAGAGCCTTTACAGATGGTTTGGACTCCACGTGCCATCCCCCTTCCACCCCTTAGGAACCTTAGCCATGGTTATCTCGCCCCTCTCTCCCTCTCTCTCTCTCTCTCTCTCTCTCTCTCACACACACATCTTCAAAAATTCCTTTTCTCTCCGGCTCCGTCCCCTGAGCCTTCAATCAAATCTCTCCCATTTTAAAAGACAATTCTTTATCCCACAATGGCTCTCTAACCATCATCTTTATTCTCCAGTTTCTCTGAAGAGTCAAATGACCTCTAGGGATAAATTCTTGCACCTACAAACCACAAGATATATTACTTCCATGTAAATGCCCCGAATTGGAAACAAACCCAACTATCCCTCCAAAGTAAAATGGATAAATAAATTATGGCAGATTCATAAGGGGAATATTGTGTGCCAGTGGGTTGGGGGTGGTGGGGGGGGAGAACTGCAGCACATACATCAACATGCATGAATCTCAAAAATGCTGTTGAGTGAAAAAAACTTGTCCCAGAAGACTGTATGCCACTTGACTCCATTAAAGACCAAAACCAGGGAAAACAAGCCTGCTATGTAGGGATAAGTAGAAAGAAAAACAAGGAAATGATGAACATAAATTTCAGAATGGTGGCTACCTCTGATAAGGAAGGAGGAAGGTGAGCCATGCAAGGGCACTGGGCAGTGGGGGCAGACTGCAAAAACATTGGTAATGTTCCACTTCTTAAAATGGATAGTTGTTTCTTTAAATTGTCCATCAATATACATATTTTTTGTACGTGTGTTCCGTTTGAAAAAGTTGCCTACACCTGCTGTGCTTGCCTTTCCCCTCCCTGCCATTCTACCCCTCCTGCCCCCACCACTCGTTGAAGCCATTCGTCAAAGGCATTAGTTGCCACCTAGAGAGCAAAGCCTCCCCACTGAACCTCAGCCCTGGTAGCTGTGCCAACCACGGTCCTACTTGAAGCTCTCTCCTCTCTCAGCTTCTGTGGCCCCTGACTTTCTTCCTGCCTCTCCTTCTTACTCTCCTGGCTGCCCTTTCTACACAGATGCCCACAGGCGATGAGAGGACATTGACATTCATGGCTTCAACTGTCACCTGCTGGTGAATGACTGCAAATCTCCATCTCCAGCACTGACTCAGCTCCTGAGGGTCCAACCAGACACTGTCACCTGAAGTCCTACCAGAACCATAAACCCAACATGTTCAAAGCCTGGCCGTTACCATTCTCCTCTTCAAATACCTGCTCCTCCCCATCTTGTCACTGGCCTGTTACTTATGCCGTTCGATTAAGAACACCCCTTCCTCTATGCCTGATCAGACTCCGTTCGTGGGCTCACAAGGAGCTCCAGCACCACCTCCTCCAAAAAGCCCTTCTCAAGCTCTACTGCCTTCTCCCACCAGATAGGGTCAGGTGTGCTCTTCTGTACCCACAAGACCTATGCTTTTAGGCCCTTACTGTGTTATAACTGATCACATGTTTGCCTGCTCCTCAAGACTGTGCTCTTTTGGCACTGTACCCCCGTGCCTCGCACAGGGCCCGGCACATAGCAGGCTTTTAGTGGATCTCTACTGAATTAACAGACTTGCGAGAAATTTTTCAGACTAGGTACATTTCTGACCACCTTGAAAAAAAGTTTTTTTAAATCTAACTCTTCTTCTTTAGTACAACCATAAATGTTTCTTACTCAAAGAGATAATTCAAGGAAATATCTCAATGGCTGCAGTGATCCCTGGCCTGGGAGGTTCAGTGAAGTTTCTAACTTCCTTTGTATCACAGGAAAGTGACAGGGAAGAAAAGACAATCATGTGATCTCCAAATAGTGAAGATTATAAGGAATTCTCTTGGACAAATGCTATCTCGCTCTCTACGTACAACTCACAGCACACCTGACCGAGTGGAAAGGGGACAATACTAAGAGTCGAATAGCCTGTGTTTTAGTCCTGGCTCCAGCACATACCGACTCACGCAGGAGGCAGAATTAACACCCACGAAAACCAGTGAGAACACTGGAGACTTCTGCCCAGGGGCACTGATGATGGGAACGTAGAACTTAAATAAGAATTCAGTGGTCTGGGAAACACAGAATTTAGATGAGCTCCAGAAGAAAGGGCAAGTGTGGGAAATGGCAGAAATAAAAACAGATGAGAATGACACACGGCTAACCAGGGCAGAGCAAAAACTGATGGGCAGTAGGCTGGAGTAAGATTTTTAAGGGAGACTCAAGAGATGGGTCTGGAAAGAAGACAGAAAGGAGAAAATAACCAAAGAGAACATTAATGTGACAGCAGAAAATAGAGCATTGATTAAAAACAGTTAAGGCTTATAAAGTCAATACATTACCTTAAAGAACACAGGCATCACAGTAAAATAAAAATAACCCTGAATTTAAACTAATATTAGGTCTAAATAGTGGCCAGCCCAGTGTGACCTAGCACACTACAAATGACAACCCAGCACACTGAAAGCTCTCTAAGGTCCCTGTGAGCAAATGGGGGGGTAAGTGCTGAGTGGCCTACCACCGCAGGCAGCTGGGAATGAACTAAATCACGGCTCTAGAAGCAACCTGAAAACAGCAAAGCACCAACAAAAACATAAGAGATTTAAAGACAACAAGTTCAGCCACGTCATTAAACACATCAAGGGTGTGGTCTGCACTCTCTCCACAACATCTCCTCTAACTCCCTGGTTCCTGTATTTTATCCAGAGAGGCAGTGCTTGGTCTGCTACTACAGGGCTTCTGCTACTTCAGAATCTCTGGGGGTGCTTGATACAATGCAGAGTTTTAAGCCCTACCCCCAGAGATTCTAAATCAGTAGCTTGGGGTGGGACCTAGAAATCCAAATGTTTGCCGCAATGTACCAGGCGATTCTGATCCAGGTGACAAATGGACTACATTTTGAGAAACAAAATCCTTCATGTTAAAAAAAAAAAAAAAGAAAAAAACTTTAAAATATCATTAGCACAGAAAAAAAGAGACCATCTTTTCAGATTTGATTAGCCTGTGGGTTTGCTAAGTAATCTTAAATTTTAAAAAAAGTTAAAGGCTTTTTCCACAGAATTCACACCACAAATATAGGACTATGCACTGGGCTCGCTGACTGACACCACGAGGGCACTCAGTAAATACCCACTCCTCCTTTTCAAAGGGAGTCTTACTGAGCACTTTCAGGTATTTATTGCTGGCTGACTACCAAGGCGCAGGGAAGCACCCTCTCGCTCATCTGCAGGAGCTGCTGACTAGAAGCAAAGGCAGGCGGGGAAACCTCTGTGCACGTGTGTAACAGTCACTGGCAAAGTTACAATCGTGCTGTAAATGAGGGCTAAAGGGGAAGGAGCCATGACTGCCCCACCCCGTCTCCTAAAGGCAAGAGGCACAGGAAACAGCGCGGCATCAGTTACCTCTCGAGCGGCAACAGACAGCAGCGTGTTCATGGCCGCCAGCACTTCACCGATGTCCACGTCGGCCAGGTCGCCTTTCTCAGGTAACAGCAGAAGGCCGCCTGGATCCTTATCACTGGAAGGACACAAATTAGTCATGACACCTTGTTTCAGGAAGGGGATTTTCACGCTGTCTATCTCAAAAGGTTCCAAAAGGGAACCTAGCAAGATTTCACTGTCAGTTCTATGGGATGTGAGGAGTTTGGGTCAGGAAAAGGCCAGGGTTCCAGCTGGGTCTGTGCCACTGTCTGTCCACATGTACTTATGTAAGCACAGGCCCATAAATCTGCAAGTCCTTAGAAGAGATTCCAGGGAATAAATACAATGAATAAATCACCTTGGCCACCAACAGGAAATACACCTAACCTCATGACTGCTAATCTGACAATCCAGGCTAAACACTCCCTGTGTCTTCAAAGGTTCTTCACATGAGCCCCAGGCTCTTTCATCATCCTTGATGCTCGATTCTGAAGACATTTTATACAGTCCTCTAAATCGGCCTCCGTACCAGGTATAGTCTGACCTGCAGACAGTTGCTCAGGCTTTTAGTCCCCTCCCTCCTTCAAGAGTCTATATATACCTCTAATAATGCAACCTACAGGCCCATGAGCTTCTTTGGGAGTCAAAGCAGGTAATGGTCTCCATGTCACCCCTCCCAGCACAGTTTTTGCTAAACTACCACTCTGTGCCTCTGCAGTTGGGCTTTAATGTATCTGGGTTTTTAGACTTGAGGACTGGACTCCAAACTCCTTCAGCTTCTGTTTTTGTCTTCAAAATTCATGTAGAAACTGAAGCATTCAAGGCGATTCCCCATGGGTTCAACTCTGAAGTGTCTTACAGTGACTGGGACTTGGAGCAAGCTCTTGACAAGACTATTATTCTACCACTGTTTTGGTCACTTCTGAGTCTACTGATACCTCACTCTAGAAACCTGGCTGAGTGAGGGAAGTACTTGGTTACTCCAAAAGCACAGGAAAGGAAGGGAGAGCTCAAGAAAACAACGCTGCAAAGATCTGAAATACTGGACTACTGAAAAGAACTGTAAACTTACCTAAAATACGTGCAGAGTGAGCGGAAAGTGAGCTGCAGGGACTGCTTGTGTTCCTGCTCGGTGACATTCTTCTAGAACACAAGAAACTGCATATTCAGGAAATCTATTCCACAACATTCTAGAGCCCTACAGCAGCACAAAATGCCATGGCCCACTGACCCCAAACATGGGGAAAGCCGGGGTCAGCACACCACCTGACGGGCCCAACTTAGACCTGGCCTAGCGCGAAGAGGGAGCAGAACCAAGAGACGGCAGGTGTACGTCTGTTCACTGCGGAAGCTGACATTTCCAAGCCTTCCTGCAGGAAAGCTTGATGCAAATGTTAGGAAGGTGACTTCCAAAAGATGTCTATTTTCATCCCTGGGCAGGCCATCCCAAGAGGAGGGGGCAGAGACAGAGCGCCTTTCTTGTGAGCTTTCTGTTTGTTTTTTTAAACAGGATCTAAGCTTTCTCTGTGTAAGTCCAAACAGCCTACAGTGACAGTTGAAGGAATCACATCCCCTGATGAGGCTATGGGTTACTCTGCGGGCACTTTTTCTTTTTCTTAATTCAATAAATGTGTTGAACACCTACTGCTATGCAAGGCACTGGCGGAGATTTCCAGAGGATTTAAGACCCGGGGCCCTGCCTGGCACAAGAGGGCGGGAGAGATAAGATATGGTCAACAAATGACAGCAGTTTAATTCATTTGCACGAGAAGGGAAAAAAAATATAGACCTTACCACTGCTGTCAGATAGATGGGCAAAGGAAAAGTTAATGGGCTGCTTTACTAACACACAGCAATGTCATTCAAGAGGTCGCATGTCCTCTATTTTTCTGTGTGGGACACGAGCTAACAAAAAAACCATTTGCTCAGCTGCCTGATAAGTGCTTCCAGCAAACAAGTGGGACAGAGATTCTTCCACAATTCAGAGTCAGCTGACGCTGTCAAAGGTTAAAACTCACGAAGTAAAAACTGATCCAAAGGGAACCCCTCGTGCACTGTTGGTGGGAATGTAATCGGTGCAGCCATTATAGAAAACTAATGGCTTTTGAGGGTGCTCAAAAAATTAAAAACAGAACTACCATATGATCCAGCAAATTCCACTCCTGGATATTTATCCAGAGAAAACAAAAACACTAATTAGAAAAGATATATGCACCCTTATATTCATTGCAGCATTATTTACAATAGCCAAGATATGGAAGCAACGTAAGTGCCCATCAACAGATGAACGGATAAAGAAGATGTGAGATATACACACACACACACACACACACACACACACACGATGAATGAATATTAGCCATAAAATCTCGCCATTTGTGACATGGATGGACCTAGAGGGTATTATGCTAAGTGAAATAAGTCACACAGAGAAAGACAAATATTGTATGATTTCATTTATATGTAGAATTTAAAAAACAAAACAAATGAACAAACATAACGAAACAGGAACAAAGTCATAGATACAAAGATGGTTCCCAGAAACAGGTGGTTCCCAGAGGGGAGAGGGGTGGAAGGAGGGAAGAAATAGATGAGGGAGATTAAGAGGTACAAACTTCCAGCTGCAGATTAAATGAGTCCCAGGTATGAAATGCACAGTGTGGAGAATATAGTCAATAACTATGTAATATCTTCATATGGTGACATATCATAAAATAGACTTATCGTGGTGATCATTTTGAAATGTACAGAAATATTGAATCACTATGCTGTATAACAGGAAATAATGTAGTGCTGTAGGTCAATTATACTTCAAAAACAAACAAACTCATAGAAAAAGAGATCAGAGGCAGGGGTCAGAGGAATTGGATGAAGGCAGTCAAAAGGTACAAACTTCTAGTTATAAGCTAAATACTAGGGATGTAACGTACAACGTGATAAATGTGATTAACACTGCTGTGTGTTATATATGAAAGAGGTCAAGAGAGTAAATCCTAAGAGTTCTCATCACAAGGAGAAAAATTGTTTTTCCATTTCTTTAATTTTGAGATTTCTTTAATTTATATGAGATGATGGATGTTCATCCAATTTATTGTGATAATCATTTCATGATGTATGTAAGTCAGGTCATTATGCTGTGCACCTTAAACTTATACAATGCTGTATGTCAATATATCTCAATAAAACTAGAAGAAAAAAACCTGATCCCTCAAGCTGATATGCAAATTTTGCAGACAGCTGAAAACAACCAAAGATCCTCCCTCCTCTCGGAAACCTTCCTCCATCACTTAACCTGAACAAAATTCTCCTCTAAACACCTATTGCATATAGGGTCAGTTTTTCCTTGTGGCAGTGCCCCCAACTGGACTGCAGTCATTTGGCATCAGGGACCACATTTTATGCTTCTTTTACTCCCTTTTTTGTTTCTATGGGGCTTTATGCATCCGACAGGGCACTTTTATTGCATTTACTAATTAGTTGTTACATACAGAAATGCCCTTTTAAATGCTGCATCTCGTTTTCTTCATCAAAGTCTTCTCAGTAATTCTAATAGTTGTTTGTCTAAACAGACAAATAATGATTATTTGTTTTATTCTTTCTAATTGTTATTTTTAAAATTTCTTTTCTTTGTCCTACAGCACTGGCTAGGCCTTCTAATATAATATCAAAGAGAAGCAGTGACAGTAAGCATCCTTGTTTTATACCTCATTTTGGAAGGGATGAGTCAGTGTCCCAAAGACCAGTACATTGTTTATCGTAGGTTTTGGATACATGCCCTCCAAGAGATTAAGGAACTTCCCTTTTATATCAAGTTTGCTAATGGTTTTGTTGTTTGAACCATCATCAGAAGTTAATCTTATTAAAATTTTTTCTGCATTTATCAATATGATTTTTTTCCTCTCTGATTTCATTGACTGATTTTCTAATGTTAAACCATCCTTGAATTCCCAGGATAAATCATAATTTTGGGCGGGAAGATTAAAACTTGGTTGTATTTTCTTTACAGATATAAACTGAAATATTTATGAATAAAATAAGTCAGGGATTTACTTTGAAATAATAAAGAGGGGTGGGAGTGGGTGAAGTATATTACAGATGAAACAAGATTAGCCTAAGTTTATAATTATTGAATCTAGGTGATGAGTACACTTAGGGGGTTGGAGGGATTCATTATATGTATTATTTAGTCTAGTTTTGTATTTAGATTTTCCCATAATAAAAAGTTAAAATAGGGGCTTCCCTGGTGGCTCAGTGGTTAAGAATCCGCCTGCCAATGCAGGGGACTCGGGTTCGAGCCCTGGTCTCGGAAGATCCCACATGCCGCGGAGCAACTAAGCCCGTGCGCCACAACTACTGAGCCTGTGCTCTAGAGCTCGTGAGCCACAACTACTGAGCCCATGTGCTGCAACTACTGAAGCTCGCGTGCCTAGAGCCTGTGCTCCACAACAAGAGAAGCCACCACAATGAGAAGCCCGCACACCAGAAGAAAGAGTAGCCCCCACTCGACGCAACTAAAGAAAGCCCGCATGCAGCAACGAAGACCTAATGCAGCCACAAATAAATAAATAAATAAATAAATAAATTTATTAAAAAAAAAAAAAAGTTAAAATGTTGGAACCTCCCTGATGGTCCAGTGGTTAAGAATCCACCTGCCAATGCAGGGGACTAAGGTTTGATCCCTGGTCGGGGAACTAAGATCCCACATGCCACAAGCAACTAAGCCCACGCGCCACAACTAGAGAGCCCTCGTGTCGCAGCTACAGAGCCCACACACTCTGGAGCCCGTGCGCCACCAGAGAGAAGCCTGTGCACCACAACTAGAGAGAAGCCCGCGCACTGCCACGATGAGCCCACGCTCCGCAATGAAAGATCCCATGTGCCACAACTAAGACCCAAAATAAATACATAAATAAAAATAAATATTAAATAAAAGGTTAAAATGTTAAAAAGAACACTTGGTTGTAGGCATGTCATAAAGCTGAAGGAGACTAAGCTCTCCCTTTGTGATTCAACGGGTTCTAAAACGGAGGTCAGGATTATCTGTCATCCCCACCCTGAGTACAGTGCTATGTCCTTAGATACCTGTGTCCCACACAAAACTTTGCATACAGTATTAAATACACATTTAGGAAACTGAAACTGAGAGGATATTCAGAGAAAACAAAGACTAATAAGTTTCACCCCAACAGAGTTCTGGAATGGAATCCGTACTTTTAACGTAAATAATTACCATCATGGTGAAGAGATGGTCCCGCCGGGTCTGTCGATCAGGAAAGAAGACGGCAGCCCCATTAAGAAGGGTATTCCTGACTTCTTGTTTCAATATTTCCATGGGTGCAGAGTCTCCATCCACCCTATCCACCACTGATAAAAATGAATAATCAGCTTTAATATATCCCACCTATTCACTTGCAATATATATATCAGCTTTAGCCCATAAACTCGCTACCAGAGCAAAGAAATACTTCTGTACAGGCTAGGCAGTGTAAAGAAATTATTTTTTTATTTGTTTACATTTAACAAAAATAAAGACTCTATGTACCAGCTTTTATTTCATTATTTCTGTCCTTTTGAGACACAACTTGGCGAAGCTTTAAAAATAACTTCAGATGATCACGTGTTTTATTCTCAATTAATATTATCATCTCCCCACCTCAATCTATCAGCCTCATCCCCGTGTCTCAGTTGAAGTGAAGACTGGAGTGTGACAGCAATTACTCTCAATATAACACAACTGTATATCAGAAACCAGGAGGAAGTCGTTGAAGAGGGACTAAATCCTGAACTCCAAATAATGATTCAAAAGAGGATCACGGAAACTCATTTTCCAAAGATGTAAACCCTTTCCTGGGTTTGCATGGTCAGAGGACCCCCTGTTCTCTAAAGCAAAAGGCCCTGCAGGCTACAAGCTCAGGGTCACAGTAAAGAAGAACCCCAATCCCTACCATCACATAGGTGTGTGTAGAGCTCCTTGGCGGCCTCTACCCGCCTACAGCTCATGCTTGGAGCCTTGGCGTCCTCAGAGGTGGCCGGCGCGTCTCCTTGCAGCACGGAGAAACAGCTCTGGAGGAGCTGCAGAAGCAGGGTTTGGGCACAGATGCATTCTTCCCTTGGGCTACAGAAAGACAAAGAATGTCAGAGAGCAAAAATGCAAGTTGCTTTTACCCTCCAAGCCAAACAACTATCTACAAAGGGCTCTCCCCGCTAGGCATCAGGCTCAGTAAAAAGAATGCCAACCAGAGGCAGAAAGGTGGAAAGGAAAGAACAATGGACTGGGTAGAGTCTGAAAACACAGACCCTGTCTGACTGTGCCCACTCTGGGTAAAGAAATGCACCTCTGATTCTGTTTCTTCAGTAGTATAAGGAGAATACTATAATCCTTGACCTGCTTATCATTATAAGGTTGTAATATAAATGACAAAATGCTTGCAAAAACACTGCCCAAATAAAGCACTTTGTAGAAATGTAAGATGTTTATTTTCAACAATAACCAAATCTTTCGAATCAGAGCAGTATAAACTAGTAGGAAGTAAAAAATCTTGGAAGAAAAAAATTGTCCTTTTAGAACAGCAAAACTCAGTGTTTTCAGTTGTGCTTATCAATATACGATTATCATCTTGTAACAAATTCTGACTTACTTTTGCTTTAATTTACTGTAAAAATCCCAAAAGATCTGCAAATCAAGACCCGCGAAGTCCAGAAAAGATCTGTATTTTAAGCCACTTTCCTTCTGCTGTACCTAAAAAATAATAAAGACCAGAAAAAATAAAATTGAAAAATGCATTTAGAGAAATATTGTAATGGCTCATTTACTTCTCACTGTTAAGGGATAAGGTGGCTCCGCATGTGTAAAATTCCAACATAACTGATGCTTAAACTAAAAAGTCCGTGAACAACTGTTTTTGGTGTGAAACTTTCTAAAATACGTGTGTGTGTACATATGCACGTGAATGTATATATACACGTAACATAAACACACACATCCCCATGGAAGCTCCTTGACTTCACAGATACTACACCTGGAACATAAGTGAATCTTTACTTGGCGATGGTTATTGTCCAGGACCATCCTGCAGCATGCTTTGACCCTTCCCTGCATGTAGGCTGAAAGATCAATTCTGCTGTGATCGCTTCTGCTACTCCTACGCATCTCCCTCTCATTTGCTATTTTCTGCTGTGATAGGAGAGCTCCAGTAACAAAGACCAAACAATCCATATACAAATTGAGTCACCAGCCTCTGAATGTGCCCTGAAGCAGAATGCAGGTCAAGAGTAGACACTGTTGCGTACCACACGTGAGAGGGCTCCACCGGATTCCTGAGTGATAAGCCATGTTCTCTGTAGTGATGGCTGCAAGAACCTTTCTTTGAGTAGACTGTCACTGTGTTTTTATTAGTGACTGTAGAAGTCAGTATCAAAAACACAATGTTCACAGCAGCATTATTTACAATAGCCAAGATATGGAAGCAACCTAAGTGTCCATCAACAAATGAATGGATAAAGAAGATATGGTATATGTATACAATGGAATATTATTCAGCCATAAGTAGAACGAAATTTTGCCATTTGTGACAACATGGATGGACCTGGAGGGTATTATGCCTAATGAAATAAGTCAGACAGAGAAAGACAAATACTGTAAGTTTTCACTTATATGTGAAATCTAAAAAATGAAATAAACAAACAAATATAACAAAGCAGAAACAGACTCACAGATGCAGAGAACAAACTAGTGGTTACCAGAGGGGAGTGGAGTGTGGGGAAGGGCAAAAATAGGTGAAAGAGATTAAGAGGTACAAACTACTAGGTATAAAATAAAATTTAAGTTACAAGGATATAATGTACAATACAGGGAATATAGTCAATATTTTATAATAACTTTGCATGGATCAGATTACCATGAAACTAATACTGTAAGTCAACTATATTTCAATTGAAAAAAAAATCCTGTTATTATTTTTGGTACTTTTAGTAAACAAACAGAATTCACCTACACTTCAGGAATAATTCTAGGGCTTAAAGAAGACATAAATCCCATAAATGTGCTTTGTCTCCCTGGCAACCAAAGCTGGGGCTCTTTAAGATCTGTATGCAGGTCTATCCCAGGAAACCTCACGATGGTGACCACATGCCACTTCGTCTGCCACTGACTGACGCCATCAATGCCCAATGCCTCACTCCCCTTGGCCTCCCAACGTCATCACAGCAGCCCGATGCCTGCCCTCCTCATTCGTACTGCATGGCTTCAGCAGGGCCAGGTTTCACCGGCTGGTGTTCCTTTCCCCAGACACTGTCGTTACTCTTCCCAAAGGAATGAGGTCTAACAACTGAGGAAACACTACCAGGTCATGGGCGAGCTGCTGGATGAACTGAAGGGTCCTGAGAAGCAGTGTGGCCCCACAGACGCTCTCCTCCACGCCCTTTCTGCAGTGAGCACGGACGATGCTCTGCTCCGCTTCTGCCCTCGCGGGCCGGAGGTACCCACTGACGCTCAAGCCTTGTACTCCCAGGCGCTCTGCCGACTCCTGGCGGGTGCAGAGGAACTTCACCATCAAATACTGGAAAAGGACAAGACAGAGGTGACGAGAAGGACTTAGAAGCCCCAGGTACTGACAAAAGGGAAATAAAGGCCTTTCTGGGCAGGTCTTCCTGTGACTTTAATAATTAATGAGGTACCACTATGCCTAGCACTGGAGACACAAAGTGTAAGTCCAGCATCTACAACAAACAGGGAAGAGACAATACAAACGCTGAAGTCAGGTTTGGGGAAAGATCACAATATGAGAAACGGCACTATTCCTGCTTCAAGGCAAAAACAGGATAAGACAGGATGAATAAGAGAAGGACGTCTGTTCTGTGGCACAGTCATTTTGAAAAAGACAAGAGCTATATGGTGAAAACAGTCAATGACTGCCCTAAGGGATCATCTCCAAGCCCCCACTTACCTGTAATCCATGTGCTGGGAGCCCAGGACACAGCCTTGTCTGCTCAAAGCTAAAGCCATTTGCAAAGCCCAACTTCTATGCACACTCTCTGCTTATTATAGTGAAAGCTCCTTTGTTGAGGGCCTTTCAGAATCCACTACTTAGCTGCGTAAATATTTACTGAGCACCTACTATGTACAAGTCCTGAAGATAGTTCTTGTTTCTCTTATTTAAGCTTCTTACCAAGATTCACAACGGAGGTTAAAAAAAATTAAGTAGCCAGATAATCATTGTTTCTTTCATAGCTACGGAAAGACATCTCTCTTGCATTTAGGCCTGTGGACTTACTGCTCCCTCAGCCTAAGAGGCCTTTCTCCACACCTCTCAGCCTGGCTAAAGATGACAGCTTAATCAACTTTCAACACTTGGCATCGCACCAACTTTCCTGGGAAGCCTTCCCTAGTGAATTCCAGGCTGGGTAAATATTGTTCCTTCGGGCTGCAACAGCCCCGTGTGTCTCTTTATCAGCCCATATCACAGTGTCTCATACATCTGTGTCTCCCACTAGACTCGGAGCTCCGTGAGGGTCATGATCACGTCTGACTCACCTGCAGGGTTCCAGTGCTGGCACAGGACTGGCACACAATAACTGCTTGATAAACACAGTACAAAAGGAGGGGAGTGGGCAAGTGTGCAAAGGCCACACCTCACTGATACTTACCTTGGCAACCCTGCACTGTTGCAACTTGACATCTGCTTCATCCCACTCTTCCTCCAGCTCAAACCAGCCAATAGGATCATCCTCGCCAAGGTTATCAGACGGGCAACCAATCCTGTAAACACAAAGGTAATCACAAAATGTTCTCCTATTCCTAAACTTCTCAAGGGTCTAACGAATAAGGCACCACCTAAATGGCATTTAACTTGTTTACACGGCCTGTCGGTTAACAATCGAGGACGGGGTGTGGCACGTGGTGCCTCTCTGAGCATACGAGGGAGCTGGTGATAACATCCTCCCCACTTCTCAGCCTCCTCATCTGTGCAATGGGAACTATTATTAGTCCCATATATAACCTGGGAACTAAGGGAAGTTTGCTTCTCTAGATAACTGGCTTATCTGAAGAATGAGACCTGAAGTCAAGGCATCTGAGATGACGATACTCAGGAATAAGGTACAATGCAACAGCTGGTGTGTGCTTCTGGAAAAATCCAAAGGAGAGGCAGGTTCAGTTTTCTTTCCCTAGGTCTGGCTAACATAGGTACGACTGGCCTGAGATTCACAATTGCAACAACTGAAGGGTAAAAGCTGAGGAGCTTTCAGATCCTGGAGCTCCAAAAAAGGAAAACTTCAGCCTCCACAGGCCTCAGGATTTTTCCCTATTACTTAAGAAGTCCTGGGCTTCCCTGGTGGCGCAGTGGTTGAGAATCTGCCTGCCAATGCAGGGGACACGGGTTCGAGCCATGGTCTGGGAAGATCCCACATGCTGCGGGGCGACTAGGCCCGTGAGCCACAATTGCTGAGCCTGCGCGTCTGGAGCTTGTGCTCCGCCACGAGAGAGGCCGCGATAGTGAGAGGCCCGCACACTGCGATGAAGAGTGGCCCCCACTTGCTGCAACTAGAGAAAGCCCTCGCACAGAAACGAAGACCCAACACAGCCAAAAATAAATAAATAAATAAATAATTAATTAAAAAAAAATAAATAAGTGAGCTGATGGACAGGCAAACTGCTCTAAAAAAAAAAAAAAAAGTCCTTCCAGGGAAGCATTTCAACCCAAAGGCTGAAGAAGTACAACTGTGTGCCATTTCTTTTTTTTTTTTTAATTATTTATTTTATTTATTTATTTTTGGCTACGTTGGGTCTTCGTTGCTGCGCACGGGTTTTCTCTAGTTGCGGCAAGTGGGGGCTACAGTTTGTTGCGGTGCGCGGGCTTCTCATTGCATTGGCTTCTCCTCTTGCGGAGCACAGACTCTAGGCACGTGGGCTTCAGTAGTTGTGGCATGCGGGCTCAGCAGTTGTGGCTCACAGGCTCTAGAGCGCAGGCTCAGTAGTTGTGGCGCACGGGCTTAGTTGCTCCGTGGCAGGTAGGATCTTCCCGTACCAGGGCTCGAACCCGTGTCCCCTGTGTTAGCAGGCGGATTCTTAACCACTGCGCCACCAGGGAAGCCCCTGTTTCTTTTTAAAATTGGATACTTGAATGGTACTTCCTTTTCAGGAATTAAATAACTGAGAAGGAGAAAATGGCAGTCTTTTCAAGTAACATTCCTAAAACTTTAAACTATTTAGTCTGTGATACGGCTAACAAGCTAGCCAACACATGAGTATTCTGTATGGATAGGATAAGCAAACACAGGGATTTACAAGAAGAAAACAGCAAGAAGAAAAAGACAAAGGACCCAGAGTAGGTTCTGTAACAGAGAGAAAAAAACGTTCTCTTCTTACCATTAAGTCTTTCTTAGCATAAACCTTTCATGATGTAGTTAACCCTAAAACCAATGGGACAGGTGGTATTCCGTCTTAGCCCCAAACCATGCCAATGACTTTCATCAATATGGTGTGTTTGAGGATTCTTCAATTCACCCTTCGGGAGTCATCAAGGAAATCCTTGAGATACAGAGAGCTGGCAGGATGTCAGACAGTGGGGAGAAGCAACCTTGCTCACTACACCAACTCACAGGCAGGGTGGAGAAAACAGAGCTAAGTATCAGTCCTCTTAAATACGTACAGCAACCAAACAGCTGGTCCCAGAGTGTGCTGACTGACCGATGTCTGACCAGAGGGCAGACAAAAAAAAAAAAAAGGCAAGAAGACAGACACATGTCTATTACCATTTTGATCTCCAAACTGGAGAGGGACTGATAATATGTAGCCCAAGCAAATCAGGATTTCAGAGTAGTTCAGGCTGGAACCAGGAGCTAAAATCAACAAGGGACTAGCAAATAAGCCTGCATTTAGGTTCAAAAAAAAAAATCATCCTACATAAGATGTGAAAGATCTTGTTTGACAGCAGGTTTAGGGAAAAAAAAAAAACCTATATTAATATGTCCCAGGAGTGGGACACAGCTATTTAGAAACAAGTGTAATCTCTAGTTATTGTTTAAAAAGAAAAGCATCTTTTTAAAAAGCATGTATGCGTGATGGGAGACAGATTTGTTTCAATTCATTTAGAGGGCTGAAATTAAGACCACAGAGTTGAAATTACACGTGTAGATTTCAATAAACATAGAATATGTTACTGAAGTGCAGTGAGTTCTCCATCATTAAGGATATTCTAGGGAGGCTGAGTGACCCTTTGTCAGGGATGCCACCAAAGGAAGTCCAGCAGAGAGAGGAAGTTATTCTAGATCCTTGTTATTCCAAGTGTGATCCGTGGTCGGGGAGCATCAGAGTCGCCGGGGAGCTTGTTAGAAATAAGGTCTCAGGCCCCAGGCAGAACCACTGATTCAGAATCCGCATTTTCACACAATTATCGGTGGTTCATACGTACATGAAAGCCTAGTAGTACAGTACTCAGTGATAGTAAAAACTCCAGCACCCCATTACCTGTGAAATACAGGAGCAAAAAGGGCAAGTCTCGGGCTCAGCTGCATGAGTTTTAACTTGCTACTAGTAATTAGGGAGGTAACACTGTCCAAGAGGTCACCAACGACGTCTGTGGCTAAATCCAACAAGTCCACTTCTAGACTTACCTCACCGACTCCGGGGTAACATCCAACACCGTTGCCCACTCCCTACCTCTTTAACCACGATTTTCCCCTGGCTTCATGAGGACACTTCCCTGGCTTCCCTGCTGCTTCTCTGGCTGTTTTTCTCAGCCTCCCTTTCTCTGCTGCCCCATAAATGCTGGTGCCTCTCAGCATGTTGACCTAAAGTCTCTGTTCTTCCCAGCCCACACACTCCTCCAGAATGATCTCTTCTAATTCATTTTAAACTATCACCGAAATGTCTCTCATATCTCTGCCTTCAGGACAACATCTCTTCTAGGTTCCTCACCTGTTTATCCAACTAGCTGTGGGATATCTCAGAGACTTCCTAGAACCTCAAATCCAACAGGACCAAAACTGAGCTCATCATCTTCCCACAAACCTGTTTTCCCCGAGGTATTTTCTGTCTCAGAAAAAGGCGCTACCAATGTCCCCTCTGGCGAGCCAAAAATCCAGGACTCACTGAGGCCTAAGCCTCCTTCTCTCTCCTGCTGTACATCAGTCACTCACCAGGTCCTGCTGCTTCTCCTTTCTAGCCGTCTCTTCAATCGTCCACATCTCTCCATGGCTCCTGTTGCTGCTCTAGTTGAGGTTACCCACACTCTGGCTTCCCAGGTGACCGTGACAGCCTCCCCCCACTTCATCTGGCCTCCCCGCTCGCTCTCCTCCAGCCCACCTCACACAGCAGGCTCCAGAGCAGCACTTCCAAACCACAAATGCGAGCTCTCCTCGTTCTTCTTGAAGCTCCTCAGCAAACACTCCACCCTGCTCCCTGCCCCTGCCCCCATGGCTTTCAAGATAAAGTCTAAACCGTGAAACAGAGACAAAAGGGCCTTCAATGACCTGACCCTTCCCTAGCTCTCCAGCTTCACCTCTCCCCACTCTCCAACTCACGGCACACCTCAGCAACATGGGGCTCGTCAGTCCCTTGTGTACGCCAGACCCCACCTGAGCTCTCAACTCTGCTCTGCTCTTTGCTCAGGACACTCTGCTTCCACTTCTTCAAGTAGTTAATTAGCTTTAGCTCATCCATATTCAACACTTCCTCCAGGAAGCGTTCCCTGATCAGGTCAGGTGCTCTGCCATATGCTCCCAGAGCACCTTATCCCTCCTACCTACCTCGCATTTATAGTACTGTGACACTGTAGGCTTTATCATCTGTCTTCTGAGCTAAACAGTAGGCTCTATAGAGCAGGGAACGGGCCAATCTGCTCATTACAGTATCTTCAGTACCTAACATCAGGCCTAGCACATCGTAGGTGCTTAATAAATATTTTCGGTAAAAACACAAAAATAGGAGGAGGGAAGCTGGGGCCTGGGTAAATTTTCCAGTGGCTAGATAAGACTAGAGACCTCAGGCTGCCCACAATTCAGGCAGGTATTATTACCCAACCATTTTGAAGATGTGTACACCTGGTCACAGAAGGGACCGAGTAAGAGACTATGAACAAATTAAAATATATGTCTTCACATGTGCTGCCAGAAAGCAATGAATGCTCATGGCCACTGAAGATGGGTTAGTGGCAACTTTTCTATAAAGAAAACATACTTCACCAATGAGAGAATGTATACAATCTTATTAACTATAAAGATTTTTATTCTGTTCCTTACCTGCTTTTTACAAATTGCCTGAATTCCTGAAGCTTCCATTTGTCATATTTTTCAAATCTTTTGAAGTGCTCTTCTGCATGAAATTTATCAGAAGATGAATTATAGGCAAACACCAACCCACACTGGGCACCAATGCCACCACGTCGAACCTGGAAATAGAGATCTAAATAAAGTACATCAAAGGGACCAAAGTTCTGTGGCCATTTTGTTCCCAAATAATATGGTCAAATTCAAATAGCTTAACGCAAAAATCAAACCAACAAAATGAGATTTCAAATACATTAAGTCCTGGAAAAGTAAGAAAGCTGCTTCCCAAGAAATGATTCCTTACTTTTCTTGATCCTTATACTCACACCATTTACAGACTTAACAATCTATTCATCTTTGTGCCCTTGCCTTCTGCTACAGGCCTGACACAGAATAAATAATCACTAAATGGTCAATGAAAAACCAGTGACATGGACCTCTGAAATACAATCCTATTTTTAAAAATAGTAGTAACATTTCCTAAAGAAGGCAGAATAAGAATTACCATAATTCTGATCTGAGTAACTTGGAAGGCAGATTCAGTTCCTGTAGAAAAAATAATACTTGCTCTGGTTTTTCCAGTCTCTGTAAGAAAACCTACAAAAAGGAAAAACTAAAGTTAGGATGACTGAGGCACCTGTAATAACCCTAAGAACTAAGACCAACAAAACCAAAGCATATCCTTTGAGGCAGAGGGCATCTAGTCTATCTGGTTCTCTCATAAAAATTAGAAAAAGAAAGAAGAAAATTAGAAAAAGAATTCCCCTCTGGGCAGAAGCAACCCCCCTGATAGACACCGAGGTAACAGATCATGGTCCAGGTATAACTCGGTCAGAGCACAATCTTTTCAACTTTTCAACAATACAGGCTGCTCGGCTCTGAGGTAACGATAAAGAAATAAAAAGTTGATAAGGACTGTGACTTTAATTCAAAGAAACAAAAGACTGGACAATCAATCATCTTTCTGAACCATTCCTAAAACCATGACTGACGTTTGGCTGGGCTGTTAGAAGCAAGCAGGCTTAAAAGCTGAGAGAGGAATTAGATAGTTTCTTGAATACTCTGTCAGGAAAGACTGTAAAAGTCTTTGAAATGGGCAAAAAAAGAATGCTGGGTGTTTGTTTAGTGCACTCTTTGGGTCATCTCCACCTTTCTTTGTCTCTGAACTATTTTACAACTCTGTAAATTGTAGAATAATAACAGTAATGCAAAAGATTCTTGTCCACAGAAATAAAAATTGTGTCTATAGGAACATCGCTGATTATTCCTTATGAAGACTGACCAATTTTGCAACCATCTGTAGATTCATGTCAGCATTCTTACTGGTCTACGTGTATTAATGAGTTCTCCTTTGACCTGCTTGTAACATCTTACTGGTTCCCTCAGTAATTAATGGGATAAATAAAAAGATTGACATGTGTTCATTTTATATTTGTATGAGAGTTGTGGTTCACCTCTTTTGCTGTTGTTAATTATCCTTTAAAAATTTACAAAAAGGTCTGTTAAATCCAAGGCTGCTTTTCTCTTTCCAACCTCTGTAAATTATATAACTTACACATTTACTCAAATCAGCCTGACCACCCATTCTTCCCGAAACCATGAACTGCTTTCAACCACTCTGCCTTATCAAGATGAAAAGACTAAAACCAATTTCATGCTTATTTTATTACACTGAGTTCAATAAAACAAAAATTTGTGAAGTTAAATCTCCATAAGACAATATGCATTATTTTTCACCAAAACCAAGAAAATTAAATCCAAAGGAACCTTTACTAAATCACAGGGAGAAGCTATTATTGACCTAATGCTATCAAATAGTAATTCTACAGACAATTTTAAGAAGCCATACGGCCAGAAATTCACACAATTCTACTAACAGTAATACTAAAAACTATCCCAATTATTGAACTGTCACCTTTTCTAGGAGGTCTGGATGCCTCTAACTAATCAAACCTACTGTAAAGGCCGAAATGCTGCCTGGGAGTAGCTGCCAGTTTTCATTAGTCTCAAAGTAGCTGAAGCAATAATTTAAGTCAAAAGAATCAGACTCTTTTAAAATAACATGGCCATCAATTATTTTAAGGCCCAAATAAATATATACATTAAACAAACAAAGCTTAAAAAGTAAATAAATAAAACCTCTGTGCTTCCTTTTCTTGGTAAAAAACCAGCTCATATGTCTAACCTATAATATTTTAAAGCTACAACTGTTTGGACACCATGCCCCGCCTGCCCAATTTATTCTCTTAAAATGACAAGAAGAAAATAACCAATCTCAAACGTAAAGAATTTAATAACCCTACTCCTTCAGTTCTATTGGCAGCAGCCTGCACTCCTTTAAAACGCCAGACCCGTGGCTGTGACTCACAGGAGGTCAGCCCTCGGAGTGCCCACGTTCGGGTTCTCCGGGCACTCTGTGCAGCAAGGGGGAACGTCCAGTGTTTCCCAGCAGCTGGGGAACTTGAAAGGTAGCAGTGAAAAAGAGCTTTGGCCCCCGTAAGGGGAAGAAACAAATCACTCCTCAAAACCCCACAGTTCCAGCTGTGAGGACTTTCCTCTGTCCTCCCTGTCTCGTCAGGTTCATTTTTTTATAGAGGACCGAATCCTAACCTGAGTTACAAGAAACAGACAGTGACGGTTGTGAACGGAGAGACCAAGGGAAACCAAGGCTCCTCCCCACGCCCAGTCACACCCCGCCTGGGTGCTCATCAGAAACGCAACAAAAATAACAAATCCACACACTACAACTAGTTTATGCAATTTATCCATGCAAGGTTAGGTGGAAGGCAGGGAGGAGAGGTGGATGGATAAGACACAGGGAGAGTAACAAACTATTCAAATCAGACCAGGCAGAAGAGCTGGCAAATGCATTTCAATAGCTACAGAAAAACCTGTGGTGCTTTCAGACTTAGAATGGTGTTAAAAATCCAGACTGATTTTAAGGACAATGAAAACACCCTATGTATGGTATTATAATGATGGATATAGGTCATTATACATTTGTTCAAACCCACAGAATGGAAGACATCAAGAGTGAAGCCTAAAGTAAGCTATGGACTTTGGGTGATCACGATGTGTCAATGTAGGTTCACCCTTCGTAAAAATGTACCACTCTGGTGAGTGATGTGGATAATGCGGGAGGCTCTGCTCATGTGTGGGGCAGGGGGCATATGGGAAATCTCTGTACCTCCTTCCAGTTTTGTTGTAAACCTAAAACTGCTCTTAAAAAAAAATAAAGTCTTTAAAAAGAAAGACTAGATGGAGATGATTTGAAATTGTTATAAAAGTTTAAAAAAGTAAGATAGAACAAGAGAGGCCTTTCAGTAGATGATGATGAGAGTATGAAAAAAAATCCATACACTGGTTTTAAGAAGATTCTGCCTTACATACTCCAGAGACAAAAATCCCAATTCTTCAGAGAGCAAAGGAAAAATGCAGGGGGCCTTTGGTAGAGTGGTCTTGCCTTTCCTGAGTGTGGGGAGGGGGAAACTGGCAAAGAGCTGCCACCGCCTCCTCCCGACCCCACTTTGGACGGCGGGTGACTGGGCGGTCTGCGGTGGCCCTCAGGGTGGCAGGAGATGAATGTGGGGGAGGAAATGTGTCTGCAGGGGCTGAGCTGCTCAGCGAGGACTGCACGAAGCCTGCCTCGTGAGGCAGTCACGGCTTAAGAAGACCACCGGGAGGAGGTGTGACTGGTGAAGCACGTTTTCCCAGGTGTCTTTACTTCACTGGTGCTAATGCCCACAGGAAACAGGACACAGAGGAGGCGACTACTGAGAACGCACAAGGTCTGTTCTGCTGTGACGAAAGCCAAGGGGAAACCGAGTCCAAAGTGGTAAGGCCAGTTCCCTTCAATGTTTGATAACTGCTGGAACATTCCACGTCCTCTTCTGAACTGGCAACATTCAAAGCAGTACAGTGAGTAGAAAGGGGACATGTGCAGGAGACTAACCAGCTGGCCAACACGACGGATGAGGAAGAGACTCACAAACACTCCCTGGATGAGGAAAAGAGCCACAGTGCTGAAGAGCACATCAGCAATCACCACACTGACGCCAGGCAAGGAGTGAGGCTTCCTTCCAGACACTTCAAATGCCAGAGCAGCCATATGGAGAAATACCCTCATCTTAAGCTACGTTTTTAGCACTGATCCACTGAGTTTCTCAATACTTTGACATAACACAACAGAAAGACAATCTGAACTTAAAAATGGTAACTTTTTATATTCCAAGAGGAGAAGTCTTTGCTTTTCAAAACTGAAGGCTCTCAAGTACTTTTAAGTTGTTACAGGTGCCTGACACCTAGCAGGTGGCAACGCTGTAGTAAAGAAATCACGCAAATGGTTCAGGAACCACTGAAGCCAACTGAAGGACATCGCAGTGAAGACTGCATATCTTGAAAGTTTCGAAGACCACAGTGTGGTTTCACACAGCCTCTAGTGAGCACCATGGCCCTTTCTACTCACTAAAACCCGACAGGTCCACCACTCACCGTCCCTCGTCCACGGCTCTACAAGGAGGTTTTCAGGTCCTGACTTCTCTTCTTTTCCCTTGACATCACAGGCCTGAAGAGTCAACTGCAGAGGTTTACCTGATCAAAGAAAAGAAAGAGAGAGAAAGAGACAGCCTGAAGCTGGCACTATGAGAAAATGAAAACTAGAATGCTCATCAGTGCAAATGCAGAGCCTGTGGACACCCAGACTGCTCGGGAAACATTTACCCATTTAAAAGCTAAAACAGGAAGTAATATTAGACAAACGTTGACACCATCCTTTTCTGCTTTCCTGAAAGAGACAAAGTACAGCTTATGTCCCTAAGTAATTCTGAGGAGAATCATTCTAGAATAACCACTAGCTGGAAACAAAGAGCATTATAAGACACAGATTAATAGCACAGGCTCAACATATTTGTGTGTTGAGTCAGGGGAAGGGAGGAATTCCTAAGACACTGTTTTGGAGCCAGTAATTAACTTTATTGTAATTGCATTTAAATATATAAATAATGTCTTAGCGTTCTGGGTCTTGTTTCTTTAAAACATCTCCAGGCAAATTTTGAAAGTTTTCAAAATTATAAAAATCAACTTTTGCTATAATGATCTGAAAACTTTTCTTTTTCTTTTGTTTTAATAATATAATGAAAACTTTATAACCCTATTAACCTATAACCCAACCCAGAACTAGAACATTATCAATAATGAACAGTCCCCCTATGCATTCCTCCTCCATCCCGTGCTCCTTGCTCAAATAACTGCTAAACTGAATCAAAAACCTTTCTGGAGAATATTTTCCAGACACTACGTATCCCTCCCATTTGGCTGTGCCTTCTACGGGCCCCTACCCCTCCAAAAAAGTGACCTTTCCAAAATTGGGGAGGGACTGGATTTACAAGACATCGATTGTCAGACTTAAAAAATTAAACATAAAATACATTATTAAGTGATATTAAGGCAAAGGTACAAATATCATGAGGAAATATCACAGTATTGCCTCTATTACTGAAGAGGATGGGATCCAATACTGTACTTGTGGACAGAAACTTTAGCACTAGAGGCCAGGACAGCACATGTCCGCTGCAGTCATCTGAGAGTAGCTGTACGGACTCCTGTGCTGAGAAGGATTAGGAGGCCCCATCCTGGGTCAGTAGAAAAGTGCTAAGATGGATGCCGTTGGGCCCAGGAGGGGAAAGTGGTGGCAGGCATGTATGTATGACCATATATGTGGTTCCAACCAGCTATAAACTATCACGAGGATGCAGAGGGATGGATTCCAAGACAAGGATCCTTTGCTCTGGGTCTGGGGTAGTTTCCTCCCTCCTCCAGATGAAAGGTACTCCAACTTCCCAACCTCTTGACCTACACCATGAGACACTCCCATACTTTATCAAAGACGGCTGTGTTCAAATGGCCACCAAGCCTAAGTGATTAGGCCAGTAACTCCTGGGAGTACAGCACAGTGAACACTCAGCCTCTTCTGCTAACGCATCCATAAATGAACCAACATCTCCCTTCTCCCTACCAGCCCCAAAGAAGATACGTTCTTCCAGAAATCATTGTACAACTATAACGACCGAGCCCACAAACTACACAAAAAGATAAGAAGATGCCAGGAAGACCCTCGTTGGTGATGGTTTTATGACGTGTGCATCACGCCGAGGTCATTTACCGTATTTAAGGAGCAGGTTCTGCCTGACTGACGCCATGGATGAGATGAGGGATGAGGCGTCATAGTGTGTGTCCAGGTGGTCAGTGACAGTACACAGGGAGCTCAGCACTTTGGCAACACTCCCTCTTGCTAGTGCAAAAGCCAGAAGAGTCAGCTCCACCTCTGGAGTAGAACAGCAGCTATAAACAAAGAACAAAAAACACTTCACTTCTTAAAACTATGAGAACATCCAGGTAGCTCAAACTCTGTGTAACTGATTACATGAGCAAAATCAACCTGCCATATGCTTTCTCTGTTTACCAGAAACACTCTTTCAAAATCCTTAAGACAGCCTAAAGAAAAACTAAATCAACCCAGAGGACCAGGAAATTAAACCCTCACTCCCGTAACCTTCACCTATAAGTATTAAATAATGCTATCAACTTTAATAAGTCAAACTTTATAAACCAAAAATAAATAAGCTGTTGCAATAAACCCCTGCTATGAAGAAGCCTCGGGTAATAATTTGGCTTGGCCAGAGAGTTAAGGCTTATTCCTTCAAGCACCAATAACATATTTTAGATCTATTCCACATCACATCTGCTTTTTTAAACATATTACACTGAAACTTTTAAACCTGTCTAGATGGGGACTTCCCTGGCGGTCCAGTGGTTAGGACTCCGTGCTTCCACTGCCGGGGGCATGGGTCTGATCCCTGGTCGGGGAACGAAGATCCCCACATGCCACGTGGTGTGGCCAAAAAAGAAAAAACCCTGTCTAGATGGCTCAGGGCCTGGTTTGTACTCTAACAGGGCTCACTGTGACAGAGCTGAGTGTCCCCACACTACGCGACCCCTCAAACAGCCTGCAGGGTGTCCTTTCCCAGGTCTACGGACAATCAGCCTTGTTAGACCTGTGCATGGAGACAGCAGGTGCTGGGCTGGGGATGTGAGGGAACTGAGAGGCTTTGCATTCTGGACTTTGAGACCCCTGCTCTAGCTGAATCCGAGGACTACTCCGCACCCACCCCCAATTCCTGAGGGCAGCTGTGCTGCTAGATCATGGAGTTTACACGGGTGCACCGTTATTTCACTGTCTCTTCAGTCACTACAAATGATTCTTTAAAAAAAAAAAAAATCTTTAAAAGATTTTAAAATTTAAAAAAACAAGAAAGACTTATCGAGCACATATGCCCTCTATCCCCCATCAGCCCTTATCAACCTTAATTTTACCTAGTTATCCTTATGAGGAAGCTGTCCACTTCTTCCAGAACGTTGGGAGACAGGAAAGTTGAGAAATCTGTAGATCCTGGTGAGAGGGAGAGTGGAGGCATGTGCTGCAGTGCCTTCCTAGGAGTGTAAAATGTGCAGTCAGAACAATCCCTGGCAAACAATAAACTTAATAATACAATTTTAGACCAAAAAATAAAAATTGTTGGAAGCTTGTTTGGATTAATCCCTTATCAAGAAACAGACAGTGTTCCCACAGAGAACCTGGTACATAACACAGATCAGCCTTTTTCCTGCAGGGGTCCTGGTGCTAAACAGTTTAATGGGTTTTCTTTCTTTTCTTTTCTTTTTTCTTTAAGAGTTCCATTTCCCTCTATAAGAGCTCATTCAACCCTCTGGAAGCAAGTGTTCATTTTAAGTAGTATGAGCAAAAGACATATGTCTACAGAAAAACCCTGAGTTCTTAGAAAACTTGACCCCAGGGGCAGAGCTGTTTGTGACACACACAAAAAATTCATCTTCAGATCTCTTGTATCTAAAGATGCATCATGATATGTTTATTTTATCCTAAACATATCAGCACCTGTCACCTTCTTCTCTATTCCTGCCTGTGTTTCTTGGCCTTTCTACCTCAGAGTCTGCTTTAATGTTTCTCTTTTCTCATCTCCTTTTACAATAGCTTTACCTCCTCTGGACCAGCAGTCATCTAATAAATTTATGCAACAAAATATTACTGAGTCCTACTTGTGCCAGCAACTGTGCTAGGCAATGAGTGCACCATGAACAACACGAAAGTACAGAAAAAGTCACTCAAAATTCTACACTTGATAGTCATTTTATGATAATAGTAGTGGGAATCCCTGAAACTATTTAATTTCTACATTTCACAACAGAGACAAAACAGCACGGCTAACACTGTGTCAGCTTCCACTCTGCTCTCGTTTCTTGTCCCCTCTATATGAGCTGCATCAGTAGGGCAGCTACACTAACATACAGTCGATCAACAAGGTCAAATGCACCTAAGTGGCATGCAAGGATTTACAGAATTTATTTCCACTTTTGTTTCATAATATTTTTTTCTTACTTATTTTTCCTCATTGATTTTTAAAAATAATTTTTAAATTTTAGAATAGTTTTAAGATCACTGATATTTAAAAGTTAGGAGTGAAGATACCATTGCCGATTAACTATTACAACTGTTTAGGGACATATCCGTTCTTCAACAACGTGGCGTAGCTTCACAAAAATAAGGTAGAAAACTTTTCCTCTTCCCCTTCCTGAAAATTCAGTCCATAAAGTAGGGCTGTGCAAGGTAGGCACTCATGTGTCCTTGGGTGGGTGGGGTGCATGGTGGCCCAGAGTGAGGTATTGGAGTGGGGTACTGAGCAAAGGGACAGCCTGGCATGGAATGCAAGCACCAAGAGGGTGAGGAGGGTGTCCAGGCAAGGGCCAGGGAGGTGGGAGACTGGTTATCTAGAGCGGGATTGTTTAAATAAGTAAATATTTTAGGGATGATGGGAGCCAGGTTTCTCACAATCATAGAAGGGAGTTACAAATAGAGAAAGGGAGAAAACTAGAATGAACAGTAGTGCTGGATTAGAATTAGAAGTTATCAGAGTTTATTAGAAGTATAAACTCAGAGCTTTCAGTGTTACAGATATAGAAATAAATATAGGTGTCAATGTGTCTGTGCATACACATATGTGTCTATTACTTACACACAAACATGTATTTCCCAGCTGTGTACACTGAGAGAAGCAACACTCCAACAGCAATGAGTTTAGTTTGTTTAGTTTCTAAACACAACTCTCCACTAAGAGTGACCATGACTCTTGAGCAAAACAGCTGATTCTAAGACTATGGCAGGGAACATTCAAGATAAGCCTGGAATATCTTGTTGTAAGGAAGTGTTCCAAGAAGATGAGGACATATCAAAAGGACATATGAACCAGACTGAAGGGGTTGCCATCGGCCAAATCTGGGCCAATCTGACCGCCAAAACTGTGATGGATTATAACTCAGGGAATAAAACAGCAATCTTGAGTCATACCAATATAAAGTTTGATGAGGAATGGGATATTTACATAGTCTCAAAGTACCTCCTCACAAAATATTTATTAATTACAAAGGGAAAAGAATTCTTTTACACTGGAAAAGTCTGGCAGACACCACTTTCATCAAAAGGTCGAAGTTAACATCACCAAACTAGTAATAGGACAATCTGAAGCTGTGTGTCGCTGATGGGATGCAATGAGAACCCATCATCACTTCTATGATATTCCTGCCAAAGATACAAAATCTAATTTTAATCATGATGAAACTTCAGATAAACCAAAACTGAAGGACACTCTTCAAAATAACTGACCTATAATTTTCAAAAGTGTCAAAGTCTTAAAAGTCAAGGAAAAAAAAAAAAAAGTCAAGGAAAGACAGAGGAATTGTTCCTTATTGAAGGAAACTACAGATCCATGACAATGAAATACCAAGTATGATTCTGGACTGGATCCTTTTGCTATAAAGGACATTACCGAGACAACTAGCAAAACCTGAACAGGATCTGAGAATTAGATGGTAGCAATGTATATCAATGTTAATTTCCTGATTTTGATGGTTGTAGCAGCATGTTCTCATTTGCAGGAAATACATACTAAATAAAATATTCAGGAACCATGGGGCATCAGGTTAGCAAATTACTCTCAACTGGCTCAGGAAGAAGCCACTTTTTCTTTTTGCATCGAATTTGCAATATTTCTCTAAGTTTGAAATTTTTTTTATTTTTTAAATTTTAAAACAGGCAAGAAGAAAGGAGTCTGGCCAAATATTACCCTTCAGATCTAGCACTGCCAGCAGTATTATTTGCTGAAGAGTTTTATTTAATAGCAATAACAAATCTCAAAAGACATCTACAGAACAAAATATTAGCTATCTCTTTTATCTGATATTTTGATAGCCTGCACTAATAGTGCCTATTATCAGTTATTAAACTTACATATAATACTAATACTTCATTGCTACTGAAGCTAGTTGTTTTGCCTTATCTATTACTACTGAGTCTTTCTGCCCTAACAGTTTTTAGAAGAAAATTTTCAAAGGTACTCTACATTTAAAAATAAATTAATTTGGTGTCCTTGAAAAGATTTGACTCTTTAGTGAAAAGAGCTTTCAACCTAGGGCCTAGGTCCAAAGACCTAGATTCAAACTGATCCATCACTGCCTGGTCATATACCTCAGGGAAGGTCACTGTATTCCTGTCTATAAAATAGGGATAATTTTTACAGATACATTTTATGACATAAGTAGGTAAATAATATATAGCATCTGAAGGTGTTTTATCCCATATAAATTGCTATGTAAATGTGAACAACTGTTCCCCAGTGGATAAGGAAGAGGAATGGCATGTGGGACCCCCTCACAAGATAGGAGCTGAAGGCACAAACAGGAAACAACAGGGCACCTGGGGCCCAGCTGTTGACTGAGTCTCGATGATCAAAGGCTGCTCAGTGACTCGCCCTAAAGGGTTAGAGAATGAGCGCCCCGTGACAAGCCTGGAAAGCAAAGCGACTTACTGAGTGTTGCGTAGCACTGTTTGGACAAAGGCGGGATTTGTCTCCATGGAAGCCGTCACCAGAGATGTCAGCAGAGACCAATACCATATTGCAGAAGCATCTGAGACTGAGACCCCAGACTTCTTGACTCTCTGAAAGCCAACAGCCCTCAGACCATGAATTCTAGTGTCACATCCATCACTAAGACAACGCTTTATGTTAATCTGGACATCTGTCAAGCGCAAACAACAAATTCAGTATTGGATTAACTTCTTCAGTTCAGCAAATGCTAGGCTTCCAACTAAAAGCAAGATAGTAATTCACATTTCGAAAAGAAAATTCTGAAGATATACTTTGATGCCAGAAATAAATGATGTGTGCAATGGAGCTAGTATATATAATAAATTTGTCAAAAAAGCATTGACCAATCTAAGGAGTCAAAAGAATCATGTGTAAAATTAAGGGTGGCTTAAATCTTTATATCACAAAGCTTCACAGGCATTTATGAGTTCTAATAATTAACACAAAGTGCATTTTTAAAATCCTGATTAAATACACGGGAAGAAAATGTCTAAAAATTTTTCCTAGAGTTCCAAAATTTGGATGTTGTTATGAAACAGCAGCTGGCTCATAGCAGTTGTGAGAATTTCTTTTTAATTATCAAGTCCAGATAAATGGCATAGGCATGACTCACTTTTAAGAGCTGTCATAATTTCTTATTTGGGTTGGAAAGGAGGTGACAAGTTTAAAAGGACACAATTTAGAGAAAAGACCACCACAGTATAAGACAGGAAGCTTCTACTCCACAAGCTTAACTACTTCCTTGCCCAGGGGTGAGACACAAAGACTCTACCTCCCCAGGCCTCAGTTCCTTTGAGCAAAGTAAGAATACTTCTTTTGGCCCAGGAAAGCATTAGAAGAAATGAGACAAAACATGAAGCATTCCGGCTCCCTGAATGAAATAAGCCTGGAAAGAAATCACAGAATTGTGATTATTTCCAAAATGCTATGTGTGAAGCAAGGTTATAATAGTATAAAAATGGAAACAACCTAAATGTCCAAGAATAAAAGGCTTGTTAAAATGAAGGCATATTCTTACAACACTAAATAAAGGTGTGCATGAATATATGATAAGACAACACGTTAAAAAGTTACAAAAGAGCACGTACAAAATATCACCATTTTTTGTAAAAAGACATGTATAGATATATGTAAATATATATATATGCAAACCTATTTTTTATTTTTAAAAATGTGTATATATATATGTGCGTGTGTGTGTGTATTTATACACACAGACATACACACACACAGAAATATAAGAAAAGGTCTGGAAGGATCCATACCAACGGATTCACAGCGACAATCTCTGGGTAGTGGGATTTTGAATAATTTTTATCTAAATATTTCTAATTTTCTAATAAGAAAACAAAAATAAAATATTTTTAATTAAAATAGGTTTTACTGCTTTTCTATAACTTTTAAAAACACTGAATAGGCGAAATAATGACCACTTTCATGTATATGATGAGAAGCAAATCAGATCTCCAAAGAAAAGTAAACAGCTTTTCTACTTCAGAGGTCTTCCCGCCAAAAAACATGACTTCTTCCTCCCCTCCCAATCCCCTTAGTTAGAAGGGCAAGACGTATCTTGGTTGACTCACAGAGCTGACTGATGTTGGCATTTTCCAGCAGTGTCACGTAGCCAGTGACATTGCTGGGAATGTGCACGTCACGGACTTCCTGAAGATCGCTGGCACTCCTCCCCACAGCTACAGTCACCTGCTGTGGCATGTAGCTCTGGTCAGTGGCAGCCACTGCAATGGACAGGTGCCTAAGCACAACATCTGGCTTCATTTTCAAACTGGAAAACACGGAGAGCAGAAACTACAAGTGTTTATACAGGTTGAGAACTGGCAGGGCCCACAAGTCCCATCTCTAAGATCTTACATGTGATATACCCCAAGACTGATTCCCCTAAAAGCAACTAACTTCAAATGCTGGCTATTAGTTTCAAAGTCCTTATGACCTTCCCAAGTTTCTAAAATTCCTTTCAGTTCAAGATCAATCTTCTATTTCCTTTTAAGCTACTAATACAAGCAAGAAAGTACAATATGAACAGTCTAACAAAATCCCTTTACCTGGCAGGAAGCAAATTTCTAAACTGCATGCAAAGAACTGGGTATATTCCCTCATGTATAGATGGCTAAAGAGCATATTTATCCTCTATGAGAAAACAAGGTAATTATTTCTATTTCCACCAACTGAAATCAGCCCATTTTCTGAAGGGACAGGTGAAATTTTAGATAGCAGCTTCATCATAGTTTACTATCATCAATTCCACTCCAGTGGGGGAGATCCCTGGCGGTTCAGTGGTTAGGACTCCGTGCTTCCACTGCAGGGGGTATGGGTTCGATCCCTGGTCAGGGAACTAAGAACCACCCCCCACCGCGTGCTGTGTGGGGGTGGGGAAAAAAAAAATTCCACTCCAGGATTCCTGACCACCCCTGTTCCCTCTTTCTCTACTAAACTGGCCAACTTAGTTGCACACAAATTTTTTAAACGTGTAGAAAAAATCTTAAGAAGTAAAATCACATCAGATATAAATAACAAAAGCACATGTCCCTTGTGATATTAATCTTCCTGAAAACCTAGTGAAAAAGAACTGAAATCCGTATCATAAAATATTAGTCAAATGCTAATTTTCTCCCTTAAAATACCAAGTAAAGAAATTATCCATATTTATGAATATATGAACCAGGTTAGATAATTTTACATGATTCCTTTAACTTGATTCTTTTCTTTTTAAATAATTTTTAAAATAGATTTATTTTTTTAATTTATTTATTTTTGGCTGCATTGGGTCTTCGTTGCTGTGCACGGGCTTTCTCTAGTTGCGGCGAGCGGGGGCTCCTCATTGCGGTGGCTTCTCTTGTTGTGGAGCATGAGCTCTAGGCGCGCAGGCTTCAGTAGTTGTGGCACGTGGGCTCAGTAGTTGTGGCTCGCGGGCTCTAGAGCGCAGGCTCAGTAGTTGTGGCGCATGGGCTTAGCTGCTCCGTGGCATGTGGGATCTTCCCGGACCAGGGCTCGAACCCGTGTCCCCTGCATTGGCAGGCGGATTCTTAACCACTGCACCACCAGGGAAGTCCTAACTTGATTCTTAAAGCATCTTTCCAGATAGTCACAAGAAGAAAAACACTAGCCAGTTAAATAGAAAATATTCTAAAATTTAAAAAAATAATTTTTTAACACATTGATGGGATAAGAGAAAGAAAGTGGGTAATTTTCTTGGACTTTCACTCAAGAATTGGTATTACAGCACCCACCGAATCCAGTGTGAGCGGGCACTGCCATCTGACTGCCAGTATGATGACGTTTCTCCATTTGTCATCTTGTCAATGTCTGCAGGGTTGGAGGATGTTTCTATATAAGCATAGCACTTTGCTACTGACTTGAGTTTGTCCATCTCTGGACTTCTAGTTAGATCTCCAGGGCTCTCTGCAAGAAAAACCAGATTTCATCATGACACCTCTTTCACACAGAATTTTTTAAAAGATCATTTAAAATATCTAGCAGAAATATGCTTGGCACTTTGGCCCTAGAAAAATAAATGCTCCTTAAAATCTCCTTCCAAATTGGAGAACATGTATGAAGCAGAAGGACTGCTCCATGAGCTGACTGTAATACAACACAAATCCATTGATATATCTGCAAAACCACCAAGAGATGAATATGATGCCTTATAGTTTGAATTTACATTTCTTTAATTATGAGTGAGATTTTTTTAAGCCACTTGTGTGTAAGCCACTCGTGTTTCTGAGTATGGCCTGGTCCTACCCTCATCTATTTTTGTTACTGGGTCACAAGTCTTCTTATCAATTTATATATTTTATGTACATTATGTAATGTATATATACACATACATAGTAAGTAATATTTACTGACTGTTTACTGTGAACCAGGCACTTTTCTACACATTTTTATGTATTAATTCATTTTAGAGATGAGGAAACTAAGGCAATTAAGTAATTGCCCAAGGTCAGAGTTAGTAAAAAAAATTGAGTCTGTCACAATGTTACAAAATATACTTTTGTTCCCTAAAATGTCATTTGTCTTTTGACTCTGCTTATATTTTTTGCTGTACAGAAATTTAAATTTGCATACAGTCTAACTTATTAATCTTTTCTTCTGTAGTTTTTGAGTTTCATGTCCTGCTCAGAAAGGTTTTCCCATGTCAGGGTTTTTAGCTCTTATAGCTTTCTTTTTGGTTGAACTTTTTAATCCACCTGAAATTTATTTTCGTGAATACAGTGGCTTAAGAATCGTGTTTCATTTTTTTCTGCAAATGGCTAACCAGTTCCCTAACCCAACTTGTTTGCTAATTTACCTTTCCAACCTGACGTGTAATGCTAACTATATCTGGTACTAGATTCCCACATGTATTTGGGTCTATTTCTGGACTCTTATTATGTTCCACGGACCTGCCAATTCACAGTATCAACTTTTGTTGTGGTCACTAAGTGAGTCTGTAGTGGCTTCCCTCATTTACTGAACAACTATTCACAGAGTACCTACTACGTGGCAGGCATAGTTCCAGGTGCCAAGGATAATGAAGCGAACAGACAGACAAAACCGCAAGTAAACACTAGTGCTACAACTTCAGATGATGGGAAGTGCCATTCAGACTATTAAACCTGCAAAGGGGATAGTAACAAAAAGGTGGGGAGTGGCAGGGGTGGGGGCATTAGTTAGATAAGGGTAATGAGAAAAGGCCTTCCTGAAGTCACACCTGAGCAGAGACTTGGGGTTATGAAGAGGGGGAGAGGGAGGGGAGGGGAAGGAGAGGGGGAGGGGAAAGGCAGAGCAGGTCACATTCTTGTGCTACAAACTGGTCACTATTACGTTTTCAGAAATAAAAGCAGGGAGAAGTATTGGCTCATCCTATCAATAAATAGCACACTGGGAAGAAACGATGATCACGCCTTTCTCAAGAACGCCCCCCACCCCCGCACACGTACCCTTTTCTTTTTGTACCAGTTGATCCAGAGCCTCCTTCAGAACAGAAGACCTCATGGTGCTCATGTTATTGCAGTGGTCCAGCACAGGGTAGGGGATGACGGGGCTAGAGAGCCGGTTGCGATGCAGGAAGCGCAGAATCATCGACGAGTGAACATCCAGGCCCTCCTTGGACTCTGAAAATATGTCTATGAAACCTAAGCAGACAAAATCCATCTTTGGTGTTTTCGGGAACCCACCACAATAGTTTCTACATCCCCTGCCTGGCAGCCTCTCTGAATTAGCTGAATTAAAAGCAGCCGGTAAGAATCCTCACTGATAGTTTCAGCTTTAATCATTGAAAAATCTAAAAAAGCTTTTAAGAAGTGAATCAGTGGTAATCTCAATTTAAAAATTAACTTCATTGTAGTTTAACAGAAAGTTTAGAAGACTTAGAATAGTGATTATTTGTTTCAATCCAAGCTTCAAATTTTTATAAGTTTAATTTATAAACCTAAATACTAACTAGAAATTTTTAAAGAAGTTTTGCCTATAGAATGTGGGCTAGGAATAAAGTTTATCACGTTAGAGAGTAAAGGCATAACTGCTTTTATACTAAGCTACAGAAGACCACAATAATGAAAATATAACCACTGCCCTGACCACAATTCCCGATGGCATCTTATAGTTTTTAAGGTCCTTCCACACACAGCACCTCTTTTGGTCCCCACAATAAGATGGGGGGTGGAGGGTGGGGGGGAGAAGGCCCCGAAGGTACTGGTATCCTCCTCTTACAGCTGCGGAAAATGAGGCTCAGGTGACAGACCAAGACCACAAAAAAGGGGCAGGACCGGAAACAGCTCCTCCCACTGCCTCCGAGTGCTCCTTCCGCCACTCCAGTTTTTTCTCTCCAGTGTGGCTCCTCTGGAGTCTCCCCCATCTGTCCATCCCTCTGGCCACTGCCCAGGCTCTGGCCTCAGCACCGCCCATTCATACACCTCCCCAGATATCCTAAGCGGCTCCCCTGGCTGCATTTTGTCTGACATTAACTTGAGTAATCTTCCAAAAACACAAAACAGGCCATGTCTACCCTGTTTAAAATCCTTTCATGGTTCCTCATAACCTACAATAACATGCTTTGAACTGAGGTGCACATAACCCAGGCGGTTAAGTGAAGAGAGAATAAACATGGCAGCTTTTCCTGGAGCTCAGATATGCTTGTAGATTTGGAGAGGATTTGTTTTTCTTTCTAATTAAAACAAAAGTACATATATTATAATTGTATCATTTGATAAACTGTCACAAACTGAACACACCCACGTAAGCAGCACCTGGAGCAGGACTCCAGACGTCCACAGGAGAAACTACTTTTTTTAAAAATTTTTTATTAATTAATTAATTTATTTATGGCTGTGTTGGGTCTTCGTCTCTGTGCGAGGGCTTTCTCCAGTTGCAGCAAGCGGGGGCCACTCTTCATCGCGGTGCGCGGGCCTCTCACTATCATGGCCTCTTTTGTTGCGGAGCACAGGCTCCAGACGCGCAGGCTCAGTAATTGTGGCTCACGGGGGCCTAGCTGCTCCGCGGCATGTGGGATCTTCCCAGACCAGGGCTCGAACCCGTGTCCCCTGCATTGGCAGGCAGATTCTCAACCACTGCGCCACCAGGGAAGCCCAGGAGAAACTACTTTTAAGTGTGAAACAGAAACATTATATGAGAGCAGAAGGAAACTTTGCATTGATTTTTAAAGATAAACATAAGATTGAGGAGAAACTGTGCCCTTGAAGCGGCCCATTTGATTCTGCCCCCTACACAAAACCCAGAGACACTGATTTGATTTCCCAAGCCGCAGAAGTTGATGCCATCCCTTGCCTCTCCTCTTACAGTTCTTTTCTAAGCAGACGCCCACAGTAATACCCAAACCTCACGTGATGACACTGCTGATGCTGCACTGATCTCAGAATCCGTGTGACGCTTGTAACGGAAAAACTTCTGTCATATGCTGAAACAGTCCCGGTAAAGGGACTGTCTCTCTTTTAAACATTCAGCACCCATACAATGAGAAACAAAAGGAATAAATGTCAGTCTGGGTTAGACAGAGGGACCAGGGAACTAGGATCCCACCAGAGAGGTGAGGTCAGCTCACCAAGGTTCAGCCTAGGACTGCGAAAAACAACTCTTTTAAGTTGGCTGTTGATAAAAATTTTGAGTAGAAAGTCCTAACTCATTGCGATTTCCCTGGTGATCCAGTGGGTAAGACTCTGAGCTCCCAATGCAGGGGGCCTGGGTTCCATCCCTGGTTGGGGAACTAGATCCCGCGTGCATGCCGCAACGAAGAGTCCGCATGCTGCAACTAAAACCCAGCGCAGCCAAAATAAATAAATAAAATAATAAATAAATAAATAAATAATTTAAAAAAATAAAGTAGCGCTACCTTCAGTGTTGTAATTAAAAAAAAAGAAAGAAAGTCCTAACTCACAACCCTGCTAATAAGGTAAGAACCTTGGGATCTGGACCCCCAACTTTTCTAAACTAATCTCCCCCTCTCCTCAAGGTCACCCAGAGCAATGGTGCACTAAGTAATGGTGGATCCCCCGGTCTCCACTCCTTTCCTCTCCTCCCAAAACATCTCTTTGAAGTGTTCAAATAAACTCCTGATGCTATCCACATGCTGGCAACACAGAGGTGGGAGTAATACGTAAATGCCAAGATGTAAGTTAGTTATGCATAATTCAAAGCATAATTTTAACTGCCATGAGAATAGGAGAAAAGTTAACATGTACACGTTACCTATAATGCTCTATAAAAATTACGCAATTAAAGACAATTTGAGGAAGAGTGGAAATAGGCATTCTTCGCTGAGATACAGAAACCATCCTTCCCTAGCTCAATAGATCCTCAGCAGGAAGTCAGAGAGGTCAAGGACAATCAAGAGTTACATTTATGTATCCAACAAGTCTATCTGCCTCCTTGCTGCCCGAGCTCAGGCTCTATACTAAGTACTATGACTCCAAGTGCACAGAGCAGGAAAAGCTCTTGGATAAGATAAACTGAACCAAAAGGATGATATGCCAAGTTTGTTTTTTTTTTTCCCTTTCAAACACAATTGTTTTCTCACTAGAAAAAAAAAAAGGTAATTTTATTTTGATTCTGTTTCTGAGCCCCCTAAAGAAACCATCAAAAACATAGACAAAATTTTTTCATAGGTATAATGTAGAAGTATTGCTTAATTTTAAGCTATTTTTATTCTTAGTTAAATTTCAGAGTGATAGCTTTCTAAAAAAAACACTGGGTGCCTACCATGTGCCAAAAATTGTACTAAATGTGAGGACACAACAGAAATAAAAGAAAAGGTTCCCTGCCCTCATGGAGCTCACAGGATGAGAGTGAAGACAGACATCTACAAATAAGTGAGTAATAATTAATTAATTAATTACAACGGTAATATGCTGCAAAAAACAAATGCAGGATGCTAAGAGAACATACAGCTGGGGCCAAGGCAGGCTTCCTGAGAGACTGAAATAAAGAGATCCACTAAGGAAGGCAGTCTCATGACAAAGGTTCATAAAAATGGTAGAACCGCTCAACCATCACTGTACTGGGGAACAAGAGAAATGATTATACTGAACACTAATTCAGACCACGAGCTTCCTGAAGACTATCAGAGAAGCACATTTATTTCATGGTGCCCACAAGCTTGCCTAATTACAACCCATATTACAGCAAAGTTCATTTGGGCTTTAAGAGAGCGTTCTTCAGCATTCAGCACTCAGATGAGAGCCTTACCTGGAACAAGAGAACAGGCTTGCAGCTGTCTGATGATATGGCTCAGCTCCCCTTGAAGATTAGCTCCACTGGAATTCTTGAGAGCCTCCAACATGTTCTCAGCATCAACGGTACCATCACCCTCGGCATCAAACTGGGCAAAGGCCTAAAAGACGAGATGCAAGAAAATCAGGTCTGTTCCAAATCCTGAATAATTTTTTTGACACTTCCCAAGACCAGTGATTTTTGTTGTTATTGTTGTTGTGGGAAGAGTTCCTATACATCATTCAAAGAACAAATACATTCAGGATAGTAATTCACTATGCTCTGCAGAATGTGTGCATAAGTATTGCTACATGTATGCACAATTTCATCATCTCATCTCTCAAGAGAGTAAGCCCCCTTCCCCCAAATAATTTCAGAAGAAAGCAACCACTGCAAAAATGTTCAACTGGTTACAAAGTGCCAAAAACAAAGCATTGGCTTATGGTAGCACCTCAGGTTTATCTGGGCTTTTTCTTTTAAACATTCTTTGGACACGAGAGCTAACTTGGTTTGTCTACTTCATAGCCCTGTTTTCACTAACCTTTAACCATAATCTAATTTGCTCCCTGTTCATGTTGGGCCATCTGGGGAACTGGGTACAGCATGGGATTTGGCTTGAATCCTGCTCTGTCACTAACTGGCCATGTAACTTTACACACATTTCTTTGCCTCCATAAGCCTCAGCTTCTTGATCTGAACAATGGAGCAAATATTACCAAACTCACAGACTGCTGTCTGGATTAAGTAACATTGGCACAGAGCCCAGGATAGTGAAAGCAAAAGGAGCAGTGCAAAGTGGTCCTCTTCTCCTTTCTAATCTGCACTGTTACCTCCTCTTGTGTCCCTGACCCTCTCTCACATCCTAAAGACTTTCCTCACCTAGCAGCTGCCCCTCTCCCCAGATCTCAAGTCCTCCTTCATCAGGGGCTTCTTTCTTCCTGCAGATACACTCACTCACAAACATCCCTCACCATGAAATACTTTAGGAGTCTTCTACCTCCTTTCTAAGTAATCCTCTCTCTTTCCTAAAACTCCTGCCCTCTTTCCTTACTTCCCCCCTCCAAGAAAAATGGAAATGTACCACTGACGATTCATGACTGACACAAATACCCTTATTTCCATCACAGACCTCTGAACAATGCAGTGTTTAATAGGAACATATGCAAATTCCTGTGTTTGGGTCCAAAAACCACGGACATAAATGCAGGAAGGGGGACAGAGTTTAGAGGCAGAATGTGGGAGAAAGATTATAGCATCCTTGGGGAGGGGTGTGGGAGGGAGGCTCGAGAGGGAGGGGATATATGTATACATATAGCTGATTCACTGTGTTCTACAGCAGAAACTAACCCAACATTGTAAAACAATTATACTCCAATAAAAAAAAAAAAAAGATTGGGGCTTCCCTGGTGGCGCAGTGGTTAAGAATCTGCCTGCCAATGCAGGCGACACGGGTTCGAGTCCTGGTCCGGGAAGATCCCACATGCCGTGAAGCAACTAAGCCCGTGCACCACAACTACTGAGGCTGCGCTCTAGAGGCCATGAGCCACAGCTACCAAAGCCTGCGTGCCACAACTACTGAAGCCCACATGCCTAGAGGCCCTGCTCCGCAACAAGAGAAGCTACCACAATGAGAAGCCCATGCATCGAAGCGAAGAGTGGCCCCTGCTCTCTGCAACTAGAGGTAGCCTGTGCACAGCAATGAAGACCCAGTGCAGCCAAAAATAAAAATAAATAAAATAAATAAACTTATTTTAAAAAAAAAGAGATTATAGCATTCTTTTTGCCTCTACTTCTTTTGGGGGATTATCCAAAGAGTTAACAGGCTACATTAATCCAAAAAGTTATCAAAGGCTACACTAATGAAGGCATAATGCTCAGAAGGAGGGAAGATACCATCCTGTTCTTTTCTGATTAGACCCAATCAGGAAAGCTGAGCTTAGCTGGGAAGTCACACACCCAAAGTAAATGAAATAGAAGAGATCAGAGGAAAGAGACCATGATGAAGAGAAGACGAGAATTGTGAGAAGAGCTGAAGGACCATGGAATCTTCAGTGAGGAGAAAAGATGACTGGGAGTAATAGACTCCTCTTCAAATACCTGATGGGTTGTAACGGGAAGGAGCAGTTAAGGTCATTAGATAGAAGCTAGAGGGAAAAGCTCATCATAAAGATGCACGTGTCTGGATGAATGGATAAAGACGATGTGGTACATATATAATGGAATATTACTCAGCCATAAAAAGAAATGAAATTGGGTCATTTGTAGAGATGCGGATGGACCTAGAGTCTGTCATACAGAGTGGAGTCAGAAAGAGAAAAACAAATATCGTATATTAACGCGTATGTGTGGAATCTAGAAAAATGGTACAGATGAACCTACTTGCAGGGCAGGAACAGAGATGCAGATGTAGAGAACAGACGTTTGGACATGGTGGGGAAGGGGAGGGTGGGATGAATTGAGAGATTAGGTTTGACATAAATACACTACCATGTGTAAAATAGATAGTTAGTGGGAACCTGCTATATAACAGGGAGCTAAGCTCGGTGCTATGTGATGGCCTAGTTGGGTGGGATGGAGGCGGGGCAGGGAACAGAGGTGCAAGAGGCAGGGGATGTGTGTATGCGTATGGCTGATTCACTTCACTGTGCAGCAGAAACTAACACAACATTGTAAAGCAACTGTACTTCAATAAAAAAAATAAGTAACCTGCTGTATAAAAATAAATAAAATTCAAAAAATAGACAAATAAAATAAAATGAGATCAATATTTTATAAAATTCTTAAAATACTTATGCTTCATCAAAATAAAAAAAGATGGATGTGTCTGCTGTTACTGGGGTATAAAGATGGATTAGGAGGCTCTAGAGGGAATGCCCACCTCATCCCTCAAGGCTTCAGAGCAACAGCTAGACAACCAGCCAACAGGAGTGTTCAAAGAAGTCATACTAAACAAATGCATATACCTCTGCTCCCTCATGAAATCCCACTAAGACAATATTATAAAGGGATTTTTTTTTTTAAAAAAGCATAAGGACAAAGAGAACAGGAGATGTTGCAATAGCAACAAAATTTTGGAAGCTGGGAAGCAGATGGATGAATAGTACCTCTCTAAATAAAACTGTATGTACACTGGATATATCAGCCATAAAGGAAGATCTGTGGGACAACTGGATAAATTTTGGGGGGGACTGGGTATTACTTAAACAGAAATTAATGGAACAGTGAAGACCACTAACTGAAAAAACTAGGCTACAGAAGAATATTAGAGAATGATCTCCTGTTAGTTTGAACAAAAAGCAAATATGCACTTCCCACTTTGGTACCAAATATATATAGATAGATACATAGATATATCTGAAAGAATAAACATCAAGATGTTAATAGTGGCAATATAGTAATCTACATATGTTGCTTTTATAATAATAAAGAGGAAATTATAAATATTAAGAAATTTTAAGCACACCCCAATATAAAAAGTAGAGCCAAGGGATATGGAGGGAGGTAGAGCAGAAGCACACCTCTGTCTGCCCTGAGGTCCCAGGATGTGAATACGCAGTACCGATGACAGCTACTTCCCAACTCCTTCACATTACAGCATAGTGAGAAAATAGTATTTGTATGACTCAGCGTCTGAGGGGCTTAGTACAGCTGTAACCCATTAAATTGGGAATGACAGATGGTTGGGGAAGCTCTGAATTAATATTGAGCACTGGCTAAATTTTAAGCAGTGTACATATCATTTATTCCTCATAACAGCAAAAGCCCTTACTATTTAACCTCCCCATTTTACAGTTGTACAGAGAGGTCGGAGAACTTGCCCAAGGTCACACAGCTAGTATTCGACTACAAAGCTCCCAGACCTCATGTTCTTCACCACGACTCCATTCTCCTTCCTTTGACCAGATAACCCCTGGGGTTCCTTGCAGTCCGGAGACCAAGTGTTCAAAACGCCTCTCTTATCCATCCCTTTCCTCCATCTCTAAAACCTGCTCTCAGCACCTTGTGCTCATGTTAACTCAGTATCAACCTTAAAGCTGAGACTCACCCTCTAAATTTCAAATAGCACTCAAGTCCTACTCCTACCAGAACTTCTGCACTTCGAGTGCCACCTGCATCTCAAGTGCTGTTTGTTCCCAAATTCCCACACAACTCCTGCCGTTTATGGCTGATAAAAATCCTATATAAGCAAGGCTATACAAACGGTGACATTCTGCTATTTTTAACAGACTCTGTTGATCTGTCAATAGTTAATGGATATGATAAAGAGAATTTTCAAACAAACAAAATAAAGACAGGTCGGGTGAGAAAAAATATCAGAAGAGCGTTGCTAACAGCTTCACCAGACAAATACATGATTTCCTAACACTCAGAAATCGTCCTTAAAGAGGGGCTTCCCTGGTGGCGCATTGGTTAAGAATCCTCTTGCCAATGCAGGGGACACGGGTTCAAGCCCTGGTCCGGGAAGATCCCACATGCTGCGGAGCAACTAAGCCCGTATGCCACAACTACTGAGCCTGCGCTCTAGAGCCCGTGCTCCGCAACAAGAGAAGCCACCACAATGAGAAGCCCACACACCACAACAAAGAGTAGCCCCTGCTCAACGCAACTAGAGAAAGCCCTCGCGCAGCAACGAAGACCCAACACAGCCAAAAATAAATAAATAAATAAATAAATAAAAAGGAATCGTCCTTAAAGAAAAGAAATGCACACGTTTTAAAATCTAACACTTAACATCTAGTTTGTTTCACAGAAGCCAATTTACTTAGCACTTATTCAACACCATCCGACAGGCAGCCATATATACTTGACCCATGCTTGGGTATGTGCATATTGGGATTCAGGGCATAGTCCTTGCTCTCCAAAATCCTTACAGCCTAGAAGAAGACAGATACGTAAACCGAGAGCAGAATTGTGATAGGTGTGATAATTATAACATAGAAGTAACAGCATAAACAACTATAATAGCTGATACTTACTACTAAGTAAGCATTTACTAGGCACCAGACAGAGTTCTAAGTACCTCACCTGGATCAACTCATATTTTCCACAACCCTAAGGTCGGTACTATCGCTTTACTAGAGAGGGAAAGAGAGGTTAAGCATTTTGTTCAAGGTCACATGGTTAGTACTGGTAAATGATAGAGCTTGGATTCCAATCCTGGTTTGATCTGGGACCCCACACTGTCAACCATTATGCCATGAGCTAACAGAAGCACTCCAGAAGCCAGAAGCCCAGGAGGGGTAGGGGCGTTTGGAGGAAACGGTCCTCAGAAAAATGACCCTTGAAATGAGCCTTAATGAATAACTAGGAATTCGCAAGTATATGAAGACAGGGAGGCCATCCTGGGTAGAGGGGACAGAGTGTGAGAATAGACACAGAGTGCACCACAGATTGTGAGAACTATAACCTACTGGTGGTGTGGAAAGGAGGTGGGGACGGGGGATGAAGAGACACACAGAGGCCAGAATAGAGAGAACCTGGCCAATCAGGCTACAAAGCTCAGATCTCGCAGCAAGGGTGCCATGAGGCTGCTGGAGAAGACTAAGGGTGGAGAGGGCCGAGCATCCCAGATCTATAAAGGCTCCCATATTGGAATGGACCTACAAATCTCTTAAAATATGTTCCTTTATACTGCTGAACCCCTTCTCCAGTGTCTCTGTGACATACATTGGTGATGGGAAGCTCATGTCTTCTGGCCAGTTGACAGCAACAATGCTCTTCTCTATATAAGAAATGGAAATCTCCCTCCCTGATGTTACCACCCCGTGGGACCCTTCAGAACACATCTGTTCCTTCTACCCCAACACAGCCTGCAGATCACTGGAAACACTGATCAGGTCCTCCGAGTTTCTTCAAACCCTCCATCCTTCAGCCAGTTCTCTATCTGGTATGGCTTTTGGTCTCATTCCCATCCTGGCTGCCCCCTCCAAGATCCCTCCAATTTGACAATAAACCTCAGAGCAGTGCCTCTCAACTTTCATCGGCTGATCCACTATAAGAAATACATTTTATATCATGAGCCAGTATACATGTAATTGGTATAAAAGTTTGGTGAAACAATGTAGTTTTTATCAGATATAATGTACCCTGATCTTCTCTATTCCATTCTACTCTTTCATTTTTTTTTAACTTGCAGGTTAACACTGACTAAATAGATTTCCAACCCACTGAAGGAACAGTCTGAAACTCACTGCCCTGCAACGTGGGGCCCCAGACCCAACTCGATACACTGGGTCTAGCCTCATGGTGCAAAGTAAAGCAAGTCTACCTTCGCCTCTCTGCATACAGAGCAAGACCCCCAATTTCCATGGAGTCTCCACATAGACAGCAACCTGGACTGATCTGCTGTATTCCTCCTCCTCCTCCTCTCCTGCTCCAGGTCTCTTCCTGTCACACCCGCTACGTGCTCTGCCATCCACATGACAGCTATGCAGGCAGCTCCCAAGTGCAGGCATTATGCTAGGGAGCATGCAGGAGATAAAGAGTATAACACAGTCAGACTAAGGGGAAATGTGGACAAGAGATAAGTGTCACATGGACCTCTCACTTTCTGTGAGACCTGGGACAAGACTCTTGGCCTCTCTAAGTCTCAACTCCTCTTCCCACCCAACCTTCCTTCATAGCTTGTTGTGAGGATCCAAAGATTTCATGAACAAGACTATGCCTAGTAAACTGCAAAGAACTATTAATACATTCTAATTAGAGGCCACAATTGATACACCTCTCAGACAAGAGACAGAAAAGTGGGCTGGCTGACTACAGATTTCCATCCATTCGCCTTGGCCCGAGGGCAGCATGGGGCAGGGCTCAGACCATTCCCGTCTAACCTTCTTAACCACTACTGGGATCAAGACCACAGTACACATAGGAGAATGAGCCAAGATCATCGCAGGCCAGAACTGTGGGCTCAGACAAGCAGAATGCAATCCACCAGGCTTACATATAAAGGCTGCGCACTGGTTCAACTTGGAGAAGCACACTCCATCAGAAGTCAAAAGATCTAGGTCTGGTCCTAGTTCTGCCACTTGTTGGCTGAAAGGGTCACTTATCCATTTAAGGCCTTAGTTAACTCATCTGTAAGACTGTTTCACATTCCATGTCTAAGTGAAGTACTGAAGGGCTGTCACAGAAGATGGAGTATACAATCCTAGAGCAGAGACAGAACAACAGAATAACACCACTAACAGCAACATTTACTGAGCATTAAGCATGTGCCAGACACTGTTCTAAGGGCTTTACATGAATTCATTTAATCCTCACACTGACTATATAAGGTAGATACTATTATTATGCTCATTTTATAGGTGAGGCAACTGAGACCCAGAGTGGTCATGTAAGTCAATCAAGGTCACACGGCTTGAGGATGGTGGAACTAGGATTTGCCCACAAGTAGGCTGAGTCCAGGGCCCAATTCTCAAGCTCAGTCTAAAAAAGAACAGTGGAACAGGCAGACTTATAAATCGGCAAACTCGGAACTTCCCTGGTGGCACAGTGGTTAAGAGTCAGCCTGCCAATGCAGGGGACACGGGTTCGAGCCCTGGTCCAGAAAGTATCCCACATGCCACGGAGCAACTAAGCCCGTGCGCCACAACTACTGAGCCTGAGCTCTAGAGCCCACGAGCCACAACTACTGAGCCGACATGCCACAACTGCTGAGGCCCATGCGCCTACAGCCCAGGCTCCACAACAAGAGAAGCCACCACAATGAGAAGCCCGTGCAGCACAACGAAGAGTGGCCCCCGCTCACCACAACTAGAGAAAGCCCGTGCACAGCAACAAAGACCCAATGCGGTCAAAAATAAATAAATAAAATAAATAAATTTATTTTTTAAAATGTAAAAAATAAATAAGTAAATAAATCAGAAAACGCGCTGATACCTTTAACAGGCTAACTGTCCAGGATGTTACAGAAGGGATCCTGGGGCAGGTGGGGGACAGGTTGCCTGCAATGGCTACAAAGGTCCCAGCCAACTCAGACTCTAGACCAGGTCCCAAAGAACCATCATTCCCCAAGTTTTGCTTTCTCTCACTATATTTGCACATGCTGTGCCTTTCAAACGGAATATCCCTTTCTTTCTTTTCCCGGCAAATTCTTTCAGCTTCTCAAGCTTTGGTTTGGTGAAGCCTTTCCCAAACTCCCATGCTACTGTTAAATGCTTTTATGTGGTCCTTGAAAGTGGAAAGGGCTTAGGAGGGAGCAAAGGGCTGAAGCGAGAGAAAGGGAGCAAAGGAAAAAATTCCCCTCATATATGGGAAACAGTAAATGGACACGGCTGGCTAAATAGCACTGGGAGGTAAGAGTGGAAGGGTATAAAGACCTAAATGTTAGACTAACATTTGATTGTGAAGGCAATGGGAAGCCACTGAAGTTTCTAAAGCAAGACAGTCCATAATGTAGTGGTATTCTGGAAATCAGGGAAAGGCAAAACAGATCTGTGACCTTTCCTCCATAGCTCTCATGGATTGTGAAGTTCTCCAAAAGAAAGCCAATACCATCATTCCCCCCAAAGCAAAGCACAAAGAGCCAGAATAACCTCCAATTCCCCCAGGATCTTCCTCTTCTGCACTGCCTCATCACTATCAATGGCCAACGCTTACTGAAGTCTTCCTGTGAGCTGGAGAAGTGCAGGCAGTGCCTCAGAGCCCCATGGCAGAGCAAGGCTACACAGTGTGCTCTAAGTGCCAGAAGACCTGTACAGAACAGGAAACAAGAGCCTCAAGGGTAGGACTGAAAATATGATCATACAGAAGCCATCCGAATCATGCCACAGGACAGGCTTGGTCCCGACCAGGTGATGGTGCCAAGGCAGGGAATTTTGAAGAACTCATAGAAGCGAGGTCCACACACAGGACAAGGCAGGTGTCCCACAGGGGACAGAGGTAGATAAGGTCAGACAGGGAGACAGGCTGGTCTGTGGGCTCCGATTCATTCAGAGGAATATGTACTTGATCCCTCAAGCAGTGGGGAGCCTCTACAGACTCTGAGCTGAGGGTAAGCAATGCTTGTAGCCTGCTTCCGCGTTACGGTACATTCATATGTCTCTCACACTCTGTGTCTTCACAGGGTACAGAATTACATCTGCATAATTCTATTTGCATAGTTCTTGGGCTCAGAGCCATTCTAAATTAATTGATCAATACTATGACATGATAATGCCAAGATGGTATTTTTCTCCAAATTTCCTCTAAACCCAACAGTGACTAAGAACCTTTTTAAGTTTTCACTAAAACTGTATTTAACTGTTTCCTCCAATGTCAAGAAATACCTTCTTGGGGATTCCCTGGTGGTCTAGCGGTTAGGACTCTGCGTTCTCACTGCTGAGGGCCTAGGTTCAATCTCTGGTCAGGAAACTAAAATCCCACAAACCGTGCAGTGTGGAAAAAAAAAAAGAGAAGAAAAATCTTCTTATTAAAAGGTTACGGATTGAATATAAAATATGAGGTTGGAGAATGAGGACTGTACCATATTCAATCTGTCAAATCAAACTGAGGGCTCCATGGGGAAAATACCTACTGAGCACTGGCTATGAGTTGGGACTGTGCTAAGACAGTAAACAAATGAATAAAAATGGTCCTTCCTTAAATGGACAAACTCTTAGAAAGGTATAACCTTCCAAGACTGAACCAGGAAGAAATATAAAATATGAACAGACCAATCACAAGTAATGAAATTGAAACTGTGATTAAAAATCTTCCAACAAACAAAAGTCCAGGACCAGACGGCTTCACAGGTGAATTCTAACAAACATTTAGAGAAAAGCTAACACCCATCCTTCTCAAACCCTTCCAAAAAACTGCAGAGGAAGGAATACTCCCAAACTCATTCTATGAGGCCACCATCACCCTGATACCAAAACCAGACAAAGATACTACAAAAAAAGAAAATTACAGACCAATATCACTGATGAATATGGATGCAAAAATCCTCAACAAAACACTAGCAAACAGAATCCAGCAACACATTAAAAGGATCATACACATGATCAAGTGGGATTTATCCCAGGGATGCAAGGATTCTTCAATATACGCAAATCAATCAATGTGATACACCATATTAACAAATTGAAGGAGAAAAACCATATGATCATCTCAATAGATGCAGAAAAAGCTTTTGACAAAATTCAACACCCATTTATGATAAAAACTCTCCAGAAGGGCTTCCCTGGTGGCGCAGTGGTTGAGAATCTGCCTGCTAATGCAGGGGACACGGGTTCGAGCCCTGGTCTGGGAAGATCCCACATGCCGCGGAGCAGCTAAGCCCGTGTGCCACAATTACTGAGCCTGTGCGTCTGGAGCCTGTGCTCCACAACAAGAGAGGCCACGATAGTGAGAGGCCCGCGCACCGCGATGAGGAGTGGCCCCCGCTTGCCGCAACTAGAGGAAGCCCTCACACAGAAACGAAGACACAACACAGCCATAAATAAATAAATAAATAAATAAGTAAGTAAGTAAGTAAGTAAGTAAGTAAGTAAAAACACCTCTCCAGAAGGTGGGCACAGAGGGAACCTACCTCAACATAATAAAGGCCATATACGACAAACCCACAGCAAACATCATCCTCAATGGTGAAAAACTGAAAGCATTTCCTTTAAGATCAGGAACAAGACAAGGATGTCCACTCTCGCCACTACTATTCAACATAGTTTTGGAAGTCCTAGCCACAGCAGTCAGAGAAGAAAAAGAAATAAAAGGAATACAAACTGGAAAAGAAGAAGTAAAACTGTCACTGTTTGCAGATGACATGATACCACACATAGAGAATCCTAAAGATGCCACCAGAAAACTACTAGAGCTAATCAATGAATTTGGTAAAGTTGCAGGATACAAAATTAATGCACAGAAATCTCTTGCATTCCTATACACTAACAATGAAAGATCAGAAAGAGAAATTAAGGAAACAATCCCACTCACCATTGCAACAAAAAGAATAAAATACCTAGGAATAAACCTACCTAAGGAGGTAAAAGACCTGTACTCAGAAAACTATAAGACACTGATGAAAGAAATCAAAGATGACACAAACAGATGGAGAGATATACCATGTTCTTGGATTGGAAGAATCAATATTGTGAAAATGACTACACTACCCAAAGCAATCTACAGATTCAATGCAATCCCAGCAAATTACCAGTGGCATTTTTTACAGAATTAGAACAAAAAATCTTAAAATTTGTATGGAGACACAAAAGACCCTGAATAGCCAAAGCAGTCTTGAGGGAAAAAAACGGAGCTGGAGGAATCAGACTCCCTGACTTCAGACTATACTACAAAGCTACAGTAATCAAGACAGTTTGGTACTGGCACAAAAACAGAAATATAGATCAACGGAACAGGATAGAAAGCCCAGAGATAAACCCACGCACATATGGTCACCTTTTCTTTGATAAAGGAGGCAAGAATATACAATGGACAAAAGACAGCCTCTTCAATAAGTGGCGCTGGGAAAACTGGACAGCTACATGTAAAAGAATGAAATTAGAACACTCCCTAACACCATACACAAAAATAAACTCAAAATGGATTAGAGACCTAAATGTAAGACCAGACACTATAAAACTCTTAGAGGAAAACATAGGAAGAACACTGTTTGACATAAATCACAGCAAGATCTTTTTTGATCCACTTCCTAGAGTAATGGAAATAAAAATAAAAATAAACAAATGGGACCTAATGAAACTTAAAAGCTTTTGCACAGCAAAGGAAACTACAAACAAGATGAAAGACAACCCTCAGAATGGGAGAAAACATTTGCAAACAAATCAACAGACAAAGGATTAATCTCCAAAATATATAAACAGCTCAAGCAGCTCAATATTAAAAAAACAAACAACCCAATCCAAAAATGGGCAGAAGACCTAAATAGACATTTCTCCAAAGAAGACATACAGATGGCCAAGAAGCACATGAAAAGCTGCTCAACATCACTAATTATTAGAGAAATGCAAATCAAAACTACAATGAGGTATCATCTCACACCAGTTAGAATGGGCATCATCAGAAAATCTACAAACAACAAACGCTGGAGAGGGTGTAGAGAAAAGGGAATCCTTTTGCACTGTTGGTGGGAATGTAAATTGATACAGCCACTATGGAGAACAGTATGGAGGTTCCTTAAAAAACTAAAAATAGAATTACCATACGGCCCAGCAATCCCACTATTGGGCATATACCCTGAGAAAACCATAATTCAAAAAGACACATGCGGGACTTCCCTGGTGGCACAGTGGTTGAGAATCCGCCTGCCAATGCAGGGGACACGGGTTCGAGCCCTGGTCTGGGAAGATCCCCCATGCCGCGGAGCAACTAAGCCCGTGAGCCACAACTACTGAGCCTGTGCTCTAAAGCCGCGAGCCACAACTACTGAGCCTGAGTGCCACAACTACTGAAGCCCGTGTGTCTAAAGCCCGAGCTCTGCGACAAGAGAAGCCACCTCAATGAGAAGCCCACGCACCACAACGAAGAGCAGACCCCGCTCGCCGCAACCAGAGAAAGCCTGCGTGCAGCAACGAAGACCCAACAACGAAGGCCCAATGCAGTCAAAAATAAATAAATAAATAAAAAAAAAAAAAAAAAAAAAGACACATGCACCCCAATGTTCACTGCAGCACTATTTACAATAGCCAGGTCATGAAAGCAAGCTAAATACCCACTGACAGACGAATGGATAAAGAAGATGTGGGGACTTCCCTGGTGGTGCAGTGATTACGAATCTGCCTGCCAATGCAGGGGACACGGGTTCGAGCCCTGGTCCAGGAAGAACCTACATGCTGCGGAGCAACTAAGCCTGTGCGCCACAACTTCTGAAGCCTGCGTGCCTAGAGCCTGTGCTCCACAACAAGAGAAGCCACCGCAATGAGAAGCCCGCGCACCACAACAAAGAGGGGCCCCCGCTCGCCACCAACTACAGAAAGCCAATGCGCAGCAATGAAGACCCAACGCAGCCAAAAATAAATAAATAAAATAAAATAAATGAATTTATTTTTTAAAAAAGATGTGGTAATATATACAATGGAATATTACTCAGCCATAAGAAGGAACGAAATTGGGTCATTTGTAGAGACGTGGATGGATCTAGAGACTGTCATACAGAGTGAAGTAAGTCAGAAAGAGAAAAACAAATATCGTATATTAACGCATATATGTGGAACCTAGAAAAATGGTACAGATGAACCAGTTTGCAGGGCAGAAACAGAGACACAGATGTAGAGAACAAACGTATGGACACCAAGGAGGGAAAGTGGCAGGGGGTGGGGTGGTGGTGGGATGAATTGGGAGATTGGGATTGACATGTACACACTGATGTGTATAAAATGGATAACTAATAAGAACCTGCTGCATAAAAAATAAATAAAATAAAATTCAAAAAAGAAAATGGTCCTTCCTTCAGACTTTACAACCCAACGAATTTCACAAAGTAGGCACCAAAGCTAATACAGAAAATTAATAAAATAAGACCTATTCATACTAAATTCCCACATTCAAGGCATCTGCTATCATCCTGTGTTCAGCACTTTTTTCCTGCTCCAGAGCGTACATGATTTTCTGGAAGCTTATCATATTAACAGCACAATATCTAGTCTCTAATCTCTGATGTCAAATAAGAATTTAACTCTAATTCCTCTTCTACATAGGAGTCAATTAAATTAAATATTGCTCCCTGTGAGCAAATCAAAGAGTCCTTCTCCATGGACCACACCCACCAAGAGAAAAGGTGTGTTGTACTATAAAATGATAACGTTTCAGACTTTGGTCTTTGGTACAAGTTCAATAATTTTTTTAGGACAACACCTCAAGCAACTGAGGTCACAGGAATGTGAAGACAAGACAGCTGCGTACACATGGATGGCAACAGGAGCCGGAAGAACCAACATGTACAACTTGGAAACTCTTACCATTACACTAGTAAATACTATACACCGATGAGAACCTGCTCTACAATCTGGTCCCTGCCTGCTTCCTAGCCTTGTTCTCCTCCTGCTGCAGTTTATGAAATTGTAACCCAATATCTGTTTTCCTCTTCCTCAGTAATTAAATCCTGATTTTTAGCTGAATATACGGCCATGGAATAAGGATCTTTCCCAGCCTCCCTTGCAGTTAAGTGTAGCCATGTGACTGGGTTTGGCCAAACAGGTTTGTGGCCCTCTCCTTACTTTTCCCTTTCCTGCTGGTTGTGCACAGCAACAGCAACAGGTCATCTGGGTCATTAAGTGAAGGTGACTGTGGAGGATGACAGCACAAGAAGATGGACAGAGTCAGGTCCCTGATAACTGTGAAACTGCTATATCAATCCTGGACTGCCTAAGTGGACTTCCACATAAAAAGCTTCTTTATCATTTAAAGCACTGATGCACTGGATTTTCTGTCCCTTGAAGCAGTTTTGTAACCATAACACATCCTACCATTCTTTCTGATTCTCTATTCTCTGGACTTGGGACTTGTGTATTCGACTCCCTCTGCCTGAAACACTGCTAACACCTCTGTTCCTTGTCTGCTTTCAGCCTTCAAATCAGAGCTGAAAAGTTAACTTTCTCAGGTAAGTCTTCCTTGACACCCTGGATGAGGTTAAGTACCCCTATTTTTTCACTATGCTTTCCCTTGGATAATACTCACCACACCTATAATTGCTGGGTTAATGTGCATCACTTTCAGTACTAGATACTCTTTAAGAACAAGTTATCTGCTTTGTCCACTGTCATCCAAGTGCTGAGCACTCAGTATATGCCCAACAAATATTTGCTCAATGAATGAATGGATAACGTCACAGCCCTTGAGTGAATTCTGGACCACACCTCGAGGACTCCTGGCCTTACATTACGGGAGTCCTGTAGCTCTATTCCTGTCAGACACTCTCACAATGTAAACACTGTTTCTCTCCATTCTCTTTTGGACAATTCTGAAATGTGCTAACTCCTTCAAGAGATCTGCACAGCTCTTTCTGACACTGCTTCATTTTCTCTTTATACACCTAGGACTAGAGTGGAAAGTATTGGGAATTCCCTGGCAGTCCAGTAACTAGGACTCCACACTTCCACTGCAGGGGGCCCAGGTCTGATCCCTGGTCAGGGAAATAAGATCCCACAAGCCACGCAGCATGGTCAAAAAACAAAACAGAACAAAACAAAAAGATAGAGTGGAAAGTATTATGTATGCTCCTGGAATTAAAAAAAAAAAAAAAATGGAGACACTTCACTAAGTTATATGACCAACATTTTCAAAAGTCGGGATTCTTTACAGGTATTTTTAAAAGGAAAATATAAGAAACACACAAACCACATTATATGAATTCTGGCCATGTAGAGGAAAACATCCTTAAAATATTTTAAAAGCCTCTGGTTTTAAAGTGTACATCACTTTTTAATGGCATTACAAGTACCTGTCAGTTTACTGTTTTATGCACTCACCCTTCACTGACACTGAATATACTACATGGTTTACCCATTTTCACAAATTAAGCACCTTTTTGTTATAACATTGTGGAGTTAAAGAAATAGGGCTCCAAGAAGGAGGTAGTGTGATGTAAGAAAAACAAACAAAAAACCAAGAGATCTGAGTGACAGTCTCCGTTTTGCCAATGATTCACAGGGTGATCCTGGATCAGTTCTTAACTCTAAAATGAAAAATGCAGTACAGATAATTTCTAAGATCCCTTTCTAGGAAAATATTTTGTTGCCATATCAATTTGCTGTTAATCACTTAACTGAGACAATGTTGGTGATTATGCCCAAAACTATTACATATAATTACAAGTAGTGACAGGAAACCTGGTATTTGCCTATCAGTTTTAGGTTCTAGGTAGGTTTAAATGAGTGGAAAATATGACATTTCAAAGTTCTAAAACAAATGTGTGTTTTGGAAAAGCTAGTTTCTGCATGACGAGAATGGCTTTCAGAATGTGAAAATTTCCAATATGTGTTATTCTCCTCCCACATTCGTCAGGCCCACACACTGGATTCAGAAGGGTCTCTGCAAAAACCCACTGGCCAATAAAACAGAATGGTTTTCATGGCCACTCCCTTGATCCCTAGAGCACATCTCCCTTAAACCATTCTGGAGCATGATAAGGAAGCTCCAGAGGGTAGTTGATGCAGCGTCAGGCAACAGCACAAAGGTCTATACTACAGCAACATGCAAAGACATCTACACTTGTCCAGTACTTCCGAAGAAGAACGGCCTAGTCTAGGACTTCCACACCTCTAATAAAGGTTAAAGAGATTCACAGTCGCCTCCCGAAGTGAACAGGCTGGAAGCGCCCACTGTGAATCCCGGCACACTCATGCTCCTATTCTGGGAACCTGCAGACCCCTATGGGTTCCTGCCCAGCCTCTCCAAAGCCACCGCCCACCTCTTCACGCCCTTGGGGGCGACCGCCCTGCCCCCGCCCCACAGTCGCCAGTCAACCCTGACCTCCTCGAACCGCTCGCCCGAGAAGCCGGCGCCACGAGCCTCCAGCAGCTCCCCGAACTGCTCCAGGGTGACGGACTCTTCGCCGCGGCCCAGCCGCTCTTCCAGCCAACGCAACAGCGCGCCGTGGTGCCTGGACACCAGAGACTCGCAGGGCGGCGCGGGCCGCAGCGCAGCCGCCGCCTCTCGCAGTCGGGCCGGCTCCAGTAGCGCTGCGGCGGGAGGTAGCGCCGGAGCCGCGGGGCCCGGGCCGGGGGTCGTGCCCGAGTCCTTGACCCAGTCCTGGTGCGGACCCCAGCCCTCGCCCCCGGCAGCTGCCGCCTCGTCTTCACTGCTGTGACTCGGAGCGTTCCCCATGAGGTCGCCGTCTCGGGCGCCCGGCTCTGCCGCCGCCGCCGCCTCCCCGCCACGACCTGTCAACCTCCGACGGCACCCGGCGGGCGGGGACGGGGAAGGGACGGCGGCGGCTGCGGCTTCCGGCTTCCTCGCCGACAAGCGAGGATTGATGTCGCAAAGGCGCCGTCAAGCGGACGCCACCTGTCGTGAGACAGCTAGCTAGGGCAGCCTGATTTCCAAGACGGCGAGTCTGTCGTTACGTCTACGTCATCCCGCGGCCTCCTTTGCCACCGTCTTTGTTGGGGGCAGATAATCTGCCGGCCAGGGAGCCTTCCCGCTGCTCACTTTCTCGTTATCCCTCCACATAGTATCCGCTATGCTGGAAAAGTACGAGAAAGAGTTGGAGCCAGGGAGTGAACTTTTCGCCAGACTTTCCCCTTTCAGTCCTCCGTTGTCCCCTTGGTGACAGGCGGACACAGGAGAGCGCGCGTCGCGCCGGTGACGTCGCGGCCGGTTCTCCGCCATCTTAGTTGTGGACAGAGAGGCAGCAACCTCGGAGGAGCCGAGGCGGTGCGGCTGTCTAAATGCTGAGGCTCGGCAGGCGTGGGCTCTGGCTGGGCCTGGCCGCGGCGGCGGCGGCGGCGGCGGCCGCACGGCTGATGGGCTGGTGGAGTCCCCGCGCTGACTTTCGCCTTTTCATACCCGAGGAGCTGGCCCGCTATCGCGGCCGCCCTGGGGACCCGGGCCTCTACTTGGCCTTGCTCGGACGCGTCTATGATGTGTCCTCTGGCCGGAGGCACTACGAGCCTGGGGCCCACTATAGCGGCTTCGCAGGTATTAGCGGGGCGGTTCACGCCTTTTTCTGTTACGACGCGGGCCGGTAGGCGCCTGCGCTTCATTCATTCACTTATTCATTCGTTTATTCATTTCCTCTTTTCCTCCCCACATTCGTCAGACCAGCGTAGGGACCTGGCTCAGCTGCATCATCCTTCTGGTCTGTTTTGACTCGGGCAGGACTGTGGGCAACTGTTGCCGGCCTCTGCTTTCCCTGCCTTTCCCCACCGCTCTTCCTGAATTAGGCTGGAGAAACACATCTCTTGCCTCTTACTAGTTACTCTTTACCCGCCAGCAGAAGCCCCCAGTACCTGCTTTGTGCCACACTGCGTGGCTCTCAGGGCCCAGAGATGAGTGACGCCCTGTCCCCGGCCTCAAGAGTTCCCCAAATGGTTGGAAATGATTCCAACCATTTCTTCAATGTGCCCCAATCGGAAGCAATCTTCCTTTCCCCCCACTCCAGGTTTCCCCTAAAAGTAGTACATTTGGCTTGAGTCGTTCTTGCTTCTAGTACAAATGCATTTGTCTGCCTTCCTTAAAAAAGTTTATCAGGTTAGAGCACAGGGAAGGAGTCTGGCCCCATTTACAGTCCTTCAGTACTTAGAACAAAGCTGGCACGTTAGGCCTCAAAGAACATTTGTCAAATGAGGATTATTCTGTCCTCCCTATTTTATATCTTGGGGGATTGGAGGATGTGATTTGCCTAAAGCCCTCACAACTAAGTCCTGACAGCACTTGAACTAGGAGCACCAGCCTATTACTTTTAGAGATGTCGTCTTACCAGCCCAGAAGAATGACCATCTCCTAGATTAAAAAAGAAAAAGAAAATGACGAGCAAGCCTACGGCCAGTGACTAAGCTGATATGAAATAAGCATTTCCCACTTGTCATTATCTCAGGAGAACTGGGAAGCTGCCTCTGGTACTTAAATACAAGTCACTTCCCTGTCTTTAGGGAGAACTTTTAAGAAATAGAAGCATTGACAGAGAAGGAATTAAGTTCAGTTGGTGTTGCTGAGCTCCTCAAACAGTCCAGAAGGGGAAGGGACTTACCCAGAGCTACACAGTGAGTTAGAAGCAGAGCTAGAACTGGAATCAAGTGTTTTACTTACCTGCCAGGTGAGGACACTTTGGTGCACTCTCCGGCCGCACTCTGATGCAGCCATCATGGCTGTATGCACAAGTGTGAGCAGAAAACGCTCCATTTCTGGAGTGATTTTTCTTTTGCGATGTGCTCTACTGTTGACTGAGTTCCTTTGTGCCCAATATTTATTCACCATCCATTTACTGACCACTGCCATGTAGCTGGCCCTGTACCACGTGCTGAGGAATCAGAGATTATAACATTGCTCCCCAACACCTATGCACTCTAGTAGGGAAGCAGGTATGTTCACTTATTTGCTCAGTCAGTCAATATTTTTATTTTTTAAAAAGATATTCAGATGGTATAAAATCCACCCTTTTAAAGAGTACAAGTGGTTTTTAACATAGAAAGTTGTGCAAGTATCACCATTATCTCATTCCAGAGCATTTTTATCACCCCCAAAAGAAACCCCATATCTATTAGGAGTCATTCCCCAACCCCTCCGACTACTTAGCCCCTGGCAACCAGTATCTGCTTTGTCTCAAAAGATTTGCCTCTTCTGAGCATTTCATGTAAATGGAGTCATGCATGTGGCCTTTTGTGTCTGGCTTCATTCACTTAGCATAATGTTTTCAAAGTTCATTCATGATGTATCGGCATGTCAAGACTCCATTCCTTTTTATGGCCAAATAATATTCCATTGTATAGATATACCACACTTTGTTGATCTATTGATTATTTCTTGGATATTTGGGTTGTTTCCACTTTTTGCTTATTATGAATAATGCTGCTATGAACATTATGTACAAGTTTTGTTGTGGACATGTGTTTTCAGTTCTCTTGTGTATATACCTAGGAGTGGAATTGCTGGGTCATATGGTAACTTACGTTTAACTTTCTGAGAAACTGCCTGTTGTTTCCTAAAGTGGCTGCACCAACCTACATGCCCATCATCAATGTATTAGAGTTCCAGTTTCTTCACATTCTCAGCAAACTTGTTACTGTCTTTTTTTTTCTTTTTGATTATAGCCATTTTAATGGGTTTGAAGTGGTATTTCATTGTGGTTTTGGTTATTTGCTTCTCGCTGATAACTAATGATGTTGAGCATATTTTCATGTGCTTGTTGACCATTTGTATATCTTCCTTGGAGAAATGTCTATTCAAATCCTTTGTCCATTTTTAAATTGAGTTGTCTTTTTATTGTTGAGTTGTATATATGAGTTCTTCATATATTCTGGACACTTAGACACTTACCAGATATATAATTTGCAAATATTTCCTCCCATCCTGCAGGTTGTCTTTTCACTTTTTTTTTTTGAAGTATAAATGACTCACAATATTATGTTAGTTTCAGGTGTACACCACAGTGATTCGATATTTTATATTACAAAATGATCACCACGATAGGTCTAGTGACCATCTGTCACCGTACAAAGTTATTACAGTATTATTGGCTCTATTCCCTATGCTGTATCCCCATGCTTATTTATAACTGGAAGTTTGTACCTCGTAATCTCCCTCACCTATTTCATTCAACCTCCTGCCTCCTTCCCTGTGGGCAACCACAAGTTTGTTCTCTGTATCTATGAGTCTATTTCTGTTTTGTTATGTTTTTTTGATTCCACATGTAAGTGAAATTATATGGTATTTGTCTTTCTCTGACTTACTTCACTTAGCATAATACCCTATAGGTCCATCCATGTTGTCGCAAATGGTAAGATTTCATTCGCTTTTATGGCTAATATTCCACTGTATATGTGTATATCCATTTATCCATCTATGGACACTTAGGTTGCTTCCATATATTGGCTATGGTAAATAATGCTGCAGTGAACATAGGGGTGCATATTTCTTTTTGAATTTGTGTTTTTGTTTTCTTTGGATAAATACCCAGGGGTGGAATTGCTGGATCATATGGTAGTTCTATTTTTAATTTTTTTGAGGAAACTCCATAGTGTTTTCCATAGTAGCTCCCCAATTTACATTCCCACCAACAGTGTACAAGGTTCCTTTTTCTCCACATCCTCGCCAACACTTGTTATTTGTTGTCTTTTTGATAATATCCATTCCGACAGGTGTGAGGTGATATCTCATTGTGGTTTTGATTTGCATTCCTCTGATGATTAGTGATGCTGAGCATCTTTCCACTTGTCTGTTGGCCATTTGTATAGCTTCTTTGGAAAAAAAATGTCTATTCAGGTCCTCTGCCATTTTTTAATCAGGTTGCTTGGGGTTTTTTGCTTTGTTTTTTAATTAATTAATTAATTTTAAATTTTTGGCTGCATTGGGTCTTCGTCGCTGTGCGCGGGCTTTCTCTAGTTGCGGAGAGCAAGGGCTACTCTTTGTTGCAGTCCGTGGGCTTCTCATTGCGGTGGCTTCTCTTGTTGTGGAGCACGGGCTCTAGGCACATGGGCTTCAGTAGTTGTGGCACACGGGCTCAATAGCTGTGGCACACGGGCTTAGTTGCTCCACGGCATGTGGGATCTTCCCGGACCAGGGCTCGAACCCGTGTCCCCTGCATTAGCAGGCGGACTCTTAACCACTATGCCACCAGGGAAGTCCCTGTTTTGTTTTGTTCTGTTGATGTTGAGTTGTATGAGTTCTTTGTATATTTTAGATAGTAACCCTTTATCAGATATATCGTTTGCAAATATCTTCTCCCATTCAGTAGGCTGCCTTTTCGGGTTTTCTGTTTGTTTGTTTTGGCTGCGCCTCGAAGCTTGCAGGATCTTAGTTCCCCAACCAGAGATCAAATCCTGGCCCCCTGCAGGGGAACCACGGAGCCCTAACCACTGGACCGCCAGGGAATTCCCTTGCCTTTTCGTTTTGTTGATAGTTTCCTTTGCTGTGCAAAAGCTTTTAAGTTTGATGTAGTTTCATTTGTTTACTTTTGCTTTTGTTTTCCTTGCCTGAGGAGACATTCCCAAAAATATTGCCAAGACCAATGTCAAAGAGCATACTGCCAGGAATTCCCTGGCAGTCTAGTAGTTAGAACTCTGCAGTTTCACTGCTGAGGGCCCGGGCTCGATCCCTGGTTGGGGAACTAAGATCCCACAAACAGCACGGCAAAAAAAAAAAAAAAAAAAAAAAAAGAGCATGCTGCCTGTTTTCTCTTGGGTGTTTTATGGTTTCAGGGTTTCACTTTCTTGATAGTGTCCTTTAATGCACAAAATTTAAAATTTCTGACCAAATCCTATTTATTTTCTCTCTGGTGACTTGTGCTTTTGGTGTCCTAGCTAAGAAACCATTGCCTAATTCTAGGTCACAAAGACTTACACCTATGTTTTCTCCTAAGAGTTTTATATTTTTAGCTCATATATTCAGGTCATTGATTTATTTTGAGTCAATTTTATATATGGTAGGGGTCCAATTTCATTCTTTTGCATGTCGCTCTTCAGTTGTCCCAGCACCATTTGTTGTAAAGACTATTCTTTCCCTCATTGAATTGGCACCCTTACTGAAAATCAATTAACTATAAATGTATGGGTTTCATTCAGTCATGTATTTATTGAGAATTTACTAAAGATCAGGCACTACCAGACACTGGGGAACTGATTCTTAAGTTTGGTGTGTTCTTTTCCCTGATAAAACTTGCAGACTAGTAGAAATGACAGACGTTAAATAGTTATCTCATAAGCAATTAATCAATTATTTTTGTGATGAGTGTTAAAAGGAGAACATACTGGTGTTACTAGAGGCCTTAGCCTAGTGGGGGAGGAGGAGAGTGAGGAGGGGAGTACAGTGGCAAGGTGAGGCTGGCGGTGGCTGGTGCAGAGCCTTGAATGGCCTGTTAAGGAATATGTACCTTGTCATAGGGCAAAAGGAAGCCCCTGAGGATTCTGAAGCAAGAGATGATATGATCGACTTATTTAAAATATCAGCCTAAGTGTTGTATGGAAAATAGATCAGCGGGGGACCAAATGAATGCAGGGAGACCTAGCAGGTTACTCTAGTAGTTCAGATGAGAGATGACGGCAGCCCGGGCTTGCTTAGTAGTAGATGGGGCCAGGCAGACTGATATTTAGGAAGAAAGTATAGGACTTGGGGACTGATTGGATGTGAGGGATGAAGGAGGAGTCAAGGACTACATTTCTGGGCTGAGCAAGTGGTTATTAACCGAGACAGGGAGTACTAGAATAGAGGCAGGTTTCCAGGGGCTGGGGATGCAGTATGGACATTTTGAACTTGTGATGTCTGAAAGTCATCTAAGGCACGTTGAGCAGACAACTGGATATACAGGTCTGGAGCTCAAGAGAAGTCTGAGCTAAACATACAAATCTGGCATCTTTGGTATAGAGGTGGTACTTGAAACCACGGGAGTGGATGAGATTGTCAAGTGGAGGGTGTGGATGGAGCAAAGGAGGTGAACAAGAATTGATGTCTGAGGCTGGTAGAAAATGAGCTAGAGGGGTAGGAGGAAAACCAAGAGTATAGTGTCACAGAAGCCAAGGGACATGGTCCACCATGCGAAATGTTGCCGAAAGCCAATGAAAGAACAGGATGCATGCCAGAAAGCATGTCCAAGATCCAGGAGCGTCTGCCACTGAGGGGGAGGAGGGATCAGCTTTGCTGGGGGCTGGGGAGTGAGGGTTTTTGGGAGATGTTTCTCAGAAAACAGATTCTTGAGTTGCTACAGTGTTGGTGATTTATAAGTTAATCTACTGGAAACATCTCCCCTGCAGGCCGAGATGCATCCAGAGCGTTTGTGACCGGGGACTACTCTGAAGGAGGCCTTGTGGATGATGTATCTGACCTGTCATTTTCTGAGATGCTGACACTCCAAAGTTGGCTTTCATTCTATGAGAAGAATTATGAATTCATCGGTAAGTATTCCACAGGTCATTTCCATAGATTTCATTTAGTTGTCTTGCAGTTGTTTTTTTGTTTTGTTTGTCTTGCAGTTTTTTTAAGGGGCTAGAATTCTTTGGGAATTGGACTCAAGGTTAAAATCTGGAAAATGCGCATGGATTTTTCACCTTAAACTCTGGCTGTCAGTGTGGCGGTATGTCCCAGAAGGAAATGGCTGGGGCGCTTGTTTCCGTCACCTTTGTTTTTGGCCGTGCCGCGGCTTGTGGGATCTCAGTTCCCTGACCAGGGATCCAACCCAGGCCCTCGGCAGTGAAGGCGCGGAGTCCTAACCACGGGCCCGCCGGGGAGGTCCCTGTTTCCCTCGCTCTTGCTCCTGGGAGAGGACTGCCCGACCACTGGCTTTGGCCTCTGCTGCCCCACAGCCTGCGCCACTCTTGAGCAACCCGCCCAGGAGGGCAGCTTCCCCATCTCGCCGTGTTCTAGGCATCTGACTTCAGACACAGTCAGGGAGGCTCAAAGCCTGTTTGCAAGTGGTTTTGACAAATATCCTTTTACTTCGTCCCCGAAGGAGACAGACATTAACCTGTGCCCATCCTCAACGAACTCCCTCCCAGGTGGAAGTCATGCTCATCAAATACTTGTTCAAGCCAGTTGTGTGGAGCGCCGCACTTGCTACCTAAATGAGAAGATACCTAACGGTGTCCTAAAGAAATGTTAGACACGAAACAGTAGATTGCTTCACAAACACTGAAAACTGGGATGGTTGGGCCCCTTTTCTCCATCTACTGCTGCCCTGACCTCTCACTGGAGCCCACTTAGACACGGCTAATTTCCTGAGGAACATCAGGGCCACTTCACCACTGGAACAGGTCTAAATTGGAAGTTCTTTCTCTGCCCCTAATGCCCCTGCATGTCTGCTTCTGTCATTACTCCCTGGGTTACCTTTGCTGAGAACCTTGGCATTTTCACTAACTCCTCTGCTCCCTCCACATCCAACTAGCCGAGGCTCTTTTCATGAATCTGAAGTTCTGTTTCCGGTGCCCCCTCTTCCATACCCACCACTGTTGGCCCCTGTCACCCCAACCTGCAGCACCCCCCATCTTTGTTTTCACCCAGTCTGCACCAGGCCACTCCTCAGATCACAACTATGTTTGCCACTGAAGGAACTGACCTCTATCCATCTGGCCTTCAGAAGGCTTGGTTCTCCCTTTTCCCCATAAAGTTGCCAAACCAAAGCTGAAACATGACTGTGTTAATAAGGAAAAAACCCAACACAGAAGAATAAAAGTGGAGTCCTGTGTGTCAGCAAAGGATGCCAGACCAAACACATCACACTGATATTGAGGGGCAAACTGATGTGTTTGGTAAGATGAGTGAACTAGTCTTGTTGAACAGTGTTCACGTGTAGGGGAGTGAGGGGCACATGGTCAGCAATGCCTCAGAAGGACTGCAGTTGAAGTCAGGATATACTCGAGTGTCTGCCATGGATACGCTGTGGTTCTGGTCCTCGTGGGGCCACGGACGGGCTGAATGCAGTCCCTGTCCTCTGTTAGCGCATTCTGTAGGGGGAGGGCAGTGTTAGGTTCCTTCAGGGCACCAGAGACCCTCAGGACAGAGCGGCAGAAGATGAAGGTTTATTACACGGGTGCACACTGAAGGGCGACAGCAGGAAGCCATCTTGGCAGCCACATGGCCAGGCCTCGAGGGGAAACGAGATGTCATTTTTGTGTTCTGGAGACCCGGCCAATGGTGACCGCCATTCTCACGACACAGCTTCTACCTCCTTCTCTGTTGCCTCTACTACTGCTGTCCTCTCTTTGGGTCTCATGTCTAAAACCCACCAGGACAGGCTTGTCACCATGCATACAGAGACCCTCTATAGGAGAAAGTGCGGTGCCAGGCCAACTTACAGACTGCAGGCCTGGGATTTGGGCCCTGATCCCTTCACTTATTCTAACAAGCGTTCAAAATGAATGCTCTGAACTAAGCTGCTTTGAGTGCTGGGGCCTCACTGGTGGGGAGAGAAATATCATAAACCAGTAAAGTGACGAGACTATTCCAGGCAGGACTGTGAGTACACGAAAACTAATGTGATGCATGTCTGGGCATGTGCGTGACACCTTTAGAGCAGACGGTCAGGGGAGGCCTCCTGGAGGAAATGAAAATTAAGCTGAGACCTGGAAGGTGAGAAGGAGCCAGCCATCCTGAGATCTGAGAAGAGAGTATTTCAGGCTGAGGGAACAGAGTGCCCGAGGTGGGGAGCAGCGAAGCATGGTCAGGGAGCCTACAGCGAGGGAGGGAACAGCTTAAGAAGAGGCTGAAGAAGCAAACACGAGTCAGGTGGTTGTCTTGGAGGCCTTTGATAAGAAGTTTGTGTCTTATCCATATGTTTTAGGAAGCCATAGGAGGGTATAAACCAGGCATGGAGGTGTGATCTATGTTTTTAAAAGGTCACCCAGCTACTCCGTAGAGAAAGAACTGTGGGAAGGCATGAGCTGAAGCAGAGACCACTGGGAGGCCACTGTCGTAATCCATCGCCTGGATTAGGGTGGTAGCAGTGGAAATGAAAAGGAATGGGCAGAATCAGGGTGTTTTTTAAAGGTTGGACCGACACGATTCGCTCATGGTTTGGACATGAACGAAGGGAAGTGTACATTTAGATGTGAAGGAGGAGTCAGGGATCCAAGGCTCCTAAGCCAGGGAACACAGGCAGAAGTGATAAAAATAGGGACTTCCCTGGCGGTCCCGTGGTTAGGACTCTGCGCTTCCACTGCAGGGGGCCTGGGTTCAACCCCTGGTTGGGGAGCTAGGATCCCGCGAGCCACATGGAGCAGCCGAAAAAACAAAGTGGTAAGAATAGAATTGGAAAGGTCAGGATAGGGAGTTGGACTTGGGAAGATGAACTGAATCTTGGGTACACGAACGTACCCTGGAATCTCAGTTCTCGGGGACTGAGAAGATTGGACAGACACAGCAGGGACAGGTATGTATGGATACCACCTCCTACTTGGGCAAACCTTCTAGAAGTGCTTTCTGCTGCTTCTCTTGCCCTGTGACAGGGGCTGCTGTGAAAGCCACTTGCACTTCAGGACTCGGAGATGGAAGTCCCTGCATCTAAGAACTGATCCCTTCTTGGCTCTGGCCTACAGGCTCACTGACCACTTGCTGACCACTGCCATAGCTTAGACCTTACAAATTCTGACAGGGATTTTAAACTAAAACCAGTTTCCACTCACTTTGTCCACTGAAGGACTGAGCCAGAAAAGAATAGTGGAGGGGAGAGCATGAGCTCGGGGCCAGACCCACTTACTAGCTTCAGAGACTTCCCAGCTATTCAATCTCCCGTCTCCTAGGACCACGGGAGCACTGATTTCTCTCTCAAACGGGTATTAGGAGGATTACAAAATACTGGTAAAGTGCTAGCAGAGCTCCTGATGCTGAGTGAACACTCAATGAATGACTTATTTATATCCATATAAGACAAAATAATTCAATGTAGGGAAGAAATGAGCCACAAAAATGTTATGCAATAAGCCATTCATTCATCAAGCATTTCTTGAACACCTACTGTGTACCTCAAGCACTGTGGAACATTGAAAAGTGAGTGACATGTGGTTCCACTCTCAGGGAACCGATGTCCGGAAGGGGAAAGATTTTATAATTTCCGTGCTGGAGGACTCTACATCTAGAACAGGGAGGCGTCTATCCAGAGTCGTATAAGATGTTGAGAGACATCGGGATAGAAGGCAACACAAGTCCCTCCAACCAGCTCTTAATAAATCAGCAGCCAGCAGGCTACTGTGGAAGGCGGAAGCCCTGGGGACTCAGCTTTACTAGGACTTCTGCAGGAGCTAAGCCTCTGTTCCTGCCCCCCCTCCCACGGCTACTCTGATGTCAGCTTTCCTGTCACCACAGGGAGGGTGACAGGAAGGTTCTATGGAGAGGATGGGCTACCTACTCCAGAACTGACCCAGGCAGAAGCCATGATCACCAAAGGCGTGGAGGCAAATAAACAGGAACTGAAAGAGAAGCAGAAGTTTCCACCATGCAATGCTGAGTGGAGCTCAACCAGGGGCAGCCGGTTCTGGTGCTCCCAGAGGAGGTAAACGGGCTTCCCTTCTGTTCCTCCCGCCTCTCCCCCAAATCCATCTTCTAGGTCACCACATCTGTGTTGTTCAGTGAGGCCATAAATTGACTGTTAACCCAGGGGAACTTTGTCAAAATACACGTGCTCTGGGATAGCGATTCTCAAGCCAGACGCTGCTTTTGAGACGCTCAGAGGCCAGTGGGGGAAAGCCTTTCACAGGTGTTGCCACCAGTGCAGGGAAGTGGCGCCGCCTCCTAGGAAGGCACAGGGCAGGGGCTGGAGCAGCAGTGAAAGCACGACGGGGTCTGCCCTCGGAGGGGAAGCTGGAGGGCCTCGGGGGAGAGCAAGAAGGTTCGGGTGAGCACCGCAGACCGCCGCCTTGGGAAAACACCAAGGCGGCAAGTCAAACGGCTTCTACTTTTCACAAGGCCTGGCTCACTGCTCCCTCTCCTCCCTTCCCAGAGAAACTCACAACTTCATGCTTTAAGCAGCCCTCTTTCCTTCTCTCCTTAGTGGAGGTGTGAGCAGAGACTGGATTGGCGTCCCCAGGAAGCTGTTTAAGCCAGGTGCCAAGGAGCCCCACTGCGTGTGTGTGAGAACAACTGGCCCCCCTAGTGACCAGACGCCGGACGACCCTACGCACAGAAATCGTGGGGACTTGGACCACCCCAGCTTGGAGGAATACACAGGCTGCCCACCCCTAGCCATCACATGCTGTGTCCCCCTCTGAGCCGGGACCCTGTATGTCCATAACCCACAGGGAACCCTCACCTGCCTTTCCCTAATGGGCCCTTGACTCCTGTGCCCTAGGATGGCTCCTGCATGAAACAAGAGGGCCTGGAAGGACTGGGCCATGCTCTGCAGACAGGACTCATGCCCCTCCCCATGGGCTCACCATTTTGGTGACTGAGGCCAGCGCCTGGCAACCTGCCTAGTACTGGTCGGCCTGTTCTTGCCACTGTTCCCCTAGATCTCCTCACCATCATCCTTTGGAGTTCGCTGGTATTAATGGGCACAAATTTGACCAACTCAAAACTAACTGGACAGACACGCAGAAGGGCTCTGAGCTCCAACAGCTTCCTTCCCACGGACTCCCAGGCTGCCCAGATCAGCTGCTGGCCTGGGCCCTGCTTGTAACTCCCACCCTGGTCAGGACATCGGGGGCTACATCATTCCCTTACAACTCAGAAACAAGTAGACACATCCAGAAAAGCCATATGAACTAACAGTGTCAACACAACCCTGTTCCGGTTCCCCACTTGCTAATGTGAGCCCTGACTTTTACGACCTGTCTTAAAAGTAAGACCTCTGTCCTAAGGCAAACTTGAATTTATCAATACAACCAAAAGCCACGTTGAGTTAATTCGAGCTGGACCAATATAGTGAGAGGTGACAATAAAACAGGATAGGCTAATTCTGGAAATGGAAAAGTTTTTGCTTACAGGGATGCAGCAAATCCAGATGCCTCTGAACAAAGCAACAATTTAAAGCAAGGGTACTGTTTCTCTTTCAAACACTTAAAATTAGGGGTGGTGTGTTTTCAAAGGGCGAAGTCTGCATTTTGAGCAAAAGGTAGTTTCACAGCTCTAACACGGACACTGGCTAGCGCAACATCAAAGTTTGGGCAAGGCTGCAAGTGCCAATACAAACAGCCTCAACAGTGGGTGGTGTGTCCAGGGTCATCTGTAATCTCCCACACTGGACCAAGTTCATACCCATTACCTCCTGGATTCTAGTTAAGCTCATGGGGGCAAGGAGTTCCTACCTTACAGGTAAGGAAACGAATCCGGAGCGATTACAGGTTCATGGTCTCCCCATCTGCGCCTTCACCTCAACTTCTCCCAATCCCCTCAGCTGTTAATCTAAACGTTCTCTGTCCTCCCTTTTTGGTTGTTTTTCCTCTCCTTTACCATCAGTCTCACTTAATAGCTTTCCAGGTTCACGGACTAGAAAACGGAGGCTGCCTGCCCTGAACTGGCGTGGCTCGCTGCCCTTTGGCCACAGCTGCTCTTCTGCCACCCAGGATCTTCCTCACCTGCCTTTCCAGTGCCTTTAACCTCTTCCTGCCTCCTGGCTCTTCCCTGTAAGTCTGCATTCAACAGCTCACTTCCCTTCCCTCCTGCCCCATCCTTCTGAGGCCCTGTCCCTACTTCCCGTCCCAGCAAAGCTTTGGAAAACGCTGCACGTGCTCAGTCTTTGCTCCTCAGCCCCCATTTGCTTGCAACACAGTCGCCCAGCTTCGCCCTTTCCTGCTCCACAGCAGGATAAATTCTGTACTGGCGAACCCACGGCCACATTCAATTATTACCTACCTGGACCGGTCACATTTGAGGGCCCTCGTGAAAGCCTCCCTTGGCTTTTTCCTCATTTCCCTTATCTCCCTCGGGGGTTCCTTCCAGCCTCCTGGGAAGCCTCTCCTCCACACGCCTTCCCACCAGCTCCTCTCACTCCTGCGTCAGCTGCCAAGCCTGTCATCTCGTCCAGGCGGCTTTCCTGACCATTTCTGCAGGCACCGCAGACTCCACAGTTCTGGCATTTAGTCTTCATCTTCTCCCTGGTGATTCTTCTAGTTCCCCTGGATGGTTCCACCATCGCCATCTTAAAGCTCCCAGTCACACCAAGTAAGAATCCTGGCCATCATCCCCAGCCCCTTCCCTCCTGAGCCCCTCCTCCCGACCAGTCTCCAGGTCCTGGCAATCCCACCCCCTTACCTGTTCAGTACTCCTCCTCTGGTTGAGGCCTTCCTTTCTCACCTGATCTAACTGCACTCCCTGCAGCCCATCCTCCACGCTGCCAAGCCATCCCCGTGACGTTCAGGGCATTCTCCGTTTAAACCTCTTCAGCGGCTCCCTTATCTGTAAGGATCAGTTGCTAACTCTTCAGCAGCGCACGAGGCCCTTCTAGGCTCCGTCTCCTCTTAGCCTCTGTATCTCTGCCACCACCTCCCACGTGCACTGATCCCTCCAGCCTTCACCTCGCTGCTTTATGCCTGCAACACCTTCACCCAGGCTGTCCCTTCTGCCTGGAATGACACGTCTTCTTCTCAATTTTTCTACCTCTTACCTCTTAATAACTTAGCTCAATCAAGTGGGAGGCTTCATTAACCACTGGCCCACCAGTGGATTTAGATGCACTTTCCTCTAGGAAAATAATACTGTGTTCACTTCTAAAATAACAAATGTCACAGTGTCCCGTAACTATGAATTTCCTATCAGCCTCTCGCATTGGACTGCAGACTCTCTTTGAGACAGGGACCAAGGATCACTTGGCTTTGTACCCCCATATCCACCATACCTAGGACACGGGAAGTGTGCAGAATTAGCTCTCTTTTGCAGATGAGGCAACCAAGGCCCAAAGAACTTAATAAAGGCACAGAGCAATGAAGCTGAGCCTAGAACTCAAGGTTCTTGTCCTGATTCAGTGCTATCTTCGTGCCTCCATAGTTTGGTATGTCTCTGCCCTCCCTGGAGCAGGAGAAAATAAGGAGGCGAACTTAAGTTAGGACCTTATTCTGAGTTCCACACAGCCCTTGAGGTCAGTGCCTGAGGCATCCCTGCTGACTCAACCCCAGGCTAACTGGGAACTAGTCACTGCCACTGCTCTCCTTAGTCTTTAGTTATTCGACAAATATTTACCAAGCATCTGTGTGCCATGGGGTCGGGGCTGGGGGGAAGCGAGGCTCCTGACCTCAAGGAGCTTGTAGTACGGCCGAGTAAAGCCCTGGTTAGAGCGGCCAGAGGCCACTCCTGGGGTAGGAATGCAGGGACAGCGTGGAGGCCAGGTCCAGAGATGTTTAGATCCTTCCAAAACAAACTGATAAAGAAAAAGAGCAAAACAAGGCACTTAGCGTCATCCCAGCCAAGTACAGACCTGAACTCTGGCTGATGCAAGACCCCTGAGCCTGCATTTCAGGACACTCTCACCCAGCCTCTGCGGGCTGCCCACTTCCTTGCTCAATGAGAACTCATTTCCTTTTTGATGCCGACCACTTACTTTATAGTAAAGAGCCTCCTCACACCAGGGCAGTGGGTGAATCTTCAAAAGATTTGCCAAGAGTAGGTTGTCATGTTAATGATCCAAAAGGCTCAGCCATGAGAAGCTAGTGGTTACTGGAGAAATGCCTCTCCTTCCTCCCTCCTGGGCAAGACTATGGAGGAGGAAGGTAGTCCCTCCCTGATAGAAGCCACAGAAAGTTCAGCTCAGGCAGCTAAGACTTGCTGACAGAGGGAAGTGGAGAAGAAAACTAATACATGTTGGGCAAACATGCTGAGCAGGGAGGGAGCTTTATCTGTTCTCACTGAACCTCGATGCCAACCTTGAGAGGGTCTTTTATGGTCCAGAAAAGGGGCATAAATTCTCCCACCCCACATCTAATGGTTACAACAGTCATCACACGACAGAGCTGAGCTTTATACCCAGGTCTGCCCTCTCTTGCCACACCATGAGCAGTGTTAAAGCAAAGGCTGGGCAGCTGCCTTCTAACGTGCTAGAGGAAATTATAACGTCTGCCTTTTAATCCTGAGATTCCAGTTTTTCTAGAAACACAGAACTAAGAGTGAAGAGCCCAGAATTTTGTGGCCACAGCTCAGTCCCTTTAACTTGCAAAGGGACCCATACCAGACCACTGCTGCCATCCCTAGCTTGCTCAGCTCCAGGACAAACTGTGATCTAAAAGATAGACCCTACGGACAGGTTAGGGTATCTGTTCAGAAATCTGTGGAAATCTGAATTTCCATCCTCGAAAGCACTTCCTATTGCCTGGGCCCCCAGATTCCTGCAAATAGGCAGCAGACATTGCTCCCATCAGCCCGCACTGGAGGGGACCCTCGCTGTGCACACCAGAATTCGTGTACTTGCATGAGAGGAAGGACACATGACTTATTACTCATCACCTTCCTCAGGGCAACCCTGTGAGCTAGGACGAACCATGGTCACTTCTATTTTACAGACATAAAAATTAAGGCACAGAAATTATGAAACATGCCGGTTTGTACTCACATATTATGACATAATATGACCAGTGTTCTCCTCAGGGACGGCTATTAGGATTACTTGGGATTGTTACATGGAAGCCCCCAACAGTGCCTATTAACTCTGAGTAAAGCCACGAGAGAATGAGATTTATCAGTCACCATAGCTGGTCCGAACCAGGAGTGAGCAAAATGGAAAACAGGTAAGGGAAAGGAGAACACTAGTTCAAGAAAGTGTGATGGCGAGGTGAGCTACTAGATTCGTGCAGTTTGTATGGGGGGATTATGGATCACTAGATTTTAACTTGCAAACCCCTAAACTTTCCTTAGTTTCCTCTGAAACCCACAGCACTGGTCCTCCCTTCAGACCAAGGCCAGCAGAAACCTCACCATGGGGGAATCTTCTCGAGTTGCTCCTAAATAACGGAGTCAGGGAGGGAATTTCCAGGGTCCGTGGGAGAGCTGCAGCGGGGTCAGGTGGCTGCGCCTGGGCAGCTGGGGTCACACACATCACCATGAGCTGAAGCCTGGGCCAAGAGCACAGGACGTCCAGGCACCTGGTCATTACGCCTAAAACAGCTGCTTTCTCACTGCTGTCAACCATGTGTTTCTGAAAAGTGTTGGAAATTCAGATTTTCCTAGAGGGTAGTTGTTAAAGAAATGTATTCATATGGCAGGAGTGTTAAAATTTTTGTTTGTTTGTTTTTAATGCTTACTGGTACTTTTTGCATTAAAAGGAACTACAAATGTGTTATTAAGGTTTCCACTTTAAATGTACAATTTGACCTCATTTTATTTATAAGGAATTGTTACAGAAAATGCAAATATCAATATTTGAAAAATACATTCCATTACACGGACTCCAAACAAACAATGCTGCTAAGCGCCATGGTCCTATATGATGCTCTCGCCCCACACTGAGCACCACCCGGAATGGCTTGGAAGCCAAGGTGATCAACCCAAATGTGTGCCTGCAGTTTCGGCCCAGCCCTCCCCCTGGGTATAGCACACAGGTATGTCATGGTAACAGCCAACTCCACACATCTGCCAAAAAAGGACATTAAGTCATTAAGCTGAGCAGGCTGCCAACTCAAGACTCCCTAGCTACAGAAAACCAATGTTGTCGGTTGTAACAGGTTAATAAATTATTTATGCCACACAAAAAAGTAACTGTACAGGCAATGATCTTCCAAAGAAAATCTTTAAGGCATCTATGATAACTTCTGGAAATTTAATAAGTGTTTAGTCAAATAATCAGCTCTTCACTAAATTACTTCCACAAAATGAGAATGTGGCTTCCAAACCCTTTAGAAAGTTATTTGTCCTCGGCTTCCTCCTCTCCCCGGCAGGGCTGGGGAGCTTTGGTGCTTCAGATTAGGAGGGGCTGGTCTTGCCAGCCCGGTGCCCAGCTCTCCTGGGCCTGGTCCTGAGAGAAGCAGTCCCAGGTCCTGGAAGAAAGCTTGTTTCTGGAGCTCTCTCTCAGTCTCAACCTGCAAGCTCCACGCGGGGCTGTCATGGAAGCATTACATTTACTTGCTCATGCTACTGTCACCTGGGGAGTTAGTCTGCCTTTCAGATCTAAGCATTACATAGTTCAATAGGGTTTTTTCTCCAGATTAAAAACAAACCTAGATGGAGATCAAGGTTTTCCCCTGTCCCAAGGCATTTCCTCCACTTCATGCCTACAGATAAGATTAGCACAATACCGTTCGATACAAGTGGGAGACATGAACCGGGAGTGGTGGTGAACCCACAAGCACGCTGAGTTCCATGCAGGGACCCCATTCAGGGAGAGGAGAGAGGAAAGCTGAACAGGGCGGTCACAAATAACTCAGGGCTCTGAGGTAGAGGACTAGTGGTCACGTGGACCCCACTCCTGGAGAGAATATGGCAGGTGAACTGAACAATCTAATCCAGCCTCGACTAAGTTGGTAACTGGGGTTGACAATGCACAGGCAACAAACTCCAGACGGAACACATATTCTAATACATCATTCAGTGAGACGCCACTAAAAAGATAACTGAAAATTAACAAGTCCTAAGTGTAGGCACTTAAGTTTGTGGGAAATTCCTGTGTTCGAGGATCATAGCAAGTTAGTTTTAGCCATTCCATTTATATATATAGCACATGGTTTGTACCTTCATCTTTTAAAAAAAAAAGAGAAAGGACTGTTAAGAACACACTGTATCATAAATCTGGTGATGAGCATGAGGCAGTTAAAAAGCTAATTTAGCGTAACAACGTTGACTGATTCAGCAAATTATATTTCAGTAAAGTTTATTCTTCCTGCTCTACTCATTCACAGTTGGCAACTCTCTGAATGAATAAAATTGAGTTTTTTCTATTAGTCTGTAAGCTGTGGATTGAAATGCAACAAGAACAGTCAGGCAGTTCTAGAGCCAAGTCTGACGGCTTGGAGAGCGCAAAGGGGACTGAGAGCATGTCAAGTCCCCCCAGGTCAGCCACCGCTCAAGGGACCTGAGACACAGCCCCGTACGCATCGGCACGGCAGGGAGAGCCTAAGACTGTGGAAAGGTGCTTTTTCTAGATCTACAAGAATGCACCCTGAAGCCAATGCAGAACTCACAAAATGTTCCCCCAACTTGTGGCAGCTAGGTACCATTGCTATCCCTGGACTCTGTGAAGAAAAAGAAGCTTGACTCAACAATTTCAAACATGATTTGAAGATTTTTAAGTGAAATTAGAGTGTTATTGAAATTGGTATAGTAGGGCAGGGGCAGGACAATCAACCTCATCCCTGATTGAATTCCCATCCTCCTCTCTCTACCATGAACGTTAAAAGAACAGGTATAAAAGTACCGACCACCTCAATTCACATCTGAAGCATAATTATCTTACTTTCCAATTAAAGAATCAAGCCACCTAACTAAGGCCTACTTCCTCAGGCCCTGTTCAGGCAACAGAAAATGGAAACTGACCACATGCTTCACGTGGTCAGGTGTTTGCCAAGACTAGCTGTTTTCCTATAAAAATTCTATATGAAATATGTCACAGACTTTAGGGGACAGGGGAACTCTTCTAATTAATTTTTTCTTTGAAACATTGTGCACAAGCTCATATTAACATAGAAAGCATATATATCTTATAAATCCACAGAAATGTTAAAAAAAAAAAAAAGTAGCACTCTGGTTTATCAGCTCATTTTACACACATATTTAGGCAGTAGGATGTATAAATCTACAGCAACATGGAGGACATACCACTATCCAAACAAAACAACAGGCTGCTGCAAAAAAATATTTAGTCCCTTTTACACATATATCCATATTTCATTAATACAAAAAAATGTAGTGGTTAAATGTCTGAAAAAACAGTATGTATGATTGAGATTGTTAATCTCTGAGTATAGCTGTACAACACATATTGTTCATCTCAGAGTTTTGTTTTTTTTTTTTTTAAGCAGTGGTAGAAGTTTCTCTTCAAATGTGCATTTTTTAAAAAACTGGCCAAACCTTCAAAAGAAAAGAAGTTTAACACTTCAGGATTAATGCATGTACTAGCAGCGACTAAGGCCTGGTAGGCTCTGGGGGCCTCATTCAGCACTCGAGCGAGCCTTCCAAGATGCGGTCACACACGCTTGGCCAGGGCCTTTGGCTGTTGGCTCTTATGGGGCAGGGATCTGGGACCTGGGACCTGGGACGGACAGCACTCACAACATAACTGGAAAAGTTTCAGCAAGAAGCACTCATGTCAAGGAGATGGGACCTGCCAGCCTGAGGCTGGAGATTCCCCTTCCCCTCACTTGGCCCGTGTCACTCTCCTGCTCCAAATGACACTCCGCAGGAGTCTTCCCTTTAAGACTTAGTGTGAGCTGAGGTCCGGTCAAAGCCGATCATTAGAATCACTGATGCACGGACGTGTGAGGGTATTTTTGAATATGGATTTTTAAATTGGAATCACCAATAATGCAGCTATATAAAAAGTGCAGCACAATAAAAGTGCATTTTCTCCACCACTGCCTAGTGGCAGGTGACTGAGGACTCCACAGACAGGACACAGCAAGATGAGAGAACAAGACGGCTGCTAGGAGGTGTCAAGCTGCCACACCGCAATCCTGACACCCGAGTAGCATGAATACTGGTAAAGCTTTCAGTTGTTAAGGCCACAATTTTTCAGCTCTCACCTTTGAACCCTGCTTAGAAAGATTTCACCTTTTTTAAAGGGGTAGTTCACTAAAAATACAGCTTAGCTTTTCCCAAAAAAAAAAAGAGAGAGAAAGAGAGAGCGAGATGTCAGGGCAAGAGGATCCTATTACCTTTATGAAAACACTGTGCAGAAAAGTCCACAGCCACTTACCCTAGAGTAAAGCCAGCTCTTGTTGTGCAGCCAGATGCCAGCTTCCTACGGTTAGGCTCTGCCTAGGAAGTCCGCCCAGTCAGGAAGACTTCATGAATGCTCTGAGATGGACACTAAGCTACTGGAAGGGAAAATGGTTTTTGAAGCATCCTTGTACATCGCTAGCAGAATGGGGTCTAATTCCTATCACATTTACCACTTAGGCTAAAAGGCCTGGTCCAATTAGTGAGACATCTAGTGACCTTGATCATAGTCTGATAAACTGACAATCATACAGAATCATTTGAGATGGGATCTATCACACCATGGTCCTTAATTGTTCCAGTCTATTGCCGCAAGAAGACGACTGCCAGCTCCTGCTCTGGGGGGTGGGGGGGGTGGGGTGGGGGTCAGGCTGGTGAGCACAGCAGCTGCTGGGGAGGCAACCGAAGATGTGGCCTGGACCTTCCCGGGGGCTCACTACGAGACCCCACCCAAAGTCAGTACATCAAAGCAAATGTTGCAAACTCGCACAGGCTTGTTCAGATCAAACTTTATAATAGGAATCTCCTTGGTCGAGCATTTATGGCAAAGAAGACGTCCGCAGTGACGACTGTGGGAAGCAAAGAAAGGAAGTGTGAGAGGGGTTCTCGAGAGCAGACTGCCGCCCGGCACGCGAGCACAGCACGGCAGTGCCCCATCGGACGAGCAAGCCCACACCTGGCACTCTGAGGTCAGCTCTGCCCCTCGCCAGCCAAATCATACCAACGCATGTATAATTTATAGTCCATGAAAACAAAATTCTAGCCAATAATTAAGTTAAAGTGATCCTGGAGAAGCCTCTTTCTTTAAAGCTCAAGAAAGGCTCAGCAAGAGCCAAAGGAGAGTCTCACTGTAATGGGAACAGCTCCACAGTTCTCAGGAGAGTGGCCTGCGCTCAGGCTGGGAAGCACACGTCCTGGGAGCGCAGCGATCAACTCAGCTTCACTGCAAGCAGGAAGCCTGGCTAACATGACAGGAGGCCTGACAGGCCACCTAGCACTGTGAACCCCAGCATTCAGCAGGAAAGCCACCAGTCTGAGTGCCCGCTGGCCTCCGTATATCACTAGAAGTGTGCAGGGTCCCGTCACCTCATTGCTCCATGTGGTCAAGTTTTTCCCAGGAGAGTACAGGGCCCTGGCAAGTTCATGGTTTATCACGGGACAAGGCAGCAGCAATGGTATAGCAGAAATCCCCTTATTCCTCTGGCAAGTGATTGGTGGGGGGTGGGCGGGGACGGTCTTACCAGTGATGTTTGCGAGTTGTGACTCCAAACTTGGCAGTGCACTCATAGCAGTTGGAGCCGTCACACCACGGAGGCTCCTTGGACAGCATATCTGCAACACAGCACAAGACTAGTTCCTGTCAGATACCGACTGTGCCCAGTCAGACCCGGGGCTCAGAAGTAGCAGGGAAATGGCCCAGTAAATAAAGCAACACGTCGCAGAGGGACATGAAGGATAAGAAAGCAACATATAGGCACGCTTCCTTTTATTGCGCTTCGTAGATATCGTGCTTTTTACAAATTGAAGGTTTGTGGCAACCCTGCATTGAGCAAGTCTAGCGGTGCCATTTTTCCAACAGCATTTTCTTCATGCCTCTGTCACACTTTGGTAATTCTCAAAAATGTCAAACTTTTTCGTTATTATTATATTTGTTATGATGATCTGTGATCAGTGACCTTTGATGTTACTATTTTAATTGTTTTGGCATTTTTTAACAATAAAGTATTTTTCAATTGAGGTATATACATTGTTTTTTAGACAGTGCTATTGCATATGCAATAGACTACAGTACAATGTAAACAGAACTTTTATATGCATTGGGAAACCAAAAAAATTTGTGTGACTTAGTTTATTGCAATATTCACTTTATTGTGGTGGTCGGGAACTGACCGAGGGCTGTCTATATTCTAATTGGGTCAGGGAAAATGTCACACAGGAAAATATGGAGAACCAGCGTTTGCCAGGCAGACTGGGGTAGAAGGAAACGGTCTTAAGGCAGTGAAACAGCACAGTGTCTGTGGGGGAAACACATGCAGTCAGGGATGGTATGGCAGGGAGAGGGCAGACCAACAGCTGGAAAGACTGGCAGGGGCCCAATGGGAAGGGGAACAGGGATGGAGGGACCAGACAGGAGAAATGAAGGGGGCAGAATCCGTCAGGTCTGGTGACTAAACAGAAGTCGGGGGTGAGAGGGAGGCAGGGAGCAGGAAGGAGACGAAGGTGATTCCCAGGTTTCTGGACAGAGTGACTGAGTCTGAGGTGGGACCACTGGCAGGGAAGAGACATCAGAGAGAAGCAGAGCAGCAGAGGAGCTCAGTTTCGCGTCCGTGGAAGCTGTGGGGCATTTAGCTTGCAAGTTACCAGTGTAGGTGACAGCAGCAGCCGCTAGTATTTCTCTAACCGCACACCGGCACCGCTTTGAGTGCTCCTTGCACAGAAGGAGACTGAGCTCACGGGGAGGAATCAATCGTCACCAAGCACCTTCCACATGCCAGCACTGCAGATGGTGTGGGCTCCTGATCTGAGCTCCTAAAAGGTCGACCAAGAGCACGGCAGATAGTAGACTAGATACAGAAACACCGTGCTTCGGCGCTGCTCTGCTACAAACCAGCTTTGTGACCTTGGGCAAGTCACCTACGTCAAGATCGCACAGCTACTAAGTATGTCCGAGCTCGTTTCTCTGCACATACCATGGGGCTAAGAACCCCGTTCCATCTGCACTGTGGGTGATGACAGCACAGTGGCACTTGAGGCATTCTGAGTCTTTCCGCCACCTCAATGGGGACAAGTAAAGACTTGCAATATGACATCATCAAGCGTGACGCTCTCCTCGCCACAAAAGGAACACAGAGGAGGAAGAGTCAGTGGGGCTGAACCAGAAGGCAATTCTGAAGGATGCAGAGAACCGGCATCGGCTGAAGGACAAAGGGTGTGCACACACGCAGTCAGGAGCTGTGGGAAGGGGGAATGCCTGGAGCTGATAGATTGCTGGTAGGATCCAGGGAGGTGGGAAACTGACGGGAGCCCCAAAGCGGGACACCCGGTAAACAAACTGCCAAAAGTGACCCTCCCACCCCTGCTCAAAGGCCCCTCATGGCATTCACAAAGTCCTAAACCATACGGTGCCTGGAAAACTGCTGGTTCAGATCGTGAAGCAAATCATTATGAGATTTCAAGGTCACCAGTACGTCCAGATAATCAATGCTGTCACTGCGCTTGCACTGAAAGAGCAGAAAGTGGGCCACTCACCTAAGAGTCTAAACAGCAGCTGCTTGGTGGCAACCTGGTAGTTGAAGATGTTGACCCCTTGGTTGTTGTTCACCCCCAGGCGAGCACCCGAGCGGACGATGGCACGGCACAAGTTGGCATTCCCTTTCATGTACGCCAGGAGCAGCACTGGGAAACAAAACCACGGGCAGGGCTACTTCCCACAGCCGAGGGCAGGACATGTGATGGCAAAGTCCCCACTGACACACAAGGGCCCCGGGGCTCTCGTGGCAGCTCCGCAGCGGATCTGTAGCATCTTGCAGCCAAGGACCCGGCCACGAGCCAGGGGGTCCAGAGCAGCTCCAGCTCCAGAGACACACCTGCCCATTCAGAGTTTTGGCCACAAGAGAACTGAGGAGGGATCACACACTGAAGGGAAAATATACCATTGTTTCAGCTGCCTTCCTCTGGCATAAAACACTGGGGGGTGGGGGACAAAGCTCTTTTCACACAATGTAACTAATTCTAAAGACTCGTGAGGTGTGTACACATGGAGAAAACAATACATTAGTGCAGTAGACCTGCTCCAGAAAGTTCTTCTACCCCATGGAGCCTCTCTCCTGTGCAGGTGCAGGCCTGGTGGGCACCCGGGCTCTGGCCAGGCCATCCTGCTGGCCCCGCCTACTTGGCATGAAGCACCTGCCCGCCTGCCTGTTCACCTGCTCCTGGACAATGGTGCTCACTGGAGTAGGCTCTGGGTCCAGCAGCTCACTCCCAGGGCTGACTCCTCTGTCCTCTGAAGCTCAGGCTCACCACTGCTGGCTTAAAAAACATGTTCATGAATCAAGGCCAAGAACTCTTCCCAAGGCCAAGAACTGATGACAAAATATTTGGTCCCATGCTAAGGTTTGGGACACCCTTTGGTGACTGCATTGCTGCCAAAGGCCACGAGGTTCTGTCTGGCATGATGGCAAATGAATGGGAACACAGCAGCAGCAAAGAGCTCAGAGAGCCCTGGGCTGGGAAGAAAGAGATTTGGGTTTCATCTTTGTTTCCTTACTTGAAAAATGGGGACACACTATACGTACTGCTTACCTTATAAGGTTGTTGCGAGTATTCAACAAGAAAACGAATGCAAAAGTCCATCAAAAACACTATGAAAGCTACACAAATTAACATAGTGATTGTGGGTGGCTAGAGCACTACCATGACAGAGGCCTGTTTATTAAACCCCTCAATTAGACATCAGCCCTCATCTGTATGTAACGTGCCACTTTTTCAAAGCACATAAATACGCACTGTAGCACATTTCCTCCTTCTGAAGCACCTGTGAGGTGGCTATATTTCCTCTCTCTCTTGGGATTTGGAAGCTTGGGTAGGGATCTAGTTGACTGGATACGAGGTAGATGAGGGCAATAAAAACAGGTGGGCAGGCCTGTCTGGACATGGATATGGTTTTGGAGCACTAGACCCACTTCAGATGTGCCTGTGCCTAAAATCAGACACTGCCAAATTCCAAGTCAGGAATCTGTGACAGGTTCTCACAGAGCCCAGCCCACTGGGCTGAATGTCCTTAAGTAACGGCATGGGTGCCTTGTTTTTCGGCATGGGCTCTTGTTTTTCTAGGAAGCAAGGAACACCAGTGAGACAGGACAGACAAAAACCTTATTACATACCTGTGTTTCCTTCTGCATCTGGTTTATCCAGAGGATACTCAGGCATGCACTCTAAGAAGAGATCAAAGATGGCTGCCGCGTTCTCCTTGCCATATTGTCCCAAAATGTGCAGTGGCGACTGGCCTCTGATAAAACAAGTTGGAAAAGTTAGGGATATATCTGCCACAGCCATCATGCACAAGAGAAATGGGATTTTCAGAACTCTGTGATGCTGGATAAATCTAAAGGACACAATAATCATAAAAGTTTTCCTGGGCTTCCCTGGTGGCGCAGTGGTTAAGAATCCGCCAGCCAATGCAGGGGACACGGGTTTGAGCCCTGGTCCGGGAAGATCCCACATGCTGTGGAGCAACTAAGCCTGTGAGCCACAACTACTGAGCCTGCGCGTCTGGAGCCTGTGCTCCGCAACGGGAGAGGCCGCGACAGTGAGTGGCCCCCGCTCGCCACAACTGGAGAAAGCCCTCGCACAGAAACTTAAGACCCAACACAGCCAAAATAAATAAATAAATAAATAAATAAATTTATTAAAAAAACCAAAAAATTTTCCTAAAAAGTATTTTCAGAAAGAAAACTTCCGGGGTACTAAAGGCTGGTCAAGTGCCCTAGTGGACAGTTCTGCAGCATGCCCCTGGGGCTAATACAAGGGGCCCGAGACCACCAGCTCGGAGGGGCAGGCCAGGGGACGTGCGGAGCTCGGGCCTCTGCTCTGAACCCCACACACTCACCGCAGATTAAAGGCTTCGGCGTCCACGGTGCACTCTGTCAGGAGGACCCGGATGTTGTTGAGCCGGCCATGCATGACAGCGAGATGAAGAGCTGGGGAGGAGACCCTCTTACAGCGCGAGCCCAGAAGCACGGAGAGAAGATCTCGGCTCTTCCTCACCCTCACGAGCCTCCCTCTAAATGGGACTCGGCCAGAGCAGCCACCGTCTGCTCACAGAACCATCCTTTCCACGCTTCACCACCCCCAAGAATGAGTCCTAAACGCAACCTCCTAAGATTCACTTTCTGCCTCTGCCGTTATCCAGAGATGAGACTCAGTGGTTTCACAAGAAGCCATTTAGGCTTCTAGGGTTACCACTCACGTCAGGAGGCCGCTCAGGCCCTGGTCAGGAGCAGGGTGCATGCCCGGCCGAGAGCATTTCCTGGCACAGCCCTGCCCCTGTAAGAGCCAGCTCCAGGATGGGGAGCAGACCCGGGGGGGCGGTGCCCCTCCAACCCCAGAAGGGAGGGACTGCTCGAGGCGCTCAGCACTGCACACGGGCAAGGACTGGAAGTTACCGTTATTTCCGTTCTCATCCACAGCAGCAAAGTCCACTCCATTCTCCAAGAGGACTGAGCAAATGGTGGGCAGGTCCTGCTGGGCAGCAAGATGGAGCGCGGTCTGGCGGTGCTTGGTTAATTCATTCACTTTGGCTCCTGCAAGAAGCTGTTGAAGTTGACTACATGAGCAGCCGTTCTACCACAACCAACCAAGGTCCTGTGTAAGGGACCAAGCCTGCCTATCTTCTGGCATCCACAGAGTCTGCCCTGCCGGCAAAGCTGGGAGCAAACTCCTGGTGAGGCACAGGCCAGTGAAACCTATCCCAAGGGCAAACTGGCAGTTATCAAAATGTTTAAAAAGCCATCCCCTAGGACACAGAAATTCTAAGACTTCAGTATATAAAACTACACAGGACTGCAGTGCACTACATAAGGATGTCCACTGCGTTTAACAGTAAAACCAGACTGCAGAAAAGATTTAGTTACAGAAATTATAATATATACAAACAATAGAACTGGTAGCCACTAAGATGTTAAAAATGTATGGTTTAACATGAAAGGGTATCTATGCTATAGTAAGTTTAAAAAAAAGGCAAGTTAGGCCTCCCGCCTTCTGAGACGGCCCCCACTCTGTCTGGGGAGTGTGTTTCTAAGTAAATCCACTTCTTACCCATCAAAAAAAGAAAAAAGAAAATTTAAATTGAAAAAGGCACGTTAGAAGACAGGAAGATAGTGTGATTCCATTTGGTGAGACAGAGACAGAGAAATGTATAGACACGCACACAAACATACACAAACTGTGAAGGTGTTTAAAAGCATACACGCCAAACTCAGGGCAGAGTCAGGAGTGAAAGGGAGTTACTAACTGCTTTATATCCTTACATGCTTCAAGTTTATCCACAATAAAAATGTCCTTTTTTAAATTATTTTTTTTAAAAGAAAGAAAGCAACGCAAAGAATTACAGAATCAAAGGCAGGAAGGTCCTTTAAATAGTGTCTTACATATTCATTTAGTATCTGAAGTTCATTCATCATCCACTTTCTAACAAAGTTTCAAAGACAGCTGCTGGTAACAGAACAGAATCTCTACTTTGCAGTCAAAGCCCAATTTGCCTCTCCTGAGGTCTGTGGCCACCCTTGGTTCCTTTGTCTGTGTGTGCAGGCACTCGGCCTCTGGGAAAATCTAGGCAGTGATCAGCTTCTCTGGTTCTGACCCTGACTTCCAAGTCCCAGCCCCCCAGACCTCTGGGTGCCTGGTCAAATCACTCATAGGTCCAAATAGGACATGTCATAGAGGGGTATTCGTGGCCGTTGAGTGCTGTGCTAGGGTCATCGCTAACCCCAAGGCTGGTTCACTGAGGGCAGGGGGAGAGGTTTGGAGAAAGGCACTGTTTCAGTGTGAACAGGTTCCCACATTAAGCTATACCGATTCATAGACAGAGGACTACGTGGCCATTGTTTGGAAGATCAGCTGTTTCTAGGGACTCCGATCACCTGCAAGATCAAGCCTTAGTGAGACAGAGGCACAACCTTGAGGAAGGGGCCATGACCCTCAAAACGCCTAGGTTCCCAGGGTGGCAGGCAGACTGACACACACGGGGCGCACCTCCCTATACACCTCTGCCTCCTTCGCTGCCCCCCACATCCAGCCTGCGCCTGGCGTCCGTCAGGCCCACCTCCTCATCACTCTCCACTCCATCCTTCCCTGCGGCTGCCTCCCCTAGGCCTCTTCTCGGCCGACACTGCCCCCACACCCTCACACCCCACCCCCAAGGCAGATGCTCTCTCAGCTCCAACACATGTCAAGTCATAAGGATTTTCCTAAAAAGAATTCTTCAAAAACAAAAATGGCAGGGCACCAAAATGGCAGGGCTGGTCAAGTGCTCCAGTGGTCAGTTCCGATGGGAGGCACCAGCAAGTGCCGGCGTTGTAAGCCAGCCAGGTGACGTGGAGCCCTGGTCTTGGCTCTGGACCATGCTCTCAGCTCAAACACTCTACTACTGAAAGGATAAAGGCTGCTCATAGTTCCTGGTTTGAGATATGAGACCCCATGACCTGGTTTCTACCTGCCTCACCAGCCACATCTCCTTCTACTCTCTGCTCAAATTTCAACCAAACTTTGCCACTTGAAACACCACATGCACTTTCCAGTCTCCACATCTTTGCTCAGACCCTTCCCCTGCCTGGGTGGCATTAAGTTGTCCTGGAAAAGACAGGCTTTGGGGTCAAACAGAAATGGCCAAAATCCCAGCTATACTACTAACTAGTTGATTTTCCTTCCTTCCTTCCTCCCTCCCTCCCTTCCTTCTTTCCTTTGGTCCTTCCTCCCCGCCTCCCTCCCTCCTTCCCTTCCTCCTTCCTTCCTTCTTTCTTTCCTCCCTCCCTCCCTTCTTCCTCCCTCCCTTCTTTCTTTCTTATTGATTTATTTATCTATTCATTCATTCATTCATTGCTGCATGTGGGCTTTCTCTAGTTGCGGCGAGTGGGGGCTTCTCATTGCAGTGGCTTCTCTTGTTGCGGAGCACGGGCTCTAGGTGCACAGGCTTCAGTAATTGTAGCAGGCGGGCTTCAGTAGTTGTGGCTCGCGGGCTCTAGAGCACAGGCTCAGTAGTTGTGCCACACGGGCTTAGTTGCTCTGCAGCATGTCAGATCTTCCCAGACCAGGGATCGAACCCATGTCCCCTGCAATGGCAGGCGGATTCTTGACCATTGTGCCACCGGGGAAGTCCACTGATATTCTTGAGGGAAGAAAATTCTTTGAGATTAAATTTTCTCCTTTGTAAAATGTAAAACATTTCCTACATCCCTCTGAGTAGTTTTGAGAATTAAGATGCAGTAACCTCCCTGACATCAGTACTGGTGATAGTTTTTTAGATCTGACACCAAAAGCAAATGCAACAAAAGCAAAAATAAAAAACTGGGACTACAAACTAAAAAACTTCTGCACAGCAAAGGAAAAACAATCCAATTAAAAATGGGCAAAGGAAAAAAAAAAATGGGCAAAGGATCTGAATACATATTTTCCCACAGAAGACATACAGATGGCCAACAGGTACATGAAAAGATGCTCAACATTACTAATCATCAGGGAAATGTAAATCAAAACGACAATAAGAGATACTTCCCTGGTGGTCCAGTGGGTAAGACTCCGAGCTCCCAATGCAGGGGGCCCGGTTCGATCCCTGGTCTGGGAACTAGATCCCGCATGCATGTTGCAACTAAGAAGTACACATGCTGCAACCAAAAAAAAAAAAAAAAAGATCCCACATGCCACAAGGAAGATCCCACATGCCGCAACTAAGACCCGACGCAGCCAAAATAAACAAATAAATAAATAAATAAACATTTTTAAAAAGCCCATGAAATATCACCTCACACCTGTTAGAATGGTTATTATCAGTAACAAGTGTTGGCAAGGACGTGGAGCAAAGGGAAGCCTCATGCATTGTTGGTGTGAATGTAAATTGGTGCAGCCACTAAGGAAAAAAGTATGAAGGTTCCTCAAAAAATTCAAAATAGATCTATCATACGATCTAATAACTCCACTTCTGGGTATTTTTCCCAAAAAACCCCCCACTAATTCAAAAAGATATATGCACCCATGTTTACTTGCAGCATTATTTTCAGCAGCCAAGATATGGAAGCAACCTAAGTATCTGTGACGCAGGGATGGATAAAGAGCTGTGTTATGTATATACAGTAAATACTATTCAGCCGTAAAAAGGAATGGAATCTTTTGCAGCAACATGGCTGGACCTTGAGGGCATTATGCTAAGTGAAATAAGTCAGAAAGAGAAAGACAAATACCATATGACCTCACATGTGGAGTTTATAAAACAGACAACAAAAAACCCCCAAGCTCACAGATTCAGAGAATAGACTAGTGGTTGCCAGAGGCAGGGGTGAGGTCTGGGCAAAATGGGTGAAGGTGGTCAAAAGGCACAAACTTCCAGTTACAAAATAAATAAGTCATGGGGGTGTGATGCACAGCGTGGTGACTACAGGGAATAAACTGTAGTGTATATTTGAGAGTTGCTAAGAGAGTAAATTTAAAAATCCTCATCACAGGAAAAAAATTTGTTGTAACTACATATGGTGACAGATGTTAACGAGACTCGTGGTGATCATTTTGCAAAATATACAAATACCGAATCAATGTTGTATACCTGAAGCTAACTTAATGTTGTTTGTCAATTATACCTCAAAAAAAGATATAAAAACTCATGAAAAAAAAAGAGTGGGGGGGAAGGGGGGGAGGGAGGGAGAGGGGGAGGGAGAGCGCACGCGCTCGCTGGAAAGCACCAGCTGAGCACCTGACACAGAGCAGGCAGACGACAGAAGTGACCTCCCTTCCCTTGATGCTCCCACCCTGCCGCCGCCACCCACACGCCACCTTCCCTCGCAGCCTCACTCCAGCATCTGCCTGCCCACTGGGCAGTCAGGACACGCTACCCACGGACACACCTGCTTTCTTTAGTGTACCGGCTACCTCCCCAAATTCCTGCTGGCCTTTCACAATACCTGGCAAAACACCTGTGATGAGAGAGTCCGCACACACTCTACAACATGCTTTGTCCACACGTTTCACGCGATAATGTCTCAGCGACACTTACCAAATTGCGGACAATAATCTCTGAGCCCGCTTGGACAGCAAGGTGCAAAGGGGTCAACTTGGAAGCATCCTGGACTCTGGAATTCACGTGAGCCTGGACACTGATCAGGAACAGCACACTTTCGATATCGGAGTTCTGGACCGCCACGTGCAGGAAGTTCCGGCCCTTGTTATCCACCTGAGGCAACGAGTGGGAGCCAAAATATTAGTGGGCTCCCCCCGCAAGAGGGCCTCCTGAGCACCTGCAAGCTGCACTGACCATGGAGAGGCCACGGTATAGTCCCCCCTCAGTTCCAGAAGCTCCTTCCCAAGAACCAACACTAAATGTCACCCTACAACCCACGCCCCACACCCCACCATAGACCCACACTGCGTATTTATGCGTGTGACCACATGTGCGTGGTCAGAAAAAGGGAGCTAACCCAAGCTGCCCCAGCATCCTCCTGCAGCAGAAGTGGACTTGGAAGGCCAAGAAAGAGACAACCTGAAGGACAGGGAAAGGAAAGCACTAGAATACTGGGATGCATGGGGAAAGGCAATGGTGGACATCGGCTTTGGGGGTTTCCTGCTTTGGCTAAAACAAGCACCCAGCATTCTAAAAACCACAGCTGCAATGCCAGCCTGACCCTTGAGCAGCCAAACAAACCTTCAGAAATTTCCAGAAAGTCTCCTCTTTCACTGAGCTACAGGATAATAATACATGTTGGGGGAGGCCGCCAACAGTATGTCATAGACTTGGCACCACTGATGTAAAGAAGACAGAAGCTCACTCACATCAAACCACACAGGACACTACAGCTACCAGAGCTGCCATATCAGTGTGAGGACTCAGGAGGAAGTGAGGGAGACACACATGCTACACACACACCACATTCCGTCTCACACACACACACACACACACAGAGCAACATATCTGCCAAGGACTTTGATCAACAGCACTGGTTTCAGGCTAGAGTGGGAGGAAATGTGAAATGACTATCTCCATTCATGACCATTTTACCCCATGTGAGCAAGGGTGAGGTCAACACCTACTCGATCAGTCACACTGAGGCAAGTGCTGAAGAAAAGGGATGTACGGAAGCCTGAAATACAAAGCAAAAGTCTCCACCCATGTTAGTGCTTTTGTTCAGGTCCCAAGTTTCCAATTTACCTTCATAAATGGCTACTCATAAATCTTGGCGTAAACAGACAAATAAAGTGCTGGGTGGAGATTCAAGGGTCTGAGAACTGACTTCACAAGCCCATCCCAGCCCCCGCCTTACATCAGCTGCCTCTGGCCCATCCCACCCAGTGTGACGCTGCAGGTCAGCAGCCCGCTGTCCAGAACAAGGGCACCTGAGCCCGCTGAGCTGCACGCTGGCAGCTCCTCCAAGACCCAACGTGACACCAAACGCTCAAGTTCCGTTTAACCCTTTTAAGACATTCATTACTAGGGCAAGGAAACCACCCAGCAAAAGCGAAGAATGCCCTCAGTTGTACAAGCACAGAATCCCTGTCACTGGGCCCAGCCTCCGCCAGCTCCCTTCTACACATGGCACCAGCAGGTGGCTGGCATGCAGGGCAGAGCAGGCACTTTCCATCCAGCACTGACAGGACATCTGAATGGTCAAAATTTAAGAAAGGGGAGTAAAATGTCTTTAACTAGAAGAGCCCTGTTTAGTTGGTGACACGTGTTTAGTGCTTGGGGCGCCGTGGAGAACGTTGGGGGCCGGTCACTCACCTGCTCAGCAGCCCCGGACTCTCGTTTCAGGATGGCCTCGGCCGCCTTGTTGTTCTTATAGGTCATGGCACAGGCAAAGGGGGTCAGGCCCTGCCTGTCTCGGACATTCAGGTGGATGTCAGGGTGGGAAATCAGCAGCTGAATGATGACGCCGTGTTGGTTGCTGATGGCCACATGGACAGGCGTTCTTCCTTCTGCATCCTGTGGGGACAAGGCACAGATTTCAATGTCCAAGCAAAGATAAAACCCAGGAAAAATATGAAGGGGAGTAACCTGTAAACAGAATTCAGTTCTGAGAATCAATACTGCCACTCTGTATTTGAAATCAGCTTTTCAAGAGGCCAAACACAGAGATGACTGATAGCCACTCCCCGTTACCTCCACGCTCCAGTGACCAGGGGCACAAACACATTTGGTTTAGAAAAGCTGCGGTATGGGCTTTCCTGGTGGTGAAGTGGTTGGGAATCCACCTGCCAATGCAGGGCACACAGGTTCGAGCCCTGGTCTGGGAAGATCCCACATGCCGTGGAGCAACTAAGCCCGTGTGCTACAACTCCTGAGCCTGTGCTCTAGAACCCGCGAGCCACAACTACTGAGCCCGTGTGCCACAACTACTGAAGCCCACGCACCTAGAGCCCATGCTCCGCAACAAGAGAAGCCACCACGAGAAGCCCGCGCACTGCAACGAAGAGTAGCCCCCGCTCGCCGCAACTAGAGAAAGCCCACGTGCAGCAACGAAGACCCAATGCAGCCAAATATAAATAAATAAAATAAATAAATTTATTTTTAAAAAAAAGCTGCAGTCACCCTCACCTCTAAGTTAAACCACTACTTATCTGGCTGCAGGGCCAGGGAAATCTTTTCTGTTTCTGGCCGTACCGTGCGGCACGTGGGATCTTAGTTCCCCAACCAGGGATCGAACCCGTCCCCTGTATTAGAAGAACCTTAACCACTGGACTGCCAGGGAAGTCCACTGCACACAAATCTGTACAGGCTAGAACATTGAAAAGCATCAAGGAACGTAACTCAGGGATGCCCTATTGAGCTACTGGAACATTTTCCTAAACACAGTACTCAGCTTGGGACAGGAACAAATTCTCAATGGAAATCTGTAACTAATGTGGACAGGAGGCAAAGAAAAGTTGATTGAACAAATCTTCCTCACTTTGTAGAAAGGACAAAGGCAAAGAGAAGAAAAGTCTTAACCTGAAATCATTAAAACTAAGAGACAGTCACTTCGTGTGTCCGTCCCTGAGGCCCATTCATGGAAAAGCAGAGGCCCGAGACCAGAGACTCTGCAAGGTCCCTGGCCATAAGAGGAGATTTCCCTGATTCTGGGGTTACCATCCATCTCCCTGGAAAAGAGACACTCTCCTTACCTGTGCATTTACATTGGCACCAAACTCCAGAAGACACTGTATCGTCTCTTCCAGCCCCCAGGAGGCTGCCAAATGCAAGGGGGTCTGTCCATCTCTGGCCTCTTCCTCTCCTTCTCCATTAGCACCAGGTTGTCTGGGACTGTTCACATCGCAGCCACTGAAAGGAAGGGGAAGCAAAAGGAAGGCATGCTTCCACCGAGCCTGAAGGCATGCTAACAGGTGTAAAGCAGCAGCCTTATCCAACCCAACAGAAAGGCTGCCACCACCAGGGACTGCAGTCCTTGGTCCCTGGCCTCAAATACTGGTGTGTGTGTCCTGCTCCCACAGATTTTTTCTTTTTTTTTTTGGCCACGCCACGCGTCTTGCAGGATCTTAGTTCCCGACGAGGGATGGAACCCGGGCCCCTGCACTGGAAGCGCAGAGTCCTAACCACTGGACTGCCAGGGAATCCCCTCGCTCCCATAGATTCTCTGGCAATTGCTCCTGGGGGCAACCTGGGTATCAGAACTCTTAAAAACTCCCCCGGGGGATCTGCATGCATTTAAAGTTTGAGAATTACTGCTCTAAAGCTTTCCTGAACAACCTCACCTCCCACACCTCCTGCACTCTGAGGCCGTGGAGGCTGGCACGACTCAGGCAACTTGGTGGAGTCCTGCAGAGGCCATTCGGTCTCCTCCACCCCAGCCTCCTGGTCTCACTGTGTGAACTGGTCTGACGTGACTACAGGGACCTAAACGGCTCCCAAAGCAGGAAGCTGGCTTAGCTTTTAGATTCTTTGATCTGGGCACATAAGCCCCTCTCCCTGGCTGACTTGATCTGACAGAACAATGACCCTCTCTAGCCTTCATTACAAAGGTCAAGCTAGCTACAGGCAGGTCAAGACTATAGTTGGAGTAAATGAGAAAAGAGCCAGTTTGCAATAAGCTGAGTAAGATCTGAAGGGATACTCAGGCCTCTCAGACCTGCGAATAAGAAAGCAGGCGATGGACTCGTTGTTTCCATCAATGGCTCTGTGCAGCAGTGTCTGAAGGCACCCACTAGGTCCTGGGCCCCAGCACGTGGCGTCACAGCCATGTCTGACCTGCAGGGAAACACAGGTCACTCACAAGCACTGCCAAGCAAAGGTAAACACGTTTATTACCATCTGTGAGCCTTACACACATCATTAGACCCAGTTTTCAGGAGAGATACAGCTGATAGTTAACTGATATTTAGTTTAATCTGTACCATTCATTAGTTTTACAAACACTGATTAAAATCTGCTCGGTGCAAGTTTTTGCACTAGGTTCTGCGGGAGGGGTTTGAGAAATAAAAGGAAGATATGTTTGATTAGTGCCTTCTAGAGCTGTGTCCTAGAAGGGACAGAAAACACACACAAATGCCTGCATACACACACCCATGAGCCCCCAGTAACACACACCTGTAAACAGCAGGTAATCTCAAGAACAGTTGGGTAAAACCCCCAGGTGTAAAATGCCTTTATGTCACATTTCAGGCCCTTCACAAAACTAAATGAGCTTCTGGGGCTACCTCCACTTTTGGAGCCTGTCTTCTGAATAAGGGGGACAAACCTGAGACTTGAGAACTTATCACTGTGGTGACAGTGAGGACATCCCACAGCCAGTTAAGCCACCTCCGGAGCAGACCCCTGAGGAAATGCCTCGGCTCTCTTGCTTCTTGGTAGTTTTCTTGATAAAGACACCCTACGAAAAGGTGTTGGCCAAGGCTACGTTGAATCGCAAGCTTCTTTAACATGACTTTTGACTGCTTGTCCTTGACCCAATCTGTTACTTGGTAGATCTCATGCTCCTTATGATTGCTATGGAGGCCCCAAATCCACCTCTGACACAAAATATCCCCACGTGTAAACGGAGCTGAAGTTGAGCTTGTCTCACCAGAGTGGATGCGATGTCCTCCAGATTATCTGCCAGCGCAAGCCACAGTGGGGGGTTCCCCTTCTCATCTGGCACAGACATGTCAGCTCCTCGGGTGCATATGGCATCCACGACAAGGGGAAGCTGATTTCTGATGGCCAGCTGAAGAGCCGTCTCCCCATCCTGAGTCCTGCTGGGACATGGACACCAAAACCAATGTTTGTATCTGGGGCCAAATGATAAAGGGTGCCCTTCTGGGCATCCTAGAGGCCAGAGTCCACTGTATCCCTTAAACACACTTCACCCACATTCATTAATATTCTTTCAGAGAAAGTTAAGCTGTCAATAGCATCTGTCCCTCCTGTCTTTTTAAAAAATACAGCCAGGCTATCCTATTGCACAGAGAAGATAACTGCCAAACATCCCAGCATGCTGAACTCTTACAGGCATACAGCTGCTTTCAACAGCATCTGAATAAAATGTCACCCCAACTACCCACTTGACAAAACACTCTCACCCACTCAGTCATTCTGGGTCAGCTGACATTGGAGATAAAGATAAATTCCTTTGAAAAAACAAAAATAATAAAAATTTAACTGTGTATTTTCGCCCCTCAAGCCTTTTGATAGCTCATCTGTTGGAATGTTCTTTGTTATAACTGAAATTCCTACTTAAACAATTGATTTTGGACTGTCCTTTTTAATGAGATTTGTGCAATGTTGTGCCCTGGTCTCGAAAGGTTCAAATAAGAGCAAAGCACACAATTCTCCTTCTGAGTCTATGATTACATTTAATTACAACATTGTATTGGTACTTTTTCAGAGTCATTGTTTCTCTCCCTTTAACAAGGAACAAAACTCTTTTCTACAAGCAAGGCTATGAACCATCTCAACTAAACGTGGCCTGGTGCTGTGGCGGAGTGCTGTTCCAGCCCACCTGACGTTTATGTCCGCCTGGTGCTCCAGGAGAAAGAGCGCGCTCTTGCTGTCCTGCCGCTGCATGGCCATGTGCAGCAAGGTCTGCCCCTCCGACATGGTGTCGTTGATGCAAGCCCCGGAGCCCAGCAGCTGGGCTGCGATCGTGTGCATGCCTGGGAAAGAGACACGCCCCAATTAACGAGGGCTCAGCTTCTCCCACTTCATCAACCTCTTACTACAACAAACACCCTCTCAACTTTGCAAAGCCAGCAGTTCTCCACTGGATATTACGGGCTGAACCCAAACAGAAAGGCTGTCCTACAACAAATGATTAGCTCCAACCCTTCCACCTCCCTTCCTCTAGCGCCCACTGTCTGGCGTATGTCTGTCTGCAGCCTCTGGCACCACCTTACCAGTCCATAATGCCAGGCCCAGCACAGTTTGGTCTCGGGAATCCTTGAGGCTGAAGTCTGGAATAATTTGCAGGTTGTTGGTGGCATGAAGAGCATTAGCTAAATTTTTTAAAAGGAAAAGAACACTTGATTTCACCATCCCATGGATCACATTTAAAGTATTCAAGAGAATACCAGCTCAATCTCAAACTGACTGATCATTTCTATACAAAGAGAACTGATAAATCTTGTTGTGGGAAGTGGAAGCCAAGACATTTGATATTTTGGAGCAAAGTTTATGAGGAAAAATGAACGGTTTTAAAGGTTAAAATACTGAATCTTCACAAAAGGAAAACAGCGTCCACTATGGAAACACACATTAATTACTTGATTACTGAAAAGAGGATCAAAACAATGCCCTGGTGACATTTCCCTAACACGTAAGTCCTACCATCGTATACCTCCTGTGTGGGCTAAGAAAAAGGCACAGCCTACCTAACACCCCACTTCCTTCCATAAGCTCAGTGCTAAAAGATGCTGGCCTTAACAAGGATGCAGGAAAGAGTAAAACAAATTTCAAGGCAGGAAAGAGAAAAACTGGAAGATGACTTTCTGAGGGAAACGGGCCTCCCTCGTGGCAGGGGCTTCCCTCGGCCCCTCTTTCTGGCTCCTCTCTCATGGTTCACCTACCAGGGAGGCTCAGAGGTTGGTGAGAGGGCAGACCGGCTCGTGGAAGACCGGCGGCAGCAGAGTTTTCAGAGACAGTGCTCACGCCAAGGCAGAACTCTGCTTGACCTGCACTGAAGTGGCCTGGGACCACACCTCAAAACAACAGAGAAGTAGCCAGAGATTCTAAACCTTAACCCCGCGGGTGAAGTGGGCAGGCCCCATCCTGAAAATGTACACAGGGAAAAACAGTAGCCGGAGCCAGAATATATGCTTATCTGGTTTGACCGCAAAGGATTTTTTGGGTAAGAAAACTCACCAATGGAAGAAACAACAACTCTGTCATTAACTACTCAAAACCACTGTGCAAAGGTCACGGTGATGGGCAGTAATCCCTAAGTACCTACCTTTTTGCTCCAGGATGACAGACACCACATCTGGATGATTATAGGCAATCGCCATGTGCAGGGGTGTCTGCAGGCAGACGCTGCTGTCCGCTGAGCTGGGCAAGGACGCAGGCTCCTTTGGTGAAGGCAGGGCCTCCTCCGTCTGTAGGTTTGGGTTGGCTCCCTGCTGCAGAAGCTCTGCAGTGAGGTTGGCCAGGCCATGCCGACAGGCCGTGTGCAACGGGGTTTCTCCCTGAACAGAAACGAATAGTCCCAGTCAGAGCACTTCAGGCTAGGAGGCCCCTTCACAACGGGCCAAAGACAGCCTACGTGCTGCAACTCAGGTCCCCAGTGCCAGGCACAGCCCCTGGCTCATCCTGTCTCCAGCTCCATGAGGTCTGTCCCACTCCTCAGGTCTCCTCTCCTTCCCTTTCTCCTGTGCCATCATCCTTAGTTCCTCCAATGTCCTCCCAAGCACCCTCCAAACACCCTGGGTCCTCATCCTCTGCATTTCCACCCTTCACTTAGTTTTTAAAATTATGTTGCTAATTATAAAAATAATACATTATTATTATTATTATTATTATTAAACAACAGACGACCTCCAAGCGTCACTAAAATAAACACTGTAGAAATCAGAAAAGCCTCACATCCACAGCCCCAGAGGTAAGCGGTACTGTCAGTCGACCGTCATGGCTTTTTAATCCCCTCCAGCACACTGATGCCCTGATTCTTTCACCAGCTTGTATCAACCTCATCTTGAACTCTGATCAAGAAACACCTCTTTCCCCCACTTTTTAAAATTAAAAAAATTTTAATTGGTATTAGAGGTACCTGATTCAATATTCAAAAGGTGCAAGAGTGTACAGCGAAAAGAAGTTTCCCCCCATGCCCTCCCCCCCACCTACCCAATTATCCTCCCCTGAAGGAACCGTTATTACCAGTTTCATGTTTCTCTCCAGTGACGGAATATTCACACAAAGACATATACACACGTGTATATATGTGTGAATCCATATACGTGTACACACGTACACATGTACACACACACACACACACACACACACACACACACACACACACACACACACACACACACACACACACACACACACACCACTCTGCACCGGCTCCTACCGAAGCTACACATCCTCACTGTTTAGAGTCCAGCAACTTCACCGACAAGGCTTGCTGTGAAAAACGGCAAGATCTCACCTCCTTTTCCCTAAAAAAAATTCTCCTTCCCCAGAGGGAACCACTTTGAATTCTTTGAGCGGGTTTTGTAATTTCCTCATTTCTAGCTAACGTGTTTTTATTGCCGCCCGTTGACTTTCCAGGTGTGGGATTCCCTGTGGGTCCTGCCACTGTGATCTCACTGGATGATAAGGATTTGGCTCTTTCACTTCTTTCTCCCAGTGGACCCCCTTCCCACCCCACCCTCTCCCTACAGCCTCCTCCTCGGGGCTGTCTTCTGCTCCAGTCCTTCCCCCCACACAGCCTCCCTGGGTACGCTTATCGACACCCATGACTTCTACCAGGGAATACAAGCAGGGGACTCTCAAACCCGGATCTCCAGCCTTGTCTGTACATCCAATTTTCCCACTGCCTGCAGGATATCCCCACCTGAATGTTTAAAAAGGAGTTCAACAATCACAAAATGGAATTCACTCTCCCCACAGCAGTTCTTCCCCCTGGCCAGTCCCCTGCTTCTCTTCTTGGATCCAACACAACCGTCTTAACACCTCTCCAGCCCTGGCTTCTGAGAGCCACAGAGGTAGGTCCCATGGACTATCTTTCTGCAATTCCTCTGAAACCCATCCCGTTGGGTCCAAATCTGGTATCAGAGGTCAGGACAAGCCATTGCTTGTCTAGATGATTCCCACCTGGCTCCAGCCTGGATCTCAATGGTACATCCACCCCACCAGCTATCCCAGGAAGCTTTCTCAACCCGAAAATGATCATACTGCTTGTCTACTTCTGTGGATTTTCTCTTCCCACAGGATAAAGTCCAAAGACCTTAAACCAGCATTCCAGACCCGTCTCCAGTGTCATTCTCACTTGCTTTCAAGTCGAGTCTCCTCTGTGCCTCTACATCACCCAGTTTTGCTCTGAAGGGTATCAGAGAAGGAACAGTCGGTAGACAATGTGGGCTCAAGGGAGAATTTTTTTTAAAGTTGAGAGACAGTAGAGCATATCTGTATGCTATTAGAAATGAACAGTGGGCAACACTGATGATACAGGAGAGAGACAGACAGAAGCAGACACACATAATGGCAGGAGCAAAGCCAAGAAACCAGCCGCTGGTGCGTACAGGGCCATGCCATCATTCTAGCTGGAGAGCAGGCCGGGTGCAGGTTTAGGTGCAGACAGATTAGTAGATTTAATGGTGGGAAAAAATGGCGCTGCCCCCCCGCTGTGCTTCCACGACACATTGTCTCATACACCAAGCTTACTGTTTACTGCTTTGCCCAGCGCTGTTGAGAGAAAATGCAACTGTATGTTGTAGTGCCTGAGTCTTAATACTGGCTCCGTTATTTACGAGTCACTTAACCTCTCAGAACCTCAAGGTTCTTTACCCTGAAATGAGGGATTTACAGATGTTGATAATGTCTCTTCAACACATGCTGCTTCTAGATCCATTGTGAGAACTGAAAGGGATAATAACCTTAAAGCTCCTAGCACAAAGTAGCTGCAGAATAAATGTGATCTTAAAGATAAACACATCCTCCCTGTCTGAAAAGTATAAAGTAAAAAATAACTATCATTTAGTTTCTAATGTCCCAGATGTTATGCTAATAAGCACTTAAATTTATCATTTATTTTTATCTTAACCACACCTTATGAAATCAGTATTAATCCCACTTTACAGATGAGAACTGAAGCTCAGAAACATTAAGCAACTTGCCTAAGACCACATACAGCAGGATGGGAAATGGGAAACCTGGTAAGTCCAGAAATGTCCAACCCGAAAGGCCCCCCTTTAACACTGCACCATCTGCCTTAGCTTGAGATACAGACTAAATAAACATTCACATAGGAAAACTTTAGCAAATGCAAAATGTTACAAAAAATTAAGATGCTAATATGGTAGGTTTTTGTGTCCATGTTTGCTAATCTCTAGTAGACCATGAAGTCCACAGTGTATTGTTTAGGACCTGACATACCACAAATGCTTAAGAAGTGGTTGCTGAATGAATCGATCAACCAATATTTGAGGATAAAAGCATCTATTAGACTCTGGTTTTTTAACAATGTCCATGTATTTTTTTTTTTTTTTTTGGACAAAAATTGAAGAGAATCTATTCTGTTTTTTCCTACCCATCCACCACTGCCATTTCTTCCACAGACCAAAGCCACTTCACCTGGCTGTCCTGTCACACTTACCCACTTGTTTCTGTGGTTGACGTGGGCACCATTGGTTGCCAGGAAAAGAGCTGCTGCCTCATTTCCTGCTTCAGCTGCCCGCTGTAGTAAGCAATTTCCTAGGAGAAAATGGGTATATTCATTCTGCCATTTGCATAAAAATGAGGTCAAGTTCCACACTGCACCACACCCTGCCCTTCCCTACCACCTTTCACAACTTACAAGCCCACACCAGACGTACGTAGGTGACATTTAAGTCTACACAGGCACCCTGTGTGTGAACACAGAGACTCAAATGAGCCTGTGTGGGGAGAAAACACTTGGTCTGGAAGTCAGAAGACATTCATTCCTCCCTGGATTTCCCACTAGCCACCTCCTAGGACCAGGGGGAAGCTATGTCTCCTTACCAGGGTTGGTTAGAACATAATTTCTCAACAGCAGTGCTACTGACATTTTGGGCCAGATAATTCTTTGCTGTGAGGAGTCTGACCTGTACACAGTGCGATATTTAGCAGTATCCCTGGCTTCTGCCCAATAGATGCCAGTAACACTCTCAACCTTATTTTTTTTTTATTAATTAATTAATTTATTTTTGGCTGCGTTGGGTCTTTGTCGCTGCACACGGGCTTTCTCTAGTTGTGGCGAGCGGGGGCTACTCTTCGTTGCGGTGCACAGGCTTCTCATTGCGGTGGCTTCTCTTGTTGCGGAGCATGGGCTCTAGGCACGTGGGATTCAGTAGTTGCAACACTTGGGCTCAGTAGTTGTGGCACATGGGCTTAGTTGCTCTGCGGCATGTGGGATCTTCCCAGACCAGGGCTCGAACCTGTGTCCCCTGCATTGGCAAGTGGATTCTTAACCACTGCACCACGACCCTCAACCTTATTGTGACAATCAAGACTGTCTACATATGTTACCAAACGTCCCTTGGGGGGTGAGGCTTGGGAGGTCATCTCTGAGAACCTCTGGGGTAGATGACCATTTTGAAGACACTGTGAGCTGAAGTTCTAGCAGAAAATGCTCCTTAAATACTTTAGTTTTACTCCTATGGCCTTAAATATGTTTGTTCTTGGCTTAGAAATGTTTTACTTCGCACTATCACTCTTCTAAATAAAAATCTTAGAAAGAAAAAAACAATAGGAAAAACTCTCTTTGACATAAACCACAGCAAGATCTTTTTTGACCCACCTCCTAGAGTAATGAAAATAAAAACAAAAATAAACAAATGGGACCTAATGAAACTTAAAAGCTTTTGCACAGCAAAGGAAACCATAAACCAGACGAAAATACAACCCTCAGAATGGGAGAAAATATTTGCAAACGAAGCAACGGACAAAGGATTAATCTCCGAAATATACAAGCAGCTCATGGAGCTCAATATCAAAAAAACAAACAACCCAATTAAAATGAGCAGAAGACCTAAATAGACATTTCACCAAAGAAGACATACAGATGGCCAAGAGGCACATGAAAAGATGCTCAACATCACTAATTATTAGAGAAATGCAAATCAAAACTACAATGAGGTATCACCTCACACCTAACAGAATGGCCATCATCAAAAAATCTACAAACAATAAATGCTGGAGAGGGTGTGGAGAAAAGGGAACACTTTTGCACTGTTGGTGGGAATGTAAACTGACAGCCACTGTGGAGAACAGTATGGAGGTTCCTTAAAAAACTAAAAATAGAACTACCATATAACCCAGCAATCCCACTACTGGGCATATACCCTGAGAAAAACCATAATTCAAAAGGACACATGTATCCCACTGTTCATTGCAGCACTATTTACAATAGCCAGGACATGGAAACAACCTAAATGTCCAACAACAGATGAATGGATAAAGAAGATGTGGTACATATATACAATGGAATATTACTTGGCCATAAAAAGGAATGAAATTGGGTCATTTGTAGAGATGTGGATGGACCTAGAGTCTGTCATACAGACTGAAGTAAGCCAGAAAGAGAAAAACAAACATTGTATATTAACACACATATGTGGGATCTAGCAAAATGGTACAGATGAACCTATCTGCAGGGCAGGAATAGAGACATAGACGTAGAGAACGGACATGTGGACACAAAGTGGGACGGGGAGGGTGGGACAAATTGGGAGATTAGGATTGACACGTATACACTACGATGCATAAAACAGATAGCTAGCGGGAACATGCTATAAAGCACAGGAAGCTCCGCTCGGTGCTCTGTGACGACCTAGATGGGTGGGGTGGGGATGGGGGTGGGAGGGAGGTCCCAGAGGGAGGAGATATAGGTATACATAGAGCTGATTCACTTCACTGTACAGCAGAAACTAACACAACACTGTAAAGCAATTATACTCAATTACAAAAAAAATTTTTTTTTCTTCTTTTCCTCTTGAAATGGTTTTAGTCCCAGAACAGTATTTTCTCTATTAAAATCCATTTCCTTTTTGGATAAACACAAGTCTCACGTTCTACAGCTATGCTATTTGAAAACTCAAAATAAATTAAATACCAGGACTAAAACCAAGGAAAAGCAACGGGACAAAGTACTGCTTTGTTTCCATGCCATTTTTATCTTTTCCCTCAGAGAAAGTGATTCCACGCCTAGTTAAGAGTCTTTCTAATTGAGAGACTCCTAATAAGAGTCCCATTTTCACTTCTGTAGTCATGCCAGTGTACACAATAACTAAATCATATACCTCCCTACAGAACAAAGATAACCTGCTACTGCTAAAACATTACTGATATGTCTATGAAAACTCAAAGTATATAATGTAAAATTGACAGAACTAGCAAGAAAAATGGACAAATCCATAATCGCAGTGACCATTTCTAATATACCTCCCAGAAACTGACAGATCAAGGAGTCCAAAAGTTAGTAAGCTAATGAGTAAGATCTGAACAGCACAATGAACAAGCTTGATTTAATGGACGTAAACAGAGAATGCTACATGCATCCTACAATTAAAGAATGCAATTCTTTTCAAGTACATGTCAGACTTTCATAAAAACTGTATCTCTAAGAGTCTAACATTCAAGTCCGAAACACCAAAGAACCTATCTCTTATATGTCACACTCTTCTATAATGCAGTTAAATCAGAAATCAGTAGAAGTATGGTCAATAACCAACATACATTTATAAATTAAAAGCAATTTAGTAACTATCTCATTTCCAGAGGATCTTTAGTCTAAAACACAGTTCTGCCTGTACTCCCTATCCTGTAGTACTGCTGCCTTTAGCTTTTATGTCACCCAAAGGGTGATTTCATTTGACCTTTATTTAAAGTTAATTATTAACTTCTTTTAGGGGAAGGGATATTTAATATCTATCTTTTTTTTTTTTTTTTTTTTTGGCCAATTCCCCTCATTAGTGGCACTTACCCATCCTTTATACACTGCTAGCACTCAATACTGAACCATATGGAATCCCGCTCCTTAAAATATCCCCATGTTTTATTTAGTCAGATCAAGGACATATTCACATTAAAAGTGGTTCTCAAAGTGTGGTCTTTGGATTCGTAGGGGTTCCTCAGAGTCTTTCAGGGGGTCCAGGAGGTCAAAACTGTTTTCATAATAATAATACTTGATGTTATCTGCTTTTTCCCACTGTGCTGACATTTGCACTGATGGCACAAAAGCAATGGTGGATCAAACTGGGGAGCCTTAACACAAATCAAGGCAGGGGCCCCAAAATGTACTAGTGGTAGTCACTGTACTCCTCACGGCGATGCACTCGGTCCAAAAAATAACCAGTTTCACTGACGGTGGCCCTTGATAAAGCAGTAGAAATTACTAACTTTAATAAACCTCAACATTGAGTACATGTCTTTAAAATTCTGTGTGACAAAATAAGAAGTACGCATAAAGTAAATAAAGTATGTTACATCTGTTGTGTAGCAAATTACACAAGTTGTCTCAAAGGAAAGCACTTGTGCCATTGTTACACTGCAAGCTGAACTAACAGTTTTTTCATGGAACACCATTTTTACTTGAAAGAATGACTGATTAACAACACCATTTTTACTTGAAAGAATGACTGATTAACAAACTATGGTTATTCAAACCTGACTATTTGACAGACAATTTCTTAAAAAGTAAGCCTGTCTCTGTAAGAAAAACAACTGGCAATATTTCCACCAAATGATAAAATTTGATCTTGCAGGTGAAATATTAGAATTTTGGAAAACTTTTGTCTGCAACTGTAAGTTTAACAGCTTCTCAATACTGAAAGACTTTTCCAATGAGATCAGTGGTGATATTAATAAATGTGATTCTAAAATAAATGAACATTTTGAAGATCTGCATAACTCAGTGAAACAAGATTTTCCAAATGACTAAGGCATGATGTTACAAAATCACACATGAAGAAATCCATTCAAAGCACACACAGACCATGGATTTTATATAACAGAGTACAAAAAGTTCATTGATATAGTTTCAGATTCCATATTGCAACTAACCTTAAAAAAATTATCCCTTGATAAATTCTGCTCGCTGTAGTATCAAAGAAATATATCCACAATTATCTGAAAAGGCTCTGAAAATATGCCTCGTTTTCCAACTACATCAGTGTGTGAGGGTATTTACTTTAACCAAAACAACGTATCTCAAAAGATTGAATACAGATGCAGATACTAGAAACCAGTCACTCTTCCAACTAAATTTTGTTCTGAAAGTTATTCTTCATAAAAAATGTTATATGTCAACATAAAATGGTTTGTTGTTATTATTAATTAATACATCTTTTTAAAATTTCTCAGTTTTAATTTCTAATATGGTAAATACCAAAGATATCCACTAAAACAAAAGCTCTTTGGGATATAATTTTTAAGAGGGTGAAAAGAGTTCTGAGTCCAGAAAGACTGAAATTCACTGCATTAAATAAATAGAAGTGTTTCAGCTTAACGGACTTATCGAGTCTGGCTAGATTTTTGGAAGCACAAGATCGGGCTTTTTACTATGGTTAAAATTACGTACAAAATAATTCTCATAATAGCATGCCGTTCAGTTTTTAAATTCTTGGTAAAAACACTGACACAATATTTCATGGGGTCTCCAGACTTGAGCATCAGCTCTTAGGGGTCTGTGTTTTACCTGTTACTGTATCAGGTGCATTGGTGTTGCTGCCACGCTGAATGAGTCTGGCTGCAAAGCTATTTTCATCAAATGAAGTCCCATTTACCACAGGGGGGTCTTCAAAGGGATTTACGGACTGGTCGGAAGACACAGTGATGTACTGCACGGCAAGCCACAGAGCTGTGCTGCCCTCACGGTCTTTCAGCTCTAAATCTAATCTGGAATGAGGAAGCAATGTGAATAGCAAGTATAATCGTCTTCTGACACTCTGTATTGTCAACAGCCTCATTCTTTATCTTTGTACTTTATGAATGACAATTTTTTATTTTACTTTTACTTACTAAAATGGATAATGCTAAAAGACATTTTAAGAGAATTATTTTTCACTCACAATCCCACCCTCACAACTGCTTTTGCATTTCTCCATGTCTCCCTACGTACTGTTTACACTGCAGCAACTGGTTGAACACGTATTCATTCCTGGCCATGATGGACAAGTGTAAGGGAGACCTACAGGACGAAGAAGAAGAAGAGGTGTCAATTCAGGACGGGCCCAGTTCAGGACCACTCACAGCAGGAGGCAACTAGAATCCACAAGAAATTCCCCATTTCTGCCAGAGTTTCTTTTTCTATCCTGACAAACAGTCTTCCAAAACCATGACCAAGTATCAAAGGATGAAAATGGATCTGATTATATGTTACAATTTATTCACTAGCCAAAAGAACAAGAATCAATAAAAGGAAGAGATATAAAATACTCTTCAATTAAATACTGACCCTCATTGAATGTATATGTAGTCACGTTTTTAAAACAAATAAAACGGTAGTTTCTGCCATAGGTATGCCTACTTTCCCCTACCTATCCTCCACAATTCTGAAAAGAAATTTTTTTCTTCCCATAATTCTCTGTTATACTCAAACACACTATGAGTGGCAACGGTAGGAATTGATTAACCACTCTTCACTGCTTTTATTTAGCCCTCATGTGCCCTGAGGAAGACGGCCACCACAGAGCACAGGGACTCCCAGGCTGGTATCTACCTCAGAGGTACAGAATGCCAGAATTTATTACACTTGGGGGAAAAAAACTAAGGAATCACCAGAAGAAAAAAAAGAATGCAATTATTTTGGGAAATAAGGTAATTATGACATTATACTGAGTTCATGGAGATCCGCCTTATTTAAGTATCTTACCCATCACACAAATCTAGTTTCCTATTCTGACGACCTCACAGCTATTTTTTGAGAGGGTTTTTTAAAGGTACAAAATACTGAGCTGCTATGATAAGAAGTGGGTCCCCCTAGTGTTGGTGATTCAGGTGGCTTAACTCCCTTCAATGCCTCACACACTGCTGTCCCAGAGATAAGCAGCCCATTCTCAGATTCTAAACCACAAGGAATCCTCAACCAAATATTTCTGGGAAGGGGCAAAAGGAACACGACAACTACTGTCAGTACGCTGTGGAAGAAGATGGCAAGCTGTGAGGACAGAGCTGTCTAAAGCGGAGGTATTTACGAGAAGGTGGAAATGGAGTTTTGTGGAGATGGCAGAAACTGCTTCAAGATCCAAGGACCTCAGTCACCCAGGATGGAAATGGTTTCCCCAAGTGCCTCTGGCCTTAGTCGTCTCTCTCATTTACAAAACGAATCGATGTTTGTAACTTCCATAGAATTCAGAGCGAATAATGCTGAACTAAAAAACATGAGGTCCCCACCTGCCAGTTATGTGCCACCGCAAAATAACACTCCGGGAACTGTGCTCAGAGCAGGTGATCTGCTCCCCGACTTACCTGCCCTTGCTGTCCTGCATGTTGGGGTTGGCGCCAGCCTGCAGGAGGGCCTCTGCAATCTGTGCCATCTCGGACATCACATCTGCTGAGTGTTTTTTTGAACTGTACGATGCTACAAGGTGCAACGGTGTCTCCTGGGCACCCAACGTAGCAGCATTGACAAGGGCCCCGTTCTTAATGAGGAAAGTGGCAGCAAAGAGATCTCCTTGAAAAGAAACAATAGAAGAAATGGTCACACATGACAACACCCAGGGCAAGCTTTTCTGACCAATGCTTCCTCAAAAAGGTACCAGTCAGTAACTGTAGACAAAGAAGATCTCATCATTGAGATCACGGACTTACATACTCAAATTCAACTGATTACCTGTTGTCATCTGTCCTGACCCCTCGCTTCAATATCACTTCACAATTTTAAGTATACCAGGCTTCTATCCTTCGAAGGTCATTAACTCTCATAAAGGGTTCCGAGATTCCTCCACAACACAATTTATCTCCCTCTCTCATTCTTGACCACAGTCTGTACCTAAGCAATACTTACCTCTAACCTGCTATACGTGCAGTGGCTCTTACACAGGCACTTATGAGAAGTTTTCCTTTATATCTTGCAATATCGTTTCATCTTCTTCAACTATACTTTTGCTGTCTGAATATCGAGAACGGGGCTTAGGATTTCAGGAGTGGCAAAGCTCTCAAGTCTGTTAGCTGTATTCCTGTATTATTCATCTGAATGATATGAGTTTCATCTAGTCTTCAGTAGACATGGAATTTCAAAATCAACTGGTTTTCAATATTTCCCATCTGCTCTATTCTTTCTTCCAAGGGACCATCTTGCTGGAGAGTGTGAGCTCTGGCACTGAGGTGGCTAGGCCACCACAGGCCCCTCATATTCTGATTGGTCCATGTCTGATTTATTTTTGTATCTACCACTGTCTTATACAAAACAGGCACCAGGGACATGTTTGGGAAGAAAATGGATTGACTGGTTGAAGTTATAAGGTTCCACTTTAACAGACTGGCTCTAATTCCAATCAATTATGATTTTGGGTAACTTAAAAGAGTTCTCTAACCAGACCCTTCTGAAATCTTTTCATTCTTCTGTCCCTGATTTTTTTCTTGGGGGGTAGGGGAAGATAAAATCTTTACCAGCATCGTGTGCAAAGGACCAAAGCTTAGATTTCTTTACAGAAAGATGTCGGTAGAGCTCCGAAAGCAGCAGGTAACATGCATATCAGGGATTAGCCTGGATCAGACCTTTGCTGTCCATATGTACACAGACATACTAGGGTTCTCAGTAGGGCCCTAATGTGTAATATGAACAAACCCCACAGAGATTCAGTCTAGGAGAGAATATGTAAAAACAATACATTAGCAATAGAATAAAATATCCTAGAGAAAGCCACTTACATTCTGGAAGTGGAAAGAAAATTTAGAATTATGAGGACAGAGAGCCTTAAAATGACAAATCTGATAAATAACGTACTGGGGGACAGGTGAAATGTGGTTTCATTATCTTTAAGCTTGGCATATATTCCAAACTAAGTAGTAAACAGATAGTAAAGCTAAAATATGTCAATGAAAAGCTTGTAATACACTATACACACAGAAGATAAACTGGGCAATAGTGCACACAGAAATAAGGGTACAGATCAATGGCTGGATTCAGATGGATGGCATAATAAAAAAACTTTTTATATCTTAAGCCCTCTTAAAAAGAATCATAGCTTTTAGATTAGATTTACTTTATTCATAAGCGCCGAAGTTTTTTTTTTTTTAACTTACACATATATACATACATACAATATACGCACCCTACACAAGAAGTTATTTAGGAATTATTGGCAACTGAAAATTGATGATGTTTTACATTAACAGAAAGTCAGCCCATGGATCTACAACCTAGAGGAAATAGACAACTGACATCAAAAAAGCAGAACCAAGGGAGGGAATAGAAAATGCCAAAAACACCATTTATAAAGTTTCTGTCAATAAGAAAACTTCTAATACATTTTAGAACGACTTCCATCAAAAACCGTTAAAACAAAAACTGTTTGGTGCTTAACAGTTCCAATTACTTCATCACTTCACTCCCTGAAGTTGCCAAGTAAATGTATAATGACTTGTCCACATAAAAATATTCCTAACAATGTAGTTAATGTTTAAAAAAAATCCACACACAATTTTTCTTTCAACAAAGCTCCCTGACCGAAGTTTCATTCAGGGACCAGGCAGTAACTTTCATTATTTAATTAACAAAAGCTGTATCTCATGCTGCTCCAGTTGGTGGCATCATCTGCAAACCTCCTACAAACAATTAGATAGGAGCATGCTGCTGAAGAGACCCACTGATTGATGTTGATCATCAAGGAAAATAAGCACTAGAAGATTGTTTTAAAAAGCAAGGATTCATCTTCTTGCCCAGATCCAGCTAATCAGAGGAGATGGCGTCCCTCTGGTCACATGTATATCTCCTGTGGACTCATTCACAGATGCACTCTCGAAACAAACTGATGGGTACACTTGGTTATTAGGATGATTAGTGACTCTTCTGGTTAGAGATTCTAATGTGTGTCCACAACCAGACCTAAACCTCATATACTAAGGATCTTCACTCATATTACAATGAACTTAAAGTAAGGTTAACAGTTAAATTTTAGGTATATTACTCAATTTAATCATTTGGGCAGGTCAACAGACTGACAGCTCAAGGTGAAGAAGGAAAGGTGAAAAAAATTCCTACAGAAATTGAAGCTGGTCATGGCACTGCAACACAGGGGCAAGGTAAGAGCTGCAGGCTGACCCTACCACATGGTAGTCACTGGGCTACGTGTGCTACTAACCTGTCTCTCAGTCTCCCAACAACCAGTAAAGCAGAAATGATTCCCACCTTACAGGTGAGGAAAAGGAGACTCAAGAATGGTTAAGTGACTTGTCCAAGGCCACAGAGTAAGTGGATGAGCCAGGATTCCCATCTTGGTACATCCAGGCTCCAATGCCAATACTCCGTGCTCCACACCAGGCCACACTGCCACGTTCAACAATCAAGTTTACCATGCCCACACTGCAGGCCACATGCTTGCAAGCAACTAATAAATTCAGAGCAGAAGATTAAATCATCTGCGAATAAGCACCAAAAATGCACCACCAATTCTTGGCAATTCTTGTAACTAAGCAATCATCAAAATATTTAATAACTCATCAAAGATGTTTTTTCATCATACATAAGAATTTAAGTCCTTAAGAGGAAAGAGACATAATTCTGAGATTGTTTTTTTAGTAACAAGTTTACTTGTTTCCAAAATAAACATTTCAGACACTAAACAGTATGGGAAAGAATAGTTCCTGATGTGGTGGAAACTTTCCCCACTGAACACACACCCAGTGCTCAGCATCCAATGGCATTGCACAGCGTGGAGTGGTGCTTGGGAAAAATGCATCTGCTCTTGACACTGACATACTCTAAGGATTTCCTTCCCCATGGTGAACAAAATTTTCCTCTCCATCAGCCAGCATGCTTAACACTCTAACACGTGACCTAGAGGGATATTTATATTAAAACCTATGCCCAAAAAGGGCAAAGCCACAGCTGCAACAGGACCTTACTTGAAGTAACTACATTCCACCAACTAGGAGCAACTTGTGAATGGTAAAAGTGTAGCAGAGATAATAACGGTATAATAATGCACAACTGGAAGGTTAAACATACATGATTAAGGTATGGGGAAACCATTACACATACTCTGTTTTTGATGTCCACATGTAAACAAAAAAGTGGCCACAGCCAAGTACTTCAATCAAGTCATCTATCCCTCTACAAAATGAAGGCTTTGAGACATTTGAAAGGTTTCATTCCATACTGGAACTCTACCCCTATATAGCTTCTCACTCTGTCAAAAAAATGACTACTGCAAAGTAGAGTCAGGCAGGATCCATTTGGGACTTAAGAATTACTAAGGCCATGGGAAAACAAAAGACTAGTACTTGTTTCCCTTTAATTCAATAAGGTGAAAATGCTTTGATCGTAATTCTATCACTTACATAGCTTCCCACTACTAATGACAATGTACTCAAACACAGCTACAATTTCAAATAACTTCCCAAGAACAAAATGAAACTTCATCACTTTGTCATGATCTATGACAAGTCTACGCTGTAAAAGTGAAAACTCTGAATCCAAGAATATGTTTAAGTATTCGTGTTCTTGATACTTTCCCTCTCTTACAGCAACTGATACAAGTAAAGTCTTCCTAGCACAATTTCTGGAGAAAGTGATGTACTGAATAAGCAAATAACACATCAATTGCTTACAAGTAAAAGGTACTTTTTCTATAAGTACCACCATCTTTCTAGCCTTCTTCTGGGGGTCCTGCTGACATTCTGAAGAGCCTAACCAACAAGGCATAAGGCAATAGCTCTTCCATCTCTCTTCTGACCCACTGATCACAAATTCTAAATCATGTAGCCTGCAAGTACAGACTCAAGAAGCCTTTGAGAATCTGTGGAACAGGGTCAGTCTTCAAAAGTTACCTGGATAAAAGTAAAATTGCCCACCGCGAAAAATATAAAATACGCTTCTTCCTACCTCTTTGGATGCCTTTATGTAACAAGCTCCAGCCATTCTTGCCCACCATGTCCACGTCAGCTTTGTGACTAACCAGAGTGGTGGCGATACTCTCTAGTCGTCGTGAAAGGGCTAGATCTAAAGCAAGATCTCCGTTATGATCCAACTCATTCAGCTTCCCAGGGAGCTGCGCAGAGAAATTTGTAAATCAGCACCCATCCAGTAGAGAATACAACTGAATCTCTCACACCTTGACTCTTAAAAATCATCTCACACAAATGTCAAATTTTAGTCCTATAACTTACTATAGCTTACTCTCCAAATTCAACTGAATTCACAAACTTCTCTCAGGCCTCCTCAGGGCTCACGCCTTTCAGGCAGCCCAGGACTAACAGGGATCAGAGAGCAGGTGCAAACACCATGGAAGACAGTACAAGGGGGAAATGCAGACAATGCTGTAGGAACACAAGTGTCAGGACAGAGGTTCAGAGAGCCTGATGGGAAACAGCTCACATTTTCACAAAAGACTGTGGCTTAACTATCTAATTCCTCCTAGCAGTTTAATGCCTCCCCCACACCCTGGACACCCAGGATAAAACACACGACACAGCCATCTGTCAAGAGCAGCTACATTTCTTCTAAGGCGGTGCGGTAGCAGAAGAACAGCCCCCAAAGATGTCCACGTCCTAATCCCCCGAACCTGTGACTATGTCACCTCACACAATGAAAGGCACTTGGTAGATGTGATTATGGTTAAGGACCCTGAGATGGGGAGAGTGTCCCTGGACTATCCAGGAGGGCCCAATCTATCTAATCCCATGAGTCCTTAAAAGTGAAAGAGGGAAGCAGAAGAGTAGGTCAGACAGTTGTGACACGAGAAAGACTTGATTTGCCACTATTGGCTTTGAAGACAGAGGAAGGGGGCCACGGGCTAAGGAAATGTGGTGGCCTCTAGAAGCTGAGAATGGCCCTGACTCAGCTGACAGCCAGAAGAAAATGGGGATGTTGGTCCTATAATCACAAGGAACTGAATTCTGCCAACAACCCAAACAAGCAGGCTTCCCTAGAGCCTCCGGAAAGGAACACAGCCTGCCAACACTCTGACTTCTAGATGGGTGATGCCTGTACTGGACTTCCAAGCTACAAAACTATAAGATAATAAATTTGTGTTGTTTTAAGCCACTAGGTTTGTGGTAATTTCTTACAGTAGCAAAAGAGAAACTAAGGCAGATTTTGGTACCTGGAAGTTAAGTACTGCTGTAACAACTATCTAAAAATGTGGACGTGTCTTTGGAAGTGGGCAATGGGCAGAGGCTGGAAGAATACTGAGAAGCATGAGAGGAAAAGCTCAGACTGCCTCGAACAAACTACTAGTAGAAATATGCACATTAAAGACTGTGCCAGCAATGGCTCAGAGAAAGTGAGGAGCGTTGTAGAGAAGAACAAGAGAAGTATAGTTTGGGGAAAAGGTATAGTACCTGTGAATCCATTTCAATTAGATAAAGGAAGACCACATCTTCTCTCTCCACTTTGATAGCTTTATGTAATGGGTACTCAGTCTTGGATTTGATCATTTTGTATAACAACTGAGCACTCATGCTGCTGAAGTCCTCCTTTCGTAAGTCATCCTAAGGATTAAAAAGACAGTGAAAAGCAGAACAGATTCAACATATCAACAATAACGGCAACTGACATTTCTTAAGAAGCCCTTGGAATGTGTCTGGCCCTATTTTAAAGGGCTTAACATTTCCCAACTCACTTAATCCTCACGAAAACCCTATGAGGTAGGTACTATTATTATCCCCATTCACCGATGAAGAAAGTAAAGCATAAAGAGGCTAATTAATGTGCCCAGCTCGCACACTGAGTGAACGGCCAAGCCGGGATCTGGAGCCCAGAGGCCCACCTGCCGAGCGAGGACCCCTCACCACAGCACTGCCCTGCCTCTGGGCGAGACGGCACAGCCCGGGCAACGCGGACACTCCACAGGGACGGAGTCACAAGGAGCCCTGCCTGCGAGAAGAGTCCTGCCCCTCAACCCCACAAGGGTGACAGCTACAGAATTAATCAGAACTTCCACAAACAATTCAGTCCACTGAGTCACCACCGCTCTCTACTGCTGCAGATCTCTAAGTTTCTACCTGCTTTAGCAGAAAGGTTACCGTTCCTGTTTCAATTGTTTAAAATCCGGTTCTTTAAGACACTTTTTCTCATAATGCTGTGGAGTACCGAACAATTTGCAGAAACTAGGTTATAAACATAGCCCTAGCCATGATTTTCTGAAAAATGCAAAACAGACAAAGAAGTGCAAAACCTGTCTTTATGATGAAAGCTACCTAAGAAGGGCATATGTACATTTAACAACGCCTTCCACACGACGAGAAGGCAGGGAAAGCCCGGAAGGGGTGCCGCCGAGCTCGGCAGGCCTGCTGCCCCTACAGCAGCACCCGCTGCCGGGGCTCAGCCGCCACTCCTGCAGATGGAGGGTAAAGGGGGCCTGCGTCCCTCCGCTCCAAGCCTGCTTCTTGACCTGAGCTATCTTCTGCTCCTATACTCCGAAATCAGAACTATGAGACTTTCAGAGCCCAAAAGAATCTCACAGATCATCTAATGCGACTACTTAGCCTTCAATTTTGTTATAAAAGGAAATGAGGGGCCAGAGAGGTATCTTTCTGTGGAACCAGGTCCCAAGCCCCAGTCTTCTGACTTCCAGTGAAGGTGCTTTTCCACACCTCTCAGTCTCACACTCACCCAATGACTTGCAATAATTTCTGCACAGTAGTTCATCAGCGTGCTGGCATTCAGTTCCTCCGCAGTCTGATAGAAGCGGATACAGTTCCTGACGTTCACCAGGGACATCACACCCTTCTCACATCTACGAGACAATTTTAATGATCAACAGTATTATTAGGACCAATTTATTCACAAACAAACCAAAGCAATAATCTGGGTACTGCCTGGCCATGTCCAATAGCACTAAAGTGTAAGTAAGGTTTAAGCAAAGCAGCTACGAATGAATTGCAGCTGAGTTACTATATTTTACAAGTACTAGAAGCTCATTATTATATTGCTCATTCTGGTCAGAACCAAAATAATCTGTAAATAAATATGTTAAGCATAACCCCCCAACTGCCTTGAAAGTAATCACGTGAAACTCGGTAATCATACCACACAGGCAATTGTAATATCAAACACGCAATGCATCAAATTCAGTCCTTTGGTATTTAACTGTAGGGGACATGTTTGCAGTTCCCACTAGCACAACTCTATCATGCAACCAGTGTGGCTTAGAAATCACTTCAAATATGAGGCTCTATGCCTCAATAAATGAACACCTCCTTAAAGGTCTTCCCCAAACGGTGATCTATATGGTATGTGAATTGTAACTCAATAAAGCTGATTTTAGAAAGCCCACTTTAAAAAATCTATCATGTATAGAAACAACTGAGTTAAGAGTCAAACTATAGTATACCAGACAGAGAAGAACTGGCTACAACGGATGTCCCATAGAGCCTGGTAACAACATGACAACAACAACAGCAACAATAACAAGACTCTCACAATCACTAAGAGAGCCCCAACTACGTCAGGGAAGAGAGGGCTGCACGCAGGCCTCTGGTAGCACAAAGCAGGCACACGCATGTCCTAGCCTAGAAGATGTAGCACTGGGAAGGCCCACACTTCCACTGCCCCAGAATTCCTGGAAACCTTGGTGGGCCTCCACAGCACAGGGCCCGGGGGAAGGAGGCAGGTGACACGGCCCTCCCATCTCCTTTGCCTGAACATCTCCCTACAAATCAGGTTCACCTCCAAGGGCAGTCGAGAGGCCTAAAGTGGCGTCAGGTATTCCCCGACACCCCACCGCTGCTTCTGTCCCCAGCTCCCACAAAAACCATGTTCTGATCACAAGGGCAGCACACAGTGCTGAACGCAAAGTGAACCGTGAGGTAAGAAAGACCTGAGTTGAGGCCCACGGAATTTGAGGGGCCAAACTACACGAGCTCCCTGTGACCCCACCTTCTCCCCTGTGAGACATTACTCTATCTCAGAGGTTCAGGGGATCTCTGTGTGTTTTCCAAGATAAAGGAAAACTATGTAAGCCTTGCACAGTCTGAGGTACATAGGAGGTATGTTTGCTTGCAAGCTGAGGTCCTTCTCAAGGAAGCTGCATAATTTAATAACTAATACGAATGGGTTTCAGTACTACTATAAATAAGAATAACTGATTGGCGAGCGGATAACTCCCAATTCTAACAGGTGAGGTTTGGATACCAAGTGGAGAGTGGGAGATGGGGGAGGAAAGCAGGAAAGTCATGAGAAAGACCTGGGAAGAAGGGGGAACAAACTTTCTAAACCTCACAAATGAGACCTTAGGGTAGGAGCAAGAATAATCGTGGAGTCATTTCTCCATCTGGCAGTAAATGCAGGCACCCATTTTATTCCAAGACCTGTGCTTAAGTGCTTTGTTTTTAAGCTACACAGCTTGGTGTGAAGAAGCATTTCCCCCAGGGCACTTTTAAATCAAATTGTCACAATATCTAAATAAGTTACTATAATAATGAATAACAATGTTCTATTTCTGAGCCTCTGCTGTCTGTACCACTAGTTTCCCCAAACTATTAGCAGACTGACAGCAATGTTTGAAGTCATTCTGACCCAGGCTATGAAATCAGAGCATTCCAGGAGAAAAGTCCTCTTTTCAGGTATGTGAAACTTTTACCACTTTTACAATGACAAATATCCTAATATCCTAAAACATGGTGTGATCTCAGGGAGTACTGACTTTACAAAGCATTTTTACAGACAAATGCTGAGAGTCTGAAAATTCCATTCCCCTCCTTACTACTGCCAAAATACACTGCATCAAGATACTCAACTATGTTTCATGAAGACAGATGTTTTGTTACAACTGGCAGACACTTCATTTTCACTAAATTCTAGGATCCCCAGAGTGCCATTCACTATTTGGATAGCCTATAAATAGTAACTGACATGATTTACACAACTGAAGAACATGTAATTATACCTAAAAACTCAGATTCTCAGTTCGTATCTTCTCTTTGAAAAGTAGCAACGCAGACTAACTTTCCTCTAAAGGGATTTTGTTGCTGTTAATACACGTTTTTAATTTTAGAGTACAAAAAGGACACAGATGCACAAAAACGATAAACCTAATTTTTAAAGTACAAAGTCAAGCATATACTCAAGCGTCCCACAAACTCCTGTCTAGTTTTTATCAATCCCGTGTGTGAATATAAGGCAGAAAAATTACTGAAAGAATGAACAACAAAAAGTTAACAGTGGTTGAATTACAGACGATTTCCTTTTTTTTTATATCATTCTATACTTTCTAAATACCATACGCTGAACATGTAGTTAATAATCAGGAAAAATTATATAAACTGTCAGTTGTTAGCATACACTATTAATTCTCTCCTTTTTTAAGAGTATTTTCCTGATAATGCTTATGCCTAAAACTTCCTTTTCATCAAACTGGTGATAGCATTCCCAAACCACCAAGATCCCTACATTACAAAAATGAGCAACACGGGCTTCACATTCAACTGCACACATTTGTGTTGGGGCCCTTTCACTTACTATTTCAAATGTGTAATTTCTCCTGCAGGCAGCAGTGGGCGCTCTGTGACCTTTCAAAAGCCAACAATTGAACCCGCTACTGGGTCTCTTCCATCCCAGCCCTTAACAAAGCCATGACAGATAAACTTAATGCCCACATCCAACAATACAACATTGAGCATCTGGTAATGTTGACAGTTATGAAGCCTAATCAGTCAATAAACAACAAACATTCTAATTAAAGAATCCATTACACAGATTACAATTATCTAAACTACTCCAAACTGCAGGGCACTTTTATCAAAGCAATTTAATTTACAAGCAAGTTTGACAAGGTCAATGGGAAAAAGCTCAGGAAATCTGGGGGGGAAAAAGTAGATATAAATCACACTCAATCTAATTAAAATCATTCTCATTTCACTCTCAGATGATTCAAAAACTCACCCAAAGAAAGGCCCTGACAGTAAAGTTATCTTTGCTAACCTAATACTATATGTACCTACAAACCTTAGACCTGCTTGTTTGGTTTTTTTTTTACTTATTGTATTTAGGTATTAAAATGCACTCAAGCCCACATCAATCACAGATAGTCAGGAGTAACCTGTGTACTTGACTCATGTGGGGCACAGTGGGCCATCTCAGGGGAAACATCAGCCTCATAATGAAAACAGAACAAGCAGCTCTAGTAGCAAGGTCTCTCTTGACTCACTGAGGGCAACACAACAAGTGGAATGCCTCTTGATAGCTGAAACTACCTCTCCACCCACCCAGGAAAAAAGCCATTCCTTCACGCACGCAGAATACAAAAGATTACTAAGTGACATAAAAAGACGCTCCATCTACCAAGCTGACTACCAAGGGCCACATCTCCAACAAAAACTCAAGGGCATTTTGCTTGATATCGTCTGGTGAACGTTTTGTTTTCTGTTGTTATAAAGGCCAACTCGGGAGGGCAACAGAGAAAATGCAATATAAAAAACATAGGAGGCTATCTCCTTGGAACCTAAAAAGCAGTTAACAAATGAAGTGAGACCTCAGAAACACTATGAAACTTACTGAAGCAGATTCTCAAGTACTAATTTAGTCATTAATGTGTTTCTAACAAGAGAATACGACCAAGAACTCCTTCTAAGTAGATATATCAGAAAGTAGAACAAAATGTCAAAGGAAATGGTATAGGAGGGAAAGTTGAGGCGTTGGACATTGGATTATATTATTTCACATTCAGTTCATCAGTTCACACAGCTATGTAATCTCAGGTAATAAACCAGTGAAAGAAAAGAGAATACCTAAAAGCCTTGGCAAAATTTAGCTTACAAGATAACACGAAGCAAGGGAGATAAAATTCTCTCCCCACTATTGCGTTTAAAAGAACACCTTGCAAAAGTTATTTACATTAGCAGAAGCAGCTGTTTTCCCAGAGCTTGGCATAATTAAAGCTCAGCCACCACCATCTGAGGTGCTTGAATATATCTGCTGTGACTTGCCTCTCCCTAAGGAGCTGTAGCTGAAACCGATTAGCTAGTTTCATCAGCTCGGTCAGGAACACATCATCTTCTCTGAACTCCAACTCATCCGTATAGATCCAGCGAAGCATTGTCATGGTAACCTCAGGGTTAGCATCTGGTTAAAGAAAGAAAGTAGAAAAACTCTGAAAACAAAGCACAGATGACATACTCAGGCCTTCCTGAGGACCCCTAAAAGTTGAGGATAATAAACTAAATTCTGGTAGACCCCACTCAAAGAAGTATCACACAGCCATTAAAAATGGTAATTAAGCATTCTGGGTACCATCTGACTCCAGAAAAGTGTTAAAAGTTCTGCACGGGGCAGTAGGTGGGGGAAATGAACCTATTAAAGATATAAGTCAAATAAACTGGGGGAAACTATTTTAAACATATGGCAAAGAGTTTACATTCTAATAAAAAGATCTTACAAATAAAAATGAGAAGATGGACACACAATGGAAATATCAGCAATGGATATAAATAGGTAATTCACAAAGATAAATAAAATGGCCAATAAACCTTACTGATAACTAAATATAAACTTAAACCAGAATACTTTTTTTGTTTCTCAGACTAGCAAAGATTCTTAAAAGTGCATAATCTTCTTTTTTTCCCTTTGGCTGTGCTGCAGTGGAAGCGCAGTCTTAACCACTGGACTGCCAGGGAAGTGCATAACCTTTGACACAGCAATCATACATATAGATTATTATCCTAAGAAAATAACTAAGCAAATACAGAGAAACATAAGATAGTCAATGCAGTATTATTTTTAATAATGAATAACTGGAACAAAACTCTTAAGAGAAAATGTTGCATCAATTAAAATTATTTAGATCTATATTCAACATAAAAAGATATTCACTACATAGCAAGTAAAAAAACTACATAACTAAAAATACATGTATTAAATGATTTCACTTTTTGTTAAATATATTTGTGTATATATGTGTGTGTATACACATACATACACACACACACACCCACACACACACCCACATACATAGTTTCGTGTCTGTCTTCCATCCAAGTACTAACCAAGTCCGACCCTACTTAGCTTCCAAGATCAGACAAAATCGAAGACATTCTGGGTGGTATGACCACAGAGAGATTGTCCATCTGTCTGTCTGTCTATCTATTGAGAGACTGGAAAGATATACACTAAAAGTATCGACCTGGAGGAATTTGTAACTAATTTTTCTTTTAGCTTCTTTTCTCCCTGATTTTTATTTAATGAACATGCATTACTTGTGTAGTTTTTTTAAGTTAAAATGCTTTACAGTAACTCGGGGAAATGCTTGAGATGAAAATCATAATGTAAAATATCTAAATTACGATTTCAACTAAAATCAATTCTTGGCTAATCAGAAAAAGGTCAGTGATGGTCAGAGGATCACTCAAAAAATCATAGTCTACACACCAATAGTTCTCAACTGTGGTCCTGGGCTAACAGAATCAGCATCATCTGGGAACGTGTTAGAAAGTCTTATTCTCAGGCCCACCCTGATCTATTGAGTCAGAAACTGTAAGAGTGGGGCCCAGCATTTGTGTTTTAACAAGTCCTTCATGTGACTTTGACGCTTGCTAAGGTTTAAGAAATGATACTCAATTCTTGATTACCTAGGAAAGGTGGAACGTGGGACAGGAACATCCCATTAACTTAGTAATTAGGCAACAACTGAATGGCTCTTATTAACCCCTTCTCTTCCAACTCTAGTGGGGAGGAGAGGGTTGAACGGAGTAATGTCAAGTGAGTGAAACTGAAGGCCCCTGATTAACTTGCAACCACATTAATTCACCATCATCCCCTTTAAGTAGCCAGATAGTAAAAGGAGAAAAAAAAAGGTGTAATTGGTGGGGAAAAAAAAACAGTGAAAAATAATGCACCGAAATGCTAACAGTGATTAGGTTAAGGTCTATTTTTTTTTCTTTTCTCTCTTACCTGCCGATGTAGTAATAAATACTTTTTTAAATGTCTTGAGAGAGAAAAACATTTTAAAATCAGATGAAAATCTAATTAGATTTATTTAAACAATTTACTTGAAGAAGTACTTCAACTAAGCTGTCTAAGGTATACAAAGTAGATCTTGAAACAGTGAAATTCTAAGCTAGCTTTGTAAACTGGGTTTAATGCCTCAGTAGTCCCTTAATGAAAAGAAAAAATAAGTAGGCCATGCAATTTGTCCAGAGTCACCAAAAATGCCAAAACTGTGTACAGGCAGACCTCATTTTATTACACTTCACTTTATCACACTTCACAGATAGTGTTTTTTCACATATTGAAGGTTTATGGTAACCCTGTGTTATCAGATGATGGTTAGAAATTTTTAGCCATAAGGTATTTTTAAATTAAGGTATGTACATTGTTTTTTTAGACATAATGGCAATGCACACTTAATAGGCTATGTGTAAACATAACATTTACATGCACTGGGAAAACAAAAAATTCATGTGACTCACTTTGTTACAATTTTTGCTCTTTATGGCAGTGGTCTGGGACTGAACCTGCAATATCTCCGAGGTCTGCCCGTATACCACCACTCGGCTCATACAGCCTTATCTTGGAAAGATAGCTTATTCCTAATGATGAGACCATCCCCAACGCCACAGCCCTCAAATATCTTCTCTGTGGTAGTTTCTTTAATTAATTTTGTTTTAAAATTTGGCTGGTTTCCTTTAACAACCCTTACCCCAACTGTCCAAACAAGCAAATTTGACCTATACGGTTGATAAACCAAAATCTAGTTTTCTTAAAAACCACATTAGCAGGGACATCCTGGAAGCCCTCAAAATTTCAAATAAAATAAGATCCAAGTGATCGCCAAACTTTCCCACTCCTGCCTTGACTCTTCCCTTAATCTCCAAAATAAACTGAGAATAGATCCATTTTGAGACTCAGACTAAGCAGCCCGTGGTATAAGGTGGGCAGAGAACAATGAACCAGAAGAAGGGTATGTGCTTGCAACTGTGTACTTTTAGGCAAGTGATTCAGTCTATCTGCTTCCAATCTACGTAAGCAAGTGGCTATAAAAGTCAGATGACCCCATAAACCAGAAATTACCTTTAAAAAGATTAGACTCTGAGAAGTGAAACCAGTTGGCATCCATGACTTGCCTGGTATATCTGCTGCTAGAAGCCGTCACCCCCTCATCAGACCCAGCGCAGAAGCTGGTAAAAATCTGTGACTGCAAGGATGAAAAGAAGGTAACACCCAACCTTCCGACTTCACTGTAGTCCACGATGCATATAGTCACGCTTTGGAAAACGTGACATTTTCTTTTGGAGAACTTGAAATTTTCTATGTGACCCAGTTGGTTTTTTTTTTTTTTTTGGTCTGATTTTAAATAAATGTTTTATAAGACATTTGGAAAGAATGGGAATAAACTTATCTGTACGCAATTAACCATTAAATGAAGCAAACTGAGGAAATTAATTTTGTTACTTAAATCCTCTATTCAATCTGTCAAATCTGAGAAAGGTGTTTTGAATCTCCTACTATGACTCTGGTTTGTCTTTGAGTTTCCAACTATTTTTTTCTTCATCCACTTTACAAAAAGATTTTAGCTCATAAAATTTAAAAATCATGATAGACTGTATCTTTTTTATTTCTGCCACACTGCAGGACTTGCAGGATCTTAGTTCCCCAAGCAGGGATTGAACCCGGGCACTAGCAGTGAAACCGCCGTGTCCTAACCAGTGGACCACCAGGGAATTCCCATAGACTGCATCTTTTATCAGTATAAACATCCTCTTTAGTCAGTTTAAGGATGTACCCTTAAATATAACTTCTTGGAAATAAAAATAAACCTCATACCGTACTTCTAAATAATCCCAGCGTCAAAAAGGAATAAAAGGATAGAGGGTCTAGTTCTGTTATGGCAGTGTGACAACCCATGCTATTTTAACTGATTATAGCTAAAAACTGTAGACAGTGTACCAAAAACAGCTACCAGAGGATTCTGAAAGTAAACAAAAGCATCTGAATTGTAGGGGGAGGCAAACCTTGAAGAAGCACTTGCACTGGACGAGCTTCTCCATTGTTTTTTTTCCCTTTATGGCTTTGTCCCGAGGGTAAACCTGTCCAGGAGGAACACTGCCATAGTGACCACGAGGACGCCTAAAACTCCACCTTTCTGGTCAGATGAACCAGGAAAAGGAGCCCCAAGGGCGCTGAAGGGTCAGGGGAGAATCCCAGAGTGAAGAGAACCAGAGAAGGAGATCTCCTAATTCTGTGTACGAAGCCACATAGGCCTCAGGCTATAGGCCTCTAAGCCACTGATGCATGGAACACTCCTAGCCCAGCTTTAAGAACTGAAGTGATATTTGAACCACCACCCACAGAAGGTGAAACCGAACCTGCAGTTTCCACCTAAGGAGACTTAGCATTTTCCAGAGGATGACACAGGACCAAAGTCTACACAACATAATGGCAATGTCCAGGATACAATTCAAAACCATCTGATAAAGAAAAACATCTGGAAAATATGACCATTTTTCAAGGGAAAAGACAACCAACAGATGCTAACGTCAAGATGACCCAGATATTGAACTTATGAAAGACTTGAAAACATCTAGTATAACTGTGCTCCAGAAGGTAAAGGAAAACACACTTGAAACTAAAAGAAAAATTTTCAGCATATAAACTATAAGAAACAAATAGAAATTATAGAAATGAAAAATATGATATGTATAATAAAAACATACTCAGTGGGCTCAAGAGCAGAATGAAAACAGCAGTGCAAAAAGTCAGTAAACTTGAAGATAGATCAGTAGAATTTATCCTATCTGAAGAACAGAAAAAAAAAAAGGTTGGGAGGAAAAAAAAAGAGAGCCTCAAAGAGACCTGTTGGATAGTAACAAAGGGTCTAGTATGTGTCATTGGAGTCTCAGAAAGAGAGAAGAGATCAAGGAAGAAAAATATTGAAGAAATGATGGTCCTTTCCTAATTTGGTGACAGACCTAAATTTTTAGATTCAAGATCAGAGTACCCTAAACAAGAAGAAAATCATATCTAGATACATCATCAGCAAACTACTGCAAACTAAACATAACGAACAAGTCTTTACCACTTCACAGCCGGTAGAATAGCCTCTATCAAAACAAAACAAAACACAGTAAACAACAAGTACTGGTGAGGATGTGGAGAAACTGGAACCCTTGTGCACTGTTGGGGGAAATGTAAAATGGTGCAGACCGTATAGAAAACAGTTCCTCGAAAATTTAAAATAAAACTACTATATGATCCAGCAATTCCACTTCTGGGTATGTACCCAAGAGAACTGAAAGCAGGCTCCTGAAGAGAGATTTGTGCACCAATATTCACTGCAACATTATTTACACTAGCCAATAGATGGAAGCATATATTGCTCAATACGTAGATGACCATATATTCCTCCTCTATAAGAGGGAATAAACAATAGTACTTACCTCAAAGTGTTATTCTAAAGATAAATGAGATAATACCTGTAAACTACCACCCCATGTTAATTGCTATACAAAAATTTCCTATGATTATTATTAAAACAGACTATTTTAAACCAACGCACAGACAAATCTAGCATAAACAGAGATTAGAGAGAAAAACACAAAAGCCATGTTAGGGTTGAGTAAGGGGACATGACCCAGATAACACAGATTATTTGAAGCTCTAAGAGAATCTCTGGGAGGGGGTCTCAGCTGTTAGCAGGAGGCCACAAGGCTGTTTGAGTGTCCTCATGACACAGCAGCGAACTTCTTCCAAAGTAAGCAATCCAAAAGACAGAGCAAGGAAGAATTCACAATGCCTTCTAAGAACCTATCTCTGCAGTAATATGTTATCATTTACAAGCTCAATCAGCCTATACTTAAGAGGAGGGGAATCAGGATCCTCCTTTGAAGGGAGGAATAACAAATAATTTATGGACATATTTTAAACAACCATGGATATCTTCAAAATACTGAAACTGAACAACCTAGAACTAGCAGTTCACATGGTATCTAACAGATACTATTGTCCCTGTGCGTTTGCTGGAGCACCTTAGTGTGCCTGAGCACAGAGTCTGGGACTCTATGCTCCTTCCACTGCACAGTGTGCAACCTCCCAGGTCTGTGCTTTGGTGCGTAGTTTTCCTAACTGGACTGAAAAGGAGGGAAGGAGGATGCTTTCTGTTTTTGGAATGGCTTGACAGGACGCAGGACACATTCCAGGAAAGCGGAATGACTCACCATAGACTCTCATGCCAGGGAACCATAAGATCTTTGCTGGAGGAAGCATGCAAGAAATTATAGCTTCAAAACAGCCATTCTACGGCATTGGAACTGCTCAGTGTCAGCTGCTATTACTGAAGTGCTATAGAGAGGCTATAAACAAACCATTTAGCCTGAAGCAAACTGCTTTACTTCATAAAGAAGTAAATATCGTGCATCAAGATTTGTTGTACTGTGTTGAGCTAACAGTTATATTCTTTCTCTTCCCAGTTGATCAGTCAGTAACTTTATAAACATCTTTATACTTAAAATAACCAATAAATAAAAAGCAAATTTATACTTTTTACCTTTATATTTTGAAACAATTTTTCAGACTTAACAGAACAGTGGTAGAGTTCCCGTATACCCTCTACCCATCTTCCCCTAATATTAGCATCTTACATAACCATAGCACAATTATTAAAACCAGGTGATTAGGACCGATACAATACTATTAACTAATTACAAACTTTGCCAATTATCCCAGTAATGTCCTTTTTATGGGCCAGAATCCAATTGAGGTACCACACTGCATTTCATTATCATGTCTCCTTAGTCTCCTCCAATCTCTAACAGTTCCTTAATCTTTCATGACCTTAACATATTTGAGTAATACTGGCCAGTTATTCTGTGGAATGTTCCTCAATTTGGGTTAGTTTGATGCTTTCCCATAATCAGATTGAGGTCATGAATTTATGGCAAGAATCCTACAGAAGTGATTGTGCCTTTGTCACTGCATCTTATCAAGCAGAAAATATTTTACTTTTTTGAACAAGGTATGATTTAAGAAAACTTTCATGTACCCAAATACATTTTAAATACTTGGTATATAATGCCTACTGTATCTTCATCAACATGTGCTAAAATTCTTATAACAATTAATAGAATTAAAGTTGTGCTTATTTTGAATTTTAAGAAATATCAGTGACACAAGAACCTCCAAAGAAAATGTGAGACTTAGGATGTCAATCTCTAAGAATGTAAGTTCCATGCAAATAAGAATTTAATTTTGTTCACTGCTATAACCCTAGTACCTTGAAAAGTGCCTGCCACTCAGCATTTGTGATATTAATGGACTAATTCTGAAGAAACAAAATACCAATAAATTCATAAAATGATTTTATTAAGTTCATGAGTGTGGAAAAGATTCAACCATTTAAAGCACAGCTTTTACGCTATTTATACACTTGTTTACAAGAGCCTATTTCCAATCTCCCTCAGGGGTGAGGCAGCCATGGGCAGTAGTGCTTACAGGTATCGTATATAACACACAGGCTTCTTAGGCAGTTTCAGTTGCTGCAAGCTCAGATTTAGGTAATCACACCCATGCCCACCCAGGCAACTCAGCAGGACCCTGCACAAAACACACAAACATGAACAGGTCCACAAATGCAACCACCTCCTTGGAACCCTTCAAAGATACGCTTCAAAGATAAACTTTATAAAGAAAAGTAAAGATGGGCTTCCCTGGTGGCGCAGTGATTAAGAATACGCCTGCCAATGCAGGGGCCACGGGTTTGAGCCCTGGTCTGGGAAGATCCCACATGCCGCGGAGCAACTAAGCCTGTGAGCCACAACTCCTGACGCCCACGCGCCTAGAGCCCGTGCTCTGCAGCAAGAGAAGCCACCACAATGAGAAGCCCGCACAACGCAACGAAGAGTAGCCCCCGCTCGCCGCAACTAGAGAAAGCCTGTGCGCAGCAACGAAGACCCAACGCAGCCAAAATAAATAAATAAAATTTAAAAACCCTTTTAAAAAATAAAAAAAGAAAAGATACCATAAGCTCCACTACAGCTATTTTAGTAGATGCCTGATTTACCAAAGCCACCAGAAACATTGACTCTGCAGCCGCTCACTCCTGAAAGCAAACCTTGTAGCCCGGATCAAACCATGCCGATTATTTACAGCAGGAGGCATGTTCAGGGACATTTAAAGGCATTAACATTATACCTTCCTAAACTCTAGAAAATCTCCTGCTTCTCAGTGATCCAATCTTGTGGTCAGATAGTCACAGATAGTGTTAAAGCAGCTCTTAAATGTTCTAATGTACTAAAAAAGTAAAAGCAAAATTTTAAGTTCAATGTTTAAGCTTTTCATACATTAATGCAATTTTCTGTGTTCTTATGTAATTTTGTTTGTTCTGGGGAGCAGTCATATTTTATTTTTCCCACTCATTCATTTTGGTTGTATTCAATGTTTCACAGTTACATTTACCATGATAAACATTTACACTGTCTGAATTATCTATAACAGAATCCATCTGACAGAAGTCAGATGATGAGGTAAAAAAAAAAAAAAGTATGACTATTTTATAGCTCATCTGTCTAACTGCTTTCTAAACCCTTCATACCCATTTATAATGTGACTGGCAATGTGCAAGAATGCCAATTTCATGAGCCTCGCAACTGCTGGGACCATCAATTTTTGACACTGTAGGTATCAAAAGGTGGTAACTTATTCTAAACTTTTTTCTAACTAAGTTGTATATTTTCAATATTTTATTATCTCTACTAGTCTTGGCAAACTATCTGTTCATGTAATCAAGATCCTATTATGCATTGTGAAGAACACCTCATGATCCAATGGGTTTTAAAAGTTATCCATAATTGTGTTATATGGGGTCAAAGATATACGGCTTCAAAAGATTTTACTTTTAAAAAAGAAAAACTGCTCAGATTTCAATCATGTGGACTGGTGTCCTTCCAGTAAAGACCGTTTCTCAAGTAGATGTTTTAGTTATAGGCATGAATGCATATGCTCCTGTATATGCATGTATGTATATTTGTGTGTTTACAGCTATGAATTACGGACCTCAGGTTAAATCCTAGAAATGATCATGAGACAGAGTTCACTCACAGTGGAGAAGCATCAGACATCTACCCCCTAAATTCTTGAGATAAATGCCTATTTAACCTGTGCAACACTGCTCAGGTGTTAGCCACCTCTGACACGTTCCTCATCAGCCCAAGTTGGTCTCTTCTGTACCTTAGACATAAAGCCATTATACTACTGTATATACAGCCTTGGCCTTAAATGATTTGTTATTAGCCCATTTCCTCCAACAGAGTATGAGCTCTGTATGGCAAGGATGGTGTTATAATCATCTCAGTGTTCCTAACACTACACATGGAAAACAGTACCTTCTGAATTGGCAAACCTTTTGAACAAAGACATAATTCAGACTTTCCACACAGTCAATCACTTCTGCAAGTAACTCATATCTTAATGCCTGGGTATGCTCCTTACCACATGTTATAATTCTCTTGATTATTAATAGCAGAATTAAATTCAAAATTTGCTCTTTTTATTTTTTTTAAGCAGCTGTTAGGCAAGTACTAAGTGAAAATGCAATTTTGAAATCAACTTTTGAAAACGATGTTTTTAAGTTTACTTAACCACCATATTTACCCAAATTCTACACAACATACTTTAGCATAAAACAATTAAATAATAACATTAAACAGCTCAATGCACGTATTCAAATCCTGAAGACTGATGGTCATCCTTTGATGTTAAAGAAAGAATATTCTTATTCTTTGAAATAAATGTTACTTCTGAATTCAGTTCTTATAGACCAGGAAAAGTAATTTTGGCAACTATGATTAAATTTTAAGCAACTGAACAGCAGCAGGACTTTTTCTAGAGTGGAAGAAAAATTTTTCTCTACACATGCTCCCATATTCATAACATACTACTATATGAAAAGAGTTTCTGATAAATATTCTTATTTTATAAATTATAAGAATACTGTAAATCCTCAAATATTTATGATTTATTAGCCAGATATTAAACAGAAGTGTCCACAAAGTACAACCTACTGATTCACGAATAATTTAACTAGTTTATGGTCACCATCAATTTATAAGAAAAGTATTCTACGTTCATTAAACCACAAATATTTCAAAATTACACACCATAACCTTCTGCCAAGTGCTCTTGTGCTGGGAGTTTTGAGTCCCCAGCCCGTCAGAGGCTCACCTGACAGGTCCAGCTCCTCGGTGGAAGACAAACTGGCCAGACTCCAGCTGTCACTGCGGGCCGCCAGGACAAACTTGTGAGCATTGATGTGCCTGCCCCCAACCTTTATCTTCAGATCACTGATGAAGAAAAATACCCACAGATATAAAACATCATTATAACTAGGTATAGCTAGGATTCACAGCTGATAAATATATGAGTATTGACTGATCGACATACATCTGCTAAAGAAAAAAAAAATCACAGCAAAATTATTTCTCTATGCTAGCACTGAATTCTGATGGCTCATATTTACAATATGTTGCTAGACACGTTTTCTATTTCTAACTGCTAGCTTTAGTTCACATGGGATGTTCTGCTTTCAAAGACATTCCCTAATGTCACCCACAAGATGGTGAACCTACAAGTTATCGATACATAGGATTATTAATATTCACATAAAGAGTAGAAGAGGTTTTATGAAGAAAAAAAAATCAAGATTAATCATCAGGAGAGAGAGACAGAAAGATTAAAGACTGTGACAACAGCTCTGAGACTACAGTGCTGCAATGCTCCACACTATACTAATGCTCAAGCAAGGTTAAACCAAAAACCATGAGCAAATTAGCTTTGACAAAGCAGTCAAGAATATGAAACCCAGTATCTACACTCCTGTTCTCACCAAAAACATTCAGACCTATTATTGGCCATTTTTTACTCAACCATTTATAAAGAAATGGGGTGAGAGAAATCTTTTTTTCAAACATGTTTCCATATGTATGACTTACCACTATATGAAAAGAGCTTTCCAAATAGTTATTTATTTTTAACTCTGAAATGTCAAATGCCAAGGTGGGAAAGCATCTGAGCAGTTAACAAAAACCTAAGGGTGACCCACTGGGCTGACACAAGCACGTGCCAGATGGCTACGCTGGCAGCAATCCACAGGCACGAATCAGCATCACCCTGCTTGTATCTGCATGTCTTTTTAGTTTCATATTCCCCTTGAAAATAATTTGTTAGGCTGGAAAGCTTTTAGAAACTAAATACACAAAAACTATTACATGAAGAAAGAAAGAAAGAGAGAGAGAGAGAGAAAGAGAGAAAGAGAGAAAGAAAAAGGGAGAGCGAGAGGGAGGGGAGGGAGGAGAGAGAGAGAAAGAGAGAAAGAAAGAAAGAAAGAAAGAAAGGGAAAAAGAGAAAGAAAGAAAGGGAGAGAGAAAGGGAGGGAGGGAGGGAGGAGAGAGAGAAAGAGAGAAAGAAAGGGAGAGAGAAAGAAAGAAAGGGAGAGAGAAAGAGAGAAAGAAAGAAAGGGAGAGAGAGAAAGAAAGAAAGAAAGAAAGAAAGAAAGAGAAAAAGAGAAAGAAAGAAAGGGAGAGAGAAAGGGAGGGAGGGAGGGAGGGAGGAGAGAGAGAAAGAGAAAGAAAGGGAGAGAGAAAGAAAGAAAGGGAGAGAGAAAGAGAGAAAGAAAGAAAGGGAGAGAGAGAAGGGAGGGAGGGAGGAGAGAGAGAGAAAGAGAGAAAGAAAGAAAAAAACTATTACATGAATTGACTGAATTGACTCATCCACTTAAAAGGAGATGCAAACAGAATATTGTTTCTATATAATGCTTGATGCAAACACATTTTACCCCACAAAAGCACTGTCTAGAACATACTTTATAATTATGTAAGTGTCTCAATTCTACTTCTATTAAAGAACTAACCAAGTTGCAACTAATAGATCAAAAGAGTAATAGGGTACTTATTATTTCAAACTATTAGAAAATACTGTTAACACAAAACACTATTAATAAAGAAGAAATAGAATTGATATTCTATTTAAAATGGAACATAAAACTCTGTCTCATATCATATCCTATGATAAGGTTTAAAAATATAATGAAAACAAAGCACAAATAATTTTTAAACTATAAATTTATTTGTAAAGTATTAAATTCTAATAATGTAAATGAACAGTCACTGCTTACTGTTTCTGCCACAAATCTGACTTTAGCCACAAAATTATAAAAATGAATGTTTCTATAAAATTCCTACTATTATTCATGAATATCAAGTCAAAATTTTTTCTTTTGTAGTCTTAACATCTCAAAGAGAAATAAATATAAGGATTTCACTAATAATCTCTAATAATAATAATTTTTTAAAATATGATTCAAAAATGGAAAATTGGACAGGTCAAGTCTATGAGGACTCTATGCGGAAACAATTAGGAGGCTAGCAATTTTTTAAAAATTTCATCCTAGTCAATTAAAGGCATTTCCTTTTAAAATATGGATGTTAGGATGTAACAACTGGAGAGGAAACATAAATAAAGAGCTTCTTGCTAGAGTGTCTCAATCAAACACTTTAATAGGAAAAATTATAAGCTTGTTTGTTAAAAGAATGGTAGTAAATAACTACATATAACCATCATTTTTAACTGTCTTATGGGACCAAAGCCTCCTCCTGAACTTAAGAATAAAAGAAATGCACCAATTTCTTCCACATTGCTCAATTTAAAAATTTTAACACTAACTCTTCAGTTATTCCAATTACTGAAATACACATAAAAACACTATTTAAATTCAACAAAATGCATGTTCATGGGACAAAGTTTTTTCTTCCCCCCCATCTTGGTAAAAGAGCATCTGCTTCAGAAATTGGTATTCCAGTTTCACTTATCCCATCTCAAAAGGTAAGTCCTCTTTGAAGTCTCCATTCCTCATCTGATTATCAATTGTAGATAACAAAGGTATTCGGCCTTCTTTTGATAAAGGACAGGTTTTAGAAGAGGAAGAGAGACCCACCAGAACCATGGGATCATACCATAGCCGACCAGGTAAAAAGTGGCCAGAAGAGGAAACTGCCCAGTCTCATTCCCAGTCTCCTAGAAGGACTACAGTATAAGAATGCAATCAGGGACTTCCCTGGTGGTGCAGTGGTTAAGAATCTGCCTGCCAATTCAGGGGACATGGGTTTGAGCCCTGGTCCGGGAAGATCCCACATGCCGTGGAGCAACTAAGCCCGTGCTCCACAACTACTGAGCCTGTGCTCTAGAGCCCACGAGCCACAACTACTGAGCCCTCGTGCCACAACTACTGTAGCCCTCGTGCCACAACTACTGTAGCCCTCGTGCCACAACTACTGTAGCCCGCACGCCTAGAGCCCGTGCTCTACAACAAAAGAAGCCACTGCAAGGAGAAGCCCACGCACCCCAATGAAGAGCAGCCCCCTCTCACTGCAACTAGAGAAAGCCCGCGCACAGCAACAAAGACCCAATGCAGCCAAAAATAAATTAATTAATAAAATAAAATTTAAAAGAAAGAACGCAATCAACTGTTACGTATTACAGAAAGTAAATTATGGGAATTCTAACGGGTAAGAGCCTTGGACAGTGGGAGAGCTGTGTCTGTAATAGAAATGCCAGGCTTTCTGGGGCCAATGGAAACAAAGTTTTCACTTGTCCACGGGAAAAAGAGGAGGGGGAAAAGAAAAAAAGACAATGAACTATATTTTACAAGTAGATACATCCATTAGATTTAAAGAAAGCCCTGTCCTTTATTCAGAGTATGTACTTCCTATTTTTTTGGTATTAAATTTTTCTTTTCTTTTAGAAATGATTAAGATGGTAGATGGCAATTCTGGATTTTGATCTATTTTAAATGTCATAATTTCAAAATTTTACTTAATCATCTAATCCAATCATCCTTCTCCCTAGTAGGTAAATCCTTTCTTCCACATACATTCATGTCCATGTTTCTTTTCCACATCCGCATCCCAGCTCGGTCCTTCATCACTTCCGGTCTGGACTATTTACGACAACATCATGGCTGCTCGTCTCTTTATAATTTCATCTATACGATGTTACCAGGCTAATCTGCCTAAAACACCACTTTGATTATGATAGTCCTGTAACTCAAAAACACTGTTCCACACTTCCTAGAGGATCAAGTCCAAATTCCTCACCTTGGCATCCCCAATCCACCCTACCTTACGCACCTCTCCCAGTGCTCCCCTACATGGACGAGAACCCTAAAATGGGCCCCTCACTGTCCTCTAAATCCTCCACATGTTTCCCATGTTTGAGCCTATTCTCAGCCACTCCCTCTACTAGTAATATCACTGTCTTTATCTATTAAATCCTACTCAGCCTTTAACATTTACCTCAAAACTCACTTAATAACAATACTGTTTTAATAACAATTAAAAACCGAGCACTTACTATATGCTAGACTGCTGTTCTAAGTGCTTAAACAGTATTTTATTAATTTAATCCTCACAACAACCCTAAGGTAAACAGTCGTATTATTATCCCCATTTTACAGATTAGGAGCCTGAGGCATGTCATATAGCTCCAGGTCACATAGTAAGTGGCCAGCTGAGCTTCTAACACAGGCTGTGTGGCTCCAAAGTCCACCCTCAACCATCATGCTACACTACCCACTAGTTCCAAGATGCCCTCTTTGACCAGCTCAAGAGAAAGTGACTTCTCCCCTCTGGATCCCTGGACCTGTAAGCTAATTCCTATCTATACCAGCGATGCTATCACCATCAGTCCTATACTCTGTACTGAATATAAGCAGCAAACAAAAGAGACAAAATCTTGCCTCAAGGGGCTTACATTCCAGAGACTAAAGGCTGGTCAACTATTAGAGAGAAATAAACTTGGGAAGAAAGGCAATAAGAGAGGAGAAGTTGCAATGTGGCCTGGGAATAAAGCAAAGGGCTTGCTTCCCCACGCTGGCCCAGGGCCAGGAGCTCACCTATACTGCTCCTGCTCGTAGAGCTCGGCCACAATCGTCAGCAGGCGGCTGATGAAGGACTCTTTGCTGCTTTCCTTGTTTGCTTGCGCAGCCAAAAGGGTGCATCTCTTCTCTGTCTCTGCCAGTTTCTTCTGCAGCTTGACATACTCCTGTCGGAGAAGCATCAAGTGCTTCTCCAACTTGGCCACCTCCTCTGCAAGGGAGAAAAAGAATCAGGTTTACCACAGCAGGTGTAAAGCAGACAGCATCCACTCATCCCTCATCCTGCAGCCAGGATGGCTACCAAAAGGACTACAGCTGACCCTCGAACACGGGGTTGAACTGCGTGGGTCTACTTACACACAGATATGTTTCATTAGTAAATATACACAGTACTACACCATCCGCAGTTGGCTGAATCCGAAGATATGGAGGAATCAAGGTCACGGAGGGCTACAAATTACACGAAGATTTTCCACCGTTCCGGAACCTAGGTGTTCCTAGCCCTTGGAGTTGTTCAATGGTCAACTGTAGTCACGTGACATTCCTACTATTTCTTATTGATACTCCTACAAGACCAAGAACGGTTTTGTTTCAGGGTGCCATCACAGTCCAGGGATTCCTTCCCAGTTTCCCTGAAGATCAATATTTAATATATGGAGTCTCAGGAATGATTATCAAAATTACTTGGGAGGCTTTTTCAAACCACTAGTAGTAATAAGTAACTTCTACATATCACATGCTGTTCTACAAGCTTTCCGTGAACTCTCATGCAAGATTCATGACAACCCCATGGGGTAGGTACTATTACTAGCCACACTTTTCAGATGAGGACACTGGGCCACAGATTAAGAATTTGCCCAAGGTCATGAAGCTGGTGAGAGGCGGGGCTGGGATATGAGCCCAGGCATTCTCATTCCAGGGCCTGTGATCTATTAACCACTACCCCACACTACCTGACACCTGCCCTCCCTCAGGAAGCCTCAGGGCAGTCAATAATGGTTCAGAGGGAAGCAAGTAATATTCCACAGGTGTGCTGGGGCAGATTTAAAAGGTTGAGAACCACTGTATTTGATTCATTAAATTCAACAAACATTTACCGAGTAGCTATGAGGTGCCAGACACTACAGTGGTAAGCAAAATCAGACATATCTTTCCTCAGAGCTTTTAGTTACCGGGGAAGGTAAATTTTTATAATTAAAATAACAATTGCAACAACCAAATGCAAAACTACAACTCTAATGAGTACTAGAAGAAAAGAACAGAGCTATGAGAACCTATAATAAAGAAATTTAACTTGGGACATCAGGGAAGACTCCCCTGAGGATGCAAGCAGTCAAGAGACTTCTCTCTTCCTTTACCTGGAGTCTTGGGGATTCATGCAACCATGCATAAATCATCGTATCTAGGGAACCACAGTGCTGCTATGGTCATTCTCTGGGCTGCGGTCCATCCACCCCCTACTCCCCACCACAGATATTCCAAATCTTGACACTGCCCTCAAGCCCATCTCCCACCCCATCTGCCTCATTCTTGGCCAATGTCTTGAGAAAACTGAGCTACTGCCACCGACCCCCACCAGGCCAGCAACTACTCCCATCTACCCCAGGCTTTCTCAGGGAGACCATCTCCCTCCTATCCAAGCTTAATCCCTCCACCTCTGCTCCAAACCCATCACTCTCCCCTGGTCCTCTGCTTGATCATCAACCCCCCCTCCTCCAGCAACTTCAGCTGGGTCCTTCTCATCAGCACATAAAGCTGTCCAGGTCTGTACCTAATAAAAACAAAACTCTCCTTCCACACATCTGACCCACCTCTGCCCTTCCAGCTCTATCTACCACACACATTTCCTCACCCACTATTCCCCTGCCACTCCCTCCTTCTGTCCCCACCACTCCCTTGAAACTCCTCTCACTGATGACCTTCTAATTGCCAAACCCAACAGACACTTGCCAGGGGGTCTCCTCCCACACCTCTGTTACATGACTCAGGACACTACTGTCCATCCCTCTTTTCTTCTCTTCTTTCAGCAACCACAATGCCACCTTCTCTCCAATTCTGGTGCTCTGTCTCTTTCACATGCTTCTCTGCATCCCTCCCAACACTTGACCACTGACACTCCCCAGGGGGTCTATCCTTGGCCCTCTTCTCCACTGTGTGATCTCCCAAGGCAGCAGATCTTTGGTCTGTGGTTGATACCAAAATCTAGTGCCAGTGATCCATAGCTCCGTCTCTCTAGTGCAGATCTCTCTTCTTACCTTCAACTATCCATCTGCCCGACAGACATTTCTCCCTAGCGGCCCACAGGCACGTCAAATTCTCTATCCCCAAAACAAAGCTTCCAGCAAATTTGCTCTTCCTTTGTATGGTCCCTATATTAATAAATGACACCAGCATCTATCCTAGTAACCTGAAGAAGAAATGTGGGAGGAATCCTGGATGTCTCCCGTTCACTCACCTGACTCTAACCCTACCCCAACTCAAAAACTGACCTTCCCACTTAAAAAACAAAGGAATGGTTAAATAAAGTGATACATGAGTTTGAAGTTATTATGCAACTATTAATGTTTTCAAAGAAATATGTAATACTAAACATGCATTTTCAAATTATAAATATTATTAACAGAAAAAAGGAGGCTGTGAAACAACATATTTTGTAAGTCCAGTTTTATTAAAAACATTCACATATATGAGGAATAAAAAGACAAATACCACAAAATATCAGCAGATTTTTCTCTTCTTTGCGCTTTCCTGCACATTTCAGGTATTCTACAACAAATGTGTTCTCTTTTCATAATTATAAAAAAATATTTAAAGAGAAATGTGTTTAAATACTTAAATACTAATAGCCTATCTTCTTCATACATACAGTAGGGAACGTTTTCCCCTTCATCTAGAGAATCCACATTAAATAAATGCCTGGAGTCAAAAACCTGGCTATCTCAGGTATAAATCAGTATTCTTGGGAAAATAAAGGAGAAGGCACTTGCAAGATGAAAACTTGCTTACAACTGCTAAAATGATCACTGCTCATGAGTAACATATCAGATGAGAATTCCTAAAACTATTTTTTTTTTCAAAATACTGCAATTATTTGGCCTACTAACCGTTAAACCAAATATTGTTTTAAAAAACACTGGCTAAAGGAAAACAGTACTTACAATGATCCTATTGCAATATTTTTCAAATCTTAGCATTTACATTTACACAAAACCCCTTCAGTAGGACTCAGGTCTACACTTCTATTCTGGTGTGACAAATCACTGGTTTTAAAGAGTTCTTCATAGTTACTCAGACTAAAGAGCCAAGAAACTGCAATTATTTACCTAAAACGGGGACACATTTAACACAAAGCAATAAATTCACGTGATTGTAAAAAATTTATACTTTTTTTCTTCCTGTAGAGAAAGAAATGGAGTTGATGGGTCTCTTTAAAGAAAAACTGGCACTCATTTTCTAGATGTGGTAACAGAAAATGTAAAAGGACATATGAATTAGAAATAGCTTCAAATTATGTCCCAAAACTGCTAACACTAGTAGCAAAATGAATCTATGGTGTCACGATAATGGTTATCTTTGGAGGAATGGCAGGAGAGTGGTAATTGGGAGGGCACATGAGGGGTGCCCTCTGGGATGCTGGCAACATCCTTTTTTGTTGTTGTTTAACTTAGTAATGGTTACATTCATGTTTTATTTTGGTAATTCATTAAGCTCTATACTAATGCTTTGCTCTTTGCACGTATCTTATGCTTCAATTAAAGTTTTAAAAAATTCAAATACACCTGTAGTGAATTCTGGAGTCCAAGCGATGGGGATCTAAATCCTTTTAGTAACTAGCTATGGGGACCATGGGCAATTCAATTCTCTGAGCTTCAGTTTCTTTATATGTAAAATGGGGGGCGGCCAGGAATCTACTACTCAGTGCTGTAGTAAAAATTCAGTGAAACTACTGTAACTTGCACATGCACTCAAAACTGTCAGCATTGCCTCCACCCTCCTCTCTGCATTTCACAATTACATAATTATTGGATAAATAGTTTAAACTATTATAACTGTTTACACAACATTTTTTTTGAGTCATGAAAAGCATGAGAATGCTTTTCAAAACTCATGAGAATGAGTTTCAAATGTTTTATTGACTTAGGAATTAAGATTGATCAATTAAAATCATGGCAAATCAACAGGACATTATCAGAAGGATGAGGTGATGAACAAAAGTAAAAACAGAAATGGAAACACCGCTAACTACTGAACGAGCTATACTTTAAATACTGCATCACCTCGTATAGTAAGTCTGCACTGACAATTCCCAAACCAAAAAGTAAAGCCTAACATGCTTTAAAAAATCATCACTACTATTCATTTGAAAGAGGTGTAAGTTAGGCTGCACCTTAAAAAAAGCTCTCAAAGAGGCAACTCCTAATCTACCATAGGAAAGTCAGTCAATGTCTATAATTGATCAATCTAGAAATGGCAGTATTATCACTTAGAGGTAAACAGAGAAGAGTGGAAAGTGGTCTGCGGAGTGGGTCTGAGGGGTAGCAAATTTATTTTTTGTTGTAAGTCTTGTAATATTATTTGAATTTTAAATCTACGTGCACTTACAAAGCAAATATACTATTTTACACAAATTTTAAAGATTATGGAAAACAGTTACAAGTATGAGGAAAAATAAATAATTTTCTCATACCCAAGTGTAAGGGTTTTTATATATCACAAAACTTTAGGAAGGGAAGGAACCTAAAGATCATCTCTTTTGGTTCAATTCCCAGATAGTGAACTGAGGAGCAGAAGGGGACAGGCCCACGACCAGCAGCCTACCCACCTCTTGCCTCAGACCGTGCTTGATGACACTACTCCCAAACTGGCTGCGTAAGAATCACTTAGGCAGTTCGAACTAAAGAGAGAGAGCGCACCCAAATTCAGTAGATCGGGAGTGGCGTCACAGGAAATACATAGTACTTTTAAGACTACCCCAGGTATGGGGATGACTAGCCTGGGGAAAAATTTCAGCCCCCAGCGCGTACCTCCCCAAGTCACACACAGACTGCTCTGGGAATACTACTGTTTAGATAGAAGACCGACTGAACTGCAATTTTTCTGTTCATTCATTGACTTGTTCAAAGGTTTTCATCTCTTAGGAAGACAACTGTATAACCTAGTCATTCATTAAAAATTTATTAAGCACCTATGCAGTGCCAGTGTCAAAGTAAAAAAAAACCATCTTGGCACATGTTTTTTTACAAAGTTACAGGGTAATAGAGAAGATGGGCAATTAAAGAAGACAAATCAGTAAAACCTGACAGCACTCTGACAGGGGATGCAAACAGAGCACGGAGAAAGACCACCTGGCTTAAGCCAGCGCAAGGAAAGACACTCCAGACAAGTGATGCTGTACTCCAGAAGATTTAAATAAAGCCTCTGTTTGTAGCATACTGGGTCCAGAAAATGTAAGCAAAAGGCTTCAGTCTTTTGTTTTCTTGGTCAGATTTTCCTTTTAAACTAGTATCAGTCAACGGGTTTGTGCAACAGGCATAATACTAGGCTCTAGGAGAAATACAAATAATTAGAAGGCAAGACCTAGTCTTGTCCTCCATAAAAGTCACTGGCACCACTCACCTGCCTCTCCCTAAGTCAACTAAATGGATGGCCAGAGGACACCTTATCTTGCTAGTTCAAACTAGTGGCTATAGTCACATCCCACTTGCCCAAGAGATAGCTTCCAAGTTTTCACAGGGTATAGCCTGTGGCTGTCGACTGCAGATTTTTCTTCCCTGAAGCAAACTGGATCCTTTAACCTTGGTTTCAATCACGCCATATTCTAGCCAACCTTTTGCTCAAGAGCTCCAATCCATCAAGACTATAGCATCCGTAAATACTCTGCATTTCCATTTCACTTAAACTATCATTCTGTAAGTATTTATGAAGCACCTGCTATGAACTAAGCATTATGGTACATCAGCAGTTGCCTCTTTAAGAGTTTTTTAAAAGGGCAGTCTAATTTGCACCTCTTCCAAACAAATAATGTATTGATAGCACCAAAGGAGTACCAAATATAGAATCAAAGTAGTATCTACAGGAACTCACAAACAGGAGGGAAAAGAACAAAGCTAATAGTCACAAAGAATCTGGATACTGATTCATGTGGGGGAATTATGAGGACATTTGCCTTCAAGAGTAGAAAATTACCAACTCCTTGAACCCTTAAAGAAAAGATCATAAAAGTTCTGTTTGAAACACCTTCTCAAGGAATCCTTGTAAATTTCTTTGGATATCAGTTATACACATGTAAATCCAAAATCTACAGCAATAACCCTAGTCTCTCTCCAGAATTACTGACACAAATTTCTACCTGCAACCTCGACCTTGACACTGTTGTTTCGGTCAACAGTTCCCTAACAACACGAGACATAAATTACAAAGGTTATATAAATTACAAAGAGAAGAGGCAAGATGAAAGGAGGGCTTTAGGATATAGGGCTCTCAGTCATGAAATCAGAGATGCTCCCCGCCTAGCATCTTTTGTAGGAGGAAACCCTGATCCCAGGTGCACCTACCAGTGGTATTGCAACTGCCACACCATTTCATAGTATAATGGAGACAGCACCCAAGGCTGAGATATCATTCTGTGGGCAATGTGTCTGCTTGCAAATGGCAATACAAATGTGTCCTTGAGTACCACCCAGCTGTCGAGTTCTTATAGGAAAAAGTATACAATTACCATTCTGAGCAATAATGGAGAGAGAATCTACAGCACAGCACAGTGGTGAGGAGCACAGGCTCCAGAGGTAGACTGACTGGGGTCAGATCCCAGCCCCAGCACTTTCTAGTTGCGACACTCTAGGCAAAGGCCTCCTTCTCCTCATATGTTAAGTACGTTGTAAACATTAAACATGCTAATACATACAAAGACCTTAGAAGATAACCTGCCTTGCAGTAAGTGGTCAATAAATGTTAATTATTACAATTCTTAGAAAGGCAACATGATACAGCCCTTAAGAGAGTGTACTCTGGGACTTCTCTGGTGGTCCGGTGGTTAAGAATCCGTGCTTCCACTGCAGGGGACACGGGTTCGATCCCTGGTCGGGGAACTAAGATCCCACATGCTGAGCGGCCCAAAAAAAAAAAAAAGAGTGTACTCTGGAGCCTCACTTGACTGGGCTGAAACCCTGGCCTGCCCATTACTAGCTGTGTGACCTTGGCAAGTCACTTACTCCTCTCCATGCTTCGATTTTCACAGGTGGAAAGTGGCAATAATAATGGTGTCTCAGAGTGCTGTCGAGGAGTAATTGAGTTAAGATAGATTAAATTATTTAGAACAGTGTCTAGTTTAAAGGTTTACTACCACTTCTTTATCAAGTGACTAGTTTTCAGCTGTGGCTTCTTCTTTCTCTTCCTCCAACTTTCCTTTTGAAAAATAAGACTAGAAATTTAAATAACAGATAAACCTACAGTTTTGCCGAAAGAGCTATGCTAAGTATTGGTGAAGAATGTCAGCACTTGCACTATAATTTAATCATGTTTCTTTCCAAACAATACCCATTTGCTCTTCACCAATGCAGTTGGAGGCGAGACATTTTGATGAGCTCTCTGTAATTCATCACTCTTGACCTAACCAAAGATGCTTGAGACAAAAAAAATCTACATTCACTATGAATAGCCTAAAAAAGAGACCAACATCAACTGCAATATATATATATATATATATTTTTTTTTTTTTTTTTAATCAGTAAGTCATGGGACAGTCAGAAAAGGAACCAACAATGATCCTTATAAGACTCTTCCTTCTAGGTCAGGAGTTGGCAAACTTTTTCTGTGAAGGGCCAGATAGTAAATAGTTTAGGTTTTGTGGTAGAAAGCAGATCAGTGGTTGCCAGAGGTCAAGGGAATGGGATTGAATGAATGCAAAGGAGTTCAAGGAAATTTTTTAAGATTATAAAAATGTTCTATATCATGATTTAAGATCTTAAGCCAAAGCCCATGCTCATCCCACTGTACCATGCTACCTATTTTCAGCTCTAATGTCAGGACATCAAACACGTTATTTATTATTAATTCACTGATTTAGAAATTAAATGCTCTTTCCATTCCCTACCTTAAATGTGATTTCTACTCCCCTCTGCCTACTCCAATACTAACCCACACTGTATTCATTAAATCTTTTTAGACTAACAAAACCCTGATATTTCCTTTCTCTACACTTCTATAGTTCTTACTTTCTAGTCCCAATTTTAGCAGTGAATTAGTGTTCTTTGTATAATCCTTTAATTACTGACTTTCTCCCTACTCTGCTTTAACTATGTCCATTAGATAAAAGAAAAATATCGTAAAAGCTGTGATAACATCTCATTTTGAGAACTACAAGAATAATTTTTGTTTCAGACATATATTAGAGTCTTCCACATAACAATATTTCATTAAAGCATGTATCAAAGTCCCAGAAAATACTGTCTTCTTTGTTGGCATCAGAAAAGATAAGCCCCTCACAGGTGATGAATTACTACCACTACTACTTTCCTAAACCTGTCATACTAAAGATGTAATTTTTCTTTCACTGGGATTACTGAATATTCACTAAGCAAGAGCGCTAACTATGGGAAAATTGTGTAATGGAGAATAAGAAATAAGTGGATATATTTACTATTGAGAATTCAAGTTCACAAAATACCCTAATGAAAAAAGGAAGGGAAGGAATTCCTGGTGGCCTAGTGGTTAGGATTCCGGGCTTTCATTGCCGTGGCAAGGGTTGAATCCCTGGTCAGGGAACTGAGATCCCGCAAACTGCACAGCTAGGCCAAAAAAAAAAAAAGAGGAAGGGAAGGGGAAAGAAGACAGGAATACCATCAGGAGGAGATTACAAAGGAATAGTAAGATACCCCTGCCAGTCTGTACCCTCCCAGTTCACACAAAGTTTGGATATTACTAAAAACATAATGGTGCTAAGAGACATTTCACATTTTGACTTTTCACACTTTAAAGTCTAGCAATTCTGTCATAACTCAAATGCACTGACGAAGTCCAAAAGCCATTATTTAACAAAAGTTTGCTTTAAAAAATCCTTTTACCCCAGTTTACAAATAAAACCAATTACTCAGGACTTCTTAGTTAGGAAAGATGACCTTATTTTATTTACGTATATGTGTGTATATGCACATAGTTATATTTGTTTAAAAAAATGATCCAGTAAAGCCCTCTTTTGTTCAATATTGGCTCAGTTTGAAAAAAATGTTTTGTGGGATATACTGATCTTCGCTGAAGCTGAGTGATGCAAAAATCTGAGTTTTTAAAAACTCCCCAGGTGATTCTAATATGCAGGGTTCTCCAGGTTGAGAACCACTAGCATGAACTACCAGAATGACAGCAGAAAGGAAAGAACGTATGCGAGAGCTTTATAGGAGTCACGGGATTTGGTGACTGACTACAGGCTTAGGGGGAAGTCAGGGATGATTACTAGGTTACGGACTTGAGTTCGGCTGGACGGTAGTGCCACTAAGCATCAATGCAAAAGAGAAAAGTTAGTAAACTATAAAGCACAATATGCATGCTTTTATGAGAAACTTTGCCTTCCCCTCTCGGTTCCACTTCCATTAAGGCTGCAACTGTGTGTTGCTCACTGTGTCATCCCTAGCAATAGTTGCTTGTACTTAATAGAAATGAAATACATTTTTCCTGATTGTGATTCAACTCTGTTAAGACTTGTCTGCAAGTCAGTGGCGTGACTTAATATGTTTTTCAAGACCTCACTCTGGGGACTTCCCTTCGTGGTCCAGTGGGTAAGACTGCGCACTCCCAATGCAGGGGGCCCCGGTTTGATCCTTGGCCAGGGAACTAGATCCTGCATGAAGGCCGCAACTAAAAGTTCACATGCCACAACTAAGAAGTCCACATGCTGCAACTAAAGTCCGCATGCCACAACTAAGACCCGGTGCAGCCTAAATAAATAAATTGTTTTTAAAAAGCACAGCATTAAAAAAAAGAAAAAACCTCACTCTGTGTAGCACTGATGACAGATAGGGCTGGCTTCACAGGAGATACTCAACAAATATTAGCTCACTAGCTAATTTTCACACAAACGCCAGTCTGACTGGAAATGCTTCCAACTGCCTGCTAAGACATAACCACCTAAAGGTATATTGGGCATGGCAAAATCTGTCCACACCTGAGGTCCAGATATTTGTTCTCAAATCTGTTCCTCTTCTTCCTGTTAACAGCCCAGCCATTATCTGAGTCACCCAGACCTAGAACGCTTGAGTCATCTTTGATATCGCCCTCTTGTCAGCATGCAAACAGGTTTCCAGAGTCCTGTCTTTTATGCTGTCTATAGTGAGTATCTCTCACAGCAGTCCTCACCAACCCCAATGCCCCTTACCCAAGGACTCATTTTCAATTGCTACGGCACCCACTCCAGCCTCCCTCCCTCGCTCCCTCCCAAATCCATCCTCTACATTATATAGCCTTTTCAACAGGCCTCAGACAATTCTAGTCACGTCACTACCTTGGCTGATACCTTTCAGTAGCCTCACCCCACGGCCCACAGAGCAAAATGCAAATGCTTAACCAATCCCTTCATAATCTAGCCCTTAACATACTTTTCCAACCTCACATCCTGCTACTGATATTTCTTCCACCGAGAATAGTGACCTCTTCCCACCCACATCTCCCCATGTCCAAAAGCGGCCTATTTTTCCAAAGTCCAGCCCAGATAAGCCCAGCTTATCTCCTGTAGCAAAGGCCTCCCCTGACACCCAAAGCATACTCCCCACTTCCCTAAAACATCTCTTCCTACTCTGAATTCTCAAAGTAACTCCTAAGCATTTTTCACCTTCCACCCTACAAGGCAGTTTCTTTTTCTTTTTATCTAAATTAATTTATTTTTGGCTGTGTTGGGTCTTCGTTGCTGCGCGCGAGCTTTCTCTAGTTGCGGTGAGCGGGGGCTACTCTTCATTGCGGTGCGCGGGCTTCTCATTGCAGCGGCTTCTCTTGTTGCGGAGCACGGGCTCTAGGGTGCAGGCTCAGTAGTTGTGGCTCACCGGCTCTAGAGTGCAGGTTCAGTAGTTGTGGCACACGGGCTCAGTAGTCGTGGCTCGTGGGCTCTAGAGCACAGGCTCAGTAGTTGTGGAGCACGGGCCTAGTTGCCCCACGGTATGTGGGATCTTCCCGGACCAGGGCTCGAACCCGTGTCCCCTGCAATGGCAGGCAGATTCTTAACCACTGTGCCACCAGGGAAGTCCCTACAACGCAGTTTCTAACACACATGCTTTCGTCTCCCCTCCTGGACTGCAGTGTTCCCTGTGAATAGGCTCTAGGTCTGGCTCTTCTTTTTTTAACCACCCGCTACCTCTCCCTCCACCCCCACTCCATGCTCATCTCATCCTCCACCCTACAGTGCCTTAGTAGGTGGAGTTCAATAAATACTGTAGGTCCCTGGCCTACTCAGATTTAACAAGAGAGCCTGAGGACATAGTTTCTCATTTTGTTGGGCATGTCTGTAAATCATGATAATGTCCCAACTACAGCAACTCACCTTGCCGGTGACTGAACCCCACATATCTCAGCATGATTCAGTAGCTCTACTCTGGCACATCCACGGTCACTGCAGTGACTGGATAAACTTTGTTTCTTTGTTTTAAAAAAATATATATATCCTCAAGGAGAAAGCTAACAGCCTCTGCGGGTGACAGAAACGAAAGAAAGGGAAGATAGAGAAAAGAAAGGAATGGTATATAGAGAGAGACTGCTTGAGGGGTCACCAGACAGTACATAATTATGAACAGACTGGGACATCTGATGAATGAATAAAATAATAAATGGAGATAAACTCCCAAACTGGAAGGAGCAAAATTTCTCCTTTCCCTGTTTCTACCAGCCTATACCAAGCATTTTCTGGAACACTGCTGTCCAACAGCACCTTCTGGAATGATGCAAGTGTTCTATTCATCTGTGCTGTCTGCTAACATGGGAGCCGCTAACCACACGGTTATTGAACACCTGGAATGAGGCTAGCATGACTAAGGAACTGAATTTTAAATTTTATTTAATTTTAATTAAATTTAAGAAGCCATATGTAGCTAATGGCTACTGTATACATTACTGTATACTGTATACATACTGTATAATATACTGTATTACAATACTGTATACTGTATTGTCCAGAATACAGAATGTCTTCACCTTGTTACTTGAATTGTTGTCAGAAGTATTTTCCTGACCAAATTCCAGTAAGCTTATAAAAGTCCATGATCATTTTTCCGTTTAACAAGTCACTTACATTTTTTTCCAATTTTCACTTTTATTTTATTGAGGGGAGAGTGGTTTAAGAGGAGACTAAGAGAGGGGACTTCCCTGGTGGTTCAGTGGCTAATACTCCACGCTCCCAATGCAGGGGGCCCAGGTTCGATCCCTGGTCAGGGAAATAGATTCTGCATGCCGCAGCTAAAAACTCCCGCATGGGGCTTCCCTGGTGCTGTAGTGGTTAAGAATCCGCCTGCCAAGGCAGGGAACACGGGTTCGAGCCCTGGTCCAGGAAGATCCCACATGCTGCGGAGCAACTAAGCCCGTGCGCCACAACTACTGAACCTGCGCTCTAGAGCCGGTGAGCCACAACTACTGAGCCTGCACCCTAGAGCCCGTGCTCCGCAACAAGAGAAGCCACCACAATGAGAAGCCCGCTCACCGCAACTAGAGAAAGCCCGCACAGCAATGAAGACCCAATGCAGCCAAAAATAAATAAATAAAAATAACTCAAAAAAAAAAAATCCCGCATGCCAAAACTAAGACCTGGTGCAGCCAAATAAATAAATAATAATTTAAAAAAAAAAGAGAGAGACTAAGAGACAGACTGCATGGCAGGTAGACTGCATGATACACTATTTCTTTTGAGATAGAGACTATCCCGACTATCCCCCTTTCAAAGCTAAGGAAACTGAGACTGAGAGCAATTAATTGGCTTACCTGTGATCACAGCTTAGTAAAACTAGGATTCAAACCCATGTCTGCCTGCAGAGACTGAGCTCTTAAGCATGCTTAAATTGCTAAGACTGAACTGGGCTGGATGAAAAGTAGGTTAGGCAGCTCCCAGCAGGCTGATGTTATTCAGAGCACATTAAAAGCTGGACCAGCCAGCTTACTTGACAAGAGACTAAGGATGTATCCAGGCAACTTTCTTTCTTTCTTCTTTTTTTTATTTTATTTTATTTTATTTTATTTATTTATTTATTTTGGCCACACCGCTTGAGGGATCTTAGTTCCCCGACCAGGGATTGAACCTGTGCCCTCCGCAGTGAAAGCGAGGAGTCCTAACCACTGGACCGCCAGGCAATTCCTGGCAACTTTTCTTGATGTCTGGTAAATGATGCTCAATAATTCATCCACTCCTTCAACCATAGGCACGATTCTAAGTTGGAAGATACAGCAGTGAACAAAACAGGAAAAGTCTCTGCCCTCATGGGGGTTATATTCCAGTAAGGGAATTAAAAAACAAACAAAACCTAGGGACGATCTCTAAAGAGGTGAGAACTGAACAGACACCTGAGTGAATAAAAGTTGATTAGCTGCGTGGAGAAACTGAGAAAGACTGTTCGAGGCCAAGGAAACTGCAAGACAAAGATATAGAGGTGTGTTGGGAATGTACAATACAAAGAATAGCAAGGAAGTTAGTGTGCAAGAGCTCTGTGAAGGAGAAGAAATAAAGTATCAGTGTTAACCAGCGGCCAGATCCTGTTGGCCTGTAAAGGTCACTGGAAGGCTCTGGAAAAATATATTCCAAATATATATAAGATATAAAATATATAAATTATAAAATATATATAAGATCATGGAGAGCCACGGGGAGTGGGGAGAGCATGTGGAAGGGTAGGTGTATTGCGAAGAGTGGGAGAGACATGATCTGATTTATGCTTTAAAAGGAACACTGGAAACTGTAAAAACAGGCTATGGGGAAGCAAAATCAAGGAGAAAAAGTAAAAGCGGAAAGACCAAGTTGGAGGGACTTGTTCGAGTGATGAAGGAAGCTTAGACGAAGGATAGCTACAGCGATGTAGAGTGGAAATGGCAACTAATTTTAGGACAGACTTTAGCTAAATATATATGGTCAAACCAATACCCATGGATGCATGGAAAGAAAGAAGCTTGGTTTCTAAACGAGTCGCATTAAGAAGTTACTGTATAACTCAGCCCCTGCAGGTTCTATTTACTATTCCTAAGCGCAATTTCCCACATGCTCACACTCACACCACCTAACAAAGACCATTATCAGGGAACTTCCCACAGAGCGTGCTTACAGATCATCCAACTGTTACATGACACAGATTTCTGCTATTTGTTTATATTTAAATGAGTATTTCTGAACAAGCATAGCCAGCTCCGATAAATTCTGATTAGAGTACATGCCGCGTAACACCCCCGCGCAAAACACTGTTTAGATAACCTTGCCTTCCTGCGCATAACAAGCAGTTGCAGTTTAACGAGGTAACTGGACTAGGATGCTCCACTCAATTCTTCCCAAAGTCTGTGACACTGTTTCCAAAAAGCTTAAGTCAGAACACAGGCTAGGAAATTGGAACACACAAAAAAAAGTAAAATAAAAACTGTCGAGGGCTTCCCAGGTGGCGCAGTGGTTGGGAGTCTGCCTGCCAGTGCCGGGGGCACGCGTTTGAGCCCTGGTCCGGGAGGATCCCACATGCCGCGGAGCAGCTGGGACCGTGCGCCACAACTACGGAGCCTGCGCTCGGGAGCCCGCGAGCCACAACTACTGAGCCCGTGTGCCACAACTGCCGAAGCCCGCGTGCCTCGAGCCCATGCTCCGCTCCACAAGGAGAGAGGCCACCGCAATGAGAAGCCTGCGCACCGCGGCGGGGAGTGGCCCCCGCTCGCCGCAACCGGAGAAAAGCCCGCGCGCAGCAACAAAGACCCAACGCAGCCGAAAAATAAATAAATAAAATAATAAAATAAATAAATTAAAAAAAAAAAACCGTCGAGTCAGAACCTTCTGACTATGCTTACCTATCTGTACTCCCTTGCCAATTTAACCCTGAAAGGATGTTTTAAGGTGTGTTCTCCACCAGCTGCATGTCTCTCAAGGTTATCCTAACACAAATCTCAAGGCACTTGCAGGATAACAATCAGCATATTCAGCCAGTAGGATCTCTTCAGGCTGGAACCGGACTGCGAGGCACAGCAGGTGCTCAGTAAAACTGCTGAATGAAAAACCAACTGCCTTCTACAATTTCAATCTTGGTAACGTATTCCCAAAACATTCCTTAACTTCCCTAACTGCTGTAAAAGCGATGGAGTCCCCGTCACCTCACATTTAAAGCCTTCCTGAACCTTTCCACCCCAACTCACTGCTCAGGGCAACAAGCTCCATTTCGCTGGCTGCCCACTGTATTAAAAAATCTTAAACAACATTCTGTGACTCATCCAAAAACTAGCTTCAGGGGATGCCTCAGCTTTCTTCTGTTCCTTTTAATCCTCCTCTGCTTTCATACAATATTTATCTGACGTTTCCCCCTCAGGGGGTCTAACATGGTAGAAAGAGCAGACAAAAAGTGGGTGCCTGACCCGGATATCTCTAGAACTCTGGCCTCAATTCCTTTATCTATAAAGTGCAAGTAACACCCATGCCAGACCTCCTTCACAAGGTTGTTGCCAAGTCTAATCCAAATGAGAAAAGCCTGCAAACTGTCAGGTGCTGCCCAAAAGTAAGATCCAAGTAAAGGTAGGTTCAGACAAAGCTTAGCTCAAAACCAATCGGACAGGTGGAGGACCAGCACACTGCAGTCACTCAATAGACATTAAGTCAAATAAGGAGTATTTTCCTCCAGTAATGGGGTGAACAGGAGAAGCACACTAGCCAGGTCCGACAGCGTCACTTTAGGGTCCCTGGCAGGTAACTCCCATCTCTGGGTCTCCTTTCCCGCCACCTGTACAACAAGGCTTTGACAATGAAGGCTTCTAATATTGCTACGTTAAGGGAGGCTCAATCCGAGAGGCCAAATTGCCTTCACCTGCAGGGGCACAAAGAAAGTGCCACAAAAGCGGGTAAAGACAGGACTGAGAGGCAAAGGAGTCGAGGTCTGGTTTAGCACATCTCTTAGGAGCAGCGTGACCTTGGCCAACTCCCCTACCAAGCAAACCCCCTCCTCCCGTCCACATCTCTCAACCTGGGGAAAGAATCCCAGCCGCCCCGAATCCCGAGGCTGCTGGGGAGCCCAGAGCCTACAGCCCCCTCCTGTTTGGCTCGTTGGCCCGTGACAGCCCTGGCTCACCCCCACCCCTCACCCTGGGAAGAGTCCTAAGCTCTTTCGCAGGGGAGGGATGTACCCCTTCCGGATGCGGGACCTGCCAGGACAGCAGTTTCGATTTCCTAAGGAGAAGGGTTACGTCCCCCGCCGTCCCAGCACCGCCGGTAATCAAAGGAGCCTCCCCGGCGGCCCTCGGGATCCCCGAGGCTGCACTTAGTGCCGGCACGGGACCTCGCGACCGGCCCGGCACCCTGCCAAGGTCCCGCGGGGTCGGAGACGCCGGGAGGGGCGTTGCCATAGGAATAGCGCTCAGTACCCCGGCCCGAGGCGCCCGGCAGAGGCTGGAGAGGAAGGCTCGCGAGACCCGCTGTGCCCCAAGCGAACACGCCCGGCCATTCCCTCTCAGGGCTGCTTCGCCCAGCCAGCAACGCCCCCACAGCTCCGCGCCTTCCCGCGCGGCTCCACGAAAACCCTACCTTCCGCCATGTCAGGCCCAGCCCTGCCTCAGCCTCGCGAGAAGTGCGCCGCTCAACTTGGGCAGTGCGTAACGGAGGTCCCCAAGTCTCGCGAGAGTCATGGGGGCCAGGGAGAGGGAGGGGTCGAGACTAGGTAAGAGCAGTGAATGAAAGTGGAGGAGGTAGCTGGACATGGGAAGAACCGAGAGCCTAGCTCTCTTCACCTATATTTTGGAGGCTCTGGACTTATCAAGCACTGACTGGACCAAAAAAGAGTGAAGAAAATTTGGGAGAGGAACCTGAATTTGGAAGGCCTGGTTGCAGGTGTCTTCTGAGCGTGTGGATGGGTCACTTTTTTCTAGCAGAACTCAGCCACCTGGCTGCAGAAGCAGAGAATATGGATTGTAGCATTTGCCCAGGGCTTGGGATTCATTGCCAAAAAGAAATTGAGAGTGCTGTGAGAATATAGCTCTGGTGCAGACTGGGTAGAGGCTGATGTACGAGTCATAAAACTGCAGGTCTCTATAATATTGAAGACCAATGCAGTGTGAACAAGGTTGTGAGAGCCCTGTGTTAGGGTGGCAAACTGAAGTTCATAAGTTAAACAGTACTAGGAGACAATAAACTCCAGGACAGAGCCATGGAATATGGTAGCTGAAGTGGAAGTGAGAAGCTAGAAAAATCAGATATTGGAATTCAGAGGTAGAGAAGGTGGGAGACCGTAAACCAGGTGCTAAAATCTTTAGTCAATGTGGGGATGACTAATAGCAAAAAAGAGGGCTAACGAGTAATATAAGTGAATAGTGTGAAACCTGTCAAAACAGATTTTTACTCAAAGGACAATCAAAAGAATGCGGATTGCACCCATTCCTAGAAGCATCCACAGTTAAGGACTGCGGGGGGAAGTGGTGGCCCTGGAGAAGAGCCAAGAATAAGAGATGACAGGTTGAAGGAAGGATCTGAGAACAGGATGAGGGTGTCAGAACAGAAAAGGGGGAGGGTTTGAAGGTGGAGAAATTTTAGGTGCTGCCAAGGTTAACCATTTAGTGGGTAGTGAGGTGGAGTGGAGAAGGAATTTGGAGTTTAGATCATGGTAAACATAATCATGGGGTTAAAATGTTGAGGAAGGAGGAGGAATTCTGGGGGAGGGACACCTGGGAGATGAAAGGGGAGAGGGTATTGAAATGTGTAAGAACGGTGGTGTGCTCAGGGAAATAGCGTTCCAGTTGTGGCAAGAGACTAAAGATGTGGAGGAGGTGTGGGCAGGGAGGTGCGTAGCGCAGCTGCATCGAGCAAGCAGAGCTTAGAGGGCAGCAGAGCACTTGCCAGGCTCAATGGAGGTGTCGTAGCTCAAAGCTTCCCTGTCTGTCAAGAATGGTTTATAGGTGTGCTAAATGGTGAGCCCTTGGGGCCACTAGGGTAGCCAGGCAAGACAGTCTCCTCTGGCCACAGGCAGCCTCATCTGTTTATCTCAGAGTGCCCTACAGATATTTCCTGGGTCATAACATAAATGTGATGAAGAAGTCCTGTCATAGCTGATGCCTGGTTTTACATCATATGACTTATCTTTGCCTCTTCACCAGCACCATCCTAGTGTCTGGCATACAGCAGGTGCTCAAAATTTTTTTAATACATTCTTTTTAAATTAATTATTTATTTTTAGTTGCATTGGGTCTATTGGGTCTTCGTTGCTGTGCGCGGTCTTTCTCTAGTTGCGGTGAGCAGGGGCTACTCTTTGTTGCGGTGCCCGGGCTTCTCATTGCGGTGGCTTCTCTTGTTGCGGAGCACGGGCTCTAGGCGCACAGGCTTCAGTAGTTGTGGCTCGCAGGCTCCAGAGCGCAGGCTCAGTAGTTGTAGCGCACGGGCTTAGTTGCTCCATGACATGTGGGATCTTCCCGGACCAGGGCTCAAACCCGTGGCCCCTGCATTGGCAGGCGGGTTCTTAACCTCTGCGCCACCAGGGAAGCCCTCAAAATGTTTGATGAGCTGTTGCTGTGAGCTATACCGGGAGTCAGGGGAACTGGGTTCAGATTTGGCTCTGCAACTGATCTGTTGTGTTGATCATGGTCAAGTCCCTGCACAATCTATGCTGCCATCTCAGATTCTCCATCAGTTTCAAGAGGGAGTTGGACTAGAATCCATGGTTCTTAATAACTGGGGGATCATGACCTTGGAGAATCTGATGAAAACCAGGGACCCTCTCCCTTAGAGCAGCACACATGTAGCAATAAACAAATCTGTGCCCTTTCAGTTTGCTTGGCCTAGATGCCCACAGTCAAACAAGAACTCATCTTAAGGGATTTAATCAACTCATGGGCTTCACTACCTCCTCGTCACGAACTACCTTCAAGAAGCCCTCTAGTAGAGGTGAGAGCACTCTTCTTAACGATGTCTGTAATATAACCCTATCTCTGGGCCCTTGTCTTCTGAGTAGACTCTTACTGGCTTGAAACCCCTGAGCTATAGGACTTCTTAATACACCCTGTAAAATAAAGCATCTACAGTACTCAGTGAATTACAATACCCAACAGGGTTGGACGGAGCTACAATATTAGATATGACCTGAGAAATCTGAGCACTGAAACATGGTTCATTTTAGACCTAATTCATGTTTTGTTGTCTGATTTAGAAGGGAAAAATGCTGCCTGCCTTAAGAGCTTAGGGGAACAGACTCTTTCTGGGGAGGTAGTGTCATATCATGGTAGAAGGGGATAGGGAGGGAATCACTAGACTGGTAGTCCAATGAACTGGGTTCAAGTACAAGCCTCAAAACGCCTCAGTCTCTACGTGACCTGGGAAAAAATATCCCGGAGGTAAGAAGTAATGGCACGCAGTATGTAAGGGAGGTCATGAAACTGAATCCCGGCCATGAAACCTACTTGCTGTACAGTCTTGACAAATTAATCTGAATCTGTTTCTGAATGAGGATCCTTGTAAGAATTTGACTAGATCCTTTACGAAACACATCTAGCACGAGCCTGCCACAAAGTGGAGGCTCAATAAATAGGAACTTGATTGCTGGTGCTCATGAGGGTTAAAGGAGAGGTCACAGTGCTAACACACACAGTACTATTATACTGCACTTGTTCCTAATGGAGACTGCTGGTAAGGGAAAACCAAATACCTTATCTATGACTTTCTGTGCAGCTATGTCTAAGATGTGTCTGGCTGCCTTTTTTGAAAGCCTTCCCCTTCTCCTTCACTGCAGCCCAATGGGGTGTGCAGACTCCAAGAGACAAGCCTAGTCCTACCTAGGCAGCCAAGTTACACCATCTGAAACTGAGCAACCAAAGATACCTGAATCCCGCTAGGGTTTGCAGTCCTCCAGAAAATGAACAATTTTAATTTGGTGAGGTGTTACCAACTCTATCTTTATGAGAGGGAGGGAGAAAATCAACTGATCCTTCCTCAAAGCCTAGGGCCTTGCACACAGTAGGCAAAGTCAAAAGCCGTTCATCTGCATTGGACAGCATGGGAATAAAACTTTTTTGCTATATACCCCGAGTAGATGATTATGCTTAAAACTGATATTTAAAGTTTAGGGACATCATCTAGACCTTTCTATAATAGTTTTATTTCAAATATATTTTTCAGAAAAATTAAACCCTGAAAAATGAGCCCCCATTTTCCCCAAACTGCTCTCAAGGAAGATTTTCTTCTTTGTGATTAAGAAATCAGGCTCCATGTTCTTTTCTCAGAGTTTGTTAAGGAAGAGGCCTTAAAACCACTGGCAACTTCTATCAAGACAGACAAGCTTTCAACACTTAACACTGTAAATCCATATAAACTATATATAAAGATGCAGGGTGAAAAGCTGAATATTCACATCCTGAATCCTGTTGTGGTTTGCAGTCCTCCAGAAAAAGGAAAAAATTTGTTAAAATTAAGGGGGAAAAAATGGGAAAAAAGTACTCAGTTCTTGCTGCATTTGCCACTAACTTACTGAGTGGTACTGGGCAGGTATTTGGGCCAAGTTTGCCCATCTGTTTAGAGGAGGGAAGGTGGTGATTGAGATGGTGCCTGTGTTCTCTTCCAGTTGACCTTTGAGACTGGGTTCTTCACCTTTTCGCTTATCTTCATGGTAGAACTAGTCTAGGCCAAAGACAAAATCCCAAATAATGCTCTAACATGTGCTCATTTTATTTTATATAAGGTTCTAAATCAGCATGCACGAAATTCTGATTAAGAATGGTGGTTGGCCGCGTACTGGAAATTTTAAGACCATTATATCAGGTTGGAAGTCAAGTGAACTTCCTACCCTCTGGTTCCTTCTTTAAATAAGGTTTAAAAATTTTTTTATCTAGATTCCCCTGTGGACCCTTTGCTATCATGTGCTGTTTATATAGAAAGAATCCCATAACTTGCTTTGGAGACCTGCATCCTGAAACCAAAATAGCTCATGATACAGCCTCTAAGTCATCATTTATTGATTTATAGAGCACCCATCACATGATCGAGGTGCTTTACAATACAGTAAACATCACAACAGAACTCACATAGTTAAATACAATCAACAAATTACAGAACTAAAAAAACAAACAAACAAACAAACAAAAAAAACTGGAATGAAGCAACATTATGTCAAATTTCAAAGATGCTGAGAAGTGGCAGTACACAAAAGGTAATTCCACCAACTGGGGACCAGACAGGCAAATACACAGGCACCACAACCCCAAACGGGCAGATTTGTACAGGGTGAATGAGCATATAAAATAAAATTTCACAACCAAGAATGAAGGCCATTAAAGACACTATGACACCCAAGTAATCACAGAACTAGTGGAATAACCTCACAAAAATATTACCTTGTAATGACCAGAAAACCAACCTCATTTGGATTTTAAACTCACAAGAGGCCAGAAAGCCACTGAGATCATCCATCCCATTATAAGCATAGACTGAAATCGATAAGCCTTTACAAGAACTTGGAATAAATTTAGGAAACAGGCAGCGGTTCTACAATCCATAAGACTATGCAGGTGTTGTTGATAGTTGGCACGAGGTCAGGGAGAAAAATCCTTTTCCTAAAGCAGACAAGACTCACACTAATGATGAGGCACTGCTGGGACAAAAGCCACCTGGATCAGTGTCACCTGAGTGTGGTTTAACATCAAATGTAGAGGCATTTAGATTCACAGTCAGATGAACACTGGGAAAGGCACAGATGACACCTCTGACAGAGGAAAAGAAGCCAAAACATCTCTCGAGGCCTGTGTTTCCATATGTAGCACGCTCAGGGCACCAGATGGAAAGGGGTGTCATGAGACCTGCACTCATTCCTGGCTCTCCTTCTACTCCCCAAGATCTAGCCCTAAAGAACACATGGTTCCACCAAAGTAACTGCATTAATGTGGCACTTAAAGTTCAAGAATAGTTGTCCCTGAGTTACTAGGTCATTTGCTCCTCTCTGAAGAGTCAAATCCCAGGTTTTAACTCAAGAGATTGCTAGCAGAATTACAGCAATAGGAGAGCAAAATTCAGACTCCATCTTGCCACAAGCAAGCACCATGTGAACAATTTCTGATTTAAGAATAAAAAGGGATCGCATTCAAAGTCCCAGGTAGGCATGCAGTACTGGCACTTTGGGGCAACAATGTTTACAGAGTCTTTGAAAAAGTAAAGTCACACGCCAAGTTCTTGAAGAAAATTGGGCTGCAATGAATCAAACAATTTCACATTCAGCCATTACACATTTATGGGCTTTTTTAATGCTTCAGAGTGAAGAAGAGACTGAGATTTAGAAAAATCACTCTCTACTGTGACTACATCCTCAATTATTTTACTTCTGCTTTAAAAAAGACATGCAAAGTTCGTAAAGGACGGGCTCCTTGCAGGAATCCTTTCACTCTTCTGCCAAAGCATTTCTCCAAACCCCACAGAGCAGAGATGCACCAATTCTCACTGATTCTCACAATTAAACACCATGTCCCATCGGGTACTGTCTCAAGTTCTATCCCTTATATGCCAAAGACTACCTCCCAGTCCCAGCCTCAAACACAGAGGAACCTGGGCCCACCTTTAACACTGCACATGCTCATTTTACATTTCCTGAAATTATTTTCGAAAACTTATGATATGAAATATACTTATGCTCAAACAGTAATAAAAATCCAAGTGCACTATGTCAGTGGCAAAATCTGTATATGTCAAATAGCAAAGCCTTTCCATCCCTGTAATGCTTTGAGATTCACATAAGAATCTATACAGAACCCAATACATATACTGCCATGGCCATGTGATTTTCAAGTATTAAATTTGTTTGCATAAGGAAACAACCTGAGATTTTTCTAAACTGCACTTCTCTGGCACTCTATTATAACCTTCATTCAATACAATAAAAGCCAACAACTTGACAATTATTGGAAAAAAATTATATTTTGGAAGAACTCACTACATAAGGTGACAGAATTCCAAAATCAAATTACATGAAAATATACATCGCAATTTCTTTGTACAGTAGGTGAGAAAAATCTGCAGTATAGAGAATAGAGGCAAAGAAATATGAAGGGCTAAGGAGAAGGGTGTGTGGGTAAACAGCATTTTTGATAGCAAACCCAGAAGTTAAGTAGAAAGCCTGCAGCTGTGCATGCTTTATTCCTCCAACCTTCACATTAGGTAACTGAGGGCAAAAATAAAACCAAATCAGAATTTTGTATTGTTTGGGGTAAATTTCAATAATTTTAAATCTGAATTGAATTCAGAACCAACTCTTTTTAGTTCTTGGGGAAAATGACTGAATTCAAGAGCTCTCAACAATGAAAAAATGTTATTGCTATATCCAATCCAAGAGATGGGTGCAAATATAATACAAAAGGGGTGAAGCACCTAGTGATGACCATTCCTCTGAAGTCATCATTAAAAATCAAGTAGTTGCTTATTGAGTGTTTCAGTATTTGAACTAAATGATTTGAAAACTTCCTGGCAGACAGAAGAGATAAAAGCAAAGGGGAGTGTGTCCAAACAAAGAAGATACAAAGTTTAGTAAGTGAAAAGAGTTTAATGAAGCCTCAATGGTTTAAAGGAAATTAAATGGAAACTTTTAATCCTAATTGCTTTTTATCTGACATGCTTTAAGGAGTCTTTTAAAACTGATAAGAAACAATGAATAGGGAAAGAAAACCTGCTAAAATCTTTTAGAATTTACACGATTCTTATTCTACTACAAGAAAGCATTATTTGGTACAAGGTGTGTTTGTGGATGTACATGAACAGTATATATATTATCCGGATCATGTTGTGCTATGTACAGGTCTTTACAATTCTTCCTGAAGGTTAAAACAGTTCATTAGAATTCAAAATGCGTAATCATCTGTAAGTTGGCACTTGTTAGGCTCTTGTCAGCATTGATACTGGCATGTTTTATTGCAGCCCAGTTCCAGCCAGTGTTTGCCAACTTGTTACAACAGAAGTCCAGCAATAGGTGGGTAGAGTGCAGGAAAAACAGTGCCATGTTTCTCAATTGGAGACCTACAAGAAAGCAAACAGCATTATATAATGATATTATAAATTACAAAAGAATTAATTGATTAGAAATTTTTATTTGTATTCCATTTCTTGGGAAACAAATTTTTCATTTCACTTTAAGCTCACTTTTGTGCTTTTCCAATATGATAGCCACATACAACCATTTCATTTTAAATTCAAGTAATTGTTAATAAAATTTTAAATTTAGTTCCTCAGTCACACTACCCACATATCGAGTGCTCAGTATGCCCACTGACTACCATGTTGGACACTGCAAATATAGATTATTTCCATCAGTGAAGAAAGTTCTATTACTAAGCCTTAACTTAGATTTCTCTAGGTTCAGTCCAAACCTATTTTATCCACGAAGCCTCCGACAACTGACCTTCTCTCCCAATTAGAGTTTCCTATTGTTTTGTATCTGCTGATCTCATGTGTTCAATTAGACTAGAAGAACCACAGCTAAATAAAAACAACTACCACCTTATCGAGTGCTTATTATGTGCCAAGCAGTATACAAAGTGTTATACAAACTTATCTCATGTAATGCTCATAATCACCATATGAAAGGGTTTCCCCCATTTTACAGAGAAAAGAGAGACAAGGTCACAGAGCTAATTAATAAGTGGCAGAGTTTCCTGTTCAAAAGGTTAGGAAAACACTAGTTTCAATTAAAAAAAAAAAAAAGTCGAATTAAATGATTGGACTTTTCAGAGCTTTTATTATATGAACGTGTCCTTTGAGTATGTAGGGGGAGCAATAGAAGGGGGCAGGGGAGGAGAATACCTATTACTATTACATCGGATCAAGTCCTCCAGAAACACAGAAGTCTGAATCACCTGCCAAGCCAATGCTGGTCACAAAGAAGTCTAATAGAAGACGACTGGGAATCCAAGGGATATAATTTTAAACTCCTAACAATGAAGCCCAATGTACTTAGAGCCATGGCAAATATTTAACTCACACCAGACGTGTGAAAAGTTCAGTGTGTCTTCTAAATCCCCAAATGAATTTATCAATATTACAATCACCCGAATTCAACCATACCAGAGCTCTGATGTGGGCAGGAAGAAAGCTGTGGGCTTATCTATGGCCGAACATGTGCCTATTTCCCGAATTTAGACTGCCTCCCTAAGACAGCTCCTGAGAAGTAGAATGACTGCTAAATTTCTCTCCAAAGGGCTCATACCAATCAATGTAAATCGTCCCCAGCAAAGCACTGAATCCACCAAATATGAATATACCACCTTCACCAGCAATCAGGTTCTATCGTTTGCACACAGATACACATATGTGCACACGTTTTATTAGAAAATCTAAAGACACAGACTGATACTCAAGAGAAATCATTATGAATAGGACTGTAACTTTTAGGTTATGTTACTTAAATGTTTTTCCAAAGACTACATATCACACCCAAATTTACCCCTGCCCAATTAACCTCTCAGGGCTGAAAAAGAACTGGGTATAGAGCTTGGGCATTCAGTAATCATTCCCTTATGATATGAACAAGAAATTTCAGGGCCACAAAAGAACCATTTAAACTGTTTCCATGTGAGGTTTTAAAGAAAAATACTCCAGAGAGGGCTGACTGTAGAAAGTCATTAACGACCTAAAATCAGGTATTGGAGCCTTTTAGTAGTTAGGACCCAGCTTTAAATAGCTTTAGCTTCTTCAGCAGGAAAAGAAAAATCTACTCCCCCCCACCCTTTAAATAAAATATATTCTAAACAGAAAAAAGGCCTTGGTACAGAAAAAGCAAGTTTGTTGTTCTTTTCTCTAGAAAGAGAAATGTGAAACTGAATTACCTGCATAACACTCAAATAAACGGTGCTGACCTAAAACAGTCATTTACAATTTGTAAGCATATCCCATTTCTGGTTTAAAATAAATCTTCTGTTGTGTGACGTTGTTAAAAAATCACACCATCTTTATATTAATGGAAATTATATCAACTGTATGTCTTTACAAAATAACTTAAGTGTCTATTTTTTGCCTCAAACTTACACTTCATTATTCTTGATTTCTAACCTACAAATCCGGAGATGGTTTAGTTGGAAAGTGTCTTGTTCCATTTATTTCAAAAACTAGAATCAAATCATTAGTTTTCCATGTGGCTACACAATTTAATCTTTTTAAAAGGCCTAAAAAAATAAAAAGACAAGCGTGATTTCAAAAAAAAAAAAAACACTTTTTTTTTTAACACTTTTTGATGTTAAAGACAATATTGAAAGTAATTCGTCATTCAAGGGTAAGTGTCCCAATAAGCTCAACCATTCTTAAGTGAAAGCAGTCCATGAGTTAAATAGCTTAGTATCAAGGAAGTTTTCCCCATTATCTTTCACACAGATGATTCCAAAAGTTCCAATTCATTCTACACTGCCACCAAATATACTACTTACTAAACAACAACTCTCCCCCTATCACCAATCCATCCGTTTTTCCCCCAAACTGAACTATTCTTTTTCTTTTCCTTATGTCATGCACTGGTGACCATCCACACACTTCCTTTCTGAGGTCGGTAATACCTCACTCTCCTAGCTCTCCTCCTTGTGACCAAGCAGCCCACATGTTTCTGTCCCCTAAATGTGGAAATTGTGCAAGATGCTGTCTTTGGCCCTAGTATGTACTGCTCTCTATACCAAATGAATGGTCATCTCTACTCTAGAGACTTCTAATCTCACTCGCAGCCCTACGTCTAACCTCCGTCCTAACCATTCAGTACCAGTCATACTTTCTCAAAGCCGCACCGTGCTTCTACTCCCACTAGAGCTCTGCGTGTGGTTTAACCTTTTTTTATGCCTGATCTAACTGGCTAGGTGAACAGCTCTCTAATGGCCTGGATAATGTCTATGGCACTCCTACAGAGCCCCTTCTTTCCCAAGAAAACAGTGCCTTTGTAAATATTCATTAACAAGAAATGAAATGAGCTCAGGGTCAGCTGTTCTTGGTGTTACCTCTCATTTCAAGATATAAATCTTAATCCTTAATAACACGCAAATGTTAAAAGGGAAGCAGATATATATTACTGAGCTAGTAAAATATCAAGACAATGTTGAAAGTACAGAGTGTATGCTATGTATACATTTGTTATAAACACAGACACACAAAATCACACTTGTGTGTACATGTGTGTTGGGGGAGAGTAAGATTTCTGAAAGATTAAACAGTGTTTACTTCTGATAGCAGAACTGGGGAGCTGAGATGGGAAAGAGATTTACTTTTCCTTATATATAGCTGCAACTATAAAGGTAGCAGTCAGATTCAGAGGGAACCAAAACAGAGCCATGATATTTATGGGTTAGAGAAGATGTTTCTAGAAGGGACATCAATAGTCAATTCAATTCAATTGCTACAGAGATTAAAAATCAAAACTAAGGGACTTCCCTGGCAATCCAGTGGTTAACACTCCCCACTTCCACTGCAGGGGGCACAGGTTCGATCCCTGGTCGGGCAAACTAAGATCACACACGCCTCATGGTGCGGCCAAAAAAACCCCACTAAACTAAAATTAAGCCTTTGGATGTGGCAAACAGGCAGCCCCTGGTTTCCTTATTACTTTAGTTTTCTGTGGAGAGGGAAGAAGGTGAGCCAAATGTGCTGGAAGATTGACAGTTTAAAAAAAAAAAACAAGGCGGGCTTCCCTGGTGGCGCAGTGGTTGAGAATCTGCCTGCCAATGCAAGGGACACGGGTTCGAGCCCTGGTCTGGGAAGATCCCACATGCCGTGGAGCAACTGGCCCGTGAGCCACAATTACTGAGCCTGCGCGTCTGGAGCCTGTGCTCCGCAACAAGAGAGGCCGCGATAGTGAGAGGCCCGCGCACCGCGATGAAGAGTGGCCCCAGCTTGCCACAACTAGAGAAAGCCCTCGCACAGAAACGAAGACTCAACACAGCCATAAATAAATAAATAAATAAATTTTAAAAAAACAACAAAAAAAAAAACAAGGCAAAGCCCCTTTGTTTCCCAGGTCCCTCTCTTCCTCCCTAAAGTTAAGTAGTACTACAAATTTTAAGAATTTTCCATATTTCTTCTAGTCCTTTCTTTTTAAAAAAACTTTTATTCTATCAGATTACTATGATAGAATAAAATATAGTCGGTTTTACTTTTTTTTTTTTCCCGTTGGGTCTTCATTGCTGCACTTTCTCTAGTTGTGGCTCGCGGGCTCTAGAGCACAGGCTCAGTAGTTGTGGCCCATGGGCCTAGTTGCTCCGCGGCATGTGGGATCCTCCTAGACCAGGGCTCGAACCCGTGTCTCCTGCATTGGCAGGCGGATTCTCAACCACTGGCCCACCGGGGAAGTCCCCGGTTTTACTTTATAATTTACATAAATATCATACTTTTTTTTTGAAAATTGCTTTTCCTACTCAAGATTGTGTTGAGATTAAACCATGTGATTATATATAACTAAGTCTACATTAGGTATTTTAGCTGATACGATAGAATATTGTAACTGATATTAATAGTAACTGATCAATTCTAATAGGCCTTTTAAAAATTACACACAATACTGCAAGCAATATCCTTGCATCATGTCTCTCTGTACACATGTGCTAGAGTTTCTCTAACCTATACACCTAAATCGCAGGATATGTGTTTTCAAATTGACTAGCTATTACCAAATTGCTCTCCAATGTTGACAGAACAACTTCACTTATGCCAATATTTCAGGTACACCATTTCCCGAAATCCTCACCAACACTTGGGTTTCTTGGACATTTTGATTTTTGACAACCTGATGGATTTGATGTCATCCCCTGTAGCTTTGTATTTCTGCTTACAAATACAGCTGAATTAATTTTTGCATGCATAACAACAATCATCTTTCTTTTTGCTTCTATTTATTATCTATTCATATCATTTTCCTTTGTGCTGATATTTTTCTTATTGCTTTGCAAAAGTTTGTAGATTCTAGATAGAAATCCTGAATATTAGATTTACAGAAAATTTTTCCCAGTTTGCCACTTATTTTTGTTAACTTTATCTTGTCATAATATTTAAGTTTTTGGTTTTGATACAACCAAATTTATCAAATTTTTTCCTTTTATGGGTGTTACTGGTGCCTAATAAATCCTTCTCTACCTTGATATTCTCCTGTATTTTGTTCTGATAGTTTTGTTTTTCATATCTGTCTTATGTTTTAAAATTTACTGGAGATAGCTTAGTCTCCTCCTTACCTCAGTCAACAAGATCACTATAGATCACCTGTATTAGTGGGAGTGAGATGGATGCATCCTTGAAGCAGGTTGAGTAGAGTTTGCACTTTTCTTCATAATCTTATTGTAACACAAGAGATCAGAAAGCCTCAACGTTTAAGGAGCTCTAATTTTAAGGAGATACGGGTGAGATGTGGAGGCTAATCCTTAAATGATCTGAATATGAAACCCATCAAGGATGTGGTCCTATTGTGATAATCACATACTCCAAATGTGGTCTCAAGTAAGCCATGAAGAAAATATGGCCGCCTAGGAGGAACAGAAGCCACATATATGGAGCCACATATACTTCTATTTGTGAGAAATGACTCTAGATTCATGCGTACACATATGCAACGAGGTAAGGCAGAAAATCTTCTATCTTACTGTGCTGGGTTACACAATGCCTACTATCCTGGGTCAGGGTATCTACGAAACAGATTCTCAGACAGGTATTTGTAAAACGTTTACTGGGAAGTGCTTCCAAAAACAAGAGTGAGGGAAATAGGTCTAAGCAGAAGAAGAAGATGTACTGAGGGGGGCAGTTGAAATAAAGGCTTCAGTCAATCCCACACTGGAATGGCCCTTCAGATAATTCCCAAATTGAGAAAAAAGTCCAAGCCTTTGTATCAACCCATCCCTTACCCAAACCAACTAGTCCTTGGATGCAAGTGGCCTCTGGAGAAAGGGACTAACTTGGGCAAGTGATCTCTTTTAGCTAAGGGCAACTCCTAGGAAGCAACTCAGCTATGAGTTATCAGTAGGCAACATTCCCAGCAGGCTGGGATATGATTATTTCCCTCTGGACAGAAGACAGTAACATCCACTACACCCATAGCTTATCTTCTCTTATCATCTTACTTATTCCCTGATGAAGCCAACCAGCAAGTTGTGAGTTGACCTATGAAGAGGCCCATGTGACAAAAAACTTAGGACTCAGTCAATGGCCTGTAAGGAATAGAAACCTGACAAAAACCAGTTGACTGAACTTGGAAGCAGATCCACCCACAGCTGAGCCCTGAGATGGCTGCAGTGCCAACCAACACCTTGACTGCAGCATTATAAGGAGCCCAGAGCCAGAAGAGTCAACCGAGTCATACACGGAACCCTGGCCTATGGAAACCATGAGATAAGAAATGCTGTTTTGGGACTTCCCTGGTGGTCCAGTGGTTAAGATTCCGTGCTCCCAATGTAGGGGGCCAGGGTTCGATCCCTGGTCAGGGAACTAGATCCCACATGCTGTGACTAAGACCTGGTGCAGCCAAGTAAGTAAGTAAGTAAGTAAGTAAGTAAGTAAATAAATAAATAAATAAATAAAAGAAATGCTGTTTTAAGTCACTGAATTTTAGGTAATTTGTTAACATAGCAATAGAGAATTAATACAATCCCTCTAGCCTTGATACAGAACCAAAAGACCAAAGTCCTTTTGTCTAGTGGTATAGAATGTGGCCATGCTGCTGATCTATGGGAAAGGGAGGATTTGTTTCTCCCTTTTTCCTCTCTCTTCATCCCATCCCACACCTGAATTAGAAAAAGGATAAGGTTATTATTAATAATCTTTATATAGGAGACACAAATACTACATGATTATACTTATATGAGGTATCTAAAGTAGTCACACTGATAGAAACATAGAGTGGTGGTTGCCAAGGCCTGGGGAGAGGGGGAATGGAGAGTTGTTGTTCAAGGGGTAGAGAAGTTTCAGTCGTGCAAAATGAAAAAGCTCTAGAGATGTACTGTACAACAATGTGCATATAGTTAACAATACTGTACACATAAAAATTGTTAAGAGGGTAGATTTAGGTCGTGTGTTTACCACAATAAAAGTGAAATAAAGAAAATCTGGGTCAAGTACATCAACACTAATGCTTCCAGTTTAAAAAAAATTACATTAAGTTATGGATTTCGATGTAAAAAATTACATCATAAAAAATACTAAATTAAATTTACTTTTCATTCAACCCAAATAGAATGTACATTTTTCAAGTGCTTATAGTGGGTTTTATTTCACATCATCCTATCACAAGACTACAGAGACTGAGGATATTCAGAAAGTGCATGAAAAAAGCAAGTCTTTAAGAAGAGTTTGAGTGATAGACTAGAGCTCGCTAAATCTGCCACAAAGCAACAGGTTTCTATAGTATAGCCGTGGGCATAAAAATCATGTAATGACAGAGACATTTAGATTATGTGGGGCTTCCCTGGTGGCGCAGTGGTTAAGAATCCGCCTGACAACACAGGGGACACGGGTTCGAGCCCTGATCCGGGAAGATCCCATATGCCACGGAGCAACTAAGCCTGTGTACCACAACTACTGAGCCTGCGTGCCACAACTACTGAAGCCCGCATGCCTAGAGTCTGTGCTCCGCAACAAAAGAAGCCACCGCAATGAGAAGACCGCGCACCACAACGAAGAGTAGCCCCCACCTGCTGCAACTAGAGAAAGCCCGCGAGCAACAACGAAGACCCAACACAGCCAAAAATAAATAAGTAAAAATAAACAACTTTATAAAAAATAATAATAATAAAAAAATAAAGATTATGTGGGCACCTCAACCCTACAGCCCACCTTGTTCTGTGCATTAGGTAGATGAGTAAAACATAGACCCTTTTTTAGAAGATATTAGTTAAGTCATGGAGTCTGATGTGATTTCTTAATTTAATTTTCAAATGATTTCACTTTTAGTGCAATCCAAACAGATGACTGGAATTGGGTACTTACTGAGGCATTACTTCCCAACTGCATCATATCATACGTAACAAGAGCAGTAAGACAAATTCATAAATGGCTAAAAGTTAAGACTATGTGCTACAGTGCTTCAGAAAGGGAAGAATTTGCTTGGGGATGAAGAGCAATAACTTCATGAAAGAAGGGGAATTTGAAATGGACCTCATCTCAAGTGGCAAAAGAAACAGAACACACATTCCAGACCCTTGGCACAGGAAATGGGTCGAGTATTTGAGTTGAATGAATGACAAGATACATTTCAGAAAGAGGGAGACTATATGAGCATACGAGGGAAGCTACTAGCGATTTTTAATCAACATACGATAGACAAGATTGGGTCCCTGAATGCTAGTTAAGTACGTCTGCTTGAATTACTTTTTTTTTTTTTTTTGGCGGCACCACACAGCTTGTGGGATCTCAGTTCCCCAACCAGGAATTGAACCTGTGCCAGGGCAGTGAAATCTTAACCACCAGACCACCAGGAAACTCCCCTTAATTAGTTATTAATCAATGTTTCCCAAAGAATGTTTGTCTTTGGCCACAGGGGGGCCAAAGGATCCTCGTGATGAGGATGAGCTTCAGACTGAAAACAAAATGCAAAATCGTTTACTCAGTTCTTACCAGTGAAAAACACAGTTCAAAGACTATAATTTTTTACACAGAAGCCTGAGCTTAATACTAACACAATAAGTTAGGAATAGTAACTAAAATTAACCATTAAAATATTAGTGCATTAATTTAATTCAAAATTCTGTCCTATCTAACATCCAGCTGCCACACATACCCTTCTACAACAGTGCACAGACATTACAATGCACGAATGAATCTATATGTAGGACTTGCGACTTTAAAGAAGGATGTGTAAGCAGTGTTGACCTGTTTGCCAAGATTTACAGTTATTGCTTCCTACACCTTTAATTGTAAGTTCTCAGTTTAGTTTCATCATTAACAGTATATTATACTGTTTTTCAATTAACCTATTCTATGCAAGGAGGTATTTTGATTCAACATTATTATTTGCCTCCGTCTTCTTTTTATGTGAACCTTAATCTTGATAAGTATACTTTAAAGATGTGTATGTTATGATCAAGTATAAATTAACTCTAATCCCACCAACAAAGAAGATAATATATAATCCCTTACAAGACTGGTTCGTGACACTTCATTCGTATTTATTTATTTTATTTGCAATATACTATCAAGGTAAATAAAATTCTTGATTATTTCCTAAATTTATAAAGTACTGTTTATAAGGTAAAATCACGCATAAGCTTAGGCTCCAACCTATTATTTCCTTCCACTCAATTCGTTGTTGTTGCCAAGCTCAGTAAGGAAAACAAGCCCTGAAGTGTTTGTTGTTCCTAAGATATTGTCCGACCCATAAAAGAACCAATGCAATGAATGAGCTGAGCTGTGTGAAGACTAACATGGCAGTTGTATCCAGGACAAATATCTAGGATGAAGTGCAGGCCGACACAAAAGATGTTCAACTAGTAACAAGAACTTGACCTAAGGTGGTGGAAAGCAAGAGTCAAAAGAAAAGATGAGGATCACTGACTAGACGTGTGGGAGGTATTAGATGTAATGATAATGAAATCAGGACAGGACTGTTAGCAAAAATAAACAAAACAGATATAAATAAGATGGTGAAAAACAAATAATTTGAAGACTGCAAGGTTATTGCTATATCTGTTGGGAACAAAGAGAAGTAAGGTTAATTTTCAGCATTTTAGGTTATTATAACAAGATCTAAAAGTAGATATGAGTCTTTTCAGAAACTTAGAGATATCAAACATGAAAACAGAATGAAAAGTGGGTAGACTTTAGCTTAACTTCTGATTTACCTTTGCATTTGATACGTTTAATCATAAAAATCATAAATAAAAATTAAGACAGTGTGATACCGGTTCAAGGATAGACAAGCCAACCAAGGAAACCTAGAAAGGTCAGAAACAGATCAACACATACCTGGAATGTAGTTTTACAACATAACTGACACTGCATATCAGTGGTGAAAGGATGGACTTGTCAATAAATGATGCAGTCAACAGTTATATATTAGGGGGAATCAAAGGGTAAAGTTGAACTCCAACTCACACCATACATCAACCAATTTCAGTGAATTCAACACATTTGTGAAAGGCAAAACCATAATAACTTTTAGAAGACAATATACAATAGTAGCTTTCTGATGGCAGGGAAGAAACTAAGACACAAAAAGTAAAATGCATACAGGAAAGAACTAAAAAATTAAACTGCATTAAAATTAAGCACCTCTGTTCATCCAAAGACACCATGGAAAAAGTGAAAAGACAAGGATACAAATCAATAACCTAACTGAAAAACAGGAAAGACCAGAATAAGCATTTCACAGAGGAAGTGTCAATGGTCAAACACATGTTACAATACGCAATTGCATTGGTAACTAAGGCAACACACATTAAGTCCATAATGACATATCATTTTACACCAGATCAAAAACTTTGGGAAAACAAACTTTGAAGAAGTCTGATAATATCAAATGTTAAAGAGAATATGGAACAAATGGAATCCTTGTCCTTGCCAAAAGGAGTATAAATAGATGCAACATTTTGGAAGACAATTTGGCATTATCTACTCAAAGTGATGTGCATATACCTTTAACTTAATGCCACCCCTACATATACACCCAAGAAACTCTTGTAGTATCTCTGCAACAAGAAACAAGGATAGCCACATTCTCTGTAATAGCAAAAACAAAGCAAAATAGGGGAATTCCCTTGTGGTCCAGTGGTTAGGACTCTGTGCTTTCACTGCCCTGGGCCCAGGTTCAATCCCTGATTGGGGAACTAAGATCCTGCAAGCCAGGAGGCATGGCCAAAAAAACCCAAAAGAACAAAAAACAAACAAACAAAAAAAACCCAAGCAAAAACAAAACAAAACAACAACAAAAAAAGCAAAACAAACAAAAGAACCCCTCCCCAAATAGAGAAATAATGCAATGAGAATCAAGAGTAATTTATCTAATGAAATACTACTTAACAGCGAAAACAGAAGAAATATAACTGCACATAACAAAGACCAATTTCAAGAATATAATGATGAGCTAAAAGTCACAAAAGAATGCATACATTATAATTCCACATATATTCAGTTCAAAAACATGGAATATGTTGTTTAGGAATACAAACTTGATGAAACTGTGAAGAAAAGCAATGGTAAACAAAGAATTGGGAATATGAAAAAAGGATGGGGTAGGAGGGGAATATAGGAGATGTAACAGGTAATAAAGTTCTTTTTCTTTTTTAATATTGATTGTTTGATTGATTGGCCACACCACTCAGCTTGTGGGATCTTAGTTCCCCACCAGGGATTGAATCCGGGCCCTCGGCAGTGAGAACACAGAGTCCTAACCACTGGACCACCTGGGAATTCCTAAAGTTCTTTTGCTTAAAATAGGTGGCCAGGTACAGGGATGTATCATGTATTCTGATTTTTTAGATGCTACGCTTCATAAACAGGTTTTATCACCTCGATATTTGATTTTAAAAAGGGAAACCAAATAACTTAAATATCACACATTTGGTCAATTCATCTACACCATGTCCTCTTCTAAGCCAGATGGGTAGCTGCTATCTTTGGCTCCTTGCTAGACTTAAAACGGACTTGTGGACACATGGTATACAATAAAAGGGAAAATTTTCCTACTGGCCCTATAAGTAATAAACAAGGAGATAAAGACCAATTAAAACAAGAAAGGTAGATGTTTAATATAAAATATGATCCTTTTTTAAAAAAAACTGGGAAACAAAAATTTAAGTCATTCTTTATTCATATAGCACAGTATGAAAAGATACAAGAAACTTCAATGCCTAGCTTAATCAAAGATGGTAAACCAAAAGGTAAAACGGAGGAAACTTAGCTTTAAAAAAAAATTGAACAGAACTTTATAATGAGAAATTTTACCATCAGTGAAAAGAAATAGACTGCTACCATACTAACAACCAGTTTAACACAGAATATCTAGTAAAAAACAGCTGCATTTACTGAAGGAAAAAGCAAGCGGATGACACTATTTCTGCTGAGAAATAGGAGACTACTGGATACTACCACTAAAAAATGAGGCCAATGAAAACAAGCAATTCAAATACCCAAATCACACAATTTCTAAAAACATTTATGACATGTATAAAAATGCAAAAGAATAGGACAATTTTTTAAATGAACTTACCCTGAAATAAGTGAAGTTACAGCTGTTGAATAAATGTCACTCAAAAGCAGTCTCTTGGCTTTTTCTTACACAGCGGGCAACTTTCCTTTTGAATTCTCCATTTCTGTCTTCCCTCCATTCTTTCTGTAAGTACCAAAGTAACAGCAACTGATTTTATGTAAATTCCTCTTACAATCTCAAATACTAATTTTAATTTTGAATGTAATGCTTTGGCAATGTGAACACTTTTAAAATGTTAAAAAGTTGACAAGGTAGAAAAGTAGTCAAGAAACACTTTTGCAAGGCACTCTGCTAGGATACATGCAAATGACCTCTACAGGCAAAAGTTTCTTTAAAAAAGGACAAGGCCCTGAAGATCATTAGAGGTTTTGTATTATGCTAAAAAGAAAGCTACGACTTACAAATAAGATATCCAGGCTATCTAAAAGATCACCAACTCTCCCTACTGGTAGCAACCAGAAAATAAAGTAGACATAACAGTGCCTCCAACATCAAGTATATGGGCGTAATGCATCATACTGAGATGATAATGAGTACTATTTCTAGTGGGGGCGGGGGGATGAGGGGGTGGGACACATGACAGTGACAATATCACTATCACTGCGTGGCCCATGAAAATGGAACACAAAACAGCACCAGCATAGTTTCACAGGAGAATAGAGCTGATTTTACTTAGCAAGTAAATAGCAGGAAATTCTCACAAAAATGCCCAGCCCTTTTCTCCCCCCCATATCATCCATTTAGGAACAGCAAAAAGTATAGAAATCTTCAATACTTGCCCGTGCAGAGGAAGAGATCTGAACAACAATTTTTGCCCTCAAAGCAAGGCACCCCAGAAAGCCAATCATTATAATAAATTAAGAGATAAACTATAATGCTAACATGTACAGAGATTTGGAGATGTTTGATGAAGTATTTATGGATAAAATGTTATTGTCTGTAATTACCTCATTATCATATTTAAGAAATTTTTAAGGAGAAAGGGTCAATTCCAGAAAAGAAGGAAGGTCAATCTCAGGAAAAGAAAAAAAAAAATCACCTAAAAAGAGCACTTAGCAGAGAGAAGTAAGACTGAGAGCAGGGAGATCAGATAGAAAGCTATCACAATAACGTAGGTAAGAAGTTAAAAGGACTCAAATCAATGGCAGAGGGGTGGAAAGGAATTTAGATATATAATTTGACTGACATTCTCTGGTGACACACAAGACTGGGCAAGGATGACTTCTAGGTAGAAGACAGATTGGTAGATGATGGTTCAAAGCAGGAGCTAGCTAATAACAGAGTCGCCATTTGTTGAATCCACTATGCCACACACTGTGGATGACCAGATGGGTGGTGTTATCATCTGCATTTTACATGTGAAGAACCTATGGAATCAACAGACCAAAAAGCAGATATGTTTATCTCTTAGCTCTCCTAAGATCCTATTAAAATGATCATACCGGAATTATTTTTTTAAGGTATAAATCCTCACTATCAAAGAAAATGGCATTAAAATCATCTAATAATGGGGAGAAATTTTTTCTGGAAGACCAAAAGTAGATGGAAGAACAATGAAACACGCAGCAGAGGAGAGAAAGTAGTAGCCTACAGGAGTCTCAATGGAACCCCAGCAAAGGAGGGAAAAGGACCTACTGAACAGAACTCTGAAGTTAAAGTCTGGAAATGACAGCTCTGAGAAGTCAGTAAGAAGTGGGGTTGAGGTGCATGCCACAGCTAAAGAAGACCCAGTGCAGCCAAATAAATAAATAAATAAATAAATATTAAAAAAAAAAAAAAAGATGTGGGGCTGAGGGACTTCCCTGGTGGTCCAGTGGTTAAGACTTCATGCTCCCAATGCAGGGGGCTCGGGTTAGATCCCTGGTCATGAAACTAGATCCTGCATGCTGCAACTAAGAGCCTGCATGCTGCAACTAAGAGCCTGCATGCCACAACTAAAGATCCTGCATGCCGCAACATAAGATCCCGCATGCTGCAACTTAAGATCTTGCATACCGCAACTTAAGATCTCGCATACCGCAACTAAGACCCAGAGCAGCCAAACAAACAAACAAATAAATAAATGAAGTGGGGCTGAAAAGAGATTGACAGAAAGTCTGTATGACTCAATAACTTGGCCTTTCCTCCTACTTACACCCAAAATTTTAATACCTTCCTAAAATAATAATGATATATAGATTTTATATAAATATACTGAAGACCACTAGAATTAGAGCTGCTAGTGTGGGTATTGGTACTGAAAGTAATTACTTCTTCACTTTGGCATTTAAATGGTACCCCTCTTCCTTCAACTCACTCTTATTTATTTTTTCACTCTTAGTTTAACATCTGGCTTATTACTCACACACTCTTTTGAGTGGAACCAATTCTGCACACATGAGCCCCTTATGTTGTCTGGACTGATACTTGACTTATTAGAAGTTAGAATGGTTTTCTGCCAGTGTTTACTTCAATTCAATTACTAAATTCAAAAATTCAAAGCCAGAGATTTGAAAGGGGGTTATATATGTACTGTTTTTCTACATGTAAGATTTCACCCAAGTTTATATGCAGGTTTGAAATAACAAGAAAAAAAGGTGAATTTAACCTCCCAGCTTTCACGTATACTAACAAAGTTTCCAAGAATAAGAATTAGAACAAAAGGATTGTTAAAGAAGGATAGACGGCTGAGGAACTAGGACTATTCTAGATTAAAGGAGACTAATAAAACATGAATACAGGACTTCCCTGGCAGTCCAGTGGTTAAGACTCCATGCTTCCACTGCAGGGGGCATGGGTTCGATCCCTGGTCAGGGAACTAAGATCCCACATGCCGTGCAGTGCAGTGCAGCCCCAAAAAATTAACAAATAAATAAAATAATTTTTTAAAAAAAGAAAAGGAGAAGGAAGAGAAGACCAAAAAAATGAAAATAAAAATAATGTAAAAATGAGAAACCTACAATAAAATGGTAAGAAACACCATCCTTTACAAAATAAAAAAATAAGTAAAAAATAAATAAATAAAACGAATACAAAATGTAATGTGAGGACGTCCCTGGTGGCGCACTGGTTAAGAATCCGCCTGCCAATGCAGGGGACATGGATTCAAGCCCTGGTCCAGAAGATCCCACATGCCACAAAGCAACTAAGCCCGTGTGCCACAACTACTGAGCCCGAGTGCCACAACTACTGACGCCCACACGCCTAGAGCCTGTGCTCCACAACAAGAGATGCCACCGCAATGAGAAGCCTGAGCACCACGATGAAGAGTAGCCCCCACTCAACACAACTAGAGAAAGCCCTCGTGCAGCAACAAAGACCCAACACAGCCAAAATTAATTAACTAATTTTTAAAAAGTAATGTGGGTTCCTAAAATTCTGGATTCTGCCGCCCCACCCATCTCGTTCTTAGGAGATACATGCTGAAGTATTTAAGTATATACTTAAACATAAAGATCTGTAAAGTATTCTCAGTTTAGCAAATAATAATAATGATAATGATAATAACAACGTTGTAAAATCTCCACATTTGTGAACCTATATGTGTAGGGTATAGGGGTGTTTAAGGGTGTTTATTTAACTAATGCAACATTTTGTAGGTCTGAAAGTTTTAAAAATAAAAGCTTGGGAATAATAATAAGGACCTACTAGGGACTTGATAATAAGTTCTCATAGGTATGACAGCTGTTTTATAGTTATATAGGATAGTGTCCTTATTCCTTTTTTTTTTTTTAATTTATTTTTTTAGGGGGGGCTGCATTGGGTCTTTGTTGCTGCTCGCAGGCTTTCTCTAGTTGCGACGAGCACGGGCTACTCTTCGTTGCGGTGCACGGGCTTCTCACTGCGGTGGCGTCTCTTGTTGCGGAGCACCGGCCCTAGGCACGCGGGCTTCAGTAGTTGTGGCTCACAGGCTCTAGAATGCAGTCTCAGTAGTTGTGGCACATGGGCTTAGCTGGTCCACAGCATGTAGGATCTTCCTGGACCAGGGATCGAACCCGTGTCCCCTGCATTGGCAGGAGGATTCTTAACCACTGCGCCAACAGGGAAGTCCATAGTGTCCTTATTCTTAAAAGATGCAGGTACAAATATTTAGGGGTAAAGCTTAGTTACATCTTACTTATCTTTGTACAGATTCATGAAAAAATTAAATGAATAAAAACAGATGTATCGATACACACCCACACATATATACTTATAAAGCTACTATAGTTCTAATCAAGTTTAATTAAACGGGAGGGGAGATGTGTGCATGGGACCACCTTACCGCAGCGTCAACATTAGCAGGTGAGTCTCCATTAGGGTCTGCCAGCATAGAAATGACACTAATCATGATGGTTTCCACGGTGTGAATAGGCAGCCAGCGTTCCTCTGGCTTTTCATAACCATATTTATCTTCCCCGGGCTCGTGAAGAATAGAAATGCATACGTCACCATTTTTATCAACTGCAAAATTAGAGAATAAGATTACTGTTTTAAATATTTAAAATAATTTGGCTATACATAAAATACATATTATAATAAACATGGTCCCGATTCCCATGGCATCTGTATAAAATTCAATACCACTGTACCATTGAAAAGATACAGAAGTTAATTTCCAAAATGGAACCTGTTAACCTTTTAGGAAGACCAAAGATTTTACCAAGTAGGATCCACCTGACAAACCCAAAAGGAATGTAAGCTACCTTTTTCATTTGTACAAAATTTCAAGACACCTAGTATGTAGATGGTGCCTAGCATTTACATGTAATAAATACAATGAAATGAAGAAATGGCATCTATTGAATCTGTTCTTCATTTGTAGAAAGCATATGGTCCAAACACCAGAATTGAGTTTCTAGATAATGAATTCCTAGTTTCCCCACTAACTTATTGATTGAAATTTTTAATAGTCAAAGGTCTATAGAGACTTTCCTAAGAAAAAAACAAAAGGTAACATGATAATATACTTTTAAAATCACATAAAGGCAAAATTATATTTTCAGGGGAAAAGTATACTCAAATCCACAAAAGGAACATGTCATATTGTTAGTGAAAATTCATCAACATAAGTGATATTCATTAGGCCCCTAATCTATAAAACGGTTCTAAAATCCAAGCCACAAATTAATTGTTGATCAAAAGGGGCAGAGGGGTCCTAATCCATATTTATATCACACAAATATTCCCTATTGGGGAACTATCAAAATCATAACATTCATTAATCTTCTACAGTGAAATTTTCCCTATTGCAAAAAGCATACTTATTGGAGAAATGTTAGAAAAGACAGAAAAGTATAAAATTTTGGTTAAATATTTTTTAACCAAATTTCCAAATCGTATAAATAACCAATGACACTATTTATGTATATTTCATCCCTGACTTCCTACCTAAAGTCCAACCAATTTATGATAGGTATAATGTTAAAGCCTACTTTTTACCTCCTAACTCAAGCACTCCCCTGCTGTTATAAACTCTGGGTAACCAGAGTCAAAGTTCGTGTGCACTGTGGCTCTCCGATAAATGCTTCTTGAACGCGTGCCGTGTGCCAGGCGCCCACCACCTGACATGGAGTTCAGCAGTGAATGCAACATTCAAGACCCATGCCTTCAATGTCTTGTATATGAGCTGTTCTTCAATTAAGGTTCCTTTTCCCAACTCACCTACACCTCCTAGTAAAATCTCTTAACTAAAATGAAATAACTAACTAGATCAAGAGGCAAGAATAACAACAGCAAAACTTGTAACAGCACTATAAAGTTGAACAGAAAATGCTTACACAGTATTAAGATATTTTCCTCACTTATCACTTAAAATTTTTTCTTTGAGAAAAGGAAGTCATTTTCTTTGAGAACATTTAACATCAAATGTTTGTATAGAATTCTATCAGAGAGAATCTATTTAAGACCCATTTTCCTTTTATAGAAATTATCGTAATTTAGCACCTTTAAAATTTTAACCTTGTGTCATTTCATTTTAAACATACAATTTAGTTTCTTAGAAAGAGGTTTTTATGCTTAATACCTATTACCAAATTATACTTTAAAAATGCAAGATATGAGCTGATAATTCTGAGTGACAAGGCAATAAAACTAAGATTTTTCTTTATTGAAAAATTTTTAAATTTCACAACTGAAATCTAGTTTAAAATACTTTTAGGGGCTAAATTTTTCCATGTACAGAAACTTTATGTATTTCCTCTTTAGTCAAATGTCTGTTCATATCCTTTACCCATTTATGTACTCAATGTTTAATTTTCTTCTTGCCAAACTGCTTCTTAATTTTCCTTGTTTAATTTCTGCCTGTTATTTTTTTTCTTTCATTTCAATACCCCAATAATATTTTTTAATAGCTGGCCTTATTATCTGACACAAGATCCATTTAAGAATCCCATACTGAATTTAGTTACCACTTCTCTTTCCTCTTTATAGTCTTCCAATATTTATTGCTTTTGAAACTAGAAATTCCTAACACCCAGAAAATAATATTCACTATTTTTAAAAATCACTTTAACTTTGCTGTTTGGTGTGAAGAAAATTTCTAAATCAATTTCCCCATAAGTAGCTAGCCAACTGTCTCAGCATCAATGACTGAAAAGAAAACACAGCTCTTCTTCCATCTTGAAACTAAACTACCTGAACCATGCATACCCTTCAAGCTATCTCCCTTCTCTTGAAGCTGTGCTCTAAAATTAGGAAAATCTGATTTCCCCTCGTCTTCTCTATTTACCCATCACTTGGGTACTCTCTTTTTTGCCTTACGGGAAACTGTCTTCTGCTTCCAAACAGGATGCTATGACTATTCTCACAAAGTGATTGGGAGACCATATTCTCCTGGGTACTTTTAAAGTCAACCCTTCTGGGCCAAAACAACTGATACTGTTGAGGACACCTTCCTGGACACATTTTCCTCTCTTACTTCCATAGCACACTTCCTTTCCCTGGTTCTTGAAGCCATTCTCTCAATCACTTTCTTCTTTTCCTTTTCCTTGGTCTGACTTTTGATGTTATCCTAATCTCTAAAATTAATCATCTTTTCCCTAAGTAAATTAAACCGTTCATTATATCACAGTGTTACCCACCATCTCCCCCCAGCCAGCTTTATTAAGATATAATTGACATAAAACATTGTGTCCCCGCCAGCTTTATTAAGATATAATTGACATAAAACGTTGTGTAAGTTTAAGGTATACCACATAATGATTTGATATACATTACCTGTCACCTTGATGTCAGTAACTTCCAAGGCCCTAAGCTCACTGCTGAGCCTTGACTAGTTTTCTTTAATTACCTAAGTGGTTATGGCAACTGCACCTCCAGAAAAACAAGTCCCAAATTGAATGCATCTAAGTCATACAAATAACTTGTATGACTTTACCATACAATAATTGTTAATAAAACAGCTTTTTGAGATATAATTCATGTATTTGAAGTACACAATTTAATGGTTTCTAGTATGTTTAAAGAGTTGTATAACCATCACCACAGAAAGAAATGCCGTACCCATTAGCAATTGATAAAATCCTCTGTCTCCTGGCTATTTTGTCTGGTTTTCCCTTCCAAACCTTCCCCCATGAGTATAAACTTTCTAGACATAAATATAGTCATGAGGAACCTACTATACAGCTTTAAAACTATTGAGTCCCCACGACTAAAGATACATATTCAAAATTCTATTTAAGAATCACATTCTCCATCATTCCCTGACTCCCTATTCTATGCTACCAAACACCTTTATAACAACATCACTGTTGTCTCTGTTTCACCATTAAATTTATGTCCATCTTTCCCCTACACATACCATAATATCCTTACAGAAAGACCATAACTCGATCATCTTTGTATCTCCAGCACCTAGCAGAAACTCAAATGCTGGTTTTTCCTCTCACTCCCATTGCAGACCACTCTCACTCCCCTTCCTAAGTATAGATCCTTCTGAACCTGCCATCCCTGCCCCACTGCCTCCTCGGGTATCCTTTCTTCACAAAGCATCCCTTCTCTCAAATCAAGTCTTAATTACTTCACTCTCTAATGCCTTCTCCCTTATGGCCTGCAAACCAACAATCTCTTCAACCTTAAAAAACAAACAAAATAAACACTCATTTCAGTTGCCCTCTTAAACTACTGAGGCCATTGCTATTGTTCCTCTTAACAGAGGTTCCATGTACTGCTTACATATATGCTCTCATGTAACTCTCACAGATAGAGAAACTAAGGTTCAAGAGGCTTTACCTACAGTAATATAGCTAATTCGTGGTAGAGACAACATTCAGAAACTTTGTTACATTTTCCTTTGAAATAGGTGCAAAAAGATTGACTATTACACATCAAATAATTCAAGAGAAGGCAGGAGAAACTGCCAAAAGGCTAGGAAGAAATGAAAGAAACGTCCAAGGCAGATGTGGTCAATTCGTGCTTCCATATATCTTGTAGGACTATCGCTAATGTGTTCTACCAGAAAGAAATTATTTTTCTCCCTTCTTACTGGTGCAAAAAATAACTATGTCTTTTGTGATCACTGCCTATCTTAGATGTGATGAAATATGGTGGCTTCCTTGGCTCCCAATAGTTTTCCATTTGCCAGTCTAGTCTCTCCTCAGTAAGACTCATCTGTTTTTCAAGTCACTGGGTGCTATTACACTTCTTGAAACAAAGCCTTGGTTTATTCATGCATCCGTTACCCTCACTGATTTTTGCTTAAACTAATATATAAGGGTTTCTCTTCCTTGCAACTGAAAGTCTGGACTATGAGAAATAGAATGCAGATTAGTGTAACTGTCTAAAAAGACAACTTTGATTACAAAATACTGATAGTCAAAATACTTAGGAAAGAAATTCTTGCAAGCTCTATCATACAAAACAAGGCCAAAAGTTCAGGGAGACTGTGTATACACATAGTTTATCTAGCCTAACGTTTGGCTCACAAAGTGAATTTTAAATGGTAGTACATCTTTGGGTAAAAAAGTCAATGTCACCATTTTATGCACAGCAGTACTGGGTACTTTTGAAAGGTTTAAACACACAGTATTGTATCTCATTTGATCCTATCAATCACCTTATGAAGTAGGTAAGACATTCCTTTTTGACAGCTAAGAATATACATTAAAAGTTAAGCGTTGTCCATAGTCTAGGAGCTAAGATGAGAAAATAGAAATTAAAAATCCAGGTTTAATTACTTCTATGCTCTTTGTAATAGCCAATGAGTCACCTAATACCTTGGAAATTGTCTCCTCAATTATAAGAGCTCTATTAATGCTGAATATCACCCACCAACCCTGCCTCTAGTTAGGAACATCATGAGTCCCAAAACGAGCTGAAAACTAAGTAAGTAAGTAAATAAATAAATAAATAAAGATTTCCCCCATGTGATCTCTGTCACTCCTTCTCTTCTAAGGAATCTAAATCCAAGCCCATGTGCATAACAAACACAACAAACTTAGTACAAAAATTCCAACGCAATTTCATTGAGAACTACATCTTACTTATTGACCTTGAAAACTTCAATGACAGGCCATCATACTTGCAAATGTAAAAGTAAAACTAGATAAACTTACCATTTGGGTGCCAGATTTCTGTAATGAATTTCATTTTAGGAGGCCGAAGGGGATAATCTTTTGGGAAAGTGAGATGAGCCTTAAAAACACCACCTTCACTGGAAATACAAAAACAAAAACAAGTTCTTGCCTATAAGTTCCTGCTTATAAATAAGAAAATTATTAAAACAAACATAAAACAAGGATGCTAGTGCTAACACTATAAACAAAATAAATAATCTGGATTTCAAGCAGTTTACTTTACTCAAATATCCAGTTTAATAAACTGTCATACCTACCACCTTATTAAACTCTCAAAAAAAAGTAAAATGAAAGAAACAGCTTTAAAAAAAGGCATCCAGATCAGATTACATGACTGCTGTGCTACAAACCTTTTAATCTCTTCCCACTGCACTTAAAACAAAATTTAAAAGTTAAGTTTAATATTGCCTATCAGGGTCAAGTTGCCAATTTCTCTACGTTGATCTCAATCTTCCACTCTTCTCTCTCGTTCCAGCCAGTCTTCTTTCTGTTCTTCAAACACAACAAGCTTTTTCTCATCTGAGAGCTTATGCATTTTCTTATTCCCTCTCTGGGAACAGTTGTGCTGACCTTCAATCCATCCATCCATTTATTCATCTTATCATTTAACAAATATTTATTCAGTCTTTACGTGTCAGACACTGGGAGTACAGCAGTGAACAAAGCATAAAGTCTCTCAAGGAGTTTATAATCTGGTGACTTTCCAAAGTAGGGCTGTGCAACAGAACTTTCACACACTAGAGATGGTCTATAGTTATGCTGGCCAACATGTTAGCCACCAACCACTTGTATCAATAATATGGCTAGTACAACTGAGGAAGGGAATTTTTAATCTTGTTTAATTCTAATAGGCACATGTGGCTGTGACTGTTGTGTTAAGGCAGTGCAGAGCACTGTCATTTACTTAGGAACTGTTCCTGAACAACTGTCAGAACAACGTAAGTCAATGTTAAAGAAAACCAATGAAAAAAAGTCAGCCTTATGGGGCAAAAATGACAAAGTTCCTGACCTGTGTCCTTGGTACTAGCTGTTTCCTTTGTTTGAAACACTGTTCTCCCCTTGTCATATTCAGAACTCAGCTTAAATGTTACCTCTTGAGAATGACTTTACTTGACTACCCAATCTTAACTAGCCAGTGTCCCTCTATCACAGGGACCTCTTTTCATTTCTTTATTGCAAAAGCAATTCACACCTCTGATTCTCTTATTGTAAGATGTACACTCCATCAGAGCAGGGTCATCTGACTGTGTTTGTTTCAGATCAGCGAGAAATGAAATCCTCAGCTCATTAAAATGGTTTTCATTCATTAAACAAATAGATAGGGCTTCCCTGGTGGCGCAGTGATTGAGAATCTGCCTGCCAACGCAGGGGACACGGGTTCGAGCCCTGGTCTGGGAAGATCCCACATGCCGCGGAGCAATTAGGCCCGTGAGCCACAACTACTGAGCCTGCGCGTCTGGAGCCTGTGCTCCGCAACAAGAGAGGCCGCGATAGTGAGAGGCCCGCGCACCGCGATGAAGAGTGGCCCCCACTTGCCGCAACTAGAGAAAGCCCTCGCACAGAAACGAAGACCCAACACAGCAAAAATAAATAAATAAATAAATTTATAAACAAATAGATAATGATTATCTACCTATGGGAGGCACTGTTGTATGTAAAAGAATACAACAGGGAACAAGACATTAGAGATCACTGATTTACGGCACTTACCATTCTAGAGTCAGAGGAAAATATCAAGAAAAATACCAGTAATAAATACTGGAATGATATGAGCAATCTACTGTTAAATTTTTTTTTTTTAATCTATAGAATAAGCCCATTTGCCTTTACGAAGAAAAAGTGAGGGTATGTTTGTATACAAATAGAAAAATGTCTGGAAACATGACACCAATATATAATAATAATGTTAATTAACTCTGAAGCACAAGATTATGAGATTTTTTTACTTTCTGCTTTGTACATTTTGATATACCATGAATTTTTAACCACAAGCAAGTATTAATTCTTATTGCCTTTTTCTAATCATAAAAGCAAGATGAGGGGAGAGGGGAGTTAAACAAAGAAAGGTAGATCATTAACACCAAATACTTCTGAATACTTAGGAAAGGCCACTAGATTCCGAGTATAAAAAGTAACCTCAATTTTAAAAACCTCAAAACAGAGTAACTGAGAAATTAGAAGAAAGAAAATAAGGGTAGTAAAGGGCTTACCAAGAAAAAGAAAGAATATCTTTTCCTTTTGCACAGGAAGAAAACAGACTGAATGTAGTACAGATATCCAGGGGTAAAAAGGAAGAAAGCTGACAAATTTTATGCCTGCCTTATGGTCTTAATTTTCATAATCTATGAGACTATCTATTGAAGGGAAAAAACATGAAGACTTGAGGGAAATGGAGACTAGAACAGCAGTTGTAAAGAGCGCATTACACCGTTAAGAGATAAGTCTACCTTCTCGGACTATGTTACCCCAACTGGATAAATTAGTGCCAAAACTGGCCTTAGGACATATTAATTCTATGAACTAGTTTTTCAAACTGGGGCTGCAAAGCTAATTAAGTGAGTCACTAACCAGTTTTCTTTATAAACAAATAAAAATAGAATAAAAAAACATGGGCGCTTATCACAAGTAGTTTGTTTCAGTTATAAAATCTACATGCATATTTCTTTCTATTCATTAAAGTGTATTAAGTATACACTGGGTCATGATGTAAAATATTTCTGATTATGGGTTGTGGTTTAAAAAAAAACAAAAACAAAAACACTTTGAAAGCCACAAATACAGAAAATAGCCAAGAATCTATGTAAAAGAACATCAAAACAGCTACCACAAAGCCCATGTACTTTATCCCACTGGTAAGACTATTCCCTGATACTAAGTTAGCTTTCCTGGGTCCCTGAGTTCTGACTGATATCAGGTCTACTTAAAAGCTTTATATTAGGGGCTTCCCTGGTGGCGTAGTGGTTAAGAATCCGCCTGCCAGTGCAGGGGACACGGGTTCGAGCCCTGGTCTGCGAAGATCCCACATGCCGCAGAACAACTAAGCCTGTGTGCCACAACTCCTGAGCTTGCCTTCTAGAGCCCGCGAGCCACAACTACTGAGCCCGCGCACCACAACTACTGAAGCCCGCGCGTCTAGAACCCGTGCTCCACAAGAGAAGCCACTGCAATGAGAAGCCCGCGCACCACAACGAAGAGTAGCCTCCACTCGCTGCAACTAGAGAAAGCCGGCGCCACAAAGACCTAACACAGCCAAAAATAAATAAATAAAATAAATTAAAAAAAAAAAAAAAGCTTTACATTAGCTGACTGGAATTCCTATCATGAAAAATTGCCTTAGTCTATTAAATTATTTTCAATCTTTAAATTTTAATAGGACTATCCTTAAAAGTTTAAAGTACGCAATTTTAACTCTGTCTGCAATGTCCTCACCCATTCTAAACTAATCATGCAGTTCCTTACAGTTTTTCTCCTACAGGTGGAATATCTTTAACTTCTCTAATACCTGTGAAAATCCTACTTGTTATTTTTAAAAGCCTAGTTCAGTAGTCCCAACTTGTGGGCACAAACTTCTAGTGAACAGAGAACAGCCAAGTTAGCAAAAAACTCAAAACACTCAAAGAGTACAAAACATAGTAAACTAAATATTAAAATGTCACATATTCACTATTTTTCAAATATATAAAGATGCTACTATGATGAACAAAATGAAAGTTTATGAAAAGCATCAATGAATTAAAAATACCTTCCCTCCCATTATACATTCTCTTCACAGATATTAATAGTATAATTACTAGCATGATGTTAAAAAGAGGTATGAAACCAATAGTTTCACATTTGAAAAGGTTGAGAAATCTAGGCCTAGTTCAAGTGTCTTCTATTAGACTTCCCTTACTGTTTTTGTATTAAAATTATAAAAATCTTACAAGTATCAGATCCTATCATTCTACTTTGTCAGATCCTATCATTCTGCCATATTTACTTATTTAAATGATATACCATATGTTGCCATCTGAAATTTTGCTCAACACTGTTCTTTTATATATTCCTGTTACTATCTGTCTCCTGTTTATTCATTTTTACCTGCCACAATTTTTCTATTACAATCAAAATGTTTGCTTCCGATTTCTTTTGCTATTACAAACAACAGAATGTTGAACATTCTGAACTCTTTCTAGGCATTGGGTTTTACCCTAGAAATGAAACAAGACAAAGTTTAAATAACTGTTTAAAGTCACACGATTAACAGTGGTAGACTCAGGGAGCTAACAAAGACAGTCTCCAAAACTCACGTTCTTAAGCACTAAATGATAAGTGGCACGGCATGCAGAGAAAGCCCGCATGCGGCAACGAAGACCCAATGCAGCCCAAAATAAATAATTTTATTTTTTTAAAAAATTCCTTATTTTCTAAGCCAGCTAAAATCTGATTTCTGTTGCTTGTATCCAAAAGCCTACTAACTATTACAGTTACTAACTCTTCAGTTCCCACTTTAGACATCTCTTCCTCTGGGAAAAATTCCCTGACACACTCAAAACCTGCCATGCTACCAACGAGTTCTCACAACACCTAATGCCTCCCTCCATCATGGCTGTCCTCAAAGTGTATTAAATAACTATGCAATGAGCTGTCTTGCCGACTAAACTGTAACCTCTTTGGGAGCAGTGACTATTAGCTAATTCAAGATCATGTTCCCAGCATCTAGCATAAGAGTGCTGAAAAAACATTTGGAAACTAAATGAATGAATAATGTAAATGCCAGTATACTGCTTTATTTTTGCAACCATTCTAAGTAGGAAGTCGCTAAAAGGGACGGCCTAAACTCAATAAATCGTAAACCTCTTTTTTGAGGGCTTTAAAAACAATTTTATAACTATCAGCACATGAATTTTAGAAAAGGTCATTAATAAAAAGCAATCATACCAAAGTAATTTTGGATGATTATTATAAGGTCTGTCAATTGCATTAAGGCTTCATTACTCACAGGATGTTCAAAGTACGTGTGGCACTGAGGTTAAACTGCAGCCCAGGTGCAGCCAGTGCTCTCATCAGGAAGGGACAGTGCAGAAGTGGCAGCCGGTTGTCTCGTCAGCAACTCCAGAGGAGCTGCCACAAATGCTTCTGCTGTCCACACCTCAGATCAACAGCCGGCACTTTTTAAATGTATACGAAAGGCCAGAAATAGATTTTTATTGGCGGCAAGAATGGCCTGTTAATTAGTGCAATGAGTATTAAAGTGTCTCTCTTTGGTGAAGCTGAAGGGACACAACAGATATATGGACCAGCTGATAATATTTAGAGATGCTTGCCACCATCGCACGAAAATAGTGTAAGAATTCTGCAAGGTCCTTAGAGATCGAGGTCAAACCTGGATGCCTAAGTCATCTTCTACACAGACATTAGGTCAGAAGAATTTCTCTTGTTATCACATATCAACTTTAAGATTAACAAGATTCTGTCACTGGAATGTTGCTGTATCTCCCTTGAGTAAACCTTCACGCAATATGTTTTGATTTAAAAACCGAGAAGACCAGAACCTCATCAGGCTCATAGGCCAGGCTGTATGTATGATTTTTGTGTGCAAAATTTGGTAAGAAATTTGCTTTCAAATAAATAATATTAAGGTTGTGGAGAAATACCTCTAGGATGGCTTTCATTGGCTACTGTTATTTACTAAACTAACATTGTAGAATGACCAAATTGTGTTATTTTAGTTTGCAACAATTACCAATGCAGGGACTTCCCTGGTGGCACAGTGGATAAGACTCCGAGCTCCCAATGCAGGGGGCCCGGGTTCAATCCTGGTCAGGGAACTGGATCCCACATGCATGCCACAACTAAGAGTTCACATGCCACAACTAAGGAGCCTGCGAGCCGCAACTAAGACCTGGTGCAACCAAATAAACAAATAAATATTTTAAAATAAATAAATAAAAATAATACCATTAAAAAAAACAATTACCAATGCAAACATACCACTAGGAAATCAGCAAAAATTTTGATTGGGAATAGTTGCGACAAAACATAAACCATTTTTTTCAGACCTCAGAAAACCCCCAAATCAATACTACAGCTCAATTCTATATGTCATATACCAGTTTGCTCTGGTATAGAACTAGCTCTGAATTTTCTCTTACATCAGGTGTTGGCGAACGGGAGACAAAGGAGTTACCATCTCAGAACATCTAAAATAAAACTATTTCACCGTCAAAAAAAAGTTTGATGTATCCAAATCCTTGCTGCTTAGTACCATCAAGGACCACAGTTGAGTGACCAAGTATACTCCCCAAGAAAGTCCCTGCTGTCCTTCAGTTGTATGGCTTTGAGAAGGTTGCTGCACTTTTTTTCAATACCTCAACTTCTTTGAAAAGTGTGAGACTTGTGCTAGTCACTAACATCAGATAGTCATGATCCATCTCACAGAACATTAAATATTAGCAAGTTTAAGTTGATCTGCAAACACACAGAACAGAAAATCAGACTGTGGTCTTTCAATCTAAAAATGTATTACATAACATATTTAAGAAATTCCATCTTTTTCTATTGCTCTTTGATTACACCACATTCTGTTGTGTATCTTTACATCAGTTAATAGTGATTAATTAAAAGTGATTAACTTTATCACTTTTATAAACTGGGAAACTTCAGTTTGTCAAAATAGTTTATATTTCAATTACTAAAAGAGCTCCACTTGGATGTTAGTTCCATTATACTTACTAAAGTGTATCTGGAGGACCAATAATAAGGACTTCCCATCGGTAGAGATCATTGTCATCTATTAAACCTGCTGAAAAGCCTTCCACTGGGTTTTTGTTGAGTTCTGTGGAAAAAGAAAATGTTTACCAAAAATTTTAAGTAAATAATCTTCACCCAACATTCATTACAGAACTTGAATATACATGTTATAAATTCTAACCTGTTAAATGAACACACCTGGATCCATTAGCAAAATGCTACCTGATGTCCAAAACATTTCCATTTCTATAACACAAAGAAGCAATGGGTAAAGCAAACTATCCAGAAGATCAACTTCTACTGTGCCCTTTTACTTCTACCCTGGTTTCCAGCTAGGTTCTTACCATTCTAGTAGCTCTCTAGTGGTATATAGGTATAGCCATACAGAGAGCTTATTAAAATGCAGGTGTCAGGACTTCCCTGGTGGTCCAGTGGTTAAGACTCCACACTCCCAATGCAGGGGGCCCGGGTTTGATCCCTGGTCAGGGAACTAGATCCCGCACGTCGCAACTAAGACCCAGAACAGCCAAATAAATAAATAAACATTTTTTTTAAATAGAAAATAAATTAAATAAAATAAAATGCAGGTGTCAGGCCCACCCCCTAGAGATTCTGGTTCAGAGGGAAATCAAACCAATATTTCTGGTAATTCTTATGCTGTGGTCTTTAGGATACATATGCAGAAACACCAACAGAGTGTCTGATACCTTTTCATTGGAATTTGCTGCTTAACCAACCTTCATTTATACTAATAACTATATGTCTACATGAGTAAGTCCTCTGTATTCTTGGGGATATAAAACTACAGTTGGTGTTCATGTGTGGCCCATCAGACTCTGAGCACAGAGAGAGCAGAGGCTCCATCCATCCTGCCTATGTGTGTTGAATCCCGTGCTGACCAGAGTTTCCAGCACCCAGGAGTAGCTTAAGAATAATAGCTGGAGCCTACAGGAACGGCAGTAGCAACATGAGATTTTCCTCTTCCAGAGAGAGTGCTCTAGCACGGACAGAGAATGATGGGGGCTGGGGACGAGAACAGAGGCAAAGAACTAGTGAGGTGGTGGGGACCCAGGCCATGAGGGCACCTTAGAGGAGCCAGGTGAGAAACAGTTCCTAGAGACACAGAGCTTAATAAAGTAATGACCCATCCATGGTGAGCGTCATGTCAGGATTTTTTAAACAGCTTTAATGAGATATAATTGACATTCGGTAAGTTGCGCATATTTAAATTACATAATTTTTTTACATATTGATATATGTATACAGCTGTGAAGCCATCACCACAGTCACGATTGTGTGTGTGTGTATAAATATATGAATCACCAACAAGGGGCACTGGTTGGCTCAAATTGAGAAGTGGGACAAAGCGCACAGGAGAGCAATTGAGAGAGGGCTTGCTGGGAGGCTGAACAGGTTTGTAATTCTCATATAATTCCTGCCATCATCCTCAAGGAGCTCAGTCTCATGATAAGTAAGTATAATACAACTCAGAGTGCTATAAAGACTGAACAAAGTGTGTTAGTAACTGAGAAGAAAATGTTAATTTTTTGAGGAATCAGAGGTGGTTATTTCAACAGATTTAACGCTCCAACATGCCAGTGAAACACAGAGAGCGCCAAAAGTGAAAGTTTATTTATATTTAAACATGAATGGCTTCTTTTCTCAAAATTTGAGGGGAGATTTTTTTTTTTATTTATAAGTCTAGTATTTTTGCCTAACTGGCAAAACAGATTTTTATAAATAATTTTAAATCAGTACTGTGTTTTGAAACACAAGAAATGCATTTTTACTTTTAAACAGCTATTCTAAGACATTTTTTAAATACTGAAAATGCAAAGAAATTGTATTTCAATCTTGTTATTTTGTTTATGAATGCAAACATTTACTGAGTGCCAATATGCTGCAGACATACTGGAAAAGATCTGAAAGTCCCACTTTTCCTGTCAACTGAGGGACAGAGTGGAGCACAGACAATTACAATCTGGGCAGGTAAATTCTACACTGAGTTATCTCATCTCTAACCTTTCTCTAGACAAACACTGGTATATTACTTAGACCATTTTCTCCAACACTATATGCAAGAGTCTTATGGAAGATTCTATAATTTATCTAGAAATCACCTAATTGTTGCATTTTACATCAGAAGTCTAGTGGAATTTTATAAATGTAGGTGGGTAAATTCTTAAATTAGCATACATGGTCAAAATTACCCTTGAAAACTTCCTTACACTTTCCATAAAGTAAATTATTCCTTCTCACTTTTGTCAATACACCATAAGTTCTTTAAAAATCTTTTGCACATTCTTTCCATGCTTTTCTTCTACAGGAGTGATTGTGTCCATTGCTTGTTTCATTAAGTAATGCAAAAGTAATGCTGCAAGATGTCCATCTATCTCAGTTTTGTCATGGCTTTTGCCTCTAGCGAGGATCCTCACAGCCTAGATCCATGGATATTTAACAGGCTTAATCTACCTATCAGTGGCAGATCGTTACTGTACCTTCATGATTCCTTCAAGGTCCAATTCCTCCATGGGGCCTTCCCTAAAATAACTTACCAAATAATCTTCTTTTGACTTCTGATAAATTCCTATTAATCATACTTTTAGTCTGTACTGCATCACCTGGCACTTAACTATCAGCTCCTGATTCCCACAGAAGTAAACAGGCAATTAACTGCTCCAACATTAGTACAAGAATTTGGAGGGGCACAAAGAAGGGCACATTATAATCATGAAGAGACAGAAAGACGTCTAAAAAGAGAAGAGACATCTGAAATAAGACAAAGGATTTTGGTGGAGAAGGTGCAAGCCTTAGACAGAGGAACATATACAAAAACCTGAAATATGGAGATCAGCATACGGGGGGCGGGGGGGTGCCATACAGCTGAAGCTAGATAGCATGTCAGAAGGACCGCAAAGAGCCTTTAGAAGCCATGTTAGTTTAGACTTTATCCAGAGAGAAATGATGAGCCTTTGAAGAGTTTGTTTTTGTTTTGTTTTGTTTTTAAAACAATGAGGTGACCTCATGAGATTTACATTTTCAAAAACCTATCTCTCAGTATGTGAAAGATATGTGAAAAAAAGTATGTGAAAGAGTAAGGCCATGTGATGACAAAGGAACCAGAAAGGAAGTTATTAAAGTAATCCTGAAAAGTGTACCTTTAGTATATGGTAGTGGGAATAATAAACAGGGATACACAGGAGATAAAATCAATCAACCAAGCTTGGTGATGTGGGGGGTTTTAGATAATAAGCCAAAATTGACACACATTTCCTCAAAAAGTTTATAAATATAGAGTTACCATATACCCCAGTAATTACACTCCTAGGTATATACCCAAGAGAAATGAAAACATCTACCCACATAGGAATTTGTACCCAAATGTTTATACTGCAGCATTATCCATAACAGTCAAAAAGTGGAAACAACCCAAATGCCCATCAATGAACGAACAAATTATGATATATACATACAATGGAATATTATTCAGCCACTAAAAAGGAATTTAAGTGCTGATACATGCTACAACTTAGATGAACCTCAAAAACATCAGGCTAAGTGAAAGAAACCAGACACATAAGGTAACATATTGTATGACTCCTTTTATATCCACAAATCCAGAGACAGAAAGCAAAATGGGGGGTGCGGGTGTGGGGGTGGGATGGGATGGAGATAGAGTATGATAAATGAGTATGGGAGTTTTTGGTGGGGTGATGAAAATGTTTCGAAACTGAAGAGAGATGGTGGTTGCACAACATTGTGAATACACTACATTACCACTGAACTGTACACTTTAACATGGCTAGTTTTAAAAAAAATGGTTAGTTTTATGTTATCTGAATTTCAACTCAATTTTTAAAAATGATAAATAGGTTTCTACATAGGGCAACTGGGTAGGAGTCTGTTTTTTTCTCTGAAGTGGGAATTATAATAAAGATGTGCTGATTTTAGGGGTGAGGGAAAGAAATAATGATAGGTTTGGTTTTAAGTACCTATGGGGCATAAACACATTGTTTTGGGTTTTTTTAAATATCTTTACTGGAGTATAATTGCTTTACAATGTTGTGTTAGTTTCTGCTGTACAACAAAGTGAATCAGCTTTATGTATACATATATCCCCATATCCCCTCCCTCTTGTGTCTCCCTCCCTATCCCACCCCTCTAGGTGGTCACAAAGCACCGAGCTGATCTCCCTGTGCTATGCAGCTGCTTCCCACTAGCTATTTTACATTTGGTAGTGTATACGTGTCCATGCCACTCTCTTACTTCATTCCAGCTTCCCCATCCCCCACCGTGTCCTCAAGTACGTTCTCTACGTCTGCGTCTTTATTCCTGCCCTGCCACTAGGTTCATCAGTACCGTTAAATACATTGTTTTAAAAAGAAATTTGAGCTAAAGATAGAGACTTGGGGTTATCAGAATATTGCTGATAAGTGAAGCCATAAGAGTAGTTGATGGCATCACCCAAGGAAGAGACTGAAGTGTGAACTGTAGAGAATCTAACTGAAGGAATTCTAGAGAATACCAGTATTGGGGGGATTAAAGAAAAGAAGTGGCTACAAAAGTGATAGAAGTAGGAAGAAAACCAGGAAAAAGCTAGATCAAAGAAGCCAAAGTAGATGCATTCCAAGGAGAAAGTTACCAACAACGATAATTACATGCTGCTCAGGAAAGAGGGGGTCTAAATTCAGTCTACTGGGTTCAGTTAAAAGAAGGGCAAGGCTGCCTTAGGCCTAAGTATTTAGTTTCAGTGCAATGGTAAGGCAGAGACAGGCCATGCCGGCAACACTGAATTGACAAAAAGAAGGTGAAGCAGAAAAATACAGGTGGAAACTTTTTCTAGAAGTTTGTGATGGAAAAGTGTAGTAGCCATAAGTAGATGAAATTCGAGGGTTTTTTTTTTAAAGGGAAAGGCCAGCGAAAGATGTTTAAACATCCTATCACATTTAAATGTTAATAGAGATACCTCATACTGTATTTGTATCCAAATATAAACAAACAATAAAATTTAGCTGGAAAAAAATGCAGATTTATTTTTTAACATACTCTTGGGTGGAGGTGGCCTTCCTAAGCAGAACACAAAACTCAACAGTCAGATTATACTACACAACATATTTTAAATCCACTACAACAATAAAGTTTTAAATACAAATGAGAGACTGGGAGAGAATATTTGCAGCACAATAGGTAAAAGTCTAATATCCCTAATACAAATAAAGTTACTGTAAATCAAAAGAAAGTAAACATGCAAAGGGTAAAGACATAATGGGGGAAAATGGAAATTGCTAACAAACACAAAAATCTAGCCTACTTAAGATAAATATTTAAACCAAGAAGTGCCTATGCTTGGATTTCTTCTTAGATTCCTAAGGCATTACAGAGAAGTTTCGAATGTGACAAAGATAAAGATACATTTTTTCTGAATGCTACCTGGACAAAAGTAAAGTTGGAAAGAGCTAGAAAGAGCTCTCTTTCCCTCATATCACAAATGCTAAAACAAAATTTTAAAGTTCTAAAGCACACAAAACTAATCAATAATATTAGAAATCAGAACAATATCATCTTTCTTCTTTTTCTTTCAGAGTGGTGAATGAGAGTGGCATATGGGATGAAGGATGAAAGAGACTTCTGGGATGCTAGTAATGGCATGCTGTACATAATATTCATGCATTTTTCTTTGTGTATATAATAATTCAATTTTTAAAACCCAGTAAATCCCAAAGTGCCAGTGATTGTTAAATGAAAGTTATGTATGCATGCTGTGAATCTGGAAATCACTGTGGGCCAAAATGGTCTACAAACCATGAATTAAAAAAGAAATCAAGGACAAGGTAATGTCCTTGAGAATAATGACTTAGATAGGTATAAGTAATGGAAAATAATGCATGAGCAGGCTTGCTATGATAGTCATTATTTAAGAATAAGACTAAAAGAGAATGGGGAGCACATATGAAAAGTAAAAACTCTACAGTCCTGAATCTGAATCAGAAGTATCGATGTGAATTCACGATATAAAGCTATAGCTTTAAAAATGCTGAGCTCTGTCCACTAAAAAGGTCGAGAAAAATGACAACTCTGTAGCAATGAGCATCCCTAGTGCCCAGAACATGGTCTCCAAATATGAGTTATACTTAACGGGAGCAGGGCTCTTCAGAAAAATGGCTGATTCCAGGTCTGGGGTAGGAAATGTTCTAGGATCATCTCATACCAGATAAAAAGGAAGCTATCAAATAATACTATCGTCTTGTTAAAAGTACTCAGCCAACTTGAAGAGATTCCCACTGGCTCAATATGGGACAATCTGAGTATCAACAGTTAATAACCACAAAGGATTGAAACATATGTTTCAACCCATGAGTTTAAAAACAGTGACTTAAAAAACAACAAACTAATTGGTCCCATTACAGGATGCTAATAAACCATTTTGTTATTTTGAAAATGAATTTTTTAAAAAAAAGGCAAAAGAATCAAGATTTATTCTTCCTTTTCTATACAAACGGTATTGTCAGGAAATCAAACAGTACTATTTGATCAAATGAGTTATCTCTCTATAGAAATGGTGCAGTTAAAAAATGAAAAATTATGGGAGGGAGGCTCAAGAGGGCGGGGATATGGGGATATATGTATACATATAGTTGATTCACTTTGTTATACAGCAGAAACTAACACAACATTGTAAAGCAATTACACTCCAATAAAGATGTTAAAAAAAAAAAGAAAAATTATTGAAACATTGCCATTTTTTCATTTTAACCTAGGCATTTTAGAAAGGACAACCAGACACTAATGTCTCCTGATAAATAAACCACCACTTACGAAGTGATCTCACCTGATCTCACCAGAACCCCTAGACACAATTACCAATTTATAGAAAATACAGAGAAATACGTTTAAGAACATTCCCGAGACACAATTAGCAAAATCTATACTTTGGAAAATTCTAAAAAGCAAGGCCTAGAATCCTCAATAAATATACTGCAACAGGAAACAACAGAGCGGACTGAATTTAAACTTTTAAATAATGTATGACATGTGCACAAATTTAGAGGCTGACTAGATCTAACAATATTAAATTATTGTTAATTTTTTCAAGTGTGGTAATGATAATGTGTTGGTTTTTTACTCCCATTTTTTTTTAGAGATACATGAATCTTTAGAGTTACTGAAATATTTACAGACAAACGATGATGATGTTTGGGATGTGCTTCAAAATCACAAGGGACGGGGCAGAGACAGATCAATCAAGAGTGGTTGTGACCTAATAACTGTTGAGGCTAGGTGAGCACATGGAGGTTTGCTGTACAGTCAGTCTACTTTGGTATTATTATATGTTTAAATTTTTTTCTCCATGAAAGTTTTTTTAAATGCAAAAAAAAAACCCCCACCAGTTTTAATGTAGTCTAAAATAATGGTTTACAGTATTTTGTTGATCATGTGAAAATAAACCTTCACTGAGCCTTAGCAAAAATATAAGGTGTCTCAAAATAACAACATTCAAAGACCCAAGTATGTCATTTTATACTTGGCTATTAAGAAAATAAGCTACTTTAACTGTAAATACACTTTGCCAAGACCAACAGTTGACTAAGTCTAACAGCTACAAAGCTAAAAACAAACTGTTATTTATAGTCTAGAAATGATGTTCCTTTATGTCTCAATGGTTGTAGTCTCCTGCTCTGGGGAATGTGCATTCCTGTCAAGCTTATTTATGTAACACACAGCTGGCTGTAAGGTGCATTTCTGTAAAGTGACTATTTTTATGCTGGCTTCATTTTGAACTGCTGAAATCTCAGATAGAACCGTTTATCCAGACACTATCTAATTACTCTTCCTAAGTATTGAGATGGTTTGTCAAAATAATTTTGACCTTATTATCAGAGGAATAAACTGCCATATTACTTTAAAACACACATCGCCAGAAACCAAGTCACCAAAATTAACTGGGAAAATATTCCTGTCTTGCAAACGTCCATTAACTAATCAGTATCGAAAAAAGTGATGTATCAGCAAACAACCAAAGGTTTGTTCATATTTCCTCTCAAGTTTTTTAAAATGCATCAATTAAATCACCTTTACAGATTTCTGGTAAACTTCATAAGTTTGCTTAAAATCAGAAATTTTTTCTTTACACTATGTCATAAGCCAGGGCTAGGTAGGGCTAGCTGATTTCCTAATCCAAAACATTTTCAACCTAGATGAATTTCTTTCACTGTGCTTCTAAAACATAAGGAATATGGAACAGACAAGCAGAAGAGGTCAGAGATCGTATCTTGCAAAGATTTTGCCAACATGCTTCTGAAAGGATTTGCTTGGCAGAATTCCAGACCACATTCCTAAAATAGCACTTAAGGAAGTTCTGCTGCCTGCAATGTTTCACCTTGCTTACATCCTCTTCAAACACTTACTACCTAAGGGCTCTTCAACAGTAAGTCCTGAGTATGTTGTTGCTTGTGCTTAAATACAGCAGCAGCAGCTCGTATCTCTGACAAGATTTGCTGTGGCAGGAATCCCCCACAGTACATAAAATGTTACACCTTGACACTATAGTCTACGGTTTTATATAAACTTCTCACTTATTTTTTAGAAATAATTTGATAAAGACACGATGCGTGGGGGGGAGGGGGGCGGACACAACACTTGTGAATTTCATCTCACAAGAGAAAATATGGGCCATAGTTTGGCACAGAGTATGGTATTATGTCAGTCAAACCTGGGTTTGAATGCTAACCTCTCTCACTACCCTTAGCATCTTAAACAAGTAATTTCTCTTCTTTTGAGTGTCACTTTCTTCATCTGTAAAGCACAGTAAAAAACCCATGGCAGTGTTGCAGGACAGATGAGCAATACTGTAATATGCAAAACACTGTCCATCTTAGAGTACAATAAATGTCAACTGTCCATTTTCCTCCTTTGAAATTGCTCATTAGACTACAGGCTATAAAATGAATACAGGGACTTCCCTGGTGGCGCGGTGGTTGGGAATCCGCCTGCCAATGCAGGGGACAAGGGTTTGAGCCCTGGTCGGGGAGGATCCCACATGCCGCGAAGCAACTAAGCCCATGCACCACAACTACTGAGCCTGCGCTCTAGAGCCCGAGAGCCACAACTACTGAGTCCGCACGCCACAACTACTGAAGCCCACGTGCCTAGAGCCCGTGCTCTGCAACAAGAGAAGCCACGGCAATGAGAAGCCCGTGCACCGCAATGAAGATTGGCCCCGGCACGCCGCAACTAGAGGAAGCCTGCATGCAGCAATGAAGACCCAATGCAGCCAAAAATAAATAAATAAATTTAAAAAAAAATAAAATAAAATGAATACAATGTTCTTTAGAATCTCAAGAACAAGCCATACCTTAAATACTTCTTTTTGGAAATACTATCCACCCCTGAACATCACACTGAACTGCTTGTTTTGGTGTTGTTTATTCTGTACCCCATACCCCAGGGCCATAAAAATGAGTGAATGAATACCTGACAAGTCAAAAGAATGAGATCTCGCTGAGGATTTTTAAAATCAGAATTAAACAAAGGGAGCCCCAATCCATGGGGGAGCCTGAGAGCTGCCAATAGCCACAGCTCAAATCTCAAGGAGAAAACAGATATGTGAAAATGAAGCCAAAATGAAGTCAAATAAACAAAAGTAAGCAACAAGAAGAGAGGTCCTAACAGAATTCTAGTTCCTTAAACCTGGTACCTGCCCTCTTCCATAAATTTGGTTAAGGGTCATTTTTCCTTTTTTGTCTAAACTTATTCTAGTTCAATTCCTGTCGCTTCCAACTAAGAGTACCCTTTTCTCCATTCAAAGAGTCGTATTTTTAAGCTTATGTCCCAGTTGGTCTCTAGTCAGTTTCCCCTCTAATACCGTATAGCAGTGGTTCCTAGCTTTCCTTTACCCTCAGTCACATTACACAGGGGCTACAATTAGTTCTCAGCAGGGCTGGCAGGGTATGATCACCCCCAAAGGCAGATCACCCCCAAAGGCAGATGAATGGGGTAATCTATTCACTCTGCCACCAACTGCTGAGGGTGAGAATCATTAACCACTTCACCCCATGCTGATTTTCTTAAGTACGACTCAAATTAACGTTTCTAGTAGCTCTTATCTCCTTATCTGTTTTGTATAAAACTAGGCAAGTTGCTCTGCTTCATGTATCAATACATGGAATGTGCTTTTTTTTCTTTCTTTTTTTTGCGGGGGGGGGGGGGGGGGGGGGGGCGGCGGGTTGGAGGGGGGCATGTCACAGCTTGCAGGATCTTAGTTCTCCGACCAGGGATTGAACCCTGGTCATGGCAGTGAAAGCGCAGAGTCCTAACCACTGGACCACCAGGGAAGTCCCTGGAATGTGCTTTCTTTTGTATTTCTCCAGGTTTCAGCAACCTCAAAGTGAAGTCTACATCTCCGTACCATCCCCTGTTATAATCACTTGCATGAACAGCGTCACCATCAAAATTCCCCTAACACGATGATGAGGTTCTCGAATCTCCATTCCAATTCACTTCAAGCTCTCTGCAACCACCTAATACTACACATCAAAACCCAGGAAGACTTTAGAAAAACAGCCTCAAAGAAATTACAGAAATATGAAAGAAGATATTATAAAAGAACAGAAACCTGAAAGGCAAACTATAAGAGTTTAGAAAAGAACAAAGACAGGGATTACAGTCATTTCAGAAATTTAAAAATTGGGGGGGCGGGGGGTGGGGGATAAAAAACAAGTAAAAACAAATCATGGTCATAACTTTAAGAAATACACATTAAATGGGACTTCCCTGGTGGCCCCGTGGTAAAGAATCCACCTTACAATGCAGGGGGACTCGGGTTCGAACCCTGGTCAGGGAACTAAGATCCCACATGCTGCAGGGCAACTAAGCCCGTGCGCCACAACTAATGAGACTGCGCTCTAGAGCCCGTGTGCCACAGCTAGAGAAGAGAAAACCCACGCATCACAACAAAGAGCCCTCACGCCGCAAAGATCCCCGCGTGCCGCAACTAAGACCCAACGCATCCAAAAAATAAATGAAATAAATAAACAAAAAATAAATCTTTAAAAATATTTTTTTTTAAAAGCTGCTGCCTATAAGGATCCCGGTGTCAGAAGCCAGAACTGAGAGAGTTCCCAGAAACAAAGATGAGGCACACCTGCTGCTCCACCCCCACCCACCACAGTCCCTGGGAGGGCAGCAGCGTCTCCCCCCGCAAAAAAAAGGAAATACACCTTAAATGAAAAGGTAAACAATTACATGTTGAACAGAGTAAAGATAATAGATTAAGGAGATATACTTAAAGTTAAATTGATACTCTTGAAGAGATTATAATATTAAAATGTCATAAATAAATATATGAAACTCTCCTGTAATAAATAACTAAATATGCAGGCTGAAAACATACTCTACAACCCACAAAAAAACTGGTACAAAATAAACACCACCAAAACATCTGGGACTTCCCTGGTGGCGCAGTGGTTGAGAATCCGCCTGCCAATGCAGGGGACATGGGTTCGAGCCCTGGTTCGGGAAGATCCCACATGCCGCGGAGCAACTAAGCCCGTGTGCCGCAACTACTGACTCTGCACTCTAGAGCCCGTGCTCTGCAGCAAGAGAAGCCACCATAATGAGAAGCCCGCGCACCGCAACGAAGAGTAGCCCCCTCTCACCTCAACTAGAGAAAGCCAGCGTGCAGCAACAAAGACCCAACGCAGCCAAAAATGAATAAATAAATAAATAAATTTATTAAAAAAAAAAAAAATCTGTCAAATGAGAGGTACTGAGCTTTAAAGCAAAACAGTATCATGAGCATCCAGACAGAAAAAAATCAAGTCAAACGTAGGCGAGTAGGTAGAATCTGGTTGGCCTCAAGATTCTTCCACAACAGGGAATTCAGGAACACTGAATGAATAATCACAGAATTCTGAGGAAAAGTGTGATACAAAAAATGTGAAACATAAAGAAGGGGCAGAAACAGGATGGCATTAAGCTCTCACAAGTATTGTGAACTTAAGGACTTAATAAGTTATTTCACTTCTTGAAATAACTGCTGGGAAATTAAAATAAAGAATGCTGTAATAGAAAAACCAAGGTGAAAAGACCAATGTACTTACTGACCGTTTAAATACATGACTAAAACTAAACAACCATGAATGGTTATAAGCTTTTAAAAACATATTATAAATCCTGATAATGTTAAAATAGGTCTAACCAAAAAATAAATAACATAAAATAAAATAAAAATAGATAGGTAGGTAGGTAGTCAGGAGAAAGGAAGAATGGGAAGAAAGAATTTATGCATGTGTTTATTCCCTTATCCTGGTTTATCAATACGTCAATGGGTTGTACTAAAAGAGACTCAAAACTATTTAGAGGTTTTTGTAATTTTCTTCTCTCTGCTTTAGGACTATTTTAGGAATTCATTCCTTCTTGTAGTAACAAACATCAATCATGTTTGTAATAGTATCTTAGTTTCTTTTTTTCAGTCAAATGCAACCAATTTAATTAAAAATTTATAAACGGCATGCATATTATAACTCCCTATTTCTACATTCATTATATATGCATTAAAAATATCTGGAATGATGTTCATCAAACGTAGGTGATGGTTATTACTAAGTGCTTGGTTTCTTTTTAACTTTTTCTTTAAATTATGAAAAAAGCTATTTATTCTAAAATAACACAGGAAAATAAATTGTAAGCAGTCACTCTACCTCCTCATCCTTCAAAAATAACCATTATTAATGACTAGCTCTATAGTCTTTCAGATTTTAAGTATACTACCACATAGTACAGAAAGTAAGATCATATCATTTTATACCTTAGTCACTTAAGTCTGGTATGAACATTAGATACTTTCTCCCCCTCTTCATTCATTTATAATACTGCCATAAAATTTTTTGTACTGTCCTGTACATCTGTGGAAGCATACCTAGAACCTAAGCTCCTGTAAGTTGAATTGTGAGTCAAAGGAACATGCATATCATCTACCAAAAGTTCAATTCAATTTATAGTCCCAGAAACATTGTAGGTATCTATTTCTCCACAGCCTTGGGTGTTATCCTTTTCCCGCTGACAGCTGATAATTTATACTTCCTACATGCATTACCTATTTGTATTTTTTGCCCTTTTTTACATTAAGTGATTCAGCCTTTTCTTATTGATTTGGGTGAGCTTTATAAGCTATATGGCTCTTTATAACTGCCATTTTTGTTTTAAAATGTTCTTGATTTGTGTTATTTTTTGCTAAACAGAGAAGTTCAAGGAGTATAAGTTTTTTTAAAAAGTCAATCTTTTTTCACAGCTCTTTGGTTTGTCGTGCATAGAAAAAAGCCTCTCTCCCTCAAGCCCAGACTAAAACATTCTTGATTACTTTCTTTTATTTTAATGATCTTATCTTTTGTTTTATCTTAACCATTGGCTAATTGTTGACCATGGGCAGGTTCCTCCATCTGTAAAGTGAGGATAACAGTGTCTACTTCATAAGGTGTGTTTGAGGAACACATTCATGCACGTACAGTGTCTAACCCAGCAGTTGGCACATTGTAAGTAATCAGTAACTATCACGATCCTTTCATAATTTATGTAAACATAAAGACATAAATCTAGCTCCCCTCCACCTAACGCCAGTATGATAAGCCAGTTGTTCCAAGGCATTTTATTAAATAATCCACCTTTTCCCCAAGAGTTGAAAGCCAGCCATTGGTAGATCCTGGACTTGAAGGTCACTGAACTCTAAATTCACTGCTTCTTTCCACTATGGCACTGAATTCTGGCTTTGGTTGCCTATTTGCCTATAACAGCATTTCCTTCTAAAATGTTTGACTTACCTTAAAATCTACCAAGAAAAGAAAATAATTCAAACTGATAGTCCCATTCTCTCACTTGTTGTACACATATATAAATTTCTAAATTGAATACAGAGCACCTAGAAAGAAAGCATCCTAAATAATTAAAAATTAAACTCCCTAGGGACTTCCCTGGTGGCGCAGAGGTTAAGAACCCGCCTGCCAATGCAGGGGACACGGGTTCAAGCCCTGGTCCGGGAAGATCCCACATGCTGCGGAGCAACTAAGCCCGTGCACCACAACTACTTAGCCTGTGCTCTAGAGCCCGTAAGCCACAACTACTGAACCCACGTGCCACAACTACTGAGCCCACGTACCACAACTACTGAAGCCCGTGCGCCTAGAGCCCGTGCTCCACAACAAGAGAAGCCACCACAATGAGAAGCCCGCGCACCGCAACGAAGAGTAGCCCCCACTCGTCGCAACTAGAGAAAGCCCGTGCACAGCAACGAAGACCAATGCAGCCAAACAACACAGCCTTGCTTTTATGATTGGGAAATGCTTGTTTTAGGTAAAGAGAAAAGAAAGAAGAGCTTACTGACAGTGAGTCTTTTTTTAATAAAAGTTGATTTTGTCTGTACACACACACAAGTATTTCAACGTCTCCAATAGCTTTACAGTGTATCTACAGCTATGATAGAAACTTAAAACAAAAATTACATATAGCCCAGATAAAACGACTGATAGACAGTCAAACATTAGACTATTTCCAACTGAAGGGAAGGACAGATCCCTAAAATAATACATGAGAAAACTGGACTTAAACCCAGAAAATGAAAAAGAAAGAAGCACTGAGGCTAGAGGTAGATGGTCACTGACCATCTAGATGGAAAGCTGAAGTAGTTCTTAAGGCAATCTAAGAAAAGGAGCTGGCTTCAAAGCCAACAGAAAATGTTTCCTATGCTAACTAGTGGTTTGGCTTAACTGCATTCCACTGGCTTTAAAAGAATGAAAGAAAACAATTTCATAAAGAAATGAGATGCAGCAACATATGCTATCAGATGAAGGTTAAGATAACACACTGATTGAACCACATGAGGTCCCCTTCCAATCTCATTTCCTTGATAAACTCTAAACACAAAGTTACAAGACTGTGTGATATTTAGGGCCAAATGCACCTGATATTTACAACATCCAAACTCTCATCATTTACTTAAGACAGGAGCCAATGATTCATTATACAAATCTGACTTATATACTAGCAGGCAAAAGTCAAAATTCTCTTGCTGTGTCCTTAACTCTTTCATATTAAAAAAAAACAGAAAAGCTACGTGTTAGTGCATTATCAATCTGAATGACAGCTTAGTCAAATTTAGTTTTTAATTATGAAAATGCATATCCATCCTGTGCTTACTTGCACTCTAAGCAGAAGTCCTTTCATAGTCTTCCTCATAAATGAAGAACAGGTAAGCACATATTTTTTAATTGTTTATATAAATTTAAATATATCCCACGGGATTGACATATATATACTACTATGTAAAAAACAGATTAACTAATGAGAACCTACTGTATAACACAGGGAACTCTACTCAATGCTCTGTGGTGACCTAAATGGGAAGGAAATCTAAAAAAGAGGGGATATTATGTATACGTATAACTGATTCACTTTGCTGCTGTACAGCAGAAACTAACACAACATTGTAAAGCAACTATACTCCAATAAAAATTAATTTAAAAAATAAAATAAAATATATCCCAGAGTTTAAAATATTTCACTGTGGATATGCGCTAAATTTTAATTAGTAAATTCCCTATTTATAGTTGTTTTAAATTTACTGCAGCTACAAATAGTATTTTGTATTCTAATCTGGTAGGCAAGAATGTAACTTACTTTACTCGTGGGGTGAGTTTTATTTTATATGCTAATTACAATGAAATGCCATGCTATTCTTGTCATTTATTTTTTTATAGATTTTCATCTTTTTCTTAATTCTTTTATTAAATAAAATTATCAATTTTAAATATTATACTCAGACATCTACCTTTGCTCTTGTTTCTAACTTTCAGTTGATTCTCCTGGATTTTTAAAGCAGATTCATCATTCGGCAACATATTTGGTATCTTTGTTTCCATTATTTGTGTTTTGCTTTTGTCTTGTTTTCCTACACGGGCTATAGAACAGTACCAAAAAATATGAACAACAGTAGTTATATACATCTTTTTATTATTTCTCACTTTTAAAATACATGTAATTACTGCTAATTTCCAACAACTATTATTTATACATTAAAGCAGGCCCTAAGTTATTTTTTTGCTTTGGGGTTGTTTTCTGGGTTTTTTTTTGGTTTTTGTTTGTCTGTTTCGGGGGGGGGGGGTGCTTTGGTTTGTTCTTATTTAAATAAAATTTTTTTTGGCCGCACCGCCCATGGCATGTGGGATCTTACTTCCTCAACCAGGGATCAAACCCATGTCCCCTGCACTGGAAGTGGGGAGTCTTAACCACTGGACTGCCAGGGAAATCCTGGTTTATTTGTTTTTGGTTTTTATTTATTTATTTGGCTGTGCCGGGTCTTAGTTGCTGCACCTAGGATCTTCGTTGCAGCATGCAGGATCTTGAGTTGCGGTGTGTGGGACCTAGTTCCCTGACCAGGGATCATACCCAGGCCCCCTAAATTGGGAATGTGGAACCTTAGCCACTGGACCACCAGGGAAGTCCCCCATGCTTTGTTTTTTAAGGTAAAGAATGGAAGCCAAATTTTTTCAAATGCCTTTTCAACATATGTGTATATTATTACTCATCACAATCAAGGGACTGTTTCTTCCTTAATGTATTAATATATAGTACGAGTAGTAATAGGAACACATTATCTTAGCAATCCTAAGTAGAATCCCATTATTCATTTATCGATACTATTTTGTTGATTTCAACTTGCTAAGATTTTACTGAAGACACTGGTATCTATAACTGGGATTGGTCCAGAGGGTTTCTGTGTGCCCTGTCAGATATTGATATTGGACTCAGACTCAAAATTAAACAGGAAGCTTTACAATTTTTACAATAGCATAATTAAAATAAAGTGGGAACCAGAATAAACAGATTATTGGAACATGCTAGACAAAAGCAGGCTCTTTGGGAATTTACAGAATTGTCCATTGGTGGAGAGGGGAATAAATCCAAAACTTATATAACATTTATATATAATATACATTTTACCAAAATAACTTAGTAAAAATATTTTTTTATTTTTTGGCTGGACTAAGCAAGACATGAATCACAAAAGTCATAAAAGTCAGGTGACTTTCCTGGAGGTCCAGCGGTTAAGACTCTGAGCTTCCACTGCAGGGGGCGCAGGTTCCATCCCTGGTCAGGGAACTCGCCTGCCACACAGTGCAGCCAAAAAAAAGGAAAAGGGGGGAGGGTCCATAAATCAGAATGACAGCTTTGTCTGCATAGAAATGTAACCACTTGAATGACAGGGGAAAATTACTAACATATGACCAAGCGTTAATCTTCTCTTAGTGCACGTAAGTGGATTCATATTGCAAAGACAAAAAAGGCAATGCACAAAGTAAAAACTGGAATGGGTAATATAAATGTAAGATGTTCTAACTCAAATGCATATTAAAACAATGTGATTTCTGGTTCTTCTACTATTTCCTCTAAGTAGGCCCAATCCCCCTCGTGCCATAGGGAGAAAAAAATAAATCTAAGCAGCAGGCCATTCCAGTTCCAATACAAGATTTCTTCCAGAGAGGAGAGGTAACACGTGTGACTATGTGAAAACAGCAGTGACATATTGCTATTAATTCACTTTCTGGTATATCTCACCATCATGCTTTAAACTCCTCCTCAAACCTTTCCTTAAGTTGGTACTACTTGATATGTTTCTCTAATTCTAATCACAATTTATTTACTTTATTTGTATGTATAATCACATTAGCAAAAGGAGAGAACCCTGCTGCCTGATGAGAAATGGAGTACATGCAATATACCTTTACTGAAAGGCATACTGTGCATAATAGCGATTTTCTCCACATTGAGTAAAAATGGCTTCTAGAAAATGGGATGCCCTGTAAAAAAATACAGGTGAGCATAAGAGGCCTAGAAAAGGACATACAGTCAAACAAAAAAGTTGGAAGTGATAAAGCTTATTAAGGGAAGAAAACCGTAAGACAAGAGCTTGACTATGACCACATCCCCCCTCCACCATATAAAAGACAGTGTTTATTTCTATGCAAGAGAAAGAAAAATGAAGGTAACATTGACTTGGGCATGGCATGGTGCCTTTCTGAAAAGCCGAGAAATACTCGGTACAACAGATTTATAACCATAATCGGCATGTATGCCACTAAGCACTATGCGGATATAGCAGTAGGATTTTGTATCTTCAAAATTATGAAGAAGGTGAAAGTGGAGGAAGAAGAGAATTCGGTAGAAGAGTTATTACATTGCAAAGCAAGTCCTGAATTATTTCAGAGGTTTAAGAACAGTGCAAAAATGCACAAATTTAAATATCATTGGTAAAACAGCTTCTTCTGATAGCGAGGCTACAACAAATTTCCCCCAGTGAATTGCAGAAAGCTATTAATAAATATGGTAGTGCTGAAGAGCAAATTTGTAATCTCAATGAAAACAGATCTTTTTTGGGAAATGAAAGCCATCTTATACTTTCATTTCATAAAACAAGAAAAATTTGTCAGACGAACATTGCTTTTATAAAGAAAAACTGAAGAGGATGTTAACCTAAATTCTTTGTTGGTATACTTTGAAAATGCAATACCTAAAATGTGGAATGTTTTTTTCTATGTACTTTTTTAGTATTTTCTGAAACAGTCTGGAGGGGGACACTTTTTGTAAAACATACTTTTTTGAGGGGTGGGGCGGGGAACGCAGCTCAGCTTGTGGGATCTTAGTTCCCTGATCAGTGGAAGCACGGAGTCCTAACAACTGGACCACCAGGGAATTCCGCATACAATCTTTTTGTAATCAGAAAATAAAGCTATTTCCCCAAGGCAGGAAGAGCATTGAGTTTATTTTCATCCTATACATTCTTTCGTTCTCAACTTCCCCATTTTCTGAATCAACTGTGCAGGTTCCAGACTTATCATGTTCAACCATGCCCTACTCTTTTCATTTATTCCATCTATTCATCATCCCTGACATTTCTTAAATGTCTCTAGTGACCATCTACTTTTAGCATTGCTACTGTCAACATAAAGTCTAGGTTTAATCTTAAAATATGATTAAAATTATCCCAACTGTTTTCCTCCCATACTGAAGGTTATTTTTTTCTGTATTAACGGTAAGGATGTTTTTTGAGGCTGCTGTATATTATATTATATTCCTTTCTTATGAGAAAAGGAATTCAGGAGAAATAATTTTCTGATCTCAGTAATACTTAGGCTTCTTCAGAGTGTGTGCTTTATTTTTATCTTATCTATACCATGAGTTGTGTAACTGATCATATCTGCCTTTACACTTTGGCTGTGAGAAACTTAAGAGCCAGTTTACACCAGTGATAAGTACAAAGAATTATTTCGTATGTATTTTTTTTTAAATAAATTTATTTATTTATTTTTGGCTATGTTGGGTTTTCGTTTCTGTGCGCGGGCTTTCTCTAGTTGCGGCAAGCAGGGGCTACTCTTCATCGCGGTGCGCGGGCTTCTCATTGTCGTGGCTTCTCTTGTTGCGGAGCACAGGCTCTAGACGCGCAGGCTCAGTAGTTGTGCCTCACGGGCTTAGTTGCTCCGCGGCATGTGGGATCTTCCCAGACCAGGGCTCGAACCCGTGTCCCCTGCATTGGCAGGCAGATTCTTAACCACTGCGCCACCAGGGAAGCCCTCGTATGTATTTTTAGTAAAGCTAATTCTAATGAATACTTTATGCCTGTATCCATTTTTTTCCTTTCATTCTCACTTCTAATTGATGTCAACTTGTTGGAATTTATTCATTCATTCAAATATTTATTTAAGTATGTGCTAGGCGTTGGGGATATAACAATGAACAAAATAGTTTCTGCTCTCTTTGCTCTTGAGACAAAAGGGTCTCAAGGATCTTTCATGCTGATGGGGAAAGATAAACTATAGTATATCAAATGGTGATAAGCCACTGTAAACTACTTTTTGAACAAGATGGGAAAGACAATAGTCTGACAACTTACCAAACCAAACAATATTTAAGCAACGTTTTACCTCATCATTCTCCCTACTCTAACACTGTACAACAACATCAATGCACTTGATGCCTCTAAACCATACACTTCAAAATGGTTAAAATGGTAAGTTTTATGTTACATATATTTTACCACAATTTTAAAAAAGGCTTTCTGATCCTCGCACTCTCTCATGGTATATAACCAAATTTCTTAGACAAACTCTCCCTCTAAAATTTAGCTCCGTCTCAATCCTTTCTCATCCTCTACTTCCCTGAATCACTAACACTCCAAACACAACCTGAGCCTGTGATTTACACTCCCACTTCCCCTCAGACTTTCCTCCCTCAGGCTTTGATGACTCCCCTCTTTCTTTCCTAGTTTTCTCCTCCCTCTCTGAACACCACTTCTCAGCATTTTAATGGCTCCTTTTCCTCCACCTGCCCCCCAAACACAGCCTTCCAAGAGTAACCCATCATTTGCCCTTTTCTATTTGTACAACAATCTACTCTTAGGTACTTGCACACACCAAGGCTTCAAGTATTACCTTGTGTGGGGTGTTACCTCCAAATTTACCTCTCATGAGCTTCAGAATCCATTTCCCAACAGGACCTCAACCTAAGCTCATCGTCCCCGCCAAACCTGTTCATCCACCTGAATTCCATTATTTCCCCTTAGTCATCCAACCTTGAAACCTGGCAATCATTCCCTATTCCTCCCTCTTCTTCACCCATTACATCCAACTAGCCTACTAAATGACCCTAACTTCCAGTATCTTCCCCAATAATCTGACCTACAAACTGTCACCAGATTGATCTTTCTTGGACAAAAGTTTGGTCCTTAACCCAGCACTCATGTTCCTCTATGATCTGACCTCAAAAGAAAGCTTTCCATCTTTATCTCTTACTTTACATCCTTCCCTCCTCTGAATATACACACCATCATACTCATACTCCTAAATCATATCCCCTCCCTCTTTTTACTAATGCCAATCCCCTATACTTAAACAGTAATTCATACTTCTACCAAACTTTTTTTTTTGGCCGCACCACAAGGCTTGCAGGACCTTAGTTCCCCCACCAGGGATTGAACCTGGGCCACAGCAGTGAAAGCACCAAGTCCTAACCACTGGACTGCCAGGGAGCTCCCGAAAGTCTACCAAATCTTAACGGGCTGGTTCAAATGTCAGATCCTCCTATAAACCTTCCCAAAACAGGAATGTAAATTAACCTTCTCAGCTGTGCTCCCTGGTATTTTGTATTAGTGAATTTGCCACATTCTAGCTGTATGAATTATGTTTGTCCTTATAATTCAACTATATTTTAAGAGGCTCAAAGGGAGCCATTTATTTGGGGGAAGGAAGATACAAAAACTCACCTGACTGCTACAACATATGAACCCTAAGTTTAAACCCTTTATATAAGAACCATGCTAAACATATTTAATAATTATTAAGTACCTACCATTATATTTTGCCAAAATGACATTTAAATCTAGGCAATCCAACTGGATATACAATCACACTTGACTATAATTATGTAAAGAGCTTGGGGTTTTGACAGTAGTGATTAGGAAAGACAAGATCAACTTACTTTGGGTTTCAAAATAGCTTCAATTCTTATTACATTATAACTCAGCTTTAATAGGCACTGCTTTCTAGCTACATTACTCTTAACCTCTTCCCTCTTAATCCTGGCCAAAACAGACTACAAATTTAGTTGCTAACTGACTCGTCTCCAGAGCAAAGTATTTTCAGGTTTAGAAAAGGTTCCCTACTCTAGCTACACCACCATGCTCTAGGAAATCCTGTCCTCCTGTGCCCCCAGGGCTCCAATCCCCTAACTAATAACACATCCCCAGTATAGTATTCTTCCCAGTGCATCCTGAGAAACATGGTTCTGTTTTCTTACTTTGTCCGACAGAATCACTTGATTGTCCATGCTCTAGTTCAGTGGTTTTAAAACTTTACACAGGACTGCCCTGGTGGTGCAGTGGTTGAGAATCTGCCCGCCAACGCAGGGGACACAGGTTTGACCCCTGGTCCGGGAAGATCCCACGTGCCGTGGAGCAACTAAGCCCGTGTGCCAAAACTACTGAGCCTGCGCTCTAGAGCCCACGTGCCACAACTACAGAAGCCCGCGCGCCTAGAACCTGCGCCTCGCAACAAGAGAAGCCACCGCAATGGGAAGCCCGCGCACCGCAACGAAGAGTAGCCCCCGCTCGCCGCAATGAAGACCCAACGCAGCCAAAAATAAATCAGTTAATAAAAGAAAAAAAAAAACTTCGCACAACTATTTCTTCACCTGGGTAGTAGCTATACCTTGCTTTATAACAACTCTTTAAACTGCACATGTTTTATATTGCATACATCATACACACATACACTATTCTGTAGATATGACTATACACCATAAGAGTAAAACAGACTGAGAAGTAATTTTAAAATTTCAGAGAGAGAGAAACCTTTAAACAACTGAATCTTTTCCTCGAACAATCTTAAAAACGAACAAAGTTGGAAGACTCACATTTTCTAATTTCAAAACTTACTACGAAGCTGCAAGAATCAAAACAGTGTAGTATGGCATAAAAACAAACATAGAACAACAGAATAAAATAATAGCCCAGGAAAAACCCCTTGCATACATCATCACATGATTTTTGCCAAGGGTGTCAAGACCATTCAATGGGGAAAGGACAATCTTTTCAACAAATGGTGTTGGGAAAACTGGATATCCACATGCAAAAGAACGAAGTTGGACTCTTTCCACACATAAGATGCAAAAATTAATTCAAAATGAATCAAAGACATAAATGCTAAAACTAAAACTCTAAAATTCTTAGAAGAAAACATAGGGGGAAATCTTCATGACATTAGACTTGGCAACAATTACTTGGATATGAAAACCAAAAGAACAGGCAACATAAGAAAACAATAGATTGGGCTTCCCTGGTGGCGCAGTGGTTGAGAATCTGCCTGCTAATGCAGGGGACACGGGTTCGAGCCCTGGTCTGGGAAGATCCCACATGCCGCGGAGCAACTAGGCCCGTAAGCCACAATTGCTGAGCCTGCGCGTCTGGAGCCTGTGCGTCTGCAGCCTGTGCTCCGCAACAAGAGAGGCCACGATAGTGAGAGGCCCGTGCACCGCGATGAAGAGTGGCCCCTGCTCGCCGCAACTAGAGAAAGCCCTCGCACAGAAACAAAGACCCAACGCAGCCAAGAAAAAATAATAATAAATAAAATAATAATTAAAAAAAGAAAATAGATAAATTAGACTTATCAAAATTTAAAACTTGTGCATCAAAGGCAACCCACAGAATGGGAGAAGTCTGCAAATCGCATATCTTGACATGGGATTAATATCCAGAATATACAAATCTCATAAATTTAAGGACTTGAGTAGACATTTTCCCAAAGAAGACATACAGTTGGCCAATAAGAACATAAGATGAGGCTTTCTGGTGGCACAGTGGTTGAGAATCCGCCTGCCAATGCAGGGGACACGGGTTCAAGCCCTGGTCCAGGAAGATCCCACATGCCACGGAGCAACTAAACTCGTGTGCCACAACTACTGAGCCTGCACTCTAGAGCCCGTACTCCGCAACAAGAGAAGCCACCCCAGTGGGAAGCCCGCGCACCGCAACAAAGAGTGGCCCCCGCTCTCCGCAACTAGAGAAAGCCCGCGCGCAGCAACGAAGACCCAGTGCAGCCAAGATAAATTTTAAAAAAGAAAGAAGAACATGAAAAGATGCTCAGTATCACTATTCATCAGAGAAATCAAATGAATCAAAACTACAAGATACCACTTCATAACTGTTAGGTTGGCTCTGGTTTTTTAAAAAAATCAAAACAAATCAAAATAGCAAGTGTTAACAAGAACACAGAGAAACTGGAGCCCTGTGCACTGCTGGTGGGAATGTTTAGTAGTGCAGCCACTGTAGAAGACAGTATAGCATTTCCTCAAAAAATTAAAAATTGAATTACCATATGATCCAGCAACTCTACTTTTGGGTATATACCCAAAAGAATTTAAGAGCAGGGACTCAAACAGATACTTGTATACCCACGTTAAGCACAGCATTATTTGCAATAGCCAAACAATGTGGAAACAACCCAAGTGTTCATTGGTAGATGAATGGGTAAACAACATACATAGACTGTAGCATGAAAACATGCTACAATATGGATGAAAATTGAAAACATTATGGTAAGTGAAACAAGCCAGACACAAAAGGACAAATACTTTGTGATTCTTACATGAGGTCTCTAGAGTAGTCAAACTCATAGAGACAGAAAGTAGAATGGTGGTTATTAGGGGCCAGTGAAAGGCAAGAATGGGTTAAATTGTTTAGTGGGTACAGAGTTTTTCAATTTGCGATGATGAAAAAGTTTTGGAAGTAGTGGTAATGGTTACAAAACAGTGTGAATGTACTTAATGCCACTGAACTATACACTTAAAAATGGTTAAAATGATCAATTTTACGTGTATTTTATCACAACAAAAAACAGTCCAAACATACAAATTAGATAAATGGGTAACACGTCAAACAGAAGCCAGTCATCTTCCTACTGCTTTGTGTGACAGATCCTGAAGTACAGATTGAGGATATCACTGCTCTTAATCACTCTCACACTTTTGATGTGGTCCACACTCAAGGAAGGCACCATTAATATTCAATCATGCGGGACTTCCTGGTAGTCCAGTGAGTGGCTAAGACTCTGCACTCCCAATGCAGGGGGCCCGGGTTCGATCCCTGGTCAGGGAACTAGATCCCGCATGCATGCCTCAACTAAAAAATCTCCCAGGCCACAACTGAGACCCTGGTGCAGCCAAATAAATAAATAAATAAATTTTTAAAAAAATAAAACAAAAACCGATCATGGAGCTCAAAATTTCTCGATGTAGTACTCAGGAGCCACTCCAGCCAAACGAACACATGATGAGACATTTGCTATCCTTGCCTTAATATGTGACCTACACATGATGAGACATTTGCTATCCTTGATTTAATATGTGACCTTTGAAAACAAATCTGCCCTTCTCTTCCTATGTGGGAACCCTTTCTCCCTTGTCTTCTGTGGAGCTTCTACTAAATGAAAAGGCCACTTTAGTCTGTGTGAGGTTCAAGTAAGCCAAAACTCTCATTCTCATTGTTAATGACATGTATATAAAAAATAACTCCAAATGGACCACCTAACAGACTTCTTAGGTTTGTGAGGGATATCAAATTCCACCAAGTTGCCAGTCATCGTTTTTATGGAGTGGGGGGGAACTCAAAGCCTGGACTAGAAAAAGAATGGCTAGTCTGGTTCTCCAGCTGAGAACCAGAACATGAAGATAAATTAGTCTTGATTTAAAAAAACAAAACACACACAACTAGAAATACTTTTCACAAATTAATTATTTAAGTAAATGTACAAGCTGCAATTATTTTATGTTCTTCAAAATACTGACATACTGATTTTTCTTTTGTGTAAAAGCACTTTAGTACCTTACACATACCAGCTCTGATGGGCATAATAAACGTCAAGTGAATTCACAAATTATTTTAGCTAACAAGAGACACAGTAAAGCTTAAGATTTTGGTCCGAATTCACTGCCTTGCACCCAGACTACTGGAGGCGGGGGGGTGGGGGGGGGGGCGGCGTGGAGGTGAAACAAAATAAAAGGATGCTGTTGTGCTTTGCTTCTTTGTTTCCATTTTCATTCCTCTACATCAGTTTCTCCCCTCCCCCCTAGAATCCATGAGACAATCCTGAAATCACTTATATATTTACTCAAACTTATAAAGGAAACCTAAGCACCTACATGGAAAATTGGAGTTTAACTAAACTTTTTCAAAAAAAGAGTGTGAACAAAAAATTACGTGACTGCCACTTGGTGTGCTCTTGTGCCACATTGAGAATGAAAGTGGAGACAACAGTGTAGCAAAATAAAAAATGTTTATATTACTAAGTAGAGTAACACATATGATTACAAAATACAGTAAAAAGGTTGGAAGAAAAAAATACACCAATAACGTAAGTAATTGCTTTCAGGTGACATGAGACTGAGATTTCTCTCTCTCTCTCTACAATTAATCCACGGCTCACGAATAGGAATTTATTTCAATAAAGACTTTAATACACTGAAAATTCAAGACATTTTTATAATGGTTAAAGATTTCAATAACCCCAAAAAATAGGGATCCCTTCAAAATAATACTGATCTATCTTTTGCAGCCAATTCATAAACCAATCTTTCTGTTCCCAGTATAACTTTTACTATGAAGCCTGGTTCCTTGCCATTTAGGCTTTTTTAAAGGTATTTTTAAAAACATTTTTATAAAATGCTGCTACTTATAAGTAGCTTAAAATTTCAGTAAAGTTCTCTTAATCTAAAATGAAGTTAATTTTTCCCCAAAATGACTAAACTATCACCAGTAGAAGTTCCTAATGGAATTATGCCAAATAGTGACAAGTTCCATGACTCATTAAAAGAAAGATTAAGTATCATGCCCTTTGGGTGGAAAGACTAGTTTAGCCAGATTACCCAAGCACAGAGTTACTAGTACTAATAACATCTCATATATCTTAAAAATAACACACAAAAAACTTTGTACATTGTACTTTGATGGAAGTGTTTAATAATTTAACACTCTGTAACACAAGGCAATTGATCATATTTAGAAACAGCAACAACAATCCAAAATCTAAATTATCATGATAGATTTTTCTCAATACAAGCAGGAGGCCAAGTGTTTCTAAATCAACTGTTGTCAAAAGTTTCTCCGCCCCCCCCAATGCATTTCAAAGCTATCTTCAAATTTTCCACAGTCTTATCTGATTTTAGGAATAGGAAATATTCTGTTAAAGAAAACACAGCAAAGCCTAAGTAATTGGATAACTGAAAAAAATTTTTCCATGTCAAAAATCACCATACAAAATTAAAAGTCATTGGGAGTTCCCTGGTGGTCCAGTGGTTAGGACTTGGTGCTTTCACTGCCCGGGCCCGGGTTCAATCCCTGGTCAGGGAATCCCACAAGCTGCTCGGTGCAGCCAAAGAAAAATTAAAAGGCAAACAACTACTCTTACAAACCTTTAAAACAAGCCCCCCACCCTGCAACCCACACAGTTCTAAACTGTCAAGAAGTGTTCAATTTTATTGGGAATTTTTTAAATAAAATTATATCTTTTTCTTTTAATATTTATTTATTCATTTATTTGGCTGCGCCGGCACTTAGTTGCAGCACACAGGATCTTCCTTGCGGCATACGGGATCTTTAGTTCTGGCGTGCGGGATCTAGTTCCTGCCAGGGATGGAACCAGGGCCCCCTGCATTGGGAGCGCGGAGTCTAACCACTGGACCACCAGGGAAGTCCCTAAAATTATTTCTTTTCACCTTGCAGAATCAAACATTTTTAGAAGTCCCCGATAGTAAGCACGCAATAAAAAATGGAATTTTAATACAGTGATGGTGGGACTATAACCTTCCTAGCAGGTAAGTGGTGATATTTGTTAGGAAGCTCAAAAGGGTACAAACTTCCAGCTATAAGATACGTAAGTACTGGGGGTGTAATGGACAACATGATGACTATAGCTAAGACTGCTGTATGGTATACTTGAAAGTTGCTAAGAGAGCAGATCCTAAAAGTTCTCATCACAAGGGAAAAAGTCTTTATTTTTCTTTTTTTGAAGTTAACTATATAACACGATGAATGCTAACTATTTTTATTGTAATAAGCATTTCACAATATACGTAAGGCATTATACTGTATACCTTAAACTTAGTGCTGTATATCAGTTACATCTCAATAAAACTGAAAGAAAAAAAAGAACCTCAAAAAATGTTTTATCTTCTTTGATTCCGCAATAACCACTCCTAGAGATTTATCCTAAGAGAAATAATAAAAGATTATGTGTAAATATTTTTCATAAGGAAAATTCACAGAAGCATTAGCTATAATTTAAATAATTTGTAATATAAAAACAACCTGAAGTCAAAAATTGGGGGAATCCTATGGTATCAATATTTGCATATGAAAGAATGCTATGTATCAATGTAAAATACTTTGAAAGAGTATTTAATGACATGGAAAAATATTTACAATTTGTTTTTAAAAGATAAAATATTGTAAATATATCTAACTCTTAAAAACACATACACTACATGTATTTTTAAAAAGTGAAACCAAAAAATTTGGCCCAAACCTCTAATCTATCTTCCAGTTCAAGGTGCCAGCATGAGCACATGTGTTTATCTCTTCTCCTTTCTAATAACTTTATTAAATAAGCTTTTCTAAAGAAATTTTAAAATAACTTTTTAACTAAAAATATTTTTTAAAAAGCCTAGGTAGATTGCCCATGGTTCTGAAAAGATGGAAAACGGATGGAGGAATGTGGATTAGGCACAGTGGAGGGAGAAGAGCAGAATACTCACAGAGGGGGTGCAGCGGGCGAGGAAGGCTAATCTTCTGGGCAGAACCCCAGAGAGGCGCCAGTTCAGTGACCGTCGTAGTGAGAAGTGGGACTGAAAACATCTGTCATAGCAAGAAGTCAACAGAGAATGTCTAAAGTTGATAAACCAAAAAATAAACACTATAAGCATATTATTTAGAACATGGAGTTCAGCCCCAGGAAATCTGAACCAAAAAGGTTTTTTTCAAAGTAGTTGCCTCTGGAGAGTGGGGCTCTTCATTATTAGGCCTTTTGTATCACTGATATTTGATTACTTGATTTTTTAAGCTAAGTGTGTGTATAATATTGATTTTAAGTTTTCATCCTTTTTTATTTTATACTTTGTTCATTTTCCTTTTAATACACAACATCCTACGTTCTACTTCCTTCCCACCAAGGCAGAGGCTGTATGCACCTCATTTAGCAGTGTTTTTCAACTATAAGTTATGCAGTCATGAAACAGATCTAGTGGGATATAAACAGCATTTTTTTCCTAATAAAAGGAAAAATAAAATAGGGATATTGTTGGTGAAGCTTTCATTTCAATTATAAATGTTTACTTAAATGTGTGTACTGGGGTACTATGAAACATCTCTTTCTCGTGTGTCTATTCTCAACCCAGCACCCAGAACAATCCTGTCAAACTGTGAATTCAGATCATGTTGCTACTCCAATGGCTTTGAGTTCTGCCTCACAGTAATGAACAGCCTGCATAATTGCCTAAAAGGTCCTTTAGAATCAACCAGTATCTTTTCAACCTTCTACTTGCTACCTTGTACACTTGGCTTCAGCTAACTGCTCTCCCTCATCTTCCTCTGACATTCAAGACTATCTCCACTTCAGGGCCTTTGTGTTTGCTGTACCCTCTGCATGATTCCCTTCCTCAGCTAATTCAATTATTTAAATGTCATCCTATTTTAAATCATAACCCTCACACTCTTACGCTCTACTCCCTATTTTATCCCCTTACTCCTTATTACTCTTCATAGTCCCTATTTTATTCCGTTTTATGGATACTTCCCCCGCAGCATACAACTTTCTATTAATTGTTTCTCTCCCCTACCCCCACTAGAATGCAAGCTCTAAAAGAACATGGATTTTTGTTTGTTTGCTGATGTAGTCCAGCACCTGTTACAGTCCCTGGCATGTAGTAGGCCCTCTGTAAGTATCTGTTGAATTAACAGATTAGATAAAACATATATATCATCTTAGGAATTGCCAGATTATTAGCAAACAAGCACAAGTTGAGTTTGGAACCTTTAAGAAATTCTGGTAATTTCAATTTTAAGGCTACGCTATGACTTAGACTCTGGAGTGGTAAATTCAGGTTATTCACAATACTGAGTATGTTGCTGGCATACTGGGCCATAATGAATGTGCAAGTCTGTTGAAATAATTAAAACAACCTTTCTTAACATCAAAAGTAAAATTTTAAATGCTGGTATCTGCCACCATTTAAAAAAAAAAAAAAAAGGGAGAACCTATCCCCTAAAGAGCTAAGATACTTTAAAGTACAGAAGTCTTATACCTTTTTAAACATGTCACAGTGAAAGTCTCATGCTCAGTAACCACAATTTGCACACATTCACAATTTTCACTATTTCCTTCAACCCCGAATGGAGATCAAGGGGCATGCTGTTGATCACCTTCATTTCTTCAGAATAAAACAAAGAGCAAGTTAGCATTCCTGTGAAATTCACATAGCAGGTCTTTTACTGTGGCACATACGGATGACAGAGCCTCTGTCAGTCATGATTTTCTTTTTCAATGAATTTTTTTCTAGTCTACATTACAACTCACTGGATGAAAAAAAGAAATCTTCAACAGATTTTCAATGATTAATAAGAAAAATCCTTGAACACTTCTCCCTCATACACACAGAAGCACACATGGCAAAACAGATTTCTACTGAGTTAAAAAGAAGCTTATCCAACTGCAAAAAGAAATGTCTTTAAGCCTGCAAATGAATAACGGTTTTTCCATATTTCGTGCCATTAATAAAGCACACTTAACAGCATGACTTTACAAAAAAAAGTTTCACTAATCACTTGTTTTTTGTGTTCTTGGAGAATAAATTTTGGTATTAGCTGTTTTGCAACTGGTTCTACCCATCCATTTTCTCAAAAAACAATGTGGTTTTTACCTGTTTTTACCACAAGAAGTAAAGGTTTTTAAAAGAGGGAAATAAACGAGACAAGCTGAAAGGGCAGCTCACAGACATAAATAAATAAAATTGAATGAAGTACTCAAGCCACTGGCACAATGAAAACTACACAGCATAAAGGAAGTAGTAGACCTGATGTTGATGAAAACAAATTTATGAAATGAAAGAGAACCTCAAGAAAATTCACTAGAACACAGCAGAAGAGAACGAAGGAAGCATTTAGAAAAATAAAATGAAGACAGGAAATGAAGATGAACAATCATAAAACTGATGTCTTTTGAGGAAAAATAAAAATGAAAGCATATTACAAGATACATAAGAAAACATTCCTGAATCGCAGATTGAAACGGCTTACCATGTAACAGGAAAATGTAATAGAGAATCACACCAAGACCGAGATATATCCTGATGAAGTTACTGAACTTCAAGGATAAAGAAAGAATTCTACCAATACCCAGGCAGAAGTAGGTCACCTACAAAGGGAAAAAAAAAGTCAGGCTGGCCCCAGACTTCTCTAGAGTAACCCTAGATGCCAGAAGATAATGGAGAAATGTCTACTGGGTATTAAGGGGAAGGCAACATAGCTCAAAAATTCTATAACCAGCCAAAATATAACTTCACTTGTGAAATCCTCCAACATTTTTAAACATACTAGACTCCTGAGAATAGAGCATTCAAACAACCACTCCTCAAATAGAAAAATCTATTTGATAAACATAATAGATTTAAGAATATTAAAGCTATACCTTTATAATAGTAGCCACAGAACTATAAGCTACCATATTTCATCTATTCTAAGATGCACTTTTTTTCACATTTTAGTATATCTGAAATCAGCATGCATGTTACAATCAATGGCATGTCATAGTTTCTTTGACAGAACTTAACCATGTTAGTGGTTGTCGTACAATCTTACAATCAATGGTACTTTAGACATAATGAAATACAGTATAAACTTCCAAAATGAGAGAAGGGAGAGAAAATAAAGGCAATAAACCATGTAGTTTAACACAGAAAAAAGAAAACCAAACAGAAAGATAGGCAATGAAAAGAACGGTATTACAGAAGCAAAACCAAACATACAATATTAATGTAAATGATTAAAAGCATCTCAGATTGGGTCCAAAAAGACTAACCTTTCTTTATCCAACTACATGGGGTCTAAATGAGACAAACCTAAAACAAAGACTTTGAGAGGTTAACAATAAAAGGTTAGACATGAGTATAAGCAAGCAAGTATAAACACTCTTATCAGTTGAATTCAAAGTAGAAGAACATTAAAGGTGGCAAAAAGGTCACTTTTCAGAATGCTCAAGATTACAATCCATAAAGAAGATATAATGTATATAAAACTATGTACACCAAAACCTTCTCCCTCTCTCCATATATATATATATATATATGTGTGTGTGTGTGTGTATATATATATATATATTTGGAGCCCAAACTTTAAAGAAATACAAGAAAACTGGGCAGAAATAAAAGTAGAAGGCAATCACCATTTCAGTCCTTAAAGACCAAACAGATAAAACGATAAAACGGCTGAACAACATATGATGGGATGAGATAAAATCCCTATGGAACAGTTTATAAAAACTGATCGTCTATTTAGGCCATAACACCTAAAAATTTAAGCAAGCAGAAATAATAGAGACCACCATCTGAAAATGAAACAATTAAACTACTCCCCTTAGTGGAAGAGACTTGACCATTTATGTACTATCTCTCCCTAAACTACTCCATTCAAAGATGGAAATCAAAATTAATACAGATTATCTAATAAATAACAATTATAAAAACTACCAATATAAAAAAACCTTTGATACATAAATAAAGCTATACTCAGAGGAAGATCCACAGCCTAAATAGTATCAACGGATCAAGAATTAAAATTAAATATTAAGCATTCAACTCAAGGTTAGAAAATAAATAGAACTAAACAACCAAGCAGAATAGGGAGGGGGGAAGGGGGTATGGACTGGGAGTTTGGGGTTAGCAGATGCAACCAATAGCATATAGAATGGATGGACAAGAAGGTCCTATACTGTGTAGCACAGGGAACTATATTCAGTGGGTCCTGGGATAAATCACAATGGAAAAGAATATAAACAAAAATGTGTGTGTGTGTGTTTGTGTGTGTAACTCAGTCACTGCTGTACAGCAGAAATTAACATTGTAAATCAACTATACTTCAATTTTAAAAAGCAAAATAAAGGAATTAAAGAAATTCATAAGTTACTCAATTAGAAATCAGAAGCTAGATTTAATTCTAAAACCTAGCAGCTGCATTTTGAAGGGAAGGGGAAAAGCTCTAACAGATAAACCATTAGCTAGACTAAAAAAACAACTATATAAAATTAGAACTGAAAAAGAAGCAGTAAGATGATACAGAGGAAACCAAAATAAGTTTCCAGTAAATTTTAAGTTACTAAATTTTTAAATGTAGATAAAATAAATGATTTTCTAGGAAAATACAAATTGTCAAGTGGAATCAAGTAGAATTAGAAAGCAAACACTTCAATAACCTCCAAAGAACTAAGCTGCCAAAGAGTTCTCTCTCCAACCACTCCAAACACCAGTCCTGGACATGTTCATAGTAAATTCAAAAGGTAGTTCCTTTATTAAAGTATATCCAGAAACAAAAGTTTTCTACATTTCATGGAGCCAATCGTGCACGGACAGCACAGAGGATACTCTTTGACAAAAATTCTAAATAACAGCAAACACTAATATATAGTATTTACTATATTCCAGACACTGGTCTAGATAGGCAATGTAACATCAACTCATTTACTCTCAAAACAATCCGACAAGCTGGAGAACCAAAATATTTAACAGCAGGTACAGAACAGTCACCAACCCATCAGAAGCATGCCAGAACTAGGCTATGCTGGAACACCATCCCAGAGGCCCTCTTTTTTGCCACACAGTACCCCTTTAGTGGCTAGATCACAAGGAGGAAGGGTAACAGCCAAGGAAGGGAGCAAGTAGTTTAACAACCTGTACATCACAATAGTGCTGGTGCCTACTGACTGATTACCACTACTTGCTTATGAGCTGAGAACTATCTGTTATCTCCACTTTACAGCTGAGGAAACAGAAACAGAAAAGTTAGATAACAGAGAGGCTAGGGCACTTAACCTCTAAGCCATACCACCTTTCTAAAATAAAAAATACTAGTAAATATAACCCAACAGTAAATTTAAAAGGTGTCAATCTTCCACAAATTCAAGAGAGGCTCAATCTTTTGAGCTAACATCATATTAAGATCAAATGAGAAAAGGCATTTGTTTTTACTGTTGAAAACTTTTCATAAAATGGCAATATAGGGACTTCCCTGGCGGTCTGGTGGTTAAGACTCCATGCTTCCACTGCAGGTGGTGTGGGTTCGATCCCTGGTCAGGGAACTAAAAATCCCACATGCCGCACGGCGAGGCCAAAAAACTTTTAAAAATAAAAAGCTAAAAGAAATGCAGGTATTAAAAAAAACCAGCAATACACATTCCCGATATTAAAAGGAAAGAGAATCCTAATAAAACAGAGGTGGATATAGCACCAATATTTTTAAGAAAGACATACCATATAATACACATGCAGCTATATACTGTGTATATTCATTAAAGATTTTATGTACACAAATAATACATTAAGCCAGTAAGGCAAAAACCAGAAGTATTCCCATTGAAGTCGGGTAACAAAACAAAACAAGGATTCCCTCCATGACAACCATTATGAAAGAAAGGAAATGAAGATGAGCAATCATAAAACTAATGTTCTTTGAGGAAAGAAAAATGAAAGCATATAACACTAATAGTTTAAAAAAACTATTAATAATAATAAATAATAGTAAAACATTTAACAATGTTTTAGAAAAATTAAGCAATGTGCTCTGGTTTAAAAAAATATTTAAAGAGGAGATATGAATATGATTATTGCATAGCTAGGAAAGCTAACAAAACCAAATGAAAAACTAAACAAAGCGGGCAATTACAAAATTAAACAAATTAACAGCTTTCTTATACATAAATACCAGCTAATCAAAAAAAAAAAAAAAAGTGGAAAAATAATCCTGTACCCAGAAGCAATTCAAGTCTAACAGAAAAATGTAGAGCCTGTTTTAAAAATAAATAATTAAAATGCCCACTGAAAGCTAGGAATACATAGGAAGCCAGATTTCGTTCTTGGAAAAGATAACAACACTGTAAAGATGTCAAATCACCTTTAATCAATCTATAAATTCAATGCAATGCACTTGATCAAAACTGCAAAGTATTGGGGGGCAGGGTGAGGGATAGCGGTGAGTAAAACTTGACAAAGTGATTCTAGTGCATGCAACTCTGAAGCAAAAAGATGCCAGTATTATCAAAATAACAGCATTAATATTTGCATTTTAATTAAAGTGCTAAGAATTTTTAACAATTCGTAGAATTTGTAAAAATAATCTCAATGCAAAAAAGTGTTAATTGTGAAATATCAAGAAAATGTAAACTTATTAAAATAAATGTTAAACATACAATCCAATATAAACTGATAAAACTAAGCTATTCAAAACTAAAACATTAAAAATTTACTTAAAATACACACAGGAAAAAAATTTTTCAAGATGGAGCTAAAAAAATACAGTTAAAATATCACTTGAATTGTAAGTATTCAGGGACAAATTTTTATAGGTGCTAAAACTATTCTAACTACAACTTTGAATAATCCCATCTCTTATTCAGAAAGGCTGAGAGCTGCAGTTTTTGTCTCAAAGAGTGAGCCTACTAAAATAAGGGTCAGATCATCTCTCTCCTCTGCTGAAAACACGTCGGCTCTCCACCTCACTTAGAGCGAAAGCCCGCGTCCTCATAATGGCCCACGATGCCCAACAGGACCTGGCACACATCTTTCCCTTTAGCTGTCTGACCCCATCTCCTACTTCTCTTCCCACTGCTCACCTTAATCTTCCCACATCAACAAGTCTAGCATCCCATTAACAGAAGTTCCAAAAAGAGATAACAGAAAACAGAAAGAGGAATGGACACATACATACATACACACAATTTTCCCAGAACTGCAAGGCATAAAATTTATAATAGGGCCCTCAAAATGCACAAAACATTAACAGAGAGGCTCACACTAAGAGCAAAATAAAATTTCAGAACACCAAATCCTAACAGCTTCCAGAGAGAAAAACAGTTGACTTTTTTTTTTCTAATCAAAACTTCAACATTAGTCTTGAACTTTCCAAATGAGAAGAGACACAGGCAGCTGTTTGTTATAATCTCTTTACAACTGATTTTTAAAATTCTATTTGTTTATAACTGATAAAAATAAGATGATGTATAAATGAAAAACTTTCTAAAATTACAATAACTAACATAGTATAATCTGGACTAAGAACAGACTTGGAGATCTAGAGAAGTGTCCAGAAATGAACCAAAATACACATGGAAATTTGGTATATGATAAATCTGATAGCAGTTCAAATCAGGAGAGAGGAAAATGAATGAGTCAAAAATGGTGTGTTAGGCCAACTGATTCATTAAAGAAAATAAAGTCAATCTCTACCTAATTCCTTACAACAACAATAAAGTCAAGATGGATAAAAAAATTTAATGTAGAAAATAAAACCATTAAAGTACAGAAAGAAAATATGGGAGAATGAGAAACATTTTTAAAATCCTGGTTTAGAAAAAGTCTTAGGGGGACTTCCCTGGTGGTGCAGTGGTTAAGAATCCGCCTGCCAATGCAGGGGACATGGGTTCGATCCCTGGTCCGGGAAGGTCCCACATGCCATGGAGCAACTAAGCCTGTGCACCACAACTACTGAGCCTGTGCTCTAGAGCCCGCGAGCCACAACTACTGAGCCCGCACTCCACAACTACTGAAGAGTAGCCCCCGCTCACCACAACTAGAGAAAGCCCACAGGCAGCAACAAAGATGCAACGCAGCCAAAAAACAATTAATTAATTAATTAATTAATTATTTTTAAAAACCAAAAAAATTCTTAGGGACTTCCCTGGCGATCCAGTGGTTGGGACTTTGCCTTCCAACACAGCAGGTGCAGGTTCGATCCCTGGTTGGGGAGCTGGGATCCCACACACCTCGTGGCCAAAACACCAAAACATAAAACTGAAGAAATATTGTAACAAATTCAATAACGACTTTAAAAACGGTCCACATCAAAAAAATTTTTTTAAATAAAATAAAGAAAAAGAAGAAGTCTTAAATCAGATACAGAACCTAGAAGCCACAAATGAAAACTTTAAATACAATACAAAAACTTTAAACTTCTGAAAGGTTTAAGAGGGAGAAGAGGAGGAATCCGTTAAGACAAACTAAGAAGCAAACATTTGCACACGTGACAGAGGTAATCCCCAAATAAGTACAGGGCACTGACAAAAAAATAAGATGAGATCCAACAAGTGCACAGTGGAGTAAATACAAATGTCCAATAAATACATGAACAACTGTTTAACCTATTTCAAAATTGTAAATATCACTTATATCTTAAGATTGGAAAGTGAGTCTCAGTTTTAACCAGAATTGGCCAAGATATGAGCCAATAAGCAGTAGGCAGAAATGTCACGATTTAATTTTTATAGAAGGCAATTTGGTATTATTAAACTTTACTTTTCACCCTTTCATTTAAATTCCATTTTTAGGAATTTGTTCTACAGAAAAACTGGCACCATTGAGAAAATTATCACTTAATTTCTCCTAATGCATCATACTTTTAAAGTTTTAAAAAATTTCTTATCAGTCATATTCACACACAGAATTCACAAATACTTTTACAGTATTAGCCTCTCAAAAATATTTGCCCCTCTTTTACAATGTCCTATTTGTTGTACTTTCTGGAAGATTTCTTCAATTTTATTTTCTAAGAGCTCCTTTCCTTCTTTACAGAATTCTGCTCCTATTTATAAACTTAATCTTCGTTACTAACTTTTTTTCTTTTTTAAATGTTTCCTTCTCCATGTCTGAGGTATATTTCCTCCTAGTCGTTTTCTACCTCCACTGACTTCTTTCATATGAGGAAACATTATTTTACTTATCTGATAAAACTTGACTGTCCATATTTAAGAGTAGACGACTAAAATGAACAGGGGGACTGGAAACTGAGCACGTGGGTAGGAGGTAAGGATTGATAGCTTCATGTACTATATATAAGATGCTCTGGCTTGTGTCTGGGTGAAAAAGAGTATCTCAGTGTAGCTTTAATTTGTGCTTCTATGAAGTCTAGCATCTTCAATATTTTTCAAAGTCATCTCTAACTTTCCTTAAATAGACTGTTCATGCCCTTGTCCTTTTTTTCTAGTGGGTCCTTGTGCTCATTTATTTTTAAGAAATTTATTTTAAGAAATTTTATTTCAAGATAATTTGACTTTACCTGTCCTGTAATTCTTAACAAAATTAATTTTAATTTTAAAAACTAAGAACAGGGCTTCCCTGGTGGCACAGTGGTTAAGAATCTGCCTGCCAAGGCAGGGGACACGGGTTACAGCCCTGCTCCGGGAAGATCCCACATGCCGCGGAGCAACTAAGCCCATGTGGCACAACTACTGAGACTGCGCTCTAGAGCCCGCAAGCCACAACTACTGAGCCCAAGTGCCACACCTAGTGAAGCCCGTGCACCTAGAGCCTGTGCTCTGCAACAAGAGAAGCCACCCAATGAGAAGCCCAGGCACCAAAACGAAGAGTAGCCCCCGCTTGCCGCTTAGCCTGCCCGCAGCAACAAAGACCCAACGCAGCCAAAAATTTAAAAAATATTTTAAATTTTAAAAATAAATAAAAACTAAGAACATAAATTGTTCACAGTATTTTTCTCTCTCCTTAACAGCTTTTTTCTTCACTTCTCTATCCCTATGCTTTTTAAGCATATTCTCTTTCATAATTAAAAAAAGTAATTTCTTTATATGGTTGGTTACCATAGCTTTCTGCTTCACCCTCTCACCCTTTTCCACTTCCTACCCACCTCACCCACAAACTTCCAAAGGATTCACTGGTGGACAAAAAGAAAGAAAAGGAAGGGGGGAAAAAAAAATCCCTGCTCTGAGACATTTATTTGGATTTAATTTTAACCTGAACTATTTATAGCACTACTCTTTCCTACCTAACACACTACCTACTCTTTCCTACCTAGTAATGCGTGCTGTTATCTAAAATATCCTCACAAACATTTCTATCTTCCATTTTCAAGGGCCATCCCACAATGTTGCTTCCTCCATGAACCCTTTTTAACTGAAGGTAGTCTCCACCTCTTATAAAAACCTACAGCATCATAACTTTTATCTTTCTTATGGTATATTACTTCCCTTAGTTTGATATGGTTTTGTCGACTACAGGATCCATGTCTAAATATTTATATCTCAGAATATTGTCCAGTGTTGAACATTCAGTTAGCAAATGATGGGTGCTCGAAAGCATAATTTTATAAATGTTTTTATACTTTATAGTTTTATAAATATAAAAATAATTTAGGTCCAAAGGTATTTCAAACAGTAAATTTTAAATTCTTATCAATTATCGGCCCTTGATTCAAATCAACTCCTCTTTAACCTTCCTCTCTCTAGTTTCCAACTTTCCCAGATCATTTAAAAGCCTCCTAAAGGTTTTTACATCCTAGGTCTTGTCTTACCAAATCTATATACCTTAGTCCTATTGCTTCTTACACAACAACCCAGTCAGAACCTGGGATTCTGTATGCCAAGATCTGATTCTCCGTCAGAGAAACCCTGCCTCTAACAGAAGCTCTGGGTTCTCTGATCAGACTTCTCCACATTTCTCTTTTTCAGCTTTCACTCCCCCCATATCACCCTAAAATGACACTAATGTACTTATCGATTTTAAATATTCTCCATCTCATTTTCAAAATATGAATATACCTAAAGCCAGGTGAGAGTCTGAGCAGATTTCCCAAGCATTTCCAACTCTCCCTTTAATACTCCTGTATTAACTGCCCCAGCTTTAAAACTGGTCCTAAAATTGCAATTACAGTTTATATAAATATATATTATTTCTCTGCTACTTCTATCCTAAGCAAAGTATAAAAAGAATTCTATTTTCCATTAGGCAATGCTACAATTTTGGTAAAGGGACTTTTACCCACATAGTAAAGAAAACGGACCACCTTCAAAGCCATAACATACAATTATAATGTTTCTGATTAGATCTATGAATATCTTGTCTTTCTGTGATATGCTTTAAGTTAATATTCTGTGTGAGTAGCACCTCTAGTGGCCACCAGCATCTTTGCAAAGAAACGATAGCATAACCAGAAATCACTGAATTTGAGCCAGGTGGATCAATTCAGTAAAGTGATAACCCAGTATTTCCAGAGAATTACACACACAAAAGATTTAACTGGTCATGTAAATAACATTGTGAGTTTATAAACAAATATTACCACCTTAACAATTTCATACACCAAATTGTTTACAGTTACCTCTACAAGTGATGATAATAATAGTCAACACGTATTGAGTGCTTTGCTATGTTCTATAATCATCCCTTTACAAGTAATAACCCATTTAATACTCACAAAAATCCTATGAGGTAAGTAATAAAATTTTCCACAGTGTATACAAATCCAATGTCTTCCCTGAATCTCTGCCCATAGACTCATTACTCCACCTTCTCGCGTGTTACTCTAGATGAGCTAGCTGCCCATGCTCCTAGCTAAGGCTTCCAAACTGGGCAGTAATTAGATCCCATCTAATTTCCTCCACTCAGACATTGCTCCAGAAATTCCTACCCTCTCCTGTGTAGCAATTCTTCCCTCTCTACTGAATTCAATCCCATCAACATACATGCTATCATTTTCCAACCTTTACAAACACAAAAATGAAGCCCACACTTGCTCCAGTTACTGCCCCATTTCTCTGCTGCCCTACTTTAAGAGCACAACTTCTAGGAGTCATCTGCATTCCCTGTCTCCAGTTCCTCTCCTATTCACTTAAGCTCACACCAACCTGGCTTTTGCCCCCACCAGTGGCACTTAAACTGTCCTTTTCAAAGTCTCCACTCACCTCAAGTAGTCATTTATCTGTCCTTGTCTTACCTGACCTCTTATTTGACACAGCTGATCTCCCTCCCTCCCTGAAATTTCTTCACTTCGCTTACAGGCCACCATATTTTGGTTTTCCACTTACCTCCCTGACCATGCCCCCTCACACTCCTTCCCTAGTTTCTGATCATTTCTCTGACCTCTTAATGCTGGTGTGCCCCAAGATTTGGTCCTTAATCCTCTTCTCTTACTGACCCCAACCAGTCTCATGGTTTATTTACAATCTATACACTAACAATTCCCCAGTTTATGTCTCTAAGCCATACCTTTTCACTGATTTCCTGATCATATATGATAAACTGACTATAAGGCTTTTCTACTTCAATGCCTAATAGGCTGTTCAAAATCAGTGTATTCAGAACCCAGCCCCTGGTAATCCCTCTACCTGGTCCTGCAATCTTTTCCATCGCAGTTAATGCCAACTCCCTCCTTTCAGTTGCTCAGGCCAAAAACCTTGAAGGCATCCTGGACACATTCTCTCTCTCTCTCTCTCTCTCTCCATACACACACACACTCACACACACACTCCTCCCTCCCAAAATCTGGCTCATCAGTAAATCCTGACCACTCGATTTAGCAAATATAGCCAAAAATTCAACCATTTATCATCTCCACTGCCACCATTCTGGTCCAGGCCAATGTCATATCTCTTCTGGCTTACTGCTAAAGTTTCATAGTCTATTTGTTTCTGCCCTTCTCTCTCTGCAGTCTATATGCTCAGCATCACAAGTCAAGCGTGATCCTGTTAAAATGTAAATCAAATCATGTCAACTCCTATGCTGAAAACCTTCTAATGGTTTGCCTCAGCATAAAAGCCAAAGTTCTTCCCTATAAAGACCACACTATCAACCCTCACCTTGCTGTCCGCTGACAACCAGGCCCCTCCTCCTACCTCAGAGCCTCACTGCCTGGGAAGCTTGGCCCCCAGACACCAGTGCTCCACCCTCAACTTTCCATCCTCTTTCCCCACTTTATTTTCCCTTCAGGGCACTTATCACTAACACACCACATTTTAACTTAATTATCTAGTTTATTATCTGTCTTCCCACACTAAATGTAAATTCTGTGCCAGCAAGACTTTTATATTCTGTTCTTTAAAGTACTACAATGCTTATAAAAGTAGGCACTCAATATTTGCTAAATGACTATAGAATAAAATTTAGAGATTAAATTTGATATGTCAGCACTTTGAGTTGAAAGTGCTATGTGAGATAGTTTTTACATGATCCAATCACTTAAAAGCTATAAAGCTTTAAAACAAGGCCAAGTCCTCTTTTCCTATATAAGAGGGTGAGAGATTTCACTATACTCTTCTTCAAACCTTTTTTCCAGAAGGTAAAAAATACATTATTATTGGTAAATTTCTCTTTGGTTGCAACAGATATAAACTCTGGAAACTAAAGCTCCAGGGATGTCTCTGGAAAAAAACAGCAATGACTATTAGCCAAAAGAAAAAACTGAGGCAAACAAATACACTGGTGCTCCAGCAGGTTTCTAAAACAGCACTATGTCCTTCATTTATTGAAGGCAGAGCCAAAGTTATCCTCAACAGTAAATCAAGTTAATGAGGAATAAACAGCATAACAAGAAAACAAGCAATCAAAGAATAGCTAATTATTGATATTAACACTAGAGCACACAACATATAGCAGTCTGTATTTCAAAGGATCTCCAAATAAGAAGCCCAATCAATAATATGAAAAAAGGTTCTCTATACAGCTTGCCCTAGTACTGAAGCAAATGTCAAAAGGAATGGGTCTCAGAAGTTATTTTAATCTTATTTCTTTAAAAAAAAAAAAAAAAAATCCTTAGCCCAACCATGAAACACAAAAAAATGAGGCATGATTTAAGTCTCACAGATAATTCAAATGATAAATACTATCCCCCAAAAGTTCTACTGGTCTTAGTCTGAGAAGACAACTCAAGAAAAAAATTTAACAATTGAGAAAACTCATTTGCCTCATATATAAAAACTGGATTTCATGCAATTCAGATAAGACCAAAGCATAAGCATATATTTCCCTTTTTAAACTTACCAAATTATCAGCAGAGTAGAATAGTAAAACGGTTTACCATGTACCCATGATCCAGGTTCAATTATCAATACATGGCCCATCTTGTTTATCTATTCCCCTACCCAGACCCCCTCAACCTGGATTTTAAATTCCAGCTGTCATACTAAAATTAAAAGTTCTAAAACATAACCACAATATTATTATCACAGCCTAAGAAAAATGAACAATTTGTTAGTATCAGATACCCAGTGCTCAAATTACCACTTTCTCCGTAAAGACTATTTTTACAGTTAGTTGGTTAGAATCAGGATCCATCCAAGCAAGATCCCCACACTGTATTTAGTTAATAATTTATAGGTTTCCTGAGCCTTTTTCTTTTCCTGTCACTTATTTATTGAAAAAAAAAAACAAGACACTTGTCCTATAAAATTTCCTTCTAGATTTTACTGATTGTATCTTCCTGTGGTGTCTTTGAACATGTTTTTTCTGTACCCTGTTATTTCCTATAAATTGGTAGATCCAGAGGCTTGATCAGATTCAGACGCGAATTTTCTGCAAGAAAATTTCACAGCTAGGGGCTTCCCTGGTGGCGCAGTGGTTAAGAATCCACCTGCCAATGCAGGGGACATAGGCTCGAGCCCTGGTCCAGGAAGATCCCACATGCCGCAGACGAACTAAGTCCGTGCACCACAACTACTGAGCCTGCACTCTAGAGCCCGCGAGCCACAACTACTGAAGTCTGCACACCTAGAACCGGTGCTCCACAACGAGACGCCACCACAATGAGAAGCCCGCGCACTGCAACAGAAGAGTAGCCCCCGCTCGCCGCAAGTAGAGAAAGCCCACGTGCAGCAACAAAGACCCAATGCAGCCAAATAAATAAATAAATAGATAAATAAAATCCTTTTTTTAAAAAAAGTATGCCCAACTGTCTATTTAACTAACAGACAAGTTCCATATGGCTATCTGCCCCTAGGTCTACCCTGCCACAGATTAAGGGGAAATAAAAGACGGGTGAGGAGCAGGCAAAATTCAGGGGGCAGGGGGGGAGGGCGAAGGATGCCATAACCTTAAAAAAAAACTTTAGGTAAAAATAAAGAATGGAACATACCAATTTCAAAGAACAAACCATGAATATACAGACAACACCAGAATTTTAAAAGTGATGAGAGTTAAGGGTGGGAAAAAACTACATATTTCCCGTCTTTAGAAATTTCCTACAGTTCAAAATTCAAACCAGTTTTGCTTATTATATGTATTCATGCGCCAAAGAAATAAAAGATCAAACTTCAACTTGAAAACGTAATTATCTGAAAACTTTAAATCAGCTTTGCAAAATAAATGGATGCATAATTAAAGTCTGATATGATGCCATGTTAGGCCAGAGATCCAGAAAGAACAAGTAGAACGATAGCACCAAATGGGCAGCTAGAAACACAGGGCCCAGCCTCATAACAACAACCTAACGTTCATTACTTTTTGGGGGGAGGGAGGGCTGTCATTAGGTCTTCTCTGCAGTGTTTAGCAAAGGTAATCTTCTAAGAATTAAAAATCTTTTCAGGGAATTCCCTGACAGTCCAGTGGTTAGAACTCGACACTGTCACTGCCGGGGCCGGGGTTCAGTCCCTGGTGGGGGAACTAAGATCCTGCAAACCGCACAGCACAGCCCCCCCCCCACCAAATCTTTTCAAACCAAGCCCTAAGCAGATTCTAATGCCTTGAAAAGTATCATGTTGCTCAATTTGAATTTTAAACAGTACTACTTCACTTTCAGTTTATAATAAAAATGAAGATTAAATTTGATTTGCCAGACTTTTTTCAAATGCAATAATCCTGGCTTATTTCCAACAATTTGTAAATATTTCATATGTATTACTTTCACTGATCACTTAAAGAGTTTAAAAATTAAGCATAAAGAAAATAAAGCTTCAACAATACTAAAAAAAAAATTACTTCTAGCAATTATTTATCAGGCATAAAGCCAGCCACTGAATTATTGAATTATCTTTAGTCATAGTACCAAGAGACATTTGGTACAGCATTGCTTTTACTGAAAAAAAAAAACCTCAATAAATGTTTACTGACTTACTAAGACTTGTTTACTCTTCTAATAGTCACCAATTATACAACTCTCATCTTACAAGAGAAGATCTCTTGTTGATCTTCAGAGCATGAAATCAGAGACAGCTTCAGTATGTAGATCCATCCACAAGTAAAAATAGAACAGATTCCAGAGACTCAAAGTGAGAAGGGAGAGGAAGAACACAGCCATCCTTTTTTAAGTAAACAACCTATGGTTCTATTCAAAATCATAAAATAGTTATTTCCCATAATATGAAATAGAAGTGTTGAATAATTCACGACTGCACTTTTCAAACTATTTTCACATTACAATTACTAATAGGATGCTCGTATCTGCTATTGATGTTTCAACAATACAGTATTCAGAACTGCTACACAACTTACAACTTCTCTTTATAAAAATGACTATCCTTAAAATACAAATATCATTTACTGCCATTAATATGAAGACCAATTTTAATTCTCATCTTAGGTATATTTTCTACCTACCGAAAGAAGTCTTTACATGTAGATCATTCTTTATACTAATCCAATGAATATCGAATATCAATGCAAGTCAACGGTAAGTATAGGGACTTCCCCAGTGGTCCAGTGGCTAAGAGTCCATGCTCCCAATGCAGGGGGCACGGGGTTCGATCCCTGTTTGGGGAACTAGATCCCACATGCGTGCTGCGACTAAGAGTTCACATGCCACTACTAAGAAGTCCACATGCAGCAACTAAGAAGTCCACACGCTGCAAGAAAGATCCCACTAGCCACAACTAAGACCTGGTGTAGCCAAAAATAAATAAATAAATAAATTTAAAAAAATAAGTATGAACATTGTATCCAGACCTCAACTGAAATAATCCTAAATATACAGATTACATAGCCGGTGAACTCAGTTTTTATGGTCCTTCGAAGTAGGTAAGATACTGCAGTCTCATCTATGTAACCTATACTTTCCACAGGAGTGTAGAAAGGAGGAACAGAGAAAAGAAGAAATATGCTTCAGAAAAAGATACTAAAGAGGAAGTAATACAACTGTAGAAATCCAAGAAAAAGACTGCTTGGCTCTTCTAATATAACCTTCCAGCAATTTCTTTTCTAACATACCTTCTAGAGATTTAAACTTAGCAGCTACTTGAACAATGCCATCCATTCAACATATATTTACTGAATGCCTACTATATGTCAAGCAAAGTACTGTTTTATGTGCTACTAATATAATGTAGTAGTCATTAAGGCTACTTACTGTGTCTTTTTGATGAATGACTAGTTCAATTAACTCAAGATTTCTAGCAGCTGATATGAAAAAGAACTATGATCAGAAAGCCACACAACTAAGTACCACTGAAGTTGAAAAAATTATTTTTCTGATTAAACAGAATTATTTGCATTGCTAACAAAAAGAATGAACTTACTCCTTGAAGGTCCCCTTAAAAAGGACACTATTATATAGTATCTTCACAACACCCACAATGAATTTCACAAGGCTGCTGCTGACAGCATTATCTCCACAGATGGAGACAGCAGTGCTTTCACCCAAAGCCCAATTCAGTACAGACACCTCTGTGGAGGGCGGTGTGCGGCAGGGTAGGTGCACAGCGCTCTGCAGGGTCTGAGGAAGCATTTAAGGGTATCCATAACAATGATATTTAACTTGTTGAGGGGGAGAGGGAATAAAGGGAGATCAGCAGGCAGGTGGTTTCAAAACTCAGAATCTAAATTAAGAGACAGATCTTCCTCTCCCTCCACTAAATGCACAGACAATTTTGAATAGAAAAGTTCAGAGGATTCCAGACTACAATATCCATTTAAGAACCCAAGAGGAAGGGAATGACCCCAGAATCTTTAGGCAATTCTCAAAAAATATAATTTAATCTTGGTAATCTTAACTGAATATGGCAGCAGCAAATATCAGACTATACTCACTGACCAGTTACCTATAGTGCAGATACATATACTCTATGTGGCCAACAGAGAATAAATACCTAGTGCAGAGCACACATCTTCTAGAAAGTCTTAATGAGGCCTTACTACTGAAGAGAAGACTATTCCAATGGATACTTAAAATGGCTTAATACTCTTCACTGACTCATGCCACCACCACCCCTAGCCCTTCTGGATCTCTCTGTTTCCCCAAATGTCCTGGCCTTTTCAAACATCTGGCTAGTTCCTATAATTATCCTTTAGTCTTAGCTTAGATATCACTTCCTAAATGATGCTCTCACCAACTCTTCCTACTATATGAACCTCATATCTTATGGCAATTACAAATTTAACTGACTGTCTTCCCTGCTAAACAAATGTACTGGGCTCCCCTGGTGGCACAGTGGTTAAGAATCCGCCTGCCAATGCAGGGGACACGGGTTCAAGCCCTGGTCCAGGAAGATCCCACATGCCTCGGAGCAACTAAGCCCGTGCACCACAACTACTGAGCCTGCCCTCTAGAGCCTGCGAGCCACAACTACTGAGCCCATGAGCCACAACTACTGAAGCCCGCGAGCCACAACTACTGAAGCCCGTGTGCCTAGAGCCCGTGATCTGCAACAAGAGGAGCCACCACAACGATAAGCCCGTGCACTGCAACAAAGAGTAGCCCCCACTCGCCACAACTAGAGAAAGCCCGTGCGCAGCAACAAAGACCCAACGCAGCCAAAAATTAAAAAAAATTTTAAAAAAAAGCAAATGTACTTCCTTTCAGAAGCAATTTCTCCAGTGTCTCCAAACCCAGTAATATTTAAAGTCAGCATTCAAATGTTTACCTGAAGGACAAGACTACCTCTGATGAAAAGCAAATTAGCCTTAGAAGTTTTTCGATCTCCTTTCTTATACACAAATGAGCAAATTTCTATCCCGTATAGTATGGCTCAGCTAATTAGCTAAGAACACTGTCAAGGCACCACCTTGAACACTTCAAACTGAATAACAAAGCATTTACAGAATGTCTGGTTTTGAGCAGTACTTCCTGCTGTACTCCCCAAATTAAACTATTTGTAAAAATGTGCACCCAGGGACTGAAAGAAGCAACTTATAATTAAATGGCAGGGCCACTGTTATTTATTTAAACCACTCTTAGATAATATAACCATATCATCTTCAAGATAATACTGCCTTCCCAATCTCTATAAAGAAAAGGTTTCTATGTAGCTCATTGAGAAATGGAATCAGATCATGAAGGAACTATTAAAAAGGAGACTGGCCAGAACATTAATTTTTTTACTCCAATGTTAATTATTACCTGACCCATAAAGAAATAGTCTCCAAGGACCCTAAGAACGAGCCATATGGTAAATGGAAGTGTTATCAGTCAAGGTTCAGGGTGCAGAAAACAGAAAATACATCCGGTATTTTAATGAGAAGGAATTTAATGAGAAATTAGGTGCTTACAAAGTTATTCAAATGGCTAAAAGAATGAGTTAGGGAAAGAACTTCCAGTACGACAACCAGAGAGATACAGAACTGACCGACCAGCAACCCTGGCGCCAAGAGGTCAAGAACAGAGTACGGCAACAGTGATCCAGATTCAGAACATGAAATCAAGGAGAAATCACTACATCACTTCTATGCAACATTGTACGGCAAATCATGGCGAGTGTAGCAAGAAAAATAATTTAAAAGCATATAGATTAAAGAAATAAAACTGTGTTTATTTGCAGACTATAGCTGTGTATGTAAAAAATACTAAGGAAAATATAAAAAGCCTACTAGATCTAATAATTCAGCAATGCTGCACAGTACAAGGTCAAAATACCAAAAACATCAATTGTTAAATGTCCATCAGCATAGGAATGGATAAAGAAGATGTGGTACATATATACAGTGAAATATTACTCAGCCATAAAAAAGAACAAAATAATGCCATTTGCAGCAACATGGATGGACCTAGAGATTGTCATACTAAGTGAAGTAAGTCAGACAGAGAAAGACAAATATATGATATCGCTTATATGTGGAATCTAAAAAGAAAAAATGGTACAAATGAACTTACTTACAAAAGAGAAATAGAGTCACAGATGTAGAAAACAAACTTTTGGTTGCCAGGGGGAAGGGGGTGGGTGGGAACTGGGAGACTGGGATTGACTATATATATACACACTACTATATATAAAATAGATAACTAATAACGACCTACTGTATAGTACAGGCTACTCAACTCACTACTCTGTAATGACCTATATGGGAAAAGAATCTAAAAAAGAGTGGATATATGTATATGTATAACTGATTCACTTTGCTGTACACCTGAAACACAACATTGTAAATCAACTACATTCCAATAAAAATTTAAAAGAAAGAAAAGAAAAAAAAATATCAATTGTATTTCTACATGAAATACTTCAGGATACACTTAACAAAGCAGATACAAAATCTATACAGCAAAAACTACAAACTTGCTAAAATTTAAAAAGACCTAAATAGGGACTTCCCTGATGTTCCAGTGGCTAAGACTCCATGCTCCCAGTGCAGGGGGCCATGTTCAATCCCCAGTCAGGGAACTAGATCCCACATGCCTCAACTAAGAGTTCACATGCCACAACTAAAAGATCCCACATGCCACAACTAAAGATCCCGCATGCTGCAACTAAGACCCAGTGTAGCCAAATAAATAAATAGGTAAATATTTTTTAATAAATAAATAAAATTAAAAGACTTAAATGGAGAAATATACCATATTAATGGAAGACTCAGTATTGTTAAGATGTCATTTCTCCTCAAATTAATCTATATTTTCACTGCAATTCCACTCAAAATCACAGTAGGCTTTTTTGTAGAAACTGTGTCAAACTGACTTGAAAAGACCTCAAAAAGCCTACACAATTTTTAAAAGAAAAACAAAGTTAGAAGACTTACACTGCATGATTTTAGGACTTACTATACAGCAATAATCAAACTGTGATATCAGCATAAGGTAGACATAAAGATCAATGTAACTGAATACAGAGTCCCTAAGGACACCTACCATAGGTTGGTCAATAGATTTTCAACAGAAGTTCCAAGGTAATTCAGTAGAAAAAGTTTAGTGTCTTCAACAAATGATGCTGGAACAATATGCTACAACCCAGATCAACCTTCCTTTTTTATTTATTTATTTATTTATTTATTTATTTATTTATTTATTTATTTATTTATTTTTGGCTGTGTTGGGTCTTCATTGCTGCGCGCAGGCTTTCTCTAGTCGCGTCGAGTGGGGGCTACTCTTTGTTGCGGTGTGAGGGCTTCTCATTGCGGTGGCTTCTCTTGTCGTGGAGCATGGGCTCTAGGCACGCGGGCTTCAGTAGTTGTAGCTCACGGGCTTAGTTGCTCCACGGCATATGGGATCTTCCCAGACCAGGGCTCGAACCCATGTCCCCTGCATTGGCAGGCGGATTCTTAACCACTGCACCACCAGGGAAGCCCAACCCAGATCACTCTTAAAAACATTATGCCAAGTGAAAAAAGCCACAACGAAAGAACACATATTGTATTATCTCATTTTCATGAAATGTCCAGAAAAGGCAAGTTCATAGGACCAGAAAGCAGATTAGCAGTTGCCTGGGTGTGGGGCTGGGAAAGGGGAGTGTCTCCTAACGGGCACAAGACTTCTTGCTGAGGTGATGGAAATGTTCTAAAATTACACTATGGGGGACTTCCCTGGTGGCACAGTGGATAAGACTCCGCACTCCCAATGCAGGGGTACAGGGTTTGATCCCTGGTCAGGGATCTAGCTCCCACATGCATGCGCAATCAAGAGTTCACATGCCACAACTAAAGGAGCCAGCAAGCTGCAACTAAGAAGCCCACCTGCCGCCACTAAGACCCAGCACAACCAAATAAACAAAATTTTTAAATTATTTAAAAAATAAAATAAAATTACACTATGATGATGGCTGCACAACTCTAAACATACTGACTGTACACCTAAAATGAGTAGGTTTTATGATATGCAAATTAAGCCTCAATAAATCTGCCATAAAAAATATACTTTCATATGGGGGGGGAGGAGAAGCAGAGACTAAGTTCTTGGAAATTAGAAATAAAATTGCTGGGGGCTTCCCTGGTGGCGCAGCGGTTGAGAATCTGCCTGCTAATGCAGGGGACACGGGTTCAAGCCCTGGTCTGGGAAGATCCCACATGCCGCGGAGCAACTGGGCCCGTGAGCCACAATTACTGAGCCTGCGCGTCTGGAGCCTGTGCTCCGCAACAAGTGAGGCCGCGATAGTGAGAGGCCCGCACACCGCGATAAAGAGTGGCCCCCGCTCGCTGCAACTAGAGAAAGCCCTCGCACAGAAACGAAGACCCAACACAGCCATAAATTAATTAATTAATTAATTAATTAATTTTAAAAAAATACACATATTGCCTACTGCTGTCCTATAAGATAATGACACTCCAGTAGCAACGAGCACTTTCAATGCTCAGATCTTGGTTTCTAGATACTATTCTTGGAGAAACAGCTGACTCCAGGGCTGAGATAGAGAAAATACAAGATAGGTCTGACACATCCTGTAGTCATCAGAAAATAAGGAAGTGCTTAAAAACTAAAAGGTTGACTGCGTATCAAAGCAACATCAGAGCCAAGTTGAAAGAACTCTCAATGACCAAAGCTGGAACAATTTAGGGACAAAATGAATGACATAAGGAACAAAATAAATATATGATGATTAATTTATGTCAACTTTGCTGGGCCACAGTACCCAGATATGTTGTCAAACATTACTCCATATGTTTCTGTGAAGGGGTTTTAATAAATGAGATTACAATTTAAATCAGCAGACTTTCAGTAAAGCAGATCACCCTCTGTAACGTGAGTGGGTCTCATCCAATCAGTTGAAGGCCTTAATTTTTAAAAAGACTGACCTCCCCCAAGAGAAAATTCTGCCAGCACACTGCCTTAGGAGTTGTACTACAACACTGACTCGTCTCTAGGGCGCCAGGCTACCCTGCAGAATTTGGACTAGCCAGCCCCTACAATCACATGACATATAGATATATCTGTATATCCATCCTATTGGTTCTGTTTCTCTGCAGAACCCTGTCCAATACAGATTTTAACCCCCAAAATATAAAATATATAAGCCCATACTGAGTAAATGATTGAATTAACAAATAAATGGGAGAACTGACAAGTCTTCCTTACAGATGAATTCCAAATGAGGTACGTAGTGTCCCCTTCAGTATGTGGGGCCTAGTCCCTCCTTCCCACATGAGTATGGGCTGGACATCGTTAAGTGAGTAGTTTACAAAGATAAGGGTAGGAGAAGAGAAAAACAGTAACTTTACAGTGGAGAAACCTGCTCACCACTGCCTTAACCAAGGGATCAAGGTTCACATCACCAGTGTTGTTGTGTGGTTATCAACTGGCATGTGGTAAGAAGGGCACTTCACCTCTGTGGTATTCTTTCTGAAAACCCCAGTCTAATCAAGAGAAAAGCATTAGACAACCCCAATTTGAGAGACATCCTACAAAATACATGAGAGGTATTCCCGAAAATTGTAAGATACAAAAAACAAGGAAACTCTTGAGAAATTCTCCAAGAACAGACAAGACTTAGGACAACTAAATGCAATGTGATATCCCGGATGGGCACCTGGAACAGAAAAATGGACATAAGGTAAAAACTATGGAAATCTGGGACTTCCCTGGCGGTCCAGTGGTTAAGACTCTGAGCTTCCACTGCAAGGGGTGTGGGTTCGATCCCTGGTCAGGGAACTACGATTCCACATGCCACGCGGCACAGCCAAAAAATTAAATAAATAAATAAATATGGAAATCTGAATAAAGTATGGACTTTAGTTAATAATAATCTATCGGGACTTCCCTGGTGGCACAGTGGTTAAGAATCCTCCTGCCAATGCAGGGGACACAGGTTCGAGCCCTGGTCCAGGAAGATCCCATATGCCGTGGAGCAACTAAGCCCGTGTGCCACAACTACTGAGCCTGCGCTCTAGAGCCTGCGAGCCACAACTACTGAGCCCGCGTGCTGCAACTACTGAAGCCTGTGCACCTAGAGCCTGTGCCCTGCAACAAGAGAAGCCACTGCAATGAGAAAACCGCGCACTGCAACGAAGAGTAGCTCCCACTCGCTGCAACTAGAGAAAGCCCACGCACAACAAAGGCCCAATGCAGCCAAAAATAGTAAGTTAAAAAAAAAAAAAAGATTCAAAAAAAAAAAAATACTGATTCATTAAATGTGACAAATGAACCATACTAATGTAAGAAGATGTCAGTACAATAATGGGGAAACTGGGTGCGGGGTATATAGGAATTCTACTATCTTTAGAAGTTTTCTGTAAATCTAAAACTTTTCTAAAATTAAAAGTTTATTTCGGACTTCCCTGGTGGCACAGTGGTTGAGAATCCGCCTGCCGGTGCAGGGGACACGGGTTCGAGCCCTGGGCCGGGAGGATCCCACATGCCGCGGAGCAACTAAGCCTGTGCGCCACAACTACCGAGCCTGCGCTCTAGAGCCCACGAGCCACAACTACTGAGCCCGCGAGCCACAACTACTGAGCCCACACGCCTAGAGCCCGTGCTCTGCAACAAGAGAAGCCACTGCAGTGAGAAGCCCACGCACCTCAACGAAGAGTAGGCCCCGCTCGCCGCAACTAGAGAAAGCCCGTGCGCAGCAACGAAGACCCAACGCAGCCAAAAAAATAATTTTTAAAAGCTTAAAAAAAATATTGTAATAAATTCAATAAAGACTTTAAAAGTGGTCCACATCAAAAAAAAAAAAAGGTTCTTCCTTTCAGAATTTCAATTTACAAAAAAGGCAAAATGCAATGAAAAGAAAAATAATCAAATGTTAAGCTACAAAGGGATGGCTGATGTTTGTACCATGTTTTATCTTTTCCAAATCTACAATAAACATGTTCATTTGTAATTAGGAAAGTTGTATTTTAAAACATACACATTCCATTTTCCTTTAGAATACCTTGATTTAGGTTACCTGACATCTATTTTAAGAACATTTAACTCACCCTCAAAAACATAAGAAAATCAAAGAACATATGACCCCACAGACACCCTAGGACCCAAGTAGGAAAGGAATAATTGGATCAACACATTTTTACAGTCTCTATATAGACCTAGTTTAAATACTGTTAAAGAACAGGCTCAGAGAGTAATGAAATCTAGCTGTCTTGGTTCTGCTATTGTGAATAAGCCAAACTTAGTTTCCTCCTCTGGAAAATGTGGCTAACCACCTTGGTAGGAAACCTAAGATAGCTAAGGTTGAGGACCGGAAAGAAACTTAGAAGACATTTAAAAAAAAAAAAGAAAGAAAAAAAAGTAAAAAAAGGGACTTCCCTGGTGGCGCAGTGGTTAAGAATCCGCCTGCCAATGCAGGGGACACGGGTCCGAGCCCTGGTCCGGGAAGATCCCACATGCCATGGAGCAACTAAGCCTGTGCGCCACTACTGAGCCTGCGCTCTAGAGCCCGCGAGCCACAACTACTGAGCCCATGTGCCGCAACTACTGAAGCCCACGCGCCTAGAGCCCATGCTCGGCAACAAGAGAAGCCACCGCAATGAGAAGCCTGCGTACCACAACGAAGAGTAGCCCCCGCTCACTACAACTAGAGAAAAGCCCGCGCGCAGCAATGAAGATCCGATGCAGCCAAAAATAAATTAATTTTTTTTAAAAAAAAGTAAAAAAAGCTTTAAAAGGTGGGGGGAGAAAACCTTTAATTTTTGAGGTAAATTATAAAGAGTTAGAAAAACTAGTCATAGTAGGTAAAGTTGTCCATTAGAGAAACTGCTTTGAGAGAAAAATAAGGACCTTGCTGAGACACTGAAGGTGCCCAACAAGTATCATTTGGTCAAAGCTATACTGTAAATAAGTGAAGGGGGGTGTGGTATAGGGGCAAGAATGTCTATACTACTGTGGTGAAGTATATATATTCTAATTATCAACCAATATTTATTTATAAAAGTCTACACTCCCCACTAGAAGGGGAAGCCAGGAATTGTATCATGAATCTTTGTATCCCCAGGGCCTGGCATATAGAAGGAATTAAATGTTCACTGAATGGAAGTATTCTAATTGTTTCACTTTCTACCTTAAAAGGTTCAGTTCACATGTGCTTAAATCCTGTGGGGGGGGGGGGGCGGATCCAGAATGGTAATTTTAATCCATTCAGTAAGTATTTACTAGTTGCTTGCTGTTTCAGTCACCCTTCTAGGCATCTGTGATATGTCAGTTAATAAACAAAAACAAAAATCTCTGTGCTTATGGAGTGACCGTAGTCTAGTATCATTCTCCACTCTGCCCAAAGCAGTGCTGAAGTGTGGCCCCTTAACTGGTGCCAATCCACCAAACTGTTACTGGTCCGTGACCACCAGCCAAAGGAAGCATTTCAAAACTCAGATAGCAATTTAATGGTCATTTTATACGATGAACCTAATATTATAATTATGGGCTGGAATCTGTCTTTATTTCATTTTTCTAATAATTCATTTTTATTGCTTTTTAAAATATTATATAATGAATTGAAATTTTTAAAAAATATTTATTTACTTACTCGGCTGTGTCCGGTCTTCGTTGCCGCACGTGGGATCTTTTAGTTGCGACATTCAAACTCTTAGTTATGGCATGTGGGATCCAGTTCCCTGACCAGGGAATCGAACCTGGGCCCCCTGCATTGGCAGCATGGAGTCTTAGCCACTGGACCACCAGGGAAGTCCCTGGAAAATTTTTTTAAATTGGTCTTTCACCACAGATACTGAGAAGCACTGGTCCCACATACTTTGGATCACATCACCTCCCCCCCTCAGTGACTCTATCCTTCAGTATCTTTACGGTATTCCACAAATAAAATCAACCTTTCCAAATATTATTTTCCCACTAGTTCAGTTTATCATATACTCCAATCACATTGAATTGTTTTCAGAACAAGCTTTCTGTCTTGCTTGTTCTTTTCCCTCAGCTTTAAATACTTTCCTATTTTATGTGATCAAATTTTACATATCCTTTAAAAGTCAAGCACAAATAAATGCCACCAACTCCTCAAAAGCCTTCCAGGTAGAAGCAAGCTTTCCCTGACTTTCTCTGATACAGTATTTTAAAGCAGCCCTCTGAGGATTTTCTACAGACTACAAGTTCCTAGAATACAAGAATAACTTATTCATTTGGCATCCCTATATACTATACAAAACAGGCATCAAATTTGCCGAATGATGTAAGAGACAGTACTATATGTGCATAAATGAGCTTCACTCAAGAGATCACAAAAACCTCCAAAATTATACCCGAAATTGTATGCATTTTTCTCAGGAGAAGGTCTTTAATGCTTACTAAATTCTCAAAGGAGTCTAAGAAGCCCCCAAATGTTAAAGAAACTACTGATATGGAAAGGGCTTGGGTTTCATCGGCAGACAGATATATTTCTGCCAGCCAGCTCCATCAGGGTTAGCTTGGCGAAATACGAGATATAATATAAACCTTAATTTCCTTATCTCAAAAAGGTGATAATATTTACTCCAAACATTTGCTGTAAGAACTGAATGTGACCACATATGGAAAGTCTAGGATCATGAAGAGTAACCTGTTTCCTTCCTGCCCTCTTCCCTCTTTTATATGTTAGTGAAGTAAGCAGACTTAAGTTCTTTACAAAATTTTTTAAATTACAAATTACTGCCATCCCTTGAAAGTTGTGCCCAGACTATTTTCTTGGAAATCTTCAACAGGCTTATTTGTCTTTCATAAATACCTATTTGTCTTAAATCTGTCAACTTCAGACTTCTGTCATGCTAAGTAATTCTAATTACTGTTTTTTCTACACTGCTAAATGCAAATTTTTTTTTAATATATAAGTTAATGCTCTTAAAAGAACTGACATCTTGATTCTGCTGTATCCAAAATATAGTCCTTTTCCTATGCAGCCTTCCCTGACTTCACTGTACTCTCCCATAATTCATCACTCCTTCCTCAGTGCTACCTTCTGCTCCTTCCACATGTATGTTTTATACTTATACTGCAATGTGTACTTATGTTGCATTATAACTTTGTTTACATGTCCATCAACGCCTACAAAATGTAGCACCTCAAGGCAGGAATACCATATCAATTATCTTTGCATTCCCCCAGCATTTCTCAATGCAACTGAAGAGCTCAATAAATGAGCTTTTATACTGATCCTCTCTTCCATTTTCCAAACGACAACACAAGAAGTTTAAAGGAGGATTATTTAAAATTAAGATGGAATTTCTACCTCAAACTACAGATTTCTCAATTCCAACTTCCTATTCCTTGAAAGTGTTGTTATGGCAATTATGTTGCTATGTTTATAACTATGAATAGTAAGTTTAAAAAGGAGTTCTCTACATGAAAAAAGACTGATAAAAATGCTCTGGTTACAAGTGACTTTTTAAAGTTTTTTATTTTAATACACAGATTTATAGGGCAATGGAAAAAACAGAACAGAAAGATCTCCTATACCCTTTACCCAGTTTCTCTCAATGCTAACATCCTGCATCACTATCGTATAATAGCGAACCCAAGAAATTGACATTGGTACAATCCACACACTTTATTCTTATTGTATCACTCTTATTTGTGTGTGTGTGTATAGCTCTATGCAATTTTATCACATTTGCAGATTTGTGTAACCACTATAAGATAGAAACAGTTCCATAACCACAAAGATCCTTTATGCAGCCGCCTTATAGCAACACACTATTACCATCCTTAATCCCTAAAAACCACTAATCTATTCTCCATCTCTACAATTTTGTCATTTCAAGAATTTTATAAGGGTGTTAAGACCATTCAATGGGGAAAGGGAAGTCTCTTCAACAAACGGTGTTGGGAAAACTGGATATTCATATAGAAAAGAATGAAGTTGAACCCTTATCTTACACGACATACAAAAATTTACCCACAACGGATTAAAGACCTAACGTGAGACCTAAACTATAAAACTACTAGAGAAGTTTTGTGATATTGGACTTAGCACTGATTTCTTGGATGTGACACCAAAAGCACAGGCAACAAAAGCAAAAATAGACACCTGGAACTACATCAAACTTAAAAACTTTTATGCAAAGGATATAATCAGAGTTAAAAGGCAACCTATGGAAAGAGAGAAAATATTTGCAAATTACGTATCAGATAAAAGGTTGATATCCATAGTATATAAAGAACATGTACAACTTAACAACAAAAAATCAAATAACCTAATTTTAAAAACGGGTAAAGGACTTGAATCAACATTTTGCCAAAGGTGATCTACCAAGGCCAACGAAGATGGGAAAAGTTGCTTAATGTCAGTAATTATCAGAGAAATGCAAATCAAAACCATATTACCTCACATCAATCAGGATGGCTACAATCAAAAAAACAAGTGTTGGAGAACAAGTGGAGAAAATTGGAGCCCTGTACACTGTTGGTGGGGTTGTAAAATGGTGCTGCTGCTACGGAAAACAGTATGGAGGTCGCTCAAAAACATAAAAAATAAAACTTCTCAATTCAGATGCACTACTCTGGCGGAGGATGCTGATAATGGGGGAAGCTAAGCTTGTGTCGGGGCAGGGGGTACTATGGGAAATCTCTGTATCTTTCACTCAATTTTGCTGTGAATTTAAAACAGCTCTAAAGGGAATTCCCAGGTGGTCCAATGGTTAGGACTCGGCGCTTTCACTGCTGGGGCCCAGGTTCAATCCCTGATCAGGGAACTAAGATCCCACAAGCCATGCCGCGTGGCCAAAAAATAAAATAAAATAAAATAAAATAATAAAATAAAAAATAAAATGGCTCTAAAAATAAGGTTTATTTTTAAAAAACAGAACTACCATATGACCCAGCAATCCCACTTCTGGGTATATATTCAAAAGAACTGAAAGCAGGATTTTGAAGAGATATCTGCACACCCATGTTCACAGCAGCAATAATCACAATAGCTAACAAGTGAAAGCAACCCAAATGCATCTACAGATGAATGGATTAACAAAATGTGGTGTATACAGACAATGGAGTATTATTCAGCCTTAAAAGGAAGGAAATCCTGTCATATGCTACAACATACGTTACACTAATGACCCAGTCACAAAAAGACAAATACTGTATGAATTTACTTATATGAATCAAATGCAGAGAAACAGTAAAACAGTTGTTAGCAGCAGCTAGGTCAAGGGGGAAAGGGAGAGTTGTTTAATGGGTATAGAGTTCCAGTTTTTCAAGATGAAAGAGTTGGAGATTTGTTTCGCAACAATGTGAATATACTTAACACTACTGAACCATACACTTAAAAATGGTTAAGATGGTCAATTTTATGTTTTTTACCACACAGAAAAAAGAATTTTATATAAATGGAATCACAGAATATGCAACGTTTTGAGATTAACTTGTCATTCAGCATAACTCCCTTGAAATCATCTAAGTTGTTCTGTGTATCAATGGTATATTTCTTTTTATTGCTGAGTAGTATATTCCATGGTATGGATGTACCACAGTTTACTCACCCATTGAAGGACATCTGGGTTGTTTCCAGTTTGCAGTTACTACTAATAAAGCTACTATGAACATTTGCATGTAAGTTTTTATGAGGATGTAAGTTTTCATTTCTCTAAAATAAATGCCCAAATGTGTACTTGATGGGTTGTATGGTAAGTGTATATTTAGTTTAACAAGAAACTACAAACTGCTTCCACACTGGCTGTACCATTTTACATTCCTACCAGCAATGTATGAGAGATGAAGTTTTTCTGCCTCCCCTGGCCAGCATTTGGTGTTAATCTCTTTTAATTTAACTATTCTATATAGGTATGTGGTGATATCTTACTGTGGTTTCAATTTTCATTTCCCTGGTGTTTAATGGTGTTGAATAACTTTTTATTTGCTTATTTGCCATCTGAAATGTCGTTCATGTCTTTTGCTCATTTTCTAAACAGGCTGTTTTCTTTTACTGTTGAGTTTTGAAGAGTTCTTTATATTTTCTAGATCAGTCTTTTGTCAGGTAGTTTGCAATTTTGTTCTTCCAGTTTGCAGCTTGTCTTTTCGTTTGCCTTTCACAAACAAAAGGTTTTTATTTTGATGATGTCCAGTTTACCAATATTTCCTCCTTTTATAGATCATGCTTTTGGCGCCATGTCTACTTTGCCTAGAATTACTCTGTCTTGAAATAGAAACTCTAATTAAAATACACCTTATATAAGAAATTGATAATATAATTAAAGCATAAGTACATTCAAAAGCAAATCAAAAGTGTCTTCTAATATAAAGGGCATTTTTAGGTTCTTTGTTGTTTATACTTTTAACAGATCCCTAACCAATGGACAAGAAAGGCGAAGAAAAGCAGAAAAGGAAGAGTAGCAGTTTTTCTAAGTTATTAGACATTAACATAGAACATCAATAAAAGGTAAACATTTCCACTTACAAAAATTAACTTTTCAAAAATTTTCTAGAACTTAACATCATAAAGAGAAGTACACATCTCTACAGCAACTGCAATAAACTACAGAATTTGTTCCTAGCTGTTTCTTTGAGGGCCAGAATCTATCAATGGAACAGCACTGATAAAAATTTCTTTTTTAGGGAATTCCCTGGCCGTCCAGTGGTTAGCATCCACACTTTCACTGCGAGGGCGCAGGTTCAATCCCTGGTCAGGGAAGTAAAATCCCGCAAGCCGCGTGGCACAGCCAAAAAAAAAAATTCTGATTTACTTGAATTAGCCTAATACTATCTTGCACTAGGTGAAAAAATTTTTAATTCTGTATTTTAACATGTATATATCTTATTTCCTAAAGACGCATTTTATTCTTATTCCCTCATTTATCTGTTCATACCACTAATTCATGTTTGTTACCAAAATTTGCAAAATATTTGCTTTTTTTTATTTGTACTTTTCTGTGGCTGAAATGCCTTCAACCAAATATAACTATACTACGTTTACTTGGCCAGGCTGGTTCCATAAGCATATACTATGCTTTCCTCTCTGAAAAGTTATTTCCTATAAACCAGTCAAGGATGGCATTAAACAGACTTTTGCAGGTCATCTAGTGTTTTAAATTCTAACAAAAATATTTCTCAATAATTCAGAAATGCAAAATCCTTCATCCTAAATTGAAGTGAGTCCATTAAAATAAAAGAATGCTTAGCATTTTACTTGCTTGAAGCAAAAGCACATCCACACTACAATTTACAATAAATTAGCATGCCCTCCTCAAAGAAACTTGCACTAAAGTAAACAAGATCAAATAACCCAAGAATTGAAAGTCTTCTTGATATATACAAACTCTCTTCACCTGAAAAGTCAAAAAGCAACAATAATATAGTAGTAGTGAATGGATTTTCAGATTTTCCGCACTCGATATCACTCTATTAATAATGAAGGCATCTAATGTCACATTTATATGCACCCATATCACCAAATATAATGTGTATTAACTCATATAAACTATATAATAAAACCATATACTTTGGCACTACTTTACAGTAAGTACAGATTATACTAATATACTAATACGTTCAAATTAGAGTTTACTTCAGCATTTTAATATATTAAGCAGTACTTGAGAAAGTGAGGTCATCCATTACAAAAGACGAGTACGTTTCATTCTGAGTTTATACAAAATTAAACTACCATTACTTATAAACAACTAAATTTCATTATATATCAAAAATATTCAGAGTAGCACAAATTATAACTTAAAACATTTACTCCCTAATGTTAAGAAAATTCACTTACTCACTAAAAAATTAGACTTTTTTCCCAGCTTTACCGAGATAAAATTGACATATGACATTGCGTGTGTTTAAGGTATACACATGATTCAATATATGTACATATTTTGAAATAAGATTCTGTAACATAACATCAGATGCATAATTCCTTGCTGCTCCCTCCACTACAGGGATTACAAATCATCCAACACCCCTCCCTCAACCACAATGTCTGTTTCATTTATACTTTTTTTCTGACAGCATATAGTAGCTGCATTATTTCTATTAACAGTGTAATGATTTCTGGATATAAAAATTCCCAAACTCTATTAAACAATTAGTAGTTTGATGAAATATAAACTTACCTTTAGACTTTTCTTCTATTTCTAAATACGTGGGGTAAACAACTATTAATATACGAATATTAACATTCTGCTCATCACCTAGAATCTTCTACCACTAGGGTATTCCTGTCGATAATCCATTACTATATTTCTGCTACTTTAAGATTATGAAATTTTATGTCAGAATGCCAACACATTCTAGAAAGGCCAATGAGAAAAATTAAAAATTGGGCTTTCTTTGGCCCCATCTGGACATGTAGACTAATACTCTGTGAAGATGAGGCCAGGAATCTGTATTTTTAACATACTCCCAAGTGATTTTATTGCACATAAATCTGAGAAACACACATAACTAACTCATCACAACCTACTTACATGGGTAGACAAGGAGACAAAGATTTGGGAATGTTGCAGATTACTTAAAATATGCAATCAAAATTTCTACAGTAAAAGGAGTTCAATTATTGTTACTGCTTAAGAGATTCTTCTGGCTAGTTCTGGGATGACAGGTAACTATGAGAAAGCAACTACTGTGTTGTCAATGTTTAAAAAAACTCAAGTGATCTTAAAAAAAAAATCCTCTTATTCTTTATAAATGCTTGTCATAAAGTAAAAGTTCGTATGGTTATAGTAGGGAATAAGTCCAATTAGTCCAATTTATTTTCTCAGAGTTAACTGCTAACACAAAAAAGCTTAGTGCTACTTTCAATCTATGACATTCTGCAGAATGTTGGTCGTAAAGTCACAACGGCTAAAACATCTTTTTATGATTACCTTAAGAATATCACTTAGATTTTAATGTGCATTATTTCGTACATAAAATTTTATTAAGATGAGAACATTTCCCCAATCATTTTGGTAGTTACTGGATAAATTAAGCTCAAATATTTAAATTTATAAAACCGTATTTCACAATTGTGTTAAATTGTTGCTCCCTGGAAGACAATATAGCCAATTAAAAACAACGATGTCTCTAATAAGAAGGTCCTGAATATGAATCTAGCAGCACCACTTACTACCTGTGTGACATTGGGCAAGTTACTGATACTCTCTTAGCCTCAATTTCCTTATTAGGAGGATTAAATGAGATAATACACATAAAGCTCTCAGCGAAATGCTTGGTAGATGCTATGCTAGTCCTCAGCAATCGTTAGCCCATATAAACATATATAGCTATATAAACATATACAGTATAAGAAGACACACAAGAAATTATCGATGATGGCTGCTTCCAAGAAAAGCAGCCTGGGTCGGGATGGAAAAACTAAACCTTTTTTATACTCTTTGTATTTTTAACCACTGTTTACAATACCTTTTCAAAAAAAAAAAATTATATTATCTCTTGTGCTGTGGGATTTCTTAGTGTTTAGCATTATGCACTGCAAAAACTGAACTGTGACTGCTGAATTCGCAACGGAGTAAGTCATGGTCTAATAATACCCACAAAGAAATACACAACCTATCTGATTTCATGAATCTGTTAGGTGTTCTTACTTGCTTCACAATGGCCATTATGGTCTTAACTAAAACACCTTAAACCAGAGAGTTTTCAACCTCAGATGACTATGATCCTCAGGGGACATCTGGCAACAGAGACATTTTTGGTTGTCACAACTGAGGAGGTGTACTACTGGCATCTGGTGGGTAGGGGCCAAGAATGCTGCTAAACATTCTATTATGCATAGTATAGGCCTTCACAACAATAATCAGCCCAAAATATCAGTGGTGCTGAGGCTGAGAAACTCTGCAACCCAAGGAACCATTCTGCTTCACTCAGAAAGTAACCAGGTTCTTCATTACAGTTACCAACAAAACACAACACACACACAATAAATTCTCCCCTCAAGTAATGAAGTAAAATCCTTCAGGACTGGCAGACTAGGGGCTCAATAAATGTACTATTGTTAGCCACTGTTGTTGTTAAGTTTCTGAAATTCTAGCAGCCAGAATGGCTTAGGTTTGTGTGTCTACTCAGTTCAATACATTTCAAGATTTTCAAAGCATTTATTATTAAGCCTTCCAAAAGTTCACTCTAAATTATTTCAAGAGATTACACTTTACCATTCTTTCCTGTTTTCAAATGATATTTGAAAAACCAAAAAGCTCAATGTACTACTAACGACTAAAATACAACAGGGCCTTTATTTCAGTATGTAGTTTTATCAAGTCTTCCCAATAAACTTGGTATTTTCACATTTTCCTTAATACACTGGCCTTGGCCTGTTTTATACATTTTGAGCATGTTAATCAATAACCTTCAAAAATTTAAGAAAATATTAAGAACAGTCCATTGTTTCTGATCAAGAAGACAAGAAAATTAATCAGCAGCTAAGTAACTTTATAAGGAGGCATGAAAAATTACAAACTAAATCATTCCGTCCTCCAAACTGAAAGCATATCTTGGTGTGCCTTATCAAAAAGTCAACCAATAAGAAAGAGATTTGGGAAATGTCTTATCAATATTTGGGATTAATCTTGTAAAAGAGTGCAAAACTGAACCAAGTGGCTATCAAAATTTACAGTCCGTTCACAAATAGGTTGGCAAGAATTTTGAAATACTGCTGCTGGTAACACTGTTATTAGTCATACTTTACTTTCTTAGTAACTACTTAACTTATTTTACACCTTTAAAATATGTATCTTTCACATTATGAAAGAGTTGAGTACTGTTTTAATACTGATTTAGTATTTTAATACTGTTTAACAGTTCACCACATAATTAAAACTTATTCTGATTAAAGTATTCTTAGGGAGAAAAAAGAACATCTTAATTCCTTCCTCCAAAACAAAACAAACCAGAAAAATACACAGAAGAGTAACGTGTGTTTGCAAATATAAGATTCAGTAAAGTTATTCTTTCACTGCTTGCCCAATACATTTGCGATGGACACAGGTATCACCAGAAATTCTCCATTCACTCCGTCACTCCCCCTGAGCATTTAGAACTTTAGTACTTGTCCAAACCTGCTTGCTCATGCTCTAATAATAAACCTAATTATACAACCTGTAACAGCCCCTGACAACCTTTTCCTTAAGAAGCCATAAAGGTGATTTAACTAACACCTCAACCTAAGTCTTAGTAAACCTATTTCAAAAATAGATGTCTTCATTCCAGCCTCTGGGTTCTGCCGAGGGCTCAGGGCCGCTGGCTGTGGAGTGGGGAGGTGAAGATCCGTCAGAACGGAGAAGGACACAGGCTGGGCGTTGGGCAGCAGTGGTAACTGCTGGTTCATTTCTCTTTAAATCTGGCAGCACGTGGGGCGGCATTGTGAAGCCACCAACCCGCCTCCCCCCTTCCACTCCGCACACGTACGTCCCTGTCCCCAGTGCGCATGCTCCGCTCACACAGTCCTAGCAGAGTCGGAGCCAACCCCCTAAAAAGTCAACCTGGAAGCCGCAAACGGCCGGAGGCCGGGACAATGGGGGAGGGGGGACGCAGGCACCTCTGGGGAGGCAGACCGGCCACCGCCCCAAGCCAGAGCCCGCGGGCCTCAACCCCGGGGACCCGCAGGCCTGCTCAGGAGCCGGAGTCGCTCGGAGCACAAAGCCCCGAGCCGGCCAGCGAGCGGCTCTCGGCTCTCTACCCTCCCCCAGCCGGGCGGCGCAGCCGGAGCCCGTGCCAGGCAGAGGCAGGCGAGGCGGCGTCCCGCGCCCCGCAGGGTTCTCAGACCCCGCGGGCCCGCGACGAGGCCGCGGAGGCCGGGGCTTTTGTTGTCCGCCACAACTCCGTGGACCCGGCGCTGCCTGGGCAGAAGTTTGGCGCGCCTCACCTATCCGCCCGGGGGCCAGTTCCTCTCGCCCACCCGACCCCCGGCTGTCCGCCCGCGGCTCGGACACCCGAGCCCGGGACGCGCAGCCGGCCCGGCCCAGACGCTCTTCCTACCTCGGGGGTCCGGCGGCCTCTGCCGCACCTGAGCCCGGACCCGCCCCTCCAGGGAGGGTCCGCCGGGGCTGGGGACCTACAGCCCCTCCCCCGCAACATCCCACCGAACAGTGGGGGAGGGGGCAACCTCCCCTCCTTCCCCCGGGGCGGCAGGCCAGATCCTGGGGCCGAGGCTGGGGCGCGTCCCCGCCCCTAATGCCCTAAGAAAGCAGGGAAAGAAGTGATGGGCCCGGCCGGGACTGGCGCCCTGGCTCACCAACCTCGCAGGCCCGCGCCCGGCCTCGCCGGGGGCTGCCGCTTCCCCTCGCCCGTCCGGCCGCCCGCCCGGGAGCGCCCAGGAGGAGGAGAGGAGGAGCGGGCAGCTGCTCGCCGCGATCGCGGCCCGGGCCGGCGCCCCTCCGCCCGCCCGCTCACCTGCCAGCTGTCTTCGCAGTAGCAGTGCCGACTGCAGCTCCGTCATCCTCCCCGCCAAGGGCCCGGGCTGGCGCCGGGGCTTCCGAAAGACTGGGGACAGGCTCTGGGGCTGCTGGAGCTGGGTGTGCTGAGGAACCCGGGCCCCCACGACGGGAGCGCCGAAGCCGAGGGAGGCTGGGCTGGGGCGGCGGTAGCGGCGTCTCGCTGCCGGTGCGAGTCCGCTCGCTTCAGCTTTCCTCACAGCGCCTCACGCCCGGAAGGGGAGGGTACCCGTGCCGCCGCGGCGCGCACTGGGACTTCGCTCGCCCGCTTCCCTCCTTCAACCCGCCAGTCGGCCCCACCGGTGCCTTCCCCCGCCACTGCCTCACTGCGCGCAGGGTCACTCCACGCAGGCGCGCTGGGGCTGCCTACTTCGGAAGCTGCCCTCCCGCTAGGCCGACCCCTCTGGCTCCCTGCCCCGCCTCCGGAGGCGGAACCCCGCCCCCTCCGCGCAGTGGCCCCTGACGCCGCCATCTTGGGAAGGTCGCCGCCTGGCCGGGTGCCGGGGCCTCGGCGGGAGACGCCCCGCGGACGCCATGACAAAGAGGTCGCGGGGGGTCAAGACAGCACCTCCGGGTCGAAGCAGGTGGTCTGAGAGTGAAGGGGCTAAAAGAAGTGGTGATGCCTAGTTGTTGGCGAGCGCCCAACAGCTATCTAACACTCCACACATGGTGTGCGAATTAGTCATTTTTAAAGCCGAACTTAGTACTGGTGTGCCCCATTTTAAGCACACCCCCAAAATAGACTTCATATATGCTGGTAATTCACTTTACAGAAAGTTGCACAAAAAGATTCTTGAAATAAGTAAAATGTTCTGCGTCTCATAGCACAAAATGTTTAAACATCGTTAATAATCTCTATGTGTAAAGTGAGTTGAGATTAGCAAAATCTGATATACACGGTACAAAATATCCAGAAAGGCATCTACTATGTGAAGTCTAAGTGTGGGATCTAGGGCTTGGAAAAAGCAACCTTACCCCGCTCTACCTCTTCTCATCCTCATTCCCACAGCTTTCTGCCTTGCATAACAGAGTCTTAATAAAGAGACGGAGAAGAAGGAAAAATGATACCTAATGGCACTCAAATGTATCTGTTCCTTCAAAAATATTTACTGAACCTGCATTAACTTTGTACCTGAACTGTAGAAGACACAGAGAATACAGCTCTGTTCCTATCCTCAAAGGTCTTACAGTCTCTGTGAGCTCCAGGTAAGGTAGTCAGAGGAGGACCAGGTTCTAATACATTTTCTTGATTCCAAAAATTGCTGAAAAAATTGTCCTCACTCTCCCCCTAAAACAAGAATTAAAAGGAACAAATGAACATTAAGAGTGAATCTGCAGGGCTTCCCTGGTGGCGCAGTGGTTAAGAATCCACCTGCTAATGCAGGGGACACGGTTAGAGCCCTGGTCCGGGAAGATCCGACATGCCGCGGAGCAACTAAGCCCGTGCGCCGCAACGACTGAGCCTGCGCTCTAGAGCCCGGGAGCCACAACTACTGAGCCTGGGAGCCACAACTACTGAGCCTGCATGCCACAACTACTGAAGCCCGCGCACCTAGAGCTGGTGCTCTGCAACAAGAGAAGCCACCACAATGAGAAGACCACCAAAGAGTAGCCCCCCCTCGCTGCAACTAGAGAAAGCCCAAGTGCAGCAAAAAAAAAAAAAAGAGTGAATCTGCATAAAAACATAAATCTACCATTAAAAAAAAGAAGTGAATCTGGACTCCTTTGGGAAACAACTCCCTGGAGCTAACCCAGGTTTTGTGAAACCTAAAATTTACCCCGTTTGAAGGACTCTCTTTAGGGAAAAAAATTTTTAATTGCATTTGAATATGATTGTCTATTTAGAATGAGAAAATAAACCACAAATAACTGTATGCTTGGAAAATTGTTCCCTTTCTCTGAGATCTCTTGAGGCAGGTTATCAGAAATTCTGCTTGATTGCAACATGGTTTCCTCTCTCACCTAAAACAAATTCCAGCCTTCCCGGGGGCTCTAAAGCTTCCTTAGCTTTACCAGAAAAAATTCCGTTTCTGACACCCTCCCTCCCTTCTGGACCAAAAATCTTTCTATTTAAGTAAATTTTTAGTTTTATCAAAGTAGTAAATACACATAGTTCATAATTAGTGTATTAAGGATTACAGTGAAAAACAAACGTATTTCTCATATGTGCCCTTCCCCATTCCTAAATCCTGCTTACCAAAGGCAATCCCTTTTAAGTCTTTTAGCAGTTTCTTCTCGTAGTTACCTCCATTTATTCTAAATGATGTAATGCTTTTTCTTGATTTATCCATTTTAGACCTTATATATTTATTCTTATTGTAACTGATAAGGATTTAACTGTCATGCTACTTTCCATCTTTTATTCTAAATCATTAAATTATCATATTTAGTTATAGCAATAAATGGTTTTTACACTATTGTGACTTTGTAAATGTTGAATAGGAGAGTCAAATACTATAATGGATTATATTCATTCCTTACACAGATTTTTTTTTTGGAGGCCTAGCATTTCTAATTATACTTTTTTTCTTGCAGTATCTTGAGTATAATTAATATCCTTCCCTTCCCTATCCCACCCCAGTGCTATTGTACCACTTATCCTATCAAGCCCTTTTGCTTGAAACTCTCCCTCCTAGAAGTCTCTATGTTACCCTCTAACCTGGGCTGGTTGCTTTGGGCTACGCTTCCTACATAGAAGTCTTCTTAGGACTCCCCTTGGCTGCTCTCCTGGGATGAGTCTACTGCATCCTAGATCAAGTCTAATTATTTTTTGTTACTCCCTTCTTTTGCTGGAGCATATTATCAGATAACTTCTGATGAGTATACATGAGGCAAATTTTCCAAGTCCTTATAATAACAGCTGAAAATGCCATTATTTTAAACATCTATAATTAAGTGCCAGTTTAGCTGGGTATAGAATTTTATGTTTAAGATCAAATATTTTTTCTTCAAAAATGTGAAAGCATTGGTCCATTGTCTTTTAGCATCCAGTGTTGCTGTTGATTCTTATTCCACTGAGGTCAGTGACCTCAGTGACCTACTTTTTTTTCTTCTCTGGATAGTCTTAGGATTTTTTTTTCTTTTTTTTGGCTGTGTTGGGTCTTTGTTGCTGCACACAGGCTTTCTCTAGTTGCAGCAAGCGGGGTCTACTCTTCCTTGCGGTGTGTGAGCTTCTCATTGCAGTGGCTTTTCTTGTTGTGGAGCACAGGCTTCAGTAGTTGTGGCTCACGGGCTTAGTTGCTCCACTGCATGTGGGATCTTCCCTTACTAGGGCTTGAACCAGTGTGCCCTGCATTGGCAGCTGGATTCCTCTGTGCTACCAGGAAAGTCCTTTTTTTGTATTTTAAAGTATGATAATATGCTTTGGTTGTCTCTAGGATGTTTTCTTTTTTTAATTAACTGGGTTCACAGTGAGTTTTGTAGTGACAGAATGGTTGTTTTCATTTACGTACACAAATAAGCTTAGAATAATGAGATAGTCTGCATTTTTCTGGTATATAAAAAATTATTTTAAAAAGCAGTTGATTTTTGTATGTTGATCCTGCAACCTCACTAAACTCTAAATTAACAATTTATAGATTATTTTTATTTTCTATGTAAATAATGTAAGTCCAAATAATGGTGTTTCTGTTTCTTTCTTTTGATACATTGTTTCTCTTTTTGCCTCACTGTGCTGGCTAGGACCTCCAGCAGAGTGGTGTAGAAGTAGTAGTGGGCATCCTTGTTTTTTTCCATTCTTAAAGGGTTATTTTGATGTTTCATTATTTTTTTCATGCTGTAGATTTTTTTGTAGATCATTTTAACAGGTTAATGAAGTTCCCTTCTATTCCTTGCTTATTAAGATTTTTTAAAATTTATTTATTTATTTTATTTATTTATTTTTGGCTGCGTTGGGTTTTCGTTGCTGCGCGTGGGCTTTCTCTAGTTGTGGCGAGCAGGGGCTACTCTTCGTTGCGGTGCGCAGGCTTCTCATTGAGGTGGCTTCTCTTGTTGCGGAGCACTGGCTCTAGGCATGCAGGCTTCAGTAGTTGTGGCTCGTGGGCTCTAGAGTGCAGGCTCAGTAGTTGTGGCACATGGGCTTCGTTGCTCCGCGGCATGTGGGAACTTCCCAGACCAGGGTTCAAACCTGTGTCCCCTGCATTGGCAGGCAGATTCTTAACCACTGCACCACCAGGGAAGCCCTAAGATTTATTTTTAAAATAATCCCCAAATCTTTATCTCCAGCCCAGATCTTTCACCAGTTCATGTCAGCACATCTAACTGTCTAACTCTGTGTTCATTGACCTAACAAATGTTCATTGAACACCTACTGTGAGCTAGAGATGATTCTAAGACCTAGGGTCCAGGAACTAGACAGACCAAGTTCCTGCCCACATGGCACAGACATCCAGTGAGAGAGGACAATCAGTTAAAAAGGTAAACAAATATTAAACAAGTCATCATTATAACAAGTGATATGATAGAAATAAAAAAGGTAAGGAAAAGAGTAAAGTTTAGATAAGGTAGTCAGGGAAGTCCTCTCTCAAGAGATTATATTTGAGCTGAGTTCTGAATTACAAGTAGGAGATGCCATTTGAGGATTCTGGGGAAGAGCATTCCAGGCTGAGGAAAAGCTACTTCTAAGACCCTATGGTAAGAAAGACCTCGGCTTGGGACTTCCTTGGTGGCGCAGTGGTTAAGAATCTGCCTACCAATGCAGGGGACACAGGTTCGAGCCCTGGTCCGGGAAGATCCCACATGCCACGGAGCAACCAAGCCCGTGCGCCACAACTACTGAGCCTGAGCTCTAGAGCCTGCGAGCCACAACTACTGAACCCGCAAGCCACAACTACCAAAGCCCGCACGCCTAGAGCCCGTGTTCCGCAACAAGAGAAGCCACCGCAATGAGAAGCTTGCGCACTGCAACGAAGAGTAGCCCCTGCTCGCAGCAACTAGAGAAAGCCCACGCACAGAAACGAAGACCCAACACAGACAAAAATAAATAAGATAAAATAAATAAATCAAAAAAAAAGCTTAAAAAAAAAAGAATGTAAACCCTGAAAAAATGTAAACCCTGAATATCAATTTAGAAATAAATAAATGAATAAATAAATAATAAATTTATTTTTTTTAAAAAGGAGAAAGAGCTCGGCTTGTCCAAAGACTAGAAAGGGGGTCAGCATGGGTGTGGCGGCCCTACTGGAACCTGATGAAAAGGGTGCTAAGAGCAGGTTGGAGAGGCAGACAGGGGTCATCTTACAAAGGAGGCCTTGTTGACCACAGGAAAGAGTCTGGATTTTAGTTTAGTTACAGTGGAAGCCTTGAGACGGGTGATTTACATTGTTTAAAACTCCCTTTGACACTTATACAAAAGAGAAGACTTTACTGGAAGATCAGTAAGAAGGTTATTGCAGAAGATCAGGCAAAAGATGGTGGTAACTTGAACCAGAATGGGGGCAAGGATGGTAAAGTAGGTGTGGGGAGGGGAGATTGGGAATGGATTTGAGATAAATTTTGGAAGTAAAATAGGAAGGGCATGCTGATGGATTGAATGTGGGTGAAGGGGAAAGATGACTCCTAGGTTTATGACCCCTGGAAGAACTGGCTTTATTTCAAAAAGGAAGACGGGAACAACAGGTTCAAGTGGGTGATATAAACAGATCTATTTTGGATGAGTTATATTTTAGCTCTTTATTAGACATCCAAGCAGAGAAGTCAAATTAGCATATGCATACATAAGACTGGAGCTCAGAGGAGAGGCCAAGGCTATAGATTATAGATCCATAGATACAAATTTTGAGAGATCAGGTTTCCTAGGGAGAGAGTGAACTGAAAGTTTTTTTTTTTTTTTTTTTTTGACTGTACCATGTGGCTTGCAGGATCTTAGTTCCCCAACCAGGGATGAACACAAAGGAGAAAAACCAGTGTGGGGTGTTACAAAAGCCAAGACAGGAGCAAATGTTCCCAGGAGGAAGGAATGGTCAACTGCAACAGGGTATTGAGAGGTAGAGAAAGATGAAGACTGAGAAGGATGCACTGAATTTTTTTTTAAATTAAGACAACTGGCATTTATTGGACATTCACTATGTACAAAGTAACTGAATAACCACTTTGATGCATTACCTCACGGATTACATACATTAACCCTATTATTTCCATTCTACAGATGAGGAAACTGAGGCTTAGATTCAGTGGCCTGCTCAGATGTCAAATCCTCTTAAAACATAGTAAATGGTGGAATTGGGATTGAAACCCCAACTGTCTGTTGCCAAAACCTGAGCTATTACCCACTGTACTGTACAGCCTCCCGTAACAGCAGGTGTAAAAGGCTGCATTCTGTCTCCTTAATATATTAAGTTACTTAACAACTCACCCAGGCATGACCATACTACCTGTTTCACATTTCACTACCTGAAAGAATTTAGTAACATTTCACACCTGGATGTTTGTGCACTTGGTCTTTCAAATCTTTTAGGAAAATGTTCGATGAAGAAATTTCCAGCATTAACCTGCAGGTGGTCTCAGTGTTAACACTATTTTATTCAGAGAAATCTTTATATAATCTATTCTGCCTTTGGAATTTTTTTAATTGAGGTATAATTGACATATTAGTTTCAGGTGTACAGCATAATGATTCCATGTTTGTATACACTGAGATCACCACAATAAGTCTAGTTACCATCCATCACCATACATAATTAACAAAAAAATTTTTTCTCACAAGACTTTTAAGATGTACTCTCTTAACAACTTTCAACTACTCAATACATTATTATTAACTATAGTCGCCATGATACACATTACATCCCCGTGACTTGTTTTATAACTGGAAGTTTGTACATTTTGATTCCTTTCACACTCCCCCTCCCCCACCACGCGCTGAATTTTGAAACTGAGAAGCTGTTTTTGACCTTGATAGAAGGATTTTGATGGAGCAATATTGACAGCAGGCAGAGCAAAGTGGGTTGAAGGCTAAATGCAAGACGGAAAAATAGAGATCTCAGTGTCGTGTGCTTATTTGAGGTTTGTGGTCATGAACTGAAAAAGGAACCAGTAGGTCCAGCCCGGTAATTTTTTTTTTTTCTGGCAATTTTCAGTTGCTCAGGTGTAGGCACGAAAAACTCTGATAGCTGGGGTACACTTAGGGTTGGGGGCTAACCAGTCAAGTAACTGGAGATTGAGATGGAGACAGACAGGCAAGTTCGTTGAAGTTGTATGAAGAGAGTGCCTGTAGTAATGGACTCTTCTCTAAGCTGAGTAGAGAAGGAAGTGAAAATGGGAGGGAGCTGATAGTGAAAAAGTGATACAATAATGGGGTCTTGATGAGTTTGAAGAGTTGTGTGGTATAGACACTAAAGCAAATTGGCTGGAAGGACAGGAAATGGTGGTCAAGGTGGGTGGTTTGAAATCTAGAATTCAGTTGAGGTATAGTGATGGGTGGTGAGTTGGTCTCCTGTGAACATAGGAGAGGCTGGCTGGTGGGGAGGGGAGGAGAGGAAGTCAAGGAGGTGACAGGCAGGAGTACTGGAAAGGTCTTCCACGTGGGTAGTGGGTAATTAAGTCCCCAAGGACAAGAGGTGGAGTAGAATGAAGGGAAAGGCTGTGAACCAGGAGACAAAGTTATTGGTGAATGGGTCCACAGATAATAGCAATAAAGAGAGTAATAAGTGGGACTTCCCTGGCGGTCCAGTGGTTAAGACTCCGTGCTTCCACTGCAGGGGGCAAGGGTTCGATCACTGGTCAGGGAACTAAAATCCCACAGGCGGAGCGACACGGCCAAAAAAAAAAAAAGACAGAGTAATAAGTGGTACAGTGGAGATGGCATTAACCTCAAAGAGCTCCGGTTTGTGAAGGTAAAGGAGAAGAAAGACTAGGAAGCAGCAGTGAGGAACCAGGAGATTATGCTAAGCCTACTGGCCCAGAGATCCATGAAATGTGAGAGAAGACAGCCTTCCCTTGAGAGGGCTGAGGAACCTGAGTCCTTAGAAGAGAGCCGGGTTCAGATAAGGCCAGGAGGTGAAGAAGTGTCCTGTAAGCACCTCAAGCTACTGTGATCAGAGCACACTGTCGGGGTGGGGGTGGGGAGATAAATCAGGAGGGTGGGATTAACATATATACACTACTACATATAAAATAGAGAAACAACAAGGACCTACTGTATGGCATAGGGAACTATACTCAATACCTTATAATAACTTATAATGGAAAAGAATCTGAAAAAAATAGATATATTTTTATACATATAAATGAAGCACTTTGCTGTACACCCAAACCTAACACATTGTAAATAAACTATACTTCAATTTTTTTTAATGGTTAAAATTTTTTTAAAAAATAAACCTTAAAAAAAAAAACAAAAACCTCACTGTCTTCCCCCCAACCTGCTGTCACATCTGACAGTACCTAGTCACCCAGGTCAGAAACGAGAGAGTCAGCCTCTGTGTCCCACCCCCTTTCTCACATCTGGTCAATCACCAAGACCTAAGTGTTCCCTCTTTTCCATTTCCTTGGACACTCCTTAATCGAGGACTTGATGACTGCTGCAACCTCTGTAAGGGTCTCCTGGCCACTGGTCTTGACCTTCTCTCCCTTCATCTATTTTCTGCAGCCACAGCAAAACTTTCAAAATGCAAATCTGCTATTGTCCCAATCCTACTTAAAACTCTTCAGTGGCCTCCCAACTATTACAGGATGAAGCCCAAGCTCCCCAATATGGTTTAATTGTCCTTTACGGTCTAGTCTCTGTAGACCTCTCCTGGTTTATCCTGTACCTTTCCCTGACACTCTCTGCTCCTGGAACAGTACACTTCCTTTCCTTCCTCTAAAAGGTCAAGGGTTTTTTTATACCTCTGGATCTTTCCACTTGCTGCTCCAATGGCCCAGCACACTCTTTTCTGCTGTGTACTTGGCAAGCTCCTACCAATTCATCTTTCAGGTCCTTGAAGGAAGCAATTTCCTCCAGAAAACCTTTCACAATCTCAAAATTAATTTTACTCCTATGTTTCCTATTTCCAACGTGTATTACATATCCTATCCTAACATTTATCATGCAGTATTTCAGTTTTTTTTCCTTTCAGTTGTCAGTAAGCTTTGGGATGGCAGGACTCTATTTTACTTCTCTGTTCTCAGAACTTAATATAATGCTATGCAGTAGGCACTCAACAAATATCTGTTGAATGAATGAGTCAATCCTATTAAATTAATAATAAGATAGTCTTTCAAGACTAGTATAAGCCTACACTTATTAAATTTGGGTTTGTATACCTGGCAGAGGGTGGTACAGAGTGGTGTGCCAAGGTGTTCTTGAAGCCTCAGAATAAACCTCTTTAGGATTGTTAATTTTACTAATTATTTTGAGATTAAAAAGTAAAAAATAATTAAAGGAAAATGTGTAACTTTAAATGCTTACTTTAGAAGAGAAGAAAGACTGAGAACTTCATGAGCTAAACACTTATTGTAAAAAGTTAGAAACAGAATAGCAAAATAAACCCAAAGAATGGTACTGGGACAACTGGATATCCACATACAAGAGAATGATGTTGGATCCCTCCCTCACACCAGATACAAAAATTAACTCAAAATGGATCAAATTCTAAGTATAAGAACTAAAACTAAAGTTTTTAGAAGAACACATAGGGACTTCCCTGGTGGCATGGTGGTTAAGAATCCGCCTGCTAATGTAAGGGACATGGGTTCGAGCCCTGGTCCAGGAAGATCCCACATGCCGCAGAGCAACGAAGCCCATGTGCCACAACTACTGAGCCTGCGCTCTGGAGCCGCGAGCCACAACTACTGAGCCCGCGTGCCACAACTACTGAAGCACGCGCACCTAGAGCCCATGCCCGTCAACAAGAGAAGCCACCACAATGAGAAGCCCACACACCGCAAGGAAGAACAGCCCCTGCTCGCTGCAACTAGAGAAAGCCCACACACAGCAACAAAGATCCAACGCGGCTAAAAATAAATAAATTAAACAAATAAATTTAAAAAAAAAAAAGAAGAACACATAAGCATAAATTTTTGTGACCTTGGATTAGGCAATGGTTTCTTAGATAAGACAACAAAAGCACATGCAACAAAAGAAAAAATAGATAAATTGGACATCATCAAAATTAAGAACTTTTGTGCTTTAAGGGACATTGTTGAGAAAATTAAAAGAAAACCAAAACAAAGAAAAGTTTTACAAATCATGTATCTGATAAAGGATATCCATTCATAATATATGAAGAACTCCTACAGCTCAATAATAAAAAGACAACCCAATTTTAAAGTGAGCAAAGGATCTGAATGGACATTTCTCCAAAGAAGATATACTAATGGCCAATAAGCACATGAAAAGATATCAATATCATTAGGCATCACGAAAATGCAGTCAAAACCACAATGAGATATTACCTCACAACCACTAGAATGGATAGAATACAAAAGACAGATAATAAAAGTGTTGGGGAGGACATAAAGAAATTGGAACCTTCATTCATGTTTGGTGGAATTGTAAAATGATGCAGCCACTGTGGAAGTCTGGTAGTTTCTCAAAAAGTTAAATATAGAATACTAGGGAGTTCCCTGGAGGCGCAGTGGATAGGACTCCGCACTCCCAATGCAGGGGGCCCGGGTTCGATCCCTGGTCACAGAACTAGATCTCACATGCATGCCACAACTAAGGAGCCTGCCTGCTGCTACTAACACCTGGGGCAACCAAAGAAAATAAATTAAAAAATAATACTAATAATAATAGTACTTACCTCTTAAGTTGTGGTGAGGACTGAGTTAATGTATTTAAAAAAATATATAGAATACTACATGATTCAGCAATTCTACTCCTAGGTATGTACTCAATAGACTTGGAAACATGTTCACACAAAAACTTGCACAAAAATGTTTGCAGCATCATTATTCATAAAAGCAAAAAAGTGGAAACAACACAAATATCCATCAACTAATGAAGAGGTAACCAAATGTGGTATATCCATACAATGGAATATTATTCAACCATAAAAAGAAATGATGTACTGTTACATGCTACAACGTGGTTGAACGTTGAAAACACTATTCTAATGAAAAGAAGCCAGACACTAAACCCCACGTATTATATGGTTCTATTTATATGAAATACCCAGACTAGGCAAATCTGTAGAGACAGAAAGTAAATTAGTTGTTGTCTAGGGATGGGGTTGGAGGGAAGGAAATGGAGAGGAACATATAATGGGTACAGAATTCTTTTTGGAGCAATGAAAATGTTGTGGTAATGGCTGTTCAACTCTGTGAATACACTAATAACCATTGAAATGTGTATACTCTATATGGGTGAATTTCATGGTATACAAATTATATTTTAATAAACATGTTATAAAAAATAATAAATATACCCAAAGAAATAAGAAACTAATAAAAGCAAGAGCACAAGGTTGAGAATATAAACAACAAACAGGAAAACCAGTAAAGAGGAATAACAAGGCCAAAAATTGGTAATTTGAAAATTCTAATAAGGTTGACAAACTCAGACAAACTAAAGAGAAAGCACAAATAAAATTAAGGGTGAAAAGAAGCAAAACCACATGGATTAAAAAGATAATAAGAGGATTATGAACAATTCTGTGCCAAAATTTGAAAACTTAGATTAAATGGATAACTTCCTAGAAAAATATAATTTAGTGAAAGACTTAACAAGTAACAGAATGTAAATCAACTATACTTCAATAAAATAAATTAAAAAAAAAGAAAAAACAAAGAAATAATACATTTAAAAAAAGAGGTGACGAAAAGCCTAAATAATTCCATTGCTATTAAATAAATGGAATTGGTAATTAAATGTCTTCCTACAAAGAAAACTACAGGCTCAGATTTTTTTGGCTTTGTTTTTTACTTTCTTTGTTTCTTTCCTTCTTTCTTTCCTTCTTTCTTCCTTCCTTCCTTCCTTTCTTTCTTTCTTTCTTGGCTGCATCAGGTCTTAGTTGCAGCTGGTGGTCTCTTCGTTGCGGCGCTCTCTTAGCTGTGGCGTTCAGGTTTTCTCTCGCTAGTTGTGGCACACAGGCTCCAGGGCACGTGAGCTCTGTAGTTGTGGCAAACAGGCTCCAGAGCATGTGGGCTCTGTAATTTGCGGCACACAGGCTCTCTCACTGAGGCGCGCAAGCTTAGTAGTTGTGGCGCACGGGCTTAGTTGCCCCTCGGCATGTGGGATCTTAGTCCCCCAACCAGGGATCGAACCCACCTCCCTTGCATTAGAAGGCAGATTCTTTACCACTGGACCACCAGGGAAGACCCAGGGCTAGCATAATCTTTTTTTTTTTTAAATAAATTTATTTATTTATTTATTTATTTTTGGCTGCATTGGGTCGTTGCTGTGTGCAGGCTTTCTCTAGTTGCATCAAGCGGGGGCTGCTCTTCCTTGCGGTGCACGGGCTTCTCATTGCGGTGGCTTCTCTTGTTGTGGAACACCGGCTCTAGGCGCATGGACTTCAGTACAGTAGTTGTGGCACATGGGCTCAGTAGTTGTGGCTCGTGGGCTCTAGAGCTCAGGCTCAGTAGTTGTGGCGCACGGGCTTAGTTGCTCCGCGGCATGTGGGATCTTCCCCTACTAGGGCTCAAACCCATGTCCCCTGCATGGGCAGGCAGATTCTCAACTACTGCGCCACTAGGGAAATCCCTCCTTTTTAAAAAAAAAAAAAATTTATTTATTTATTTGGCTGCGGTGGGTATTAGTGGCGGCTTGCGGGCTCTTAGTTTTGGCATGTGGGATCTAGTTCCCTGACCAGGGATTGAATCTGGGCCCCCTGCATTGGGAGCGCAGTCTTAACCAGCAGGAAATTCCTGATGCAAAATTCTTAAAGGAAAACATTAGCGAATTGAATCCCACAATATGTAAAAAAATAACACATCATGTCCAATTTGAGGCTGGTGTAAAAGCATAAGGAAGCCTTGTAGGGCTGGGGCGAAAGGTATGAGGGGAGAGGATGGCAGGCTGTGACGTCAGAGGTACTAGGCTTCCTGGACCAGGGTGAGGAGTGGATTTTATTCTATTTGCAGTGGGAAGTCATTGTAGAGTTTGAAGTAGTCTCTCCTCCTTCAAGACATTTAACTATGAAGGAGAAAAGAGGTGGGGCAGTAGCTCAGGGGAAGGATATGTATGCACAGCCCAGAAGAAGACAATGACTTAGTCTTCTTTATTGATGTTCCCTCCTTATACCCTACCCTCCCAGCTGTTCTCACAGATTTGAGCAGCAAACCTGTTCCTTTTTGGATCATGGTGGAGTAACGGTGCGTGCATAGGTGCCTGCAATTCCCCTTAAATGATAATTAGCTTCTTCATACTTTGGTGCCTCGGTTCTGCCATCTGAAAAATGGGATGGGTCTCCAGAATGTGTTGAGTGTAAGGCCTTTGAGTCTCTCAGAGGAAATGTTTGCTAGGACACCAAGCTTCCTGCAGGCTCCAGAGTAGCCCACCCACCCTCAGTGCTTGCTGGGTGCCTCACAGCAACCCTGAGGGTCCCATCAGAGAGACTGAGGCCCAGAGACGGGAAGTGGACTGCCCAAGGTCCCAAGGGAGGCAGAGATCAATCCAGAGACAGAACCCAGGCCTCAGTTCTCATTTCCTGTTGTTCTCACGAAGCACACTCTGGCCAGAAACAGTGAACTTGAGACTCAGAAAGTGCTAAGATCTAGTTCCCCTGAAAACCTCACCTCTCCTCACCTGTCCTGGGTATTTAGGACTCCTGGAAGTCCTTATCTGCCCCACGTGCCACCCATCTCTGAGCCCAGGTCCCCTCACCTGTCTGGGTGCCACCTGTCTGGGTGCTCACCTGTTTGCCAGCCTTAGCAATAAGGAAGTTGCTGTTGATCTCAATAAGTACGTTGATAATGGAGTTACAGGAGGATGGGCCAGAGGAGAGTATGGAAGGACTGACCCTGGGTCACTTTTCCAAGAAATACGACTATCAAGGAAGGAGTCGAAAAATAGAAGGCAGTGGCTAAAAAGCGGGACCAAAAGAGAAGTTTTTGTCATTGGGTTTCGGTTGTGCTTGCCTTTTAGGATGAGGGAGTTGAGAGTAAGCTGGAATGCTGACAATAAGGAGTCAGTGAAAAGAAGGATGATAAAGATTCAGGAGAGGGAATTCCCTTTTGGTCCAGTGGTTAGGACTCTGTGCTTTCAGGGCTGAGGTCCTGGGTTCGATCCCTGGTCGGCGAACTAAAATCCCGCAAGCTGCATGGCACGGCCAAAGGAAAAAAAAAAGATTCAGGAAAACAAGAGGGTAACGAATTGAGCAGGGTCCCCAAGAAGGGGAGGAGGTGTGCCCCACAGCACAGGTGGAGAAGTAAACTCCAAACAGGAAAGGGAATTCTCTCTTTGAAACTAGAGAGAAGGAGGAAGGAACTAACATGGATGAAGGTGAGTTTGGGGGGAAGGGGGCAGGAGGCCATGGGGGAGGCAGGAGGAGCAAGGGGACAAGGGGGTGTGGAGGTTTAAGAAATAGCCACTGTGGAGAATGGTAGAGAATTGACTAGGGAAACAGGGAAGAATGACCAGCCAACCTTGAGAGCCCAGTTGCTGCTGGAATACATTTATAGCAGCACCAACCTGCCCAGATATGTGATTTTTTTTTTCAGCCGTGTTCACTTGCCCAGATGTAGACACAGAGGAGATGGGGATTTGGAACGATTTAGGGCTGGTATGACACAAAGACAAGTGTGGAAGAGAGTTGAGGATATTGGTGAAAGGGTTGACATGATGGACCAGAGACTCCTGTTATTGAAAAAACAACTATCCTCAGAAGAATGTGTTTTATTGGCACCATTTTTCCAGGTTCATGGAAAAGCTCAGACAAGGTTCTTTTTTTTTTTAATTTTTAAAAATAAATTTATTTATTTATTTATTTTTGGCTGCGTTGGGTCTGGTAGTTGTGGCCCGCGGGCTCGCGCCCTCGCACTGCAACCAGGAGCCTGCATGCCACAACGAAAGATCCTGCATGCAGCAACTAAGATGCGATGCGGCCAAAAATAAATAAATATTTTTTAAAAGGAGAGTATAAAAAAAAAAAAGAGTGGCTCTGTGTACACACGCACGCACACACACACACACACACACACACATAAACAAAGGAAACAAACAGTTTGATGACTAGGAAGAGCCTGTGAGTTGATTTCTTTCTTAGTGGTTCAAATACTTAGGGCTGTAACTGCTAAAGTTAACATTTCTAAACAACAGGGTCTATTTTTAAAAAATTGTTCACTTCAGGGGGATCAAAGGAGGCTGATAGATGATGACCCTGTTATACTCCTGACAGTTAAAAATGCACTTATTCACTCCTTCTGACAATCACTTGTTCACTGGTTTTTCACACATCCATGCAGCAGGTGGGTGCACGTGAGAAAAGTCTGGAGGTGAAAGGTGATCTTGCATCATTCAGGACTTAATTCCTACCCTCCACGCAGACATAAATCTCACCCTTAAGAGCTTATCATTCCCAAAGAAAATCAAAGCATTTAACCCGATGCCTTAAAGATTCTGCTTCCATTCTGAGATGGAATTATATTTTGGTTCTTCAGCAGGGCTGACCTTGAATGATGATGTCCCCCAGGGCTCTGGACAGCACATGGTGATTTGCACAAGGGCAAGTTCACACCCATTTATCTTTGACAAAGTCCCATAAACGGTGCACTGAAATACCCGCCCCTCCCCCCCAAAAAAAGCATAACTACACCTGGTCACCTTGTTTAGCTATACTTAGGCAATGTGTATATTGATATAATTAGATGATCAAAACGCTAACAGTAATTCTTCCAAGGGAACTGCAACTAATGATACAAGGCCCTGCTGGGATTACCAAGGTGGGGCACTGTGGATGCCACCGTCTGCATCTATTTGTGGAAGGATCTCTTTCTCTGGCTGGAGTTGGCTCTGCCAGCATGGCAGCCAAAAGTGTGGGAGAACTAACATGCCCTTCTCACCCACAGCTGTTCTCAATGGGCGACTGATCTGATGGGAGTTGGTATTCACTCCAGCTCATCACCACTCAGGTGGGAAAATTCTGAGAGGCGTGTTCTGCGTTGATCCCCAGAGGTCCCCTGCAGGCAGAATCGGGCACTGTTGCCCACAGAGGTCACCTACCTGACAATGCTTTTATTTATTTATTTATTTTAACATTTATTTATTTGGTTGTGCCAGGTCTTAGTTGCGGCATGCAGGATCTTTTAGTTGTGGCATGTGGGATCTAGTTCCCTGACTAGGGATCGAACCTGGGCTCCCTGCATTGGGAGTACAGAGTCTTAACCACTGGACCACCAGGGACGTCCCGACAGTGTTTTTTTGTTGTTTTTTTTTTTAATTTATTTTTGGCTGCGTTGGGTCTTCCTTGCTGAACGCGGGCTTTCTCTAGTTGCGGAGAGCGGGATCTGCTCTTCCTTGTGGTGCACGGTCTTCTCATTGCTGTGGCTTCTCTTGTTGCGGAGCACGGGCTCTAGGCGTGCAGGCTTCAGTAGTTGTGGCTCACTGGCTCTAGAGCGCAGGCTCAGTAGTTGTGGTGCACAGGCTTAGTTGCTCCGCGGCATGTGGGATCTTCCCGGACCAGGAATCGAATCCGTGTCCCCTGCATTGGCAGGCGGATTCTTAACCACTGCGCCACCAGGGAAGCCCCACCCCCAATTATTTTAAAGTAAAGCCTGTAGGGAGGGAATTCCCTGGCGGTCCAGTGGTTAGGACTCAATGATTTCACTGCGGAGGGCCCAGGTTCAACCCCTGGCTGGGGAGCTAAGAACCCCGCAAGCCCCACGGCCAATAAAACAGTAAAACCCATATATATTATTTCACCTGTAATATTCAGTATTTCTAAAACATCAGGACTCTTCTTCTTTTTTTTTTTAACGTCTTTATTGGAGTGTAATTGCTTTACAATGGTGTGTTAGTTTCTGCTTTATAACAAAGTGAATCAGCTATGCATATACATATATCCCCATATCTCCTCCCTCTTGCGTCTCCCTCCCTCCCACCCTCCCTATCCCACCCCTCTAGGTGGTCACAAAGCACTGAGCTTATCTCCCTGTGCTATGCGGCTGCTTCCCACTAACTATCCCTTTTACATTTGGTAGTGTATATATGTCCATGGCACTCTCTCACTTTGTCCCAGCTTAGGACTCCTTTTCTTTTTTTTTTTTTTTTTAATTTATTTCTTTTTGGCTGTGTTGGGTCTTCGTTTCTGTGCGAGGGCTTTCTCTAGTTGCGGCGAGCGGGGGCCACTCTTCATCGCGGTGCGCGGGCCTCTCCGTGTCGCGGCCTCTCCCGTTGCGAAGCACAGGCTCCAGACGCGCAGGCTCAGTGGCTGTGGCTCACGGGCCTAGTTGCTCCGCAGCATGTGGGATCTTCCCAGACCAGGGCTCGAACCCGTGTCCCTGCATTGGCAGGCAGATTCTCAACCACTGCGCCACCAGGGAAGCCCTAGGACTCTTTTTATAAGCATAAGCATAGTATTATCATATCTAAAAAATTAATAATTCCTTAATATTATCAAATATTCAGTCAGTGTTCAAATATCCCCAACTGCCTCATCATTATTGTTATTATTACTATTTACAGTTTGTTATTATTATTACTATTTAAAACTGTAAACTACTTACTAGTTTACCGTTTGAATTATGATCTAAATAAATGTCCATAGTTTTTGATTGGTTATATGTCTCAAGTTTTTTGGTTTTGTTTTTTTTTTTTGCTGGGCTGAGTGGCTTGTGGGATCTCAGTTCCCTGGGAACACGGGCCATAGCAGTGACAGCAATGAATCCTAACCACTAAGCCACAAGGAAACCCCCTTAAGTCTTTTTTTAATCTGTAGGTTCCCCCTCCCCATCTCTATTTGTCTTTCCTTGCTATTTATTTGGTGAAGAAATCTGGTCGTTTATTCTTTTTTTTTTTTTAATTTATTTATTTTATTTATTTATTTTTGGCTGTGTTGGGTCTTCGTTGCTGGGCGCCGGCTTTCTCTAGTTGTGGCGAGCGGGGGCTACTCTCCGTTGCGGTGCGTGGGCTTCTCATTGCGGTGGCTTCTCTTGTTGCAGAGCACGGGCTCTAGGCACGCGGGCTTCAGTCGTTGTGGCACACGGGCTCAGTAGTTGTGGCTCGTGGGCTCTAGAGCGCAGGCTCAGTAGTTGTGGCGCACGGGCTTAGTTGCTCCGCGGCATGTGGGATCTTCCTGGACCAGGGCTTTAACCCGTGTCCCCTGCATTGGCAGGCGGATTCTTAACCACTGCTCCACCAAGGAAGCCCCTGGTCGTTTATTCTTATATAATATCTTGAGATTTGGGTTTTTACTGACCACATCAACATGGTCTATCATTTAACAAGTTCTCCTGCTTTCTCTATTTTCTGTAAAGTGGTAATCAGATCTACAGAGCTGATCAGATATGGATTCCATTTTGTTCCAAGACACCTTTGTATGTGGTATTAGGGACTTCCATCAAGAGGTACATCTGTCTGGTTTTTCTTTGTTTTCTAGGTTCTATCTTGATTAAAAACAACAACAACAACAAAACTGTGATGTTTACACTGCCATGGGACAAACAGAATTGTGATTTACCTTTTGTAACTTATGTGGCTGATTCCCCAGGTTCTTCTGCAGTGTGGACTAACCTGTCCCCAATGGTTACAGTGTTTTCCTTCTGGGATTCTGAGACATGGCTAGGGGTCAAAGGGAGAGCAATGTCTTCATGTGAGAGGGCCAGTGAGGGTAGGGGACAAGATTTTGTCATTCCTCCTACCTACCCTGACTCAAGCTAGGGACACAGGAAGACCTTGTTTGAATCCTCAGGCAAGGCTCAGCTGGGTAACCATGGATAAGCAGCTTAACTTCTTTTGACTCTCAGTTTCTTCAACCGTATACTGTGATAAATAATAATCTCTCCCAAATAGGGTTTACAGTGGACCTTTTATTATTATTATTATTTTAATTATTATTATTCTTTTCTTTTTTTGGCCACACCACACGGTATGCAGGATCTTATTTCCCTGACCAGGGATCAAACCCATGGCCCCTGCAGCGGAAGCGCAGAGTCCCAACCACAGGACTGCCAGGGAAGTCCCTGTAATGGACCTTTTTTATCTTGTGGTCACCCAGCATCTTTTTGAAAACCCCTCCTACACAAGCCAAGACAATTTCCCATTATGAAAATAGAAGGTACAATAAAAGATACTCTTTTATCCAGCCTCCTGTGTAGTTAGGGCATAGGTATGTGGTCCAGGCTTTTCCAATGAGATGCAGCTGACTTTGATTCAGAAGAGAGATATATGAGGAAGAGGATGCTGCAGGGAGTGGCAGGAACTCAGAACTTTTGTGGGGCATTTGGAATACTCGGAGTGGAGATCCTTTCTCCCTTATGTCTCCCTTGTGACAATGCCCAGTGGTGGCAAAAAACAGGTGCTTTGCTGATAACAGTCCTGGGGTAAAATTGGCATACTGTTCCTGGCTATGTAGCCTTCAAGCCCAATTCTCTATCCTGCTCAGAGACTGTGTGAGCTATTTATATCTTTAAATACATTCCTTTGCTGTTTAAACCAGTCAGAGTATATTCTTTTATTTGCAGCTAAGTTCCCTGACAATTATGGGGACTCCAAGATGGTGCTAAATATGGTGTCTAGTATGAGGAAAGGATGAGTCAAACTCTACCTGAAGCCTCTGGCCTTCTAGGTAGATGACATAATGCATTTTATTATTGTTTACGCCAATTTAAGTTGGGTTTTCTGTTCTTTGTGCTTAAAAGCATCTGGATTGATTTCCGTGTGTACCTTCAATGCCTGATTGTACCTAGATATGCTCAACACATGTTCATTCATAATCACCTTTTAAAAATTACAATATAGGTACTTCCCTGGTGGCACAGTGGTTAAGAATCTGCCTGCCAATGCAGGGGACATGGGTTTGATCCCTGGTCCGGGAAGATCCCACATGCCTCAGAGCAACTAAGCCCGTGCATCACAACTACTGAGCCTGCACTCTAGAGCCCGCGAGCCACAACTACTGAAGCCCACGCACCTAGAGCCCGTGCTCCACACTAAGAGAAACCACCGCAATGAGAAGTCCTGAGAACCCCGCGCACCGCAATGAAGACCCAACACAGCGAATCAATCAATCAATCAATCAATAAATAAATAATAAAATAAAAATTACAATATAATGGACATACAATAAACTGTACATATTCGAAGTATATCATTTGAGTTTCAACACATGTAAACACCCATGAATCCATCACCTTAATTAGGCAATGAACCTGCCCATCATACCTAAAAGTTTCTTCGTGCCCTTTTGTAATCTCTCCCTCTTTCCTTCCACCCCAACCCCAGGCAATCACTGATTCCTTTTCTGTCACTTTCTAGAATTTTACAAAAATGAAATCAAACAGAATATACTCTTTTTGGTCTTCTTTCACTCAGCATAATTATTTTGAGGTTCATCATGTTGTGTGAATCAATAGTTTGTTCTTTTTAACTGCTGAGTAACATTCTATTGTATGGATATACCATAATTTGTGTATCCATTCTAATGGTGGATATTTGGGTTGTTTCCAGTTTGGAGTTATTACCAGTAAAGCTTCTATGAACATTTGTGTAAAGTCTTTGTCGGGGAATTCTCTGGGTCCAGTGGTTAGGACTCCGCACTTCCATTGGAGGGGGAGCAGTTTCGATCCCTGGTCTGGGAACTAAGATCCCACATGCCCCGTGGCACAAAAAACACGTGGACGTGTTTTCATTTTTCTTGGGTAAGTATCGAAGGACAGAATGGCTGAGTTGTATGGTAGATATTTCATTTTTAAAGAAAATGCCAGACTGCTTTCCAAAGTGTTTGCTATTTTCCATTCCCACCAGCAGTGTATGAAAGTTCTACTTGCTTCACATCCTTGCCAACACTCAGTAAGGTCAGTTTTTTAAAAGTTTCTAGCCATTCCAGTAGTACGTCATTGTGATTTTACTTTGCGTTTTCCTAATGACTAATGATGTTGAGTATCTTTTTCAAATATTTATTTGCTATCTATGCATCTTCTTTGATGAAATATCTGTTCAAATTTTTTGTCCATTTAAAAAAATTATGTTGTCTTCTTATTGAGTTGTAGAAGTTCTCCATGTATTCTAGTTACAAGTCCTTTCTTAGACATGTTTTGCAAATACTCTCTCCCAACCCGTGGCTCACCTTTTCATTTTTGTAAGTGTCTTTTGAAGAGCAAAAGTATTTATTTTAATGAAGTCCAATTTATCCATTTTTTTATAGTTTGTATTTTTGTGTCATATATAAGAAATCTTTGCCAAACCCAAGGCCATTACTATTTTCCCATAAGAATTATATTAGCAATTTTGTAGTTGTAGCTCTTATATTTTTTAGGCCTGTGATCCATTCTGAGTTAGTTTGGTTATATGGTGTGAAGAAAAGGCCAAGGTTCATTTATCACAGCAATTATTTATTATGTACTATTCTAAAACTTTTCCCCCAGTTTTACTGAGATATAATTGACATGCAACATTGTATTTGTTTAAGGTATACAACGTAATGATTTTATATAGGTATATACCGCAAAGTGATTACCAAAATAAATTTAGTTAACATCCATAACCTCACAAAATTATAAATATTTTTCTTGTGATGAGAAATTTTAAGATTTACTACTCTCTTAGCCACTTTCAAATATACAATACAGTCTTGTTAACTATAGTCACACGCTATACATTAATCCCCAGAACTTATTCATCTAATAACTGGAAGTTTGTACCTTTTGACCACCTTCATCCCCATCCCACTCCCCGCACACACAGTGTTTATTGTTTGGGTCATCTGATTTAGTCCTGACATTCTTTGAAGTAAGTATTATCATGCCTATTTTACTGATGAAGAAACAGAGTCTCAGAGAGGATAATTACTTTGTTGAAGGTCTCTTCTCTAAGTTGTTTTGATAGAAATTTACATGTAATTCTCCCTATTATATTTGAGGTTTTTTTTTTTTTTTTTTTTTGGCCGTGTCCCATTGCTTGCAGTATCTTAGTTCCTCAACCAGGATCAAACCCACGACACCCTGCAGTGGAAGCAGGGAGTCCTAACCACTGGACCACCAGGGAATTCCCTCTCCTTACTATATCAATCGCCATTATCTTCCTATTAAAAATGTGAATAGAATTGCTGTGTCCGTTAGGATTCTTTTATTGCAAACAACCAGAATCACCCAACACTTAACCCTACTGCCTAAGGATGTATTGGGTCCCCTGACTCCAAGAGTTGGGCTGGCTTCCCTACTAAATCAGGGCTCCAGTGATGTCCCTAGGCCTTGGCAGGTCTCTGTCTCTCTCTCTGCTTGGCTCTGCTCTCCTTTTTTCATTGGCTTCCTTCTCAGCTTCAGGTAGAAGCCCAATGATGGCAGCAGCTTTCAGGGTCGAGACCCACCAAGAGGATCATCTGCCTTGTTCCCAGAAGCCCCAGCCTCCTGCTTGCTAACTTCAGACCCTTGGCTTCTGGAGGTACACCCAGGAGAACGTAAGACAAAACCTTTCTGAAATGTACAAAAGGGCCGCTTCTTTAAGCCTGTCCACGCAGCACCTGCATCAGAACCACCTGGGGGCATCTGGTAACAGGCAACTTTCTGGGCCCAAGCCTCTCTTCCTGCAGGTTGGCTGTGAGGCCCCAAGAAGGAGAGTGACTTAATCAGGGAGCCAGGGCTGATCTAGGAAGAAAACCCAGGGAGGAAGGGAGAGAGAACGAGGGGCAGGAAACATGTCTAGCCTCAGCTCCAAGGACTCCCATGTATTTTCCCTCTGGCTCCCATATCAAGAGAAAAGGCCAGTGCTGAGCCCAGCAGGAGGCTTTGGAGGGAGGTGGCTCCCTGCTAACTAGGGCCTCTGAGTGTGCTCGGAAGGCTCAGATTGCCGCCTCTCACCTCCCGGGAGGCTCAACAGAGCGGGCACCTCAGGTCTCCCAGCCTCAGGCACAGACACCTTCTGTTAAAGGAGGAGGCGTGGCTGGGGGAAGGAGCTGGGTGGGTCAAGCTCTAGCAAGTATGAGAGCTGCCTCCTTTGAAAGGGCTCAGGAAGGTGGGGAGGAGTGCATAGGCAAGGTAAACTAGGCAGAGTCTGATCCACTAGGGAGGCAGGCAGAGGGAGGCCAGGACCTTAGTCATTGAGGAGGTAGGCACCTACCTTCCCTCTGCCCCACGGAACCTGTTCCACTGGTGTCTTTAGTTCCTCCCCTGGGCCAGCCAAGGGCCTCAGGGGTAGAGGCAGGTGGGCAGAGAGGTGATGGGAGGAGAAGCAGACAGGTGATGGGAGGGAAGAAGCTGCCCTGCCCTGGGGAACAGATGTCTGTAGGAGAGACAGGTGCCCCCAGTGCAGGCAGATGCAGCTTTCTCATGATCACCTGCTCTGGAGCCAGAGGAGTGACCCTGTCCATCAAGGGATGGGCACTGCCTCCTGGTTTCATTAATGCCATTTTATTATTTATTTTTCATTTTTTTGGCCACACCCTGCAGCATGTGGGATCTTAGTTCCCCGACCAGGGATCAAACCCGGGCCCCTTGCAGTGGAAGTGCAGAGTCTTAACCACTGGACTACCAGGGGAGTCCCTCATTAATGTCATTTAAAAAAAAAAATATATATATATATATATATATATATATATATATATATATATTTTTTTTTTTTTTTTTAGCTGTGTTGGGTCTTCATTGCTGTGCAGGGGCTTTCTCTAGTTGCGGCGAGCGGGGGCTACTCTGTTGCAGTGCACGGGCTTCTCATTGCGGTGGCTTCTCTTGTTGCGAAGCATGGGCTCTAGGCGCGCGGGCTCAGTAGTTGTGGCTCGTGGGCTCTAGAGCACAGGCTCCATAGTTGTGGCGCATGGGCTTAGTTGCTCTGTGGCATGTGGGATCTTCCTGGACCAGGGCTCGAACCCGTGTCCCCTGCATTGGCAAGTGGATTCTTAACCACTGCACCACCAGGGAAGCCCCATTAATGCCATTTTATACTTTCTCAGCCCATAAAATGTCATCTTATGGCCACTACATCAGCACAGTACTTGTTTGGTTGGTTAGCTGTAAGATTTAGAAATAATGCAGGATGGGACTTCCCTGGTGGCACCGTGGTTAAGAATCCGCCTGCCAATGCAGGGGACACGGGTTTGATCCCTGGTCCAGGAGGATCCCACATGCCGCAGAGCAACTAAGCCCGTGCACCACAACTACTGAGCCCACATACCACAACTACTGAAGCCCGCACGCCTAGAGCCTGTGCTCCGCAACAAGAGAAGCCACTGCAATGAGAAGCCCATGCACTGCAACAAAGAGTAGCCCCTGCTCGCCACAATTAGAGAAAGCCTGCGGGCAGCAACAAAGATCCAACACAGCCAAAAATAAAGAAATTTTAAAAATTATTAAAAAAAAGAGAAAGAAAGAATGCAGGAACAGTCTTCTCGTCCCAAACTCTCATTGTATAGATGGAAGACTGAGGTCTGGAAGGGGCAGGGCCATGCAGCTATTTAATATGCTTATCACCTTCTCTCATGGAGCACTGTGGTAGAAAAGTCCTCTACTTTAAAAATTATTTTAGGGCTTCCCTGGTGGCACAGTGGTTGAGAATCTGCCTGCCAATGCAGGGGACACGGGTTCGAGCCCTGGTCTGGGAAGATCCCACATGCCACGGAGCAACAGGGCCCGTGAGCCACAGCTACTGAGCCTGCGCGTCTGGAGCCTGTGCTCCGCAACAAGAGAGGCCGCGACAGTGAGAGGCCCGCGCACCGCGATGAAGAGTGGCCCCCACTCACCGCAACTAGAGAAAGCCCTCGCACAGAAACGAAGACCCAACACAGCCAAAAATAAATAAATAAATAAAGTGTAAAAAAATTTTTAAAAAAATTATTTTATACATGCACACATACATAATATACATATGAAATATATATTTCATAATATTTTGGTTAATTTGATATTTCAAAAAATTCATAAGGCACCCAAAAAAATAAGTCTTTTCCCCATTTCTATTCTTGGTCTCCCAGCATCCCACCCTAGGACACTGTTGTCAACTGTTTCCTTCCAGAGATACTCTATACTGACCAAACATTTACATTCATTCATTCATTCATTCATTCATTCATTCATTCATTTATTTATTTATTTATTTATTTATTTATTTACTTACTTACTTACTTACTTACTTACTTACTTACTTACTTACTTACTTACTTACTTATTTATTTATTTATTTATTTATTTATTTATTTATTTATTTATTTATTTATTTATTTATTTATTTATTTATTTATTTATTTATTTATTTATTTATTTATTTATTTATTTATTTATTTATGGCTGTGTTGGGTCTTCGTTTCTGTGCGAGGGCTTTCTCCAGTTGTGGCAAGTGGGGGCCACTCTTCATCGCGGTGCACGGGCCTCTCACTATCACGGCCTCTCTTGTCGCGGAGCACAGGCTCCAGACACGCAGGCTCAGTAATTGTGGCTCACGGGCCCAGCTGCTCCGCGGCATGTGGAATCTTCCGGGACCAGGGCTCGAACCCGTGTCCCCTGCATTGGCAGGCGGATTCTTAACCACTGCGCCACCAGGGAAGCCCTACATTTTTTTAAAATCACAAGCTTTATATGCTGTACTCACTGTTCTGCACTTTGCTTTTGTACATAATAAATTCTAATTAAGATCACTTAATTTTAGGAGCTTCCCTGGTGGCGCAGTGATTAGGAATCCACCTGCCAATGCAGGGGACACGGGTTTGAGCCCTGGTCCGGGAAGATCCCACATGCCATGGAGCAACTAAGCCTGTGCGCCACAACTACTGAGCCTGCGCTCTAGAGCCCGCAAGCCACAACTACTGAGCCCGCATGCTGCAACTACTGAAGCCCGCGTGCCTAGAGCCCGTCCTCCCAACAAGAGAAGCCACCGCAATGAGAAGTCTGCGCACCACAACAGAGAGTAGCCCCCGCTCGCCGCAACTAGAGAAAAGCCCGCGTGCAGCAACGAAGACCCAACGCAGCCAAAAATAAAATAAATTAAAAAAAAAACAACTTTAGTACCTACCTGCCTTATTCTTTTTAACAGTGCATAATATTTAATTGTATGGCTGAAGCATAATTTATTAACTACCCTCCTATTTAGGTTCCAAACATTAACTATGAAAGCTATGGTCCAATGAATATCCTGGTGCATATTACGTACGTCTTTTGGCACCTGTATACCTGTAGGGTGAATTTCTAAAGTGGAATTGCTGGGACGAAGAGTTTTTGTTTTTGTTTTGAATTTTATTTTATTTATTTTTTATAGAGCAGGTTCTTATTAATCATCCATTTTATACACATCAGTGTATACATGTCAATCCCAATCTCCCAATTCATCACACCACCACCACCCCCCGCCGCTTTCCCCCCTTGGTGTCCATACGTTTGTCCCTACATCTACCTTTTTATATTTAATTTTTTGATAGATATTACCAGTTGGCCCTTTAAAGAGGTTGTGCCAGTTGACTTTCCCACCAATGATGTGTGGTGGGACCTGTTTTCAGACACCTTGACCAGCATGAGTTCCCTTTTGTTGGTTTTTTGGTTTTGTTTTGCTCATCTGATAGGTGAAAAATGGTATCTTGTAGTTTTAATCTACATTTCTTATGTTATGAACGAGGTTGAGCATCTAAGATAGAAACCCAGAGGACAGTTTGTAACTGAAGTGGGGTCTGGCCCCTACCCCAGCCTGAGCCACCGTGCCTGTCTTCCTCACCTCAGTTGATGAGAGCTGGCAGGGCAGCCTGGGCCCCAGCCCTCCCAAGAGCTGTCTTCCCCGCCCCCTCACCTGCGATGAGTAACAGTTTCTCCTGGGTGACTGGAAGAGGCATGTTTTATTCAGGCACCCTGGTTTGTCCTGCTTTTCTGTCCCTGAGGGCTGGGTCTTGGCCTCTGATGCAAAACAGAGGAGTTGCAGCAGAGAAGTGGCAAGATGAGACCTGCTTTTATTGGGAATGGAGCTGGGGTATATGGGTAGATGGGGAGGAGGCTGCAGTAGTTCAAGGTGAGCACTGATGAGCCGGAGCTAAGCAGTGGGGCCGGGGGACCGACTCAGAGGGACTGACTAGGTGCCGTGGAGGAGGGAGAGGCAGACTGGTGATGAGGGTGGAGTCAGGATGGCAGAGGAGGAGTGAGTTGAAGCTTGCCTGTGGGATGGACAAAGGAGATGAAAAAAGGTTTGTTGGATGAATGTCCTCCCAGTGGCCATAGGATTGGAGTGGTCATGTGTTCAACAGAGGGATGGTTAATTCAGCCAGTCTGGCCACACAGGTTAAACCAACTCTGGGGCGTGTCCTGCTGCTGGCTTTCTGCGATGACACAGTCTGGTTTCCTGGAAGACAATTAACACAGAGCTAGCTTTACTCCTGATTTACCACCTGGGTCTGGCTTCTTCTGTGATGCCTCCTGCTGTCCCTCTGGTGCAGGGAATGTGGGTTGGGGAGTGGGCTGGTGGCCAGACCAGCAAGAGCTGGAGGAGGAGCAGGTAAACCGGAGGTGGGGGGAAGGGGGAGAGAGCGGTCCACCGACCCCAGCCCCCCATCCAGGCTGCTGGTCAGAGCAGAAGGTCAACCAGGCCTGGTGGCCACTGCCCTTTTCAGGCCTGTGTTCTAGATCCTTCTCCTACGTCAGCCCACAGGCTCTCACCCCGTGTCTCCCAGAGTTCTCAGTCCCAAATGAAAACTCTCAGGTGGCAGCAAGAAACCCATTATCAGTACCTTAGTCTCTCTTTTAGGGTCTGCAGATAAATTTGAATTTCAGATAATAAATAAATTTTTTAGTATAAGTATATCCCAAATATTGTATGGGACATACTTATATACTTCAAAAATAAAAAGAAAACCTCTCATTTGAAATTCTACTTTAACTGGGCATCCTTTTTTAAAAATTTGCTAAATCTAGGGACTTCCTTGGTGGCACAGTGGTTAAGAATCTGCCTGCCAATGCAGAGAACACGGGTTCGAGCCCTGGTTGGGGAAGATCCCACATGCGGCAGAGCAACTAAGCCCATGCGACACAACTACTGAGCCCGCGCACCTAGAGCCCGTGCTCCGCAGACAAAGACAAGACAAGCCACTGCAATGAGAAGCCCGCGCACTGCAATGAAGAGTAGCCCCAGCTCCTCTGCAAGGAGAGAAAGCCGGCGTGCAGCAACGAAGACCCAACGCAGCCATAAATAAATAAATTTATTTACTTATATTAAAAAAAACCACTTTCTTTAAAAAACTTTTTTTTTGCTAAATCTGGCAACTCTGCCAGCCCTCCCCCAGCAGGTGGAGACAGCCACTGCCACCTGACTTGTCACTGGCCCAGGTCCTTTAGTGCGCGGGCACCAGGGGCTTTACTTCCATTCGCCAGGCACATGGTCACACGACGACCCTCTGAGGAGGGCGTTCAGTCCCCTCTGGGTGAGAAAACTGAGGCTCGGAGACACGAAGTGACTTGCCTAAGGTCAGACAGTAACTAACGCAGGCGCAGAGGAAGAATCCGAGCCCAGGCCAGGCCAACTCCAAGTTCAAGCTATCTGCCCTCCCCACTCAGTTTGGCAAACCACCTCCTCTCCGAGCAGGAAGGGCTAAGGGTGGGCTTCCGCCCTGCAATTCACAGAGAGGAAAAAAGGCCAAGGCGGTGGAAGCCCCCAGGCCCGGAACAGACAAGATTTGGTGCTAGAATATTCAAAGCGATTTTGAAACCAAGCGCCTCTTAGTAATAACAATACCAGCCGCGGTCATTTGCATAGCTCTCGGCAGTTGACAAAGGGTGTCCCCAGCAGTCGATTAGAATAATAAAGAAAGCAGATGGGAGAGGGAACGCCTGCAGGACCCCTCGGCAGGCCCGGGGACTTTTCCGGAACTCAGTCCGGGTGTGGCGTGGGGAAGAAGGGAGGGGGGAAGGGAAGAGAGGGGAGGTGGGGTGCATCCTCTCGGCCGACTTCCAGGAACTCCGGGGTTAGAGACCCGGAGCCCCAGGCTTGGGATGAGGATCTGGGCGGGACTCAGAGCCGGGCGATGCCCCAGTGGGCGTGAACGTGTGGGGGTGATCAGTTCCTGACACTTCCTGCTGGGCTGTGTCCCCTGTGTGTGCGCTCAGCCAGAGGCTAAGGTGACCGGGTCGGATTTCGATGGGAGGGGACTGGGAGCCCAGCCCGAGAGTGGGTCCGGGAAGGTGGGTCAGGGACGGCTGGAGGGGAGGGGCTGGAAACCCCTACAGGGGGTGGGGTGGGGGAGTGGAGGTGGAGGTGGGTGGACAGAGGTTGGGTAAAGTCTGGTCAAAACGAGACTTATGTAAATTAAACCTTATTTTCCCCTTGACTCACAGGACCCTTTTGGATCTCACCTGAAGTTCTCACCTGCAGTTGCCAGAGGCTGCTGGATACTTGAGTTTTGAGTTTTTCTTCTTTTTATATGCCACGTGCTGCTGGTGGGGGGAGGGTCACGGTTGGAGTGGGGTTAGAGGGGAGGGGTGTGCTTTAGGCCACCTGGGGCTTAAGGAGTGCCAGGAACCTTAGGGAATCTTTCTGAAAAGCTAGAAAGAAGAAAAGCAGGGTAGAGAAGGGGAGGGGAGGGGAGGGAAGAGAAGGGAAGGTGGTCCCTGAAAACTGGGTTCACCTCTTGGTGGGTGTCACAACCAAGCCAAAGATCGGGAGAAGGAAGGATTTATTACTTGCAGCAAGTAAGGAAAACATGGGGGATCTCTCCCAAAGTGGTGTCTCCAAGAACAGCAAAATTGGGGAAGTTTTAAGCTAAGAGTACATGTGTATTTATGAGGGCGCTAGAGCACAGGAGAATTCAGCATAGAATTGGGGCAAAGGGCAGCAGAGTCCAAGCCTTAGTTGATTGAAGTCAGGAGCGTCAACATAATCATTCCGTCCTCCACCTGGGTGGGGCATTAGCTCCTGCAGAATGCAAAGATATATTATTACCTATATACCTTGAGGAACCAGGACCCTGCCCCGAGGCTGCACTACTGTTTCAGGGCAGCCTCCCTTGTTTCTGCATTCCCTCCCTTAAGATCATTAATTACTGAGAACAGTTCAAGGTCAAGCATTGTGTCCAGGCTTAGATTACAAAATGGCTTAGGCCAAAATGGATTCTCTTATGTCAAGAAAGCCATTCCTGGTTCTCTTTCTCCAGGGACCACACCCCCCTGCCCCGCCCCGCAACCTATCTGCTTACAAAGGGAGAAAGAAAGAAAAAAAGAAAGAGGGAAGGAGAGGAAGGAAGGAAGGAAGATATATGGGTGTGGATATGGATAATCTCCCCCTCAGTTTCTGGTTTGATAACGTTATTTTTTTTCTTAGTTTTCTCCTCTAAGCAGCTGTGTCCAAAGTGTAGTCGTGTTAAGCCGACGAGAGGGTAGGAGAAGATACACTGATTTGACCCCCCCAAGTTAAAATTTTATTTCAAATCTGCTGCAAAGGGAGATACTTTGAAAAAATCTAGTGGAAAGATTCCCTCTGGGTAGAAACATTTGATATGAAAAAAAATTGTTAGATAATTGTCATCAAGCTGGACTTCAAAAACCTGGGTAAGCAACATTAGCCTGTTTGCCAGATGGAAGATGGTTGTGTGCATAGATCTAACTTCCAGAGAAGAAGGTCTTCTCAAGTATTTTTATCAAGAATGCTAGGGACTTCCCTGGCGGTCCAGTGGTTAAGGCTCCGTGCTTCCACTGTAGGGGGCACGGGTTCGATCCCTGGTGGGGAAGATACTAAGATCCTGTATGCCTCGCGGCTCGGCAAAAAAAAAAACAACAAAAAACGAAGGATCCAGGAATTACATTGGGTAAAAAAGTTCTGCCCCAGATGGGTGTGGGACGACTGGCACAGTGAGGTCGTCCCTGGGCAACTGGGCTCCTCAACACGTACCCAAGGGAATGGGGTACGTAGGTCCATCAAAAGACACGGGCAGCACACGCCACCAACCCTCCGGGGCACCCGCACCCCACCCCCGCCCTCACCGCCTCATGCTACACAGCACACTAGCCCAGCTGGGCCCCCTGGGCCCGAGTGGGGAGCTCTTTTGCTTTAGTTTCAGTTCCCAGCGACCCCTCCTCCCCACCTACCACACTCGCCCACCTGGAGCAGCGGTAGACAGGATGGCAGGAGAGAAGGCAGCCCTTTCAGTATCTGTGGGCATCTCCTGCATCTCGAAGCCTCAGGCCCGAGAGCTGCCACCTGGCCGAGCTCAGCGCTCTACCTTGTTTCTACAGCTTTCTTGCTGGTCAGACGGGCTTCTCTTCTTCCGGAGTCTTCAGGAACCTCCCCTATCCAGCCCACCTGTTGTGGCCTGGCCTCCTCGGAGTGAGGCCCAGGTGAGTGGGGTCAGCACTTGGGTGGCCCCTGAGGGGAGGAAGTGGGACTAGTGACGGGGCACCTTCTCTCAGGTAACGCTGTCTGTGCATGGGATGAATGGCTGGCTTCAGGAGGTAGGCAGCTAGCAGTTCTTGGGAGTTTAAGCACAGGGGCCAGACACTTTCCAGAGATTCTGTGGAGAAAATCCAGCCACTGACAAAGCCTGTGGTGTCCTCTCCTGGGTCTCTACTGTATCCTCACCTGGGTCTCTACTGTCCCACCTCCGCGAGAGGTTGGAAACTTGTGAGGGCATTTCTGGAGTGCTACTAGCGGTTTGTGCCTTCTAGGGTTTTGGGACCAGGAATACTAAACTCATGCAGTGGGTTGGGAGTTGGTCCCATCAAAGGAGAATTATCTCTATTCAAATACCAATAGTGGAAATTCCCTGGTGCTCCAGTGGTTAGGATTCCAAGCTTTCACTGCTGAACGCTGGAGTTTGATCCCTGGTGGGGGAATAAGATCCCACAAGCTGCGCAGTGCAACCAAAACCAAAACCAAAACCAAAACCCTCACAAATACCAATAGTGACTTTGAGAAGCACTGGTAGGGTTGAACTGGGTGACTTCTGAGGGACTTTATTTATTTATTTATTTGGTTGCACCAGGTCTTAGTTGCGGCAGGTGGGCTCCTTAGTTGCAGCACGCAGGCTACTTAGTTGTGGCATGCGAACTCTTAGTTGTAGCATGCATGTGGGATCCAGTTCCCCGACCAGGGATTGAACCCAGGCCCCCGGCATTGGGAGCGCAGAGTCTTATCCACTGCGCCACCAGGGAAGTCCTCTGAGGGACTTTCGATGTGAGTGGCTGCCATTTTAACATCCATTGTAGGTGATATATGGAATACTGGCAAAATAACCCCCAAAGAAGAGAATTCAAGGTCTAGGCACACATGGCATGTGTGTGTGTATGTCCAGGCACACATGGGGGTATTGTGCATGCACAGGCACATTTGAGTGTTCACAGTATGGACAAGCACACACGGGTTTGTACATGCACTGTAGGTACACACGCACACTCACACATGCACACAGGTTACAAACAATCCTCTGGGAAAACTCTGACCAGCCCAGTGATGGGTGTAGTGAGCTGGGCAGGGAGATGGGGGGAGAGAGGAGCAGGGACGGGAGGAGAGGGGAGGGGAGTCCTGGGGGCAGTGTGGGTGGAGAGGCTGCATTTGGGACCTCAGGTGACACAGCAGCCCCAGTTCCCTTTCTGGGAACTCAGCCTCTCCCTGGCTAGAATCAAGCCTCTCCCTGGAGCTCTGCCCACCAGCAAATTTGGAACCAAGAAAATGCCGTTCAGTTTGAATGATGGAGTCAGCTGGTAGTTGGTTGGCACAGGTCCCTTGGGTTGATTTAGACACGTGTCCATCCCCTGCCTCCCACAAGCCTCTGCAGTGGGACCAAGGGTGCCTGCAGGCAGATGACTGAAGGCTCTTCCACTGGTCTTGAGCATCCCTTTCCTGAATCATTGGCTCTGCCACTTGTGCCCCACCCCCTCCTTGCCTGCCTCCTGCTGACAGCCTGTGTCTGCCCTCCCCCCTCCCCTCCCCTCCCCTCCCCCTCCCCTCCCCCTCCCCCCCCCCCCCCCCCCCCCCCCCGCTTCCTCCTGCTCGTTGTCCTCCTTGACCTTGATTCCCACTCACCTGAGGATTCAGCTGTGTCCCATCAACCTTCACCAGGCCCAGCCCATCCCCCTGGAACAGGTTTCTAGGTTTGTCTTGGGCCATATGTGAGACCCAGGCTGAATGAAGTTGCTGTGCCCATGAGGACAGAAGCAGGGAAGGGGTTCAGAACAGCTGAGGCAGAGAGAAGCCCCTTGTAGTTAATAGCTTAAGACACAACTGTGGGCATAATTAACACATAGGTACTTTTTTTTTTTTTTCTTTTTGGCTCCATGGCATGCAGGATCTTAGTTCCCTGACCAGAGATTGAACCCACGCCCCCTGCAGTGGAAGCCCAAAGTCTTAACTGCTGGACCACCCGGGAAGTCCCCCACAGGTACTCTTTTTTTTTAATTATTAATTAATTAATTAATTAATTTTTACTTTTTTTGGCTGTGTTGGGTCTTCATTTCCGTGCGAGGGCTTTCTCCAGTTGCGGCAAGCGAGGGCCACTCTTCATTGCGGTGCGCGGGCCTCTCACTATCGTGGCCTCTCTTGTTGCAGAGCACAGGCTCCAGACGCGCAGGCTCAGTAGTTGTGGTGCACGGCCCTAGTTGCTCCGCGGCATGTGGGATCTTCCCGGACCAGGGATCGAACCCGTGTCCCCTGCATTGGCAGGCAGATTCTCTACCACTGCGCCACCAGGGAAGCCCCCCGCACAGGTACTCTTAAAACATCACATTTAAAAAAATCACCGCTTACAGGTGCATGTTCCGGTTCAACTTCAGGAGCAGCCCCCAAACACGGGCACACACAGAGTTGTGCGTGCACTGAGGGTGCCCGTGAGCACTCACAGTGCATCCGTTGTCTCCAGCAGCTCGCTGGGCCAGTGCTCTCTTTCAGCTGTGTCTCTCTACTGCTCCCTGAAGGGCAGAGACTGCCAAGCCCAGCTGGAGAAGGAGAAGGGGGGGTGGGGTGTGAAGCATCTGCACCCCACTGGGAAGGCACAGCCTCCAGTAGCAGTTGGGCATACCTTTGGGCATAGTTTTCCGGGAGGGAGTAGGTAGGGTGGTGGGCTGGAGCTGGCTCTTCTGGGCTTGCAGGCGCTGTGTATTTAGTGATGTTGCAAGTCTGGCCGCGATGGGAGTATTTATACCATGGCAACTGACAAATGCTACAAGTCCCCCTCCCCATTCAGTGGGTTAAACATTTCCCCAGAACACAACTGGAACAGGAACAGAATTGCCTTGTTTGCCAGATTCCTGTGAAAGCTCTCAGCCTGACCTATTGTGCCTGTCATGGGCAGGAGAAATGCCCCGTGGGGGGGGGGTGGAGTGAGTGGGGGGAACAGACATTTCTATACCTGGGGGGGCTGGGTTAAGTGGGACGGGGCCTCACCCTCTGACCGCGATGCACCTCGGCCCCCAACAGCTGTGACTGATCCCTTTGCCTGGAAACCCTTTCCTCTTTCTCTATCACAATCTGACCTTCAAGGCGCAGCTTGATCCTGCCCATTCTGGGAGGGTTCCTGGATGCCCTGCAGGTAGTGGGGATGGGGTCTGGAGCCCAGCCAGGGCCCTGACTCTGCCACTTGCTAGCTGTGTGGCTTTGGGTGGCTTAACTGTGCAGAACGTTGATCCCTTCGTCTATAAAATAGGAGTAATGGTGGGGGAGATAAATTAGGAGTTTGGAGTTAACATATATACACTACTACATATAAAATAGGTAAACAACAAGGACCTACTGTATGGCATAGGGAAGTATACTCGATATCTTGTAATAACTTATAATGGAAAAGAATCTGAAAAAGGATATATATATATATACACACATATATATGTATAACTGAAAAAGTGTTGCTGTACACTTGATAAAATCACAGCGCTGTAAATTAACTCTACTTCAATTAAAACAAAAAACTTTCAGGAATTCCCTGGCGGTCCAGTGGTTAGGACTCGCACTTTCACCGCAGAGGATGTGGGTTCAAACCCTGGCCAGGGAACTAAGATCCTGCAAGCCGCATGGTGCTGAAAAAAAAAAAGGAGTAATGATATTTATGCCAACACAGTGTGAGCATTGACCAAGGCCACCTGTGGGACACACATGGCACAGGGTTGGCACAAAACTAACATTTGATAAATGGCAGCTCCTTTTCCCTCCTGCCGTCCAGCCCATGGCAGATTGCAGACACCTCTGTTTAGCCTGAGTCACGATAACTGTAAATGCTCCAACTTGGCCAGATTGGCTGTCAGATTGGATTATAAAAAGAATCCAGATTCATGCTGTTTACAAGAGAAAACATCTAAAACAAGGATATGGAAGGTTGAAAATAAATAGAAAATACTAACCAAAAGAAAGCTGGTGTATCTCTACAAATATCAAACAAACTATTATTTAAGACAAAAAAATATTTATGAGGAAAAACAAGAATATCTACATTATGATTACAGGAGCAACCTGCTAAGATGAAAAATTCTCAAGTTGTATTACCTAATAATATATCCTTAAAACATATAAAGCAAATATCAAGAACGTGAAAAAAAAAACCCATGGGAGAATGGGAAAATAGTTTTGCAAATCATGTAGCTGATGAAGGATTTGTATCTAGAAAATATAAAGAACTCTTACAACTTAACAATAAAAAGACAGGGAATTCGCTGGTGGTGGTCCAGTGGTTAGGACTCCACGCTTTCACTGCCCTGGCCTGGGTTCCATCCCTGGTCGGGGAACTAAGATCCCACAAGCCATGTGGCCAAAAAGCAAACAAACAAACAAAACAAACAATAAAGAGAAAAATAACCCAATATAAAAATTGGCAAAGGATTTGGATAGAGGTTTCTCTGAAGAAGATATGCAAATGACTAATAACTACGTAAAGATGTGCAACATCATTAATCATGAAGGAAGTGCCAATCAAAACTTCAGTAAGTAAGATACTACTTCACACCCACTAGGATGGCTAGAATCAAAAAGGCAGGCAACAAATGTTTGCAAGGATGTGGGGAAACTGGAACCCTCACATGTTGCTGGTGGGAATGTAGAATGGTGTAGCTGCTGTGGAAAACAGTCTGGCAGTTCCTCAAGCTGTTAAAAATGGAGCTGCCATTTGATCCGGCAATTCCACTTCTAGGTATATACCCAATACATTGAAAACATAGGTTCACACAAAAACTTGTACATGAATTCTCATAGCAGCATTACTCATAATAGCCAAAAGGTGGAAACAACCCCAATGTCCATCAATTGATGAATGCATAAACAAATCATGGTGGATCCCTACAATGGAATATTATTCAGCCGTAAAAAGGAATGAAGTAGTGATCCACGTGATGACATGGATGAACCTTGAAAACACTATGCTCAGTGAACACAGCCAGACACAAAAGGCCAATGTATGATTCCATGCGTATGAAATGTCCAGAATAGGCAAATCCATAGAGACAGAAAGTAGACTGGTGGTTGCCAAGGCTGAGGTAGGGGGTAGAAGGGAGAAGTTGGGGAAAAATGGGGAGTGACTGTTCATGGGTACAGGGTTTCTTTTTGTGCTGATGAAGTGTTTTATTACTATAATTATTCTTATTTTTTTTATTTTTATGTTTTGGCTGTGCTGCACAGCTTGCGGGATCTCAGTTCCCCAACCAGGGATTGAACCTGGGCCACAGCAGTGAAAGCCCAGAATCCTAACCACTAGGCCACTAGGGAACTCCCTGAGGAAATGTTTTAAAGTTGATCATGGTGATGGTGCATGACTCTGAAAAGACTAAAAACCATTGAACTGTACAATTTTAATGGGTGAATGTGTGGTATGTGAATTATATATCAATAAAGCTGATTAGAGAGATAGATATGTAAATTCACCTTTGCTTTATTCTGCCTGCCTCCCCCTTACCCCCCACCCTTTGGTTGTGACTTTAGTTGAAGTGTGTGGGTTTTGTGTTTTTTTAACAACTTTATTGGAGTAGAGTTGCTTTATTCTGCCTGCCTCCCCCTTACCCCCCACCCTTTGGTTGTGACTTTAGTTGAAGTGTGTGGGTTTTGTGTTTTTTTAACAACTTTATTGGAGTACAGTTGCTTTACAGTGGTGTGTCAGTTTCTGCTTTATAACAAAGTGAATCAGCTATACATATACATATATCCCCATATCTCCTCCTTCTTGCATCTCCCTCCCACCCTCTGTATCCCACCCCTCTAGGTGGTCACAAAGCACAGAGCTGATCTCCCTGTGCTATGCGGCTGCTTCCCACTAGCTGTCTATTTTACATTTGGTAGTATATATAAGTCCATGCCACTCTCTCACTTCGTCCCAGCTTACCCTTCCCCCTCCCTGTGTCCTCAAGTCCATTCTCTATGTCGTCTGCATCTTTATTCCTGTCCTGCCCCTAGGTTCTTCAGAACCTTTTTTTTTTTTTTTTTTTTGGATTCCATATATATATGTTAGCATACAGTATTTATTTTTCTCTTTCTGACTTACTTCACTCTGTATGACAGTCTCTAGGTCCATCCACCTCACTACAAATAACTCAATTTCGTTTCTTTTTATGGCTGAGTAATTTTCCATTATATATATGTGCCACATCTTCTTTATCCATTCATCTGTCAATGGACACTTAGGTTGCTTCCATGTCCTGGCTATTGTAAATAGAGCTTCAATGAACATTGTGGTACATGACTCTTTTTGAATTATGGTTTTCTCAGGGTATATGCCCAGTAGTGGGATTGCTGAGTCGTATGGTAGTTGTATTTTTAGTTTTTTAAGGAACCTCCATACTGTTCTCCATAGTGGCTGTGTCAATTTACATTCCCACCAACAGTGCAAGAGGGTTCCTTTTTCTCAGCTCCTCCCCTCTTGCCCATGGGTGTTTGACAAGGAGCGGGAGGCTGTATTCCCAAGTCTTTCATCAGTCCTGGGTCTGAATATACCCCTGAAAGGATGCCCCCCTTCTCTTTGGGGGCTGGATCGAATCAGGATGAGGATGAGCATTCTGGCAAGAGGCATAACCCCTCTCACGTTAACCATTTTGACCACTTGGATGTGTGCAGAAAAATTCATTCTCACTGAAGATCTGGGGTCTTTTTTGGTGGGGGGGGCCCATGCCACGCAGCATGTGGGGATCCTAGTTCCCCGACCAGGGACCAAACCCATGCCCCCTGCAGTGGAAGCACAGGGTCCTAACCACTGGACCACAGAGAAGTCCAAAGACTCGGGGACTTGAAGAGTCACCCCGAAGCCCCAGGCATTTCCTCTTGTCTCTGGCTGCCTCTCTCCTTCCTCTCCCAGAACCCAAACTGATCTCTCCCTGGACTCAACACTCATAGCAGTGTGTTGAGCCTATTCTGTGTGTGTGTTTTATCGGAAGGAAGAAAGTGCAGACCTTGCATAGATCAGTGCCTCTCCCTGAGGCTCTTCTGTTTCATAGATGCCTGGGACCCCAAGCGGCTCCTTACAGGGTTTCCTCTAAACCAGGGGTCTGCAGACTCTGACCTGTTAGCAAAACTGGTTGGTGGCCTGTGTTTGTTGAACCCTGAGCTACTAATGGTCTTAACATTTGTTGGTTTAGAAAAATACATTTTCCCTCCTCCTCCAAGATCTCCCCAACTCACACAAGAGGAATTCTGTGGACTGTTTCTGCCTCACCGCAGGCATGGTGATAATGAAGTCACCCTGTCACAGGAGATTTCCTGTTGAATGTGTGGGCACCCTGAGCGCACCCTGGGAAAGACATGTCCCTGTCCCAAGAGAAGGGCCCCTGAGAGCAGAAGAGGGAGGAAAAGGGTACCTTCTTCCCCTTTTCCATCTTCCTTTCCTCCCACCCCAATTCTGTTACAGAGGAAGGATTTGAACTAGAACGTGGACAATGAGTCTACACCCAATGGACAGATGGGAAGACTGAGGCCCCAGCCCCGGGGCCTTTGCCTGGCTGGCTGAGTCACTGGAGGCCCCTGACTCTAGTAGGCATGTGCTGACTCCAGGTGTTCTTGGAGCCCCTCATAGTGGTGAGCTGACCGTTTAGCCCTCCTATCCAGCCTTGGAACTACCCTGCCATGGAACTGACTCTTAGCAAAGAAGCTATCTTTAGCAACACCTGGTGGTCACTGACCAGCATAACTCTGATTTGCCTTAAAGGCTGATTGATCCTCAGTAGCAAAGAGCTTATCCAGTCACATAACTTTATTTCATGGAGAAAGTTCAGAGAATAGCACTGACCTACCAGAAGTCACACAGCAATTCACTCCCTTCTTTATTAAAATATGAATGAGCCCAGCCCGAGTGCCAGGTACTAGTGACAGCAGCAGCTGCTAAGACCGACAGTGGGAAAGAAAGAAAACAAACAAGAAAACTATCAGGGACTTCCCTGGTGGTCCAATGGTTAATACTTTGCCTTCCAATACAGTGGGTGTGGGTTCAGTCCCAGGTCGAGGAGCTAAGATCTCACATGCCTTGAGGCCAAAAAACCAAAACATAAAACAGAAGCAATATTGTAACAAATTCAATAAAGACTTTAAAAAAATAGTCCACATCAAAAAAAAAAAAAAAATCTGGGGAAGCTGGGACGAAGTGAGAGAGTAGCATTGACATATATACACTACCAAATGTAAAATGGATGGCTAGTGGGAAGCAGCCGCATAGCACAGGGAGATCAGTGCAATGCTTTGTGACCACCTAGAGGGGTGGGATAAGGAGGGTAGGAGAGAGGCTCAAGAGGGAGGGTATATGGGGATATATGTATACATATAGCTGATTCACTTTGTTGTACAGCAGAAACTAACACAACATTGTAAAGAAATTATACTCCAATAAATGTATTTTTAAAAAATTAAAAAAAAAACAAAACTAGCAGACAGTGATAGGAGCCATGCAGAGCATTAAACTATGAAGCTGGGTGACTTTTTTTTTTTAATTGAAGTATAGTTGATTTACCATGTTGTGTTAATTACTGCCGTATAGCAAAGTGATTCAGTTATACATATATACATTCTTTTTCAAAAAATATTTATTATTTAGGCTGCAATGGGTCTTAGTTGTGGCACGTGGGGTCTTTTAGTTGAGGCACGTGAACTCTTAGTTGTGGTATGCATGCGGGATCTAATTCCCGATCGAACCTGGGCCCCCTGCATTGGGAGCTCAGAGTCTTACCCCCTGGACAACCAGGGAAGTCTCTATACATTCTTTCTTCAATATTCTTTTCCATTCTGGTTTATCATGGGATATTGAATACAGTTCTCTGTGCTATACAGTAGGACCTTGTTGTTGATCCATTCTATATATAAAAGCTTCCATCTGCTAACCCCAACCTCCCAATCCATCCCTCTCCCAACCCCCTCCCCCTTGGCAACCACCAGTCTGTTCTCTTTGTCCGTGATTCTGTTTCTGTTTCATAGATAGGTTCATTTGTGTCTTATTTTATTTATTTTTTGAAGCTATTGTGAGCAGAATTGTCTTCTCAATATCATTTGGTTATTCTTTTTTTAAATTCTTAAAAAATAATTTTAAAAATGAGATATAGTTGATGTATCATTTCATTTTGGGTTGTTCATTGCAAGTGTATAGAAATACAATTGGACTTTTGGGTATTGTAAACTTGCTGAACTCATTTATTAGTTCTAAAGGTCCTTTAGTGGATTCCTTAGGGTTTTCCATATAAAAGATCATATCGTCTGTGACTAGAGATAGTTTTAATTCTTCCTTTCCAACCTGGGTACCTTTTATTTCTTTTTCTTGACTAATTGCCCTGACTACAACCTCCACTAAAATGTTAAGTAGAAGTGGTGAGAGCAGACATTCTGGTCTTATTCCTGATCTTAGGGGAAAAACATCCAGTCTTTTACCATTAAGTATGTTAGTTGTGGATTTTTCGTAGATGCCCTTTTTCAGAATGAGGAAGTTCCATTCTATTCTTAGTTTGAGTGTTTTTAATCAGGAAAGGGTGTGGGATTTGTTAAATGCCTTTTTTTTTTTTTTTGCATCCGTTGAAATCATGTGATTTTTGTTTATTGATGTGATATATTACATTAATTGATTTTTCAGATATTAAACCAACCTTGCATCCCTATGATAAATCCTGCTTGGTCATGGTGTGTAATTCTTTTTTTTTTTTAAATTTTATTTACTTCTGGCTGTGTTGGGTCTTCGTTGCTGCGCACGGGCTTTCTCTAGTTGCGGCGAGTGGGGGCTACTCTTTGTTGCGGTGCTTGGGCTTCTCATTGTGGTGGCTTCTCTCGTTGCGGAGTATGGGCTCTAGGCACGCAGGCTTCAGTAGTTGTGGCATGTGGCCTCAGTAGTTGTGGCTCACGGGCTCTAGAGTGCAGGCTCAGTAGTTGTGGCACATGGGCTTAGTTGCTCTGTGGCACGTGGAATCTTCCCAGAACAGGGACTGAACCTGTGTCCCCTGCATTGGCGGGCAGATTCTTAACCACTGCGCCACCAGGGAAGTCCCGTGTATAATTCTTATAATTAAAAATATTATTATTGTTTTAAGCCATAAAATTTGGGTGTAATTTGCTAAGGAGCAACAGATAATTAGTTCAAGCAGCTTGGTGTGGGGACCATGGGCTCCTTTCCCCCTTAGTTGCCAGGGGAATGTGGCCAAGAGTGAGGCAGTTACCTGCTGCAGTGTCTGTTCTCTTGGGCAGCTATGAAGGCCTCATCTCTCCAGTGGCTTGGTGGTGGGGTAGCCTCACGTGGAGCCAGGAGCCAGGGACTCCTTTTCTCTTTGGTGGTGTGAGTTTTACAGCTGGACACGGGACACCTAGAGGCAGAGCTGGAACTAGAACCTGAGCTTCAAGTCCCTGGGTCTCCAAATTCTTTCACTGAGAGTCATGACTCAGCTTGTCCTCCTGTCGCTTTCAGTTATGCTTGAATACATGAGGAAGGCAGGCGTTGTCTTTTTGCATGAGGGTCTAGGTTGGCCCCTGGAAAATAAATTGCCCTAAATAACAAGAGAGTCAGGGCCTCCAGCTTAACTTTTTATTTTTATTTTTGGCTGCGCCCGCCATGTGGCAGGTGGGATCTTAGTTCTCTGACCAGGGATTGAACCCGTGCCCACTGCAGTGCAAGCGCAGAGTCCTAACCACTGGACCTCCAGGGAAGTCCCTGGTGCCGTGTACAGCTCAGGCCACCACTTAGGTTGTGCTCCACTCCTCAGATCCTGGTCCACACCAAGAGGGAAGGGAGCTGTGAACACTAGTGCAGGGATTCCCCAGGTCTGCCGGAAGCCCCACAGAGAGGTGTCCTTGTGTGCAGAGAGCTCCTAGGTGCTCTATACTTGAGAGAACGTTCTGTGCACAAGCACGCCACCCTCTGCATGATCCCCAAAGAAGTGTGTTGGGTCATGTTTTCAAAAGGGGACAGAGTTCTAGCTATTTGCTAGTAAAGGCTGGAGCGACAGAAATACCTCTGCTGAGGGGCTTCCCTGGTGGCTCAGTGGTTAAGAATCCGCCTGCCAACGCAGGGGACATGGGTTAGAGCCCTGGTCTGGGAAGATCCCACGTGCCGCAGAGCAACTAAGCCCATGCACCACAACTACTGAGCCTGCGCTCTAGAGCCTGCGAGCCACAACTACTGAGCCCATGTGCCACAACTACTGACGGCCGCACGCCTAGAGCCCGTGCTCTGCAACAAGAGAAGCCACCGCAATGAGAAGCCCGCGCACCGCAACGAAGAGTAGCCCCCGCTTGCCACAACTAGAGAAAGCCAGTGCGCAGCCGAAAATAAGAATAAATAAATAAATAAATAAATTTTTTTTTAAAAAAAGAAAGACATACCTCTGCTGAAAATAATTAGTCCCATGCTGGTGCAGCTGGTCGCCTGAGAAGCATGTTTCATTCACTCATTCAGAACATCCATTCTGTCTTGCTGCTCTGGTCAAGGCCTGGGCCATACTCTGGAGGGGGCAGAAAGAGTGCCTTTCCTTTGAGGGGCTTACCGACTCATGGGAAAGAGAGAAAATCCCAATAACGAGCAGTAAGTTTCAGGATAAAGATAAGTACTCAGCCAAGCCTGCAGGCTTCCTGGAGGAGGTGACCTCTGAGTGGAGTTTGCAAACACTAGTAGGAGGTGGCATCATGAGCCCAATGGGTGGATATTGAAAGCTCAGGGAACACTGAGAGCCGGGGATGGGGGAAGTTTAGAGAATTCCCTTCCTTTTTTTCATCTGTCTCTGCCCACTTCCTCTTTCCCTCTCCCTTTCTTCCTTTCCTTCTCTTTTCCCATCTTCCCTTTAGTTGGGCAGCCTCCCTCGGCCTCACCCTGCCCCCAATTCAGGCCCACCGCTCACCAGGGCTAGGTCCCTATTAACTGCTACTCCTTGTATTCAGAGCTTCCAAGGGAAAGGAGGAATTTTCAAAATTGCTACCAAATCAAGAGAGCCCAGGGAATTCCCTGGAGGTCCAGTGGTTAGGACTCGGCTCTTTCACTGCTGGGGCCCGGCTTTGATCCCTGATGGGGGAACTAAGATCCTGCAAGCCTCGTGGTATGGCCAAAAAAGAAAAAAAAAACAACAACAGGAGAGCCCAGGTGAAGAGGGGAAGTGGGCTTCTGCAGGCACAAAATCCTGACCTTTCTGGTGTAGCTGTGCCCATGCAGCGCCAGCAGCCCTGATCCCACCTTAGCCACAGGTATAGCACATGGTCGGTCATGTTTATCTTGTTTTGTTTCGTAGCATTATTTTTTGGTGTGATCATAAAAACTACACAGGCCACTACTTTTTCTTTTTTAATATTATGTAAGTGAGATACTGCAGAAAATTTGGTATATACAAATGAGACAGTTAGGTAGTACAGGGAATTCCCTGGCGTTCCAGGGGTTAGGACTCGGTGCTTTCACTACTGGGGCCTGGGTTAAATCCCTGGTTGGGGAACTAAGATCCTGTAAGCGTGGCCAAAAAAAAAAAAAAAAAGATAGTATAGCAAAAAGGAGAGGAGCACAGAGTTCAGAACCAGGTGGGGCAGTTATTTAGCCTCTTTGGGGCTGTTTCTGATTCTAAAAAATAAGTATAATTATCATACCCAATTCACAGGTAGTTGGCAGGGTCCAGCACATGGTTAGTACTATTTAATATTTGCTATTATTACTATTGGCAAGTAAAGAGAAAAGAAAAGAAAAGAAAGGAAAAAAAGTACCTATGATTCTAGGAGCCTGAGATAAGTACTGTTAACTCTTTGGGATATATGCTGCTATACTTTTGCCCTGGGTATATGCTTTATAAAAATGGTCGGTTCCATAATGTGGGATACAATATGATCACAGCTCTTATTTTCCCAGTTAATCACTCACGCTTGCATGTGTCTCATTAGCAAGAAATCCAGGATCTTGAGACCACCCTGAATTATCCATGAACTTTGGGGGTTTATACTATGCCTGGAATAGTTCATGACTGCTGTTGCTTCTTATGGCCACATGGTGTCACTATTGGAGCCTGATCCCAACCAGTCCATAGGATTTGCTGGTGAAGGATGCTGTTGTGTCCTTTTGAAAACGGGCTAAACTCAGCTAGGGGCTCGCAGGCTTGAGATCCCAAGCCTGTGGCTCTCAGTGTGTAGCAGCTCTCTTTCCTGTACACTTGCCCATAGTTAGTGTGCCCGCTAGCTTCAGGAGCCCCAGGTTAGGACAGTATTTCCTTTTCTCCTTGGGAACCCACACCAGGGGCTTGTTTAAACCCTCCAAATATAAAGGGTCACATGACACCCCCTTATCCTGGGAGTGTGGTCACTCCCTCTTGTAGGGCACCGAAGTGGTTAGCTTTCTGTGAAAGACGTTGTTTGCTCACCCAACGGCTACTTTCCTTCCTCTTCTTTACTAACGGAGGCAGCCTCCCATGGGGCCCACCTTCCCAGCTTCCCTTGCAGCTGGGTCACGGACATTGGCTCAAACCTGGCTGGAGGGTCTTGAGGGGATGCTGGCTGGGGGATTTCTGGGGAAGATTTTCCTCTCTGATAAATACACATGAACATATTTCAGGAGAAATCTTCCTTATTGGGACTTCCCTGGCGGTCCAGTGGTTAAGACTTCACCTTCCAGTGTAGGAGGTGCGGGTTTGATCCCTGGTCAGGGAGCTAAGATCCCACATGCCTCTCGGCCAAAAAAACCAAAACATAAGCAGTATTGTAACAAATTCAGTAAAGACTTCAAAAATGGTCCATATCAAAAAAATCTTAAAAAAAACAAAAAAAAAAAAGAAAAGAAATCTTCCTTCTTGTATGTAAGAGGGCAAACCTGCAGATGAAGGCTGAGGAAGCCAGCCTTCAAGAAGATCTCCAGGTAGCTTTGCCTCCTGGTATTCATGCCCTTGTGTAGTCCTCTCCTGCAGTGCATCAGGGCTGGCCTATGTGACCGATTAGAATACAGCAGAATGCAGACTTAGAGGGCTAGATTGTGAAAGGTATTGAAGTTTCTGCCCTGGTCCCTATTGGATTGCTCCCTCTGGAGGAAGCAAGCCACCACACTGTAAGGACACATACCCCACTGTGAGGACACTCAGATCTGCAGAGAGGAGCCAACAGCCAGCGCCGACTTGCCAACCATGTGGGTGAACCATGAGGGTCATTGGAAGTGGACCCTCCAGCTCCAGTCAAGCCTTCAGATGAGCACAGCCCCAGGTGACATCTCACTGCACCCACATGAGAGACTGAGCCAGAACCCCCAGTAAGCTGCTCCTGAATTCCTGACCCACTGAAGCCATGAGGGATAATAAATATTGTTTCTTAAAGCCATACATTTGGGGGGGGGGTTGTTATACAGCAATAGATAAGTACTCAAAGGCCAACACTATAAAGATTTCAGAGAGGAAAGATGGAAAACACTGGCGTCTTCGATGACATCGTGGTGCCACTGAGTTCTCCCATCCAAGTACTAACCAGGCTCGACCCTGCTTAGCTTCCGAGATCAGATGAGATCGGGCACATTCAGGGTGGTATGGCCGTAGACCATGGTGCCACTGAGTTAACCAACCCTGAAACCTCCTACTTTCCGTCCCTTCAAGTGAGAGACGTACACACAAACTGCAAAGCCGAGTGGACCTTCTAGGGCCATCCAATCCCTCCACCACCATGGCTACCAACATTCAGATAGGGTAGTTGAGGCGCAGAGAGTGAAAGCCTCTTGTTTGCCCCTTGTAGTGTTGGACCCCAGGCTTCCTACATGGTCATCCATGACTCTGTGTTGCCCCCCGCTGGCCTCCTGCTCCTGGGACGTGATGTTCTTCTGCTTTATTCCTAAAATGCCTCTGGGGCAAAGCCTCTTCATACAGAACCCCTCTAGAGGTCAAATCCTGGATCCCTGGTAGGAACCCACCTTTGGAACCCGAGGAGTCCAGGGCAGTCGGTCGTATTCTGATGCTGTGCTCCTGGCCAACACCCAGTTTCCTGGATTTGACCAGTCCTGGGGGTTCTGACTCCTTGAGCTGCTCCCTTGCTCTGAAAGCCAAGGCAGGGTGGCGTTCTGGGCTGGCATAGTGAGGGCTGGACCTGGAAAGGGGTGACCATGACCAGTGTATCTGGGGCAGCTGCCCCTGGATGGGGGGCAGCTCTGTCTCAGTGTTCACTAGCCGCAGTGCTCTTGTGTAGTTTGCATGAGCGTGAGTGTGCGTGTGTGCTTGCAGGCTTGGGTTCTCACTCATGTACTCATACTTGAGGGTGTAGCTCTGCCTGTCACTCCTCGGCCCTGAGGGCAGGGCTGAGACCAAAGTCTCATCTGTGTGTGCCGGGGAAAACCCTATTTTATTTAACACTGACATAGCATTTCCTCAACACCAGGCAAAGTTCTAGGCACATTTCAGACTCATTTAAGCCGCAACAACCCTATGAGGTATGTACTATCGTTATCCCCATTTTATAAATTTATTTATTTATTTATTTTTGGCTGCGTTGGGTCTTCGTTGCTGCACGCCGGCTTTCTCTAATTGTGGTGAGAGGGGGCTACTCTTCGTTGCGGTGCACAGGCTTCTCATTGCTGTGGCTTCTCTTGTTGCAGAGCACGGGCTCTAGGGCACACAGGCTCAGTAGTTGTGGCGCACGGGCTTAGTTGCTCCGCGGCATGTGGGATCTTCCCGGACCAGGGCTGAAACCCGTGTCCCCTGCGTTGGCAGGTGGATTCTTAACCACTGCGCCACCAGGGAAGTCCCATCCCCATTTTATAGATGGGATAATAGAGGCACAGAGAGGTTGATTGGCCTAAGATCAAAGAGTCAGTGAGTAGTGAGTCTGGCTCTGGGTTAGGATCTTAGCCATGATGCCAGCCTGCCTGCGTGTGCTCAGGCTGGAAGGCCTGATTTTGAACTTCCCTATGTTTCACAAAGACCATCCACATGGGGTTTGTGGTTGGACTGCATGGCAGAGGCCAAGGACCAATCACTACCATCATCATCAACACCATCATCATCATGACAATAATAATTGTCACCGAATGCTTCCTATGTGCCAGGCTCTATGCTGGGAATGTTACGCGTACTTATCTCAGTTCATCCTCACAGTTAACCCCTCCAGCACATATTCTTCTCTCTGTATCACACATGAGAACATTGAGGCTCAGAGAGACTGGGGACTTGCCCAAGGTACACAACTAGGAAGAAGCAAAATCGGAATTTGAATCCAGGCTCGTCAGATGGCAAAGCTCGTTTCCTTGCCATGTCACCAGACTGGTTTTTTGTTTGTTTGCTTTAACTTAAAAAAAAAATTGAAGTGAAATTCACATAACATAAAATTTTAAACGTTTTAAAGCGTGCAATTCAGTGGCATTTGTTACATTCACTATATTGTGCAACCATCACCTCTATCAAGTCCCCGAAACATTTTCATCACCCCAAAGGAGAGAGACCCTGTACCTATGAAGCATTCCCTCCTCTCAGCCCCTGGCAACTACTAATCTGCTTTCTATTTCTATAGACTTAACTATTTGGGGTATTTCATGTAAATGGAATCATATAATGTGTGACTTTTTGTGTCTGGCTTCTCTCACTTAGTGTGTTTTTGAAGTTTAGCCACGTTGTACATGGGTCAGGACCTCATTCCATTTTATGGCTGATTAATATTCCACTGCAGGTATACACCACATTTTGTTTACTGATTTATCAGTTGATGGACATTTGTTTCCACCTTTTGGCAAGTGTGAATAGCACTGCTATGAACATTCATGTGAAAGTGTTTCTTTGAGCCCCTATTTTCAGTTCTTTTGGGCATATGCTTAGGAGTAGAATTGCTGGGTCATGTGGCATTCTATGATTCACCTTTTTTTTTTTTTTTTTAATTGGAGTATAGTTGCTTTACACTGCCGTGTAGGTTTCTGCTGTACAGCAAAGTGAATCAGCTATACATATAAATATAGCCTCTCTTTTTTGGATTTCCTTCCCATGTAGGTCACCACAGAGCACTGAGTAGAGTTCCCTGGGCTATACAGTAGGGTCTCATTAGTTATCTGTTTTATACATAGTATCAATAGTGTATATGGGTCAATCCCAATCTCCCAGTTCATCCCACCCCTCACCTTTCCCCTTTGGTATCCATATGTTTGTTCTCTATGTCTGTGTCTCTATTTCTGCTTTGCAAATAAGATCATCTATACCATTTTTCTAGATTCCACATATATGTGTTAGCATATGATATTTGTTTTTCTCTTTCTGACTTCACTCTGTATGACAGTCTCTAGATCCATCCATGTCTCTGCAAATGACACAATTTTATTCCTTTTTATGGCTGAGTAATATTCCATTGTATATATATACCACATCTTCTTTATCTATTCCTCTGTTGATGGACATTTAGGTTGATTCCATGTCCTGGATATTGTAAATAGTGCTGCAATGAACATTCGGGTGCATACATCTTTTTGAATTATGGTTTTCTTTGGGTATATGCCCAGGAGTGGGATTGCTGGGTCATACGGTAGTTCTACTTTTAGTTTTTTAAGGAACCTCTATACTGTTCTCCATAGTGGCTGTATTAGTTTACATTCCCACCAAAAGTGTAAGAGGGTACCCTTTTCTCCACACCCTCTCTGGCATTTATTGTTTGTAGATTTTAAAAAATTTTTATTTATTTATTTTATTTCTGGCTGCGTTGGGTCTTCGTTGCTGCGCGCGGGCTTTCTCTAGTTGCAGTGAGCGGGGGCTACTCTTCGTTGTGGTGCACAGGCTTCTCATTGCGGTGGCTTCTCTTGTTGCGGAGCACGGGTTCTAGGCTTGTGGGCTTCACTAGTTGTGGCATACGGGCTCAGTAGTTGTGGCTCACAGGCTTAGTTGCTCCGCGGCATGTGGGATCTTCCCGGACCAGGGCTCAAACCCGTGCCCCTGCACTGGCAGATGGATTCTTAACTACTGTGCCACCAGGGAAGCCCCATTGCCCATTTTTAATTGAGTTGTTTGTCATTTTGTGGTTTATCTTTTTATTTAGAAATAATTTTCAACTTACAGAAAAATTACAATATAGTACAAAGAAACCCAAGCAATCTTTACCCAAATTCATCTATTATTAACATTTTGCCCCATTTGCTTTCTTGCTATATCTTTTTTTTTTTTTTTCCTGAACCACTCGAATGTAAGTTGCTTACAGGATGACCCTTTACCCCTAAATGCTTCAGTGCAAGGATTTCACTTACGTAACCGTAGTACAGTCATCAACTTCAGTAAATTCAACACTGATCTATTTCTTCCTAATCTATCGTCTACATTCCAATTTTACCAATTGATCCAATAATATGCATTTCATCCTCCAGTTTAGGACCCAGTCCAGGATCCCATGTTGCATTTAATTATCATATCTCTTTCATCTCCTTTAATGTGAAACAATCCCTCAGTCTTTCTTAGTCTTTTGTGACCTTGACATTTTGAATAATACAGTTCCTTTAACAAAAATAGTCTTCTATACTCTTACCATCTGATCTAGCAATTGTGCTTCTTGGTATTTACCCAAAGGAGTTAAAAACTTATGGCCACACAAAAACTTGCACGTGGATGTTTTTTATCAGCTTTATTTATAATTGCCAAAACTTGCAAGCATCCAAGATGCCCTTCAGGAGGTGAATGGATAAACCACGGTCCATCCAGACAATGGAATATTATGCAGCACTAAGAAGAAATGAGAACCTGCCAAAGGGGCAGCCGGTGGCACCCTGCTCGCCTGCGTCAGCGCGGGTCCCGGGGCTCCAAGTCCCTGCCCTGGGCTGGTAGGACCTGCTCCCTTCCCTGGCCTCAAGGCGCTCCTCAGAATCTGAAAAGGAAGCAGTTGGGGGCATGGTGTCCGTGAGCTGGGGCGCACACCAGGGACATCTGTTGTCCCCAGGTCCCTCCCCGAGCTTGAGGTCAGAACAGAGATGAGAGTCTAGAGGAGAAAGGAAACTCGCCCTTTGGGCTGATGCCCACGCCGGAAAAGCTCTGGCTGACTCTTCGCGGCACAAGCATCTCCGTCTTCATTTTACAGATGAGCAGACTTGAAGCTTAGAGGAAACCATTCATTTCTTTTCTTTTTTTTTTTTTTTTTTTAAGTTTCAACTTTTTTCTATTCAACCAAAACTCACTGAAATCCCACATCTGACTATTTCAAGACAAAGAAAAATATAAAACCTCAACCAATCCTAAAGAACAGCCCACATTTTGCTGGCAATACACTTTTGAATGACTTTACATGAAAACAAAGTTGTATCGCTTTTGCTCAGAAAGTTGAGACCACAGTAGATAGCAATTCTATTAAGTTGGAAAGTTTGAGAGATTTTTACAGAATGACATTTCCTGACTTCGCTTAACACTAGGAGCAATTCAAATGGTAGAAACGCACATACACACACACTTGTAACTAAAAATTGCAGTTTATATAAAATGACATTTAAAAATTCAATTATAATTGCAGTGTCCTTGAATCACCTTTTTAATCAGTGAAACGTAGTATCCTGTGGTGGACATCCTATCAAATACTTGCAACCTATAGCAATTAATTTCTCAGGTTTCTTTGTATTGAAATTTATAAGATTAGCAAAAGGGTCCAGTTACTGTCACCATTATGAAAAAGATGCATGGAAGAGAATGAAACAAATGCTCTGCTTATCCATGTTAGTATCCCAATGACATTTTAACTCTTAATCCCTAATCTTGTAAATGTAGCCATCAGACTACAGAATACTAACGTGTTAATCAACAAAACTGCTAATTAGGTTTCTTTCAGGGTAAGTAGCAACACATAAAACTTGCTCAAAACAACTCAGGAAGCATATTTAAGAATATACAGGTTAATTATGTTTGTCATAAGTACTTCAGTTTTTCTAAAAGATCTCAGACAATAATCTCTAGATGTAGTGTATTTCTTCAAAGTCATATATATCAAGACTTGACTGAAGAGTTTGGATTTTGTTTAAAAAGCCTTTATTCATTTTTGATCAGGGAAAGGACAATCTCAATGTCAACTTGTCACCTAATCATAAATTTGAATTTACAGGATTCACTGCCCTAAAGACACTGCACCTGACTTTGACAACATAACTTAAAATGAAAATCTCCTTTCTGTTCCCTAAGGTTGCATGTTGAAAGAATCAAACAGTCCCTTGCAATAGCCAGCATTGGTACTTGGCCTAGGTGTAAGGTCAAATAGCAAAACAGGAGCAAAACGCCAAAAGCATTGTAACTTGATAGCCCAGCAAGTACAAACATCATCGGAACAAAGAAAGTTGCAGGCACCAAATAAAACAAGGCAGGTTCATTAGCATAAAAAAATTTACACTTGGTTGAAGGTGAGGTCAACTATTCCACATGTGAACATGTATGCCAATCCTAATGGCTAACGTGGAACCACAGAAACAAAAACAAAAACCTTAAATTCAATAACTACACTGAATGTAAAATTCAAAACTTGAGTTTACCCAGGACATCCTCCAAAATCTAGAGCTAAAGCTGTTTTTTTTTTTTTTTTAATGCACCAGAAGATCTGTTGTAATGACATGACTTGGTCACACTTAGAGTTGCATTTACATAAGATTTAAGGGATACCTTTCCCCACTATTCCTTTTACGTTTGAACATGGATATGCTTAACTCTTCAGCTCATGCACTAACTGCGCTAAAAATGATGAAACTTACTACCATGATTTTTTCTGAGAACTCACACCATGTAACAGTTAACACCCAATACAGCTTCTTAAAAATGCCCCAACAGAAAACATTTTGTTCAGTTTGGTGCTTGCTGTGACATAATACCAACAGAATAGTATACAATTAATTTACTCATCCACTACGTTGAATATTTTAATCTAACTTTTGTTCAAACTTTAGTAACTTCATACCTATTTGTCAAAATCCTTGTGTTAAATGTAACTACATCTGATATTCTTAAACTGTGGCTCCTATAACACAGTTCAAGTGTTTTTTCCCCTGGGTATATTCAGACAGTTTAATCAAGAAAACAAAGTTATGGTATTATGATTAGCCAAAGCTCTTTTCTAGCAGACCACTGAATACAGCAAGTCATAACAAATGCCTTTCCAGAGACAAGAACAAAGCAAAATATTTTCTATTCATAAAAGGAGCTACCAGCATGCTTTGTGCCATTAAAAAGTTACTTTTCAAAATATAACCAGAAGACTTACGGTCTACTAGAAAGCTTCCACTCATCACAACACTATAACTACGCCACAGAAACTTTCATGACAAAGTCTCCAGATACACAGAGAGAAAACAACATTACTTAAAGGTATGTGGAAGCCTCAGTTAACAGGGAAATGAAGCCTTAGAACATAGAATACATCTAACAAAAAGAGAACAGAGTAGACACTGTTCTGACTGGCTATTTGTAAAGGACCAGTTTCTCCCTATGGATCAACACTCCCTACAAAATAAACTGTGCCTTAATTATTGCTTATTTAAAATTACACTTTTACAGAGCTATTTAGTACCTGACGCAGAAAAACAATCACAGAAGGAAGCATTTATTTGAGGTTTAACATGAAATCATACAAATAAAATTTGTATAAACACAAATTCACGTCGAGTCATAACACAGATAGCAAAAGACAAAGTAAAAACAAAAACTAATTGGCAGCTATATACAGTTGGACACAGTTGTGTCTTGTACACTAGAAAGTCTTTTACAAAATAATCATCTTAGATCAACAGAAGACCAATCTTCAATGTCGTCCTGCAAGATGGGTTACTTTAGCAATCTCTTCCTGTTTTCTCCAACGTCCCCTTTTAGTATGGCTGGTAATTATTTTGGTGATCGCCACCCCCTCGAGATGCCTTGCCGTAAGTGCTCTGTTGGCCACTGTAGTCTGTATATCCCTGTCCATATCCATAGTTCCCATAGTTATACCCAGTATAATCATAGCTGCCATAGCCACTATAGTTTTGATCACCACCATAGGCACTATTGTAATTTCCATATCCTTGATCATAATAGTTATTAAATCCTTGGTTCCAGTTTTGGCCCTGACCTCGGCCACGACCCCTAGTACCACCTCGTCCACCAGCTACAGCACCTCTTCCTCCTTTTTGTTGTTGCTGTTGCTGCCTGTATACCTCTTTGGGTTGTGCAACTTTGATTTCACACTTCCCAGAACCAATTTGATGATATCTGCTTTCTAACAATTTCTTTACTGGCTCTTCGTCTGTATATGTAATAAAACAAAATCCTCTTCTTTCATTTGTTTTTGTATCCATGGGAAGTTCAATATTTTCAATCTCTCCAAAGGCTCCAAAATATTCTTTAATTTGTTCTTCTGAAGTATCTGGGCTCAATCCACCCACAAAACCCTTTTTAGGGGGTTCCTTCCCTTTTAAAGCTTTGGCTCTTTTAGGGTCTATCAATTTGCCATCCAGCTTGTGTTCTTTCATTTCCAAAACCTTATCAACACTAGCAGCATCTTTGAAAAGCACAAATCCAAATCCTCTTGATCTTCCAGTGACTGGATCTGTTTTAATTGTGCAGTCTACAACTTCCCCAAATCGAGACAAATATTCAGTCAGATCTTTCTTGCTTGTATCCCAGCTCAAGCCTCCAATAAACATTTTACCGTCATCCTGCTGATTCTTGCTCGCGTTGATCTTGGATCCCTCTGCGAATTCCTCTATGTTGCTGTACTCGTTCATGTCTTCCATAGCGGCTGAGTTGTCGGCCGGGAGGCGCTGGCGCGCAATCCGTGTCGCGGAAGCAGCGGCGGCAGAAGGTTGTATGGAGCTGGATTTAAAATGGCGGCGGAAGAGCCCATTCGTTTCTTTTTTTTTTTTTTTAAATTTATTTATTTAACTTATTTATTTTTGGCTGCATTGGGTTTTCATTGCTGTGCGCGGGCTTGCTCTAGTTGCAGCGAGCAGGGGCTACTCTTTGTTGCAGTGCACGGGCTTCTCATTGCGGTGGCTTCTCTTGTTGCGGAGCATGGGCTGTAGGCACGTGGGCTTCAGTAGTTGTGGCACGTGGGCTCAGTAGTTGTGGCTCGCGGGCTCTAGAGTGCAGGCTCAGTAGCTGTGGCACACGGGCTTAGTTGCTCCGCGGCATGTGGGATCTTCCCAGACTAGGGCTCGAACCCGTGTCCCCTGCATTGGCAGGCGGATTCTTAACCACTGCGCCACCAAGGAAGCCTCCCATTCATTTCTTAATCCAGCAGTTAATTAAAGCACCTACTTTGTGCCAGGCTCTGGGTTAGGCTCTGGAGAGACAACCACGAACAAGACACACGCTCACGAAGGAAGACACAAAACATAAGGGAGTGGTGCCCAGCTGAACTTGAGCCCGCAGAGGTCCGCACAGGGGTGCCCAGGAGCCCTGGGACCACGCCAGCTCTGCCACACATGTATCAATACAGAGTGGCGGGCTGCCTCCCTGGACCTCTGTTTCTCCATGAGGAAATAGAGAACATCTGCTCCCTTCCCCTAACTTTCTGGAAAGAAGGCCAGGGAGGAAGAGCCCTCTCTCCCCCAAGGTCTTGGTTCTTTTGGGCAGGTCCACTTGCCAGAAGACCAAGGGGGCTTATTTCTGCCGAAGCAGGGACAGGCCTCAGGGCATGGAGCCCTAGTGACCTCACTGCCGGAGCAGGTGCAGGGGGAGGAGGGGGATGGGATAGTTTCTAACTCAGGGCACAACCTTTAGACACAGGGCGTCCTCCTCTCTCAAACACTGAGTGGCTGGAGAGCCAGGGGCTAGAGCTCTCTCCCTACATGGTCTTTATGAAGCAGTGCTGGAGAGCTGGGGCTGGACTAAGAGCTGCTGGCAGATAGATCTGGGCTCCCGTTCTGATTCCAGTGGGTACTAGCCGTGGCTGTGGGCAGTTCACTTAAGCCCCTCTGAGTCTCAGTTTCATCCCAGAAATGGAGGAAATGACAGTATTTACCGTATAGAGGTGTTGGGAGATCAAATGAGGTAATGCATTTAAAATGCTGTACAGTGGTTAAGAATCCGCCTGCCAATGCAGGGGACACGGTTCGAGCCCTGGTCCGGGAAGATCCCACATGCCACGGAGCAACTAAGCCCGTGCACCACAACTACTGAGCCCGCGCGCCGCAACTACTGAAGCCCCTGCACCTAGAGCCCGTGCTCTGCAACAAGAGAAGCCACCGCAATGAGAAGCCTGCACACCGCAACGAAGAGTAGCCCCCGCCCGTCGCAGCAAGAGAAAGCCGCGCGCAGCAATGAAGACCCAGTGCAGCCAGAAATAAATAAATTAAATAAATAAATTTTTAAAAAAAGAAGAAGAAGAAGAAGAAATGAGCTCTCAAGCCGTGAAACAACATGGAGGAAACTTCAATGCAAATGACTAAGAGAAAGAAGCCAATCTGAAAGGGCTACATACTGTAAGACTCCAACTATATGACATTCTGGAAAAGGCAAAACTATGGAGACAGTAAAAATATCAGTGGTTGTCAGAGGATGAGGGGAGGGAGAGATGAATAGGCAGAGCACAGAGGATTTGAGGGCAATAAAACTGTTCTGTAAGACACTATAATGGTGAGTACATGTGGTACGTTTGTCCAAACCCATAGAAGGTACAACACCAAGAATGAACCCTAATGTGAACTATGGACTCTGAGTGATAATGATGGGTCAGCTTCATCAGTTGAAACAAATGTCCCACTCGGGGGGGTGGGGTGCTGATAATAGGGGAGGCTATGCATGTGTAAGGCAGAGGGGTAAATGGGAAATCCTAACCTTTTGCTCAGTTTTGCTGTGAACCTAAAACTGCTCTAAAAAATAAAGTCTACTAAAAAAATAGTGTCCCTGGGGCTTCCCTGGTGGCGCAGTGGTTAAGAATCCGCCTGCCAATGCAGGGGACACGGGTTCGAACCCTGGTCCGGGAAGATCCCACATGCCGCGGAGCAACTAAGCCCGTGTGCCACAACTACTGAGCCTGCGCTCCAGAGCCTGCGAGCCACAACTACTAAGCCCGCGTGCCACAACTACTGAAGCCCGTGAGCCTAGAGCCCATGCTCTGCAACAAGAGAAGCCACTGCAATGAGAAGCCCGCGCACTGCAATGAAGAGTAGCCCCCGCTCACCACTAGAGAAAGCCCGCGCACAGCAACGAAGACCCAATGCAGCCAAAAATAAATAAAAAAAATAAATTTATAAAAAAAAAAAAAAAAAAATAGTGTCCCTCATTTGAATTTGTCTGATGTTTCCATGTGATTAGATTGGGGTCATGCATTCCTGGTGGGAATCCTGCCCCTCGTTGGTGATGCTATTTTAATCCTTTGGTCAAGATGTCGCCTGATTCTCCTCCTGTATCGTTACCCTTCCCCCCACCTGCTACTAATAAACAACCTGTAAAGAGCCACTTCAAGAGCATGCCAATATCTTGCCCCTCATCAGAAATCTCCCCCTAAACTTCACATCCAATGTTGAGTTTTGCCCACAGGCTGCCTTCCTGTCGGCTGCCCCTCACTGTCTTTGTTTCTCCGGATAGGACCTTACGCAGGAGCAGGGTAGCCTCTGCTTCCGGTCCAGTCCAGTGTCGCTCTCCTGGCCGACACCCAGCCCTCCTGATCTGACCCGGGTTCGAGTCCCTCATTCACAGCCCATCTCATGTGCGGCAGCCAGACCTTCCCACAGCGAGTGGGACTCTCTCTGGGAGACTCATCTCACTTCCTGTCCTGCAAAGCTTCTCTTTCTCACGGCAGCTACCATAGCCCCAGGCTAGGTCAAAAGGACCAGCTACCCTGGGTGGTGAGGCCAGGAGCTCTCTTCCCCCCAGCAGGCCTCAGGGGCTGCGGATGGTGAAATCTCACCTTCGAGGCTGCACTGGGCCCAGTAGAGACCTGCAGTAAGATACTGAGCCGTTAGGGCAGCTGCTTTGAGGTTGGGAGGCTGGGAGCCCACAGGAAGTGACTTGATGCAGAGCTGATGAGTCTTTACCCCGGCACCCATCCCGGGACGAGAGCTGCAGGCTGGCGAGGCTGGGGGCATGTCCGCAGAGTGCGGGGAACCTGGGCCCGAGGGGCTTCAGGGCTGGTCCCCGGGGCCAGGCGGGCACTCAGAGGCCATGGGCTCAGGTCCGTGCCCCTCTCCATCCACGCCCACCCCCTGGAGGCTGCCCCGCTGGAGAGCGTACGTGGCCGCTGCCGTGCTCTGCTACATCAACCTCCTGAACTACATGAACTGGTTCATCATTGCAGGTGAGGAAGGGGACAGGCGTCCTGGGCGGCACTTGCCCATCTACCCGCTGTCTGCCCTGCCACCAGCCGGTGCTGTGTGTCCACAGTGGCCTTCTGTCCAGCAGACTTTCTTCTTGTGCAGCACATCCTTGCTATTCTTACCCCCGGGGGTGGTTTCAGCCAGGCCTGAAATGGGGGAGGGCCAAATGAGTTCCCAATCCAGCCCCAGACTGTATGTGCACCCAGGTGTGGGTGCACAATGGTGGTGGGTGGGTGAGGACAGCAGGGAGGAATGGGCCTCTGGCAAAGGTCTGGCGGTTCTGGGGGGAATGTCGGGGTGAGGTCGTGGAGGACAGGGTAGCCTGGCCCTGCTCCCAAGCAAGAACTAGCTGGCTGGTTGTTTCTGGGGCAGCAGGCTGCGTGCAAACTTTGCGCATTCTGCCTTCCTTCCTGTAGGCCCCAGGGCTCAACCTACTGTGTCATCATGTCACTCACTCATGGACTTACTCATTCGTCCATTCATTCATTCAAGATTCAGCCTTCTTTTCTCTCTTGATCACGGTTTCATTCAAGATCGACTGAGCACTATGGGCCTTGGGGACCCTCTGGTGGGCCTTGGGGACCCAGGGGAGGGGAAGTCAACCTTGTAGCTCCTGAACTCAGGAATGAGCCTCATGGGGCAGAGGGACAGAGGGGCCTGGGGAGCTCCGAGGAGGTGCTTGCAGCAGGCGGGGCCCTCCTCCGAGGCCAGGCTATGGATTCATCAGTTACCAACTCGCAGCTGTGGAATGAATGGGACTAGGGTTGCAGAGAGCACCAGACCCAGTGGGTGCGTCTGTCTTCGAGGAGCTCAGAGGGATACAGGACACATGTAGAAGTGGCTCTAATCCAGGACAGACCCGGGAGAGCATCATTTGGGCGGCCCCAGGACGAAAAACTGAGGGTTCCGACAGAAGTCACAGAGGAGGGGCATGTGGTTTGGGTCTTGAAGGCTGAAAAAATCGGTAAAGCAGGGAATGGGGTCAGGCAAGGGCGTTCAGAGAGAGGGGTCAGCGTGAGCCAAAGCACATTGGGCCAAAGTGCATGCTCTGATCAGGAGAGGAGCTGGGGGAGGCAGCAACTTATTCTAAAAGGGTGTTTGGGGCTGGATCATAGGTTTCTTGGGGGCCAGGCTGGGAGCTTGCACTTTCTGCTGAGGCCGTGGGGAGCAAGTGGGGAGACTGTAATCAGAGTTGAGGTGGAGGCAAGAGGAGACGGGGAGGTCAGTCGGAGGCTACCACTATGGATTAGACTGGAGCTGAGGAGGCCTGAGTTGGATTGGGGGTGGAGGGCATGAAGGGGAGGGGAGGGGGCAACCAGGCATATGGAGCTCTTTCAGCCCCGCAGGCTGGGATCCCTGCTTTGCTGGGAGGCCGCTGGCTGGGCTGTCAGTCCCTGCGTCCTCCCGGCCTGAGGCAGGCACTTTTCCCTGATGGGAATTCCTCCGGCTGTGTGAGTAGCAAGGCTGTGGTTATCGGGCTGAGGGAGGCCAGGGGAAGTGAAACCCCACAGAGTGCCTGGGGACGGTTGGAGCAGGTGATTATCAGCCACAAGAATTCTCTGGTGTGAAGCAGGTCTTTGGGAGGCCAGAGGGACAGAGGAAAGATAAAAACAAGGCTGGGACTTCCCTGGTGGCACAGTGGTTAAGAATCCGCCTGCCAATGCAGGGGACACGGGTTTGAGCCCTGGTCCGGGAAGATCCCACATGCCGTGGAGCAACTAAGCCTGTGCGCCACAACTACCGAGGCTGCGCTCTAGAGCCCACGAGCCACCACTACTGAGCCCGAGTGCCAGAACTACTGAAGCCCACGCGCCTAGAGCCCATGCTCCGCAACAAGAGAAGCCACTGCAATGAGAAGCCTGCACACCGCAACGAAGAGTAGCCCCAGCTCGTCGCGACAAGAGAAAGCCACGCACAGCAATGAAGACCCAACGCAGCCAAGAAAAACAAACAAAAAACAAAAAACAAGGCTGGGCCCGCACTGGGCCCCCGCCTGCCTCCAGAGCAGCGCAGGACTGGGAGGAGCCCAGGAGCAGCCAGAACAAGGGGCTGAGTCCCATTCCCCCAAATGAGTGCGAATCGAGAGAATTTTTACTTAGCCATTTACTTTGTTTATCTGTGTTGTCTCTTGCCAATGAATATGTCTAATTCGTGTAAGTAAAAGTATTAAAAGGGAAGGAAAGACATACAAGTTGGTATCTGGACGCTGTGGCAATTGGGTACAAAGTGAATATCAGAACAAAGCCCTCTCGCTTTGCTTCTCTGTTTCTTCCATCTTTTTCACCTGCTGGCTGGTCTTAGAGATGTGGATGTGGGGCTTTCTTCTCCATCGTGGGGGTGTTTCTACAGGGCCTCATTTGTGACTCTGGATGGGAGGGTAGACCCAGCTCCCCTAATTCCAGCTGTACAGCCATAGGTGGCTGGAGCCTCTGTTTCTCCATCTGTATAATGGGGACAGTGATACTGAGGGCACTCAGCCATCTCATAATTCAATCAAACTGATGACAGGGCCAGAGCCTCACTGCTCAGATGAGCAGGTGCCTCGGACCGTGACTAACTCTGAAGTACCACCAAGGGGCTGAGGGGATTTCGGCCTAGCAATCTCTTGGAGGGGCTTCAGAGCAAGAGCCTGCCACCCTCAGGGGCCAAGGTCGGATCTAAGTGGGACCCTCTGAAGCTCTCACGGGCGCTCCATGTTTGTGTGTTCATGCCTCTGGAAGAACATGCTTATGTGTGCATGTGTGCAGGCCAGGGCACATATGCCTTTGCATGTACGTGCTCATGCATGTATATGTATGTCTGTGACTGTCTGGAGTTTGTATACAAGCAGGGCTGCACGATCCCAGGGGCTTTCATTTACACTGTAGTCTAAGTGAATGGCTGCCGTCACTATGACTATGATGTGAACGGCAGCCCTGCATGTGTGCAAATGCACGCACGCCTGTGCGTGTGTCTTTATGTGTACATCTCAGTGTACATATGTCCGGGTGTACGAGACTGGGCTTACACGCCTGTGAGTGCAGGCTCCTGTACGTGTATGTGTCTCGGTGCCTCTGGGAGTATACGTCTCTGGGTGTGCCTGTTTGTATGTAGCTGTGTGGGTCTGCATGTCTGTGTGCCTGCATGGCTAAGTGTCACGCTTGTGCATGAATGTGTGTGTATATCTGTGCCTTTGGGATGTGCTGGCTCCTGTATCTGTGTGTGTGTGTGTGTGTGTTTGTGTGCATGTGTGGGAGAGAGGGGAAGAGAACAGTGGGCCCGGGTGCCACACCGGTGCTGTGCTGGTCAGCTGCAGGCCTGTCCCAAATGCAGGGGCAGCTGCCTTTAGAGGCCTGGCAGGCAACTTCCCATTTCCTGAGCACTGTCCGTCTGTCCGTCTGCCCACAGGAGTGCTGTTGGACGTACAGAAGTTTTTTCAGATCAGTGACAGCGATGCTGGTTTGCTTCAGACAGGTAAGGAGGGAATCCCCAGCCCGGGGCCCTGGGCTCATGCTGGGTGGGGGTCTTTCAGCAGGTCCTGTTCTGTGTCCATCTCCAGCTGCTGGGAAATGGGCGCCAGGCTGAGCCTCACTGAGTCCCTTGGCACAGAGGATGGGTGGTATTTGGGTGGGAGGGACAGTCTGGGTCGGAGAAGGAGCCAGCACAGGCTGAGATCTGGTGCCTGAACAGCCTCTTAGGGTTTGAGGGTAGGAGCTGTGGAAGAAGCAGCGGGAGCCGGGCCTGGAAAAGGCTCCCGAGTGGAGTTGGTCACTCATCCTTCACGTCTGTTAAGCTCAGCTTTGTAGCCGGGGTTGAGAATTTCTGACGTGTGCTTTCCTCTCACGGACCTGATCACTAGGACACAGACAGACAGACAGTGGACTTCCCTGGCAGTCCAGTGGTTAAGACTCTGGGCTTCCACTGCAGGGGGCATGGGTTCGATCCCTGGTTGGGGAACTAAGATCCCACATGCCTCGAGGTGCAGCCAAAAAAAACAAAAACAAAAAGGTAGACAGAGACACGTACCCCGCGCATGGGCTCAGGTGGGGTCTGGGCCCACTGGGGCCTACATTCCAGCAGTGGGGAGCAGCCACACCTCCCATTCCAAGGTTGGGGCGGTTGGGGTCACGAGCCATTAACTTTTCCCCAATGTCTGGATGGCGACACACACATGCACACGCACATGTACCCACATGTGTGCACACGCTGTCACAACACAGGATACACGTGTGTGTTCTTTACAGTTTTGAGAGAATTCATGTACAGATCCTCAAGCCCGTATATTTCTTTCCTAAAATAGATCTGCCTGAGAACAAGCATCTGGCTCTTTTTTTCCCACCTCCCCTTTAATACTCACCTGTCCACCATTTTAAAAAAATATTTATTTATTTATTTATTTGGCTGTGCCAGGTCTTAGTTGTGGCATGTGGGATCTAGTTCCCTGACCAGGGATCGAACCCCGGGCTCCCTGCATTGGGAGCGTGGAGTCTTAACCACTGGACCACCAAGGAAGTCCCTGTCCACCATTTTTGGCAGGAAAGTACACCTCTCCCCATTCTGAGTTTTACTAGGTGTAAAAACCTCCAGGGTACTAGACAGAGGGACCCCTCGTGGCTGTTTGGCTTCTGTTGACGAGGCCCTGGGAGCAGGGCAGAGAGAGCGTTGGTAGAAACCAATTGGGGATGTTTCCTCCAGGCTACAAACCCAGGGATGGCAAGGCGCCAAGCCTTATCTAGCTGTCCTGCTCGTGTGTGACAGTCTACTGTTTATCTACGATTGAGAATTCAGAAGTGAGATGGTTGTCTCAGGGATGGGTATCAACACATTTATTTCAGTTAAAAAAATGAAGCCAACATTTTAATATCTTTCTTACAGACAACCAGTCTGATTTGTCCTACTGATTTGGCAAATGAGGACTGGCTTTGCCCATAAGCCTTTATGGTAGACATTTCCCATAAACTGAATGAGCTTGATCTGCAGCCCTAAGGATTTGGATGAAAATATAGTTTAAAAAATACAATCATGCTGGAAATCACATCCTTCTCAACTATTTAAACTTACGATAAAAATGCCTCAGATGTCAGCTGAAAACATGCAAAAGGGTACACAGTTCTGTAAACCGAGGCACCGAGCAAAAGAGGTAGATCACTGGTTAGACCACTGTATTTTCCAATTGCTCCTGTCTCGGGGCTGAGGCAGGCAGCTGGTGCTCATCTTCCAGTCATATTGCAGCCAAAGGGAGACTATCTTGGTTCAATACCCACAACCTTCTAGATTAAACAGATAATGGAATCTGAGTCAATATTTCCCTTCCCTGGTTCTTACCATGGTGAACAGGATTATTAGTACAAGGCCCCTGATAAGTGAGTTGCGGGGAGGGAGAAATTTGTGTGTATGAGAGAGAGCGGGAGGAAGCCTGTGAACACGGGGACGTGCTTGTGAGTGTGTAGTGGGGAATGTGCGTGTGCGTGTGAGTGTGTGTGTTTGAGATTGGATGAAGGGAAGGGGTTTCTCTGCAGAAGCAGCCCAAAGAGGTGTGTGGAAAGGGCAGTGGGCTTGGAGGCCTGATGACCAGGCTTGTCCCCAGTGACCTCAGGTGAGTCTTTTCACCTTTCTGGGTCACCATGCAATGGCCCTAAGACCCACCCTGCTGTCTGTCCGCAGGGTTGTAGACTGGAGGAAACCGATGACTCAGAGGGCATGGTGTAGCTCTAAGAGTGGGGTGGAAGGTGGGGGGAAGCAGTGGTCAGACACCCCTTGCCCCACCGCTATGGGACAGAGAAGCTGCTGGAGTTAGTTAACTGATTTACAATATTTAAAACGAACACTGATGTGGCCCTTACCATGTGCCAGGTGCTATTCTAAGGGCTTAATAACATTAACTCATTTAATCTCACAACAATCCCACGAGGCAGGGATTATTATTATGCCCATTTTATGGATGACGAACCTGAGGCACAGAGAGGCTATGGGGCTTGCTGAAGGTCACACAGCTGGTAAGTGACAGAGCTGGGATTCAGATCCAGGTAGCTGCTTATAGAGTCCTTCTCTGAACCCTGTGCTCCTTAATTACTCCCACCTTGTCACAGAAGTGATTTGAATCTGGAGAGCGAAGGCATGCCTGCCTTCCACTTAGGGGCAGGCTTCTCCATCCCAGGAGATCTGCAGGTTTAAGGTGTTTATATCCTGTAAAGGATCCCTACCCCAAATCTTATAAAAGTATGAGATTTGGGGAAATATTTTATAAGCTTTAGGTAAAGAAGATGTGCATTAACAAGACACAAAATGACTCCCCCCAGAGGAAGATTGATAAATTTAACTACATCAAAGCTAAATTCTTCTGTATGATGGTGATTGAAACTATAAGTGCAATTAGCAATAATAATAGATCACATTTGTTGGGCATTTACATGAAGCCTGTCACTGCCTTTTATATGCTTTATTTTATTTAATCTTCCCCATAACCTTATGCGGGAAGCACTATTACTATCGTACTCTGTAGTTGATAAAAGGGAAACAGGAGAGTTAAGGATTTTGTCCAAAGTCACACAACTAGGAAGTGGTGGGGTCAGGATGTGAGCTCAGGTATTCAGTCGCAGAATTTGTATTTTAAGTCCTTAAAACAAATATAAAGGACTGGGAGAAAATTATCAACAAAGAGCCCGATAGAAAAATAGGCAGAGGATGTGAACACAGAGACTGCTACTCAGCCTCACTTGGAAAAAGAACAATGCAGATTAAAACGTCAGCGAGACGCCGTTTGTGTTTCAACCATTAAATGAACAAAAATAAATCGATTGATCCTAGCAAGTGTCAGCAAGCAATATACATGCTTCTATTCAAGTGTAAATTGATACAGCCTTTTTGGAGGCCTATTTTGGCAGTAGTTATTATATATTTAAATGCCGTTCACACCAAAGACCTTTCTCAGCGGAGGATTAGGTCAAAGCATATTAAACTGCCGTTTTTGTAGGTCAAAAGTGGCTTAATTTCCGCAATTGCCTATGGCTCAACCCAATACTAGAGCGGGTCAGGGCAAAGTGGGAGGGGCTGGAACCTGAGCTGGGACGAATCTGGACATTCATTGGGCTCAGGAAATGTCAATCATCTGTGCTCCTGAATGAAGACGCAGACGCTGGGCGGGGCCCCCCAAAGCCTAAGGCCCTTGGGTGGTGGGACCGGGTGGAGGAGGGTCAGACCTTGCCCAGGCCACCTGGCGGCTCTCGGAGGCAGCGGAGGAGGGTGGAGGGGATTTTATTTGAGGAACAGAAGCAGTGAAGGTAGCTATCCACGTGGTATAGTCAAGCAAAAACGTGGCAGTTTCTTTGTCTTCGCAGAATAGCAAACGCATTCACTAATCCAGTCACCAATTCATAAGCGTTTAGTACTTTAAAAAACGGTATAAATACAACTGCAGCGTCAGGGGAATGTTTTACCTACTTAGGAAGACCAAATCTTTTCCAGCCTCCAGGGGCCGCTGGTTTATAATCACTGTACTCATTCTAAACCGCGCTCATCTGCTCGGAGCAGGCACCTGGCCCGCACCCCGCCCCCTCTTGCCTTCCACGCCCTGCCTCCAGCAGGGGCTTGAGAGCAAAATCCCTGAGAGTTCTCCGAGAGACAGGGTCCTGGCAGCTCCACGCCGGGCTCTGTGTTCACTTCTTTCTCACGTTTACACGGCCTGGGAGGGGGATATTGACTTCTCCACTGTTGGGCTGGTGCTCAGAGAGGTGGAGTTAGTAACCCAAGGCTGCACAGTGAGCAAGCAGCAGAACTTGAGATTTGAGTCAGGGCCCTGCCCCCACCCTTGCCTCCCAGTCCCCCTGACTCTGGGCAGTGGTGGGGATTGGGGGATTCACTTTATCTTTTCCTCCTCCCGGCCTCCACCCACTGCCAAGCTTGTGGTGTCTGGGCCGGTCCCGTTTTCTGGGCCTGCTGGACCCATCGGCCCCCCGCACCCCCCCCCACCTCCGCTTTTGTTGAGCCGGGGATGCATGCTGCCCCCTGCGTGTCTCCTTCAGTCTTCGTCGGCTGCCTGCTGCTGTCTGCACCCGTGTTTGGCTACCTGGGCGACCGACACAGCCGCAAGGCGACGCTGAGCTTAGGTATCCTGCTCTGGTCAGGAGCAGGCCTCTCCAGCTCCTTCATCTCCCCCCGGGTAGGTGCCCTCACCCCTTCCCAGGTCCCCGGGGGGCCCTCCCCCACCTTCTACCTCCCTGATCCAGCCCCAGCAGAGCTGCTTCGGCTCCATTGCAGGCTCCAGGCTGGCTGGGGGATTGTCTTCTAAGGGCTGAGAGAGGGGCCTTCTGAACAGGCTGTTGGACTTGCTTAACAGGGGCCTTCCTCTCTGGCATCTCCCGCTGCTGCCCATGGCTTCACTTCCGCCCGACTGTGCTGGGGCGGGGGGTGAGGGTAACTGCTACTGTCTGCGGGACCTGGCCTGGTTAGCACAGATGCTGCCCAGGCAGAGGGCTACTCGGGGCAGGGGGTTGGGGGTGGCTGTGGCCGCCAGCAGGGGGCACCCGTGTGGTTTGGGGAACCTGGACTGGGAGGATAGTGAGGTGTCTGGAGCCCTGATCTCCTCCTCCTGCCCTGGGGCACGTGTGACCAGATGCCCTCGGTCCCTCTGACAGATCCTCAGGTCCCCTTGCCTCGAGGGTGATTTCTGGAACTCACTGCAGTCTTGTTCCTGTTTGCCCAGTACTCCTGGCTCTTCTTCCTATCCCGGGGGGTGGTGGGCACTGGCACTGCCAGCTACTCCACCATTGCGCCCACCGTCCTGGGAGACCTCTTCGTGAGGGACCAGCGAACCCGAGTGCTGGCCATCTTCTACATCTTTATCCCTGTTGGAAGGTTGGTATTACCCTGGATCCACTTCCCTGGGAGGTAAACTGAGGCCCAAAGGAGTCAGAGCAGCAGCCGGGCTGGGTGGAGGAGACCTCAGAGCAGAAGGGCCCGGAATCCCAACTCTACCCCTTCCTCACTGTGTCACTTTACCTCTCTGAACCTCAGTTTCCTCATCTGTAAATGGGGCCAATAACACGAACTGATAGGCTGTGGTGGGAGTTAGAGATACGTAATGAGGATGCTCTCTACATGCTAGTACACTCCAGGAAGGGGTGAGAAAGAGCAGCGCAGCAGTGTGGGCTGCACAGGGAGGGGCCGGCTCTGGGAGGTGAGGCAGAGAAATGTCTTAGGGTTGAGCCATGCACTCCATAGTGGGGTAGGACAGTGTGGGTTTTGCAGTCAGGCCCCTGAGCTCTGACTCAGGTTTCCTGAAACCACCTGACTTGGGCAGGGCTGAGACTTGGGGAGGTGGGGTGGGTGGTCCTCAGAGAGACAGTGGATATTTGGGATGGGCCTGGAGCCAGAGGTCGCCTGTGACTTGACCAAGGGCAGTGGACATCTGGGCCTCACGTGGCTCACTTTTCCCAGTGAAAAAGGCAATGAGCTGCAGAGAGCCGGCTCCCTGGGGTCGGGGCACCTCGGCTTAGGCTGGCCTTGGGGCCTCAGGGCTGCCTCCCTTCCCTCACTGCCCATTTCCCCTGCCCCCTGTCGCAGTGGTCTGGGCTACGTGCTGGGGTCGGCTGTGACGGAGCTGACCGGGAACTGGCGTTGGGCCCTCCGAGTGAGTCCAGCTTCCTTTTCTTCCCTCCGCTTTCCCCCTGGGCCGGCAGGGACTTTCCAGCCTCCAGTGGCCTTAGCCCCTTGGCACAGTATCTGGCGCCATGGGGGGTGTTCAGACATCAGCAGCTCAGACGTTTGGGGCGTCCTATGGACCACGGCCTCTGGAAGTCGTGCCCCTGGTTCAAATCCCAGCTGCTCAGTTTGCTAGCTTGCTAGCTGTGTGATCTCAAGCAAGTCACCTCCCTCTTCGGGGCCTCACTTTGCCTATCTGTAGAGTGGGGGAGTAAAGTCTACCTTATGGAATCTTGAGGATTAATGAGACAAGGGATAGGAAGACACTAGGGCAGGGCTGGTGTGGCAGATGGAGGTGTGGGCCTGGAAAAGGGACAGCTATTGGGGCAGCAAGTACTCAACAGTCAGGGTCAGTGTAGTCAAGCCTCCAGGTCTCAACCGTGTCAGGCTCACAGGTCCCAATAGAGTAGTGTCTGTATAGGACAGACAGGTATTAAGTCAAATCCCAAGGGGACCCCGCTCCCCAGAGAGGCTGTTCTCTCAGGGGTGAGGGGGTGAGAAGCAGTGGTTTGTCAAGCTCTGTGTATAACCAGCTCCCAGGAAGTGAGTCCCTCCCCAGCCTGGACCACAGAGTTCAGTCACTGCCAGGACCTCCTGGGTCGCAGGAGTGTGTGACCCTGAGCTTCCTGGGCCTCCTGTCCCCAGATCATGCCCTGCCTGGAAGCCGTGGCCTTGACCCTGCTTATCGTCCTGGTTCCAGACCCGCCCCGGGGAGCTGCTGAGAAGCAGGGGGTGGTGACCGTTGGGGGCCCAAGGAGCACCTGGTGTGAGGACGTCAAATACCTGGGGAGAAAGTGAGTGTCCCTGCTCCTCCCTGCATGTCACTGAAAACCCCTCTGTCTGCCCCAGCATCACTGACTTTCTTCCCTCCACCTCCAGAGAACCCTCCCTGACTGTCCCAGTGTTCACAACCCTCTTCCTTCTCTGAGCTCCCACTCACCAGCTGAGGTGCCCGTCCCCCACTCGGAGACTCCCTCCACCTAGCCATGTGATGGAATATGGGCTGGGAGAGAGGAAGGAAGACACTGTGAGCTCCGGCCTTGGCTCTGCCCTGCCTTATCCCAGAGTGACCTGAGACTTGGAGCCTCACTTCCCTCATTTATTCAGTGGACATAGTTCTCCAGCTTTGCCGGCTTCTCAGGGTTACTGGGAAGATGCCCGAGTGAATCACTCACCTCTCTGAGCCTCATGGGAGAGCATCCCTCCTCTGTTCCAGGCATGGTCGGGGAGGCAGACAGGAGTCCCCCACATGGCCAGGTCTCATGATTTACCAAAATACGGAGCACGGGCAGGACCCCACTCTCTTTGTTACAGAGCCACGAGCCGAGTGGAGGGCACTCAGAGAAGGGTGGGGCAGCACAGGCAGCTTGCTGGAGACTGTGATGTTGGATTTGGGTCTGTCAGGCTGGGGAGACTTGGTCAGGCAGAGAGGAGGGAGGAAGGAACAGCAGGAGCGAAGGTGTGGAGGTGGGAGGGGCAGGCTGCTTAGGGAGTGTCGGGGAGGATCTGGAGCCACCTGAGTGCCAGGGTGACCTGAGTGCCCGGGGGGAGGGGGGAGTGGAGCGGATAGGAGCAGATAGGCCCCTGCAGCCCCAGCCCTCTCCTGGGTCGAGCCAGATCATTTTCTCTTACAGCTGGAGTTTTGTGTGGTCGACCCTTGGAGTGACAGCCATGGCCTTTGTGACTGGAGCTCTGGGCTTCTGGGCCCCCAAGTTTCTGTTCGAGGCCCGTGTGGTGCACGGGCTGCAGCTTCCCTGCTTTCGGGAGCCGTGCAACAGCCAGGACAGGTGAGGAGGGGCGTCTGGGTGCCCGGGTCAGGGGGGCTCTTGATGGGGAAGTTCTCAGGAGGTTCTGAGCCCCCAGATTCAGCCTCTGTGGGCTCATGGAGCTCTGGGCAGACACCAGGACTTGGGGGCCCGCTGGCAGGTGGCAGGCCTGGTTTTAGCTTGGGCAGAGCTCCTGCTGCTCTGAGCGGCCACAGGCAGCTCCCTTGTCCTCTCTGGGCCCCAGTCCCTGTCTTCCTGCTCTTGGGCTGCTATGGGGGGTCCAGAAAGCACTTGCGGGTGGGTGAGGCTTCTGTGGGGCCTGTCCTTCGGAGGGACCCATAGTGTGAGGTCGTCCCGTTTTACAGATGGCAAACTGAGGCACTGGGATGCTTCATTACCTCTCTGGCTTAGGAATTTCACACATGCATTTGTATGTTCTCTGCCTCATTTGAGGTGCTGACAGTCCTGGGAAAGCTGCTCTTCTCACCCTGCTGTTCTCCTGTCCCCCCAGCTGACCCTGTTCTCCAGGGGCTCCGTGACCTCCTGATGGAGCAGGCATGTCTAATCCTCTCTTATTTGCTTCCTCCTTCTCCCTGCTGATGCTTTCCAGTCTCCTTGCAGACCCCTCCTCCTCCCTGATCCTGCCCCGATGGGTTTCTCAGAGTTCCTCAGGGCTCCGTGTTCTCCCCTGAGGCCTCAGTGACACTAGTTCTCTGCTGGCAGCATTGACATCTACCCCCCTTGTCCCCAGCCTCCTCTCTTGCCTCTACCTCCCTCCCTGATGCCCAGAGAGAGCTTCGTGTAATTTCCAGAATGTCCCCTGCTCCGTCACTTGTCTGTGCCTTTGCCCAAGCTGTGCCCTTTGCCCATAGCTACCTTCCCTTTTCTCATCATTACTTCTTATAAGCTTTAACTTTAGTTCAGGCCCTATGCTAAGCCCTTTACATGAAAAACTCTCTGGGGTTTTATAATAATAAACCCTATAATTCGTGTATTACAAATGAGGAGGTGGAAGATCAGAGAGGTTAAACAAATTGTCCAAGGTCACACAACTCCATTAGCAGAGCCAGGATTCAAACCCATCTGAGTCCAAAGCTTCTGCTCTTAAGCTGCATGTACTGTTGCCTCTGGAGACTGCTTGGTACTGTTAACTGACTTGAACATCTCCCCACCAGCTGGCATACAGTGGGTGCTCAGGGAACATCCAGTAAGTGAATGAATGAATGAATGCATCAAAGGATATTGTGATTTTTTTTCTTTTTTTGGCCACACCAAGCAGCATGCAGGATCTTAGTTCCCTGACCAGGCGTTGAACCCATGCCCCCTGCAGTGGAAGCGTGGACTCCTAACCACTGGACCGCCAGGGAAGTCCCAGGATATTGTGATGTTTATCCTGGCTCTACAGCTAGATTCTTGGATCTCCCCAGAGGCGAAGACTGAGTCCTAGAAGTCCCACTGCAGCTTGAAAAAGTGGGGAAAAACCAGGACTCCATCCCACTCCAGGCATTAACTGGCTGTGTATTCCTGGGCCAGTGATTTCCCCATTCTCTGCTTCAGCCTCTTCCTCTAACTCAGCTTATTCCCAGAACCTGGGTGAGAAACTGACATGGGAGTTTGTGTTAGGGTCCTAGGGCTGATGGAACGAATGATCACACACTTGGTAGCTTCAAACAGCAGAAATTGTTCCCATAGTTCTGGAGGCCAGAAGTCCATAATGGTTTCACTGGGCCAAAACCAAGTTCAACAGGGCCACACTCTCGCTGGAGGCTCTCGGGGAGGATCCTTCCTTGCCTCTTCCAGCTTCTGGTGGCTGCTGGCGGTCCTTGGTTGTGGCTGCATCACTCCAAGCTCAGCATCCACGGTCACATTGCCTTGTCCTCTATGTCTCAAATCTCCCTCTGCTTCCCTCTTATAAGGACATTTGTAATTGCATTTAGGGCCCACCAAAAAATTGGAGGATAATCTCCCTACCTCAAGAACATTAACGTAATCGCATCTACAAAGTCTGTTTTGCCATATAAGGGAATATATTGTCACAGGTTCCAGAGATTAGGACATAGATGTCTTGGGTTGGGGGGCATTATTCAACCTACCACAGGGTCCCGGTGTTCGGGTTCTGCACAGACCCTAGCTGTTAATACACCCTCCATAGTTAGCATAAGCCCCCGGGTGAGGGTGGGGTGGCAGCAGGAAGCTGCAGGACACAGGATTCTAGCTCAGCCAGAGGGAGAACTTAAAACATACAGAGCGGGCCCAGACGGAAGGGGCAGCATTAGGGTAATGAGCTTCCCACCCCTGGGGGCATGTAAGTAGGAGTTGGATAGCTGCTTGCCAGGGCCATTGTACAGAGGATCAGCATAGAACTTGCAGGCTTTAAGGACCCTCTTGGCTCTGAGAGTCTGATTCTGGGAAGGCTTTGCGGGGGGGGGGGGGACATTTCATGGTAGGTGTGTCCTCTGGCCACACCTCCGCTCAGGGGCACTGGGGGTCCCCCATCTACACCGCCTGTTTGAATAATCAATCCTAAGTCTTAGAAAGGTCTCCAGACCCTGCCAAGGCTGGCTCAGACCGGGACTCAGAGGTAGATAGCATTCATCCGGGATTTGGGGTCACTTGACTGGGCTGAGCCGGAGCCTGGTACAGCTTGGAAGGCTAGGAAGGTTTGGTGAGCACCTTTAAGCTGCCTAAGGACACACATGCTTTGTTTGGAAGCAGAAGGCCAGGAGACCCTGGGTCTGCTAATGTGGGCCTATGTGGCCTCGGACAGGTCTCTGCCCTCTCTGGGCTTTACACAATCTCCTATAAACCAAGGGGATGGGGCAGGGAAATAAACCCATTAGTCCTCAGCCTGTGGGACAGACATTTCACAGAAGTTGTTTAGAGGAGAGGTAGTTTTTTGTGACACTCAATTTGTCAGTAACCATAGTCTTGCGTCTGTCATGTTCTTACCTCTTGGTGGGAGCCATGGAGGTAATATCAGGCACCTGGCACTTTTGGAAAGGTTTGGATCTGGGAGGGGATCCTGGCCAGGTGGAGAATGGTGGGTGGGGGCAGTGGTGCTCCAGGCCGAGGGAAGAGTGTGGGCCAAGGCAGGGAAGCCAGAAAGTGTAGGGTGAGTTTAGAGAATTCCCAGTCATTTGTGCAGAGTGAGGGAAGGAGAAAAGAGGGGAGGTTACACAGGTCAGCAGGGGCCAGTCCTGCAGTGCTGGCCGGGAGCTTGCCCTTAGGACAACAGGGAGCCACTTAGGGGCTGGAAAGGTCCTAGTTACCTTCGTTTTTTCAAGAGTTCATGCTAGTCAGTCTCAGCATCCCTTTGGGCTTCTTTAAAAGGAGGCTTAGGGGACTTCCCTGGTGGTCCAGTGGTTAAGAATCCGTCTTCCAATGCAGGGGACGCGGGTTCGATCCCTGGTTGGGGAACTAAGATCCCACATGCCGTGGGCAACTAAGCCCGCATGCCACAACTACTGAGGACGTGGGCCACAACTAGAGAGCCCACGTGACGCAACTAAGACCCGATGCAGCCAAAAATAAAATGAATAAACATTAAAAAAGGAGGCTTGGGGCTTCCCTGGTGGCGCAGTGGTTGAGAATCTGCCTGCCAACGCAGGGGACACGGGTTCAAGCCCTGGTCTGGGAAGATCCCACATGCCGCGGAGCAACTGGGCCCGTGAGCCACAATTACTGAGCCTGCACATCTGGAGCCTGTGCTCCGCAACAAGAGAGGCCGCGATAGTGAGAGGCCCGCGCACCGCGATGAAGAGTGGCCCCCACTTGCCACAACTAGAGAAAGCCCTCGCACAGAAATGAAGACCCAACACAACCGTAAATAAATAAAAATAAATAAATTTAAAAAAAAAAAAAAAAAAAAGGAGGCTTGGGCCCATCCTTTGGGCTAGACCAGGAGGATGAAGGTGTATATTCACATCCTGGCTCTGTTGCTTAGTAGCTGGGTAATCTTGGCCTCAATCTTTCTTTCTTTTTTTTTTTTTTTAATATTTTGTTTATTTATCTATTTGGCTGCACTGGGTCTTTGTTGAGACACGTGGGATGTTCGTTGCCACGTGTGGGATCTTTGTTGTGGTGTGCAGGATCTTTAGTTGCAGCATGCGAACTCTTAGTTGTGGCATATGGGATCTAGTTCCTTGACCAGGGATCGAACCTGGGACCCCTGCATTGGGAGCGTGGAGTCTTAGCCACTGGACCACCAGGGAAGTCCTGGCCTCAACCTTTCTTTTTTTTTTTTTAAAAGCCTTATTTTTTTTAAGGTTTGTTTTGTTTTGTTTTTTTAATTTATTTATTTATTTTTGGCTGCATTGGGTCTTCATTGCTGCGCGCGGGCTTCCTCTAGTTGCGGCGAGCGGGGGCTACTCTTAGTTGCGGTGCACGGGCCTCTCATTGCGGTGGCTTCTCTTGTTGTGGAGCATGGACTCTAGGCGCACGGGCTTCAGTAGTTGCAGCACGTGGGCTCAGTAGTTGTGGCACGCGGGCTCTAGAGCACAGGCTCAGTAGTTGCAGCACACGGGCTTAGTTGCTCCGTGGCATGTGGGATTTTCCTGGGCCAGGGCTCGAACCCATGTCCCCTGCATTGGCAGGTGGATTCTTAACCACTGCGCCACCAGGGAAGCCCCTGGCCTCAACCTTTCTTAACCTCACCTGTTTCAGCTGTCCACCTGGGAATTCTGGGAGGGATCAGTGAGCCATTTGGTTAACATATATCTCTTGTTCCAGGCTCTATGCTCCCAGCCTAGAGTCAAGAAAGTAAACCGAACCTGGTTTCTGTTCTCCAGGAATTCACAGCCTAGTGAATAACCTTGATGATAGAGACATGGAAGATGCTATGGGAACTGAAGGGGGTGAACAAATCAGCAAAGGGACAAGGGAAAGCATCCTCAAAAAGGGGACATTTTTGATGGGTCTTGAAGGATGCATAGGAGTTCGGTAGGTAGAGAAACCAGTGAAGGGTGTTCCAGATGGAGGAATAAAAGTATGAAATGGGGACAGCGACTAGTCTGGGGACTGAGGAGGATGGAATTGGGGTTTGTGGTTGAGGTCATCCAGGGTCAGATCATGAAGGGCCATGTATACCACAGTGAGCTGGAACCAAATCTGGTGGGTGTTTAAGAGCTGGTGGAGAATTTTAGGCAGGGGGTGGGCAGGGGCGTAGTCAGATCTGTGTTCTAGAAAGCATCCTCCTGGGGACCTGTATGGAGGTTGTCCTAGAAGGACAGGTTTCTACAGGAGGAAGGTGCAAGAGGGACCAAGTGGAGTTGAAATGGGTCTAGGAGTAGGTGGCAAAGGTAGTGAAGTTAAGAGGGGGCTACTTGAGAGGTGTTCAGAAACAGAGAGTGGAAGGATGGACTCAAGGAAGGAGGGTGTGTGGGGACTTCACTGGCGGCCCAGTGGTTAAGACTCTGTGCTTCCACTGCAGGGGGCATGGGTTCGATCCCTGGTTGGGGAACCAAGATTGTGCATGCTACACAGCCAAAAAAAAGAGAGAGAGAGAGAGAGAGGGAGGGTGTGTACGATGCTGGAGTATCATAGGAGCTCGATAAATAAATGCTCACTTACCTCCATTCCATTAGTATTGGGGCCTGGAAGGCGAGAAGGTTGGGGCCAGAGTGGGACTGTAGAATTAAGATTTCTGAGTGGGGCAGTTTTAGGTGGTGAAACAGTGGAGGAGATTGCTGGCAATGAGGCAGGCTGGGAGCTGGGGTGCTGGGGTGCTAGGAAGATCACTAACATGGCCAGTGGCATCCCCAGGATGAGGCAGGAAAGAGGATGGGAAGGGTAGGGGAGTACATGGATCCCAGAGCAGGGTCCCAAGGACCCACGAGCATTGGTTAGGAGGGAGGGGAAGTGGCCCACAGTCACATTCTCTGTAGGTACCAGATCACGCACTCGGGGGTAGGTGGCTGGACCCCTATCCTGACGCCACTGGCTGACCAATCCCTCTCTGCTCTTTTCCATCAGCCTGATTTTTGGGATACTGACTGTCATGACTGGCGTTGTTGGGGTCATCCTGGGAGCAGAGGCTTCAAGGAGATACAAGAAAGTCAACTCGAGGGCTGAGCCCCTCATCTGTGCCGCCAGCTTGCTTGCTGCAGCCCCCTGCCTCTACCTGGCTCTCATCCTGGCCCCGACCACCCTCCTGGCCTCCTATGTAAGTGAGGGCCCCTTTGGAGGTGGGAGTGGGGTGGGGTGGGTAGGGAACTCCTGTTTCACATAGGCTTACACTGTGCCAGGTCTTCACGTACATTACATTTATCTCTCCTTCTGGGCGGAGCTTTGTTATCCCCATTTAACAGATGAGTAAACTGAGGCTTACCAAGAGTAACACAGCTAGGGGCAGAACTGGGATTTGAGCCTAAGCCTTTCTAAAGTGTGTCCTCTGAGCTCCTGGTTAATGCTTTGATTGGAGATAATGAGACCCCTTTATTCCCAGGACATGTTTTGAGTCCAAGAAGAAATAGGGTAATTCTCCCCAGGTTACAGATGAGGAAAGTGAGGTTCAGATTGGCCATAGCCAGTGCGGACACTGCTTTAAAGGTGACAATATTAAGGATATCATATCTTCCAGATCCATATCCCATCACATCCCTTCATGTGCCTCACACTCCGGTTACACCAGTGACAGGTGCTCACACCTCCCAGCCTTTGCTTGTGTCCATTCCATCCGCCAGGGGCACCATTCCCCTCTTCTGTGCATCCTAAAGTCGTTCTGCTGTAAGACCCAACTCAAAGGCCACCTCCTCCAAAGCCTTCCCAGACTACTCTATGCTCACATCAGAATTCACTGGGGCTCTGTGCATGTTTGGGTCTCATCAGGCGCCCTGGTGTATCCATATCCATACATACATACTTATACGTGTGCTGCTGTGTCCCTGGCTCCCCAGAGCCCTGGCCCTGATTGTCCCACCTGATGGGAAGGAGCCACTGATACTGGGAAGATGGCGCCAGCCTAGCCCCAGCTAGACTGGTTCAAGCTCCCTACCTCTCCCCTCCCACTCCCTGGTCCTAAGGCCCTGGGGACCCACCACTGTGGACATGGAAACCCCTGCATGTGTGGGTGGGGTTCACAGAGCAGGCTGGACTCAGAAAGCAAATCAATAACAGCTTTATTGTTCCCCGACCAGTTTGAGTGGGTCTCTCCCCCATGACCAGACCCCATAGCTTTTCTTTCTTTTTATATTTTGTAAATTTAATTTTATTTATTTATCTTTGGCTGCATTGGGTCTTGGTTGCTGCGTGCGGGCTTTCTCTAGTTGCAACGAGCAGGGGCTACTCTTCGTTGCAGTGGGCGGGTTTCTCATTGCGGTGGCTTCTCTTGTTGCTGAGCATGGGCTCTAGGCTCGCAGGCTTCAGGAGTTGTGGCACGCGGGCTCAGCACTTGTGGCTCGCAGGCCCTAGAGCGCAGGCTCAGTAGTTGTGGTGCACAGGCTTAGTTGCTCCGTGGCATGTGGGATCTTCCTGGAACGGGGATCGAACCCGTGTCCCCTGCATTGGCAGGCAGATTCTTAACCACTGCGCCACCAGGGAAGCCCCCACCATAGCTTTTCTAGTTACACTCATGAAGCCCAGTCCCATATAAATCAAAACTTTTTTCTACTTCCAAATAAAGCTTCTATCCAGGTCCAGAAAATTGCACTGGGAAGAGGGGGAGCTCTACTCAGTTGGATTCTCCTTGCTCCATCTCTGTCCTTTGTCCCCAAGACCACCACTCCCCCGGGATCCTGACCCCTCCAAGGTTGGGCAGGCCAGCAAAGATGACCGGAAATGGGCCAGGTGTTATAGGTGTCTGGCGTTGTTTTGCTGACTGTCAGTGCCCTCCTTGTGGTAGATGCCCAGCTGCTGGCTGACTCCTGTCTTGGGGGCACTTTTGTGGGTTCTGGGGGCCTCGGGCCCCAGCGTTTGCATTGTCCAATTCCCTGGTGCAGGAGACATTGTCACCTGTGTACTGTCGCAGCTTCCCTCCGCTCCTTTCCAGGGTTGCCCTTCCAGCTCTTCTCCTGGGCCCTGTCGCCCCAGGTGGGCACCCCGTGGGGCTCCCCTCTTGTGACCCTCAAGCCTGTCTCCTCTCCGTGGTTTCTGTTTGACCCCTGGATGAGCTCAGGATGCAGCTGCCCCTACTGCTGCCCTTGTACATCCTCCTGTTCCCAGGTGACATGTGTTGGGGTGTCCTGAGGACGCTCTTTGTAGATGCACCCCAGGTGGCCCTGGTGTAGGAAAGTCTGCATTTTTTTTGGCGTCCAGCCAGGGAGAAAGGCCAGTGTCCTTCCTGACAGGCACTGCCCTCTCTGTGGGTGGGCCACCCGAAGCCCCTCACTCAGCTTTCTCACTCTTCAAATAAATCCTCTCCAGCCTGGGTCTCCAGCCTTCTTCTGTATAAGCCGGGGGGCCACATGGGACGGTTCCCTTTCTCTCTCTGAGTCCTGAGGTGTGTCTTGTGCCTCTTTTAAGGTGTGGGTGCTTCTCACCAGTGTCCTCAGCCTTGGTTGGGTTTCCGCTGAAATTCCTGGGGAATAGACAAGTCCTGTTAACATTCCCTTCTGCACCTGCTCTTATTTAGTCCTTACAGTGCCCTCATCGGAAAGGGTTTTTCTCATCCCCACTTGACAGATGGGAAAACTGAGGCCCAGAGACAGCAACACAAAGAGTAGGACAGTTAAACCTCTAACGCAGCTCCGCAGACTCCAAAGTCTCTGTCCTTCATGCCGCACTGAGCCTTGTCACCCCCATGGGAGAGAAACAGAGGCTGGCGTACACCAGGCACTAATAAATACCTTAACGCTTATTGGCTGAGGGAGTGACTGGGACCGTCATCTCCACCTGGTGGGGGCTGAATGGGCCTGACCTTGCAGGGAGGCTGAGGCCTGGGCAGATGGAGGCCCCACTTAAGGCCTGTCTCTGCATTGGCTGGGCCCGCGGACCACCTGCCAGTTCCGCTTCTGCCACTGTCTTGCTTGGCTCTGGGAAGCAGCTCCTTGGCTGTGTTTTGGGGGACACAGCTGTCCCCCGCCCCATAGCCTGGCGCATCTCCAGAGCTGGATGGCTCGTCTAGAAATGACATTGCATCTTGGCTGACAAAGCCAGCTGGAGAATCTCTTCTCTGGGCCGGCCCTGGGACGCGAGGGACTGCAGCGCAGGAAGGCTGGCAGGGCTGGGCTGTGTCCAGCGTCCAGTGGCTCGTGTTCGGACCTGGCAGGACCCCCAGCGGCCAGAACTCCAGCCTCCCAGAAGTGGTGCGGTTCCTTCTGGACCCCCTGACCAGACCCCCCTCCTCCGTGGCTCTGTCTGTGCTTCTGAGGTTCTGAGATTCAGGCTCCAGCTCCCCCCATCCCCCCACCCCCCGCACCCCTGCCCACTAACACCAGTCATAAACCTTGCACGCCTCCAAACCGCCCCCCTTCTCTTGGTCCGCTCTGTCCTGTCATGGCTCGCGCCTTGCCGTCTTTCTCTAGGACGGTCCCAAGAGCCACTGTCCTGGTCTCCATGTCTTCGTGCTTCCCCACCACGATCTGTTCTCCCCACACTGCCAGAGGGACACCACAGAAACTTCCCTGCTCGAAAGCCTTGCATGACTCCTTGGTGCCTCTGGAACTAAGTCTAACTCCTCATCCTGGCAGTCAAGGCCCCTCATGAACGGCCCTGACATCCTTGGTAGCCTTATTCGATGTGGTTCTGCCATGCAGGTCCCTTCCTGATTCCCAGGAGGTGCCCTGTGCTCTCCACATCCGGGCTCTCCCTCTGTTCCCTCTACTCCCTTCCCTTCTCCATACGCCCGAATCATTCTGGGCCTTCAAGGGAGGCTAGAGCTCCATCTCTCCATGGAGCCTTCCCTGACTGCTAGATCCAACCCTCTCTCCCCATCCTCGCCGCTCCTCAGCACTGTCTTCCTTGGGTCCTGGTTACTTATGCCCTGACCACCCCCTCCCAGCTGGGCCCAGGTTGGTTCCTATCTTTCTCAGCACTCCAGCCCGAAGCACAGTGTCAGGCACTTGGAGTGGGCTGGGGGTGATCAGCTGCTTGCTGTGTGAATGGTTGAGTGACCAGCTATTTTCATTCATTCATTTATTCAACAAGTATTTCTTGAGTGCCTATAAAGGTGGCATGCTAGTTTAAATGCCACAGATATAGCAGTAGATAAAACAGACTAAATTATCTCTGTTTTTAGGGAGCTCCCATTCTAGTTGGGGGAGGTAGACAACAGGCAAGATATGTAAGTAAAATTCACAGTATTGTGAGTTATGGGATATTTAGGGGAACAGTGTTCCAAGCAAAGGGAACAGCAACTGTGAATGCCCTGAGGCAGGAGCGTGTCTGCTGGGTTTAGGGAACAGCAAGAAGGGCACTGTGGTTAGCGTGGAATGAAAGGAGAAAGGGAAATGAGGACAGAGAGGTGGTGGGACAAGATGATGTAGGGCCATGTGGGCATTGGGTGGAGCTGGCTAAGAGCTGAGTTGAGGTTTTGTGCTGAGGCGTGGGTGGTCTGGCTTAGGTTGTTTGCATCTATTGAGATGGTCATGTAGTTTGTCCTTTATTTGATTAATATGGTATATTACATTGATTGATATTTGTATGTTTAACCAACCTTGCATTCCTGGGATAAACCCTCCCTTGGTCATGGTGTAAAATTATATTTATATGTTGCTGAATTTGGCTTGTTAGTATTTTGTTGAGGATCTTTGCATCTATATTCATAAGAAATTTTGGTCTGTAGTTTTCTTGTGATGTCTTTGTTTGGTCTCATCGAATGACTTGACGAGTGTTTCTCCCTCTTGTATTTTTTGGAAGAGTTTGTGAAGGATTTGTGTTAATTCATCTTTAGCCATTTGCTAGCATTCCCCATTGAAGCCATCTGGTTCTGAGCTTTTGTTTGTGGGAAGTTTTCTGATTACTGACTCAATATTGACTTATTATTGGTCAATTAAGCCTTTTTATTTCTTTTTAAGCCAGTTTTGGTGGTTTGCATCTTTCTCGGAATTTCATTCACAGTATTCCCTTATAATCTTTTTAATTTCTGTAAGGTCGGTAATAATGTTCATTCTTGATTTTAGTAATTTGTGTCTTCTCTCTTTTTTTTTCTTGGTCAGTGTAACTAAAAGTTGGTCAGTTTTGCAGCCAACTTTGGTTGTATTGATTTTCTCTATTGTTTTTCTATTACTGACTTATGTTTAATGGAATCACTCTGACTTCTCTGTTGAAAATAGACTTCCCATGAGGGTGTAGGGTGCAGGAGCAGAAACAGCAGAGGTGGTAAGAAATGGTTGGATTATAGATATATTTTGAAGGTAGATCTATCAGAAGTTCCTGATGGATTCAGTGTGGGGTGTGAGAGAGAGAAGAGTCAAAGGTGAGTTCTAGGATATTAGCCTCTGTAGCTGGAAGGAGGGAGATGCCATTAACTGAGATAGGAAAGTAGGCAGGAACAGCGGCACTTGGGGAAAGATGAGCAGCTTGGTTTTGTACATTCTGAGTTTGTGGTGGGAGGTTGGTGTCCAAGTACAGGTGTTAGTAGAGTTGGATGCAGGAGTCTGGAGTCCATGGGACATGACATCATCCCTAAAACTTCAGTGGGTGGGAACTGGCTGCAGTCTGCCATGAAGGATTGTCATTAGGTGTGGGAGACCTATGGGGGTCAGTATCAGAAAGGATGTCGAAAGGGGGCTGAGGAGTTGGCTTCTGTTCAAATTAGCTTCAAAATAGGAAGAATCACTTGAGTCTCTTCCATCCACCCACCCATCCATCCAACCATCCATCCATCCATCCATCCGTCCATCCATCCATCCATCCATCCATCCCTCCTCCCATCCGTCCATCCATCCGTTCACCCTCTCAGATTGTAGGAACCAAAGTTCTTCCTGTACTTTCTCTGCCAGTCCTGGGGAGATTGATAGGCTCCAGGGGAAATTGATAGGGCTTCCTGGGAAGGCCCACAGGAATGTGGGTATGGGTACTGCTAGTGTGTGCATGCATCTAAGTGTGAATATATGCAGGTCTGTGAACATGAGTGCAGATATGTGTGCTTTTGTGTGAATACACCTCTGTGTCTGTACAGCCATGCTCTCTGTGTGCTGCATATACATGTAATTCATTCTATATACGCATAGTATGTATGAGTGTGTCCATGTATGCTGTTTTGCATACATGTCTGCATGAGTGTGCACATGCACCAGTATCAGGGCAAGCAGATAATTGTGTGGGATGTGTGTGTACATGTGTGTCTGCAGCTGCATATAGCTTTCATCCAACTGCTGCTGGGCTGTAGCTGCACTGCGTGGGAAGGAAGGGTTTTTGGAGGCATTGTGGGCACGCCCGTCCCCAAATTTCCTGAAGTAGGGCCAAGTCGTGCTGTATGTTTCATGGCAATAAGGTTTCCTGAGCGTATAAAATCTGGTCTGGGGCCTTCCGTGGGGGAGCCCGTTCCCTGGTGCCCACCTGCAGGAGCAGAGGGTTCCATCTCTTCCCTCCTTCCGCTCCCCTTGGCACGGGAACTTGACTTCTTGGCTGTTAATTGGGATCCAGACACACACAGCAGGTCTTGGCTCACGCCGTCGTCCTTGGCCTTCTTCCCAGGGCCGCTGCCCTTCAGAGGAGAAAGGGTTTGTACTCAGAGGAGGGACTGAGCCCAAGGTAGGAGCTCCATCATCACTTGTCTGGTAGCTGGAGGATATGGCTGAACATTGGCAATCCCCCCTTGGGTGGGCTTTGTGGTCCAGAGGGAGTAGCTGGAGTTGGGGGATGACGATGAGCATGCACTGAGGCATCTGAAAGACCTGGACCTCGTTCCTGCTTCTTCACCTACTAGCTGTGTGAGCTAGGGCAAGATCTTGACCTTGCTGAGAGTCAGTTTTCTCAGCTGTAAAATGGGAGTGCTCGTACTTTCCCCTTGGTTTCATTGAGGAGCTAAATGAACTTTTGGACCTGTTCTAGTTAGTATAGATATATAATGAAACTTAGTGGTTTGAAATAAGAAAAACACTTACATTGCTCACAAGTTGGGCAGTTTGGGCAAGGTGGGGGGGTGGGGCTGACATATCTCTTTTCCACTTGGGGTTAACTACGCAGAATGGGGGTGGGGGAACTGGATCGTCAAAGGCTGAGGGCCGTCTGATGGTTGATGCTGGCTGTTGGCTGAGACCTTAACTGGAGCTACTGGCTAGAGCAGCTGCCTGTGACCTCCCCATGTGGCCTGAGCTTCCTTACAACATGGTGGCCGGCTTCCAAGGACTAGAGTCTTGAGAGAGCCAGGTGAAGCTGTGTTGCCTTTGATGACCTGCCCTTGAAAGTTACACAGCGTCACTTTCACTGCATTCTGTTCTTCACTTGAGCCGTAACTTCTTGCTCAGATTCGTGGGGAGAGAGAACGGATTCACTCTTTTTGGTGGAGACCAGCAGTGATCTGAAAGAGCATGTGGAAATATTACAGTGACTGTTTTGGGAAGATACAGTCTGCTACATGCCCCAAGGGTTCCTCCTTCACTGCGCCCTGGGTCAGTGACATCTAACATTACGGGGAGGAGTGTCTGGGCATGTGGCCATGAAGCCCCACAGGTGTAACCCCACCCCCGCCCAAGGTGTCTCTGGTTCTGTGCTGCTCTTCCTGTTTCACAGGTGAGAAACCTGGGAGTGGGGGTCTTCACCCTCCAACCCTGCCGGGCTTCACGGGCCGAGGGAGCAGAGGTCTCAAGGAGCAGAGCCGAGGCCATGGTGAGGTGGCTGCGAGGCAGGTCCCAGCCAGGATGAGCAGAAATGTTCACTCACTTATCAAATATTTCCCAAGCACCTCCTGTGTGCCAGGCACTGTTCTAGGCTTCGAGGATGATGCAGCATTGAACAAAACAGGCAAGAATATGTATGCAGTAAAATAAATGGTATGTTAGATGGGAATGAGCTCCGTGGAAAAGAACAGAGCCGGGAAAGTGGACAAGGAGAGGGACTGGGCTGTGCAAGGTGGTCAGGGAGGCCTCACGGAGGTGGTGATGCTTCAGCAGCAACCTGAAGCAAGTGAGACAAGGAGCCACGCGGATACAGGGGTGGAGTGGGGGAGAGCCCTCCATGCAGAGGGAAGAGCAAGTGCAAAGGTCCTGAGGGGGAAATCATGCTGGTGTCTTCTAGGAAACGTGGTTGGAATGGGGCGAGCCGGGGTAGAGCAGAGGAGATTAGGTCAGAGGGAATGGCAGGGTGGGGGGCTGAGGGGGTGGGGTGGGTGGGGCACTGATTGTGTGGATCCCTGCACACAGAATGAACTTGGCTTCCAATTTAAGTGAAATGGGAAACCACTAGAGAATTTCTAGCACAGAAAGTGATGCTCTGACTGATGGTTTGTATCAGTCACCTATTGCTGAGTAACAAATCACCCTAAAACGTAGTGACTTAAGACAGCGATTTATTATTTCTTATGATTTTGTGAGTTGGCTGGATGGTTTCTTGCCTGGTTTCACCTGTGCTCACTCCCGTGGCCGCCTTCACCTGGAAGACTGGGTGGGGTGGGACATCCAAGCTGGCCTCACTCGTGTCTGGCCATCGGCGGGGGCTCCTCCATTCTCCTCCATGTGGCCTCTTGTCTTCCACTGGGTGAAACCGGTTACTTACGTGGCGGTCTCAGGGCTGCATTCCAAGAAAGCAAAGTGGAAGCTGCAAAGTCTCTTAAGGCCTAGGCCAGGAACAGCACAGCATCACTTCTGCCTTATTTTATTGGTTGAAGCAAGGTGGGAAACTGACCCGGTTTCACTGTGGGAAGGGACTGTACAAGGGTGTGAATACCAAGAAGCATGATTAATTGGGGGCTGTTTTGTAACTACCTACCACGTAGTTTACCAAGGTCTCTCTGGCTGCTGTGTTGATAATAGAATGAAAAAGGACAAAGACAAGAGACAGGGAAACCCATTAGGAGGCTTTCCAATATTATAGGCAAGAGATGCCTGTGGTTTGGATTGGGCTACTTATGGAGGAAGTGTGAAAAAGTGGTCAGATTCTGGGTATGTTTTTGAAGTAGAATCAACAGGATTTCCTGACGGGTTGGGTGTGGAGTGTGAGAGAAATGGATGAGTCGAGGGCAACTCCAGGGTTTTGGGCCTGAGCAATTGGAAACACGGAGTTGCCATTTACTGAGACGAAGAAGGCTAGAGGGAAGTACGGAGTTGTTGTTGGTTTTTTTTTTTTTTTTTGGAAAGGGTGGGATTAGGAGTTCAATTTTAGACATGTTGAATTTGAGATGCCTTTTAGGACATTCAACTGCAGATGTTAAGAGGCAGTTGGAAATATATGAGTCTGGAGTTCAGGAGAGAGGTCTAGGCTGGTTATGTAAAGCCGTGAGACTGAATGAGATCAGCAAAGGCCTGAGCTTGGATAGAAAAGAGAAGAGGACCAAGGATCACACTCTGGGGGACTCGACACGTCAAGGATATGGAAGCATCATGCTATCACAGTGAAATCAAGCGATGAGACCAACAATTCAATCCACCACACTCTATCAATGACCTTTCTATTTTTATTTGGGGGTAATTAAAAAAAAAAAACAAAAACAAAACCAGAAAAGCACAAAGAAGAAGATAACAATTTTCCATTTTCTCATCCCCTAGAATCAGCTACTCTTAACATCTTGGCCTGTTTGCTTCTACTTTTGTGATGTGACCATCCTTCTATATGTGTCTCTGTATATAAACCCAGATTTATGTTTTTAGAAATACTTTTGTTAAACTGAGGTTATCTGGTAATTTTAAAAACAGATTTATTGAGATGAAATTCAGGTATCATTCAATTTAAAGTACAAAATTTAATGGTTTTTAGTATATTCACAGAGGTTTGCAATCAACACCACATCAATTTTAGAACATTTTCATCACCTCAAAAAGAAACTTTATGAGACAATAGAATAAATGCATTTCTTGGGCTTCCTATAAAAAAAAAGAAACTTCATATTCATTATAAATCATTCACCATTTTCCCCTAACCATCCTCTATTCCAGCTCTAGGTAACTGCTAATCTGCTTTCTGCCTTTATAGATTTGCCTATTCTGGATATTTCCTGTAAATAGAATCATATAGTGTTTAATTCGTTTATATGAATTTACCTGAAGAAATTGAAGTGAAATCAAAGGACTTGGCTAACTTCAAGTTAATTTTAAAACTTTGGACTTATTGATGAATCCTGATCAGCTTTCTTATACCTCCACCTCCTCTCCCCAGTCTCCTGGTTTTTGTTAGTTATATTATTATTTTTACTTTTTCTAGATTTATAACACTCACAGTCTGTTCTCTCAATCCCAGATTTAAATAGATTCAACACTCATTCTCCATCTGTTGCATAGATGCTCCATTCCTGAGTTCTTCATTTTGGTTCAACTCCTAACTGAGTAGATTTTGTGGTTAAATAGTTTTTAATCCATTCTGTCCTCCTTTCCAAACCAAAAAGGGCTAGAGAGATGGTTTTCCTTTGGTTCATTTATGTTTGAGATTGTCTTCTCCTCTTTCCCTCTTTTCTTGAACAACAGTTCACTGGATGTGGTATTCTTGGCTCACATTTTCTTCGTTTCATTACTTTGCAAACATTTGTTCCATTGTCTTTTCGTATCAAATATTGCTGTGAAGAATGAAGTTTAAAAAAATCTTTCATATCGATTCACTTTTTCATCTGGATACCTGAAGATTACATTATTTATTCTTGAAATTCAGTGGCTTAGGTAGTGTATTAGTTATCTCTTGCTGTGTAACAAATCATCCCCAAATGTAGTCGTTTAAGACAGCACACATTTATTATCTCACAGTTTCTGTGGGTCAGGAATCCAGGCATAGCTTAGTTGGGTCCTCTGCTTCATGGTCTCTTGTAGGCTTCAATCAAGGCGTTGGCCCAGGGTCTGTGGTCTCATGTGAAGTCTCAACTAGGGAGGGATCTGCTTCCAAGCTCACTCAGTGGTTGTGGGCCGCATTCAGATCCTTCTGCGATGTTGGATTGAGGGCCTCAGCTCCTCATTGGCTATTGGCTGGAGTCTGCTCTCAGTTCCTTTGCTATGTTGGCTTCTTTCTTATGGCAGCTCCCTTCCTGAATATGTGTAGGCTGAGAAGGCAATAGAGGAGTCTATCAAGGGGAGTCACGGTCTTTTGTAACCTAATCACGGAAGTGGTATCCCATGACTTTTGCTGTATTCTGCTCATTAGAAGCACATCCCTAGGTCCAGCCCACACCCAGGGTGAGATACAAGAGGCAGGGGTCTCTGGAGCCATGTTAGAAGCTGCTTGCAACAGCTAGGATATATCTCAATGCTAAATATTCTATATCATATAAAAGTTTGTTCATAACAGTGTTCTTATCTGCTGAATCAGTACTGAGTATCCTCCTTCCCCCTCTCATCTCTTTGAATATTTCTTATGTTTGTTTATTTGTTGGGTTTTTTTTTTTTTTACCTGTGTTGGATCATCTTCTGGGCTGGGACTAAGGTGAGGCCAGCAAGGCATAAGGGCACACAATTTAAGGAGGCACTCACTCCCAGGGGCTAACCCTACACTTGCGCAACCCGGAGACTGAGTACCTCTTTAGATTTGGTACCCTATATGTCTCACTTGCTGTGCTCTAGTCCCAGCCCTGATCTACTTTACCTGTCTTTCATATCATTTACTTCTCTCTAAATGTTTTCTTCTTTTTCTTTTTTAAAGTTTTTTTTTTAATGTGGACCATTTTTTAAAGTCTTTATTGAACTTATTACAATATTGCTTCTGTTTTATGTTTTTTGTTTTTTTTTTTTTTTGGCCACGAGGCATGTGGGATCTTAGCTCCTTGACCAGGAATTGAACCCGCACCCCCTGCATTGGAAGGCAAAGTCTTTTTTTAAATTAATTAATTAATTAATTAATTAATTTATTTATTTATTTATGGCTGTGTTGGGTCTTCGTTTCTGTGCGAGGGCTTTCTCTAGTTGTGGCAAGTGGAGGCCACTCTTCATGGCGGTGCGCGGGCCTCTCACTATCGCAGCCTCTCTTGTTGCGGAGCACAGGCTCCAGACGCACAGGCTCAGTAATTGTGGCTCACGGGCCTAGTCGCTTCGCGGCATGTGGGATCTTCCCAGATTAGGGCTCGAACCCGTGTCCCCTGCATTAGCAGGCAGACTCTCAACCACTGCACCACCAGGGAAGCCCAGAAAGGCGAAGTCTTAACCACTGGACCACCAGGGAAGTCCCAATGTTTTCTTCTTTGTGTTTTTAAAAATTAGTCAATCTGTGAGATTATCTCAAGCCTTTCTCTATATTGGTGATTGTACTTTGTTTGATGTCTATTCTGTTTCTGACTGTTTTTAATTTATTAGTTCTGTAATAATGTTGTTTATTGCTTTGCTCCTCCATTTATTCCCTTAAGTCTGCAATATCCTTTTATATCTCATCCTATTGGGGGTTCATTTCATTTTTGAGCTCTTTCTTTATTGAATTACTGTTCAATATAGTTTGAAACAATTATAAGGAATTTCCTTCTGCTCCTTCTCCTATCATCTGTCTTGTAGGTTGGGTTCTTTTTTCTCCTTTCCTCCTTTTCTCTCTTCTTCCTTCTCCACCTTTCCCCCTTTCCATTTCCTCTGTTTCTCCCTCCCTCCCTCCCTCCGTCCCTCCCTCCCCCCTCCCTCCCTCTTCCTCCCTCTCCCTCCCTCTTTCTTTTTCTTTCTTTCTTTCTTTCTTTCTTTTCTTTCTTCCTTCCTTCCTTTCTTTCTTTCTTTCTTTCTTTCTTTCTTTTCTTTCTTTCTTTCTTTCTTTCTTTCTTTCTTTCTTTCTTTCTTTCTTTCTTTCTTTCTTTCTTTCTTTCTTTCCTTTCTTTCTTTCTTTCTTTCTTTCTTTCTTTCTTTCTTTCTTTCTTTCTTTCTTTCTTTCTTTCTTTCTTTCTTTCTCTCTCTCTCTCTCCCCCCTCCCTCCCCCTCCCTCCCTCCCTTCCTCCCTTCCTTCCTTCTTTCTTTCTTTCTTTCTTTCTTTCTTCTCTCTCTTCCCTCCCTCCCTCTTCCTCCCTCTCCCTCCCTCTTTCTTTCTTTTCTTTCTTTCTTTCTTTCTTTCTTTCTTTCTTTCTTTCTTTCTTTCTTTCTTTCTTTCTTTCTTTTTCTTTCTTCTTTCTCTCTCTCTCTCTCTCCCTCCCTCCCTCCCTCCCTCCCTCCCTTCCTTCCTTCTTTCTTTCTTTCTTTCTTTCTTCTCTCTCTTCCCTCCCTCCCTCTCTTCCTACCTCATTCCCTCTCTCACTCTCTCTCTCTGTTTTGTTTTTTTTTTTTGTATGTTTGCATAGTTCATGTACTGAGTGCTTTCTCCAGCCTGGGTGTGGGCAGCTCTGCTCTGATACTGAATTTGCTTTGATATAGTGTGGGTGACTCTTTATATTCTTCTACTCTCTTCCTGCCTTCTCTGTGACTATTCTCTTCCCCAAAGGGGCTGCAGTTGGAGAGTTGAGTGTTAGGTTTTCTGTCGCCTGAGGGAATTGCAGGGCTCAGGTAAGGCAGGAGGGGCTTTGTTAGGACACCTGGGCTCTGCTCTCTCTTCTGGGATTTAGGTAAATGCTCTATCACAGGGTTCATTCTACTTAATTACTGGGCCTTAGGCCCAGTAAAAAACAGTAAAAAAATTACTGTTTTTAGGCCTTAGGTGGAGTCAGTAACTGGAGTCATTTATTCACTTTCTCCACTTTTGCCCATTTCTCCCCAGCAGCTTTTCCCACTGGTTCTCAGTTAAGAGTGGAAACAAAGGACCCCTGCTCAGTTTATTTCCCTCTAGATGTTGGGGTTTTGGAGGATAGCCCTGGGGAGGGAGGAGCTGAGAAGGGTTATATTCTCTACTTTACTCCAGAATTATCTGTTTTTTTTGCCTTGGCTGCCAATATTTAATACTTACCTCATTAGGCATTTTTTTTCCTTTGGTGAAAAACGTTTCCCCCCACCCCCGACACTACTTTTTACTTTTGGGGGAAGGGAAGTCTATGGTGCAATTGCAACCCTCCGTTTTTACACAGGAGTTGCCCCAGATGATCTTTAAGGCTCCTTCCAGCCCAAACTAGATCGTAACTCTGAGTTCCCTACTGGCCCAAGGAGGAATGTGGCCACCATGACACAGAGCAGAGCCAGCTTGGCGGTCACTGAGGCCTTTACATCCGGGAAGGGATGCTGCCCTTCTCAGCCTTGGCAATTCCTGAGCGAGGACCAAAGATGGAGGCCCAGTATTTGCCGAGCCTGGTGCCCACAAGGGAGCCTTGCGTGATGGTTGGCAGGGAGCAGTCAGGATGTGTGTCCATTGTAGCTGTGGTCCGGGTCAGCTAAGGATTCCAGGGTTGGCTATGGGATCTGCTCTCACCCCTGGGTGGCCCAGACAGCTGGGCCGTGCAGGTGCCCCAGCTTGGGGGAATCTCTCCTACCACTTGGCCCTTGCGGGTTTTTTGGACAAGCCTATTTATTTATTTATTTAGGCTGCGCCAGGTCTTAGTTGCCGCATGCGGGATCTTTAGTTGTGGCACGCGAACTCTTAGTTGCGGCATGTGGGATCTAGTTCCTTGACCAGGGATCGAACCCAGGCCCCCTGCTTTGGGAGCAAGGAGTCTTAGCCACAGGACCACCAGGGAAGTCCCAGCCCTTTTGCTCTTGTGTCTTGGGCTGGAGTAACTGGGCCTTGCCAGAGGCTGCCTCCAAGGGGCTGAGAGAGGCCCACCTACCCTTCCTCTGAGGACCCCACTTGCCTGCTGGGATCTAGCAGGTGTCTCTTCTTGGATGGGCAGCAGAGCCTGCAGTATCAGCTGGGTTCTCCAGGAGGACTGGGGCTCATTCCCCATCTGCCTGCCTACCAGGCTGCTGGGCCCTTGCTGGCCCATGGGAGCTGGGCGGTACCCTTGTGCCCTAAAGACAGTCCCTGCAATTACAGGTTGGCAGGCCCAGGGGAGAAGCGTGCCAGCCGGCCCGGCAGCTTGCTGGTGGCCAGTCTGTGCCAGGCACCTGCATCCTGACTGGCTCAATCACACTGGGTGAAGAGTTGACCTGTGCAAGGGGAGGATTGGCCTTACCTCTGCCTGAGTCTCCACAAGCCCATGGGAGACATTTGCTTTCTCCCTACCTGGGAGCACCTAGAATCCATTCTTTGCAGTTCAGAGATCAGTTACTGCCCAGTTGGAAGACTGAGATGGACCAAAGTGAAGACACTGTCCCTTCCACTCCACAGGGGCTGAGCCTTCTCTGGGGCAGGTGCTCCAGCTTCCCTCCTGCTCCCTGCCCATGCCCACCTGTGCGTGCAGGTGTACGTGAGGAGGGGTGTCTACGTGTGTGAAGGTATGAGTGTGTGCATGTCCGAGTGCAGGTGTGCACATGAGTGCAAAGGCAAGAGCATGTTTGCGTACATGTATACGTGTGTGTGTGCCCGTGTGATGGTGCACAACTTGCTGTCCACTTTATAAGACCACAAGCATGCACATGTACACGCTAGGCTGTTTTCCAGCAAGTTCTGTACCAGGGTCGTCAGCCGCCGTCTGTTTGGTTGATACTCTCGCCACACATATTTTAATACTTAGAATGTCATCCCTGTTACCTGCTTCTGTATGTGTCTTTGTGGTGTGTGAGTTTTGCATGTGTGTCCCAGGTTATGGGTCTAGGTATGTGTGCACGGGTCTTGGAGCTCTTGTGTGTGTGTGTGAGGTCTTGAGGATGCACGTGTCTGTGCGTGCTTGCGTGGTTGTGTGTTATGTGAGTGCATGTGCATGTGTCAGTGTGTGTGTGGGGGGTGTGTGTGTGTGTGTGTGGTGTGTGTGTGCGTGGTGTGTGTGTGCGTGGTGTGTGTGTGTGTGGTGTGTGTGTGTGTGGTGTGTGGTGTGTGTGTGTGGTGTGTGGTGTGTGTGGTGTGTGTGTGTGGTGTGTGTGTGGTGTGTGTGTGTGTGGTGTGTGTGTGGTGTGTGTGTGTGTGTGTGGTGTGTGTGTGTGTGTGTGGTGTGTGTGTGTGTGTGTGTGGTGTGTGTGTGTGTGTGGTGTGTGTGTGTGTGTGTGTGGTGTGTGTGTGTGTGTGTGTGTGTGGGGTGTGTGTGTGTGGTGTGTGTACGCCTCTCTGGCCGGGGGTGACTAAAGCCAGAAATATGCACCATCACCGCCCCAACTCGAGGGGGAAATCCTCTTGAGTCTGAAATGGAAAGGCCAGGGGTTGAGGGGCTCCACGCTTCTCAGGCAGCATTCCCAGGCCCTATCACCCAGGGAGACGGAGTCAGGGTGCAGGGAACCATGAACAGGCACTAAGGGGACAAGGGCAGATTTCCCATTTCCCTTTCGGAAGTCCCCTCCGGGGCTGCTGTCAGGAGGGATGGTGGGGCCTGGGAAACTGGAGGGGCGGAGGGACGGGGGAGGCCTGGACCAGGCCAGCAGCAGTGGCCGGGAGGAGGGGGCAGATCTGAGGGACATTTAGGATGCAGAATGGGCAGGAATCGGTGTCTGGAGGGGTGCGAAGGCGAGCACGGCATGTAGGAGCCCCCCGCCTTCCCTTTTCCGTGTCTGGCCACTTGGGCAGCTTGCTGGCGGCCAGCCTGTGGGTGAGGCCTGTATCCTGGCTACCTCAAGCACCCTGGGCGAGGACAGTAACGTGGGGGGCCAGGAGGAGAGAGCAGGTCTGGGGACCTGGTCAGTGCGAGGGGCCTGTGGCCGTGCAGAAGAGGGCGTCCAGGGGGCTGAGGGGCCTGTGTGGGAGGAACTTTGAACAGTCTGCTGGCTACATTCTTCACCGTGACTTAACTTCAGACCAGGGCCCTTCTTGTTTGTTTCGTTTTTTAACTGTGGAACGCAAGTCTGCGTTGGTCGTGGAGGCCGCGGGCTTCTCAGACCCGATTTGCACACAGACCCACTGAAGTTATCTCACAGCTTTAAAAGCAAAGGCTGTTGGTGGTGGAGGGGGCTGCCGGGGCGCTGGGCCGCCCCACCGTTGTAGCGCTGGGGAAACCAAGGCGCAGAGGGTGGTGACCTCCAAGGGTGGCCCCACATGGCCAGGTCACACCTCTTTGATGGGGTGTCCCTCCTTGAGCCCAGGCAGCCGCCTCGGGAGACTCTGTAATTACGGGATTAGGAGGTGGCCTCTCCCCAGCTGGGCCTTTCGCCCCTCAAAGCCTCCGCGTGGAGGCGGGGATTTGGTGGCTTGGGGTGGGTTTCCAGGTGTGTCTGAGGAAACCTGGCATCCTCAGGCAGCTTGTTCAGCCTGAAAGTCCCCATTGTGGCTGCAGCCTCCCTCCGATCGGCCCTATTTTGGGGTCAGGATCCACCCTGCTCCAGCTGGAGGAAGGAAAAGGTGTATTTCAGCATGTCCCGTGGGTGTGGGGCAGCAGCGGGGAGACCGCAGCATCCGCAGAGAGCAGGCACCGTGTGGCTGGCCCCCCCCCCCCCCCCCCCCCCGCTATGGAGGGTAGGACGCCTTTGAGCTGGAAGTGGGAGGAGGGCAGTGGCCTGGCAGTCCTGGTGGAGGTGGGAGTCGAGGGAAGGATGGGTGTGAGCTGCCCTCATGTTGGTCCCAGGAGGCCGGGTTGGCAGACCCTGTGGGGCTGGAATGCGGGTCTGCAGCCTGCCTGGGCCCCGCCTAAGGCTCGCCAGCTGGCCACTTCCTGATTCCCACCCCTGTGGGTGCCCAGCCCCGGGCCCAGAGGGAGGCCCGCCCAGCCCTCAAGCGTTCCCCAGTCTGTGGAGGGCCAAGGGCTGGTGAGACTGGGAGAAGACACCCGCTGCTCCCCCTCCCCAGTGGGTCCTGCCGTCTCTCCCTCCGCAGCCCTGGGCCACACTCCTGCCCGCCCAGCCTGGTGGGCGCCTTCCAGCCTCCTCGCCTCTGCTTACTAGGGTTCTCTGCCTGGCATGGCCTTGGGGCTCTTCTAGACCCATGCTGATCCTGCCCATCCTTCGGGGCTCTGCTCAATGCCACCTCCACCTGGAAGCCCTCCCCATCCTGGGCTTTCCTCTGACTTCCCTCGTGCCGGCCTCGCCCAGCACTGTGGTCGCTGGGGCCTCTCGGAGTCTCCCCCCGACCTCACCGACAGCTTTCTGTCCCTCACCTTGCCGCAGGGGAGAGGGGCTCACCAGAAAGTGGCTTGATGTGTGACCCTGGGCCTGAGTCTTCTCATTTGTGGAGTGGATGTAATGATACGCGTCTTAGGAGGCGGCTGAGAGTTGGATGGGTGACAGAAGTGGACGTGCCTGGCGCGCAGTCAGTGTGCAGGCAGTGGCCCTTTGGTTCCTCTGTCCTGGGTGCTCGTAGGCCTTTGGGATCCAGAGCCTGGGCTGCCCCAGGCACAGCCCCGTGACTCCAGGAATGACTAATTCCACTCCAGCAATAAGCCCTTAGAAGCTCTGACAAATGAGACTTTTCCCCTCCTTCTTGCTGCTTCATTAAACTCTTCTTGAGAGACAGGAATGAGGATTGTCCTAATCCTTTGGCACGAGGTAGGGGGTTCAGGGAGCTGGGAGAGACAGGCACACAGCGGCCTCCAGATAGCGAGGCAGAGGGTGGGCACACAAGGGTATCCCAGCCCCACAGGTGCCCGGGGTAGGGGTGGGCGCTGGACGGGGGCCGGAAGCCTCGTGTTTCAGGATGGCTTTGCCCTGGGCCAGCTGGCAACCTCAGACAAGCCCTGGCCCTGACCCGGGCACAGTTTACCGTCTCAGCCTTGCTCACCTCCCGGTGCTGCTCTCGGGGTCTGGGAAGGGGAAGGCCTGGGAGGGGCTGTTGACAGGAGGCCTGGACTGGGCAGTCTGGCTGGCATGCAGTAGGCACCTCCTTAGTGTACACAGGCCTCAGGGGAACAAAGGGGAGGGTGGGCAAGCCCTGGACCTTTCTCCTCTGTTTCCCCACCTTTATTTATTTATTTATTTATTTGAAAAAAAATTTTTTATTTATTATTTATTTTATTTATTTATTTTGGATGTGCCGGGTCTCAGTTGCGGCACATGGGATCTTTAGTTGCAGCATGTGGACTTGTTAGTCGCAGCATGTGGACTCTTCGTTGCAGCATGCCTGCAGGATCTAGTTCCCCGACCAGGGATCGAACCCGGGCCCCCTGCATTGGGAGCGCGGAGTCTTACCCACTGGACCACCAGGGAAGTGCCTGTTTCTCCACCTTTAAACGTGGCCTGGGAGTCCTGGCTGCCTCCCTGGGTGACCTCAGTGGCTAGACCCTGGGGGCCGTCCATCAGGGGGAGTGCTCTTCCCAGGCCCAGGCCCTGGCACTCCTCTCTGGGTCACGGCCGCCATTCTGCCCAGATGGGAATGTCTACCTACTCTGGAGGCTGCCGCAACTGGGAAAACAAGTTGCAAACCTCACCCACCCCAGTAAGTCTCGATGGGTCCTTCCTCTGGGCAGCCTCAGGAAGAAGGCTGTTTCTTCTGGGAAGAAACAGCGTGGGGAGGGGCTGGTGACTGAGATCCAGGGAGCCTCCTCCCGGCCACCGTTTGTTCACAGGTGTTCCTGGCCCTCGGGGAGCTGCTCCTGTCCTGCAACTGGGCGGTGGTTGCTGACATCTTGCTGGTAGGTGTGGGAGTCGGAACGGAGGGCTGGTCCTGGGGCCTCTTGAGCAGGGGCAGCTGGAGTCTGTCCTGCTCAGGGCTGGACTTCTGCTGTGGAGTGGCCTAGAGGTCAGGAGGGGCTTCAGAGACCATGGGGTAGGGGACCAAGGTCAATGAACAGTCACCTTGGACCAGGGGCCTCCCTGACAGTCTCAGACATATCCTTTGACCATCACTCCCATTTTGTAGATGAGCAAATGGAGGCTCAGAGAGGGCAGGTGCCTGAACCAAGGTCACACAGCCTGCAGAGGCACTGAGCCAAGACTGGGGCCCGGGCTTTTTGACTCCAGGCCTCCCTCCCTCTTTCTTGACTGCACTTCTCAGCAAGCAGGCTCCTTGGCCTCCACTCTGGGTGTGCAGACAGGGATGCCGGACTTCAGGGCCACTGAGCCCAGGTGGGTCCAGGCCTCCCCAGCTCCCATATCATGGGCTGCAAGGCAAGGGGCCGGCTCAGGCTATAATGAGGGCTGATGCTATCCTGACCCCATGACTGCTAGGTCCAGAGTCTAGCAGGACCCTCCCTGAGCCTCACACTCTCCGTCCAGCCTCCCTGCCTCCTTCTAGGAGATGTGCAGGGAAATTTTTTGAACACTGAAGGGCTGTGCCCTTGTGGATTACACAGGGTCCCAGACCTGGGGACACCCCAAGATCCCTCCTCCTGCCTCCTGGCAGTCCAGGGCTGGGTGGGCATGAGGGAACCAGAGCAGCTTGCAGTCGGCTGAGAACTGTCCTAAAGGGGGGTCTAGTGCAGGGGCACGAACCTGGATTCAGGAAACAGACCTGGGTTTCAGCCCTGCTTCTGCCACCTACTAGCTGTGTGTGACCTAGGCGAGTCACTTTGTGTCGCCGAACCTCAGATTCCCTATGTGGAAAATGGGGATGAAAATACCTGCTGGATTATTGTGAGGGTGAAATGAGATTATCCATGTAAAGCTTTTGCCCTGTGCCTGGCACAGAGAATGCTGGCTGGGATTCTGATAGCAAGTCAGCGGTTCCTACTTTCTCATCTTCCATCTCCCAAAGAAGTCCTGGCGTCCTGGAATCTGAGTTTGAAAGGGCTGTGGGGAAGTGTAGTCATCTAATTAGCCAAGAAAACCTGCTTGAATACTGCTGTGGACGGGAGGCTCACTGTCTGTCTAGATGCTCTGGCCCTCTTCTTGGCACAGGCTCAGCGGATGTAGACAGGGCTGTCCTGTCTTTGACTCCTGGGTGGGTGTATCAGCTGCAGGGCTGGCGGGTCTTCTCTTTTCCTCCCTCCAGGCAGGAGACTTGGGTTCCATCCCAGACTCAGCCATAGACCTGCTGAACGGCCTTGGGCCTCAGTTTCCTTGTCTATAAAAAGGGGTAATCATAACCAGCCTGGCGGGGTAAGCAAGATAGCCTGAAGGAAAGCCCTCGGTATATGGAATCGTGCTGGCAAATGTCCTTTTTGTTTGTTTGTTTTGGCCGAGCTGCGCAGTACGTGGCACCTTACTTCCCCGATCAGGGATTGAACCCGTGTCCCCTGCATTGGAAGTGTGGAACCGCTAGGGAAGTCCCAGGCGAACGTTGTCCTGAGTGGGGCTGCCCACTTGTCCTCTGAATCCTGCCCCCTGCGGCTTCCTCCACGTCCCCACCCCCAGCCTGCTCCCTGCTCCACATGGCAGCGCTGCAGATATGTGAAGACTGCGCCTGTGTGTCCCCCACCCCCCGCCCACCGTGTCTGTGTTTGCAGATGATTAACCTGGCAGAGCCAGGCTCTTTGTAGAGCTCTGTGTGGGCTGGGGGCAGGAGAGGAGGGGTGAGGGGGCCAGTCAGCCATAGTCTGAGCCATCTGGGTCTGCTGGGGAGCTGGCTGGCACTGCCCAGGGGGCCGGGCTGGGCATGATCCAGCCTACTGAGTGCTCCCCATGGTCCTCCCCTGGCTTGGAGGCCTCCAGCCCCTAAAGCTTAGTGGGGCCTGTCATCCCAGGAGGGCTTCTAGCCCCCCTTCCCCTGCCTCCCCACCTTCCCAAAGCCCCTCAGTGGAGGACAGCCTTGTGACACTTTGGTGGCCGGAGCTGGACCAGTCCCTGCGGTTCTTGGAGCTCCGTCCCCTGACAGAGAGAGGGGGAAGGCTCCAGTGGGGAGTGGTCTCCGGCAGTGGGGGGCTCCCAGCTGTGGGGTGGAGGGCAGACAGACGGCAGCGGGGGGCAGGGTGCAGAAGGGTGGGAGGTGACGTGACCTGGAGCGTAAGAAGCTGCGCAGGGGAGAGAGGAGAGAGGGGGTGGTAGCTGGAGTTGGCAGGTCACAGGTAGCTGGGGTTGCTTTTCTAGAGGTGAGGCAGGAGCAGGCTCCAGGGGGCCGGAGGGGAGATGGGTGGAGAGAGGCCAGCAGTGGGTGGGATGGGGCTGGGGAGGAAGCAGCCTGGAGCAAGGCAGGGGCAGGAAGTGTGGCAACACTGGTGTGGCAGGAAGTGCAGGGAGGTCCCTGCTGGCTGCCCTTGCTCCTGAAGCACAGAAGGTGAGAGGGCAGCAGAGCCCAGGAGCCAGGATTCTGGAACCGTCCCCCTGCTTCCACTCCCAGCCCTGCGCCTCTCTGGCTGGCCTTGGTTTGCTCAAGTGTGCAGTGGGTAGAAAGGTGGTACCTACCTACCAGTTACGCCCAGGCTACGCGGGCAGAGTGAGCTGAGCCCGTATCACGCACGTTCCTGAGGGGTTGCTGTGGGCTCCATGGCCCCATGTCAGTCCTGCCTCAGGGACACGGCTCTCTTTGATCTGCTTATCCACAAGGAGGAGAATCCAGATTCTCTCTGGGGAAGAGATCTCAGGGGCTCTTCAGTGGTTCTCAAACTTCACTGAGCGTAAGAATCAGGTTTGGGGGAGCTTGTTACAAATTCAGCTTCCAGGCCCTCTGTCTTCAGAGTCTGATTCAGTTGGGTCCATGTTGGGTCGAGGGATCTGCATTGCTCTCGAATGTCCTGCGTGATCCTGGTAGAGCTTTCCTCAGAGCACACTGGAGAACACTGGTCTAGTGGGGCCAGCTCCCCAGCTCGTGAAACCTCTGCGAAATTCTGACTAGTGCAGTCCCTCCCCTTGTTCACCTACTCTCTGACGGGGAGCTCACTCTCTGCACGCTGGGAAGCCCCTACCTCCTGGTGGGTCAGTTAATAAAAAGGACCTTGGCTCGTCACAGCCAAGACCCACCTCCGGCAACCTCGCCCTGCCCGGCGGGGCCTCGGAGCGCCTTGCTTCCTGGAAGGCTGGAGAGTGTGTCTCCCCAGATGAGCTCCCTGCTTCCCCAGACCTACTGATGGGGTCTCTGGCTCCCTCCCCACCCTGCTGTCTGTCTGGGCCCCGCTCCAGCTTACCCACCGCCAGCCATGGGTAGTAGGGTAGAAGGGGGACTCGCTCCAGGTCTGTCCTCCAGGGTGCTGGAAATCCGCCACCAGGCTCACCTCCCACCTCCTCAGCACATCGCCACGCCCTCCCCCTGCGGGGTCCTCACCCTCCTGTTCTCCCTCTGTCCGGTCTCCGTGCTTCCCTGCCCTGCCTGCTGCCCCTAGGTAGCTGTCTGCTCACTTGTCTGTCTCACCCTCCCAGGGGTGTCTGGGTGGGAGGGCTGAGTGGGGAACGTGAGGCAGGCTGCCAGGGAGTCTGCACCTGGTGACTGGTGCGGTAACCGGTGACCGACTTTCCGCACTCCCTGATGCACGCCCTTGACTGGCGCTGGTTATGCCCCTGGGTATAAAGGCAACAGCTCTTCTAAGAAGGGCGAGTCAAAAACAGAGGGGTTTTTGTCTTGGAATAGAGTGAGCCTGGAGTTTGGGGAACCCAAAAGCCTCTAAACTTCTAAAATTACCTGCTGGGCTCTCCAGCTGCTGGTGGCTCCATGGAGACCCCGGGGACCCAGAACAGGCAGGGGGAGACCTACCTCTCCCGCCACTGGCATCAGGGGCTGGTCCAGGTCCCGCAGGCTGGAGTTCCTGGGAGGGGAGGAAGGGAGGGTCCAACCAGCCCCTGCATGGACTTTTCTGGACACTCAGAGTCCATCTTCGAGGAGGCCCTCCCCTTCTGCCCAGAACCACCAGTGAGTAATCACATAATTATGGGGTGAGAAGGAAGCACTTGGAGAAGGTGCAAAGCTGTGGTCAGTTCCTTCTCAGGCTTGTTGGCAGGTCCAGGTGATGGGTGGGAGGCCCGGCCTCTCTCACCACCTGTACAGAGTGGCTCAGCGCCGGTGACTCCAGGACCAGCCGGTCACCCTCAAGAGTGACTCTCGCTGCTCTGCCCTGCCCACCCGCAAACCCCTCTCTCCAGTCCCCGGGCTCTGGCCTTCACACCTTGGCTCACACCGTCCCCTGTCTGGAGTTCCCTTCCCTGCTCTCGCTGCCAGTTAGCGGTTTTCGGGGCTAGGGGTGAGCTTGTCCTCTTGGTTCTTCTCACTGTTTTCCAAATGTTCTATAAAAAATGTGTAAATATTGCTGGAAAGTTTCCTCCTTGCTTCTAACAGCAGAATGGTCAAAGGTCAGACCCTGGAGAAGGAGGCCTGGGATCAAATCTCAGCCCTGCTATTTCCTGGCTGGGTGACCCTGGGCAAGTTACTCACCCTCTCTGTGGAGGGTTTCCTCATCTGTAACATGTAGATAGTAATCGTATCTCCCTCATGGGTTGGTTGAGTGGATATATAAAATATATATATGTATATGAGATATAGAAAATGCATACAAGAAGCATTTAATAAATGTTAATAATTATTATAATAATTATTATTATCATTGTTATTATTCTCTGATGGGCTCAGATTATGGACAGCTAGGCCTTGGGGCTAAGGCTCTGGGGTGGGAAGTTTCCCCGTGGCTGCCCTGTTGGGACTGTGGGACCGTGTGGCTTCTACTTGAACCTCCTGCCTCCCTCCCCTCCCCTGCTGCAGCCCTGGGTTCTGGCAGGGCCTCTCCTGAGACCAGTCTCCAAGATGGTTCTACTCGACTTATTTAGTTGGCAAACTTTCAGCTAGTCCCCTCTGTGCCTGGTGCCTTGCTGAACCCCAGGGACCCCGAGAGAACTTAGGCAGGAGCTTTGCTGCTGGACAATGTAAGGATAAGGGGAGAAGGACCATGAACCCTTCCAGCTGAGGGGGATGTGCCTTCAGTTAGGGGTGCACACGAGCTGGGGGAGCTCAGGGCAGGCACCTGAACTCTGGGAAGGCTTCACAGAGGAGGTGACCCAAAGGTCAGTCCTGAAGGACGTATGGGGACGCTCCAGCTGGACCAGAGAGGGGAAGGCTTGCCAAGCAGAAGGCACAGCATGTTCAAATGCCTGGAAGCTTTCTGCCCCTTTGAATCATAGGGCATTACTTCAGCCTGATGTCCTCCAGGTATCAGGTGAGGAACGATAATGAAAGTAACCCTTTATGTAGGTACTGTTATTACCCCCATATGGGGATGAGGAGGCTGAGGCACAGAAGGGTGAAGCGACTTGCCCAGAGTCACACAGCTAGTGAGTGGGGGGTGTGGGATTGGAACCCAGACAATCTGACTCCGGAATTCATATTCTTAACCTCCCAAGTGGGCCTTTTCAGCAAGGCTACCTTTGGTCTCTGCCCAGAGGGGCTTCTTGAGGTGGGGGCTGAGCCCTCCACACCACCCCGCCCAGGTGCCCACACGTGCAGGTGCCTAGCTGTGCACCCGCTCTTCACCCCACAGCCCACACTACTGCTTTCTGGGCCCCTGAGCTGGGACACTCCTGCCCCATCACTGTTGTCACAGCCATGCCTGGTCGCCCTGATTTAACAGCAAACCCTCAAGAGGGGTGGCCTTCATCAGGGGCCTGGCAGCTCCATCCCAGGGGACCAAGGAGCCTTCCTGAGCCTCCAAGCGACCTGATGCCTCAGTGACGGGGCTTCAGGCATTGGGGTCGTCGACCCCCTGCCATCCCACTCTCTTGGTCAGCCTTTCACCCCGCCAGGCTGGTCCTTGGCAGCCGGGGGACAGAAGAGGGCGTGAGGGGACACCTACTCCTTGCCCTTGCTTGGGGAGCTCCCTTGGTGCTTCTGTGTTTTGCAGTCCGTGGTGGTACCCAGGTGCCGGGGGACAGCAGAGGCGCTTCAGATCACAGTGGGCCACATCCTGGGAGATGCCGGCAGCCCCTACCTCACTGGACTTGTAAGGCTGGGTGGATGGCAGGGCTCCAGGGAGGAAGTGCACTTGAAGGCCTGGAGGCTGGTCTGGTGGGCCTGACAGACCCAGCCTGTCTCCTCTGCAGATCTCCAGCGCCCTGCGGGCCGGGCGTCCCGACTCCTACCTGCAGCGCTTCCTCAGCCTTCAACAGAGCTTCCTGTGCTGCGCCTTCATTATCGCCCTGGGTGGCGGCTGCTTCCTGCTGACTGCACTGCACCTGGAGAGAGACCAGGCCCAGGCCCGGCAGCCAGGCACAGGTACCCCTGCCGCCTTGCACCCATGCCAGGCTCAGGGCTGACCCTATAGGAGCAGGGATCACCACCCACCCGCTGAGCCCCTGGCTAGTTTATTTATTTGTTCATTCATTCATTCATTCACCCATAGTTATTACGTCCCTGCTGTGTGCCAGGCAAGGTTGCAGGTGCTGGGGCGTGAACACCAAGTCCGAGCCCCCATGAAGCGAAACAAACAAGAAACAAACAGAAGAAGTAAAAGATAGAGTATGTTCAAGGTGATAAGTGCTACGGAGAGACGGAGAGACGTAAAGCAGGAGAGTGGGGAGAGAGGAACAGGTGGGGGCAGGGTGCAGGTTTTGAAAAGGGTGGTCAGAGAGGTCCGCACTGCGCGGGGACTGAGTCATGCAGCTATCTGGGGGAAGGTGCTCCTGGCAGGGGGGAAAGCTAGTGCAAAGGCCCTGAGGTAGGAATGGACCTGATGTGTTTGAGGACTGGCAAGGAGGCCAGTGTGGCTGGAGCAGGAGCAAGGGGGCCGGTGGTTGGGACGAGGGTGACAGTAATGGGACCAGAGCATGGGGGCTTTGGGGGCCTTTGTAGGGACTGAGGCCTTACACAGAGTGAGGTGGGAGCCGCTTTCTGGTTTCCAGTGCACAAGCCCCAAGGTGTCTGATTTACATCCTAAAAGCACCACTCTGGTGCTGCTGTGTTGAGAACAGACTGTAGGGGGTTACTGTTGAAGCAGAGAGGCCATAGGAGGCCCTGCAGCCGTCAGGGGAGAGCAGCGGTGCTGGGACCATGGTGGTGGCGTTGAAGGTGGGGAGAACGGGTCGGATCTGGAATTTATTTTGAAAACGGAAGCTAGAGGATTTCGTGACAGACTGTGCCCAGGCCTCGTCCCCAAACACCTTTGCTGCCTCTGGGGCTGGCTGAGCGATTTCTTCCCACAGGGATCCCCGACAGCCAGGACGTGAACAGCAAGGCCGTGGAGAGCGAACGCCTGCTTCCTAGCACAGGTGCCTCCCCAGAGGACCCCTGAGGCCCCTGCCCTGCAGCGAGGAGGTCCCACCCACCCTGCTCGCACCCTTCTGGGCGGCCTCCACTGTATCAGTGCCTCTGCCCACCTTTGACTGCGGCTCCGGGACCCTGGCCAAGCTGCACCTGCCACTTCTTCGCTCCCAGCTAGAGAGCTGGCAGCGCCTGTGGCTGGGCTGGGAATTGAGCTGTCAGCACCCTCGGTGGGAGGCCTGAGCCTGTGCCTGCACCCAGCACGAGGCCACGCCAGCCTGGGGTCCTCAGCCTGGCTGCCAGCGGGCCCGATTAAAGTGTGGCCAGTACAAAGCCCGTGGATATAGGCCTTTAGACAATCTTGTTATTTATAGCCTTAAGGTGTCTCTGCTGGGATTAGAAGCAGGAGACTAGGAGGTGGGCAGTCTGGGCCAAGGATGCAGGGCTGCTCAGTATGGGTCTCTGGGCGTCCCCACCCTGGACCGCCTGCTCTGACCCAGGTTCCCCAGTCTGCAGGGTCAGGAGGGCACAGGGCAGCCCTCTGCGTGCGTTCGCCCTCTGAACTAAAGTGGGGGCTGAATCAGTAGTCTTGAAGAGAGGTTTCTACTCCGGTGCTGGTGTGGGAGTGTGGCTGCAGGAACCAAGGAGGCACTCAGAGGAGTGCCCAGGCCTGCACAGACCCACGCTGGGGGGCTGGCATGGCTGTGCCTGAGGGCCCTGCTCTGCATCCCGGCCTCCTCCCCCATGGGGAGGGCCGGCTTGCTGGGACTCATATTTGCCCCTGGGTTTGGAGCAGCTGGGCGCAGTGGGCCCCGCAGGAGATCAACAGCTTCCAGGCGGGCAGCAGTGGGGAGGCATGTTCTTTCCGCCATGAGCCTAAGCAGGTCTCCCCTGCCCTGGTGCCCAGCCAGGCAATCACCGTTCACTTGCTGATCGCCGCCTTCGGTGTGCCAGGCTGGGCCTGCCTCCCGGCAGCTGTGGGCAGAGCAGTGACCCAGACTCACACTCACCCCCGACCCTTGCTTGCTCCACCCCTGCCCCCTGTGGTGTCCCCCCTGCCCCTTATGCTGGGTGGGACAGGCTCCAGGAGCTGGAAGCTCCCATTCAGTCCGCACCTGCCACCCTCACCCCCAAGTCTCAGCCCCCGCTCAGGAGCAGCCGTCACCAGGGTGACCTCCCCCTCCACCCACGATCTGATGCTTGGCGCCCCTGAAACGGCTGGCCCCGAGGTTAGGAGAGAAAGGATTCATGAGGATGCATGGTAAGGGTTCTGCACCCAGTTACAGTGTGGGTGCGGGGGAGGGGCGCCGTCCCCACACCACCAGGCGATTCTCGGACCCCCGCTGGGGGTCCTACAATTCAACTCGACTCTGAGACTATCTACCCAGAGATAGCATCAGATTCCGCAGGGTAAGGGTGCAGCCCTACAAGACTGTCCCTGCCACCCCTGTGCCACGCCTCAGATGCCAATCACAAGTCTAGGCTGTGACCAGTTGTAAATCCAAGGTTCTCACAACCCCTTCCTTGGGTTCCATTAATGTGTTAGAGAGCTTAGGAAACCCATTTACTCACTATATTGCCAGTTTATTATAAAGTATAGCTCAGAAATAGCCAGATGGAAGAGATGCATAGGACAGGGGATGGGGAAAGGGCGTGGAGCTTCCATGCTGTCTCCAGGCACCACTCTCCCCAGATGTCCACGTGTTCACCAACCCAGAAGCTCTCCGGACCCAGTCCTTTTAGATTTTACGGAGGCTTCATTACTTAGGCATGATTGATTAAATCATCGTCACTGGCGTTTGATCTCAATCTCCAGCCTCTCTCACCTCCCTGGAGGTAGTTGGCGGGGGTGGTGGAACTGAAAGTTCCAACCTGATCACAAGGCTGGTTCTCTGGCAAGCAGCCTATCCTTAGGTGAGTTCCAAAAGTCACTTCCTTAACAAAGGAAAGACACTTTCAGGGCTCTCATCACCTAGGAAACTCCAAGGGTTTTAGGAGCTCTGTGCCAGAAACAGGATGAAGACCAAATATATATTTCTTATTAGAAATCACAGTATCATACTTGGTTTCCTCTGAGAAGGAGGCAGTCAGTCTGTGCGGGATTCACTGGCTGTGTGACCCGGGCCACTTCCTGTCCTCTCTGAGCTGCAGGCTCCCCAGCTATATTTAAGAGGTGTGTTGCATGTGATTTTTCTAACCTAGACCTCGTGTGATTTCTCACGGGCTGGGTCTAGGTCCACAGAAGCCCAGCTCCAGGATCTTCTTCCCTACAATCCTGGGGAGGACCCCTGTGAGATTCAGCTCCCAGGAGATGGGCAAGGGCTTCCCAAGAGTCATCAGCTACCCCCACCTCTCCCACCTCAGAGTCCTCAGGCTGGGGCGAAAGATCAGAAACCTCATTTATGCCAGTTCCAGAAACATGCGTTGGTACCAGTGGGTGCCCATCTTGGTGCTGGGCAGTGACTCCAACCCTGCCCTTGGACCTCACAGCCCCAGAAGGAACAGGGAAACACTTGGCTGGGCCAAGTGAGGCACATCTATGGGCAGAAGAAGGGGTTACATCCCTCAGAAGCTTTGAGGAGTCGGCCTGGGAGTTGGTAAATAGCCAGAGAAGGTGTGGGGAAGGGAATCCCTGGTGGATAGAACAGGCAAAGATACAGGGGGTGAGGCAGAAGATATGTGATGAATCACGGAGAGGTGTGGTGTGGTCAGAAAGGAGGGGGTATGTGTGTTTTGGGGGAGAGAGAGAGGAAGCAGGAGAGACTGGCTGGGACCAGAGGGCTCAGATGCCAGCTGAGGAGCTGGGGCTTGAATCCTATCATCAGGGTAGTTCTTTCTGACTCAAGTGCTTTCTGGGGTTTGGGTTGCCAGGCAGGGCAGGGTGGTGCTTTCTGGGACTGAGCTAGACAAAATGCCTCACCAGGAGTTTATACTATGTTATCATCCAAAGTGTTTTGAGGCGGGGCAGGAGCAGGGGGGGCGCTGGTAGACTCTGGGAGGAAGAGACCAGTATCTGTTCTGCAAGCAACCCAACCCCAGCTGTACTCAGCTCCCACCCCTTGCCTCTCTGGGGCTGGTCACTCAGACCTCACTGTGCTGAGGTCACAGGTACAGGTCTCTGAGAGCCCAGCCACTCAGGCTAGGCAGGAGGAGTGGTCAATAGAACACACCTTTCTGGCCAACAGGGCACTTGCTGGGTGTTCCCAGTCTCTGATACTCTGGACTCACTTGTTGGGAATGTTGATGAGGGAACACACTGCTGAGCAGGACGAGGCCCTCAGACCTGATCTGCTCACATCATGTGTTAATTGCTCTTCCTGGACACACGCTGCATTCCAGCTCCCAGGTGCCATCCAGGTACGCAGGTGTGCTTGGTCAGTGTGCGTGTGCCTGTGTGTGCTCATTTCTGTGTTGGTGTGTGAGCATGTGAGGAGGTGTTTATAGGGTCTGGATGAGAAAACTCTTCTTCCCCCCTGACCTCAGGCTTGGAGGGTTAAACACGTGCCTTGAGATGGTCACCCCAATCCTGGCTTGTCCCCCTGCAACACCAGACATCAGTCTGTTTCATTCCCTGAAGAGTCTATCTTTCCTCCATGCCTGGGTGGGCCTGTGAGCTTTCTGGTTTAATGCAGCTGCAGGAGGCAACCAGAGGTTGCTGGAGCCAAGCCTTATCTGACACAGGGAGGTATGGGACTGCACGTGCTCCTTCTGTGTGACCACATCAGTTAAGGTTGTAGGGTGGCGTGCAACAGAAACTGACTGATATCTTAAGCAAAAAAGGGATTTGTTGAAGACCTCAGGAGCTCACAGAATCTATGGGAAGATTGGAGATTCAGGAGCCAGGGCTCCTGGGCCATCTTATTGGGACATTTTCTCCCTATTCTTTTTCCACCCTGCTCAAGATTTAAAGCCCTGGATGAGAGAGTCCAGTTGGAGCCTATGCCCATGCCTTGATTTATAGCTCAGGAAACCAGGGTGCACTTAGGAAGGGAAATGGACATTGAGCATCAAAATAAAACATCAATGAAAGAAAAAAAGACCGAAAAAAAAAAAAAAAACCCACAAAAACCAACGACTGTGTCCATTACAGTGATCCTGGGCAGGCCACTGGCCTTCTCTCAGATGCAGCCTCTCATGGGACAGGGAAGAGGCTGGACTCAGTGTCCTTCAAGGGATTCTTCACTTCTGATAGCCTGAGTCCATGATCAAAGGAGATTGGAGCATCTATAATTCAGAAAGTGTTAAGAATGTTCAAAAGACAGAACAGGAACTTCTGTGTTAGTGGGGACTCAGAGCCATCTGTTCTGAGCAGGAGAGAGAGGCAGAGACGAAGCGTTCTGAGCAAAACTCGTGAGGCAGGCCCAGGCTGGGGGATGGAGGGGCTCCAAGAAGTCCCCAGCTTGGCAACAGCAGGAGCAGAGAGGAGGTGTCCTCTCCCTACCCGTGGGTGGTGACCTGTGGAGAACGTATTCAAAGGGTGGAGGGAAATGGCACAGGGAAGCTAATGGAGGGTGGAGTCAATCCGGGAGAAAATGCCTTTACCAGAAGGGCCCGGAGAGGAATCTGGCTGGTTTCTGAGTCACGCAGAGCAACAGATACATGAGGCAAATCAGCACACACTTACTGAGCACCTGCTAAATGTCATTTACTCATTCAATCACAAACATTCTCTGAGCATCTCCTCTGTCCTGGACAGCGGAAGTGAATCAGACAGTGTATGGGCCCTTAAGGCTCACGATCTGTTGTTGGGCTGGTGGAGGGGAGTGGTGGACTCATGTACAAACATAATCAGCGCAGTGAGTTTGGTGTGATGGAGGAGGGATACACAGGTTACTCAAGTAACCTAGGGGAGGAAATGACAATTTAAACAAGCAGGTCAGGGAGGGCTTCCTGGAGGAAGTCATGGCTGTGCTGGATTTCTGAAGGACTAATGGGAGGAGTGACCTAGGTAGACAGCATAGGCGGAGCAGGGCTAAAAAGCCAGGGGAGGGGGTTGCCCAGGTGACGCTCTCCGTGGTCCTGAACGATCGTTGTGTTAGTAGGACAAGGGCTTTTGTGTTGAGGGGAGAGCGGGGACTAGAGACAACTGCCCCCAATTCCTGCCACTCCTCTGGGCTCCAGGAAGTATCATAACTATGAGCGAGTTCAGGGAGATCAATTTTCAGTGTAGACGAGTGTAATTTTGAGAGATGGGCAGTAGGATCTGAGGCTGGAGATTGGCATGGGTCATGAAGGGTTATCGGAGATCATGTTAAGGAACTTAGATATTTTTTAAAAATTTATTTTATTGAAGTATAGTTGACTTCCAATGTCATGTTAATTTCTGCTGTACAGCAGAGTGTTTCAGTTATACATATATATATTCTTTTTCATTTTCTTTTCCGTTATGGTTTATTACAGGATATTGAATCTAGTTCCCTGTGCCATACAGTAGGACCTTGTTGTTTATCCAATCTATATATAATAGTTTGCATCTGCTAATCCCAAACTCCCAATCCATCCCTCCCTCACCCCCCCCCTCCCCCTTGGCAACCACAAGTCTGTTCTCTATGTCTGTGAGTCTGTTTCTGTTTCGTAGTTAGGAACTTAAGATATTTTTAATCCTGTAGGCAGTGGAGAGCCATGGAGAAGTTTTGTGCAAGGTAGTGGTAGGGTTCTATGTGTGATTTAGAAAATTACTGGCAAGAAATATGAAGAAAAGGCCAGAGGGGGGACTTCCCTGGCAGTCCAGTGGTTAAGACTCCGCGCTTCCACTGCAGGGGCTGTGGGTTCGATCCCTGGTCGGGGAACTAAGATTTCACATGTGGCTGAAATAAAAGAAAAGAAAAAGACCGGAGGGGAATGTTGGAACAGGTGGTGTTGATCTTTAAAAGGGTCCAAGTGAGACATGGAGAGGTTTGAGCTAAGTCCATGAGCAACTGGGACACTGGGAGATATTAAAGAGAAAAAACGGACAGGCCCTAGAGGTGGGAGTTGAGGGAGAAGAAGGAGTCCCAAGTGGCTCCCAGGTTTCCAGCTCAGTGACAATGTGGATGCTGCTGCTATTTGTCAAGAGATAAATGATACTGGGTGGGAGCAGGTTTAGGGGAAAGATGATGAGTTCAGTCTTGGATGTGCTGAGTTTAAGGTGCTGGGGGATATCTAGGGGGGAGTGTGCAGGAAACTGCATATGGACCTAGTGCTTGGAGATGAGGCCACATCTAGAGATGGAGGTTGGGGTGTCCTAGGGAGGCGGATAATTGTTGAAAGCCCAAGCATGGGTGAGAGGCTGCCAAGGGAGAGTGTGCCGTGTGAGCAGGGAGGAGACTGAGGCTGAGCCCTGGAGACACTCCTGTGTAGGGAGGTGGGCAGAGGGGAGGTGGACTGAGCTCCCAGGTAGCAGCCGTGGGGGAGCCAGTGTTTCTCAGAGTGTGTTCTGCAAAGCTGTAGTCATCTTACGAGATGTTCTGTGGTCTAGTACACATGGGGACATGGCAGCCTATACTTCCCCATGGGAGACTCCCAGTGCACACTCTCAGATTAAAGACTCTGAAAAGTTCCTCAGTTAGGAAACCTAATTCTCTGTGTTTATCCCACCATTTCCCAAATATACTTGCCCTTGGGACACTGGCCACTAATGAAATGTGCCCCATTTGTTTTGAAATTATGGTCTAGACCTAATGAATGAATATCAGAAGGCCCTTTGGCCATCATTGAGTTCAGCCTCCCATTACGCTGATGAGGAAGCTCTGTCCTGGAGAAGCTAAGAGCGTCGCTATGGGGCGGTAGAGGAAACACTGGATTAGGGGGTAGACACACCTGGGTTTAGTGCAAGCCTCATCATTTACTAGTGACCTTAGGTAGATTACTTCTCTTCCCTGGGTCTCTTCATCTGTGAGATGAAGATAAGAACCCTACAAGTTCTATAGCTGATGGTCCCAGAGGCTCTCAGTAGGCCACAGTGACTTGCCCAGGGCCATACAGCCCCAAAGGGCTTATTGACCTCCCCATCACCGTGCCTTTGGTGGCCCCTTATCCCACCTAAGGACCCACTCTAGAGAGTGCCTTTGAGTTAAAATCCCAGAAAAACCCACAGACTGGGAATGGCTGGCTTGCTTGGTGGCAGCTTAGAGGGCCCCCAAATTTGAAAGGCTCAAAACTCTGCCAATTTTCCCCTGCTCCGGAGCCTACTCAGTGGTGGAAAGGCAGTGCCATGGAAAGGGAATGCTCCCCTTTCTGGCTAAGGCCTAAAACTGCTCCCTGGGCAGGGCTGTGGCTGAAAGGATGAGGAATTTTGGGGAGTGGGAAGGGGACCATGGTGTTGGGCTTAGAGCCACGGTTCTGCCTTCTTCACTGCTGGACGGTCCCCTAGCTGGCCACATCCCCCTGCTGGGCACTGTCCTGTAGCTGGCACCGTCACACAGTTATGAAAGTCAGTGCCAGGGCTCAGTCCGAACCCCATGGAGCTCCTAGGTCTGTCCTTCCCTGTTTAATCACCTGCCATCCTGGGCCACCCCGTGGAACTTCCCTCATCCAGCTTTGCAGGCCTGCACTCAGCAAGCTGGAAAGAGGCAGCAAGGCAACTTTCAGAATGAAATCTGTTTTCCTAACCCTCCCGTCACAGTCATTCATACCCAACACGACGAAGCATATTTTTAGTCACTTTGCAGAATTTAAAATACACCTCGAAGGCGCCAAGAAACACCAGCTTGGGGATTAACTCTGCTCACAAGAGACAGTGGGGCGGGAGTGGGGAGGGGTGCCTTGTGCTGTGTCACCCGTTGGCTATGCCATGACTCACTGTGGCCGACACCTTCACGAGATGCACCTGCCCGTGGATGTGGGATCTGGAGCAGCCTGCAGTGGGAACTGAGCTCCCAGCCCAGGCCAAAGGTATTGCACCAACCTGGGTCAGCACCAGCCCTGCTGCCAACTGGCTGCATGTCCATGGTAGGGTCATTTATGGGCCCTGGAACCTGTGTGTGAATAATTCTGGTTTCCCAGGCTCTGTCTAGTTCTGACATTATGTCCTCAGCACTCTGTACAGGATTTTCATTTCAAAGCTGCAAACAAATGAATGGGGGAGGGAGCTTACCAAAACCACAGCCCCTCTGAGATGGGTGAGAGTGGAGATTGTGGCCCTGAATACAGAAACTACCTGACCACTCTGCACAGGAGACAGGGCTCCCCGCTCCCCCAAGGGAGGACCTGGGGGACTTCCAGACCCTTTAAATCCTATCCTCCTATCTACCCCCAGAGGGAGAAACTGAGACCCAGAGAAAGTTAGGGGTCTTGTCTAGGGTCATGCCACACACCAGGGCAGAACTGGGCTAGGACCCAGCCTCCTGTCTCCCATTCAGGGCTTTGTCGTGCGCTGCTGAAGTGTGATGCTTGCGGTTGCCCGTTGCCGTGCCCTCAGGAGACAAGGCCCCCTTTCAATGCCCTGTTTCGGGGGTGGGGGAGGGGGCCGGTTGGAGCCCTGGCTCTCTCTGCCAGGGGCTGCCTTTCTGAGGGGCAGGGGTAGGGTCTCGGTGTGCACACAGGAATGGGCCCAGCAGGAGGCAGGGGGCTGGATCTGAGCTTCCCTGGAGAGGTGGGCGACATAGCCTTCTGTGACTGGTGGAGGCCTGGGTCCTGGGCCAACCCCCCACCCGTCACGCTTCTTGGTTCTTACGCAGCCCTCCCTGAACTGATTAAATCATGGCGGGTGAGTAGCTGCTGGAGCGGCCACGGGCCCTCCTACCCGCGCCCCTGACTTAACCGTCTGAGACCCTCTCTCCAGGATGTCCGTATGCCCTGAGCTCTAGCCCTCAGCTCTCTCCCCGAGTCTCCGCCGCGGTAGGGAGCGGGGGGGAGGGAGGGCACTGAGTGGGTGCTGGGAAGTCCTGCTTCCCGGACGCTACTCTTAGCTCCGTAGCTCCCCACAAACCCCCTCCGGGTCCTCGTCAGCCTCGGCGGCCGCGCGGCTCCAGAGTGATTGCGCCCCCGTCGGGCGGGAGGGGCTCTGCGGCCCGGCCCTCCCCCTCCGCCCCCCCGGGGGCAGCACGTGCGGGGCGGGGCTGTGGCCCGAGCCCGGGGCTGATTGGGCGCGGGCCTGGTAGGCGGGGCCGGGCCGCAGCTGTCAGAGCAGCAGCGGCGGCGACCGCGGCGCACCGGGCTGAAACGGTGGCAGCGCCGCAGCCGGGGTCGGAGCGCAGGAGCCGACGGGGCCCGGCCGGGATGGTGCAGCGGCAGCTCCTCGGCGCACACACGCACTGAGTGGGCCCAAGCTGGGCCCCGCGCCCCCCGCGCCCCCCGCCGCCCCGATCCCGGCCGGCATGATGTGCCTGGAATGCGCCTCGGCGGCGGCGGGCGGCGCGGAGGAGGAGGAGGCGGACGCGGAGCGGCGGCGCCGGCGCCGGGGGGCGCAGCGAGGGGCCGGCGGTGGCGGTTGCTGCGGGGCGCGGGCAGCGGGCGCCGCTGGAGTGGCGACCGCCGACGATGAGGTGCAGACGCTGTCGGGCAGCGTGAGACGGGCCCCTTCCGCACCCCCCAGCACCCCCAGCACCCCCAGCTGCGCAGCCGCTGCCAAGGGCCTCGGCGCTCAGCAGCCCAAACCAGCCAGCTTGGGCCGCGGGCGGGGGGCAGCCGCTGCCATCCTCAGCTTGGGCAACGTGCTCAACTACCTGGACAGGTACACCGTAGCAGGTGAGCGAGTGCCCCACCCAGCCCAAGAACCAGGACCCTCTGCCTCGAGGTACCTCGGGGAGCCTTCGGTCCCAGGCCCCCTATATCCAAGCCTTTCGTGGGGTCCCTAAGGGCCCTCCGTTCAGGCACAACTGGGCAAGTGATGCCCTGAGATCTACTGGTCCAATGCAGGGACCGGCCCCCGCACCCCCGGGCCAGGGGTAGGGGGGAGTCCCCACCCCTGGAGTAGCCCGCGCGTCCTCGCCAGCCCTTGACGTCCCATCCGTTGTCCTCTTCTGCGAGAGAGTCTCCTTTGCGTCTCTCTGCGTTCTGGCCTCCGCGCCCCCATCCGCCCCAGCCTCAGGTTCCCGGGCCTCTCCTCCCCTTCCCCCAGCCCAGGCTGTTTGTCGGTCCGTAGCCGGTCAGTTCCTTCCTTCCTCCGCCGTCTCCACTCCCCTGCGTGCGTGCGGCGAGTGCGCGCGCCCCTTGCGGGTGTGTGCCAGGGGAAACCAAGTGTGTGCTCGCGGGCGGCGCGGATGTGTGTGTGAGCGTGTGAGCGCGTGGCTGACAAAGGCTTGGGGCTGCGGGGAGCGGAGGGAGGGGCGGGCGGGTCCGCGGCGCCTGGGGACCCAGGATGCGGTTTGCAGCTGGCCCTGGCTAGAGGCCCGAAGATGCCTCCCCCTGTTCTGTGTCGCTTGGGGCCTGGGGTAGGGCGCGGGCCACTGGGGCTGCCTCATCCTCTGTGAGCATCTCCGGGAATCAGCCTTGGGGAGGGGGTAGAGGTAGATAGAACTACTGAGTTCTAGCCCCGGATTTTCCCCCTCTTGTGCTTGGTGTGTGACCTTGGGCCGGTCTTAGCCTATGTTTAGGTCTGCTTCCCCGTTTGTGAGGTGGTTGGTCCTCAGGCCCTTTGGGGATGGAAGGGCGTTCTGGGATTCCAGTCTCCTCGCTCCCCTCCCACAGTTCTGGGGCGGGGGGGCGGGGGGGGGGGTGCCTGTGAACAGGGGTTTTCCCTAAATTGAGCTGCCCCTCGGTGGGAAGGGTGCAGCCTTGAGAGAAAGAGACTTTGGCCAGGCTAGCACGTGGGGGCTCTCTGCCATGGGAGAGCAGTGACTGGATACCTGACATCCTGGCATGCTGGCCTAACCACAGCTTAGTAAAATCTGGAACTAGAAAAAAAAGAAAAAAGATAGAGGGGGGAATCTTGGACAGACTCGAAAGAGAACTTTGTACCCATGGAGAGAGGCAAGCCCTGGCTTAAACCATAAGACATATGCCACCTGGGTCCCCTTCCCTAGGACTCAAGTCTCCCACTCTGTTGAATGGGCTTTTGTGTCAAGTGGAAGGAGGAACTCTGATGGGAGAGCAGAGGCTTCCGCCTTCCCCCACTCCCACTTTCAAAACCCTTTATCTCTCTGACCCTCCCTGCGGGGAGTTGGAAGTGGGTACCAGTGGCACCAGTTTCCGGGTCGAGCTCAAGGGGCTCTTACTTTGGCCTGGTGAGCAGGAGTACCCAGCACCGCCCAAGTGCACCAGCCCCTGTGCACCAGCCCCATGGCACACACATGTGCCATGCTGCCTGGGACCTGGGAGCTTAGGTGCCACCCTAAAGTGGGGAGAAGTCAGAGAACACGGGGGGGCCTGTAGTTAGTGCAACATCGACTTCTGTCCATAGATGGGCAAACCGAGGCCCTTGTCCAAGATGGCCCGGAGTGCGCGACAAAGCTGGTGTTCGATCTGCCTGTTTCCCACCCTCTCAGCTGGGCAATAAATGGCCTGCTTCTAGCGCTGTAACACTTTCCAATTTGTTTTTTCATGCCCCAGACCACCCCCTCTGATATTCTTAGGGAAACTGACTCTGCTAGGGGCTGAGGTGCGACGGTGGGATCAGGGAGGGCTGGTGCTTATCTGCCTCCACCCCCACTTGCGTCCCTGAGTCAGAATGGGAGAACAAGATAGGAAATTTCTGGTGAATTGGTAAGGGGGGGTGGGGCAGTAGGGAGGAAGGCCCGGAAAGCTCTGTGCAAACACCGCCTGAGCTGTGCATCCCTCCCTGTCCCTCCAGGGTGGGAGCCCATGCACCACCCTGCCCCCAACACACAGCATACACAGATTTCCTCTCCGGATAAACCTGGCTCCCTCCCTCTCTCTTTATGGTAGATTCTCCTACCACCACCCCCTTGCTGCCAAGTTCAGTTTTCAGGAAGATTTATTGTCTCTATGGCAACTACTATGGCTTGATGTATCTTGGGAGATTGGGGGGGCCGCAGGGGAATGGTCATCCCTGGCCCCAGTCCACCTGTTGCTGGCTGTCCGGCTGGGACAGAGGAGGGGAGGCAGACACTCCACTGCTCATTCATCTTTGATATTTGCACCCACCTGATCCCTGAGAACCTCACCATCTGGCCCTGCCTCCCCCATCAAAAAATGGGGTGAGTTCCCACTCTCTTCCTTTAAATCTGTCCTGTGCATTTCTGTTTTCATGGTATAGACCAGCTCTGTCCAAAAGGGATATAATGCAAGCCACGGCTATAATTTAAAATTTTCTAGTAGCCACATTAAAAAAGTAAAAAGAATAGGTGAAGTGAATTAATAATGTATTTTATTCCACTCAATATATCCAACATAATTCAACATGTAATCAATATAAAAGCTACTCATAGGATAGTTCGCCTACTTTTCATACTGAGTTTCGAAACTCAGTGTGTTTTACATTTACAGCACACGTCAGTTTGGACTAGTTGCTATTCAGGTGTCCAACAGCCACAGTGGCTCGGGGCCACCGCAGTGGACAGTGAAGGTCTAGAGTCTTTGATGCCAGAGTTCACATCCAGGCTCTTCAGCTTCCCAGCCATGTGACCTTGGGGATGTCTCCTGAGCCTTCTGGGTGATCATTTCCTCCCCTCCACCTCCCGGGGTGTGTGGCATAAATGAGAATGTCTCTTAAGCCAGGCTCCTAGGAGAGCTTCACAAATGTCAGCTCCCTGCTCTTCCATGGCTCTGCCCAAGCTGTGCCCTGGCCACTGCGCCCTCCTGTTTCTCGGTTTCTGACAGTTCCTTTCAGGAAGCGTTGGCAAACCCCTCCCTTCTTCACCAGGGCTGATCTCCATCCTGGGAACTCCAGGAGGTTCTGCCTCTGCCCTAGCATTCCCAGCGCCACCCCCGGTGATCTGGCTAATTATGGCCTCTCCTCCTCCTCCTCCTCCTCCTCCTCCTCCTCCTCCTCCTCCTCCTCCTCCTCCCCCTCCTCCTCCTCCCCCTCCTCCTCCCCCTCCTCTTCCCCCTCCTCCTCCTCCTTCTCCCCCTTCTCCCCATGAGAACCCCCTGAGGGCAGCAGGCCTCAGAAGCAGGTGAGAAGGGCCAGGTTCCCGCTCTTGCTTTCCTTACTGAGCATTGTTTCAGTTGGATGACAGTGAGGTAGCCCGGAAACTGCCTCTCAACCCTTGCCCCTACCTCCTTGGGTGGATGAGGACACTGACACCGGGAGAATGCTGGAACTTATCCAAGGTCACATGGCAGGACGGAGCAGGACCAGAACCCTCCAGTGTGGTCTTCTCTCAGGGGGAGGACAGAGCATACCCCCTGCTTCTGACCTGGAAACTCGGAGACTCTGCTGGCCAGGGCAGAAGCCCTCTGGGCAGATGAGATTCAGCTCAGTTTAACAGCAGCAGTTTGAGCTCCCCTGGGGCACGTGGCTCCTGCTCCCATGGCCCCTACGAGCCTGGCAGCCACCCACTCTCCATTCGGAACCCACTCCTGGCTGCCAGGTCAGGAGAAGGAAGGAGCCTCTCAGGCGAGGGTCCTGAGTCTCCTCTTACCAGCTCTACATCCTGGTGCCGGAGCTGCCTGTGCCCATGGGCTCCCAATCTTCCATCTGTAAAATGGAAGCAGAGCTGAGGGTGTAGGTGGCAGCATTCTGCTCCTGGAACCAGGCCCAGCAAGAGGGAGCTGGGCAGGCCCTGTTCACGTTTGGAGAATAACTATTTGAAAGCTGAGATCCTCCCCCAACTTCTCTGGGACACCTGTTCTCTTCATGAGACCTAGTTTCTTTCCCTTTGATCCAGCCCCCTGGCAGACCAGGCACTTGAAATTGGGCGGAGCAGGGGCTGGTGAGGAGAGGCAGAGCCCTGCCCTGGGGGAGTCCTTTTCTGCCAAAGAAGCTGAGACCGGTATCCATGGCAACCACTCACTAACACAAACCCAGAAGGAGAGAGGAGTACAGGGACCCAGCCTGGAACACAGGCCTGGCAGGGACTGGGGGCTTCCCCAAACACCTGGCCTCCGCGCAGGAAGGGCTGCCAGGCACGGGCTTTTAGCTCTTTTTCTGTCTGCTTGGTTGAGGCTGTCCAGAGCTGACAGTTGGGGAAACAGAAGCTCTGGGCCTTTTACAGAGTCACCTGAGTGTGTAGAAGCCAGGTCAGTCCTCAAGCTCCGTGTCTATCTTTGTCGATAAGGATATCAACACCACTCCCGCCCTGCCCCCTCAGGTGGCTTTGTCCCTTTGAGCGGCCCTGCCCTGGCCACCACCAAGTCAGCACTATGTAAGGTCTGCAGGGGGGGGTGTCCCAGGGCCACATTCCAGAATGCCTGTCTGGTGGGTCAGCGTCCAGGTGCACCGCTGGGCTGGCCTGGAATGCCAGTGCCCCAGTGACTAACCGCCAGCAGCCCATTTCCTTGCTCCTTTTTCCTCCTTGGCCACTCTCTGGCTGGTTCTAACAGCATTTTTGCTGTGCCGTTGACCTGTCAGAGAAGTGCTTTGAAACTCACTGCCTTGATTTGGGACCCAGGGCCAGTGACTGGCGCAGCCTGTGCCTTAGTTTTCCCTGTGTGAATGCGGCAGGAAGGCTGCAGGGTACAGCCTGGTCTGAGAGTGAGGCTGCTCAGAGAGGAGGAGTTCCACGTCCCTTCCCCAGACAGGAAGTGGCTTTGTTTCTGCCTGGGTGTGGGGCCCTGAAATCCTGAGGGTAGAAGGGGGATGAGAGCAAAGGAGGCAAAGAGGACACTGTCTTGATCCCCAGGCCCCTGGGGCTGGGCTCCTGGTTGGGCCCTGACAGTCTCCTGGGCTGAGCTTCCTACTCCTGGCTTTATCAGAATTGCTGTGTGACCTGAGGCAGATCCTGACCCTCTCTGAGCCGTGAAACCACGATAGATGATTTCGTTCCTCTTTTTCTGTGGTCAAGGTGTTGCTCCCAAGGGTAGTATGGGGCGCATGACTTGGTCTCAGGGACTCTTGTCTTCTGGAGCTCGGCTCTGCCTGTGCCTCCCTTTTCCAGGACGACCCAGGACTGTTCCCTAGATGCTGCAGCGGCCAACCTGAGTTTTTGCTGCCGGGTCTCCGTGGTGTCTCTGCCCTCCTTCCAGGAAGTCTTCCCCACATCCCCCTCACTCTGTCCACCTCCATCACGGCACCTACCCCCATAGAGGGTGACTGTCTCCCTTCAGCCTCACGTGGGCTGAGCCTGGTCATCTCTGTGTCCCCAGTATGTGTGGGGGGCTGGCACGGGCTTGGCTCTTGTTGGCCGACTGAGTGGCAGAATTGAGTTGACCCAGCCCTGCCTGTCCCCAAAGCCCATCCTTCTGGGCTGAAGGGGCGTTGGTAGGTTTGAACGACCCTGGACAAGGACCAGGCCCCTGTAGCCGAGGCTGGGCTTCTCTCGTGGTGGCCGGCGCTGCCCTTTTGTCCTGACTAGGGCACACAATGAGCTGGAGGCCTCATGTCTCTGAGAAGGAAGGGGGAGCAGAGATCAATGTGGTCCCTGTCTGCCCAGCCCGCAGCCCTGACAATGGGGCTTCCTGGCCCCATGCTGGGCAGAATGGCTCCTGTACATGCAGGAGGGCACCGTGGTGGCTTCGTCTGGTCTCTTCTGCAGGTAGGGCACTGGAGGCCAAGGGCTGGTCCCAGGTCACACTGCGAGGTGGGGTGAAGCAGAACGCTGGTCTGCTGTGGGCCTGGCCCTCTCGTGGTAGTTGGGAGTGGTTGGTGAAAGGAGCCCTAGGGAAGATACGGCGGAGGGCAGAAGCATTTATATTAGAGCAAGAAAGAAGCAGGACTGATGCACTAGCCAGAGCTTGGAGGCTAGGGGTGGGGTCCCAGCCTCCTGCCTTGCCCTCAGTTCTCTGCCTCCATAGAGACCTTGCTGGGGTCTACCCTCACAGCCTGGTAGCTCCGTGGGGTCTTCACGGTCCCTTCACTGCCCAGCATGGACTTGCAAATGGGGTCCCAGGCAGCAAGGAGCACCATTATGCTTTGTAAACTGTAAAGGGCCGTGCCTGGGGAGGGAGGGTGTTACTTGGTCACACACTGTTTCTAGCACTCAGGTGAGGGCGATTGGTGTGGATGTTGGGAAGGGGCTGGCTGCAACCTCTTTTCTGGTGCTTTTTGGGGTGCGGTGGGGAGCACAGGCCAGGTCGGGGCGCTTAGGGGTCTGCTCGGCCTGGCTCCTGCCTGGCTCTGTGGCCTGTTTCCTTCGCCCCCTGAATCTCAATTTTCCATCTGAGAAGCGGGGGCAGGAGTCGCTGGTCGCCTGGGCCACTGGAGCAGCACACAGGGAGAAGGCTGAGGGTTCGTGGGCTTGAGCCACGCCGTTCTGAGGTCTCTTATCTCTCCCCACCCTCTCTCCCCCCATACCCTGGACTTATCCTGGGTCTGTGGCCACACAGGCCACACCCTCCATGGGTCATGATAAGGGTGTGGCCACCTTGTCCGCGGCCCCTGTTGGTCTCGGGAGTCCTTGAGCCAGAACAGGGCCCGGGAGGCTGAGATGGGAAAGGAGTGGCCCTGCAAAGCCCCCAAATTGCTAAGGCCGAGTCTGGTTCCAGGAAAGCTGGCCCCAAATGATAGACCAGAACCACAGGCCAGAGGCCCCGCTGCCTGTCCCCGCCCACTCTGGGCAGAGAGGCTTGGTGGGAATGGGGGTGGGGGGATGGGGAGGGGGGGCTCTCTGAGCTCTGGGGGTGGTTCTGCTCGCCTCGGGCTGGGGGGTCTGTGGGCAGGGCCCTGGGTAGGGAAGGGTGCTATGGGGTGCTCTTTATGGGGACAAGTCTGGAGTTTAAGTCTTCTAGGGAGGGGGTGGGGCCTCCCTGAGGGGCTGAGGCTGTGGGCCAGGGGTCCCATCCTCATGGTCCCTGCAGAGATGACCACTAAGCTGTCCTGACAGATGACCCAGGTCTGTAGGCAGGCATGGGGGTAGGCGGGTTAGCACATGTAGAACAAACACGATTAAGATTTAGAATGGACCCAGTAGGGATGTATAGGGATCCTGGGTCAATCTCAGATGGGCAACCTGAGGCTCAGAATAGGGGCCAGATGCTCCTGTAGGTCACTCAGTTTGTCCCTGGGGGACGGGGGGAGGGTCTTGCCCTGTGGAAGCTCTGGGGCAGGTAGAAGTGAGTGTGCTTGACAGCCGGGTCTCTGGCTGAGGAACTGCCTTGGCCCATCCCCCTTAGGCTCGGGAAGGAGGGGGTGGGTGCTGGCGGGGCCAGGCTGTGGTTTCCCAGCCTTAGCCATTCAGAGCCAGGTCAGCAGAGCCAGGCCTTCAGGCCCCTATAATTACCGGGGTGGGAGTTGCGGCCCTGCATTGGAGCAGGGGTGAGACTTCCAGAGTGAGCCAGCCCTGAGGCCTCCATAGGGGAACCAGGGTCCCTCCAAGAAGGACCAGCCAATGGCAGGCATCACCCATCCCTTCAGATCCCTAGGCTCTGTCTTTCCAGCCATCTGCCCCCATGTGGGAGAAAAGAACGCTGAAGTGGGAATTCCCGTTCTCTGGGAACTGGTCACAGCCGGGGCTCTTGCCCCATGATGATCTTGATGACCTATGATAACGTTTGTAACATTTATTGACTACCTACTATGTGCCAGGTACCATTCTAAGCATTTTACATGGATCAACCCATTTAAACCTCACAACAACCATATAAAGCAGATCTTAAAATTAATCCTTGTTACAGAAGAGGAAACTGGCACAGAGAGTTTAAGGAACTTGCCTAAGGTCACAAAGCAGGGAAGGTGGAGAAGCCAGGATTTGAAGCCCGATGGTCTGGCTCTGGAGCCCATGCTCTTGGAAATTCAGCTATGCTGCCTGCTGCTCTGAGAGAGGTAGGGTAGACATGGGGTGATGATGGCTGTGTCTGGGGAGTGAACGTGAGCGCCAGGTGGCCTGCCCTGGATGACAAGGCAGAAAGAGACCTCAGGATCATGTCCCAACCTTGCATCTGAGGCTGGTCTGAACTGGGGGGTCCTGAGGTCAGTGTGGGTTTCCTCTTACACCTTGGCCTTTTTGAGGACTCTGTGATGTCAGCAGGTTGGGTTCTGGACCTGGCTCCTCTAGGGGCTATTGAAGGACCAGCAGTGATGGGGGATCACTGCATCTGTGACCAGCCAGATGGGTGAGTCGGGCCAGGTTCCATCCAGCTCTGCGGGTGCCTTCAAAGTTACAGGCACCTCCTCAACAAGAGCCCCAAAGGAGGGAGTTGGGGGGCACACCCTGATAGACATGACCTTGGATCTGGGCCCTGGATGAGGTGGATCTTAGCAGGTGGAGATGAACAGTCCAGGAAGAGGGCATGGCTGTAGTCAAGGCCTGGAGGCCTGTGGGCCATGATATGTGAGTCACAGGGGCTTCAGACCAGCCAGGCCAGTGGTTTCCAGTCACCTGGGCAGTGTGTTAATAGATTCCTGGCTCTGGCTTCTAGACAGGGTGATTGTGCAGACCTGGAGCACGGAGGCCTCAAATGCTAGAAGAAGTCTGGGCTTAATTTGGGTGGCAATAGGGAGCCACTAAGCTCTACTGGGAAGCCACCCTCAATGACCTAATTTGGTTACACTCTCAGAACAGTGTCTGGCATGTAGTAAGCACTCAGTACACGTTAACACCCATATTATTGTTGTTGTTAGCAGTAGTAGTACTGAACCAGGGACCTGGGCCAATGGGTTTTGAAGACCTCATGGGTGACTCTGGGCCCTAGCCAGAGTTGACAACCACTGTGCCATGGCCTTAGCTCCTTGAGTCCAGAGATGGTCTTGTGGTCTCTGAAACCCCAGCCCAGGACTTAATAGGAAGTTGATAAGTGCTTGTGTGGTCAGGCTGCAGGAGGGATGCTGGATGGGCTAGTAGAGGCTGGAGGCAGGGAGTCCAGGGAGGAGGCAGTTGGTGAAGGAGAGAGAGAATCGTTGGGGCCCATTCATGGGAGGCGAGGGGGGTGTCATGGCCGACTCCCAGGTGTCTGGTCTGGGGAGTGGACCAGGTAGGTGGTGGAGCCGTGGAATCGGGGTCCAGGTGGCTGGGATGCTGAGACATGATAGAGCCTGTGGGGTTGAGCCACCAGAAGGCAGTTGGCTTCAGGTGGGGATGGAGATGAGGACATCGAGTTGGGGAGGGGTGAGAACTCTTTTAAGAACTTCAGCTGTGGGAATCCCCAGGCGGTCCAGTGGTTAGGACTCGGTGCTTTCACTGCCATGGCCTGGGTTCAATCCCCGGTCAGGGAACTAAAAAAAAAGACCTTCAGCTGTGAAGGGGGGAGAGAGAAAGAGCGGCTGGCAGGGGGGATGGGGCCGGACTGTTGTTACCAGCAGGATGAGAGAGGGGTGAGCACATTTGTACGCTGGTGTGCAGGAGACAGGGGTGAGGGAGATGCTGATAGCACAGCTCAAGCCAGCGGCTGACCCGGGCCAGCTTCCCGGGGGGCAGGAGGGGCAGCTGGCCTCGGACAAGAGGCGAGCCCCTTGGAGGCTTGAGAGGGGTGTAATTAGGGTCAATGGGTAAGAAAATTCAGGTGCTCCTGCTTTTCCAGAATGTTTTCTTGGCTCAGGGAGGAGGACCCTGTGGGCAGAGGACGATTGTGGCTGTGGATTTGGGGTGACTGCCTGGAGAGGCCTGGATCGGGAGCTGTGGCCGTGGGACAGAGGGGGGCTGCGGGTGTGGTGGGAGCCCCACCTTGCCCGCCCCGGGCTGGTGGGGCTGGAGTGGGCTTGGTCTGAGCTGGAGGAGGCTGCTGCTGGGCGTGAGGCCCGTCCTGTGACCCACTAAACCTCAGCCTCCAGGAAGGAGGCTAAAAATAAGGCTGTGGTGAAGAAGGGAGGGGGTGTGTGGGTCCAAGCCTGCCTGGAGTCCAGAGGAAAATCTGAGACAACAGTCCGGGCTGCTGTGACACACGCTTCCCGTGCCAGTGGCCAGTGGGGTCTCACCCGCCTGCAGCCGTGGCCCTTTGCAGGCCTCGAAGAGGGAAAACAACCGAGAAAGGCTCAGGCAGGGCCTGACCTAGGGTCTTACGGCCTGTACGAGGCCCTGTTCCCTGGAAGGGTTTCTCTGGCCTTCTGCCTGGAACTCAGGCCTTGGACCCAAGACTGGGTTGCCGGGGGGTACTGGGGTGGGGACATCCAAAGCTGCCTGTGCCTTGGGGTCTAGACTGCTCAGGAGTTCCCAGGGACCCTGGATGCCCATCTGATATGGTGAAATATTCCTCCCCCTTACGAGGAACTCTGTTCAGTAGAGGAAGTCAAGGAAGGCTTCCTGGGACTTCCCTGGCGGTCCAGTGGTTGGGACTTCGCCTTCCAATGCAGGGGGTTTGGGTTGGATGCCTGGTCAGGGAGCTGGGATCCCACATGCTTCAGGGCCAAGGAACCAAAGTATGGAGCAGAGGCAGTGTTGTAGCAAGTTCAATGAAGACTTTGAAAATGGTGCACATCAAAAAAAAAAAATCTTAAAAAAAAAAAAAGGAAGGCTTCCTGGAGGCAGAGGCAAATGCTGGACCTTAAAGTCATGGGTGGGGGAGTGCATCCAGTCAGATGGCTAGGATGTGCCTTGGGGAGGAAGCAAGAGTGTTTTGATTTGCTGTGGACACATGCCGCCTTTATCATGACCATTTTGATATGGCCGTGGGTGGGGAACCACAGTGCAGGGCCCAGGGGGAGTTTTACCCTCCTACCATCTCCTGACTCTATCCATCCTTCCGTCTACCCAATGCCTAAATTGTGATGGTCTCTGTCCTGGGTTCTGGAGATGACTTGCCATGGTCCCAGCTCTCAGGGGGCTCATGATCTAGTGGGGGGAGAGGCAGGCCCCCGCCCATCCACCTATGCATCCACGGCAGAAACAGTCACTGGGGGCTGGCTGTGTGCCAGACCCCGGGCTGGGGGGCAAGAGTGAACCACGCAGAGGCTGTGTGGCAGAAAAACAAGCTTTGGTTTTTGATAATAGACCCGGTTTCAAATCTCACCCTGACATCTTATGTGCTGTATGACAAGTTATTTCATTTCTTGGAGCCTCAGTTTCCTCATATGTAAAATGGGGATGATAGTCATAGATAAGCCTGGGTAGCAGGGATAGAAATACCCTCTGTAGAGCCTCACATAGTACCTGGAACTTAGCAGGAACCAGTAACTAGTGGCTCTTTGCTCCCGGCCACAGTGGATCCAAGGAGCTCATATCCGTGTCCCTCTGTGTCTTCTCTGTAGAACAAACTAATCCTAGTGTGACAAGTGTTAAAACAAGGATGGACAGGGGAGAGTGGGGGCAACTAGCTTATGGAGGGTGGTGGGAGGGAGAGAAATTAGGGAAGACTTCCCAGAAGAGGAGGCATCTAAACTAGTCTTGAAGGTATGGCGAAAATTAGCTCAGCCAACAAAATTGCCCCAGGGTAAGAAGAGGGAGCGTGTGTAGTCAGGGGCCCACGAGTAGTTTGGGGTGGCGAGGGTGTGGGGTGCGGGGTGGTGTCCTGAGAAGTGAGGCTGGAGGGTGGGGTTGGCGGGGCTGAACCTGCAGCCCCACGGCCTGCTGAAGGCAGGGGAGCCACAGGTGACGGTGATTCTGCAAGAGAGGGATGTGATCGGATCAGGAGGCTACAGAGGCCCTGGCTCAGGACTGGGAATGGGCTGTGAGGCCGGGAGGTGAGTGTGGGTGGCTCCCCAAGGTCGGGCCCAGCCATGCCACCCACAGGACCTGATCGAACTCAGGGCCTGTGAGGCCGGGTCGGGGCACCTCGGAGATCCCACTTGGTGGACCTGCCATCCTCAGGCCCAGGACCGGCCCCTGGCTTCTGCCTTCAAGGTAAAGTCACAGCCCGCCCTGGTTATTAAGTCATTAGCTGGGTCTCACACAGCCTCTTCATTATGGGTAATTATGGTGAATCCACTCTGGGTATTAACAAGGAGGAGACCAGCTGCTCTTGGCTGTCAGGCTGCTAGAACAGGAAATCCCTCAGCATCCCATGCCTGGGTCTTGGGTGGGGGGACAGTGGCTTCTTCCCCAGCCCCAGCCACTGGACAGGACCCTTGTACTGTGTTTGGAGATTCCACTTTCACCCATTTCCCTGTTGTGTGACTCTGAACATGTGGCTTACCCGTCTGTGCCTTAGTTTCCTCATCTATCCAGCGAGATGATAGTACCAGCCTCATAGGGTTGTGTGAGGGTTAAACTAATGAAGCACTTAATAATACAAACCATCGTCATTTTAAATGCTGACATCATCATCATCGTGTCGAATAGTTCCGGGAGTCCCCCGAAGGCAGGGTCCTGGTCCCTTCCTCTGTCCCCTGCGTGGGGAGCTCCTGAGACAGGCCCTGTCTCCTTTCTCCCCTCTTCCTTCTCAGTGCAGATGTGCAGTGGTCAGGGGGACTCTGGCCTGTGGCCCAGCCTCCTGCTGTCCTCAGATAAGCTGAGGCAGGGGCCCTGGGAGCTGTGGGGCTGGGGGTTGGGCTTACCCGGGAGCCCTGGTTGAGGGCTGCACGAGGTCAGAGGGGGCTGGGCAGTTGCTGGCCTCTATACAACCACGGCTCGGTCTGTCCACAGCTGTCGATCGTTTCTAGTTGTTCTGGTTGCCGCCCCCCTTTGATTGAAAAAGCCCTAACGAGAGCGAGAGCGCAGAGGTGGCTGGGAGTTGGGAGAAGGGCAGACATGGCCTCAAGGGCTCCCCTTCCCCCAGGAAAGCAGGCCCGGAGCCCCGCCTGCTTCCCTCTGCCCCTGGGCTCCTGCATCAGAAAATTGGGAGTCCTGGTTATTCTCCTGAGGGCAGCTGGGGGAGCGTGTGCTTGTGCACACGTGCAGGTGAGCGGGTGTCGTGTTGCCTGTGAGGCCTCTCCGCCCTCTCCTTGGCCAGGGGGCTTCTCCGGCAGCTTTCAGTGGCTGCCCACCCACTCTCCGGGCTGGGGGCTTTGTGGTCTCCCCTGACGGCAGGGTCCACGTCTGGGGTCCCAGCACTTAGTCTGGGGCTGAGCTGCAGATGGGCAAGAGGCCCAGGCTGGTAGGAGGCTTGGCTGCCCCGCCGGGCCGAGTAACCGTGGAGGAGCCTCGCCTGTCCGTGCATTGGACCCCACACGGGCCGAGTGAGGGGATGTGGTCCTATCCCCAGTGTGAGCACCTCTGGGTAGAAGCTTGGCCTCCAAGGTTTCTAGTGGCCTGGCTAAACTCGGCAGGGTGGGGTTCTCTAGATGGGGCCAGGCTGGGCCCTGCAAGGTGGAAAGAGGGCCGGGCTGGGGCTGAGGGTCACCTAGGTGGGGTGTGCGAATGGGGGCACCCGGGCGTCAGGCGTCGCCAGTAAGCACCCTCTGTCTTCTCCTCCCAGGTGTCCTTCTGGACATCCAGCAGCACTTCGGGGTCAAGGACCGAGGCGCCGGCTTGCTGCAGTCAGGTGAGGCCCACCTCCCGCCCTGGCCCCCCTCCCGCTTTCTAATACCTGGTGGGGATTCCCTGCCTGTCTCTTCCCTGGTCCTGACTCACTGGAAAGAGCGTGAGTTTTGTGTCCAAATCCCACAATTGCCACTCACAAAAGGCACCACTTCCCCGAGCGAGCCTCTGCTTCTATTCTTGTGAAACAAAGCAAATAACACCTGCCCTGAGGGGCTGTGGGTGAGATACAGGAATGCAGGCAACCTGGGAATCGCCTCTCAGATGCCAAAACAGGAAACTCCAGCTGGTCAGCCCCAGAGCCTCTCGAAAACCCAGGGCAGGAGCCTGAGAACCTGGGTCCCGGACTAGACCTGGGCTTGAGGTTCTCGGCCCCTCACCCCCCGGGGCCCAGCCTTGGGACTGGTGGGGAGGCAGGGCCCGAGCCCCCCTGGGCCAGGGCAGCGTGGCAGGTGATTAAGCAGTTATTCCAGCCTCTGCCCCTCCCTCCAGGGTCCATGTCAACCTTGTGGCTGCCCTGCCTGCTATGTAGTCCTGTAGGACCTGAGCTCCTGGCCCTCCACTGGCTGTGGCCCTGCCGGCTGTGCCCTCTGCAGGACCCTCAGGCCTGGGCAGAGACTCAGAGCCAGTATTACATCCCAGGGCTGGTTCTGACTCGGCCCTGACCTTGCTGTTTGGCCAGCTCCCTTGGCCCTGATTTCCCCTTGGTCCTGGAGTCCATCTGGCTGTGAGGCCCAGTTAGATGTGGCTGCGAAGGTGCATGGTCTGCATTCCACCCTGGGAACCCCGTCCCCTCCCGGGCTCTCCTGGGAGGGAGGGGCGGAGAGGCTGGCTCTGTCCAGGAACCTGCCTGACCTGTCTGGGTGGCATTCCACCACGCACCCGTGCCAGGCCTCCACGGCCTCCTTGAGCCACAGCCATTCAGCTAGGCTCAGTGCCCATCCTCATTTCCCAGATGGGGCCTCTGGGGCTCAGAGAGGGGAGATGAAAGCTCCAGGGTTCAGCCCGAATACGTGAGAATTAACCGAGCTAGGACTAGGGCTGGGCTGTGCCGTCCAGCTCCTCCTAAGGGCGCCCAGGTCCCTGCCCCCGCAGACATCACCTCCACCCTGGATGTGAGCCCAAGCCCCTCTGCTGGCTCCTCCCCGCCCCCCGCCCCCCTTGCTTGGCCTCCCTGGCTAGGTCAGAGCAAGTCATCCTGCCCTGGGGCCTGGGACAGGTTCCTCCAGCCTCCTGGGTTCCGTGCAATGCAGTGACCAGCACTTACAGCTGGAGAGACAGAGTTCAAGCCGGATGGGAGTGTGGGAGGGACCAGGCTGCCGAGCTGGGGAGGAAAGTGCAGGAGGGAGCCTAGCTGCCCATCCCCCTCCTCCGTGGCCCCTGAGTCACTGGGGACCCAGCCCGAGCCTCATCCCCCTCCTGCTCTTGGCGTTGCTGACTGATCTGCTCTGGCCTCCTCCGTTCAACTCCCACTGATCGAGGTCAGGGCCAGTGCAGCTGCCCAGGGAGCGGATGGGAGGGCTGCGAGGGTCATAGCGCTGCCTCAATTATGTCCCAGGCTGTGTCCTTCTTATCCTTGGCGACCTGGCCGGAGGGGGATAAATCACCCACTGCATCATCTTGTTTGAGTCTTCCTCCTACAAGCCCCCTTTGGTCAGCTTCACTTTCCAGATGGAAGGACAGAGGTCAAGAGAGGGGAAATGACTTGTTTAAGGTCTCATGGTGAGAGAGTAGCAGGCCTGGCATTGGGACTTCTGTGTATGAGGTCCTCTTGGCTTGGGATGGGGGCACAGATGGCCGCTGGATTGGTGAGGCTTATCCCAGGTGCCTGAGTGTCTGGCATCTCAGTGTTCTCGGGGTGGGTGCCTCTGGGCCATGGTGAGAGTTCCCAGCACTCTCCGAGACCCTCTAGTCATTACTCTGTGGCCCTCACCCTACCACCTACCCTGGGCACAGCTGGGATGGCTCCCCAGAGTGTCCGTGCCTCTCTGGCCAACTGAGCCAAGAAGCCAGGTGGGCTAGACCAGGATGTGACTCAATGGGCTACCAGGCAAGTCACCTAATTGGCCTCGGCCACAGGCACCTGGCTCTTCCCTGGTAAGGTCAGAGCCAGGTGTTGCTGCTTGCCCAGATCAAAGGGCCAGGGCTGACAGCTGGGGTGCCTGCTTATTTGTGGGCACCAGGAGCTGCTGGGCCAGGAGACAGGGTTGGGGGGGGGCGCGTGGGGTGGCTGAGAGTTCGGCCTGGGCCTGCCCCTGCTGTTTCCCCTCGGGACCAACTCAGGGCTGGGGTTCGTGGCATCACGAGGAAGTGTCAGGATTGGGGGGCGGGGGCAGGGGGAGAGTGGGGACAGAGGAAGAACCAGCTCAGACTGAAACCAGACAGCGCCTTTGCTTTGGGACTGAGTCTCCTGGCCTTGCTCCCTCCTCACTTTCGCCAGCCTGGCAATATCCTCCCGCTTCGACAGAGACTCAGGTTCTGAAGGCAGATCTAGGCAGCCCCCGTGGCTCTCCCCGCAGGACCCTCCTGTTAGAAGGGAGGCCCGAGAACCTCCCTCCCTGAGGCCTCAATGGCCAACCTAGGGTTTATATTCTGAGCGGAGTTTGAAGGAGGAGTACTTCCCATTCTTCCCGAAGGGGCTCTGAGTCTGGTGGGCTTCCAGGTACCGATGGGGCCGGCTGTTCTGGGTCCTCCCCATCATCCTGCCGGCCTGGGCCTCCATCCTCCCCATCCTGGGGGCAGGGAGGGTGCTCGGGCAGAGCCTGACCCCACCCACCCCACGCCTGCCCGAGCACCCTCCCTGCCCACAGGATGTGGAGGGTGGCGAGTCTCCTCCAAATAACAAGTTGGCCGGATCCGGACTTTGTAAAAATAGCCCTGGTTCAGCCCAGGCTGAAGTGGGGCTGGACGTGTGCTCCAAGGCCACAGTCTGGGGACTCAGGGCTCCCCCAGCGCAGACCTCACCCGCTCCTGCTCCAGGACCACCTTCCAGCAGCTCCGTGGGTTCGGAATGCGGGTGGTCGGGGGGCTGCCTGCAGGGGCACAGAAATCTCAGCGGGAGTCGTTTCAAGCTTTGGGTGCTGGCCTCCTCGGCAGGCCCACGGGAGAAGGCCTTCAGCCAGCACCGTGAGAGGTGGGTGGCGCCTTAGGGATGCCGCCCAAGCCCTGTCTCCTTGATGACCTCGTGCCGGCCCTGTGAGGAGGGGCGCATCACCCATCTTGCAGAGGAGGGAGTGAGGCTCAGCCCCATCTTCTCTGGGTGAGCCACGGACTCTGACTCCTCCCACTCGGCCCTCCGCGGCCCTGCCCCCTGCCCTGGCTCCCTGCCCGCGGCTCCATTGTCCCAGACCTGTGGGCTCAGCACACGTGAGCTGACCGAGGGCTTCCCCACACCCTGACCACAGGATGTCCTCGTGCCGGGAAAGCCGGCCCTGCCGAGACCAGGGGTGGGGCAGCCAGTCTGCCCAGAAAGCTCTCCTCAACCAGACAAAGACTGTGGGGTTGTGGGTGCTGAGCCCAGGAAGCTTCTAGGCCAGGTGGTCTTTATTTTCAGCAGAGCTTCCCGCTGGCTGGAGAAGGCTCTGTGCCCCCATCTGGGACATGGGTCACCTGTCCAGGCCTTTGCCTGTGCTGTTCCTTCTTCTTCTTATTTTTTTTTAAAATTAATTAATTAATTAATTATTTGGCTGCGTTGGGTCTTCGTTGCTGCGCGCGGGCTTTCGCTAGTTGCAGCGAGTGGCGGCTACTCTTCGTTGCGGTGCAGGGGCTTCTCATTGCGGTGGCTTCTCTTGTTGTGGAGCACGGGCTCTAGGCGCGCAGGCTTCAGTAGTTGTGGCACGCGGGCTCGGTAGTTGCGGCTCGCGGGCTCTAGAGCGCAGGCTCAGTAGTTGTGGCGCACGGGCTTAGTGGCTCCACAGCATGTGGGATCTTCCCGGACCAGGGCTCAAACCTGTGTCCCCTGCATTGGCAGGTGGATTCTTAACCACTGCGCCACCAGGGAAGCCCCTGTGCTGTTCCTTCTGCCAGGAATTTTTTTCCCTCCAGGCCCTACCTAGCTGTGTTCAGGCCTCTCTGCTGGCCTGTGACAACCCTGAGGGCCGGGAGAGGTCCTTTATCTTGGCTCCCCAGAGCAGAAGGGAGGGCTGGAAAGATGGATTGTGTCTCCCTGCTAACCTTGGATTCCCTTGTCCCCAAGGGGAAAGCCCTGAGAGACGAGAGAGTCCAGGGTCGGGAGGGTTGCTGTGTCATCTTGGGCAAGTTCTTCCACCTTCCAGTGGCCCCAGCTGTACAATGGGACAGATGGTAAAACTCAGGTTGGGACTTGGTGACCTTTGGCGGGACAGGGGTGGGGATGGGGCGTGGCTGCCCCAGCAGGGGTCCATCTGAAGTCCCGGGTGCCTCTGCCCACCCAGAAGAGCAGGCAGAAAGCTAGCGGGGAAAGCACTAGGGGGGCTGCCTTCCGGTTCTGCTGTGGACAGGACGATAGGGATGGACCAGGATGGCTGAGGTCTGGCCGAGGCCTGGCTCACCTCCTTCAGCCCCTCTGCACCCACCCAGTGGGGGCTTGGCCAGTGCTCCTCCTTGAAGGGGGAGAACAGTGTGCTGTGGATCTCCACTGCCCTCTAACTAACACCAAACCTGGTACTAGGGGTTAGGGCCCGATCTCCCTCCGTGGCCTCACCTCCCACTGCTTCCTCTCTATCACCTTCTCAGCCTACAGCCTCACGCGTCTTCCTGCTGTCCCCGACACACACTGAACTTTCTCTGACCTTTGGAACATCAGCTGGGATCTTCCGCCTTCCCAGCCTGGCCGCCTGTGGTGTGATTTAGAGCAAGGACTCTGGAGTCAAATTGGGGTATAAATTCTGGCTTAGCCACACACTAGCTGTGTGATGTCACTCCTTTTAGCCTCTACTGTGTCCTCCGTAAGATGAAGATAATAGGGAGAATCAAATGAGATAATCTGTGCTTACGTCCAGGGCACATCCCTGGGCCTTGCCTATAGTAAATGCTCCATAAATGGTAACTGCAATTATTATTAACAATAAGCATTATGCCTCATTAACCATTATACAGTCTTATAAGGTTTGTAATTTATATTTTAGTATACTTGATTTTAAGTAGTATCATCGCGGTGAACTCCTATGCAGCCTTCAATGCCCTGCTCTGCCATCACTGCCTCTGTGAAGCCTCCCTTCATTGTCTTGGTAGGATTTGGCCCTCCTTGCTGGTCCCCTGGCATTTTAACTCTTTAAGCTGGGCAACCCATGGACAGGGTCTGCTCCTTGGCCAGACAGGGGGGCAACTCCTATTCTGATTCTTTCTGCCCACTCCTCACCTAATACAGACAGGCATAGAGGGAACAATTCTTCCTTCTCCCCTAACATGTGTAAGTCCTGATGAGACTGAAATCTCTTTCCAGCCCATATCCTGGTCTGATCTCAGGCAGGTCCTGGGAGACAGACCCAGCAGGAAAAATTCTTTTTCTGGATATGAGGAAATAATTTCTACCTTGATTGATCTAAACAAGGGCCCAGTGTTGACCAAGGCTGACCCATTCTGGGCAGGGCGTGGCATTAAGCACCTTACACGCATTATCTCATCCAGTGCTCGGAGCAAGCAGGGAGTTGCTATTTTTATCTTCATTTTACAGATGAGGAAGTTGGCGCGCTGGAGGTGGCTTAGGTTCATGAGAGTTGATTGTTAAATTTTCAGGAATTGTGTGAGCTGGTTGTTAAGCACAACCATTATTACAAACTAAATTATATAAACTTACAATTAAACAACATCACAGCATAGCACAGGGAGATCGGCTCGGTGCTTCGCAATGACCTAGAGGGTTGGGATAGGGAGGATGGGAGGGAGGCTCAAGAGGGAAGGGGATATGGGGACATGTGTATGCATATGGCTGATTCGCTTTGTTGTGCAACAGAAACTAACACAGTATTGTGAAGCAATTATACAATTATACTTTGTATAATTATACTCCAAAGAGCTATTAAAAAAAAAAGGCAAAGGTAATAAACACTCAGAATTCATCACCCCCTAATTATTTTGCTACCTTTCACTATTATCTATGTTCTTAAGGTTATTTATGTCTGTTGGATCTAGGTGGTAGAAATACTCTATGTACAACTCTGTGACTGCATCTGTCTTCCCAGCTCTGATTAGTGACATCACATTGGTAGCTTGAAATCAGACCATGGTGGGAGTATTTGCACCATGAAAACGGGCAAACACTACACATCAGGACTCCCCCCGCCCCCCGCCTCATTTTTGGAGAGCCAGTTGCTAAACATTTATCAGCACACCACTGAATTGAGGGACAGAGAGGTTGTGACCTGCCCAAGGTCACCCAGCTGGGAAGGAATAGAGCTGAATTCAAGACCAGGCACTGCGTCTCTGGTGCCCAGATTTGTGCACCTCTCTGCTGATGCTGCCCGAGGCCCCAGTCACACAGTTGGGATTAAAAGATTGCCCCCCACACCCATACACGCTCACCATCCTGCTCCCTGGGATAAGTGAGGGACAGTCGCGCTGCTCCAGCCCAGCCTGCTCTCACCTCCTTGCCTCCTTCCTCCCCTCCCTCTATCTCTTCTCCTAGGGGCTCAGGTCTGTGAGGGAACAGCCAGACCCTGTGAATGTTTAGCTTGGCCGGCCGTCTTATCTGCCCACCCGGCCTTTGTCTGGCCATCTGCCCGTCAGCTGTGGGATTGCCTTCCAGGAGCAGGAATCAGGGGCTGCCTCACCGCATGACCTAGCGACTACCCTGCGTTGCTGGACTCTTTATCCCCCCTGGGACCTCGAAGGCCCCTCCCATACTGGTAGTGCCATCCCCACAGGGTCCTCTGAGACTCTGCTGCTCTATTGTTCTGGAAGAACAAAACCAGGTCACATAACTCCTCTGCTCAGCATCCTCTGGTGTTTTCCTTTCTCACCCGTAGAAGCCACAGTCACCACAGTGAGCCACAAGGCCCCACCCCATCTGGCCTTTCCCCCAGGGTCCCTCTGCTCCAGCCACTCTGGCCTATTTGTTGTTCCACAAATATGCTAAGCACATTCCTGCCCCAGGGCCTTTGCACTTGCTGTTCTCAACCCAATATTTGCATGATTTGTCTCCTCATCTCCTCCAGGTCTTTGCTGAAATGTCACCTCTGACCTTTCTATTTAAAATTTTAACATCTGTTTTCTTTTTCTCACACACTTTTCCTATCTCCTGTTTCTGCCCTTTTTCCCTCCTTAGCATGTGTCACCCCTTGACATACTATATTTTTTATTTCATTGTTTCTCACTAGAATGAAAACTCCAAGAGTCTAGGAATTTTGGTCTTTGTTGAATGGATGAAAGGATGGATGAATGAATGAGTGAACGAATGAATGAATGAACAAATGAATGACAATGTTTCCAAATGTCAGGAAAGTCTCTGCAGTCTGCTGGGAGTGAGGGTGGCTGTGTGATCTGGCAGGTATGAGACTGGGGGTTCCAGGTCCAGTTCTGCCCCAATTTGCTGTGTGACCTTGCGTAGGTCCCTTTCCCTCTCTGAACCTCTTTTTCAAGTATAATAAGGAGAGTAGCATGGCAAAGTATAAGGAACACTGGCTCTGGAGTCAGACAGGGAGTCAGGTCCCCACTGGGACATTTACTACCGGTGGGGCCTTAGGCAAGTCACTTCTCTCTGTGTGTCTCCCCATCTGTGAGGTGGGATGGGGGTCGGAAAGATACACAAGATGCTGTGTGGTGAGCCCCTAGCACAGCCCCTGACAAGTAGAAAACGTTGAATAGTGAATAATCTTTACTCTTTTAAAAAGTACCCGAAGGGCTCACCTGCCACTGGGCGTTGAGGAGGATGGAGTCGTGGAGTCTCCTAACCCAGAGGGCCTGTCCCGCCTCCCCTGGGCCCAGGTCTGGCCGAGGTTGCCCCTCTCGGGCAGCGGCTGCTTCCTCAGCAGGCACTTGGCCTCTCGCTGGGTGGTCTGGGCGGGTGGGCTCAGCCATGAGACCCATGTGCCACACCTGCCGCTCTCCTCTCCCCACGCAGTGTTCATCTGCAGCTTCATGGTGGCTGCGCCCATCTTTGGCTACCTGGGTGACCGCTTCAACAGGAAAGTGATCCTCAGCTGTGGGATTTTCTTCTGGTCGGCCGTCACGTTCTCCAGCTCCTTCATTCCGCAGCAGGTGAGGCCTGCCCGGGCTTTCCACCCGGCATTCCTGCTCATCCCGTCCGTGTGTCCTGGTTCCTCCAGCGGGTGGCAAGTCTGATTGACCTGTCCTTGTCTAGACTGGGGTTCCAGCCTGTTGGGTCCAAGTATGGTGGGATGAGGGGGTCTTTGGGTACTTCTATACACTGGCCCTACCGATTGGGCTTTCCCCTTGCTGGCCTTGAACAGAGGGAATCACAGCCCTGTGTGGCATCCTGACTCTCTCTGAGCTGCTTCTGATTTGGGGAGGATGCAAGGATCAGCGGGACAAGTCTGGCCAAGGAGTCAGGACCCTTGGGTTCTAGTTCTGGCTCTGCTGTCATCTTGCTGTGTGACCCTAGATACGTCACTACCCTTCTCTAGACCTCACACAGTTTGCTCTTTGTCCGACCATCAGCCAACTCCCTGGGTCAAAGTCCTAGGGAGACAAACATCAGTTCAGTGTAAGGAAGATCTTTCTTTTTTTTTTTTTTGGCCACAACGTGTAGCTTGTGGGATGTTAGTTCCCCAACCAGGGATTGAACCCGGGCCCTCAGCAATGAGAGTGTGGAGTCCTAACCACTGGACCGCCAGGGAATTCCCAGGAAAGAAGATGTTTCTTACTTGGCTCCCACAGTTCTGGATTTGAATATCCCAATTCTGTTGCCCACTCAGCTTTGTGATCTGGAGAAACTTAACTTCTCTGAGCCTCAGTTTCCTTATCTTTAATTGGGGATGATACTTCGTAGTATGAAGGGTGGTTGTGAGAAATAATTGAACTCATGAATGTCCAGACCCTGACACATGGCAGGTTTCAACAAATCATTATTTCTGTTCTTTCTTCCAATGAGGAGATATGTTGCTCTGAGAGGTAGTGAGTGTCCCGTCACTAGGGGTCTTCAAGCAGAGGACGGACAATCACATGATGGCTACTATAGAGGGAGATAGAGGAAGAAGGGGAGGGACTTCCCTGGTGGCGCAGCGGATGAGAATCCGCCTGCCAATGCAGGGGACACAGGTTCGAGCCCTGGTCCAGGGAGACCCCACATGCCGTGGAGCAACTAAGCCCATGCGCCACAACTACTGAGCCTGTACTTTAGAGCCCGCATGCCGCAACTACTGAGCCCATGCGCCACAACTACTGAGCCCATGCGCCACAACTGCTGAGCCTGAGCTCTAGAGCCCGCGTGCTGCAACTATGAAAGCTGCGCACCTAGAGCCCGTGCTCTGCAACAAGAGAAGCCACCACAATGAGAAACCCGCGCACCACAACGAAGAGTAGCTCCCGCTCGCCGCAACTAGAGAAAGCCTGCACGCAGCAATGAAGACCCAAAGCAGCCAAAAATAAATAAAATTAAATCTTTAAAAAAAAAAAAGAAAAGAAGGGGAGAAGACCAGGATTTGCCTTCAGGGAGCGTTCAGCCTAGGGGACAAAGGAGGAGACCCTGGCCTTGGGAGCACCCAGGCCTGGGGATGGGAAGATGTGACAGGAGCTCCCATGTTCAGAGCCTTCAAGATAAGCAAAGTGCTGAAAGTCCTCACTGAAGAGAGAGCAGTCTCTGACATCCATGTGGTCAGGGAAGACTTTCTGGAGGAGGTGGCAGTTGATCTGGGCAGGCAAGACAGGGAGGTTAGGCCTCTTGGTGAAGATAGCACAGGCAGAGGGAGCAGCCCCATGGAGGCAGAAATGGTGGAGTGTGTTGGTAGATTGAGGAGGCGAGTGCTTTGGCTGGAAAGGAAGGCAGGGACCAGGTCATGGAGCGCCTTGAATGCCAGGTTGGAAGGCTTGAGCTTTCTCCTGAGGGAAGTGCTGGACCCTGGAAGAGTCTGAAGAAGGGCAATGGTGAGTCAGATTTACACTGATTGAGAGGAGGTTGGAGGTGAGGGCAGAGAGAACTAGCAGGTTTGGGGGATACAAGTTTGCTTCACAGGGCAGCTTCATAGAGAAGGGTCAGGCCAGGTAATAAGCTCCAGGCCTAGGACTTCCCTGGTGGCGTGGTGGTTAAGAATCCACCTGCCAATGCAGGGGACACAGGTTCGAGCCCTGGTCCGGGAAGATCCCACATGCCACGGAGCAACTAAGCCCGTGCGCCACAACTACTGAGCCTGCGAGCCACAACTACTGAAGCCCGTGCACCTAGAGCCCGTGCCCTTCAACAAGAGAAGCCACCACAATGAGAAGCCTGTGCACCACAACGAAGAGTAGCCCCTACTAGCCGCAACTAGAGAAAGCCCGCGCGCAGCAATGAAGACCCAACGCAGCCAAAAATAAATAAATAAATCAACCCCCAGGCCTAGAACGTCAGGTAGAGCCTGATGGCCACAGTCAAAAATGGGGACTGGACCAGAAGAAGCTTCTGGACCCCCTCTGGGTCTTGTCCTGCCCCTGACCAGGCCCCTCATCATCTGACCTCTGGGGCTGCTTCTGGGATTGACCAGTGAGTACAGGACCATGATGTCAAGGCTGGGCCCCACTCTGGGTGTGTGGAAGGAAGGGAGAGATGGGGAGAGAAGATGAGCAGAGGCAGAGAGAGAGACAGACGGATCACCCCCAATTAATCTATGAGTTCATTGCAGTCACAGTCCGAGTCCCATGGGGGTTTTTGGTGGACCTTGGCAATGTGATTCTGAAGTAAATCTGGCAGAGAAAGTGCCCAGGAACAGCCAAGAACATTGTGAAAACAACAATGAAAGGGCTCTTGCCCTATCCGTTATCAAAACATGGCTATTCTAATGAAAACAGCGGAGGGATAAACTAAGAGATCAAGGAAATAGAGTCCTCCTTTCTATGGGAATTGAGTGGAGGATGAAAGTTGCATCTCAAATAAATGGTCTTGGGAGTATTGACTCTACATCTGGATGGAAGATAAAGTATGGTCTGTATTTCTAACCATACTTCAAAATAAATCCCAGCTAGGTGAAAGTAAAGTAAAAGGCTAACCATAAAAGTCTAGAACTAGGGCTTCCCTGGTGGCGCAGTGGTTGAGAGTCTGCCTGCCAATGCAGGGGACACGGGTTCGAGCCCTGGTCCGGGAAGATCCCACGTGCCGCGGAGCAACTGGGCCCGTGAGCCACAACTACTGAGCCTGCGCGTCTGGAGCCTGTGCTCTGCAACAAGAGAGGCCGCGACAGTGAGAGGCTCGCGCACTGCGATGAAGAGTGGCCCCCGCTCGCCGCAACTAGAGAAAGCCCTCGCACAGAAACGAAGACCCAACACAGCCAAAAATAAATAAATAAATAATTAGGAAAAAAAAAAGTCTAGAACTATAATTCAACAAGAAAAAGACAAACAACCCAGTAGAAAAAATGGGCAAAGGATAGTGACAGGCACTTCCAGGGGAAGATCCCCCCACAGGCAACATATGTAGGAAGAGATGGTTCTCGGCTTCTTGAGTAATCAGGGCACTGCAAATTAAAACAACAGTGAGTTACCATTTCACACCCATCAGATTGGCGGCAATTAAAAAGGCTGACAATACCAAGTGTTATTCAAGCTACTAGTGGGAGTGTAAATTGGTAGAGCCTCTTTGGAGAGCAAAGTGGGGCAGGATTTTGTAAAATTCTGTGTACACCCCACAACCCAGCCTGCTACTTGGGGGTATATGCCGAAGGGAGAAACTCCAACTCGTGGACACAAAGAGACAGGTGCATGTAAGGATGTTTGCTGCAAGTTTTGTAATAGAAAAAAAAAGAAACTAAATGACCTCGACTTGGGGGACGCCCAGATAGAATGGGGTGTATTCGTACTATGATCTTCTTAGCAGCAAATGAATGAACTAGATCTATATTAACCAGCTGAAATGGGTTTCCAAAAGATGAGGGAAAAAAATCAAGTTGTGGGACAAGATGCATGGAATGGTCTTTTTTTTTTTTTTTTTTTAATATTTATTTATTTTACTTTTGGCTGTGTCGGGTGGCACGCACGATCTTCGTTGCGGCACGTGGGCTGCTCTCTAGTTGTGGCTCGCGTGCTCAGTAGTTGCGGCATGTGGGCTCCCCGTCCCCCAACCAGGGACCGAACCCGCGTCCCCTGCATTGGAAGGTGGATTCTCAACCACCGGACCAGCAGGGAAGTCCCAGGAATGGTCTTTTTATGTTTATTTTTTGAGAGCACACAGGGGACACTAAATGTTGTTCCTTGGTACGTGTATGTGCAGGCAAAGGTAGAGAGGAAGTCGTGACAAATGCACAAAATAGCCAGTTCCTGGGGGAGGAGTGGGGATCAACGGGATCCCTTGTCAAAGAGGTCTTATCTGCCTGCTCTTGTACAGAGGAGAATAAGGAAATCACTCCCATTCTCTTTCTCTTTCTAAAATATAGCAAACATAAAAGATAAAAGAATATTTTTGTATCATTCTGGGATGGGCTAGCCCTTCTTGAGCAAGATGTGAAATCCAGAAGCCATTAAGGGAAAATCAACAGCTTGGACAGCATCAAATTAAACAACACAAAGCTTCTGTATGATGAAACTCCCCATAAACAAAGTGGAAAGAAAGATGATGGAAAACATTTGTGACCTATCTAATAAATGTCAATTCCCATGATATATAAAACGCCAACAGAAACTAATACAAGAAAGACAAAGAACCCAACAGAAAAATAGACAAAGGCTGTGGGCTGATGCTTCTCAGGGGAAGAAGCACAGGCAAGGGGCCAGGAGAAGGAAGACTCGGAGATGGAGGGTGAGAGCGAATGAACTATGGAAACGAGAGGTGCAGAGATGGATGGGCAGGACCAGCGACACAGAGAGAGGGCCGGGAAAGAGATGTGCAGAAACAGGGAGACCGGAGGAGGGCTGGATGTGGGCAATGCTGGCCGGATGGGTGGTCAGGGTGGGGCTGGGGAAAAATGACCAGGCTTGGTTCTCAGGCCCTGGGCAGCTGGGGGGATGGAGGGGCTGGGTCCACATCAAAGGGGTAGAACCACTGGCAGCTGGCATGGCCCCACCCTTCCCAGCGTAGCTGGGCTTTGCTCTTTGATGTGTGCATGGGGGAGGGGCACTGAGCCCACTGGGCTGCCCTGCCCACTCTCCATTTACACTGAGTCCTCAGTGCCGCCAGGGCCAGCCCAGCTGCCTGGTCAGGGGATGGGGCACAGAGTAGGGGCGGCTTGAGGCTCCCAAGATGGGGCCAGAACCCAGGGAGGAAGTCTCCCAACGGGTCGGGGTGGCAGTGGAGACACAGGCTTACGTCCCCCGCCAAACCTACAACTCTCAGCCCCTGAAAGTCCAGCTCCATCCCAGCACTGGGCCAGCTAGACCCAGTCAGACCCACTATTCAGAGGCAGGAACTGAGGCCCAGAGTGGCCTGGGGTGTAGTCGTTGCTGCGGCAGGTGTTGGGCTCCATCCTCTCTCCTGTCTCCTGGGCCCTGCCGCGGGTAGGGAGCAAAGCGGGGAGCAGGGATGCGCAGGCAGGGGAGCAGGTGGGCCCCCCAGCGCTCTCCGCCCTTCCCCACAGCACTTCTGGCTGCTGGTCCTGTCCCGCGGGCTGGTGGGCATCGGTGAGGCCAGCTACTCTACCATCGCGCCCACCATCATCGGCGACCTCTTCACCAAGAACACGCGCACGCTCATGCTGTCTGTCTTCTACTTCGCCATCCCTCTGGGCAGGTGAGGATCCAGGCCAGGTCCCTTTGGATTTCTGACCACTCCCTTTCCCTGGAGTTTGGCCCTCTGTGACCTAAACACGTGGGCAGGCAGCCTCGAGAAGCGCCTGGACCAGCTCCCTGGCTGGCTTGGGGGGCGGGGGCTGGTGGCCTGCTAGACTGGGGAGCACCCCCTGCCCCCGATGCCCTACCCATCCCTGCCTGACCGTGCCGTCCTCTCTGCAGCGGCCTGGGCTACATCACCGGCTCCAGCGTGAAGCAGGCGGCCGGAGACTGGCACTGGGCCTTGCGGGTAAGGACATCCCCAGACCAGCCGTTGCCCAGGGTCGCCCAGAGATTCAGGGACAGAGCCTCAGCCGCCAGGCTTCCCACCTCGCGGGCCTGGGCTCTTCTCCATTAGTTCACTTTGAGGCGTGAGGGGTGCCAGACTCGCCCCACTCAGGGGCCCCAGTCTGTGAGGACGAAGGAAATTCCACGTTCATGGCGGCACTTCCTGCTTTGAGCTGTGGCACCGTGCTGGGGTGGGGCTGAGACGAGGCCTCTGTGTGAGGGCCCCGGGGTCTGGAGCCACTTCCTGTCCTGCAGGAGGATTCAGCACAAGTCTGCCAAGGCCCCAGGACAGTGCAATCAGAGGAAACAGAGATCCCCAGTCTTGTGAAGGAGAGGAAGCTTAAGACAAAGTGTTTTTTCCTCAAAAGCAGGAAGGAAGCAGCCTCCGTGGAATTTTTTGATGGGGGGCGGCGAGTGGAGAGGAACTCCCCAGACCATGGGCTCCCAGGCCTGGTGGGGGTGGGTACAGATTTCCCTGTTCTCATGAGCTGGTGGAGGAACTGGTATATTGGAATCCAGACTCCCAAGACGTGCCCTTTCCATCTGGAGAGAGGCCTGGGGCCTTGGAGATTCAGTTCTCGACACTGGGCAGGATGCAGGGTAAGACCCAAAGGGACTCCTGAGCCTCTGTTCTCCTGGAACCCACACGGGCCCCTCCCAAATGATAAGCTACCTGATATATTAGCTGGAAGCTTCATGCGCAGCCAGCCCCTTCTCAGTGCCCCACCACCACCAGGGTGAGGAGCTGGCCTGGGAAACTTTCCCAGACCCAGGGAGGGGGGCAAGAGCTGGTATCTGGCTCCCTGTCCCCAGGAACTCTCCTCTCCCAGTCATCATTCCATATGTCTGCCCACCTACCTGTCTTCCTTTTGTTGCATCGATCACCCATCATCCATCACTCGTCACCCATCACCCATCCACTCATCCATCCTCCTGTCCTTCCATGTGTTAATTCATCCACCCAGCAATCTATCCATCCAACCATCCAACCATCCAACCATCCATCCAACCATCCATCCATCCATCCATCCATCCATCCATCCATCCATCCATCCATCCATCCATCCATCCATCCCTCTCTCGACTATTCAGCCATCTGTCCTCCCTCCTCCATCCATCTGACCATCCCTCTCTCCCTTTCACTTTCAGTCCTCTCTCCCATCCTGCCCCTGGTCGGCACAGCCCATTTTGAGCCCCCAAGCCCCATATGCTAGCCTCACCCCCAGTGGCTTTGCCCAGTCAGGAAGGCTGGGCAGATACTAGCCCAGAGGAGGAGCCCGGGGCCCAGAGAAGGCGTGGCTGGCCTGCTCCCCCTTCCAGGTGCAGCAGAGACAAAGACGCCTGGGCCCTGGTGTCCTAACTTGGTGCACCCTGACCCACCAGGTGTCCCCCATCCTGGGCATGATCACAGGAACGCTCATCCTCGTCCTGGTCCCGGCCACTAAGAGAGGCCACGCTGACCAGCTCGGGGGGCAGCTCAAGGCCCGGACGTCATGGCTCCGAGACATGAAGGCCCTGATCCGCAAGTGAGTGCTGCTGGGAGGGGTCCGGTGGGAAGAGGGAGGGGCGCCGAGATGAGAGGACCGCACCTTGCAGGCTGGCCCACGCAGCCCGCTCGGCCGGACTCCCTGTCCACGGTGCTGGGGCCACGAGTGTTTATGATCCCTGAAGCCAGAGCCCTCACCCCCAGAGCCCGTAGGGAAGGCGTTTGAGGCCTCTGTCCCTGGGGGAAGGAGTGAGGGAGGAAAGCCTGCCTCCTGGGCCCGACCCTGCCAGCTGCGGGGATGCTGGCCCCCCGCTCAGTGTTGCTGCCCCGGCCTCTCCCCAGCCGCAGCTACGTCTTCTCCTCCCTGGCCACGTCGGCCGTGTCCTTCGCCACAGGGGCCCTGGGCATGTGGATCCCGCTCTACCTGCACCGCGCCCAAGTCGTGCAGAAGGCGGCGGAGACGTGCAGCAGCCCGCCCTGTGCGGCCAAGGACAGGTGCGGCCAGGCGGGCTCAGTGGGCGGGCGGGGATGGCGGGGTGAGGGAGGCCGCCGGCCCCTCTACCCCGGCCCTGCCCCCTAACCCGTGCCGCACCGTCCTCTGTCTCCGCAGCCTCATCTTCGGGGCCATCACCTGCTTTACGGGTTTTCTCGGGGTGGTCACGGGCGCAGGAGCCACGCGCTGGTGCCGCCTGCGGACCCAGCGGGCTGACCCGCTGGTGTGCGCTGTGGGTATGCTGGGCTCCGCCATCTTCATCTGCCTCATCTTCGTGGCGGCCAAGAGCAGCATCGTGGGGGCCTATGTGAGTGCGGTGGGAGTGCCAGGGTGGCGGGGGAGCTGGGCTCTGGAAGAGGAAATGCAGTCTGACTTGGGCGGGGGACCCCCCCACGGGGAGGCTCCAGTCCTCGGTCTGCCCCTGCTCTGTCCAGGGCTGTGGGCCTGGCTTGAAGCCTGTAGCTAATCCACAGATTCCCCGTGAGCCTGACCGCCAGGAGCCGGGGTTGGGGGGGCTTCTGGGGGCTCCCGGCCAGCAGCCAGGGTGCAGGCAGCAGCCTGGGGCCAGTGGCGGGCAGAGCGCCCCCTGATGGTTGCTCTGGTCTCTCCCGGGCAGATCTGCATCTTTGTAGGGGAGACGCTGCTGTTTTCTAACTGGGCCATCACGGCGGACATCCTCATGGTGAGGCAGGCCAAGGTTGCCTCGTGCTGACCGGGGCCTCTCGACCTCTTGGGGCAGATGGGGAGGGTGGGTGAAGGGGTGGGAGAGCCGGCCGGGCTTGTGAGCAGGGAGAGGGGATCAGAGATTTGGGGGTCTGCATCGGGGCAGAGGCCTGGAATCAGAGGGTTGAGCAGGCAGGAGGGCAGGATGTGGGGACTGGGTGCGGAGGGCGATGTCTGGAGGCTCCGGTTTGTGGCCGGGAGGCTGGCAGTGCCAGGCTGGCACCAGAGTGGTGCTGTCTGCCAGCGCTCCACCCCCAGGGTCTGAGCTCCCGTGGACTCTGCCCTCCCGGCTCAGCCTGTGTTCCAGGCGCGCCTGCCCGAGTGCCCGTGGCTGGGTCGGGCAGACAGAGGCCGTCTTCACGGGGCCAACAATGGGCTCCAGACCAGGCGGCCAGGGACAAAGGGCCATCTGAGTGGCGGCAGGGGCTTGTGTCCTTGGGCGGGGACAGGAGCAGCCTGGGAGGAAGCAGGAGGGGGCTGCGGTCTCGATAACAAGCGGCAGTCTGGGGCAGGGGTGGTGGAGGGGGTGCTGACATCTGGTCCTGTCCTCAGGGATCCTCCCAAGTCAGGGCCGGGAGAGAGTTGGGAGAAGGGTATGCAGGGCACCGGCGGCGGGGAGGGTGGGAGGTGCCAGGGTGGGCCCTGGGGGCAGGGGGAGGAAGGACTCCTCATGGGGCCACCTTCAGGGCACTTGGGGTTTGGTGCCAGAATGTGGGTCAGCCTAGGAGATCAGAGTCTGCCTGGGCATCAGGCCCCTGGCTAGCTCCCCTCCAGGAAGCCTGCCTGGCCCCGCCCGAGCTTCCCTGTGTATGTGCTTCACCTGGGGTGGTCTCCCTCCAACACCGCCCCCCTCACCCAGTCCCTGGCTAAAGGGGTGATGGGCGGGAGGTCTGACTCAGCTCAGTGCCAGGCGGGGGTCACTGCACATGCGGGAGTGAAGGCTGGAGTGAGTTTGCCTGAATCAAGTGCCCTTGGCGGTAGGCAGGACCCCCTCCTCTGCCCCCAGCCCCAGGGGCAGCCCCAGATGCTGACAGGGTTTGGGTCCCAGGGAAATCGTGTCCCATTTTATTAAGTGTCACAGCCAAGTGACTAATTATTCCTGGAAATGGGGCCACGCAATCCAGGTCTTCCCCTCCCCGCCAGTAACTGGGTGCCCCGTGGGCACTGGCTGTTCTCACAGACTGTCTACCAAGGCTGGGGCTCGGACTAGATGAGGAAGCTGAGCTCGGGGGCAAGGGGCTGCCCAGGGCGCCTGCTGCCATGGCTGCTGCCCGCCCCCTTGCTGCTCTGCCACCAGCCCCTCTGTCTGACCTTGGCCCGCCCAGCTTTAGAGCTGCAGCCCCTGTGGGTCAGGGCCTGCTTGGTCTGGCGGGGGTTCCGGGGGCCCAGCGGCTCTGGCAGTCCGTGCTGGGGGTAAAAGTGGAGGCTCTTCTAGGCAGGGTCCTGCTTCACCACCATCACCCATCCCAGCCAGCCCAGGCCTTGGCAGGTCCCCAAGGAGGGGAAACCAAGATGGGTCTTTAGCTTGTAGGGAGGTGAGGGCAAGACTGAGGCCAGGGTTCTGGTCCCAGTGTTGCCACGTGCAATCTCTGTGCCCCCGGGTGTCGGTTTCCCTGTGACCGGTGCATTTGGCTCCCCGCCAAGGGCCAAGTGCAGCCGCTAAGCCAGCCTGGTCTCAGGAGCCGGGGAGGACCCAGGAGAACAAGTCAAGACACCAGGGCAGGAGTGAGTCTGAGGCCATGGGAGCTTCAGAAGTGCCGTGACCCCTGGGATGAGGCCAGGTGGGCACACCTGACTCTGCTGGCCTCTGACCTGCTGCCTCTTGCACAGTATGTGGTCATCCCCACCAGACGGGCCACTGCCGTTGCCCTGCAGAGCTTCACGTCCCACCTGCTGGGGGACGCCGGAAGCCCCTACCTCATCGGCTTTGTGAGTACTGGGGGCGGGGGGCGGGTGGGGTGCAGGCCTTTGGGAGGTGGCCCCGCGCTGACATCCCCCCCCCTCCCCCATCCCACAGATCTCCGACCTGATCCGCCAGAGCACCAAGGACTCCCCGCTCTGGGAGTTCCTGAGCCTGGGCTACGCCCTCATGCTCTGCCCCTTCGTCGTGGTCCTAGGTGGCATGTTCTTCCTGGCCACCGCGCTCTTCTTCCTCAGCGACCGCGCCAAGGCTGAGCAGCAGTGAGTGGGGGGGGGGGGGGCGGGGGGTGAGGGTGGGCCTGCTGCCTGCTGGTGGGTCATCTGGCTGACGAGGTCCCCGCCCTCCAGATGCTGCCTCCATCACAAGAGGGAGCCCATGGTGGCCCCGGGGTTTTCGTGGTGGTTCTAGGTGGGTTTTTCTCCGGAATGAATGGTTTTCAGGGTTGGGGCTCCGCCCCTTCTTTTTCCTCTCATTTTCTGACTTCTTTCTCCTCTCCTCTTTACTCTTCTCTCTCTCTCTCTTCTCTCCCCGCTCCTGGGCTCTCCCACCTCCCCCTGGGGCTGACGAGGTCCCTGCCCAGCACATCCGGTCCGCCGGCCCCCGCGATGCGATGCGCCAGAGCAGTGCCCGGGCCAGGCCCCCGCTGATCCGCCACCTTGACCCCCGCCCGTCTCTCCCCCAGGGTGAACCCGCTGGTGATGCCGCCCACAACTGTGAAAGTCTGAGGCAGTGAGTGTGGGTCGGGGGGCTGGGGGCGAGACTCCTTGCGGAGGGAAGGGGCAGGGTTAGTGGGGGGGGGGGGCACTCAGCTCGCCGTGGAGGGGTGTTCTGGAAGCAGGCGCAGCTCTTGAGTCACCTCCTTCCTGAGAACATCCCAGCCCTGGCCTTGGTCCTCTTCCTCATGAGATGTTGCCCAAATTGACCAGTGGACCCATGGGAGGGAGGCAGCTCCCCCTTCCTTCCTCAGAAGGGCTGGGGGCATAGGTCAGGGTGGGGACTGGCCAGGAACTCCCTGCTCGGTTCTGGATTCTGTCCTCCCGAATCCTCCTAGAGGTGCCAGGGCCTGACTCCTACTTGGACCTTCCTCTGGGCCTGGCCTCTGGGGGCTGCAGCTTCCCAGCAGTGCAAAATCCAAGGTCACTGCCCCATGCCTTGGCTCCAGTAGACCCACGCCCTTCATGCCACCAGAGCCCAGAGAAAGGCCGGTTTCTCCCCATAGGGAGGATCGTGAGAGAGGGAAGCTCTGGAATGGGCTCCACACCTGACCTCTGACCCCCTCCCTCCAGGTGCCACTGGGACAACGAAGAACCCTTGCTCCTACCTAGCCTGGGAGGTGTCCCCCGGCGCCCTGGCCCCGTAGGGCTGTCCCGAAGCTTTCCGTGTGACCCACAGCTGGGCGCCCACCGGCTCTGGTCTGGGACTGCCGCGTGGCCTTGGCTCCAAGAAGCTGTGTCCTCAACTAACCTGGAAGGCTGTGTGTGCTGGAGCCATACCCTGGGACAGACCCCCAGGCCCGGGTCTGGGGTACAGGGGCCCTGGGGCCCAGGAAGAAGACAGCCCGCTGTGGGCATGTGGGGAGAGGCTGGCCTGTCCCCGGCTTACGTGATCCTGGGGCAGTCTCTGCCCTCCCCAGACTCCGGGGCCCGGGAGCTGGACTTTCCCCCCCAGCTTGCTGGGCAAGGCACTACCTGCAGCTTTGAAGACACGACAACCCCTGGGCTGCACAGAGAAGAGGTGGCCCAAGCCTCAGGGTGGCACTTCCGGCTCTGAGGCTCCCTGAAGGGCCTGGTGTGTGAGGACTACACAGCCTGTCAGCTGGGCCTCTGACCTCGTGGACGTTGGACTCTACCTGGCAGAGCCGGGCACCCGCGTTGCTAGGCGCTTCCCAGCCTGGCTGGTCGCACTGGAGGCCGTCTGTTTCTGCTGCCCTGGGCTGGCTGTCAGCCTGGAGATCTCCCAGGTGGGGGAACCATCCTGACAGGGAGCTGGCATTACCAGGAGTGAAGGCCCTGGTGGCAGCTACACACCACGTGTGCCCCAGGCTTGAGACTTCTGGGGGTTCCCCATGCCTACAGGGCTCCTTGGATCCACCCTAGCACCCCCGCCCTCCAGAAGCCGGGAACTGACTCTGGCCCCCAGGCTGGGCCCTTTCCAGGGGCAGCGCCCAGGGGACAATTCCCAGAATCTGTGGGGCAGCAGCCAGGGCTCTGGCTGTCAGAGGAAGCAGCCCTCCACTGGGCTTCCTGTCCCAGGGACGAGCCTGGTGGAGACTGAGGCGCGTCGGGACAGGCCAGCACCCAGAGCCACCTCCACGCACACATCAGCTGCTGCTGCCGTTCACACGCAGCCCAGACTCCCCCCACCCAGAGCCACACACTGGGGCGCAGCCGCCAACTTCTCACCAGACCCCAGCTTCCCGGCGGAGCTTATCACGTCCCCTCTGCTCCACACTCCCTCCCGGCACCGTTGCTGGAATCAAGGTGGTTGTGGTCGAGGTGGCCCCGTGTGGCCAGCAGGAGTCCCTAAGAGCCAGCCAGCTTAGTGCGCTCTGCCCACAGTTGACTGGCTGGTGTGGCTTCAATGGGGGGGGGGGGGGGGGCGGGGGGAGTTAGTGGAGGAGCCCCTCCCCACCAAGCTCTGGGGCACCCTGGGGGGACCTAACCAAGGGGTGGGCTTCCCCCAAAGACCAGCCTGGCCTCCATTCCCACCCCGGCCTCAACTGGGGCCCCAGCCATGTTTTCTTGTTGTACAAGAACCAGGTCCAAGTGTTGCTTCCTCTTCCTTCCGGAAGCCAAACTGCTCCTTTATTTTTTAGAGCTGCTGATTGTGAATCTCAGAGTCTTAAAAGAGAAGCCAAATATATTCCTCTTGTAAATGAAGAAATAAAGATATTTAAGTCATGCCCCGGTGGCTCCCGCAGGAAAGCAGCCTGGGGGGTACGAGGCGTGGTCACACTTGTACCCCACCCGCCAGACACCAGAGCCCTGGGCCTGGCCTACACCGCTTGGGGAGCCAAGGTCCCAACCGTGCTCTGTGCCTGAGAGCGGCGGCAGGGCCCAGCCCAGGGCTGGGGGTCGCTGGGGCGGGACCTCCTGGCAGGCTGGCAGCAGACCCACCACCCCCAGCGCAGAAAGTAGAACCTCAGACGGCGGCTTGTGTATTAAAATCGCGGTGAAAAAATAGGAGTCTCTAGGGCAGAGGGGGACACTCACAGCTTTTTTACCTTCCTCAGCTGCCCCTTCTTCTTGGCCCCGCTCTGAAGGAGGGTGGGGCTCCTGCTGGCCAAAGACAATCTGGCCTTTCTCCTGGGCAGCGCGGACTGCGGCGACTTGCCTGAAACCCCCTTTTGGGGCAGATTCTTCTGACGCTTTTTGGCAGCAGGCTCCTTGGGGGACTCGGGAGACACGGGGCTGGCTCTGCTCACCTGGGACAGCTGCTGATTTTTCTTCTGCAGCTTTGGGGTCGTGGCGGGGCTGCTGGGGCTCGTGGCAGGGGGGTCTGGGGTCAGACTCTTGGAGGCAGGCATCCCATTCGCCTGGGCCTGGGCTGGGGCCTTGCTCTTGCTCTTCCTCTTCCTCTTGCCAGTGCTGGGGGGCTGGGCCCCACCGGCGGCTGCGGGCTTGGCCGCCTCCTCCTGCGTGGCGCCCTCAGACTTGCGTTTCTTACGCTTCTTGGTCTCTGGCAAGAACCCCTTTTTCTTCCGCTTCATGCTAATGGGGCTCGGCGCGGCCTTAGGGACTTCCTTGGCATCTTTCTTCTCTGACTTGGGACGCCTGGGAGGAAGTGAGCAAAGGAAAGAAGTATGTGGTGAGGGCAGGGGTGACCTCCACCTCCGTGGTCCCCAAGCTGCCCAAAGCTCCCACACTGCGGTGCACACATCAGGACGTGTGCAACGTGAGGGTCTTCCCAGCCCCTCCCAAGGTGGGGGCCCCCTCTCCCCAAACGTACTGGACTCCGAGGAACTTCATGGCCTGCCAATAGAGGTCATAGAGGCGGCTGGACCCAGCCGAGTGCGCCCCCTGCTGTAGCCCCTGCTGCAGCCTCGGCTGTTGGCTCTGCAGCACGCCCAGGACAGCGGTCAGGTCCATCGTCAGCTTCTGCAGAGGGGCAGGAAGGCTGTGGCTGCAGTGGTGACGTGAGGCATGGCCTCTCCCTGGCTCCTGGTCCCCATCCTCCCACCCTTGCCCGGTGAGAGCCTCTCTGTGAGCCCACCCCCCTTCTGGACCCTCAGCCAACCCTTCTGCCTGTACATCCCTAGTCTCTCTCGTCTTGCAAGGAAAAAAGCCCCAGGTGCCATGTTCTGTTCTCTTCCCACGGCCCGAAGGGCCGCCCACCTCCGGGGGGCACCATGCAGTGACCTCAGGGTTGCCAATGCCCTTCTTCCTATCTCCCCCTCCCCGTCACGTACTGAATGGGTTGTTTTTGAAACCCACTGGCTTCCAGAACACCCCTCTCTTCCCTCCTGGCTTTTTACTGCCACTCCGAGCGTGGTTTTGCAGGTCCGCCTGCCGTCCTGCAAGGCCCTGGCCCTGTCTGCTCCCTGCAGCACCCTCTTGGAAGCTTGTCCCGCACTTGGGCTTTGACCAGTGTCTGCGCTAAGGACCCCCAAACCTCTCCCTCCGGGCCAGACTGGAGGAACCAGAGACTTGCCCACAGCGGCCCCTTGAGCATCTCACGTTCCACACGCCCGGCCCGTCTCCGAAGGCCCGGAAACCCGGGCTCCCCGCTAACAGCCGGGTCGTCCCGTGGCCGCCAGTCCTCCCAGCCCCTTCTCGGCTTCCTTACTGGAGCAGAGCCGCAGCAACCGGCTCACCCCACCCCGGCCAGGCACAGGTTACGGCACCCTCGCCCCGCACATGAAGCCCAGAGTCCTGACCCGGGCGTCCAGACCCTTCCCCACCTGGCTCCCCCGCCCCCTCCCCTCTGCGCAGACCGCCCGCCCCGCCTGCGAGGCGCCCTCCCTCCCGAGCCCAGGCTCACCTCGTGCTGGATGCTCCTGAAGACAGTGTTGAGCAGCTCCAGGGAGGACAGCTCCTTCTGGTGCCCTGGCTTGGTCTCGGCCTCACCCAGCGTCCGCAGGGTCTGAGGAGAAGGCAGCCAGGCTGAGCCCCTCCGGAGAGCTGCCCAGAGCCTTGCTGTTGCCCCCACGAGGAGATTAGGGCGCCGAGGAGAGAAACGTCTCCTTGGGGGAACCCCCAACCCGCCCCCAGGCGCAGGGGCCAGCAACCCTTGCCCCTTGGTTCCCAGAGAACCACCGCCAGCGGGTGGGGGAGAGGAGCCCCGTGGCCGTTACCTCAGTGACCTTTGCCAGGATCTGGTCCAGCAGCTGCTTCCACTCGGGGTCCTTAAAGCACAGCCTCAGCTCCCGCGTGGGCAGGGTCTTCTGGAGCAGCAGGCAGGCCTGGGCCTGGGGTTGGGGGGGGGGACTGGGGTCACCAGGAGCCTCGGCATGCCGGGCCAGGGCTGAGGGAGCTGCAGGGGGTCCCCCACGAGCTCCAGGAGCCCGCTGGGCACTTGAATCGGCCGCGCGGGAGGCGCTGTCACCACAGAAGCTCTGGGCTCGGCCATCACCTGCTCCTGCCCCTTCTCCTCAGGCAGGTGGGAGAACCGAGGCCTGGGGGGCAGCCAGGGCTGCCAGTCAGCTGGACAGGGTTCCTGGCCCCCTACTCACTCAGTGTCTCCAGCCCCCTCGTCCCACCCCGCCCCCAGGCCTACACCCATCAGCCCGGGGCTTCCTCTGCGCAGGTCAGAGCGTGGTCTCTGAGGAGCTGCTGGGCTCGGGCCACACGGGAAGGGCCCCCCACCCCCAGCTGCTCTGGGCCTACAGTGGGGGCGGGGCTGGCCAGGTTGGAGGGGCAGGGCCCACCCTCTGGCCCGCCCAGGGCAGCATTGCTGGGCCTCACAAAGAGCCAGACAGGAGTCGAGCGGGTAATTCAGACAGGCCCTCAGCTGGGATCTGGGAAGCCCCTTACCTGATGGCGGGGCCGCGTGTGGCTTGCCACGTGCTCGACCACGATGGGGAGCAGGCTCTTACAGAGCATCTGCAGAGGGAACGACGGGCTGTGAGGTGGGCTGTGAGGACTGGGCCGAGCCGGGGCCCAAGGGGGCGGCCTGGCACTACAACTCACCGGGTGCCGGGAGAAGAGGCTGAGGAACATGGGAGCTGTGAGCGGGCTGCTGCGCCTGGTCAGGAAGGAGCTCAGTGCCGATGAGTAGATCGGGGTCACGAGGCTCAAATCCAAGCAGCTGGCATCCTGCACCACGTGAGAGAGAGCTGGTGTGATGCCAGAGAGAGGGGGCCCTGGCACGGGAGCAGAGCCTGGGCTGCCTTCAGAAGGCTGAAAGCTAGGTCCCGGGGAAGGCACAGCCTCAACTTCCCATCTGTGAAATGGGCAGATGGTCCCGCCGCCTCCTGAGACTGGCTCCCACCGGCTTGGACTTTCCAGGCTGAGCCTTCCCGGGCCAGCGCCTGCTCACCTCCGGGCCCTGGGGCTGGGTGCCGGCATCAGTGCCGGCTTTCTCCTTCTTCTGGGCCTTGCAGGTGGACTTGCCCACAGTGTTGCCCTTCAGGACCCGGAGCAGGTAGAGGGAGGCGTTGAAGTAGTAGAGGGAGACGGAGGAGTCAGCCTGGCGACCGGCCTGCTGCGCCAGCCTCTCCAGCCGGGCGTACAGAGTCTCCACGCGGTCGCCCACGTTGCGGCAGTAATGCCGGGAGCGGCACAGGTGGTGTCTGGAGGGGGGAGAGTGGGGGTCGGCCAGAGCTGGTCACGATGTTACCCCCCCGCCCCACCCCATCCCGACCCACGGCAGGGCCAAGCCCCAGGGTAGGGACGCCGGGTCCCACTTCACAGGCAGGAAACAAACACCTAAAGAAAGGGGTCTGACTAAGGGTGCAGGAGCAGGCCCGGGGCCATGTGCGGATGGGCTCCGAGGAGAAGCCGGAGGGAAACCAGCTCCCTGGGTGAGGCTCCACCACGGGCCGACACCCCGACCTGGCCACAGCCCCATCTACACCCGTCTCCCGGGGCATGGTGGCTTCCAGGCTCTTTGTAAGACAAAAACCAGGGTCTGTGTGCTCAGGACCCTGCGGGCCTGGGCAGAGTGGGAGGGAGAACTAGCTGAGAAAGTGTGACCTGGGCCTGCAGGGGGCGTGAGCGGGGGCTGCGCTGTCCACTGCCCCTCCCCACCCGCTCTGTGCTGCACACTCGGCACCTCAAGTCCTTAGGCCTCTGCCTCTGTCTCCACCACCTCCTCTGCTCTCTAGAAGGCAGCGAGGGCTCTACCTGCCACGCTGCGCCGACTCTCTTGCTGGGCTCCCTGCTCTAGCGCCGCCCACTCGGCCCGCCTCCTGGCTGCAAATGCCTCGAAGGCCTCCCAATACTGCGAGGGCCGGGCCCCAAGGCCTCCCGCGTCTGGCTGCGCCTCACCGGCTCCCGCGTGGACACGCCTTTCTGCCCCGCCTGTGGCCTCTGGACCTGAGGAGCCCCGCAGCTCCCTGCACTGCCTAGACGCCTCCCAGGCGGCCTTCCCTGGCACGTCACGCCTGGGTTAGGTGTGCCTACTGTCTCCCATCCAGCCCCTGCCACAGGCCCAGAATGTCGCGGCTGATGCCCTGCCGGGTTTCCCAGCCGCAGTGACCCCGAGGGCAGGGATGGGACTGGGGGCCCCGTGCTAAGGGCTGCAGAACACACGGGCGGGGCAGAGCTGCGTGAGACTTCCTGAATGATGCGGGCCCCCGGGGATCCTGGCTCCTACCCTTTCTACCCAGGGAACCCCCAAGGCCTGGCTCCCCGGGGGCCCGCCCGCGCTCACGTGAAGATGCGGGCCGTCTTGTGCAGCAGATCCTGCTCCTGCTTCGTGCTGCTGGTGCGCATGCTGCGCCGGATCACGTGCAGCAGCGGCTCGAGCAGCTCCAGGACCAGGGGGTTCTCGGGCTGCCTGGTCACCAGCACCTCGATCAGGTCCAGGACCTGCAGCCGGGAAGGGTGGGATCAGCCAGGTGCGGGGACGGGAGCAGAGGGAGACCGGACGGAGGGGGTGGCTGGGGCCGCCGGGTGGGCTCACCCTGATCTGGAAGTCCCGCCGGAGTGCCTTCTCCCGCTGTAGCTTGTTCTTCTCGTCCCTCCGGGCCTGGATGCGCAGCTTCTGCTCGGCAAAGAGGCTGGCCAAGCTCTTGTCCAGGGCCATCATGGCCTCATCCCCCAGATCGTCGTCGTCCCCGCCGTCAGCTCCGCCCTGAGGAACGGATGCCCCGTGAGCGGCCCGGCCTCGTGCAGGAGACGCACACAGACGCAGGGCCCCGGCCCGGCCCCTGCTCACCAGCGCCTTCCCCGCCTGCAGCACCGCCATCAGCTGCTCCCGGAAGCCCTGGTCCACGTCCCCGTCCCGATCCTCCTCGTCGCTCTCCTCGTCGTTGCTCTCCTCCTCGCTCTCCGAGTCTTTGGCGCCCTTGTCCTCACCGTCGTCCGAGCTCTTGTCCTGTGGGTGGGCCGCGTGTCACGCCTCTCCACCGCCCACCGCGGGTCCGCCCACCCCCTGCCCCTCGCTGGCAAGTACCTCTGCATCCCCCAGCGGCTGCTGCTCGGAGTCGTCTGTAACCACCACGCTGTCGTCCTCATCCTGGCTCTCCTCGGGGTTCAGCACCTGCCGGGATTCCCAGGCGGCTGACGCATCTGTTGCCCCGGCCCCTTCACCCGCCTCAGACCCCTGGGCCCTCTCGACTGCCTTCCCTGACCATGGCCGTCCGGTCTCGGCCAAAGGTCCCCATTTCAGGGAGGAAGATGGAGCCCAGGAGAGAGAGCCACTCCCTCCCGTGCCTCCTCGATAGACCCGATCAGCCCTTGGCAAACCCAGGGTCAGGGTGCACAGCAGGAGACCCTGAAGGAGGCCCCCGACCACCCTGCAGGTTACAGTCAGGACGAGGTGGCAATGAGGCAGCCCTAGTGCAGCTTAGTGCTTGGAGAGCCCCATCCCAGGACCCATTTCCCCAAAGGCCCCAACTTACATCCAGGATGAGTTGCAGGGCACGTGGAGTCAGGTGGGAGCAGATGTGGCCGAACACACTTCGGGCCACCTGGCGCATCAGGTGGCTGGGCTGGGCCAAGAGGGCCAGCAGGATCTCCACCAGCACCTCCACCCACGGCGGCTCCTGGGGGTCTGCAAGCAGGGAAAGGGCTGAGTGTGGGCAGGGCACCAGCGCCCCATGCTGGGTCCCTAGTGCCTGCCCGCCACCCACCCCCCGCGGGACAATGACCCACTGGTGGCCTTGGAGCGGGTCCGACGGGGCTTCTCCCCCAGGCTCTTTTTGATGCAGGTCTGGATGTCGCCCAGGAGGTCACAGCTCTCTGTGGGGGACTGTGCAGGACAGGACAGAGATCAGGAGCCAGGCCCCATTCCCAGCCTTTGCTGAGCCAGGAGAGGGGGTGGCCAAGTGGGAGGAGCTGGCATCTGAGGCCTAGAAGACTCCAGACTGCCCTGGCCAGTCACCCTCACAATCCAGAGCAGAGGACCCCAGCCAGACCCCAGGGGCAGCCCAAGAGCTGATGACCTTTTACACCTAACACGCAGGCACAGGGTCTGAGAGCCCTCAGAGACCGTGAAGCCCAACCTGCCCACCGATGCTGGAGCGGTGGAGAGGCTGACAAGGCTGGCCTGGTCAGGATCACAGGGCGCCAGCAGGTCCCAGCCTCCTGATTTGCAATTCTAGATTTCTCCTCCCACACCAGGCTCGACATTGCTACAGAGAAAGACCTGAAAATCACTGATCTTAACAAATTTAAGCCCGTCTTGTGGGGGAATAAGCCCAGACTCCAGCCACCGACCGGTGAGTTGAAAATAACCTGTGTGACTGTCGGTACCAAAAAGGCAGACTTTCCCCCATAATGCAGCAGGGCAGCGTTAGTGTTTGGGGTAGGGGTGGTGGAGCGAAAGCCAGAACAGGGCCCAAGCCCTGGCCATCTTTGCCTCCAGCTTCCTGGCTGTGGCTGGGTACCTTTTACCCAAGTCAAGCTCGGAGGTCCCAGGGTCTGGGTAGGCCCCTCAGAGGCCCAGTGCCAAGCATCGGAAGGGGCATCGAGACCGATCGTTACCCACACGGCTCGTGTACGAGCTGGGCTGAGTGCCCAAGACCTGGAAGCAAAAGCCTCAGCCAAGAGGCCAGAAGGGAGTCCCGTCTCCTCAGACTACTCAAGACCAGAAGCAGCCCCACAAGAGCCAGCCCACACAACGCAAGAGGACATCCTTCAGAGAAACCAGGGTTCAGAGCCGGGAAGAAACCACGAGGGTCAAAAGAGCTGCCGGCACCAAACTCCAAACGTGGTCAAAGTTTCTTGGTGGAAAGAATAGAAAAAGAGACAAAGCTGGTTCTGGAGGACCCGTCGTGAGAAAGGGTATGAGTGACAACGTGAGGAATACAGTGACAGGGCACAGAACCCCACGTGGGGAGCACCAGGCAAAAACACGCCACCCTCAACCCACTACTGTGGATTCTGGATGTGTGAGAGTCAGACAGAAAAATCAGGACCCCACTTCTAATTGACCACCGACAGACAGAAGAACTGCCCCCTTCCGTGACTGGTATGCCCAGAGCCAGACCCCCTCTTCTCCTTTACATCCATCACCTCTGGTCAGTAAGGCAGTTTTGGGAGGTCCTGCGGGATAGTGGAGTCAGATCCCTATGTCTGAATCCCAGCCAACAGCTGTATGGCCTGGGGTAAGTTACTTTACCCCTCTAAGTCTGTTACCCCCACCTGTCAAAAAGATGTGCCTGCCTCAAAATCGTGGGGATCACAAACAAGGGACACTGCACGGAAAGCTCAGGATGTAGCTGGTGCCCAGTAAGTGGATGGAGTGACTTTTCCTTGGGCTGTAATTCGAGCCAGGAGCAGTCAGCCTAGGAAACCTGCCAACTTCCAACACTCCAGAGCCTCTGCTGGCCACCGCAGACCCCAGGTCTGTAACCCCTTCCCTTCCAGGCCGCCATACCTTGAAGAGGTGTATGCCCACCAGGAGTAGCAGGTGCTGGAAGGCAGCGGCCTTGGCCTCTGAGGACTGGGCCTCCAGTTCTTTCAGAGTCTTCAGCGTCCTGGGTGAGACGGGCACGCCCTCAGGCACTGTGGCCAGCGTCAGTACCCCCAGAGTGTCCCGCCCATGCTGTGGCAACTGCGCCCTCTCACCGGTCCCAGGCCTGGCGCTGCTGCGTGGTGAAGGCCACCAGGGGAACCACGTTGCGGCTGTGGCTCAACAGCAGGTCTGCGAACTGCACCAGGTGGTAGGTCCAGGGCTGCCCGTCCTGCGTCTGCCCGGGCGCCTGCCGGAACTGCGTGCTGAGAGTCTGCAGCAGGCTGGTAGTGGTGGAGTCAGGGTCACAGGCTGGGCTGGTGAACAAGGCCACCCCCTCTATCCCCCACACTGTGACCCACTGGAACTCACTGGGCCGCAGCTTCCAACTGGAGGGAGCAGCGCCCCGAGGCCACCTTCCTGCCCGCTCGCCCACCCTCAGACCTCTCCCAGGCTGCCCAGCGCCCACCTGAAGAAGGCACTGCCCACCACCTCCCGGGTCCGGCTGTCCAGGGGGTGAGAGAAGTGCTGCTCGGTCTCAGGGATCTGGGACGTGGGCTTCTTTGTCTCGAAGAATGAGTGGAAAAAACAAAACCTGGGGAGGGAGGGTGGGAGAATAACCCGTGTTACCCTCAGTCAGGGCCACCATTCTGACCAGCCCATCCTCGGGCCCTCACCGAGGGCCTGGTGCCAGGTGGCGACGATGAGAGAGCGGACATTTCTCAGGTCTGGATCCCCAGCAGAACAGAGCCCAGCCCGAACTGGGGAGAGGACCAGCATCCCTCCCTCAGAACCAAGATGTGAGGCAGTGTGGCCTCGGCCAGGGCACCACCGCTTCTGCCTCTCTTGGGGCTGCAGGGAGGGCGGGAGGGGCACCTGGCAGATGCAGAGGCGAGGTCCCCCCAACACTGCTGACGCGCAAAGGCGTCGGGGGAGGGTGGAGCCAGCCCAAGCCTCTGAGGTACCCCCTTCCGAGGGTTCCCAAGGAATTCCCTTAAATCTCCTCCTGCCTAAGGGGCAGGGATGACTTGACCCCCAGGCTCCTGGCTCCAGGGGGACCCAAACTAGGATCAGACAAGAGGCCGCTGCCCCCGTGGGGAGTTGGGGTCCAAGCACATCTCATGACGATACCTGGCCACCTCCTCAATCAAGGCCTCCTCCTTCTCTGCGTGCAAGTTGTCCACGAGGCTGACCAGGCGGAGAATGATCCACTTCCGTAGCCGGAACACGGCTCGCTCAGGCCTGGGGGCAGGAAGCAAGTCCGGAAGCCGTTTAGAGACGGCGAAAACGGTGCCCCCTTGCCCCGTCTTGGAGACAGGAAAACCAATCAAGATCCCCCAACGCCCTTATCACCAGCACGGGGCCACGTGTGAGAAAACCGAGGCCTTTAAGAGAGAAGGCTCGGGGGCTTCCCTGGCGGTGCAGTGGTTAAGAATCCGCCTGCCAATGCAGGGGACACGGGTTCGATCTCTGGTCCGGGAAGATCCCACATGCCGCAGAGCAACCAAGCCCGTGCGCCACAACTACTGAGCCTGCGCTCTAGAGCCCGCGAGCCACAACTACTGAAGCCCGCGTGCCTAGAGCCTGTGCTCCACAAAAAGAGAAGCCACCGCAATGAGAAGCCTGCGCACATCAATGAAAAGTAGCCCCTGCTCGCCGCAACTAGAGAAAGCCCACGCGCAGCAACGAAGACCCAACGCAGCCAAAAATAAGTAAGTAAATTTATATATATGTATTAAAAAAAGAGCAAAGGCTCGGCTCTTTCCCCACCTCTCCCTTCTCGGGGAACCACGGTACCATGTGAGGGAGGGTCCAGGCCTTTGAGGCCAGCAGGCCCCTTCCCCACCAGGCCCACTCACCCGTGGAACAAAGTGTCCTGGGCTTTCTTCTGGTTGTTGGTGCTGAAGTCCACCAAGGAGTCCAGGTTGGGCTGGAGAAACATGTCCCGCAGCCAGGCCACGTAGCCCTTGAGGGCGGGGGGACTCAGGAACTGCACGACCCGCCAGAAGGTAGGCACGACGGGGAGGCCCTGGTTGGTGACGGACGTGAAGCCCACCACCAGGGCCAACTGCCGCTCGGGGTCATCCTGGCAGCCTTTCAGGAAGGCCCCCACGTACTCGTTCATCTCTGGAGCAAACTTGAACTGGCTCGGGAGCTGCGAGAGTTGGGCACAGCACCGGGGTCACCAGCCAGGAGGGATCCAACAGCGCCCAGCTTCTTCCACAACAGGCTATGCTGAGGCCCAGGAAGCACCCTCCCTTGTACCCGCTGGGTTGCCCAGGCGCCCCAGAGTTTAATCTTTGCGACAACCCTTTGCCCTGGGCCCCTCTAACTGTTCTGCAGATGAAGGAAATGAGGCACAAAAAAGCTTGCAAGTAACTTCTGAGGGTCACAGGGCTCCAAGTGGTGCAGCTGGGGTCTGGCTCCAGTCAGTCTGATCCCCCAGTCCGTGCTCTTAACCACCGCTCTGTACTTTCTGAGCCTGCCCTTCGCCCAGAAGAGGGGAACAGCAGCTCTCCAAAGCTGGTTGTAAAGATGAAATGAGCTAGTGACGACCCCAGCAGCACTTCCTGTGAACAGGGCGCTGCTTTAAGCGCCTGTGGACGCTAGCCTGGTTACCCTCACGAGGACTCTGAGGAAGGTCCTGCTCCTCTTTATCTCACGGACAAGCAGAAGCGGGCACAGAGAAAGGAAGCAAGCTGCGGAAGGTCACACAGCTAGCTGCGGTGGGGTCAGGACGGGAAAATGGCAGCCCCAGGTCCGGGATTCCGTGCTCTTAACCACCAGTTGATTCTCCTATGGAGCACTTAGCTTAGTGTGGGGTGCTCAGACTGCTCAAAACAGCATCGGTGATGATGTCTGTTCTCACTGTAACACTAGCTGGGGGTGGAGGGAGGTCTGGACAGACTGCTGGTGGGGTATATAGATATAGAGGCGGGGGGAGGGGTATATAGATATAGAGGCAGGGGGAGGGGTATATAGAGGCAGGGGGAGGGGTATATAGATAAAGAGGCGGGGGAGGGGTATATAGATATAGAGGTGGGGGGGAGGGGTATATAGATATAGAGGTGGGGGGGGAGGGGTATGTGGGTCGGCCCTCACGTAGCTCACTTTACACAGAGAGAAGGGTCCCAGGCCCCTCCCAATAGCAGCTGTGCTTGCCCATCCCAGGCAGGACCACTGACACGGAGAGCAGGAGGGCAGGAGAGCGACCCTCTCTTCCGGAAGCCAGCTGACCCCTGCGGCGCCCCCCCCCCCCTCCCTTCTTGGCAGGAAGCAGCCCAGTCGCCTGGCCCTTTCTGGCAGGGCTGGGCCACAGGGGGCAGCACCCACCTTAGCAGTGACCATGTGCTCCCCGTAATGGCGGATCAGGTCCCCCTGCATCACCAGCTGCAGCTGCTCCTTGGACAGCAGGGGCAGGGCCGCGCCCAGCAGGCGGAAACACAGGTAGCTAAGGGGGCGCAGGACAGAGCCTGGTCAGAGCCCTCGGACCCCTGGCCCCTCCCTGCTCAACAAACCGGGGAGAGGGGATGGAGAGAGGTCAAGCACTCACGCACCTGGCCGGCCAGAACTGCTTCTTCAGGAGCCCTTGTTCCACAACTTCCTTCCAGAACCGTGGGAAGCTGTCCTCCTGGAGTGCCAGGCGGAGCAGGTCCAAAGCCACGGCAGGCAGCTTGCGTTCCTTCTTCACAGAGGTGGCCGCCATCTTCAGCACAGTCACCAGCCTGCAGAGGAAGGCGGAGGGGACTCAGGGGGCACTCCCTAAACAGACAAGGCCAGGCGCCTGGGGCCACCTGGACACCCGACCCCAGGCCATGGCGCAAACCCGTGGATGGAGGGGCAGCCCCGAGGCCCAGAGAGCCCATCTCCCCGCCCCCCTCACACCTGGGGATGCTCTCATCTGAGAACAGGTTGACGGGTCCCATCAGCTTCTCCAGCTTCGTGGGCACCTTCTGCTGGGCCAAGAGGAAGAGCTCCAGGTGCTCAGGGGAACCAAGTACTGAATTCAAGTCGGGCTTGAGGACTTTCGGCAGGACCTCCTGCAACATGGCCTCTGGGACCTGGCATGGGGACATGGGTTGAGGGAGGGGGGGCCCCTCATGGCACCCTTTGTCTCTCCCCACGGGGTGAGTCCTTTGGGCCCTGTTCCACCTGCCAGGCTCCTGTGAGGCCCCTGTCACAGCGCCAGCCCAAGGAGGGACAGCCACAATCCACCTTGCCAGGCATCAGAATCAGAGGGTAGTCCTTAGAAAGCTCAAATTCCCAAGTCCCTGAAGCTGGGTTTTAAACAAGCACCCCACTGATGCTAATTGGCCCTGGACCACCCTTTTAATTATTCCTCTCTTGGGTTTTGCAGAACTAGCCCATTTCTTATACAAGGTGCCCCACGTGAAGGTCCTTCTGGCTCTGTGGCCAGGGCTGTGCAGAAAGCCTCGGCCTGGGATGTACTGGTCCCTGCCTTTTCCTCAGCAGCAAAGGATTCTAGGTACTACCCCACCTCCATTTCCCACATAGGGCAGTGGGGACCCCCGAGGGGCCAGCTCTGCCCAAAACAACAATGGCAAACATGTTTAACCCACCGGGCACATGCCAGGCACTGTCCTACAACGGCACTATCCAATATGGCAGCCACTGGCCACATGTGGGCACCAAGCACTTAGAATGTACTAATCTGAATGGAAATATGCTGTGAGTGTACAATACACTGGATTCTGGAAACTTAAAAGAATGTAAACTACCTCTATAGTTTTTTTGTACTGACTGCACATTAATACTTTAGACATAGTAACGTTTTATTTAGTCTAATAAACCATCCCTATTTCTTTCTCACTTTTTAAATGTAGTTACTACAAAATGTCAAGTGCCACACACATTTCCGCACGACAGTGCTGCGTTTCCATGAGTAAACTCGCGCCTTCTCCGTATTCTTCTACAACAGGCAGCGTTACCCCAGGCCCCGTACCTGCGAGAGGATGTCCACCAGGGCCTTCTGGGGCTGCTCTTGCAAGTGGCTGTAGTGCTGGCCCAGGACTTGCAGCAGCTTCACCGACTGCATCAGTGCCTCCGAGTCCTGGTACCCCCAGAGGTAGAGAGGGTGTGAGCAGGGCATGCCACTCTCCCCCCACCACTCCAAGCCAGTCCACATACCCCAAAACCCCCAAAGCTCGTACCTTCACCAGCCTGCCTGACTGAAAGAGGGCTAGCACCCCAAACAGGTTTCCAAAGAGGGCAGGTCTCACCATCCCCTAGAAAAGGATTCCAGGCACTGGTGAGAAGGACCCGAGCATTCCCCAACCCCGGGGCTGCTGACCTCCCCGGGGCCACTAACTCTCACCTTCTTAACCTTCTGCAGGTCATATTTCTCTTGTATCTGCTGCAGGATACTGCACAAGGGGATGTCTTCAAAAGACTGTAACAGCTGCCAGGAGGAAAGGAGGGGTTCAGGGGGAGTGGCCCAGCCACATCCCAAAGGCCTCCATCTCCTCCCACTTCTCCCTTCAACTTCTGCCCAGAGGCCTTGGACCCCCGCTCCCACCCCAAGGATGCCTCCGAAACTGCCTACCCGCCTCTGAGCAGTGCTGATGATAGAACACAGCTGTGAATGGAACTGAATCTTGCCTCCCTACCCCATGCCCAGCTGGGGTTCAGAAAGTACCTCCTTTGGCCGCTAGATTGCTCGACTGCGCTTCCCAAACACTCTGTCCCCACAGCCTACTCTGAGCTCCCCCCAGGCGGATCCTCAAGGACCAGGTCTCTACAGCCCTTCCATTTGTTCAGACTCCTTAGAGATAGCCTATAATTAGCTGAGTGCCCCTTGGGAGAAGAGGGCCCTAAACCCTGCAGAGGTAACAGAACCCACGCCAAAGCTTACTGCCCCCAGTAAATGTACCTCAGAGGCTGGTCAACCCATGTACCCAAAAGCGAATTCAACTTTCCACTGCACCTGCGTGGGCTTCTCTGCACACAGGCCGTGCTCATGCAGTTGTCTCCGCGTCCACGTGGGGACACCTCCCATCAACTCGGATGCCACCCCACCAACTTCTCAGCTGCCGCTTCTCCTGAAGCTGGGACATCTGCCCTTCTCACTCCCCCACCGTTTTGACCACCAAGGCTGGCCCCCTTCCAGGAACCACCACCTCACCTGCGCCAGGGCCAGACTGTAGCAGGGCCGGGCTGTTTCTCGTCCGACCCCGAGCCCAGTGATTAGGCGCTTCAGGGCGTACTTCAGCTCGGATGATCCCTGAGGAACCAAGCACATCCCCAGGTGGGCCAGTGAAAAGAACCATCCGGCAGCCGCTCATCCCCGCTCCTCGCCGCGCGCGCTCTCCTGGGCCTCCACGTTCGCGACCACATGACCCCGGGCCCAACTCCTGGGGCCCGCCGCTACATCTTTGCCGGGATCTATGCAGCCCCCTGCCCCAGGTCCCGCCACCATACCTCTGGCCTTGCGCGCAGACACTCCAGCAGCTTCTCCGTGGCCTCAAGCCGCGTCTCCTGCTGCGGCTTCGCAATGTCCCAGAAGAAATCCAAAAACTCGCGGCTGTGCTTGAGCAGGCCATGACGGTCGGCAGGCCGGGCGCCACTCTTCGGGGCCTCTCCCGGAGCCGGAGGCTCAGCGACGTCCATACTCTCCGTCTCCGCCATGCTTGTCGAACACGTGGGCTCTGAAGACTGCCTCTTCCAGGTCGGGTCGTGGCGCATGCGCACTGAATTGGGTCGGCTGGGGGCGGGGCGGCCAGGCTCCTCTGTTCTCAGGAGAGATCAGGAGTTTGGATTTTATTCTGATTGTGATGGGAAATCACTGGAGGGTTTTACGCAGGGACAAGGCTTGATCCTACTTACACTTTTAATAGATTATCCTGCTGTGTGGAGGATGGATTGTAGGAGAGCAGAGTAGAAGCAGGAAGACCAGTTGGATCGGACCAAGGTAATGTGAGAAAATTCCAGCTAATTTGGAGCTGGTAGTGGGTGATGGAAAAGAGAGGGATGTTAGGTTTGGGGCTAACATCAGCGGGTAGACTGTGGTATCATTTGAGCTGGGGGAAGAATTCTCTTCGTTGGGGGGAGCAGTGAGGGGGAGGTGGTGGGATTGAGTTCTTTAAATCAGAGATACCTCTTACAGCGCGGCGGAGGAGTGCTACTGGCCACCCCTGTTTCTTGGCTTCTGTCTCTGGAGGATTGTCGTTCAGAGACCCTGGCGCTCTGGGAAGCGGGGAGGTGAGGGCCAACCCTGGCCTTGAAATTCCACACACCCAGCTCCAGCCCCTTTTGTATCCCCTGAGACACCCAACTACTCACCCTCCTCTCAACCACTTCCTTGCTCTGCTGTTTCAGAAAGTGAGAATAAGTGGTTTACCTTGTACATGTGGTGCCCCAGGAGTCAGAAGGTGAGCAGAAAGACACCAGCCCGGCTCTGTGTCCCTGGGTGGGGGTCTCCTGTGTTGCCCATAGGCAAAGCCCAGACACCAGGTGCCTAGAAGGCTGATGTGAAAGTAACCAAGAAGCAGGAATGGCACGTGGCGTCCAGGAGGCTGGATCTTTATTTTGTTTCCAGCCCAGATGAGGGAGATCAGTGGAGTGTGGCCTGAAGGGGAGCACAGAGATGCCAGCAGTGCGCCAGGATCTGCCCGCCCTGCCCAGAGGCCCAGAGCTTAGGGAGGGGCGTGGCTCTCTTCCACCTGTGCTTCCCAGAGCTGGATCTGAACTCAGGGCTGTCCCCAGGCCCTGGTGTTCTTTCCTCATTGTCCTCAGGTTCCTTAGCTGAAAAAACTCAAGTCCAGGTGACTGATCAGGCCAGAAGTTGAGGGCCTAAGCCAGCAGTGGGCACATGATTGATGCACACTCTTCATGTACTCCACTGCTGCCAGGCCCGCTCTGCCCTGGCCTCCAGGCTTGAGACCCCTACTCCCACCCACCCCTGCCAGGCACCGCCCCACCTTAAAACCCCTGAAAGGAGCAGCAGCCACTGGGGACACTGGACACCTGGGCGTGCTCTGCGTGGGCTGCCACCTGAAGCAGGGTCCCTTGGCCACAAGCTCCGGGGCTCTCTGTTGGTCCTTGCTGGGCCTGGGTTTGGGGCCCAGCCGAGTGGCTGAGCAGTGTGTGAGCCATGACTCTGGCAGCTGCAGGGGTCCCTGAAGCCACGAGCCCCAACACAGCGGCCTGTGTGTCATCTGAGCTGTCAAGAAGGATGAGGGGACAGGCCGCCCAGGCACTGTTTGCAGACTCGGCCACCAGGTTGCTGAGTAGAACCCCGGTGCCTGGGGACAGGTGTCCAGAGCCGAAGGAACTGTTGAGCGAGGAGGTGAGGAGGAGCACAGAGCCGCTGCTGTCCACGGTGGCCAGGACACCGCTCGCGGGGGTGACAGCAGCTCGTAGGAGTGCTGGGCAGGGGGCAGGGCTGCGCCCCCCGGACTGTAGAGCTGCCTCCAGCAGTTCCAGGAGTTCCGGGCCAGCTGAGGGCCTGGGGGTGGTGAACAGGATGCCCTGGGGCACAGGTAGCTGCAGTGCTGGCTCCAAGGTGGGCATGGGCCTAGCTGAGGGGCCCTCCAGCCCCAGGTCTCCGGCCAGCAGACTGAGTAGAGCATCCCCGGCAAGGTCTGGGGCGGGGGCAAGTGCAGCCCGGTGGAGCACAGCTGCCAGTTTGGGGTTGGTGGCTCGGGCCCCAGGGCCCAGGGGAGTCCCATCAGTTTGGCAAAGTAGGGGACAGAGGCCCTTTGTGCCCTGGGCTGCCACAGCCCTGGCCAGGGATGTGTCTACCAGAAAGCCCTCTTGAGCCAGCGTGGTGGGGCCTACCAGCAGGTGTGGCCAGGGCAGGCAGCCAAAGCGTGTGTGTAGCAAATGCAGGGCAGGCAGAGCCCAGGCTAGTCCCAGGCCGGGGGCCAGGGTCTGGACTGGGCCTGACGTCAGGGAGGTTGAGTTGCCTGAGGAGCTATTATGGAAGAGGCCCCAGAACATGGCACCTGGGAGGAGACAAGGAGTCACACAGGGGTCCGGGGCACTGACTGGTGTCAGGGGCACTCAGTAGTCCCAGGTGAAGGGTCACTGACTTAGCCTGGGGTTAGTGTTTACTGACTAGGCCTGGAGACAGGCATCAATAACCAGGCCTGGGGTCAAGATCATACTGATCTGGGATCAAGGGTTGCAGCCTAGGGTTGGGGCTCCTGCCCAAGTCCTACGTCCTGCTCACCAGCCAGCCTTGAAGGCCAGGGGCCACTGACTACCTGAGTTCCAAGTTACTGATCACGCCCAGGGTCGGGGTCGCTGGCTGGGGTTGTGGGTCACTGACCTAGCCCTGTGGCGTGAGGATGCACCACCGCTAGACACAAAGCTGCTCCAACTCCAGCATCCACGACGTTGCCCCCGGCAACAAACAGCTCTCGACCCGGGTGGGAGCACGTGGCTGCAGCAAGAAAGGGACTGTCTTGGGACTGGGACCCGTGACCCCGGCCCCTTCCCTCCCCCGAGCTGCTCCTAGCGCCGACCTGTAGGGCTGATGATGCCGCCGCGGTGGTACACGCCAGGCCTGTGGGAGTGCCCGCTGGCTGGAGCGGCCCCAGAGCCCAAGGTTCCCGGAGAGGCACCGCTGCTGCGGAGTTGCCTTGCGGCCAGGGAGAAGCCAGCGGCCAGCAGCAGCAGCAGGGCAGCCAGCAGTTGGGCCCAGGCCCCGGGCAGACTGCCAGCCTTGTCCCTGCAGAGAGGGATGTCCTGAGCCAGGACCAGGCAGGCGGACGCCCAAGAGCCCAGCAGACAATTCCCAAAAGGTTTGGTCTTGCTTGCAGGAGAATAAGATTGCCGAGGAGAAAGGGCCTCCTGGCAGAGGCCACAGCATGTCTGGAGACACAGAGATGGGAAGGAGCTTGGGGGAAACTGAGTCTCTGGAGAGGAGGTTGGAGAGGTAGGTCCAGCCAGTCTGGAGGGACGCCTGAAGGGGGCTTGGCAGGCTTGAGGAGCAGGGCCCGGCCAGGTGTAGCCAGGACCAACCTGCCCAGCAGGTGCCTCGTGCACCAGGGGGTGGGAGCTGGGAGCCTTTGGCAGAGCAGCCGGCAGGGCTGACTTGATACAAATGTCCCTTCAGACACGCAGACCTTGGATTGACTGGCACAGGCCAGGCCTGGGGCTGCAGCCGGGGGTCCCCCCAACTCAACCAAGTTTCCTAGAGCTGACCAAGCACGGCGTTGTCTGGCACTCCTTAGGGGCTCCAGAGGGAGGGACTTGCCAGCCTCAGTCCTGAGTTGCTGTGTGCCCAGACCCCTCCCTGACTCACCCAGAGGAGTCCTGGGGCCCCGAGGGATCTGGAATGAGCTGCTCCGATATCTCCCCCTCTTCCTCCTCAGACTCCAAGCTTGGTTCCCAGACCAGCAGCTTCTGGTAGAGCACAGGCCCTGCTGTGGGTTCCGTGGCCCACGGTGCCTGCCCGCCTTCCAGGCTGAGTCTTGGGAGGCCCTGCCCGAGCCTGAGCCGGTGGGTAGGAGGTGGATGCACCCTTGGGGAAGGGTGGTGTGGAATCTAGAACAGGGCTGGGCAGGGCATGGGGCCAGGGAGGCTGTGAGTGAGCCTGCCCCGCTAGGGCACAGGGCCCGAGGGGCTCTCGTGGCAGGGGACCCCGTTAAGGGAAGGAGGAGCCCAGGCCTAGGGCCACAGCCCCTGAGACCCAGGGCACCCGCAGGCCCCTCCCTTTAGCGGGTGCAGCCTTTGGATCCCGGTCCTGTTAAGGCTCTAATCTAGGGACGGGGAGCTTGAATGAGAACTGCAGTACATTGGCTTGGATCAGGGCTCAGCATGTGACTAGTTTCCGGTATGGGGGTTTCTGGTCTCTGGCTTGGGTCAAGGCTCAGCCTGAGGCCACTCCAGGGGTCTGGGTTTCCCTATCTGGGAAGCAACTTGGGTGGTGAAGGTACCTACCTCCCTGGGCACGTCATGTGGCCCTTATCCAGCAGGTGGCGCCATAGGGCTCTTGGGGAGCTGCAGCCTGGAAAGCAGGTGTTTCCATATTCCTTCACTCTGGGTTTCCCTTCAAGGAGCAGTTCTATGGGAAAATCATAAAACTCCAAAGAGTGCTGCAGCCTCATCCGTTCTCCAGTCATCTCTCTGCTGACCACGCTCTACTATGAGCGCCTCAAACCCCAAACCCTCCGCTGTGCTCTCAGCAGACCATCTGTCCTCCCACTTCACATAACAAATCAAAGCCAACACAAGGAGCCCTCTATTATCCACCCCCAACTACAAACCCACCTTCCACCCCGCTCCAATGGAAAAGCCTATTCCCTGCCTCTGGTTCTGGCCCCGACCTCTCCCACTTCTTACCTCCTGCTTCCCCAGGGCCCTCACTCAGTGACCCCCTTCTCTCCTGTAGCTTCACATCTTCTCTGCTGGTTCCTTCTCAACAACGTTTAAACAGTGTCGAGTCTCCAGAAATTCCTCTCCTAGGTATGTACCCAACAGACATGTACTAGAATATTCATAGCTGCCCTAGTTGGAACAGCCCCAACTTGGAAAGCTCACACACCCATTATCAGTAGCATGATTGTAGTCACACAGTGCAATACTCTGCAGCGGTGAGAATGAGGGGTCTACAATTGTATGCAATGATATAGATGGATCTTACAAAGACACAACAACTCAAAGAAGCCAGGGACGGAAGAGCACGTCCTATTTGCTTCCCTCTGTATAAAGTACAAGAACAGGTGAGACTAATTTCTGCCATTACAGGTCAGGAGGAGGCAGAGGGGGCTTCTGGGATGCTTGATGATGTTGTTTCTCACTCTGAGGTTGGTTGCGTGGGTTCCTGATTGTGAAAGTGCATCCAGCTGTACATTTGTGTCACGTGCACTTTTCCGGAGGTATATTGCATTTCAATAAAAAGTTTTTTTAAAAAGCTGGAGTATTTTCTCCATTAAAACCACAGCCACAAAAATCATCCTTTCATCTCACTCGGCTCTCCAGTCACTTCTCTTTCTCTCGGCCTCTTCACAAGCAGATAGAGTGGTTCTTTAACTTTGGTGTGCATTGGGAGTTTTTAAAACTCAGATTGCTGGGCTCCGTTCCCAGAGGTTCTGACTTTGTAGGTCTGGGGTAGGGACCAGAAACTTGCTTTCGGAACTCCCAGGTGATGCTGCAACTGCCAGCCCCGAACGAGCACCGATCTACAAAAGATACACACCTGCTGTTGCCACTTCCTTGCCTCCCATTTCTTCCCGCTCAGCCCACTACAAGCTGGTTTCCATCCCCAACCCGCCAGAGAAACCTTCAGTTTCTAGGTTTTCTGATTTCTTGGACCAATAACCTACCAACCAATCGGAGATACCAGCATAGGGCGGCCAAGTTTTTATTTTGCCATGGCTTGGGTGTGGGGGGGGTCACAATTACCATCTGTGTTCATTTCATAAAATAATTTGATTTCACTTCCTGTTAATACAACGTGGGAAGGTTATAGTGTCAGAATGAAGGTCAGGCCTTCCCTCCTAAGAAAACGCAGCTGGGAACCTTGGGTGTCTATATGCCAACATTCCTGTCCTTAGAACTATGCCCCGGCAAACTCTTTGGGACCAAGACCTCCACTGACTGGGTCCGGGGGACCTTTCCCTGTGTGCTCTTTCTCATTCCCATAGCTCTGGGCCTGGACAGCACTGCCCCACACCCCCGGAGATGCCTATTAGCTAAGCCCCAGTTAGATGCCAGACAGGCTTCGGGGGTGAATAGTGGTCAGGCCAAGGGGCAAATGGTGCCAATCATTTCAGTGGGAGTTGGGAATGGAACTGGCTTCCAGAAACCTGGGTCTGGTCTGGTCTACAAGCCTCGCAATTGCCCAGCTATGAGACCAAAGAAAGAGCCCAGAGACAGTGACAGAGATGTCAACAATTTATTGGGTAGGGAATCTTACAAGTCTGAAGCAAAGTCCTGGAGGGGCAACCCACCATGGATGGCGGATGGCGGGCGGACGGCGGGTGGGTGGTTGGGTGGGCGGGCGGAACACAACAAGCTTCATTACTCAGCGAGGAAGGAGGCTACCTTTTATAGGGGGAATTGATGTCAGGTTGACTCATCAGTTACCAGGGAAACCAGCGGCTGGGGCAGGGGGCAAGTATGTAGGTAGTTACTGATTAAGCCCTATGATTAAGAGGATTGGGTAGTCATGTGAGTAGGGTGTAGGTTAAGCAGGGACTGGTCAAGCAGGGGATGTACAGAGAGCAAGAGAAGCCATCTTGAGTGGCCTGACCACAGAGCCTCAATCTACAGTGCTAAGGTGATAACGGATAAGCCTCATCCCTGCAACTATACACACACACACGTGCACAGGTGTCTCTAAGTGTGAGGCGTAGGACTACAGATTGATTCATGCCTTCATCATTTATTTTTTAATTATTATTATTTTGGCCACACTATGTGGCTTGTGGGATCTTAGTTCCCCAACTGGGGATTGAACCCAGGCCCTAACCAGTGGACTGCCAGGGAATTCCATATTTTTAAAGTTTTTTATTAGAGTATAGATGATTTCCAATATTATACTAGTTTCAGGTGTACAACATAGTGATTCAATATTTTTATAGGTTATACTCCATTTAAAGTTATTACAAGACAATGACTATATTGATGACTTCATTCTCTTAAAAGTTCTCAACTTTATCCTAACGGTTCTGCACATTAGAATCACCTGTAAGCTTTAAAAGCTCCTAATACCCAGGCAAACCAATTAAAAAATTAAACTCTTTAGGTTGGAGATTCATCAGTTTTTAAAAATTAATTAATTTATTTATTATTTATTTTTGGTTGCCTTGGGTCTTTGTTGCTGTGTGTGGGCTTTCTCTAGTTGCGGCGAGCGCGGGCTTCTCATTGCGGTGGCTTCTTGTTGTGGAGCACAGGTTCTAGGTGCACAGGCTTCAGTAGCTGTGGCACGCGGGCTTCAGCAGTTGTGGCTCACGGACTGTAGAGCGCAGGCTCAGTAGTTGTGGCGCACGGGCTTAGTTGCTCCGCGGCATGTGGGATCTTCCCGGACCAGGGCTCGAACCCATGTCCCCTGCATTGGCAAGCGGGTTCTTAACCACTGCGCCACCAGGGAAGCCCCTCATCAGTTTTTTTAAAAGCTTTCCAGGTGTTTTCAACGTGCAACCAAGGTTGAGAACCACTGCCTTATCTAGCCCGCTAGTTCAGTGATTTCTGCAACTGGAATAATTTCCAAGGACTTAAAAAAAAAATACCAATGTGCTAATCCCTCCCCCTCTCCAGTCCCACACCAATGGAGTCAGTATCTCTGGAAGCGAGCCTCAGTTATCAGGATAGTTTTTAAAGCTCCTCAGGTGGTTCTAATGTGTAGCCAGGTTTGAGAATTGAGAATTGCTGCTTCTACTAATACCCTCATAGGTGCATTTACCAGGCATTCATTGGGTATCTCTTCTGTGCTGGGGGGGGAGGGGATGGTGAGGAGCCTGGGAACAGCCAGAGGTTGGTTGTCCTCCAGCAGCCCTGGCTGCTCCTACAAAAAGAGGAAGGATATGGGCCCAGCAGTCAGCTTTTCTCCAGTCCCCTCAAGCTGACTTTCCTGCTCGTCATCTCTGGCTCAGACCTGCCGTGTGTGTGCATGCACATGTGCACATGACTTTATAATTGGACCCTGGGACATGCTGAGATTTGACTCTGATTACAAATTTGGAGGCAGTGAAGTGTGGTAGGGGTGGAAGAATTGGCTTTTCCTTGCAAGGTGACTCTGTGATGTGACCAGAATATTGGTATTAAAAAAAAATTATGAAAATCAGCCCCGGTGATTATAGTTGCAGATATCACCAAAAAGGGTTTTTGAGCAAGTCAGGAACAGCCTCAACAGACAGAGGAGGCAGTGTTAGAATGGGTGTATGCCATTTGCTAAGATAATTGTACACTCGGGAAAGACAAATACCTTTATCCTTCAGGGATTATTAGTTGCTGGCTGTGAGCTAATAATACCTAAATTGTTATTGCTGTGGTCCACCTGTTAAAATGAGGACTTAATGACAGTTAAAGGGAAATTTGACCGAGATAGAGCTGGTGGAATTCTTCACTCATTCTGTAGCTATTTCCACACTTTCTGAGTACACAGTTGGAATAATGTACTCTGCAACTACCATAATCTTTACATTATTTCTCAGATTCATAGAGTAAGAGCCTTTATTGTGGTAAGAGCCAAGTGGAAGCCTCCCTCTTCAATGCTCCCTCTATAAGCAGAATCCTCAAATCAATACCGGAAGAATTGCAAAGATGAATGCTACCATTAAAGACTTGAAAAGTGGAGGGGTACTGATTGCTATTTCAACTTAATTTAGTGGTTTGTATAATGCAGAAGACAGATGGGTCTTGGGAAATTACAGTAGGTGTAGTAACAAGAGCTAAGTCAAACTGCAGCTGCTATTCCAGGTATTTCTTTATTGAGGAAAATGAACACAGCCTCTGGCAAATGCTCTATTCTCTACCCCAATAAGCAGAGAATCCAGAAGTCTTTTGTTTTTACCTGGTAGGGATAGCAGTACACCTTCACCTTCCAGCCTCAAAATGATGGCAGCACAGCTTCTAATGTTCAGTGTCAGGGATACAAGCTGGGGCATCTGGTGCCCAGATGAGATGGAAACAGTGGTACCTTCACCAGACGTTTCTGCCCCATGATTTTGAGCATTAGATCTGGATGCATAGCCTCTGAGGCAGTTCTTGAACAGCTCCCCACGTCACCCATCCACTTTCTGTGCCCACAGACCTTTCATAAATTTATTTTCTATTTAATTCAGGCAGAAGAATGTCTATTGCTTACAACTAGTAACACTGACTGAGACACCTACCTCTAGGAGTCCCTGGAGGGCAGCAAACATCCTACGCGGCTTGAAGTGGGGACCAGGGACGTGTCTCTTGATAGAACCAGGATTCTCATGTCCAAATACTGAAGTCACTCACGCAGATGAACAGACGTGAGGTCAGTTATCTCACTGGCTGAGCTTAGGCCACATGTGTGCCCCTTGCCAGTAGAGGAAGAGTATGTCTTAGAGCCAGACTTAGAATTGGGGAAGTTCAGCTCCAGTAAGAGGTCATTACTTGGTCAGTTTCTTTTCTGAATATTTCTAAAGCAAGAAAGCCTGAATCAGGAAGCATCTCTGTTGACCCTTTCCTGGCAGCATCTAGTTCTTTATTCACTGCTTTAATCTCTGTCAAAAGTGTTCCAGTTGCCTCTGGGTACCGGACTTCTCCTGGTGCTGAGAGCCTCATGTATCTTTGACGTTACTTCCTGTAGTGGGTCTGTCAAGTTTTCGAATGCCTCCTCTCTCCACTCCTTCCTAATAGCATCCAGATTTTCTACTGGGGAATTATTCCTCCCCACCCCTCATCGTGTGGAGTCCTAGTGAGAAGTGGTGGTAAGTTCAAATATTTGGGACTGATCAAGCAAAACAAAACAAAACAAAACAAAAAACTCATGACCACTAGATGGTAGTGGCACACAATGAGCTGTACGAGCGTGGCTCTGGGACAGGACTGTGGTCAAGGGAAGTCCCCCATAGCGGGAGACGTTCTAGGGATAGCAGTGCTGGGCCAACCCCTGAAAGGGAAGAGGGCAAGGGGCCTCCCGGGGGAGAAGGGACTCCAAGAGGGGGTTTATGTGTCTAGGTAGGTCTCCGGGTCAGACAACTTCAAAGGGCAGCAGTGGCTTGGGGTCTTTTATAGCTCTGCGGTTTGTCTTATCTATGGCCGGCAGATGTTGGGTGAAGTTTTGCAGGGTGTGTAAAGCAGGCAGGTGCTAAGGGGCTGAAAATATGCTTATTAGGGCTATATTTAAAGCAACTGGATGTGTGCAAATTTGAGTTTGGCCCCCGGAGGGGGGACTTGTGAGCTAATGGATCCCAGCCTGCTATGCAGTAAACACCATAGGGGCCAACACACAACACAGGGGTTATCTATAGACCTTTTATTGATATATGACAGGCTGATAATAACAAGTGCCTGCCTCCCGCCTCTCTCTCCCACTACAGAAGGGGAGGGAGCAGATCTTTCCTCAACCCACCCTGCTGGTATAGACAAGGGGCACTGTTTTCCAGGGCTAACAGTTGAGAGAGACAGAGAGAGAGAGAGAGACAGAAACAGAAACTAAAACCCTGCACTAGCTGATAGGTCTCTGGGTCCACACTCTAGCTCTGAGATGGGGTTATCAGTCAGGCTACATTCTGGTCTAAGTGTCAGTGGATCCAACAATGGCTCGAACAAATAAGGGCTTATTTTTCTCACTAGTTTAGAGTTAATTGGCTGCTGCTTTTGCTTTGGGGCTCCCCAGCGTTGGGACTAGTTATCTATGTGCCCTTCTTGGTCTTTCCCCATGGTATCCAGGGGCTGTTTGAAACACCTCAGCCGTTGTCCTGGCAGGAAGGAGGGGAGGAAGGGACAGCACCGGTGGTGGAATTTCTTGCTGGAAGCCCCCGACTGATTTCTGCTTTTGCCTCTGTGGCCAGAACTGAGTCACACAGCCAAACCCGCCAGCTGCAAGGGAGGCTGGAAACGTAGTTCATGGATCCTCTGTGAGGGAGGAGAGTGAGGGAGGGGCTGGGGGCTGGGCACGGCTGCTGGGTTAGGCAGCCTGTGTGCGCTGCCTCGGGGCACTGTGTATAGCTGATCATCCTGGAGCACGGAGTCCAGGGGCTGTGCAGGGGCCCCAGCCCTTTACTGACAGGATGTGTCCCCAAAGTCCAAATCAGGTTCAACAAGTAGTCTCAGATGCAGGTGGTTAGGAGATCGAGAAGGTAATGATTGATTTCATGATTTCCCTAACTCTTCCACATTTGGGAAACTGAGTCCCTGGCTGTGGGTCCTCCACACGGAAGACCATTTTGGGCATTATTCACCGGGGACCTGAGGTCACCAACCCCCTTCCAAACTTAGAGGCAAAGAGTAGAGTTTAGGTCATCACAGGAAACAGATTTCCCAAAATCAATTAAGGTATTAATCTCTCAGGTCTGATTTGGGAAACTTAAGCTCAGTCTCTAAATCTGGGACTGAATCACTCTGAACAAGTTATTAACTCTGTGCCCAGGTTTTTCCATCTAAAAAATCTCTCCTTGCTACTAAATGATGGGGCATAATGGTTTCAGGAGCGCGTGTGCTAGAGTTAGCCTGCTTGGGTCTGAATTCTGTGTGACCCCCTCCAAGCCTCAGTTTCCCCACCTATAAAATGAGGATAGTAACAGTTTGCATAAGTAACTCATTATAAGCACTCAACACGTTAACAGTTGTCATAATCGTTGGCATTACCAATGGTATACCTGTCTTGCAAGGCTATATCATAAGTCCTTTTGGTTTTGCGATTGTAGCATCCTTTATAGAGACCTACACACAATTCCTCGGGAAATATATTCAGCTCTGAGACCCCTTGCGTTTGTGTGTGCCGTGCCACTGCCTGGAATCCACCCCTGCCCCACCTTTCCGCCCAGCAAACATCTATTCCTTCATCAAGATCCCACTCAAGGGTAACTCCCTTAATTACCCAGCCTTCTCCGCCCACTTGTCCAGCTGAGTGGCATGGCCTGTGAGCTCCAGCTCTCCTGGGTGGCAGCCACAGAAAAACCACTGGGCATCACTGCCCAGTGTGAGGATGCTTGAGTGTCTCACAGAACCCGAGGGCCTCAGAAACCGCCTGGAGCCCAGAGAGGGGGGGGCTGCAGGGAGCTCTTTCTTCTCTCTTTCTCTTGGTGCATCAGCTTCTACTTTTTCTCTAGTTGCAAACTGGCTGTTTCCCGTCCACATGATAGACAGCAGCTGTCACCCACCCTCCAAAGCCTACATCTCCTCTACTCAAGAGAGCAGCCGGATGGAACTGAAATCTCCTGGTCCTAAGTCCAAATTCCTCAGGAGAGGGGCTCATTGGCCCACCTTCCGCTAGCTGCTCACTCCTGACCCAGCCAACCGGGGCGGGGCGTGGGGAGGAGCAGGGCTGGATGGTGCAAATACGGTGGTTCCTGCTGAATTGAGTTGAGGGGGGCAGTCTCTGAGAAGGGAAATTTGTGCAGGAATTTGAATACAAGCAAGAAGCCACCCTGTTGCCTACTTAGAACCCTCTGCACATTCAGAAGGTGTGTCACCCGTATGCTCTGATCCCAGCAGGGCCACTCACTCTTTCCTTCAAGGTACATTAGTTAAGGTTCTTAACTGAGCAAGCTTAGCCAAAAACTTCTGAGAGCTTGGGCTTCCCTGGTGGCGCAGTGGTTGAGAATCTGCCTGCCGATGCAGGGGACACAGGTTCGAGCCCTGGTCTGGGAGGATCCCACATGCCGCGGAGCAACTAGGCCTGTGAGCCACAACTACTGAGCCTGCGCATCTGGAGCCTGTGCTCCGCAACAAGAGAGGCCGCAACGGTGAGAGGCCCGCACACCGCGATGAAGAATGGCCCCCGCTCTCCGCAACTGGAGAAAGCCCTCGCACAGAAACGAAGACCCAACACAGCCAAAAATAAATTAAAAAAAAAAAATAAATTTATTTTAAAAAAAACAAAAAAAACACTTCTGAGAGCTAAAGCCAAGAGTGGGACTATATTGGGGCATCTCATAGAAAGAGTTGGTTGTTCAACTCTTTGCATGAGAGGACCCAGGGGAGCTCTGGGGATGCGGCCACAGGAGTTAGTGACCCTCCTCTCTAGATCCTCTAGTTATTTCCTGCTTCTATGCATTTCTGTTTCAAAATCCCAATTCCCAGGAGGCCGACTCTGACCAGCCCTGATGGGTCGCTGAGCAGTGTGGCTGGGGAGGGCAGGATATTATCTATCATATGACCATGGTTGTGGAGCCCTCCCTGTGTATATTGGCATGCAGTTCTCAGAGAAGAAGGTTTTGGGAGCTGGGGAGTTAGTTCAGGCCATAGTGAGAAGAGCCCTGAGTTTGGGGCCAGGAGTTCAGCCTTGCCTGAACCTTTACAGGGACCTTGGGCAAGTAGCTTGCTTTCCCCCAGTTCCCTGTGAACCTCTGTTTCCTCATCTATAAAACTGGGGAGTTGGGCTGAAAGACCACAGAGATCCCATGACATTCTGTCCATTCACACGGTCTCTTTTTCTGGAACTCACCACCCAGGAGCTAAACTTTTGAGACGTCCACAGAAGGGTCTGAGAAATGTAAGCAGATTCTTAGAGTGATCAACTCCTGCCAGAGACTTAGGGACCCAGCACGTTTCATTCTATGCTGCTCAGATGACACTTATCCACGAATAGACCTCAAGGGCTCAAATACTGAGGATTTTCCTATGGTATCAGGAGATTGTGAGAGAACAGGGTGCGTACCAGCTTGAGAAACAGGCGCTCTTTGTTTTGTCTTACTACTGACAGGTTAATCTCTCTGTTAACATAAAGCCATCCTTTCCTTAATTTTAACTGTCTCAAATTTGAGGGACGCTAACTCCCCCCATTAAAGAGTCTTCGTACCTAACTGAGATCGTCCACTTAAGTGCCAATTATGACCTAAGGAATGCAATGGGAAATAGTTCCTAAAGAAATTGTCTTCTTCCAGGATTTCCAGAACATGCCAGGGCCACAATTCTTCAGCGAGGCTCAAACCAAGCCAGCATCTGGTTCTCTGTGATAACTTCATTACGTAATTCACGTGTAAAGGTAAACACAACAATAGGTGTGAATGTTGCAGGACAGCTGCATCTAGCACTCTTCTACTTCCTTTCTGGGCTTCAGTTTTCCCAAATGTACAATGATTGAGTTGGACTAGATACTTTCAAAGTCTGCACTCACAGCGTCAATGTTTACGACTTCCAAGACACACTGATTTTTCAAGGACACAGGCCAAGTTGAAAGAAATTAACATGGCGTCTTATGATGTTGACTGCCAGCTCATGTGTGATAAAAGAGGACGTTTCCCTATTTCTGCTCCCACCTCTCGGCTTCTTGGTCCTTGGGGCAGAATGAGTACCAGCAGAGAGCAGAGGTTACCGATTTTCTCTTCAAAGACATCCCGAGATAAGATAAGCATCTTTCAAAAATCAGCATCTACACTTCTTGACTTCTTCCTCCAATACTCTATTGAAATTGCCTTTGGCAAAGTGTCATTGGCGATTGCCTAACTGCCAGATCTAGAGGATGTTTTCCTTTCTTGGCCTACGCTGGAGCGTTTGACCCGCTGACCACCGGTGCCTCCAAACATTCTCCTACTGTGGCATCTGTGATGCTACGCTTTCCTGGCTTCCCTCAGCCCCTCGGAGGTTCTTTCTTAGCCTGCTTGTTGGTCCGGTTCTTCACTCAACCGGGAAGTACTGGTGTCTTCCGGGGCTCAGGCCCAGAGCCCTCCTCTGAGCTCTTCAAACTCTCACGCGTTGCTTGGCTTCCACTGCCGCCTGTCTGCAGATGTCTCCCAGCCCTCTGGCTGCGGCTGGACCTTCCTCCCCACCACAGGGTCCTCGCCCTCAACGTGTGAGCTCATCACCTTCACTCCCCGACCCCCACCCTCACTGCCCAGCCCTCTGCCTCCCAAGTTCCCTCTCAGCAAAAGGCGCCCCGATTCACCCTGATACCCAAGCCAGAAGCCGGGGAGCCGTCCTTGGCCCCTCTCCCTCCCTCGCCCTGTATATCCACGCGGTCCCCAAGCCCCAGAACCCCTAGACTGTCCGGACTCTGTCCCTTCTCTGCTTGCTGCCCCCCACCCCCGGGAAGGGCTTCTCATGGGTAATCTCACCCACAGGCGCCCTAGGAGGCGGGTGTGACTGGAGAACTTGAACTGAGCTATGTGTGACTCCAGAAGCCAAACTCTTAGCCACTGACTTGAATCTGTGGCGAGAACGGGAGGAATCTTTTTTTCTTTTCTTTTCCTGTCACTTGAGTATTAAAAAAACCACTACGAATGATTACTAACTGGTCAGAAAACCGACGCCAAATGTAGTTTACATTCAGCAAAGAAAACAAACACCAGAAATCCTTTTCACGTGGTGGTGCGACAGGACGGCCTACTGGAAAAGCTTACCTACTGAGCCCAGGAACGTCGCCTTCCTCTTTCCCAGGCTGGCAATCCCGAGACTAAGGTCCAAATGGATCTGAATGCCTGCCGAGCACCCTCTCGGGAACCAGCTCGCCCCTCCTCAAGCCAGGGCACCTGTGACTTGTTTTCGCTCCCTTGTGCTGCAGCATGAGGCCCGATAAAGCCTTGCCTGAATGTCTCGTCTGGCCTTCTATCAATTTCTATTGATTAAAGAGTCCAGGGACCCGCGTCAGTAACACCATGACCCCAGAAAACAGCAAAACCTGGCTCACCCGCTCCCCAGCCCCTAACTTCCTAAGAGCTGGAGGGCCCTTGGGTCCTATCCCTCCTCTTCATTTTGTTACCGACACAGGTTCTTGGACTCTTTAATCAATAGAAATCAATAAGAAGCCAGGTAAGATATTCAGGCGAGGCTTTATTGGGACTAGTGCTGCAGCACGAGGGAGTGAAAGCAAGTAACAGGTGTCTTTGCTCGCTCCCCGAGGGGGCTCGAGCTGGTTCCTTAAATGGGTAACAACGGGGGTGGGTCAGTGGGTTGGGACAGACGGGTGGCTTAGGTGGTCTGCCCAGCCCCCCTGGTGGTGCCCTGGGCAGGGATCATGCTCAGTGCCCTGTTCTTGTTCCCGGCACCTCAGAAATAGCGGTTGGTTTGTGGCCTTTTTGTGCATGCGGTTATTTTTAGTCCCTTATGGTTTCTTTGTATTCTGTTGCTCGGGGCGATGTTTGCTCAGGTGCAATCACTCCACTGGAGGGTCTCAGGTCCCAGCCTGTCCCAATTTCACCCGAGAGAAAGAGGCCCAGAGAGACGCCCACAGGTGTTGGGAAGGCTTACGGGGGACTCCTGACCCAGGGCCGCTCCTCTCTCATCTAAGTTCCGTATGAACTGAACATGCATCCCGTGGACCAGCCAGGGGTCTAAGTCAGCAACCACCACCTTGTTTTCTAGGGAAAAGGAATCTTGAGGGCCAGGAGAAGTGTTCGCCGGTCCTCTCATGAGTAAGACGGGCATGGTCTGAGTAGGGGATCCAGCCCAACTTCTGAATTGAAATAAATCTGAACTAAAATGTCTTGGACCCCTCCCCCAGGCCTGAAGTCCTGTGATAAGAATGACCTGTGCTAATTCATGGAACTTAACCCTTAAACGACCACAGCACCACTAGCAGCAGCAGAATAGAGCTTTGCACCCAAATCTCAGGCCCCAAGCAGGCCTGGAACCCCAGCCAAGACTTTTTGGTGGGCTGACTGGAAGTTCTGCCCACCTGAAATGACAGTTCTGTTCTACGGTTTTTTGACTCTGTTTAATGAGAATGGCTTAATGAGAATCCTACTTTCAGCAGACAGTGTCCGGATGAAGGCCCCCGGCCCACTCCCCGTGGTCATCCCCATCCCTTGGAGGGATGGACTTCCTCATATGCGTACACAGCACTTCATCGATGTAGATGGTATTCTCTTTGACTTGGATCTCCTCCTGCAGGGCGAGCTGCCTGCGATTCAGGCCTTGCAGCTCTCCTTGAGCTTGAGCTAATGTTTCCTTTAATCTAGGAGAAGAAGAAGAACATTAGGGAATAATTTATGGCTCTACATCACTATTTCAGGGGGAAAAATGTATTCATATATTCAGTGCAGGATCCAAATTGATGTGTCTTCCTCCTTTCTCCTCCTTAAGACAGAGATTTCAAATTGGTGGCCCTGGGCCATGTTCACAAGGCAGACAAACCCATGAACTGCCAACATTTAAAACTGTAGATTTTACCTAAACATCTGGAGCTGGACTTCAGAAAAATGTAAACGTCGGGATGCATTCCCTGCATGGCAGCAATTGGCGGGAGTTAGGGGAGACTGCCCTCTGGGAAAGAACCCCTCAAACACGAAAGGTGCAAAGGTCTTTATGCCCACCTGGCATCACCCACGATGACATTGCCTAACCCTGCTCACAATCCAGGTGTAAACGGAGCCCCAGTAGCCCTGCGCCTACCTTGCGACGTTGTGGGTGATCTCATCGACCTCCTTGATCAGCCTGTACTGTGCAACGTCGCGACACAGCTCCACGTTAGGCCGATGTGTCCTGGTCTCCAGGCGTGTATGAGCCACCTTGGCAGGTCCTTCTTGGTCAAGGATGGCTTTTTCGAGAACTGTGATATTTTTCTCCTGGGAGGCAATCTCTTCCATGACCTTACAGAAAGGATTAGAGGAGGTGAGGCCACAGGGTGTGTTCCTCAGAACTCAACAGCAGGGACTTCCCTGGTGGCGCAGTGGTTAAGAATCCGCCTGCCAATGCAGGGGACACGGGTTCGAGCCCTGGTCCAGGAAGATCCCACATGCCGCGGAGCAACTAAGCCCAGGTGCCACAGCTACTGAGCCTGCGCTCTAGAGCCCGCGAGCCACAACTACTGAGCCCGCGTGCCACAACTACTGAAGCCCGCGCACCGCAACGAAGAGTAGCCCCCGCTCTCCATAATCAGAGAAAAGCCCATGTGCAGCAACGAAGACCCAATGCAGACAAAAACAATAAATAAAATAAATAAATTTATTAAAAAAACCAAAAAAACAAAAAAAACCCTCAACAGCAGATGCTCTTAGGAGGTTAGGAAGAGGGCACCTCTGATATCTACCCAAGCAGGACCCCAGAAAGAGTCTGATCCCTCTTCAGTACAGCAGTGATTGCTCATGGGCAAGGTAACTCACCCAACCTTAGAACCTCACAGATGGAATGGACACAAGTGGCCACTGTTGCCTCTTCTCCTTCCCAAATATGTAGATTCCCTCAGCAAAGGCTGAAGGCTGCCCATTTACCTTGGTATAAAGTACCTTTGTATCATGAGTGGAATGCTGCCTATTTCCTTACCAATCCACCCACTAGTACTGTAACTGAAGGTGGGGTCCGGCTACTCGCCGCTCAAAAACCATTAAAGAGGCCAGGTTGGTGGAAAGGAAAGTTTGCTTTATTTTGGATGCTGGCAACCAGGAGGGCGGGCGGGGAGGGCAGACGCCTGTCCAAAGGCCAACTCCCCAGCACAACCGGACAATCAGTGGGCAAGAGCTTTTACAGATGGAGGGAGGGTGCTACATGCAGAAACAGCACAGTCACCTCTGACAGTCACCTTGGTATTGGCCATCGGTGGTCTGACCAGCGTCATCTTGATTGTTTTAAGTACAATTAATCTTCAGTTCCAGTGTCGGTTTGTTCCCAATTCCTTGAGACCAATTCTCAGAATTGTGGCAGCTTATGTCATGGCTACAGTCTGGTCACCATGTAGTTAACTTCTTCCACCTGCTGGGGGTTTCAGTACCTATAAGACAGCTCACAGGATACAGCTCAGAATATCATCTATAGCCCTTGAGGAGGAACTAAAGGTCCTTGACTATGCTTAATGACTAAACTATTATTATTTGGTCTCCTTTGACTGTTTTCCTTTGTTTCTGTATTTTCTCACTTCTCTGATTAAACTTATTCTTTGGCTGAAGTTTTTCCACAGACAGATGGCAGGCTGAGGACATGGGGGGAGGGGAGCAAGGACCATAGGGTCCTTCTCTGTTTCAGTACCAGTTCTGCCCCCTAGAAGCCCGAAGAAAGGGTGAGCAGTTTAATCTGAGTTTTGTTGGTTTCTTTGATGGTGGCTTTGTGCAAAGAAAAGATTCCTTTGAAGCTACTCGGGTTTTCAGATTAATATTTCACTAGTTTAAAATTTTATTTCTTCCTTAAGTTTTTTTTCTTTTTAAACTTCTCATCATGGGAATTTCCAAACATACATGAAGGTGGGTAGTGTAATGAACCTCATGGACCCAGCATCCATTTAAGCAATGATCAATACACGGCCAATCTTGTTTCATCTATAATGCCCTCTATGCACCCCTGCCATCAGCTTATTTATTTTAAAGGAACTCCCAGATATTATATCATTTCAGTCTTAAATACTTGAGTATGTTTCTAAGTTATAAGGACTCTTTTTTTTTCTTTTAATCATAACGACAATATTTTTTATCACACACAAATGAAAGAAAGATTCTTTATTATTATCTAAAATCTAGTGTTCAAATTTCCCTCAGTGTCCTTTTTTTTATTTCGGTAAGAGTTGGTATGTTTAAATTAGAATTCGAATGAGGTCCACACATTACATCTGGTTTTCTTAATGTTTCTTTTTTCTTTTTTTCTTTATAAATTTGTTTATTTATTTGTTTTTATTTTTGGCTGTGTTGGGTCTTCATTGCTGTGCACGGGCTTTCTCTAGTTGTGGCGAGCGGGGGCTACTCTGCATTGCAGTGCGTGGACTTCTCATTGTCGTGACTTCTCTTGTTGCAGAGCACGGGCTCTAGGCGCACGGGCTTCGGTAGTTGTGGCACGCGGGCTCAGTAGTTGTGGCTTGCGGGCTCACTGGTTGTGGCTCGCGGGCTCAGTAGTTGTGGCGCATGGGCTTAGTTGCTCCACGGCATGTGGGATCTTCCCGGGCCAGGGCTTGAACCCGTGTCGCCTGCATTGGCAGGAGGATTCTTAACCACTGCGCCACCAGGGAAGCCTGTCCCTACCCTTTAATTTGGAGGCCGTTGCCTCCGTTTGCCGAGCCTCTTCATGACCACGGAGGCTTCTAGCCAGGTGATAACCAGCTGGAGCCTTTTCTCATAGAGCCTAGGTTGGTATCTCCAGGTGGGGGCAGGGAATCTCACCTGATATGTTTTAGTCCATCATTCGAGCCTGTCCAGACCATTTTGGATGCTCATTTTATTTTACTTTTAAAAAACATTTATTTATTTGTTTATTTATTTTTGGCTATGGCACGTGGGATCTTCGTTGCGGCATGCGGGATCTTCGTTGCGGCATGCGGGCTCATAGCTGCAGCATGCGTGTGGGACCTAGTTCCCTGACCAGGGATCGAACCCAGGCCTCCTCATTGGGAGTGCGGAGTCGCACCCACTGGACCACCAGGTGAGTCCCTGGATGCTCATTTCAGATGTTGCTGCCAAGGCCTCAGCCACACAGATCCCAGCTCCTGCAGGATCTCCCCCGGCAGGACGGGGCTTCTCACAGGCCTCTGCAAAGCCCAGCTTCTTGCCTCTTCTCTTACGGTGGACCCTCCTCCCCGCTGCCTTCCTATCTCAGATCCATCTTTCAAGGCCTGGACTAAGTTCTTACTCCACCGGGAAGCCTCTTGACTAGTCTTTGGCTACGTTTATCATTATTACTATTATTGTTGTTGTTGTTCCTATTATTAGCTGCAGCAGCAGCCAATTTTTATTGATTACCTATTATATTGATTATATGTATAAACTATGTAAATGTATGTATATATATGTGTGTGTGTGTATAAAATCGGTATGTGCCAGGCATTGTTCTAAATACTTTATTTGGGTTGTCTAATTTTACCCTAACCAACTCTGGGAGGTGAGTACTGTTGCTGTCCCTATTTCATCAATGAGGAAACCAAGGAACAGGGAGCTTTTTTTTTGTTTTGGCCGCGCAGCATGGCATGTGCATGCAGGATCTTAGTTCCCCAACCAGCGATTGAACCTGTGCCCCCTGCAGTGGAAGTGCAGAGTCTTAACCACTGGACTGCTGGGGAAGTCCCAGGAACAGGCAGCTTAAGTGCATTATAAATGTTTAAAATTTTCTATACATTATGATGTTCTGACATCATAAAAAACCTTTCTGGCTGGGAGAAACTGTCCCTCCCTGGGCTCTTCGATTCTTAGAGACGGCGAAGGACCAGCCTGAGCAGGCCTTGGATCTGCAAGACCAGAGCCCTCCCTCCTCTCTCTGCCCTTTCAGCCCAGGAGGCCATCTTGCTCTGCCTCAGTCATCCCAGGGCCGGGTGCCAGGCGACTGGGGACCACTCCATAGTCCAAAGCCCACTGAGGTTATTCACACTAGCTGATCCTAAAGTGCTCCCACTGCCCTGCCTGGCCCATCCTGAGGAAACCCCAATAAAGGCCGTGGCCTCCACCTTCCCCTTGCTCCTGTCATCTGCCGCCTGACCACCCTAGTGTGTTCTCCATGTGGCCCTGCGTGGGGAGCCCTGCCTCCTGTCTCTAGGACCTGTGAATACAATATAAACTTTGTTTTTTCCTGAGCCCCCTGTCTCCTTATGGCTGCACGTGACTGACCATCTCATAAAAGAACACAAAACATTAAGTAGCCTCCCCAAGATCACACAGCAAGTGTTGAAGCCCCATTTCGAACCCAGGCTGTCTGGCTCCAGGCTCTACACGCTTACCCACAAGGCTCTTCTACCTGTCGTTTTGCGGACTGTTGCAGTATAACTTTTGATGACATTCTGGTTTGCCCTGCTCATCACAGAGATAAATCTTTTCTTACAATTAGACTCTGGGTTCATGGAAGGCAAGGGAGGAATGCAGCAGAAGGACAAGGTTTCGGTAGCTGAGCAGGCCTGGGCTCTAGTCCCAGGCTGCCAGTGATGCACCTGCCACCTGGGGTCCCTTCCGCTCTCCATGGCTGCTTCACCATCAGTGAAAAGCAAGGAGTGGGCCAGCAGTGGCCACATCAGGTAGCTGTAGCTGTCCCAGTGTTACAGGTGAGGCGGAAAGCTCAGAGAGCTTGAGGCGTCTGCTTAAGTCACTCAGCTGGTCTGTCGCAGGGCTGGAATGTGGGCCCACAGGTCCTCAGTCCAAATTCAGCCCTTGTTCCACTGGACTCTACCCATTGTCCCTGAGCTTAGCCTGCGGGATGGTCCCATATGCTCAGGACCCAGCGGTCCTTGCTGGTGAGGGACATGGGCTAGAGCCAGCTTATTGGGCTCCAATTGTTAAACATTCAGGAATTCTGCCAGACCTGTGTTAAATGGGTAACTTGAAACTGACCATGGTGGAAGAATTTACATCACAGAAATCTGCAAATTCTATAAATCAGGGGCTTTTTTCTCCTCTGGGAGCCAGTTTACCAGCAAACGGCTGGATAACCAGACAACAAGCCAGAATCCCAGAGTTGCATCTGGGTTTGGAGAAATCGGTTGCACTCAACTCACAGAACTTCAGAGTCATAAAGAACGTATAAGGGACTTCCCTGGTGGTCCAGGGGGTAAGACTCTGCACTCCCAATGCAGGGGGGCCCGGGTTCGATCCCTGGTCGGGGAACTAGATCCCGCATGCATGCTGCAACCAAGAATCCGCATGCTGCAACCAAGAATCCGCGTGCCGCATCTAAGTCCGCATGCTGCGACTAAAAGATCATGCACACCGCAACGAAGATCCCGTCTGACGCAACTAAGACCTGGCGCAGCCAATATAAATAAATAAAAATAAATCTTTTTTTTTTTAAAAAAAAAAGAACGTATAAGAGCATACGGTACATCTCTTTGCTCCACAGAAGGACGAACTAAGGCCCAGAGAGGGGAGACAGCCTGTTCTTTGCAGCGATGAGGAAGAAAGGAGGCCCAGAGCGGGGCCAAGGCCCGCTCCAGTCCCCCAAAGCCCAAAGCCTGCTGCTAAGATGGAGAGAGCTGAGTGACCTCTACTCCTTAGTACACAGGATCACAAGCCCTGAAGGCCATTCTAGGTTTACAGGGTGAAACCTTCTGAAGGTGCTCTTCCATGTCCCCCCGGGGAGCTCACCTTGGCCAGATGAACAGCCAGCTTGTCCCTGGCGTCCTTGGTCTCCTTCAGCCCATTCCTGAATGCGGTGTCCACCACGTCACGTTGCCTGCTTAGGTCGTTGGCCGTCTGGGACAAGATTCGGTCCACGAGGGCCTTCAGCGTCAGAGAGTTGTTCCTCTGCTTGTCGGCCTTCTCCACGTTGGTGTTGGAGAAGTCCAACCAGTCTTCCAGACTCACAGAGCTGAAACAGGACCCATGCATTCATTCATAGCATATTTGGGCTGGATGTGTGGGTATGGGGGTAGGACAAGCTACTGGAAACCCACAGGAAGTTAAGCCTCCCTCCACCATCAGAAGCACCTAGAACGTTTCCCCATCTCTAGGCAGAGCGAATGGTGGTCTGTCAGTGGCAATAACTGTCACTTTGGGGAAACCTACTTACTCTGTGCCAGGCTCTGGGCTGGCACTTTACAGACATCCTCTCGTTTAATCCTCACGATGGCCTAGTGAGCTAACTTTCATACCCCCATTTGACAGATGAGGAAAACTGAGGCTCAGAAAGATGGAGTAACTTCGTCAAGATCACATAGGTAGAGACAATTTAAGTATCAAAGTAAAGTATAATAGTAACAGATTATAACGCACTGAATAAAATAGAAGAATGTGAGTCCATACTGGAACGCTATAAAGAAATGAATAAATTGCTAGTTTGACAAGGAACCGCTTTATATAACACTTGAGGAATCTCAAAATAATGTTGACTGGAAGGAAAGGGACACACGAGATACATAGTACATGATGCTATTTAATAAATGCAAAAGTAGGCACAACAAACCTATTAGAACTCAGGAATGTGGTTTTCTTTGGGGAGGAGAGAGGAGGTATTGATCAAGAGGGGACAGGGTGGAGGTTCTGGTGTTGGTGGTAATGTTTTATTTCTTGGCCTGGTTGGTGGTTACATGGAGATTGTTTGCTGTGTGACTAGAGGCAGCCTCTGAGATGGTCCCCAATGACCCCCTGTGTCTCCTGGTATTCACACCTTTGTATAGTCCCCTCCCCTTGAGTTGTGGGATGAACTCATTGACTCATCTCTCATGAATAAACATAATGAGAGGTTATTTCTAGGATTAGGTTGAAAGAAAATTGTGGCTTCTGTCTCGGCTGCCCTCTCTCTCTTGCTTCCTTTTGGATCACTCGCTGTGGGAGAAGCCAGCTGCCACGTCCTGGGACAGCTCCATGGAGCGGCTCGGGTGGCAAGGCCTGTCATGACCACACGAGTCGGCTCAGAAGTGGGTCCCCCCCCCACCACGGTTGTGCCTTCAGATGAGACTGCAGCCCCAGCAGACCCCTTGACTACAACCTCATAAGATGTGAGCCAGAGGCGCCCAGCTGAGCCATGCCTGGGCTCCTGACCCACAGAGGCTGGGAGATGACACGTGTTTATTGTTTTTAAGCTGCTAAGTTTTGGGGTACCTTGTTATACAGCAAAAGATAACTAAAACAATGATAATTCATTAAACTGTTTACTATTATTTGTGCATTTTTCTTTTCTTTCTTTGTTTTTGGCTGCACCACATGGCTTGTGGGATCTTTGTTCCCCAACCAGGGATTGAACCCGGGCCCTGGCAGTGAAAGTGCCAAGTCCTAACCACTGGACCACCAGGGAACTCCTGTGCAGTTTTCTATATGTATGTTTTACTTCAAAAAGAACGTTTTAAAAATTAGAATGAGTTAGGTCTGTGATGTAATGTTACTTGAAAAATGTAAGTTAGATGTTACAGAAAAGGTACATGGTACAATCCCATTTTTGTAAAGAAACAAAATTTATTTGTGTAGGTGAGTGTATACATATGTTTGTAAGAACATACAGGTAACACTGGTTATCTCGGGGGGTGTAATGATAGAAAGCAGTAGATATGGGGAAATTATTAACTTGCCCTTTCTACATTTTTAAATTCTTTTACTTGTTAAAAATGCAAATTGGTAAATGAATAAATTTGAAAGGTTTAAAGATTTTATATCAGGGACTTCCCTGGCAGTCCAGTGGTTAAGACTCCGCGCTTCCAGTGCAGGGGGCATGGGTTCAAACTCTGGTCAGGGAACTAAGATCCCGCATGCTGCACGGTATGGTTCCCCGCAAAAAATTTTTTTTAAATCAGACTTTCTTAAAGTGGGGGCAACCCGGAGGACCGAGGCGCCTCTGGGTCCTGTGTCAGGGTACTCACTACTCAGCGCCCGCCTTTGCCCCAAGCCTGCCTCTTCCCAGCTCTCAGCCTGCATTCAGGATGATGTGCTAGGTCCTGCCTGCCTCTCTGAGAAGCACTAGGATGACACACAGCAGGGAGGAGGACAGCAGGGCCAGGCCAGCAGGGACCCACTCACTTTGGTTCAACCCTCACGACGTTCTCAGAATATTTGATGTTTGGCGAGTTGTTGTTGAGTGAGAAGCAGATATCATCAATGGTCAGGGCTGTAAACTTGTCCCTCAAGTCCTTTTCAAGACTGTACTTGGCAGAGCGGTTCAGCCTGAAGGGAGAAGGTAAACTGGGTTTCTCCCTCTGGAATGCCTAGGTGGCACCTATACCAGGTTCTTGGGAGACCATGGAAAATGAAGCCAGTCTAGTGCAATATGGCGACACTTCCTCTCACCTTCCCATCCTCCCAACACACACACACACACACACACACACCATTAGACACTTGGTGACAAATTAACATATCCAAGCCAGGACTTCAAGATCTTCCCTCCAGGGCTTCCCTGGTGGCGCAGAGGTTAAGAATCTGCCTGCCAATGCAGGGGACACGGGTTCGAGCCCTGGTCTGGGAAGATCCCACATGCCGCGGAGCAACTGGGCCCGTGAGCCACAACTACTGAGCCTGCGCGTCTGGAGCCTGTGCTCCGCAACGGGAGAGGCCGCGACAGTGAAAGGCCCGCGCACCGCAATGAAGAGTGGCCCCCACTCGCCACAACTGGAGAAAGCCCTCGCACAGAAACGAAGACCCAACACAGCCAAAAAATAAATAAATAAATAAATAAATTTATATTAAAAAAAAAAAGATCTTCCCTACAAATGTGACATTTTCTGATGTCACCACTGTGGCATCCTGTTTGTGAGAGGTCAGCTCCAGTGTCCTCCAGTTTACAATCAGGGGTGAAATCTGGCCGCACCCCAACCCCACCACCAGAGGGTGACTGTCACGCGTGAGAGGTTGTCCTGGTCTCATTCTGAGTGTTCCCGGGCCACCTTGGAGCATGGAAAGTGCTTGTAGGGTATTAAATCCCATTCTTTCTGGGCCATGGAGCACGGCCATGGTGGGCACCACCTTTTCTAGATAACGCCCAGTGGAGATGTGAGGGCAGGCCCCACACGGCCATACCTGATCTGCTCGGACGTCTCCTCCAGGGTGCGGGTCAGCAGGGCCGTCACCCCCCGGATGATCTCGGCCTCCTTGATCAGCTCCTGCTCCACCTCATCGTGGACCAAGTCAACGCCAACTCGCTTCTCCCTGACCGAGAGAAAGGTGGACGGTCATCCCACGCGTGGAGGAAGGCAACTCAAAATCTGCTGACTTTTAAAACTGTCGGGACAACTGGACCAAATCCATCTGGATGATGTGATGGGGGATGTACATTAGTTGGTGTCTACGCGACTTCAAAATATCCAAAACATAATGAGGAAAAATTAATCAGTGACTGGTTACTTGGTCTGAAAAATGCCAGCTGGATTTTTTGGCCTCAATTTGGCCATCGGTTCTGAAGCCTTTTACTTTTTACCTGTTTATTGGAAACACTGTCTTCTGACTTAGAATTTTAAAGACATACGTTTCCTTCTTTGATCCTAGTCCTCTGACAAGGATTGAATCCAAAAAGATGCTTTATAGTAACAGTAGTAATAGTCATAATAATGCCAAAATTAATAGTACCCCCACCACTGAGCACTTACTATGAGACAAGCATTGTGCTGAGCTTTTCATGCGGATATTCCTTCTCACGTAACCTCTCAAGTACAGGTGAGGAAACTGAGTTTCAGAGAGATTACGTAACTCACCCCATGTCACAGAACTAACTGGGCATTACTCATGTTTTTAACCACTTACTCCCAAAATTGATCAGTCACTGTCTGATAGTTTATTCTTTTCCACCTGCATGACAGTGCTAGGGAGGAAGTCTCCACTCACCAGCTGTGTGACCTCAGGCACGCTGTATAACTTACCTGTGCCTTGGTTTCCTCATCTGTGAAATGGGGATAACTATTAGTACTTCCTAGGGTTGTGGCAAGGGACAAAGGAGATAAGAAAGCAGATAGCACGGTACCTGCCACAGAGGAGCATGTGCTCAATCCATGTATGTCCTCTACATCCTAGTTTCCCTTAGGTGTAGACTTGAGCCAACTGGATGTTGGCCTCTTTGATCACCGGCTACTTCCCTTTGCCTCACAAACTCTCTAAATCTGGCTGGGAGGTTGCTGCCTGGTTGCTGCAGAGGGGGTCCTGGCTAAGCTCACTGAGGTAACAGGGTTTTCTGGGAAGGAGGAAGAGTGTGGACAGAATCACAGTGCATTTGGGAAACTGCAAGCAGCGCAGCACCCCTAAGTACATCCCACTGTTGGGGATGAGAAATGGCCCTGGAGGGGTCACTGGGGCCCCAACCATGATGGACCTTGTTTTTGAAGCTAAGAAGTTTGAACTTTATTTTGAAGGTACTAGGGCAAAGGATTGTAATGAAAGGATTTTAAGCATGGAGTGACCAGCAAGGAGGATGCACTCGGTTGGAGGGGCCTCTGCTGGCAGAAGGGTGCTCCCCCTAGGGCTGTGACAGGCCTCAGGTCTGCAAATCAGCATCACCCCAGAGCAGAGAGGATCATCCTACTCATAGGACTTACAGGAGGGAAATTATAGTAAAAAGGTATGTTTGCACAGTGCTCTCTGGATTACAAAGTGCTTCCATGTGGCTCTGTGTATAGGAGCAGACTTGTCCTCTAGTAACTGTATCTGCTCTGCCTGCCCAAAATAAAGACCACCATTTCCCAGTTTCTATTGGTGTGGCCATGTGACTAAGCTCTGGTCAACGGGATACAAGCAGAAACGGTGAATGCCAAACCCTTATTATTCCTACTTGTTGGCATGTAGACATAATGGCTGGAGCTCCAGCTGCCATCGTGAATCACGAGGTAACCTTGGGAGTAAAAGCCACGCACATGGAGCAACAAGATAGTGGAGCAACATGATAGAAAAGGCCTGGAAGCCTGACACTGTGGCACACCATGCCAACCCTGAACTATCTCCAGACTCCTTAAACGTGAGAGAGAAAGAAATGATCTAAGTTCAATGTTATTTTGCCCTTTTCTGATTACCCACTGCCAAACCTAGTCCTAACTTATATTTAAGTTAGTCAAGAGCAGAGTTTAGACATGAGCCAAGTCCAGTGCTCCTTCCACTGCCCAGCACCCTGGGCATGCTGAGATAATTTCAGGCTCTAAAAGAACACATGCTCATTTGTCTCATTCTAACCCATCACCTAGCACAGTCAGCTTTTACCTCTTCGCAATTCATTTCTTACAACAGATGATTCATTAGAGGAACCTTCCCTCCTACCTGTATTCCAGACACTTCTCAGTGATGTGCAAGGGCTCTTTAAAGCTCTCCAGGGCTTTCTCCAGTCTGGTCTGATAGATGAGTAGATTTTCGGTCGCATGCACCAGCTGCTCAAGTTTGCCATCTAACTCCTTCTTCCAGAACCTGACTTCCTCAAGCCTCTGCTCTGAAGCACACAGAGAAGTCACACCAGGATTAATCTATTCCCAATGTAGCCAACTCTTAGATTAGAAACTTGAAGACTATTGTAAACCTACCCAAGATACTTTCTTTTCTTCTTAGAGTTGTGCTACTTGGGGCATCTTTACATCTCTGAGTTTATTAGAAAGAAGGAAGGAAGGGAGGAAGGAAGGAAGGAAGGAAGGAAGGAAGGAAGGAAGGAAGGAAGGAAGGAAGGAAGGAAGGAAGGAAGGAAGGAAGGAAGGAAGGAGGGAGGGAGGGAGGGAGGGAGGGAGGGAAGGAAGGAAATAAGAATGTATTTCTTCTTACATTCAACATCAAATTAATCCAAAGACCATTCTACACTCATTGACTCTAATTCTTCAAAGCCCACTGTTTTTAATAACTTTTAATTTTGTCAAAGACACAAATGTATATTGTTTGGAAAGTCAAATAGTTTTACAAGTATTACAATTCTCTGACCCATCCGTACCCACTCCCACTTTCTGGAAGCAACCGCTTTTTAAACACTTTTAGTATTTCTTCTGGCATTTGCTTACATTGCTATTTATTCATTATCAGTTTTAAGATTACCTATTGATTTCCTATGATGAAAGATAAGAGTTTGCTCTTATACGACTTATACAACACACTTCTGATCTTTCAATCTTCCCAATATAGCTGTGTCACAATGTTGTTAAATATTAATTTAATGTTTGTTTATGTTATTGTAGGTATGTAAATATTATTTACACCCAAACCATGATATCATGATACTATGATAAATTTACTTTCTTATACAACTTTTAAAAAAATGTTTATTGGAGTATAGTTGATTTACAATGTTGTGTTAGTTCCAGGTCTGAATCAGTTATACATATACATATATCCACTCTTTTTTTAGATTCTTTTCCCATATAGGCCATTACAGAGTACTGAGTAGAGTTCCCTGTGCTACACAGCAGGTTCTTATTAGTTATCTATTTTATATAAAGTAGTGTGTATATGTCAGTTCCAATCTCCCAATTTATCCCTCCCCTCCTTATCCCCTGGTAACCATAAGTTTGTTTTCTACATCTGTGACTCTACTTCTGTTTTGTAACTAAGTTCATTTGTTAGATTCCACATATAAGTGATATCATATGATAATTTGTCTTTCTGTGTCTGACTTACTTCACTCAATATGACAATCTCTAGGTCCACCCATGTTGCTGCAAATGGCATTATTTCATTCTTTTTTATGGCTGAGTAATATTCCACTGTATATATGTACCACATCTTCTTTATCCATTCATCTGTCAATGGACATCTAGGTTGCTTCCATGTCCTGGCTATTGTAAATAGTGCTGCAATGAACATTGGGATGCATATATCCTTTCAGATTATGGTTTTCTCCAGATATATCCCCAGGAGTGGGATTGCTGGATCATATGGTAGTTCTATTTTTAGTTTTTTGAGGAACTTCCATACTGTTCTCCATAGTGGCTGTACCAATTTACATTCTTGCCAACAGTGTAGGAGGGTTTGGAATTCCTATAGGTATTGAGCCTCCCAGATGGATCCTCTAATTTTCTCGTCTTTTCTCTCTTGTTTTCTATCTATCTCTTTGTCTTTTTTTTCTACTTTCTGGAGATACTTCAACTCTATCTTTCAACCCTTCTTTTGACTTAAAAAAATATTCTGCTCTCGTATTTTTAATTTCCAAGAACACTTTCTTGTTCTCTGAATGTTCTCTTTTTTAAGAGTCTTCTTGTTCCATAGATGCAGTGTCTTTTCTAAATTCCCTGAGGATCTTATAGTGTTATTTTTTCTTTTGCTCTCTGTACTTTCTTTAGTTTTGTTTGTTTCAGTGTTTGCCATTTTAGAACCTTCCCTCACATGTTTGGTGATCCTCATCTGATCATATTTGAGAATAAAATGCTAAAATACTAACTGGGAGCTCTGTCTGCAGGGACACGGCTTGTCAACCAGAATGCTTTATTGTCTAGTGTGATCAGGTCTACCTATAGGCTGGTATCAGGAGTAAGCATCAACCCATCAGGAGAAGCCTAACATTTAACCCTGCAGGCCTGAATGAAGTTTTGGTTTATGGGAGGTTGAAAACTAGCAGCCCTTAGACCAGGTTTTGTTTATAGATGTGTTTGTTCATCCTGCCCAGTGTTATAAATATGAGACCAGGTTTTGTTTATAGATGTGTTTGTTCATCCTGCCCTGTGTTATAAATATTAGACCAGGTTTTGTTTATAGATGTGTTTGTTCATCCTGCCCAGTGTTATAAATATATCAAATCAATTGCTAGCATTTAAAACGTGGGTATAATTCCAGCTTTCCAGATTTTCTAAAAAAAAAAAAAAAAAAAAAAAAAAATCAGGGAACTCGGCAACACTGGGCCCATATTCTTTCTTGGAAAAAAATGGGTTGAAATTGATGGAGCACATGTTCTCCAGGCACCCTCAGTCCCCACCACTCCCTATTGTCTTAGGGGTCTTATTCAAACCCTTATGTTACCTGCCCAACTCTGATAGACTGTTGAGTTTGTGACCTCTGGTTTATCACTTTTTGGCATTTGGGACTTTTGTTTGTTTCATCTTACTTTTATTCTTGTTTTGCTTATTTAAGGGCACCACCTTTTACATTGTGTTCGTAGGAATGGGATTGTCAAGAGAGCGTTACTCTTTCTTGAAGACTCAGCTCAAATGTTCCTCTCTAGGAGGTCTTTCCCAATTCTCCAGGGCAGACTCCACCCTCACTTCTGTACCCCTTCCCCCAGCTCCTATCTAGTTATACTTTGATTATTCATTTTTCTATCTTTCTCCTCCTCAATCCAGGAGCCCCTCAAAAACTGAGGCTCTGATCATCCTCTGTGATATTCTCAGGGCTTTGTCCATAGATTCTCTTAGATGCTCAACAGATATGTATCGAATCAGTAAAAGAATGTCTGATGAATCGCTGAAAATCAGACTGGGTTACCATGTCTCTACCTTAGGGCAGTGAACTTAAAGACAGAGCCCAGAGAATACACGTTTCTCCCTAATATTTCAAGATAATACATTGCCATTCCTGCACATGAAATGCAAATGACAGTATCGCCATACCTCAACAGTAGCATCCAAACATGTTCACAAATATACCAAATGTGTTATCTTACCTAGTTTCTTGTTCACATCGCTTTGAGATTTTCTTGTGGTCTTTTCAATTTCATTCACAAGCCTCTGGCTTTCTGCCACCAGGCGTTCGGACCGGGACCTTTGGGCCTCTGCTCTGTGGTATTGGTTCTTGTTAGCAATGTGCCACTCTGAGGGCAAGAACTTGGGTGGATGTTGTAGTAGTTTGGCCATTTGAGGTTTCTAAAGTCCTGATCAAAAGCAGAATTTTTTTTTTTAGATTCATTGAAAGCAAGTTGTCCTTTTTTTTAATGTCAGTTTTTATTAAAGTGTGACATTCATACCAAAAGGTGCATAAATCATAATCTGTACACAAAATGAAAACCTCTGTACAGCCAGCACCCAGATCAAGAAATAAGCATTACCAGCACCTCACGCCTCTTTCTGACCACTATTCTTCACCCACACAGTAACCACTATTCCAACTTTTAACACTATAAATTAGTTTTGGTATTTTTGAACTTAATATAAATGGAATCACTATGTACTCTTTTATATCTGACTTTTTTTTGCTCAGCATTATGCTTGTAAGATTTATCAGTATTGTTCATATACTTGTAGTTTGTTCATTCTCATTCCTGTGTAGTATACCATTGTATGATTATACCAAAATTTGTGTCTCTTTTCTACTGTTTATGGATATTTGGGCTTCCAGTTTGGCACTATTATGAGAATGCTATGAATATTCTCATTTAGAGACAATGTGTTTTTTGGTGAACATATGCATGCATTTTTATAACGCATTAGAATTGCTGGGTCATAAGGCAGTGTTCAGTTTTAGTACGTATTGCCAAACAGATGAACCCAGACATGTTTTCTTAAAAAGAACAACTGTGACATCTGTAAACTGACAACTGGGTATTGAGCCTGTTCAGCAGATGAAAGAAACAAAACCTTCCCAGGACAAAGAAAAGGAGAGAACAAGAAGAGGAACACATGAGGAGGCAGCAGGCAGAGACCAGCAGCAGCAGAAAGACCAACATTTCACCACCTCATCTGCACACAGCTCTGACTGTGAGAACTGCCGTCCTCAGACAAGGCTAAAAACTGCCCCCACCCACATCCTCACCCAAAATATACATCTGAGCGCCTGCTCTTAAAGGCTTCTGGATCTCTGAAGTCCTTCAAACATACAAGGAGGGACCCGGAGTCAGATCTTGACCAGGCTGAGCCCCAGGCCACCCGGCTCCCTCTGACAACATGGGGTCTCCTAATCCAGTCCCTCCTATGGCTTCGGCCAAGTGTGAGTGTGGGGCTCAAAAATTAACCCAAGATTTCTGGATAAGTCTGAGTAGCTCCCAGAGAAATCGAAATTAGGGCTGAGGTCGAAACTAAACCTAAATTCGGGCTGATACCAATGGGCACAAGGCATTGGGTAGGTCTGTGTGCTGCAGTTAAGGGTTGGTGGTGTAGGGCCGGGGCTTACTTACCCTCAGCGCCACAAAGAACTACTACACAACTTCGGGATGGGAGCCTCCTTACCCCAACCGGAGCTCCGGGTTCTTGCAGAACTGGGCTGTAAACAGCGCAGTCTCCATGGCAACCGGAGACGCGTCACCGGGGCAAAAGGGGCGGGGTCTGCCGCGAAGCTGCTTTTTCCCTAGAAGGCTCTGCGCAGGCGCGAGTTCTGTGTTTTTTCCCCCAGCGCCGGGGACCCAGGGATGTGGCTTGGGAGCGCTCAGGCCAGATGCTCGGCCATCTCAACCTACCTCGAAGACGCGGGACACCAAGCTGGGAGTCAGGAGACCTGCGACTGGCGTTGGTCCTGCTGCGGGCTGGGCCACCTCGGGCCGCACTGCTCTCACTGGGTCTCGGACTCCCCAGGTGTACAGCGATGTTGGGCTGGACCTTCAGGCCCTCGCAGCCGCAGGCCGTCCCGGGACCACTAAGCCACAAGCCCGGCCCTGCATGGAGTTAGCCGCAAGAGATTCCTGGGGTTGCCCCGGCCACGAGTAATTAATAGGAGGAGGTAGGAGGAGGGGCCGGGTCTCGCACCCTGGGCCCGCCCCTCAGCTTCCGGCCGGGGGCGGTGGCTGAACCCAGGGCTAGGAGTCAGGAGTAGTTTCTCCATCTAGAAAATGAGTGGATTGGAGTTCCCAAACTAAGAGTACAGTGCTCGGAATATGTTCTTTATGGTTGTAGTGCTGGTAAAAAAAAAAAAAAGCACTTCCGCACAGCCTGGAACACAGAAAATGGTTATTCAAATCTCCCGCCCTATGCCAAACTTGCAGCTCCACCTTTCACACCCCCCAATCGAAGGCAACCTCCCTCTAAGAACAACCAATCAGAGGAGGCTTTGCCTCGTGGAGCCCGCCCCCCTAACATCTCGCGATTCCTTTGTTAGCGTCCTGAGGGCCCACGAGGCATCATGAATATTAAACAGGCCGCATGTCCAGTGGCGTCTGGAGGAGCTCGTGTTGCATATTCATATTCCCCGTCCCTCAGAGAAGGGGCTATTTAAGGATCGAAGTGGCCTCGCCTGCCACCCGCACACCAGCGGGAGAGTCGCCAGTCTTGGCTACCAATGGGTATTCAGGGCGTGGAGCCTGGGTTTCCCACTCAGGGAAGGCGAGCCGGCGGGAAGGGACCGGAGTCCCTGCCCCAGCACTGCATTCCAAGGACACCTGAAGAAGGTGGTCTGGCTCCTGAGCGTGCGGGGCAGCTGGGCCTCAGGGGAGGTGCTAGCTGGTGGGCGTCCTCTCCTTCTTAGGCGAGAAGAAGGGGCGGTGTCCTGATGGAGCAAGCCAACCCTGAATGACCCCTGTGGTTTCCTTTGGAGGCCCCGACCCTGGCGTCCCCGCCCCTCAGGTTACAGAAGGGGAAATTTCTTGGACCTGTTGGGAACATGATACAATTGGCCAACGTACATGAAATTAGCTGTATGAATTATGATCATAGGTCACCATTGTATTTTGCATCCGTATACAAATTTAATCCTCTCCCCCTTCCCCACGGCATGGAGAGGGATAGAAAAACCTTGAGACCCTCACCGAAGAACTAATGCTTGCAGTTGAGTCCAGCCAGCTGGACTCTCTTCTGCTGGTTCTGCCCTCTGAAAGGCCTAAACTTGGATGCTGTTGCATCTCTTGATATACTTTAAAAAAAAAAAAAGCACTCTGCAACTATTTATTCTGGAGTTTAAGTGTAATTGCAAGTATTTGAAAATATTTTCGAAAGTAAAACCTTATTTTGCACCCACACAGGCCAGCAAAGGAATGAATCCAATAGAGGAAGTATCGAACAGCTTATTATCAATAATAACTCAGTGTGTATCTGGCATCAGTATATGGGTAGAGAATAATATTAGAACGTAAAGCAGATACGCAGCTCAAAGCTTAGAATTTGCTAAATTAAGAAGTGTACAACCAAAGCTTAGATTCAAAGTAGGAATACTCAGGCAAAGTGCATTGAAGTTTTAAGTGGTTTTGAGATTTTTGTTGGTTGGAATAAAACTACGTTTCCCAAACTGCGTTGTTTCCTGCAGAGGTGGTGTAGGTCTGTTTCCCCAACCCGCCTCTTACTGGGTGAGAGGCCTGAGTGGGCAACTCTGAGTGCAGGTGTGGGGAGGAGGCCTTCAGCAAAACACCCCAGGTCACTGTGTCCACTGGGAGATGGAAAATACAGGAGAAAAATTAAGCCCGAGAGGACAGACTCAGGAGATTTAATATTTGTCAAGTGGAACTTCCAGAGGGGGAAAAATAGAGAATAGAAGATGAAGGAAAGAGAGAGAGAGAAAATGTCCTTGAGTTAAAGACTCAAGTCTTTATTTATTTAATTAATTAAAAATTTACACAATTTTGAAAGGTTACCTTCCATCTACATTTTGTTGTTACAAAATATTGGCTATATTCCCTGTGTTGTGCAATACATCCTTGAGCCCATTTTACACAGAATAGTTTGTGCCTTCCACTCCTCCACCCCTATATTGCACCCCCACCCCACTGGTAACCACTAGTTAGTTCTCTGTGAGTCTGTTTCCTTTTTGCTATATTCACTAGTTTGTTGTATTTTTTAGATTCTACATGTAAGTGATGTCATACAGAATTTAAGACTCAAGTTTTTAGATTGAAAGACCCACCTGAAATAATTATTTCTCTCAGACACACACATACATACACATTATATGTGCATCTATTCTGTATCTATATACATTCTATTCTGGTGAAATTTCTTTATTCGAAGAGTAAGGAAGAAAGTAATGAATAGGTATACAGCTTTTTGTCTATAACATGGGTTGCTAGAAATGATGCTAGAATAACGTCTTCAAAATTCTAGAGGAAATGATTTCAAATCTGAAATTCTATAACCATTCAAAACACCTCATGTATGAGAGCAAAATAAAGATATATTTGGACAGCTCTAAAAGTTGAATTTACACTCTTCTGGAAAAAAAAATGATGAGAGCAAAAGTGAAAAATCCAGAAAGAGGAAGATACTGACCATAACAAATAGAGGAACCATAAAGAAAAGAAACCTCAGTATAATAGCTGTGTAACTGGAAAGCAATCAGTTCAAACTATACCTGAAAGTCAGAAGAGTGCTTGAAGAACGTAAGAAGAATCACACAAACTATGTGATTCATAATCCAGAAGTATAACTGTGTGCTCTTGCTGAGTTGAAATTATATGTCTCTTCTAATCGAGAAAGACAAATAGAAATTCTGAGAAAACTGAAAGGTTGTACGAGAAAGTTGTAACTATGAAGAAACAAAATTTGATGTGCTTTTTTTCTGAGTAATATATGAAACGTAAGAGATGGTGACAAGTGTCATTACCCCCTTCATGAAGGCATGACTGATCCCCCCAGCTGAACTCATTCACTTTCTGATCCAATAGAGATTTATTGATAATTCTCTGATCTCATTCCTGAATTCACTAACTCATTCACTGATTTGTTCAAATATTTACTGAACATCTACTAAGTACTGGGCCTGTGCTAGGCACTGAGGATAAAAGATGACGAGAGACACAGCCCCTGACTTTTTATGGAGTTTACAATCTAGCTCTTTTTTATTCTGACTCAAATGACACCATATACCTTGTAAATTAGTTATTTTTACATCTTATCTTTTCCTGGATCGAAGAGTTGAGGCCTTACTTATCTTTGCAAAGTAACCTGCAGAAATCTTTGCCACAGTGACAGTTCCATAGTTTATTAATATAATATCATAATGTATTATGATATTATATTATTAATAACTATTATATCTATCAAAGTTACAAATGCATATGCTAGTTGACATGGCAATTCAATTGCACATCTAGGGATGTATCCTACACATGCGTCTGCGCCTGTGCAAAATGTGTAAAATATGTAAAAATTTATTCATTGCAACATTACTTTTCATAGAAAAAAATTGTTTTAATAACCTAAATCTCCATTGAGACTGATGAAATAAATTCTGAAAGAGTCATAGAGTGGGATACTTTGCAGCTGTAAAATATACAATTAAGAATATTTAGGGAATTCCCTGGTGGTCCAGTGGTTAGGACTCGATGTTTTCACTTCGGTGGCCCGGGTTCAATCCCTGGTTGGGGAACTAAGATCCTGCAAGCTGCACATGGTGCAGCCAAAAAAAAGAAAAAAGAATATTTGTATATATCTTTTTATGGAATAACCACCAAGCTAAAAAAAGCTAAGAGGGACTTCCCTGGTGGCACAGTGGCTGAGAATCCACCTGCCAATGCAGGGGACATGGGTTCAAGCCCTGGTCCGGGAAGATCCCACATGCCGAGGAGCAGCTACACCCGTGCGCCACAACTACTGAGCCCACAACTACTAGAGCCTGTGCTCCGCGACAAGAGAAGCCACTGCAGTGAGAAGCCTGTGCACCGCAACGAAGAGTAGCCCCTGCTCGCCACAACTAGAGAAAGCCCGCTCGCCACAACTAGAGAAAGCCCGCGCGCAGTAACAAAGACCCAACGCAGCCAAAAATAAATAAATAAAATAAATAAAATTCTATTTTTAAAAAAGCTATGAAAAAAAAGTAAGGTTTACAACAGTGTATTCTGCCATTGTTATGACAGAAAAAGATAAAATGTAATTGTTTTTGTACACATAGAGTTTCTCTAGAAAGATACATAAGAAACTGGCGGCCTCTGGGAAGGAATCTACGTGGCTGGGGGTTTGGAGGGGAAAGGAGATTTCACTGAGTACTTTTCAACCATTTGAAACGTGTACCACTTGAGAGATATAGTATCTCTTTAAAAAAAAAATACAACTTGAAAAATGCAACAGTTCTTTATAATAATAAATTACTTAAGTAAATGCATGACACAAATAGCACAGCCAAGAGAAGAGCAGGTGTGGAAGAAGTGGGGGCAGCATTAAATTGTCATCTTGAAACCGAAAGAATTCTGGAGGAAGCTCATGGAAGCAGCATGGTGTAGCGGAAAACACAGGTAGCCACGAGCCTGAAGACTGGCTTCCAGCCTGGCTCCTACCTACCACTTACCAGTGTCAGTGTTCTTATCCACATTAATAATACCTGTCCTGGAAAACCGTATGGAGGTTTCTCAAAAATTAGAACTACCATGAGATCCAGCAATCCCATTCCTGGGCATATATCTGAAAAAAACAACAACACTAATTCAAAAAGATACATGCACCCCAATGTCCATAGCAGCATTATTTACGATACGTCAAGATATGGAAGCCACCTAAGTGTCCATCAACAGATGAATGGATAAAGGAGATGCGGTACATATATACAATGCCGTACTACTCAGTCATAAAAAAGAATGAAATTTTGCCGTTTGCAGCAACGTGGATGGATGTGGAGGGCATTATGCTTAGCGAAATAAGTCAGACAGAGAAAGACAAATACTGTATGATATCACTTATATGTGGAATCTAAAAAATACAACCAACTAGTGAATATAACAAAACAGCAGCAGACTCACAGATGTAGAGAAGAAACTAGTGATTACCAGTGGGGAGAGGGAAGGGGGGAGGGGAAATATAGGGGTGGAGGACTGGGAGGTACAAACTACTAAGTATAAAATAAGCTACAAGGATATATTGAACAACACGGGGAATATAGCCAATATTTTACAACAACTGTAAATGGAGTATAACGTTTAAAAAATGTTAAAAAATGAATCACTATATTGTAATATATAATATTGTATAGCAACTATATTTCAATTAAAAAAATACCTGTTTTGTTTGGCTTACGACAGTCATAGCAGAGTATCTTATGTATGTAAAAATGCTACCAAAACATCAGCTATTATTAACTTCTTGTTTAACTTTCCTACAGTGCTACCATGACCCTTGAACTGACCCATGACCCTAGCTGGAGGACTAGGACTAAATCTTACTCTGTCCAGAGTGCCTAGCCTCACTGCACATATAGTGTGTGCCCAATAAACGTATACCGAATGAATGTGCTCTAGCCAGTTGAGCTGTCCAGCCATTATGAGAGTGAGCGGCATTGACATAAGAATGCAGTTCTCGGGCTTCCCTGGTGGCGCAGCGGTTGAGAGTCTGCCTGTCGATGCAGGGGACACGGGTTCGAGCCCTGGTCTGGGAGGATCCCACATGCCGCGGAGCAACTAAGCCCGTGAGCCACAGCTACTGAGCCTGCGCGTCTGGAGCCTGTGCTCCGCAACGGGAGAGGCCGCGACAGTGAGAGGCCCGCGCACAGCGATGAAGAGTGGCCCCCGCTCGCCGCAACTAGAGAAAGCCCTCGCACAGAAACGAAGACCCAACGCAGCCAAAAATAAATAAATAAATAAATAAATAAATAAATAAATAAATAAATATATTAAAGAATGCAGTTCTCTTAAGTGGAAGGGAGATGTCTGAGAACACCCTGTTGCCTAAATTAATATCAGGAAACAAGCTACTCAGTAAAAGAAATCAATGTGCTAGCTCCGATTTACGTTACCCAATCACTGCTTGCTTACTTCTCGTTAAGTACCATTTTATTCTATATAGGAAAAGCTATGGAAAACAGATTCTCTTTTTATGCTTGCTTTTGTTCTCCTACCAAGAGTCAATTTAATTATAAAGATTTGAAAAAGATTATTATACATTTATGGATCCCAATAATCAAAAAGCTAAAATACTTCAAGACCTTAGAAAGCATACAATTTGAGTGTAATTTAAAGAAATTGCCCCTCATGATTAACTATTTGGGGCTTGTGAAAATCAGCCAAGGGTGCTATTGCATTGTTCTTTGTCCCATACTCCTCTTATTTTGATGTACGTTTCAGATAGCTTAGATACATCTTAAGAGTTCTATTCCTTCAAACTTTTAAAGTATTCAGTGTATACGGTACTAGAGTTTCTACTCACCTTGATTCCATTTTGCATGAAAGAACTTTGGGTAGCAATTTTGGTAGTTTTTAAGCCTATAGGTTTACTTTTGAATTTCTGAGTTATCCTTTAAGAGAATCTGATTCTTGGAATTGCAAGGAACTTGAACGATTATCTGGTCCAATCTGATGCTGAAATATCCTCTATAGCAGATATAGAGGATGCCAAATCGTTGTCCAGTGCTTGAACTCTCCCAGTGATGGGGAACTCATCACCTTTCAAGGCAGTCCTTCTTTGGATGCAGCTGTTCAATTTTCCCAACACCATTTATTGAAGAGACTGCTCTTTCCCCATTGTATATTCTTGGCTCCTTTGTCATATGTGTGAGTTTACTTCTTGACTCTCTTCTTTCCACTGATCTATGTCTCTGTTTTTATGCCAATACCACATACTGTTTAATTACTATAGCTTTGTAATATAGTTTGAAATCAGGGAATGTGATATCTCCAGCTTTATTCTTCTTTCTCAAGATTGCTTTAGCTATTTGGGAGCTTTTATGGTTCCATAAAAGTTTTTGGATTGTTTGTTGTATTTCTGTGAAAAAATGCCTTTGCAATTTTGATAGGGATTGCACTGAATCTGTACATTGCTTTGGGTAGCACGGACATTTTAACAATATTAATTCTTCCAACCCATGGGCATGGAATATCTTTTCATTTATTTGTGTCTTCTTCAATTTCTTTCATTAATGTCTTGTAGTTTTCAATATACACATCTTTCACCTCCTTGGTTAAATTTATTTCTAGGTATTTTATTCTTTTTGATGCAGTTGTAAATGGGACTATTTTCTTAATTTCTCTTTCTGATAGTTCATTATTAGTGTATAATAATATAAGGAACACAACAGGTTTTTGTGTATTGATTTTGTATACTACAACTTAATAATGTTCTGTAATGACTATTTCTTTTTTCAGTTTTAATACCTTTTATCGAAGTATAGTTGATTTATAGTGTGTTAATTTCTGCTGTACAGCAAAGTGACTCAGTTATACATATATATACATTCTTTTCTAATATTCTTTTCCATTATGGTTTGTCATAGGATATTGAATATAGTTCTCTGTGCTATACAGTAGGACCGTGTTGTTCATTCTATATATAAAAGCTTCCATCTGCTAACTCCAAACTCCCCCACCATCCCTCCCTCAAACCCTTCCTCCTTGGCAACCACCAGTCTGTTCTCTATGTATAATGACTATTTCCTAATGTTCTATTTAAAAGTACAGTTCAGGACTTGAAACATGTGTTTATTGTTTATAAATACCTATCTACTAGCATTTATGTGGGCCAAGCAAAATTTGATTGAGTCAAACCCTGGAAAATGTAATTATACTTATTCTTTTACTATATTGTCATGGCTTTGTGCTCCTGATAATTTTAATGGTATCTGCTATTGAATCTTGGCAGACACCATTGAGTATTTCTCAGAATGTGGGCAACTCTCCAATAATCTGCATCAGAACCCCCCAGGAATGCTTGTTAAAGTATGGATTCTCAGTCCCCAGCACAAACCTCCTGGATCAGAACTTAAGTTTAAGAAATGCTGCACCTTTGTGGGGCCTGCTGTGTCCTACCAGTGGTCTTCCCTTGGGTTTCACTTTTCCACAGGAAACAGAACATAAACCTCAAATTGTCTTTGTACTTGGACCAGCTCCCTTTGTTGATCTGATACAAGAATAGCTTTTTGTGCTGCAACAGTGAGCTTGTTGAATAGACCCCTTGTATTTTAGGGAAGGAAATTTAGTGCTTCATTGCTCACCATGCCTACTGGCCCTGGTAACTCTAAGGATAAACTAGCTTGGGTTTCACCCTGGAGGATTAACATTTCATAGAGCACACAAAGCCCCATGAAAGTCAAGATGAGGCAGAGCAAAGTGTGCACTGGCTTCTTTGTGTGGTTGGTTTCTTGTCTTGAGCCATTTGTCAGGCACAGCAGCTGAAGGTGCTGAATCGGATGAGGTTGTCAATTCAAGAGTCAAACCAGCTGCCAGATGCTCCCTGGAGGCTCCCTGGAGGGTGCAGCAAAGGCTGCTAACCCACCTCCTGCCCTTTTCACAATTATCTCCGCACCTGGGATTGTAGGAAAGAAAAAAATGTTTCCTCTACTCTCTTATATTCAGTATCTGGGTACGTGCAAATTAAACTGACAAAGTTTAGCAGAAGAAAAGGCATACGATTTTTATTGATGTTAATATTTTTGTGTGCACAGGAGCTTCACAATAAAAGAAGTGAGAACTCAAAGAAGCAGCTAGACTTGAGGCTTATATACCATTTTAGCAAAGGGCAATAAATTGCGAAGAAGTGACTAGACAAAAGTAAGGAAATTTGGGCTTCTAAGGGTGATAAATTCTGGGAAAGTGACTAGGGAACATATGGGGAAACTAACGGAAAATAAGGGTTATTTAAGTAAGGTCTGTTTATGCAGGTTCATCTCAGTGTGACCCCAGTCTCTGGTGATAAGAGTTAGTTTCTTCTTCCTGGTACAGAGGGACACCTTCCTCCAAGGAAAATTTATGCCCTACTTTTAGGCAGATAAAGGGATGGCAGAGAACTTTTCCTGCACCTGTTGTTTCTCAGTTACCTTCAGCTCCGAATAATCCTTATGCCAATGTGGCATATTTTTGGGTGGCATATTCTGATCCCCTTCAGGATCATCAGCACATCCAGCTGGGGAGAAGTCGGACAGAAACTGGCACAAAAGGATGATTTCAGGCAGTTTCTTTGAGTTCTAACTGCATCCCCTGTGCAGAACAATTGGCCTGGGCCCTGTGAGGCCTGCTGTCCCTGCTCCACCAGAATTGCTGTGGACTAATTTGAGAGCAGCCCTCTGAACCCAGAGGAACCATAAGAGTGAGATTGATGTGCCCACCAGGCAGAACAGCTCTGCAGGAAGGTAGATTCTTAGATGGAGAAAACCAAGCCTCATAGTTCAAAGGACTGAAAATTAAATCATAAGTAATTTTTTTTAAGTTTTTAAAAATATGTGGATAAGCCATATCTTCAAATGAGCCTAATACTATTAATAATAAATAATAAATGGGATATACACTACTGTATATAAAATAGATAAACAACAGGACCTACTGTATAGCACAGGGAACTATATTCAATATCTTGTAATAACCTATAGTGGAAAAAATCTGAAAAAGAATACATATATATATATATATATATATATATATATATATATATATATATATATATATATATATATATATATATATATAACTGAATCACTTTGCTGTGCACCTGAAACACTGTAAATCAACTATATTTCACCAAAAAAAAAAAAAAAAAAAGAAGAAAAAGAAATCTTTGCAACCTAAGACAAGGAAGTCATTACGGTCCACTAGAGGGCAGTGTGGCAACAATCTAGAAACTAGTTTATAAAATAGGCTCGTGAGAACAGAGGGAGCTTGTTATTCGTTTATAAATTTATGATGAGAACTGCTTTGAGCAGAAACAAAAATCAAATACCACTTTCAGCACAGGGGGTTTGTCTAGATGACACGAAACCTACTCAAGTAGTTTTTTTTTTTTTTAAGTCAGAATGACATTAAAAAAAATGCAAGTTGACTGACTTGAGCAAAATGGAATTGCTTTCATTAGTTGCTATGTTGTTCTGTTGCTATGTGGTTTAGTAGAAGCTATAAACATAATCAAGGAGATCACATTTCCTCTGCCTCAGCCATTTGAAAAGCTTCAAACCCCTAAGAGTCCTCATCTCCAGTTGTGCTCGAAGCAACAAAGTTTGCCCGAGGGTTTAAATTGGGCATGATAATAAGAGTGATATCTAGCTTTTTTTGAACGCTGAGTTCAGGCTGGGAGATTCGCATGGATTATCTCTTTAATCCCCACAGCAGTGCTATGAGTTAGGTCCTATTATTACCATCTCCACTGGAGCGATGAGGAGACTAAGCCCATGGAAGATTGAGTGCTTGCCCATGGGACGCTGCTAATCAGTGGCAGAGCTGGGCTTCAAACTTAGGCAGGTCGAATCTAGATGCCTTGTTTGAGCTACTTCTAGGCCATTAATGGCAAAGACAGAACTAGAACCCAGGTCTCTTTGTTACAAATTAAAGGCTGACTTTCATGTTGAAAAAGATGTATATGAGCAGGAATAGGAAGAAGAAAACATTAAAAGGGGACTGAGGAGGAACACAAAGTGTCTGTGTTTGCAAAGAGATGGGTTCATGCCAAAAAACAGGAACATTTTGGGCTGAGCTGGGATGCCTCATATATGCCGATTACGCACAGCCAGAGTGGCCAAGACCAGAGGGATTTCCCCACTGCCTCCTCAAAACCCAGAGCCCCGAGACCCGTGGGCTGGTGGATCTCCCAGGAGAAGCTCACAGAAGACCACTCTTGCTTCAGGGCACAGAAGAGGAGAGTTGGAAGTTCACCTAAATCCTCAGAGCCCTTAGTCAAGTACATTCCAAATTATAAGAATAATTATACTTTAGTACTCAAATGCCAGGCACTGGACATTTTCCTTGTCTTAGTTCACTGAATCTTCATAACAGCTCTAGGAGGTGAGTCCACCACCTGGGAATTTGATGGGTTGGCCCCTCATGGAAGGCACGTGTGGATTATGAGCGAGAATGCACATCCTGCACACAAATCGAGTATTTTAACCGCCCTCTCTTATCTTTGAGCAATACAGCCAATTCTGTTATTAGAATGCAACCCGCTTCTCAGGAAGCATGGCAGATGGCTTACTTCCCACTTCCCAAACCTCCCTAAAATGGCAGCAAAGGAATAAAAATATATACACATAAGCCTGCAAGGGAGAAAATGGGAGAAGAGACAACATGGATAAGAGAGTTCCACAAACAGTTGGAAAGATGGGGAGGATGGTAGCTGATTCGGTGGAACTGGGGGTCACTACCTGGGCCTCTGAAGACAAGTAGACCAACAAGCAGAAGGGGTTGGCCTTGTGGAACTCTACGTTCTGGGGACTTGGAGGCACAGGATCTACGGAAGGTGGGAACGAGGCATGGCACTAAAATCAGGGGGGCTGAAGGGCCTGTATAGGGGGTGGTTAGACCTCCTTCCCCCTTCTGCTTTTGAAAATAAGCAGGCATCACAGGCAGGCTTACCCCAGCCCTCTCCACACCCCCATCGTGCCCTTCTCACCCTCACTGCTAGAAGATTTGATAAAAGTTCTCTCTGGATAACTCAATGGCTCCAGAGAAAAGAACTCTCTTGTCTGACATTTTAGAGTCCCGCCCCCATTAAAAAGCCAGTTTGCTGCCCAATCACCTTGTAGTAAGTCCTTCCCATTGACAAGTCCACCCACTCCCTCACAGCCTCTGTTCATCGTTTTAGCGAATCAGGCTTAGACAGAATGAGCAGTCCAGGACCACCCAATATTTAAGGAAAGCTTCCAACTTGAAAGATAGAGACCCAAACAAACAGGAAGAAGGAATCTGGAGGAAAGAAAGCTGATGGGAGCAGGAAAAAAATGCGAAAATAAAAGTCCTTTCAATAATTCTTTCAGAGAAGTAAAATAAGATGTTATAGACATTAAATGAATTGGATGTTATTTTTAAAAGGATTAATGAGAAAACAAGAATGAGATTTTGGGGAATTCCCTGGCAGTCCAGTGGCTAGGACTCCGTGCTCTCACTGCTGAGGGCCCAGGTTCAATCCCTGGTCACGGAACTAAGATACCATAAGCTGTGCAACAAGGCCAAAAAAAAAAAAAAGAGATTTTGGAAGTATTTTAAAAGGAGAGTAAGAATAAAATACTTAAAAGAGGGACTTCCCTGGTGGCGCAGTGGTTAAGAATCCGCCTGCCAATGCAGAGGACACAGGTTCGAGCCCCCCCCCCCCCCCGGGGAAGATCCCACATGCCCCGGGGCAACTAAGCCCATGCGCCACAACTACTGAGCCTGTGTGCCACAACTGCTGAAGCCCACGTGCCTAGAGCCCATGCTCCGCACCAAGAGAAGCCACTGCAATGAGAAACCCATGCACCACAACGAAGAGTAGACCCTGCTTGCCACAACTAGAGAAAGCCCGCGCACAGCAACGAAGACCCAATGCAGCCAAAAATAAATAATAAATAAATAAATAAATATATTTAAAAAATACTTAAAAGAAAGTTCAGGAGATAAAGTAGAACAAAAAGACAAAGAGATTTAAAAATAATAATAATAATTGAGGAAAGATAAGAATGAGGACCATTCCAGGAAGTCCAGTTTCCAACTAATAGGAAGGAATTGAAGAGAGAACAGGGGAAAAGAGAAATGGAAGGAAGGAAGTTCTAGCAAAAGCAATACAATTTCCCAGAACTGAAGGACATGAGTCTCCAGATTGAAAGGCCCCACTAAGTGTCTGACACAATGAATACAGACACATCAAGATTCATCAGCACAAATTTCAGAAGACCCTGAATAGAGAAAAGATTTTCAAAGCTTCCAGAAAGGAAAAAGAAAAACATACAGAAGATCCAGAAGGGCATCAGACTTCTAAATGGCCACAGAGAAGTTAGAAAATAATGGAGCAAAGCCTTCAAACTTCTGCGTGAGAATGATTTTCAGCCTCAAATACTTGTAACCAGATGATCAGTGAAATATGAAAGTGGAATAAAACATTTCAAACATGAAAGGACTTAAATTTTACCTCACACGTATATCTTCTCTGAAACAGCTACTGCAGGATATACACCAACCAAATGAGAAAGGAAACTAAGAAAGAAGATGTGGAACTAGGATTCTTGGGATTCAATTCAGGAAGACAGTGAAAGGAGATGCCAGGATGACAGTGGCTAGAGAGCAACCAGTCCAGAGGGGACCAGGAGGGAGGCACTCAAGGAATAAAAGAAAATGACATGTTTGAGGACATAGGAAATAATATCCAGAAATACTGAAGCACTTTTGGGGGAAAAATAAGCCATTGGTATATAGAATGCTAAGCAAATAGAAAACACAAAGTAATTACTAGTTCCAGGAAATAAATGAAAAGAATGACTTGTGTAAAGGGCCTAAGGTAGAAGTGAGCATTCGAAGACTAGCAAAAAGAATGGGGCTGGAGCAGAATTAGGGAGGGGAGAAGACTAGGGGATGATGTCAGAGAGATAATAAGGACCAGGATGTGAAAGGTCTATAGACCATCTTGGGGACTCTGGCTTTTACTCTGAGTGAGATGGGAGGGATTTGTGCTGAGGAATAATATGATCTGACTCACATGTTAGCAGATAATTCTGCCTGATGTGTTAAGAATAAACTGTAGCAGGCAGAAAGGTAGAAGCAAGATGCTACTGCAGTCAGAAGGCTATTGCCATGATCCAGGTAAAAGACAACCACGATGACCCAAGAGGATGATGGTGGCTTGGACCAGGGTGTCAGCATTGGAGGTGGTAAGAAGTGAGGGGACTCTGGGTTGACTTCGAAGGCAGAGCCAGAATATTTCTTGACATAATAGATGTGAGGTGTGAAAGAAAAGAGAGAAGTCAAAAGTGGCTCCAAGATTTTTGGTCTGAGCAACTGGAAAGATGAAGTTACAGTCAAATGAGATGGGGAGACTGAAGTTGGAGCAATGATCCTGTTATCCATTGCTGAACCAACCCAGACTTAGTGGCATAAAACAACAACCATCACTTGCTATCATTAGCTGGGCTCAGCTGGGCATGTCTCACTTGCTGGTCGGGGCTAGCGTTACTAGAAGATCAGAGTAGCTGGAGGATGGACCAATTGGGGCTCCTCAGACATCCATGTCTCTCTGTCTCTCTATCTCTCTCTCCATGGTCTCTCCACATAATCTCTCCAGCATGGTGGCTTCAGAAGAGCCAGACTTCTTACACGGTCGCCCAGAGCTCCACAGGGTATGTCCCAAGACAGAGAGGGAAGCCACATCACCTTTAATGACCCAGCGTCAGAGGCAACACAGCATCCCTTCAGCCACCTGCTATTCCTTAGAATCAAGTCACATATCAAGTAGGCAGGGGATCCGTCTCCCCTCTTGGTAGAAGGAAAGTCAAAGGGTTTGTGAACATGTTTTAAAACCACCACAGCAGGTTTGGGGAAGAAGATAATTCAGTTAGGGAACATTCTGAGTTGAACACTATTTGCATAGTCGTGACAAAATAAACACCGACCATTGCTTTAGCCAAAAATTATGATGTGACCACATTGGGGGGGATTGATGGGGAGAAAGTGATGGGGTCACAGTGTGGGAGGGGCACCTTATCATCCCCCGCTGTGGGAAGTCAATGGATGTATACAAAGGGAAAATCGAGAGAGAGGAGTGAAACAATGTCCATTAGAAATACAGGGATAGGGGAGTTCCCTGGTGGCCTTGTGGTTAGGATTCTGGACTTTCACTGCTATGGCCTGGATTTGATCCCTGGTCAGGAAACTTAGATCCTGCAAGCTGCGTGGCATGGCAAAAAAAAAAAAAAAAAAAAAAAATACAGTGATAAATACAAAGGGAAATATATAGAAGAAGGAACCCCAAGATGGGGTGAGGCTGTGGGAATGGAAGGGGGCTAGTGTTTTTCAGTATGTCTTTTAGTACCATTTGACTTTTTAACCTTTGAACATGTACTACTTTGATAAAACAGTTTTTTAAAGGATGTAAATTTTGTCTCACTAAAATTGATTTTTTTTTTTTGGCCGCTCTGCAAGGCATGCAGAACTCCCCCAACCAGGGATCGAACCCATGCCCCCTTCAGTGGGAGCATAGAGTCTTAACCACTGGACCACCAGGGAAGGCCTAAAATTGAGTTTTTATTTTATTTTATTTTATTTTTTTGATTTTTTTAAATGTATAGGAAAAATACCCAATCCATAATGCAAGGGCAGTTTTAGAAAAGATCCCAACCCAGCCACCTTTCCACTCTGCCTTCTCCTTCATGTCTCTGGCCTGAAAGAGCGCTGAGACCAACCCGGGGCTCCATTCCTGTCCTCACTGTCCCAACAAGGACCACCGCAGCTTCCCAGGTCCTGGATCATCTCACTAATCCCCCTCTCCCCACCCCTTCCACGCCAGTAGGGCAGGGCTGATGCCCATTTGAAAGAAGAGAAAAGTATGGCTTGGTGAGTTCACCTAGTCATGAAAAGACAGAGTAGAGACTTGAAGCCAGGTCTTCTGGTGTTATGGTCCTTCAGGCGTTATGGTCTCTCCACGGTCTCTAAACCGTGGTGGTTGCCATCACCGAGGGTTCTCCTGGCAGCGTGAGATGGGGGTTAGGGAGAGAGGGAGGGAACGTTCTTGGAAGGAAAGTGCATTATTTTTCCTGAATAAAAACACACCTGTCATGAAATCCACCTCCCCAAAAGATATTTGATACAGTGACTGTGATGGCCCCTGGCTGAAAATACTCCATTTCCCCTTAGTCACCTTCCTTGGGTCAGCGTAAGCCTGCTGGATAAAGTAACAGAAAGAAACAAACAGATCTCCTTTGGGATGAAATTCCTATGCCCTATTCCTATGTGGCGAGGGTGCAGGGGACCCAGTTCAGGGCAGAACCTTGGGTTTTCCTCTGTGGAATTGGTTCCTCTGTTGTGGGGGGTGGGGGGGGGGCGGGCCTGGTGTGCTGGAGCCCAGCCCTGCCCTGGGGAGCAGAGGGAAAGTCACCAGTGGGACGCAAGACCGTTGTAAATCAGTTACTCCTTCAAAGACTGAGGACTGCCAGCAGGGCTGACTAACTAACCCCTGATCTGTGTTTAGTTATGCACAGAACCTGCTCTAGTTACACCAAAACCTTTATTAGCAGGATAAAGTGGCCTGGCGTCCCCAAAACTTGCCAATGTGCAATGCGATGGTAACCATGACAGTGGAGTGGTGTCAATAGCTGGGCAGGTGACCCGTCCCAGTCAGGTCAACAGAGACCGCTGAGCACCTACTATGTGCAAACTCTGTCCGAGGCCAGGATGGCAGTGGGAACGGATGGGCACACAGCTCTGCCTCTGTCCCCGGGGGCTCAGGGGACCAACTGAGTGGCTCAGGATACTTCAGTGTCATCGGTAGGAGTTTGCTCTGTGATTCTGCCATGTGTCATGTGGTTAATGCCATTTGCTTAACTACGCTAGGACTGATCTGATTCTGTACTTTGTTGCGGGCAGCGTTTTAGTCATTGGAAGGTGCCACCCTGTGGGTCCTTCTGGGAGTCCCAGAGCCAGGGGAGGGGCTGTGGTCTGCTTTCCCCTCCCCGGCTTTGCTTTCTAACCGAGCACAGCAGATGACCCGAAGTGTTCTCAACCCTTCTCTGTTCTAACCAAACTGGATTTCCTTTCTTTCCAGTCTTGTGATAATGACTGAAGGGAAGGTGGCCTTCGTGGTGGAAAACCCGGGACACTAATCACCATCCCTCATCCAAGGCAGTGACGCTGAACTCTGGGGGCCGAAATCTGAACCTCTGAACCGATGGTGGTTCCAGTCAAGCCTGGAGAAGATCAGTTACAGCTTGTTACCTTCGGCTTCATGTATCAGTATCAGCTCAACAAACAAATGCCTAACTCTGCTCCTCCCACGGGCGCTTGAGAGTCTCTGGCGATTGGAACTGAAGCAACACTGGATTAGAATGTCCCACTGGAAGGAGAGGCAGCGGCACCTGATTAATTCTGAAAGGAGGCACTTAACCTTCAGAAACTTGGGCGGGGTCCCTGGGGCCCAGAACAACTGATTCATTTGGCCTGTTCCTCCTGTGCTCGCCCAGCTCAGAGTAACCCGCCCACCTGGCAGCACTGCCCATCTGTTCAGAAAGTACTCGTGGAGCACCTACTGTGTGTCAGGCTCTCGTTAGACCATGGGCACCCAGTAGGGAGCCGGGCCCACTCTCGGCCCTCCTGGCACTTACGGTCTAGTGATAAAACAAGAGTGGTGGGTGACAGGACAAAGTGAGTTTATGGTGCTCTGGGGACAGAGGTGGTGGAGGGCTGTCAATGAAGGCCTCCCAGAGGAAGTGATATTTAGACCGAGCTCTGAGCATGAAGTAGGAGAGATTCAGGTGAACAGGGCAGAGGGAACAGTGAGGGACAAAGATAAAGGTGAGAGTTGGAGCCAGGTTGGTGGTCTTCAATGCCTTGTTAAGGAATTGCTTATCCTAGGGTTGACGGGAATCCATCCAACGGAGGTGGTGATGCAATCAGATTTGCATTGGAAGATCACTCTGGTGGCTGAGGGTAGAGAATGGGTTAGAGAAGGCCAAGAATGGAGGCCTGGAAGCCAGTTCTAGGAGGTAATTGTTCTAATCCAAGTGAGAAGTGGTATGCGTTACATAAGGTTACCAGGCAGAGTGGATGGAGGAAACTGGGATCAAGAGATAAGAACCCCAACGTTCACAGCAGCACTATTTACAATAGCCAAGATATGGAAGCAACCTAAAGGTCCATCGACAGATGAATGGATCAAGCAGATGTGGTATCAGGTTTCCCTGGTGGCGCAGTGGTTAAGAATCTGCCTGCCAACGCAGGGGACACAGGTTCGAGCCCTGGTCCGGGAAGATCCCGCACGCCCTGGAGCAACTAAGCCCATGTGCCACAGCTACTGAGCCTGCGCTCTAAAGCCCACGAGCCACAACTACTGAAGCCTGTGCGCCTAGAGCCCGTGCTCCGCAACAAGAGAAGCCACCGCAACCAAGAGTAGCCGCCACTCGGCGCAACTAGAGAAAGCCTGCACGCAGCAACGAAGACCCGACGCAGCCATAAATAAATAAATAAATAAATAAATTTTAAAAAATGAAAAGAAGATGTGGTATCTACATACAAGGGAATACTGCTCAGCTGTAAAAAGAACGAAATTTTGCCATCTGCTGTAACAGGGATGGACTTGGAGGGTGTTATGTTAAGTGAAATAAGTCAGAGAAAGACAAATACTGTTCAATATCACTTATATGTGGAATCTAAAAAATACAACAAACTAGTGAATATAACAAAAAAGAAGCAGACTCACAGACGTAGAGAACAAACTAGTGGTTACCAGTGGGGAGAGGGAAGGGGGAGGGGCAATTTAGGGGTAGGGGATTAAGAGGTACAAACTATTAGATGTAAAATAAGCTGCAAGGGCATATTACATAATACGGGGAATATAGCCAATATTTTGTAATAACTGTAAATGGAAAGTAACCTTTCAAAATTGTATTAAAAATATAACATTTTGAAACATTTTTTAAAAAACATTTTCAATAAAATAAAAATTTAAAGAAAGAGATACAGAAATCTTCCTCATATAAAGAGTTCTTAAAAAATCAAGGGGGGGAAAAGAAAAGGGACAAAAGACACAAACAGAGAGTTCATAGAAAAAGATATACAAATAGCCCATAAGTATAAAAATATTCTCATCTTCACTCTTAAGTGAAATACAAATTGAAATTATACTGATACCATCCGTCACCCGTGAGACTGACAAAAGTTCCAAAGTCTGACAGCACTCACTTGGGGAAAAAGTGAGCTGGGGAAGAAACAGGTACTCATGGTGGGAGTGTAAAATCCACCCGTAGGGAGGGGAATTTGATAATATCTAACAAAGTAGGTATTTACCTGTTAACCCAGCAACCTCACTTCTGGGATGTAACCCTGAAGACACACCGCCACAAATATAGAGCAGCACATACACAAGGCTGCTCACTGCTTGTAACAGCAAAACATCAGAAGGACCTAGATGCCCTTACACAGGAGACTGGCTGAAGAAACTGCCAACTACCCACACAGTGGAGGACCATGCAGCCATCTTTTAAAGATGAGGACGATCTCTATGAAACGATTTCACTTGCTAATGAAAATAAAAAAGCAAGGTACCTAGCAAGTATTGGCTACGCTATCTTTTATTTAAGAAAGAAAGGAAAATAAAAACATAGCTATGTATTTGCTTATCATTGTGGATGGAAGGGAGGGAGGGAAGGGGAAAAAAAAGAAGGAAAGAAAGACACAAAGGGAGGATGAACCAGAGAGTAAAGGAGTGAGTAGGAATGGATGGGGGAACGTGAATGGGAGGATAGCTTTTTATACAGTTTTGATTTTTAAACTAGGGAAAGAATTTGCACATTCAAAAAACAAACTCATGGAAACAAACCCTCGATCGAATGCAAACAGAAACAGATGAACCTAACTATATATCAAATTCATAACATGACTTCAAAGAGAAAACAAATATTGCAAGCAGCTTTTGAGGGCAGTATCTGTGCACCCTAAGAGGATTTATTCGGGGGGTGAGGGGGGGATGGCTGCCAAGAAATCCTGAACTTTACTTAGTGGATTCGTTATTGGCCTTGGCATCAGTTTTTAAATTATGGAATTCTTGTCTGTGTATTACAGTACAGAAGACAGTTGTAATACATCGAAATTGTCTGGAATCAGGATTGTTGGAGAAAAAGAAATATAAGTATGGAAGAGAGGAGGGTACAGATGAATCCTGTGGTCTCAGATTTGCTGGTATGCTTGGAGGCATTTATACACAAAATTTCTTAGCTCTGTTCATTGAACGGGCCTAGAAGCAAGACACCCAGTAGCAATGAACATACCTAGTTCCCGGATCTTGACTGATAAATACGACTCCCCACTAAAAGAGACCAGGATGCCTTGCTGCTGATTCCAGGATTACGGTAAAGAAAATAAAAGGTCAGCTTGGAACACCTTGTGCCTCAAGGCAAGGAAGTGCTCAGAGGCTGATGGGGACACGTCAAAAGGACACAAGAGCTGTCTTCTCCCCCTGGACAAACTGGACAGTTTGAATATCAAAAATAATAATGGGGGGCTTCCCTGGTGGCGCCGTGGTTGAGAGTCTGCCTGCCAATGCAGGGGACACGGGTTCGAGCCCTGGTCTGGGAGGATCCCACATGCCGCGGAGCAACTGGGCCCGTGAGCCACAACTACTGAGCCTGAGCGTCTGGAGCCTCTGCTCCGCAACAAGGGAGGCCGCGATAGTGAGAGGCCCGCGCACCGCGATGAAGAGTGGCCCCCACTCGCCGCAACTGGAGAAAGCCCTCACACAGAAACGAAGACCCAACACAGCCAAAAATAAAAATAATAAATAAATAATAAATTAAAAAATTAAAAAAATAATAATAATGACAGGGATTTCAACACATTGCATTTTTTTAAAAAGAATCATAAGTCCATAGTAATACTCAAAAAAATGAGATATGAAGAGGGAATGGCCTTCTTTACAGAGGAGTGTCAGCTATTAAATATAGAAGAAATGATGGAACTTAAAAATCACCCCTTTTGGGCTTCCCTGGTGGCGTAGTGGTTGAGAATCTGCCTGCCAATGCAGGGGACACGGGTTCGAGCCCTGGTCTGGGAAAATCCCACCTGCCGCGGAGCGACTAGGCCCGTGAGCCACAGTTGCTGAGCCTGCACGTCTGGAGCCCGTGCTCCACAACAAGAGAGGCCGCGATAGTGAGAGGCCCGCGCACCGCAATGAAGAGTGGCCCCCACTTGCCGCAACTAGAGAAAGCCCTCGCACAGAAAAGAAGACCCAACACAGCCATAAATAAATAAATAAAATTTAAAAAAAAAGAAAAGAAAAGAAAAATGGGAGCAGCTTAACATGAAAGCCAGGAAAATAAACTTCTACACCTTTAAAAAAAAAAAAAAAAAAAAAAAATCACCCCTTTCAAGAAACTTATGGTTACCAAAGGGGAAAGCAGGGTGGCAGGGCTGGGCAGGATAAATTAGGAGTTTGTGATTAACAGAGACACACTACTATATATAAAATAGACAACCAACAAGGACCTACTGTACAGCATAGGGAACTATATTTAATATCTTATAATAACCTATAATGGAAAAGAATCTGAAAAAGAATATGTATGCATAACTGAATCACTTTGGTGCACACCTGAAACTAACACAGCATTGTAAATCAACTATACTTCAATTAAAAAAAAAATCACCCTTCTCAACTCCCAGTCTAATCACAGATTCAGGCAAAGATCATGCTGATAATTCTAAAGGTGTTGGGGAGAAGGATACTCACATGGTCTCAAGAGCGTCACCCACAGATTTCTAACTAGTTCCAGGGGGAGAGAGTGCAATGGAGAGGTCTGCTGGACACCCTTCCCCACACCATCAACCCTCCCATGGCCAACAGGGGGCTAACGCGCACCATGTGCTCCTGATGTGATGCTATGCAAACATCCATCACCTGGGCTGTATTCGTGCCAAACATGTTTCACGTGAATCTACTCAGGAGGAAGCAAACGACAGCAGAGTGGGGAACAGTCTACAAGGCAACCGGCCTGGGCTCTTCAAAAGAGTTAAGTGAAAAATAGGCAGTAAACAAAAAGTGGAGGGAGGGTTCTAGATTAAAAGCAATTAAAGAGACACAACCACCAAATGCAGTGTGTGAACTTTGATTGGATCCTGGATTGTCAACAATTTTTAACAGCCTAACAGGCATGTGGAAACAATTAGGGAAATTTGAATGTACACTGTATACAAGTGAATGTTCCATTTCTTAGGTGTGCTAGTATAGCGTGCTCATGTAGGAGAATGTTCTTATTCTCGGGAGACATCTGCTAAAAAAGTATTCAGGGCCGAGTGTCATGGTGTCAGCACCTTGCTTCCAAATGGCTCAGAAAAATGGAGACAGGACACAAACATGGCAGAATGTTACCAAGACAAAAGAATACACGATGTTCATTGAACTCTTCTTTCAATTTTTCTGTAAATTTGAGGATTCTCAGAATAAAACCTTGGGGAAAACTAGTAGCTCTGATGCTTCAGGACACTCAATAGAAATCATGAGGCTCTGCTAGCAAGAGTTTTGCAAATGCCTGGTGTACAACACACGAAAGGAAACAGGTGAGTTGCTTTGGCAGTCGGTCCGTGATGCCCAGGGACAAGGTGGCTTTCAGGTCCCTGGCACAGACAATGGGTAGTGATCGTGCTGCCGTTTGCTGACGCAGTAAACACCGGAGAAGGAGCCAGTTGTGGAGGGAAAAGGAAGGAAAAACATTCCATCTGGACATTCAGGCTCCCAAAACCCACGCCAGTCCTGGGTTATGAACCCCTGATGTAGAAGACAGGGCACAGAGCATAAGACACAGCACAGGGGAGTGATGGATGGAGGGAAAGGAGGCCATGGTGGAGACTGGGAAGAAACAGCCTGACAGGTGGGGGGAACCTGAGAGTGTGGGTGAGGTCACGGATGCCAGGAAGAGGGGTCTAATAACGCACATACCACCGAGATATCAAACACGCTAAGGATACTTGTAACTGTGAGTGATGAAAAATTTGGTTTGTAAAAAATATAGATTTTTGCCCCTTGCCTACGTGACAGCACTGGATCAACTCAAGGGACCAGGGTGGAGAGTCAAGATGCACCCAAACACTGGCATGTCTCGGGTGTCACCACCCATATCGTCTTGCCCTACTGATTCGGGGCCTCCATCGGCTCTTTATCACACCCAGTCGGACAGTCTCCCTCCTATAGAGGCTGCCTAGATACCCCAGAGAGCGCAGCATTCTTGCTCCATCCTTCCCAGGTGTTTTTCGGTTTGTTTGTTTGGTGCTTTCTAGGGAAGAGGCAGGCCTAGGCATTTTAAAGGTGCTCTTTCAAAGGCCGATGAGGGCTGTTTGATGTCAAATCAAGTCCAAGAACCAAGAGATAAGAGATCAAAGGCTTTAAAAGCAAGCCCAAACCAAATCTCAAAAGCGAGACAGATAGGACGGATAATAATTCTACCGAGAACATTCATCATTCAGCAGAAGGGGATGATGGGTGGATGTGAGAGCGTAGCTCAGAGAGGGGAACAAAGGGGAATCACGTTGGCCGTCTCAACAGGCATAATCGATTCATCAGAATGAGTTGGTCACCTGTCACTAAGTTCGAGAAACCCAATTCAGAGTCGCTGGGTTGCACAGATGTCCCACCTAAAACTGACCAACTTACTCAGCATTTTTAGTGTGCCATCCAATTGCCTGGAGTCACATAGACCTGGGACGGTAGAAAAGAAAATATCCTCTCATACACGTCTCCTTCAGTTACAGAGCACTGACCGCTGCAGCAGGGAAAGCTGAGAACTTTTCATCATTGAACACGTTTGCGAAATTCGTTGGCCTTCACAGACTGTTCCCCGAACACCTGGCCTGAACGTTCTCCTCTAACCAGCATGTACAAGATCATATTCAGAAAGTGCTTATGAGCTCTCGCTTGGCTAGAAAAATCTCCATCAGCTGTCAGAGAAGCTAAAACCCATCTTGGCTCTGGCGAAACATTCCCTTCAGGGAAATGCACAAGCCAATTTGGTCACTTAACAAGTTTTAACAAAATCCAGGTGAAGGGATCTATCTGGGAAAGCAGAAGAATCTTATTGAATACAAGCAGCTCTGAGAAATAATTCCTCTCGGGAGGTGTTGCGGGGATGGAGAATAAACATGTGAGACCATCTGTACCATGGTAGAAGGCGACTCGACGTCCAATTTCACAAATGGGAACTTTCCGTGCAACCCTGATCTAAAACGATGGTTTCCCAGTGTCTTGAGATTGGACCCCCCCCCCCCCCCCGCACTTGCTCCACACCTTGGAACCCTCTGGCTTTGTCTTGGAGATAATCAAGTTTAAAACCCCTTAAAGCTTATGAGCCCTCATTTGCCCCTCCCCCCAAACCACAGACGAGAACATTACAGAACCTACTTTAAAGATATCTAGCCTGTATTACTCTGAATGTGAGACATGAGGGACACCATGCCTCAATTTAAGAGAAATTGTTCATTACGCCAGCAGGATCTGCTCTATTTTATGTGCAGAGGTGCAAGACCACGTCTGCAATTCAGGAGAGTTCCGCTTAACATGTGCAAGGACTCAGTAATGTATAGGCATGCTTTTTATAGAGCCCCTGTGTTCTTGGATTGGCTTTAGGTTTGAAACCCTAAACTTCAGTAAGAAAAAAAAACCAGGTGCAATGTCTTTGCTAATAATAGGGCTCACCTTCCCGAGCCTCCATGAGACAAGAGCTGGAAAGGGAGTGGTTCCCACTGTGGGAGAATCCAAAGGATGGGACAAGACTGTAGCCTGAACAAACAAATCCGCTGAGACTACCAATCACCCACCTGGCAAGCTCTGCTGTGTTCCTCCCGACACCCCCGAAGAGCTCTATCCCCCAACACAAGGGACCACAGGTGACTCTGAGAAGGCACAGATGCTGGTCGTTAGAACCCACTGCATGAGCTAAAGACATATATTAACTCCTTAAAGGGAAGTTCTCCAAGTTCATGGCTAAAATCCAACCCGATTAGAAAATGCTTCTTGAATAAGAATAAGCTAATGGCTGCGGCTTTATAAAATCTAAAGATGTTCTACTAAAACCCTAACAGCTTTTTCTGTACCACCAAACAGCTGTGAAAATAAACCAGTGCCCCTCGATGGGCTCCCCCACGTGCGGGACCACCCCACTGCTGATCACAGATCTGTCAGTCAACTTCCAGGGGAACAGAACTGCAAGGGGGGACTTTCTGTCCATGCTCCTTCCATGACAAGGAGACGGGTGACTGACAGGCAAATGCAAAAAGAGCAAATGTGGTTTTCAACTTTCTGGGTGGTGATTCTGGTACAGAAACAGTTAAGGGGGGGGGGTGCGGGATGTAAGCAGATTTTCATTTGGAATGGATGAGAAACCTCTTATTCCCAGGCACCCCATCTCCCAAACAGAAATAACAAATCCCAAGCGAAGTGCGACATATCTTTTTATGTACAAACGGTCAGTGGTACAGATGGAGTTACTTTTTATAAATATCTGCAGCAAATCCCTTTAAAAAAGCTGTGAATAAAAACCACCTCGCTGCACCAAAGGCCTGTCCTTCCCTAAAAGTGTTAACTTCCCGAGGGCCTATTCTTAGCCAAACACGTGTGGAGCCCTCCTGGGAAGGACAGGACCACTTTGGGACCAGGCGAGAGCCCTCCCGTTTCCCCAGAGAGCGGAGGTGACTTGCAGGTCATCTGCTGCCCAGGACCTGGGAGTGATTAAACAGTTTCTTCCCAAGACTTCAGTCTTCTTTGTCAAGCTGCTGATTAAGCGTCTCTATATTTCCTGGCAGTGGCCCAGAGCGAGGGAGGAAAGGAACCTACAATAGTGTGAGGAAGTAGAAAACTCTGGGTATTTTGATTAAAAAACACTTGGTAGTCAATGCAACCCTGTAAAGCCAATGGATCCAGTTCAGCAGAGGGAACACTGTGATTCAGCCTTCCAGAATCTACAGACAAGCATTATTATTATTATTTTTCTTTTAAGGAAGGTAATTACTTAGCACCAATTTCTCTCTCTCTGGTAATCCTTCCTTTTCCTTGGAGCCCTTGGCTGTGATCAGTGCGGTCAGAACGCAGCTCAGCGGTACTTTCCCATCAGTAACGCAGCCGGGCAGGTTGGGGAGCGCGGTTACGCGGCACAGAACAAACAGCTCTCTCACACCAGAATGCAACTCTGCTCGGGGGGGCCTCCTGACTCCGGGACACAGGTGGCCCCACCGACTCCTTCGGGGGTTGGCTCTCCAGCCCCGAGGGGCTTCACTCAAAGCGACGCAGGTGGTTGTACAGAGACTGGACGTAAGTGAAGACGCACATGGGGTCCGGCTTGCGGCCCATCACCATCATGTCCTCCACCTCAATGAGGCGCTCACAGTTGGCCAGATTCCTGAAACACAGAAGCCCCATCAGAACGCCGGCCCCAGCCATCAGCCAGCCAGCGTCGCTGCCCCAGAACAGAGCTTGGCCCGGAGCTGGAGGCTCCCAGGTGCTCCCCAACTGGGAACTCACATCACCCCAGAAGAGCCTTTGCGGTTACTTTCTCTAATGCAGTGTTTCCCAGACTCCCACATCCAGGAACCGCCCTTACGACTCGTGTTTTTACATAACTAGACTTTAAATTTTCAGTGAAATTCAGCTTCACTTTAAGGTTTCACTAAATTAAGTTCTGCTAAAAAATTCAATTTTATTAATTCAGTCAAACTTATATTAATCGAAGAGGTTAGTTTTACTAATAAAAATTTAGCTCCAAAATTAAATTTCACTGAAAAAATGATCAACGTGTATCAGCAGTATATGGAGAATCAGCACGGACTATAAAAATAAATGTAAAATGAATAAAGTAAAAAATAAATTCACCCATATGCTTCCTAAAACAGTGTCTTTAACTTTTTTTTTTAAACCATAACCCATAGTTAGAGGTGTTTCATCGTGATTCATTCAGCACACGCATACATTTACGTGGAAATAAAGTTTCACAAAGATACTGACCTTTTCTACTACTCATATTTTCTCTAGATTTCATCTCTATTTCTCTCCCCACCTCCTTTCTGTTTGTTTGTTTTTTGGTTTTGTTTGTTTTAATGCTGGTCGTGAGCCACTAAAAATTGATTTTATTATCTACTCAAGGGTCACAACAACTCAAAAGTTTTAAAAGTTGCTTCAGATCATCTTGTGAGCCTCCCCTCAACCTCGCCCTGGGCCCGCCTCATGCTCTGGGAAATAACTGGTTTAACTTCTGGCCCACTGGTGTAGATGCGTGTGGAAACTGGGGCCTTTCACTGGGCTGCAAAAAAAGCTGTTCCCTCTGCCGTTCCCGGCTGGGAGGGGGACTGAAGGTCCCGGCTTCAAGGTCTCATGGAGGTGGGAAGATGAGCATCCACCTGGGAGGTAAGAGCAGGGACCCTCTGCCAAGCCCAGCAAAGCCCCGCCCTGCGCCGAGCCAGACGCGTCATCAGGCCGAACCCAAAAGGCCCAAAGCAACTGCACTCGGTCCAATCAGCTTCAACAGCTGCGTGCACTCTTGTAGTTCCAGGGTCTTCGGTTTTTTGCCCCCATATCCATAAGTCCGTGAGTGACACCGCTCACGTCCCAGCTGTATCCTTGCTAGCTATATGATTTGAGCAAGACACTTAACTTCTCAGGGCCTCAGTTTCCCCGACTGGGATAACAGCCACTTCACAGGGAGGTGGGAGGATTAACGAGCTAATCACACAACCAGCAGGTACGCGGTGTCTGGCACACCGGAAGAGCTCAGTAAACGTTAGGAATGATCACTGTTGCTGTCTGTATTATCATGGTTCGCTCCAAGCAGCAGAGTGGCTCATCAGGGAAAAGAGGCCCGAACGGGAACTCTAAAGAGCTGGGTTCGGATCCTGGCTCTGCCCAGAGCTTCACCCTTCCGTGCCGTTTCCTCGGTGGAAAATCAGCCCCCGACCTCCGCTCCCCCTCCCGGTGGGCTTGTTCTTGTTGGGAGGTGGTGCCTTGTACCCCAAGCACTTTCTACCAGTCCCTGCCGGCTCCTGGGCCTGCGTGCTCCAAAGACAAGCACTGTAACGTCAGCACGGGGCCCATCCGGTGGTGCTGGCCCGACGCCGGGCCTCCTATCAGAAACCGAAAGTCAGGGCAAAACGGAGACACCGGTCCTGGATCCCGTCGGCGGCTCCCCCTCGGTCTGGAGCGGGCAGCTTGCAACGGAAGCCGAGGGCTTCGTGGGGTGGCGAGTGGTTCTGGCCCGATGAGCGGGCACCCTGGCTGCCCAGGATGGGCTGGGGCGGGGCTTGGTGTCAGGGGAGTGGACGCCGTGACGAGGATATGCACGCAGAGGTGCTTCGTTGATAGTCAAGGACTGAAAATCTGAGTTCCTGGGGAGGCCGTGGACCTGAGTTCACCTCCGTGAGCTATCAGGTGGCGTCTGATGCCCTTCTCCCTACCTGCAGCGCAGGGAGAGCTCCTCCTGCCCTCCCAGGGCTGCAGACAGAGAATGCCAGCTGTGTGCCCAGGTATCACCACTGACAGCAGTGGCCTCAGTAGTCAGTCCCCCAGGAAACGTGGGCACCATTAGAACCCTAAACCTCAGCCTTGGAAGAGAACTGAAATCCCACCCTCCAAACACCCCCCTCAGAGGCACCAACCACCTGGTGAAGGCCCTGCCTCGGCCATGCTCCCCTCCAGGTGCAGGGAAGGGGCCCTGATTTCCTCCAAGCATCGTTCCAATCCCTCTGCAGGCAGCCCCGGCCAGGAGGAAGTTTTCCCTCACGTTTCTTACGCTATTTGGCCTCTTGGTACTTTCTACCTATTGGCCTCACAAGGCTATTCTCAGTCTAATTGTTTTTCCCCCACAAAAGAGCCCTTCACATGTTGGAAGAGAATCTTAATATCCCATGTCTTTCCCTGAAACTAAACATGTCTGGTTCCTTCACTGTGCCCCCAGTGGGTACCTGGGGGCTCTCCTCTGAGCAGGTTCTGGTTTCTCTCTAGAATTGCTGGCACGTTCCAAGTGTTGTCCAACTTGGGCTGACCCCCTTCTTCATTCTAGAGGCTGCACTGACCCTCCCACTAATGACACACCTGCCCCTGCCCAGGGTGGCATCCAGGATGGGCGCTAACGCCTGACCCTGGTATCGCCCTCTACCCCGCAGACAGGAAGCTATGGGCAAGGTGGTGGCTTCCCCAGAAACCAGGGGACTGAGCCACATCCATCTGGTCCCCACCCCACCCCAACCAGCCATGACAGTAATGATAAGATTTCTAGAAGCTATGGACACAGCTCCTGAGACAGGATGTGAGTAAAGGAAAATGATGATGAACATTGACTTTTATAAAAACATTTCAGTCTCAAAATATTAGAGGCCCCAATTGCCTTTTAAATGAAAACAAAACTGTTTTTGTGAAAACACAAACTTGTTTTAAATAGTTCAAACAAACAGCATGGAATAATAATCCAAAGGAGAAAGTACAGGTCATTTCAAATGTCACTGCGCAGCAAGAACCAGAGCTATCATTTGCCTACTACCAATTTTAGATGAATTAGGCCCACCTTGTTTGGGGTTAAAAAAGGGTTAGAGGATTTTCTCCTACTACTATCCTATTGTGATCTTCTGTCACTACAGGGCTAGCCTGTCAGGCAGGTGGAGGAGGTGCCTGAGGGGTTATTTTTATTTGTTTAAGCCTTCTCTAAATGCAGCCTGGGATGCCAGGGCTCAGACTACAGCCTCCTATCTGGTTTTAGAGACACATGGGCACTACAAATAGCCTGGAAGCTCCTTCAGCTGGGCTGTAACCTGAGAGTAGGACACATTCCCCGAAGGGCAAGCGGGATCCTCAGCTACACGGCCGGCCCCGGGCCTACACCGCACTCTCCATCTCAGTGGAGAAGGGTGCAGAGGGTCAAGCAGCCGCAACAGGAGCTGGTCCTCCCGCTTTCCAAGCCCCGAACACCTGTCGGACAAGGGGAGCTCACTGTGTTGTCAACACCGCGTCACTCACACAGATTAGGCCCCGGGGAATCTCTGGGGAGGAAAATTATCAGGGGGCGGGGCAGCACAAACCCCTCTTGCTCCCCAGGTTCCGGATGCGTCTCTGTGCTTTTAAGGCCCCTTGCTCGCCGAAGGGTCTGGAAACTTCTCCTTCCTGATGTGCAGGGGCCCTGCCCGTGGCTGCTTTTCCTTTCCAAAGGTTGTGCCTTCATCAGAGCCCAGGCTCCTGTCACCCTACACCGCCCACCGCAAACTACCTTTCTCAGCAATGCTGCCTGCGTGGCCCTCGATGGCTTTCCCCCAGCCCCGCGTGTCTGCCTGGCTTTTGCTGGCAAAACTAAGGAGTGTCTGTTGAGACACTGGTAGCCAGTATCCTCAAGTAGGTGTCCCTGTGCTTTCTTTCCAGCTTTTCTAACCAGCTTATTGTCCAAGAAACTAGGTGAGCCCAGCTGCCATCCTCCCAGGAGGCCTCGGGCAGGCAGGCCCCCCACGTACCTGTGAGCTGAGTTCGCGGATGGCTCGGCGGGGGGTGGGGGGTGGGGGGGGCGCCTTCCTCCCCCTCAGGCCGGCTGTGGGCGCCCCTCCCGGCCCTGTCTCGAGTCAGCAGAAAAGCCAGAACTCATCTCAGGGGCCCGGAGGCCACCCTCCCCAGCCAGCCGGGAGCAGGCTCAGGTGGCCGGAAGGCGGCCCGGTTTTTACCGCGTTGTTTGCTCTGGGTGGGCGGGAGGCACAGCCTGGAGCAAGCTACCACACCCCAACCCCCGTGCGGGAACAGGACATCTGCCTGGAGTCTGGAGGCTCTCTGAGCTCACACCTCGTGCCAGGAAAGCACAGCCACGAACGGCTCTGGCTCTGGCCGCCAAGGGAAGTTACGCTCCCGGCGAGCTGGGGTGCAGGACCACCATCCTGGGGCCCGGGGCACCCCTCTCCCTGCCACAGCCCAGCCTGGTCCAGGGCTGAGGGTGACCAAGGCAGCCGGGGCTTGAGCGGGCACTGCCAGGCCCACTGGACTCGATGGAGAAAAACTGTCAAGACAAGCTGTGGCCTCACCCAGCGGGGGTGGGTCTTGGGTGCCCACATCTAGAGCCCGGGCCCTGTACACTCTGACCGTCTGCTTTTCGACAGTCACCCTTTCTGGGCTTCCAAGCAGCTGGGCCTCCTCCTGGGAGGCGCCCCCCCCCCCTCAACATCGAGCCATTAAACTTGGCGCTACTTCAGCATCGTCTGGATTCGGTTGTGTAACACGCTCTGTCCAAAGCTGTTTCCGCAATTAGGATGACAGCTAATCCTAAGCAGCCAGGAAAGAGACGGCTTCCAAAGTATACAAGGAGTTCTTATGACCCCACGGGGGCGAGAGGCCATGCAGGTCATCCGAGACAACACAACAGGGGCAACACCAGCACGCCAACAAGTCAGGGTCTCCGTTCTGCCCCTAGAGCGAGACCCGCAGTACCGGGCACGGGGCTGTAACCTGTGAGCTCCAACTCCTTCCCCGGCCGGGCTTGAGGCCGGGCTTGGGGCCAGGCGTGCGGCGGAACAGGCCGGGGGGAGGGCAGGCCAGGCTTCAGGGAGGGCTCTTCCAACTCCACCAGCACGTGAGAGCACCTCCCGGACGTGGGCACCGGGGTCGCAGACAAGACATAAGGGGGGGTCAGGCACACACGGGTGGCCAGAGGCTCACTCCACCAGGCACAAAGGCGGGCGGGCGGGCGGGAGAGAGCGATAAATGTTCCCTCCAGGAAACTCAGCTCTGGGGAGGTCTTCCTGCCCTCTGACCTTCCTCCCCCTAATTCCATGAAGCCCAGCATCAGGCAGCCCTCGACACCCTCATCTCTGCCCTGTGCCCGCCCTGGAGCGGGGGCGCGGACTCGATGGACCACAGCAATAGCTCCCCTGCCCTCCGCCTTCCGTGTTCAGCCCACAGGAGGCCCTGGCGTGAGGGCAGCAGGTGGGGGCGGGCAGAGGGTTTACTCCCTCAGCTCCCTTCCCGCCGGGTCACGGTGAGCTGGTCGCACCCACTGCCCCAAAGTACAGCTCCTATCAGCCAGCCCTCTCCACAGAGCTGTTCTCCTCAGGCCCAAGGATACCCCACGGCGCCTGGCTCCTCACTCACTCCTGCCCACATGTTTGCAAGGAATCCCTTTGTTAAACCCTCCTGCCTACTCGGTTTGAATGCACCCTCACCAGAGCCCTCTTTGCCACTCTCCTGAGGCACTGCGGGTAGCCCTCAGCCTATAATCAAATGCCAAGCTCCCTGAGCACCTCCTGAACCCAAAATCACCCCTCACCCAATCTTCTCCCTATGAGCAGGTCTTAAGAAGGTAGGCAATTTCATATCAAACGCTTTTACGACATTTAGGAAAGCAAAATGTACCTACTGGAGAAGTCTGAAATGTCTCCCAGGCAGATATTATTCAGTTTCCTGCTGATCAGCCGCTGGGCTCTCCCAAGCAACTGTTATCGCTCACCAGCCTGGAGAGGACAGGCTCAGTGCTCCGGGGGACCCTGTCCCACTGCCCCTTGCACCTTGTCTGTGGCTGGTCTGGCAGACCGCACACCAGAGGCCGGGTACCAGCCAAGAGGGCAGGTGCACGAGAAGAGGAGAGAGCCTGGCTCTACCACTGAGTGCCGGGTGGCCCGGGGAAAAGCCCCCCTTCCTGGCCATAGTCTCTCCATCCGTACGGGAGGCGACACACTGGGTGGCCTCAAGGCTCTCAGCTCTGCGGACAGCTGCCCCCGTCCTGCCGGCCCCTGTGCCGGACGCAGGGCAGAACTCGGGCTTGGGGACTGGGAGGGGCCGGCAGCCAGGGGACCCGCCATACTCACTCGGCCATGGTGAAGGCCAGCTCGAAGTTCTGCCGCCGCTGTGCGGGGCTCAGGGCGTTGTAGTCAAAGGCATCGGGGAAGAAGGAGTGCACCAGGGCGCAGAAGGCCATCCCGTCGCTCCAGCTGGAGGAGAAGTTCTGCAGGTCCACGTGCTGCGAGGCCAACACAGGGAGGTAAGGGGGAGTACAGCGCCGGCCTCAGCTCCTCCACCTGATTCGACCCCACAAGCAGGTCCTCCCAGCCCCTCCCCAGGCCCACCATCCACCCAGCTCAGCAACAAGCCGTGCCTGCTGGGCTCCACCTGCAGCGGCTGGGGACCAATTGGGAGGGTACAGTTTCTCCAGCTCCTACCCCTCCGCCCCAGACTGGGGCTCCTGTCCCAGCCAGGGGGGGCAGTGCCCACTCCCACCTCTGGCCGGGGTCCCAGCGGTCGGGCCGGGCTCACCTGGTAGCCGAGCGTCTTGTTGCGGCACCACTCGAGCAGAATCTGCTTGATGCTGCTGGCGCTGGCCACGCCGAAGCTCTGCGAGCGCTTCAGCTTCGCCCGGGTCTCGCCCTTCCCCCTGCAGAGAGAGGGCAGGCCTGCTGGGGGGCTGGGGGGCTGCCCCCCGGCCGCCATCTACTCCGAGAACGTGCCCCACCTGCTCACCCAGGCAGCATGCAACCCTCCAACCCCACACCCATGTCCAGGCATGAGCCCCCCCATCCCAGGGCACAGCCTCCCTTGATGGAGTCTGGCACGACCAGACCCCCTTCCAGCCTCCAGGTCCCCTGTTTACCTCCCACGTGGGCAATCCTGGGGCAGAGGACCTGGGGCCGCACGGCCCGTGCCCCTGCCGTCTGCCCGGGGCACACTCCCGGCTTCCCTTCATCCCACCCCTCCTCTGAGCCTCCCTCCGGGGCCGCCCTCTTTCCTAGCCTGGAGCGATGGTTTCTTCCTCTGGGCCCCAAGGACACTCCTTAATGGCCAAGATCAGGTTGTCTGGATCAGCGGGACACTTCCGGGGCGTCCCTTCTGACTCACTGGAGTCAGAGCCTTGGGAGCGGCACTGGGGGTGTTCATCATCAAATACGCCTGGGCCGCACCCCACAAGCAACAGGCATCAATATACCACCAGCGGACAGGAGGGCTGGATAAATGTGTGCAGAGGTGGATCCCACCTCTAACGGGAGCGGGGGTTGGGGCGTGATAGGGGGCTGGTCTCGCTGTGTCACCTCCAGCTCCTGCTGGGCATCCCAGTGACTGCCCTCTGGCCTCTCCAGTCACGCCCTGAAACCAGCTTCTCCAGTTGGGTGAGGAATGTGGGTGTGAGGGCAGCCGGGGCCCCTCCAGGACTGGGGGAAGGGGGCCTAGGCTCTCCCCAGGCCTTGCCTGGCCCCCTGCCCCCTCCTCTCCTCCCCACAGCTGGGGCCACCTATCCCTCAGCCGGCTCCGGAGCCGGCCCTGACCTTGTGTCTTGCCCAAGAGGTCACATCTTGGGGAACTGCCCCCTGGGGAACAGGACAGGGCCAGCTTTGCCGTGCTGTGCCTGCCTGACCCTAGTCTGGGCCCAGGCCTACTCCGGGGGCCCCGACTGGTCTGGGGGGCGGGGGGGTGGTGAGAGCATCCGTACTTGCCAGCTGTATCCTGCTCCCATTTCTCAAATAACGCCTTCCGGGCCTGCGCCCCCGAGGTGCGGGGCAGCGTCTGCGACCTCACCAGCTCCCGGCGATGCTCCCCGGGCCGATGGGCCTGAGTCGTGGCTGGTGGCTGCGGGGACGGGAGAGACCGCGGTGGCGTCACCAGAGGTGGGCTGAGGAGAGAACCACGGAGTCAGGAACAAAGACCCGCCCATCACTAGCTCACCTGGGCCCCGGGCCCCCCACCCCACTGAGTGTAGAATGAGGCAGCCACCGGGGTACAGGCAGGGAGGAAGCACCACTTGCTCTAGTCCCCAACCGGTTCTGCAGCTTTTCCAAACTGAGCTGCTGTCCGAGGCAGGCCTGGCCGGCAGTGGGCCCCTCGGCAGGTGGTGTCCGTGCCTGGGATGAGCGGGGGAGGGGGGGGCACCCTCCTCGCGGGAGGTGTACGCAGAACCGGCCCCACCAGGACCAGGCCCCCTCCTCACCACCACGAAAAAAGACCCCCTTTGTTTCTCCGCTGCAACAGTTTGCCAGAAAGTCACAATTCTCCTTTTATTACTAAAAGGGGGGACAAAAGCCAAGCCAGCCTCTTTCCCCAGCTCCGATCACAATCCAGTGGGCCTGGGGGAGCACGGGGACAACCACAGGCCAGGAGGCAGCAGACCTGCCCCAGCCTACAGGCCTCCTCAGCCGTGGACGGAAAGCAGGATGGTGGAGAGGAAAGTGGGAGATCGTCCCACGCTCCATCCTCCTGTGGGGACTGAGACACCCCCGCCGGTCTTTGTGCAGACTTGCTTTCAAGGGTCCTAAGAGAAACCAGCCCGAGGCCCTATTTCTCCAAACCAAACCCTCCACCTAGCCCCGCAGCCTCATGTCCTCTGCTCAAACCCCACCCAGTGACGCTGCTCTCCCTTGGAACCAAGCCCAGGAGGGTGCCTCGTCCTGGGTCAGCACGGAGAGCTCCCTGCAGGGGCCCGGGCAGCCTGGGTTCAAGGCAAAGTCCAGACGCTGCCTGGGGAGGGCTGACCTCCCCCCACCGGGGACTGGGGCCCTGACTCACCTGTCGTTGCTCCTGCTGGCCGTCACTGCCCTGTGGCCAGAGCTGGACAAAGACCGTGGGAGAGAAGAATTCTTCTCTTCGGGACAAAGCAAGGGAGAGAAATAACAAAGCCTGGCCTTGGGGAGGGTCACCACTGCCAGCCTCCCTTCCTCTGACCTGGCCCTGTGCCGTTTACCCAGTGTCACTCAGGGCAGGGGCGGGACCCCTGGGCTAAGCTGGCCCTGCCTCGGCCAACAGTTGAGGAGAAAGGACGCTGGGAACATAGAGCAATGACGTAAAAGAGGCCTTTTAAAGTGTCCCCCGCCCCCAGCCCCGCTTTTGAGAGCACAGAGCCCAGGGCCTCTTGTGCTGGGTATCCAGCAAACACTTTGCTCCCGAGCCCTCATTCTGGAAACCCACACAGCCCAACCCCAGGACACACCACCGAGGCCTGACCCCAGGCCCAAGACAGGCCCCGGGGACCACGCCGAAGTGTGCAGGCTAAGAGGCCACCTTCTAACCACAGCCTCGACCTGCAGTAAAAGCCGCAGTCGTCTCCCGCGGGGGACGATGCTACTTTACAGCGTCTCCGGGGGGAGGAGTCGGGCAAGATGAGCCCATTTGACGGAGCAGATGAGCTAGGGGAGGGGGTCGCAGTGACAGCAGGGGGGGCTGGGGCTTGCCCAGGTTTTCTGAGTCTCTTGCCAACCGCCCCCAGCCCCTGCCCTCCTTCCCAGTTTGAGGCCATGCCCTCCTGCTCCTACCACTGGGACTGGGAGTCCAGGGTGTGGTGGCCTCGCTGGGGCTGAGGCCCCCCAGGACGGCGGCAGACGTGGGCGAGAGAGCTGCGGCTGACGTCTCCCCAGAGAACCTCTCAGAGACTCGCGTGACAGCCGTGACTGGTTGGTGAGGCAGCCGCAAGGAGAGGTTCGCAGGGCGAGGCTTGGGGGGCTCTGGTGCCGGGACGGTTTGGGTGGTCTCAGGGGGTCCATCACCTGGACCTGGAACATGGGACCAGCAGGGTTGGGGGTGTCAGCCGTGGCATCCACAGGGGCCTCAGACCCTCCCAGGAGGACTCCAGTCTCTGTGAACCCTCCTCCCACCTCCTCCAGGAAGGCCTCCCTGAACACTCCAGCCTCCCCGACCTCCCCCTTCTGGGGACGTCTCGCTGCTCCAACCAGAGCTGGCGTCTGCTCCAACTTTCCCTCATAGACAGTTCAATAAATAGTCGCCTATCAGTCCACTTTCTACCCTGTTCAGTGCTTGGACGATTCCTCAGCCCCTGCTTGCATTCCTCCAGAAACAAGGAAGCTCACCGCCTTCCGAGATCTCTCATTTTCTTCTGTGTTTACAAAGCTCTACTTCACACTGAATGAGGCTGCTCTCCTGGCAGCCTCTCCACCCAGTGGGGTTTAGGCTCAAGTCCTCCATCCCCGACAAGGGGTGGCCTGGCACAGAGCCGTGGCCGAGGCCCTGACCCCAAAGCTACCCAGCCCGCTCTCCTCTGCCGTCAGCCCTACCTGCCCCAGGCTGGTGCCCGTTCTCGACGATGCACGAGTTTGAGGTCCTTCTCATCTCCAACTCGCCGGCCTCGTCATGGTGATCCACGCTCTACAGAGAGACAAACACCACCGAGGCCTAGTCAGCCGGGGCCAGCTGCCCGCACCCCCAACGACCCCCCTGGTTCTGACAGGGCAAACAACACTCAATTTTGAGAGAGACAGCCCCAGGAAGGTACAGTGATGGGCCAAGGTCACACAGGACTCAGTCTCACCAGCTGAGCCCCTAGGATCCTGGAGGCAAACACCTCCACGGGGCTCATCCCAGACCCCCAAAATGCTAGGGACAAATGTCAAGACTGGGAGTTCTGAAAGCGTGTGCAAGGCGCCCTACCCCTTCCCCCAGGCTGGACCAGATGCCTGGGGTCTGGAGAGCCTGGCCCTTGCTCATCCCGGGGGCTGCCTGTGCGGGAGCAGCCCAAACCCAGCGACATAAGGTCCTTCCGGGCCAACAATGGGCCCAGGAGCCCTGACGCTGCCGGGTCACAAGATTTGCCTGGATGTCCAGAGTACAGAGGCCTGACTGGCTCCGTGCGGCCCCTCCATCCCCTCTGGGCTACAGCAGTGGGGGGTGTCATGCAGAGAGAGCGCCAAGACCAAGAGCCAGCAGGGAACCTGGCATCCTGGCTGTGTCGCCAGCCACCAGGTGACCCAGGTCAGGTCGCGCCCCCTCTGGGTCGGTTTCCCTGTTGGAGATGAGGGAGTAGGTTATGCAAAGCCTCTGCCATTTCAGCGTCTGCCAAGCGTCAGGTCCTTTTTCTGGGCATGCCACTTAAACCAACTTGCTTCTGTCCCCCCAGGAAGGTGCCACCACTCCCATTTTACAGATGGAACCTGAGGGCTGAGAGAGGGGATGTGTGCAGTCCAAGGTTACACAGTGAGAAACAGCTGAGATTTGCGGCCAGGAGGGATGTTCTCCTCAACCTTGGCTCTGCGCATCTCACAGTGAGGAAGGTTGGAGGGCTCGGAGCATCTGTGAGGCTGGTAGGGTCTGCCCTGCAAGAGGAGAACACAGGCAGACCCCGATCCGGGGCTCTACTAAGAGCCCACGATGAGTGGCTTGAGAGGTGGCCGTACCTCTCCTTAGACACCTCCAGACTACCTAGCCCCCTTGTCTACCAGGTTCCCAGAATGACAAAGGCCCATCCTTGGCCCCCGACGGCTCAGCTATCACTGCGACCAGGGCAAGAGGTGTCCACCCCGCCACGGGGGGGTCAGTCTGGTGGGGGAGCCAGGACTGTGAGATGAGATCAAGCCAGCATGAGGGTGTGTGCCTAAGACAGACTTCATCCAGCCCAGTGGGTCAGGAAGAGCCTCCCAGAGGCAGGGGTAGCTGAGAGCCAGTCTAGAGTAAGCTAGGTGGACCAGGAGTGGAAGCGACTAGTATCTGCCAAAGCAGATAGACAGCAAGGCACAAAGCATTCTGATCTGGTGGCTGGAGAAGCACCACGCAGCCCAAGGTGCCAGCCTGGAGCACTTGGACTTGACTCCTTGGACAGGAAGGAACTGAAGGTCGTCAGCTGTGTTTTAGGAACATCCTTCAGAAGCCAGTGACATAGTGCCATGGAAGGGGGCGACCAGATGGCCAGTCACCTCACTAGTCCCACATGGGGACCTGGGGAGGAGAGATGGGGCAGTGAAAAAGGACTCAAAGGTTTGGGGAGAGTGAGTGGATATGGAGGGACGGGGGAGTCACACCTCTTCCAAGCCTGGGCTTTGGGCCCAGCTGACTTGACTATGGCGGTGGGGGGGATCGGTGGGAAAATAAGAACTTCAATTTGGGACATGGTGAGTGTAAGGTGTCCTTGGGGCATCAGGGGGTTGAGGTCAGGAGGTAGCTGGATATTTGAGTCTGAAGTTTAAGAGGAAGGACGGACAAACGATGGATAAACAGGGGTCTCACATCTGGAGCACAGCAGAGGAAGAGCAGGCTCGGGGCCGATGGGGCCTGCGATGGGCACCACATCTGGGGGCAGAAGAGGCACCTGCAGAAGAGAATAAGAAGCAGCAGCCAGAGGGGGGAGGAAGAAAACCAGAAGAACGTGAAGAAAGGCAGGTGGAAGTGTGTCGAGAAGGCTGGCCTGTCAGTGGCTCCAAAGGTGGCCTCAGGTCAAGGAAAAGAAGGTCAAGACAAGATCTAAAAAGGTCCTTTGGGTTTAGCAAAAAAAAGGTTCTTGTTGACAGTTTAGGAGCTGAATCAGAGGTGGGGGTGGGTGCAGGAGACAGCCTCGGGGAGAGATGGAGACACGGTACCTGCAGCCATGAGGGGTGGGGGAAGGGGCTCTTCCAGGTGGACGAGGTAGGACAATGTTTATAGGCTGTGAGAAAGGCTCCAGCCGGGTGATGGGACCCTCTGTGGGGTGGGGACCCTGGGGAAGTGGGAGAGGACAGGACTCGAGCCTGGGGAGAGCCTGGGCTTGGAGAGGAGGTGACTCCTCCAACTTCTGATTCAGGAGGATGGAGCGGGACGGGCCGGCCCCACTCGCAGGAACACTGGAGAAGAGGGGGCAACTCCTGACACCCCAGAGTGGGGAGGGCACCCGTAGCGCCTAACCTGAAGCCAGCTGGTCAGAGGGAGGAGAAGCAGCCACTCCATCCTGAACCCAGCCCCCACCCGTCACCAGGGCGCTCAGCTCTGGGGGCTCCACGTCCCGCCCACTCACTCTACTCTGGTCCAACAGGTTCCGCAGGTCTAGGCGGAGGTCTGGAGGGCCCGGCCACTGGTGAAACCATTTTCCCAGGAATGTGGGTCTCTCTGGGGGGCCCCCCACAGACGCCTGCCCCCGCACACTGCAGGCCCCGTACCCACCCCATGATGCCCCAGGGGGACCAGACGCCACAATCGGGCAGGAAGTAGGTCCTGGACCAGCTGGATTCCTGCCAAGGGGTCTCCGGCAAAGCAGGAGGGAAAGGGGATGGGGCTGACTCACGCTGGCAGGCCAGACTCCCCTCACTACCCCATCCCCGAGACTGGGACCCGCTGCACGTTCAACTCATCCAGAGACCACCCTCCAGCCCCTCATACGAGCCTGGCGGGTGGGGGTCATCCCTAACCTCACCCCGTGACCAAAGGCAGCAGCAGAGTCAAGGTTTGGGTCCCCTACCCCAACCCAGGGCTCTATCCACAAAGCGTTCATGCTTTCCAGGAGCAGGAAGGACAACTCAAGACAAATTTGTGAGGCCGGGCCCTGGCCATCTTAGCCAGGTGAGGGGGAGGGGAGGGGGAGAGCGGGGTAACTGCTCCAGCAGGATCTGAGCCCCTGAGCCCACCCACAGGGCCCCCAGCATGCCTGCTCCCCCAGTGGTCTTCCTTTGGTGGGGGCAGCCTGATTCAGCCACAGGGAAGGGAAGCGGGGCGGTTCTGTGTGCTGGGGTCAGAGTAGAAGTCACTGGAGAGCCCTGGGGATGCACTCCCAAGATCTGGGCTTTGTTTGAAGAAGGGGGAGGCTCCCTGTGAGAAAGCCCAGGCCTGGGAATGTTAGGGGGAGAGGCAGGGGGTGAGTCTGATTTCAGGGACCCTCTCCCTGGGGAAGTGTTTAAACACTGTTGTGAGGCCAGGAATAATAGTCCAGGCATTCTTGGGGCTGCCTGACCCCACGTGGGCTTATGCGCCTGGGCAGGGGAGCACGTCTGCGTGCCTAGCACAGCCCACATGCGGCCAGAACCCCCAGCCTGAGCCCCTAACACGGCTGCTCCGTCCTCCTCCTCCTCCTCCCTCACACCACAGTTTTAAAGACTCAATTCAAACTTCTCCCCAAAGCATTTAACTCTCTTATCACACAGTGTGTCTGGGAAAGGAAGGCAGATAAGGCAAGTCTGGTTTCTTTCACATCGGACCTCCATGCTGCTCCTGGCTGTCGCTCCCGAGGGGCTCCACTGTCTCTGGCGTGGGGACCCGGTGGCTCCAGCTCAGCTGAGGACATTTCCAGGGACCAACTCTGGCACACCCTCCCGGGCCAAGCTTGACCTCAGGCTACCCTCCACTAGCCAGACCACAGCTGCGGCTCCGTGGACACTCTTACGAACCGATCGGGTGGATGTCACTGTTGTAACTACGCAGCCCACTCGGCACAGGGGCCAAACAGGGATGGGCCAATCCCCCTTGGATGCAAGGAAACTGAGGTCCAGCTGGGAGATGTCCCCAAGGCCTCATAACACATGTGCCCAAAGCAGCTCCTATTTGCTGCAGGGTCTCAGGCTTCCTACAGGGAGTCCTCCTGATTATTCCCACCCTACTGCCCTGCCCTCTCCCTCCTCCCAGAGCCTCCCTGGCTACTCACTACCTAGCAAGGTCAAGGTTTGTGAACTCACAAACTAGATAACTAGATCAACCCTGCATTGAGTTCAGGGCATAAGTATATGCTGAATATGACCCACCTCCAACCCCTGCAGTCCCTGGTTTGAAACAGCAGGAAGCAAAAGGGTCTCAACCAAGGGTCTCTAAATTTCATTGCCTGTTACAGAGGGGCAGTGGAACACCAGCCTCCGCACTGCCTGACGACTGCCACCACTGGCTCTCGTGCGCGGGTGAGACCCTCCTACCCAGACCACCCTGCCCCCCCACCCCCGACCCCCGGCAACACACACGTGGGAATATGGGAGTCTGAGAGGCCAGACAGCCCCGGCGCCCAGCTGAGACTATTTCCAGTCGCACCCCGGAGCCCCGATTCCTTGTTCACGACCAAGTGTCTGCTCACAAGCTGCCGGTAACAACCCATGAGCAAGAATGTGTGGATGGGGCTTCCCTGGTGGCGCAGTGGTTGAGAATCTGCCTGCCAATGCAGGGGACACGGGTTCGAGCCCTGGTCTGGGAAGATCCCACATGCCGCGGAGCAACTAGGCACGTGAGCCACAATTACTGAGCCTGTGCGTCTGGAGCCTGTGCTCCACAACGAGAGAGGCCGCGACAGTGAGAGGCCCGCGCACCACAATGAAGAGTGGCCCCCGCTAGAAACGAAGACCCAACACAGCCATAAATAAATAAATAAATAAAATAAAAATTAAAAAAAAAAAAAAAAAGAACGCGTGGATGACTGCACAGCGCCCCTCCCTGCCAGAAACTGGCTCGGAGCCCGGGTGGGCGAGAGAGAGGTGGGGTGCAAGAGAAGTGGGGACCAGCGCCTCTGGTTGGGCAGGGGGAAGCTGCCTCAGGCCCAGGGAGCCTCTGATCCCACTGGAGACCTCGACCATCCTCTACCCACAGTGCTCAACTCTGCTGGCTGTTCCACCTCCCTTCAGGCTCTTTTGAAGCCCAGAACCTACTCCTCAACGGTGTCTCCATCCTCATCCCTCCACGAGGGGCAGCGTCCCTGCTGACCCCCAACCTCTTCTTCCAGAAGCACTTCCCTCTCTCCACGTCTAAGAATGGGCTTTCCAGGGCCTCCCAGCTCCCTGGCAGCTCCCTGGCCTCTGCCCAGGGCTCTGGCCTCACCCTCTCCTTCTGCACGGCTGCCCTGAAGACCTCACCCATTCTAGGGCTTCAACCACCAGTTCTGCCCTGATGTCCCCCTGACCTCTGGCCTCGACCAGATCTGTGACTCTGCCTGCTCTGGGACACCTTCGCCTGGATGTCCCACAGCCTCACACCCTCAGCACAACCCAAATGGAACCCAGCATCTCCACCAGACGTGTGACTCAGGAGGCCCCCAGCAGGGCTCCCCAAGCTCTGGTCGTCCTCTCCTTGGACCACCACATTTAAGTTATCCTGTCTCCAGCCACCCTCCAACCTGCCATCCATCCATGAGGGACCTTGTTGGATACAAGGAGGACCCTGTCCCTCCCCTGCCCGGTGCCCCTCGCCCACCAGCCCCATAGCCAGGAGGACTAGCCCACCCCCACGTGACTAACGGCCATTCCCCACTGAGAAAACTTAGATGACTGGAGATCTCTCCTCTCACATATTTGCGTGAAATCATGTACCTATTTACATGACTCTGAAAGCATTTTTCGAAAACTTGGACAGCTGCTTCCACAAGCAGACAAGGAGCAAATGTGTGTTAAAATAAAATTTCAGGGCTTCCCTGGTGGCGCAGTGGTTGAGAGCCTGCCTGCCAGTGCAGGGGACACAGGTTCAAGCCCTGGTCTGGGAACATCCCACATGCCGCGGAGCAGCTGGGCCCGTGAGCCACAATTACTGAGCCTGCGCGTCTGGAGCCTGTGCTCCGCAACAAGAGAAGCCGCAATAGTGAGAGGCCCGCGCACCGCGATGAAGAGTGGCCCCCACTTGCCGCAACTAGAGAAAGCCCTAGCACAGAAACGAAGACCCAACACAGCCATAAAAAAAAAAAAAAAAAAAAAAAAAAGTCTGATTGTCTAAAAAAATAAAATAAAATAAAATCTCAAAAACAGCCGATGACACAGTTTATTAGGTACGTGTGAGCTCACAGTGGTGATCTTATACCATGGTCAAACAGTGGTCACGCTTACAGGACAGAATTAAGTGTATCCATTTCTAGGCACTTCACACGGAGCACCGGGACACCCAGGAGCTCTGCCACCAGCATGTTTAAGAACCTCTCACCCCACCCCCCAAGGCAAAGCCCAACTCCCCGGCCCAGCATCCAGGGGCCTTCACCATTCCTCCCTCTGCTCCCATACCCACCAGGCTCGCCTGCGGCCGGTGAGTCCGTTCAGCCTCTCTGAGGCGGCAGGCACAGCCCCACACACCGCCCCCTGCACGAGTGGCAGCAGGTCCTTGGCCTCCAGCACAAAGCCAGCCTGAGACACCCACCAGGACGGGACAATCGTTGTTTGGAGCAGAACATCTGCTCTGGCTGCCCGCGGTGTTGGTACTGCTCGGTCTGGGGCCATCGCCCACCCTGGCTGGGACCTCCAGGGGCAGGGGCTAATCTGATCCCCCTCCTCCTGGCCCCTGGAGGTGCAGCCCAGCCCACACAAGAGATCCGAAGGCGTGATGGACTGAACCAAGGAGGGACTGCAGGTGCACACTACCCAGACCCTGGCACCCCAACCCCGGAGCACACGCCTGGCAGGGTGGAAAATCCCACCTAAGGGCCACTGCACACACCCTGGGAACCTTCTCACCCGCCGCTCCAGGCGGCCTCAGGCTCAGGGGAGTGACTGGTCCACACCGGCCTCCGCCCCACACCCACGCCGTGTGGGCCTCTGGCCGGTCACTGACCCCGGAAATCTAGACTGCTCACGACTGGTTCCCCCTGGCCCCCACCGCCACCCCTTCTCTTCCTTCAAGGTAAGGATTCTACCTCCTGCGAGTTCCCAAACGCCGCTGCCCGGCTGCGCCCCAACAGACGGCGTCCTCCTGCCCCAACACACACCCGGGCTTGAGTTCTCAATCTGGGTTAATCAATAACCTGGACCGTCAGGCCTCAGTGAAGCGGCATCGCAGGGGGCGCGTCAGTGGAGGTGTGGGAGTTGGGGGGGGTGGGTTGCTGACCACCCCAACACGCCGGCCGGGCCCCGGGCGGTGTTAAACAGCGCCCAAGCCCTTAGTGCCACGGGACAGCGGAGAGAGGGGGACAGAACTCGGGGCGAACAGGGCCCGGATGCAAAGAAGGGAGGGGGCCCAAGACAGGTGCAGCGGGCAGGCTAAGCCGGTGCTTCGCCGGATGGTGGCCGGACCCCCACGACGGAGTCGCAGCGGCGGGTGGCAGAGCAGCGCCCAGTCCCGCAGGCGCACGCACTCGGGACCTATAGGCGCGGCGGGGGTCGCGGAGCCCTCCTCCCCCGGCGCACGCGCACAGGCGCCGGCGCTCCCCGAGGCTCACCTGGCCTCGGCCGGACAGCGAGAAGGTGGCGTGGCTGGCAAAGCGCGCGGTGCCCAGACGGGGCCCGCGGTCCGGGACGCCAGGCGCGGGCGGAGGGCTGGGCGTGCCGGGCGCGGGGGCCAGCCCGGTCTTCAAGCCCAGCGCCTCCACCTGGCGCGTCAAGCGCTCGAGCTGCGCCTGCAGCCGCTGGTTGTCGCGCTGCAGCTCGGTCACCGTGCGCGCCAGCGGCCCGGCCAGGTGCAGCGCCTCGGCCACGCGCTGCTCCACGCCGCGCTGCAGCCCCTGCATGTCCTCGTGCAGCGCGCGCACCGCGCCCTCCAGCGCCGCCTCGTAGCGGCCCAGCGCCTCGCGCACCGTGCGCGCCTCCTCGGCGTCGGGGGCCGGCTCCATGGCGGGGCAGAGCGCTTACGTGTGAGGGAGATCAGGCCTGTCCGGGCGAGCAGTCGACCTCCGCAGCTCCGGGCAGCAACTGGACGCCCGCGGCCGGGTTCGCCCGAGGGTTGGTGGGAGGGGCGGGCAGGGGGCGGGGCGGGCCCCCGCGAGCCGGGGGAATGGGCGCCGCGCGGGGGCGGGGCCTCGGGGGCGGGGCCAGGCGGCTCGGGGGGACAGCCCCTGTCCCGTCGACCCAAGGGATGCAGTGAAGTGGGGGAGGGGGGGTTCCTCGGTGGCGCCGGAGGAGAAGAGCTCACTCCGCCTCTCCTCTTCCCCGGTGCGGAGCTGCACAGGGAGTGCGGAGGCCGAGCCCCCTTTGACCCTGGAGGAGCGGCGTGCGGCCTGGGGGAGGGGCTGCGGGCCACCTGAAGAAGGCCTCGATCCCCAAGTGGACTTGACCTCGGAGACCGCGGACGTGGGTTATGCGTTCCCTCGGGGCTCTCACTCGCAGGGCCCAGGTCCTACTGGGGGTAGGGACCCCCTCACTGCTCAGGGAGACCTGAGAGCCGCAGCAGTAATTCCCAGAACCCCGACCCTCACCCTGTGCCCGTCACTGCCCACTCTACGCCGTGCACACGGCCCTCACAAACACATACTCACCTGTGGGATCTTTGCCTGGAATTTCTTGCATCTGTTATAAGACCCAAGGGAGAAGGAGACAGGTGGTGAGGTCCCTCCCTGACTCTGCAATTATGTGCTCTCCCCTCCCAGACCCACTCTGTGTAGCAAGATCTTTGCATCCTTATTGCCGGTGGTCATAGGGTCTCGGAGCTCACTGAGGGGCCCCTGCTAGGGGATCCATGAGTGACTGAGGTTAGAGACAGAGGAGAGAGCGTACTTAGGGCCCAATCTCCAAATCCTAGGATCGGTGACCTTGGGATTAATCACCCCCTCCCTCCATCAGAGCCTTGGTCCCCGGCCTCTATCCACAGGCCGGGGCTCCCACCTCGACTCCCTCTCAACACTCCTTTCATGCCTGAACCCAGATATTCCTCCCTTCCATACCCCCCACCCCTCAACCGTCCCAAGAAAGGGAGGAGTGAAAACAGCTGTTGCTTCAGAGTTGTAGGATGATGGACAAAGATGCTGTACGTTCCCACATATATTGTAAAATTGATTTAAAATAAAAATGGGAACATCCCATCCTTCTTTGTGCAAAAAAAATCTTTCCTGATTAGCCTTCTCCTTCCCAGGCATGGCCCACCTGGAGGAGGCCCGGTGGCTGGGCAGGCACAGCCAGATGACTGGGGAACGATAGGTCCGAAAGGCTTGTCCCATCACACTAGGCTTCCAAAGATGTTTGCAGCCACAGACCTCCTGGACTGGCCTGCTCTGCCCCAAAGGAACTGGATCAGCCTAACAGATGCTGAACGCTGGTTCCCCCTTTCCCCCCTCCACCGTGGGGACAGGAAGGAACGCTGGGTTACCTAATCCAAGGAGCCTTCCAGCAATTATTTCATGAGAAAGTCAAGTGCCAAAAGGCGTTCATGCTGTGTGTGTGTGTGTGTGTGTGTGTGTGTGTGTGTGTGTTCCAAGTAGCTGTGTGGACAGGGTGAGCCAAATTGCTCCCTGCATTCTTTCTCGGGGTAGAATCTTTGATAGAGACTAGGAGAGAGGCTGCTGCTGCAGCTTCTGCCCCGAGTCACACTCAGAGCCCCTCCAGGTCTGAGCCCGGGAGCCTGGAGTTCAGAGACCCAGCTCTCAGCCAGAAAAGCCCAGCCTCTTCGTTTGCAGGACCTGAGGAAGGACCAGGTGGGGAAGTCTGGGAGGGGCTGGACAGCTTGGTCCCTGGCCCTACAGTGGATGTGCATTTGGGCCTGTGCCTGGACCGGCAGCATAGGTGAGGGGGTGGTGGGGCAGGGGTCCAGCCTTCTCTCCCAGCCTCCAGGAGAAGGAAGGCTGGCCAGGTCTCTAGAGCGGGAACCCTAATGGGTGATAGAATCTAGAGATTGGCTGCCCAGGATCCATCCACACTCTCCCACCTCAGCCGGGTTATCTCCTGATCCACTGTGACAACATCTGGGTGGGGCTGCTTGGGGGCTGGGCAGGGCTCCATCTGCGGCTGCAGTAGGAACTCTGTCAAGGGCAGAGATGGGGCTCACGGTGGGTTCTGGGCAGACAGTACAAGAAACAAACCATCTCCCTTGGATCCTCTCCCTCAGCAGTAAGACCACTGAGTCAGTCAGAAAGAGAAAAACAAAAACAAATATCGTATATTAATGCATGTATGTGGAACCTAGAAAAATGGTACAGATGAACCGGTTTGCAGGGCAGAAGTTGAGACACAGATGTAGAGAACAAACGTATGGACACCAAGGGGGGAAAACCGCGGTGGGGTGGGGATGGTGGTGTGCTGAATTGGGCAATTGGGATTGACATGTACACACTGATGTGTATAAAACTGATGACTGATTAAAAAAAGAAAAAAAAAAGAGACCACTGAGTCAGTAGCTGGAGGTGAGCCTAGGAGAGGAGAGATGAACCAGGAGTGGGAGGAAGAGGGGCAGAGGGGCAGGGAGAGAAGAAGGGAGGGAGGAGGGGGTGATTCTGGGGTGGGGAGGGGGGCACTGAAGACCAGCACCATCCAAGAGCTGGCTCCTTGCCAGTTCGGCTCAGAGGCTGATGCTCACCCCAGGCCCCGGGGGCTCCTCTCCGCTGCCCCCTCAAGGCCCCTCCTCTCACCCTCCCCCGGCTCAGCTCCTGCCCAGTACCAGACTCCCTCCACATTCACCAGCCCTGATGTCAGCAGGCTAGCAAGGACGACCTCCTGCCAAGTCCTGGGGTCTCTGGCACCTGCCCTTCCAGCTCCCCCTCCCCTGGTTCTGACCCGTCCACCGTCTGCTGGTCGCTTGATCCGCTCTGGTGCTGGGCTGGGGGCGGGATTTGGGACAAGCCTTCCTGTGTCCCCTGCCAGTCACCTCCTGAAATCAAATCCCAGCCAAGCCAAAACCACGAAGTCAGGGACCTAAGATGGGGAAATTGAGGCCCCAGGAGGGACAGGGACAGGCCCCAGGTCACACAGCAAGGTATGCAAACACAGGACTGGAACCCAGGGCCCTGGCTCTGCTCCCAGCACCCCTTGGGGGCAAGAGTCAAATCCAGGCAAGTCTGGGCAGCTCCTCCAGCTCCCAGGTCGCCCAGAGGCGCCAATCCCCTGGAATTGCTCCTCGGAGCTCTCCAGAACCACCCTCACGGCCCTCTGGCAGGAGCCCCTGGGGACCGTCCCTCCTCCCATCCCTCCTGCCTCCTCCGCTTCTCCTCCCCAGTGACCTTCCTGAGTGACTGTGCTTTCACTCATCCCTTAACTGTGGTCCCCAGGGCTCTGAGCTGGGCCTGTCCCCCTTTCACCCGCAGGCCCTTTCTGGGTGGTGTCACCGCCCACACACACCCATACTGATGACTCCCACTCCTCCACCTTCAGTCCAGCCCCTCTCCATATACCCACCCGCCTCCAGCCCTCAGCCCTGAAGGTCCCAGCCGCTCCCCAGACTCCTGAGGTTCTGAGAACACACATACGGCTTACGGGGAGGGGAAAGGACTTAAGAAGTGGGCTGGTGCAGTCCTCTGCAGTCCTGGGCCCACCTACCTGGGACCGCCCCTCACCCTCTGCACCCTGGTCCCCGTGCATGGGCGAGGTACGCACACACGCTTGCGTGCACGTGTTGGAGCGCATCCTCAGAGAGCAGGGGCTGTCTCTGCTGTGCATCCATTCCCACAGCTGGAGAGGCAACTGGCTTTAGAAAGTACCCCATAAACACTGTGTAATTGACTGCCTGGGAAAGGGGACTCATTGGAGGGCCAGTGGAACCAACAGAACTAACGGATGGATGGACTCAGTAAGATGGGTCACAGAGAGGATGCATTAGAGGGGGCTCACGGGTACTACACAGGGCCTGTCTCCAAGGTCACATCAGCCTTTGCCCTGAGTCAAAGGCAGCTGCCGACCTCACTGGTCACCTCACCCCCCCAAGCCCCTCTGCCAGGAAGGGCTCAGGTTGGAAAGTCATGGGGCAGGCCAGACCCATTATCTGTCAGACCCCGATTGGCCCTGCCATGGCCTCCATGTAGCCCTCAGCCTGCTGGGACGGGCTAAGGGGCCTGGCAGTCTGGCTTTGTAACTGGGAAGGTGTGTGAAGGCAGCCATACCACACTCCTCAGGGTGCCCAGCTGCAGGCACCCTCAGGGTCCCCAGCTGCAGGCACCCACAGGCAGGAGGCTAACAAGGACTCAACGGAGAAATACACTCCAGGACTGGACCCCTCCCTCCTGGCAAACATACCATCCCCGGCTCCTCCTCCCAAATCCTGAAATCCAGCCTCTGCCCTGGAAACCATTGCCTTGTTATGAGATCCATAGGGGTGTGGACACAGGGCTTGCGTTTATCTTTTCCTGACGGGTTGCTGGGTTCAGGAGCCAAGTGGAGTGCTAAGCAGGGAAGCAGGAGCGTGGTAGAGGCTGTGCAGGGGCCCAGGGTGGGCCAGTCTTGGGGCCCCCGGGCCTCATCTCCAGCCAGGACCCAGGAGAGGGGCACAGAGGCTCTGCCCCCTGCCCCACAGCTCTGCCTGCCTGAATCGGAGCCACTGGGGCCGATCCTGGAAACTGAGGCCCCTGGGAGGGAGGACAGAAGAGACCTCTGCCCCCTGGGTCACTCCAACTCCCCTCTACCGAACCCTCCTTTAAACCCCATCCCAGGGACACGCTGCCAGACACACGTGTAAATTTGTAATGTTCCTCTTTCTCCCATGTATCTGAGGATGCGTCTGTGCACGTATCAGGCTTGCGTGTACAATACCTGTGTGGGTGCGTTGGTGTAGAGGGAAGATGTGGAAGGTACAGAGTCTACAGTACCTGCACACTCACCTGCACGTGTATGTGGCGTGGGCACATTTTCAAGCACCCGTGGTTCTAGGAGGGATTTTTATGCATTTGCTCATAAGTGGTGAATGTGTTTCTAGACACACATGTATGCATGCCTGCGGTACATGTGTCAATGCAGGATGCGTGCATGCCTGTATGTGCAGGTCGAGTGTCTACATATGCTCACGTATATCAGATGTTTGTGTGTATATTGTGTGAGTTTGATCACCCATGTCACGTGCCCCATTTCTGGCTGCTTCTTTAACCAGACCTGGAAATCTGTCTCTAGAAGGTATGGATCCTGGGTGCTCGGCAGAGACTTGCATATAAGATTCTAAGGGTGGTCTTGATGGGGGAAGGGGGTAAGAGGGTGGAGCTTCCCGCCCTCCTGGACCAACACGGGGCCCTCTTGGTCCCAGCAGAGGAGCATCTCCCACGGGTCTCTGTTGAGAGCCAGGCTACACAGAGAGAAAAGAAAAAACAGCACACAAGCCTGGGTGGAGGCGCCTGCCTCTTCCGGGCAAAAGCAGGGGCTGCAGAGGGTGTGGGGTGGAGACAGCTGCTTCCAGCCCAGATAAGGCTGTGGGCTCACATTTTCCATTTCCAGGAGCCTCCCCCTCAGGGCCCGGAAAGGTCTCCGCTGACTCACCCCAGCTCCCTGCCCCCACCCTGGGATCTGCAGCGCCAAGAGGGGAAACCGAGGTCCTGGAAGAGCCGGCACCGCACCATAGCTTGTCCTGCACCACCGGGGACTGGGGAAGTGGTCCGTGGGGCAGGACAGGCCCAGCCTGGGGCCCGTCACAGCTAATATCCTGCCCCTTGAGCCTCTGAAAAGCCACCCAGGAAGGAGGAGGGGGTCTCTCCTGTCCGCTTAGAACAACAGTCCCTGCCTGTGCACGCTCTGTGCTCGGCCAGCCTGGCTGCCCCGGCCCAGAGGACCCTGAGACCCAGAGGGGCAAGCAGTCGTTGTCAGGGACAGGACCGGGCCTCGAACTCTGGGCTTTTTCTCCCTTCTCCCCGCGTCTCCACAACTGCCCGCCCAAAGCCTGCCCCCTCCCCCGCTGCCTGGCCCGCTCCCCCTACCCCTACCCCTCCCCGGGCTATTTATAGGGCCTGGCTCAGTGGCCTCCAGGAGAAGGGGAGCCAGAGCTCCACGGCTAGAGCTCACTGGGCCTTCCCCAGGCTGGGCAGGGTCCGCTTTCAGCCCAGCAAAAGGCCATGTCACTCAGAGTGAGCAGGGGCGCTGGGGAGGCCAGGCCACGGCAGGAGGCTGGGCTAGGACCTGGGCCAGGGCCCCTCTGGAGTCCTTTGCAGTCCACAGACAAGCTGGGCTTCCTCAGAAGTGTCCTGGAGACTCCTTGGGGCTGGGGCGGATAAGCGAGGTGTACAAGGGCACGAGCCCCTCCTTGGGAAGGCCGGGAGTGCGGAGGCCAACACGAGGGACCACCAGGCTGCCACCTCCCTTGGAAGCCCCCAGAGTCTCCTTTCTCTAACAAAACTCTCCCTCTGACCCATGGATCTGCTCCACCAACAAGTGAATGGCTTAGGGTGCCATTCAAGGCCCTTCCAGCAAAATGCACAAACTCTCACGTTTCTGCCATTGTGGCTGCACTGGTCCCGCTGCCTGAAGCATCCTTTCCACTTGTCATCCTGTCTGACAACCTCCCCGCTCCTTCTTTAGACCTTCAGAGCCCAGTTTAAATGCCACCTCCTCTGGGAAGCCATCCCTGATGAAGCCTGCAGCACTCCCCGTCTCCCCTCCCCGCCCCACCCTGTCCACTGGAATACATCCCTCCTCTCCCGCCCTGGCTCCCTCCTCCAATGTGTGGCTTGTGTCTCTCTTGAGCAGTGATCTCGGTTTGGGGCTCCTGAAAGGGCAGCGCCCCACCTCACTCAGCCCTCTGCCCCATCGCCCAGCCCGCAGCTCCACAGCCAAGGCCTGTTGAATGAGTGAGTGACAGGGAGGGCCACTGGATACATGAGCGCAGGAACTAGTGATGGAACAGGAAATGGAGATGGAGAGAACCAGCGGGGAAGGAAAGCAGGAAAGATCCCTTCTGTGTCTCCCGAGCCCTGGAGGGACTGCCTGGTGTCCCAGTGGGCAGGAAGGTGACAGGGACAGCCCAGGCCAGGTCTCAGTGACACTGCTCAGCCCTGGGCAGCAGCCAGCTCGGTCATTCTCATTCTTTCCAGATCAAAGTTCCCCCAGGGAACAGCCTGGAACCTGACACTGGCCCAGGGTGGGGGGTTGCACCAGCTGGTGCTGTTCAGGAGGAGGACACTGAGAGGCAGGGCATTTGTCCCCAGCTCCGCAGACACCAGGTCAGCAGCCCAGGGAGGAGGCGGAAGCGCTTCTGCACACCTACTCCAGCCCCAGCCCCACTCTCGGATGAAGGGCCACACCGGTAGGTCGGGAACCCCTGGCTCTAGGCCCTTCTGTTCCAGAATCCCCAAGGACCCCAAGCCCCTCAGGGCCTCAGGGGCTCAGCTCCCTGTACTGCCACCCTTCCACACACATCAGTTCTGACTTATCCCCACCCCATCTCCCAGCAGCTCCCATCTCAGACACCCTCCAGGTGTATGTTTCTCTGTCTCCCAGCATCTGCGTCTGTTTCTGTCTTTGCACCTTTCTGTCTAGACTCTCCGTATTTCTGTGTTTCTCTGTATTTTTTGTTCTGCCCTCAGTCCTTACTCCTGTGTTTTTTTCCATCTCTCTGTTCCTTGGACATGAAGTGGAACTATGGAGTGGTGTGTTAGCCCTTCGGTCTGCAGTGAACAGATTTTTCCTGCTGCTGGGACTGGGCTGGGAGAGGATGGGAGAGAACAGAACCCAGTGCCCCTGCTGCAGCTAGGCCTCCCTGGTACCCTCAGCTGCTGTGTCTGAGCCAGACCTAGGTCAGCCCCATGGCCACATGAGCAGACAGAGAAGAAGTGGGCAGAGCTGGTCTGGGGTGGGAGGCCCGTGTCAGTGGGCCAGATCCCTGAGTCTGCCACTCCTCTGTCCTTCTTCCTCATTCCACGCCTAGCTGTGGAAAGTCATACCACAGCCACAGTGGGGACTTCATAGTCCCCACTCCCATGTGCAAGCTGGTGTTACACACACACACACACACACAGCATAGGGGAGTGGCTCAGAGCACAGGACTCTGCACCTCAGTCATGGCTCACTCATCTTTGGACCTCAGTTTTCTTATCTGTAAAATGGGGATTATAATAATAGTATCTGTGTCCTGGGATTGTTAATAAGCATTAAATTAATTCATGTCTGTAAGGCCCTTACAAACAAACGCCCTATGTCTGGCACATAGTAAGCACCCTATCTATCTGTCTACCTATCTGTTACATAAAATTAATAAAATTAATAAATATGCATGCATGCTTCAAACTTGACTCTCAATAAAAATTACATGTTGCTTTCACCTTTATCCTATTGCCCCAGGCTGAGCCAGACCCTGGTCACCAGCAGGTCCAAACAATCTTGATGTGAGTAGTTGTTAATTCAAGTACAGGAAAAACATACAGCTCTGGGTGTGTGCATTTCTACAGATCTGCTTGTGGAACCACATGTCATTAACAGCAGCTGTATGACATGTGGAGAAGTCGCGTTGCTTCTGGTTGAAGACGGTTGAAACCATCTCCTTCTGCTCCAGACACGTAGACGTGAGATTGTTAAAAATTAATGAGGGGGACGTGTCTGTAGACAAGAAACGGAGACTACTCGGTAAAAGAAAGAAGACAGGAGGCCGCAGGGAGAGAAGGGGCTGAAGCTGGCAGTCCCCAGGGGCTGGGAAGAGAGCAGGGCTGAACTTGCAGGGTGTGGGCCATGGTGTAAACGCTAAGCCAGGCTGGGACCTGAGCCTGGCTGGTGTCAGGATCTGTGGTGACAGTTGTGATGATAAACCAGAGCAGCTCTGTCCACCCTCCAAGGTCGTGGCAAAAACCAAAGCCACATACCTGTGGTTGGGCCCTCAGCAGAGCCACTAGGCTTAAAGGGACTGTCCCAGAAATGTGTCATCCACATGAGGTTGGAGGCCCACAGCGGACACTTCTGAGAAAACCCTGGTCTGGAGCCCAGCCAGATACAGACCAAGCTGAGGCCACTAGCAGATGGCCTTGGGTTTTGCAGAACCTCCAGACAACCTCACAAGCAAGAATCACAGAGCACTGAGGAAGCCAACAAACTTGGCAAATGGAAGAACTGATAGCTGGGAAAACAAAGTTTTAGAGCAGTTTGCAAAGCCTTTAAAGTAGGTATCTTTAAGGTCCTCAAAGAAACCAAAGGAACAGCAACCACAAAACAACAAAAGGAGGTCGTGAAATAAGAGTAGGACAGATGACAAAATCCATTACAAACATGGGAAATGAAAATTACAGATAATAAAAAACTGAAAAGGTGAGCTGAATATCTTAACTGAATAGAGCTGGCGAGAGACATAATGAATTAGAAGTTCGAGTTGAGGGCCTCCCCTGGTGGCGCAGCGGTTGAGAATCTGCCTGCCAATGCAGGGGACACGGGTTCGAGCCCTGGTCTGGGAAGATCCCACATGCCGCGGAGCAACTAGGCCCGTGAGCCACAACTACTGAGCCTGCGCGTCTGGAGCCTGTGCTCCGCAACTAGAGGCCGCGATAGTGAGAGGCCCGCGCACCGCGATGAAGAGTGGCCCCCGCTCGCCGCAACTAGAGAAAGCCCTCGCACAGAAACGAAGACCCAACACAGCTAAAAATAAATAAATTAATTAATAAAAAAAAAAAAAAAAAGAAGTTCGAGTTGAGGAAATCTCCAAGAACATATGACTAAGAGATCGAGAGATGGAAAATATGAAAGAAAAAAATTAGACACGAGGAGAATAGAAACAGATGTATCCGGAACAGATATATAGAAAGAGTGATGGAGAGAATTGCTAAAGAGGTCATGGCTGAGGATTTTCCAGAAATGAAAAAAAAAAAAATCCATAAATCCTTAGACTGGGAAAAATCTTAGCACATCCTAAGCACAGTGAACAAAAAACAAAAAAATCTATACTAGTTTCACATTTGAGTAAAACTTCAGAACATCAAGGATCAAGACAAAAAAATCCTAGTACCAGAAAACAAGGAATAAGAATATGACATCAGAGTCTTCATCAACAGTACTAGAAGCCAGAAGACGATAAAATATTTTCAAAGGAGTAAAGGATAACAAAGGTGAACCTAGAGTTGTGAACACGGCAATACTATCGTTTAAGAGTAATGGCAGATTAAGTACATTTTCAGACATCACTTAAAAGGAAAAATGAACTTGGAAAGAAGCAGTGGGTTGGAATAAGAAAAAGTGAGCAAATAAATCAGCTAAATATATTGGCAAATCTAAATAACTATCATTAATGTTATTATGTTTAGTTTCTGGTCCTAAAATTTCAGATCACAAGAACATGGGAGTTGGAAGGGAAGAGTATGGAGAGCAGTCATGAGTATCATGTATCCCAAATGAACTTATTTACAAAACAGAAATAGACCCACAGACACAGAAAACAAACTTACGGTTACCAAAGGGGAAAGGTGGGGGAGGGATAAATTAGGAGGTTGGGATTAACATATACATGCTACTAAACATAAAATAGATAACCAACAAGGACCTACTATATAGCACAGGGAACCATACTCAATATTTTGTAATAATCTATAAGGGAAAATAATCTGAAAATTTATATATATACACAACTGAATCAATTTGCTGTGCACCTGAAACTAACACACCATTGTAAATAAACAATACTTCAATAAAAAAAAAAAAAAGATTTCCATGTATCAGATGCTGCTGGTGTCCTAACTCACATCCTCCCTGCCTCTCCTCTGATTTCAGCTAAAGCTGCAACCAACTCTTCCCGGGGGGCTCTGGATGACAGGCTCAGTTTTTGCTCCAGGACTTCTGGAGTTAACGCCTCCAGAGGCGGCCCTCAACCAGGGGGCATGGGAGCTGACGGATAAATGCTTCTCCCACTAGCTCTTCACGTGGACAATTTTGAGAGGCTTTCTAAAGGCTCCTCAGAAGGTCCCCACTGGAACTGAGCCCAAATTGCCCACAGCAGAGACCTCAGTATCACACTCATAGTGTTTTTTTCTCCATCTCTCACTCTCCCGGTCTCTCTCTCCAGCTTCCTGCCACGATTTCCAGATCAACCTTCTAAACGCAAGAGTCTTTATCACAAGTTTTGCTTTCAGTAGGACTCTGAGCTAAGACGCTAAGGTTCTTGTCTTCTTCAGAAGGATCATAGAGATGCAGATTGCTTTTTTACTGAGATAGTTTACATCCATTAAGTAAATTTTGCAGATGTAAAGTCAGTGGTTTTTCATATATCCACAAAGGTGTGCAACCATCACCGCTATCTAATTCCAAAACATTTTCATCACTCCAAGCAGAAATTCTGTACCCACTAGCAGCCATTCCCCAATTCCACCACTAACCTACTTTCTGTCTCTATGGATTTGCCCATTCTGTACATTTCATATACATGGAATCATATAACATGTGGTCTTATGTGACTGGCTTCTTCCATTTGGCATGTTTCCAAGGTTCAACCATGAAACATGCATTGTGGTCCTTCATTCCTTTTCATGGCTGAATGATATTCCATTGCATGGCAGAGCAAAATATGGAGGACAGGATGAAGCTGCAAGATAGTTTAATAATCAGGAAGAAGTAACACAAACATGTCATTTAGAAATACAGGAGTAAATATTTTACTTTATTTTTTACACCAAATTCACTCAAATTCATTAACAGACATTTAAAATGTGAAACTATCAAAATTATAGAGATAAACAGAAAATCTACATGACCTTGGGTTTGGCCTGTAGATCATGAGCTTTGAATTTTAATATACAACACAAAAAGCCAATCCACAAAAGAAAAAAGTAATATTGTGGACTTTATAAAATGAAAGATTTCTACTGTGTAGGAGTAAATATTTTAAAAATCAACTCCAGAGGAAATAAGAAAGTGATTGCCCAAAAAAAAAAACCCCGTAACCCAACAAACATCTTTTTCTAAACAAACATTGAAGGAAATGACCTCATTCTTTATGTGCATGTATAACTAATGGAAATAAAAACTAAAATTAGAAGAAAAAAAAAAGGAAAACAACATGATAAATAGAAGATACAAAATAAGATGTCAAAATAAGTCCAAATATACCCATCACAATGCATTTAAGTGACTTAAATTTACCCATTAAGAAAACGAAGCCTTTCAGAATGGATAAAATCCAATCATATTCTACTAACAAGAGACACACCTAAAAAGCAACTATAATATGGAAATACTGACATAGGAAGGATGGACAAAAATATCCTTCTCAGGCAAGAACAAAAGAAAGAGGAAAGCTGTTGTGGCAATAGTGAGGTCAGGCAACATAGAATTCAGAACAAAAGGCATTAAGATTAAGGTGGGGCTTCCCTGGTGGCGCAGTGGTTGAGAATCTGCCTGCCAATGCAGGGGACACGGGTTCGAGCCCTGGTCTGGGAGGATCCCACATGCCGCGGAGCAACTGGGCCCGTGAGCCACAACTACTGAGCCTGCGCGTCTGGAGCCTGTGCTCCGCAACAAGAGAGGCCGTGATAGTGAGAGGCCCGCGCACCGCGATGAAGAGTGGCCCCCACTTGCCGCAACTAGAGAAAAGCCCTCGCACAGAAACGAAGACCCAACACAGCCATAAATAAATAAATAAATTTTTTTAAAAAAGATTAAGGTGGATATTTCATACTAATAAAATGAACAATCCGCTAACAGGATTCAGCAGTCATGAGTGCATCAATCATGTTCTTGTTTTATTGTGGTACAAAACACATAACATAAAATTTACCACCTTAACCATTTCTAAGTGTACAGTTCAGTGGTGTTAAGGACATTCACATTGTTGTGCAATCACCACCACCATCCACCTTCAAACTCTTTCCTCTTGCAAAACCGAAACTCTGTACCCATTAAACAATAAATCCCCATGTCCCCCTCCCTCTAGCCTCTGGAAACCACCATTCTATTTTCTGTCTCAGAATCTGATTGCTCTAAGTACCTTATAAAAGTGGAATCATACAGTGTTTGTCTTTTTGTGACTGGCATATTTCACTTAGCATAATGTCCTCAAGGTTCATCCAAATTCTGACAGTGTATGTCAGAATCTCCTTCCTTTTTAAGGCCAAATAATATTCCACTGTGTGTACGTACCATATTTTGTTTATCCCTTCTCCATCCATGGAGAATTCCTCTCAGCCCTTCTCACCTCCTTAGTTCCTTCCATTCCCAGTCTCTCCCTAGCAACTCAAATCCCCAAGTCATCCCCAGTTCTATTTCATAGCTCCCCTAGTCCCCGCCTAACCCTCCCAGACACTCAGTCTTTTTATACCCCCAGTCCTGAACCCCACCAACTTCTTCCCATTTCCCAGAGTCCCTCCAGGTCCCCCCACTCCCCGTTTGGTGCCTCTGCTTAGAGACTCATTTTCTAGTTCCCCATGTGGGACCAGAGCATCTCTATTTATTTTCCATTATTTCCCACTTGCCAGAAGAGCCCTTACACTGAGACCCTTGGTTGACCAGAGATGAGTAAAACACAAACATGGTTTAATGCCACCTCCAGCCACCCCCGGACCCAGGGAGGAGGAAAGGCAGGGTCCCCCAGGCTCTCTTTCATTTCCATGCAGGATGAGAGCATGCTGACCCCAGGGTCGGGGCAGGGCCCATCCTGGCAGCCAGGGAGCTCCAGGTCCAGCCAGCGGAGGGTCCTAGCAGCTGCCACCACACAGACCCAGCCAGAGCATGGGGCCTGCTGCAGCAGGTGGTCACGGAGCGGGGACCAGAGGGGTCTGTTTTAGGAAGGGCTGTGATTTATCAAGATGGCCAGCCCTGGTTACCTCCCTTCCCATCTGTCCTATCACCACGCAGTTCCTCCAAACTCCTGCCAGCTCCTCCATCCCTTCCCAGACCCCCAGTCCCTCAACCCCACCCATCCCCCAGTCCCTCCAACCCTCCACAGGGCTTCCTAGTGTCTGTCCCACCCCCCCCCCCCATTTCCCCTCCAGTCCCTGCCATTTCCCCCAGGGCCCCAGACCTCCACCTGGGTTAAGGCTAGGGGACTGGGGATCCTCAGAGGATTGGGCTAAGAACTGATGTGCTTGTGTGTGAGAGGAAACTACCCAAGGCAAGGGAAAGAACCATCATAGAGGAGTAGACCAAACATTTCTGGGGCTCACACAGGGGTAGGAATAGTCCCTGTTTCCACCAGTCAGAATGGAGAGGCCTCGTAATATGCCAAGCATTGGGTAGAGTCTTCAGATGGGTCATGCATTTCAACAAAATGAAAAGGCAACCCATGGAATGGGAGAAAATATTTGCAAACCACATATCTGATAAGGGGTTGATATCCAAAGGAGATAGGGAATGCATACAACGCAACAGCAAAAAAACACAATTATAAAATGGGCAAAGGACCTGAATAGATATTTTTCCAAAGAAGATATACAAATGGCCGATATGAAAAGATGCTTGACATCACTAATTATCAGAGCAATGCAAGTCAAAACCACAATAAGATATCATTTCACACCTGTTAGGATGTCTATTATCAAAAAGACATGAGGGGGGCTTCCCTGGTGGCACAGTGGTTGAGAATCTGCCTGCTAATGCAGGGGACATGGGTTCGAGCCCTGGTCTGGGAGGATCCCACATGCCGCGGAGCAACTGGGCCCGTGAGCCACAACTACTGAGCCTGCGCGTCTGGAGCCTGTGCTCCGCAACAAGAGAGGCCGCGATAGTGAGAGGCCCGCGCACCGCGATGAAGAGTGGCCCCCGCTCGCCGCAACTAGAGAAAGCCCTCGCACAGAAACGAAGACCCAGCACAGCCAAAAATAAAATAAAATAAATAAATAAATAAAATTTTTTTAAAAAATGCAAAAAATTAAAAAAAAAAAAAGAAAGACATGAGGGACTTCCCTGGTGGCGCAGTGGTTAAGACGCTACTCAGAGTACAGAGATGTACGCTGATGCTTTTGCAAATATGTTCCTATAAAAGGAGTTCATCTTCAAGGAATTCATGGAAAAGACTCTGACAAGTACAGGTTTCTGGTAACTGATTGTACTGCTGAACTGAATGAATAAGCATTTTCAGAACTCTAATGGAAAACTGATGAACTCATAAAAGTGCTAACAAAAGATCAAGATGAAAAAAAAAATTAATTACATGGGACTGAGTGAACTGATGAGGATGATTATAATTTTTGTGACTTTCTGTTTGAATTAAAAAAAAAAAAATCCCACAAGGACTCAGAGGCAAAGAATATACAAATCAATTTTCACTGCAAAGTAAAGGAGCTGTTACAGTGGAGGATTACTGGACTAAATGTCTATATTATGACATAGTATGAGTGTGTTTCGTGTTTGGTAATTGCAATCATTGTTGCTTTTGTTGTGGTCATCCATTTACAATGCTTGGTGTCAGTCTATTTATCTCTTGTAAAGATAAAATACAGTGTGTGCGTGTGAAAAAAAAAAAAAAAAAAGAATCCGCCTGCCAATGCAGGGGACACGGGTTCGAGCCCTGGTCCAGGAAGATCCCACATGCTGTGAAACAACTAAGTCCATGCGCCACAACTAGTGAGCCTGTGTTCTAGAGCCCGCGAGCCACAACTACTGAAGCCCGCACACCTAAAGCCCATGTTCCACAACAAGAGAAGCCACCGCAATGAGAAGCCCGCGCACTGCAACAAAGAGTAGCTCCTGCTCACCGCAACTAGAGAAAAGCCCAGGCACAGCAACAAAGACCCAATGCAGCCATTAAAAAAAAAAAAAAAGACACGAGATAACCAATGTTGATGAGGATGTTGAGAAAAGTGAATTCTAGCACTCTGTTGGTGGGAATGTAAACTGGTACAGTCACTATGGAAAACAGTACAGGGGTTCCTCAAAAAATTAAAAATAGAACTACTATATGATCGAGCAATCTCACTTCTGGGAGATTCATATCCAAAGGAAATGAAATCACTGTCTCTAAGAGACAACTGTACTCCCATGTTCGTTGCAGCATTATTCACGATAGCAAAGATATAGAAAGAACCTAGGTGTCTGTTGACAGATGAATGGATAAAGAAAATTACACACACACACACATATGTGCGCGCACACACACGCACACGATGGAATATTATTCAGTACCTAGAGGGATGGGATAGGGAGGATGGGAGGGAGACTCAAGAAGGAGGGGATATGGGGACGTGTGTATGCATATGGCTGATTCGCTTTGTTGCGCAACAGAAACTAACACAGTATTGTGAAGCAATTATACTCCAATAAAGATCTATTTTAAAAAAAGAAAAGAAGGAAATCCTGCCATTTGCAGATTCATGGATGAACCCGGAGGGCATTAAGCTAAGTGAAATAAGCCAGACAGAGAGAGACAAGTACTGCATGATATCACTTACACGTTAAAAAAAAAAAAAAAGTCTAACTCAAAGAAACAGAACACAGTGGTGGCTGCCAGGGGCTGGAGAGAGGCGGGAATGGGGAGAGGTTGGTAAAAGGGTGCAGACTTTCAGTTGTAAGATGGATGAGTTCTGAGGATCTAATGCACAGCATGGTGACTATAGCTGATAACACACTATTGTATAGTTACTCTCTCAGCAGATCTTAAGCTTCTCCCACACACCCAACAAAGGTAACTATGTGCGGTGATGGATGTGTTAATTAACTTGACTGTGGGAATCCTGTCACAATGTCTATGTATATCAAATAATGTTGTACACTTTAAATATATTACAATTTAATTTGTCAATTATACCTCAGTAAAGCTGGTGGGGAGGGGAATAAGGATCATGCATTAGTAGCAGGGCTAATTAGTCCCAAAATAAAGGCTTCCTGCCATAACAAAGTATAAAAAGAAGCCTGAAAGGACAAACTGAGTCACAAGTGAGTTAACCGTATGCCAGAACAACATCCACCACTCTTTAAAGGAATACAATAAAACACAGCACATAAGATTCAACAAGATAAAATTCACAATATTCAGCACCCATTAGAAAATTACAAGACATATGTAACGAAACAGAAAAATCTGACCCATACCTGGGAGAAAAATGAATAATAAGAAACAGACCCAGACATGACAGAGATGATGGAATTAGTAGATAAAGACTTTAAAACAGCTATTTTATTTTATTTATTTTTATTTTTTAAGACATCTTTATTAGAGTATAATTGCTTTACAATGGTGTGTTAGTTTCTGCTAAAACAGCTATTTTAAATCTTAAAATATAATCAAGGAAAATCTGGCCATGATAAGGACAGAAGTAAAAGATATACAAAAGAGACCAAAATGGAACTTCTAAAGCTTAAATACACAATATCCAAAATGAAATATACACTGGATGGGCTTAAGAGCAGATGAGATATTACAGAAGAGAAGATCAGTTTCCTTGAAGAAATTGCAATATAAGCTACCCAAGATAAAGCACTATGAGAAAAGACACTGAAAAAGAAGTAAGCAGAGTTGTGGCGGGCTGTAGGACAATATCAAGCAATCTAATATATTCCAATTACAAATTGGAATCCCAGAAGAAGAGGAGAAAATGGGGGAACAGAACAAAGTATTTGTTTGTTTTTTTATTTGGCTGCGCCAGGTCTTAGTTGCGGCATGTGGGATCTTTTAGTTGTGGCAGGTGGGATCTTTAGTTGTGGTATGTGAATTCTTAGTTGCGGCATGTGGGATCTAGTTCCCTGACCAGGGATTGAACCCAGGCCCCCTGCATTGGGAGTGTGGAGTCTTAGCCACTGGACCACCAGGGAAGTCCCCGGAACAAATATTTGAATAAATCGTGGCTTAAAATTTTCCAAATGAGATGAAGACTATAAACCCATAGATCCAAGAATCTCAACGAAACCCAAGCAAAGAAACAAAGAAAACCACACCAAGGCACATCGTGATCAGATTGCTAACACCAATGATAAAAAGAAAATCTTAAAAGTTACCGAAAAGATTCGACTTCTAACCAAGATGGAATAATGAGGATTGGATTTACCCTCTTACTGAAACAATCTAAGAACAGACAAAATAACAGTTTTCAAGACACTTGATTTCAGGCAACAAAGGACAGTGATCTCTGAAAGATGGGGAAAAATTAGGTGAACTCTACAATTGCTCCAGTTCACTGCTCTGGGTGTACTATTGTAAGGTTCTTATGCTATACATGAGATGGTATAACATCACCGTAACCTATAAACCTGAAACCAAGCAGTAACAATAAGCTATAGCCAATAAACTAACAAAGGGGATAAAATGGAATCATAAGTAATATTTGATTGATCCAAAGAAGTCACAAAAGGACGATAAACGGGAACAAGTAAAGTGTGAAATAAACAGAAGAAAATAATATAACAAGCAGAATTTAATTAAGTAGAAAACAGAACAACAATAAAGTCAGTTACGCCAGAAATGAATTCACAGCTGATTCTTTGAAATTATCTACAAAATAGGGTGGGGGATTATAGGCAGATTGATCAGGAAAAAGGAAAAGGAGGGAAGACACAAATTATCAGGAATGAAAAGAGGACATTTCTACAGATCCTACAGACATCAAAAGGATAATAAGGGAATATTATGAACTACTTCATGCCAATAAACTTGTATAAATTGTATAAATTCCTTGAAAGACACAGGCTATCAAAGTTCACTCAAAAAGAATAGCTAACCTTTCCTAAAAAAAAACAAAAACAAAAAACTCAAGGCACAAATGACTTCACAGATGAATTCTACCAAACAGTTAAGAAAGAAATACTCAAAATTGTGCAGAGACTCTTCCAGAAATCTGTAGAGGAGGAAATACTTCCCAACTCATTCTATGAGGCCAGCTCCTGGCCTGGTTTTTCCTGATACCAAAACCAGCTAAGAACATTACAACGAAACTACAGAACAATATCCCTTATGCACAGAGATACAAAATCCTTAACAGAATTTTAGCAAATCAAATTCAGTAATATATAACAAAATAAGGCATCATGACCATAAGGGGTTTATCCCAGGAATGCAAGCTTGGTATAACATTTGAAAATTAATCAATATAATCCAAATTAACAGTGCAAATAAGAAGAACTACAGGATCCTCTCAATAGACGCAGAAAGAGCATTTGACAAAATGCAACATCCACTAATGATTTAGGGGGAAAAAAAAATACCTCAGCAAACTAGGAACGGAAAGGAACTTCCTCAGCCTTACAGAGGACAGTCAAGATAAGCCTACAGGGCTTCCCTGGTGGCGCAGTGGTTGAGAATCTGCCTGCAAATGCAGGGGACACGGGTTCAAGCCCTGGTCTGGGAAGATCCCACATGCCGCGGAGCAACTAAGCCCATGAGCCACAACTACTAAGCCTGCGCATCTGGAGGAGCTTGTGCTCCGCAACAAGAGAGGCCGTGACAGTGAGAGGCCCGCGCACCGCGATGAAGAGTGGCCCCCGCTCTCCGCAACTAGAGAAAGCCCTCGCACAGAAACGAAGACCCAACACAGCAAAAAATAAATAAATTAATTAAAAAAAAAAAAAGATAAGCCTACAACTAACATTATACTTTAATATAAAAGGCTGAATGCTTTCCCCCTAAGATTAGGGGAGAAAAAAGTCAGGATATCTGACTTTTTTCTCCCCTAATATCAGATATCTGATATCTGTCTCACCTCTTCTATTCAAAATTGTACTGGAAGTCTTAGCCAGTGCAATAAGGCAAGGGAAAGAAAAGGCATACAGATTGGATAAGAAGAAGTAAAAGTCTTTATTCACAAAACATGATTGTCCGGGTAGAAAATCTTAAGCAATCTACCAAAATACTACTATAACAACTAAATGAATTTAGCAAGGTCTCAGGATCAAAGGATCAAGGTTAATGTACAAAACTCAACTGTATTTCTTTATATTAGTGAGACATTGAATTTTTAAAATATCATTTACATAGTATTTACAATAGCAGAAAATGCAATACCATACACAATAGAGGAAAACTCAAAACACTTAAGAATATATTTAACAAAATATATACCAAACATAGAAAATTACAAAATATTGCTGAGATAAATTAAAGAAGTTCTAAATAAACAGACAGATATACCAAGTTGATGAATCGTAAGACAGTATTATTGTCGATTCACCCCAAATGGATCTGTAGAGTATAGCTATCCCAGTCAAAATTCCTGCAGGCTTTCTTTCTTGAAAATTGCTAAGATAATTCTAAAATTTAGCCAAAAAATGTTTTAAAAAGAAGAAATATATTAGAGGACTCAAACCACCCAATTTTGAGAGCTACCGTAATCAAGATAGCTCAGTATAAGGATACAGAGACGTCAACGGCACAGAATAGAAAGTCCATAAATAGGCTCACACACACAGAGTCAATTTGAGATAGGCTGGGACGTGGGACCTGGGACCCTTTACTGGAGTGCTTGCACTTGCAGCTGGACAAATCTCTCCTCCTCTCCTGGAGCAACCGAATACAAAGAAACTATAAGGGACTAAAAATAAGTTCATGCATGTGCAGTTGGGGCGAATTATGAACAATAAGATACAAAAAGGCCACAAACCAACTGCCACTTCTGAGGTGCTGGGAGAAAAGCAGGGTACTACGCATGATCCCTGCATACAGCACCACAAAGGGGGTTGGTGGACCACCTAAGCTACACCTCCTGCCCAACCCATGGACCCACCCCTATTGTTACCCAATTTAAGGAGCCAGCTCGCGGCTCCTCCAGGAGTGAGCAAGGGCACCTGTTACTTGTTTTCACTCCCTCCTGATGAAGCCTGAATTTCTCATCTGGCCTCTTTTCAATTTCTATTGATTAAAGAGTCCAAGGACCCGAGTCCGAGTCCGTAGCAAACTGATTTTCAAGAAAGGCTGGAAAGTGTGAAAGGGATTGTCTTTGCTACAAATGGTGCTGGAATAACTGGATACCTATAGCAAAAATAAAATGAACCTTGATCTGTACCTCACACCATACCCCCAAATTAATTCAAAATTAATCATAGACCTAACTATAAGAGCTAAAACTATAACACTTCTAGAAAAAAACATAGGACTAAAATCTTTGTGATCTTTTTTTTTTTTTTTTTTTTGGCCGTGCCGCATGGCTTGCAGGATCTCAGTTCCCCAACCAGGGATTGAACCTGGGCCACAGCAGTGAAAGCCTGGAATCCTAACCACCAGGCCACCGGGGAACTCCCTTGGCAAGTACTACTTAGATAGGAAACAAAAGCAAAATGATAAATAGAACTTTATCAAAAATAAAAAATTCTGATCTTCAAAAGATATCATTAAGAAAAATGAAAAGGCAAGCCATATTTGCAAAATACATTTATCCAGTAAAGGACTTGTATCTAGAATGTACAAGGAATTCTTAAAACTCAATAACAACAGCTTACTTTTTTTAATGGGCAAAAGATGTGAACAGACACTTCACCAAAGAAGATATATGAATGGAAAATAAGCAAATAAAATGATGTTCAACATTATTAGACCTTAGGGAAATGCAAATTAAAACCACACGAAATGGAAGTGAGCAGCGGGGCCGGCTGACAGTAATGGTGCTGAGAGGCTGTGTGCAGGGCGACTTGGGCTTGGATCTCAGCTAAAGGACAGTATTCCAGCTGAACTTTCAGCAAGTGGACATTTTGAAAGCCATGATCTTCTTTGAAAAGGTTTTTTTCTTGTGTGGAAAATGAACTTTTTCCCAGTCATCCTCTTAAACTGCCAGAAATAAAATTTCCAGCTCAACCAAGACAAAATGAATTTTTCTGCACTGAGAAACTCTGGGGTCTATTTGCTCCACTAAAATTACAAATGGAATTCAAAGCAATGCAGCATGTTCTGCACCTTCCATTTCTTCCAAGCTCAAACCTTTCACTGGATATTTGAGGAATAATGACGAGCCTATTGGATTTGAAGATATTTTTAATGACACATCACGAAGTGAACTAATGGGAGAACCACACTTGGTGGAATATAAACTCAATTTCCTGTAACGCAGTGTGCTATTCATGAAAACAGAAGGACTGCTTCTTGTTTATGGTCATCTATTTACTATAATTTCGCGTACACAACATTAAAAGTACTGACACATTAGAAAAAAAACCCCAACAAACCCACATACACATACCCGAGAGTGGCTAAAATGTTTTAAAACTGACAATGCTAAGTGTTGTCAAGAATATAGAGCAACTGGAGCTTTCATCCATTGCTGGTGGGATTGCAAAATGGTGCAATCACTCTGGAAAGTAATTTGGTAGTTGTTTTTTTTTTTTTTTTAAATCAAGTTAACCATACACTTACCACATGAACCAGAAATCCCACTCTTAGATATTAACTTAAGAGGAATAAAAACATGTATTCACACAAAGACTTGTACACAAATGTTTATAGCAGCTATATTCGTAATGATAAAAATTTGGAAACAACTCAACTCCGTCAATGGGTGAATAAATAAACTGTAGTGTATAGATACAATGAACACTACTCAGAAATAAAAAGAAAAATCTAGTAATACATGCAACAATACGAATGTTTCTTAACATTAATGCTAAGTGAAAGAAACCAAATCTGAGTGATTATTTGTTGTATGACTCCATTTATAATCTGTAAATCCTCAAAACATGATTCCTTTGGTGAAGGCAAACGTATAAGGATAGAAATCAGATTGGTGGTTGCTAAAGGCCAGAGGTAAGAGGTGAGGCAAAGGGCACAATGAACCTTTTTAGTCGAGGGAAATGTTCTTTATGCTGATTGTGGTATTGGTCAATGGTGGTATATAGTTAAAATTGGTGAATTTTACTTTAAGTAAATTATACCTCAATTAATCCGATTTTTAAAATAGAATGCATGACAGACTTGCTGGCTACCACTGTTCTTTTTTTTTTTTTTAACATCTTTATTGGAGTATAATTGCTTTACAATGTTGTGTTAGTTCTACCACTGGTTTTGATAGTAAAGTGAAGACAGTTTGCTGCACTGGAAACTGGTTCCCCTAAAATCTGTTGGAAGGAAAGGATGTGTGACTGTTTCCCTTGGGCCAGATGTGAGCCATAGGAGAGCGAAGACCTGCATAGAGCGGTAATAAAACCTGTCCAAGAGCGCCACCAGGAGGGCAGCTGAGACTTAGCAGCAAGAAGCTGAAGCCTAGGCCTGCCCGTGGGCCTAGGAGAGGTCACCTGCCAGTCCAGACCAAGGATGAGACTTGTAGGTGACAGACCCGGGTAATGGTGTGGGCTAGAGGGTTGGGAAGAACTTACAAAAGAGCCCCGCTAGATGAAGAGTCAGCTTTATACACATGCCAGGCCCGGGGAGATTGTGTGGCAGCTGACACAGTACTAGTCAGAATAAGACCTTTCTTGCCCCTTTCCTTCTCCCTCTCCCTTCCTCATTTCAACTCCAGAGAAAGCAAAAGCAGCCTAGTGAGTGAGTGAGGAAGAGGATCTCAGGGTGTAAGAGCAGTGGGGGAATGGAAACAGGCGTTTGTCAGACGCACACGTTTCCCCTCCCCCTGCCACCACTCACGCACACTTTTTCCAGCTGCATGCTGTCTACCCAAAACAGATTGGGAAGGTGCAAGGGAGACATTTTTAACCTTAAACTTTTAAGTTTTTTGACTTGTACTTTTTTTGCATTTTTTATTGTGGTAAAATATACATAACATAAAATTTACCATTTTAACCATTTTAAAATGTATAATTCAGTGGAACGGAGTACACTTACATTGTTATGTATCCATCTCCAGAGGCTTTTCTTCACCCTCAACTGAAACTAAAGAACTAAAAATAGAACTACCATATGATCCAGCAATTCCACTTCTGGGTATTTACCAGAAGAAAACAAAAGCACTAATTCAAAAAGATACATGCACCCCTACATTCATTGCAGCATTATTTACAATAGCCAAGACATAGAAAAAACCCAAGTGCCCATCAACAGACAACTGGTTTAAGAAGATGTGGTATAAATATATACAATGGAATATTATTCAGCCATAAAAAAGAATGAAATCTTGCCACTTGTGACAACATGGATGGACCTAGAGGGTATTATACTAAGTGAAATAAGTCAGACAGAGAAAACAAATACTACATGATTCCACCTATATGTGGAATCTAAAAAAAAACCAGACAAACAAAACAGAAACAGACTCATAAATACAGAGAATAAATGGGTGATTGCCAGAGGAGGAGAGTGGGGGAATGGACAAAATAGGTGAAGGGGATTAAGAGGTACAAACTTCCAGCTATAAATAAATAATTCAGGGGTTTCCCTGGTGGCGCAGTGGTTAAGAATCTGCCTGCCAATGCAGGGGACACAGGTTCGAGCCCTGGTCTGGGAAGATCCCACATGCCGCGGAGCAACTAAGCCCGTGCGCCACAGCTACTGAGCCTGCGCTCTACAGCCCGCGAGCCACAACTACTGAAGCCTGCGCGCCTAGATCCTGTGCTCCGCAACAAGAGAAGTCACTGCAATGAGAAGCCCACGCACCGCAACGAAAAGTAGCCCCCGCTAGTTGCAACTAGAGAAAGCCCACATGCAGCAACGAAGACCCAATGCAGCCAAATAAATAAATAAATAAATAATTCATTGGGATGTAATGCACAGCATAGGGAATATAGTCAATAATACTGTAACAACTCTGTATGTTGACATATGGTAACCAGACTTATGGTGATCATATCATAAAACATAAAAATATTGAATCACTATGTTGTACACCTGAAACAAGTATTGTATGTAAATTATAATTCCATTTAAAAAATAAAGATATACAGTCTGGGGCTAATACAACAGGTTGAAAAGTCCTCAAAGCACAGGCTCCTTACCATACCATCCTAGTGTAGCTCCAACATCCCCATGGTCTAGGTCTAGAGTCTGGGTCCAGGCAGGAAGAAAGAGAAAAGGCAAAGGCTTTTGGAAAGATGGGGGAAATTGTCACTCAATCATTTTCTGTGTTCTGTGGTTCGGAAGAGTGTCCTGATTGACAAAACCTGTTCTAAAAGACCAAGAAGCCAGAAGCATGGCAATGTCTCTTGGAAGGGCCAAACTGGTCCATGATCCTCATCTCCAAATACTGAAGTCACTCACACAAATGAAAAGACCTGAGATCAGTTATCTAACTGGCTGAGCTTAGGCCACATGTGTGCTTTGTCAAACACAATCTTATGGGATAATTGTGGTTAAGCAAAAATTGGAGGGAGAGCTCCTTTGCCCAAAGCAGGATGTCTGGGAACAGAGCTTCACCAACAGTCTCTCTCTGTAGCGTTCCCCAGGGGACCCCAGGGAGCACAGTTTGAAAACCACTTATCCATCGTCCTCATTGTACAGATGGGAAAACTGAGGCCTGGGAAGCGGCAGGGGTGTGCACCAGGTGATTTGGGGCAGAGGTGGCAAGGGATCACAGGCTCCAACTCTTACGAAGAGCTCTCCCATCCAGCAAAAGAGCTTTACAATTTGTAACGCATTTTCACTGACAGGATCTCAAATGAAGAAACGAGGGCACAGAAGCAGGAATTGACTCGCCAGAGGGCACATGGCTAATGAGTGACCGAGGCTTAACTGGATCTCAGGCTTTCAGATCCTGAAACCAGGATCTGTTGCCTGAAAGTATTTTTACTTCAAATTCATCTATGAATTTTGGCAAGCCTTTAAAAAATGTAAAAATTAGGAAGACTCTCACTTAACTCCCTTGAAGCGGGAGGATTCGCTTGTTCATCTAACTGTAGCTGGGTTGTCACGTTCTCCATAGAGAAGCTACTATAGATCTCGATGCCTCCAGCAATGCCCCCTGCACAGGGAAACCCACTGAATCTTCGGCCAGTCAGCAAAGGTATACTCATAGCTATTGCACATCATTGGTGTGTGTGTGTTGGGTGGGGTGGGGTTATTTGTTTGTTCAGTAACACCAAATGCTTGCTGGGCTCCAATTTACAGTGTCAGGGACTGTGTTAGGCTGAGATTAGAGATGAATTAGACAGAGCTTCCTGTCCTCGTGGAGCTCAATCCAGAGGCAGACGGTACACTTAAACCACAAAGTCATTTTAGATAGTGGGAAGTGTGGTGATGGAAATACGATAATGAGATACCAGTGACAGGACGGGCTGCCACTTTAGATTGAGTGATGGGAGAAGGGCTTTTGGATGAGCTGAGATAAAGGTGAACAACAAGAAGGTGGCAGTCATGTGAGTATCTGGGGAAAACAATCTCATTTGGCCTTTTTAGTGAACCGAGAAAAGGCCAATGTGGCTGGAGAAAAGGGGAAGGTGGTACAAGAAGAGCCCAGGGAGGTGGACTGGGGTCACATCATGTAAGACCCTGTAAACCACGGTCAAGTTCAAGTTCTGGAGAAAGGCAGGTAATTAGGCAGGGGCGACCTAGGTGGGGGTTCCCAGGAGGCAGCTGAAGAGCGGTCCAGGTCCATTCATTGAAATGCTCCCGCGAGTGAGCGGCGCGGCCCGAAGCTTTGGCTTTAGCCAATCAGAGCCTGGGGGCGGGGCCAGAGCCAGCAGCTAGTCGGCGACCCCTGTGGCCCACCTGTTCCTTGTCGCTTCTAACTCCCACCTCCTCAAATGAGACTGGCTGTTCTCCGGTTTCCTCGACCACCACGAAAGGAAACCCTGGTCTTCAGCGTCCGGGCCCCTGAAGGAAGCAGGCGGACACTGGCTCCCACCCGCAGGGATCGCTTTCCCCGGTGTCTGGTCTTGTCTGCGGTGGGGGGTCGAGGCGGCGGCCAGGAGGCCAGCTGGGGGCGTAGCACGGAGCTTGATGAGCCCCAGAGCCAGAGGGGCCGCAGGAACCCGAGGTGGGAGGCCACGGGACAGCCCTGTGGCCTGACCCTCGCAGGAGAGACCTGCAGCTTGCTTTTTTTTCGCTTAGTACGTCTTGAAGGGTGTCCACGTGGAGACATGAAGACCCACCTCCGTCTTTAAATTGCTGCATGATGCAGAATTACCAGTGCTAGGTCACCCACTCCCAAGCTAATGGACTCTTCAGTTGATTTTACTTTTCTGCTATAACTAATGGTCCTTCAGGAAACATCTTTGTCATTCTTCTTGTACCTGTATTTCTCTAAAGTTGTCTAATTCCTCAGTCACAGGTAGGCCATCAGTTACATAGGTGAGTGGCAAAGTTAGGCTGTGACTTAGAAGGTTTCCCCTGGGGAGGAGGGGAAGGGGATTGGATAAATTCCCTAGGAATGGTTGTGGCCGACAAAGCACAAAGGCCTTGGGGTTAGACATGCTTTTGCTTCCAGTTTTGCTACTTATTGAAGACTGGTAGGCGAGACCCCCAGCCCCCCGGGGCCTTATTTTCCTCATCTGTGAAGAGGGGACACTGGGGTGGTGGTGAGAGGGGCTGGTAAAGTGATTTGTAAGGTTTGTTGTGCTGAGAAGGCCTTATATTACCAGCCTGTGGTCGAAAAGTACACAAGAGAGTTGACTAAAATAACTGCACAGTTGTATTGGTGCCATAAACGTGTGTTCTTATTGATGGCTTAAAAAAGAAAAAAGACATATTTGCCTTATTACTCAGTAAGGTGGGCAAAACAAAACATTTTACTTTGGAGTTCGGGCAGAGAGCGTGGTGAGAAGTGGATCATGGCCTTCTCCCGTGGGGCCCTCCATCTAGGTCCTCGGGCCTTCGGCCAGCAGGTAACCTGGGGGCTGGGGACAGGCTGCCCATTGGCTGGCCCCAGACCTCTCCCCTGCCCCCATCTCCTAGCCAGACCCTGCTGACTGCCTGATCTCTCGGCCCAAAGCTGGGGGCTCAGGCGAAGCCCCCGCCCAGCGGCGGCACTTCTGGGAGTTGGGTGGGGCAGGGCGAGAACAGCGGCCACTCGAACCCCACGGAGGCTGTAAGAACCCTGAGGGCCCGAGAAGGTCGGTCTACCTGGACAGCAGCTTGGCCACCCTCAGGCCTTGGAGCTGTGTAGATCCTGGACGTGGGGTGACCGCTCTGTCCCAACTGGACAAGACGTCCCCTCGTCCGGACACCTTAATGGGCCTGGCAGGTGAGTGGAGCCCTGGTCGACAATGGGTGCCTCACCTGGACCAGACAACATCTGACAAAGGCCTTAATGGGTGAGCAGAGCCCCAGGTGAGGAGGGGTTGAAGGGCAGTGGTTGTCGTTTCTACCAGACCTTGATCTCAGGAGATAGAAATGGTGGAATAACAGACCATATTTAGCCAATGGGAAGTGCCCACCACCTTTTGGTTAGATTTACTGGCTGTTTATAGAAGGCCTGTCTACATAATACGAAAAAGCTACTCGCAACTCACCACCCTCCACCCGCACCACTTTTCAAAAGAAAACTTGCCCCATCTAGGCCTTCTAGATGTAAAGAGGTTGCCCACGGATAACAGAGTTAGAAAATCGCACATCTTGTCAATGCCCATTTGTTTTTTAAAAAAGTCATAGGAAAGAAATGTCTTCTGGAAATGACATTTTGAAATGGAATAGTTAAATCACCTCTAGAAGTGACATCAGGGGTGATCCAGGTCCACGTATGTCCAGTGGGTTAGAGGACACGGAGTGGCAGACCTTGAGGAGGAAGGAAAGAAGCTTCTGTGCCAGACTGGTCACACTTGGGAGACATTTCCATGTCATAACCATTGTTCTGTGTGTGCATTTTATTCCTCACTGCTGTATAAATAGTTGACAATGCTAAGTACTTTTTTGAAGTATCTAGTGGATGTTCTGAAGCGCCTGATATATGTTTTTTTTTTTTTTAATTTTTTTTTTTTTTTTTAAATTTATTTATTTATGGCTGTGTTGGGTCTTCGATTCTGTGCGAGGGCTTTCTCTAGTTGCGGCAAGTGGGGGCCACTCTTCATCGCGGTGCGCGGGCCTCTCGCTATCGCGGCCTCTCTTGTTGCGGAGCACAGGCTCCAGACGCGCAGGCTCAGTAATTGTGGCTCACGGGCCTAGTTGCTCCGCGGCATGTGGGATCTTCCCAGACCAGGGCTTGAACCCGTGTCGCCTGCATTGGCAGGCAGATTCTCAACCACTGCGCCACCAGGGAAGCCCCTGATATATGTTAAAAGTAGAGGTAGTAAAAAGACATTTTGTAAGTATCTTTTTGTTAAGATTCATATGAAATATTGTTATTTTGCGGGGGGAGGGATTGGCCAAACCACCTTTCTGAACAGTACGCACTGTGTCTGTGCGCTGGTTCGAGAGGGAGGGGTGTGTGTGGATGTGTTCATATTTACATTTTGAGGCCGACCACTGATATGTGTGTGCATCTCTTTCGGCTGTACTATAGAAATACGTTGCTGAGTAATTCAGTGGAAACATATCTCCTTGCTAATATTTTAATAGTATACATTGGATAATGAATTCTCTTAGAAGCATTTACTTTGTGTACTCTGTTGCTTTATCTCTCATTTTTTTTGTGGGGGGGGGTGGGTCGCCAAGCCACATGGCACACGGAGATCTTAGTTCCCCAACTAGGGATTGAACCTGTGCCCCCGGCAGGAGAAGCATGGAGTCTTAACCACTGGACCACCAGGGAAGTCCCTATATTTCAATTTTAATTGAACATTAAGGGAATGCAGTATTTTAATCATAACTGACAATATCTTTAGCTAGAGGCCTGTTGCCAATTTTGTCTTTTATGATATGTTTGTCGCCAAGAGAGGCAGGATTACATTTTTTTTCTTCCTGATTGAGTTGGTATAGTGTATTCTTGGTTATCAAAATACTCATATATTGAATAGCTTTGGGACTTTGAAACAGTGAATATTCATGATGTGTGAAAAAGCATGATACATAACTATACAATCTTAATTACATAAAAATGGATGTTTAGTTGTGTAGATACATACATGGGACCTAGAAGGACACGTCAAACTGTAAACTGTGATTATGGGTGACTTTTTTTGCTTCTTGTGTTTTTCAGTTTCCTATTATGCACATTAACTTTTAAGAAATATTTTAAAAATCTGTACAAATTTTACTTTGAAACAATTATTTAGGGACTTCCCTGGTGGTGCAGGGGACTCCATGCTCCCAATGCAGGGGGCCGGGGTTCGATCCCTGGTCAGGGAACTAGATCCCACGTGCATGCCACAACTAAGAGTTTGCATACCACAACTAAGGAGCTGGCAAGCCGCAACTAAGGAGCTTGCCTGCCGCAACTAAGACCTGGTGCAACCAAATAAATAAATATTTAAAAAAGCAATTATTTACTGTAAACAAAGGTGGACTCACACCTCAACAAGATCTTATTTTAAATCATTCAATGGTGAGTGCCTCTGCTGTGCCTGGCACAGTTCTACGCACGCGGGATACACAATGAACAAAGCAAAAATGTATGCTCTCAAGGGGCTTACATACCACCTGGACATTTGAGATTTTCTGTGTGGCTGTGTCTAGACAGTGTTTTTTAAAATCTGTACTTTTGCAAATGTAGAGGAATAGGAATCAGATCAATTTTCTAAACACCACCCAGGGAAGGCAGGCAAATTTCTCTCCGTGTGTCATATTCATCCAGTGAACTAATACAATTCTGTGGCCTCCAACTGCAAATCAAATTTTCTGCAGGTCCCCTCTCTGGAATAGCTGTTTGGGTCACTTGTATAAAGGGGTAAGTATCCATCAAAGAAGCGGACTAGGGCTTCCCTGGTGGCACAGTGGTTGAGAATCTGCCTGCCAATGCAGGGGACACGGGTTCGAGCCCTGGTCTGGGAAGATCCCACATGCCACGGAGCAACTAGGACCGTGAGCCACAACTACTGAGCCTGCGCGTCTGGAGCCTGTGCTCCGCAACAAGAGAGGCCGCGATAGTGAGAGGCCCACGCACCGCGATGAAGAGTGGCCCCCGCTTGCCACAACTAGAGAAAGCCCTCGCACAAGAAACGAAGACCCAACACAGCCATAAATAAGTAAATAAATAAATAAAAATTAGAAAAAACAAACAAAAAGACTAAGAAAATCTGAATAAACTATAAAAAAAAAAAGAAGCGGACTATTTTGTTTTAATAAAAGATTGTTTCTATCAAGTTACCGCTGGTGATGTTTTTTTCTGAAACAATGACATCATCCTAAAAACATCGTAACAATGAATTCATATTGTTCTGTTTTACTCAGATACTTGGTTCTTAAGAGATCTGTTGGACCCGGCAGCATTTCTAAGCTAAACACAGTAAAACAAAAGTTTTCATTGATCCTCTCCTCCACACGCTCTTGTGCTAAATGGAATTACAGTATAATTGACTCCAAATCTTTTTGCTGTGGGAGGCGATACGTGGTAAGTAAGAGAATGGCTTTGGAGTTGGGTTGGGTTTGAGGCTCACTTCCAAAGCTTCCTAAGTGTGTGACCTTGGGCAGGTTCATCTTGCTAAGCCTCAGTTTTCTTCTCTCTCTCAAAGAGGGATAACAGTCTCTACCTTCAAGAGCTGTAGTGAGGATTAAATGAAACTGTGAATTAATACCTATCACATAGTAAATACTCAACCAGTGATCACTTTAATTATCTGTCTGGCATGGGCTGAGTAGGGATGGGGAGGGGAACTGGATTCTTCGCGTTTTATCCTTAGGGTTGGGAGAAAGAGTTCTGGGTTCTGAATCAGAAAACCATAGTATTGGTTCTGCCACGAACTGGCTGTATGGCTTTGGGCAAGTGACCTTCCTTTTCTGAGTCTGTTTCCTCATTTATTAAACAAGATAAAAGCCAACATTTGTTGAACGTCCAAGGGATAGGCTTATGTGTGGTATCACATGTATTAAATCATTGATCCCTCACAGCAGACCCGGGTGGAAGGCGCTATTATTTTTCCATGCACAAACAGAGCTGTTAACACTCGGGGGGACGGGAAATACTTGCCGAAGGGCACACACACAGCAAGTGAGGGGCAGCTCAGGACTCAAACCCAGGCAGCCTGGCTTGGAAGCCCAGGCGCTTTGGGGCTGAGGAATGTGGCCATTCACACCAGGTTCAGTGTCACACACCCCATCCCAGCATTATTAGTCTTTCAGGGACCTCAGTGATACACTGTTCAGCTTTTCCCATTTGACAAATAGCAGAAACTAAGACCTGAGCAGGATAAAGAACTTATTTAGGGTCACACAAATTAGTGACCTAAGTGGACCAAGAACCCAAGTCTCAGAATCCTTCCAGCCCAGAGAGTCAGAGGTCCGCCCCTGAGAGTCTTTTCAAAAACGAAAAACTGGGCTTCCCTGGTGGCGCAGTGGTTGAGAATCTGCCTGTCGATGCAGGGGACACGGGTTCGAGCCCTGGTCTGGGAGGATCCCACATGCCGCGGAGCGACTGGGCCCGTGAGCCACAACTGCTGAGCCTGAGCGTCTGGAGCCTGTGCTCCGCAACAAGAGAGGCCGCGATAGTGAGAGGCCCGCGCACCGCGATGAAGAGTGGCCCCCGCTCGCCGCAACTAGAGAAAGCCCTCGCACAGAAACGAAGACCCAGCACAGCCAAAAATAAATTAAAAAAAAAAAAAAAGAAAAAGAAAAACTGCACTTTCACTGTCAATTTGCCTGGGGTAACTGTTTACACCTTCGTCTGATCACAGCCCTACTTTCCTCCTATCTTTGTAAATTCTGAGGCGCTGACCCCAGTCACTCGGTGGCCGGGGCTTCATCAGCTCCGCCAACGGCTGAGAGGAGGCACCGGGAAGTCAGAATGTGTTTCCTGCTCATAAGTACAAGACAGGACGTGCCAGTTTCTTGTGCGCGTTTCTGCAAAGAACCGCGTGCTCTCTGCGGACCCTCAGCAGGGGGAGGCGCGTGGGAGCGGCCCTCCGGCTTCTTGCCCTGCACTGGAGGACAGGCGTGGATAAGCTGTCACCCAGCGAGGCCACAAGTCTGTGTCTCCACCTACCACTGCGCCTCTGAATGCGGTAAATAAAAAAGTGGATACCTGTTAAAAATCCGTGGGTTCGGAAACCTCGTGTCCTCTGCACATTCCCACTAGGACTCTCCCGGGCTTGATGCTGTTTCGATTCCTCGGGGAACAGGAAGGTCTGTGCGGTAGCTCTCTGTGTGGTCAGGGGAATCTTTGAGGGTCCTTGAGACCGTTTTTCAAGAGATCCACTAATAGCAACACGTTACGTGCCTTTTTCACTCTAATTCTTTCTGGAGTTTTGCGGAGGCTCCACGCACGGCGTTTGACGTTATGACAGACCACAGAAACCCGGATGAGAACCCAGCTGTCTGCTATTAAGCGGGATGTGCAAGAGATTTGCAAAACTGGAAAACGAATTCACTCTTTTATGGAAAACATGTTCATAAAAATGTTACTTCTGTTAACATATTTTCCATAAAAGAGTCCTCTATGCTTAGATTCTGTGTTTGGGGATGAAAGGAAACTAACCAGAACTGGTCCACAGCATGAATAAGTCATTATACCAATCAATCAATCAGTCAGTCTCCCAGGTGGTCTGCACTCCAGCTGAGCCTTCCCTCTCTGCTGAAGCAAGCTGCCTCGTTTCTGGTCCACAGGCACTAGATGGCTCCCAAGGGCCCTTCTGGTTTCAGCAACTAAGACCCGGGAGCTCTCCTTAGATTATAACCAAGCAGGACCCTATGGGGCCTTCCTGGGACAGATACCCCTTACCCTCTGCCACCTCTTGTCTGTAGAAAAACTTTAGCCAAAGAATAAATTTAATCAGAGAAGCAAGAAAATGCAGAAAGAAATGCAAACAGTCAAAGAAGGCAAGATAATCATAGTTTAACCATTAAGGAAAGTCAAGGACTTTTAGTTCCTCCTCAAGGGCTACTGTTTCACTTAACATTGCATTAGGAATAGTTCTCCAGGACATTACAGATTCTTCGTGAATATGAGTGTAAAGGCCACTTCTGGTTCAGCCCCACATGAGAACTGAACGTTTGTAGCAGGCTGAGCGCCATGCTGCCTGGATGGGGAATAAAGGAGACACCAGAAAAGCAGATGCGGGAGACCCGAGTCCACAACACTGATAAATTAGGGGCTGATCTCCTGTGGGAGGGAGTTCCGGCTCTGAGCAGGCTCCTTCGAAACGAGGGAATTTCCCCGCTTCACTCTAGGATGTGCTGGTGAATTTCATTCATCTGCGCTCAGGCCTGGCCAGCGTCAGTGGCAGGAGGCTCTGATGTGAAGGTCAGCCAGGATAGAAAGTGTTTCTGAATTGACACTGACAGTCAGTGGAAAATGCAGCTGCTCTATTTGCTCTCTGGCTACTTACACCTTTTCCAGAGGGAGATTAGTCAGGGTCCCCGAGTAAGACACTGCTCCAAGTGGCTTTGGGCTTTCAGCTCTGTGGCTGAGTGAGGGTCAAAAAGCAAAACCAAATGACAAAAAAAGAAATCACCCCCGGATAGTTGGTAAAGATAGCACTTTAAAGTCACCTGGGGTCTTCACATAGAAGTCCCAGCTGTTGCTGGGGTGTCATGTTGGTGTGAAACTAGCAAAGAGGAGAGAGAGGAGAAAAAGGGGTGGGGGTAAGGGATGCCCCAAATGTCATTCCGTGAGGCTCGGATTGTCAAGTTCAAAGTGCTCTTGGCTTTCTTCCTCCGGAGAGCGCTCGTTACCTCATGGAGTAAGCGATGACAACATAGTTAAGCTCTGAATCGATCAGCTGTCTGTACTTCCTGTAAATTTCCCACAGCGTCCTGTCCTCTTCATTCGTCTCATATCTGTTTGTATAAATTCTCACCTGTGCCGATAGACAAACACCTCCGCACGCGCGCACACACACGCGCGTGCACACACACACACACACACACACACACACACACACACACACACACACAGTGGCTACATCACCCGGACCCCGAAGACAATCTGAATGATGTACACGTACAATTGTTGGCAGAATCAGGAAAAGCCCAAACCCAACTAAGGATGAAAGCTCCAGATTCCCTTCCGTGAAACTGTTAATTTCCAATGGACAGACTTGTGAGACGTCCATCCCCCCCATGCCCTGCCTCACTCCTGACCTTCATCCCAGAGCAGGAACACTGGGGCTGGACGCCTGCCCGCCCAGGGGCCTGGATGCCCTTGCCCGATCCCCAAGGAACCCACCCCGGGGGGGCTCTTACCTTGAGTGTGCGCAGGGCACACCGCCCTTCTTCCTGACTCTGCAGGATCTGCTCCACAAACTTAACATCAAGGAAAGCCCAGATTTTGAAGTAAAACAACTTCCTGCAGGATAAGATGAGGCGGTGCAGCTCCTTGTCCAGAGACTCATTTTTGTTGTTGAACTCAAAAGTTAGTTTCTGGAAAAGCACCAAAGGGGAAGACGGATGTGGACAGAGATGCTGGGATTGGCTGGATCATTTCATAACACCTTCGTGCCCTGGCTTTGGCCTGGCAGCCCACGGTGGTTCAAGCGCTTTAGATAAGGGGCACTGGACACGCAGGTGTCGGAAGAAGGGATTTGGGAATGAAAGTGATCTCATCCAAATTTACGAAACTTGGAGTTTCGAGGCAATGTATCTGGAGTCTGGAGACCAAAGTGGTGGTCCTGGCTCTGCGATGGACTAGCCAGGTGACCATGGGCAGCACCGAATGGTTATGATGTCTGCCTGCCCACTTCAGGGCTGTGTGAGCGTAAATGAGCTCTTAGCAATTTGTCATCCCTCACTGTTAGTAGTGGTATTTATACGCTTCAGTATCAATCCTCACAGCCTTCTGAGAGGTCTTTGCGGGGCGGGGTGGGGGGGGTGGGGGGTGGGAACAAAATGATCCCAATTTTATAGATCGGGAGCTGCCAGATTAGAGAACAGCCCACACCTCTGAGCTCTTCTGTAACTTGGGTCAAATTTGGCTTTTTGTCTGGTTTGGAGTCACACTGGGTCCTGTGTGCTGCTGTGACTGGGTGGAGAAGTAGAAGAAGCTGCTGACCTGCTTCTCACCTGTAGAGGCACCTTCATGCTCAGGCCTCACAGCTCTGAGCCAGGGATGTAGGAGCTTTCCTTGGTTGACAGCCAATCAGGAATTGGTTCCACGTATAGGAAGTGAGCAGTAGCTTTTGTCCTCTGCTGCGGTCTTGGGGACCGGGGGAGGCTTAGTTTGGTGACGTTTCCCAGAACCTCAATTTGACCTTGAGTGAGTGTGTGCAAGCCCAGCCCAGAGCAGGTAGCAGGAACCCGAGGGGCAGCCCCTCCTCACAAGCCTCCCAGCCCTCAGCTCATACCTACCTGCAGAGTGTGCCGGAAGGTGGGCAGGAGATCCGTCAGAGTGGGCCTCATGGACCAGTCGGGGTGGCTGAAAGAGCAGTTTCTCAGACTGATGCTCCTGATGGGGATCTCCTGCAGGAGGATCCGGGCCAAGCACTCATACTCCATGACTTGCTCAAAGAAGAAGTTGACTCTCAGGTTGGTGGCGTACCTCGCCAGCTTGGCCCAGGACATGCCCCAGATGACCTGCTCGTGGGGGTCATGACTGTGGCACTTGATGTTCATGGTCCAGAGGGTGCCGGCATTGTTCTCACACAAGTTCTCCAGCAGCTCGTCGGAGATGCAGTTGTAGTTGAGGCTCAGGGACACCAGGCTGTGGAACGTGGCCATGGTCTTGTTGAACTGGGGGCTGCTGTAGACAGCGAGGTGGTGGCTGAAGAAGTCCTCGAGGTTGAGCTCTGACACCACACTCTCTTTCCTTGAGTAGCTCAGGGAGTTGAGGATGTGGCAGCCTTGCCCCACGGTGAGCCTAGCCCCTTTTAGGCTGAGATAATCCAGGTGTTTGCCCATTTTCTTCAAGAATGAGCTCAAGCTTTTCATGAGCAAGTTCCTGATGCTCTTCCTCCAGACCAGGCGGTCCAGTTCCAGGTGCTGGATAGACAGAGATTTCAGACGGTTGTTTCTCTTGCCCAGACACGAGAGAAGGCTTTGCATGGTGACCTGGAACTTCTTGGTCAGGACAGCGTTGTAAGGATACAGCAATTTGATCTCCAGGTGCTCCAGATAACCACCGAATTTCTTAACATACCAAAGAGCCGACACAAATTCGGACGCGTGTACCCTGGAAGGTCTCCCAGTAAACGTGATGGTCCTGTATCGCCAGAGGTCAGCCGAATACATCATCTGGTTCCACTTTCTGCAGACAAGGGCCGCTCTGGACCTGTCTTTGTCTCCCAGCCACCAGAAAATACGATGTAGGCACACATCGGGAAGGGTGGCCCAGCAGCTCTCGTCTTGAGGCTGGATCGGTTGGCCTTCTTCGTCCATCAAGGAACCGGGATGTCCACTGCAGCTGTGTGGTAGGCAGGGCTTCCAAAAATGAGGAAAGCAAAGCAATCACTTGTTTTCTGTGGGGAGTAAAGAGGAAGAACCATCACCTGCCAAACACATATTAAACCCAATGGAACAAACTTGCACTATGGCCCCATGTGTAGGTACTGGGCTGGTGCAGGGGGTGCAATGATAAATCCACCACACTGTGCACACCTGCAAGGAGTCACAGCCCATCAGGGGTCTATCAGGGACATAGACCGGGACTCAATGACAACACTGTGGGAGACATGAAAATCCTCAGGCATATTCATGGTGCAGGCTAGCACAAACGGGGGGATTAGTTCTGTCTGTGTGAGAAGTAGAGAGGGCTGCTCAGAGGAGGTGGCGTCTGAGCTGGGTTTTGCAGGGTGAGTAGGATTTGCAAGGCAGACAGGTTGGTGGTGGAGGAACTGGTATATTCCAGGCAGAGGGAACAAGATGGGCAAAGCCACAGAACTGTGAGTATACGTGATGTGTTCACATTCACGGAACTAAAAATTGCTCGGAGCTTAACTTGTGAGGGTCAGGGAGTGATGGAACTGGAGCTGGAGCAGTGGGAGGTGCTGGTTCAAGGGCATCAATCAAGACGCTCTGAATGATGGGATAAAGGCTGTGTCCTACAGCCAGGGATTTTCACTGTCCCCTCTTCCTAAGACTTTGGAATTCTGACATCTTCTCTGGATGAGAATCAGTGTCTGTGTTGAGCGACATTGCTGATGGCTGTGTTTATATTCAAAAGGTGCAGCAGCAGAACAAAGGTGGAGAACCTCAGCTGAGGTCAGGGCAGGTCGAAGGATCACACGCCCAGAAGTGACGTGGTCAGTCTTGAGGTAAAGAAAGAATACTCTGGGGGAGTGGAGGAAGGATGGTCCATAGTAGAGGCCAGGCTTGAAGCCTGCGACTAGGGTGGCATTATAGCGGGAATCGGGGTGGGCAGTGAGTTCTTTGGCAGACATGATTTGGTAACTGGTGAACACCTGTACTGGGAGGACTGAAAGTTCTCTGACTTGGCTGTTGGATTGCAGGTGGTATCCCCAGCCAGGCTAGGGAGTCCCAGGGAAGAACTGGGCTAAGGCCCCGCCAGATACACTGAGCCCTCGGTCAGACTTTTCATAGCCATCTGCTGTGAAAATCTTCATGGCTTTGCTTTCAATGTTTCCCCTGCCTGAGAACTACCCTCCTTTTCTTCACCTCTCCCAAACCCCCCATTTTTAAAGTTCAAGCCCTACCACTCCATAAAGCTTTTATTGGCTTCTTTACCAGGTAACCCAAGATCATTCATTGTGGTTCACAAAAACTCAGAGCTGGAAGAGATCTGAGAATTGAGTTGTTTTTTTTTTTTAACAGATGGAAACTAGGCACAGAGAGGTAAAGGGGCTTGCCTATGGTCACACAGCAAGTTAGTAACAGGACTCAGGCTAGACCTGGGCTTTCTTACTCTTTCTCTTATACTTTTTTCCTACCTCCACTTTTTAGGCCTCGGGTTCAGAGGGACAAGTTAATCATAATTTTCAGTTCGGGACAGACACTTGTCTGTGCAAGACCTCTCTTTTTTTTTTTTTTTTTTTTAATTATTTATTTATTTTTGGCTGTGTTGGGTCTTTGTTTCTGTGCGAGGGCTTTCTCTAGTTGTGGCAAGTGGGGGCCACTCTTCATCACGGTGCGCGGGCCTCTCACTGTCGTGGCCTCTCTTGTTGCGGAGCACAGGCTCCAGACGTGCAGGCTCAGTAATTGTGGCTCACGGGCCCAGTTGCCCCGCGGCATGTGGGATCTTCCCGGACCAGGGCTCGAACCCGTGTCCCCTGCATTGGCAGGCGGATTCTCAACCACTGCGCCACCAGGGAAGCCCCCAAGACCTCTCTTTGATTCTATTTATTCATTTATTCCCTTTTAATTCTATGTCCCACTCCATTGCTCCCCACCACAGGCAACTATTCCAGTGTGTTTGATGTGCTGCTTTTTGTTTGTGTGCGTGCTTGCCAAATGTGTGTTCAGTGTCTGTAAGCATCATTCATGTTGCCCTGCGTACGTCTCACACGGCATCTGTCATCCGAATAGACCCGGTGGTGGGTACCCCCTTCTTTCTCTTACCCACTCTCCCTGTGATGGACCCCCAGGCCTCTTCCAGCTCCCCCCAACAGCACAGTGGTGATGAGCATCCTCAAGCAAGCTCCTGTAGGGGACCTATTTTGGGGTCTTCCCCCGTGCCTTTGTCCTCCCTACCCCATGATCACCTACAGAACAGTTTGGCCCCTGCCTCCAGCCGGCCCTCCCATCTCCCACCCAGACAGACTTCCACACAGGAACTGGTAGCAGCCTGCCCCCACCCAGGACACAGGGCTCCAGTGGGGTCAGCCGGCTCCCCTTCTCTTTCCCCTCTCTCCCTGTGTCCATCCTTAGTATAATCTTAGTATAATCTAAGCCTTTCTCTCCCAGAAACCCACACACTCCTTGAGACTAGGGACAGCCTCATTCTTCTTTTGAGGAAGTACTTAAACATTTAACTAATGAAGAAATAAGGTTGTGTCTTCAATCACGTATAAACTGCCCGGGGCTAGGGGACTCCACGGCACTTAGTAAGGAGCAAGGGACCTAAGAGATGCTCAAGAAAAGCTAAACCAGGGAGTTCCCTCGTGGTCCAGTGGTTAGGACTCCTCACTTCCACTGCAGGGGGCACCAGTTAGATCCCTGTTCAGGGAACTAAGATCCCACAAGCCTCGCAGAGCGGCCAAGGGAAAAGAAAAGAAAAGAAAAGAAAAAAGCTAACCAGTTCGAAAGCTAATCGAAGCCCTTTGACCCAGCAAGGTCACAGGGTCTGAAGAATTATCAGACACTTTAAGCCATGGGGGGCGGGGGGGTTGGAAGAACATCTTTGGTGGGCTGGGAAAGGTGTTGCAAGTGGTCCAAAAGTCATGTTACCGCCTGGAACCTCCCCTCTTGTAGCTTAGTGGGTTGGATCCTGGTTCTGTCAACTGCGGTATGTGACCTTAGGCAAGTTAATTAATTTATTTATGCCTCAGTCTCCACATCTGTAAATATGGGTAATAAAAGCACCTTTCTCCTAGCGTTGGGGGAATTAAACGGGCTGATATACGGAAAGCACCAGAACAGTGCCTGGCACACAGTAAACGTTATACAAGTGTTTGCTGCCATCAGAAAGTGGGTGGCAAGGTGCTTCCAAAACATCCCTGTAGGGAAGGTATTTACAAATGGGAGGTTAGGAAAGTGTCCCGGTGAGATGGCCTGCTCGGTGGGGAGCGGGATTCCAACCCAGCCTAAGGACGCTGGAACCTAGGCTGGGTTTACCACGTCCGTCACACAGCTGCCAAGCCTGGGAGGAAACCTGGGTGTCCGATCACCCGGGGAGGGGAGGTGGCCCAGGAGCCTCGCGGGGGCGGCAGGTGAGGAGGGCAGCCCCGCACCCCCGCGCTGGCCTCGGGGGGCGTCCCCGGCCTGCGCCCGCTCGCGCCGCCTTACCCGCTGCTCGCCACGACCCGCCGCTCTCTGCTCGGGCTGCTGGGACCGCGAGCGCCGGCCTGCTGCGCCCGCGCCGCCTCGGCTCCGACGCCACCGGCGGCACCGCCGGCTCCGCGCCAGGCCCCGCAGAGGCTAGAGGCCGAGCGCCCGGCCGCCTTTGTGACGCGCCGCCACTTGCGGGGCTCTGCTCATAACCGCGGCCGCGGGGCCCAAACCTGGGGTTGCCAGCTCAACCGATCGTGCGCGTGCGGGGCAAGACGGGTCCCCGCGCAGATGGCCCGGGAAGGCGCCCTGGCCGGGGGGCCAGAGGCGGGAGGCTGGGCCCCGCGCCCCCTACCCGTCCCTCCTCATGCGAGGAAGAGGTTCTGCCCCAGGACTTGGGGCGCAGGCCCGCGCAGTCGCCACCTTTCCTGTCCTGACCCATCCCGGGGGTCCTGTCCAGTCCCGGGGACTCAGCGTGCGGGGCCTCTCTTTGGGAAACCACTGGCGCTGCCGACCCAAGGAAAGTCTTAAGCAAACCTGACTTCGCCAACTTGACAAAGCTTGAGAAATGCCCCACTTTTCCAGTTTCGGGAGGGTGGGGTGTCCTGGGCCCTTCCTTCCCTGGTGGGGTCTGGGGTCTCCCCACGGGCCAGGCAGAAAGGTAGGGTGTGCTGTTTGCTGGGAGGTGGGCTGCATCTCTAGGTGTCTCCCAGCTGGTCTCCCTGCCAACAGCCCTCACTAGCACCTCTTTGTGCTTTACCTGGCTCTCCCCTGACACCCAGCCTCATTTTTCTCCTCCTTTCTCCATTTCTTCTTTGCTGCCACTCCCCTTTCCTTGCCGTGCTAGCCGCTGCCATCCGTGGCCCTGGAAAACCAGTGAAAAATCTACAGAAAGGTGGAGGACAAGTTTTCAGGGAGGGCTTTTTTATTCTTCGGGGACAAAGCTGGGTTCCCTAAGGTGTCCAGGCTGTGTGGAGCCTAGATGCTTGATCAGAATTCTCAGGCAGAAGAGACAGAGCCCTTTTTTCTTCTGGTTTATCTGCAGCTCTTGGGGAAACCAACATCTCGGCTCAAAAGGAGGAAAACAGAATCCAAACCTTTTCTTCTACAAGAAAGAAACCCAGTGAATAAAACCCATCTCTTTTCACAAGTGAAGACTAGCACAGAAAGCAAGCAGAAAAACCAGTGTAAAAACAAAATCTTCTAAATCCGTTGTACCTTTTCTTTTCCAAAGCTAGCTGGAACTTCTCACTTGTTTTCCTTTCGATGAAGCTAACCACCAGCATTTCTCCTAAAGAAATGGATATTAAAAAAGTTCAATGTGTTTAAAGTGGGGAGTGTTAGTTCCTAGGATATCTCTGGGTTATCCTATCCCCAGTTCCCGGAGCAGGAACCCTGAGCTACAGATGCCATAGAAAATGTATGGAGCCCAGTGAGCCATGAGGGGTCTATGGGAGGCTTGGGACAATGTTTAATAGAGGCCTATCATCATGAGGGGGGTGGACGAACACATTAGAGGATACCCACACCATGGACTCTTATGCCATTAAAAAAGGGGGGGGGGGACAACATCATTTGACTTGGAGGGATGTCCTTGGGTATTGATGAATCATAACATTAAGATGCAAAGAAATGTGTATAATTGGACTCCAAATGTGTATGTGTGTGTGTGGTTATATAACAGAGTTGCCAGATAAAATACAAGATGTCCAGTTAAATTGTAATTTCAGAGAAACAAAGAATTTTTTTTGTATAAGTATGTCTCATGCAATTATTTTGTAGTTACTTTTGTCCCGAGTAATGAATTTTTATTTGCTAAATTCGGCAACCCTATTATGTAAGGATGGAGGGAAGTATGGAAGGAAATCTCAAATTGTGGGAGGCAAGGAAATATGGCAATAATAACACCCCCAGCAAGTATGAAATTCACTCAGCTTTGTAAAATTATGCGCTGTGTGCATATAGAGAAGTTAGAAAAAACAAGATCTAGGTCTACTTTTTTGTAAGGAGTGTGCATCATATATTCAGTGAAAAAGGCAAATGGCAGAGTAATGAATATAGGAAGATGATATATAGGGGAAAAGAAAAAACAATTCAAACCCCATAGAGGCTTGTTCATGTTTGTGTGAACAGAGGTAAAGCTTTGGAAGGATACCCACCAGGATACTGAAACTAGTATCTCAGGGCGTGGGACTGGGGAAGTGGGGTGGGTGTCGGGGAGGATGAGCTTTATCTTTATATTTGTTTGTATGGTATCATGTCAACTGGTTACAACAAAACCTAGTATTTAGTAGTATCTAGTACTTTTGTATTTTGAAAAACATCAAATAATGAAAGCTTTTTTTTTTTTTTTTTTTGAGTGAGGCATCCTGTTTGGGGCTTAAAAGCACAAGCTTTGGAACTATATATACACATGTATTTTAGGCTGGATTCTGCCACTCTCTAGTTGTATAATCCTGGGGAAGCTACTCACCTTTCTGTCTAGTTTCCTTATCTGTAAGATAGGGCTAAAATACCTGCATGTCTTTTATAATGATTAACCATTTGTAAAGAGCTTTGCATTGTAACTGGTGCATAATGGTTAACTGCCTCTAATACTAATTCTTATTATTATTGGAAAATAATCTAGGATGTAAAAAAATCAGGCTATTGAGGCTGCAAATCCTGATCTGCTGGAGGCAAGATACCAACTGACTTAGTATCTTGACCAAGGCTCTGATCTCTGGGCCTGGATTGCCTTATCTACACCATGAGCTAGAGAGCTAGATTGGGTGTGCTCTGTTCATTTGTTTGCTCCACAGCTTTGGGGCATTTGCTGTGGTCATTCCCTGGGCTGGGAACTGGAGATACAGAGATGAAAGATCTGGCTCTGCCTTCAGAGGTGGGAGAAGATGCACATATATAACCAGGTGATAGGTGCTATGAGAATGGATTCGGACACACAGAGAAAGGGGAGATAAAGATGTCTGAGAATATCCTGCAGGTCTTGGGTCTCTCTAAACACTGTCCAGATGGCCCCCAGCCAGATAAGGAGAGAATGGAGGCTGGGTACCTGATGTTGGGTTAGGGTTGGCAGGGGAAGTAGGATGCCACACTGAGAACACCTCCTCAGAATGTCATAGGCTGTCTCGTCTTCTACAGGAGAGGAGGCCCTGAGCTTGCCATCAGACTTCAAAGGCAGATCCGTGGTTTTGTTTGTGCCTCTTGGTGTTTGCCGTGTTGACTTTTCAGAAAGAAGGGGAAATCTGCTTGTATTTTTCGTCTTTGGACGGACGTCTTTCTCTGCTGTGGAAGTCTGATCTTCAGCAGCCTGACTTGAAGGGGATGAAGGAGGAATATCTGGTTTCCCAACTGGAGAATATGTCACAGAATCTGAGATTGGACGGCATCTGTCCTGCAATTATGAGTCATACTTCAAATTTTGAAACGACCTCAGCTTTAACGGTAGACAATACAATAGGCAAGATAACCTGAAATTTTCCCACTCTGAAATGCTGGATAAAATGCGACAAACATTCACTGAGCTGACTTTGCAAGAAAGCAAGCAAGCTCCATGTTCCAGGAATGAAGACCTGACCTGTTAAGCACATGAGCTGACACTTTAGGAGGAGACGTGGGGTCAATCTCGTATCTAAGAGCTTGGATAAGAGAAGAGTCCCATCCACACAAGAAGTGAAATTGGCAGTTAAGATTCCCCTTTCCCTGAGTAAAGCTGGGAACCTTGAAGGCTAACCTGTGGTGGCTAAGAGAAAAGAATCGGCTAATTGGAAAAGGAAAGTGGCAAGAAAGCTTGTCTACCTTGGACTAGAAATTGAGGGTGGGGAAGCAAAACCGACACTCCTGAAAACTCAAAATCCGAGGCTCATGCCATCCTTGTATTTGGGGTTCAGATTTACAAAATCCTCACGCTCTGGGAATACCCAAGCAGAAGAATTAATGTAAAATTTGGGACGTAGGGCAGAAGCCATCACAAAATCCCTCTGGAGGTTACATAATCCCAAACTAGGTCATACAGGATTCTCACAGATAGAGTCTCACCAAATAGAAACTCACGATTCAAATTTACACACAAGGAAACACTCTACCTTGGCTAAGAGTCATAGACACAACCATTAGCAGGATTAGTCTCCAAGGAGTTCAGATAACAGAACTATAGGAGAGAGACTGTAAAATAAATTAATCAAAAATGATTCAAACAAGAGAAAAGAATACGACCCTATGAAAAAAGGAGTAGGTGAATCTGAAAGAGAGATAAACAGAACTTCTTAAAATGAAAAATACAGACACTGAACCTCAATGGATAGGCTTAAAAATAGCAGGTTAGATTTGGCCAAGAAAGAATGAACTTGAAAATAGATGTGAGGAAATTATTCAGAATATAGGAGAGAGAAATAGAAAATGTGAAAGGTTAAGGGACATGAGGATAGAACGAGAAGGCCTGATGTACATCCAATATGTTCCACAGAAAGAGCTGGGAGAACATGGAGGGGTTAGGGAATATTGGGGATTCCAAGATTCTCAGATTGTAGCTGAGACTTCTCAGAACTGATTAAGGCAGAACTAAATCTTTAGATTTGGGCAGGAGAAATTCTGAAGAAGAGAGGAAAAAAATAAACACACTTGAGCATATTGTTTTAAGCAGGATGAATAAAAATAAATCTTCTCTTGGATGCATTGCAGTGAAACCAGGAAGATCAGAGGCAAAGAGGATCTTGGAATCAACCAAAGAAAAAGGGTTATCCACAAAGGAATGGCAGTTACACTGAGAGCAGACTTATCAACAGCAATCATAGAGGGGGGAAGACGGTGGACTAAATTTCAAAATGCTAAGAGAAAATAACGGTTAACGTAGAATTGGATGCACAGTTAAACTACCATTCAATAATGCAGGAAGAAAGTACCTGTGCAGGCAACTAAAAATTTACTCCTCACAGCTTCTTGCTGAGGGAACTACCTAGACGTGTATTTCCGGAAGAGAGAAATCCTACCCAGACGGAAAGCTTGGGATTTAAGAAAGAACGTGAGCAAAGAGAAAGGTAAATGTGTGAGTATATTCAAGCAGGCGTGAATTGCACAAAATGACAGCAATAATAATGACTAAAGAGGGATAGTGTGAAAACAAGGTGAAACTAAATTCCATAGCATTTACATATACGGTGGGAATAGAGAATCGGAGTCAACATGTTCTCAAATCCATACATTGTTTGTAAGGAGGGTAGGGAATATGATTAATTTAGACTTCATTAAGTCAAGTGTTCCTATTAAAATGCACTAAATGCCACTAATGGTAAATTTTACATGTATCGTCCCACAATAAACAAAAAGGTCTAGATCACCCCTAGGGTCTCTTTGGTTCTGATATTCATATTTCTCTGAATTGAAGGGTAAAGAAAGGACAAACAGCGCTCCATCCAAGCAGAAGGAAATGAGTTCTTTGGAGAGAAGCCTTAGGAAGTTTCCCCAGAGAGAAAATGCTCCATCCTGCAGAAGAAGCGAGCAGCCTGGCACGGGCTAATGCACTAGAACGTGCTCAGAGTGATGGAGGGAGGAGTTTGTGAATGTTCCCAGGCAAAAGCAATCAATCAATCAATCACATCGTGACATCTTTACAGAGTCCCCCTTTTGGTACCTAGCCCTGATATCAGTTTCACCGTGGGAAGACGGAGAAAGTTGTTAACTTTTTCGAGGGAGCTCACAGTCTAATTGAGAAGACTCCCGCATGGGACAGAAAATAAAAAGGCAGGTCCTTTTAAGGACCAAATTACCATGTCCAGGCCCTGAAGGCTGAAGATGTTTGGAGGTGATCAGTGATAGCTGGACTGGTCAGGGAGGCTCCTTGAAGGGCTGGCACGACTGGAGACCAACTATGTGTGCTGAATTAGCCTAAACCAATTCACAACATCCCTTTTTGAACAAAGCAAAACTAAAAATATGGGAACCTCTGTTATCCATGCTGTGTAAAAGTGGACCCAGAATCCACCTTTCACATCACACTTTGTGGAATATGGACTAGCTATTGGCACCATTAGAAAATAACTAATTTCTACTCACCATATGGTGGAAATACTTATTTCCTGGGATCATTTGGTTGCAATAGTGACAGCAGATGTTGCTGTCAGGAGCTGGAATTCTCTTCCCTGAAAAAGCATGGAAACAACAGCACAAACGATTGCCCTTGAAAATGGCTAGCCCGACTGCCCCACAACTGTGTACGTGGCCTGCAGGCCTGATGATGAACTGTCCCCGGCCTGCCGTGAGTGTCCTGCACTGCCAGGGTCCTTGGCCACACAGGCCACCCACAGCAGGAATCACCCACATCATTTCCTTTAAGCTGCAAAAGTGCACTCGGGGCAGCACACAGCCCGGATGAAGAGACATTTTCCTGGAGCAGGACTGGTTTCTAAGGAGACGGAGAGAGCCGTTACCACAGATGCCAGCCCCGTCCAGTCTGACTGCTCTTTCATTTCACCAGTTTCTGAGCTCTGTGATCAAATGAGGAGTTATTGCACACATCTTTGTTGACTGTGTTGAAGCTGTGTTGTGTTGTGTTGTGTTGTGTTGATGAAGTTGCGCTGGAGAGTTGTTTGTTGGCTGTGTTGAAGCCCAGCCATGCTGGAAACGTACACGAGTCTCAAGCACTCCAGTTTTTCATTTGCCGATTTTAATAAAATTGTTTACCAGGAGAGACTTACCATCCAAAGGATTTTAGGCTCTCTCCACGTGTTACTGTGTTACTACAACAACCAGTGAACACAAGATCTGTCACATTGCTGTCCTCCGTAAACACACCTCATGAAGAGGTAACCAGGTCAAGAGAACACACAGTGGTACCAGGCGGCCAACACATAGGCCCCAAGGTCAGGAGTTACAACTAGATCCCTTCTGTCCGCTGCTGATGGTGGAAAAAGCTCCTGATTTGGTGTCAGGGAACTTGGGTGTCCTGTCTGGTTTCTGCCTCTCGCAAGCCCCTGTTTCATTCTATGCATAGGTTTCTCATCTGTAAAAGGATGCAGGTGGGTCTCTGCTAGGCTGGAATCGTGCTTGAGGGGTTCCAAGGAAGCCTCCCATCTTGTCGGGCCCCCATTGCCTCTGCACTCATCTGTGTAGCTCCCAGGCCCGCAGCTCCTGGCGTCTTGGTCTCCCTGGACCAGTCATTTAGAGATCACAGCAGACACACGAGAAGGCCACCCTAGTACGTGGTCCAGAACAGCCAGATGAATTTGAGACATGTGTATCTGTCATCACACATGTCACCTGTCCTGCTGAGAGCTTACATTCCTTGCCATCCCTGCTCACCTTTCTGGCGCCGGGTCTGCTCGCCCCGGCACTCATCTCTGTGCCGGGCCAGCGTGTGGAGCGCGATCTGCTGGCCGCAGCCCGGGCAGACCTCCGTCCGCCTGCCGCAGTGGCGCTCGTGGATGTCCACCTTGTTGAGGCGCACGGCCAGCTCACAGAACTGGCACTCGACGGGGCGCTCCTGGCATTCCCTGGCCTGTGGGGAGGCAGGCGGGACGGGCACGGTCACTGGCCTGCAGTGACTGCCGTTGCGCTGGGGATATGAGCTTATTTCCCTGGGGGATTGAAGCCAGTAAGAGAAAGCAGGTGGGAAAGGCCAGGGGGTGGGGGGACGCTCCTTGGCAAACACGAGCTCTCTTGGGCTTGTGGACCGTGGCAGGCCCTTCTGACGGGCATCCGGGGGCAGGAGGCCCTGTGGTGAGCTAGCTGCAGGCCCCAGGCCTCCCTGGGCGAGAAGAGAGAGCTGGAGGCAGGGGGTGGGGGGAAGTCTTTATTATTGGCCCCCTCCCCTCCTCCTGGGCTTGGGAGAAGAAATCACAGCTGACTCTCACCTCGTGAATCTCCAGCAAGTGCTTCGGCAGGCTCTGCTGACACATGGCGCACCCCACCTAAACACGGAGGGAGACGCTGGAGTCCCACCCAGCTCAGCGGCCCTGGCTCTGTGTGTCAGGTGTGGGTCTGTGAGCGCCTGGGGGCAGGAGTCAGGTTCCCTCGTCTCCCTGCAGCACCAGCCCTGTGCTCAAGGAGCATCTGTGGGACCCGCTGAGTTGAAATGGATACCTGAGCTTGACCATCTCCAGAAACAGCAGGAGAGAAAGGTTAACCTTTGACCAGCCTTGGCCATGAGTGCCTTCTAGAGCTCTCCTTTCCTGTCTCTCCTCTTGACACATCTCGAAAGAACATTTTACCTTTCCTGAAACAGGGACCCCCTTGCCTTGGCCGAACCCATCGCCTGTAGGGAAAGGATAGGGGATGGGAAAACCAGGGTTGACTCAGAGCAGTACAAGAAAGGCAGATATAACTACCCTTTCCACTTCACAGGGGGAGCTGGGCGCGGGGCGCCCACTTGAGACGGGCTGCAGCGAGGACCGGGCTCCGGCTCGCCGCCTGGTGCCCCCACCTCCATCCCTGCTTCCGCCTCCCCACCTGCTGGTGCCCGCCCCGGCGGTGCTCTTCCATCTTATCCTGCAGGACGGGTTCCTTGCACTCTGGACAGAGGACCAGGAACAGCAGACAGTGGGCCTCATGGAGGGCCAAGTGGCCAGGGGCCACGCTTCTTTTGCTGCAGGATCAAGAGGGAGGAAAAACAGGCTTATTTCATGGTATAAAGCAGGGAGCCGTATTTCATATCCAGGGCTGCTGGATTAAGATCTTTCAAGGACTCAAGCACTGAAAATATGATGACGATACCACCTGCCCCCCTTCCCCGTGTTGTTCCTAAATCAGAACAATGCAAAATCATAAAATAAGTGTAAGGATACTCTGTAAACTCTTCTGTTGCCTGGGGTGAGAGGGAGTGGCCGAGGAGGGGCAGGAGGCAGAGGTTACAAAGGGGCCGGAGGAAACTTTTGGGGGTAATGGAGAGGTTCATTATCTTGACTGTGATTGATGAAATATAATTTATATTTTAAGGCAGGACAAGAAAAAATTAAACATAAAATTCTCCCTGTGTTTGTTTGGGCCTCCTCCCTTCCTAATGTACGGTGTGCATCTGTATTACACATTAACCAGAGCTCCTCAAAGATGGGAGTGCCTGCTCGATTGTAAAGATCAATTTTTTCTTTCGTTCTTCTGAAGCTAGCAATGTAGCTTCATAAAAGAATAGGGTTCTTTCCCAGCTCTGTAGGGGGTCCTAGTGACAGTGACTCGCTGTTTGCTTGGTACACTTTGTACGTGCTTACTTAGACTATGTATCCTTGGTGAACTTTTTGTGAAATATCAGTATGTCATTTTGATGTATGATCCTTCGTCTCAAAAATGTATATGACTGTGCCTGCGACTTCTAACTGGTGGGACAGTTCTCAGAGCTTTCTGAGAATCTGCTTCCTGGGTTATCCTTCTCAGTGTGGCTTGAATAAAATTCCCTTTTGTTCTTCCTAACTTGATAGTTTATTGAATTTTAGTAGACGTGGTGATGGTTTCATGGGTATATATCTATGACAAACATGTCAAATGGCACACTTTAAAAATGTACCACAGGGAGTTCCTTGGTGGTGCAGTGGTTAAGACTCCGCACTCTCAATGCAGAAGGCCCTGGTTCAACCCCTGGTCAGGGAACTAGATCCCACATGCATGCCACAACTAAGAGTTCACATGCCACAACTAAGGAGCCGGTGAGCCGCAACTAAGGAGGCCACCTGCCTCAACTAAGACCCGGTGCAACCAAATAAATAAATAAAATAAATATTTTAAAAAATGTACCATAAATGCAGTTTATGTCAATTATACCTTGGTAAAGCTGTTTTTAAAATGAAATAACAAATATCAAATTCTTTCAAATATTTTGTCTATTTTCAAGCGCTCCCCTGCTTGGCCCACAGCCAGTTGGAAATCCAGCCCTGCATGCCCACTCTCCTTGCAAGGGCAATGCCAACTTTCAGAATCCCCATAGGGAGAGCTTCCCAGGTCTCCCAGAGCGAGAAGCCATCTACCTTTCCCTGCCTTAAGGCTCACCTGTGCAACCCACAGAGAGGTTGAGACCCTTCTCGGAGACCCCAAAAAACACAAGCTTCTGACCCTCCCAGGTCCCAGGCAGGGTGTTTCTTAATACTCCTCCTTTCATTTCAACCAGCTCTTGCTCGTGGCAGCTTGGGAGAGAGGACACGTAGTGGCCATAGCTCTAAAGGCCTAAAGGATGATGAGAGTTGCCCGCCCATGTCCTGGGCACATGGGATGTGGCCAGAGGGGAGTAGCCAGAGCCTCACTCTGCTTGGTCTGAACAAGGTCTTGGCTCCTGCACAGCCCAAGCAGGTGGCACAAAGGCTGCTTCCCACTCCCTTCCTCTATTCTTGCCCCTCTGCCCGGCCTGGCCCCTTTCTCCTTCTGCCCGGCCTGGCCCTTCAGCTCTTCCTGAGCTGGTTCAGCCAGGAGGGTCTGCCTGGAGAAAGCTCTCTGGGAGGGATCCCCCTGGTTCCCACCACAGGTAGGGAGCTTCGAGAGTGAGGTACTTCAAGGGACCGGGTCTCCCTGAGTTAGAGGTGTGGTCTGGACCCCTGCTCTATCCCCCCACCCCGCTCCACAGCGCCCTCTCAATGTGAGGGCGGGTGTGGTCCCGGACAATCTCCGTGGGCCCCTTTCTGTCTAAGACTGGTGTGCGGAGCATATGATCCGAACTCCAAGTTAGGACCCAAGTTCTGAAAAGTATGAGTAGCCCAGCAGGGACAGCTAGCCTGGCTGTCTGGCTTTAGAACTGTCCCAGAAAGTCTGAAATATCTGGGGTGGGGGTGGGATGGCATTCAGGGATGTTCGCCAACCCTGACCGTCTCTCATCATCTTCCTACATCTCCTGAGTTTAAATCTTCCACCCTGGCCCTCCTGGGTACAAGGACCCTTTTCTCTTAACTTCAGAAACAGCCTTATCCTGTCTGCCCCTCTCACTAGCCAGCCTCAGGTCGGCCGCCGGGAAAGCAACTTCTTACCAGTTCCTGCACACCTGGAAGTTTCCCTCCATGTTCTGCTCTGCGGAGTCCTTCTGTTTCGAGGAGTTTCGGTTCTCGCAGGCAGAGAAACAAAACTGAAAGTGTTCCAAGCACCCCGCCCACAGCCCAGGAAGGGAGGGGTTTTCAGATTTCTCAGCCCAGGGCTGCTCCAAGGTACCTGTGGCTGGACACTGCAGGAAGCCCCTCTGTAGCTCGGCCAGCCCAGCCGGCCCCTGCCGCCTCCCTCGGCCTGTGCTGCTGCCACCAGCTGTTTCTACGACCCCCTGGGTGGGAGCCAGAGGCCAGGCCTCCCCCTGGGCAGCAGCCCCTCCCCTCACCCAGGCTGGCCTCACTGCATCCATGTCTCTCCATCCCCTTCCATAAAACACTGACCTCCCTCTCCCTCCTGGTCCTTTTGCTGGTCCTTCCTCTGCCGGGGAGAGAGCCGGTGTGCCGTGTTGAACTTGAAGGTTGCTCCCTGAGAGTGGCTCCTGGACTTCCTGCATCCTCCTCCGGTCCTGGTCAGGGCGGGAGAAACTGGGGATGCAGCGTGGTGGGTGCCAAGGCTGCAGGCTTTGGAGCCACATCGCTTAGCAGCTTGGTGACCTGGGGCAACTGCCTATCCCCCGAGCGCCTCTTTCCTCGCTTGTAAATCATTACAGCAAGCACAACTGTAATGCTAACAAGCGGGCAGGCAGATGAGGAAGTCTTCAGACACAGAAACCACTGCACTGAGGGGTGATGTAACTTGCATGAGCTTCACTCAAGATTCCAGAAGTGTGGGACCCACCTTTGGTGCTCATGGAAGAAAGACGGGGCTGGGTTTCTGCAGGAGGAGAGCTGGGATCTGTGGGTGGAAGTCCCAGGAGGCCCCGAACTTCCTCCTGGTTACGACCCAGTCCCTGGATGAACCTGTCAGGGATGGAGGGGACCTGGCCCCAGGAGTGACCCAGTCCCTGGATGAACCTGTCAGGGATGGAGGGGACCTGGCCCCAGGAGTGAGGCCGGGAGGGTCTAGGATTCAGTGAGCATGCAGCTCTCATGTTCCCCTGTGGGTGAGCTTGCAAGAAAGCCCATCTAAGCCAAGGTGCAGACAAGCTCTTCGTCTGGGCCAGCCCAGGGTAGCACACAGGAAGAGAAGGGGTGCCGGCCTGCCAGACGGGGTGCTCCTCTGGGATGCGTGAACAGGATGGGAGGCTGCTTACATACCCCCCACCTCCACTTGCTCGATAGACCCTCTCTCATGTGCATCTCTCACCCCCGGGGTCCTCAGAGCTTTCCCAGACCCCCAGACACAGCTGTGCTAACAGAAGGATTCCAAAGCACCATATTGAGTGATGGCACAACCAGGCTGAGAGAATTCTTGTGAAGTCTGCAAATGGAGTGAGAGCAGCTTTTCTGAGGAGGATCGTGGGATTAAGGAAAAGGTTCAGACGTGGTCTCCAGCCAACTACCAGACTCTAAAATTCAGGTTCTGAATGAGAGACAGTGGGTGCGAACAATAAATATCAGTGATAGGAGATAACAGCGGCGAATGAATGCCTAAACATTTCCTGTGTTCCAGGCGTTATACTAAGCATTTTACAGGCAGGATCCTTTTTAATCTGCCCGATGGCTCTGGTGTAAGGATTATTACCCCGTTTTGTACCTATGGAAATGGAGGCACAGAGAGGTTAAGTACTTTACTCAAGGTCACACAGTGATGTCAGAACTGGGATTGAAAGCAGGGTGATCTCACTTAGGGGGTCTATAAACCCAAGCCAGACACCATCTACCTTATTTGACAGCTGGTGGGGATGGGGGTGGGCCGGGTTAGCTTCCTGATTCCCTTCCTCATCAGCTGGGCAAATTCTTTAATCCCTCTGACCTTTGCTTCCCACTCCTGTCTATCTCCAGGCAGTTTTATGAATAGCAACAATAGTGAAAAAAACTGAGCTTTCACACACACTGTCTCCTGCTGAGATCCCCCAGAATGGAGGGGGTGGTAGAGATGTCAAAGAGGGCTGCACAGGTGAGATGTTCCAGGGGACCAGGACCAGTGATGGGGGCTATGGCGGTGGAATTGGAAATGACCGTGAGTTTTCTCATCTACATCCTAATTGTCTTCCAAGATGTTTCCTCTTCCCGGGCTGGCCCACCCCTGCACCATCCCTTCCTTACATCTCAAAATTCCACAAGTTCTTCAAGGCCAACTCTGACATCATCACTGATACAGGACCTACCTCCTCTGTCTCTGGTTATGGTTGGCTGCTTGTCTGTCCGTTGCCCCAACTTGCCCTCGGCCAACCACGGGTGTAGGTGATTTGAGATTCATCACCTCTTTCATCAGGCTCTTAATGATTCAGCACCTTCCTCCAGAGGGTCCCATGTGCATGTGCCCGGTAGGCTGTGAAGCCCTGGGCTGTGCAGTAGTGGGCAGGTAAACACTGGCTGAGCTGAACGGGTGTGAACGATGCGGGTCTGAGATAATCAGAGCAGAAGTCAGAAATCTCCCTGCACCCTCATCTCCACCCCACCCCACCCCAGAACCCGAGGGCTCTCCAAACAGCAGCGGAGGCCATTTCCTTCTGAATTTTAAAGATAACTTATATTCTATAACTAATGCAGAAATATGTTTGCTTTCAAAGCAATTAGAATATTACAGACGAAGGAAAATTTCTTTTGGACCACCATGGCCGATCCTGAGCCATCACTATTTTTAACTGGAGTGTGTAACCAAGGCACATTCTGGTTGGCACAAAAGCCTGTCCCCATTCCCACCGTGACATGAATCAGTGCTGCGGGCTTGCCTGATTTCATCATTCTGCCACCCGTCTTTGGCTGGTCACCAACCCCTCCCCAACCCCAAACCCATAAAAAAACTAGATGAGAAATGCTCTGTTGTGAGCTGAGAATTCCTCTCCAGGGCACTGCAGCTACCGGCTTGGCAGTGGTCAGGAGTTTCCGGCAGCCTCTTTTGTGTCCGGCCTGTGGGTCAGGGGAGTGGGGGAAGGGGTGTCACAGGGAACTAATCCCTCCGACGTGACTTGGCTGGGCTGCCCAGCGTGACCTTTCAACGGGAGGACGGAAAGGGGGAAGCAGAAATTCTAGGCTGGCCCAGGAAGCAGGAATAATAGTACATACCTCGATGCGTTGTTTTGAGGATAAAATGAGAAATTGTGTGTGAAAGCTGTACAAGGTCACGGAAGACAGGAGAGAATATTAAAAGGTTATTTCCATGGTTGACTTTGAGAAGGGATCTTGGTCAGGCTTTCTTCTCTTAAGGGATCGCTACGCTAAGGAAAATGATATAACGACAAGAGGTATTTTACCTCCCAGACAAAAATTACATGGTGGAATTGTGCACACGTCTGTTGGTCACGCCTTTAGAAAGATCCTGTGGTCAGAGTGGGCCTGAGTCCTGGGAGACATGATCATTGAGATTGCAGTCTCCCCAGGTACAATATGTTTGGGTGGGAGTTTGTTTTTCAGACCACAGGCAATTGCATCAAGTGACTTAGTCTCTGGATGGACTTCAAGCCTTGGGAATATCTGTGATTGTGTTTGGGGCAGATTCCAGGCCTGGCTGGGCTGCAAAGTCAGGGGATGCCCTGCCGGCTCCTGCTTAGTTGGCATCCAAAGGGAAGGAAACTTGTCATTAAACTCACAGGCAAGAAACAGCAACTCCATCGCATTCTGTCTGCAATTGTGGTCCCAAGAATTTTTCCCTTCCATTCCTTCGGAGGTCTGTTTCCACACATTCTCAGCTCTTTTCCTGGTCAAAGCACCTCCTCACCTTCTCCCCCGACCCATCCCCATCCAATCGGCAATCCCAGCTCTCCTCTTTGTCTCCAGATGGTCATTGCTTCAGTGCCCCAAAGGCACATCTCAGGGTCAGTGTTCTGGGCCTTTCTCCCTCTTGCTGGTGATTTTCTAAATCTCAATCATGGAATGGCCACCTTAGTTGCTGTCAAATCTCATGTGACCTAGGACAAATGACCATGTACATTAAATCTTTTATTGTCACTTTTGCGGGGGGGGGGTGCGGGCGGGGAAATGAAAGAGAAAAAACTTAGACCCTGAGCATCTTTCTGCTATCAGAAAAGCTTACTTTGTGTAAGTCATGCTGATGAACAGCCACTCGTTTTAGAGAATAATTAGTGTCTTTTAGTTTTTAAAAATGGACCCCACCCTTACGACCTCATTTAACATTAATTATCTCCTAAGAATCTTATCTCCAAATACGACACTTTGGGGGTTAGAGCTTCAAAATATGAATTTGAGAGGATACAATTCAGTCCTGACACCATCTGGCAATGTTGTAAATTGTGCATTAAAAAGCCATAGGAATTCTAAAGAAGTCAAGAGGGAAAAGAATGGTCTTTTGTATTTATCCACGCACAATACAATTCTAAGCCTAACTACCAGAGTTAGATCAAATTTCACCGGATAAAGGCACATTCCCCTTGAGCCCGACCTCACTTCAGTCACTAGTTGCAAGTTCAGGGACGCCAAACCCTCCCACACTCCTGACTGGCTACAAATCCTGGGGTTCCCACTAGCTACTAAGGACACCAGCCACAAGCTTGGGGGTCCCCACGTTACCCTCACTTCTGATCAGTCTGGGAGTTCCCACGACTCCTTGAGGTACGAGAATCCACTAGAATGACTCATGGAACTCAGGAAAGTGCTATACTTATGATTACAGTGTATCATAAAGGATACAAACCAGGCCCAGCCAAATGAAGAGACGCACAGGATGAGGTCTGGAGGCTCCCAGACGAACAGCTTTCATGTACTCAGAGATGAGCCACCCTCCCAGCAGGTCGATGTATGATCACCAGTTAGAATGTTGACATACAAAATGTTGAGAAGACATGGGGAGGGAAAGGAGAAATGGCTGGCAGTGATGTGGTAGGATTTGTGTAAGAGGGCTGCATGCTCATCTTTTATGATAGGAAGTCAAGAAATATTTTATAAACTTGGGAAGTCGCAAAATCGTAGTTTATTTTACTTAGAAATATGGGGAATTCCCTGGTGGTTCAGTGTTTAGGACTCCACGCTTCCACTGCAGGGGGCACGGGTTCCACCCCTGGTCGGGGAACTAAGATCCCGTGTGCTGCATGGCGCAGGCCAAAGAAAAGAAAAGAAAAGAAAAGAAAAGAAAAGAAAAGAAAAGAAATACAGAGGTAAATACTGGAAGAAAGTGCTAGAAGTACTGTTGCAAGTGTGTACCTCTGGGGGATGGGAAGAGGTGCGGTAGGTAGGGTGATTAATTGGTTGTTGTTGAAATAATCTGTTTAGTGCTGTCAAACATCTTGCTTTAGTTCCTTCTTTTTATTTTATTTTATTTATTTTTGGTTGTGTTGGGTCTTTGTCGCTGCGCGCGAGCTTTCTCTAGTTGCTGCGAGAGGGGGCTACTCTTTGTTGCGGTGTGCGGGCTTCTCATTGCAGTGGCTTCCCTTGTTGCAGAGCACGGGCTCTAGGCACGCAGGCTTCAGTAGTTGTGGCACGTGGGCTCAGTAGTTGTGGCTCACAGGCTCTAGAGACCAGGCGTAGTAGTTGTGGCGCACGGGCCTAGCTGCTCCGCATCATGTGGGATCTTCCCGGGCCAGGGAACGAACCCGCGTCCCCTGCATTGGCAGGCGGATTCCCAACCACTGCGCCACCAGGGAAGTCCCTTTAGTTCCTTCTTGTCGCCATCTCGGCCCTTTCTAGTGGTACAAGGGCGCTGGGAGAGCCAAAGAGATAACAGGTTGCCGCAATGATGACCATCAACAGCCAGACTGGAAATGTCATTAGGAGAATGAACTCTGTTATCTTTCATTCCAGGGCCACTTCCATGTGTGGCCGCTGATGGGAAGAGCAAGTAAGGTAATGCAGATCAGACCACACTGGCTTATTTTACCTCAACAGTAGCCTGCTTGGCAGGAAGAAACACCAGATACTCAGGGTAGTCAAGAAATTCTAGGGCACACAGTTGGAAGAACACTCACATTTATATACAATCCACAGCTCCACCTCTGTCTCCTTCCTCCTCCGCCCATACTTGGAGGGCCGTCTGTACCATCCTCAGGGCAGATGAAAAGAACCACACATACAGACTTCCAGATTAGGTCCATATAACCACCTTTTGGAATTATAGTAAGGGAAGTCATTTAGGCGTACTGGGAAACCTTCCCTTCTGCTTGCACAATTTCCCTTCTGTTGCATTCCTCTTGATTTTTTTTTTTTTTTTAACAGTTATATTCCGTTCTCTCTCCCTTTTTGGTTGAAGTTAAGCAAAAGTAGATTATTTACTTACATATTGTAAATAACAGCTGGGGTTCTGTTGATATCTTCTCTGCTATCCCTCTAGTTTTTTCTTTTTTTCTGAACTCTCTAAGCAAAGACTTGACTTTCCAGTTTCCTATTTCTACTTTAAATAAAATTTGATCTTTCTATAAATTTTGTTTATTTTTTGAAATAATCCCCTCACTTATTTTATATAAGTAAAAGCATTATTATTAATATTTTAAAATGTCAAAATAAAAAAAAATCTGTTCACCCACTACTCAGCTTAAGAAAATATTAGAAATAATAGTTGAAGTTCCCTGTGTCCTCCAGTTCTGTTTTCCTGCCTTCCCATATATAACTACTCTCCTAAATTTGGAGCTTATTATTCCTTTGCATGGCTTTTAAACATTTACTACTTATGTTTGGACCCATAAACAACATATAATATTGTTTTTGCATACTGTTAAACCTTGTATAAATGGAGTTAAAATGTATATAATACTACAAATAAACAAATTAAAAACTCCTTTGACCCTCTAGCCCTTTCAAGTAAATCTCACTTTTTTTTTTTTTAACCATTGAACTTCGGTAAAGAGAGGTCTCATCTCGCTTGTTTCAACGCGTCATCTCCCGTCCTTTCTTTACCCTACTGCAGTCTGGCTTCTGTCTCTGCTGAACCCCATTCCATCTACAGTGACCTTACTGCCCAGTCCTCATCCACTTGACAATCTGCACTGTGGAGATTCTGAACAACTTTATATAAAAAGAATTATATAACTTAATTCAGAGGTATAGAACTCTATACCGCATCTTTAACAACGAAATGCAACGTGCTATAAAAGGTACACATTTTACTAAAGGGAAGACCCTCCCAACAAATATTTTTATCTTTTCTATTGATGGATGTATCTGAAAGAGAGAGAGAGGGGGCAAAAAAGGACTTGCCATCCAGCAAGAAGGGAACTGAATAATTAGAGCAAAGGGGAAATTCTGAATCCTCACTCAGCGAATCTGTGTTTTCAGATTTGCCAATCAAGGCCACTATTACTATTTCACGGCACAAAACTCTGGACCCAGGATCAATTTGGAAAAGGGATCAAAGTTCACATGTTCATTCAGACCTCATTTGTATACACGGTGATAAAAAGATCCCTAACTTAAAAACACCCAGTCCTTTTTCGTCCCTATGCTGCTCTAGCTATCCCTCTATCCCCCCCGCCCCCAAAGATGACCTTTGGAGACTAAATATTCAATAAGTGGGACATTAGCTATTCTTCTTTGTCTGAAATATTTTTTTTCCTTTATCTTATACCTGGAGTCTTACGAATGTTTTTCTAGTGTTAAATATATGCAGGCCGCTTTAAAAATATTATGAGCGTTTATTTTGCAATTTTTAAAATATGTTAAAAACTATAAAGGAAAATATGATAAACATCTCTGTATCCACACCCAGTTAAAATGATAAAACATTTCAGATATAGTTGGAGCTCTCCTCTCTAATCACAGGCCTCCTCCCTACCAGGTTAAAACCAGACTGAATATGGTGTCTATTTATCCCTCTAGTCTTTATACTTTTACTATTTCTGTTTGTATCCTTAAGCAAAATATAGTATTATACTGCATATTTAAAATTTTATAAGCATTATCACTCTGTAAGTGTCATTCTGTAACTTACTTCTTTCACCAAATATTATAAAGCTTTCACCAAATACTTATAAGCTTCATTTATATTTATGTGTATACCTCTAATTCCTTCATTTTTCCTGCTATATAAAAATCTGGCATGAAAACATCCCAATTTATTTATTTATTCTCTTGTTATTGGATTTTTCATATATTTTGTTCTTGCAAACACTATTACCATAACTTTATTTTATATGTCTCCTGTACATATGTGCAGATAATTTTTCCTAGGACAATGATCTTTGAACTTCTTGTGCACTCATGCGCTCCCTAAGGTAATTTTGAAAAAATTATGTATCTCTTTCCACATTTTAAGTTGTCATCTAAATTTTTTATCATAAGTTTATTTTAAAAAAATTTTATGTATATATATATTTTTTAATTATTTAAAAAATTTTTATTTTATATTGGAGTATAGTTGATTAACAATGTTTTGTTAGTTTCAGGTGTACAGCAAAGTGAATCAGTTATACATATACATGTATCTATTCTTTTTCAAGTTCTTTTCTCATTTAGGTTATTATAGCATAAGTTTAAATACTAGTTTGAGCCATATGAATCTGCCATATTTGTAGGTTGAAAATGGTTGAATATTAACAATTTCATATAGTTCAGACTGATAGTTGCAAAGAATGTCATGTCTGGTTATTATAAATATCATTTAAAAATAAAATTGTTACTTCACTTTTCAACATGCATCCAATGGAATCTAAATATCATAGTAATTTGATACATGCTATTATCCACTTTATTTATTTTTTTAATTTATTTTTGGCTGCGTTGGGTCTTCGTTGCTGCGCATGGGCTTTCCCTAGTTGCGGAGAGCGGGGGCCGCTCTTTGTTGCGGTGCACGCGGGGTTCTCACTGCGGTGGCTTCTCTTGTTGTGGACCCCAGGCTCCAGGCGCACGGGCTTCGGTAGTTGTGGCGCACGGGCTTCGTTGCTCCGTGGCATGTGGGATCTTCGCGGACCAGGGCTTGAACCCGTGTCCCCTGCATTGGCAGGCGGATTCTTAACCACTGAGCCACCAGGGAAGCCCTCCACTTTAAAAATACTCAAGTAAACTCTTCCTTGGCAGACCAAAATTTTATGTAGTTATTTTTCTCATTTATCTTATATTTCCATTCCATTTGGTTAATAAAATCTGTTAACATATTTTTTATTTGAAGTCTTCTACTGCTCTCCCAACCATATTTTTCCACAATAAAAATATGTGTATAAATTGAAATACTCATGTTTTAAAATTTTTATGACAGTAAGGCTCTAAGAGTTAAAATTTTCTTCTGCTTTAAGTTATGACAGCAATTATTAGTATACACTTAACCAAAGCAACATAAGTATAAGAGAGTTTTATAAGTAATTATTATATATAAAAAGTGAAATTTGATGGCAAAGGCAGTTCAATAAGGTCGATGGGGCTTAATTTGTTATCAGTTAGCCATGGATGAATGTTACTTATTACTTGGTGGAGGCAAGATTCAGCATCAATTCTATCCTTATTTTCTGTTATGGATGTAGGCTCTGAGCAACTTTGCTGATGTAAATAGATAGGAATAGAAGATTTTTAAGAGCAGAGTTTCTTACTTCTATGAACTTTCCCAAGTTGCACCAAATTCACCAAAAATCGCATAATGATCTATCATAGAAAATCGTTTTGGATGTTGTATCATTTGGCAGCCTGATTTGGTTCTCACTCAATTTCATTGACAGCAAAGAACTGGAAAGCACCTGGCTCAGAAAAGCATTTGCTGCTCAGACTTTTAGGGTCATTTTCCTGTTCAACTTTCAAGAATTCCACCAAAAAGTCTTTATTAGGATTTTCAAATGATAATTAAATACCTCTTTCACCATAGAAGCATCTCTTAAGACTCATCTGTTACAATGGAAAGTTATTTTCTGTTATCGTGAGATTCAACTATACATGTGTCAAAATATTGAAGCTACAAATTTAGCTCAGTTGGCTTATGGGAAGCATCCTCTATATAACCTAATTGGCAAAGTCAGTATTTATTGTCAAAGTAATCATCCAAATAAGATTTATTTTGTGTGAAAAAAAGTCTGATTTCACTTTCCAGTTTGAAGAGCTATGTTAATTTATATCCCTGTAACAACCATCTCACTTCTGAATTCTTGTAACTCAAGTTAACCAAGCTCATATAACTCATACAAGTTGATCCCATTTCCACACACATCACTTCTAAAAGATGTAAGTGTAATGCTCTGGACTTGATAATATTTTTCACGTGTGGTAGGTCAGATTATTTGTGCAAAATTATTAATTCCCTTCCCATCTTTGCAATCCTTCCCTGCAGACAGAGTACAATTCCCACCCTGTTGACTTTGGACTTGGCCATGGGACTTGCTTTGGCTAGTGGAAGGGGAGGGATGAGGTATGCTGTACCTGAGCAGAAGCTCTAGAGGTGCTGCGAGGTCCCACCAGCCCTCTTGCTCCTGCCCTCCGCCTTGGGAACAGCGTGTCCTGAGAGCGTCCGCTTCCTCAGTCTGGGTCTCGGAATGAGAAAGCAAGTGAAGCAGACCCATAGTTCAGAAATGAGAAGAATATGGAGCTGCCCACAATCTACCCACAGCCGGCAGCAGAGTTGGAAAACCGCAGACTCCCAGCCGACTTGCAGCTCTGCAGTAAATATTTGCTGTTGCAAGCTGAACCTAGCGAAAGCTGACCAACACTCTCTTCTAATGGCAACATCCTATACTCTGAGCGAATCAAGCTGAATTTTGGTTGCTGAATTTTTAGCAACCAAAACTTGTTTACAAATAAAACAGTGTTCCCAAGTTAAAGCCTGGAAACAAGCGATGCCTGCTTTTAGTAGCACTGACCAGTTCTTGTAGTTGCTGTATCCACAGAAATACTTACACACCCTGCCCAAATAGACACAAATAGACTCAAAGAAAAGTATCTAAAGTTTAAGAAAAACTATTCACCAACTGCATTCCTAGGCATGTTTTATGCATGTCACCCTCTCAACAGTAATACCATTCTCTTTGCTACAGTATCAGCCATAAAAATATGAATTGGGAGGGATTGGATTCATTAGTCTAAAGTTTATTTTTTACCTACTGCAATTTTAGAAGCGTTTTTAAATTTTAACATATTTTGATTTATAAGGAGTTGCAAAAAGAGTACAGAGAGTTTCCATATACCATTCTCCAGACTGCCCCAACACAGCATTCCATATAGACATAGTATGCTATTAAAAGCAGGAAATTGACATTGGTACGATCCTAACAACTCAACTACACACTTTATTTGGTTTTAATGATTTTTACATGCAGTGTGTGTGTGTGTGTGTGTGTGTGTGTGTGTGTGTGTATGTGGGTGTGGGTGTAGTTCTATGAAATGTTATCACGTGGATAGATTAGTACGTCCATCACTACAGTTAGGATATAAAACTGCTGTCACCTTTTTATAGTCACATTCTCCCCCAACCCTGACCCCTGGCATCTACTGGTCTGTTCCACCTCACTCTAGTTTTTTTCACTTGCACAATGTTATATAAATGGAATGCCGTACGTAACATTTTGTGATTGGCTTTTTACTCTCAGCATAATGCCCTTAAGATCCATCCAAATACGTTCTTTCTCTTCCTTTCTTTTTTCTTGTTTTATACTGCTGAGTAGTATTCCAACTGCGTGGATAAAGCGCAGCCTCTTTACCACTCACCGGCTGAAGGGCATGTGGATTGTTTCTAGCTTGGGGCTATTGTAAATAAAATTCCTCTGAACATTCACATATAGGTTTTTGTGTGAACATGAGTTTTCATTTCTCTAGCATAAATACCCAGGTGTGTGATGCTGGGTTTTATGATAAATGTATGTTTAACTCTATAAGAAACCGCCAAACTATTTTTCAGAGTGTTTGCACGATTTTATATTCCCACCAGCAATGAATGAGAGACCCGGTTGCTACATGTCCTCATCAGTACTTTGTCAGTATTTTTTGGTAAATAAATTTGCACGTGTCAATTGAATTCCCATTTCAATTGATGAGAATTGGGAATAAGTGAATGACTCGTGGATTAAAAAATCAGAAATAACTTTATTAATTTGTTACATATTATGATCAAACTTTTGTTATGTGTTTAACATATTTAGTGAAAGAAAAATGCCTCTACTGCTTAGAACTAATTAGTTTAGCAGCTGCCAGTAGGCATTGGTTAGTCCATGTAATCTCTCTTGCATAGCAAGTTTCCATGTAAGCCTGGGTCTACTTCTAGGCTCTTCATTTTATGCTACTCATCTATTTTTCTATCTTCATGCCAATAGTTAATGGTTACATCAGTTACTATCACTTAGTGAGTCTTATTCTGAAAAGACTAATTTCCCCCCTCTCCTCAGAAGTGTCTTATCTATTCTTGGCTCCTTGCAAAAGTTTGAACTTTAGATTTAGCTTGTCAAATAAAAATTCTGTTGGGATTTTCATTGGAATTGAAATGAATTTATAGATTAATTTGAGAGGAATGCATATCTTTACAATGTTTGGTCTTCCTATACATGAACTTGGTATAATCTTTCCATTTATTAGCTTATTTTTGGTGTAGCTGCACTTTAGTCTCCAGTATTCCTGAATTATCTCAGGATTTTTCTCAACGATTTGAACACTTTATCATTCATTGGTGATTTTGACTACCTTCCACTGCTGCCTGGCAAGTTTTTACTCAGACTTGAAGTCTCAGCTTAAATGCCACCTCCTGGGTGAAGCCCTTCCCCATTGTTCCTGACACTAAGAGTATTTTGCATATAATTGCAAAAGCAAACATTTACTGATTGTTGATTATATGCCAGGGCACTGGTAAGCATTTTCTGAGCATTAATTCATATAATCTTCAAAGCAACCTTCTCAAATCAAAGTTGGTGTTATTTGTGAAAAAATAAGCTCAGAGAGGGCAACTTGATAAGGCACACAGCCAGGATGGGATTAGGGGCAGGATATGCATTCAGGCAGTCCAGCTCTAGAGTCCATGCTCTAACCACGTATACCCCATTTAAAGTGAAATCGAGTCTCCCTAAAACCGAGTTCCCCTGCTGAGTTTATGGTTAACCTCTCTATCCAAAACTTTATTCTCTTTCTTGTCCTGCCCCTGTTCCCCTTAGGACTGAGGAGGATCAAAGAAAAGGGGGATTGAAACCGAGCAGGACCCTGTGGGGCCCTCCCGGGTAAAAAAAGCCCCTCCGTGTCCATTTCTTTTTTGTAGAAAAAGGCTTTGGTCTCCTAGGTCTTCCCTGAATTCCAAAGAGCAGACTCAAGCAGTTATTAATAAGGGAAGTGAGGGAACGCAGAAACAGAGGAAAAGCAGTCAAGAAACAATAGGTCAGCAATAAAACAGGGTACTAGTTCCTCCTCAAGGGATATATATACAATCTGACACACATCTTTGAATTGTTCTGCAAGAACTAAGACCCCACCCGCCCCCACCCAGGTGGAGGATGGGGCACTTGTTGACCACAAGCACATAGACCCCAGACTAGTTGGAACCAGAAGGTTGACAATTAAGAGTCGCAAGACACCACCTTGTTACCCCACCACCAACAACCAATCAGAAGAAAGTCATGTCCCCTGCAACCCTCACCCCAAATGTTGCCTTTAAAAACTCTTCCCTGAAAGCCACTGGGGAGTCTGGGTCTTTTTGAGCATGAGCTGCCTATTCTCCTTGCTTGGCACCTGCAATAAACACCATACTTCACCACAACCCAGTGTCAGTAGACTTGCTTTGCTGAGTGTTGGGCAAACGGACCCAAGTGCGGTTGGGTAATAAAAGCAGTTGTATTACTGTAAGGAAATGGTTTACTTAGAGGAAATAAAATTATTTTTAAGGCAGGACAAGAAAAATTTTAAACATAAAATTATCTCTCTGCCTGTTTGAGCCACTACTTTCATCCCTTTAATGTGCATTGTGCATCTGCATTATACATTAACTAGACCCCCTTAGAAGACACAGGAATGCCTACTCACCAAAAAAAAAAAAAAAAAAAAAGGTTGGGGGGAACTTTCTCCTGGCGCCAGCAAGGTAACTCCTCAGGAGATAACATTCCTCTTTCAATCCTATAAGGGGTCACCGTAACCCACTACTTGCCTTGTTGGACTATGTAAACCATCAACGTGTTACTTTGATGTATAACCCTTTGTCTCAAAAACTCAAGTGCCTTGACCTCTAACAGACAAAGCAGTCCTCAGAGCTTTCTGAAAGACTATTTCCTGGGTTTTAATCCTCAGGTTGGCTGTAATAAAAATTTCCATTTCTTTCTTAGATTGACTATTGATTGATTTTTTTCATTGACTACTTGCATTCACTCACACATCCCAGAGAAAAAGTTTTGAGTGCACGTATCAGATCAGGCACTGTAAAAGGTGCTGGTTGGACATATGGTGATGAATAAAACAAACGTTAAATAAAAATCACACCAATAATTAAATAGGTACAAACAGTGCTAAGTGCCCTGGGATGGGGGGATGGAGGGAAACCCAGGTTTAGATGAATGAGAATTACAAAGGGGGAGGACAGAAGAAAGATACAGGAAGGGTTTGGGGGAATACCTGTCCTTAGGTGGAGGTCACAGGAGGAGACTCGTGAACTTGATTTAGGATGTGTTGAGTTGTAGGGCCTGAGGCACATCCATGCTGGAAAAAGTTGGAAATATGGAGAATCTGGGACTCTGGCACCAGGGCTGGGTTGAAGACAGAGGATACTAATAACTAAGGAACAGGCTGTGGTTAAACCACAAACAGGGGTAGGCCTCCCCCAAAGAAAGCTGCAGAATGAGGAGCCCGGCAGGCAGAGGAGAAGGGAGGAAAAAAGAAAGTGATAGATAGGGGTGGTGGTGTCTGGGCTTAGCACAGAATAGGTACTCAGTACTTGTCCGCAGGAGGCGGGCCGAGTGAATGAACGACCCTCTCAGGGCAGCCTTGGTTAAGTCCCTTCCTCTGTGGACCCTCGTTTCCCCTGCAGAATGGCAGTAGCTGCCGCTGTCAGGCGGGCTCAGTCCGCCTTCCGCGCACGCAGTGCCAGCAGGACGTCGGCGGGCTGCGCCAGTGTCCGCTGGAGGGCGAAAGCACCCCGCCCGGGCTGCGGAGGACGGTGGCCTCACCTCCTCCGCGATCGCTGGAGAGTGCCCGGGATGCGCTGGGTGGGAGAGGGCGCGCTGGGGACGAGTCCTGTGCCCAGAGCAGCGCGGACACTGCAGGGGAGCTGAGGGTGACGGGGTGGGGGTGGGGGACGGGGGGGCGGTGTGGGAGGGGAGGCCCGCGGAGCCGACGGCCCTGGGCGCGCGGTGGGTCGCTGCGGGAGACCCCTCCGGGATGGGAGTGGGAGGAACAGGAGTAACCAGGTGAAGAGGAGGGAGAGGTTGGGGAGATGGATCCGAAAGACTCAGAAACCGCTAGGGACTTTCACCTGGGACCCCGGCAGGGCCCAGGAAGGGGCAGGTGCGGATGCAGCGGGGGCGCCGCACGCCTAAGCCCGCAGACTGAATGACCGATCACTCCCGCTTGGCCGTCCGCGGGCGCGCCTGTCTAGGGTACTGCAGGAAAGCCTCGGAGAGCCAGGAGGTGCCAGGGCCCAGACCACTCCCGGAGGGCCCGCCCGAAGCGCTGGAGTCCGTGGGCGCCGCCCGCCTCCGCCCGCAGGCAGAGTTGGGGGCAGGCTTGTCCCGCCGACCCCGCGGGATTGGCCCCGCCCCGGGGCCGCGGGGAGGCCCCACCATGGGAGGCGGAGTTGCCGCCGCCCCCTCCAACCCCCTGGACTGCGGCCCCTTCTTAAGCCCGTGAAGCTACAAGCTGCCCCTCTCTCGCCTCTACCGCCAGGCTCCCTCTCCGCGATGGCCTCCGCACTGAGCTATGTCTCCAAGTTCAAGTCCTTCGTGATCTTGTTCGTCACCCCGATTCTGCTGCTGCCACTCATCATTCTGATGCCCGCCAAGGTCAGTTGCGTCTCTGGGCAGCCCCTTGGATTCTGGGCGCCGGGTGCCCAGCAGCGGGCACCGAACCCGGGAGCATTAGGTGGAGCGCACGGATTCCCGGGGGCGGGCACGGCTCCCCTGGGGCACGGACGCTCAGGAGCTCCGGGTGCTATGGGAGGTGCCCTGCAAAGAATTCTGACAGCCATGGATCTTGGGGTTCACAGATCCCAGGGCGCAAGAACTGTTTTGGCAAGCACAGAAACCCAGAAGTTAGCACCGATCTTGGCCACACAGCCCCTCTATAGGCTCAGAATCTCCCCAGAGTGCATAACCCGGTCCCCAGGCCCCCCAAATGCCACCTGTACCAAGAGGGAGCCTGGGGGCTTGTCTTTCCCTTCTTTCTCCTGTCTCTTCCCTTGGGGAATGGGGACTTCCCAGCTGTAGGTGGCTTCCGAAGGCCAGTCGGGGACCTACACAAAAAGATCATCACCTAAGTGAACCCTGAGTGCCATCTTTGTCCCTCTCTGGCCCTCCTTTGAGCCTCGGTTTCCCTGTCTGTGATCCACATTTCTTTCCAGCTCTGAAACCTGGGCAGCCACAGCTGAGTCAGAAGCCTGCTCCCAGCTGAAAGGCAGGTCAGGTCGGCCTGCTTTTGCTCACTGCCCGCTGTGGCGGCGGCAGGAGGCGGGACACAGTCCCAGAGCTCACGCCTTGGGTGGCACGACGCAGGGTCTCGGGGAAGCTGTGTCCCAAGCCCTGGCCTCCTGGTGCTCCCAGGAGGGAAGCGGAGAATGAATGGCCTTGGCCACAGGGTGGGGGCGGTGCGGGGAGCCCTGGCCCAGGCCCTGCTGGGCAGTGCGAGGCCTGTTTGGCAGAGGCCCGAGCCCTTTGAAGGCTTTTGTGGCTGCTGGCTGCTCCTTCCTCATTCCCTCTTTCCACCTTTCACTCTCAGCCCAGACAGGAAACCTCAGCTCCCCCCAGCCCAAGCAGGTTTGGGAAACAGAGGGGCTCTTTAGGGGATGTTCTGAGGGCAGTCCTAGAGGAACGGGGTTGTACTGGGGTATCGGGAAGCCAATCTTTTAGAGAACCGGACTTCCACCTTTCACCCATCCTTGTGATTTTAGCCAAGCCCCTGCGTTCTCTGGGCCTTGGTGTTCTCGTCTGTATGATGGGGCAAGGTGGTTTGGTTGTTGACATTTTATGGCTTTAGGTGCCAAAAGGGATTATGCTGGTTCCTAGGATGGGGGAGGGGGAGGCCGGGAGGAGCCCTTGGGTGGGCTGAACACAGACCCTGGATGGGCCAAGGACAGCAGATCCAACTAGAGGGGTTCTTTAGTTTCCACACCAACTGTGATCGGCCATATTTCCTCTGTAGAAAAAGATTTGGGGCTGTTACCATCTGTGGGAGGGAGCCAGGCAGGAGAGCTGTGATTTTAGTTCTGCTGGTGGGGAGTGATGTTCCCTGGACTAATTATGGTAGCTTTGCTGACCTTCCTGCTCCGGAAGAGTATGACCGAGACCCCACCCCCACACATCCCATCCCCCGACACACAGGTGGCCCTGAGCTGGGACCCCAACTCAGGCTGTGTATGCATGTCATTAACCTGCCCTGGGAGTGAGGATCAGGCGAGGGAAGAGGAGGTATCAGTAAAAGTCATTCCAGGGGCTGACTTCACGTGCTTTCTCTCCCGGTGGTGCAGGTGACTGGGAGCCAGAACCCTGTCTGCTTGTTTTCTCCCTGTGTGCTTCTGTTTTGGTCACCACTGAAGAGCTCCCCGTCCCCACCCACGGCCACAAAGTTTGCAAGGAAACCCAGGGCAGGGGGCAGCGCAGCGGGGAAGCTGGCGAGAAGTTGGCAGCCTGGGCGGCCCCGTCCAAGCGGGGTGCCGACTCCCAGGGCATGTCACCCTCTGCCAGTGCCCGGGCCCCTCTCCTGCAGCCTTTCTTCTTTTACTCATCTCCTTCACCTTGCTTCCTTCCTGTCTTCATCTCTGCTCCACTTTTCTGCCTGTTCTCTGGGTTCTTTCTTTAAAAAAAAAATAGCTTTTTATTAAATAAAAAAATATATTCATTGTGTTATTAAAGTTATGTGAAAATTCTTATGTTTAAAGTCTGTGAAGTATAAAGTAAAAATGAAAAGACTTTCAAATCCCATAAGACACACACACAGTATGTTCTCTTAGCTACATTTTTTCCATTAAGCACTATGTCATGGATGCCCTTATTTGTTAATAATGAGGTAAATAATGAGCCATGGTTTTCTTCAGTTGTGCGCTTAACATATTTTTTGAGCCCCACTATGCGCTCTCCACGGTGCTGGGTGTGGACTTTTAAGTCCCACTGTCCACTGTGAGCTCAGCTTGACGTGCTCCTCCGGCCACATTCTCAGCGGCAGGGAAGGCTCCGAACTGACCAGGAACTGGGCTCCCACCTGCAGGCAGAATCCATCTCATTCTGCACGGTGACCAACCCCTCCTCAGGCTTCTCTAAGGTCGCCTGTCCTATTCTGCTCTCTCCACAACACTCTGGGAGCATTCTAGACGAGGGAGGGTCAAGTTTGCTGACTGGTATTATTCAGGGATGGCGCACCTCCTGGGCCTCCTGATAGGAGCATGGAGGTGAGAGGGCAGTTAGCCTGTGTCTTTTCTGTTGGTTACTTCTGGCGCCTCTAGGAACTGTCCCGGGAAAACTGGTTACACATGTCACCTGCCGCTTCTAAGTTCAGATAATAAAAAAATCACTTTCTGTGTGCCATATGTTAAGAATGGGTACTTTTAAATCCTCGATTTACAGGTGAGGACATGAAACAAGCAGGGGGAGGGGCCAGGGTTGGGAGTGGGAGGAGTATTTTATCAAAGACATCGTTGGGAATTGTTCTCACATGATGATAAGAAGAGGGAGACTGAGTTTTAGACAGTATTACCGTTTTAAAATTCTCTACAGCACACCGTCTTATTGCCCCCCCCCTGCAGCGGACCATTCCTACCTCTCTCTCCCTTGACACCAAGGCCCAGAGAAGGCGTAACTGAAGGCCATACAATGGCAGACAGCGGACATTGATCAGGCCTGCCCGGTGTCAAAGCCTGGTCTTCTAACCACGTTGCTATCCTGCCTTGGGCCCAGAGGCTTCAACCAGCATTGATTCTCCCCTCCTTCCCAACAAAGGGACATCTGACAAAGTTTGGAGGCATCTTTTGTTGTCACAACTGGAGAGAGTGCCACTGGCATCTAGCAGGGTGGAGGCCAGAGATACTGCCAAACATCCTACCATGCCCAAGACAGGCCCCCGCCGCCCCCAACACAGAACCATCCAACCCAAAGTGTCAGTAGTGCCGAGGCTGAGAAGCCCTGCATTAGACAGTAGGGAGGTGTCCTGGGGTTCTCATGGGCTGCCGAAGAAAGATTTATTTTTATCACTGATAACGCGGTCCAGACAAAGAATGTCTCAGCCTTTGTGTGACGTTCCATGCGTATAATATGTGTTATCTCGGGTGGTGATAAACAGTGATTGTGTGCAGGTACGTTTTCCCAGCAGTGTTGTCACAGCCCATGCTGTGCTGGTCCGTTTCTCTAATCAGCATTTGCAGTGTCTCCGGGGTTTCAGGCCTGTGCTGGATGCCGAGTGACACGGATTCTGCCCTCCACTGCTCACTCCACTGTTCAGTGTTCAATGGTGGGTGAAGTATAATGCCAACCCAGCGTGCTAATTGCTGCGGGTGGGGGCGTGCATAGAGGAAGGACACAGACCCAGACTAGGGGCAGCAGTGAACTGAGCCCCGAGCACTCACTCCAGGCCAAAGGAACGGTGTCATGTGTGAGAGCAGCCGTGGGAGGCGGAGCATCTGCCTCAGTTCCCCCCAGTGCCCTGGGGTCGCAGGAGCTCGGGGTGGGAGTGGGCATGGGAGATGTGGCTGGAGGGCCCTGCAGGGCCTGCTCCATCGCAGAGGGTCTCCCAGGACATGCTCAGGCATTTGGCTTTTGTCCTGAAGGCAAAGGAAGGCTTTTAAACAAGGGAGTGATATGATCCGGTTTGTTAAAAGAGAAAGAGGGAGCAGCAGTGTGGAGTGATGCAAGTAGAAAGATCGTATTAGAAAATAGCTGTGCTGTACACCTGAAATTAACACAATATTGTAAATCAACTATACTTCAATTACAAAAAAAAAAAAAAAACTACAGCGAATAAAACAGCAAAAAAAAAAAGATAGCGGCAGTGATGCAGGCAGAAGATGTGGCCTGAGCAAAGGCAGGGCCACAGGGTGAAGGAAGAAGGGAAAGAGGAAGATTTTGGGGTAGAAGCTATAGGTTCTGGAGGCTGATTAAAGTGGAGGGGGCTGGAATGAGGGAGAGGCAGCGCCTGGGTGGTTAATAATGATTATAGTAAAAATGCTGATGAAACAAAAAACAACCCAGGGAGGTGGGCATTATTATCCTTATTTTATTAGGCGATGAGACGGAGAATTAAAGTCCTACAGTGAGTAAGGGGCCAGGGCTGCGAGCGCTTGAACCAAACCTAGGTCTGTCTCACTCCAAAGCCAAGATCCCAGTGGCTAAGTAGCTAAAGGGTGTGAACAGGCAGTTCACACAAGATTAAATACGAACAGTAAAGCTTGAGACCCTTGTAACTAGAGAGGCTAACAGACACCAAGACCATCTTCTCAATTATAATAAACAACAACCCTGAAAATACTCAGTGCTGGCCATTGTCTGAATGAGCTGGTTTACAACACACATTTCTGGGAGCCGAGAAAGTTGGAGCAGCCTTTTGAGAAGGAAATTAGATACAGATACCAGGAGTTTGAGGATGTGCTTTGGGGAGCCTTTCCTAAGAATTGCACTTACTTTGTAAAATGATTTAATTTTTAGAGCGGGTCATCAAAAACAGTATTTTCTTTTTTTTTCTCTTCTTCCTCTTCCTTCTTCCTCCTCCTCCCCTTCCTCCTCCTCCTCCTCCTCCTCCTCCTCCTCCTTTCCCCCCTCTTCTTCCCTGTGAAGACGTGAGGATGCAAGGCTTGGAGAGGTGAGAGACCTGCCCAGGACCGCACAGCTGGGGGGCAGGGGGCAGGAGTCTCTTGATGACGGGTCCTGTGCCCGCCTCACTGTCCTGACCCTGGAAGGCTGTGCTGACGGGGGCAGGGAAGCAGGGGTTCCCACTGACATGCCACCCTGTTTTGGCAGTCCATGCCCTGCTGTCCCGAGTGTTCTGGGGTGGGGAGCGGGGCGGCAGCAGCTCGCCAGGCCTCAGTGCCGTCTCTTCAGTTTGTCAGGTGTGCCTACGTCATCATCCTCATGGCGATTTACTGGTGCACAGAAGTCATCCCTCTGGCTGTCACTGCCCTCATGCCTGCCTTGTTTTTCCCACTCTTCAAGATTCTGGACTCCAAACAGGTGAGCAGTCCCAGAGCATCCGGGCGGCTTCCTGCTTCTCTCCCAGTGGCTCCTTCTCCCGAGCCCTTCTCTGAGCTGCCTAGGACCCGGGGGACCAGATAATACCCTGTTTGTGGGCTCTCTCTGGCATAGAGACATACCCTTGACCCTCCATCCCCATTCCAAGCTGCCCTGAAGTCAGCATCTGCTCTGCTCGCCTATCTCTGGGGACTTGGGTGACCCTGAGCCCAAGCAGCGTGTGGTCAGGGGGCAGGCCTGATGGGGCCTCCATGCCATCCTGCAGGTGTGCGTCCAGTACATGAAGGACACCAACATGCTGTTCCTGGGCGGCCTCATCGTGGCTGTGGCTGTGGAGCACTGGAACCTGCATAAGAGGATCGCCCTGCGCACGCTCCTCTGGGTGGGGGCCAAGCCTGCCCAGTAATTACCCCTTCTCTCTCTTACCGCAGGGCCCTGCAGTAGGCCCCAGGGCCAGGGAGGGGTGTGTGGCACAGGCCAGATCACCCACAGGCAAGGACTGGCCATGGCCTTACCTGGGCTTGGCAGCCAGGCAGACCCCTGGGTGGGTGGAGGCCAGATCAAGCCATGCCTGATACCCCTAGGGGCTTTGTGGGGAAAGCAGGAAAGAGATGGCTCAACTACCCAGCTCGGGGGGGAAGCGGAAAGGTCATCCCTCCAAAGCTGGCACATCTCTTCCCTCTGCAAAGCTGCTGCTTACCCCACCTTCCCCCCATTACTCAGTCGTCTCACCCCTCTCCAAGATCTCCCCTGCCAGTCACAGGTCATTCCGACCAAGCCGTGGAGTTGATACAGCAGAATCACCTGGGTGTACTGAGCGCCCGCAGGGCCCCGGGCATGATACCGGGGGCTTATTTACCACCTCATCTGACTCTCACCGCACCTCTGAGGGTTGGGGATTATTCCCATCACCCACGTTCTGTTCTGAGGCAGAGAGGAGTTAAATGGTTTGCTGACGTCACATGGGGATTGGACCGGGCCTATCTGATGGGGCCTTGCCCCCTCTAATTGGGAACTCAGCATGCACCTTTTTTTTGAGGCAACGTGCTCCCTAAATGATGGCGTGACCCAGCCCAGCCCTGGGAAGGCAGGTTGGTTACTTCACAGTAACTCCCTCCTGCTATGTCCTCATGTCAAGGACCACGCTGGGCTCTGAGCACACAGAGGCCCTGGCCCGCCCAAGCACCCTTGGTGCCTCAGCTCCCTTGAGTGAGGGCTTTGTGACTCTCTGACCTGTTACCCGAGCCCCTCCAGTGACTGGTTTACAGGGTCAAATCAAAAGCCATTGCATTTTCTAGAAATGTGAGGCCTCAGACTTCCTGCTTTTAGGATCCTTTGAGTGGCTGGCTTTTCTCCATCAGCGGGTGGGCCTCGTTCTGGAGTGTGCTGGAGCGCTTTCGCTCCCAAATCCAGGACGTTCACACACGCGTCTCTGCTCCTTCCTGCCCCCTGGCTCCTCCTCCGAGCCTGGCTTCCGGCTGCCCAGGGCACTGCCTGTGCTGGGGGCGACCTGTATGTCGAGGCTCCCTTGGTGCCTTGGAGCATCATGTTGGAAGCCTCATTCATGTAAATTCTGACCCTCATCCTAGCCTGGATCCCAGCCTTTGTACTTATGGGTCCATGAGGTCTACTGCACGGATACCAGCTAAAGCCCGGTGCAGTGCAGCCCCGAGACCCTTCTTCAGGCGAATAAATTAGTGGCCCTGGGGAGAAGCCTGACTGCAGAGGGGCATGGGGACCAAGAGGTTGAGTTCCATTTAGCCAACCGCCCCTCCCAAGCTCCTCTGCTCCTGGCCTTGTGCCAGGTGTGCGGGGCCCATGGAGAAGAATCAGACCTTCCCTGCTCACGTTCTAAGGAGAGAGCAGACATGGAAACAGTTTCAAATCCAGCCAGCGAGAAGTGGCCTAGAGAAGACTGAGGAGGGTGTGGTCAGCCCTACCTGGTGTGCACTGGGAAGGAGGTGACAGAGAAGGGATGCTGCCTGAAGGCTTTGAGAGACTGTGAGGCGTTTTCTAGGCAGATGACACAGGTGGCACAGAGGTGGAAGGTGGGGTGTTATACGGAAAGGGAACGTTTTCTGAATACTGTTTGGGGATCCGGTCCACTGCAGAGTGGAGGGCGGCAAAGAGTGTGAATGGAGGGAGGTGGGGCAGGGGATCAGCCGTGAAGGAGGTCCCACTTCCCCAGGGCCCTCCCCGGCTCATCCTACCCCTGAAGGCTGACTCCACGCAGCCTTTCTGAACTCATGAGGGGAGAAGTGGGGTCAGGGTGGGTGGGAATCTTCTAGATAGAAGTGGGAAGTTTGGTCTGCCTGCACACAGGGCTGCTCCAGCGCACCCCTAAGTCATATTAGGGCCAACTCTCCACACTGGGTCCGCACAAACTGGATGCTGGTGCTTCCCTTGCTAGATGGTGAGCGCCTTAGAACCACGACTGAGGCTGAGGCCGCCTGGTGACCCGGTAGCCAGCAGAGTAGATGTCAGTAATGTTTGCGGGAGAGAGGCAGAGGAAGGGAGGGAAGGGAGGGAGGGAGGCACTAAAACTGCAATCCCTTCCTGGACACCCAATCTTGAACTGGCCTCAGCACCTTGGCCCTGACCCCGGGCATCCCTGCAGGGGGCACCTAGCCCCCCGCTGCTCCCTAGGGCTTGTGAGAGGTGGGGGTGGGGGATCCTCCGGCTTTCCTCCCTGCCCCTCCTCTGCAGGCTGATGCTGGGCTTCATGGGCGTCACGGCCTTTCTCTCCATGTGGATCAGCAACACGGCCACCACGGCCATGATGGTGCCCCTTGTGGAGGCCGTGCTGCGGCAGATGGAGGCCATGAGCGCAGCCACCGAGGCCAGCCTCGGGGCTCTGGAGCTGACAGACAAGGGCAAGGCCGGCGAGCTGCCAGGTGAGCCCCTGGCCAGGGCAGCCTTCCCCTCTGTTGCCAACAGCTTTAGCCACCTCCCTGCTTCCTGGAGCCCTCCTTTTAGCAGGCACATAGAAGAAATACTTAGAAGACACTGTTTTCCTAAGTTTTAGGAATGTGATTAGTGCATTAAAAGTTAGATCCTTAAGTAGAGCTTATAGCAAGTTCCTGCCCTCCGTTCCCGCCATCACAGAAATGAATACGTGTTGATTTGATCATTCATTTGGGTATCTTTTGAGCACCTACTGGATGCCCCTCAATCCCTTCTACCCCTACTCATCCTCAGGGAGGCCTCCTCTGAACAGGCCAAATCCCTCCACACTGTTCCCGCAGGTACTGGGGTTGGTCATCCCACCTTTGCTTCCCCGCTAGGCACCGAGCTCAGGCGAGTCAGACAGTGCCTGTGTTTTTCTCTGTCTTGTTCGCTGCCCCATCCCCAGGGCCCAGCGTGGGGCCACTCAGGGCCTGTGCTGATAGCCTGATTGCCAGACCCTGGGCCAGCAGAGATGAAGCAGACACACTCATATTGTGGAGCCCGGTGGGATGGAGTCAAGAGGCCCCTCGGTTAGTTCATCCGACTTGGGGGAGGCCACGGGTTGCCATTAGCCAGACTCTGAGGGAGCGCAGAAAAGGGAGAGACCTTGCTAGGAGGAGAGGACATCTGAGATGGATGTGGACCCCTCCCTCCAGATGAAGGGAACAGCTTGAGCAAGAGCAAGGAGGCAGGAAAGAAAGGAGTGTGTCTGAAGTTGCTGACTTTGCTCGGAGCACTGAGGAGCCTGGGCCTTGCCGAGGGACATAGCTGGGGGGGGGGTGGCACGTGGGGCCGGATAAGAGCACTGGGCTGGAGGTGGGGGAGACAGAACCTGGGCAGGGAGCCGGCAGAGCTGGCACGCCTGGGTCCTCAGGTCAGCGGCAGGGTCAGGAGCTGGGGCTGGGCAGGTGGTCCCCAGTGTGCCCACGGCAGTGTGCCCACCACAGGGAGCCAAGCGCATTTTGAAGGTCCCTCCATGAGGCAGCGGGAGGTCGACAGGAAGAACATATGCAAGGCCATGACCCTGTGCGTGTGCTACGCAGCCAGCATCGGAGGCACTGCCACCCTGACCGGCACGGGACCCAACGTGGTGCTCCTGGGCCAGATGCAAGAGTGAGTCGCTGGCCATGCCTTTTGGGGACAATAGTGGGGGGGGGGGGATGGGGCTGGAGGGGCCCACCCACCTCTTCCTCCTCTTCAGCTGGGCCCTGGAGCCGGGATGGGGGTGGGGGCCGCCTGGCTGGGGTGAGAGGATGGGCCGCCATCAGCCTCTGTGGCCCAACCTCCCTGCACATGCTCAGGACCCCACAGCGTAGGAGCTGATGTCCACAGACCGGGTTGCTTTCTGCTCAGGACAAGTCCTGCCTTTCTTTCCTGGGCTCAGGATTCTCGCTCAGACAGGGAATGTGGATTGAATGCGGAGCTGGTCATGGGAATTGACAGTGTAATCCGAGAAGTGGGTTCCTTGGTTAAAACTTATAGAAAATAGATGCCCCTAAAGATGCTGCCCTCAAAGCTGGCTCACGACCTCGGTTGTTAATGGCGATGGTCCTATGACACCCGGAAAGGTTAGAGGTTAGGTCACCTGGTTCCTCACTGGCTCTTTCACTACGGCCCCTCTAATTGCCCTTGAGGGGGGACGTGTGCCCCTGTGAGGCTCCAGGTGGACCATGGGGTGGTTTAGAACTTTCCAGCCTTGGCCACAAAGGGACCCAGGCTTTGAGGACCCAGTTCTGTTCTTGGCCTTGTGCCGGGTGGGGCTTGGGTCACAGAAGTGAGAGGCAGCTGAGGGTAGCAGACACCCAGAGAGTTCTGGCGGGTTGTGTAAATGCGTTAATGAAGATAAGTACAAAGTGCAGTGGGCACAGAGGGAAGGAACAGAAGTATGGCGGTGCCCGTCCTGTGCAGACAAACACCCTGGACAGGGGTGGGGAGGGCAGCTGGGAGGTGGGAAGGGCAGGCCTGCAGACACTTGAGGTCGAACAAGCAGACTGTTTTGCTCCTGCAAGTGTTTTCTGTAATGATAGCCTTATGGTTCTCCCTGAAATTCCTCTGGGCTGAATGGGTAAAGCTCTGTGGCTAGTCTGACACCCTTGGACTGAAGGGAGCAGTGCCTGGGGCTGGGGGCGGAAGTGACCCTCCTCTAGCCCCCAGGAAACATCTTCTGGTCCCACCCTGGGAAGCTTTTGAGATTTGATTTCCTAGGGGGCGGGGGGCGGCCTTCCCTTGCAGAAGCCCATGGGGTGAGGTTCTGAGGCATCTGTGGACCCCCTGGAGCTGTTGGCCAAATTATGTGTGTACAAAGGTGTATTTTTCTGGCCTGAAGGGCCATGCCTTTCATGAGCTTCTCAGCGGGGTGTGGACCTCCAGGAGGGTCAGTTGGTCGCTCCTCAGGCTTGTCTTGTGCGCGGCCATGTTCTGGGGCCCCTGCTTGACTGGGGTAATGCTGAGTGATGGGTGTGGGTGGCTGGACTTCAGGAGGGAGGCCCCCGCTCCAGACCACCTCTCGGGGCCCGGCTGCCGCTCAGCCTCCGCCCGCAGGGTCCGGCCCGCCCGCTCTCCACAGCTCAGTGTCTGGTAGAGATGTGGACCGGTATGTTTCCCTTCAGATTGTTTCCTGACAGCAAAGACGTCGTGAACTTCGCCTCTTGGTTTGGATTTGCCTTCCCTAATATGCTGATCATGCTGCTGCTCTCCTGGCTGTGGCTCCGGTTTATTTACATGAGATTCAAGTAAGTCTGAGATGCTTACGGAATAGAGGATCTAACCACGCCTCGGCTCAGCAGGGGAGTCTAGAGAGTTCCTCCTGTGTGGCCTGGACCATTTCTCCAGCCCCATCTCCTGCTAGTTTGCCCTCCAGTTCCCGCTACCCCTGCTGCTCACCGTGCCTTTGCACGTGCTGTTCCCTCTTCCTGGCATGCCACTCCCTGCCTTCCTACCTTCCAACCTCCTCAGTCCTCAAGGCCAGTTCAAATGCTCCTTCCTCAGCGACACCTTTCCCAACTGCCCCCACCCCCATTCCGATTCTGACGGATTGCCTGCTCGCTGCTCCGGGCGTCCCTGGGCACACCACGCCCTGCCCCTTGGCACCTGTAGTCGTGCTCCAGTGCCATCCCTCCCCCGACCTGGGCTCCTCTGTGGCCTGCGGTAAGTCCTCTCTGACCGCTACACCCGGCCCAGCTCCCAGCCCAGGGAGAAAGGGCAGGTGTACCGTTGTCAAAGCAATTAACAAGCAGCTTTGTTCTTGGTGCCCGTCAACACTGCTGGACAGACTTCCACTTGGCTGCCAGTGCCCGTCAGGCCAGGTCACAGCAGACCTCCTGATAATATCCACGTCAGTGCAAACCCAGATTTACTGAATGCTTACAATGTTCCCAGCAGCGCACAGCTTCTGCAAAGTTTACCTTCCAGTTCCCAGCACACAGCTGACCCAGAGTCAACCTTGACAGCAGCCAGACTTTGGACAGAAACCATGATGTGTGGCTGACAAATACCTCAAAAGGTTGTTGTCATTTTTCAACGCACAAACTTATCTGTGGCGTGAAGGTGACCCGCCCACGCTGGCGTGTAAAGTACCTAGCTGTGAGCCATGTGCTCTGTGCCTTCGTTCACATGGCGCTTGAGCCCAACAAAAAACAGAGGCCTTATGTGGCCAAGAGATCTCAGAGCTGAAAGGTAAAGCGCCCACGAAGACCTGTGAGTTAATGGGGAAAAGGGGCACTTCGGTTAAGTTTTCTTCTGAAGGAGGAACTGTTTTGAAAACTGCCGTTCAAAACAATCTCTGTCCGTAATCAAAGCAGCCATAATGACGACTTAACGGTAGCCGTAGGCATTCGTCGCGCACCCCACCCTGCCTGGCGTCCGGGCCCCCAGGTGAAAGGGAAGCTGCTCCTACGGCTGCTCGGCTGCACAGTCTGAATCCCTCATCTGGTTGGTCGTGGAGAGCAAGGTCAGGGTCACTCCCTCCAGCCTAATCCAGAAAAACCGTATCTTCCCGAGTTTATGGGCCGCTTCCTAGGCCGCATCCAGCCAAGGGGGCCACAGACCCTCCCAAGACCGCCCAGGACTCTTGGGATATTCCTGCTGGCTTACACCCAACTTTCCTCACCAGGCTAAGCCCCGAGTTAGGGATGACAGTTCTTCTGGACCCCTGCCACGGGGCTCGGGGTCCCTTCGCCTCTCCTGCAGCGCACTGACCCAGTTCATCATGCACCCACCCAGCTCCCAGGGTCCCCACAGGAAAGCTGGATCCATTTGCCTGCATCTCGTGCCAGCCCAGCAGTCACCAGACGGATTAACCCAAAGATGAATGTGAAACCGCTTAGTGTAAGAGGGACCTGAAGGCCTGGGGGCACCACTGCAGGGGGCCAGCACTGGACACCTGCATATATGATGCAGCCCCCAGAGTCTGCAGCCAGTGTGGTGTCGGGATGTGTCTCCAGCATCAGACATGGGCTGGGCAGCTACCAAAGTCACCCCTTATCCTGGAAGCCTGAAGCCTCTGGTCCAGCCCCGGAGTCTGGAGAACGACAGGTGGCAGCAGACCGGTAGTGGGTGGAACACAGACTCTCTCATGCCAAGGGGGCGAGGACAGAGAGGCCAGCTCCCACGCCAGCAGAGCCATCCCCATGCTGGATGGTCTGGAGGGTGTCCCTGAGGACAAATGTCCTTGCCCCTTGTCCAGAACGGAGATCTTGGCAGGCTGTGCAGACCCGAGTCCCCATCACTGCCACTTCCTTTCCTAACCCCTGAGCGCCACAGGAAGCTGTGTCCCAACCTCCTTGAGTCCCTGGCTCTAGGCCGTGCCCCACACCCTGCATGGCCCTCACCCTCTCAAGGGTGGTTCCCGTCCAGCCCTGGCTTCAGCATTTGGCACCTCAGCACGTATTCCATTAACCCCTGTGCTCCTAGGAAGTCTGTTTTAGGGTCCCAGGAAGGACTCCCACAAGGGAAGGCTCTCTAGGGATAATCCTCTTGGCCTTGCCCCCCACCTTCAGGCTGACGGGGGCTGGAACGTGTGACTGGAATCCTCAGTGGATCCCTCGGGATTGGCATCCTGTGTGCCAGTGGCCCCAGTCAGCCCCTCCCCAAGGCTAGGTACCCTCTGTAACTCCTCCGAGATCCCTCCTCCTTCCTGCCCCCTCCTGCCAACACTCCCCAGGGAAGTCCTGCAGGGTGCCCTGGGCAGGCGTGTTGGCCAATGGGCACTGGTTCCTAGGGAGCACGTCCAAGAGCAGGACCTGGCTGGCTTCCCTCCTGCCTTCGCCACAGCTACTACGAGCCCCCGAGTCTTCTGCGTCCTTAATCCTACGTGTCAGCTCCTTGCAATGCAAGTACCCACCCTGCTCCTGCCTGACCCAGTCTGCTGGGACCTGTCCTTGTCCCTTGTGTCCTCTTGAGCCACCTGCTGATGGGGACTGGCATCCTGGCACCATCGAAGGCAGCTCCAGGCCGCAGTGGGAGGAGGAAGACGGAGCATGTGAAGGAGCCTCGGCCCCACCTTGAGCCGGTTCCAGATTTCTCACGGCCACCCCCAGATGTCGGCAGCCACCGGTCTCTAGGCGACTGGCACCTGCCAGGACCCCCGTGCCAGCAGTGGCCTCGGTTCTGCTTCTTTCTGCTTCCTATGCTCCTGTCCATCCCCTGCTCCGTTTTGCTCAGCCTCCCACCCTCCTGCATCCTCTCTTCCAACCTCCACTGTCCCTGACACCCCACCTGGGCCATCTCAGGCTTCTTCTGGGGGCACCCTGGGGGCATATGCTGGGTCCATAAAACAGAGACTTTGCCCCACTATGTCCTGTGAGGTAGGGTAGGCAGATGACAGAAATGGGGAGTGGGAAGGGACTTGCTCAAGGCCCCCCGGGGGACAGGCAGCCCTGTGTGGCTTTCTATCATGTTCTGCTGCCCAGTGTCCACGCTTCCATTCAACCAGCCCTGAGTCAACCAACACGCCCCGCCGTCCTCCTGTCTTTGCATTCTCTAGTATTAAAGAGTCCTGGGGCTGCGGGCTGGAGAAGAAGAGTGAGGAGAAGGCTGCCCGCGAGGTGCTGTGGGCGGAGTACAGGAAGCTGGGGCCCCTCTCCTTCGCTGAGGTCAACGTCCTTCTCTGCTTCTTCCTGCTGGTCGGCCTGTGGTTCTCCCGGGACCCCGGCTTCATGCCCGGCTGGCTGTCAATCGCCTGGGTGGAGGGCAAGACAAAGTAAGTGGTTCCTCCCACAGCACCCCCCCATGGCTCTCCTCCTCCTCTGCCGTCCGGTTCTGGAGCACTCTGTTGGTTTCTGGACTCATTTTTGTCTCACCAGTCTTCCTGACAAGCTCACAGACGTGTTCTTGTGGCCCCTCTTGCCCCAACAGGCTGGCAGGGTAGCCAGGCTGTGATAGAGAGAGGTCGGTTGGGCTAGGACTGGGGCTCTCAGTGCTCTGGTTTCCAAGTCTCTGTTCTGCCATCTTTCCTTTCTCGTGTTTCTTCAGATCCGGGCGAGTCCCTCTGAAGACACACATCCTGGGGTCCAGAAGCTTCTTTAGATAGAGACTTGGCAAAAGGGGGGATATGAAGTTTCTCTCCTGGCTAAGATGTTATGTGGTCAGAATAGAAGAAAGGTTGAGAAACATGCATATCCTAGAAAGGGCAGAAGATGTGCACAGGGAGATTGCTGCCTGTTACTGCTTACTCCATTTTGAAGGTCTGCTTGGGGTAGCCCCAAAGTCCTTGTGGTCACCCTGGTGAACCCAGAATCCCGGAGAATCTGGTTGAGGAGAGCTCATGAAGCTCACCTATGGAGCAACACAGACAGAGAGGGAAGTGAGCCCCTCAGAGTCACTCAGAGTTGGTGGCAGAGCTAGGCCGAGAACATGGGAGTCTTGGTTTCCAGCCGGGATTCAGTCTACCTCATCCCTCCCGATCTTGGCCTTTGGGGTTCCAGTTTTCTTACTCAGATGAGCCCATCTCCTCACGTGGGAGCATTCAGACACAGCGCAGGCTTGTTGCATGACTGTCAGTGCAGCCAAGATGGACTAATCCCATGTGCTCTTCCCTGCCCAGGTATGCCTCCGATGCCACAGTGGCCATCTTTGTGGCCATCTTGCTATTCATTGTGCCTTCGCAGAAGCCCAAGTTCAACTTCTGCAGCCAGACTGAGGAAGGTAAGGCTCCTGTCCTGGCCTCTCATTCATCAGAGTTGGGGCCCCGGCAGCAAAGGATCTCCATGGTGTTCCCTGGGCCTGGGAGGGAGAACATCTCACCCTGTTGAAAAGGACTGGCTAGATTACAAAGTCTGGGCACAGCGTATTTTCCAAGCCTTCTCTGTATATTGTTTAGTGCAGAATCTCCTCTTTTGCTTTTTAAACATTTGAAATCTTATTTATTTTACAACAGGAACAGAAAGAGATTTCACATTTCCCATAATGCCATCAGTATTTTGGGGGTTTCTCTATCCCTCCCTGACTTTGTTAATATGCATATATATTATATGGCTATAATCAAAACATACATAATTTCAATCCTGTTTCTTTATTGGTTTTTGTTTTCATGTTTTTGCTTGTGGTTATGCTAGAAACATTTCCTGCTATTGCCACAGTCTTCAAATTTATTTTCTCTAATAACGGCATTATATTGTATCGGGGGCTGTAACCATTCCCCTGTCATGGAGCATTCTGGCTGTTTTGAATTCTTCATTATTATAAATTAATGTTTTCGTGAATATAGCTTTTTCTTTGAGGGTGTTTCTTCTTTCGGATAAATTTCTAGCAGTGATTGCAGCTTGGGTAAAAGAGTATATATGTCTTAAAGGCTTTTAAAATGTATTGGTAAATTGCTTTTCAAAAAGACTGCACCAATTTATAACACTAACAGGAGTGTATAATAGCTTTACCATATCATGTCTTTACCAGCAGTGGGTGTTGTAGTGATTACCGTAAATTTTAGCTAATTTACAGATATGAGACGGCACTCATTGTCCTTGCAGGCTTTTATTCCCCTGCATTAGATCTCTTTTACCTCTTTTGCTTGCTAATGCTGCTCTGGGTTACGTATGGGTTGTTTTGTTCTTTTTTTTCCTGGCCGCACTACATGGCTTGTGGGATCTTAGTTCCCCAACCAGGGATTGAACCTGGGCCCTCAGCAGTGAAAGCACGGAGTCCTAACCACTGGCCTGCCAGGGAATTCCCAACGTATGTGTGTGTTTTTATCATCTCTTCTCAGAAAGGAAAACACCATTTTATCCGCCTCCGCTGCTGAATTGGAAGGTGGCCCAGGAGAAAGTACCCTGGGGCATCGTGCTGCTCCTGGGGGGTGGCTTTGCTCTGGCTAAAGGATGCGAGGTAACTTTTCCACTGTGCGCTGCCTAGGGCCCCTTCCTTCACCAAGAGGGCAGCTGAGAACTGCTGCACCCCTCCTCCTCGGCACCCCGGGCCTGTGCCTGTGTGTTTCTGTGTCTGTCTTCTCCATGTAACTGTTCATTTCTTGAAGACGGCGCCTCGGTCTTGTCATCTAGGTACCCTGCACCATGAATAGTGCCTGGAATAGAGAAAGTACTCTCTGAGTGATTTCAGAAATGAGTGAATGAGTGACCCTGGTTAGCCAAAAGAGATGGGGGATGATGGGAGGTCTCCTGTGGGGTTTGGTAATAACAATCTCTGCTTTGATTTATTCTAGGCAGATCTTTCTTTCAAGTCTTGGTGAATATTTTCACCATTACCCTTGGTTCTTCTTCCTGATGAACTTTGTTGATATGGTTGCCATTAAAATTTTTTTTTCTCTAGCTAGGTATGTAGCGACATAGGAGGCGAGGAAGAGCTTTTGGGGGAAAACACCCAAAAATGCAACTTTCTTACCTCCCCCCTTCCCTGATAGGGAAGAAATGAGCCAGAGGGAGGGATGCTTGGTGCTGCTTTCCTCTGTCCATCCGTTCATCCATCTATCCAGGAATAGAACGTAATAGATAGACTTGGTCTGTCTTATTATTGCTGTTTGCTCAGCATCTAGGACGGAGCCTAGCACATAGTGGGTACATAACTATTATTTTGATGAACAGATCCATCCACTTAGTCACCTCTCCATCCATCTCTCATTCACTCATTCATTCGTCATCAAACCTTCCTATTATGTCTGTGTTAGGTCAGGCACAGGAATTACAGAGATTGATATATGGTCCCTGTTCTTGAGGATTTCACAGCCTAGAGAGGGGGACATGTTTGGAAGAGCATTTCAGAAAGAAGTGACACATGAGTACAGAAATCAGCGTGTTGTATCCAGCTGAGGAACAGCAGACGATAAGGCTGGTGAGGCTCACAGAAGCCACTTCACTGAGGGTCAAGATAGGGAGTGTGGACTTTATTCTGAAGGTGGTGGGCAGCTACTAAAGGCTTGAGGCCAGAGAGTAACTTGGTCAGATCTGCACTTGGGAAAAATCTCTTGGATGTCTGAAGTGGAGGCCTAGGCCGGACAGGGGTTGGGGGAGACCCAGTAGATGCTCTATAGCCTTCATCTAACACATGCTCAGAACACTGGACTCCATGGTCCACTGTCTCCTTTTTGAAACTCCTTCCTCCTTTGGTCCCCAAGACATCATTTTCTCCTGTCTACTTCTAACTCTGACTATTCCTGCCCTGCCTCCTTGGCTGACTTTTCCTCTGTTCTCCCTTAGATATGAGTGTTCCTGAAGGTTCTGTCCTTGGCTTCTTCTCTGTTCACGTTTCATTCTCTCCCTGGACAATCTCTTCTTAGCCTAAAGCCCCAAATCTAAATTCCCAACTTCTGGCTCAAATCACTCTCCTGAGCTTTAAGAACTGTGGGAGACAGAGAGGAGATGATGGACATGAGATGTTTTGGGTGTCATGGTGACTGGGCATAAGAAATAAGGGGGACAGAGACCCCAGGATGACCCCCTAGCCTTCTAGGTTGGACACTAGGTGAGTCTAGTCACTGGGCTGGGGAGCCCAGGGGGAGCAGAAGATGAATTCAGGTTGGGGCATGTTGGGTCTGACACGCTCATGGGATATCTGTGTGGAAATCCAGACAGCAGACCAGCTGGGCTGGAAACGAGGATTTAGGAGATAGCAGAGTGAGGATGGAGACTGAAATTGTGGGTATGGATTAGATCACCTATGGTACGTATGCAGAGAGAGAGAATCAGAAGTGAAGGATGGGCTGAGCTCTTTGGAGACAGATGAAGGTCCCTCCAGGCTCCGGAGGAACTGTGAGCCAGGAGCCCTGCGGTGACCGCCCTCCCTGTATTTCCCAGGCCTCGGGGCTGTCAGAATGGATGGGGAGCCAGATGGAGCCCTTGCATGCCGTGTCCCCGGCAGCCATCACCTTGATCTTGTCCACACTCATTGCTGTGCTCACTGAATGCACAAGCAACGTGGCTACCACCACCCTGTTCCTGCCCATCTTTGCCTCCATGGTAAGTAACCCTGCTGGGGGTGATGACCCTTAGTCATCATTTCATAGGAAGCTGACCATATCCTGGGTCCCTAGAGAGACAGTGACATCAGGGGCCCAAGCCTGGCCAGGCTCTGGAGACCTGGGTCCTGAGCCCTGCTCTGACACAGACTTGTGTGCCCTTGATGGCCCTGGGCCTGCGCTCAATGCTTTGCTGGTTCTTCTTTGTATCCTCCACGCTGACCAAAGGTGCTAAGCAACAACCAGGTGCCCTAAATTTATTTATGAATGTAATCGATTATTTCTCAAGCTGGGGAGATAGGGCTTACACCAAGGATGCCATGGGGGAATGATAGAGGGTCTCTCAGAATGTAGCACAGGTGAGCGGGAGGCCTGCAGGACAGGGGGACACCATTGGCTGGAACCCGCCAGGAAGAGATCTTGGGGGAAATGGAGCCTGGGAATGGTGGGAGGGGAGAGGACGTTCCGGGAAGATGGAGTAGCCCACGTGAAGGAAATGGGAGCATGACTGAAAACTCCCAGAAGCCTTGCTTGGCAAGCTCAGGGACTGGGGCTCAGTGGGCACTGAGCCCAGAGAGGCTGTGGGTGGTGGTGGGTGGGGATGCTGAGTGCCAGGCTAAAGGGCTGTGTTCCGTGGGCAAGCATGTTTTTGAATTGGGACTGAGAAGAAAGCAGAGCTTATAGGAAGCTCGACTGTGACCTTCTCTTGCATTTCCTTTTGTCACTCATCACTTGGCAGTACCAACCTCAAGGTGGTACAGAAAAAGCCCTAGGTTCGGAGTCAGAAGACCTGAGTTCAAGTTGTGGGATCCTCAAACCCGTCACTCAAGTTCTTTCCCCTACTCTTGTGCTGAGGGTCAAGTAGGATGAGGGCTATGAAAACCCTCTGTAGATGCAAAACGAGCCGGGGAGAGGCTGGGGCTGTCATTCTGGAGTTGGGAGGACAGACTTACAAAGGCCTCAACACAGGATTGAAGTTGGTAACTTTTCATTCAGTTGCCAGGGTGTCCACGTGTATAAAAAGCAAACCCAAGTGATTTTCTCCTTTTATTCCAAGTGAAGATGGAAGTGTTAGAAAGAGCAAGGTGGCCCATCTCCCCCTCCCCTAAGCAGGCTGCCCAGGGCGAAAAGATGCCGAGGAGCGTCTTCTGACGCTGGTCGTGCCGTAGTGAGGACTCCTTCCCTAGCAGAGGCCTGGCTTTGTCACCTCCAGACACTAGTCAAATGGGGGTCTTCACCTGAGTGGGTGGCCAGGCCCTTCGAAAACAAGCTTTTCTAGAATCCGAAGCCCCGAGTTAGATTCCACACAGACCTCACGCTCCTGCCTCAGCACCCACCTGCAGGCAAGGGGAAGGTGGTGACCCCCAGCTGGGTCACAGAGGCACACGGGGTGCACACACCATGGGGAAACCAGGAAGCAGACTGGTTCCTCTCAGTTACTCCTAGAGGGAGTGCAACTGGCGCAGCCTTTTCAGAGACCTGTTTACCCACGGGAACCATAACCTGAAACCCGCTCATACCCTTTGACTCTGGGAATTTTTTTTTTTTTCCAATAAAAAAATATTTATTTTTTCCTATGGTTTAGAATATATCAATACAGTGATACATGTATATATGTTATAATAAAAACCCCTATATTAAAAGTATATGCTAAAATACTTTCCTGATAGTGGTGAAAATAAAGAAAATTGGAGGCCACTGGTAAAAAAAAATATTATGTACATATTTATATTTTGTGCATAGAAAGGTTTAAAATACAAGGTTTGTGAAAATAAAACGACAAGGATTTAAAAAAACTCAACTGCTGAGAGATTACACCAGACTCTGGGAATTTTATGTCCAGGAATCTGTCTTAGGAAAATCATCAGAGATGCCTACAAGCTTATATTATAAAGATGCACATCAAAGAATTATTTGTTATAAAAATACTTCCATAATAGCAGGGGACTGATGAAATAAGTTATCATATATTCATACAATGTAATACTATCAAGCCATTAAAAAAAAAAAATCAGTCCTGAAGGGTATTTCATAAAATGGGAACACATAATTTTTCAAAGCTGAAAATGTGAGACATACACATAGCCAGAAAACGTCTAATAATACCAAAGAGTATACAGACCCTTACGCTCTAGCTTCCTCCCTAAAGACAACTCCTGTTATTAATTCCTTAGGTATCTTTCTGGACGTATTACGCATGCACACACAGACACACACACTCTCCTTTTAAACAAATGGCATTATTCCGTGGTCCTGTTCTGCACCTTATTAAATCTAATCATATATCTTGGAGATCCTTCCACTGTTAGCACATAAAACCTACTCAATTCTTCTTTTCAGCTGCAAACTATTCCATTGTTTGTATATATGTATTTTATTTGACCGTCCTGCTATTGATGGCCATTGAGTCTGTTTCCTGTGTGTTCTGCTGTTACAATGTTGCACTGAACATCTCTGCATATGTGTCTGCTCTCATGTGCAAGTAGATCTGCATGATAGATTATTAATTTTGATATTGACAGACATTACAAATTATTATATCATTCATTCATTCAACAGATATTTATGAGCATCTGTCTACTCTGTGCTAGATGTGGCTGAATTTTAAGCTTTAAACAGATGGATACCAAATTCCATACACAAAACGATCCCAAATGTGTATAAAAACACATACATACAGAGGCACACACACAGGTGAGAGATGTGGTCCCTGCCCTCTAGGCTCTCTCTGTGTCAGGACAGACAGACATGTGCACACATGGCCTGCAGGAGTGCCCAGCGTGGTCTCTGGCACATAGTAGGTGCCCAAGAAGTAGACGTTGAGTGAACTGAGGGGGTTCAGAAAGGCTTCCCGGTAAGTTTAGCCTTCAGGGTCCAGCAGAGTTATCATCCAGATGTGGCAAAGGGTAGAGGGGCCAGCAGGACAGAGGCACAGAGGTGGGAATGTACACAGTACATTAGGGAAAAGCTTTTCAGAGTGACGGTCCCCAGGAGCTTCTGTTTTCTGCATCTGTGACGTTGTAGTGCTGTGTTTTTCCCCAGTCACGTTCCACTGGCCTCAACCCGCTGTACATCATGATCCCCTGTACCCTGACTTCATCCTTTGCCTTCATGTTGCCCGTGGCCACCCCACCTAATGCCATCGTGTTTTCCTATGGACACCTCAAGGTTTCCGACATGGTAACGCAGCCGCTTTTATTCACTCCTATCACCTGTGATGCTTTTGTCATGAGGGATGCCCCATTTATTAATGACCTGTGGCGTCAAACAGTTTGGGACCAAATGTCCAGACCTAGCTCGTTATTTGCATTTATATGCAGCTTTTTTCTTCTTTTTTGACGTGATCTCTGATTTCATAGACTGTTCTGTCTCCCAAAGCTGAGAGGTGGGTTACAGAATCTCCCACCTGGAAGTGCCCGAGCAGCCACCAGGGGAGCCTTCACTGAGCACTGGGAAGGGGTGAGGGTGGGAGTCCCACACGGACGAGATGGACTTCACAATCTAGTAAGAACCCGTGAGGACAGTCAGGAGGGGCAAGGCTGAGATGAGGGGAAATGTTAATGACAGCCAAAGAGATTGACAGAGGTGTCTACAGACATGGAAGCAGGCAGGGCGAGAGACACCACTGCCTGGGAGCAGATGCTGCCTTGGAAACAAATGCTGCCACAGGAGGAACTCTTCGGTTCTGCTTTGGCTTTATCCCAGCCTCCGGCGGGAGGAGGGCAGCTCTGCAGCTCCGGAATGGGGAGAGGCAAGTGGGCAAACAGGGGAGGCCAGGAAAGCGGGCCCCTCCCTCGGCCCAATCGGGTGTTAGTTAACTCAGAGCCTCCGCTGGTATCTCTGGGACTCCACGGAGCATTCTCACACAGAGGGTGGCTCGCAGAAACCAGGAATTGCAAACTCAATTCCAATCCCCAGTGAAAATTCTGCCACAGGGTTTGAAAGCAATGGTTAGTGAGCACCCAAAGAACGCAGAGCAGGCCCTAGAAAGGCCAGCACGTGCCTGTGCGGCGGTGACGGCGCTGGGGTCAGACCCGGGCCCCTCCAGTAACTCCCTCGCCTCCCTGAGGCCCAGTTTTCCAAACGTCCCAATGGGCCTGAAGAGCCCACCCGTGCTGCCTGTTTCCCAGGCTGCCTTAGCAGTGGTGATTCTTACTGGACACGAAGTTGCTCTGCCTGGGGGGTGGGGTGAGCACAGGGCCTGGCCTGGGGACGGCAGGCCCAGCAAACAGCCTTTGCTCCCTTCTCCCAGAGTGCCGGTTCCCAAGGCCCGTTCACCTTTGTTCTGACAGCCTGGCAGACCCGAGGGTGCTGACTCTGACCCTGTTTTTTTCCAGATGAAAACAGGACTAATAATGAACGTCATTGGAATCACCTGTGTATTTTTGGCCGTCAACACCTGGGGACGGGTCATATTTGACTTGGACAGTTTCCCTGACTGGGCTAATGTGACAGCACACTGAGACTTAGGAAGAGCCGCAAGACCACGCCCAAGGCCCCTGCCCTCCTGAGGACACCCGAACCTTCCAGTACAACTTGTAGCAGAGCTTTGGGGTTCATGCCCCAAGGTGACCCCACGATGCCCACACCCCACGGAGACCCAGCCAACGGGCCACCTCTTCCTCCACGCCTGGGGTCTCAGCTGGGGCCGGGTGTCTGGAGGGCAGGCTCGGAAGTGAAGGGAGCCTCCCATAAGGCTGCTGGCGTCCATCTTTCCTGAGGGCCTGCCATCATCTCTGGGACAGGCAGGGTGCCACCCCCACTAAGCCTCGAGCTGGCCCCATGGCTGGGCTCTGGTGTTCTCTCGTCATCTAAATGGCAATCAGATCCCAGCTCTGGAGGTGGAAAACAACCTTCCAGAGCCTGTGTCTCTCCCAGCTTACCTTGGGCTGCCTCAGACCCCTCCTGTCACTCGGAAGGGACAATCCAGCCCGGGGACAAAATGTCTGGTCCTGGGCAGCTTTCCACCGCTGGAGCGAGTGGGAATCAGAGCCTCCTGGGACCACCAGGAGTATGGTGCCACCGCAAAAGGATGAGGAATTTGAGTCGATAACTTCTGGACGACACCACCCCACTGTCACCCCACTGACGGTTCACTGCTCCATCTGAACTGACAGTTTGGACCCCCTTCCCAGCTCTGTGGGGCACCTCCTTCAGCTCCTAGGCCCCTCTGTTGTCTGGCCGACATTTGCTGGAATCTGCCCCTTTTCTCCCAGGCAGGTCAGTTTGGCTCTTCCGGGAGATGCTTTTCCTGCCCCACGACAGCTGGGATCACACTCCAAATATGGGCAGTGATGGCCTCCTTTGGGGCCACAGGCGGAGGTCTAGGTCCTCCCTCACCTGCAGACCCAGAGGGAATACCTGTTAACCGCCAAAAGCAGGGTTCCTTCAGGGTTTGTCTGTCATGCCAGAGTTTGGGCACCTCTGGGGAAAGCCTCCCTCTGCTGACTGGTCTTGGCAGTCTAGCCTGCTGCTGACAGAGCATCGCTGAGAGCAAGCAGTGCCCGGCGGTCCCTGAGCAGACAGCCCCTGCCCATGGGTGAATCTACCTGAAGTTGCTGGACAAGGACTCCAGAGTGGCCTGGGAGCCCTCAGAACAACCTGTGAGAGACACATGAGAGGATCCTATCCTCCTTCCCACCAACCCAATTTTCTTTCCTTCTTGTGCTGTTCCATTGATGGTATTTTTCAGAGCAGGAGAAAGTCTGGGAACCCAAGGAACCCCCATGCCCCACCCGAGGACCAAGCATCCCACCTGGTTCCTTGGGTGGGATGATGTCTGAGCGCCCGGTCTGTCTCCCACGGAAGGTACATGGCGCTGTCTCTGGCTTTCTGCTGTGTGTGGGGTGGGGGTGGGCAGGCAGGTGGATGAATGAACACTTACTGCCCACCTCCAGTGTGCCAGGCCTCCCCGGCCCTGGTGCATCTGACAGTCATCTCATTCAGTCTTTGCAGCAGCCTGCGAGATAGGAAGGCATTATTAACCTCCTCTGTCTTTCATTAATACTGGGGCTCAGAGAGGCCACGTCATGTCCAAAGTCACACATCAAGTTAGTGGTGGCTAAGGTTCCAATTCGGATCTTCCGCTGCCATGTCCACTGCTGCTTCCTCTAGCCATTAAGGGCCTTGGCCTTACAGGGACGGTAGGGAAAGGTGGGTGGCCAAGAGCACGTCTACCCCAAGGCCCTGCCTGCTCAGGGATCATTCACAAGAGCCCTTTCTGCTGCCTCCTCTGAGACGGGCTTAGGTCAGTCCTGGAACAGACAGGGCTGGTCTTTGCCCAGAGAAATAAAGCCTTTGGTTGGAGAGAGCAGTATGGAAATGGCTACCTGCTCCCCTGCCAAGATAAAACCGACCCACCCCTCTGTCACTGCTCCCTACACTGCTGTTGTTGACGTGTCTGCCCCACCAGTGAGGGCTTCCAAAGACTTGCACTGCCTGCTGGGTCCAGTGCTGGCCCTATGGCTAATCCACAGCAGGCCACCACAAGTGTGATTGGTAAATAAATGACTGATCAGTGTTGTCAATTAGATGTATGCCTGGTGGTAGTGAGCAAGGTCAGTGAAGGTCATCCAACGTGGGCAATGAAGGATGAGTAGGACTGGCCAGGCTGATGGGGGAGGATGTGGTGGGGTGGGTGGAAGGGTGGGGGGATTCCATCTGGTTGAGGAATGACAAGAAAGCTGGGCAGGGGTTCAGGAGAAAAGATCCCAAGGTTGAGGAGGCTGACCAAAGGCTGTTTCTAAACAGCATCTCTTGAAGTTGGCTGGAGTTGCACTAACATTGATGGCCAGTGCCAGTCAGGATTGCTTTCGGCTGCAAGTAAGAGAAAACCTAGCTAACAGCGGCTTAAATCATAAGGGCATTTAATGTTTACTTAACAAGAAGTCTGGAGGTAGACGGTTGCTGGCACTGGTCCAGCAGCTCACTCGGGCCACCAAAGACTTGGGATTGATCGTCCACTCTGCTATCTTAAGGGTGCTATGCCTTTACTGTCATGCTTGACCCTCATACTATACACACATCTGCACTGAAGGCAGGAAGGAAGGTGTGCGAGATGGGGGCATGATGGTGCCTACTGCATCTTTCCCTTTTATTAGGAAAGCAAAAGCTCTCTCAGAAAGCCCTACAATCTTCCCTTTATGTCTTGTTGGCCAGAACTAGATCATATGCCCACCCTTAGGCCAATCACTGACAAAGGGGAATTGGAATACCATGAGACCAATTAGGACTCATTTCTTGGGCTTGGGAAATTGGCCTATGTTTCCTGAAATCAAGAGGTTTTCACCTACTACAAAACATGGCTTCTGGCAGGGGAAGAAAAGGGGGAGCTGCTGGGTAGGTGATGAACCAGGGTCTGCTATTATGACCCCTTCAGAGGGCTGCCCTCACTCCAGGCTACTTGAGTGGCTCCCTTTCCATGGAATTCAGTAGAAACACATTCCTGGGTAGGAAGAGAGTATGTGTTTGGTCAAGGGCTTCACCTCTGCCTCCACTTCCAGGAGAACCACTGGATTGGGAGGCTAGAGTCTGAGTCATGGACCAAGCTCAGTCCTGACGTCGGATACTGAACAAGTCAGTCCACTCTCTGGGCCTCAGTTTCCATCAGGAAGGGGCTGGACTAGAGCATCTGTAAGGGCCTTTCCACAGAGTCATGAATACCCTTACCCTACTGACCCTTCATCTGCTTGGGCCAGATGCAGCCCCTGCCGCATCCCCATGATGTCTTGGCTTAAAGTCTATTACATGGCCCACTCCCTGCTCCCATCTGGGTCTTAGCCATTTGCTGAAAGCCCTCTGAGACCTTTTCCCCATTGATATTTTGCCTCTTATATTTTGTAAAGAGGTTCTACCCAAGACCCTTGATTTCTCTCTTCTTAGCATACATCAGACATTTGGGCCCAAGGTTAGCTGAACACATAATCTTGACCAGGATTGCTCTCTGAGCTGTTTTTCCAGGGACTTATGACTCCACAAGGATCCCATGCATTCCAGGGTTCCTTATCCTTTGATCTTGGAATTGGGATCCTTCCCTGTCCCTCTGAGCTGAGGACTTCCTTAGGGAAAGACCTGGACCGCCTCCTCTGGCAAAACCAGTGAGCAGGGCATCTCCCTGGGACAGGAAAAGTCTTCCCTCCTCCCCACCATCCCTTACACACAAGAATAATGGATAATGAAACTTTTGCTCTGGACTTCAAGCAGGGAGTCAGCTCACTAGCACAGAGTCCAATTCTCAAAATGAATACGGACATTCCCTGGTAGGACCCTTGATGGCATGTTCTTTTTGGGGAAATAAAGACCAAATCCTGGACCGTCTGGTTAAAAACTACACCTGGAAGTCCTATTCTTAGCTCAGAACTCCTTTTTCTGGGGTACTCTCTCCCCTGGTCCCACATCATCTTAAAAGCCTTGTCTTCCAACCCACCAAAGAAGCTTCTTTTCACATTAAAAAAAAAATTCCATCATGATAAATCTTCCACATCATGGGATGGCTTTTTACATTCTCCAACAGAAAGCTTACCATTTCCGGCCAAAATCCTTGTGCTCAGATAGATATTCAGTTTATTTCCTGTGGTGTCCTGAGCCAGGATTCAGGTTCTCACTTCCCTGCCCCAGAAACGCCTTCCAGGCGCTTCCCTGATATGCTTGTGCAAATGCCCACTTCTACTCTCAGAGACATAGGCCGCCCACTGCCGGCAGTGTGAGAGCAGCATTTATGTCCCTGCTTCCAGCTATCAAGGGTAGAGAAATATGACAATTCAACCTCAGAACACCCTGTTATCCAATCAAGAAATTTTAACTAGTTTTTATATCTAAAAAGTTACCATGAACACAGTGAAAAAATTCCAACAGTACAAAAAAATATTGAGACATGTCCCTCCACTTTAGACCTTGAGGCCTCCAGGCCCTTCCAGAAAGGCAACCATTGCCCAACAGTTTCTTACATGTCCTTCCAGACATGTTACATATACAGTCGGCCCACAGGGGTTGGCTCCAGGACCCCTGAGGGTACCAAAATCTGCGGATGCGCAAGTCCCTTGTATAAAATGGCCTAGTATAGTCGGCACGCCCATATCTGTGATCCTGCATGATGGTTGGTTGAATCTGCAGATGCAGAACTCGAGGATACAGAGGGCCAACTGTATACAAGCTTACGTAATAGATATGCGTCCTCTTTATTACATCTGGGAGCATACTATACACATTTTCTGTCCTTGTTTCCACCCCTCCCCCTTAATTTATTTGGAGATCATTCCATTTCAGGACATATTAAGTTTGACTTTATTTCCCCATTCAATAGTTAATTTTGTTTTTCTTTTTTCTTTTTTTCTTTTTGGCTGCTCCCCAGCTTGTGGGATCCTAGTTCCCCGACCAGGGATTGAACCCAGGGCCTGGAAGTGAGAGCACCGACTTCTAACCACTGGACCACCAGGGAATTCCCAATTTTGGTTTTAAACTGAGGTAAAATTAAATTCAGTGAATTGCACAGATCAGTGATTTAGACAACTGTATAAAAGGTGTAAGCAACACCTCATTTCCATCTCCTTAACCCCTGAAGGTTCTCTTGCCCCTTCCAGGAATCTACACCTTCTTGAGGCAACCACTGTACTGATTTCTGTCAGCATAGGTTGGTTTTGCCTGTTGAAATTCATGTAAATGGAATCTTACAGTACCTACTCTTGTGTCTGATTTATTTTGTGCAACAAAATGCTTTAGAAATTCATTCCTGTTGTGTGTATCCATTCATTCCTTTTATCGTTGTTGCTAACTAGTGTTCCATTGTATGAATATGCCACAGTTTGTTTATTCTCCTTTGATGGACATTAGGTTTGCTCCAGTTGAGGGCTATCTGAATAAAGCTGTTATAAAATTCTCTGCATACGTCTTTTTGTGGACATATGTTTTCACTTCTCTTGGCTGTGTGCCTAGGAGTAAACCTCAGTCTTTTTAAAAGCCGCATAGTATTCTATTGTAAGTGTATACCGTATAATAAACAAGACCCCTGTTGATGGGCACTTGGGTCATTTCCAATCTTTTGCTAAGACTGTAATAAACATGTCTGTACTTAAATCTTTGTAAATGTACGTGAGTAGAATACTTGCCTAGAATGGCATGCTGGATGAAAACGTGTATGTATTTAAATGTGGGACAGAGGGGAATTCCCTGGCAGTCCAGTGATTAAGGTTCTGCACTTTCACTGCTGAGGGCCCGGGTTCCATCCGTGGTTGGGGAGCTAAGATCCCACAAGCTGCGTGGTGCCTCGGCCCCGCCACCCCCCCAAAAAAAATCTGGGACAGATATTGCCAACTTGCTTTCCAGAAAGGCTGTGCCAATATATATTCTCAAGAACTGTGCATGAGGACTTCCCTGGTGGCGCAGTGGTTAAGAATCCACCTGCCAATGCAGGGGACACGGGTTCGAGCCCTGGTCCGGGAAGATCCCACATGCCGCGGAGCAACTAAGCCCGTGCACCACAACTACTGAGCCTGCGCTCTGGAGCTCGTGAGCCACAACTACTGAGCCCGTGTGCCACAACTACTGAAGCCCGTGCGCCTAGAGCCTGTGCTCCGCAACAAGAGAAGCCACCACAATGAGAAGCCCGCGCACCGCAACGAAGAGTAGCCCCCGTTTGCCGCAACTAGAGAAAGCCCACACGCAGCAACAAAGACCCAATGCAGCCAAAAAAAACAAAAAAACAAAAAACTGCATGAGGCTATATTCTCACATATCCTGAATAACCCCGTATATAATCAAATTTCTCAATCATTGCTACTCTGATAGTTGCAAAATGCTATCTCATGATTTTCATTCTCATTTCTTTAAATTGCAAGTAACATTTACAATTTTTTCACATATTTATAATCCATTTGTGTATCTTTTTTGGGGGGGTAAACTCCTTTTTTCCTATTTTTAAGAGTTTTTTAAAAAGGCCTTTTCTTATTCACTTATAAGAACTCTTTATATATTAAGGAAATTAGTCATTTGTCGTAAGAATATTTATAGTGTATGCTAAAATATGGTAAAACTCTGTTTATTCTTCTTTTTAATCCCCCCCACCTCCTGCCCCCAGCTATTATCACATATTTTTCCATAAGAATTTCTGAATCAGCTTCTCTAGTTCCAAAAAAAACTTGGTTGGCAGTTACCTCTCTGACTATCTCTCTGCTACTCTGCCTCACTCTCCAGGGTTTCCTGACCTCAGCACAATTGGCACTTCAGACCAAATAAATCTTTGTTGCAGGAAGCTGTCTGTGCACTGCAGGATGTTCAGCAGCATCCCGGCATCTATTCACCGGAGACCAGCAGCAACCCCGCACTTCCCACCCCCCATTGTGACAATGAAAAATGTCTCCAGGCATCCCCAAATGTCTAAGAACCACTGACTCACTCTGATCTAACTACACAGGCCTCTTTGCTGCTCCTAGGGCACACCAAGTACACTCCTGCCCCATCACCTCCTTTAAATCTCTGCTCAAATGTTACTACTACTCAGCCTGTTTTAAATTATAACTCCCCACCCGCCCCACACTCTCTATAATGTCTTTGATTTTTCTCTATTGCATTTTTCATCTAGTGTACTATATAATTTACTTCTTTAGTTCTTTATTTTGTTTGTCTATCTCTCTCCCATCTTTAAGACTGTAAGCCCCACGAAGGCAGGGATTTTTGCCTGTTTTGTTCAATCCTGTATTCCTTGTGCCTAGAATACACCTGGTACACAGTAATGGCTCAATACGTATTAGATGACTCAATGAATCAGAATAGGTTTATAGATTAGATGAGAAATGACATCTTTATAATATTGATCCATCCTACACAACAAAATGTTATTTTTCCATATATTAAACTTTTATATCCTCCTGTAAAGTTTTCAAGTTTCTTACAAATAAGAAATACTAAATGTTTTTTGCAGTAAACATTTGCCCAGCCTGTTTTTTCCCATTTGTGGACTTTGGAAGCCAAAATACCTGCCTCACAAGGGGTGAGGACAGGCTGCCAGCTGCTTCCCTGGCCAGTGACCCTTGGGCCTGGGGTCATGTCTAGAAGCCCTCGCTGTCTCTCTTCCCCATCACCCAGCCCAGAGTGCTTCCTCCTGGCAGGCCCTCCACCGTGGCTGATGGCACTCCCTAGGTATCCATCTCTGTCCACCTCCCTGAGGGGCGCCAGCTAAGGGACATTGAAGTGATATCGCTCAAGACAATCCCACTGTGTGGGGCCTCCCCAGAGACCCAAGGGCTCACCTCTGAGCTCTCGTGTGGGGCAGGTGACAGACACACTGAGGGTGACTTTCCTTTCCTGGCCAGCTCCCTAGCCTAACAGGAGGGGCCTGTGCTAGGGGACAGATTGCCCAGCAGAGTAGGGGTGTTGGAGAAGAGGCCTGTCCTTGACAGGCTCTGAGAGGAGAGAAAGAGGGGGCTTCCTTCCTGTTCTCTGTTTCCCCAGACCCTTCCAGATGGGCCCCTGCTCCCCACCTTGCACCACACTCCTGCCCAGGTCTGAAGTGTGGGAGTGGTGGTAAGACCTGAGGCACAGCCGAGCTCCGGACTTCCTCCCTGGGTGTGGTCTCTCGCCTGTGAAACAACGACCCTTCTATGGTCTGAGAGCTCTGGGCTGGGCACACGGCGGGCACTTGGTGAAGCGGCTGCTCTTATGTTATCAGGCATCGCTGCCGCTCCCGGGGCCTCCTTTTTGGCAGGGCCTATGAGGATGCCCATCAGGACCACATGAGCCCCAGGTCCACCCCAAGGTCACCCTGACTGTGCCCAAGGTAGCCTCCAGATGGATCTGAAGCTGACTCGGTACCAGCCGGGGGAGGAGTGAGACCTTTAGAAGCAATAAGCTTCAAAACGATTATGGGCCCCCCTCCTTTTGCGTAAGTCAACATAAAATAAGATGATGCTTGTGAGGTAAGCCCAGAGGCCCTGACCGCTGGTGTACAAAGTGCTGTGTGGTGTCCTGCCTGCCCTGCCCCCAGCCGGGCCTTACACTGTGCCTGGGACCTCCCGGGGGTGGGAGTGGGGCAGCAGCCCTGCTCAGAGCCCAGAGCGGAGCTGGTGGACAGGCCTGGGCTGTCTCAGAGGCCTGGCGGGGCCTGAAGCTTGCCGCGAGGCAGGGAGGCGGGGGGGCAGGCTCCTGCCCGCTGTGGGGCTGCGGCAATGTCCCATGGTTCACCACTTCACATTTATAGCTCCAGTGCTTCTCAGCTTACTGTCCCTGCGGTGGGAGGCCCGGCTCTCTGGAAACCGCAGCTGTGGGTAGCTGGATGCCTGCCCGAGTGCTGAGCTGTGAGGGAGGCTCACAAGTTTCCCAGGACGGTGAGCCTCAGCCCCAGCCCCCGCCTCAGGCTTGCCCTGGCCTCTTCCTAGAATCTGGCTGGAGGCTGGGGGGAGCTGCCCAGGTAACGAGGGTCCCTCACCCTGTTAGCCCTCCGTGAGAAGCAGGAACCCTGCCAGAGAGTGGGGTGCTCCCTAAGGCTCCAGTGCGACTCTGGGACAAAGGGGCTGATGGAGGAGGTGAGGCTGAGCCAGAAGGAGGCTCACAGAACAGGGCTGGGGTGCTGGAGCTTGATTCTTTTTTAAAAATAATTAATTAATTAATTAAAGTTTGGCTGCGTTGGGTCTTCGTTGCTGCGCGGGCTTTCTCCAGTTGCGGTGTGTGGGCTTCTCATCGCGGTGGCTTCTCTTGTTGCGGAACACGGGATCTAGGCATGTGGGCTTCAGTAGTTGTGGCTCACGGGCTTAGTTGCTCCGCAGCATGTGGGATCTTCCTGGACCAGGGCTCGAACCCGTGTCTGCTGCATTGACAGGTGGATTCTTAAGCACTGCGCCACCAGGGAAGTCCCCGGAGCTTGATTCTTGATGAGCACACAGGAAGCATGGAGTTGCTGCTCTCCAATCCAAATTTCTCACCCTGCGAGAAATTCATCGTGGCGTGGCCCTCAGCAGACCCGTGCAGCAGGTCCGGCTCCATTTGGCCAGGGAGGGGTCTGAAGCTGGGAGACGGTGGGAGGTAGGCGACCTGCCTAGATGCTGGCAGCCGAGGAGGAGGAGCCAGGCCCAGGCCCAGCACCACAAGCCTGACAACAAAGCCCCGTTCTCTTCACTGCACCATGCAGACCTCGAGTTTTGTCTGAACTAGGGAGTGGGCCCCTGCTGGCTTGACAGAGACCTGGGAGGGGCAGGGCCTGGCTCCTGTGCCCCTAGCTGTGAAGCTGCCCAGCTCTGGCTCAGTTAAGGGACTGACTCCCTGCCCTGTCCCTCCCCCACCCCCCAAGGCCTGGGCCCTGACAAGGGCAGGTCAGGGAAGGAGGGAGGGAGTCCGGGCCCAGGCATGAGACAGCCCTCTGGGGCGTTTGGAAGCTCTCACCCTGCAATCGAGGGAAACCCCAGAGAGCAAACAGGGGAGGAGATGGGGGCAGGTAAGGCCATGATTACCGGGTGGGGTGCAGAGGGGCCCTGTGGGAAGGCAGGGCTCACCTTGGGGAGGTGAGGCAGGATGGCAGTTACCTAAAAACAGAGCTGATTTTCATAGAAATAGAACACCTACTGGGTGTGTTTCTTTTTTAAAGTTAGGTTTTATTTTGGTGTTCCCTTCCTCAGCAAACATCCCTGGCACGCCAGCCCTCGGTGGTTTCAGCCTGGTGACTTGGGCGGCTGGCTGGTTCAGGTCATGGTGCCCTTTATCTGGGACTGTGAAGCAAAGAGCAATTCAGTTCTACATTTACTGACCCCTGCTAGATGCCTGCTCTGTGCTGAGAGACAGGGTCACAGGGAGAATCGGCTTCCGTCCCTGCCCCCCAAAGGTGTACCCAAGTAAACAATCCTCCTACTGATTGTATAGGAGCAGACGGGGTTAACTCAGCTTGCGTGAATCAGGAAAGCCTTCCCAGCATCTATCCTAGGCATAGTTTTGAAGGATGAATAGTTTTTCAGACTCTCCTTTTTTCTTGCAACAAACAGCAAGCAGGCACTTCCCTGGTGGCGTAGTGGTTAAGAATCTGCCTGCCAATGCAGGGGACACAGGTTCGAGCCCTGGTCCGGGAAGATCCCACATGCCGCGGAGCAACTAAGCCCGTGCGCCACAACTACTGAGCCTGCGCTCTAGAGCCTGCGAGCCACAACTACTGAAGCCCACACTCCACAACTACTGAAGCCCGTGCGCCTAGGGCCCGTGCTCCACAACAAGAGAAGCCACTGCAATGAGAAGCCCGCGCACCGCAACAAAGAGTAGCCCCCGCTCGCTGCAACTAGAGAGAGCCCGCGAGCTGCAATGAAGACCCAACACAGCCATAAATAAATAAATAAATAAAAACCAAAACCCCCCCCCCAAAAAAAACCCAAACAGCAAGCAGCCACTATGTGCCAGCTGTCAAACTAGTAACAAAGAGACAGGACACAGGCTCTGCCCCGAGAAGTCTAGTAGGAGAGTCATGTGAATGGTGACAATAATGTCTTAAATGTCAAAATCGAAGTACAAGATGCATCAAAGGCCTGAGGAAGGAACTGTCCGTTCTACGGTGGGACACGAGAGCAAGGGTCTGTGCAAGGAGCTGGCTGAGGCGAGGAGCCGTGTGCTGCAGAAAGTTGTGCTAAGACAGGTACTGGGATTGGGCTCTCTTGGGCCCAAGTGCTTAGCAAGTTGCCGGGGGTGTGAAACCACCAAGCAGCAGCTGGGAGCAGGCCTGGTGGTTTCAGGCAAGCTGCCTATGGACGAGCCGTGTGATCTGGGGGCGTCTGACAAGTGGGTTCCAGCTCCCACCCCTTCACATATGGCCTGGGTGGCCTGGAGCCCCACACTTTACCTCTCCGCGCTCCATTTCCTCATGTCTAAAGAGATGATTACGAGATGGGAGGAATGGGATGATACACGTGAAGGCCCTCTGACAGAGCCCAGGCCTGCCTGCAGCTTATGGATGAACGGGAGCTGGCCTATCTCCCCCACAGGGTTCCCTGGAGGCAGGACTGGGTGTGAGGGGCCACGTGGAGGAAGGGGCAGTGGGGCTTCAGGTCTGTGAGGAGGGACCCAACCCCACTCTTGCTCTGTCAGGGGCGTCTTCGTGAGGCTGACAGGTGGTGTTCTTTGGTGGATCCCAAGATGGGGAGAGGGCCTTAATTAGCCTAGGCCTGGTTAGTCACAGGGGCTGCCTGTGTAAGCATGGCTGGCTTGTGCTGCTTTTTCTCATCTTTTCTAAATTAGGCCCCTTTGAGCAATGGCAATGTCAGCTTATCTGTGACAACTGTGCCCAATAGCCAGGGCTTTGCCTATCTGACCCTGGGACCCTCGTCAGGGTCTGGGGGAGAGCAGCATTCAGGAATCTTCTAGAGTGCAGAGGCTCTGAGATGGGCCTGACCAAGGGAGGCTGGCCTGCTCCAAGGATGGTGCCCCCTCAGCTCTCCAGGCCCCTGGCTCAGGCCTGAGGCTCAGGTTGGGCAAAGCATCACAAGTATCGGTGGTCTTTTCAAGAGCCCAGTGTTGACCTGGCCTTCGCGCAGGCTGCCCTGAGAGGGGCTCCACCAAGACGAGCCTTGTGAAAGGCCGGTTACCTGCCAGTGCTTGGCGTCTAAAATAGAATCTGCAGAAGCAGCAAAGCCTTTAATTCAATGTGTCTCAACAGTGGGTCTGTGTGGGCATAACTATGATCTGACTGGTCTTGAGTTATAATTACGGAGTCAGAATAAAAAATTACAGGCATTGTGTGGGCTTGTTTTAAATATAACGTAATCCATACCATCCTCTCTCTTATTTGCTAGATTTGAGGTGGAGTCTTTGGCCGTTGGCACAGGTTCTGCCTGACGTGTAGCAGATAAAAATGGCCCTTGCCCAGTGAAAAGGGCACAGGAGGAAGCCTCCCCAGACCCCTAATGTTACCGACTGCCCACGGCCCATAACCCACAAGCCCACGTGCGCATGGGTCTGTGCAGGCCTCTTTGTTGTTCACAGTATCTGTGTGCTGCACCTCCCCAACCAACCTCCCTGTCGCCAGCCTCTCCCAGCCAGTCTACCAGAAACATCTTTGTAAAACACAGTCTTGAGGCTTAAGAACCCATTAATGGTGCCCCTCTGTCTACAGGGTAAATCCAAACTCCAAGTTCTTTCAGGTCTTGGCCCCAAACCACCTTTCAGCATCATATCTGGGAACGAAGAACAGCCAAAGAACAGAGGTGAAGTACAGAATAGAGGTGAAGGGCCCTAGGTTCCAACTGTGTAGGATTAAACTCAGGCTCCACGTCTCATGAGCTGAGTGAGAGACTGGGCAGGTTACCCCATCTGTGTGCTTTAGCTCCCCACTATCGTAGGTTGTGCGGATGGAATGAGATAACACACTCTTGGGGTGACCCCAGGCAGGTGTCTTTTCTTCACTGAGTCTCAGTTTATCTATTGAAAGGAAGCAACAGACTCACTGCCTTTCAAATAAGTAAATTTTTAAAAAAATGATATTTCTTCAGGTAGTTGTGTGTAGTGAGATAGGCATGTGTTTTTTTGTTTGTTTGTTTGTTTTAGGCATGTGTTATTGGTTCAACCTTTCTGGAAAGCAAAATAGAAAGACTAAAAACATGTTTATACTCCTATGAGTATGAATTTAATCTAAGGGAAAATTCAAATTGTGGACAAAGATTTATACTTAAAAGATGTTTACCTCAGCGTTTTTTTTTTTTCAGTGTGTTTTTACATTCTTGAAAAATGAAAAACATAAATGCCCAACATTTGGATAATAGTAAGTATTTATGGTGTGTCCACTCAAAACTCTTATTCAGGAATTAAAAGTGTTTATGAAGAATATTTCATTATGTTGAAACAAACAACCCAATCCAAAAATGGGCAGAAGACCTAAATAGACATTTCTCCAAAGAAGATATACAGATTGCCAACAAAACACATGAAAGAATGCTCAACATCACTAATCATTAGAGAAACGCAAATCAAAACTACAGTGAGGTGGTGGGATGAATTGGGAGATTGGGATTGACATATATACACTAATATGTATAAAATGGATAACTAATAAGAACCTGCTGTATAAAAAATAAATAAAATTCAAAAAAAAACCAAAACAAAACTACAGTGAGGTATCACTTCACACCGGTCAGAATGGCCATCATCAAAAAATCTACAAACAATAAATTCTGGAGAGGGTGTGGAGAAAAGGGAACCCTCTTGCACTGTTGGTGGGAATGTAAATTGATACAGCCACTGTGGAGAACAGTATGGAGGTTCCTTAAAAAACTAAAAATACAACTACCATATGACCCAGCAATCCCACTACTGGGCTTATACCCTGAGAAAACCATAATTCAAAAAGAGTCATGTACCACAATATTCACTGCAGCTCTATTTACAATAGCCAGGACATGGAAGCAACCTAAGTGTCCATCAACAGATGAATGGATAAAGAAGATGTGGCGCATATATACAAGGGAATATTACTCAGCTCATAAAAAGAAACGAAATTGAGTTATTTGTAGTGAGGTGGATGGACCTAGAGTCTGTCATACAGAGTGAAGTAAGCCAGAAAGAGAAAAACAAATACTGTATGCTAACACATCTATATGGAATCTAAAAAAAAAAAAAAAAAGGTTCTGAAGAACCTAGGGGCAGGACAGGAATAAAGATGCAGACGTAGAGAATGGACCTGAGGACACAGGGAGGGGGAAGGGTAAGCTGGGACGAAGTGAGAGAGTGACATTGACATATATACACTACCAAATGTAAAATAGATAGCTAGTGGGAAGCAGCCACATAGCACAGTGAGACCAGCTCAGTGCTTTGTGACCACCTAGAGGGGTGGGATAGGGAGAGTGGGAGGGAGACACAAGAGGGGATATGGAGATATATGTATACGTATAGCTGATTCACTTTGTTATACAGCAGCAACTAACACAACAATGTAAAACAATTATACTCCAATAAAGATGTTAAAAAAAAAAAAAAGGAAAAAAAAAAGAATCCGCCTGCCAATGCAGGGGACATGGGTTTGAGCCCTGGTCCGGGAAGATCCCACATGCCGAGGAGCAACTAAGCCTGTGCGCCATGACTACTGAAGCCCACGTGCCTAGAGCCCGTGGTCCACAACAAGAGAAGCCACCGCAATGAGAAGCCTTCGCACTACAACGAAGAGCAGCCCCCGCTCATTGCAACTAGAGAAAGCCTGCGCGCAGCAACGAAGACCCAACACAGCCAAAAATTAATTAATTAATTAAAAAGAAAAGAAACAGCTGAGTGTTAAGAATATTAGATGAAAGGGTAGAAAACTTGATGTTTGAGTTCCTGTCTGGCTTTTAACAATCTCTTGGATTCTAATGTGCTAGGACCATCCATGGAGTCTGAGAGGTGACTGCAGGAGCCCAAACTCTCAAGGCCTGTCTGCCTCCGTGACAAGTGGCAGCAGGCAGGTCCGGAGCCTGGATTCAGCAACCCACCAATCACGGGGGTTCATCAAGGGCACCTGCACAGCTTCCCTTGAGGTCAGCTGCCTTTCTGAAATCTTCCCAAGTGCCCATGAACCTTCAAGGCCATTGGAAGTGGAGCAGTGTGCCAGCCCCCTGTCCCTGCCACACTATGGAGTGCTGGGGGCTCCCTATCCACTTGGGGCCAAGTGGGTTTTCTGCCTGAGAGGTGAGCTCTTTCTGCCACTTCAGGCAAGGGGCTCGCTGGAGCAGGAAGGCAGGTCAAGCTGCTGTCACCGCTGTGGGCCCCTCTGCTGTCCACACGTCTGGACTCTGGGGGCCCCACTCACTAGCTCTGTCAGATCACATATTCCCAACTGCCAGGACGTGCAGGTCTGTTTGGCGAGTTGTCCTGAGGCTGGAGAGCCTGGAACACATCATTGGAGGAGATCCCTGACGGACAGCCTGGTCATTACCAGCCGTTTCTCGGGAGGTCAGCCCAGATGAGCCCCCGCTCGAAGGAAGGGCCTCGTCTGAGTTCACTGGGGAGGGAGGCCTTAGAGGCCAGGGGCCAGTGTCCAGGTCCAGCCAGCAGCTTGTCAGGGCTCATCTAGGACCTTCACAAATCAGCCACATGTCTGCCCAGTTAGAAACCAGAGAAAGACAGGATTCAGAGGCTGAAAGACGAGACAGACAGGCTTAGAGAATGAGGCCGACAGTCAGTGAGAGGCAGGGAGGTGGAGAGAGACAGACACACAGGGCCGGCGACGCAGCAGGAAGGCCATCGCAAGAGAGGACCAGTACCTACGACAGGCTCACCCTTGATGCAGTCAGGGAAACGCACACTGGAGTAGCGATGCGCCACTCCACACGGCCGAAATTAGCACACATTAGGAAATGATAACATCTCATGCTCCCATGGCTGTGGAAAAAGCTGCTTAAACACACTGTCAGTGGCCCCATAAATAAGCACAGCCTTTTAGGGAAGGAATTGGGCAATACGGCTCTAGAGCTATTTAAACGTTCATCCCATTTCCCGTGGTAATTCCACTCCTGGGAATGGATTGCAAGGAAATAATTCAACAGAAAAATAACAGCTTTGTACATAAAAGATGATGAGTGCAGTGCTATCCACATGTCCAACATGCTATAGTATGGCCACTGTGAATATTTTTGCAAATAGGGAATACGAAGACCATGGTATGTGCAAATAAACAAAAGTAAAACTATCTGTACATAAAAAGTAATAATTACACAGAACAGCCACCTGGATGCTTGGGCGGCCCGCCGTAGCTGGTGAACAGTGCTCCTTGACTCCCGACACACTCCTGTCTTCCCAAGGGACCTACCCTGCCGCTCCCTGTCTGGAGCTCTCCAACCATGAAGCCTAATCCGCAGACCTCAGACTGGTTGGGAGACAGTCTCAGCTGAGGCTGCCCACCTGGCCAGCTCACTCTGGTGGCCCCAGGGAGTCTGGGTGATGCCCGCTGAGTCACTCCAAGGTTATGACCAAGAAGCCAAACCAGAACAGACATGGTAGAGTTGGATCTTCATTTAAGAAAAGTGATAAAGTGATTTTGCAGGCTCTGAAGTGCCTTGCTATTTGCAAGCACAGCAATCTGTTTAAGCCAGTTCAAGTCCGGACTCCCAGCTGAAGCATCACGGGGTGAAGGCAATTTATAACAGACTGAAGGCAAAGGGAGGGAGGGATCGTGGGGTCACCCCTCCTGGCCTGCCCCAACGGTAGGCACAGATCTGATTCTGAACTTGAATCTTCCCGTTTATGTCTTCCCCTAGCTCCTGGAGGCCATCTCAGAATCACTGGGCGGGATTTCAGTAAATCATGGGTGAATAAAAAGAAGGGGAAACGACCATGTAGCATATGAGTGAGCGTCTGTCACCAAACAATTCTGTCTTTATTCAAAGTCTGTATAGCTTTCCAAATGTGCCCTTAATTGTGCTCTAGAGAAGCTACACTCCCTGATTACTGCCAGGGGATGCCCTGCCTTACAGGGGCTGAGAACATTCAGTGATCATGCCTGTGTCCAGACACACCTAACCTTGTCCATTCTGTCTAGGCATAGTTACTGAACACAAAGAGGCTCTGTGATAGTCCCTGTCCTTGATGTGCTTTCAATCTCATGGGAGAGACAGGAGTAAACAATGAGGAGTAATTTAAAGAGCAATCACGTGGGTGCCGTAAAAAGAGGGAGCTGCAGTGGGGAGTGACAACACTTAGGAAGTGGGCTCAGGGTGGGGTGGAGGACCAGGCCAGGCTCCTTGGGGAGGTGGAAATGCAGCAGGGCCTTGAGGACAGGCAGGATTTTACCTGGTAGAAGGATCATCAGAGGGCCAAGGGTAAATGTGAGAGTTCACCTGGCCTCCCCCAGTTCCTCACCCTTGAGCCTGCTAAAGACCTGGGCTCAGCACCAGCCAATCCTGCCCAGACTGACAGAGGGCAGTGGCAGTCTCAGTCTGAGCCCAAACTGCTGAGGGTCCTGAAATTCATCCTGACCATTCATTCATTCACTCACTTATGTTTACCACAAACATTTATTACACACCTGATCTGTGCTAGGTGTCATTACAGGCTTTTGGGGATCTAGTGACAAACAAGTCAGGGTCCTTGCCTTTCCAGTGGGGAACACAGACAGTAAACAAGCAACGAATAAAATAAATTCGCATTGTGGTAAGTGCTATGGAAAAATGTGAAATAAGGGTTCGGGGTATTTAATCAGTAAAGTCAATGTTTTATGTAATACCTAAATGATATGAAGAGGCAAATCATTAAAAAATCTGGGGAAGAGCATTCTAGGCAGCATATATGGAAAGTGCAAAGGCCCTGAGGCAGGAATAAACTTGGCATATTTAAGGATTAGCATGAAGGCAAATAAAGTGAAAAGGAATTGGGGGTAAGGGGAGTGATAGGAGGTGAGATCAGAGAGGCAATGGGGAGCCTGGCCTGGTCATGATGCTGGTTCCTGGGAATCATAGCATCTCTTGCATCACAGCCAGGCTCCTGCCTTGAGTTAAAGGTCTCAGGATTGGACGCAGGCCCTGCACACGAATGTGCTTGACAGGGTGCTGGTACATGACACACCCTCATCCAGAAGTGCCCACTTGGTCACACAAGGACAATGGATAAGCCACACCTGGTGTATCGTCCTCACAGAACACTAGGTCCTGCAGCTGCTTTGGTTTCACCTTCTCCCATTCCTATGTTCCCGCTCTTGTTCCTTCAGGGAGTGGCGCTGGAGTCCCAGCATAAGTTGGAAACAGGTCCCAGAAAGTGTGCTTTTAGGAGTGAGTACAGGCACAAAGCGGCTGTAGCACAGAGTGCCTAGAGGGACCTGGTGGCACAGACGCCAGAGAACTGAAGGCCAGGCCAGGCGTAGCACAGGAGGTGCAGGAGCACTGAAAGTGTTTGAGGAAGAGGGGAACGAAAAGAGTGAAATGTGTTTCACAAAACATAATTTTGGTAGCATGTTGGAGATGGATCAGAAGAGAGAAAAGGAAAACCAGGCAGAGAGATGACAAAACTCTGAACTAAGGCAATGGCTGGTCTCAAGAGACAAAGCAGACAGATCCACTGGACTGACTTGTATGAGGCTGTAATAGTGAGAAGTCAGAGGTAACAGATTTCTGCCCGGCAGCTGGGCAGATGACGTTATTCACTGAGGAAACACAGGCAGAGGTGTGTGGGAATATGCCCAAAACTATGGGGTGGAGTTGGGACAGGAGGCAGATGGGCCAGTTTTGGACATTTTGAGTAGAAGATGAACCTAGGCCATCAAGAGCAAGATGTCCAGGCCAGTTGCTCAGGAGAGAGGTCTGGGTGGGAAGGCCATCAGCACTCAGGCAGCAGTTGGCACCATGAGTGCTGGGGTGAGGTAGGCACAGTGAGAAAAGAAGGCTGAGGAAAGAACTCTGGGGACCACTGATATTTGCAGGGTTTCAGGGGCAGGGAGAGGACTCAGTGAAAGAAGACTGGGCCAGAGTGCAGCTCATGGAAGCCAATGGGGGAGAAAATTTCCAGAAGGGGATGGTCCTTGGGGTCAAATGCGACAGAAGGGTCAGGGAGGATGTGGACCAAAGAGGCCACTGGATATGACACTGGGAAGAGCAGGAAGAGACTTTGGGAAGGCTCTCTAGCCCTCTCTCGTCAGCAAAAGCTAGTGGTTAAGAGCACAAGCGCAAGTGTTAAGAGCACAGGTAGGGGAGCCAGCCTGGGTGTGGGTCTTGGCTCCTCTTCTTCCTAGCTGGTAACCTGGGGTAAATCACTTAACCTTTCTATGCCCCAGTGTCCTCATCTACCTCCTGCAGATGTGAGGAAAGCAGGAGTGCTTTGAACGGTGCCTGGGGGAGAGTGAGTGCTCAGCGCGTGCTGGGTGCTCTCCAATAATCAAGGCGAAGGGAATGTGAAACATGAAGAGTGTTCCCTTAAATCAGCGTGGGCACATAACATGAAGATACTTTGATTTTCCAAGATGAACACGGCTAGGGCCCAATCCCGAATCACAGGGCCTTAGTCTGAGAAACACTAGACACCGAAGCATCCCCAGGGTATTTTGAAAGTCCAAAGATGAGAATCCAATCTGGGGATGGAAGACGGGAAGTGGCTGCGGCGGTGCCACCTGGAGTGTCCCGCCATAGCGGGGGACCTGAGTGCTCGTGGAGCTCCGGTCGCTCTCAGTAGTGGTCACCCCTGAAGGCCAATGAGCTGGACTTTCTGTTAACAATTGTCACCTCAGGCCTGGCCTCAGGCCTCTGTGCCGCTTGGCATTCCCTTGAGGTTTCTGCTGGGCTAAGGATCAGCCTTTGCTGCCGTGCGGGGATTGCCTGACCTCTGCTGTCCACTGTCTGTCATGGCACAAACTCAAAGATGGGCACGGCCTCACAGGACGCACTTTTCTCCAACTTTCTGGACAGCGACTCTCAGTATTAACATATTTACACCGTGACAACACAGAAAAGTTTCACAAAGCAATGCTTACCTTTACCATGTGTGAACGCTCTGATATATTCTGTATTTTTCTATTTTTATTTCATTAATAAGAAAAATGCTGATTACAATCCACTAAATTGATGTCACAGCCCCAGGCTTTCTCAGGGAGTTCAAAAAACATTCACTTAAGGAACTAAATTAATGCCTTGTTTCCCAAACATCAGTCAGTGTATTCCACACTACTTTCAAACTTCTGGCCACACCCAAGGCCGATTGTTTATGGAATCTGATTATTTTTTCTTTAAATCAATTCATTTAAACATTTAAAAATGCCTACTATAGCTGAAGTAAAATATTGGTGAAATAACAAGTTTGAGGGTTAGTTATATTTTTTTATCTAATACACACTGAAATAAATATTTAATTATCAAAATAAAAAATTTTTCCATACCTCCTAAAATCCTCTTGCACACCAGCAACATTTGCATTCCTCACTTTGGGAATCACAGATCTAAAGATTGGTCCAAACATCTCATTTTCAGTGGGGGCAGTGAGGCCCAGAGGGGTGAATTCACTTATCCGAGGTCTAGTTTTTCAGTCAGTGGGAAGGTCAGTCTGGTCAAAGGAGGGAAGAAAGAAAATAAAGGAAACTTGAGATCTCTAGGCTGCCCCTGGCCAAAGTCTTATCAGTCTTATCACTTTTGGAGAGAGGCCCTACCCTGTCATCTCACCAGAATCCAGGTATCAGTTTATAGTTACCTTGGCAGAACCATTTTAAGACCTGGGTCTTAGATATTCTTATTTTTGGAGGTCCTGATCCGTATCCTATCACATATATTACAATGTGCGCACACTGGCACGTATTAATTTCAATTTTGCTATTTTCTTCTTCTTGTATTTTGAAGTCAATGAATTTTTCAAGCTTCAACCGTTTTGGCAGGCCCTTACAAAGTTCACAACCCCTAGGGTTATAGCCTGCCACGCCTAATGGATGAAGTGGCTCTGGATGTGGTAAAGGAATCTGATCAAAGAAGACACACTAAAGAGCAATGTAATTACTTTAGCCCTTTCTCCTGGTATCTTTAAAGGGTAATGTGGACAGGCCACTGACAACTAAATGAATGAGTTTCCAGTGGCAAAATCTTTGCTATTCTGAGAGACCGGTGGGGGTAGTGCCACTGCAGGTAGGCTAAGTGCCATGTGACTGGCAAGATGTTCTCACTCTGTGCCTCAGTTTCCTTATTAAGTAAAACAAACGGATTAGACTACATTGATGATTTTCAAAATATATTTCAAAAAGGAGGGCAAAATCAAGACTTTATTGGACATATAAAAACTAAAAGAATTCATCACCAGCAAAGCTGCACTAGAAGCAATGATTAAGGAAGTCCTTTAAGCAGAAGGAACATGCTACCAGATGGAAACCTGGATCTATACAAAGGAGTGGAGAGCATCAAAACTGCTAACTATGTGAGTAGAGCTTTTAAAAGTTATCACTTAAAATTCTTCAAAAGACAATCAACTGAATATTTAAAATAGATAACCAACAAGGACCTACTGTAAAAAATTAAAAAAAAAAAGACAATCGACTGTTTAAAGCAAATATGCTAACAATGTACTGTGGGATTTGTAACATGTATAAGTAAACTGTATGACAACAATAGCAAAAGAGTCAAGAAAAACAGAAGTATACTCTTGTAAGATTCTTATACTATGGGTCAAGGAGTATAATATCATGTTAAGGTAGAATATGAAAAGTCAAAAAATGTATATATAAACCCTCATGAAACTACTAAAATGAAAAGAGTGAGTAAGCCCACAAAGGAGATAAAATGGAATAATTAAAAGTACTAAATCAGTCTTAAAAAAAAAAAGGAAAAAAGGGAACAAAGACCAGAGAGAACAAATATAAAACAAACAGCTAGATGGTAGATTTAAACCCAGCCACGTCAATAATTACAGAAAATATAAATTGTCTAAACTTCCCAAGTAAAAGGCAGAAATTACTAGGATTAAAAAAAAAAACCAACCAAGATCCAACTATAATACTAACGACAAATCTACTTTAAATAAAAAGACATAAATAGGTTGGAAAAAGATGCACCATCTTAACAATAATCAAAAGAAAGCTAGAGCAGCTATATTACTATCAAATAGATTTCAGAGCAAAGAACATTACCAGAGATAAGGTTATTTCACAATGATAAAGGGGCCAATTTATCAAGAAGCCATGATGATGCTAAATGTTTCTGCACTTAATAACAGAGCTTCAAAATAATAATGTTTTTGGAGTCTCACAGGAATGAGTGCTCTGTAGAATTCCGTATAAATGTTACTTCTGTCTCTCGTCCTTTTCTATTTTTAGTATGATCCACTATGCTCATTGTAAATTAAATTTAAGGACACTAGACCTACCTTCATTTGGCTATCAAAAGAAACCATCCTAGGAGGCAGTCAAAAGTGGTTGCTAGCACCTCTGCTCCTGGCCAAATTACTTTTGGCTTCTATGGACTTCAGTTTTTCCATCTGTACCATGAAGATAAACCGTTCGGAAAAAAGGTGTTTTAAACGGTGAACGGTTTCTCCAGCCTAACAGCTTGTGGAACCCCCTAGAGGCTGGGTCAAGTACCAGCTATGCTGGGATGGGAGCAGCGGTAAGAATGGAGGAACCGGAATCCTGGGAGATCTAGATGGACCCTTGACACAAATACCTTGCTGGTTGGGCTCCTGATTCTTTCCATGGCTCATGTGATCTGGGGAAAGAGTGTTCTAGTAACAGAATTCTTTCAAGTATTTTCAACACAGCTGACAGAAAATACATATGCTGAACTTTGTAAGCTGCCCTCAGCTTACATATAAATGAATGGATTATGAGAATGACAGGTGCTGACAGGTACTTAGTTTTTCCAAACTAACCTGGCTGGCAACAACTGAAGGCAGGTCACAGCTACTACCTAGATCAGTAAGTCTAACGGATTAGTAGATGGAGCCATGCGACGCCTTCTTGGCTGGGAATAGAGGGACAGCAAGGCTCTTCGTTCTTCATTGCACACACGTTGGGCTAGCGATTGTATACCATGTCACAGATACAAAAGCACCTGTGCTCCTTTGGAGCTTCCAAGACAAAGTGGGAAGGACGATGACACACAGTATGGGTAGCACACACTTAACAATATGCAGCAGGTACCTTAAAAATTATGACAGATATAAGCTCCTTTAACATACAGGATCATTTTAAAGCTGTGGAATCTGATATACAGTATATGTGACAAGTATCTTGTCACATCCTTTTTTTTCATGTCTCTTGTCTTTTTTGACACTTTCTTGCTCTGTGTATATCCCTTTGGATTTCAGTTTGGAAATATGAGTAAATGAAACTGGGAGGAAGAAACCTAGGTAAAAACCCTTCTTACGAAACAAGTGTAACAAAAAGAAAGAGCTACCAGAATCCTATATCCTTCCAAGAGAATCAATCATCTAGAAACCAAGTCTTTGGCTTTTTCACAGTAACCTTCCAACCATTTTTCCAGGTATGACTAAGAAGGGGGTTAGGAGCACTTAATGCAGAAAGGTCTAGAAGGCTATACACCAAGTTGCTGACATGAATTATTTCCAGAGGATGGAAATGGAAACGGACAAATTACTAAATTTTTCTTTACACATCTTGAATTATTTAATTTGTTACATTAAGCACCTATCGCTTTTGTAATAAAAACATTGATAAGGAACATTGTTAAAGAAAAGTAACTACTTTGTTCACTTAAAAAACACTTGAGAGTGTATATAATGCAAGCAGTCTGTCACATTAAGAAGAATGAGTAAGCTCACCAAAGACTAAAATTCCGAAGTCTAACTGTTAGTCTACAGCAGAAGTTTTATGAGGCAGAAGCATTAGGGTAGCCTCTCGGAGTTTCTAACGTTCCCCTGGCCTGAGCCCCTATCCGCCTGGGAGGCCCAGCGCACTCCCGTGATTAAATGAGGTAACGTGGTACTGACTGAGCACAGTGCCTGCCAACAGCGAGTACCCTACCTCACAAGGAGGCCCCACAAAATCAAGGTCTTTACATCTTGCTAGATGGGACCGCCTTTCCTCCTGGGATAAATATCATACATGGTTGAAAGCAGGGATGTAAGGTCTCCTCGAAAAGCCACATATGTCTCCCCTCCGACAGTTCCTGCCCTGACATTTGACAGAGACCACTACCTCTAAACCTTTTCCCATAGCAAACCTGTCATGAAGTGGGGTGCTTCCCCCAATGGACCATGCTCTAGCTTTCCAAACTGCTAGAATCTTCGGAGTTTTTCACTGTTGGTACTATAGACATTTTGGGCCAAGTGATTCTTTGTCGTCGGGGATGGGGTGGCGGGACGACCCTGCGCGTTGTAGGATGTGTAGTGGCATCCCTGCTCTCCACCCACTAGATGCCTGTGGCATCCAACCCCCACAGTTGTGACAACAATGCCTCCACACATTGCTAAGTGTCCCCTGCGGGGAAAACTGCCACCAGTCGAGAACCACTGTTATACATCAGTTCAGTTGTTCAGCCATCCCGTGAGAACCTGGGACACTGATATCCATGCAACAACCTCCAAAACACCCCCCCCAAAACCCCCGAAAAAATTTAACTTCTGAACCTTTAAGAACCCTCTTCCCAGGAGCAGTGTAACGTTGCCAGTGAAAGTCAAGTTTTCAGAAGCATTTGCCTCACATTTTAGTGCAACTTTCTCCCTTATTGGTGGCTACCAAAGGGCTACAGGCAAGGACAAGTTAGGTCAAGCCAGACCCTGTGGGGGTGAGAGGGGGGAGAGGTGTTTAGCCAGCTGGTGCTCCCTGATGAACAAGAGCTCTAATCCATTCATGGGCATAAAATGAGTGAGACAGACTGGCAGATGATTGTCACTCAGTCCCCTGGCTTTAAATACCATCTATGGACTGACGACCCTATATTTTATATTTCCAGTCCTCACCTTTCTCACGGCAGCCAGCCGCTTGCAGTCAACTCCATTTGGGTATTTGATAGGCATCTGAAACTCAATACGGCCAAAATGGAACTGATTTTTCCTCCTAAACCGATCCTCCCCTAGTATTTCTCAGCCTAGTAAATGGCACCACCATACACCAAACTGCTCAAGTCAAAACTTAGAAGTCATCCTTGATTCTTCTATTTCTCTTTCCCTCACCTTCCATATCCATCAGTCATGTCAGCTCCGCTTCCAGAACACATACCTAATCTGTGCTCTTTTCTCTAGTTCCACTTCTGCCACCCTAGTATGAGCCACTATCATCTCTTACTGGACCACGCTATTAGCTTCCTAACTAGTTCCTGTTTCCTCTCTGGTCCCCTACACATCAGGGTTTCTCAACCTCACACTATTGACATTTTGGACTAAGTGTGTTAGTCCAAACGTAGTTCCCTTTGCTTGGGGGAGGGGGGCTGTCTTGGGCACTGGTCTCCACTCACTAGATGCCAGTAGCAACTGCCCCCCCCTCCATTGTGACAAACTAAAAAAAGTCTTTAAACATTGCCAACTGTCCCTTGGGGGATAAAAATCACCCCTGAGAACCACTGTCCTAATCCTACACACAGGAACCAGGATATTTTTTAAATGTAAAATGCATCATGTCACTCCCCTGCTGAAAACCCTCCAGCGTCTTCCCATTGACCTTAGAATAAAACCCAAGCTCCTTATTGTGGCTTTCAAGACCCTCTATGAACTGGCCACTGCCTGCTTCTCTAACATCCTCTCTTCCATACAACGCTCTCCCTCCCTAGGCTCCAGCCACACTGGTCTTTTTTCTGCTCCTTGAAGAGCCCAAGCTTGCTCCCCTTCACCCCTTGGACTTGGCTGATTCCTCTACCTAAAATGCACTTTCCCCAGACCTTTGCATGACTCATTGTTCACTATACAAGTCCCAGATCAAATGCTGCCTAATCAGCAAGGCCTTCCCTGACCATCCCACCTAAAGAACCCCCTTACATTCTCTATCACATTACCTGTTTATTTCCTTCATAGTGCTAATCACAATAGAAAACTTTCTATTGTCATTTGTTGTCTGCCTTTTCACTAGAGTGTAAGCTCCCCAAGAGCCAGGACCCTGTTTGCCTTGTTCACTGCTACAGCCCAAATGCTAAAATAACACCTGGCACAGAGTAGGTGCTCAATAAATATTCCTCCCCTGTACCTCCTCAAATCACAGGTCAGGTTTCCTTTCTAAGATTATTCCTGGCTGTTGATGTAGTTTCACTTTGAACTACATTTGACCTATGTTAAAATGTGTATGGCTCGGGCTACCATGCACAAGGGCTTGGCATAAAGAAAATAACAATTTTGAAACATAAACACAGGCCAACTAATTAATTAAGGAAAGTCTGTTCCTTGCCCCTCAGGTTTGCTGCAGGCATATAATCATTCCACTGGTCATGACTTCAGTTTGCTCTGTCCCTAAATTTGAAGCAGCAAAGGTCGTTCAGGGGCTAAGAATCCAAAACTCACCTGCCTCAGAGGTTCAAACAGCCTCTTTGTCCATCATCTCAATATATACAATATCTAGGGCCCGAAAACTTTTTGTGCTGCCTTCAAGTTAAAATAGTTTACTGGGTGAAAGGCAGGAAAGGATGGTCCAGGGAGCAGCAGTGTCAATGAATGTTGGCTGAGTCCCGAAACCGCAACTTGGCTCTTTCTTAAATTGATTTGTGGTCGGTTTCCAGGAAACCAAAGATGATCGGTCCACCTGGCAGCAGGCTGGCTGCGAACTGGAGGCAATTCTGCCCTGGCCAAGGGCCATGGCCCTCTCGTGACCCCGAGGAAGGAAGCATTTCATCGGGCCTTTTGGACATTTTGGCGAGCGGCCGGCTGCTCCCGCCGCGGCGGGCTCTCCACGCGGTGCAGAGACGTCTCCACCCGCAGAGACGAGGCCCTGACGCGGCGGGAGGCCGTCTCCGTGCGCTGCGAGGCGGTTTCCACGTGCTGGTATGACACCTCGAAGACACGAGGGAGCCGTTTCCCAGAGAGGGAGACGGAGCGCCCCTAGCTGCGGCGCTGCGTAGTCTCCACCTGCCGGGAAGACCTCCGCACCTGACGGGAGGACGTCTCCACGCGGTGGGACGAGGTCTCCACGCGGACCGTCGCCGCCTCCTCGTAGCGGGCGGACTCCGCCCGGGGCGGAGAGGACTTTCCCCCAAGGGGTGAGGCCATCTTACAGGGGTAACGGAGCCAAGCAGGCCTCGCGAGGCCCCATTGCCCCACGCTCCTCGACGGATTACGTCACACGGTGAGGAGTGACATCACATGGCACTGTGACGCAGGCACAGCGGTACCCGAGGGTCCCACGACACAGGGACGTGCAGGAACAGTGATCCTGGCGGGGGCTGGTAACGGCCCCTCTGAAGCCCTGGGTTAGGCCCCGCGATAGGTCAGCCCCCGCATCGCCCCCTAGCCTGTCAGGAGCCCGCGCGGGGGGAGGCGGGGCCGGGCCGGGCCGGGCCGGGCCGGGCCTGGGATGGGCGGAGCCGCCCGCCCCCGCGCGAGTCTCTGCCCGCCTCCCGCATCCCACACTGCACCGCGGCAGGAAGGGGGAGCCGCGGCTTCCGGCACCTCCCCCGCCACTCCCGGCGTTCGCGGTGTCGGCCAGCTGGCTGCATAGCTTCTTTGCTGGTGATGGCAGCACCCGTCGCTATGGAGACAGGTGAGTGGCGCTCCGAGCCGTGCGTTTTGGCAAATAGAACTATCCTGGGCCCAGACACCTGCTCCCGCTTCCCCGGGTTCGCCTTCCAGGCCTAACTCCCCGCAAGGTGATTGTTCGGACTGGGAGGGGCTAGGGCTCTTCTAGCGTCTGGAAGGGCGAAGGTAGTTTGGCCTTTTCAGAGTTTGTTTTGTTGGTATATCCTTTCTCCTCACTTGTTATTCAGACACCGACCCCACCGGCTTCCGGCGAGGCTAAAGGAGAGATTTTGGATCATAAACCGCTTCCTCGATTTGTTTTCTGGGTCTTAAATGAGCTTGCATAAGTTTAAAATATCGTCGACAAACTCGTGTATTATTTTGCCACTGACGCGTCTCACCGAAGCACGCGTTCCCTGATCTTGCGTACTCGCCGTGGTCTCTTTCAGCTTGCATTCTGAACTTTTCTTGATAGGTTTAGCGTTTGCTTTATTTTTGCTTAGCTTAATAACTTAACAACTTCTAACGCATTATTAAAGTAAGGCAAGGCACAGTTACCGCAACTTACCGCAACAGTGGTCAATGTTAAAATGTTAAAATCCCAACATAGTGGCTCACGAGTGATAAATGTTCTGCCCCGTGTGTGATTCTGTTTTCTTTGATAACTTGTCTTTAACATTAGAGAATTCATTCATTCCTGATTAAACATTCCTTTTAATCAGGGCTTTGCTTTCCTTAGACTTCTAAGGAAGGTTTTTCTCCTCCCTCGCCCAGTTTAGGAAAACATTCACATGCCCTTCTTTATGTAGAAACGTATCTCATCATTAGTCAGGTTTCTTTACTGCTGTTTTCTTTCTACAAATCAGTATTGTATATGGTGACGTTTATTTTGGATGATTTTTGCTATCTTCTCTCCTAGATGATGCTGGAAATCGACTTCGGTTTCAGCTGGAGTTGGAATTTGTGCAGTGTTTAGCCAACCCAAATTACCTTAATTGTAAGTTGTTGAGAACCTCATTGAATTGAGTAGCTATTTATAATTTCTGATAGAAGAGTTGCAATTCATAGTTCCAATTCATAGTTGGCCCTTTGTATCCTCGGATTCAGCTGCAGTTGGTTGAATCTTCCCATTCGGAGGGTGACAATACTGTCATTGTCATTGCGCTATGTTATTTTATATGAGACTTGAGCATCTGTGGGTTTTGGTGTCTGTGGGGTCTCTTAGAACCAGTCCCCTGTGGATTTGAGGGATGACTTTAGTATCTACTTTTGTACATTCTCAATTGAACAGAATTATCGCTACACTTATATTGGTATATATATAATTGAGCAAACTGGGACTTCTGTCGTGAATTCAACGAGTGTTGGTGGTGGGGATGTTATGTAAGTAAATTCTTTACTTTTATGTTAGGAGTCACAAATCAGTAGTCCAAGGATTGATTTGCTCTACAGGTGTATTTTTTTTTTTTTTTTATGCCTTTCAGTTCTTGCCCAAAGAGGTTACTTCAAAGACAAAGCTTTTGTTAATTATCTTAAGTACTTGCTTTACTGGAAAGAACCAGAATATGCCAAGTATCTAAAGTAAGTTTAATTTTTATAGTCCTAAATATGTGTGTACTGTATTATACTCCAAAGCACTGATATTTAATAGACTTCTTAGTTTCACATTGGAAAAAATATATTTTGAATCTCTGCACTTCTTTTAGTTGTCTCCATTTTAACACGAGACACACTGATCTCTAACTTTACTTGGATTATTTCAGTAATATACTCACCAGTATCCCTGCTTTCTCCCCACCATCCCCCACCCCCAGGCCAAACAAAGCAGAACCATTTTCTACACAGAAGCCAACTTGGTATCTTAAAAATATAAATCAAAGCATTCCATTAGAACTCTTCAGTTGCTTCTCATTGCATGCAGAAGAAAATCTAATCTCTTTTCTTGAGCTAAAGACCTATATAATCTAGCCCTGTCTTGTCTGACCTTATCTTATACCACTCACTTCATCTCACTGGATTTCTGACCCCAAGGAACCCACAGTCTATATATGGAATGACATAGCCATAGCCTGAACGTGAAAGACCATAGAAAGGGGTACTTACTTGTAAGGAAGGTTTTCTAGAGGAGGTAGCCTTACCCGAGTCTTAGTAGCTGCTTATTTTATTTTATATATTTTACATAATAAATATATGTATTTATTATTTAAGTTGTGCAATAGATGCTTTCGTTTTAAGGCTTATGAATTGCAAGGAGCATACTATAATCAAGAACTTATACCTTTTTTTTTTTTAATTCTGCTAATTTGCAGTAGTGCTATAGCTTACATTTTTTAAAAAAAATATTTATTGATTTATTTGGCTGCGCCAGGTCTTAGTTGCGGCATGCGGGATCTAGTTCCCTGACCAGGGATTGAACCCGGGCCCCGTGCATTGGGAGCGCGGAGTCTTAACCACTGGACTGCCAGGGAAGTCCCTGAACGTATTCCTTTTTAATGGTAAAAAATAAACCGTGAATTCCCACCTGTGCTTTGTCTTAACTAGGTAGTCAAAAAGCAATGGTGAAACTTTTAGTCTTTTTTTTTCCTAAACAAACACAAGTTTGAGAGGAAAATGTTTCAAACTTGTACTCCCACTTTTCTGATCTGTGTCTTATAACAAGGAGGATGTGCGAAGCCCACATCCTCCTGTAGCTTGCAGGACCCTTGGCACCCTTACTGGCCCTTTATAAAGAACCACTTATTCATTTAATAATCCAGAGAAAAGACTTTTTTTATTAGATTGCAACATGTTGTATGTATGTAGACTTAGAGACTCAGTGTTGGACAATGAGCCCTAGACACCATCAAGTTCAGTTTCACCCACAACATTGCTGAGATGGTCATCTACATGCTGGCTGGAGGTTTCCAGTGAGCACATACTACTCCATTCAGGGGCAACCAATTCCATTGTTAGCTAGATGCTAGAAAGTTCTTCCTTGTATTATAATATGATATACCTCCATGTAACTTCAACCCATGTTGAGTTTTGTCCCTGAATTAATCCAGAACCAATCTATGCCCTCTTGAGGAACAGCCATTCAGATATTTAAATTCAAGAGAGGTTGCAAATTAACCCCCATTTCATTTCTGCAAGGTTATCGTTTAATAGTTGCCAACATTTGAAGATTAGAAAGTTTCATATTTTAATCCAGATTTCTAGCTACTCTTTAAAATTCTGGAAGATCTGGTAACCCCAGGTCTTTGTTCTCCCAGGTCAACCACTGGCTAGAGCAGAGGAGCAGCTGCCTCTTCTAGACAGTTTCCACTATTTTACTAATAGCCACGACTTGCAACTATAATTTATCTCTTACATCTTTTTTTCTCACCTACCTTCAGCCGTTTCTCATGTGCCCACCTTTGGATATTTTGCACTTATGCCTTATGTTTTTCAGCCAAGAGCTAAACACAGGCCTTCAGATGTCAGGGTACGGTGGACCAAATAGCTTTTTTCTCTTCATATGGACATTATACTTCTATTTGTTCAACTTAAGTTTACATTACCTTTTTTGTGGGGGCAGGGAATGAGGGGGCAAGGATTCATATTGTTGACTTGCTGGGAGCTTTATGTCAACTAAAATCTTTCAGTTCTTATTTTCATCAATGCTATTAGTTTAGTTCTCCATTTATTTCTTATTTATTTTTAAAAAATCTAATTGCAAAACTTTCCTTTTGTACCTCTTCTATTTCATCTTGTTGGTTAATGCTATAATTGTAGCCTATTAACATATTTATAATTCCTTATTTTGTCATATAATGTATTCTGAGCATTGTCTCTACAAGTCTGATAAATGGTCGCTGTGTGTCTAAGTTCCAGTTACTGACTAAATGCTACTTGAAGAGCATTCTCTTGGTCGTCACATTAACTTATTTTACAGTTGAAGAAACTAAACCTTAAGGGAGTTTAAGTACTTTGTTTGAGGCTACCCAGCTGGAGAATGGCAGAGCTGGTTTCAAACCTAGGTCTTTTTAACTACCAACAATGTCCTCATGAAAAGGAAATAGCCAGGTTAGGTGTGAGTAGGGCTTTCCAGGCTTAGCTGCTGACAATTACAAGCAACTATGTATCTTTGGAGTATAGGAAGCAAATGTGTAATAAGGACAACGTGGTGTAGGGCCCTGCTACTCAATGTGGTCCTCAGACCAGCAACATTGGTATCACTTGGGAGCTTGTTAGAAATGCAGTCCTCAGGCTCCACCCCAGACTTCCTGAATCAGAGTCTGCATTTTAAGAAGTGATTCATGTGTGCATTAAAATTTGAGAGGCACTGCTGTAGTGTACTGTCCCCAAACTTTAGTCATTTGTATACCACTTGTACAATTTTGGCTCTATCTGTGTACTCCCTGTAAGACTTACTGTTTTTTAACTGACTCATTTAAATTTTATGTCTTTTCTATTTGAAATAGTTTTACTTAAAAACAAATGGAAAAACAGTAAGAAGAATTCCTGTATATTCTTCCCCCAGATATTCTAAATGCAAACCTCTTACATAATCATAGTACAGTGATCAGAATCAGAACATTAACATTGATATATCATCTGATCTTGTTATCTAACCAGCAGACCTCATTCACATTTTGCCAGCTGTCTCACTAATGTCCTGTGTCTGGGGCAGTGTCCAGTCTAGGCTCAGATGCTGCATTTTGTTGTCATGTCTTAGTCTCCATTAATCTGAGTTCATCAGTCTTCTTTTTTTTTTTCCCCCCGTAAGTGTGACACAGAAGTAATCTTATATCCTTCTTGGTATATCAGGAGTCATAGGATGTCAATTTGTCCCTCTATGGGTGATATTAATTTTGACCACTTGGTTGAGGTGGTGGCTGCCACTTTTCTCTGTATCAAGTTACTATTTTTCCTTTTGTATTTAATACGTATTTTGTGAGGGAATACTTTGAGACTATGTAAATATCGTTTCATATTTCATTCTTTTACCTAACTTTAGCATCTATGGAAGATACTTGCTTGAAACAGTTTTTACTGTGGTGATTTTCTAATTTCATCATTCTTTATTCATTTATTAGTCGGTATTCAGTTGTAAGGAAGGAACATTTCCTTGTTCCTGATTTATTTATTCATTTATTAGTTGGTATTCAGTTGTAAGGAAGGAACATTTCCTTGTTCCTGATTTATTTATTCACTTAAAAAAGTTACATCAACATGGACTCTTGGATTCTTTATCTTGTGGGTTATAATTATGTATCTTCTTGATCCCAGATATAGCCAGTGGGAGCCCCTTCACATTGGCTCCTGAGTACTTTTGACATATCCCTATAATTTTTTGAGCATTTTTCTTTCTGGCACTACATAATATTCCAGGCTCATCTTGTACTTTCCCTCTGTTAGCCTTAGAATCAGCCATGTCTCCAACCAACCTTGGATAATTCTATATAAAACCCATGATCTGGGCACTCAGTGTGCGCATTGGTGTCATTGCTTCTAGGCCCTCTCAACACACAAAGCTAGAAATTGTGTGTGTATATAAATACCTATTTCTATATCTGTGTGTGTATGTGTATATATATATATATATATATATATATTCAAAGCCATGAGTTCATACTGTTTTCAATTCCAACTCAGTAACAGGATTCATTCTAGCCTTCCCCCTTCCTTATCTGAAACTCTTTTTCTGAGAGCCAGAAATTTGGCTTTCTATCTACAGCATATTTACTTACGTATTTGCTCAACCTTAGAGTATATGTACTTAATTTCAGAATTGTTATATCCCTATGGAAAACTAGAATACAGTATTTGTGCTTAGTTCTTTCTGAGATTGACTCAGTTTTAAAATAAAAGTTGTCTTATCATTGTTTATGGAAAACCAGTAGGTATTAATTAAACACACAATTAATTACTTAAATAAAAAGTGTTCGTGTTCCTCACCTTGGAAACCACCAGAAGAGAATAGCATGCTTTGTCCCCCAATGTTGACTCCGTTTACCAGTTGACTTTTGATGCATAAGCAGGAAAAAAAAAGAACTGTACTACCAAAGTATACTAAATTAATGTTACAGAAATGGTAGGCTGCAAGATCGTTTTTAGGTGAGTAACTGAACTAGAGCGTGGTATTATTACGTTATGTCGATCACTAACTTACAGACTTAACCCCAGGTACCCTCAGTGTTTACACATGTTAGAACTGCTCCAGTACGAACACTTCCGTAAGGAGCTGGTGAATGCTCAGTGTGCGAAATTTATTGACGAGCAGCAAATTCTGCACTGGCAGCACTATTCTCGGAAGCGCATGCGCCTCCAGCAAGCCCTGGCGGAGCAGCAGCAGCACAGCAACGCATCGGGAAAGTGAACGGCTGGATCCGGACCAGGCTCTTAAGACGTGTACCTATTGCTTTTGTGCAGTGACGACAAAAAAAGACTCTTCCTGTGTACCTTTATCGTGGTAGCACCGAGAACCGTTAGTGTGCTCTTTAATTGAACTAACTTTTTCTTGTTAATAGATGATTTCTGTTAAACCAGAATTGTTCTACTTTGATTTCCCTGTGGATTCGTAAGCTTTTATTAGTATTTAACACAGTCAGCTGAGTAAGAATCGAAATGTTAGGTGTTTCAGACCAATTTAAGGCAGTGGGGGGCGAGGGAAGGGGAGGGCCGCCGAATATCCCAAACTCTAAGCCGAGCTCTGTTTTCATGTACAGTGGGGCCTGGGACAAGTCTGTCTCCTGGAACCTTGCTGTCCCTCAGATCAGCTATCCTGCCCCCTTCATCTACAGAGCGAGAGGTGTGGAGTAAGTGACCTCTTTACATCAGACAGCAGGAACCGCATAAAGGTTCTTAAATTCTGCAGGGCAGGAGACATACCTGTATCACCAGTTGCTTTCCAAGTGAGTTTTAAGGAAGAATCATTGGTATGTCACTGACCTGGTAATGGCAGGGAGAAGATTGGTGGTTAACTACTAATTGGACTCTTGACCTTAAGACTAGAACAAAGGTGAGGAGCCTCGAACACTTGTGCTCATTTGGGAAAGCTGACCTTTATTTGGCAGATACCACAAACCAGGCACAATGTTAAGCGCTTAGTTGCATTCTCATTTTATCCTCAGAACGATCCATGTTCATAAAGGAGGAAACTGAGGTTTAAACAGGTTAATGGTTACACAGCTATTAAGTGATAATCAGTGAGACTGACTCACAGGCTGGAGTCCTTCCCATCACGAGGTTATATGGTCTCTGACCTCTCTGCCACCCGCCTCATCCCAAGTAGTGAGGCATATTCAGACAGCTGTAACAAAACTGCCAGCATTAAGCAGAGGCTGGATTAGATGTGCTGTGCTTCTCTTCAGTGGTTAGGTTAAGTTCTACATTCTAAAGCCAAAGAAGCTGTTTTAGGAATAACAGTTCTTTGTAAATTCGTGGAATTTAAGGTAAAAGATCCTAACTCCTTTAGAGATTTGGAAGCTGTCTACTGCACTATTAGGGGCTTTTAGGTATTTCTGTCATCTCCAATAATAGCTTCCTTTGTGCTATTACTGCCACTCCTGAAGACTTATTTTACCTATGGTAGCTTAAAAATACCCATATATTAAAGCAAGTTGAGGGTTCATGAGCATTTTAATAGCACTCTCTATTGTTTAGACATGTACCAATTTTTTTACATCATCATTTATTTATTTACTTATTGCTAACATGAATTCAAAGCAAGTATGCACATTCTTTTATACTAGAGCAAATCAGGAAGTAAAGACACAATTGCCATCATCAAATCTTAATCTTCAGAGAACAACATCTCCACGAGGTTGGCCTGAAGACACTCAGATTCTACCAGTTTTTGAGGCTGTAAGAGAACAACAGTCATATCTTAACCCACAGCTACAAAAATGTTCTTAGGAGGGGAATGAGTTGTTCTACCTTGAATGACACAAGTCTTGGAACAGAGAAATTATGCTATTCAGAAACTATTAACTAGTTGTAACAAGCTTTATGAAATAGTTAAGATATTTACCTTAAGGCGAGTCATTAAAATACTTGGCTCCGTGGACTAAAACAGGAGACAGGAAGCCCAGCGTCAGCCCTTCCCTTTAACTCTGTAATTTAGGATCCCAGGGCCATGACTAAACTAGAGGACATGCCCTTTCTTTTCATCCAGAATTATGGATTAAGTCGAAAACAACTACTGATACCACTGTTTTAAGGAATTGTATGTTAACCAGCTTTCTTCAACAGTGCTTACAGAATTTTAAAATAAGAATGGCTTTTAAAAGGCATGAAAAAAACCCTAATATTTGCATTATTAATGACTTATTGGGATAGGCCATAGGGATGGACAGCCATGTGTATTTTGAATACATTCTGAAGAGCAAGGTGATACTTGGGATGAAATGTCAAGATCTTTTCAAATTTGAATCCAGAACAAGTTAAGAGTTTTGATAGGGTGAACTGTATCCCCAACACAGTTAAAGAAAGATACTCACTGTTCCATATTTAAGTAGTGTAGGCACTGCAGTTAATTTCAACTTTTTCCTGAAGTCATTATTTGGATCTTTCCAACTATTTCAGAAGGAGAAAGTGATCATGAAAAATATTTACTTGGTTTCTTACATTCTGCTTGGTATTTGATACATTCCCACTTTCAGTCTTTCAGTAAACACTGTTTTCATTGTAAACATTTTAAAAACCTTGACGTCTACGACATATATTCTCCTGTGCAAAGTTTTCATTGAAGTGAATATATACTAAGATATAAAATAAATATAAAGACAATTAAGCTCTGAACTAACATCAGGCCAAATTATTGAATTACCCTTACCTAATACAAATGGCTGAACATTCGAATTTTTAATTCGTATTTAATATCTTCTAGTTGCTTGACTTATCCGACTGTACCTTAGAACTCGGAACCTGAATCACAAGACCCTTCCCGCCTAAATTTGCAAGAGTCTAGTGCATGTCTGGGAAATAGAGTACACATTGCCACTTACTAAGGTTTTTCTCCTACTTGGCAGTAGATGAACACACATCCTTCACCAACATGCTTCAGCCCCTCTCGGACGACCGGTTCAGCTTTTTAAAAAGTTGATAGAAATAATTACCAACTTTACAATCAGGCACTGATGAACAGCGTCCCTCTCCCCTCCCCTCCTCTCCCCTCAGTCTTGGTAAGTACTCAGACTTTATCCTGCAGTTAACTGAGGAGATTAACAGAAGTCACGTGTTTTTTTCTGATTTTTGAGAGCCACTTTAAGGGTAAGGACCCACTCTCAGTCCTGATTTGTCCCCAGGCCACAGCGCCCAGAACAATGAAAGACAAATATTTGCTGACATCATAAGGAGACCAATTCACGTCTCCTGTAAGACACTAATCACATTGGAGAAGTGAAAAGTTCTAATGGACTAGATTCCAAGATTACCCGGGTCGAATGGTAGAAGAGCACTCTTGGCGGGGCGGGAAGGACTTAATAGCAGGAGTCGGAAACAGGGTAGGAAAAGGCAAGATGAGAGCTCAGATCGCCCTCCTCAAGACCCTCTGCTTCCTCTCCACCCCACTCTCTGGCCATAGCCTCGGCCTTCCTGCCACTTCCTCTGGGCTGCAGCCCCCGAATCCCGGCCTCACCCTGCACGCAGTCGGGGCACCAGCTTTTGCCTTCGGCGTCCTTAGAACCAGAAAAGTAGGCGAAAATAGTCTTGCCACTGTGCTGCTCCACCGCCTGCGTGAACTCCTCGTAGCCGTACACGCTTACCTCTTCGTAGCGGGCCATCGGGAAAGCGTGCCTCGGAAAGCTAGAGGTGTCTTGGGTTCGGCCGCCGCTGGGAGGAGCTCCATGCGGGGTGGGGCGAAGCTATTTCCGGGTGGGCGGGGAGCTGGGCAGGGCTTGAGGGAGCCAGCCTGGCTCTGAAGTGCTACGGGAGCCTCTGACGGCCAGAACTCCTCCGCACCGTCATTCTGTTCTCTTCTCAGGTCTCTGTGCTGGCTGCACCCCGAAACCCCGGCTTCTGCCCCTGTCTGGTCCCGGCCCCAGCCCCATGTGCAGTGGCTGCAAAACCTGCCGCCACGCAGCCCCTGAACCCTTAGGTGGCTCCGGAGCCTTAACGGCTCCCAAGCCGCCCTGCGCCCGTTGCCATGGCGACTGGGCGAGCGGCCGGAAGCGAGGCCTAGTTGCGGCCCCCAGCCCGCTTTCTGGTAGGCGCGCCGCGCCCCAGACCAGGTGGGCTCTGGCCGGAGCTGGGGGGATTGTGGGAAGCCGCGTTAGGAGTCATGGATCTGCGGGAGAGGAGACTTTGACCGAGCTTAGATCCTGCCGCTCGTCGGGCCTAATTACCTTTTCTCCTGCCGAGGCTTTAGTGGGGCCCCGGGACCGGGGGGCGGGCGTCCGGGACTGGGCGGGGGTAGGGGGTTGGGAGGGAGGAAGGCTCCGAGGGCTGGAGCTGAGTGTGTGAGTGCGTGCGTGGAGCCGCCCTGGGAGCCGGTGCTGAGACAGAAAGTGCCCCGGGGCTGCGCTGGGAAGGCGGGAGTCGTCCTGGAGCGATGAGTGGGGCGGCTGGCCCAGGGGTCTTGCCGGGGCTGCGCGGGGGCGAGCTAGCGGCGGAGACGCCGGGCTGCTGCGTGGGGCCCAGCAGGTCCGGGCGCGGAGTCCGGCGGCCGTGGGAGAAGAGACGGGGTGCAGGGACGTCCCGAGGCCGTGGAGGGAGGCGCCGGGCGAGGTCCTCGGTTCGGGGGACGCGCTGTGTGAGTGCGGAAAGGCTGCAGGACTGTCGGCGGCCATGGGGGAGAAGACCTGCAGCGGGAACAGCCCAGGCCGCCGGGGCGAACGAGGCTGGGGGGACACCTGGCACGGCAGGCTCGATGGAGGCTGCAAGGGACCTTGGGACTGTGTGGGTGAACGGGGCAGTGGGGGAACCCCAGGTGGTGGGGCCTGTTGGCTCTGTGTGGGTGACTGGCACTGGGGAGGAGGAGGAGACGTCTTATAGGAACCCCCGGGGCTGTGAGAGAGGTTGTCCGGGATCTACGGGGCATGAGAGCATTCTGGAACTGTGGTTGAAGGTGCAGGCTATGAGGGCAGCTTCAGGATGTGGGGAAGGAAGCAGAGTCGAGCTCCATCCCGTGCCTGCAGGAGAAGGGCCGGTTGAAAGGGGGGTTCCTGGACGGGCTTCATGGGTAGAGACCAGCCGTGGTGGTCTCACCGGACCGTGGGTGAAAGGACAGGCCAGGACAGTCCCCCGGGCCGCAGGAGTAGCCATAGCTCCGGACCTAGGGGCAAGCTGTGAGAGGGCCTCAGGTTTGTGTGGGCAGGGCCAGGCTGTGAGGATGCCACCTGTGGCTGTGCCTGGGACTCTGGAGGCAAGTTCTGGGATTGCCCCACACCAGTGGGGGAGAAGACAAGCCGTGGCGGTGCCTGGGCCCGTGGAGGGGATAGGCTATGGGGTTGCCCTGGGCTCTTGGGGAAAAGGGCCGACTGGGGGGGTTCCCGGGGCCACTGTGGGGTGGCCTGAGGCTGTGGAGGTACCTAGAGCTGTGGAGGGAGAGCCCGGCTGCGGGGCTGCTCTAGGTCTGCGGGGGAGGGAGCAGGCAGCGCAGGTGCCTGTCTTTGGGGATACCCCAGGCTTAGGGGGAAGGGGGTGGACCGCAGGGGTGCCCAGAGCTGCGCGGGAGGAAACTCCCTTTGTGGGTGCCCCAGCCGCGTGGCGGAGGAGACAAGCCGTGGAGGAGACAGACGCCGGGCTTCTCCCTGGCCTGCGGGGCACCGGACAGCCCATAGGGATGCCTTGTGCGATTGGAGCGGGAACGAGATGTCGGGGTGAGCCAGGATTTGGGGAGAGGGGGCAGGCTGTGTGGGTGGAGACAGGCTCTGGGGGCGACTCCGGGTCCCGGGAAGCTGCACAGCCTGCAGAGGTGTCTGGTCCTGATGAGCAGGAGGCAGGTCCTGGGGGCGCTCCAGGCCTGTGGGACATAGGACAGCCTATGGGAGTACCTAGGGCTCTGGGGCCAGAGACAGGCTGTGGGAGTGTCCGGGGTCCGTGGGGAATGGAACAGCCTGTGAGGGTGTCCCAGGCTCCGGTGGTAGCGGGAGCCGTGGGAGAACGGACTAGCGGCGGTGGTGTTACAGGCCTGTGGGCTAGGCAGCAGGCTCTGGGGGTGCCCCCGGCTGATGCAGTGCCGGGGGCTGTCAGGGAGGAGACCTGCGGTGGGAATGTCTTGAGTCTGTGGGAAAGGAGGCGGGCTCTGGGGGGGCCAGAGGCTCCGGTGCCTGCAGCTTTAGGGGGACCCGGGTCTGTGGATCAGGAGGCTGTCTGTGGGGATGCCTCATGTCTCTGCATGAGAAGACAGGCCGCGGGGCTCTCTGAGGCAGTGGGGTCGCCAGAGGCAGCAGGTGTGACCAAGCACAGGAGTGCTCCAGCAGGGGCGCCCACAGCTGTGTGTACCTCTGGGTCTGGAAGCGTACCTGCCAGGGTGCCTGCCGCTGTGTGGGTGCCTGGCTCTGTGTGTCAGGAAGGCGGCTCCAGGGATGACTTGAACCTGTGGGGAGAGGTTCGTACTGCCAGGATACCCTTGGCTTCAGGGGTACCTATGGCTCCCCAGGAGCTGTGGTCTGTGGGAGAGGATACTGGTTGTGAGGCTTCCCCAGGATCATGGGGAAAGAGACAGAGTGCTGGGGTTCCTGTGGCTGCTGAGGTGCCCACGGCTCCTCGGGTACCTGGTCCCCTGGGGGTGGAGACTGGCTCTGGGGGTTTCTCACGCTTGCCAGGGAGGGGACAGACTGCAGGAGTACCTCTGACTGCAGGGGTGTCCACAGCTGCTGTGGCCCCTGGGCCGCTGGTGGGTGATGCCAGCTCTGGGGATGGCTTAGGGGTATGGGGAAGGGGACAGGCGACTGAGGTGCCCACTGCTGTCAGGGCTTCAGGACCTGCGGACGGGGACACTGACTCTGAAGGCGTTGCAGGCCTATGGAGAAGGAGAGCCGACGGAGCCATCCCTGGGGCTGTGAGGGTACCTCTGTCTTTGGGGGTGCTTGCAGCTGTAGGAGTTCCCACGGCGGGGCGCCGGCCTGCCGCAGTGTGGGTGACTGGGTCTGCAGGAGAAGAACCCAGTGCGGCTGTCTCCGGCCTCACGACGGGGAGGAGGCCGTCCGCAGAGGGCCCCGGGGCTCCAGGGCGCGAGACAGGAGGTAGAAGTGTCCTGGGGCTGCCGGGGTGGGTGTCTTACACCTGTGGGCATGGGACCAGGTTATGGAGCTGCCCAAGGTCTGCGGGGGAAGAACCGGACTCTGAGAACGTGCCAGGGGTGTCCAGGACAGGCACGGCTGCGGGGGTGAATGAAGCCGAGGAAGTGCCTCCGTTTTCAAGGGAGGAGACAGGCGTTGGCCACGAGAGATCATGCACAGCAGGGTGGGAGGAGACAGGCTGCAGGAGGGTCTAGAATCAGAGGGAGGGGGAACAATTTGGGAGAAAATTGTGAGGGGGAGGACAGATTGAGGGGTGCATTCCAGTAGTATATATAGGGAACAAGTTGGGGGACCCTGGGGCTCTTTGGGAGGGAACAGGTTGGGGGGAGATTTGTTCTGGGTTATGGATGAAGGCACAGGCCGTAAGGGTGTCTCAGGATTGGGGAGAGAGATACTTCATGGAGATGCCTCACCGTATATGGGATAACACATTGGGAGGTTTCCGGGCACAATGGGAAAGGGACAGGTTGCAAGGAGAGGGGTGTCCCAGGACTTTGTATAGGGGAACGGTTCGGGGTGGGTGTCCCTGGACTTTGTGTGTGTATGTGCTTGTGTGTGTGTGTAGCGTCACTCGAGGTATCCTGGAACTGTGGGGATCACCTGGCTTCTTCCTGTTGGAGAACGGACTGTTAGGCCTTTGGCATCCAGGGGGAAAGTACTGACCACGTACAAGCCGCAGATGCCCAGGCCCCAATTCTGCAGGCTCCTTCATTCTGCGGCTCCGGCCCCTGGGCTGTGGAGATGTCAAGCCAGTTGGGATTGCCTCACTCGGGTGCCTCCTTCCACCTTCGCTTTTGATCATGTCTCTACAGCCTTAGAAATAAGGAATCTTTATACTTCTACAGATGTGTCAGTCTTTAAGCAAATCCAGTCTACAATCCTTGAGTTTATTCAAAAGCTTAAATTAGGGATCTCTTAAAAAAACCTGAATTTCCCAGTTGATTTCCTATGGGATTCTTTGAGAGGACAAGCTCCCCCATGCAGTTAACACTAGTTGGTTTATGGAAGATCTGCTTAATTCGACAAATGTTGAGTTAAATTGTCCACTATGCTCAAAGCACTGTTGTGGGGAATCTCAGAGAAGAGCAAGACAAGGCCCTAACCCTCCAGGAACCTTGTCTAGCTGGGAAGATGAGACAGATACCTGTGAAATAGGTAAATAACGACATGAGCAAGTGTGTGAGTGCAGGGGCAGTAGTGCATATGAGGAGGCATTCAGAATAGGGAGAGGCACTGATGCGTGTGTAGTTTACCAAACGCTCTCATCTGTTAGACACTGTATGTGAATATAGGGTGGGGGGAGTTTGGGGGAAATTGAAGATGTACAGAGGTCATTCAGCTAGTTAATGGCAGTTCCTGGCGTCAGTCTACGTACTCCGATGCCACAGGTTTACTTAGAGTCATTCAGAGTTATGTCCTTTTGAGCTACCTAGAAGAGTGAAGCGTACTGCTTTTTGGTTAGTAGTTAGGATTTATTAATGTACGCTGTATATCCGTAAAACTTCCTTGTGGGAAAGTGCTTGTTGGCCATAGCAGAGCTCTGTCTTTGGAATAACGTCTTATCGGCAACCTTTGAGATGTGAAATTTGGAATGAAAAGGGCTCAAGAGATAGTCATTAAGCTAGTGTGTCCCCTATTCGCTTGGAAGGTAGAATTTCAAAAGTGTAGTTGCTTTAGTAAGTGGAAGAAACTATCATATACCTGTCCTTAAGCATTCACTCTGTAGTATGAGGGGGCTGGGGACTACTAGAATATTGTTACATGAGCATGGCATTGTGTTTTACTTATTCTTTCCTTTTGTTTGAATACAGTTGGTCTGAAAGTACTTTCTTTTATTTTAGGCAACGATTTTAGGAGAGAACTGTTGGCTGATGACTGAGCTTTCACTATTGTGCTGCACTTTCTGACGCGATGGGATCAGGCAGACCAGCCTCAGCCTGTGTTCATCTAGCATCTAGTGTCCAACTGGATGGGAGGAGTGACCCCAGGAAACTTCAGACCCAGGTAGTTTCGTTTCATTTTTCTCTTCAGAGTTTTGTTATGAAACATTTCAGACAAAGAAAAGGACAATGAACACGTTTTAAATCACCTTTTAGATTTAACCATTATCACACCTAAGAAAATGGACAAAAAATAATTCCCTAATATTATCTAATAACCAGTCTTCATTCAGCTTCACCCAGTTGTCCCCAAAATGTCTTTTCCCTCAGCACTGTATTTACGCAAATCTTCAAACATACAACAAACAGAATTTTACAGTGAACCTGTAGATTCCATTACTATTTCACGTGTTTGTTCCATTGCATATCTGTCCTTCAGTCCATCCCTCTAGAATCCATTCATCAATCCCTCATACTTTTGGACTCAGATCAAAATAAATTGCAGGGGCTTCCCTGGCGGCGCAGTGGATAAGAATCTGCCTGCCAAGGCAGAGGACACGGGTTCAGCCCTGGCCTGGGAAGATCCCGCATGCCATGGAGCAACTAAGCCCGTGCACCACAACTACTGAGCCTGCGCTCTAGAGCCCGCGAGCCACAACTACTGAGCCCGCGTGCCACAACTACTGAAGCCCACATGCCTAGAGCCCGTGCTTTGCAACAAGAGAAGCCACCGCAATGAGAAGCCCGCGCACTGCAAAGAAGAGTAGCCCCTGCTCGCCGCAACTACAGAAAGCCCGCGTGCAGCAACGAACGCCCAACACAGCCAAAAATAAATAAATAAAATAAAAATAAAATAAATAAATAAATTGCAGACCCTGAGTACCCTGAGTACTTGAGCATGCGTATCATATACTAGAATTCATTCTTTTTTAAAGATTTTTTTTTTGTTTTTGATGTGGATCATTTTTAAATGGTCTTTATTGAATTTGTTACAATATTGCTTCTGTTCTGTGCTTTGGTTTTTTGGCCCGAGGCATGTGGGATCTTAGCTCCCTGACCAGGGATTGAACCCACACCCCGTGCACTGGAAGGCAAAGTCTTAACCACTGGACCGCCAGGGAAGCCCCCTAGAATTCATTCTTTGTTTACCATTTTTTTCTTTTGATGTACATTTTACATCTACAACAAATACACTGAAATGTATACATCTTGTCACATTTGCTGAGTTTTGACAAGTGTATACACATGTATAACTCATACCACTATCAGGATACAGATCATTTACATTACCCCAGAAAGTTCTCTCGTGCCCCTTCCTAGTCAGTCCCACCCCAAGCCTCCACAGGCAACCACTGTTCTGATTTTTTTTCAACATAGATTAGTTTTCTTTGTTCTAGAACTTCATGTAAGCAGAGTCATATACTATGTACTCTTTTGTGTGAGGCTTCTTTCACTGGGTATAATGTTTCTGAGATTTGGTGTAATATTTCTGAGATTCATTTACCTTGCTGCATGTATCAGTAGTTTGTTACTTTTGAATACTGAGTAGTGTTCCATAGTAAATGTGTACCACTGTTTATTCATTCTCCAGTTGATGGACACCTGGGCTGTTTGGGTTACTATGAATGAAACAGCTATGAACATTCTTGTACAGATCTTTTTGTAAACATGTTTTCATTTCTCTTGGGTAAATACCTGGAAGTAAAATTGCTGGGTCATAGGGTAGGTGTATGTTTAGTTTTTTAACAAACCAACAGACCCTTTTCCAAAGTGGTTGTACCATTTTATTTTCCTACCAGTAATGAATGAGAGCTCCAGTTGCTCCACATCTTTGCCAGAATTTGCTGGTGTTTTTAAATTATATATATTTTTTAATTACACCATTCTGGTGGGTGTATAGTAATATCTCAAAGAAAAACTTTTTTTAAATTTTCACATAATTTCAGACTGACAGAAAAGCTGCAAGAATAGTACACAGAATTCCTGGATACTCTTCTCCCAGATTCCCCAAATGTTAGCATTTTATTACATTTTCCCTCCCTCTGTCTCTCCCTCCTTCCTTTTTTTTCTCTCTGTCTCGCTACACACACACACACACACACACACACACACACAATTATTTTCTAAACTGGTTAAGTTACAAACATGATGCCCTTTTGCCCCTAAGTACTTTTTTTTTTTCTTTTTTTATTCTTTTTTTTTTTTGGCTGTGTTGGGTCTTCATTGCTGCGTGCGGGCTTTCTCTAGTTGAGGCGAGTGGGAGCTACTCTTCCTTGCGGTGCACGGGCTTCTCATTGCGGTGGCTTCTCCTGTTGTGGAGCATGGGCTGTAGGCTCACAGGCTTCAGTAGTGACTCGTGGGCTCTAGAGCGCAGGCTCAGTAGTTGTGGCTCATGGGCTTAGTTACCCCGCGGCATGTGGGATCTTCCCGGACCAGGGCTCAAACCCGCGTCCCCTGCATTGGCAGGCGGATTCTTTTGCTTGTATAATCATGGTACAGTGATCAAAATCAGGAAATTAACATCAAATGATGCTATCATGTAACCTACAGACCTCACTGAGATTTTGTTAATTGTTCCAATAATGTCCTTCATAGTGAAAGAAAATCTAAGATCATGAGTTTCGTTGTCATGTTTCTTTAGTTTCCTTTAATCTGAACGATTTTTGAGTCTGTCTTTGTATTTCATAACATTGACATTTTTGAAAAATACGGGCTTGTTATTTGAGGATTTCCTCTCATTTTGGGTTTGTCTGAAATTTTCTTATAATTACGTTCAGGTTATGCACTTGCGGTGGGAAAACCACCAAGGTGATGCTGAGTTCTTCTCAGTGCATCATATCAGGAGGTACACGCTGTCGGTTTAGTCCCATTACTGACAATGTTAACTTTAATTATTTGATTAAGGTGGTGTCTGCCAAGTTTTCCATTGTAAAGTTACTCTTTTGCCTTTTGTAATTGGAGTATCTGTCTTTGAGACTCTGTTAATATCCTTTTATTCCCCAAACTTCATTTGCTAGTTTAGCATTCACTGATGATTTTTTTTTTTCTTTTTAATGGTGGGAGTATGGTTTACTAAGCTGTGCCTTAGTACAGGCGCTGGGGCTTGCCCATGGTGCTCTTAATGTACAAAGCCCGAACGTTCTGCCAGTTTTTCTTGAGCAATGACACCAGGAAGTTGACAGCTAAGTGGATGTTGTATGCAAGCTCATCATCTGTCATTTTCATGTGGCCAGCAGCCACTGCCAGACACGGCACCTTCTTCATCTGGAACTTGATTGTGGACTTCACTTCATCAACTTTGGCCACCATGTTCTCATTGTGGGTCAGCAAGGAAGGGAACTTGCCAGCCTTATTCAGGCCTGGGCCCAGGATTCGTGGGATCTGCTTGATCATAGACTCTGAAGCCAAAAAGGCATCATACTTCTTGGCCAGCTTCTTGACCAGTTTCTTATTCTTGTTGAGTTTCTTCAGGGCCTCGACGTCCACGTGGGGGATATCCGCAGCCTTGGCCCCATCACAGTGCTGCTGGCCCCCCAGAACACATACGGAAAACTTGGGGCGGGGAGTGGACTTAAGCCTGACGGTGCCTGAGAAGCGTTTGTCCTTCTGCGGGTCATGTTCTTCAGGCTGATCTGCAGCTCCACCGTCTCCAGAAACTTCCAGCGTTTGCGCTGGTTCCCGTGCAGGACTTCCTGCACCGCCTCGTAGAGGGTGTCTCAGGAGACTTTGCTGCTCGTGGTCCCTCACGCTGTGATAACCGGAGAAGAGCTCATTGATGATTTTTGCCGGAATCAAATTTTTATTATGATGGTAGGCAAGTGGTGACTTATTTATTTATTTATATCAGAACAGACTTTTAGATTGTTACTTAATTCAGTATGATATTCAAATGGTCTCTGATTTGACCAGTGAAATGAGAGTCACTTCAAGCTGATTCCAGTGTCCCTTTCACGTTTCCATCAATCTTTGACCACTTTTTGCTATAAAAAGATATTCCAGGCTCAGCATAATTTTCCCCTGTCCCAGCCCTAGAATCAGCCATTTATCAAAGGAGACTTCATCCCTTTGGTGGAGAATGGATTTTAGGAATCAGTGTCCGGGTACTTGATATGCTCATTGGTTCTCGGATGTTAGTGTTTCTCTCATATGCCCTCTCAGAGGACATAACTGGGAAATAGATGTATATACTTGTGTGCCTGTACACACATTCATATGCAGATCTGCACTTCTTCCTTCCCCCCTCCTCTCTCTTACTCCATTCTTTCCTCCCTTTCCATGTGTCTGTTTGTCTATCTGCCTATCTGTCTATATTAAACCCATGAGTTCACACAGCTGTCTCCAGTCCAATCCAACACTTCCCATTTGTAACTCCCATATTCAACAGTGTGAAACCAGTCTCCGGTTATCCACAGTATGCGTACTCACTTGCTCAATCCTAGAATGTACAAAACTGTTTGAGAATTGCAATCCATGCCTCCGCAAAAAAAGAACCCTATAAATTAGAGTTCAGTATTTGTTTAGAGAACTTTTTGTCTTTAGCCTGAGGGCATATAGTCCAAATGCTATGTTCAAAAGTTAATTAGATTGATTTTTTTTTTTTTTTAACCTTCACTTTTTAGTGTGGTTATGTTAGTCATCTGAACTTCATTTTGGTTCGTTGGTTTCTGTTAGTATTTATTTTTAGGGTTTTCCTTCATCCGTATGAATTTTATTTACTATCTTCCTCCCTTTCTCCCTCCCTTCTTCTCTTCCTTCCTGTCTCTCTAGTATGTGGGAAACATTAACGTGGTTCCAAACAAACGTGTGCAAAAAGGAACATTCAGTGAAGTATTAGCGCCCCCCCCCCCCAATTCCCTCTATCCTTTCCACCCAATTCCTACCCACACCCTGTAGATACCTAATCTTATTATTCTCTGATTTTTCTTCCCTGTGTCTCTTTCTGCACAAATGATCAGATGTGTGTGTGCTTTCTCATGAAGTACTTCTCCCCTTTTTTGAAGGGTGGAATATTACAGATACTCTTTTTTGCACTTTGCTCTTTTCACTGAACAGCATATCTGAGAAATCCCTCCGCATGAGTTCATACACACCTTCCTCATTCTTAACATCTTCATAGTACTCCTCTGTGTGGATGTAGCATAGTTTCTTTTGTTTTCTTTTATTTATTTATTTATGGCTGCGTTGGGTCTTTGTTGCTGAGTGCGGGCTTTTAGTTGCAGCGAGTGGAAGCTACTCTTCGTTGCGGTGCGCAGGCTTCTCATTGCGGTGGCTTCTCTTGTTGGGGAGCACGGGCTCTAGGCACGTGGGCTTCAGTAGTTGTGGCTTGAGGGCTCTAGAGCACAGGCTCAGTAGTTGTGGCACACAGGCCTAGTTGCTCTGCGGCATGTGGGGTTTTCCCGGACCAGGGCTCGGACCCTTGTCCCCTGCATTGGCAGGCAGATTCTTAACTACTGCGCCACCGGAGAAGTCCAGGATATAGCACAGTTTGAGACACGCTTCTACATAGGCATTTAGGTCAATTCCAATACTTGGCAGTTACAATAGAGCACTGAGTAACCCTGTGCATATGTATTGTTGGGGGTGTATCGTCAGGATAAATTCCTGGAAGTGAGACTGCTCGGTCAAAAGGCAAACGCATGTGTGGTTTTGTTTGCTGTTGCTGGAGTCCCGTCTCTGAGGGTTGCGCTCCCACCAGCATCCTGTGAGAAGGCCTCTTTTCACAGTCTTGCCAACAGCACGTGTTGTTATATCTCTTAATTTTTGCTGATCTGTTGCTGTCTCAGTGTATTTTTAACTTGTGTGTTTATGAACTTGACGAACTGTTCATATATTTAAGGGCCATGTTTCTTTTGTTGTTGTTAGTTGTCTGTTCATGTGTTTTCACCATTTTCTACTGAGTTTTGGTCTTTTTTCATCTCAATTTACAAATATTTTTCTTCCAGTTTTTCAGTTCTTTGACTTTGTTTATGGTGTTTTTAAACCATAAAAAGCAGAAGTTGTTTAAAAAATTTTTATTTTAATGTAGTAAAAATTATCACTCTTTTATTGCATATGGATTTTGAGTCACAGTTAGAAAGCTTTTCCCTACACCCAGGTTAAAGAGGAATTCATTCATTCTTTTTTTTTTTTTTTTTCCTAGTACTTATATGAAATCCCCTAGGTATTTTAGGTTATTTTTACTTTTGGGGAAGATTTCTCCAATAAGGCCATAAGTTCCAGGTATTGTTCCTCATTCTGTGCACCTTTCAGATGGTAATTATTTTTTTTCTCTCTCATCTCTACTTTTTTTCCCTAAAATACTTTCCTGACGTTTTATCACACTGGGTTAGTTTAAACTAACTCTTCATACACATGATTGTATAAACACATGTTCCTGTGTGTGCTGTGAGAGTTGGGGAGCTGTCTCAAGAATAAGGCATCATAGCACAGGCGGCACTGGGTTTCATGCACGGATTCTCCTAGTGCTGTTTACCTGCCATGGACAGGTCCAAAGCCACAGAATTGTTTGCTCCCTTTGACATAGTAATCGCAGAACAGATAATTTATCCTAAGGAAATAATTTAAAAACAGAAAAAAACTAAATGCATGGGAATATTAGTTGAAGTACTATTTCTATTAGTGGAAAAGCTGAAACAATCTAAATGTTTAATAATAAGGTTATAGTTAGGTTAAGCATGAAAAGGCCATTCATTGGATTTTGGAAAATGCAACTGTGAAAAATAATGAAAACTGTGGGAGTATGGAAACATGCCTATGTTTGTTAAGTGAAAAACAAAACCTGTGTCTATCATGATTTTAACTAACAAAGACTTAAACCTGCATAAGAAGGTGAAGTGGACTGTTTAGAGCAAGATGCACTTAGGCGTAGGATAAGAGATGTGGTCTAACCACCAGACGAAAAATCTCAGCAAGAGTATTGTCAGTGGCTTAGGTTCTGTATGGCACATCTGTGGAACAGTTTTCAGGAACACTCATAATGAATTGTACTGATCACTTGCTGGAAACTGACATTTTGATACAGGGCAGAAGCCCATCACTGGGGAGTTGAGGAACTCACTGGTTCTGTTTGAAGCTTTCTGAGTTGACTTTGTGAGGAGGATTCTAGTATGCTACTGGTAAACCAGAAGTATAATACTGGGGACTGGGTGATGGTAGGATAGAACCAGGGGTGTGTGGTTAATTCAAGGGTGTGTGAGAGTAGCTGATTCTGTCAGTACAACAGGAAAATACCGCTTAGCACTAATAATCGTGTGGGTGAAATGTTAGAAACTTGATTATAGATACATACTAACTATGCAATATGTTATTTTTCTAATGTGTGCTTACTTTTTTTTTTTTTTTTTTAAAGAACCAGCTGCAGTTTAATAGGAATGTTCCTACACATTCAAGCAACTTGGCAATCCGATATTCTTGCCCACATGGAATTAGAATTGAAAAACTGAAGCACTCATACAATGAGTCATACCATTGTAGAGATTCAGGTTTTAGAGACGGTCCTGACCTAAGCAGTTCTGTTTCATTTTCTGTCATATCAGAAGAGAGACTTAGCTATGCCGTCCATCTAGCCAAAAGAGATGTAAAACGAAGACAACTTGAAGAACATATAAAAGAACACCATCTCAGAAGTCAGCCCCAAATCTTTCAGAAATGTGGACACTCTAACCATAAAATATCTGACCATAGAGTGGAAAGGAAGGAATCAAAGAGTCGGGAAGTCTGTCACGGCAGCCGCCAGCCATCCAAAGTAGAAATTTCCAGCTCAGGTGCCAGGGTATACCTGTACACATCTCATCCAGGACAGTCAGACCTCACCATGCCAAATTCGCCACCCACTCGTGATCCAGGACTTCAGCCACATGCCAGGATAGGTGACCACAAAAGCCTATGCGGACACAAAAGCCTGCTGGAAGTTCAGCGACTCCAGAAAGAATTGAGCAGTTGTATCCATAAAATTGAAGAATTAACTAAAAAAGGTGAGAAAAATTGGGCTCTTGACTTTGAAAAGATGCTATGAGAGGGTATAGTCCAAATACATTCTTCGGGACCCCCGCCCCCGTCACATTCCATTCTCTCCTTCTGTCACTAGAGTGAGCACTCATGACAAGACAGGTGGACTTTGAGTTTGACCAGTGTCTTTTTTTCTGATGAGTTTGCCCTGCCCTAGCCCCTCTTTCCAGCAGAGGCACCTGAAAGAGCCCCTTTTCCTTAGGCTGTACTTGGTAAGTCGACTGACTGAGGGCCCCGCCTAGTAATTGCGGTACCTGTTGTCTGAAGCCTAGGTCTTCTAGCACCTGAGTGCAAATTATCCTGTAATGTGTTGCTTCTGTATCCAGAAGTCCTTCTGGAAAAATTATTTTTAATGTGTTCAGAAAAGAACATAATACCTGTATATTATAGCTAAAACCAGTTCTAACTTAGGCAGTGTTTAGATGAGTACACAGCAGTGATGGGGAGTTATGGATATACGTATAAAATATCTGACCACAGGGTAGAAAGGAAGGTGTATAATCCTCATATACTGTTCTCTACAGTTTTTCAGTGTTCCCTATGCCCTTGCATTTCCCTGGGGAGTAGAAGATTGATTGCACATGGAAAATTTGGGGTTACCATAGCTAACAAGTAGGGGGATCAAGCCTAGCTTTCAGACTGCAAGGAATAGGGAGTTAACATCCAAAGGAGCTACTGTGCTAAGATAACACATAGTCTACCATGATCTTTTGCACTATAAAGTCAAGTAATATATGTATATGTGCGCGTGTGCATGTTATGTAAGGAATTTAAGGTGCCTTACAAAAACAGATTGAATAAAATAGAACAAAAATATGTAAATGAGGATATTTTGGCACAGGAAAAAATAAGGAAAGGAAAAACAACATTTATTAGGAATGGGTTACAGATTTGTTTCTGAGCTTCCTCACAGTCAGCTAACCAGGGAAATGTGATCAATTGCAGAATTTACAAAGAAAAAGACAGTTGTCTAAGGAAAAAAATATACCACGTATTGAGGCTGGAAAAAAATTTCTCTGGTGGGTCTTCATAAAGAGTATGTTGTGTAATATGAACAACTGGAAAACGTTCCCACCTCAGAATAGCAGCAGCGTGTGGCTCGTTCCTCCTGACGTCGCTCGGTGGCGGTCTGCGGCATGACCCCACAGCATAGTTTGTGGAAACCACGCTACGAGGGGAGCAGAGCCACGAGGCCCGCTGCTCTGGTGATGGGGCCTCGTACAGGGGACCTTTAGAGCAGAGCTGCTCAGGCAGTCTTCCAGAAACAGTTTCTGTGAATGAATCTTTTGAAAATGTGGAGCAGCAGTGTGTACGAGGGTGTGCTTCCTGACAGATAAACGAAGACTTTGGACACGCAAATAATTTTAGCCCTTGGTGTCTTAATATGTTGGAGAAAGGACTTCTCATCTGGGTTCAAGATAAGAGAGTGCACAAGAAATCTTGCTAAACATAAAAATAGGTCAATAAATGGTTTTTTTAAAAAATAGAAAGCATGGGACTTCCCTGGTGGTCCAGTGGTTAAGACCCTGCACTTCCACTGCAGGGGGCAGGGGTTCCATCCCTGGTCGGGGAACGAAGATCCTGCATGCCACGTGACGCGACCAAGAAATTTAATTAAAAAAAAAATAGAAAGCATTATAGATTTGGGTTCAATCGAAAGAATTTAAGAATAGTAAGAGATGCATAACTGTGGAATAGGCTGTCCAGTGGGATTTGGTTCAGGGAATTCCTGCCTGGAGGGGAGCTTGATCTAGTTAGTCTTCATGTCTCTTCCATCTCTGAGTCAGGACACAGGCCCACTTGCTGGTTCCTAGTTTCTTGGCTGATGAAAACTGAAATTTTTGGCTATGACAGCTTCATTGTTTTTCTTAATAAAACTAGAGATTGTCAACCTCATTATCTCTTTGAGTAATTGAAGTTTTTATAAGTTTTTAATGTGTGGTTTATAATCCACTTTTGGGGGAAAAATATTTTCAGATCGCATGGAAGAAGCTTTGGATCCAGATGAAGAGCGGAGAATCCGTGTCAGGAGGCAGGAGCAGGCCGTCCGTTCTGCCCGAATGCTCTACGTCCTCCAGCAGCAGGTGCGGAGGCTCAGGGACCGGGGACCTTCTCAGGGAATTCCTGTTTTCCTTTTGTCTCAGGAATATCAGCACCAGAGTATCCTACATGAATTCTGATGTGTTTGTGAGGCCGAATTTCCTGAACACGTGGACAAATAATTCTGCTTCTCGTCCTCTGCCTTTATGTGTGTTTGTGTATTATGTGTATATGGCCAAACTCTTTATTTTATTTTTATCTTTTTAAAAAATTTTTTAAATTTATTTTTGGCTGCCTTGGGTCCTCGTTGCTGCGCACAGGCTTACGCTAGTTGCTGCGAGCAGGGGCTACTCTTTGTTGTGGTGCGCAGGCTTCTCATTGCGGTGCCTTCTCTTTTTTTTTTTAATAAATTTATTTGTTTTATTTATTTACTTTTTAAAAATTTTTGGCTGTGTTGGGTCTTTGTTGCTGCGTGCGGGCTTTCTCTAGTCGTGGTGAGTGCAGGCTACTCTTCGTTGTGGTGCACGGGCTTCTCATTGCAGTGGCTTCTCTTCTTGCGGAGCACCGGCTCTAGGCACACGGGCTTCACTAGTTGTGGCACACAGGCTCAGTAGTTGTGGCTTGTGGGCTCTAGAGTGCAGGTTCAGTAGTTGTGGCGCATGGGCTTAGTTGCTCTGAGGCATGTGGGATCTTCCCGGACCAGGGATCAAACCCGTGTCCCCTGCACTGGCCAGCGGATTCTTAACCACTGCACCACCAGGGAAGTCCCTGGCCAAACTCTTTAAATACTGGGGGGTTTTTTGTTTTTGTTTTTTTCTTTACTTTTTGGGGTCATAGACTCTTGAGAATCTACTAAAAGCTATGTGTCCTTTCCCCAGAAAAAAATGCTTATACAGCCCATATTTTTGCAGATAAATTTAAGTGGATCAGTTACCCTGAAACCCGTGGTCCCTAGTAATGCACCTTATAGTCTTGAAGGATAGGGACCTTGTTAGTTTCCCATCTGTCTCATGTTTATTGTGTACTAGAAGCTTAGTAGATAGTAAATAGTTTAATTGTCTTTACTAAATAGTAAAGAGTGAAGAATGTGTTAAGTGTCTTTCAGGACACATTGAGTGGCCAATAAGCAGGCATTTACATTTTTTACATTGTGGAAAGAATTTTTAAATATTTGTTTTAACTTTAACGCCTTACTCATTAGTAAGCCTTGAACTCATTTCTGGCCACTTAGCTCACGTGTTAGCCTTATTGCTGAACCCAAAACTGGACTCTTTCATTTAAAAGATAATGCCTGAGTTAGATTTTGTTCTGTATTCTTGTTGGGTTCATTTTGTTTTTAACTCTGCGCTGCTGCCATAAAGATTGTTCTGAAACACGAATCAGAGCTGTGCTTGAAAGGTTTGATTGGCTCGCTGTTACTTAGAGGGTGGAAGCTGAATTCTTTAGCCACAGCACTGAAGACGTCCTGATCTGGCTCTCCTACCTTTCCAGAGTCATCTTCACCTTCACTCCTTCATGTTAAATTCCTCTTACATTGGGGACCAAGGGATGGAAGGTGAACCCTGTGTTCTAGTCACCATCTTGAACTGGAAATCAATAGCTACTTTGGGGGTGCATGAATGAAGAGCCTTGTTTCATTTTCAAGTGACTTGAATTAATAAGGGTTATATTTGGGACTTCCCTGGTGGCGCAGTGGTTAAGAATCCGTCTGCCAATGCAGGGGACACGGGTTCAAGCCCTGGCCCGGGAAGATCCCACATGCCGCGGAGCAACTAGGCCCGTGCGCCACAACTACTGAGCCTGCACTCTAGAACCCGCGAGCCACAACTACTGAGCCCACGAGCCACAACTACTGAAGCCCGTGGACCTAGAGCCCGTGCTCCGCAACAAGAGAAGCCACCACAATGAGAAGCCCGCGCACCGCAACGCAGAGTAGCCCCTGCTCGCCGCAGCTGGAGAAAGCCCGCACGCAGCAACGAAGACCCAACGCAGCCAAAAATAAATAGATAAATTTATTTAAAAAATAATAATAATAATGGTTATATTTGGACAAGAGAAAATGTATCCTTTTCTACAGAAAAGATCAGTGGAAAGGTACGAAGTTTTCATTTCTCTCCCCTTTACAAAACAGGTTAAAGAAATCCAGGAAGAATTGGATAAACTGAGTCCACATAAAATTAAACACACTAAGAAGGTATGATGCAATTTAATTATGATTAATACTTACTACTTATAAACTACATTTCCAGTGTTTTGTTAGTATTATGTGTGGGTTCTCTGCACTAATATTATTTTCAGTGCTTGTAGAAACCTGTTAGGGAGTGAGCATCTTACATATTCTGAATTTGGGCTTACCTTCCAAGAAACAGGTTCTGAAAATAGGTTGTTGCTCCTGGTATAAGAAACTGAGCATAAAAGGGAAAAGACTTTGTCATTAGAAAACCTTTAAGCTTTACAATTCCCTTTACTATGAAAAAGTTTTTACAGTAGAAGTTGTTCTTACATAGAAAGAAGATTGGCTATAAATGTTCGTAAGGGTTGGGTTAATGTTTAGAAGTTGTGAGTATTGAAATAACTCTCGCATCTCATTTATTGCCAGTCATGGGCAGTGTCCAGGCTGGCAGCTGCCCATCGAGGAGCCATTCGGGCCTTACAGATGTTTGTTACTCAGTTTACTGACCGGGTGGAGCACCCAGTTCCTACTTGGTGCAAGGAACTGGGCAGTCTCATCCGCCAGCTTTCACTCTGTTCTGCCAAGCTGGAGGCCAATTCTTCTGTCCCTGATGTGGTGATAGATATCCTGCAACAAACTGAGGTATGAGATTGACTCCGATTTTTGTGTAAAGTGCATTGTTTCTAAGCAGGGAAGTAATGTTTACCATTGCCTAATTTCATTGAGATTCGTGGAGAATACAAGACAAAGCTGGTACCTAATAAATTCAAGCTTTGCAGAGGGCAGAAGAAGCACTTCATTTTAATTTTGTTTTTACAGTCTAGTCTGTATTGTATTTCACTGCTTTGAGAATTGGTGACTTGAGTCTAGAACATATAACAACTCTTAACCAGGTCCATTACTTAAACAGAATGTTCCATACTGTGACCAAAAGAACTTATTAGCATACAAAAGGAAAACAGTAAAGCACTGCTTAGTTTAATGCTTAGATTAGAATATCAGTGTGCAATCTAGATAGAGTTTTGAAAAAAAGAAACACAAAAATATATGGAAGCAGAGCCTAAAGTCTCGTGCTATGGCTAGAGACTTCTGGAAATCACAGCCGGTATGTACTAGTCAGGAATGGATAGTGTTTTTAGTTTGATTGGTGACAAACACAGCAAAAACACTGTGTCCTTAAATCTTTGTAGTTCTTTGAAGTTTGTGGAGTGCTGTCATTTCATCCTTACTGCGTTGCTGTGATTTGCAATAGGTTTTATTACTATTATTTTACAGGTTAAAAAAAAAGGTCAGAGACGTGACACAGTTACTTCTCTTGATGGCTGGAAATCCAATGCCTGTTTTCTGACTCCCATGCCACTGTTATTTCCACTGCGCCACACATTTTCATCCACAAATAAAAGGATGGCCTTTCTGTTAGTGTGACACAGTAAACTGTTGGCTGTAGTGGGAAGAATTCGAGACTAAGTGACAGACCAATTCTACCATTAACTAGCCCTTGGTGATCTTTAAGTCCCCTTCTACCTTTACAGTTTCATTATCCAGCAAATATGTTTGTGATTTACATCGGTTATATTCGTGTGTATAGAACTTACCATCAGGAATGTTATTGTCAAATGGAGACCTTTAGGTAGCATATCAAGTTATGTGGTGCTTTTTAAACTTATCCATAAGAAATATTTATTGGCCAAATGATTTCATTTAGAGGGCATATCTTGCTAATCCTAGAAAGGATCTCAAGAGATATAGTCCCTTTCCCAAATTTTGAGCAGGAGTGCCTTAACATAATGTTTCTTAAATATAATGTTTGTCTCCTCTACATTTGAAAATATCCAGTAGCACAAGAAATTTATTCTTTCTTGTTGATGTGTACTACACCAACCCATAGCTTATTATTTTCTTATTGCCTTACTGTCATCTGAACTAAATGTCCCTGGCTGTGTTCAGTTGTCCTTAACTTGTACTGACTGGAGGGAGACTGGGCCCTTGCTGCCTGGTGATGAGTGGGTACTTGTTAGAGGACATGCCTCACTTAGAAGGGGTGGAGGGGCACAGATACCCCCCCATTGTGGTAGATGAGTGACCAGAGCCACTGAACATGCTAAGTTTCCTTTAGTTTATGAAGATGTACATTAAATACAGTCTGTGTGCCCACTTAAAGGATAATTTAAGTTTATGAGGTTTTCATTGAGAATTAAAATGCTTATATAGCATATAGGATTATATTCTGAAGACTGTGGTTAGTTTTTAAAATAGGAATCCTTAATTTTAGAGTTTGGATGCCTTTAAGAGTGGTCATATTCTTTATTTTTTTGCTATTGGTTTTAGTGAGCTAAACATGTAAAAGAACATGCAGAATTTCTTTTATTAATTGGATTCCTAAATGACCAAGTTTTAAAATTAAGTGACATTTCATTAACAATTAGAGATAGCCATTTAATAATGAGTTCCTCTGGAGTTCCCATTTTCAGTTTTATAATTGAAAAGTTGGACTTTTGTGAGATAAACTAAGAGAATGATTAACTGTTTCATGGCAGGCTTTGGAATCCCTCCTGGAAAAGACACTGTCACCAAAAAAGGCAAAGAAATGTTTCAGTGAAATTCGGAGCAGATTTCCTATTGGTAGCCAAAGGGCCTTAGAGAGATGGCGAAGTACATCACCAAAGAGTGAGAGGAGGCCCTTCGTAGCAAAGGAGATATTTCCACAGGAAACAAGAGGACCTTCAGTGGCAAAGAAGCTTCTTGCTGGTATGTGTCCTAAAGTGTTTATTACAAGATACTTTATTCTTTGAAATTGTCTGGACTGTAACAGTTGCCCACCCCGCCCCGGGTCAGGAGTTAAAGCCTAGTCCACAGTAGGTGCGCTTGAACTAGGATAAAGGAATAGCAACCAAAATGCTTCCTTAGGCTGGAGGCTGGAGTATTTTTCCATAGAGGAGGGTGGAGAAAGTAAAATTCCCGTTTCCTGCATCATAGCGTTTGGGCTAACCAAAGTAAATCCCTGCAGAGCTGGAAGTTAGAGCCCTGCTTTTTTTTTTTTAAGTTTTTTAATTTATATTTTAACGATAGATATATACATATCTACACAAACACACGTTTGGTTGATATATATGATCTTTTTTTACATAGGTAATAAATTCTCGTTATTCCAATAAGCAGAATTGCAAGCTTACGTGGTGTGCACATTTAAACAGATACTGCCAACTTGCCCTTGAAAATGGGCATACAATTATGTTTTGTTTAGCAGTGACCATCAGTATGTATTTCCCCATATCCTTGCCAAGTACTTTATATAATGAAATATAAGAAATTTCCAGTCTCTTGGTGGAAAATGGTACCTTACTGTTTTATATTGTGTTTCCCTGATTCCTAGTCAGGAAGGTTTTTCTTTCATGTGTTCCTTAGCCTTGTTCATTTCCTCTTCTGTGATTTATCTGTTCATATCCTTTGCCATCTCCCTACTGGGTTCTGTCTTTTGCTTATGGGTATATAGAAGTTCTTTATATATTTTGGATCTTAATCCTTTTCTAGTTTACATGTATTGTAAATATTTTCTCTTAGACACTTACTTTTGAATTTTGTTTATGATATCTTTTCTGGCACAGAAAATTTTATTTTTATTATTTATTTTATTTACTTTTTTCAGCTATGCCACGAGGCTTGCAGGATCTTACTTCTCTGACCAGGGATTGACCCTGGACACTGGCAGTGAAAGCACCAAGTCCTAACCTCTGGACTGCCAGGGAATTCCCAGAAAATTTTAATTTTGTAGGCAAAATCATCATTCTTTCCTACATATTTTAATATTTTAAGAGGCAGTTCTTTCCTCTTTGTTGTTGTGCTTTTTCAAAATTTTGCTGATGGTGATTGCTTATCTTCAGAGGAATTTAGAATGAGCTTGTCAAGTTCCATGAAAAATGCTATTGGGAGTTCGATTGGTATTACACTGAGTTCATAAATTAATTAGGAGAGGAATGACATCTTTACAATATGATCCTGTCAATTTATTCATGCCCCTTTTCCATCCCTTCAGTTGAATTTTATAACTTTCTGCATATGATAATCCCTGACGTAGGAATATATAGGAATTCCTAAATTTCTTGTTAGGTTTATTTCCAGTTTTTATTGCTATTGTGAATGGGATCTTTTTTTAAAATTACATTTTGAAATTGGTTATTGCTACTTATAGGAGAGCTGTTGGATTTGTACATCGCTCTTATATCTGACACCTTGCTGAAATCTTTAATTTGTTATGGTACTGTATTTCATTGGTTCTAAGGTATACATTTGAACATTTCTGAAATTGGGATGCATTCTTAAATTGATGATATCTTACAATTACTTGACGATATTTTAAAATTTCCTATCGGTACATAAAATAATGATATGTCTTGTACTTGATATTTCAGAGTTGATGAAATATGAGGTTTTGTTAATTTTTATGTATTTTTCCAGATAGATGAGCTCACTTAAGTTTTGCCTCTCTCCTTGCAATTTTTATACCTTTCTTTTTTCCTCTTTCTGCTTTATTGAATGGATTTTAATTCAGGGTAATATTGAATAATAGCTGTAATGGTGGACATCAACTCCCCTTGCGTGCCCCCCCCTTACCAGTTTAAAGGGAATGTTTTTTCATGTGTGATGCTGACTATTGTTTTTCGGCAAATCTGCATATGAAGTTAAGGAAATTTTCTTCTGTTCCTGTTTTGCTAAGAGATTTTCTTTTCGTCTTTTTTTTTTTCCTTCTTAAACTGACATATATACATTGATAGTATTTTAAAATAGTTTTAAGATTTTAATATTGAATTTTTTAATATGCCATTTATATCAGAGTGTGGATGAATCCAGTAAACTAGTTTTCCTTCTTTTAATTGAAGTGGAATGTACAGATAGAAAAGTGCACTATAAATTTACAGCTCAATTATCAGAAAACAAACATTTGTGTATGGCCACCACCCAAGTCAGGAAATGGAACATTACAAGCACTAAGAAATCCCCCTAGACTCTCCTCTTCCAACCTCCTTCCCCTGCTTCTTCCCCTCTATTAACTATCACTGTGATTTTTAATGCTGTACTTTGGTTTTGCCTGATTTGGAACTTTATAAAAAATAGAATCACACAATTGGTATTTTCTTGTGACTGGCTTCTTCCACTTAACATTTTGTGAGATTCATCTGTTCTGTTTGTGTAGCTGTGATTTGTTTATGTTCATTGCTGTATTCCATTGTATGAATATATGGCCGTTTATTTATCTATTCTGTTGTTTTAATCATTGGGTTTTTTCCAGTTTGGAGTGCTTGTAAGGGAAACTACTGTGATCGTTTTTATATATGTCTCTTGGTACATGTGTGCCTGTGTTTCTGTTGGGTTTATTCCCAGGAGTATAATTGTTAGGTCATCAGGGTATGTATTTGTTCAACTGTAATAAAGATTTTTTTCAAAGTAGTTTTATCCTTTTATATTCCAACCATGTATGAGAACAGTTGCTACACATCCTTGCCAGCCCTTGTTATTAGTTTTTAAAATTTTGGCGACCTGGTTGATGTGTAAGGCTGTCATTGCGGTTTTAGTTACATTTTCTGGATGTTTAATGGTGAGTACTTCTTCATATATTTATTGGCCATTTACATGTCTTCTTTTGTGAAGTGCCAGTTCAAGTCTCTTGACCAGTCCTCCCTCCCTCTTTCTCTCTCTCATTTTCTATTCCCTTTTTTCCTTTCTCTCTCTCTCTCTCCATTTCTTTATTGATTTGTAGGAGTTCTTTGTAGGAGTATTCTACATAGGACCCTTTCTCAGTTACCTGTGTTGTAAATATCCTCATAGAAATAAGATGTGGCTTGCTTTTAAATGTTGCCGTGGTGTCTTTTGATGGACAGAATTCTAAATTTCACTGTATTCCAATGTAGCAATCTTTTCCTGTATAGGTTTTTTTTTGTTGTTGTTGTTTGTTTTTTTGGTTTGTTTTTGGATCCTGTTTAAGAAGCTTTTCCTTATGCCAAAATTAAGAAACTACTTTCCTATGTTATTTCCTAAAAAAGGTTCATTTTCTTCCAGGTGGATATCTAGTTGAGCTAGCACTCTTTGTTGAAAATATTATTCTTTCCCCATAGTGGCATACAGTGTCACTTTTGTCATAAGTTGTGTCCACATATGTGTGGGTCAGTTTCTGGGTCCTCTGTTCTCTTCCACTGATTTATTTGTTGGTTCTTATGCTAGTGTACACTATCTTACTTAACTATTCTAAGTCTTGATATGTAGTAGAACAGCTTTTGTCACCTGTCCTTCTTCCCGAATGTCTTGGCAAATCTTGACCCTTGGTATTTCCATAGAAATTTTAGGATCAGAATTTGTTAATTTTCATCCCCTCCCCCTCCAACAACAAACAACCTATTGGAATTTTGATGAGGAATTGTTATCTTTACAATATTATATTTCCCAATCCACCAGCAGGGTATATATCCCTCCATTCATTTAGGTTGTCTTTAAATATTCTCAGTAACTTATAATGTGTGTGTGCGTTTGTTCATCTTTATTTAGAATTGTTCCTTGGTATTGCTATTTTCAGTGCTCTTAGTGCTTTCAGTAAATGATGTATTTTTAAAAATTTAATTTTTAATGAATATTGTGGATATACAGACATATAGTCGATTTTATGTGTTGCTCTTATATCTAGCAACCTTGCTAAGCTAATTTATTTCTAATAATTTATGGGCAGATTATTTGTGTTTTGCAATGTATATAGTCATGTCATCTATGAATATAACCATTGGTTTATTTCCTCCTTTCCAATCTTTATTCCTTTTATTTCTTTTTCTTCTATGGTTTTCTGGTTTTATTTACTTGATCTGTAGATGACTGATATAAAGGTATGTTAAAGTCTCTTGAGACTTTTAAAATTTCTCTTTGTATTTCTATTCATTTTTGTTTTGTACATTTTGAAGTTGTGCTGTTAGATGCATAAGCATTCCTTACTGATAAATCTTTTTTCTGTGGATTTTGTATGTTATTATTAAATATCTCTCTTTGCCTTTTTGATGTCATTCACTTTTGTTTGATGTTAATATTCTTTCATCTACCTAACTTGTTTGGCATTTACCTAGAATACCATTTTCCATCCCTTTATGTTCAGTTTTTCTTTGCTGTTTTATTTTAAGAATGTCTCTTCTAAATAGTTTACTGTTGGTGTTTTTAACCCTGTTGTAGAGTTCTATATTTAACCTACTTACATTTACTGAGATTAATAGCACATTTGAACTTCTTTCTACCTTATTTTTTGTTTTCCACTTGCCACTTTTTTTTTCTTTGTTGTAATTTACTATGTTAATCAAGCTGTTCTTGTTTCATTTTGTTTCTTCTACTGATTTGAAAGTTATATATCAGTCTGGTTTTCATTTATTTCTCAATCTAAACTAATTCTGTGGAAATCTGTAGCTTAATGCACTGCCTCTATCATGAATGTAACAAAACCTAACTTACTCAGTTACTATTAGATATTTACTCACTCTAATGTGGTATTCTGTTCCCTTCATTGGTAGGCAGGTAGAACTAATATAGCACCTTCCTTCTAACCAGAAGGCTGCCTTTGCCAGCCTTTCCCTCAGGACAGGTGTGATGTCTATTTGCCTCTGTATCCTCTATGGTAGCCCCAAGGCCGACACATAGTTAGGCATTTAAATGAGTGACTGTGAAGAAGTGAAATAGAACAAGAAAAGACCTCTGAGCAGCAAATCATAGTAACCTGAGTCCTGGGTGCTCATTTATGATACTCTGGAGGGAATGTGGAGAACTATCCAGGCCTGCACACAGAGATGTGTTCCCTAAATGAGTTAAAAGATGAGAGGCACCCATAACTGAGTTGTGAAAGACGAGGACCAGATTCAGAGAGAGAAGTTGGGAAACCTGCTAATATAAAACTCACTGTAGGCACCAATGTGGGAAAGCAGAAAGACAGACCACCGTGGGAAAAATGGGGACCAGAAAGACCTCACTCTAGTCCCAGCTCCACCAGTTTGTGATCCTGGGTTGATGACTTAATCTCTCTGAACCTTCAGTTTTTTCATCTGTGACTGGGGATAATACAGGCATACCTTATTTTTTTGTGCTTCACTTTATTGCGCTTCACAGATACTGTGCTTTTACAAATTGAAGGTTTGTGGCAACCCTGCATTGTCAGGTGATGGTTAGCATTTTTTAGTAATACAGTATTTTTTAATTAAGGTGTATACATTTTTTAAAGACGTAAGGCTATTGCACACTTAATCGACTACATACTACATAGCGTAAACATAACTTTTATGTGCACTGGGAAACCAAAACGTTTGTGTGACTCGCTTTATTGTGATATTTGCTCTATTTTGGTGGTCCGGAACTGAACCCGCAAGATCTCTCAGGTACGCCTGTGGTCCTTATCTGATGTAACTGACTTAGTTGTTGTAAGTAGCAAATTAGATAATTCATCAAGAATTAAGTGAGCTTCAGTTATCTGGAAAACGTGTTTATGTGGAACAGCTCCGTAGTTCCTGACAGGGCAGAATGAACGGGCCTTGCCCTGGACTGAGAGAGTCAGAAGATGTGACTCTGCTGCTTGCTGACCTTGTGACCTTGAGTAAAGCACTTAACTGTTACTTCCTCATCTGAAAAATCGTAGTAATCGTTGCCCCACCTGCTCTGTGTGTCATGGTGAGCCTCAGATGTGAATGTGAATTGTGTTAGAAACTGAAGAAGTGTGCAGATGTCAGGGCCGATCATAAAATCACTGTCGTTATCATCGTTACAAATTGAGGTATTTTGGTTAGCTGCTTTGCAAATTTAATACAGTTGCTCATGGGGAAGGATATGGTAGCCCTCTTATTTTTATTTATTTTATTGGTATTTTTTTGGTCTGTATAATCTGGATTTCAGAATGTTGCAGTTTCTGTTTCTGTTTTAGATCTCACTCTACCTAATTCCTCCATTCTGAGTTCCTAAGGTCTCCTCTTCCCAACGGCCCCCCCCACCCCTAAAAGTCATAGGGAGCCACTTGGGTGGAAAACCCCGTCCTTTCAGTTGGGATATATGTGTGAGCCTGATTTGATCTTGTGATTTATGTAATTGTTGGCTGGCGTGTTTCTTTAGCGGCTTCTGAAATGTTCTTGCAGTGGTTGATTGCATTAGTATAACTTGTCAGATGTAAGGATGCTGGTTCCCTCCCCATCACCAGCAATGTCCTCAAACTCAGCTGCCCCTGGAACTTGTACTACATTTGCAGTTGATTTATGCAAATCAGAACTGAAAAGGCATCAGGACCTAGAGGTCAGAGTTGCCTTGCTGTATGTAAACTTGGGGATTAATAAATAAGTTTTAGACTGAGGATTTAGTCTGAGCATTCTTTCCTTCTAATTTATGTATCCTTGCTGCGTAACTTCCATGACCTTGAAAAGTACCAGATTAAAAAAGTGATGCAAGGAGAATCTGGCCTTTGGCCAGATTAAAGTAGTCTAAATGTAGTTTAGACTACTCTTAAAGTAGTTAAAGTAGTCTAAATTTAGTTTTCCTTTTATTATGAAATATTTAAAACATATAGAAAAAGAATGAAAATAATAAATACCTGTATATCTACTAGCCAGATTTAACAAACTTTAACATTTTTGTTTTATTTGCTTCAGAATTCTTTTTGGAAATAAAATATGACAGCTACAGCTGAAGTGCCTTTTATATTTCTCTCCCCATTCTATACCCCTCCCTCCCTCACCAGAGGTTACTTTTTTTATTATAATATGGACCTGCCCTGTTTTTATACTTGTACTGCTTATGTCTCTATCCATAAACAATATAAAGTACTGTTTCATATGCTATGCGTTTCATGTCAGTGATATCTTACAAATGCAACATTTGCAGATTGCTTTCCCCTCCACTTACGTTTGTAAGACTTGTTCATATTTATACATGAATTCTAATTTATTAATTCAACCACTGGATAGGTTTCCCTTGTATGAATATACCATAGTTTATTCTCAGTTCTTATTGGTGGACATTTGGGTCGTTTCCACTTTTTTGCTCTTACAAACACTGATGAAGTGAATATCTGTGTTCATGTCTTCCTGTGTAAGCGTGAGGGTTCCTCTAGGCTGAGTCTGTGCCCAGGAGTGAAACTGCTGGGTGACAGTGTGGGTGAGTCTTCAAGTAGCTGTGCCAGTTTACTCCTGCACTAGTAGCTTGTAAGAGTACTTGTTTTTCTACATTCTTGTTTATACGTGGTATTGTCACATTAAAAATTTCCCCCTAATCTGGTGGATGTGAAATGGTACCTCATTGTCTTAATTTCGATTTTTCTGATTACTGATGATCATCTTTTCATGTTTTTATTGACGGTTCAGATTTTCTCTCTAAATTGCCGTTTTCTATCCTTTGCCTGTTTCTCTATTGGATTGTTTGTTTTTCTTATAGATTCATAGGCGTTCTTTATATATTCTGGATATGAAGCCTATATTAGTTATATGCATTACAGAGATCTACTTCCAGACTCTGGCTTGTTTGTGACTTTATGGTGTCTTTTTGTCAAAAGGAAGTTGTAGTTTCATGTAATTAAGTTTAAATATGTTAACATTATATTTGACCTTAAGAAAGCCTTTTCTGCCCTGATGTCATAATCATATTCTCTTATATTTTCTTCTAAAATCTTTAAAGTTTTCTTTTCACATTTAGGTCTTTATTCCATTTAGAATATAATTGTGCAGTTTGAGGCAAGGATCCTCACGCTGAACAGTTAAATTTTTATTTTGTTACCTGTGGATACTAATAATTTCAGCACTATTTATTGAACAATCCAGTTCATATCCACTGATTCGTCATACTGCCTTTGTCATATCCATCCTGCTTCATTGGTTTCTGCCTGTTCCTGTATCACTCCCACACTGCCTTAATTATTACAGCTTTATCACGAACACTTTATCTCTGGGAAAATAAGACTCCCACCCCTGCCCTATTCCCCACTTTATTGTTCTTCAGAATTATCTGGGCTATCTTGGGATTTTACACTTCATAAGAATTTTAGCATTAACCTGTTTAGATCCACAAAAAAATCTGTTGGGACTTTAATTGAACTTGCATTTGAAATTGTAGGTCACTTTGGGGAGAATTGACAGCTTTACAGTATTTTGTCATTCATGAATACAATTAATCCAGATTTTCTTTCATGTCCTTTAAAATAGCTTTGAATTTTTTCTGTAAAAGTCTTGTACATCTTTCATTAGATTTCTTCCTTAGTGCTTTACAGTTTAGTTGCTAATGTTAATGGGGTATTTTTTCTCTTATATTTTCTCAAATTAGTTATTTTGATGTGTGGGAATGATGTTGACTTTGGTATATTTTTCTTCTTTTATCCAGAAACCTTGCTGAACTCTATTCTTAGTTGTAATTGCTTATCTGTAGATTCTCTTGGATTTTTTTTCTATGTAGGAAATATCTCATCTTCAAATGAAGACAGTTTTACTTTCTCTTGCACTGCAGGTTGTATGTCATGTATGGAGTTCAGACTTTATTCTGTATCAAATTAGGAGCCATTGAAGGTTTTGAGAAGTGATATTTAAATATTTACATTGAAAAAAAATAATTATGGTAGCCAGGAGAAGGTGTGATTGAAGATAAAGAAGGGGTCAGTTAGAAGATGCTATTGTTACAGTCACAGGATATTGCAAGCCTGACCTTGGGTAGTGGCAGAAGGGAAGGAAGGACAAGAGATATTTAAGAATTAGGATCTGAGGGACCGGGTGAATAAGTAAATGTGGGAGGTGAGATTCAGGGAGTCAGCCATGGCACTTAGGTTTCTGCTTGTAGAACTGCAGTAGGAGTCATAGGATTAGGAGCAACTTTGACAGCAAATTTACCTCAGTTTTTAACAGGGTATTGTGAGCTTATCTGTCTCTAGATAATCATTCTCACTTGATTTGAGCAGCATTTCCCTCAGTTTTTCCTTCTGAAATCTCCATGTAGATAAGTATCAACCTGATACAGAGCTTCCAATGACCCAGAGGTTGGAAAACGAGCTTGATGTATTAGATGCGGATATCCTTCCGGAAGAAACTCCATCTACTGTAGACCAAAATGCGAACTTCAAAGAAGAGGCATTAGCCCTGGCAAAAACAAGAGCAGGGAAAAAGAAGCTTGTGACTGAGAATGTGCCACCCTTTAGGAAGAAAGATACTCTGGCACCGGCAAGACTACAGCAAGTATGAAATCACTCCTTTCTTCTGGCCCGTTTGTATTAATATGACATTGTCCAAGGTCACACAGGCCGGTAAGCGGTGGAGCTAGGATTTGAGTTCTCAGGCATTTGAATGCCAGAGCCCTTGAGTCCAACTATCTAAACTAAGCTGACTTAGCTTAGCTCCAGGTCGTTTTTATTTTTTAACAAAAAACAACAAGTTTTAATACTGTTACTAAGGGCAGGGCATTCTTTCTTGTCCTGGTTTAGTAAGAGCCTAACTATTTTGATACCAAGGTCTTCACTGGGTAGGCTATTTTATTTTTATTTATTTATTTTTTAAAATTTATTTATTTATTATTTATTTATTATTTTTAGCTGTGTTGGGTCTTTGTTTCTGTGCGAGGGCTTTCTCTAGTTGTGGCGAGCGGGGGCCACTCTTCATCGCGGTGCGCGGGTCTCTCACTGTCGCGGCCTCTCTTATTGCGGAGCACAAGCTCCAGACGCGCAGGCTCAGTAGTTGTGGCTCACGGGCTTAGTTGCTCCGCGGCATGTGGGATCTTCCCAGACGAGGGCTCGAACCCATGTGCCCTGCATTGGCAGGCAGAGTCTCAACCACTGCGCCACCAGGGAAGCCCTGGGTAGGCTATTTTAAAATTCAGGTTTTTTCTGCTTCTGATTTGGAAGTGTGAAATTTGAGGGGATTAAGATTTCCTGCTAAAGATAAATATCGATAAATATTTGATATTGAAAGGCATCTTAGGGTGAGTACTTTCTAATATGGCTTTGGGAGCCAGCTGGCTTGAAAGTACATTATATTTTAAGCTTCTATCTAAAATTTAACTTAAGGCCCTACCAGTGGAGAACTGGCCACAAGACCACCTCCTAGTCTAAATACCCTTAATGTAGTTACTCCCATTTGATGGGTTGTCCAGAGGCTTATGTAGCAAACCTGCATATTGTCAGGTGACCCCAGAAAAAGGATATTGGCAGTTATCACCTGTTACTGGTAGATCATGGATTAAGATCGTCCTTATTCCTTTTCAAACAAATTCTTAAGGGGGGTCGTTGGGAAATCAGGATTCAGCCTGTGTAAATTCAGCCTGGTGCTCTTCTCCAAGGCAGCCTCATCCTCTACAGTGTTTTACAATTTACCTCTTTTGTTTAGTTAGGAAAAATTATTTTAAAAAAAAAGTATATATACATATGTATATGTATATATAAAGACGGCCAAGCCAGGGATTCCAGTTTTATGCCTCCACCCCTCTCCCCACAACCAAGGTTGTTTCAGTGTAATTTGTACTCTCCCCAAATTTCTGCTACACTGCTTTCCAGTTAGGTTTCTTCTGAATGGGTGTATGAACATCATAGGGCCATTTGAAACTTCAGTAAGCCAGAGGTTACAGCCAGTTTCTCTGATATCCGTTTGGCTTTATAATTCATAGTTATCTCTTGCAGGGACTCCACAAAGCTGGAAAAAGTAGACCACCCCAATGTTACAGCAAAGGCAGGTTGCAACGGACAACAGTCTCCTCCAGGTTAAAAATGAACCAGCAGCCTGTGAAGAACCATAGGGCTCCTTGGATACCTCCAAACCCCACATCCCCGCTGGCATCTCCTAAATGGTATGTAAAAATTCACGGCACCATTTGGGTATGTGACTTTATTTTCCTCCACAGATCAAAGGTGACCTACTCCTTAGAGCAAATAAAGCAGCATCTTTAGTTCCCATTAAGGAGAAAAGCTTATTTGGATGAGTAATATATACATGAGACATTTTTTGCTAGAAGCCTATTGGTTCCTCTTTCCTACCTGGCTATGGGTAGAGTAACTCTCACGGGTCACCCCAATACCCTGTGGACATGTTCACCGTATGGAGGATCATGGGCTGCCCTTCACTTGTCTCTTCACCCAGTGGATCCTAGTTACCTGAGGCCAGGAACTGTGCCTTCCTTATATCTGAATGTACAGTGCCTGACGTAGTAAATCTTAGTAGACATTTAGTAAATTTTTGCTGAGTGAATGAATATTTAAAAATAATTCCTATTCCAAGTCAAGACAATATGAATTATAAAACCATGCAAATCTCATAGACGCTGTCCTGACTGCAGGGGACAGTTAGGATAATGCTGATATTACTGCCTTGTCACCCTCACTCACAGCACATGGAGAATGAGGACCCGCCATTCCACGGAGCTGGGGAGAAGGCATTGTCCTTCAGGGGCAGCAGAGTCCAGTTAGGTGGGAGTAGTCTTTGGGGAATTGGTTAAAAGCGAAGGGAAGGACTTCCCTGGTGGCGCAGTGGTTAAGAATCCGCCTGCCAATGTAGGGGACACGGGTTCGAGACCTGGTCAGGGAAGATCCCACATGCCGCGGAGCAGCTAATCCTGTGCACCACAACTACTGAAGCCCGCGCACCTAGAGCCCGTGCTCTGCAACAAGAGAAGCCACCTCAACGAGAAGCCCGCGCACTGCAACGAAGAGTAGCCTCGCTCGCCACAACTACAGAAAGCCCGTGTGCAGCAACGAAGACCCAACGCTGCCAAAAATAAATAAATAAATTTATAAAATATATATATATATATATATATAGAAAAAAAAATAAAAGTGAAGGGGAGCTTGTATACCGTGAGACAGTGGTTCTCAAAAGCACAATGGAAAGGGGCAGGAGGTAGGACAGTAGAAGGAAGGCAGCCAAAAGTAGTAATGGGGGGAGGAGAACAAGTGAGAAGATAGGTGACTTGAAGGGTTCAGCTTTTAAGAGGCGGGCAGGAGACACGGTGAGAAGCCTGGTGGGATGGAGTCCCCGAAGACTGAATGATTGTGAATGGCTGTTTATGCTTATTCCTCGACTCTCACTTTAAAGCTGAAGAAACAGTGTCCAGCGAATCTAATGTCTTGCTTATATAGCAGAGCTGGGACTAAAATCAGGTCTTCTGATTTCACAATGTATGTGCTTTTTTGCTTTTATTTCTCTGCTCTAAATTCTATGTTTTTGGGGAATTCCCTGGCAGTCCAGTGGTTAGGACTCTGTGCTTCCACTGCAGGGGGCATGGGTTTGATCCCTGGTTGGGGAACTAGGATCTCGCATGCCACCCAATGTGGCCAAAAAAAAAAAAAAAAAAAAATTCTGTATTTTTATATATGTGTTAGTATAGAGATGTGAATTCAGTTGTAAGCTCATAAAAACAGCAGTTGGTTGGAGTTTATATTGCAAACCAAATATACAGTGGACTGTCTTCTAGAGTGTATGTGTGGTCGGTGGGGGAGGGGAGGGCATAAGGCTTACAGGCTCCAAGTGCTGTATTAGGCCTTATAAAGGCACAAAGTTGCTATGTAACATGGAATGTAATTAGTGACCCAAATCTATATATTAAAACAGGGTTTTGTTGAGGTTCACCCGTTATTCTGTAATTGACAGTTGTTTTTTCATTTAAAATAGTGATTGCTTCTATGAAGCAAAGGAGGACTTCTCTCCTTTGACACTGAGCCTGAACCCTGGAGGATCTCACTCTGCTTTACATTCAGTTTCCAATTCAGAGCCCCATCCTGTAGATCACCATTAATTTAACGCTCTTGTCTTCTCTGAGCTGGCACCTTTTACGAGTCATTGGATGTGGAGTGAATGATTACAAAGGTATAGTTTTCCATTTTTTTGCAGTGCTGCCTGGCTAAAGGTGAAATATAGCCCCAAAGATGCCACAAAAGAACAGTCTCTCCAGCAAGAAGATACTCAAGAGGAAAGTCAGTTGAGAGGTGCTGTTGAGCACGAAGCAGTGAGGTTTGTGCTGGCGTTCGTCAAGTCTTTGAAAAGTAAAGGTCCCCTTTCACAAGGATTCTAAAGAGAACTCTTCTCTTTCCCATGTATAAAGTTGGCTATTTAAAATGGAATTTACTAAACTTTTCTGTCAAATTATGCAGCTCAGACAGTGAACCCCTGTTTTATTCCTTGTCTAATTCATTCAAAAATTACATATGTGTCAGTTGTCTACCAATTGCTTGTTTTGTATGTGTATATGGTACAGTTGTGAGCTCTCTGGAGACTTTTAAAAAGGGGGGCAAAAAAGACAGAATCCCAGTCCCTGCTTATTTATAGTCAGTAGAGAGGACATATCACTGACTATAATTTAAGATAGAACATGGTATGTCCCCTGAGAACTGAAGAGTTAAGAGCTGAGAGAGTTCAGAGGGGGACAGGACACCTCTGCAGAGATCTAGGCTTTGTGGAGGGAGATGGAAAATCAATTAGGACTTAAAGAATAGGCTTTAAATAGGGGGGTGATGAGGTGAGGCCATTCCATGACAAGAGAGCAGTGAAAACAGGTTGTTCTGCATTAGTTTGGCTGGAATTGTTCTTGCAATTATGGGGAAGCCAAAGTGAAAGTGGACCATTAGATAATTTGATACTATTCATGTAACCTAAACTGAAAGCATCAAGCCCTAACACATACAATAAGGTTGTTCCCAGTTAGCTTTTCCTTTCTGTTTTTATTTGACTTTGCTCTGCCTTTAGGGCTCTCCTGGGAGCCCATTTCTTTGTCTGAGCTGGAAGATACAGGAACAGCTTTGTTTTACAGCTGAGCAAGAAGTCCTAATTGCAGCAATGGCTAGTTTTCTCGAGAATATTCGTAGGTATTTTTTTTTGTGGCTCTGCACACTCACTAGGAGTGCTCTTGTGGGTGAATGTCTTTTTACATGAAACGTTACACGGAGAGCTTTACTGGCCCAGAGGCTGCGTTACCTCCTGAGTCTTTAATGGAGCCAGGATTGGTGCTCTGGGGGATCCTGACTCCTGGTCTCTTTATGTGGTAATGATACCTGCAGGTCAAGGCAGAATTGGTCTGAGTCTTTTGTACTGTCTGCTAGACTCACTTGGCTTGATGCTGAAACTTCCAAAAGATTAAAGGAATTAGAAGAATTAAAAGCCGAAGAAATGGACAAAATGCAAAAACAGAGGTAACTGTGTGTTTCTGAGGTAGAGAAAAACCAAAGCAGCAGGGCTGTTCTACATCATCTAGTCATTTTCACAACTAGTTGAGATTGTTTAGTGGTGTAGTCACACTTCTCATGTTTATTGACCATCTGCCTGCTTAAAGTACTTTGAAGTCACCTAAGAAGCCAACAGTAGAGCCCAGACTGGAGCCCCAGGGAGTCCTGGCTGGTTTGAGGAGAGTTGGGGTGACTCTGATACCATCCTCTAGGCTCAATTGGCTTGATGCTGAAACTTCCAGAAGAACAAAGGAATTGAATGAACTCAAAACTGAAGAAATGGATAGACTTCAAAAACTGAGGCATGGGACTTCCCTGGTGGCACAGTGGTTAAGAATCCACCTGCCAATGCAGGGGACACGGGTTCGAGCCCTGGTCCGGGAAGATCCCACATGCCACGGAGCAACTAAGCCCATGCGCCACAACTACTGAGCCTGCGCTCTAGAGCCCACAAGCCACAACTACTGAGCCCACGTGCCACAACTACTGAAGCCCATGTACCTAGAGCCCGTGCTCCTCAACAAGAGAAGCCACCACAATGAGAAGCACGCCCACCGCAACGAAGAGTAGCCGCTGCTTGCCGCAACTAGAGAAAGCCCACGCGCAGCAACGAAGACCCAACGCAGCCATAAATAAATAATAAATAGATTGATTAATTAATTAATAAGTGGGAAAAAAACTGAGGTATGTGTTTGCTTCTGAGGAAGGATAGTGAATGCTTGTCTATTCTAATTGGTCTAGATAGTTTCACCACCAAGCTGGACCATTTGGGCCTAAGCTCACTAAATGAATGAATGAATGAATATCTACATGCCTACGTGTATTTTACACAGTATCTTTGCTAGGAATTATTTCTTTGGTGTGGAGTTTGAATGATAGCTATAGTTTCGGAGGAGTTTTATCTGAAAGATCAGTATTCTATCTATTTGTTTGTGCTGCACTCAGAGGTGCTTTTCTCCTGGCTCGGTAGGGTAGGAGGTTGACGTACAGTCTGCTCTTGTGCGTGGCTGTGTGGATACTTTTGCTTCACGTGTTAGCTTGAGTGCAGCCTAAGGTTTTCGAATGAGGTTGCTTTTCCCATTTGCCCCCAAGAGTGTTACCACCTAACTACGGGCACGAAGAAGTTCATGAGAAGGTTTAGTTGATACTGCTGCAGTTGGCTCATTTTTCTAGCTCTGATAATGATTCACCCTGAAGTCACATAACAGAATTCTCGTTGACACAGCTGCGCATGCTGTCACTGGTCATGACAGAACGTTCACTCCCAGGCTGGAAGGGCTGTGGCTCCTTCTTTAGAGGGTGAGCACTGTGAACCACCACCCCAAACCAAGAGATAGGTCAGCACCCCTGCCCTCAAACTCCCTGTGAGTCCCTCTTCAGTTGCATCCCCTTCTTTCTCCCCAGAGCTCACCACTGTCCTGATTCCTGTGTTATCTTTTCATTACCCTTATTCATAAATCTGTTATCTAAGTGTGTATCGCTAGCCATATATTGTTCATCCTGACAGCTGAGAAGCGAGCCCAAACCTAGCTAAACAAGGAAAAGGCAATGCTGCTGGTAGGAGATGAAGATTCCCAGGGAAAGTAGGCTGCACTTCCCTAGGAGTTTTTAGGTGCCCATCCTGGGAAGTTAGTGGGCAAGGTCATGAATGAGTCCTTGCAAATGTAGGGCTTACCCCATTTGGGGCATCTGGAAGTGAACCAAGTGCAGTGGACTTCTGGAAGAAGCCTGGTCAGGGGGACAGCGGGCTGCCTTGTATAGTTTTCTATTTTATTGCCAAGAAGTATTCTATTGCATGACTATCCCACAGTCTGTTTATCCATCCTCCTGTGAATTAACCTTTGGGGTATTTTCCATTTTTAGTTAATATGGGAGTTACTTTCTAGTTTTTCCACATCCCAGCTGACATTTGGTAATGTCTGGGGGTTTTTTTTGTTTCTTTTTTTTAATTTTAGCCGTTCTGGTGAGAGTGTGGTGGTATCTTGTTGGGATTTTAATTTGTATTTCCTTGAAGTCTAATGATGATGAGGATCTGTTTTAGTGCTTATTGTGACGTGTCTATTCAAGTCTTTTGCCCATTTTTTTATCGTTTTTTTTAATTATTGGTTTTTAAGAGTTTTAGAACGTATTTTCTGGATTTGAGGCCCTTTTCAGAATATGTGCAGCAGATATTTTCTCACAATACTGTGGCTTGCCTATATATTTTCTTAATGGAGTCTTTTGATGACTAGAAGTTTTAAATTTTGATTAAGATCAGCTTATCAGTTTTTTCATTTTGCAGTCTCTTTTGTGAAATAAGTAATCATTGCCAATGCTAACATCTCAAAGATATTCTGTTTTCTTCTAAATGCTTTATAGTTTTAGGTTTTATTTTTATGTCTGCAATCCATTTTTTATTAATTTCTGTGCATGAGATCAGATGCTCATGCATCAAAGTTCATTGTTTTCCTTATGTATATCTGGCTATTCTAGCACCATCTGATGAAAGGACTATTGACCTTGAGCTTTACTCTAGGGTCATCTGGTGGACTGTTGGCTAAGGACCCTCATGTGGGTCTTTAGGTCTTTCCTTTGGGGTAGGTCAGACTATCCAAAGATGTGTCTTTTGATCTTCTGCGTGGAGGGTGAGGACCTGGATGCCAGCGTCCTAGGAGCTGAGCTGGGCAGGAGGGTGGTGAGTCTTACCACTCGGCATTCAGCTCACGTACATGAATCCCCTCTTTTCAGTAGGGCAGCTACTGTCCCAATGTAATTGGCATCCCCTAGTCAAGAGGCCCCTCCAGAGGATGAGCAACCAGACTTCCCTCAGAGTTGGAGAGAGGCAGTGGTCCAGTTGTGCGAAGGAGGGAAAGGGACCTAGGGATCTAACTTCTCAAACATCATTTGACTCTTGCCTTTTATAGTTAAGCCACCTCCTCCCAACTCACCCCCAGGCCTAGGCATACCTGGTGCTACCAGTCTTGTGCCTCTTTAAGTCAGCAGTGCAAATTGTGTGAGTTCTCAGGTTTCCCCATTATGACCCTAGAATTCAGCTTTCTCAGGTCAGTAAGTTACTTACCACTTTTGTCCTTCTGTTTCCAGCACCATTTTCCCCCCTTGTCTTTGTGAGTTTATGTCTAATTCTGTTATTGTCGGGCTTGGGAGGGAACAAAATTAGTTTCATTTGTTGAGTCTTCTGCCCTCTTTAGTTGTTTCAAGGCAGCCATTATTCTTTCAAAATGGATTCAGAGCCTAATATACTTCTTCAGATGTTATCTCAGCCCTTGTCCTCAAAGTTAGGTTCAGGACCAGCATTATTGCATCACCTGAAAGCTTGTTGGAAATGCAGACTCTCAGGCCTCCCTCAGACCAACTGAATCAGAATCTGCATTTAACAAGATCCCCAGGGATCTCGTATGGCCATGAAAATTAGAGAGGCCCTACAGTTTTTATAATCATTTGGTTTTCCTTCGCCTGGGGTGGTAAATAAATATGCACAATAGGATATTTTCTTGCTTTTGATTTTAATTTTCAGTTTTATTTCTAAATAGTGTTTCTGCCACCCACTTAGCGGATAAGGTAGAGAAGGCAGTTCTGGAGCGTTTGAAGCCTCTCCTGGTCAAGGCCCAGGTAATCTAGTTCATCCCATGTGCTTGCCTTTTGGAAATTCTCAAATCAAAAGAGTTGCTCCGGAGGTCACACTGAGCCTTTGCAGGGCTGAGTGTGTGGCCGCTGGAAGCTGCAGTGCTGCTCTGTGCTTCGTAGCGTGCGTGCTGGGCTGCGGGGGCCCCTTTTGGGCACCCACACTGTTGATGTGTCTTCCGTTGTGAGTAAGGGAACAAGATGGGGGAAGAGAAAGTACCACTTTTGAGAAAGGTGAGATTTTAGTTTGGGAAATGAGTTTCTATTGCAATTTACGTTCCTCACCAAATAGAGCTATTGGTGGTTCTAGTGTTCTGTTCACTGCTTCCACTCTAATCCCGTGCTCTTTCACCTCAGTGATTTGGAATGATTTGCTCTCTTTTTCCCAAGGAGAGAGATGTTAGGACAGCTTCTGTGCACAAACCAGTACTTTCTTCAAGATGAAATTGCATAGAGCATCACCAGTAGGTTGTGCCATCCTCCTGTAAGCAGTGAGCTGAAGGCTATGGCCAGACCCTGTAGATCCAACCCGTAAATGGAAATCATCTTGTGTGTGTGAATAGATGAGGACACAGAAGAGCACTAGAATCTTAAATAGAATGAAGGACATTCTGGGACCCTGAATAGACCACTGAACTTGTGTATCTCTTGGTCTAAGAAATGTTAAATCATTATTAGAGTCCATGGAAATCTCAGGACTATAGAACTGGGAGGGTTCTTAGAGGCCAGACCGTCCAACCTCCTTATTTTATCAGTGAGGAAACTGTGGAACAGAGAAGTTGAGTAATTGCCCAAAACCACACAGCTACTCTGACAGTGTTTACAAAGTTGAGGGAAGAAAAGGGGCAGAAAGCCAAGATCAGCACATGGCATTTATTTTCATGAAGACAGAGTGCTTTGAATTCCCGCAAAAAGCCTAATATAGCTAAAGCTGATGAACAGTTCCACACAGAAGTTATTCTGGGAGCAAAATTCATTTGTACTAATATGGGTTGTAAATTTTCATAATTTATGAGCATGCTTGTCTGTTTTAATAGAGAGTCAATTCTTCTCTGGAAGCAGATGCTCATTTGAAGGATCGGCTCTCAGTGATCGCAGCAACAGCCCGGGCGGCAGAAAAGGTGTGTGCTGTGTGGGGCTGGCCTTCTGGACTGACACTGGTATTACTGCATGATGATGTCCTCGGCTGTAAGGAAAGCTGATAGGCGGATTACCCTGCCAACACTAGACTACCCCACTCCAGAGGGTGGAGGCTGTTTTTCATATTTGGCATATTAATTCTTACAGTGTATGTTTAGCATTATGACTTAGATGAGCCTTGCAGACAGCTCACAGAAATCTCTAGAGCCACAGGTTTTTGTCAGCGACTTTTTCCTTTCCTCCTGATGACAGAATGTGGGTAGACTGCGTGACCCTGAATGTTGATGGCCCGCGGCAGAAGAATGGCTGCCCTCATTTCCTCTGATTCAGCCCAGTTTTGCTCATTACTGGCCTAATTTCCTTTATACTGAGGGCCTAATATTTATTGTTAGGCCAGCACGTTTTGAGTGCCTAATAATGACCAGTACCTGGCCTGGCAGAGAGAAGAGGTGGCTCAGGAACGAATGATAACATTTGAGAAAAATGAAAACATATCATGTGGTTGTCCACCCTTGGGCTCTTCCTCCGGAGGACTTGTGTTCAGCATTTGTGGGAATGTTCCCACCCTGCCTCGGCGTAGGGAGGGGGAGGTGCAGGCTGCCTCTAGTGGGTCTTTGTGGAGGTTGGAAAGAAGTTACTGCTTTACATGCTCAAAGCAAGTGAGGGACAGAGCAAGGGTGAAGGTCTCAGGTTAGAAGGAAGTTGGAATGAAGTTCCACCAGCCCAACCTTAGAAACGGGAAGAAAGTAGATTTTGAGACTGTATCCCTGTTCTAATTTATTAAGCAATAGTTTAGTTTTGGTGTATTTTCATAATTTTTGCAATTGTAATTTTATTGTACCAATATTTTGTGGCAGAATCTCACGTGAGGTGAGGCTTCTGAGACCGGAAGCCGAAAGCCTACCTCCGACTCGTACAGACTGGGCGTGCTATGGCTGGATGCTTTGTGCAGCAGAGCCACCAAATACCTTTTTCCCAAGCAAAAAATGAGACTAGCCTCTCATCTAGGGAGGCAGCTCCATAAAGCATATTAATATGACAGAAACATGAAGTGGTCATAAATGCTGTCAGTGAAGTAGACATGTTTGACTATTACTAGAAATGATCAGCCTTATATATAAGAATCATTCTGTAGACATTAGATGGGCTTTAATACAATTTCTTGAAAAAGAAAAGGAACTCTGTCCAGCGTTCAGTATTCTGGGCTGCTGTTAAACATCAGCATCACTGCAAAGAATTTCCCAGGCAGCACCATCAGGAGTCAGTTTTTATAAATAACTGAATAAAAGCAAACTCATTGAAGTTGGCATGATGAAGTGAAAAGAGTTATTTTGCTGTGCTAACTTGTAAAAGAGCTGTGGGACCTTGAACACATATTCCCAGAGTTCTCATCTCTCAAATGGAGAAGATGTTTGCTGCGCTTTGCAAGTAAACTGAAGCTCTCGGTAGTTTTACTTGCAGACAAGATGATCCCTGATATCAGGAAAAAGTTTTTGGAAGGGTGCCATCATAACATATTTGTCTCCTGCTGCTGCTATTGTCATTAACTGAACTTGTATGTGAAATACATTTTTCCAAAGTGTGTTTTTTTTTTTTTAATTAAAAGTTGTATATGCACATGGCTAAAAATGCAAACGATTCAGAAAAAGTGTAATGTAAAAAGTAAAAGCTCCCCACAAACGGATACCATATGCTCTTCTGTATCCAGCTTCTTTCTTTATATTTTGGTGGTCTTTCCATACCAGCATTATTGGGAACTTCCTTCTCTCTCATCTCATAGTATTCTTGATATTCAATTCTTTAAATATTAAGAATGAAAATATAAATAAACACATCTTAACCAGACCTGTATTACTGGTTTAGTTGTCTCTAGATTTTTTTGTTAATTTTATTGTATTGGTTATTCAACTGATATTTATTTCTTTAACTTTGGTTAAGGTTGAGCATTTCTTTATATCTTGATTGGCCATTAATATATTTTCTTCCGTGAACCGTTAAAAGGTTTTAAAAATTACTATGGCGGTAACTGTTCTTCGTGCCAGCCACTATTCTAAGTGTTCCAATGTGCAAATGCTCATGTAATCCTTACAACTCTGAAATATAGGATTATTATTTCCATGTTACAGACCAGAGGGTTGAGGCCCAGAGAGGTTAAGTAAACATGCCCACACTTGGAGGCATACCAGTAGGCAGAACCAAGATTTAGTCCCAGGAATGTCTCATTCCAGAGCCTGATACGATTATTCCCCCAGCAGACATTCTTTGTAAAAGCCTCTTTCAGAGCAGATTATAGACGTATATTAGAATCAAAAGAAATAACAACACATATAAAAATGCTTTGCAAGCTGTAAAGTGAATGTAAAGAATACAAGGTCAAGAAAGGCTGGTAAAGCTCTTCCAGGTTATAGGTAGAAAGTCTCACGCAAAGACAAGAATCATGAACTTTTGTGATGTCGTGAACAGATGTTTTTACAAAGCACTGAACCAAAAAGAGAATACTGTAGGTATGTCCTCTGTAGTATGTGACATGTGAAATATTGGACATTCTTCTGAGTATAGGACAAGGAATATATTTGCTTTACCAACTGGCAAAACAGGTAATAAAGATAATTCCCATGGACAGAAATGGTACTCCTCAGTTGATGTTACTGTTTAAATGACTGTGGTAGAAATTGTCCTGATGTCACTGCTCTTGATGTTTACTGACTTAGGAGAGGTTAGATTTAGTGTAGAAACTCTGCGTGTTGGATCACTGCGTGGTTGGTTTATTATGATTAGCATTAATCTTTAAGATCTCTGTTATCTTTGTATTGCCTTTCCATCCCCTTCCCTTGTTTTGCAGGCTACAGCTATTGATTGTGAATCCAGTAGCATTCATCAGCTGGATGATTTTTTGGAAGATGCCGCTCACGAGCTCTGGGCTGTGACTCACTCTAAGATCTCGGAGCCTGAGGCCTTAGCCACCTGGGGGGACAGCGAGGACAGCCCACGTCTGGAGGCCATGATGCTCCGCATGGAGGAAATGGAAGTAAGGCCGGGCCTGCCAGCTCTGGTCGGGGGCTGGCGGCTGACTTCTGCCGAGCGCAGCTCCTCCTCATGGCTCTGTAGCTTAGAACTTCAGAGTCACCTGGTGCTGAGTTTAAATCCCAGCTCGGCCGCCAGCCCAGGGTACGGCCTTGGTAAAGTCCCGTACCCTCTCTAATAAGTAGGGTGCTTTTAAGGACAGAATGAGGTATGAAGTGTCAGCACCCTACCTGACACATAACTCATCGTTGGTATGGGATACGAAAGACGCTGGACCGGAGCCCAGGCCCACAGATGCGACCAGCAACTTAACTTCTTCATCCCTCAGCTTGTAAATGCTGTTCAGTTGCCTCTTCTGCTCTGCTAGCATGGGATCCTGGCAAATCACAGTTAACTTTACCTTCTCTAATTCCCATGATACTACTTTAGAACGCTTTTCTCAGAGACTTTTAGACCTCAGACATTACTCAAGCCAACCCCTGGATTGTTCTGAGCAGGAAATTGAGACCCAATAAGGGAGTAAGTGACGTGGCCAAGGTCACACAAAAATTCCCACCAGAGGTGGGCTGAGAATCCAGGTCTCCTGACTCCTAGTCCAGCATTTTCTTTTTAACTCCACCGTGATGAAATCTCATTTTGGCTTTGCTGCTAAACAGAAACATTATAGGGAAGGCAACTTTTAGTTGGTTTTTGAAAATTTTAAAATGTGTAGTTTATCCTAGTCTTGTAACTGATTTCCCCTTGTAACTGTCTAGACCTGAAGGGTCCAAAATGGTGGTCTCTAGCCACAGATGGCCATTTAAATGTAAATTAATTAAGATTAAATACATTACTCACATTTCAAGTGGTCACTAGTTAGTAGCTGGTATATTGGACATGGCAAAAATAGAACATTTCCATCACCACTTCACGTTCTTGTGGGCAGTGCTGGTCTAGATTAGATTAATTAGATTAACTGCTTCATTTTCTTTTTTTTTTAAATTAATTAATTAATTTTTATTTATTTTTGGCTGTGTTGGGTCTTCGTTTCCGTGCGAGGGCTTTCTCTAGTTGTGGCAAGCGGGGGCCACTCTTCATCGCGGTGCGTGGGCCTCTCACTATCACGGCCTCTCTTGTTGCAGAGCACAGGCTCCAGACGCGCAGACTCAGTAGTTGTGGCTCACGGGCCTAGTTGCTCCGTGGCATGTGGGATCTTCCCAGACCAGGGCTTGAACCCGTGTCCCCTGCATTGGCAGGCAGATTCTCAACCACTGCGCCACCAGGGAAGCCCTGCTTCATTTTCTTTTACATTTCATCTCATGAACTAATCACTTCCTGGCCCTGGGGGATGCCTGTTTCTGGCAACGTGTCTATAGCAAATGTCTGCTCTACTAGTCTCTGGTTTGTAATGAAACTAATTTTTTTCCTCATAAATTACACTTTTTTTTTTTTTTTTTTAAAGAAATACCAGGAGACGGTTCGCCAGAGATATAATAAAATTGTATATACAGATCCTCATCTTTGGATGCAGGAAGAAAAAAATGGTGAGTGTTTCCCCACTTTTTCCCTCGACATTGTATTCTGAAAAATTTCAAACATACAGAAAAGTTGAAAAAATTCTGCAGTGGACACCCATATACGCATCTTCTAGATTCTACAATTCAAATGTTGCTGTGTTTGCTTTATCATATGTCTACTTCCTCTGTGCATCCATCAATCCATCTTATTTTTGGATGCATTTCAGAGTAATTTGAAGACATCAGTACATCTTATCTGAAATATTTCAGCATTTGTATCACTACCTAGAGCTTAATATTTATTTATGGCTCTTTTTCCTTTTTTTTTAATAAATTTATTTATTTATTTATTTTTGGCTGTGTTGGGTCTTCGTTTCTGTGCGAGGGCTTTCTCTAGTTGCGGCGAGCGGGGGCCACTCTTCATTGCGGTGCGCGGGCCTCTTGACTATTCGCGGCCTCTCTTGTTGCGGAGCACAGGCTCCAGACGCGCAGGCTCAGTAGTTGTGGCTCACGGGCCCAGTTGCTCTGCGGCATGTGGGATCTTCCCAGACCAGGGCTCGAACCTGTGTCTCCTGCACTGGCAGGCAGATTCTCAACCACTGCGCCACCAGGGAAGCCCTCTTTTTCCTTTTGAGATAAAATTCACATATAATAAAATGCACAGATCTTAACTGTGTTATTTGATGGGTTTTGACAAGCGGGCATACCTTTGTTACCCAACACTCCTTTCAACACAGAGCTTCTCATGACCGCAGAGAGTTCCCCTATGCTCCTTCCCAGTCAGTTCCCCACCACCCAGGCAACCACTGTGCTTTTTTTTTTTAACTATAGGTTAGTTTTGCCTGTTTTAGAATTTCATATAAATGGAATCGTACATGTATTTACTCTTTTGTCTAAGGCTTCTTTCATTTAGCATGATAGTTTATAAATTTATCTATTACTTGTTTCCTATTGCCACAGTACCAAGTTTGTAACAAGTTAAAGCACAAATTTAGCAGTTTAAAACAAATTTTTTCTCTTACAGTTCCTGGAGGTCAGAAGTCTGAAGTGAGTCTTAAAGGGCTAAAATCAAGGTGGTGGCAGGGCTGGTTCCTTCTTCCAGCTTCTAAGGCTGCCTGCAGTCCTTGGCTTGCAGCCATATTGCTTCACACTGCTTCTGTTGTCACATTGCCTTCTCCTCTTCTGAGTCAGATCTTCCTCTGCCTGTTGTAAGGACATGTTGATTACATTTAGGGGCCACCCCAGTGATCCAGGTCACTCTCCCCATCTCAAGATCCTTAAAGTCCCTCTTGCCAGAGAGGGGACATTAACAGGTTCCAGGGAATAGAATGTGGAGCCAGTGTGCAGCCTACCACACTTTTTATCAGTGTTCATTCCTTTTTATTGCTGAGTAGTATTCCATCGTATGCATGTACCACATCTAGTTTATCCATTTGCCTGTAGATCTGCATTTGGTTGTTTCTAGTTTGGGGCTATTAGAAATACATCTGCTATGGGTGTATTCATGTATAGTCTTTGTATGGACATAAGTTTTCATTTTTCTTGGATGAACACCTGAGTAGACTTGCCAGGTTATGGGATAGGTACATGTTTAACTTTATAAAAAACTGCTAAACCTTTCCCCAAAGTGGCTGTACCGTTTTACACGCCCATCTACATTGAGTTCCTGTTGCTAGAGATCTTTGCCAGTATTTGAATTGTCAGTCTTTTTCATAAATTTATTTATTTATTTATTTTTGGCTGTGTTGGGTCTTTGTTTCTGTGTGAGGGCTTTCTCCAGTTGCGGCGAGCAGGGGCCACTCTTCATCGCGGTGCGCGGGCCTATCACTGTCGCGGCCTCTTTTGTTGCGGAGCACAGGCTCCAGACGCGCAAGCTCAGTAGTTGTGGCTCACGGGCTTAGTTGCTCCGCGGCATGTGGGATCTTCCCAGACCAGGGCTCGAACCCGTGTCCCCTGCATTGGCAGGCGGATTCTTAACCACTGCGCCACCAGGGAAGCCCCAGTCTTTTTCATTGTAACCATTCTGGTGGGCCTGTAGCAATATCTCTTTATGGCTTTAATTTCATTTCCTTGGTGAATAATGACGTTTAGAACATTTTCAAGTAATTATTAGTCACTTGTATATCTTCCTTTGTGAAGTGTCCAAATCTTTTGTACATTTAAAAAAATTGGATTGTCTTTTTATTTTTGAGTTGTAAGAATTCTTTATGCATTTTGGGTTTGAGTTCTTTGTCATATATATATATAGTTTGTTTGTTTTCAAAACAGCTTTATTGGATGTCATTCACATACCATAAAATTCACCCTTTTAAAGAGTTCAGTAATTTTTAGTATATTTACAGAATTGTGCAGATGTCATTGCTAATTGCAGAACATTTTCATCACTGAAAAGAAGCCCTGCATCCAGTGGCATCACCCCTCATTCTCCCTCCCCTCATCCCAGCAGTCACTAATCTCCTCCAGCGAATATCTGCAAACATTCTTCCCCATGTATAGCTCACGTATTTATTTTCTCAAATGTGTTTTATTATGAGCAGACATTTTAAATTTTGATAAAGTCTAAGCTATCCATTTTTTCTTGTATAGTTTTTGCTTTCTCTGATCTAATAAACCTTTGCCTACTCCCAAGTTGAGAAGAGAGGCTCTTGTTTTCCTCTAGAAGCTTTATGGTTTTAGCTTTTATGTGTAGGCCTATGATCCATCTTGAATAAAAGTTTGCCTGTGGTTTGAGGTAGAGGTTGAGGTTCTTTTTTTTTTTCCACTAATGGATATCCACTTGTTCTTGCTCTGTTTGTTGAAAAGACTTTCACTTTTCTCTTCCACTTTAAAAAATTCATACATAGGCGTTTTGGCTGCAGTTGCTAGGCTACTGTCACAATTTGGGCTGGGAAGTGTTACTCAAATTCTCTTTGACACATGCTTATCAGTTATTACTTTACTCAATGAAAGGAGGAAAATAAAATGTGGTTAAACGTTACCTCTAAAGGAATTTCAGTACTATGAGTATTAAGAGAAGTAAAGGAAATTGTGGATATAGAAGGTTTACAACAGCAGCTTATGTATATATACTTTTTTTAGAATGTGAGTTTGGGGTATTGTCTTAGGAAAAGTATTCTCCATGTCAAATTTTGACAGAAAGATGAGCCATCTAAACACAATACAAATTTGTTCCTTTTGTCTTCTGTAATTTTTCCAGCGCTATTCTTTGTTCATGTCGTTCTCTCTTTCCCCCAGCCCTACTCCAGCTTCCATTTTCATCATCACATGACAGCTGAACCATTCTTCGAGGCCCGGCTCGCGTGATCCTACTCGGCAGTGCTTTTCCTGGCTTTCCTGGGCTGGAACTTTGCTCCCTTCCTGTGAACTCCCATAGACTTTTGGCATGTCCTACCCTGTTAGAGCTCTTTATCTCTCCCAAAGAAGCCACAGAATCTTTGAGGCCAGAGAGTTTTGTCATATTCAGTTGTGTCCCAACTGTACCTAGCATGGGCCTGGCACAGGGAGGACCCTTCTAATCATTGCTTAGTGAATCAGTGGGCATCTTTTCGTAAGGAAGCAGAGGAGAGGGAAATGTTGAAGGGCGACTGTTTCACTGATGGTTTGGCCAGTGGCCACAGTCAGGTTGCATCATGCAGAAGACAGCCTTACCAAGGAGTCGGTGTTCTCTTTTTCAAGGACAATTTAAATTGTTAGTCACTATCTCTGACTCTGCTAGAGTCTAGGTATGCATTTAAAAGGAGCTCTGTAGAACACCAGGAACTGAAATGAATTTTTGGACACTTTAAATCCAGAATCATGAAATCCTCGTAAGAACCCTCTGTTTCTAATTGTTCTGATTGTATGTTCAGTTGCATCACAAAAACCAAATTTAAAGTGATTTTTGAATTGTGCAGTGCCGAATCTATATCTCTTATCTTCTCTTTTCTGAAATCAATTGAAAATTGATTGTACTCTCAGTAATATTTTTACAAAAACTGACTTATGCAGTATTTCTGAGCGTAAAAAATCATAAGCATATAAATATGCGAGTCAGAGATTCTACATTTTTTTATTAGTTACCTATTTTACACATATTAGTATATATATGTCAATTCCAATCTCCCAATTCATCCCCCCCACCCCGCTTTCCCCCCTTGGTGTCCATACGTTTGTTCTCTACATCTGTGTCTCTTTCTGCCTTGCAAACCAGTTCATCTGTACCATTTTTCTAGATTCCACATAAATGCGTTAATATATGATATTTGTTTTTCTCTTTCTGACTTACTTCAGTCTGTATGACAGTCTCTAGGTCCATCCACATCTCTACAAATGACCCAATTTCATTCCTTTTTATGGCTGAGTAATATTCCATTGTATGTATGTACCACATCTTCTTTATCCATTCATCTGTTGATGGGCATTTAGGTTGCTTCCATGACCTGGCTATTGTAAATAGTGCTGCAATGAACATTGGGGTGCATGTGTCTTTTTGAATTATCATTTTCTCTGGGTATATGCCCAGTAGTGGAATTCTACATTTGAAATGCATTTAAAATGATAAATAATCCAAAACTCAAAAGAGCTGTCAAGCCTGCAAAGTATAGTTAATAAGTTAATGTTTTGACTATCATCATGCAGATTTTTCCAGAGAAGCCCAGAGACAAATTAAATCAGCTAATTAAGTGTTCAGGTGTGAGTGGTTTTTTTCCTTCTCCAGTAATCAAATCATTTAAAGGTTAAAAAACAAACCCAACGGCTTAAGACTCCTCGGAATGGGGGCTGGATCCTAATGGAACCTGGCTTTGCACAGACCTCTTCGAAGAGTCTTCCAGAGAGCTGGCAGAAGCTTTTAAACAAGTTCTTTATTTCTTAAAACTGACTCCTCATTGGTTTGTTTCTTGGTAACTTTTATTTTTTTAAGGACAGTCCCCTTAATATTATTTATTAATTTATTTTTTGGCTGCATCGGGTCTTAGTTGCGGCATGCGGGATCTTCTGTTGCAGCATGTGGGCTCCTTGCTGCGGTGCGCAAGCTTCTCTCTAGTTGTGGCGCGTGGGCTCTCTAGTTGTGGCACGTGAGCTCCAGAGGGTACAGCCTCAGTAGTTGCGGCACTCGGGCTCTCCAGTTGTGGTGTGCAGGCTCTGCACTTGTGGCACACAGGCTGAATTGCCCCGCAGCATGTGGGATCTTAGTTCCCCGACCGGGGATCGAACTGGTGTCCCCTGTATTGCAAGACAGATCCTCAACCACTGGACCACCACGGAAGTCCCTCTTGGGGACTTCTAAATTCCCCTTTTCATTTAAAACAAAGGGCACTTTTTTCCCTTTGCACTGCTAATGCAACCTTTATGCTTAAGAGATGTGCCCATGACTTCCTCACAGGTTATTGGCCACTAAGACAGCTCTGATATATACACCAGCATTTCTTTATATGCAGTCATTTTATGCTTCTCCTTTTCTAGACCAAAAAATCCCAGCAGTAAGTGAAAGGTGTCTTTCTCCTCATCCAATCAGGATCACAAAAACAGCAGCTCGCAAAGACCCAGACGTGAACATCGTGTTAGAAAGGCCCTGCAGTGGCACGTAAGTGGTAACGAGACTGTCTGATTTCATTGTAGTTGGTTGCCTTTGATGTTGTTAGATTTCACATTCCTTCAATTACCACAAGACAGAGAGAGATCCTTCTTTTGACCAAGATCTTGACAAACTCCAAGATGGCCCAGTAAAATAGTAGTGCTTATAAGATGGGAATTGAGTGTGTTGCATCTTAAGGATCCTTTCAGTAACATTTAGCTGGTTTTTACGATTGAAAGCATCACACTGGCACAGGTGATTGTGCAGGTAATTACTGCAAGATCTGCTTTTAAGAATTCTTTTGTCCGTGGGACACATGTTCCTCCTGTGTGGAGGGTTAGTCCGGTGTGAAGGAGAAACAATGAGTGGTGATAAGATGTTGCGTATTGTTCAGTGTGAGGAAGGGAAATGAAGGTAAACCTTTGGTTGTCAAACCATCAGGGTGAATTAACAGTTTACCCTCGCTTGCAGATGATTTTGAATGCTCTCATCATTTTTATTTGCTCTCAGTTCCCTAGATGAAAGTGTGGGAACAGAGGAGAGACCGGAGAAGAGAGAGACTCCCCTCCTCTCCCTTTCAGAAGGTGCTCAGCAGAGGAAAGGCCGAGCTGCCCTCTTTGTCCCGCGGGGCATGCGGCACAGCATCGGTGACTACTGCCGCCGCTTCGAGCAGTACCTCCGAGTTATTGCGCACGAGGCTGTGGGCTCCTTCAACCCGTGGCTGATAGCTGAAAGGTCAGTAGAAGGTTTGTGCTTTGTTAAGGAACTGGGTGCCACGTGTCAACTTACGGAAAGGCTGGAGAAAGGCCTGGCCAGGGTCTCAGGCTGTGCTTTTGTGCCCTGGAGTTCCAGTGGCTGCTTTGGGGCTAGCGAACAGGCTTTCTCTGCTAAATGCCTTTCTTCAGGGAGAGGAGATTGGAAAATGGCATGGCTGATGGCATCCGAAGGAGCGTTCTGCAGACTCCCCTCCTTAGGTAGAGGCACAATATTCAAGTCAGGACGGGTTTCCTGTTGCTGTTACTGAGGGCCGTGTCGTCAGAGAACACAGATTATTACTGGGCAGGAAACAGTTATGATCATGAAATCTTCTCGGTCGGGACAAACTTACACTAGGAGCAGCAGGCCTACAGACTTTGCTACACTTAACCTTCTCCTTCTGGCTGTCACCTCCCCTGAGACGGGGAGTTTTGTGCAGTCAGAAAACAGTTCCACTGCTACTAAATACTTGAAGAATGGGTAGCCTTCTTTTACGTAAATAGTTAATTGAAAGATGTGTGCAAATTCCTTCTTTTAAAATGGGGCCCAAATTTAACTTCCTCATGAGTATCACTTTATTACATACATGCAGATAATCTTCATCATTGAGCCAAGCAGTATACCATGATTACATTTCTTTCTTGAACAAGTTTCAAACGTATTCCAGGAGTTAATAATTGCCTCTTTTTAATTTGCTTATTCTTTTATGTATTTATTATCATTCCCCACATACTAGCCAACACGTCTGAACATAATTTTCCTCATGATCAGATATGTTGATTAATCTCTGTTTCTCGCCTCCACCCCCCACTCTTTGTCCTGAGGCCCTCTTTCCTTCTCTCTCAGTCTGGCCCAGCCGCTTTCTAGGTCTACAGTGTGGTGCTTGTCCTGGGAACCACACTGAGTGTGGGATTCTCCCTCCCATGTTCGGGTCCTTGTTTTCTGTTTGCACGTGTCCTCCTCTTTCTTGGTTTACTCTCTTACTTTGATGGAGCCTATCCTGCTTTGTGTATTAGAGGACATTTCTTGAGACTTAACATGTTTGAAGGTGTCTATCTTTATACTTGATTGATGATTTGGCTGGGTTTTAAATTACTGGTTTATTACTTTATTTATTTTTGGCTGTGCTGGGTCTTCGTTGCTGCGCGCGGGCTTTCTCTAGTTGCGGTGAGCAGGGGCTACTCTTCGTTGCGGTGTGTGGGCTTCTCATTGCGGTGGCTTCTCTTGTTGCAGAGTGCGGACTCTAGGCGCACGGGCTTCAGTAGTTGTGGCACACGGGCTCAGTAGTTGTGGCTCGCGAGCTCTAGAGCACAGGCTCAGTAGTTGTGGCTCACGGGCTTAGTTGCTCCGCGGCATGTGGGATCTTCCCGGACCAGGGCTCAAACCCACGTCCCCTGCATTAGCAGGCGGATTCTTAACCACTGCACCACCAGGAAAGTCCCAAATTACTGGTTTATTTTTTCCAAAGAATATACCTTCCTTTTTTTGTGGGGGTCAAGCAGGGATTGTCAGGTAGCTGCCAGGAGCAGATGTGGAGACCCATCAGTCTAACTGCTTGTTCTGCAGATTCTCAGCCAGTTGCCTCATTTCCTACCAGATCCTTCATTCCACTTTCATGGTTCCTGGTTCTCTTACTTCCAGAGTCTTTCTGTGAGACATGTTTTGTGAGACAGATCAGCTTGCTTTTCCTTGGCATCTCCCTCTATGTACCCTAAGGTTTCAGGTTCCTCTGTATTTTTCCTCTGTACTGCTGAGTCAATTTTGATTCTTCCGTGTGCTTTTTATCTTCCGAAAATCTTGGACATTTCTCATCTAGTTTTGTCTTTTTCTCCTTGTAGATTTATGTGTTCATTTATCTCCTTTTATTTTGGTGGGCTTTTGGGTGGGATCAGAGATAATCACTTACGTTCTACCTCTCAGGTTTAGCCTGAAGTCCTGGGACTTCTCTTAGTATACATACCTTTCAAAGCATATGAGACCCTTTGTTCTGTTGAGATGCGCATTTATTATCTGGAGAGGAGGGTAGGTACACTTGACTTGCTTCCGTGTGTTAACACGCAGTCCTGTAGCATACTCACTGGTTTGCACAGAACCTGTCTGGATTGGTTAGGCTAACTGGCATCTTGGGAAATCCAAAATAAGCTAAGGAAGATAGACTGTTCCTTATGTGTTCTTACCACTTGATTAACGATACATTTTGTTCATAGTTGTTCTGTAGATGTAGGAAAAGCTCTCTCAGTTTATAAGGACTAATAAGTTAAGATGTTGAGGTCAGATCTGTTAAAATACGCCTGAACTTCACGGATGTTCTCCTCTCCTGTCCTTGACCCTCAAGTGACGGCACATCTAAATATTCTAGCTCTGTTTTTGATCTCTCTTGTTTTGTTTCTTATTTGAGTGTTCCACAGATGAGAAGTATATTGATCAAATCTTGAAAAAGTATCCAAAGACAGTTGACTTCATCTGATAGCCTCTTGGGTGAGGGAGAAGTAAGCTGAGTTTTTCTCTTTCTTTTAATGTCTCCACTCCTCCCTCCACGTGGAGAAAAGCACTGTTCCGGTGGTCAGATGGGGCAGGTGATATAAACTGGATGTAAATAAAAGAGTGATTCTGGAAGGAAAGGCTTAAGGTGATAATGCTTTTAATGAAAGCAAACTCTTAAAGATTTCTTGTTTGAAAAACAAATCAGGAGACTTCTGGTTGAAAAGGACAGATTGAACATATGATTTATCTCTACTCCCTATATCCCTAGCCCACTCTATGCCACTGAAAGACTAAATAAAAGGCATGAAACCATAAATGACAGCAAATAAGAAATAGCAAGAAAATTTTGGAAGCCATGAAGCAGTTAGACAAATGGCAAGTGACTTAGCAGACCAGAGAGAGCCAAGTACCTGATGAGGGTGGAGCCAAGACCCTAGCTGATTTGTGCAGAAGAACCTTGGTAAGACTCGGGAATGAGAAGCACTAGATGCAGGGGTCCAGGGGGTCAGAAAGTAGGAGACTTAGTTGAAACTCTCATTCTTGAATATAGCAAATTGCTAAGAGATCCAGACATTTGCTGAAAACCATGAAAGCTACATAGGCTATTATAACAGAGAAAACATCTGAATAATAGGAGTTCCAGAATGTGAAAACAGGGAAAAAGGAGGAATGGAAAATTATTGAGGAAATACTATAAGAAAAATCCCCAGAAGGTTGTTAGTCTCTGGATTGAAAGGGTTCGCCAGTTGTCCACTGTGAGTGAGTGAGTGAGTGAATAACTGAATAAATAAACAGAACAGAACACATCACGGCACGTTGTTGTGCAAAGGATAGGTGGGCATCCCAATGTAAGGAGAAGATGACAGAAGGTTCCAGAGGGTTAAAACTGGGCACATTCAAATAATCAGAAATGAGAATGGCATATTGTTGTCAGTAGCAACCCTGCTAGAAGATATTAGAGCATACTTCCCATGTTTACCCTAGAATTCTGTACTCAGCTAAATTATTGATTAAATAAAAGGGTAGAATAAAGACAGTTTAAGGTATGCAAAGTGTCCAAGAATGTAGTTCCCATGCACTGTTTCTCAGTAGGCTACCAGAGGGTGTGTGCCGCCAGCACAAGGTGCACAGTGAGAAGGAGGAAGACGGGATTTAGGGAACTTAAGACTCCAACATGGAACTTCCAGGAAAATGGCAAAAGCTATTTCTAAGAGAATTTTTCAGTGAGCATAGAAAGCAGCTAGTCTAGATTGGAGTCAGGAGGACAGAGGGCTCCAGGAGGAATAGTTTCCAGAGGGGGAAGCCAGCGTGAGGAAGGTTAAAAAAGAAGAAAACAGATACATTACGTCATGTGTTTGAGTGTATTGGGAGCACCTTTGTATTTCTCTCATAGTTTGGGGATGAATTAGTGATAGGAATATAGAAAGCAAAGCAAGCATAAAAACAAAGTAATCACTTCTGCTTCTAGTAATGACACACTTGGTAATTTGGACCGCCTCTCCCACTGAGGATAACTGTTTATAGAAAAGCTAGATTAAAAATAAAACATATGTGCTTGACGGCACCAGGAAGTTAACTAGGTAATGAAGAATAACTGGGCCAGGATCCCGAGAAGACAGAGACCCAGGGAAGTTAGCCCGTGTCTGGCACTGGATTGTCGGTTCTGGAGGAAGATGAATGGCACTTTCAATGGCCTTTTCAGATCAGAGGACAGAGGTGGAAATTAAGGGCTTGCCAAGGGCGGGGAACTGGCCCGATGAACTTTGCTCGTTTCTGATTGGGACCCTGAAGGGTGGCACTCTGGAATAAGGGCGACCGGGATGCCGGCAGGCCCTCTCAGGACTCCACTCAGCTCCACGTCGTCTCACTTCCTGAGATTGCATTGAGGTGATTCTAGATTGTTGCCCCACAGGCACCGAGCAGAAGCAAACTTAACTTTTCTCTGAAGATTTATAATATCATCTTAGGATTGAAATTATTTCTGCAATTTTCAAATTCAGTGTCTGGTATATGGTAAAAAAAAAAAGCAGGCAACAGAGAGACATGACAATAACAAGAACAGACCCACAGCAGCTCCACATATTAGAGCCACTGGGCACAGATATTGGAATAACTGTGCCTACTATATGCATAGAGATAAAAGGACACAATTTAGAATTTTGGCAGAGAACTGGGAACTAAACTAAATCCACGTGGACGTTCTAGAACTGAAAAATACAAATTCTGAAATGAGCAACTCATTGGATGGACTTAATAGCAAATTAGACACATCAAAAGAAAAAATTAGAGCCTTTTGGCTCTCTGAGCAGCACATGGCGTCAGCAAGAACAGGAGTCTTATGAAAGGCGGCAAAAAGGGAGCCAAGAAGAAAGTGGTTGACCCATTTTCTAAGGAAGATTGGTATGATGTGAAAGCACCAGCTATGTTCAATGTAAGAAATATTGGGAAAACACTAGTCACAAGAACTCAGGGAACCAAAATTGCATCTGATGGCCTCAAGTGTTGTGTTTTTGAAGTGAGCCTTGCTGATCTGCAGAATGATGAGTTTGCATTTAGAAAATTCAAGCTAATTACTGAGGATGTTCAGGGCAAATACTGCCTGACTGATTTCCGTGGCATGGATCTTACCCGTGACAAAATGTGCTCCATGGTCAAAAATGTCAGACCATGATTGAAGCTCACGTGGGTGTCAAGACTAATGATGGCTATTTGCTTCATCTGTTCTGTGTGGGTTTTACTAAAAAACGCAACAGTCAGATTCGGAAGACCTTTTATGCCCAGCACCAGCAGGTCTGCCAGATCTGCAAGAAGATGAGGGAAATCATGACCCGAGAGGTGCAGACAAATGACTTGAAAGAGGTGGTCAATCAATGGATTCCAGACAGCATTGGAAAAGACATGGAAAAGGCTTGCCAATCTATTTATCTGTTCCATGATGTCATTGTTAGAAAGGTAAAAATGCTGAAGAAGCCCAAGTTTGAATTGGGAAGACTCATGGAGCTACGTGGTGAAGGTAGTAGTTCTGGAAAAGCTACTGGGGACGAGGCAGGTGCTCGAGTTGAACGAGCTGATGGACATGAGCCAAGGATCTGCTGAAAATTCAGACTTTTAATGGTGACAAATAAAAGATCTTATTTATGGAAAAAAAAAATTAGAGACTTGGGACAGAAGACAGAAGAAAATATCCAGTGTGATGCACGGAGACACCCAGAAAGAGGAAAATAAAGAAGAGAGGATGAGGGACATGGAGAATAAAGGGACAAGGTCTAATATCCATGTGGCTGGAGTCACGGAAGGAGAGGAGAGAGAGAGAATGGGGCAGAAACCACATCCATGGAGATAACGGCTGATAACTTCCCCAAATAACAAAAGACATCAAGCCATAGATTCAAGAAGCTCTAAATGCCCCAAGCAAGAAAAATAAAAGAAATCCATATGTAGAATATCATAGTATTGTTGGAAAATGAAAGACAAAGAGAAAATCTTAAAATCAGCCCGAGGAAGGAAAAAGGAGAAACAGAAACAATGGAAGCTGGATGACCTGGTGTATTTTTTAAAGTTCTAAAAGAGAAAGCTACCAATTTGGATCTAAGCCCAGTGAAATGTATTTCAAGAAGGAAGGCAATAAAAGTTCTAAACAAAGCTGAGAAAATTTATTACCAGTAGACCGTCACTATAGGAAACATTAAAAGGGTATTTTTCAGGCAGAGCAAAAACAGTCACAGATGAAAAGTCAGAAATAGGGGAAGGCATGAATTAAGAAAAAGTCAACATGTAGGTAAGTGAATATTGACTGTATAAAACAAAAAACTGATGTCTTATGGGTGTGTATATGTATGTATATATACATCTGAAATACACGATAAAAATAGCATATAAATTGGGAAGGGGATAAATAGAGTTAGTATTCTAATTAGGTTCTTGCATTGTCTGGGGAAATGGTAAGAATATCGATTAGTGTTAGACTTTAAGTCAAGGATGCTTATTGTAATCTAGAGTGGCCACTAAAAGAATAGTAAGAGTGTTTAAAATCCAAGTTAATAGTGAGGAAAGAATGTAATTTAAACAATCACAAAATCCTAAAAAAGGCAAGAAAGAAGAGAGAACAAATAGACAAATAGAAAGTACGTAGTATTTTAGTAGTAGAAGCTCACATATATCAGAATTACATTAAGTGAAAAAGAACTATACACACCAATTAAAAGACAAAAGATTGTCAGATTAGCCAAAATAAAACAGCTGGGACAGGAATCAGGGTAGAAGGGATGAGAGAAGGGGAAGGACACTTAACCTTTGTTTACCTCTTTTGTATAATTCTGACTTTTGGAACTGTTAATGTTTCCTATACATCCCTCCAAATCATCAAGGATGGGGGGGCAGTGGAGGTTGACCCTAAATTGGAATACAAAAAGAAATATGACACTAACTGTATTTCCAAGAAATAACCATACTAAAGGGATACATACAGATAAGGCCTTGTCTGAGTTACTTTTGAATGCAGTATTTTGACTCTGTACCTTCTGGCTAAAGACAAAAAGACTGTAAACACATATTAGATTCTAATAAGTAGGTTTCTTTTACCCAGCAGCATGGGTTAACAATTCTAAAACTACTTTCTCTATATTTTAGGGTTGATCAAGTAAATAAGTATATTGTGAATAATGAGAGCCAGGTTTCTGGGGGAAGGCTAGAATGAATCTCCTGTTTTGAAGTGGGATTGAAGGTATTATGAATTTATGGTTTTTGATAGATATAGAAATAGACATGGGGTGTGTGTCTATGTGTCTGTTTGTCTGTCCGAGTCTATCTGGTGAGAGGGCCTAGAAGCGATGGCATACTTAGTAGCAATGAGCACACTTAGTACCCAGATTTTGGTTTCTAAATACTCTTCTCCATGAAAAGGTACCAGGGCTCCTCGGAGAAATGGCCGATTCCAAGACTGGGGCTGGGAAAATGTAAGATGAGGCTGAAACATCGTGTGGCAGAAAGGAAGTGTTCAAAGAATGATGGGGACATGCCAAGAGGACCTGGGAGCTGGCTTGAAGGGGCTCCTACTGGCCAATCTGGGACACTTTGAGTATCAAAATAAGTAATAATAGAAACAGATTACAAACTGTTGAATAAAATAAGAATGTGTAAGACCAAGCCGATATAAACACATAAATAAGTAATAGAGAAGGGAAAGCTCTTCCATGTAGTTGGGAATGACAGAATTAGAAAATCAGTGTTGGCAACCCTGTAATAATTGATTCAGCAAGTTTGATGAGAAACAGGATATTTACATAGTCTCAAAGTATCTCCCTGCAATGTAAGTATTAATTACAAAGGGAAAATAGTGACTTTACAAGGGAGAAACCTGGCAGACATCAGCGTAACTGTGCGATAGAAATTAACACTCATCATAGTAAGACAAATAGATGTATTGAGGGACACAGTAACCCTTCTGGACATTTGTCCCCAAAATGTAGAACCTGAACCTGACAAACCCAAATTGAGGGACATTCTAAAACAAACAAAAAAAAAATAGCCTTTACTCTTCAAAAAATGTTAAGGTCGTGAAAGACAAAGATTGAAGAGTGATTCTAGATGAAAATAGACTAAAGAGATGTGGCCACTGAATGCAACATGTGATCCTGCACTGAATCCTGGACTAGAAAATGTTTTCTTTTAAAGGACATTTTTTGGACAGTTGGCAAAAATTTGAAAAAGGTCTGTAGGTAAGATTAGATAATAGTATTGTATCCGTGTTAATGTTAAGATTTTTATAATTGTATCAGGATTATTTAAGAGAATGTCCTTGTTTTTAGGAAATGTACCCAGAAGTACCTGAGGGATATCAAGTCTGCAACTTACTCTCAAACAGTTTGGAGGCGGGAAAATGTGTGTGCGTATGGGTGTGTGTGTATGTGTGTGTTGAGAGAAACCTGGAATTTCCTGCCCCCCGCCCCACAGAGAAGGCCCACACCCTTTCCTCTGTCAGGCAGTTGGGCAGCTGTAGGGGGTAGATCTGGATTGGGGCTGGGGTGCAGCTAGTTAGTTTCCAGTCACCTCTGGTTTCAACCATCTCAAGGGTGAGGTCCGCCCTGTGTGTATGACAGGCCCCTCCCTCTAGCCTGACTTTGGGATCTCAGCACCACCATCTTAATGTCTAGGAAAGCCAGGCTTCTCACCTTGTTTTTCTTCTTTAAAATTATCTTGGCCTTTTGAGTTTCCATTTAAATCTTAGAAGTGACTTGGTAAGTTCCTCCGCTGAGTAACAGAATGGCTCCCATACTTGGCTGTATGTACCTCTAGCTGTGTTGTTTGTCTTCCAGCTTTGCAGAAGAGCTTGTAGATGAAGCTCTGGGGGCCGTGGCTGCTGAACTTCAGGATGTGTGTGAAGATTATGCAGAAGCCGTGTTCACCTCAGAATTCTTGGAGGCGGCTACATAAAGGCTCTCCAAGGTGGGGCCCCCAGTGTCACTGGTGAGGGGACGGCACCACCCTTTCTACTAGCCACAGGAAATCTTTGTCCTCAGCTGTCCATCCAGGCCCAGAAGGTGCTGCCCACTGAAAGGAAGGAAGTGCCAGTGAGGCCATCCTCACTTTGCATCTTCTCATTGTCAGAGCAATGGTTCTGGTAGCTTATGATGGAATGTGTTATATTTATCAGTGCCCAGGAAACGTGAATCAATTATGACTATAATATTTTCTGAATGTATAATTTTCCCATTGAAATACCATGTTCATTACACTGGCTCAGTTTGGTGATCAGAGCGTTTTGAAAGAGAACAGATAAGTCTGTTTCACACAGGGATTCAAGTTACTGTTGATCTGTGGGTGGCCTTGATGCCAGCACAAGTGCAATTACTGTCTGGTCCCATCACCTGGCTCGTGTTTGCTTCTTTGACAGTTTCCTACCAGGACACCTGTCCTGCCGGGTTACAGACTTGTGTTGAGCACAGGACTTAGTTATGCTGCCAAAACTCTGCTCCATCATTAAAATAGGAACCCAGCAGTTATCTGTGTACAACAATAAACACACATTTCTCTAATTCTCAGTTACTAGGTGCTTCTTCACATTTTGAGTTCCTCAAGTCTTCTGTCGCTGTGGGTTGACACATTCTGATATACAGAACTCTGAATTCAGAGGAAGTTTGAGGACATCAGGAGAGGCTGGCCTTCTTCTGGGGCCTGGTCAGAGGTACAGAGCTCACCCCCCTCTCTGCCGAGGTCACAAGTTGCTGTGTTTCCACACCAAAAAGGAGCCTGTGTGGGAGGAGAAAACAGATCTGGATAGTGTGAAGACCACAGGGTCTCCCCCAAGAAAGGAAGAAACTTTAAGAACCACAATAGCTTGGTCCTCGAACGTCTTATAAGTCAGATTTTACCAAGAGAAAAGCCTCTGTGTTTTCAGAAACTCTGGATTCAGAAAAAGAAAAGGAATGTGTATAAAATAAGGCCACTGCCTTGAAAAAGTTTCCCTCACTTTTTTGCCTGGGGCCTGGTGAAAGAAATGTGGAGAACGAGTGATGTGAGACATACCCCACAGAATAATGTGAATCCTTTTATAGCACATATAGTGTTGTCATCTGGGATTCTTCTCTGAAGTACAAGTATTTCAGGTGATAATTTAAGCTGCTTGATCACACTTATTTGTGCAAAATTGATTTTTGTTTAATGTTAATGTTTTCCTGCTTAATTTTATATAAACTCAGAATTTAAAAGGCTTCAAGGGAAATTAAAGGTCCTCTATTTGAGGAATTATATACGTACACTTGATAGGAGTGTCTGTTATTGATAATTTGTGTGGCAGTTTTGACTGTGCTCATTTTTTAAATAAACTCAATATTTTAAAGTATGTGCATGTCGGTTTGAAAAAATTTACAGCTCCTTTTTTTTTTCCAGGCAAAGTGAAATGTGATTTACAGAAACCACTGAGAATACTTTTATATTTAATATGAGCGTAGTGGATTATTTGCCACCTCTCACCACTCCCAGAAAGAAATAAATGATAATAAAAAGCTAACATTTTATTGAGCACATACTATGTACCAGGCATGGCTCTAAATGCCTTCCCTGTATTAACTTATTTAATCCTCATATCTGTGTGTGGTAGATACCATTATTATTCCCATTTTGTAGATGAATCAAATGAGGCACAGAATGGGGAGATGATTTGATCACCTAAGCCTATATTCAGCAGCACCGTGGTCATGGATTCACTTAGTCCCATAAAGATAGGTGTCAAAGTTTTGAGAGTTCACTCAAGTGCATTCTCCTGCCTCTTCCTGTGTCCACTCAACATGTCTTAGACGCTGTTGTCTGAAGCAGTCCTTTCCTAAGCACCTCCTGTCTGCTGAAGAGTCAAGTCCAGACTCCTTTGCTTGCAGATGTTTCCAGTATCTCTCCTGCTCCTCCCACCAGCTGGGTCTCCCTGTCTCTGACTCCTATGGGTGAGGCTTACACCTACCTCCGTGTCTGCTGTCTACTTTATAGCCCTGGCCCACAGTGAACCTCCTCGGCCAAAGCATTCTCCAAAGATGCAAAAGTAAATTGCAAGAAATAAAAACTTTCATTTGAAAATGGAAGTTGAATCCTTAAAATATAAATTTTCCTGTTTATAGCCTTGCAATTATCCCAGACCTCTAGAATTTTTGTTCTTCATGAGCAAAGGCTGATCCTGTGTAGGTTATTCTCTAATCCCCTCCAGTTTTCTCCTGACCTATTCACGTGTTATTTTCAGAAACAGAGAAATGCATAAGCGTAGTATTTGTGTTACATAGGCTGTCCCAGTGGACGGACATGCTGAAATTCCTGACCTGTCCAGCTTCACAGCTCTGGCCCTAGGGGGTCTTCCCTGTTTCCACACTTGCCTCTAGTCTGTACAGCTCCTTGAGGGCAAGGCCTCTGCCCAGCAGGTAGTTAGTGCTCAGTAAATTCTTTTGAGTTAATGAAAGAAGGAAGGCATGCTTTTTCCTGGGGTCGGTTTTGGTTTTGGATGGGGGTTCTATCACATCTCTGCAGAGTCCGCAGAAACCTGTGTGAATCTTCTGTGACCTGATGTAGGATGTCACCTGTGAGGAGCTGCAGATCCCATCTCCGAGGTGCCGATGCGTCAGGGATTCCAACTCAGAACTTCCAGAACTGCTGCAGAGTGGGCTGGGGGTGGGGTGGCGGGGCGCCCAGGGCTCGGGCAGAGGGCAGAGGAGTGAATGGGGGACCGCAGGAATGACTGCCTTGATGCTGGGGTCCCTTCCCCCTCTGCCTGTTGGTGCTGGGGGTCGGAGGGGAGACGGCGAGGAGCATCCTTTCTGCCTCTCCTCCCTCCCTTCCTTTGCTCACAGTTCCTGCTTCCCTGAAATTGAGGGGAGTGTGTGTGCAGGGAATGGGCAGCCAGAGGCAGTGCCTGGAGGCGGCATGAACTGTGCGCTGGTGGGTCTGGAAGGCGAGAGTGAGCGTCTGAGCGAAGCGCCCAGGGCCCAGAGGAGAGGAAGGGGCTCTAAGCCCGGTCGGAAAGCTTCCAGTTTTCTCTGTGGTGCCCTGTAGGTTTCCTTAACTCTTGAATGTTTCTGAGGAACTCTGTTTCAGCAACTTGAGGGACTGATGAGAATTCCCCGCAAACCCTGTAAATCAGGGGTGTCTGCTCACCACGCACGGGTCACCGCAGGAGCGCCCTCTGGGAGGGCCAGCGGGCTGGAGAGCTCTCAGTTCTTGGGGCTCATGAGAAGCAGCAGGAAGGCAGCGGTGCGACCACTATCTTCCTAAATAGTGGCCTCTCCCATTCAGCTCTGCTGGTTCAAGAGCAGAGACCTCGCATCTGTTTATTGGTTGGTTGAACCTAATAATGCGGCTGGCCTGGAAGGGCTTCCACCATACAACCTGAGGGCTTCCTATTGTCTTTGGTCAGGGCCCCAGGGAATCCCATGTTGGGCCCCGGGCTGGCTGTCAGGCCCAAGTGATCTCAGTCAACTCGTCCATCCGTGCGGGTCCCACCCTGACCAGGCTCGCAGCTCTGATAATGACTTTGGGCTGGCTGTGTGGCCAGGCCTCCTCTTTGCTTTGTGGCTCCGGTTCTAGGTCCCTCTTGCCAGCCTGCCCAGGGCCCTGTTCCTGTGACACTGGGCCTGCTCTGCTCTCACCAGTCTTCCCAGAGCCTCAAGTGTGGCCTCTGACCCTCAGCCTGGAGCAGGGAGCCCCGAAGTTGCCCCCACCCTCTCTGGTGAACCCCCTCTATCCGCTGCTCTTCCTCGAGTCCCCTTAGCTGTTTCTGTGCTCCATCCGCCTGGTAACCCTGATCGATTTTTCTTGAACCGAACCTGCTGCCTCTCACCTTTTTTTCTGGCTAACTTTCCATCCACCCAGCTGGACTTTTCCTGTGGCTGGGTCCATCCCTTCCCGCCACTGAATCAGACCCCCCACCCCCATGCCCCAGCAGGTGTCCGGAGGTTGGGCTCCTCCATGTCCCGCCGCCATGAAATGAGTAAGACACCTGCGCCTCCTACCCTTCTCTGAGCCCCAGCTCTCCCCGGGGGACTGACTGAGGGGCTGCTCCCCTCCCATTCTGCCCTGGATCCAAGAGAAGTCACCCTCTCCCAGAGCCCCTCTGTCACAGCCTTTGCCTCCCCAGGCTCTGTCTCCCTTTGCTTCCATTGCAGCCCTCCCCCGGGCACCTCGGCACCCCCTCTGGGTGTGTCTTCGCACCTTGTGCCGTTCCTCGCCCTCCCCTCCCCAGCCTCCCTCACTGCCCCCTCCCTGGACCAGAAGCATTTCCCTTCTGCTCTGGTTGTCTCCCTGGAATCTTCCATCCACACCCTATTCCTCTGCCTTCCCTTGGGTGCGGGTGAGGTCAGCCTGAGGCCTCCCACTTGTGGTCGCCGTGCCTGTGTCTAGAAGCTTGCCCAGCATCCCATTTGGGAATGGGAGAATTCCAGCAGCGTCCGGCTCTGACACACTGTCATCAGATCCTGGACACTTGGGCTCTGACATCTACCCCACAGGTCCAGGGTTCCCTAAGCCTGGGCTGAATTACCTAGGAGGCCCCCAGCAGACGATTCCTCGAGATGGCATGGGAGGCTGGGAGTCCAGAGAGCTGGGGAGATGAGTCTGGCCACCAGCACCTGTGCAGCCACTTGCCTTTATGGCCCCTACAGACCAAGCTCCAGGGCCAGGCTCAGGAGGAAACGTGGTTCTCCTTAGCCATGATTGTCCAACACACCGTCCTTGGAGAGTTACTGAGAGGCCGAGAGAGGTTAAGTGAATATTTGGGGTTTAACTCCATCCCACATCTACTCAGCACTTTACAATTCACAAAATGCCTTTCAATACATTCCCTTCTCTCTTTCAGTCACTGTAGCCACCCTGCTTTGCGTACCAGCAGTAACACGGACTGCTTAAGAATGTGAGCCACGAGTTAAGATCTCCTGGGACCTCCATGCCTCAGTTTCCTAATCTGTGAAATGGGGATAACAGTAGTATCCACCCAGGGTTACTGTGTGGATTAAGGGAAATAATCCTTGCGAACATTGAGAAGAGCACCTGGCGGATAGTAAGTGCTCAGCAAGTGTTCACTCTTAGGTTTGTCGCTGAGGACTTAGGAGGGGGAAGCTTGTGGCTGTTCTCACAGCCTTCTTTCTGAAGTGCTTTCCTTGCCTCTTTGCTCCTGTTGTGTTCTTCTTGCCTACAGCCCTGTGTCTCTTCTTGCCTTGCCCTGGAAGCCAAACACTCGGCAACACTTAGCCATTCCTTTGGCTGCCCTGAGCCACGCATCTGGTTCCCCCTCCAGCTTATCCCCCTGGGCCACCTCAGAGAGATGTCCCTTTTGGCCATGGGACTAAACTGCACCGTGGACAGTGGTCCTGTACACTTGCTCTAGGGCTCCCGGTGCCACCAGAACCTTCTGAACTGGACCACATCCTTAAGGGGCAGGCGGATGAAGTATTTCCAGCCTTGTTTTTTTGTTGTTGTTGCTGTTGTTTTGTTTTTTGGCTGCGTTGGGTCTTCTTTGCTGCGTGTGGGCTTTCTCTAGTTGCAGCGAGCAGGGGCTACTCTTCGTTGCGGTGCGCAGGCTTCTCATTGTGGTGGCTTCTCTTGTTGCAGAGCACGGGCTTTAGGCGCGTGGGCTCAGTAGTTGCGGCTCGCAGGCTCTAGAGCGCAGGCTCAGTAGTTGTGGCGCACGGGCTTAGCTGCTCCGTGGCATGTGGGATCTTCCCGGACCAGGGCACGAACCCGTGTCCCCTGCATTGGCAGGGGGATTCTTAACCACTGCGCCACCAGGGAAGTCCACTAGCCTTGTTTTGCAGATGAAAAAATTGAGGTCTACAGAAATGAAGAGGTCATACGGACACACAGTGACAGAACCAAAACTCAATCTGCATCTTTTGACTTCAGACCTAGTAACCTTTCCATTCTGTGACACCATTTGGTCTTTCTCTCAAGCAGATGATTCTTAGATGGTCTAGAAAGTCTTAGTGGATGTAATTGTAAGTGGAATCTGCATTTAAAAATACTTGCTATGGTCCTGCACTCTGCCAGGCACTAGGCTTAGTTTGGGGCCTACAAAGATGACTAAGATGCATTTCCCACCTTCCTGATACAGCATCCCCACTGCCCAGAGCTGAGCTGCTGCCTCAGTTTCCATCATCTGCCTCCCTCATCCCCTGCTGGGGCTGAACCCTCCCCAGAACTCAGCCCACAGAGTAATGATAATTATCCACTGCTTGAGTGCTGACCAGGTAGGTGCTTTATTTACACGATCTCATTTGATTCTCACACTAAACTGAACTAGAGATTATTAACCTGTTTTACAGATAAAACTGAAGCCAAGTTAGAAGGAGATTTCCCCAACGAGACAGTGGTTCTGGGTCTGCTTACAAATTTGGGCTCTTCCCAGTGTACTGCAGGGGACGCCCCAGGGCCCTGGCATCCTGCCTGCCGCTCAGGCTCTTCCCCCAGAACCTCCGGCCAGCCGGAGGCTGGGCATCCGCTCAGAAGGCAGCCGAAGCCACAGCTGCGGCCTCGCCTCCTGTGCCCGGGGCATGTGCCGAATTGGACATGCTGGTACAGCCCTCGCCCGGGCGGTACCTGGGCTTTGGCTCTACCTCCCAAGCACTGTTCACAAACGGCCTCTGCCCCGTGCAGGCCAGCCTCAGTGGCAAAGCCAGTGTCCCCGCCCTCCGGTCTAATTTCCTCCTTTGCCTCCTCAAGGCATCATTCTCAGGCAGCCCCTCCCCACGTAGCGTCACGCGGGGCACCAGGGGCCCCAGCTGGACATTTTTCCCCTTGGCAACCTCAGCAGAGAGAAGCCCTTCTCTCCCAGGAGTGCCACGAAGGCTGCAGGGTCACTGCTCATTGGTCTGATGGGCCCAACCCACGTAACAGACCCATCCCCGACCTAATCCCTGTGCTCTGATTGGTCAGATCTTAGTCACATGTGCACCTGGAAAAGAGGATAGATCAGCAGCATCCCAACCGCATGGACTGAACATGGAGAAGCGGCAGCTTCAGAGGAAAACAGAGGCCGCGTTCCCTGAAGCTGGAGAGAGAGTCTGCCGGTGCGCGCTACAAAAAGTAGCATGTCTTCTTAAGACTAGGTCACAAGACACATTTTAATTTTCACTAACAGTCATTCAAAGTTTACTACATCTATGGAAATCCAGAGATAAGTAAGGCACAGACCCTCGTTAAGCAGAATGAAAATTAAGGTGAAACAGAGGGAAGCAACAGAGCATGGTTGTGCGTTCAAAGTAGTGACTCATTTTTATTGAGCGAAGGTTGCAATCCTGGTGGTCTTCATGGAGGACGTGGCATTTGAATGAGACCTTGAAAGAAAATTGAAACTCTAGTAATTATAGAAGTAGGGGAAGGACCCTCCAGGCAGAGGGAACAGCAGGGCAAGGACTGAGCTCTCGAAAGGGGAAGGCATATGTGAATATACTGCGATTAGGCTAAGGTGCTAGAGGGGTTTAGCCAGAGCTGAGACGCCTGCACTGGGAGCCTGTGTGCCCGAGACTGAGTGCATCTGAGGCAGTGAGGAGTGGCCTTGGCGGCTCATGATTCCTGCCGACAAAGAATTTTCGTCCGGCTTCGAGAAGATGCCCTTGAACAGAAACAAGCAGTTTCCCTGGGAGAGCGTCCACCCTCGCTGCCCTTGAAAGCAGGATTTGCCCCAGATTGCCCCTTGCTCAAGCTTCCTAATCTTTATTCTGTTTCCAGATGGGGGGAGTCTACTGGGAGCCCCAGGCCCCTGCCAAGTGCTCCATCTGTATTTAATCAATCCCTCCTCTGAAATCCAATCCGTCATAAATTCCAGCCTCACAATAAATGTGCCAAGAGGTCTGTAGGGACGGGCTTTTATAGTGAATGAGAAACAGAATCGCTGCCCAAACTATTGAACTGAGGACAATGGGGATCCGAAGGAGGTGCTGCAAGAGGGGCAAATATTGAAGGCTGAGTAGCAGAGGGGGAGCCCGCTGAGCCCCACCCGCCCGGGCCCGCTGCGCCCTCGGCTTGTCCTCAGCCTGGTCTCCTCGCCTTTATTAGCTCTTGGTAATGGATTTTATATCTGCTCAGTGTGACGGAGGAGTCTTGGCAAGCCTCAAAGACCTGCAGAGTTTCCTCCCGGCCCTCCAATGAGAAGCCGGCAGCCTCCGTCAGCCACGTAGGTGGCTCTCCAGCCAACATTTACTTTAGTGTCAAAAAGAAATTCCAGGCATGTTTGGAACAGATGCAGGGCCCACTGAGCCATGGGGTCTTTGCGAGGACAATCTAGGCCGGACCTCGGGGTGTCGGCCTTCCCGTCAGTGTTCATCCTGTCGTCCTTGCCTGGGGAGGGCATGCTGGGGCCTGAGACCCAGGCGGCGGGCACTGCTGCAGCCCTGTGACCTGTGGCAGGCGTGGCGGAAGGCCACCTTGCCGTGGGAGATCACAGGGATGCGGGCTTAGCTCTGCCAACGCTTCTAATTAACTCACATAATCGTTCACAGGTTAGACATGAACATGCCCCAGACTCCCCACACTAACTCAGGGGGTCTGTCTCCCATCCGCACAAAGGGATTGACGAAATAGGAGTTCTTGCTGTTTTAGTAAAAATCCCTTTAAAAATCTGGAAAAGGCTATGGGCCCTTTCCTCAGAAAACACACACACAGACACGAACACATGTACATACACATACATATACATGCGCACACACATGCACACATACACATATGTGCATGTATCTACACACACATACACACACCTGCAGTGTCATGTCAGGGGGCTGGCAATCCCCAGATCCAGGCTGGCCTGGATGCCTGGTTAAGGAACCCTGAACTGAATGATTCTGGGGTCCGGCCTCTTCCCCTGTAATTCTTGTACCTAGAAGCCGTCTAGGTACAAGCTGTGCCCCCATCACAAAGCATTTTCTAACCTCTTACTCTGAGGTAGACAGAGGAGGGTTTATTACCCCCTTTTCTGCAGAGTGGGGCCGGGTCTGATGGGAAATCAATAGTGAAAGTGGGGCTCATCAGCTCCACCACTGTTTCCTCTAACTTTGTTGGGCCATGCTCCCTTTTGATGCACAGAAAAAAATCTCATTTCCCCACCCCAGGAATTTCTAATAACTCATGGTGGGGAGGGGAGCAGAAATCTACTGAATCTCAGGCCAAGTTGTTAAATCTTACTCTCTATAGCTTGAAATATAATTTGAACTCTGAAAATCATAGTTGTGCTTAATTCCCAAGTATGAAATATTGTAACGTTGGAACATTTAAAACCATACAGCCTGCGGCAGCCTGGACTAAAAAGCACTATGGAAGGACTGACAGCCTCTCCAACTGACAGTTGTGAGGTTAATCCAGCCCCTTCCCAGAACTTTCCTGCTGGGGCCACACCAGGACCCTCGTGCACGGAGGATGCCAGTGCCAGATGACTCTAAACAGCAGACAACAGCACTCTCCTGAAGACTTTTGGAACCCTTAACTTTGGCAAGTCTTCAGGATTGAGTTTTTGGGGTATTGCAGGGGCTATGTCATCCATGAGATGACACAGCCCCCAATACCCAAGTGATTTGGAACTCACGATGCAGCCTTTCATGTACGACACTCCCAGTGCCCTTGGAATAGAGTCCTGGGAATGCAGGAGCCCACTTGCCATGGCGGGATTCTCAGAGCTCCCTCTCCCACTGCTGGAACCTGGGGCTCCCACGTCCCAGCCTTGGCCAATCAGGCCTGGCTTGAAGGACGGGTGCAAAGATGAGGCTCCTCTAGAACCCACTCAGTGGTGGGGCTGTCCAAGGTGCAGGGAGTGACCCTCAGGCCAAATTGTTCTGCTACGAGATGGCTGTTGGGCTTTACAGTTCTCTGCCCTCTGAGCTGCCTTTGTTCCTGTCTGCTCTCCAAGCCTGTCCCTGCAGCCTCAGCCCCGGCAGCCCGCCAATAAATTCCCTTTGGCTTAAGAGAGCCCGAGTCTGTGCCCGCTACAATAGGAAGCATCCGTGTTGCATGCACACCGTCTGGACCTTGTGTTACTTCTGCAAGCAAATGCTACCTGGGCACCAGCAACACTCCCGCTTCTCCTGGCAGGATGGGGTGGAGGGGGTCAAAGAGAGTAGAAAAGACTCCTTTCCACAAGCCAGCGACACTGCCTCCACCTCCACACAGGAGCGTGAGGAGAGATGAACCTGGAGACCCTCTGCCACCAATGCCCTGTTTTTGACTCCCCCCTTCCCACCCCTAGTACCTGGGGCCCGGCTTCCCCATCTGTACAGTGAGGTGCTGGGTCAGCTGAGCTGGAGTTGGATGTGGTGAGTGGGGTCTGGAAGTCCTTCCAACTCCAGCCCTGAGTCCAGATACCCTTCAAACTGTCCAGCATCCTCAGAGGCATAGACGAGCAACCTCCCAGCCCCCGCCCACCTAGGACTCACTCCCCTAGGACTCTGAGTCTGAAAACAAGCAGTGTCTTGACCCCTACCTGGCATCGGTCCTGTGCGTCACATTCTGGAGCACAAAACACCCTTCATCCCTCTCTCTCCCTTATACATTTCATGACCAAAAGTCAAGTCTTCCTGTGAATACTTTCCTTGTAGTCTTTGCCTTCCTGCCTTTAGAAATGGATTTGCATAAAATAACCAGAGGGCATTTCTACAACTGCCTCTTTATTCACCTGCAGCCCTTCCAGGCCAGGATGTTTCCTTGATGGACTGCTATCCTTCAGCCGGTAATTTAATTGGCACCTGCCCAGTGCAATGTCTCCCCCCGTGGTTTACTGGGAGCGGCTGGGCTCGGAAAGGGATGTTTCTGTCTTCGAGAAAGGCCTGGAGTCCCCGGAGCGTCCTTTCGCTCAGCGAGTAATCTAGTATATCTTTAATAAGCGGAGTCAATTCACTTTCAAAACCCTTGTAAAATTCAGCCTTTTAGTCACTCTGACCTGAAGCATTCAAATTCCAATAAGAATAGATAGCCCCAGCAGCACCCACCCACGAGATCCGGCCAGGGGACGAGATCCGGCCAGGGGATGAGATCCGGCCAGGGGATACGGGCCGATAACCCCAGGAGGCCTCTGCCCGGGCCAAGGCCGCAGCATCTGTGCCCTGGAGACTCCTGCTGACTCAGCTTCTCCACCTGCCAGAGCATCTTGAATGTGGGCTTTGGAAAACCACGGGGTCAGAGCCCAGCGGAAAGGTTCTGGGAAACCTGTGAATCTAGTATAGACAGGGCAGGGCGGTGAGCTGTCTGAGGCTGTGCCTGGAGTTAGTGGCAGAGCCTCAGCCTCTCAGTTTCCTGTGTCTTGCTTTTGTCTTATTTATTTCTTGTCTTCTTCTCTCTAGAGGTTAAGGTGAGAATCACAGACATCCTAGGGCTTGGGTTGGTATACTTGGTCCAACCCCTTACTAGCTGTGTGACCTAAAGAAAGATACCTAGCCTCTCTGAGCCTCAGTTTCTTATCTGTGAAATGGGGACGGTTAGAATAATGCCTCCCTCATTATGTTGCTATAAGGATTAAATGAGGTAACACATGAAAAGTCCTTAAAACACTTCCAGGTACATAGTAGTCACTCAGCAAATCTATTCCTGTTATTGTTGTTATTGTGTTGTTGTTACAGCTGGAGAGAAATAGAGCAGATGTGAAGAAGAGCTTCCCAGCTAGCCTAACAGAGAGAGCTGAAGGTTGTAGCAAAGTCTGGAGGCAGAAGGATGGACAGAATGACCCTTTCTCAGGGGTTCCCTCCCCCCAGTGACTCTGTCTTGGCTTCTCTTCAGCAGCTGCCTGAGCCCCAGCAGTGTGGGGTCCTCTCTGGGGAGTTAAGACTAATACACTTTGAGATCTGTATCAGCAAGTACAGATGATGCCTCGGTGGAGAGGGCAGGGTGGGGCAGGTCTGCAGCGGGAGCTTATATCACACTCGGGCCATGGGGGCTGCCAGGGTTTATTCCTGTTGAATAGGAGGCCTTTCTCTGCTGACTTCAGCTCAGACTGCCCACCTTCTTCTCCATCCCCTCCTGGGGAGGCATGTGGTGGGTACCACTGTGCTCAGACCTGGAGGAGAGAGATGAAATTTGTATCACAGGCCGAGCTTCCTGCTCAACGAGGCTGCAGCTGCCCTGTTCTCTCCGTGGGAGACAGGGAGTGTGGAGTGTTCTGAGCGGATGGAGACTGGGCTGGAAGTCAGAACAATCGGGTTCTAAACTAGGACAAGGCCTTTCCCTGCTCTGGGCCTCGGTCTTAATATCCATCAAATGAGGGTATTGGCAGAACACTCTCTCTCTCTCTCTCTCTCTCTCTCTCTCTCTCCCTCTCTCTCGAGCAGCTTACTGATGCGGTGATTAGGGAAATCTGCGTGTTCCCGACGGCCCTATGGTTCCAGTGCTGTGTATGTGCCCCAGAGAATCTCTGACACGGAAACCCAGGAAATGCAGGGGATGTTTGTTGCAGCAGCATCTGTAGCAGCGAAGAGCTGTGAAAATTAAATGCCCATCAAGAGGGGATGAGGAGATACAAGATGAGGTCTTATCACACTAGGAAACATTATCATCAAAAGGAACCTGCCAAATCTACAAATATCGGTATGAATAGATCTGAAAACAATATTAAAGGGGGGAAAGTAAGAAGCAGAACGGGCTAGCCATGGTGCCATTATGTAATGTTTTAAATGCTTCCATGCAGGTATATAATGTTTAGGCTACACAGACAGGAGAAAGAGCTTCTGAAGTTAGATGGGAAAAGCACACAGCATTTGGAAGAGAGGAATGGACTGGGGGTGAGGACAAAAAGAGACCAAAAAAAAAAAAAAAACCAAAAAGACTCTGCTGAGACTGCTAGGAGATGCCATGAGCTGCTAATACTAAATCCTATTATATCCTGTTAGGTGCATCTCGGGTTCAAACAAAATAGATAAAGATGGTTTGGGTCTAGATGATTCCCTCAGGACCTTCCAGCACTGCCATCCTGGTACTCAGCCAGCATGGCCAGAGCTGGGACCTTGTAGGGGTCCAGAGCAAGGACCATGCCGAGTTGTGGAGCCTGAGCAAAGCCGTATCTGAAGAAAGGTGTACAAGAGCCCTAACAGGTGTAGATATTCTACTAGGTGCCGATAAAGTCTGTTACATAATCTATTTACATAATCTGCTTGTGATTTCCTGCCTCGTCAATACAGTTACATTAGGAATCAGGACCCACAGGCTGATCTATTGTTTCCTTAGTGCCTTATCATCTATACCTGTGTCTGCTTCTCTGCGTTCTGGAATCTGTCGTAAACAAACAATGTCGTGTGGGGGGCCAGGGCAGGGGAGCAACGAGTCTGAGGTCGGAGCTTTGGTACATGCTTGTTTTGGGCCGCTGGCACTGATGCACGTTTGCAGGAGTGTAGACTCCAAGGACCACTCTTGCAGTGCGTTTTAGATTTTCAGCCAGTTCCTCATTTGTATTTGGTCTAAATATAACTTGAAGACAACTGGTCTTGCTTGAGGCCAATCTCAACAGTCTTGACATCAGACAAACGCAAAACACAGCTCCAACTGCAAGCGCTGAAGGAGGAGATAAATTGCTAACCCACTGGGCAGCCTCTTAAATCAGCTCGTCCCTTAGAGCAGTGGCCACATGTCGCTGCCTCCACCCAACCCCCTCTTTTCTTAAAAAATTCTCCGTTCAGCCTCTCCAGACCCTCTCTCCAAAATCCCATCTACCAGCACACCCCACTCGGAAGAACAGCGAAGCCAGCTAAACAGCAATTGATGCAATAAAATCTAAACTTGAGCCTCGGGTCATCTCAGCACTCAAGTAAAATCAGCGGAGGTCTTGTTCAACAGGTTCTGCAAGATGTCGCCAAGCATCTTTCGAAAATACTGAGGATGCAGGAATGTGAATGTCATCTAGATTTTGCGGCCCACCCTTGTGGGCATAGGGGGGGACCATGGTCTATGTAAAGGTAGAGCATTCAGCTTGGTCTACTAGGTTGGCGGGGGTGGGGGGTTCTTTCCTGGCCAGGGGTTCTTACACAGGGGTCTAGGGCTCACCTAAGGGGTCGTTTGTGTCGATCTTAAGGGAATCTTCCTGCCTCTGCATGAGATCATAAATGAGACCCTTGGTGACCCAGTGCCTCCTTCACAGGATCTGCTGTGAACGTGAGGCTGTGGTTATTAGCGTAACTGCTGGGAACGGGCCCTCGCCAGCAGGGAGGGGGACAGGCAGGGTCCTAACCCTTCTTGAGGTTGAAGGTGGAAGCACGGACTAGATAAGCCACAGCTCCCAGCAAGGAGAAGAAGAAGAGCTCTAGATGCGAAGGCACATTCTACCCAGTGTCCCGGATGGTGGGCAGAAGTCGGGGGCAGCCTGGTGCAAGAAGACGATGGTGAGAACAAACCAGCCACTCCCAGCTGTTCTGGAAGGCTCCAAAGAAAAGCATCTATTCCTAGGGCTGCTTTTGTGATTGGGGGCGATCCCCATGGCAGTGGACAACCCCTAAGTTTCTTTAAAGTGTGGGAACCAGCGAGGAGGGGCCCAGAAGGCTAGAGCCAGGGCAGGAGACACTGCAGGGAGGGGAGGCGTTTCCAGCAGCTCGGGTGAGAGAGACCCACGTGACCCCGGCAGAGGCACTGGCACCTTTGCTGCCGGGCTCGAGCTGGCCCTAGTCCTGCCCCAGGCCTCCTTCTGCTGGCGTCCATCAGCAGAGGACAGGGGTAGGTCACTTAACCAGCCCACTGTCCTGCTCCTGACTTCGGTGCAAGTCACCATCAGAGGGTTGGACAGCGGCTACGCCAGGCCCAGCAGGCACTGCAATACCGAACTCCACCGGTTGCAACGTGTCCAAAAAGGAAATGAGTGTAACCTGGCGTGGCTGCCTTTCCACGGGGCCACGTTGGCTCCTGATGACGGTCACTTACCTCTCCAAGTGCCTGGACACCACCTGCCCAGGATGGATACCCAGGCCTTGGGTCTGTCATGTGGAGGAGTCACCCCAGCCATGTCCCTCTCCGCACCCACCTGGACCTCTTCGCTCCATCCACATCTGTGTTCACACTCTCCTGGGCAACAGGTAGCATTGGCCTCTGCACTGTTTTCCCAGTTCTCCAGGCTGGAGTGCTTGGCTGGGCCCGGGGGGCAACGGGCTACTCCAGAGGCGGAAGCTGAACAGACTGTGGGCAGAGGAAAGGGTCTGGGCAGCGGGTCCCAGAGGAAAGATCCTGTCTGGAACCCTGACCCCGTCTCTCAGTCACAGAGCTGGGAGGCCCAGGAAGCACCGGCTGACTCTGGCTTCTCTCTCCTGCAGGCAGCTGAGGTCAGCGTCTCTAAATTGCTAGTTATTCCTTTCTTCAATTAAGGACAATTCTTCTGACGCAGGAAGTTAACTCCCAGCAGTTAATCTAATGGCCTTGAGTCCTGATGTGTTTGCTCTATCTGCAGGCAGGGCCAGAACTTCCTTGGTAGCAGGTCACAGCCCACGCATTCAGGAGCTGCCCTGGGGGGCCAGGGCCCCATAGTCCCCGTTGGACTCCAGATCCGCGCGGCAGCACTGACCTTCAGACAGGGACTGGGGCTGCGGTGGACGTCCAAAGTGGAGAAGCCACGGATGGATCCCGGAAGTGGGTTGTCACGTGGCAAGCCTCCTCCATCTCTGGCCCACTGTCTTCTCATCTGAGAAATGGGGGCGTGGAGGAGGGTCTGGCTAGATGATTTCTGTAACTCCCATCAACTCGGCATCTCCCCTTACCTGCCCCACCCACCCCCTCCCAAGGGTTTGTGGTGACTGGACGGAGAGGTGGGAGGGGTCTCAGTGCCCACCTCCGGGAGCGTCTTCCCTGAGCAGGATGTGTTTGCCTATGAAATACACACACATGCACGCACGCACGCACGCACGCACAGACACGCACGCGCACGCGCGCAGTGCTGCCTGGAAGTAGGGCCCCTGCCAGACTGTGGTCACTGCTGCCGCTGTGAGCTAAGGGCCCCAGGAGGTGCTCAGGCCCGGGTGTGTCCCCTCTGAGGCTGCTTTATTGTTCCTCTGTGACAACTCACACCCACAGACCAGGTGGCCGAACCTGGACATTATCTAGGCAGTCAGGTCTCTGACTGTGCCCTGCCTGCAGGGAAGGGTGAGAACCAGGTCCAAGGGATAGAACATAGGCTCTAAATTTATCCTGCATAACCACAAGCACCGAACTTTCTCAGCCTCCCTTTCCTTTTGTGTAAACTGGGGATAATACAAGACATCCGAGGGTATTATGTACCGAGTGCCTGAGGGTTAAAAGACATGATATATGTAAAGCCCCGAGCATACTGCGGGTCCACTCATTGCTGTCCCTGCCTCCACCATGCCCGAGTAATGGGGAAAGGCTGCAGGGATTCACTCACACACTCCCAGCTGGTGACGGATGGCACACACCGGCCAAGAGCTCTGGCTTCAACCTCGGAGCTTCTGAAATTTTGTCTGTCGGTCAGCCCTGCTGTCTGGTTCTGGGATCCAGAACTCTGGGGACTGAGGGGTTCCCTGGGATGTGGGACTTTCAGTGCTAAAACCAGGAGTCTCTGGCAAACCAGGATGGTTGGTCCCTCTTGATGAAGCCACACTAGGGAGTTTAGACAGAGGGCCCTTGGTTTTGTTGAGTGAGGCCCCAGAAGGACCCACAGGTGGGTCATCTGAGGTGCAGATTTCAGCTCAAATGAGGGGAAACCTTCTCACGGTCAGCAGTGTCCAAAGGTGGAAGAACTCTTGCTTGAGGTACTGAGCTCCCTGTCCTTGGATGTAATAAACCAGGAGCTGAAGGGCCACTTGATGGGGATCTGGTGGATGGAGACAAAGCCCTGGGGGGTGGGGTGCTGGGCTAAATGCCCACTGAGGACCCTTTCAGCACCACATGTGCCCCATTTCCATAGAGGGGCTAATGGGACCCTGGAGTCGGGACACTGGCTACCCTAAGGGTGGAATTATCCTTTTCCCTGGAAGGCGGGTGTGGGACAGGGTGTGTGGGGTGCCTGGCTACAGACGGTAACTGGGCTTTAGCCCTTCCCAGTTCCTCAGAAGGAAGCAGAGGGCATCTTCTCAATGGATGGTTTGGTGGGAATTGAAAAGTCATCCGAGAGCAGATACCCCCTAGCCCTTTCCAGCAGCAGAGCCAGGCAACCGGCTTTGGGGATGTTGGGAGCTGCCAAAGGCTGGGCAGACATCTGCTGGGCCCACCGACCTGGCCCAGCCTTGAGCTAGGGAGAGGACTGCTCTCCCCTGGGGCCGCCCATCTGGCTACCACCCAGGCGTCACCGAAACGGCTGGCCTTCTCCCGCCCCCTGCTGGGGCTGGGCTGTGGATCCCCGGCCTCCACCAGGCAGAAGCCACAACCCCGGTCTCCCCGGCCTCCGCTGGGCCTGTTCACCAGGATGTCTGCGTCCCAGGTGTGGGAAGCACAGGGGGCTACTGCTCACAGCTAGGCTCCTGGCCTCCCCAGACTGCTCCAGCCTGGAATGCCAGGTGGGCTTTACGTGTATTTTACAAGTTCCTTTAGAACTAAGGGCACAGAAATCCCTTCCCCTCTGAGGCTAGTTCAGGTCCAGGTTGTGGATTCTAGAAATGACAGCCTGGAGTTGGCGCTGATGGAGGGGTCCACCTCTTGCCTCTGACCCATGGAGACACCTCCCTCTTGGCTTCGCGGGAGCCTCCCGGTGCCCGTCCTTCCTTTCTCTCTCTCCTCTCTGCTCTCTGTTACTCTCCAGGTGCCAGGATCTCGAATCTCCTCCGAATTTCTCTCCCCCTCTCCCCGTCGGTGTTTCGGCCCCAGGGCTGTCTCTAGCGCCCAATCTCAGTGGCTCTCGCCCCCGACTCGCGGTCCGCGTGCGCATCTCCGCCCGGACCGCAGCGCCTCTGCGTCTCTGCGCCCGTCCGGGGCTCGGAGCGGAGCGTTTCGGAGCGGCGGCCGCGGCCCCGGGCAGGGGTGCGGGCCCGCGGGGGCGGCGTTGGGCGCCTTCCTCCGTCAGTCCCTCCCCGGCGGCGCGGGGGGGCCGGCGCGGCCGCCGCTCGGCGCCTTTAAGGGAGCGGGAGGGAGCGGCGAGGCGGCGGCGGCTGCGGTGGCGGCGGCCGCGGCGAGCGGGGCGGGGGCGCGGGGCGCGGCGCTCGGAGTCCGCTCGCGGCCGGAGGCGGCTGGGCGGCCGGGGCCGGGCTGGGAGCCGCGAGGAGAGCGGGCAGCGCCGCCGGAGCCCGCCGCCCGGGCCATGGCCAAGGCGGGCCGTGCAGGTGAGGGCGGGCGCCGGGAGGGCTGGGCCGCCGGCGGGGGGAGGGACCCGCGCGTCTCGAGGGGGGGCCGCCGGCCCAGGTGAGCCCCCGGCGCAGGTGGGCGGAGGTTCCGGGCGGGCTGAGGGGGCGGCGGCGCGGCGGGCCCCCGGGAGCGTGGAGTGGGGGCTCCGCGCACCCCGCGCCCTTCCTGCGCCCCCGGTCACCTCGTGGGACACCGCGTCCCCTCGCCGCGGCCCCGCCGGAAAGGGCCAGGTCTGCGGCGCCTCTGCCCAGCCCGGCGGTGGGGAGCGATCGCCGCCCTCCCGAGGCCCTGGGCAGAGCCGGGCGCGGGGACCGAAGGCGAGGTCCCGCGGCCGCCTCGCCATCCCACGCCCCCCAGCGCCAACCAGGACGCGCCCCCTTGTCCGGCCGCTCGCTCTATCCGGGACGCGACAACCCCCCCCCCCCCCCCGCCCCCAGCTCAGTCAGGAGACCCAGATTTCTTCTGGGGAAGGAGGGGTGCCCCGCTCCGCACCGGCTAGTGAGCCGTTCCCCCCCTCCCCCCTCCCGGACCCTGGGAGGCAGAGCCTCAGGTGCGGAGGTCTGAAGCGGGGCCTCTTCTGGGGTCCCCAGGGCTCTGCCCTCCCCCAGACACAGGCCGTGTGGCCCGTGATGTGAGGGAGTGGGCGTTAGTCATTCGTTCATTCATTCAGCCAGACGTTCATTCACCAACATCTGCTTTGTGCCAGGCCCTGAGCTGGGCACTGGGACCAGGAGGTGGTGGAGACTCTGCTCCTGTTTGCACTCTCTGGGCCCATGGTGCCTTGGGAGGGTGGCGGAACGACGGTGGCAGCAAGCCTGGACACAGCAGGGCTGGCTTGGGAGGCTGGCATGTGTAAATCCACCGTGAACTCACACCCAGCCTGTGACGTTGGCAGGTGCCATGCCATCCCCTTGGACTCGGCATTGGTCTGGCACGAACCCCACCCTCTACCCACCAGCGATGACAGTGATGGCATGAGTGTGAGTTCGCCCCTGCACACACTTGGGCTGGATACCGCTGGGCTGTGTGTAAATCCACTGCTACCCCACAAATGCTGCCCTGACCAAGGGCCGGGTCCGATGCCCCTGTACATATGCTGGGTGTGTGATTTGGATGCCTGAGAATACACTCCCGTTCTGTCCCTGAGGAGTCCCCTTGGGGTGGGGCTGGTTGTGTGAGACACAGCAAGTACGGAACACATCTAAGCACCCCCTTTCTCACTTCCCTCCCCTTTCCCCCCAGGCGGCTGGGAAAGGCTGTCTCCCTGGGTCCTTACCCACCCCCGCTCCTCCCATAGGGCACATGGCAGGGTGTGTGTCCCGCCCACTGCCCCCGCGCCTCTGCTGCCTGTGTGTGTGCAAGTGCATGCACACCCCTTGCACAGATCACCTGCCCAAGCACTGTCATCACAACAGCAGTTAACAATTGCTGCTTGTCCGAGGTACCAGGCAATGTGCATAGCCATGCCGGGAGGCAGGAAGTGTTACTCTTCCCTTTTTAAAACATCTGGAAACAGGTACTCGGAGAAATAGCTCCCTCCAGGTGGCCCAGAGGGTCTGGGCAGAGCCTAGATGTAGACCCAGGCTGTAAGGACTCCGAGTACTAGATTTTCTCCATTGCTACCCTTGTAGGTTGCCCCCCTCACAGAACAAAGATGCGGTTCCAGCCTCTCCACCTTGGTCTGTGGGTCCTTTGGTCTCTAGACTGAGAGTCCGTGGGAATTCGTTCCAGTGACGGGAGAAAAACTGCTCTGCTTCGAGCATCAGTGCCTGGTGTCCTAACATTTTGTCTTTCCTACTGCAGTTTCGTGCTTGGCCCTTTCCCTCAGGGCAGCACGGACTGCCCTCCTCTGTGGATCAAACCGCCCAGGCTCTTCCCTCCCACACTCAGCTGCCGCCCCAAGGAGACTTTGGGATTGACCCCAGCAAGAGGGGATCGCTCCTCCTCTTCTTAGCTCTTCCGGGCTCCTTTGCATTTTGTAAAGGTCCCTTCTCTTCCTAAGGCTTCTAAGCTCGCTGACTTGAAGACGACTTGTGGTGATGTGTGCACGGATGTCAAAATCTGTGTAGGATGGACTGGTGAGCTTTAGAACAGAGGGAGTCCTCGGAGGTAGGAGCCCCAGTCCCTCTCTTTACAGCTAGAGAAACTGAGGCCCAAGGAAGGGCTGTAACTCAGACAGGGGTGGCTATTCAGGACCATCTACCGCGGATGGACAGGCTGATGGTCAGTGAGAAATGATCAGGCCTTCACTCTGGCAGGGAGAGGGTGCTATTAGAACCAAAGGAGGCTGAAGGCTGTGAGAATCTGGTCTGTGAATGAGGGAGTGTGCTCTCTGACCTGTGAGGTGTTCCGTCTAAAACGGGTCCAGGGAGCCACTGACTAGAGATAGGGGCTTGGGCCTCAGGGCTACCATAGGGCATGACTCCAAGGTCATCACATTGTAGTCTAGTGAATGCGTCCCAGACCTGTGCAGGGCACAGCCTGAGCAGCCAGCCATGGCCATGTCAACTGTGTCACACAGGAGCTGAAGAAAGGCAGTGAAAAGGACTTCCATGCTGCCAGGAGAACCCAGGTACAAGAGAAAATGTAATCAAGTCCTAGAAAGGATTGGATAAAGGGCAGAGGGTGGATCCCCAACGGGGCGACTACCAAATCTCTGGGGAGATTTCAGCACACAGAACAGGATCGTTATGGTGCCCCGTGTCCAGTCTTGAGAGAAAAGGCAAGAGGAGGAGAGCCATTGGTCTTGCCCTGAGGGAGCGCTCTGTCTAGTGGACAAAGGAGGAGAGAGGCCTACCTTGGGGATGAAAGTCTGCAGTAGGGAGGTGAGGGCTGGCAGTGGGGAGGGGCCGGGAAATGCACAGAGCTACCTGTGGCGGCAGGCCTCAAGTGAGGTGCAGACAGAGAGGAGGCCAGTGGTGGCTTGAAACAGTGAAGGCCGAATTTCTCTAGAAGTTGGGCCTTAAAGGCTGGCAGAATTTGGACAGGCAGGTGGCAAGGGGCAGGCTTCCACGGGCAGGTGAGGCTAGGAGGGTGGGACGGGAAAGGTGTAGGTATGGCGGGTGGGAATGGGGGTGGGTGGGGAGGAGGTGCCCAAGGGTGGAGAAATCTGTCTGGCTGGGGTGAAGCGTCCCTAGGGGGGTGCAGAAGGCCGAGAGGAGCTCCGGAGAGCATGGAGGATGGGAGGGTTGTGTAAGGCTTGGGTGTTTTGACAGATCCCTCTGGCTGCTCCTGGGGGAGCAAAGCGAGGCCAGCCTGGCAGGGCTGTCTTAGTTGGGAAGAGTTTGTGCTGGTTCTTGCCAGCTGCACGGCCCCTCCCTTCCTCCCTGGGCCCCTCTACCCCTCCCTCCACACCCCAGCATGTTGGCAGGGGTGTCTGCCCGCCCGGGGGCAGGGCAAGTGGAAGGCCCCGCCGGGCAGGAACAGAGACAACAGCCAAGAGGGTCTTGGAACCTCTCAGGCTGGGCCAGGACCATCTGGAGAGGCCGGGCTGGGGCCACAGGGCTGGGCCTTCCAGGCTGGAGGGAGGAACCAGTTTATTTGCTCCCAGGTGTTGGCCTCTGCTCTGAGGGGCGGAGCCAGAGGGCTGGACTGTATCAAACCCAGTAATTCAAGTGAGTAAAATACTGATCCTATAGTGGCAGAGCTGAGAGGACGCTTCCAGAAACTCATGTTCAAAGCCCTCACCATGAGGGGACACTGAGGCCTGGGGTGTGGGGTGTAGGTATTTGCCCAAGGCCACAGAAAAAGGTGGTGGCAGAGCTGGGCCCAGAACCTGTGTTTCCAGAGTTTTGGCTGGGACCTTGTTCTGCTGAGTCAGCTGCCCCCTCACCATCCCAAAGCCAGACCTTCTTCTGGGCCCCCTGCTTCACGGCTCCCAGGTGGTGGTGTGGGGAGTGGCCGGAGCTCTCAGAGGACAGAACATTTGGAAGCTTCGGAAAGGGACCAACTCTGGGATTCTCAGGACTTTGGGGAGGTGCCAGGAGATTTGAGGCACGACTCAGAAACTCCCAGGCCGAGGGTGCTGGGATGGCTTCGCTGTGTATCTGGGGAAGAGCATCACGTTTCTGCGTGGAGATTGCAAATGCACCTTTTCAGGTTCCTAGGGAGAAGGCTAGGGCCAAATCAGATGCCTGTGTCCCAACTCAAGGCCTTTCGAAAACTCTGCCCCCAGGAAGCCTTTGGGGCCTTCTGTGCAGTCGGGGAAGTGCTGGAGCTTGGGCCAGTCTCTGGTTCCTCTGCTGAGTTACCTGTCACAGCAGGCGACCTGGCAGGCCCCAGCAGGCCCCAGATTGAGACCCTTTGCTGCCTCTTAGCCCTGGCTGTGGTGTGGTGTGGTGAGTCAAAGACAGTACAGTTAAAACAGAGTCCTACCCCCAGTGCATGAAGCCCCAGTCCTAGCTGGTGTTCGAGTGGTGGAACACAGAGTATGAGGACATGGCTAGGCCCCCCTTGCTGGGGCCATGTCTGTGTTGGACTGGCCAGAAAGTGGGATGTTTTCTCATATACATCTTAGTATACAGTGCTAATTCATGGCTAGAAGAGGCTTGGAGATCTTCTGGTCCTACCTGTTAATTATGCAAGTGGGAGACCGAGGCCAGAAAGGCAAAGGGTTTTTCTCTGAGCTCTGGTGTCTTCAATGACAGAGGGTGTGAACTCCCAAGACCAGTGAGGCTTTGAGGACTGGGAGCTACTCAGTAGGATCTGGGTGCCTCCCAGAAATTCTCTGGGATTCCAGGCTTGGGAGAGGGAGGGAGAGGGTCAGGGATTATCACGAAGTAGGGCTGATGTTATTCCCATTTTATGGATGAGAAAACTGAGGCCTGGAAATGTTAAGTGTCTGGTTCTAGGGTCACACATAAAGTCAGAGGCAGAGCTGGGATTAGAACTTAGGTCTCGTCTTCTCTGGGATTCAGCATTCCTAGGAGTTGGACTGTGTAACAAAGAACAGACCTGGCTCTGTCACTGGTTGCCCTTGAACTGCCCCTCTGGCCTCAGTTTCCTCATTTGTAAAAGGGGAATGGGAAGGAATGAGTTCGGGGGACAGGACAGCTCTGAGTTTGCGCCAGCTCAAACATTGCTCTCTTTTCCTTCTTGGCCTCGCTCCCCACTGGCTTTACTGTGCCTTTTGGGCCCTCACCTCTTCCCTTCTCCTCCCTCACAAGGGTGGTGGGAATGGGAGGACAAATGGGGAGCTGAGGACCAGGACATGGAGAGCACCTGCCTCTTGGGGGTCCCGGGGCCCCAGCCTATCACCAGATCTGCAGCCAGGAGCCACGTGGAAGGGGGCAGCCCGGGCCCCCAGGGGAAGGGCTGGGAGTGGGAGGGGGGAGGAGAGAATGCATAACAGATGAGTCTGGAAATCAAATGGGATCTGAGCTCCCCACCCACTCCCTCAAATCTCTTTATACTCCCTCTTCTAAAATTCTTGTTTTCTAAAGAGAAGGGAAATGCTACACTGCAGCCCCTTCCGCAAACGAATGGGCGCCTTAGTGAGTCACTCCGGAGGTAAATGCCACCTCCAGGGCCCCACGTCTGCCTGCCTGCGGAGGCCTGCACAGCCGTGTGGCCACCGGGGGGCGCGCGTGTGAGGTGCCCCTGCCTGTCAGCGGCTGTGGGTGGGCGCTGGGTCCCTGCAGTGGGGCCCCCACCCCGCCTCCTCCAGACTCTCCCCAGGGTGGCATTCGTGAGGTTCACTCGCGGATGGGGTCACGGCTCAAGCTGGGGCCCGGCTGAGGCTGGGGGTGGCACGTAGGGACTTGGGCTGTGACCTGAGTGTGGGGTGACTACAGGACCTGCGGGGGAGGGCGTTGTGGTGCTGGGGCGGTCAGGGCTGGCAGCGGGGCAGGTGCTAATGCATTTGCCTCTGGAAACCGGAGTTCTCCGGCGTCAAGCTGTTCTCTGCAGGTGTCCTGGTGGAGGGATGTGCGTGTGCTTGTCTGGAGCCTCACCTTCCGTTTTGAGGGTCAGCCTGTTAATTTGCAGACCTGGGGCAGGGAAGGCCAGCGAGGTCTTCCCCCTCCCAGATGACCTGCTGTTCAGGGGGGAGGGGAAGTAGCCGTCTGTTAGCCGGGGATGCCAAACAAGGGTTGAAAGCAAAAATAGAAACGCATTGGGTTCTGTCTGGGAGGGGCGTTGAGTTCTGGTGGATCCAAGAGGCCTCTTCTGAGCTGTCTGCCGCCGATGCTGTGTTTGCTCGGCTCAGTATTTGCAGAGCACGTCATGTCCTGCGCTCCTGACCTCCTCGGGGATGGATCTAGGTGTGCAGGAGCCGGGCTGCGGGCTCGAGGGCCTGCAGCTGTTCCACGAGTCTGTCTTTGGGGGGTTTGGGGCGGCTGTGGCCGTGGTCCAGCTTGCTGCCCTCCTGATCAGAACTCCCTTTGGCCTGCCATAACCGCCCCCCACCCCCCCCCACCCCCCCCCCCGCCGCCGGTCCTCCAACTTCCCACCTCCCGTGAGGCTGGTCTCAGCTGAGCAATTCTGAAATCATCCCTTGTGGTAAAAGGAGCTATTTTCAGCCTTCCCATTACTGCCCAGTGGGGGGTGGGGTGGGGTGGTGTTTATCCCTTTGCTGCCTTTTTGTTTCCTTCTTGTACAGTGTAATCTGGAGCAGCGGTGAGAGCATTACGCAGCCCTGCCTCCGGGGTCCTGGCTGGCAATTCCCGGTGCTGTGATTTGGCACCAAATGCAGCGCCTGGGGCAGAGGCAACCTTGGGCCCCATCCTTGCTCTGTAGTAACTCCAGAGTGGCAGGTAGCACAAATGGCCCATCGGAGTCACCTTGGCCCTGGCTGGTGGGAGCAGCTCCCCTGCTGCCGCTTGCTTCAGGCTGACGGTAGCCTTTGGTGACCTTACCAAAAAGCCGGCCAGCTCATTGAGGTGGCGGCTCTAAAGGAGCCCCCCGCATCCTCCGCTGACTGTGTGACCCTCCCCAATCTGGTCTCCCCATGCCCTGATTGGATGCCTGTGTCCCTCCTGGTCTCTGTTCCCTGCTTCCCACAGTGGGTCCTGGGGTGATCGGAAGGGGCCCCTCTGTCCTGTCTTTTGGGCTCCACCCTCCCCCGTCCTCCTGAGAAGCCTGCAGGTGGCAGAGCCATCAGTGGTGAATTGGCAGGTGCTCTGGGAGCTCCCTTTAGAGGCAGGAGAAAGCCTCTCCCTTACGGAGCAAGAGTCTGGTGGGACAGAGCGGGGACATCTGGGGCTTGAGAGAATTGTTCCAAACAACTCAGAACTGTTGGGGACCGAACTGGCAGAGCAAATGAAAGTACAATAGATAGCCAAAGCTATTAATCACTAATCCTCTCCTAAATCAGGTAATTAATGGGTATTTAAGTGGCATATTTATGAGATACCAGCAGGTCTTCAAAAAGCACATTTTTTCCCAAAGCGACTGGTTGGCCCACCTGTGTCCTGCTGGGAGACTGGGGTTGTCGTCCCACCCCCAGGCCACCCCCAGGCGCAGGGAGCATGACGGGAGGCAGGTTCCGTCTGAGCTTCCCTTTTGTCATCGCAAAGAGGGATTGGAGCCCTTCTGAACTGACCTCACTGGGCTGTCGTGGGGATGATAGGAAGTGAAGGCCGTGCAAATCCCTGGCAGTGGTGTAAAATGCTGTACAGAATTTAGTGTTAGCTGTGAAAATAGCCTTGAAGTTATAGGATACAGTGCCTTGATTGTGCCTGGTGCTGTTTATGGCCGGGGTCAGGCCTCAGTCGGTGGCTAGAGGCATTCCTTGTTTTTTGAGTCATTGCCGAACGTGTGGCTGGGTCCATGACTGGGTCAAGGCTTAGTGTGTGGCTTGGCCTGTGCTCAGCTTCACGGCCTGGTTTGAGATCAGGTCCCAGTTGTTCTGGGATCGGGGTTGTGACTTGATCTGTGGTCAGCTCGAGGTTAGGCTGTGGTTAGCTCGAGGTTAGGCTGTGGTTGAGGTCAAGGTTGGGCCATGGATAGTCTCAGGAAAATTCTGCATCCCGGAGCCTCAGCCTCAATTCTTGAGTCCACCCCTGGACTGATGGAGCTACGTGGGTCCCCTGGAAGCTGGATTCCTTCAGGGTCCTCCAGGATCTGGGCTCCAGGTGCTGGGAGCCCCAGCACACAGGCCCTTCTGGGACTCCTGGCATGTGCCCTGAAACAGCCCAGCACACGAGCTCATCAGTGGCGCATACAGCAGTTTGGGAGATAGTTAGGACATGTTTCTATAGCAACCAACCCCCAACCAGCACTGGTTTCCTTCAATAATGCCTTTTTCTGGAATCAGCTTCTCCTGGCCTCTTGTTTCTCCCTGGGTGGCCCCATAGCCCCTTGAAGGCTGAGCATGGGCTGGTTGGCCCTGATTGGTCTGGTCAGACGCATCCTGACCCAGAGATGGGGCCTGAGGACATTCCCTATGGGATACTTCCCTGAGAGGGGGCCCTCCTGAGATCTACCTGGTGCTGGGCCATGCTGAGTGTAACAAGAGCTTTCTCTGTGCCCAGCCCTGGGCTGGGAGAGGCTATGGGCCTGGGGAGGATTCCTACCGGGTTTCTGCCTGGGGGAACCCACAGCCCAGTGGGACGGGCAGGCCTGGACCTGGTCTGCAGATTGGTGCTCTGATGGGCACAGGTAAAGGACGTTATGGAAGTACGGAAGAGGCAGGCACCCAGACCAGCACTGGGGTCAAGGAAGGCTTTCAGCTGGGGTAGGGTGGGGATGGAGGGTATTTCAGGTACCAGGACGTTCAGGAGCAAAGTCTTGGAGGGAAAGAAAATGGTATGGGCTGGGGGGTGTTGGGGGGCCCTTCCCAGTGGCGACGTGTTACTGGAACCCAGACTTATGGGTGGAGGGGCTTGCAGACAGAGCAGGCCCTGGCCTTAGGTAGCTCAAGGTTTGGGGAGCAGATAAGACAGAGCCCCACGGAGCTGCGCCGGTGGAGAGGAGAGAAGGGCCAGCCGTGCACCAGGAGCAGCCCCAAGAGTGTTGGGGCTTGGGAGCCTCCAGCCTCAGGGTGAGGAGGGCAGTTCCTGCTCTGCCCTCTGGGCTCCCATTCCAGGGGCTGGAGGAGAAGGAGAGGGGCCCACTCTTGGGAGCTCCCACCTGTGAAAGGACCAAAGAAAGGCCCGTGGATATCATGATTTATTTATGTTATTTAACAAACCCTTTTATAGCACTGAGTGCCAGGCACCATGCCAAACCTTTTTCGAATATTCATTCACATAATCTTCATAGCAACCCTAGGGAAGGACTATTATTACCCCCATTTTACAGAGGAGGAGACTGAACACAGAGTGGTGTAGTGACATTTATTAAGATCACCAGTTGAGAAGTGGCAGAGTTGACAGTGAGAGGAGGAAGGCAGGGCTACGGGAGGAGGGGCAGAGATGAGGGGGGCCTTCAGAGTCCCCCCCACCTGCCAGTAGGAGCCTTACTCAGACTCTGCATCTCTCACTCTGCATCCAGCAAGTGGATGGACCCCTGGGACCCCAGGCCAGAACTGTGAAGTGTGATTCTAAGTGTGTGTGTGTGTGTGTGTGTGTGTGTGTGTGTGGCTGTGTGGGCCACGTTTAGGCTCTGGACTCTACGTGTCCACGGGGCTCCCACTGCCCATGGGATGTCTGGCAGCCTGATGGTTTCTGCAGCATTGATTGTCAGCAGTTAGACCCAGATGCTTGTGCTTGTAGAACCTGCCATCCTCGTGCCTGTGTGTGTGTGTGTGTGTGTGTGTGTGTGTGTGTATGTGAGAGACAGAGAGACAGAGGAGACAGAGACAGACTGGAGATGAGGGGCCTGCCTGAATGAGCCCACAGCCGAGCTCCTTTCTCCCCCTCGGCCCCGTCCTCTTCCGAGGCACAGATTGCTGGAATCCAGCAGGCCTGCCGGGCCGTGGTTTCAGATGTGGCCTCAGGCAGGACCGGGCACCGAAGCTGCGGCCACAGTCACGGGCAGCAGGCTCAGTGCCAGGCAGCCCACCTTGGCCAGCTCAGAGGTGCTTGTGACTCCCTGGAGGTCTGGAAATTGGTAGGTGTTACTTGAACACCCACAGGGCCGTGGCTGTCACAGCAGACGCCTATGTCCCCTCCCTTGCTCTGATGAGCCAGACTTCTTACTCTTGAGGAGAAGGTTCTGGATCCAGCGTCTCTTGGAAATGGCCCGATTGCTTTGACCCATGTCTCTACTCCCTCCCACCCTGCCCCAGCCTGGCCAACCCTGCCCACCCTTCCTTTAAGGCTCAGCTTGGGCCTCCTCCCCCAGGAAGGCCTCTGGGCCCTTCAGCCTGCAGGGTGTCTGCCTCTGGGAGGTCCTGTCCACACCTCTGAGACGAGGTAGGGATGGCATTTAGCCCAGAGGCCAGGCTGCCCACCCCTCCTTTGTCCTGTGCCCTGTGCAGGGGCTGTGCAGGGCTGGGCCCCGAGGCTGGCACCCAGGAGCCAGGATTGAGCCCATTCAGCTCTGTCCCCAACTCCTTCCTCCTGGGCACCACCTGGCCCAAGGTCTGGCCCAGGAAGAGTCGGCCAATACCCGCCTCCCTCACTTTACTGTGCCAGGGCTTTCCTCACCGTGAAATGTCTTCCCCCTCAGACTGGGCTCCTGAGAGCAGGGCGGTGACTCCCTTCTGGTGGGGCTGACCCTCACGCCGGGGCTGCCCTGGGGTCCCCGGTACTGGGCAGAGTACCCACTGTTGGCTCCTGTCCATCTGTCCGTCTGCCTATTCCTGTGTCCCTGGGAGCCAGGGCCAAGGTGGGGAAGTGGGTGACCTCTGGCTGCACCCACGCTGGGGAGACCCAGGCCTGAGACAAGGTCGAGGAGACCGCACTGGACCTGATGGCGGCGGGTAGATGCGCCAGGAGAGAGGGCGGGGATGGCTCCTCGCAGCCCCTCCCACTGCAGGCCCCCCACCCTACCCCGAGCTTTGCTGAGGGACCAGCGCATCGTGGGGTGTGAAGGATCGTTTGTTTCTCTCTGGATTGCCGGGAAGGATTGGGATATTCCCTTTTCTCTTTTATCCTGATTTAGAGGTTTTTAAAAAAAATTTGGCCATGCTTCGAGGCATGTGGGATCTTAGTTCCCCAGCCAGGGATCGAACCCACACCCCTGCATTGGAAGCGCGGAGTCTTAACCACTTGACCCCCAGGGAAGTCCCCTGATTTAGAGTTTTGAATAAGTGTGGTAGAGAAGGTGGGACAGAAGAGTCTGCTGGAAGAAGTAGGCTGAGCCTTGGGGTTGCGGAAGGGACTCTGCAGCCTGGGAAGGGAAGAGAAGAGACCTGGGCCCTGCGCCCTGAGCTCTGCTACAGAGCACCCAGCATGGTGGTCCTGAGCACAGACCCTGGAGTCATATGGACCTGGGTTCAAATCTTGCTTCCATCACTTATTGGCTTTATGACCTCAGTCGAATGACTTCACACCTCTGAACTTTATTTCCTGAGCTGTAAGATGGGGATTCATGACACCCACTCCAAGAGGCTTGGTTAGGATTACTTTAGATAATACCTGTGAAGCAGCTAGCAGATCATTTTTGTTCATTCGCTTGTTTGCCAAACACCCCTTGGCCCTCTTTCACCTGGGACCCTGTACTAGACACAGAAAATGCAGAGAGGTGAAGGGCAGGGACCCACCTCAAGGAGATTGTGCTTCTGGGCCTTTGCCCTCGCTGTTCTGGGATCATGGTACCCACCTTCTCTGACTCTCAAGATCACGTGTGGCCTTTAGCAACCTGACCTGTGCCCCCTATCTCTTGGGAGACTTCCTGACCCTCTTGGGCATCTGTGTTTCCCTCTTCCTGAAGTGTGCAGGTGATAGACTCTGGGTGGAGGTTGGAACCTTAAAATCCACCTGTTCTGAGCTCCCATCCACAGCAAGCAGGCAACCCCTTACCTTATCCTAACCCTAAACTTAACCCTAATCTTACCTGGTCTGGCTCCATTTCCTCTCTCACCTCCCCTTACACCTGTCTCCCCCTCTGTCGCTTGTTCCAGCTCTTATCACAGGCTCTCATCCTCCTCCTCTGTCTGTCCATCCCACGCGCGTGTGCCAGGAGCATGCATACACATACAGATGTACACACTCGCGCTTAGCATGTCTGGCTCTTTCTCATCATTCAAGTCTCCACTGATCTGACACCTTTTCAGAAAAGTCTTCCCCTCACACCCCTCCCAAGATACTCTGTCTATCACTGTTTTCCTTTTTTGAAGTATGATCTTTGCCGTTCACTAAAAAGCCTGCACCCTGAAGGAAGAGATGAAGGGAACATCTTCCACCCAGGAGCCAGGTGACGGCTGCTTCTTACCATGATCCGTTCTTACAGGTTGTTTTTTACACCAGGGTAGATAACTGAGATCCTTCCACATACCTACCTTTCCAGAGGTTGTTTGCAAGGAGGGAGGGACTGTAGCAGGTTTAAACAAACTTATAGTGTGTATTTAAAAACCAGTGCAGGTATGCATTTTGAAAACAAAGAAGATAAAAGTAAACCAGATAAAAGATGCCTTTGAAGAGAAAATCAACTGTAGATTTCAGCCACAAAGGAGAGTCAACAATCAGGTGAAGGGTTCGTGTGGAAGGAGAAACAGCGCTGGTTCAGCATTTATAACTCGAACAGGTGACAGAGTTCTTTTGATGACGGGGCCGATCGCCCTTTTCATCATCCCTCGGTGGATGTACAGATCCACGCGTTCATGCCTGTCTATTCTCTAGCCTGTAATTACACTGTAGGGACACTCAAGGAAGGAGGACGTGGTGGAGGTAGGAAGGGACCGTTTTATTTTCTTCCCAGCACTTTCTGCTGCTGAAATGATCTTTGCTGCTTCCTTGTTCCAGGTCTGCTTTCCCTGCCCACTGCCACCATCACCCACACCCCGCAGAGTGTAAGCGCTGGGAGGGCCCCATGGCAGGGCCCGGCCCTGTCCCTCTTATTCACCTCAGTGTCCCTAGCAACTCACACAGTGCCTTGCAGGATGGACAGCTCCCTTTGACACCCAGAAGCCCCTTCCCTCTCTGCCCACCTCTAGCTGGGAGAACATCTCCCTCAAATGGAGCTGAACTGGCCTCCCTGCAGCCTTCCCTGCTGGCGGGTTCTCCCCGCTGGGATTCTCACCAAGGCCAGCCCGTCACACATGTTATGGGTGTTGCGGTGACCTAAGATGATGGTGGCCTGCAAGGATGGATGTGGTGGTGGGAGTGAGGGAGGGACAACTTCCAGAGCTCTCCTCTTTTCCTCAGGCTCCAGCACACACTCTATTTAGGAGGGAGAGGTTGGCAGGAATATCCTTGCCCGTCTTCATTCTCAGGTGGAGTATATACTGTACAGGTATGAGACCCACCGTAACCAGGACCTTGTTGCGGAACCCTCACTATCCAAACTCAGGACCCAAATCGACTCAGATACATCTTCAGACAAGCCCATCGCTACTTAAACCCTTGCTGCTCACCATCCAAAACTCAGGAACCAAGTAGATGCGGCTGATATGACTGTCCTGACTCTCCTGATTCTTGCTTTCTTAGTAATGGAATCGATTTGGACAGCAAGGGATATTTGTACATTGATATAGGATGTCTGATAGTTTTTATACCTTTAGCATCTATAAAAGGGATAGGTTTATATGAGAAAACATATAAAATTAGTGTAAAATCAAGAAGAATTTTAAGTGATTGTATTTATTGAATCACAGAAATCTTCACATACATTTGATTTATACCTAAGCACTTCTTTATTTTATTTTGATACTATTGTAAATGGTATTGTTTTTCAGATTTCAAATTCCAGTTCATTGCTGACATACAGGATTGCAACTGACTTTTGTATTTTGACCTTGTATCCTGCGATCTCGCTATACTCAATTATTAGTTCCAGTAGGTTCTTTTTTTGTAGGTTTTGCAGAGTTTTTGTTTTCTAGATAGACAATCATGCCATCTGAGAATAAAAGCAGTTTTGTTTTTTCTCTTCCAACATGTATACCTTTTATTTCTTTTTCTTGTCTTGTTGCACTAGCTAGAACTTCCCCCCACATACATTTGGGAAACGGTCCCATATCCACGTTAGAAATACTCAGTTATGGTGAATCTGGATTTTCAAACTCCCTTGCAATAAATCCAGGGATCATGGGCAGGAAATTGCTGATCAGCCTGTCATGCCATCCACACTGTTGGGTGAGAATCAAAAGCTTAGAGGGTCCCCACAGGGAGTGTAGGGCAGACCCAGCTTTACACCTAGAAGTGACTCGCAGGTCAGTGTTTCCTGTGGCCTCTGCCTTTTCTGTGTTTCAGAAAGTGCTTTTGGTCTGGCTCCAAGCCAGGGAGCTCAAGCTGGGTGTGTGTTTGGGAGTTTGTGGTGGGTGGGGCAGGAGGGACAGGCAGGAGGGCTGAGTCCCTGGGCTGACCTGTGCTGGCCTCTCCCTTCAGGAACAGTTTACATTCTGAGGTCTGAGCTCAGGGCAGGGAACAGTGCCAGCATCCTGCAGGGTGACTGGGTGAGCTGAGGCTGCAGCAGATTTTCTGAGGACTGCATCGTGATGGGCATTCTAGCCATGGCGGGGGGAAATGCCCACCTCTCACTGGTTCATCCACATCTACTATGTGCCAGACTGGCTCCTCAAACATCAGTCGGAGTTGAAAAGTTTCAGGGGAAAGTCTCTGTCAGGTTCCTCATTGCACAGACGGGGAAACTGAGGTAGGGGCATTGCTGATGCAAGAACCCACATGTACTGGATGGCCAGGGCCATACGGAGGAAGACGTACCTTGTGTGCATGGCGATTTTACTGTTTTCCATTGAATTAAGATGCAGTCAATTGTAAGATGCATCATTATTTTCTATACCCCAGGAAAGAATAAACAATGCCAACTAAATGAGGACATGCCATCATGTAAGACACACCCCAATTTTAAAGATGTTGAAGTGTGAAAAAAATGTATGTCTTAGAACCGATAAGATGAATTTATAAAATTAATAGTCATATGAAATTATATGTGCAGGGTAAAAATTGAGTTTCCCCTGCTTCTTATCAAATTCTACTCTGTAGAGATAATCTCTATTGATGTTTTGGTGCCTGTCCTTCCAGACATTTTAATGCATGTGTGAGTATATTTATATAATAATGACTGTTGTGAGCACTTGCTATATGCTAGGCCCTGTGCTAAGCACCTCGATGTATTTTATTTCATCTTTACAATAAGCTCATGGGGCAGGTATGAGCTTTCCTCACTTTATAGCTGAGGAAAATGAGGCACAGAGAGGTGAAGGGACACACTTGACATCACACAGCTTCTAAGAGGAAAGGGCCTGAGCCTGAATCTAGGCCTCTTCCAACCTCAGACCCTGAGTTCTTAACTTACATGCTGTACATATCCTCAGCGTGCAGGTATAAGTATATTTTTCAAAAATGGGGTCAAAAGATACCTACGGTTCTGGGACCAGTGTGCATTTGTTTTCTTCTACCCATACTCCGTGGGCATCTTTCCATGTCAATACATAAGGAGCTACTTGATTTTCCTACCAGTTGCAAAGAATTCCCTTGATGACTGTGTATGAATGTATGTCTGGTCCTCTGTGGATGAACACTGGGATTTCTTCCAGTTTACTGGTATTACCAGAACACCAAGATGATCAACTATATATTGCCATCTTTGTATACTTCTCTGATTATTTCCTCAGGAAAATTACCAGGTCAATTTTCTTCTAACACTTATATGGTTTTAATGTTTACAATTAGATTGGAATTCATCTGCCATCTCCAGTAGTGCACGTGTCCAGGGAGCAGGTGGAGGGGTTCCTGGATGTGCCGGGCGCCAGCTGGTTCCATGAGAGCCCCAAAGTGCCAAGTAAAGGGGGCTCTGAGAATGGGGGGCAGGGGAAGAGGCTTCTGACCCAGCTCTGCCTCTGGCCTTCCTCCCTCTGGTCACGGGGCAGGAGGTGCGTTGAGGCTGAGTTCAGGGCAAGGGGCCACGTTCTCTATGTGCACTTGCTCCTGCCTGCTCTGGAGAACCTCTCAGCCCCATGTCCTGGCCTCTGCAGGTATTAATAATAATAGCAGTCACCATCACTGAGCGCCCCCCGAAACAGAGGTGCTGAGCATGCGTTATTTCTGATCCTTCGAGCTCGGGCTTGATTGTTGCCGATATTTTGTAGAAGGGGAAACTGAGGCTGTGGTATGGAGAGGAAATGGCCGCAGAGGTTGCAAGTGGCAGAGACGGGGTGGAACTCAAGTTCAGGTCCCCCTTCTCTTAGTGTGGGGCTTTTTCCCCAGGGGAGGCTTCAGTCCTTCCCTGGCCTGCACACTCGTGCAACAAACATCACTAGTGCCCTTCCGGGTGTCTGCTTCTCCTCCCTCCACCCTCTTAAAGCTGGGCTTGGTCACGTGACTTGCTTTGGCCAATGACAGGAGCAGAAGTCTGTCACGTGTGGGAAGACTCGTTTACGACTGGGCGTGCCTTTCTGTGCTCTCCTCCCCAGCTTCTGCAGAACTTCAAGTCTCGATTCGAGATGCTGGCATCATAAGGCGGCGTCTTTGAGTGACCGCCATGGCCAGAGTCTTGAGTGACCGCCATGGCCAGAGCCCCCTTCCTACCTGTGTGTGAGTGAGGAATGAACCGTTATTATTTTTTTTAATTAATTTAATTAATTTAATTAAATTAATTCTTTTTTAATTAATTAAATTAAATTAATTCTTTTTTTTTTTTAAGAAATTCACGTTCTTTTATTTATTTATTTTATTATTTATGGCTGTGTCGGGTCTTCGTTTCTGTGCGAGGGCTTTCTCTAATTGCGGCGAGCGGGGGCCACTCTTCATCGCCGTGCGCGGGCCTCTCACTATCGCGGCCTCTCTTGTTGCGGAGCACAAGCTCCAGACGCGCAGGCTCAGTAATTGTGGCTCACGGGCCTAGTTGCTCCGCGGCATGAGGGATCTTCCCAGACCAGGGTTCGAACCCTTGTCCCCTGCATTGGCAGGCAGACTCTCAACCACTGCGCCACCAGGGAAGCCCCCGTTATTGTTTTAAGATGATTTATTAACACAGCAAAACTTACCTGATACTTCCTGATACACCGTGTCACCTTGGCAACATCTCTTAACTACCTCTGGTCTCGGTTTTGGTGTGTGCAAAATGGGCACCCTCGTTCCTGCCCCACTGAGCCGTCTCAGAAAGGAATTTGGGTCTTAAATGAAAGCACAGCGGTGGAAGGGCTCTGTGAGGTGCTGTGTACTTGAAGTCAGGAGGGCAGGGACGTGCAGGATGCCGACTAAACCTTGGTCCAGGGGCAGTCTGGGTTTACCTCCTTCATGCCAGGACACGGCCTCAAGCTTGGCTAACAGGTGTGTTTCCTTTGGCAGGTGGCCCTCCCCCGGGCGGTGGTGCCCCCTGGCACCTTCGAAATGTCCTCAGCGACTCAGTGGAAAGCTCTGATGATGAATTCTTTGATGCTAGAGGTGAGTGAATCTCATTGTCCCATCATTGTCTGGGTGACCTTTTTAGAAGCTCCAAGAAGGGGATCCCTGTTGGGAGTTAGTATCTCTCCCCACTCAGACACTGCAATTCCGTGCTTCATTATTACCCAATCTGTGAGTCCCCTCAGGGCTGGGGCTCAGCGTCCAGTCATTCACTCTTTGAGATATTTGCTGAGTTCCTACAATATTTCAGGCGCTTACCATACTGCAGTAAACAGATAGGCGTGGCCACTGCCCTCATCAAGCTGATAGTCTAGTGGGAGAGGCAAACGTCAAACAATTACATAAAGAAAAATACAGTCACAAATGGGAACTAATACCGCTGAGTAAAAAGCACCAAGTGTTAATAGAAAGAGTGATGATGGGGGTACCTGATTTAGGCTGGGGAGGGCCTTAATATCCTCTCTGCAGCACTGAGGATAGGAGCTGGCTAGAAGAAGAGTGGGAGGAAAGAGCCTTAGGCAGAAGACGCAGCAGGTATGATGGTGCTGAAGCAGGAAAGAGGGGGCCTTCCGGGGACTGGAGGCCCGTGCGGGAGGGGGAAAGGAGAGATGAGGCTGCATGTGACCCAGTAGGTGACTCTCAAGGTCAGCCTACAGACGGGAGGGGGAGCTGGAGTGGAGATGCGGACCAGTTAGATTATTGCAGATGTTCAGGGGAGAGACGAGGGAGGGGAGGACATCAGCTCTGCATTTCAGTGCTGGGTGCATGGCCTGCCTGCCGGACATAGCAGGGGGCGCTATCTAAGTGAGGATGGGAAAACAAGAAACATTACAAGGATTGGAGAAGAGGGCACCAGATGGGGTGGGCATTTCAGGCAGAGAGCACGGTCTCAGAGATGAGGACGTGCAGGGCAGGGGACCAGTGGAAGGCAGAGTCTGCCTGGACTTCAGGAGAGAGGACCCTCACAGTCATGCTGGCCTGGGCCGTGCCAGGGTGGGTGAGACGCACAAGCCTAGGAGGGTCTCCAGGCTAGGAGGGTCCCCGAGTCTCACTTGGCTGGCTCAGCTCCACTCTGGGAAGTCACCATATTTGGGGGATTGACTTACTTCTGGGATGGGGCCAGCTTTGAAGTACTGGCTGAATGGGGTCTTGAAAGAGAAACAGAGCATGCGCTGGCAAGACCCCAGGACCCAGAGCAGGACACTTGGGACATGGTCTCAGCCGTGTCATTGACTCGTTCTGTGATCTTGGGCAAGTCTTTCACTTTCTCTGGGCCTCAGTTTCCCTATCAGCTCGGTGCCTCCAGAAATGGAGACTGTATCCAGTTCAGGTGATTTTCGGGGAGGCACGGTGGGGTTGGGCAGTGGGACACTGCCCCAGCCTGAGCCTCCCCCATTCTTGACTCTGGATGGAGTACCCCCTCCCTGATGCCAACCCCAAACCAGCCCATTTGGGGCTTCTTTCCTGTCTCCCACTGGCGTCTGATTGGAGTGGCAGCCGGGGCTGACTTTCTCCATAGCAACTAACCCAAAGTGTGACAACAACGGCTTCAATATTTTGATGCTTAGAACACTTTCATTTAAAATATTTTTGTAGTTCATCAGGGCTCTGCATTCGCAGATGACGATGATGGCTCCCTGCGGGAGGCGTCTGCGGGTGGCACCGGTCAGCTCCATCTCCATCCCCATGGGCCTTATGCACCTGCTTTCCTTTTGAGCAGCTGTGGATCCAACCTGCTTCCCTCCCTGCGGACCCTCAGCGTTCTGTCCTCTGCCCCCATGATCTCACTGCTCTGTCTGCAGTTCCTAAACTGGCCTCACCTCTCACTCCTCTCTTATGGGTGGCCCCACCTTCTCTTCTATTCCTTTGTTTCATCTCCTCCCCGCTCTCCTCACCTCCGTCTCTCCTTCTCTCCACTATCCCAGGATCACACACTCTCCCATCTCTTTCCCTGTCTTCCACCTCTCAGCACTTCCTACCAGACCTCTGAACCTCATGTCTCTGAACCTTTCCTATGTCACCTCTCCCAGAGCATCTGTAGCGCTCAGCCCCAAGACCCTCCCACAGGCTGCTGGAACCTCTTTGGTTCTGCGTTGCCAACTCCTCACCTCCTGTCTGTTCCCTGTGGTCTCCCTGGGCAAGGCTTTTGCGTATTTCCTCCGCTCAGGGCAGTAAGAGGTAAAGCCATCCTCCTTCTCTGCTCCCAAGAGCTTTCTCAGCATCTGGGGCCAGGCCATGAGTGTCCGGCTTTCTGGGCGTGCTCTGAAGGGTCACCTCCCTGCCTCTGTTCTCCAGCCCAGGCTGAGCCCTGACCCTGGCCTGGGTGTGGTCTCTGTCCCCACCTGCATCCTGCTGCCTCTGCAGTTCCACCTCCAGCCGTGGTGGAGCCACATTGTCAGGAACAGAGGCCAGAGCATGGAAGGGACCTCTCAAGATCACACAGCGAGGTGGGGGCAGAGGGGCTGGAGCCCAGGAGCTTAGTGTCCAGGTCAGGCCTTTTTCTTCGACTTATTACTGAAAATGGGGCCCTCCTCCCTCCCTTTCTTCTTTCAGCTCCATCCCACTTGTCCAGCACTAGGGTTTAGCTGGTGGGACAAGAGACCTTCATGGCTCATGGTCTAGTAGCAGAGGAAGACCCTTAGGCTCTGGGGGCTCTGGTTGTGCATGTAAGGCATGGGAGGGACTGGGGGGAAGTCAGGTAGGAGTATGGAGCTATCCGGGACCATAACAATCCCCTGGGCAGGATGCCAGCTCCCTGGGCTGTGGCAGCAGGCATGGGGCCTCAGGGCGGCTGGTACCCGTGATTGGATGCTGCAGGATGGGTGATGGGGTCCAGGCTCCCAGACCTAGAAGAAGCACCACTCCCTGTCCTGTCAATACAGTCAAAGGGTATCTGGGGAGCCACAGTTTAGCAAGGTTGGAGTGCAGAGTGAGGGAAACCCATGGTGGCCAAGAGGGGACATGCCTCAAACCCATGTCAGAGCTAGGGGGCCCTCAAGGTCTTTGAGTTCAACACCCTGACCTCATTTTTACAGGCTGGAAAACTGAGGCCAAAGAACTGGGAAACTTGTTGAGGGTCACACAAAGGGTCAGGCAGAGCAGGGGCTAGAATTCAGAGTCATTTATTTACTCTCTCAAGTACTTATTGAGCATCTGTCCATCCCCCTATTCCAGGTGTAGGGGATGCAGGGCAAGGGGACACTGTCCTGGCCCCCATGGAGCTTACAGTTTAGTGGTGATGGGTGGGAAGACAACGTACAAGCAAGTGAGTTCTATTGATAGTTTCCGTAAATAAAATAATGCAGAGGAATAGACACCTCACCAAAGAAGGTAGATAAATGAAAAATGAAAGGTGAAAAATGAAAATATGCTCAACATTGTTAGTTATTAGGAAAAGGTAAAGTGAAGCCACAATGAGAAACTGCCTCATACTTATTAGAAGGACTGATTAAGACAACTGACCAGGATGTGGAGGAATTGGGACTTTTAAAGTCTGCTTGGTGGGAACGTACGATGGGACAGCTATTTTGGGAAACAGATTGCAGCTTCTTAAAAAGTTAATCATAGTTAACCACCTTTCCACTCCTAGGTATTTACACAAGAGGTAAGCAAACATATGTCCACCTAAAGACATGTACCTGAATGTTTATTGCAGCTTTATTTATGATCCCCCCAAAGTGAAAACAACCCAATGCACATCAATGGGTAAATGAATAAACAAATTGCGGTACATTCACGTATTCAGTATTCGTGAAATACCACTTGGCAATAAGAAGGAATGAACTGATACACACAACAATACGGATGAATCTCAGAATAATTGTGCTGAGTGAAAAAGAGTCAGACTGAGGAAGAGTGCATATTATAATTCCATTTATAGAAAACTCTAGAAAATGCAAACGAGTCTATGGCAACAGGGGCAGATCAGTGGTTGCCTCGGGGTGGGGAGGAGGGATCAAAAGGGACAGGAGAAAACTTCTGGGTGTGATGGATATATGTCCACTATCTTGATTAGGGTGATGGCTTCCTGGGTGTGCACATAGGTCAAAACTTATCAAATTGTACTTTTTTTTTTTTTTTTTGGCCGCACTGCGCAGCTTGCGGGATCTCAGTTCCGTGACCAGGGATTGAACCCGGGCCCTCAGCAGTGAGAGCGCCGAGTCCAACCACTGGACCGCCAGGGAATTCCCAAATTGTACATTTTAAATACGTGTAGTGTATTGAATGTCAGTGATAGCTTTAGTAATGCCGTTTAAAAAAAATGGAGGCACTCCCCCCCCAGTATAACATAAGGGACTGTGATAGAGTGAACGGGCAATTTGGAGGCCCCCAGCGGATGTGGCCTTGACCTGAGAGCTGCATAGCAAGAAACAGGCAGGTGAGGATCTGGGGGAGTAGTGTTCCGGACAGCGGGAACAGCCAGTGCGAAGCTGTTCCCAGAGGAGTGAATAGGAAGGCAGGCGTGGCCAGAGTGAGCAAGGGGGCGCATGCTCAGCGATGTGCGGGGTGGAGGGGCAGACCCGGCCCGGTAGCCTCTGGGTGTGCTTTCCTGCCCAGGCTCTGGAGCGGCCCTGTGGACCCCTGCTCCTGCTCCAGGACACTGGAGACGCCGAACTCAGAATCTCTGAGAGTAGAGGGAAGTGGCGCAGGTCATCTGGGGTCAGAGCAGCCAGCTTTTCCTCAGGGTTGGGGCAGTGACTGGCCACTGTCTGACCTCAGGCGCGTCTTGAGCCTTTGGACCCCGGGTCCCCCCTCTGGAGCGCAGCAGGGGTACAGGGTTTGTCTCGTGGCTGGAGTGGAGGATGTCGCTTTGGGAAGCTGGGCAAAGGAGCCCTCGGAGAAGCAAAGCACAGGTGTGTCGCTGACCGCTGACCCTCCCTCTCATTAGGGGAGGGGATGTGGAGAAGCAAATGCCAAGGAGCTGCCCCAAAGGCTTCTGGGAATGGGCTGGGTGGGGACCCCCTTGCGATGAAGAGAGGGTGGTGGTACGGCCGTAGGTGGGGCATGGGGCGATCGGTCCCCAGTCGCGGAGGTTAGCAATCTTGTGTCCCAGAGGCCCCAGAGCAGCGCATATCTGGTCCGTGGAGAGACTGGCCTGTAGGCCTCAGGCAAGGAGTGATGGAGGGACCTGGACCGGCTGACGGCCGAAGGTGACCGAGCCCTTGGCTCCATGAGCTGCAGCTGAAGCCTCCCTAGCACGGGACAAGGAGGTTACCCGCTTTGAAGTCCTGTGGGTCCAGCAGACACAGAGCCCCCAGGGTAGGAAGAAAGGCTTTCACTGTATCCAGGTTTTGTTCAGGGTCGGAGTCAGTCTGAGGTCAAGGCCAGGGGCGTGGTACTGCTGGGTGAGGCTGAGCCTGGCACCTAGAATGGGCAGGACTGGGGCTCAGGGGGGGTCGAAGTAGATGCAAAAACTCTGTCCACACCAGGGGTCACCAGGGTTGAGCATCGGCACATAGGGAACAGTCACCAGAAGTCGAAAAGCAAAGTCAATAACCAGGACATTTATTCAGATAAGCCCTTTGTGGCCTTTGGCCTCCATGGGAGTCTCGTACTACAATGAGGGGAAACAGAGCAGAGGCTCAGAGCTGAGGCACGCGTCTCCCTCGTTCTCCTGAGTGACTCCAAAAGGAGCTTTCTCGGCTGCTGCTTCCGTGTGTGTGTGTGTGTGTGTGTGTTTGTGTGCGTGTGTGTGTGTGTGTTTCTTGCTGCCACTCAGGGGACAAGCCCATTGTTGCCAGAGTGAAGATCTAAGGCTGAGTACTGAGCGCAGGGGCAGAGGAGCGGCCCAGAGAGGGAGAGAAATCTCGTCTGTGAGGTGGGGGGCCGGGGAGCAGCTGCAGAGACAGGCAGGCTGAAGCCTGGGGCGGAGGCGGGGGGAGCCGCAGAGAGTGCAAGGAAGCCAGGGAAAATACGAGAAAGCAGAGAGGGAGAGAGAGCAAGAGAGACTCAGAGAGGATGGGAGAGAGGGACACATGCACACACACACAGACACACCAAGAGAGACGCCAAGAGAGCCACACCAAGAGAGTTGAAAGAGAGACAGTGACCCAGGAGAGAGAGAGATCAGAGACACCAAGAAGGCCTGCAGAGATGGAAAGCTCCTGAGAGCCAGGCACCCAGAGAAAGAAAGAGAAGCCCAGAGAAGGAGAGAGATCAAGAAAGAGACACAGCCACCCAGAGAGAGGAGAGAGACAGGTTCTGGGATAAAGACAGAGCTAGAGCAAAGAGTAATCGTGATCGAGGCCCAGAGGGAGGGACAGACACGGCAGAGAGACAGAGAAACCCCAGGACCCAGAGGGACAGAGATCAATGGAAAGGGACCTGGACTGAGTGGGTCAGGGATGGGCATCAAGCAGAGAGGAACACGGGGAGAGTCTGAGAGGAGATACATTTCCTAGAGAGATAGACAGAAGACAGAGAGGGAGAGATGGAGGTGGGTCATACAGATACAAGGAAGAGGGAGAAGATGCTGAAGCCTCTCGGGGTTCTGAAAGCCTCACATACACCGTGGGATAGGGATTACGCATTATAGAAAATCCAGGATCTAGGACGTGTAAGCACCTGCTGTATACCCAGCCCTGGACCAGGAGCCCCAGCTCACTCATCTGACTGTGTCAATTTCCCATTGTGTTTTTTCACAAAGCTGAATTCCTACAGGATGGAGGTCGTGTCTCACACTGCATACAGCAGCTGCTCAGGAATCCCTGCGTTGTAGAACGAATGTTAAACGAACAAGCAGAAAACTGCATGCTTGGGTAACTGAGCCAGGAGACATAGGCACTCAAGGTGGGCTACAGGCTGACCCTGACGACCCCGCTCCGAAGCTGGGACAAAATGACATAAGGGGTAGGCAGCAGCATAACTGGAACCGGGGCATAACTCCACATGCTCTGGTGGTGGTGGTAGTGGTGGTACCATCATCTTCCTGTGCTGTTATCCACATCTGTGCTCCTACTGTGTGCTAGTCATGCTTACACACGCTTTACCTTCATTATCTCATTGTCTGATTGAATCCTCACAGCAATTCTGTGACGTGGGCATTACTATGGTATCGTTTTATAGATGAGGAAGTGGAGGCTCATACAGCATAAGTTACCGTCCGAGGTCAGACAGCTAGCAAATGGTGCTGGAATCCAGGATTGCAAAGAGTCAATCTGACCCCAGAATGGAGCTCTTAACCCCCTGGTGATCCTGCTTCCCCAAGAATACTACTACCTGATATTTGTTTACAGCATTTTGGCTTGCGTAGCCTTTTCAAATTTACTATGTCAGTTGTCCTCATGAAAGTTTGCTAGAAAGAGTTGTGGAACCAGAGCTGTCATTCCCATTTAAGCAATAAGAGAATAGGAACAGTTGAGGGACATCTGTAAAGGTACAGGTCACATGTAGCAGCTCAGGACTGGAACCCAGGCAGGGCTCTGCCCAGAGCACGACGCTGCCTAGAGGCGTCAACCATGCCCAGATGGAACACACCGGGTTCAGGAAATTGTCTGGTTGTGTGTGGTGCTTGGGCAGCCAATACAGGATGTCCAGGGCAGGCAGGCCATCAGGAGGGTGGGATTTTAGGACTCTTGAAATAGTATATCTGGGTTTAAATCCTGGCTCAGGCCAGTGACCTTCGGCCAGTTACTGAACTATTCCATGCTTCAGTCTCCTTGTCTATAAAATGGAGATAATAATAATTGTACTTTTTTAGTGTTGTTATGAGAATTAAATGAATTTGTATTTGTAAAACACTTATAAGCACCTCAGTGCATAGTAAGGATTTGGTAAGTGGTGTTAAATAGATCACATAAAATAATCAAATAAGGCAGGAGGAGGTGTCCCAGCCAGAGATGGGGTCTGGATTACTGAGCTTAAGTAATTCAGAACTCTGGACAGATCCCCAAGCTTTAGAGTCACCATATTGGTTCCATCGGCTCTGTGAAGTTCTTTGGCAGTGAAATGGGTCTTATCTCTTTATTCTCGGTTATGATGAGCTTAGGGATTCTCCTCACTACCCTTTAATGTCTGTTCTATGAGAAAAGGCACAAAGCTCTTCACCAGGAAGGCCTGTCTCTTTAAAGAGAGAGAGGGGGCATTCCTGTGGGTTTGTTCTTGAGGAAATGTCCCTTTCTGGGATGAGGGACTGCACCAGATATGTGTAATTGATGTGTGGGACCCAGGGGCTTGTGTTCAGCGTGTTAGGGAATATGACCTCACCAATTCCTCTAAGCTCAGACTGGGAAAGGGCAAGGATGGAGACAGGGTTGAGGGGAGGACTAAAGGGAGAATGGAAGCATTAAGAGGTTCATAAGTTTGAGATGTGGGCTAAGGGTTCCATATAGCTTAAGGCTTGCTTAGAGGCAGAAGTCTTCTGCTCTCTCAGTTACTCCAGAGCTGCTCCTACACCACTCAAATCCTGATCTGCTCAAATAAGGATGGCAACTCACTCCTCATGTGAAGAAGTAACCTTAATGTCTCCCATCTGTAAGCACCCCCTGTGCACCAAGACCTTTATATTCATTATCTCCTTTAATCCTTACAACAACTCTATGATTAGACATTGCCAGTCCCATTTTACTGATAGGAAAACTGAGGCTCAGAGAAGCCAAGTAACTCACCCAAAGAACAACTGCTACCTAGTGGTAAGGCTTTACCTTTTCTTCCCAAACACACTGCCTTTCAAGAAATACCACTCTTACTGCTAGGAATGGAGCCTCCTATGAGTTTTCAGCCTCTCTCATGACTGTTCCCTTGTTACTTTTTTTTGCTGTAACATGTGGAGGCCCAGTAGGGTATAACAACAATGCCTTCTTGCAGTGAAAAATGCCTGGATGTCTTATACCTGTCTGTAACTATAGACACCTTCAATAGTTGACATCTTCCTCAACTCAAAGGAAGAAATAAATACTCCCTGAGATATAGGCTCCTGTTAGGGCTACCTCTACACAGCCCTGCCAGCTCATGCCCATCTTTGCTTCTTTCCACAGAGGAGGTGGCTGAAGGGAAGAACGCCATCCTCATTGGGATGAGCCAGTGGAATTCAAATGACCTGGTGGAGCAGATCGAGACCATGGGGAAACTCGAGGAGCATCAAGGTAAGATTCTGCTTCTCTCCTGGCTGGGTGTATACATATGTGTGTTGCGGACAGTGTGCAGTTTGAAGTGATGGCAATTTGGGGCTAGAACCTGGGTTTTCTATGAAGAGTCATCTATCTGTCTGGGAACTTCGCTTACAACCCCTGAATTCTATGACCTGCAGGAATCCTCATGGGGACTTCTGCAGGGTTTTCTGTGGCAGAAAAACTCTGGGATACTTCAACAGAGCTTCCTGTGTTCATTGGATGACCACCCAGGAGCATGGGTAATTAAGGGCAGGTGGCAGGGTCCAAGCTCCTTGGAATCTGCTAGTTAAGGTAGGGTAGCAACTGGAAAGCCTTTGGGAATGGGCAGGGGAGAGGGGCAGCAGCTGGGGTTGTAACTTCCTTTGGTTAAATTGTTGAAGAAGGTTATGGCTGGGGATTCGTCCAGAGGCTTTTTAAGGAGGGGAGTTTTGACCAGGAGCTTAATCCGCAGACAAAGCAGGCATATTCTTTTAGGCATCCATCCTTCTGTCCGTCTGACCATTTCATATTACGAACAGAATGTTCGTTGAGCACCTACTATGTATAAGTGCTTGGTAGGAGGGACCAAAGGTGATTTAACTAAGGCTTCTGCCTTGTGATGTGTCACAGAGTGTAAGTCAAAACATAAGGGGGTCAACCCTTAAGCTGAGGGTTGTTGGGCCCAGAGGGGAGAGGCAGGAATTTTAGAAGGAGGCAAGAGAGGGGGTCTCAAGGAAGCGTTCTTGACAATGAACCTATGGACCCAGGCTTCACAAGGCAAGTGGAGGATGGAACCAAGGAGCTCATAAAATCTGAGATGGCACATGGGGAACCTGAGGCTCAGAGAGGGGCTGTAGTTGACTAAGGTCACACAGGAGTGAGGAGCAGAGCTGGGGCTAGAACCCTATCCAGGATCCAGGGTGCCTCTGCTTCTGTTAACTTTTTCTATCCCTCCTCCCCACCCAATATATCACTCCTCCTACTTCCCCTCCTCCCCATCGCCTCTTTTCCTTCCTCTCTTGGCCCCATCTTTCCTGTCATGGTCTGGGCCAGGCTACCTATCAGGAGACGCTCAGTGAGACAGTCCTGGCCTAGCCCAAGAGAATGACCATTTTGGTGTTGACCATCTTGGTGGTAGCTGTCTTACCCCAGCATCTGTTCCTTTTCTTACCCTCCCCCATCCCGGCCTCCTTGGCTCACAGCCCGCCCCGTACCAGCTTGCCCATCCTGAGAAATGGACAGGCCTGGGGTGACTGTTCCATTTTACAAGTGAAGCACCCAGGGCTCAAGAGGAGCTGCATCTTGCCCAAGGTCCTCCAAGTCGGGGGCAGCGTCACACTTAGATCTCCAGCCTCCTGATTCCCAGACCAGGGCTTTGCTTCCCAAATTGCACCGAGGCTCAGCACCGTTCTGAGCCCCGGCAAAGTCAAGTCCGAGCAACCCAGAGTCTTAAAGGCAAGGCCCTCCTGGGCCACTGTCACATTCACAGAACGAGTGGGCTCTGAGTCTGGTACCCAAGACCAGTCCAGAGGAAATTTCCCAGTCTTCCCTGCTACTCATTTGCAGATGGACCCTTTGTTTACTCTTTCCTTCACCCCAGGAACCCGGAGGGGGCCCAGAAGGGGTCATGGACTCCAAGTGCTTCCCCGGGACAATGCTTGGAGTGATGAAAAGACAAACCGAGACTTGTACTCACCACCCATCTGGCCATCCCCTCCCATCCCAACCCGCGCCTGTCTGCCAAGGAATGTGCGACTCAGACACAGTGAGAGCTAAGGAGGTGGTGAGTGAGAAGCAGTGTGAGCTGGGAGGGCAGGGGAGGGGGGAGCAGATGGAGGTCGATGGGCAAGGCTGAAACCGTAGCTTTGGGATCTAAGAGGTCTGGGTTTGAACCTTGGCCCTGCCACCCCATGGCTTTGTGGCCAGGAAAGTCACATCACCTCTCAGAGCCTCAGTTTCTTCATCTGCAGAATGGGGCTAGCACACAAATTGCACGCATTAAATGAGCTGATACTTGCAAAGTGCCTTCAGTGCCTGGTCATTATAACGTGGGAAGGGGGAAAGAAGAGTGAAAGATCTTGCACAAATACAGTTCTAACAAATGCATCATGGAGGTCATGAGAGGTTGGATTAGGGGCAGTGGCTTGCCTGAGTCCAAGAATTGATGCTGTTTCCTCCCAGTATGAAATGGGGAGCAAGAGGGAGAGAGAGAGAAGCAGGGGTGAGGAAGAGGAAACCAGCCGTGTTTCTGGCTCCTTCTGAGCCCCATTCCCCTGTGGATTCATGATGTGAATTCCCACAACACGGCAGAACACACACGCCGATTTCATTCATTCCAGCAGCCACTTCTGGAGCCGAGACATGGGCTCAACCCAGGATGGTGGGGAAATAAAGACAAGCAGGCTGGCCTTGTTACCCCTGTAGGAGCTCACAGGAGAGAGGAAGAGGATCATGGCCACGGCTACAGAGCAATAAGACAGGCTGAGTCAGGGGCCTGAGGAGAGAGCCTCTGGGGACTCCTTCGGGGAGAGGAAGTTCTGAAAACACTTTCTGGAAAAGGCTGCAATAAAAATTGGTGTTATAGATCGAGCTCTACCGCTGCCTCCTTCTACATTCCTGCCCTTAAACGCAGGGCTAACTGCAGAGACAGCCCCCCCATGGTTCAGGCCCTGGCCAATCACAGCTACCCCTGGTGATGACCCCCAAGTTCATCTCTAGCCAAGACCTACCCCCTGGGCTCCAGACTCATATTCTCAGGAGGCTCCTACTTGCCTCTGCCTGGACATCTCAAAACCACTTAATGCTCTGCAAGTTCCAGATGGAGCTGAGCTGCTTCCTTCTGAACCTTAATTATGTTCTATGGCCCATCTTTAATCTCAGTCATTTGGAGCCTGTGTTGCATGGGTATGTTCAGGCTGCTCTGGTATCTCCAGTTCTTGAGGGCGCTGATTCTGGTATGTGTGTGTGCATGTGTGTGTACCTGCGCACATGCTACCTGTACCTCATGGGTTTTGCTTCTTCATTTTTTATTGTGAACTCATCTTGGTCAACACCCCACCCTTTTCTTTTCTATGGGAATCTTGTGTCCCCCAGGTCTTGAAAACGTCCTTCTAGTGATTGGTCTTGTGTTTGTGCTGGGCCTGAGTGTTTCACTAATCGTGGACATTTTATATGCTAAATTTACAGCTTTGCGGTTCCATTCTACTTGAGTGGTGTAAATTTAGACCCTACACCCATAGGTGGCAAGGGCTTAGGGTTTTAATTACTCAAGCGCGACTTTTTTCTTCCCCACTGTCTGTGAATGGTTTTTTGGCTGCTTCCCCAGAGGATTTTTTTTTTTTTTAATGTTTCCTTATGGGTGGAGCAGCCCTTCACGGATCCCTACTACACAGGGGGCTCTGCTCTAGCTCCCCACCTCCCACAGGCTGAGGCCAAGCCTGTGGAGTTGACAGCAGTACTGTTCTCAGCCTCTAGCCCTGGAGCCTTTATCCGCCTGAATCTTCCAGGGGTCTTCTCTACATTAGCTGCTGCTTTTGTGTCTGGATTGTAGTTCCCTCTTTGTTTCTAGCACTTGTATATTATCCATTCTTTATCTTGAGCTTGGTTACATATTTACTTTTTTCTTTTGGATATTTATTGCCCAGTATTTTTTTTTTAATATTTACTTATTTATTTGGTTGCACCAGGTCTTAGTTGTGGCGGGCGGGCTCCTTAATTGTGGCATGCGAACTCTTAGTTGCGGCATGCACGTGGGATCTAGTTCCCTGACCAGGGATCGAACCTGGGTCCCCTGCATTGGGAGCGTGGAGTCTTACCCACTGCGCCACCAGGGAAGTCCCTATTGCCCAGTATTTTAATGGAAAGGGATCCTTTGGCATCAGCTCAGTCCACCTTATTATTATTTTTACAATTGCTTGTCTTGTTATTTTTATGTAGTGTTTTAAAAAATTTGGTAAAATATATAATATAAAACTTACTATTTTAGCCATTTTCAAGTGTACAGCTTAGTGGCATTAATATATTCACACTGTTGTGCAATCATCACCACCAGGATGAAAAAGCTCCAGAACTTTTTCATCCTCTCAAACTGAAACTCTGTCCCCATTAAACAATAACTCCCCATTCCCCCTTCCCCCAGCCCCTGGGAACTGCCATTCTACATTCTGTTCCTATGAATTTGACCACTCTAGGTGCCTCATATAAGTAGAATCAAGCAGAATTTGTCTTTTTATATCTGGCTTGTTTCACTTAGCATGTCTTCAAGGGTCATTCATGTTGTAACATGTGACAGGATTTTCTTCCTTTTCGAGGCTGAATAATATTCCATTGCATGTATCTACCATGTGTTGTTTATCCATTCATCTATTGATGGACATGTTTTCACCTTTTAGCTATTGTGGATAATGGTGCTATGAACATTAGTGTACAAATAACCATATTATTTCTTGAATACATTCTTTCTCTTGTTTTTTTGGCTGCGCCTTGTGGCTTATGGGATCTTAGTTCCCTGACCAGGGATTGAACCCGTGCCCTCGGCAGTGAAAGCGCAGAGTCCTAACCACTGGACCGCCAGGGAATTCCCACTTGAATACATTCTTGTTGTAAACAAACAAACAATACAAATAATCAATACAAATAAACCAGTCTTCCTTAATTACTTCTTCAATTGCAGACCTCACTTCAAAGTTTATCAACGTGGAGGGTATCTCTCTAGAGATAGATATTAGATGTCATTGTTGCAATTTAACTTATTTTTTCCATCTAATAGTAGATCTAGGAGAGCTTTTCCTATGAGTATTTATAGATTTGACTCATTATTTTTACCTGTACCATAGTATTCTCCACAATAGATGTACCATAATTTATCTAACCACTGTGTAGTGATAAACATTGGAATTTTTCATCATTAAAACAGTGATACATGGGTTAAGAGTGTAAGCGTTGAAACTTGTAATAGATACTGCTAAACAGTTTTCCAAAAAGACTGCGAATTTATATTCACGCCAGCTGTGGATTCGGTGAGCCATTTCCTCACAATGTCACCAGACTTGATATCGTCAACTTGACGGATGAAGACATTTTCTTGTTTTGCTTTGTCCCTACTTGATTGCCAGTGAGAGTGGTCATCTTTCCATAAATGTGTTTCCCAACTCTGTTTTCTTTTTTTCTGAGTTTCTTAATCATGCTTTTTGTTCATCTTCTATTGAACTGTCTTTTTCTTATTGGCTTTTAGCAGTTCTTTACCTGTATTTTGGATATAAATTATCTGTCTGCTATGTATTTGAAATCTTTGTCTCTTGAATTCCTGCCACTTGGCTGAATTTTCTTATTTTCTAATAGTTTGTCAGTTAATCTCTTGGGTTTATTTAGGTAGAGTGTCACACTGTTTACAAATCTCAACAGCTATATCCTTGCCAATATTTACCCAGCTTACTTATTTTTCTTATTCAATTGCATTGCACAGGATCTCCAGATAGATGCTGAGTGGTAAGAGTGATCCAGGCTTTCTTATTTGATCCTGACTGTAACGCTGTAATCCCCTCCCCCTTCTCCTCCCACCCTTCCCCCTTCCCTTTCCTCCTCCCCCTCCTCAGTTAAGTGTATTGAGGTATGATTTACATTAGGTAACATTCACCCTGTTTTGTTTTTTTTTTTTTTTGGCCGTGCCTTAGCCTGGCCTGCGGGATCTCAGTTCCCAGACCAGGGATTGAACCCACGCCCCCTGCAGTGGAAGCGTGGAGTCTTAACCACTGGACTGCTAGGGAAGTGCCAGCATTCACCCTTTTTAGTGTATAGTTTTCACCGCTGCTTCTTAAGTTCCATGACTTCCTCTTGGATTTACTTCCTCTGTTAATTAGAATAGCTCCTCAAGTAATTCTTTCAGGTAGGGAGTGTCAGGTAGGGATAGTCATTTTCCAAGTCCTTGCATTTCTCGGCATGTGTTCATTTTGCCTTTACACCTGGATGCAAGTTTGCCTGCATTCAGAATAGTATTCCAAACTATCTTTGAAGACACTCCTCATGGCCTTCTCGCATTTAGTGTTGTTGGTGAGAAGTCTGGGGCAAATTTGTGGATAATCTGTTTTTCCCTCTTGTTGAAGCTTTCAGTTTTTAAAAGCTTTATTCTTTGCATTCTGAAGTCACAGCCAAGTTTGCAGATGAGGTTTTGTTGTTTGCTGTGTCTGAACCTAGTGTCCTCTTTTTTTATTACTGTGACATTTTCTTTTGATTATTTCTTCAAGTATTTCTTTCACTATGTTTTCTCCTTCCAAAACTTAGATAGTTGCTGGAACCATGTCTCAACTTGCCCTGCCTATTCTTATTTCTCGGTTCCTGCTGGGTTCTGGAAATAGTCCTTTCTTCCAACTAATCAGCAGCTCACCAATTTTTCTCTTCTTTGGCTGTTTCCGTTCTTCTGATCAACTCTTCTTCTTTTTTTTTTTTAACAATCATCTTTTGATTTTCATGTGCTCTGGTTGGTTCTTTTTCATAACAATCTGATACGGATTCATAGATGTCATGGACTCATTCCATGCTTTTTAGAGTCTCTATCCCCTTGTTCTTTTAAGTTTCACAGTTTTCTGGTCTGTCAGATGTGGATGGGAATAACCCACACACACTTCAGATTGGGTTAATTAGCCAAAGATCCATAAGTGAGATTATAACACAGCAGGATCGAGCTTGGTTCTAATTGTCTAAGGAAACACACAGCTGTCACTAACATTGTCCAAGTAAAGCAGGTCTTGCCAAATTCTTTTTTAAATTGAGACATAATTCACATATCATAAAATTCACCCTTTTAATGTGTACAATTTTATGGTTTTTAATATATTATTGAAGTTGTGCAATTATCGCTATTATCTAGCTCTAAAACATTTTTGTCACTCCCCCCAAAGACACCCCATACCCGTGAGCAGTCAATCCCCATTTTCCTCTCCCCAAGCCCCTGGAATTTCATATACATGAAGTCAAACAATGTGGTCTTTTGTGGCTGCTGTCTTGTCTAGCATAATGTTTTTGAGATTCATCCATGCTGTAGCATGAATCAGTACTTCATTCCACTTTGTGTCTCAATAATATTCTATAGTATGGATATACCACATATTGGTTATCCATTCATCAGTCAATGGACATTTGGGTTGTTTCCGCTTTTTGACTACTATAAATAATGCTGTCAAAAGTATCTGTGTACAAGTTTTTGTGTGGACATATTTTCTCTTGGGTGTATATATCTATGAGTGGAATTGATGTATCGTATGGTAACTGTTTAACTTTTGGAAGAACTGACAAACTCTTTTCCAAAGTGGCTGCACCACTTTACATTCCTACCAGTACTTTATAAGGGTTCAACTTTCTCTACATTCTTGCCAACACCTGTTATTGTCTGTCTTTTTGGTTATAGCCATCCTAGAGGGTGTGAAGTGGTGTATGATTGTGGTTTTGATTTGCATCTCCCTGATGACTAATGATGTTGAGCTTCTTTTCATGTGCTTATCGGTCATTGTTCATCTTCTTTGAAGAAATGTCTATTCAAATCTTTTGCCCATTTAAAAATTGGGTTGTCTTGGGAATTCCCTGGAGGTTCAGTAGTTAGGATTCCAAGCTTCCACTGCAGGGGCCATGGGTTCGATCGCTGGTCAGGGAACTAAGATCTCACATGCTATGCAGCACGGCCAAAAAAAAAATTGGGTTGTCTTTTTATTGTTGAGTTGTAAGGGTTCTATATATATTCTGGATGCTAGACCCTTATCAGTTGTATAATTTACAAATATTTCTCCCATTCTGCAGATTGTCCTTTCACTTCCTTGATAATGTCCTTTGCAGCACAAATTTTAAACAATTTTAGACAGTCCAATTTGTCTATTTTTTATTTTATTGTTTGTGCTTTTGGTGCCATATCTAAAAAACCATTGCCTAATGCAAGGTCATGAAGGTTTACCCCTATGTTTTCTCTTAAGAGTTTTATAGTTTTAGCTTTTATATTTAGGTCTAGGATCCACTTCAGGTTAATTTTTGTATATGCTTGTGTGGTAGGGATTCAAGTTCATTCTTTTGCGTGTGGGTAACCAGTGGTACTAGTACCATTTATTGAAAAAAATTATTCTTTCCTCCATTGAATTATCTTGGTATGCCTGTCAAAAATCAATTAATCATAAACATATGGGTTTATTTCTGGACATTCAATTCTATTCCACTTGTATATATGTCTGTCTTTGTGCCAGTACCACAGAGTCTTTATTACTGTACACTTGTAGTAAGTTTGAAATCAGGAAGTGGGAGTCCACCAACATTTTTTTTTTTGCAAGTTCTTTTCTTGCAGGTTTGGCTCTTCTGTGTTCCTTGCGTTTCCACATGAATTTTAGAATCAGCTCATCAGTTTCTGCAAAAAATCCAGCTGGGATTTTGATAGGGATTGTTGTTGAATCTTGCAGATCAATTGTGGAAGTATTTCTAGCTTAACAATATTAATTTTCTAATGCACGAACATACAATGTCTTTCCATTTATTTAGGTCTTCTTTAATTTCTTTTAATGACGTTTTATAGTTTTCAGTGTACAAGTCTTACACTTGTTTTGTTAAATTCATTCCTAAGCGTTTTATTCTTTTCCATGCTATTGTAACCAAAATTGTTTTCTTAATTTCATTTATAGATTGTTTATTGCAAGTGTGTAGAAATACAATTTATTTTTGTAAATTGATGTTGTATACCTCAACTTTGCTGAACTCGTTTATTGGTTTTATTTTGGGGGGATTCCTTAGGATTTTCTATATATACAATCTCCAAATAGAGGTAGTCCAATCTGTCCAAACTGGATGCGTTTTATTTCCTTTCATTGTCTAATTTTCCTGGCTAGACTCTCCAGTATAATATTGAATAGAAATGATGAGAACCAACATCTTGTCTTGTTCCTGATCTTAGGGGAAAACTCTTCAGTCTTTCACCATTAAATATGATGTTAGCTGTGGGGTTTTTTTTGTTGTAGTCCCTTCTGTGGTTGAAGAGATTCCCTCCAGTTTCTTGAGAGCTTTTATGAAAGGATGTTAGATTTTGCCAAATGCTTTTTCTGCATCTATTGAGATGATCATGTGGTTTTTGTCCTTTATTGTGTTAATACAGCATATTACACTGATGGATTTTCATATATTGAACAATCTTTCATTCCTGGGATAAATTCCACTTGGATCTTGCTGTGTCACTAATCTTTTATGCTCCGGATTTACATATCTCTTCCAGAATAATTTGTGCTAATAGTCTATGAGCTGTCACTTAAGAGACTCTTTACAATCAGGACCCTTCTTGTTTTTGAAACAAACTTAGTGTCATCAAGGCCACATTCTCATGAAGACAAAGTCACTGCCTAGGTGTCCCTGATCAATTTCTCTGCCTCGAGCTTTCCAGAGAGCTGTTTCTTCCTACCACTCACCCTCTGACTCTAGTTTATACCCTTATTTCTAGATATGTGATTCTTAAAGAGTGGTCCCTGGACCAACACAATTAGCATCACTTGGAAACCATCAGAAATACGAATTGTGTGGGACTTCCCTGGTGGCGCAGTGGTTAAGAATCCGCCTGCCAATGCAGGGGACATGGGTTCGAGTCCTGGTCCAGGAAGATCCCACATGCCACGGAGCAACTAAGCCCGTGTGCCACAACTACGGAGCCTGCGCTCTAGAGCCCGCAAGCCACAACTACTGAGCCCGCACGCCACAACTACTGAAGCCCATGCGCCTAGAGCCTGTGCTCCAGAACAAGAGAAGCCACTGCAATGAGAAGTCTGCGCACGGCAACGAAGAGTAGCCCCCGCTCACCGCAACTAGAGAAAGCCTGCAAGCAGCAACGAAGACCCAACGCAGCCAAAAAAAAAAAAAAAAAGAATAAAAATTAAAAAAAAAAAAAAAAAAGAAGGAAGTATAAACCCCCCAGCCTGGCATGTGAGGCCATCCTGGTTCTAGCCTTCCTTCTAACAATTATAATTGTCTAGGGTTAGTACGTTCCCCATCCCTGCAGGAGTCAAACAGCCCTGGAATGACTACCATGAGGCATGCTACACAGGGGCTGTCAGGTCATTGCTAAATCTGGCGATCTCAAGGTTATCTCTACTCTGATATTCATGACTTCTGGGCTGTACCTCCCGCTGTCATTCACACTGTGTTCCAGCCAAATGCCCAGGGGCTGCCTGCTGACTCTCAAGCCCACTTGAGCTCTGCCTGCTTTTCCCCCTGCCTTTCCCCTGATTTCCTCTCCAGCTCTCGTAATCCTGTGCACTTCCCCAGGGAGCCTCCCCGATGGCCCAGCCTCTCCCAGACCACCTCCCTCTTGCTCAGCACTGCTTACTTGGGCCGCCCCTGCAGTGCTGGCCCGTCTGTTTACAGCTGTGCCTTTCTGGGTGGTGGTGCTTTGCCTCCCTTTCTGAACCCGAAGCAGTGAGGTGTTCTTCACACATTCATGCCCTCCCTCCCTCACTTATGCATTCAGGACACACGTACTGGTACTTACTCTGTGTCAGAGCCTGTGCCGGTCAATGCTGGGGACACACTGATGACTCAGAAAGGGACTCAGAATTGACCGGCTCCCAGACTTGGGGTAGGGCGGTTCCAGGCCCGTAAGCTAATTACTCTAACAAGAGTGGGAACAAGGTCCAGAGGGATCAGAGAAGGACACGGAGCTGGAGCTGAGATGTGAGGCATGAAGGAGGCCTTTTGGGGCTCTGGACAGACCCGTGAGGGTGCAGCAGGCAGAGGGAACAGCAGGTGCAGAGGTACGGAGGGAGGTATGAGAAGGCAGGGAAATTTGGGGAGCTACTCAGAGTTCATCTTGACTGAAGTTGGGGTGCTAGGCATTGGGCTGGGGGGCTGGCCAGAGGGGTGGGGAGATCTCGGAGAAGAAGTGGGAGTGGGGGAGCTGAAGAGGAAGCCCTTGAACATCAGGAGTGCCCCTGGGGACCCACGGAATAGTTTAAGCGGGAGGGACGAGCTACATTTTAGAGAGATCTTTCTGGAAGCCAGTGTAGAAGACAGTAGGAGGGACCAGGGAATGAGTGTAGAGGGGGTTGTGACGGGCCGGATGAGAGGTGATGAGGGTGAATCTTGACCTTGCAACTCAGCAGAGGCTCAGCATCTGGGGAGCACCCTGGGCAGGGGGTAGTGTATGGGTCTTTCCTTCTCAGCCCCACTTCGTGAGCTGAGTTACCAGGCTGGCCAGAGCCTGGTTTGGGCCCCCAAGGCCTGGCAGATCACAGGGCTTCAGCTGCCCCCATTCCTGCTCCGTGGGGTCTGCTCAGACCCTTTCTGGCATATCAGGAGGAGGATTCCCGACTCCTTCTTCCCCGAGGCCCAGTCTGCCTGAATCGCTCCCTCAGCAGCCGCCCCATCCTCCTGTTTCAGGCGTTTGGTGAAAGTGTTTCTGTCCTTGGCCACACATTTTGCTTCTCTTGCGCTCGGGGAGCTCACGGTTTGTTGGAAGGGGATTGGAAAGAGGAAATATAAAATCACGCAGGAAACCATGGGCGGGATATGGAAGCATCTTCTTGGAGGAAATGATGGGACTCAGGTGCGTGGGGGTGTGAGGTTGGGACGGGCGGGATTTGTGGGCGACAGAGGCCCTGCCCTCCCGGTACCCAGCCCTCTCTGTGTAGCCCGTCGTGTTTGTGGGAGTTGCTGGCAGCTTCTGCATTTGATGAAAGCTCCAGCTGAGGCGAGCCTACTGGGCCCAGGGGCCCTGGAAAGCTTAGGCTAAGTGGGGTCTCATTTAGACAGTGGCTGAACCAGCGGCACATCTGGTTAATCACCCTCGTCCTGGGAGCCTGCTAATCAGGAAGCCGGCTTCACCGCCGACTCCGCTGCGCCCGCCTGCTGGTGGCTGTGCGGGACGGCGGAGCTGGAGCCGGAGCCGGTGGCTGGGCGGAGGAGACCAGCTCCCTGCCGCTCGGGCTCCACACCTACCTTGTCATGCACTGAGCTCCTTCTTGCCCAGGTCGGTGGCCTCACCGGGCTCCGGCATCCGAGCTTGAGGAAGCACTGGTCAGCTCCAGCCTCTGGACGCTTTTCCCCAGCAGCCCTTACAAACAACCCCTTCTCCATTTCCACTGCTCCCCACTTCTCGGCCCCTGACCACCCCCCGACTTCAGGGAGCACTGCCCACACTGCCTGAGCCATCCCAGGAAGCCCCTGCTCTGAAAGCCCCTCCCCCAATAGGGGGCAGAGGTCATGGGAAGAGCCCCCAGCAGACGTGAGGGCGTTGAAAGGGACCAGATATAAAATTGGGTAAGTGACTTCATCCTTCTGAGCCTCAGCTTCCTCATCTGTGAAGGCACCCTTCTCCGCACAGGTGTGAGATCTTAGTGATCTAACAGGTGGGAAAGCACCGGGCAAACCACAAGCTCTGCAGCCCAGGGACAGCCTTTCTGGTTTCCACAGCTGAACCCGCACTGGTGGGGCCGGCTCTGACCTCCCCAACGTTCTTCCTTCTACCCATGTGACACCGGTGTGAATCCTGTGTACCAGCTCCTCAGGGACATTCCCTCCTGGCTTCTTTCCACCTCTGCACCCCTGCTTCCCCGCTACCCCCAGCTTTAATGACCCAGCTCCACTCCCCCAGCAGGCATTATTGCCACTGAAATCCTGCCTGGGCTACAGATCCTACTTCCTTTCTGGCAATGAAGTATTGCTTGGTAGCGGCATCCTTTAAACCACCTAGGTGAGTCGCTCCTAGGGCCTGGCCTGAGAGCAGGGAGGTGATGGGCTAGACCTGGCCCATCGCCTCCCCTTCCCCCAGGGTCTGGCACAGAGCAGGTACTAGAGAAGCACCAGAGGTGTATGTGTGGTAGTCAGGGCTGTGACCAGTGCTCTGAAAGGCCTGGGGCTTGGGGTTTAACGATCTCAATTCTGAATGATTTTATCTTCAGATCTGTGTTTTGTAAGTGCCGCTTGATGGGACAGTGGAGCATGTGCTGGGAGCTTGGTTCACGGTCGGGCCGCCTCCCCCCGCCTCCCTGCCTCCCAGGATGGGCTCTTGGCCTCCCGCTCTCCTGCCCTCTGCCACCCAGCTTCCTCCTCCCTGCACCTGCCCAGAGACAGCTGCTGTCCTCCCGCAAGCAGGGGCCTGGGTGCCGGGATGGTTGGGGTCAGAGGCACGGAGCCCAGTGTCAGCACAGAGCGGCCGTTCCCGCCCTGGGCTGGCAGTGCTGCAGTGCCTTCAGTGGGTGACTCGGAGAGGGCAGGCCTCTCACCCACCCCATCCGGGGACCTAGAGTGTTTTGATGCGGAGGCTGCAGTACCCTTGGGGGTCACCTGCCCGCCCGGGGGGTCGGGGCAGCAGGCAGTGGGAAGGGTGGACGCATGGCCCAGCTTTCCTGCTCTCGGTCCCGGCACGGTGCCAGGGTCCAGCAGCTGGCGGGAGGGGGACTCCGGTAGCTGATGGCCCATGTGCCTGGGTGCCACGTTGAGAAGCGGCCGCCCCCGGGCACCTGTGAGGGTCTACACTCACCCCTCAGGTATCCCTGTGCACGAGGGAGCACAACATTAGGTAGCAAATAAAGAACACCAGGACAGGGCAGGAAAGGACAAAGGGAAAAACTGTGATTTAGTACCTTTAACAGTTTTATTTTTTTCTTTTTTTTTCGGCTGGGCCTCATGGCTTGTGGGATCTTAGTTCCTGACCTGGGATTAAACCTCTGCCCTTGGCAGTGAAAGCGTGGGTCCTACCTACTGGACCGCCAGGGAATCCCCAGGTTTTATTTATTTTGCTTTTTGAACGAGGGCCCCTGCCTTTTCGTTTTGCACTGGGCCCTGCTCATGTAGTTGGTTTGGGGCACAGTAGAAATGGCAGGAGACTCGGGTTTGGAAGAGCTAGTGAATCCCTCCGTCTCTCCAAGCTGCAGTTTTCTTATCTGCCCCGGGCCCCGCTCCTCTACACCTGCCTTTCCTCGGTTCGGCGTGCTGCGGACGCGGTCTCGCTGGCTGCTTGCAATGTCCTGCTCGGTCCTCTCCCTGTCAAGCTATGTTTGCCCCGAGGCTCTCAAGTCGTGGCTCTGCCGCACCTTCCCCAGGGTCGCTCGGTCAGAGCGAGTCTCTCCCTCCTCCTCTCTCATCTCACCTTGACTTTTCATCTCCGCGTCCCCCACGGCCCCTGGCACAGTGCTTGGCAGATAGATAAATAGAAGGGGTTTTATAAGTGAGTGTCTTCATCTCGATGTGAGGCATCTGCCCTGCTGGGTGGTGGGAGCTGACTTTCCCCCTGGACTCAGCTGGTGCTCAGACAGGATGCTCGTGTTCGGTCCTGACCTACGCATCTGACATCTGATGTGGGATCTCCCTTGCTCTGTCCGCATCAGTGCTGCTCTGGCACCCGGGGAAGCGGTCTGCGGGCACCGTGTCATGCTGTCGGGGGGCTACTCTGCGAGGGTGCCCAGGCCTCTGTTCTCTACCTGGGCCTCTCTGGAGCACAGGCTCTGCCATGACCCCTGGGCCCGGGGAGCACTGTGAGCTGGCACCCAGCACTAACCATTGAGTTTCTCTACCTGGCTCCACCTGGAGTCGTGATGGTGACAAAAGAGATGAGGTCTTGAGCCTGTTGTTAAAAGTAAATAAGTAAATGAAGCAACAATAAGACCACTCCTCACACCTTGAATGGCTACTGTGTGCTGGGCTGTGTGCTAAGGGCTTTACACACATTAATCATTTGATATTCACAATAACCCTCTGAGGTAGGTAGCACTCCTGTCCCCATTTTATAGATTAGAAGACTGAGGCATGCAGAAGTTAAGTAACTTGTCCAAGGGTACACGGTTACCAAGATTTGAGTCCAGGTGTTTAACCGAAATGCAGTACCACCAAGGACTTTCAGTACTTGTAGGGTCCTTAGAGAGCACTGGACCCACACTGGATTGTGGGAATGAGGCCCAGAGAGGGAAGGTGACTTGCCTCAGGTCACACAGTGAGTCTGAGTCCATGGGAACCTGGAAGGGAATCTCAGCCTCCTGACTCCAACTCTATGCTCTTTGCATTCCCTACTCCTGCCTTTGAGAGCGCCCAGAGGCCCTGATCCCATGGAGGAGGGAGACAGATTAGGATTCAGGTGACATGAGCCATGAAGGCAGCCCTAGGAGGCAGAGGCTGCAGAAACAGGGTGATGGATTCCGGTGCGTGGCATCTGGGATGGTTCATTCCCTTGGAAGGGAGTCGCCCATCAGCCCCTGGATTGTTGGCGGGGAGGTGGTGGCATTTCCTGCACTGGAGCCGCCCTTGAGTCTGCAGGGGAGGGGCCGGCAGCTTTGCACGAGGAAGGGCGTTCAAGGCCCCCGGCAGAGGCCTGGAGCTGGCTTCTCTCTGTGCCCTGGAACCTTCCTTGGAGAACTGGGGTCCTTGGGGAAGCTGTGGACACATTTTTGGGGGGACCTCAGACTTGCTCAGGAAGCCGGGGACGCCAGACCTGGTACCTGTAGGTTCTGCCGGCATGGTCAGGGTCAGGAGAGAGGGTCCCACCCGGGCAGCAGGATCCTGCCTCTAGCTAGAGTTTTCAGGCTGGAGGCGTGACTTCTACATTGCTTGGCCCATGCCCTAGACTCCAGTCTGGCCACTTTTGTGTTGTCCCCCTGGCCCTGGACCCCTGTCCTGGCAGAGCTGGAGGACCCTTCAGCAGGGTAGAGTGAGACCTTCCATTGTACAGATGTGTATAATCAAGGCCCAAAACATGGTGCCACAGAGCCAGGGCTAGGGCTCCTGATGCCAAGGGGCTCCCCTGGCTTGAAGATCTTTGGGGGGCTCAGACAGAACTGCTAACTGACTGGGCTCTCAGTGGGCTGAGGTCAGCTGAGGGCCGGGGATTCCACTTTTCAAATTCCAGCCTCACTCTGGCCACAGAGAATTTTCTAGCTCCTGGGGTTTGGCTTAGGTCCCTTTCTGAGCCTTCCAGTTAGGAGGGGTGGGCTCGAGGGGAGCATTCGCGATGGAAGGGAACTGGCCTTTGCTGAACCTGACCCTGTGAGTCCCTTGGGACGCAGAGCTGACCTTTGAGGACAAAGGTCCTGAGAATTGAGGCCTTTGAGGAAGGATCAAAGTCTTCGTGGAAGAGGTGGCCTCGGGGTTGGTTCTCCACCCAGCCCGCAGGATATAGCGGGTTCGACAGAGAAAGATGGAAGAGCCCTAATGGTGTGCAGGTCATTTGGCTGGTGGAGATGAGGCAGGAAGGGGTGGGCAAAGGCTGGGGACGTGGGCAGGGGCCACTTTACAGAGAGGCTTGCTTGCCAGGCTGAGAAATTGATGACGGTGAGTCACTGGAGGGCTTGGAGCAAGAGAGTGGCCTGGGCAGGCCAGTTTTCGAAAGATTAAACTGGTGAAACTAGAGGCAGAGAAATTTGACAGACCAATGTAAATGCTGGGGAGGTGAGTGTCTGTTAAGGGCAGCCCTGACTTCTGCTGCGACTGGGTGTGTAAATCAGAACATAATCAGGCCTCTCTGGAAAGCAATCAGGCAATAAACATCGGGAGCCTTAAAAATGTTCTTACCCTTTGACCCAGAATTTTCCTTCTGTGGCTGTATTTTAAGGAAATCATAAAACAGGCAGAAAGAGCTTCAGCCATAAAGATGTTCCTTGCAGCAGTAATCATAATGGTGAAATTTTGAAACTTTCTGCCAATAGGATAATTTAAAAGTCAACCATGATGTATCCTCTCAATAGAATGTTCTATAGCTGTTGGAGTGATGTTTACAGAGGTTTCGTAGCTTTATTTATTTATTCATGCTTCAACTTGAAGTACAGAAAGTGTATTTTGTGCTTCTTTATCATCTATGATACCTTCCACGAGCCACCCATTGATCTATTTGTTGGGGATACAGAGATAAATGACATAATCCCTGCCCACAGAGAGATGATATGATCTCAATTGGCCCAAAAAAATGTTTATGGAAAGAAGCCTGGAAGGAATGACATGGAATGGGGACCAGTAGTTTTCCCTCAGTCATGGGATTATAAGGAATCTTTTCCCTTTTCTCTGCTGGTTGGTGTTTTTCAAATTTTCCATAAGGAACTTGTGTTACTTTCATAATTATAGAAAAAAGCTTCTCATCAAAAGGAGGAGCTATTGCAATAGTCCAGGGAGACGGGATGGAGTTCTGTATTTGGGGAGTGGTGTGTGTGTGTGTGTGTGTGTGTGTTTGTGTGTGTGTGTTTGTGTGTATGTATTTGTGTGTGTGTGTATGTGTTTGTGTGTGTGTTTCATTTATTCATTCAACAGATATTGACTGAGACGCACTGTTTTAGGCCTGGAAACACACCAGTGAACAGCACAGAAACCCCTTCCACTGGGGAGTCCAAATCCGGTGGAGAAGGAGAGAGTAAGGAGGAGAGAATGAGGCAGACGGCCCCAGCATTCTGTGACTGACTGAAAGTGGGGACGAGGCAGGGAAAGGGGTCACGGGTGATTCCCAGGCTTGGGGAGAAGGTGGTGCCTTCATTGAGGTGGGGACTTGGGAACAGGGGCAGTTCCAGGCCGCTCTCTGTGGTCGTGGTGCGCACGCGCTGCCTGCTGAGCTGAGGTCCAGGAGGCGGTGGGGGACGTGGGTCAAGCACTTAGGAGACTAGAGGCTGGCCTAGAGGCAGGGATTTCCAGTTGTCTGCAGGGCGGCGGTGACCCTCAGAGATGAGAGTAAGTGTAGAAAAGGGCCACCCCAGACAAGCAGCTGCTTTATGCAGGTGGGCGGAGGTGGCAGGGTGGCCAGGACACGCCTCCCCAGGCAATGGCATCAGGGCTTGGGCTTTGTCGTGTGTGTGCGCGGAGAGCTGGGTGTGGCAGGGGCAGGGCAGGGCGGGAGGGGCTGGGCGTTCCCCGGTGCTCACCTCCGGCTCTTGGCTCCGGGCGGGGGCAGCTGGACAGGAGGGGCCAGTGGGGCCACAGTGGCCTCCCAGCGTCTGGCCGACAGCGATGCGGAGTCCGCTCACCTCTCTTCTCTTCTTCTGCAGGAGACGGGAACGTGCCGTGCACATCCAGCATCCTCCAGGAGAAGCAACGTGAGTTAAACCTGGCCCCCAGGGGTCTTTTCTCCACCTTGGATGGGTCCAAGCTCCTTGGGCCGGGGGGCCCCCTTATCCACTCAGGTGGTAGGGTCTTCACTACCGTGTGGGATCGGAGGGCCGGGGCCACTCTCTGCCCCAGGAGCTGAGCTCCACGGGTTCCCAACTTCCTACGTGCTGGGCAGCTCGGGGGTCAGGGCCAGAGAGAGGGGCCTGAGGCTGATGGGCCAGGAGGCTGAGCTCAGCAGAGCAGGTGGAACCACGGGAAGCCTCGTGCGTGGTCTGCCTGTGGGCAGAGGGGGGCACCGGAAACGGGAGCAAGCCCTCCTGAGCCGTTGAGACCATCTCTCTCGGGTGACACAACTTCCAGGAACCACAGTTGGTGACACGGTAACCGAGGCTGTGCCAGCGGTCATGATCCTCTGTCCCATCACTCAGAGGCCTTGTCTGCAGAGCGGGGCCTCCCAAGTCCTTGTGTCCTTCGTATGATACAGGCGTCTCAGATTTCCTTCTGCCTGTGTTTTCTCAAGAGGCCGAGCACAGGATTAGGCCCAGGAGAGACTTGGTAAAGATGTCAATTTCTGGCACAGTGACCTCAGGCCATCTTCCCTGGAGGTTTGGGGTGCACTTGATGGGCACTCTCTGAGCCGGACGTCTTTGCTGTTGGCAGTATTGAGTTCCACACGAGGCCAGGGCTGGGGACTGGGGTCTATGTGTGTATCTGTCAGAACTTTCCTTCCTTCTCTCTCCTGCTCTTTTGGTCTGTGGTTGCAGCCCACTCTGCCCACCCCCTCCCCAGGCTGAAGCCTTTCTTGAGTTCTTCCTCCAAGCTCTTCCATCCGTCAGCTGACAGGAGGGGTACCTGTAGCGCCAGCTTCCCACGGCCTGAGTAGGTGCACAGGCCTTGGAGAAGATTTCTATGCTTCACACATCCGGTGGCAGTTCATAGACAAAGCCCCTCAGGGGCTGGGAGCCATGAGTGTCTCTGAGAGGGGTGTGCGTGCCCCCCACAAGACTCAGGCCGTAAGTGCACTGGGCAAGGCGAGGGGCAGTGCAGAGAAGGGGGCAGTTCTCTCTCCTGTGTCCTTACAGGATGTGAGGAACCAAGTTCATTAGGAGGGGGGCTGGGTGTTAAAATGTACCCACGGGATTTTAATTTATAGAGGTGACTGAGTGAAGACCCGGAGAGATCAAAGCCATGGAGAGATCAAAGCCATTGACCGAAGAATTTGTTATTTACACTTCCCCAGGGCAGGGGCCATGGGGGAAGCACCAGGTTTGGTTGGGGGTGGGGCGGGCAGAAGGGGCATGGGGAAAGCCTGGCCCAGAGCCTGGATTGTGTTTTCTGTGGGAAAGGCACGTCAGGGCAGGGGAAACAGCTGAGGCCTGGCTGGATTGAATAAAGTCGCAGGCTCTGGGCCACAGGGGCGGTCTCTAGTTCTCGGGCACCTGGCCCCAAGGTGATTTAGGGCAGGGGGGATATTTGCCTGGCGTGTGGGAGTTCGTTAAAGGAGGTGGTTGGAGCTGAGGACCCAGGATTGGTTGGTTTGCATGTGAAAGGTGCGTTCTAGGGTGAGTTGTTTATTGTCTCTAGGAATTAGCATGGCCTGGGAGGGTCAGTCTCTCCCTGGCCAGCTAGGCTGCCCCCAGAGATGTCAAACATAATAAAATAAAAGCATGCTGAACACAGGATCACATTCCTCAGGAATGTGAGAGAGGAACAAAGCCCAGATCACTCCTTCTGGGCCCCTAGGAAGAAGAAACCACAGCGGCCTCAAAGTGAAAAACACGGCCACCTGCCGCGGGGCTGTCTCCGAAACGCCAAACCACAGCTCTGTTCTCCACAGACACAAATGCATTGATCAGACGTTTGGTGTCTTCTGGACCTGGTTGGGGAAAAATGCGTGTTTAAGGAGAAACAAAGCCTTTTTGTTTGTTTGTTTTCTGTTTTTAACACCACGGTTATGGATTTTAGTCAGAATGAGATTGCCGGCAGCTGTCATCCACTTCTGCTCCTTAAGGATATTCTTGTTTAGTAAAGAATAACAGTAGATGCATGGAAGAATTTCAGAGCCGAAATGGTCATTGAGGTCAGTGATTGCCAAGCACAAACCCAGCGTTTTTGACAACGAGACAAACGACAGTCCTGTAATGTGTTTTCCCATAACATTGAATGCATTCGGTTGAGAGAACAGCTTTTTATTCCGCACTTTGGTCCTGTCTACACATTATGGCATTCAAATACTTTTTCTTTTATGAAATGACGGTGGTAGTTGATGGTGATTTGTGTTTGTCATCCAAAACTGGCAAAATAAAAGTCTGTGGCCCTGAATAAAAATAGAATAATGGCAATGCCTGACATTTATGATGTGCTTCACCATTTATGTTACACCTCTGTGCGTATTATCGTATTTGATATTTCCACTTGGTTTTCAAAACCTCACTAAAAACAAGGTGGGACGTGGTAAAAATTGCCCTGGACCAGGAGTCAGAAAATCCTGGGACTGGTGCTATAGCATCTGAGCTTTCAAGGTGTCAGGCCTGGGCTTGAGGCCCAGTTCCTCCATTTACTCTCTGTGCTTCTTTGGGCAAGTTACCTAACATCTCTGGGCCTCGGTTTACTCAGTTGGGGAAAGATGATCGTAATGTCTACTTCGACAGTCGCTGAGGGCATAGAGGTAATGTACATGGGTGCCAAGGTCTGCACCTCACAGATAGGAAGCATTGCATGGTTCTCGCTTATTATTGGCTTTTGGATGAGCCCTGGAACACCTGGTGCAGGCGCGGGGGTGAATCTCAGCGTCTTACAGAGCCCAGTCTTTTCCATGCTCTGCTGGTCCTGTGGCCGGCTCTGTTGTCACTGTCACAGTCTGAGTCCCCAGGGAGCCCTCCTGAGCTGGCCACAAGGGTTGGGAGTGCAGGAAAGGGGCCTTCAAGGGCCTCCCAGCTCATGTGCAGGCATGGGGTTGTAAGGCCTTGTCTGCAGTGACCACAGGTGGGGGACTCCGGGGGTGTCCTGGAATCCTCCCTCCTCAGCCAGGCAGCCCAGCCTTCATCCTGCAGCTGCACAGGTGCGCTGGCAGCCTGCTGCCTCTGGCTTGTGCTTGCTGTTTGGAACCAGACTTGAGGAAGCCTAGGGAACCAGTGCGGAGGGGCCGGGTGGAGGCAGAGGGGAGAGGGGCTCGGACCAGCGTGCAGGAGACCTGGGCCCCCCACCCCTCCAGCTAACTTGCTGTGCAGCCTCAGCTCCTGCCTGTGGCCGGTCTCCTGGCCCGTCTGTACGTAGAGCCCCTTCTAGCTCTGACATTCTAGCGCTCTCTGATTTTCCGTCGCTGCCTCTGTCTCCTGGTTTCCTTTGCCCGCACGTCTGGCTGTTCTGCCGTGTTCACGCTACTCCACAGCAGAGCCGACATTTACAGAGCACTTCTGGCACCTGACATGGTGCTGGGTGTAAGGACTTGGGGAGCTGATTACCTGCTCATTGAACCTCACTCCTGTTCTGTACAGAGTGAATGGCGCCATTTTCCACAAACTCAAGCCAGACATCTGGGCGTCTGTCTAAACTTCCCCTTCTCTGCCACCTTCCAGAGTCAGATCAGACCCCTGAGAGCATTCATTCTACCCCCAGCAGAGCTCTCAATGCCTCCACCCACTCCATCCCCCATCCCTTCTGCAGCTGAGGCCACCATCTTCTCTCTTCTGGATGGATCCGTCCTCCCATGCTGGCCTCCCTGCCTCCGGTCTCTCCCCCTTTGGTTCTTCCTCCAGAGTGTGAGAGAGACCTTTGCAGGAGGCAGACTTGTCCTCATGGCCTCCTGATGCCCTCTAGTGATTCCTCTCCAATAAAGGATGAGACTGGCCTCCGCACGGCCTACCTGCCCACCTTCCCCACCAGCCCTCCCCTTCCTTTCCAGACTGACTTCTAGAAGGAGCATGCAGACTCCAAGCACAGTTTTCTCTTAAGCTAGTTGGAAAACTCGAGCGGTGCATCCAGCCCCGTGGAGGGGACACTAGCAGCCCCCTCCACAGCAGATGGTAGGAAGGACTTGGGGCTCCAGAGCGATTGCCTTGGGACCCAGCCCTGCTGGCCTCTGCCCTCTACTCCATTCATCGCTTCCTGGATCAGGGAGCTGGGTCCACCCCTTCCTGCCAGGACCTACCGTCATCACAGAGGAGGCTGAGGGCACAGCTGTTGGCTCAGTGGGTGTAGTAACTCTCCTTCCTCTGTCCCCCGGGTCCATCTCCAGGGGGAGCAGACTCTCCCAGGGGAGCCGTGGCTGCCTCACTCTCTCCATCCCCCCTCCCTTCCCCTCTCAGCAGCTTCGCAGTGTGCAGGGCGCTGCACACTGATCTTCATGGCCACCTGGATGCTGGGAAAGGTTACAATCATTACAACTGTGTCACATTGATAAGATAAAGACTAGGGGTAAATAACCTTCCAAGGAAGGTGCTCAAACACAGATCTCCATGCTCCTCCATCTCCGGAGCTCAGTTCCATGTCTGGTCTGAGCTCCCATTTTCCTGAAGTTTCTCCTTTCTGGTCACCCCAGGTACCTGGGGAGGTGCCCCATTGTCCCCTGTGTCCCACAGGTACCCCCTTCAAGAGCCAGCTCCACGAACCCCCCAAAAAACTTGGGGTCCAGGATGTGCACAGTAAAGTGCGAGTTGGAGAGACTTTCTCTACCTCATGTCCACCTGTGTGGGTCGGGGTGGTGGGAGGAGGGTGCAGATTCCAGGACAGGAGGACTTGCTATTGGGCCCTCTGAGTTGGACCCAGTCTGTGTGGAGTACAACTTGACCTTCACATGTGACTTACACTTGTGGTCGTCAGATGGCTTTCTCAGGGCCAGTGCCAGGCTTCAGGTGCAGGGGTCGGGGCAGCAGGTGGTGCCCCCAGTGTGGGGAGGGTCTGCCCGTGGCCATGCCTGTTTGTTAGAGCGGGATGAGCAGTGCGTCTCTGAACTTTCTCTCGTCCTCGACAGTGGTCCAGACTGAGTCCCAATCCTGGCCCCAGAAGGACCCTTGATCTTCATCCCAGACTGAACCTCTACCCTAGGCACCAACCGAGCCCCGATTTGTCCCAGGCTGTATGCTGGCTCCAGTCCCTGGTCCTGGACTGAGCTTGGCTCCTTGACCCCAATAACTGTCAGGAAAACCTGTGTGGTTGTCCCACAGAGGCAGAGGGGGAGGATGGGGATGCTCGTGGGGGCGTGGCTTGACCTCACGGCCCACTGTCTGGGACTAGGGACCAGAGGAGCAGCTCTGAATATCCGGACCAGCCACCGAGGGGCTACCCCTCCTGCATACCCTCAGCCCCATGGCCTCCCCAGCAGCCCCACACAGGCGTGAGGCGTGGTGCGTGAAGCCCCCTGCCCACGGCTGGCCTCCCCACTCCTCTGCCTGGTAACTGATGTCTTTTCCTGGCCTGTGTGGGCAGCTTGCTGAGCACAGCTGCAGACGGGCTATATTTAGCGGCTTTAATGAGCTCAGGGTGGCAGACGTCCGCCTTGGGAGCACTTTCCTTGCGTGCGTGTGCGTATGCCTATGTTTGGCACGGTCCGTTCGTGTGTGTGCACGCGCACAGGGAAACGTGTGCCTGTGCATTGGTGTGTGTGCGTTAGCGTGTGTGTCCAAGCATCAATGCAGTCATCTGCACAAGGCTCCGTGTGCATCTATGTGAGTCTGTGCCGCGTCTGCATTGCCAGGGACGTGTGCAGCTTCTGACACGTGTAGGGGCACAAAATAGGAACAAATTATTAGTTCATTCGCTTGTTTGAAAAATATTTAATGAGTCTCTTTTATATGCCAGCACCTTAATAGTCTCTGGGGATAAAATGGAACAAAAACAAATCCAGTTCCAGCCTTTAAGGATCTTACAATCTGGGGGTTGGTGGAGGGGAAGACAAATGAAATAACCACAAAACTAAAAGTATAAGGATTAGTCCTAGGATACAGAAAGCCATGGTGCTTTTGGGAGGAAGAGAGTAAGAAGGGAAGGCCCCCCAGGAGTAAGGAACCCTGAGGTTTCTGTAGGGACTGTCTGGGCACAGAGGGTGAGAGGAAGAGTCCAGGCATAGGGAACAGGATGTGCAAAGGCCCTGTGGCGAGAGGGACATGGGATCCTTGACAACTGTCAAAAAGGCCGACGTGGTTGAGCTCAGAGAGGGTGGGGCAAGTGGTGGGAGAGGTGAGTGGAGAGTCGGGCCTGTGGGCAGACCACACGGGCCTTGGTCAGGATGGGGAAGACGCAGGAAAGGACAGTGTAGGCTGACATGATAAGATTTTTGTAGGGCAGTTAGAGTCTAGTCATGATTCGGTCGGGGGTTCCAGCAGGAAAAGGAAGGCTCTCGAGCAGCATGACTGGAGGAGAGTCCAGTAGGGGTTTCTTCAATCTCAGGTAAAGGAAACCCGCCAGGCACAGGACGATGCCCTGGGCCACTCCCAGCCCTGAAGGTCGCTGCATGGAGAGCCTCCCCCTCTGTCCCTGCCCCACCTGCGCAGGAGCTTGACCTTCAGGAGGGACAGGAGAGGGACAGCCTGTGGTGAGCGGGCAGGGAGGGAGCCTCATTGGGGATGGTGGAGGTGGATCTGGAGGGGCGAATGGAGACCATACTGCACAGTCAGTGGACTTATACATGAACGAACCACCTTTTCCTTTATTTTTCTATGAGCCCCTTTGCAATTTCGACTCTGCATACCCATCCAGCCAGACTGGTGACAGAGCCCCCTCTGTGATTCCAGGGGTTTCCCTTTTCCTCATTTTCCTGCCCTTGTTCCAAAGCCCCCAGGGGTCTTCCCCGCCACCCTGGTGGGGAAACAGTGTGTGCACATGAGAATGCGTGCAGGAAGCTCTCCGTCCACACTCATGGATGCTGCGGGGCTCCGGGCCCCAGCCTGGTACTCGCTTCCGTCCTGGTCTGCCGAGGGGCCAGGCTCCTTGGGGCACAGGGTGACCAGACCGTGAAAATCATTCTCTCTCCTCCTGGACTTGCGAGAGTCCCCCAAGTTGTGAGGGCACCGCACCTAGTTCTGTCTCCTCCCCTCAGCCTGGGGCAGGGGGTGGGGATCTCTTTTTAGTCTCAGGGAACCTCTGTCTCCTCAAATCCCTTTCTCCTGGGGACAAAAGGGCTTTTAATCACCCTGCTACATGCCCTTTGAAAAAGTTCTTATTTTTAATCTGTCTCTTGAGTAGGTAGCACATGTACATGGTATAAAATTCTAAAGGAACGAAGGTGATGAGGGTGCCTCCCTCTCCCCAGAAGCCACGATTGTGACTAGGTTCTTCTAGAACATTCCAGAGATATTCTCTGCATGTATGAGCATCTCCCTAAATATTCATTTATATATATATATAACTTTATATCTACCCCACACAGATGGGAGCATTCGGTGCCTTCCACTCTGTACCTTGCTTTTCTCAGATAATAATATATCCGGAGTATTTTACTATCTAATACATTCAGAAGGGCATCATTCTTTGCAACGGGTGTGTCATATTTCACGGTGGCCTAGTTTATTGAACCAGGCCCCTATTTATGGGCACATAGGTTGCTTTCTGTCTCTTGTCTATATCTTAGAAAGTGTGGCAGTGGTTAGTGTTGTACCCATGTCATTTTGCACATGGACTTGGAATTGCTGGGTCAAGGGCATTCTGTATGTGGAATGACCTTGCCAAACTGCCCTCCATAGAGGCTGTACTGGTTTTCGCTTTCACCCACAATGAATGAGGAGAGGCTGCTTTCCCACACCTTGGGCGGCTGGGTGTTAATAACTGCTAAGGTGAAAAAAAAAGGCGTTTTAGAGTGACTTCAATGAGTGTTCCTGCAGTTTAGGGTTCTAAGGTTGAGCACCTTTTCATATGTTCAAGGGCCCTGCCCCACTCCTTTTCTGGAGCCCATGTTCGTTTTGAGGGGATTACCATCGGGGAGTGTGCTTTGGGGTTCCTTTGTGTGCTGACTTCCAAGCCGGGCCAGGGCAGGCTTGACAGAGGTTCCTTAGGGGGTAGGACCCAAAGGTTCAGGCAGGCTTCTGCTCCTGATAACTGCCTCTTTTCCCGTTTCCCTCCCTGCCAGGGATGGCTCTGCTGGCAGAGCCAGTATGGAGGCATTTAAAAGACTGACAAGAACACCCCTTTCTTAACCCCCACCTTTGTGGGGTGATGCTTCAGGAGGATGAAAGAGCCCTTGCCGGGTGACCTGGGTTCAAATCCCCACCCCTTCACTTAACCTCTCTGAGCCTCAGTTTTCTCATCTGTAAAATGGGCAGAGCACCCTGCCCTCGCAGGATGAATGTGAAGTTTGCCTGAGACGCTGGGCGAGGACTAGAAATTCAAGACCCATCTGAGGAAGACTGCACTTATTACAGAGAGTCACCAGATAGGGGACGCCAAGCCCTTCTAGCATCACTGTGTAGTGGCAGGAGAGGTTCTTATGGTTGTATATCTGAAACCTTCCCTGGGCCTGATTCAAGATGGGGACACTGGGTTCCCCCAGGGGGAGTGGCTCCTTGGAGCTATCCCCAAGCTCCCTTGGGGTGGCCAAAAGTGTGTTTTCAAGAGGCAGGATCTGGGGCCCAGACCCTAGCAAGGGACAGGCCTTAGTGGGGACAAGCAACTCTGTGGGGGGCTAATTGGCCCCTGGGGTTTGGCCTCATTAGCCAGATGAATCTAGGCTGACTTGATTGGCTTCTGACCCTGAAAGGCTTAAGGAGTCATAGGAGGGACCTCGGCCTCTAGATCCCCCAGCCCTGGATGAACATCCCCTGCCAGCAACCCTGCCAAATGACCACTTACACTCCTTGCTTGTACAATCTCCCAAAGGGGACAGAACGCCCTGCCGCTGGGCCAGCACGGGTCACTCTTGTACTATTGTAAACATTTCCTTAGTTGTGCTGAAATTCAGAACTCTTCAGAAACTATCCGCGCCCCCATTCATCCCGACTCTGTCTTCTGCTCCTGTGACCCAAACACAGCTCGGCTGGGATTTGCAGGCAGCAAATGTCCCATAGAGCCTGCTCTTCCCCAGGCTGGGCCCCCTTCCACAGCTTTCCTGCCCAGTTATTGGGCTCCAGATGTGCCCTCAAAGTGACCTGAGCTGCAGGGAGCAGGACGGGGACGTCCCCTCCTCATTCCATAGTCTCTAGTGTGTGCACCTCAGAGGCTGACTACCTTTGGGGGTCCCATTACCCTGGCTCAGGCTGTTCGCAGCCTTTGGTCATGTGACCGGGCTGGGTCACATGACATAGGCCTTGGTCATGTGACCCTAGGGGCTTGAGAGATCCTTGAAGTCACCTGCTATATATCTGATTCATCTTGGTACTTCCAGCCCTGACACAAGTTTGGGCAATAACCAATGGAGGAGGAATTGGCAAGTCATGTCAAGTTGGATTTTTAACCCAAATGCAGGATGGTGATTCACTCTTCGTGTTTCACATTTGTTCTTTCCTTCCATAAGCATGTCATTTCCTTTTGCATTCCCTCATTTGCTGTCAGCTCCCAGAGGGCAGGGCATTTCACTTTGTTTTGTCTGTGGTGTTTGCATTTAGCAGAGTAAGGGGTAGTAGCTTGTTGAAAATGTTCTTATCGTAAACATGACACAAGCCTGTAGTGCATTCAATCGATGTATTCATAAATAGTTGTAAACTAAAAGAAATATGAGTTTGCTAGAGAAAAATTGGAAAATAGAGAAAAGCAGAAAGTTAAAAAAAATCACCCATTGTTCCACCATCCAGAGAAAACCACTTATAAACATTTTGGTGTGTTTTCTTCCAATATCAGGCCTCCAACCCATCCTCCCACCCCTCCACCTAGACTGCTGTTTTTGCATAAAGCCAGGGGCTGGGGCACCGTGGAGGAGGGTGGCCTGGAGTCTGGCTGGTGAACAAAGTTGGTGGCTTTTTAATTGTTCTCTGGAGCCCTCAGTGGCTGCCTAGGTCAAGGGTTGGGGGGAGTAAGGAAGCGGGGCTCTGGGCCCCCCAACCTTTTTCAGTCAGAGCCGTCCACTTTCACCTGTTCTGCAAATTGGGTTTCTAAGGAAAATTTCACTGGGCAAAAGATTTCACCATTTTAAAAAAGTTTTAAAACCATCCAGCGCGGGCCCATTCTTTCCCTTGCTTCACAGTGCCCCATCCGCATCGTGGCCCCATTCATGAACCTGCACTCCTTGAGCCGCTATGAGAGCTGTGGGTTCCAACCTGGTTTGTCTTTCTGCCAGTGTCCCCTCCTCCCCAGATGCCCTAAGCCTTTGGCGCTACCTTGGGCTCCCAGCCCAGTGACCCTACCCAACAAGCAATGAAGTGGGGTTGGCCAGAGATGTCCGAGTGAGCCTATCAGGGCTCTGGGGGCCCATTGCTTCCTTTTCTAAGGGTCCCCAAACACTTGTTTGTTAATTTGCAACAGGTCTTGCCTGGAAATTGACATGAAGCTCCCTAGATAGAATCAACCACTTTGAAAATCCAGGTGACATTTGCCACCTGCCATTTCTTGGTTCCTCTTCCTCCCTCTGGCATCCCTCAAAGCAACTCACCCATCATGCCTGCAGGTCCCGTTAGGGTCTAAGAGTCTAATTCTGCTGGGCATGGAGGCTTGAACTCACACAGCATGCTTGGACTCATGGAATCTCCGACTGCCTGACTTCCTAAGAGGGAATGAGGTCTGACCCCCTCATTTTGCGGTCGTGGGGAGAGTGCCCGAGGTCATCCTCTGACTAGGGTACTCATTTCCCATCCCAGGACTCTGTCCATGCCTGTCTCCCGTGTGTGTGTCCTTCTCCATGGGCGTCTACCTGGGGGATTGGGGCCGTGATCTGAGCCTCCTGCTTGCAGCTGAATGAAGCTCTAGATCTTCCCAGACATTTCTAGGTATATGCCGTGCATCTCACATCAGAGCAAGATAGCCAAGCCATTGGGCTTGTGCAGACACACACGTGTGTGTGTGTTTGCCCATGCATGTGCTTCCATGTGCTCTAAAGGATTAGATACTTCTGCAGATACGTCTCAGGACGTGCCATGTGGCCTCAAGCTGGGCCCAGCTCTGCTCAGTTGACCCCAGGAGTGACTAAGAGAGGTGGGGCGACTGCCAGGGCTGGTAGAATGGAGGGTAAAATTGAGGGGTCAGCTTTAGCCCGGGGACACCCCCAGCATCCACTCCTTGTGGGTCCCAGTGGCGGGTGGCAAGGGAGATGGAGTCTTTGGCCAAACTGGGTGATGCTTTGCTTAGGGTGCCGAGTGCGTGGGTGACGACCTTGGCTTTTGCCTTGAGAGGAGTGTAGCACATCGGTAATTAGAAGGGATGATCATGATTTGCGCCTTTCCAAGGATGTGATTAAGCAAAAATAGCCTCTATTCTTCAGCCGGCAGGAGGAGGCACGGTGAGCTGGGTGTCCTGGTGCCAGGGCTGGCAGGGGTGCTGGGAGCAGGCGTTGCAGTAGCTGGCCTGCCTCAGAGCTTGTCACAAAACATTGTCACAAAAACAGTTGTGGTCTCACCCCGCCCCAGATCTGGGCACGGCAGGGACCCAGCCTGAATAGCGCCATGCAAACAGAAATGAACAGGAAGTGGGAAGAAACAGGCAGCCTGGTATGAGGTCCTGGGGCCCCTGGAATGCGGCTCCTCACCACCCAGGAACCTCTCCAGCAGCTCTTGTCACCAGAGGCTCTGGGGAAGCCTCTAGGGGCAGAGTGATAAGGCCCCGGCCAGGATGCTCTAGAATTCCCACAGGTTCCCTGATACCACTTTCCCTGGGGACTTTCAAGCAATGTGCCTCGTGCTGGACGATGCTCGCCTGGCCCCAGTTTCTCCTGGGGGTTTGACGGCATAGAGATGTCTCATAGGTCACGTGTACCCAGGGATCTTCACTTGCAATAGGTTTTCACAGAAATGTCATGCTAGGTCCTGACCACTGACTGGTAAGCCTTGCTCTCATGGGGTCCACAGTCTGATGAGGAAATTAGACAAGTAATCTCACGGCAGCAAGCCAGGCCCAGCCAGGCACGCTGTGAGATAACCATCTCTGCCTGAGTAGATCTGAGAAAGCTTTCCAGAGGTGGTGACAATTGAGCAGGTTCGTAGGTTAGGTAGGAGTTTGCTGGTCTGCAGAGGGAGGAAGGGCTTCCCAGGCAGAGGGCTCAGCATGAGCAAAGGCATGGAAGAGTGAAAGAGTTGTGTCTTGTGGGTGAGTCAGAGCCAGTGGCCTCAATCATTGTGGTGGGAATGTCTGGTTCTTAGAAGAGCAGAACCCTTGTGGGCAAGGTACTGGCAGATGGGTTCTAGGCTGCCTTTCTGTTGGTCTACAGAGACCTCTTCTAAGACTGAAGATGGGGAAACTCTGGTCCTGTTGGTCAGCTCTCAAGGGGCCAGAATCCAGATCTGGCAGGCGAGGTCTCCCCTCCTCCATCTTCCAGAGCAAAGCATTTCTGGCTTTTGTGCATTAAAAGGAAGCAAGTCTCCGTCTTCAAACAGCATGGGAGGCCGGACTCTTCCCCTTGGCTAGGGAAGGCGTGAGCCATGCTGAGGACAGCCCTGCTGGTCTCCCATCTCCACTGAGCCTGGAGCTGCCTCAGCATCATTTGTGGCCAGGACGCAGCACGGATTTGATGCCCAGGGCATCACGTGGGCCCCAAGGGAGCTGGCCACGGGAAGATCAAGGATGCGGGTGCTCTCAGTCTGTGTAATCACTGAGGGTGCAGGATGCAGTCCCCACCTACTGGAGGCCATGGTGCCCAGGAGATGGCAGGACCCTCATGTCTTCCCTGCGACTTATTTATAGCCTCGCTATGGTAATTTGTGGCAATCACAGCATTTAATTCTGTAATCACACTGCAAGCAGACATCCAGCCCAGTGAGGCTGGGGAGGCTGCCAGGGCTTAGGGAGGGACTTGGGGGCAGGGCAGGAGTGTGGAGGCGGTGATGTCCCCATCAGCCTCCGGCCCCATTGTGTCAGCTGTGGCCCTGGCTCCGTGCCCCCCGATGCACCCTGGATAATAGTAATAATAATAATAATAATAAACTACTAACACTTATATAGCACTTACCATGTTGCAGGCCCTGTCCTAAGCACTTTGTATATATGGGCTCATTTATCCTCATCACCACTCTGTGAGGTAGCTACTATTATTATGCCCATATTCCAGATGAGGAAACTGAGACACAGGGCACACAGCTGGTAAGAGCCTAGATTTGTACTCAGGCATTCTGGCTCCAAAGTCCATGGTCCCAACTAGGTTTCTCCCGGCCCCAGAAGTGAGGGGTCTCCCAGGCTCCCCGCCCATGACCTCAGCTCTGCCCAGCTCCTGGTTCCTCCTGGTCCAGCTGCCCCAGAGCTGCACACATGAGGCTGCACACACCACGAAGTATGGTTGCTTCATCCTGGGGAAGCGACACTCAGCTTCCCTCCTGGACACTCTCGGGGTTTCCTACTAGCAAACTTTCACGTGCGGTGGGAAGAAGTCTCGGGGGCTTTAGTCTTCAGGGTGTCACGTCAATTTGTGCTCCTGTTTTTTCTCCTGCAGAATGGGGATTGTCGTGTCTACCTCACTGGGAAGCTGTGGAGATCAGGGGGATGGGAGGGGAGCCACTTTGTCAAACATCGTCTTCTGCTGAGTGTGGGGCAGCTCCCTCAGTCTTATTAGTTGCGCGGTTTGGGGCAAGTGACCTTGGTTGTTCGAGCCTCAGTTTTCTCATCTGTAAAACGGGGCTAATAATAAGAGGACCACAGCTCAGAGGATAACTGTGGGGACTAGATGAGATGGTACCTATAAAGCTCATTGTACCTGGGACATAATAAGTGCTCAATAAAACTGAGCCATTTACTGGTGTCTTTTAGCATAATCCTGTCCTGAAGGCAGGGCCCAGACCTCTTCTAGCCAAGCCCAGGGCAGGGTCTACAGGATGTTCGAATTAAGGCAGAAGAGTCTGAGCCACTGAAGGAGTCTTAGTGCAGAGTCCGGCCTCAAAACAAGTTTTTTCTCGTCCTCCTCCAAGCCAAACCTCTCCATCATTTGGGAAACGATTTCCTGTCTGTGTGGGCAGCAGCTCCGAGCTCATAAAGCAGTTACCCTTAGACCAGGGTTGTGTCTGTGAGGACAGAATATTTCAGAAAGGCACTTGCTGACTGAGAAAAGCTTCTCACTTGGAATTCTTTGCACGCACCCTCCCCTGGGGCCAGTAGTGGCTGAGAAGATGTTGACTTAGAAACATGTTGGCCAGGGCTCTCACCCACGCCTACCACAGGGTTGCCTGTAAAGCCCCTGGGAAGGCCCCTCCCCAGATGTGACTCCTAGTGGGTGCTGCAGGCTCGTGGAAGGGGGTGGGGGTGGAGTGGGAAGGAGAAAGGGCCATCCTGTCTAGAACCGGCTGCTTTAGAGATGAACCGCTTGAAGGCAAACGAGTGGTTCACAGTCTAGCTTTGTGGTTCAGCGACACAGAGAAAATAGTATCCTTCTCATGGGGAGAAAGGAGAGGTGGTGAGGATTCCTCAGTGTGGCTGGAATCACCGGGTGGGCCTTGAGGGGGCTGTTGGATGTCTTGGAGGCGCCCCTCCACCGGAGAGTCCAGTGCAGTGACATGCAGAAATGCGGGTGTTAGATCAGATAAACTGTTCTGTAAGGAGACAGATAGTCCATAGTTTCGGCTTTGCCAGCTGTAAGAACTCTGTGGCAATTACTTAACTCTGCTGCTGTGGCACAAAAGCAGCCATAGACAATACATAAATGAAAAAGTCAGTTGTGTCCCAATAAAACTTTATTTACAAAAACAGACGGCGGGCCAGATTTGGTCCACGGCTGTAGTTTACATGTTAGAGGAATGAGAGCTCAGCCAGGGCTGGATGCCGAGGAGCGCTTCCTGGAGGAGGACATGGCGGCCGAGAGAAGCAAGAAAAGCATTCCTGGCAGTGGCTGGCTTCACCCCAAATCTCGTGTGTGACGGTAAGTGTGCTCCTGGATGCTGGCCTTGCCTCTCGGAGGATCCACCTTCCCTGGACCGGGGTCCCATAATTTAAGGCCTTGCTGTCACTCCGAGAGCTTCAAACAGATCTTTTAAAAAATACTTTACTCAGCTCCTCTGGTTGTTTTCAGAGGGATGCTTGGCCCAAGCTTCCCTCTGTAACTGGTAGTCACCAGATGGCATTTGTCCTGTTGCTCTCTCATTACCGGTGAGGAAGAGCCGAATAGTTCCTTTCAGGGACACCCCTCCTGGCCTCAGGGACAGACAGCATCCATGATGGCCTCACACTGCCGGCTTCCCTTTCTTTTTCTTCCTTTTTTTTTTAATAAAAATAAATTTATTTATTTTTGGCTGCGTTGGGTCTTCGTTGCTGCGTGCGGGCTTTCTCTAGTTGCGGCGAGCAGAGGCTACTCTTCATGGGGGTGCGCGGGCTTCTCATTGCGGTGGCTTCTCTTGTTGTGGAGCACGGGCTCTAGGTGCGCGGTCTTCAGTAGTTGCAGCACACAGGCTCAGTAGTTGTGGCTCACGGGCTCTAGAGCGCAGGCTCAGTAGTTGTGGCTCACGGGCTCTAGAGCGCAGGCTCAGTAGTTGTGGCGCACGGGCTTAGCTGCTCCGCGGCATGTGGGATCTTCCCGGACCAGGGCTCGAACCCGTGTGCCCTGCATTGGCAGGCGGATTCTTGACCACTGCACCACCAGGGAAGTCCCCGGCCTCCCTTTCTTCACGAGGAGAAAGGTTTCAGGTTGTGTATCTGTCGGCGGCAGGGGCTGGGCAGCGTGACCCTCCCGAGCTGGGGACGCTGTCATTCCAGCTCACCTGGGAGCCCAGGCCTCATGCCAGCTGGACCCAGGGAACATCCAGTCACCGTGAGGGAGGCCTGGAGATGCTGAGTCCTCTGTCCCCCCCCCCACAGGAGAACTGTACCGGGTTTCCTTGAGAAGACAGAGGTTCCCAGCCCAGGGAAGCATCGAGATCCACGAAGACAATGAGGTGGGTTTCTGAGGGTGTCTGGGCCACCTCTGTGGGCAGGATGTCAGGAAGAGCCCCGAGCTGGTAGACAGGCCACCCAGTTTTCACTCAGCTCTTCATCTGACTTGCTGTGTGACGTCGTGCTGGTCCCTGTCCTTCTCTGGGCTTCTGGGTCCCGTATGAACAAAAAGAGTCTCTTGGGACTCTTCCCACCCTGACACGGGGGGGCTTGCCCTCCTGGCAGCCTGTGCCCCTCACTCTGAATGCACAGGAGGCGCCGTCAGAGTCCCCCTGTGTGTGCGTGATCCTCTGTGTGCCCGCTGCCCCCACCTCCCCACTGCCTGTCTCTCTCTATCCTGACTGATGTCCCTCTTAGGAAGGCTGCCCGCAGCGCTCCTGCAAGACGCACGTCCTCCTGCTGGTGCTGCATGGGGGGAACATCCTGGACACGGGCTCGGGGGACCCGTCCTGCAAGGTGGCCGACATCCACACCTTCAGCTCCGTGCTGGAGAAGGTCACGCGCGCCCACTTCCCCGCAGCCCTGGGCCACATCCTCATCAAGTTCGTCCCCTGTCCCGCCATCTGCTCTGAGGCTTTCTCACTCGTCTCCAAGTGAGTCCCTTTCTGCTTGTTTGGACTGGCTGGGGTTGGTGTGGGGCCGAGAAGCGGAGGGGCTGCCCCTGCCACGTGGGTACGTGGTGGGCAGGTGGGTGCCTGCCTAGGCCTCTCTGGGGTGTCAGGTCCCGATCAACCACGAGCATCGCCGGTGGGAAGTGGTCAGCTAGAGTCCACAGTGATTAACACTCGCGCACCGAATCCTCCTCTGCCCGGGGCTGGGTGGCGCTCAGACCCACTTCCTGTGCTCAACAGGCCCTGGTCTCGTTGGCCCAGACAAGGAAGCTGAGGCATTGAGAGGTTAAGCAATGTCCCCAGGGTTACGCAGCCCGTGGACCCAGGAGTCAAACTCAGGCAGCCCCACTCTCGAGCCACACAATTAAGAGCCAGTAGAGATGTGTGCTATGATGGAGGTGGCACAGGGCACTGCGGACACTCAGAGAGAGGGCCAGGGAGGCTTCCTGGAGGAGGTGACTTTTGGGTGTGCTTTGAGAGTAGCGTAACCTGTTAAGGGTGTGGGCTCTCCGGTCAGCCTGGATTTGAGTTCCAGCTGTGTAACCTGGGGGAAGTTGTTTAACCTCTCGCTGTGTGTTTCCTTATCTGTAAAATGGGGATGATCATGGTATTAACCACCTCCTAGAGTTTTTGTGAGGACTCTGTGTGCTAGTGCGTGTGAAGGACGTGGCAGGGAGCGGGGATTAGCTGAGACTCACGACACCATCCTGGTAGGAGAGAAGGTACTGTCCTTGCTGGTGGACAGTGGGCCGGGGCAGGAGAAGAGGACCCTGCTGGCTGGGAATAAGGCAGTGTGCTTGCAGGGCTTAGTTCTTCACGAACCTGCCCTGGAACCGGTGCGGGACAGATAGTGAAACTGGGGGCCCTCAGAACCTGGGGGGCTTTGGGAGATCCTGCCCACTGCTCCAGGCCCCGGGGTCTCCCTCAGGGGCTCCCCAGATGCCTGCCCTGTTGAACCAGCTGAAGGTGGTGCCTGGAGCCAGCTGGGAGCCCCGGCTGCTCAGCAGTGATATAGGCAAACAAGACCCTGAGCACCCATGTGTGGCAAATGGCTGGCTCTCGAGCCTGGAGCCGGGAACTTTCTGCAGCTGGGGTGAAAGGGAGGCCAGTGGCACCTTGGTCTCGCCCCTCACCCCCTTTCATAGCTTCTGCAGAGGAGCCGCCATCCATGTGGGGTTTGGGGAGGGTGGAGAGGGATCCCCAGCCTGGTGCCGGCTCCCCAGGGGGATGGAGTGGGTGCTCTGGATCAGGTGTGGCTCTAAGGAGAGGGGCTCAGCGTCCGGCTGCTTCAGGGGGAACACGGGGAGGGTATGTGGGGGTCTCAGTTCTCCCCTCTGAGAGAGAAAGGGAAGTCTCCTCTGCCTTCTAGATCTATCCGTGTTCCCAGGACACGGGCTGGGCAGATCCCAACCAGAGTTGGAAGGAAGGAGATTCGGTCAGGAAGGAGAGTAGTTCCCCAGCCTGGTTAATGGCCCAGATCCCGGGTGTGATTTTTGTTAAACTGCTAGGCGGTCGGGCCTCCCCCTGGGTCGGCTGAGTCCGGAGGGGAGGAGCCGTAGAATCTGCATCCTGACTTCCTCCAGGCTTTTGCTCTGCAGCAGGTTTGGGAAGCAGAGCTGAAAGAAGGCTCTGTCCGTCACTGCCAATAGTCGGAGTTAATTGTGTTCCTTCATCATCAATCTCAGGACTCCCCACCCCTACCCCCTCTCCCCCAGGACATCTGACCTCCAGAGCTGGGTCACCCAGCCCAGGCCCCATCTCCAGGAAGACGAATGGCCCGGCATCCACTGGAGGGGACAGCGGGAGGGAGCCTAGCTCTCCCCCAGGCAGCTCCTTACCCGGGCCATCGATCACCCCTAATCACTTCTGGGAAGGAGGTCTTTCTCAGCTAATTAAAATCTCTCCGGCTGCAATTGAGGGCTGTTTCCTCTAATCTGTGTTTCTTTTGGAGATGAGGAATGGCTGTTAGGCCTGCCTGGCACACCATGAGGTCCCTGCCTCCTGTCCAGGGTGCCCTGAGCCCTGTCACCTTCCCCAGTTTCTGTCAGGTCCCTGTTGGGCCCTGGGTCAACCTGAGCTTGGACTACGGGGGAAGGCTCTGGGGAGGGGACGTACAGTCCCTCCCTCTGTTGTCCCTCCCGGCCAGCTGGGTCCGATGCCCCAGGGGACAGAGGTAGGACGGGTGGGGTGCGGGCAGGCACAGGCAGCTGGGAGCTGGTCCCTGATGGGGCTGAGCTGCCCAGAGAGAGGGAGGCAGGAAGTGAGGGGCCCACACAGCGGCTGAGGATCAATCCACTGGTGGGGGGGCGGTGCTGTAGGACAGGCTCTCTTAGTCCTTTCTGGGGTCACAGACCTTTCTGCAAAGCCCTTGATGGCTCTGGATCCTCTCCCCAGAAAGATGGACACGATATCATGCGTGCAGCGGTGTGCCCACCTCCAAGCTGTGGCCAGTGTGTGATACCCATGCCTGGCACGCCCTATCACCTCCCTTCTAGCTTCCCTAAAGCCTTTCTTGAGGCCTAGTTCAAACCTCACCTCCTCCAGGAAGTCCGCCATGGTGACATGTCCCCACCCTGATCCACACCAGAGGCTTCCTCCATAACTGGGGTGTCCTTTGAGGCCACACAGAAGAGGGCAGAGAGCACTGCTGTCATAAGAGACACAGGGCCCACATCATGGCTGGCACGGGATGGACATACAGGGGATTCAGCAGAGGCTTGCCCCTCCCTCCACCCCCACCCCATTGCCTGTGCTTTGTCTCGTCCGGCTCCTGCCTGGGTCCTCCTGAAGAGTCCCCGAGCCGAATGCCCAATTCCTGGCCAGCATGTGCTCTCTTTTGCCCGGCTGGGCTTACCTTGGCCCCCTGTCTGCAGCCTGAATCCCTACAGCCATGATGAGGGCTGTCTCAGCAACAGCCAGGACCACGTCCCTCTGGCCGCCCTGCCCCTGTTGGCCATCTCCTCCCCGCAGTACCAGGATGCAGTTGCCACCGTCATCGAGCGAGCCAACCAGGTGTACACGGAGTTCCTCAAATCCCCCGATGGGATTGGCTTCAGTGGGCAGGTAGGACAGCCTGCCCTCGCCTCCCCGTCCTGGTCCCTGCCTGGAGAGAGGCTGGGGTCTTCCAGAAGGATCTAGACCAGGGTGCCCCGGAGCCCTAGCTTCTGAGATCCAAAGAAGCTTTTGAGATCTTTGGCTTTATCCTCATTTTACAGATAGAGAAACTGAGGCCAACATCTGAGTTCTGATTTTCAGCCCATGCCGATCTGTGGCCCAAGTCTGACCCCTGACTGTAGCCTGCTTCCCGTCCTCAGGCTGACCCTCCCATCCCCCTGTTGGGACTCTCAGTGCCTCCCTGGGACAGGCTCCTTGTTCCCCCGCGGACAGGCGACCCACGCTCTGGCTGGGTGTGGAGTGGGGGGGTGGCAGTGGGCAGGCCTGCGGTCCCAGCTCTGCCTTCTCCAGGTGTGTCTCATCGGCGACTGTGTGGGGGGCCTCCTGGCCTTCGATGCCATCTGCTACAGCGCGGGGCCCTCAGGTGACAGCCCTGGCAGCAACAGCCGGAAGGGGAGCGTCAGCAGCACCCAGGTGCGGGCCAGAGAGTGGGAATGGGGGAGGGTCTGTCCTTGGGACCCCCAGCCCCGGCCCCAGGGGAACAGGGCCTCTCCTGGGGGAGCAGTGTTAGCTTTTCCTGTTTGTGCTGTGACATCCACGTTACAAGGTATTGTGTCATAGTCCTGCAAGAGTAGTGGGAGGTTATTAATACAGGTGAAGAAACTGAAGCCCAGAGAGGGCTCATGCCGGGTTTGGTCCCTAGACAGCTGTCCAGAGTCCCGCTGGATTGCCGAGCCCTTTGGACTCCGGGGACAGCCCTGTGCCTAAAATCCCACCATTACTGTGCTGTGGCTCCCATGCCCCTTTTGGAAGAAGTACTGCCTCTCACACCGTAGGAGAAAGGGGTTCATTTGTGCTGGGGGAGGAGGCGGGGCCCCAGAGTCTCCGGTGACTGAAGTGTCCTCCTGTCCTCTGCTCGGCCCCGAAGGACACCCCGGCGGTGGTGGAGGAGGAGTGCAGCCTGGCCAGCAGCAAGCGGCTCAGCAAGAGCAGCATTGATGTCTCCAGCGCGCTGGAGGATGAAGAACCCAAGAGGCCATTGCCACGGAAACAGAGCGACTCCTCCACCTATGACTGCGAGGCCATCACCCAGCATCACGCCTTCCTATCAAGGTAACCGCTCCCTGTGCCTGCTGCCTTCCAGCAAGGCGTCCAGGGGGACAGGACCTCGGCCCACAGTCATCTGGGAGTCCTGTGACTCCCAGGCCCTTGCATCGGGGTGGGGGGAAGGGACCAGCACTGAAATGCTGGGACCAAGGCCATTCCCCACGGACCCTGCGCCAAGACCCGGGACTCTGCACGCTGTGCCCGCCCCACTCCCCAGCTTGCAGAGAGATGGGGGCAGTCGGTCTCACCAAGAGAGTAGATGCTGCGCTTCAGCCTACTTCACTGATGGTCTTAAGAATCTGGTGAAAGAACAGATGTAGGTGTGTTTTGTATTTCTTAGTATTGTGTTCTTGGTATTTCTCAGATGGGGCAGCAGAGGCCAAGGAGGTTAGGAACTTTCCAGGGATCACACAGCCAGTTACTGGAGAGTTGGGGTCAGCATTTTGGTCTCCCAGTGCCCAGCACCCAAGGCACTCTCATTCAAAGGCCAGCCGGGTCCCTCCATGGAACTGCCCACCCTTTAACTTTCTAGAAGAGGCATGTTAACAGACACTGGCTAAATGAATTATCTGTACATTTATTCAGGCTTCAAATGGGTTTTGAACATAGATCCAAATGGGAAGGAACGCCTCTTTCCTTCTTCCCTCTCTCCTCAATTCTCTCCTCCCATCCTCCCTCCTTCTTTTCTACCCAAATGGTAAGTAGCATGAGGTCATCACAACGTTTGGAAAATGTATCCTCTCACCACTGCTGACTTTGGAGTATTTCCTTGGAGTATATTTTTTACATACTTTGCCTATAGTTCTACTTTAAAAACCCCTCTTATATTGTGGTCTTTTCCCCATATACTTAAAAATACTTGGTAAATATTCTTAAAAATATTTTTTTGAGTGAATGGATGACATCTTACTTAGTCCCAGTAACTGGACACTTTGGCTTTTTCCAGTTCTTTGCAATTATAAACAGCACTCCAGAAACATCTTTGTGCATAAATATTTATATATATATATATATTGGGGTTATTTCATTCAGATGGATTCTTGGAGGAAGAATTATTAGGTCAAAGGCTCTGCATATTCAAATCATATTTAAAGCCCCTCTGAAAGGTTATTCTTTAGAAAAGCAGCTACATTTCAAGTCAGGTTGCAAGGTAAAAGCATACCATTTCTGGTTCATCCTTGAAAAATCCTTTAAGGAAGCCCCAAATTTGGAGAGTGACGTGAAGTTGGAGGCTCTCGATAGCTGGTCCAACAAAGCCAGCTCTTCCTTCTGGTGTAGGGACAGATGGCTGTTTCTCTGGCAGTTACGTAGCTGGTGTGTGTTTCGGGACCACGCTGTACATGAGACACGAATTGTTAAACACCAGGTGGTCATCCTCACTGCAAGATGCTCACACTGCGAGAGGCGGGCGGCGTGTGGGGATGCAGATTCAACTGCCCAGACCCTCGCCCACAGGGGATGGGGGACTGGCACACATTATTTCGACTGTTATTTCTAAGATTCCCTTTCTCCTCCAACTTGAGTACTTTAGTAGAATTTGCATTCCGTTAATGGATTCATAGATCATGCGATCCCGCTGGACTTTCTTAAACCCCGAGCAGTACCTAAATGCAGCTGGAAGGTCAGGGAGGTCCCCAGTTTTCTGCCCATTCTCAGCAGCCCACTCTGGGTCTGTGGCTAAACATCGACTTGAAGTCTTCGGGGCAACGGGCACCTGGGATGGGAACGGCTGGAATTCGGTGTGTCTCCTGTTTTTCTCTTTAAGCTCAGCTTCCTTTGCGGGCTGGAGGGGAGGGAAGACCAAGCTGTTTGCATCTGTGTCTGTGAGCTGCCTGGAACATGCGTTACCATGAAAGCCCTCATCCTGGCAGAACTGATGTCACCCAGCTGTCTGGCCAGGCCGGGCTTCTCTGCTGGACAGGGCAGGAATTCGTAGTGCGGCCGTCACAAGACCAGTACGATGGGGCAGACCTGCCAGTGCGCAGGGGGCTTGGGTTTTCAGGTGCTCAGTCCATTTTAGCGAAGAAAGTTTGACTGGATCATGGCCACGCGTGTTTGTTCAAGTAGCGCCTGTGGCTGCCGGTGTGCCACGCGGCAGAGTTGAGTTACGTGGATGTGATGGAGGCCACACGGCCCCCGAAGTCTGAAGTATTTACCATCTGGCCCTTTACAGGAAAAGTTGGCTGACTGCTGCCTTACCCAAATGTTGGCCAGGCCTTGGTGCTGGATGCTGAGATGGTCGCCAACTCGTGTCGGTGATCCATCAAGTGGACTCCGGGTCTGAGCCCCGCCCCAGAGATGGAGGGCTGGGCGCTGCACCGCGGACCTCAGGCTGCTCTGCTAAGTGCTCACTCCCCGTGCTTGGTCCTCCCCTAACCTGCGCTCCCCTGTCTTCCTCCCTTGGCCAGCATCCACTCGAGCGTGCTGAAGGATGAGGCTGAGCCCCCTGCGGCCGGGGGGCCCCAGCTCCCCGAGGTCAGCCTGGGCCGCTTGGATTTCGAGGTGTCCGACTTCTTCCTCTTTGGCTCGCCCCTGGGCCTGGTCCTGGCCATGCGGAGGACGGTGCTGCCCGGACTGGATGGTGGGTGTGGCGCGGGCTGGGGTCCAAGATGCCTTTGGGTCACTAGGCCACTGTGTGAGGGCCTGGAACTGGGGAGAGCGGGGGCGGGGAGGGCCGCGGAGTTGGGGTAGATGAAGCGAGAGGCGAGGAAGAAGAAGGAGGGGTGGGGGTGGGAGGGAGAGTGGGGCAGTTTCCCTAGATGGGCAAAGGTGAGGCAGCTCCTGGTGGATTTCGCTGTCCCTGTCACATGGCCCAGAGTGATTTGTGCCCCCATTGTCCAGTTGTCATGCTGTCAGGGAAGAGAAGCCCTATTGCACCCACCCCCTCCATCCCCAGCGCCCAGGCAGGCCCTCTGCAGCCAGGTTGGTCTTACTGCCCCCACAGATGCCCCGCTCACCTCAGTGCCTTTGCTCTCGCAGTCCCTGCAGCCTTCAGTGCCTTCTCCCCATTCCTCTAAAATACACACGGAGGTGATTTGCACCAGCAGATGGCTTAGCAATGACTCTGAGGATATAAGAGGCTGGAGGCACCTCGGAGAACAATGGATCAGGGATTCTCGAATTTCCTTAGCACCAAAGCTTACCAACAGCCTGCACCATGGAACAGATAAGAAGTGGGGGGGGGGGGGGTGTCTGCTAGAAGTCGGGGAAGGAGGCAGAATCTCACGGCCACCCTTGACGTTGCTAAGGAAACCTAGGGCTCCCTGTATGCTGGACCGTCCAGTCCCCTGTGAGGGACAGGGAGGCACGTTGATGAGCTGAAGCCTCAGTGGAGACACCTGCTGGTCAATGGGAGAAGTGTTCTGTCAGCTCTGGCAAACTAAGAAGTCTACTTACTACTGGACCTGGGAATTGAGCGGGCCGAAGGAAGGGGTGCTGATCCTGACTGAAAGATCCTAGGTCCGCTTCATAGATCAGGGAGCAACTAAGTGACAGCTAGAAGAATTTAAAGGAGTTTGACCAGTGGAAATAGTGGAGGGCGTCCTGCTAGGAGGAGGGGCAGCTTGAGCAGAAGCACAGAGAAAGGAAAGCAGCAAGCCTGGCTGGGGTCACCGACGTCCACCATGGCTGTAGTGTTGGGCGCCTACAGCGGTGCTTCTAGGTGGGGCAGGTTGGCAAGGCATTGAAGGCCAAGCTGAACCTAATGGCTTTGATCCTGTTGGTAGCAGGGAGCCACGGCAGGTTCTTGAGCAGAGGAGTAGGCTACTCAAAGCTGCAGTCAAGGGAGCCTCCTAGGGCCAAGGGAGCAGGTGCTCAAGGGGCTTCCCCCATGTATCCTCCCACTCCCCACCCCCACCCAGGTTTCCAGGTACGTCCTGCCTGCAGTCAGGTCTACAGCTTTTTCCACTGCGCAGACCCCTCTGCCTCCCGGCTTGAACCACTGCTGGAGCCCAAGTTCCACCTGGTGTCGCCCGTCAGCGTGCCCCGCTACCAGAGGTTCCCGCTGGGTGACGGACAGTCCCTCCTCCTTGGTAGGCCCTCGGGAGTGTAAGAGTGTGCTGAGCCAGAGGCTGGGCCCCAGCTAGGAGGTGCCCCAGGGCCACCCTCTCTGGTCCAGCCCCTCCAAGCTAGTCAGCTGTCAGAGTGACCAGACTCACCTGAACAAGGTCTCTGTGCTCTGTGCGGGGGGGGACAGGAAGACAGCTGACTCACCTGCCTTCCGAACAGCCCACCTGTGTGAGCACCTGTTCTGCAGGCGGCATCTTTGGGCTCTGCCCCGTGACCAGCTCCCATGGCCAGGACCAGCATAATACTTGAGTTGTCAGACCTGATTGCAAGTCCGGGGATCCATGCTGAGTGCTATTCCTAGAGCCCAGCCTGGACTCTGGAGGGGCAGGGCAGGGAGTGGGTCACCCTGGAGGGCTTCATGGAAGAGGGGGCCTTCAACCAAGGCATTTGGACAGGTGGAGAAGAGCTGGAGGATGGGGGTTGGAGAGAACTGCTGGGTGGAGGGAACAGCAGGAGAAAGGGCAGGTGGGTTTGGGGGAGGGCCAGTGGCCTCCAGGGCTTAAGTGGGGTGAGCCAGGCATGGACTGGGGTGAGGTCAAGGCGAGGCCTCTATTGGACAGTCAGGGGCTCGGAGATCAGAGCCTTGGCTCCGTACCACAGTTCAGGAAGTTTAGCCAAGCCTGTTCAGAGATTTGGGCTAGATTGGGGGCGGGGGTTGCTGTGCACGTGGCTCGTTCAGGATTAAAAGCCGGTTTACCCCCCTCGCCCCCATTTCAAAGGAAACTTAATTTCCAAAGTCCTCTTTTGTCAGGCGTTTCCGTAGATAGAAGGGGCTCTAAAACCTTCCCACATCTTAAAATGTGTCGCTCTCTGCTCAGGGCATCCCCCTGCCCCCAGGGGGCGCCCTCGCTCCCAGGCTGGAGGCCCCCTTCATTTCCAAGCTCAGCCACAATCCTCTGTGGCCCAGGGAGGGGTCTGATACAAGAGCACATGGTGGTGTGCCACCTGTGGCCTCAGCTGGTGCTTCTGGGGCAGTGTCCCAGACGCGCCCTCGGCAGCTCTACCGGGGCTGGACGTGATGGCTGGGACCCTGACTCGTGCCTGCCTAACCCATGGCTTGGAGGAGGTGAAATCTGACTGCATGCTATGGTGAGGGGGTCCCGTCAGGCCCTGGGGTAAGAGGTGCGGGCCGCCCGTTGGGCAGGTGAGGCAGCAGGCCGGCCTGGCTCCTCCCTGGGCGCCCAGCCTCCCGCCCAGCACGGGGCTGGCGCACACGGGCAGCTTCATCTGAGGCCCACCACTCGGCCTTGACTGTGAAATTCCCCCTCCAGCTGACGCCCTGCACACCCACAGCTCCCTCTTCCTGGAGGGCAGCTCCCGGGGCAGCCCGCCGCTTCTGGAGGCGCCTGCCTCACCCCCTCAGGCCCCGAGGTCCCAGCGCCCGGGGCGGAGGATAAGCCAGGGCAGCTCCCACAGTGAGAGCTCGGAGTCCTCGGACAGCCTGGCCCCCGTGGGCACCTCCCGCAGTGAGTGAGGGTCTCCCGGGCCTTGCTTGGATCCGCGGGAGGGGGAACCCTCCTCCGGGTGGCCGCTGGCCCACTGCCGGGGCTGCTGAGGGCGGGGGAGGAGGGGAAAAGGGAATCCAGACCGAGCTCTGACCTCAGAGAGAACTGTGACCTCTGACCCTGGACAGGGGCCCTGACCTCTGACCGTGGACTGAGCCGTGACCTTGCCAGGCCTCGACTTAATCCGAACGTTCAGTTTTCCCCCTGGGAGTCCCTGTGACCAACAGCCCTGGGTTGAGTCTGTGCCCGTCTCCGTGGGTCAGGCCCCCATCCCGGGGACCAGTTTGCAGTACACGTCCTGGGGGAGGGGTGGGTATGCGATGGGGCTGGGGGTGGTCGAAGGTGGAGGAGGAGCGGCACATTTCCCAGAGCTCATTCTGAGCCGAGCGCTCTGGCCCTCAACTTGTGCCCCGAGTGGCACATCCACCCCTGGATCCGGGCCCCGGGGTCCCACGCTGCCCCTTGGGTCAAAGCCCCGGGCAGGCCGCTCTGACCTTGCCTCCCTCTTGGAGCCGCAGTCACAGCCAAGTGGTGGGGCAGCAAGCGCATCGACTACGCCCTGTACTGCCCCGACGTCCTCACCGCCTTCCCCGCCGTGGCCCTGCCGCACCTCTTCCACGCCAGCTACTGGGAGTCCACGGACGTGGTGGCCTTCATCCTCAGACAGGTACTGCCGTCCCTTCTCGGGAGGGGGCATCCTTCTGGGGGGAAGAGGCTGACCTCGCGGGCCACGTTGGACGCTGGGAAGGCACCGAAGCGCGGCGACTGGGGGGGTGACCTGGACAGACAACGGTTTTCCTAAGGAACACTGGCTTCTGGCCAATGGCGTGGTACTTTCTAGAAAATTAAATAGACACCACGTAGGAGAATGTACCTGTGTTTCAACTTGGAGACTGGAGTCATCATGCCTGTTCCCCTGTGGGTCTCAAGGTCCTCATCTCTAAAATAGGTGGAGAGAGAGGCCAATGACTGAGGGAGAGCCTGGGGGGGGGGGTAGAGGCTGGGAGGTGAGGGTCGGATCACATGCACCCTCCACGGCCAAGGTCAGAGGGAGATTTTATACTGGGTCCAATGAGAAGCCACTGCAGGGTTTTGAGCAAGGGAGAGATACTGATATTTTAGAAGGAAGTCCTGTGGCTGCTGTTTGGAGGGCAGGAGAGCAAGCGTGAGGCCCCGCTATGAGGTAAGCGTGGGACCCCAACTTTGAGGTGGCGGCTTGGGCTAGGGAGCTGGTGGCGGAGGTGCCGAGGAGCCGCCGGGTTTGAGGTGTGGTGACAGGACCTGCTGACATTCGGGCTGCGAGGGAAGGAGGGGAGTCCCTCGAATCCTGGTTTCCACTCGATTAGCTATGGTGACACCATGCCCTAGGGCTGGGGAAGAGGGGGGCTGGGTGGGAGGGGATACTGAGTCATGGGTCTGGACCTGGGAAGATGAGATGCCTGTTAGATGTTGGGAAGGAAGGTGAGTGGAGAGTCTGGAGCTTAGCTGGCTTGGAGATAAAAATGTGGAGTCATCAGAGCTTGGATGGCATTTAAAGCCAGCGATGGATTACCCTGCTTCTCACACCAATTCCCATGTGTGTGTTTTTTCCCCACACCAAGCAAGTCTCTGACCTCAGCTGGGTGTCCTATAATTTCACTCAGTTTTGACATTATCTACCTAGAGATAGGGTCAGATCCCACAGGTTGAGGGCTCAGCCCTACAACTGCCCGCCCCTCCCCCATCAGATGTCAATCTTCAGGTCATCACCTGGGTTTCTCTCTCTCTCTTTTTTTTTTTTTAAACATCATGAAAAATTTTTTTCTTTATTTTTTTTGGCTGCGTCGGGTCTTAGTTGGCGCACATGAGATCTTCATTGAGGCATGTGGGTCCTTTTGTTGCAGCGCGTGGGCTCTCCGTTGCAGCGCATGGGCTTCTCTCTAGTTGTGGCATGCAGGTTTTTCTCTCTCTAGTTGTGGCGCACGGGCTCTGTAGTTTGCGGCACATGGGCTCTCTTGTTGAGGCGTGTGAGCTCAGTAGTTGTGGCGCGTGGGTTTTAGTTGCCCCGCAGCATGTGGGATCTTAGTTCCCCGACCAGGGATTGAACCCACGTCCTCTGCATCGGAAGGCGGATTCTCTACCACTGGACCACCAGGGAAGTCCCTCACCTGGGTTTTCTGACCCACGGGCTATAGAATGGAGGTTCCAAAGATCCTCTCCTTGGATTCAGTTAATTTGCTAGAGTGGCTCACAGAACTCAGTTTATTTACTAGATTACTGGTTAATTATAAAAGGATTTTATAAAAGGAGCAGCCAGATGGAAGAGATGCAAAGGGCAGGGTATGGGGAAAGGAGCTGGAGCTTCACATGCCCTCTCTGAGGGCACCACTGTCCCCAAATTCCCGTGTGTTTACCAACCTGGAAGATCTCCAAACCCCATCCTTTTGGGGTTGTGTGGAGGCTTCGTTACATTGACATGATGGATTAAATCACTGGCCATCGGTGATTGAACTCCACCCTCCAGCCCCTCTCCCCTCTCTGGAGGTGGTGATGTGGGGCTGGGGTGGGACTGAAAGTGCCAACCCTCTGTTCACAAGGTTGGTTCTCCTGGCAACCAGCCCCATCCTTAGATGCGGTTCAAGTCACCTCATTAACATAACAAAAGACACCTTTGTCCCTCTCACTTAGGAAATTCCAAGGATTTGAGGAGCTTTGTGCCAGAAATTGGACAAAGACCAAATATATACTTCTTATTATAAGTCACAATATCACAGATACCGAGGGAGTTACTGTAGATGGAGAAGTTCAGGGAGGGGTCCTGGAGCTCCTCTGGGGAGAGAGGAAGAGCCACCGAAGGAAACGGAGGAGGACATCCCTTGAGGTCGGAGGAGGACCAGAGCGGATAGACGGGAGGGGGCCGCTGAGTTGGGCAGGATGGAGGTCACGGGGCCTTGGCAAGAATGGCTTCAGGGGAGACACAGGGTCAGAAACCTGCCTGGAGTGAGGGAGGGGAGAAGGCAGGGGGGAAGTGGAGACAGTGCAGGGCGAGTCTTCTGTGGACTTTTGCTGTCAGGGAGAACAGGAGCATGTGATAGTTGTTGAGAGGGGTCCCAGGGAGAGGCACTGTGACGGCATATTTAGATGCCAAGGAGAATGATCCAGTAGTGAGGGACTCGCCAGCGACGTCGGGTTGAGCGGGGAGCTGGCTCCATTATGTTCTTGAGGAGGTGGGTGGGGCTGGGTGGGACCAGGGCTCTAGCTGGCCTTCGATCAGGGTCACCCACCGTAATGGGGGAAGGCAGAGAATGGGTACAGATGCAGGTGGCTGCGAGGTTTGGGTGTCGAGAGCAGAGGCTGCTCCCAGGCCAGAGCATTTGCGAGACAGTGGTCTGGCCCCAGCTCTCAGGAAAGGTGGGCAGAGTGGTAGGTGCTGGGGGCTCCCGGCCTCCTGAGGGTCCCAGGCTGGGAGGTGGGGAGGCCTGGGGGAGGACCTGACACCATGGGGAGGAGGGAGAGGGGTCCAGATGGCCTGACCCGGAGTCCTGCTGGGCCGCTGATCAGGTGATGCGCTACGAGAGCGTGAACGTCAAGGAGAGCGCTGGTTTGGACCCCGCAGCACTGAGCCCCACCAACCCCCGCGAGAAGTGGCTTCGTAAGAGGACCCAGGTCAAGCTGCGGGTATGTGCTTGTTGGAGGTGCCTACGGGTTGAGGCTGTGGTCTCCGGGAGGTGGGGCTGCCCCCGGGGGCTGGGGCATCCACACGGCGGGGAAGGGCTTTGGTTTGCTCCTCAGATCTCCGTGCTCATACATGCTGGGATTCAGGCTTAGACGAGGCCCCCAGGGCTGCAGTGGAGGGGTGGGGGGGGAGTAGGTGAGATGGGGGAGCTGGTCCCCCGTGGCCTGGCTCCACAGGAGCACCACGGGTGGGAGTCCAGGGCACTGGGGATGGTGAGGAGATGCCAATTATGGAGCAATTGCTATACGCCAGGCCTCTGTAGATGTACACAGGGGTCCGAAAGAGTCCTACACACAACCACGGGGCTCACAGCCTGGTGTGGCATTTGCCATCATATAGAGGGAGGCACAGATTAGGAAGAAGATGTAGAGAAGGATCGTCAGGGCAGGCCGTGCAGCGTTTCCCTGAAGAAGCATCATCTCTGCAAGGTATTGACGTATGAATAGGAGTTCAGTAAGCATACATTCATTTACTTAGCAAGCGATCGTCAACGCCCACTGTGTCCCAGACCCTTTGCCAAGCAGTGGGGCACAGGGATTTACAAGCACAGCCACCTCTGTGGTGGGCACTTCCAGTCCTGTGGGAACATCAGACATGGACCCCAAGAACAGTCCTAAATGGTAGAAGGTGATCAGTGATCCACGAATCAGCTCTTTTTTTGGTAAACATATTTATTGAGCTATAACCACATTTTATACAATTCACCCACTTAAAGTGTGCAATTCAATGTATCTTAGTATATTCACAGATGTGTGCAACCATCATCATGGTTAATTTTAGATCGTTTTCATCACCTCCAAAAGAAACCCCTTACCCTTTAGCTACCATCCCCCTCCCCCAGCCCCCTACCCCCACCCCTAACCTTAAGCAACCACTAATCTACTTTCTGTCTCTATAGATTTGCCTGTTCTGGACATTTCATATAATGGAATCATACAATATGAGGTTCTTTGTGTCTGGCTTCTTTCACTGAGCACCTTTTTCAAGGTTCACCCACGTTGTGGTTTGTGTCAGTACTTAATTCCTTTTTATGGCATCTTTCCATGTGTTCATTTCCATGAATGAGCTCTTCCCTTATCAGTATTCTTGTAAGCAGGCCTGCATCTCCCACTTGACTGAGGGTTTCCAGGTCAGGGTCCATGACTGGTTCCTCTCTGCATCCCCAGAGCCCAGCTCTGGGACCAGTGCCGATGAGGTGCCTGCAAACGTTTGTTGAAGTGAATTAAAATACCATGGGAATTGAGCGGAGGTAGAGACCATCTCTGGGGAGTCCACCAATGCCTCCTGGAGAGGACGAAGTTGAGTCAGGTCTTAGTGGATGGGCTGGAAGAAGGAGGCAGGGGGCCAGGGGTACCATGGAAAGTGGGGGGCCCAGCGTGAGCAAAGGCCCAGAGACCTCTACAGAGCCTGACCTGAAAGAACCAGTGGGGCTTCGAAGGGCAGCAGCAGGAGATGGGACTGAAAAGACTGCCCAGCAACGTTCTGAGGCCAGGCTCAGGATTTGGACTTCATCCCGAGGGCCCGGGGGGTTAAAAGATCTGTGCTTTATAAAGACGGTTGATCTGCCACAGGGAATGTTTTTGAATAAGGGGGCTCCTTTAAGATGCTACTAGCAGAGCCCAGGTGAGAGGTACCTGGGTGTGGGAAAAGACACAGATGTGGGTGGTTCTGTGAAGATAGAGTGGTTTGGGTCTTGAAGCCAGGCTGGGGGTGGTGGGCAGATGGGGCCAATGTAGGCCTTTGAGCTACGGAATGAATTGAAACCAGACGTGAAGAAGGAAGGGGATGCTGGGATAGTTACAGACAAGTGACGCGACGTCCAGCATTGCTCCAGGATGATCTGGAGCGGGGTGGGGGAATCCAGCCAGGGAAGAACAGAACCAGAATGGCCGTGAGTGGTTTCCGGCCACACGAGATTTCCTACACTGTTTTCTCTACCCTTGACATTTAAATCGCCCACGAAGCAAAGACGGATGGTAAACGGCTACTGGATGTGAGCCGTGATGAGGAAGGAAGAAGTGAAGGTGAGCCTCAGTTTCCAGCCTGGGGGTCTAGAAGGATGCCAGGCTCTGAGGACTGGCGTTACCTCCGGGCCATGGGGACGATCAAGAGCGGAGAATGCTGGTCTGCAGGAGCCCAGGGCCCCTTGGAGACAACGTGAGGGTCTAAGGGTCTGTTTCCCTCGTGGATTCCATGGGGACACATCTCGGAAAACTCTGATGAGGTTAATAGGAAGGAAGGCAATATCCGGCAGGTGCGCAACCCTCCAGCTGATCCTGTGGCTGATGGAAGGAAAAAGCCAGGTCAAGTCCCCTTGCAGAGGTTGAGCTGGTTTCTGTCCTTCCAGAATGTCACCGCCAACCACCGGGCCAACGACGTGATTGCCGCCGAAGACGGCCCCCAGGTCCTGGTGGGGCGGTTCATGTACGGGCCCCTCGACATGGTGGCCCTGACCGGGGAGAAGGTACAGAGGCTGGGCCATCCCCTCCTGGGTACCATGTGGCACGTGGGGTGAGGGCTGCGGAAGGCCTGGCTGCACGAGGTGGGAGATGCTCACGCAGGTCAGGGAGGGAGAGCGGGAGTGAGGGATGGACCGGGTGCCTCGGAGAAGCTGGTGCGGCTGCAGTGGAAAGAGGAAAGGTGGTGGGAGCCAGGAACTAGCATCGGACAGGACCCCAAGCCCTGCTGTCTTGGCAGAGAAGAGCTCCCAAGCCCAGCCCCAGCCCCCCGGCCTTCAGCGATTCCCCTGGTCCCCTCACTGCCTGCAGGTGGACATCCTGGTCATGGCAGAGCCTTCCTCCGGCCGCTGGGTGCACTTGGACACGGAGATCACCAACAGCAGCGGCCGAATCACGTACAGCGTACCGCGGCCCCGGCGCCTGGGGGTCGGCGTCTACCCCGTGAAGATGGTCGTCAGGTAAGACCCGGGGGACATTCTCATGGTGGTTTCACCCAATTCCATGGCCCTGCCAGCCAGGCCTGTCCAGAAGATGGGGTCCTCGAGGTACTGTCTTTTGGACCCTGTCCTTGTCTGCAGGGAGAGAGGAAAATGAGATGCGGTCACAGCTGTAGCATCAGGAGATGCTGCCCAGGTTCTCTTTCAACCTGGCCCCGACTGAGCTCTGACCCCGGCTGTGGGCTGACCTTGGCCTCAGGCTGACACCTGACCTTGAGCGCACGGCTGGCCATACCTTTCAGGGGCGACCAGACCTGCGCGATGAGCTACCTCACGGTGCTGCCCCGGGGCATGGAGTGCGTGGTCTTCAGCATCGACGGCTCCTTTGCGGCCAGCGTGTCCATCATGGGGAGCGACCCCAAGGTCCGGCCAGGGGCAGTGGACGTTGTCCGGTGAGTGCTCCCTCCCTGCAGGGGATGTGTCCCCCAGGGGCAGGGGCCAGCAGCCCTGGGGGATCTGGGCTGTGTTTTTCTAGTTTCCGCTAGGAATTCCACTGGTCTCTGGGCCAGGAGCCAGGAGTCCTGGCTTCACCTCCAGGAGTAATTTACTGAGGGCCCTTGAGAAACTCGGATGCCCTCCCTCCCTCCCTCCCTATCTTCCTCCCTCCCTCCCTCCCTATCTTCCTCCCTCTGTTTATTCTAACACTGTCTGAGCATTCTGTGCAGTGAATCAGGCCTGGTCTCTTGCATTCAGATCCCAATCAGGATAAAATTGGTGTGTTCTGATTACCGGTTGCTGTGTAGCAAATGGCTCCATACTTAGCAACTGAAGATCATACTTTCTTATTCTATCACATCATTGACTGGGTTCTGCTGGGAGTTTCTCATGTGGGGTCTCTCCAGCAATGGCAGTCAGGTGGTGGTCCAGGCTGGGGGTCATCTAAGGGCTCCACTGAGCTGGAGGTTCAAGATGTTCAAGATGGATGATGAACTCATGTGTCTTGTTCCTCGGCTGGGGTCCCTCTTTCTCTCTCTCCATGTGGCCAGCCAGGTGGTCTCAGACAAGCCAGACTTTGTACCTGGTGGCTGACTTCCACCATGGTGACCGGCCTCCTCTGGTTCCTAGAGACCCAGCTGGAAGCTACAAGCCTTCTTAGGACCCAGCCTCGGAATTCAGTGTCCTTTCCACTACGTTCTATTGGTTCTAAGTGAGTCGCAGGGTCAGCCCAGATTCAAGGGGAAGGGACCACATAAAGGTGTGAATACTGGGACACATGGCTCACTGGGAGGCCATCTTTCGAGACTAGCTAACACACAGTGCTAATCGAGAGATTGCAACTATTACAGCTGATTGGAGAAAGCAGAGCAGACTTCCTGGGGCAGGTGACATTTGAGGCAACTCCTGAAGGATTATATATATATATATATATATATATATATATATATATATATACATATATATATATATATATTGCCATCCATGCCATTGTACAAATATTAGCACATGCAGACAGACAAAAAGAAGAAAATACAAAACTGGTTTTGATAGGCCAAGAAGGTGACAAGGACAGGGACGAACAGACCATGTGTGGGGAAGAGGTGGGGCAAGTTTAGGGCCATTGGATGTTGGAGGCCAGATTGGGACAGGGCAGGCGGTGTGGCAGGAAGCACAGCTTCCTAGGGCTATTGTACCGCTGAGAGAGGTGCAAATGGAGTTTGCCAATAGAAAAGCAAAAGAGGTACCACTTTAGTCTCTCCCTCCCTCCCTGCCTCCCTCCTTCCACTCTTTTCTGAGGCTGGCTCTGGGCCAGGCTCTAGGCTGGGCACTGATGCAGAAAGAGATCCTAGTTAGAGGAAATTCACAGTCCAGTGGAGAAAACAAGTCATGGGCATGAGAAACCGTACTCCAGGACTCCAAGTGACCAGAACACCAAGAGTGGGACCGATCCCAGGTCCTGGGAGCTCTTGGGGACTGGGTCAGGGGACTGCCCTGCATCACCCCAGCAGCAGTGGTCACTGTGGGGAGAGAAAACTAGTCTGGCTCAAGGACTCCTACGAGACTGCCCACCTCAAGATGCCCACTGGCCTTGTGGAAACAGGCCCTGGACCTGCTCACTTCAGGGGTCGACCTCCTCCTTATAAGCGTGCGTCCTTTATTCCCATTGTATCTTCTCCAAGCCCCTCCCAAGTCAGTGTCCCCCTCCCACACCTGGGAAGGGGAGGCTGTGGTCCTTCCTCTCTGGGGGGCAGTCCATCTGGGCTCTCACCTCTTCACATGGGCTCCTGGGGTCGCTGCGATGCTCTCCAAACCTTGCCAAGCATCAGAAGCTGCTTTTTATAATCACAGATCACTGGGTACCTCCTCAGAATTAACCAGAACTCTGGAGGTGACACCTGAGCCTGTGCATTCTTACAAAACCTCCCCAAATCTCTCAGAGCATCTTCCAGGTTTGGAAACCCCCAATCTATGGTGGCCAGTCAGTGGCTAGGGCCACAAAAGCCTGCAGTCAGGCCTGGTCTCATCTGACATCTTGCAGACAGGATTCCATGTCAACAGAGAGTACTTGCCCACTGTGAGAGCACAGAGAAGAGACAGGCAGATCCTGCTTGGAAAGCAGGGAAGGCTTCCTGGAGGAGGTGGCCTTGAAAGATGGGGGGATGGGAACATTAGGAGATGGAGCCACGAAGCCTCTCTAGGGCAGGGGTCTGCAGCAGAAGAGCACAGGGCTTGTCTGGGGCAGCAAAGCAGCTCCGTGTGGCTGGGGAGCTGCCATGCTCAAGGGCAGTGGAGGACCACCAGTGCAGGGGGGCCTTGCGACCTCAGGGCACCGGGGAGCCAGGAATGGCTTTAGGCAAAGGAGTGGTGGGGTTAGATGTGCAATTTACAGAAATCACCATGGAAATACTACCAGGGATAACAATAAAGTCACTGCCAGGCTTGTTTGGGATGAATTTATTTCATCCTTCAGAAAACCCTAGGTGGTAATTGTTGTTATTATCCCCATTTTACAGATGGGGAAACTGAAATCCTGGGGGCATTAAGTAACCTGCTCGAAGTTGCACGGCCCAGGTTGGATTTGGAATTGGGGGCACTGGAGGGAAAGGGGCCTCCCAGGAGGCTTCTGTAGTGGCCCAGGAGAGCGATGGGTCCTGAGCTAAGGCTAAGAAGTGGAGTTAAAGTGAGAGGATGGAGTGAAGATCCTGTCAGGTAGAATCAAAGGCTCCTTGATTGGAGGAGGAAGGAGGAGAGACCGAAGGAAAGGGAGGAATCAAAGGCGCTTCTCTCTGGCTCCAGAAACTTGAGTGATGATGGCGCATCACGGAGAAGGGGACCCAAGCAGAGGGGGCAGGAGTGGGGGGATCATTTGTGTTGTGGGCATGTGGTTGGTGCCTGTGGGCCATCCGGGGGAGATGGCCAGGACCCGCGGGGCTCAACTGGGGGTGCGGATTTCAGGGTGCCCCCTTGTTTTCCCCTAGTGCTCCTGGGAACAGCCTGTCCGGCTTCTCGGGGCAGGGGAAAGTGGGGAGTGGGGCGGGCTGCTGAGCAGGGGGTGGCCCACATGGGGCGGGGCTGGACCCTGCAATGCCGTCTCGCCAGGCACTGGCAGGACCTGGGCTACATGATCCTCTACATCACGGGGCGGCCGGACATGCAGAAGCAGCGGGTGGTGTCGTGGCTGTCCCAGCACAACTTCCCACAGGGCATGATCTTCTTCTCGGACGGGCTGGTGCACGACCCGCTGCGGCAGAAGGCCATCTTCCTGCGCAACCTCATGCAGGAGGTGAGTGTCCCGGCTGGGCAGGGCTTCCTCCACCGCCCTCTTCCTCACCCCTCCCCTCCTCCCTCAACCCGGGGTCGGGGGGGCCTCCTCCTTGACCCCATATCCTCCGATTGTCCAAGCGGATGCCCAGTTTGCAAAGCACATTCCCGTGCACCTCACTGGTCCTTTTACTGCCCAGCGAGGTGTGTCTTATTATCCCCACGGGCGAGTGAGAAAGGTGAGGCTTAGGGATGTGCCCAGGATCTCAGAGTCACCCTTTCATCCTTTATCTTCTGACCCGAAAGCCTAAACTCTTGTCTCTGCATCTGGTTATCCCTTCAACAGACACTTAAGTGCCTAGTGTGTTCCCTCCCCTGTCCTGGGTGTTGGACATGCACAGAGGCAAACAGAACTCGGGATGTCCTAGAGCCGTGATTTTCACTGTGAGCCCCGTGGCACTGGGTTCCCTGGGACCTCATTAGACATGCAGAGTCTCTGGCCCCCCTTGGAGACCTACTGAATCTGAAACTCTGGGAAGGGGGCCCAGCAATCTGGATTTTAACAAGCCCGCCAGGGGATTCTGATGCTTAACAAAATTTTGAGAACTGCTGATCTAGAGCCGGGGTTGACAAATCATGGCCCAGGGGCTGAATCCGGCCCATGGTTTTTATATGACTTGTGAGCTAAGAATGGTTTTAATTCTCTTACATGGTTGGGGGGAAAAAATCAAGAGAAGAATAAGGTTTCATGACATGTGAAAATTATATGAAACTCAAATTTCCATGTCCATAAATAAAGTATTACTGGAACACAGCCATGCTCATTTGCTTACGGGTTGTTTATGGCTGCTTTTGAGCTACAGTGGAATAGTTGAGTAGTTGCAACAGAGTGCAAAGCCTAAAATATTTAGTATCTGGTCTTTCACCAAAAGAGTCTGCCAATCCCTGATCTACAGGAAGAAAAACATGGAAATTGACAGTTTACTGGTGGGTGATTAGAAAAGACCCTTTGGGAAAACAGAGGAGAAAGGACCTAGCTTTGTCTGGAGAGGCCAGGGAAGGCTTCTAGGAGGTGGTAACTTTTGAGCTGAGTCTTGAAGCATGAGTATGAGTTTGTCCGGTGGCCAAAGAAACAGCATGTGCAAAGGCACTGAGGTAGGAAAGAGCCTGGGATGTTCTCAGAGCTGCAGGTATTCAGGATGGGGGTATGTGCTGGATCAGATTCAGGCCAGGTGGGAGCTGAGGTCCCAGAAGTGATCAGGGGCCTGGGCTGGGCAGGCCGTGAAAACCTTAGAAACTGGGCAAGACCATGGACTCTCTGCTGAGGGTGATGGTGAGCCACGGAAAAGCTTAAGGCAGGGGAGTGGCAGTGTCTCATCTGCGTGGTAGAAAGATCGTTTTCGCAGCTGTATGGAGAACAGATTGGCGGGAGAAACGAGGGGCAGGAAGGCCAGTTGGGAGGCTGCTGCCCAAGCAAGGGACAGAAAGACCAGAATCCAGGTGGTAGTCACGGAATGGGGAGAAAGGCACGGACAGGCAGGAGAACCAGAGGGCAGAATTGTCAGGACAGAACCAGCCTCCAGTCCTGGCCCTGGATTGTGTCGACTTGGCACTCAAGTTCCCGTCCACAGAGGAGCACTTTGCCCCACTGTTCGTAACCTACGGATCGTGTTCCTCACGTGGGGTCAGCAAATGGTGGGGCTGTGATTCACGGGTGGAGCCCGTATCAGGCTTTCGGTGCAGGGGGTGGGGCGGGAGGGGAGGCCACTGCAGGGGGTGGTTCCTGATGCAGGGTGGACCCATGACTTGGAGTCTATCAGTGTGCAGATAAAGGGTCCCCCAGCAGTGCTCCCTGGGGGGACATCTAGGAATCCTTTGTGGGGATGCGCTGGGCCCCCTCTCCCTCCATCAGCTGCCCTGTGTTTCAGTGCTTCATCAAAATCAGCGCGGCCTATGGCTCCACGAAGGACATCTCCGTCTACAGCGTGCTAGGCCTGCCACCCTCCCAGATCTTCATTGTGGGCCGGCCCACCAAGAAGTATCAAACCCAGTGCCAGGTGGGTAGAGGTGGGGCTGGGGGTTGGGGGGTGAGGGGTGGAACCAACAAAAGGGGAGAGGGGAGGAGGAGGTTTATTCCGTTGTTTGCTCGTTTAGTCATTTGTTTGTTCTTTCCTTCCTTCCTTCCTTCCTTCCTTCCTTCCTTCCTTCCTTCCTTCCTTCCTTCCTTCCTTCCTTTCTTCCTTCCTTCCTTCCTTCATTCAACAAACACGACTGGGTGCCTGCTTTGGGCCAGGCCCTGCGCTGGGTGCAGGGGAGATCCACGGTGGAATCGGATGTCATGTCATCCAGTCTAGTGGGGGAGATGGAAAAATGAGCAGACAATGACAGTGCAGTGTGGCAGGAGCCCCAATGAATGACAGGGAGCGCAGAGAACTGTGGGGTCCCAGAGAGGAGCAGCTAAGCCGGACTCAGGGACAAGGCTGGTTTTTGGGAGTTTGAAGGAATTGTCCAGGAAGGGCCTGAGGTTGGAGGAGCCTTTGTGACAGAGGCAGCAGCAAAAGCAAAGGTCAGGAGACGGCAGAGCACATGTATATTATGGGAACTGCAAGTGACTCAGCTTGGCTGAGTGTGCTGTGGGAGGGAAGGGGAGAGGGGGCTGGGGCAGCGGGTCCTGGATGGCCTGTGTGTCTTGCCAAGCTGGGACTCTACGGCTCTCGAGTGAGTTTGTGATTCAGAGAGATCCGTCAGGCTGCAGGTGGAAGGCGGATTAGAGGAAGGGGAGAGGGGAGGGAAGCTGTGGCAGGGCCGTGGCAGGACACAGAAGGCCAAGGGTCTGAGAGGCACTTCTAAGGCAGGCTGGATTGGATTTGGTAACGAAGGGATCAGACGCATGGGTCGAGAGAAAGGGAAAGTCAAGGATGGCGCCCGGTTTCTGACCTGGGTGACCGGGTAGGTGGTACCATTACTGGGATTGAAAAGCAGGCGACTGAATGAAAGGCGATGATCTCTTTGGGCCACGTTGAGTGGGAGGTGCCTGAAAGTGACCAGCAGGTGGAGGGGCAGAGATGGTGGGACCTCAGAGTGGGGACCGTTAGAGCAGGGCTTGTCAACTCTAAGGTGCACACAGATCACCTGGGGGCCTCGTTTAAATGCAGATTCCGATTCCTGGGCCTGGGCTGGGGCCTGACATTCTACCCGTCAAGGGTCCAGGTCGTGCTGATGCTGTTGATCCGCGGCCCACACTTTGAGTAGCAAAGGTTCTGAGGACCTAGGGAGAGGGATTGGCAAGAAGGGCAGCTGCGGAGGCCAGAAAATAACGAGGTTCCATGCGGTAGAGACTGGAGGAGGGGAGAGAGAGACTTACCTTTGGGGGATTTTAGTGAAAGTGACAAGGATGGGAGCTTCACCCCGTCAGGAATCCAGGGAACTCTGGCATGACCCGCGGGTACAGACAGAAGCGCTCAGTTGCCCAGAGCCGGGCGGGGAGCCCTGACTGGTCGTGAGCTCCCCAGGTCCCCGGGGCAGCTGGGTGTTCCGGGGAGAGGGCGGTGTTGGGGTGTGGGGAAGGGCAGGACCACGGCCCGCCTGGCCCTCTGGCCTGACGCCCGTCCCCTCCGCAGTTCCTGAGCGAGGGCTACGCCGCGCACTTGGCCGCGCTGGAGGCCGGCCACCGCTCGCGCCCCAAGAAGAACAGCTCGCGGATGATCCTGCGCAAGGGCAGCTTCGGCCTCCACGCGCAGCCCGAGTTCCTGCGGAAGCGCAACCACCTGCGCCGGACCATGTCGGTGCAGCAGCCCGACCCGCCCGCCAACCCCAAGCCCGAGCGGGCCCAGAGCCAGCCCGAGTCCGACAAGGACCACGAGCGGCCCCTGTCCGCGCTCAGCTGGGCGCGCGGGCCCCCCAAGTTCGAGTCGGTGCCCTGAGGGCCAGGCTGTGCGCAGAGCAGGGGGGCCCCGGCGGGCTGCCTTCTCCCCGGCAGACACAGGCCTTTTCCTGCTTTTTCCCTCCCGTGTCTGTCCAGCAGTGTCCGACCAGCGAGGGGGGCAGGACCCTGCCTGGCCTTGGGGGGCTCCCTGGGCTGCGAAGGGGTGAGATCCAGGGGTCTCAGTGCAGTCGCTGCGGCACCCCCACGCCTGCAACGCAAGCCCCGGCGAGGGTGGATGTTTGTGTAATCCCGGGGGCAGGCCTGCCCGGAGCCGGAGTGTTTGACAAAGTCGACCATCTTTCTGAGTTCCTGAGGCTTCCGCAGCGATGCTAGGCAGGCCCTAACGGGAGGAGCCCCCAGACCAGGGACCAACAGCCGCTGGCAGGTACAGCTTCTTGGCTGCCTGCTGGAGGGTCGCGTGGCATTTGTGCCCGCCCTCCGTGTGACGTCCCGGGTCACCATCTTGGGCCTGGCTCTCCCGTGGCAAAGTGGCCACGTTCTGGGAGTGAGAGGATGTCCCCTGGGCTCATCCCATGTTTGAGTCATTTGCCCACGGCCCTTGGGGGGCGGGGTCTGGTGCTGACGGTCTGTCCTCCTGCAGCTGTCCCCTCTTTCTTGTCCTCCGTATCCTCACCTTTCTCCCGTGGCCCTTGAGGACAGTTATGCCTCTTCCCGGAGTCTTGCCTGGTGCCCTCCCCTGTGAGGCTGTGGCCCTGGGTTCTGGCCTAGCTGAGCTGGCTGTGAGCCCTTGAGCCTGTTGCTTGCCCTCTCTGGGCCCTGCCTTCCTTCTGTAATTGGAGGTGTCTCCCCGGCTGAGATTGGTGGGAGATTTTGACTCCTAGGCTGTCCTGCACTTCTGCCTTCTGAGGCTTTTCAGGCCTAGGAGCCCCTCAGAGTGCCCAATGATCTATACCTTCCTTGCAGACTAAGAGAGGGGCTGGGGCAGAGAGGGGGGGCGGGAGGGAGCCGCCGTTGCCCCCCCACTTCAAAGGAAGCCCCTCTGTGGGGTTGCTGGGAAGGGGTCCCTACTCCATAGAGAGGTTTGCTTTGCACTGATGTCCAAACCTGGTGTCCCAGGGACAGAGACATTCCCCAAAGGGCACTGGTCGGGCTCCCCCTCCCCAGCTCTGCTCAGAGCAATTTCTCCCTTTGGCTCCTGGAAGGCATAACAGCTGAGGTCCCAGAGCTCCGGGGGTTCATGTAATTTTGGCTCAAACTGTTGTGTTCTCTTCCCTTCCCCCTGCCACTCAGCTTGGTTTGGTGCCCATAACCTCCTCTTGGGTCATCCCCTGAGGTTGGCAGGGCTTGGCTCTCCTGGGGCCCCTCAAATTCTGCCCAGGCCTTCCTCCTGCTGAGCCCCTGGCCCAGGCGTTGGTCTCCTGCACTTCCCCCGCTCCCTGGCCCAGACCCACACCTGCTGTGTTGGCCTACCCGGGCTGCCCCTGAGCCCTTCGGGCTGTCACTGAGGCTGATCCAGCTCTTGCAGCCGAGGTTCTGTGTCACGGGCCGGGCTGCCCAGACCCAGACGTCTGTGTACCCAGCAGGCACCTGTGTCAGCTCAGTGTCGCTTCTGCTGTCTACCTCTTGCAGGTCCCATGTGGCCAGTGTCCTCCCCAGTGGCGGCTGCTGGTGGGGGCGGCTGGCACCGCTGTTGTGAATCACCCGGTAAACTCGATGCGCCGCTGGGGCTGGACGGCTCCGGGCTCCCAGCCCCCACCCCTGCTCTCCACTGGAACTGTGTCTTCTCCAGCCTGCCAGCTCCTGCTCCACTTCCAGCGCCGCATCTGCGCCCAGGCCCAGAGCTGCTGGCAAGTCTGCTGGGGAGGGGTGATCACCCCCAGCTTCCTCTCTGGTCCTGCCTCCTGGCGGTTCGCAGCGGGCCTATCCCTCCTTTAACGTTTCATCCTTCTTGGCTCTCCGTCGAGCACCAGCTCATATGGCATAGCCACCTCAACTCCAGTCCTTCCCCTCCTTTCCAAAACAGACGCTGAATTAAACTCGGGCGGAGTTGGTCTGCTTCTCTGAAATTCCATCTCCTTTTTGCAGAAGCCACTGATGTGTTGCTCTCAAGTGATGAAATAATTAGCGTGAGATACTTCTCCCCCAGCTAGAGTCCCTCTGCCCTTTTTTCTGAGAACCCCAGGCTGGGAGCAGGAGAGGGCAGCAACCCTGAGGAATTTGGAGTCCGCGGGAGCAGGGTTCTGTGCGTGTGGGGATGGGAGCCGGGACGTGGGCCCCAGCAGGAGGGCCCGCACCCCTTCCGTCCTGGAGCTCCGGTTTGGGGCTCTGACGACTTGCACCTCAGATGCTGAAGGTGTACAGTGAGATATGGTGAACACAGCGTTCTGGGAGCGTCGGTCGGCGTGTGTGAACGTGTGTACTTGGAGCTCTGTATAGTGATCAGACTCGACTTGTTTCAGTACTGCCTTCACGGCAACTCTGTAACCAACGTGCACTTTCTCTGCTAGTGGTTTGTTTGATTTTGTCCTTCCAGTTAAGTTGGAGGAAAACAAAGAACCACCTTGTGTCGTTCTCTGGAGGGGGTGCCACTGCCTCTCCTGGAGCAGTTCTGTGACCCCCAGTCTGGCTGTTTTCTAGAGAATCCTTCCAGCTCCCGGTGTGCCTGCTCCCCAGGAGCTGGAAGACAGATCTTCCCGCCTGACCAAAGCTCCTTGTTCCCTGCGTGGCATGTTTGTTCTTCCTAGTTTGGGGTGGGGGGCGGCTGTCCCGACAGAGGGCCTGCCTGCAGCCTCCCCTGCCTTCGCCCTGTTGGGGGTTCAGGGTGCATCTGTAGCCAGGGCCTGCTCTTCCGGCCTCATGGCATTTTTCTAAAGATCTCAACTCCTCTCTTAGGCTCCGCAACAGATACCTTTTTTTTTTTTTTTTTAATGTAAGACTCATGCATTTGGAAAAAGGGCCCTCCAGTCTGGGTGCTGGGCCACAGAAAACCAACATATTTGAACCCCAGGATTCCAGACATTACTGGGGTGGGGTGGGCTCCCTGAAAGAGGGGAGGCTGGATCTCATTGGTTTTAAACTGTACTTTGACGGCTTTGGAGCCCAGACCCACGCCCCGGAAGTGCCCTGCCAACAAAACGTGGCGCCGATTGTTAAATGAAAGGCGGACCCTGAGGCAGGTGGAAATGGGTCCCGAGGTGGCGCCGGTTTTGTGGGGGACACTCGCCCACCCAGCCCAGGTGCAGCCCTGCCCGGGAGGGGAGCCCTGCCTGCGGAGCCTCAGCTTGACCCCGCCTTAAATAACCAACTTTCCTGCCGAATCCCTGGGGGTTTGGGTGCCCAGTGCTCTGGAAACCTATTCTCTTTGGCTCAGCCAAAAGAAACCTCCCCTCCCACCCCCCGTCCTAAGTAGGGTTAAGTCCAAGCAGCGAGGCCTGGCCTGGGTCCTTGTCTCCTTGCTGAGAAATCAACAGAGTGGATGGGAAAAAAAAAATCAGGAATTTGACTGCCACCCTCACTGGCACAAGGAGAGGCAGGTGACACCAAGGAGGAGTGGGACGGTAGGGTGGCTCGCTCGCAGGGACTCCCACCCTCGGACCCCGCTGTCCTTTTCTGTTTGTTTACTCGGCGGTGGCAGCCGGTCTGATCTTGTCCGTCTGACTGTTCCTAAGTATGTAACTCTCAGTATTATTTGTGGTGGACGGTTCTGTGGTGAAAAAGGTTTATTCTATTTCTCATGGCTGCCTTGTACAAAATCCGTTAGAAAAGAAAATGTAAAATATCAGATTTCTAACAAGAAAAAAACAGCTTACGGAGTTAAAAGATTTTTACAACTGGTCTTGATTTTGATGTGAGTTGGTTTTTAACTCTCAAATGTTGTCACTTAAATAAAAACCTTATTTGCCTTTAAAATGTGCTTTGCTCTGAACTAAGCCGAGAGACCTTTCCCGTTGCTCATGTTCTGCCTGAGCTGGGGGCAGGCTGGCTTGGAGTCGGGGTGGATGAGGGGGACAAAGCCGGGCCCTAGACCACAGACCTGTTGCTCAGAGCGGTGCAGGGGGTAGGGTGACAACGAAGAGATGTCAGATACAGAAAGAGTGTCTTTATTATGAAAAAGCAGTGTTATCTAGGAAAGTCATACACTGGTTTGTTTCGAATAAAATGACAAAGCAGATTTCTTAAATAATTTACAAAGGGCAGAAATTGCTATTGAACAGGGCTACCTCTCCCTGAACGCCCACGGTGCCCTGTGCTGAGAATGTAAATAGGTACCTGTGGACTCAGGGTCTTGGGGCCTGGAACTCTCTCCCATCCCTTCTTCCGGGGCTCTGCTGTGGGCAGCAGGGCTAGAATCTGGGTTCCCAAGAGCCACTGCGCTGGTGACACAGGAGATGACTCTTTGCAGACCCTACTCCTGGGTACACAGCTCAGAGCTCTCAGATATTACCTTGTGCTTGCACTTCACGTTACAAGTGAAGCAACTGTAAAGCTCACGTGTGGGATGAGTTTCTAAGCCCCAAAGGGGAGTAGAATGAACAGTTCCCCCCGCCTCTCCGAGGTCTCCCCGAGTCAGTCGCAGACTGCGGCAAGTGGTCGCTGGCGGGCGGGGACGTAGCTGGAGCAGGAGAGCAGAGACCCCCGAGCAGCCTCCAAGCTAACAAGCAGGCCCTTGTTAGTCTGGTCCTTGTTTGCAGCGGCCCAGGGGCACTGCCAGCTCCCGGGTCCTCCAGGAACTCCCGGGAGGCGCGGATCCTGGGTGTGCGGGCATGGTGGTCAGCTATGGCTTGCTTCCTGCAAGACAGAGCTCCCTTCATGCCCCTCACAGTGCTGAAGCCAGGGGAGGCGGGGACACCATAGACTGCCCCCCGAAATGAGGTGCTGGAAGGTGGCTGCGGCTGCCTGGGGCCCAGGTATGCTCTGCTCCATCAGTGATGGGCCCAGTGAGGTCAGCAGCTCCGGCTCCGAGCAGCTCAGAAGACTTGCACCTTCCTGCTCTGTGGGGCCCATTGGCTCTGTGGCTTTTTCCAGAAAAGACTCAGTTCTTTAACATGCCTCCAAGTATGTCTACGGGCTCGTGCAGGAGGAGGAGGAGGAGGAGGAGGAGGAGGAGGAGGAGGAGGAGGGGGAAGACACAGAGAAAGCTGCTTAGGAGGAGGGCATTACCTGCAGGATGCTGTCCTCAGTCATGAATGAGAGAAACAGTCATGTCGCCACTAGAGGTGGGAAAGCAGGAGGGACAGATGCCACTGGGTGCCGCAGGCTTTGAGGGACCCTCCCCACCTGAGCTAGACAAGAGCAGACCTGGCAACGTGGCGGGACGTGGCCCACTCAGCATGTAGTCAGAGCCGGCAGGCCCTGCCTCAGAGGCCGTCACAGCCACGTACAAACGGCCCCCAGTTAGGGCAGCTCCAGGCCCAGGCCCTGCCCCCGGGATGGTGTCCTAAGCAGACAGACCAGGCATTTCACAGCAGCCAGGATGCTTTCCCCAGTTCCATGGGCGGGCAGGGCTGAGAGGAGCCATGGGGAGTGGCAGAGGAAGGGCGGGTCTTTCAGGAACCAGGGACCTGGCCACACGTGATGGACAAATGTGGGGGACCAAGGCCCAGGGGGCCACATACGTGCAGGGTATGTCCTTAACCACCACCCCAATCTAGGTCTTTCATCAAGGAGGAGACCAAGGCATGTTGCAGAGGAGACAGAGGCTCAGAGAGGGAGAGGGCCAACCAGGGTCCCACAGCAGGGCAGAGCCAGAGCCTGCCTAAAAAAAAGTGGCTGGCTCAAGGCGGACCCTCCCGGCCATGTCCCTTTGAAGCATGGTATGCCAGCTCACCTCTCCTCGGCTATGATGGCCTCATCCAGCTCTTGGGACAGCTTCTGGAGATGCTGGATTCCTGCCCCCACGGGCTCTAGGTCACTGTCAGACTCGCTGAACGGAAGGAAAAGCCACACATATCAGTCACTAGTTGGAAACCTGTGATAGGAGCCCTTCCCATCCAGCACCCGGCCTGGTGTATGGGCCCAGATGACCCACACGGGCTGGGAACGTGTCACCGCAGACCCCCATTCCAGGAAGTGACATCAGAGCAGCTTGGAGCAGATGGCAGAGAAAAGCTGGATCAAGGCCCACAAGGTCAAGGGCAGGTGATCTTGTAGACAGGTGAGCCTCAGCCCTCCGGATGGCTTCAGAACTTGCTTTTGGGTTCCCCGGAGGCTCGGGCGACTGTGATCCTCCCAGAGTTAAGCTCGTCTCTTCCTTTGGCAGACGGAGAAACTAAGGCCCTGAAGGACCTCCCCAGATCCCCCACTTGCAGGGCGCAGAGCTGGGCCACAGCACGGATGTGATTCCGCTCAGGGTGTCCCTGGCTCCAGGTAGCCCCAGGAGGGGCTCAGCAGCCCCCAGGGCCCAGTTAGTGTTTGCGGGGCAGACACTACCGCACGTACCTGGGGGAGCAGAGGGGCTCTGCTGAGGAGTAGGGGCTCCGGAAGGCAGCCTCCCTCCTGGACCGCCGCCGAGGGTGGGCACGCGGGCCCATCGGGGTGGAGAGGCGGTGCTGCGCCCTCTCCCGGGGGTCCAGGGCTGGGCGGGCAGGGGCAGCCACTGATAGCCGGGCGCTCCTCTGGCTCAGGCTGCGAGCGGGGGGGCCGCTGCCCTTCTGTGCCCCTCTCTTCCTCCTCCTGCCTTTCACCTGGGTTTCCACCAGCCACTTGGTGCCACTTTGGCAGGACTCCTGGATTCTCTGCGACAGGTACACGGAAAGGTCAGCACGGACAAGCCAAGAGTGAGCTACCCCAGAGTCCCCAGGCCATGCCCCCAACACTTCTGCCCACCAGCTGGTCCTACAAATCCATGCAGCTTTTAGTCTCAGGGTGAGGGTTGCAGATGAGTCCATGGGGAATGGGTCCACGGCAAGGACCCAGCTCAGGGCCCCCGGGGGTGAGTGCGTGGTCAGCAGCAGAACCGCGCTGGCTCATGGAGTCTGCGTTTGGTCTAAGTCCAAACCCTCTTTCGGGACAGACTGACCCAGACTCAAAGGGGAGGCCCAGAGGAGACCAGGCCTACCCACAGGATACCGTGAAATAATTTCTCTCCCGGCTTCTGGTCTCCCTCACTCTAATCTACCGTCCACACTGTTGCACAGAGACCCTTCTCAGGGACTGACATTTGGCTCAGAGACTTCTCCTCAAAGGGTCCAGAAATGCTTCCCTCTCCCAAACCTTCAGATTCCCACTCAGACAGCAAGGAGATGCCCTGCCCACCCCCAGTTCTCTCCTTGGAGGCCTGTCCACTCTCACAGCTCCTGTCCTTCCTAGGTGACGCCTCCCCACACCTCCAGCTCTAGGTTTGGAGACACAGCCACTTGGGAGGCCCAGGGACCCGTCACCCCAGCACACATGGCCTCTTCCTGCCCACACCTCTCATCTGATACCAGATCCTCTCAAAGCTACCTTCTGAGCAGTTCTTGGAGTTGCTCACTCCTCTGCAAGGCCAGACCCCCAGACCCCCTCAGAGGCGAATCTTCTTCTAACCCCCTTTTCATCAAGTAGCTAAAGAACAAGTTCTAAGATGCTAATCGGACCCAATTCCCACCATGGTGCAAATTCTTCCCACTGGTTCCCAGGGCTCCCAATCGCTCTTGGGAGCATCTAAACATGTTCGGCACACCGAACCCCCTCTCACGTCCCACGTTGCTCGCTGTCCTCCGGCCACACGTAGACTAAGTTCCTGCCAGTTCTCTTCAGCATCTTGCCCTCCCTCAGCCCTGGGTCTGGACTATTTCACCTGCCTTGTACACTCCTCATACTTCCCCCTTTCCTGGGCGAATTCCACGGAATCACCTCCTCCGGGAAGCCTTCACTGACTAAGCTTCTTTTTGGTGTTCCCCCACCATTAGCCCCTTGAATGTAATTTCCTATCACAATACAGCTCTATCATCTTGTCTTATGAGGCCCTGTTTCCTCACAACACTGCTTTCATTCACTCATTCAGCTATCTGTTGAGCACCTGCTACGTGCCAGGAACTATTTGGAGTGCTGGGGACACAGCAATGAACAAATCAAAGGCCCTGTCTTCACAGAGTCTATATTCTTGGGGGCTCCTCGGGGGCAGCTATTATCCAGCATCAAGAAAGCCCTCCATACCTGGACACGTTCGACATTACCTGGGACACGGCACCCAAGGCGCTCTTAGCTGAGCGAGCTGCAGCCTGGAGGCCGGGCTGTCCTGGCTCTGGGGTTTCCAGGCGTTTCCAGGAGGGGCCCGCCCTGAGGTTCAGGCTGACTGCTCTCAGGGGCAGCCTCCTTTGGAACTGTCTGCACAGGGAGTCCAGGGCCCCGCTGGAGCTGTCTGGGTGGCCAACTGCAGGCTGTAGGGCCTCGCTCTCCTCCAGCTGCTCCTGGCTCTGTAGGGACCTCCGGCGCATGGAGGTCCCCACAGCCGGCCACCGAGAAGCCATCTGCCTGGCCGAGAGTCTGTTCTGCCCAGCAGACCCTGGAGAGGAGATCAAAGGGAGGTCAGCAAGGCGTCCCCCCACCGTCCCTTTCCCAGGCTTCGAAGACACCCTGAGTACCGGGGAAAGAGATGGGATGGGGGCCCGTGGGGTGGGGCACTTGGCAACTGTGGGTGCAGGAAGGAGGATGCTTCCTGGAAGATGGGTCAGCGAGGCCCAGAGAGGGTAGAGGCTGAACAAGGCCGGTCAGCAAGGTGTCCCGGGCTGCAAGTGTCTGAAACAAGCTGTCTTTTCATCCCAGCCTCCTTTCCGTTATCTGCCTCAGGCGGAGAGGGAGGCAGTCAGGACTGGCCGGCCGCCACCGAGCCTCAGCACTTGGTCCAGGGCAGGACCAGCGGCTCTTTCACGGGTTCGCCCTGACCCCACGCGCTCTGGCGGGCTGACCAGACACCCCAATGTCCATCCGGCTATACCCAGAAGCCCCACATACCGTGTCCGTCCTAACGGGAGGTCCCCTCTCCCCACCTCCCGTCCCTTCTGAACAGAGGCCCTACCACGCCCCGGCCCGCACTCACCCAACAGCGCCCAACGCTGACCAGACGCCGAGCACAGCTGCTCCTCACCCATCCAGACGATTTGAAACATCGCGTGGATCCGCCCCCTGGCCCTGTCCTCACAGCTGATTGGCTCCGTCTCCGCCTCGCTGCCTCGTCGGGGATCCCATTGGCCCCTGCGCCCGCGGCTGTGAATCTTGCCTCGGATTGGCCCGGCCTTCCCCATTCATGCCTCTGGATGTCTGGCGGGCCGGGAGCCGCGCGTTGAGGCCTCTTTGTATTCTGGGGTCCCGCCCGCTCAGCTTGAGGAATCCTTCCCCCGCGCCGGCTCAGCCCCGGCGCCACCTCCTGACGCTCGGCCCCCGGTCGCTGGGCTCCCTCCTTAACTACAAAGGGTTCTGGCTGGTCTGACCGGGCGGGGCGGAGGCGGGGTCCCGAGCTCCTAGGGGCCCCTCCCATCCTGCTTGGAGGTCTCAGTGGTTTGGTAAGAAAGAGCCTGGGCTGGGGGAGCTCGGAACCTTGGGTTCCTGTGGAAGTTTTGTTTCAAACTTCCCTCGTGACCCTGTGCCTTCCGGAGACTGACCCTCTGTCCCCCAAACTTGCCACCCGCGCTGACCCCCAGGAAAGTCCATCCTGGAAGAGGGGACAGATTGGGTGCACCTCCCCTCCTCCTCCAAGTACGCTCCCCGCCCCGTCCCCTCTATCCAGCTGAGTGCCTCCCTCCCTCCCTTTAGCATCCAAACTAAAAAATCCACCGTTTAGAAAGCCTCGTCCCCCCTTCACCTCAAAGCAGTATTAGCCATGCTCTCCCTTCCGTTTCCTTGCTGCCGTCCTCACCTAAAACCCTCCACCCCCCACCCCGAGTTTCGACTGATGGGCCCCTTGAAGCTCAGTCCTTAACCCTATTCTTCACCTCTGGGTGATCTCACCCACACCCTTGCGAAGGGACCCTCCCCATGGGAGGAGAACGATTAATACGAGGCACTTACTATACACCAGGTACTGGTGTTCCAAGCACTTTACAGGAGGAACTCATGAACCCCTCATTGCAGCCAAGGACTAGATGAGGAAATGGAGGTGTAGGGAGGTCAGGTGGGGCCCCAATTTCCCCCGGTTAGTATGCAGCAAGGATTCAAACTCAGTCTGGGACCAGGGTCCATGAGCCTCACCAGCGTACCACACTGCATCTCCTCAGCTTGCACCTCTCCCCGGCAGGTGTATCCAACCCTGGTCTCTCCCGGCCCCCCTTCTCCTTCCCCATGTCCCCTCATGTGTCTTTCCAAATACCTACTTGTGTCTTGATAGATTCAGCACTGTGCTAACAACGGTCCACAAAGGTCAACAAAACGGATGCATTCCTTACCTCCAGGAGCTCAGATCTAGTGTGTGGGGAGAAACGGACATGAATAAATTAAATAACCAGTAATCGATTCATCAAAGAAAATTATGACACAAAAATTATGTCACTTAAAGCTGAGACCTAGAAAATGAGTTCACCAAGCAAAGAATGTGTGTGTTTGTGTGTGTTTGAGTGTGTATGTGGGGAGGTAGGAGGCAGGGAAAGGGGGGTTCTTCTTGCACAAGGAACATCATGTTTGGGGGCCCAGGACCCAGGGGAGACCCCCAGCACACACCCATATGTGTAACTAAAACAAAAGTTTCCTGAAACGATACTTGACTATGTGTGAGGTGCTTTGACATATTTTCTATTTCATTAAAAAAAAAAAAAATCCTGGTGACAGCTCGCTAAGTTTATGTTACAATGGCTCTCTAAGAGTTGTGAGCTGCGGTTTGAAAAACGCTGCTCGGTTTTGCCTGCTCAACTTCTTCCCCTAGCTGAGTTGTTTCCCAAGCGTCGGAAGTGTTTGTTCCCACACTTCTTGTATGCTTTTTGGATTTATTATTGTAATTAGGGAATTTAATTTGTGTCCTCTACCAATGAAATATGAGGGGGGAAAGCAAGAGTTATTATTTTTCTGGAAACTAAGTTGAACATGTGGGAAAGACTCAGGGAAGATGACACACGTAGAAACAAATCCTCCCAAATTGGTTGTCGTGTTGCCATTGTCCATCCATGCCCGTCTTCCTGTCGCAGTGCCTGGCTCGTACATCACGGGCATCTATACAACAATAGCTTATATGCGTGAAGCCCTTACCATGTGTCTGCTAAGTGCATTTCCTTTCTTTAATCTTCCTTAATCTTCACAGCAACGCTATGAAGCAGGTACTATTTTTATTCCCATTACAGATGACAAAACTGAGATTCAGACGGGTGAGGTGTCTCACCTAAGATGGAACAGAGAGTCGGAGCTGGAACTTAAACCCTGAAGGTTTGACTTTGAAACCTGAATTCTTACCCTGAGATTCCACGGCCTCATCAAGCATCAGGAACGAGGGGTTGAATGCACGCTGAGGCCCTCCCTGCTTGAAGCTTTCAGCCCGCCTCCCTCAGCTCTGTGACTGGAAGGGCAGGTGAAGGAGAGCGGTCTCCATGGCAACAAGAGGAGGAAGAAACAATTTCTTCTGAATGAGGAGCCTCTCTATTGGCCTCCTGTGGAGGGTGGAGCAAGGTGGTGGGAAGGAAAATGTACGGAGGCAAGCAGGCTCCCGGCGGAGGGGTGGTGGGTACAGGGGCTCCTGGTCCTCCTTGTAACGAGGAAAAACCAGTCCGTGGTTCCAGGCTGAGGCTTTCTGGGTCCAGCTCCATCCTTGCCTCTGTTGGGGAGGAGGTTGGAGGAGGAGAAGGAGCTCCAGCCCTGCCCTGACCTGAAGGCTCCCTGTCCAACAGAAAAACTTCCACCAGTTACCTTGACCTCATGGAACTGCCAGTGTGATGCAAGAAGCAGACATTAAACTGTGCAAAATGTCATGAATGTGAGGTGCTAGGGGATGATGAGAGGGTGTAAAAGGAATGGGGAACCCACTGGAGCTGGGGGGTCGGGGCAGGCTTCCCTTAGCATATGATGTTTTAGCTGATGAGTTAGGGGGACAAAGCCGAAGAGGATTTCCAATAGAGGGATCTGCAAAGGCCGATATTGGGAGGCCAGAGCTCCATCAAGTTCCAGGAGCAGAGGAAGGCTGAGCGAGATGGAGAGGCCAGGAGCCGGATGGCAAGAGGCAGGGCTTGAAGGACCCCATCAGCCAAGGAAGGAGCTTAGAATTTATCCTGATGGCGGTGGGAAGCCTTTGTTGAATTTTCAGAGGGGACTGAGGTTATTAGAATTGCATTTTTATGAAGTCCATTAGGAGGTTAGTTTGTGGGCCAAACAGTGGCTGGGGGTCCCTCTGGAGGCTGTGGCCTGAGCACCTCATTTTTCTCAGCAGTGAAACTGAAACTTCCGGCCTCAGCTTCAACACCCCCTTCTGCTTGTACCCCTCACCCTTGCCAACCATGGGCCAAATTTGTCAGTTCAACCCCTAGGTATTTCTGCAATCCATGTGCGCCTTTCGTTCTTTGTTTCTTTTTTTTTTGGCCGCACCACGTGGCATGTGGGATCTTACATCCCTGACCAGGGATTGAACCCACGTCCCTCCCCTACAATGGCAGCATGGGGTCCTAACCACTGGACCGCAGGGAAGTCCCCATGTGTGCCTTTCGACTCTCTGCAAAGGGAAGCAATTGAAACAGAGGGAGAGTTTTGAACAAGGTGAGACCCAATTAGAACTTTTTCTTCCATTGTGAATGATATCACGGACAGAAAAATGCCTAAAACGTAAAGGCTAGTAGCATGAATACTTATAAAGCCAACACCCATGTAACCATCGCCTGGGTGAAGAAACAGAATATTGCCAGGACCCCAGAAGCAACCACTGCCCCTGCTCTGGTCCTCTCTCCCTTGACTTTTATGGGAATCGCTCTGATTTTTCTTTGTAGTTTTACCATCTAAGTATCCATCTTACCTCCTACGCATGCAGACTGCTCTAGGTTGCTATGTGGCTGCAGAAAGAATGGAACAGAAAAGGAGGACCTCTGTAACCCCCCTCCACCTTATCCCCTGTCCCCAGAGAGAGATGGAGCTGGGCCCACAGTGGGGAGGTTCTGAGCACTCAGGGAGGGGTCTTGGAGGGGTGATTGAGCTGCTCCAGTCTGGGTTTGTGGCCCAGACCAGTTGGCCCAGGCTTGGCCCTGCTGTATGCCAGTGGTTCCTCATGGGAGTCAAAACTTTTAGGGATGCTGGGTTTGGGGGGTCCCACTCACTTTTCAGGGAAACTTCTCAATTTCACAGAGAGGGAGGCAGGAGAGGTCGATTTTCCCATTTCAGTTGGGAAAGTGGAGATAGGGTGAGAGATACCCAAAGCCACAAGGTCAGGAAATAAGAGGTGGGCTCAGCCCTTTGAACGCAGCTCTCCTGGGCTCCTAGTGCCGTGTTCTCGTCTCTCCCTGTGGCAGGGTCCTGTGTCCCTGCTCCCTGTAACACAGCCTCTGGTCAAGAAGAGCACGTTTTGTGCTGCTCAGAATCCTTATCACCCTCAAGGCCTGGGGGAGCCGAGGCATGAGAACTTGAACTGGCCACAAGGTGGCGCCAAACACCACGTCTTCACATCATTTTTCACTTTTAAACCCCAAATGCCCAGAATAAGCTCTGCCTGGGTGCCAGGGCACAGGGATGAGACCCCGCAAAGGGGACGGGAGAGCTCACTGTCCTCAGCCAGACCTGTAGGGGAGACAGGAGCATGGCTGGTGGGGGTTCCTCAGCTTTCTCCAAACGTGCTCCTCTTCTCTTACTCCGTCTAGCGCTCTCCCAAGCCAGAAACCTGCGGGCAGATCTTGGGGAGGAGATAGCGGGACACAGAAAAGAGGGAAGCAGGACTGCACCCCGGCCTGGGCTCCAAAGGGACTAAGAGTCTGAGACCGGGACCAACGCTCCAGGACCAGGCAGGGCAAAGGGGGCTTCCGGTGCCCCCTCCTTTCCTCCTTCAGTGGCCTGAGGCCTCTCTCCTGCTGCTACTCCTCATCCCCTGTCTTCTTCTTCTTCTTTTTTTTTTTTTTTTTTTTTAATATTTATTTATTTGGCTGCGCGGGGTCTTAGCTGCAGCACGCGGATATTTGTTGCCGCGTGTGGGATGTTCTTTGCTGTGTTCGTGATCTAGTTCCTTGACCAGGGATTGAACCCTGGCCCCCTGCATTGGGATCCCGGAGTCTTAACCACTGGACCACCAGGGAAGTCCCCTCCTGTCTTCTTTAAGAAAGCTCCAGCTGTCTTCCTTCCTCCTTAGGGTGGGCTAGAACAGAAGCTGAGGCAGTAACAGTGGATGTCAGGCAGGGTCCCTGCGTCACTGCTAGAAGCAGAGGATGGGGCAGCGGCCAGCCTGCCGGGAGTGGCCTCACCTTATCCCTCGCATTCACACCCAACCCCCGCTCCGCCCACCCCCGCCCTTCCCCCGCTCAGCCACCTAAGTGCCTTCCTCTAGGCAGATTATCTCAGCTGGGCTGGACGTCACCCCGCACCTGGAGCCATGGACGCCGCTCTGCTCCTCAACGTGGAAGGGATCAAGAAAACCATTCTGCATGGGGGCACGGGGGAGCTCCCAAACTTCATCACCGGAGCCCGAGTGAGTGGGGCCCACCCCCCCCCCAGACCAGTTAAAAGCCCCCATGGCAGCCTTCTGCATTCCAGCTTGGCCACAGGGCACTGCAAACAGCCTTCGTCAGCTTTGCCAACAAATGGCCAGGAGGTCCTTGCTGGAATTATCAACCGCCCCTCCCCTTCCCTCTGCCCCAGGCATCTGGGTAGCTCTGAAGTGGTGCCCATTCACGGGGTGTTTTTGATACTTTGCAAATTAAACTTCAATTAAACTTCAGCGTGGAGTGCGGGTGGGGCTTTGGGAATTTTCTGAAGTCCCAAATGCTGTGGGAGAAGGAAGGGCCTTCAGGGCTCAGGGTGTTTGTCCGGGAATCTCTGGTGGGCTCCTAGATGGATGATGGATGTGTCTGGGTCTGCGGCCTCAGATCTAGGGCGTGTTTAAGGAAAGACTTCCTGACCTGCAGAGCTGTCGAGAGTGGGATGGGGTCCTTTAGGAGGGAGTGGGGGAGTGCAGGCTGGCGGGGGATGCTCTAAGGTCTGATTGGGGCTGGGAGAGGACAGCCCAGGGAGTCGGTGATAGGGGTGGCTTCTGCTGGGCCTCGGGAGGTATGTCTAGACCAGGGTCTGCTCTCTTGGTGACCAGGTGACCTTTCATTTCCGAACCCTGAAATGTGATGAGGAGCGGACGGTGATAGATGACAGCAAGCAGGTGGGCCATCCCATGCACATCATCATCGGGAACATGTTCAAGCTGGAGGTCTGGGAGATCCTGCTGACGTCCATGCGGGTCAGCGAGGTGGCCGAGTTCTGGTGTGACACCATCGTAAGTAGGCCCCGCCCATCCGCTTTGCAGGGCTGCTGTGTTTCAGGAAAGAGAGGGTAAAACAAAACTCTGGAGAGAGAACCCTGCCTGCTCCTTCTCAGCTACGGTAGCGATGAAGATGGGTTCCCCCAAAAGAATAGGTGCTGCTAAAGTGACAATCGATGTCAAGGCTGGCTGGTGATGTGGGTGCAGGGCCCACCTCACAGCCCTCACTTTTGGGAAGGATTATTGGATTCTGGGTGGATGCCCAGATTCATTATTTCACCAGGAGCCACTGACTTTTTGAAAAAGCAATTTGAGAGCGAAAGAGAGACCGGAATTTGAACTCTGCTCATTTATTAGCTGTGTGACCCTGGGGAAGTCCCTTCTCCCTACTAGCGTTCCATTTCCTCATCTATAAATTAACAAATCCCCATGTTAAGCGGCTGTTGTGGGGATTACCTGATCTGATGTATACTAGGGCAAATCATGGGACAGGGCAATTGAGAAGTGGGAGCTTATTATTTTGAGCTAGAAGCATTCTAGAGACTAACTTCCTTGATTTACTGATGAGGAAGTATAAGACTCAGAGAAGGAGGACTTCCCTGGTGGTCTGGTGGTTAAGGCTCTGCACTCCCAATGCAGGGGGGTGCCTGGGTTCAATCCTTGGTCAGGGAACTAGATGCCACATGCCACAACTAAAGTTCTTACGTGCTGCAACTAAGACCCAGTGCAACCAAATAAATAAATAAATATTTTAAAAAAAGGACTCAGAGGAGGAAAGTAACTTGCTCTGGGTCAAACAAGCTAAGGGATAGGATCAGGGATGGATCCCTGGTCCCCTCCTTATGCACTGTTTCCGGTTACAATGTCTAATAGAGCCAGGCTGCAATGCCATCCTCTACCCCTAGGGGATCCTAGCCAACGTGTTATTCATTTCTTCATTCACTTAGCAAATATTAGTTGAGCATCTTTTCTTTGTACCAGTCCTTATGTTACTCTTTATCCTGATGTTTTAATTTTTTAAAAGATGTTTTATTTTTAACAAGTCGAGTCTTCAGAAAATCGGCTTCTTTGTGGTTTCAATTAGTTTAAAATGGTATCTATTGACTTTGCTTATAGGGCTCCTGTACTTTTTCAGACCCAGATGTGCCCGTAATTTAGGCCATATGTTAGACAAAGCTTGGTCACCAACAAGGGCCCCTTCTCCATAGGATGCATATTTGCTAATGTAGGAGTGCTGAGTGCATAAAAGGCTGTCAAATTCTTTGATGGGTTGATTGATTTGTTGTTTGCAAAACCATAAGCTGAGGTTATTCCCATAATGTGGGCATGGTTCTTGGTTTCCTGTGGACTCTGTGTTCTTTTGATCACATTAGTGGTCACATGAGTGCACTGCCCATCTCACAGGCTGGTAATTTTTATGCCACGATGATTACTGGTTTTTCCAATAGTCCCCCTCATCTCCCCCCAGCTCACAGCTGCTATGATTGCACATGCACACACACACACACACACACACACACACACACACACACTTTCCAGAGTCATTTACCCACCTCTGCATCCATGTTTTATCCATCCTTCTATCCACACACTTAGGCATCAATTCATCCATCCTTCCCTTCAACCAGAATTATTCATAATCCATTCTTCCATCACTAAGCATCCACCCGTCATCTATCTGTAGGTCTATCTATCTGAAAACATTCAGTGCACCAGGTTTGGCCTGTGCTAGCTGTTACAGACTAAACAGGCAAAGTCCCCATCCTTGAAGGAACTTGAATTCTGGAGGAGGAGCAGACACCTAAGCAATTACAATGCAGGGCAGGTAGCACCACGATATAAATGAGTGAGGACAGATTGGTATAGAGCCACAGGAGGGGAGCACACTGGAATTTTTTCAAGAAGATGGCATTGAGCTGGGTGTTGAAGGATGAATAGGAGTTCACCAGGCCTAGAAGTGGGAAGAGAGGTAGCATCCAGGCCAGGGAGTGTGAAGAAGCAGGGGCCGTCAGGGGCTCTGGGAGCTTCTGCCCTGAAATGCACTACCACCCCCTCTACCCAGGGAGCACACTGGTCTCTACGAGGAATTTTCTGTTGGTGCCCAGTCTAGTGAGGCCAGGGGTTGCAAACTCAAATACCACAAGGGCCAGGGCCCCTGGGTGACTGAAGGTCATCTGCTCCATCCGCAGGGGGCAGCTGCCCCTCAGCTCCAACGGGATGGCTGCTGTGTGAAAGGGGCAGGTCTGGTGTGGCTGGATAGTCTGAGTTTTAGAGACAAACCAGAGATTTTCATTAGTCCATGAATTCTCTCAATGCTTAAGTGTTGGCAACTAATTAACACAAAAACCCCACCACGTGAAGGATAAAACGAAACGAATCTGGGAGCTGAATGTGGCCTCCAGGATGCCAGTTTGCAATTTCCAGATAGGCAGAGCCCCTCAGACAGAAACAGGCTGTGGTCTTGAAGCCCCAGACAGGGGCAGTGGTCCTGGGGTCCCCCTGCCCAGTCTCAGCGGAGGTGCTGCAGAGGTGGGTGCGGGGCCCTGGAGTTCTGCTCCTTCTTCTGGCCTGTATCCTTCTTCTTGGGACTTCTGCCCACTCCCGGTGGCATCCTACAGTTCACCGTGCCAACCAGCATCCCTGGTAGCGCTAGGGTGGCAGGTGGCTAATGGGACAAGGCATTGGTCTGAGGTCATGTCCAAGCAGCCTCCCATTCCTGGGGTCAGCAGCTCAGCACTGACTTTCTGGGAGGCAGGGGGCTGCGAGCTGGGGCTGCTATGTGAGGGCCAGGAGTGCGCCCTCCCCCCAGCAAGCTGTTCCCGGGGGGGCCCCTCCCTCTCTTCATCCAGCTTTAATCTCAACAGGCTTAACTGCCATCTGGTCATCCAGCTCACAAAGAAGCCGAAGGTACTCCGGGCTAATCCTGGCTGGTGCAGGCAGGGAGGGGTGACCTTCATCCTCTTGCTGGTGACTTGGAGACCAAGCGGAACCATTCCTGCCCCTTCACTTTCCCAGTGGTGTGTCTTACTGGAGTTGCGGCGCAGGAGCCTGAGATGGGCCATCTCAGAACCCAGCCCCTGGAGAGCGGTTCTCAGAGCTCGTCTGTGGGGCATCCCAGCTCACAGATGGGGCAGCTGAGGCCTAAGATGGCCTAAAATGCCACAGGCCTTGCCTGATGCCAAGCAGCTGATTTTCCTAGCCTTCTTCCACACTGAGGGTGGCCACCCCAGCTCCTGGTGCTGGGGGAAGCTGTGGTGAGCTGGCCCTATATCTGCGCCATCTCATTTATTTAACCCCTACACCAGCCTCACTATCAGATAGGTGCAACCCAGGGGATGGGAGCTCAGGGAGCTGCAGTGACCTGGACTCACTGCCAGTCAGCAGCACCATCAGGACACCAACCTGGCCCTCGTGGGCCCAGAGCCCTGCTCCTTCCACAGCTCTCCATGCTCCCGTCCCTGCGGGTCATAGGTTTCATGGACTGAGGGTCTCCTTGGGAGAGAAACCCGTTACAGTCGACCGCAAGGGCCAGCAAGAGGTAGCATAGCATTGTGGCTAAAGCATGGTCCCCGGAGCTGGGTTTGAAACCTGACTCTCGTTTCCTAGCCGTGTGACCTTAAGCAAATCACTTAACCTCTCTGGGCTCTAGTTCCCACATCTCTAAAATGGGGAGAATAGTAGCGCCTCCCTCGTTGGGTCACCTTAAGGATTAAAGGAGCTAATAGGTGTAGCGCGCTCTCCCTGGCACACAGGTAACCACAGTGATTAGTGGGGGTACGCCGGGGTGATGAGTAGTAACAGCCATGGGGCAGGTGTAGGGAGAGAGCAGGAGTCCTGCTCTGGGGGGCCCCAGAGTGGGGCTCTCTGTGGCCCAGCTGGCTCTGAGCAGACAGCCTGATGCCATCCGCCCAATTTTCCCCACAGCACACAGGGGTCTACCCCATCTTGTCCCGGAGCCTGCGGCAGATGGCGGAGGGCAAGGACCCCACTGAGTGGCACGTGCACACGTGTGGGTTGGCCAACATGTTCGCCTACCACACACTGGGCTACGAGGACCTGGATGAGCTGCAGAAGGAGCCGCAGCCACTGATCTTCGTAATAGAGCTGCTGCAGGTGTGACCCTGGGGCATGGGAGGCGGGGTAGGTACTGTCCCAGCATCGAAGAGCAACAGGGGTCAGTGGGCATCAAGGGGAGCCCAGCCCCACGGGTCACTGGACATCACCCAGTTCCTCTTTAGAGAACGATAAAGGGTTCATAAACCACAGGGGAACTGGAATTGGACCCCTCCCCCCCCCCAAAAAAACGGTACTTTGCCTTTTCCAAGGGAAAAGCCCTTTTGGGACTAATTTTTAAAAATGTTACTTTCTTCTTGGAGGCATTTTATTTCTATTGGTTATCTACTTCCATTTTTTTCCAAAAGTCTAGAATTACATCCTCAGCCCCAGTCCCTACGGTTTGTGGGTTCCGATCTCATTCTCCAGTAGTGGGAGAGGCTGCACGGAACCATCCACAATCTCTCCCCCAGACCCCAGAATGACTGATGGCCCTTGTCTGTGGGGTGGTGGGAGAGGGTCAAACCAGGGCAGGACTCAGCTAATGGCCAAGGCTGAGGCTCAGCCTGAGGGTTACATGGGTGAGTGCAAATAAATAAGAACTGTGTCACCAAGGGGCTTGCTTGAACAGTTGTGTGGCTTGTGCACTGCAAGAGGGCATCCCCTCTAAGGTGCTCATTACAGACATTATATATTTGTGCTTTTATAATAATATTTTTCCAACAGATTCCAACAGATTCCAACAGGCAATAAAGTGTCCTGTTCTAATGAAGTGAATATCATGGCAATTTTCTGAATATTAGAAGTGTGTTGACAAAGGAGTACCTTTTCTTAATTTGCACAAAGGCTCTGATCTAGGGTAAGGCCCTGGGTGGGGGGCTTGTTGCTTCCTTCCTCCGTTTGTATGTGTTTGGCCAGCAAGCATGATTCTGCCCGCGATCTTCACTGGGGAAAATGAAGAAATGACTTCAGCAAGATGTGCTGGGTCCACTTTCTCTGGTTCCCTGCAAGGGAAAGGGCCTGCCCTGCTGGGCTTCGAGCACTCGGGGTCCCTGCCTTACTGACCTGCAGCTCTTGGGGCAGGTGGAGGCCCCCAGCCAGTACCAGAGGGAGACCTGGAACCTGAGTAAAGATGAGAAGATGCAGGCGGTGCCCATCCTCCATGGAGAAGGAAACCGGCTCTTCAAGCTGGGCCGCTACGAGGAGGCTTCTACCAAGTACCAGGAAGCCATCGTCTGCCTGAGGAATCTGCAGACCAAGGTGGGAGGCTGCCGCCAGGGGGTTGGGAAGCGGGGTGCATGTGGGGGGAGCAGCCCTGCACTGGCCCTGCGCGCGGGGGGAGAGGGGTGGGGGCAGGGCAGCCGCAGACCTTTCTTCACGGGGCAGGAGAAACCCTGGGAGGTGCAGTGGTTGAAGCTGGAGAAGATGATCAACACCCTGATCCTGAACTACTGCCAATGTCTGCTGAAGAAGGGCGAGTACTACGAGGTGCTGGAGCACACCAGTGACATCCTCCGGCACCACCCAGGTGGGCGGCGTGAAGCGGGTCCTGGGCTGGGGCGGGGAGGGGCGCCCAATCCCGCCCAGGGGCCCGGAGTCACGTGCACAGACCTCCGCGGCCTTCTCTTCTGACCCTGTCAGGGCATCAACACTCGCCTCCACGCAGCAGGGTTTTTCCCAAGCCTGTAACGATACCACAGGTAATGAATGAGCTGTACTTATTGCGGGAGATATTTTATTTTAAGGTGCATTAGGGCAAAATATAAGCAGTTCACCAAACCTGTGTGCAGCGGTAAACGGGTTTTAAAAATGGGGGCAATCAATACAGAGAACAATATTAAGTACATTCTAGGATCCGTGATGCGCGGATATGGCGATACTTGTGAAGACGATGTTTGAAGAATGTTACATCACTTACTCTGCGTCACACGCTAAATTCTCTGCATTTATCATTTCATTTAGTCCTTATAGTGACCGTAAGGGACAGGTGCAGGGATTGGGCCTGGAGCTTGCACCATTAGGGGCGCTTCTGTAAGAAAAGAATAGAAAGTTGTGAATGTAAAATTAGTTGCAGGGCCTTGGAAGGGTCCGCGGAAGGGAGGGAAGTAGGTACTGCGATTATTACCGTCCGTATTTTATAGTGCAGGAGACGGGCTCTGGAGGCACAGAGAGGTTAAGGATCAGGGTCAAGGTTAAGGGTTGTGTCAGCTGGCCAAGCCCCGCCGGGTACGGGGTCGGGGCTGCCTCTGGGGCTGGGTGGCGGGTCCAGCTGGATCTTCCCCGCAGGCATCGCGAAGGCCTACTACGTGCGGGCCCGGGCTCACGCCGAGGTGTGGAATGAGGCAGAGGCCAAGGCGGATCTGGAGAAAGTGCTGGAGCTGGAGCCGTCCATGCGGAAGGTGGTGCGCAGGGAGCTCAGGCTGCTGGAGAACCGCCTGGAGGAGAAACGCGAGGAAGAGCGCCTGCGCTGCCGGAACATGCTGGGCTAGTGCGCAGGCGCCAGGCCTCCCGCTTCCGGCCCCCACCTCCATCGGCCCCTCCCCCACCCTCCCCAGTCCGCCGCCCCTTCGCCGCGCACTGACCCCTCCGCCCCAGCCGGACAGCAGGGCACTGGGCAGCTAGCAGATGGCCTGGCCGTTTCTGGTTCAGTTGGCCAGGATTTTGGTGTCACTTTTTAAACTTTTAATTTTAAAAGTCAAAATAATGCATGTGTCGACTGAAAAAGTAATGCACAGCCTAGAGGTTGAGAATTATGTTTTATTCAGCGGACTTTTCTGAGGACTCCCGCCCCAGAAGACAGCCTCTCAGATAGCCCTGAGGGACTGCTCCGAAGAGGTAAGGAAGGAGCCAGGATGTACAGGAGTTCTTGTAACAAAGACCAGATAGTCGGAACTTCAAAAGGTTACCGTTAATGAAAGAAAATCAGACACCTCAAGTTAATGAGTTTAGTAGCACTTTTCTTGGTATGGAAAGATGCAAGAGTCTGGGCTCCTTGAAAACATTCCTTTGAGATACACCTTAACTATTATATGTAGGCTCAATATCCTGCTTTTCTCCATCCTGAATCCTCTCAGGGTGCACATTGTGGGTGGCTGCAACATCCTTTGTTTACTAACGTGGCAAGCAACATTTTTTATTGATACATGCCAGGGTTAACAAAAAACCCCCCAAAAAACCCCAAAGGGCACAGAAGAGCTTATGGATAAAAATGAAGTTTCCTGCCCTATCTCTCCCTTCCCTTAGCATAGAGCTAGCAGTTTTAATGGACCCTGTTTTTTACTCTTTTGGTAGTTTTCTCTATCTCCATATGTTCAAATCAGCTTCCCCACGTGTGCTTTTTACCCCATGTCAATGAAAAGTGAGAATTGAATGCTTTGATGCTTTCTGATCCCTTCCTTCCCTCCCCTTCTCCTAATTTCGGATAGTTATATGGCTGGTTCTTTGCTTGGTTATTTTTGTAACTTGGTATTTATTCTTCACCTAGAGCTCTCTGCTGGGCCGCAGGGACTCTCTTCTGTGTAGGATGAGGGTGGCAGCATTGGGACCTCCCCTCTCATCTCGCACTTCTTCCTCCGTAACCAGTTTGATGTACCTTTACTCTCCCATCATCCCGGCTGTTAACGTCTGTGTTCTGTCTGTCACCAGAATGAAGTCTTCTATGCTTTGTCCGTCGGTTGACTCTAAAATCTGAAAAATCAATATACATCATTTACCTGAATATGGCCGTGTAGTGTGATTGCAATTTTCTGTGGTTCCAAATTCATGACCCCTGGACCACCAGAATGAGGATATTCCTGGCTACTGGAGTGGCAGCGTCTATTTTAACATGGGATTTTTCCCCCCCTTCCTCTTCCCTTTTGTGGCACTAGGAGATTTGAGGTTTAAGTCTTCCGACCGTCGAGGAAAGAGGGTTGATTTTTGGTTGAATCAGGCTTGGTGTCTGATGGGCTGCCAGGTATACTGTCAGAGAACCAGGTGGAGATTTTAAAGGAAGTCCAAGGAAGGGGACATTATGACCTGCAGAAGACGGAAGGGAGGAATGTCCTGAGGCCGGAAAGAAGGCTCTGAGCTAGAGAAGGAGGAGCAGGGTGGAGGCTGTGGGATGAGAGCAGAGGGGACCTTCACCTGCTCCTGGCTGCCCTGAAAACAGGCCTGGGTGGTGTCTGGACAGCCAGAGTCTCAGGGGCAGCTCAGAAGCAGATGAAGAGCCCGGCAAATGGGATTATTTGAGGATAGGAACTGTGGTCTGCAAGCTTCCCAGCCTCCACTGTCCTGTCCATATTCTGTGTGCAGCGTCCCCTCTACTTCCTCTTTTCCTGGGGACAATGACGATCTCACTTCATTTGTGGTCCCCCCAGGGGGATTGATGCCTGAATGTATCCCAGGACCCTGTGTGGTCCTGTCCAGTGCATCCTGGGTGGAAGGCTCCCCTCCTGATGCCCCAGGACATTTGCAAGCCCAAGAACAAAGAGGGGTAGGGGCCAGGACCCCCATGAAGTGTGGTGGGAGACACCCTGGCATTAGTAGTTAAGGAGGTGTTGAACTCAAACAACTGGAGACCTCCCCCCGCAAACTGCAGCAGCCATTTGAGACATTTCTATTACAAAAGTCCTGGGAATCCTTTCTCACATGGCATCCAGTGGATTAAAATCAAGCCACATTTTGGTTCATGACTTTCTAGGCCAGCTTTCCCCCAGCCTCATCTGCACCCAGCATTTCTAATTGCCTGTCTTTTCTTTTTAAATGGGGGACACAAATCATAATGTGCCTTTGACATACCCTCAGCTTCTTAATCATGGTTTTTGCACAGTCTCTCTTTTTCTTCCTGGTCCAGCCCTCTTGGTCTTCTCAGTGGACTCCCTCCTGCTAATTTTTGCCTTGTCAAGCACGCTTTTTGTGTGCTTCTCTTGTGTGAATTCGTGTGTGTGCGTGTGTGTGTGTGTGTGTGTGCGTGTGTGTGTGTGAGAGAGAGAGAGAAGGAACAGGGACACCATCCTCTTGTTACTGTCATCCAAAGGCAGAGAATGGGACAACATCACCAGTTTTCAGAATTCACGGCATCTCATACTTCATCTCACTAGTGCCGGGGGAGGTGGAATGCAGAGATGGGGAGAGCTGACTCCGGGCCCCACAGCAGGCAGCCTCCCCAGCCAGGCCTCTGGTCCTTGCACTGGCTTCCTTGTGTCTCCAAGGAGGTCTTGGCTGGCCAGGTCTAGGCCGGTGCACGCAGGAAGTAGCAGGGGCATCTCCTGAGGGTCCCTTTTGACTGTTTCCAAGGGATCTATCTAGCAGGAAGCCTTTGTTTTTGAGCGGCCAGCAGGGGGCAGCAGAGAACAAGCAGATTGTAGTTCCTGGTCCAGGAGCTGGACTTGGCCGGGAAAGCTTTGGGCTCTGGAGGTGACGGCTCTCCAGGGGCCCTGACCACCCCGACTCCTACAGGGTCAGGCTGACTGGCGACAGGGGGGAGGTGTTTAGAACCATGGAATCAGCATGCCAGCAGACTAGGGCCTCAGTCTCATCCCCTTGTACAGATGGGGAAACTGAGGCTCAGAGAAGGCCAGTAACTTTCTAGATGCCACTCCAAAGCTGGGGTAGACGGGGATTAGCATCCAGGTTTCCAGGATTCTGGGCTGGGCCTTCTTGTTCTACATTGTGTTGCCTCCGTCACCAGACAGTCCATACAGGGGTATGACTTTTTTTAAAAAACAAAAGGAGAAAAATATGAAACTTCTATTAGAGAGCAACCCAGAGCATGTCTATAGGCTTAGTTTGGGAGCAGTTGGAGGGGTAAACGTGAGCGGGGCTTGTGTGGGCCTCACAGCCCCTGTTACTGGACAAGTTCTTGTGCCCGACACACAGGGAGGCCAAACAAACCAAAACGTTGGAGTTTGGAGCAGAGAAAGATTTATTGCAGAGCCATGGAAGGAGTCGGGTGGCTGGTGGTCCCAAAAAACCCCGAACTCCCCAAAGGGTTTCAAAGCAAAGCAAGGTGACGGAGGGGTGTTGTTGCTTGCTGCAAACTTCTCGAATCGTCTGTTGTTGCAGCTGTCTCCTTAGGTCAGGTTGCGATGTTCCTGTAAACTTCCAACAAGATGAGTGTTATTCTCTGTTCTGCAACTTTTTATCTCTGTATGAGTGGAAAAGTGTTATACCCTTCAAGGTCAGAGCCTTGAGAATGGGCTATCCTGTATATTTCAGGCTATAGGCAACATTCTTAGCTGGAAGCAAAAGCAATAGAACACAAAGGTTAAAGTGAAAGAAACATCTAGTACCAATTGTTCTTCCCTATTACTCCCCCTCTGGCCTGGCCCCTCTGAGAATCATTACTGCTTAACCAAGGCATTTGTTCCCATGTCTGAGCCACCCTCCTGACCTCTGTCTAGTGGGGTTTACGTGACACAACACCAGAGAATGATTTGGGAGGGTGGCAGGGGGCTGGGGACCAGGCAGAGGGACCCCCTTGGGTACTATGCAGGTGTATTAGGCTTCTAGTGCTGCTGTAGCTAATTACCACAAACTTAATGGCTTAAAGCTGCACAAATTTATTCCATTACAATTCTGGAGGTCAGAAGTCCCCAAATGGGTCACTAGGCTTGTTTCCTTTTTGGAGGCTCCAGGAGAGAATCCGTTTCCTTACTTATTCCAGCTTCTAGAAGCCCTTGCATGCCTTGGCTTGTGGCCCCATCCTCTGTCTCCAAAGCCAGCAGAGCAGCATCTTCCGCTCCGTCTGTGTTCCTCTCCTTCCGTCATCACATCCCCTCTGTGGTGACCCCCTTGCCTCCCTCTTATAAGCACTCTTGTGGATACATTGGGCCCGCCTGGATAATGCAAGATGGTCTCCCCGTCTCCAGACCCTTAACTTAAGCACACGTGCGAAGTCCCTGCTACCACGAAGGTAACCTATTCACAGGTTCTGGAGAGTAGAATGTGGGCACCTTTGGGGGCCATTATAGAGCCTACCACAGCCAGCTGGTTTCTTTTTGTCCCCAGGTCTGTTCTCTGGCCTGCTCTGTCCCCTGAGAGGCTCAACATGCTGATGTGTCCCAGCTCCCTGGCCCTCCAGCCTCCAGTTGGGTTTGGCCAACAGGAGGTACCAGCAGGAGATCTGTGTGGGAGGAGAGTAAGGCTGGGTCTCTGTTTCTCCCACTCCCTTCTTGCTGGGCTGTGGTTTTGCCGTGTCTGTGCTCTTTGTCCTGTGGTCACAATTGGGGTCAGGGAGCCCTTCTAGGCCACAGCTCTCCCTGCTCCCCAGAGCAGCAGCCCCTCCCCTGGTCCTTCACCCCCACCCGTCCCCCAAGGTGCCCCTCATTCTTTGCTGGTTCCCCCAACCCCACCTGCACCTTCATTCAGCTCTCTGCAGTGGCACCTTCAGCTGGGCCCCCTGTTCTCTGCCAGGATGCTGCTGGTCAGGCATCAAGTCTCCTCCAGACTGGAAGGAGGGGAGGAAAGCTGAGAGGTAGAGAAGCATGTGCAGTGTCACCCAGCTAGTCAGGGGCAGGGGCGGAATTTGAATTCCGACCCAGATGAATGGGGGCTAGAGTCAGCATTTTCCTGCCCCACTGGGCACGGCCACCTCTCAGGAGGTGAGGACCCCTTCAGTGGCAGAACCCTCGCCATGAGAGGGGCTCAGCTAGACGGGGCATCTGAGGGTTTGGTGCGTGTCCCGAAGTTGGTGGCATGGCAAAGGGCTATAGCGCGTGCCCAGTTACCGCTTGTCACAGGCCAAGCCACCTCCTCGTACAGAAATGGCCAGGCGACCTCAGTCAGATGCATTTAGCCAAGAGTTCAACCTTCAACGGCGCGGGATCCGCTGGAGGCTTGGCGTGAGCCCGGGGACGAATCAGCGCCCCTTTTTGAGTGCCTTTTCCCTTGCTTCACGGTGGGCAGTGTAGGTGCCACTTGGCAGATGAGCCTCAGCTCTGGGGAGGATGCCGCTTGCCCGGGTCACACAGCTGGGCTCAGTAAGTGGCAGCGGTGAGTATAACCCAAACTGAAGAGCGGAGCTGGCATTTCTTTTAATTTCCTGCAAGGCTGTTGCTCCTGTGGGGCCCAGGCAGCAGGTGAGGGTGGAGAGAGCTGGGGAGCGAGGGGCCACCTGGGCCTTCCATGGCTCCTGATTTCCCCTGAATAATAGATGCTTCATGGAAAGTGCTGGAGCCCTGGCTTCCCCATGACCACCGTCTGCGTGATGACAGCCTGGAAGCCCAGGTTTGAGTCCTCGGATAGCCACCATCTGGCTGCCTGCCTTTCCCTCTTCCTCCCTGGGTTTCCCATGTCTTGTACCAGAGACTCTGTCTTGAACTTCACCTTGATTGATCGGCCTGCGAATGAGGGACCACCTTGGCAGCCTCCAAGTACCTGCTGTTTGGGGGAAGGCTGCCCCCCGCACAGCCTTTTCCCCCATCCCTCCGCTCTCAGGGCTTTCAAGGAAAGGTTAGGTATGGCCCCATTCTTACGTATGGCCATTTTGCGTGTGCAGAGTTCCTGGCCTAATTACAATTGCTCCATTACTTCAGGTATTCTCATTAGTGTGAGAATCCGACGAACGAAGAAGCTCACCTTTCCTCCTGCCTCCAATAAAAATATCATTTGAAGATGTAATGGAGCATTTGTCTCTCCTCAGCGGTCTTGAGGCTGGCAGCTTTTACTGAGTGTGACAGTCTCTGGAGGGCAGAGAAATTTCTCCTGCTTTGTTCTCTGCCACATCCCCAGTAGCTAGAATAATGCCTGCCCCATACCACGGGTTCAGAAATACCTGCTGGTCGTGAGCCAACATAGTCCATTTCTTTATGAAAAACACATCTTGATTCCTACATGTGTAAGGACCCTCAGAAAGTATCTAACAGCTTATTTTGCAGATGGAGAAGCTAAGGGCCAGAGATGAGAAGGGACACGTCCAAAGTCACAGCAGTGAGTCTATGACGGATCCAGGGCTGGGATGAAATGCGTTGCCAGCATTTTCTCCACCACTTACAATTTGTGGCTCTATTTGCATCCCAGCATTTTCTTTCTGCCTCACCAATTTTTTTTTTCTCTACTCTTTGGTGGCATGATGGGATTCCCCCCTCTTTTTAAACCTCCACCCACACTCTGTTCTTCTCCTGAATGTCTTACGAGGCCCCTGGTTTGCCTGCCTCCTGGCTGACAGGCTCAGCGATCCCAGCCCCCCAGCTGGAGCTGCCCGTGAGTCTCACCTCCCCAGCCTGCATTACGAAGGAAGGACGGAGACCTACGTTCTGCAGAGCTGGTTGCCCAGGGCGGGCTGCGACCACAGCCAGGCTGCCAGTTCCTTGATGAGTTAGGAGAGAGACACCCAGAGACAGAGGCAGAGGGATCTCTCTCCAGGTGGTTACAGGTTAGCAGCATAACTGGGGACCAGTTGGCAGCCTGTTGCCCCCCTTGTGGCCTGAGAAGTAGGGAAGCAAGTTGGTGAGGGAGAGAGGAATGAGACAGATGTATAGAGAGGAGAGAGAGGGGGAGAAAGGAAGAGTAGGAAGATCAGAGGGAGAGGAAGAGGGAGAAAAAAGGAGGAAGAAGAGAGAATTTTTAAGATCTGATTCCCCGTGTGCAACACCCGTGTATCCTAATAATAAGTCAGACCTTCTGCAGAAGCTGTCAAAACGCCTTAACTAGACCCTCCTAAAGGAAGAGTTGGATGGGATCAGGCGGCAGACAAATGCCCAGTTCACTGAGGTCTGCTGCAGAATGACCTTGAGTCTGAGGCACAGGCTTCCCTTCCCCTCTGAGCGCAGGCAGGAGAGGGTGAGAGTAGCTCTGTCCAATAGGAAGATAATACAGGTCACGAAGGTAGCTTACGATTTTCTAGTAGCCATGTTAAAAAAAATAAAAAAGGAAATAGGTGGCGTTAATTTTAACCCCATCTGTCAAGAATGTTATCATATTATCATTCATGAGACACTTTGCACTCTGATTCTCACACTAAGTCTTTGAAGTATAGTTGATGCTTCCAGCACGTCCCAGTTCAGACCAGCTGAACTCCAGGTGCTCAGTCATCACAGGGGATAGTGGCTACTGTATTGACAGTGAATATACACCACCTTCTGTTCTGACCCTGGACACCGTAAATTCATTTTACTCGTTCTTGAGCTTCATAGAAACATGACCCAACAGTATTCTCCCCTGTGTTCTCTCACTGCAACAGTGCACTGCCCAGTGCGTTCATCTAGCGGCGTGTTCCGGGAGGTTTTGGCCGGGGGCACCGATGGTAGTTTCGGTGGGGGCTGGGGAGACAGACAACAAACCAAAAAAGGCCACAATCACTATCATCCAGTTGTGATGAGGGCTCTATGACAGGCTGGGGGGCTGCCACTCACAGTTGTGCAGGTTGTGCATTGCACAATTCCAGGGGGCCCCCGTTTTCCTCACTGTCATCTTGGATATGTGCAGTTATTGTAGATCCCCAGTAGATGGCAGGAAAATGTCTTAAGGAAAGGGTAGCTTTTCTTTTTTTGTTTTTTTGTTTATTTATTTATTTATGGCTGCGTTGGGTCTTCGTTTCTGTGCGAGGGCTTTCTCTAGTTGCGGCAAGTGGGGGCCACTCTTCATTGCGGTGCGCGGGCCTCTCACTATCGCGGCCTCTCTTGTTGCGGAGCACAGGCTCCAGACGCGCAGGCTCAGTAGTTGTGGCTCACGGGCCTAGTTGCTCCGCATGTGGGATCCTCCCAGACCAGGGCTTGAACCCGTGTCCCCTGCATTGGCAGGCAGACTCTCAACCACTGCGCCACCAGGGAAGCCCCAAGGATAGCTTTTCTTAATCTGCACAGTTGCCTTCTTGGCTAGTGCCAGGCTGCATGTTTCAGCTAAGTTGGCCTGTGAATGTTAGTTTCTGAGGGCAGGGCCTGAGCATGTCCCCAGCTGGTACTATGGGCAGTAGCAGTTGGCCAGAGCCAGGCTAGGAGGGGCAGCCGATGCCTGGGACCCTGGGCTTTCTTCTCCATCCAGCACAATCTCATCCTTGAAGGGTGTGGTGTGTGTGGGGCACGTAGCCAGGGCTGGGATTGGTGGTTAAGACAGGAGGAGGGGTGGTGGTCTCTGAGTTGATCGCCTCTGCACACTGGCTCCTATTAGATCATTCAAGGCATTTCCCACCCCCCGCCGCCAGGAAGCTCTGGAAGGATTTCCACCCTCCGTGCCCCAGATCTGAGTCTGTCTTGCTGGGGTTCTGATCTGAGGGTTAAGGGTGAGTCTCATTTTCCCGCCGCACTGTGGGCGTCCTGCTCTTTCTCAGGACTCACGCGCGGCTCCCACCTCTTGTACGGTGTGCGAGCCGACGTCGATTTCCTCCAGGCCTCGCTGTGGTGCTGGAGAGCCTCTCTGTCTCTTCCGATCTGTCCCCCCCTCTGCTCCCCGCGCTCCGCCCCGGAAGCTGATCTGTATGGACGTGTCTCCCTCTGGCTTCAGTTGGGTTCTTGGCAACTTCTTCTCCAGAGGAGAGAGAGGTCAGGGTTTTGTTTCCTCTGCTTGCTTTCTTGGTGGGGGGGATTTCCTGGCCGGGCTGATTAAAGGTCACACCTTCTTCAGGGCAGCCCTCCGCCCCCATCCCTCACTGTATTAGTCGCCCATGGCTGCTGTAGGAAATCGCCACACATTTGGTGGCTTAAAACAACACAAATCTTACAGTTCTAGAGGTCAGAAGTCCGAAATGAGTCTCAGGGAACTAAAGTCAAGGTGTCAGCAGGGTTGTGTTCCTTCCGGAAGCTCTGGGGGCAGAATTCCTTCCTTCCCTCTTCCAGCTTCTCCGCCTGCCTGCCTTCCTTGGCTCGTGGCTCCACAGCCCTCCACCCCTGCTTCTGTCATCACATCTTCTCCGATTCTCTTCTCTCTCTTATAAGGACCTTTGTGATTACACTGGGCCCACCCCAATCACTCTGGATCATCTACCCACCTCAAGATCACGTTTGCAAAGTCCCCTTTTTCCATGTAGGGTAACTCATTCCCAGGCTTTGGGATTTATTAGGACCTGGACAGGTCCTAATACAGGTTTCACTGTATCCTGCCCTCGCTTCTATAAAGTCCCCTTTCAAAACTTGCCTCAAATTACCCAAAGCGACAGTGCTATTGGATCCCTGCTATTCGGATTCCTGCTAAAGCTTGGCTGATACACCTACCCAGTTAATATAGTCTTTCCAACAATCTTTGACGTGGATTTTTCACTCTCCCCCTTCCTCCCCAAAGGCCCATTTTATCTTTGAGGAGTTTGGGGGCTGGAGAGGTTATGTAACCTGTCCAAGGTTGCATGGGTAGGTCACGGCAGAGCTGGGATTTGAACCAAAACTAACTCTGACCCCAGAGCAGAGCTCTCCCTCCTGCTGTCACTGACTCTTATAGCCTGGACTGGAGTTTTTCCATCCATTAGGCATTCACTCTCTGACTGCTGACATTGTAGTGATTTTCATAAATACAGGTGACTGTTCCTCAGTGGTCCTCTTGGCTGTCCACTTGCATTGGAACATTGGGACATTGCTGCTATCAGTTTGGTTGTCCAATTAAAGCTGACCGTGACTACTGTCCACTTGCCGTAATGATTCCCTGGGGTCCTTCAGAGATCATCTCAGTGACACCCGTCCCACTATCTCCAGGGCCACATCAGAGGTCAGCATAGAATGAAGGTTAAGAGCAAGGGCTCTGGAATTGGACAGGCTTGGATTCCTAACCCAGTGTGACCACTTACCAGCTGTGTGATGTTGTGCAAGTTACTTAACCTCTCTGAGCCGTAGTTTCCTCACTTGTACAATGGAGGTTATGATTGTGGCTACCTTATGGGGTAGTTGGGAGGACTGAATTTGTTAATGTGCATTCTAAAGTACTTAGAAATGTACTCGCTGACCATGACAGTGAGTGACCATGTCGGCTGCTTTTATTATTACGATCACTCTGCATGCTGTCGCCTCAGGGTCACCCCTACATGCACTGTGGCTGCACCCTAGCAGTCCCAGCCTTACGTTTGCCTTCAGAAAGCCCCTTGTTCAGGTGCCCTCTGTATTTTGGCAGGACCCCCACTGCCTGGCTCTAGGTGAGAGTGAATTTTCACAGCCATCCTGTAGCCCTGACAGCGCCTGCCAGTGTGGTAATGAGGGATGCCCAGCCTCGGGGAGACTGCTGCATGTCTTGTGCCAATGTGAATGGTGCAGCCTTTCACGGACATCCCTTTTTTGTAATAAATATTGCAAACGGCCAACACTGAATCTTCAGTTCTTTCACAGCTACTTTTCAGGACCCCTTTGGGGAATTCTTGGGAAGAAAAGTGACACCAATCTCAAAAGTTTGTATTCATCCTGCTGACTGCTTTGCATGCGTCTCTTAGAAATGCCTTTTCTATTCCTGGGACTTTGCATCTCTGGCTGGCCCCTCACGGCTGCCCTCTCAGCTCCTGGGGCTGGCATCAGAAGGCCTCATCTGCGTCCGGGGCTTGTAAATGGCCCTGAGTTCAGATCTGAGGAAGGAACATGAAAAACATTCTCTGGCCCACCGGGAGGGGAAGCTTGGCAGTGGGGTGGCAGCAGCAGAGCGGCTTCCTCTGATTCAGTGAAGCCATCAGCTGTCTCTCCAAATGCTCCTTCCCCTCTGTGCCTTGTTTTGGTTAATTTAAGAACAGCTGCCCTCAGTGGGAACCAATTTCTGGCGGTGTGCAGAAGCCAGCTTCCCAGGAAGGCTGCTGGCATGGGATCGGCAGGTTAGCTGGGGATTTAGAGCCAGGGATCATCAGAGTGTGCCACTTACATGCTTTCTTCCCTTCGTGAGGGGCCCCCATCGTGCAGGATGAGTAACTTGGTTATTCCTGGGGAGAGTTAGAGGCAGCTGGAGAGCCTAGAACTATGATAGAAGGAGTCTTGTGACAGACCAGATGGGTGGTCACCAAAGCCTTTTCCTTCCATCCCTGGGCACACGACTGGCCTGCTTCCCAGTTCCGCCTGCAGTTAGATGGGTCCATGTGCCTGAGCTCTGGCCAGCGGAATGGGGGTGGAGGTGATGGACACCACTTCTGAGCTTGGCACCTAAAACCCTTGCACGACCGCCTTCCTAGCTGCCGAATGATGATGCCCAAGTGTCACTGAAGCCGCATGCTTCGTGGCCCGTGTAACCAGGATGCTTCTGTTCACTTTGTCTACTCCTCTCATCCTTCCTTTCTCTTTCTTTATCCTTGGCCTTCCACTTCTCAGTTGCCTCCTGTAAAATATTTTACCCATTATGTATGAGATTCCTGACTTTCAAACTGTTCAGTACTGACACTTTCTGGGGAATCCGTATATTCCTACCCACACTGCCAAGAATGGGATCAGCAAAGCCAGTAAAATTCCAAATGGAGGACCCATTCTCCTAGGATGGAGATGAAGTTGCGGGAGAGCTGATAACACTGCCTCTAGCTGCAAATCCAGATGCTTCCTCAATATTGTGAAAAATTAATTCCTGGTGATCTTTGAAATAAAGAAACAGAAGCACAGATACTTAATATCTCTCAGTAAATTCCATTGTGTTCTGGGCACAAGAGTTCAAATCACTAGCATGGAAGGATGGCTATGCCTTCATCTCCAAGTCCACATTTTATGGGGCTTGCCCTTGTAGCCCACCACAAGGCAAGTAAAATTCCATAGTCGTCATCAGATTTGTCAGTAAGGATTTCTTCCCGCTAAAACTGAGGTCGTTTTGTAAGTAAATCTCAAACAGGGGAATGCACCTAATTAGAATTATCATGATACTGCCCAACTTGCACTGTAGTATTCCAACCAATTTTATTCTTTTTTATTTTATTTATTTATTTATTTATTTATTTATTATTTTTTGGCTGTGTTGGGTCTTTATTGCTGTGCGCAGGCTTTCTCTAGTTGCAGTGAGCAGGGTCTACTCTTCGTTGCAGTGCGCAGGCTTCTCATTGCTGTGGCTTCTCTTGTTGCAGATAGTGAGCTCTAGGTGTGGGGGCTTCAGTAGTTGTGGCACGAGGGCTCGGTAGTTGTGGGTCGCGGGCTCTAGAGCGCAGGCTCAGTAGTTGTGGCGCACAGGCTTAGTTACTCCGTGGCATGTGGGATCTTCCTGGGCCAGGGCTCGAACCCGTTCCCCTGCACTGGCAGGCGGATTCTCAACCACTGTGCCACCAGGGAAGCCCTATTCTTTTTTAAATGGCCAATTTAAAAATACTTCCATTTGAAAGATACGCAAAGATTAGCTCTCAATTTTCAATTTTGGCGTCAATCTTACTTTAATAGAGCATCTTTCACCAGTGGGGCTTTTTTTTTTTTCTGCAACCTTCAGCTGCTGCATGAAAATCTTCTCAGGAAAGAAACACCCACCCTGGTTTTGAGTAAAGAAAAAGTGAAATTACTAAATAAAACACAAACTATCTAAAGAGACACATGAAGCTGGAAGACAGATCTGAAGGAATTGAGTTATCTGTCGCTTGTTCATTATTGCTGTGAGCTTACTGAGTCACAGCTTTGTGTCTTCCAAGGGAAAAAAGAATCATCCAGCAAATGGTTTAAAGTAATAAAACCTGAAACCACACATCATCCTTTCATCTTAATGAGAGTCCAATTCATAATAACATTTTGTATCAGTTCTGAAGTTCCCCACCCCCAGAATTGTTTGTTGGCTGAAGCATTGTAGCCTTGAAAAAGCACCAAATTACCAGCGGTGGGGTGGGGTTGGGGGGAAACTGTGCTGCTTTCAGGAATGAACTTCCTGGCAATCAGCATGTAATGGAAGAAAGAGCATGTTTAAAATAAAAGTATCCTTTAAAACGCCTACTCAAACCTTCATTCCAGTTTAATTACTTAAGCTATGTGTCCAGTAGTGATATCAGGTTATTGAACAAACACAGCATCTTGACGTGGATGCTGAAAGCTGCCTTTGTTGAGTGATTACTGGGCATACACAGTCACATTTCCAGAAATGTGCCGTTTGTTAAGTTGGAAGTATCCTGCCCTTCCTTCCCCAGGCTCTGGCCAAACAAGCGTCTGAACAGGGCTGCTGTGGGGAGGGAGAATGGCACTTCTTTTTAGGGCAATTTCCAGACTACTCTGAACCAGGGATATCTTTTATGACCAAGTCTGAATTTCTAGATTTCAAACGTTATCTTTGTCCTATTAGGAATCCTAGGCTTAAGCACTTGTAGATCCCACTTGCCAGCTCTTTCTTTACTTCTTCCATCTTCCCAACACAGTTAAATCACAATTTTGGCTAAGTCAGTGTTTTGTGTTTGTATTATTATGACTGTATAAATGTTTTCACTGCCAAGCCAGAGGTATGACACGATGATGCTTCCTTTCACGTCCTTGTTTGGCTTTTTGCTTTCGTTGTATCTCATCTGGTCTCCATGGCTTTGACCGTCCGGAATATAGTGATGACTGTCACATTCCTGTCCCTAGCCCAGACCTCCACCTTGAACTCCAGACCTCTATATCCAGTCACTTTCTCAACATCTCCACTTGGATGTCCAATAAACTCTCAACCTTAATGTGTCTAAAACACAACCCCTTATCTTTCCTCCTCCCCTTCCTTCCCCCCACATTCACCTGTATTCTTCCCTATCCTGGTGAGCAGCCACTCTCCTTCCAATAGCTCAGGCTAAGAACTTTGGACCCCTTCTGATGCTCTTTCTCTCATACTCCACATCCAATCTCAGCAAATTCTGTTACCTGTACCTGCAAAATACACCCAGAATCTGTTTCTCAGTACCTCTGTCTGCCATCGTCCTAGTCCGAGCCATCATTAGCCCCTCCCACTCAGATTTTTACAGTATGCCCCATCATTGGTCTCTCTACTTCCACCATTGTTCTCTGACCATCTATTTCAACACAGCGTTTGGAGTGATTCTTTTAAAAGATAAGATGTTCCCATTGTCCCTTCGGGTCCACTCTGGCTCTTGTCTGGTTCTCTCCATGCCCTTGGAGGTTGACCACAGGGGCCCAATCAAGAGGATCCCTTGCTTTCTGGCTTCTGGTTGGGTTTGGCCAGTGGGAGGCCTTGGCAGGAGATCAAATGGTAGGAGAAGAGTGAGGTCAGGGGGTTGGTTGTGTCGTGGCTGAAGGTGGCAGGTCCTATCATGAGGCCCTCTCTGCAGTTACTCTCTCCAGATGCTGGTGACTGTTTCCTCCCCTTCAGGTCCAGAGATAGTCAGGGCCCCTCACTGTTACCAGCCCTGGGTACCACTCTCTACCTCTTGATTTCCCTTAACCCTGCGCACACGTTTGTAAATGGTGCTCTCATCACGGGCTCCTCCGCTGTTCCAGTGAGGGGACCGTGTGTTTCTAGCTGAGACCCCACCGATCAGCCTCCTGCACCCCATCCTTCCAGCGCCTCCTCATTCTGATCTCAGCCCAAATGTCACTCCCTTTAGGAAGCTTCACCTGAACAGTGTAATGTCTTACTCATACCTAGAGCCCTCTCTTTATCCTTCGGGGCACTTTTTTTTTTTTGTTTAAATATTTCTAATTACATTTTTTAAATAAATTTATTTATTTATTCATTTATCTAATTTTTGGCTGCATTGGGTCTTCGCTGCTGCACGCGGGCTTTCTCTAGTTGCAGTGAGCGGGGGCTACTCTTTGTTGCGGGGCGCGGGCTTCTCATTGTGGTGGCTTCTCTTGTTGCAGAGCACAGACTCTAGGCGTGCGGGCTTCAGTAGCTGTGGCACACGGGCTTCAGTAGTTGTGGCTCGCGGGCTCTAGAGTGGAGGATCAGTAGTTGTGGCGCACGGGCTTAGTTGCTCCGCGGCATGTGGGATCTTCCCGAACCAGGGCTCGAACCCATGTCCCCTGCATTGGCAGGCGGATTCTTAACCACTGCGCCACCAGGGAAGCCCCGGGGCACTTTTTGATGAGTTTAATCATTTGCTGTCTTCTTTTTTGCTAGACTCTGGTTCCATCTTCAGGGATAGGTCTAGTGCCCATCCTCTTATCCCCAGACCCTAGCAGAGGGTCTGTGGGGACCCCGGAAACATTGCTTCAATGATGGAGTGAATGAATGACTGAAAAGACCCTCTCCTCCAAGAGGCCTTCCAGGGTCTTCCAGGAGAGCAGCCTCTCTTCTGTCTCAGCATCAGTGGCAATGGCCCATGCCACTCTTGTAGCGTTTGTCTCTTTTTATTTATTTATTTATTTAATTTATTTATTTTTGGCTGTGTTGGGTCTTTGTTGCTGCGCACTGGCTTTCTCTAGTTGTGGCGAGTGGGGGCTACTCTTTGTTGCGGTGCGCGGGCTTCTCATTGCGACGGCTTCTCTTGTGGTGGAGCACGGGCTCTAGGCGTGCAGGCTTCAGTAGTTGCGGCATGCGGGCTTCAGTAGTTGTGGCTCGTGGGCCCTAGCGCGCAGGCTCAGTAGTTGTGGCGCACGGGCTTAGCTGCTCCGCGGCATGTGGGATCTTCCCGGACCAGGGCTCGAACCCGTGTCCCCTGCATTGGCAGGCGGATTCTTAACCACTGCGCCACCAGGGAAGCCCGCATTTGTCTCTTTTTACCTTGCTCTCTGTGGTTTGTGGCCATGCCTGCCAGCTCTCCCCACCCTGATCTCTCTCTGGATGACCCAGGTCTCGACCCTTTTGAATCTCCAGCACCTCGAGCAGTGCCCGGCACATAGTAGGTACACAATAAACAGTTGAGAGGTAAATCAATGATGGAATGCCTGAGTTTGGGAACAGACCTTGTTTATCTGTGGCTCAACACCAGATGCCCTGGGGTGGCTTATTTAATTGTCATTTTCTTTGTGAATTCATTATTGTTTTTATTTCAGTGTTGTTTTTGTTTTTCCAAAAATCTGCTTCTCCCTGGGCCTGCAGAGATTGCTTTGAACCAGGCCGATCAAATGCTGGGCAGCTGTGTGAGGAGGGAACACAGGGCCGGGGGAGAAGGAAGCTGGAGATAGGCAAAGCTGGAGCCCTGGAAACCACAGACCAAACCCCAAAGAATGCAACAGTCACAACACCACAGCCAGAGAGACGGCTGAGCCCGCAGCCCCAGGACCGCGTTCCTCTCTCAGGAGGCGCCTGGGGCTCAGAGACAGCAGCTTGGCAGTGCAAGTGGGGCTGGTGCCTTCTACCCCAGCTGTCCCTGAGTCCTCACTTTCTCAGCCCTGCCTACCCCTGCCAGGCAACTGTCTCCACATCCAGCTGATTCCTTCCTTCCAGGGCACAGTGGGGGAAAAGGCATGGTCTCTGGGGTCAGATGGGTCTGAGCTTCAGTCTTGGCTTTGCTCCTTCTAGTTGTGTGACCTTGGCCTTCATCTCCCCAAGCCATAGTCTCCTTATCCGCAAAGTAGGAATGATAATAATGCTCGTTGCAGACCGTTGTGAGGATTAGAGGGGGTCACAAATAAGGCGTGATGAGCACAGTGTGTAATGTTGGCTTTGATTAAAATTGATGCTATTGTCGACTGTTGTTTTCATACTTGTTTCAATGGCCTGAGCCCAGGCCTTTGGCTGCTAAGAGGGTGCCCAATAAAGGGCACCATATCCAGCCAGTGGTGGAATGAGCTCCCCATCACTGGAGGTAATCAAGAAGCTACCAGATGACTTTCGTTGGGCTTTATGCCCTGGATGGGAGTAGTGAGGGCCAGGGTGGTTGGTCTGGAGGGTCCCCAGTCAGTTACTGAGGAGAGGTTTTCATTCTGTTAAACAGTGAGCCGGGGACTCCATGTGTTAGCGTGCTGCCTGGCGGTTAAAATCGGAAGAGTAATCTGAAGAGTTCCAGCTCCGTTGTTTGCCCTTTTAATCTGGTCTGTTGCTATGGGAACGGCAAGTGATTGCAATCACCGTTGTTTGTATTGTGAGCTCGCTCCCATCAATATGGCTTTTGAAAAATAAGAAATACAAATCCTGACTTCGGCATGCCACTCATTACTATTCAGAACAAACCCCTGAGAAGTTCTGTCAAACGCTTCCTTCCCGGTGCACAGGCTCTGGTTTGGAAATTCCCAGCAGCCCAGCTCCCGGCCTGCTTCCTTTCTGCCCCTCTCAGCCAGGTGGATCTGCAGAGGATGTGTGCAGAGGACCATCACCCGCCGCCCAGAGGAGTCTGGGTGAAGATTTGCCACCTGGCTTCCCTCACCGCTGCCTGTGGCACTCCATTCCAAGCTCATTATTATGATGTCAATGGCTCATAATCACCTTACTTACCACTTTCTGAAGATGAAGAGAGAGATGTTGTCCAAGGTCAGAGTCCTTGCAGAGTGATGGGTGGGGAAGAGCAGGTTGCTTGCATCTGCATCTGAGAGGTTTATGACATGTCCCGGCTCATAGGTGCCTGCGGGGACTCAGCTGCACCCAACCCGCCTTCCCCAATCCCCCAAATCTCTTTGTCTGGATGCTCAAATCCAGAGGCTGCCTGGAGGGACATCACCCCAGCCTCCTTCAAGTGAACCCCCAATGCCTTTGTCTCCCCCTTATGCTTACAGAATGGGTTATTGGGAGATTGTGAAAATGTTGGCCTAATGCCTGGACATAATTGATCATAGCATTTTTCTTTGAGTAGGGAAAGACTCCGGAGAATGTCTGATCCCACCCCGTGGTGACAACTGAGAATAAACTCCGAGTGAGGAAGTGACTTGCCAGAGGTCACGTAATAAGAGAGGGTCTCCCAGCTCCTGTCTCTTGGTTCTGTGTAAATCCAATCTCATTTGCGAGGCATGCCCCCAGGGTACTCTATTTCATAAACTTTACAAAATTAAAACTACTTTGTATTTGAAATACATGCATACTTTAGATCACTTTTCTTAGGTAAGATGCAAGTTGGAATAACATTTTTTAAAAAATGGGTTTAATTCTAGAAATTGGTACTTTGTTGATATTATGTTCTCAACCCAGAGCCACAGGCTAGGGGAAGGGATAGATCCTCACTGATTTCAAAATCAGCCTTGACCTCCAGGCCTGGTTCTGGGAATCTCCTAGCTGTGTGACCTTGGGGGATCCACTTCACCTCTTGGGCCCTCTGTATCCTTTTCTGTAAAATGGGGAGAATGGAGCTTGCCTTGTTGACCTCACATTATTTATGAGGCTTCCCATGAGTTCATGGATATGGATGCATTTTATCAGGTGTAAAGAATTGTATTGAATTGTGGCTGTTATTTTTTTTATTTTTTATTTTTTTACAATTAATTTTCTTTTTTTTAACATCTTTATTGGAGTATAATTGCTTTACAATGGTGTGTTAGTTTGTGCTTTATTACAAAGTGAATCAGCTATACATATACATACATCCCCTATGGCTGTTATTGTTACAAATTCTTAGAGTTAGGTCTCCTGGTTTCACTAGGACTAGAATTTCTTTTCTATGCCAAATGTCTACGTGGTGAATCTAAGTTTTTACTCTTTTTGTTTGGATGAAAATTATTCCCCTTTGATATTTTGACACTGCATTAATCTAAGATTCTCTGGTGTAGATGATAAACCAATCAAGCATGTTCAAGTTGCCCACCCACCTCCAAACCTCCAGGGTCTAACTCTACAGATGATCTAGGTGTTCATTCATTCATTCATTCAACAAGTACTATGTGCCAGGCCCTGTGCTGAGCTCCAGGAGTCAATGGTAAATACATACGATGGTCCCTGCTTTGTGAAGCTTCCATCAATTCTCTGCCTTTCCCATCAGCTCCCTGGTAGGACCACGGTTTTCAGCCTGGTATTTGGGGTACCTTTTTTTTTTTTAATGACCTGGCATTTCTTCCGGCTTTTTTTTTTTTAAATTAATTTATTTTATTTATATTTATTTTTGGCTGTGTTGAGCCTTCATTGCTGTGCCTGGGCTTTCTCTAGTTGCAGCGAGCGGGGGCTACTCTTTGTTGTGGTGTGTGGGCTTCTCATTGCGGTGGCTTCTCCTGTTGTGGAGCACGGGCTCTGGGTGAGCGGGCTTCAGTAGTTGTGGCACATGGGCTCGGTAGTTGTGGCTCGCAGGCTCAATAGTTGTGGTGCACGGGCTTAGTTGCTCCTCAGCATGTGGGATCTTCCCAGATCAGGGCTCGAACCCGTGTCCCCTGCATTGCCAGGTGGATTCTTAACCACTGCCCCACCAGAGAAGCCCTGAAAGAGATGTGAAGTCTTATCTTAAAAACAGCTGCATTTCCAGTTTAAACTAGACTCTGATCCTTCTAGGACTGGAGCCATGTCTTGTGGACCCCCCTGTGTCCCCACATGGAGCACAGAGCCTGCCACGTATTAGAGGCTTGGTATTAGTTGAATGTAACTAAATTCCCAGAGATGGCTGCCTAGCCAGTTGCCGAAGACCCATGCATGCTTTCCCTCCCGCAGTGTAGCATTGTTGCTGGGAAGTGATTGCCCAGCCAGGGACTACATTTCCATCTAGGTAGGGACACATGAATGTACATGAAAGTGATGGGTGACACTTCTGGCTGAAGGAGCTTAGGAAGTAGGTATCCCTTTATCAGCCCCTTATCCCCTTTGCCAGTTGGAAGTAGGAGTCAAGCTATAGCCCATGGGCCAAATCTGGCCCGCTGCGTGTTCTTGTAAATAAAGTTTTATTGAAATTTGCTACTTGTTTTTGTAAATAAAGTTTTATTAGAACACAGCCATGCCCATTCGTTTAATGTCATCAATGCCCACTTTCTCCCTACAATGGCAGAGTTCAGTAGTTGTGACAGATGTGGTCTGGCCCACAAAGCCTAAAATGTTTACCCTCTGGCCCTTTACAGAAAAAGTTTGCAGAGCCTTGCCCTGGAGGATGGTGTGGACACAAGATGGAGAGAACCAGTGTCTCTGAATCCTTAAGGGGAGGAAATTTGTTTGCCAGCCAGGAACACCCACTCACCCTGGACTCTTAGGTAAGTGAGAGGTGATCTTTCATTGTGTCAAGATCTTAAATTTCTGATGTTTATCCAGCAGGAACTAGCATTATTCTAATTGATCCCCAGGCCATATCAGAAGTGTGCTGGGTGGGCGACTGCTTCCAGACTTCTTGATGAATTTGTATTTGAATCTGTGCAGAATTGATTTCCCAAGGTCACTGACGCAGCCACAGAGTGACAAGGGACAGAGACAAAACTAACTTGCCTCAACTGTTGTGGGGAGGGTCGTTGAAAGGATGTCCACGCACACAGGAGAGACAGGGGTCATACAGCAACCCAGGGACAAGATGGGCAGAAGGGGGAGGCCTCCTGGGACCTGGAACTGAACCCAGGACAGTGTGTGAGGTGGGTGACAACGTGGGCTGCGGATTGAGACGGCCCGGGTTTGAACCCTGCGCCTGCCACTTACTGGCTGGGTGACCTTGGCAAGTTCCTTCATCTCTCTGAGCCTGTATCCCCGTCTCTTAAATGGGAGTAATAACAGACCTAACTTCTGGAGTTGTTATGAGGAATAAATGACTTCTGCTGCTAAGGAGCTTGGCATGGTTAGGGTGCTAGTGCTGGGGGTGGGCCCTAGGTGTGCAGAGGGGACACGGAGTCTGAAGCAGGGGGGACCACTGCCCAGCTGGTGGTGCCTCCAGTGGCCCAAGGCAGATCCATGCTTCACTCCCTCCTGTTCGTTACCCGCCCTTATCTAATCACGTTGTGTCCTGTCCATTTTACCTCCAAAATATCTCTCAGATCTGTCCATTTCTCTCTGCCGCCTCCATCACCTCCACCTGGTCGCAGCTGCTATCACTTCCTGTCTGGACGCTTGGTAAACCCTCCTGCCTGTCTTCACGACATCCCATGGCCTCCCTCAGATCTCTTCTCTTGACAAAAGCCAGAGTGAGGTCTCTTCTAGGTGCAGACCTGTTCATGTTATTACCATCTTAAGGCCCTTCCCGAGGCAGACAAAGCTGCTTCCCGATGGCCACCGGCTCTGCCTTTCTCTGTCTCCATCCTTCTGATCCCTGAATTCCCTCAGTTCTGTGGGATTGCCGTGACCCCCCCCTCTCCCGCCTTCCTCCAGGGCCCTTGCACATCCTGCTCCTTCCACTGGCAGCATGCAAAAAAAAAAAAAAAAAAAAAAAAAGGGCACTGGAAAATGAGGAGGGCAGACAGGATAATCTCGGGACCCCAGCTCTGACACTCCAGGCATATTGGGTGGAGCGGGGAAGGGCGTGCTCTGAGGGTCCTGGGAGGAGGGTATTATAAAAGTACCATCCTTGCTGGAGGCAGGAGGGTCTGCTGGCTTCGCCCCGTACCTTCCTCTCTGCTAAATCTCAGGGTCACACCAGCCGAGGAGACAGCCAGGGAGACAATTTGTTGTCAAAATGACCAAGTTCACTTTGGGCGTATTGAAGAAAAAAAAAGCTATTTCCTAGTGTCTAAATCTCATTAAAAAAGCAATTTTGTGATCAATTACAATGCAATTTAGCCACTAACTGTTTAATTATATTAAAAAAAAAAAAAAAAAGACAAAGAAGCAGCAGAAGCGAGTTTGTTCTTCCTGTCCTCATATTTATGAGCCGGGCTGAAAGAGCTTGTCTTTGGAGGGCTCTGGAGTAGAATAAGTGGCCGTCTTGGCCCAATTACCTTACAAGTTAAACTTTCCAAGTCAATATGTTATGTTCACCCGAGGAGGTTGTATCGTTTGGAGTATACTGGAGTGGGAGAGATTCATTTTTCTCCGAGAGCTCGGACCTTTCTTATTCTGGCATGCGCTATAAAAATTGTATCATTCTAGGTGGCTTTTATTAAAGGAACATTATTTCTGTAAATTATTTTTTAATGCTGTGGAAGAGTTTGCCTTCTGGAACCATCTCAGTTGAGGAATTGGGGGATGAAATAGAGACTTGAGTCTATAGCGGGCTGGGGGACATCAAGGCTGGGGAGGGAGATACAGAGAAGGCTGGACGTGGGCAGGTCTGCTGTCCCCATAGGGAAAGAGCTTGGAGGGAGGACGTGGCATCTGGGCCACATGGGGCGGGGACCATGGGTGCTCTACCCACGTGCTCCTTATCCTGAGGGAGAGAGGACGGGCTCCCCTCAGGGGCTTCTGTTGCTGGTGAAGGGCAGTATGGAATCCAAGGCACAGACGCTGGCCCCCCTGCTAAGTCCCTTCCCATCACCTTGTCCTCAGGCCTGTTCTCGCTCAGGGATCCCCGGCTCCTCTTCTCTGCTCTCTGGTCTATGTCCAACTCCCCTCTTCTCCTGGTGGACGCTCTCCAGCCCATGCACCGCGGCCACTAGCACCATACACTCTGTCCTTCTGGCCCGGTGGGCTCCCTTCTTGCCATGGGAGGGGTATTGGCTACAGAGGGCCCGAACACCTGGGTCTTTGGAAATATTCAAGGGAGGTTTACTTTTGCTTTTCTTCTGCCTGTTGAGGGTCCTTTTTGGTATCAAGAGGCAGAATGGTTATGGCAGGCGTGTTGGCTGCAGAAGATAAATCACCAATGTTGATATTTTTGTTTTTAAAGATGTCTGCATTAATGTTGCATGTGGGCTGGAAGATGCATTAAAGCCATGGAGGGAAATGATGCATTTCAGCCCCTGGAACATCAATGGTGTGGTTAGAGCCTGATGCCCACAAAGCTTTGGCCGTGGGTTATGTTCATAGAAATCTTTAAGCTTCACGGCAAGAAATTCTGTTCCTTGTCCTCAGGCTGAGTCTCACCTGTAGCTCACGTGAGCCCTGATTCTGGCTACAGGCTGAGGACTGATCCCAGCCCTGGGCTGAGTTCTGACCCCAATTCCAGACTGAGCTCTGGCCCCAGCCCAAGACTGAGGTCTGAACACTAGTTCCAGAATGAGCTTGGATCTTTGCGTTGTCAGTGCTGTGAGCCAGCCATAGCCAAGCCCAGCCCCTCCATTGTCACAAGCACATGCCGACATCACAGGGAAGCCTGTTGGGACGTGACTTTCATCCAGATCCTGCACCCACGAGGCTCGGAACCTCCCACAAGTGGAGGAAAGATGACTGAAGCTCTTCCAAATCATAAGTGCTGTTGCCCAAACACGTGGAAGGAGGCCTGGGGAAGATGAAGAAAGTGAGCATTTTACCCAAACACCAGCTGGACCCACCATCTGCTCAGCAACTGTCCCTTTGAAGATGCCACAGCTTCCTCTCACCTCCCCCCCTGCTGTGGACCTAATGTGTGTCCCCCCACCCCAAATTCATATGTTGAAATTCTCATTCTCAGTGTGATGGTATTTGGAGGTGGGACCTTTGGGAGGTGATTAGAGTTAGATGAGGTCATGAGGGTGGGGCCCTCAGGATGGGATTAGTGCCCTTCTAAAAAGAGGACAAGACACAGAGCTCTCTCTCTCTTCACCACATGAGGACACAGCAAGCAGGCAGCCATCTGCAAACCAGGAAGAGGGCTCTCACCAGGCACTTAATCTGCAGGGACCTGGATCTGGGACTACCCAGCCTCCAGAACTGGGAGAAATCAATGTTTGTTGTTTCAGCCACTGGTCTCTATGGCACCTTATTGCAGCAGCCCTAACGGACTAAGACCCCTCACCCACCCCTTCTTGGCTACAGGCTCTTCATTTGGCTTAGATCATCAGGCACTGCCTCTGGGAAGCCATAAAAAAGTGATGACAACGATGATGATGATGGTGATGATGAAGGCCAGTACTTACTATGTGCTGGGCACTGGGTTACATGTTTTGCCCGTGTGACTTCATAGAACCCTTGCAAACAACTCTGTAGGCTCCATATCCTTGTCTGTTTGACAGAGGGGTTCTGTGACTTACGGGGGCCCAGGAAAGATGCAAACTTAGGCCTTTCTGATTTCATGGAGGATGATTTAACCCCCATGCTGCTTCCCAAGAACGGCTTTAAGCAGAGAAATGAAGTGGTCATATCTACACTTTAGGAAGATCATCTGGGCTGCGGGCACCCATGTGGGGTGGATTTGAGAGGGAGAGTGTGGAGGCCTGGAGGCTGCCCCAGAGTCCTGCCCTCCGTAGATGCAGCAGTGAATCCTCCACAGGGAGAAGCCAAAGAGCCAGCCCCCGCCCCCCCCCCCCCCCACCGCAGACCACCACCTGCCGGTCTGAACTCATCCCAGGACACGGCAGCTTCATGAGGAAAGGCTCTGAGACCCAAGAGGTGGCCAGAGCCTCCACACCCTTCCCAGCCAACGTGCATCCCCGGTCAGCTTGGCCAGCCTTGACCACTCTGTTTTCTACTTTATCTAATTCCCAGTCAGCCTGGTTCTGGGCCATTGCTGCCCAGACAGAACACATAATTATGTATTGATTTCCTTCCAAAGATGCACGGCCTTGAGTTAACACGGCACTTTTGTGGCCCTACATAAACACAATCTGAGGAGCAAGAGGGTTTGATTTTGGGGGGAAATCAGAGGATCCTGACTCTGGGGTGGGGAGGGGAGGGCCTGTCACAACACAGGAGTGAGAACAGCCACCACAGGACTTTGGAGGAGGGAGCGGGCTGGCCTCTGGGAGGGATGCAGATGCTACTGGAGGCTGGGTGGGTGGGTGGGTTGGACATGGAGGGGAAACAAAACCCTGCTGTCAACCTTGATCATTGGTAAAGGAGTACAGATTCTGTGTGTCACTTTGTCCATCTATGTATCTCTCCCCCATCAGTACAGTTTTCCACGAATCCCCCCCCTCCCCCCCCCGGTGATTAAGTTTCATGGTGCTCTGCCAGATGGCGTATTCTCCCACTTTCCTGGTCCTCCAGGGACTGTCGGAAATACAGGCCAAGCACTCTTACCTCAAAATTACATTAAGGAGTTTAATTAACAGAAATGACTCCACAACCCATAGATCACACTCTCAACGCGTGTGCCACATGCAGACACACGGGAGCTCTTGGCTGGCTCCCTCTGCCTCTGGGGACTCACCCACTGCTCTCAAATCAAGCTGTGATCTTCCCTTATTCCTCAAGAAAAACTTTGGCAAGGTGGAGGCACAGCCTTAAACACAAAATCTTGAGGTATCCCCCTCCGCCAGAATCCCTGCCCAGGGGCACTGAATTTGTTCCTCTTTATTTTTAAAATAATGTTTATTTATTTATTTGGCTGTCCTGGGTCTTAGTTGCAGCACGCGGCATCTTTGTTGCAGCATGCGAACGCTTAGTCGCGACGTGCAGGATCTAGTTCTCAGACCAGGGCTCAAACCCGGGCCCCCTGCATTGGGAGCGCGGAGTCTTAACCACTGGACCACCAGGGAAGTCCCTGTTTCCCTCTAAAGTTCAACAGAAGTAAGTCCGTAGGGTCAGCTTCAGATGTTGGAGCGGGGCAGATGACTGCCGGTCCACCACCTTCCTGCGCTCAGGATGGAGGCTATGAGCTAGACGGGTATGGTGGGCTGCTCGGCCTGCCCTCCCCCAGAGGGGCTGCATCACTGGGTCTGTCCTGATTCTGATGTGGGTGGGAAACACAGAGCTACTTACTTCATGATCTGCTGGGAGCCGTACCTGCTTTGATCACACCCTCCTGGGCACCTCTTCTGTTTTTCTTCCTTTTCTCTCCAGAACCTCACTGGTAGTCCTCTTGGGCATTGCTTTGCCTCTGATAGTGCACCGGGAGACTTTCCATAGTGTGCATTTCTGGTCCATAGCCCTGTTATAATAGCCCCCAATCTGATAGTTTTCAACCAGCAGTACCACTCCCCAGGGAACACCTCAAACTCTACAGTGCGGTTTTGGTTGGACCAAAGATAAAGGAGGTACCTAGTTATCCTGTAATGTTCTCAACAAATTGTCTCTTGTCCTGTTGGACTTTGAATGTCCTGTAGACATTCCTGTAGGGGCCAAACTTGTTCACATGTATCTGAACCTAGAACATAAGTACTTCTTCGCGTGGCTTTCAGTCGACGCCGAATAGTCCAGGAATGCAACTGTGGTGTAAATCAAGGGAATTTTGTCTTTTGTTTTGTTCTGAACATTACCAACAGTTGTTCACCATTTTGGAAATCATTAGTGTTGGTAATGATGCTCATAATATCTGAGTCACCAATATAATACTCCTGTGTGCCTCTGCATGTGTAGATCTGCATACAAACATAAGATGCTGATTACTTCATTATGTCTTCTAGGGCAATTATGCCCAACATTTACATATTGAAATGTATATTGTTTTATTATAATTTCATTTCCTCTCATACCTCCCTTATACTATGGTTACTGAATTATTTTGAGTTTTAAAAAATTTGAGGTTGGTTCTATTTTCTATGCTTTCATTCTAAGGATAGTAAAGGGTGCTATGGTAGACTGTTTATGGCCACAAAACTCCTGCATCCAAGTATGTATGTCCCCTTGCAATGAGACTCTGCCACTCTTCACAGAATAAGTCTATTTCCCCATTTCCTGGAATCTGGGCTGGCCTTGAGACTTGCTTTGATCAACAGACTATGTAGAAGGGATATTATATGACTTTCAAGGCTAGACCTTAAGTTGCTTTGCAGTTTCTGGTGTCAGCCTCTTGGAATACCATCCTGAGACCACTAGGCCAGGAAGCTGGTGTAGCCTACAAGAGGATGGAGGTGAACTGAGGTGTCCTAGCTGACAGCCAGTCCAATTGCCAGACATGTGAGTAAAGCCATCATGGAAAAAAAATTCAGAATCCAGAGTCTCTACAACATATTGTATGCAATGACCAGTAGACACTTAAAATTTGCTAGACACAGAGAATCATAAAACGTGATCAATAGTCAAAAGAAAAACAGTCAATAGAAACGGACTTCAGAACGACCCAGATGCTGCAAGTAGCTGACAGGTCTTTAAAAAAAAAGCTATTAAAATATACAAAGACTCGATCATAATGATGAGCAGATGGGAGAAAGAAAATAAAAATAAGAACCAAATGGAAATTCCAGAATTGAGAACTAAAATATCTGAAAGGAAAAATTTATTAATGGACTTAATAGCAAATTGGAGATGCCAGAAGAAAGGGTGAGTGAAACTGAAGATAGATCAAAAGAAATTACCCAATCTGAAGAATAGAGAAAAAAAACTAACTGAAGTAAAATTGAACATGGTCTCCTTGGCCTGTGAGACAATATTGAGTGGCCTGTTTTATGTGTGATTGGAGTCCTAGAAGGAGGAGAAAGAGAAGCTTGGGCAGAAAATAACATATGGAAAAAACAATGTTGTAGATTTCCACAAATTTTGTGCAAACATAAACTTACAGATCTAGGAAACTCAGCTAACCCCACAGCTGGATAAATACAAAGAAAACTGCTACCTAGGCATGTTATCAAACTACTGAGAACCAAAGAAAGGGAAAAAACTTGAAATCAGAGACAAAAACTACTTTACATCCTGGGAAACAATGATACAAATGAGAACAAACTTCTCATCAAAAACAATGGGGATCATATTATGATGGAATGCATCTTTAAAGTCAACTGAAAATTCTATATCCAGTGAAAAATATCCTTTTCAAAAAATGAAGGCAATAGAAAGTCATTTTCAGCTAAACCAAAGATGAGCAGACCTGCATTTCACAAAATGCTAGAGGAAGTTTTTCAAATGAAGGGAAATGGCACCAGATGGAAACTCAGATATAAAAGAAAGGATGAAAAGCACTGATAATGGCGAAATGTCAGTAAATATAAAAGAACAATATTTTTCCTTCTTTTGTTGTTTTTAAAAGACAAATGACTGCTTCAAGGAAAAAGTATAGCATTGTATCATAGGGTTTGTAATGTAAGAAAATGGAAAAAAATGACAACAGCACAAAAGATGGGGTGGGCAAATGTAATTTTATTGTTGTAAGGTACTTAAGTTAAAAAAATACTTTGGGTACCCCAGGTTTGCTGGTGTCCCAGTCTGAGTGATGGGGGCCAGCACAGGGAAGGCAGCCCCATCTGTGGAGGGAGAGGGAAGAGAGGGCAGGGGGCCAGGAGGCCCCTATAGCAGATGTTCTGCTTGGGACCGAGGTGGTCCTTGGGCTTAGGGTAGACCTTTGGGGTCGCTAGGACTAAAAGACTCAGGGCAGGAGCCACATGGCCACAGAGAAAAGCTAAAGCTCTTGAACTTTTGGAGCTGAAGGGAAACTTTGAGATGAAAATCTCGTCCCCTCCTTACATCCTACAGATGAAGAAACTGAGGCCAGCAATGGTGAACCACCAGGAATGGCGAAGGATTGGCTAGTTAGTAACTGTATTCACGATTTGAGCCCATGTCTTCAGGTCTTGAGCTCTGCTCTCTTCCCCATGCCTACCTCCCATGCCCTGGGAGGGCTGACTCCCTGGCCAGCCACTTCAGAATCATCTGTGGATCCTCACAGGAGAGACGGCAGGTCTGTGAATCTCTAATTACCCCAGAGAGCAAATATTGTACCATTTACTGGAGGAAAGCATTTCCCAGGACTCCTGATACAACTAAGAACCAGGCACGAAGCCTTTATCTTGTTTCCATCAGCATAACCTACTTGGAACATGAAATCGGACTTCTCCCCGGCACCTTGTCTCATAGGATCGGTCCTTTCAGTGGGTGTGGGGAGCCGCAGTGTGCACGCCCAGCGTGGCTGGGAGGATGTTGTCACTGTGGCTGGCAGCTCAGCCAGCTGCCAGCCCCGCCGGAAGAGGAGAAGCTTTGCTGTTCAGGAGGGGAAAATCCTCCAGGTCCATTTCACTCTGAGGCAGGGCACCTTCCCATCCTGCTCCACTGTGCCTGGAGGTGAGGGCGGGAGCTGCATCCCCAGGCTGGGCCCTCTTTCTTCCCCACTTTTAGCCTTAGGTAGGGAAGGTGGTACAGTCAGAGGCACATAGAGGTTCCATTGGGCTTTTGCCTCCTTATTTCTGGAAGCTTCTCTCCTCATAAATAACACAGATCACATATGAAATACAGATTTTTTTTCTTACTGTAAATAAATTGAAAAGACATTTACAATTTTGCTTTTGAAATTATCGGGTCACAGGTAACTAATTCGGTGTTGGTCAAGCTTTTTCAGACATCCTCTTGAATACTTGGGAATTCTTGCAAGGTGACGGAAGCTAATCTAGACATTGTTTTCAAATGTAAGGAAACATTTTACACATTCTAAATGTAGCCATTAATGAAGCCGACCACCAAGTTCTATTCTATAAACTTTATAAACATTTTATTAAATTTGATTCCGCAGTTTTCTTTTTGTATTTTGGAACCAGTAATTCTTTTCTTGGCCTTAAGTATTTTCATAGGCTCCTAGGCTCTCTCCCATCACACCGAGTGGATAAGATGACCTCGTAGGCAGAAGCCAGGACACCTGGGGTTCCCATCTCAGTTCTGCTGCTGGTTAGCCGGTCACCGTGGGCGAGGACCTGGCCCCTCTGAGCCTTCCTTTCCCCAGTGGGACAGCGAGGAGCGGCAGACTCTGCAGCCTCCATTCTGAGCTGCCTTTTGGGGGACAGGCTGGATGGCAGGTAGAGCCAATCCAGGTGAGTCTAGAGTTTTGACTTATAGCAGCTGGGGGCCAGATACCCCCTACTTGGCAGGTGAGGGGTTAACCAGGCCGGAATCCATGCCCAGAGCTGGGGCCTCGGTTGCCTGAGCAACGGGTGCCTTCTCTGTGCCCTGACTCAGATGGGTGTGGGCTTTGCGAGTGGGCTCCGGCCATACAGGACTTCCTGCCTGTGACGCTGACTCCGGATTCGAGGCGAGCAGCCTGAGTCACAGCCGGAACTTCTCCTCCAGCGGAGGGGGCTGCCTGCAGCCCGTCTTGCTTGGGGCCTGTGTCCCACGTGGGGACCTGCCCCCACTCCTAGGTGCTGGGACTGCGTGGGAGAGGGCTGTGCAGCTGCCGTGTGCTCTGAGCGCAGCAGCTCCGGGGTGAAGGATGGGAACAGCCTGGGGGCTGTCAGAGCCACAGCTTCCCTCAGACCCTTCCAGGCTTTTCACGGTGTGCACGATGGAACCCGCACCGCTTAGCCCCTCACCATAGACCCAGGAAGCCCCACCACCCACTCCTTTTCCCCAGACACGCTGCCCGGCTGCGTAGAACTCCTCACCAGTTCTCCAGCATCTGCTTTCCTGTTCCCATGCTGTTGTTTATTCCTTTTCCTCTTGCTTTGTTCTTCTGGGGTCAGGCTGTTGACCATCCCCTCTTCTCTGGGAAGACATCCTTTTCCTCTGTGCCCCGGTAGGTCCATGCTCAGGTCTCTGTCCCAGGCCTCATCTACTGTCTTGTGGTGAACTTTGGCCAGCCCCGCCTTATCTGCCTTGGAAGAGGTCTCTAGGAGCCTTCTGGGCCACAGACTGTGCGTTGTGTTGCCGTTCACCCAGACTAATTTTCCTCTTTCTCCTGGCCGCACAGCTGGACTACAGTTCCCCGCTTCCCTTGAGGCTGCGTTGCCCTGACGATCCATTGTTCTGACCACTGAACGTGACGGGAGATGTGTGTGCATTTTCTGGACCAAGACTTTCTTTTTTTAATCAGTGTTATGAAGGCATAGTTCACGTACAAGGAAATGCACCCTTTAAAAGTATGCCATTTTATGGATGCCCCCACTCCCAGACTGATGTAGACCACCATCACCACCATCAAGTTATAGAACATTTCCATCATCCCAGAGGTTTTTTTCGTGCGTCTTTGTGGTAGGATGCCCCTCCCTACCCCCGCCCCCGCCCAACCACAGATCTGCTTTACGTTACCCTCGATTGGTCGCATAGTCTAAGATTTCATATAAATGGAATCACACAACATGAAATCGTCTGGGCTGGCTACTTTTGCTTAACGTAATGTTCTGAAATGCATCCATGTTGCGTGTAGCAATAGTGTGTGTGTGTGTGTGTGGTGTTTTTGTTTGTTTGTTTGTTTTTATGCTGAGTAGGTTTCCATTGTATGAATCTGCCACAATTTGTTTACCCATTCACCTGCTTGTGGGCATTTGGGTTGTTTGTAGTTTAGGGCTATTGTGGATCCGGCTGCTGTGCACGTTTGTATCAGTCTCCAGGTAAACATGTTTTCTGTTCTCTTGGCTACATGACTAGTAGTGGAATTGCTGAGTCATATGACTACTTGTTTAACTACCAGAAACCGCTGTGGTTGTACCATTCTACATTCGGCTATACTGTATATGAGAGCTCCTGCTATTCCACACCTTCACCAACACTTGATACTGTCAGTCCCGTTAATTTTATTTAAAACATTTATTTATTTATTTTTAGCTGCATTTTCGTTGCTGTGCACGGGCTTTCTCTCTAGTTGCGGTGCGCGGGCTTCTCATTGCAGTGGCTTCTCTTGTTGCAGAGCACAGGCTCTAGATGCGTGGGCTTCAGTAGTTGTGGCATGTGGGCTCAGTAGTTGTGGCCCGCAGGCTCTGGAGTGCAGGCTCGGTAGTTGTGGCACACGGGCTTAGTTGCTCCGTGGCATGTGGGATCTTCCCGGACCAGGGCTTGAACCCGTGTCCCCTGCATTGGCAGGCGGATTCTTAACCACTGTGCCACCAGGGAAGCCCAGTCCCGTTAATTTTAAACATTCTGGTGGGTGTGTCATGATATCTCACTGTAGTTTTAATTTGCATTTCCTTGACTAAAGCTATCAAGCATCCTTTTGATGTACTTCTTGGTCATTTGTATATCTCCTTTTGTGAATGTTTTAAAAACTTTTCCCCATTTAAAAATGTCTTCTTATTATTGAATTCTAAGTGTCCTTTGTATAGTCTGGATGCAAGCCCTCTGTCAGATATGTGGATTACAAAAATGATCTCTTTGTGGCTTGTCTTTTCATTTTGTTAATAGCGTCTTTTGAAAAGGAGAAAATTTTCATTTTAATGCAGACCAATTAATTGGTTTGTCAGTTTTTTTCTTTGATGGTTTGTTCTTTACGTATCCTATCTAAGAAATCTTTGTCCCAAGGTCGCTGGACCAAGAACTTAAAAAAAATAGATGTGTCTTTCCTGCCTCCTTCCTCCTCTTCCCTTTCCTGGAAGCAGATGACAACAAGGACCTAGGAAGATGGAGAAGCCGTGAGATGAAAAGAGTTTGGGATCTAATCACTGCATGAAGGAGAGTCCCCAGCGGGACCACCTTCCTCGAACTGGGCACAGAAGGCAGAAAGGAATGCCTGTTGTGTTTGCACCGTTAACATTGTGAATCTATTTGTTATGGTAGGTCGGCCTGCGAGGAACTTATATTTCTCCAGCTGTGCAGATATGGTGCTTAGCCAAGTAATCCCCAGTGAAGGTACTGCCAATGATGAAAGGGCCGCCAGCACTCACCACTCTTCTCTGTTCCTAAATGTCCTCATTTACCTCTCCAGACAGGCCAGATGATGAACTCAAAGGAAGATTTGCACACATCTTCACTGAAGCGTTAGGGTGTGGTACCTAAATGGTATTGAGCTGAGAGGGGTGGGGACAGATCGGGTGTTGTGTTCCTTCACTGTCTTGTGCACCCAAAGTGGAGACGCCGTGGCCTTCACCCAACCCATCATCCTCTTCCTCACTGTCTGGTCCTGCATTCCCAGCTGTTCTCCCTGGAGTCCGTGTGGATGCCCGTTGGCTCTCATCTCTGGGGACTGTCTTCCAACTCTGCCTTCTGTGCTATTATCAAGTTTCTTAGGTGGGGTTGCATCTTACTCCCCACTGGACAGTGTGTTATTGTATCACGTGTTCTTATCAGGTCTGCCTGCAATCTCTTTTATGCTTTATTTTATTTATTTGAAGTAGTTCTTATTAACTATAGGATAGAAACAAAATAACATCTATAAGCTACATGTAAGCTATAAAAACTATTGATACAATGAACACCTGTGTACCACTACCCAATATCGGGAAAAAAATTACAAATACCTTTGAAGGTCCCTCTGTGCTTATTGCTTCCCATCCCCCTCCCTCCCCTTCCCTCCCCTCCCTCCCCTCCCAGTAATCACTCTCCAGAATTTTATGTTTATCATTCTCCAGCTTTTCTTTATAATTTCACCACATGCTTGTGTCTTTAAATTGTAATATATGGCTGACACTTTCATCAGCAATGTATGAGCTTAATGAGGACTAATTTACATATCATAAAATCCACCTATTGTGATGGTATAATCCATTGATTTTTTTGGGGGTAAATTTATAAAGTTGTGCAACCATCCCCACATCCAGTTTTGGAATATTTCCATCTCTCCAAAAAGATTCCTAATGCCCATTTGCTATCATTCAAAAAACTACACTCCAGTGGGTATGAAATGTATCTCATTGTGGTTTTAATTTGCATTTCCTGATGAATATTGAGCATATTTCATGTCAGTGACTATTCATCTGCCTTCTTCTGTGCAATGTCTTTTCAAGTCTTTTGCCCATTTATAAAGTTGTGTTACTTGTCTTTTTGTTACTGATTAGTAGGATTCCATATGTATTCTGTATATGAGTCCCTTGTTGGAGTTATGTACCATGAATATTTTTCTCGGTTTGTAGCCTATTTATTCATTTGGTTAATAGTGTATTTTGATAAGCAGAAATTTAACTTTTGATTAATTTGATTTGTTAATTTTTTCTCTTATGATTATTATTTTTTGTGTCCTAAGAAATCTTTGTGAGTAGGAAAAAGTCACTCTTCCTGGGTACCTCTCCTTTACTACTCACACAGAAGACTGCACTTCTGACACTCCTGGTTAACAAATGTGTGGGTTTTTTCCCCCACCAAGCAATTCTCTGTGACATCAGCTGGGTGTCCTGTAATTTAACTCATTTCTGACACTGTCTACCTGGAGATACTGTCAGGTCCTGCAGGTTAAGGGTTTAGTCCTCTAAGGCTTCCTTCCCCCACTTCAGATGCCAATTGAAAGTCCAGGTTGTCACCTGTGCTTCTGATGACTGCTATCAACTGGAGGCTTCCATGACCTTCTCCTTGGTTTTAATTTGCTAGAGCAGCTCACAGAACCAGGAAAACAGTTTACTTACTAGATTACTGGTTTATTATAAAAAGATACAACTCAGGGATAGCCAGAGGGAAGAGATGCATAGGGCAAGGCATGTGGGAAAGGGGTGCACAGCTTCCATACTCCCTCCGGGCATGACTCTCCCATCACCTCCACGTGTTCATCAACCCAGAAAGCTCCCAGGATCCTGTACTTTGGGGATTTTTATAAAGGCTTCATCAAGTAAGCATGATTGATAATTAACTCAATTTCCAGACCCCTTCCAGAGAATAGGGGTTAGGGCTGAAAGTTCTAAGCTTCTAATCATGGCTTGGTCTTTCTGGTGACCAGCCCCCATCTAGGAGTCCACCAAGAGTCACCTCATTAGAACAGAAGATATTCCTATGGCCCAGGAAATTCCAAGGAATTTAGGAACTCTGAGCCAGGAGGCAGACACCAATAAATATATTTTTTCTATTATCTCACACTTTGTCTACCCAAGTCTCAAAGATATCATCTTATGTTTTCTCTGGAAGCTTCATGGTTCTAGCACTATATTTAAGTCTCTGATCTATTGTTAACTCAGTTTTGCATATGGAGTGAGGTAGGAGTTGAGATTCTTTTTTTTTTTTTTAATATGGATAGTCAGTTATTCTCACACCATTAAAAAAAGAGTTTCCTTTCCCTTATTGAATTGACTTGATCAAAAATTAACTGACCATAAATGTGGGTCTGTTTTTTTGGGCTTCCTATCTTGTTCTATTCACCTATTTGTTTGTCCTTAAACCAAAACCATACTGAATTGATCACTGTTGCTTAATAGAATGTCTTGAAATTAGTTTATATCCTCCAACTTTGTTCTTTTTCAGTACTATTTTGGTTATTCTAGGTACCTTGAATTGTCATATAAATTTTAGAATCAACCTGTCAGTTTCTTCAAAAACTCCTCTTGGAATTTAGGATTGGGATCTATAGATCAGTTTGGGGAGAGCTGACATCTTAATAACATCAAATTGTCCAGTCCATGAACATGGCATATCTTTACATTTATTTAGATCTTTAATTTCTCTCAGCAGTGTTTTGTGGTTTTCAGTATAGTGGTTGCACCTTGATCATTAGATTCATTCCTAGGTATTTGCTTTTATTCATTCTATTGCAAATGGTATTTTAAAACGTTCTCATTTTCCATTTTTTGTTGCTAGCACATAGAACAATAATTGACTTTTTATATAGTGACATTATATGCTGCAATGTCAAGAAACTCAATTATTCTAGTATTTTTTGGTAGATTCTGTAGTGTATTCTATGTATACACACAGCCTTTCTGAATAATGCTAGTTTTACTTCTTAATTTCCAATATTTATGGTTTATGGTTTTTGTTTATTTTCCTTTCCTATTACACTATCTAAAGTTTCCAGTACAATGTTGAAGATAATTATCTAATAACTTTGCTATTGATCTTACAGGAAAAACATTCAGTGTTTCGCTATTAGGTAGAATGTAGTTAGCTTTAATTTAAAAAATGCCTTTCTCAGATTAAGGAAATTCTTTCATTGTTTCCTTTAAAAAAATAACATAATGGGTGTTGAATTTTGTCTGATACTTTATGTGAACCATATAGCATATGATTTTTCCCCTTTGTATGATCAATGCTGTGAATTATATTTTTCTCTTTTATTCTGTTAATTTTGTGAATTTCATTGAGTTTTTTCAACTTGATTTTTTTCAGACGTTTTCCAAATGTTAAATTAACCTTGCATTCCTGTGATAAACACTACTTGGTTGTGATGTGTTACACACACACACTACATATATATATATATATATATATATATATATATATATATATATATAATTTATTTATTTTTTTAAATAGTTTTTTCTTAAAGATTACTTCTTTTTTCTTTCTTTCTTTTTTTTTTGGCTGCGTTGGGTCTTCCTTGCTGCGCGTGGGCTTTCTCTAGTTGCAGTGAGTGGGGGCTACTTCTCCTTGTGGTGTGCGGGCTTCTCACTGTGGTTGCTTCTCTTGTTGCAGATCACAGGCTCTAGGCACGTGGGCTTCAGTAGTTGTGGCACGTGGGCTCAGTAGTTGTGGCTTGCTGGCTCTAGAGCACAGGCTCAGTAGTTGTGGTGCACGGGCTTAGTTGCTCTGAGGCATGTGGGATCTTCCCGGACCAGGGATCGAACCCGTGTCCCCTGCATCAGCAGTGGATTGTTAACCACTGTGCCACCAGGGAAGTCCCTTTAATTAGTTTGATGTATATTTATATATATATAGTTTATTTATATATTTAATAGTTTTATAAGGGTTTTATTCTCCCTAAGCATGAGAAATATTGGTCATCTCTAGCAATTCTTTTTTAAAATAATATCTTTGCCAATTTTTGGTGTTAGGACTATTCTGGCTTCCTTAAATGAGTTGAAAATATTCTCTTCTCCTTTATTTTCTGAAGGAGTTTGCTTAATATTGTTATTATTCCTTCCTTAATTGTTTGATAAAGTTCACTGGTAAATGTATTTGGACTTGGAGTTTCTTTGTGGGAAAGTTTTTGATATAAGTTCAACTTACTTAGTATATATAGGGTTTTTTAGATTTATGCTTTCATGTTATGTTAGTTTTGGTGAGTATCTTTTTCAAGAAGTTTGTCTATTTCACCTGTAAATTTATTGTCATAAAGTTGTTCATAATATTCCCTTATGGTTCTTTCACAGCTCACAGATTCAAGAGAATCTGTGGTGATATCCCCTCTTTAATTCCTGATATTGATAATATGTGTTTTCTCTCCTCTTTTTTTTTTATTAGTCTTCTCTGGGAGGTTTGGCTCTGCTTATTTTCACTATTGTCCAATTTTTGTATCATTGATTTTCTGTCTTCTTGTTGTTTCCTGTTTTCTGCTTATGTTGGGTTTCATTTGCTCTTCTTTTTTTGCATCTATAGAAGCTTAGATCACTGATTTTGTGCCTTTTTTCTTTATTAATATAGGCATTTAAAGGTCTAACTTTTCTTCTGCTCTGCTTAACCTCTGCCTTAGCTGTATCCCCCAAATTTTGAAGAGTTTGCTTTCATTATCATTCAGTTTGAAATTGTTATTTCTTCATTGACCTATGGTTATTTAAAAGTGTTTTGTTTAATTTACCAATATTTGGTGGTTTTCTAGATGGCTTACTGTTACTACTTTTAAATTCAATTTCATCACATCAGAGAATAAACTTTCAGGCTCTCAATCTTTAAAAATATTTTGAGCCATGCTTTATGGCCAAGTATGTGGCCCATCTCCGGATATTTCTTGTATACTTGAAAAGCATGTGAATTGTGTTGTTAGATGGAGTGATCTCTAAATGTCAATGAGGTCGAGTTGGTTATTGTTCAAATCTGTATTCTTACAGGTATGATGAGTGTGAGGATGGGTGAGGAGGACGTGCTCTGTTTTGGGGGGATTAGCTGATAAGGATTTATTTGCAAGGAATTGAGTGTTGGTGTAACGCTCTTACTCAAAACTCATACATCACAATCAGAGTTAATCTAAACCAGCAGATGAACAGAGTGAGCCTTGGCTGAGAGGGCTTGATTTGTTTAATTCAACTACTTGCTACGTTGTACGTCTGTCCTATCTTTGGGGAGCTCAGGGAGAGAGGGTAAGCTTTCATCAAGAGTCAAGACTGCCCTTTGATTAAGCAACCCGGTGTCCCCTTGTTTTAGAACTGAGCATGCTCAGTGGGGCGGGATCCGCTCTTAGATGAGGGACTTGATTGCCTTGGCACTGAGCATGCTCAGTGGGCAGTTCACCTGGGGACTGAGCATGCTCAGTGGGGCGGGATCTGCTCTTAGATGAGGGACTTGATTGCCTTGGCACTGAGCATGCTCAGTGGCCAGTTCACCTGGGGACTGAGCATGCTCAGTGCGCAGTGAGCATGCCTGCTTTTTTAAAAACTGTTAGGCTCTAATACTTGATGTTCTTGTCCTGTGTGATTGTTGGAGTCCAGGAGTTGTTAAAATTTTGTTGCCACAAAATGGCAGAGTTTAGATTTATCAACACCAAGCATTCATTGTTCACATGGGGAACCTGAAGACCAAAGAATGACGGGGAATTGGTGAAGGTCACACCGTAAGTTGGTGCCAATGCAGGAATAAGTATTCAGATTTCTTGTCTCCTCTCCAGGGCATGGCCTACTGCAATATTTCAGCCATGGGATGGAACCTGAGACAATCCACCATGGCTGATTTTCTGTGTGTTTGAACAAAGAGGATCAAGATGCAGTTTTCCTCTGGCTTCTCTTTTCAGGAAACCTTCTCTCTTTTCTTCCAAGATCCCCATTAGGAGAGCAGGCGGGAAGAGAGGGGAATGGCCATGATCATCTTGCTGTCTCTTGGTGGTGCTAGAACCCCCATGAATTGTTTCCTCTCAGGACTGATTTATTCAGGGCTGAGGTCACAGTTTGGGAACAGGAGCAGAGGGGAATGCTACCCAGAGATTTTTGGCTTAATTGCCTCAAGTGATTGAGAAGGCAAGGAGGAGAGGAAAATCCTTTAGGGGGAACGGGTAGTTAGTTGTCTGTGTACAGAAATCATGTTGCTCTTGTTGCAAAATATTTACAAACTGTCACGTATCGGCGGAGAGCGTGTGTACGTGCATGTTTTAGTCCCAGCAGTTTATTCAGCCTGTCTCTCAATCTGTCGGAAAGCGGTGTTGCCGTGAGGGCCTGACGGTTTGTTTTTTCTGCTTAAGCAAAACGTAAATTGTCGGGCCCATTAACATTTGGGTGCTTTAATCCGTTATTAGAGGAGAAAAGTAAAAATCCTGCACCAAGATGAATGTTTGCTTTTAAGGTGATCAATAATGCGCAGCCCCTGGCACATTCATCACTCTGCTGGTGGCCTCTGCCGGGAAGGAAGGAAGGCAACAGATTGGGAATACTGTGGATCTGCTGCTCAGCGCCTCACCCGAGTGACCCCTTCCATCATCTCCCTTCCTCCAGAGCCTTCACTTGCTCCCTATTGCCTTTGTCGTGAAAGCCAAACTTCCACCTCTCAGTGAACTGGCTCCATCCTACCGGCCTACCTGGAGCACCTACTGTGTGCCTAGCCCTGCGCTGTGGGGGAGGCAGGAGAGGGAGGGGAGGTATCTCTGCTCTCAGAGAATTTTCTGGGCATTAAGGGAGACAAGAGCAGCTTACGGAGCGGAATCAGTGCCCTCACAAGAGAGCAAGGAGTCTGGTGTTAGATTGGTGGGAGCAAACGGCAAGGACTGTCAGAACCAGGAGAGGGAGAATTGATGTGCTGGGCTGGGTGGTCAGGGGATGCTTCCTGGAGGAGGGGGCTACAGCTGGGCCTTGGGAAATGAGAAGCTTGTGGATAATCCCAAGCAAGGATACTGCTTATTGAGCACCAGGCATCATGCTAGGAGCTTTTTATATGTTCTTGCTACTCCATCTCACAGCCCCGTAAGGTGGGTGTTGTTACCCCCTCTTTGTGGGTAAGAAAACTGAGGCTCACAGAGGCGAAGGCACCTCCCTGGCGTTGCACAGTGAGTGAGGGGCAGAGCCAGGACGCGCACTCAATACTGGGAGACTCCAAAGGCCGCGAGTCTGAATCCAGTGCTTCTCTCACCATTCTTAGCAGGAGGAAGCCCCGAGGAGCAGAGAACCCGGATGGAGTGTGGCACGTGGGTATGTGGGGGTGAGGGAGGGGGAGGTCCCACGTGGAGGTAGCTGGCAGTAAGACCCCTGTCAAGGGGGCCAGGTCACGGGACAGCCTGGACGCCCAGCAGAAGGGACGTTGCCCGGAGCCATGAAACAGCGGCTGGTCTCCCACCCTGCTCCTTGCATTACCAGGCACCGCTGTGTCCCCCGGGTGTTGCGGCTTCCTCCTTCCATTCTGGGAAGCAAGGTCCCATGGGCCCCTCTCTCCTATTTCGCTGCTCAGCTCGGCCTCATCATCTCACAGCTGGAAACTGCGGCAGCCCCCAGGCTCACTGCCTCTGGTGACATCTGTCCACAGTGGCCACCAGCAATGTCTTTGTAAAGCACAGAGCTGGCTGGGGCACTCCCCTGTTCCCAGTGTGCCAGCAGCCCCCCTTTTCCACAGCAAGAAGTCCGAGCTCCTCAGCCAGGATACCTGGTCCTCCCTCTTTCTTGCCCTTCGGCACTTTCTCCTACTTCCTGCTTCCTCTGTCTGCAAGGTGCTCCCCTCCCCCCTTTTGCGATTGGAGAACCTCTGTTCATCTCTTGAGGCTCACCCCAAATGTGCCTTCTTGAGGAAGTCCTCCCTATGGGTAGAAGGAACCAGTCTCCGAGATCTTGAAGGCCTCCATCCTTTCCAGCTGCCCTAGTCAGTTCTTTTGAGCTTGTTGTTTGTCTTCATCTCTCCCAGTCTTGGAGGAAGTGGAGTGAGACAGGAGTAGGTACGATTCACGTGCGTGGCAGCAGGACACAGGGGTGAAGTTAGACCGGGAGCTTCGGCCAGTCCTGCTGGCAGCATTTTATCCAACCACCCAACAAGTATTTAGAGTGTCTACTTGGTGTTAAGACTCCAGGCTGGGTATTTAGGACACTGAGATGAGTGAGACGGATATGGGCCCTGCCTTCATGGAGCTGGCAGTCCAGCAGAGGAACAAACCTTAAGCAAATAATGGCTTCTTTGCTCAGGAAATTGAGCTGTGTCTGAGCTGAGCAGAAGAGCCCAGGGTCTGTCTCTGCGCCCCCATGATGCCAGCGTGAGGTGGGCACCTGTAGGCGAGTGTCCAGGTGGAAAGGAGACACAGGCTCCTGTTACCTGGTTGAAGATGGCCCCGGAAAGCTGCAGCTGGTCCCATCTTAGCCGGGGTCTGGAGATGCCATTCCTTGTTTTCCCTGTTTTAATTAAGGTGCATTATTTCTGGAGGAAGAGTCGTTCCTGCCCGAATCTGGTGTGCCCCTCACTTCTGCTGGTCTCAAAGGCTCCCCTGGTTGTGAGTCGCTCCAGAGACCCTTATACAAACCAAGGAGAAGAGGTCTGGGAGCCACTGCCTGCACATTGATACTCAGGGGCTTCTGCGTCGAGAGGCAGACACTGTTTATTATGGATAGATCTGCAGATTGCATGTTTTTATAATTTCCCAGAGAGTTCATTTTATGCTCTGCTAAGATCGAAATGGACTGGTGCAAACGCTCAGACTTCCTGCTGCCTCTGGCGGGGTGAGGTCCAGCCGGTAAGGAAGGTGCCCATGTGCTCTGCTCAGGAGGGGACGTTGCCCCGCGTGGGGGATGGACAATGGCTTTTCTTTTTTTTTTTTAAATTTTATTTATTTATTTATGTATTTATGGCTGTTGTCAATGAGCATATTTTTGAAAGAATATGGCTGTGTTGGGTCTTCGTTTCTGTGCGAGGGCTTTCTCTAGTTGCGGCAAGCGGGGGCCACTCTTCATCGCGGTGCGCGGGCCTCTCACTTATCGCGGCCTCTCTTGTTGCGGAGCACAGGCTCCAGACGCGCAAGCTCGGTAATTGTGGCTCACGGGCCCAGTTGCTCCGCGGCATGTGGGATCTTCCCGGACCAGGGCTCGAACCCGTGTCCCCTGCATTGGCAGGCAGACTCTCAACCACTGCGCCACCAGGGAAGCCCCTGGACAATGGCTTTTCACTCAGGGCCCTGGACAAGACCTTTGCCTCTGGGATGGGGGCGTGTCGTTTCTCTGTGAGGATCACTTTTAGCAGCCTGTAAGCTGATAGAGGGTATAATAAGGAGACTTCTGTCTGGGCTTACGGGAAGGCTTCATGGGAGAGGAGGCATGACCTAGTTTGAAGATCAGAAATCATTTCCGCAGCTACGGGGAGATTCTATCTGGAGGCACCGGGATCAGCCAATGTGAAGTTTGGAAATGTCAAGGGCAGGATCGTTGGGTGCGGGGGGCAAAGGAATAGTCGAGGTACGGGTAGGGGCCCCGTCATAGAAGCCTTGGATGTAATCTAAGGGATTTGTAACTTTCCCCCCGTTTTTTTAACTTTAATTTTTTGAATTATGAAAATAATACATGTCTATCATAGAAAATTTTGAAACTTCAGAAACAAAGTAGAAATTAGTAACCCATTATTTTGCCATCCAGAAGCCACTTTGTTAGCCTTTTGTTTCCTTTGTCTTTTATTCTGTAGATTTTTCACATTCTTGAATTCATATTACATATACAATTTTATATCCTTTTTTTTATTCTACCCAAATGTCCCATACCTTCTTCCATATTATTGATCATTTAAACGACTTTCTCTCCAATTATGTGCCCTCAGGAGATGCCCTCAATGCCTGGTATTCCTCTATTTATGATTCATTCCCTTAGACCAGGAAGTTTCATCCTAGGCTGCAGAGTACACTCCCCTGGGAGGCTTTAAAAAATCCAGGACCCACTCATACCGATTAAATCAGAAATTCTGGGTGGTACCCAGGCATCAGTGATGTTCCCCAGGTGAGCCTAATGTGCGGCCAAGGATGGGACCCCCTAAGTTAGACTGAAACACTCCTTGCCACGCTGGCCCTGTTGGCCAGTGAAGTTCCTCACCTGTTGTGTTGTTCTCAGATTCATTGTACTGGATGGACTTAGCATGACCAGGCCCACCAGGTACCTGGGGGGAATCTAGTGGCAGCAAAAGAGGGAAGCAAGTAAAATCATGATAAATATATGACGCCACCACCAGTGCTACCACCATCCTTTACTGGAGTAGGAGTCTCTTGTTTTTAATCTGCCAAAGACTTTCATCTTCACTGGGGAACTGCTCTACCTGCGTCCCATGCAGTTCTGGTGGGACTGTCAATGCCAGTGCTTCCTGTACAACTCTGCCCATAGGGATTGGTCCAAAGGGAGGGCATGTGACTGAAGCAGGACCAATCAGATATCTCCTATATGGGATTGCCAGATAAAATACAATATGCCCAATGAACTTTGAATTTCACACGAGAAACAAATAATTCTTTTAAAATAAGTATGTCACAAATAGTGCATGGGGCATATTTATACTAGAAAACAGCTTATTGTTTATCTGAAATTCAGTTCATTGGGCAGTCTGTAATTTAAAAAAAGTCTGGCAAGCTTACTGCCATGAATTTGCTCTATGGGTGCTGGTGGCAGTGGGGTCTCTCTCTTAGAGTTTGGGTTTATATGTGACTTTCCAGACCACCTTCTCTAATTGGATCTCCACATTTTTCTCTCTGATACTTAGTTCCTTCTTGGCACTTACTACACCCTACAGTTCTTTTTACGTAGCTTTTTGTATGTAGGTTTAATAGCTATATCAGGGGTCCCTGATACAACATGAGCTCCACCAGGCAAGGGACCTCCACTGTCCATCAACATTTATTTGTGAGGATTCTTGAGTCCTCGTTTGAGGTTAAGTTTCTCTGGAGAGGATTTGTGTTTGCTTTTACAGTATCTGGGAGCACTTCTTGAGGTTTCTGGGACCTCACAGGTAGTAATTTTGGATCTCAAAGTTGTGGAAGAGGTAGCTTGTGTTAATAAGAAGTTTTTCCTCTTCAACCAGTGCCGGGGTCAAGATAGATGAGTTTCCTTGCTGTCTCTTTGTGGAGATCCTGCTGTATTTCTTACTCACTTTCTGAGTGTGTAGCCCTTTGGGATCTCAGCTTTAAGTAGGGCTTTCAAATCAGAACTCCTGCCTTGGCCTGTGGTTGGGTTTTATCTCCTCTCCCCTCCAATCTCCTGTGGTCTTCAGTGAAAAACTTCAAAGTCTCCGGGGTTTAGCAGAAACCCTCAGGGAGAAAGCTGACTTTAACACTCATTTTCTTTCCGGACTTCTTATTTCCCTTTGTTTTGGGGCTTTGCAGATTTCTTACTTTTGTGCCAGCTCAGTAATGCATTTAAATGGATTAAATTTTTTTTTCCACCCATTTAGTAGTTTCACTTGGGAGGGTGCTTCAGGGGAATCAGATCTGTACTGCTGTTGGAAACAAGCCACCAGGTTATTCGTTATCAACTCAAGTTAATTTCTGATTAAAACCACCATCGACTTTGTCACTTCAGGTTTCCCTTTTTCTTTTCCCCCTTGGGTGGGAGGGAGGGGCTCGGTGGCACCAGCGTGTGGGTGTGGGGCAGGGTGTACCTGATCCCAATCTCCTTTCCCCAGATAGACACAGGGGAACACGGTCCGCCTGAATGACCACTGAGCGATCCCTCAGGCCACAGGGCAATTTCAGGTCTGGTGACTCTTGCCGGTAGTTTTGTGTCTCTCTAGGGGTCTGTACCAGCACCCCGCCAGGGCCCGGAGTCACAGAAAAGCACTCATTCCGGTGCGGCAGGGTGGGCGGCAGGAGTGCAGCGTGGGGTTGCTCGTCTAGTGACTGATACAGGGCCCGGCCCTGATCACCTGGATTCTAGGGGATGACGTGGATGGGGACAGTCGCGGCTGCGGGCCTGCAGCTGAGCTGAGACAGGCTTTGAAGGGTTTAGGGCTTGACGTGAAGGTCCAGGAACCTGGTGAGAGGGCAAGTCTGGGGATCAGAGAGTCCAGCCTGTGGCCTGGGGCAACGGAGGGGGGGCTGTTCCGAAGAATCAGGTGTTGCTGGCTCAGGAAAGTGAGCACGGAGCCTGCAGTAACTGGGGATGTTTGTAGGCTTGGGGAGGAGGCTCCTTCTATCATTCTCTGGGTCTCTTCAAAGATGGACCCAGGATTCAAATTTTGGGTGGCCTCATTCTCCTCACCCTCGTTCCGCTTTCCCCTTCTCTCCCCTTCTCTCTGTCCTTTCCTTGCTACCTTCCTTTATCTTAAAACATCCATTGAGGTTTTATTTACTTAAAAATCATGTTCTTTTTTTTTTTTTTATGAAAGTAATATATGGGGAATTCCCTGGTGGTCCAGTGGTTGGTACTCCATGCTTCCACTGGTTCGATCCCTGGTCGGTGAACTATGGTCCTGCATGCCGCACGGCATAGCCAAAAAAAAAAAAAAAAAAGTAATATATGTTCATTATAGAAAACTTGGAAAATGTAGAAAAGTACAAGGAGGTAATTAATGTTTACCCCCAACTGTTATTTATACTTTGCTGTATATATTTACCACATATAAATAATAAATACATAATTTAAAAATTTATATTATAAAATTTAAATTTATGTTATAAAATTAGATGATACTCTGCAGCATTATTTTATAGACTGCTTTTTTCCCCACATGCTCTATTATGAAAAATTGTATCACTCCAAGCATTCTTTGAAAAGATTATTTTGAATGACCCATTAATCAAGTATTCTGCATTTGAATGTTTTCTAATTTTTCAGTTTTGTAAATAATTCCTTGAGGGACCCCCTTGTGCATAAATTTTTATGTGTATCTCTGATTTTTTTCCTATGCATATATTGCTGTAGGTGGAGTTGCCAGTTAACTTTTTTGAGGCTTTTGATAATCATGCAGGCTGTTGTACAATAACGTGATATTTATTTGTACATATGTGACATCAAATGCCAGAAAATATTGTGTTCTGCAAAATCGTGCCCTAAAAATGACATGACTTCTGGGAAAACCATGGCTAAGGCAGATCACTCAAAATTTATGTTACATTGTAACTGCAACACTAACAAAAAATAACAGTCTTAATAAAAATGTTCTTTAAAAATTAATTAAGTTTCCAATAAATAGAGCAACAGTGGTGTTACCTTGAAAAGTTGCTGGCTGGAAAGGGGTGTAAGGATGGATGGGAGATGAGATGATAAATTAAGGGGACAAGGACAAAATGCATAAAGACCCAGCATCACCACATAATAAGCACTTTCAAGGCAGAACAAGAAGCCAGACCCAGCTACGAGGAAGAGCACGGGTGAGTGGGCATGAACTACACCCCACTAAGGCTTCCTGAGCTCAGCTGTGATAACGTCCTTTGGGTTCAGCTGCTGGTTCTTGGTGGCTTAAGACATAACCTTCTGGGAAGAATTGCATATGAACCAATGCAACCTCTGGCTTCTATTCACACCCTTACTTTTTCTGCCAATTGCACCTGACCTTATTCTCATTACAGAAGCATATGCTGCAGCAAACAGGCTGGACTGCAAAATTGCAGCCCAGAAAGGTTGTACAATATACATCCACTGTTAGTGTGTAAAAGTCCTTAATTGGAGTCTACCCAACACTGAGTATTTGGGCCCTTTTAAATTTTGCCAGTTTGATAGATTAAACGTGGGATCTCATTTTAAAATGTGTATTTTTTAATTACCAGAAAAATGGACTATTTTCATGTGTTCCTTAGCCAATTGTATGTCCTCTGTGAATTGTGAGGGCCTGATTCCCGTTTTTCTATCAGGGTGTTCGTATTTTTCGTATTGATCTTTCTATATATATGAAGATTTTTAATCCTTTTTCTGTCATAATTATGTCAAATATTTTTCTCAGCTTATCATTTGCTTTTCAGTTTTGTTTATGATTCTTTTGAGGTACAAAAGTTTGAAAATGTTGTCGTGAAATCTGTAGCTCTCTTCTTTTACTATTTCTTCCATTGCTTTATGCTTGGGAAATTCTTCCCTGTTCCACAATCATTTAAATATTTATGAATATTACCTTCCAGATTTTTATTCTCTTCTAGTTTCCTTTTTTATATTTAACTTAAAAATTAGTCTTGAATGTATTTTGATGAATAGTGTGATGTGATGATCTAATAATTAATTTCCCCCATGTCTCAGTTATCCCCAATATTTAAAAATTATATGTATGCCTATAAATAAGCTTCTGATATTTCCCATAGCATGTATTAATCTCTTCTTATTATCAGCTAGGCCCATTTAAGGTTGACATATACTATTTCATTGATCTCTATGCCAGTATTTTCCCTATTTCAGTTATTGTAGATTTATATACTTTAGATACTTAAATATCTCAGAGTGCAATCTCCCCGTACTCTTTCTCAACCAAAGTTTTCTTAGCTAAAAATTTCACTGGTTTCTTCTTTCAGATAAGCTTGTTTATCCACTGGGAATTTTTTTTATTAGGGTTGCATTAAACCAGGAGTTAGCACACTTTTTTTTTTGTTTGTTTGTAACGGACCAAATACTAAATATTTTAGGCTTTGTGGGACACATATAATCTATAGTTCCTCTTCTTCCTCTTTATTTTTTTTAAATTAATTTTTTTTTACAAATGTGAAATACAAAAACAACAATTCAAGGGCTGTAGAAAAACAGGCTGTGGGCCGGATTTGGCCTGCACGCTATATAGTTTGCTGACTCCTGATTTAAACCAATTGGATGAGTTTGCTACGGCTGCTGTAACAAAGTACCATGAATTGGGTGGCTTAAAACAACAGGAATTTATTGTCCTACAGTTTAGATGATAGAAGTCTGAAATCAGTGTGTTGGCAGGCCTGTGCTCCCTCCAAAACTTGTAAGTCAGTCCTTCTTTGCCTCTTCCTGGCTTCTGGTGTTTTGCAGGCAATCTTCGGTGTTCCTTAGCTTGTAGCTGCATGACTCCGATCTCTGCTTCTGTTGTCACGTGGCATCTTTCCTGTGTGTCTCTGTCTTCACACGGCTGTCTTCTTATAAGGACCCTAGTCTGATTGGATTAGTGACCAGTATGACCTCATCTTAACTAATTATATCTTCAACATCCCTTCTTCCAAATAAGGTCCCATTCTGAGGTTCTGAGGTTAGGACTTCATCATGTCTTTTTAGGCAGGACACAATTCAACCCATAACACAAGTAAATAAATTTGAGACGAGTACAAATTAAATAGACTAAAAATAGAGAGCGCCAAATCCTAACTGCTAGACCACCTGGGAGCACTGAATAGACTAGAAATAGAAATCTTTTAAATATTGGATATTTCCATCCAACAATATTATGTATGTGTTCTATATTAATTAATTTTGTAACATCAAATTATCCTTGTAAACCTGGTTAATCCCTCTATATCCATCAATATAATTTCTTGTACTTAATTTTTATTGGAATATAGTTGCTTTACAATGTTGTGTTAGTTTCTACTGTACAGCAAAGTGAATCAGCTATTCATATACATATATCCCCTCCTTTTTTAGATTTCCTTCCCATTTAGGTCACCCCAGAGCACCGAGTAGAGTTCCCTGAGCTATACAGTGGGTTCTCATTAGTTATCTATTTTATTCACAGTGTCAGTAGTGTATATATATCAATCCCAATCTCCCAATTCATCCCACCCCCTCTTCCCCCCTTGGTGTCCATACGTTTGTTCTCTATGTCTGTGTCCCTATTTCTGTTTTGCAAATAAGATCATCTATACCATTTTTCTAGAGTCCACATATATGTGTTAATATACAATATTTGTTTTTCCCTTTCTGACTTAACTTCACTCTGTATGACAGTCTCTAGGTCCATCCATGTCTCTATAAATGACCCAATTTCGTTCCTTTTAATGGCTGAGTAATATTCCATTGTATATATATACACCACATCTTCTTTATCCATTCCTCTGTTGATGGACATTTAGGTTGCTTCCATGTTCTGCCTATTGTAAATAGTGCTGCAGTGAACATTGGGGGGGGTGCATGTGTCTTTTCGAATTATGGTTTTCTCTGGGTATATGCCCAGTAGTGAGATTGCTGGGTCATATGATAGCTCTATTTTTGGTTTTTTAAGGAACCTCCATACTGTTCTCCATAGTGGCTGTATCAATTTACATTCCCACCAACAGTGCAAGAGGGTTCCCTTTTCTCCACACCCTCTCCAGCATTTATTGTTTGTAGATTTTTTAATGATGGCCATTCTGACGGGTGTGAGTTGATATCTTATTGTAGTTATTTTTTTACATAAATTTATTTATTTATTTTTATTTATTTATTTTTGGCTGCATTGGGTCTTCGTTGCTGCATGCGGGCTTTCTCTAGTTGTGGCGAGCGGGGGCTACTCTTCGTTGCAGTGCGCGGGCTTCTCATTGCGATGCCTTCTCTTGTGGCAGAGCATGGGCTCTAGGTGCGTGGGCCTCAGTAGTTGTAGCATGCAGGCTCTAGAGCGCAGGCTCAGTAGTTGTGGCACACGGGCTTAGTTGCAACGCGGCATGTGGGATCTTCCCGGAACAGGGCTCGAACCCGTGTCCCCTGCATTGGCAGGTGGATTCTTAACCACTGCGCCACCAGGGAAGCCCTCATTGTAGTTTTGATTTGCATTTCTCTAATAATTAGTGATGTTGAGCATCTTTTCATGTGTTTGTTGGCCATCTGTATGTCTTCTTTGGAGAAATGTCTATTCAGGTCTTCCGCCCATTTTCTGATTGGGTTGTTTGTTTTTTTGATATTGAGCTGCATGAGCTGTTTGTATATTTTGGAGATTAATCCTTTGTCAGTTGCTTCATTTGCAAATATTTTCTCCCATTCTGAAGGTTGTCTTTTCGTCTTGTTTATGGTTTCCTTTGCTGTGCCCACCAATATAATTTTAAATTTGTCTTGCCACTATTTCCATAGGAATTTATATCTACCTTCCTAAGCAAGCTCAGTCTTTAGTTTTCTTTCTTTTTATGCTATGTTAAGTGTTATCAAGACTGTGCTTCCTCCATAGAATGAATAACTTTTTTTTCCATATTTGTCTACATGGTGAGAGCAGTTTATATAGCATGGGAATTAATGCTTCCTGGAAAGTCTGAAAGAATTCACCAATAAAACCACCAGGTCCTGTGGCCTTTTTTTTGGTAGATAATTTTTTGGCAACTCTACAATTCCTACATGGCTACTTCTCCTTCTCTCAAAGTAGACAGATTCAGATCTGAGTCATTAGAACACCAGACTCAGAACTCTTAAAATGCCCTCCTGCACCTGGATACACAAAAGGTACACAGGTACCTCTGACCCTGAACTCAGAGAATGGACTTGAGATCAAGCTGATGGGCCCTGACGTGGGCAGTTCCCTCAGCAGAATAAGTTTGTTGATGCAAGGTATCAGGAGTTCACCTGCAAAGGCATTGGCCTGGCTGTTGCTGACCCAGATACAGCTATGTATGTTGGAGTAAGTGTGCAGTGATCAGAGGGAGCATGCATGGGAAACTGAGTGTGTCATACTCTACGAATGGATGGTACTTCCAGCAATCACTGAGGCAGCAAAGTGGGGATGAGGGCCGCTGACACTAGCTACCCTCTCAGCCTTCACAAGAACCTGCCAACTCAGGCAGCCATCTTTCCAGTCCGGCCTAGCACACCAAGGGCTTGCCTGTTTCAACACCACTCCTCACCATGTTTCCATGCCCCCCACAAGGCATGGAGCACACCTGCTCCCAACGGGTACCTGCAGGCAATAGCGTGCGGAACAGTCCATCAGAGTATCGGATTTCTGGCCGCTCTGTGGAGCTCCTGCAATCCAATATGTTTTCCCATATGTTTGAACCTTTCTGCAATTCTTCCATCTGTTTCTGGGAAATGTGAAGGAATTTAGTGATCTTTTCTGGGGTTATTAAACCGACAGCTGTTGTCATTAATAGAAGACATTCTTTACTGCAGTGAATTTGCAAATGCTGGTCATAACTTTAGCCTCTCGTATACACTCTTGTTAATGACTAGAGCCTTTGTCTCAAGACTGGGGTTATGAACATGGGGGGTTCTGATGCCAGCTTTGAAGATGATTCATCTTCAGAGTGTGAACGCCCTCACTTCTTTTTTGTACTTTAGGCAGCTTTTGGGGCAAAATGTATAATTGGCAAAAAACAAAATCCAATCCACCGCCAGCCGTTGGCTTTCTTTGAAAATGAAGGAGCTTGAGTGCTAAAAAGGAAAGATTACATTTTACTGTGTGTTTCAAATTATGGTTCATTTTCTAGCAGAATGTTAGAGGCAGAGAAAGACCAACTTTCATAGTTTGAATTGATGATTATCTACACTATCATAGATTGGGACCTGGGAGGCAGGGCTGGGCATACACGGAAAAACAATGGGGAGGAAAAGGCTAGCCAGTGAGGCCCTGACCTGGCCTCCACCTGCCCCTTGGGCAGTGTGGGTTTTGCTGACTGATAGCCTTAAGGATTTATCTTTGGGGTTCAGCTAGCCTCAGAGGGCTTGGTAGCGGAAGGATGGGAGAATTTCTTATTTCACCAGATAAGATTCCAAGATGTAGGAGGGGGCAGCTGGAGTGGGGAGGGTGGTATGGAATCTGGGGACAGCAAGGTCCGGCCTTCCTGGTAGCTGTCTATGAGTCTGCCAGGTTCTCCAGGTGGGTCTTGGCAGAGCTGGGGCAGACAAAACCATGTTTAGGCCCCATTCCTGAGACACTGGGGTGTAAATGGCTAGTGATCAGAGAAGGAGCCAAGAAGGCCACCTCTGCAGACTTGGTGGCACTTGGCAGTGGACCTGGGCCCCAGGCCCTCCTCCCGAGCACCCCACAACCCCCCACCATCCAGATCCATCGAGAGCCCGTGGGTAGAGGTAGAGGCTCAGCGGTTTGCTCTGGATCTTGCGTTAGGTCAATGGGGAGGGTCTGGGGGTCTGTGATAGGGGGTCTGACAGGTCGGGAGAGGGAACCTGCTTTAGTGCCTGTTGCCTGAAGGTCCCACTTGCTCGGGGAATGAGGAGCCAAAACCCACAGCAGGAAGCTGAGAGTACCCAGCAGTTGGGAATCGGGGAGAAGAGGTGGGGAAGGAAGGGGACAGCTGCCACCACAGGGTCACTGTTGTTTTCTTTCTCTAGTGATAGTGGGTTTCCTCTGAAACCTCATCCATCCACCCATTCAAAATCCCAAATGGAGTACCTCCATGTACTGCCATTTTGCCAGGCCCTGGGGATATGAAGGGCCTGAGGCCCTGCCCCCAGGAGCCCACAGTCTAGTGGGGAGACAGACATTAAGGCCACAGGGCACTGTCGTGTGGTGACTGCTGAGTAGGGGCACATGCAGGGTGCAGTGGGGCATGGAGGAGGGGTGTTAATTAACTCCTGTCTTGGCGTGGGTCAGGGAAGGCTTCCTGGAGGAAGCAACTTCTCAGCTGGGCGTGAGAGGACAAGCTTAATTCACCCAGTCCACAGCAGGTGGCTAAAGTTTTGAGCAGAAAGGGCAGCAGCACAGAAGCCTCGCAGCGAGCTCGGGATTGGAGCTGGGATGTAGGATGTGAGCTGGGAGAAGCCAGAGACGAGGCTGCAGAGGGAGGTGTGGGAAACAGATTCTCGGGTATGCATTGTGGCTCAAGGTTACCTGACTTTCTAGGCTCGCAGCTTGCAGTAGTGTATATAATTTGCTGTGATTTTCCTGTCGGCTTTACACTCTGCCCTGTATGCCGATTAGAATATAAAAAATCTAGCAAAGTGCAAAATAAATGCGATATGGGGTATTTGCTTATGAACTGGCTGCTTTGCTTAGAGATTTAATAAATTCACAGTGTTTCAATATCTTCTGGGGGGAAAAGAAAGAAAAAGCCATCTCTTGGCATGGTTGCATTTGTTACCATCAGGTACCCTCCAGGATCAATCATTTAGGGGCGGCTTCTCTGCATGAAGGGGTCTGTCCTGTGATATTTCACATCTCATCTTTTCCCAGAGTGATGAACATAAAGATGGCCTCAAAGTGTGTCTCTCTCTCAGATTTGTAACTGGGGCCCAGATATTTCTGGTTGGACAATTCAGAGAGCAACATTCTCTGCCCCCTGCAACCCACTACGTGCTCCTTTGTAATCTCTGAATTGTACATGGGGGCAGAGATGCCTCCTGAGAAAATCCGCCCCCACCCCAGATTTCACACGAAGAAATCACCTGGGCTTGGGAGAGATTTAGAGACGTCAAATAAAATATTTCTCACACCCAAGCAATGCTTGGATGCCCCTATTTTTAAAAAATAAATTTATTTATTTATTTATTTATTTATTTATTTATTTATTTATTTATTTATTTTTGGCTGCGTTGGGTCTTCGTTGCTGCCCACGGGCTCTCTCTAGTTGCGGCGAATAGGAGCCACTCCTCGTGGTGGTGCGTGGGCTTCCCATTGCGGTGGCTTGCTTGTCTTTGCTGCGGAGCACTGGCTGTAGGCCCGCGGGCTGTAGTAGTTGCGGCTCGCGGGCATAGTTGCTCCGCGGCATGTGGGATCCACCCGGGCCAGGGCTCAAACCCGTGTCCCCTGCATTGGCAGGCGGATTCTTAACCACTGTGCCACCAGGGAAGCCCCTGGATCCCCTTTTAAATTAAAAAGATTTTCAAAAGCGCTCTCCCCCACTTTGGTTGACTCAAGCAATTTCTATCATAATGTTACTTAAATATGTACCAACATGAAGGCAGGAGTAAAAGCCTCCTGCTTATGGCTCTCATATGACTATAAAAACAAAACAAATGGGCAAATTATAGAACAGCAAACTACGAAATCAATAAAATTCAAATTAACAACGTTAATTTAATGGGATGTAGTTTCATCAAACCTAAATCACCGCGCTCCCTGTGAGCAGGGGGTGAGTGGGTGGTGCAGCTCTTGGGAGCCTGACAGGCTTGCGGGAGATGTTCTCCACTCTCCTCTGTTACAGCTCCATGGAAAGGACATCTTTGGCCTTGTCCCAAATGCATCATCTAAAGAGCACGCACACTTCTGTCATTTTCTTCTTAGCCGGTCATAATTAACAAAAATAAAATCTAATGTGGTCCCTGAAAGCTGGGAAGCTATTTTTAAGCCACACCCCCCCCCAACCCCAAGTACTCAGGAGGAAGTAATGAACACCAGAAACAGGCCGATCCTGGCCTTACGGAGCTAATGGAGAAAACGAGACTCACTCATGGAACCATCTGCCAACAGAACGGCAAACCACGTGATGTGATCTGGGCTGCAGCACAGGAGTGCTGACCCCTGGCCTGAGAAGGAGAGGTCAGAGAGACACGGACGATCAAGGAGCCAACAGGAGGTCTTTGAGGACAGAGCTGGCCATGGAGGACTTGTGGGGTGTAGACTGTGTGTCACTGGGGTTGGGAACTCTGGCTGCATCCAAGACGATGCACCTCCCTCTGGGGCTCTGGCCCTGGAGGAGAGACGGGAAGAGGATGCTGCCCGGAGGGGGAGGGGCGGCCTGCCCTTTGGGACTCTGGCCTGCTGCGCTCACGCACTCCTGGGTCCTTTCCCCAGAATGCAGTGGGGTGGCTTTCAGACCAGGTCGCTTCTCAGGGAAGGTGGAGCCCAGAGAGTTCAGCCCGCACCAGTAGCATCACAGCCAAAGCAACAACTACAACAAAAGGTTTATTTAATTAACAAGAATTTATATACCATGTCCCTGTATGAGGTGTGGAGTGTAAACAATATCAGGGAATCCAAGGAGAAAGAGAAATCCTGTGTACAGATCACTGCAGTACAAGAGGAAAATGTGACAGGTCCTCTGCAAGAGGGAGGGGGTTACTCCAGCTCAACTAGGGACAGAATCTAGGCAGGCTTCTAAGAGGAGGTGGCCTCTGAGGGGTGGGTAGGATCTGGGGGGTGGGGTTGAGATGGGAGAGGAGAGCCTAGATGAGGTGGCTGCAAGAAATCCTGAGAAGGGAGGGGCTGGAGTCTGGCTTAGGAGGGAGAGGTCAGGCGTGGAAGGGCACAGGGGCAATAGAACTGGTAATAGAGCTGAGCCATGGAGGACGGCGACGGCCAGGCCGAGGGACTAGGGTTGTCTCTGACAGTCAAGGCAGAGCCCCTCAGTTTTCTAAGCCAGGACTGACCCCATCTGATCAGTGGGCCAGTTCCATCTCTCTGGGAGTATGGGGAGAGGACTGCAGGAGAAGAGGCAGGAGGCAAAGGCAACTGTCTAATAGAGGGGTCAAGGCCGTGGACCAAGGGGGCGGCAGTGGGGATGGACGGAAGGGGCACTAGGGACGGGCTTCCCCATCCCCGCTAGTTCCTGGTCCACCGAGGAACGCACTCAGAAGAACTTCCTCCGCTGGCCTTGGGTGCTGGAGATGTGACCTCCCTGCCCCTGGGCAGGGGTTTCAAAGAGAGGGGTCTTGGAGGACGCTCATTATCATCACCATTTGCCACCTCTAACCCCATCTCCTCCCTCCTAGAAATTCTGATGCATTCTGCCAGCTCCCAGTCCCAGCCTGGTTGGCTGCTGTCTGATGGGCCTACCCTGCCCAACACTGGCTTGGTAGACAAAAGGATTACCAGAGATTGACTGAAGCCCTGAATCCATGCCAGGAGACAGTTTACTCGACAGCTAGCGTACTCGTCCACAGATTCAGCTACAAGTCATAGACCCCGAGGTCTGCCATTGTCGATAAGAAGTTAGAAGAACCCCTTCCTGAGAAAGGGGGCTCCTCGGGGCCATCTCAGGCACCCAGCTGCCACTGTGTTTGCTAATCCTCTTCCTGTGCCCTACTCCAGACTGCCCTGGAGAGGCAGTAAGCACCCCTGTGTACCGGGTCCATCAGAGCCCAGCCCCACTGCACTGTTGCCTTGTGTTCTCCACCAGGAGCTATTGGAGACTGGAGACATTCACAAGTATCTTGGCGGGCTGCCCCTAGCGCCTGGCACGGAGTAGATGCCCAATAAATATTCGTTGAACTGAACTGAACTGAAATTCTTAGTGTGTCAGTGATGGTTTCAAGTTCGGGCTCCAGGCACAGCTTGCATCGGTTGTGTTTCCATGGTTCAGCACCTCTGCTCTCATCAGGGCAGCCCCCAGGTGCATCCCTCTGCCTCTCACACCCTCCCCTCTGCAAAGCCCCTGCCGCCCATTTTACCCCTGGACGAGCTCTCTTCACTTTCCTGGACCTTAGTGGTCTGCGCTGCTTTGGCCACACATTCCTCTATTGTGTTCTGGGTCTGCATTTCCCTGACCTGGATTTTAGCTGTGATTGAAGGGACTTTGTCCTGCTCCAGTTTCTCATTGAATCCACAGACATGATGCGGTCCCCTCCCGTTTATCACAGTGAACATGCTCTCCTAGGGCAGCAGCATGCGTGTGTGTGCGCGTGCGCGCGTGTGTGCGTGTAGGGGAACGTTTGCTGTTTAACCGTGTCCTGTCCACTGCTGTGTGCGGTGCCTCCCGCCCTTCTGGTGGGAAGGTAGTGCTGGGACTCATCGTATGGATTTCTTTGCAAAACAGACACACTTAAAAAAAGATAGTATATAATTGAGATAAATAAGAATAATTTTTCAAATGTTTTCATTCATGCTTTGCATAAGATTGAGAAAATATCAGCCGTCTATCTCAAAAAAAGACAAAAATGATTATGGTTTATATTTGGGGAGGGTGGGAGGGCTGATGGTCATTAGAGGCGGTGGTAAACCCCCTTCCAACATGCCTTCTTGGCTTTGCCACTGTGTTGGGTGGGTCACATGCACCCCAACACTTGTGGGTTCCCTGAAATGGTCTGGTTAGGAAGCTGAAATGCTGCCCGGGCACACAGGGGCGTTGGGGCAGCAGTGCCATCCGGAGATGCAGTCTCATTTGGTTTCTGTACTCAGAGCTGGGTAGTCTCTCAGGAAGGTGTTTAGATGTGGTTGGATTCTTGGTACATTACCAAGGTAGGACCAACAGGATTTGCTTGTAGCATGGATGTGAGGTGGGAGAGAAGAAGAGTCAAGGTGACTCCAAGGTTTTGGGTTGAGTAACTGGTAGCGTTGCTGTTTCTTGGGATGGGGAGATGGAGGAGGAAGAGTGAAGGAGATGGGGACGGGGGAGGAGCGTTGCTGTAGTTCATTGGTAATGGGGGGCGGGGCGGGGCCAGGGGAGACAGAGAGTGGGGGGGATCCAGAGCTACACAGAGTTGGGGGGCGATGAAAGTGGCCTCCAGTTACAGCCTGGGCCACCATTTGGGGCCAAGCCCCAGAAGAGACACAAGGTCCAGCCCGGTCTTCCAAATCCTTGTTTTGCTGGTCTCTGAGACTGACCCTGGTTTGGCTCCTGAGCTGAGTTTTGGAGTGGGCTATGGTGAAACCTCTACTGGCATAGTGTGTCTAGTGATTCCACCCTGTACCCGCTCTTGGGGCAGTGTGGGTGTCCCACCAAAGCTTATCTTCCCAGGGGTGTTGCTGGTGTTCCATCGATAGGCCCTGGGCATTCTTCTGGCCCCCCACTCAAAGGCTTGGCCTGGTTCTAACATCTGGGCGAGTGGGACTAGGGAGGGGCACATAAGAAAGACTTTACCATCTTCTGGAGTGACCAACCACCCTGGTTCACCTGGGATTGTCCTGGTTTTAAACCTGAGAGCCTCACGTCCTGAGAAATTCCTCCTTCTTAGGTAAAGCGGGACAGTGGGTCACCCTGCCTTCTGCCCACCTCTGTGGTTCATGGTCTTGTTTCCTATAAAGTTTTTCATTGCACTCTGGGCAGTTGCTACATCAACATATTACTTTTGAAATGTTGGTTTAGGATCAGTGACTGCTTCACCTAAAAACCATCCTCCTATCCAGCTACACTTGTGCCCCACTTTCTGGGGTGGAGGTGGAGAATCAGAGACACTGGGATCCCAAAGAGGGGACAAGTTCTGCCATGTGTCCACGTGTAATGGGCCAGTGTATAGGCCAGCCACCAGCTGGTGAGGCTCAGGGGTCAGCTGCCCTTGGCTCTGACCACCCTGTTGACCACAAGGTTCTGGCGCCACTGAACCTGGAAGCAGACGGGATGTCTGCAGAGAACAGACACAGTGAAGCAAAACTCCCTGGCAAAGCCCACTGAATTCATAACTCTCCTCTTTGTGATGGGCCCAGACTTCCCAGCTCAAATCAGACCCAGGATGTTCTGTGAAAAAGAGAGAGAATGATATCGATTGCCCATGTTTTATAATAACTAAAATCCAATAATATATCTTGTTAATTTAGTGCAGAAGGAAAAAAATCCCCACTGTAAATATGGTTACAGGAGACAGAGGAAGAAATTATATTGTAACATGTAAAGATACTAATTCAACAGTTTGTACTATAAATACCATAGCATCCCATCAGCCTAGAATGTGGAATAGCTTTTCTCTGCTTATTGGACTCAACCCTTTCTGTCTTCTTATTGAATGGAGACTTTGAATGAAGAATAGATATATGACCAGAAAGAAAGTTTTTTTTTTTTTCAATTTCTCATTGAAAGCTGCAGAATAAAAACATGATTTCGTAAAAGGAAAATCAAACTACAATTACCTGTATTTAGGAGATAGGCAATGGAAGCATCTTTGTACTATGGTGCTTCTGGAAATAGCAATTGAAGAAAAATTAAATCTTTAGTTTGTTGGAACAGGAGGAGATCAGATGTGTAGTTCTGATCAACCCTCAAATCATCTTTTAAGTTGCTGACTTTCTGGGTCACTACACATGGCGCAGAAACCACAGTGAGGGCTACACCAGCTTTTCAGAACCCAGCACTCCTCTCTCAAGGAGACAGAGTGTTTGAAATATATCTGTGATTGAAAATACTTAAGTGTGAGGCCTCTAGCATTCTTCCCTTTCAAGGTGACAGTAATTGAAGGATGACGCCATGCAATTCTGACATTTATAATTTGGCCGTGGAAAAGGTCAGCTTCCTTTTGGATGTGCATTGGAGGCAGCGGGAGAGGAGCTCTAAGATGTCACATTAAGTTTTTGGATATTTTCAGGGATGCTTTGATTAATAACAGCTTCAATTTGCAATATATAATTATAACCCCCCCCCAACTCTCCACTGTATGAAATGACAACCTCTAAAGAAATAAAGCCATCGTTTCCCCCACAGAAGGGTTTGAATGGAGGCCCATGAGAATTTGGGGGAAATCGTCTACATGAGAAATAAATTCTCTTCCTCCATTGGTGAAGCCTGGTGAGGCCAGATCACGTAGGGCCTGGAATGCCATGTCAGGAGGTTGGGCTTTATCTGGGGGGCTATGGGAAGCCATGGCTGAGTTGTAAGCAGGAAGGGATGTGGTCGTATTTGATCTTTTGAAAGTTCGCTCTGGTTGTCAGAGAGTGATGGATTGGGGGTGGGGTGGGAGGCGATGAGCCTGGGGGTGGGAATCCCAGGCAGGAAGGAGGCTGTGGGTACGGGCTTGCGTGAAGGGAGGATGGAGAGAAGGAATTCACAGCAGACACACTTGGGGGCCTGAGTCAACAGATCTTGACAGCATGTTGGTATTCGGAAGAGAGGATGACTCTGAGGGACTTCCAGCTGACCAAATAACCATCAGGTCTTTTATAGGAGATTCTGACCAGTGGCATCTGCTTAGATTTTCGTGCAGAGAGACTGTGTGAGTTGGAGCAGTGCCTGATTCCTTCAGGTCAAAGAACAGATTGTGGCAGTTGTTCTGGGCATTGGGTCCCACGGTGAGAGAATGTGCCCAGGATGACACTCCACGGGTAGGCTTTGGGCCCAGGTGTTGGTGAAACCAACAGTGCCAGGGATTAGCCCCGCTCAGTGCATGGGGAGGAGGCCTGAGCTGGCTGCTGTGATGGGAAACAAGACGTGTCCCCCAGTCGTGTGGAGGGAGACCATCTGCTCTCATGCCAGGACCACTGTGACAATAACATGTGTTCCTGAGATGACCAGAGGGGGGGTCAGGTATGCTGCTGGGGTCAGAGTTCAGCTTCGATCTGGGCATAGAGCAGTCTCTGACCAGGTCGGGGCTTAGTCCTGTGACCAAGTCTGTATTAGTTAAGGGTTTTCTTCTAAGTTTCAAATTCCCGGGAGAGGAGAGTGAATTTGATTAGCTCAGCTTGGGTCAGGAGCCCACCCCTGATGGGGCAGGGCAACCATCAGCATGAATATTGGGTGCAGAGTGGATAGGTGGTTTGGCCCTCCCTTGATCACCCATCTCCAGGTGGGGAGTGGTGGTGAGGTTGTTTGGACTTAAGAGGCAGGACCTCAATAGATGGGCTCAGTCTCGGAAGGGGCACAGCTGAAGTGGGGTTCAGTGAGGCCAGCAATCAAACTGAGGAAATCTCCCAAAACATGGTGCCCAGGACAAAGAATCAGACATTGAGATTGACTCTAGATCCCAATACCTGACAAACAGGAGTTGGTAGAAAAAAATGGAGGAACTTCTAAAAGAAGTAACAGTAAAATAATTTCCAGGGCTGGAGAAAGAGTTTGTGTGTGTGTGTGTGGCTCAATTTCCTCTTCTGTAAAATGGGTATAATGATACTATCTAGCATGGGGTTGTGGAAAGTATTACCAGGCCGACCATGTGGTAAAACTCCATGCCAGCTATTAACACTGTAATTGTTATTATCATTGCTGAAGGATGCCAAAGGGCCAAGCATGTTGAATAAAAAATGTTTGAGGGACTTTCCTGGTGGCGAAGTGGATAAGACTCCACGCTCCCAGTGCAGGGGGCCTGGGTTTGATCCCTGGTCGGGAAACTGGATCCCACATGCATGTCGCAACTAAGAGTTCGCATGCCACAACTAAGGAGCCCACCTATTGCAACTAAGACCCGGTGCAACCAAAAAAAAAAAAAAATGCTTGAAACTCTAGATAGTCATAGAAAAATTTCCTAACACCAGGGATAAAGAGAAATATCATAAAACCTTTCAGAAAGAGCAAAAGATCAAAAGAGAAACCGAGTCTCTGTAAAATAACAAGGATGGGTCACCTGGATACAAGCCTACGCGGAGCCATGTATTCCAAGCTCCAAGGGAAAATAATTTAAAGGCAGAATTACATACCTTGCCTAAAATGCCCTAGTAGGTAAAGGTATTTTCAGTTAGGCAAGGATCTAGAAAGATTGCCTTTCATAATCCATCTGAAAAAATTAATAGAGAAATGAAAGGTGAGTTGAAGGCAATGTTGGGATGAAAGATGTAATGGTAGGTGGAAAGCTAGTAAGACTTAGAGTGAAAGATAAAAAATCTTTGATTGTTAAAAAATAATGGCAATCTAGAATTGAAATCCCAGAGGATATAAATGTGGGAAGAGACAGGGAAGGGGTAGGAAAGGGGTAGGGAGGGGATAGAAGGGAGCAAAGAGTACTCAATTTTTTTTTTCTGTTCAAGGGGAAGGTGTAGAGACATTCCTTCTAGATGTTGATAGTTAGTATAAGTTTAAATACGGACACAGTATTTAAGGGTATTCTCTGGAAGAATAGAAAAAGAATGTTAGAAAGGGAAATATTATACATTAGGCAGAGACAATGTGATAAAGATACTTGGTTCATTCGATAACAGGTAGGAAGTGGGGTGTGGGTGAAGGAAGGAAAAAGCAGAGTAAATAGAAAACACAAAATAAAATGGCAAGCATCAGTCCAAAGTCACTGTGAGTGACCCAGATATACCTACCAAGAGAAATATCAGGTTAGGTCTCAAAATTTAGCTCTATGCTATTTCCAAGATGCACATATAGAACAAAAATGACAGGGGGATGTGGAAAATAAAAAGATATGAGTAGATATGCTGGGAAAATACTAACAATGACAAAAAGCAGATGTTTCTATGTTGCCATTAGATAACATATAATTCAAGATAAAAAGTACTAAAGGGATAAAGAAGGGTGGTATTGATAGGAGGTACAATCAACTGAAGAAGATATAGCAATCATGAACCTTCAGTTACCTAATACCATGGCTTCAAAATACAGTAAACAAAACTGATGGGTGAAAATACAGGACAAAGTTGATACATCTATAATCAGCATGGAGCTCCTTATCTCTGAAATCAACAGAACAAGGAGATAAAAATAAGCATATAGAAAATTTTAATAACAAAGTTATTAGCTGATCATATATATTTGTGCATATATAGGTGCATATATATAAAGTTTTAGTCAATGAATAGATATTATTTTCAAGCACACATGAAACATTAAATATTCACAAAAACTGACATGTATGAGCTACAGTGGAAATCTCAACAAATTCCAAAAGATAGAAATTATACAACCCAGATTTCTGCTTCTCCAGTCTGGCACACTAAATACTGTGACCTCCCCTCCCTCTGAAAACAGTGCTAGAGAAAATACAATTTTTTTCTCCTAAATGCATTAATAAACTGGGAAGAAAGAAACAATGAGGTCAAAAGCTTAGTGAAGGCAGGTGCCCCTCCAATTCTTTGGACTTTTTCCCTGAGGGCACTTGCTGATCTGAATAAACCTGGCCTTGGATTTAGAATAGGAGGCAAAGACCGGGGCCAGGTGGGGTCTGCTAGGAAACCCTCATTCTCGTCGTAAGGGATCCTTACTGTAAGGAAACTCACCTATCTTTAAATCTGGCACTAAGTGGAGGAGGAAAAAAACTTTCCCCTGGGCATTAATCAATACAAGTTGACTCTTCTTGGGAAGCCTGAATTCACACTACGTGACTGGTCTGAAAAATGGCAAGTTACGTAGGCAAGATAACTAAGATTTCCCCTCTTCTCATTCCAAGAAGGCCACCAGGCCATTTGATTTCTTGGATTTAGAGCTTCTGTAGTACTGAAAGCAGAAGCTGCCTGGAGACCACTCTTCTCTCTGTCATTTGTGGTGTCTGGGTGGTGTCCCTGAGGGGAGGGGGGAGTGAGTGCCCCAACCTGGAAGGGGGCGGAGGTTGGCAGAGGGACCTTTAGGCCCTGGGAGGATAGCCCCAATAATGACCTATGGCATTTCTGCTACAGTGGTGGGGTGGGGTCATGAAGTGGGATTTAATTAGATTTAAAGAAAGTAAAGAAATGTGATATTTCTTGGACACTTGAGTTATGAATGAAAGTTCAGATTGACTCACTGTGTCAGAATTAATCTCTCTTCCCTTATTTACACAGATTAGTGTTCTCCTAACTTTACTGTGCATCAGAATCCCTGGGAATGCTTACTAAAGATGCAGATTTCTGGGTTCTGTCCCCAGAGATTCGGATTCCATAGGTCTGGGGGGTGGGGCACAATAGTTGGCATTTTTAACAAGTGCTCCCTGCGATTCTGATGAGGTTGGTCCTCAGACTTTGCGTAAACTAGTGTGCTGCTCATTCGAATTATTTGGGGAGATTTTAAATGTTTCAATGCCCAGGCCACATCCCATTCACATCTGAATGTCTACAGGTGGGATTCAGGCATCAGTATTTTAAAAAGGTTCTCCAGGAGATTCTAATATGTAGCCACGGTTGAGAACCACAGTCTTAAACTGTATGGTTTTGGGGGGAGACAACTGGAGACTTCTGGATATTTCAGTGTTCCTCTATGCTAGAGAAGTATTCCCACACCCATCCAGCCATCTGTCCATCCATCTGTCCACCTGCCTGTCCATCCATCCATCCATCCATCCATCCATCCATCCATCCATCCATTCCTCCTTCCATCCATCATTCACTCAACAAATATTTATTGAGCCTACATTGTGCCAATCTCTGTTCGAGGCACTGGAGATACAGAAGTAAACAAAATGGGCAAAACTCCCTTGGGCAGCTGTTTTATTTGAACAGAGTAAGACAGGTGTAAGAGCAAAGCCCGGTACAAAGATGTCCAATGCAGCATCATTTGTGAGAATGAAAAAATTGGAAAAGAACCCAAATGCCTGACAATAGAGATTACTAAACTACGGAATCGTAGTAGCAAGCAGGCACCTGTAGATGTATATGAGATAAATCCAGGTTGAATCCAAGCCCTGCCATTCCCAGGCTAGATGTCCTTAGGCAAGTTACATAATGACTCTAAGCCTAACTTCCCTCATCTGTAAAATGGGGATAATAATATTACCTTCCTCAAAAGTCTGGTTGATTGATAGAATTAAATGAGAGGGCTTAGTGGAGGCCATGGCAGAGAGGGAACCCTAATAAATGTTAGCTACTATTCTTTTTGCTGCAGTAATTGTTATTATTGTTGTCATGCATGGTTTTAGTAGAAAAAGTACCAGGTTTAGAAGAAGAAAACTTGAGTTTTATTCCTAATTATATCACTTACTCTGCCTATGAACAATTAGGAAATGTGTCAGTTAGAATCTCATTACATTTCAGCTGTCACAGTTAATAATTTGTTTCTTTGATTTAAGAAGTTCTGCTTGGATTACTTATGATCCTCAGTGCTCTTAAAAAATAAGGGTGTTTGGGTCTCCTTTATCTTATTACCAGTCACAATAGGGACCTATGCTTCCCCTGGGCATTAATCAGTACAAGTTGATTAAGGCACCAAGACACCAAGAGTGTCTTGGTGCCTTAACCCAGAAGATGAGTAGCCTCCCCAGCAGAAGGGCGAGAGGAATGCCAATTTGTGAGCCTGACAATTTTGCTCCTAGCTATGGAATTTAGAAACCCGATTCAGCCCATTTTACATAGGTCTTTTAAAAAAAACCAAACCAATGAAATCATATACAAAACTAGAGAGAACGGTAGAACGAACCCCTGTGTACCCATCACTCATCTTCAACAGTAGTAAACGCATGGGCAGTATCTCATAAGATGGATCTTTTAGTACAACCTGAATGCAATGGGCATGGGATCTCAGGAGGCTTAATAATTCCTGGGATCCAGGGTCCCCCTGGTATCCCCGAGGAGTAAACCCCAGCCTTGATGTTGAAGAGTGCATGAGAAACTGACTTGTGTGCAGAGCAACTGATTACCTGCATGGGAGGCATGTCTCTGAGAGCCAGGGGGTCCAGCCTTGATGAAAGAAATGGATAACAAGAGGTCCCATTTAGTGAGCTCTCATTCTGAACTAGACACATGGTAGAGTACTTAACACCCTGACACACTATGTTATTTGTTCTTATAAATTCTTATGTCTACAACCCATTATGTGTTATTCTTCACAAAAACCCTAAAAGGTAGGCACTTTTATTATTTACAGGCTAGGAAAGGGAAATTGAAGGTCAAAGAGCTGGTAAGTGGCTGAGCCTAGATTTGGACCTGGGTCTGACCCCAAAGATTGATGCTTTCCATCTCTTCCTTCTTCCATCTAAAGGAGGTCTCAGGCAAGCTGGGAGGCAAATGCAGAGTAGGCTCTGAAAGCACATGTGGCATTGCCACTGCTTGCCCACAGATAAGTTTGGGAAAGTCAAGAACTAGCTCATGACCTGTAAGGAGAACCATTTGGAAGCTTGGCACACGCTTGGCACGGGCCATCTGAGCCAGTGTCCGATACTGGGACTCACATTGAGATCCCTGGTGATATGGCATCTTCTCTGGGCCATGAGGCAGGCTCTTTCTTCTATGTCTTGCCATTCAGCTTGGCTCTTGTGTTGGCCTCCCTGCCATTGCCAACGTCCCCATTTGCTTTAGCTTCAAAGTCTAAAACTGGACCCAATATTTCAAAAAAGCCTCATTTAGGTTACACACTGTGGGAGGATTAATACCGTATTTATCGACCGAATTAATTATCGAGTGAGTTCCGGCGTCCATACATAATGATTTCAACACTGTCCTTATTAATGGCTTTTCTCCCTAGGAATTGCAACAGCTTTTCAAATTGGTTACCCTGTAGCAGCTACTGGAATTTCAGTGAAGGGCTCATTATTTTTGCATATTTCATGCTTCATTTTCTGCTGAAAATGATCCACATTAGCTAATTGTGGTTGTGCTGTTCAGGTCGTGGCTGCATGGTGTGAACTCTGTATGGGAGTGATGAATCTTCCCTCCTCTGGGCTCAGAGAAGGTGCCTCTTGGCTATGGGGTGGAGGTAGTGGGAGGGAGAGAGGCAGCATCCAAAGACCAAATAAATGGGAAGTGAAGTTGTTTTTCATTGAGTGATAAGTGGAAAAGAAACCCATACTCCAGCACAGATCCAGCTGGAGCTTGGAGATGTGGTTCAGAAAGATGGAAAGCCCTGCCCCCTTCTTCTCCCAGTGATGGACACCTTGACCCTCTCTGGCAGAGAACAGTCCCTCCACGATCTCATTTCATCCCCACAGTACTCTCTGGGGTCTGGCAGAGCTCGTTATCCTCCTATCACATTTGAGAAGTCTAAGCCTCTGTGAAGGAAAATGTCTTGTTCATGGTCACATAGAAACAGTGACAACATCAAGTCCTAGGTACCTACTTCAGGGCTCTGTAGAGCTGACGTCGGGTAGTGCAACACAGAGTCCTCCTATTGGATTAATGTCCCAAACACATGTATAATTTTTTGACTACTCAACATTGCTTTGGATGACCTTATGATTTGGGTGATTCCATCACCTGAGATCCAAGACTGAGCATGTGACCCAAGCTGACCAATCAGAGTATTTCATGTCCTGCACCTCAGTGATTGGTTCAGATATGGACATGTGGCCTAAGCTGGGTGAATGAGGTCCTTCTCTGGGATTTTTGCTGAAGCTCTTGAAAAAGAGATTCTCTCCTCTCCCTGGTATGTCTACCACTGAGGACGACATAAGTCTAGTGCTGGCACTGGGAGCACAGTGAACACAGGGTGAAAATATCCCATGAGAATGTTGGATGCCTTGGGCTCAGCCATGCCTGCAACCAGGTGAAAATCCTGGAACTTCCAGATACATGCGTCATAGATTCCTACCCCAGCCTTGCTTTTTTGATTTATACTTGTTTGAGTTGGGTTTCTGATGCTTCTAATGGAAATAATTCTGATTACTACAAAGGGGTCAGTTCATTTGGGCATGGAGGACTCCAGGGCTTCTCCCAAGCTGGAGGACTCTCCGTCCCCATGGGGCCACCTGGCTCCTCTTACTACCTGGCTGAGTTGCTCAGGTTGTCACCTGTGGAGGCAGATACTTGAAGTGGCATCTCTGTGACTTGGGGCATTACTTTCCCAGCATGGTGGGGACCGACAAGGACAGATCAGGAATTCTGTACTAAGCCACTTGGTCTCGGGTCTACTTTGGGGTCTACAGAGCTGCCCTACATGTTACATGTCTGGCACAAAAGTTATATTAATGAATCAGTGTGTCAAATTGATGACCATGCAAGTATTTCAGATGTCTGGGAAATGAGTTTGATGATACTTATAATGTCACTATGACCCAGCTCTGTTCTCCATGGCTCTGGGGAAGATGACGATGGAGGTCATCGTCAGGACAGTCAGGGTGAACCTCTTTGAGCAGGTGCCTTTTGAGCAGTGGCTTGAAAGAGGTGAAGGAGTTTGTTCAGCTCACTCCTGGGAGAAGACAATGGGAAGAGCCAGCACAAAGCCTTAAGGTGGCCATGGACCTGGCATGGTCGACGAACAGCAAGGAGGCCAGAGGACTTGAGCTGAGCAACTAAGGGAGCAGGTGGTAGGCAAGAGAGTCAGAGAGGTAGGAAAGGGCCAAGTCATGATGGCCTTATAGAGAGGGTGACCATGTCCTGGTCTCCCAGGTTAGTGGTATCCATACCTGTTGGTCTGCCGTAATTATTAACAGCACCCCATCTCACTCTCAAGAGTGTACCTGTTTGGACGGTACATATTATATGGTCACTCTACACTTGGACCATTGTAGGACTTTGGTTTTTGCTCAGAGTGAAATAGGGCTTGAGCTAAAGGATTAGTAGGAAGGTGAAGAGGGGTAGAAAGAGAATTCCAGGCAGAGTGAAGAGCTTGTGCAAAGGCCCTGTGGCGGGAGAGAAGGGCAAGATCAGATCTGGGTTTTGAAGGATCATTCTGGGTGTACCATGAAAGACAGGTGGGGTGGGACGGGGCTGGTAGAGATGAAGGAAAGAATGACCACAATCCAGGTGAGGAATGATGCTTGCTTGTACGTAAGTTTCTGAGCGCAGCACAGCACCTGTCACCTGGAACTGAAAGTGCTCAATAAATGTTATTATTTACCAAGAACCCAAGTCTCCCAGGCAATAGAAATGTGGGTCCCAGGCTCTGGCTCTGGCCAGAATCAGTCAGCTTGACACCTGAATTTTAACTAGAAGTTAATCAGCAAATATATTTTAACTAGAAGTTAATCTGGCTGTTGGTACCAGGTCCCCTGTAGTAAAACAGCAGATAATGCCACTCTGGTATGGCACGTCACAAGACCAATGTCTTCATGCAATTTCAAAAAAATAATCTAATAACTTACTTCCTCCTAGAGAGTCAAACTAAAAATTTCCTAATAAGTAGGGGGTTAATTTCTCTTCCTTTGTGATGGTGTTGGGTTCTGTGACAGCTACAACAGACATTTGTATAATCTCACACCCTCAGCAGGAAATAATGAGGGGAAAAGTGGTTTTGACAAACAATTATGGATGAACTGATATGAATACACAGGAACTGTTACTGTAAGTTGAGGAGTATGTGAAGGGTAAATAGTGAGGCTCTTCTGATGGTCTCCTGTCTGTTGAAGGCACAGCCTGTCTTGTCTACTGTGACACACATTAGTGAACTCTCCCCCATGCGATCACTTCAGACTAGACATTTCTTGCTACCCTGGGGAGTCTTCTGACCCCTGCCATGGGCTAGGGGCTGGGGCTGGGGTTAGGGCAGGAGTGTGATGTGTGCTGTACCAACAAGCCACGCTCTCTTCTGGGTTCCTAGCAGAGATCCTGGAGAATATTTGGGAGACTCCTGGGTGTGTCAGAGCTTGGGACTTAGTCTGGACCAAGGGTCAGCTTGTTTGGGACATAAGTCATAGCCCAGACATGCATGTGGCTGGAGGGTATAGCCTTCAGCCAAAGAATGTGTTAGCATACTTTGGTGGGGGTCAAGGAAGGGAAGACAGCCCTGTTTGAGGAAAGACCAGTGAATGACTGCCAGCTTGATGGAGCAGGGAAAATTTGCACTGTGTCTGATGTGAGGTCCGTCCTCAAGTCTGTGACCCTCCCAGGTCCAGCCTGCTAGAGTTCTGCTCTGTGAGCCTCAGACTGTCCTCAGCATGGCCTTCCTCTTCCAGGGTAGGGAAGGCAAAACTGACGTTGAACTCATCACCTCTCTCCAACCTGATTACCCCACCTTCAACCACACCACCATCACCTCTCTCTTGGATCACTGCATATCTTGAAAGCCAGGAGATATGCTGCTTTTCACTCATTCTTTTGCTCAGCTGAGCCAGTCTCTGCAGGTGTGCATGTATGAGTACACGCATATATGAGTATACAAGGCAGGCCCGTCGTGCACCTGTTCATTTGTTTGCTTTTCCTGAAGATCCCGTGGGCTCTTTCATACCTGTGACCATTTTCCTGAGCGGTCACATGCTCCATAATGCTGAGTGTCCCCTTGTATCCATTCTCTCCTTCCAAGTAGTAGCTGGGAACACAACCACCAAGCTAGAAACTACATTTCTCAGCCTTCCTTGCGGCTGAGGAAGCCAAGTGACCTATGTGACTAACTTTGGGCCAGTAGGATGTGAGTGGAAGTGCTTGGGTGTACCGTCTAGGTGTCTAGGTCATCGCCTTAAAGGCAGAGCCACTTGACCTGGCTTCCCTTTTGCCACATTTTGCTTGTTAGAAGATGACAACGGTGGGAGCAGGCACCTTGGATGCAGAGATGGAAGCTCCATGTTGAGAATGGTGGCACTGAACACCCTACCTGAGTGCCTGAATGACCTTGGAGGGTGGAGCCATTTATCCTTTCTGGACTCCCACCTGCCTTTGTGAGAGAAATAAAGTACTTCATTTAAGCTACCGCACTGCCGAGTGTCTTTGTTATAGTGGCAAGTCTGTACCCCAGTGAGTACCCCATGCTTCCGCTGCGGGTACACGGTGAAGCCTGCAGCCTCCCCACAAGAACCTTCGGAGCTGTCCTCTCATCTGATCTTAACAGTGGCCCTGTGAGTCAGGGAGGGCACGTGGCAGCACCACACTTTGCAGATAGGGAAACTGAGGCCCAGAGAGGGCTGGATTTGGTCCAAGGTCAGAGATGCTGAGCAGGGACAGGAACCCAGGTCCCTGGGCTCCAGTGCAGCGCCTGTTCAATACTCCAAGCTATTGCCTGGAACACTCCAAATCAAGACCATAATGTTGTTATTAAAATATTTACTTGCATGAAAAATTTCTATTACCTGAAATTCATGTATTATAGATGGAATCAGTAGCTTAGAAGGAAATAAACAAGAAGAATCACTTTAATAACAAAAGCTATGCAGATAAATGCCTCATTTCAGCAAGCTCTTGGCTGTCCCAAATAAATATATCATTTTTATCAGGCAAGCGCTCTAGAAACAGCATCTTCAGGAAATGTGTCAAAATAATCTCTCTGGCTGCGCTCCTTTCTGGAGGAAATAGGACAGTGGTGGCAAAAAGAAAGACTAAAAGGAGTTTCCTTACTACAGCACAAAGTGTCATAAAGAACGGTAATGAGAGGGCTGGACAAACTGATCTCCAAGTTTCTTTCTAGCCTGACTGGGGCATAGCAGGAGCGCGAGACTGTGAGTCAGAGGTCAAGACTGCACTTTCTCACTTTTTGGCTGTGTGACATTAGGCTAGTGGCTTGCCCTCTCTGAGCCTCCATTGGCCTTCCTCATGGAGCTGTTTAGGTATGGAAATTTCTTATTAAATGTTTATAAATAGTGTGCGACCCTATTTAATATTTTCATTACTTTGTTAGTTGTCATAGATGGGAGGTGTAAAGGGAGAGAACTCCAGAGAATGGGGGTCTGATAACCATTGGCTGAGGAGTGCGTGTGTGCCCTTGCACACCCCTATCTGTGTCCCCTCCTGTAGATGCATCACCATTCACCGAGGCCTCACTAGTCGAACCCAGAGCCATCTCAACCTCTTGCTCTCCATCCCTCTTCATGAACAGTCAGTTCCCGCCGAGCCCTGGAACATCTCTGTTCCTCATTCCTTTTCCCTGCGTCATCTCCTGTTCTCCACCTTCGCTGTCATTGCCTTAGACAGGACACCCCCGTTGCCGATCGCTGCCTCAGTCTCCACCTAGAACTCCCTGCCCCAGTCTTTTCCCACACTTGTTACTGGTCTGAAATCCCCAAAGCACAAATTATGTCAGTCCTATGCTTGAAAACCTTCCATTGCCTACAGAGGGTAAAGTCCGGATTCTTCACCTTGACACTTCCAGTACTTCTTACCTGTCCAGCCCCAGGGCTGCCCAGCCCTGTCAAACGACTCAGCAGTCCCCGACGCGCCAAACGACTCAGCAGTCCCCCACGCGCCCTGTCTTTAATGCTTCCACATCTGCTCACGCTCTGACCTGTCCGCAACTTTCTGCTCTTCTTTTTTTTTTTTTTAATTTAATTTTATTTATTTATTTATTTATTTTTGGCTGTGTTGGGTCTTCGTTTCTGTGCGAGGGCTTTCTCCAGTTGCGGCGAGCGGGGGCCACTCATCATCGCAGTGCGCGGGCCTCTCACTATCGCGGCCTCTCTTATTGCGGAGCACAGGCTCCAGACGCACAGGCTCAGTAGTTGTGGCTCACAGGCCCAGTTGCTCCGCGGCATGTGGGATCTTCCCAGACCAGGGCTCAAACCCGTGTCCCCTGCATTGGCAGGCAGATTCTCAACCACTGCGCCACCAGGGAAGCCCCAACTTTCTGTTCTTCTTCCGGGGCAGCAACTCTTACTCTCAGGGGCAGCTCTGTGTAAGCCCTTCTGGACCACCATGGACAGAGGCACAGGCTTTTTCTCCTGTGTTCTTCACATGGACTCCGTCTGTACCTAGTGGTTCAGACACGCCCTCGGGGGTGTAGTTACCCAGCTGTTTCCCGCAGTGTGAGGCAGGAAGGGGAAGAGGGAGCAGAGGGGCTGCTGTTTTACTCTTCAGGTGCAGCAGCCCTGCCCGCTAGTGAAACGTGGGCTCTGATCAGCCAGGCCCACATCTCCGTGCTTGGAGAGGGCTAGGAAGTGGGCATGCAGAGGCAGGAATTTGGGAAAAGGAGGAGAAAATGTCCCTCCTCTTTAGCAGTAGCCTAATAGTTGAAGCCCAAGCCAAGAAGCAGACTTTTCCCTTTTCTCCTGAGTTGCAGTACCCTTGCCTTTATCTACCTGATTTGGTTACAGCTCGTTCTCATAGCAACCCTCATTCCTCACCAAGCCATTAGAGTCTTTATCAGGAAAGGAAGGAAAAGTAAGGTTTTCTTTTGGAATCCTATCTGGTGCTCTTGTGTTCTGATAGGCTCCTGGCATATTTGGTGATAAAACGTCTGACTGTTAACAGCAAACCAGTCCTTATGTGTTCCCACGTGCATTCACCCCGACGCGAGGACAAGACAACCTCCAAATAAGTACGTCTGTCTTTGCCACAAAGATGAACATTGAAGGATCTACCCACATTAATGTTCCTGACCCCAATAGGAGGCTGTAAATATGTAGAATGTCCTCAGGTGGCTCTGTCTTCAAGTGAGAAAATGCCCAAGGTATGAGGTCTGAGATTCAAAACCAGTTTTCTGGACTTTGGTGCTGATGTTCTTTTTGTAACATCTGCTTGTGTGTGTGTGTGTGTGTGTGTGTGTGTGTGATGCATGTGCACGCACGTGTGTGCGCACATGCCGGAGTGCATGTATGCACGTGTGTGTGTGCACATGCATGTGTATACAGACACTTGTATGTGTGCATACATGCAAGCGTGATTGTGTGTGTGTGCATGGCCTTGTAGGTATAGGAGTGCATAGTTAGTCATTTTCAGCCAAGGGCCTGCCACAGACAGGGCTGATTTCCCTTGATAACACTGGTGCACCTCGAAAACTAGTCTGTCAAAGGTGGAAGGAATTTCCAGTCTCTCCTCTCAACTCATGCACTTGACAGAGGAGGGACTTGGAAACTGTCATCAGTTATTCTATTAGATGTGCCCAACAAAATTGTCCAACCAACACAATGATCATATCATGCATAATACACCAGTAATTAACCCTGTAAACTTACTTTCTGGACAGCCCTCATCTATATTTTACAATTAATTAGGAGATCCACAAGGGATTGACTCTGAAGAAGATAATTACGCCTCTTCCCAGGGTTATAGGGAGCTTCGCTAGTCAAGAAGCATCTTATTTTCCCTGGAAAATTAAACCAGCGCTCCATTATCTGATCGTTTCTAAATGAATAAAGGACTGGGTTTTGACATCATGGTCTCATTTCAGCAAGAAAGAGACAAACTGACAAGGTGTTTTGTCACATGCTTGTTTGAGCAGAACATTTTGAGAAATGTCTCTGGGTCTGTTTGGGAAGAGGAGCTGCTGGGTAGAAAAAATGTCCAAGATGACCAAAAGTGACGGGGCTATTTGCCAAGTAATCACCCCATGCCGGAGCCCAGAGAAAGAGGAAATGCATTTCTATTTTCTGCTCTTGAGCCAGAGGAGCTTGTTCAGGGTGGGGGAGCAGAGTGCATTTGGTGAAAAATGATGACAATTCTGTATGGCTATAGATGTTAGTGTACACAGAGATAGGAAGGCAACCAATTCTGCCTAATAAAATTTACTCATGGGCTTCCCTGGTGGTGCAGTGATTGAGAATCCGCCTGCCAGTGCAGGGGACACGGGTTTGAGCCCTGGTCCGGTAAGATCCCACATGCCACGGAGCAACTAAGCCCGTGCGCCACAACTACTGAGCCTGCGCTCTAGAGCCCGCGAGCCACAACTGCTGACCCCGCGTGCCACAACTACTGAAGCCCACGCGCCTGGAGCCCATGCTCCACAACAAGAGAAGCCACCGCAATGAGAAGCCCACGCACCGCAACGAAGAGTAGCCCCCGCTCGCTGCAACTAAAATGAAAGCCTGCGCGCAGCAACGAAGACCCAACACAGCCATAAATAAATAAGCAAATAAATAAATAAATTTATTAAAAAAAATTTACTCATCAGAAGCATGCCCCCCTTGGGATGGCCTTCCAGCGCCCACATTTTTCGTCTTCCCTAGGAGCTGCCCTCCTGACTCAGTGGTTCCCCAGCAGCCTCTGCTGCCCCTGGACAGAGCTGGTTGGTCCAAGAAGGTACAATTGATCTGGCCAGTCAGATTCTCTTTACCAGAAATTGGGACTTGTGAACCAAGGCACGCAGAAATTAGGAGCCCTTGGCCTTGAATGGCACTTGGGGAGGACAGTCCAGTGATGGGCCCCTCCTTTCTGGAATAAAAGGAGGAGAGGGGAAAACTTGGAACCAGGCTTTGGAGCCACACATTTCTGGGTTTGAATCCTGGCTCTGACTCCTGGGTCTGATCCCAACCTTGTGACCTTGAGCGTGTGACATAACCTCTCTGATTTCAGTTTCCTCACCTGGAAAGTGGAAATTTGGTAAAGAGAAAAAAACCTGTTATTTCAACAACTGTCATAGGCCACTCTTGCTGGTTGTAAAATTTGTCTCTAGCATAAATAGATGTTGGCTAAAAAATATTGATGAAGTCATAGGTTTTGAAAACATATGCTTGAGGATATGACCAGACGTTCACAGACCAAGAGAAGGAGAATTGCTTTGTCTTGCTTCATGAGCTGAGAATATTAGCGTTTCTAGAGGGCATGGGCTTAGGGGAGGGGGAGGCTCATGGGAGCGAGGGGAGAGGAGCTGCGGAAGACGGGGCCAGCTGGGGCTTCTGAAGAGCATTTTCTGGTTTCTTTCTCTAATGTTGCCCTCACAGAGCTCAGAACCCAGAACCTAGAAGCCACCAGCTCTAGTAATATTTGCACATCCTTTTCTCTCAAGCACAAATAGGGTGGTTCTAGGTTGGGCCTTTGCCAGGAAAGCAGAAGCCTTCAGCCTTAGCTCCACCATCCTTGGCAAGTTTCCAGTCCTAGATGGGCCAAGCCTAGCCCCTTTAGTGAAGAGAAATGAACTTTAGCCAAGAGGCAAGTCCCTTTGGTGGTTGGACCACCAAATTTTCCTGGTAAAAGAACATTCCAAACTCTGTCAGGGGTCCTCCCTCCTGGAGAAGTGGACTTCTTTTTCAGTCCATAACTCGAGGGGTCTCAAGTCCCCTCAGCAGCAGACAAGCTTAGGGTCAAGGCCTCTTGGATCCATAAGTTCCACAGACAGCAGTTGCCTCTGCCTTTTCCACCCCCATCCCCCCACCATATCACCTCCTTCATTTTTTCCCTAATTCTCAAAGCTAGAAGGAAATTTTTCAATTCTTCCCCCTCCCCACATTTCCACCTTCTTGCCCCAACCTTGACTAATGCTTTCTAGGCATACTGCACAGCTGCCATCCAAGGACTGTCTCCTGGATCTCTTCCTGTTTCATGATTTACTCCCTCATTTATCCTGAGCACATCCTCAAATAACTTCCTAAGAAAGGATACATGGGAGGTAAATCTTCTGAGTCCTTGAATATCTGAAGAGATCTTTACACTCTTCTTGCATCTGATAGATACTTTAGCTGAGTGTTGAATTTTAGGATTTAAATTATTTCCCTTCAGCACCTTGATGGAATTTTTCCCATTGTCTTATCACATTTGATGATGCTGATAAAAAGTTTCTGATGCCAGGTTGATTTTGTTCTTTTGTGAGTGAACTTTTGTCCCTCTCTTTCTCTTTTTCTGGAACCTTTCTCTCCAGAACAAAGGTTAGTAAAAAATTTTTTTCTGTTAAGGGCCAGATAGTAAATATTTTAGACTGTGGGCCATATGGTTTCTGTTGCAATTGCTCAGTTCTGCTGTTGTAGCATGAAAGCAACCACAGACAATACACAAATGAATGGGCATGGCTATGTTCCAATAAAACTTTATTTACAGAAACAAATGGTGGGTCAGATTTGGTACATGAGCTGTAGTTTGCCAGTTTCTGCTTTAGAAGGTCAAAAAAGCGTTCTTTTTATCCTTGACATTTTGAAATTTCCTAATGAACTATCTATAGACTTCTTTTTTTCATTGATTATGCTTGACCATCTGGTGAATATTTTAATTCTGATATTCATGTCCTTCAGATCTGATAAATTCCCTAGTTTTCCCAATATCTGTTGGACTTCCCAGATTTCTTCAGTATGTTCTTATTTTTTCTTTCATCTTTTCTGTCTCTTTTTTAGGTTATATTTTCAGGGTTATCGGATTTGACTTTTAAAAACAGTCCTTTTACATATTTAAAAAATACTTTGGTGATATATTTTTAATTTCAAAGTGTTCTTTCTTGTTTTCTGATTGTTTAAATTTTGTAGAATCATTTTATTTTATAATAGATGCAATCTTCTGTATTCTCCCTGAATGTACTAGAGTTTTGTTTTTTAATTTATCTTCTATTTCCTGAATTATTTATAATCCCTAGGGATCAGTTTTTCTTTTTAATATTGTTGAATCCTTCTCTTTTACAAGTTTTTTTCCTTAAGTATCTGGTGTTCTGGTTGACAATTTAGATTTATAATTAGACAATTTATATTTAGAGGCTATATACAGTTAATAAGCTATATACAGTTGCTTAGGTGCTCTATAAATATGAGGAAGGCATGTTAAATGGTGGAATTTGCTTTTTTTATGAAATTATTATTATTTTTTAAATATTTATTTACTGATTTTGGCTGCGTCAGGTCTTTGTTGCAGCGTGCGGGCTTCTCTGTAGTTGTGGTGTGTGGGCGCCAGAGCGTGCGGGCTCAGTAGCTGTGGTGCGTGGGCTTAGTTGCCCTGAGGCAAGTGGAATCTTAGTTCCCTGACCAGGGATCGAACCCGCGTCTCCTGCACTGGAAGGCGGATTCTTAACCACTGGACCACCAGAGAAGTCCCTGGAATTTGCTTTAAATATATTGACCAAGGAGTTGGCTTTGGAGCTGGGAGCCACCCTAAATGCCAGATGTGGAGGTCTATTTTCCTGGGGTGTGGTGGCTTTACAACATGTCTACAAATTTTTTGGCATGCCATGCTTCAAAAGTTGGAGCTTAATTCCATTCTCCTTGAGTGAGGGTTGGGCCTAGTGAATTGATTCTAATGAATAGAATATGGCAAAAGTGACTACATATGACTTTTAATGTTAGGTCATAAAAGGCATTTCAGTTTCCTCTTTGTTCTCTCTGTTCGGGGAAACCAGCTGCCATGTCATGAGGACACTCAAGCAGCCTATGGAGAGGTCCAGGTGGTGAGGAATTGAGGCTTCCAACCAACAGCCAGGAGAGTGAGTCATCTTGGAAGCAGATCCTTCAGCCCCAGTTAAGGCTTGAGGTGACTATGGCCCTGGTATCATCTCAACGGCAACCTTATGAGAGACCCTAAGCCAGTACTGCTAAGCTACTCTTAAATTCCTAATCTGAAGAAACTGAAAGATAATAAATATTTGTTGCTGTAAGTGGCTAAGCTTTGGGGTAATTTGTTATGCAGCAATAGATAACCAATACATGGACTATCAATTTTCCTTGAGATTGACTCTTCAATATTTTACCTAGATATATGTACCTGGCTGCTAAGTTTTGTTTCAAGAGTGAGTTCAGATTTTCTCTATATAGATAATCAACTCATCCACCCTGCTTTTGGTTCCATATCTCATTTCCATTTACATGTGAAATTTCTGACTCCCAACTACAGGGTTCTGGAGGGCAGATTGTTTCCTGGGCTGTGTCCATTTCCATGCGTACCCTTAGGTGTGGGGTCTTCCACATTGCTTCACCTGTTACCCACGTCTTCCCACTTTCCAGATTCCAGAAATTTATTTTTATCTCTTGTCTGCTGATGGCTCACCTCCTGTTGTCTTTATTGATGTGGATTTATACCTTTTATAGATTTTCCACTTTAATTTTAATGGAAGTGAACGACTGTGATTAATATACAATTTTTAAAAATAAATTTATTTATTTATTTTTTTCTGGCTGCATTGGGTCTTCGTTGCCGCGCACGGGCTTTCTCTGGTTGCGGTGAGCAGGGGCTACTTTTTGTTGCGGTGCGTGGGCTTCTCATTGCGGTGGCTTCTCTTGTTGCAGAGCACGGGCTCTGTGCACGTGGGCTTCAGTAGTTGTGGCTCACGGGCTCTAGAGTAGTTGTGGTGCACAGGCTTAGTTGCTCCGCGGCATGTGGGATCTTCCCAGACCAGGGCTCGAACCCGTGCCCCCTGCATTGGCAGGCGGATTCTTAACCACTGCGCCACCAGGGAAGCCCCAATATACAATTTTTGATGCCACCTTTCTAGACTACTCAAAGCTTTAAAATTGGAAGCATATCAAGAAGATTCATGTAAAAATCAAGATGATAAGGCTCCTGGCTAATTCTCACATCACAAAGAGCTGATAATAAAACCATGAATTATGTATGTTTTCATTTCTAACCCCAGAGTTTACAGGTCTTAATAAGAGGGTTGGTCCTGATTACCTCAGAAACCATGGCATAGTTTGCTTCTGCTAAGCCTTTTATTTCATACCTACAAGTCAAGTTTGTCAGCTACTTCCATGTGACAAAACCTTTGATGAAGACTGGGAAACTTAATGAACAAATAATTAATTTTAAGAACATAAGTCGACAAAAAAGCACAACTAATGCCTTTTTAATTGCTTTTGCTCTCACATCTTTAGCAAACACATATCCCCGCATCTCATGGAGTCACAGTTATCTGTTATCTGCAACTCTGGCACTCTGGGGAATGTCTTAGACAGGGATGCTGCAGGGCAAAGACCCCAGTCTTCCATGAATCCTTTTGCTAACCTTCAGACCACCCTGCAATTCTAGGGACAGAAAGTCTGATCCATGGACTCTTGAGTTACTTAAAAAAATGGGGTCTCCTGGGCCAGAACTTTAAAAAAACCAAGAACACAAAAGATCCAGAGTTTTTAAGGAGCAGACTTGGGGGAGGCGGGGAGGAAGGATGGAGCTAGAAATACCTTTTGTTACTTCTTTTTTTAAAAAATTTTATTTATTTATTTGGTTGCGCTGGGTCTTAGTTGCGGCAGGTGGGCTCCTTAGTTGTGGCTCGCAGGCTCCCTAGTTGTGGCATGTGAACTCTCAGTTGCGGCACGCGTGTGGGATCTAGTTCCCTGACCAGGGATCGAACCTGGGCCCCCTGCATTGGGAGCACAGGGTCTTAACCACTGCGCCACCAGGGAAGTCCTTGTTACTTCTTAGTTGAAAAAAAAATCTATAGTCGTCTCCAAACTTAGTTGTTAACTATATGGAGTGAAGCTCATTTTTTTTTGTTCTTTAGTTTCAGTGTGAAGGTTATTTTTCCTTTGCTCTTATATATTCAGTGTGGGGTAGTACAGACCGTGAACAAGTAATCCAATAAAAAATAAAGTAATTGTACAATTTGATAAGTGTATAAAGTGAATCGATAGGGTGCTGTGACAGAGAATAACGAGGGAAACCTTTTGTGGGGGGGCAACACTGGGAGTCTGAAAATTGTACGTGAAAGAATCAAGAATTTGTTCTAAAGGATGGGATTATTTGGTAGGAGGAGTTTCACTTTGTATACTACTAAATTGTTTCAGTTTTTCTTTCAAGAATATTACTTTTGTAATAAAAATTAAAAGAATACTCCCATTTTTGGGAAAAAGGAAGTATCTTGTTCCGAAGCCTGGTGCCTTTTATGTCCCCTACTTTCTTTTGTTCACTCATTCAGTCAACAAATGTTACTAATGTACCTGCTCTGTGTCTGCCCTGGGCTCGACTATGAATAAGGAGACTGAAAGAACCAGTTGCTGGCAGTGAGAGTCTTACAGTCCAGGGAAAGGCCCAGCAAATGCCTGGCAAAGAAGAGCTGCTCAGAAATTAATGGCTGAATGAAAGAATGAATAGATCGTATTATACACAACAGTACTACTATTTAACCTGCTTTCCCATTTATCACGGTTTTGTAGCCATCCTCCCAGGTGAGTGCAGATAGCTGCAAGCAACTTGAGGGCAAGGATTTCCCTCTGTGTCCTCAGCATCTACAACAGCACCTGGCACATAGTAGGAACTCAATAAAGACTTGTTGCTTAAACGAATGCTTTTAAACATCTCTATAGTAGGTCATTGTAGGGTTATGCTCTGTAACAAAAAAAACAAGCTTTGGACATGTTGTTTAAACTTCCTGAGTCTTAATTTTTTCAGCTCTACAATGTCGGTAACAACACATATCCTATAGAGTTGACACAAGGATTAACTAAAATGAAGCCTTCAAATGATCTGTTTGTGTCTGGTACTCGGTGAGTGGTAGGTAGATGTTAGTGGTGGCCATTTAGCTTGTTTTCAGCTTTCTACCTTCTGGTAAGTATATGTTCACACTTTTCCAATTATTTCCTTCAATAAATTTGTATGTGTGGAACTGCTGAATCAGGGAGCATGTGCAATTTAAATTTTGATGTATAGCAACAGGTCATACTTTGGAAAGTTGGTGCCATTTACAAACCTGCCACCCTGGCATGATGATAAATCTTTTCCAGTCTGGTGGGTTCAAATGACTTCGTGCTGTCCTGTTATTCTGCATTCCTTTGATCTCAGGGGAGGTTAAACATCGCTTCATCTGTGTAACCCATGTGAAAGCCAAGGTCTTGTGGCCCAGCAGAGGGGAGCTTAATCAGAGAAGCACAGACAAGTAGCCCAAAGTAATTAAAAAGGAATCAGGCTTTACTTGTGTCTCTCAAAGAACATAAAAGGGGATCTAATTCATAACTTAAAAAGACTCTGCTCAAAAGCTATTTCCTCCCTACTTCTCTCACCCCTGCAGACAGAAGTGATTCTAGAGGGCTGGAAGTGGGGCAATATTCTTAAGTTAATAAGCTATGTCCTTCTCACACATAGTTCACTTTTTTTGTGAATTGCCAGTTCATGCCTCTGGCCCTTATTCCGATTGTGGCATTTGTGTTTTTCTTTTTGATTTGCACAAAGCTCTTTACACATCTGTTGGGACCACATCAGGTAGGCACCTCCCCCTTAGCAGATGTGTGACAAAGCCCATGTCTGTGTCATGTCTTCTCCACTGAGGGGTGCCAGGAATTCTTGGGGCTCTGGAAGAGTCCCTGAAACCTATACATTTTCTTCTTTCTGACTCTTCCCTGCCTCTACCCCCTCTTCTAGCCTCTTAGGAGTGTCTTAGCATCTTAGGGGTATCTGTGTATGGAGAGTGGTGGAGTTACCATGGAGACCTAAGCTACATTAAATCACATTAGTGGGCTGTGGCCCGCATCTTTTTTTTTTTTTTTTTTTTTTTAAATAAAACAGACTAGACCAGAATAGAAAATATCAAAATGCAACACAAGTAGTAAGAATAAGTATTTTTTAAAATGGAACATGTATATATGCACATGCTGGGTCATGCTGAAAATGTATTTCTTACTTTGGGTTTTATGAAAATAATTGAAATCCAGTGAATTAGGGCTGCTGGTATTGGGCTAAGGGTTTGGGGCTCTGACTTTTGAAATCATGCTTGGTGAGGTGACATACAGTTGGCCTTCCTCTATCTAGTCTTATTGCCACACCAGTATCCTGTTTCAGTAAACCCCCCTCTCCACTCACCCAGTTCAGGCCATGCCAAGCAATTGTTGGAACAATCCCGGCCACTTGCTCTGCCTGCAGCTCACACATGCACTTTCCCCGGCTGCCAGCTGGCATGCCACCTCCTGATCACGCCACTTCCTTGCTCCAGGTCTCTGTTGCTTTGAGCTTAGAGATTTTCCAGGGCTCTGTTGAGAAAAATTATCGCCTACTTCTCAGATGGGCCAATCTTTTTCTTGTATGGATCATGATCTGTTCTTTTACTGACCATTTTCCCCTCCATCCATTCCAAGAGGAGGCTCCACACCTCCCAGGTATTCTTCCACGTTTCTGTCTACTGCTGGCATCACTGTCTGTTGCAAAGCTCTGCTAGAGCCTGAATGCTTATGTTCCCCCCCAAATCCATATGTTGAAACCTAACCCCAGTGTGATGGTATTTGGAGATCGGGCTTTGGGGGGTGCTTAGGTCATGAGGGCTGTGCCATCATGAATGGCATTAGTGCTCTTATAAAAGAGACCCCAGAGAGCTCCCTCAAACCTTCTGCCATGTGAGGACACAATGATAAGATAGCCGACAATGAACCAAGAAGCAGGCTTTTATCAGACTCCAAATCTGCGGATGCCTTGGTCTTGGACTTCTCAGCCTCCAGAATTGTGACAAATAAATTCCTGCTGTTTATTAGCTACCCAGTCTATGGCATTTTCGTTATAGCAGCCTGAGCTAAGACAATCTCTAATTTTTCTATTTCTTTGGTCATTTCAGTGCAATTCTGGGAAGATGAAGGACTTCGTAAGATTCTGGAACCACTTTAATTTCCCCATATTCATTGTTTTCTTACTCCCTCTCGGTTTCCTCTCAGTGATCACTAGCAAAACTCTTGAAATGCAAAGGACCTGTGCCTGTCTTTGGGGATATCAAGGAAAGGGGTAGCTGTTGAGGCTGGTTCTCCGGCTGCAGCAGGCTGAGGGAGAGCCTGGAAGGAAACAACAGGGTGGGGTTACTGCAGGGGACTGTGTTTTGGTTCCTTAACTGGTACTCAGATTAACTTAGATGGGTTGGAACAGTGGGTTGAAGTTAAGGAAGAAAAGTAAAAGTTCAAGGGGTGAGAAGAAGAAATGTAAACTCCTACACTTGCATAATAAAACTCAACTGCCTACGTATATGAGGGAGAACAAGCTTGAAACATTTCACATGAAGAGGACTCAGGGTTTTGCTTGTTGGCATGATAAAGCTGTCGACACTTGAATGTCATGGAGAGGCAGGTTATCCAGATCAAGGGAGGCCGGGATCCTTGTCCTTTCTGGGCTTGAGCTGGTCTCACATGGAGTCATATATCCATTACTTGGGGCCACCATGTAAAGGCATATATTAGACATGGGGCACTAGAAAGATTACAGAGCAGGATGGCAAGGATGGAAAAAACCTGGAAATCATGTCTTGTGAGAGGTGGTTGAAAACAGTATTTCGTTTGGAAAGGAGAATAGTTGCCGGGGGGGTGGTGGTGGTGGGGAGGGTGCATAGCCATTGGCTTTACCTCCATCAGGGACCGCCATGAAGATGGTGTATTAGCTTCCTATTGCTGCTATAACAAATGACCCCAAACCTTATAAGCCCCGAAGGCTTATAACAACATCAGTTTTTCATTCAGTTCTAGAGGTCAGAAGCTTCACTGGGCTAAAATCAAGGGGTCAGTCGGCAGAGTGGTGCTGCTTTTGGAGGCTCTAGGGGAGAATCTGTTCCCGTCTTTTCCAGCTTCTAAGGGCTTTCATTGGCTTCTTCCCTATTCTGTCTGCAAAGCGACAATCTTTTTTTTTTTTTTTTTGAGGGGGAAGTAACATTTTATTTTTTTCATTTAATTTTTATTTTATATTGGAGTATAGTTGATTTACAATGTTGTGTTAGTTTCAGGTGTACAGCTAAGTGATTCAGTCATACATATACATATATCCATTCTTTTTCAGATTCTTTTATTTATTTATTTATTTAATTTCTTTTTGGCTGCGTTGGGTCTTCGTTGCAGTGCGCGGCCTTTTCATTGCGGTGGCTTCTCTTGTTGCAGAGCACGGGCTCTAGGCGCCCGGGCTTCAGTAGTTGTGGCTCGTGGGCTCTAGAGCGCAGGCTCAGTAGTTGAGGCACATGGGCCTAGTGGCTCCGTGGTATGTGGGATCTTCCCGGACCAGGGCTCGAACCCGTGTCCCCTGCATTGGCAGGTGGATTCTTAACCACTGCGCCTCCAGGGAAGTCCCAGATTCTTTTCTCATATAGGTTATTACAGAATATTGAGTAGAGTTCCCTGTGCTATACAGTAGGTCCTTGTTGATTATCTGTTTTATATACAGTGGTGTGTATATGCTAATCCCAAACTCCTAATTTATCCCTCCCCTCCCACGTTTCCCCTTTGTTAACCATAAGTTTGTTTTCGAAGTCTGTGAGTCTGTTTCTGTTTCATTTGTATCATTTTTAAAATTTAGATTCCACATATAAGTGATATAATATGTATTTGCCTTTGTCTGACTTATTTCACTCAGTATGATAATCTCTAGGTCTATCCATGTTGCTGCAAATGGCATTATTTCATTCTTTTTTATGGCTGAGTAATATTCCATTGTATATATTTACCATGCAAAGCAGCAATCTTAACCCTCTGACCTCTGCTTTCATCTTCACATCTTTTCTCACCCTCCTGCTTTCTTCTTTCCCTTATAAGCTTCCTCGTGATGACATTGGGCATTTCTGAATAACCCAGGGTCATTTCCCCATCTCAAGGTCCTTAATTTAATCACTCCTGCAAAGTTCCTTTTGCCATGTAAGGTAACGTTCACAGGTTCTGGGGATTAGGTTGTGGATATCTTTGGGGGGTTATTAATCTGCTTACCACAGATGGCCAAGTGTTTTGTTTGGTTTTATTTTCTTCTGTGTGGCTACAGAGGACAGAACCTGGGCTAATAGGTGTAAGTTACAAGGGGAGACACTTTGAACTAAGACGAAGTAACACTGTCTCATAGTCTGGACTTTCTACAGCAAGAGAGGTGGGCTTAGGAGGGAGTGGTCCTGCTCTCTTTGGATCAGTTGAGAGGAGGATGATTTTTGCTTGGAATGATGGTTCAGCAGGATTTCCTGTGTTGGGTGGGATGTCCGACCAAATGGCATACATGGTCCTTCCCAATTTTAAGACTATCACTTTTATTTCATAGACTGTTTAGGCATGACATTTTAGTTATTTGGTTTATGATTTAGGAGATTAGACAAGGCTTTTGCTATAGCAAGACACAAGCATGCCCAGTGTAGCAGATGCGTGTCCTGCACGTGCCCCCTCAGCCCTCACCATTTCTGCACAAGCCAGTGTGCCATTGCAGGCATCTGTGATGCTCTGCTCAGCCTAGGTGCAGACCAGACTGCATGCCCGAAGTTAATGCTATCAAGAGCAGCCCTTGGCCAATGACAAAAAGAAATGGGCAGACAAATAACCCACTTTCCTCACCCCTGGTGGTGATGGGAGGCTGCTGCAGACCAGCTGCCCAGAGTGCTGACCTGCTCATTAAAGCACCTCGTATTGAATTTTTTGCCTTCGCTTGCTCACTTCCCCACTCCCTACAGAGCTTCCTAATATCACTTCCCAAATAGACCACCTGCTCTCAAACCTTTATCTCAGAATCTGCTTCTGGAGGAACCCAGACTAAGATAACCACAGAAGGCTTACGGGGGAAATAAACCCCTCCATGACTGGGTATGAGAGGAGCTAAGATTTTTCCTACAAGTAGTACTGCCGCTTCCAAACAGAAATTCTTAGCATGATGGTCCCATGGGCATTCTGACAATTCTAAAATAGGCTGCTGGGACTTCCCTGGTGGCGCAGTGGTTAAGAATCCGCCTGCCAATGCAGGGGACACGGGTTTGAGCCCTGGTCCGGGAAGACCCCACATGCCGCGGAGCAACTAAGCCCATGAGCCACAGCTACTGAGTCTGTTCTCTAGAGCCTGCGAGCCACAACTGCCAAGCCCGCACGCCCAGAGCCTGTGCTCCACAACAAGAGAAGCCACCACAATGAGAAGCCCGTGCACTGCAATGAAGAGTAGCCCCCGCTCACCGCAACTAGAGAAAGCCCGCGCGCAGCAACAAAGACCCAACACAACCAAAAGTAAATAAATAATTTTAAAAAGAAATAGGCTGCTGCCTTTCCCAGCCATAGGGAAAGTGTTGCTCTCAATGCTCCATCGAGAAAAATCTATCACGAGGAGTCATGTAGTTATTTTTGGTATTTGTATATGTAAGGGGTATGGAATTTTAATGGTGACAGGATTGGTTGTGGGAAAAGTGTGATGTTACTGATTTCTAGAACTGGGTATATTTTCTGACTCCAAGCACCCAGCTGATAAAGTGCAGGTGACTTCATTTCTTCCAGTCCAAAGTTTCTTAGCCTATCCATTTATTTGGGGGTTGTATTTGGGATGGCTAGCTCAATTATACTTACTCCAGCCCTTCCTTCTCCTCCTCTGGCCCCAAGGAGAGATGAGACAAGGCCTGCTTAGGATGGCAGTATGGTGAAGGGTGTGGGGATGTGACTTCCTTGAGGTGCCTGCTTTGTGGCTGGCTGTCGCTGGGGGTACCAGGCCAGTCTTGGGCTCCTTGTTCAGTGCGCTTGGTATTGCCAGTGGCTCCTCTTTCCTCTGGTACTCTACATTTCTCCAGTGAGCCCTATTTCATCCTCTGGGTCCCCACTGTCAGCCACTCTCTGAGTCTCTGACTTGGGGACCCGGGGATGTTTGGTCCTGTCTCCTGCATCCCTGAGAACCTGGCTCCTTCTCAAGCCTCTCATCCATGCCTTCCCTGGCGGGCGGGTGCAGGAAGCATCTGTGGGTTTCCAACCCCAAAACTTTATCCAGCTAACAGTGCATAAGGCTCCTCTCTTCTCAAATGCTGCCCCCCCCCCATTTCAGCTGGAACCCTCCTGTATCTTTCCATTAGCTGGACTTAGCTGCCGTCTGTCAGATTCACTTCTTTTCCCTCCAACTCTTCTCCCTTCCATTAGCGTGGAGCCGTTTTACATAGCACAGGGGAAGAACAGGTGGCTGGTAAACCAGTTCTGCCTGAATCCATCAACTCTCAAGACTCACATCCCATTGTCTCTCTCTCTCTCAGAAGTCCAGAGAGAAATTGGTGACTTTGCTGGTCCCAGCCATTCACACTTCAAAGCAAACTGTGACTTCAGTTCTCATGTCTAAATGAGGGTGGTCTTGGTGTGCGTGTGGGGTTGAGGACAACAGGGCAGTTTGTCCTATTTGCTGTCCCAGGCTTTTACTCCACACACATCATCCTGCAGCCCTCGGTGGCTTGCAAGTAGCAGGTTTGAACAGATGGCAGTGGCTTCTCAGCATCCTGGGTCCCTGAGGCGAGTCCAGCCACAGGGAGAGCAGGGGCAGAGCGGCCACCAGATGATCCTGTCATGAAGGCTCTATCCTGCTGCCCAGAAGTGGCCTGGGGCCCTGACCAAGAGGTTTTCACCGGGAATGTGCTCCACCTGGAGCTGAGCGGCCTCGCCTCGGTCACTGAAAGCGTGTTCTAAACACGGCATTTTAATTACTCCTGCGCCGGAGCTGTTTGCTACGTGCTTGGTTTGGGGCCCACGGCAGACGGAGAGGTGGACTCCCCAGTGGGTCTGGAGCGTGGGCCTCGGAGAGTGTTAATGTTTCTCAGCTCTCCTCTGTGAAGCGCCAACCGTGGCAACACTGTAGCTCAGGCCAGGAAATGGGAACACACCGCCAGGTGGTGGGACAGGCTGCTGCTTAATTAAGGAGCCTCTGAAGCTTGCGGGTGACGGGAGTGGTTTGTAAATGGTTTAGGCACCTGCTGTGTCCATGTACTGTGGACTTCGTCCAAGGGGGTCCCAGCCTCCTTCGCCAGAATCATGGTGGAAATAATACGTCTTCATTGAACATTTAAAATCTGCCAGGCACCATGCACTCTCAGGCACTTTACCCTGCATTCCCATTCAATCTTCATAACAACCCTGTACGTAGATGCGGTTATTAAACCCATTTTACAGAGAGGAATGCTGAGGGCAGAGGTTAACTAAATAGCTTAGGCTCACATAGCTGGTGAGGGTGAGTCAGCATTCAAGACTTATAGCTAGCCAACCCTGAATTCTGACCCTCAGTTCATCATGGGTAGATTCGGGTAATTCTACATACCTCATAGGGTTATTGTGAAGATTAAATAAAACTATGTGAACAAAAATCTACCAGCTTAGAATTTGCCATTTAGTAATAATTCAGTACATGTTTGAATACCTATTGTGATGGTTAATTTTATGTGTCAACTTGGCTAGGCCATGGCACCCTGATATTTGGTCAAAATTGTTCTAGATGTTTCTGTGAAGGTATTTTTGAAGGTATTGACATTTAAGTCAATCAACTTTAAGTACAACAGATTGATTACCTTCCATGATGAGGGTGGGCCTTGTCCAATCAGTTGAAGGCCTTAACAGAAAAAGACCAACCTTCCCAGAAGAAGAAGCAATTCTGCTAGCAGACTGCTTTCAGATTCAAACTGAAACTTTTCCTGGGTCTCCTGCCTGCCGGCCTAACCTGCCAGACTTTGGACTCACCAGCCTCCACAATTGCACAAACCCATTCCTTACTATAAACTTCTCACTCTCTCTCTCTTTTTCTCTCTCTACACATCTTGTTGGCTGTTTCACTGAGGAACCCTGACTAAAACACCTACGCATAGGAGGCTGTTTTAGCAATATATGGTTCATCCATATGGGATAATGTACAATTCTTAAAAAGAACAATTCAGAACCGTGTATTTTGACCTAGAAAGATATTCATTAAAAAACAAATTTTACTAAGTACATGATTACATTTTCAGAGAAAAAGAAAATTGGAACACATATTTGTGTACATGTTTATGTGTGTCTCTGTGTTTACGAGCTTAGAGGAGGATGTGAAGGGATATACAGCAAGTTGTTGACGGTCATCCTGAGGGATGGCAGTGGTAGCTGTGGAGGTGGTACTGGGGTAGGGAGGGATATTCACTTTTTCTTTCTATACTTCTTTACTGTTTGATTTTAGTATGCATTATTTTTGTCACTGAAAATACAATAAAATAGATAAGGATAGTATGAAAAATGTGTTAATTTTGAATCTTTCTTCCTACCTGTATCTGCAGGCAGTGGGGCCAGCATAGCATAAGTCTGTCTATATTCACTTTATGCTGATCTGTACTGGTGGGCCATCCTGAATGGAGGGAACTGACTTGGGTGTCCTCAGTCTGCTCTGATTACTAGGGCCTTGCTTGCACTGTGCCCTGGTCTAAATGAATGTCCAAGGCCAAAGGTGGTTCTAAAGGAATCTCCTTCCACAATTCTTGGCCCTGGTTTCTGGGGCCTGGGAGAGTTTGGTGGCCTTCCGCGTGCAGCTCTGGAAGCCAAAGGTTGAGCTCCCCGTTGCTGGAGGGTGCTGAAGCTAAGTCCTCCACCCCACAGCTCCATAGGACAACCTGCCACAATGAGCGAGAGCAGCGCCTCGTGCCAGACGCTGTCCCGGGTGCTGGAAAGTCAACTGTGGCCAAGTTTCCTTTCACTATGAACTTCCGCTAAAGGTTTACCAGGGAGGAGCCATTCCAGAAGCCTAGAGGAGGGGGAATGGCTGGTCAGAGTGGCCTGGCGTTTGGAACGCGGCCAGTTCGACATTATCAGAGAAATGTTAAGGAGTTTGAACCTCTTGCCTTCAATCCTTTTGCAGGGTCGGCTGCTCATGATTGGAATTGGCTCTTGGTTTGAGTGACGTAGTTGAATCGACGCGTGGTGTTTTCCTTCTGCCCAAACCAATCAATCACCCACCTCCACATCCAATGCATACCAGGGCCTTCTCACCCCAGACTCTGGAGCTTGCCAAAAGGAAGCAGGAGCCTGCACACCCTTCCCACGCTAGCCACCTTGAAGCAATTCAATCCGACAAAGGTGCACCTGAGTATAATTCACTGTTGTCCATTACAGGCAAGGCCCTGCTCCAGAATCATAGTTTGAGGAAAGTCAGGTAGTTCAGGCAAATGGAGAATCCCAGCATCCACATAATGAACACATAGGCATGAAATGCACATCAGAACCACTTGAGGAGGTTTAAGAAATGCTGGTGCCTGAGCCCAGACACTTGTATTTTTTTTTTTAATTCCAGTTGAGAAGCACTGTGCTAGTACCATGGGATAGGTGTTTGTTCTATTAGTTATGCCCTATGTCTGAAATGCTGGGTGCAAAGCAAGGAGGGGTGAGGGCCGATGCTGGTGACACTGGCCAAGTCACGGTGGGGCTGGCACTCTGCAGACCCAGCTGCAGTGGTTCCCAAGAGGGGTCTCCTCTCGTAGCCCACATCTTCTCTGTATCTTGGGGAAGAACTGATGACAGAGTGACAGTAACCAGATCACTGTGATTATTATTCCTATCCTGGAGAAGACAGGGTGTGTCTGGATAGTAGCAGGAGTTGAGGTGGTAGCTGGAAAGCACAGGTGGCTGAGATGTAGGTCAAGTTCTGAACCAGAGCTGACCCTCAGGATGGTGCATGCTGGGTTTAGTCCTTCCCCATTTCCTAAGTGTGCAGAGGGGGCGGTGGGTGAGAGAGCCAGAGCTGGGGCCTGCAGTTCTTGTAGGGAAACAACAGTGTCTGGGTATCAGGAGACCGGGGCAATCTGCCCCAGAGCTAAAGTAACTTGCTTTGAAACTGGTCAAAACTGCTTTCCTCCCCGCCCTCCCATCCCTGGGCTTTTCTTGAATTGTGAGGAAATGAGGCCAGATGAGCTTTTACGTTCCCTCCCTGATTTCACTAGTCTGTGATTCTTTAAATATCAAGATACAGTAAAACAAAAACAACCCAAATCATCATATCCAGAGAACATCTAGGCTTTTCATAATTTTTTAAATTACAAAAGTAATACATGCTTATTATAAGTATCAGTGGACACAGAAGTATGCAGAACACAAAGCCCCTTTTCTTCTGATTCTGTATCCCAGGGGCAACAACTGCAAACACTTTGGGGATGTCCCCTCCATAGCTTTTATTATAATAACTCTATTTTAAAAATTGTGAACTTTACCAGTGAACTCCAGAATTTAAACACTAGAAGACTAGGTTGACTCCGAATTCAGACTTCAAAGCCACTGACTGGTCTGTACAGTTCTATGCAGATGTGAGTCAGCCGCGCAGAGCCTGGAGCCTCCGGGCTGTGTTAGGGGCACGAGTGACAAAGGCTGTGGGCTGGGTGGGGGGACCGGGAAGTGCCTGACACATTCCCTTTCACAAAGACACTGATTGTGAGTTACAAGCCATTAGGCTGGAAATTGTATTTGCACGTTAATTAAGCTTCAGATCTTTTCATCCTGGCCTCAGGCTCTTGCACAGTTTGCTAAAAAAATTCTGTCTATTCACCTCATTTTATCTGCTTATGACCTGTGACTGGTTGACTTAGGTTTTTGGTGTGCGTGTGTGCGTGTGTGCATGTGTGCGTGTGTGTGTGCGCATCGACTGAGGTAGAATTTTGGGAAAGAACTTCTCTTGGACTGCATCTGGCTTTCATCCAAGATGTGCCGAAGGGCCATGTCCACAGAGTCTGGAATGAACTTTGTGGTGACTAAACCCCTCAGCCTAAAGAATAAGAACAGCTTGTCCTGCGGGGAGACCTCCATGCCTTTTGGGGGGGCTCTTGTGAGGAGGTGAGCTTTAATCTCAACCAACATGAGATTTAATCTCAGCTTTAATCTCCTTGATTGGAGGCTGAGACGGGTGAGCTCTGCCCACGGGTAGCGGTTAGCAGCCGGTGGGCTTGGTGTGACAAGTCATCAGCCATGTACCCCAAAGCCAACTGTGGTGCTGAGGTCCCAGCCTTACCCTTGCCTCCAAATGTGGCAGACTTATGTGGCTCCATTTATAATTGCTTTTAAAAAATAGGACAGAAACATGCTATATACATTATTCTCCATATTATTTTTCCCTATTCAGTATTTTGTACATCTCTTTGCAAGTCCATACATGTAGATCAGCTTCATTCTTTGTAATAGCTGTGTAGTATTCCACAGAATATGAAGTTTCCAGTTTCCTTTTTCTATGATGAACAATTCTACAATAAACATTCTTGCTTACACAGCTTTTGGACGGGTGCTTTTCTTTCCGTTGGAGAGATTCCCAGAAGCAGCATTGCTCTTGGGTCAGAGGGAGTCCATATCTTTAACTTTAATAAATCCTGCTAGATTAATTTCTAAAACGGTTGAAATAATTTACAGTTCCAGCAGGGTTTGTGAGCGCCCTTTTCCTCACACCCTTGCCAGCATTAGATGTTATCAATCTTTGTTAATTTGGAGGCTGAGAAGTAGGATCACATTTTTGTTTTCATTTGCATTTCCCTGAAAATTAATGAGCTTTTGCTTTAGTCCTAAATTGTGCTCTGTTATCTTTGCATTGATGCATTGTTTTTGCAGATGGCTTGAGTTGGGGTTGCATGTGAAGACAGGAGGTGAAGACCTTCCAGAAGGTCAAAGAGCTTGTGGAAGATTGGGCATGTCTTCTAGATCATTCTCCAGGCCACATGAGGGCTCCTGGTAGTAGCTGGTGCTACTTCAGACATACAGATGAAAAGATAGGACTATGGCCAGACTAGGGCAGCTTAGAAAAATGGAATTGGGGAGACTTTCTCCATAGTCAGAGCTGAGCACAGATGGATGGGCTTTTTCATGAGGTAGTGAGTTCTTCATTCCCAGAAGGATTTAAGCAAATATCAGAAGACCATCTTCTATTTATTCACTCAGGATAGAGTGGTGAATAAGACAGGTATGGTCTCTACCTTCGTCGGTCTCAAGAGTCTAGTGAGGAAGTCATATGCTTAAACACATGATTATACATACGTGTGTTTAATTACAAACAGGACATGCACTAAAAAGCACAGGGGAAAAATGTTTATTTAGGCCTTCTGCCCATTTTTTGATTGGGTTTTTTGGTTGGGTTTTGTTATTGAATTGTATGAGCTGTTTGTATATTTTGGAAATTAAGCGCTTGTTGGTCACATCGTTTGCAAATATTTTCTCCCATTCCATAGGTTGTCTTTTTGTTTTGTTTATGGTTTCCTTTGCTGTGCAAAAGCTTTTAAGTTTGATCAGGTCCCAATTGGTTATTTTTGCTTTTATTTCTATTGCCTTGGAAGAGTGACATAAGAAGACATTGGTATGATTTATGTCAGAGAATGTTTGCCTATGTTCTCTTCTAGGAATTTTATGGTGTCACGTCTTATATTTAAGTCTTGAAGCCATTTTGAGCTTATTTTTGTGTATGGTGTGAGGGAATGTTCTAACTTCATTGATTTACATGTGGCTGTCCAGCTTTCCCAACACCACTTGCTGAAGAGACTATCTTTTCTCCATTGTATATTCTTGCTTCCTTTGTCAAAGATTAATTGACAGTAGGTGTGTGGGTTTATTTTTGGGCTATTCTGTTCCATTGATCCATATGTCAGTTTTTGTGCCAATACCATGTTGTTTTGATTACTGTAGCTTTGTAGTATTTTCTGAAGTCTGGGAGAGTTATGCCTCCAGTTTTGTTCTTTTTCCTCAGGATTGCTTTAGCAATTCTGGGTCTTTTTATGTCAATAGTTCCATATAAATTTTAGGATTATTTGTTCTAGTTCTGTGAAAAATGTCATGGGTAATTTGATAGAGATTGCATTAAATTTGTAGATTGCTTCGGGTTGTATGGCCATTTTAACAATATTAATTCTTCCAATCCAAGAGCATGGGATATCTTCCATTTCTTTGAATCATCTTCAGTTTCCTTTACCAATGTTTTATAGTCCTCAGCATGTAAGTCTTTCACCTCCTTGGTCAGGTTTATTCCTAAGTATTTTGTTTTTTTGACGTGATTTTAAAAGGGATTTTTAAAAATTTCCCTTTCTGATATTTCATTGTTAGTGTAAAGAAATGCAACAGATTTCTGTATGTTAATCTTGTATCCTGCTACCTTGCCTGTGCAGTGACCTCCATGGGCCACTAACCTTTAACAGATCTCAAAACAGCCCAGACCACGGTCCTCCCTACAGAGAGGTTGCCTGCATGACTTCTCCCTTTCAGTCCTCTAGGATCTGCTAAGAGAACCTGCAGTAGGTCGAATGGTTGCCCCCCAAAAGATATGCCGTGTCCTAATGCCAAGAATCTGTGAATATTACCTGATAAGGCAAAGTTAAGGGTCTTGAAAGGAGGAGTCTGTCTTGGATTATCTGGGGGACCCTAAATGCCATCACACGGATGCATATAAAAGAGATGCAGAGAGAGATTTTATACAGACGCACAGAGAAGGTGCTGTGAAGATGGAGGTGGAGATTGGAGTGATGTAGTCGCAGGTCCAGGAACTCCGGGGAAGCCACCAGAAGTTGGAAGAGGCAAGGAACAGGTCAGCTTCTAGAGCCCTCAGAGGGAGTGTGGCCCTGCTGATGCCTTGATTTTAGACTCCAGAGTTGTAAGAGAGTACATTTCTTGTTTTAAGCCACCAAGTTTGTGGTCGCTTGTTACAGGAAATTAATTGCAGCATGTAAGAACTGAGCTTTCCAGCCACCAGGTAAGAACCCAAGTCTGGGCCACACTGTCTCCGTTGGACAGGCTGTTAACAGGAGTCTGTCGGGAATGATGGGGAGCTGGCTTGGGGGTCGCTGTGGGCAGGGAGAGGGAGGGGGCAGGTCTCTGCTGAGAGCCAGCTGAGCTCCAGCATTAAGTCACAGGCTACTCAGGACCAAATTTCTGCAGCATTTGAGAATCCTGGCCACTTCCCCTGCAGTCAGGAATAGGGCTTTGCCAGGCAGCTGGTGTTTTGGGGGGAAAATAGGCATGCAGGGCTTCTGGCAACATGATGGGGAAAGAAATTGGAGGCAGAGGAGGGAACGCAGGACCGGCTTGGCGGCGGAGCTGGTGTTAATTCATTCTAACAGCCTTTCCCGTTGGCTCAGCCTTTTCCAGCCTGCAAGGTGTTCTGTTGCCTCCTCTGCAGATCCTGGCGAGAGCCCTGGGAGATGCGCAGGGAGGGTGCCGCCAGATAGGAAAGGCAAGGTGGGTGTTGACTGGCCTGGGCCTCACAGCTGGTGAGAGGGGGAGGTGGGACCAGCTGCCTCAAACCCATCGCTCATTTCTCAGCTTCAGGGGGCTAAGAGTTGAGCTCAGGCAGGTGCCACCAGGCAGACGGGACATCTGTTTCCTTCGGGGGACAGCTCCGGCAATACACGGTGCTTCTGGGAGGGGCTGTAGCAGGCTGAGTTCCCCAGGAAGGGGGCCCTGAGCATGCACACTGTTAATTAGGAGGGGTTTTAGGGAATCTCCGTCTAGGGAAGGGAGGAGAAGGAGGTGGGATGGGGCAGAGGGACAGCCGCAGTGCTGTCTTCCTCTGCCAACCCCACAGAGAGCTCTGGAGGCCCCCTTCTCAGAGCAGGGGCACATCAGAACCCCAGAAGCCCAGAAAGGCAGAAGGAGCCTCCCACATGGCCTATTCCTATCTTCTCGTTGTAGAATATGGAGCCTGGAGCTCAGCGCTTTACACACGTTACTTTGTAAAATCCTCCCAACAGCCCAAGGGGGTAGGTATCGTTTCTGTCATCTCCATTTTACAGATGAGGAAACTGAGGCAAAGAGAAGTTAAGTAACTTGCCTCAGGCCCCTCCACTGGTAAACAGCAGAGCCAGGCTTTTGACCCAGGCAGTCTCCATTCCAAGCCAACCCTGGGCCACTGCGGTAGGCTGCTTCTGGCATGAATGAAGCCCTCTTTGAAAAAAGACCCACTAATAAAAAGCTGATGGTGCCCTGATGCTGTCTTACCTGTGAAGTGGGCTTCATGGTTTCCAAGGGGCTTTCATCCAACCTTGTCATAGAACCACTCTGTGAGTGCGTGAGGCTGGTGTCTGAATTCCCATTCTAGAGACAAGAAAACTGAGGCTTAGTTGGGTTAAAGACTTGCCCTATGCAAGTGGCTAAAGGGACCTCAGACCCAAGGCCTGGCTCCTTGACCCCCCCCAAGCGTCCTCTCGACCTTGTGGTCCCCTTGAATTGTCATCCTTACACACTTTAGGTTGACCTTTCCCACCATTGTCTCCTTCCTTACTTTGCCTTGAAATGTCAAGGAGGAAAGCATGGCGTTTTCTCGACTTCACCTTGTCCTGTGACCTTTCATAGAAACACCTCCCTGAGCTACACAGTTCACTGCAAATCCTTCAGTTGTGTCCTGGCGGAGCCTATTGATTAGAGCACAAAACAGGCCTCTTGTTGGCCCCCAAAGGTGTCTTTCCTTCCAGGAGGCCCAGTAGAGTAGTACTTGTGGATATTTTTATGGGTCATGTTTTAAATATTACATCCAAATTAAATTTGTGCTGATTTAATCAGAATATGGAAGCTGAGGGATTTCTTGATCGTTCCTGCTCCTGGGTCCTGGGCACATGACTTGTCTCTGGAAACTGTGTGCTGTTCTCACCACTAACAGGTGAGGGGCAGGTTGGACCTTCCTTTGTCTGCCTGTTAGTTAAATGATCTTAGGAAGTAGGAGGTCTGAACTGGATGTGTCTCTGAGACCATCAAAGTTCATGTCCCTCCTGGAACAAAAGGGAGATTGAGGGCCAGAGGAGGGCAGTGAACTGCTCAGGGTTACATAGATGGAGCTGACAACTCTGATGATTGTGGCATCTCCTAGGGGCCTGTCCTGACAAGTGTGAGGTCCAGTGACTAAGAACCTCTGCTTGGACTCTGTAAGGGACAAAGGGCTGGACATCAAGGCCTGGGGACAGCCCTTGTCTTGAGAGACTTCAATAGCAAACCCCCAACCCCGCCACACACACACTGAGGTGCTGGATTGGGGCACATGATAGGCAGAATCATGGCCCTCCCAGAGTTGTCTACATCCTAATGCCCCAAAATCTGGGAATAGGTTACCGCATATGGCAAAAGAGACTTTGCAGATATGATTAAGTTAAAGATCTTAATAAAGGGGGATTTTCTTGAATTATGCAGATGGGCCCCAGGTTATCACAAGGGTCCTTATAAGAGGGAAGAAGGCAGGGGGTCCGAGTCAGAGAAGGAAATATGACAAAGGAAGCAGAGGGGTGCATGTGTGTGTGAGAGAGAGAGAGAGACAGAGAGAGGGAGAGAGAGGGAGAGATTTGGATATATTGCGCTGCTGGCTTTGAAGATGGAGAAAGGGGGCCGTGAGCCAAGGAATGCAGGTGGCCTTCAGACAGAAAAGGCAAGGAAACGGATTTTCCCCTAGAGCCTCCAGAAGGAATACAGCCCTGCTGACACCTTGATTTTAGGGCTTCTGGCTCCCAGAGCTGTGAGAGAATAAGTTTGTGTCATTTTAAGCCACTGAGAGTGGTAATTTGTTACAACAGCAATAGGAAACAATGTAGGGCACGAAACCAGAACTTTAGGATTGAGAGGGAGAGGGCATCAGCAGGACTTCTTCTGTTGTGTGTGACCAAAAAGCTAACCCAAATTGTTCCAAACCAAAGAAAAGGGACAGGGGAGGGGATTCACTGGCTCGTGTAACTGCACAACCCAGGGTGGATATGGCTTCAGGCATGGCTGCATTCAGGGCTTGGTTCCTTCCCAGCGCTCAGCTCTGCCTTCTCCTGGGCTGTTTTTAGCCATAGGCTTCAGTGGCAGCAAGACCAGGACAGCAGCTCCAGACTTTATTTCCTCCCATCTTGAAATTTTGGGACAAAAGGACATTTTTTTTTCCTCCCAGAAGCCTCAGCTATAATCTCATGGGATTTGAGCTCCAATTAGTCATGACCATGTCACACATCACTGCTGGAGCTAGAGCCACCGCAGGAACTGAGAGGGAGGGAATGGTGGGTCCCAGATGAAAATTCAAGGCTGTGATCAGAAGTTGGGAGGTGGGGTGAGGAGGAAGGATAGCCCACCCCAAATAAGAATGGCCCCTGTAAAGCAAACCAGCATTGTCCTCAATACACGTCATATGGAGAAGCAGTGGTTCAAATCCCAAGTGTTACCACTTACAAGCTCTGTGACCCTGGGCAAGTCATTGAATAGCACAAGTCCCATGTGCTCACCTGTAAAATGGAGAAGCCAGTACTTAGACTGTAGGGCTGTTGCAGGAATTAGAGGTTACCTATCACAATGCCTGGCTTGGAGAAGTTCTTGGTAAGTGGTGGATCTTGATGGTGGTGATGACCTCAAGGATGATGATGATAGTGATGATGACCTCAAGGATGATGGTGATGATAGTGATGATGACCTCAAGGATGATGATGATAGTGGTGATGACCTCAAGGATGATGATGATAGTGATGATGACCTCAAGGATGATGATGATAGTGATGATGACCTCAAGGATGATGATGATAGTGATGATGACCTCAGGGATGATGATGATAGTGATGATGACCTCAAGGATGATGGTGATGATGGTGGTGATGACAATGAGATAATGACCTGGGGATGTGTCTCCAAGTGCACACAGTGGTCTTCTTGGTGCCCAAAGGACTGGCTCACATACGTTTCGGGTATCCAAATCAATCAGCAGTTAAAGAATAAAAGTAGCTAAAGAAAAAAAAAAAACAAACTCAAGTGTCTCTTTTGGCACAAAATGGAATTGGTAAAGTCTCCAAGGGAAAGTTTTCATTCAAATGCCACTGTTCGATCTGAATATTTAAAAATATCTTCCTATTGTGCGTATCCAGTTTCAGTTTCTTGGAATGAAAAGTAGATAACAAAATTAAACAAACAGCTGCTTTCCCTGGCATTTAACAACTCCCACCGGCTACGTGGCGCAGGCAAATCTGCTGTGGTTCTTTCCCTCTCTGATAGAAGAAGTCCTGTGCTCATTGGAGGAAATGTTCTTGGGTCACGGGTAATATCACTGATGTTCTCGGGACTTCAGTTCTCTGATGCATAAATGTAGTTGAGGTGGCATCTCCATAGTAACACAGAAAGTGATGTTGTGTTTAAGGCTGAGCTGGGAAGAAAGGATTGGAGCACCTGTTGCTAAAACTACTGAGTGGGCCTGATTCAGGGATCAAGCATATATGCACCATTCTGCAGTCTTAGCATTCATTATTGGGTATCTACCATGTGCCGGGTATGGCACTTGACATAGTCATTGCCTTCAAGGACATTGCTGTTTAATAAAAGAGGCTGACCCATAAGCAACTCAGGCCACGAAAATAGGCTCAAACAAGTCTATAGGAGCGGAGGAGGGAAAAGTTGTTTCTGACATAAGGATTTTCAGGGAAGAGCTGAGCTTTCCCACTGGGTAGAGATGACCAGGGCAGGGAACTGGACACTGTGCGTCATACACACAGCTTGTTATTCTCCATTGCAACAGGCTGGCCCATGCCTCTCTTAGTTTCACCTTTGACCCTTCCTCACTGCCTAGACTGAGTTCCCTGGGGATAAGAACGCTGTCTTCTGCTCCGTCTCTTTGCTCTTCTACCCAAGGACAGCTCTTGTAGGCTAATAGTACTTTAAGATCATGACCTTGGTCTTCGTCTCTGTTCTTAATTCCCCAAGGCTGGGCCTGGAGTTTTTCCCTGGTTTTCCTCTGACAGCTGGCCCTGATGTAGGGCACACTGTACTGCATCTTCAAGGATGTGGGGTTTTGGATGACAGACAGAGAGGGTGATCTTGGTCAAGCCCGGGCAGCCCTCACTCACTGAAGTCAAGGGAAGGATATTCCCTTTATCTGGAGCTGACATTTCCTGCTGGTAACTAGCTCTAGGAGGGGGTCCTGGGTCCTGGGGACATGAGCAAGTTGGTTGGGGTAGATGCCTGGGGCAGCCCTTCATTCCTTCTCTTTATCTTCCTCTCTGCCTGAGGCCAGCGTCAAAAGCTGGGGCCAGGGGCTTCCCTGGTGGCGCAGTGGTTGAGAATCTGCCTGCCAATGCAGGGGACACGGGTTCGAGCCCTGGTCTGGGAGGATCCCACATGCCGCGGAGCAACTGGGCCCGTGAGCCACAACTATTGAGCCTGCGCGCCTGGAGCCTGTGCTCCGCAACAAGAGAGGCCGCGATAGTGAGAGGCCCGCGCACCGCGATGAGGAGTGGCCCCTGCTTGCCGCAACTAGAGAAAGCCCTCGTACAGCAACGAAGACCCAACGCAGCCAAAAATAAATAAAAAAAAAAAAAAAAAAAAAAAAGCTGGGGCCAGGATTGGGTGTCCCCACCACACAGACAAGACATCTTTCAGGTCATTTGAATTGGAAGGACTTCAGTTTTAGTTGCAGGAATTGATAACCTCTTAGAGATGATATTCTCTAGCCAATTAGGTTATCTTTTCTCTCATTTCTATCCTATCTTCTCCAAATCTAATGGGGGTGTATTCAACATCCTAAGCATGTTCCTATGATCCGGGAAGTGTACATGGCCCTTGTCACTCCATCTGTGCTTTGATGAAATACTGGATTATGGTTGCAGAAAGATTAATCATGTCACAGCTAAGGGAACACTTCTGAGAAAAATCACTGTCAAAAGGATAATTGTACAAGGTCACCAGCCTTCTCAGACCTTTCTGTTTTTCCTCCTTTCCTTTTTGTGACAGGAGGAGCTCAGAGAGACCACGAGGAGTTGATTGCTGGGGCAACGGGTCAGATGCTGAGAAGGTGGCATCTTTATAAATTACAGAGCCTTCCTTGCCCCTGGGCTTTGCCCATTTTGCATGCAGATGCTAGGTTAAATTCCAAATCACTTACCCTGGCATTGAAGACTCCTTTCATCGGGTTCCAGCCTCTTGTCTATGTTTATCTCTAACCATTTCTGCCTTTCCCTGCATTCCAGGAAGTTGCACAAAATATTGGTTATGCCTTCAAAATGCCGTGCACTTTAAAATGGCTGAACTTTTGCACTGCTTGGAATAGCCTTCAGCCTTTAATTTGTATGGAAAACCCCTAATTATTCTTCAATACCTGACACAAATGTTCCCTCTCAGTCGAAGCCATCCCGTACTCCTCCAGGCAGAATCAATCTATCTCATCTCTGTGTTTTCATAACACTTTGCTCAAACTGAATTATAACACTTTTCACCTTGTATTTCAGTAGTTTGCCCTTCATTCTGTCTCTCTCAGTGGTCTGCTAGCTCCTTGAGGAGTGGGGACATATTACATCTTACTCTGGAATTCTCAGTCCTGGGTGTAACACTGTTGCTGGCACAGAGGTGCTCATCCCATATTCATGGGATGAATGACTAAACTTGTTGGTACCTGTTGGGGCTTTGGAGAGGAATCTGGTGAATAGTACCTCTCTCCCTCTGCTGAGTTCAGAACTAAAAGAGAATGGACAGAGTTGGAACAAGGAGCATCAAAATATCACCCAAAGTGGCCAAGTTAGAGGATCATAATCTAGTAAAGTCAAGAGGGCTTGTTAATCCCTACCTCCAGTTTAGAACTTGGGACCACCCAACTGAGAGCAAAAATCAAATCTGCAGACCAGGTCGCCATCTCCTGCTAGTGTGGGTTGAGGAGCAAAGATAAAAGGGAGTTAATTCCTCCTCCAAGGTATTTGATTTATTTAACTGAGAAACAGTGGAACATGAAAGCTGCCACCAAACTGGTGGTTCACTGTACCTTCATGGGGGTGGAGTTAAGACTTTTCAAGAGGCCAAGTGCATTTAGAGAAAGTCCCTCTACCTGGGAAGCAGGAGACAGGAAAAGTCTTTCCCCTGTAACTGTAAATACCTTGGATTTTTTCTCTCTAAGCGTCTTTTATTTTCTACCTTATCTGAGAACCCACTCGCCATTTCCAAGTCAGGCTTTCAGTAAAAATTTTTTTCATTTATCCTCCCTTCTCTCACATATATCATCGTTTTTATTGTTTCTTCCCTCCATTTTACCCTTCTTGAAAATAATGTGTAACCTTGGTAGAAATATACCCAGAGGCCTCAGTTTCTGTAATTCTAGGGGGAGATGCAGAGTTATACCACACTTTTCTCAAGCAGTAAGTTCTTGATATGTGGCAGACACTGCATTTGTATGGAAGCTATATCAACAGGATCCATGACTTCAAGAAAATCAGAGTCTAGTGGAGAAAGCAATGTGGAAAAGAAAATCATAATTGAGAGTGGTACACAATGTAATGGAGGGAAGCACAAGACACTGTGGGGATGTAGAGTTGAGGATGATTAATTTCATTTGAAGTAGTAGAGGTAAGAATTTTCCAGGTAAAGGAAACTCAACTCATGTGTAATCAGGGAAGGCTTCCTAAAGGTGACACTTAGGCTGAGTCTTGAAGAATCAGTAGTCCGTAGGAGTTACGCAAAGTGAAGGGATGGTGTGTGTGTGTGTGTACTATTTAAATAAATAGCATACGTGGGGCAGCTTGATGTGTGAGAGAAACTACAAGTTGTGCAGTGTGGCTGGAACATGCGATTCTTGATGGAGAGTGGCTAGAAAGGGGGTTGGAGAGTGAGAAGAGGACTGGGTAAGTCAGGAGTCCAAGGGAATATCCTGGGAAACATCTGCTTTCAGGGAATAAGTCACCTTGTGCAACCTAGTGTAATTCTGTGAAGGAGACAATATTCAGAAATGAGAAAAGCAGACAAGCAGCTGGGGAGAACAGGTCTTCTTTCAGCACCACAGCCAGCAGCTAACCCACTTCTGCTGCTGATTTTGAGCTGCCGTAAGATCCCAAGGCACTAAGGGATAGAAAGTGGGAAGTGGCTGGAGAGCTGACCTTCAGAACCTGGTTATAATGAAGAGTGTTTGTGTGTTCAATTATTCATGGATTAGTGCATGAGGGTGCTGTTAAGAAGTTGACTCTGGGATTCAGAGTTGGGTAGAATTAGCAGGCATTTTTTTCCTGAACATAAAGACATCGTTGTTTCTGAAGCACAGAAGAGCCAAACCTTGGGCCCCAATTGTATCATATGATGAAAATGTTCTCTTCCATGATGTGCCTTAATTATCATTTTGGGTATATGCACCAGCTCAGAGACTAGAGCCCTTGGGCTCAGCTTGGAGCTGGGGCCTCACAAAAGGAAGCTGCTCATTACAGTCTAAAAGTCAGAAAGTACAGTTGAAAATTCTCAACTCACTGAGATTATAACTCATTTGAACATTAATTTTTTTTACATGAAGTAGAAATAATAGCTATTTCCAACAGCCTTTGCTTTACAACCCTTCTTTCTCTGGCAAATCTAAAGAGGCATTCTTTCCCTTTGGGCTGCCTGAGTTAGCATTTGTCCTTTTCCTTTTCACTTGTGAGCATCCATAGGGCTGGATGTGAAACGAAACTGTTATTCAGCAAACTCTAAAATTCTTAAGTAATCAATTCTATGGCTTCTGGGAAACTCAGACTGTTTCAAAGAGGCTAGGGTTTTGCCTGGATTGAACAGAACTGTGGAGAGAAGTGGTTTCTGACCTGAGATTCACAAGGGGCTTCAGTGGCTCCTCAATGCCCAGAGATTATTTGCAAAATGGTGTGTGTGTGTGTGTGTGTGTGTGTGTGTAAGGGTGAATGTGCATGTTCATGTTTCAGGAGGGCAAGCACATAACTTCGTTCAGATGCTTTGACAGTCCTGTGACTCTTTCAAATGAGTTAAGAGCTACAGGATAGAGAGAGGAGAACAGATTTAGAGAATTCAGCCATCCCTGGCCAAAGTTGCTACCCATATTCCCACCCTGCTTCCCCCCTTAAAAGCCAAAGAGGTGGGCTCCACTGTGAGCCATATGAGGGAAAAGACTGTTTACGTTATCTACTGTTATATGCCTAGAACCTAGAATTGCGCCCGGCTTGTAGCGTATCTTTGCACAAAAGAATGGGTTTGATTGGTAGGGTGTGGGTGAGTAACTGGTGCTCAGGGATTCCCATGCAGGAAAAGAGGAGGAAAACCAAGATTTCCAAGGGAAATCAGGGATTCCCATGCAGGAAATTCCCATGCAGGGATTCCCATGCAGGAAAAGAGGAGGAAAACCAAGATTTCCAAGGCCTATAGCGTCCAGAGCCACTCTGGTGCAGCCCCAAGCCATCCAGCGGGGCTTGCTTCTGACCAGGAGGGCACAGGGCCTGGTTTGGATCAGATAATAATGGTGATGGTGAGGCTGACATACTTGGAACCCCAGCAGTGCAAAGCATTCACATAATACTTAGTTTGATTTTCCCTCACATACCGGGAGATAGGTAAGGCCCTTAGGATAAGATCCAAAAGGAAGAAAAGTAGTTGTGGTGGAGTGGAGGAGTGTTGATGAGTGATATATTCACAGGTCTTCTGCTCAAATAGGTCAGCTCTTTTTTGGAGCTCCAGAAAGAAGAGGCTTCCTCCACATGCTCCTTTCCAAAGGAAAGCTCACATCCATCAAAGCTGGTCGCCTGAGTTGGATGACCCGGAAGGATATGAATGTGTGTCTCTGTGTGTGTAGTGGGATGTGGAGGTGGACCAGTTGGGGGTGGGTGAGAGCTGAGCATGGCTATCGAGTCCATCATATTCTCTTGGTCGAGGTGTCTCGGAAAAGCTGAGGATAGAACCTCACTGTCATGGAGGCCACGGGGAGAGGGGATGAGGAGGAGCAGCGAGTGGCCAGGGCTCTGCCTGTGGAAGAGGCCACGCCCAGCCCTGCCTGGGGCCTTGGACCCCTAACAGCACAAGGGAGGGGAGGGGCAAGCGTGAACACGTACTGTGCTTCCCCTGTGTTCTAGCCCTTGCCATATACGCTTTGCATCCACTGCTTCTGTCATTTGTCCCAAAGAATGCTGCAGGGTAGATGCTGCTCTATCCATTTTAGAGATGAGGAAACTTAGACGGAAGGGATGAAGGTACGTGCTCTTCCACAAACAGCTCATTTCAGAGTTAGGAGAGAGATACCAGGAGCTGTGCTGAACCAGATGCCAGTTTCTTCCCATGCATGAAAGACTGGTTCAAGGAAGGTGCTGAATAATGCCCCCTCCCTTTCTCCAAAGATGCCCACATACTAATCCCTGGAACGTGTGAGTAGGTCATTTTCTATGGCAAAAGGGAATTTGCAGACGGGATTAGGTTAAGGATTTTGAGATGAGGAGATGACCCTGGATTAGATGGGTGGGACCAATGTAATCTCAAGGGTCCTTCTAAGAGAGAGACAGGAGATCAGACTGAGCAGGGGAAGAAAGTGATGTGGAGATGGAAGCAGATTGGCGTGATATGGCCAGGAGTCAAGGCAGCCCATAGAAGCTGGAAGAGGCAAGCCACAGATTTTGTCTCAGAGCCTTTACATGGAACCAGCCCTGCTGAGACCTTGATTTTAGCCCCTAAAGGCTCATTTTAGACTTCTGATCTGACCTCCAGAACTGTAAGAGAATAAATTTGTGTTCTTTTTTTTTTTTTTTTTTTTAAATTTGTGTTCTTTTAAGCCACTAAGTTTGTTGCAGTTTGTTACAGAAGCCCTGGGAAACTTAACACAGAAGCAGTCAAGTATGAGATTAATCTTTAGAAGAAAACCTCTTTCAGTAAAGAGGGAGGTCACCGGTGACAGGAGAACCCTCAGTCGCCAAATGAGACAACGCTACCTCACTCCTTTACTATGAGAGGGATTTCAGCCAGGTCAATAATATATTAATTAACATTTAGTTAGCACATCCTATGTATCAGATAGTATGCTAAAGTATGCTTTCCTTTAATCCTCAAGGAAACCCTACAAGGAAGACACAATTACTATTCTCATTCTATAGGTGAGGAAACCGAGCCTCAGAGGTGGTGACTATCCCACGTGACACCCTTAGCCTGTATGAAAGCCAGGATTTAAGCCCAGGAAGTGTGGCCTGCTGGTGCATCTAGACACTTGTTTGATAAACAACCATACAAGTAGGCGTAGTAAGGTAATTCCAGCAAGTAACAGTTTCAGGTGGTAATAGATCTTTAGATGGTGTGGTAGGCAGAATAACGGGCCCCTAAAGATCCAGATCCTAATCCCCAGAACCTGTGAATATATTGTTATGTAGCGAAGGACAATTAAGGTTGCAGATGGAATTAAAGCTCTTAATCAGCTGACCTGGAGATAAGAGCTTATCCTGGATATCTGGGTGTGCCCAATGTAGCCACAAGGATCCTTAAAAGTGGAGGATGGGACCTCCCTGGTGGCGCAGCGGTTAAGAATCCGCCTGCTAATGCAGGGGACACGGGTTTGATCCCTGGTCCGGGAAGATCCCACATGCCATGGGGCAGCTAAGCCCACGAGCCACAACTACTGAAGCCCGTGCGCCTAGAGCCCGTGCTCCGCAATAAGAGAAGCCACCGCAGTGAGAAGCCCGCGCACCGCAACAAAGAGTAGCCCCCGCTCACCGCAACTAGAGAAAGCCCACGCGCAGCAACGAAGACCCAACGCAGCAAATAAATAAATTAAATAAATAAATTTATTTTTTTAAAAAAGTGGAGGAGGGAGATAGAAGTGTTCATTAGAGGATGGTGTGTAGAAAGGCACAGAGAGACGCATCACTGATGCCTTTGGAGATGGAGGGAAGGGGCTACGAGCCAAGGAATGTGCACAGGGCAGATTTCACAGCCTCTAGAATCCAGAAAGGGCAAGGAAATAAATTCTCCCCTAGAGCTTCCAGAATAAAAGCCCCCCCACCACCCCAAGAGCACAACATTGGAGTTCAGACCTAAATGACACAAAGGAGCTGAGGGAAGGGCTTTCCAGGTAAAAGGTATGGAGCAAAGGACCTATGATGATGATGAGTTGGTGACTTCAGGAACAGAGAGAAGGTCAGCATAGGGTTGTGCACCAGTAACATCAACATCACCTGAGAAATGGTTAAAATGCAAATGCCCGGGTCCCATCCCAGACCTGCTAAATCAGAATCCCTAGGGACAGAGTCCAGGAGTCTGCTTTTGGTAAACCTTATTGTCTTTTCTTGCGTAATCACACTTACAGAAAAGAAAGTATAACATCAAAGTTTCTATTTTCTTGAACCACTTGAAAGCAAACTGATGACCTGATGCCCCATCACCCTCAATACTTTAATGTATATTTTCTATAAATAAGGACACTCTCCCACACAGTCACAATACAGCCATCAAAATCAGGAGATTAGCAATGATAGGCACAGATGCATCTAATTCTGAGAGCCCATTCAAATTTCTCCAGTTGTTCCAATAATGTATTTTAAAGCAAAAAGATTTATTGCAGAATCATGTGCTGCATTTAGTGCTCATGTCCCTTGAGTCTGGAAAAGGTCCTCAGTTTTTCCTTGACTTTCAAGACCTTGACGCTTCTGAAGATTACAGGACAGTTATTTTAGGTCTGTCTGATGCTTCCTCGTGATTATATTCAGTTTATGCGTTGTTGGCAGGAATAGCACAGAAGTGACACTGCAGTCTTCATCTTGCATCCTATCTGGTGGCATGTGATTTCAATTTGTCCCGTTAGTCGAGACGATCACTTTGATGACTTAAGATGGTGTCTGCTGGGCTTCTCCACTATAAAGTTACTCTTTTCTTCTTTGTAATAAATAAGTGTTTTGCAGGGTGGCATTTTGAAATTATGTCATTATTTTATTCCTATCTCTATATGAACTCATGGTTTCCCATTTTATTCAGTGGATTATAATCCATTACCACCATTGTTTAATTAGTACTCTGATTATCTCATATTTGACCAGTGGGAGCCCATGCACACTGCCTTTGGGTCCTTTTGACATGTCCCCATCATTCTTTGAGCACTTCCCTGCTTTCAGGTACAACAAGATTCAGGTTCATCTTGTACCTTCCCTGCCCCAGACCTGGCATCAGCCATTTCTCTAAGGAGTTTTTTTTTTTTTTTTAAATTAGTGGAAAATAGTATTTAGAAACCAAGATGCTAGATATGTTTTTGTTTATTTAATATTTATTTATTTATTTATTTTTATTGAAGTATAGTTGATTTACAATGTTGTGCCAGTCTCTGCTGTACAGCAAAGTGACTCAGTTATACACATGTATACATTCTTCTTTTATATTCTTTTCCATTATGGTTTACCACAGGATATTGAATATAATTACCTGTGCTATACAGTAGGACCTTGTTGGTTATCCATTCTAAATGCAATAGTTTGCATCTACCAACCCCAAACTCCCAGTCCATTCCTCTCCCTCCCCCCCATCCCTCTTGGCAACCACAAGTCTGTTCTCTATGTCTATGAGTCGGTTTCTGTTTTGTAGATAGGTTCATTTGCGCTGTATTTTTGATTCCACACATAAGTGATATCATATGGTATTTGTCTTTCTTTCTGACTTACTTCACTTAGTATGATAATCTCTAGTTGCATCCATGTTGCTGCAAATGGCAGTATTTCGTTCTTTTTTTATGGCTGAGTAGTATTTCATTGTATATTATGTGCCACATCTTCTTTATCCATTCATCTGTCGGTGGACATTTAGGTTGTTTCCATGTTTTGGCTATTGTGAGCGGTGCTGCTATGAACATAGGGGTGCATGTATCTTTTTGAATTACAGTTTCATCCGGGTATATTCCCAGGAGTGGGATTGCTGTATCATATGATAATTCTATTTTTAGTTTTCTGAGAAACCTCCATACTGTTTTCCATAGTGGCTGCACCAACTTACATTCCCACCAACAGTATAGGAGGGTTGCCTTTTCTCCACACCTTCTCCGGCATTTGTTATTTATAGACTTTTTAATGATGGCCATTCCGACCAGTGTGAGGTGGTACCTCACTGTAGTTTTGATTTGCATTTCTCTAATAATTAGTGATGTTGAGCACAAGATGCTAGATATGTTCATTGCTGCTGGAGTGTCACTGCTTTAAGGGTTTCTCAGAGGACAAAGCTAAGAAATATATGTAAGATTTTAGATTATATATATATGTATATATATATTACACACACCCCCATACACTACACTTACATTTATTTCTACCTTTAAATAGTTAATAAATATTATTTCAATAAATTCTTTATTTCTACCTCTATATCTACCTCTAAATGTAGGAAACCATGAGTTCACATCAATACATCCAATTCAAATTCAAAATCACAGGGTTCATTCTAGTTTTCTCCCCTTTGGTGTTCATAACTCCCTCCCCAGTCATGGCAAACATGGTGTAGTTGTTTCTTAGGGCTGTTGTAACAAACTACCCAAACTGAGTGGCTTAAACAACAGAAATTTATTGTCTCACAGTTCTGGAGGCTGGAAGGCCAAGATCAAGGTGTCGGCAGGGTTGGTTCCACCTGTTGGCTGTGAGGGAGACTTTGCTCCAGGCTTCTCTCCTGGCTTCTGGTGGTTTGCTGGCAATCTTTGGTGTTCCTTGGCTTGCAGATGCTTCACCCCGACCTCTGTCTTCATGTTCACATTGGTTCTCCCTGCATGCATGTCTTTGTTCAGATCTCCCATTCTTGTCAGGATATCAGTCATATTGGATTAGGGCCCACCCTACTCCAGTATAACCTCATTAACTAATTATATCTGCAACAACCCTATTTCCAGGCAAGGTCATGTTCTGCGGACTGGGGGTTATTTAGCACTTCAACATATGGCTTTTCGTGGGACAAAATTCAACCCATGACACCTGGCTTCCATCATCCTGAATATTTTCTTGATCAATCCTGCTGAATGTGACCAACCTCCCATCTCAGCTACCACCTTGTCCCTTACACAGCACCCTCTTATCCTGCTTGGGCTCTGAATCCTCATTCCAGGCTATCATCTCTACCCCTGTGTGGATGCCATCCACCCCACATGGGCTCTGACACCCCATGCCGGTCACCCGTCTGTGGGGATGCCCCTCTTGCTTTGCTTGGACCCAGACATCCCACACCAGGCCGTCCTCTCCATGGTTGCCCCATCACTCCACCCCTTGCCAAGTCACTCATCCCTTGCTTGGATGTCTTTCTCAGTCAGTGTGGTTCGGTCACCTCATGCCAGGATGGCCCCTCTGGGGTGGCATCCTCCTCACTTGCTTGGCTACTGGTATCCTGTGTTGCCTCCCTCCTCACCCCGTTAGGGCTCTGGTGCCCTGCGTGGGGCAGCCATCTGGTGCCATCACCCTTCTCCCCCAGCTCCCCTCTGCCCTCCCCTTCCTGCACGTGCCTGCCTTGCTGTGCTGCACCTCTTGGCTTTAGGACTGAACCTCAGGAAGGAAGGGCAGAGGAGGAGGGACGCAGGAGGAAGAGGACCAGGAACCTGTTTCAACGAGCTCTCCCGGTGCCTTGTACGCATGCGTGCTGAAGTCTGCACGCGGCCCCAGCCTAATGTTTGGTGAGCACCGCGGCATCCGCTGGAGAGGTGGGCGGGGCCGAGCCCTGGAGGGTCTCGTAGGCTTTACTAAGGAAGCTCAATTTTATTTTAGTTTCGAAAAGAGTTGACAAAAGTCGGTTTATCTGGGGGCAGAAATGCCATCATGGATGATATAAGTTAGCTCTGAGACGAATCTCTTCTCGTGAGTACAGGAGCCATCAGTTACCTAAATAAATCACTCACCCTTCCCCTCTTCCCTTTAGCTTTTAGCATGCCGAAGTGATCCCTTCTGAAGTACCAAAAGCACTTTCTTGACAGCCTGCCCGTTTGCAGCTCAGTCTCTCTCTTTCCTTTCCCGGCCACGCTTCTTGCAAGTGTTTCTGTGCTCTGCCTTCACATCCTAGAATGCTATTCACACCTCGACCCGGTGTAATCTGGCTTCCACTCAGGAGTTTTGTTTTTATTCTGCCTGCGCTGGGAGCCACCAGAGGGTCTTTAGAAGATGAACATAACTTGATTTATGCTTTAGAAAGATCCCTCTGGCTACTTTGAAGGGAAGGGGTTTGAAAAAGCCAGGAAAGGAAGCAGGACGGCCAGTCCGGAGCCCACTGCGCTACCAGCTGAGAGGATGCTGACGCGGGGACTTGGTGAAAGGGGGACAGATTGGGCATATGTTTGGGAGATAGAGCCGGCAGGGGGTTCAGATGGATTGGATGAAGGGGGTGAAGGAAGGAGAGCAGACTGACAGAAGACGTCTAGAGGGTTGGCCAGAGACGCTGGGGGTGGGGTGGCAGTTGCAGGAAATGACTAGAGGAAAAACAGGTTTGGGGAAGGGGGGCACCCAGAAATTACATGTGGGTCGTATCTGTGTGAGATCCTTATCTACATGGCAATAGCAAAGTAAACCGTTGAATATAATGTATCAGTTTGGAATTAGGGGTGGGGTTAGGGCTGAAGGTACACATCCAGAAGTCATTGGCAGATAGGTGGCTATCTCCTGGGGGAATCACTGAATCGGTGTGATGTCACCATGAGATGCCAGGGAAGGCTGGGGACAGGGTCCAGGGAGAGGTAGAAGCACCATACAAGTGGCAGCCGTCGGGGGAGGGTTTGCCAGCGAACTGTGGTCAGGCTGCAGGTCAGCACTTGTCAACACTTCTCCGATACCGACTTGTAGAACGGAAAGGAAGTCAACATCCTAGCATGAATTTGCCCCCAGGACAGTCACTCACATGTGGGACCATGGCCAGGCCCATCAGACCAACCCCTCAAGTGAAGAATTAAGTTAGCTCCAATTTGGTGGTAAGTTCAAGGCCTGACTCAGAGCCCCGGCCTCAGAAGGCAGCCCCTGTCACTCTCCAGTTCTGAGACTCTGCAATACCGTGGCATTAGCGGCTGCCCCTGTGAGTGCCGAGCACTTCAGAGTTTGCAAATCGGGCTGACATCCATGACCCCAACTGATACTCATACCAGTCCTCAGAGGGCTGGAGAGATTTTTTTCTAGCCCAGTTTTATAGCCAAGGAAACTAAGGCCCAGAGGTTCGTTTGTCCAAGACCGCATATCCAGGACGTGGTAGAGTCAGGATTTCAGGGCGGGACGTGGTAGAGTCAGGACTTCAGGCCAGGACTGTCTGCTTCTAAAACCTTGATTCCCGCCTTCTACCTCTGTCAGAATTCATGGTTGTCTCCATCACAGCTAAAATGATGCCACCAGGTGCTGCTTTATCCTGGGATAGCTGTCTTGCTCTCTCATCCCCAGTCTCAGTTCTTACCCTTCCTAATGACCTGGATTGCTTGGGTTTTTCTCCTCCTGGACTGTCCTTAACCCCTTCCCTGCTGGTCAGAGCCCCAGTCTCCCAGTTCCACCCCATCAGCTCTGTTATTCATGGCCCGTGGGTCTCGCCTCCCCAGTGCCTCCTGAATGCTTCAGCTTTTCAACCTGACCACTTCCAGGGACGTCTCCCTGATTGCTCTGCACTTCTCCAAGCTACAGTCACCTTGACCTCGTCCCCTGAACCCCGCACTGTGTGCCTGTGACATGTTACTCTACCATGCAATGCAGCATGTGATTCTTCACACTTGGTCCCCCATCTTTTTTATTTTTTTTATTTTTTATTTTTTATTCTCCACCCCAGATTGGTCCCCCATCTTAACTGTTCTGACTGTAGTTACCTCCATCTCAGGGTCTTCAAGGTCAAATTCAACATCTCTCCTTAACTCAGGAGATGTGATTCAGCTTTCTCTGAACCAGAAGAAGCAAATCAATCAAATATGTATTATGAGTCATAGACTCTCCTGGGACCTTAAAGGAGAGTCTATGACTCTCCTTTACTTCAACCTTCTGTCTGATGTTATTCGTTCTTCTCCAGCATTCTCCCCAAACTTGAGTCTCTTCTGACACATGAGGGCTCACCAACTCTTAGGGAAAATCATTCCTTCCTTGGACAGATACTTTAAGAATTTCTTTCCCTTTCTCCCTCACAATTTACCTACCAGCAATAACTTCCTACCAGCCATAACCTTCCTTCCCCCAAAGCTACCCAGGATAGGGCCAGTCCTGCCGCAGGGTGGCCATTCAGGGGGGCAAAGGCAGTGATCTTGATGCCAAGCCTGCTCCTCTTCAGGCTAAACATCAACTTTCCCACTCTCTGTATCATCCCAGGGTACCTCCTTTGTCCTGGCCTCCTCCCCAAGATGGGTCCTAGTTTCTTTGTCCTAGAGACTCTTTACCCCTACACCTCAATGAAGATTCAGAAGATTCAATAAGTATTTGTTGAGTACCATCTCTGTTCCAGGCAGTGGTCCAGGAACTAAGAATACAACAGACACTAATCCAGATAGAGTCTACATCCCACTGGTCCACTGCATCTACCATTGTGTGGCTCTGCTCCCTTACTAGTGTTTGTGACAACCAGTCTCAAAACTGTGGTTATATGTGAGTTCCAGGCACTGTGCTAGGTGCTGGAGATGCAAAGATGAATAAGCATTGTTCCTGCCCCCGAAACTTCATGGCCCCAGTGGCTTAAACAAACTGGTTAATAGGTTTGTATTGAATCTACCTGTCTCTCTTTCACACACACATACACACATCAGTTTCAGGAAGTCTGCTAACTTCTGATCCATACGTGCAAATCTGTGCATGTTCTAGGCATCACTGCTGACTCAAGAAACTTACCTCCATCTCCCCTTACTCTCCGCCCTGCCCCAGAGGATTCCAGGGGTCCGGTTCTTGGCAAAAGCCTCGAGGGGATTCATGGGACATAAGGATGGGTCTGTTGAACTGCATTGCTGCGGGCTCAATAAATAGTTATCCCCAGCCTACATGGTTAAATAATCATCAAACCACATAATTCAGAAATCATGCTGCTTAAAAGCTCCCCATTTAATACCCGACAGAAAATGCTAATCTGCCGCACAAGATTTCATTTTATTTTTCTAGACAGGAAGCATCTTCTTCAGTCACATAATGACTTTCCTTGACATAATAATGAAGGAATGTGAATTTAAAACAGCCTGGGATGCTGGAGCGTTCTTTGTTATCTGGGGGGCTGGCCGCACGGAAATAGCCAGCGTAACTGCTGACTGGCTGGGCTGTGTCTTCATTGAATTAGCTGCTTACAAAGATTGAAATTTACCAAATTAAATTTTAGGGAGTAATTTCTGTTCACATAAATGGCAGAAATTAAACCATCGTGGATGTGGCCAGGCCATCACATGGGCCTGACATTACATTGGGGGGGGGGGTGCTGTAGAGTCAGGCAGAACCAGGATGTGGTCAGCAGAAGACCTGTCCACAGAGTGAGGGAAGGGAGGGTTGAGCTAGTTGAGCTCTGAAATCGGGAAGGTCAATGTTCAAATCCCAGGTTTCTCACTCCCTATTGTGTGACTTAGGTCACGTCACCTGAGGCTCTCTGAGCCTCAGTTTCCTTATCGGTAAAATGGGCATGATGAAGGGCTATTTAGAGATGAAAAATGAATTGCATCTATAAAAGCATTTGGTTACCTGTAAAGGTCTGTGTAAATATTGTTGGCTGTTGCTATGTAGCTCCCAGCCTTCTGATTCTCTGAAGTGGGAATCAGCCATCTTCATTTGATTTCCAGAGTCGGAACCAGTGGAAATCCACTTTGGTCTCGCACGTTGTTGGATCCTGCCTCTCTGAAGGCCCACACTGGGTGGGACTATTATATCATGTTGACAATATAAATTAGACTGATTAGGGGCTGACAGCATCATTAGGAATGATATACTGTTTAGTAGCCGGCATTATTGCCTGTTAAATTTATACATGACAAACTGCTTTCTATCTCTGCCCGGTGACACCATGATTTGGCACCAACCAAATCATAGGGAATGCCATGGTGTGAACCATAGGCCAATCATTAACTGTCTCTAGGATGTCACTCAGCCCTTCCAGCCCTGCTGACAGATTGGCCTTTGGTGAAACTGTGAAGGAATGGATATAAAATACCCGGCATAGGGCCTGATACACAGTAGGCATGCAGTGGGGTGGCTGCTATTGTTTTTGCTGTCATGCAGCCGAGCCAGCTAGTGGTGGAAATCCTGCCCTTCGAGCAGCAGAGAAGGGAGATGCTGGACCCCAGAAATGCCCTTGCTGTGGTTCCTGCTCCCCTTTGTTGTCATTATTTCTTTTAAGAAAAGCTCCGCAAATCCTCAGGTCCATTCTCTAGTAGGTCTGTGTCTTTATGATATGGGGAGGGGGAAGGGTAAGATGTGACAAAGAGAGAGAGTGGCCTGGACATATATACGCTACCAAACGTAAAATAGCTAGCTAGTGGGAAGCAACCGCATAGCACAGGGAGATCAGCTCGGTGCTTTGTGACCACCTAGAGGGGTGGGATAGGGAGGGCAGGAGGGAGGGAGATGCAAGAGGGAAGAGATATGGGAACATATGTACATGTATAACTGATTCACTCTGTTATAAAGCAGAAACTAACACACCATTGTAAAGCAATTATATTCCAATAAAGATGTTAAAAAAAAAAAAAAAAGAAAAGAAAAGCTCCGTGAGGTTTACAAAGGTGCCTTCTGATGCAGTATTAATACCTCCCTACAGATAAGGCAGGAGGGCACCTAATGCAGGGTACGTGCTTAGTGAAGGAAGATTCTCATAGTCTTAAGACTCCATGAGTAAGGAAACCCTATTTTTCCCACCATGGTCACTGGCAACATTGGCATCCAGTTAGTAAAGCCAGGAATCTGGGCTTTATTCCTGACCCCTCTCCTTCTCTCTCTCATACATCTACCACTAAAATGTAATGCAGGGACCTGCGTTTCTCCCCATGCCCCTCCTCCACCCGGTGCAAGCCACCAGCGGGTCAGCCTGCCACTGGAGCGCTGTGTTTCCACCCCTGCCCTCCTCCAAGTTAACCTCCGCACAGTGGCCAACTTAACGATTTTAGGTCAGACACTAAATCACGACCCTCCTCTGCATAAAATTCTTGACACTTAGACTAAAATCCAAACTCCTGTCCGCGGTCTATAGATCAGTTAGGGTTCAGCCAGGAAAACAAAATCCATGCCAGATGCATATTAATAAGGGGACCTCAATACAGGGAATGAGCTCTGAAGGTGGAGGAAGAGCTGGCAGGGCGGCAGGGAAAGGTGAGGTGACCCAGAGATTAGTTACTGAATGGAGCCACCGCCAGCCCTGGAGCTGCAGGGACAGAGGGAGGAGGTGGTGGGACCGGAGCCCAGGAGGCAGGGCCACCCGGTGGGAGCAGGGGCTGTGGACGAGCCTGGTAGAAGAAGCTGGAGCCTTGAAGCAGAGGAGATCAGCCATTTTCTGGAGATTCCACCCACAGCAGTGTGTGAAGAAGAAATATCATCGCTTTTTCCTTTTTCTCCCTTTCCAGTCTTCTCAGCCCAGCAATTCCATTTCTAGGCATCTCTTCGAGAGAGAAATGTGTATGTGTGCACGGGGAATCACACACAGCAGGTTTTTCACAACACTGCTTGAAATAGCATCAAGCTAGAAACCAATCTAAATATTCGTCCACAGGAAAATGGATAACCATTCCTATGCTCGACTACTGCCCAGCAGTTCAAATGAGCGGTATCCGTGAAAACAAAAACAAGTGAAAACAACTGAGCTGGTTATTTGCTGGTCCGCTGTCATATCTGTCCCCCATCCCTGGCCTGTTCTGCATGGCAGGGTGGATGACCCCTGCACACTGGTTTCCCAGGCATCCTTGCAATGGGCATCCAGCTAAGTTGGGCCACTGGCCAGAGATGGGAATGTGAGAGGAAGATGGAGCCAAGCCATTTACAGTTTTATTAGATGTTTGACAGATTGTCCTTAAAGAAGCCTGCACCCATTTATCCTGCCACCATTGCAGAGAGGAATGCCCATTTCTCCACACCCCAACCTGTGCTTTTTTGAAAAAAATTTTAATTGAAGTATAGTTGATTTACAATGTTGTGTTAGTTTCTGGTGTACAGCAAAGTGATTTAGTTATACATGTATATATATATTTTGTTCCTTATTACTTATTTATTTTTTACACAGCAGGTTCTTAGTAGTTATCTGTTTTATACATATTAGTGTATATATGTCAATCCCAATCTCCCAATTCATCCCACCACCATCACCACCTGCCCCCCCCCCCCCAACCCTTTCCGCCTTTGGTGTCCATACGTTTGTTCTCTACATCTGTGTCTCTATTTCTTAACGCATGTATATATTCTTTTCCATTATGGTTTGTTATAGGATATTGAATATACTTCCCTGTGCTCTGCAGTAGAACCTTGTTCCAACCAGCGCTTTTTGTTACTTTTAAAATAGGTAAGTAATGGAACCTTATTGTTGCTTTAGGCTGCATTTCTTTGACTACGAACAAGATTGAGCAATTTATCCTGTGCTCTTGGCCATTTATGGCTTCCCATACTGTATGTTGATTGCCTTTTCATAACCTCTGCCTAGTTCTCTTTTCCTTATTGATTTGTTGGGGTTCTTCATTTATTCTAGGTTTTTGCATTCTTTGTCTGTTGCACATGTGACAAACATTGCCTAGGATGTCTTTTCTCTTCTTGCCATCTTGTTTTCTGGGAACTCATACATTTCTGCTCTACATTAAATTGGCTGCTGCCCAGGTGTGCTGCATGACTCTTGAATTTCTTTTTTTTTTCCCATTTGACCCCTGGGTTTGTTATATCATTTTACTCTATATCTTCCCCTTCCTTGTTTGTTTTTATTCTTTCCTCGTTTTACTGAAGTATACCTTCAAGCAACTTTCTCAGAAAAGATGCACAGCAGGTCACATTTACCGAGACCCCATGTGTTCCAAGCAGCTTTATTTTCCTTCAGGCTTGATTCATAGTGTAGCCATGGCCTGGTCTCTCTTGCTTTACCTTGTAAATGATGAGTTTGGGGGTTTGCCTCTGCCTTCCCATTAGACTGTGAGACTTTGTCTCACTCTTCTCTGAATCTTTCGTGTTCGGGACAAAAGGACCGGTGGAAAGAACACGGGAACTTTGCTCCAGGACCCCACAGTTCCCCTCTGTTTCTGAGCACTGCACCTCATTGCCATGCCGCACCCCTCTGGGAGCTCCAGGCAGGACAGTGGCCTTGTCCCCACAGGGTTGGCTGTGCCCAGGGTGCCATGGACTGCACACCGTGGGTACTGTCCGCTCAGTGTGTCCTGTGTCCACAGCATCCAGAAGGCTCTGTTATTCTCCCCTCTGCTTCCTCTTCCCGGCCCCAGGAAATATCTGCTCTGGGCCAGTCTAGAGGGAACATACAGGCGTACCTCGAAGACACTGAGGTTCAGTTCCAGACCACCACAATAAAGCAGGTATCACAATAAAGGGAGTAATACGAATTTTTCAGTTTCCCAGTGCATATAAAAGTTATGTTTCTAGACAACAATCTTATGGTTACCAAAGGGGAAAGGTGGGGGAGGGATAAATTAGGAGTTTGGGATTAATAATACACACTACTGTATATAAAATAGATAAATGACAGGGGCCTACTTTATAGCACAAGGAACGATATTCAATATCTTATAATAACCTATAATGGAAAAGAATCTGAAAAAGAATATATGTATAACTGAATCACTTGGCTGTACACCTGAAACTAACACAACATTGTAAATCAAATATACTTCAATTAAAAAATTGAAAAATAGCTATGCTTGCATTATACTGTGGCCTGTAAAGTGTGCAATAGTGTTATGTCTAAAAACCCCAATGTACATACCTTAATTAAAAATACTTTATTGCTAAAAAGTGCTAACCATCATTTGAGCCTTCAGTGAGTCGTAATCTTTTTGCCATAGTAACATCAAAGGTCACTGATCACAGATCACCATAAGAAATATAATAATAATGGAAAAGTTTGAAATATTATGAGACTCACCAAAATGTGACACAGAGCTGAGCAAACGCTGTTGGAAAAATGGTGCCGATAGACTTGCTCGATGCAGGGTTGCCACAAACCTTCAATTTGTGAAAAACGCAACATCTGGGAAGGAAAATAAAGCAAAGTGCAATAAAATGAGGTGTGCCTGTATCCTGGTGGAGATCAGGGCTAGGAGGGAGGAGGTCACTTCTTGTGGGGTTCTTACGCCTTCACACCACATCATGAAAGCCTTCCTTTAAATGTTTGTCACCTGTGTGTACGGGGTGGGGTGCGGGGTAACTTTGCAGGAACGCAGTCCTTGCGACTCCCTCCCCTCACTGCCCCCCTCCCCTCCTCCCCTCAGTTCAGGCAGCGCCCACCCCTGCCAGGGAAGCCTCTGGGTGGATGAGGGCGAAGCTCGGGAGGTCACAGGGCCTGGAAGATGGAGATGGAATTAGTGGTGCCGTGGCCGTGGGGAGGCAGGAGGAGGGAGGGGGACCTCTCTCCAGGGAGGAGCGGGAAGAGCTATAACTCATTTCTCCATCTGCATGGGTTCAGTGAGCACCGCTATAACCAGTCACTGAGGATGGTGGAGACACATGAACAAAATTAACAGGAGGAAGGGCAGCACGTTGAGGGGGAGAGAGCATTGAAAGGACAATCAGAAGCTTTGGGTTTGTGTCTCAACTTGGCCACTTACTATCTGTGTGTCTTCCGATAAGTCACTGAGCTTCTCTGGACTCTCATTTCTTTTCTTTTCTTTTTTGAAAAATTAATTAATTAATGTTTGGCTGCCTCGGGTCTTAGTTGCGGCATGCGAGATCTTTCGTTGCTACACGCAGGCACCCCTTTAGTTGTGGCATGTGGGCTCAGTAGTTGCGGTGTGTGGGCTTAGTTGTCCCTTGGCATGTGGGATCTTAGTTCCCTGACCAGGGATCGAACCCACGTCACCTGTACTGGACGGCGAATTCTTTACCACTGGACCACCAGGGGAGTCCCTGGGCTCTCATTTCTTATCTGTGCAATGAAGGTAGTCTATGTGAGAATGCTGCAAATGATGAATGTCTGTGCAACTGTGAAGACAGGTTAATTATAATATTTTGGAGAGTGTTTTATGTGCTCTACACTCATCCGTCATCTCATTGAGTCCTTCCAGTGATCCCAAACCCCAGGGATTTGGTGTGAATAAGAGCAGTACAGGGCTTCTCTGCTTGCACAGCTGCTGGCCAGGAACCCCCTCTGTGCTCCCAGAGCCCCTGGGCTTCCCAGATCTTAGAGCTTATCACCCCACCTTGGAATTTTCCATTTTTCTGTTTACCTCCGCTGCTGGGCTGGGATCCCTTGAAGGCAGAGTCCACATCTTATTCGTTGCCGTGTCCCTGGCTCTCACACTGGGCCTGTTACAGGGCACAAGCTCAGACAATGGTTGAGTAAATGAATAAATAAATGAAGGAATGAGTTAATGAGTTCTGGCAGGGAAATGAGGAGCCTAGAGGAGCCAGGGTTCAACCTTTTGGTTGGAAGAGGGCCAAGTTGGTGCACAAGTGACACTTGTGGATGGAAAATCAGCAGGTCTGCTGGCTAAAACGTCCTTCACCCAAAACACCCTTCCCTAGGTTTTTTGGAGGGGAGTTAAGGCTTTGGTGCCATTTCGATTCATTATGGCCAAAGACCAGGAGACTTGATGCTGTCCTGACATTCACCCCTCCTATCCAGATGGAGCCATAGAGACAAAGAATATGACCAGAGTAAGAACTATAGCCTATATGGGTTAAATTGTGTCCTCCCTACCCACGCCAAGTATGTATATATTTGTTGGAATGCATACATACATATATATATATATATACATACATACATACATATATATATATATATATATATATATATATATATATATATATATATATATATATATATATACACACACATACATACACACACACACACACACGAGTCCTAACCCCCAGTACCTTATTAGGAAATAGGGTTTTTATGAATAATCAAGTTAAAGTGAGGTCATCAGGGTGGGTCTTAATCCAAGATGACTGGTGTCCTTATTTAAACAAAGAGAAAATTTGGACAAAGAGACACACACACAGAGGGAAGATCTGTGTGAAGAGATAGAAAGAGAAGACAGTCAAGGAGAGAGAGGCCAAGGAGAGAGGCCTGGAATAGATCTTCCCTCACATGCTCAGAAGGAACTAAGCCTGCTGACACCTTGACTTTGGACTTCTAGCCTCCAGAACTGTGAGACACATAAATAAATTTTGGTTGTTTAGGCCCCTCAGTCTGCAGTACTTTGTTAAAGCAGCCCCAGGAAACTGATAGAAAGCCCTTGCTTTTAAAGTGGCCGCACAAGCAGCTCCTGTCCTGTAGCTGGGGCAGCTCTCTGGCAACGATGCAGCATACCTCTTAGGCCTGGACCAGGATGAGGTCTCCTCTTCCTCTCTACTTCTAAATCAGAAAGACCAGTGTGAGGTCTCCTCTTCCTCTCTACTTCTAAATAAGAAAGACCAGTGTGAGGTCTCCTCTTCCTCTCTACTTCTAAATAAGAAAGACCAGGATGAGGTCTCCTCTTCCTCTCTACTTCTAAATAAGAAAGACCAGGATGAGGTCTCCTCTTCCTCTCTACTTCTAAATCAGAAAGACCAGTGTGAGGTCTCCTCTTCCTCTCTACTTCTAAATAAGAAAGACCAGTGTGAGGTCTCCTCTTCCTCTCTACTTCTAAATCAGAAAGACCAGGATGAGGTCTCCTCTTCCTCTCTACTTCTAAATCAGAAAGACCAGTGTGAGGTCTCCTCTTCCTCTCTACTTCTAAATAAGAAAGACCAGTGTGAGGTCTCCTCTTCCTCTCTACTTCTAAATAAGAAAGACCAGGATGAGGTCTCCTCTTCCTCTCTACTTCTAAATCAGAAAGACCAGTGTGAGGTCTCCTCTTCCTCTCTACTTCTTAATAAGAAAGACCAGTGTGAGGTCTCCTCTTCCTCTCTACTTCTAAATAAGAAAGACCAGGATGAGGTCTCCTCTTCCTCTCTACTTCTAAATCAGAAAGACCAGTGTGAGGTCTCCTCTTCCTCTCTACTTCTAAATCAGAAAGACCAGTGTGAGGTCTCCTCTTCCTCTCTACTTCTAAATCAGAAAGACCAGGATGAGGTCTCCTCTTCCTCTCTACTTGTAAATCAGAAAGACCAGTGTGAGGTCTCCTCTTCCTCTCTACTTCTAAATAAGAAAGACCAGGATGAGGTCTCCTCTTCCTCTCTACTTGTAAATCAGAAAGACCAGTGTGAGGTCTCCTCTTCCTCTCTACTTCTAAATCAGAAAGACCAGGATGAGGTCTCCTCTTCCTCTCTACTTCTAAATAAGAAAGACCAGGATGAGGTCTCCTCTTCCTCTCTACTTCTAAATCAGAAAGACCAGGATGAGGTCTCCTCTTCCTCTCTACTTCTAAATCAGAAAGACCAGTGTGAGGTCTCCTCTTCCTCTCTACTTCTAAATAAGAAAGACCAGTGTGAGGTCTCCTCTTCCTCTCCACTTCTAAATAAGAAAGACCAGGATGAGGTCTCCTCTTCCTCTCTACTTCTAAATCAGAAAGAGATGATGGGGGAGGAGGGTGGGTTCTAGGACTTGAACAGAAGTGAATTTGTTTCCTTTCTCTTCAGTTGGATGGTGTGATACGAGCTCTGCAGTATGGTACCACTAGCTACAGGTAGCTGTTTAAATGTAAGTTAAAGTTGAATAACATAAAAATTGCAATTCCTCAACTTCAGCTTCTAGAGGGAATGGAAGGGACCAGATTTATCCTCCTGCCTGAAAAAATAGCAGCAACAACAAAAAGACAAAATGTATGAAACAATGATTTCTAAGATACTGAAGATCAAGAAATTAAGGACATCAATCCCTGAAAGTTGGGTAGTAACCAAGGGACCACACCATCACCCCAGCTTGCTGCCTTGACCACAGTTTCCGGCCTGCACTGCACGTTGTCATCTTATTTGTCCTGCCACACACACAACAGTCTTTGTATAACCAATACCAATGCTACCAGAATAACACGATCACTGAAAACAGGGTTTTGGGGGCTTGCTGTTTGTTTGCATTTCTATCAGTCTGCAGGTTACATCCCACTCATGGGGTCGGATCCTTGTAAATCAAAGTCACGGGGTAACTTCCTCTGCAGGTGGATGTGTAACTGATGGGACAAACAGCCAGACTCTCGTGGTTCACTGTTTTTTACTTTTAGGGATTCCTTTTTAAGATTTAATTTTATTTTTATCATTTTTTTTGTATAGTTATGTAAAATTTCATATGGTTCCAAAGCAAAAATAACAAAACAAGTCAGATTCATAGAAACCGACCTTTATCTCTCCTCTCCTCCCCCGCTCTATCCTTTTCCAGCCCTTGGGAGCACTTTAAAATGTTTTGTGGTTTATCCCTCCCTTAAAAAAGCAAATACATATTTTCACTTTCTTCATTTTTCCTATAAACCATATATATTTTACCTTATTTTTTACTTTTTAGCTTAACACCTTGCATTCTCCCTCTGGTTTTTTTTTTAAACTTAAGAATATATCCTGAAGATCACTCCGTAGCAGTAAATAGAGGTAACCCCCATTCTTTTATAGCTGCATAGTATTCTGCAGCGTGGATAAATGATAGTTTTTCCCCCAGTCCCTCTATTTAAATTGCTTTGTGTTTTGCTGTTACAGCTACTAGGGACTCAGACTTGAACACAGCTACATTTGATTCTATAGCCAGGGCTCTTGATCACAACACCAAGCTCATATTGTTCTGCTCTTAAGGTACCTATCAGAAAAGGGTTTTCAAATCACTGCCTAAAACAGAGAGCTTGGCTCCAGCCATCATTCTTCAAGGAGCGGAGCCTTGTTGCTCTTTGCTCTGTCCCAGGTTCTGAAACTTCATGCAGGGTGACTGGGTGGGGTGAGCTCAGAGGCTGGGAGACCAGGGAGGGCACCGTGCACAGTGGCAATGGCTTAATGAGATGTGGAGAACAAGCCCAGGATGTGGGCTGTGCGGATGGAGAGGAAGGGCTGGATTCTGGATATCCCTTCTTCTAATCAGGAGCCTGGAATTCTCCTCCCCTGCTTTCTTCCCAGTTAAATGGAGGAGGCTCAGCCTTCATGTGTATTTCAGTCACAGGTATATTAATTTCACTGAGTTCTTAGGCCGTGATGGCTCTATGAGTCCCGCCTTTCCTGAGCTAATGGGGTGGCATAAATAACGCCAGGGGAAGCGTTTGGCCTGGCAGCTCCCAAGTCAGGCTGGAGTTAATCAATCCTCTGCTGACGTGTAGCTGAAGTTCCAATGTTGGGTCAGAGGTTGTCCCTGTCGAGGGCTAATTCCCTCCTAATAGGTGCCACTCCAGAGAGTCTGGGTGCCCTCTGGTCAGAGGAAGGCAGCCCTTGGAAGTTAGGAATCTAGCCTCTGATGTTCTCCTTGGCACAGAGACAGACGGAAACTCAGCCAGCTCATGGAGTGAGTTAGGGCAGCTGGCTGGCTGTCCCTCCCATGGTCTTGCCAGTCTCCCAGGAGAGACTGGCTCATCCTCCCACAGCCAGGAGGAGGGATCCTGCCAGAGAAGTACCAAGGCTCCCTGTCTGTCTGCTGTCTGCATGGATCCCCAATCGACGGCTTACCGCATCCAGCCCTATGAGACCCTTCATCTGTCCCAGGATGGTACAGGGTTTAGGACACGCCCCTGAAGCCAGATCTTGGCTCCATCTCTTGCTCTGAGACTTTGAAAAAGTTACTTAACCCCTCTGATTCCCTATTTCCTCATTTGTAAGATCGGTGGGGAATAATAACAGCAGTGATCTAGCCTGACCCTACCCAACCACAGGGCTTATTATAAGGACTTAATGACTGACCACATGTAAAGTCTTAGACCAGGTCTTGGCACATCAGAAGTGCTGATTCTTAGCTACTATTAGATCTCTATCCTTGGGGACTTCATCTGTCCTGGTTTGTTGCAAAGTATCCTCGGCAGCCCATGGATGCCCTGGTCTTCCACCCAGCATCCTAGGAGAAAGGCAAAGCTGAGAGTTAGGGCCCTCGCTTCTCGGGCTCTGAGGCTTCTGCCAGCTCAGCTGGGAATTTCCCAGGTCTCAGCACAGGCAGGGGGTCAACCCTCAGCTCCTCAGATGCTCTCTGATGGTGGCCATCACCATCCTGCATTGCTGCAGGCAGTGGATCGAATCTTCTGGGCTGGATCGCCTCGCAAGCTGCCTGCTAAGCTCCATGCTTGGGGGCCTCAGAGGACAGTGGAGAGGGGGTTCAAGCACCAGAGGACACAGTGCCCCCCTCACTGGTGCATAAGACTTTACAGTCTACAAAGCCTTTTTTATCCCTTTTTGAGATCTCTTTTGAACCTGTTCAGAGCTCAGGGAGTCTGGTAGGTTAGTAGCTCTCCCCATTTCATAGATGGAGATGTTGAGGCTTGCAGAGGGATTCAGCTTGCCCAAAGACACATACCTAACTAAGGCAGTGGGGCCATCTTGCAGCCGTCCAGCTTATTCAGCCTCCCCAGTCCCAGAGTGACGTGGTCCCCCGTGTTGCCTCTTAGCCCACCAAGCTCAGTGAAGGCTGAGCTCAGGTTGCTCGCTGGGGACAGGGAGCAGGAAACCCCCAAGGGCCACAGCGGGGTCCCCTCCCCCCAGCAGCTCCAAATGGGAGGAGGAAGTCTGATTGCAAAAGGCCCCGTCACATGTTTATTTTCAGAAGTCACTGGGATAAACCTATCTTGCAGAGACGGAGGTTCAGTTCATTAAGCTTAGATGATTAATTACAGGGCAATTAAATATTTGATTAAATTAATCCTAAGGTATTTAAACATTGTTTTGCAAAGAATGTTTGCTCATTAATTAGAGTGGCTAAATGCACGAATTAAGCAGGGATGGGGGCTGCAGGAGAGACAGGGAGCCTCGAGCTTATTCCTCTGAGGCTCTTCCCTGCAGAGGCAGAATTGTCTCTGCCCAGAAGAGTTGTCTGTGCCTGGAATCTTCCCAGGCTGCCCTTGGCGCCTCTGTGCTCTCATTGGTAAATATGTCCAGGGAGGATCAGGAAACAGGAGATCCAGCCCTGACTCTGTCACTGACAAGCCAAGTGCCCTTAAGGGAGTTTCTGCCCTCTCGGCCTGAGGGCCTCAGTCTTCCCATCTGTATAATGGTGGGAGCATCTGCTCCCCAGTGTCTTCTGGGGCTGACTCTTAAGGGGTTTGGTCTAACTGGATCTACATTTCCATTGCTAGCCAAGGACAATGTCTACTTTGCTACTGGTCCCTGTCTCTGCAGGCTCACAGCATCTTCTGTGAGGCCTCTCTCTCTACTGGATGCCCAGTTCTGGCCAGTTGGTGACTATGATGTCAAATAAAAACAAAGCTGGACTTAGAGAGGGGAGACTTTATTGCCAAGAAAAACTATTGCAATAGGAAAGGCTCTGAGCTCAGAAATCTGCAAGCAGCTCAAAAATCACATAGCAGAAGGTTTTTCTTTTATAGGGTGAAGGGGGAGCAAGCCGAGATAAGCAGACTCTTTGGAGGGGAAGCTGGACAAACGTGTGACAGGAAAGTGTCCCGCTGTGGTCAGCGATTCCCAGGAGAAAGTGATAAGGTGGTGGACTTCCGGTGGCCTCGGGGGAGGGAACATTCTACTTTTTTTGCCGCTTGCTCAGGCTCGGGGCCAAGCAGAGATAAGGGAAGGAGAGAAGTCTGCCTGAAGTGTGGTCAGGACAAAGCAGAGGGTAAGCAACGGGCAGCTGTGGACACTGGGTCAAGGTCAAAGCCAGTTTCAATGGTGATGGTATGGGAGCCAGACCAGCGTGGGCTAATGGGTGAGCAGGAAGTGCGGAAGTGAGGGCAGTGGGTGGGGAGAGCTCTGATAAGCTTTATTGTGAGAGCGAGCAGAGAGGTGGGGTGGGAGCAGAGAGGTGAGGTGGGAGCTGGAGGGAGAGGTGGGACCAAAGAACGATGGTGTTTTTTTGGGTTTTTTTTTAATAGTTTTATTTATTTATTTTTGGCTGCATTGAGTCTTCGTTTCTGTGCGAGGGCTTTCTCTAGTTGCGGCAAGTGGGGGCCACTCTTCATCACGGTGCGTGGGCCTCTCGCTATCGCGGCCTCTCTTGTTGCAGAGCACGGGCTCCAGACGCGCAGGCTCAGTAATTGTGGCTCACGGGCCTAGTTGCTCCGCGGCATGTGGGATCTTCCCAGACCAGGGCTCGAACCCGTGTCCCCTGCATTGGCAGGCAGATTCTCAACCACTGCGCCACCAGGGAAGCCCGATGGTGGGTTTTTTTTCAGATGGGAAATCATGGAGCACATCTTAATGTTGTAGTGATTCGCCAGGGGGCAGGGCTGTGGTGCGCCGGATACAGTCTCTGCTTGTTCCTTTCTCTCTATTACGATTACCTCCAGGTGTATTTCCTCTGCCTTTGGGGTCCTGGTTGCCTCTCACCACCCCGGACAGCACCCGCCCCAGGATGGGGAACAGCCTGCAGGACCCCCTGGGGTGGGCGGCTCAGAGCCCTGGACCGCTGAACCTGCCAGGGGAACCACGGACGCAGATGCTGCAGCCACTGCGGGGCAGTTGATCACAAGAGCCCTGGGCCCGGAGACAGGAACGCTGGGTTCTCTTCCCGGTTCTGCCGCTAGCTAACTGTGCGACCCTGAGCTGGTCGCTTCTCCACTCTGCCGAGGTGTGAACTAGCCCTCTTCAGGGCCCACCTCTTGCTGCTCCAGCCTCCCCACCAACAGTGTGACCCCGGATGTCGACAGCCCCCCAGCCTTCTTCTGTGCTGTTTTCATGCTCTTCTCCCTGATTTCCCCACCGCCCCATCCTTCCCCTTGCTCCTTGCCCAGCTTAGGTCACTGCCCCCCAAAGCCTCCCTTGACAGCATCCTAGGGTGCCCAAGCCTGTGCCTTCCCTTGGCTCAGAATGAGATCAGCGAGGCTCTCCTCCCACCGCTAGCCCCTCCTCCCCTGGCAAGGCAGAGTGAGGCCCAGTCTCCCTCCAAGGGCCCCTGGAGCAGGAGGTAGACCCAGAGTCTTTCCCTTACGTTCCACAGGAATGGAGACCTGCGTACAGGTGAAGCTCCAGGAACTCCTGGCTTCCCCTGAGCATCCGAGGGGCAGAGCCAACAAATTTTCCACCTGCAGAACCAAAGCCTTTTCCAGGGGGGAGCCTGGGCCGCCCCGCCCTTTCCTCCTACACCCACCCACCCTCCGCTCTGCTCAGCATTTGGGTCACCAAAGGGTAGGAACATTCAATTCAATATGTGAGAAATAAAACAGTGAGGGGCAGCAAAGGATACCTTGCCCCCCACCCAGTCTGAGACAGGGGACAGCCCCCGCAAATTCCACATGCCAGGAAGCTTCCAGTTACTTAAAACAAATGCACACATAACTGTCTCAATTGTAGATGTCTGAATTCTCTATTTCAAGCTTGAGAGGAAAGATTATGTTGCAGGAAGACAGTGTGATGTGGTAAAAGAAACATGGGATTTGGAATCACAGGGGAGTTTACTTTGGAATTTGTGTCCTTCCATTTCCTAGCTGCATGAGTTTTAGGCAATTCCTTCATCTTCTCTGTGCCTCAGTTTCCATCTGTAAGATGGGGATATTAGCAATAACTCCTGTCTACCTGCCTCATAGGTTTGGCATGAAATTCAAGTGAGGGGTCTGTGGGACTGTTCTGGGAAAACGTGGCCTGTGGGTGGTGGGGTGAGGGATTGAGAGGTGTTTACCCAGTAGGTGTCACGGTGCTGTGCAGGGCCCCACTTTCAGCCTGGATTCTGGTGAAGTGGTAACTGTTCTGGCTAATTGGAGCAGAACAAAAGTCTCCCCCAGCGCAGCAGAAAGAAAGCAGCCGGAGAGAGCGCCATGGGGGCAGACTGCTGTGGATGCAAGGGAGAGGGGGGTGGGTGTCAGGGGAGCAGACAGGGAGTCTAGAAAGGACTGGAACAGCCTCTGGCGGCATTGTCACGTCTGCAGAGGGAGGGAGGACTGGAAATGGACATCGGATATCAGTGAGAGATCCCCATCATTTTCTATTACTCCTCTGGTCTTTACAAGTTTTTAAAATTTCAGAATTACTCTCACAGATGCTTGGTACTGCCTCTTTCATGACTGTCATTGAAACCCAGGTGCCCGGAAAGGCAGAAGGAATTCTGTCTGAAAGCATCTTTTATCTGCCTGTGTTTGCTGGTCATTACACAGCTAGAAGCAATGCTCAAGCCTTTGTAAACTAGAACATACCTTCCTAAAATGACGACCTGGTCAAATAACACGGAAGTCAAAAGCGAAAGACCTGGGCTGGAATTCCAGCTCTGTCACCAGGGGAAAATTTCATTATTCACTCAACATGAAAACCAACATGAAAGGCGTAAAGTCATCTTAATAGTTACCCCCCAAATAATTGGATAACATTCGAACACTTTTTAAAAAGTATAATTTAAGAATTAAAGGATTCTTCAGTAGGATAAAGCATACCTATTTTGAACCAAAAATCAGCACTGGTAAAGTAAGTTCAAAATTAGAGACAGAAATGAATTCTTGTTATCATCACACTGATAATTAATGAACAAGTTAACTGACAACCTACCAAGTTCCTCAAAAGATTTAGAGAAGTTCCACTTGATCTTGTTTGGACGTCCTCGTCAATGCAGTAAGGGACGAGAAAATAAACTGGGGAAAAAAAGAGACAACACAAGAACATTTGTACGGATAGTGGATTCAAAAAATGGGTAAAAATTTATGAATTAAGTTTAAGGAGGAAGATGAATGCAGACTACATGCATAAGAATGATGGTTTTCCTGAACACTAGCAATAGCTAGAAAATACAATGAAAACATCCGTTTATAACAGAAACAAGTGATCTAACATACTTAGGAGTAAACATGATATATGCCTGACCTTTATAAAGAAAATTGCAAACTCTGTGGGATGGGGACAGGGTGAGAGGTATCATATATTTCAAGATGAGCACACTGGCTATTGTGAAAATGTCTTATCACCTTAGGTTAATTGACAAACATAACCTACCTGAAATCAACCCCAACAGTATTTTTCTGAACGCAACAGATTCTGGAAAAACAAAGAGAGGAGGATTTCAAAGGATATTCTAAAAAAAAAAAAAAAAAAAAAAGCAAATAACAAGACTAGCCTGTTCATCATTAGAACACTTTATAAAATAATAATTTAAAAAATAATTAAAAATGAATGACATTGGGAAACTGGATAGCACTGAAGAATTTTAATTTAGAGCTCCCCCTTATACCAAAATAGACTACAGATGGATTAAAGTACTATCTTTAAAAAAATAGATAAGTTAGCACAAAATGAAATATTTATTTTCTTTACGAAGAAAGACCACTCTCAGCTTTGAAGCAATAGAAGAAACTGGGAAGGAAAAGACTGACTGATGACAGCAAGAACAGAATAAACACTCCTCTACATTAAAAAAATGCAACAAAATGAGAAGATGCTTGATGACAGGTAGTTTGCACCAACTGCAATACACATAGGATGGCTACGCCACATAAACAGTTCGTTAAATTTTATATGAGAAAAAATATTATGACGCTGCTTAAATATGTTACCTACTTACCTAGTATTAAACTAGCAAAAAACAGCCCCCCCTTCAAATGCACACTTATAACAAGCCGCCATGGTGAGGTTGGGGTCAGGGTATAGGATATGGGTGGGGATGCAAACTTGGTGACCCTCAGAAGTAGTATAGATGCCACCACTCTTTAAGAGAACAGTGTAGAATGAGTCAAAAATGTTTATGTCCTACTGCTCTATGAGTTTGCCTCTGGAAAGAAAAAAATTACCCCTTTGAAGATGTTCAATGTGGCATTATTCAATAAAAATTTGGAAGTAACCTATATACCCAGTAATAGGGGAATTATTTAAATCAGGGGGAATCTATAGTATTTCATTTTATGCAGTTATTCAATTATAAAAGCTGTGTGGAAACCTGAAAAATGCTCATTATGTATTGTTAAGTGGACCAAAACCCCTCTTGTACACAAAATTACACGCATATTATAATTGCAGTGAAGGAAAAGTGTGTGTCTCTATGAACAGGGGCCTGAAGGAGATACAGGCCCCTGAAAATAACTTTGTTAGGGTGGAGATTTACATGTGCCTTGGTTGTTACTGTTGTTTTAAGTTTTAAAAATTGGGGGACCCCTCCAAGTCTTGTGGGAGCCACATAACATGCTCTCTCCCAACCATGGCCCATTCTCTGGCTGGAGTCTGTGCCCCCGGGGACAGCCTGGATGCCCGGTTCCTTAAGTCTGGGCCAGGCTTTGCTTCTCTGAACCGAGAGTGTGTCTGTACCCCCTGGATGTGGACAGCCAGGCCAGCAGCTTCCCACTCATGGCAGCTTTGAGGCCTGGGAGACCTGCCACCTCTGCAGCACCAGCCCCCACGTGGTAGGACCTGTCTGTCCTACCAAATTATGACTGCGGTTCCCAAATTGACCAGCTTGGGCCTGGTGACCAGGGCTACTAGAGCATCTCAGCCATGAGGCCAGAGCCTCCAACTCTAGAGCCAGCACAGGAGCTTCTGGGGCCCAACCTAGACCTTCTGCCTCAAACTCAGCCCCCTCCAAGTCCCGGGCAGGGACAGGTAAGCAGAGCTTGTGCAGGGAGCCAGGAGCCCACGGCCCACAGCCATCAGGGGGAATCAGGCCACCCCTGAGAGCCAAGCTTTCTAGATCCCACCCCTCCCACCCCATGTCTGTAGGCCTGGGAGCTCCAGGCTGGGCTCTGAGACCCCGCCTTGGCCCTCCCACTCCAAGAGCTGCTTAAGTGTGTGTGCGCATGTGTGGTTGGATTCCTCTTACGTCGTCTCTCCTTCATGCTATGTGTATTTATCGATCGCCTCCTCTGTCCTGGTTTCTGTGGGGCCTGCCCTCTGGGCCTCAACCATTAACTCAGAGCCTGTAGCCCCTGTCACTCCTTCTCCAAGACTCTGTTTATAGGGCCTGAGCTTACTGTTATGAGTAATAATAAGGATAAAGGAATAACCACCAACAGGTGGACAGCACTTTACAGTTTACAGAATGCTTCCACACACACTTATCATCTTCTTGCAGAAGGATAATCCCAGCGCCGAGCTGACCTTAATTCTGAAATCGACTCATCCCTGGTTTCCACAAAAAAGTTTCACCCCACCTATTATGTCATGATTTTTACAGGTTTCCCAAAGATTTGAGAACATAGGGAGAGGCCACACAGTGTGAGGCATTTTGCTGGAAATTTTGTGGTGGGCGTGTTTCTTTGGCCTCCACCCTGCGTGTGATTCAAAGCCCCTTCCTTTCCAAGGAGGGCCTCTCCTGGTAGCGGGTTCTCAGGTCAGCAGCTGGGGTGGTATAGTTATTGTTATCCCAGAAGCTGGGGGCTCTCATTTCATTTAGACTGTAATAATCTCTTATTGATTTTAATAAGATTGAAAAATCTCTTTGTGAATGAAAACCCTGGGGTCCCACCCACAAGTGCTGACTTGCTGCATTTTGTCCACACCGTGGACCTCATGATTCATGCCTGGGCACTGCCGCGGTCGAGAGCTGATTTCCCCAGCAGCATAAATGTGAACCATAACAAGTCGCACATTCAAGGACCTCCCGAGGGCCCTCGGTGGTCCTGGCTGGGAGGGAGGAAGATCTCCCAAGGGGGCAATCAGAGGCGCCAGACCAGCACAGAGGCAGTCTAGGGAAAGGAGCAGAGGACCAGGCATCTCTCTACCCATGAACTTCATGTAGCACCTTCCTTGTGATCCATTCCTGTCTCAAACGGAACTCCCCTCATCCCCCCAAATGAGACCACCACCCATAGGGGTGGCTCAGTCTGGAAACCAAGCACCATGTCACCCTCGACTCCTGTTCTTGCTCCTCGAAGGACCTGCCGTGCTCTGCACACCCACCTTGACAACCTCGCCCGGGCTGTGGCCTCCGCCCAGAATTGAACCCCCCCTGCCCACCCCTGCACACCGTTCCTCTACTCAGTTCACTCACCAGCTCCCTCTGCAAACACTTCAACCCTGGCATTCACTGCTGCCTTCCCTGTGTTCTTTTGGACCCTGTATGTACCTCTCTTTCTATTTTTGAAAGTGACATATCACATGGACTGAGTGTCCATCACACTCTGGAGCACTTTATTACTTAATCTTATAACAACCCTAGGGAGGTAGGTATTATTATGATGCCCTCTTTCACAGATAAGGTCACACAGTGAGGAAGTGGCAGAGCCTCAGCTTGAACCCTGGCAGCCTGGCTTCTGGGTCTGGGTTTGCAACCACTATGCCTCCAAGATAACCATTATCCTACTTATTTCCCTTAGACGTGAGGTCACCAAGGTCTGAGGGCACATGTCCTTCATTCTCATATCACCAAGGGGCTGGGACACAAAGCTTCAGCAATGTGTGTGGGGTCCATACCTTGCTCGGTGACATCCTTCCTCAGGGAGATTATTTATGATACCCACAGTTTTTTCATCCCCTTCGATGTCTAGAGGGTCTAGCGGGCTCCAATGAACCAGGCATGGTGATTGGCCCTTGACCTACAGCATTGGGTTTATCTTTGCGACATAGGAAGGATTTGTTCTGGGAAGCCCAGAGAGGTTAGGTGAACTTGTGAAGTGCCCTGGCAGTTAAACACGGGACGGCCTAACTCCAAAGCCAGGGATCTTCCCACCGTGCCCCGCGGCCTCCCAAACCCATGGTTTACATTGCTCTGCTCAGGGCTTCTTTAAAACTGCAGACTCTGCCAGCAAAGGCTTTCCCTGAGGCAGCCTCTGTCTCTGGGTAGGTCATCTTAAGGGAAATAAAAAGTTATTTCATATCCCACTCATGCAGCAGGACATAATATACAGGCTGAATAAAGAAATAGGAGTCCAGGATCCAGCATTATTGTCCCAAGGCCAGCAGACAGGAGGGGGCTGCTCTATTCTCAAAACTGGGATGTGGGTGTGGATGGTCTCCAGGTGAGGCATCCTCGTGGGAGTGAATACCTCTTGGTGTGAAGGCTCAGCCCATTCCCCTTCTTGGGATCTGCCCTCCTCCCAGTATCCACAGGTACGGGCCCTGGGCAGTCCTGTCCCCTGTGGCTGCCCCACAAGCCCAGTCATAGCTGAGGACACGAGGAGTAGACAGCTGACTTAGGCTGGGCCAGTCAGAGTCTCTCCCAGGAAAGGGAATTGTGCAGAGACAATGGTCAGTTTCAGCTGGACCCCTGAATGGGAAGTAATATAAACCCAGGGCTGGGGCAGAGTCAAGTTGAGAGAGAGAGAGTGGGGTGGGGGAGAGGGAGAGGGAGAGGGAGAGGATAAAAGAGGAGAGGAGAGGAGGGCAGAGAGAGACATCAGAAGGGCAGAAGGAAGCAGAGACCGTGCGGCCCTGGTGAGATGGGGAAGGTGATCTCGATTCCTGACAGCTCTCTCAGGCCTGTGTGATCCTCATCTTGTATTCTAGGAGACACCCCTTTATTTTTTCCAACTCCACCCCCCCCCCCGGCTTTTTATTTGTGTAAACTAGTTCCAGTGCATTTTTGCTACCTGCACCCAGAAGAACCCTGACTGAGACATACGATCTCTAAGTTATCTTCCTTGGGATTCAGCCCTCGGGATGGCAGTGCGAATCGGAGACCAGGAATGCTGAGCGAACCCACACCCCTCAGACCCGGAGAGGAGGTGAAGAATGCACCAGGGGGACCAGGGGGCGCTGACTGTTTTGTTTTGCTTTTTGGTTGAAGGAAGAGTGACCCAGGCTCAGGGCATCAGGGTACATGGCCAGTGTCTCTTTGTATCTGAAGGGCTTCATGGGAAGACTTGGCCATGGAAGGTTCAGAGAGAGAGTTTGGGATCTAGGGAAGGAAATCTTTCTGGGTCAGGTCAGGTGTGTCCTGGGAGGAGTGGGCTGCTTTGGGGGCTGGAATTCCTGAGACTGGAGGCTTGACAGTGGATTCCAGCAGGAGATGGGACCCTTCCTGCTTCAGGGTCCCTGAACCAATGAATTCTTGTAATATGACTTGGTCCTTGGTGTGCCATTGATGGGTAGATCCATTCCAGGTGCTGGAGGTCTGGGGTGGAGAGGAAGCACATGAAGTTCTCTGACCAAGGCTGGACCAATCAATCCTCTCCCAGGAAGTGGAACCAGGCAGAGGCAATGATCAGTCTCAGCTGGGTCCCTGAATGGGCAGGACCTCAGGGAGGCCTCACCTGCCCTCGTAGGCCCCCAGAGGCCCCCAGAGGCCCAGCCAAGACTGAGGAGCACGTCAGTTCCCTGCCCTGTGGCTCAGCATTCCAGAATCCTCTGGCCATGTGAGCTTACAGAGGAGACCTGGATGCTAGGCCAGCACAAACCCCGGCTGTGGCTCGGCCCCTGCTCCGGGCACTTCTCCTGTGTCATTCCCTACCTACTCGGAAGGCGACATCAAACAAGAAGACAGCTCCTTGCAATGAGTAGGGAGTTCTGGATGAATTAGCATTTCGTAGTGAAATCCCCCTTTTGAGCTATCACACAGAGGGAAGCCTGGTATTCAGTGAGGCCAGGATTCCCTCCCCTGGCTGGGCTGTGCTGTCCGCTCTGGATCCCTGCAAGCAATGGGTGGAGGTGGGTTGGGGAGGCGCAGCCTGGCAGGTACTTCTAAGTGATGCTGGAAGTTTGTCATCTACACGGCTTTAGGAAGGGGGACCTCCTGTGTCCTGCTCCCCTGTCCTGGCCGTCTCCCTCCTATTCTCCAGTTACTCTCTCCCAGCTGCTCCCGCCCAGCGGTCATCTCCCTGCCCACGATCCTCCCTCACATCTCCCCTTCCTGCTGCCCCCGCACCCGTGGTGCCCCTTTCATTTACTCTCCTCATTCTCCTCTTGTCCTGGAATCCTCTCCTCCGCACTCATGTTCCTAAGTTGTATGTAACCTCACTGGCCGGTGTTCCTGCATCTCAGCACAGGATAGTCGTGGGGAAAGGGGCTGGGATCTTTTGGAAGATGTTCACATCCACGTTCCCTGGCCGCCATCCCCTGGAGCTGCCGTCCTGTGCTGGGGGGGATGGGGTAATTTTACTGCCCCTTTTCCTGCTCTGATTTATAGGCTGTTGCAGCAGCTTGCAGGGCTAAGAGGACACTTTAGCAGCCTTTCTCAGGAAGTACCAATTAATCCAGGAGCCCATGGAAGGGGAATTGAAGGTCCTGGGCTTCAGACCCTGGTCTTTTTCTCTGTTGTTCAGATTGGGTGAATTTTCATCATCCATCCTCAAGTTCACTGACTGTATCAAGTGTTGAGCCCATCCAGAGAATTTTTTATTTGTTATTGTGTTTTTCAGTTCTATAATTGCCATTTGGTTCTTTTTTATAACTTCTTTTTTTTTTTTTTTTTTTTTTGCTTAGACTTTCTATCTTCTCATTTGTTTCAAGAGAACTGGTAATTGTTTGTTGAAGCTGCTTTAAAACTCTTGTCAGATAATCCCACCTTCTCATTTGTCTCACTGTTAGCATTAGTTGATTGTCTTTTCTCATTTGAATTGTGACTTTCTTAGTTCTTGGTATGACAGGTGATATTTGATTGTGTACTGGATATTTCATCTATTATGTTAGAAGACATTGAGTCATATTTAATTTTCAGGCAGTCACCCTGTTTACTTTTGTGACTTTTGTGGGCTGTGGTTCTAACGGCAGTTTAATGTTAGGAGCTTTTGTTGTGTTATTTTGGTCTGCTTAGTTTGTCTGGTGTCACTCTTGCTCCCAGTGGTGTCACTGGGTTTTGCTATTGCTGCTTGAGGGGACAAGAGGGTTTTCCCAAGGTCTGACTGCTGAGTGTGTCTCAGTGGAGAAGGGAGTTTTAGGCCCATGGGGACAAAGTAACTTCCTGGGCCGGATGCTTGCTGTGGTGGGGTCCTCTTGCCAGTGTCCCTTGGCCACCCCAGTGGCTCTGGCTTGGAGAGGGGAGTCTCATGCCCACAGGGTGAAAGAGGCTTCCTGGTCCAGGCCACTTGTTATGGTGGGGACTTCTTGGCCAGTGCTGCTGGCTGCCCCAATATCTGTTGGCAGGAGAGCGGAGTCCCTGGCCTAATGGGGAAAGAGAGCACTTGTCCGGCCACTTATTGTCAGCAGGCTTCCCCATTGATCCCCTCTGTGGGTGGTGCCAGGGCAACTGTGTTAGTCCTAAACACCATCATCTCTTGTTAATAGCCTCCTAAATGGTACCCATGTTTCCATTCTAATGGAAGCACTGTACCCTCCCTGGCTCTGTTCGTGTGTGAACTTTGAAAAAAAATAAATCAAACTCCATCACTTTCTTTCTCAAAGACCCTCCCATGGCTTTCCAGACTCCATATCACGGACTACATGACCCTCCATTGTCTGGCCTCAACTCTGACCACACTCTTTCTCCTTTTTAAATCTCAGGCCCACTGACCTCCATGTAATTCCTAGCACACGCTTAAGGGCCTTTGTGCCTTCTATTCTCTCTCCTGGAACACGCTTACTTAGACCTTCACTTCTTTCAAGTCTCTGATCAAATGTTACCTCCTTAGAGAGCCTTTCCCTTCCCATCTTATTAAAAAGTACATTATTCATTCCCTTTTCCCTTATTCTGAGGCTTGAGTACCTGGGTTTCACTTTCAGCGTATCCACTGGGAAGGAAATGTTCATTTCTCCCCTTCCCTCATTCCATTATTCATTTCCCCTTATTTCTTTTAGAAACTGAATTCTGTCTCAAATTTAATCTGGCCACATGGCCACTCAGGTAAAGACTACATTTCTCTGACTCCCTTGCAGCTAGGTGAGCCCATACGGCAAAGCTTGGGCTGATGGGCTGTGTGTGGAAGTGATGTGTGCAGCTCTGGTGTATCCACTTGCCCTGGTCTTTTGCATTCTCTTTTCTCATCTCACAAACTGTAATGTGGCCATGAAGCTGAGCTAGCTTTGACCCTACAGAGAGGACTACGTCCTGTGGTGTGGCAGAGAAACGAACTAGGAAGATCCAGGGTTCCTGAATGATACTTGGAACAGAACTTTCCACTGACTCTGGACTACCCGCCTACCTCTGAGCTGTTATGACAGAAATAGACATCCGTTTTATTTGGGCCACTATATGTTGATGTCTCTTTGTTACAACAGCTCAGTTTATACCCTAATACAATAATTTACCAGCTGTGAGAACTTGGGCAAGTTATTTAACTTCTCCATGCTTCTGTGTCTTCATTACTAAGTAGAGATAATAATAATACCTACTTTATGGTATTGTTGGGAGAGTTCAGTGTATTAATACATGAATGGGGCTTGTAACAAGCTCTTAATCCATGTTGGCTGCTATTATTTATTCATCTTCATAACTCTTATTGCCACCTGGCATTATATAATGTACGTCCTTGCTTACTTGTTTATTGACTCCCTCTCTCTGTTAGAATATAAGCTCCTTCATGCAGGGGCCAGCCTGACTTTGCCCCCAACTGTAGCCCCAGCTCTAGAACAGTGCCTGGCCCCAAGTAGAAACTCAACAAAGGTTTGTTAAATAAGTGAAAATGAATGCATACATGTATTTATTCTCTCCTTCCTTTCCTTTACTTATTAATTAATTCATTCTACTCATTCCAACTTGAAGGCATGATGCATTTTGGCTGTTCATGTAGCCATCTCATGAGGCTGGAATAAGCGTGCATTTCAGCTCAGTCCAGCTGAACTGAGCCGTGAGGCTTCTGCCTGATCCTTAAGCACAAACTGCCAGGACCTCTCACGGATGCTTTCTTCCTTCCCTATCCACCCTGACAGCTATGCACTCACAATTTCCTCCACTGATTTCATCTTGAGATAGGAGATGAGCTTCATCCCAAAACTTCATTGCTCTGCTTCAACCTCTCCCTGAAGAAACCATCATCTTGCCTCCTCCCAGCCTTCTCCCTTTTCTCACTGTCTCCCAAGTGTCCCTGAGACAGGCACCAGAGACTCACTGGGTTCTTGGCAAAGATAAATGAGGCCTCTCCTCCTTGCTGCAACTGAGAAGAGGGGGCATCCCTGGCCTTGCCCTGCCATTGGTGCCGAGGGAGCAGGCAGACGCTGAAGGCCAGAGTGAGTTGTTCTGTCAACAGAGGTTCACTGAGCACTCACCAAATGCCACACGTTGTGCTGAGCCAAACAGACCCAGTCACTGCCTCCATGGATCCGGTTGTCTTATGGGGGAAACAGATTTACATCGAATAATCAAATACATAAACATAAGCTACACAAACTAGGGTGAGTGTTATGAGAAAAAGGTCCAGGATGCTATGAGAAAACTTAACGTGGGGGTCTGATGTAATCTGTGGGGTCATGGAAGCGACATTTGAAGTGAGAAGAGAAAAGGGAAGTAGAATATAATAGGGGAACAGGTTGGGAAGAGGAGAGAGCATACCAAGTAGAGGGAACAGCATGTGCAAAGGCCCTGTGGTTGGAGAAACAGAAAAGGACTGCATGGTTAGTGCACAGAGAGCAGGCTTGAGACCAGACAAATAGGCAGGGACTAGATCATTGAAGCCTTGTTGTCCAAAGGAGGATTTTCTTCATCCTAATGGTTTTGAGAAGAAGAGGGTGACATGGTCATATTTGTGTCTTGAAGGGGTCTGTCTGACTGCTGTGTGGAGAAAGGATTACAGCAAGTAGGAGTGGAGCTGTAGAGATGAGTTAGCAGGCTAATGCAGAAGCCCTGGCAAGAGATGAAGGCAGCCTAGGCTGGGGAGATGAGGGTGGAGAAAGAGAGCAGTGGGCAGAGAGTTTAGGATGTACAACTGATGAGACTCCATCCACATTCTTGGCGGGATATGGATATGGAGGGTGAAGGACAGTGCAGTGCAAAGAGCAAGGCCCAGGTTTCTGGGCCATCCTGCAGGATAGACAGGAAGTCAAGGTTTGGGAAGAAACATCATGAGTGCAGTTTTGGATTTGCCAAGTTTGTGGCACTTTTGTGATGTCAGGTAGGCAGGTGAATACGCAAGTCTAGAGCCCAGAGGAAGGGCTGCAGACACACGTGAGGGAATTATGATCCCAAGGGTGGTGATTGAAGCCATAACATGAATATGATCACCTGGGGAGGGAGTGTAGTGTCAGAAGAGAAAAGCGACAGAGCAGAGATGCTAGAGGCAAGGAATGAATGCAAAACATAGAAAAATATTAGAAGAAAATACAGGGAAAAAATTGAACATATAATCCTGGGGGAGGAAAGCCTTCCAAGTCACAAAACCCAGAACCATAAATGAGACAGTCAGATCTGAATTCTTTAGAAAATGTAAAATCTCTGAACAAAGAAGACACAACAAAGTTAAAAGACAAGCAATAGACTGAAATGAAGTATTTGCAATATATTCAAAAGACAAAGATAAAACTCTCTAAATTCCATGAAGAGAAGGACAATCTAAGAGAAAACTAAACGAAGGAATGAACAGAATGGACATTGTGGTCCACGTTCTTAAGAACCAGTTATGAGTAAATCAGCAATGAAGGTGTTTTGTCCATTAATTTGGCAAAAATTAGCTGAAGGTATTACTAGCACTATGAGGAGAGAGACACCATATCCTACTGGCAAAGTATGTTTGGAGGGCGATTTGGTAGAACCTGTCAAAACTCTAACCAGGAACGTCTCATTTAGAGTCTACATTAAAAGAAAACTCATGTGTGCATCAAAATGCGTTGAATTATAAAGAAGTTTATTGCAGTAGTTTTTAATAAAGGTTTAAAAATCTGGAAGTAATATACATCCATAAACATATCATATACAATGTGCACTATTTATGTAAAAAAAGGTACATGTGTTTATGAATAGAGAATGGTGGTCACTAAGGGTTTGACCGTGGTTTCTCTGAGGGAGGAAGTAGGGATGGGGGGATGGGGTGTTGAAGGGAGATTTTGCACTTTGTTCTAGAAACTTCTACATTGTTTGAATCATGCATGACAAAAAGGTATTCTTGTATTAGCTGTGTAATGAAAAATTATAAAAAAAGAGAAATCCCGACTTGGCTTCCATAGATAGAAGGCCAGAGGGAATGGCCAACTGCTGGCAGTCTCGGCCACCTCTGCTCTGTCCCTCCTGGCTAGGGAATGGTCCTTCTGGTGTCCTGGGCTGCTCACCCTCAGTTCCCACGTCCCTCGTCCCTGTTTGTCCAGGTGGCCAGCCACAGGGTGCTCCTTTGTGGGGCAGGTGTGGAAGGTGGCAGTCTGCTGGAGAGCCGCCGCGGGGTGAAGGCCCTGGCCCCACGGTAAGTGCTCTGACCTCCTGTCTAAAAGCACGTTGACTTCCCCGTTCATCCACATAAACTGGCAGGATATTTTCGAATAAATCATGAGCGTGGCAGTTAAATTCTCTAAACCACACTGGAAAAAGGATTATGGTATTTACTGTGGGGACAGGAAGATTGATTCTCACCCGGAAAATCTGCCAGATTCTTGATTTAGGGAGCCGGTGATCAGCACAGGTTAGCTCTGATTTATATTGGCTTGCCTTTCCCACGGGTTCCTCTCCCACTCCAGGGGACACTTTGGGTGGGACAGCTCTGGGGCCACTACTGTCCCGCTAGTTCTTTGCGAGATGGCCCACCAGGGTGATGGATACGGGCAGAGCTCACTGCCCCGCAGCTGCCTCCCACCATGCCCTCAATCTTGATGCCTGCTCTGGTGGCCCCTGCCACCTGCTGGATACAGCCCAGCTCCTAAGCCTGGAATTGTAGGACCCCCTAGATGGAGCCCGTGCCACCTCCGTAGCCCTCTCTTCCATCACCCCTGCCCACCACGCATGCCCTGCTTGTGGTTTTCTCACGATGTATCTCGTACGTGACTGTCCCTTTCCTGTGGCGAGGGACAAGCATAGTAACCAGAGAACATTCCCGCCCTTGGACAGCTCAGAGTCTGGAGCAGGACACGGACTCATAATCAGTCCTGTGTGTAACTTCCGCGATGGGGGGCCCGAGGGGGCAAGGAGGAGGCAGCATCCACACCTCACCTCCTCTGCCCTCTGTGTGCCCACAAGGTCCCTGGGTCACCTTATCTCCCCTTCTTGTCCTCGTCACCTTCCTCATCATTCGTATATGCTACTTCTATATTTCCTCAGTCTCGGTTTTAGCTGTAATAGCTAACTTTACATGGCTGCTGTGAAGTACCCCTGTAAAAGTACTGCATCTGTCCTTGGTGACGACGCAGAGTCACACCTTGATTAATAGTTACCACCGACTGCAGACCCCTACCTGCTGGACCCCTCCGTGTCTGGGAGACCCTGTGATTCTCGCTTGTGTGTCTTAAACGCTGTGCCCAGCGCTCCCTCCACTGTCTTGCCTGTGATGGCTCACGGGGCTTTTGGTGTCCACGGGCACCACTGTTTTCTACCAGGGACACCCTCAACTACTACCTATGCTCCACTCCAAACCCAAACCCAAGCACAGGGCAGCCCTTCTCGCTTAATTCTCTACAGCCCAGTCTAGAAGAAACTTCAACTTCAGATAACACATTCCTAAAGGTTCTAGGTTCATAGAAGGGAAGAACATTACACACATGAACTTATAACTTCTGTAGAGGGGGCTGCACTCAGATGCCAGAGGCTCAACCCCTCCCTGGGGACCCTACAGACCAGTGACTGCTTCACTTCCAGTGTTCTCCACAGGACAGAGGGCAGCCCAGCTCCGAAAGAGGCTGGGATGCTTCTCTCTCCATCTACTGTCTCCCTTCCTCTTCCCCACTTCCTGCCCTGGGACCAGCCCTTTCCCAGAACGACTGACAGTGGAATATCCACTCGCTTCAAGGGAAGCCCCACTCCACAGGGCATGGGAGCAGCTCAGATTGATTCATCGTAAATAACTTCATTCCAAGGACACTGACGGTCCCGTCCAGTCTTTCCTCCAGCAAGAGATGAAGCAGGTAACATCAGCATCCTGTCTCTGAAGTCAGGCTTCCTCTCCCACAAAGAACTGCCCAGAAAAGTGTCCACGTTTCCCCAGGAACGAGCACCGCTTTGCAGCAGAGTTCATACAGCAGCAAAAAGTATTTATTATAGCTTCTGCCCCTCCCCCTCCTGCCCCTCCCCCCTAATGGGGAGGGGGCAAGGAAGTCTCAGCTGCCAAACAGAACCCTTAAATTCTTAGGTTAAAAGATCTGTATTCAGCTTACTGGCGATTTCATGGTTTTCCCCAAGAACAACCAGCGAGTGTTTGTGTAACTAAAAAGCACATCATGGTGATTTTCTTAAAATAAGGGAAAAGTTTACTCCTTAAAGATGAATGCAAGATTCTTGGGAGCAAATATCAAGATGCTGCGACTTTTTCAGCACCAGGGCTCCCCTACTTTCCAGCTCAACGTGCTAAGTTTTCGTGAATCTGAGTATCCAGTGGCAGGAAACAGGTTCCTCCCTCCATTACATTGGAGCCACCTGGAGAATTACAGACTCCAGGGAGGTAGAACCCTGCAATTACCCAGTCTATCCCTGGGAATCGGGAGACCTCCTATGAACAGATCAGATGACCTCTCAGGTCTGGCTGACATGCCTTTCACAGCAGGGAACTCCCTCCCTCCCAGACTGGTCCATCCCTGGCCAGCTCTGACGGTGGCATTGCCTGCCTCAACTTCTGCAGCGGGCTCAGTCCCAGCCCCCGGGGCTACACGGAAATCAACTGCTCTTCCTGGGACATGACCCTATGGATGTGCCCACAGAGCACATAGTCTTTGATCTGATCTTCTCCAGGCTGAGGCTGAGTGTCCCGATTTCCATCCCCACCTTCCCTCGCGCCAGCCCCCGAAGCCCAGGTCCACAGTTTTCTGTTACATGAGGTCTTCAGCTCTTTCCCCACTCTGGCCTTCTCCTGGGGACATGGCCCATCTGCTGGCTCCTCCCCATCACCTGCCCAATGGGGACAAGGCTGCTGCCCCAGTTCTGGCGAATACACTTGAAATTCAGGCAACCTTATTTCTCATTAGCAATTTCTGGCACTTGTGTTATGGGCTGGCTCCGACAGACCTGAGAGGTGACCGACACAGCCGTAAGCATCACGACACATTTGCACTCATGCCTTTGAGTATCCAAGTACAATTCACCTTGTCTGAATGGAAGCAGAGTGATTTGTCGGGGAGGAAAACTTTTCCCTTCTTCCCTTCTTGCTTCTGTGGCTGGTCTAATAATGAAATTGACCTGAGACAGATTAACAGGAGAAAAAACAAATTTTATTTCATATGTATGGGACCCCCAAAGATATGAGACTCAGAGAGGTGACCAAAGCAGACAGCTTTTATGCCTTTAAGACAAAGAAACAATACATCTGTGAAGAATTGACAAAACAAAGGGGTTTGGGCTTGGGGTAGCTAATTAGTCAAGAAGTGACAAGGTTTGTTTAGTAGCCTTCTTAGCCATGAATTCTCCATCTCTGGTGATTAGGATGTCTCTCTGCCTCCTGGTACAGGGAAGTTACCTTGCACACAGGAGATTTATTTCCCGCTTCCAGGGGGATAAAGGAAGGTCAGAGTGTCCTTCCTGCACCTGCTGTTTCTTGAGTAACTATAATTCAAAATAGTCAATGTGCCAAATGTGGCATATTGGGGAGCATATCGTGTTCCCACTGCCAATGCTTTTGTGGGGAAGCCAACCAATTTACCAGGGACCAATTTACATGATCAATTTGGCCAATGACCAATTTGCAAACTGTTTTTTAAAATTGAGTTTTGCTCCAGCGATTTTGCCCTTTGTTGCCATTTGAGTCTGAGCTGCTTGCAGGTGTTGAGTTTGGGAGGGGGCTTCCCCTGGCACACAGTTCTCCTGGGAGCAGAGAGGCATCCTCTCGTGTCTCAGCAGCAGAGGTCTGCCAGTTCAGTCGCCTATGCCCCTCACTCCAGTCAGGCTGTGACAACCGGACCTGGCTACGGAGCTGTGAGCAAAGAAGGTCACCGCAGCTACGGTGGAACAGAAACCAGAGGGAGGCAGATGCAGGGGAAGACCTGGGACAGGGGTCTCTTCCTGAGACAGATCTGGGCAAGAGCCAGGAGACAACAAAAAAGGAATAAGAACTTCTAAGGTGAGCCAATAGGAAAAAAGTAAAAGATTTTCTGAAACTTAAAAAAAGTAGTTCTTGAACTTCAAACTATATACATGAATTAGAAGATTGTCTCTTTTGAGAATTATAATCATAATGGCTTACAAGATCAAGTGTAGAAGTATCTCAGAACACAGAGCGTCAATACAAAGAGAAATCAGGGAGAGAGAAAGAGGGGGAAATTTGTAACTGGCAAAGAGAGCTTGGGTGCACTGGGATGGGGCAGAGTAATCATTGATCTCTTAATATAGCAACAGAAGAATACGGAGTGTTTTGTGCATGTGATGATTAAGAGTCATCAGTAATAGAATGAAAATCAAGAGAGAATTGTCAAAATAATGGAGAGGGGAGGTAAGAATACGTATTTACTTGACAAAGCCAGATAAATTAAGGAAAAGGAAAAAGAAAATAGCAAGGTAAACAGTAACCATAATGTAAGACGGAAGAAATGAGACAAGTGTCAATTGTTTCCATGAGAGTGGATTGGCTGAGTTCCCTGATTCAAAGGTAGAAATGGCGGATTGTGTTCAGAAACACAAGCTTGGCTTTATATGGCTTAAAGAATCTCACCTAAGGGATGTAAATTGGTGCAGCCACTATGGAGAACAGAGAGGAGATTCTTTAAAAAACTGAAAATAGAGTTACCATATGATCCAGTATTCCCACTCCTGGGCACATATCTGGAGAAAACTATAATTTGAAAAGATACGTACACCCCAGTGTTCATAGCAGCAATATAATACAATAGCCAAGACATGGAAGCAACCTAAGTGCCCATCGACAGATGTGTAAAGAAGATGTGGTACATATACATTTATATATATATATATATATATACACACACACATATATATATAATGGCATATTACTCAGCCATAAAAAAATGAAATAATGCCGTTTGCAGCAACATGGGTGAACTTAGAGATCATCATACTAAGTGAAGTCAAACAGAGAAGGACAAATATCATATGTTATCACCTACATGTGGAATCTAAAAAATGATACAAATGAACTTATTTACGAAACAGAGATAGACTCACAGGCATAGAAAACAAATTTATGGTTACCAAAGGGGAAAGGGTGGGGGAAGGGATAAATTAGGAACTTGGGATTAACAGATACACACTACTATGTACGAAATAGATAAACAACAAGGTCCTACTGTATAGTACAGGGAACTATATTCAATATCTTGTAATAATCTATAATGGAAAAGAATCCGAAAAAGAATATATACATACACATATATATGTATATATATATATCCATATAATGGAATCACTTTGCTGTACACAAGAAACTAACACAACATTGTAAACCAACTATACTTCAATTAAAAAAAAGAATCTCACCTAAAATAAAGTGATTAAGAGAGGTCAAAAATTAAGTGGTGGGCAAAAAGACACCAAGAAAATGCCTCACCCCTAACAACAACCAACCACAACAAGAAATGGAGACAACAGTAATATCGAAGTGGAATTGAAGGTAGAAGATGTTACATGGGATCAAGAGCATGATAAAACAGAAGCAGAATGAATAATAGCAATAAGTATCGTTCATGGAACTCTTGCCAGGCACACAGGGCTATGGGCTTTAAAGAACGATACCATGTAACCCTCGCCGCAGCCCAGTAAGGTAGGTAAATCATTATCCCCATTTTATAGATGCACAAACTGAGGCTTAGAGAGTTTAAGCAGCTGGCCCAAGGTCTCAAAGTTGGAAGCCATGCTCTTAACCAGAACCCCTCCTTGCCCCTCACTTCACTGGAGCAAGACACGACCTTTTCCCCAGGGCCAGCACCTGATGTGGAACCAACCCCACTGATATTATGTGGTCTTTGGGTGATATAACCCATTTTAACATTTTTAACAGTTTCCAAAATATCACCAGTTGATTTGTTTTCAATGGAACGATTCCATCTCATTCATCACGGCCACTCTGCTGCCTACGTCTTTTACTCATGATAAAATCTCTTCTAAACTCGCTCGGCCCCTGCCTTCATAAAGACACGTTAATTAAACCTTGACGGCCAGAATCAATGACTTTTCCTCCACGTGGGACTCATGAGTGCCTCTAGCCCCATCGCGATTTCCACAGGTCAAAACAGTGGCAAAGCAGTAGAGGTTCAACGTGGTTCAAATAACCTGGTTCATATGGGTTGGCATCAAGATAATTATAAAGTAATTCAATTAATTAAAAGTAAAACGTAATTAAAGTGAAAAAGATTTTGCAGCAGTCTCTCCTCAATAGCTCAGCTTAGCCGAGATGACATATTAGACCAGACTTCTGCTTCTGCTACTAGAGGGTGAGGCAGAAATAAACTCAGCTTTCTCTACTTTCAGTGGCAATTCATACTTCAGATTTCATCCCATCCAATACTTGTCACATATAAGATGTGTTGTCCCACATAAGCCATAGCCACTACGACAGAAGGAAGGGGTGGAGACTCTATAACACCATCTTATTGCAGATTTCAGAAACAACAGCAACGTAAATAATATTTAATGTGTCTACTTGATGTCTAATTATCTTGATACTGACTTACCAGTAAAACCTGAAAGGCTATAAATATCCGATATTGATAAGGAAGTCATTATCACTCAGCAGTTACTTATAACTTGTACCAATTTCAGTTAATGACATGACAATGAAGTTTATTTCCTATGAAAACTTCGGCCCTCTTCTAACAATTAATTGATAATCTAAATCAACAAGGTTATCTTGTTGAATTCCTATTAGGGCGTGTGTAGGGAGATAAAATTGGAGTACACGGAACTCCAATTCCAGGAAACTCCAGCTGCATTTCTGGCTTTCCTGTATCCTGGGGTCCTTTGGGGAGGTATATCTATCCTAAGGTTGAAAGTGCATGATGAATTACTGAATATGAGATAATCACTTGAGGAGCTTCTAAAAATTCTCATGCCCAGGCCACTCCCGCCCTCCCCAAACAAAACAAAACAAAACAAATCAGACTCTCTGGGAGTGAAACCGCAGGGCGCAGTGTTGTGGGGTTTTTTTTAATCTTTATTGGAGTATAATTGCTTAACAGTGGTGTGTTTCTGCTTTATAACAAAGTGAATCAGCTATAAATATAGATACATCCCCATATCTCCTCCCTCTTTCGTCTCCCTCCCACCCTCCCTATCCCACCCCTCTAGGTGGTCACAAAGCATGGAGCTGGTCTCCCTGTGCTATGCGGCTGCTCCCCACTAGCTAGCTATTTTACATTTGGTACTATATATAAGTCCATGCCACTCTCTCACTTCGTCTGAGCTTACCCTTCCCCCTCCCCGTGTCCTCAAGTCCATTCTCTATGTCTGTGTCTTTATTCCTGTCCTGCCCCTAGGTTCTTCAGAACCATTTTTTTTTTTTTTTTTTTAGATTCCATATATATGTGTTAGCGTACGGTATTTGTTTTTCTCCTTCTGACTTACTTCACTCTGTATGACAGTCTCTAAGTCCATCCACCTCACTACAAATAACTTGATTTTGTTTCTTTTTATGGCTGAGTAATATTCCATTGTATATATGTGCCCCATCTTCTTTATCCATTCATCAGTCGATGGACACTTAGGTTGCTTCCATGTCCTGGCGATTGTAAATAGAGCTGCAGTAAATAGAACATTGTGGTACATGACTCTTTTTGAATGATGGTTTTCTCAGGGTATATGCCCAGTAGTGGGATGGGCTCAGTGTTTTTTAAACTCCCAGAGTGATTCCAGTGTGCATCCAACCAGACTGAGAGCCGAGGTGAATCCGACTTGAGGTACAAGGTGGATTGTGGGCATGGGTGATGGGTCCCCTGTCCTGTCCCTTAAAGGCTGCTGGTCAGCCATGAGCTCTAGCCCTGTGTGGCCGCGGGACACCTGGACCAGGCTCCTGCAGTGCAGTTCTGCCCAGTCCTTCCTCACCGCACTGGCTCCACCCAGCTTTTTGTGACCATCATTCAGTGTCCACTCTGGAAGGATGACTCCCTCCTCTACCCGGCAGCCAAGCCCACCTGAGCTTGGTCTGTGGCCTCAACCTCTTCCTCTCCCACCCCACCCTCGCCTCCTGTCTTCTCGCTTACGCTCCTATTCTTCCCCCTTCGAGTTCGACTCTGCCCCCAGCCTGGCAGTGCCTGGCGGAGGTGGGGGTCCCTTCTCTGGCCAGCCCCACGGCAGGGCAGTGGCCACACTGGCTTGGGAGGGCGGGTCAGCTTCCCTGAGGTAGGGGTTGTGACTGCGTGGTCACCGTGAGGTCTGCAGTGCCCAGCAGACACTGCATAAATGAGCAAAGCTTTAGAGAATAGACACCTGTCACGTGGGCTTTGACAGGAGAAAGAAACTACATTGCTTTGCTGGAAACCTGTGAGGAATCCACTTGGCTACTTAATGAGGTGCAGTTATCCCAGAGGAGCGGCATGGATGGACAGATGCGGTGAAAGCTGCGTGAGAGCGAGGGTGTCCTTGTGCATGGGCGGAGGCGCGGCCCGTGGGGGGCATGGGTGTGGAGGTGTTTGTGAGGATTGGGACACTGTGTGTGCAAGCATGAGTGTGCCCACGCGTGTCTGTCTCGTCTTTGTGGGAAGGCCCCTATTGTGGTCGTTTTGAACATTGTTTCTGTAGGCAAAAGAGAGAGCATACTACCTGAGTCCGTTTATATGCAGTTCTAGACAATGCAGACTAACCAGTCGTGACAGAAAGCAGAACGGTGGATGCCGGGGATGCGGGGCAGGGAGGGCCAGAAGGGAGACGCTGCAAGGTGGCCCAGGGAAACTTCCGGGGGTGATGGATGTGCTCATGTGTGATCTTGATTGTGTGATGATTCTGTGGGTGTATACAGGTATCGAAATGCATCAAACTGTGCACTTTTAACTGTGAAGTTTACTAGAACTCAATTATATCTGCTAAAAAATGAATGAAAAAAAAAAGTAGGGACTTCCCTGGCGGTCCAGTGGTTGAGACTCTTCACTTCCACAGCGGGGGGTGCGGGTTCGATCCCTGGTCAGGGAACTAAGATCCCGCATGCCGCGTGGCACGGCCAAAAAAAAAAAAAAAAAAAGCATGAAAAGTGGCCAAAAAAAAGAATAAGACTTCTGAAGTCAGTCTGGGTTCTAATTCTGGCTTCCCGGCTTCCTAGCTGGAATGACTGTGGGCAAGTTGCTTAAGATCTCTGTGCCTCAGTTTCTTCATCTGTAAAATGGGAATAGTCATCTGCTTACCTCATAGAGTTGTACAAGATGGTAATGAAATAAGGATATGCAAAGCACTTATGCCAGTGCCTGGCTCATTTTTACTAGTCAATAAATGGTACCTATTATTATTCCTGTTAGTGGACATGCCTGGACACGTGCATATATGTTGTGTGGTTATCTGTGCACACAACTTATATTGGTGTGTCTGTGAGTATCTGTGCAGGAGTGGGAAGCGTGAGTCGTGTGTCTGTGTGTGTCCGGGAGGGAGTTAGGGGGGGCCGTGGATTCGTGAGTTCAGGCATGAATCCTCTCTCCTCCAGGCCATCATTACAGCCTTCTCCTCCTCCACAGACTGCATGGGTATTGATTTTTTTTAACAGTTACTAAACTGCTACATTTACTGACTCATTCAGTCTTTTATCATATCCAATAGCACAGTGCCTTTTGGAAATCACATCGCCCTGGTTCCTTCATGGCTTCTGTAAATCAAGTTTATTTTACCATTGAAAATGTCAAAAGGACCCAGCCAAAGGAAACTGGGGACCTTCTGGGGTGGCAGGACCCTGAAGCTGGCTGGCTCTCAGGTTGCAGTGAAGGAAGCTAAAGCTTCCCCCTTTCCACGTGGATACACTTTCTGTGAATTCCCTAAAGAGGGGAGGGAGTCAGAGCGTCACCCGAGAGAACAGATGCCTTGGACCTGTCTGGAGTGGGCCTACGCGGGAGGAGGGAATTAGCAGAGGCCTCTGGGGATCGACTTGGCATCATCAGGATGACTTCCTGGAGCCCCGTCTGTGCTGCTCTGTGCTGGGGGTTTGGGGGGTAAGAGGAGTGTCACCATCCTTGCCCTCAGAGAGGTCACAGATGAGAGCAGTAGAGGCCCAAGCCTGCCCCCTGGCTCCGGGGATGTCTCTCCGGACCAGGTTTGCACATAATGATGTGAGAACAGGGTTCACAGGGTAGACTTGGGGGTCAGACTGCTCTGGGGTTGCCTTGAGTCCCAGACCTGCCACTCAGCAGCTGTGCAGCCTTGGTTAGGTTGCTTAACTTCTCTGGGAGTCTCATCTGGAAAACTGGGATCAGGGCACCTCACACGTTGGCCCCCACTTCCAGGGTCTCAGTTATATATGTTTAGTCTGTATTTTGAGTCCAGACCTAATCAGGGGACTCAGGCATCTTTATAAGAAGATCATAGTTGTACTAGGCCACATGTCTCAGGTGCCAGGGGGAGTCCCCACTACCCGGAACCATGAGGCCTCCCAGTTAGAGGGTGTTAGAAAGGACTTAGGGGATTTGGACAGGGTTCAAGGACGTAGAGCTTTGTTCTGGGTTGGATGCTGTCAGGAAGTGAGGATAATTCTGGGTTTGTTTGGTATCTTGATAATTCTTTTCTCTAAGGTGAGAGGAAGGGAGAGAACAACAGCAGTCACACACATTAGCTGGGATGGGGGGATATTTGGTGACTTTCGTGGTTTGGTTAATGTTCATGTGTGGTCTGTGTTCCGACATGATTATAAGGAGTTTGGGTTTTGTCCTGAAGTCAACACAGTCTCCTTGTCTATTGTTGATGTCCTGTGAAATTGTGGGAGAGGAGAACACCAGGGGAGCCTCCCTGGGGGTAACTGAGACTGTTTCATCTCCAGACCCCCAGTCCTGGAATGGGGACCCACCCAATCACTAGCGAGCAGCCTCAGTTCACAGACTTGGCTGTGCAAACAAAAGAAACTTAATTTTTCTAAAACTCAGCCTCATTTCTCTTTCAAACCTTCATTCAGCTGATTAGTGGGAACTTGGTCAATTTCTTCCTGGCTTTTGTTGTGGTTACATCTCTACGTTCAGGAGGCCTGACACAGAGGTGGAGCAGGGCTGACAGTTTGAAATGAAAATTCTAAGTGATATCGTCTATGTGGGGAGAGAGACAGAGAGAGAGGACAGCTAGAGGGAATAAAGGTGCTAAGGTTTTGTCTCAGTCGAGCAGAGGGATGTATTTACGGATTAATGTTAGGAGTTGCTGAAATATACTAATTTAAAGATACAGAAGCTAAAAATAGAATACATGACCTCCAATCCAGTAGAGGAGAAATCTCTACAATAACAACAAAAAACTTGGTCGAGCCAATGGAAACTGGGAAAGGAAAATAAAGAAAAAAGGAGAGGCTGGGAAAATAGAAAACAAAATAAGACAGCAGAAATAAGTGTAAATATATCATCAATTACGGTAATTATGAGCATATTAAACTAACCAATTAAGAGATTCTTAAATTTGGTTTTGAAAAAGCCAGCTGCATGCTATTTAAGAGCAAAATGGCTAAAACCAAAAGATATTAAAATATTAAAAATAAAGAGAGAAAACAATAATAGATCTGTAAAAGAAATTACTGTCAGATAAAATTGAATTCAAGGTGAAAGGTATTAAATGTATCAAGGACAGGCATTTCATGCTGTGATTCCAACATTAGTCCTGAAAGATATAAAGCAAAATCTGAAATAATTTACAAAAGGTTGACAAAACAACAAGCATAGTGGGTGAATTTAGCACATCTTTCTCAGAAGCTGATAGATTAAAAACCATGTATGCTCATGTATGTATATAAATGTAAATGTAAACAAACAGCGAATACATGTGGAAAAAGGCTATGTATTAGACCACAAAAAAAGTCTCCATAAATTTCAAAAAATCTTCATTATCAACAGATCCGCTATCCAGCATGCAATAAAATTAGTAATCAACAACAAAGAGATGATCTGTGTATATGTTTGGAAACTAAAAACACACTTCTAAGTTATCCATGGGTTCAAAAGAAATTTACAACAGAAATTAAGAAGTATTTTGAATTGAAAATAAGGAAGACACTACATAATCAAGCTCGTCTGATGTAGTTTAACTGATTCTTAGAGGGGTGATTTATACTCTTGAATGCATTTATTAGGAAATTAGAAGAGCTGCACATAACTTACAACCCAAGCAATCAATTCAAGAATCTAGAAAGAGAATAAGGGAAACTAGAAAGAAGGAAATAATACAGGTAATGGTAGAAATGAATAAATGGTAAAGCAAATAGAACATCCACAAAAATAAAGGCATCAACAAACTAAAAGTGAGTTGCTTGAAAAGGTCGATACTTTAACAAACGTCGTCAAGACTGACCCAGAAAATAAGAAGGCATAAATGAACAACATTCGGAATGAAAAGAGGAAAAGGTGCACAGATAGAGATTTTGACCTTGGAAGAACGCCGTGAACCACCATGTGCCAGTCGGAGGGAAATACTGAAGGATGCTCCTTGATGCCACTTACATTCCCACAGTGCAGGGCACAGAACCTGGGACAGTGCAGGCTCTTAGAGACTGGCTGACCTGCAGAGATGAATGAAAACCTGGAGAAGAACATGTCATTATGTTAAGACTCTTTTCACTAAATTTTGAGAAATGGCATTCGACCAGGCGGCGTTTGTTCTGATGTGATTCATGGAGCCGGGGAAGTTTTGATGGGAGAAGGAGCGGTGAGAAGTCAGAGAGCAAAACATTTCCCAGGGCTGAAGCAGGTGATCGTCAGATGAAGAAGCTGGAGGAGGGAATCCACCGATGAGGATACAGCATTCGCCAAGGCAAAGAGGTCGCTATGGCGGCTGTTGGCCTCTTACTAGCTGTGCAACTTGGAGCAAGCCTCTTAACCAGTCTGAGCCCACATTTCCTCGTCTTCGAGCTGAGGATCGTCACTGTGCCTACCTGAGAAACTGCAAAGAGGAAATAAGATAAGGGATGTAAAGCGCCTGGTCCACGGCTTGTCAGAGAGTTAGCACTCAGTAAATGCAAGTGGGGGTGGTGAGGACGGTGACACTTAACAGTATTAATTACAGCAGGATGGCAGCACACGATGATGGGGTGGAAGAGGAAGGTTGGAAGATGAAGATGAATGGCAGGGTGGAGTCAGCTTGGGAAGAGCCTTCAATGTCACCCCCAAAAGTGGACTTCATTCTAGCCATGCCAAGGAGACATCAAAGGCCTTTGAGTTGGCACGTGCTGAATAAGATGGGCCATCATCTAGTCAAAGGGAGGGGTGTGCGAGGGTCAACCTTGGGGGAGGGACAATCCCCAGGGAAGAAAACATTTGTAGGTACTGATCTCCCATTATGTCATGGGTCTTACTACCACCTGAAATCTCTCCCTTTTTTTTTTTTTTGGCTATATTAAGCCCTTTTTAATTTGCCCTGTTGTATGGCATCAGAGCTCTGTGTGTGTGCGCTTGTGCACATGTGTACATATATGTGTTTAAATACTGGAAGCCACTTCAAGCAGAAGGGTGGTTTTACACAAATTCACTCCATGACCGTGTTTGCGAGCATCCATCTGTTTTCTCTAAACAGGAGCTTGGGTGGAAGAATATTTATCTGGGCTAATTAGAAGAGCTATCTCCCTGCTTGGATGGAAAGCTCGGATGGGAGCAAATCTGGTATTCTTCCAGACACGTACACTGTGGAATTGGCTGGCCTTCCTGCTCAAAAAAGCTTCAAAGGATGTAGCTGCTGTGTTTAATTTCCCTATCACTCTACCTCCTGAACACACTGCCTGCTCAGATGATGCAGAGAACATCAGTCTTGATGAGTCTTAATAAAATGGGCTACAGGAAGTCAGTCTCCTGCCTGCTTCTTTATGTTAAAATACCTTTTTGTTTAAAAGAACCTAATTCTTAGACAAATACAAGGGCTGGTTGACGCGTCAGTGTCGCTGAGCCCCTGACCCACGACTTTATCCGTATTCCGGACCTCACTGGCCTCCACATTCACACCTGGAGCCGCTCCTAGGAGGTCACCCCCTTCCTCTTCCATCCATGCTTGGTCAAGTAGGGGCTGAGCCAATACAACAGGCATTTATGAAACACATACTACGGTCCAGTTCCTATAATCCATCGATGGGTTAGATGTATTCTTAGCCCTCAAGTGTCTGGAGAAGAAGGTGGGTAGACCAGATGTCAGTAGAGTGTGATGAGTAGTCTGGCTGGGGGATGCAGGAAGGGCAGTGGGAACTGGTGGGCTGTTGGCCGATCTCGAATGGCCTTGGCTGGGGCACTAGGGTGACTTGGCTCTCCTTCGTGTGACTCTTATCCTCTGTAGCCAAGTCCAGGCACGTTCTCTCGGTCATGGTGGAGGAGCAAGAGAGAGGACAGCACCATGCAAGGTCGTCAGAGACCTAGATTTGGAATAGGCATGTCGTTCGTGCTGCAGTCTACCAAACACAGCAAATCACAAGGCTTGTCCGGATTCAGTGGGGCAAAGAGACTCACCCTCTATATGGAGAGGAACTGCAAAAGGCATGGATACGGGAGGGGTAGGAAACTGGGGGAACGGCAGGATTATTATCACTGTCACCACCATCACGAACTCCGGCATCATTGTCACCGTCACCAGCACCCCTTCCTCCGTCTCGAACCCTCCGTCCATGTGGCGTTCATCCTACACCCCACCGAGTTCTTCTTCTCGGGTGGGTGTGAACACGTCTCACCAGCTCTACACCCAGAATCCAATGTCAGGGACGAACCATTTCCTTGAGAGAAGAAGGAAAGGCATCCCTTTCGCTTCCTACAGGAAGAAACTGGAATCCAGAGAGGTCAGCTCATCTGGCGAAGGCCGCACAGCTGGGCTGGGGGGAGGACCAGCCCCTTTCCCTACCCCAGTTTTGGGTGACAGATATGTACCTCGACCGCATCAGCAAAAATGGCTGGTTTGTCCTTTGCTTTCTTCCCGTGCACAGAGCCGAAGCCTTACTCACACAGAGTATCTTCCAGGACCTGGGCTGCTCAGCCCCCTTGGATCTGGAGGCTGCCCGCCTCACCCTTAGTGCTTAATTAAAATGAAGATGAAGTGCTCTCTGTGACAGGTCACGCTCCGTGGCAGTCACTGTGCCAAGGACCCAGCGGGGCCTCCGACGTTGAGAATTCTTCTCCAGCTTCTGCCCCGGCAGCAGTTTCCTCTGGGAGACTCATTTGTAATTCCTCTGGTAATTAAAACAACAGATGTTGTCATTAAAAGGCTCCTCATTAAATCACAGATAACTGAAGCTTCAGGTGGGTCCTCACTGAACAGTGTCATCGAGTCACCTTTGGAGGGAATAATAAGCATGGGAAAGGGGAGGTCTCAGCCAGCTGGGAAGATGCCCAGGGCTGCCAGGCGGGGCTGTGTGCCCGGTGCTGACAGATACATCAGGAAAGAGGCTGCCGAGGACCCTGAGTGAAGGAACACGTGATGCGAGGGTGGAGTGGGTCCCCAGAGGGGCTGCGGTGGAGGAAACAGTCCAGCGGGAAGAGCCCTGGGGTGGCTGGTCTTGCTCGTTATTGGTATTTAGGGACCATGGTCGCAGGGAGTTCCCAAGACCGCTGAGTCCCCGAGGACTGGGAAAGGGGGCCGAGCCTGCTGAGCGCCCAGGACACTTGGCTCTCATCCTGGCTGGGCCACTCGCGCCTTAAGCAAGCCCTGTCTCTGAGCCACGGCCCCCTTGTCTGGGAAATGGGCAGAGTGACACCGAACCCTGAGCTGCGGGGGCGGGAAATGTTTGTAAATCCTCTCACTTGGTGTCTGGGACCGAGGCACCCGGGCGTGTGAACCGCCTGGGCTGCTGCGATGCGTTTCTGAGAGGACCCCCATCCGGGAGCTGCCTGAGCACAGCTGTGGCTGATGGCTGAGTTCGGGCCCATGTCCCGGCGGGGGTCTGTCTAGGAGCTGCCTGGGGAGGATCTCTCAGGAGCGCGCGCGCGCGTGTGTGTGTGTGTGTGTGTGTGTGTGTGTGTGTGTGTGTGTGTGTGTGTGTGTGTGTGTGTGTGTGTGTGTGTGTGTTAGACTCAGTCCCGCACAAAGGGGCCATGTCACTGTCTCCAGCCCCACTCCCGCTCCCCACGCTGGCCCTGCCCCCAGATGGAGGAGCTCTAGACAGCTCAGGGCAGTAGTAACGCGTTTTTATCGACAGTGCCTGACCTGGAGACCCTTCCCTGCGGTGCCGGAGAGGGTGAGGACCTGCCAGCCCCCCGGACTTGGCCCCCGGCTCCTCCCCTCTTCCCAGCCCCTGGCCTCAGGCTGCTCCTGTCCTCTTCCTCAGCCTGTCTCCTCAACTGTACACAGAGGGCGATGATTCCCCTGCACAAGTTGCCTTGAGCATTAAACGATAAAACAGTGAAAGCAAATGCTCCTGCAGTGCTCACTACGTGCAGGAACTTTCCAGAACCTCACCCACATCCGTTCATTGAATCCTCATAACAGCCCTAGGGGAGGGTGGGTGGAAGAGTGAAGAGATGGCTGAGTAGGAGCCTGGGGGTGGGGGCTGGGTGGCATTTGGTCAGGTTAGTGGGGGCCAGAGGGCGGCAGGGCCCTGCAGGATGCTGCCGGAGCCTCTGTGTGCCACAGTGGTCCGCACTGACCCCTGGGCCCCAGCACCCTCTGGAGCCTTCTCAGCCGTCTCCGAGGCCCTCCTCAGGGTAGCCCAGGCCTGCATGCCCCAGGCAGGCAGGTGCAGAGGCAGCCCGTGCTCCTCCTCCAGGTGGCCTGAGCCAGGCCAGGGTGTCCGTCCCACTAGCTCAGAGCGGCACCAGGTCAGGCCGGAAGGAAACCAAGGGCACAACCTGAAATGCCAGAGCAGGCAAGGGACGGGGGGAGAATACATCAGAGCCATTTCATCCTGCTTGCTCACTGTACATCCCCAGCCTAGCACTGCACCCAGCACACAGAAGACACCCCATCAATACTGGATGGATGGATGGACGGATGGATAGATGGAATGATGGGTGGGCCCTAGCCTTTCCATTTATTGAGTACCTACTACGTGCTGGACTCTGCATACGTCTCTTACCTGTTTCTTAACAGCAAACCTGCAAAGTTGCCTTTATTATTCCCATTTTATAGACAGAAAAGTGCAGTTACGTGACTTGCCTAAGTGCACGTTCCCAGAGAGTGACAGCACCGGCATTTGAACCCTGAAACAAGTATCTCCAGGACTGTGTCTTTCCCACTAGGCCACACCGCTCTTGCAAGACTAGAGCTAAGGTGGATTCACCAGCCCTGTCTAGTTGAATTCTGGCCTTCCCTGTGTGTCCCAGTGATGCAGCCAACCGGCACCCATTATGTCCTCCGTGCCAGGCCCCAAGCTGAGCACCGGGAACACAGAGATGACCATGGCCATGGTCTCTGCCCTGGAAGAGTCTGTGGTCTGGAGTTGAGAGGTACTGGCCACACAGAGGGGAGTTCTGGGCTTGGGGGGTGTCCAGGAGCCAGGGAAGCCCAAAGGAGGGGCAGACCGTTTCCCCCTGGCACCTTCCCGAGGCTTTGGTATTTGAACTAGGTTTCGAAGGCAAAGTTAGGAGTCAGACAGGTAAAGGAAAGAGGGGAAAAGTCACTCCAGGTAAAAGATTTGAATAGGGGTCCAAATTGGCATTTTGGATTACAATTCAGAAATAGGTATCAGAAGCCTTAAACTATTCACAATTGATAATATCACTTCAGGGTTTGAATAAGAAAGTAATCTGAGATCTAAATAAAGACTTCCACGCCAAATCAAAGAAGCATGAAGAAAACTTTAAGTGCAGGCTGCTTGCTGGTGGCAGCGATGGGGTGGGGTGACAGGGACAGGAGATGAGGCAGGAAGGGGAAGTGGAGGCCAAGCTAGGAAGGGCTTTGATTGCCAGGTCAGGAGACGAGGGGCCGGCAGAGGTTTAGAGCTGAGGAATGCTGTTCTCGGATGTGCAGTAAGGAAGCCCAATCAGCATAGAAGATAAAGATGGCCAGAGGCGGGGGACCCGATGCCTACATCCGGATGATTCCATTTATTCTTATGAACCTCAGAATTATAGCAGGTTGGAATGAAATGACCCTTGGAGACCATCTCCAGCCCACTGGTTGCGGAGATGGTAACTCGAGGCCCAGAGAGGAGTAGCAACAGGCTCAAGATCACACAGCAAGTTGTTAGCCGACCAGGACCTGAAGCAGCAGTTAGGGGAGAAGTGGGTATTCTTCCTGTCTGTCTTTTGTGACTCTGGGTGGTAAGCAGAAAACAAGTTGGTGGCGTCAGGAATTGTGGAATCCTGGCATGTCCGAGAAGTTTGTGTAAAATGATGCTCGTAATAAATTTTTCCCCTCTGAGGACAATGAAGTACAAAAGGAGGGGAAGAGTGCTTGACGAGGGCTCTGATTAAAGCCAAATACAGCCGTTTTCAGCAATAAAGGCTGCTGGCACCACCGAGAAAAGAGAGAAAAGAGTGACACAAGAGGCAACAGTTCCAGGCCAGTCTGGGAGAGAAGGGGGGTCCCAGTGACTGAGTCAGAGGCTGAGCTGGAGGCCGGGAAGCAACCTGTGGTTGCAGGTCTCATATCTCCCGACCCCCACCCTGTCCTTCAAAGGGAAATTCTGCCCATCGCCCAGGATCCCCCCTCCCACACCGGGCCTGCACCCCTGCTCTCCTCTTGGCAGGGGCTCCCCTGGCATCCTACATACTAGACAGGGTGATTGTGTGGCATAGATTGTGATCAAGGAATTTTTTGCTGTATAAAATGTTAAAAAAGCAACCCATTGAATTACCTTGCAGTGGTATATCTTTGATTCTGTTTATTAGACTGGCTTCAGCACTGTGCCATTTAAATATAAAGAAGTTTATTTTATAAACTTATATAAATCCAGAATTGCATTTAAAAATTTACAGCCTGAACCCCAAATACCCTCCTCTGAAACTTTCCTCCAGTCTCCAGTCCCAGCTCCTAAAAGGCCTGGCCCATGTACCACCTCCTCCCTGAAGCCTTCTTGGATTGCACCAGTCTGCACTGCTGTCCCTGGACCAAGCCTGCACAGCCTCTTTAGGCTCTCCCAAAGGATGGATCTTCATTCCCTTCCTCTGTTGGCTATGTTCCCTGAGCAGACCCCTGCCTACCACCCCTCAGAGATCAGAGCTGAGCAAGAGACAGGATCCCACAGCCCAGACTCCTAGGTGCTCAGATCTTCCCTGGAGATGCCACTGGGGATGTGGGTAAGCGGAGGCTCTGGCTGACCCCTTTTTGTGTGCACACAGTCTCTCCTCACACTCGCCCAGCTGCCCACAGCCTGTTTTTTATGGCTTGTGCTTTGTCAGTGCATGTCTTGTGCTACAGAAGGAGTGAGGGTTCCAGGAGGAGAGCCCCCGTGACATCTTCCTATTACTCCTGCTTCTTCCTCCTCCAAGGCACGGCCGCACCCAGGTGCTCAGGAGAGACCAGGCTCTGATTAACCAGAGTGAGGTTTCGGCCCTCTCTTCCGCAGGACTCAGTTTCCCCATCTGCCAAATAAAGGGCTGGTCTGCATAACCTTTAAGTTTGCCTGAAGAGTCAGTGGATAGGAGATTTGAATAGGGGTCCAAATTGGCATTTTGGAGTAGAATTCAGAAATAGGAATCAGAAGCCTTAAGATATTCATAATTGATAATATCACCTTAGGGTTTGAACAAGAAAGTAATCTGAGATCTAAACAAAGACTTCCATACAAAGATGAATTCCAGCATTAGGAAGAGCAACTCGGGCTTCCCTGGTGGCGCAGTGGTTGAGAATCTGCCTGCTAATGCAGGGGACACGGGTTCGAGCCCTGGTCTGGGAAGATCCCACATGCTGCGGAGCAGCTAGGCCCGTGAGCCACAACTACTGAGCCTGCGCGTCTGGAGCCTGTGCTCCGCAACAAGAGAGGCCACAATAGTGAGAGGCCCGCGCACCGCGATGAAGAGTGGACCCTGCTTGCCGCAACTAGAGAAAGCCCTCGCACAGAAACGAAGACCCAACACAGCCATAAATAAATAAATTAATTAATTTAAAAAAATAAATTAAAAAGAAATAAAAAAGAAGAGCAACTCTTGCTCATTACCAGGGAAAAACTAAAGTTGGCAGTGGTATAGCCAGCCCATGGAATGTTACGTAGCCATAAAATGGTATTTCCAATGAGCACTTCGTGGCGGCAGGAAATGATGATGATATGATCACGTGAAGTGACAAAAGCAGAAGAGAAGCGTCTCGAGCCTGTGATGCCGGCTCTGGAAATGTGGAGGGAAAAGATTGGGTGGACTGTGTGTGATGGTTACGAGCCCTTCTAAATTTTTTTCTGTGTTTTCTGTGTCTCCTATTGTAAACATGTGTATCCTACTCCCCTCCCCCCAACACACACGCACACGCAGTTACACAGGAAGAAGGAAATCCACGTGCCGTCCTCCATCTGAGCTCTCTGATGCAGCCAAGGGGTCTGTGGTTCCCAGAGCGTAGCGTGAGTTGCGAGATGTTTCTGCAAGAGTAGCTTCCTCAGTCTTTCCAAGCAGGATGCTGGCTCTCTAAGGTTCCTCGTGGTTATGTGGAAGGCGGCAGCCTGGCTGAGGAACCTTCCTGAATGTTCTCTCCCTGATGTCCCAGGCTGCCGCTTCTCCCAAAACTCCCGCTAGGTTTTTGGAAGCAACGTTTCTCTGTTTCCGGAGAGGACATTCGAGGGTGTTTTCCTCTTGCCCAGACATTAACCCCCTAACCCCACCCCCAGTCATCCCAGCACAGAAGGCTCACTTTAAGTGCTTAACTGGAACACACCTCCCATGGACTTTGGAAGGAAAACACAGGACTCTGATTGTGGGCCCTTGTCACTCAGGAAATGACCCTGGTTTTTGTTTTTTGTTTCTTTTTTGCTGTAGAGGAATAACAGGAAGGCGCCTCAGAAGAAGGAAAGAGGCAGGACTGTAATGACCAGCCCCACCAAGGTCGGCAGAAACTGTAAGACGACCCACTGAGACCCCGGGTGGGGTTGCCCGAGAGCAGGAAAGCCCGAAAGCCCTGGCTGCCTCCTCGCCTCACCTCCTGGTCCAGCCTCCCTTGTGTGGCCTCATCTCCTGACACGCACCTCGTGAGCCTGCGCAGGTGCGTCTTGGCAAATCCCAGGGAAGAACATTCCTGGCCCCTGCCCTGGGGCAACTCACAGTCTGGTTGGGAGGACTGTGGCCCGGGCAAAAAGAACAGTTCCATAGGCTGTGGCCCTGATTTGGAGCCCCCTGTGCGCCGAGAAAAGGCAGCTCTAGGCGGCTCGGGCCCCAGGGGTGACTTCCTGGAGGAGATGGTGTTTGCACCGACTTGTGAGACTTTGGCAGACACTGAGGCCAGAACCCAATCCTGAAAAGAGATTCATCAAAACCTGGCAAAACTACCCAAAGCCTCTTCTGGATATGACTTTACTTCAGACACAATATTTTGATCGTTTCCACATAAGATGAATCAGAAACATATGCATTAATTTCCTCTTAAAAATATACACTTGTTGTACTTGGCAAAATGCAGTGCGGGATTTGACGAACGTAAGGCAACCGAAGAATTGTATGGGATCCAAGGCTGGGAGGTCTCGGAAGCCAGGGCACCTTTCGGCCTGTTTCTGGAGGCTGCTTCTCCAACTCACATGCAGGGGCCTCAGCAGCCAAAAGTTGAAGTCCAAAGTCGGGCCAGATCTCAATGCACTCCTTCTACAGAGGGTCTGGCACCAGCTGGCCCCATCCTGGAGCTGATTTCTTGAAAAAGTAGGTGAACCTCTGCTCTGCTAAATTTGTTAATGTTTATTCGAAGCAAACCTCCCCTCAAACGGTCGTTACATCCCACACTAAGAAGCGCTGCCTATACTTACTGATCTATGTATACATGGAGAGGCTTGTCATGATCAAGGTTTGGTTTTTCTTAGCCCCAGATCCAAGATAAATCCAAAATCCCCTTTCACAACTGGAGCATTACCTGTCCTCCTGTGCCATGAAAACGGTTCATTGAAGGTGGTGCCCTCAAATCTTGGTCATTAAGGAGCTTCCTTCCCGGTGGGCAGGGTGGTACCGAAGAAAATGGTCACTCCTGCAAGCATGTGCTTGGATGAGCAATTCTTCAGAACACGAATGCCACTTAGATCTGTTTACAGGGTAGATCTGGGGGTGCAGGTGGGGAGATGTCCCCCACCAAGTCCTTTGCCAGCTGCTGTATAACAAACTACCCCCAAAGTAATGGCTTACCACAATAAGCGCTTATGATCTGTCACAGTTTCTGTGGGTCAGGGCTTGGGAGCAGCTTAGCTGGGTGGTCCTGGATCAGGGTCTCACATCTGAAGGCTCAGCTGGAGCTGGAGGTCCCATTTCCAAGGTGACTCACCCCCTGCAGTTGGCAGGTTGATGCTGGCTGTTGGCAGGAGGCTTCTGTTGCTTTTCATGGGGGTCTCGCCACAGAACTGCTTGAGTGTCCTCACAACATGGCAGCTCCCCCCTCCCTCGCCACCACCAGAGTGATGGTAGAGAGGAAGGCGGAAGCAATGTCTTTTGTGACTTAGGCTTAGAGGTCACACACCACTACTTCTGCATGTTCTGCTGGTTACACAGACCAGTCCTGATACAACATACATGCGCACATACATACATACATAAGGGCATGAAGCCAGATGGCCGGGGTCATTGGAAGCCATTCTGGAGGCTGGAGATTCCGTTTCCAAGGTAACTCACACCCATCCAGCTGGATGACCCACAGAGGCAGTAAATGACCCAGATGTCCTCTTCTGTCCCCGTCTGAGTCACCAGCAGAGGCTTCTTTGCGCGTGGCATGTTCCACTGGGATCGGTCTCCCACCCTGGGGCTTTTACTCTTGTAAAAGAGTCACGTTACAATCATTAGTCTGAGCCTCAGTCACCAAGGGAATGCCTGAATGCTTGGTGTCAGATGTTAATGATGCCTGAATACTGAGGAGAAAAAAGGCAGAAAAGGGTAATGGGGTAACAGGGGCAAGAGTGATGGCTTAGGAGTGAGGAGACCTGATTTCTCCGTCAGTAAACCAGTGGGCGCTGACGTGGGTCAGAGAGGGAAGGGCAGCCCCAGTTGGCGGCAGTCTAGCGTGGGGGGGGGGGTGGGGGGCTTACATGGCGGTTCTGGTGTCAGATAACTGGTCGCCTCCTCACCGACTGACTTGATGTCTCTGAGCTCTGTTTGCTCACGTGCAAAGTTGTTGGGAAGTAAGCGTCCAGAAAGCACTTACTTCAGCGCCTCGCACGGCGCAAGTGGCAAACGCGTACTGATGGCTGTCATTGGAGTGTCATTCCCACTATGCTAGCCCACCACCCACTCCTCCTCTGGGCCAGACCCTGTGCCTGGTGTGTTTCGGAGATTCTCTCGTTAACTCTCTCATGCACCCTTCAGGGTCCAGTTTCCATTCTCGCCATCACTGCCCACTGCCATGCCATGGCTGAGAGCCGTAGCCACAGGACACGATCCGATTTACAGCTTTCGTAGCGTGGGTGTAAAGGCAGATGGGTTAAAAGGTTTGGGAGGGAGAGGGAGGGTTGAAGTCTTGTCTGGTTGCTTGTATTTTCTCAGTGAATCAGACAGCAAGATCGTCAGCTGAGAGAGGGGATTGTCCTCTGGACCTGGCCGTGGGTTCTGGGCCCAGACTGGGGGCAGAGGGAGTCCCAGCCTCAGGCTGACTGTCCGCCCTGGAAAGGTCCTCCAGGACATCCCACCTTTGGGAGCTGGACTTGTAAAGTGCTTAGGACCGTGCCTGATGCGCGGTGAGTGCTGTCTGAGGATTGGCTGTGGCCACGGTTGCTACTACTGTTGCTGCTACTGCTTCTCTGGGCATCCTTCAGCCAGGAGACGGGGAAGTGGTGAGGGCGTGGCAGGCAGGCGGGCAGGCAGTGCCCAGCAGTCTGGAGCGGTAGCAGTGGGGCCAGCTGGGGAGTTGCTGACCAGACTCCACCCAAGCCACAGGTGGGGAGCCCTGGTCAAAGCGCCACACTCTGGCTAATAGTGCCGAGGGTCTAGAAGCCGTCAGTGCAAACCAGAGCTTGTGGATGGGGAACCCAGGCCCAGAAAGGAGAAGGAACTTGCCCACATACCATAAAGAGTCTGGCAGAACTGGGCCGAGAACCCAGGGCTCCTGATTCCCCTGGTCTGAGGCTCTTTCTGCCACTCTGCTTTGCCTTTTTCTCTGTACGTGTATCCAAGTAGTCTTTGTGGAGCTCCCCTGACATTTAGCTTCTTCTTTGATTGGTATCTTAGCTGGGGGCATTTCAGTCTGGGCCCCAGCAGCCTCCATAGAAGTTTAGCTCACTCATTCCTTCCATAGACACAAGCACAATCTAAGAGCTGAGCTCCATTCTAAGTGTGGGGTATTCCAAAATGAATGAGGTGCAGCCAGCCCTGCCTGAGAGAGGTACCTGAGACAAACACGCAAAAGATTTACATCCAAGTGAATACCCAGAAATGAGGGCAGTGACAGTTCACATATGAGGTGTGGCAGGAGCCCAGGGTGGGGGTAGACACACTGTTTAGACAGAGTCAGGGAAGCCTTGCCCAGGAGCCTTGTTAGATCTGTGGCTTGGCCTTGAACAAGTTACCTAAGTCCGCCTTGCCTCAGTTTCCCTGGCTGTAAAACAGGGAATAACAACAGCATGTTCCTCATGGTGCTATTACAAGGATTAAAAAACACCTATAAAGTACTCGGCACAAGGCTGGCACAGAGTGAACACTCAACAAATTATGATTGTCGATGTTACTGCTCTTACTATAGAGGCCTTTTATTGCCAACTGCTACGGGATCTTCCATAGGCCAAGGAAGCCATTGGAAGCACTGGGACAGGGAGTGGCAGGCCTATTTGAAGGGAGAGGGAGCCTGGCAGGACTGAAGTCCAAAGCCAGGACCAATGGAGGCAGAGTCTGTCTCAGGAGGAGTTGACTCATAATCATAGCTGGCCGGAGAACAGGGTCTCTTGTGGGGTAGTGAGCTCCCCATCACTGAAGGTGTGCAAGTAGATGATGAACAGTCACTTGGTAGAGATGTGAAATGTGAGTGTGTGAATGGGTGTGTTTTGGGGCAGTTTTCTTCCCTGAATCTGGGTTTCGTGGGCCCCTGCATTCCTGAGGGTCTGTTATTCTTCTCAGCCCCTGGGGCTGGGCACCAAAGGGCTAGATAAAGGCTGGGTTTCTGACGTGGTCACAACCTCATACAAGAGCCACGCTCCTACCAGCTTCACAGCAGGGGGAGTGAGGGACTGAAAACCATCCCTGAGTGAGCCATGGCTCTAGCTAACCAAGGGGCAGGTATTAATTAAAGCGCAGATTAGCTGCCAGTCATGGGTATCAGCACAAGGCCTTAGAATTGCTTAATAAGAGGGTTTGTTACACTGTTTTGCCTCGAGAAGGCAATATTGATCAGGAATCCCTGGCCTGGAACTAACTGAATATTCACCCCCAGACCGCAGCGGCTGATTACTTATAAGCCCACGTCTTTGGTTTTTATCTGGGAAATTGCAGCTGGGATTGGGACGCGGTGGAAGAGGGGGAGGAGGCAAGAGGGGGAGGGGGGAGAGGAGGGGGACAGAGAGAGGAAGAAAAAGAGAAGGAGAATGAGACAGGAGACAGAAAAAGGGATAGAGGTGCTTTTTTTTTTTTTTTTTTTGCCTGAAAAATCAGATGCGACAAGCCAGATAACGCCTTCGTCTCGAAACAACTTCTTATCCCTTGGAGAGAAGCTTTCCTGTCCAAGTTTACCAGGACGTGTTTGCAGTGCTGCAATTTTAATGAAGGAAGCTTTCGGTATGTTAATCTTGGGAATAAACTAATATGAATTCATTCCTCTCCGCGGCATCTCCCTCCCCACAGCAGCCGTGAGGTACTATTAGAAGGGGCTCCTGATGCTGTTTGGGGAATCCTGTGCCTTCTGAGGGAGAGAGTGGGATCCTGGGAACTCTGGTGGAGCTGAGACGGGAGGGCTTGGGGCTTGAGGGCCTCAGGGCTCTGCTGTTCTCGGCTGTCACGAGGTGGCCACAGGCAAGCCCCCGAGTGTCTGGGAGGTCAGCGTTCCTCCTCTGTTGCCCGTGTGTCTTTCTGACTGCAAGCGGATGCTCTCCTCTCCTTCATGCCTCAAACGCAGACAGGGCTGGGCACAGACTGCCCATGCACACACCTCTGGTACCTACGCCCTGATGCCCAAGGCTCACAGTTGGGTGAGACAATTAGGAAAGTGATGGCGAACACACAAGCCAGTGTGACACACGCGGCAGAAGAACTGGGCCAAGCGCTCCGAGGCGAGAACCAGAGCCGCATCCCAGTTGAGTGTGGGCTTTCAGGACTAGCATGAGGTCAGCTGGCAGAGAGGGGCGGATAAGATATCCCTAGGAAAAGGTACAAAGTCGAGGGCCCAAGAAACAGTGCGGTGTGTTCCTGAGACATCGAGGATCTTGATGGACGCCAGGTGGACTCCCAGGAGGAGGCATGAGGCTGGGGCTGGATCAGGAAGAGCCTCAGAGTTTAGACTTCGCCCTGAGCACCATGGGGGCGTCTCCGGAGAGACCACAGCAGGGAGATACGGGGCAGAGGGGTGTTACAGGCAGAGCATGGGCTTGGAGGTTGGAGAGGCTGTTGGATGGGGACTCCAGCCCGGGAGACCACAGAGAAGGCACTTAGCACACCCCAGGGTGAGCTGCTGAGGACCTGATCCAGGGAAGTGGGATGGGATGGGGAGAAGAGGGCTGGGATGGAGGAAGGAGTGACTGACTGGGCAGGGGATTGAGAGGGAGAAAGGAGTCGGATGATGTTTCCGACTTGGGTAGCCGAGTGGATGGTGGTCCAAGTGAATGACGGGGAACACGGACTTAGAAGCAAATCTAAGGCGGGACTTCCCTGGCGGTCCAATGGTTAAGATACCGTGCTTCCACTGCAGGGGGCACGGGTTCGATCCCTGGTCGGGGAACTAAGATCCCACATGCCGCATGACACGGCCAAAAGGAAAAAAAAAAAAAAAGCAAGTCTGGGGGTGGAAACAGCATGTTCATTCTCAGCTGTGCTGTCTGAGGTCCTGGGAGGTGCCCAGGGCAGCTGGGTTCAGGGCACAGATGCTCAGAGGACGGGCACAGGTGTGCAGGTGGTTAGTTGTTGAAGCCACGTGAGAAAAAGGTATCCACTGGCCCAAGGGAGTGCAGAGAGCAGGAAGAAGCCAGATCAATCTGGAAGGAATAATAACACTTAAGGCAAAGAAAAACCCTCCACTGATGGAGACACCACCATCCAAAGTCTAGGAGTGAGTATAATGAGAGGCAACCTAGCGTTTTCACACATTCTTGCTTCTGCAGACCTAACAGGAGAGGGGAGGCCTGAGTTTTAATAGTAATTTATCTCAGTGTAGGCTTTTAAATCTCCATTTATCATTGTCACTGACAACACTTGGATTAATCTGTTGCTCAGCATCTTTGTCGTGGCTGCAAATCCCAGAAGGATAAAAGGGAATTGATATACATAAAGAACTGAATTTCAATTAATGCAAGCCCGCGCTAATTTTCCAACACATAACCCAGAAACATTCACATTCATTACGATTTTGTCGTTGCCGAGCCTCGCGGGAAAACACGCCCACTGATTGATTTATTTTTTCTGGTGTCGAATTCATCATCAAGGGCATTGTGGAGGGGGAGGGAGCCAGCTGGACTCCTCACCCTGCCCCCAGCGCTCGACATTTTGCTGAGGAATGGCATGCAGTTCCAGAATTTGCTGGAAGTTTCTCGAGTGTTTTCCACAGTTCATCAACAGCTTGAAGTTTGGGTCCTGGATGGTTTCCTGCAGAAAGGGAGCTGGGGAACTAGAGATGGAGGCAGATTCTGGAATTGAAACTGACTCAGGGCCTGCCTATTCCCCGGGCCTATTTCCTGACTCTTCAGGGTTGGGGCGCCTCAGTGGAGGGGTGCAGTATAACGGCTTCTTTTGGAGGTGGGGCCCTGATCCCTGGGAGCTTTAATTCTGATGAGGGAGATGAACTTCACTCCAAACTAGGGGAAGAGGGCAATGTACTGAAGGGCTGAGAAGAGCTTTCCGGCCCACCCCTCCCCAGACCCTGCCACAAGCTACTCCAGATTTCCAGATGTGCCACACACTTGCCCACCTCTGAGCCTTTGCTCTAGCAGTTCCCTTGGCCAGGAGCGCCCTTTCGCCGTCAGCCTATCACACCCTTCCTCATTTGCCAAGACTTAGCTAAGCTCCTTTTCTGAGATCCTCTCTCTCATCTATGTGCCCATAGCCAGTTTTTTGTTTTCCACCTCAGTCCATGGGGTGCCAATTCCCTGAGGGCAGGAACAAGCTGTCAACATCTTAGAGGTGCCCAGAGGAAGCTGTTGTCAGGTGCCCGCCCTGCCCTACAGCAGAGCTGTGTGTCTGCACGGGAGGATGGGATGCCGTGTTCTTTGCCCTAAAGCACTTGGCAAATATTGCCCTTAAGAGGCTGTGTCTGCCCAGAGGGACAGCTTTTTCTAATCTGTCCTTTATTCCAGTTGACAAAGGCACCCTGCCCTTACCTGCCCTAGTTTGCCTCAGCCAAGAACACTTCCTCACCCCGACCCCAGGGGTGTTTCTGGGTGCAGGCAGCCATCTCCAAGACCAGGGCCTTCCTGCCAAGCCCAGATACAGGCACTTTCATCCAGCTCATTAGAATTCCCTGTCCTGTCCTGTCTGGGGCTCCCCTGGCCTATGTGGCTGGCAGGAGCAAGGCCCTGGTTAAATTGGCTTGGCCCAGACACAGGGAAGAATCAGAAAGCTCACACCACGTGGCTCTCAGTTTGCCCCTACCAGCCCCTTGTGTGCAGGAGCCCCGCACACCCCCACCCCCCAGCACCGGGCCCCTTAGTCCGTCACATCTGTGGATCCAGTTCTAGCCCAAACACTGGCCTGGCCTTGCCCGTGAATCACAGCTTGTGTCTGCTCTGTCTTCCTTGGGGGGTCCCCTTCTGCCAGGAGGTCACCCCTTGCCCCTTTCCATATGGAGCTCTTGGCCCTTTTGCAGAGGAGCAATCTTTGCTGTTTTCCTTCCAGAGTAAAAGGAGCTGTGTTCTGTGTTCGGGTCTGAATTTATAAAGGTGACTGGATGATGCCATATATGAGTATATACGAGTGGAATGAATAAAAAGATGTAGCAGAGCCTCAGATTTCTTGCCTGTAAAATGGGGCCAACAATGGCCGCATCTCAAGATTGTTGGGAGGAATAAATGAGTCGTTAGCTGGAGGGCAGTTAGCACAGCTTCTGTCCCCAAATCCGCTCTTGGCAGATGGCCTCCTGCCCCCTCACCGGCCGCCTTAGAGAACAAAAGCTTTGAGGACCCCGGTCTTGGATATCTGGGCTCAGTTGCGTGTGTGGCTCTGCCACTGTGATCGCTTGCCAGCCGCTCAAGCTGCGCCCTCCCCAGGGATGACATTCAACAGGTGCGGCTTGTGTTTGCCGACAACAGTGCAGGGTGTACCGGCAACACGCCGCGGGAGGAACACATTGTCTGCTTCTGAAGCCAAGCGTGAGCTGGAGCTTCTGAACACATCCTTACACAGGGAGTGCGCGGTAATTAGTATAATTATTAGGGGGTTAATGAAGCTGGGAACGGCACATCAAGTGCACGTTTAAACAGAGCCTTTTTAAAAAGTGGGTGGAGAGGTTTGCCTGCTCCACTTTCTCCTTTTTTTGGAACTGGAATTTCAGGGTTTGATCTCAACATGTAGAAAAATACACTTGCTAGCGTGCCCCTAACCCACCCCAGCCCTCAGTCTCCACATGGCTGTTAATGGCATATCCATGTGAGGGCAAACCCAGAGCGGCCTGAGATTTTCTCACCGTCCCTATCCGGTCAGTGACCAAGGCTGCTAATTCCACCTCATTAGCTTTCTTTGACTTGATCTCCCTGCCTCACTGCCACGGAGGAAGGTGAGGTACCCACATTCTCCCCTGCTGACAATATTTCCTAATTGCCACCGGCCGTCCCCACCCCACCCCGGGCTTGCTTCTTCCTGGTCACCTTTTTCTTAGCCTGGGTACTCCAGAAGCAGGTCTCAAGATGAAGATTCGTGCGAAAGAGATTTACTTAAGCGTTCGCAAGAAAAAACAGTGGAGTGCCAAAGTGAGACTGGGAAGGGAAGAGAAAGAAAGGGAAGAAGACCAAGTTCTGCAGACGCTAAGTTGGTTCAGTCTAGCAGAAGACAGTGCAGGTCACTCCTCAGAGTCAGCCCTGTTAGAACGAGGGAGCTGGGGCATTTATACCCCAACACCCTCCATCAAAGGTTAGGCCATGGTTCCCAGACTGTGCCAAGGCACCCAGGGTGCCTTGGGATATTTTAATTTTGAGGACAACACAGCTACAGCTGCCAGACACCACACTTGACATAGTTCGCGGTTTCAGTGTTAGATTGCCCTACATTCTTTTGGATGATGTCATATCTTTGTGAAACGGGCTGTTAGGTGAAACCGGCAGCTGTGATAAAAAGCAAGTGGGAAAATCAACGTGGGAAAGGAAACGAGGGTGGTGTCCAATCTGATTCCAAGAATTGAAAAGTTGTGCAGTGCCCAACAGGCATCCTTGTCCCATTAATATGAACTTGTGATTATTGATGAATGAAACAAGAATATTTTTTGTTTGAATTTGCGTACATTGTATTTTTAAATAGCTACTAAACTGTTAGGATATAAATACTTGTTGTTTGGATCTCACTATTTAATGAATGGAACTGTTAGGTAGTCTTTTGGCCTTGGAGTAAGTGCTGTGAAAAAATTACTGAGACATCAAAGGCTCCAGGAACTGTGAAAGTTCCAGAACCTCTGGGTTAAGGGGCTACTCCTGGGAGGATGTAAATTTCGAGGCCCTTCTGGCTCTCTGGGCTGCAGGCAAAGGGGCCTGCATCCTCCAGGGCAGCCCTCCAGCAAAGACACAGGTGTGGGCTGCTGGGATGCAGGCACTGGAGGAGCCAGTGAGTAATGGTAAAGGGACCTGAGCAGATAAGAGCAGGTCTGAGTTCTGCTACACTGGAGCTTCTCAAACTGTAACGTGCACACGAATCACCTGGAGATCTTGTTAAATGCAGATTCTGGTTCAGGAGTTCCGGGGTGGGGTCTGAGATTCCACGTTTTTATCTTGCGTTCAGGTGAGGCTGCTGTTGCTGCTCTGAGGCTCCCGCTTGGAGCGACAAGAGCTACACCGATGCTGCCTGCCATCCAAGAGGGATGTGGGGTTCTTGAGGAAGCCCCAGGCCTGGAGGGCTCTGAGCCCCATTCACACTGAGCAGTCCAGCCTCAGCCCTGCTTCCAGCCAGGAGGACAGTGATGGCCAGGCCCCCTCCCCAGAGCCACTGCTCCTCCCAATTGCCCTGTATTCTTCTAGAATTGAAGACCTGGAGCTTTGGAGATAGATATAGATATACATATATATATATATATATATATATATATATTATTTGTAGGTGGTAAGTAGGTTTGTAAAATTAATTTTTATTGCAATACAGTTGATTTACAATGTAGTGTTAGTTTCAGATGTATAGCAGAGTGATTCAGTTATATATACATATTTATATTTATATATAAATATGTATATTCCTTTTTAGATTCTCTTCCATTATAGGTTGATACAAGATATTGAGTATAGTTCCCTGTGCTCTACAGTAGATCCTTGTTGGTTGTCTATTTTATATATAGTAGTGTGTATCTGTTAATCCCAGACTCCTAATTTATCCCTCCCTTCCTTTCCCTTTGGTAACCATAAGTTTGTTTTCCACATCTGCGAATCTATTTCTGTTTTGTAAATAAGTTCATTTGTATCATTTTTTTTAGATTCCAGATATAAGCGATATCATATGATATTTGTCTTTCTTTGTCTGACGCTTCACTTAGTTTGATATTCTCTAGGTCCGTCCACGTTGCTACAAATGGCATGGTTTCATTCTTTTTTTATGGCTGAGTAATATTCCATTGTGTACATATACCACATCTTCTTTATCCATTCATCTGTTAATGCACACTTAGGTTGCTTGGATATTGAGTGACAGGGATAGAGACAAAAAGGCAGATGGAGCCCCCTCGTCACACAGAGTCAAACACGGAGTCTGGAATACCACCACCAGTACACTGGCCTCTCGGGACCCAGAAAGTTGCGGCCTGGGAAGGCTCTCAGACACACACAGTAACCTACCTCTCGCCCTTTTTACAAATAAGAAATTGGAGGCCCAGAGATGCGCAAATCAGCATCAGGGCTGAGACTGGAACCCAAGACATCAGACCCCACACCCAGGACCCTGGCTATTCCCTATGACTCTCATGTCCATTTGAGGGTATCTTGAGCTCTAGATGTTGGAAGTTAATTGCTCCAGATATTAGTGGTGTTGTCCCTCCAGTAATGTTCCAGATGTTGGAATACTGCATGAAATATTATGGGGGATGTTGCTTCCAAATGTAGAAGGGGCACTGTCCCAGGTGTCGGGGTACACTCTTACCCAGAAGCTGGGGATGAGTGAACAGTTTCAGTGGCCCCTGGTGGGCAGGGAACAAGTGCTGCTGCTGAACCTGACCCTGGTGTGGGGCACTGCCTCCCACTCCCTGGCTCCCCAGCTGGTCAAGTCCAAGGTCCAGCACCCTCTTCCTCCAGGGCAACTGATTGCACAGCAAGATGCACCAGGCACTGTGCTCACGTTCCTCCTGAGGGCTGCTAACTCTTTCAGGCTCCTCCCTCTATACTGCCCACATTTGTGGAGGGACAGAGGACAGAAGTGGGGTGACTATGGATTTTGGCATCAGAAGGATCTGGGTTTGATCCTGGCTTCACCTCTCAACTAGCTATGTAGGTAGATTTTATTATTGTTTCCATTCCTTTATTCTTGCCACTAAAACTGTGTATCCACACTCTTTGCAATGAGACCTTGCACTAGTTCCCAGCAGAAGAGGTGAAATACATTTCCCTTTCCCATCGATGTGGGGCTTGGCCATGAGGCTTCGTTTTGCCAACAGGCTGTTAGGCATTTGTATGTCTTGTCCTGGCATGTCACTTTGCTACCATCTGCCATGAGGGGCATGTGTTGTGGGTAACCACGGATCCCAGGAGAATGAGAAGACTCCAGAAACAGACCAACCCACAAGCCGGAGCCAAGCCCAGCAGAGCCACATCTGTCAGGGAGAAGTAAATGCTTGTTGATTGAGTTTTGGGATGATTTGTTATGTAGCATTATTGCCATAATAGCTGACTAATGGGCTATGGGACCTTTGGCTAGTTACGTTAATTTCTGTGGGATGCCGTTTCCTCATCTATAAAAAAAAAAAAAGAGCAATAACACTTGCTTTGTGTGATGTTTTACTGGGTTATGACGTAGGTAAAGCACATGGCATAGTGCCTGATCCATAGAAGGCTCTGGATAAATGGTGATTTTCAAAAGAGGGAAGGGTCATTCTATAAGAGCTTGGTTCAACAGAAGGGTATTGAGTGCCCACTGCTGATGGCTCAGAGCTGGGCATCGTGGGGGATGGATTTTTAAATCCTATTTTTCTTACATGATTCATCCAGTCTCAGGTAGGTCTTTGGGCAGAAATCCTGGCCAGGTTAGGGATGGGGCAGAGAGGAATCTGAAACCTCTTCCTCTAGATCTCAAACTTCACACTTAATCATCAAACCTACGTCTTCCCTTCTTGACCATGGGTTGACTTTTCCTTTCTTGAGGTTCTTGGCAACTCTCCCAACCTCCTGTGGCTTCAGCAAGAGAGCAGTTGTGACATTTCATCTATAGGACCCTAGTAACAGCGGCAATTCCATAGGTATCATCAGGGGTATGATATTGGAGACCCAGCGTGCTCTCCGGACCTCCCAGATGCCCCTCCCCTTTCCTGCTGGGGTGTCCCTCCGGATCCCCACCCCTTCCCTGGGGGCTGGGGCTCTGCTCCTGAGGTGTCCCACGAGGAGCCCTGCTCCTGGGAAATTCAGTTGTTCTGTGCGTGGCTCAGTTCAAGAGTTTCTGCAGAAATGGAGGGGCCGGTGCTCTCAGTGGCACACTGGGGCCCTTGCTATGGTTGTTGCTGGAATGCTTCCGGGGGCGGGGAGGCAGTTTCGACTGAACTCCTGGCCTCCTGGCAGGTCTGGGGTTGGCTGGCTGATGCCGTGGTGCCACAGGCTGGGACAGGGTAGGAGGGGGCTGAGAGAAGTCTGATCAGGTGTCTGGAGTGAGGTCTGGGTAGCGGCTAGATAACGTCCAGGGCTTCGGGCGGTGAGATGCTAAAGGAATGTACGGGGGACTGGGGGACAGGCCTTCTGAGTCACAGAGGACGTGGTTTTCCCCCAAAGGAAAATTTCCTTTCCTGTTCCCTGCTCAGACTACGAAACTCATATATGCTCATTTTAGGAAATTAAAATAATACAAAAAAATGTATAGAAGAATAGGCAGCCAGTAAAATTACCCCAAAATGACCACTGTTAACATTTGGGTGAACATGGTTCCAGGCTGATCTTTATTCGTGTGTGTGTGTGTGTGTGTGTGTGTGTAAAACTTTGCTGTCTACAGCCCCAACTGCTTTCTAAGGATGGTGGGTTTTGTTTAGTGAAAGGTCCGCTGTGAGTTGACCCCTGAGCCTCTTGATGGGTTTGGATACGTGCAAGGGTGGCCTAGATCTGAATTTGGGGGGGGAGGCAGCAAAGGACTGAACTGCTCCGCTTCCTAAAGTGAGAAGAGCTTGGCACTCCCAGGGCCAATCAAGAGTTAGAGAGAGCAGTGCAGCTGAAAACAGAAAAAAAAGGAGCAAAGCCCAGCCCAGCAGGAGGCTGGAGCCCTGAGTCTGGGAGTAGTCAAGGTACTTTTGAAAAACAGGGACACCTAATTACTGAATTTCAGTTGCTTGCTTTGTTGCTGTGAAAAGCCTTCAAGGAGCTTCAGCAAGCCTTAGCTACAGATACAGTTCTAGTGTGATTGATTGGCGGGGGGCGGGGGGGGGGGCATTAAAGAGGGGCTTGAATCCACATCTGAGTTGTCATGGTGTGGAACCAAAACTGGGACATGGGACAGTAAGACAACCCCAATCTTGAGCTAATTCAGCAGAAGGATGAGGGTGGGAGGGGGAAGGGAGTGATGGAGAATCCCTGTGTGACCATGTGAACAAAAGTCCTTCAGGAATTCACAGAAATATTGGCATCAGGGCTTCTCCAGTTTGTGGATGGGGGTTCCAGCCAACCTTCTCTAGATATGAAGCTGTAGGCTGGTCCTAGACATCTAGGATATATATTTATGTTTATGGGCTTTATTTAAATGGGATTATTTTTGCACCTGCTGTTTTATATCTTTTTTCAAACTCAGTCCTGTGTCTTATGCATCACGGCTTGCCAATAAGTATGTATCTAACTCACTCTTTTTAATGTCTAGATGGCAAATTATTGGAGAGAAACTAGCAGTGTATGTAGCCACTCTCTTATTGATCAGCATTTAGGTGATTTCCAATGCTTCTGTGATAACATTCCTCAATTTTCATCTTTACACATACGTTGCGGTGGCTGCTTTAAAAAATGGTCTCAGTTTAGAATACCAAAAAACAAATATCACGTTGTTGAGTTTTTTTTTTTTTTCTAGTCTACTGAGAATCAGTTATTTGAAGGTATTACTAACATGCCCAGATGATCTCTGCAGGTTGCAGAAGGCGGTGGTGATGTTAGAAAAAATGACCTGGTTCATTAAGCTGGTGATGGTATAACAGCCTTTTAGACAACACCGCTTAGCTTGGGCGAGTCAAAGGGATGCAGAACCAACTCTTCTTCCCCTGATTTTGACATTGGAACTGGGCCCGTCTGGGTCTTCAGCACACTCTCACTTCACAGCTCTGACCTGTGGCTACCGCTGGGAAGAGGACAAAGTCTACTGGGGGAAATAGCTTCTGTGTCCCTGAGAAACTTACCAATTCAGGCAAGAAATCACCATTTGGTTTCCATTGCCAGTTGCAGGGAATATCAGAGCTGTAAGGCTCCTTAAAGATTATTTGGTCTGTCTTCATTTTACAGATGAGAAAATTGAAGCCCATGATCACACAATTTGGAAGAAAATAATAAAAGCTGAAGTTGTTCTTAGAATTTTATATGTATCTTAAGTCTAAAATCTAACAACAACCCTGGGAGGTAGGCATTATTCTAGTCCCATTTTTCCAGTTGCAAAAACAGGGGGAGAGGAGAAAGGGGACTTGAACCCTGGCAGTCTGGAGGGAGAGTCTGCCCGTGAAATCACTGTACGATGGCTGTCCCCTGGAACTGAGCGGGGAGGGAAGCCAGGGTCTCCGACCCCAGTTTTCTGCTTTGTCCTGTCATTAGGCAGCTCTCGGGCAGTGACAACACGTGGAGGGGCTCGGGGGGGGGGCACCCACCTCTCTGTCTAGGTGTCTGTCTGTCACAGCTATGAGCCTGGGGGGACGTTCTAGGTGGACTGCACAAATGAATAATTCAATAAAAGTGAATAATTTCCATGGCAACCTTGCCAGCACGTGACCTGCTCCTATGCTTCCAAGGGCCCAGTTCACCCTAATAAAGAGACACATTTGCCAGACTACACAGGGTGAGCTGGGATAACACTTTCTTTTAAGGGAGGTGAAATGAAACTAGGTCGGCTGCCGGCAGCAGGGCCAGGGCTTGTAGGAGCCTTGTTTAAACATACTGTCGGCAGGTCGGGGGTTGGTGGAAGGCCCAGCGTGCCTGCCTGCCCTGCTGGGAGAAGGACTGGTCTTTCTGGCTGGGGAGGGGTGTAAATATCAGTTCCGAGAACTCCTGAATCTGGGACAAAGAAAATGCAAATCCCTGTGTTCCTCTGCAATTTACAAAAGACACCCAGGCAAGAGGGTGCAGAGACCTTTCAATATCCCTTCGTGAGGAGAAGAGGAAACAGAGGCCAGAAAATTGTCTCGTAGAACTTTGCCTAAGGTGACTTAGCTGGTGAGAAAGCTTGGACTCAGACCCAAGCAAGGTGGCCTTTCTACTGTGACCCTGACGCTCTTGATAAGCTGACCCACCAAGCACATGACATGGAAGCTGAACTCCCGAGGTGAAGGGGCTGATCCACGCTATTCACTTTCTCTGTCAGTTTTCCTCTTTAAACCAGTAATTTACATTTATGGGCTGGATTAGGTTGGGAGACCATTGGGATCATGTCTGGGCTTGGAACTCGGTCTGATAGGGGATGGAACTCGGTCTGGGGTGAAGGCACATTTGGGGCAGAGGTGAGGGTTTAACCTGGGATGAGTGTTAGGCTAAGTCTGAAGCAAGACTGAGACTCAAAGGTCAAGGTGAAGATCAAGGCCAGGGTCAGGGTTGGGCCTGAGACTGGTGGGGTGAAGGCTCAGCTTGTCCTGAAAGATTTAGAATCTTGTCTAGGTAGAACTTGCTGAAAGTACCCAGAGATCCTCGCTGTGGAGGAGTGAGACGCAGGCTGAAGGTCTGAAGATAGATAGAAGGTCCCAAGATAGATAGAATCAGGGATAAAGGAGACAGAGCAGGATGGGAAAGAGGGTACACCAGAGGGAGTGTGGCCCTGCCGACACCTGGATTTTGGCCCGTGAAACTGACTTCAGACTTCCGACTTCCAGGACTGTAAGAGAACAAATGTGTGTTATCTTAAGCCACCAGGTTTGTGGTAGTTTGTTACGGCAGCCAAACAGTCCCTCACTGTGCTGTCAGCCCATTCCTCAAAAATGTGCTCACACGTAAGCCTCTTCTTAGGAACCCCGGGCAAGACATTATCCGATTAGGAATCAGGCCCCAGCTTTATGTACACACGCAGCCCCGCTCTCTCAGGCTCACAGTTCATAGATACTGTTTTGCACCTGCCCCATCCCCTCAACAAGGCAATCATAGCTGACTCAGAGTCTGCTACGGGACAGGAATCGAGCCACTGAGAGCCAGGGCAGTGGGAGAAGCAACCTCAGGGGGATGCTTGGGGCATAGTCAGGACCTGGTGCAGCTATACCCCTGCACCAGTGAATGTGTGAGTGCCTGTGCTCCTGAGTGGAGGCCTGGTCGTGGGTGTCTGGGTGGGTATATGAATGACTGGTCATTCTAGGACGTACCTGGGAAGCATGGACACCCAGTGCCCACTATATGCTGTCATGCAAGTTAGTATTTGTCTGCAATGTAAATGTCATCCTCTTAGGTGTAGCTCCCTTATGCAGTACACAACCTGAACAACTGTACAGGGTGGACCTGATGGCAAATCATCTTACTTCTCTAAGCCTCTATTTCTTCTGTAAAATGGGAATTATCCGGGCACCTCTCTCAGAGCACCTCCCTTACCTGAGGATTTGATAATTCATGTGGGTTCTGGAATAAATACTTAATAAATGGTAATGGTGCCTGTTGTTGCTGTTACTATTATTTCCATAAAGGTGGCACAGGCACCTTCATGGAGCCCAGCTTTTCAACATTATTGCCCAGTTACTTAGCCCTTAGTATCCAAAGCTGCTAGTTGGACATTATAGGCCTAAGTTTTCTTCCCCCTCCAAGATGAAGCTGCAAACCTGGAACTTTACTGGGGAGACCACAACTTGTAATCAACCCTGGGGACCAGGGCGGGGGTAGCGGGCAGCAGGCAGGCTTTGGGAAACAGGGTTAGAAGCCCAGGCAAATAAGAGCAGAATTAGGTAAGCGACATGAGTTTACTGCCTTTTCAACAGAGGAGGGAAGAGGCTTGCCCGAGGTCACTGTCGACTGAGAAAACAAAACAAACTGCACAGTGTGAGAGCTGTGAGTTTCAGTTTTATCTGGGGGCTTACTGAGGACTCTAGCCCAGGAGACAGCCTCTCAGATAGCTCCAAGGAACTGCTTCACAGCGGGGAGGGCAGTATATTTGTGATTTTGGTGAAGGGGCTACTTGCAACCAAGCACACATCTCAGTAGAAAGTTGCTGCTACTCATGAGGAACCGGTGTCTGAGGTAATGGTTGTAGTGCTTTTCCAAGTATGGGAAGATGCAAGAATCCAGGTTCATAAAAATGCCTCCTGAAAACATCTAACTGTCTGAAGGCCTGTTCTGCCAGTTTTCCCCGAGCACAGAGGGCCTCGTTCCTGGTTTCCTCCTTGTACTTCTTTCAGGGTGTGTGAAAGTTCAGCGACTGCACGGCTATTGACTTCATTCTCGTAGAACCAGATGGCGAACGGCGTTTTCTGAGCCGTCATCACACAGCTGGCAAGGTGCAGGGCCACAGTTCACACTCAGACCTCTTGACTCCTGACCCCTTTCCTGCACATCTTCTGTAGGTTTTTATGCAGAAGAGGGGGTCTTTCGGTTTTCTGAGACCCAACTTCCAATGTGGGGGACGGCTACACACCATTAACACCCCACTGGTGTCCGAGAATTCAACTCAATTCAGACACTACGTACCTGGAGGTGGAATCAGATCCCACAGGTTAAGGGCTCCTGAGGTTAAGAGCTTATTCCTGCAAGACTGCTGGCGCCCATCCCCACCCCCCCACCCCCAGCTTCAGACAGGCAAGTCCAGGCTGTTACCTGTGCTTCTGACGGACTGGCTATAAATCCGAGGCTCCCATGACCTACTCCTTGGGTTTGACTGATTTGCTAGAGCAGTTCCCAGAACTCAGAGAAACGTTTTACTCACTAGATCACCAGTTTATGATAAAAGGCTATAACTCAGGAACAGCCAGACGGAAGAGAGGCACAGGGCAAGGTGTGGGGAACAGGCACCACTCTTTCCAGGTCGCCACATGTTCACCAATCCAGAAGCTCTAAAATTTTTACGGAGGCTCCATTACAGGGGCGTGATTGATTAAATCATTGGCCATTGGTGATTGATTCAACCTCCAGCCTCTCTCCTCTCCCAGGAGGTCAAGAGGTGAGACTAAATAGATGGTTGGCTCCCATGGCTTAGGTGAGCTCCAAAAGCCACTCCATTAACATAACAAAAGAAACCTTTATCACTCTCCTCACTTAGGAAATTCCGAGAGTTCTGGAGCTGTGAGCCAGGAACTGTGGCTGAAGACCAAATATAAATGAGAAATTCACTTCAGACATCGAAGTGACCAAATACATATTTCTTTTTTTTTTTCCATTAATTAATTAATTAATTTTTAATTTTGGCTGCGTTGGGTCTTGCTTGCTGCGTGCAGGCTTTCTCTCTAGTTGCAGCGAGGGGGGCTATTCTTCGTTGCAGTGCGTGGGCTTCTCACTGCGGTGGCTTCTCTTGTTGCGGAGCACGGGCTCTAGGCGTGCGGGCTTCGGTAGTTGTGGTACGCGAGCTCAGTAGTTGTGGCACACGGGCTCTGGAGTGCAGGCTCAGTAGTTGTGGTGCACCTGCTTTGTTGCTCCGCGGCATGTGAGATCTTCCTGGACCAGGGATCAAACCTGTGTCCCCTGCATTGGCAGGCGGATTCTTAACCACTGCGCCACCAGGGAAGTTCCCAAATATATATTTCTTATAAATCACAATTTATAAGGGAAAAGCAGGTAGGGAAAGATCCTGGGAGGCGCCCTCATGGAGGGGCTCCCACTTTAGCTCTTTGGACAACAGCCATGGGAGAATAAAATGAAGTGACAATCAGCGGGCACAGTCTCTCTTTTCCCAATTCAGCTACATCTGCTAGCAGGAAATATCATCATTTCAGGCCGTGGGAGAACTGCTGCTTTTGGAAACCTTTGTCACATCAGTGTACATCTCTCACAGTTTCCTTCTGCCCTGGAAAGACATTGCTTTAAATTACGTTACACACCCAGCTCCCACCCTCATCCTGGGCATGCATATTTTATTTGACAGCGGCCACCAAATGCTCTGATTTGATTTGGGGCCTTTGCAGCCATTAAGCATAGAAGCTTTCCTCTTTTATCCCTTTATGGGTCAGCTCCCAGCCTGGGATAATATTAATAGTGAAAATAGTAATAACTGATATTGACCAAATGCCAACTCCGTGCCCAGCACGCTGCTAATCTCTTTATATCTAATATTTCATTTCATGCCTATAATCACTATGTGAGGCTGATATTATTATTATTCCCATTTTATAGGTGTGGAAATAGAAGCTCAGAAAAGTTCAATGATAGAGCCAGGGCTCCAGCGTGGTCTCTTCAACACCAAATGTCCGTTTGTTTAATATGCTGCCTCTCTTGCCCTGGGGACTGGGGGGCTCAGAGCCCTTCACTGAGGGTCACCTGCCTGACAGACCCACAGACCAGACCTGTATCCGAAACCCAGACCTGTATCCGAAGCCCAGCTGCAAACAGTGGGTGCCCATCAAGAGGCCCAAGTCGAAAGGCAGTGGTTCTCCACCAGGGATGATTCTTGTCTCCCAAATTTGGTAAGAGGGAGACAATTTTGTTTTTTATGTCTTGGGCTTGGAGGGGGTTGGTGCTACGGCATCTGGTGGGTAGAGGCCAGGGAAGCTGCTTTGGTCCTACAGTGCACAGGGCAGCGCTCACAGCAAGGAATCACAGATTCCAAAATGTCAGTAGTGTTGCAGTTGGAGAGCCTTGCAGGGATGGCGCAGGGATGGAGACAGAATGTGTGATTAGGAGAACAGGGGCAACCAAATATCCTGCAGACACACAGTTATAACAGGTGCTTTCCTCGTGCTCACTGTGTTCTAGGCAGGACGCTGAGTACTTTTTTTTTTTTTTTTAATTTTATTTATTTATTTATTTATTTATGGCTGTGTTGGGTCTTCGTTCCTGTGCGAGGGCTTTCTCTAATTGCGGCAAGCGGGGGCCACTCTTCATCGCGGTGCGCGGGCCTCTCACTGTCGCGGCCTCTCTTGTTGCGGAGCACAGGCTCCGGACGCGCAGGCTCAGTAGTTGTGGCTCACGGGCCTAGTTGCTCCGCGGCATGTGGGATCTTCCCAGACCAGGGCTCGAACCCGTGTCCCCTGCATTGGCAGGCAGACTCTCAACCACTGCGCCACCAGGGAAGCCCTCTGAGTACTTTTCATAGGCCCGCTCACCCACTCCTTTCACTCGCAAAACAACTCTGGGAGGAAAGGATTATTTTTAGCATCCCCATTTGTCTCTTTCAGCTTCTGGTGTCTCTAGGCGTTCCTTGGCTTGTGGCTGCATCGCTCCAATCTCTGCCTTTGTCTTCCATGGGCTTGTCCTTTGTGTGTCTGTGTCTCCTCTTCTGTCTGTTATAAGGACACTTGTCATTGGATTTAGGGATAATCCAGGATGATCTCATGTTGAGATTCTTACTTTAATTACATCTGCCAAGACCCTTCCCTCCCCCAAGTAAGGTTACATTCACAGGTTCTGGAGGTTAGGACATAAACACATCTTTTGGGGGCCACTAGTCAACTCACTACCGGTCTGATGCCCACATCATTGAAATGGATTATAAACGTAAAAGCGCCAAGCCCTGGAGATAGTTGGTAAGTCTTAGATGACTCTAGGAGGTGGGGCTTCGTGTGTGGTCAGGACTTGGTAATTATCTGCGGAAGAAATTGCGGGAATGGGGAATGGTACCGTTACACCCTGTCCTAAGGGAGTGGCAGGAGTCCTCCTAGTTTATTCAGTGCTTTGGACCCTGATTATTTGATTCTGTTTGTGGTCTCTTGCATCAGGCTGAGGGTCTGAGGTTAGAAGTATGGTTTCTTCATCTTTGCCGTAGCCCTGCCTCCTTCCTTCTGCCTACTCGTGTCCGCCTCAGCCCGGTCCCCCACCCGCCCTGTGAGTGGTTCCAAGACCCCAAAGGAGGCACACAGACTCCCCAGACCCCAGAGTCACCCTGAATTTGGGGAGGCAGGTTTGCAGACCCGCCTTTCAGTGCCGTCTTTGGGAGTGATGGTTTTTGGTGCTGTTTGCCCACCAGTCTACCCTCCACGCTTCCGGGCACGTGGTGGGGTCACACTTCTGGGCTCCCTTTGGTTGGATGCAGCTGTGTGACTAGTTCCAACCAATGAGTTGGAATGGGTGTGATGTGTCTCAATTTGGGGATGGGACATTTAAATGCTGGTGCAAAACCCACGAGGGGTCCTTTTCATACATGCAAAGCTCCAGAAAGTGGTTACCCATCAGCTTAGGTCTCGAGGACGAGGGTGTGGAGCATAGTGTCTAGACGGTCCTGACGTACAGGACGTGCAGGTGAGATACGTACCTTGGTGGCCTAAGCCATTGAGATTCCCAGGTTGCTTGTAGCTGCAGCATGACCTGGCCTCTCCCCAGAGTGACATCCCGAGGAAGGGAGAGAGTGTGGGCTGGAAGGTGCCCCGGAATCAGTGCAGGGGAAACGCTGACCATATTAGGGACCCTGAATGAGATGTGGTTCTTAGAGGACACACTGCGTTCTGCTCCCCTGCCGGCCCTTGGTGGTATGTGATGGGTTCATAGCCCGTGGGCCCAATGGAAACCTGTCCTTCGGATCAAGGTGAGTCTCAGGGGCCCTCAGGGAGGGAATGATGCAAAACGTCACTAAGGAACGATTCCAAGCCCGAGGAGTCATGGACTTGATTTTGATTCTTTGGCTTTCAAAAATAATCTCTCCAAATGCAGTGTGCTGCTATCCTGGGTTTGATCGTGAAACAGAAAAAGGGCATTCGTGGAGACCCTGGAGAGATCCAAATAAATGTCTGTAGTTCAGTTTTGTACCGATGTTAATGTCTCAGTTTTGATAAATGTACCCAGATTCCACAAGGTGCTTATTTTTTTTTTAAGACATTCACGTTCTTTTTTTTTTTAATTAATTAATTAATTAATTAATTAATTTATTTATTTATTTATTTATGGCTGTGTTGGGTCTTCGTTTCTGTGCGAGGGCTTTCTCTAGTTGTGGCAAGCGGGGACCATTCTTCATTGCGGTGCGCGGGCCTCTCACTATCACGGCCTCTCTCTTGTTGCGGAGCACAGGCTTCAGACGTGCAGGCTCAGTAATTGTGGCTCACGGGCCCAGTTGCTCCGTGGCATGTGGGATCCTCCCAGACCAGGGCTCAAACCCGCGTCCCCTGCACTGGCAGGCAGGTTCTCAACCACTGCGCCACCAGGGAAGCCCCCACAAGGTGCTTTTAACATCAGGGAAGCTGAGCGAAGGGAACTCTCTGTGCCATCTTTGCAACTCTTCTGTAAATCTAAAATTACACCCAAATAAAAATTGTGAAAATAATCTCTTGCTGCTTAATTGATTCTTTTGGGAATAATGAAAATGTTTCAGAACTAGATAGAGGTGTTGGTTGTGCAATACTGGAAAATGCACTAAATGCAAGTGAATTGTACTCCAAAATGGTTAATTTTATGTTATGTGAATTTTGCCTCAATTAAAAAAAAAAACTCATAGGAAGGAAAACAATAATAGAGCAGTAATTAATACCATAGGTGTTTGGGGTCTGTATAAAGCCTCAGACTTAAGGATAGCTCCAAACTTCCGTCTTTCCCATTACCTTCTTTGGTCTGTTCTCCCAAGTACCACCTCCATCCTCCCTCTTTCCATATCCACTCCTAAGCCATGGTCCAGAAGCCTTCACATACCGCCTCCTCCTGACTCCTCTGCACTCCCAGCAAGTCCTATCTGCATGTCTATTGGTTCTTCTCACAGAGAGAGAAAAACAGTAGCAGTAATAATAATAATGACTACACTCACCACACACCAGTCATGGCGTTAAGCTCTTTACATGTATCAGCTCCCACGCACCTATGGTCAAGTAATCTCCTCTACAAAGGAGGCAAGACTACACAATGGTGGAAAGTCAGCCTCTTCAATAAGTGGTGCTGGGACAACTGGACAGCTACATGTGAAAGAATGAAATTAGAACACTCCCTAACACCATACACAAAAATAAGCTCAAAATGGATTAAAGACCTAAGTGTGAGACCAGACACTATAAAACTCCTAGAGGAAAACATAGGCAGAACATTCTCTGACATAAATTGCAACAATATCTTTTTTGATCTGTCTCCCAGAATAATGGAAATAAAAACAAAAATAAACAAATGAGACCCAGGTAAACTCAAAAGCTTTTGCACAGCAAAGGAAACCATAAACAAAACTAAAAGATGACCCACAGATTGGGAGAAAATATTTGCAAATGATGTGACCGACAAGGGATTAGTCTCCAAAATTTACAAACAGTTCATGAGGCTTAGTACCATCAATACATATATCAGCTGATTTCATGAACAACCCTGTATGTTAAATACAGACAGACCTTCTAGATATTGCAGGTTCAGTTCCAGACCACAGCAATAAAGAGAATATTGCAAGTCATGAATTTTTTGGTTTCCCAGTGCATATAAAAGTTATATTTATACTACACCATAATCTATGATGTATGCAATAGCATTATGTCTTTAAGAAACAGTGTATATACCTTAATTTAAAAAATACTTCATCGCTAAAAAATGGTAAGCATCATCTGAGCCTTCAGCGAATCATAATCTTTTTGTAATAGTGACTGCAAAGATCACTGATCACAGATCACCAGCACAAATATAGTAATAATGCAAAAGTTTGAAATATTCTGAGAATTACCGAAACATGACACAGAGACATGAAGTGAGCAAAGGCTGTTGGAAAAGTGGTACCGATAGACTTGCTTGACATAGGGTTGCCACAAAATTTCAATTCGTAAAAAACGCGATATCTGCAAAGCACAAAAAAGCAAAGTGCAATAGAATGAGGTATGCCTGTACTATTGTTATCTCATCTTGTAACTGTAGAAACAGAGAGTTGGAAAGGTTAAGCTCCTTCAGATCACCCGGGTGGTAAGGAGGAGAGCTGAGATTTGTTTTGTTTTGTTTTAACATCTTTATTAGAGTATAATTGCTTTACAATGGTGTGTCAGTTTCTGCCTTATAACAAAGTGAATCAGTTATACATATACACACGTCCCCATATCTCTTCCTTCTTGCATCTCCCTCCCTCCCACCCTCCCTATCCCACCCCTCTGGGTGGTCACAAAGCACCGAGCTGATCTCCCTGTGCTATGAGAGCTGAGATTTGAACCTAAGTCATCTCACTCCAGAGCCTGTGGGTTAAACACTGAAGGGAGAGTCCACAGACACCGTCCATGGGGATAAAATTCCTCCTCCTAGAACCAGTTGGGTCAACCAATGCTAGTTTCGCATTCACTGCCTCATTAATTCATCGAGCACTTTTTGAATGCCTACTATGTGTCAGGCACTATGACAGGTAGGCACTGGGGTTCCAGCAAGAATGTGACCTTGTCCCTGACCTTGTGGAGCTTATAGTCAAGTGGGGGAGATGGACAATAAATAAACACTGAGCGTGTAATGTTAAGTTGTAACACATTCAACGAAGGAAGAAATCTGGTTCCACAGTGGAACATGATGGAGGGGACCTGATTTAGATGAAGAGACCCCAGCAAAGGAAGGGGAGTAGGGGTCAGCCAGATGCACAGTGGGTAGTTGGGGGAGGATTTCAAGAGAGAGAACAGCCTGGGAGAAAGCCCCAAGATGGGCACCTACTTGGCTCTTTGAGGCCCTGGATGAATGGTATGGCTGGACCTGGAAAGTTCCAGAATAAGAAAGCAAAGATAAGGCTGATGAGGCAGGCAGAGGCCAGATCCTCAGAGTCTGAGGGGCCGAGGTGAGGCACTGGGATACTCTTTGTTCCAGCAGAAAGTGCTGGCCTATGACATAGTTCAGAAAGATGAGACTGAAGGAACTGGGAAAATGCCTGAAGGTAGCCCAGAGCACCTGAGTTCATCCTCCTGGAAGGTGCTGGCTCCCCTGCACCATCATCACCACATGGGGGCTCAGGACGGGGCCCAGGAGAGAGACGCTTTAGAATAGAGGCCTCAGTGGAAGAATAAGGGAGAGGAAAGGAGAGATGGGGAGGCCAAGAAGCCATCTTGGCATCTCCGGCTTGGTGGGACAGGAGACATCATCTGTGCAGAGGAGGTCCAGGAGGAGGAACAGATTGTGGAGAAGAAACGAGATGACCTCAGTGTGGGACATTCAGACTCTGCGATACCAGTGAGGCACCTACCTGGTCCCGCAGGCCACTGGGAGTGTGAGATTGGAGTTAGAGAAAGATGTCAAGGATGGCACGAGAGTGGAGAAGTCAGCAGCCTAGAACTATGGCGAGGCCTTGGGGACGGAGGTAAGGGAGAAGAGAGAGAGAGAGTTTAGAGAAAGGGGGGGAAGCTCTGAAATAGCAATTTGGCGAGCACCTAGGCTCAGGTGCCTGGAGAGGAAGGGGAGCTCGTGAAGGAAAGAGAAGCAGCGCTTGAAGAGAGGTAGGAAGAGGACCAGTCATCGGTGACCCAGAATCCAAAGGCAGTGGAGGTGACTGCTGCTCTCAGACATTGTCCAGGCACGAGGGTGCAGTTAGACTTGCTAGGGAATATTGGAACACAAGATGGAGATGGTAATTTTAGCGCATTGGTGGCGTTGGAATGGAGATTTCAAGGGGTTGAGGAGGAAATGTGGTGAGAGGAAGTGGAGGTGGTGAGGGTAGAGATTCCGCAGGATAGGATGGCAGGTGGTTGAGAAAGGCTCTCTTTGAGATGGAGGAAATCTGAGTGTGATGGTCTCTGAGAGGAGGAGCTAGAGTAGGGGTGTGGGTGGGGTGAGGATAAATGAGGGGAGAAGATGGTAGAGCAGGCATGAGGGCAGGGTGCCAAGGAGGTGTGGAGGGAGGGGCTGGACACACTGTGGGCATTGGGATATCGAATGAACTTCTATCAAAGGGTCAAGGGTTTTGGGGGCAGGAAGGGCATCTCCGGGGAGTACCCCCAGGCTCTGGCCGGGAGGTGGACATGTTAGTGGGGGGAGTGAGAGGCCTGCTCAGTCAGCGGGTTGGTAGGTTTGTGGACTGTCCCCAGCAACGCTGTGTCACTGAGGTGTGATCCAGAGGGGGCAGGCAGTGGGGAGTCTGCAGAGCGTGGCGTGTGAGGTTGTAAGTCAGCAGCTGAGGGCGTCTGGCTTTGGGTACCTCCAACTCCCCAGGGAGCGGCAGGTACAAGCAGGTCTTAGACCCTGGGATCCCAGACCTTTAATTCTCTGAAAGACCGAGAATGGGACAGCCACGCTAAAAAGACATGTGGAGGGCTAGGAAAACTACGTGTGCTAAATGAGGCCCTGAATGGTTCTGTGAGTCTTCCCAGGTTACCCTCATCACATCTCTGCACAGGAGATGGGAAAGAGGAGTCTTTATGAGACCAAACGGCAGAGCTGAGTTCAAGTCCAGGGAGGTCAGAATCCAAAGCTCACGTGCACTCCCCACACTGTAGAAACATTACACCTGTAATGAGGTGACGTTTAGATCCAGGTGAGTTCTCCGTGCCCCAACAGGCTTGCCTTCCTACTCCGATTAGCAGAGGGATCAATTAGCTCATCTCACTTTTACTGTTGGGCTCCTGCTTTCCAAAGACCAATCAGCTTGGGGGAAACTGAGGCAGGGTAGCCCTTTGTCTTTAAATCAGGAGGCAGATCTCCTTGGGACGTGTTCAGGCTGGCCACGCTGGCCTGACGGTGGGCTCCATCTCTCCTGGCCCAAGTGCCTGATGGACCCAGGAAGACAAGGATGAAGGCTGACTTCCAGACCGAGTCAGCCAAGAGGAAGCAGCCCTCTTCCGATGGGATGTGTGGCATTAAACAATGAGTACATCATCTCCTAGTCACATTACCTCACCCCGGGGGGTGTTCCCTGCCCATTATCGCATGGTATGGTTGGCTGGATCTCCATTTGTCACAGCAGACATCAGGCATGTGGTAATGGTCCCATAAAACATGCCCTGTTGGGTCTTAATGTCTATTTAATGACACCTGCTATGCTGCTGTGAAGGCTCCCATAACTGAGCTCGCAATGGGAGACGAGGGGCTATTAGATTTGGAGAAGGAGAGTTCTCTGAATGACAGGCTGCCTCTCCCTGGGAGGTTGATGCCCTGCTAGGATGGGTGTGGGTGGTCGATGTGAAACCACAGGGTTTAAGCTGGAGGAATTTTAGGAGGTGAGCTGGTCCAAAGCCCTCCTTGTTCTAACGGGAAGGCGAGGAAGCTGAGGCCCGGAGGGAGGAGGGCAGAAGTGATTCCAACGGGGACGAATGGAATATCAAGTTTGATTTATTTTCAAGCTTTTCCCAACCGTTGATTTATGTTCGGGATGAATCCCAATCACTCCATTTCCTATTTGGGGAGGGCAAGAAAAACGGAAGCTGTGGGAGCAGGAAATACCAAGGGAGGGGAATCTATTTCTCACCTTCCCAAGAGTTGGAAATCTCTCACCCCCTTCCTTCCCTCCCTTCTTTTCTCCCTCTCTCTCCCCTCCCTTCCCTTCCCTCTCTCTCTCTCTCTCTCTCTCTCTCTTTCTCCCTCCCTCTGTTCCTCTTTCTACATCTCCTGGCCTCAACGCTCATCCTCAGGTAGGGAGGGGCACAGGGGGTCCTAGAGAAAAGAAGGTTTGAACAGGAAAGTAGAGAGAGATTTCACTTCCCCTCTATGTCAAAATCTTATCCTGGGAATGGTGGCCGTTCACAGAATACTTAAAATCCATTCATTCATTCATTCGCCATAAATTGGGCTCAGAGCTGAGATGCTTATTATGCTAGACAGTGTTTTCCAAAGACAGCTGCTCCAATAGCTTCCATCCCACTCGTTCTTCTATAATGAGACCTCATCAAGAGGTGTAGTCTAAGTCCCCTCTTTGAATCTCTGCTGGCCTGTGACTCACTTGTAACCGGTATGATGTGGTTGGACATGAACATTGCATGATTTGTGAGGTCATATACAGCTTACTCCTGGTCGCTCGGGACACTTGCTCTGGGGGAGGCCAGCCACCTTAGGACGTCGGACTGGAGAGGCTACACACAGAGCCTCCAGTCAACAGCGCCATCCGAGCACCCAGCGAACAGCCAGCACGAACTGCCAGCCGCAGGAGGGGGCCATCTTGGACTTTCCAGCCCAGTCAAGCCTTCAGATAGATGACTGCGGCCCCAGCTGCTATGTGACCGCAAACTGCCTGAGAGACTCCAAGCAAGAACTGCCCAGCTGAGCCCTTCTGGAATTTTTGACCCACAAAACTGGGGGCAAAATAAAACGATTGTTGTGAGCCTCTAGGTTTGGGAATCATTCATTACGCGATGGTCAGTGGAAATCTTTCAAGGATGAATAAAACTCAGCCCTTGTGCTTGACAGCTTCACAACTTCATCAGAGATCGGGGACTCTGTAATCACTGCCCAAACTATGACATGGCGGGTGCTTTAACACAGGAGCACACATCGGAGCTTGCCAGAGAGTCAGGGAGGAAGGCCATTCAGTGAGGAAGGGATGGCATGTGGAAAGGCAAGGAGGCATCACAGGAGGCCAATCAGGTGCTGTCTTGATGCCAGGACGGGTAGCTCCAGCACGCCCTCTGACGTGTAGAGCAGTATATGAGGGGCTACTCGGAACCACTGGTTAAATATAGTGCATCTTCCTAGAATATGAATTAAGCCCTTTAGGAAGTAAGTTAAAACATTTTCATATTAAAACCAACAAGAATATATTACAAACTAAAAATGCAAAAGCTACATGATTTTTTTAAGGATTGAATTAGAAAAGTTCCAATAAATTTCGTACCTTTTCAGGACTTGCTGAAACCTCCAGGGAGGTTACAGGCTGCTTAGGGGCCCTTTGATGGAAACTTTGAGAAGCTCCGTGTAGGAGAGGGGTTGCTCTCAAGAGGTTTTCATCTGGGGGTGTGATATAGCCAGCCCCATTTAGAAAGATTTCTCTGGAAACAACTGGGGAAGATGGCATGGGCAAGATCGAAAGCAGGAGTCCTATTGAGAGCCAGCTGGAATGTCCAAAGTAGAGGCTTCGGGGAGTAGGAGGAGAGTGGGAATGAGAAGAGGGGTCCACTTGAAAAGACCTTTTAGACTTAGAGTCGACAGCACTCCTATCCAGCCTTTCAGGTCTGGCTTGGATGTCTCTTTCTCCAGGAATGTTCCGTCTGGTCTGGATTAGAAGCCCTCCTAAGTGGTCTGACAGCTCCCTGTGTTCTCACCGTGCCACCATCACACGGTGCGGTCATAGCATTAACAAGACTAATGGCATTTATTGAATGCTTCCCACATGGCAGGCATTTTACTTGTTTTCAGTTAGGAATTTGTTCACCCGTGTAGAACAGAACCCCTCACACACACACATACACAAAGAGTGACTTCAGCAAGCAAGTGGCCTAAGCAAGAACTATTCCTCCTATGACGAGTCTCGAAGTAAGTGGAATAGAGTTTATGCAGGTGTCCAAGGATATCGTTTGGAAGTCAAGTTCCTTCCAGTTTTCTGCTCCACCATCCCAAGCATGTAGTTTCATCCTCAGAGTCTCAGAGTGGTTGGATGTTCCATATATGTGTTTCTGACAAGAAGATGAATGAAAAGTGTCTCTCATGAAACTTTGTCCTTTTATTCAGGAAGGAATGCCCTTGCCAAGACTTCTATCTACTTCTCACTGGCTAGAACTGAGGCACATGCTACCGTAGTTGCAAGGGAGGCTGGAAAGTTGAGTATTTTGGCAGGATGCCTTGTCATTCCAACAAAATCAGGGTTCTCTTAGTAAAAAAAGAAGGGGATCATGAATATTGGGTAGGCAACTGGCTGTGTCTGCCATACCATGTACTTATTTCTTTAATTCTCACAATAATCCCATGATGTACTTTTTGTAATTTTATTACTTTTAATTATTATTTTTATTATTTTTGTAATTTTATGGATGAGGCAGTTGAGGGACTGGGAAGTTAGGTGAATTTTTTTTAAGATTACATAGTTAGTAGGAGGAGCTGGAAATGGTAAACTCCTATGAGACTGTAAGTGACCTGAGGACAGGACCATGTATTTATTCTTTTACTTGCATTACTTTATCCCCATCACCTGACAGAGTATTAATTGGTTTGATGACTGATTGAGTGCTTTATTGACAACCTAATAAAAGTCTGTACTCATTTCATAGCTGGCTTCCCTGTCTTCCATCTCATGACAATGGAAAGAGAGATCAGAAAGAAACTCCATCCTGACATGCTTTCCTCTTGGCCAAGGTCAGCTCAGATTTGGTACAAGGACTAAGGTCTGCCGACTGCCAGCCCATGCTTGGCTGAGCACACCAGGGCTTAACGAGGTCTGAATTGTTTCGAGGAGTGTTTTTAACAAGTTGTAAATGTATTTCACCAAGTCCCATTGCTGTATATAATTGATGCAGATGATGGAAAGCAGTCATGATCCTGTGAATCATTTGTGTCTGTTTACAAGTACATTTCATTCCCCATCTTCCAGAACAGATGTGCAAAGCAAACTTTAAAGGAAATGTATTTGGTATTGACATATGGTCAGACTATCTTGCATTCCACTTCCTCACTGGCTCATGTGATATGTGAAAAACAAAAAGGCAAACTCATAATTACTATAGATTTTATTTTTTAAAATACCCACAGATAATTGCTTTTAAGTATAAAAAGGGCATTTGCAACAATGATTACTTTATCTCCACTTGGTTTGTTTTAGGATAAGAAATATGGCCGACACCTTGGGATGTAATTATTTGCTTTCATGTCTGTTTCTCTCACTTAAAGAAATGGAATGCATCTCATTCCAATTTATAACCTCCCCTTACTTGCCCCTCATTGCCCTTGCTAAGGCTTAGCACAAGTCTCCATTTATTGAGTGTATGAACAAAATGAATAAAGGAATAAACCTTCTGGAAGAAAAACTGAAAACCCTGAAGGGGAAGATTTTATTGCTTGTAGTGTTTGAGGTTGTCTAACAGTCTATATGGCAGTTGGACTTAAGGAGTGAGAGTAGAGGACTTGAACTAATGAGGTTGTATCAGTAGCTAATGGTATGGTAATGCTGCATAACAAACCACCCCAAAACTCAGTGGTTTAAAACAGTAAGAATTTATTTTCACAATCTTGGATCTGCAGATTGATTATAGTATGGCTGATCTAGGGTGGGCTCAGCTCCAGGCTACAGGGTAGACTCAGGTCTTTTTCACATGTGATTCTTCTGGGACCCAGTCAGAAGTGGCAGCATGTGTCTGGCACATAATCTTCTCAGGTGTATCACTGGAGTACAAAAAAGCAAACTCAATTACACAAGAACATTTCAGGCCTCTGATTGTGTCACATTACTAACATCTTATCGACAAGTCATATGGTCCACCCAAAGGTCAAGGAGTGAGGAAGAACATGAGGCCATGGAAAGAGCATGCAAGTAAAATTTATTACAAAGCAGTGAAGAGTTAGAACCAAAAATTCAGTCCACCACAATGGAAGCTATAGGAGTAAAGAGGAGGGAATGGATAAATGAGGTGATAGGCAGAAAGAATAAATAGAAGGTGGGAGCAGATGGGATGTAAGTGGGGAGAGCGGGGGGAAAGTCTATGATACATCTAGGTTACTGAGTCAAGATTTTAGGACCATGAAAGGGTAAGAACTACTACAGTAGGCTGGGCATTCCCTAGCTCGGGACACTTCCTAAGGCATCTCAAAGACCTTCCAATGTAAAAATGTCATCGTGGCACATAACTTATTCTGTAAAATTGTAATTTCCTAAGGGTTATTAGGTCTGTTGATGAGAGCAGAGACCAAAAAGCAAAGTGGAGGTAAGATGGTGGTCAGGTAAATAGCCCACCCTGTATCAGCTGTGTGACTCCTTCCCCAGACCAGCCAGCTCTGTCCTCACGCCCCTGTCACCTGGCCTCTGCTCCCCAGCCCCCACTTTTCTGATGTGACTCTCACCAGCTCATCAATGATTTTCTCCATGCTAAGTCCAACGGACACCTGCCAGCTCCCCTTTTAATTCTCTACACCATGTGACACTGTCAACAATTCCCTTCCTGAAATTCCCATTCCCTGGGATTCTGCTTTGTGATTCTCATTTGCATTGCTCTCCTCTCTCCCTGAACATTTTTCTCTCACTGTCTTTTCCTGGCTCTTTCAAATTTTCAAGGAGGGAAGTGTTGGCGACAGAGATAGAGAAAAGAAGTAGTTGGCAGTAAAAAGTCCAACAATGTTTTGCCTTGGAAACAGCTAGAGCCTGATGCTAACGATGCCTGCTGTGATGTGGTATTGGATGGACGGTAGGCTCATGTGGGGCCTCCTGCCTCATTTGAACAGTGACCCCCACCCACACCTCCCGCCGCCTCCAGTAATAAATTCTGGCACGAGCTCAGCCAGTATTGGCCACATCAACGTTTCTGACCCCCTTCTGAGTTTCTGAGGGGAGGTTTTGTAGCTAAATCATCTGGGTCTCCCACATGGCCCTAGCACGGGGCCTGGCACGTAGCGGTGTGTTCTACTGATTGTGCCAAGTTAATACCTATCACATATGCAGAGGGGAAGGGGCACAGCCATGAGTTAAAAAGTTAAAAATCTGCTTCTCCCACTTCACGACAACCTTCAACCTATCTTTCCACTCCATCTCTCCTCCCGTCACCTGTCTGTGCTCCACTGAAATTGCTCCCGTGTTTTATCCGAATGGCCATTCACCTCCCCACCCTCTCCCACCCCTTCAGCATTCAGCTCAAATGCCGCTTCTTCCATGAAGCCTTCGCTGATTTTCCAGCTGGAAGCAACCGCTTTGCCTCTGAACTCCAGTAGCCCTCTCTCTGCATCTCTTCTGGAGCATTTTTTGACTGTCCACCGTGTGTCATGTTACTTCTGTCTGCTGCTTATGTATTTCCTTACCTGATTGCCCATTCCATGTCATGGGGAATTTGGTCCAAGTTTTGCTTTTCCCCAGTATTTAGCTAACGATTCGAAAAGAGTGGGTCCTCAGTAAATCTTTCGGTAATAAACAAATGGGGGTGGGGGTGGCAATCTGGGGAGAAATCTGATATGTTCTTGAAAACTCCTCTCTCAAGCTTGTAGTTTTGGAAGAGAGAAGAGTGAAATCAGTTTTTATTGAATCTGTCTCCTGTTTGCACAATTATTTTGTGGTCTCATTCACTGGGCCAATTATCGTTATGAAGATGAATTACGACAGGCGAGAACCCACTTGCCTGGATTACTGTGTGGTAACTGTGTAATTAGCGGCCGGCGTCTAGGAGGGGAGTTTGTTGGATATTTCCATCAGAAAAAAAAAAACAAAAACACATTATGATCCATAAAAAACAATGAGCAATGATAATTTCATTTTTATTGGTCATTTAAAAACATTCACTGATAATTCTCCCCCTGTTTAATAGGCATATGTTTGCTTCCTTCAAAATATATCCATAAAATTGTTGCAAAAAAAAAACCCCACTCTTACATAATTGTTCAGCCTTCTCCCATCATGAAACCTTAAAGAAAGTATTTCAAAGATGGAAAGTGTAGAGTTCAGCAAGGGCCTTAAACAAGTGGTACAAGTTACCCTGAATTAGCAGGTCTTTCCCGAGAATCTGGCTTGGGCCAGGCCCCAGATGAACTACTGCATTGTCCTCAAGGCAGGGGACTTTTCACACCTGAGAGGGTTTATCCTCTGTTTTGCCTTTGAATTAAAACTAGAAGAGTCCTTGTCACTAGTATCCCTTCCTTTCCATAGATAATCAAGAGGGGACTCCAGGTCCTTTCAGGGTAACTGGACTCCAGGGCTAGGCCAAAGGCAGACCCGAAACAGGTGATAATAAATGTTAACTATATGAGCGAATGACCCTAGGCTGGCTGGCTGGCTGGCTGGATGAATGAATGTTAGATGGATGGATGGATGGATTCCATTGAATTGGATGGGACTTCCCATATCGCATTCCTTGTGGTTCTTGCAGAGACTATGTATATATCTCACTGCCATTGGTTCCCAGCTCTTATGGAAAGAGAACCGGAATCTTGAGCTCCCAGGGAACTAGTTACAGCCTCTGGATCCACCTCTCAGGTTCAGAAAGGAAAACGCTTTCATGTGTTTCCAAAACCACCTTAGGAAATTGTTTCAGTCTTCCTGAGTAGAAGTTCAGTCCTCTGTATGAAATGTGTTTTCTTTTCCTTCTTGTTCCTTTTGGCTGTGCAACTTTGTTTTCCGGCCCCTGTCAGATCCTTGGCCTCTAGGTTCACTTTCCTATCATGTGCAAGGCCAGAAAATCGCCATGGATGAAAATGGAGATTGAAAATCCAATTGGCAGCCTCTCGGAGGGAGGAAACCAGCTCAGCGACCTTCCGGACATGCTTGTTTCTCTCCAGAAACAAGATCCACCAATTGACTCATGCTGTGAAGAGCTGGAAGCCTGACCAGGCTTCTCAGCATGTGTGTTTGTGTGTGTGTGTATGTGTATGTGTGAGTGAAAGTCCGTGTGCCCCCATGTCTCCAGAATTCTTCCTGTGGGGGGGAAGGTGGGAGAAGGGAGGATGGAGAACGCTCTAGGGCTTGCCCCCCTCCTTCTGAGCATCAGGCAGGGCTGGGTGGCCGCCAGCAGGCCGGTGGGCCACACCCGAGTCTGTGTGTTTGCTCCTGGCTGAACCCCAGGTGAATATTGCTCCTCCCTGAGCTAAGCTTGTCTGCCATGTGCCCACCCAGCACCCAAGGTGTCTCTGAGACCAAGACACAGGGTATCCTTCCTACATTCCTGCACCATGACCTCCATTTTGCTGGCACCTGTGGTTCCCCACTAGCAAAGCCCCAGCTGCAGCCTGGGGTCTGCTGTGCCCTGGCGGCTCTCCATCTGCCCTTCCTTTTGTTTCCTACATCCCATTTGGCTTTCTTGGGCTCTGCAAACACTTTCTGCCTGTACCACTCTCTGACACTATGTAGCAGTCTTCGAACCACTGTTTGTCCCCGGAGGATCATGGGAGGGGCTGTGAATGAGCCAGAGGCACCCACCCCTCCTGTCCTGGGTGCAGCTCTAGTTCCTGTCCTCCTGGAGATCATCACAGCATTGTCCTCTACCCAAAAAGATGAGCCATTCTTCTCTGTATCCCTTAGGAATATGTCTGGAATGACACCCACTGGTGTGGCTTCTATAATAAGTGTGTTGATGGAATTTTCCCGAGTGGCAGGGGGGCCACCATTGGATGATGGAGGAAAATGCTTATGATCTTTGCTTAGATGCTAGGAAATGTCTTGCTCTAGTCAGTGGAGTGGATCATTTTTCTATATTTGTATGATTTTTCCCCTCATTACTCATTTGCTCATTGATGTGTTTGATTATTCATTCAACAAACATTTCACAAACACCTAATGAAGCCAGTGGGTCAGAGAAGTTAGCTCGGGAACTGGGCACCCTAGGTTCAAATGCCAGCTCCCTCATTTCCACAGTTTTTTCAAACCCCCCATTCCTTATCTGCTAAATAGGAGTAAATATAGTATCTGCGTCATGAGGTTGTTCTGAGGGATTCAGTAAGATCACGTTTTAAATCCTCCATAAATGTTAGCTGCTATTACTGTCATTGATGTTGTCATTGTCACTATTACTTTTAGCCAAATGTCGAGTGGGATGCTGGGAAAACGGAGATAAATAGCATGGCCCCTGCCCCCCAAAAGCTCACAGCCCAGCTGCAAAGGCTGATATGAAAAGTGCCAGTGAGGGTCAGCGGCAGAATGATTGAAGGGGACTGTGGAGATTGCAGAGGAGAGACCTGTGAACTCTGCCTGGGGACACAGAGAAGGCCACTCGGGGGAGGCAAGTCCATTCAAGTGGGCCTTGAAGGGTATTTAAGATGCTAACGGTCAAAGAGGTGAACGAATGACATTCCAGGCAAATGGAAGACCGTGAACATGGGCAAAGGACAGCTAACCATCTAGAGTAGCTGAGCATCAAATGAAGATGACAACAGGGAAGAGGATGGTCATGTGGCCAGGTTACAGAAAGCCTTGAATGCCAAGCCACGGCGGGGGCGGGGGGCATTTGGGTTTTATTCTGTTGGCCATGGGAAGTGATTCCAGCATCTTAAGCAAAGGAACAATGGGATCTGATCTTTGCCAAGGGAACAACTTGCCATTATAAAAATAAATACGTTCACCTGAGACTCTGAGGAAACGGGCAGGAATAAGCAGCCAGATTTTCAGCGCTTTGCCTGTGTGAGCTAGCTTCCTGCCACAGGCTAGGGGGCCAAGAAGAATGATGTCACAGAGGCTGTGGGATGCCTCGTGTTCAGAACAGGCAGCCAAATGACGCCTACCAGGCCCCGTGAGGCAGGGGAGGTAAACAGGAAGGCATTTAGCACGACACCGAGCTTCCTCCAATCCCTGCGGCCCCAGTGGGCTCCTGGCAATCTGGGGAAATTATAGATGGGACACTGAGGGACAAAGCACATTAGAGCCAGATGGACCTGAGTCTGAATCGTCATTCTGCCAGTGTGACCGTGGGGACCAATTGCTTAACTTTGCCGAGGCTCAGTTTCCTCATCTGTAAAATGGGAATCATGGTGACCGTTTCACAAGGTCGTGGTAAGGACTCAGTGGGAGAATGTACGGGAAGTTTTAAGCACAACGCCAGGTATGCAGTAAGTGCTCATCAAATGGTAGATGTTAAAAGGGGCTTTGGGAACTTTGAAAAGACTCAGCACACAGGCCTTCCCCACTTCCCACCACCCCTTCCTCTGTCAGGTCTTCTTGCAGCTAACCCTCTGCCCAGCCTGCAGACTGCCCCAGGGCTGGCTGGAGAGGAGCAGGAGTGGGAAAGCACAACTCTCTGCCTTGGAGGGTTTATGGTCAGAGAAAACAAAAGCATATCATGCATTTTTTCACCACTTTTCTCCTAAGAGGGTAAAATACACATCATACAGCTTTTTTCCCCCCCAGAACCTTACAAATTTTAGCTGTAAATGGTAAAACACATCAATGAATTTCCCCATGAATATTTATTGAAATTTCACTTTTAATACAAAGCCATTTGAAAAGTGAAACTCCAAGGAAAACGCATTTTGTGCAGCCATTGATCTTAAAATATTTACTATGAATATGCTCATCCTAGAAATATTACACACTGCTTTTTATTATTTGTTCTGGATGAAATTGCAGGGATTTAGCCTAGTGGGTTTTTACAAGCTGAACAGTATTGTCAAGATGATCCTCTGGACGGCATTCAGCTAGCTTTCTTTCTAGTCCTTGATTCGTTGGTTTCTAGCAACTGTTCCATAGGTGTCTCTGGGATTCACAAACGGCTAGTCAATGGTGACTAGAGACACACCTGGAGCAGGTAAGCTCTGAAAACAGACAATTAGAGAAGCATGGACACTTGAGCTGGAAGGAGCGTAGAGGTCACCTGTCCAATGCCTTCACCTATACGTAATGGGCCCTTAAAGATTGGATGCCATTTCTCAACCCATCCACTGGTCTGGCAAACATGAGAAAGAGTGACAATCCCCAAAGTCCATGAAGACGCAGGGGAATAAGCATTTTATACATTGCTGATGGGAATATGAATCGTTACAGACTTTTTTGAGAGCAGGCCACCAGTATCGATTAAAAAAAAACTTTGAATCAGCAATTTCACTTTTGGGAATCTGTCCTGTAGATCTAAAAGCACTCGAATAGAAATGCATATGTAGAGTGATGCTTTTTTCAGCATAGTTTGTAGTGGCCCTAACTAGAAAATGCCTGGATATCCATCAAAAGGGCAATGTGTGAATAAAGTGTTCTCTGATTCTGTAGACCGGTGGTCTCTTAGTATTTTTGATTGCTCATTTAATGATAGCACGCACCTCCCAAATATGGATATTTATTTGCATGTATGAATATCTTAAGTGTAGGATAAATAAATACAAAATAGAAATTTTAAAAAGATGAGATAAAAATAAAGAGAGATAAAACTTTGAGTACTTTTTCCTTGTGCCAATGGGGTGTATGCACCCTGTTTTGGAGATCCTTACTAGAGAATATTATGCTACCTTCCTAAAAGAGTGAAATTGAATTTTTGGGGCCATCCTTTGATTTTGCAAAAATGTGATTATACAATGCAGATTGTTCTTCCTTTTTATCTTCCACCAAATGATGCACTATATTCACGGATATAGATATATGGATATAGGTATAGAGACACACACACACATGCTTTTACATATTCATAGGAATATAGAGAAGAGTGTGAATGGATTACACCAGGCTGTCACTATTGGGACTATATTGGGGGCAGGACAGGAAAGTTTGAAAAGAAAGGAAATTGGTGGGGGGGAAGATATAAAAAAGACTATAGCAAAATGGGAAAATGTTCGTAACATAATGCTAAATAAAAAGGAAAGTAAAAGTCTACATTAGTTCACATAGGTAAAACATTAAATTAGCATATGATAAGGGACGAGAAAACTATATGGACAAATGAGGGTAGTGCTTGGATTAGGTGCATAACTTTTGTCTTGTGTTTTGGTTTTCATTTAACCTTAATATTAACAGCTACCGTCTCGTCTCCCTCTGGGGTATTTACTCCTAGGTTCTCCTTCTCCCAGGACAATGACATCACCCATTGTTCTCTCTGCAGAGACCTTGTGCATGCCGGTGCCCAGGCTCCATGGACCCCACGCTCCCGTGGTGTCATTTCACACACCTGGCAGACAGGCTTGTGTCTCTCAGGCCCAAGTCCAAGTGACCAAAAGAGAGAATCGGATCACCCCAGCTCAGGTTAGAGAGTCCCAGTGAACTCTGGCTGGGAAGAGAAGGTCGTGAGGTTAAACCCAGATGTCACCTCCACCGCCATGTTTGAGTGATAGAGAAGGGGACGGAATCTTCCACAGATGGATGCATGGTTAGTGGCCCAGACAGTTCTGGAGCCCAAATCCTGCAGATCCCAGGTCTGGTGAGCTTTCCCCTCCCCAGAGTTGTCTTATTCTCCACAGCCGAGGACTAGCTCAGTGATTTATGGGGTTAGGACATGCAAGAGGTATCAAACAGGGCATTTCTGTGGAAAAACAGCAGAGTAATTCACAAAAACAGAATGTGGGTGTTTAAAGGAGTGAGAATACATGAGCATGTCTCTGGATTATTTCCATCTGTTGTTCTTCTGCAATCAAAAATCTGTATAAAACATTTCACTTATGGAATCCACTGTCCAGTGCAGCTGTCAGATCTGAGGGTTTGCTGGCATCCTTTGCATCAAACATCGTCTTCCTGGCCCCATGACTTGGCCTGACCCTGAGCAGCAAAAAAACCTCAGCCCAGTGATGAGAAAGACAGAGAGAGAAGGTTTGGGCAGAGGGTCCTTGGACGGGGCAGCCATGGTTGGATAAGCCCTGCTTGGTGCTCTGAGGGGCAGGAGACGAAGTCAGGTCCAGAATGCTTCCTCAGTCAGAACTCAGTGGTGTCCGAGATGGTCCCACTGTCCTTGGCTACTGGGCCGTTTGAAGGGAAAATTGAATTACAATCCTAACATGCTTGGTACATCTGAAAATTTGTCATAGTAATTAAATGCTAATAAGGTGAGGGAGAATAAATGGATAGTTTCCTTAAAGATTACACTCCACCACCCAAGGTCAGGTGGAAATTATAAGTAATGTAGTGGTGTAGTCAGACCACTCCGGCTGAATAAATGTCACGATGAAGGCAAGGAGTCATTCCGTTTTCTGTATTTGAACATCTCATTAGCGTCTGTGTCATTCAAAGACGTATTGGGTGGCAGAAAGGTGACATTTAAGGCCTCTCATGGAAAGCCAAGCCCTTAATTATCTGATGGAGGTTAATGTGGCCACGGAACAGGGGAAGCCTGGGCAGAACAGGGAGTAATGGATTATGCTGAGAGCTGGTTTCATGGTTGAGCCCATGGAGTGGACCATCCCATTAGGATGTCTGGCCAGAGTTTTCCTGACTTGGTGGTTCCCTGCCAGGCTGAATGTGGGGACCAGGACAGTTCTCCTTGGTATCAAGAAGTGATGCCTGTGATTATAAGGGAGGAGATGGCAGGAAACGAGCCCTCACCGTTAACAGTGATGTAGGCAGGAGCCCCGCCAGCCTGTGGGTCTAGGGAAGCATTGCTGAGGGTGCTGGGGGCTGTGATGTAGCTCTGTGCTGGGGAGACACCCAGCGGAAGCAGCAGCGGGACTGACTGTGAGGGGACTGGCTCAACGGTAGAAGGTCCTCCACTGGAGTTGGCGGGCAGCTACGAAACGGCTCCCAAATGATCTCACCTTTTGGTATTCATGCCCCTATATACTCCCCTCCCCTGGATGTAGGCTGAACCTACTGACTTGCTTCTAACAAATACAATACAGTAAAAGTGATGGGATGTGATTTCCAAGATTAGGTTACAGAAAACTGTGACTTCTATCTTGTTCACACTCTCTTTAGGTCTTCTCACTTTCTCACTCTGATGAATCAAGCCTTACGGAGAAGCTCACATGGCAAGGAACCAAGTGTGGCCTCTGGCCAACAGCCAGCCAGAAACCGAGGTCCTCGGTCCAACAGCCCGTGGGAAACTGAATTCTGCCAATGACGACATGAAGGAGCTTGGAATTGAGTCCTCTCCCAGCTGAACCCTCAGGTGAGACTGCAGCCCAGCCAACTTCTTGGTTGCAGCCTCATGAGAGTCCTTGAGCGGGAGGACCCCGTTAAGCTGTGCCTGGATTCCTGACCCAGAGGAACTCTTAGTTAATGAATGTTTCTTTAAAGTTGTGGCTCTAAGCTATGCCTAAATTTGGGGGTAATTTGTCACATGCTGATAGATAATGGATGCGGTGAGCTTTAGACTCTACAAGGCTTCTGGGCCAAGGACCTCCAGGCTGCCTAGGAGGCAGACTCTCCTTGCTCTGTCTCTGCATTTCTCACCCTTGCGCCATCTCATAGGGAGAAAGGCTCTACCTCACCTAACCTGGGAAGTGGGGCTGGGAGAGAAACCTTCATCATTTCCTGCCTGAGCCAGGGCATGGGAGTCAGTCCAGGGAGGATATCCCCTCCATCCTTCCCTCTCTTGCCACCCATCCAAACACACTTTTCCTCTTCTATTGCTCTCAGGAGAAAAAGGCAGGGTAAGGGGGTGTTCTGTGTGCTATACCTCAGAGCCTCCAATAGAAAGGAGGTTTTTATTTAGAAGGAAAAAGTTTTGCTAGAGGTTTAATAATTAAGGAATGAGCTGCAGATCTGGAGGAGGTAAAGAAGCTACCTGTCCCAAGGCAAACAAGAACGGCGTCCATTGGCAGTGGAGACTCCCATGGGGAGCAAAGGTGGGGATGATGCCATTAGACCATTCACCTGAACACGCAGGGAAGAGCTTTTGACAAGAATCCTGCCAATTTGTCTCCTGTTCTTCTCTATGAGTCAGGAGTAGATGGTTGACCGAGAACTTACGTAACAGTTCAAAACAACTCTCCAGTGGAATTTGGGGGCTGCCCTATTTCTTCACCTTTTTTTACCTGTAGCACTGAATGCTTATAGATCAATCCAGTCCCCAAGCATCTCAACAGACGGGGGATGGAAAAATTCAACAAGTGTCTCAGCAACATCTCCTTAGCTCACAAATAGGAAGAACGAGGTATGATTTTCCCGGAAGATGTTATTTTCCTGGAAACTTTACAAGCCAGGTGATTTAAGATTTTCATGCATCCTCCTTCCTTCCACTAATGTTTCCTGTGCCTCTTGCATGTCAGGTCCTGGGCTAAGGGCTGAGGTTACAAAGATAGATACTGTTCCTGTCTTCACTGGTTTAAAAGCCAGTGAAAAAAATACACAAATATAGCCCTTCAAGTGAATGAAAAAATGTTGGTGAATTGATTATCAAATTTAAAAAAAAGAAGAATGGAAGGAATAAACAAAAATTATTTTATATTAAGAGGATTTTATTTTTTCCTCTTTGCCATTTTGGAGGAGACCTGACGAAGATTGGCTTCTCAAGTATCCAGGCTCTTGTCACTTGTAGTGGTCAGGATGGCTGGCATGTGATTCAGTTGCTGGCAGCTGTCTGTCAGCAACTGGAGTGCACACTTGCACAAACACATATACCTAAACACACAGACTGCTGGGCTCAGGTCCACCAAAGATGCTTATCTATTAATATCTTGGGGGAGCAGGGCCTTTCTGTTGCCTCAGAGGCTTGTAACTTAGGATGAAAACTCTGGGCTCCTATCTTGTGCCAACTACGGTCCCTCTCTTTATCCCCAGTCCTTTGGAAAGTCCTGCTCCCTCGGAGCAGATTTTCAAGTACTGGGGATGCTTGATAAATGGCCCTTAATATTGAACTCAGGTGCCCACCAAGAAGTATCTTGGCAAAGAATTAGCAGTGAAATGAATGGAGTTGCTTCCAAAGGAGCTGAATGTGCACACTTGCCTCATTTTCAGCAACTTGTTGAAGAGTTATAGGGATGCAGTACAGGGGCACTCAGGTGGTTTTGGGGAAGGAGCCCACATTCCGGCCCTAGTTCCCCCACCCATTCTCACAGCCTAACCTCGTAGGAAACCCGTTCCCATTCCCAGTCTCATTTTTCTTATCTGTAAAATAAAGGATTTGAACTTTGGGCAACTCAGTCTCAGAAACTACATTTTTCTTCCCCGCAAATGGAAATAACGTTCACCTCACTGAGGCACATGTGGGGTGACATCTGTGACACTTTCTGACCTGTAAGAACACTATTTACTGGTATTGATCATCATTGGCTACATCATCAAGCCATGGATCTGTCTCAACCTGAAAAGAATATTGCAGGTACCGAAGACACCTTGGAAAGTTCATTCAGCTCATGCTTATGCTTCCAGCATCAACTGGAATTGTTTTCATATGTTTTTTAAAAAAACCTCAAAACTGGAATTGTTTTTATTTTAGTTATCAAGATTCCTCATTTTATATGAGCAATTATGTTTGCTATTTGGGTAGATATGCTCGTATTTTCCATGGCAGGGGACCCAGATTTCTGCAATGTTTTTGCCTAGTAGAAGTTCTCAGGAGGGCCCCAAATCTATCTTCAGTCACAAAAGGGAGCACCGGGGACAAATATACTCACATCGATTTCCTGGGACTCTTGACTCCCTCTACATATTTTCTGGACCTCTGTCCTGCACACTGTATTATGGTCAGACTTTCCAAGGAGAGTTTGAAGATAAGGGCCACATATAACTCCCTTTGTCCCTCCAATTTTTAGCACACAGTAGGGTTAAAGAGGTTAAGACAGAGGAGGGGAACTCTCAATGGCATCATCTCACCTCTCCGCCAATGGCAGCGATTCTGCTTTGCCCCAGGCTTGCATGTCCCACTCAGCAAAACCAAAGCGGTAGGGCTAAGCATACCTACCCTCCTTTGAAGGCAGTTTACTGCCCATCAGCTGTTACCTGAACATGTCCCTCGAAGGGGGTCTCACACTCAATCCAGGTAACTTGTCAAAGCATTCTTTCCAACACGACATCATATTCTCCATGAAAGGAGTTACGGTAAATAGAACAGGACCACAGTTTTATAATCATCACAGATACTATCCCAGTCCTCTCATCTGTCAAGTGGAGATAATCACATGGCATTGGTTAAGGATTAAAGGAGACAACTTCTAGTGTGGGCTGGGCAATCAAGAGGAATGATTTTCTCGGGATATGCAGGTGACCTCATAATGTACTGACTTAAAAATGCTACTTGTCCTGGCTGACGGAGCACAGCTTCCTACTGAGGATTTCACACCCACCCCCATTCCCGTAAAAAGCAACTTCCTAATCTGACAGCTCATTCTTGTCCGAGCCTCCGTCTTTATCAACTTCAGCCATAGAGACGGAGAATGTCAGAACCCCAGGGCCTCTCAACCCAAGCCCTTTGTACACAGCTCTGGGTTGTAAGTAACGGAAACCAGACTCAACCCAACTTGAACAATAAAGGGACTATATTGGCTCATGTAACAAAGCCATCCACGGGCAGGGCCAATCACAGGCAAAGCTAGATCCTGTACTTAACAGTGTCACCAAGGACCTGGTTTCCTTCCCTCCTGACTGTCCCTTCAGTTATCAGCTTCATGCTGGGAGTGGTTCCTGCCCCAGGATCGCAAGACGGCTGCCATCAAGACCCAGGATTACCTACTTCCTCGTTCACATCCAGCAGAGTGCGTAAAAACATTCCCAGAAAAAGTCTTGAAATTCCATCTGGTTCCATTGCCTTAGCTCATATGACCATACCTGAACAAATCACTGTAGCCAGAGAGATGGGGTGTGGTGTGGGCTTAGTCTAGGTCATGCGTCCCACCCCAGAAGTGACGGTAGAGACAGCTCCAGCAGATCCTAACCCGCCCCTGCCAACAGACATCAGGGTCTGCTGGGAAAGGAAATGGGGGAATGAACATTGGGAATGCAACCAACAACCTTGTTCAGGCCAGCTCGGCAAACACTGAGTGGTCATCAAGGTGGGTTCCGACCAATCACTTTCTCCCTAAACGCTAATGAACTACTTCGGAGGCATCACATTTTAAACACCTCCAACAAATTTCCAGCCAAAAGAAATCAAACTTCAGCCCCAAGAATTCTTGCAACCACAAAGATCAATCCCAGCACTTCCATCTCCCCTCTTGGGACCCCCTAAGAACCAAGTAGCTCCTGCTACTTTTAAGGGAAAAAAAATGCATTCTGGTATGCAAACATTACCGCATATTCATGCACTCAAAATGTAATTTTAGCTGTAAGAGACTTCATTATAATATGCTCACATAATTAAGCAGCTTTCTTCCCAGGGTTTGGAAGCCTGTCTATTCTTCTCTCTCATTTACACATCACTGGGATTATCAGAATGAGTTTTAGTTTTTTAAAATTATATATTTTGGTTTTTCCAAATTGATCCACAACGGGAGGTGAAATCCATGAGAATTATATGTTTTAACACAGGTTTGTGTTAACTCCACAGCCTTACTATTAAAGTTGGAATCTGTAGACAGTCAGGGTTTCCCTGTTCTGGTCTGATTGGTTCCTGATGCATTTGTCACGCTTCTAAATACAGAGCCTCTTTTACTCTGTGGCTGGTTGGGACAGTATCCTCTTCATGGAGAAGCTGAGAGCTACAGATGAGACCTAACGTGGAGAGAGACAAGTGGACTTTCCCAAAAGGACGGACAAATTCCCTTCCTGTGCTTCTCAGGAGCTGGGCGACGGCTACTGAGAACCATCCACACACGGGGCCTTAGCACCTCCTTACCCAGCGTCTGGGAGCACGTGCCAGGGGTCAGGGGCCTTGCTGGGTGGAGTGACTCAACACGACCTGGATGCCCCCTGATCCCATCATTCCACTCATCTGCGTGCCTGGCTAAGGTGCAAAGGAAACTACAAGGCCGTTTGAGCAGGTGACCCTCCACCTGGAAGGAGGGGAGGTTTCCGGGTACCTGGCAGCCGGGAACGGACTCACGCATCTACCAGGAAGAACGAGCCGGTGCCGCTGTTCTCCTGACCCCCGGGGTGATGGGGGAAGCCCAGGGGGCCAGGCCCTCCCTGGCTGCAGTCCTGGTCGGTCCTTCAGCTGCTCCACTGCCCTTCACAGACTCCCTGGCATATGAGTCTTCTCCCTGGAGGCCGTCTGGGTGGCCAGGACAGTGAGGGCCAGAGCCAGGAAGCCAGTCTCCGGAGGAGGCCAGCTTCCCTATTCTCCATCACTCAGTGCTACGGTCTCCTACGAGACTTCAGGTTTGCTCTGGGATGCAGGTATCCCCTGGGCCCCCTTCCAAGGCAGTGTGGAAGCTCCTGGTGGGTTTCAGTTACACCTACAACTCAGGAGAACTGGCCTCGTCAGGGGCCATCACAGACTTGGCCACGGAGCCATGCTGTATCAGTAACTGTTTATAAAGACCCTGGCGTTTCCAGCTTTGAGCTGAGCCGAGTGTTGCTTTAGGAGGATCTAAAACAGCGTCGGCATCAGCGTGGGTCTGGGGGAGCCTCAGGAAGAACTTGGAGGCCACCAGGAACAGATACTCGAGGCCATTCACTGGCAAAACCGAAGGCGTGGGAGGCTTCCCTCTGAGGAAGGGCAGCTCCGCCGGGCCTCTGGGCCCTGCCTTCCCCACTGGGAGTGGCCCTCAGCTCCCACTGCCAGCCAGGGAGCAGAGGGTCTGCCATACCCATGCCCGGCTTTCCCAAACCCCTCACCCCCTTTTCTCCTCCTGATGCAGAGGTCAGACCAGCAGGCCCAGCGCAGGCCTGGAGAAGCTGCAGAGGGGCTCAGGGGCTGCCCAAGTTCAGGCCCGTCCGCGTTCCTCCCTCGCAGGGGTCAGTGTGCAGCCGAGCTCTCCACAGCCCGCCTTGGGTCTCAGCTGTCCTGGGCTGTGCTCCTGGGCTCAACCCCACCCTCCAGACCTGAGCCCCTGGTCTCCGCAGCCCCATTTCTGAGCCCCAGACATGTAGCAGAGGGCGACCCAAGAAGGTAATTAGCATCAGCACCTCTGCCCCTCCCAGGCTGAGCACTAAGTGGCTGTAAGGAGAGTCCCTTTCTGTGTCCCCTCCTCTGTCCTCACCCACCCACTCCCATCCTCCTGCTGCACAGACTCAGAGAGACACACGCCCCACACCCACTCACCTCTTCTGCAAAACATACAAGGGTTTTCCAAGCCTCTGAGCCTTTGTACATGCTGTTCCCTCTGCCTCAATTACCCTTCCCCTCTGCGTGGCTGGAAGAATTCCTACAGGTTCCTCAAGACCAGTTCAAAGCCACTGCGATGCATTCCCTGACCCCCTGGGAGCCCGCACAGCACACACGCTCCTCTGTCACTGGGTTTCTCACTCCCATTTGTGACAACCCCTCCCCAGTCCCCACTAGACAGTGAGGGGAGGGGACCTTATGAATGCACCTTCTCAGGAGGCCCGTAGGCTTGTACACAGCAGCAGGCGTCAGCGCCCGGGAGTTCCCTTCCCCTTCTTGGATGAACGAGTGGCAAAGATGTCAGCCTCACAGAAAACAGAGACAGAGGGTGTGACAAAGAGGCCCAGTGACAGGAAGTGGTGGGTGAATAACAGAGAGACAGAGAGGGCTGGGCCAGTGGGGGTCAGACAGAAGCTGCAGCCTTGTTGACAGGCCATGCCACCCCCCTTCCTCATGAACCCAGGGGCGACCCCGTGGAGAGCAGGGGCCTGTCAAGACAGGGGGGACCACCAGCCCCAGTGGCACCCAGACTCATCCCTCCCGGGTCTGCCCATGCCCACCCCAAGCCCCATCCTGCTGGCATTGCTGGCATACAGGCCCCTCAGGTCTAGGGCTCCCCTGGAGGCCCAGCCCCTTCCCTGCCCTGCTGTCTCCTCGCCCCCACACCCTGCTTCTGGGACATGGCACGAACCCCCAGCTTTACGGGGACAGTCGGAGAAAGAAGCCAGGCAAGGAGGCGCCCACTCCAAGGAGTGCTGATATTGGACGGGGGGTCGGGGGTGCACAGAACTTGTGGCCGGTCCTGAGGTGCGGGGTTTGTGTGGGCAGCTCCGCTCTACCCGTGGTGCCACCAGCCCACCCCCGGCGAAGGGAGAGGCAGGGCTGCAGAGCTGGAGGCGCCTGGCCATCACACCACACACGCTGTGGGATGCAGGCGCACGGTCACGGCCGCCTGGCCCGGCGGACACAGGCTGTGAGCCCGCCTCCAGGCCGGGGTCCTGGCTCCTCAGAGCACTAAGCTCACCCAGCCCAGTATCCCCCAGTCAAAGCCCCTGACCAGCAAGCCTGCACTGGGCTGGAAACAGGAATCCCGGGGCCTCCGAGAGCCCAGGGTGCACGCGTGTGTCAGTGCGTGGGGGAGACGGACAGGCAGCCCCTAGGAACGCACAACCTGGCGTCTGCACGCCTGCATCAACGTTCGCGTCTGCAAGTCTGGGCGTGTCTGGCACAGCCGGGTGGTGGCGCAGGCGCGTTAGGGCACCGTGAGCAGCGAGCGGCAGGTCTAAGCGGGTCTGGCTAGGAGTGCGTGTCCCTTTGCGTCCATCCTGTGACATCGGGTCCGCCTGGCCGGGGCTCACGTCCAGTCTCCCCGTGCGGGAGGCAGGCAGCCCCGGGGTGGGGGACCTCCCTGCAGGTGGCATCGGCGCCCGAGCATCCCAGGGGGGCACCCGAGCGTTTGAGCACGTGCGTAGCCCCGCGGGGGCGGCCGGCTCCCAGCGGGGTGGGCCGAGCGGGCCGGGGCCTATCATCTGGGCACGTACTCCCGGGGCAGCCCGGCCCAGTTGTGGTCACGCAGGGCCCGGTCCACCGTCCGGATGTAGCCGTTGATCAGGTCCTTCATCGCGGGGGTGAAGGGCTCGAGGTCGTGCGGGCGCCGGCCGCGCCGCCGGAAGCTGCCCTCCTTGTTGTTCTCCACGCAGAGCAGACGCTCCTCGCTCACGGACACGTTGAGGAAGGCCACCACCTCCCGCAGCGTGGGCACCAGGCTGCGCCGCAGCTCCTCGTAGTGAACCACCAGCAGCCGCTTGCCGTACTTGAGCCAGTCCAGCACGTGCGAGGACCACCATGACGCGTAGCTGTTGACAAAGTCCGGCCACTCTGGGTGGGCGAGAAGGGGCGCCGTGTCAGGGCCCGGCCCCGGTGGGGCTGCTGGCCTCCTGGGGGCCAGGATGCTCCGTCGTCCACCGCCCAGGGCCGACCTACCCGGTCTCCCCCGGAGGGAGACCCTCTTGGCGACCTCGTGTTGGGGAGGGTTATAGCAGGCTGGGCTCTGAAGAGCTGCAAGCCCACCTGGGAGCTGTGACCTCAGGTCCCCCTTCCCCCAGCGGTCTCCTTGGAAACACACCAAGTTAAGACGAACGGGGACCGTGCGTTCCAAGAACTGGTTCTCTCTCGGGTGGACCTTGCCCTCTGGGACTGTCCCTGCATGGCGAGAGCCCAGGGTCTCGGGCCTATGGGACATAGTGGAGTTAAAGACAACCAAGGCAGGGGCCTCTCTGTCGAGATGACCCTCGGTTCACCTTGATGTTGCCCTGGCAGCTCTGCACATCCAGTCTGGGTAATGGGGGCCGAGCAGTGTGTGGGGGGCAGCTGCCGTGCCTCCTAGTCAGAAGAAGACGCTGTGCAGGCCGGATTTCCTGTCCCGGGGCCTCCTACACAGCTACGTGAATGGGGTGCCTAATTGATGCTTCTTGTGTCTTGTGGGTGCGATCGCCGGTTTAACCAGTGACGCACAATGAGGCCACAGGCGGGGCAGCTGCGATCTCTGGCAGGTGATCTGCTCCATGAGGTTTTATTTCAGCAAATTTAGAAATTCGGTGGGTCTTTTTTTTAAGTGGGGAGAAGGGTGCAAATGTCAAGAATCACCCCAACAAAAATAGTTTCCATAATTGGGCTATTAAGGCACCTCAAATGCTGTGGGAAGCATCTGTTTTCTCTAATCTTCACAACAACCCTATGAGATGGGACCACCCTTGTTTTTAAGGTGAGAAAACCGAAGCTCAGAAGACAAGGTCTGCAGCTTGCCTCAGGTCACTGGGCTGGTAAGAGACCCGGGAGGGATCAGAGCTCAGCCTGCCTGCGTCCTCAAGGGGAGTCAGCAGGAGGGCAGGGATGGCTGACGGGGGCTGGTCTAGAGGGAGGGTGATAGGGAAAGGGGGGGACACCCACCAGCCTCAGCTGATCCGGAGTCACACAGGGACGGAAGCACAAGCCTGCCCAGCCTCAGGCCCCGCGTCTCATCATGCCACCCACTCTGCTGGACACAGCTGTATTTCTGATGGCTTCATTATATATCACTCACTATCCTGACTTGTGTCTCTTTAATTCATCGCCCAAAGGCTAGACTGTGTGTGCCTTGAGGGCAGAGACTGTGACCCCTGTAGCCTGGGCTCCTGGCGCCTTGCCCAGTGCCTGGCACATAGTAGGACTTCAGTAAGCGTGTATCAGCAGACTGACCCCAAGAATAAAGTTGCAACCGTTCCCCCACCCCGCCGGCCCCTTGTGCTCACCTTTGCTCTTCCAGTTGCGGTCAGCTGCGTAGCCCAGGTGCCCGGCGCATTTCCTGTTGAACTCGGCCACCAGGGACCTGTACGGGTTCCGGATCAGCAGGATGGCCGAGTCGAACATCTCAATCTCCCTCCTGCCACTCTCGTGGGTCTTCACGCAGATGGTGCGCCGGCTCCTCCAGTGGTCCTTCTCGCCCTTGAACCCTGCCCGGGAGAAAGGCATCGTGGAGCTCCCGCTGCCACGGCAGCAGACAGGTCTGAACGCTAACCTGCACCCCTGAGGGAGAGCCGACATTGGGGGCACAGCAGAGGGCACTGGGATGGCCTATGGATGGCGGATAGGGCCTGACCCTGCCCAAGAGACAGTGAGAGCAGGAGGCATCTAAGTGGGGAAAGATGGCGTCTGCAAGAGAAAGAAGATACGGCACCTCCTGTAGATCCCAGAAGTCAGGAGGCAGAGCCCGACCATGCCCTCTCTCTAGACGCTGTAGATGCATCCATTTGGGCATCTGCATGGCTATGTCACATGAGCATTGCAAATAACCCTGTGAGTTGACCACAGCGGCAGGCGTAGCCAGATGAAGAGACTGAGGCTCAGAGTGGGTACGTGACTTGCTCAAGATCACACAGCACCACAGCATCAGAGCCAGGGCTCTCTCCACGTGGCTTTGTGTGTCCCTGTGAGGCCTCTGTCTTCTACTCACCTCCCCACAGAAAGGGGCAGGATCCCCATCATCAAGCTCAAGGGCAGTCAGCAGCTGTAGCGCCACCCTCTGTCCTTATGCCACAGTCCTATAACTGGGCTCCAGCCTTGCACCTGTGGAGACTCTACCCATCCCTACACAGAGTCACACATTTATCAACAAATATCATTGTGTGCCCGTTCTGTGTTGGACTTTACACTGGGGATAAAGGGGTAAGACTCAGACCCTGTCTTTAAGCTTACAGTCTAGTGGGGGGATAGCCCAAGTGTAATACAGAGCATAAGGGCTTATGGGAACAAAGAGTAAGGGGGACTAGTTTGGGAGTGTAGTGGGATGTCACAGAAGGCTTCCTGGAAAGATGTCCCCTGAACCTGGTCTCCTGGCCACATCTCAACATAGCCCATGCCATCCAGCTCTGGCGACAAGCTCCAGAATTGCCCATGAGCTTGCCTCGGGCTCTTGGAAACATAAATGAGTCCCATCCCCCCACCCCCCTTCATGAATGGTTGGGAAGTATTTGTATCTACAGCAAGTCTTTGATGCCTGGAAAATGCAAGTGTCCTTTGAGTCTGTAAGTCTGGGGTCACCAGCTGAAACTCAACACGTTTCAAATTCATCTCTGCCATGGGCCAAACACCAAAAGTCTTTGCTTTGATTCATTCTGTCAAACAGCTGGGAAGTTCCAGGAAAGAATGAGTCAGACCATGAGCCAAGTAAACATGATATCTGGTCTTTGACACCCTGAGGCCCAGGGTGCTTTTTGTACTGCCTTGGCCTATTTCAACAGGCACCACTTTTCCTTATAACTCAGACCACGCTCACCCATGACGGTTTGGCATTTTGGCATTGGAGCTTCCTTGCGAATTTCACGTGAGTGCACGTGTGTGTGTGTGTGACTGCTCTGACAGTGCTCTGAGGCCAGTGGCTACATCTAAGCAGTCTCGTAAGGCTCAAAGATGCATCGGGGATCTCTAAAGCCATTCTGAGGCAGTGTCAACCCAATCCTTATTATGCCCAGCTATCGAGCCATTGGGCCACTTAGCCATTTGTAGACTGAGACAGCCAGCTGTTTGAATAAGGTAAAGGCCTTCTTTCTAGATGAACACGGTGGGTAGCTGCAGCCTGTACACATTAGGTGGTTCCCAGGGGACTAGGCCAGAGTGGGCAGGTCCATGTGCTTCATCTGGCCACTTCACCTGTAGCTGCTATAACACTCAAGACTCCCAGGGGTGATGAAACTGGGTTATATGGACACCCTTGGCTTTTTCCCAACCAGACCAAGATTGCTGTGGGTGATTCTGGAACCCGCTGCCACCTCAGGAAGTTTGTGTTTTCTCTAGGATGTTACTGATAGTATCCTCTTTTCCGCAACCAAACTCTAAGAATCCCAGAGAAACTGTTGTAACACTTGACAACAGAGAAATATATTTCACCAAATATAGATCCCACTTGGCTTATCTGAGGTTCTTAGTCTTAAACAGTGCACAGATTTGAGCCATTTTAAAGTTCATTTACTTGACATAATGAGGCCTCTTATTTCTACAAGAGAAATATTAGAAATCATTAAACTCTTGAAGATTTTTGGACCTCGTTTTAAAAATCGTATTTTGATAAGCTACACTTGCCTCAAAAACAAAGAAAAAAGAAAAAGGAAATGAACACATGAAGCCAGTTTCGCCTAATTATTGAGGGTTCTAAAAATTAAGGAAAATTCAAGAAATGTTTACAGAGAGGGAATCTAAGCTACTAGGCTTTCCCTTTGAATCCAGAACAGATCTTGTGAATTTTCTCTCAAAGTGTGGTCCTAGGGCTGGCTGTGTCAGCACCACCTAGGAGCTTGTTAGAAATGCCAATTCCTAGGCCCCATCTCAGATCGACTAAATCACACTCTCTTGGTGGAGGGGGGCGTGCAAACCAGGAAGCTATGTTGAATTAATAAGCCCTCAAGGTGACGCTTATGCACGTTCAAGTTTGAGAAGCACAGCACTAGAGCTCCGGGGAGGAGCTGGGCTGGAGAAGCTGCAGTCTGGGTGCTGGGAACTGCCCAGCTCCTCCCTGCCCTGCAGCCTTCACTAACCTTTGTTGTAGAGAGTGCCGTCAAAGTAGTAGCTCCCTGTGTAGAAGCCAGTGGCGTGCTCGATGAGGTGCCGCGCCCATGTGTTCCCGGCTCCCGGGAAGCTCGACAGAGCCACGAACACTTTGGATTTGGTGGGCAGGAACCTCCGGTCCGTGCACCGGGTATCTGAAAGTCCAGAAGTCGTCTCAGGGTTACCCACCTCCACTGCGACTCCCAGACTCTCTCTCAGACTTCCCTAGATAGGAAATGCCAACCCAGGACTCCCACTGGGAGATGAATGGGAAAACTGAGGCCCAAAAAGGGGAAGGGATTTGCCACCTGGACCTGGGCTGCACAGGTCCGCGGCTGGCCAGAGAAAGTCCCATTGATGACGAGACCTCCCAGTGTAAGAGTCTGGTGGGAATCAGCATCCTGCAGACTCCCAAGGTCAGCTGGGGCAGACCTGCTTCTCACACAAGGCAGATGCTGGAGCCTGGGCACACAGCCTGGGTGACTTACTGGTCCCCAGGTCCTGGACTGGCTCAGGGAGGCCCCCGTGGCCACTGGGCTGCCATGTCACCCCGCCCCACCACCCTGCCACTGCTGTCCCTCTGGACCCTGCCTCTCTGCTCGTCCTCAAACCACCTTCATCCCCAGAGAGACTCAGATGAAGGTCAGGTGCTCTTCAAACCGAGCCCCGCATCCTGTATCCAGCCTCCAGGGATGGTGGAGGCCTCCTGTTCCCGTTACCCCAAGATAGGACCACCCACCAAGACGCCTTCCCCGCCCCAGGACCGCATACTCAGTCCAAACCCCCAGACCAAGTGCCACAACCAGCGGTAGACACAGGAGGAGGGCCCCGTACGCCTGTCCACCTCCGGGGCAGAACTCACCCTGCACGGGCGTCTGGTAGACCTCGCAGTACTCCGCTAGCCTTCGGGCCTCAGACTCCTGGCCACACAGCGAGCTGTCCACAGCATCCCGCAGGTTGAACTGGGGCGTGGGGTAAGCACAGTAGCACTCCCAGCCCCTGAGGATGGCCAAGGGGAACTCCTGCCAGGGAAGGAGAGGAAGAGAAGCATCCTGGGTGAGTGCAGGGGCCACGCCCCCGCCGCTCAGGGACCAGGGTGAGCGCGGGGGATGTCCTGCCAGCTGCATGGGATCTACAGGGGTGTCTGTCCGTCCTTCCAGCGCTGGGCTCTGGGCCCAAACCCAGGGGAGACAAAGCTCAATGAGACGGGACCTCCGCCCTCTAGCAGCTCACCGCTGGCCGGTGACGAGCCCAAGGTCTTTTGTTTGTTTGTCTGTTTGGTTTTGTTTTTTATGATAATTACAGTCTTTATTTATGTAACTGGTCACATAGTCATAGCTGGTATTTATAACTACCTTCTTCTATTACCCATTCTTTATATATGTGTGTGTGTGTGTGTGTGTATAAATTTTTTTTTTTTGCCGCACCACACGGCATGCAGAACTTCCCCGACCAGGGATCGAACCCGTGCCCCCTGCAGTGGAGTCTTAACCACTGGACCACCAGGGAAGTCCAGAAAAGTCCACTGTTAATAGCACCGGTGCTATTACAGAGGGGTGACTCCACTGGGGGGACAGGACCTGGATTTTGGAGACATCTAGGGGGTCGTCAGGAGTGCCGGGGAGGGAACGGCATTCCAGGTGGGGAAACCACATGTGTCTGGGTTAGAATGGGACAGAAAGGCCCACCCAGGGCAGCTCAGCATTCAACATCTTTAACCAACAGACTGTGAGCCCCCAGTGAGGTCTGGAATTCCCGCCAGCCCTCCCTGGAAAGAGACAGACCTAACCCCTGCTTCTGCAGTCCTGCTGCAGGGTGGGGTGCAGGGCCGGTGACAGATTCTCACACAGCATCTCTCCAGGACAGGAGGGGTGGGCACGGCCAGGCCTTGGCCGCTCCGAGGTGCTCAGGCTGATGGGGGCTTCCTTAAATCGGAGGGGCCCTGCCAGGGTTAGAAGGCCAAGCCAACTCCTGGCAGTTTTTTACATATGTTTTCTTGGTTCCCTCTGGGGAGAAGGCTGCACCCACCGCACAGCAGCGAGAGCTGGGGCGCTGGCATTGGGAAGGCCTGAATGTGAATTCAGGTTCACAGCCTAGGTAACCTTGAACCTTTCTGAATTTCACCATTGAACAAAGGGAATAAAACCCACCTTGCACATCGGTTGTGAAAACTAGATGAGAAAGGTCCAAATTGCCCAGTGCTGGGCCCGGCACACAGTAGGTGCTTTCCTCACAGAGGAACGGGCCATCCTCGGCCTCCTTTCCCTGGTGGGCAATTCCTCCACTCACCTCTCCCACACATTTTACCTGAGCACCTACTGTGTACCAGGCACCAGGTAGGACACTCAGCCCCATTTCCACTCTGCCTCTCCGTGCATCTTGCAAACAGGAGATGCGAGGCCCCCTGGAGCACAGAGATAGGAGAGGAGTCAATTGAGTGTGTGCTTGGGGGCGAGGGAAGCAGTGGGCAGAGAAAACTTCTCGCTGCTAAGGGAAACGCTGAACAAACCTTTTTGTTTTTTGCCCACAGCAAAAAATCTCATAAAAAAATAAATAAAGGAAAATCAATAGCGTCTTCTGAGCGTGGCTTGGCAGAGCCCAGGATCTCGGCACTCAGAAAAGACAGTGGATGGTGTCCCAGCCAGGGGAGGGCGATGCAGAGCCTGGGGCCGGGTGGTCCCTTAGGAGGTAGGAGGGGAGGCTGCCCCCAGTGGAGGGCTGTTCTCCTAAGTGTAGGTGGGATGCTCTCCCAGAGACCTCACAGCTCCCACGAAGGCCTCTTCCCACCTCCCTCCTCCTTCGTCAAGGCTCAGGGGCAGTTTTGCCTCTGCCAGCCCCGCGTCCCTCTCTCAGGGCTGAGCTGCCATGTGGGGACAGGAGAGAGGATGTTTTCACTATTCTTACACTACACACCCCTACACACACACACACACAAAGTCTGCTTCCAGACCTCAGTGCTCACTTTGGCATTAGAGATGCCCTTAAACATTTTATGGGACCATAAGCAAATCACCTCCCCTTTTGGAACCTTAGTTTCTCCATCTGTAAAATGGACATATTCCTTGAGTTGTCCTGCCTGGAAGAGTTGGAGGATCTCATTTCCCTCCCTCTGATCCACCGTGAGGGCCAGTGAGACTAGGACATTTACCCCCATGCCTTTCCTGGACGAGGCTTGAGTTGCAAATTCCTCCCGGGACAGGGGGCTAGGGGTAGGCAGTCATTCAGGGTGTCCACGGGCTCATGTCCAGAGGCACCAGGGAGGAAGCACCCGGTAGGAGAAAAAGCACCAGGTTTACAATCCAACAGACCTGGACTCGAATCCCAGGGCCACGGTTGAATATCTGTATGACCTTGGACCAGTCACTACCTGCCCCCCAAGTCTTGGCTGTCTCATCTGTCATCTGGGGGCAATAACAGTCACACCATAGAGTGCGGGGAGAATGAAGGGAGGATGACACATGAAAAGGACCCAGCACATAGTAAGGGCTCCCTTACTCTTAACTCTTAAGACCTCTAATTGTACTAGAGGCGGGCCCAGACCACCCTCCTGAAACTCAGAGTAGCTGAGAGTTCGGTTCCTAAAATTCCTCTTTTTGGCTCCCCCTCCAAGGCCCCAAAAGCTCAGGATCAAGCAAAGGCTGGAAGTCCCTCCCCCAAGCAGCACTTGTGATCCTTAATCTCGATCAGACACATAAAGAAAAGAATCGCTGGGACTTCCCTGGTGGCGCAGTGGTTAAGAATCCGCCTGCCAATGCAGGGGACACGGGTTTGATCCCTGTTCCGGGAAGATCCCACATGCCGCGGAGCAACTAAGCCCGTGCGCCACAACTACTGAAGTCCACGCGCCTAGAGCCTGTGCTATGCAACAAGAGAAGCCACCACAGTGAGAAGCCCGTGCGCCGCAACGAAGAGTAGGCCCTGCTCACCGCAACTAGAGAAGGCCTGTGCACGGCAACGAAGACCCAATGCAGCCAAAAAAAAATTTTTTTTAAATATTAAAAAAAAGAAAAGAATTGCTTTGAGGGCTCAGTGGCCACAATGGGGCCCTAACCCTGGAACCAGGACCCACTCAGCCACAGCTGCCGTCACTGTCAGAGCTGCGGTGACGTCCAGCACCGGCAGCTGGGGCCGCTGGGCTTGGAGTGAGGGGACAAAAGGCTGGACAAACCCCATCAGTACCTCTGGCTAGACTCCACCCACCCTGGGGCCCCCATGTCATTTCTCAACAGAAAGCAAATCTGTGTCCTGACCCTCAATCAGAATGCCGTTGGCTTTCTGGAAGCAAGTTCTCCTGCTGATGTGAGTTAGTGAAAAGCCATCACAAGAACTGCAACCTCTGGCCTCTCCCACTGCTATCCATCCTCTTCCGAAAAGCCCTCATCCCGCCTCGTCCCAGATCAATACCTTCATCACAGCAAGCAGCGGGAACAAGCAGCCTGGGTACCACAGCGGCAGCAGAGAGCAAGCAGCTGTCTGCGTCTGTGTCCCCCACACTTCCATCCACACTGGCTCTTACGGGCTGAATTGTGTCCCCTAAAATTCATGTTGATGCCTTAACCCCCAGCACTTCAGAATATGACTGTATTTGGAGACAGGGCCTTTAAAGAGGCAATTAAGTTAAAACGGGGCCATTAGGATGGGCCCCCATCGAATCTGACTGGTGTCGTTGTAAGGAGAGATTAGGACCCAGACACACAGAGATGGAGGAGAAGGCCATTGGCAAGCCAGAGAGACAGGCCTCAGAAGAAACCAACCGTGCCAACACTTTGATCTTGGACTTCTAGCCTCCATAACTGAGAGAAAATAAATTTCTATTGTTTAAGCCACCCAGCAGTCTGTGGGAATTTGTTATGACAGGCCGAGCAAACTAACGCTAGCTTTCTTACCAGTCCTTGGCCACTGCAGTCTCGCTCCCACCTCAGGGCCTTTGCACTTGCTGTGCCCCCTGCCTGGAATGTCCTTTCCCAGATACCCTCACGGCTTTCTTTTTTTAAATTAATTTATTTATTTTTGCTGCGTTGGGTCTTTGTTGCTGCGCGGGCTTTCTCCAGTTGCGGCGAGCGGGGGCTACTCTTCGTTGCGGAGTGTGGGCTTCTCATTGCGGTGTCTTCTCTTGTTGCGGAGCACGGGCTCTAGGCACACGGGCTCCGTAGTTGTGGCTCGCGGGCTCTAGAACACAGGCTCAGCAGTTGTGGTGCACGGGCTTAGTTGCTCCGGAGCATGTGGGATCTTCCCGGACCAGGGCTCAAACCCGTGTCCCTTGCACTGGCAGGCGGATTTTTAACCACTGCGCCACCAGGGAAGCCCCCCCAGATACCCTCATGGTTTTCTCCCTCACCTTCTGCAAGACCTCTTCCGTGAGGCCTTCCCTGGCCACCCCATTTCGAGTTGCAACATCCCTCCCGCTATCACCGATACACCCAGTCCCTTGCTGTGTTTTCTACTTCTGTTTCAGTGGTATAACTTACCTCGATGGAACACTCTGACCCTGAATGTGCCACCCAGTCTGTTCTGATGAATGCCTACCAGGACACACAGCATTTCCCTCACACCAGTTTCCTCGGCCCCTTCCCACTCATAGCCCCCTCCCCCAAAGCAACCCCTAGTCTGACTTCCATCACCACAGATGAGTTCTGTCTATTCTAGAACGGCCTATAAATAGAATCACTCAGCACATATTTTTGTGAGTCTGGTTTCTTTCAGAAAAATATTTGTTAAGTCCACCCATGTTGTTTTATCTGGCAGTGGATTGTTGCTTTTTATCGCTGAGTATCATTCCGTGTGTGGACACAACAATTTGCGGACTCCTTCACTTGATGGATCCCTGGGCTGTTTCCCGTTTTTACCTATTACGAATAACGCTGCTATGAACATTTCTTGGGCAAGACTTTCAGTGGATACACATCTTCATTTCCAATGGGGAAATATGTAAGGCTCCTGCTTCATTTTTCTCCACTGGTGCTTGTCACCATTCAACATACTATATATTTTACTTATTTTCCCTGGTTTACTGTCTGCCTTTACCCACAAGAATATAAGCCGGGATTTTTGTGTGTCTGGTGTGCTTTGCTGCATTCTCAGTACCTGGAACAAAGTCTAGAACATGGTGGATGCTTAATGAATCTTGGATGGATGCACCAACGAATGAATGAATGAATGAATGAATGTCCTTTCCAGATCCCAACTCCCCCCCAGAGTTGTTGGCAACAGACTTGGACATGAGTCTTCCGTTGGTCACTTGTGCCCGGCCATGAGTAAAGAGAAGAAAGCCTGTTCCATCTAAGCAAACCCTCCTTGACAACAGGAACCCCAGGGGACTCTGCCATCCTGAGATTCCTGTTCAGACAAGAATATTTTACGAACACAGTTACAAAAAAAAAAGTCTGCTCAGGGCAGGCTGGGTCTGTCTCCCTCCCCGGTGGTAACGGCTGATGCCTCACGATCCCGTATCCCAGGGTTGGGACCAGGCTGCCCCCACCAGTGACCTGAACCTTTTTGCTTCCTTGAGTGGATTAAACTGTCAAGTTCCCGGGTGTTTGCAGAGCAACGGGAGAGCTGCAGACAGTAATGTGGTTTTCTTTACAACATAACCTCTTCAGGAACATCATTGGATTCTGAAAACACAGAACAATTTTCAGCCCCTTGGGGATTTCTAAGACATGATTTCCATAAAAATTAAATATTGATGAGTCTTATCTCTCTGCCAACCTTGCTGCTCCCCGGTACCTCCACCTCAAGCTGCAGGGAGAGAGAGAGAAGAGGAGAAAATGAACCAAGACAAGGCAGAAAAACAGGAACACAGATGTGATACCGCTTCAAACAGGTGAGGAGTTCCGAGGGCAGGGTGGGTGCACGCCCTGATCCCAGTACTTTCTCTACAGCCCGAGCCTGGGTGTCCAGGATGGGGGCTCAGGCGGGGACTGGGTCTGCAGTACGTCTGGGCATTCAGCCTGGAGCCGGGTCACGATACAGCCAGGGCTGGGCTCTCTGGGCGGCGGGGATCCACACGCCAAGGCCTGGCCATGGCCAAGGGGTCAAGGAGCGGACATTCCAACAGGCGAGGAGTGAGAGCTCAAGAAGGACCCCCTCTGGGGTCTCCTCTTCTCCATCCTCGCTCCTCCTTGGGCACCTTTCTCAGGATCTCCAGGATTACACAGAATTACCAAAACTTCAGAGATGAGAACTTCCGGTTTCAGAAGGCGAAGCTGAGGCTTGGAGGCCGGCGGCAAGCAGCCCACGACCTCAGGCCATCAGGGTGTGTGGCAGCAGACGCCAGCCTTCGGGACTCCCAGTCCGGGGCTTTGCCACACACCACACTCAGCCCCTGGGAGGCAAAAACGTGAATGCGGTGGGTTTGTGACGAAATTCAGGAACCGGCATGGAGGCTGCCTCTGACCAGTCTCTTGCCTCCAGAGGCAGAACTGGGGAACATTCAAGACACAGAAAGGAGAGGCGAGGCCCACGAAGGGGGATGTGGGGATGGGGATGAAAGGACCGACTCTTGCTTTCCGGCAAATGTCAGTTTGAATGCAAACCCGTCCGCTGACCCTGTAACTGAGAGCACGTTTCCCTGTGATCTGACTGCAGGTGCGGGGCTGTGCGGTTTGGAGGGGCAGCTACAGGAGGTGGACCCAGTTTGAGGCCTGTCGTCAGGAATCCCGGGCTTTGAATCTCATTTGTGTGATTGTCGACAAGCTACCGGGCAGCTGTGAGCCTTGGTTTTATCATCTGTAAAAGGGGCATAGCTTAATGATTAAGGGCTCTGGTGTGAGTTAAATTTAGACGGCTTGAGTCTTGATTTCTTCAGCTGTAAGGGGGATTTTAGGATGCAATGAAATACGGTCATCTCTTGGTATCTGCAGGGGATGGGTTCCAGGACCTGGCACAGATACCCGAATCCGCGGATCCTCAAGTCTGTGGTTCCGTGTTCGTGGATTCAACCAATGGCTGATGATGTATACTGTGGTACGAATTTATTGAAAAAAATCCACACATAAGTGGACAAGTGCAGTTCAAAACTGTGTTCTTCAAGGAACACCTATCCTATTAAGGGGCCTTTCAGAGAGCAGACCCTCAGCAAGTTGGCTGGTCTGAGTCCGGAGGAGGCCAAAGGCATGGGGTGGGGGCATCAGGCCATCTCTCTGTATTCACTCTTCTCCACAGGAACAGCCAACTCACCAGCCCTCTTCCACGTGTCCAGCCTCAAAGGTGCTGCCTCAGGATAACTTTGAGCTAAATGTCAGAGTGTCTCCAGGGGCCCCTAGGGGATGTCCCCTTGGGCGATGGCTCTCCGCAGACTGGAGCCCCAGACAGCAGACAGAGGTAGTAATTCACAAAACCCAGACCCACGCAGGATGGACTGCATCTATCGAGATCCAAGGGGACGTGGCCAGAGCCACCGCCCAGCAGAGAACAAGCCGGCTCCGCGTTAATGCGTGCCTTTCCATCCCACAGGCAGCTGGGTTAGCGCCTCCTTTAAACGGACAAAGGGGAAACCTCAGAAGAAATGTCGATGGGAAAACATCCAGGTGATCACTATTCTGTATGAAGAACTTATACACCCCAAAGAGGCTAAAAGAGGGGAGGCAGAAAGGATAACACCTCTCTCCCTGCGATGCCTTTCTCAGTAGGAGAAGTTGCTGGGAGAACAAACCTCAGACCACAAGGTGTAATAGCTGAAGCTTCAAACGTTAGTAACCTATTTGCAGATGGTGCCAGATTTCACCCATCAGTCCCACTGCAGGAACGCACACTCCCACAAATGGCCTATCTACTCAAACACCAATACGGGGCTTCAAAATTAAGGACCCCACGTCCGAATGGGTAGCAATGCAAACACCTAAGGTCATTTTCACCTTCTGTTCCAGTGAAGGAGGCGATAACATCTAGAGGCCTGAGAATGAGCGGGTTTTCTTCCATCCCCAACACGATCGCAGAAAATTAGACAAGATCATTTTACTGTGTTTAAAAACACATTACATAGGTCAAGTCGCCCTTGCTGGCAGAGAGTCAGATCATTAAGATGCTGATGTGGCCCAAAATGTTCTTCCCCTGTCAAACTACACTCTGGGAGCTCCCCAAATCCGTTGTAACTCACTAGCAAAGAAGAGTAGAGATTTTTCTCGGGAGCCACAAATAAATCTCAGATGGTGCTCGAAATTGGGGCATGGCACAAAGAAGGCTCCCCCTCTTTTCCTGCTTGCATGCCCCACCTCTGGCATCTGCTGTCTCCCGGCCCCCCTGCCCAGCCAGCCCTAATTAAGCCTGTTGTCCCCACCCTCAGGTTTAGCTCTGCCCCATTTAACAGTCTGCTGTGAGCATTTTCCATCATAAAAGTCGCAGAAAACATTTTCAATGGCTGTATTATAGTCCACTGTATGGCCACGGCATAATGTAACCATTCCCACATCGTGGGACATCTGAGCTTGTATTGCAGCCAAGTTAGGATGAGACGAAGCTGCCACTGGGACGTCTGTGCAGCCTCGGTGCCACCAGCCTTTCCGGAGAGGAAGTGCTTGGCACGTCGGTCAGGAAAGTACAGCCAGAAATCTCCAAATTCACCTCTCTCACTCACCCTCAACATCCAGGAGAGGAGAGAGAAGACCCTTCCTGCAAATAGATCCCTGGCCTCTGCAGGCCTGGGTCAGCTGAACTTCCAACTGATCCTGTATCCACCAGACCTCAACGCTGGAGGCGGAATTTGCTTCTTCATCTTCCCTAAATAGTTGTAAAAGACAATCGATCACCAGGATTCAGATGCGTGGGGAACGTGAACCGGGCCTGGGTATGGCTGAGCCCACACATTCCAGGTGGCCCTCTGGGACAGTGGTTCCCCTGCAGGGGACCCCTGGCTATGTCTGGAGACAGTCTGGGTTGTCACAGCTAAGCGGGGAGTACTATTGGTATGTCGTGGGTAGAGGCCAGGGATACTGCTAAACATCCTACAACGTACAGACAGATCCCCAAACAATTATCCAACCCGAAATGTCAACCGTTGCAAGGATGAGCAACCCTGCCCTAGAGTGAGATCAGGGTCCCAGCCTAGCTCCCACTGGGAACCTGAGAGCTGATGGGGATCATCCAGAAGGCTTGAGTCCAAGTCATACCAACAACCGCAGAGCAGGACGAGGGAGAAGGGAGGAACAGACATTCTGGGAACCAAAGGCTCACTCTGTCAGGCAGACGGTGGTTTTACTTACAAGCATGACATCTGGGGCACCATCCTTGCCCTACCTGGAATTCCTAATTCCAGAGCCAGGTCACAGGTGGACTTCAGTCACAGTTTTGCCAAGGCGTCTCTGGGGGTGGCCCTGAGGACTGCTGTCTCCCAAAGGGATCCACAGAGAACACCCCTCACCCCAGAGCATCCTACGCACAGCTATGAAGCCCCACGCCAGTCATACGCCCCCTCCCTGCCACACCATCAGTAGCTCCCTCTTACCCGCCGAAAAACATCTGGACTTGGAGGCGGGCATCCAAGGCCTGTTGCGGTTTGTCCCCGTCCTACCTTTCACATGGCACCGCGGAGCCCTGCACTCTGGGCGGGCTGGCTGCCTTCCCACTACCTCACCCCTGCCCAGCCACTGCCTAGTTTTACGATGCAGTCCTCACGCCCCTCCTCTGCCCGCTGACACGGCCCCACATCCTCCAGCTCTAACCCTTCCAAAACGTTGCAGCCCTCCTACCGAAGCCTCCCTCCAAGCCTCCTTCATCCCCATCAGGCACTGACCTTCCTCTGTTGTATGTCAGAATCACCCAATTCCTGTCTTAGCCCTTCTTCAGGGGTGAGCTCTATCTCATGGGGGAGCTGGCACCCCCCCCCCCCATGAGTGTCAGTGCATGTGTTTGGCCCCCGTCCCACAATTATGTCCTGCCAAGACCTGCTTTCAACTTGAAAGCTGGAAATAGTGACTCTACTCCTCACAGCTGCAACGTTCTGTGGATCTAAACAATGGGACTCAAGGCAACAGCCACTGTCCCTGCCCCATCTGTCGACAATACAGGGGAGGCCAGGATAGGAGCCAAGCTGTCAGCACAGATCCTGACGCCTGTAGGGCAAAGGCCATTTCTGAGAACCCTGGACGCCCTTTCATCCTTGTTCTGACCTCAACAGTTCGCAGCATCACTGCCCAGAGCCAAGCAAGGAACCCGTCCTTGAAACGCATCTCGAGGGGAGACGTACAAAATGCAAAGGTGCAGAACGGCATAAGCTACCAACAACCCTCAGGTATCTTCTGGCACACGCTGCAGTGTGAGATTGCAGCGACCCGGATTTCTGTCAGTAAATATGAAGAATGGCTGGAAATAGGAGTTGAAGAGTTTAAAATCTTCGAGTTCTGCGTCTGTAACCACAAGGCAGAATTCTCTGGGCCCTTGTGGGCTGCCCCAGGGGAGGCCTCCCCAGAATACCGGGCCGTCTACCTGGGACGCTGCTCTGAAGTCATCCTCTCCAAAAGAAGAGGCACGAGGATGCCTTGCTTCCCTCTCATGCAGAGCTGGCGGGGCGTAAAATTAACACAACCTTTGCCGAGGGCAGCATGGCGAAGTTTACCCACAGGACAAGGACAGACGGCCTTTGACCTGGCACCTCCTAAGAATTTGATCTGGCAGGTCCGCCACCGACACAGAACGACCCACCCACAAAGACAGTCATCACAGCCTTGTTTGTAAAAGCAAAAGACTGGAAACAACCTAAATGCTTAACAGCGGGGCGTTGGTTATAGGACATCCATGTAACTGAATAAAAGAGTGGCAAAGCGCTTTCTGTGCCAATGTGGAGCAACGTTGTGGAGAGACAGGAGGGGATTGTGGGGCAGAGCAGTGCGTGTGGCTCGTTACCATCCGTGGGGTTTGTAAAGGCATCGTGACTCTGTAAAGGAACAACCACTTGAATATTCATAGAACCTCTCTGAGAGCGGCTGGCCGAGGTCAGGTCCGTCAGCTGCGTCCAAGGAAGGACACTGAGGGGACGACACACAGGGGTGAGAGGAAGACTTTCCCCTCGACCCCCTTTGGTGTCTTTTTACTGTGTTCCACGTGAGCATGTTATCTATTGAAAATAATTTAAAGCATCAAAGAGGCAGAGCCGTGATGCTGTCCGCTCCCTTTCCTCTTGTTTCTTTTCCTGTCTCCTGTCTCCTCCGGCTAACTCGCCTGTCCCCTTCCCCCGCCGATGTCACACCGAGAGGCAGCAGCATGAAAAGCACGGGGCGTGGTGTCGAGAGTGGGATGTAAAGCCCGTCGCTCTGTGCCTGCGTGTGAGAGCTCTCGCTCCCGCAAACCTGCACCGGCTCCGCAGCAAAGCAGGGGTCAGACTATCCCCGCTCACGGAGCGCTGGGAGGATCAGAGCCGACCACCAGCGGGAAGGCTGCAACCCAGCGCCCGGCACGCAGGAATATGCCTCTGTGTCTGCCGACCGGGAGGCTGGCCTTCAGCAGGCCCGGACCAGCTGAGTTCATCTGATTCCAGCGGGCGGCTCTCCAGGGAGCCGCTCGGAACTGCAGGTGTGAAGGAAGCCCAGACCGGGCGGCTTGCTTCCCTGCTGGGCAAGCAGGTGTCCCTGCCATCTCTACTGGCTCTGCTCCCACCAGGGGGAGAGGGGAGGAAGGGGTCCCCAGGCCAGATGTCTGTGAATCAACAAACAGCCTTTTCGGCTCCCAGAATTGTGTCTCATGAGCCCTGATGCCTAAGACATCCTTGGCAGTGGCTTTGGAAATGCCGGAGATGTCAGAGAGCCACTTCAAAGGCCGCGACTGTGCAAGAGGGAAGCGAGTAGGAGAAAGGCTTTGTCTCCCCCCGCCTCCAAGGGAAGCATCTCAAGAGGGCTGAGAGCACGGCAGCTCCCTGTAGGTCGGGGCCCCATGGAGGGAGCGCTTCTTTGTGTCCAACTACATGTGCTTTCGCTGAGGCCCACGTCCTATACCCGTCTAACAACCAGCAGGCTACGGAGCTAAGCAGAGTTCAAATCCTGGATCTCCCCCTTCCTGGCTGTGTGACCTCGGGCAGAACGCCCAAGCTCTCTGTTTCCTCACCTGCAAAATGCACTTAAGCAGAGCACCTATGGTTGTCAAGAGGATTAAATGGGTTAACACATGTAAAGTTGGAACAGAACCTGGAATAAATGATCAATACCTGTTAGCTTCTGTTGATAAATATCATCATCATTGCCAAGGCCCTCCTCTCTCCTAGCCCTACTCTGTTACACTGCCACGTACCACAGTCCCGTCAAGGCTACTGAACCCCAGCACATCGGAGCAGCCCCAAATCCCAGCCTACTGCCACCCGGGGCCATTTCCAGGGCCACAGCATCCAGCCCAATCTGGAGACCACGGTTCTCCAGCCCCAGCTCTCAAAGCTCTTTGGGCAGCCCGCCGGTCCCGCCAGCCTCGCTTCACACCCCATCCCCGGTCCTGCTTTGTGCAAGCCCCACGTGGCCTTGATCAACATTTCCCACCCTGGAGCTGGCATGCAATGCAGGGACAGTGGCCTTTGGTGCCCAGCCCGGCCCCTGCACAGAACCACACTCCACTCCTCAGCCCAGGCTGAACCAAAGGTACATGAGCGACTACAGCCCCCGAAGTCAGATTCATGGCCCAACGCTGTCAGCGCAAATAACAGAAAATCTGCACTCCCCAAGTCCCGAGCCAGCATCTTCCTGCTTCCAAACCAAGTCAATTTAACATCTGACACTTGTGCCAAGAGCTCACGTCGGGAAAGGCACGATTCTTTCAGCTTTACAACCTTCTCTGACGACTCCCCACCCAGCCCCGGATCACCTCGTTAGCGGGCTCCCTGCTGGCGTCCTCGGCGACTCTGCTGCCCGCCGCCCTCCCGGACCTCCCTCCTCGGCTCCCACCCAGGCTCCGAGGACGGACAGCCGCAGCCCCACACGGGCACCTGCCCCTCCCTGAGACCACCACTCCGGCTGGATGGTTAAAGGGCAGGGCTGTGAGATCATAATTGCTCTTACTTTCTGGGAACAAAATCCCGAACACGTCTCCACGGTCACGTTGGCCTGTACCAGGGAGTCGGGGAAGGCGTGTGTGACGTTCTCCAGCAGTCGGAAGCAGCCACGGTACGTGACGGTCCTTCCTGCGGGGAAGGAAATGGGGTTCCGGTGAGAAATGGTGCCCACCGTTCTTGGTGCCTGTCACAGAGGAAAACGGTGGCTTCAGATGCCGAAACAGGTGGAAATACACTCAGGAAAGGCAGATTTCCAATCAGAGAGGGCAAACTGCCCGTAGAGGCTGTGGTCAAGCCAAGCTCCCGAGAGAAACCAGGCACCAGAGCTTTCGTTAGCCTTGGTCGCCAGGGTCACCGACAAGGGACCATTTGGCTGAAGCTTCTGAACTCAGAAGCTCCTGCCAGCCCTTGGGGGACAGTATGCATCCTCTCCTCCTCCTTCCCTCTCTCCCTTCCTTCCTTCCTTCCACAAATCGGGATTGTGCATCCATTCTGTGCTAGGTTCTGCACTAGGTGACCCAAGAGATTGTCACTCTGGAAAACTCTGTCCTACCCACGTACACACGAAAAGAAAAGTCGATTTGGAAACCTGAAATCCTGCCACACTCCCTCTTGCTGTGCCGTCGAGTCACACCACTACTTTGCTTCCTCTCTGATCTTGAACTCCCGCCGGATTCTAGGAATACTCCTCAAGCCCGTGGTACACAGGCTGCCAGGTTGTCCTACAGACCTTCTGGTGGAGAAGTTTAGTTCCCTAGTTGGCTTCCTTGGTGTGGGGACAAACCTTCTGGAATGTTCCGGCACCAACTGTTCCTATTTCCTCCAGACTCCTCAGAGTTTCCCTGGATGGCGTCCTGATTCTCATCCCATGCTCCTTTTAGCACAACATCTCCTGGGGCTCAGCATCTCTCCCGGTTCTCTCCGCCTGCCACACCTCGTGGAGAGAGCAGAAACCCTCTCGCCAGCCGGCACCACGGCGGGAGGCTCTCTCCACGCAAAACTGCAAAGCAGGACCAAACTCTGGGCCCGGAAGCCCATCCTATCGACCATGGCACCAGTGGTCTGGGCGTCAGGGCACGGACCTATCAGGGCACAGATGAGGGAAAGCAGCCTGGTGCTGGGAAAACAGTCCAGGCGGAGCAGCCTAACGGCCTGGGATCAAGCCCCGGCACTGCCAGGGACTCAGTCAGCAATCTGGGCATGTCATGGACTCAGAGGCTCTCCATTTTCTCACCTAAGTAACGCCTGGCAGCTAGAGTTGTTCTGAGGAAGGACATGCACCCACACGCCAGCCCCCATGGGGCTGCATCTCCCAGAGCCACCTTCCTGCCCTGGATTTTGGTGCCAGGGCCTGGGGTGATGACTTGTGCTGGACCCACAGGACTCTGTCCTGCCCTGTGGCACGACCGGGCCCCCAAAGGACAAAATATCTAGACGGACTGGGCCGTGGTCCTCAGTCAGCTGCACTGGGGTGGGACAGGCTCCAGGGAGACAGGCTCCGGGGCACACGGCAAGGGAGGTGAGCAGGACAGGCAGGGCGAGTGGGGTGATAGTGTCCCGGTGAGTACCTCCCTGTGGCCTGGGTCACCCCAATGCTCCCCACACCCAGCCCTGACCCTGACACACAGCAGGTGCCCAATGTGTGCTGACAGAGTAAGGAATTGGACACGACAGGGCAGGTGAGGGCGCGGCATAAGCTGTAACAGGTCAGTGATACAAGACGCTGCTAGAAGTGCAGCGTCAGCTGCCTCTAGGCTTCACCGCCGTGACTGTCGGGGAAGAGGCTGTCACCCAGGGCAGCCCATTCCACTCCCTTCTCCCCCGCTCCCCAGGTGACAGCTCCAGGGGCACTTAGGGCAGAAGGACACCCCCGAGATGGAGCCACTGATGACTTGCTCTGCACCTCCCTCTGATCCCAGCCCGCAGAGCACCTTCACGGGTCTGACCCCTGTGAGAGCTCCTTGCCAGTGAGAAGCTCAAATCTCAGATGGCCGGTCACCTGGTCACCTCTTGACAGAGATCCTGTCGGTTCATGCCCTCGAGAAGGGAGCAGGCAGGCAAAGGTCAGCCGTGCAGCCTCCACAGCCTGCCAGAAGGGGAGGCTGTTAAACCGTTTCAACATTAACTACGACAACAGGTCTAGCCGACTTGAGATCTCAGGCTGGCTTGAATGACCGGACCATCTGACCCTTAACCAGTGGGCAACCTAGAGCCAAATACTGATCTCTAAGAGTCAGTGGCTGAGCAGGCAGGGCGAGCTGCCGGGGCAGCCCAGAGCCCACATACAGGCCTGATCCTCCTGGCGGGCAGGGCTGAGGAGTCAGGGGGGCTAATGTTGTTTGAACCCAGGAAAGTCAAAGGTCCAAGAAGCCCTCCTGGAGCAGTTTGGTCCTCGGGAAGCCCATGTGGACGCCCAGATGACAGGGCAGGACTCGATACATCCATGTACCATGGCAAACTGCTGAGCCCGGACAGGGCCTGGCACAGAGTAGGTGTCAATGAGTATCTGTTGAGTTAATGGCTCATTAGTGAATCCGTAGAGTGTATTGTCAGGGTCTCCACCCCTGTCCCCATTCCCCCATCTGGAGCCCTGGTTCCCAGACAATCCTGTCTGAACATAGGAAGCACCGGAATAGCCTAGCTGGCCGCGTCTGAGCACTGAGCCACTCTCCCCATCACTCTGACCCCACAGAGGGCAGCCAGTGTTGGCTTTGAAGCTCACCCATGCTTCTCTGAGCTGGGCTTCTGGACCGCTTAGCAAACTCCCTCGTCACTAGGAAAGCTCTCCCAGAAACCCCTCTGCAGTCTTCGCTTCTGACCTGACACCTTTCTCTGGGCTCTGTCCAGTTCTTGAAACTAATCCATCAGCTCTCCTGGAGCCCTGGTCCATGGCCAGAGGTGGCTGAGTTGATGAGTTGACGTTCCTGGATGCTGGGCTGTGCCTCCATCATCTGCAGTCTCACACTTGCCAGTGGTGGGGGGAGGTCTCCCACGCTCTGACTTCTTCCCAGCCTGGCCCCTCCCAGTCAGGAAGAGGATGGCTCCCCACATGTGCAAATGTACACAGCCGTATTATTTTATAAAAGGGCCTTTTATAGTTACATCAAGTGGATCTGCAGCTCATCTTGCAATGAGGACAGATCTGAGTTTCACAAACATCTAGCTGGGCCCCCCTCAGTTGTCATCTCTGTTTGATAGCACTTTCAGGTGAAATCCTGGGAGGTTCAGTCTTGCTGCTTGATGCATCAGCTTAGTCTCCCTCGTGGTTGATTATTTCCTCCTGGGTTCTATAATTTTGAATTGTAAACTCATCTTCAGTGAGAATTTATCTACAGGAACTCTTTACACCTGGGTTGGTGGCACAGCTCCCAAGAGAGAATTTTGCATTTGCCTCTGTTGGTACCTCCAGATGGCCCAGAGCCAAATTTCATGTTGGAGCTTTCAGGACCAGGCAGACAGCAGAAATCTGAACCTCAAAACTCAGACAAATGCAGGCCTGCAATTATAAACTCTTAGGTTATAAAGTCTTAGGAAAAATTTTTTTCACCCGAAGCTCAGGTCAAAACAGACAAGTTTTTCTATTTCTGCTAGGTGTTTTTTTTCTTTTGAAATCTAAAATTTCACTGATTTATACTTCAGTGAAATTGGGTCCAACTATACACAGAAGTTTCAGTCCAACTCCCTACCCTGACAGGCTCAAAGCCTCCTTTTCTGTCCTCTGTGGACGTGAAAACCTAAGCCGTGTGATCACCAAGACCAGCAACTTCCCCTGGCGGGGACCCAGAGCTACACAGCATCCTTGATTACCTTCATCTCACCACTGTGATTCCTAGTTCCCACTTCCTTCCTGGAGCCAGGGATTTCCTTACTTTCTTGTTAGTTCAGCTGTGCCTTTAAAGCAGTTTTACCCAGCATTTCGAGGTGTTTCATAGCTAGGAGACATTCAGACTACCTGGTCTGCCCCATTGCTAGAAATCAAAGTCTGCCTCTGCACTTCACAAACTAGACTGGAACCCAGAGAGGGGAAGCAAACGGCCTGAGGCCACACAGCATGTCTGAGACACACCTAGACCTAGGCCCTGGGCCTCCTGATCAGTTTCTCTCTCCTGTAGAGGATAAGGAAGGATGTGCCTCGGTCACGAACTCGCGTGAGCTTTGGCTATAACCCCACACCCCTGCCGCGAGCCTGTCTGGGGAAGGTGGTGAGGAAGGGAGAGCACAGGTTCGGCCCCGCGTGGTTTGGATGAGGGGCTGCAGACGCGGGGGTGGCGGCAGAGCAGGGGACAGACGGGCACACTCACGCTTCCTGGAGCCGGGCTGCAGCTGTTCCACGCGGTACACGGAGAGACGGCCCACGCCCCCGCACACGGAGCTCTTCTCCCCTTTGCACTCGTGGTTACACTCTTCTGGCCCCATGCTCACTGCCGGGAGCCGGTTTCCACAGTAGCATTCGGCCCCGGCCTCCAAGCCGGCATAGACGTAGGACCTGCAGGCAGAGCGGGGCCTGCGGTGAGTCCCGACCTTGGCCCAGGGCACTGAGGTCTGGATCCAGGAATGGCGGCTGGGTCTGGGGCCAGGCTAAGGGTGAGTCCTGGCATTGCAGGAAGTGAACCCCGGGTCTCCTGACACTGAGCCCAGAGCTCTTTCCATAACCCCCTGCCGTCCCGTCAGTAAACGTTCTTTGTTCCGGACAACTGGGATCTGATCGGTCGAGCTCTGCTTACGCTATGACAGCCAACTGGAAGCCGACGCATCACCTCAGGGACACCACTTCCACTTTCTGGACCTCATTTCCAGTGGAGCTGATGGTCAGGGTCCCACACTTACCGCTCAGCGCACGCATTCTGGCAGTGGGAGACGGTCATCTTTCTCAAGTCAAAAAACACAGCCCCCTTCAGAGTTCTCTCCTGGCCGTCGCCACTGAAGCATCCCATGTATGTGCCTGCAGGCGGGGAAGAAGAGCGGAGACTCAGAGGCCCCGGGGAGAGGGAAGATGACCCTTGGCATTGCCCTTCCTGCCTAAGGCTCTTCGCAGAGAAGCCCAGGGGATGAGGCTGCGGTCCAAGCCTCCCTGAAGCGCCTCTGGACACTTCCACATGGTTCTCTTCCTCCCCCTTTCCGTAGTTAATGGCCCACTGTCCCTCCAGACACCCTGCCGGGAGCCTGGCATCAGCCAGAACACAACTTTCTTCCACTGACCCTCACCCACCGAGTCTGGCTGGTTTAAGTGCTTCCCCTGGACCCCTCGCCTCTCCATCCCTTCCCTTCCTAGGCTGGAAAAGGCCTCTCTGCCTCCACAAATGTCTCGATAGGCAGGTTCTGTCACCTCCTTGTGATCCAGAGGGAAGAAATCAGTTATGGAAAGTCCGATCTTAGCTAACATAAAGATCTTGCAAACAGGGAGAGTTACTTCAAGAAGAAAATCTGCCACCCCAGGAGGGAGTAAGGCCCCATCACTGCAGGTGTGTAAGCAGCAGCTGTTAACATGTAAGAGAGCTGTCCTGTGTGAGAATCATTAGGACCAAGGGACAGCTGGGCCCTCCCCAGTCCGGGCATCTCTGGCACATCCCCGCAAAGGGACACTAGGGGACAAGACTCCACAAAGCAGTGACAGTGTTGACCCAACCGTGCACATGTCAATGGGAAACAGCCCTGACCTGTCACCCCAAGAGAGGGAGCTGCCTCCCAGAAATGCACAGCGAAGCCTGGAGAACTCGAGCACTAAGCAAGTGTGTCAGGTGTGTAAATGTCATGTGCATCGCAGCGCGTCGAAGGAACTGTGCGTTGGGAGTTTGCAAACACGCCATCACATAGTCCGAGCTGTGAATGCACACCCACAATAGCTGTGCCGAGATCTGGATCAGGCACCCGTGATAAAGATGCTGCTCGTCTCCAGGGGAACGTCTACACTCAGTTCCAGGATGTCTCAAGTGGCGCCTGAGCAGTACACTGCAGCCTCCGGAAATTAGGCTGTCTCTGGGAAGCAGCACGCCCAAGGCCTCCCAGCAGCCTGCCAGCTCCCAGACGGCTTTGCGGGGAGGAGTAACGATCTCATGCACCAGTCCAGGAGCTCCCTGATCCGGCAAGACTGGCTTTTACTGCTGCCAAGAACCTGGCCCAAAGCAGAAGCTCAGGGCCGCCTGCTGAGTGGTTTGGAGGAGTGGGTCTGCCAGCCTTCATTCCTGGGGACCAAATCAGGGGGGGAGTGATTTTCCTGGGTGTGAATACCACACTTAAATCCATCTCTGACCTTGACTAAATCACTTCAACATTCTGTGCCTCAGTTTCCTCAACTTTCGAGTGGATAAATGCAACCCACCACCCCACCCAAGCTCATTTCTCTTGCCACATGTGGACATGTCCCTGCTCCCTCCCGCATGTCCACACTTGACTTCCTACCCGTCCTTGACAACCTACAGCCCTGACCACTCCAGCCCACTATGGCCTCTCCTTTCTCTGAATTGTCACATTGAGCGTCTGAAAAACTCATATCCTTATCATTAACTGTTGTTGTTAAAAATCGTGTACACCTGTGTATCCTGTCTCTGTACCATGACTTAAGGCTCATTGAGGGCAGGGACCACACCTTCCCCTTAGCTGGTGACTCACCAGGCAGGGTCAGGCACGATGCCAACGGTGGGTTAGAGCTCCTAAAACCCACACTGACATCCTGTGAGGGCGCGAGAGGGGGAGCAGAGAGCCCCAATGCAAGGAGGGGCCGGTCCCATTGGCTGCACCAATGTGCGATTCTCAGGTCCCCAAGGTTAAGAAAGGCAAGGCAAGAGGAAGATGACCAAGATGGCGGAAGACGGGACTCTCCGCCATGCCAGGAATGGTTGAAGACCCAGAGACCTCAGGTTAGAGGACCTGGGGCTGAGGAGAGAGCAACAGTCACCTCCTTAATGTCTGCCAAAGGGTCTCTCCCCCTTCCAGGCTCTGAACCTCTTGAGGCTGCCTTCATCGCAGATGCCCGTCGGCACACACGTGGCCACACCAAGTGTCTGTCCGTGGGCACAGGCTCCACTCCTCTACTCGGGACCCCAGACACCCAGTCCCCACGAGCTTCTCTCTCTTTATATAAATCTCAATACTACCAAGACCAGAAAGCCTTCACCCAGGTCAGTGAGAATCAATCGCTCTCCTTAGCCTGCCTACTTAGTGAAAAAAAAAAACTAGTATTTGAGAAATTTCTGATGTGTGTTGCTCAGCAAAGAAGAAATTCTATTACAGCTTTCAAGTAAACATCCAAAACAAGCCCAGGGGTTGCTAAACATTTATCACCGGTGATGGAAAATTAACCAGAAGGTTCTAAAGGTGCCTGGGCTCAAGACCCCTGAAGGCTGAGACTGGCGCACACACATTTTGCTGGGAGAGTGGGGAAACAGCCTTCGGGAACGGGCTGCCTTAGATTCAAATCCAGGCTCCACTACTATCTGACTGCGTGACCTGGCATGTGCAGCTTCCCCTTCCTGAGCCTCCATTTCCCCATCTGTAAAACGGGGACATGGTCTCATGGAATTCATGGGGTGGTTGTGAGAATTCCACGAGATAACATAGAAAGTATCTAAATGTAGGCGTGGCATGTAGTACGGGCTCAGTGGTGACTGTTTTTATTGTTTATATGTCATTATTAACAGTAAACATTTTTACATGACTTTACTTCCCTGAAATGCAAAACCCTTCGTCATGAAAATGGTGATAGCACCGCTGACATCATAAGGCTGTTCAAAGATTAAATTAAATGAAATAACAGATGTACATCTAGGCACGTCACAGATGCTCGGATAAGTAACAGCTATTATTATTCTGATCCTACACTTTAACCTGGGGGCCGAGTGTGACGATGGCTCCGTAAATTTTTTCTTTTTAATTTATTTATTTTTGGCTGTGTTGGGTCTCTGTTGCTGCGCGCAGGCTTTCTCTAGTTGAGGTGAGCGGGGGCTACTCTCCATTGCGGTGCACGGGCTTCTTATTGCGGTGGCTTCTCTTGCTGCAGAGCACAGGCTCTAGGCATGTGGGCTCAGTAGTTGTGGCTCCCAGGCTCTAGAGTGAAGGCTCAGTAGTTGTGGCTCACGGGCTTAGTTGCTCGGCGGCACGTGGGATCTTCCCGGACCGGGGCTCGAACCCGTGTCCCCTGCATTGGCAGGCAGATTCTCAACCACTGTGCCACCAGGGAAGTCCCGGCTCCGTAAATATTAGCGGAACACGTTAATAAGAGAGAAAAAAATGGTTTTGAGCAGTCAGGCTTGGGTTCTCCAAAAACAAGAAGAGGCTAACCAGCTACCAGCTGGCCATCGGGTGGAACTGACCGGTCTGGAGGGGACGCTCACGCCCCGCTGGTCCCCTCTCAGTCTGTAGCAAAGGCCTGAGACGCAGGCGCCTCCCCCTCTGCTTGTGAGGAGGAGGGGAGCCCTTTCTCCTGGAAAAATAATGAATGGCTTTTCTAACTCCCTGACAGTGTTAGAAAGAGAGAATGTGCAAAAAGAAAGGACTTCCCAGGGATGCACTGGGACACATTCTGAGACGGATTTATTACTTTCGGCTGAAACGGAGGCGATATATTATTGTCTGTGACTCTGCATCTGCTCATTTGCACATCAAAATGGACATGCCGTGAGGCTATTAACGATGGCTTTGGAGATATTGCAATGTCTTTGCAAATTACTATCAATAAAAAACAAACTGGCTATGGAGAAGTTACTATTTTTCCCCTAGTAAACTTACTGACATTTTATTCCATTATGGATGTTGTCCAAGGTATAATGAAATGCTGAGTGATTGATGGGGCCTCCTGCGGCTTCCAAGGCTTGCCTGCCGGATCCCCTTACAGGGGGATGGCGGGCTGCCCGGGCCGCAAAGAGACGCTCTCTTTGTCTGCAACCCCAGCAGCTGTCCCGTCCCCCAGGGAGGCCCGCCTGGCTGTGCGGGGCCCACAGAGCCCCAAGAAGGGAAGGGGGCCCCCAGAGGGTCCTCAGGCCAGTGCCCGCCTCTCCCCACTTTCTCTGAAGATCTCCAGCCAGGATACCACGGCCTCTCCCAGAGGGCGGATTCTTCCTCCAATCCTGGGGGATATTCAAGATACTGAATAACCTATTGGGGCGGGCCACAAACCTGTCAGAATTATCACCATTCAACACCAGAACCTGACTGCTTCCGCTGTACCAGGCATTAACCCTTCACTTGCTAGGTTTGGGGGTCACCAGGGAGGGTCAGCTAGAGCATCAGAGTGTGGAGGGCACTCAGGGGCTCAGGGCAGAAACTGGTGGTGTATAACGGGTGACGATCGGTCCTGTTTACATCACACCATGATCTCCTCAGCGTTCACTGCAGCCTCTTCCATCGCCTCTCTAAATGATGACTTAAGGGGTACCCACTGGTTCTCCTGGATATACGTCTTCTATACACAGGGCTATAACCAGGTCACCCTGAGTCCTCCCCTCTGCTGCCCAGTCACCCTGAAGCCAGGTTACAAAGAACTTGTCACTTCTGTCTAATGAGCCCCAAGCCCTTTGCACGTGCCTCTATGATGCCTTGGTCACACTGTGGGGTAATCATTCGGGTGCATATCTGATTCCACCACCAGACTGAGCTCCTCAAGTGCACAGTGATAGCACACATGGAGACTCATACGTGGGTCCTCAGTAAGTGTGGATTGAGAGAAATAAAAAGAGGAATCATGGCTAATTTGCCCAAGGTCATAGAGCCAATAACTGGCAACACCAAGAGAGAAACCCAGGTCTGTTTTCAAAACTTGTGCCCTTTCCATGCCTTCTTTCCAAGAAATCCATGGCAACTTTGTTTAGTCACTTCCAGTTTAGTCTAAATGAGTTACACTGGTGTAGCCTGCATAGACACCCAGCTTCTAGATGTGTTGGGGGAGAGTTTACAGAAATTTTATCTATATGAAATGAGCTACAGAACCCGTCCCTCAATTCTCCCTCATTCTTACGTGGAAGCCTTGCTGAGGAATCCCACACGAGGGCTATGACCTAGAGGATTTCAGATGAAACTTCATTCCAAGGAAGTTTCTTTCTTGTAGAAGGCAGAGTCCCCCAGTCTTCATTGTACTGGGCCGCCAGACTCATCCTCCTAAGGCTCTTGCCTCATCTTCTTCTATATCCTGCCACTGAGGACTCTAAGCTCCAACTACACTTCTTATACTCAGGATAGCAGTTCTCCTGTGATTTGCGGTACAGGACCAAATGGGGTGGTGACAGGGATGCTGAGACACTGACTGAGGTCAGTCACCGCCCAACGATAGCTATGACACTCCCTGGGTGCCCACTTCACACAGGCTCAGTTAACTGGGCCCTGCATAGTCTGGATAACTTGGTGTAAAGAGTCCCGACCTGGAACCAGGCTGACCCCATGATGGAGTCCCAGCTGCATGACTCTGGCGGTCTGATCAGTGCCCTGCCCGTGTCTCCGCGGCCTTGCTGCCTCCAGGCTGCACCCTAAGATCCATGTTCTACCCTCGCTCCAAGCCCCCACCTGCTCCATAACGTACCGTTTACTGACCACCTTCTCTTCCCTGTCTCACTTCCCACTCCCTACCAGTGTTCCTGGGATCACATCCTAAATTAACCAAGTCCATTTGAATCCTGGTTTCAGGGTTTGCTTCCGGGGAACCCAAACTAAGAGAATGACCTTGGGGAATTTAAGTAATAATAGCTGCCAGTTCCTGAGTGCCGGTGAATACATCAGGACCCCTAGCCCAGCGGTCCTCAGCTTTTGCGTGCATGAGAACCACCTGGAGACCGTGCTGCTCCAGGCTGCCGGCCCCGCCCCAGAGTCTGGGACTTGGTACGTCTGAGAGAACCTGAGAAGCTGCACTTGCAACAAGCTCCCAGGTGATCCTGAGGCTGCCGGTCTGGGACTCTGCTTCGCAAACCGCTGCTCTATATTATCACATTTAATCCTCACCATAACCCTGGGGCAGGTATCTCAACCTCCATTTCCAAGGAACCCAGAGAAATTACGAGACGTGGTCACCCAATAAACCTGGGGCTGAGCCAGGATTCAAGCCGAGGTCTGTCTCAGCTCTAAGATGCTCGCACATCTCAACCTCCAGCCACATGCGAGCCCAGCTGGGGAGCGAGCAAAACTCCAAAGGGCTTCCCCTCCCAGGCCCCTCCTGTCTGCCTCGGAGCCGGGGGAAGGGGCGGTGTGGGAAGGCCATGGGCTCTCAGTGCCTACTTCTTGGGCTGCCGCCAGGGCCAGGGAGAGGGGACGCCAGTCCTGTGCCCCCGAATGGGGCTCCTGGGAGTAGCTCCCATATAGGCAAGGGGACCCAGGGCTGAGCACCTACCTTGGCTGCTGGTGGCTGGCCTGGGGGCCTCGGGGCCCAGGGCGGGCGGCCCCTGGGGGTCCCCCATGAAGTGGTGGAACCAGCGGCGCCGCAGCTGGCGCAGCTCTGAGTTGCGGCTGCGGAGCCAGCGGGGGCCGGGCCGGGGCCGGGCCAGGGGGCCCCGCAGCACGTCCACGCCGAGCAGCAGCTCTGGGCTGACCCGGGGGTCGTGCAGGGCTCTGCTGTCCAGCAGGCCCACGCCCAGCGCCACGGCGGCCACGGGCAGGGCCTGCAGGGGACCGGGGGCGCGGGGGCCCGGCGGGAGGCCCACGCGGGCCCGCTGCAGCAGCAGCAGGCTGCCGGTCATCAGGTAGGCGGCTGTGAGGAAGAAGAGCAGGAACTGCGTCCGGCGGAGAAACTTCTGCAGTCGGAAGAAAGGTTTGGCCATGCCCCTGGGCGGCAGGGCTCCCGGCTGGAGCCCAGGGACGGCTCCTAGCACCCAGGCGGGAGGGAGGCCGGGGCCTGCGGAGGTGTCATCCCTGCATCCCGGCACCAGCCTGTGCTCTCCCGGGGTTACTCTTCCTCCCGCCTGGTTTTCAGCAGGTGCTCAGATGGCACCATCACTTAACTCCGGCCCGGACCCTGCAGCTGCAGCTTCTGCCCAAGTGTCACAAACTTTGCCATCCCTGGGCTCTAGCGACCCTCGTCTCCAGCTTATAAATCTGGAAAAGAAGAGAAAGGGCACTTAGATGCAATAGGAGGGTCCACTTCTCCCACTGCCCCAGGGTCAGGCGCCCTGCACTCCTGGGCTCTGTTTGCCAAAGGGAACAGCCGTGTTGCAAGAGCACACGGGTCTGCCACTGCACGACTGTGTGACATCAGGTGGGTTACTTCACCTCACTGGGCCTCAGCTTCCTCATCTGTAAAAGGGGACTAACACTCTTTCCCGGAGCGGTAGGAAGATCCAATAATGACAGCAGCAGCAGAGGTAGGTTTAAAAAGGATAACCAACAAGGGTCTACCGCATAGCACGGGAAACTCTGCTCAGTGTTATGTGGCAGCCTGGATGGGAGGGGAGTCTGGGGGGAGAAAAAAAGAAAGAAAGAAACACCTTCCACTCCCATCAAGAAAAACCAAAAAAACCCCAGAAAAACCCACAGCAGGGTCTTTGTACTGAATCCTTACCTCACGCCACACACTGAGCTAAACGCTTTATGCATCATTTCATTTAACCCTCACACCAACCCAGCGAGGTAGATACTGTACAGTACTATCCCCATTTTACAGATGAGGAAACTGGGGCAAAAGGAGGCAACGTAACTTTCCCAAAGTCACACAGCTGGTGAGCAGAGGAGCCAAGGTTTGGAACAGTCTGCATTCAGAGCCTGGACTCTGAACTGACACGTGGCCCAGCCTATAATGAGACTCCACCACCTACATGTGCACCCAGACCAAGGTATGAGTATACAGCAGGTGCTCAATACGTGCGTGCAATCTGCTGACTCCCCGGGTGCCTAGGGGCTGCAAACTGTCTTTTGGAAATGCTTCTACAGACGTGGGTCGGTTTTTTATTTATTTATTTATTTATTTATTTATTTATTTATTTATGGCTGTGTTGGGTCTTCGTTCCTGTGCGAGGGCTTTCTCCAGTTGTTGCAAGCGGGGGCCACTCTTCATCGCGGCGCGCGGGCCTCTCACTGTCGCGGCCTCTCTTGTTGCGGAGCACAGGCTCCAGACGCGCAGGCTCAGCAATTGTGGCTCACGGGCCTAGTTGCTCCGCGGCATGTGGGGTCTTCCCAGACCAGGGCTCGAACCCGTGTCCCCTGCACTGGCAGGCAGATTCTCAACGACTGCGCCACCAGGGAAGCCCCCGTGGGTCGGTTTTAACACAGGAGAGGGCACACGGGGAGAGAGTGGGCTTGCATAGTCTTTCCAGGCTTCCTGAAGGCAGGAGGCCAGGGCAGGAGAGTGCCCCAGGCCATGCACCTGCCAAACGGGGCTGGGCACCTGGTGAGGTGAAGGGGGGAGGGCTCTCAGAGCAGCCTTCCTGGGTGCCCCTCTGCGCCCCAGGACTCAGCTCTCACGCTGGGCTTTGGTTTCCTTTGGCGGCGCCTCTGAAGTCCACTGTCAGGGGTTCGCAGAGGGTCCCGCAGCTGCTGTGAGCCGGGCTGCTGGGTGAGGACGGCCCTTAACACAAGGACAGGCTTGTCCCGGGGAGAAAGACTCCTAGGAGCGTGACTAAGCCGCTGCCTGTAACAAGGCCCGGTACCCCCGCCAGGGCCCCACGGCCCCTCAATGGCTGCTCTGTGCCCTACGGACGGCGGCTGGGTGTGAGAGGAAAGACAACGTTTGGGCTCTTGTGGCCTGGCATTCCAGGGTCCTGGGAGGGGCCCAGACCAGCATGACCCTTTCTGATTCAAAGCTGAGAGCTGCCAGGTTCTGAGGCTTCTGGGGAGGGCAGGATCTGGGAATATGGGGGTCCGGTGGGTCCTTTAGGCTGGGGCAGGGGTGGCTGGCTAGGGAATCAGCAAATGAAGGTGGAATTAAACCCTGAGTCTGGGAGCCCTTCCAGACGGGTCTCCAGAGCTTTTATTTCCTCTCTAAGCTGATGTGTGCCAGGCCCACCCCAGCCAGCCTCGTCAGATTTGTAGAACCGCAGAGAAAATCCCAAGAAATCCTGACTGATCTCCCTGCCTCTAGCTTTGGCCCCTCCAATCCATCCTCTGCAAGGCTGCCAGGGTGATCCTACTAACACACAAATCTGATCATGGCTCTCCCCTGCTTAAAACCCTTTTCAATAGCTCCCCATGGCTTTGGGATAAACTCCAAGCTCCTTAGCATGACATACAAGGCCCCCTTCCTGATCCAGTCCAACCAGCTCATCTCTCGCCAGACCCTTTCCTTCTGCTTCCCCATGACGTGTGCACATGTGCGTGTACACACACACACACACACACACACACACACACACACAGAGTCCAGCAGAGCGACCACACGGCGCATCTGCCCTGGTGCCTTTGTACACAATGCATTTGATGTCTTTTTCTCCCTCTTTGCCTGGTGAATCCTTGTGTATCTTCCAAGAATCAGCTCAGGTGCCACTTCCTCCGAGAAGCTCTCCCTGACCACCACCCACACACTGGTGTAGATTTCTCTGTCTTCCCACAGCCCGTGCTGACCCCCATCCCAGCATTCACCACGCTGAGATGATTTTAATTGTCCCTGTACTTGTCAATCATCCTTGCAGGACTGCGACTGACTCAAGACTAGAGGTCATGCCCTATGCATCTTAGTAACCCTGGCCCCCAGCATGAGCCCCAGAAGCACAGATGCTCAGCCATCTCTGTTTCTGAACACATTTTAAAAAAATGAACGAGAAGATACATTGATAGGCGAATCATGATATCAGAAACCGCCTCCTGTGGGGGTCAGGGCAATGAAATCTCAAATTCCCGTTATCCAGAGCTGTGGGAGCCTCGCCGGAAACACGGGAGATGGAGTAATACGTAAGCACAAAGGACACAGCTTCACCACTTCAGGTCTTACAGATACATGGAAATTAATAAGGGTGCCTGAGCTTTATATGTTATCCTTCTTGTGTGGTCATTCTAGGAAGAGAGGTTTCCGGATCTGCTTGCAAAAGGCTTCTGGTTACAAGATCGGGATTCTATCAGTGAAAAATCCTATAAAACTAAAATATAAGGGGAGAGAGGATGCCTGCTGTGGGAAGAAAGGTTCTGATGAGATGGAGCCAACAGGTGGGCAATGGATCAGAAGTTCAGAATTTTGAAGCCAAGACCCAGCCAGAATTCCATACGCATTTGTATACAGGCTCTGGGAGCACACTACAAAGGACACGGTGGGATGGGGCACTGTCAGGGCTGATCGCACCCGGGTTCCCCAAGCGCCCCCCACCAAGTCCTCTCTAGAGCCACCCCTTCCCAGAGGGGCCTCTCCTGGTCTGGGGAGGTGGGCACTGGACGTGGGGGCAAGGGGCAGCTACTTTCACGCCAGCGCTCAACGACCCTGGCCTCCTATAAGGCAGGCTGCCACTCTGAACTTCTAACATCGCGAAGCCGATTCCCAGCCCGGAACACCTGCCACATCAGGAACCCATCCCCCTGCCCAGACTTCCACCCCACTTCCCACTGATATTACATTTGTTAGTCGTCCCCCATCCTCTTCCACGCTCTCCCCCAGGGCACAGATGACACCCGATTTCTCGCCACATCCCCAGATCCTAGCACACATCCGGCAGGGCAGTGCCCGTAAAAATGTTTGTTGAGTGACTGAACCTGAAAGAGGCCTGGGGTGGGGGTGGGGGTGGGGGGCTGGGCCATGTACAGAATCTGCACAAGGGCTCACAGCCAAGCCACAAGGCAGCTGCGCAGCAGAAGCAGCCAGCACCTGGGGGGCGTATGTAGCCGCTGCCCATCAGCTGTGCCGACTGTACCCCAAGGCCAGGAGGCCCTCCATGAGAGCAAATCCACCTTGAGCAAGTCACTGCACAGGGCAGAGCCTCAGGCTCCTCATCTGTTAAATGGGGGTAAATAGGCATTGTCGTGGGATCGAATCAGGGAGTAAACCTTCTGTTACCTACAGCCTTCAGCTTACAAGTGCAAAAGAGGCAAACATGGAGACGCTGGAGGAGAGGCCTGCAGCAGCTGAGCTGTGGGGGGAATCAGCCACCCACACCTCCTCTCAGCCTCCAACTCCCTGGGGTGGGCGCACTATCCCAGTCTTACTTGAAGCTGCCCCCGTGCTAAGACAGCTGTCAGCAATTGCTTGCTTTTTCAATGCCACCATTTATGAAGCACTTGCAGCGTTGAATAATCCGGCTAGACTGGGTTGTGTCTTTCACCTGTACCATGTCATTTACTCCCATCTCCCGCCGAGGCAGGTGCCCTGATCACCCCCATCTGAGGGCCCAGGTCTCTAAAGCTCAGCTGGGTGAAGCGCCTTGGCCAAGGCCAGACAAACCAGGACCGGAATTCAGACCTGGCTCGCTGCTCCAGGAGCCCACCCCATGCCCACTAAGCTTCCCGCCTCTCTCCCCACACCAGCTTCACATGAGGCAAGGCTGATCCCTGAAAGGGGTTTAGTGTGCCTCCATCACCACCTTTTTGAAAACATGCCAGGATGAAGTTCCCAGACATGGCGCCTCACACGGTGTCACCCCCCCCTCGCCCCGCCCCTGTCAGACCTCCCAGATGCTGCCATGCGGTTAGTGCATCAGCCCCCTGGGCCCCTCCCCTCCTCTGCAGGTCTGGACCATTTTTCCCCAAGGCATGCTTCCCATGTGACACCGCCTGTCTGGGAATCATGCAAAGTGCTTCAGGGGAACGATGGGGGGCAGGGGGCCCACCCTTACTTGAGGCTCCGGCCTTGTCGGGAGGGAGGCGGCACCAGGGAGGCACTGAGCCTCAGGCTGGACAAAGGTGGACACCAGCTGCCCTGCCTGGTGGCCTTCCAGAGGCCCAAGTGTCACCCCAGAGGAGACCAGGGCCCAGGGGAGGGAGCCCCTCAGTTTCTTCCCAGGAATGAGACGAGGATATTGGGACAGAGGGGCTTCTGGGGGTCTCAGGTGGGGACTTAGACAACTTGAGCCCTTGGCTGTTACTTTGCTGTTATCTGGGCCCCGGGTGACAGCTGTGGCTCAGCCTGAAGGGGCGAGGGTTGGGCAGATGGCACCAGGCTGGGGTTTCCAAGGGACTGAACAGGAGAGGGATGGCGACAGCCGGGAGAGGAGAGAAGGCAGACCCTAGGGCCTGGGGGCTGGAGAAAGAGGTCAGAGACGGCCTCGGCCGGACCAGTGGCCACTGGGGTTCAGTCATGTGACTCTATCACCCCCCCACCCCCCCGCCAGAGAGAACAGGCAGGTGAGGGGAGAACAACACCAGCTGCCCCAGAAGCATTCCAGCCACTGCGGCCACTGCAGGGAGGGCTGCAACCCTCTGGGGATCCAGAGTGTGCGCTCTTAGCAGGGTGAGAGCCCTAGGCTCAAGGAACAGGGACCGACATGTTGCTCCCCAGACAAGGAGACGGGCGTTCATGGTCTAGCAGTTCGGAGCCCCAGCCTGCATGATCGGCAGCTGGGGTCGGGGCAGGCGGGGGTCTCAGCCTCAGGACCTCGGCAAAGCCACACCGGGGAGCCTCCAGCTGGGCTCAGTGCTCTGAATTAGCCCTCCCCTGTCTCTTCCCACCCTCAACCCCTGCCTCTGCCCTGCTCAGGCTCAGTGCCTGTCATCTGGACCCCGCCCCCTCTCCGAGACGCTGTCCCCTCCCAGCATTCTAACAAAGAGATCTTTCTAACACCAAGAACTAGCAATGCTATAGCCTGCAATGGCTCCCCAGGACTCAGATGACCAAGTTCGAGTGCCTCGGCCTGGCATTCAGTGGCCCTTCCTGGTTCAGTCTCCCAGCAACTTCCTTTCAATACTCCTTCCAGAACTCGACGCCCCACTGGCCAGCGTGCGATGCTTCATGCCCCCTTACACATACTCTTCCGTCGGCCAGGGATGCCAACGTGGGCCCCATCTTGTGGCTCTGAAAGGCTTTGTGGCTACCAAGGCTCAGGTCTAATGCCACCCCCTCCAAGAAGGCTTCCTGATCCCCAGAGCACAGCCACTCCCCAGTGCTCGACAGCGAGGCTGGATGCTCTGGGCGACGTGTCCTGCCTTGAGTCCCGGCTATGCTGCCCACTTCTCCTCCCAGCCTGAGCCCCTCACAGACACAGGCAGTGCCTCTGTCCACCTCTGGGTGGGGCACAGGGCAGACCCCAGAAATCGGTGCCCACTGGCCACCCTCCAAGGCTCAGGGCCATGCTGCCCTCATCCCAGGGTCCCACGCCTCTGGGTCTTGGAGATTCAGAAAGAGAGCAAAGGGCCCACTAAATATAGATCTGCTGGGCCCTGGGGTGGGACAAGGTCTGGGAAATGGGAACGGGGTGGGGTCCCTGCCTTTGAGGAGGCAAATCTTTTGATCTTCTGAACTTCAGAACTTTAAAGGTCCAAAATAAGAAATATTGCTAAAAAGGTATCAAACATAATAGTAAGGTTGAAACTCCATTCAGTGCAAAGGAGGTGGGGTGAGGGGGGAATCCTCCAGCAAACCCAGTGCTGGGGTTCATATAAATAAGAATAAATCTTTATGTACCACCTTAGAGATTGCAAGGTACTTTCACACACTCTCAAGTGTGCTGAATGGATCAACAGATCATCAAATGAATGACTGATCTTCCCATAAACTCGTGAAGTCAAATCATTATCATCTCCATCGTGGAGATACAGAATTTGAGGCAGACACAGGGCAAATTAACCTGATCAAAGACAAATAGCTATTGCTAGACTGAACTCAAGTTTTCGGATTCCAGGTGTGTGGCATCATCTACCATATCACACGGTCTTCATCTGTTCAACTCCAGGGGTGGAGATTCCTCCAGGCACCCCTCTAGGGGCCGGGAGCTGCAAAGAAAGACAGAATACCACCAAATGCACTAAAAGGCATTTCGCCTTTTTAGTTGGTTGATCTGGAGCCCAACCCACTCTTGCAAGAGCCAATCACAGACACTTTTAGGCTATCTCTGGGCCACCTCTTTAGTAGAACCTGATTTTGTTCATGTGTTCGTTATGTTTCTCCCATTGGGTGGCAAACTCTCGAGGTTCGTCCAAACCCCACTGAGTGATTTGGATAAATCTGGGCAAGTGGGTGGAGTACCCAGCCAAAGTGAACCTTGCCTTCTCTGGCTCTGTGCCCGCCGTGCCTCAGGTCACTGGGATGGGGGACTTACGCCGGGGGTGGGGGAGGCCAGGAGGCTTCCTGTCCTCAGCACCCTCCTGGCCCCCTCATGAGTTTCCAGGAGCAAGAAAAAGAGAATCAAAGTGGAGGAGGAAAGCCTTAACAGCTACCAAGAGGCACACAGTGTTTTATGATGTACACAGTTAATTCACCCCATTCTTCCAACTACTCTCACGTCCGCAGTGGGAGATAGAGTTCCTCCCTAAATACGTTCTCCAAAAGTGCCACACTTCCAACAACTTTCCAGGTGATACGTCAACATGCTGTTTATTAAAACCACGAGGAAGAGAGATTAAAAGCCGCAGTGTGAAAAGAGGCCCAGGGAGAAGGTAGTCCAAAGCCACGTTCAAGCACTCACTCCTCAGATGAGCAGGGCTTGCCTCCAACCCAGTTCTGCCCCTGCTGGTGGGTCTGATCGTCACTCACATCCTATGGATAAAGACCCCGAAGGTCTAAACACTGAGCTTTGCCCTGGCCTCAGTGTAGCTCTGGAGGGAGAGTCCAGGGGACTGGTCTCACTATGGCTGACTGGGGTCTGAGCCGGATAGGATCGCAAGCCGGGCGTATCTACAAAGAGAAACACGCTCTCCTGAGAGGTGCGGCTCAGACATGGTTCAGTCCTGGTCTAGAGGCTCTGGGTTGCCTGTTCAGGCAGACTCTACAGGGAAGCGGCTCTGCAACTCACTGCCCAGCGCTCAGAGGCTCAAGCTTTAGCAGCCGACCGACTGGTGGCCCACAATATCCACTTCTGCCTGGTTAGGCAGACAGGAGGCAAGGGGCAGGGGTCTGGCCTTCTGCCTAATCCTAGCATCTCTTCACTCCTAGCCAGACATGCTGTAGGCCACAGCACAGTGCCCCACAGGGCTCCAGCGCCCACTGAATAAGGGATCCCCTCCCCCCAAAATAAGGCATTCTTCCAGAGGAGCTGTGGTAATGGTCCTGCTGAAGACAGGGGGATGCAGCTGCAGGTGAGGGCCAGGGGGCTTCTCCTGGGGGAAGATGAGGCTGCCGGGCTCAGCGCACCAGCCCAGCTGCCTGCCACAGTTCCTTCAGCAAGTGTGCGTCAGAGATGAACACGGCTACTCCTCCCCACGGAACTGCTGGGCTCTGATGGCCCACCGGGGCATCTTCTCCAAGGGACTGGTGAGGCCAGAGCTAAGGGTATGGCATGTGGGTAGTGAGGGGAATACTCGAGGGAAACCTCCCCGCTGCCCTCTCTCCAGCCCTTGCAACCAGCAGGCAGGGGCGGCTGCAGGCAGAGCGGAGCCAGCCAGCTTTCTGTCTCCTGTATTCCACTCGCCACTAGCCCTCACTCTCTGTGCCCGATAACCTAGGCTATTCAGAGGAGAAAAAGAAAAGCCCCCCCCCCCCAACTCCTGATCCCAACCACGGCGTCCCAAAATGGGATAACCCAAGTGCTCCATAAACTGAAGCATGCCCTTCCAGCGGCAAGAGGGAGGACAGAGTCTACCACTGTTAGAAAAGTAGAGAGGAGTTCCGAGTCTGTCCATCTCGGGAGCAGGTGGGGAGCAGGCGAGCGTGGGCAGCAGCGGGATCCCAGGGCAGGACGGGGGTGGGGGGGCTGAAACCCTTACAACCAGCCCTCCCACTGCTCAGAGAAGGGTCAGAGGTCTCCCTCTCCGCCCCCGCCTCCCCACGGGCAAGCCAGCACCCAGCAGGCATCATCCGTGGGCACAGATGCTCAGGAAAACAGACACCCGGGAGGTTGGTCACCCTGAGGCAGAAGACCCCCTGGAGGCTTCCCATGAGAAACGAAAAACGCAATTAGTAGCCTCCAGTCGTGAGTTCCCATCTACTCTTAGGAAAATGCAGAGCTCTACCTGGAGTAATTTTCTGGACGAAATACGTGCGTTTCGCCTTTGCCCGTGCCTCAAGTTCACCAAGACAGAGAAAACCCTCCGCTGACCGGAAGCCTGGCGTGGTGGCGGAACGAGAGGGAGCTGCCACTGGCAAACGTCTCCTCTTAGAAGAGTCAGTGCGCACCCCAAAGCCTGTCCTCGCCCCCTCCCCGGATCCACGGCTCCCTCCGGGGAGACGGACGGTCTCTGAGGATTCCAGGAGGCGGGCGCGGCTTGGGAAACTGCTTTGCGCACCCCCGCCCCATCCCGCTCGTGCCGAAGCGGCCCCCACCCCGGCTCCACGCGCACACACTCCCGGGCGAAGGCGCCGTGGCCCCGCGAGAGGCGTCCCCCGCCAGCGCGCCCCGGAGCCGGAGCAGGTGCAGCCCCGCCGCGCTCCCGGCCGCGTCTACACAAACTTGTTGGCCCGCGGCTGGGGGAACCCTGCCCGCAGCCCGCGCGGGGGTCCCGGCTGGGGCACCCGGAGATCGCACTCACCCCGCGATCGCGGCCAGCTGGGGCGGCCGCTCTGGCGGCCACGCGCCTGCCTCCCAGGGGCGCCGAGCCCGCAACCCCGCAGTGCCCGGAGCCTAGGCGCCCTCGGTGCCCGCACGCCCCCGGGCGGCCCGCGGCGAGGAGCGGCCCGACGCGCCCCGGGCACAGGGCGCCGCCACCTGGCTCTCTGGGCTGCGGACGTCCGGGCTGAGCCGCGGCGGCGGAGCAAGCGGGCGCCGAGCGGGCGGCGGGCGACGGGCGGCGGGCGAGCGGGCGCCCGGCTCTGCACATGCTCACTCGCGCGGCCCGGGGACAGCGGCCGGCCGCCGCCGCCGGGTCCTAGAGGCGGCCGTCCTGCCGCCGCCCTCAGCCCGCCGCCCGTGGGAGGGGTCGCGGCTGGCTGGGCGGGGCGGCGCCCACCCCCGGCCCGGGTCCTGCGGAGCAGCCCACCTGGCGCTGCCACTCGCGCTGCTGGGGAACAGAGACGCTGACACTCACTCCCATACACACACACACACACACACGCACACACACACACACACACACACACACACACATACACACACAGCCTCGCTCTCAGTAAAATACACACACCGGGCGAATGCATTGGCGCTCACACCAACACGCGTCTACACAAACACACAGGGCACTGCCACACAGGGGAGCACGCCGCCACACTCGCTCAAACCCTCGGGTACACACGCACACTGATTCAAACACACTGAATCACTGCTTCACAGACACCCTGACACCTACACTCACACACACACACACACACACACACTGGGCTCTGTGTTGCTGGGGCACTGTGACAGGCACACCTGTACCTCCAGCCACCCAGTTTGTAGCGCTCTGATACCAACTCACAGAAGCAGACACACATTGGGTCACTGTCCCATGCAGAGCTAGACACTGACACCCACATCCTTGTGCATGCACACACAAACGCACACACACACCGCTGTCTGAGACAGTCGCCCACAGAATCACTACCCCACAGACAAATACACTGACACCTTCTCCTATGCCTACACACTCAGGACTCTACCGCCAGCTACTACACTGCCCCACACAGACCTATGGTGACAAATCCACACCTAGGTATAGCCGCCCACGCACCGGCGTCCACTGACAGACACACTGTTGTACAGAGAGTCATACTGGGCATTGGCCTGCAGGCACACACACAGACACACACACACACTGAGGCGGACAGGCGCTGATACAGACACACAGGTGTACAACCACACTGCTATACACAATCCCCTTCTTAAAATAAGGGCTGGATCCAACCTTGAGGATTTCCCCTCCACGCCCCACCCCTGCTCCTCGGAAGCCCCCAAGCCACAGTGCTACCCCTGCCTTGCCAGGTGCATCAGTGGCCCCTGTCCTCACCCAGGGCTGGCTGCTGAGTTGCTCCGGAGGCTGAGGACCAGCAGAGGCTGCCCGAGCAGGATGCGATGGCATGGCTCTAAACCCGGCTTCCTGAAAGGGAGTTTCATGCCTCCGACTCCCGCTAGGGGCAGCGCAGCTTGGCAAGGCTCAGAGGAGCCCATTTTCAACAGGTGGAGGGCGGGCAGGGAGAGGATTAGCCTGGAGACCAGTTGGAGCCCCGCTTTATGTAGGTCAGTCAAGTGGCACCCAGAAGGGAAAGGGATGCGCTTAAGTTTGTCAGGCCAAGTGCCGGAATTAGGAGAATCAGCCCCCCTCCCTGGGACGAAGGTGGGGAGCTCTGGAGTCCTTGGGGGAACTGGGAGAGGGCACAGGGTGTGCGGGGTGTTACTGGCTTGCGGAAAAGCCCCCATGCACATCCCTTTCAGGGTGTGAATGGGTGTGTTGCTATTATTACCAACAACAATAACCCACTGTACATTTTTGATTTTTGAAGCCCTCTCCAGGACCAGCTACGTAATTTGTGGGACCCAATGCAAAATGAAAATGTGGGCCCTTTGATCAAGAATGAGTAAGAACTTCAAGAAACAAGAACAGAACATTGAACCCAGTGCAGAACACTTCTGAGCACGGGCCCCATGCCCTGCGCAGTTCTTGTGCTGGTGAAGCTGGCCCTAACTCTTCCGTGCCCGTGGTCTCACTTAAAACTCACAATAAGTGGTGTGTGCCTTCACCATCTTCATCTGCAAATTAGAGAAAATACACCCATTCTTGGGCTTTCGTGACAATCAAATAAAGTGCCTGGTGAGTTCATAGCACACTGTCTGCCGCAGGGTACACAAGTAACGCCTTTTAGTAAACATGCTGCGAAGAGCTTTCTCCCAAGGCTTTGCTACGATCCAGAAATACCACCTGTGCAATGCTCTCTCGATCCACAGGCTTGTGGTGACTCCTTGTCCTCCAAATGTCACCTCCCCGGAGGCCTGCCCAGACGTCCCAGCTGAAGCACCCGCCTCTCTGTCCAGTTCCCAGGCTGCATAAAGCATACTGCCCCACCCTCACCTTGTGGATTTATTTGTTTATTGTCTGTCTTCTCTTCCCAGCCCCCTCTCGGCCCCCACGAAGCCACGCGAATTTCTATCTCATTCAGAACTGTTTCCTTCCTGCCTAGCTTATTCTGGGCACATCGGCATGCCCACTAAATATTTATTAAATAAATAATTAATTCGTTTTTTAAAAAAAAATGCAATGTGCCTAGCATGACATATTTTTAATGAACTCAAGCAGGTTCCCAGTGGTCACCATGTGTCTTCCCAAGAACTCAGAGACTGCTTCCTCTTGCTCGGGTCCACAGACAGATCCCTGATTGTGTCGGGCCATCTTACAATGGCCCAGCGGGTTCTACTGACCATCAGGGAGACCAGGAGGGAGAGTGTGGAGGGCTCATGGAACCGCGTCCCCCTGCCAGGGGCCTGTGGTGGGAGACGGAAGCAGGTGCCCCTCCGATACCCGCGAGCGCCTGCATCCGGCGTCCTCCTCCTTTGACCACCTAGCTCTTGGCTGCTGCTGCATCAATACGCTGGCAGGGTGGCACGGACGTGACTGTCCCGGAGTCGCCTGTGAAGGTTGCCTTTCACTCCTGGTGGAACCCTGCCTCATTGGAGCAAGCATTGTTCAGAGACCGAGAGAACCTCTGGCAACATCTGAAAAGAAGGGGATGCAGTTTCTTCTTTCTTCCTTTGCTTTCTTCCCCTGTAGTAGTGCTGTGACTTACTGGTGCCCCCTCCGTGCACTCAGACCTGCAGCTGGCTTCAACATTTTGCTGTGCTGCCTATTTAGTTGCTCTCTCCCCTGAGTACTGCAGAGAGAGACTTAAATATGCCTTTGTGAAGACGCCAGCCGCACAGATGGTAATTGTCCCCCCTGCTGAGCTGTGCCTGCAGATACCAGACCAGGCCGGGGGAGGGCGGGAATCTGTACCTTCCTGGGAGGGAGGACTGGTCTGGTCTGGTCTAGGAGCATCTGGACTTCCTAGGCATGGACCAGAGGTGCCCTGAAAGTTTCAGGAATTCAGAGGTAGCGGAGAGAGACTGGGATTAGAATGGGGAGGAAGGCTGAGTTCCTTTTCTGACTAGATCAGAAGAGCCTGTGTGGCCTCATGAAAAACCTACCTTGCTGTGTCCTGGTTTGCCTTTCTGTAAAATGGGCAGGTTGTCTAATTGATCTTCAAGGGCCTTTCTTTAAGAGAGCCAGGGGAACGAAATGAGGGTGCTTTGAGGTCAGTTCTGCTTCTCTGGTTGGGCAAATTCAATCATTTTCCCCAGATGTAGTTTTTTTAATCTGCAAAATGGGGAAAGGGTCTTCCTTCCAGTACAGAGTTCCTGGCACACGGTATATGTTCAGGAAGTGACCGCAAGGATGATTCTTCCAGCTGCTGGCACTTATGACGACAACTCCAACTGGCTCTGGTGTGGGGTCTGGTGTGGCAGGTGCTGGCAAAGAGTTTGTGGGATCCAGATGAGAACTGCCTGACCCCGCCACCCCTCCTATCTGCACAGAGGCAGCAGCGAGCTGGGGCTGAGGAACAGAAAGCACTGAGGCACTGCCAGCCGAGCGCAGAAGTGTGCTGGGTTAGACACAGAGCTTCTGGGCTCAGTCATCAGCTGGAAGGTGTAGGGGTGCAGGGGCTGCAAGTAGGCTCTGGTGGAGAGGGTGGCAGAGTGGACCCCGGCTCTGCTCCTCCTGCCTGCCTGGTGTGCACGTGTGTGCTTAGCAGAAGAAACACCTCGTCTTTGTTCCATTTTTATGAACTTCCCTGGAAGTCATTCATCAAAGACCTTGAACTTGCAAGCTGTCATTTCAGTGAAGCTGCTGGGGCACCTCAAGCAGATGGCAGTGATTAAAGAGGAGACGGGTTCACTTTAATAAACTTCTTATTTTGGAGGAACTTTAGATTCCCAGAAAAGTTGCAAAGATAGCAGAGCATTCGTGTGGACCCCTCACTCAAGTTTTCCCCATTGTTAACATCTTATATGGCCAGGGTACCTTTGTCAAAGCTGAGAAACTCACATAGGCACACTGCTATTGACCAGATTCCAGGCTTCATTTGTATGACACCAGTTCTTTCATTCATGTCCTCCTTCTGTTCCAGGATCCACTCCAGGGTCCAGGTTACCCCATTGCGTTTAGTTATCCCACCTCCCCAGTCTCTTCTGCTCTGTGACAGTTACTCATTCTTTCCTTGCCTTTCCTGAGAAGTACTGGCCAGGTAGCCTGTGGAACGTCCAGGAGGCTCATTTCAAACAACTAAGCTAGAGGAGTTTTTAAACCTGGTGACATCATGTGGCTAATGACGCTGTCTCTGTGTGTGAGCCTACTGACCAAGATCCATTAAGAGAGACCTGGCCAGCATCCTAAGGAAAGGAGACAAGAAAGAGAGGCCACCATGGAAGAAATTCCAACAGCATAGGGGTTGTCAGGTGGCTAGTGGCTGAAATGAAATTCTGGAGGAAACATAATGTCAAGTTCCAAGTTCCAAATGTAATAATGGCCGATTCCCAGAGGCGCACCTGATATGCAGGGTCTGCTCATTACCTGTGTTCCTCCTCATCCCAGGTATCCTGGCCACACAGGAAGGGTCACTGGGGAAGGAGCTCTGCTCCCCCAGAACTCCCACCTCCAGCCCTACCCCTTCCGTCCCCCACCCTGTGTGGAGTCCCAGATTCATCCACTTAACACAGTTGGCCCTCTCCCCTCACCTCAGCCTGATAGAAAACAGCACACCAATGGCGGTGGGCACAATAAAGTCTCCATAAACATCTTCATCAGGGGAAATTAATCCTTTGTTTGGAAGTATTTTTAAGAAAGAGCAACATGTTTGGTTCTTTCTGATCCCTTTCCTCTCCCTCCCCTTTGTAGGAATTTCTACTACAGCGCCTTAAACACAGCTGTGCTGCTGTGCTGGAAAGTGGAGTGGCCACTTTGGGACCATGAGATGACAAGCCAGCCCTCTATGTGGGACAGAGCACAAAGACAGAAGAGGCCTGGGTCTGAACCAATGGAGGACCCCCTTTCCTCTGGACGCATGTTAGAAAAATAAGATCTATTTGTACAGAAACAAATCCTGCTCACTTATGCCCTTTTATGTGGTTTCTTTCCTCCAAATTGTGAGCCCTCAATATCCAGCATAGGATCAGCAAAGTCCTAATAACCAAGTCTGCTAACCAAGTGAGTGGAACTCTAAAAATCCTACACAGTTTGAGTTTCTGCCTTCTGGAAGGTTGGGTGTACAAGCAAGTGGATGAGTGGAAAGTGGGTGGAAGGGCTGTGGGTGTGCAGCTGGACGTAAGGAGTTGTGGGCAGACAGAGGGCAGATGCTCAGTAGGAAGGTTTGAATGTATAGATGGTTAGCTCCGCGAGAGCAGGGAGCTTGTTTGTCTTCAAGGTCACGGCTGTCACCAGCACCCTCCTCTCCCCTGCCCTGAATAACCTCACCGCCTAGAAGCCCAGTCACATGGTAACCCCTCCCCTACCTTGCCCAGGTTCCCATCCACCCCTCTCCATCCTCCTCTCACACTGCCTGGCCCGTCCCCCTATAGGTCTCCCTCCGGGCGTTCCCATGCTCTCTGTCATCTCCCCCCATCAGCCTGTGTCACTCCATCTCTGGAGCTTGCCCATTCTGTTTCCTTTGCCTGGAATGCCCCTCGCCTCACAATCTGTCACTCTTTCAGGGCCTGGGACAAACTCTCCCTCCTCCCTGAAGTCTTCCCAGATTTCATGTCCAAATTTAATCTCCTACCCCCATCAGTGTTCCCACAGTTTTGTGCTTGGGATAAAAGCCAGGATGGGGAAACACAGGAGCCAAGTAGGAGGAAAAAGCGTGTGTTTATGTGTGTGTGTGGGGGGGGGGGGTGTAGAACTGTTCAGAGCTTTACTGCCCCAGAAAGTACTTATGTCACCACCTGTCTGCCCCAGGGGAGCATGGCAGGAGAAGGTGCTGTCACTTAGGAAGAATCCGTGGTTTGCTGGGTCCTACGCTAGGCATTTTACGTTTGTTAATTTAAGTAATCCTCCTCACAACCCTATGAAGTCTGTACTGTGTTAGTTCCATTTTACAGACGAGAAAACTGAGGCTCAGAAGAGTTAAGTGACTGAGCCAAAATCACACACCCAGAAAGTGGAAAACCTGAGTTGGAGCTCAGATCTGGTTGGCCTCAAAGGGACCCGTTCCAGTGGGCTCTAACTTGGTCACTCATGTCCACCCACCTGTCCATCCCCCCCATGCCACCCGTGAGGCACACAGGGACAGCCTCTGGACTCCTTCCCTTGCACAGTCATCCCAAGGCCAACACACACATGCTTGTCCTCCATCTCAGACTGTGAAGGAATTCTATGGAAAGGATGCTTGCTGAGTTGTTACTAACAGAGGACATGGCCAATGTCATTGCCGGAACCCAGGGGATCATGGGAGGGAGGGAGGGAGAGATGTTATTCTCTTAGAGGTTCTTGAGCTGTATCAAGGGATCCTCTCGGGAGAAGGAGAGAAAAGAGCTGCAGAGGAAAGGAATCCTCAGCCCTGCCCTGCATGTACCGCAGTGCCAGGTGCCCCAAGCATGCGGGCTCACCCTCAGGAGAAATCTATTACAGGACACACATGGGAGAGGAGCAAAGTCACTTGGATGAGTAAAGTGTTCCCCCATGTTTCATCTAGTTCCTTCTGCTTCCTTTTATGCGTGTTCCCTGAGGGGAGCCGAGGGATAGAGGGAGCGGAAATGCACTGGATCGAGAAACTCACTGTTCTCTGGAAGTTCATCAGAGCAGACAGACTCTGCCATTCACTAATCACGTGACTGTGTGTCCTTGAGCAGCACCCTTCACCTCTCGGAGCCTCAGTTTTCTCATCTGAAAAATGGAGAGAATGAGAGTGAGAGGAGATAAGGTGTTGGGGGGGCCTCAGGCCTGTGCTTCCCGCCTTACATGCACGAAGTTAATTATTTCTTTTCCTCCCGATGTGTTCTCACAATTTGTAGTTATGTTTTCTTTTGGGTACCTATTGGGTTGATGTCTGCTTCTGAGACTAGACTTTGAAACCCGAAGGCAGAGGTCATTCTAAAGTTCATGAAGGCTGCTTCCCCAGGAGTAGGACAGCGGCTGTCATGGGGCGGGGCTTGGGAAAGATGAGAACCGTGAATGATGCTTCGAGCTCCCTCTCCATTCTTGCTTTGTCCACCCCTGCAGGGATTGTGCCTGAGGCTGGGGCATGCGCTGGTGCCTGGGGGTGGTGCAGAGCGCCGGAGGATGGTGGGTGAGGGCTGGGTGCTGGTGGGGACCTGGGGATTCGGAGACTGTCTGTCTAATTCAGATGGGCCCTGCCAACCCTGCTTTCACCAGTTTGGGCAGCTCAGGAGAGCAAGGAATATGCTTTGGAGGAACAGGAGTAGAGATTGAGAAGACTTCAAAGAAGAAATGTTGGTGGATGGAGCGGAAAGATACTTTAGGATGAGGAGGGGCCGGTGCAAGTCGGCAGCAAACATACCTGGAGTGCTCAGGGGAAGGTGAGAAATTCTCTGTGGTTGGCAAGCAGGTGGGGGCAGGAGGCTAGGAGTGTATTAGGAAAGCCTGAGGGATTTGGCCTTTATCCTGGAGCTAGGTAACGGAGAGCCAAAGAAAGTTTTCCACCCATGGGTAGAAACAGTGGAATGGGGAAGGGAGGGGAATAGTGTGTCCTGACCATCCTGACCATCATCCCCAGGCCTGCCTGTTACCATGGCAACCAATGGCGGGGGGGGGGGGGGCACGTGAGAGGGATCTATCTTCCTGTTTCTATATGTATGAGTCTGACCCTCAGCATCTCAGGCTGAGTCTAAGACAAATAGCCGTGGCCACCTACTCCCCTTAGAGCCCCCAGGTGAGGAAGGCGTTTCAGCACTGTCCCAGCGAGCAAAGGCCTGGTTTGTGGCCCCTGTGCCCCTCCTGGCCCCCCCTCCCTGACCACCTGAGGGATGACAGGGCTCAGGTGTGCGTCAGGCTGTCTGACCAGCTTCCACCCAGTCCTGACCAGGCTCTGAGGAGCAGGGAAATGGGAAGTGACAGCAAATGCCAGGAGTCACTAAGTCTCTGTCACCTCGATTTCCAGGCAGATGCAGCAGGTGCTGAGCAAATGCGGCGCTTCAGAGACACCCCTGTCCCTGCAGGAGCCACCTGCGCCGAGCTGAGGCCTGGCCGCACCCCATGCCACCCTGCCCCTCCCTCAAACTGGCCTCCCTGCCCCAGACCCTGCACCCCTGTGTCCAGCCACAGCCCAGCCCTGGCCCAGAACCATCTTTTATAAAGACAGATCTGGCTCCTCCACACCCAGCCACAAGCTGGTGGGCTTATCTTTACCCATCATTAGGACTGTCTCCTCAAAAGAAACGACCTTCCTCGGTACTTTTTAAAGATAACCTCCGTGGGAGTTCCCTAGTGGCCTAGTGGTTAGGATTCTAGGCTTTCACTGCAATGGCCTAGGTTCAATCCCTGGTTGAGGAACTGAGATCCCACAAGCCGTGCGGCAGGGGCAACAATAAAATAAAGATAAGCTTTGAAAGGTTTGCTTACGATAACATCCAACAATTCTGGAGCCAGACTCCCAGGAATAATTAATTATTCCATCTGTGTTCAATGTCTTTGTCTTTTTTTATTTGTACAGACAGATTGAGGGGTTTCCGGCTACCACAGTCTTTCCCCAAACAGCCCTGCTTTTTGAAACAATCTAGACAGTGTCCTGTTTGTTAGATGACAGACTTTGGAAGGAATCTTTTCTGAGGGAAATAGTGGAGAAAAATAATCGCGTCTTACACGCAGGCATTTACAGTCTCTAAAATGCAAATCTGGCCAAGTCACTCTCCTCCTAAGGATCCTTCAAGGCTCTGCGAGATCAGGTAGGAGCTCCTTTACCAGTCCAGTCCGGATCCAGCCAAACGTGCCATCCGCATTTTGCCAGCCTTCACCCCAAACTTGACCTTCAGCCCCTGCATTAAATTTTCTGACTCCCCCAGGTGGGGTTAGGTGTCCCCAATCCCCACACAGATACACGTGTGCACAAACAAGCATCACACACATATCCACGGACACAGGTGCGAACACAGATACACGCACACCTGCAAACAACGCACACCTGCGCACATGAACATGTGTGGGCACGGCAGCACGTGCACACACAAGTACATGCATACACACAGATGCACATGCACACACACACACACACACACACAAATGCTTTTGTGTGTGTGTGTTTGTTTTTATCATAACGCTGATACTTGGTTCTTTCCACGGTGTGTTTCGGTCCTCCTGTACTGGACCGTCCCTCCTCCTCACCGTCAGCTCCTGACCCTCTGGCAGCAGAGAGTGCAGCGCCCAGTGAAAGACGAATGAACACACTAGGTGGTCGGGAGGCACGGCCCTGGGACTGGCTCTGCCACTGCCCTTTAGTGGGACCGTGGATGAGTCCCCATCCTTCCCTGAAGCTCAGTTCCCCACAAGGACGATGGGAGGGGTCCATGTGGACCAGGTGGGGTCGGGGGAAGCTGAGAGACCAGTCCACAATCCCCGCTGCAGCCAGCACAGCTGGCACAGCCACCCAACCCAGCTTATTTATGATGCTTTTAGCTCCAAGTGGACCCATTTCCGAAGTCCTCTCCGAGATATGAATTACCTTAAAGGGCTGATTTGTATCACTGTGGTTGCACAATGCTTAACCAGAAAGCACTCCGGCCTTTCAGCAGTTTCAATCCAGGGAGAGCTATGGATTTTTTTTTCACCCTAATTGAGCACTTCAGAAAGGGGGGGGGGGTGGGTTGAAAAACCTTCAATACGTTGCATTTTTAGGAAAAGCAATTTTGACTTATTAGGCGTTGTTGGCTTCGGAAATGTGCTCACTAATGACTTCTATTTAAATATTTTCCTCCAGCTGAGAAAAAAAATACTGTGTTAATGGACTTGACATCCCCTAGATGAGTATTTTCCCACCTTGGCCTCTGAACTTCCTTGGCCAGATCCCTCAAACAGTCAAGAGGTCCCAAGCAGGCTATGTTAAGAAAACCCCTGTCACAATTACCTGTAGAAATGATGATTTCCAGCGCCATTGGTGATCTGCTAGGTGTAAGCATAAACTTAGCTGGAATCACTGGTTTCTCAAAATCTTTCACTGGTGCCCCAACCCCTACAGGACTAAATCCAAAGATTCTAGTCTCGCACAAAAGGCCCACTCTGCCCACATCTGACACCGCTATACCCACCCTGCTCCCTTTTGAACCCCAGGCAGGAAATTCTAGGTGAGCGAGTGGCCTGTGCAGGCACACACGGCCCAGCATCCAGAAGGGCTGCATCTGCTTTAAGGCTTTGCTGTTGCCATCTTGAAGTTCTTAATAATTTTTGAGCGAGGATTCCCCCATATTCTCATTTTGCGCTGGGCCTTGCAAATTATGTAGCAGATCATGCCCAGATTCACCACACTCTCCCACTCCTCTCTACGTTTTTTTTTGTACAAGCTGTTTTCTCTACCAGAGGCATCAGCCTTCAGCCCAGTTCTGCCTGGTCCTTGACCATGGGATTAACCTTGGGCACGGATGCCTTGGGTATCAGAGGCAGCACAGCCCAGTGGCTTAGCGAAGCCAGAGACCAGGGTACAAATCTCAGCTCCACCACTTCTGGGTTACACGACCTTGGGCAAGCAACTTAGCTTCTCCGAGGCTTAGTTTTCCCTTCTGAAAAATGGGATCACCATTGTCCCTACTTCCTAGGTTGCTGTGAGAACTAACTTAGAGATAATCACGGAGCACTTAGAAGAGTGTCCGGTATAGTGTTCATCCCTTTGTGACTGTGATTGAATATTGATCCTCTCGTGAAGCCCTCCTTGGCTGGCCTGACTCCTTCACCTAGAGTGAGATGTCCGAGCTCCTGCGGCCTCTTCTCTTCCGTAGGACCAGTATGCCCATAGATCGCCATCTGTCACAATAGTTTACAAACACTTCTGTTTGCAAGCGTCAGGAACTGACTCAAGCTAGCTTAGGCAAAAAGATGGGCTGGTTGTAAGTATAGGGGGGTGTCTCACAGAACCCCCAGGGCAAGAATGGAGCTAAGCCTCAGGAAGCCCTGGAATATAAACTTGAAAACATACCAAGAACCCATTTTCCCCATTTGACTTCTGCTTTTATCTCAGTATTGGCCTCACTCCTATCTCTCTCTCCCTCTCTGTCTCTCTCTTTCTCTCTCTCTCTGCAGACCAGCATCTTCCTCAACTTAGCCATAAGGTAGAAAAGTATTACCTGACAGCATCTAAACTGTCCATAGTTCTAGCCATGGGAAGGCTGGGCCGCTCCTGATTCAGTTTCACAGTTCTGCAGACACAGCCTCAGTTGGCCCCTCCAGGGTCAGGCTCATGAGTGGAGCCCAAACTACGGGATGATTTTACACTCCAGAGTGGCCTAATCCTTTCACACCTGTCTACCACACATGTCTATCTTTCCTGAAAGGGCCATAAAGGATCCCTAAAGGCCATGTGTTTCTCAGCTTTGCCTCTCCTCCAGTCTGGTGCCTGGAGCCTAACTTGTTGTTGAGTAAAGGAAGGCGCGAGTGGTAGGGGAGAGGCTTGCATTTCCAGCCTCGAGCACCATGCACTCTCACAGCTATTCGGTCCCCTGCAGGGACTTAGTAAAGGAGCCTGTCCTAGAACCAAAACATCCCAGGCGGGCAATTCATCCGAGGGGCGCTGGAGAGCCTGCCCTCCAGCCCCACACATCCAGGCAGGGCTTTGCCTGGTTCCCCAGCCTGCATCCAGAGCAGCTCCTGCAGCCTTCTCCTGCTTGCTCCCGAAACAAAGCAGGGCTTGGTCTTCTTGAATACGCAGTGTTCAGCTTCAGGATTTAAGTTGATTTCTGCAGGAGGGAACCTGCTCACTCAACAGATTCTATACTCCCAGAAATTATTAAAGGAGCAGAATTAAATTCACAGGGGTCAGAGGTCAGGGAACACTGGAAACAAGGCAATCCCAGCAGAACCTTCGCTAATTGCCACATTCGAATGTGCTGGAAGAGCAGAAATGCCGCTGAATTATTTACTGGGGTCTTAATATCAAAGCAAATCACAGAGAATCTGCTCCACGGCCAGTGAGCCCGTGAGCTCAGGGTGTGTCGATCAGCGAATCACAGTACCTAAGGTGTCTCCGGACTGCGCACCCCCTGACCCTTACTGGCTCCTGCCTGGTGAGGATGCAGAGGAAAGAAAAGAATGCGCCTATGCAGGAGTCCCCAGGCTGAGCAAACCCACATACCGACTGATGAATTCACAGCTTTCACAGGGTGCAATATACGCTCCTTCTACGACTCCAGCTTTCGTGCTCCCCTTCCTGGGTCCCCATCTCGAAGAATGGTGTCAGATGGGAATGCCTGGTGTCCATGTGGAAGACTTTTCCAGAACTCCCTCTGGTCTCTCTTTGTCTCTTCGTCCTCTTGGGAGTGAGCTGGCCCCAGCAGGTGGGATTGTGCTGCTCTCCCCCTGCAGGGGGACTGCCTGCCTCGGTCCAGCCAGCAGACCGGAAGTCATACCCTTCAGCCTGGCTGATGCAGGACTGAGGAAAGATTTGTGGGCCCCCATCTTTATTCTTTGCTGGCTCACCTTGTTCAAAACTTAGGTAGGGAATAGTGATGCCAGTTCTTAGAGGGGGCCCGGAGCCTCCAGTGTTTGTTGCATGCATCAGGACACCCTCCAAAGCCAATATGCCACTTGGCCTGGGACACAACCTTCCTGCCCACCCCAGAACTGTTAAAAGATGCCACACAACTGTAAAAGCAAACAAACAAACAGACAAACCCATTTGGCCTAATCTAAGCTTCTAGAAACCACCAAGGTCAAAATGCCCTGTCCATACAAAGAAGCCCAAGGTCACAGCAGGCTCTGGCTGCCCCAAACCCTTTCTATGTCTGCATTTGGCTTTCTGAATTCCATTCTCTGGTTTTTATAAATTATTTTTTATTCATTTACTTTTGGTTGCATTGGGTCTTCGTTGCTGCTTGCGGGCTTTCTCTGGTTGCGGTGAGCGGGGGCTACTCTTCGTTGCGGTGCGCGGGCTTCTCATTGCAGTGGCTTCTCTTGTTGCGGAGCATGGGCTCTAGGCACACAGGCTTCAGTAGTTGTGGCTCGTGGGCTCTAGAGCGCAGGCTCAGTAGTTGTGGCGCACGGACTTAGTTGCTCCGCAGCATGTGGGATCTTCCCCGACCAGGGCTCGAACCCGTGTCCCCTGCATTGGCAGGTGGATTCTTAAGCACTGTGCCACCAGGGAAGTCCCTGAATTCCAGTCTTTTTAAAAAATAGTTCCCCATTGCACCAAATATTGAGAAGCTTTGAGGGGACCCCTAATAAATGGTACCCGTCCAGGTTTTGAACAAACTGAGAAATAAAATAAAAAGTAAAGACAGAGGGTCAAAATATCAGGTTTACTACTGCTAAAGATGAGGTAGAAAAGGTGGCTTCAGGCCAGTTAGGCAAGTGGCTTGCTGGTACTAAACCCCCAAATCTGGCAGCGTGTCCACCCGGACTCAGACAGTGTCAGACAGACTTCCCACATGGACGGTCCTGCCCAAGTGAGGCTTAGGTCTTGGAGGAGCAGAGGAGAGCTTTAAAAAAAAAAAAAAATAGACTTTAATTTTTAGAGGAGTTTTAGGTTCACAGCATAATTGAACAGAAGGCACAGAGAGTTTTCTGATGCTCCCTGCCCCCTCCATATGCATAACCCCCCCCCCCCACTATCAACGTGCCCTATCAGAGTGGCAGGAACCTGCACTGACACATGTCCAGGAACCTGCACTGACACAGCATTATTATCTCCCAGAGTCCATAGTTTATATTAGGGTTCACTCTTGGTATTGTACATTCTATGGGTTTGGACAAATGTATGATGACATGTTTCCACCATTATAGTATCATAAGAGTAGTTTCACTATCCTAAAAAGTCCTCCGTGTTCCGTTTACTCACTTCCCGCTTCCCCCAACCCCTGACAACCACTGATTTTTTTACTATCTCCATAGTTTTGCCCTTTCCAGAATGTCATATAGTTGGAATCGTACAGTATGTAGCCTTTTCAGATTGGCTTCTTTCACTTAGTCATATGCATTTAAGGTTCCTCTATGTCTTTCCATGACTTGATAGCTCATTTCTTTTCTTTTCTTTTCTTCTTCTGGTTGTGTAAACTGCTTTTTAAAAAACTGAGGTATAATCGACATATAAGATTATGTTCATTTCATGTGTACAACATAATGATTTGATAATTGTATATATTGTGAAATGATCACTACAGTAAGCGTAGTTAACATTGGTCACTATACATAGTCACAAAATTTTTTTCCTTGTGATGAGAGCTTTTAAGATCTACTTGTTTAACAACTTTCATATATGCAATACAGTATTTTTAGCTATAGTCATTACATTACATCATTTCTTTTTTGTCCTGAATAATATTCTGTTGTCTGGATGTACCACAGTTGATTTATCCACTCACCTACTGAAGGACATCTTGGTTGCTTCTAGGTTTTGGCCATTATGAATGAAGTCGCTATAAGCATCCACGTGCAGGTTTTTGTGTAGATATAAATTGTCAACTCCTATGGGTAAACACCAAGGAGCACAATGTTAGATCATACGTTAAGTGTATGTTTAGTTCCGTAGGAAACCACCAAACTGTCTTCCAAAGTGGCTGCACCATTTTGCATGCCCACCAGCAATGAATGAGACTTTCTGTTGCTCCCGTCCTCACCAGTACTTGGTATCATATGTGTTCTGGATTTTGGCCATTGTAGTCAGAGCAGAACTTTTGCCCTTTGAAGTCTGACTTGACCCCAAGAGTAAGTTGAAAGCAGGTTGCCTCGTTAATCTTCCCAAGTTCACCCATCAGATGAGTCAGCGTGCAAGGAGGTAAAGAAAGGTCGTATGTGCTCAGCGAACACACTTACCTTCATAGCACTTATCCCAGTACTTCCTCCTTATTTTATCTGTCTTCTTGTCTGCCTTGCACATATTAGATGCTCAATAAATTAACAAATAATCATTAAGTGGGTGAATGAGTGAAAGGTAGGGACCACATCCGTCTCGTTTTCTGTTGCATCTGCAACCTTGGGCAGGGTGATTGACACAAAGATTTGCTGAGTCAGTGAATTAACAAAGCAATGCATGAATGAATCAGTGAAGGCCAGGGTCCTGTCTATTGTTGGGTTCATCCACTGTGTCCTTTGTTCCTAGCAAAGTGCCTGATACCTGGCAGGCACTCAGTGAAGTATCTGTTAAGAGAACAAATATGTGAATGAATGTATGAATGAATGAATGAATGAATGAATAAGTATGGTGCAGAGTGAGGGAGATTAGGGTCCCACCTGCCCAGTGGTGGTCAGCACTAACTCAAGAGTTAGGGCCACACGCTAAGAGCAAGTCCAGAGGAAGTGAGCATTAGATAGAAGATTTCTGAAAATGTTGAAGGAACTGGAGATGTGACAGTCTGTCGTCAAATGTCTTTAAACATCTGCCAGGCTGTCATGGGAGGAGGAGGTGGGTGTGCTCTGGGATCCCCAAGGAACCAGTGGAGGAAGCGTGAATAAGGCAGATTTTGGCACAATTTAAAAATGAAAAGAACCTACATGCTTTGTGCACAAATCACATACGAGGCATTCTGCAAGTTGTTGTTTAGCCTGCGTTCAGTTACATTTCATGCCTTCCTAAACCAGGCGTGATTTCCCCATGCTTAGACACAAGAGACAATGTGACTCGCTGAAAGTCGCACAGTTATAACACGATAAACCAGGATGCAAACTCAGGAGCAGCTGATTCCATAGCCTACACTGCTTACAGGAGACCAAAAAAAAAAAAAAAGTTTAGGCTGCCTTGTAAGATAGTGAGTTCCCCGTCACTGGAGGTGGTCAAGTAGAGGCTTGGTCACTCACCTGGTTAAGTCAAGAGAGACTACACAAAAGAGCTGAAAGGACAGACCGAACTGGAGTCTCTCTGGTTCTCTGGCTGCGGTTTTGCCCACTCTTGTATTGGGCCCACCCTACCATCATAATGGATTTTGAGACAATGGTTTTGGTCTAGCAAGCTTACTTTAAAGATGATCTACCTGTCCTGTAAGCCACACCTAACAGGCTTAGAGTGCACACCTGACATTAAGTGTAAGGATGGCAAGTAGATTTTATTTTATGTTTCAGCTTGATCCAGTTGGTAGTGGCTGCCTGGAGTGCTCTCCAATTCTAAAGCTTTGTTTAGCCTCGGTGGGAACGGTGTTTTGATTGATTAGTGATGTCTGTCCTGGGAATGGGATAGTAGCTGGCAGACATTTGCCACATATATGCCAAACTTACTCCAGGATGTGCATTTGAACTCTGGAGAGCCCAAGTGGTTAATAGTGGTAAAGCCACATTCATCTAAGAAAATACCAATGTACATCGTCTTAGAGCCAGAAAAGGGATTAATTTTCAACACGAAGATTTGAAGCAGTCTATATTCCAATTCCTAAACATCACTCGACTTGCTTTTCTGTGAGCCTGTCCTTTAATTAGGAGGTTCTGCAAACACTTCAAAGCCAAGCAGTTCCCTGGCCAGCCCAGCCCAGTGGCTGTCCCTGCCAGCTCCCCGGTTCCCTGCCAGCCGCAGTTTCCCCTGAGCACCACACTGGGTTTTGATCATGCAAATAGAAATCGATGTTTCCCACTGTGCAGTAAATAGCCTGTCTCCATGCTCAACCACATCCTTATCCCCGAAGCCAATTAGAGGCGTGGCTACCTCCCCATGCAGAACTGGGAAAGCACCTCTGTTCATTCCCTTCTTGGATGTTGGGAGGTTGCTGTGCTCCCCCATCCCAGTCTTATCCAGGCCTCCAGAAAATCTGAGAGCCTTTCTTGGACAAGTGACTTAAGGAGGTCTGTGCCATCCCTGCCAATTCACTGTGCACACACCTTTCTGTAGGTGCTGCAGTGGTTAAAAAAGTGGGGGTGATGATGGCCATTCTGACCGGTGTGAGATGATATCTCATTGTAGTTTTGATTTGCATTTCTCTAATGATTAATGATGTTGAGCATTCTTTCATGTGTCTGTAGGCCATCTGTATATCTTCTTTGGAGAAGTGTCTATTTAGGTCTTCTGCCCATTTTTGGATTGGGTTGTTGGTTTTTTTGTTATTGAGCTGCATGAGCTGCTTGTAAATCTTGGAGATTAATCCTTTGTCAGTTGCTTCATTTGCAAATATTTTCTCCCATTCTGATGGTTGTCTTTTGGTCTTGTTTATGGTTTCCTTTGCTGTGCAAAAGCTTTTAAGTTTCATTAGGTCCCATTTGTTTATTTGTGTTCTTATTTCCATTTCTCTGGGAGCTGGGTCAAAAAGAGTCTTGCTGTGATGTATGTCATAGAGTGTTCTGCCTATGTTTTCCTCTAAGAGTTTGATAGTGTCTGGCCTTACACTTAGGTCTTTAATCCATTTTGAGTTTATTTTTGTGCATGGTGTCAGGGAGTGTTCTAATTTCATACTTTTACATGTACCTGTCCAATTTTCCCAGCACCACTTATTGAAGAGGCTGTCTTTTCTCCACTGTATATGCTTGCCTCCTTTATCAAAGATAAGGTGACCATATGTGTGTGGGTTTATCTCTGGGCTTTCTATCCTGTTCCATTGATCTATATTTCTGTTTTTGTGCCAGTACCAAACTGTCTTGATTACTGAAGCTTTGTAATATAGTCTGAGGTCAGGGAGCCTGATTCCCCCAGCTCCATTTTTCGTTCTCAAGATTGCTTTGGCTATTCGGGGTCTTTTGTGTTTCCATACAAATTGTGAAATTTTTTGTTCTAGTTCTGTGAAAAATGCCAGTGGTAGTTTGATAGGGATTGCATTGAATCTGTAGATTGCTTTGGGTAGTAGAGTCATTTTCACAATGTTGATAAAAATCTAGAAACAATAAATGCTGGAGAGGGTGTGGAGGAAAGGGAACACTCTTGCACTGTTGGTGGGAATGTAAATTGATACAGCCACTATGGAGAACAGTATGGAGGTTCCTTAAAAAACTACAAATAGAACTACCATACGACCCAGCAATCCCACTACTGGGCATATGCCCTGAGAAAACCATAGGTCAAAAAGAGTCATGTACCAAAATGTTCATTGCAGCTCTATTTACAATAGCCAGGACATGGAAGCAACCTAAATGTCCATCGACAGATGAATGGATAAAGAAGATGTGGCACATATATACAATGGAATATTACTCAGCCATAAAAAGAAATGAAATGGAGGTATTTGTAATGAGGTGGATGGAGTTAGAGTCTGTCATACAGAGTGAAGTAAGTCAGAAAGAGAGAAACAAATACAGTATGCTAACACATATATACGGAATCTAAGGAAAAAAAAAAAAAAAAAGGGCCATGAAGAACCTAGTGGCAAGACGGGAATAAAGACACAGACCTACTAGAGAATGGACTTGAGGATATGGGGAGGGGGTGGGGTGAGATGTGACAGGGTAAGAGAGTGTCATGGACATATATACACTACCAAATGTAAAATAGATAACTAGTGGGAAGCAGCCGCATAGCACAGGGAGATCAGCTCGGTGCTTTGTGACCACCTAGAGGGGTGGGATGGGGAGGGTGGGAGGGAGGGAGATGCAAGAGGGAAGAGAAATGGGAACATATTGTATATGTATAACTGATTCACTTTGTTATAAAGCAGAAGCTAACACACCATTGTAAGGCAATTATACTTCAATAAAGATGTTTAAAAAAAAAAAAAAAAGTGGGGGTGGAGCCTGACCATTTGGAGTTTGGGCCCAAACCTTGATTCTGCCGTGTATTTGCTGTGTTCCTTTGGGCAAGTCACTCAACCTCTCTGAGCTTCACCTTCCTCGTTTCTAAAATGGGAATAATGCTTTTGTCAGGAGGTTTTCCCTGCCTTATTCAGTCCACTGTCACTTATGAATACCCATCACGTGCATCTGTACCTCGCCACCATCATGGTTTACATTCAGATCTCATCAACTCTGCCCTGTCTAGGCGTTGCCCTTGGTTAGGCAGAAATTATTATTTTTAAAAGCCAGAGAAGCTGCTGTTTGAATTTGTCAACTTCTCTATGAAGGGACAATAAGTCATCTTGGAGCAGATTTTCTCCTTCCTGGGAAGAATCCCTGAAGGAAGCCCCCTTAGTCAGGGAACAAGGGCCAATATGGTGCTCACGATCCTAGAAGAGAAGGATGAAGGGGTCTCTTCTGAAGTTTGCCCAAGGCTGCACCTCCCAGTATTCCAGAGCTGGTGACTGGGAGGAAGGTGGGCACATTAGGGGCCTCTTGGGGAAAATATTTCAACAGCCCAACTTCTTCCTCACATCTGAAGTTCAGTGATACAGTCTGAGAGGGTCCTGATTCAGTCTGTGAGCAGAAAAGGACACCAACGCCCCAGAGAAGTCACCTTGAGGGAAAGTCATGAGCTGGGCTCAACCTCAGAGCCATGGGTCCATCTGACTCAGATTGCGGCTATGGCTCGAAGCCCTTCTTTCTAAGCCACTCTTCCCAGAGGATGTGCTCCGGGGGAAATCATGGAGCTGGAGAGTGTAAACTAAGGAGATTATCCTCAGGAACCGAGGAAGAATCACTATAGCTTGCTGAGAATGTAGACCTGCTCTGTTCAATACAGTGGCCACTAGCTACATGTGGTGATTGAAGATTAAAATTAAATTAATTAAACGGAAGTAAAATTGGATCTGATTCCTCAGTCACGAGTAGCCACATTTCAAGGGCTGGGCTGCCACATGTGGTTAGTGGTTACATTAGCTAGTGCAGAATTGTAGGCTGTTTCCATCACTGCAAACAGTTCCCTTGGATGGTGCTAATCTACAGAAGGCTTTCTAGGCATCGTCACTACTGACATTTTGGGCCGATCACTCTTGGTTGTAGGGGGCTGTAATCTCATGCATTAAGCAGAATCTCTGGCCTGTACCCACTAGATGCTACTAGTAACCCACCCCCAGTGTGACAACCAAACTACCTCCAGACATTGCCTAATATCCTTTGGCGGTGGGAGGGGCGAAACTGTCCCCACTTGAGACCCACTGGACTAGACCATATAGACCATCATGGGCATCGCCTAAGGGCTGGGGGCACAAAGATACGACTGGGCTGGACCAGCTTTCTTCAGGCTGGGATAGAAGCAGAGTACCCAGCTGGCCCCATCAGAATGAACTGGAAAAGTGTACAGAGTCCTCAGACAATACGAAGGATGGAAAGGGATGGGGAGGGCTGGCCAGGAGGCCATAAGGATCACCTGGATCACACAGGTGAGGTCTGCATCACTGCGGCTGCCTCCTCCAGCGCCTCCCAGCCTCCTGCTCTCTCCCTCATGATCCCCTACATGCTGGCTGCAGGAGGGATGGGTGAGCAGAAAAATCTTTGACTGTTATTTCCCTTTTAAAGTGCATCTAGCAGTTTCCCATTGCTCTTAAAACCAAGACACTTTGGCCTGGTACCCAGACCCCTCATAGCCTGTTTCCTCTGATCACACCGCCCTCTAATTTCCCATGGACCGCACTAGTCTCTGCCCAAGCCATGCCCTTTTATGCTTCTGTGAGTTTTCATCTGCTGTTCCCTGTGCCTGGAATGCCCTGTCTCTCTCTCTCCATCTTACCTGTGTCAGGGGCCCCTAAGACCATCCACCCGCTCACTGATTCACTGGAGGAACTCTTGGGACTCAGCGTGTAGTGGTCCTCCTGGCTACAGTTCGTTGCCGTGAAAAGAATGCACAAGATCAACAAGGGAGAAGGACATCATATGGTCTGGCTTCTTCTGCTCTCCCTCCCATGAGGGGCCACACTGAACATGCTGCCTTCCCCAGCGGTGAAAATGCAGCCACAGGTGTGTAATGTTTCTGCCCAGGGAAGCCTGTTTGAAACTCCCAGGGAGTGGTTTTTATTAGGGGCTGATCACGTGGGCATTCTTAGTCTAGCAACTACCAAAATGTCAGACTCCCAGAAGGAAAGCGAGGGTTACACATAAAACACATTGTCTGTAGAGTTTAGTCACAACCAAGCAGCTTTATCAGTTAGGGAATATTTCAATAGCCAAGTTCCCTGACACCAGCCAAGGACCAATCTTGCAAGCAAGCTCTTCTAAAGATAGCAGCTTCAAGCTCCATGTGAATTCTTTTCTGCAGATTTCTTTTCCCAGATCAAAGGCCACACTCTTTGTAAATCCTTTCTTTCCTCCCGGGTAAAGCTAGTTCATGGTCTCTGGGTCTTTGCGGCTTCCCTGTATCGTAGAAGAAACCATGAGGGTTTTGCAATGGCCTGTGTGTTTCCCCTCCAGACTTTGAGCACGTTGAAGGTAGGGCCAGCATGGGGCCCAGCACCCATTAAGGACTTGCTACATGTTTTCTGAATAAATAGGTGACTGGAAAGCATTAATGTGCCAGAGACGTAGGATGCAGAGGACACAGACCAGAAAATACCATGTGTGGGGAATGCCCAGGCCCGGTGAGATGGAGCAGGTAAGCCCAGCCAGAAAGAACTCCCATCCGTCCATCCTAGCCCATCATCCCACAGCCAGACATGGTGATCCAGCAGCCAGGAAAGCCAATAGCAGCTGAGCTTACGTCCCCCCTCTGCTGCCAACCAAGGAGATCACACCTTTCCCAGGTGGCAGCTCATTGGCTGGGAACATCAGGTTTGGAGCAGCGATATCTGCTAGACACTTGACAAAGCATCTTGAGGTGCCCAAGTGGCTCAGGTAAGGGAAGGAGACATCACCGGCTAGAGAATAATACTCAGCATCCCTTTAAGAGGAGGACACTAATAGGATGCCACCAGGGGGGAGCGAGGCAGAGGAGGGGCTGCCTTCAAAGTTCCAGGGCCTTTTAGTTGGAAAATGCAGCTCATGTGCGCTCCCTGGACTTTGGAGTCCAAGTGACCTGGGTTGGAATTCCAGCCCCACCATTTGCTCTGAGATCTGGCAGGTGCCTTAGATACCCTGAGCCTCAGTTGTAACACGGGAAGAATACCTCCTTCGTGAAGCTGTTGTCAGGGTCAAAGGACATAAAGGATCTAGCGTAGTGCCTACCCAGTGCCCAGAAAGTGAAGGTGATTGTGACTGCCGTCCTCGTGGTCTCTGTACAATTATTGTCAGCCTGTAGGGCTCAGTTTGCTCTGCCCCTTCCATTGAGGAGCAGACGAAAGCCCTCCTTTGAGTCTCAGACCTTCCCCGACTTGGCCCGTCCTTTGGGCAGTGGCTCCAGCTGCCACAAAGGGTGTTCGGGCCCCAGAGATCACCCCACCCCTCCAGCCATTTTTTTGGTCAGCCAGGCTCACCTTGGGCAAACATCTCTTGCCAAAATGAAAAACAGCCCCAGAGACTTTGGGGGGTAACCATGGCAACTGCCTCCTGAGCGGGATTATTGTTACTTTATCAGAAAGTTCTCTTTTCCTTCAGCTTTCAGATACTCCAAAGTTCAGTGAATTTTTAAGTATGCTTTTATTGTATCTTGGAGCTAAATCTTTTTGCAGCAGAAACCCTTCCCCAATTGAGTCATGCAAGTTGACAGGAAAGAGTCTAGAAATCGGCTCCAATGACAACTTTTTTTCCCTAGGTCGCTCACAACCACTGTCTATTTTTACCCCCAGTGAATACGATAATCGGGCCAAGGTGATATGGCAGTCATGCTGATGACCAGTTTTGTTTCCCCGGGTCTCCTTCAAGCTGCTCTATCCATCAGAGGGAGCGGGAGGCTGGGCTCCTCAGGGCAGGGACCCTGCGGATTCAGGTCTGTGGCAGAGCTCCTGGGCACCAGGCTGGGGTAAATGAAGAAGTTCAACTTTCCAGCAATGAGAGTGTAGGTGAGACCTTTTCCCTCTTGGGTCCAAGGTTCCTCACTGTAACGGGGGCTCATGACACTAAACTATCTGCCCAGCATATTGCGTGGCATCTAATAAGTGCTCTATAACAGAATGAATGAATGAATGGATGGATGGATAAATAAACGGACAATCTAATTAATTAATTCCTTGCTGCGTCTCTTGCAAGGCTCAAATGAAAGAATGATTACGGAAGTTCATTATAAGCTGCGAAGCATTCTTAGGTACGCGGATTGCTGTCATTGTGGTTAGTAATGAAATTACTGCCGGCGCGTCCGGCAGAATCACTTCCTGCCCATCCTGCTTGGCTCAGGTTGGCTCCTCCATGCCCTGTCTCAAAAATCTTCACTCCTCATGGAGGAAAGTGCACAATCTTGACAGTGAAGACACCCACAGTTTGGTTCCACCCTGACTTTCCAGGTGAATCCCTTTGTGTCCTTCTGTGCTCCAGCTGGTCAGGATTCAGACTGAAAGCCACCTCTTTCCGGGGAGGGTGAAGGAGGGAAAGTGAATGCCAAACTCACTCCATCTTGTCACTCTCGAGGGAGAGAGAAAATCCTGGGGGTCATTCCATGACTTAACCTGTTCCCAGGAAATGGCCATGCCACCCTTCACCCCCTCGAGCTTAGAGCCTGCAGGACACCCTGAGCCAGAGGACTGAATGGGCCCCCATCCCACCGCCCACCATGTGGCCCGGCAAAGCTGAGCCCACCCCGTGGCATTTGTCTGGTGCCCAGGACTTGCCTTCCTGCCCCGCCCACCCAGTGCGGCTGCCTGCAGAGCAGGGAGGAAGAGTAGGTGAGGGTGGCTAGAAAAAAAAAAAAAAAAAAAAAGCAGAAGAAAACAAGCACCTGCCAAGTGCCTAGCATGTTCCAGGCACTGCGCTAGGCTCTGTGTACCCTCTCCGTAATATAAATCCTGCCCAGCCAAGATTGTTGGGACATTTGACAGATGAGACCCAAAGAAGGAAGAAGCCAGCTCCTGGCCCTCAGCATCAGTCTCTCTCATACTCACTTCACCTGGACCCGGCCGGGAGGCTGCACCCCGGGTGTGCTGCGGTCCCACGTCTGGCTCTCTCCACCTCTGGAAAGCCCCTGATAAGCCTAGAGCCTGGCCTTACCAGAGCCTTAGGGAAGGAGCTGCTGAGGGGAGAGTGGGGCCACCCTTGGGACAGAAGATGCTGAAGGAGCCAGGTGAGGGCAGGGGAGTGGGTAAGGCCACCTGGAGCTGATGTTCCGCGAGAAGAAAGCCCGGACCAGAATCCTGAGGGCCACTGCCTTTGAAGGGGCGCTTTCTCTCTGCTGACCTCCAAGGACAGACTATTTAAACCCACAGCGTCAGCACCCTGGCTGGACCCGAAGCAGGCACCCAATAAACACTTGCTTCGTCCGTGAGCGACGCCGTCTTGGGGAGGCACCGTTGCAGCAGCTCTGGCCAGGATGCCTTTCCCCCGTTATCCCACTGATGTGAGTGTCTAAAATTAGCTGGTCGATACTGTAAATACTGCTGAAAGGTCAGGCCTCCCGCAGCCCATGGCGGGGAAATCTCAACACTGAGTGACTTTGACCAAATGAGAGAGCACAGCTGTTTAAAATTGTAAAGCTGGCCTGGAAAGAGCTCAGGGCTGGATCGTCTATGATTCCTCCCTTCCTCAACCACCCAGGACCAATGTCACCTCGTCCTGCTCATTCTACCCCAAGAACGGCTCCTTGTGCCATCCACCCGACCCCTGCCCCAGTTCTGGCCTCACCACTTTCACCTGGAGGGTCACTCAGCATCCTTCCTCACTGAGCTCCCATACCCTCCATCCACCCCCCAAACTGGCCTCTAGAGAAACTGCCTAAAGAATACACATCATCATCATCATCATCATTGGTTTAGCATTTACTAAAGGAATAGTATCTGCCAAGCCCAGTACCAAGCACTTTACACATATTAATTCACTTATTCCTCAGAACAACCCTGGGACAAAGCTACTATTATCATCCCCATTTTACAGATGGGAAAACCAAGGCTCAGGGCAGCGGAGCGCATTGCTTCAGGGCCACAGCTACTAAGTAGCAGATCTGGGGCTCCAACCCAGATTTGTCTGCCTCTGAAGTCCTCATTCTTGACCTCTGCACCATGCTGAGTAGCCAGAGATGGATGAGGCCCGGCTCCCTAGGGGAGCTCAGAGTCTCAGGGGAGACAGACAGGCACAGAGAGCACTTACCAAACAATGAGGTAGGTGCTTTGCAGTATGAATGAGATGCTGCCAGAGATGGTGGAATTTAACTGGCTGGGGCAGCTGGAGAAGATTCACTGCCTGGCTGAGGAACTGGCCTTGGAGCTGGCTGCTGGAGGGTGAACGGGACGAAAGGGCATTTTATGCAGAGGGAACAGCATATGGGGCCTTTGGTACACTGAGTAAGACAGAGTTCTGACCTGGGTATCGGAAGAAGCGATAGGGACGGATCAAGAGCACCCGGTGTGACTAATAATCATCTCACACCAAATACGTCCCAAACTGAGCCCCTGCTGTGTCCCCTGAAGCCGGTCCTGCTACAGCCATTCTTATCTCCCTCAGCGGCAGCTCCCTTTCTCCAGACGCTCAGCCCAAGCGTCTGGGTGTCATCCTCGACTCCTCTCTTTCTCTTCCATCTTCCATCTGGCCCATCAGCAAATTCATTCCAGTCTACTTTCAAACTGTGTCCAGAATCTGCTCACTCCCCTCCCCCTCTGCTCCTGCCCCTGCCCAAGCTCAGCCCCCCTTCTCTTGCCCTTGGATCATTGCCGTAGGCTCTGAACTTGCCCTTGCCTGACCAGTCTATCTTCCATCGTGGTCAGAGTGACTCTTGAAAAGCGAGTCAGATCATGTCGCCTTTCTGCTCAAAACCCTCCAGGGGATCCCATCAGAGTAAATCAGAGGAAAGGACCAAGGCTTAAAGGGAGAAGAGAACCTCCAGGGCGACAGAATCCAAGGCACCCTGTGTGTCCGGCCTTTCCTTCTCCCCCCTTTTCCTCTCCCCTCTGGCCGCACCGGCCGCCAGCAGTTCCTGGAAACTCCCACCTGTCACCTCCAAGTCCCTGCATTTGCTGCCCCACAGCCTGGCATCCTCATGACTCACCTTCTCACTCCCCGCAGGGACTCACTCAAGTCACCTTCTCCCCGAGACCACATCCTCTCAAACACGTCAACCTTCCTCCCCCACCATATTTCAGATCCCCTTTCCCTGATTTAATTTTTCTTTATGCAGTTAAATGCCACTATTTAACATCCTCGATATTGGACTTACCTGGAGACTTGCCTCTTTGCACCACTAAAATGTAAACTGCATGAGAGTGGGGATTTGATTTGATTTGATTAGCCACTTGGGGCTGATAGACAAGGAGAAAGAAGAAGGGTCTGGTGGAAAGGTGGGAGAAATAAATTTGCGGTCAGGAATGGTGAGCCCCTGGCGTTTGCTGTTCCTAAAGGGGAGCCCTTCTGGGGAGAGACGAGGCAAGGAAGGAGGGGGGGCTGGAGTGGATCTGGGAAAGGAGAGTCTCTACCATCTGAGGCTTCATCACCTAGGACATTGAAACCACCTAGGATGCAGGCAGAAGACAAGGAAAGGAGCAGCAGTCGCCTGGGAAAGCCACAGCGCTGGGTGGATGAGAGACGGGGGGGGGGGTACTTCCACCAGTGATGTGACCTTGAAGCAGGAGCTCAGTGGTCTGGAAGCCACACTGTGATCCAGTTACCTCTGACCACTTTAATGCCTTTTCAACAAGGCTCTTGGTCACCTCCAGGTCGAACGAAGTCTAAGCCTCCCAGGGGCATCAGAAGTCCCTGGTCATTTGCCTTGACCTGCCACCCAGGCTCGGTCCTTCTAACATGGGCTTTTGAAAGGGACACAGACTTTGGAGCCAGAGGATCTGGGTCAGAGCCCTGGTTCTACTATGGACTCACCTCTCTGAGCCTCATTTTCCCATCTGCAAAATGGGGATAAAAATGTCTACTACAGGGCTTCCCTGGTGGCGCAGTGGTTGAGAATCTGCCTGCTAATGCAGGGGACACGGGTTCGAGCCCTGGTCTGGGAAGATCCCACATGCCGCGGAGCAACTAGGCCCGTGTGCCACAACTACTGAGCCTGCCCGTCTGGAGCCTGTGCTCCGCAACAAGAGAAGCCGCGATACTGAGAGGCCCGCGCACCGCGATGAAGAGTGGCCCCCGCTCGCTGCAACTAGAGGAAGCCCTCGCGCAGAAACGAAGACCCAACACAGCCAAAGATTAAAAAAAAAAAAAAAAAAAAAGTCTAATACACAAGGTTCCTGTACGAATTAAACGTGATATGCATATGCAAACAGAATACACGACGTATACTTAGTGCTTGACAAACAACAGCTGCTGTTTTTACCACTCGTGTCTCTGAGTCTGTCTGTCCATCTGTATCATGAAGCCAGTGTTACCAACGCAAGGGTTTGTCTAAGGATTAAATGATGGTAGGTTGATGAAAATGTTCGCAAAGAGCAAAGTCTTGGGTAGTGGGAGTTATACCATGTAACGCCAATATACCTCCTCTTTCTCAAACGTTCCTTCTCCTTTCACACCGCCGAGCCTTCGATCAAGCCCTTCTCTCTGCCTGGGAGGCCTCCCTCGCTCTGCTCACTCTGCCCGTGCCTGGCCTTCCCTCAGCATTCTGCTCAGCCCATCTAGCCCCAGAGCTATTTATTAGTTATTTTACTTCTGTCTCCCGTTAGGTTGTGAGCTCTTGTAGGGCACAGGGTTGGAGTTCCCACACCAGGGGGTCTGCAGCTCCCTGCTCAAAGCTGTGCCCATGATGGGCACTTGATAAATGTGGGTTTAATTGGATTATGATAAAAGAATCAAGGGGAGCAGCTATCTCTCCTTTAACTCCTCTTCCAATCAGATGTCTCACTGCTTCTCCAGGATAGGAATTAATGGAATCAAGGGCCATTTTCCTAGAGAAAAGCAGCCAAGTTAGGATTTTAGAAATAATTCTAGTTCTGTGTTATGTCCCATTTGAGGGAGGAGAGGAGACTCAGATAAACAAATTCACAGCAAACAGGCAGAGGTATCCCCATTGCTCTTAATAAAGGATGCACTTAATCTCTTAAGATCACGTACGAAGTGCCCTCCCGCCTGCTAAGATGCTTTGCAGGGCCAAAGCATCCCCATCCGCCACGTGGGGGCTCAGAGCTGGAGCCACAGGCCTCCTGGCTCTGCTTCAAGTTCTGGCTGCCCACACAGTCTTCAGGGTGGCGTTTGCTCAGCCTTTGCTCGACTCCAAGAGGCCTCGCTTCTCTGGAGCGCCAGGTCATTGGCCGTTTCCCGCTGCTTCCTTCACGGCCCTTTTCCCAGGCCTTGGTGCGTCTCCAGCCTGGACCATCACGTTGGCCCCTTTGCCAGGGTTCTTGCTCCCCCAGGCTCCCACTCCAGTGCATCCTTCACACTACCTTTCTGGAGCACATGTCTGAAAATGCCCTGTCCTCCTTTTTCACTTGGAAAACTCCTATTCTTCCTTCAAAAGCCAGCTTAAATGTTACCTCATCTCTAAAGCTCTTTTCTAAACTTTCTATACAGAAGCCTACTCCCTTAACTCCCGTGTATCTCTTTTAACACTTGCCACATTACAGAAGCTTGTTTTGACGTGTCTCTCTTCCCTGCCATGTGCCCTTAAAGAACCTGAACAATGTTTGAGGAATTCTCTGCGTTTCTGGTGCCAGCGGAGGTGAGAGGATGGCGGGAAGGCGCTCTGTATCTTGAGCATGACCCAAGTTCCCCGGGAAGCAGCTTTCTCTGCCATTCACGGGGTCCTCTGCAATTCCCTGGCTTGGGGGTACAGGTGGTGCTAGGAAGGTTAGTGGTTCTAGCTAAGCAGACAGAGGTCAGCTCAAGGTCCTGTCCCAGTGAGAAGACTGGAGAGCAAATCAGGGAACTGGATGCAGGCACGGAGAGCTGGGAGGAGACAGAGGCTGCCTGGGTACCAGCTGCCCAGGGCTCACCCTCAAAACAGGGCTAAGGCACCTTGGCCTTGCAGAAGCTCCTGCTGGAGGGTCTGAGCCTGGCAGAATGACTGCTCTAAGCTGTGAGCTCCTAGGGGACAGAAATTGGCTCTTTGCTCTGTCTTCCAGCATCTCCTGGCACAGAGCCGAACAATGAGAGTATCTGTGGAACAGAAGGGGCGGGATGGGGCTTGCTGGCTGGGGTTGGTGCAGAGAGCAGAGGACAGAGAGCCTGTAGTTTGGAGGCTTCAGGGCCTGAAGCCACGTAGAGCTGGGGAAGGCAGGGGTGGACACACACACACCACAGACCCCAGGAGCCCAGCTTCTGCCTCCCGACTCCCCAGCCATTAACGATCGCTATGCTCTGTTCTACTTGGGTTGAGTTGCCTTTGCCAGAGCCCTGGGGTCTATCCACTTCCTCACAGTGATTTAGAGGCCCTTTAAGAGCAGATGATGTGGCGCCCTTTATGCAAACAGCGGCTCTGCATGTCCCATCTGGGGCCTGACTTTCCCAGCTCTGCTGGAGGCTGCCAGTCCGGGCTGTGGGCTCTGAGTGCTGCATTTCCAGAGCGTGTCATCAAGAAGAAGTTACATCAGAGTCTGAGCAGTGATTACCTCTGGGTGATTGGTTTTCAGGAGAGTTTAACTGTCTTCCTTATCCTTTTCAACATCTTCCTAACATAGACAATATACCCATACTATCTTGATGACCCGAAAATGTAACAACAAATACTATCTGTAGTGTAAAGAAAAGTATCATGAGAATACCGCCTATGTGGTGTGGAACTGACATGGTTGGAAGAGTTAGGAAAGACTTAGGAAGACGTTTAGGATTCTGGAAGGATGTGAAAGCAGTGGGATGCCACCTGTATCCTTGACTAGCACGTGGTGCCATTGGGTGGGATGGCAGGACCTGCTCAGGTGCAGTGGGAGATGTGGCTATAACAGAAGGATGGGCCCAACTCTGAAAAGTTCTGAATGCCAGGAGAGACACAGACTTGATCTTGAAGGAGACAGGGAGCCATCAGGGACCGGTGAGCTGGGGAGCTCCGGGTCAGTGCCGAGCTGCTGATGGACCAGTCTGGCTGCAGTAACAGCGTGGAACGTGGTCATTTCAGTGGGTGAGTTGGGATGGGAGACTGAGCTGCAGTGGTGGGGGGCTGGGGAAGGGAGCAGACACGAGGGGCAGGGCAGGATTCTGCCGGGCAAACCTTCCAAACCAGAGAGAGATGGGAGGCCCATTTGAAGAGATGCAATGCTCGGGAGGCAGAGGAAGAGGGGTACAGGGGAGTGACGTGCTCAGACCCACCCGAGGTAGACCTCTCTGCATCCCTCCTGCCACAGACTTAGTTCAAGTCCCCGTCATCTCTCCCCTGAATTATCAGAACAGCTTCCTAACTGCACCACTGTGCTCCCCTCTGGCTCCCTCACATCCAGGCTCCAAGGGCAGCCAGTGGGCACTTGGTAAAGCAGGGCCCCTCAGACTTGGAGGTGCACACGAGTCACGGGGGCCCTGTTAACATGCAGGTTCTGATTCAGTAGGTCCAGGGCGAGGTCAGAGAGTCTGCCTTTGCAACGTATTCCGGGTGATGGCCAAGCTGCTAGTTCTCGGACCACACCTCGAAGAGCAGGATTCTAAAACCCAAGTCTGGTCATCTGACTCTCTTACGTAAAACACTTCAGTGATACCCCATGGCCCAACCAATTGGGTCCAAAGTGCTTCCTTCACAAGGCTCCTGAGGCCCTCCAGGGCCCGGCTCTGGCCACCTTCCAGCCTCTTCCCATCCCACTCAGCCCCCCTCTTTCTCTTCTCTCCAGCTGGACTGAACTTTCCCTCTTCACCTGTGAGCGGCTCCTTGACCTCCAGCACGTCCTTCATGAACTTGCTGCCTGGAACACCGCAATTCTACACTACCATCACCACCATGCACACATGCATGTGCACACACACACACTCACGTGTGCACAGTATCTCTTGGCCTGTGGAAGCCTGTCTTAACCTCTCGTGTCCCCACTTGGTAGCATTTATGTATTTAACTGTTCTGCGTCTTTCCCCCTCACCGGCTGGTGGTAGGCATTGATACATTTTTTTGAGCAGGTCTGAGCCCAACATTCAAATCTAGTCCATGTGACTTCGAGACCAGTGATATTTCATGAAACCACGTTTCTCCCTTTTCAGGTAGAACTCAGGAAGTCCACCTGAGCAAGCCCTGTCTTCCATGTGTATTTGAACATCCAAACACAGCCTCCAGTATCTAATTCTCTGGACCCTCCCCACTCAGGAGCCACCTGGCTCCTTCCCCACTGCTGAGGTCACTCAGGTTCCATTACACTCTGGCCCTGACATAGGTCCTGAATCAGGAGCTCAGAGGATGCTGGTCCTTCTCTGAGCTGGAGCCCTGGAGCTGGTACCTCGGATCCTGGTGTCTACTGAGAGTCAGCACCTCCTTACCCCACAGCCCAGGGACCACCTTGTCCCTGATGCCTGCATGCTGCTTGAAGGGTTCCCCCAGGGTTTCAGGTTTGGGCTCTATCAACTGTGTCATCAGGTCTGGGCTGTGGTCTATGGCTAGAGTCCTGATCTCATCATCCATTCAGTCTACTAGGTGGCTATTATCAAGACACTCTGTCACCTCCACCTGGACTGCCTTGACACCTATTGGCAGTCGGAGTGGTCCCATCTTCTCCAGGGTTAATATCAGCTGGTCAGGCTGGAAATCCCCCTTTACTGACAGTTGGGCATTTCTCCAGCCCTTATCCCGTTCCCCAAAACTGTGCCTAGCTTGGGTTGGGATTCTGCCCATTTTATCACCTCCAATCTGTTGATGCAGTTAGTATTTCCATGCCCAGAAGGTCACAAGAAATTCCCAGCAGCTCGGTTGAGGACTCATATTCTAGGGTCTTGCATTAGGTTGCACAGCTCCGTTGTACTATATGTGTAAATGGTGCCCATTGGAGCAACACATATGGCAGCCCTGCAATCTCACCCTCTGGGCAGAACTCTTTCCAGAAACAAAGACCAGGCTAGCATGAAGCTAGGAGACCTCCATATGACCATAGCGGCGGCGGGGGGGGGGGGGGGTCCCACTGAGTCAATCCTGGGGTCTCAAGGATTCTGATGGAAGGTCATCAGCAGAAAATACCAGCTGAAGTGACTCCATTTTACCTCCGTGAGTCACTGAGAGTTTCAGATTCTCATCACTTACTGAGGCCGAAGTCCAAATGCAGATGACCTCTCTTGAGTCTGGGAAGGGCATGAGAAAGGAGGAACCATCATTAGGGAATCTGATGAGATGCTGATTACTGCTAACCAAGCTAGATTTTCCTTTTAAATTATTCATCAACACAAGTTCAAATGTTTGCGTCCAGGCAGCCATCTAAAAATTAAATACGCTGATACAGTTAGGAAAAATTGCCCTGTCAGAAACACCAAAACTGAATTTGACAACTGATTATTCTATGAATGAATTTATTCTGTTTTAGGTATCTCAGCTAGACTTTGGGAGCTTGTGATGAAAGGAAGGAGGGGGCGGTCTGTATTCTGTTGCTATTTAACCCTCTACCATGCTGACCCAAGTGGTGGGCCTGCTTATCGCTGTGGCTTATCCCTGTGACTCTGAGCAATGCTAATTAGCATTTCCCTAAAGCCTGAATTCCTACCCTTTAACTCAGGCACCGGGTTCTCTGGAGTCCTGTTAGTAGAATGTTCTGGAATCTGGCCTGTGGTCCATCCAAGAGTATTTCCATAAACTGTTGGTTAGAGAAAATTGAGACTTTCCAGAGAGTTGTACTTGGAGTCAGCAGATCTCACATTTGGGAGTTTATCCTAAAGAGATACGTGACATGTTCAGAAAGATAAAGGTATGGTTCCAGGGCTTGGGGTGGGGGAGGGATTAATAGGCGGAGCACATAGGATTCTTAGGGAAGTGCAAACACTCTGTATGATACTATAATGATGGGTGCATGCCATTATACATTTGTTCAAACCTATAGAATGTACAACACCAAGGGTGAACCCTAATGTTAACTATGGATTTGGGGTGATTATGGTGTGTCAGTGAAGGTTCATCAGTTGTAACAAATGTATCCTCTGCCTCTGGTGGGGACGTTGATGATGGAAGAGGCTGTGCGTGTGTGTGTGGGGGGGGCATATATAGGGAGTCTCTGTACCTTGGTCTTAATTTTGCTGTGAACCTAAACCTGTTCTAAAAAAAATAAAGTTCTTTTTTTATATAAGATTAAAGGCAAAAGAAATCAAAGCATTGTATAAAATAACAAATGAGAGTGAGAACTTTCAGTGGTTTCACAGAGTCTGGGGAACGATAATTGGAATTCGGGTTACACCAAAAAGGAGGGGCCCTCATAAACATCCTAGGCTTTTGGTTGGGACCTCTGAAGGGTCACATTGAAGCACTGATGGCTAACCCGGGACAGACCAGGCTTTTAACAATTAAAGGCCAGGCTCAAATCGCCACATAAATGGAATACAGGAGAAAATTAATGTAATTATCTCGATAATGCAAAAAAACATATAAAATTCAATACACTTTTATGATTAAAAACTTACAGAAAATGAAGAATAAAAAGAAACTTCCTTAATCTGATAAATCTACAGCAAATTTTATACTTAATAGCAAAATATGAGAAGCTTTTCCCTAGAGTTTGGGAATAGTTTACTATCAGAAATTCTATCCTGCCTTGTATTAGTGGTCCTAGCCAGTGCAATGAGGAAAGAAAATATTTTTGAGTGTATTGGGTGAGAAAGAAAAATATTAAGTTGTCATTTTTTACCAATGACATGATTGAAAAACATAGAAAATCCAAAAGAATTTAGAGACAATTCTTACAGTAAATACATTAATTTAGCCAGGTCACGGAGTATAAGATCAATATACAGAAATCAATCATGTCTTTATATGCTAGCCACAAACAGTCAGAAAATGAAAAAATTTAAAGTCTACCACTTATAATAGCATAAAAAATTAAATACTTACATATAAATCTAATAAAAGATTTCAGAGACCTCGACTATAAAAACTATAAACTATAAAATATTATTAGAGAAATTAAAGAAGACCTAAATAAGTGAGGGGATATATATTTATACATATATGTTTATATATGTGTAGTTTATAAGTTTATAGACTAGGAGACTCAATATTATAAAGATGTCAATTTTCTCCAAATTGGTTTACAGATTTCAAATAATACCGATACAAATCCCAGCAGGTGCTGTGAGTTTATAGAAACTGATAAGACAATTCTGAAATTTATATAAAATTAAAAGGGCTAAGAACATTCAAGACAATCTTGACACTATCAGCTATCAAGATTTTTAAAATAAAGGGACAGTAATTAACATCATATGGCACAAAGATAAGCACATAGAGGACGTATAAAATGGCCCACCTATATGTGTGGATGGCTGTGTGTATGTGTACACACCCTACTGTTTTATGACAACAGTGGCACTGCACAACAGTGCGGAAAGAACAGTCGTCTCATTGAATAGTGATAGGTCAACTACTGGATATCCATATGGGAAAATGAATGTTGACCCCTACCTCACAACGTATACAAAAACTGATTCCAGATAGAGCATAGACTCAAGTAGAAAAGCTAAAACAATAAAGCTTCTAGGACACAATAAAGGGAACCATCTTCATAACCTTGGAGCGGGCAAAGATTTCTCAAACAGGACACCAAAGCAATACCCTTAGATGAAATGATTGACAGTTGGACTACATTAAAATTCATTCATCAAATGACCCATTAAGAGAGTAAAAAGACAAGCCAAGGTGGGAAAAGATATTTTCAACACATATAACCAACAAAGGACTAATAGAGACTATGTTTAGAACACCTGCAAATAAATAAAAGAAAGGGTAATAGAAAACCAGTCTAAATAGTTGAACAGGTGCTTTACAAAAGAGGATATTGAAACAGCCAATAAACTAAAAATATGTTCAAAATCTTTGGTTATCGGGGAAACACACTTTAAAACCACTGTCCATGAGACAGTCTAAAATAAAAAAGATTTGGGAATTCTCTGACGGTCCAGTAGTTAGGACTGTGCTTCCACTGCAGGGGGCATGGGTTTGATCCCTGGTTGGGGAACTAAGATCCCATAAGCCGTGTGGCGCCACCAAAAAAAAAAAAAAAAAAGACAAAAAAATTAAAAATATTTTTAAAAAATCAAATAAAAAAGACTTTAAGTACTGACAAATATGTGGAATGACTACAATGTTCTTACACTGCTTGTGGGAATATAATTTTGCACAACCATTTTATAAAAGAGTGGCAGCACCTACCAAAGGCGATAAAATGCATACCCTATAACCAGCAACCCAGTCCTGGACGTAGGACCAACAGAAATGCCCATCTATGTCTGTAAAAGATATGTATTAGAGTGTCCATAGCAATGTTACCTGTGCTAGGCAAAAACTGGAATCAATTCCAAAGCCCATTAAGGAGGAATGGGTAAATAAATTATAGTATATTCAGAGCGTGAAATATTAAACAAAAATAACCAAGCAACTGAGAGTCACAATAATGTGCATGAATCTCACAGTGTTGAACAAAAAGCCAGACACAGGAAAACACACACCCTATGGTCCCATTCATGTAAAATTCTAAATTAGGCAAAATTAGCCCATTGGTGCTGGGAGTCAGGATACTGATTCCCACTGGGAAAGATTGACTGGGTTGGGGGGGACACAGGTGAATTTCTAGGGGGCTGGTAATGTTTTATTTCTTGATCTGGATAGAGCTTATATGGATGTGGTCACTATGAGAAATTTTAACAAACTGTCGATTTGTAATTTGTGTACTTTTCAGAACATATGTTGTACTCCAATAAAATGGTGTACATATATATATTTATATAAAATATATTTATAAATATATATTTAAAAGAATATACTTAACTTTGCTCCGGAGGCAAGGCAAACAGGCAAAGGGTAGGAAAAGGACAGTCTTATAGATTAACGATGGGGTTGATGCAAAACACACCTGTTAGGTAGGGAGCACCCCTGTTGGACTAGGAAGGAAAAGATGATGGGAAGAGGTTGTAGTTTCTCCTATCTTTTCCTTTAAATTCTAGGAGATGAAATTGTCAGCCAAGCTCTTACCCAATTTGATACTCACCACAGATCCTTAATAACTTGTTCTTTGCTGAGAATAAACATATGTGTCCCGGTGAATTGATGATGATTTTATTGCCTTGGGAGTTGAGGGGATTGTTTCTTGTTTTCTGCTTCACCACACCGTAGTCCAAACACAGCCCCTGTTGAAGAGGAGAAAAAATCCATAGAGGACTTGAGTTTATTGGGTATGATCTTATGACTTTCTATCATGAAATAATTTCTAGAATTGGATCCAGAAAGTGAAACAAATCACTGAGTGCATACAGATTTTGGAATATCTTCTTCTCCACCTCCACTTTTGACCCATTGGCCTGTGAGTTTAAATGCTTGGTCTTTCGCAAGACTATGACAAAACATGTGTGCGCGTGCGCGCGCGCAAACACGCACACACAGACACACACACACACACGGGCTTCCTGGCTCTCAGCCCACACTCTTCCCGTTATTTCCTGCACCTTCTAGTTTTTTCTTTCTTGGCCATACCACACAACATGCGCGATCTTATTTCCCCACCCAGGGATCGAACCCCTGCCCCCCGCAGTGGAAGCTGGGAGTCCTAACCACTGGACCGCCAGCGAAGTCCCCTCCTGCATCCTCTTTGGACATCCCTTTGCTGAGTGCCATGGTGTTGGCCTCAGTTTATAAGATGATCTCTCTGCCCCCCACCCCTTACTCAGAACCAGATCCCGGTTCTCTGAGTCCTCCTGCCTCTTTTGGAAGCAAACGTGTGGGCACAGGACAAAAAAAGACAACGCCGGAAGCCCTTTGAACCTGTTAAGGATTCAGTAAATTGAATTCTGGGGCACAAAGAATCAGCTTGGGCCCCAGCGTGGTCTTGCGGTTTTAGTTCCATCCTCTACTCATTGTCAGGAGTTTCTCTGTCCACAGGAGGTGATGCAGAATGGGCCAGTCCGACCTCTGAAACCTCTGCTTCTCCCCTTCTCCACCAGCACCTGTCTGGGCTGCCAGAGTAGTCTTCCTGCTTCTAGCTGCCACTCTTCTGCTTCATTCACTCATTCATTCATTCACTCATCATCTATAATTCACGTATTCCACACTACAGGGACGAGCCCTAGAGCTTGAAAAGCCCCCAAAGTACATCAGTGTCTAACCACTGACCATCAAGATTTGTAATTTCTTTGGCAATGTCCGTGGCCAGAGACTGCACAGCCCTCTTGAGGAGTAACCCCAAACGTGTGTCCTCTGGGTCAGGAAGTACCCGACCCCTGAGGTCACTGAAAGTCCAGCATTCATGGTCATCTAGCTCAAGCAGCCACCTTTGCTAGAAGCTTCTTATAACCCCCCACTCTGCCCCAGGAACCAGAGAAGGCAGACTTTAAAGAGTATACCCTTTCTGGGCCAGTCCTGGGGCTGACGTAGAGCCCCTTTGGGGCCTGAGGTACCGTGGCAGCCCCAGGGATGGGTCTGGATGGCAGCCGCCAGCATTTGTATGACTTTCATGACAGTTGCATTAATGCTGCTCTTGGCCCCAGTTTCATCACATCACCTGGCTCCCTTTCAGCACAGAGGCTGCTCAGCGAAGGGTATAATTTCCTGACTCTAATGCATGACAAGGTTTCACTTAAAGGATAAAATAAAATTACCTTGGGAGGCTGACACTGGGAAGTCATAGATATGACTTGGTCTGCAGGAACGTTCAGGGCTGGGCAGATCAGGGAGAGCTCATGTGAGTCGCTGGTGCTTAGGACCATAGCACAGCCTCCCTATGACTTGCAGTTGCTAGTTCCATGGCCAAGGGTCTAGGACTGAAGCTAGACTGGCCAGAGTCAGGACCCTTTTTCTCATCACAGTGTGTGACGGTCCTCAATTGAATTGGCCCTTTCATGACTGCAACCTATGACCTTGGGAACAGCCATTCCATGCTCTAACCACTGAGCACTCTGGCCACCTTTTCCTCCAATGAGGATCCCTCCCAAAGCTGGAAGCTTCACCAGTCACGCATGTGGCTTTAGTGAAGACCTGAGTCACATGGAACCATGTGGAGCTGGGGTTCACAGATGTATTAAGTACCCTCTCCCACCAGAGCCCCCCTGCAGGGCCCACTTCCAAGCTGTCGTTGGACAAGTCCTCCCTCAACCACCTGACCTTGCTTCTAGGTACGGACGGAAGCACCCGTGTGCAGGGGATGCGCTGTAATTAGCGGCAGAGTCTGGGTTTAAGTCCTCGCACAATTAATAATACATTGACTATTAAATTGGAAAGAGAAGGGGGTCTACAGCACAGGAACAACCTGAGAGAGACAACTTGGAGAAAGGATGAGGGTCAGAAGACCCTAGCTTGGCCAAAAACTTTCTGGGAGACCATGGACAGCGCCATTCTTCTCTCCAAACCTCCACTTCCTGTACGTGCAAATCTCCCTTTGGAAACTAGCAATAACCTCTGAGACACTTCCATCTCTGAGACTCTGGGAAAGAACCCAAAAAGCGTTCAGTATAAAATCAGATCTGTAGCAAATTCAGGCTGACAGAAGAGTCCTCCTCCAATCCAGCTAATTCACCAGAGCTTCAGGTTTCAGGCCTTAATGAAAGTTAAGACTCAGAGCTGACTGACTGTACTTGAACTACCCCATTTATAACTCACACCCCTGACAGATCTCTTTGGAGGGATTGAAGCTTGGGCTGAGGCAGTCTTCAAAGATGCAACACCAATTATTTTTAATATTCATGGAGCGAATCCATTCGGGGGCAGGTTTGGTGCCAAGCATAAGAGCTGGACGTGCAGGTTGCAAAGAGACCTAATTTTAGAGTTGTTTTGACATTTCCAGGGTTTAGTCATTGGTGCCTGGGATAAGAGGAGCCCAGAAATAGGGAATGTCTCTCTTTAAAATGTGTGTCTGTCCAGTGACTTTGGAAGCACAAAGAACTTCCGAGATAGAAAGGGCCAGGAGTCACTTTGGAAAACAGTTTCTTTAAGCATTAAACATACATCTACCTTATGGACCTGATATTTCACTCCTAGATATTTATTCAAGAGAAATGAAAACAGATATCCACAAAACTCCCTGCACAAGAATGTTCATAGGTCTTTCGTGATAGTCTAAAACCAGATATAACCCAGATGTCCATCATCAAGAGAATGGATAAATTGTGGTAGAGCCATACAATGGAATATTACTCAGCAATATTTTTTTAAAATCTATTGAGATATGCTGCAACATGGGCAAGTCTCAAATGATAATATGCTAAATGAAAGTAGCCAAATACTGAAGAATACATACAGTGTGATTCCATTTATGTGAAATTCTGGGATAGGCAAACTCACCGATGGTGATCAAAATCAGATCAGAGGTTGCTCTGTGGTGGGGGGATTGACTGGGAGTGGACACAAGGGAACTTTCCAGAGTGATGAAAATGTCCTGTCCTGGACCCATCACATCTCTTCCCCTCCATGCCTCATGTTAAAGGCAGTGATTGATTGATTTCCTGTCCCCATGCTTTCAGTCTTCTGTTCTGGCTCACGCCATTCCCTCCTCCAGGAAATCCCTTCCTCAGCCAATGTCTGCAGGCCCAGATGCTCTCTATCTACCAGGACCTAGTTAAAATTTCCCCTTCTCCAAGAAGCCTTCCCTGCTCTACCCCTACCTAGTGGCACTTACCCTGTCCTTCCAGCATTGACCCCTATAGTTTGGGGGCTTTTCTCCCTGTCTTTCTTTTGGCTCTGACCACTCTTTGTAGTTTTGTTAACAGCAGGTTGTATCCATGCTTTGAATCCCTTGCTATATTATGACCTTGCTGGCAGCCAGGGCTGTGTGGATTCCAGCCACGCCAACCCCTAATAAAGGGCCCACAGTAGACGACCAATATATACACAGGGAATGAAGGCATGAGTGACACGCGAGCCTTCCTCTTTGTTTTTGTCAGACACTGCACTGTATTGTGCTCTGACTCCTTTTATTTTTCAGTCGTGTAGGATGCAAGCCACACCGATCTTTGCAGGAGTATCCTCTGGGCCCCCGGAGAGGGCTGGGCTGCCAACTTCTCATGGAGTAATTAAATGACAAATTACCTGCAGGCTCTCAGCTAGAAAACCTATAGGAGCACAGCCTTTCCATATTCATATGATTTAATCAAATCTGAAGGCTTGGAAGAACTTCATAGCCTTTGCTCCAAAGGCCTGTATTTGCAGATGGGGAAACTGAGGCTCAGAGCAGGACAGTGGTTCATTCAAGAATACACAGGGTTTTTTTTTTTTTTTTTCTCCTCATGTTTCCACGGAGAGAAGGAGCTTCCATTCCACTCACCAGGATGGGACGGGATTGGAGGAATATTTCCCATCCTCTCCAACCCCTTCCTCCAAGAAGAGGAAAAGCTTACTGTGACCACTGGCCAAGCACTGCCCCGTCTTCCTCATAGACCGTATTCACCTCCAGCTGCTTCCTCCATGCAGTAGGCTCTGGGGTGGGATTCCCTCCCCCCACCCAACAGCCACCTGGGGGGGCCCAGATTCTCTAGGTATTCCAGCCCTCACTAGGTGGGTAAGTGAAATTCAGGGGGGGAGAAAAAAAACTTGTTTGTCATATGTTGAGCTCGGTCCAAGATGAGTTCATCAATCCACCCCTGTTGATAATACAGTTGATATTGTATTTTGATCCTTATATGGCTTCTTGGGTCTGGAGCTCCCGAGAAAGCCCTCGGCTGAAGGTAGAGATTTCAGAGCCATGAGGGCACACGGGTGGGTATATGCCCACGGGCAGTGTGCAAAGTGAGGTGAGGACTGAGGACAGAGTATTCCGGGGCTCCGAGTCTGAGTGGTGGGAGGAGAGTGAGAAAACCAGCAAAGACAGTGGTTCTCGAATTGTGGTCCACAGATCAACCGCATCAGCGTCACCTAACAACTTGATAGATACGCACATTCCCCGGCCCCAGCCCAGACCTACTGAATCAGAAACTCTGGGCTTGAGACCCAATCAGTGTTTTAATAAACCCTCCAGGTAATTCAGATGCCCATTAGAGTTTAAGAATCTCTGGCATTAGGGATTGTCTTCTCACACATCTTTAATTAGATTTATTTCTAGGTATTTTCTAAGCATTTGGTAGGTTTTGATGCTATGATAAACGTTATTTTTAAATGTATTTTTCTGGTTGTTTGTTGCCGGTATATAGAAATACAATTGATTTCTATTGGTCTTGAATCCGGCAGCCTGGCAAAGTTCACTTATGAATTCTAATCATTGATCCACAGATTCCTCCCTTTGGATTTCCTATGTGACTGGTGAATGATAAGGGATGATGACAGAGAGGAGGTCATAGGTTTGGAAATCAATAGAACTTCTGTAAACTCAATAAGAAGCTATTTCTTTGGAGAACAGGAGTCCAAAGTTAGACTGGAGGGCATTCTGCTGTGTGCTACAGGGGTGTGCATGCGTGGTGTCAACACCCAGGCACAGAGAACTTTCCAGATATCATGTAGCTGAAGTGTGGGCTGGATCGCAGGAAAGCCAGAATCACCCCCTCTGTCCCACTGTGACTGCCATACTTCCCCTTAGCAAGTCAGAGACTGGCACAGGTTGACTAAATGAAATGTAATTCCCAGGTGAGGAGAAGTGGATTTCTCAGATCTGGACAGGATTCTATGCCAATTAGACTGACCAACCATCCTGGTTTGCCCTGGGACTGAGGGGTTTCCCAGGATGAGGGACTTTCAGTGCTAAAAAGCCAGGACAGTCTTAGGCAGACTAAGATGGTTGGTCACCCTGACTTCTAACTTGGCTTCCATGGAGCTGAGCAACCTGGTGGACCAAAGAAATCCGAAGAGTCCATCATGAGAGTAATGCCTGACCCCAGACACTTAAGGAGTAAAGATCTATTTGGAGAACCGTGAATGTTCCCCAGCTTCTACGTTCATTTTATAGTCCTTAATCTTTTCAGACCTATAAGGCTCTACCAGTCAAGTTGCCTGTTTCTTTCATCTGTCTTCCCTGATACTGTGCAGACCGAGGGGATCTTTGTTACCAGAGTTCTCCCAGAATCTTTAAGCAGTCAGTACCTTGGAGTTTTTGACCACCGATCGTCAGCATCCGGGTACCATCCACTAAGATGCCAGTTCCTAGTTATGTTTCCCCCTAGACACTTAAGACACAAGTTCTCATGCATAATTTCCATCTCTCAGCCAAAACTTCACCACTTTCCCCGCAAGAAAGCACATCTTTCCTGCAAGTGAGTAAGACTATTACAGGGATAACCTTGAATTCTCTCAAATTTTAATTTTTTTAAAAACTGAAATCTTTCGCAAATGTCAGTCGTTATTATTAGTTACAGACTACCAGCAACATGACACGTGTACATGCCAGTGTACTGAGATACTTCCTTGAGGACCACCAGATCTGAAACAAGTCGCTTGCGGTAAGAGGATAACCGTGTGTGGACAGGTGACAGCAGAGACGTTAGAAGTGACCCAAAGTACTGGCCATGACAGTAAGTTCTGCCTCATCCCCTCTCCTAATTACAGCACATCCCCTGCACACAGGTACTGACCATGACAGTAAGTTCTGCCAGCCTAGATGGAGATTCCATGACTGTAGTCTCCGGACTGCAGGGTCCATGGCCAACGGCACTAGGGAGTCACGGACATCACCCACCACCTGTCTGCCCTCCCGTCATTCCTCCTTCTCCCACTGTCTCTTTGCAGAAGGCTAAGTCTCCGAGGAGAGTTGTAACTTCACAGCCCTCTCCCGGCTAGGCAGGATGTTGAAGATCCAGGTGTCCTTGGCATCTGGTCCTGCAGGGTCCCTGCCATACCTCCTCACTCACAGGTAGATGGCTTCAGGAGCAGCCTCGCGTGAGGCAGGGAGAAGGGGAAGGAGTCTGGACATCGAATCCTAAAGCCCAAGCTTGGGTCCTAGCTTAAGCCCTCTGAACCCTGGCCGCGTCATCTCACTTCTCTCAAAATCTGCATGCTTGAAATCACCATTTTGCAGCCAACAGTGTAATGATTGATATAGGCAAGAATCATCAATGGATGCTAAAACCATTGGGTGAAATGATATCTGGGAATAGGATATACACACAGTCTCCAGGTATCATCCCACAGTTACCTGTTAATTACGAAAGGGAAATGTACTTCTGCAATGGCAAAGGCTGGTGGATGCCACCTCAACCAAGTGATCAAATGTGGCACAAACCGACAGTATGTATCTCCTGATAGGCTGCAATGGAAAATATGTAACATCAGCAAGAAAAAGTGTTTGTGTGTGTGTGTGTGTGTGTGTGTCTGTGTGTGGAGAGAGAGAGAGAGGGGGGTTAAAAATGACTGAATCTAGGTGAAGGGTATATTGTTTCTTTTACTATTCTTTCAACATTTTTTATTGGTTTGAAATTTTTCTAAATAGAAAGTTGGGGAAATCTGAGTGTGGCATTGCGCTGGAGTGGATTTCACCTAGTGCCCCATGACCACCATCACCAGCCCCGCCCCCCAGCACTGGAAGCTCCCTGGTGGGCCCCCATACTGCTCTGAATGGCTCTTCTCGCTTAGAGATCTACCTGTATCCTGAGAGAATGCTTGAGGAATCACACTCTCTGGAGACTAGAAGTTTGTTTCACTGGATTGCATTTCCCTTTCTGGGGTTTTATAGTCTTGCTATGGACCTTAATGTGTGATAAGTTTCTTGGGCTCTCCAGAATAAACTGGGGACCATGCAGCAAGATTGGGAACAGTAAGTCTATGAGGTGCTAGGGTTCCTGTCCCATTGAATACGGGCAGAGAGGTCTAGCCACGAGCAGCCCCACCGGCGTCCCACCAGCTCTGGTTTCCTCACCAGCAACGGAAGCCCCAGGTTCACAAGAATAAAAGTCTGGGCTGGACTTTACAGATCATTAAATCCTAACACCCTTGTCATACTGGGATTGTCTCAACAACATTCACCCCCCACCCCCAAAACCAAGCAGAGACAAGTTCCTTCTTGCACACGCCTACTGACGGGCTGCTCACTACCTTCCTTGATAGCCCCTTTCAGTTGTGGTCAGTACTGTCGGAGAAGCAGAAATCTTGAAGCTTCTACTATCCGGTCTCAACGTTGCCTTTGGAGGTCTAGTGCACACCTGAATCCTTTCTCCCCCAGAGAGCTCATCAGAAATGGGTAGACAGAGACTGTGGCCCTGCTGCCCCCGTGGAGCTCTGTTCCTGGCAAGCCCTCAGCCTCTGCTGTTTCACTTGGAATTAGGTTCCTAGTCTCCTCCTCCTCTTGGTTGCCCCCACTTGTCATCACCCATATCGTCTACATTTCTGGTTCGCCACCCTCCATGCCCCCAACCCTCCCCACCCCATTACCATGTTCTGTGATGTCTGGCTTGGACACCTATTATGCACCACTCCAAACAGTACCACCTGCAGAAATCGTCAATCTAATTGGGGGTCGTGTATGTACATCTTCTGAAGGGCAATTATTCCTCTTCACACAAGGCTGGAACTAGTGCAGAATACCTCCTGCGGTCTAGGTCGTACCATTTAATCTTCCCATCAAACCCACGAGGTCAGTTGGAACACTCCCAACTTACAAATGAGGTGACAGGCTCACAGAGCTTAAATACAGACTTGCCAACTAATAAATGACGATGACAGATTCGTGGTCCCAGGTCTGCGGGATTCCTAAGTCCAGGCTTTATCTTGCACATCACATAGGTGCCGCGTGGCCTACCCCCAAGGATGAGCTTGACGCTGCAAGACAGGTGGTACCCATCAACACCTGAGGGCGAGGTGTCAGCCTCAGAGCACATACAGGGGACTCCTCATCTCCGCACAACTGCCCAGATGTGGGGATGCTGCGTCAAAGTTGATGGCTACGTATTTCTGGATTCAACCTTCTGCATGTTCCCAAGTGAGTTTCGGCTTCTGAGCTGTATTGTAGCTCAGGGAACATCAATTACCCCTAAACCTTGTACGATACTCCTGTGTATTAGTTCTCTATTGTGACAGAAATAGTTACTCCAGAACTTAGTGGCTGAAAACAACAGATATTTGTCTCCTCTCAGTTTCTGTGAGTCAGGACTCTGGCGGCCGCTTAGGTGGGTGGTCCTGACTCAATGTCTCACCAAGCTGCACCGAAGGTATCAGCTGGTATTGCAGTCACCTGGAGCCTCCCGGAGGCTGGGGGATTCGCTTCCAACTTAGTCCTGAGACTGTGGGAAGGAGGCGTCGGTTCCTCCTCGTGCGGACCCCGCTAAAGGGACACTTATGACACGGCAGCTGGCTTCTCCCAGAATGAGTAATCCAAGAGAGAGAGGGGGCTCAAGGTGGAAGCCATAGTTGTCTTTATGAGTCCTTTTATAATCTAACTTCAGATGTGATATACCGTCATTGCCTCTGAAATACTCTATTGGTCATACAGACTAACCCCGGTACTATGCAGGAGGGGACTACACAAGGGCGTGAACACCAAGAGGCAGGGATCATGGGCCCCATCTTGGAGGTTAGCTATCACATCCTGAACAACCCATTTTTCCCTAAATCCTGTGTGACTTCTGCAATCTGCTTGGGCACATTTGAGAGGCCACAGGAGTTCCAAAGATACACGTGTGCATGTGCGTGCGGGTGCTGGGCTAAAGGGGGTTCAGGTTTCCATAGACAAGAGGACAAAGAAGCAAGGCCAGGAGGAGATGGTTGTTATGATTGTATCTAAGCAAGGAGAGGAAGGAAGTGAAGTCAGGAGGGGAACGGAGTGCATAGTTAACAAGTGGGTCACCTCTAATTGGAGATCTCCGTGTGGCTCCGGAACTGGAACACTTGAAACCGTTTTTAGCATCGGAGATGACAATAGTGGTCTATGAATGTGGGAGTTTGAATGCAAATGAGGCGGAGGTGAGGGGAGGAAATGTAGTTGTAGGACAGTAGGTCAAGGAAATTAGTCACTTTTATTTCTCTATATCCATGGCTGTTCCCGTATCCTCACTTTATCTTTGGAGATTTCTCCTACTCTTGTTTCTAATTTAACATAGTGGCATTTTTTCTCTTTTTAAAAATTTTCTTAATTAGGTTAGCTAGTGGTTTACTTACTTTATTGCTTTTTTCCCCCCTGAAGTACCAGCTCTTATATTTATTAGTTCTACTGTTTTTAATTCATTAATTTCTGTCTTTATCTTTGGCAGTTCCTTCCATTGCTTTTCTTAAGCTTATCTTGTTCTTGTTCTTCCTAACTTTTGGAGCTGAGCCCTTAATTCATTTATTTTCATTTCTTAAATGAATAATAAAGTATTTAAGATTGTGGCTTGTCTTCTGCCTTAAATTCAACCCTGTCTCATATTGAGACTTTGATTCCTGTTTTCTTTTTGCTGCGTTTGCCAGGTATGGGCTCAACTATCCTTTATTTCTTAATCTGTCTTTGGTCCTTGGTTTTAGATGCGTTTGTCTACAGCGTGTAATTTACCTTTGCTTTTACAAGACACCTGAGAGCTTTTTCTTTAATAAGAGTGTTTATCTCATTTGCCATTACAAATAAGACATTCATGTTTGTTCTTAGGCCGTATAACCAAACATTTAAAAAATAAACAAAAAGAAGTATTAAAAATAAAAAAGATGACAGGGCTGTTTTCTTTATTTTCTTTCAAATGTTTTTCCTCCTGGTAATTGGAAAGGTTTAGCTCTTGTGTTTGTTTCTCTTAATGGTGCTAGTTTTCACTTTGTAGACTGTACTCCTATCAACCATCTCTGAGGCACCCCTTGGGTCCTCTTGGCCTCACCTGTCTTTTGTTCCAGGCATCACTGCAGTGACCAGCTTCAGGCAGGCACAACCTGATGGTACCATGGGACATGAGGATACCACACATGTTCCACATGCAAGGGCAGGGGTGTTTACACCCCACAGAGTAAGCCATTAACCAGTGGGAAATAGGAGTTTGTAGATAAATTCTTCCCACTTTCTCTCCCTGGACGGACTGTCCCGAAACACAGTTCATTAGTTTGCTCAGGCTGCCATAACAAATACCTCAGACTGGGGGGCTTAAACAATAGAATTTTTTTCCCCCAGTTCTGGAGGCTGGAAGTCCAAGATCAAGAGGTCTGCAGGTTTGGTTCCTTCGGAGGCCTCTCTCCTTGGCTTGCATATGACTGTGATCTTGCTGTGCTCTCACCTGGTCATTCCTCTGTCTGTCTGTGCCCTAATGCCCTCTTCTTATAAGGACACCATTCATATTGGATTAGGGCCCACTCATATGACCTCATTTTAAATTAATTACCTCTGAAGACCCTATCTCCAAATACAGTTGTATTCTGAGATACTGGGGGTTAGGACTTCAGCATATGAATTTAGAGGGGTGGGAAGACAATTCAGCTCATAACAGTTTATATGACTTCCCTGAGTGCTGTCCCATGAGATGCAAGAATCATTTGCACACAGTGGCAGCCAGGTTGATTACACATCCTATTGGCTTTCCTTCTTCCTGTGTCATTCTTTTTGTCCTTCACTTCTACTTCCTGGGATTGATATATTAAATTATATTCCACAAGCTTTGCCTATGGTTGTGCTTCCTGGGAGGTCAGACCAAGACAGTATTTAAACCTGGAGTTATCACCTTTAGAGGGCACCACTTAGCTCTCTACTATGAGTGATGAGAACATGAATATTGTTCATGTCCCTATTTCCTCCCATCTCATCTCATTTCCCCATTTTGATGACCATATTGTGGCTGAATACTTTATACAGTCATCCTTATACTCTTCTGTAATATGTTCATATACCCATCACTTGCTTTATCTCTCTGAGCCACATCATTTGGCCCCAGCTTTGAAAGATGAGGAAGTCTGCCTACCTCCCACTTTGCTTCCCATTCTGTGTCAAAATTATTACATTTATATTATTACTGCGTTGTCATGGCTTATAACATTTTCAGTGTACACTGTTAACCTTGGCTCTCAGGGTCCTTTACTCTCAGCTCCACAATTTAAATGGAAACTTTGCTTAACGTTTGCCCTTCATGGTGATTTATTTGTAGCAAAATGACTTCTAGTAAGCACTTTCATCTGAGAAGACCTTATGATAATTACATTCACTGAATTATTACATGTTTAATGATAATCATCTCTTGCTCTTTTCTGGAGTGACACCTTAGCAGGGAATAAAATTCTTCATAGGTGACACTGGGGAAATTTTATTAGTATTAGTTGCCAAATATTAGTTGCCCTCTTTGGAAGAAGGCTACACATCATTGCTTCCTGCCATGTGACAAGTAGGCGAGATATATTCACCCCCCAATTGGTCATGTGACTCACTTTGGCCAATCAAGTATGAGTAGAAGAGCCAATTCTGAGCAGAAGATTGAAGAGCCTTTGTGTGTGTCTACTAGTTCTTTTGTTTGTTTTTTACCTCTTCCAGGAGCATGGAATGTCTCACATAGGGGCTGCCTTTTCAGCCTGGATACTAGGCTGAAGAAAATACTTAGAATGAAGAGAATACATGGAGAAGAGGCCACAGCCAACCCACAGCTGCCATAGCCAAGATGTAACAAAAGCAGGAAATCAGCTATCGTGGTTGTAAGCTCTTGAGATGTGGAGATCCTTGTAAGCATGGCATTTCCTAGTAAAAACTGCCTGATTTCTTTTCCTAAGGGCTTTGTAGGCTTCATTGCCCCATTGCCTTCAAGCACTGAATATGCTGTGCAAAAACCTGAGGGCAGTCTGATTTTCTCCTTTACTGGTGTTTTGTATTTTTGACCTGAATATCCATCATATATTTTTTTATCTTTGAAGTCCAGAAACATTACTATGATACATCTTCATTTCAGTTGTTTTATCTTTATTTGTTCTGGGGCAGAATATATTCTTTCAATTTGCCTATTCAAGGCTTTATTTTAGGCAAGTTTTATTCCATAGATATGGATGATATATTTTCATTAATGATGTTGCTGAAAAAGAAAAAAAAAATAGAACAGAAAAATAAGTTTAGTTATAATAAAAGGTATATATGCTTGAATCTTTTTATATATTTGCAAAGGTTTCTATTCAATTTTTTTCTGCACTGTTTGGTCTTCTAATCCTTTTAAATATTTTTCTTTCATTTCATTATATTTTATTTTCTCCAAAAAAATCTTCATGCCTATGTTTTTGGCAATTTTTCTCCTTCCTATCGCTGATTCTAATTTGACATGCTTCTGTAATAATAAAGATAATTATAATGACAACAACAATTGTAGAGCACTCACTATTTACCAGGAACTATTCTAAATGCTTCTACAAATATTTATTTATTATATTCATCCTGACATCTAATTTATGATGTGAGTGTTATAATTCTCCTTATTTTACAGATGAGGAATCTGAGGCACAGAGAGGTGAAGTCACTTGCTAAAGATCACACAGCTAGTGAGTGGCAGAGGCAAGGCGTGAGCTCAGGCACATGCCTTTATAATCTCTTCTACTCATCCTTTTTTCCTACTCCTCCATACTGATTTTTTCCCTTTTTTAAAAAAATTTATATATATATCTTAACATCTTTATTGGAGTATAACTTCTTTACCATGTCATGTTAGTTTCTGCTGTATAACAAAGTGAATCAGCTATATGTATACATATATCCCCATATCCCCTCCCTCTTGCGCCTCCCTCCCACCCTCCCTATCCTACCCCTCTAGGTGGTCACAAAGCACCGAGCAGATCTCCCTGTGCTATGCAGCTACTTCCCACTAGCTATCTATTTTACCTTTGGTAGTGTATATATGTCAATGCTACTCTTTCACTGCATGCCAGCTTACCCTTCCTCCTCCCCATGTCCTCAAGTCCATTCTCTACGTCTGCGTCTTTATTCCTGTCCTGCCCCTAGGTTCATCAGAATCATTTTTTTTTAGATGCCATATATATAGCATACGGTATTTGTTTTTCTCTTTCTGATTTACTTCACTCTGTATGACAGACTCTAGGTCCATCCACCTCACTATAAATAACTCAATTTCATTTCCTTTTATGGCCAAGTAAGATTCCATTGTATATATGTGCCACATCTTCTTTATCCATTCATCTGTCATTGGACACTTAGGTTGCTTCCATGTCCTGGCTATTGTAAATAGAGCTGCAGTGAATATTGTGGTACATGACTCTTTTTGAATTATGGTTTTCTCAGGGTATATGCCCAGTAGTGGGATTGCTGGGTCATATGGTACTTCTACTTTTAGTTTTTTAAGGAACCTCCATACTGTTCTCCATAGTGGCTGTATCAATTTATATTATATTCTGATGTCTTTCAACTTACTTTTATCCCCTCTTCTTGCCATCTTCTCTTCCTTGAGCTTTTGTATGGAGAACTCCTGACTCATCATTTTTACCTGCTTCAAGGCATAGTCTTTCTGGTGTTCTCCATCCATCTCTTGATTATTATATCATCTTTGCTTCTCTTATTTCTGAAGTTCCTCTGTTTTCGTTTTTTGATTTTTTTTATTACTCCTCTTTCAATGCAGGGGATGTAGTTCCTGCTCAGCTGACTTTGTGTGAAAGGACAGTCTGGGGTCTGGAAGTAAGCTGGGTGTAGTCAGGCAGATTGTTTTGGGTCCACTGTCTCGACTTTCTTACTAATTGTCTCCCCAGGGTACACCTGTGCTCTGGGCTAACAGGAAATCCCCTTGGCTCACAGCAAAGTCACACCCTCACCCCTTGCCCCTCCCGGTAGGTCACAAACTGGTTCTGGAGTCTCTTGATTGATTATTCTTTATTCCTCTGCAGCTTCTCAGGACTACTTGCCTTGCACAGCCTCCCTGCCATTTTGAAACTTGCTGATTGATGGGGTGAGGTTTCTCCCTTTCCCCGTGGGGCTCTGCCTCGGAGATCACTCCAGGTATAAACCAGGATTTAGGAAGCTCTTGCAGCCTGTCCTTTGCCCTTCCTGGCCAGGGGTCATGAATTTTGATCCTGAGGGTCCTACTTTGCCAGACTCTCTTGGAGATTTGTAGAAGCAACTCACACACCATCCTCCCTCCCCTGGTCCAATTTTCACTGCATTTGCAGTCTATTTCCACGCACTGTAGTTGAGGATTATGGGCGTTTCTGAGTTTCATCAAGGATAAAACTCACTTTTCTCTTTCAAGAAGGAGAGGGGCAGAGATACCTTTAATGAAAATCCCCACCCACTTAAAATCTTAGACCAGGAGAGGACGTGGATCCTGGAAGGGTAAAAACCGTGACAAAAATGTCGCATCCTTTGATATATCCATGCAAAAGGAAGTCATCCATTCCTGAGCAAGATCTGCACTGCACACAAGTCAGGAGATACTGTGGAGCTGCCTTCTTTGCCAACAAAGACTTTTCAGAGTAATGTAGAGTGGCACATTAAAGGGCAACACTGATGAGGGGATTAGAGGAATTTGTATTCCCCATCCCTTCGGCTGGGGAGGGAATGGCGCTCATGACCACTTGTGAAACAGCAGCTGGTGCTGGGTTCCTGGCACTTCATCCCCTGGGCTAGAAAAAGAAGGGAATGATGGCCCAATGTCCTCTCTTTCCTCTTTCCCTGCCTTTCCTCCTCCTCATTCCTTTCCTTGATTATCCTAACTCTCATCCTGCATGGCTGCCAAAGGCATGAAACCACATGCAGTCAGGCAGAAATCTGTTGGGTGCCAAGCCTGTGGCAGAGGGAATTAACATGAGCCTGTATTTCCAGGGAGACAGTGTCATAAGATGAACAGCATACAAGGGAGGGAAAAGAAAAATTTTAATTTAGGTCCCAGCTTTGGGTCAGTGGTGGGGAAGGTTTTGTAGTTTGGAAAGAGGGGGAAAAAAACCTGAATCTGGGAGACAGAGCTAACTGGATTTAGCTCTCAGCTGCACCACTTACTCGGAAGGACCCTAGGCAAAGTTATTTCCCTTCCTTTTTTTAAAAAAAATTTTATTGAAGTATACTTGATTTACAATGCTGTGTTAATTTCTGCTGTACAGCAAAGTGATTCAGTTATACATATGCATATATTATTTTTCATATTCTTCTCCATTAATTTTTATCACAGGATATTGAATATAGTTCCCTGTGCTATACAGTAGGACGTTGTTGTTTATCCATCCTATATATAAAAGTTTGCATGATTCCCCTTCCTGAATCTCAATTTCTTAGTTGATTAAATGGAAGCAATAATACATTTATATTAGAAAGATTAATGGGAGACTTACAGCTCTGGAAGGTGATGGACTTAAGCTAACATGGAATCCCTCCATCTACAAATATTTAGAAATGCTAGATAAATACAAAATAATTACTTAAAATACAGGAATCACAAAAAAGGAAAACCCCCAGAAAAAAGAACAGTAAATGTATGAGCTCAAAGACACATCAGTTCTGGTTCCACATGTTCAGCCGAAGACATATACAAGAAATGTCCATAGCTGCATTTTATTAATAGCCCCAAACTGGAAACATCCCAAATGTCCACCACAAGTAAAATGGATAAATCGTGATATTGTCAAATAATGGACCAATGTAGACAACTATAGAAAGAAACTATGATTATATACAACAGCATGAATGAAGTTTACAACAATTTTAAATGAAAGAAACAAGACACAAAAGAATACATGCAATATGAATCTCTTTATATCAAGTTCAAATAGAGATAAAAGCAACCATTCTGGAGTGCTGGATACATATATCTATTACAAACACTACCGTAAACAAGTGATCAGACTTCATATCACCGGAGAAGACATGATGAGTAAATGCAACAGGAGATCCTGGATGGGATCTTGGAACAGAAAAAGGACCTTAGAGGGAAAACTGGCAAGATCCAAATAGAATCCAGAGTTTAGTTAATAACAATGAGCCAATGTTATTTTCTTAGTTTTAACAAATGTATCATGATTATAAAAAATGTGTATATTAGAGGAAACTGGGCAAAGGATATATGAGAATTCTCTGTACTATCTTTGAATCTTTTCTGTAAATCTAAAATTATGCTGGAATAAAATTTATTATCAATATCAATAGATGTAGCAATCACTGTCCTTATTTACCCAACTGATTTTAAAAATGTATGCCACCCAAAACCCTGCACATGAATTTTTACAGCAACTTTACTATAATTACCTAAAACTGAAAGCAGCCAAGATGTCCTTCAGTACATGGGTGACCAAATAAACAAACTTTGGTACGTCCATACAATGAAATACTATCCATCAATAAAAAGAAATGAACTATCAAGCCAGCAAAAGACATGGATGAATCTTAAATGCATATCACTGAGTTGAAGAAGCCAGTCTGAAAAGGCTACATACTGTATGATTTCAATTATATGACATTCTGGAAAAGGCAAAACTAGAGACAGTAAAAGGATCTGTGGCTGCCAGGGATTTGGCAGGGGTCGTGTTTGAATAAGCGAAACACAAGGGATTTTTTAAGGCGGTGAAATTATTCTGTATGATACTTTAATAATGAATATATGACACTATGTGACTGACACTATGTGTCAAAACCCCGTAGAACTTTACAGCACAGAGAATGAACGTTAATGTCTACAAATTAAAAAAGCAAAACATTTAGGAGGTCAGGGGATTCAGGATGGAATGCAGAGGGTGACAAGAGAATCTAATATTGCAAATGTATGAAACAATCTCACTAAAGGAGGTAGAGGGAAAAGATGCTGACCTAAGTAACTTTGGAAGTGAGTGGAGTCTGTATGACTAAAGGCAAAAGAAACTGTACATAAGGACTCTATTTCATAAAGTCATTTCCCGTGAGAGTGTGGGTTATCAATTCTGGGAAACCAATATACCTGTATATTGAAATTGAACAATTAAGTAAATGGATGGCGGAAGGTCGGAGTCAAATTTCTCACCGTTACAGTAGGAGGTAAGATAAGCAAGGGGAAGAGGATAGAATAATCCATGCGGTGATGGATTAGAGGTGGAGACATCAGTATGAACTCACATTTGGTTTAATATACAGACAGAAGTTTATAAATAGAAATATTTATAGAAATGTGTATACACATGAATTAGCATACATTAAAATATTTTATTTTCTGTCAGCTGAGAGGACCTAGAAGCATCTACATCCCAATAACAACAAACACTCCTAGCTCCCAGATCTTGGTTTCTGTGAACATTCTCATGTAATAGAAACCAGGACTCATTGGAGAAATGGTTGAATCTAGGACTGGGGCAGGAAATATATAAGATGAGCCTGGAGCCTCTTGTAGTGCCAGAGAGTAAGGAAGTGCTCAAAACACACACACACACTCATTCACACACAAACACATGTGCGCACATACACACAAAGATGGGGATACGTCAAAGACACACAGAAACCACCTGAAAGAGCTCCCAATGGCTGAAGCTGGAGCAATTTGAGCCACAAAATAAGTAAAGTAGTATTGGGTGAAACCCAAAGCATAAAATAAATATTCACAAGTTCCTGCTGATATAAATAAATGATTGAATAATTAAGGAAATGATGAAGAGTCAAATCTCTCAAGCAGAAGAATTTCAAATATTTTATGTAGAGACTCTACCCTTAAGTTCTTAAGTCTGGACTCTGCATAGGGACTTCCCCTCTCCCCAAAAAAGTACAAAACTGAAATCAAGGGGAAAAAAGAGTAACTTTACAGCAGAGAAACCCGACAAGCACTGCCTGAAGCCAGGTGATCAAGATTAACATCAAAGAGATATGTCATGTTGACAGTATGTATCCTTGGTATGATGTGATGAGAACGACAATTTACCTCTGTGGTCTTCTTCCCCCCAAACCATAATTCCAGTCTAATTATGAGAAAAACATCAGGCAAGTCGGAATTGAGGGATATTCTCCAAAATACCTGATCAATACTCTTCAAAACTGTTAAGATCATAAAAACTAGAAAAGTCTGAGAAACCACCACAGCCTAGAGGAGCCTAAGAAAATACAATGACTAAATGTAAGGTGGTACCTTGGATAGGATCCTGGAAGAGAAAAAGAACATTTGGTAAAAACAAATACAATCTGAATAACATACGGACTTGAGTGGATAATAAGATATAAAGATTGGTTTGAGCATTGTGACAAATGTACCGTAATAATGTAAGATGTTAATAAGAGCAGACACTGAGTATGGGGCATACTGGAAAACTCTGTACTATCCTCACAATTGTTCTGTAAATCTAAAACTATTCTAAAATAAAAAATCTATGTAAAAAAACTTAACACCCCTCAAAAAAGTAATTGCTATACTAACAGTAGGGGAAAAGCTTACTAGAAAAAAAAAGATATGCTTCTGGGTTAATTTATCTTATAGAATGACAGATTGTTAGGATAAAATGGTGTTTAGGAAAACAAAAACAATGACACACATGTGGAGCAAATAAAATTAAACCTTGGCATTTAGCAATGCCTCCTTGGGTAGTAAAACTGCAAGGAAAATCCAGGAAGTCATTACTATAAAAGTCAAGATGGTGATTAATTTTGGTGGGGAGGGACCTGAGTGTAGTTTCTGGGGGTGCTGGCTATGCTCTATTTCTTAAACTGGGTGGTGGGTACATGGGTGATAAATTTGTGTTACATTTGTGATAACTTATAGAGCTATACTTTTTTGTTTCGTGAATTTTTCTATGTGTGCCCTAGGTCACAACAAAGGTTAGTGAAAAAACAAATGCACGAAATAGAGAGAATGGGTAAGAATGTTGCATAATTGATGAAATACATGCATCCTCAGATAGAAGAATTCTGAAACTGTTGAAAATTCTTTAAAAAAAGCAAATCCACACCTAGACACATGACTTCAAAGACGAGAGAAAAAGCAAATAGGGCAAAACATTAACACTATATTAAATCTGGCAGCTGGGTTCTTGGAGATTATATTATTTTGTATGTTTTTCTGAATGTATAAAATATTTTATAATTAGCGTTTTTTAAAATTAAAAAGCACCAGTAAGAAAATGTAGACACATACATAAAATGCCTATTAAGATAAGTCAGAATAGTGATTACTTCAGAAAAGAGGTTTTGGAATTGACTCTGATTGACTAGAAAGCGGTACCGAGTACCCTTGGGGGCTGGAAATTTTTATATCTTGATCTAGTCAGTGGTTGCATGGTGTACACATACCTAAAAATCCAGGCAGGTGTGCATTTGGGATTAGAGCACACTGCATACTTTAATGCACATGTTAAATATTAATTAAACAGTTTAAAAGAAGTTTACAAGGAAAGGCAGGGCCTGGCAGCTAGCAGGTATTAATAGGATATATGCTTGCTCTGGCCCTAGAGCAATTGGATGGGGTTTTTCCTTGCATTAAACTAAGACCCCCTGGGGCCTAAGTAAGAAGGGAGCCCATCAGAGGACACAGGGTAACTCTCAGAACCTATGGGTAGAGGGTGCCTGGGTCTCAGGATCCAAAAGGAGCTGGGAGAGGAACACCACCTGCCTGGCCTCTCCCTCCATCTTTCCTCCATACTTCTCTCCATCCAGTGGCCTCATTCTGCTCTCTCCCAGAGGCCTGGTTTCTCTGCCCCCCAGGCCACAAGGCAGCACATAGACCTCTATAACTCCTGGGATGGATTCTGCTTTTTTCAGGGTATCGTCAGAACAAGGGTGGAATATCTTTCAATTCCTAGGGAAGGGCCCTGATGGGCCAGCTTCAGTGCCCAACACCAGGCTAACTCTTGTTAACCAGGGTAGCGGACACTGTGGAAAAGACTGTAGCTGGGATGGGTTGAATCAGGAGCTCACCAACCGTGGCCAAGGCAACAATGTGGGAGTCATACAAAAAGGAGAATTAGGAGAAAGTGCAGGGCTGATAATCCAACAGGTGTTCACCACCCCAGGGTGAGGGCAATGGCCCAGGAGCTCAATCAATGATGCCACACTAACCCCTTAGGTCTGCAAGGTATGTTCTGTCTTTTAACACACTTTCACATTCAGGATTACATTTTCCCCTTAGTATATTCTTGAGAATTTGAGGTCAAGCCCAACTTACAGATGAGAAGATGGGTTCACGGAAGACAAACGACCGTGGAAGCCAGTGCTGGCACACAGAGTAGGTAGAGAAGCCAGACCTCAGCCCCGGGTGTGTATCTTGGCGTGACAATCTGGCCAGGGTATCCCTTCCTGCTCCTTCCTGGTTATGAGCCTGAGGCTGAAGCTGGACTGTGGTGGAGCCAGAGGCCCGGATTTTGTGTGTTCACATACGGCTCCCCCATTCCTCTGGCCGGGACTTTTACAAGACACACTGCAAACCCCTTTGCGTGTTAAAGCAACTGTCGCTATGAGAATGTCCATTGCCAGTTCACTAGTTCCGGGCGCCCAGCAGCTGTCACAGAACCACCTCCCAGCCTCGGGCACCATCCACCCTGCAGGCCTTTGGCTGACACAGGGCCTGCCACTCAGTCGCATGATAATAAAAAATGCCAAGTGCACGTGGAATGGGACAGAGCAGAGGGGCGCAGATTCAGTGCCTGCTGGCACCCATCTCTTCGTTACCGCCTACCCCTCCCTACCCCATGGGAGACCCCGCTCTCTGGGATAACTTCTAAACAGCATATCCCAGTTCACAAGACCACCTCGGTGCCCATTGGCTGACACAATTGGTCCTCATCGTCACGCTGGGAGCCCAGGAGACTGGGACCCCCGAGGGTTTACTGGCAGAGGTGGGATTCCAGCCGGGTCTCCTGGCCTCCCATGCCACCCACTGGTTATATTGCTCTCTGCACAAGTGGGACATGAAAAAGCTATACACAGAGTGAGTGCTCAAAATTCCAAGTGCTCTGAGAGAATGAAGGCTCTCTCTTCATGCTTTAGGAACAAAATCTGAGGCCTTCCAAGAAACCGTAAATACCCCCTACCCCAGTTACTCCCTTCTCCACCATACCCCCAACTCCAAAATGCGGGGCCACACCATCTTTTCTGCTTTTGAAAGAGGCTCACAGCAAGAAAGGAAAGGGGGCAGAGTCCAACATTCTAAAGCTGGAAGTTATAAACTTTTAATTAAGGCCGACTCTGCTTTTATCATTAGCATGTAATGAATTATTCTCAGCTTTCAATGCCTTGGTAATTGTCTCTCTGAAGAATCTCATTAAACATTGCAGGAGACTTTTGATCGTTATTAAGAAGAGTGATAACTTGGAATAATCTTGCCTTTCTAAGTCGAGGCTGCAAACCTGAAGCATTAAGATAGATAATTAATGACAGGTGGAAGTCTTCAGAGACAACCACCAAGGGTGTCTTGTCTTTGTTCTTCCCAGCGGGTCCTCCTAGGTTAGGGGAAAAGTTTGCCGACCAGAGTCAGACCGTCTCTCTGACCATCAGCTTGAATTCCTGCTCCACCACTTCCTGGCCGTAGATCTGTGGGCATATTTCTTCTCCGAGCATCCATTTTCTCCTATGGGTTCCTTTAACTCTTAGTGAGAGAGAATGAACTTCAAGGCTGAAGCTTAGAAAATGCTCACAAAATGCCAAGTTCTATTGTCATTAGTCAAGAAATCTGTACTCAAGATACTTTTATTCAAAACTCAATATTGTGAAATTTTATTTGGAAGCTCCAGCACTAGCCAATGCGAAATCATGGCATCCCATTTGAATCAGGATTCCTCTGTGTTACTCTGTGTTACTATATAAAAATAACACATATTATGCTCTTACTATATGCCCGGTACTATGCTAAGACCTTTAATGTGAATTATCTCATTTGATGCTATGACAATTTGAGGAAGTAGGAACTATTATCCCCATTTTACAGATGAGGAGAAATGAGGTCAGGGAGGTTATTTAATTTGTCCAAAGTCACTCAGGCAATAAACAGCTGAGTTGGGATTCAAACCCATGCAATCTACCTCCGGCACCAGTGTGTTCCACCACCTCACATTTATTTCAGTCTTTTGGGGGTGCAAAGTGACCTTTTTGAAAGTAGAGAGATGATGGTCTCAGAATCTACTCCATTCTATCCCTAACTTTCTCCCATGTGAGCTAAAGAAGATTTCAAGATTTCCCAGTGGATTTTCTAATATGCGGACAATGTCCACTCCTCACTAGCCTGCTTCTAAATCTTAGTCATAAGGCAGATCATGTTTTCCAAAAATAGTCTGTCCAATATCTCACATGCCACACGCCCTTCTTATAATCTGATTTTGACACTCTTCCCATTCTGTGGTGGGTTCCATGTTTCCTCCCCTTAAATCCAGGAGGGTTTATTGCTATGTGACTTCCAAGTGTAGGTCATAAAGTCTTCCACACGATTCTCTTGAGACGCTCGCTCTTGGAACTCATCGCCACGCTGTGAGGAAGCACAGGCATTCCTGTGACAAGACCCATGAGGCGAAGCTCACATGGAAAGGAACCGAGACCCCCAGGCTTCAGATGTAGCTGAGATCCAGGCACCAGCCCGTGCCCACCTGCCAGCTACGTGAGTGAGTAGCCATATTGAAGGTGGCTCTTCCAGCCCTCAGTCAAGCCAACCTAGCTGACGCCACACAGAAGACAGACAAGCCTTCCTCACCAAACTCTGTCTAAATTACATATTCATGAACTAAACAAACAGTGTTTTAGGCTATTATGTTTTGGGTGGTTTGTTATGCAGCCATAGATAAGCCAGAACAAATTCCAAGCTCTTTTTTGCTTTCCAGACCCATATATTCAATGGTTTTCTGCACATGTTCATTTGAATGTCCCCAAATCACTTCAGACTTAATGTGCTTAGGGAGTTCTACTTCCACTTTGAACATAGAAATGAACATAGAAATCCCCCCAGACATGGCACTACCATCCTCGTTATGCAAACAACCCAGATAATCTACGAAATCAGAACTTTTTTTTGAACCCATCAGAGAGCTGAACTCATAAGGCAGCCAAGTGAACTGAATGCCAAAGTGTAGTGAGCTCCTTTGAGGAGTGACCACGTGGAATGTTTCACCTTCAGAATGCAGCGGGGGAAGGATGAGACCATCACAAAAGTAAGTAAGAAGAAATCAGCTAAAATTGTCATGAACTCTTAAAGGTTTGGTGTAGGCTTACGTGACAGTATACAAAATTGAGCGCCTCCAGCATAAGGGAAGTTTGCACTCACTGGCAAGCTTTCCCACCCCCGCCCCCAGGCCTCTGCAGTGTGCTCATGAGAAAAACTAGAAGCAGAACAGGAAATGTGGGAAGGTTCAAATCAGCAGCACAGGCGTACAGGTGATGCTTGGCTCCAGCTGGATCCTAGATACAAAACCCCTCTCACTCCCCCAGACCCTTCTCTTCCAAAGCAAAAGTCATAAGCTACTGGGAGGAGTGAAAGAAAACCCTCCAGCTCCCAAGGCAAAGACAGTCGTCTTTTGGGGGAAGAGGTAGAAGCCAAACCACCTGATCATGGGGGAGGGGCAGAAGCAGATGCCTTCTGCCCTTGGGGGAAGGGGCAGGAGACACTCCCAGGCCCAGGGTCTTGCTCTGATACAAAGCACAGGTCTGCTACTGCTGGGGGAAGAAAGGGTCGTGTGCCAACCTTAGACACAAGGCAGTATTTGGCTGCCACAGAGGGGAGGAGCAGGAATGTTGACAAAGTCCCATCCCCGAGGTCCAGGTGCAGAAGATCTGCCTAAGACTCGAAGATGGGCGAGAAGTAAGAAAAGCTCCTGTGCCATCATGGGCCTCACATTGCGTATAGCAGCAGCAGTCTCCTGCTAGAGGAGGTGCAAGAGCCTGGAGAAAGACTCCTTCTGTGGTGCAGATTCACAGGGGCTGCTGAAAGCCAACAGTGACACAGGAGGACCAAAAAAAAACCCCTGGTGCTCCAGGCCTGGTGCTAAGCACAAAATAATAGGAGACCACCTCTGGAGGAATTTGAAATTTGTAGTGCTATGAAAGAAAGGATAGCAACAAAAATCCTTAACCCAGATCAATGCCTCATTAGATCGACTCAACCCCTGACCAAATATTCTGACAGAAGAAGAAATGTTCCCACTTCCAGGGGGAAAAAATCATTGACCTCAGCCTCTAGTGTTCCTCTACATACAATGTCTGATATTCAGTAAACATTGTGAGACACAACATGATAAAAGAAAGAATAAATAATCCATTGTCAAGAGATAAAGCCATCAACAGAACCAGAATGCAGCGGGGGAAGGATAAGACCATCCTTGATGTTGGAAATATCAGCCTGGGACTTTCAAATAACTATGATTAATATGATAAAGCATCTAGTGGGGAAAGGTAGAGAAGATACACGAACTGATGGAAAATTTCAGCAGAGAAATGGGAACTGTTTTGAAGAATTCCTTTGATGGGCTTATTAGTAGAGTAGATACAGCCAAGGGAGAATTGGTGAACCTGGATATAAGTCAACAGAAATTATCCAAAGTAAGCACAAAGCGAAAAACAAGAGAGTGTCCAAGAGCTGTGCGACAACATAAACCAGCCTAACATCTATGTAATTAGAGTCCAAGAAGTAAAAGAGAGAGAAAAAAATGGGGGAAATTATTTGAAGGGATAATGGCTAAGGATTTTCCAAAATTAATGAAATACAGTAAACCATAGATGCGAGAAGTTCAGAGACTATCAAGTGGAATAAATTACCACACACACACACTCTCAAGCACACACTCAAGTACACACCTAGACATTTCATAATCAAACTGTTGAAAACCTAAACATCAAAAATAAAAAGAAAATTCTGAAGATAGAAAAGAAAAGAAACATTACACACAGAAAAACAAATACAAGAATTTGGCAGACTTCTTGGAAGAAATGATGCAAGCTAGAAGAAAATGGAGTGACACCTTTAAAGTATCAAAAGAAAAAATTGTCATAGTAGAATTCCAAGTCAAGCCAAAATGTCTTCAAGAAATGAAGGTAAAATAGAAAATTTTCAGAAAAATGAAAGCTGAAAGAATACATTGCTAGCAGACTTGCACTACAAGAAATTTTAAAGGGAATTCTTCATAAGGACTATAATACCAGATGGAAATCTGGATCTATACAAAGAAATGAAGTACAGCAAAAAGTGTAAAAATGTGGTAAATGTCTCTTATGACATTTTTAAACTGATTTTTTGCTTGTAAATATAAATAAAATATAATTGACTGTTGAGGTAAAAGAAGTCATAATGTATCTGGGGTTTATAGCATGTATATCAATAGAAGTAAAATATATGTCAACTATAGCAGCAAACCAAAAATGGGAGTGAGGAAATGGAAATACGTACAAAGGGAGACTGTGGTAAGTTGAAGACGTATATTACAAACCCTAAAGCCATCATTAAAAAGTGAGAGAGAAATAAAACAAATAAACCAATAGAGGAGATAAAGATGAATTATGAAAAATATCCAACTGATCCAAAAGAAAGCAGAAAAAAGGGAACAAAAAAATAGATGTAACAAAAAACAAACAACCAGAAAGATTAATAAGAGCCTTTTTTCCTACAGCTTTATTTCCTCCTGAGCCTGATGTAATATTTAAGTGACAGTACAGCATTCTTAGTGAGCCTCAGCCTGTTTCATCAGCACCCAGCACTCTGCAGGTTGTTTCTAAAGGTGCCAAGGCCATTGGCGGGAGAAATGGATCCTTCCTCCTTCATCGTTAGCTCACAGCCACAGAAAATTACAAGCTCTATGGATTCTTTGCAAAAGCTGATTGATTTTATCAAGGGTGGATCAAAGTAAAGTCTGTTATATGAAGATAGGATTGTTCAGAGCTACTTAGCGAGTGAAACACCGCCTGGGAAACAAAGACCTCCATGTCTTCCTCCTCTTCATGTTTGGCTCCTGTTCCTCATCCCAGAGCTCCTGCACATTTGTTTTCAGGCTGAAATGGAATTGTAAATGTAAGGTGTTCTTAGGATGCAATCAGGTGTTTTGAAAAAGCAAAAGAAGAAAAGAGAAAACTAGCAAAACTATATATTTAAATATGTACATTAAAGACAACTAGATCAATATTTGAATTAAATATAAATAGTCTAAGAAACTCAATTTAAAGAAAGAAGTATCAGGTTTGATGAACAAAGACAAGACCCAACTCTGTACTACATACCAGAAAAACACACTTTAAATATAAAATCATAGAGTAAAAGGAAAAGAGTGGAAATATATATATCGTATGAAAACTAATCAACTAAAGTCGGAGTGACTATGTTAATATCAAACCAAGTCGACTTCAGAACAAGGAATATTACCAAGAATAAAGAGAGACAGTACATAATTTTTAAAAACACAATTCTTTTTTTTTTTTTAAATTAATTAATTAATTTATGGCTGTGTTGGGTCTTCATTTCTGTGCGAGGGCTTTCTCTAGCTGCGGCAAGTGGGGGCCACTCTTCATCGTGGTGCGCGGGCCTCTCACTATCGCGGCCTCTCTTGTTGCGGAGCACAGACTCCAGACGTGCAGATTCAGTAGTTGTGGCTCACGGGCCTAGTTGCTCCGCGGCATGTGGGATCTTCCCAGACCAGGGCTCGAAACCGTGTCCCCTGCATTAGCAGGCAGATTCTCAACCACTGCGCCACCAGGGAAGCCCCAAAAACACAATTCTTAATGTGTATGCACTTAACAACAGAACATCAAAATAAATAAAGCAAAAATTGATAGAACTGTAAGGAGAAATAGACAAATCCACAATTATAGCTGGAAACCTCACCACTCTCTCAGTAATCAATAGCACCTGTAGACAGAAAATCAGTAGGGATATAAACAACCTGAACATCAAAATCAGAGAACATGAACCTAAACTCTCTTCCAGAAAAGAGGAGGGAAGACTTTCTAACTTATTTTATGAGACCAGCATTACCCTAATACTTAAGCCACTTAAAGAAATTTCAAGAAAAGGAAACTATAGACCAGTGTCCTTCATACCAATTTTTTGGATGCAAAAACCTTTAACAGAGTATTACCAATTGAATCCAAAAAGGATACCATGACACGATCTAATGAGAATTGGCGCAGAAATTCAAGATCTATTCAAAACCAAAGAGGGTTAAGATTTCACAGAGGGCTGCACTGTCTTTCTACCACTTCCTGATTGCTTTGTGGATGGAGCCACTCCCTGGGGTAATAACATTATTATGGGGGAGGGGACAATATATATGAAGTTAACAGTAAATGTTGTCTAGTTGGCTCGATTTGGGGGAAAGATCCAGGGGGTAATTGCCACAGAAAGAGTGGGGTTGCGCACCAGATAAATAATGAGGTTATGAAGGAGAAGACTGTGGGTTACATACAATGGTTAATCGAGGCTGAGTAGCTAGGGGAGGGCTCCTGGGTGTTCCTATGGTGTCAGCCCCGACTTCCGTTGAAGTCAGTGTAGGTCTTACAGCATGTGGTCGTGTAGCTGCATTGTTTTACATCTCTGCTCCTCAGCATTGCTGCCTAGATGGAACCTTGAAGGGAGACATGGCAGAAACTAACTTTCATGTCGCGCAGCATAAGCTGGCCCAGGATCCAAGCATTCATCTGAGCAAGCTGCCTAGAGCGTGCTTTTTGTCCTTCCTATGGCTCAAGAGGGTTAGTGAGGGTTAAACTGTGGGCCAGCAATTGGAAGAGGTCTTGAGGGTTTTGGATGATTGCTTTGAGCGCTGGCTAGCAGACAAAATCTGTGTGTGGGGCAATGGGGTACCCCAGTGACAGGAATGAGGGTCTACCTCCTGCATATGTCAGGTTAGGACAGGGCAGTACCATCTGGGGGTTAACTGTGGGGCTCAGCGCCTAGAACCAGAGAAGCTCCTCCCTGAGGCTGGGCTGGTAACTGGAAATTGGCATGGAAAAGGAAGAGCCCGCAGAAGCAACAGGAAGGAATTCAAACATAGCAGAACACGGGGACCCAAGAGCATGTGCATAGGAGCCAGAAGCTTGTAAGGAGCAGCAGGGGGCAGATGGTCCCTGTGTTAACTTCCTAAGTACCTTAAAATTACAGAAGCTTATTCTTGCAGAGTTCTGGAGGTTAGAAGTCCAAAATCAAGGTGCCAACAAGGTTGGTTCCTTCCGGGGGCCTCTGAGGGAGAATCTGTCCCATGCTTTTCTGCTGTTGCTGGCAATCCTTGGCACACCTGGACTTATAGACGCGTCACTCCAATCCCTGCTCCATCACATGGCGATTTTATAAGGACCCCGGCCATATTGGATTAGGGCCCACCCTGATGACCTCATCTTAATTTGATTACTTCTGCAAAGACCTTATTTCCAAACAAGGTCATAGTCACAGGTACTGGGGGTTGAACCTATCTTTTGGGGGGACACAGTTCAATCCATAACAGACCTCAAACACAGAGAGGTGTGAGTCCAAAAAGCAGCAAGAGCCTATTCGTGAGGCAGCTGAGTGAGGGCGATGTTCAGAAATCTAAACAAGCGTCAGCTCCACCAATGACGATCAGCCCCAGCTGCATGAATTATGGGTTGTGGGTTCTGGTGCGTGAGGTTGGCAAGACCAAAGCAGGGAAATCCCAGACCTGAGTATGTATCCCAGAGTATGGGGTGGACCATCAAGTTCGGACCTTCAGGAACAAACGAGGCAGGGGGTCTAGGTGGGACTGGGGCCACCAGCAGGGCCATATCTGGGCTGAGTCCCTCTCTCAGGGCTGCTGAGAGCCCCGGCAATCTGGGTCCAGCTAATCTTGTAGGTGGCAGACAAGAGACGCCCTGCTAGGAGGAGAGAAGAGCTGGGGAGGGGGTGGGAGGTGGAGGGGGCAGGGATCCAGGGCAAGGCTGACAGCCTCCCACCCCGGGGTGATGAACTCTCAGGGGGAAATCATCCCTTCATGATGTCCCCTCCTGAGCCCAAGTTCTGCCTATAAAATCAAGACAGGTCCCCTCCATGCTGAACTCATACCCTCTGTGGTCTTGGTTTCTCCTCCGCGATAACTCACTGGTCTGAGCATGCTTCTCCCCACATCAGGGATGGGAAACACGAAGAAGACCCTGGTCCGATGCCCTCTAAAGTCATTGGCGACCGCGACGGAAGTCATTGTGGGTCGACAGTGAGTTAGGGGCTAAAATTATTCAAGCTCTTAAATGGGATAATAAGATAACATTCCTCCTCCTGCTATGAGCTCATTTAATTGTAAAGTTCTTAATAAATTCAGCCTGATTAACTCCAACCTTGTGGGGGAAGGTTACTCAGTGTTGTGGAATTAATTTTAAACAGAAGCCAAAAAAAAAAAAATTTTCAAGCAAGATAAAAGAAAACCTCCAGTGCAAGATGAGGAGGGAGGGATATTTACATGCAGGAAGGCAGCTCTGAGGAGGACCACTGGGTGGGGCCCGGCCTGCTTCTGAGATCACACAGCATGGCCTTTGATGAATAATTGACTTTCTCAAACTTGGAGGAGCCTCAGGCGACCTCCCCGGGCCCGGGACCAGCTTGACCGCACACACCCCAGCGCTGAAGCTGAGGGTGAATCCTGGGGATCGCCTGCCCCTAAGTGCCTTCCGTGTCCCTGTTCCCCCCGTGCCCAGGAGCCAAGCAGCTGTGGTTTCACATCCTGGTCCCTGCACTTACCCGCTGCCTAACCGTGGATAAGTTTCTCTCTTTGGGCATCAGTTTTGTAACGAGGGCGACAATTCTCATCGTAGGAATGAACTGCACATGACGTGCTTCTCCCTGTCCAAGGACTGTGTCAGCCACCAAAGCCATTGTTGCCGTGTGGCCGTGGGGTTGATGTGTGCTTTCCGAGGCTCTCAAACCCTGCTCTCCCCATGGACTCTGCTGAGATGCATCCCTGGCTCTTTCTCTTGAGTCTCTCACCCTGGCCTTGAACCACAGGCCAGCCTGAGCAATTTAGAAGAGGAGTCCAGTGGTCAAGGTGGACCTCGTGTGGGACATGTGCTCTGCATGCGACAGGCTTTATAGCGAAACCTCTGGCCAGCTTTAGAATTCCTGTTGTAGGAAATGGGGAAGGAGGGGCCTAGCGAGGCCTACTGACCTGTGTTTGGGGGGCCCAGGAAGCCTGATGAGTTACCCACACCCGCATTCCCTACGGTTTCTGATCAATCTGAGAAATCAAAGTAAGCAACATTAAAACCGTCTCTGCTCTATTGCCTGAAGTTCAGGGCTTAGTTGTAAGGCTGGATTGGAGGACACGGTTCTGACCAGAGGGAGAAAGAGGTCTTTCTCTCCTTCTCCCTGAATGAAATTGGTCCAGGGAGAGTCGCCAGACAGTGGTAGGTGCTTAGATGGGGGTGGTGGGGGGAGCCTCCCCACCCCCGCAGATGAGCTCACTATGTGGGAGGGAAAAGCTGGGTTCAAGATGCGCAGAACTCGGGGTTAAGCCAGAGGGAGCAAAGTTCAGAGCTTGGGGCTGCTCGGGTTTACTACTCTGCCCCTCCTGGGGGGACAGCAAACGTGAGCCAGGCACGCTCTCCAGCCACTGGCCAGCTGGGCCGCCCTAACCCTCCCGCCCCCTGCAACAGAGCCCACACCTTGGTGGTCATGGGCTTCCTGCATCTCAAAGTCTGTTGGGCTGAAAACTCACATTTCATGTCTGATTCAAAGCTCCCCCCTGCCTCTGCAGTCAGTCAAGTTTAGCACTCTGGGGACCTGAAGCTAGGAGGGAGCTTGGTTTGCTCCTTCACCCCTTCCCCTCCATCCTTTGGAGCAAGGGGAGGAAGGTTCTACCTCTGAGATGTCTCCTCTCCATCTCTGGCTCAGGCTCCAGACCCCATCCCTAAGCCCTCTCCCCAGCTCAGCTCTGGACAAGCACAAGCAAGGTTGAAGCAAGAGGCCAGGACAGAGTGGAAGTGGGCAGCAGGTCGTCAGAATCGCAGAGTCCTGTAGCGCAAGAAACCCTCAAGGCCACCAAGCCCCTCTCCCCACCGTATTTCTTGAATGTGCCGTTCTCTCCATTACCATCATCATCATCTTTCCTAAACCTCTGCTGCTTCCCCCAGCCCCGCAGGGCTGCTTCCCCACAGTGGTTTGGGTCACGCCCTCCTCAAGGACACCAGGCCAGAGAGTGGGTGGAGGCTGAGATGCAACCTCACAAGGCTGCCCGGGAGGAGCCCCACGTCTGCTGGGGGCGGGCCCCCCTTCCTCCCCTGTCCTCCCACAGAAGGTGCCTGTTCGCCATTCACGTGCCATGTGCTCGTGATGGCCCTGCCAACTGGGATCCCGGCTACCAGCCTGGCATCTGCACTCCCTCCACCCTCTCTGCTGCACCCCAAATCCAGTCTCTACACAGCAGTGTAGCCTTTCAAAAAGCCTTAACCTGGCCATGTCACTCCTCGGCTTCACATCCTTTAAGAACTTCTCATTGTTCTCAGCGTAGAGTCCGAACGCTTGTGTAAGCCTTATAAACACCACACGACTGGGTCCACATGACTCTCAGCCTCCTCCCTCACCCTCTTCCCCCAGCCCCTGGGCCCCCAGCTCAGCTGAACTTTCAGCTTCTCCATGTGGGCCTTGTCCCTCCCTTTCCCTCTCTCCTCCCAGCATCTGCGTGTGTCGTTTCCTCAGCCGGAAATGCTGTTTCTTCCACACCGTTCTGCCTGGCTAAATATTATCCATCTTTTACACTTAAAGGATGATTATATGTCCTGCTTCAGGAGGCTTGCCCCAACAAGGTTAACGTGGATTTTTAGAAAGCTCCATCAGTCGGTAATATTGTTGTCGTTGTTTTAACCAAGGGTTATGACCCATTAGCAATCATGGAATCAATTGATCAGGTTTTGACTAGCATTTTTTTAAATATAAAATTGAATAGAACAGAAAACATCAGCGTGAACTCCACTCAGTTATTTGATGAAACTTTGTTGAAATTGTGTGCACTTGTGTGTATGTGTGCGTGTGCATGTGTGCGCTCACATGTGCACCTGGGCTGTGATGTAAAATGTGTTCCTTCCTGTGGATGATGGTCCAAAACTTTGAAAGCCATGACAGTCAATGACTCTGCTGCCCAGCCAGGCTGAGGGTCATTGCTTCAGTTCTCTGAGGCTCTTAAGAGTCATGGAATTGTTGACTGAAATACACGGTCAGAGGACAGGAAGGAAAGAGCTGCTAACATCATTTCAGCTTCTCTGTAGGAGTTGCCACTATGCCCAGATTATGCTTCTGCATCTTCTTCCTCCCTAGACAGCTATCACCCCTGTTATCAGCTCCATGTGTGTGTCCTCCCAAAGTTCACACGTTGAAATCCTAACCCTAAATGAGATGGTGTTCAGAGATTAGGTTTAGATGAGATTATGAGGGTAGAGCCCCATAGTGGGAATAGCGTCCTTATGAGAAAAGAGACTAGAGCTTGTGCTCTTTCTGCCACAGGAGGACACAAGAAGATGTTCATCAGCAAGGAAGAATGTTCTCATCACACCGGATCTGCTGGCACCTTGATCTTGGACTTCCCAGCCTTCAGAAGTGTGAGAAATAAATGTGTGTTGTTTAAGCCAGCCAGTCTATGGGAGTTTGTCTGAGCGCCCCAAGCTGACTGAGACAGCGCCCAAGTTCCTCACTCTCCCCTCACCCAGCTTATAAGAATTGCTTAGTGGATGTCAGTGGCCCAGATGGGTGTCTGTGTCCTGCAGGCACATCACAGGGCAACCATCTTGAAAAATTGGGCTGACTCTTCAATGGGGGGGGGGCGGTGATAGAAGTTGCCATTGGCTGCCAAACTTTACTGTACCCCAAGTGTGAAACTCCTGGGGGTCTACCTTTGGCAAGTAGCATAGACTTGGCCTTGGTGTCTGTGCCCCCGTAGCATGTGGTTGAGAGGGAGTGTCGGGGAGGCAACCCATGCACACCTGGTTTCCTATCCAGGTCCATCGGCTCCCTGAGAACAGCACTTAGCCGACTTCCATAAACAAAGACGTTCATCTTTGTCAGCCCTAATGAACCGCATTTGTCAGACCAGAACCAGAGAGCAGCTGTGTTGGAGGGAGACAGATCACTTAATCCAAGGCTCCTGATGTGGCAGCCCCTGGCACAGTAGCGATCGTGACATTTAACTACAGAGGGGGCCTGGAGGACCCCCGTAGGGGGAGGGCTGGCTGCCCTTGACGGTTCTTGTCAGGACAAAGTGTGTGAGCTGGCAAACCCAGTGTGTGCGTTGGCTGGTGCGTCTCTCCCTGATGCGCATCTGCTTCTGGGTCTGTGCACCCTGCAGATGCCTGGGCAGGAAGAGAGAGACAGGGGTGGCAGCCTCTGTTGGCAGCAGAATGCAGGCCCAGGTAAAAGGACTGTTTTCAGAGTCATCCCTTCTGGTTCCACCAACTTGTTTCCTTTTAGGATTTTTTTTTAGGAAAGACTCTTGGGTGCAAGGGACAGAAGACCCATTCCAAATGAGTTGAGGCAAAAGGGTTTGTATGGACTCATGGGCTCTGAGGTTGGACATTTATGCTGCGAGCAAGGTGGGAAGCAGCTGAACTTCGTGAACAAGTACCTCTGGGAACTCAAACATGACCTGGATACCTCTGCTTCTTCTCCATGCTTCCCTCTGTCTGCTGGCTTTGTCCCCTCTCCCTATAGACAGGCTTCCTCCATCAGTGGGAAATTTGGAGATGACAGCCCTCAAGTTTTACCTCTCAGAGTTTCTGCCCCTGGAAAGGGGTTGACGTAAGCCTTTTCTGGCCCCAAACTGAAAAAAACAAAAACGCCCGGGAAAGAGCTCTGATTGGCCATTGTAAGCCAACTGACACACTCACCTATGGCATAAGCCATGGAGTCACCTAAGGCAGCTCCCGTGGGGATCCCATGGCTGGAACCAGAGAGGACGGTTCTTGGGTAAAAGTCAGAGTCCTCAGTAGACAGGAATGCACATGTCCACTTTAATGGTCTTTGGTCCTTACTTCCCCCCAAACCCATATCCAACTCAGCTTCTTCTCCTCTCTACCGGGAGAAGGTCCAGAGACCATTCATATCCTTGAAGACACTCAGGGAATAAGAGCAGGGAGGATGGGTGGGATTTTACGATGCTGGTAAAGTCCAATTTTACCACCCATCCAATTTTCAGGGCTATATGTGACATTCAGAACTGACACCAGGACAAGTGCTGGGCTTGCCAGGCACTTTTATTTTGTTGATTTTGACAGTTAAGTATCCCTGAGGCCAGGATCCTGGTGGATTTTGCATATTTACTAAGCCACTTCTCATCTGTACCAGCCCTAGGTACTCAGATACACACGGCATAATAAGGGTTACACTTTTGAATGACAGTGTACTGCAGGTGACAAAAACACATCACAATCACTCTCCCAGTAGCTTTTCAAACGTTTTTGACCATGAACCTCAGTAAAAAATATATTTTTGAAATGAAACAATACACTTCACATCATGATCCAGTACATACAAATACACACACAAGCACACACACACACACAAACTGAAACAAGTTTTGAAAAACTCTATTTGCCTCTATTACACATGATGCAATTTGATCGTTTTTACTCTGTTCTTTCCTTTTCTTCTTCTTCTTCTTTTTTTTTAGAGTATTAGTCATTTTTAATTTTTATTTATTTATTTATGGCTGTGTTGGGTCTTCGTTTCTGTGCGAGGGTTTTCTCTAGCTGTGGCAAGTGGGGGCCACTCTTCATCGCGGTGCGCGGGCCTCTCACTATCGTGGCCTCTCTTGCTGTGGAGCACAGGCTCCAGACGCGCAGGCTCAGTAGTTGTGGCTCACGGGCCCAGTTGCTCCGCGGCATGTGAGATCTTCCCAGACCAGGGCTCGAACCCGTGTCCCCTGCATTGGCAGATGGATTCTTAACCACTGCTCCACCAGGGAAGCCCCTGTTCTTTCCTCTTCTATTCTATTTCTATAATGCCACTAAAATTTTTTCATGACCCAGAGATGAGACTGAGCCTGCGTGTTGGTAATAAACATGCACAACCTCACTGAGTCTTCACACGTCATTGGCCTCATTGAACAGCAAAAGTTTTAGAGCAGAAGTTTCATAGATAGTGTACCTTCTGGATGCCAGGCACTGGCCTGGGCTTTTTTTTTTTAAATCATTGATCCTTATGGACATTTTATTTTATTAATTAAATAAAATTTTAATACAATTTTTAAAGGTTACTTTCTACTTACAGTTATCACAAAATATTGGCTATATTCCCCATGTTGTACAATATATCCTTGAGCCTTTCTTATAACCAATAGTTTGTACCTCCCACTCCCTACCCTTAAGCAAGGAGCCAGACCTGGGAGTGAAGCTGCCTTCGCCACACCAGACTAACCCACGTGGAGATAAAGAATCTCCCAGCTGAGCCCTGCCCTGACCACACAAGGGTGAGATATAATAAATTGGTTGCTGTCTTGAGTCAGTAAGTGTTGGATATGTTGTACGACACAATAGAGAGTGAGTTCCAAGAGCTCCAAACCACCATCAGCTTCCAGCTTCCAGGCTCTTGGGATGCCCTGCCTCTTCTCCCTGCAGCTGAAGATGAGTTGAGCAAGGCTCCACCCCACTGCATGGATTCTGCTGAGAATGTGCAAGGCCAGCACATCTTCTCGCCCCTCCTCTGCTGCTGGGGACCCATGACTTAGGGGCAGAATCTCGACTTTACAAGCCAGGAGTATGCAATCAGTGGGAACTTTGGGGGCTTCCAGGCCCCCATCTCATATATGCTAACCTGCCCAGTGGGCCACTGGCCACCTTTAGGTGCCTTTCACTGGGGGGCGGTGGGGAGACCAGAGAGAAGGAGGCTACCAGTTGAGAGGGCGATTGTGCCGGGCATGGAAATAGGTGTAAAGAATAGAAAAGCATTTCTTAGGGCTTCCCTAGTGATGCAGTGGTTAAGAATCCTCCTGCCAATGCAGGGGACACATGTTTGAGCCCTGGTCCGGGAAGATCCCACATGCCCTGGAGAAACTAAGCCCGCGAGCCACAACTACTGAGCCCACATGCCACAACTACTGAAGCCCGCGCGCCTAGAGCCCGGGCTCTGCAATAAGAGAAGCCACTGCAATGAGAAGACCAGACACTGCAATGAAAAGTAGCCCCCACTCACCGCAACTAGAGAAACCCCGCGTGCAGCAACGAAGACCCAATGCAGCCAAAAATAAATAAAGTAAATAAATTTATTTAAAAAAAAAAAAAGAAAAGCATTTCTTTGCGTTACAACGTGAGTCTCAAGGCACCCTGACTGACTGACAGTGGAGGGAGGAACACAGCCCTGAAATCAAAAAGCTTTTCTTCTTGAGAGGATGCATTGTTACACTCAGGCTCAACACCACACAATGAAGGAAAAAAGAAACCCCATACCCTCCCCCGCCCAAGAGGCTGTACTCTAAGGGCTGGAGGCCAGGCGGGAGCTGGGAAGGTAGAGGGCAGTGGGGAAGGCGTGGGAACGGTTTGTTAATATTTACTCAAATTAATAAGATGTTGAGCAACAGCCTCTACGTAAAAGCCACAGTTAAAATTAGTAAGTAGTTAATCCTGGTCTAACAATACGGAATAATTAATATCCACATGCATGTGCTTTTCTCTCTCAAACAGTAATTAAAGAGAAATATTATATCACGGCACCTGTTTTTCTCTTTAGGCTTACCACAGTGAGTAAACCCAATCTTTTATTGATGAGAAGAGACACACGCTGGAAAAACCACAGGAAGAGCATGAAAACCCCTCCAGCCTTCTCTTGAGACGTGTAAGAAATCTCAAATTATTAAACCATACGGAGGGCGTAAAGCGAGCGGGCTGTTCCCACTGCGGGGCCGAGGCCCAGTTTCCCTCTGACTTTCAGCTCCTCTGAAGGGTTTGGGGCTGTCAGAGCAGTAAGGCTTGTCTGCCCTGAGGAAGGAGCCCCCCTGTGAATCGGTTTTCCTGAGGACAAGGAGAGAATTGATTTCTGTGGCCTGTTTCTGCTCCTTTCTTTCTGGCTGGGCCTGAATTCTCTGCCCCCAAATGAGTGGGTGAGGGTGGTCCCGAGGGAAGATGAAACAGCCCAAGGTCAGAGGCTCCTGGGCCCCCCCCCGCCCCGGACTCCAGCCACCTCCGACCAGCTCACCCCACCTGGGTTCGAGGGCTTCGGCCAACCTGACAGGTGAGGTCAGGGCAGGAAAAGGCACAAGAGCTACCATCTGAGAGCACTTTACAGTTTACTCTTTACGGCTCTTACACTCATTATGCAAAGTTATTCTGTTCTCCTGCTGAATCCCAGCAGGGCTCCCGCCAGAGCTGCTGCCTGTAAATTCTGATCCTGCCTTGGGTCTCTGATGCCACCCTGTAGCCCGGGCATCTTGGTGAGGACGCCCGGCTCCATCCCGCAGTGTGTGCTTTGTTTTGTAGGTGCTGCCTCTCCGGTTACTGAACCCACCCAGTGGCTGGATCAGTCCTTGAACTCCTGGAAAAGGGGCCACACGTCAAAATACTGTGAGTGGCCTCCGACTTGTCACTCAGGCAGGAACAAAGCTGTAACTGGAGACAAAGGGCCCCCGAGGGAGGACTTGGAGTACAACATTTCATAGACACAGACACAAGCCCCCTTTATTTAGCTCCCAGAGATGCACCTTGGGCCCACGGGCCCTCACAGTGCCTGTTTCTGCAGCAACGTGTCGGTAAATTTACTCACCCGTAACCCCCTAGACTGTGAGCTCTCTGAGGCCAGGAGACTGTCTTACTCACTGTCAAATGCCCTGCACCATGGCACAGAAGAAAGGTCCTATAATGATTTGGTAAATTAATAGATGGGGATTTAAGCCATCACTTGGGAGAGAGGCTGGCACCAGGCAAGGGATGGCTGCCCAAGGACCAGAACCAGGGAGCACCTTCTTTCTGAGCTGGAGGATCTTGTACAAAGACCCCCTTGTGACCTCTGCCACTGTTCTGTCTTCTACTCCTGCCCAAGCCTCCCTGGGGACCACACGGATGGGGAGCGTGAGTGAAGCCCCAGGGGTGCTGGACTGATGAATTCTTACCTGGGGCACCAGGAACATCCCTCCCATTCTCACGGCCACCCCTGTTCCCTGTCCCTGGTGACTGGTCCTGGGGATTTCCTTCCAAGCAGCAATGTCGAGAAGAATTACAGAAGAGGTAAGGTGAGGAAGCCTCTGCATGATCTGTGACTTGCAGTGACTTGACCGGGGTTGGAGAGAGATGAACCAAGTCCCTGGAACCCTGGGGGTGTCAGCTAAAGTGACCCCATGTACAGGCATTCTTCTTCCTAAGGACAGCATCCTTTGGGGCACCATCCCTCCCAAACTCTGTAAAGTCTTCCTGTCTGGGCTGGTTGACTAGGGTTTCCACCTGACTTATTAGCTCAACTTGTTGTTCTTTCCTTCCGTCCTGCAGTTACCCTCTGTGGTGGGCAGAATCATGGCCCCCCCAAAGATGCCCACATCCTAATCTCTAGAACCTGTGAACATGCTGACTTACATAGCAAAGGGGAATTAAGGAAGCTAACCTGAATTTATAATAGGGAGATTATTCTGGATGATCCAGGATGGTCCAATGTAATCTGAAGTGTCCTTAAAGGTAGATGAGGGAATTGGAAGAGAGAACCAGAGAAACGGTAGTGTGAGAAAGATCGAGCCACCATTGTTGGCTTCCAAGATGGTGGAAGGAGGCGCTGCAGTCAGGAGCACATCATTGCCCCTCAAGGCTGTGACCCAGGCAACAGAGCCTACAGGTATAAGGACCAAGGGATGCCTCATGTCGCCTGTCTTCCTCCTGCTGGTGCCCACTGGTGGCATGGGCCATCCATGCTGGCTGGGGCTACAGCTCCAAGCATCTTGAGGCTGGGTCCCTTAGACTCACGATGGGTCTGGGATGCGTCCTGTTGCATTTCAAGGAAGCAGGGCAAGCTCAGAGGGTAGGCTGGGGTGGAGGGATCCTGGGTCATACCTGGGTTGGGTTAGGTAGGCATCTTGGGCAAACAGAAATAGGCAGAGCCACGAACAAGGTCCCAGAGATTACTGGGGGCCACAACCAAGGAAACAAGAGCTGTTGGCAAGTCCAGAGGATTAAGAATGTTTGCCATTATAAAGCACTCGCACTTGGCTAACGGGAGCAATTTGGCAAAATGTATTAATAACCTCCAAAATATTGAAAACTTTTGACCTGGTAATTGTCCTTCTGGGAATCTAGCCTAAGGGTATCAATAGAGATGCGGACAAGGATTTTGCTCAAAGAAGTTCATCACAACATAATTTTGAATAGGAAACAACAAACAACAAATTGCTTAAATGTTCCACAAAAGGAAAATGGTTGTGTATAGAAAAATCCCTATGGTGAAATACAATACAGCAACTGAAAGTAATTACAAGGACACTTTTTGAGGGGGCAAAATGCCCATGATATAAAATTACATTACAAAAATACCTGAGTTGGGGGATGTGGATATTTGCTACTTTTTTTTTGTTATACTTTTCTACATTTTCTAAAATTTCCACAACGATCACACACTACTTTTAGAATTGGAAGAAGAGAAAAAATTGCCGCCTTCTTCGGGCCCGTAAAGAGTTTGTTTCCTGAAACCCGTGTCCCTCATTAACCCCACTGAGGTTTACAAAGCCGGCCCCACGCGCTCCCTGTCAGACCCTGCCTGGCACAGCCCAGCGGGAAAGTTGTGTGTTTGGCTCTAATTCCAAATCCCAATAAAAACATCACAGCTGCTTTTCTTCTGAATTCTCATCACTGCAGAACCGAAAGCTTCCCCTACGCTTTTGATTCTCTGCTGCACTGCCAATATCTCTTTTCATGCAAATACTAAATATACTTTAATGGATCCAGATTATTACTGACGTAACCCAAGATCCGGATAATATAGGCACCATCAACTGAGTTCCCAAACTGTGAGTTCAAGCACTCACAAGTCTCTACAGAGGCGGGGGACATAAATCCAGTTCAGTCTTGAGAATTGTCTCAGTTCAGAATGGAAAAGAAAATCCAAATTGGCTTAAACAATAAAGGGAATCTATTGTTTCATCGAAACAGAAAGCCCAGAGACTTCAGGCCCAGTTTGATCCAGTGGTCCATGGTGGCCTCAGGGCCCTGGTGCTGTTTTCTCTACTGTTTCCTTGGCTCAGTTTCATCTTCAATCTGGTTTCCCTTGGGGCTGCAGCAATCCAGGCAGGTGGGCCTCTAGCCACAGGGCCCCATTCAGAAGGGAGGGTGCCATTGTCCCAACCTCCCCCGGCAGGAATGCTGAGATTTGCTCTGCCTGAGCAGCTCCCCCCAGGCGCTCACCTCTAAACTGTGACCAGAGGAACGAAACGCATTGATCATCCTAAACTATCAAGTGCCTGAACCAGAGTTGGGGCGGGGGCAGTCAGTTCCACCAGAATCACATGGACCCCCCCCACAAGCAGAAATCAGGACCTCTAGAAAGTAGAAAACGAATGCCTGCAGTTACCACAAGTGTCCACCATGGGAAAATTGTTCTTTGACATTCCTTTTGGGAGAATACCTAAGGGTTGCTTTGCAAGTATCAACTACAGGAATATTTATGGCTGTTCAACTCTAGGATTTTATTCAGCAAACATTTACCATTAATTTCCAAATCCAGTTAAATACTATATTTTAATGTTTCATTGTTTCTGGCACTTCAGGGAAATTAATGGTGTAAAGAACATTGATTCAAAATATTTCAGTGGCCTAAGGAAACAAAGATTAGAAACCTAATTATAGCTTTTCTTTTGGGGAAGAACAGAAGAGTTCAATCAATAGACCCATGAAATCCATCCACGAGGAGAGACTCCTTCCATGGGATCTTATCAGCCTTTACTCAAGTTCTCCCCTCTGCCCAAATGCCCTTCCCCTTCCTTCTCTGCTAAACATTCCTTCTCAAATGTCCATGGTCCTCTCATGTGCCCTCCCCTGGGAAGCCTTCCTGACCTTCTCTCCACTTAGTGGAATCCATGGTTCTCTCCCATGCCCTCAGCCCGTACTTACTACATTTATTATGGGGTGTTGTGCTCCTGTCCATTACCCTGCAGACCATAATAAGCTGGGGGGCGAGGGGCTGGGATGAGGGAGGGGGTGTGGAAGGTCAGTGACCACGAAAAAGTCCCAGTGGTAAGGATGGCCAAAGGATATTGGAACTCTTCTGGTGATGAGCATTGGGGAGAAATGCAGGGAAGGGAGCTGTGTCCTACAGGTGAACTGATGATGGATGGGAGGAGGGTAGCAACAAAGAGAGTCAAGGAATAAAGGAAAGGAGGAGACACCATCCCTTCAGGGGTCCCTGGAGATTCAGAGAGGGGCACCGGGGTTTCCACCATACATGCAGGACTCCTGGGAGTTGGTCCTTCACGTCTTAAAAGATGGGAGGTTGGGGTATTTAGACACCTGACATTTGGGTTATCTTTTAATAAAAAAAGGAACTGTGCCCCCTTTTTTAAAAAATGCCCCATTCTAAGCATCTAGAGGTTTCCTACCACGCAAGGACACCAGAAAATGTTTTTTGAGCAGAAATATGTCTCATTTCAGAAAACATTTCTATGCCGGAAGTCAACCTCTCTCTCTCTCTCTATGTCTACCTCTATCTCTCCCTGTCTCTGGGCTACAGGCTGCCCTCCACTGCCACTCTGAGCTTCCCTCCTGCTCCACCCCATGAAAGCTGCTCTGGCCACAGTCTGTTGGCACCTTCCAGCCCAGGGCATGGGAAGCCTCCTTCATCATTTGGCTCAGGGGTCGGCAAGCTACCACCTGTGGGTGAAATCTAGCCTGCCACTTGCTTTTGTGTGACCCATGAAAATAGTTTTCACACTTTTAAATGGTTGGCCAAATAAAATCAAAAGAAGAAAGCTATTTCATGACATGTGAAAATTACATGAAATTAAAATTTGGGCACCTGTAAAGGGTCTGCTGAAGTCTTATTGGAATACAGCTATGCTCGTTCAGTGACATATTACCTGAGTCTGCTTTCCTGATGCAAAGGCAGAGCTCAGCAGTTGCAGTAGATGCCTTCTGACCTGCAAAACTGGAAATATTTGTTCTCTGGCCCTTTACAGAAAAAGTTTGCTAACCCCCGCTTTAGATCTTTAAACTTGGCTCTGCTCTGAGAAGTCAGACATAATCGGTGACCTTTCTCTCTCTCTGACTCCACCAGGGACAGCTCACTGTGGCAGAATAAACCACAGTGAGACCTGCTTCTGCTTTTTTCACGAGGACAGATTCCCACACTCACCCTTGGTGAGGTTTCTGCCAAGCCTAGGACCTGGTGAAGAGACTCTCACCTTGACAAGGTCACCCATGAAGGACGGAAGTTTCAGAAACTGGTTCGCCCATGTGCCCAGAGGCCCCGCCCACCCTGGCCCAAAGCTGCCCATCATCCTCTCTTATCAGGAAGCAGGAAACTGTCCTTGGGCCCTCAGAAACCAAGGCTCTTCCTGTCTCAGTGTGTCTGACGCAACCCTTACAGCTCCTGGACATCAAATGCATTCTGACCACAGCTTTGGGAAACTCATTTGAAATTGAAAATGCGGGTGAAATCATCCGACATCTGAATGAATGCTGTTCTTTCTTACAGACTAAGGCAGAGAGTTGCAGTTGCTATTCAAACCTGAAAGTTCCTTTAGATGGTTCAAACAAGGAGAGGAATTGGCTTCAAGTGTGTTCTTCGAAGCTAATCAAGCCTGTGGTTGTCCTCAGCCCTGCTGTTTGGATTCATGGGAAGAAGGCCCTTGTTTGAAAGGCATCCCAGAGAGTGTGTGTCTTAGCCTGGGCTTTGAAGCCGTTTTCAAAGCTGGCGGAGTTCTGGTCAGGCCCTTGTGAGATGTCCTCAGACTTGAGCCGGCTTTGTGGCCTCCCGGGTGGTCCTGGGGTCACTTGAGATGGCATAGACATGGGTAGCCCCAAGTGTGACCCACCCCCCAACTTCAGCTGTGCAAACTTGGCAAAGATATTGCCCTCTCTGAGCCCGAGGTTCTTCCTCTGTGGAGTAAGACTATTCAGAGCATACCATAAAGGAATTTGGGGAGATTAAGTAAATAATGTCAAGTTTACGAGCACACAGAGCATACGTAATACATCGTAAACCAATATTGAAACAGCAGTGAAAGAAGCATCTTGTTTCCCTTGGGAACTTGAGCCCTCTGGAAATAGAAAAGTAAACTTTGTGTTTTCTTAGCACCTTTGCTTAAAACTGACAAAGACCATCTGCTAAGCTTCCCCCAACACACACTAACAACCACCACCGACAAACAATAACAAAACTATGACAGCTACAGGGTAATTACAAGGTGCCAGGGCAAGTGCTTTGCATATTTATCCACTGGATTCTCATAACAACACTGTAAGGCGAGTATCAGTCCTGTGTTTTCCCACTTTTTTGGTGAAGACCCGAGGCATAGACAGCTAGTAAGCTGTGAAGACAGGATCAGAACCCAGACAATATAAACCAGAGCCCATGACATAAACCACTTTGCTATATTGTCCTTAGTAAATGGATAAATAAATAATGGGTGGATGTGCGGACAGGTAAGTGAATGACGAAATGAATACACTGGTGCCTTACATCCAGGTTGTCCAGGCTAAAGGCATCTGCAGAAGTTTAGGGAAGCAATCTGCTAAGGGCTGGCTTGTAGCTGATGCAGATGAGGGTCAGGGGAAACATGTCTGCACACATGTCCATCTGATGCATCAACTCTGCCCATTGTCCCAGCCAAGCCCTTGAAAGCGGAAGTCCAGGCACCAGAGAAAGGTGCAGAGGGTAGGGGCTCAGGCAGGGTTGCTCTGAACAGCCCCAGTAGATCACACCTGCTCTCAAGCGTCAGTTCAGCCTGCATCCCCAACCGTCCTTCTGCTGTTGCAAAATATCATCCTAACTCAGTAGGCCCTGCAGCAAAAAGTGGAAGAAAATCCTTTGCTGGAGATTCCTATGCAGATGCAAAAGCGATGACAGGCCCCTTGGAACATCCACACTGCCCCAAACCCACCAACAGTGCCTACAATTCAGCTTTTCTCTGACTGCTGCTGTGGATACCTGGTGGCCCTTCAGAGGGCAGCTGGGGACCAAATGCATGTTGGCAAATACTTTCCCAGCTCAGTAATGTTGGGATATAGAAGCAGCACTGGGGACTTCCCTGGTGGCGCAGTGGTTAAGAATCCGCCTGCCACGGGTTTGATCCCTGGTCCAGGAAGATCCCACATGCCGCGGAGCAACTAAGCCCGTGCGCCACAACTACTGAGCCTGCGCTCTAGAGCCCGCGAACCACAACTACTGAAGCCCGTGAGCCGAGAGCCCGTGCTCTGCAACAAGAGAAGCCACCGCAGTGAGAAGCCCGCGCACCGCAAGGAAGAGGAGCCCCTGCTCGCTGCAACTAGAGAAAGCCCATGCGCAGCAACGAAGACCCAACGCAGCCAAAAATAAATAAAATGAAATAAATAAATAAAAAGAATACCTATGAATCAAATGTTGGATTTCTAGGATTCATCCTCTATATAAAAAAAAATTAAAGCAGCATTGTTTGACTTGGGATGATCTGCTCCCCACACTCAGGAAGATGCAGTCTCACCTAAGATGACGTGGGTTTTACAGGAGGGAGCACCTAAGCTGGAATGTAGCCTGCCTGCCACACTGACTGGATCACAGGACCGTGTCCTCCTATGAGCCTCTAGGGGAGAAAGGAGAGAGGGAAGGAAAGATTTTACTGATCATTTCTTATGATCCAGATACAGATGAGCATTTTCTAATTGAGCAGAGTGGTGAGGGCACAGATTTGGGGCCAGAAAGACATGGGTCTGAGTCCCAGTGCTGGAAATGACTAGCTTTGTGGTCCTGGGCATGTTATCAATTATCTACTACTGGTTTTCAAACTACCTCAAAATGTAAAGGCTTCAAACAATAATAGTTTAGCTCAGGAATCTGAAATTAGGGCAGGGCTCAGTGGGGATGGCCTCCTGGTTCTGTGTGGATGAGGGACAGAGAGTCGATTTTTAAAATAGCTCACTCACCTGGCTGGCAGGTGGTTGCTGGCTGAAGACTGGGAGTTAGTTCCGGGAGCCTATGGGCCAGAGACCCCAGGTGCTGTCCCTGTGGGCCTTTGTGTGAGATGTTTGGACTTCCTTGTGGCAACATGGGTAAAGTTCCAAGAGTGAGTATCCCAGGAAAATGAGGAGGGAATGTGTGGCATGTTCATGAGCTAGCCTCTAAAACCACCCACCATCACTTCTGCTGGACTTTTTTGGTGGAGGCAGTCACAGAGGGATAATATCAGGGTGGTCCAGAGTTAACCAGATGAGCCCTGTAAAAGAGGGTCCAAAAGTCAGAGACTCTCTCCTTCTGGCCTTGAAGGAGTGCCACAAGTTCCATAGAGGTAAGGAAAGAAATACTGCCAACAACTACATGAATTTGAAAGATGACCTGGGCCTCAGATGAGATCCCAGCCCCGAATGACACCTTGATCAAATCTGTGAGACCCTGAGCAGAGGACCCAGGGAAGCCATGCCCAGCTCCTGACCAACAGGAACTGTGAGAGAATAAATGTACGTTGTTTTATGTTGCTAAATGTGTGTCATTTATCATGCAGCAATAGAACACTTCAACCCCCAGATTTCTGCCATGGTCATCTAACTCCCATCCTGCTTTATTTTTGTCCTTCTTGAGTTTATTGCAAACTCACGAGTGATCCAAATTCAGCAGTCTTCTCCAGGTTCTGCCACAAAATCTCCCCACCCCCTGGCACTACCCTAACTCCATAACCCTTCATCTAATGACTCTATTATTTTGCATTCCATATGAAAGTATCCGTGGTCAGAAATGTAACCGAAGGGACAAGCCCATTTGATGACAAGCAATGAGTCTGGAAGCACATGTGAATCTGTCACCTCAGTAGTCCTGAGACCCAGCCCCTCTGCAGCCCTTCTCCTAGCTTCTGTCAACACCCCCTCCTCCCTTTTATTTCTCTAGCCCAAGGGGAGGTCACTGCTTCCTGCAGGAACTAATCTCTGGGCCACCTCCATATCCGTCCTTTTGCTCTTTCATTCTTCCCATAACCAATTAATCAATTTCTTATATTAAATCCCCTCCATTTGAAATACCTAGTGTGACTTCTGTTGTCTTGACTGCCTCACCCATCTTCCTGACTTAGCCTAAGTGAGTCTCAGGTCCTTGCAACCAAAAGGTCTTTGACCATAACAGAGAGGGTTTGTGACTTGCCCACAGATTTGAATTCAGGTCATCTTGTTCCAAGATCAGTGTTCTCCCCACTGCACCATCCTTGGATCTTACAGACCAAAAAGAAGCATATGGAATGGACGCATGAACATGCCAACAACCACAGGCACCAAACACTCTCACCCTCTCCCCTTGGACCAAAAATGGATTAACCCCTTGCTGCCTGGAAGACTTTAAATTACCCCATCCTTCAGCACAACACCCAGAGACTAGGCTCTCGTCCAAACTCCTCTCACACCCCAATCTGCAATTTCCTCTGAACAAAGTGATTGCACTACTCTTTTACTAGGGAAGATTAGTCTTCTGAGCCAGGTGACAGGCGCCAAATGGGAGGTGAAGCGTTCTGCCTTTTCTCCACCATCTGTTAACATAACCCCAAGCCACCCTCAGGTTTGTGCTGAACCCGCTTGGCTTGTTCTGAACGGGCTGCCAAAGCTCTGATTGCTTTTCTCTCAGTGTGTGCACTCTGAGGGCACCCCATATTCCAACTTACTTCCCCTGCCTCTTTAGAGGAAGCATCTGATGTGATATGCATCAGCTGGCTGAGCACAGATCCGGGAAGGAACATGGCAATGGTAGATGACCAGAATCAGCATCAGGAGTGGGTTTTGCACATTCAGGGCTCTGTTTCTTATTACTTTGTGGGCTTCTGTTCACATGTTATTCTCAGCCTGGGATGTCATATATATAGGGTCTGTAGGGGCTGAGTTGAATTCAACAAGATGGCCCTTTATTGCTGCAAAAATACGACCTGACAAATTCAACATCTACCTCTGAGGAAACTCAGGAGGGTCCCAAATCCAATCATGGAATGGGGTCCAACATCCCAAGCAAACACTTTCCTTTAGATCTGTTTAGGAAAGAATAGGGGGTTGGGGCAGTGACCCACCCTGCCCATGACATCTGCACCATCTCATTTATGCATCTCCTGAATAAGGTGAAACGGACATCACTGCCCGGGGCAATGACTTCTTTTCAAATCATTTTACACCACTGACATGATAAGAGCCAAAAGAGACAGGAAATTCAATCCCTTCTGATGTCTGCACAGAAGATTAACCACCTCAAAGAAATGAGGAAAGTGTCTTCATGACAGTGACATAAAGACATTGCTATTCAGTATGTTAATGAAAAATCCATTGATGTTTGGCATTTATCAAGTGTCAAAAATTAAATTTAGCTGTCCTGTGATTTTAATTAGCGTTAACCCAGTTAAGCCAGCAGGTTGCCGCTATGGTTCAGGCAGATACCTTCATCTGCATAGTTTTTACCAGATAACTCACAGTGAAAGAAGTGGGCGGCATGGAAGAGCTTCAGGAGAAGGTGGTGTTTCAACTAGACTTTGAAGAAGTTTGACATCTCAAAGGGGATAAGCTCGTTCCGGGAAGAATGAACAGCACGTGCAAAGGGGAAGAGAGTTAAAAGAACAAGACACGTTCTCAGAATAGCAAATAGCCCAGTTTGCCTGGAGAGTGATGGGGAGATGAGAAGGAGAGGCAGACAGGAGCTGGGCTGTGAAGGGTCTCAAAGCTAGAGCGGAAATCATCTTGTAGAAATGGGGAGTGGTTAAAAGCTTTGGGGCAAAAACCTTATCTATAAATTAGTTTGCAAAATGTATATTTATATATGTGAACACATAGAAAATGATATACCAAACAGATAAGGGTAGCTACTGCTAGAGAGGACAGTGGCACTGGATAGAACAGACAGGCCTTCACTTAACTGTATTGTTAGAATTTTTACCAATAAATGAATGTATTGCATGAATAAAATAAATTTAAAATAATTCATACAATTTTTGACAAATGTATTAGAGCCACAGGTTGACCCAACTTTGCTCACATGTGTCAAGAAGACACAGCTTTTTTGTTTCTTTAAGACTGATCTAATCTCCCTGGCCATCCTGCATCCCTCTGGCTGATGGAAGGGCAGGCGCAGGGGAAACGGACGAACAGTAAACTTTCCAATCAATAGTGTCTTGGTCTCTGACAGCTTGATGGTCTCTGCTGAATAACCAGTACCTTTCTGATACCATCTTCCTCTCTCAGATTTCTTCCTTCTGCCTCTGTTCCTCTCTGAAAGAGAGGCTTTTATGCCCTCAGGTAAGAGGAGAAGGGGGCTTCGAGCCTAATAGGATCTTTCGGGTGGTCCTGGTCTCTGTCTCAGTGGCCAGCCACACCACCTGGTCTTTGGGGGAGTCTTGCCCCCTCCCTGAAATCCAGGTCCCAGCCATAGGAACCTCTGGGCCTGCGTCCTCCTTACATCACTGGCATGTGCTCTGTATCTCCAGAAATTCTGGATCCCTGCACAGCACGCACAGGCCACGGAGACCAGGGGTGCCACCCAGGGGCTCACCTATCAGGCCTCACCCTCAGCCAAGGCTGTGCCCCCCCCGGTCCTGTTCCATGGTGGCCCATCTCCCAGACAGAGGGAGCTCCAGCTTCCTTTCCTCACAAGGGCTTCCCTATATAACAAACCTTCTTTTCGGGTCTTTCAGCCTTAGCACAGGAGAGGAATCCCCTCTGTTATGGGCTGAAATTCATGTGTTGAAATCCTAATCCCCGGTACCTTAGAATGTGACTGTATTTGGAGACAGGGCCTTTGAAGAGGTAATTAAGTTAAAATGAGGTCACTAGGGTGTGCCCTAATCCAATCTGACTGGTGTCCTTGTGGAAGAAGAGGAGATTAGAACACACACAGAAGGAGGGCCATGTGAAGACACAAGGAGAAAGAGGCCAACTGCTAGCCTCAGAAGAAACCAACCTTGCCCATACCTTGATCTCAGACTTTCAGCCTCTATAATTGTGAAAAAAAAATATTTCTATTATTTAAGCCACTCCATCATGGTTCTTTGTTATGGCCACCCTGGCAAATTAATATTCTCTCTATACCCAAGAAACTATAAGCTAAGCCACCAGGCCTGGTTCATCTCATAGGTGAGCTCTGGGGAAACCCAAATTAAGAATTACTGAGGACAGGGCTTCCCTGGTGGCGCAGTGGTTGAGAGTCTGCCTGCCAATGCAGGGGACACGGGTTTGAGCCCTGGTCTGGGAGGATCCCACATGCCGAGGAGCAACTGGGCCCGTGAGCCACAACTACTGAGCCTGCGCGTCTGGAGCCTGTGCTCCGCAACAAGAGAGGCCACGATAGTGAGAGGCCCGCGCACCGCGATGAAGAGTGGCCCCCACTTGCCGCAACTAGAGAAAGCCCTCGCAGAGAAACGAAGACCCAACACAGCCAAAAATAAAAAATAAATAAATAAGTAAATTAAAAAAAAAAAAAAAAGAATTACTGAGGACAAAAATACAATGGTTAATGGTGAACAATATTCCCCATTATACAGATTCCAGAATGAATCATCCATTTGGGAGGCTATAACCCTAACCGGCAGACACCTGGCTGTGCTATTGGAATATGGACAAATGGGGACTCACGGCAAGTTGAATAACAGTAAGGAGAAAGTGTTAAGAAGGTCAATACAGCCAAGGAGCCATCGAGAATGCTCTGATTATAGCCATCACGTTTCTGCTGTAACTCGGTCCTTTTTTGGTGCATATGTATACCAGATAGAGAGAGAGATAGACAGACCAAATATATATACATAGACCAAATATATAGAGCTATATATACCAAGTATAGATATATATACACCAAATATACATACATATATATATATTTCCATGTGCCTTAGTGACATTTTACCTTTGTTTTTTAGCACCCCCAAAATAAGGACGCGAACCCACCAGCTCTGGTACAGGGAGTGGGGCTCTGAACAGTGATTTCAAATGAGGCGAGTAGCAACCCCGAAAGCCTCTCCCAGTGTGCACCGTGAGCACCCCCATACCTGCTCACGCACCCCCAGCCTGGCCCTCACCTTCTGAACGGCCAACAGAGCATTTCCACCCTTCCTTTTGCCTTAACCAGAAAGGTCTCGGCAAACTCTCTGCTTCTCAGTCCACAGCTTAAGGGGCAGCCTCTCAGAGAGGGAGGAGGCTGCTGGTCCCCCAGAGCCCCTTGGACAACCCTTGACTCTCAGCCCTCACTTCTATTCCTTTGGTGACACAGAGATGCATCCCGGCGGTGGCCAACTCCAATCTTCCTTGTCCACTCGAAGTCCAGCAGGCAGCTGGGGGGCACTGTCCCTCTGCACTTTGGAAGAGCAATGGAATCGCCTCTTTGGAATGAACAATGGCTGAAGAGCAAGGGGCCATTGGGGATGTCAGCCACCTGCACTCAGAAACTATCAGGCCAAGCCACAAAGAGACCAGGTCAGGATCAACACCGAGGATGGAAGCCCCTTTACCTCCCAGCCTCGAAGTCTCTTTCCTGGCTACGCTTCAAGGTATCCAGGATCCCTGAGCAGCAAAGGTAACAAAAGGAGCTTTGTTTGTTCAGGAGTTGTCGTGAGGGAGTGACCTGAGATAGCAAATGAGCAGCTGGGACTCTGCCTATGGCTTATAAGTATAATTTTCCTGTTGTAACAGAGGCTCTTTTAGTCAAAAGTAATTAATCTCTTCTTGAAGTGACAGGGGGCTGGACCAGTTTCTTTGACTTTCAGCAAACCCACATAAGGTACGAGAAGACCCATGCACGGAAGGAAGGAATTAGTTGAATGCAACAATTGGGACCCAGTTCTTTAGCAACCAGACAGGAATTAGGAAAAGAGGCTCAGGCTTTTTGAAGAATCTTTTTTTATGGCTTCCAGAAAACCCATCTCAAGTCTATCGCTTTCACTTGCAAGTGACAGAAAACCCAGAACAGACTCATTAAGACAAAAAAGAAAAGTGCTTTCCATAGAACAGAAGAATCTGAATCAAGCATCAGGCATAGGCTGATCCAGGGTTCAAATGATATCACCAGCAAGCTCTCTCAGTTTCTTGGTTTTGCTCTCTCTGTTTCTTGGTTTTGCTCTCTCTGTGTTGACTCCTTTCTTATTTAATCTCTTCCCTCGTGGCTGAAAATTGACCACCAGGAGCTTCTGGGGCCATATACTTCCAGGTTCAAATTCAATGGGCAAGGAAAAGAGGAAGAGATCTTTGTCCTGACATTCACAGCCATGAAAATCATGACGGTCTTTCTGATTACACTAGCTCCACCAGGAGACAGCCATGACTCAATCATTGACATCTAGAGAATGCAGTATACCAACTGTTTTGAGCCTGGGTTGTATGCTCCAGCCTGACACACAGCTGAGACTGAGGGGAATGCCATCCATAAACACAGTTGGAGCTGTTGCTGGGAGACCGGAGAGGGAGATGTGGATGCAAGCGGAAACAGCCATTGTCCTTTACAATTACTAACATTTAATGCGCTCCAGCTGTGTGCAGGGGCTTTCCATGCCATTATTTCATTTATCCTCTCAACACCACATCCATATTTTACAGACAACAAAACAGCATCAGTGCAGTGAAAGAATTTACCCCATGTTACCCCAGCTCATGAGTGGCAAAGGCAAGATTTCAAACTGGGACTCCTCAGCCTGTGCTTCCAATAGCTACAGCCTCTGTGCAGCCTGCTAGAGGTCCATCATGGAGACTGTCTCAGACGCCCCGAGCAGGAACCCCTAACATGATCAGTGGTGCCCAACGCTTACTCCAGACGCTGCAGTCATATGACAACACATCTTTGCTTTTTGTTTAATGAGTTTAGTCTAGGTTTCCCTAATGGAGACCGCAATCACTATTAGCACAGTTGGTCTGTTTTCAGAAGGCGAGCTTCTCTGGACTCCCTAAGAACAGAACTCCTGCAAAGATCGAATGGTCCATCTATTCCTGGTATCTCCACCCCACCAGTTCTGGACAAATTAGCAAGTTCAAACTCATCTTAAGAAATAATCATTTATTTTCCAGGTGAATCACCTCCACCCCCATCCCAGACTCCTTCCCAATCATCACACTGTTGCTTTCCTTCCTGTACTGAATCAGGAAGCTTATCTTTTTTTTTTTTTTTTTTTTTAATTTATTTATTTTATTTTATTATTTATTTTTGGCCACATTGGGTCTTCGTTGCTGCTCACGGGCTCTCTCCAGTTGCGGCGAGCGGGGTCCACCCCTCATTGCGGTGCAAAGGCCTCTCACTGCGGTGGCTTTCCTGCTGCGGAGCACGGGCTCTAGGCTCTCGGGCCTCAGTAGTGTGGCACATGGGCTCAGCAGTTGCGGCTCACGGGCTCCTGAGCACAGGCTCAGTAGCTGTGGCGCACGGGCCCAGCTGCTCCGCGGCATGTGGGATCCTCCCAGGCCAGGGCCCGAACCCGCGCCCTCTGCATTGGCAGGTGGACTCTCAACCACTGCGCCACCAGGGAAGCCCAGGAAGCTTATCTTATCTGAACCAGATACAGCCCCTCCAGGGAGCCATCAGGCAGAACATCTGCAAAGAACACCCAAAGCTGGATGCCGCCAAGCACGCATCTTCACAATGAGCTGACTGAGGTCCCGGCCAGAGCCGGGGAAATCAATACGGGAGCAAAAATAAGCTTCCAGGTGAGTGGTGGGAACGAATGACAGCGGCGTGGCTGCTTCTAATGTCTGAAATTTAGGTCGTCAAAGCCAAGTAGAGAAACTCAAATCCCAAATTCAGCAGTTCCGATTGCAGATAAACAGAGTGAGACCTGTCCTCTCAGATGTCAAAGCTTCTGATGGCTCCTCCGTGCATCCAGCCCAGCCATCATCTGTATTCACAGGGAGAAGGAAGCTTTTTACTCATTTACATTGTGCTCTGATATATTCCCTCCTTCGAACTCATTATCTGCCTCCACCACCTCCCCTTCCCCCACCTTCCATATATTCTCTCTTTTTTAGTTAATGGCTTTAGGCAGGCTACAAATATCAACATTTTTATTTCTCCCCTTCTCATCTGATCAGTCTCGAAACCAGCGGTTCTCAGACTTAGCGGCACATTAGCGTCACCTGTGATTTGTTTTGTTTTTTGTTTTGTTTTGTTTTGGGTACAGATGCCTGGGCTCCATTCATGTCTGGCAGAAGAGTTTAACCTTCTTCCCACCGTGACCCATAGGAAGAAATACATTTTATATCATAGTCCAGAACACTTACATCTAAATGTATGAAAAGAAGCCCATACCGTTGCTATGTGGGAGGTATTCTAATGTTTCCTATACTATTCTTTTTTCGTTTAATGACAATCATGATCTGCTAAGAGCTCACGCGGATTGGAAAACACTCATTTGAGATATTAGTTTGTGTCATTCTGTCTGTATTTCTTCTTCTTCCACTTTCAGGCCCATAACCCAGTTCTTTGCAATTCCTTGCTTCAGGGATTTTTTTGCAAGGCAGACTGCAGACACTGCCTGAAGTCAAAGGATTTTCCAGACTTTTGTAAAAACCTAAACTCTTTGATGAGATTATGCTTGATGTCCCTGAGGGGGAAAGAAAGAAATGGCTTTGGAGGGTGACAGGAGGTTAGAAACTGATTTCCACCAGCCTGGAAATAGGAACAATGGTGCGGATTTTGGAGTAGCTGGAACCGTGACTTGGCAAAGTGGCAAGATCCCCAGGATGAGGGGTGGGTGCGTGGCCTCTCTGCAAGTCTGGACTCTAAAACTTCCCAGCTGCGGCAAAAATTTTCATGCCCCAGCATTGCAAGGAATTGGAAGGCTGCTCCACTACAAGGGACCTCACTGAGAAAGGGGGATACCTGCGACCATTCCATAACCACCTGGAAATTAATCACCTGGCCCTATTTGCAGGTGCCCCCTTAGACCCCTGAAATTCTCACGGAGCCCAAGAAACGGGGAGGATGAGTTGCCTACCAATTAATGAGGCTGGCTCTCCCACCATCTTGCTGGGATGCAGACTCCGTCAGACTTAAGTTGATTCAGAATAGAACTAAGACGTAATATTTCCTTTACTCCTGGGTTCGTGAAATAAGATTCATATCCATCATACCTTACTTCTATTTCCACTCTTTCCCTCTCTGCATCCTCCCTTCCATCCCCATTGCCACTGTCTAGTTCATAGAGGCTCACCCCATTTTCCAGACAGAAAGACGGCCCACAGTGGATAAAGGACTTGGTATGGTCACTCAGTGAGCTAATAGGTGAACTGGGTCTCCAAATCCAGCTTCCACCATAGCCCACTGGGGGCGGGGGTTACCCTGGGAGTGAGAGAAACACCCCATAAAGGGAAAAGCCCTTGGGGTGAAAAGCTGGCGCTGCTCACGGAGGCTCCCAGGCAGTCCCAGCAGCGGCCTTATGGACACAACAGGTCAGAGGGCAAATGGCCTGCATCCACCCTCACGGTGCCCTGTAGAGCAGAGGGGCTTGTCCTGGGCCGCCCTGTTAGATGGAAAGGTGGTCCAAGGACTCCAGTGTTGTGGGCAGGCTGAAGGGCAGAGTTCATTCAAGGTCTGTTGAAAGGTAAACGGAGGCACATGAAGTATTTTCAAGAGTTTATTTTGAGCATACATCGAACGATGCGAATCTGGCAGCGCCAAACCAGAGGTGGTTAGGAGCCCTCCACCAACAAGAGTTAGGGGAGGCTTTCACAGGGAGAAGCAGAAGCAAAGCAAGTATTTGATGGGTAAGAGGTTAAGTGGTTGCTTCACTGGGGAAAGCCTCTCTGGCTGTGTGTGATCGCTTGCTCTCAAGTTTCGGTGTCTCGGATTTGAGTGCACTGACCCTGGCTGAGGTTTAGGTTTGTTTGGTCGGCTACCGAGCCATCAGAGCCACAGTCTAATGGCCTGCCCCAGTCTAATGGCCTCTTGTTTAAATACTTTAACAGGTCCCAGTTCAGTATGTGTGACTGTGGGGCAGGAAGCCAGCGGAAGATGGCCAAGCGCTCACTACAAAGGTCGGCCTCCCTGCACGGGGTCCAAGCTCACACCCAATTCTCAGATTTCATAAGGTGTTTAAAACTGACCAAGCATCATCCGTTTAAAAACCTGTGCCAATTAAAAATGTCTAGAACACCTGTTTCTTAAGATATGTCCTTCTACCCTTTAAAAACTGTCTCTCCGTAGTACTGGAGAACTTAGAAAATTACAAAACAGCATTTCTTATTTATTTATTTATTTCAAACGGTGGTGAAATACACATAACATAAAATCTACCACCTTAATCATTTCTAAGCGTATAGTTTTGTGACGTTAAGTTCATTCACATTTTTATGCAACCATCACCACCAGTCATCATCTCCAGAACTCTTTTTATTTTGCAAAACTGAAACTCTGTTGCCATTAAACACCAACTCCCCTTTTCCCTTTCCCCATTCCCTGGCAACCACTAGTGTACTTTTTTGTCTCTATGGATTTTGACTACTCTAGGTACCTATATAAGTGGTACCTTATATATAAAATTGGTCATTTTGTACCCGGCTTATTTCACTTAGCAAAATGTCTTCAAGGTTCATCCATGTTGTAACATGTGTCAGAATGCCCTTCCTTTTTCTGACTGAGTAACATTCCGTCACATGCATCTACCATGTTTGATTTATCCATTCATCTATTGATGGACACTTGGGTTGCTTTTACCTTTTTGGCTACTGTGAATAATGCTGCTATGAACGTAGATGTACCAATATCTCTTCAAGACCCTGCTTCCAATTTTGGCAGGGTATGTACACAAAAGTGGGACTGCTAGATCATTTGGTAATTCTATTTTTACCTTTTTGAGAAACTATCATACTGTTTTCCATAGTGACTGAGACTACATTTCTTAAGGAATTTTCTGATATTTAAAATGATCAGGGAATGAAGCTGACCTTCACCTGTTATTCTGATTCAGAAAGGGCTTATCGTCTTAATTTCTAGAAGGTGACTAGAAACTGCATAAAACATTAATGCAGAATGTCTCGTTCAACTCGATCACATTCAGCCCAAGCTGGCCACCTCGGAATGGGATGCTGGGCTCCAGCTGCATCTGTGGCATTTCTCTCTGGCCTCAGTGGGCTGCCTAGACCAGCTGATTTTTCCACAGACCATTGGAATGTTTTTAAAGGCAGCTACTTGTTGAAATTGGGGTACAGCACAAAACCAGTGAGACTCATGTGCATCAGTACATTGCTCCATTTCTTCTGCTGTAATAGGACTTTCTTAATAGAAGCCAATGCTGTGTTAGATGTCATGTTCTATAAAAGCCATTCAGTAAGTCCAGGCTGCCACTTAAGTGGCTGGCTGATCCCTGCAGAATACGCTACAGTATAGAGACCAGACCTTGGGGCTCCCAGATCTGTCATTTGTGGGTCCATTTCTCTGACCTTCCTTTTTTTCATCTGTAAAATGGGGACAAAAATAGAATCCACTAAGGATTAAATGAGTGACTGTGTGTAAAGCACTAAGAACGGTGCTTGGCACTAGTGGATTTTGAAGGTGTTCTACATTCCTATTACTGTGACCAAAGCCATTTCGGGAGAGCGTTCTCCATCATTCTCCCATGTTTCTGCAGGTCTTCCAAATAGACACTTGACAGCTTTCGTCTTGGACTGTCTTTTCTAGCATATCTGAATAGCAAACAGCCTTGGAAGATATAGTGTCTGTCTCCCAGGCAGAGCGCAGATTTGATTGCTGTCCAGAATAATAATGAAAATGTTTCCCTCTGGGGCAAATGTCGAGCAGGTTATAAAACACTGGAGTTTCCCAAACTCAGATTCTTCAAGAGTGACACAAATGCACTCCACATGCAGCATCTACCTGGGCTGCTCTACATCATACCGTGGAACTTGGGGGTTAAGAGGAATCGATGCAAATATGAAACTCAGAGGACTTCTCTGGTGGCTCAGTGGTTAAGACTCTGCACTCCCAATGCAAGGGGGCGCAGGTTTGATCCCTGGTCAGGGAACTAGGTCCCACATTCCATGTCGCAACTAAGAGTTCGCATGCCACAACTAAGGAGACTGCGTGCTGCAACTAAGGAGCCAGCGAGCCGCAACTAAGGAGCCAACCTGCCACAACTAAGACCCAGTGCTACCAAATAAAAATAAATAAATAAATAAATAAATATTTATAAAAAAACCAAAAAACCATTCTAACCTTTAAATATATATATATATATGAAACTCAGGCTCCCTGCTGGGCTGTGAGTCGTAAAGTCTTTGGTCTACGACCCAGGAGCCTCGTGTGTCTTCTGGGAGCATCCATGAAACGATAACAAACTAAATTGTGAGCTTTCAAACAAGGCAAAATCTCAGACCTTTCAGAGTCCTGGGCAACCGGAAGCTTAAAGTCAGTTGCTGTTGCTGGCAAATCAGATTCATCTGTGGTGATTTCCAGGACAACCTTGACCCATATTGTTGAACCCATTCCCAGCCTCTCTCCGAGCCTTCATGGATCCCTTATCCAAGACCTATTTGAGCAGTTCTTTCCCATGTATGTGGATAGACCTTGGGAATTCAGACCAAGGCCCAGAGCTCACCTTTTCCAAGAAGCCCCACCAGACTCACATGGCTCCTTTCCTGCACATGTACCCTCCCCATCCCCACGGAGCCACAGGATAGGTTTCCCAGCGCCCTGGATATTTGGTCTACTGACCAGAGAACTATTTATTCCAGCCCAGCACTCTTCAAACTGGTGGGACCAAAATACACAGCCAGGGCTGGCTAAGACACCAGGGCAAGACTGGCCTTAGTGCAGCCATCAGCTAATCCAAAGGAGGTCCCCGGGAGTAACTTACCTGCACTCAGGAGCGCCTGATTCGCTACTCCGTTGTGGCTCCCTCAAACGCACTGCTCAGCGTGGAGGATTTCAACAAGCCAGGCAGCACTGCACTGAGCTCTTTTACAACAGCCCTGTGAGATATCAGGCCCATAACAGAGATGAGAAAGTTTCAGAGAGAAGGCACTTGCCCAAGATCACTGCTAGTAAATGGCACCACCCCCTTCCCCGTTGCTGCACCCTGATACTGCAGGACGTCTCACTGTCCTCACCAGGGCGCTGTTTCCCTGCAGGTTTCCCACATCAGCCTGTGGATTTCTCAAAGGCTCCCCTGTCTCCTGGGACTGAGAGCATCCCGGCACAGGTGCCAATTCCCCAGCTGAGAAGGTAGCTTGCTGGCTGTTAATTAGCAAGTACTTAACATCTAGAAGTCATTAATGCCCCTGAAGTGTTTGACAGCAAATAAAGTACTGAACCCCTGGCAGGGCAGCCTCCCATCACCTGCCATCGCACTGACTTCTTAGCGTGTCACTGCTTTCTTATCCTGGCCCTCTCCATCCTCTGAGACACGCGGAAGAAAAACAAGGCTGTCTCTGTCCTCCAGCTTTCATCTTCTTTGCCTGAGGCAATTCTACGCTTTCAAGGGCTAAGCCTACAGTGGATAAATCCTTACATGGGAAGCTGGCCCCAGCGTTTGGCTGAGCCACGACCCTGGCCCCAGGTTGAAACTCAAGGCTGCACCTCCAATTTTCGTGTCTCAGGAGATGAAGGTCTTTTCTGAGTCCTCACTGCTGCTCCCTTAGGTCGGCTAGTTGGATGATGGAAGAGGCAGCTCAGAGCCACGAGATGAGCTCTCAAGAGCTCATGCCTCCACGTGCAGGTCACCCCAGCCTGGGAGGACCATGCCCTCCCTCCTGATTCCTCCAGCCCTCCCACTCTCTCCTCTGAATGCCAGGGCTCTGTGCTCAGTGGCAAGGGAGAAAGCACCAGACAGCACTCGGTCCCCATCAGGCCCCAGGTATATGGCAGGCAGAGCACAAATCCTCCCAAGCACTTAAGGACAAAGCTAAAGGAAGACAGTATTTTTTTCATCTATTCATTTAATATTTATGTATTTATTTATTTGTAACCATTTGTAAATTGAAGTATAGTTAATTTACAATGTTGTGTTAGTTTCAGGTACACAGCAAAGTGATTCAGATATGTGTGTGTGTGTGTGTGTGTGTATTCTTTTCCATTATAGTTTATTACAAGATATTGAATATAATTACCTGTGCTATACAATAGGTCCTTGTTGTTTATCTGTTTTATATGTAGTAGTGTGTATATGTTAATCCCAAACTCCTAATTTATCTCCCTCCCCACCCCCGCTATCCCCTTTGGTAACCATAAGTTTGTTTTCTATGCCTGTGAGTCTATTTCTGTTTTGTAAATAACATTTGTATTGTTTTTTGGATTCCACATATAAGTGATATCATGTGATATTGTCTTTCTCTGTCTGACTTACTTCACTTAGTATGATAATCTCTAGGTCCATCCATGTTGCTGCAAATAGCATTCTTTTTTATGGCAGAGTAATATTCCATTGTGTATATGTACCTCATCTTCTTTATCCATTCATCCATCAATGGACACTTAGGTTGCTTCCATGTCTTGAATATTCTAAATAGTGCTGCTGTGAACATTGGGGTGCATGTATCTTTTCAAATTAGAGTTTTCTCCAGATATATGCCCAGGAGTGGGATTGCAGGATCACATGGTAACTGTATTTTTAGTTTTTTAAGGAACCTCCATACTGTTCTCCATAGTGGCTGTATCAATTTACATTCCCACCAACAGTGTAGGAGGACTCCCTTTTCTCCACACCCTCTCCAGCATTTATTATTTGTAGACTTTTTAATGTTGGCCATTCTGACTGGTGTGAGGAGATACCTCATTGTAAAAGCTGAAGAAATATTCTTCAAAGCTTTTGATGTCTCAGGTCTTCACTACCTGGGAAAATCTAGGGGGTTGGCATCACAGTGAAAATATCTTGAGGCATTGACTGCTCTCCCCCCCTTTTAAGGTGTGATTTACAGAACATGAAAGTAATCATTTAAAGTATACAATTCCGTGGCATTTAGTACATTCACAATATTGTGCAACTACCACCTCTATCTAGTTCCAAAATATTTCTGTCACCCCCCAAAAGAGACCCCATAAGCAGTCACTCTCTACTCTCCCCTCTCGCAGCATCTGGCAACCACTATGTCTCTATAGGTTTACTTATTCTGGATATTGCGTACAAATTGATTCATACAATATGTGACCTTTTGTGTCTGGCTTCTTTCATGTAACATAATGTTATTGAGGTTCATCCATGTTGTGGCATCAAACGAACATTTGTACACCCATGTTCATAGCAGCACGAGTCACAGTAGCCAAAAGGTGGAAACAACCCAAATGTCCATCAGTGCATGAACAGATACACAAAATGTAGTATATCCGTGCAATGGAATATTACTCAGCCATAAAAGGGCTGAAGTTTCATAGAGACAGAAAGTAGAAAGGTAGTTGCCAGGGGCTGGCGGGGGGGAAGTTATTGGTTAATCGGGACAGAATTGCAGTTGGGGAAGATGATAACGTTCTGGAGAGAGTGATGATGGTGTCATGGTGGTGATGGTTGCACAACAGTGTGAATGTATTTAGTGCCACTGAAATGTTCACTTAAAAATTTACGAGGTAAATTTTGTTATTCGTATTTTACCATGATATAAGAAAAGGAATGGGGAACTGATAAATGCTACAATGTGAGTGAACCTTGAAAACATCAGGTCTGCTTTTTTCCCCCTGTTTTTGTTCCATGTTTTGTTGTTATGTAGAGTAAGCCTTTAAAACAACTTCCTTCAAAACAATTTCAGGAAAAATCTGTAGAATTTGATTTATTTACTTAATAAGCTGCATCCAAACCAACGCTGACACTTGAATTCATCAGACTCAAATTTAAAAAAAACATTTATAGAGCTTCTGTTCTGAATAGCTTCTGGATTTGAACTCCGCATTGGTTGCCCTACTCACTCTCACTAGTATGTGTGGCAACCATCAGCATCACCATCACCAATATCATCACCATCACCATCACCATCATCACCATCAACATCACCATCACCAATATCATCACCATCACCATCACCATCATCATCACCAACATCATCACCATCACCATCATCACCAACATCATCACCATCACCATCATCATCACCATCACCAACATCATCACCATCACCAACATCATCACCATCACCATCACCATCATCACCATCACCATCAACATCGCCATCAACATCGCCATCACCATCACCATCGCCATCACCATCACCATCACCATCAACATCACCATCACCATCACCATCACCATCACCAACATCATCACCATCACCATCACCATCACCAACATCGTCACCATCACCATCAACATCACCATCACCATCAACATCACCATCACCATCACCAACATCATCACCATCACCATCACCAACATCATCACCATCGCCATCATCATCACCAACATCATCACCATCACCATCACTGTCATCACCGTCATCATTATTCTCATTTAACATTGGAGGAAGCAATGAGTAAAATTTTCGGAGTTTCAGTTTTGCAAGATGAAAAAGGTGGGGAGATGGATGGCGGTAATGGTTGCACAACAATATGAGGGAACTTAATGCTCCTGAAATTTACACTTAAAAATGGCTAAGATGATAAATTTTGTTCTGGGTTATTTGCCACAACTTAAAAAAAGGAGGGGGAGGATTTTTCATGAGTTAATTTCACAAGGCTTCACAGCTATCAAGTGTCCGGGAGGGGCACCGAATCACTAAGGATGGGAAGGATGGGAAATAGTCTCCGGACGGCCAGGGACAGGCCAGAGTGATGGGACAGCACTGGGCCAGGAGCCTAGGGGCCGGGCTGTGAGCCAGGCTCTGCCATCTGACCCTCAGGGTGACCCTGGGCCAGTCCCTTTCATTCACTTCTTCTTTGGGGTTCTAAAAGCAAACAAACTCTGATTCAGAGTGTGTGTCTATGGTCATAGAACACCCTTACAGATGCCAAGAGCAGCCTCACAAAGAGAAGAGTCAGCTCCCTCAGTCCTGGCCCAGCATCAGATCTGGGGACGGAGCTACTAATCCAGGGGGAAGTGCCAGGTGCCAAGAGGCAGCCGAGGTGCTCCCCGCCTGCAGACACAATAACGGTTTATGACTCTGAACTCACTGGAAGGTTAGCTAGGTCAAAGTGGGAGCTTGAGCGTTTGTTTAAATCTCTGTCCAAGAATCTCTCCACTTGCAGCTGGCAGATAATGAGTTCTGAGCCACGCCAGAGTCCGGCACTCTGTGAGTTTGACACAATGTGCTCCTTGAAGACAAATCCATGCATATTAATCACTAGAAAGGAAAAAGCATAGCAAACCACCATCGTTCACTCAAAGCACTGCTCTGTGCTAGGCACTGAAGATCAGACAGAGGAAAACAGAAGAGGCAAGTCCCTGGCCTCAAGGAGTTTGCCTTCTGGTGGTGGATCCTGCTGATGAATAAGCATGGGTCAAAAGTCATGGAAGAAACAACATGAAGAACGGTCGGTATTGCTACTTTCATTAAGTGCGATCAGGAAGTTCTCTTGGAAGAGGTGACATTTGAGCCAAAGCCTAAATGACAAGCGGAAGCAACCAAGCAGGCAGCTGCAGAAAGAGTCCTGGGGACATAGGGACAGAGTGAGGCACACACCGGAGATGGGAATGTGCCTGCATCAGCATCTTCCCTTGCCAGCAGGGCAGAAGTCTCCAGAGGTGAGAACCCCAGGGCACCCAAGAAACCTATGGTCGGGGCATTCCGTGAGCACAGAGGACCCCAGCTGCAGAGAAGAGAGGACAGAGGAAGGGCATGTGTGGCTGAGAGCAGCCTTGTCAGGGAGAAGTTGAGTCGTAGGACCCTGCTTCCCTGTGTCACTGTTGGCCACGCAGGGACCATGACCCCCTAGTGGACTGTAGGAGCCTGGGGGGGTAGGGATGTGGTCTGGTTCATTCCTATTTCATCTACACTGCCACGGTGCCTGGCACAGAGTGAGTGACTCCCGGACCATCCTTGAGCTGTATGAGGGACCCTGTGAGGCACAGATTAGAGACCAGAGCCCTGGTGAGGTTGGGCAAGCAGCCCAAATTCTCCACAGTGAGCCTAGAACTTAGCTTACCTTTTAATTTTATCCAGTATCTATTCACTGGGCCCCTGCTACCTGCACCCTCACAAAGCCCCGCCTACCTCTCCTGCTCACTTCTCTCCAGCCATGCCAGCCACTATTCCTTCAGTGTCCCAAGTGCATTCTTACCTCAGGGCCTTTGAGCAAGCTGTTCCCTCTGCCTGGAGTTTCTCCCTCCTGCCCTCCTGGCATAACTGAATCCCTCTCATCATTCAAGGGTCAGCTCAAATGTCTCTTCTTCAGGAAAGACGTCACTGACCACCCAATCAGTAGCCCCACCCCGCCCCAAACATCACTCTTGATGCCAATACTCTACTCTGTTCTCTCCAGAGCACCTCTTCCTCCCCATAGTTGTCCTTCTTTACTTGACTACCAGGTATATTCTGTAGCCCCAGGAAAGTGTGAGCTCCACTACAGTGAGAGCTTGTCTGGGATATCACCTCTGGGAGGATGTACAAACCTAGAACAGAACGTGGCACATCTGTGAGCAGTCAGGAAAGATTTGATGGATGGAAGGTGAAGATGAGGGGAAGGGAGAGGAAGGGGCAAAGAGGGACATAGGAAAGAAGGGGAGAAAGGGAAAAGGAGAGAGAAGGAAAGGGAAAGAGGGAAGAAAGAAAAGGGAAAGAGAGAGAGAAACTTGGCCCCTATTCTCAAGGACCTCATGGACTATGGAGGGGACAGGTGTGCAAACAAACAATCAAGGTGAGGTACACTATGTGCCAGGGTGCACGGCAAAGAGGGCAGAATTCTGATGCCCAAGCAGCAGTCAAGGAGTACTTCAGAGAAGTGGTGTCATAAGAATGGGTTTTGAAAGATGAAGAGGAGTTCTCCAGAAATTGGAATGTCATTTCTAGAAAGAGGCAACTACATCTGGAAAAGCCAAAGTTTATGAAACAACGTGGGGTTATTAGGCAAGTACATCTGATGTATGATTGGTGTAGAACAGGCAACTGGGGAGGACGGATGGAAAACAGAACTGCTGAGAGCAGCAGGGCCATCACTGAATGCCCTTGAATGCCAGCCCTGGAGACTTGGACTTGATGCTGTAGGTGACCTGGGAGGAACTGAAGAGTTTTATGTGGGCAAGAGACATAAGTGATGGTCAAGGCAAGAAATGATGTGGCTACTAGTGATGGTGGACAGAAAAGGGGAGGATTCCAGAGATGTTTGGTGGGGCAAAGAACAGAGCTTGGGGATCAAATATGGGGGATGAGGGAGAAAGGAGGTCTGGGAAAATGCCCATATTTCTGGCTTAGGAGCCAGTGGGGCCATGTCTGAGCTGGGAGCCTGGGAGCAGGAGCTCGATCATCAGCATGAGGTCGGGGCCACCAGAGCCCCAGGCTCCAGGGTTGGGTGCAGAACTGTCTTCGATAAAGGGCTAACTGCCAACTATCCAAACTGGAGAGAGCAGAGAGATCTATGAGCCCTGCCAGCTCCCTCACATATTTAACAGGTGTTATAAATCACATAAAATTTTATAAATCATATAAATTCTGTTTTTATGAAGCATGAAAATCACCTGTAGGACACCACCTGTGGTTGCAGGCAACCCCCTGAGAGAGGTGGGTTATTCTCAAACAGATAAACGTTTACCACCTCGTGGGCTCGGAGCCCCTTCCCTGCCCAGGTACCAGCACATTCCTTTCCTAAGGAGAGGAATGACATGGGTGAAAATTCCAGGGCTGCCCCTTCCTGGCTGAGACTTTGGGTGTGACACATAAACTCCCTGACCCTCAGTTTCATCTTCTACGAAATGGAGATGACATTTCCATGGGAAATGACACCTGTTCCGCCCATCTGGTGGCGAAGATGATGAAAAAGCATTCTTTCATTGATTCCCAACTTCCTCTAGAGAAGCTACCCAAGAATTTGGGTTTGTGTCCCAGCAGGGTTACAGAATCACTGAGCGACACTGAGCAAAGCCCTTCCCTGGAGACATAACAAAAGGGAAAGGACAGAGCCTGGACTCTGGCATAGACTGTTTCCTGGCTATGTGACCTTAGAGAGCTTTCCTGATCTTTCCAAGACCCTGTCGTCCTCCATATAATGAGGATAATCAATGGTTGCTGAAAGGATTAAACGTGACATGGGCAGTGTATAAAAATGCCTGGCACATTGTTGACAGAAGAAACCCCAAAAGTATGAATTCTCCTCTTCTTCCCCTGATAGGCTCCCATTTCCACCAGTAAACTTAAAAGACTGGATGAACTAGCCATAAAAATGGAGTTATGCCCAGCCTCTCAGCTATGTGAGCTCGAAGGAGGTAACAGACTAAGCATGATTTTTAGCTGGAAGTGACGGATGTGCATATGAGAAATGCTATATGGGTGTATGGGTCCCCCCACAAATTCACATGTTGAAACCTAACCTCCCCCCAAGGTGATGGTCTCCGGAGGTGATCAGGTCATGACGGTGGAGCCCCCATGAATGGGATTAGTGCTCTTACTAAAGAGACCCCAGAGAGCTCCCTCGCCCCTTCCAACAAGTGAGGACACAGCAAGAGGATGGTTACCTGTGAATGAGGAAACAGGATCTCACTAGACATCGAATCTGCCAGCACCTTGAACTTGGACTTCCCAGCCTCCAGAACTGTGAGAAGTGTTTGTTGTTTATAAGCCAGTTTATGGGATTGTATTACAGCAGCCCGAACAGAGTAAGACAAGGATTGTTGCAGTCATTAATCCTTTAATCATGTAAAGGAAAAGGAGACGAGCACAGAAACCTGGCAGACGGCACCTTGGCCAAGATACACTGACTCATGTACCACCTGATAGGAGGCACTGAGAAGGACATAGCATTACTTCTGCAGGCTTTTTTGCCAAAAATGAAAACTGACTGTGAGGAAACATCAGACAAACCCAAACTGAGGGACAGTCCACACAACAACTAGCCAGTATGCTTCAAAAGTCTCCAAATCATGAAAAACAGGCTGAGGATTAATTGCCCCAGATTGGAGGAGGCAAAAATGGTATGACAACAAAGTGCAATGAGGAGCTTTAGTAGACGACTGAAAACATGAATAAGGCAGTGGATTAGTTAACAGCGTCCCATCGATGCTAATTTCCTGGTTTGGATCATGATACCATGGGCATAGATGTTAATATTTGAGGAAGCTAGGTGAAGGTATAAGGGAATTCTGTAATATTTTTGCAACTTATTTTGCAAATCTAAAGCTTTTTTTCACATTTTTAAACTATTTTAAAGTTAAGAGAGAGAGAGAGAGAGATTCAAGTAAAGGGAAACGAGAGGCCGCTCACGCCTCTGACGATCTGTAGTTACCACGCCCAAAACTGTCTCCCTTCATAACCCTGAGAGGCTTGGGGTCATGGAGAAGATTCCTGCTTTCTTTCCAAATCAGGACCTAAACCCTCCCAACCCCCAGACACCCCAGGAGTCCTATTCTTACCCCATGAGCTGTAGGTAAGTCAACCCCAGTCACCATGAGCCACACGAAAGTCTTCCCAAGAGATGCAGACAGAAGCAGAAAACAGAAAATCTGGTCTAATGTGACTGCCTTTCCCACCCTCCCACCAGGACATGTGGGACTCCAGGCTACAGGCACACCAGGGCAGAAGGGCCTGAGTCCCCAGGGCCCAGTCCCAGACTCTGAGCCCTCCTCAGGTGGGTGGTATGCCCTGCCCTTGGAGTTCAATTCCCAGCACTCGATATTTTCACCACAAGACTCTTTTATACCAACAAAATAATCTCTTAGACTCATAGGATTGTAGTCAATCATTTAGTATCCATCCTCTGAGAAAATACATACCTGCAAAAAATAAAAGCAGATGCATTTTGACCTTTTAAAAACAAAATGCTGTCGTACTCATCACAACAAAATATATACACGTCTGGGGAAACATGTTGTGTTTAAGCTTGGGCTCCTATGGACTCACGGAGAAACTTTCGTGGGAATCCATCTCTATTCAACCAGCCCCCTCCCCCCACCCGCCCCATCCCACCTGGGCTCTTCACGCCTCCAGAGCCTCAGGACCTCAGGACTCCAGCCTTGGTCTAAGCCCAGTCACACTGAAGTCTGAAGCAAAGAAAAAATGTTCACCCTTACATACACTTATCAAACTATCCTCCCATACTTCAAACTAAGTGGAAAAAGCTAGTAAAATCTCTACAGTCAAATAACACGACTGTATATAAAGCTCTGTGTGGCCCAATTCATTTGGGCACCATTACCAATCTTCATAAACCCAGGGTAAGGGAGTGTAGGCCAGGTGAGCTGATCAGAATCAACTCTTCTGGTTGCACAATAATGTAGGGTCACAAAACAAACAGCCTGTTTCTATTTAAAATTTTGTTGTTTTGTTCATTATGGATTTTTTGCATTCATTTGGATTCTTTAAATGGCATTAAAATATTGCTTATCTTGATTATCGGGGTTTTTGGTGTCCTCTTAAGTTCTGCTCTGGCTGTGTATGCCTTAATGGCCACGTCCTGGTCCCACCCCTGGCCAGCCCCCGACGCCCACCCCACACTTGCTCCATCTCTGCCACTGGATGTTCTATATTCTCCTAGGTGTTGGATTTTACTAATGGTTGGAGTGGGGAAAAAAAAAAAACTCTCCTGGTAGTTGGCTGCAGAGTTTCTCCCTCACCTTCCTCCTCAGACTCTGCCCAGGCCCCCATCCCTTCCAGAAACGTCTGCAGGCCCCACGGATCCTTAATTCCATTCCAGGATCCTGTGAGAACAGAGGAGATCTTCTCCCATCACTGGTGACCTTTATCCCAAGCCTGCCCGTGTTCTCGAAAGAAGAGGCTGCATTTCATCCACCCTGGGGAGGTCTGAAGTTCTGCTTTCCGGCTGAAAGATCCAGAAAACCTGTCCGTTCCCAGGCACCTTGTCATGCAGATGGGGAAACTGAGGCCCCGAGAGGTAAGGAGCTTATCCAAAGTCCAAGAGAGAATCGGGAGTAAAGCCCAGAGCTCAGACAGCCGGCCCAGAACGTGACCTCCACTGTCGGCCACAGGCCCCAAAGGCCATTAGAATAGCACTCACGTGAGGATCACCCCTAATCACACCACCTTGCCCCCAGACTGGCTCCACGTTTAACTGGAGGAATCAGAGTCCGCTCACTCAGACCTGAATTTGAATCCCGGCTCTATCCCTTAACACTGTGCATCTTTGAGCAAGTGGGTCAACCTCTGAGCTCCAGACACCACGTCTGTAAAATAACTCTTGGCTTTCTGACAGCAGCAGAGCACAGGGGTGAAGTCCGCAGGCTGGGGCTTGAGTGCAGCTGCCCCTCTTACGGCTGTGGGCTCTGAGCAGGTCACCTGAGCTCCTAGGCCTCCGTGTCCCCTCCCAAAACAAGGATGACAAATATGCCTACTTCACGTGTGGCTGTGAGGATTAGAGGAGCACGGCTGTGAGTCCTTGACACCGTACCTGACGCCTAGATAATGCTCTGTAGAAGGCAGCTACTGTCACTGCTGTTATTTTTCCGGTTCTTTATCTAAAGAGCCTCACGGTCTAGGAAAGGCGATTGCCCACACCTTCCTGTTCTTTTTTTACTTAGGCCAAGGGTCAGCAAACCCTTCCTGTAAAGAGTCAGAAAGTAAATATTTTAAGCTTTGAGGGCCAGGTAATCTCCATCACCACTACCCAATTCTGCAGCACAAAAGCAGCCCCACGTGATACATAAACGAATGGGTGTAGCTATGTCGCAAAACAATTTTATTCGAAGAAACAGCTGGCAGGCCAGATTTGGCCCACGGCCAAGTTTGCCAACCCCTGGTCTAGGCCACCTGCAGTCCTGTCTCTGAGTGAATCACCTTCCCTAGCACATAAGTCCTTCTCATGCAGAATAGGAAATTATTTCTTTAACATATTGTATCTTAAACACGTCTGCATATTAATCACTTTTAATGGCTACAGAGCATTCTATCCAGTGTGCATGTGCGTAATGGTGAAATATGTATACATATATATTTAATATGTGTGTGGCTAAATAAATAATATCTATAATGGTTAAATATAGTATGGCATCTATAATGGTTAAATATAGTATGGTTAAATATATTATTATTATATTACTCAACCATTATTTATTATTTTATTTGACAATATTACCTTACCGTGTACCAGGTACCTCGTTGGGAACGGGAGACACAACAGTGAGGGACACATACAAGGTCCCTGCCCTCAGGGAATGTACATTCCCACCATTGCTGTTCCCAATTCAGTCATGGTCAGCTTTGTCCTCAGTTTTCTGGAATATTCTTCCCACCGGTCCTTAAATGGAATGTGTCAGAACGTGTGTCCCAGTTTTTGGTTCTGAAATCGGGGCTTTGTGATCATAAATATCCTTCTTCTTTCTGGTAATTTCCTCTGGATAAATTCCCAAGAGTGGCATCACTGCCCTAAGGGTGTGAGCCTTTAGAGGACTCGATACGTAGTGTCAAATTGCTTTCCACAGAGGGGCACCCAGGTGACACACTGCCACCAGCACCGTGTGCGCCGTGGTTATACCACAACTGGGTCAGTCTTGGGTGTGATAATTATATTTCTTAATTTGTACTAATTTAATAGGTGTAAAATTGAATCTCGTTTTAATTTGCATTTCTTTGATAGTTATGAAGATTGAACACTTTCCCTAACAAATATACACTTGGATTACTCCATTCATTTATTCCTTCATTTAAAGCATTGCGCATTAACCCTGTTAACTACACGCCAGACACTTGCCAGGTGCTGAGGACTCAGAGATACATCAACACAGTTCCTACCTTCAGGGATCATGCATCCAGTGAGGAAAGCAAACGAGTAAACCCACTGTCCCAGAGCAGTAGGATGGATCATGTGCTACAGAGAGGCCCAGGGACTGTCCGGGAAGAGGAGGGACCAGGCAGGTGGCACGGAGGAGAGCACCGGACCCAGACTGGGGGTTGAAAGGGGTGCCTCGGCTGCTCTGCATGGGCCTTTGACAGCCAGTTGAACAAACTGGAAGGACTTTCCTGCTTATGTCTATCCATCGGCTTCTGGTGCTGTGTAATGTCCCAGTGTGTGCATTGTTCTGTTTGTGTGCCTGTGCGTCTGTGCATCTGTTGTCTATGTGCATTTGATGTGTGGTGGTCCCGCCCGTGCCTTTGGGTGTGGACCTGGGTGCCTTTGCACTTTTGTGGTTTCGAGGTCACGTGAGTGTGTGGGTACGGGGGTGCTGTGCCGTGGGTTCTGCAGTCCTGAGTCAGGCCGATGAGGCCAGGTGGACCTGGGTTCCTGCGGGTGGAGGGATGGGGGTAGGCTAAACAGACCTCACCCTCTGCCTTCAGTCACTGGAGAGTCTGTGAAGGTCCCCCGCATCAGGAAAGGCACCCAAGCACCTGGCCCGCTCCTGGCCACCAGAGGCCAGCATGAGCAGTGGCATTACTCTGTGTGTTTACAGCCATGCCTGGGCCTCAGATGGCCCGTGGAGGAACAGCCATTGGCCCCAGAGGTGGAGAAGGGACAGAACTGATGTTGCCTGCTTTGTCAGAGGGCTGGGCGTCCAGCAGCCATCTACTTAAAAGCCGCCACAAGTGCCTGCGGATGGCCATGTTTTGCTACTGGAAATAAATCACCAGGACAAGGCAAGTGCTTCACTGCCCCCTCCTAACCCAGTGCCCTCCCCCAGATCGAAACACTGTTAGCAATTTTTACAAAAGAGTTTATTGACATATAATTCACATGCAACATAATACACCATTTAAAGTGTATAATTCAGGCGTTTTTATTACATTCATAGAGTCGTGCAACCATCACTACAATCTAATTTTAGAACGTTCTCATGTGACCATTAGCAGTCACTCCCCAACCCACCTTCCCCTCCAACCATAGCCCTAAGCAATCCTGATCTAATTTCTGTCCCTATAGATTTGCTCATCCTGGATATTTCATATAAGTGTACAATATGTGGTCCTTTGGGACTGGCTTCTTCAACTTAGCATAATGTTTTCAAAGTTCATTCATATTGCAACACGAATGAGTACTTCTATTCTATTTATTGCTAAATAATATGCCGCTGTGTAGATACCACGTTTTATTCGTAGATTCATCAGCTGATGAACGTTTGGGTTGCTTCCACTTTGGGAGTATTGTCAATGTTACTGCTATGAACATTCCTGTACAAGTTTTGGTGTATGTTTTCATTTTGCATGGGTACACACCTAGGAGTGGAATTGCTGGATCATATAGTAGCTCTATGTTTTACTTTTTGAGGAACTGCCAAACTGTTTTCCAAAGCGACTGCACCATTTTACACTCCCACTAGCAGTGAACAAGGGTTCCAGTTTCTCCACATCTTCACCAACACTTGTTATTTTCCATTTTTTCAATAATAGCCATTGTCATGGATGTGAACTAGTATCTATCTCATTGTGGTTTTGATTTGCATTTCCCTAATGCAATTTTGTGTGTATCATTTTTCTATAAATTTTGATATCTTTAATTCATGGTCATGTCTATGTATGAAGCTTTGTTGTTTTTTTAAAAAAAATATGCTGGTATGCCCCACTTTTTGAAGGTTTGCTTTACACCACTTTTCTTTTAGGAAAGACCTATATTAGTAACTGTTTTCGCTAATGGAAAGAAATCTGAAGAGGATTTTAGCTTTTACCAAAACAAAAAAAGGTGAAAAGCCACAACAGCATTCAGGGTTTGTTTTGCAGCCAGCTGTTATAGAGGCAGCTCACTCAGAGCAGCGAGACCTACACCATCAAGCTCCTTCCCTGGTAACGACACTCAGCATCAAGCCAGCATAACTTCGAACTATGTCTGTGAGCATCTATGCTTGATTTATTTTGCTTGATTTATTTTGTGCATCCGTTAGCAAGATATGTCCTAAGGTAATTGCTTCTTCAATTTACGTCATTTTGGCTTACGGAAGTTTCCATAGGAACACTGTACTTTGGGGTAGCAGGGGAAATCTGTATACACTTGAGTTCATTCATCCCTTATTGTCTGCAACTTACTTTTGTCCTTAATATGCCATGGAAATCTTTCCACACTAGTAACACACATCCATATTACTCCACAGTACGGATATATCATAATTTTTAAGCACTCCCTTGTGGCTATACATTTAAGCTGCTTCAAATTCTCACCATCACAATTAATGCTTCAATGTAAACATCCTTTGATATCTATTTTTGCGTATGAGTTTCTGCAGATTTCCCAGAAGTGGAATTGCTCCTTCAAAGAATTAGAACATTTTAAATTGTGGTCGGACCCAGCAGGGTGATGTCCAGTGAGACTGTAACAACGCACATCACGAATAATAGTTTCTGCGAATGTAGACAGATCGTTCTAATGACTAGATCTATCTACACACAGAGCAAGCTTTCCCTGGAGGTAGTGCATTCCTGTATTCCTTTTCACAGGAAGTATATAAGCAAAGAATAGGCTTGGTAGAGATGCTCTAGAAAGTTCAAGGGGGGGAAGGGGCTGAACTAGACCATTTTTAAGATCTCTCCCCACTCCAAGAGCTCATGAGTCTATGAAATGCCTGCACTAGATGAAGAATGTCCCAGCTCACATCTGCCGTCACTTCCACTCCCCCCTGGCTTAACAGTGTGTTCCAAATATAACTGGTGTCCCAGATGGGCTAGTCTCTGCACAGGATCAGTTCAAGGAATCCGCAGTCAGATAGAAAAATACACCTGAAAGCAATTGCAAATTAGGCTTACGCTCTTGAGAAAGCTCTGAAGGGAAAGTGTGCAGATGTATTTGGGGAGGTCAGAATATATGCTCAATGCACAGCAAAAGATCTTAACAGTTCTTTTCTCCTCCAGCTGCCACTCTCAATATCCACGTATCTGGCAGCCATGCTTCAAATACCTTTTTCTTTCCCCCACCTCTCAATCCCAATGCAAAATTCTCCCTATTCCCTTCCCTTCCCAGCCTCTCCTTCTCACCCCTTCTATTCTTTGCTCCAGGGAACAGCTCTTTCCTTTCTGATGCAAATCCCCTGCCTTCCCCTCCACAGTCCCCAGCCTTTCTACCTGGGTCCAATTCTGCCTTAGAAGAGCTGAGGATGTAGCTGGAAAGGCAGAACCCTGCTTAGTAGGCAGGGTTGCCAGGAAACTGAATGGGCAAGGCTATAGATATACATTCTCTTCAGCTATAGAAAGAAGGGAGTGAGAACTCGAACGTCCACACATTAGTCATTTTTGTCCCTTAGTAGGTTCTAAGTACACAGACCTGTTTGGAATGGTGCGGAATTCAATCCAACAACGTGTGATTTTGGAAACAGTCAGTCATTACATGCTATTACTGTGTTTGACGGAAGGCAGCCCAATTATTTTCTTAGGTGGCCTTGTGTGAATGTATGTGCTGACACAGACAGAGAAGGTACTAGAAAGTCCTTGGGGTTGATTGATTTTTATTCTAGGAGAGGAAAATGGAGATCCAGAGACAAAGAAAGATGTACCCAATATTGCACAGCAAGTCAGTTATACAACCAGAGATGGCGCTAGAACCGGGTCCCCTGCTTAGGACCAGCCGCATAATTTGCAGGGCCCAATGCAAAATGAAATGCAAGTCCCCCTTGTTAAAAAATGATTAAGAATTTCAAGATGGCTACAGCAGGGCATTTAAGCAAGCATGGCCCCCTCTGCCTCTGCTCAGGTCACAGGTCCATGAAGTTGGCCCCGCCCCTAACCCCCAGCCCTGGACTCTCCCCTTCCACCAGCACTGCTCACCTTTGGTAAAAACTAGGGAGGGAGAAAGGATGACACGTGAATTTAGCCAGCCCCACAGGTTCACGGTCAAAATTAGTGGTTCTCAAATTTTGCTACATGACAGATCGCCTGGGGAGCTTGTAGAAGTCCCAAATGCCAAGGCTGCCCCTGGAAAAATTAAATCAGAATCTCTGTGAAAAGGGCACAAGCATCAGTATTTTTTTTAAAACTTCCCAGATGATTCCGATATGCAGCAAGTTTGAGATCCACGGATCCCCAGAGGCGCAAACTTGAAGGACGTGCATCCTGAGGGTGGGGACCACGGAACGCTGGCAGCTGGGCCCTAATCCTGTCCTTGGAGCAGGGGCTCAGCCCAAGTGCAATCTAATTACTGTCTCTTCTCCTCGTTAACGCCGGCATAGCCCGCACCCTGGAGATGACTGAATACATAAATAAGTAGGTCTGAGCCCTTCTTAGCTTATTCAGGTTTCCCTCATAAATATGTATTCAGGGAAATTTCTAAGAAACGTAATATTATGTCTCTTCAGAATTGTTCGAGTCTATTGGGAAAATAAATATTGAAGCGGCTCATCAGATGTGTTCCGCTCGCTAGCTTCGAATTCAAGCCCTATGTCCTTTCACCATCGAGGAAAAGGCATCAGAGGGGAAGGGAGTCTTTCCCACCGCCCTGCCTGGCACACACGCTGGCTGGGAAAGGATGCCCCCTCTGCCCCTTTCCTGGGCTCTCAGCAGCTGTGTCCGGTTCCAGCTGCCAATCCCAGCACCTCAGCTGCCCCGCTGGGGGACCTTGGGAGGATGTTTCTCCTACCTGGATCTTGGTGTCCTCTTCTCCTGGGGACTGCAAGCCTCCTACGGCAGCTCAGACTTCTAAAAACTTCTGCTTGACTGTGCTGGCCTCTGTCTGCCGACTCTTTACCTTGCCACGGCCACCTGCAGGGCTCAATGACATCTGCTTTCTCAACCCAGAGAGAGTCCTGTGAGGGGTTTCACAGGTGGGGCCCAGGTTTCTGACCCTCTGAGCCCCCAGCCTCCACTGCGCTGACTCCCCTCCCCCCTCCTTGGCCGCCTCCAAAGTTGACATAGTACCATCTCTACAAGCATCTTCTGAAGACCGTAAAAAGGAAAAGCTTAAAAGCTCCCATTTAGAGAAATTGGCTGGAAAGTTTGAACCACAGGCTCCTTCAGACATGATTATCCAACATAATTTGCATAAACATCATAATTTTTGCCAATAGCATAATAAAATAGGTAGAGGGCTGCTAAGTGATCAAGGGAGAAATGCTTCAAACATCACTGCCTGTTCCCATCTCGCCTTTTAAGTGAATCACTTGTTGCCAAAATCTAACGAGGAACAAGGAAGCAGAGAGAGAGGGGTTGGTTTTGCACTGTTTGCACAAAACCAACCCATGCCCAGTTAGCCAAGTGTCCACCGCAGGGCACAGCCCTCTTCCAGGTGCCACATGGACCATCAGGGTGAATTTAACACAGCTGAAGCAGAGGTGTGTAATTCCAAGTGGCCTGGCCAGGAGACTGGTACCAGGTTGTTCCGTGGGCAGTGAGGCCACGGGTGCGGGAAACCTCCCCTGAGAAGGGGCCTTCAGGGAATGAAGGCGCCGTTGCCTCACCCAGAATCCCTTGGCCTCATCAAAGAAAAGCTGGAAGAGATGAAATCATTACAGTGAAATCTCTTCACTTTATAGACAGTGAAACCGAGGCCCAGGACATCTGTGATGTACTTGGGGTCGTGCAGGAATCAGTGCTGAGGGCCTGATCTGAGCTCAGGCTCTGGCTACAGCGGGGACTTGACTGTGCCCTGGGAGTGGATAGGGAGTGCTACCTAGGATCCCAGTACCTGTTATCTATTGACGCATTCCAACCATCCAAACACTTGGTGGCTTAAAGCAATACCAATATTACATTGGTATTATTTCTTCTAATGCTGAGGACAGATGAGCCCAGCTGGGCCATTCTACTCCATGTGGTTTAGCCGAGGCCACTCCCACGGCTGCATTCGGAGGAGAGCTCACGTGGGGCTGGAATGTCCGAGGTGGCTTCTCCACCTCCTCCGTGTGGCCTCTCCTCATTCATCAGGCAAAAGCAGAAGCCGCCAGGCCTGTAAAGGCAAGTGTTGAACTAGCGTAGCATCACTTCCAACACTTTCTGTTGGTGGAAATCCCATGGCAAACCCAGCATCCATGTGGGCGGAGACTATACCAGAGGGAGCCTACCAGGAGGCAAGGGGTACAGGGGCTGCCAGTTCAACAGTCAGCCCACCCCCGCCCCTCCTGGGAAATGCCCCACCCTGAGGCCAGCGGCAGCCCAAGCACTGACCTGGCCGCCCACCGACCCCTGACCACAAACTGAGCCTGTGTCCTGGCCCCCAGATGAACCGGGTCCACGGCTGCCATTGAGACCTACTCTGCCCAGCCCCTCAGGAGTAGGGCGAGGGTGAACAATGAGAATCCAAGAAAAGATAGGAGGAACTTTAATCTCACAAAGGACTTTGTCAGAGGTGGCCAGAGAGGAAACAGGCTACCTCAGGAAGGAGTGATGTCCTTGTCACAGGAGGTATGTAAGGACAGTTGAAATGGCCACTTAGCAGAGTTCTGTGAGTGTGTGCGGGGTCGGGAGAGAACGTGGGGACCTGTAGATCCCTGCACAGATCCTGACAGGGCAGAGGAACCCGTAGCTCTAAAATTCCTTCCCCAGCCCTGAGCTCCAGGCCAGAAAACTACAGCGGGGGAGCCCACGGACCAGAGATCTAGCAGCTGGGACCAGGAAAGAGCACTGGACCAGCTTTCATCCAGCCTCTGCCCTTGAATCACTATGACCAGATGATCTTCCAATCAATTACCCACAGAGTAATAATCCATTAACAGTAATCAATTCCCCAGGCCAGAGTAACGATTTACAAATTCAAATCACTTGCAATCCCCTGTCTTCCCCACAGCAAATCCCAAACCCCTCAGCTCTTCCCAGACTGATATGGCCTTGACCCTACCTACTGTCCTTCCCTGGTCACTGCCCCTCACTCCCTGGGTTCCAATCACAAGGGAAAGAATTAACATTTCCCAAACTCCAAGACCTCCCTTGTGTTACAACATCTACATCAGGTTCTAATTCCTAGGATGGTCTTTTTCTCTTTCGAGGCAGAGTAGGGTGGGCAGAAAGATGGGAGAATCCATAGTAGGGGGTAGTACCCTAGAGGAGTCAAGGAAAGCAGCACAGACATCTAATAATTATGGAAAGTCCAAACTTTTACGTGCCTCCTATGTACTAGACGTTGTTCTAAGAACTTTACATGCAATATTTTAGGTAATCCACATAATAACCCTATGAGCTAGCAGATATTTTTATCCCCATTTTATGGGTAGGAAAACTGAGGCTCAAGGAGATGAAGTATCTTACCACGATCAAACACAGGCTCACATGCATGTATGACTGAGAACACTTTACACCTTCTCTGTCCTCACACCTATTATGCCCTTTTCTTTATCCTCCCACTTAGCTGAGTCCTTAAAATGGTCTCCTCTTCATTGAGAAAATATTTCTTCTTTTTTAAAATTTATTCAAAAATATTTATTGAGTGTCTATTATGTTTTCTTGTGTGCAGAATCACTCCTGACTCATCCTTGACTCGCAGCATCAAAAGTAGGCCTTGTACTAAGCAAGAGTTTGGTAGAAATTTGTTGGATGGATGGAGAGATAGATAGTTGCATGCTAGACGGATGTATGGTAGGATAGATGAATGGATGGTTGGGTGGTTGGATGGATGGTTGGGTGGATGGATAAATGGGTGGGTGGGTGGATGAATGATGGATGGGTACATCATGGATGCACGTCTGGGTTAACAGTTCAGAAAACATACAGAGGAAGATGGACAGAGGATGGATGGATGGAGGGTGGATAGGTGGCTGGATGGGGGAAGATGGATGGATGAACGCATGGATTGATGAATGCATAGATGGATGGTGGATGGATGGTGGGGGATGGATGGGTAGATAGATGGATGGGTGAGTGTCTTCATGAAACTCCAGTTTGATTACACTGATTGAGAAACCAATCTTTAATGCCCAGAAGCCCCCAGCTGATCCCTTCCCAACCCCAACTAGCCTTTCCCTCTGTTCCAAGAATAGATGGGATTTTCCCGACCCATCGCCAAGTTCCCACGGGGGCCATTTGTTTTAAGCGTCCAGGACAGCTCTGTGGTGGTGCAATTAGCCCTCGTCAGCAGCCACTGTAACCGGACTGTAATTTCCAGACTGTTGGGCGGTAATTGCACACGAGCAGCTCGGCGAGGCTCTGCACCTATAATGACAAGCTGAGCCTTTTCCTTTCTCCATGCTGCTCCAAATGCCAACAAGCAGGTGAGCTCCTGATGCCATACTAGCGTGTGGCGATTTTCATTACTAAATGACTCCAGGGCTGTCCAAATGAGGAGAGCAATTAGGCCGATCAGGGGAAGACAAAGCATCCCTTGCTGAGCGTAATGATGACACAGGCAGAATCGCTCTGGCCTGAGGCAGAGTGTGAAATCAGAGCCCCGGGCTCCACTGTGGTGCAAATCAGCCACGCTCAGCTCGTCCCTTTTACCTACCCTGGGCATCCATCACTGTCCCTGGGGCCTCAGCGCCCACAGAGAAGAAACAACCAGTATTTCCATGTAATTAGAAGAAATTGCATATCCAATACCCCTTACTGAGATTAGTAGTTATTAGTAGGGTGGACGCTTTCCAAGAAAAATGTTAGTCATTGAAGAGGAGTTAAATAACTGAGAATTATTTGCTGAAAAGTGTATGCTCCTCAGTACAGCAATTAAGATTCTCCTTGATTTCATTTGTGCCTCTGGCTTTAGCCATCGAATTCCATCCACAGTTTTTGCCAAGACACCACACGCTGTCATGCCTCTGGGTGTTTGCACATGCTGTCCCATCTGCCTAGAATGCTCTTTCCTTCATCTGCCAGACCCTCTAATGTGTCACCCACTGACGCTCAGCTTAACCATCAAAGCCCCCACGGCCCCCCGAGTTATTGCTGTGCCTGTGCTCTTCTCTAAACCATTTCTACTTTTCACACCACACTGTTAATTTGGGGTTTGCCTGCATGCCTCTCCCACTAGACTATGATATATCTCCGTCTCTCTAGCACCCAGAAATCTGAGATTGTCCCAGACAAAGAACCATAATCCAACCTGCCTCCTGTTTTTGTAAATAACATTTTACTGGGACATGGCCGCATACTTTGTTTACATGCTGTGTACAGCTGCTTTCTCACCACAAAGGCAGAGTTGAGTAGTTGCATGGCCTGCAAAACCAAAAAATATTTGCAATCTGGACCTAACTGAAAATGCTTGCCCACCCCTGGTCCAGGATGAGACACACCCAGCCCGTCGCTGTACAGGTGGGACGTAATCTTGAGCAGAGATGAGAAATGGCTCTCCCAAGGTCACAGCTGGATTGAAGCAGAGCTGCGGCCAAGAGCCAGGCCTCTGTCCCTCTTGGCAATATAGCACCGTCCCAAGGCCTGGGGTTGAATAGCACTCCTCCCCTCTGGAAGACCCTACTCTCTGGCCTAGGAATGAGAAACTTGGGAATCCAGAGACCAGCACAGAGGGCACCCCTGAAAATATAGGAGCTGGCCAGGCCTTGAGTCTCATGCGCCCAAGGAATCCCATACACAAAGGTTCTGGGGCGTGAAACAGCCTGCTATGAGGAGTGGGCAGACATACAGGACTGAAACCGTGAGAATCCAGACACTGTGGTCGATGAAGGGTAAGTGAATTTAACCTCTTTAAGCCTCAGTTTCCTCATCTGTCCGATCGGGCTGAAAACAGTTACCTTAGGAGATAATTGTGCAAGATGACAGAAAGGGTTAGACAAGGTGTATTTTAAAAGCCAGCACTAGGCGGGTCCTCAGGGTTCCTTCCTGTGTGGTGCTGACTTGAAGGGACCTCACGTTAGCTCCCAGCGCTACCTGCTCTGTGCCTATGGCCTGCTGACCTGCCACATAACGAGCTTGTCCCAAGCAGGTGTGCCAGCCCAGCTCAGAGCCAGTGCCTTCCTGAGTCTCTGGGGCTCACTGTCTCCCCATCTCTCCAAGGCTCGGGGCAGAGACTCACTAAGTGGTGGTTCCCCTTGCGGCACATACCTCGCCCGTGCCAGGCTGATAGAATCCAGTTAGACGTGTCTCTCAGGGCCCTTGCATCTGACAGATTTCCAGCTGTATGCAGGTAGAGTGGCCTTTGCTCTACTTAGATCCTTTCACTAACTGGGTAGACGTGAGTTATTTAACTTCTCTGAACCCCCAGTGCCCTCCTCTGTAAAATGGGGAAATACAATCAGCCTGGCTGGATGATCTGAGGATGAAGTGAGCTAACGGACGTAAAGTGACTGGTCCCAAGTAGTCTCTCCATTCATGGCCTTATGACTGAGCGCAATTCATTGCTTCACCCACAGGCAGACAGCTGAGAGCAGCACGTGTGTCCCCTGTTCCTCCTCCTCTTTCTCATCCCATTCCTCCCAGCCCTATTGAGAGGTTTTTCTTCCTGCCGCCCTGCTTTTCTTCTCCTTCCTGCCCAGCCTCTGAGCCGAATGCTCACGGGCCCAGGCCAGGTCTCAGCCAGCGAGCTCTTTTAGGAAATGGCTGGTCCAGCCTCAAGGGGCAGACCTCGGGGAGGGTCCAGGAGGGGGATTCCCAGGACCCGACAAGGAGAATGTCTAGGGCTCACCATAAGCCTCCTTAGTCAATTCTGAACCACCTTCCACATCCCACATGGTCCTTCCCACACCCCTCTTTCCCATTTCCCACTTCGCAAGAATAATAAGTGTATTAACACCTTCCCTTCTTTCCGCTTTTGTTGTCATATCTTTAACTTTTTACATATGTTTTAAACGATGCTTAAAATGTTATCATTTTGTTTTAAACAGTCAGTTGTCTTTTCTCAGAATTATGAGAGTAAAACATTAGCTGTGCTCTTTCCCTCCTGGCGACGCAAGTTTCCATCAGGTAACTTCCCATCATTTCTTTTCAGCCTGGAGAACACCCTTTATCAGATCTTCTGTATGTCTGCCGGCAAAACCTTCTCTCAGCTTTCATTTGTCTAAAAATGACTCCATTTCATCCTCATTTTTAAAGGATATTTCACTGAATATAGATAGTAAAACTGCCTGGGTTGACAGGTTGGGTCTTTTTTTTTTTTTTCTTTAATCACTTTAATGATATTATTCCTTTTTCTTTTGGCCTCCACTCTTTCTGAGAAGTCCGTGATAGTTCTAATTATTGTTACCCTATATGGAATGTGTCTTTTTTCCTCTGGCTCCTCTCAAGATTTTCTCTATATTTAGTTTTGAGTGGTCTGACTATGATATGGGTAAGTGTGAATTTATTTTTATTAGGAGCCTCTAAACTTTTTGATCCTGTAAGTCTATACTTTTCTCTTTTTTAAATCAAATTTGGGAAACTTTCAGCTATATATTTCTTCATATATTATTCCTGACCAATTATCATTATAGTCTCCTTCTAGAATTTCTATCACCAGTGTGTTAGATTATTTGAAATTGTCCTGTGCCCTTTCAAGGCTCTGTTCAGTTTTCTTCGATCATTCTCCTGTCTGCTCTCTCCAACTGGATCATTTCTAGTGATCTGTCTTCAGACTCACATATTTATTCTTCCATCACCTCTAGCCTGCTATTAAACCCATCCAATGAATATTCTACTTCAATTACTATAATTTTTAGAATTTCTAGAACTTTCATTTAGTTCTTTTTCATTTCCATTTCTCTGATGAAATTCTCTGTCTGTTGACTCATTAAGGCTCATTTTCCTTTAGTCTTTTGAACATATTTATACACAGCTGATTTAAAGATTTTGCTAATATTTTAAAGATATTTATGTCTAATATCTGGGCCTCTCAGAGTAAGTTTCTATTAGTTGAGTTTTTTCTTGACTATCGGTCCCATTTTCCTGTTGTTTTTTTTGTGTGTGTGAGTGAATTCCTGGCCCACAGGCCATCTCCAGTCTCAGTGCCCTGCAGGTCACAGAGGTCCATCCCCTACACATTGGTATCTCCATTTAATTTCTAGCCTATAGAAATTATTACAGTGTTTTTAATAATGCCGGTCCTATCAAAAACAAGACAAAATTCCATTTGTACCTACATGGCATTTATATTTTAACTCTTTGCATATGTTTAAAAAGTGGAGGGCACTTCTCTGGTGGCACAGTGGTTAAGGAAACGCCTGCCAATCAGGAGACACGGGTTCGATCCCTGGTCTGGGAAGATCCCACATGTCGTGGAGCAACTAAGCCCGTCTGCCACAGCTGCTGAGCCTGCGAGACACAACTACTGAGCCTGCATGTCACAACTACTGAAGCTCGCGTGCCTAGAGCCTGTGCTCTGCAACAAGAGAAGCCACTGCAATGAGAAGCCTGCGCACCGCAACGAAGAGTAGCTCCCGCTTGCTGCAACTAGAGAAAGCCCACGCACAGCAACGAAGACCCAACACAGCCATAAATAAATAAATAAATGTATTAAAAAAAAAAAAAAAAAGTGGATCAGGAAGGCTCCAGTGTGTGCTGATTCCAACACCATGACCAAAAGTCAAAAGCATGTTTAAAATACTTACAGCTATTAAAAGAAAATGGCATGGGCTTTTGGAAGTAGTGAGTTGCTCCCACTGCAAGTGTTTAAGGAAAACTTCTAGGCCCATCTGTTGGGAGTGTCACAGAGGGGAATTTCTACATGTTGAGAGGGCTAGAGAAGATGAACCCTAAGGATTTGTTCAAACATATAACTCATTCAACACGAAAGTACCCATCACAGAGCTAGCACACGACAGATGCTTGCAAAGCAGGCAATAACATATACCATTATTATTACAGCCAAACTCAGCTCATCACAGCCTGGTCTATTGTGGCCTCTCCTCTGGGTAATATTTACCTTTAAGCAGCTAAAAGCTTCAGTCCCAGAGCCCAGGCTTGAAAACTGCTCCACCATTTCAGAATAGAAAAGAAAATGTTTCTCAGCTGAAAACCATATTTGCTGGTTATGAAAATGATTCAGAGCATTTCTTTTTTAACATTTGTGTATTGATTCCCAGCCTTCTTGTTTTATTGTACAATAGCAGGTCCTGGGACAGAGACTATATTACCGCACAAATGTAAAAGAATCTCTTCCCAGGGCATTGCCTGCATACCAAGTGCTGTGCCCCCCTCGGATTCCCAGTTTAAAACAATGGCAGCAAGTGTTCAAGAAAGCATCCAGGTTCCCTTTCTCTGGGGCCAGTGTCGTGGGGCTCAGAAAGCCCACCTGGACCACAGCAGAGATTTGCTTGTTTGGGTCCCACCCCGGTGGGGCTGACTGTGGATGGAGTGAGTGCTGGCCCTGCCCTGGGGAGGAACAGGGGGGCCTCCAATATGATTGGAGCCAGTGGATCGGCACCATCATCGCCCCTTAACGGGACTCGTGTGGCCCCCTCTGGCAGACACCAGGAAGGGGTCCTAATTGTCTTCTTGGTGAAACCTCACGCTCCCCTCCCCCCACCCCGTCCAAGCGTAACTAAATGACTGAGTAATGGCTCCATAAACGGCCATCTGATTAGCCCGCTCCCACGGGGAGGGATACACAGACGGGCAGTGCGCGCGGGGCTCGAACACAGGGACCCCCATCCATCTCTGTCACTGGGGGTGCCCACGCTCATTTGTCAGGCCCTGACGGGAGCTCTCGTCGGTGGAACGGGAGTTGCAACGGGCCTCTTTGTTCTGTACGCACGTGGAGGACCCAGCTGCCTCCTTCTCCTGCCAGCAAGGGGGAAGTCGTTCTGCAAAGCCAGGCGGGGGTCTTTAGGTGAAGAAAGAGGGCAGGGGCTTCCGAAAGGGGAGGGGCCTGCAGACTTGGCGACAGAAGGAGGCTATGCAGAGCGGGAAGGCAGCGATGAGAAGTCCCCGGGACGCTGGTACTCTCTCACTTAAGCTGCAAAAGGGTCCACTCGCCTTCTCGCAGCCACCCCCGGGACAGGAAGGGAGCAGCCCGCGTCCCCTCCCCCAGCCCCTGGAGCGAGGTGGAGGCAAGGGAGCTACGAGGGGGGGGGAAAGCAAGCAGATGGCCCCCCTTGTGCACCCTTCAGAGGTGGGCACCGCCGGCCCAGGGATTGCCCCTAATCACCACTCCTCCCCGCGCCCCACTGACACCCTGAGAACCTGGCGACGAGGGTGCTGGATCCATGGCGCGAGGATCTGCTGCTTTCACCAAGGGTCATCCCGGCCCTCTGCAAGTAAGAAAACCTTCCCCCCACCCCCCTGCCCAGGCCCAAACCTCCCTGGGGTGAGCTGCCTGGGGGCTTCCCCGCACAGGCAGAAAATCTGCTTTGCCCGTTTCTTTGTTTGTTTTTTTCTCCATATGGAATCCTGTTGAGGAAAGGACTCCCAGGCTGGCTCAGGCTGAGTAGAGATGAGATCAGGCCTGATCCCCCGGCCTCTGTATCAGGTTTCCCGCCTGGGAGCACTCAGGTGAAAGAAGAAATGTGTCCTAGATCCAGAAGCAAAAGAGGGTAGAAACAACTTCAAACGATAAGGAATACGCAAACCCCTGGATGCAGTAAAGAACTGGGCCTCAGTTTTCCTTGCCCATAAAATGGGGATAATATTTCTTACCCTCCCCTCTCGAGTGACTGTTGTCAAGATCTAGAGAGCCCACCTATGAAAGTGTGGGACACAGTGTGGGCCTTATAGAAGATGAGCAGGGCCATGTGGGTCTGGGAAGGACCCAGAAGCAGGTTTGTTTCCAGCTGGAAATCAGCCTTTCTCCAGGAGGCTGACGCCTGCTGCACCTGGATCTGGGGGGCGGGGCACTTGCTGTCAAGTCACCATGTTTTGGGTTGGCTCAGAGGCGAACCAGGAGACCAAAGCAGACGTGAGGCTGGCTGAGTGTCCCCTTGAAGCAAAGGAGTCATATCCCAACCCTGACAAAGCCCCGACCTGGGCATCGACCTAGACCCAAGCTTGCCGCCTCATACACTGAGCTCCGACCCTGTTCCCAATGTTGACCTTGGATTGACATCTGACCTTCGGCACAATTGAGCCCTGATCCTGGCTGTGGACACAATTCTGTGTCTTCCCATCCTTCTCCCAAAACCTGCTCTGGCCCCAAGGGGCCTGGGTGAGACTGCAGACCATTCTGTGAAGCCCATTTCTTGTTGTGGGGTCAGAGGAGGCATAGATACAAACATTTTCAAAACCAGGAAGTCCTGTCCCACCTCCCACGGGCCGGAAGTGGGGAGTGTTGGCAGTGTTGTCCCCCACCTTAGTCGCTTCCATCTCCTTTCACAGGAATACAGACTTCATTGCCGTTTACTTGTGTTCCCAATTAAAGTGAAAAAATATCAGCCCATCGGAGAGAGGACGGCAGACCCAGGCCTGCAGCCCAGCAATCAGAATCCACGGGCTCTGGTGGATTTGGTCCTGTTTTACCCCTTCCAGCGAGTACCTCCCAGTGTTCCCGGAGATTCCCCAGCCACAGAGGACCCTTCAGGTCACTTCGCGGAGATGCCGTTCTGGGTCTGCTTCTCCAGATTTGGTCACTACCCCTGGGTTACAATTTGTGATTCCGCCTCCACTGCCTCCTGCTTCCGCCCGACCCTGACCCCAAGCCCTTCTGAACATCCCCGCTGACTTCATGCCTTTCTCCCTGCCAGGGAGAGTCACATACCAGATGTTCCTTTGCGTCCTGCTGGCAGAGCTCAGCATCCTAGCCGCCATCGCCAGGGCCAGGCTGGCTGACCACTGGGCCTTTGTGGTCTGGACTCTCCAACCCAAACATCTGCTTGTGGGCTGGCAGGGCTGGCTCAAGTCCTCCCGGGTGCGGGGTCTGGAGAGGAAGCACGTTTCTCCTTCGTCCAACTGCCGTTGGGTCAAGGGACGATCAAGCTCAGGGTACAGGGTGCTACCAGAGGGGCCAAAAGCAGAAACTCAGGGAAGAGAGGCCGGAACCCAAGTAGGTCCCCAAGCCAGGCCTGGCAGCTGGACAGAGATAGGATTAGAGGGAGAGCAAGCCGAGGACAGGAAGAGGGGTATCCAGGACCTTGGCCATGATCATAGGGATGTGGGATTCTGCAGTAGGCCTGGCACCTGCACTAATAACAAGCACCCCAGTGATGCCTGCATCCCAGCCAGGTTTGGGAGTAACACGGCACTAAACTCGAGTCACACAGCCATGTTCCTCTGCCCCAACTCCACTAGGCCCCCATTTTGCTCAGAGTGAAGGTCAAGGTCTTTGCAGTGGTCTGCAAGGCTCTGTGGCACCTGGCCCTCACTTACAGGCTGACCTCACCTACTACCACTAACTCCTCCCTAACCCTGGCCTCCTTTCTGTCTCCCAAGACATGCCAAGCCTCTACTCAGTAGGGCCTGTGTACAGGGCTTTCCTTCAGCCTGGCTCACTCTCTCTCCAGGTAGCCACATGGCTAATTCCTTCACCTTCTTTAAGACTTTGTCCAAGTGTTACCTTCTCAGGGAAGTCTCCCCTGACCACTATACTTCAGCTGCAAGCCAAGACACCCCCCTTCCCAACCTCCAGGCACTCCTGACCCCCCTTACTCAGCTCAACTCTCTTTCTTCCCACAGCATCTGTCCTTCTAGCATACTGCATGACTGATCGAGTCATTATGTTTATCAGCTGTCTGTCTCCTCCAATAGAACGTACGCTCATGGGAGCAGGAAGCCTTCTCACTGACATATCCAAGTGCCTGGCACATGGCAGGCACTTCATAAATATTTGTTGGATAAATGAACCAACCTGGGCTCTAGAGTTAAACAAACTTAGGTTCAAATCTTCTGTCTGCGAGTTGTGACTCTGTGACTTTGCTTTAGTCACTTCTTGCCTCTAAGCCTCAGTTTCCACAGCTGTAAAATGGGGATTGTGTTATCTACCCCCACAGGGTTGTTGTGAGGACCCAGTGGGACAGTGCAGGGAATGAATGGCAGCTCCTGTTGTTATGACGATTGTGTGTTAATACCCGCATGGTCAGGATGCCACGCGGATGCAGCTACATCCACAGCCAGCTCTCCGCAGAGGAGGCCGTGGGGGCGCAGCTGGCCACCCTCCACCTGTGCCCAGAGAGGGAGCTGTGGACCGGGCACCTGCAAGGTCCCTGAAATGCTGCCTGGAAGGAAGGGGAATTCTCAGGCATCACAGGCTGTAATTCCAGTGCACGGGGCTGGATTCTAAGGCCGGCGTTCAGAAGCACAGTTTCACGTGAATGGACTCTCAACAGAGAGGAAATGATTTTAATCAGCTGAAGGAACACGAAGGTCATACATCTTCCGTTGTTTAAGGGAAGAATTCATCTCAGGAGTGTGGCGGTGAGGCAGTGAAGAGAGGAAAGCCGGGGCAGATTTAAATGTTGAAGAGAGAATTCTCCATAAAATAACTGAACAGGGCTGTGGGCCCAGACAGCGCTGGTCGTCATAATTCCATGTGTGCCCTTCTCAGCGATGGGAACACGCCGTAGTGATAAAAATCACTACAACGCCCTTTACAGATTACAAAACGCTTCCATATCCATTGTCTCATTTAATTCTCGTAAAAACCATCTGAGATCAGCATTATTCGCTCTGTGTATCACCGGGCGACCGGGAGTCGCAGACATGCTGCTGAAATGGCCTTCGACACAGCATGGAGTCTTCATTAGCCGGTTCATGATAAGCTTTACGTTTCTGTACTTCTTTTTAACCTTTTTATTGATGCATGGCATACACACAGAAAAGTGCCTGATGGGGTTCAGGACGCGCTACCCACAAACGTGGCACGTTGGCATATGGGATATTTTAAGCTGAAGGAGTTTGAGAAAAATGGCAGAAGCCAGAGAAGGTCACTCTGACCTTCCCCCCCACCTCTCCTCCTTCTTCTCTGAAACAGGTCATAAAGCCTGCATGCGAGAGGTGCCCTCCCAATACCTGGAGGAAAGCATCCTTATTCTTACAGAGGGATGCGGAGAAGCATCCTGACAGACAGACCTTGCTAAGTTGCCCCCAGTTTCCTACTCTAACCTCATGCTCCTAACCTTACCATAGGCTCCCTGACTGCCCATTCTTCATCAAAACCAGCATAATACTCAGTCCTCTTTGAGTTTTCATTTCCTCGTGAAGCCTCTCGTGTCAGGTAAAACTTACGTTAAATAAATGTGTATGCTTTTCTTCTGTTAATCTGTTCTTGTCAGTTTAATTTTCAGACCAGCCAGGGACCCTAAGAGGCTCAAGGAAAACTTTTTCCTCCCCTACACGCCCAAATATATAATGAATTTTCACTAAAGAAACACAGCTGCATCAGGAATAGAACACTGCCAGCAACCCTGCCTGTTTCTCCCCAGTCACACCCTCCTTTTCCCCAAAGATAACCTGGCATCTGTCATCATAGACTAGTTCTGCCTATGCCTTCACATTCTATAAATGCAATCGTTCAGGACCATTCTTCCCCTCAACATTATGTTTGTTACATGTGGCTAGAGTTCATTCATTTCCACTGCTGTGTACTCCTTTGTCTGAACATCACAAAAATTGATCCTTTCCATTGTTGATGGACATTTGAGTGGTTTACGTTGGTTATGCATCTAGGAGTGGAATTTCTGTGTCATGGTGTAGTGGACTCTGTTTAAATTCAGTTTTCCAAATAGTTTAGAAAGTAGCTTTCCAGAGTAGCTACATAAATGGACACTCCAACCATAGTATAAGAGTTTTGCTTGCTCTGTGTCTTCACCAACACTTTCTACTGTCTCTTAAATTTCAGACTTGCTGATGGGTGTGTAATGGCATCTCATTGTGATTTTAACTTGCAATTCCCTGATTAATAAGGCTGAGCTCCTTTTCAAATGCTTATTGGCCATTGGGACAGCCTCTTTGATCCAGCAGCTGTTTAAGTATTCTGTCCATTTTGTTCATTTGCATTTTTCTTATTGATTTGGATGAGTTATTTATATATTCTGAAAATGAATCCTTTGTTGGAAATATAAATTACCGATAGGAGGGTTGAGAAGATTTTCTTTTATCCCAGAGGATTGTCCCATGAAATTCTACCTTTCCCATAAACGAAATTCTCTGGTGTACTTGAGTCTATTTCTGGATTCTCTATTGTCTCATCCACCTGCCTACTCCTTCTCCAGTATCAAACTGCTTTAATTGCCGAGTTTCAGATGTTTTAGTATCTAATCAAGCTGGTCCCACTTCAGCAGTCTTTTTTTCTCAGAATTTTCCCAGTTAGTTTTGCAGGTTTTTTTCCCAGATAAACTTTGGTTTTATTTCACTGGATTAAAAAAAAAAATCCTGCAAAATTTTAGCTGGAATTTCACTGATCAATTTACTTTGAGATCATGCTCCCCTGCGATGTTGAATATTATTACTCCCCAACAGCAAAGACTTGCTTCTGATTTGACGTGACCTTCCATATGTCTCTCAACAGAGGTTAGAGCCTTTTTCACAGGGATACTGATCGACTCAGGGTAAATATATAGCCAAATGTTTTGCACTTTTCTAGATTTTTTATAATATTTATATATAATATAATTTTTTACAATATTCTTCAAGGGGATATTTTTAGCATAGAGCAAAACTGTGAGTCTTGCCAATTTATGTTGGAATCCACCACTTCGCTGAATTCTCCTGTTGTTTCTAAGAGTTTTTCAGTGGACTGGCTTGGAATCAGCAGGTACAGAGTGGCACCATTTGTGAATGATGATGTTTGGCTTCCCCTTTTCAGTACTCCTGTCTCCCTGCTAATCTCATTGACTTGTGCTGTGAGAGCATGTTAGCCACACCGTGAGGTCACCCACGCGGCCACGGGAGGAACTGCGGACATAAACCAGCGAAACTGAGAGGGTAAAGGCAGGATTTCCCAGTCTCGGCACTAGGGACATCTTGGGCTGGATAATTCCTTAGTGGGGGTGGGGACTGGGAGGGGTCCCTGTACATTGTAAGATGTTTGGGAGCACCTCTGACCTCCACCCACTGGATGTCAATATCAACCATAGATGTCTCCAAACACTGCCAAATGTCCTCTGGGAGGTAAAAATCAAAAAAGTTGAGAACCACGGGTCTAGGGGAAAGTAGCTAGAGTCCCCTGACCCTGGAGCTGATTTTGAGCAAATCAGCAAAAGGCATCTGTCTTCTCTGAGCTCTCCATTTCAGAGTCCCCAGCGCTGTCAGGACCTTTCAGCCTCATCTTTATCCACCCCTCTTTGACCTCATACTCCCAGAAATCCAGGATTTCCCCCAGGCCATCTTTGGCAGGTGCTGTTTTCATTTCATATGCCCTGGGTTTAATGAGAATGCTTCTAGTCTCTCACCATTAGATTGATTTGAGCTCAACTTTTAAAATTATGCTAAGAAAATGTCAGTCTGAATCAGAGTGCTTTTGGCTGCAGGTCATAGAAAACTCACTCAAGCTGTCTAAAACAATAAAGAGAATTTGTCAGCTTGGGTAAAAAATAGCCCAGTGGTAAAGTATGCTTCAGGTGCAGTTTGATCAGGGCTCCAGTTTCACTGTGACTCTCTGAGCTCTACCCTCCTCTACACTCTGGCTTTGTTGTCTAGTTGGCTTTCCTTTTGGGGGAAAAAAAAATGACTGCCCAGTTTAAGATCTGACATTTGCACACCATATAGCCCAGAAGGAGAGAAAGCTTCTGTTCCTTCAACTTTTAAAGAAATGAGAAGTCCCGAGGTTTACCCTGCACCATCCAGGACTCTTTATTCATATTTGGAGCAATCATTATGGTCAAGAAATGACTTGCTGAGTTAATGTCCATCCTTAACTATTCCTTGCGGCAGTGAAATTATTCTAACCAACTCGGGGCTAAGGAGCCTCCCTTAGCACAGGGTGGAGGTCAGTACAACTCAAACCCTTGGCTGCCCCAATGGGGGAAGGGTGGATGGACACTGGGGAAGTGTACCATCTACTCCCATATGCGAAGTTAGTTAGTTTGTGTTTTAAATTAGGAGTGAATATTGAATTCAGTTAAAATTCCTTTTTGGTATCTAATTGAGTTGGTCCTATGGTGTTTTTCCCTTTGATACATAATATATCATATTAATAGATTTCATAATTTTGAAAGGCCTTTGAATTGTAGGAAGAGTCCCACTTGAAGGTGGTATTTTATTCTTTTAATAGGCTGTGGAAATTTCTGCCATTATTTTTTTCATGGTTGTGCTGAGTGAGATTGGTCTAAAGTTCTCTATTTTTGTGCTAGCTTTGTCAGATTTTGGAATCCATGTTATGATAGTTTTATAAAAAGAATTTGGGAGCTGTCCTTATTTCTCTAGGTTCTGGAAGAGTTTAAATAGTATCAGATTCATCTGTTACTTGACTATTTGAAAGAACTTACCTTTGAAACCATCTGGATCTGGTGCTTCTATGGAGAGGTTGCTTTTTAATAATGTTCTCAATTTCTTCCATTGTTTTTAGTCTATTTAGGCTTCCATCTCTCATGAAGTCAATCTTGATAATTTATAGTTCCTGGAAAATATCTTATTTCACTCATCTTTTCAAATTTATTTCCACTGAGTTTTTTGCAAGAAATCTTTTTTTTCAATTTCTTTTAGATCAGTGGTATTTTCTCTTGTTTGTTTCTAATGTAGTGCTTTTGAGCTAGCTCCCAATGATTTATCAGTTTTATTGTGTGTTCCCCCATACGTACTACTTCCTTTTTTTTCTTAATTTTTTTTTTAAATTTAAAATTTTATTTATTTTGGCAGCATTGGGTCTTCGTTGCTGCACGCGGGCTTTCTCTAGTTGTGGCAAGCAGGGACTACTCTCTTCACTGCAGTGCGTGGGCTTCTCATTGCGGTGGCTCCTCTTGTTGCAGAGCATGGGCTCTAGGCATGTGGGCTTCAGCAGTTATGGCACTCAGGCTCAGTAGTTGTGGCACACGGGCTTAGTTGCTCCAGGGCACGTGGGATCTTCCCGGACCAGGGCTCAGAACCTGTGTCCCCTGCATTGGCAGGCGGATTCTTAACCACTGCACCACCAGGGAAGCCCTACATACTATTTCTTAAATTTATTTATCAGCTCTGTCATTTTTGTTTTCTAATTCATTAATACTTTTTTTCCCTAACCTTGGATTAACTTAGTTGATCTTTCCTAACTTTTTGAATTGCATACTTAATCTGTTTGTTTTAATTCTTTAATTCTTCCTTGTGTAACATGCTCCTAAATTGCAGGGTTTGGCTGAGTAAACAAGATATTCCACCAAAATATACTAAAAGTGAGATAAGAGACGCAGCATCACGTAGAACATGGAGAGCATTTATTTGGAGAGAGCTATACTTTAAGTCAGACCCCATTCCAAGGGGTGGCATGGACAATGCAATCTCCTGAGCCTGAGCTGGTGGACGGGTTAGAGGGGAGTTTGTGGGTTCTCTGCAGTTGGGGACACAGAGAACTGATGTCTGACCCACCCCTGAGAAAACATAGATGGCTGCACCTAGAAAGTCACAGCGTTGCCATCAGATGAGGCTGAGGGAGGCCAGCAGGACCAGACAAAGAGACCTTGCCCAAGAAACAAGAGTTGTAGCCAAAGGATGCAGCAGAGGAACGTGTTAAGAAATGAGGAAAGTGCTCATAAGGCAAAGAGTTCACTTTAACCACATCCCAGGTACAAAGCATGTGAACCCATCTTAGGACAGTACTGACCAAGTAGGAGTTTTCTGTACCCCATTCCTTCTCCTCCTTTCCCTGAGCTTCACAGCAAAATGGGCTGGGGGCCGGGGTGGGAAGGGAGGTGTCAGAAACACTTTGAATTACTTAAGCCTATAGTTGTGCTCTCGAGTGATTATATACAATTTTAACTACCTGAGAGTTATCAGAAAAGTACTGAGTACGCTCAAGTATCCATTAGGTGTTAGGGAAAGAACAACCCAACCAAACAGATTAAAGGGATGCTCAAAAATAAAGACGTTTTTCTAATTAAATTAGAATTAAATGAGTTCTGCTTGTTCAACATACTGGTTACACTTGTTTGGTTATATAAGTGTTTTAAGAGTAAAATTTTCCTTCCAGTGGTATTTCTAAGCATCATTACTTAGTGTTTTCATTCTCATATATTCTTATTTTCTAGATATTCTTCAATGTCAGTTTTAATTTATTCTTTGACCAGGAGTTATTTTTGAGAGAGCTTTTTCTTTTTCTTTTTTTAATTTCCAGGTAGTTGATTAGCTGGACTTTGTTTTTCCCCCATCCTCTGGATACCTTTAATATCTTCTCTCTATCCCCCGTGATTTGAAATGTCACAATAGTTTGTGCTAATGTGGGTCTGTTGTTATTTATTATGCTGGCCCTTTAGACATTTGTGTCCCTTATTTCTGGGGAATTTTCTTATATTATTTCTTTCATAAGCTTCTCCTCTCCATTTTCTCTGTTCATTCTGGAACATATATTAGATCCCAGACCACCTGGATTGATCTCCTAATACTGCTCTGCACTCGTATTTCCCTCATTTTCCCTTTATGTTCTCCTTTCTTAGACATTTCTCATTTAGCCTCCAGTCCTTCTACTAATTTGAAATAAAAAAGAAGTCAGCAATTGGAAACATTACGCTAAGTGAAAGAAGCCAGACAAAAAAAGGCCACATATTGTGTGATTCCATTTATACGAACTGTCTAAAATAGGCAAATCCATAGAGACAGAAAGCAGATTGGTGATTGCCTGGGGCTGGGGAGGGGCTGGGGAACACCTGCTTCATGGGTACAGGGTCTACTTTTGGGACGAGGACAATGTTTGGAGCTAGACAGAGGGAAGAGTTGCACAACACGGTGAATGTTCTAAATGCCACTGGTATATTTTAAATCGTTTGTTTCATATTATGTAAATTTCACCTCAGTTAAAAAAAATAAAGCAAATTTTTCAGAAAAGCAAGTGAAGAAAAAAAGAAAGCAGCAACTTTTAATTCCCAGGATCTCTATCTGGTTCTTCTCATTTTGTTTTCCATAACATCCATTTTGTCATTTATTTAATGAATGTAAGAGTCTCTCAGATACCTCTGAGAATACTCATTAAATTCTTTTATTCTCTTTTGTAGTATCTCAGTTTTCTCTAAAATTATTTTTAGATATTTATTTATTTTCATCTCTTCTTTTTGTTAAGAGCCTGCGGTTGTTTTAAAATATGTTCACAAATACTTTGGTACTCCTTCCTTCAAAAGGTGAAGCCTAATTCCCCTCCCCATGAATGTGGATTCAGTGACTTGTTTCTAATGATAGACGAAAATGGAACCGGTGGTGTACAATCCAAGATTAGGCTGTAAAAGCCTTCCTCCCAGGGCTTGCTCTCTCTCTCTTCGATCCATCAGTCTGGAAGAAGCCAGTTGCTATGTGATGAGGACCCTCAAACAGCCCTTGAGTAGAGAGGTCCACGTGGTGAGGAACTAAAGCCTCCTGCCATCAGCCAGCAATGAACGGAGACCTCCTGCCCACATAGTTTCTCAACTTACAGGTGCTGCTTTCGGATACTCAGGTAGGGAGGTGGCCAAAACCATGGCAAGTCCCTAAATGATAGAAAGAGCAGGTGGCCTTTTCTCTGGGATCTTTCATTGTATTTAAAAGAAGACACTGGGCTTCCCTGGTGGCGCAGTGGTTGAGAGTCTGCCTGCTAATGCAGGGGACACAGGTTCGAGCCCTGGTCTGGGAAGATCCCACATGCCGCGGAGCAACAAAGTCCGTGAGCCACAACTACTGAGCCTGCGCGTCTGGAGCCTGTGCTCCGCAACAAGAGAGCCCACGACAGTGAGAGGCCCGCGCACCGCGATGAAGAGTGGCCCCCGCTCGCCACAACTAGAGAAAGCCCTCGCACAGAAACGAAGACCCAACACAGCCAAAAATAAATAAGTAAAAATAAAAGAAGACACTGATTTGTTTCCCAGGGAAGGAGGTGGATGCCTGACCGCTGGGGTTTCTGTGGAGGGAAAAGGAGCAGGAGATGTGACACTGTGTAGATGTTCAGTTAGTCCCTACTTTCAGCCTGTTCTCTCACTCAGTTTACTAGGGTTTCAGGATCCCAAGTCTCTCTGGGTTCTAGAGGGCAAAGGAGAGTCTTCTGAATCTCTATCCTTGTCTACTTTAACTCTCCCCTGCACTTTCTCTACCCTGCATTGTCAGTTACCTCTCTTCTGTCTTAAAGAAATTTGTTGACGTCATCTCTCCATGGCTGAGCTTTCACTCACTCTCTTTGACATGGTTAGTTATACTTTTTTTTTTCCTCTTGCTATCATTTTAGTAGGTCTCTGGGGGAAGATAGTATCTAGTCATTTTAACCACAAGTCCTTTTCTTTAACTCTTAATTTTTGCATCATTTTATTTTTAATCCACCTCTTAAATACAACTTAACATTCAACTTGCTTATTTTAATTAGGAAGCTTGTCTCCTTTATTTTATGTAAATAATAGATATTTCTGGGTCTTATTTTATCCTCATTTTTGTTGCTTTAAACGCTTTCTCGATACCCATTATTTCCTACACGAATTGTCTTACGTGTCTTGAGTATAAGTTTTCTTTCTTGTGAGTTGCAAAGTACACAAAATATGTTCTAACCCTCTAATAGTTGTCTTCATAATTTTTTTCATGACATGTAATCCCTGCTTCTTGGATGTCTTGAGGCCTTGCTCTAAAACTTTGGTCACCAAATTTTTTTATATAAAGGGTAAAAGAGTAAATATTTTAGGCCTTGCAGGCCATATGGTCTCTGTCACAGTTACTCACTTCTGTGGTAGCATGAAAGCAGCCACAGACAATAAGTAATTGAATGAGCAGGTCTGTGCTCTAATAGAACTTTATTTACAAAACCAGGTGGCAAGTAGAATCTGGCCCATGGGCCTTCATGTGCCTGCTTCTGCTCTAAAAGATGAGAAAATTATCACACACTTCGTCTTTCCCTTTCTCCTTCAGTAGTTGAGACTATAGCCTTATTTTCAGTTATATTGATGGTTCACTTCATAACATCAAAAAATAGAATGAACTGTGAAAGACAATGCCAAGAGAATGAGAAGACAAGCCACAGACTGGGAGAAAATATTTGCAAAAGACACATCTGATAAAAGACTGCTATCCAAAATATATAAAGAACTCTTAAAATTCAACAAGATAACAAGCAGCCCAATTAACATATGGGCCAAAGACCTTAGTACACACCTCCCCAGAGACGATACACAGGTGGCAAATAAACATATAAAAAGATGCTCCGCAGACTATGTCATCAGGAAAATGTAAATTAAACAATGAGATATCACTACACATCTTTTCGAATGGCCAAAATCTGGAACGCTAACACCACCAAATCCTGGCCTCCAGAATTGTGAGAGAATACATTTCTGTTGCTTAAAGCCATCAAGTTTGTGGATATTTGTTAGAGCAGAATCTAGTACACAGGCCATTGGTGATCATGCTAAGTGAAGGTATTAAGGTAAGTATTGTTCCCATTTTCCAGATGAGAAAATCAAGTCTCTGTAAATCCCCCAGGATCACACAGCAGGCCAATGACAGGGCCGGGGCTCAACCCAGTCCTGCCAGGTTCTGAAGCCCAAACTCTTACCCATTATCTGACACCGTCTCCATCAGTAGACACCCAGGGTCCAGCATCAGGGAGCTGGTCATCCTCCACTGCCCAGCACTGTCCTGCCAACTCAGAACATTCTCTCCAGAGCTCAGCCCAGATGCTGGATCTCCTACAGTGGGCACCTGGTAACCCTCCTGCAAAGCACTGAGGCCATACCTCGTAAGCCATAAATATTCAAACCTTCAGAGCCAATGATGCATCTCATTGACATTTTTCTCGAAGAAGCCACACCTGAAAATGTCCATCACAGCATTCATTATAATTGCATAGAAATAGAAAAAAGCTAAATGTCCAACAGTATGAGTTTGGTTAAATAAATTATAATACATCAATAGATGGAAGGATCCACATCCTTTCAAAATGATGCTTATAAAGACTAGGAGGAAATATGAAAAACAATTCTGACGCGATGCGAAGCGGAGAAAGGGATAAAAAGCGTTCAAATTCAGAAATTTGACGGAGAAAAAGACAGAAAGGAATATACCAAAATATGAATAATAATTAGGTTAAAAATGAGAACTTTGGTGACTTTTTTCTTATCCCCTAGTAAACAAATTTTCTATAGTGATATTAAATTCCCTCTATGATCAATTTTTGTATACATAAGAAGGGACATTTTCAGCTGTATAACATATTTATAAGAACCAAACCAGCATGATAAAGATTCTCATGACTACAATCCATAAATGATTCAGGATCTGGGAGTACTTAGTCTGGAGATGGACAGACAAAGGGGGTCTTGATCACCATCCTTCAGCACATGAGAGCTGTCTTTTGTGAGAAAAACGAGCCTTGCTCCGTGTGAAGACAGAGAGCTGGATGAAGAGTACTGGGAAACCATCTCTTTATTCTGCATAAGACTCTGCAAGAGTGAAATTTCCCAACAATACACAAGGCTGCCTGTAACGTGAGGAGTGCCCCGTCACTGGAGATATTCAAGCCTAAGTCAGAGCTGTGGTTGTCTGATATGAAGAAGGAGGTTGAAAGAAGGTGGGGAAAAAAAAATCAGGATGCGGCAGAAATACAATAAGCAGGTGACTGATGGGGGTCAGAAACTTCAGTGGCCCCAGAGGCCTTTCCTGAAGTTCCTACAGCCTGGGCCAGCCCTCACCCCCAGTGGGTTTCACCAGAGGAAAGTGCAGATGGGAAAAACCCCACAAACTGTTGTAAACACCTTAGAACACAAGAGCCAGAGGACCCTTGAGGCCACTTAGGCTCCAATCCTCTTGTTACCAAAGAGGAAGGAGATTCAGAGAGGGCAGGTGTGTGCTGGGGACACACAGCAGGTCTGTTTAGAGCTGTTTAGATCCCAGGCACTGGGCAGCTGACTCCTAGACCATCCCACCCACCACTACACCACCTCCCGGACCCCGCTCCTACCCCGCACCCCCTGCATTTCTGTTTCCCTCCAGATAGGAGGACAAACTCAGCAAGGGCTGTGACCCCACCTGGAGAGAGAAAAACAGAAACATCAAGAGTCAGAATGAAAAGGTGACTGCTCTTCTGGTCTAACTCTCTCCCCTTGCTCTTTGAATCAGACACACACACGCAGACGCACACGCACACGCACACACACACGCACACGACTGCTTTTCTGTGAAGAAATTAATGACTCCTGGGCTGCTCATTGTTCTTTTACTTTGGTAACAAAAAGCACTCTGATCACTCTGGTTTCATATAAAACCAATACTTGATGGAAGGTGATATGTGTCTGGAAATAATGAAACGTCTATTGGAGCCCGGGCACCATACCGGCCTGAGGTGAGAGTGGAACGCACCCCACTTCATATTTCATTCCAAGGAAATGCCCTCCTGTAATGAAAATAGTCGTGTCCGTGCCGCCGGGCCCGAGACGAGGGAGCCAGAGCGTTTCCCGAAGAAACCCAGGGAAGAGCCGATCAATAAAATCCATCAGACTCACTGCATCCTTGAAGCACTTTCTGTGTTCATTTATCCTGGACCTGGGAGTGATTATGTCAGGGTGTTTTTCCCGAGGATTCTGGCAAAACAACTTTCCATCCCAAGTCTCTTTCATGAAAGGCTTTGGTTTCTTCAAACCTGTGCTTGCTGTTTATTTCAGCCTCCTGGGCAGTGCAGGGGCCTTTCAGGATGAGTTTATCATTGGCAACAGGTGTCCTAATGGTGCAGAGACCCATCATTAGTGAACCTCCATCCTCCCACTTCTGGCCATGGGGAGCACGGAGACAGTTATCAGAGGTCCACCCTGGCCCCTTCTGAGAGCCCAGACCAAGAGCTGATTTCCTGTCTCAAAGTCCCTAAAGCAAATGCATTAGCAGCTTTGGGGATGATGGGACATTCCTAGCAAACGAAAAGGTGAAAATGTCTGCTGCAAAGTCCTCTGCTCTTTAGAAAAATCTTCTAAGATAACTGTAGATTCACATGCTGCTGTAAGAAGTAACACAGAGACAGCCCCGTCCACTTGGCTCAGTTTGCAAAACTGTGCTGTAACATCACCACCCGGATGCAGAGCGCCGATACAACCCACTGATCTTGTTCCAATTCCCTCAGTTTTCCTTGTACTCATTTTGTGTGTATGTATTAGGTTCTGTACAATCTTATCTCCTGCTAGTGATAATTTTAGTAGCGGTCGCTGTATCACCTTGTATACAACTCCACACTCAAGATACTGACCCTTCTCTCGTCTTTTTAAAACCATACTCACCACGTCCCACTCACCACCACCCCTAATCCCTGGCAACCACTAATTTGTTCTCCATTTCTATAGCTTTGCTGTTTCAAAAATGTTACGTAAATGAAATCATACAGTATGTAACCTTTGGGGATTGGCTTTTTCCATTCAGCACAGCTCTCTGGATATTCAGCCAAGTTGAATCAACAGTATATTCCTTTTCATGGCTGAGTAGCAATTAGTCCATGGTATGGATGCACCTGTTTGTTTAACCATTTACCCGTCAAAGGGCATCTGGGATGATTGCCAGTTTTCAACTCTTGCAAATAAAAGAGCCATGAAATTTTATGTACAGATTTTTGTGTGAACATACATTTTCATTTCTCTGGGATAAACACCTAGGAGTGCAATTTGCTGGGTTGTACGGTAGCTCCAAGTTTAGTTGGTCAGGAAACTGCCAAACTGTTTTTTGTAGTGGCTGGACCATTTTACATTCCCACCAGCAGTGCCTGAATGATCTAGTTTCTCAGCACCCTCGTTGGCATTTGGTGTTGCCACTATTTTTTATTTTAGCCATTCAGATAGGAGCGTAGTGATATCTCTTTGTGGTTTTAACTGGCATTTCCCTAACAGTTACTGGTGTTGAATGTCTTGGGTTTATTTGCCATCCGTATATCTCCTTCAGTGAAATGTCTATTCATGTGTTTAGCCTATAGTTTCTAGTTGGAGTGTTTGGTTTGTGTGTGTGTTTGTGTGTGTTTGTGTGTGTGTGTGTGTTTTCTGTCATTCTCTGCTCTTTACACCCTTGACTCCACAAGGCAAATTTCACAGCAAGCGCAAACCACCGAGCTGGCCTCACCTCACAGGCAGCTGTGCTGAAGTCTTCCTACCCACCAAGGAGGGAAAAGCCAGAAATCTGAGAGAGCACCCCCCTACCCCATTCTCCTCCTTCCTTCTCTCTCTCTCACCTGCGCTTTACCATGGGGGAAAAATTAGCCTCAGGAGAAGGAACTTTGATCCCAGCTCCGCCATGGCCCGTTGTGCAGTCCAGGGGCCTTTTCATCCCCTCTCTGACCTTTTACTTTCCCATCTGTAGAATCAGAGTGTCAGACCTGGTGACCTCTGACATCCTGGTCTGCCTTATTCCTCATCTCTGTCTCTGGGTTTGGTCCACCACTGACAATTCTGCAAAGAGGGACGTCTCTGTTCTCAGCATGTGCTGTTTGGAGCTTCCCAGCACAATCCTCCCATCTCTTGGTTGACAACCCGGGGTTTTCAGGCAGGCATCTACTCTCCCTCACACATCCTGGGTGCTTCAGAGGAAGCGGACTTCATCCCCCAGCTCTCATTCCCTCCCCCCACTGGGGCCGTGTGCCAGCCCGAAACTAATCTGTGTGCTCCATCCCCTTGGAGATTTGTCACCTAAGTGGATCCAACAACTGAAGCCTGAGGATTTTGTTTGCTGGTTGGGGGCAAAAGTACCCTCCTCCCCAGGGAATATGAACCAGGGAGCCAACAGTCTTCCAAACTGGCAGGCATCTTGGAGTCACGAGGGGAGACGCCTATGAAAAAGGAACCATCACGGAGGAGGAGGAGGGGACAGAAAAGAGAACCTGGGTCTTGGTCATATTATCGTCAAGACCCCCCTGAAGACTCACCCTATCACGAGGCAAGGCATTATCTTTAACCAGCTGGATTTTCTTTTACTTGCATTCAAAAAATCCAAGTGGGCACAGATGGCCTCCAGAAACCCCGACAGTCTGGAGTAATTCAGGGACACCTTCCCGTTTTCTGGCACAGGGAACCTCCCTTTGAAAGCACTGTTGCGTGTCCTCACAAGTGTGGGCAGTGCTGTCCTTTCTCCCTCGTAGTTTTATTTATTTTTTATTTTTGAAGCTTGATTCAGATATAACTGATTTACCAAAAAATGCACATATTTTATGTGCACATTTTGCTGAGTTTGGACATATAAATACACCTGTGATATCATCACCATGATCAAGGTATTAAACATAACCATCCCCTCCGAAAACATCCTTGTGTTCTTTGTGTGGTTTTTTGTTGCTGTTGCTGTTGTTGTTTTCTTTTTGTGTTTTGGTTTTGGTTTGGGGATTTGGGGTTTTTTTTTTTTGGTGGTAAGAACACTTCACATGAAATCTATATTCTTAACATATTTTAATGTGCGCGATACCGTATTGTTACCTTGCAGGCTCTGCAGATGCAGAACCAACAACCTCAATACCCTGCCCGCCCCTCTGAGGACCATCTGCCCCGATGGGCGGACAAGGGAGACAGGGTCTCTGTTCTCCACCAGCAAGCTGCCGTGCCGGAGAGGATCTCAGAAGGGTGAGGCAGACCAGGGTCTTGTGTAGTCAGATGCTTAAGGAGAAACTTGACCTCATGACAACTCTGCTTTGTGACCTGCACTCCCCACACACACTCAGGGTCCCTCCAAAGGTTCATTCTCTGGTTGCAGTGGTCTTTCCTCTCCATCCAGGTACACAAACACTTCTCACCTGCAGTTGTGCATGATGCATATGGGAGCAAGTCCACCTTGACTTTTTGTCCTTCAAGGGGCCCAATACCTGTTTGTTGAGTTAATTGACCTCAACTTACCAATCCATGCAATGGGCGCATGCCAAACAACGCCCATGCCTGGGGTCTGGTGCCAGTTCAGTAACTCTGGAGGAATGCCAGACTTCTCTGTGTGTTTCCAGTCTCCCCATCTGCTCACTTGGCGGCAGCAACCATGTGGCCATCTACCCCTGAGAGCTGGCAGTGGTGCAGGAGGGACGAGGGATCTGGCTCTTGGGACACCCGGGCTGTGACAGCAGTTGGGTCCCAGTCTAGGGCCATGGCCAGGTCAGCCTGGGAGACAGCGCTGTTTTGTTTGCTTTGCTTGCTGACAGTCCCCTCGTCCAGGTCAGAACTGACCCAGTGGCTGTGCCCTCATTAGCACCATGTTCCAACTTCTGAACTAGCTGGCAGGTCACTTCCAAGGTTGCTTTTGAAGTTCACGTTCTAACAGCAATGACGTTGGGGGAGGACGGTACCGGACCCGAAAGGGAACAGGTGAGGCAGGATGAAGGGTGGAAAGGCAAGAGCAGGCAGGTGTCACCCTTCTCTGCCAGCACATCTGGGAGTGGATGTTAGGGGGGCTGCACCCTGTTCCCCTGTTCAGCCCTCAGGTCAGTTACACGCACACTCATCTCCTATCCCTGGGTGTGGTCTGGGGATTGTGGTGTGGAATTCGGGGCTAGCAGGACTCCTCATGCAAATTAGAAAGATTCTCCTGAATTGGAAGGAGAGGAGAGCCCTGTGGCCCTGGCTCAGGGGGTTCCTGGGCTCCTCGGGGTCCTGGGCTCCTCTGTCTGGCACTGACCTGGATGGCAGTGGCAAGATTCCCCGGAGGAACAGCTGTGGCTCTTCCCCAGGTGGGACCTGGAAGCAGCAAGGAGCTTCCAAGCCCCAAAGCACCGTGCGTTCCCATCGTGGGTCTGCCAGCCCCGCCGGCAAGGCAGCAACCTTGAAAGCAGCATCAGGAAGGAAGGCCTGTCTCAGCCCTTCACCGAGCATCCGGGGGAGGCGGAAACGGGACACCAAGCCATGCCCACCCCAAGTCACTCACAGACCAGGTGGAAAGATGGAACATGCCACACAAAAGCAAGAGGACATGACGATTCCAGATGCCAAGCGCTCACTCTGGAGACAGTGGCCCTTCAGTATTCCTGTGTGCTTACATGGCCTCTACTTTGTGTGGAGGTGGAGGAAAGGGATAGCTAGTGCTCTGGTGTCTCTTCTTATAAGGACACCAATCCTATTGATCAGGGCCCCTCCCTTTTGACCTCAGTTAACCTGACTTACCTCCTCAGAGGTCCCATCTCCAAATACAGCCACACTGGGGGGTAGGGCTTCAACACATAAATGTTGGGGGCAGGAGACACAAACATTCAGTGCTTCACATCTAGCTGGGGCTTGATGGTGAGATTAGCCAAGTCTCGAAGGCTGCCTGCCCCACCCCAGCTCCTTCCCCTGTGATCATTCTGGAAAACAAGACATGTCTTCTTACAGCAGAGAGGCGGGCAATATTGAAATTGCTCCCCTAACCTTTATGCGATTGCCTTCTCCCTGATAGAAATATTGTCTCTTGCTGAGTATTTATTGTCTGCTTCTCTCCAAAGTATTGACTTTATGTAACAGTTTGATATACATCAAATCCCTTACGGATTTAATAAACTTCTCTGGTCAGCCTTCTGTTGTGAACACAATGAGATTTATGGTCGTCTTGGTGTAAAACCGTTTTTCCTTGAAATTTTCTACTTCCAGATATCAAAAGATAAGAAGGGAAGCATTTATCATCTTGGAAATCGTACCCCATGTCGGCCTGCCGGGTATTAGTCAGAAATGACTAGTGGTTAAAGGACTACAATATGACAACTGTTTGACTGATGAACAGCTGAGGCTGGGAGAAAAGTGGGATTTAAAAAAAAATTCCTCCTCTTCCCCTCAAAAAGAATTTTTCTTCGCAATTAATCATGAGACCCTCTGGGGCAGAGTGCAGACTCATTTGAGTTGGATGCATAACCTTGGGAGGACTCAAGTGAAAGGTTAACAAGTCGAGTCAATTCAGGACACATTTAGCAAGCGCCAATTTCGTGCCAGGGGAGGGCCGAGAACCTGCAGACAGAGGCCGTGATGCTAGAGTGTCCAGATGCAGGGGGGCAGGAAGGCACCTGTGTGAGGACTAACTCTTCCTCTGGGGACTCCTGCACCTTCTACATCCATCTCCGAGGCTCTTACCCCAGGCATATAATCACCCACTCACATCTCTCTCTCTCCCTTAGACTGAATCAAATCAAGATCAGACCTTTAGCGCCTAGAGAATGCAAGATCTAAGGGTTGTTTGTCAAGTGAATAAGCAAGTGAATGAATGAATGAATCTGGCCTAGATTGTTTGGAAGCGGTGAAGACGAACAAGAAGACCATCCAGGAAACGACTGAACTATATGGGTATTTAGCATTCTCCTTGATCTCAAAAGAAACTTTCTGGAAGGAAACACGGCCATAACGAGGAGTTTGAGAGGATCAAGAGAGAGGAGCCCCTTCCGTGTTCCAGATGCTTTTTTGAAGAACTTATGGGACAGGGGAGAAGAAATAGGAAAGAGATTTACTGAGTCTCAAAGCCTCCCGTTAAAATTCAATGCAGTGAGAAAAGTGGGTTTCCACATTTAATTGTCTTTCTCACGGTAACTGCGTGTCAGTCTTTTCTAAGAGCTTATTAATTCTGTAATTTAGTGCAGCAAGAACAGAGGGGCTGCCAGAGCCAGCATGGGGCTTTTTCCTTCCTCATTGACTACCTGTCATCCTGCACGAACGTTAGAGTGCCTTCCACCTTGAACGCTGGAGATACCCCCAAATTAAAAAGTTTTTATAGCCAGTTTGATAATTAAGAAAAAAACTATTTGTGCATCAGTTGGCAAAAATGGGGTCCACGTCACTGGATGTTATGACTTTCATAGCAGCTAAAGAATAACTGAGCTAGTCAGAAGGGCCCTGCGGATGCCAAGTCCTGGGCAGACAGATGACCCAAGTGGCTCTTCCGTGTGGGTGGAGCTGCTGTCAAATAAAAAACTGATTTATTCACGTGACCCCCAAACCCGCTGAGCGATGCACCTGTGTACATTTGATGCACGGCCGGGTTTGCCTCGTCCCAGCCCTCCCCTCCATCAAAGGCGTCCTGCAGTCTCCGTCTCAGTCCGTGTTTAATTAGGACACCCAGCAGGTCCGACTTCCTTAGAGAAGGGGTGCTCCACAGCTTGGGGGCCCCTAGCTGGCAGGGCTTTCGCAACATGATGGGGATCTAGCAGCTAGTGAGTCACTGTGAACTTGCATTGCCGTTTTCTGCTCTCAGAGAATAGACTGCTCCTCTGCTCTTGCCACTTTCTCCCCACGGCAACTGTGAAGCAGCAGGGATCAGATGTGGGGGAAATAGCACATGTTAGCAGAGAGCCAGAGGTAGCCCTGCCTCCACCACTGTCTCACTGGGGTCTTGGGTCTGTCTCTGGCCGAAACTCTGAGCCTTCACTTCATTCCTTTATTCATTCTTCCATAAAGCACATATTTACTATGACTGCTGTCTGTAAGTCCCTCTACTGGGTCCTAAGAACACACTGATGGACCAGGCTAGCGTCTGCTCTCCAAGGGTGATGCCCCGATGGGAAGGGTGGTCTGCCAGGCAGCAAGGAAAGCATGTGCGTTGAGCCCAGTCAATAAAGGGCGTTTCACATCCAGGGAACTGCTGGGGGTTGCTTGGACCTAAGTGCTCATGAAACGGAGCAGGACCCCATGGTCCTTGCCCCCCATGTCCTCAGCCTGCCATCTGTCTGTGGAAAAACTTTAGCCAAAGCGTAAGTTTAACCAGAGAAGTGAGAAAATACAGAAACAGAGGAAAAGTCAAAGGAGACCAAATAATAATAGTTTAGCCATTAAGCATAGTCAAGGACCTTTAGTTCCTCCTCAAGGTCCTTGCCAAGCCTAAGCATTATCTACATTTAAAAAAATTTTCCCAGTGCTATAAATCAGAAATGTTTTACTTGAGTGTTTTTAATTATTAGTGAGGTAAATGGCATTTTGTGTTTGTTGGCCATTGCCGTTTTTCTTCTTCAATCTTCTGTGGATTGATGGCCTGTTCATTTCTTTTGCTCCATTGCATGTTTGTTTTTTACTGACTGATTTGTAGGATTCCCTCCTATATTAGGCATATTAACTTTAGAAAATTAATTAATTTATTAAACAAGTTTTAGTAACTTTATACAATAAATAGACATTATGATTTTTGCAGAAGAAATTATCGTTTGCGTGTATTTACTTATGTGAAAAAACATTTACACTGCACCAAGTTCAAAGTCATGGAAAAAAAACCTATACAGCATAATCCCAGATATGGAAGCAATGTGCTTAAGAAAAAAATGCATGAGGGAAAAAATAGTCTGAAACAGTATATACTAAAATGTAAATAGTGGTCCTAAGGGGCAGAATTACAGGTGACTTCTGTTTTTTATGGCTTAGTAACTTTTTAATCCATTAGATGCATTTAAAACATATATAAACACACATACATGTGTGTTTGCATCTATTACCTGTGTTGCAAATATTCTCGCTCATTCTGGTGTTTGGATTTTATTTGCATCGTTTGCTATGTCAAAGGTTTAAATGTTTATGTAGTTAACTGTATAAATCTCTTCCTTCATAGCTTTGAGGTTTTGTGTATTGCTTAGAAAGGCATTTCTACCCCAAGATTATAAAATCATTCTCCTAAATTTTCTTTTAGTTCTATTATGATTTGGGTCTTTTTTTGTAATTTAGATTTGTTTTAATCAATTAGGGGTTCACTTTTATGTAAGGTGTGAGATAAGAATCTAAAATGTGTTTTGTTCCAAATAGGTAACAAATTGCCCAACACCAATTTATTGAATAGATCACCCTTTTTGCTCTTGATTTAGAATACCTCCTTTATTGCTTAATACATTCCCTTACAAACTTGAGTCTGTTCCTAAATTCTCTGTTCTGTTCCACTGATTTGTTGGTTCATTTATGTGCAAATGTGTTTTAATTATTTTTGTAACTTCATAGCACAATTCTAAGAAGCCAATGTTAATGGCACTTCCCTGCAGAAAAAAAAATGGAGGGGGAAACAAGAGAAAGATAAACATAAAAATACCCAAGAGTGGTTACCTGCGGGTGGAGGAGACAAAGAGGTGGGTCCAGAAGGAACATACAGTGGCTTCAACAGCACTGGTCAGGTTCTAATACTTAAGCAGGGAGCCGTTTCACTGGTGTATGTCTTATTACATTTATTATTATGCGTCATAGTCAATATTACATATATTTTTTTGTATATGTCGATTATTTCATTTTAACAAAGAATAATAATGAGGGAGGGTTTCTGGTTCAAGATGTTGGAATAAGACAATGCTAAAACCCCTCCTTTCTGCTCCAAACTCCTAGTGCCAAGGAAAAACACACAAGCGTGCTCAAAAATAAGAAAGAGAGATCCCTGTAGCTCTTAAAGCAAGACTCCTAAAAGAAACAGTGGCGCGTGCCTAGCAGCAATAAATGGAACTAAAACTACACAGCCTGCCCCAGGCTGCAGCCCAGGTGGATGCCTCCCCCAAGAGGCCAAGGGTCAGAAACCCACTTCCCGTCCACCCACAATCACACTGAGACTTCGTGCACCCGGTGACCGAGAGGACAGGACCTAGGGACCGGTTGGAGGCTGCTGAGAAATCCAGCAGGTGAATTCAAAAACAGGAGGCACAAAGCAGCCGAGGAAAATCACCACCACAAACTCCACAAAGGAAATCACTTACCTCTGAAGGAAAAGGGATCAAACAGAACCCTCCGAGAAGGATTACGTACATAACAAGCACCGTAATAGACTTACAGGGGTCAAGAAAGGAACCACAACCGTGACACGAGAAATAAAATGATGAAATAAAAAGGAAGTGGCTATGAAAAGGAACCAATTAGAGATCTTAGAAATGAAAGAGAGTTCATGAAATTTTAAAACTCTGTGGAGAAATTGACCAGAATGGTGGACACAGCGGAAGAGCGGAAATTGAGAACACAGAGATCAAACAGAACAGAGCCAAACAGAGATAAGAGATTTAAAAATATGAAAGAAGAAGTTGAAAGACAGGAAACGCGACTCCAAAACTCCAGAACAGGTCTGATGGGAGCTACCAGAGAAGTCGCTGCTTGAAGAGCTAACAGCTGGGAATTTCACCGAACTTAAATAAGCCATGAGTCCCTGGATCTAAAAATGCTACCAAGTGTTACGAAGCATAAATAAAAAATCCATACCTACACTCATGATGGTAAAACTCAGAACATACAGGATAAAGAGAAAATTCTTAAGGGTACTGAGGAGAGAGATTGCTAAAAAGGAGTGAGGGCCATCCTTCCTTCAGAGATCACAAAGTTGGGTAGTTGAGTGCCTGAGGCCAATCTCAGCTCCATTCCCTCTACCTGTGTGGCCTTGAGCACATCATTCTGCCTCAGTTTCCTCCTCTGTAGAAGAGGGATACTACTAGTACCTCCCTCATAAGGTTGCTAGGAGGACTAAATGACTGAATCCATGTGAAGCCCTTAGAACAATTCTTGACACATGGTAAGAGATGGAGAAGTGTTAGCATTCATTAACTGTATTTATTATTCTCATCATTGTCGCATTTCTCCTAAGCAACACAGGAAGTCAGAAGACGGTAGGACTTAAGGCCACCCATGTCTGCTGATGAGGGAGGTCTTCTCAATGGACTGGAAAGAGGAGAGAACGAGCTCTGTATTGTGGATCACCCACGACAGGACAGGGAATTTTCACACGTTGCCTCATTTAATCTTTGCAACACCTGGAGATGAGTCATGATACAGTCATCATTCAGAGGAGAAAACTGAGGCTCTGAGAAGCTCAGGGGTTTGCCCAAGGTCCCTGAGCTGGGAAATAGTGGAGGCAGTGGACTCAGACATCTGACCCCAAAGCCCGAGCTCTTGGTAATCCCGTGAGAAGACTGGGGGGTGCCGGGCCCCTGGTCTTGAGTCTGGTCCTGGAGCTTCTGCCTCTAGAAGCACCTCCTCTGGCCTCAGAAAATGTAGCACTACCTTCAAACAGGAAGAAAAATAAACTATCCTGATTTCTTACAACAGCTTCAATAACCAACATGACATTGTGAAGGACATGCCAATATTTGTAATCTCCCCTGCCAAGTTGTTAAGTATTTATAGAAACATCCTCTCCTGGTCCTGCTTAAGGGAAGTACTGTATCTAATTTCCTCTGGAGACATGTGCTGGGGGAAATCAGAAAGATAATCTGTCATCATAAAGAGCAATAAATAGTCACCCTGAAAGAGTTGCTTGTTTAGCAGAGTTGCTTGAATATTAACAGATTTTCTTTTCATCGTACCTTTGTGATGATAAGCCCTGGGGGGTCATGAATTAGGAAGGTGCTGGGTTCCAGACTTTCAGGGATGGGGGAGGAAGCTCAAGGCTGGGGCAGTGCCCCCTGAGATCAGGACACAGACACAGGATCAGCACGGGGAAACCACAGACAATGGGAAGAAGAGGTAATTTCCGGAGGACAAAGCTCTCCGAGGACCCCCGGAACCAAAGACACATTGAGATCTTCAGTGTTTCTCTTTTAAATGAAGTGCAATCTCACTGGAATCAAGAAGCACAAGGTCTGGGCTTCAATTTTTTCTTCTGCTGGATGACGTTTGCCAAAGCTGTTCCCCTCTCTGGGACTCAGTCTTCCCCATGTGTCAAGTGGAATAAAAGGTTGAAGCCGATTATCTCTGAGGGTTATATTTGCTCCAATATTCTCTAAGAAGTGCCCTGGAAAGGTATGATGGCAAATGGACATTGGTTCTGGCCCAGAGGTTCAGAGCCAGGCCAGTTGCTCTCAACAGGTTATTTGATCCAGAGGCCCCTGCCCAGGACCCAGGTGGCTGAAACACACCCTCTCCCTCCTTGGCAAGTACTTGTGCGTGGACAGCTCTCTAAAGACCTTTCAGATCCCCCACTACTTATTTTGTGTGAATCAGTCCAGGACTGAAGAATAGAGTTCTTCAAGGGCCCTCCGAGAGGAGGATAGAATGGAAATCCATGTGCTGAAAAGAGCAGTTGAGCCTGGAGACAAGAAGATTCTGATGAATGGGTTACACATCCTCTGTGGGGTCCAACTGGTGACCCAAGATTCATCTTCAAATGGGTGCCCCCTAAGGGAAACCAATCTCAGCTTTGTGGATGGAACAAATGGATACCGTTGGAGATGTCCAGAAATTGAATGAGCTGTTTCAGGTGGTAATGAGCTCCCCATCACTTGGGCTGTGCAAGCAGAAGTTCACTGACCACCCCTTGGGGAGGATGGGGAAGAAATTCCTAGCCTGGATGGGGAACTTGGACTAACATACTCTGAATATCCTTCTGATTATAGAACACTGACTTTATTTCCGGCGTTCCAGTAATTTTTAGATCATTCTCGCTCTTAGGATATGTAAAAGTAATTTTTGGTCCTACAAGATCCTGACAAGTTGGACGTAGTCTCGCCCACAACAGAGGCCAGCAGCAGCACCAGGAGGCCTTTCCCTCTGGACCTCTTCTCTCAACCCTCCCAGGTTGCAACCTCTGTGCTAATCAACATCGGTTGAGTCAAACATCCAAGCAGAGAACCCACATGAACAGAAGATGCCCAGGGAAAGGTGATTAGGAAAAAGGAGACCCTGCAGAAGACCCCTGCAGGTCTTCTGGCTCAAGGATGATTTGAAAAGCTAAGAAGCATGAGCATGAAATGGACAAAAGAGGGGCATAGTTCCAGCTGCATGAGGTTCCTCACCATCTTCGGCCATGGAAAGCTTTTATTCAGTTCTGCTTCACCTAAGCTGGGACTCTTGTCACAGAATCACAGAAAATCTGGGTTGAGGAAGCCGAGGGGTCATCGTATTCAACTTCCCATTTACTCCCTGGGGAAACTGAGGTCTGAAGGGGTTGACTTTACTGGGGGAGGAGATGGTATAACAAACTCTTCCAAAATTACCGAAGAAATCATTGGGCCCAGAGGTTGAAAGTACACTAAAGAAAATCTAAATTGCTCAAGCTGTTGATTTAAGGAATCTGATGCGCATGTGGGCTTCCTAATAGCACCACCTGGCATCACTGAAAGATTTTTCATTTTACTAGCAGAAGCTTCTAGACAGAATCCCTGGTTATTTTGCACAGTTGTGCATTTGGTCTCAATTCTTCAATTTTAAAGAATTTCTTAGTTCCCAAGTGATAAGTTCCTCAGGACCTGGAGTTCATAACAAAAGTCATCTGTTGACCAAACACATTTGGTTCTTATAGTGACTGGCTTGTGACCTGACTTTAGCATCACAGACTTAATACACAATCCATGGTTGGTTGAATCCGTGGATGCGGACCCCGTGGATATGGCGGGCCGACTATGGGACTTGAGCATCTGCGGATTTTGGTATCCGCAATGGGTCCTGGAACCAATTCCCGTGGATACCGAAGGATGACTGTGACGTTAGACAGTGATAAGTGCTAGTGGAAATATAAATTAGGAGGGGGAATAAGAGGTGTTGGAGTGGAGCATTTGACAGGGGAGGGGAGGTTGATTTTGACCAGAGAAGAGATCTGATCTGATTCTGGTTTTAACAGAATCTCTCTAGCAGCTGTTTTCAGAACAGGTTACAAGAGGCAAGGGCACCACTGTTCACCTGACTCTGAGTAAGCACCCTGCACACGAGTCACACAATATTTCATTTATTGTGGGAGATGCACCTCTCAAAGTCAAAGTTAAAGCAAAAACAACCACCGACTTCTGTGTTATAGGTTGGGATATTTTGTGGAGCAGGGTGGAGGCCCATTTAGGACAGGCATCTGCTGACTTAGTGACCAATTCAGAGACACATTAGAAAAGTGTAATCATAGCCACAGTTGGGCAGTTTTGTTCCCCCTTTACATTTGCTTTATCTCAATGCTTATAAGCCAGTGGGTGATTGACTGAGAGAAAGCCACGCCCCCAGGTTGACAGGAAAAGGAAGGACCTCCGTGGCCCAGGAGTCCCAGACTGATCTAGACTCTGGAGATCAAATGCGTGGATATATTCCTCTCTCCTTGGGCAGGTGTCTCCCCAGCTGCCCCAACAAAGGATCCAAGCCCTCTCCCCCGCAGACAGAGTTCTAAGCCCCTCACTTTCCCAGGGATGGCCCCATGCCCTGACTCTACTGCACCAGCCTCGTCCTGGGCTAGAGCCTGCTGGAGTACCAGTAATAGCAACAGGCGTAATACAAGTCTGCAATGAAATGTAATTACTCTACACCAGGCACTGACCCAGTGACTTCCTGTGCATGCTTTTTCTCAATGCTCATAATGACTGTGGGAAGTAGGGGCAATGATTATCCCCCCACGTGCAGCTAAAGAAGAGGCTCCGAGGGGTGATCAGTCAGCTTGCACGGAGCACCGTGGGCGGAGCAGAACCCAGGTGTGCTTTGCCCCATTGCCTCTATTTCTCTCTCTCTCTCTCTCTCTCTCTCTGGCTGGTCTGCAAACCATCACGCCCCCTCCAACCACTAATTCCCCAATATCCAAAATCCTCTTTCCTGTACCTCAACGTTGTATTTAACATAAATAGAACCAGCTGATCTCAGTGGACTCGCTGACATTGAAGAGCCTTGGGATACGTCTCTGAACCTGTCACCACATCAGGCCCCGTCTCCTCACCTTTGACTCTGAAATTACAGGCTGCCTCTTACAACCAAGACCTCCTCAGATGGCAAGTTCATTACAAATTCCCTACAGCGTCATGTTCCATGGCCACTAAAGGGGCTGCAGCGATTCAGAAATAAACCAAAATGCACACATGAAACCTGTAACATACAAAACCCACAGGGAGAGCCCTCCGAAGGGGTCGTCTGCCTTTTGGGCCTTGAGCCACAGGCCCTGCCGTTGTCTCCATCACGGCCAGGCTTGGACTCTCCCCCCACCAGCAGCATTAAACAGACACCACACCATTGCACACTTGGAATGAAACCTACCAGCCTGTCCCAGGAAAAGACATAGAGGGGCGCTGAGTTCCCCCCCAACACAACTCACCTGGGATTATCAAAGCGCGCCCCCCCCGCCACGTTCCTAATACAGATCAACGGAGAAGCTCCAGAAGCACAGAAACACCGACTTGAGTCCTTTAAGTTCCTTTTGATCCTTCCCGCCAAGTGTGTTGGGGAAACGCAACCCAAGCACCGTGCTCCCTCTTTGTTCAGGTCTCCTGGCCCTGGTCCCACTGCACTTCCTGCTCATCTTTGGTTGAAACTTGACCTCTTTTTCTGGAGTCAGTCACTGGGCTGCTCCTCCATCTCCCGCTGAAAACTCGTTTCCAACCTTCAGTGGCAGCATTGGGCACGCCTGGGCCTGACCTCCTCTCCACCCTGGGTCCTAGGATACTCCATCACCCTCCAAACTCCAAAATCCCCTTAATAAGAAACCCAGGACCCAGAGGAGCTCAGAGAGAGCTGTTCCTTGATGGCCATGAAGTCCAAGACGCCAGTCACTGGCCCAGAGAAGGTTTCTAAGCTCAGAGCAGCGCTACGTGGGCTCCGGTGATGCCCTCGGAGACAAACCAAGACACAAGGGCTCTTCCAGGCCCTTGGTTTCCTCGAAGCCCCTGCGTACATTCCTTTCATGCCATTTAGTATTGCCACCAACACCTCAGCAGATAAAAATAAACAAATCCAGGGATAATCTTCCCCAAACAGGGAAATAACACCAAATGAAACATGAAAGATCGTCGGGAGACATGAACCTGCCACTCCCGGCAGGTGAATCTCACCCAAATAGTTCAGACTGGACAGTTTCCATGTGTCCTTCCTGAGATCACGTCGTTCTGAGCCTAGATCATCAGGATCAATAAAAGCCTCAACTGGAAATCCAGTCCTTCGCAGAATAAAAACTCTCAGGTTCATGGCAGTCCCAGGGCAGGCCAGCAGGATTGGCCATGCGTGTCTCAGCAGAGGATTATGTTCTTCAGTCTGTGAGTCCCATGGTCTCTGCAGCCCCAGCATTTAGCAGAGTGCCTGGCACATAGTAGATACTTAAGAAATGTTTGTGAAAGTACATCCCAGGACTCTCATATGCTATTAACTGACATGTATTTGGCTTGTGAGTAGGAAAAAGAAAGGGGAAAAAAAACTTCTTGCAGGTTTAGTCAGTAACATATTGTTTGTTCCATCACGTCTATTCAAAAGCAGAGGTTAGGAGCTGTGTAGAAAGGAGATTGCATGGTAGGGCTGAGACCGCTATCCTTAGAATGGCCTGCTTGCACGGTTAGTCCTGGAAACTTGAATGGTAAACATTTCCTTATACTGAAATAAAGCTTTTCCCTAAAAGAGAAGAGGGACTCCTTGTGCCTAAATCGTTTGCATAAATAATATGATTTATGATGAACACCTACTTTCCTTCTAGGAGGCTGGAACTTTGGTACGTGCTAGGCAGGGGGTTCTCCCAATATAAACCCTGATCTCTAACAAGCTTCACACATGTTGTCACAACTTGTTGCTGGAGGAATTAAGTGAATCCCGTGTGATTCCACTGGGAGGTGACTTTTGGAAGCTTGCACCCTTTTCCCTCCAGACTCTGCCCCATGTGCCTTTTCCTCTGTTGACTTCTCTTTGTATACTTTTGCTGGACTAAACCACAGCTGTGAGTACAACTATATGCTGAAACCTGTGAGTCCTTCTAGCAAATCGGAGCTGGAGATGATCTTGGAGACTCCCGACAGAAGTGTCATATTTAACATTCATTATACAAACAGGCTTAAAGCAACCAAACCCCAATTCAGCAAACATATTCTTTTCTTATCTTAATCAATATACATCATCACTTTTACCACCACCCATACAGAAATTTATATAATCCACGTGAGTATCCAAAAGTTAATTTTTATATTGGTAAATCTCAGAAGAGAAAATTACAGTGACAAATAGATTATATTCATTTCCATATTTACCTATCTTGATATTCTAATCAGTGGCCACACTATTTGTCCTGGCTGTCAAGTGCATTATTCTCAACTTTTGGACCACAGACATTGGGAAGTCTTGAATTCACAGAGATACTAAATATTCTCTGTACATAGAAAAACTCTTACCTATGTGATAAATAATATATATCTCATAACTCTTATATCTTATATAGAAATACAACTATTTTTGAAATATATATGGGTGCTTGAGGTTAATAAAACATGAATTTATTTAAAAGTACAATTGCATTTGGAGTAGTGAAGGTGGCAATATACAATTCTACAAAATGAAATAAAACGATTTAAAAAATCTATAATAGCCCATGAAAACAAAAAAGGGATGCTAGTATTTCAGAAATGGTGAAGAAATTTAGAAGAATATAAATAAACAAGATTTGATCTGAAAAAAAGTAAATCAGAGGAAAACTGCCAAAAAGAAAGACAATTTTGAAGGGAGAAGCTGTCCCATGGAACTCTAAACTCAGAGGTATAAGGTGGAAGAAGAGACAGTGGACCCTGGTTATTCAGAGGAAGGTTATTTGGGCAGCAGCACTCAGGACAGCCAGACTGGTCAGCCCCTTGCCTCTCCCAAGAAATGAAGCCCTATCCTGCATATTCAGCGAGGCCCCAGACAATACTGACCATCAGGAAGGATGGGAACCTATATACCCAGAAAACACCACCAGTCAATCCCTCCTCAACGAGTACTTGCCACCCCTCCTTCAAAGCACCTCAGGCAGGCACAAGAGGCTTGTGTTTTTGGGCATGGGGACACATCAAAAGTTCATTAAGTATGTATGGAAAACCAACTCTATGAAAGAAAGAAATCAAACTCAACAAACTCAGAACATGCTTTCAAAGAGGAATAAAGGTATCTCTTTAAAATTGATTGAATAGCTTGAAAGTTAAAATTTTGAGCATCAAAATAAGAAACACAAAAATAATAAACTAAAATATTTTCTCCCTGGACATAGTAAATAAACACCATAAAATATGAAAGCACAACCAAAACAGAAAAAAAAAGTAGACCTCATCAGTAAAATCAAAGCTGTCTTTAAAAATACCAGTAAAATATACAAATTTCCAGTGGCAATGAAGAAATAAGAGAAAAGGCATAATAAACAACATTCAAAATGAGAAATTACACCTAATTACAGATATGGAAAAGACTTTTAAAACTATAAGAGAACACTAATCACTTTATTCAACAAATTTTAAAATCTAGATAAAATAGATACTTTCCTAGGAAAATTACCTAAATGTACTCAAGTAGAGATAGAAATTCTGAATGTGGAAGAAATTGAACCTAGAATTAGAATTTCTAATTAGAAATTAGAAGAATTAGAAACTCTTCTAATTGTGGAAGAAACTGAAATAATAGTTAACAATTATTTTGCAAATAGGTACCACTCCATCAGGACGTGGGGGACAGTTGTACTAAAATCTTGAATGAATGGAAAATACCTAACTATACAAAATATTCCAAAGCATACAGAAATCACCCCTTTTTATTCCATAAAATTTAGCATAACCATGATACCAAAACCAAGTAAGGGTAACACAAAAAAATATTCTGCAAGCCAATCTCACTTAAATTCTTAAATGGGAAATTTTTAAAGAATTCATTAGCATATCAAATGCGTCACTGTATTAAAAGAATGATACATTATCACCAAGAAGAACAATTCAGTATTATGAAATCTATAATTGTAAATCACCACATTAATAAAGTAAATGACTAGAAACAAAAAATTATTTCAATTGAGGGTAGAAAAACATTTGATCAAATTCAACTTTCTTTTTTTTGAGATATAATTGACATATATGACATGTTTCAGGCATACAACATAATGATTGGTTATATGTATATATTACAAAATGATCCCCACAATAAATCTAGTTATTCATCACCACACATAGTTACAAAAAAATTTTTATTGTGGTGAGAAATTTTAAGATCTACTCTCTTAGCAATTTCAAATATACAATACAGTATTGTTAACTATAGCCACCATGTTGTACATTATATCCCCAGGACTTACTTATAACTGGAAGTTTGTACCTTTGGCCATCTTTACCCATTTAATTCATTCAACATTCTTAAAGCCCTCGTATTCTCAGAATAGAAGAAAACTTTCTTAATCTTACAAAGCCCATCTGTTAGTAACCTACAATAAACACCACAATTAATGATGAGAACATCTGAAATATTTCCTCCAAAAAAGAGATTAAAAATACAAAGATGACTGCTATCACCATAGTTATACAGCCTTGTACTGGAAGTTCTAGGGAGTGTAACAAGACAAGAAAATTACATGGAAAGTGTAATCATTGGGAAAGAAGAGGGGGATTTGTCAGTGTTTGCAGATCATATAATCATCTCTCTGGAAAATCAAATGAGAAGGCACTAGAACTAATGTGAGTGTTCGTTAAGTTTGCTAACTATAAGATCAAAATTTAAAAATCAATAGCTTTAAAATACACAGAAATAAACAATTTTAAAAATGTAATGGACTAGAGCAGGAGTTGGCATGTGAACCAAACCCACCCACCACCTGTTTTTGTAAATAAAGCTTTATTATAACATAGCTATGCCAATTTGTTTACATATTGCCTGTGGCTGCTTTGACATCACAGAGGCCGAGTTGATTATTTACAACAGAGATACAAAGCCTAAAATACTTACCGTCTAGCCCTTTACAGACAAAGATTGCCAAGCCATGGAATAGAGCATCCCAGTCTCATTAATAGTGAAATCCATAAAATATTTAGAAATTAATTCATGAGTGAATGGACAACTTATCTATTAAGAAAAGTATAAAGCTTTTCTAAGGCATAAGAGAACTTTTAGCATATATATTATATTCCTGAATGGCAAGACTCAATATTGTAAACATGTCTATTCTCTTCCAGTGACTCTATAAATAGAGTAGTCATTCAAAATCCCAACAGGAATGTGTTAGAACTTGACAAACTGCTTCCAAAATGTAAATGAAAGAGAAAATGTAGGATTTCCACTTCTGATAATAGAAAACCATGTTGATTCAAACCAACATCCCCACACACACACCCCTCAAAGATAAACAAAAAAATCTGGACCATAGTATTTAAAAGCAGGTTTCTAGATGCATCAAAGAGTAAACAAAATAGTGAGGAATTATCACACCAAGATCTGAAAGAAGACAGAAATACAAAGAGATGAACCTGGAAATGGAGGCCACCTCAATTTCAAATCTAGAAGAGGTGATTTATAAGCTAAGGAACACCTATGAAAGCTTGGTCAGGGACCCTAATGAACCACTCACACTGAAGTTTGAGATGCCAAAGAGTTACATTCTTAGGTGAACCTGAAGTAAATCAACCATCACACAGACTGCCTCTCAGTTTCAAATCACTAGGTGTTCCAGAATATTTTAAGCCCTGAAATTGGATTAAGGTGATCCAAGATTGTTAGCACCTGGCAGAACCAAACGAAAAGGATCTGACAACATATAACGTGTCAGAGCAGATTTGAAAAAGAGCCAACCAGAAAATCTAGACTGAAAAAGAAAATGTTTAAAATTCAGAACTCAAGACACAGCTGAAGTGAGAATTAATGAACTGAAATATATGCCAGAAGAAAATATTTAGAATGAAGCCCAGAAAGACAGAAAGATGGAAATTACAGAACAGAGGGTAAGAGACATAGATACAGTGATAATGACTAACATAGGTTTAACTGGAGTCCCAGAAGGAGAGTAGAGAATAGGTCAGAAGCAATATTTGAACAAATAAAATGGCTTTAAAATCTCAAAAATTAATGAAAGAAACCAATCCATGGATTTAAGACCCAATGACACTTTAGCAAAATAAATTAAAATAAATATATGTTCATACACATCATAGTGAAACTGCAGAAAACCAAAGACAGAGAAAATCTTAAACACAGCTAGGGGTGGGAGTGAAATCAAATTACGTCTAAGAAGGAACAGTTAAGACCTACAGCTGACTTCTCAACAGCAATAACAGAAGACAGAAGGATGGTATTTTCAGTGTACTGAGAGAAAAGAACTGCCAATCTAGAATTCTAAACCCAGTGAAAACGCCTTTCAAGAACAAAGAAATAGAGACAATTTTAGAAAAGCAAAAATGAAGAGACTTCACCACTAACCAATTTGCACTAAAGAAAATACTAAAAGAAAAATGATTCCAGATGCAACACCAGAAGTAAAGAATGAAGAGGAAAAAAAGGTGACTATGTAGATAAATCAAAATGAATATCAAGGGCTTCCCTGGTGGCACACTGGTTAGGAGTCCACCTGCTAATGCAGGGGAAATGGGTTCGAGCCTTAGTCCGGGAGGATCCCATATGCCGCGGAGCAACAAACCCGTGCACCACAACTACTGAGTCAGCACTCTAGAGCCCGCGAGCCACAGCTACTGAGCCCACACGCCACAACCACTGAAGCCTGCACACCTGGAGCCTGTGCTCTGCAACAAGAGCATACACCGCAATAAGAAGCCTGTGCACCGCAGCAAAGAGTAGCCCCTGCTCGCCGCAACTAGAGGAAGCCTGCGCACAGCAACGAAGACCAGACACAGCCAAAAATAAATAAGTTAATTAATTAATTAATTTTTAAAAATAAATATCAGTTATATAAAACACTAATAATATTGCCTTGTGAGATTTGAAATATGTATAGAATTAAAATACACAACAACAGCACATGAATGAAGAATAAATGGAATAAAGCTGTTCTGAGGTCCTTACATTGTGCAGGAGGGAAATAAAAGTTCTGATCAACATTAGGCTTTGATAAGCAAAGAAGCATGTTGTAATCTAAAGAAAACTAATGAATAGTAGGAGAGTATATTATTTCCAACCAATGGAAGAATGGAGTTGGATTAATTTATGTATGAATATATCTAAGACAATTCTGAAAAATAAAAATGATGGGAAATTTGTCTGAACAGAGATGAGAAAAATGATTAGAGTTATATTTATTTAAATGATGTGGTGCAAGCATAGGAATAGTGCTATGGACTAAATATTTGTGTTCCTCCCTCTCCCCTCTCGCCAAAATTCATGTGTTGAAACCCTAATTCCCAGTGTGATGTCGTTTGGAGATGGGCCCTTTGGGAGGTAATTAGGTCATGCAGGTGGGGCACTCATGATGGGATTAGTGCCATTTTAAGAAGAGACAGACACAAAAGAGCTTGCTTCCTCTCTCTCTCTGCTCTCCCCCATGTGAGGACACAGCAAGAAGAAAGCCAATCTGTGAACCAGGAAGAGGGTGCTCATCAGAACCCGACCATACTGGCATCCTGATCTCAAACTTCCCAGCCTCCAGATCTATGAGAAATAAATTTCTGTTCCTAATGCACCCAGTCTGCGGTCTTCTGTTCTAGCATCATGAACTGACTGAAACTGATCACAGGAATGGAAAAGAATCTACAAATACTCTTGTGTGTGTATATATATACATATATCTTGTGTCTATATGGCAATTTCGTCTATAATGAAAATAATAAAAGAAGTAGGAGCTATTCAAAGTGTTCTACTGTAAATAATTTAATACATACATTTATAATTAGTTTCAAAATATTATTTGCAATAAGGATAGCATTTTGAATCCCTAGGACAGAAAGAACTATTCAAGAAATAGTTTAAAGAAAACTGTATATCTGTTTGAAAAAAAATAAGTTAGATACATAATTTATACCATAAACATAGATTCCAGTCAGATTAAAAAGCTGAACATAAAAAAATAAAAGAAACTATAAAAGGGTTGGAGTAAAACTGTGAAGTAATTCTTATAATCTAGGTGTTGGAAAGACTTTCCCAAAACAAGACACATAACCCTGAAGTCACACAATAAAAGATTAGCATATTTAATCTCATAAAATTTAGAACACTTTCTTGAAAAATGATACCTTATGTACAAAGTTAAATTACAAACAGCAAATGAGGAGACATTATATGTAACACATTTGACACACAGAGAATTCATAGCTGGAATACATCAAGATCTTATACAAAGCAATTTTTTAAAAAGACACACAACACAGTAAAAATTGGACAAAGTATATGGAATAGGCAATTCACTGAAGAAAAATACAAATGTCAATAACCATATGAGAAAATACACAGCTTCCACTAGGAACCAGGGAAATGGAATTTAAAGCAATAATGAGAGATGATTTTGCACTCAATATATTGCCAAAAATTAAAAAGATTGATAGTAACAAATGTTAGCAAGAATATGGAGAAACGGGTGCTTTCAGATACTTGCTGGAAGCAGTGTGAACCCTGAGGTCATGTGGAAGCCATCAGGCATCATCAACCAATGTTTAAATATTCATTCCTTTTACCCCAGCAATTTCACTTCTAGAAACCCAGCCTGAAGAAATACTGGCCTATGTGCAAAAATTATACATACAACAATAGTTGCTGTAGCCTGGTTGGTAATAGCAAAACCGCAGGGGGTTGGGGAATTTGTAAATGTACATCAATAGGAGAGTGGCTAAATAAATTCTGAAACAACAGAATTCTCTGCAAATGTTAAAATCATGCAGTAGACTTTCATGTACTGATGCAGAAAGATGTTCAAGATATATCATCGAGTAAAATCAAGTTGAAAATAATTTGTACAGTATGATACCACTTGTTTACACACACACACCCCTACATAAAGAACAACAGGGATATTAGAACACACGTCAAGGTATTGACAGTGGTTATCTGTAGGGAAGGGGGATGAGTAATGAGCCAAGAAAGGATGACTTTCATGTGTGGAAGAAATGTTTTGCCCAAAACTCAGATTGAAGTGAACTGCGTGTTTAGCATCTTTGAGGGTGAGCTGGAGACCTTTTCTGTGAGGTTTGAGGGAAGGCAGGGCCATGGGTCTCTGAGAGCTGACACCGCTGGGTGAAGGGGCTCCTTGTCAGAGATGAAACCCTGTTGCTTGGGAACATCCAATTAATAGCCCCAGATCGATTTGTCATCCTTTACTTCTCAGCTATATGACTTGATATTTGTGATTAATGAATCATGTCTGATGATGGTTCCAAATTATCCATGCCACAAATCTAACCCACCACTGAGAGGAATATGATTTCTTAGGACCACGTGAAGTCAAACAGCAAGTGACGCCCAGCTAGTCGGCATGAGAGGAGGAAGAGGTCTGTGTCTGGCTCAGAAAGGTCAGTCTCTCCCCAGGATATTTGGACCCAGCTCATTCCCTCTACTATCCACACTAGATTTTTCATTAACACGCGATAAACCTTGACTCGCGTCTGGAAATTTTAACTTACCGTGGTTTGCTCTGTACTGCTTAAACCTTATAAAAGTAAGAACGTATTATCATAATACCTATGAAATATGCAATTAGATAAATAAATGTCCCCAAAGTATAGCTTCTTATTAGATATCTTCTTAATCAACAGCTATTAAATAACTCTCTCATCTGGATGTTCAGAAAACATTTTGATGTCAAAAATAGGCTTTTGCAATTCAACAATGTACACTGGGCTAGTTCACGTATGTATTTTTCACTACTCTTCTAGTGGATGAAAGGGAGTACAGTGGAAAGGGGATGGTGTGGAGATAAACAAATTTTCAGTTGTGGAGCGTAAGTCCAAGAAAGGGAAGGACCATCCCCAAAGCCTGACTCACCCTGAGATGCACATCCTTCCAATGCCCTGAGCACACAGACGTTGAGACTTGGGGCGCCAGCCACCACCGATTCCAGGGGCCTGCAAATCACAGGTCTTCCTTGCAGGGTGGCCCCCAGCACCCTTCCCTCCGCCCGGGCTGTGCTTTCCTGGCAAAACCCCAGCCTGCTTGAACCCAATTATTTCATTTCTGACCGCCAGCAGTAGGGCAGCTAAATGCTGCCAGAGAAAACCACATTAAATGAACTGATTAGTTACAATTTAGATTCACGCCGCCGACAAAATTCAAACAGGAGCAGAGACGGGGAGGTGAGCCCTGCAGAAAATGGACCTCTACATTTTCTCCCCTTTAACCTCCTCCCGCCCCCATTTCAGCCCAGGAGGGCACCTCACTCTTCACGGAGGACAAAAAGGAAACCATCGACAGAAACTCCCTCCTCTTCTCATCAAACCTGCCGCTGGGTCCCCACACTCAGACCCTCATTCCTGCCTCAGTGAAGAATGTCTCTGCTCCTCTCAGGGGCCAATGTGTCCTGGACTCCATCCTTCCTCACCTTCTCCGGGAGTTCGCGCCTCTCTCGAATTTTACAATTAACTCAGGTCATTTCACTTCTCTGTTTAAAAGCATCTGTGGCTCCCTTTGCACTTTAAAAGAACATCCAAAGTCCTGGCCATGGGTGGCCGGGTAGTGGGCTCTTGCCCCCCACCTCCAGATCACCTTCAGCAGCAGAGGACAGGTCCAGCCCCTCTGTGAGGCTCCCTGCTTCTCAGCCTAAGGGGTCCTCCACCCCACCCCGGCTGCACCAGGCACCACCCAGGAGCTGGAGACGTTAACTCCCCTGAAGAAAGACCTCAACCAGCGAGAGAAGGAAGAGAGCAGGTGAATCCCCCGCTCCCACCTCCACCTGGGACATCACCGTGCTCGGAGCATACCCGCCTGATGGAGATCCAGGTGCCCCCAGTGGTACCCCTTCATTAACACACAGGTTGTCAACTTTCCCCCCTTCCCTGCCTCAATTTCCCCACCTCCTAACTGCCTCTCGAGGTCATCTCCCATGTAAAGCACCAGCACCTACGTCCTTGTCGTAGGGCTGTGTTTTCTTGCAGGTTCTCTGTCTCTCCCAGCAGACCCTAGAGGAGGCCGGGGCCTGGTCTGTCTTGCTCATCACTGTGTTGTCAGCTCCCGCACATCCTTGAGGCTCAAAAAATAGTGAAGAGATGAAAGAATGAGCCGAGACTGCTGATCTACACACACCCCAGCACCCTGCATTTGGACACACACGCACACACGCAGAGCAGCAAGCATCGCCCACGTTCTGCGGAACCAGAAAGCCATCCTTCTTCACCTGAGACGTTACTAACACCAAGCCCCCAGGACGCCAATTCTCAGTTTTCATCTCAGTGTTAGATTCCCTGAGGCCTCCTTCTCCAGGGCTATGTTCCCCGCTAGGTAGACTCAAGCCTTTAAGAGGAAAAGAAAAGAGTTACTTGTGTTTAATGCTAACACATGCCCCCAGCCCCTGGTCCTCATCTCCTGAGTTTTTGGTCTTTTAAAGTCTCCTCCACCATGAGATTTCAATCCCTTCCCCCCAAAAGTCCGTGATGCTCTTTATCTAAAAGACTCAGTTCAACACTGTCCGGTGTTCTTGAATTGCCTCTATGTCCTGGACTCTGGGTGTGCTCTGCTTGTATTCTTCATGTAAATTTGGTTTTACTGAACAAAACTCAATCTCAGGCCAATTCCAGTACCACCCTTTCCTTCCCTAAAGAAGATTCCAGCCCTAGGTTATGCTCACAGCACCCAAACCGTGCCTGATACACAGTATATGCTCAATAAATCTTGAATAAAAAAACCACTCCTTTGTAGTAAAACCCCTTTTGGTTGATTCATTGTTTTTAGCAGTTAACTTCCAATATGCCTAGGCATGGTTTGTTTCTTATTTATTGTGATTTGGACTTGCTGAAATTCATGAATCTGTATGTCTTTACACCAAATTTTGGGAAGTTTGGGCCATGATTTCTTCAAATAGTTTTTATCCCATTTTTTCCCTCTTCCACTTCCAGGATGCCAATTATTTGTAGGTTAGAGATTTTGATATTGCCCGCATCCATCCCTGAAGGTCTGTTCTTTTTTCCCCAATCTTCTTTCTCTCCGTTCTTCAGACTGAGTCATTTCTATTTATCTATCTTCAAGGTCACTCACTCTTCTGTCCTCTCTACTCCACTGTGAAGCCCACCCAGTGAATTTTTTATTTTAGATATTTATTTCTTGGTTCTAGAATTTGCATTTGGTACTTTTTTGTAGCTTCTATATATCTGCCAAGATTTCCCCTTTTTTATTCATTATAAGCATGTTTGCCATGATTGTAATAGTTGCTTTAATTTTTATTAAAGCAACTATTTTATTAAATTACCAACTTTATTTGGTAATTCCAAATAAAGGCATTGGTCCCATTTTCCTGGCTCTTCATATATCAGATAATTTTGCATTGTATCTGAATTTTGCAGATTATGTTCTGAAGACTCTGTGTACTTCATATTACTCTGAAAAGTGTTAGTGTCTGTTTAACAGGCATCTAACTCGGTTAGACTCAAACCACAAACTGTCTAATGTGCAGTGGCCAGATCAAATTTGATTTCAGTTCTTTTAGCCTTAGCTGCAAGCTACTCTCATCAGCCAGAGACTTGGAGCAGAATTTATTTACGGAATTGGGGCTCCCCTCTCTGATTTTCTCCTTTCTAGAATTCTTCCCTCACTTTCCAGCAGCTGTCCTCTGGCTCTGTCCTGTTCATCCAGTTGCAGAAATGGTTTTCAGTCAAGAGTTTTCACTGCTTTATGCTGTATCATGGCTACAGTTTCCCTCAGATGAAAAGTCATGAAAAAGGGAAACTCACCACATGCCTGTCCCTTCCAAGTTTCAAAAACCATACAAAATCTGCCTGCTTTTGTTCATTCCTCAGAGCCTTCAGGATTTTTATATTTTATCTGTAGTTTATAATTATTATCCAAAGGAGGGTCAGTCTGTTAGGCACTTACTCCATAACACTGGAAGAGAAACCCAAACATGATGTACACATTGACTTTAGAATAATATTTGACATATCAGTTTGTTTATACACACACATTTGTAGTGTAGATTCAGATGCCATAAAAACAAGATTTGGAGACCGGGAGGAGGGGACCAAAAAATAAAGGCAGATGGGTAGAGGAAAGGTATATTGAGAAACTTCCAGCTGAGGAAAGCTTCAGCAACTGAAAGAAATTCTGGAATTTCCTTGCAGCCAAGGAAACAAGGAAAATTATATGGATTTCACATGCTTCTGAGGCTGGTAATGGGAAACCTACAAATTCACTGAGGAATTTGCTTTCCTGGTCTTGAACTCAATGGAGTGCCATGGCCTCTCGTTGTAGTGATACTCAACAAGAGTATCAAATTTACTCTTTAATATTTAAACAGTTACTCCTGATATTTAAAGATTAAATAACGCAGGTAAAGCATCTCCCATAGAGAGCCATGATGATGATATAATGATAATGATGATGATGGTGATGATGGTCGTGTTGGTGGTAAGATAACTTCTACATTTATCTTGTGTTTGTAAAGAAGGACCGCTTTCACGTACTGACAGATTTTAACCCAATACATCAGTTAGTCAGGATGTCAAATGTGACTCTCTTAAGCTGGCTCTAGGGTGAAACTATCTCCCAGCAACCAGCAAACCCAGCATCCTGGAGGCAGAACGCTGTTTTCTGGTCCAGTTAACGGCCTCCTGGCTCCTTAGACACTTCAACAGAGCAATCGCTCGGGAAAGGACTGGGCAGCCGGCACTGGGAAGGGCCTCTGGGATCTTCCATTCAATCTGCACATAAGTGCCGGGTGCTTTGTTCTGAGGAATTAATCAGTGAAGCAATGATGTGGAGAAGTCACTTGGGGACGGAGGGAAGAATGGTGCATGTTAATCAGCCTTGCATGTGAAGCCAGGACAGGGCCTGGAAAACCCCACACAGCCCCTAAGTTCCCGAGCCCTGGGGGAGGCGGACACCTGCCCAGCTCCATCACGTCCTCCCACTCATCCCCCTTGATGTGAGAGCCAGCGGCTGAGCTGTCTGGGGCTGTGCCTTAAGAAGGGTCACAGGCAAGGGTTAGTCTGTGAAGTCAGGGCTTAATCAGTGACCGCAGTCAGGATTGAGGCTGAGGTCACGGGCTGAGGTCAGTATGTGGTAAGGATTAGGGATAAGTATACGGCCAAGGTCAGGGCTCAGCCTGTGGCTCATTCTGTGACCAGAGAAAAGACTCAGTTATGTTCCTGGTTGGGGCTTAGCTGAGATCAGAGTCAGGGTATTGGGGACCCTGATTAGAACCCCAGGATCTCTGAAGTCCCCTTAGCCAAGGAGGATGTCAGCTCTGGGAGGGAGCTCTCAGAACCCGCACATTAATAAAGTGAGCATTATAATAAGTACTGTCCCAAATAACTCCAGCCCTTGTTCTCCTTTATTGCTTAATCAATTTCTAAATGTGTCCTATCTTTATAGCAGAGAACCTGCTCTTTTTCTTCATCTGAACTTCTAGAAGGTGTAGGGAAACTTCAGGCCTTGCACCCAATTTCTGGATGTGGAAAGAGATGCCTGGGCACATCTTCTCATGCATCTTCGGTGGGTGCCAGCCCTCCCCTGCCTCAGGAACCTTGCTCTCTGCAAGACCCCCTCCTGGGCCACCCCCGCCCTCCCCACGTGCAGGCCTGGAAGGGGTCCCCTTGTCCAACCTGGCGTGTTATACCCATCACACAACTCTCCCAGAAACGGCTTCCTATAGAAATGTTGCTGTTTTTCCTCCAAATAATTGAAGGCATTTAGACATAATTGGGATACACAGGGGTTTCTCTCAAAATCTAGGCCACCCAAATGGGGAGCTGAAGGCACCCCTACCAGGCTCACTCTTAGCTTAGCCAACTGGAGTCTGGCTCTCTGCCCTCTGGTAGGTGATTTCCGTGGGAGAGGAAAGGAAACGCCATTAGTTCATTTGTTTAACATACATTTTAAAGTCAAGTTAATATACGCACATATGTTAAAAACACAAGCGACTCAGAAGGGCTTATGATGAGAAGCACCCACCTTATCCCCAACACCCATGGCACATTGTAGAGACTTGGGAAATACTTGCTGGTTAAGACTTTACCACTTCTGTCTTCATGGAACCCAGTGGGGCGGAGAGGAGCGCTTTTCCTCTCTCACTTCACCCAATCCACTTGTGAACCTGGTGTTATTGCTGTGGTCAGCACACACAGGACACAGCTTAATCAAATATGCTCCCACCTGGAATCAGTCTCTGCCTACAGGGTGAAGTTGGACATTAAATCAGGTGTTTATCATGCCAGGAAGAAGGAAATAACTGGCAAGAAAAAAATCCAAGGGAGACTTTTAGAAATCCAGGGAAAAGTCCAGCCAGGGGTGCAGGGTGGGAGCTGGCGATGCTGGAGGATGGGGGATGCTGGTCACCTACATTTCAGCCAAACCTTGATAATAGAGGAAGAAATGAGTAAGCTCTTGCAGGTGGGAAGGTGCTGGATGTTGAGGAAAAGAGTGATGGAGTCCAGACCAGGAAGAGCCAGAAACTCCATGGCCTTCTTCCTGCAGACTTCCCAGGCTTCCTGGGAAGCCATATTTCAAGCGACCTCGGTTTCTGCATCTGTAGGATGGGGAAAATAATAATACCAGGCAGACTTACACGAGGTGTTACATGTAGGGCACTTAGCATAGTGCCCGGAAGATAGTGAGCTCAGCAGATCTTAGCTGATCATGACATCCCATCTTCCTCCCCACCCCATGCACCCCGCCCACCCCAGACATTCCCAAATGCACTTTCTTTTCCCTCCAAGGTTAGGGCATCGGATTGTCCCACCAAGATCCTCATTTGCATTAAATGAGATGCTGGTGCCTGGGAGGGGCCAGCATCTGAGACCAGCCGGGGCCTGTCCTGGTGGGTTGTTTTGAGGGGTCCCTAGTGCATATCTGCTCAGGTCCCTCTACCTGCAGGCAACTGCCTCCCCAGTGACGATCAGTTTGGGGCTTCCAATCCCTGAAGTGGTATCTGCACATACAGTATTTGCTGCAGCTTCGATGGAGGCTGGTTGGAAGGGTGATTTTTGCAGGGGTTTTGGCTCCATGGGTTTGCTGCCTTTGATCTGCGTCTTTCTAGCAGAAATGCGAGATTGGCCTCAAACCAGAGCCGCAGGTATGTGTCTCTGTGAGTCAGGCTGAGTCTGCCCTGCCCTGCCCCAGCATGGCATGGGGACAGAAAGAATGACTCCCAGGGCTTGCAATTCCCTAAAGGTGACCTAGACTGATCAGTGATGCGATGACCGACTCACGGCTTTAAGATCCCTCCCAGGAGCTTGTCTAACATCTGCTAGCATACCTCCAGTGACGGGCTTCTCCCCACCACTCCCAACACCTCATTCGTCCATGAACTGCTCAGACTGAGATCAATCGCTTATGCTGAGCTGAAATCTATCCATCTCGGGAAGAGTTAATGAGACGATCACTAGGCCCTCCTTGTTGAAGCCTCCCCCTCCCCCCACTCTGCCTAGAAGCATTAATTGCATTATCAAATGGTCAGCCCTGGGGACTGAACATTCAAAGGCTTAAAGCAAGGTAGGTTAATTAAAATCTTTGATCGAAACCCCATAAACAGCATAAAACTTCTTTCTCTTAATTATCCTGGATGGTCTCACAAGCATTAAAGCCAAAGGCGAGACAATGAAAAGGCTAGGAGGTGGGTGGGAGGTGAGGAGCCGGGAGGAGAGTATCCCAAGAGGGACAGCCGCCGTGATGGAAGCTGCCACGTTGCTGCTCCCATCAGCGCTCCGTGCCCGGACACTAGAGGCAGAGAAACCTACCCTGGCTTGTCTAACAGTTACTCACCCAGCACTTCCTATGTCAGCTGCTCCCCCCAGATGCTGGGAGCACAGGAGAAAGACCCAGAACCTGCCACTGAGGAGGGGCCAGAGTCTCATGAGGAGGCAGAGTGGATACTTGCAGTATGATGTGATAAGCACCACTGAGCAGAGTGGGCAGGACAGGGGCTGTGGAATCACAGAGCGGGAGCTCCCAACCCAGCCTGGGAAGATCAGGGAATGCTTTCCAAGATGGTGACCTTGAGTCGGGCTAAGAAGGATGTGACAGTCAGGGGAAAGTCAAGGGCATATTCTGGGCTGATGGAGAGACCTGGAAGTGACAACAGGCACAGGAGACAAGGTTACAACACGGGTTCCAGTTGGACCATTGGTTATTGCCCAGAAGAGGGGTTCTGTGTCCAAGGGCCAGGGGCTCTGTGAGCCCTTCTCTGAGCGTGGGCCGTTGAGGGAGCATGCTACAGCAGGAAATCAGGGGAGGAAAGGGGTCACCAGACCCAAAAAGCAGGGACCAAGGGCCCGGAACATCTCAAGGCAGGTCCATCTCAGCATCCTGCAGCCCAGGCAGGAGCTGTGTGGCGGCCCCTTCTGGCAGCCACAGATCAAGGGGAAAACAAAGTTTTCCTGAATCACTGCCATCCTGCCTCAAATGCTTTGTTGCTTCTGAACACAGAAGATCACAGTGTCAAAAGATAAATTGAGATGTGTTTAAATTTTTAAGAGTTTATTTGAGCAAAAATCAATTCAAACCCGACAGTTTCAAACTGAAAGTGGTTAGCAGTGTACCACCAACAGGAGCTAGAGGCAAGACTTTTTTGAAAAGACACAGAAGCAAAGCAAGAAAACGACTTGGCTATAGTTTAAGTGGTTGTCTGATTTGGGAAAGCCTGGTTGGCTGTTTGTGATTGGTTGTCCTCAGGTTTTTATTTCCTAACCTTGAGGCACATACAGGCTTCTGTTGTGGTTTACTTATATATGCTGCCAAGGTATATATGCCAAGGTGGTTGCCAGACTGGGAACCACCCCAGCCTGGTGGACTCATGTTTAATTAACGTACCAGCAGCCACCAAGGGAAGGTTCTGGTGAATGATACTCACTCTTCTACCAAGCCTGTCTGTGCTCCTGCTGTTTCCTCCACCTCAGATAGACTAGCCCCCTTCCTGGCAGGTCCTGTTCACCTTTTTAGGTCTGATTCAAATGCCCCCTCTTCCAGGAAGCCCTTCTGGCTGTTCCTCCATCTGAAATCTAGGGAGTGCTCTTTCTCCAGTCCTCAGCTCCCCAGCTGTGCTGCAGTCTAGCCTTTACCAATACCACTTGAGTCCTGTGAAGCAGGTTTATATCCCTACTTAGCTTCTGGTTACCCTGTGGCCTTCTTCAAGTCACTCAATTTCCACTGAGCCTCTGACTCCTCATCTGTAAAATAGGGGTAGCAATCTGTCCAGAAACCCCTTGGGCATCTTGTTAGAATGCAGATTCAGATTCAGTGGGTCTGGGATTAGCCTGATATTCCGTATTTCTAACGGGGTCTCGGATGATGCCATTGCTACGGGTTCAGGACCACCCTTCCAGTAGCAAGACGTGATATATTCAGTTCCAGTGAGGAGTACAGAGTGTTCTAAAAGGCCTGCCCACATTAGGGGCTCAATAAGTTGGAAGCTTTTTTAGTACTATTATTATCTCTATCACCTGTGCTTGGCATGCAGTAAATGCTGGAAATAATGGTAGCTAGTATCATTACATGTTATCTCCCCGGCTACCTGGCCAGGGTCCTGAGGGCAGGGTATGTGCCTAATTGAAATGCCTTACACAGAGAAAGCAAAAGTACGCAGCTGGAAGGAAAGAACACAGTAGTTTTTACCAAGCTTTGCGGGGTTGGGGGGTGGTTCGCTCTTGTGAGACCCTTCTCTCCTGGGTTCCGAGCATATGTGCAGAAAATCATGGCCAGGGAGGGGGTCATCCCACCCCCACCACTGCCTGCAACCTCATCCTGTGGGAGGAGCGCCAGCTGCCCCCAGAATCTCCCCTCCTCTGAGGCTAATTTCCGACGGAAATGAGCTCTCAGCCTCAGAACATCTGTAAGCGGAGGGAAACAGTTGGCTTCATAACCTTGGGGGAAAAAAGGCAAATAAAGGAGTCTCCAAAGATTTATCAGAGACCCCAGGAAGCTGTAAAACATATGTTGTAACATATTGGTCCCTGACAGGCTCTAGCAACAAGGAAACCCTTTCCTTCTGCACTGGCTGAGGCCGAGTTAATGAGAACCTGTTCCACCTCCTGCCTGGGGGGCGGAGTCGTCCTCTCCGGCCCCTGCGGGGATGCATCTGCAGAGCCTCAGTCTCAGGCCTGTCAAACCGGCTGAGGAGGACTCCACGCCCAGCTGAGGACCTCTTCTGCCTCCAGTGCCCCCAGACACAGGTGTGAGCCCCAGGTGTGGACACCCCTTCATGTCCTCAGCGGCAGAGCCCAGCTTTGTCACCCAGGTGCCTGGAGCCCTTCTCCCTTCAAGGACGGGGAGGTCAAATCCATTGCCCCGGGGATGGGGAGGGCGGTCACAGCCTGGAACAGCTATTCTCTGTCCTGATTACACACTGGAGTCACCTGGGGGGCTTTAAAAGTATACAGATGCCTGGGACACCCCTCCAGGTGTTCTGAATTCTGGGGTGCTGCCTAGGCATCAGGATTTTTAAAAGCTCCGGGATGATCCTAATGAGTACATGAGCACCCAGGGGTGAGAACCACTGGCTTAGAAAAAACAGTTCTTGCTCAGATTTAACTTTCAAAAAGGAGATTTTAAAGACTTCCATGGAACAATAGAGCATTTTTGATTTGCAAGAGAAACAGCTTTCTTTTTAAATGCCACCAAAAAAAAAAAAAAAAAAAAGATCAAAGCCTGGAGGTCCAAGAAAACAGTTGGAAGGATGCTGGACAGGAGGTGAGAGCGGTCTTTCCACTCCAAAGGCAATTAAATTCTCTTAGGAGAAACGAGCGATTAGAAAGGAGATCAAGCAAGGGAGACAGAGGTGAATTTCCCTCGCCGCCAGATAAGGTGGAGAGCAGAGGGTCTTCTCTATGTTTTCAACCTGGAACCTTGGCAGCTACCTGGAGGATTTGGGCGGATGACATCAGTAGGATAGAAGTGGTGGCAGAAAGAGCCCTCCTTCTGAGCTGTCCTCCCATGTGGCCCAGAGACCTGTCCCCTGTCTGCGTCTAAAGACTATTACTGTACCCAAACCTCATGGGCTTCTGCAGCTCCTGCTCCAGCTTGGGGAGGGGTCTGGAGAGCAGGGGACACCAGCAGTAGGAACAGAGGCTGCCTGAGAGTAGTAAAGGGACCAAGCACCCTTCCCACGAAGGGATGAGAGAGAAGACCAGAAGGCAAGATGCCTTCGCCTAGAGGTGACTGAGCAGTGAGTTACTGTGAATCAAAAGTTGGTTTGTTTCTGCTGAGTGGAAATGGGGGCGCCCAGGAACAAGTGAGGCTTAGTTATAAAAAATTAAGAAAGTTACATTTCTGCACATCTGAGTGTAACTGTAAATCTTAAACCCACTGTGAGGTCCATCCAGAAAAGAAGAAATATACACCACCAGTGAACAGGAAGAGATGCTGGGCCTCAGCAGTAATCCAAGAAACACAAATCAAAACACCAGTAATACACCAGTTGGGCCCCTGGATGGGAGGTGTTTTAAAATCTAATACCTGTGTTGGCAAAGGCAAAGAAACCAGCCTCTGTTATATTGATGATGAAATGCATGTCCTCTTTCGTAGGGACACCTGGGTAATGAGAATTAACAGAATTACAATGAGTACACTTTTGGTGCAGCCATTCTAAAAATTTCACCTAAGGAAATAATCAAGGATTACAGAAAACTTTGGGAATGGACTTGTTCGTTAGAGTTTTTATTATTATGATCCTAAAAAATTGGTAAACAAAACTGAAATGTCCAATAATACAGAACTGGACCAAAATATACTGCATTATGAGATATTTGGTGAAATATTATAAACCATTAAAATGATTTTAGAAATATATTTAGTGACTTGGAAAGGTGTTCATGATATATTGGTAAGTGAGGAAACAAGTTAAAAAAACATGTTTATAGATTCCTAATCATTGTATATATGCATAATATATTTATATATAATTGATATGTGTGAAAAAATGGAAGGATCTACCTCTACAGTATTAACATTGGTCCTCCTGGAGTAAAGGCATTATTATTCTGATTATATTTTCTTCTTTTTTTCCTAACTTTATTTTCTAGTTTTTCTACAGTAAACACGTATTATTTGTGACTTTAAAAAGAAACTTCCCATGAAAGGTGGTGGATGAAACACATACCTTTGTTCTGTTCTATCTCAAACCCCACTAAAAGAGCAATAAAATTATTTTCTTTTAAGGGATAAGCCCATAAGGTTTTTTGGTTTTGTTTTTTTAAGTGAAAGGATACAGGTGCAACAAAATGTTGGAAGCTGGAAAGAAGTTGGAGGAGTTATAACTAAGAAATCTGAATTCTCAATTAGGAGCAAGGAAAGCCAACAAGTAACCTGGTTTACATCTCAGACCACCCACCACTACTACCCTGTGCCCCTGGAAATGGGGGTTAAAATGTGACTAAAACAATGCCATTGGTTGAAAGTCTATTGAAGTAGTAATAGCTAGATCCCAAGACCCTTTCTTCACTCCCACTGAAGGAGTGAAGGCTTAGCCTCTGGAAGGTCTATTCTCCGGGGAAACAAAAAAGCATAGGGACTGGAGAACACCAAGAACAATTGAGAGCAGAGGGGGTTAGTAAAAGTTCACATGTTTGATGTTGCCCCACTGCCAGCCTCTTCCCTCCCTCACCTCCCAGAAAGTCAAGCAGGACAGGGGAAGAACTTCACTAGGTCATCTGACAATCCCAAAAGGAAAAACCTAAAGATGCTAACATTGGGGGGGTCCCCAAAGACCACTACAGTAAAGCCTATAATCTACCAGCTCCCCGCAAGCATAGCTTCTAGTCAGATTTTAAATACACGCCACAACCAAGGCTCCCAGATAGTTGAAGAAAACTTTGATGTGAAAGGCAGAAACTTAAACAAACATGAGAGCAAAAGCAACTTGGAGGAAGCAGAAACCATGCAAGGAGGCGGGGGAAAAAGCTATCAATCATAGCAGGGAGGAGAAGATTGTCATCAAAAAAGGAATGAAACAAAAAAAATAACAAATAGCTCTTGAAAGCTAAAATTATGCAGAAATGGAAGAAAGGCAGAAAATAAAGTTGAGTGAAATCTTCCAGAAAGTAAAACAAAAGACAAAGATGTGAGGAAAATAGGAGAAAAAAATATAAGATCTTGGAGGACTAGTCCAAAAGGTCCAACATGCACACAATAGGAGTTTCAGGAAGTTCCCTGGTGGTCCAGTGGTTAGGACTCTGCACTTTTACTGCTGAGGGCTCCGGTTCAATCCCTGGTCAGGGAACTAAGATCCCACAAACCACGTGGCCAAAAAAAAAAAAAAAAGTAGGAGTTTCAGAAGTGGGGTGGGAAGAGAGAAGATCATGAAAGGAAAAACTGAATAAAAATTTTCAAAACTGCGGGACTCAAGTTGAAAGGGGGCACCAGGTGCCCAACAATGTGGATAAAATAAGCCCATACGAAGGCACAGGCTCCCAAAGCATCAGGGCACTGGAAACAAGACGAAGTTTCCACAGCTTCCAGATTTCATACGAAGGATCAAGAAGTAGAATGGCTTAAAACTTAACAGCAACACTGGAAAACTAGACAACAAGGAAGCAATGCCTTTAATATTCTGAAGGAAATGATTTCCAACTTGTAAGTCTTTACCCAGCCAAGCTATCAATTATGTGTAAAGATTAAATAAAAGTACTTTCAGACATGTAAGATGTCAAAAATAAATCTACCACCCAGGTGTATTTCTCATGAAGACACTGGAGATGTGTTTCAGCAAACAAGGGGAGTAAACAGAGAAAGAGAAACATGAAACAGAGGAAACAGGAGCTCCAACAGGGGAGAAAGGCAGAGGGAATGTCCAGGATGCTGGGCCAGGAGGTCCCAGATAACAACCAAGCCGCAGGCTGAGAGGACGCACAGCTCAGACCAGAACTGGTCAAAGAAATGGAAATTACAGAATTCCCGGTATGTCTGAACACCTTGAGAAGAGACTTAGACAATTGGCAGAGAGTTTGGTGTTGGGTTGGTGATAAGTCCATAGAAAATCAATGAAATAAAAAAGCCAAGACAATAATGAACTGCATGGAAGACTGGGCAAGAAAGGAAAAGTAAGCCTAGGAGATTAGACGATCCTGCTGTCAAGGGACTTACAGAGGCATCATAATGTGAACATTGCAGGGTGATCTCACCAAAACCATTACCATCTCCTGGGAGGAGAGGGAATGGGGTGGCCGGGGGCGGGGGTGGTGACAGAGGAAAATCATTGTCATCTACAGAAGGAAACCTTAGTGCCTAAAACTGAAAAATCAAGAAGTTGCTACAAGCTCCATATTTAAAAGATAAAAGATAAATACCAAAATAATGGACAGAAAAGTTGAAAATTTTTGCCACTGGGGATAGAAAAAAGGGAGAGGGACTCTTTCTAGTAACAAGCTTCATAGACATATTAGGCTCTTTAAATTAGGTATAACTTTGATAAAAATAAAAACAAATTGTACATTTTTTATATGGGGCATTTGAACAGAAGGATTTATGAAGTCTCTTTCAGCTATAACCGTCCGTAACTCGAAGTTACTTTTTTAGGAATCACAATAAGCAGCTTTCTTGAACTTGAGGGCTTTCAGGGTCACTTGTCGATTGTGAAATGACCCCCTTAAGTCAGCAAATAGATCAGATTCTCATTTCTCTGTGTGCTTGGTTTTTGGGTTCATCTTGGCATGGCTGCCCTGAGCCATGTGATTCGGTGGTAAAACATAGGACGGACAAGATTTGGAGGCAGATCAGCTTTCCGCAGACTCCCCCCAACTCCTACCCCAGATGGACCCCTGAACCTGGCCGGTCAAGGGCAGCTCCTGCCCCCACTGGGGACTCTCCTAGCCCCGCCCTCCCCAGCACTCCCTCTGCATCCTCTCAGAGCAGCCGAGTACATTCCCTGCAACAGCACAGAACCAGCTCAATCAGGCACCAGCCTTGTCTCCACCACCTGTTCACCACTGGCAAGGCATCTGTACCCACTTCACATCCACAATGTGTGCTGGGGGCCGTGGCCTTGGGCTGACTCACTGCCGGGAACACCTGGCCGCTTCCAGCCAGCGAACGGATGACACCAGGAGCCGCCAGCTTGGCCATCCAGTGAACACAGCAGCCAAGCTTTTCTCCACCGTTGAGTTAGCATTTATTACTCTTAAAATAAGGCAGTGTTGTGCAGCATTAATTCAGGACAAGGAGCTGCAAATTCCAGGCCCTTTTGAAGGCTTGTTTTCACAATGAATTAATGGGTCTTAATTTAACAGGACATCGACAAACTGGGCTGTTGGAAGAATTCCAAGAAGCTGCTTTCTGCCCTGGTCCTGACCCTCTGCAGCCACTACACCGACTGACCGACTGACCGCAGCACCACAGTGCAAAATAGTAACAGTAGTAGTGAATATTCACCGAGTGCTTCCTATGTGTCCAAGTGTGGTGCTAAGTGCTTTATATGCATATAAATTTAATTTATAATTAAATTTATAAATTTAATAAATTAATTTTATGCACTTAATTTTCACGAAAAGTCTTTGAAGTAGACACAATTACTATCTTCACTTTACAGAAGAGAAAATAAGTTTACCAAGGCAAATTTGCGTAAGATCACATAGGTAGGAAGTGATAGGGCCAAAGTGTGAACACATGTGTTGGTAGAAGTCCCCAGAAAAGTCCTCTTTGGGGGATACAAGTGCCCTAAATACAGCATTTTGTAACCAGGTACTTTCCTTTTGCTTGAAGACCATCCTCCAAGTTAGATGAAACTTACTGGCCTTAAACATAAAACAGGCTGATAAAAAAAAAAAGAATGAAATTTTGCCATTGGCAGCAACATGGATGGAGTTGGAGGGCATTATGCTAAGTGAAATAAGTCAGACAGAGAAAGACAAATACTGTATGATATCACTTATATGTGGAATCTAAAAAATACAACTATTGATTATTTTTAAAGAAAGCAGACTCACAGATAGAGAGAACAAACTAGTGGTTACCAGTGGGGGCAGAGGGTGGGGAGGGAATCTAGGGGGAGGGGATTAAGAAGTACAAACTATTATGTACAAAGTAAGCTACAAGGATATGTTGTACAACACAGGGAATATAGCCAATATTTTATGATAACTACAAATGAAGTATAACCCTTAAAAATTGTGAAGCATTATATTCTACACCTGTAACTTATATAATACTGTACCTCAACTATACTTCAATTAAAAAGTAAAAATTTAAAAATTTAAAATAAAAACCATAAAACAGGTTGATGCAACTTGATTATAATGCGGCTGTTTGAAGTTAGGAGCAAATGCTCTGCTTGCCATGTAGAAGAAGTATAATTGAAAAGGATTGCTAGGCCACTTTTTCCCAACAGCCACTAGGCGGCTGGCTGTTTTCAGGGAGCGTTAGAATGAGACCCGAGATCAGCTTTCTGGGAAAGCTTTGCCGGCGCCATGACCTTGCCAAGACCCTCAGCTGGGCTGCTGTCCCACCTGGCTCGAGAGGTAGCCCCACTTGCTCAGCAACCTGCAGGCTGCAGGTGTCTCCCCTCCCATGCCCTTCCCAGGTACCGGTGGGCCCTGCCAGGATGGGTGAGTCGCTGAGAACCCAGGAACCAGTCAGCCACTTCCACGCCATGGCACAGCAGGAATTCTGTCATAGCTGGACCTTCTTTCTCTGGGCTTCCATTGGGTCCACCCAGAGAATGGGGCACAGATCTCCGCTCCCAGATCCCACGGACCTCTCAGGTCGTGCTGCCTCCTCAGGGCTATTCCAGGAGGGCCGGGGGTGCTCTACCCGGGACCCGCGTACAACTATACTCTCAGCCTTTTCCCCCACCATTTTTTTTTGTTTGTTTTTTTCCTTCTCCCAGCATTTGGAATTTTTTCAGTTCCAGAGACCAGATGGCAGCTACTTCTCTCAACCTCCTAGACTTAAACATTTTTGTCTAAATGTCCAAAAGAGCTTTCTATAACATAACCTCCAGGAAGAAACTCACAACTGTTTCCTTTCTGCCATACATGCCCCTTCTCTGAAGTAAGGCACATAGAATGCTGGGGCTGCTTAGAATTGGAGGGAAGGTTATACTAAAGAGGTAAAGAAAGGTCCGTAACGTTTTACAACTACTTTCCTGCCATGCTAAGCTCTTCCTCTGTTAATTAATTGATTTACTTATGCAGTTGCATGCTATAGCAGCTCACACTGGCTCTAAGAGCTAATTGTTCCATTTTCAGGGAATCTACAAGCTGACTGTTAATCCATTCATAACTTGAAATCAGCCATGGTAAAAGTATTTACATCACAAAAAGCGGCCAGCACTGCAAATGGGGGCACACCTCCCCCCTCCACAGAGCCGGTTGTTAAACATTTGCTAGCACACCACCGCTTACATCCACCTCCTTCCACCAAGAATTTCAGGTGGATTTTACAAAGTTTAGAGTCTCAAGGATGTTAATCACTGCCAGTCCCACTTACTTCTACTTCTAATGGAACTTCTTCTACCCACAGTTTCTGCTGAATAAGTAGTCGTGTTTTATAGCTCATGTGCCCGTGACCCTGACCCATTCTTCCCCACATACAGCCACGGCTAACTGCCCTGGGCTGGGCACTTGACATGATGCCAATCTATTCACTGGCCAGAAAACCGTGTCTTGGAGATGTTGACTCAAAATAATGAGCCTAGAGAGGGTTCAGCGGATGTGCCACTGGAGACATGCAAATTGCCTTGATTTCTAGCCGGAACGGCTGTAGCCGTGGCTTATCCTGCTCCTGTGGTCTCAGGTTGCCCTTGCCTCCACCTCTGGGGCGGATGAGGGACTTGCCTAAATCCCTCAGGGGCGCACCGCGATGGCTGCCCCCCCTCATGCCTGCTCCACAGGCCTCTTGCCTCCCGACTTAGGACTTCCTCGTTGCTGCTGAGACAAGAGACACCACCAGACCCAACTGGATTTCCCAAACGAACAACCCAGAAATGTCAGGAATTAACACCCTTGGGGTGGGTGAATTTTAACCAAAGGGCTATGGGAGCCCACAGATCAACCTGTTCCTTCCTCCCCTTCGCATCTAGCCTGGATCAATGTGCCTCAGCACTGTGGACGCTTTGGGCTGGATGATTCTTTGTTTGGGGGGCAGGGGTCCTGGGCATTGTAGGATGTTTAACGTCATCTCTGGCTTCCACCCGCTAGAGGTAGTTGCACTCCCCTTAGTCATGACAATCAAGAATATCTGCAGACACTGTCAAATGTTCCCTGGGGGATAAAATCACCCCCGGAGAGAACCACTGTCTAGGCAGACTCTTTGGAGATGCTGTAGTTTCATATGGCCTCTCTGAGATGACCCACAGTACCAAGGAATCAACTTGTTGGAAGCTGTGGCAGCTTACCCACTCTCCTCCAGGCGCCCTCCCTCAACCCTACTCACGCCCTTTCCCTCACGCCTGCTTCCTGAGGTTGTATTTTCCAATGACACATAAGTTTTCGTCTCAGGTTCAGTTTTCTAGAGAACCTGTCTCCCCCTAAGCAAACCTTTTCTTTCAATCTAGGTCTTGTTTTTCTCATCTGTATAGAAAGAGATTTGATGTCATGCTTTGAAATATTTAAAAAACATGGCATTCACATGATGGATGTCAGAATTAGGAGCCCAAGTAATACCAGCAGGCAAGAATGTAAGAAAGTCCCTGAAGGACAAAGTAAAGACCTACATCTGAGTCCAGAAATCCGGCTGTGTTAGCACAGGATGCAAGAATTTGACTCTGCATCAACAGGCACAGAAAAGAACTCGGGGAAAAGACAAGTTACGTTTTATTTCACTGAATTAGAAGTGTGAGATGGCTACCAAGAAATAAATGCCATCTGGGTCACATCAATAGAAACATGGAGTCCAGAATATGGGAGGTGGCCATGTCACTCTCCTTTATACCACTCCAGACTCACCTGAAGTACTGAGCCTCTGACACTCTCAGAGGGACATGAGCAAACTGGGCTTGACCAAATGAAAGTGGCTTAAGATAATATCAAGGACCAGAATCCACTGTGTTGGAGGAATATTTGGAGGAGCTGGGAGTGCTCCTCCTGGAGAAGAGAAGACAGAGGGGCACAGGAGACCAGCTTCAAGGATCTGAAGGGCTGTCATGGGTCAGAACGAACGGCCTTCCGCTGTGGGTTCTCGTTATCCAGACCTAGTTCAAGGAATCCAAATCGGTGGAATATACTGAGACGTGGATCACAGCTAATCCTGAGTCTGTGTTGCCTTAAAAGGAAGGGGGCTGGATGGATTCTGCAGGGCCTGGACAGAAGCACTGCTCATAATCATAACAGCTCCCACTCATCGAGTGCTTTCTGCACACTGATACGAAATAAGCACTCTACATATATTTCATCTTTACAGCAACCCCAGGGGCTAGGTCCCATTTACAGTGAAGGAAACTGAGGTTTGGAGAGGTTAAGCAACCAGATGGCGGAAGAGCTGGGAATCAAGACCCTATCCTCTGACCCCAAATTATGTGCTTAATGCTACTGAACTAGGCAGAGGTACCACAGAAAAAGACAGAAGCATCAGCTGAGAGAATCATAACGGTGATAGCCAACCCCTGCATGGCACATAGGATGGGATGGGCCCAATTTTTTTTTTTAATTGATGTATAGTTGATTTATAATACTGTGTTAGTTTCAGGTGTACAGGAAGGTGATTTGGTTTTATATATACAGATATATGTATATATATTCTTTTTCAGATTCTGAGTGTTTTACATATATCACAACACTTATTTCAACAACTCTTGGAGACAGTGACTATTATTCCCATCTACAGGAGGGGAAACAGAGCATGGAGAACTTAAGCCATTTGTCAAGGTCACTGATTAGTAAGTGGTGGAGCTGGAGTGCTCCTAACCGCTACACTGCCCCCCTCCCTGCCCCCGACCTGAACTAGGACTCAAGGGTCTCTATCTAAGTGGCCTTCTAGATTCCAGCATCTGTGACTCCCTTCTTAGAAGTCTCAGATACAGACACACCTTTCCCCATGGCTCACTACACACTCTTGTCCAAGTCACAAATGGGCGGCGGGTGCCCTTGGCCCCTGCAGTAGCTGGGTTTTGTCCCTTCCCAGCTCCAATCCCATCTGACAGCCACACCGCTCTTCAGGGGTGGTGGAATCTGCCCTCGGAGACCGACACCGGCCACCCTAGCCAGCCCCTCCCAGAGCCCCAGCCTCTGAAAACTGCCCCTGCCTCTCTGCCACTTCACTCCAGTCTCCGACAAGGGTGGTTATTTTGGGTGAGAAATGGGGCAGGCAGAAAAAATTTCATTTAAGCAATTAAAGAATCACTGCATTTTTCATGATTAACTTCATGTTCACAGATTGAATGCAAAAAGCTGTTAGCCGAGCATTTCCATTTCTGTACCTGACATGAGGAATGGGAATATTTGTTCTGCCCGGGAGGATTACACCTTCCATTAATCTCTGTTTTATTGAAAGTTTAAATAACAGACCGACACAATGTGATCAATTAGCAGTGTAATTCCAAGGAGATGTCATAGTAAAATTAAATCTCGAGCACATCCGCTGCAAAGATGTCTGCAAGTTCTCTCCAGCCTCCCTTCACCATTGCAGTCTGTATATTTTAATTGAAAGTTTATTCTGCTATGTGCCTTGTCTACTAAATTTTCATCTAACACTGTAATGAGAAGGGTGTTTCTGAGGAGCTCTTCACAGACAAGTTGAGGAGGTTACACAAATTAAGAGAACGAGTGAATTTGCAGGCAGCTGTGGGAGGAGAGGAGTCCCCCCTGATTCTTTGGAGAGGATCCCAGGAACCAGAGAACCAGCCCAGGGGACGTTTAGCGTCTGTGACAGCTGGGCCAAAAGATGACCACACCATAAAGGAAGAGATTTCAGGCAAGACAAGGACTGTGTCTCTTCTCCCTTCTCCTGCCTTCCAGAACCCTTCTAGCACCCCCTATAGGCAAAACCCAATAGGAAACCTATTGGCCAAGTGAGAATGTGGTCTCAGCCCCAGCTTTGCAAAGGAGAGTATAGAAGGGCAGGTCTGGAGGAGAGAGGCAGTCACTTTGTAAACAATATAATACTTCGGGGAACATGGCTTTGCCCCTCTGACCCTTAGCTTCCCCTGTAAAATAGGAATGATAATACCCAGTCCTCAGGGTTTTGTTGAGAATCAGCGAGTTGGACTGGGAGAGGGTTTAAAGCATAAGATTCAAAGGTGGGAAGGATTGTTCCTTATTAGAGAAAAAAATTATTAGAGAAGAGAAGAATGAGATGTGACTCAAAGACAGTACTTTGAAGGTAATTCCCACACCTCCTAATGGATTTGGTGTAAGTTGTGCTGCGAAGACACTTCTCCCTCTTTGTCCTGCTTCTGCAATCCTGCCCATCTGCCCCAGCTTGAGTCTACAAGGCCACTTGCAGACTCAAACCTGAGGATGCAGTATCTTCCTGTCCTCTCTTCCTCTCTCTACAAATCCCTTTCTACTCTCTTTTGACAAAGATTCCTCTCATTCCCTCGCATACACGGTTTACCTAAGTCCCTAGTCCAAGGCAGCTTTGCGGAGCCTAGAGGCACTTCGGTAATGTCAACAAAGAAAGCAGAAGAAAAAACACATGAGATCCACTCCAGAAATTCGGGATCTAGGAGCCCTGGATAGACACAGGGCTTCACAGGGTCCGCTCTGCCGTGGAGCCAGGGCCGTGGAAGCTTCTTCCAATAAGCTGGGTTCTAAGTCCAGCACTGCCGCCATTCTCCTTCCATCCAGGGGGGCTACTCCCCTCATGCTGACACACAGCCCAAATGAGACTCCTTCTCAAAAACATCCAAGGAAACGCAGCCTAGAGTCAGAAGACGCTGTCATTGTTCCCTTGTGGTAACTGGGTTGGCAGCAAACCCAACACAGCAGCCTTAGACACAGACATTCAGCAAACATGCACAGAACTGAACTGAGACCTGTAGAAACCCCAGAGCTGAGACCTCCATTCTGTCATGCACCCCGTTCCCAACATGAACCCTAACTCCTCTCTCCTCCCCTGCAGTGGGGCACCCTCCTGGCTCATTGGAGTCCCGTGGGTGCTCACGTCGAGGGGCTGCCTATGGAAAATGAGCCTCGCTGGCCATTCCATGAGTTCACAGCTTTGCCTGGCAGCTAACAAGCTCTGTGGCCAGGAAGTGCAGCAGAGTGAAGGCCCAATTACGGCAGAGGAGAGCCTCATACAAAGGGCTTAAACGCGCTAACAAGGCATTTCGGAAGGCCAGGGAGCCCCTAATGGCCTGCCTGCTGTCAGAGAGGCAGGAAAAGGCTGGGAGTGAACAGGCCTCTCCGTGCTGCTGCCTGATGATGTTTGTCATGAATCTCTCTGGTTCAGAATCAGTCTGGTTGTCAAAAAAAAGGCAGGGGGAGGTGGGGGAGTGGGCATCAGTTATCAGGCAAGGAGACAAGCACAGCCATCAAGGAATTTCTATAAAGCACAACTCTGGATGGCTTCCCTTCCCCTCCTCAAATACCTCTAGTGGTCCCCCATTGCCTGCAGAATAAAATACCAACTCCCCCCATCTGATGATCAGAAAAATTCACTTCCCAATTGCTGGATTTCTCAAAGGACAGTTTGTGGGTCGTGGGCACCAGAACTGCCCAGGCACTTGCTTAAAAGGCAGATGCGTACAGCCTCTCCCAGGTTCCTGGATTCGAATCTTGGGGTGGAGTAGGGGCTGGATTCTGATGTTTAACCAGCTTCCCTGGGTGATTCTCAACACAGTCATTCATTCGCTAAGTATTCAGTGAATTCTTACTCTGCGCCAGGCACTGTGCTGGGTGCTGGGGAGAAGAGGTGAGCAAAAGGCATTCACTCTCTGTTCCCCCGGAGAGCCACTAGGGGATGGACATGAATCGAATAATCACATACACAAATGTGCACTCAGTTACAGACTTTGGGTACAGCCGAGGGCACGCTCAGTGCCTGCAGTGGTGGCAAACCTGGGCTCCTCTCGGCTCTACCTCTGCCTGTGTGACCCTGGGTAAGTTATGGTACTTCTCCAAGTCTCAGTTTCTTCCCCTGTCAAATGGGGCTAATCATGCATCTCTCCCTGTGAAGTCTGGTGCTTCCTAGGGGCACAACCAATGCTGGCCTTGTGGGGCAGGGAGGTGGCAGCAGGGGTCGGACAGGCATTTGTTAGGATGCAACATGGCCTTAACTGGTGCTCAGTAAAGTTGCGTGGAATTGACCTAAATGTTTACAACTTCTCCTAGTTATACTTTCTGACTTACTGATGATTGAGGAGAATTTCACCTGGCTTTCAGGGTCCCTTCCTTTCCTTTGGAGGGAACCACTTTAAACCCAACAAAGAGCAAGTTTACTCCCCAGATTCTTGGTGGGTTGAGATTCTGGCTCGTGACCTTGGCCAAATCACTTACCTTCTGAGCAGGGCCTCCTCACCCAAAGAACAAGTAAGCTGGACTCCGTGATGTCTAAGACCCTCAGCATGGGCAGCTTCTTGTTTTCAGATGGGACTTTTTTTAAATCTGCAGTTATTAATATTTCATTGAAGAATCACATGTTAGCACTAAGAGAGTAGGAAGGACATCATTGCAGAAAAAAAAGATAACCTTCCACAGAAAGAAAAGTTGGCAACACTATACATATAATACACGGGCATTTAGTTCTCACTTTGACTAGCTGGTGAAAGCTTCCCTCCCAGACCAGTCACAGACCAGAGACCCATGTTTGGGACTAATAACCTAGTCTAATGATGATGGTGATGATGACGATGATGATAATAAAGAAGAGACCTATCACAGACATTTACGTAGCACTCACCATGTACCAGGCTGGCTTCTAAGTACTTTGTATATATTAGTTCATTTAACTCTCACTACTACCCTATCAAGTAGATTTATTATTGACCCCATTTTGCAGAAGAAGTAACTTTCCCCAGGTCTCACTGCTAAAAAGCTGTGAAGTTCCTGAGGGAGTTGAAACAATTTTTCTAATAGTCAGCTCATCATTTGGATGACTTAATAGTTCTTTTCTGCCAGAATGTTCCATCCAGTGGTCCATGTTGCCTAGCAAGCAGTCAGGGACCAGTGGATTCTGCTAGAATGTCTGCTTTGCCACCAGGCGAGTGAAGCTGGGATGAGATGGGCTGAGGTCTCAGCATCCCCAGACAGAGAAGAGCAATGTTCAGGTCATCACCTCAAAGTCATGGCCAAACACCAAGCCACCTGGCATCTCCACCGAAACCCTGCAACGCGGCTGCATTTCAGCCTCACCCAGAAGCCCAGTTTGGGTCCCTTGGATACTGAGGGGGAGAGATGTTTCCTTGCCTCCCCTCTTGTCTCCATGTCTTCAGCTGGCCCCCAGTGAGCTTCTGCTGCCTGTCAGGGGCCCCAGAGATACTCCCGAGCCAGGCCTGCAGTGCCCCACAGCTCAGGAGAGACAGAATAAATCCACAAGTGACTACAATGCCATGTGGACCGTGTCACGGCACACAGGTGAGCAGACACTGGGGCAGCGGGAGGAAGACACATCCACGTCAGCGTGGAGTCTTCAGCAAGGATTGAATCCCACTGGGACTTGAAGGATGGCCGGCCAATTCGGGCAAGGTGCGGCCATTAGCAGACTGCTGAGGCCTTGCTGAGCCCTGGAATTTTCCAACCTCAGAAGCAGGGCGGGAGGCCACATGAGCGCTCTCCCCTCCACTGGGCGACAGCCGGCCTCTCCTCTCACAGAGGAAAGATGCAACCTACCCGGCTGGGCCACGCCAGGCCACCGCTCAGAGGGGGCTTACAGTGGGGAACGGCACAGAGGCACAGATGGCTGGCTAGCAGGACCCGCTTCTTTAGCCGAAAGCGTTCTTGCATTGTACTTGGATTCACAGAAGCATAAACCAAGCAATCTGGATTTGACCTCAGAGGTGACTCTTCGACGCCGGGAAGTATCCGTCTGGCCCAGCAGAAATAACAATCTTTTAAATTTGCCTAACGTTATATAGTTACACTGCATTTCCTTTGGCTGGTACCTGCAGATGTAATCAGTGTTCACACTCAACCCTGTCATTGCCCAAACCAAGTCTCTGTGTCACATGGTGTAAAACACACATCCAGCCCCCAGCCAGGACTGTTTACCCTAATCTTATGGCTCCCAGGTGGCCAAAAACTTCTGGGGTTGAGGTTTGGGAGGAGCCAAGATTCTGGTCCTTCAGCAGAATAAACTGTTCTCAGGCGCTGAAGGGAATCAGAGCTAACGGGCAGTCCTAATGAACTGTTCATACAACGCCCAGCTCAGTGGAGCACAGCGGACCTTACAGGAAATGTCTCATCTCCAAACACAAATGCAGTGTCCAGCGGAAAGCAAGCAGCATGGGGGACATGCTTGACTGAGAAAGAGAAAAACGCCCGTGACCAGAGGAGAAAGCCCAATGACCCCAAACTCGGCAATTGATCCTTCCTGCACAAACAGAACCCAAGCCGGGCATGGGGGCCCAGGAGATGTCTTGGGAGAGGGATGGGAGTTGCTAGGGAAATGGCCCCAAGACTACTTGCTACACGTCCGTGTGGAACTTGGGGGAGACAGTGGGTGGGCGTCTGACTCACGTCTGAAGAATCTAAAGGGCAGAAGCTTGACGGAATTGGCCCACGGCAGCACTGCAGAGAGCTGAGGGGAGGCAGCTCAGAGGGGTCTTGAAAGACACTTCGGGAAAGCCACCTAGAGGAGCAATGGGAGCTCAAAAGATAGTCTGCGAGGAAGATCAGTCAGCAGGAATCAGAGGCCAAGGGAATGCCATAACTGCCCACCAGACAGGAGCTGGTGAGAGAGACCCCAGTCATCACTCCCTGGCTGTGGCCTCATGGGGGCACAGCCCACTGTCACACCCCTTGGCTTGAGCTGGGCCAGTGACTTGCTGCGGCCCAAAGTGTGCTACTGCAGCAGGGGCCACAGATGTGCCTGCTTGGCTAGGCCTGCCCTCTTGCCCTCCAGTGACCCACCACAGGAAGAAGTTTCCCCAGGTGGCCCTGAACCCAGACCCCAGAATGAATATGGAAGAGCCATGAACCAGACCCACAGCCTGGAGCTAACCCCCCAGCCCAGCACAGTGTCAGTTAACAGAATCACAGTCGACCTGCAGACTCACGACCATGAGAATAAATGCTGGTTTTTAAGCCACTGAGTTTTGGAGCCATTTGTTATGCAGCATTATCCAGCAAATGTTGATGTACCAGGGATCTGAAAGCTCTCAAAAGCACCCAGGAGAGAAAGGGTCAGTTGTAAACAGCAGCCAACACTAGAGGAAATAATTGCCAGATTCCCCACCGGTTATGAGGACCATTCCTGCCCTCTGACCTCTCTTCTTGCCCCAGCCCACCCCCTCAGGTGCCTCAATAGCTAGCGGGATGAGGAGGGGAGAGTGGGAGAGTGCGGTGGTCAGGGTTATACAGCAGCTTGGCTAGACTGCCATCCCCAGTTATTCAACCAGATACTAACGAAGGGGTTGCTCTGAAGGTATTTCATAGATGTGATTAAAGTCCATAACCAGTTGACTTTCAGGGATTCTGTCCCAGAAAATCTGAACGGGCCTGATTCCATCAGTTGAAAGCCCTATGAGCAGTGCTGAAACTTCCCTGAAGGAGAAGAAATTCCACCTCCAGAGAGAAGGGAGCTCATGCCAGGGAGCTCACCCTGCTCTCCCTGGTGGCCTGCCCTACAGATGTCAGCTTTGCCTAGCCAGCCCCACAATTCCGTGAGCCAGTTCTGCTCAGTAAACCTCTTAATACAAATCTAATACTGGTTCTGTTTCTCCGGTTGAACTCTGACTGATACAGATTTTGGTACCTGGAAGTGAGGTGCCAGTGTAGCAAACACCCAAAAGTGTTGAAGTGGCTTTGAAACGGAACAGTGGACAGAGGGTGGAAGAAAATTGAGGAGCATGATAGAAAAAGGCAAGACTGTCTGGAACAGACTGTTAGTAGAAATATGGGTGTTACAGACTCTGCCAGTCAGGGTCTAGCGGGAAGTGAGGAGCATGGTAAGAAAACCTATATCTTCTTAGAGAACACTTAAATCATCGCTAACAGACTATTGGCAGAAATACGGATGGTAAGGATGCTTCTAGTGAAGGCTCAGAAGGAAATGAGGCACACATGATTGGAAACTGCAGGAAAGGGGATCTTTGCTGTCTAGTGGCAGACAGCTTAGCTGAATTGTGTCCTACAGTGTGTGGAAAGCAGAACTGGTAAGCGATGAGCTTGGAATTGGAGCTGAAATTTCCAGGCAAAGCATTGAAGGTGCAGGCTAGTTTCTTCTGGCTGCTTCTAGTAAAATGCAAGAGGAAAGAGAGAAATTGAGGAAAAGAACTCTTTGGAGAAATGATTTGGGAAAATCTCAGCCTATTCACATTGCACATGATAAAATTAGGGGATTTTCTGTTGGGATAGCACGCCCTGGAGAGAAGGAGATGTGACCATGGAGACAGAGATTGGAGTGATGTGGGAACACAAGCCAAGGATGGGCAGCCTCTAGAAAGTAGAAAAGGCAAGGAAATGGATTCTCCCCTAGAGCCTCTACCAGGAATGCAGTCCTGCCGACCCATTTTAGACTTCTGAACTGTAATACCATAAATCCAGAACTGTAAGATAATACATTTATGTATTTGCATTTAATACATAAATCCAGAACTGTAAGATGATACATCCAGAACTGTAAGATAATACATTTATGTATTTGCATTTAATACATAAATCCAGAACTGTAAGATAATACATCCAGAACTGTAAGATAATACATAATACAAATTCATGGCCACTTGTTACAGCAGCAGTAGGAAACTAATACAGAGAGGTAAAGAGACAAATCTCTCGCTACTCTGAAACTGTCTTGGGGGCTAAGGTGACCACAGGATATTTTATGATCCAAGTGTAAGCAGAGAGGTGTGGGGTTCCTGGAGATCTCATCAGAGCAGGGGGCAGTCAGGCCCACAGTGACGGTTTAAAGGGGAAAAACTGAAGTTGCTTTATGAAGATGTCCAAGACTCCTGCTCATTCCAGAAAATATTGGTGCTTGGACATTCAGTGAAGGAGAGAGATGTGTGGATTTGATCCCAGTGTGGAGAGGACGTGGGGGTAATGGAAGAGCTCCTGGGACCCACAGCCAGAGCTCAGAGATGCCGTCACTGTGGCCACAGCAGGGTCCCATGGGAGAAGAAGATGTTGCTTCCTCACATCAGCTCTTCTGGACTCTCCTCATGGACCTGGTCACCTGGCTCTTCATTCTGTGACCTCACTTCATCTTTCCTCTGGATGGTGCTTTCAGCCTCTTACCACCCTTCCTGAGCTTTTGGAGCTGCCTCCTCCATGGATGGGGTGAGCCACACGAATTCCCTCAAGTCCGGGGGCATCAGGGAAATAATCAGCCAGGATCCCACCCACTCAGTCCGGGTCTGTTTTGCTAAACATGAAGAAGGGACACCTCGGGACACCGCAGAGGACAGACAGACCCCACACAGTGAGGTGGAAGGCTGAGCGGTTTCAGTAACTGGGCAGGAATGACTCTATATCTGTACTCGGCCACTTTCCAGCTGTGTATCTAGAACAAGAGACCGAACTTCCCTGGACCTCGGTGTCCTTACTATAAAGATCATAACGCCCTGCTCATGGGGCTTTGGTGAAGGTTAAAGGGGAGAACATGGGATGAGGGGTAAATGCTCAGTAAACAGTAGCTGCAATAAGAATTAACGTTCTGATTAGTGAGGCCACCCCCACCTACATCGGCAATGCCACCGCCACATCTGCCGCCACCGCTCTGACCTGCCCCAGCCCCACTGCCCGCTAACGCAAGGACTCCCCTCCTGAAAGCCCCATGGCCACAAACAGTTAACGTGATTATTGCATTTATCCCAAATTTGCAATAGCTTCCTCTCTTTAATCACTTTGAAAGTGTTTCAAATTCCCTTCCTACGTGACTGAAATCAAAGTGGCACCTGTGAAGGCAGAAAGCCTGGCTGCCAGTGCGAGGTGGAGATGTAAAACAGTCAGGCTTTGATGGGGAGAAATTATGTCTTTCTTAATTCCTTTTACCCTATAATTACCAGGCACGACCACGTGGGTTAACAGCAAAAATAACTTGCACAGAAAGACTTTGTCTGATTCGAGTCAGCCTCAGGGGATGCCCCAGTGCAGCCCCCATCCAGACACCTGCCTCCCCAGCTCTCCGCGGCCGCTGACCCCCCGCCAATGAGGGTCAATCCAGAGACGTCCTTTCTGCCTCCTCCTCCGCCCCTCTGGGCAGCATCTGACTGTGATCATCTTCTCCCCTTTCCTGGCCCGACTGCCCTGTTGCCCTTCTCCCCGTCTCGCCTCCACCCTCAGTCTCCTTTGCAGTCTCCCTCCTCCCCCCCGTAACCGCTGGGCACTGGCCTCCCTGAGGTCCTCACAGCGTCTCTCTTCCCCTCCTCCCTCCTCTGTTCTCTTTCCTTTTCTTTCCCTCGTCTCTCCTCCCTTCCCTTCACTCCCGCTGTTCCAGAGATCACATCTACCCTGAAGACTCTCAAACCAGCCTCCCCAACGTGATCTCCAGGCTCCAGGACCCCCAAGGTCACCACTGGGATGCCCTGCTGGGTCCAAACCTGCTCCCGCAGACTCCCCCTTCTCAGAGTAAGGCCCCACCACCGAGGCTGAAACCTCTGAATCTCCTCCATCTTCTCTTTCTCCTGAGTCTGATCCAATGCCAACCGACACCACCCATGCAAGAGCTACGGCAGTGTGCTTTAGAGGAAATTGCAGGAGCTTTGGAGTCATATGAACCCGAGTTCAGATTCTGGCTGTGAACTTGGGACAGGTTACTGCAGTGTCCTTATCCATAAAATGGCAATGATAATTCCTACCACCAAGAGTCTTTTTTTTGGTGGGGGGGGGGGGGAGGGCGGGGGGTGCCGGTAGCACTACACAGCTTGTGGGATCTTAGTTCCCCGACCAGGGATCAAACCTGCGCCCTCGGCAGAGAAAGCGAGGAGTCCTAACCACTGGACCACCAGGAAATTCCCGAGAATCATTTTTTAAGAGCTAAATTACATAATATGCAAATACGGTTAATACATTCTCCCCCGTCCCTTTCCTGCTGCCTCTGCCCTAGTGCAGGCGTCATTTTTTACCAAATCAACGGCAACAATCTCAGAACTGATCTCTCTGCCTCCGGACACTCCTCTTCCCATCCATCAGCCACCCCACTGCCAGAAATTTCTTAAAACTCATTTCTGACCATGTCACCCTTCTCAGAACCCTTGGTGGTTGGCTGTGGCTCGCAGGTTAAATTCCAAAGCAGAAGCAGCACGAATCGGATGGAGCAAGCAGAACGCTGAGCATGGAGTCATCCAGACTAATTCCAAACCCTCACTTGCCAACTAATGAACAGTTTAGACTGTGGGCCTCAGTTTCCACAATTTGATGAGACGAACATTTCCTAACTCACAAGACTAAGCACCTACCAGGGTTTCAGCACATAGTAGGTATTTAGCAGATTCTGGTTCTCTTCCCCTCTCTCTGCTCACCTCCCCTACACGCTTGCTGGGGGAGTCGGGGGAAGGTGGACACAGTGCTTCAGGAACAAGCTTCATTACAAGGTACTTTCTTTTTTAATCTTTAAATGAAACCTCTGGACGAGACCAAACAGCAAAATGTGGCCATCACTGGAGGAAATCCACAGGGTATAAGCCACATTGATGAAGGCAAATAAATCCTAAATATTGACTGTCTGCCTCCCCGTTGAGAACCCAAGCCAGACCATAGGGACAAGGCCCCAGATTAAAGACTATCTCAGGGTGGGGCACCTCGGAGGAGGGCCCAACCTACAGGCAAGAATTCCTACAGGGGAGAAGGTGGTGGTTGATTTTTATTGCTTGATTCACTGAGAAACATACTTAGAAGTCTATTTTTCCCTAAAAAAAGTGTTTATATACTGTTCACAGTTTCGTGCCATAGATCCTCAGCTGGGGAAGGAAATATCTGTGGTTCTTGCTTTTTCTTTCTTCTGAGGAAGAGTCATTTTCATCTAAGCATTTTTTAAAATTGCACCTCAGGGTTCACTGTTAGGGCTATGAACTCGGCTTCGGTCTAGACTTGCCTTCCTTATTCGCTCTGTGCATTCAGAGCCCCGCCCTCTGTAGAGGGTCGCCCACCTGGTGTCCCCAAAACTTTTCCCTCCTTCCTCTCTATCCACTGGCCAGGCCTACATCCATCCATCCTGCCACTTCCTGCTTTTTTTTTAATTGGACTTCTACAGGTCTTTTTTTTTTTTTAATTGTGGTAAAATACACGTAATATGAGACCCTCCGGCATTTCTCCTTAGAGGGAGCTATCTGCCAGTTTAAAAAAGAGAGTGGGTCAGCTGGCATTTCTCCTGATAGAGCTCTGTCTCTCTGTCCAAAAAAGAGGGCTGACCTACCACACCGCCTTATTCTCTTCACAGAGCTCTCTCTCTGTCTCTGTGTTAGATGGGGAGGGGGGAGGGGAAGGGGGAGGGGGAGGGGAGGGGGAAGGGAGGGGGAGGGGAGGGGGAGGGGAGGGGGAGGGGGAGGGGAGGGGGGAGGGGAGGGGGAGGGGGGAGGGGAGGGAGGGGAGGGAGGGGGGAGGGGAGGGCCCACCGGGAGGGCCCACCCCACCCCACCCAGCAGCATTTGTCCTTATGAAGAGCTGCCTCCCTGTCTGAAAAAGAGAGTCGGACATCCAGCATTTCTCTCCACAGAGAGCTGTCTCTGTCTTATAAAGGAGGGCAGACACTGGGGCACATCTTCTCACAGAGCGCTGTTTCTCTTTCTGAAATAAAAGGCCAGCATTTGACATTTCTCCTCATTGTGTTCCGTCCCTGTGTCAAAAAAGGAGGGTCAATCCCAGGGCATTTCTCCTCATAGAGCTCTGACACCATGTAGGCCAAGGAGACCTGGGCATCAGCATAATCGCCTCAGGAGCACTTCTGCCTGTGCCTCTCTCTCTTTCTCTTTCTCTTTCTCTCTCTCTCTCTCTCTCTCTCTCTCTCAGTGCCGGCCATCAGGCATTTCTCCTCACAGAGCGCTCTGTGCCTGTCAGGGGTGCCGGGCTGGCCATCGGGCATTTCTCCAGATGGAGGGCTGTCTTTCTCTTTGATAAAGCATACAGACCGTCCAGCGTTTCTCCTCTGTCAGCGCTGTCTCTCTGTTGAAGGAGGACGGGGGCCGAGCCTCTGGCATTTCACCTTATAGAGAGCTGTCTGCCTGTCTGAAAAAAGAGAGCTAGGCATCTGTCTTTTCTTTTCTTTTCTTTTTATAACTTTATTTATTTATTTATTTGGCTGTGTTGGGTCATCATTGTTGCGCGCAGGCTTTCTCTAGCTGCGGCGAGCTGGGGTTATTCTTCGTTGCGGTGCGCGGGCTTCTCATTGCGGTGGCTTCTCTTGTTGCGGCGGCATGGGCTCTAGGCGTGTGGGTTTCAGTAGTTATGGCACTTGGGCTCAGTAGTTGTGACTTGCAGGCTCTAGAGCGCTGGCTCAGTCAGTAGTTGTGGCGCACGGGCTTAGTTGCTCCACAGCATGTGGGATCTTCCCGGACCAGGGCTCGAACCCATGTCCCCTGCATTGGCAGGTGGATTCTCAACCACTACGCCACCAGGGAAGGCCGGCATCTGTCTTTTCTCCTCAGAGCGCTTTCTCTGTCTGAAAAGAAGGCCGGCCATTAGGGATTTCTCCTCATACAGTGCTGTCTCCCTGCCTGAGGTGGAGCGCTGGCAATCTAGCGTTTCTCCTCAGAGTGTGATCTGTCTGTCTGAGGTGGAGAACCGGCCACTTCTTGTCCCAGAGCTCTGTCTCTCAGTCTGAGAAAGTGAGCTGGCCGTCATCCTGAATGTCTCCTCAGAGCGCGCTCACTGCCCCTGTCTGAGGAAGCGACAGCACGCTTCCTCCTAGAGCGCTGTCTCTGATGGAAGGCAAGTTCCGACCCTCCTGCCTTTCTCCTCCTGGAGCTCTGCCCTGTTTCTCTGTATGACAGGAAGGGCTGGCCATTAGGCATGTCTCCTCCTCCTAGAGGGCTGTCTCTCTGTTGAAGGAGGAGGGCCGACCCTCCGGCATTTCTCCTTAGAGGGAGAAAGTTTAAATCTGCCAGTTTAAAATAGAGAGCCGGCCATCTGGCATTTCCCCTCAGAGAGCGCTGTCTCTTTGTCCAGAAAAGAGGGGCCGACCCACCACGCTGCCTGATTTCTCTTCACAGAGCTCTGTGTCTCCGTGTTGGAGGAGAGGGGAGGGGAGAGGGAGGGAGAGGGGAGGGGGGAAGGGGAGGGAGAGGGAGGGAGGAGGGAGAGGGGAGGGGAGGAGGGAGGGGGAGGGGAGGGGGAGGGGGAGGGGAGGGAGAGGAGAGGGGAGGGGAGGGGGAGGGGAGGGAGAGGAGAGGGGAGGGGAGGGGGAGGGGAGGGAGAGGAGAGGGGAGGGGAGGGGGAGGGGAGGGGAGGGGAGGGGGAGGGGAGGGGAGGGGAGGGGAGGGAGAGGGGAGGGGAGGGGAGGGGGGAGAGGGGAGGGGGAGAGGGGAGGGGAGGGGGAGAGGAGGGGGGGAGGGGGAGGGAGAGGAAAAGGGTGAAGGAGGAGGGGGGAGGGAAGGGAGGAGGGGGGAGGGGAGGGCAGGCATTTGTCCTTATGAAGACCTGCCTCCCTGTCTGAAAAAGAGAGCCGGACATCCGGCATTTCTCCTCAGAGGGCTTTCTCTCTGTCTGAAAAAGGCCGGCCATTCAGCCTTTGTCTTCATTCACTGAACGCTGTCTCTGCCTGAAAAGTGGGCTTTCCCTCCTGAATCGTTCCCCATACACTGCTGACCCTCTGTCTGAGGTGGAGGGCCTGGCATCCAGCATTCCTCCGCACAGAGCTCTGTCCCTCTGTTTGAGAAAGTCAGCTGGCCGTCCCGGATGTCTCCTCACAGGGCGCCGTCTCTGACTGAAAAGGAGGTCCGAGCCTGCGGCATTTCTCCTCCTAGAGCGCTCGTTCTCTCTCTGTCTGAGGAGGAGCGCTGGCGACCCACCTCTCTCCTCGCAGAGCTCTGTCCCTCTGTCAGAAGAGGAGAGCTGAGTTCCCGCTATGTCTCTTCACAGAGCGCTGTCTCCGTGTTGGAGGAGGAGGGCCGAGCCTCTGACATTTCTCCTCCTAGCCAGCTGCCCCGTCTCTCTATCTCTGTCTCTGTCTCTGTCTCTCTCTTTGCAAGTGTGTTTATCTTTGTCCATCATCTGTGACTATGGCTCTGATGTATCTGTGGTCTGTTTCCAAATCTTTTTGTCTCTATGTTTGTTTGTGTCTCTGCCTCTCTCTTGTTCTGTATGTCTGTCTTCCTTCCTCTGTGTCTCTGTCTCTATCCCCCTCTCTCTTTGTCTCTCTCAAACCTCTCTGTCTCTGTGTCTGTCTCTCTGTCTCTCTCACTCGCTTTTCTCCTCAAGACCAAGTGTGACCCTGCCGACTCTCCCGGTTCGTTGCAGGGAAAACATTGAATGATCATTCTTTGCCCATGCAAGGAGCTCGACTGCTGGAACAAACAATGAGAAATTCAGAATTAATTGGGTGCTGATTATTTGCCAGTGGGAGAAAAATAATGTTGAGATATATATGAAACAAAAGACAACCTAGCAACAGTGGAAACCTCAGCTCGTAGCAACAAAAGCAATCCTAATGAAGCATGACAATGTCTGCTTGGCGCAAAGCCGGCAGCTGACCACTGCATGCAAGAGGAAGGCAAACAAATATTACAGCTGCCAGGAGCCAAGTGAGGCCATTCTGGGGCACCTTGGGCCCCCAAGAGCCCAGCCGCAGCCTCCCAGAACCTCTGTGATGGAGACTTCAGAGATGTCCACCCCGGGCCCCGCACATGGACCCCCCCATTCACTCATTCTCCAGAGAACATTCTCATAAGCACCTGCCTGGGCACTGGGGAGGTGAACTTGACCCAGACAGGATACCTGTATGCAAAGAACACCCAGTCTGGGCAGGAGGGGAGAGCAAAAATAAAAGTATAATATAATACAAGAGTTCTAGCACCCGGCACCATGGAGCCCAGAACATCTGCACCTAATTCTGCACCTGGGGTGCAGAAGGGGGCGTGGTTCACAGAGGTGACATTTGGGCAGAGTCTGGAAAGATGAATAGAAGTTCGTCAGGTGAAGAAGGGAGAATGAGGGATGCCATGTTGGAAGGCATACAAAGGTGAAAGGGCACGGTGGGTCCAAACACCATCAGGAAACCACAGCCAGGGTGGTTCCTCAAAAAGTTAAACATAGAACTACCATATGACGCAGCAATTCCACTCCTAGATATAGACCCAAAGGAACTGAAAACAGGGACTCAGATACTTGTACACAAACGTTCACAGTAACACTACTCCCAAGAGCCAAAAGGTGGAAACAACCCAAATGTCCATCAGTGGAAGCACGGAGAAAAAATAGTGTGATGTATACATACGATAGAATGTTACTCAACCACCAAAGAAAGAATGAAGTGCTGACACACGCTACAATATGGATGAATCTCAAAAACATTATTCTACGTGAAAGAAGCCAGACACAAAAGGTCACATATTGAGTGATTCCATTTGTACGAAATGTCCAAAACAGGCAAATCCATAGAAGCAGAAAGCAGACTAGTGGTTGCCAGGGGGCCAGGGGAGGGGGCGGGGGGAGTGACTGCTAGTGGGTACAGGGTTTCCCCTTGGGGTGATGGAAATGTCTTGGAACTGGATAGAGGTGATGGTTGCACAACATTGTGAAGTACTAGATGCCACTGAATTGTACATTTTTAAAGAGATAGTGGTTAATTTTAGATTATACAATGTTTACCTCAATAAAATCAAATAAAAATAAAAGTAGAGAAACCACAGCTGAGGTTTAGCCTACAGGTGGGAGTTGGGCAGGGCCAAATAACCAAGGGCCTTCAATGCTGCTGCCTCTGTCTCATGGGTGATGAGAGGCTCTTGAGGACCTCAACCCAGTCTTAGAACATTCAACCAGAGGAGTGACATCACTTCAGGTACTTCAGGACATTTCCTGGGGTTGCAAATAGGAAGGGCCAGGAGGAGTGCAGGAGAGGCAGCAAAACCCATCAGGAGGCTGATGCCAGATGCGAGTGTTTTAAGTAAGAGTTAAAAAGATGGGTGGGTCACAGGCACATTTGAAGGACAGGCACCAAATGTTCTTGGACTCAGGAAGCCCCTCAGAAGCCTTGGGAAGGCAAGGTCCTGTCCCTGAGCTGCCTGCTTCAGGGAGGTCTTGACAAGCTGTGCACTGTGTCTCCCCAAAGCCCCGGTTCCAGGTTCCTGGTGGGCAGGGAGGTGGGGTGGGTGGTGCAGAGGTGGTGGGGAGTGAAGATCAGCATCCTGAGACCTGAGACCTGGGCCCTTTGCTCAGTAGCCAGGCTGCTCTAGGAGGAACCGGGGGAGTTGGAGCAAGGCTGTGTACCCCAGCATCACTAGCCGCTCACCCCAGGAGGAGTGTCCGTCTCAGAGATTTCCGTTCCCTCTGGGGCCAACTTCCAAGTTCTGTGCTTTAAAGATTTGTTTTAATTAGGCCTGCCTTAGTCAGAGGCATTGAACGTTATCTCCAGCTCAGCTGGCTCCTTTCTTTTGCTTTTTTCTATTGACTTTCAGAAACTCTGCCAGCCGCGTTTGGGCTTTGATTATTTTTTCATAAAGGAAAAAACAGAGCTAGCTGTCAGAAACAACTCCTGTCAGAAGCAAGCTCCTGCCCCTCTGGAGAGAAGAATGGAGAATGGCGAGTGGGCCCTGGGCTGACTCTCCCAGCCTTTTAAGACATTGCTCCACACCTCCTCGCCCAGGCTGGCCCTCATGCATGGCTTTGATCATGAGTGGCACTGCTGGAGGGGCCTGGCACACAGCAGGCCAAATTTGAGGATGGCAGGGACCAGAAACCAACCAGACCTGCCAGCACACCCCATCCAGCTGAATGGGGGCACCAGGCAAAGGTACAGGCAGGTGGGCAGGAGCCGGGGACAGGCTGGCTGTGGCCAGAGGTGCCAGGATGAGGCATTTGAGTGTGACAGTGAAGGGATGTGGGGCTGCAAGCCAAGCTCATCGTTGCCAAAATGAACCCCACCTATGCATCCATCCACCAACGTGGATGTCCATCCTCCAGTACATCCATCCATCCTTCATCACTGCATCACTTCATTTACCCACCCAGCCAGCCAACCATTCTTCCTCCAACTCATTTTCCACCCATCCATCCAATTACTATTTACCAAGCACCCACTCTGTCTGGTAACAATGCCTTAACTTAAGAGAAGATTGATTGGAAGATCACAATATGAATAGACTAGGTCCAGGGGACAAGGAGCCCCCAGACTCCCAGAGGAGCTAAAATACACATGAAATTTGAGATCAGACGAAACCTACAATGCCTGGAGTCATAGAGGAAATAGAGTCAGATTTCACATGGGGCCACTCCATGGGGAACAAAACACAGCAGAAGACCCTGATGGAAAGTGGTACACGAGGTCAGAACTAGACTGCATCCCAGAACAGGGGACGAAGGCTTGAAGACCCCTTCTGGCTGGGCCCAGGATCGATCCTGGAGCTTCAGAGGAGCTGAGCCCACTGGTGGGGTGAGAGCTGAGCCCAGTCGAGAGATTCTGAGACTTCAGGACAGGACAGAGGCAGGGACTTGGGTTAAGGGGCTCAACCCTTGGGACCCCCTCCAGCCTAATCTGTGGTCACCTCTGAGCTTCCTCCTCTGGCTGCATCATTGTGGCAGCCAGGGACCAACTCTGGCTCAGAAGCCGTTCAAATGCTTTGCTTGCGAAGCCTCTTCTTACTCACTCTACAGGCAGAGCTGACAGAAAGCAGTGTCCAAGTTCTCAGCCTCAGTTTCCTCAAGATTTAATAAGTCAAAAACCGAAGAGGACCCAGGTAGGCCCTTGGTGATCTAAACCTGTTATTGATCTCAGTATCCGAAGGGAAATTTCCTTCCTGAAGTGAGAGAACAGGGGCAATTCCTGAGTTCCTGAGTTCCTAAGTAAGTTCCAAATTGTGTTCAGAGTTCAGAGCAACTTGCCAGAGTATTTGGAAAGGAGATATACTCGCAAGTATCACAGCCTCCCTGGGGTGGGTATTTGACAGGCAGGCCTTGAGTTCAGAAGGATTAGGCCACCAGGCACCAAGTCCACTGGAACTTTTACATTTGTTTCCATGGTTCCCTGGATGCTCCCCACAATGCAGGGAGGGAAGGAGAGCCATTTCAGGGAATGCAAGTTTGTATTGGTTATGCCACTTGTCCAAAGTCATTTAGTTATGAGTGACCCCACCAGATGGAGACGCAGTTCTCCCGACTCCAGCCTCACTGCTCTGACCACTGCATCATGCCACCTCCTGGGGACAGATGTGAGCAGAGATCAAACAGGACTCTAGTTACTAGAAGGTAGTGCAGGAGATCAGAGCTAGAAGCGGATGGACATCAAACCTATCCGTGGAGTCCCTCCCATCAGGAAACTTGCACAAGCCTCTTAGCCTCATCCACCAGAGGGCAGACAGCAGAAGCAAGAAGAAGTACAATCCTGCAGCCTGTGGAACAAAAACCACATTCACAGAAAGACAGACAAGATGAAAAGGCAGCGGGCTATGTACCAGATGAAGGGAAAAGATAAAACCCCAGAAAAACAACTAAATGAAGTGGAGATAGGCCACCTTCCAGAAAAAGAATTCAGAATAATGACAGTGAAGATGATCCAGGACCTCGGAAAAAGAATGGAGGCAAAGATCGAGAAGATGCAAGAAATGATTAACAAAGACCTAGAAGAATTAAAGAACAAACAAACAGAGATGAACAATACAATAACTGAAATGAAAACTACACTAGAAGGAATCAATAGCAGAATAACTGAGGCAGAAGAACGGATAAGTGACCTGGAAGACAGAATGGTGGAATTCACTGCTGCGGAACAGAATAAAGAAAAAAGAATGAAAAGAAATGAAGACAACCTAAGAGACCTCTGGGGCAACATTAAACGCAACAACATTCGCATTATAGGGGTCCTAGAAGGAGAAGACAGAGAGAGGACCAGAGAAAATATTTGATGAGATTATAGTCAAAAACTTCCCTAACATGGGAAAGGAAATAGCCACCCAAGTCCAGGAAGCGCAGAGAGTCCCATACAGGATAAACCCAAGGAGAAACACGCCGAGACACATAGTAATCAAAGTGGCAAAAATTAAAGACAAAGAAAAATTATTGAAAGCAGCAAGGGAAAAATGACATATAACATACAAGGGAACTCCCATAAGGTTAGCAGCTGATTTCTCAGCAGAAATTCTACAAGCCAGAAGGGAGTGGCATGATATACTTAAAGTGATGAAAAGGAAGAACCTACAACCAAGATTACTCTACCTGGCAAGGATCTCATTCAGATTCGATGGAGAAATCAAAAGCTTTACAGACAAGCAAAAGCTAAGAGAATTCAGCACCACCAAACCAGCTCTACAACAAATGTTAAAGGAACTTCTAAGTGGGAAACACAAGAGAAGGAAAGCACCTACAAAAAGAAACCCAAAACAATTAAGAAAATGGTCATAAGAACATACATATTGATAATTACCTTAAAAGTGAATGGATTAAATGCTCCAACCAAAAGACACAGGCTTGCTGAATGGGTACAAAAACAAGACCCATATATATATGCTGTCTACAAGAGACCCACTTCAGACCTAGGGACACATACAGACTGAAAGTGAGGGAATGGAAAAAGATATTTCATGCAAATGGAAATCAAAAGAAAGCTGGAGTAGCAATACTCATATCAGATAAAATAGGCTTTAAAATAAAAATGTTACAAGAGACAAGGAAGGACACTACATGCTGATCAAGGGATCAATCCAAGAAGAAGATATAACAATTATAAATATATATGCACCCAACATAGGAGCACCTCAATACATAAGGCAACTGCTAACAGCTATAAAAGAGGAAATTAACAGTAACACAATAATAGTGGGGGACTTTAACACCTCACTTACACCAATGCACAGATCATCCAAAATGAAAATAAACACGGAAACAGAAGCTTTAAATGACACAATAGACCAGATAGATTTAGTTGATATTTATAGGACATTCCATCCAAAAACAGCAGATTACACTTTCTTCTCACGTGCGCACGGAACATTCTCCGGGATAGATCACATCTTGGTTCACAAAGCAAGCCTCAGTAAATTTAAGAAAATTGAAGTCATATCAAGCATCTTTTCTGACCACAATGCTATGAGATTAGAAATCAATTACAGGGGAAAAAACGTAAAAAACACAAACACATGGAGGCTAAACAATACGTTACTAAATAACCAAGAGATCACTGAAGAAATCAAAGAGGAAATCAAAAAATACCTAGAGACAAATAACAATGAAAACACGACGATCCAAAATCTATGGGATGCAGCAAAAGAAGTTCTAAGAGGGAAGTTTATAGCTATACAAGCCTACCTCAGGAAATAAGAAAATTCTCAAATAAACAATCTAACCTTACACCTAAAGGAACTAGAGAAAGAAGAACAAACAGAACCCAAAGTTAGCAGAAGGAAAGAAATCATAAAGATAAGAGCAGAAATAAATGAAATAGAAACAAAGAAAACAATAGCAAAGATCAATAAAACTAAAAGCTGGTTCTTTGAGAAGATAAACAAAATTGATAAGCCATTAGCCAGACTCATCAAGAAAAAGAGGGAGAGGACTCAAATCAATAAAATTAGAAATGAAAAAGGAGAAGTTACAACAGACACCGCAGAAAGCACAAAGCATCCTAAGAGACTACTGCAAGCAACTCTATGCCAATAAAATGGACAACCTGGAAGAAATGGACAAATTTTTAGAAAGGTATAACCTTCCAAGACTGAACCAGGAAGAAATAGAAAATATGAACAGACCAATCACAAGTAATGAAATTGAAACTGTGATTAAAAATCTTCCAACAGGGCTTCCCTGGTGGAGCAGGGGTTGAGAATCCGCTTGCCAATGCAGGGGACATGGGTTCGAGCCCTGGTCTGGGAAGATCCCACATGCCGCAGAGCAACTAGGCCCGTGAGCCACAACTACTGAGCCTGCGCGTCTGGAGCCTGTGCTCCGCAACAAGAGAGGCCGCGATAGTGAGAAGCCTGCGCATCGCGATGAAGAGTGGTCCCCGCTTGCCGCGACTAGAGAAAGCCCTCGCACAGAAACAAAGACCCAATACAGCCAAAAAATAAATAATAAATAAATAATAATAATTTAAAAAAAAAATCTTCCAACAAACAAAAGTCCAGGACCAGATGGCTTCACAGGTGAATTCTAACATTTAGAGAAGAGCTAACACCCATCCTTCTCAAACTCTTCCAAAAAATTGTGGAGGAAGGAACACTCCCAAACTCATTCTATGAAGCCACCATCACCCTGATACCAAAACCAGACAAAGATACTACAAAAAAAGAAAATTACAGACCAATATCACTGATGAATATAGATGCAAAAATCCTCAACAAAATACTAGCAAACAGAATCCAACAACACATTAAAAGGATCATACACCATGATCAAGTGGGATTTACCCCAGGGATGCAAGGATTCTTCAATATACGCAAATCAATCAATGTGATACACTATATTAACAAATTGAAGAAGAAAAACCATATGATCATCTCAATAGGTGCAGAAAAAGCTTTTGACAAAATTCAACACCCATTTATGATAAAAACTCTCCAGAAAGTTGGCATAGAGGGAACCTACCTCAACATAATAAAGGCCATATACGACAAACCCACAGCAAACATCATTCTCAATGGTGAAAAACTGAAAGCATTTCCTCTAAGATCAGGAACAAGACACGGATGTCCACTCTCACCACTATTATTCAACATAGTTTTGGAAGTCCTAGCCATGGCAATCAGAGAAGAAAAAGAAATAAAAGGAATACAAATTGGAAAAGAAGAAGTAAAACTGTCACTGTTTGCAGATGACATGATACTATACATAGAGAATCCCAAAGATGCCACCAGAAAACTACTAGAGCTAATCAATGAATTTGGTAAAGTTGCAGGAATCAAAATTAATGCACAGAAATCTCTTGCATTCCTATATACTAATGATGAAAAATCTGAAAGACAAATTAAGGAAACACTCCCATTTACCATTGCAACAAAAAGAATAGAATACCTAGGAATAAACCTACCTAGGGAGACAAAAGACCTGTATGCAGAAAACTATGACACTAATGAAAGAAATTAAAGATGATACCAACAGATGGAGAGATATACCATGTTCCTGCATTGGAAGAATCAATATTGTGAAAATGACTATGCTACCCAAAGCAATCTACAGATTCCATGCAATCCCTACCAAATTACCAATGGCATTTTTTACAGAACTAGAACAAAAAATCTTAAAATTTGTAGGGAGACACAAAAGATCCCGAATAGCCAAAGCAGTCTTGAGGGAAAAAAACGGAGCTGGAGGAATCAGACTCCCTGACTTCAGACTATACTACAAAGCTACAGTAATCAAGACAATATGGTACTGGCACAAAAACAGAAACATAGATCAATGGAACAAGATAGAAAGCCCAGAGATAAACCCACGCACCTATGGTCAACTAATCTATGACAAAGGAGGCAAGGATATACAATGGAGAAAAGACAGCCTCTTCAATAAGTGGTGCTGGGAAAACTGGACAGCCACATGTAAAAGAATGAAATTAGAACACTCCCTAACACCATACACAAAAATAAACTCAAAATGGATTTGAGACCTAAATGTAAGACTGGACACTATAAAACTCTTAGAGGAAAACATAGGAAGAACACTCTTTGACATAAATCACAGCAAGATCTTTTTTGATCCACCTCCTAGAGTACTGGAAATAAAAACAAAAATAAACAAATGGGAACTAATGAAACTTCAAAGCTTTTGCACAGCAAAGGAAACCATAAACAAGACGAAAAGACAACCCCCAGAATGGGAGAAAATATTTGCAAACGAATCAACAGACAAAGGATTAATCTCCAAAATATATAAACAGCTCATGCAGCTCAATATTAAAAAAACAAACAACCCAATCCAAAAATGGGCAGAAGACCTAAATAGACATTTCTCCAAAGAAGACATACAGATGGCCAAGAAGCACATGAAAAGCTGCTCAACATCACTAATTATTAGAGAAATGCAAATCAAAACTACAATGAGGTATCACCTCACACCAGTTAGAATGGACATCGTCAGAAAATCTACAAATAACAAATGCTGGAGAGGGTGTGGAGAGAAGGAAACCAACCCTCTTGCACTGTTGGTGGGAATGTAAACTGATAAAGCCACTACGGAGAACAGTATGGAGGTTCCTTAAAAAACTAAAAATAGAATTACCATATGATCCAGCAATCCCACTACTGGGCACATACCCAGAGAAAACCATAATTCAAAAAGACACATGCACCCCAATGTTCATTGCAGCACTATTTACAATAGCCAGGTCATGGAAGCAACCTAAATGCCCATCAACAGACGAATGGATAAAGAAGATGTGGTACATATATACGATGGAATATTACTCAGCCATAAAAAGGAACGAACTTGGGTCATTTGTAGAGACGTGGATGGATCTAGAGACTGTCATACCGAGTGAAGTAAGTCAGAAAGAGAAAAACAAATATCGTATATTAACACATATATGTGGAACCTAGAAAAATGGTACAGATGAACCGGTTTGCAGGGCAGAAATTGAGACACAGATGTAGAGAACAAACATATGGACACCAAGGGGGGAAAGTGGCAGGGGGCGGGGTGGTGGTGTGATGAATTGGGCGATTGGGATTGGCATGCATACACTGATGTGTATAAAATGGATGACTAATAAGAACCTGCTGTATAAAAAATTAATTAAAATTCAAAAATTAAAAAAAGAAAAAGAAATAAAAACGCTTGCCTTGCACAGACAGGCAAATTCATGATTAAAAAAAAAAAAAAAAGAGCCAGGTGGGCAGTGGCAACCTGCCACAAGCTTGAACAAGCCAGCAGCCTCCATCCTGATGGATCTCCCTGGGTGATCTAGTCAATACACTAATTTACAGATTTGTTCATTAAAGATTTACTGATGTTTCTTCTTTGGTTTCCTCTATAAATTCTATCCTTCCTTTTCTTCTCAAGGATATTTGAAGCCCTTTCTCTGTCCCCCATATTCTCTCAAGACTAAGTACATGGTAGGCATTCAATACCCACCTGTAAATGTCATCCTGGCATGGTCTTTAAATGCAGTCATCAGACAGAGCACTCTGGAAGCTCCACGCTTACTCTGTCCCAGGTCAGCAACTGAAGCCAAAAGAGAGCTTCCTTTTCCAACCATTCCAACAGGACTGAGTCTCATTGAAACTACTCAGATCACAGGCCCATTCCTGAGTGGACGGTGGGGCTGAGACCAAAGACCATCTCTGAAAGTGGGGGAGATATCACCCTCACCACTAGACTGAGAGAAGAAGAGGTGAAGTGAGATGTCATGGTGGAAGAAAAGGGAGTGGATACAGGTAAAGCTACCAGCTCTGCACCACAGAGGGGCACAGGCTTCAGGGTCCTGATGGAACATCAGAGCCCAGAGAGGCTGGGGCCTCTGCCCTTCTGGTGTGGTGTGGATGGAGCCCCATGAGCTCTGTCTGCACTGCATACAACCACCCCAGCAGTGGACTCAGAGGCAGCCCTAGGCTCACCCAGGACCAAGAGGAAGCGAGGCAGAGAGGAGAGAGCTCCCGGGCCAGCCCCTTGTGTCTCCTCTTTGTACAAAGGCCAGACATGCCACCAGCTGACTCCTCACAAGCCAGGATGGCTGTCCGCTGCCGAAGGTCAAGAGGAAACAGCCCTCCCCTTCCCAAAGAGAAGGGGATATTGCAACTCTGGGAAGTCCAGGCAAAACTGTAGGGAAAGGTCACCGTGGAATAAATTATGTAGATTAAAAGAATGCCCAGATCTACGGAGGCTGGGCCTGCACTGCAGCCTCTCAGTTTTTCTCTTTCATCATCGGCCTCTAATTCTGGGACATAAAATTACAAGCCCATTGATAATGATCAGTGATTTACTGGAGAAAGCCCAGCCCTAATTAAGAGTGGGAGAAGCTGACACCGCTTTTCAACTTCCCACCAAGGTCCAGCAAGGAAATTACCTGGTTCTGCCGAGCAAATAACAGCAGCGGGCACGCGGGGGCCCGGGCTACCTAATGCACACGCTCTTGCTGAATTAATATGCAGAGAGAGTGGCTTCGAGGGTCTGCAGTTTGCTGGTAACTGGGGCATTGATGGAGGCTGAAGGAAAGCAGCAAGGCAGTGCGTGAACACGGAGCTGCGCTGTCTGCTCTTACAGGGGACAGAAGCTATAAGACCCCTCTGGCTGGACCCAGGAACCATCCCGGAGCCTTCAGAGGAGCTGAACATGTTGTGAGACTTCAGGACAGGACAGAGGCGGGGACTCGGGCTAAGGGGTCCAAGACTTGGGGCCCCCTCCAGCCTAACCTGTGGTCACCTCTGAGTTTCCTCCTCTGACAGCATCATTGGTAGCCAGGGACCAGCTGACCCAGAAGCCACTTATATGCTTTGCTTGCGACGCCTCTTCTTACTAACAGTACAGGCAGGGCTGACAATTATCTGTGCCCAGGATCAAGGCACACCTTTTCTCTTTCCAAAACCATACACTAAAATTCTAAATAAATAAATGTTCAACTTAAAATATAGGTGACCCTAAAATAAAGAGCTATTTTATACTTCTAGCTTAAACCAGACCTAACTTTGCTACGACTATAGGCTGGTAAACTCTCTTGACATCAAAATGGTGACAACTATAACTATATTGCTTGCTATTCAAGGATCTTATAAAATCTATTATTTTGTCCATGTATGTTTCCCTTCATAATGGCAGATTTCATGTGTTACCAAATTTTTGCAAATTAGTTATACTACTTAAGTCCTTTAGTATACGATGAATAAAGGAGCAGAAAACTCAGTTACAATAAACTAAACTATGTTGGAGAAGATTTGCAAACAAGACCCATGGACAACTCTCCCAGTAGCTGCCTGGGGGTCAGGGATCAAGGGTCAGTGTGTAGCCAGAGCCTGGGTCTTTGATGAGAGTCAGAGCTCAGTTGGTGGTCAGGGTTAGAGGTCAGTATGTGGCCAATCAGAGGTGATTGGCCCACGTCCAGGATGGGGGACTGAGTTGTTCCAAGCCTGGGGTGAGAGACGGAGGATCTGTCTGTTTCTCCATCTTATCTGCTGCACCTCCCTGCCTCCCTTCTCAGGCTCCCGGGCAGAATCTTTTCTCCTGTGTATTTCTCATTTCTTGCTGCAGACACAAGAAGAGTTTGAGATTGACCTTGCAGCCTTTGACTGTATAAAGAGACCTCTTAAGAAACTTTGAAACAGACACTAAAACTACTGCATCACTATGGCATCCTCAGGGCATGTTTCGACCCTCTTTGGAGTCATCACCAGGGAAAGGCAGGAGGGCAGGTGGTGTCATTCACACTGGGGAACGCCCCCTCCCCTGGCCCTGTGGCCCTGAGCACAGGCTCCCAACAGGGCTCTCACCTCCCTGTGCTCCTCATCAAAGCACCGAGAAGATTAGTAGAGAAGACTTCTGATCATATGGTGGCTCCGCTCAGCTTAAATGTCAGTGATGGACCCGCCCCATGCCACCCCGCAGTGGTCTTCCCACCACGGCTCCAAGAATTCTTTCCAGAAATAAGGTCCTGGTGATTCCAACCAGAAAGATACTAGGGAAAGAGTTGATGCTTTGCTCAACACTGTCAAGATGCAGGTTCTGGTGAGTCCTGCCGTGGGGTGGCCAGCCTGGAAGCGAACGGATATCACATGCATTCCCGGTACTGTGACCAGCCCTCCAGGTTTGCCTGAGACTGAGAGGTTTCCGGGGACATCGGACTTTCAGTGCTAAAACTGGGACAGTCCCAGGCAAATCAGGAGGGTTGGTCACCCGAGATTCCTGGGAACATCAGTTCATCTCGTCCCTGGGATCCAGGACCATCCTGATCCTCTCAACCATGAGTCGCAGATAAGGGAACAGAAAGACGGGCCAAGCAGAATGCCTGGACTCGGGGAGGGGGCGGGACAGAAGGGCAAGAAAAAGAATTTAGATCATTGAGGGTTTGTAAATTGCCAGGTAAGCTTGGAAGCAGGTCTTATATCTGGACCCAGGTGGTATTTAGGGTTCTTTCCAGACTGATTTTCATCTGAAAATAGTATTGATCTTAGCAACACTAGATCAGCAATAATTCTGATCACTTCGGCCTCTTGTCAGGAAACTTGTATTCTCTCCCTAATAAAAGTAGTAAACAATAACAATTGCTATTGCTATTTAACAGCAGTTAAAATATATTGAAAGCTTACTAACTGTTGTCTTAGTCACCTCAGGCTGCCATAACAAAATACCATAGACTGGGTGGCTTAAAGAGCAGAAATTTATTTCTCACAGCTCTGGAAACTAGGAAGTCCAAGATCAACGTGTCGGCTGATTTGGCTCCTGGTGAGAGCTCTCTTCCTGCCTTGCAGACGGCCACCTTCTCACTATGTATTCACATGGTACATGTCCTTGGAGAGACAGAGAATAAGCAAGCTCTCCAGGGTCTTTTCTTATAAGGACTAATCCCATCAAAAAGGCCCCATCTATATGATTTCATCTAAACCTAATTACCTCTCAAATGCCCATCTCTAAATACCATCACACTGGGGTTTTGGGCTGCAACCTATGAATTTGGGGGAAACACAATTCAGTCCCTAGCATCTGCCAGGCACATGGTAAGCACTTTGCATGCAATATTGCTTCTAATCCTCACAACCCAATGAGAAAAGTGCTATTATTACCCCCATTTTACAGATAAGAAAGTTGAAGGCTTAGAGAGGTTAGGTAAGGTTAACTTTGCCAAAGCCACATAGCAGGTAACTGGAGAGCACACAGGCTTAACCAGGATGCAGGCAGCAGGAGATGCCCAGTCTCAGCCTAACTTAGAGTCAGCCTAGAACAGCCCAGTGATATCTGGGCCAGTCTGAAGGTCTTGTACATCTATGTACACAAGGGATGGAGGAACTTCCTGTGGAAGAGCTCACTCTGACAAAAGAGTCAGACCCACATGCATAATTCAAAGACCAAGGGCCCAGGTTCAGGAGGAGTGATTCTGAGTATGGGTCATGCCATTCAGTGACTCAGAGAATGAGAGAGAGATGCAAGAGTAATAAAACACTGGGAGCATTTCTGCATCAAGAGCCCCGGGTATCCCAGCAGTGGTTCCCGCAGCCTCGGAGAAAACAAGGTAAAGAAAGGACCACACCCTCAGTACCAACATCGCCACCACACGCTGGCAGTCCTGACCCAGGCGGCACGGGCGTCTGCATTGTTGCTTCTCCCTCTGGGCGGACAGGGCCACAAGACATCACCACTGTGAGCAGCGCAGAAGAGAGAGAAACACAGCTCCACGGGGTCCCTGAAAGGACTCATTACAGAGCACCCGGAATCCACCCCCTGGGCACTCACAGAATTCTCTAGGAGGAACTGAGCCCAGACCTGCAGCAGTTCCTGCACCCAAAGTGAGAACGGACTCTTACAGGGATCTCATTTTCACCTTCTGCAGAACCAGACCCAGGAAAACATGAGCTACATTTATATCATCTTCTTGCTTTAAATACATACCCTGTACTAGTCAGCTCAGGCTGCCATGACAAAACACCATAGAGACTGGGTGGCTTAAACAACAGACATTTATTTCTCACAGTTCGGTGGAGGCTGAAAGCCCAAGATCAAGGTGCCCAAAGATTCAGTTCCTGGTGAGAACTCTCTTCCTGACTTGCAGAGAGTCATCTTCCTGCTGTGTCCTTACATGGTGGAGAGAGAGCTCTTGTGTCTCTTCCTCTTCTTATAAGGGCACCGACCCTATTAGACTAGAGCCCCACCCTTATGACCTTGTTTAGCCTTTATCACCTCCTCACAGGTTCTACCTCCAAATACAGTCACAGTGGGAGTTAGGGCGTCAACATATGAATTCAAAGGAGACACAGACATTTAGTCCATCACACGCACACACACAACCCTCTCCCATTGAGCCTCAAGAGCAAGGCCAGGCGAGTGCTACTGTTCCCACTTTGGACATGAGATAACTGAGGCTCAGAGAGTTTCAGCAACTTACCCAAGACCATTATTAATTACACATTCATCTTTTAAAAACATTTCTCTTATTATCTCTAAATCATCATGTAATAGACCTCTCAGTGCCCTGCCCCATCCCCTCAGCATATGCCATTCCGGTGTGTGGTGGGTGTGTCCCACCGCAGTCACCTGGGGGTTCAGCTTCCCCAGGTGCTGCCCTCAGCCATGGAGGATGGGAACTGGAGGATCGATACTGCAGCTTCCTGGCCCCTCTGATAACATAACTTTAAAAGTGTGTTCTAGGGCTTCCCTGGTGGCGCAGTGGTTAAGAATCTGCCTGCCAACGCAGGGGACACGGGTTCGAGCCCTGGTCTGGGAAGATCCCACATGCCGTGGAGCAACTCGGCCCGTGCACCACAACTACTGAGCCTGCGCTCTAGAGCCCATGAGTCACAACTACTGAGCCTGCGCTCTAGAGCCCGTGAGCCACAACTACTGAGCCTGCGCGTCTGGAGCCTGTGCTCCGCAACAGGAGAGGCTGCAACAGTGAGAGGCCCGCGCACCGCGATGAAGAGTGGCCCCCGCTCACCGCAACTAGAGAAAGCCCGCACACGGAAACGAAGACCCAACACAGCCAAAAATAAATAAATAAATAAATAATTTTTTTTTTAAAAAGTGTGTTCTACACAGTCTCCAGAGCTGCCCAGGAAGACCAAACCAACATTGCCCACGGTGGTAACCTACTCGATAAACACTCCATGTGGCTCCTCTCCCTTCCTTGTCTCACCTCCCCACCCCCTACCTGAGATCCCCTCCCAGACAAATTACTTGCACTCAAATCCTTGTCTCACTCAGCATCGGCTTCTGGAGAAATGCAACCCAAGCCCATGTTTTTGGACAAAATTTAGAAATGATAAAAACTATACTTAATTCCTCTCAACAAATGTTTTGAGTGCCTACCGTATGCCAGGTACTCTGCTAGGCACTGGAAATTAATGCCAAGCCAGATAGACCATATCTAAACCTCATAAAATTTATAGTCTAGAAGAAATTAAAAATCTTCTGTATCTTACAAACTAGAAAGAGCCATTGTTCTTTTCTCCAGATACCGATAATTCCAATCTTGTGATTCCATGCAATTATATACATATCTAGTTACTAAATCTGTATTGTGCCATATAGTTTTGAATCCAGATTTCTTTTTCTTGTAATGGTACAAATCTTTTTCCATGTCTCTAATTAGTCTTTAAAACGTGGGTTTTCATGGCTATGAAATATTTCCTTATCTACCATTCCCCAATTGTTTCCAATGTTCCATGATTACAGATGACACCGTGATTAACTTTAAACAGATTCTAGGCGTTCTGTGATGTAATCATAGTAGCATTTTAGAAAAATTGCCCTGGCAGCTCTGTGGAGGCAGATTCAAGGAAAATGGGAGCAGCAAGACCAGTTGGAGCTGGTTGACACGTTCCAGGTCAGAGATGACGAAGCTTAAATCCCACGGTAGAGGACTGGCGGTAGAGTTGGCGGTAGAGGTGAAGCGGGTGGGGGATAGAGATTAGAAAAACTAGCCTCCTGAGAGGCTTCTGCATCTCCACTTACAACCTCTTGTCATCAGTTTAGAGCTTATATGTTCTTTACTTGTCACCTTATTAGTCTTGGCTTCCCTACTTAATTGTCAATCCCTTCAGGGAGAAGCCTGTCTTGTTCTCCAGAGTCCTCAGAAGTCTAGTACAGATCTAGACACATATTACCAGAGTGAGATGCCCTTCTTCCTTTGACAGAAATAATTCTGGGAACCTAGTTATGCTTCTCAAACTAGCCTTCAGATTACAGAAATGACAAAAAGTCCACCAACGCGAGTACTTAGGCATGAGTCATCCAGGGAACCTGGTAAGGTGGGCAGAACTGGTCATTTGAGCAGGGGAGGATTTGATCATTAGACACAGATATAGGTCAGTCATCTCTGCTCTGCCATTGAGCCATGATCTGGAGGATGCTCTGGGAGTCAGCAATAGGAATTCAGAGAGAGATGCACCTGGGTACCATGAAACTGAGACAGCGGTGGTGAGAATGAGCCAGGGCTAAAGTGGGCTTTCTAGAACCTTTCTTCAGGGTGTCCTGGGGAGGGCAAGGGAGGCAAGCGTGAGCTTAGGATAAGTATATAAAACCCAGATGGGAAGGAGAAAAGATTTCCTCCCCCCACCCCGGGAGGCCAGGATTTGCCAAGAGGATGAAGAAGCAGTAAAGTGAAAGTTCAGTGGGGTCCAGAGCAGCCCCAAGAACAAAATTTATTTCCTGAGCACCATCTGTATGTCAGGCCCTGTGCTGGTGAGGGAGACATAGTGGTGAACAATACAGGCAGGATCCCTGCCCTCATGCAGTTTATAATCTACCAGGAACAGGCTAACGTATCAAGGAGACTGAATGCCAGGCACCTCCCTATAAATGATCTCACTTCATCCTCTCACAACCATCCTATGAAACAGGTACTATGGTGCTTCCCATTTTACAGGTGTGCAAATCGAGGCTCAGAGGAGTTAAGTTAACCAGCCAAACATTACAGTTGGTGAGTGATAGGACCAGAATTTGAACCAAGGCATAGCTAATTCCAGAGTTCTTCCCTGCCTTCGGGTAGAACAGTGGTTCTCAAACAAAGGCGATGCCTTTCCCCAAGGATGTTTAGCAACATTTTTGGTTGTCAGAACTGGGGGAGATGTGCTACAGGTCTCTAGTGGGGAGAGACCAGGGGTACTGTCAACATCCTTCAATGTACAAGATAGCCCCTCACGACAAAGAATTACCAGACCCACAGTATCAATGGTGCCAGTGTGGATGAGTCTTGGGTTGACATGTGTGCCATAAACAAACACCGTAAGCAGGGGGCTGAATTCCCCCTGAAACTCTCAGGATTTATCTGAATGCACAGCCAGTCTGACTGGTGAAGCCAGCTCTGGGCCCCAGGTGTGAGTGGCCATGGCGGCCAGAAGACCAGCCCTAAGACACAGGGAGGGCAGTGATGGATAAATGCCCCAGCCCCAGATAAATGACGCCTGCAGGAGGAACAGGAGGTGAGGTGGGAGCTCCCAGAATGGCTGCCCCTCCTCCCTCCACCCCCCAAGATGTTTGCCCTCAACGGCATATTCATCAGCTCCTTGAAGGATACAAACACAAACAGTTCTTGGAGCCATTTGCTTTCCCCGGACAACACTGAGCTAATATTTGTTTTAGCAAACGGCTGAGCTGTTCATCTTCTCTGGCAAAGGAGATTTGTTTTCTTCTCAGGAAATCACTGAGATTCTAAGTCAGAGATGCCTACATCTGGCGGACCAGCGTCTCCTCTAAGGCCTGATGCACAGGAAAGCATGCTCCATGATGAAGAGGCAGGAACAGAGTGAAATGGAAGCAACATTGGCTGTGGTCCTACTGTGTGCCAGGTTTTATACGCATGGCCCCATTCACAAGAACCCTAAGAAGAATGGCATTCATTTGGGGGGGGGGGGGTGGGGGGAGGGTTCCATTTTACAGAGAAGAAAACTTAAACACTGAGAGGTTAAGTAGCTTGTCCAAGGCCACACAGCTGTGAGGGACACTGATGGAATTTGAACACCCATGTGCATCTGACCCAAAGCCCCTACATGTGCAGGTCGATGCTGCACCAGACAAGAAGCCTTGTCAGCAGAGTAGAACCTTGTGCATCTCCCTGATGGGACTGAGAAGAGTCATGCAGGGAGCAGGGATGGAAGAGCCAGTCAGTAGAAATCTTTGCAGACCCTGATCCTATCAGGAATCTTTGTTGCAAGTTCAGAAACCCAACTCAAACCAGTCTAGACAATTTAAGGATTTATCCACTCAGGACTTGGACGTTCTTGAGGAAAGGCAGTCTTCAGAGATGGTTGGATTCAGTGGCTAAACAATATCGTCAAGGACCCTGGTACTTTTTATTTCTCCTTTCTGCCTTCTTTAGTGCCAGCTTCCCTCATGGTGGCAACATGGCTGCAGAAGTTCCAGGTATCCCTTCTATATTCCACCATCTGGAGAGAGGAGGGTTAGCTTTCAATGGATCCCTCAGGCCAGTAAAGAACCTTCTCTCCTATAACCCCCTGGGAAACGCCTCCTGACATCCAGATGGCACGGTTTGGGTCATATGCCCCTCCCTGAGCTAATCTCTTTGGCCAGGGGAAGGCCTTGTACTGACTGACTTAAGCCTGGGTTAACTGAACAAGACACTGTAGCAAGGGGGGTGAGATTAAGAACCTGACTGGGTAAAAAGAAATCAGAATAAACTCTTGGAACTAGAGTTGTGTCAATGCTCTAAAAACAACACGGTCACTGCATGTAGTCACCTCACCCATGCACGAGGGATGGAGGAAATTTGGGGGAGAGAAGCACCAGGTCCAGCATAGGCACCAAGCAGACCAGGTTCTGTTTGGAGCCAAACTGGGGGTCAGGAGGTTGGAAAACATGGCTGTGACATGAAACCTGCTTGAGAGGGTCAGCCAGTACAGCTGCATGTAATGAGAGGCAGAGTAAGGACAAAGATATGTGGGAGCCTTCAGATATACAGCCAGCTCCAGGAAAGTCACTCCCCTCCATGTGATAGGGGCAAGGCCCCTCTAAGATCAGGATATAGAAGGCCCATCAGAGAGAGAGAATGGGGATCTGGATGCAGTGGTGTTTCTTTGAGGAAAGGCAGAGGGCCCTACAGGAATGAATGATTCCTACAATCCAGATTATCTATTTCTATAAACCCATCAGCTCCATGAGAGCAAGAACCGAGTTCTTCATCTCTATCCCTAGAGCCCAGTATACAGCCTGGCACATAGTAGGCACTCAGCAAAAGTGTTGAATTAATTAGCATAATCAAGAAAGTAGACCTTATGAATATATATATATATATATATATATATCAAACTTTATACTACTCTGATGGGAGAGAATATGCTTTCTTCTCATGCATACACAGAACCTCACAAAAATCAAACATATATTAGGTCACAAAGAAAACATCAGTGAGTTCCTTCAAGTAGAAATATTGTTAACAACACTCTCTGACCACAGTGCAATAAAATTAGAAGTTAGAAAAATTTCTAATTTAAAATATTTTTGAAAAGACCTTTCCATCCAAAACCTTCTTATTACTTATCTGTTGCTACCTAAAAACTATTATCACTGACACAAAACTTGGCAGTTCAAAACAACAAACATTTATTATCTCACAACATAAGTTTCCTAGTTCTGTCTGCAGAGAGGGCCTAGAAGGAATGACACCCCAGCATCAATAAGCACACCTAAAAACCAGATATTTGCTTCTAAATATCATTCTCCATTGACTGGAACCATAGCTCCTTTTTTATAAGCTATCAGTTTTCTTAAGATGTGCAACATGATGATTTTAGATATGGATACATAGTTAAATGATGACCACTATCAAGTTAATTAACACATACATAACCTCACATAGTTACCATTGCATGTGTGTGTGGGGGGGTAAGAACACTTAAGATTTACTCTCTTAGAAAATTTCAAGTATACAATACATTATTATTAACTATAATTGCCATGCTATATACTAGGTCCCCAGAACTTATTCATCTTATAACTGAAAGTTTTACCCTTTGACCAACATCTCCCCGTCTCCCCCACCCCCCCATCTCTAGCAACCACTGTTCTACTCTCTGGTTCTACGAGTTCGACTTTTTTAGATTCCACATATAAGTGAGATCATATGGTATTTGTTTTCTGTGCCTGGCTTATTTCACTTAGCATAAGGAAACCATGGCTCTTTGAAGAATGGTTGATTCCAGAGCTGGACAGGGAAAGTACAAGATGATCCTGGGATCATTGGAAAGTAAGGAAATGCTAAATAAAACTGATGGAGCATGTATAGGATACAAGTGCTAACTTAACAAGGCTCACAATGGTCAAATCTAAGATAACTTGAACAAGATAAATAATGATCATAATGGATTATAATCTATAGAATAAAACAAGTGTCCATGAGCCAATACCAGTATGAATAAAATGAATGAATGATTAAAGGAAAACCCTTTCTTACATTGGAATTCCAACCAATAAAAATAGATGGATTGGACTTCCCTGGTGGCGCAGTGGTTAAGAATCTGCCTGCCAATGCAGGGGACACGGGTTCAAGCCCTGGTCCAGGAAGATCCCACATGCCGCGGAGCAACTAAGCCCATGTGCCACAACTACTGAGCCTGCGCTCTAGAGCCCGCGAACCACAACTACTGAAGCCCTAGTGCCTAGAGCCCATGCTCCACAACAAGAGAAGCCACCACAATGAGAAGCCCGTGCACCGCAACAAAAAGTAGCCCCCCCTCGCCACAACTAGAGAAAACCTGCGCACAGCAATGAAGACCCAACGCAGCCAAAAATTAATTAATTAATTATTTTTTTATAAAATAGAAGGATTGATGGAAATAGAAAATCACCGTTTGGCAAACACCATAGTAGTAATGTTTCTGTCAAGAATCATTAATGGATGCTAAAATCAGTGGACAAAATGTAAAATAGATAGCTAGTGGGAAGCAGCTGCATAGCACAGGGAGAGCAGCTCGGTGCTTTGTGACCACCTAGAGGGGTGGGATAGGGAGGGTGGGAGGGAGGGAGACGCAAGAGGGAAGAGATATGGGGACATATGTATATGTATAACTAATTCAATTTGTTATAAAGCAGAAACTAACACACCACTGTGAAACAATTATACTCCAATAAAGATGTTAAAAAATAAATAAATTAATTAATTAAATAAAATCAGTGGGCAAAAAATATGATGAGAAACAGGATATTTACAGTCTCAAAGTATCCTCCCAAAGGATATTTATTAAGCAACAAGTGGAAACTGTTAACTTTACATCAGAGAAGCCTGGTAGACACCACCTGAACCCAAAGGATCAAAGTTAACATCAGCCGTGATGGAACATCTCAACACCATGTGCCTCCTGATAGGAAGCACTGAGAAGGACGCAGTATCACTTCTGTGGTATTCTTGCCAAAAATATATAACCTGAATTAATCATGAAGAAACATCAGATAAATCCAAATCGAGGGACATTCTACAATACAGCTCACCAGACAAAGAAAGACTAATTAAAAGAGACTAAGGAGAAGTGACAATTAAATGCAACATGTGATCCTGGGTTGGATTCTGGGCCACACCAAAGACATTCTGGAACAATTGGGAAAATTCAAATAAGGTCTATGATTTGAATAATAACACTGTATCAATACTAATTACCTGATTTTTATCATTGTATTTTGTGTATGATGTTAACACTTGGGAAATCTGGATTAAAGGTTCATGGAAATATTTTGTACTACTTTTGCAGTATTTTTCTAAGTCTGAATTTGTTCCAAAATGAAAAGCTTTTAAAATTTTATAAAGAAACTTCCCCCCAAAAGATCAGAAATGTCTATTATTCAAACTTGTTTGCTATTCACGGTTGCAATCTAATAACATCCCTCTATCCCTCCCAAACCTTTAATAAAATGACACCCAATTCCTGTGCTAGTGGTCCTTTGGGGAAGTAAAGTGTGGTCTGACAAATAGGCATGAAAGTGAGATTGAGAGTTAGGACCAGGAGAGATGTAAGATTTGGGAAAATTCCCAGAGATCTGGAGGCATGATTTTTGGGTTTCTCACTGCACATGGGATGGAGAATGAGCCCCTCTTTTTACTAAAAAAGGATAGAGTGGCCCCATGGGAATGTAGAACTTGGGTAGACTCAGGGGATGAGCACTTGGTAACATAAGGAGTCGGTAGGAGATGGCAGATGAGGAAAAGCCTGACCAGCCCGTCTCCCTCACCTGTGAGCAGGTGCTGAGCAGGGCTGATGGAGGCAAATGGCCAACTGTACAGAGAAGAAACCAATTCAACTATTGTTGAACCCCTACTATTAGTCACGCCCTAAAAAAATGGAAAGGGAGGTAGGAAATTGGCAGGATATGGGTCATAAGAGAAGAGGGAGAAGTCATGTGTCCCAAGTTGGAGTAGAAGGAGAAGTTACTACAGGGGGCAGGGATGCCTAGAGAAGAGAAAGACAAATCAGGAAGACTTGAAGAAAACGATTCTGACAGGTGGAAGGAAATAGTAAGGCAGTCACATCAGGCTCAAGAGAGAGAAAACACACACATACATACTGAAAAATAGCCTGTGTGTGTGTGTGTGTGTGTGTGTGTCTCCCTCTCCAGCCCCACCTCCCCCTGTCTCTTCCACCCAGGTGTTCTTCCATCTCTCAAGACCACGACAAATTTCAGGAGACTGTAATACAAAGGAGTCTGAGCTCGAGAATCGCCTTCAGATCAGATGAGAAACAGCTCACTGCCCTTCTCCAGATAATCCACTCGAAAAGTGGCAGCCAGGAGATAATCTCCAAACCAACAAATGTCCACCTCAGAGCCGATGCCCCAAGGACAAAGGAAGCCTGTCCTTCCCCAGCTTCTAAGCAGCTCAGACCCAGGGCTCAAGTGTGAGGGCTCCTTGGTAAGTGCAGGTCCCATCCTGGGACACTAGAAGGGGGAGGGATGGGGGAGAATGAAGAAAAGTCACCTGTAGGACCGAACCAAAGTCCCAGGACCTGACTCCTCACCCTGTCAGATGTCACTGAAACCCCCAGTCTTCAACGTCTCCCAAATGACTAAGAAGCAAGGGCTGAAGCCATGACCTCCTATAGGCCTTCCAGTAAGAAAGGCCATGAAAGAGAGACGGGGACAAGACAAAGACACAGACAGAGATAGACAGAACAAGGAGAGACAGAGAAAGGAGACAGGGAGAGCAAAGGTGGTGTGGATAGAGACAGAGGAGGTGGCAGCAGGGGGAAGGGACAAATAAAGCATTAGAGCCTCTGAGATGTGGGGACAAAGACAGGGTCATGATAGGGACAGAGATGGAGGGGAGAGGGGAGAGCAAGAATGGAGAAGGGAGAAGGGGCAAGACAAGACCCAGCAATAGTGACAGGGTCAGAAACAGGGAGAAGTCAAAGTAGATGAAGGTCAAAGACCATGAGAATGAAATACAGTGATGGGAGGGGACAGAAATACTCTGAAAGAAGGGTGAGTTTGGACCAGATTATCCACACTTTTCTATCCAGCCTTCGAGTCCTTGTTTCTCTGACTCCAAAGGAGGAGAAAGAAGACAGAAGAAAAGGGTAGAGAGACAGATGAGGGGAAGAGAGAAGAGGGAAGGGGAAGTCTGAGAAATTAAGAAGCTGTGGGGATAAATGAGGAGGTGAGAAGAGGGAGGATGTCAGCACATTAACTTGGAGCAGGGAGAAGGGAGAGAGTGCCGGGGGCAGGTGGGGAAAGTCAGTGTATTTGTCTTGGGGTCCCTGGGACTCCCTGATCTGTAATAAACCTGTCTCAGCAGCGCCAAAGGACGAGCTCTGCCTTCAAGGAGTTTGGGGCTCAGGCTCCCATGTAGTAGGAGTGCTGATGGAGTGTGTGGACCCCCCCGCAGCTGGATCTGGGGATCTGACACCTACGGAGGGTGGCTGTGAGCATAGGAAACTCGCCTGCTCTCCCAGGGGAGGTGGTGATGGTGGCTGGCTTCATTTCTTGACTTCCTTCTGCAACCGACTTTCTGATTCTGTCTAGCACTTATTATTTTTAAATGAAAATGTATTAAAATTACTTTTATTTTGAGAATTATCTGAGAATTTCACAGCCCCTCTGGAGAACATCGGTGGTATCCTAGGGGAGCTGCAAACGGAACTGGGAACCCTTCTGAGGCAGACACATGCCATCTGCCAGCTTCAGAGCTGCCGCCAACAGGCAGTGATAGAGGCCCCTGGAGGGGAGGGCGTGGGAAGGGACACTGAGTGATGACAAGCTTTCACCCAGAGGTGAAAACCAGTATGTGCCTGGCCTGACAGAGGGGCCAGGTCAGGGTTCAGCCTGTGACTGTAGCAGCTTTGTCTGTGGCCAATGTCATTTGTCAGGCAGAGTCCACTCTCTAAGGTCAAGTCATGAGGGCACAAAGATTCCTACAGGAGTCCTGCCCTGGCCTAGCCTACATCACCTCCCCATTATCCCACATAGCTGAGGTCCCATCAAAGCTGATACCCAAGCCTACACGCCGTCAGGCTTACATCGCCAGCCCTGGACCTCCCAGAGAGCTCCTCCTCCCAGCCTCTGCATCTCCTTCTGCCACCAATCTCCCAGAAATTCTGTAGTTTTATAAAAATCAAATCTGCCCAATGGCAGGCACTGTCACCCACAGAAGTGCCAAGAAGGGGCACTCTTATCTCTGGCTGCCCAGTGTGCCATGCCATGGCAGACATCTTCCACAGTGGCTCTGGCTAAAAACAAACAGGGTCAAGGACAGATCTGCTCACTGTGTGAAACCGCTTCCTTCGATCCATCAGATCTGCTCCAAGACAGGACAGCAATAGTGCACACATACCCAGCACTGAGTCTATACCAGGCTCCGACACCTCAGTCCATCCTCGGGACAACCCTGGAGGCAGATTTTAGTCTATTGTCTCCCTTTTACAGATTAGCAAGCAAAAGCTCAAGAAGATGCATAAACTGTCCACATGGCAAAATAAGGTGGACCACCACTCGCCCTGGAGGCGGGAGGGGTGCAAGCAGGGTCTGCCTGTCAAGCATCAAATGGGGGTGTTTAATCAGAGGGACTCTGAGGTCTCACTCAGCCCCAGCTTCTGTGAATCTATGGCTGAAAGTATCACAGGCAAAGGGAAAGAAGGACAGAGGGCAGATCACGAGATCTCCTCACAAAGAGAAGCGTCTTTGTGCAGAAACACACCTCCATGGGTGTTGGGTTTTGAAAACAAGACCCTCTGTGCATAGCCTGGAAGGTCAGGACCTGGATAAAGATGCGGCTGACCAGCTCTGTGTTAACTATGGGGAAAATGGGGAGCTGGGGGATGGAGCCAGAGAGAAGAAGGAAGGAAGGCAGTAGAGCCTGGAGCCCAAAGAGACAAGAATACCAGAAAAGTTACTTAGTAACCAGGAACGGCCCAGCGGCTTCTGTGCCCAAGGATTCCTAATATCCATGTTACATCCTTTACTGTGCCGGTCTGAGAAAGAAATTTCCCCAATGTCCCAGCACTTTCCTAAGTTGTGCTTCACACACACCTTGACGCTCTGGCACTCTGGGGCAGTGAAGAAGATGGGGAAGTGCCCAGTGAGGTGATGTGATCCCCAGAGGGGCGATTCAGCGGAGAAAAGGCACAGAACGTTCAGGAGTGCCATAGGGTGATCGAGAACTCAGCAGAGGCTAGGGCTTAGCACATCCTTGAGGTGTTAAGAGAGATGCTGGGTTTCCTCCTGCACATGGGATGCACTTCTGGTCTCAAGATGGTAGCCCAGGCTGCAGCCAACCCCACACCCCCAAATTCATAGAAATTCTTTAGATGCTATAAAAACAGACATGCTGTGAGTGTGTGGGGGTGAGGAGTCCATGGGAACTCTCTGTGCTTTCTGCCCAATTTTGCTGCGAACCTAAAACTGCTCTAAAAAATAAATTCCAATTAAAACGTGAAAAAGAAGAATAAATACAAAATAAAAATAAGTATGTACAGCCACGCTTGAAAACTGGGGAGGGACTTGTTAGAGACCTGGAAACTGAGAAGACTTTGTACGAGAAGGAAAGATGTAGAAGGGATCTTCATTTCCAAGCTGAAGAGGGAACCACAGGCTGCTGGTATACAGGAGCACGCGGGAGAAATTGTAACACAAGAGGAAGACGGGGATGTGGACCATCTCTAGTCAGTGCAGTGAATGTGAGGACTTGGGGGTGGGGGCAGAGAGCAGTGGCCAGGGAAGCTGGCCGTACCTTGGAAGAATGGGGACCACTCACCTCCAGAAAACCAGCCACTGAGGTACCCTGCCCCGTGGCATAACCCATCCCACCATCCTCAGCGCTCACTAAAAAGAGCCAGCTCCCTACTCAACCCCATATGGGCTGCACAACAGTCTAAGAGGAAATCTCAGCTATGAAGATGGGTGCATAGTCGAGATTCACCATACTCGAGAAGGGCCGTGAACCAATTTGACTTCACCCTTGAAGGTCAAAAGAACCTTGGACAGACTGAGGATTCAGGAACTTCTAAGAAGCAGCTATGCTTCTAGAACCATCCTTCACTGCCCTTGGCAGAAGCTGACCCTAGGCTGGAAGTCCTTAAGACTGAAGAGACAGGTGGTCTGGGTGATACAGGGAGGATGGGTGGGAAAGTGGGAGAAAGTGATGAAATCAGCACTAGACTATGGGAGCCCAGAGGTCTAGGCTTCTTTCTCTGGACACTTCACACCCACAGGTCCTGGAATCTCTCCTCAGCTCAGGCAGAGCTCCCTAAATGAATCCTTTTCATTTGCAGAAAATTCTTGACATAACGTTAGCATCTTCAGGGGGCGTCAAATGCGAAATGAAACCCTGGAGGTGAGTGGACCACAGCAGGGGAGATAATGGATCACTTTCTAGATAGCAGTTTCTATTCATGGCAAGCCGAGGTCTGTATTGCAAATGGGGTTTGTGCTTGAGGAGAGAGCAAGCAATGTGGTTAAAGTGACGTTCGGCTACTGACTGAGGATTACAGCCAACCAAGAGCCACTCTTGGAGCGACACAGATTCACACCCTGAGGTCGGCTTCACTGGCCGGCAAGCTCATTAGCACTCTTCTACCTCAGCAGCTTCCAACTCAAGGGCCATGGCATACTGCAAAGGACTCTTGAATCCGTATGTACTCGAAGCATTTGTCTGCAACCTCGATAAATTGTACGCTTCTGTATCAATGCACAATTGATTTTCTAGCCGGTACCGATGCTTCAGAGTTGCTGAATTCATGGCAGATTTTTTTAACATTAAGTGTTTGTTCAATCAACAAGATGAACCTATTTGTAGGGCAGGAATAGAGATGTAGACGTAGAGAACAGACATGTGGACATGGCGGGGAAAGGGGAGGGTGGGACGAATTGGGAGATTATGTTTGACCTAAATATATTACCATGTGTAAAACAGATAGCTAGTGGGAACCTGCTGTAGAGCACGGGGAGCTCAGCTCGGTGCTCTGTGATGGCCTAGTTTGGGGGGGAAGGGGGGCAGGGAGGTCTAAGAGGGAGGGGATATAGGTATGCATATAGCTGATTCACTTCACTGTACAGCAGAAACTAACACAACATTATAAAGCAATTTTACTCCAATTAAAAAAATAAATAAAAATTTTTAAAAAGAATTACTACAAATATTGCTGCTAACATGTGAGCCCATAACATTTTTTAACAAAACAAAGGAATCCCCATATTTCAAAAGATGGCATCCAGCGCTCTACCCAGAGAGGTCCCCCTATGCCAAAGAGCAATTTGTTTTGGAAGAAACAAGAGGAATTAGATATGGTTGGCTATGAAAAGACATGAGAGGTGTGGTGGGTATAATGAGAGGGGAGAACAGGAGAGGCATGAGTTAGACGCTGCACACGGGTATATGATGGTTGGGCCTGGTGTGCGGGTGGATAGGAGCAGCTCTGGGTCAGAGTGAGCATGAGTGGGTGTGAGTGGGTGTGGGTGAGTGTGCGTGTATATAAATGAGTATGAATGGGCTCGAGTGGGCAGAGACAATGATGCTTCCCCAGTAGTCCATTCTCTCCCCACACCTCCCAGCCACTTCTCGCAGTTAGGCAGGACCCACGTGACCATTCAATAGGCTGTGGGCAGAAATGACCTGTGCCTCCTCTCGGCTAAAGCACGGAAGCGCCCATTTGTGACCCTCTAGGTGTCTCTTCTTGTGCTGCAGTGACCGCAACATTCCAGATGGCAGAACTTCATCACTTTGTATCCCTGTGTGACCATGTGAGTTCAACCCTGGCCCCTGCTAACCAAGGCAGCATGAATGAGAAATAAACTGTAGTCGTATGAAACCACTGAGATTTCAGAGTTCATTTTCCTGCAACATGACCTAACCCGTCCTGGCTCATGCAGTGGTTTGGGGAGGATGGGTGTCTGAGTGGTGAGTATGTGCGGTGATGAACGAGTATAGGGAGGACTTCATTCATTCAGTCCATTTATCCAACAGATTTTTATGAGGCAGGTACTAGGGATTCATTAGTGAACAAAATGATCAAAATGCTGGTCCTTTGGAGCTTCCATTCTAGTCGGGGAGAGACAAACAATAAACAAAATTAAATAAAGAGTATATTGGAAGAGGATCTGTGCTATGGAAAAAAATAAGGTATCTTAACTGTAACCCTGGCTAACAGTAGTTGTATGGTTAGACCTTAACAGAAAATGGGCAGAAGGGGCCCTAAGAACCAAATCTGGGCTAAGGTCATGGCCTCTCTTGGCCTGGCTGGGAGAACCTCCCTGCCCTGCATGAAACCGTGAGAGAAAAGATGAAGGAGGCTTCAAGGCCATCAGTGAATTTTGCAGCTCTGGCTTCTGAGAACGAGTCCGTTTCATGGACTAATGAGGGGGACATCCAGGCCAGATAGAGCTTTAGCTGAGCAGAGGAAGGGAGGTTTTCTGTCCCAGTGTGTCTGCCATGAATTTGCCTTGTACCTGGGACAGAAAGGTGGACTATGGAAGTACGCAGACTTTGAACTGCGGCCGTTTTTATCTCCTTGCTTTCTTCCCATTCCTGAGCTTGGATCTCATGGTCTCCAGACTTTAATCCCTGGGGAGGGGGCGGTGGCGTGAAATCTGTTTTTGCTTCCCTTTTCTGCAGCCTAAGAGCATACACTGGCATTCACGGTTTCCAGACTTTCATTTATTCTCTCCGAGATAAAGATCTCCCAATTTGGTAATTACTAGCTGCATCCCCTCCCTGCCCCCACGCACCTCCTAGAAACCTACGCAGTAAAGAAGAAGAGCAGTTGCTGAACCTGGCTTAGCAGGAGGGGGTTTCGAGAATGACATTTGAAACCACACGTCAAAGGCAGCGCCAGACAGACTGTCTCAGACCCCTGGGAGGAAGATGCAGCCCAGACCATCACTTGATTGGGTTAAAATTAAGTACAGTTCATTAAAACACAATATTTAGGTATAATAATTCTGTAGGAGCAGCTTTGAAGAATTGAAGATGCATTTAGTTTACTGTATTGCTCTGTTGTGAATACTAAGAGTGAGACAATAGCAATTTTTGAAGTGGAGTAAATAATGATTAATACATTTTCAACATGGAAGTTCCTTGCTACCAGGCTTAATTCTCCAGACACAGGCCTTAGCTCATGCATCCAGACGTTTGGTGACTAAGTGTATTTGAAGTTCCTCCACAGTCCCCATGATTTGGTGCATCAGTTTCCAGCCACTAGTCACAGACTCTGATCCCTACCTTCCCTTCAAGATGGATCCTGGAAGCTCATAGAATCCATGTTATTTCCAGAGAACTTTTTAAATATCAACTTCATAGTAAAACTATTGATAATTATGTCCAACACAAAGAATTTATTAAACCTTTCAAAATGAACATTCATATTTTTCCTAGATACTAACAACTCTATAAAATAAGTACTCTACCCTCCTAGTTCAGGAAAGATGTGTTGGTCCTAGGCTCGATAGAACTAATCAACAGCTTTGTGTTGTATTAAATGAATGGCAATTTACTGGCAATCTAAGAAATTCCAGTGTTGAAATAACATGCCATAGGGGTAAGTAGAATCTAAAGAAAAAGAAAAACAAGTTCAGTGAACTTGTGATATAATAATTAGACTGAAAAGGGGGTGGGCTAGATAAGATTTTTAAGTTACATGGAAAGAGATCTGGGCTTAGAGTAGGGTGACCTCTGTTTAAAATTCAACTTTGTGACTTTGAGTTCGAGCTTTTAAATACCTAGTCCTTTACTTGGCACTTTCACATAAAGTTCATTGATATTTCTTTATCTCCTACTTCTTTCGCTTTCTCTCCAAAGTGCTACACAATACAATATAATTACATAGTGGTACATTGTAATACAATTATATAATAAATTATATACAATGTAATATAAATAGACATAATTATAGTATATCATAATTTGTGTGCACCAATAGACTGTACAAAGCATTTGTCCATACATTGTCCCACATGATCTCAACAACTCTTCTGTGGGTGGGTATCACCATCCAACTCTGTCTCAGAGAACATAAGTGCCCACTCAGGAATGGAACTGGAAACCATTTCTACTTATCCTGACTCCAGACGCCAAACGCAGGCCATTGGTATCACTTGTCCGTAGCCTCAGCTCCAACAAGACCCTAGTTACCTTCTTACATTCTTTTTATATCTTCTTAATTTCACAAGTAATTTAAAATAATTATCAGTGAAAAATACAAATTTCAATCATTACAAATAAAGTAAAGCAAACTTCCCTCTACCATATCCCTTAATTCCAAGCCCTTTCCCCAAAGGTACCACTGGTCTCTTTTCGGTGACTATACTTCCAGAACTGTGTAGATATAGATATATATACAGATACATACATAATGAATATAGTATCAAATTATACAAATCCTTCTTTCGTGTTTTGGTGTGTGTGTGTGTGTGTGTGTGCTATTTTTACTCCCATGTGATCCTGATAGACAACCTGGATTGAGGACGACTCAACAAGGAGGGCAGGTACAGCACTAAGTGGAGGTGATAGGCAGTATCCTTACCCTGTTCCTGACTTATTTTGTAGGTCTCTTGTAAATATCCTTTAGCAAATGAAGGAAGTTTTCTACTATATATAGTTTGAGGAGATTATTTTTAAAAGAGAATGGGGTTTCCTTTTTTATTTGTGCTTCATCTAGCTTCTTGGGCTGAAAGATTAATTTGATCTTAAGCTTTTTTATTTTTATAAAAGTAGTATTTATGGTTACAAATTTTCCCCAGAATACTATTTTGTCTATAACTCACAAATTTTGCTCCACAATATTATTTTTATCAATATATAAAGAGATTTTAATATCCCTTCTGATTTCCTCTTTAACCCAAGTTCAAAACGTGTATGTGATTTTCTAAAACTTTCACCTATGTAGGATTCTTTTGTTATCTTTTTGTTGTTAATATCTAATTCTATTGCATTTTGCATATGGAAATGGCCTGTTTAAATCCGCCTATATGAAAATGGCCTGCTTCTGCCTTCCAGAATTTATTGAAATTTCCTTTGTGGCCTTACTTGGGTTGATTTTTAATCTAAAACATAATTACAAGTGATATAGTTGAAAAGAAAACTACATTGTCTGTTAGTCACAAAACTAACAAAATCAAAGTTTTTGTTTTCTATTCAAGTTTCCTTTTTTCTTAATTTCTTAAATCTATTTGCTATGTCAATTTATGAGTAAAGTATGAGGCTTTGTCCATTTTTTCTTGCATTCACATTTTAGTTTTATATATGATTGTGGCTTTGTACATTTCTCCTTGTATTTCTACCTGGTTTTGCTTTAATATTTCAAATCTATGTTGTTGGCATGTAATAGTTCATACTAGTGATCATTCTTTGATGGATTATTCCTTTTTTCTATAAATAGGGCTTCAATTTACCCTTTATAATGCTTTTTACATAAATTCCATTCTTCCTGATATTAATATCACTGTTCCAGATTTATTTGCTAATATTTCTTTATATTTTTCTTTATTTTCAACATTCCTTTGTCATTTTGTTAAGAATTTCTCATGTAAACAGCATATATCTGGATTTTAGGTTTTTTACTCATTCTGTGAGTCTCTGTCTTTTAGTAAGTCGACTTAACACAGTTTTATGGTTACTTAGACTTACTCATGTCAAATGATTTTGTGTTTTCCACACTTTCTTGTTGTTCTTATTTTTCCCTTTCTGGCTTTGGTTGAATTGATGAAATCTGCTTTGTTTCATCTTTCTTCTAGATTTGGAATTTACATATTTTATGTATTCTCCCACTGGTATTCTTAGCTTTTAATCACACATATTTAACTTACATTTTTTTAATAATAACAATACTAAAGGGAGTGAGGGGAAATTTTGGGAGGTGATAGATATGTTTATGGCCTTGATACTAGTGATGATTTCATGGGGGTATACTTATCCCCAAACTCATAAGTTGTGTACATTAGATATGTACAAATATGACAGTTTTTTACAGGTAAATCATACCTCATAAAGTGGTTTTTTAAAAACTTAAGTTTTTCTAATACTATTCATTAGCATTATGTAAAAGAAGAAAACATAGAGAAAACTATCCTTGACATTGGTCTTGGCAATGATTTCTTGGGTAAGACACCAAAAGCCCAGGCAACAAAAGCTAAAATAAACAAGCTAAAAGCTAAAATAAACAAACCTAAGTGCTTCTGCAAAGCAAGGGAAACAATAAATTGAAAAGGCAACCTACAGAGTGGGAGAAAATATTTGTAAATTATATATCCAATAAGAGGTTAATATCCAAAATAAATAAAGAACTCATACAACTCAATAGCAAAAAAAGCAAATAATCCAACTTTAAAATGGGCAAAGGACCGCAATAGACATCTTTTCCAAAGAAGAACATACAAATGGCCAATAAGAATATGAAAATGTGCTCAAAATCACTAATCATCAGGGAATGCAAATCAAAACCTTGCGATATCACCTCCCACCTGTTAGAATGGCTACTATCGAAAAGATAAGAGATAAAAAGTGTTGGTAAGGATGTGGAGAAAGGGAACCCTTGAGCACAGTCGGTGGAAACATAAATTGGTGCAGCCACTACGGGAAAACAGTATGTCAGTTCTTCAAAATTTTTTAAATAGAACTACCATCTGATCTAGCAATCCCATTTCTGGGCCTCTACCCAAAGAAAATGAAAACAGTATCTCAAAGCAATATCTGCACACCATGTTCAATGCAGCGTTATTCACAATACACACACACACACACACAATAGAATATTATTCAGCCATTAAGAAAAAAAAAAAAACCAGGAAATCCTGCTTTCTGTGACAACATAAATGGAACTTAAGGGCATCATGCTAAGTGAAATAAGCCAGACAGAGAAAGACAAACACTGTTCAGTATCACTTATATGTGGAACTTTTTAAAAAGCCAATTTCATAGAAAGTGAGAGTAGAATAGTGGTTGTAGGGAATGGATGGAGGGGAAAATGGGAAGGTGTTGATCAAAGGGTACAAACTTCCAGTTATAAGTATAAGTTCAGAGTAGCTAATTTACAGCATGGTGACTAGAGTTGATAATATGGTGTTATATACTTGAAAATTGCTGAGAGTAAATCTTAAGCATTCTCAACACACACAAAGAGTTAACTCTGTCGGAAGTTAGCGTGGGGGGATGGGGATAACCCATGTTCATTGTCTACCATCTTGAATTGGTGATCTAGTTACTTTTTAAAGTTTCTTATTCTCAAATTGCCAGCGCATATCAACAGAGGCTGTTATTTGGGGGAGGATCATGAAACGAAGAACAGATAGTACTGTGGCATTCATGCATTTGTCTCTGTTAAGCAAACAGGAACGTTTTGGCAGCCAAATATTTTGACAAAAGTTTGCAATTTCCTTCTTGTAATCTCCCTAAGGAATAGTTTTTCTTAAGCCCAGAGAGTCTGTGGATAGTGGTTGGTATAAATATACGAATATTATAGTCGTATTTTCCTGATTCTTTGCATGCCTGATAACTTTTTATTGGATACCAGATTTTGTAAATTTTACCTTGTTGGGTGCTGGATATTTGTGTCTTCCTATCAATATTCTTGAGCTATGTTCTGGGATACAGTCACGTTACTTGAAAACAGTTTAATCCTTTCAGGTTTTGCTTCTCAGATGTGTCAGGCAGGACCAGAACAGTATTCACCATTCCCTCCTGCTGAGGCTGGAGCCTTAATGCTCCGCTCAACACACCTTGCGAATCACAGGGTTTCTAATCTGGCTGGTGGGAATAGGCATTCTTCTCAGCCCTGTGTGAGCACTGGACGTTGTTACTTCTAATCCTTTGGATGGTTCTTTACCTGGTCTCAGGTAGTTTCCTCAAATGCAGGCCCTGGTCAGTTCTCAGTTGAATACTTGAGTGGGACCCTCTGGAGATCTCCAGAGTTCTCTGTCTGTGCAGCTCTCTACTCTCTACATCTCCTGGACTCTCAGTACCAGTTCCTCAACTCAGGAAATCTGTTGGGCTCTGCCTTGGTTCCCCTCCCTGTGCTGAAGCCTGGAAACCCAATCAATATGGATGGAATTAAAAGTGGGGAAAGATGGGAGTTAGAGACAAGGGCTAGGGATGAGTTCCATGACACCAGGACATGACGCTAGATAGATAGTCAGAGGCCTGATAAAAAAAGGCCGGATAAGAAGCTTAGATTTCATTCTGGAGGAAATGAGAAACAATCAAAAAAGAAAAGAAGAAAGAAAATGTGAGCAGCAGTAGGCATCACCAAATTTACCTAAATAATAATAACATTAGCTAACAGTTATTGAATGTTTATTATGAACCAGATCCTTTTCTACACGCTTCACACTTACCATTTTGAAAATTCACACAACAACCTTACTAGGTAGATTCTGTTATCTTCATTTCACTTACAAGGAAAATGAGACACAGAGATAAAGTAGTGTGCCATAGGTGACAGCACATAATTAGTTCAGAACTCATGTCCCCAGTACCACCGCTCTGGCTACAGTATAAGGACTGCTTTGATCAAGAGCAGAGGCAGAAACAAACACAAGAAAAGATGTTCAGCATCACTAATCATTAGAGAAATGCAAGTCAAAACCGCAATGAGGTATCACCTCACACCAGTCAGAATGGCCATCATTAAAAAATCTAGAAACAATAAGTGCTGGAGACGGTGTGGAGAAAAGGGAACCCTCCCGCCCTGTTGGTGGGAATGTAAATTGATACAGCCACCATGGAGAACAGTATAGAGCTTCCTTAAAACATTAAAAATAGAACTACCATATGACCCAGCAGTCCCACTACTGGGCATATACCCTGAGAAAACCATAATTCAAAAACACATGTACCCCAAAGCTCATTGCAGCACTATTTACAATAGCCAGGACATGGAAACAACCTAACTGTCCATCGACAGATGAATGGATAAAGAAGATGTGGCACATATATACAATGGAATATTACTCGGCCATAAAAAGAAACGAAATGGAGTTATCTGTAGTGAGGTGGATGGACCTAGAGTCTGTCATACAGAGTGAAGTAAGTCAGAGAGAGAAAAACAAGTACCATATGCTAACGCATATATATGGAATCTAAAAAAACGGTACTGATGAACGTAGTGGCAGGGCAGGAATAAAGACGCAGATGTAGAGAACGGACTTGAGGACACGGGGGGAAAGGGGAAGCTGGGACGAAGTGAGAGAGTGGCATGGACATATATACACTACCAAATGTAAAATAGATAGCTAGTGGGAAGCAGCCGCATAGCACAGGGAGATCAGCTCAGTGCTTTGTGACCACCTAGAGGGGTGGGAAAGGGAGGGTGGGAGGGAGGCTCAAGAGGGAGAGGATATGGGGATATATGTATACACATAGCTGACTCACTTTGTTGTACAGCAGAAACTAACACAACATTGTAAAGCAATTATACTCCAATAAAGATGTGAAAAAAAAGAGCAGAATGTCAATATTATGACATAGTATGAGTTTGTTTCATGTGTGGTAATTGCAATCATTGTTGCTTTTGTTGTGGTCATCCATGTACAATGCTTCGTGTCAGTCTATTTATCTCTTGTAAAAATAAAATACAGTGTGTGTGTGTGAAAAAAAAAAGAAAAAAAAAAAAAAAAGAGCAGAGGCAGAACAACCGGGGGAGAATGGATGATGCCTGAATCAAAGCAATGGTGTGGGATTGGAAAAAGGGAGATCTCTGAAAGAACGATAGGATGCAGTCCGATCAAGGACTAACAATACAAGCTGCTATTTGTAGGAGTGAGAGAGAAAGGGAATTGAAAAGGAAGACTCTCAGGTGATGCCATTCACTGAGATGGGGAAACGTAGGAGGATGGGCAGGAAAAGGTGCTTTCATTTGGGCATGCCATGTTTGCATTCCTGGGCTGGGTTTACATTCCTAGGTCATGTGGAAGGAGGTGTCCAGGAGACAAACATGTAGGTCTGAAGCTCAGGGGAAGAATGCAGGTAGGATAGAGTATCGTCTCTGTCCAGGCATTAGTAGTTACCATGGGATAGATTAGGACCTCTCAGAAAGAGGTAGACAGGATGATTGGCTCTGTCTGAGGATCCAGCTAGGGACAGCAACATAGAATCAGGATGAATCCTGACTCTATCAGGGCGTAGTGTCAGAATAAATCATCCCTTCTTCTTTATTCCTAACCATAAGAACAACTTCCATCGTACACCCTGTGACAGCCCGTCACACTCTGAGGCTGAATGTACACCACACCACATAAAAGGTAACACAGTGAGATGAAAAAAGTCAGATTTCAGAATCAGACAGATCTGAGCTTGAATCACGGCTCCACCATCTACCAGTCGTGTGACATTGGATAGGTCATTTTATTTCTCTAAGTCTCCATTTCTTTTTTTAAAAAATGCAGATAATAATGCCTAACTCACAGAGTGGATGTGAGGATTAAATGAAAAATGTATGGAAAGCACCAAGTAGACACAGAGCAGATACTCAAAAAACGATAGATTATCCATCTCTCCTCCAATCTCAGCAGCTTCTTTCTTCAGATCACATTTGAAGTCACTTCATTCTTGGAATATCTGCCACCTAGACCCTCACCAGCTGCTTCATTTGTGCTGATGGGAAGCAGGAAGACTACAAACCACATGGCAAAGAAATCATCCTTAGAGATGTAGCACGTTTAGTGGGAAATGTTTTAATCAGACAGTTCCGAGTTCCAATACAGACTCTGATGCTTGCTAGCTACATAATCTCAAGAAAATCATCTCACCAGTCTGAGCCTTAGCTCCCCCATCTGTAAGAGGGGGCAACAACCTTACCTCACAGGACTGTTCTAAGGATTGAATGAGGTCCCATATGCAAAACACCCACGGCAGGGTCTGGCGTATGGCATGTGCTCAATAAATGTTAGCTACTACCATATGACCCAGCAATTCCACTCCTGGATATATACCTGAAAAAAACAAAAACACTAATTCGAAAAGATACATGCACCCCAATGTTCATTGCAGCACTATTCACAATTGCCTAGATATGGAAGCAACCTGTGTCCTTCAACAGATGGATGGATAAAGATGTGGTATATATATATATATATATATATATATATATATATATATATATATATATATATATATATATATATATATATATATATATATATATATATATATATATATATATATATATATACACGCACAAACACACACACACACACATACACACACACACACTAGAATACTACTTGGACGTAAAAGAGAAAGAAACTTTGCCATTTGCAGTAACATGGATGGAGTTGGAGCATATTATGCTAAGTGAAATAAGTCAGACAGAGAAAGACAAATACTGTATGCTATCACTTATATGTGGAATCTAAAAAATACAACAAACTAGTGAATATAACAAAAAAGAAGCAGACTCACAGATATAGAGAACAAACTAGTGGTCACCAGTGGAGAGAGGGAAGGGGGGAAGGACGATACAGGGGTAGGAGATTAAGAGGTACAAACTATTAGGATATAAGCTACAAGGATATATTGTACAACAGGGGAATACAGCCAATATTTTATAATAACTATAAATGGAGTATAACCTTTAAAAATTGTGAATGGCTATATTGTAACTTATATAATGTTGTACAGCAACTATATTTCAATAAAAAAGAAAAAAATTTAGTTCCTATCATCTTCAGCTTTCTTTCTATTCTTTGTCCACAGAAACAAAGTCAGGAGTTATCCTTCCCGTATCTGGAAGTCCAAAGCCCTATCTATCTCCTTCAAAAGGAATGGTCACGTTCTGTCTCCTGTGACCTTTATTTCTGAGAAAATTCTGCCTTCCTTCCAGACAGGGAGCTGCCTGCAGGACAGAGGCTGTGTCTGACCAACCTCTGTCTTCCCCGGACTGCCCGGTTCACACGAGATACACAGTAAATGTGCATAGAATGGAAGGATGAATGAATAACTAAATGAATGGCACTGCAGTTACATCGGAAGCTGTGAGTGAGAGAAAATTAATTTGCAGATGGAATTATTACATTGTGTACCCAATCTTGCAAAACAATGAGGCACAGCTTGTAGGAGTTTCAAACACTTCCTCAGAAATTTAATTGCCAGTTAATTTTCCTGCAAAACACAATAATCTCTGTAAGCTAAAGGAAAGATGCAGCTCTAAAACCCTCATTAGGCTCTGCCTGAAACTGCAGTGGCTTTTTCTGAGTTAGAAACTTGAAAATGCAAGCTGCCATAATTGTCACTATACTTGCACATGAGCAGGAGGCCTTTACCCTGATTCTTCTCCTCCTCGTGTCTCACTGACAGGGCATGGATCCCACCTGTGACTACAGAAGTGGGGGTGACCTGAGCCAAACCATTCTCAATCCTTCTCCCACCATGTTCTCTTGTGATCAGAGCTCAGCCTATGCTGAGAGTTGGGGTTCAGCCTGTGACCAGGATCAGGGCTCAGTCTAGGGCCAAGACCCAAGCTCAGCCTCCACCCATAGTCACAGCTATGGTCACACATCTATACAGTTGCAGCTGAAATTAGAGGTGAACCAATGGGACAGACCTGACACCAACACCTGAGGTGTCTGCCACACTACTCAATAAATAATTATTGAAATGAATTAAATAAATGCTAGATGATTCCTCAGAGTTCCAAGATGAGGTGGGACATGGGGAGAAGCAGGAGGGAGAGGGGATGGGAAGGAGGATGTCATCAGCCCTGATGAAGAAGGGTCCAGAATTCAGGTATACCAGAAAGAGTTAAATCTTGCCCTGACCCATTTAAGCAACTTCTTGGCCAAGGAGCTGGATTCGTTACCTTTGGCTGCACGGTCACCCAAGCAGAGATCACAGAGCCCCAGACAGCCTTCCTGGAGATGTGTGCCCCCCGGGCCAGATTCTGTTAGCTCCAGGAGCTGTCACCTGCTTGGGTATCACAGCTAAGTGGGTCAGCATTTCCCGGCCACTCTGCTGATTAATAGTGTGTAAAGTGGCCATCTCTCTTGCAGTGGCTGGGGCACCCTGACTCAAGCCTGGGAGATGCCACTGTGCCAGGCCAGCAATGAGCTCATTCTGTGAACACCAGGGAGACTCTGAGAGTGCTAAATTTCTCAGTCACTCCTCTTTTGGTGCGTGCATGACTTCTCTGCATCTGTTTGTCCCCTGTTCAGTCTCCTCTCTCTGCCTCCGTCAGTGTCCCATCTGAAGGACACCTTTGAAATGAGGGATGAGATGCAATGAAGTTAGATATAAAATTAATCAAATATGACACAAGAATTGATGTGGAATGCAGTCCTGTTGGTATATTATTCACCTCCTCGGGATGGAGTTCTTTGTTTACTGTTTGCAGCATTTGTCAAGGACTCCGGCAAGGAGCAATCCCAGGGATTATTTTTCAGAATGAGGACAGGAGAGGTAGAAATCAGTGACTAAGGAGGGTGGATCCGGTATTTAAAGGCACTGAGAGTCTTGTAGGTTGATTTTTCTTGTTCTGATCTAGTTATAAAAAGTGTCCAAAGATGGCTTTGAATAACCTGATTGCCATGTATTATAGCAGAGCCATTCATTTCTTTGTTCGTTCATTCATTCAATACTGTTTTTTGAACATCCGCTCTGTGCCTAATTCTGTACTAGACACAGGAGCAAACCAACCAAAATATGGATAATAATAGTTGTTGCAGTAATAACAGTAGTAGTCGTTGTTAGTTAATACTGAACACTTATCATGTGCTGGACCTTGGGCTGAGCACTTTGTAAGCACCGTCTTCTTTAATTTCACATACCCTAGGAAACAGCTACTATTAGCGTCCTCATTTTACGGGTGAGGAAACTGAGCCACAAAACAGCTAAGTGACTTGCTCAAAGTTAAGCAGATAGTAAGTGGTTCAGTCCATGGCACAAGCAAATCCGTTCAGATCTTCCCTCCCCATTACTTAAATTGTAAACAGAGTGACTAAGAGAATCAAATGTGAGTTGGGATTCATGTATCTCCCCAGACAGAGCCTAGATAAGACATTCCTGCTCTTCTGCCTCTGGTGCTGCAGTGGTGCTTTTTTATGTCAGGCCTTCAATATCCCCCACCTTGTGCCAGTAAATCCCCTGTAGCTTAAGTTACCCAGAATTGGCTTCTGTTGCTTAAAATCAAAGAACTCAGGGTAGTTAATTCCCCGTCAGAGGCGTGGAGGCCACGTGGACATAGGGTAAGCTACAAGGGAGGGTTTCACATATAAAATGGTGCGACACTGTATTTTCCAAAGTTGGCTCAAATGATGTCTGCTGCCCCACACCCTCTTCTAGAATCTCGCCTCTTCTCCACTGACATTTGTGACTGCCTCAGCCAATGGAGCACGATGGAAGTAACATTATGTGACCTCCAAGGCTAGATCACAAAGTGCCACGCACGTTGCCGTGCCTCTCTTGGGATGCTTCCTCTGGAACCCAGTCACCATGCTGTGTGCAATCCCAAAGCAGCCTATGTAGAGAAACCACATGGGGACGCCAAGTACAGATGCTCTGGCACACAGCGCAGATGACGGCCTGTGTCAGCCTCAGATATGAATGAAGACATCTCCAAAGCCATCAAGGTGCAATCCCCTACCTCCACCAGCCTTCAAGTCTGCCCGGCTGAGGCCCCAGACATCGTGGAGGAGAGATACACTATCCCTGCTGGGTCCTGTCCAAATTCCTGACCCACAGAATCTTTAAGCATAATAAAATGGTTGCATTGTACCATTCAGTTTTGCAGCATTAGCGACTGGAACCGAAGGGCGTTGGAAGAGGTGACCTTTAGCGTCATGACCAACCTGGAAACTCTTAGTCCAGTCACTTCCCATAGGAACTGCTCCCCACACCCACAAATATACCAAGGCAGGGCTGCTCATTGCTAATGACCTCTCCATTCTGAGGACCCCAGTGCTTCAGAGGCCAGAGTCTGAGTGACACCTTAAGCCCAGGGTCTGAAAAACCAAGCCCATGTACTCAGCAGACAACCCATTTGCTAAGAAATTTCAGGACCAGACAGAGAAGGAGCACCTTCTAGGGAAGTATCCCATTTAGAAACTGGAAGAACAAGAGGGAAATCATAAATTCCTCTGAAGGGTGCATCCTATTTGTTATTCGGGGAAGGAGCATTTGTATCTAAGGAACATCAAACAAACCTTTATGGGCCAGGGAAAGACAGAGCAGGTGAAATAAACAGGGTATGCAAAAATGATAGCATCAGGAAGTTATCTAGAGAGAAACAAAATGTCCTGAGTCAGCTGAGAATTTCATTAAAGTAAGTCTTTGTTAAAAGTAATACTCTGTGCATGTCACCACTGCAATCGGGCCATCTCTTTCCTGAAAATGGAATGGTATCCACTCTCGGGACATGAACAGTCAAGACTCTCTCTGTCTCTGTCATGTGTGCGTGCGTGTTCCCATCCCCAGCACTCTGTCGTTGTGTCTTTGTCTTTGTGTTGTGACTAAGAGGGCAGATTCCTGAGTCAGGATGCCTGGGCTCAAACCCTGTATGGCCTCGGGAAAGTTACCCACCCTCACTAGGCCTCAGTTTTCTCATGTGAAAAAAAAAAAGGATCATAAGAGTACCAATCTGGTGGATTGTTGTGGGGTTTAATGAAATATTAGTACAGTCCTTGACACCAAGGGAATTTCAATTTGATTATTATCTTTATCATTATTGCTAAGTGATTTTCCAGACCTGTGTAGGGAGCTTGGTTGATAGGGCCTCACATCTCTGTGTGTATATACATTTCTGTATCTGTATGACTGCCTTTACTTCTTTCCCCACCTCATTGACATCCAAGTCCTGTTCCATCTGTGTCTGAAATGTGATTCTTCCCTCTTCCCTGGCTGAAGAGAGTTGGGAGCCATTGAAGTGCCATGGAAGAGGTAGGAAAACTATGAGTCCAGCTGGTTTATGGTAGGCCTGGTAATTAACATCAGCTTCTGTAATTAACTTCAAAATCTCAGTGACTCCATGAAAAGATGCTCAACACGGCTAATTATCAGGGAAATGCAAATCAAAACTACAATGAGGTATCACCTCATACCGGTCAGAATGGACATCATCAAAAAGTCTACAAAAAAACAAATGCTGGAGATGGTGTGGAGAAAAAGGAACCCTCCTACACTGTTGGTGGTAAATGTAAATTGGTGCAGCCAGTATGGAAAACAGTACGAAGGTTCCTTAAAAAACTAAAAATAGAGTTAACATATGATCCATATATCCCACTCCTGGGCATATATAAGGATAAATCTCTCATTTGAAAAGATACATGCATCCCAGTGTTCATTGCAGCACTATTTACAATAGCCAAGACATGGAAACAACCTAAATGTCCATTGACAGATGAATGGATAAAGAAGATGGGGCACATATATATACAGTGGAATATTACTCATCCATAAAAAAGAATGAAATAATGCCCTTTGCAGTAACATGGATGGACCTAGAGATGATCATACTAAGTGAAGTAAGTCAAACAGAGAAAGACAAATATCATATGTATAACTTACATGTAGAATCTAAAAAATGATACAAATGAACTTATTTACAAAACAGAAACAGACTCACAGACCGAGAAGAAAAAAAAACTTACGGTTACCAGAGGGGAAAGGAGGGGGAGGGATAAATCAGGAGTTTGGGTTTAGCAGATACACACTCTTATATATAAAACAGATAAAAAACAAGGTCCTACTGTATAGCACAGGGAACTATATACAATATCTTGTGATAACCTATTATGGAAAAGAATCTGAAAAAGAATATATACATGTATACATATATATGTATACATATATATAACTGAGTCACTTTGCTGCACACCAGAAACTAGCACAGCATTGTAAAACTATACTTGAATTTTTAAAAAAAATCTCAGTGACTTAACAAAATACAGGTTGGTTTCTTGTTCATGTCACAGCCAAAGCAAGCTAGGAAGTTGTCCTTGGGGCTCTCCTCCAAGTGGGGACTCAGGGATCCAGGCTCTTTCCATCTTATAAAATCACCCTCTTGGGTATGACTATAGGGTTATGTGGGATGTGTTCAAACCAGTCCTGGAAGCAGCTTACATCACTTCAGCTCACACTCCATTGGTTATGACTCATTGTGTGTTAAACAATAACAGTGGTTTTGCCACGAAGAGTAAATTCTGACTTCACAGAGAAATATGACTGTTTAAAAAAAAAAAGAAGTGTAGGGCCTCGCAGGACTCAGACTCAGTGAATTTCCCATGCTGTTATTCCTGGGGTTGGGGTGGTATTAAAGACCTCTTCTCCATCCATTCATTTCTCTCCATCCTACCCAAGTCCAAGCCACCATCATCTCTTCCCAGGTCTTCTGCAATATCTGCCCTACTGTTCTCCCTGCCCCCGTTCCTGCCTTCTCTTTTCCATCCTGCACAATGCAGCCAGGTTGACAGTTCTAAAATGAAAATCTGATCCCATCACCCTCATATGAGACCCTGAAATCATTCCCCATTGCTCTTAGAAAGAGTCAAAACCCCTGAGCTTACAAAGCCCTCCCTGCGTCCCTCCCCAGCCTCACTTCTCTCCACTCTTCTCCTTGAATTCTTCATTCCACTTTGACCTTCCAACAGCTTCTCACATGCACCGTGCTTTCTCACCTCTGAGCAGCAGGGCCTGTTGCTCCTGCCTGAAACACACCTACCCATCCACCTCTGGCTCTTCTAGCATAATCCCTACCCACCATCCAAGTCCCGACTGGAAATTTATTCTTCACCCTCACACTGGGTTAGGTCTCTTCCTCCTCATTCCCATAGCATGTGTCTTAAGCCTCATCCTTCTTCATTGATGTTATCTGGAATACCGAACTAAACTCCAGGCCCCAAGAGGGCAGGGGTCATATTTATGGCCCATTCACTACTGTCTCCCCAGCAGCAACTACAATGCCCCACACATAGTAATTACTCAATAAGTAGTTGTTGAGTTAATCAATCACTCTACTGGAGCAGCCAGTCATATTCTACTGTGCCCACTCGACCTCCCTGACTCCCTCTACTTGATAGAGGCTCTTCAAAGTCTCCTGTGCATTTTCTGGTGCCTAAAACAGGACTTTGCACGCAAGAGAGAAAAATGAGGGAATGACTCATGTTGACAAAAAATTGTAGCTAACTTATTTCTCATCTTCATCTGTCAGCTTTGACCGCATATGAAACCAGTCTGTGTATGAGACAGAAGTTAAGCAGAGGCGACGTTGGGGGTGGGGGGGCCAGATTCATGGAGAGCTGAGCGGTGGGATCCATTTCAGGCCTTGAAATTGTCCAAGGCCTCCCTGTGGAGCCACCATCTCATTAAACAGGGCCTGGGGAGAGTCAGGTATTTTCTCCTGAGATTCAGCCCTCTGTGGTAGTTAATTAGTCATAGCTTCGGGTAACTGGCTTTTCTCCTCAGGACAATATTATCCGAGACCTGAACCAATGCAGGCAGCCCAGGGGCCGGCAGCAGATCCAAGCCCCCAGCAGCTTCCCCCGAGCTCCAGGGAGAATCCAGGTGGGAAAGAGGCCAAAAGAGAGTGTTTCTTCAGATCACAGAGGGAAGAGAGGTTGTAATTTTACAGTACATTTTCCTGAGCATGAAGGGAAAGAAAGTCAAACAAAGCAATAGTTTGGCAACAGATGGTGAACAAGATCAGTTGGGAAAATCGCTTTGGGGGATGAAAGGAACAACGGCAGAGAGGCCTCTGTCGAGGGCGTCGTGGCTCCCACCTGCTTGGGACGTCTGTATTTTCTAACCTATAAAGCTTCATCCGAGGGAAGATCAAATCCAAAGAGCCGTCTCACACCGTTCATCTGAACTAGCAGGAGCGTTTCTGAGAAAGCATGGGGATCAAAGCTAAGTAGAGCCTTAGCCCAGTCACCATTCAGGAACAGTTGCGGGGAGCAGGGCAGTGGGATGCAGACACTGGCTTTCATAAGGGCCACTATGGAGCTGGGCCATGACTTACGATACGGGCCGAGGATGGTCAGCCTTGCGCAGGAGGCCAGGATGGGGGAACTGTTGTGCAGACGTGAATCCACGTCGCAAATGCCACCAGGGGACAGCCGCCAACTACCTCTGCCTGTGGAAGGATTTCCCAAACCTCAACCACACATATGTCCCCAAGACATATTGACGTCAGATACCTCCTGGTATAACGCAATTTGGGGTTGGTAGATGCAAACTATTATATTTAGAATAGATAAACAACGAGGTCCTACTGTATAGCACAGGGAACTATATCCAATCTCCTGGGATAAACCATAATGGAAAAGAATATTTTTAAAAAATGTATACATGTGTGAAACGGAGTCACTTTGCTGTACAGCAGAGATTGACACAACATTGTACAACAACTATGTTTCAATTTAAAAAAATGAAACTTTGCAATCTCTGTTTATAGACATACTAATATCACTTGCTATTATTTTTGAAAAATAAAACACCATTGAAAACAAACAGATACCGCCTCATATAATGCAATGAGTAGGGCAAAACATCACTTCCGTGGTATTCGTGAGAAAACATTAGGCAAACCCAAACTGAGAGACATTCTACAAAATAACTGGCCCGTTCTTGCAAAAGTATCAAGATTACAAAAGGTAAAGAAAGCCTGAGGAACTATCCCAGATTGAAGTAGGTTAGATAGATAGGACTACGGAAAGCAATGTGGGATCCTGGATTAGATCCTGGACCAGAGAAAGGACCTTAGTGGAAAAACTGGCAAAATTTGAATGAGATCTGTAGATTAGTCAATAGCTTCGAATCAATGTTAATTTTCTGGTTTCAATCATTGTACTACGGTTTCCTAAGACTTTAGCATTAGGGGAAGTTGGGTGAAAGGTATACAGGGATGCTCGTACTATCCTTACCACTCTTGTGTAAGTCTAAAATCAGTTCCAAAAAAAGAAAAAGAATCTGACCACAGACTTTTATTTTGCACTGAATTTTTTTCTTTTGTTACTACCACCTCACAGTTGCTGTGAGAGTTAAGTGAGACACTCTTTGTAAAGTACTCAGTATGGGGCTTGGTACAAAAAAACCAGAGTGGTCAGTAATGTTTGCTTTTGTCATTTTTTTAAATCAGAAGCTGGTGCAATTGGCAGGGGAGCCAGAAGCTGTCACAGCACAAGCATCAGTGCTGCCCCGGTGATTCCTGCTTTGGAGGTTGGGGGTTGGGGGGAAGCGGTGGCCATCCTTCTGATAGAAAATGTCCTGTGCCACAGGTAGCTTCAAGATACTGTTTTAGGAACATGGGTTTGGTTTTGTTATTCTTAAACTGGATAAGCTACATATACACTTGTATGTATGATATATTTTATAACTTTTCAAAAGTAGCTCTTTTGTTCATGAAATAAATTCTTCTTTTCAAGGGAAACTTGCTATCATTGCCCAAAATGAAAAACGAGGGTCATTAGCCACAATAAAATTAACTGGTAAAAATGAATACAGTGAAAGTCAGGTACTGCTGCCCATTGAAGGCTCTGAGCTCAAGACCTCTTCCCTCTTTGATGAAAGGGAAATTCGCAACCATTAGCTAGTGTTAAAATATATCAGCATCCAATTGGGGCTTTCTCCTTAATGTAATCAGAGGAGTGAGATTTGAAAAGGGAAAAATTTTCTTACCGCATGATTCAGTGTTAGTGAGTGCCTGGTCTGTGTACCTTTTAAAAGTTATCTCTGGTGTCACCTAAAATCATACACCACTTTGGGAAAACACTGCTTTTTTGAAACCTTGTGGTGAGGTTTGAAGACCATGGGGCTGTAGATGGAAAGTCAAAAGGCTTACTGCTGGGGTAAAGAGTCATCCTCCCAATATTATCCCTGGTGTGGGGAAATAGCAGCTGTCATATACTGACGGTAGGAGCAAAAATTGGTTCAACTTCTTTGAACATACCCTTTGATCTAGTAATTTCTCCTTCTAGGTATTTGTCCTACAAATATAATTGTGAGTTGTTACAGTATTTTTGGTAATAGGAAAAGACAGAAACAACCTAAATGTCCATCAGTAAGGAACATGTTCCACAATGGACAATGGAGTATTATACAGCCATTGCAAAGAATGGGAGACATGAACATGTCTCAGTATAGAACAACTTCCAACACATATTTCTTCCAACATATACTATGTTGGAAGAAAGCAAGGTCCTTAATAATGTGTGTGTGTGTGTGTGTGTGTGTGTGTGTGTGTGTGTGAATATATATATATATACCTTGATTTGGGTTTTTTTAAGTGGACATATACATTGTATCAGTCAGCTATTGCTGCATAAGAAACAACCCCCAAACTCAGTGCCATACAACAATAAGCATTTATTATCAGCCTCAAAGGTGTGCAGTCAGTTAGGGCAACTTTACTTCTTCAGACTGGGAGCCTAAAGAGAGGCTGGAACAGCCATGATCCACATGTTTCTCATTCTTCTAAGACCAGCCATCTACTTGGGGTGTGTTTCTCTCATGGTCAGAACAGAAGCACAAGAGGAGTGCTCCACCAAGTAAGCGTATTTCAAATCTTTACTCATGTCACACCTACTAACATCCCACTAGCCTGAACAAGTCATGGCCAAGCCCAACATCAATAGGGCCAGGAAGTATGCTCCTGGGAGGAGGAGGGGAGGGAATATTTGGGGACAGATATTCCTTAAAATCCTAAAAATCCTCTACATATGAGATACATGTTTATTCACTTGACACGTAGAGAATCTCTAAGGAAGAGCACACAAGAAATTAAGAATGGGTTGGGACTTCCCTGGTGGTCCAGCGGTTAAGACTCTATGCTTCCACTGCAGGGGCAAGGGTTCGATCCCTGGTTGAGGAACTAAGATCCCGCATGCCGTGTGGTGTGGCCAAAAAAAAAAGAGGGAGAGAGAGAGAGAATGGGTTCCCAGGGAGCAGAACTGGGAAACTAAGAATCAGGATGAGGGTGAAGCTTATCTTTCATCATCCTTTCACAATGTTTAAATTTTGTACAATTTGCGTGTATTGTTTCCACAGAAGAATCAAACACCACCTTTACATCTGTCTAGTCCACAAAGCATTCTCATATCAATCTGATGCTCACACTAGAGTGAGACAGGCAGAAAAGGGATTGTGACCCCCCCACTTTGTGGATGAGAAGGAAGCTGAGAGCCAGCCAAATCAAGTGACTTACCCAGGGTCAGACAACTAAAAAAGGACTGAGCCAGGGATTGAAGCCAAATCTGTCTTACACCTCAGACCAAAGCATCCCACCATGCCTTGCAGCTTGCTGTGGTCCAGTGCCCACCAGCGCTATCCAGTGAAGAGTCCATCCTGTGGACCCACACAGGACGAAACCCTTCAGTCCCAATGCACGCCACGTGGGAGAGGCTGAATGTGGACAGCCCCTTGGAAAGCATCTTGCGCAAACTGGCCATTTTACAGATGGGGAAAGAGAGGCCCGGAATCACAAAACAGCTCTCTCCATCTCCCTGTGTCTCAGATGGGACCTTAATGCCCACCTGACAGGTTGTTTGAGGAATCAAAGAAAACCATGTATATGAGTGGGCTTTGCAGTCCAGAGAGCGTGAGGCCTGATTTCGGGGACTTACTTGCCCAGCGTTCAGTCCCCACAGGAGAGCCAGGACACTGGCCCAGGAATATAGAAATTAACCCACTCTAGAGTAGCCGAGTTCTCAGAAAGGGAAAGCGACCGCTCTCAAGAAAAGCCAAAGGACGTTGAGCCACTCAGGCAGGGAGCAGGTTGTTCTGCTTTTTGTACAGCAAATATGTCTGAGAGCTGTTCTGCAGCAGATCGCGTGCCTGAGCTGGACTGAGCTCCTCCGCAACCCAGCACGTAAACTGCTCCCTTACCGAAGCTCCGGCCCCCTCCCACTCCTGGCAGGTTCCCCCCACCACCCCGAGTGAGTCTCCTTTCCCACAGGGCCCCCAGGGGACAGCATCCCCTCTCACCACAGTGCCCTCCTCTCCCTGTCATCTTCATTCAGATGGCAACAAAGAAACGGGTGGGAGGGATCAAACGGAGGCGCCAGATGCTGGTGAGAGAGCAGAAGTGGGGGGGGGACGGCAGAGTCCCACGAAAGCCATTTTCAACTTTGCATCAAAAGGAAATTTCTGTGAGCGGTGCTGAAAGCTCCTACAATGAATAATGTCGCCAAGCGAGCTCTAGGAACAAATGGATGCTAATTATTTTGTGGAAGGCGAGACAAGTGGAGAATTTAAACAGGGGGTCCGACTAAGCAGATGGTAGGAAATCTCAAGGCTCAGAAATGCAGGGCCTCGTCCCCCCTTGCTCAGCTCAGAGCGGGGCAGCTCGCAGGCCCAGGATCTGCAAAGATAGCTCTCTGCGCAGGCCCAGCCGGCCTCCCGGGCCCCCAGTGGCTTTGCAGCTGAACAAAGCTGAGCTTACGGAGCCTCCTTTGGGCAATACCAAGTCCAGGTGTCTGGTACGGAGGGGGCAACACACAGCAGCCCCACGGGGACTCCCGTCATCGACATTCCAGGGCTTTGGGAATAAGATGCTTAATGTCTCTTTTAAGCCCACCCCCAGGGAGGGGATACTGAACATGATTGCCTTTGGTTTCCTAAGACAGGCTGGACAGGGCTTCAGACCAGGGAGGCATGGGCTCAGCTTCCCACCTCCCTCACCCCAGCCTGACCAATGGGTCCCGGCCAGGTTAACTCCCTCCCCTGGAGCCATCCTCCCTACCCGGGAGGTGGTGGTCAGGGCACTTTACACCCCGCCCAGTGGACCACTGGACGCTTCCAGCTCACTCCTCACCGTTCCATTCCTGGAACGCTCATCACTTCCCCTCTTCCAACTGCCGTCTACTGGGCGGGCAGGATTCGGTGCCACAACCTCCGAATGTCTCCCCAACCACCACCCCCAGCTGGCGCCACAAGTCCCCCTACCCTTACCCCGTGCCTGGCCCACACTGCATTTAGTGCCCTGAAGTATAAACTGCCTTTGAGTTCCCTGAGGACAGGGGCCTGGCCCAATTCACCTCCTAAGCGCCCCCAGGAGACAGGCCTGGCCCAGAGTTGGCACGTGGGAAACACACGCTCACCGGAGATGAGCTGGTGCCTGGAGAACAGGATGGGTACCAGCCCCCATGCCGGACGGGGCCCAGGCGGCTCCACACCCACAGAGAGAGCTGGGGCTCATCAAGAAGAAATGCGAGGTGGGTGGGTGTGACCCTCAACTTCCCTCATTCTTCCATCCTCACAAGAAGCTTATAGCCCCAAAGCAGTCACAAAAGCAGCAAGAAGAGAACCATGGGCGAACGCACTGGAAGAGTCCCCGCGAACCCGGATCCCATCCATCCCGCCCCCCACCCCATGGGGAGTCAGGTGCAGAGAGAGGAAGGGGCAGCTGAGGGCAGAGCCAGGTCTCCTGAGTCCTGGTGCTGTGCCCTTTCACCCACATCACATGACAAAACGACAAGAACAAGGGCACAAGCACTTATTAAGTGATTGCCACGTGTCAGGGGCCATTCTAAGCACTTTATGTGGATTAACTCATTTAACTCTCTCAACGACCCCACGAGACCTGGAACTGTTGTCATGTGCATTTTACAAATAAAGAAACTGAGGCACAGAATGGTTGAGTCATTTGTCAAACCCACAGCAGAGCTGGGATTAGAACCATACAGTCAGGCTGCAGGGTCTGCGCCCACACTACTAAGCTAGAATCCCTCCCCCAGCCCTGACACAGAGCAATGCCAGTGTCCTCAGCCAACTCCTTACTCAACAGGGTACGTTCTTGCTGCAGAAGAAGATGTTCAAGGGAGGAAGTCAACTTTCAGGGAAAAGAACTAACACAGATGCGTTTTCTGAATAACACCGTCTCAGTCATCTCTATGGAAAATAATATCTATCAGCCATCTCCGTTATTTGCCATCACTAATTTATTGCCCTGTCCCTTTCAAGTAATTTAAACATCCTGGGTTTTCCCTATCGGTTATGATAACTGGTGCAAAGAAAGAACAGTGGACGTCTGAAGGAAGAAGACCTGAGTTCTGGCGCCAGCTCCGCTTCTCTGATGAGCTGTGTGACCTTGGAGGACTCGCTGAGCCTCTCTGAGCCTGTGATTTCTCAGCAACATCATGGGATATAATACCTTCACTCCGACAGCACTGAGCGTGGGCCATGCATTGCTCCACGGCTGGCGGAGGAGGGAGACAAGGACAAAAGTGCCCAAAGTGGGACACAGGAGTGCTCGTACTGTGTGGAGGGGGTCAGGAAAGTCACCATGAGGCTGAGGAGCCCTGAGCAGAGACTTGGAAGACAAGTCGGAGGTCGTCAGTGTGTAAAGAGTGCCCAGGAAGGTGGGGCAGCCTGAGCAAAGGCAAGCATGAAGCAGGCACGTTGGGAGAATGGCAAGTGGTTCTCGGTGGAGCTCAGGTGTGAGGGGGTGGGATGGGGAGCAGGAGAGAGACAAGGGCTGTGAAAGCACTTTGTAATATGACAGCTGGCTAGGTCCTTAGACAGCATCCACCCAGGGGCTGCAAACTCAGATGGCTTCAGGGCTCTGGCAGGTGATGTAAATAAGTGAAGTGAGCAGGTGGGAGATGGTAGGGAGGGATGGGGTGTGTGGCAACTAGAGGGTAGGACCTGCCTAAAGGTATCAAATTTTTTTTGACCCCGTGAAATATGTCTGCACATTGAACTTGTAACTCCTGCTCTAGTCTGATCCTTTCACTAGACAAAGACAGGTCATGGCCGGCTGGGCACCCCCTCTGCATGTTCCCCTCCCTGGGCACAGCATCACGCTCCAAGACCTCTTCCCAAGTTCCCTCCCTCCATCTTGTTCTCACAGTCTTTCCTGCACTGGATCCTGGTCTCCAGCTCAGTGCCCTGCTCTTCCCACCCTCTCTGCTGGCACCAACTCCTCCCCTTCCCCCAGACCCAGGTCCCCCTTGAGGCCCCTCCATTCTTGCTTCATCGTCACCACTGCAGAGTGGCTAAGACACGCTCTCCCTCCACTGACCGTCATACACCCAAATAGGCTCCATAGCTGGGCTACTTGGGCCCCTGGGAGTTACCACACTTCCTGACAATAGCATCTTTCTTCCCAGTGTGCCCACAAGTTGCCATGGTGACTGGGTCAACAGGTGGAGGGGAGGGCGGACCTTCATGTAACAGCCCACACTGTTTCTCAGAACAGCCTCCCTCTTGCTGAGAATCGTTCATTCTGCTAGACTTCTCCTGGGGCCTCTTGCCATCTGGGGGAAGAGGGAGTGTTGGGGTCCCAACACTCCGTATGTGAACGCAAGTCAAAGGACCGCAGGCCTCCTGGAGGTCAGTGGAGGTAAACTGATACCTGGGAGAGGCGGAAAGAGGTTGTCACTTATCTCCATCCATCAGAGATACCCAAACCTCAGGCCCAGCCCAGCTGCAACCTCTGCTACATGTTTACACCAAAAGAGAATTACAATAGTAACACAAGACTGTAACCCAGCAGGACCCCATGGGGCCTTCCTGGGGCAGGCCCTTCCCTACATCCTCTGCTTTACCTCCTCTCTGAAGTACCTAGGTAACTGTATCTAATGCACATTACCTGAAAGGATACAAATGAACTTATCTACAAAACCGAAATAGAGTTACAGATGTAGAAAACAAACTTATGGTTACCGGGAATAAGGGGGGGGGGGAGGGATAAACTGGAAGACCGAGATTGACATATACACACTACTATATATAAAATAGATAACCAATAAGGACCAATTGTACAGCACAGGGAACTCTACTCAATACTCTGTAATGGTCTCTATGGGAAAAGAATCTGGAAAAGAGTGGAAATATGTATAACTTATTCACTTTGCTGTACACCTGAAACTAACACAACACTGTAAATCAACTATACTCCAATAAAAATTTTTTAAAAATAGTAATAATGCACATTACCTGAGTTGTTTTACAGATGCAAACCCCCACCATCACCACCAAACGGAAAATGTTAACTACTTGATGACCATGAGCACACAGTCCCCAGGCCTCCTGAAGCCTAAGGATTGATAACCTTAACCCCCGTGACACTGCCCTGTTACCTCACCACCAACCAGTCAGAGAACTGTACCCAAGCTGATCACATACCCTGCAACACCCTTCCCTCACCTGGCCTTTAAAAGTGCTTTGCTGAGAAATAGAAACACAGATGTAGAGAAGGGGGAGGGTGGGATGAATTGGGAGATTGGGATTGACACGTATACACTACTACGTATACAATAGATAACTAACGAGAACCTGCTGTGTAGCACAGGGAACTCTACTCAGTGCTCTGTGGTGACCTTAATGGGAAGGAAATCCAGAAAAGAGAGCATATGTGTATACGCATAGCTGATTCACTTTGCTGTACAGCAGAAACTAACAAAACATTGTAAAACAACTATACTCCAATACTTGAGGACACGGCGGGGTGGGGAAAGGTAAGCTGGGACGAAGTGAGAGAGTGGCATGGACATATATACACTACCAAATGTAAAATCGATAGCTAGTGGGAAGCAGCCGCATAGCACAGGGAGATCAGCTCAGTGCTTTGTGACCACCTAGAGGGGTGGGAAAGGGAAGGTGGGAGGGAGGCTCAAGAGGGAGGGGATATGGGGATATATGTATATGTATAGCCAATTCACTTTGTTAGAAAGCAGAAACTAACACACCATTGTAAAGCAATTATACTCCAATAAAGATAAAAAAAAAACTATATTCCAATAAAAATTAATTTTAAAAATGCTTTGCTGAAACTCTTCAGGGAGTTTGGGGTTGGGGAGTGTCGGGGCACCAGACACCCCTCTCCTTGTTTGGCCCTGCAATAAACCTTTCTCTGCTCCAAACTCTGAAGTTTCAGTTTGTTTGGCCTAACTGTGCACCGGGAGCACAAACTTGGGGTCGTTAAGACCAGCATAAAAAATTTAGGAAAGTGTTTAAAATCATCCCAAATCCCCTCCTTCCAGAGAAAAACTGCTGTAAACATCTGGCCTGGCTCCTTCTTGCCCATCTTTCTAAGATTATGTAGAGATTTTAAAAAGAGGCCGAAAGAGGGAATTCCTTGGCCATCCAGTGGGTAGGACTCCATGCTTCCACTGCAGGGGGCACAGATTCAATCCCTGGTCAGGGACCCAAGACCCCTCAAGCCAAGCGGTATAGCCAAAAAAAAGGCTGAAAAGATAGATGATCGATAGATAGATAGATAGATAGATAGATAGATAGATAGATAGATAGACAGACAGACAGACAGACAGTTGCCTGCCTATTTTGTGTGGTCTTAACCTATCAATAACCAATGTTGTTGCTGGACCAGCCCTTGTGGTTCTTACTATGATTGCAAGACGCTCCTCGGCAATAACCATCAGGAAACTTTGAAAAAAATAAAGGTTTGTTACTTATAAGACCTGGAAATTACACAGCCTACCTGGGGCCACAGAACAAGATCGCAGGGAGAGAGAGAGCGCCTCTCTCTCTCCCTGCGAGTCTGGGGTTCTGCCTTTATTGGGGTTAAGGGTGGGGGCCTAGGGTTTCTTCGGCTCACTCTTCATTGGTGAATTTAAATCAGAAGAGTGGGAATTTGAAGTGAGAAGAGAAAAAAAGAAGCATCCCAAATGGTCAGTTATTGAAATCAACCAAGATCTCTAAAACAAAGGCGTTTCCGTGGGGGCAGGTGGCCTGGCAGGTGTTTAGTCTCCATAGCCAGCTTTGAAGTGGATGCATCTTTAAATGGATGCCTCCACAATCAAAGCTTAAGTCAGGCACTTGTATTACAAAACATTTAAAAAAAAAACAAACAGATCAGTCAGGGCTTACACTACATTGCTCTGCTTTCTTCATTTGACATTGTATCATAAACATTTCTTACATCATTAGAATTCTTTATATCATTTAAAAATGATTCATAATAATTTACCAAATGGATATACCATAGTTTACTGTTGTATTTTAATGGCCAAGTATTAAGATTGAATCTAATTTAATGCTGCTATAAACATCTTGGTCTCTATGATCAGTTTCTTAGGATGTATTTCTAGAAATGGAATTCCTAAGACAAAAAGTATAAATATTTTAAGGCTTTCATAGACACTTGCCAAATGTCCTCTAAAAAATTATTCTTTCATCACCTATGTTTGAGAATTCCTATCTTACCACAGGCTGTATACTATAGAATTAAAAAATTATATATATTTTATACACATACACATGAAATTTCAAGGCTCAGAGTTGCAATTAACATAAATTTTAAAGCTCTGATTTTAAATGCAGTTTAAATTAAAAGGATGTTCTTGGCCTAGCCCTGACCTTTAGGACAGACAGACCTCACGTCTGAAGCACTGGTCCACCCCGCGATGGCGGTCTCTGCCCATAATGAGCTGGAGAGCCTATAGCCTTTACACCGCCCTGCTCTCTCTTACTCCCCTCCATTGCTGGCTGATGGCTGACTGCGAGGTGGATAAATGGCCCCGTTGTCTGCCCTTGTTCCCAGAACCCACTTCCTAGCAATGCAAGGGGGCCATTTGTCATTCTGCCACAGAGCTCAGCTCTGCCAGACATCTCGTTCCCCTTCCCCTACCAAGGACATGGCTCGGAAGGGCCGGCTCAAATCTTGAGCTCCATGGATCAATGGACAGAGCCCCAAACCGGGGCCGGGAGATGCAGTGTCTCACTTGCTGTGTGACCCTGGGCCAGCTATGAGTCTCTCTGGGCCTGTGGGTCTTCATCTCTAAAGGAGGGAGCTGGACTCTACTATCTACAATGTCCACCTCCCCCCTTACTCTGGGTCCCAGATGAGGAAATGGTCATCTCAGTCCCACTGACTGGTCACCCCAGAGCCATAAATGGACAGAGCTGAAATCACATTCCTGGTCATGTAGAGGGAGGCAGTACAGCGTGGGATGGCGCAGAGGCCGGAGATACTGGAAACAATCAGGAAAACTCCGGGACCGGCTCCCTGTGTCCTGCTAGAATCAAGCCAGGTCTGGGGAAAGTCGGCGTGCGGGACAGTGCGGCATAAAGAGAATGAGCTGGAGGGCAGAGGAGGCTCCCGCCACCTGGTGACCCCAACAGTGCCTCCCTGTCACCTTCACAAAGGCTGTCTCCATCAGCTGGAGATAGGAACAAAGCCCAGCCTGCTGTCTTTTCCATGGAAACCTGTGTTTCCAGATGCTCCTTCCCTGCTGAAAATTTCCTGAGGAAAAGAAGCAGGAGAGGGCTTCCCTGGTGGCGCAGTGGTTGAGAATCTGCCTGCCAATGCAGGGGACACGGGTTCGAGCCCTGGTCTGGGAAGATCCCACATGCCACGGAGCAACTGGGCCCGTGAGCCACAATTACTGAGCCTGCGCGTCTGGAGCCTGTGCTCCGCAACAAGAGAGGCCGCGATGGTGAGAGGCCCGCGCACCGCGATGAAGAGTGGTCCCCACTTGCCGCAACTAGAGAAAGCCCTCGCACAGAAACGAAGACTCAACACAGTCATAAATAAATAAAAGAACGTGAATTTCTAAAAAAAAAAAAAAGAAGCAGGAGAAAGGTTCAGAGGATGGGAGTGGGGTTCTGCAGATTTAAGAAATAGGAACAGCTGGTTTCAGAGACTCCTGGAAGGAGAAAAGCAGCTTTTGCTCTCTGTATTTTCCCCTGTGCTCCCGGGTTTAAATGAAAGCGGCTGATTGATTGATCATCGGTGTCTGTTTAAAAGGACAGCAAACAAGGTGCTTTCAAGCCCATGCATGGGTGTGTCTCTACCGTCCTGACATCGAATGAAAAATGCAGTTCTATTTATTTCATTGCTTTTTGAATCTGACTAGAGATTTGGTTTTGTTCTAGTAAATTGCTGCTTTCAAGAGCCTCGGGTGTCAATGCAATTCCTGGAAATGAAGGGATAAGATCGAGCGCAGAAGACTCAAAAATAACCAGGCGCTCCGAAGTGGGATTTGTTTGTTGGTGAGGTAGAAGATCATCCTGATCTGGAATGCGATTCCAGGCCCCAGGGTGAGAAGTGCGATCCCAGACTCAGAACTCCACCTGGGCTGCAGGAGGGGGGCAGCGGAGGGGACTGGGGTTCTAGTCCCCATGCCATGGAAGGGTTAGGGTTGAGGCTGAGCTAGTACAAAAATAAATAAGTATGTGAGAATCCCCAGAAGCAACATGTTGGTGGAGTGCTAAACATGTGTGCCTGAGCTGGGGAGTTTGGCTATGCCCAAGCGTGACCCTCTTGCAGCTCCGGAGGAGAGACCCTGCCTCCCACTGCCCATTGAGGATGTTCCCCAAGCCCTCGGCCAGGAGACCCCACCACACCTCTCCAGACACTGCCTCAGTCTCCTTCCTTGCCTTGTGCCCCTGTGAATATTTTACTGTGAGGATTGGGAGATTGCTCCAAGATCTTACAAGAGCAGGGTTCAGAGGCCAGTGGAGGGGAGAGGGAAGGGTCTCAGACTGGTGGAAACCCAGGGATGTCCCACCCAGCAGCTGCTAAGTCAGGCCTGCGTGTCGGCCCCATTGGGACCATCTTCCTTTACCCTTCCCCACTAGGGTGTGTCCACCCCTTCCCTTTTCCCAAGGAGCTGACACCCCTCCCTGCATAAATCATCAAATCTCAGCCCTCCATCCATCTCAGCTGGAAGTGAGAGAGAGCGGTAAAAGGAAGTGCCCCCAAACTGGGAAGTGTTGTCCAACTGTGAGATCATTTTACATGTTTTCACACTAGAATGGGTTGCTTATTCTCTCAGGGAAATTCTTCACTGTGATTTGTTTCTGGTGAAACCACCCTGGCTTCCAGGCTTGACTATTTTCCTTTATTCCTTACAACTCAGCTGTTTAGTTAGAGGTCATCATCCAACTCACTAACCTGCCATCTTTAATCTACATTTCCCCTTAGATTCCCACTTAGGATCGTGGGATTTCAGGGCAGGAAGAGACCCTACAGGTGAGGTCATGCGAGCTCCTAATGGGTCTCTACACCACGCCTCCCTCATTGGCCACACGGAATACTTCCTGCCATCTCCCGGTGACATTTTTCTTGGGTCTCACGGCTCCGCCTTTAGGAGATGAGGGGAGCCCAGGTGCCAACTCCAACCCAGCTCAGAGAGGTCGGGCAACCCCACTAGGGGTGCTGACCAGGACTGCCCACTGCCCCCTCTGGACACTTGGCTTAATAGTCCAAGAGCCTGGGGAGGCGTGTGGGTGAGGGTGAGGGTGTGGGACAGAAGGGAGCTATCAAGATCCCCACTTGCACCAATTTCAGGGAGGTACGGGAGAGAGAGAGAACCTACCTGTAGGGTGAGTGGCCAAGGCCAGCAGTGTCTGGATGTCTGGCGAGGATCACACACAGATGTTCTCCAGGAGATGCAGAGGACCCTTCAAGGAAGACAAACTGACATTCAGGCAGGGACGCTGCTGTGGTGTTGCCGGGTATCCACGTTCTGAAGCACGTCCTCATCACCCCACGTGTGTCACAGGCCTCTTAGATACGTATCTCAGCTCCCGCTCTGTGTTCAGACCACCTCACCTCCTCTTCTCCCAACCAAGCTTTCCCAAAGCCTCAGGGGGAAATCTCTCTCGTCTGGATCCCCAGACGCAGGCTTCTCCCCACGGCAGCCTTCCAGGGAGTTGGGGGCGGGCGGAGCTTGCCTCAGCTGTCGGTGCTTGAAACCCTCCCAACCAGCAGAAACCTCACCTATGACCCGATCAAAGGTGTTTTAAAGGGTGGAGATTCCTCCATTACAAAAACAGCCCACAACATACCACCCCAGCAAACAGACGTTTGGGGAATAAGCAGATTGGTAGCTTGCACCACCTCTGTCTTCTCATTACAGGCAGCATTCCTGAAGCTCCCAGAAATATGGTAAATGGGGAAATTCACCTGCAGAGGACGGCGGAGCGTGGCACTTATGAGCCCTGCTGAAAAGGGCTAAATTAGAAAGCTAATTTCTCTGTCCCTCCATTTCCTCGTGTATAATATGGAGATCATAACAGGACTGGGGTTATTCGGAGGCTTAAACTGAGTCAATTAATGTAATGGGCTTAGAACAGTGCTTGGCCCAGGGAGGGCCTATGTGAGCACTGCTTGTGTTGATACAACCGTCTGAGGGAGACCTTAGAGTCCAATTTGGTGGACCTGTCTTCATGGGGCCAGCCTTGACTCTGTCTAGACCACACTTCCCGAGTGATCCTGTGGGTGCTCCAGACGGCACCGTGCTCAGCCCAGCCGTGCTCCCTGCGCCCGGGAAGAGCCCAGCCCAAGACAAGCAAAACCGCCTGCCCTCCTATTTTTCTGGAGAACCGGAGCGAGCATGCTTCGTTGTTTGTTTTGCAGTCGAGTACAGTCAGAGAAGAGAACACACATATATTTATTCTGAAATAGGAACAGACTTCACTGACGAGGCCACCAGAGCCCGTAAAAAAGAACGAAGTGTTTGGTATTTGGAGGAAGAGAAGAAAGGAAGCCGTAGATTAAGTGCAGCAAGAGGCGTTTTAATGTTTCTGGTAACTGATTTATAAATTCCGCGGAAGGCTCTGCACATTTGATTCTTTGCCGTGAATACGGCCTCTCCATTTCTCCACTCTATAGTCTTGGCGGGAAATGGCCTTTTTCAGAGCTGCCACTTAAAGCACTTAATTGGGCCGCAGGGCAGCTTGGGAGGAGGAGGATGGGGGGAGTCTGGCGTTGGCCCCTCGGGAAGAGTCATCTGGGGGTCTGCTCAGCTGGCCCCCACCCTCTATCGTCCCGCTCTGCCTCTCTCTCCCCTTCACCTCCTCAGCTTGACGCCTGACATTTGGGAGTCTGAAAACTGCTCCCCCCAAACAACAGTCCTTGGCTTCTGTGAGATCCCTGAATAATCAGAATATGGTTTCCCCTTTTGGGGATATAGTCTTTCAGGCTTCGTTTCAGTTACCGTTTAAAACAAGATAAACCCAAGCAAATGGCAAATTTTGGAGTGTTTTTTAATTTATCTCTTTCTCTTGCTCTTTTGGTCTGATTGATGGCAAATGAGTAGTTTTCCATAATCCTTTCCTATAAGCTGTGCTTCCCTAAGCATCTTCTTCACTGAGTGGAGGGTAGGCGTGACATTTTGAGGTCAGGCAGACCTGGCTCTGATGCTTTACTAACAGGTGCAAACTTCTCCGAGATTCAGTTTCCTCATCCGTAAAATGGGCACAAGATTAACATCTGCCTCAGAAAGTGATTATTCAATAACCTCTGAGAAGAAGGCATGGTCAGCTCCCTGTGGCTGGTACTATCACGGCTAACCTAGCTGAGGCCAGGCAGGGCCCCTCAGCCTCCACTCTTGGCCAAGACCTGGGCCTCAGATCTGCATCTCTGTGTTGTTCAGGGTCAGGGCGGCGAGCGCCCCTGGGGCCACCTGTCTCTGCTGGGAACTGGGTCCATGGCTGTCCCTAGTCTGAGCGTAAGGAGACCTGCTTCTCCCACCTGACTGCTGGCTGGTGGTGCAGGAAACACAGAGCTATCTGTGTCCAAAAGACTCAGGCTCTTAGTAAAAACAAAAACGGATAAAATAAAAAATAAGAAGAACCTGTCTCAGCATTTCAGCTTTGCTTACTCCTACTTTTTTCTCCTCTCTCCCTCTCCTTCTTTCCCACTCTTGTTCTCACTCTAAAAGGGTCAGTGTTGTGATAATCAAACCAGATAATGGCCCTATGGGGGCTTTGTCGTCTGTAAAGCACTTTACAAATATTCCCTTTTATGGAGGAGTCCCTGGGGAGTTGCATGCGGAGGCGAAGCCTGACTCCCTCCAGCCAGAATAGCAAAGCCCTCTCATCCACGCTCCACATGGTAGTTTGGGGCTCCATCATGTTTGAAAAGAAGACTCGGGCTGGGGAGGTTGGAGCCAAATCCCAGTCACCGCAGGGATTTGGCTGGTCAGCTGGGGTCATCCTGTCCTTTCAGACTTGAATAAAATTGGCCCTGACACAGAATCCCTGAGTTCTCTGGGCTCAGGCTCTCCTGGTCCCTTTAATTCCACACCGTAGCTTCAAATCCGGGCTGTCGTTAATCGCAAAAATAACAGCTAACATTGGGTTCAAAGTGATGCATATTAGACCATTTGCTTCTCACAACCCCCTGTGAGATAGGAATTATTATTATCCCCATTTTGATGGAACTGGGGCACAGACAGGTTAAGTGACTGGTCCAAGAACACAGAGCTAGGATTCTAACTGAGGCAGTCATGCCCCAGAGCCCACGCTCCTAACTTCTGGTGCCTCATCTCATCAACGTTTCAGCTCCCATGCACACTCCCTTCCTTCTCCTCCCATCTGACTCAGATGTGGAACTCTGCCTGATTTGACCCCCAAATCCTGCATTCAAAGCAGGAGACTGTCAGAAGGTTTGCTGGTGATGGAGAGCTTTCATGTTCCTAAAGCCGTGTAACATCAATGTTGGACCTCACTCTCTGTGCAAGTCATTGGCAATGGAAATGTAAAATGGCCCAGCCACTGTAGCAACAGTATGACAGGTTCTCTAAAAATTAAAAATAGAATTACCAAATGATCCAGCAATTCCACTTCTGGGTATATGCCTGAGTATGGGAAAAAAAAAAAAACACATGTCTCCTATTCCTGTGTGTTTCTCCTTTTCTCTCACACAACTACCACACTCACGTCACTTCTGACACCGGATGTGTGGGCTTTTTTCCTCCACAACACCAGCTGGGTGTCCTACAATTCAGTTCAATTCTGACACTAACCGGAGTTGGCGCAGACCCCTCAGGTTAAGGATTCAGTCCCATGAGATTGTCCCCCACTTCAGATATCAATCACAAATAGTAGGTCCCCAGGTTACCCACAACTTTTGTCCAACTTGGCTACAAATCAGAGGTTCCCATGACACCACCCCACCTTGGATTCAGTGATTTGCTTAAACAGTTCACAGTACTCAGGCAAACACTTACATTTACCAGTTTATAATAAAGGATATGGTAGAGGATACAGATGAAGAGATACATTGGGGGGGGGCAGTCTGGAAGGGTCCCAAGCACAGGCATTTCTGTCCCCAAGGAGTTGGGGGGCACCACCCTCCCGGCACGCAGATGTGTTCACCAACACAGAAGCTCTCCAAACCTCATACTCTTGGGATTTTTATGGAGCCCCCTCACGTGACATCACCGAGTATTAACTCCATTTCCAGCCTGTCCCCTCTCTCTGGAGGGTGGGGGGCGGGGGTGGGCTGAAAAGTCTAAGCTTCTAATCATGGCTTGGTCTCCCTGGTGACCAGCCACCAGCCAGGAACCTACCAAGACTCATCTCAAAAGAACAAAACACCCTGCTGTCACCCAGGAGTTTCCAAGGGATTTAGGAGCTCTGTGTCAGGAACTGGCCTCAAAGACCAAATATTAGACTAAAAGATGCCCTAGCTCTCTTATCACTTAGGACACTTGAAAGGTTTTAGGGCTTCCACGCCAGGAACCACAGACAGAGATCACTATCCATATTTTCTATTATATCACGATACCCAAAAGAATTGAAAGCAAGGGCTGAAAGAGATATTTGCATACCCATGTCTATAGCAGCATTATTCACGACAGCCAAAATGTGGAAGCAACCCAAATGTCCATCAACAGACGAATGGATAAACAAAACTTGGTATACGCATACAATGGAATGTTATTTAATCTTAAACAAGAAGGAAATTCTGACACATGCTACAACAGGGGTGAACTTTGCAGGACATAATGCTGAATGAAATAAGCCAGACACAAAAGGGCAAATGCTGTATGGTTCCACTTCTGTGAGGCACCTAGAGCAGTCAAATCCATAGAGACAAAAAGTAGAATAGTGGTTGTCAGGGGCAGGGGTTGGGAAGAATGGGGAGTTACTGTTTAAAGGGTACAGAGTTTCAGTTCTACAAGATGCAGAGAGTTCCGGAGATTGGTTGCACAACAGTGTGAATGAACTTGATGCTATTGAACTGGACACTTAAAAACGGTTGCGATGGTAAATTTTGTTACGTGTATTTTACCACAATTTTTTAAGAAGGCGTTGTCCTCCCTGCCCCTGGGACTTGCCCTGGCAAGTAAGCCAGCTCTAGCCTGTGGTTAGCTTCCTTGCCCAGGACACTCCCCGCCTCGTACTATTCAGAGCATTCAGCCCCACCCTCATCTGGATCCTGGCTTACCCTCCAGTCAAAAGGCAAAAAAAGTGCATGACTGTGGGCTCTATGGGGCATTCTCCACCAACACAGGGCCTGGCAGAGGCCTTGAAATTCCACTCTTCTCCTCCCAGACCCCTCTCTCTAAATGGAAGCGCCAGGATTTATTTCCCCATTAATATTGACTGTGCCAACCCCCATTTAAAGGCAAAAGTTCCTGCAGTGAGTTTTGGCCTTAAGTAATGCATCTTTTCACGCTGCAACAGCATACCATATCTGTGTACAAAACTGTCTCTGGATCAGAGACGGGGCGAGGGGTGGGTGGGAGGGTGGAAAGAAAGGATTAAATCAATGGGATGTGAGCAACCCAAGAAATAATGTGGGAAGAAAATATGAGAACAACTATATTTTTACATAAAAATAAGAAATTAGGGGACTTCCCTGGTGGCACAGTGGTTAAGAATCCGCCTGCCAATGCAGGGGACACGGGTTCGAGCCCTGGCCCAGGAAGATCCCACATGCCAGGGAGCAACTAAGCCCGCGAGCCACAACTACTGAGTCCACGTGCCGCAACTACTGAAGCCCCCGCGCCTAGAGCCCGTGCTCCGCAGCAAGAGAATCCACCGCAGTGAGAAGCCCACGCACCGCAACGAAGAGTAGCCCCCACTTGCTGCAACTAGAGAAAGCCCGCGCGCAGCAATGAAGACCCAACACAGACAAAAATAAATTTTTTTAAAAAAAGAAATTAAACTGTGTTTAATATTATACTACTATTTAAGTACAGTTGACACTTGAACAACATGGGTTTGAACTGTGCAGGTCCACTTATACGCAGATTTTTTTTCAATAGTAAGTACTATACAGTGCTACACGATCCTCAGCTGGTTGAACCGCAAATGCAGAACCACAGATGCAGAGGGCCGATTATAACATTATCCTTAAATTTTCGACTTCAAGGAGGGTCAGCGCCCCTAACCCCCATGTTGTTCAAGGGTCAACTGTAATATCATACTAATATTTAATCTGAAGGTTGGTAGTAGTTCAATTTATAAGTAAATATGCCTATAATGGGAGTAGATGCTAAAATATTCCTTCCTAAGAGGAGTGTACAATCAAAATGCTTGGTGGGGCTTCCCTGGTGGCGCAGTGGTTGGGAATCTGCCTGCCAATGCAGGGGACACGGGTTCGAGCCCTGGTCTGGGAAGATCCCACATGCCGCGGAGCAACTGGGCCTGTGAGCCACAACTACTGAGCCTGCGCGTATGGAGCCTATGCTCCGCAACAAGTGAGGCCGTGATAGTGAGAGGCCCGCGCACCGCGATGAAGAGGGGCCCCCACTTGCCGCAACTAGAGAAAGCCCTCGCACAGAAACGAAGACCCAACACAGCCATAAATAAATAAATAAATAAATAAAATTTTTTAAAAAAATGCTTGGTGACCGTGGAAACAGGTGACAGCATAGTTAGGTGGCCATCAGGCTGGTAAGCAGATAATCCCAGAGAGAACTGACCGACCTGAAACCCAGTCTCTAGTGATCTGCCACGGGCCTCTAAATGTTGCCCTGAGTTGTTTGGGAAAGCTGATACTTTGGAGAACATAGAAATTAAATAGATAGTGCATTATCGTATATTTTCTGTTACACAATAATACTGTATTATCATCTCCATATTCCAAGCTATCTGAGTTCTTTATTTTCTGCTGCATACAACTAAAACACCCATCTTTTTGAAAAGGGATAAAAGGAAATATTCCAAAATACTAACAGTGCTTGTATTTAAATGGTGACTATATGGATAACTTCTCTTCTTTTCTCCATTTTCCATATTTTCAGCATGTGGATATATTACTTTTACAAAGAGCAAATGCAGATGTTCCTTTTGTCTCTCAGCTTTTCTCCACCCCTCAGCACATTACGTTTTCCTGCAGCCTGACAAGAATCATGCAGGGAACTGAGGCCACAGGCCTCCCCAGTGCCCGCTTGTCCTTGAAGAAATTGGCAGAAGTGGGACGCAGGCCACGGGTACCAGGGGTACTGATAGATTTCCCTTCACATCCCAAAGAAAATACTAGTAACGACTTTTCAAGTTTGCTTCTGCAATCTACGAAGCACTTTGCCCCAAATTAATGCTCATCCCAGCTTGAGCTCCCTGCCTGGGATGTGATGTGATTAGGATGGCCGCCTGGGTTCAAATGCTGGGACCTGAGCGACTCACTTAACTCTGTGCCTCAGTTTTGCCTTCTGTAAATGGGGTGTGATGACGATAGGGCTCATCTCTCAGGGTGCAGTGAGGATTAAATGAATGAATCCAGACAAAGCCCTTAGAACACTGCCTGACACTTAGTACATCTACAGAAAGATCGTCTGTAATGATTATTTCCCTTGCATCCCACACAGCTTGCTCCCTTGTATCAGTTGCTCAAATGTCACTGCCTCTGAGAAGCCTTCCATGACTCTCCAATATACCCCCCACCCCAGTGCACCCTGCCACACTTTAGCCCCTACCCTGCTTGATTTTCCTTCATAGCACTTATATCTGTGTCTCTCATGCCTGAGGGGGCCTTTGCTTTCCTTACACTCTGGAGTAATCCCCAGTGCTTAGAACAGCACTGGCCATGTGGCCACTCAATTTTAGGCTTGAATGAATACATTTCATATCTTTGTCCTCGTGTGAAACCCCACTTTACAGGGAAGGAAATAGACTCAGAGATATTAAGTGAAGTGTCCAGGGCACACAGCTAAAAAGTGATCCAGCACAGCCTTGAAGCTGGGTCCCCTGACCCCAAACCCCGGGCAACAGGTGCTCAGTAACGCTTTAACAAATGAGCCACGAAGTGCATGAGCGAAGGGGCCTGACTTTTTCTTTCCCGATTTGGAAGGCTCTCTCCTCCCCAGGACAAAGACTTCACATCACTCATGGCTATAAATCGACAGTTTCAAAGGCTTAATTCTTCCACACTCACTACAAACCCATACACGCACGAAAATAAACAAGTTTCTTTTTTAGGGGGAAAAAGAAGGATTTTCATAACATCATAAAAACAACGCTTTACTTTTCATCTCACAGAGCCTGTCTGGGCTTGGTTATGCTTGAGAGCCTGAGAAAGACTCCGAGCTAACACTCACATGAAAAATTGCTGTCTGCACAGCTGCCCAAGGCTCGTGGAAGAAGTAGAAATTTCTTTCTGTATCCATCTGTGTGTGTCCAGTGGTCATCAATCACCCCCGGAATGGGGCCTGTGTGGGTAGGGTGGAACGGCTGCCCACAGTCAAAGGCAAAGAGATTTGATGAAAGAAAGAACATGTAGGCATGGGGGGCTGTAAACGATGGAGAGGGACAGAATGCTAGTACATTTTCACAATTTTTAAATGTATCATTAGAGCCCAAAGAGCCCCAGTGCCCTTATGCGGGGCTGGTTTCAAGTATATATCTGTCCTTTCCCAGGCCCATCAACATCCGCCAGTCTCAGATGGGAATTCTAATTGCAAGCATGCATTCGTTCATTCACTCATTTTGTGCTGTTCAGTAATCTCTTCCCCCTCTCTGTCTTCCGGGCTCATGTAAGATGAACACCCTGGTCTTGTATTTGGTAGGGACCATGTGACTAATTCTGGCCAATGAGTTTGAGCAGAAACGATGAATGTCACTTTGGGGTTAGAACATTTAACTGCCAATGAAAGACTCTCGAGAATTCCCGCAATATTGGAGCCACTATCAGCCTGGATTCAGAGTGAAGGGACAAGAGCAGCATTGCTAGACACCCATGATGAACATATAGGATGAGCAAGAAAAAAACTTTTGTTGCCATGAGCCACAAAGGTCTGGGTTTCATTGTTATTACTGCAGTTTAACCTGGCCTATCCAGACTGATGCAGTGCAATCAACAGTGCCTAAGCCAGAGGCTTTCCATTTCAGTCCTGGGTCCTAAAACTTGCTGGTTAAGCGACTTTGGGCAAGTCTCTGAGCTTGAGTCTCCCCATCTGTAAAATGGGTATAATAGCAAAACCTGCCTCTCTGAGCATCTTCAGAAAATGGAAAAAGCTCAGGTAAACACCTGTGTTACAACCTGGGAGAAGTCATTAATCTCCAAGCCCCAGTCCTTCATCTGTGACATGGAGGCCATAATTGCTCCTAGTCTGCAGGGTTGATGTGGGGATTAAGTGAGATAATGCGAGAACTGAGCACAAGAAAGTAATTGTATCAGTTTGCTCTGGCTACCATAACAAAATCCATGCCTGAGTGGATTAAACAACAGAAATGTATTTGCTCACAGTTCTGGAGGCTGGGAGGCTGAGATCAAGGTGTCAGCAGGGTTTGGTTTCTCCTGAGACCTCTCTCCGTGGCAGGCAGGTGGCTCCCTTCTCACTGTCCTCACTCCACCTCCCCTCTCTGCACACCTGGTATCTCTCTGTAGGTCCTAATCTCCTCTTCTTTTAAGAACACCAGCCAGATTGGATCAGGGCTCACCCATATGGCCTCCTTTTAACTTAATTACATTTTTAAAGACACTGTCTCCAAAAACAGTCACATTCTGAGATCCTGAGGGTTAGGGTTTCAACTTATGAACTGGGAGGGGGGTGGTCATACTTGAGCCCATAACCTTAGTCAATGCATATTAGTTCTTATAGGGAGAGCTGGAGTGGAACTCTCTCTCTCACACACTGCCAATGGGGATGCAAACTTGTCCAACCATTTTGGGGCATTATTTGGCAACATCTACTCAAGAGGAACAGGCACATACCTTATGATGCAGCAATTCCACCCCCACCAGATACGCATCCACATGTTCGCCCAAAGACAGGTACCAGCATGTTCATGGCAGCACTGTTCATAATAGCCACAATCTGGGAGCTACCCAATCACCCACCAACAGTTGAATAGATAAATAATATGTGCTGTTTTCATGCAATGGAACAGTCCACTGCAGTGAGAATGAAGGGACACAACAACCTTGTGAAACTCACAAACATAACATTGAGCAAAAGAAGCTGGACACAGAAAAGCACATGCTTTTTATTTAGTGTATACAAGGCTTACAAATAGGCAAAATTCAGGAATGGATACACATGGCACCAGAAGTCCAGACAGTGTATACCCTTGGTGGCGGGGGGCGGGTAGGGACCAAAGGGGGACAATGTAGGGGGCCTTCTGGGTGCTGGAAATGTTCCATTTCTTGATCTGGGAGCTGATTATACCTATGTACTATGGACTAATTGTATAACCCCCATCCCAAATTCATACGTTGAAGCCCTAACCCCCAATGTGATGATATTTGGAGATGGGGCCATTGGGACGTAATCAGGTTTAGATGAGGTCGTGTGGGTGGGGGCCTCATAATGGGATTAGTGCCCTTATAAGAAGAGACAGCTAGGAGTTTGCTCTCGGTGTCTCTCTGCCATATAAGGACACCATGAGAAGGTGGCCATCTACAAGCCAGGAAGAGGATCTCACCAGCATCCAACCATGTTAGCACCCTGATCTCAGATTTCCAGCCTCCAGACTGTGAGAAATCAATGTCTGTTGTTTAAGTCACCCAGTCTGCAGTACTTTGGCTGCCCAAGCTGACTAAGTCATTGTGTGGACTCCATGGAGCTCTACACTAATGGTTTGCACAACTTTCTGTAAGTTATGCTGAAATTAGAAGTTTTCAGGGAGTGGGCGGTAGGGGAGTAATTCCTTCTGGGAGAAAACAAAGTCTTCCTCAACCAATCTAGGTAAAATCAGTGACTCTCCTCTCTTCTGCCTTCTGACAGCCTTGCCCCAGCTTCTGCTCTGCCTTGCCCCAACCCTCGACAGCCCCAGCCCTGACCTGGTCTCGGCTTCCCTCAGCCCCCATCTCAGGGTCACCTCCACTGCCCCAGGTTTGCAAATGCTCCTGCTCCCAGCTCAGCCCTCTCACCTGTTCTCAGTAAGTGCTCACCTACTTGACCTGCACAGGTTCTGAACAGGAGTGCCTTCCCAGCCCCAAGCCTGGAGGCAGATGTTGTGTCGTGGCCCCTCCCGACCTCCTTTCTAGTTTGCCAGCCTGACACCTGCTCCTTGACCCCGCTCCTTGGGAAAAAAGCACATTTTCTGCTGACCCAGATTCTGTGCCTTTGATGGTGAATAAGAAGTTGGACTTCACCCCCAGAGACTGAAGCTCTGCAAATGGCTCACTTAGATCCGGGGAGAAAAAGAAAACAGGTCAGCTCAGGGTCTGGGGCCTCTCTTCGTGGGAAGAGCACCCACCAGGGAGTCAGGAGGGAGAGGGCCTTACCCCGGGAAGCTCAGTCAGTGAGCACTGGATGGGCCCTTCAGCTCATCTTGTCCAGAAATTTCAAGGTATATTTCTCTTTCATTTTTTAAGCTTTATGGAGGTATAACATACATACCAGAAAATTCACCTTTCTGACAAATATCATATGATACAACTTATATGTGGAATCTAAAAAATGATACAAATGAACTTATTTACAAAACAGAAACAGACTCACAGACATAGAAAACAAACTTATGGTTACCAAAGGGGAAAGCAGAGGGAGGGATAAATTAGGAGTTTGGAATTAATAAATACAAACTACTATATCTAAAACAGATAAACAACGAGGTCCTACTGTATAGCACAGGGAACTATATTCAATATTTTGTAATAACCTATCATGGAAAAGAATCTGAAAATTTGTATATATATATATATATAACTGAATCACTTTGCTGTATACCTGAAACTAACACAACACTGTAAATCTACACTTAAATTAAAAAATTTTTTTCAAAAATGTTATGGGTAAGCCTAACTGTGGAGTATATGAATAAAACATTTTTAAAAATTCACCTTTCTAAGGGTACGATTCACTGACTATTAGTTTATTTACAGAGTTGTGCAGCCATCATCAAAATCTAATTTTAGACTATTGCCATCACTGCAAAGATAAACAACTGTGTGAATTATCAATCATTCCCATGTCCCTTTCATCCTAGACAACCACTGATCTACTTTCTAACTCTGGATTTGCCTATTCTGAACATTTCATGTAAATAGTATCATACAGTATGTAGGGTTTTCTGTCTGGTTTCTTTCACTTAGCAAAACATGTTTGAAGTTCATGCATGTTATAGCATGTATCAGTGCTTTATTTCTTTTTATTGTCATGGTAGGCTAGCGCATGGATACACCACATTTTGCTTATCCATTTACGAGTTGATGGACATTGGGGTTGTTTCCATACGTTTGACCATTATGAACAATGCTGTTGTGAACATTTGCATGCAAGTCTTTTTGTGGATGAATGTTTTCATTTTTCTTGAGTAGATATGAATGAATAATTGGGCCAGCATTGGGATTTGAAGGATGGAAATGTAAAGATGGCTGGAGACACAGCACCAAGTATATGGAGGCCTTGCTTCGTGAGACAGCATCGTGAGGGAGGGGACAGGGCTTAGTTTGAGCTTTAAAGTCAGACCCAAGTTCAAATCCGTACTCTGCCACTTACTGGTTCTTTGACTTTTGGTCAAGTTGCTAACTTCTCCAGCCTCAGTTTCCTCATCCACAAATACCGATAGTAATACCTACCTTGCTGGCTGATGTCAAGATCAGAAGAGACAGCTTTTGTCTAAGTGTCCAGCAAGAAGTTGTGTGCACGCTCAGGGGGCAGAGCTGGCTGCTCAAGCATCCCATTGTACCCACACCCCCAAAGGTCCGTGAGCACTGGCTGGTATTTCTCGAGCAGCAGTGGCATGCCACATGGCCCACTGGGACAGGACATGGCATGTGTGCCCTTCCTCAAGCCAAAGCCATGCTGGGCAGACATCACAGGTCCCTCTGCTGTCCTCTCATGATGGCTGAGCCAGAGCTTCTGTGTCTTCCCTCCATCTTCAGCCAATTTGGCAGCACGGCCCATATGGATATAATGTGCCCAGCTGGCTCCAGGCCAATAGGCCCATAGGAGGGGTGTAGAGCCAGGCTTGACAGTCTCAAGGGCCTGTTCCTCTTGGAATAAGTTGCGCTCAAGGGGAAAATTCCATACACCCCATTATACTAATCCCCAAGAATAGGTCAGGTCTGCCTATGGTTGAACGTGGTGGTTAGTAGCTCTGACCTTGACCCAATTGCATAACTCTCTAAGCCTTCATTTTCTCATCTCTAGGAGTGAAAGAGGGCTACTATGAGGATTAAATAAACTGAGTTATTTAAAAGCACTTAGCACAGAGTTTGGCCCATAGGAAGAGCTTAATAAATGCTAAATCAAGATTACATTTTCCCTTCTGGACTGAAGCCTCCATGAAAGCAGGGTTTGTAGCAACTTTGCGGACCCTGGCATCCTAGTACCCAGCAGAGCCTGGCACATAAAGGCACTCAAATGAATACTTGTGAGCCAGTGAATGAAGGTGTTCTCACAGCCCTCTGCCTTTGCCCAGTCATAGAACGGATCACCCTGGACTGAAATTGAACCTTGACCTCTCAGCCCCAAGAAAGCCAAGACCTTCGATGATGTTCAAAACATGTCTGAGGGACACAGTTGAAGGCTGGAGTCAACCCTAATCATAGGGGTTGACTGAATGCACAGGCTTTGGAGTCAGTTATGGGGGTTCTGGTGAATGACCTTAAGCAAGTTACTTATTCTCCCTGCATCCCGGTTTCTCATCTCATAGGGTTATTTTACAGATTAAACGAGCCAGCAGATGTGAAACCCTTAACACAATGCCTGGCATAAAGTAATCGTTCAGCTGGTGGCTAGTTATTATTATGAGGATCATTAAGAATCATCAAGAACAGGTACTCAAAGGGAACTCTATTCGATATCCTGTGATAAACCATAATGGGACAGAATATGATAAAGTATATACACGTATAACTGAATCACTTGGCTGTACGGCAGAAATTAACACAACACTGTAAGTTAATGACACTTCAGTAAATTTTTTTTAAAAAAAAGAATGGGTGCTCAGAACAGAACAAGTTCACATCCCATTAAGCAATGAGGAGGATCAACCTCTTCCTCCGTTCTTGTGGGAACAGGAGACTGCCTTCCTGCCCGTTGTGCAAAAAGACAAAGGCACGTTCGATTTTGGCTGGAGCAAAGAGCTCTGTATGAGACGATGGCTGGAAGGCGAAAGTGACTTCATTTTCATTCATCTTCCCTGGGCTCTTTCGTCTGACACTGGCAACAGAGCTTTAAGCCTTTGATATTGGCTTGTCCTGATTCATTACCCTGGGCTCTCTCTGCACACCCACTTCTGCCAGCTGAGTGGCAAAGCTGGGCTCCAGTTGGACCCAATCAGAACTTAAGGGCTGAGCAGGGACTGGAAAGCTCCCGGGTTGCCTCTCTGCCGCTGCTTGCCTTGCCTGGCCTTGCTGAGCTATTTCCTTCCCTGATTTGCATTTTCTTCCCCCACCCCCAAGAAACACTACCAGCCCTCCACCGTCTTGTGGAAATGTCCACCGGGTAATGGCTCTTAAAACATCAAATTGCATCAAGTACAAGGGCTGCTGCGAGTCCCATCTTCAGCAAGGAATTTTCCCCTGTTTGGTTTGGATGTCCAGTGGAGCATCAGACAGCAGTTTAATCATTATTACCGGTGCTGCGCTGCGACTCTCTGGAGAAGCACTAAACTGGAATGAAAAGGAACTGACATAATTAGTCTGACACAGTCCAACAGGGAACTATTACACCAAAGGTAATGAGAGCCAATGATATGTTAATGTTGTTGTAAGAAATTATGCTGGTGCAACAAAGTGGTTTGGAGTTGGGGGGGTGGGGGGGAAACAAGCTTGGAATTTTCCCAGGCAATAGGCTAATGGAAAAAGGATGGAGAAGGCTCACGAAACCCCCTTTTCTTTGTCCCCGACTTGCCTGTGGTCGCTGGTGGGGAGGATCTGTTATCAGCACTGCAGGATGCTGCAGGGGCCACGGAGGCAATGTTGCTGCTGTCGGTATGAACAAGTGGCTAGATGTTTGTTCAACTAGGAAAACTAAAATCTCAAGAAAATTACTCTGAGCGCTAAAAATCGATGGTGGGATAATGTAATAATAGTCCCTTACAGCTGTTCGACGCTGCAAAGTTTACAATGTCTTTTCACAGCCCTTATAAGAAGCCAAGGGTACAGTCAAAAGGCAAGGACTCTGCCACTTACTAGATCCCATCCCTCATCAAGTAACTTAACATCTGTGGGCCTCAGTTTCCTCACCTCCACAGGAACAAGGATGCCTGCCTTGAAAGTTAGAATCCTGCTAATGAAGCTCCCATGACACAGCAGGCATGCAATAAAGTGCAGTTAATACTGTGCCAGTTAATTGTGCATTTGAGCAAGGTTTACAAAGTCCAGCTCTGGGCTTCCCTGGTGGCGCAGTGGTTGAGAATCTGCCTGCCAATGCAGGGGACACGGGTTCGAGCCCTGGTCTGGGAAGATCCCACATGCCGCGGAGCAACTACGCCCGTGAGCCACAATTACTGAGCCTGCGTGTCTGGAGCCTGTGCTCCTCAACAAGAGAGGCCGCAACAGTGAGAGGCCCGCGCACCGCGATGAAGAGTGGCCCCCGCTCGCCGCAACTAGAGAAAGCCCTCGCAGCCCAACACAAACGAAGACCCAACACAGCCAAAAATAAAAATAAATAAATAAACAAAGTCCAGCTCTGATGAATGTAAAACATTCACGAGAAATTATCGATTAACGTTCAGCCTCAGAAAAGGGAATGTGGGCTGCATTGTCCCAAAGCAGTAAATGTCAACATTTCTAAAACCTAAAATAATGAATTAACCCCCATCTTTCGTGTTGATTGGAGTCTTGGCTAAAGTTGGTGTGACACCTGTTAGAATGACTTTTATCAAAAACACAAAGAAAAGCAAGTGTTGACCAGGACATGGAGAAAAGGAAACCCTTGTGTACTGTGGGTGGGAATGTAAATTGGTACAGTCTTTATGGAAGACAGTATGGAGTCCTCAAAACACTAAAAATACAACTTCCATGTTGATCCAGCAATTCCACTTCTGGGCGTACATCCAAAGGAAATAAAATCACTGTCTCAAAAAGATATCTGTACTCCCATGTTCACTGCAGTTTTATTCATAATAGCCAAGACATGGAAAAAACCTAAGTGTCCATTAGCAGATGAATAAAGAAATGTGGTGTACATATACAATAGAATATCATCTGGCCTTAACAAAGAAGGAAATCTTGCCATTTGTGACAACATGGATAGACCTTTTATGCTAAGTGAAATAAGCCAGACACAGAAAGACAAATACTGCATGATCTCACTTATACATGGAATCTAAAAAAAGTTCAACTCTTAGAAGCAGAGAGTAGAATGGTGGTTACAAGGGCTAAGAGGCCAGGGAAATGGGGAAGATGTTGGTCAAAGGATACAAAGTTTCAGATATGTAGGATGGATAAGTTCTGGAGATCTAACGTACAACATGGTCACCATAGTTCAGAATACTGTATTGTATACTTGATGTTTGCTAGGAGAGTAGATCTTGATTGTTTTTACCAAAAAAAAAGTAACTATGTGAGGTGATGGATATGTTAATTAGCTTGATTGTGGTAAACATTTCACAATATATATGTATATCAAAATATCATGTTGTACACTGTAAACATAGACAATTTTCATTTGTCATATATACCTCAGTTAAGCTGGACAAAATAAATAATCCCAAATAAACAAAGTTGGTGTGACAGGTGAAGTTTGGACTTTGCCTCATGTAATTCATTTTTTTTTTTTTTGATCTGAGTTCTCTGAACACAAGGATAAAAAGAAAAGAAACCTAACCCAACCCCATGGAAGGCAGTAACTCTCTATGGTTCCACCTTTCTCCCCGGGCTTCCTTTCAAAGTTAAAATAATAGTTAGAACTAATATGCATATGTACCCAACTTACAGTTTACCTATTGATTTCACATCCACTGCCTCCTCCTTCCAAAACAATCCCAGTGGTGGTAGGGAAGGCATTTTCTTCAATCCCATTTTGCAGATGAGAAGACCAGGGCTTCATAGGTAAAGTGCTCCCCAAGGTCACACAGCGGAGGAAGGTAAGGCAGGATGTGAACTTTAGCTTCGATACCAAGCTCCAGATCAAGAAGGCTCTATCGGGCTTCCCTGGAGGCGCAGTGGTTGGGAATCTGCCTGCCAATGCGGGGGACGCGGGTTCGAGCCCTGGTCTGGGAGGATCCCACATGCCGCGGAGCGACTAGGCCCGTGAGCCACAATTGCTGAGCCTGCGCGTCTGGAGCCTGTGCTCTGCAACAAGAGAGGCCGCAATAGTGAGAGGCCCGCGCACCGCGATGAAGAGTGGCCCCCACTTGCCGCAACTGGGGAAGGCCCTTGCACAGAAACGAAGACCCAACACAGCCGTAAATAAATTAAAAAATAAATAAAAATTAAAAATTAAAAATTAAAACTTATAAAAAATAAAAATAAATAAAAATAAAAATAAAAAAAAGAAGGCTCTATCGCCGGGCTGCTCCCCACTCTGACACCCCTCCCCAAACCTCAGCACCCTTGGTGCAGGCATTCTTGGGTTACTACCGTATAGCAAGACTCCTTCTTCCCATCTTCGAAGGGGTGTCCCTTGCCACCTGGGGGAGTGGGAGAATTGGCCACATGGGCGTGCCTGGTCCAAATCTGGGGGATTCCGCTCCAACCAACCACCCAACCCCCACTGATACTCTCCATCCATCATCCTCAGACCAAATCCATGTAGAACGCAGGTGGACGTAGCTGTGGCTGAAGACTTAGAGTGAGTATCTACAGGGTGGGCAACAGCAGCAGGCCATGGCTAAGCCGACGGATGTCAAGGTGTGTCCCTCCAAGCACCAGCAGCAGTGACTTAGAAGCGCTGGTTGTCGGGTCCTATCCCAGACCTACTGAGTCAGAACCTCCGGCGTGGGGTCCAGCCATCCACAGTTTCACAAGCCCCCTCAGTGATTCTGATGCCTACTGACACATGAGAACAACTGGTCTACACATCTTGTCCTCGTGTGTCGCAGGGAGGAGAAAAAGGGCACTGGGTAGGGCCATCCTTGCCCATATCTCCCCCCATACCGCATTGCCTTGGACCCTGGATGCAGGAACTGGAACCTCAGACCCAGCGAGAGAAGCTCACTTTCTTTCCCCTTCCCAGGCTCAGTGCAAGGGTGAGACTGGACGACAGCTCAGTGTGGGAGAGAGAGCAGTGACCCAGGAGTCGGGACACCTGGTCTTAAGTCTCCGCTTTGCCCCTGACTTCCTGGGGGGGGGGGGGTCCCTGCAGGTACCTTCTCCTCTCTGGGCCTCAGTCTCCACATCTGTAAAATGAGGGTGCTGAACTGCACACACACCAAGACCCCTTCCAGCTCTGACACTCAGGAGATGGCTAAGGAGCTCAGACAACAGGGAGAAGTGACAGCGGACGCCCAGGGGGTATGGCCTTTGTCCATCCCTCCTTCCCTCCACTCGGGCTCTGGGCGGGGAGACCAGCTGCTCCCGCGAGATCAGCACCCATTTGTCCCATGCAGATTCCTCAGCCTGGTCCAGGTCGAGCTGCTGATAGAATTCAGATGCTTAGTCATACTTTTTTGAGTAAATATCGTGGTAAAAAGACATGACATTTCCGGGGCCAGTCTTCAGCATTAATAAAAGATTCCAAGAACAGGGTGACCTTTTCACAAAGGATTTGTAAATGCCAAAAACTACATAAAACCTCTCTTTCTGAGGCAGACAGGATTGTCACAGCTCAGCATTTATTCCCTCACATGTGAGGCTGGCTCTTTTTTCTCCCAGTTCCATGGGCTGGCTGGTGAGAAGCTGTGAGGGCTGTCTGGGGGGAAAGTGGAGGAGGAGGAGGAGGAGGAGGAGGGAGGGAAGGTAGGGGAGATGAAGATGAAGGAGGAAAAGTTGGGGGAGGAAGAGCAGAGTGCAGGGCAGGGCCCAGCCTGGACCACAGTGGGGTTTTATGGGATCTCTTGGCCACTTAGGAGGCCCAATGGGACAAAGCACCTAAACAGCCATCTTTTACCCACCACCAGAGGGCTGTCCTATGTCACTTCCGTTCAGGCCAAGGAAAGGGTGGCCCTTGCCAGCAACCAGCCAGCACAGTGAGAAATCAAAAATATGTCTGAGTGGCTGGCCGATCCCACGGGAGTCCTAGGCTGGCCTCCACCCTACGTAGATTAAAGCCCAAACACACCTCCACTGCTGGCCTTCCCCCATGCACATTTCACAGACCCTCGGAAGGCAGGGAGGCAGCACAGCCTATGGAGCTTTGGGGTCAGGCCAGTTCCAGGCTGGACTCTTTCCAAGCCTCAGTTTCCTCATCTCTGAAAGGGGCTCCCCTCTTAAAGGTTGAGTGATGAGGCCGTAGCATCACCAGGCATAAAATTACGGGACCATTGGAAGGAACCGTTTCCAGCATGGTGCCCCAACTGTTCTTTGATCTCTCTCATTTACACAAGTCTCTGCAGCTGTGCGGATTCTGAGCGCTTTCAGAAGTGGATTTCGCTCCTCCGGCCAGATAGTCGTATCGAGTCCTTCCCACTCCACAGCCTAGGACAGCTGCCAGGGACCTGGGGGAGTGGGCGAGACACCCCAGACAGGAGAAACCTTGGCTTGGAGCTGTTCACCAGAGCATCCGTGATGACCTGGCCCCAGACCAACCCTCACCGCTGCTGCCTCTGCTGGGACAGATGCTTGATGCGCGGCCGTTGGCTGCCCCTTTGCAGGGTTCATTGTGTAATGATGCTTGACAGATACTAATTTTCTTTTAAAAAGACATGCATTATAGCAGAGGAAATAATAATACACATCAGTGACATGAGGCAACTGTCCAGTTCGCGAGGATAGAGTGGATTTCACTGCTCTGCTCAAGTGCCTAACTCATGAAGGATTTTAGAAAGTCTGGAATCTGGGAGGTCTGCAAAGAGCTTTTCAATTCAATGATCACGCTTTTAGGGCTATTATGGATGGGCCAGGCCAGTGCTGAGCAGCCAGCAACCCCCCATGGAGAAGCCCGGTCCCTGCCCCTTAGGAGCTTCAAAGTAATGAGAGATGAGTCCTTACAACAGCCCTGGGGATTAGGTAACATGAAACGAAAACCCAGAGAGGGTAAGAAATTTGCCCCAAGTCACACAGCTGCACATGGTGGAGCTCAGATTTTTACCTATTCCCTCACTGCTCTTTAGCCCATCCTACAGGAAGTGAGCCCCAGCCTGATTTCAGGTAGGATGGCACAGTGGTTAAGAAAGCTGAGCTCTGGAATTCTCGGTTCTTCCTGACATTAGTTATGCCAGTTGAGCTCATTTCCTGTTTTGATGAGTGGGAATGTCACTTGATTCCACAAGGCAGCTGTCAACATATCCTATGCTCCCTCCATGGACAAGGTGGAAAAGCGGGGACAAGGTGTTACTACAGTTGAGAAGATTCCTATGACCTGCTCCTCGGCCCTCCCCCCTCACCCGGAGAACTCCCTTTCAGGGTGCTGCCCAGAGAGTGTCAATTAAAGATGACTTTGGATCAACATAGAGGAAGGTCTCTATTTACCCATATGGATTTTCCCTGCTCTTGGCTCTTTCCTCAACACGATTCATTCATTCGTTCATTCGATATATTACACATCAAGCACCTGCTATGTCCTGGGCTTAGGTCAGGTGGTGGAAATATCACAGAGGGCACAGCAGACATGGTCCCCGACTTGATGGAGTTTACAGCCTGGTGGGGAAAACAGAAAACTTGGGAAGCAATAACCATTGAGGGTGGCAAGTGCCACAACAGGAAGGCAAGATCTCCTAGCAGTACTGGGCTGGGGAGCCCAGCCTGGGGGGGTGTGGGGAGGGAGTGGCACCCACACTGACATGTGAAAGGTGAGGTACCCAGGTGAAAGGGGTGGGGCAGAAGCAGGTTCCAACCAAAGGGAATAACATGTACAAAAGTCCAAATTTCAGAGAGAACGAGGGATGATGCAAATAGACCAGTTTAGCTAGAGCATGGGCTGGTAGGTGGGGGTCTGCGGAGCCATGAGGCTGGAGGAAGGAACAGAGACCAAATCGTGAAGCGCCCGGCACCCAGGCTTTGTCCAGAAATCAGGGTGATCCATTGAAGGATTCCGAACAGAGTTATCATGGTCAGGTTCACCTTTGAAGAGAATTCTCTGGTTGCTGTTAGAGAATGGGTCGAAAGAGCCAAACCTGGAGGCAGAGAGCCCAGGTAGGGTCCCAGGTAACCGTCCAGGTGAGAGAAGGTGATGGTTTGGACCAGAGTAGTGGTACTGGGCTGAGAGAAATGAGTAAACTCAAGAGATATCAGGGAAGTAGATAGACAGATGTTGGCGGTGTGAGAGGGTACTGCTGGGGCTGGGGAAGAGTCCTGGCCAGTATCGGACCCCACATAGCAAGAGCAAAGGGGTGGCTTTTAGCCCCAGTCAAGATGCATAGATCCAGAGGTCAGAACCAAGATCATGTCCATTTGAGCGAGTCTGAGGAGGGCAAATCAGGAAGACATCCAAACCAGGTCACCATGGGGGCCCAGGGTGTGCCCAGGAAGGAGGAGGCCAAAAGGGTCAGGAAACCAGGGAAGTGAGCCTGGCAGGGGGAAGGCAGGCTCTCAACCCACCACCTGGGGTCCTGCCGCCCTTTCATGTGGGCTAGGTCCAGTGCAGAGGCACCAGCACTGAAGGGCAGCTGAAGTGACAGCCCACACTGACAGGGTCAGAGTGCAAAGCCTGCTGGAAAGTTTAACACCCAAGCACTGGCGTCTCAGGTTCGCAGCCGCTCCTGCGGGCGGCTGAGTGTCTCCGTCTGACAGTAAGGTCTGTGCAGCCGTCAGCCACATGGCTGCCAAGAAAACAATTGCCTTCTCTGACTACATTAATAGGAGCTTAGTGTCTGGATGGATGTGGCTAAGAGTCCCGCTGCAGTCGGCACTTGTCAAGCTGTATCTGGAGCCCAGGCGCTGTAAGGAGTTGACTCACACACTTCCCTGGGGGTTCCCTTCAACCCAGGTCTAAAAAGCCTACGCTTTCCCTTTCGGGTGACTGTGGCCCCATCTCCATGGCTGTAGGCTCCACCCCCCCGGGAATGGCCCACCTCCAGCTGGAACTGAGTGGGATACTCTGCAATGGCAGGGGTGCAGGTCCAATGTCGCCAGACCACCTCAGATGTTCAGAGAACTGAGAACTTCACATGTACATGTGAAATCTAATGATTTTTAAATGCTGGTCCAAATGTTCTCAAAAACTCAGTACAGGTCAAACGCCTCTATGGACTGGATCAAGCCTGCAGCCTCACTCTGTGACTTCTATCTAACCAAGACCTCTGTGATGGTTGATGCCATGTGTCACCTTGACTGGCCATGGGCACCCAGATTAAACGTTATTTCTGAGCGTGACGGTGAGGGTGTTTCTGGATGAGATCAGCATTTGAATCCGTGGACTGAGTTATGCAGATGCCCCCCACCTCCAGTGTGGATGGGCCTCGTCTAATCTGCTGAAGGCCTGAGTAGAAAAAAAAAGGCAGAGGAAGGAAGAAAACGCCCCTTTTTTCCTGCCTCCCTGGCTCGAGCTGGGACCTCTCATCTCATCTTCTCCTGCCCTTGGACTGGGATTTACACCATCGGCTCCCCTGGTTCTCAGCCTTCATACTCAGACTGAACTACACCATGTGTCTACACGCATGAGTGCATGTGTGGGTGTGTGCACGTACATGTGTGTTCCTGGGTCTCCAGCTTAAAGACAGCAGACTGGGGGACTTCTCAGCCTCCAAAATCACGTGAGCCAATTCCTCATTACATAGACAGATAGATAGATAGATGGATAGATAGATGATAGATAGATAGATAGATAGATAGATAGATAGATAGATAGATAGATAGATAGATGATAGATAGAGATAGATAGATAGATGGATAGATGGATGGATGGATGGATGGATGGATGGATGGATGGATGGATGGATGGATAGATAGGTAGATAGATAGATAGATGGATAGATGGATGGATGGATGGATAGATAGATAGATGGATAGATGGGTAGGTAGATGGATAGATAGATAGATAGATAGATAGATAGATAGATAGATAGATGATGGATGGATGGATGGATGGATGGATGGATAGATAGATAGATAGATAGATGGATGGATAGATGGATAGATAGATAGATGGATAGATAGATGGATGGATAGATAGATAGATAGATAGATAGATAGATAGATAGATAGATAGATGGATGGATAGATGGATGGATGGATGGATAGATAGATAGATGGATAGATAGATAGATGGATAAATAGATGGATGGATAGATAGATAGATAGATAGGTAGATGGATGGATGGATAGATGGATGGATGGATGGATAGATAGATAGATGGATAGATAGATAGATGGATAGATAGATGGATAGATAGATAGATGGATAAATAGATGGATGGATAGATAGATAGATAAATAGATAGATAGATAGATAGATAGATAGATAGATAGATAGATAGATAGATGGATAGATAGATAGGTAGGTAATCTGTTTCTCTGGAGAACCCTGACTCTGCTTTACAAGTGAGGAGAGTGGAGGTCAGAGCACATAGCTCAGCACCAAGGTAACCTTGTTGGGACTGGCCCTTGCTTTGTTCCTTTCTCCAGCCACACCCTGTACCCAGTCCCCAAATGTCTACCTTGATCCCTAACACCCGAACCCCTATCTTTGTGCCTAGGATCTCAGCATCTCTAAAACACTGTTGAGCTCTGCCCTGCAAGGATGCTCAGCCTGACCCTGCTCCCCGCCCCCCGGGAGGCCCTCTCCTGCTGCCGGATCTGCCTCCTCGTTCTGCCTGCCGCACCAGCCTGCCAGTGAACCTGGAGAGACAGGGTGTCCACCTGCCCCGTACTGGGCCTTCCTGACCCTTGTGCTCCTTCCCTGTTGCTGCTGTAACAAATTACCACAAACTTAGTGGCTTAAAACCACACAAATATATTATCTTACAGTTCCGGAGGTCAGGAGTCCCAAACGGATCTTAAGGGGCTGAAATCAAGGTGTCGGCAGCACTGCATTCTGTCTGAAGGTTCTAGAGGAGAATCTATTTCCTTGACTTGTCCACCTCCAGAGGCTGCTGCGTACCTAGGCTCATGGCCTCCTTCCTCCCTCTTCAAAGCACATCGCGCGGTCACTCCCTCCCACGTTACATCTCCTTTCTGGTTCTCACCCTCCGCCTCCCTCTTATAGCGACCCACGTGATACATGGGGCCCATCTGGATAATCCAGGGTAATCTCATTTTGAGATCCTTAATTTAATCACATTGAAAAAGTCTCCTTTGCCATGTATACAGGTTCTAGGGATTACGATGTAGACATTTGGTGGGGGGAACATTATTCTGTCCACCATACACCTCTCCTTCAATCTGAATGCCTGCCCATCCCAACATGCTCATTACTTGTCCACCGTGGTACGTGGGTCTGCCCTCTGGCTCTCCTCCAGCTGTGGTTTCATGGACAAACAGAAAGACATGTAGCAGACATTCAGACCACGAGCCAGAAGGGAAAGACAACACAGTGCTAACACATTAAGTGTGGGTGTGCCTGTGCATATGGGTGCGTTTGTGCGTGTCACAGCGGGAGGCGCAGGAAACCCTGGACCACAGTTAGGTTCTCCACCCCTTCTCCTGCTTCCAGTTCCGCGGGTATTGCTGCCTAAGCCCCTTACTCTGAGTCCACGCTCTGAAGTGTCAGGTCAGCGTCTTTCCCCACCCCCCCAGGTCACTTACCAAATTGGATTAGCTGTGGACAGACCCCATTAAACAAATGCACCTCCCAGCCTTGATTTACTGGAAGAAAATAAGAGATGTTTTCCTTTCTGGGAAGGTATCATTCTTAGTGTGCTAACGTGCAGAGACTACCCTCCTGCAAGCTTTCTGTGTAACCCATCTAGTTAGGCCAGGGGACTCTGTGACTAAGAATCTTAGAATCAGAGCATCAGTGCTGAGAAGGAACCAGGAGTTCATTCAGCCCAGAGAGGTCCAAGGATTTGAACAGGCAACGCCACCTGCCAGGAGACAAATGGGCACCAAAAGCCTGGATCCGAACTCCAGGGGACCAAGAGTCCGGAGATGCTTGGAACTTGAGACTGTCAGAAGCATGACGATTGACATCAACAGGTGATGGGACCTTAAGTGCTGCCCCATCCCATCCCCCACGCCACCAGGAGCTCCAGGGGCAGGAAGGGGGGCACTTTGGCCAAGGAGCTACCACAGAGCTGCAGCCGAGTAAGTGAACTGAACTCAATGAATAAGGCAGCTCGTGCCTGGTTCATAGAACAAATTCTGATTTCAGACAAAATGAGCCTCAACTCCTAGCTCCATAAGCACTCCCTAGTTTGGGATCTCAGGCAAGTCATTTAGCCTCTCTGTTCCTCGGTTTACTCATCCATAAAATAAAACCCACCTCTTATAGTTGCTAGAGTAATTAATGTGACACCGTACAAAGCAATCAGCACAATGCTTGGCCTCTAATGATTATTATTATTAATATTTGTAACATTTAGCACATGAGGGCAGAGCCAGACAAGCAACCTGGAAGATCTGACATGGATTCCTCAGGGTGACATGGGAATGGCCTCAACCCTCCCTGCCTGTGTCTGGGGGGTCCTAGGGCCTGGCCTGGGACTGAACCTGAGCTGGGGCTCAAAAGGCCCTACCTGTGGGGAGGTGAGCCAAGCAGGGCATCCAGCATGTCACTCCCATGGCAAAATGAAGGTCTAGGTCACCCAGGACCAACGGACCCTGTCCAGGACAGCAGCAGGGCCTCTCTCTCTAAACGAAGCTGGTAAGCGCTGATTGCAGGCTGGAACACACCAGCTTATTCTGGGCCTCCTGGTCAGACCTGAGTGGACAAAGGGCACTGGACCCCAGACCAGGAGGAACAGGGACGTCAGCACGGCCTTGGGTGCACACCAGCCTACCCGATGGGCCACTGCTTCCTCACCTGTAAATAGAGGACCTAGACCCACTGATCCTTCTGGCTTCTTCAATCAGCTGCGAACAATGAAATCTGCTCTCCGGATAGTTTCAGCAGAGAAGGGATTTATTAGCACGGAGACAAAACTCACCCCAGTTCCTGCCACCATTTTGAGTAAGTGAGCGAACCAAGTCTCCCAACCAGAAAAAAGGAACCAAAAATAAGAGGAGTGCTCCATCTGGTTCTGGCCCCAAAACAAACAGAATCTCAAGCCTTTCCCATTATTGGCTAAGCCCATAACAAAACAAAACAACACGAAACAAAAAAACAAACAAAAAAAAACCTTTATCCCTGACTTTTGCAATGCTGATACCTGAAAATGTATCACAATCTTTGAGGATAACGCATGCAAATGGCTACTTCCATGATGAATGGACTCAGTCTAACTCAGGAACCTTGATAGCTTTGCCCTGGGTTTTTTCTTTAAATGCCTGTTGTCTTTCTCCTTATGAAGTCTGACTCCCTTGAACTTCTTTACAAGGCAGCTTATTCTTTTCTAAATTCTTTGTCTCTGGGTCTTCCTTTCACATTATGACTGCACAGAATGACTGAGCGGGGCAGAGAAACAGATTCAAGGTTAAGTGTCCATAAGGAACATCTAAAACTTGGTCACAGAACGGGCCTGAAGTGGATCCAGGTGGCTGATCCTACCATGCACTGAACATCAAGATCTCAGGGAGACAGCACTAATGGGAGATGTCCAGGACAGGAAATGCACCACCCGGGGACAAGACCACCCCCTGGGAATGAGGGCAGGTTGGTAAATCCACCAAGACCCAGCATGACCTTTGGAGCCCCATGGATGTGGGTTTGAATCTTGTCTCCACCATTCATGATACTTAGACTTTCTGAACCTCAGTTTCCTCTTCTGTAAAATGGGAATAATTAGAACCCACTTCATCAGTGTGTTGTAAAGTTTAAAGGGCCAGGAGCAAAACAGGCCCCCAGTGCCCTTGACTTTGCTTCCTGCCCTTGAGCCTATAGGCACCCACATGGGGCTGGGGTCCAAGGATGGCGGCAGCCAGCAAGGGCAAGGAGGGAAATGGGGGCCTATATTGACCAAAGAGAAAGAGTTGGGAGTGGCCCCAGGTGTTAGAAATGGGAACAATGACAACTACAGGGAAGAGAGGGGATGGGCTGGGGCTCTGGATGGAGACTAAGGTCTGTTTGCATAAGTCGGCCCCAGCATCAGGGTCTGATAAGCTGACAGCAAGATCAATGCTGAGCCCAGGGGGGAGGCTGGAACTACGGGACAGCTCCAGCCTCCACGCAGGCTTGATCCTGTCACCTGACCCCCAGCCAAGCTTACTGCCGGATCTGAAGGCCCCAGTGAAGTGAGAGGAGGGTTTTGCAGGGAGGGGAAGGGGGTAAGTGCTGTGTGCCACATCCCCGCTCCCACTTCTGCCCGCGATAGACGGGAACGTGACTTTCCAAACTTGGCCACTCTCATCACCACCTAGTCCTGCTCCCTGAGCAGCTATTAGCTGAGGCCCTACGTGACTCTGGAAGCACAGGAGCCTGGCCGTGGCCAGAGAAAGAAGTCAAGTCACCTTTTAGCTCCACCCAGCTGTGCATCGCCACTCCCTCCCTCGGCAGCCACGCTCTGCTGGGTCCACTGCGTCACAGCGGCCTCTCCTGCCACTCAGCAGACAGCAGGTCTGATGACTGAGACATCACCAGACACAAATCCCTAACCCCTGGCTGACGCCAGGGACCAGAGGACTCCTTAAAGGAAGAATCGCCAGCATGGCCACTGAATGGCCGAAAACCCTGAGGCTGCTCTCTCCAACCCCGAGGACCTGGTCTTGGGACGGCAGCCTTGCCTCCGGGCCTGGGACTCCGGGAACCTCTGAGTCACATTGCTTCTATACAGACACTTGTATAGCCCTGTGAGCTTACAAAGCGTGTCCACATTTCCAATCTCATTAAATCCTCACAACAACCCTGATAAGCAGGCAGGGCAATGATGGTCCTCCGCATTGCACAAACTGTGAAGCTGAAGCTCGGAGAGGCTTAGTGACTTGCACAAGGTCACACAGCCAGGAAGTGCCAGAAGTGAGACAGAAACCGGGGCTTCAGCCTCGAGGAACATGCTCTCTCCTCTCTGCCTCAGCTGCACCTTTCAAGGAGTGAGCTCCCCGTCAGTTGGAGGGGCAAGCTGAAGCTGTGGAGGGGCCCTCTCGGGAGGTGGCACTTGGGGACGGCTCAAAGTCCTGGGTCAGGTCATACGCAGATTTGTCATGAGTTCTCTAGAGAAGAAATCACAGTTTGTTCTTTGAGCAACATGAGCCACAGACCCACAACATTAGCCACTTTTCCTTCCCCATCACAAGGAGGGAAAAACACCCCAAATCGGGCAAAGGCCTCTTTCATTTCTCCCTCGACTTAAGCAGCAGAAAGAGCCCCGTGCTCAGGGCCAAGCCTTCATGTAGATCCCTGGCTCAGCCACTCAAGTTGTGTGGCTTTGGATAAAGCAGCTCAGCTCCCTGAGTCATCTGTAAAATGGGAATGATGCCACCACCACTACCCCCATCTCAACATGCTTCAGACCTGGGGGTTTAGATTCCCACCTTTTCCTCTCAGCCCCTCCTGGAAAAGAGAAGGCCCACTGGGGATCCCTTCCCCAGCCTTCCTGATCCCCCAACCTCCAGCTCCCAGCCTCAGCTCAAACTCATTTTACCAGGAGTCAAATAAGGAGCTCAGTTCAACAGGAAAACAGCACAAGCAACTGTCTGACCAAATTGACTTGTCAATCACTCTGCCCAGACAGGGCCCAGGAGAATCACCTGATCGGCACGCAGGAAAGAATGATTGGTAAGCTTTGAGGCCAGGAGGGAAAACGCCCAGTAAAGGCTGAACATGGAGTGAATGCCTCTGTCCAGGTTTCCGTAGCAATCCCGGGAGAAGCAGGAAGAGCACGTGCAGGCAGAATTCAGAGACGGCATCCGGCAATCACCTCCCTCCCCCGTCGGTCATCAGCACCCCCGTCACTCGGGGAACCAGCTCCCACTCCAAAGCCACCAGTCCTCAGACCCTGAATCCAAGCAAACATCCCACTCGGAATCCCTCACACCCTCTCTCCAGGGTCTGCCACAGTTTGGGAGAGGAATCTTAAAATCTTATTTATACGCTATATCAGAAAAGAGAGAGAGAGAATTGCCTCATCAAGTCACTATTCTTTCTTTTTTTTTTAATTAATTTTTATTGGAGTATGGTTGCTTTACAATGTTGTGTTAACCTCCACTGCACAACAAAATGAATCAGCCATACACATACAGAGGTCCCCTCCCTTTTGGACTTCCCTCCCATTTAGGTCATCACCATGCATTAGGTAGAGTGTTGTGAGAGTTAAATAATATGATGCAATGTTTAATAAATGTGACCATAATTATTTTTCCTCAAATTTGCACAGCATTTCACAGTTTGCAAAGAGCTGCACCTCCATTATCTCAGGGAAGTCTCGCACTGAACTGTAATCACCCCTATTTGGTTGTGAGGGGGCTTAGAGATGAGTGATTTCCCCAAGGTCCTGCCACTAACAGCATGGGTGGGACTTAAAGCAATGATGTGGGACTCTTAGTCAAGTTTTTTCCAAACTGTCATTTAGAAATTGGGGGAAATTTTAATTCTGAAGGAGCAAACGTGAAATATTTTATGAAGGAGAGTGGAAGAAATAGCCAGAAAACCAGTATGTTTGACGAAGGAAGACTATACATATGATCAAGGGCAGATACAGCCCAACAGAAATCCTCCCTGACAGGTTCTGCTGGGCTGAACCCAAAGTGAGAAGAAGCATGTGGGGAAAAGGCAAACAATAAAACAATTAAAGTAATAGCTGCCTTTTATCAAGCTTTTCTCTAGGTTGGCCACTGTTCAGAGGGTTTACATTGGAAAATCTAATGTAATCTTCCAATCTTACAAGACAGGTGTTTCTATCAGTTAGGATGTTTTAGGTTGCAAGTAATAATATTTTGTTTAAAAAAAAAAACTGAAACTGGTTTCAACACTAAAGGAGCCTGCCAGCCAAGATGGCACTTAAAGTTCATGCTGTGAGCTCTCCCTCTGATCCCAACACATGGCACTCATAGATAAAATATAAATAGTGAGAACTAAAAAGGCATAGCCACTTTCAAACGCAAGATAAATATCTTTCTGGACTAGATATGGTAGAAAAGAACAAAGAGAAAAGGCTGGTGAAGTTGCAGATCTGCTGGGATTGGGGCCAAGAGGCAGGCAGAGGTGGCCGGGAGATCTATCTCACTGGGTACAAGGGACAAAAATGCAGGAGGTAGGGATTCTGATCTAGACTCACTGGCCTGGCATTGGGGTTTTCCTACCAGAGAAAAGAGTTAAAAGCAAACTGCAATGTACTCCAGCCCATGTTTGGGGTTTGCATGGAGGTCTGTGATTAGGAAGATGGGAGTACGGAGCTGCAGCCTCCCAGTCAGGGCCTGGGCAAGCCAGCCAGGCTCGTGGACCTGCAGCCCCTTCTACCTCCTCAAAGAATTGGAGTGTCAGTCACCCAAATGAGAGCAGGCCCTTGGATGGGGGCCTCAGAGACAGGGTTGGAGATGACTACAGAAGGGGAATGTGGCATTGGGGGAATGGAAGGGATTCCCATTCAAGATATTCCTACAAAGCCAAGTTCCAAAACACATGAGGAAGTCTAGCACTAAGAAAGGCAGCCAGCAAAACCAATATGCAGGAGGCTAATTCACCCCAGACCAAAGTAGAATAATAGAGCAAACAGAAAATCATTGTTCTGATTATTCAAGACCCACAAAGGAAGAAATAACATGAATCATAACATTAATGTATTGTGAAACAAAAACAAACAGAAGTGAAACAAGGTCAGAGGTATTTAAAAAAGAAGAACCTGTTAGAAATGCTGGACGCAAAATAGGCACTTAATTTACATTTTTTTCAATAGGAGTGATAAATGCTAGAGGATAAAGTTAAAGAGAGAATGAATACATTGGATGATGGTGTTGTAATAATAACTCAGACCACAATACAGAGAAATAAATAAAAATATTAAAGAGCTATTAAAAAAAAAAAAAAACTCTGGCTCAAACATGTGTCTAATGAGAGTGCCAGAAGAATAGAATAGAGGGCATTGTGAGGAAGCAATTTTCAAAGAGATAAAGGGTAAGGATTTTCCAGAATTGAAGAAAAATGTGGGTCCTCAAATTGAACATGAATACTGAGGGCTAAATAGAATACATTTTTTTAGACCACATCTAACTTTATACCCTTGTGAAACTAAAGAACACCGAGGATAAAGAAAAAGTTATTCTAAAAAAATTATCAAATACAAAAATTTTTAAATATAAAGACTTGAGGCTTCTCATCACCACAATAGAGGACAGAGGGCAAGGGAGCTAAATCTTCAAAGGACTGAGCAAAAATAAGAGGCAGTCTAGAATTAATATCCCCTGCTAAACTATCATTCAAGACTGAAAGTGAAATCGACATTTTCAAACATAAAAGACTAAATGTTTACCACCCAAGGAATCTAACTCAGAGAAGTAACAAAGATTTTACTTTAACGAGAAGAAAAGAGAAATCAAGAGGAAAAAGTGTCATGCAAGAAACCAGGTGAACTTGGAAATTGGTAAAATATGTTCATAAATTTAATTAATTGGTAAATAATGCTATTTAATTACAATATAATTACTAAACACACTCCTGAACAACATGAATTAAAAAGAAATTCACAATAGAAATTTATGAAATATTTAGAAGCAAATCACAATGACTATACTTCATGTAAAATTTGTGGGACATGATTAAAGTCATACCTGAAGGAAAAATCTAGTTTTCAATGTATTTATTAAAAACCAAGAAAGATTAAAAGTAAATTAATTCCCTGGCAGTCCAGTGGTTAGTACTCCGCTCTTCCACTGCATGGGGCCCTGGTTCAATCCCTTGTCAGGGGACTAAGATCCCACAAGCCACACAGCACGACCAGAAAAAAAAAATTTTTTTTTAATTAAAAAATTAAAATTAAAAAAGAGTAAATGAGTTCCTTGTCTAACTCAAGAAGCTAGGAAAAGACAATCAGGTTAGGATAAAGGAAGTAATAAAGATGACGGCAGAAATTAATGAAGTGGAGAAAGTATTAGAGATGATTAAACCAAAACATGAAATCTTTATAGTTTAACAAAATAGACAAACCTCAAAAAAAAAAAAAAAAAAAAAAAAATAGACAAACCTCAAACAAGGAAAAAAAAGATACAAGAAAGATTTGAAATCATTAAAAAAACAAACAAACAATGCACAACTCCAAGACAATGATGACATGGACAATTTTCTATAAAAAGAGAAATTACAAAAACTGACCGAAAAGAAATAGAAAAACTGAATAAACAATAACATTTTAAAAATATAATAGGTAGTTAAAAGCTTCTCCCTCTTCCCAAAGATACCTAGCCTGTTACAGAAGCAAGTTTTGGAAAACCCTCAAGAGATAGGTAATTTCTATTTTACACAAACCCTTTCAGAGAATTGGGGGGTGGGGAGAGGGGACTGACCTTCTCATTTTCATAAGGCTTGTGTGATCTTACTACCAACACTGGACAAAAAAATCACAGTTCAAATTTAGTTGTTAATATGGGTTTTTTTAAATCCTAAGTAAAATAGTGACAAATCCATTCCAGCTGTATATAAAATATAATATGACCAAAGAGAGCTATCCCAGGAAGGCAAAGGCAGCTCAATATTAGGAAATCTGTTGATATAATTCAACATATTAGCAGATTAAGGAGAAAATATTATACGATCATACCAAAAGATGCACAAAAAGCATTCAACAACATTCAACACCCGTCTGCGATTTTAAAAAAGGAAGAAAACTCTTAGCAAAATTCAAATGGAATATAATTTCCACAACCTTATAAAACGTACATACCAAAAACTTCCAGTAAACTTTATACTCTATGATGAAATTTGAGGCTCCTTCCCAATGAAATCAGGAAAAGGACAAGGGTGCCTGCTATTGGCAGCACTATTCAAAATTGTACTGGAAGTCTAGCTAATGCTAGAGAGATAGAGATAGAGGCAGAGAGAGAGAGACGGAACTAGAAAGGAAGCTATAGACATAAATTTGTCATTATTTGCAAACGATACGCTTATCTGCACAGCGAAATTACTCCGTAGATGCTCATTGAGTGAGTGAGTGAAGGAATGAATGAATGCAGTTTGGTTCCACTGGATCAGAGAGAAACAGGAAACCTTCCAGATCCCTGGAAAGTCAGAGCCTTGGGAGGCCAGCTGCCCTGCTCATTAGATCACATAGCTCTGCCCCTCAGGAGTCAGGAAAAGCCTCTCCATCGCAGATATTTTGCATTAATTTTGCTTTCCAAATATTGCATTGCAGTATCATTTATCTCGGTTACCGAGTTTTTTGGTGCCCCCTTAAATTCTGGGAGTGTCTCACTCCCCTCACCCTGGTCCCTGCAGAGGCTGATGGGTCCTCACGCATTGACGCTGCCCCACCACCCAACCAGTGGCTATTAAGCCTTGGGGCTGAGAGGTACCGGATCTATTAAGGGATCCCCTGTTTCAGTGCCTCCCACACACGTGTCACTGCTGTCATTCAGCCAGTCAGACATGACAAGACAAGGCTGACAGCCTTCCTGTCTGAGTCTGAGCAGGTGGGAGGTGGAGTTGTGCCTGGGAGCCAATTTCACACCAAATGCAAGGGGGCTGGTTTCTTTCTCCAGCTGGGGCAGATGCTTTCGGCTGTTCAGCTGAGCGGCCTTCTGCAAAGGACCCAGCCCTCTCCCGGGGACCACAGCCCACAGGACTACCATCCTACCACCTTCTGAAAAACAGCTGCACTCACACAGACCCACAGAGCCCCCGACTCTCCTACATCCCCTCCAATCTTAGCCCAGGAAACTGACATTCCTGGAGCCCTTACTCATGCTAAAGAGGCAGGCAGCAGATCTTAGACTCAGAGCAGCCTCCGTTCAAATTCCAGCTCTGCCGCTGACTAGCTGTGTGACCTTGGGAACCTGACACTGAACTTTTCGGAGCTTCTGCTTCCTCATCTGGGAAAAGGAGATCCGAACACCTGCTTCCAGGGTTCCTCGCGAAAGGATTAAATGGAGATAATGCCCATAAAGTGCTTGGCACGTTGCCGGCCACGTGCTGTTCGCTGTGAACGGTGGCTATTGCCAGCAACAAACATGTCATCAACGGTGTTAAATAAAGATGCAAGCCCTATGATGTGGGAGGGAAACAAAAGGGGCCGTTGTTTTGCTAAGGAGGGTATAATGGAAGAGGTAGCACCGGACCTGGGTCTGGGAAAATGAGAGGACCCGGCAGGCAGAGGGGGGCCAGAAAGGACACGGTAGGCTGAGGGAGCACGTGAGCCTGTTGGACCTCAGAAGACAGAGTGGAGCACGGTAAAGCGGAGGGACACTGGTGAGTGGTTAGACCCGTGGCTGAGGGTCAAGCGAGGGGCTTACAAAGCCATGCCAAGGAGCTGGAGGTGCAGTGGGCAGCCAATGCCGTTCTGGAGAAATATGGTGCCGTGAGATGACCTGGTGGCCACTTGGAGGGCCTGTCTAGATGGGAGCCTCTCTTACTTCCCAGCCACACCTCTCTTCCTCCTTAGGTCGTGAGCTCCCGGAAGGCAGGGACTGGTCAGATCCATCTCGTGGTCCCCACTGCCCAGCATGTGACCCCACTCAATGCTCAGCGAATGAATGGAGACCGGCTTCCAGAAGGCCTAAAGCACCTCTCCCCTGATCCCTCGCTCCCCACAAGGATGGATCCAAATCGAATGCAAGATGGAAGAAAGTTCACTCGCTAAGCTGGAGGAGGCACGGTCTGATTAGTTGGATTTCAGAAGACCAATGGGCCTGATACTTCTTGAGGCAGGATTTTCAACACTGAGAAAGCTTGAGAAGCTTCTCTTTCCTGTTGGCCAGCGTGCTTCGGCTCTTTAAGCCCTCTCTCCTACACAGCAGTGTGAGGGTTAATTTTATGTAGCAACTTGGCTGGGCCAGGGGTGCCTAGATATTTGGTCAAACATTCTTCTGCGTGTCTCTGTGGCGTTTTGGGATGAGATGAACATTTAAATCAGCAGACTGAGTCAAGCACATAGTCCTCCCCACGGTGGGTGCGTCTCATCCGGTCAGTTGGGCCTGAATAGTACAAAAGGCTGACCCTCCCCCGAGGAAGAGAGAATTCCTCCTAGCTGACTGCCTTCAGACTGGGGATTCTTCCTGCCTTCAGACTCAAACTGAGACATTGGCTCTTCCTGGGCCTCAGGTCTTCAGACCCAGACTGGAACTAACCCACCAGGCTCCCTGGGGTCCCCAGCTAGGTGACTCACCCTGCAGATTGTGGGACTTGTCAGCCTCCGTCCATAATCACGTGAGCCAATTCCTTATAGTACTATTAGGAAGTGTGTGCATGAGTGTGTGTATACTGTATGTGCATGTGTGTATATAAAGTATACATACTATATATGTATGTGTATATATATACTACTGGTTCTGTTTCTCTGGAGAACCCTGATGAATATGGGCAGTCAGGCCAGGGCCACTGCCCCAGACTAGAAGGGTGGGGGAGGACAGCCTGGGACACTTATGCCCTTGGACTTAGAGGAAATCTTCTCTTTCTCTTAACTCTCCAGACCCACTCTCCCTGGTGTTGGCTTTCCTTGCATTGTAGCAATAAGATTTTAAGATTTGGGTTTGAGAATTAAGGGGTGAAACAGTGTGACCCTCCTGGGTCTGAGGCTGTTCAGACATAAGTAGCTTAGAAGAAAGAAAACCGCCCATGGGGTGCAACCAGTTCGCCTGAAATCTGCATCGAGGTTTGGGTACCAAAACCTCAGCTACTTAAAAATGGGTTCGTTTGCCTCTGTGGCAGAGGTGTATCCTAAATAGTGCAGCGGTCTCTCATCTGACATGCGCCTCATGCAATGTGACTTCAGTAGTCCTCCAGCTGACAGGCAGGAGCTACACTTCCCTCCCTTTGAAACGGATCAGGTTCAGGAACAGCTCCAACCAATAGAGTTCAGTGGAAGTGATGTCGTGTGACTTCTGAGCCTGGGTCATAGGAAGGATAGAGCTTCCACCTAGCTGGCGCTGTCTGGGGAACGTTCACTCTGGAGAAGTCAGCCATCATGTTGTCAGGAAGCTCAAACTAGCCCACAGGGAGAGGAACTGAGTCCCCCAGCCGATGGCCAGCAGCATGTGAATGAATGAGCCTTTGGAATTGTTGCACTTTTTATTTATTTACGTAGGCTGTGCTGGGTTTTCGTTGGGATGTGCGGGCTCTCTAGTTGCAGTACGTGGGATCTTAGTTCCCTGACCAGGGATCGAACCCCGGCCCCCTGCATGGGGAGTGCAGAGTCGTAAGCACTGGACACCAGGGAAGTCCCGACCTTGGGAATCTTAAGGACAGGATGAAGTCCCTGGGTCCTCTGATCATAGTACCATCTTGTGGCATTCCAATCTCACCATCTTTGCATCGTGGAGAAGAGGAGGTGACAGGAGGAAGGAAGGAAGGGAGCAGACAGGATTGCAGCCCAAAGCAGCTGTGGATAAAAGAGACTATTCTTTGCCTTCCTAAAGGGTACTCACCCACCCTCGTGTGACAAATGACTCTCTGACTGCCCTAATGACAAGGTCAGCTTGGTCAGACAGCAGCACCGGGATTGTCAGGAAGATCTTTGTGTTCTAATGACCGTCCTCCAGTGGCAAAGCCAAGCAGGCCTGAGAGTGCTGGCAGCCTGGTCCAGAACGCTCAGCTGGAGCTCTGTGCACAGAGCAAGCCGTGCCAAGCCCAGAGCTCACGTGCCAAGCCCAGAGCCCATTAGGGAAAGAAAACGATTGCTGGGGCCCCAGAGTGAGGGTCAGGACAAGAGGATTACAATGGGTTGGAAGTCGAGCCACCCAGAGACATGCGTCAGAGGCAAGTGGCAGGTGCAGGGGCGCAGGGTCTCAGAGGAGTGGGCTTTGCGGGCTGCAGGCAGTGCCTCTGCACCCCCTCCAGCAGCCCCGCTTTGCCTGGCTCACATGGCCATGCCGGTGAAGAAGCACCTGCCATGCGCAAGCGGCAAGGGCCTGTGTTACCCACATCACCACTAGGTGTGACACAGGGGTCTCAAGGAGCACCAGGGGTGGGGTTCTAATTCACACTCAACGAGGAGGAAAGTGACACGATCATGTTGGTTGGCTGAACGAACCCTTCCCGTCCCCTTTCAGCCCTTTCGGGGCCCCTCCCCAGGGAAGTATCTCACCCGCTCATGACTTGGCCCCTGCAAGGGGACCAGCTGGCCAAGGTCATGCTTCACTGAAGCCTCCCAGCTTAGCCCCCGACTTAGACACTGGAGCCAACATTGGCCTATCTGACTATGCTCACAGTCAAGCAAAAACAGTCCTGGCCCTTGCAGCCCTGAATCGCATACCCTCCTGCTTGGCAAAGCAGGCGGGGTCCACGGAAGCCTTGGCAGGTGCCGACAAGCAGCCCGGAAGCCAACCCATCGAGAGGATTCAGGGCGCCTGCTCACAAGGCCACAGTGTAGATGTACTTCTATGAGCCCCCGCCTCCCCTCTGATGAATGGTACTCAGCTGGCCCATGGGGGCGGGGGTAGCACTCGCTCAACCCGGAGCTCTCCACAGATGGAAGTTCTTCATGGTTTCTCCTTCCCAGCCCCTCCATGCTTTGTCACACCTACCACGGTCACTAACACAGAGTGCCCCCCAAAACACTTGTTTAGATACCCCTTAATCCGAGTCATTCCATTTATTCTTTTAGAAGCCCGGCTCCCAGAATGGCCCGGCCCCAGGTTCTGGATTGATGATGCCTATATCATGCCAGCTTCTCCTCCAGGTCACCTGTGGCATCAGGATTGGAGGCCACGAGAAACAGACACAGTCAACAGTGCGCTGGTAAGTGTCTGACAACCAGCTCTCCAGGCGCAGGTCCAATGTGAATCTTGGTCGATATTCTTGTTTACGATAACAAGTAAGACAAAAGTGAAACAATCAAGATGTGTGAAGAATTTCACCTGTTCGTCAGTGTTGTAAGCTACTTCTTTGCTAAGCTGAAAAGTTGTTTTGGGGACTTCCCTGGCAGTCCAGTGGTTAAGACTCCACGCTTCCAAAGCAAGGGGCGCGGGTTCAATCCATGGTCAGGGGACTAAGATCCCACATGCCATGCAGCGTGGCCCAAAAAAAAAAAAAAAAGTAGTTTTGAATACCAGAAGAGTATTTCTTTTATCCACAGTGTAACTGCTACAAATATTAGACATTTTTAAGTTTAATTTGTTTTATTAACATTCTGTCCATCACCTTCTTATGTCTAGACAACTAACAAAATAATTAATCAAGGCCTGATTTCAGCATTTGCGGATTTCAATGGCATAAATACTCCCACAGGGGCTAATTTCAAGCTACCAACATGACATCCCTGAATGTGAAGTTGGGAAGAGCGGTGCAGTAGCATACCACTACATAGTATTTCCACCACAGAGATAAAGTCGATATAAATAACCCCAAGAGCATAGGTAATAAGACATAGCAGAATAATTAGGAAGTAATGAGTTTTTTAATGTAATTTATTTAATTGTAAGTTTATATAATTTAATTTTTATAATGGCTGTGTTTAACAGCTGGATCACAGAATTCTTAAAAACTTAGTGATCAGCTCTCACAAGACAGTCTCAGCCAGCTCTGGCACATCACTAGTTCCAGCTGTCTTCATGGTTTCCAGCTTGCCTTTGCTTTCCCCAAGTTCACATCCAGCTTTCCTTTCCACCAGTCGGCTCTGCTGAATTCAAGTGACTTCAGACCCAATGCCAGACACAGAAGCAACAACCTTACATGAAGGTCTTAGGACTGTTTATTGCTTCAGACTCCTTACTGCCTTATCCCAACTGAGTCACAGCAGTTTGATTTTATACTCCCTACCACCTCTGGTATCTTTTTGGCCGCGCTATGCGTCTTGTGGGAATCTTAGTTCCCCAACCAGGAATCGAACCGATGCACCCTGCAGTGGAAGCCCGGAGTCTTAACCCCTGGACCGCCAGGGCAGTCCCTTACATGGAGGTCTTAACTGGCTCCCACAACTGCATAAAGGCTACCTCCTATCATATATCCCTTATTCTAGAAAACCCAACATGTTTCTGCTTCTATGATTGAGCCCTGATTGATACAGAAATGAGAATTCATGAGGCCAAGTAGGCTGCTGGCCACCCCTGAAGCAACCTCCAGGGATCTGCGACCATTTCTCAATACTGCAAGGATGTACCCAGCTTCCAAGCTGCTCCTAGATCAGACACACCCACACATCCACAAGCATGCACATACTCTCCCTACAGGCATGGGATGGAAAGATGCAGAATCCGGCCTTGGACCGTTATTCCCAGCCTGGCAGAGCAACCAAGGCAATAGGGACAGGATGATCTAAGACGAGCCCTGAGGGGCCATCCCAGCAGCAGAGTTGACCAGGCCTCAGGTGGTTGGGCCTCAGTGAACCCCTGGGGTCTCCTAGGATGTGTGGGGGACACAGCCATGAATCCTTGTAGCACCTAATCAGGGTGGAACGGCCTTCCTTGTTTAGCACTTGTTCACTCATTCATTCATTCATTCATTCACACACTGCCTGTTTGGTGCCAAGCTTTGGGTTGAACCCTGGGGGCACAGTGATAAAAACAGATGCTTTTCCTAAATACAATGTGGTACCCTGGAATGGATTCTGGAACAGAAAAGTGGCATTAGCAGAAAAACTGATGAAATCCAAATAAAGTCTATAGTTCAGTTAATAGCATTGTACCTATGTCAGTGTCTTAGTTTTGACAAAAGTACCTAGTTATGTAACATGCTAGCATCAGAGGAAGTGGGTGAAGGGGATACAGTAGGTGTGCTATCTTTGCAACTTTTATGTAAACCTAGAATTACTCCAAAATAAGTTATATTTTTGTTGTTGTTGTTGTTGTTCGTTTTTTTATACTGCAGTTTCTTATTAGTCATCAATTTTATACACATCAGTGTATACATGTCAGTCCCAATCGCCCAATTCAGCACACCACCATCCCCACCCCACCACGGTTTTCCCCCCTTGGTGTCCATACGTTTGTTCTCTACATCTATGTCTCAACTTCTGCCCTGCAAACCGGTTCATCTGTACCAGAAAATAAGTTATATTTTAAAATGTGAAAAAAAAAATAGACAACCCCTCCACCCTCCCACCAAGGCAGGGACAATCAGGTGGAAAACAGGCCAAACTGAGGCAAGGCTTCTCTTCTAGGTAGCGGGCAGAGGACTCAGCTAAGTTGGAGCAGAAACCAAGCCCAGAGCTTGAATGAAGACTCGGGCGCCGGGCTCAGGAACTGGTCAGAGCAGGAAAATGGAGACTTGAAGGGTCAGAGCCTCTTCTTGGTTTCTGGTAAGTGCAACGGGATTCCTGGTGAGGCAGAATTGAAATATTTCTAGGGAGTGAAATTTAAACGTTGCAGCTACTTCTCCTTGAAGGCGAATTGTTCTGGGAAAATCCCCCTGGTCCCTGTATAAAACCCGTTGCCTTTCAAGGGAGAGTTGCAACCGGACATTTTTCTGGCTGACATATTGGCTGCTCCTGCCAACACTCCTTGGCAAGTAGAAGGTGTCTTGGAGATCGGCTCCTGGGGTAGCTTCTCAGCAAACATGCCAACGTTCCGCTCTTCCACCGTGAAGTTCAAACCTATTGGAATCTCTGAGAGATCTTGATGATGCTGAGTGAGATCAATCAGCGGGAAATGACACTGCGGGGCTGAGAGCCACCCGAAGGGGATGGGGCAGACTGGAGAGGCGACCCAAGCTAATGTAGGAGAGTGTTGGTCTTGGCACCGTGTTTGTCTGAAGCTAATAGAATCCCCATTGCCAGCCCACCATGTGACAAGGAGGTGGCTGAGAACACACGGGAGAACCAGAGAACGGTTGGCTCAGGGGTCCCATCGTGCAGCGCCTTGAACCCAGAGTAACACGAAGGAAGGAGGACCACCATCCTCGAGAATGGCTTGATCAGTGCGGGGATCTGAACCAGCAAGCAGAGCATCGCGAGCGAGGACAGGAGGACATTGCCTTGTGCTGGACCAGCTCCCAACCACCGCCCTGTGTTGCAACAGCAGCAACGGCAGCTGAAACCAGCCTGTCTGCTGGTGGACTGATTGCATTTCCCAGTTCTACCAGCACAAGCATCCAGAAACTGGACTGACCGTTTTGGACAGAGCGTACCCTGAGATTTCTATTATAATCCAAAAGCCCTGAGATATTTGCTAAGATTTTTTTAGATATGGCAAGGGGCGGGCTAAACCCATTTTTAGTTAAAAGTATGAAATGTGACCAAATTCACACCCACGCTTCTGAAGCTGAGCATCTCAGTTGTAGAAACTCATCTCAGCTCACTTCAGAATCCTTCCTTGATTAGCCTCTGCTAGGTCCCACGTCTTCGTCTGTCCCAGAAGGGCTGGCTTCAAGTTTTGAACCCAAGACTTTAAAAGCATATTTGTTTTCTTCAAAATAGAAACAAGGGCCGTCGGCTGATGACTGTGGCCTGGAGGTGGAAGGTGAGGCTGCAGATCGAAGAAGGTGGAAGAAGGGCTCCAGCTGTTTGCAGAATCCTCAGGCGGGGTCCTTGTTGCCACGGAGAGGTGCCTCCTGGGCTTTCAGAAGCATCTTTTTCAGGCACAACTCTGCTCTTTCCGGACAAATAAGGCATCAGACACCTGGTCTTCTTAACCTCTGCTGCCCAGAAGTGTCAGTGAAAGTCACAGATTCTGAAGGTAATTGGTCTGAAAGAGCACAGGGCAGATGGTGGCCTCCCTGAGGCAAGGAACTCCAAACCTTCTTCCTCCAAGTGCCCTCTGGTCTGTCCAAGGTCAGCCTCTTGGACATCCCAGAATGGATCTGCCAACTCAAGCCCTGCCATCTGCCTGGGTCTCAGTTAATCCATCAGGACCACGGGGCTGCAGGGACATCAGCCATAGCTTATCTTCCAAGATAGGGATGGAGGAAGGACACAAAAAAAGAGACAAGAACTTTGGAGTCAAACAGACCTGAATTCATTTCCCAACTCTCTCTTTCTCTCACTAGCTCAGTGACTTTGGGCAGGACACAGAACTCCTCAAGGGCCTCAGTTTCCTCATACCTAAAATGGGACAGTAATAGTAACTACCTCATTAGAATGTTAAGGATTACATACAAAAATGCACATAAAGTGCATTTAGCAGAATCTGGCCTTAGAAAGCACTCAAAAACTGTGAGCTATTGGGATGTGCACAGCATTTAGTTTCCAGATTGTCTCATCCCATTTTCTGCTTGATCCTCATAGCGATTCTATGAGGAAACTGAAGTATACATTTTGCCCCCAGTTTTAGACGGGGAAACTGATCAGTCCTGTGCCTGAGATCACACAGAGTTAGTGATGGGGCCAGGACTGAAATCTACCCATGGCTGCTTTAAATTATGTGATCACATTTCCCCTTCTCAGGGCACTTCTTCCCTCCCCCCAAGCCCTGAGCCCTCCCTCCACCCATCACCTGCTGAAAGGGATCAAGAGAGATGAAATCCCAAGGCTCTCATTATTTAATTCACTTTAGGTGATATTAAAGAAAGCCACTTTGAGGGATAAGGTGGCAGAGCTTTTTGCCACCATTTTCCTTGAGAAGGGTTTCCATAGAGAAAGCTCCTGTGTTTCCAAAAGGCCTGCCCCCAGCTCCCTCACTGGGGAGCTGCTGTGTACCACTAGAGCAAGAGAAATAAATCTGCTTCCAGTCTGCTCGTCTGCAGTCGAGACCAGGAAGGACCTGCTGCCGCAGCCCCCCTTGGAGGCTGTATGAGAATGTACAAGGCAGGATTAAGTGTGTTTGTGGGAAGGAAGTAGAAAGGCAGCTGCTCTCATGGTCAAAGTGGGTCCTGTGTGTGCTCTAGGGAAGCTAGTGTCACTAAGGGAAGTTCCTCTACCTGCACCAGCAGCTGGAGAGTCCCTGCTGAGTGGCTGCTCAAGGAAAACCACTGCCATCCGTCTCTGTTCCCCAGTGAGGAATGGAGGCCTGGACCTACCACCCTTGTCAGTTCCGTGGAGAGCTGCCTACTCCTGGGTCTGTAGGAGGGCAGCTGGGCTCTCAGTCTGGCAGAAGGAAGGAAAGAGACAGAGATAGAGTTAGAGAAAGAAAAAACCAGAGTGAAAGACAAAGAAACAGAGAGAGTTAGAAAGAAAAAACAAAAGACAGTGAGGGGCAGAGACAGACAAACAGAGGTAGAGTCATAAAGATAGACCAAGAGACATACACAGAGAAAGAGAGACAGAGGTAGAGACTGAGAGAGACAAAGATTAAGACTGGGAGAGATAGCAGGACTTCCCTGGCAGTCCAGTGGTTAAGACTCTGCACTTCCACTGTAGAGGGAGTGGGTTCGATCCCTGGTCAGGGAACTAAGATCCCGCATGCCACGCGTGGCCAAAAAAAAAAAACTGAGAGAGATGGAGATGGAGGTGAGGGTGGGGATGGAGATGGAGGTGGAGATGGAGATGTGGGGGGCAGGTCACATAGAGTGAGGACTTGGATAGAATTTGAAATCTTAGGTTTAAGCCCCAGTTCTTAATTAAACATCACAAATAAGAGCTAGCATTTATTGAGCACTTAAACTATGTGCCAGGCACTAAGTTAAGCACTTCCATGCATCACAGGCTTTGATCTTCACAACAATAAGATGAGTACTGAAATTGTCCCAGCTTTTCAGATGAGGAAACAAACCACGCCAACTGGGATTCCACGTTCAAGGACAGTCTCATGTCAACACTCTGCGATAGAACTAGGGTCTTGTCTCATGAGAGCTATGCATGGTTTTTGACTACTACCATTGAAAATGCCTTCTACATCCTTAATTATCTATGAAGCAGCTGGCTTACAGAAAACTCAGGTTCATCTTCCCCTACTCTACTTAGCTAAACAAGTCCTAAAAACACCAAGATCTTTCCTGCCTCAGGACATTTGCACCTCCTATTCTTCTTGCCTAGAACTCTGTTCCCCAGAGCTTCATTAACAAAACTCCTTCATAGCATTTCATATTGTTTCAGTAACACCACTCAGAATTCCAGTATCACTACTTCACTCTTTGAGTACCTGTGCACAATCATTCTATATCCCCTCACCAGGATTATCTTATTTGTTTATTGTTTTCTGTGTCTCCCATTAGAAGGTGGAGACTCTGTTCATACTTGTGTTTCTAGCTCCTAGACGAAGACACTCAATTAATATTGTTGGGGTTTTAGGGGTTTGGGGCAGGGGCGGGGCAGGGTTGGCCGCGCTGCACGGCTTGAGGAAATCTCAGTTTCCTGACCAGGGATTGAACCCAGGCCTCTGCACTGAAAGCACCAATCCTAACCACTAGACCACCAGGGAACTCCCAATATTGTTTTAATGAAAGTTGAATGAATGAACTGTTCTTTCTGGAACCAAAGACTATCGATCAGATGTTGCCTAGGAGCTAAGAGTTTTAAGCTAGAAGCTAAGCAAACAGTACTCCTGATTTCATCCAAGACCCATGCAGGAGGCCACACGGGGGATGAATGGAATCTTCTATAGATCTCATATATTTTATTACAGAACGTGAACACCGGAAGAATCATCAGAAGTCACATGATGGAGAAATCACAACATCTCCATCAAGCAGGCATCTCTAGTGGATGTGTGGTGAATCCACTATATCCCACTAGTGATGTTGCACTGCCCAGCTCCCCCGCTTCAGGCCCAAGGCATTCATTTCCCCAGCTTCCAGGAATGTTGGCAGTTGATGACCCTCAGATGAGTTGCTCTCCCGGAATTGCCCTCAGCTGAAGAGAGCAGCCTTCTACAAGGTCACCCCTGCCTCCCCAGGGGATAACTGCATCCAATGACTGGTCAGTGTAAGGTTCCCAATGGTCAGCTCCCTTGCCTCAATCCAGGACCGTGCTAAGGGGCCATCCCTGCTCCAAGGCTCCCCATGGGATCAGCTGAAGTCTCATCACAGCTCAGCTCTTCTCTCTGCCCAGCCACACTTCCTTTGCCTCTCCCCCCCAGATATTGATGACAAGGACACTCCCTTTAAACTTCTGACATTCATGAATTCATCTCAGAGTCATGTCCCAGGGTGTCCGGCCCAAGGCACCATAGCTGCTCATGCATCCCATGCCATCTTCGGGCAACAAGGAAAAAGCTCTTCCTCAGACTGACTGAAATATTCTTCCCTTTGGGGTCCTCCCACCAACAGGTACCAGTACCTTCTCTCAGGACCACACAAATCCCTCTCCTCCCAAATAGCCTCTCAGATATTTGAAATTGGACGTCATCATCGATTAACTAGACGAGAGCAATCCTTTCACAATGTATACATATATCAAATCATCACAATGTACATTTTAAATATCTTACAATTTTATTTGTCAGTTACACCTCAATAAAGCTGATCAAATGAAAGAAGTCAGCCATGATTTTCCTGAAAGCCTCCCGCTACCCTCTCCAGGCTTATCGACCCCACTTCCTTCATCTCTTCTGCACTGAGCACCCACATCTTCCCACCTGCTCTTACAAGTTCCCCATACCCTCAGTGAAGTGCGTCAGCTACAAAAAGAGAAACTCTGTGCCGTGTCTGTGGAACAGCCTTTCCTCCCACCACAAGCACACAGCAATGCCACATTGATGCTAGAGGCCAGAACACCCCCGAGCTTGGATACACACGGAGTTTCTCCTCCATTTTGGTTCCTTCTTCTAAAACCTGAGTTATTTCCTTAGGAAAATGGCCAACGTAGGCAGACCACCTCCCAAGTTGCGTACAATCACTGATGATTCTTTCCATCAGAGACTTTTCTCTTTTGTTCTAAACTACAAATTTTGGCCAAAAAGAATCTGGCTCTTATGTCACCCCACAGGGGTAATAGCCAAGAATCTCACCAGTAGCAAAGACGATCTTTTTTTCTATCTCTGACTTTGGTTGAGTCTCAAATCTAATGGATATTGCACTGTTGGAGGGCTAAGAACACATTGTAAAATAGGCTATTGTCTTTAAGAGGGAAAAAAATCTCATATTAACGGGCAATACACATATTACTATGACTACAGTTTTTAAAAGATTATGAGCAAGCCAAATGTCTTCTATTATTCCTAAAGAAAAGATAACGTTTTGTCATCACCACATGATGTGCCCCACATCAAGACGCGGTGTCTTTTATCTGGATGTGTGGAAGGGAAAGGCAGTGTGATATATTTTGTCAGTGTTGTTAGCTCCTCTGGAGAGAATATTGAAACACTGTTGACGATGGAGCGTCCATAATGCTGCAGACAACTTCTTCTGAAGCGCTAATTTTCTCAGTGTTGTGCCGTCTAACTCGGGGATCCGGGCTGTACATCGGTACCACGGTAATGCGGTGATCAGCTCTAAGTGTCCTGCTTCAGCTAATACAACAGGCTTGGAGGGGCCCCGTCTCCAAGTAGATTTGCATACTGAAACCAGAAGGGCTTTTGACTGTCTCAGGCTCCAAGATGCCAAACAGGAGGGGGTGGGGGGTGGATGGAGGGGAAGGAAGGGAGCTTTCAAAGTGTGGAGAGGTGCTACGCGGCATCAGGCCCTCGGCTAAGCACGGGGCTTACGGAGATGACGACCACAGGGACAACCTTGCCCACGAGAAGTTCACAGCTACGTGGTCATTATTCTAAACTTTTCTCTACACAGTCTGGAAAGCTCTCTAGAAACACTGTGTGGAATGTGCTCGGGTGAAAGGGGGCTCATCGTTTAGGGTGGGGATTGCAAACCAGTGGCCCCCAGGCCAGAGCCCACTTAGTTTGTTTGGTGTGCTTAAAGATTTTAAAATCAGGAGACTGTACGTAAAAACTCAGACTTGTCTTGGAAAATCTGAAGGTCTAGGCACACTGAGTCCACAATCCAAGGGGCAACGAATATCTGGAGCCAGGTAACAGCTGCCCCATTGACAGACACGGGGTCTCCAGCACCTACTACACCCCAGCTTGACCTCACTTCTTAATAAGGAAGAAACTTTTAGGTTAGTCACTGAAGGGTGAGTAGGAGTTCTCCAGGTTAAGAAGTTAAGAAGTGCAGGAAAGAAAAACTGGTCAGACAAGAAGCACGACGCGTGCAAGGCACATGAGCGTGAAATAGCACCAAGTCCAGGCTCGGTGTGGCTGGAGGACTGGTGCGTGGGGTCCGGTCTGGGCCCCTCTGGTTGGCCTAAGTAAGTGAGTTGGAGGAGAAGGTACAGTAAGAACATACCACAAGGGAGATCATATCTGAAATAAACCCAGGAAGGGGAGATGCAGAGAAGGGGTCTGAGATGGACTCAACACAGATCTAGTGTTCCAGCTACAGCTGCTACATAACAAACTCCCGAAAAACTAGTGTCATTAAAGCAACCATTTCATTTATGCTCAGGGACTCTGTGGGACAGAAGTTCAGACAGGGCACAGTGGGGACAATTTGTCTCTTCTCCCAATGTCTGGGACCATCAGCTGGAGGTAACACGATGGCTGGGGGCTGGAATCATCTGGAGGTGTCTTTCCTCACATGTCCAGTAGTTGAAGGTGGCCGTCAGCTGGACCTCAGCTGGGCTGTTGGCCCGAACACCTACCCGTGACCTCTCCACGTGGTCTCTCCACATGGGCTCATGTGGGCTTCCATCAGCATGATGGCTGGGTTCCAAGAGCATCTCAAGAGAGCAGGACAGACGTGCATGGCATATTTACAATCAGGCCTTAGAAACCACAAAGCATCACTTCAACCACACTTCATTGGTCAAGACATGCACAAAGTTCTGCCCAGGTTCAAGGGGAAAAGACATAGAGTCCACATGGGAAGAGTGTCCAGGACACATCCTAAAAAATATTATGAGGGATGGGAGATATTGTTACAGCCATCCTTAAAAAATACAATCTGCTACATTTGGCTCTTTGAAAGGGTCAATACGACAGACTAGATTCACCTGGCTCATTTTTTCAACCCAAGAAAGTTAGATCTGTAAGTCTATGATTAGGGAAGAGGTCTGGGCTAGAAGTCTAAATTTGAAAGTCCTCAGCAAGTCATTGATGTTTTAGGACATGAGAAAGGATGAGATCACCAAGGGCATAAGGATAGCTAGGGAAGGGAAGAGGCACCAGGATTGGGGTACCCCAATCCTGGTGCCTCTTCCCTGGGGCACCCCAATGTTTCAAAGTCTGGGAGCTGGAGAGGAGTCAGCAAAGGAAACCGAGAAAGGGCAGCTGGTGAGATAGGGGGAAACCTAGGAGAGTGTGTCTCCTGAAACCAAGGGGGGAAAGTGTTTCAAGGATGAGAGAAAATCAACCAGTGGTTCTTGTAGCCAATAGGGAGCCATGGAGTATTTGCATCCAACAATGACGTATCAGGTCTGAGCTGTGTTTTAGAAGGCAACCCAGAAGTGATGTGTAGGGCAATTTGGAGATGAGGAAAAGATGGGAACAAATCTATGAGGACTGAATATAAACCCATACCTCAGTCCTGAGGGAACCTAAGGCCCAGAGAGCCTTCCTCGGAGAGTTGAATCTGAAGTCAGAAACGAAAGGAAGTAACGAGCAGCGTAGTTTGGTGGAAACACGGCAGGAGGAAAGGCCTGCGCTGTAACAGTGACAGCTTAGGCAAAGGCCTGCGGGTGCCGGGATGTGGATGGCTGGGCCTGAGCTGCCAAATCTGAGCCCACTGTTCTCTAGTTCCGTGGCCCAGATGAACCCACAAGCCCACTACCGGAGACAAGAATTGTCAGGGAAATAATCGGGATTGAGTAACCCACGCACCATCGCTGAGAAAATAGTGACCTTCATATATGTACTTCCTTATTAGTAACCCAAGGAGGAACAAAGCTCAGTTTAATAAACAAAAGCAACTTTTTAGAAGGACCATGGCAACTTCTTTACTGCCTCTATTTGGCCCCCATTTATTCTTTTTTTTTTCTTTTTTTAAATTTATTTATTTATTTATTTATTTATTTATGGCTGTGTTGGGTCTTCGTTTCTGTGCGAGGGCTTCCTCTAGTTGTGGCAGGCGGGGGCCACTCTTCATCGCGGTGCGCGGGCCTCTCACTATCGCGGCCTCTCTTGTTGCGGAGCACGGGCTCCAGACGCGCAGGCTCAGTAGTTGTGGCTCACGGGCCCAGTTGCTCCGCGGCATGTGGGATCCTCCCAGACCAGGGCTCGAACCCGTGTCCCCTGCATTGGCAGGCAGATTCTCAACCGCTGCGTCACCAGGGAAGCCCCATGGCCCCCATTTATTCTTGATAAGGATTCTCGGCACTGCTCCACACATGTGTCAGAAGGCTTTTTAAAAATAATAAATGTTAAAGCCTGTGGGCGGACTTCTGTGCTGAGCCCCCTGAAAGAAGGGTTAAACATTCCCAAGGCCTCTGAGGGGCATTTTCTTGGCTTCTCCAGCCTGGCTTTTACACGGTGCACACAGCAAGGATCCTACGCCCTCTTTGCTCCCTTCTTTTACTTCTTGTAATTGGTTTGGTTCTCACTGTTTGCTCTGTGACCTGTGAGGAAAACATGGTCTCCTGGACAAACAGGCCTGGGGTTTCGCCGCTGTGTGTCCCCTGGAAGTACAGTTTTAAGGCATCGTTAAAGTACCAGCCCGCGCGACATCTGTGTTCCGGCGTATCGCATGGTCTGCTGGTTGCGTCAGCCGAGGTCTGAACCTTCACCTGGGAGTTTGCATTGCGATGGACCGAAGGTCGTGTGCCCTCAAAATTCATTTGTTGACATCCTACCTGCCCCCCAACGTGGTGGTATTAGGAAGTGGGCCCTTTGGGAAGTGATTAGGTGGAACTTCTGTGAATGGGAATCATGCCCATGTAAGAGGGGCCCCAAAGAGCTCTCTCACCCTCTTTCTGCCCTGTGAGGATACAATGAGAAGCCAGAAGTCTGAAACCAGGAGAGGGTCCTCTCCAGAACCCGACTGTGTTGCCATCCTGACCTCTGACTTCCAGCCTCCAGAACAGTCAGAAATAAATTTCTGTCGTTTGTAAGCCAACCAGTCTATGGGACTTTGTTATAACAGCCCAAACAGACTAAGACAGGCATCATAGAGATCATTGGGGGTGATTTAGACACTGAGGATTCAAAGTACCCAACTTTGAGTGGCAAGTCCTGATTTAATAAGTTTCTTAGCAGCCTATTTTATTTATATATATATATATATATATATATATATATATTTTTTTTTTTTTTTTTTAACACACAACTAATACACACGTTGCTATTTCTCTGTGAGGGCTCTTCTCTCTCAGTGAATGGCCATGGGCTTTGGAGCAAGTGGGACCAGGGCTTCAAATTTCAGCTCTGCTATTTACTAGCCCCCATGTGTTCATCTATCAAATGAGAGCAGTACGACTTCTTTGCAACATTAGTGAGAATATAGGCAAGGCACCCAGCACATATTAGCGGTCTCATAATTGGAGGTTGAAATTATTGTAATTATTACATCTTCCCCCAAAAATTCATCTTACTGCATCTCCCCAACATGTCTCTCTATACTTTTAATTCTTAGAAAAATAGCAGTCTCTTCCTTTAGGTGCAAATGGTACTTCACATCATTTGTGTCTAAAAGAATTTTTCCCAGCAGTTTGTATGTAAGTAGGAAATTCCCCAGAAGGTCTGAAGTCCTAGGCAGAGAAGCAACATCCACAATTCAGTGTATTAATCAGAATCCAACTGGGAAAGGAACCCACTTGACTGTTACAGGCGCAGGGACTTGAGAATTCCCTGGCAGTCCAGTGATTGGGACTCAGCACTTTCACTGCTGAGGGCACGGGTTCGATCCCTGGTCGGGGAAATAAGATCCCACAAGTTCCATAGTGCAGCCAAAAAACCATAAAAAAGGCAGAGAGACTTGGCTGCAGGGCCTTGGTTTCACAGATGATGGGAAAGCTGAGAAGCCGAGCAGGACAGTGAGGTTGGCGACAGCAGGAAACCACGGTCACGGCCAGGCCACAGGGACAGAGAGGAAGCATGAGGCATGGGGTGGGGAGGTGACCCAGAGTCACCCTGAAGAAGCTGGACCCACAAAGGAGGTGCAGCTACTGGACACTCCTCCCAAATCAGCGCAGGTGGGGAGAAATATTCCTGTTTCTCCCTTCTTCCCAGGCCTCCAGTCTTCCACCAGTGCCTCCAGGCTGAACTCCACTGGCAGGTATGGACCCAGAAGCCTGGGCGATGTTGCCTGCAGGGCTCAGGCAAAGCCGGGCAGAGAAAGGGGAGGAACGGATCCAAGAGCAAACAGACCCAGGACTCGTAAGGTCTTCTAAACACTCCGTCAGCTCAAAGTCATCAGTATCGGTACTGGGCCTGGCCCCGCACCGGATGCCGGGGGCACAGAAATGAATCAGACCCGTCCCTGCCTCAAGGAGCAGATGCAAAGGCAGACACAGCAAGCCCCGCAGAACCTCTCCCCAGGGAACGTTACCCCATTCAGCACCTCTCAGTCTGACATTCAAACCTCACAGAACATTAAGTATCTCTCAATACAACATTTCGGGGTGGATATTTATATAGAAGAAATCTGTCCCAAAAACTCAATATCACATTTTTAAGAAAACCCTCTAAAGACAACTGTATGGTCTCCCCACCTCATTTCTTTCCCTTCCCTCCAACCCATCTTTTCAAAACACAGATATGATCATTCACTCCCTCCCTAAAGTGCTTTGATTGTTTTTGAGAAAAAGACTAAATCTTCCCAACATGGCGCTGAACGGGTGACCCCTCCCTCCCTCTAACCTCCCCCAGGGCCGCTGCAGCCACACCAGCTGCCTTTCATTCTGTGTTCTAACCATTCCTCCTCCTTCAGTCTCTAAGGCTCTTCCTTCTCTGCTTTCACCAAGTCCGCTCCTCATCTTTTAGATCTCAGCTTGAGCTGAGAAGTTCTCCTTGCCTCCTTGACTATGTTCAGTCTCGCATTAGAGTTTTTCACATCCCCTGTACCTCCCCTTCACAGCACTTGTCTGTGTTCACGTCAGCCTCCTAGACAGTAAGCTCTCTCAGGGCAGAAGCTGTTTCTGTATCTCTCACCATTGCATCCTCAGCACCAAGCATGGTGCCTGCATCATGGCAGGCACTTAGGAAATATCTGTAAGCATTTATTGGATGAATGAACGGAGAGATAGGTGGGTGGGTGGATGGGTGGGTAGATAGGTAGGTGGAGGGTGGATAAGTGGGTTGAAAGTGGGTAGATGGGTAGTAGATGGGTGGGTAGATGGATGGATGGATGGATGGATAAATGGGTGAGTGATAGAGACAGAAGATAAACACAAGGGGACAATGCCAGGTGGTCAGGGAGCTGCTGGAAGGAAACACCGGGGTCAATGGAGCCCCACGAAGGGGGAAGTGCTAGCTCTTCCTCAGATGGTCAGAGAAGGTTCCTCAGACTTACGCTGGCTCTTGAAGAACCAGTAAAAGTGCATCTGGGGATGATAAAAACTCATTTTTATTCTTTTGGGAACTTACTCTGGAACTCACATTTTTCTAAGTGCTTTACCTGGACTATCTCATTTAATCCTCACAACAGCCTGAACAATAGGGAGCTTCCACGGTTATATTATCTTTTTAGAGGTTAAGAAACTGAGATGCAGAGGAGTTAAATAATTTGCCCCAAGTCACATGGCTAGTAAGTAGTGGTACCCGGACATAGAACCGAGGTAGCCCAGTTTGAAGGCCTTATTCCTAACCGCCTAGACAGGAGAGGGGTAAACCAGACAAAACGGACACCCTCATGCCGGTGCCGTGTGGAGCCCCAGTGGAACCTGATGCGAAATCTACTCTTTTCCATAAAACTAGATGTTGAGAATGTTACCGAGGCATTTGCTTCCGTTAAAGCCAGAGAAGTGAAACTATAATAAATTCTGGTTTGAGTGAAAATAAAATGTTTAAACTTAAAACAATGTTGTCAGTGTTAATACACCTACTTCTCTATTTTTCAATATTTAAATGAACCCTTTCCAAGAACACATAAAAACACACATATCAGAACGCACGTTTTCCCGTTGCCCCGTTGCCTTGGCTCCAGGGCGGCTCGGCAGCACACTGCCAGAGCCTGTCTCTGTGTAAAATTCTGATGTTTTGTTCATCATGGATTTTCTTTTTTTTTTGCCTTAATTTTGATTTTTTAAATGTTGTTCATCTTGGTTCCTGACTTTGAGGTCATCCTTTACATTTTGCCCCTGTGGCAAGTGCCTCACTCGCCTCACCCCTGCCCCAGCCCCGTGTGGCATGGGCAGAGCTAGGAGAGCCCTCGGCATAGCTGCAGTGTGGGTGGACGGGGGCAAGTAAGAAGAAGGGGCGTTGGAAAAATCACACTAGGCTTTCTATGCCGCAACTAGGAGTTCAGATTTATCCTGTGGGTAACAGGGAGCTGCTGAAGTATTTTAATAAAGAAAGGAACAGGGACAGACTTGTGTCTTAGAAAGATCACCCTGGCTGCCCAGCTGGAGGCAAGGGGAGCTTCAAGCAGGCTGACGCGTCGATCAGGTGAGAAGGGCCAGGGGCTGTGCGCCCGGGGTCGTGGGTTCCCAGGACTAAGCAGCAGGAGGCTGAGTCGGAGCCAACTGGGATACCCACAAAGAGTCTGGGAGGCTGTACCATGGCGGGGAGACAGAGGTTATGAAGGCAGCCAAGGCAACCTGCACGGAAAACAATAAAGGCCCGTACCGTGAAGTCCTAACCCCATCTTCCTCATGCCCTGTTACCCAGAGTAGAGTTCAGCGGCTCTGATAGATACTGAAACGAAGCAGGACGCTCTGGTCCTTGTCCCCCCATGTCCTCTGCCTGCCATCTGTCTGTGGAAAAACTTTAGCCAAAGAATAAGTTGAATCAGAGAAGTGAGAAAATGCAGAAACAAAGGAAAACAGTCCCACAAGACTAAATAACAATAGTTTAGTCATTAGGCATAGTCAAGGACATTTAGTTCCTTCTCAAGGGCTGTAGATAATATTCTGAGCCATATCCTGTGAGCTGTCTTATGGATACTAAAACCCTACCAGGTGGAAGACGTTAACTACATGATGACCGGACTGTAGCCGTGACATAAGCTGCCGCAATTTGGAGAGCTGGCCTCAAGGAAATGGGCACAAACTGACCCTGGAACTGAAGCTTAACTGTACTTAAAACAATCAAGATGACGCTGATCAGACCACCACGAGACCAATTTCAAGATGACTGTCAGTGCTGACTGCTGTTTCTGCATGAAGCCCCCTCCCTTCACCTATAAAACCTCTTGCCCCCTGATTGTCAGCTCGGGGGAGTTGGCCTTTGGGCAGGAGTCCGCCCTCCCCCCACCCCCCCAGGTTGCCCGCCTCCGAAATAAAGCAAACCTTCCTTACCACCAACCTTGCCTTTTTATTGGCTTTAGCGCAGTAAGCAGCGGGATGCCACTTTCAGTAACAATACCAGCACCTGAAATCAAACACATAGTCTTCCGAACGGCGCGGGACCCCCAGTGGGGGATGACGAGGAACCAGAGGGCATCAGGGACACGTAAACAGCAGAACCTTCACTTTCAGTTTCCTGTCACTGGCATCCAGGGACACACGTTTCATCCCAAGGACCTGGAGGGACTTGAGGCTCCCCGTCCCTTGCTTCTGTGAAAGCCCGCGATTTCACACTGAAACCCTAGTAAATAAATAATGTCACCAAAGGCAACACGCAAGGCATCAACCCATTTTTCAGCCTTCAGTGAATCTGCTCCAAATGCTTTTCTTTGTCTTCCTCTTGGCTAAATTTCACACTCACCATCCTCCTCTCCTGCCCCAGAAGACAGAGGCTCGGCTAAGATTCGCCTCCAAATCCTGACCCAGGGAACTCCGGCCCAGGTCAGTTCTGCAGTCATAGGATGATGGCGGTGTCGGAGCCAGAAAATCCCTGAAGATCATCTTAAAGAGGAGAGATATACCACAGAAAGACTTGAGAACAAATGTTCATAGCATCTTTATGTTTACAGGCAAAAACTGGAAACCACCCAAATGCCCATCAACAAGTGAACAGATAAAGGAACTGTGGTCTGTGTATACAGTGGAATGTGACTCAGCAACAAAATGGTAAAAACGACTAATAAATGCACAACATGAAGGAATCTCAAAACCATTAAGCTGCAAAGGCTACATATTGGGACTTCCTTGGTGGCGCAGTGGTTAAAAATCCGCCTGCCAATGCAGTGGAAACGGGTCCGATCCCCGGGAAGATCCCACATGCCACAGAGCAACTAAGCCCATGTGCCACAACTACTGAGCCTGCGCTCTAGAGCCCGCGAGCCACAACTACTGAGCCCACATGCTGCAACTCCTGAGCCCGTGTGCCACAACTACTGAAGCCCATGACCCTAGAGCCCATGCTCCGCAACAAGAGAAGCCACTGCAATGAGAAGCCTGCGCACCACAACGAAGACCTAACGCAGCATAAATAAATAAATAAAATGGTTAACTTTATTTAAAAAAAAAAAAAAGACTACATATTGTAGGATCCCATTTATGAGTTCAAGATCAGGCAACAGGTAATGATGTTAAAATGCAAGTTTCAGCTGCAGCCTCATGCTATAGATCGACACTGTCCAATGGAATTTTCTTCAGTGATGGGAAGGATCTATATCTGCGCTGTCCAATATGGTAGTTACTCACCACGTGTGGCTGTTGGTCCTGGAAATCTGCCTAGTGCAACATGAGGAGCTGAATTTTTTAGTTTGCTCAGTTTTTGTTTTTGTTTGTTTTATTTATTTATTTATTTATTTATTTATTTATTTTTGGCTGAGTTGGGTCTTCGTTGCGTCTTCATTGCTGCTCGTGGGCTCTCTCTAGTTGTGGCGAGCAGGGGCTGCTCTTCGTTGCGGTGTGTGGGTTTCTCATTGCGGTGGCTTGTCTTGTTGTGGAGCACAGGCTCTAGGCACGCAGGCTTCAGTATTTGTGATGTGCAGGCTCAGTAGTTCTGGCTCACAGGCTTAGTTGCTCCACAGCAGGTGGGATCGTCCCGGACCTGGGCTCGAACCCGTGTCCCCTGCATTGGCAGGCGGACTCTTAACCACTGAGCCACCAGGGGAGCCCTTTTGCTCAGTTTTAATTAATTTAAATTTAAGTGTAAATTAGCCACATGTGGTGAATGGCTGCCATTTTGGACATTGCAACACAGATTTCAGATACCAAAACGAGATGCCCAACCAAGGTGTGTAGATTTATTACATGGAGCCAAGAGAGAATTCCTTCAACAGGACTGCTCAGGGAGTCTGATACATCCGAGGAAAAGGTGAATGCTTGGGATGGGGAGGCGTGTTGTAAGTTCTCTTCTATACCCTAATTATCTCTGTTCCTCTGAACTCAGCTTCTCTGTTAACCTCACTCTGTCTCTTGATTAATTCAGATTCTCCCCAAACGTTTGGGGATCCTTGCTCGTCCATTCACTGTTACAAATGAAGTGATTGGAAGCCTGGCCAGAAGCTCTGTATCCAAGGTTGGGGCCACCACCCGTTTGGCTTCATGTCGCATGAATGATCAAGGAGCTGCAGCTATTCCAAGTCCCCCCTCAAAATGCCAGAAGGCGTAGAACCATCCTTTGGGGCCCCAACTCACACTCACTGCCCTAATGCTTCCCGGACACATCATACAATTTCTTAAGAAATAGTTTCTGTTTTGTCCTGGAGGTAAATTTCAGACTGTCACGTAGCGTCCATGTCGGGGAACAGAGAAAGGGTGGTGAGGGTCAACGGTTTTTGTCCTGATCTTCAAGTATTCCTCCTGTTTTCAGCCTCACTCTATCACATCTTGGGCAGCCTGAGGTCCTACCTGTCATCCCTAAGTCCGAGGCCTTCTCTGGGTTCCATTAAGCACATCATTCAGCCCTCCCCTGAACCCCCTTTGCACGTGTTCTGAGCTGGAAGTTCCTCCACTCTGTGTAATCAACCAGCATTTCTCTATGTACTTTCTGCCTTCCAGAAAACTATGGAAATCTCCAGTCCACTGCCCCCTTCATTGTCCTCCTTGTTATGACCTTATATTATTTGTATCCTTTTATTTTCATTTTAGTGTTTGGAGAGGAACTAATATGTGTGCTTGTTTCAGTATTTGAATAGGAAGTCCTCCAGGAATATTTTTAAACTCCCATGGACTCAGGAAGGTTTCCAAAGTCTTCTTCTCACTATATGATCTTGCATTGCATTCCTCCTCTGGACTTGAACGAGGGGAACAGGACCTGTAGGAGGTCAGGATGCAACGAAAGGGGTGAGCAGCGTAGCTCAGAACTGGGAGAGACAGGAATTTCCACTTCCACACAAAATGGTCTGTTAAAGGGACACCTGAGGACCCATTACCCCAAGACAGTGGGGGCCTCTGAACTCGCCCCTGGTTAGAGCTCTAAGTAACCAGCCCAAAGGGCTTCTGGAGGAGAATAATGGTCTGAGCACCCTGGAAGCCAGGCATCATGGCACTGGGATGAGGAATTAGAACCACAAGTAGTGGGAACCATGCCATGCCTCGGGTGGGGTGAGTGTGACCAGGGCAAAGGCCCTGGGGCTGGCACTTGCACATGCTGAGCGGATGTCTATTTCAGAAGGCAGAATGTTGGGGGACACAACACTGCACAGTAGGTGGCTGTCTGTGTTTGAAGATGAAGAGCTCATCATTTTTGCCACAGAGAAAAAGATGGCTGTACAGGTGGGATATAATTAATTCCCAATCAAAGCACACCTGTACTGATCAAGAGACAAATAGGGAATTAAAACAACAGAAAGAGTCTGGGAATTATACACTTTAAGACACCCGCTCAGGCCACTACCCTCCTCTCAATATTGTGGAGAGATGCACAAGCGTAGAATAAATCATGAATATGAACATAGAGTTTGAACTCTGGTGGATGCCATGGGTTCAGGACGGACCTGAGGATGAAGTAGTACATCATCAAGGGAGGCTGTCAGATTTAAAAGCCTTGTGCTATGCAGGAGTGACATTCAAAATAGTTAACTAAGGAGTTCCCTGGTGACCTAGTGGTTAGGATTCTGGGCTTTCACTGCCGTGGCCCGGGTTCAATCCCTGGTCAGGGAACTGAGATCCCACAAGCGGCACGACATGGCCAAAAAAAAAAAAAAAAAGTTAACTAGCATGGCACGGGCACCAACCATTCAGAAGCAGCACTGACCTTAATAACCCATCCAGGTAAACAGGTACTGAGAGCCAGCCCTGCACATGTTCACGCACAGCCTAGGTGAAGGGCAGTGGGCTCTGCTGGGCTATACAGCCTGGCTGCTTGGCACTCCTGGCACCTTTAGCCCATGTAAGTTGCGACTTTACTCTGAAGACCTACATTGGAGAAGTCTCTGGAAAAATCCCCTGGGATCCTCGGCTCCCCTGCACCTGCCACTCTTTAACAATGCTTTCTCCCTTTGGTTACCTGACTATCCCCAATTTACTGAGATGCCATAAGCCTTAAAATAAGAGCAGACTGATGCAGCCTCATCGTGATGCACCAGTCTAAATTTAGACCCCAAGCTCTGCCGGAGATGAAAGAGCATGTTTGGGTTTTAGTAATAGAATTTTAAAAGGTTGGTCGATGACGTGTGCACGGCTCCCCAGCCCCTGAATACCTGGCTGTTCTCGGTAAGAGCTACGACTGGGTAGCCTGATACATCAGAAGCTGCATTCAGAGAGTAGTTACAGAAACTGGAAATAACCATTTATTTCCCTCTCACATAAAAGAAGCCCCAAGATGGGCAGTAGAAAGTTTTCCACAGTAACTAGGAGTTAAGATCTTCAATCTTTCTGCTCCACTATCCTTAGACCATGACCTCCATCCTCAAGGCCACTCATGATCCAGGATGTCTGCTGGAGCTTTAGCCATACATGAGCTCCAGGCAGAAATCAGGCAGAAGGAGAGGAAAGAGGGGAAAGTCACACGGACACTCTTTCCCTCCGTTAACACCGTGTCTCAGAAGCTCTACTCACCCACTTCTCTTCCCAATCAACTGGGCACCACTAGCTGCAAAAAAGCTTAGTCCTTTAGTTAGTTTAGGCCCATTGCACATGGAATAGAATTGGGGTTCTGCTATGAAGGACAAAGAGGGGGATGGATATTGGGGAGGCAATAAGCAGGCCTTGCTTTGCCCCATGTGAGAAAGTTCCATGAGGAATTCCATGGCGGTCCAGTGGTTAGGACTCCACGCTTTCACTGCCATGGGCCGGGTTCAATCCCTGGTCAGGGAACTAAGATCCTGGGGCCAAAAAAAAAAAAAAAAAAGTTCTGTGACTCTCTGGGGCCATCTAAAGTGATAAAAGATCCCCACCACCACAACGCCTCCCGCTGTTGTTGCCAAGCTGAGGCTCCCGGAAGAATCACTGATCCTCCCTTGAGCACACAAGGCACCCCAGTTCCTCCAGGGCCCACAGGCTGCCAGAAAGATGCCTACCCCTCTGGGGGGTGGTGAAAAGCTATAACCTAGATTGCCTCTGAGCCTAGATCTTCCCTCCTCCCTCTCACCTCCTCCTCCTGGCACGAGGTGACACTAATGCTTGGGAACCTGAGCTTTCCATGGAGAGGTGAGAAGAAGTTACTGCTCTTCACTCCACCTTGAAGGAGGGAAATTAGCCTTGAATCAAGCTAAGAAGACCTCAGGGAGATGACAACAAACCAGGGGTTGGGATGGGGGTCCATGCTAGGTGTCCAGACAAATGTCAGCATCATCTGGACGTGGTGGCTGCCATTCTCCATCCCAGGGGGCTCTCAGGATTCACACCAAGGAATGAGGGTGAACCCAGGGCACCGGTGGTGGTATTAGATGTTCTTCCTGGGGAAGCGGGGGCCAGAGTCAGGAATGGTTCGTGCCTTCAAAGAAATTACATCACAACGAATTTGTATCGACGCCTAGGTCAAAATGTAAGAAAGGGGTCAGATGCTGACCTGGGAAGGAGGGGACCAGAGGAAGGAGGCATCCTCCTAGGTCACAGGCTCAGAGAGGACTAACTCTTTTTGAGAACGAGGAGGGTTGGACGTGGAAGATGGGCAGCATCCTTTGCCATGTTTACGCAAGTGAGCCAAGGCTAGGAAAAGGAACATGGCTGGCCTTGTGTTTCGAATCCTTACCCTGCCCTCTCCCCTTCCTCTTCCTTTTCTCTCATCCCTGAATTTCCTTACTGCTTCCTAAGGAGGATGGGAGGAAGGCCTCCTCTAGGCTGACATGACAATCTTGGACTGATGGTTCTGCAAGCAAGGACTGCCTGGTGCCCCTCGACCGCAGCCTGGCCCACCCCTTGGATTCTGTCCACAAATCACCGGCACTCAACACCGTGTTTTGGACACATTAATGGGCGAACAAAGAAGCAATTGAAAGGGGGCCACCAGAGCAGCTGCACTTGCTCTTTGAGGGGTGTTCTCTCTGCAAGGAAGCACCTATCTACGAAATGGACTTGTTTCAGGTCCACCCAGGACTATGTCTCAAAGGGGAAAGCGACCTGTAAAATATGTTTGTGCAGTAAAATGAATGATCTGGGTGTCAATTACCTAGAAACAAGCCTCTAATGTGAACAATCAGAAGAGAGGAAAAATCGATACACTTCTTCTCATTGTGCAGAAAGGGAAAACAAGCTTCATTTTACTCCAGGCCCAGCTAGAAAAGAACAAATTAATCGTTCCTGTCAGGGGCTCCTGTGCTACCTCTCTGCCCAGGGCCTGGCTCAGGAAGGAGCCAGTTGGATGGGTTCGAAGGGTTCTAATTTCAGGCCTGAAATCCCCACACACGCACATCATGTAGAGGTATACACGTGTGTCCTCGTGTGCCTTGTACATAGACATACATGAACACCGTGCCTGTTCACCAGACGTGCCTGAACACCAGAAAACTCAGGACAGTCCCTATACCCCAGAGCCTGCTGAAATTATCCAAACTAGCCAATCCTAAATCTCCTGCTTACTTTGTCTTGCCTGTCCCTTCCCAGAAACCACAATAAAGACTCTTATCCACTTTATTCCCTCTGCCTCTAAGGCAACACTGGTGCTTCCCCATGTGACCCTGCATGGCATGGCATGGCCCCTTCTCTTCTGAACTGTGAGTAACAGACTATCTTTTCAATGGTAATTAACTCCTGATCTGTCAGCTGGCCTTTATTTATAGTCTTCAGAAACACCATATCAAAATATGAAAACATTTAGGTTACGTGCGACAGAAAGTCTGGACAGCAGAGTAGATGAGAGTTCAGACTAGAGTGGGATCACCTGGATCTGAATCCCGATTTCACCCCTTATCAGCTGTATGATGTTGGGCAAGTTACAAGTCACTTAGCAATTGGTGCCTCAGTTTCCTCATCTGTAAAATGGGAATACTAATAGTATTACTTCAGAAGGGTTGTGAGATGCTGTGTAATATATCTATATAGATATATATGTCTTAGAACCATGCCTGGCACATAGTAGAACTATATAAACATTAGCTATTTGCAATCACTATTTTATTACCTTAAAATTGTGGAAAATGCACCAATTCGAAAAGCCATGCTCAGTGCAGCCCTGTTCCCACCCAGCAGCATTCTGTCAGCTCACTGCCTAAATGAACTTAAAGGCCCCTCAGTCATCTCCAAAACACCATGATTTCTTGTACATCTTATGGACATAGGTGGTGAGAGCAACCCCTGGGGTTCTTGATCTATTCAATGAGAAACTTTTGGACTCAATTTTCAAAATGGGCTCCCATATTTTTTGAACTTGCTTTTAGCAGGAAGAAGTTACTGAGTCAAAAGTCTCAGGGTGCTTTTCCGTTGGTTTGTGTGACTCATTCAGAGCAATGGTGATACATGAGGGAAGGTTGTAGAAGCTGGAGAAAGGCAGCAAATTCCTGCTGCAGGCAGAGAAGGGAGAACAAGACACCATTGTTTGCAATGGATTGCTGGAGGAAATGCTCCTTGCTTGTGAGTCATTTGTAATTAACTCAACCTGGGATGAAAAATGTTGTGTACATGAAAATGTTCTACTACCCGTGTAATAATAAATCGTTAGCATATGCTGTGGTGATGAAGATTGTTATTAATGACTTAGGGGAGAAAAAGGTTGTGGGAAATATTTGATGTAGAGGGAAGACACAGTTCCTGCTCAACTCCTGCCTGGATGGCTGGCCCAGCACTGGAGATTTAGAGTACGGCAAAAGGACCTGATCTGGTTTATTCAAGCTCATAGGAACTCTCCTCCCAGGATGGGGAGGTCTGGAGCTCACCTGTGCCCCTCCCACAGAGAATCTACATCCAGACTTCCTTCTGGACTAAGTCCCCAGTCCTTGGAGACCCGGGGCCTCGCTCCTTTTCTGCGCACTTGAAGGGTATTTGGGTGTAACTGTCAGACTCGGCCAGGAGGAGCCACGATACGATGGGTAATGCAGTAATGGAGAGCACAGCGGGTAAGCATCGGCTTTGGGGTCAGCCAGGACCAGGTTTGCCGGCAGCTTTAGCACATGTTAGTGGCGTGGTATTTTTAGCAAACGGTCCTCAGTTTCCTCGTCTCTAAAATGGGCGAACCAATAGTATCTATCCCCAAGTATTTTGAGGATGAATTGAAATACATAAAACACTTAGTCCGATTCTCGGCTGGTAGTAATAAGCCCCCACATGTTTACGATGGTGAAGCTACAAACTCCTCACCGTGAGGGTCTCCATATTCAGATGCTCCGTCTCCCACTACTGTCACCTTTGGCGCACCTGCTCTCTCCATGAGGCAGTGTCGCTGAGCATTTCAGAGCATGAACCTAGGGCCCCACAACCCTGCCTCCCAGCCCCGCTCCTCCTCTCACTTTGTGAATATGAACGTGGTACCTAATCCTCTGGCTGCCGTTGTCCCGTGTATAGAATGGGGGTAATAGCAGACCTACCACTTCGGTACTGTTGTAGGGACTGAGGTGAGGGCTGTAAAGCCTCAGCACAGTACCTGGCACACGGGACTCTCTCCCTCAGCGCTAGGTGTTATTACTCTGCCAGATGCTGCCAGGTAGGAGGGCTGGAGTAGAAAGTGGCCGCTGTCCCCAGGAACTCACCATCTAAGCCTCTGTGCTGTCAGGAGGTGTCTTCATCCAGGCTCACTCTGCCCAGCACGGAGGTGATTTGATGCTACAGATCTCTGCAATTCAGCACTCCTTACTCCACTCCTCTCCTCCTCTCTCACTGCCATCCTGCCAATTCCTGGTTCCCTCAGGCCTGGGAGCCAGAGAGAATTGGGCTCAAGTCTACACTTACTTACTGTGGGACCTTGGGCAAGTTGCTCAACCTCTCTGAGCCTGTTTTCTCACCTGCAACTGTAAGGATTAAATGAGACAATGCATACAACATGCCTAGTCCAGAGCCGGGCACTGATTAAAAGTTAAACAGATAGTAAGGTCCCTTGATCCTTATTTGCAGTCCTAAATGCTAACCCTTTTCTCCCTGCCTAATGGGCTTAACGAACCCTTCTCTCCAAATTTCCTCCAATATGCCCAATTTAGCCCCTGTTGTATTGAAATCAAACTATCCTACATCCTGCACTGTCTCTAGAACCACCTTTTCCTTTTACATCCTTTGTAGAAATAAATCGTGGCTCTTTCCCAACATCAGATGCCCTCGCTGTGTTGTATGGTTGCATTTATGGCTCCAAATTTGCTCGCTCCTTCTTGTATCCACCCCGCTGAGTTTTCTTCCCCCCACCTGATCCTGAACTTGACATGTGACTTGTTCCGGTTAATGGTATAATTGCAAAAGTGAGGCAAGAGGACACTTGAAAAGTGTGTGTGCCCTGGGGCGTCTCCTCTCTTTCTGGTCTTAGAACCCTGAGATATTTGATCCCTCAATGCCTCAGTTTTCTAATCTCTAAAATGGGGTGGGGGGGTAGTAATGAGTAGGTGTCATAAGGATTAGAGAATGTTTGAATAGTGCTCCCTGGACATAGTCATCTTTAGTTCAAAATTGTGCTAAAAAGGCTTTATGTCCTTTGCCACCCTTTTCTGTGGGTTGCTGGTTTCGTTTATACCATTTGAGCATTTCAATGGTGTAAAGTAGGGACCTAGCTTACTTTTGGATGAACATCTTTATCATGGACAAAGTTAGTTGGATATGTCTTTAATCCAGTAGTTATGAGTAAATTCAGTGCTGGTTAAGGTTGAGTAAACAGGTTTTCTTACGCTGTCAGTGAGAATATAATTGGCAACATATTTTGGCAAAAATTTGTAAATATGTAATCAATTTTTAAATCTATCTATATAAATATAAATATATATATATATCTCCTAAAATCCTGTGATCCCAACTCTAGAAAATGTGTATCTTACAAAAGCACAATGTTGTAACATTGTTTATAAAAACAAAGAAAAAGTGGAAATGATTTAAATGTCTGTCCGTATCTGAATGAATAAATTATAGTACCTCCATACAAATAAAATTCTACACAACCATTTTTAAAAGTGCCATATGTACAGACTTGGAACGAAACCTACAACATATTGTAAAGTGAAAAGGGAAGTTGCAGCACAATATGTATAGTGTTAATACTCATTTTGGATTTTAAAAACCATATATAATAAAAATAGTTAATGATTTATTGAGTACGTATTCTTTGCCAGGCACTTATCTAAATATTTAATCCTTACAACCACCTGATGAGATGAGTACTATTATACCATTTTTCAGAAAAAGAAACTGAGGCATCAGGAAGTTAAGTAATTTTCCCAGGGCTGTGAAGTTAGTGAGAGGTGGAGCCCAGAGTCCGGCCTGGCCGTCTGATTCCTGCGAGGCACCTTCAACCACTACTCAATGTGTCATAAGCATAAAAAAGGTCTCGAACTGGGAGGAGGAGGAGGGGCCTTTCTCCACCTGTTTTATCCACTTTTGTGTTGTTTGGATTTGTTACAAAGAGCATGTAACTGAAAAATAAAAAATTTTATAAAAGCACCCAATCATGTGGAATTCTTGCCTGGGATGGGAGCCAAGAGGGGATGGATGGAGGGAACCACAGACACTTTTCTCAGGCTGGGTTGAGCTCTAACCTGACTTTATGGGACTTCCCTGGCAGTTCAGTGGTTAAGAGTCTGCGCTCCCACTGCAGGGGGCACGGATTCAATCCCCGGTCAGGGAACTAATATCCTGCATGCCGCGTGGCAAAAAAAAAATTTTTTTTAAAACAAACAAAAAAAAAAACCCTGACTTTACATGGACTTCTTAATATACACCTTCCTCATCAGCAAGGACGGATACAGGTTTGGAGGGACGAACTTCAGCATAAGACAATCTGAGTTCAGTCCAACTAAGTGGACTTTGCCAAGCATCTTTACCTCTCTGAGCCTCCACTTCTCACCTGCAAAGTATTGACCACTACCACCTTTGCAGGCTTGCTGTGAGGGTCAGAGAGAGCGTAAGAGGTGGTGGCCGGGACTGCTTCATCCCACGTTCCCTGCAGTTGTGGCTCCTGGGAACCTGGCATAACGTAAATTATGAGAAGGTCTTTTGGCTGACATCATCTGGGAAGGTTTTATTGTCCCATGGTGTCCACGTGCAACTCTCGGGTTCAGACTCAATTCGGAGAGGAAGAGTTTCACAACAATATGATGAATTCAAAAGCCCAATGACTGCCCCAGTCTCCCCCTAATTTCAAGTCCCCACCCATTCCAAAGAACAAAAGAAACAGGAAGAGAGATTTCTGTTCCCATCTTGCCCAATGATCTGGTCTCAGCCCTTGGTTTTCCAAGTCTGGTCTCATGTTTGGAAGAAGTAATTTATCTCAAGGTTCTCCCAGTGGGTCTGGGAACCACGAGGACAATCTGATGCAAAGCCAGGTTATGGAAAGAGTAAATCCACCACACTTAGGTCCTGCCTTTAGCAACACAGACTAGGGGTTGCATTAGTGAATGGGGGGCTGGGAGGTGGTCTGGCCCCTTTGAAGTCTCTGCTTCAGCTTTACTTTGGTATAACTTTAATATTAGTCCTTCAAATATTACTCATTATTACCTGCTTGGATTGGAATATCCAGATAATTGTTCTGGTTTCCACCACCGCACCCCCAGCCCCTAGCTGCATACTGACCTCAGAGCGGGGGTGCTCTCCGTTTTGAAGGTCCTTGCAAAGTCTGCATCATGCTCTGTAATCTCCCAAGCAGCTTCGTTTATCACCATTGTGCATTCCTACAGATTCTCAGTTTAATGACACCCTTTCTGAAGCAGCAGTGATGGTGCCAAATGGCACTTGCATTTCCAGGAAAGCAGCCAAACTCATTAAGTTAATAAAGGAATTGAGCTGTATACAGTTGCCTCCTTCACATCCATTCCCGAAAAACCCGCACTCTCACAACTCATCAGCAGCTATTAAACCTTCGCCTCCACCTGCAAGGCACTCGCCCCACTGAGTCACAGAAGGTCAGACCCACGTCGGCTGTGGAGGACAGAGCACTCTGTGCACGAGATTGGATGCCCATCTCAGAGCCCGGCCAGCCCTGACGTTTCTCTCCCTTCTGCCCCCATGGGAGTCCCACGGATCCTGGTCAGAGGCGGGACCAGACCTAACTATCTGCTAGACTAGAGTCTCAGATGAACCATCACAAGCACCCGTGCAGTCTCCCCGCCTCAGCCTGAACTTTTGCAGTCAGGGTCATCTCTCTAAACCACAAATCTGAGTATATCACCCTTCTGCCATATTCCTTTCTCAGCTCCCCATTGCTCACGGGAGAACGGTCCCCAAACTCCTAGAGTAGCATCAGGCTTCTCAAGACACACCCCACCATCACTCACCTCTTCACTTCACAGGCTCCGCGTCACCACTCTCCCACGGACCTCTCTACTCCACACTCCAGCTCCCAAAACTGGCCCTGCTCTCTCACTCACTTCAGGCCTTTGAGTACCACCCTTCCGGATGCCCTCAACACCTTTCCACACCTTCACTGCTTCCTCTTTTCCTGGATAACTGAAACTCATCCTTCAAGGCTCCACCCAGAAGTCCCTTCCTCCAGGAAGCTTTCCCTGACCTCCCAAGTTGGCCTTGGTAGATGCCTGGGTAGTTCTTCAAACTTCCGTAGCAATGGGAACGCCATGCATGAGAATACTTACCACATGGAATCATGACCGTCTTTTTTTATTACTTGTCTCCACAACTAGAGCGTGAGTGAGGAACTATGTCACTTTCACCTCTGCGTTCCCACATACCTGGCCCATGGAGGTCCCAAAAGTTTCTATCTTATAGCATGGTCATCTGTGTTGAGTTCCTGTCTTTCCCGGCATACTCTCTCCACAATGACCCCTGTGGAAATGTCCTTCTCTTTTCTGGTCTCCAGATCTCTTTTCCTCACCCTCTCTGTGCTCTTCCTCTTTTCCCATCTCCTTGCCCAGTAAGAGTCATGTTGACTTAAACTGAAGCTTTCAATATTTGCATTTCTCCACTCCAAGGGAAGCTTGCACCTGGTCCCATCCACTTCTTTCAAGTGCCCCATCTAACTCCTCTACAACCTCACTCTTCTCATCTCAATCCTCACATCTTTAACTCCACCAGAAGTTGGAAGAGTGTCTTCACTTCCTGCCATCCTGCAAAGGAGTGTGGGAACCACCCATGGGGTCAGCCTCGGGGCCACCCAGCCCAGGTCCTGGCTCCAGTGGGGTCCCCTAAGATATGTTATCACAGTTCCACGGTGAGGATGGCCACATGACAGACTCATTCCCCTTAATAATCCTACACAGATCAATTGTTGAATTCAGCCAGGCCTCTCAGGAAGGATTTTATATATCCTATCAACACCAGCTCTTGACATAATGAATTTCAGAAGTTTACTACCCTCTGAATGTATTTCAAACAGTTTTCTTCTAAGTGTCAAGGCACAGAAGGAAATTAGATTCCTGAAAGTAGTGGCTACATGTGGGTTGTGGTCTTGCACCACCACCCCTACCTCGTCCTTCCAGGATCTAAGATCCTCCTTCATAGGAACCAAAAGGCATGGAAAAATTGGTTCAGCCAAGGATCAGATCTCCAAAATCACCCAAAGGGAATCATAAGGCATATGACGACAGGGCACTACTCTGGCTCTTATATTGACCTCTAATGGCTGCCTTGCAGAAACACTATGGTCAAGGCAAGTGACCCCTGTGAGTAGAAGCAAGGACAGAGGCTAGTCCAGGAACCCCAGGGCTGAAGCTTCAGCTGGTCTCAGCAAGACTGCAATGGACAGTCAAGAAAACTGAAACCATTCTAGTATTTCAAACACAGGGAATTTAATACAGATGATGGGCCACAATGGGGATGAAAAAGGTAAAAAGCCAAAGAGGAATGATGAAGCAACCCAAAAATTAACAACAGCAGGAGGCCAGCGTCATTCAAGGGCTGCAGGACACAGGGGGATGGTGGTGTTACCAAAACCCAGAAGCCAGGGCCATCCAGCCCGAGCTAGGACCACAGCAGAGGCTGCCCAGCAGGAAGTGAGACCACAGAGGGAGGGATGTCCAGCAGGGATCTGGAACAGCCATGCAGATTCAGCCATGGCCAGAAATGCCCTCCTCTGCCCATAGCAGAGAGAAGGGGAAATGCCCTGACTTCTCCCTTCCCGCCAGGCTCCAATCTCCTGCCAAAAATAGAAGGCAGTGCCAAGGGGCCTGAAAAACAGCTGCAGGAGAAGAGCAGGCATGGATCTGAAAGCAAGAGACAATGACCAGTCCAGGCACCAAGGGACAGACACACCCCAGCAGTTCATGTACCACCCCCTCTGTTCTCAGAGTTTCATTGCTTTCAATTGTGTCCTTTCTCAGCTTCTGCCCTTCTAGACTGAAAAGGCTGTCCCCACAAGGCAGTCTCTGTGTCCATCCTGTGGGATCAATTAATTTTACAATTCTCCAAATACTTATTATGCACCAAATATGTGCCAGGCACTCTGCAGGGCAGTGGGAGGAAGGGAATACAAAAAGAAATAAGGTACAATTCTTGTTCTCAAGGAGCTCATGGTCTGAAGGAGGGGAGACAGACAAGGGCACAGCCCTCTATAATAGAAAATAATTTATGTGAGGCCTAAGAAGAAACTGTGCTTGGGACAATGGGAGAAGCCTTCCAGGAAGAAGTGACATCTGAACTGGTCTTTAGATGAGAATTTCACCAAGTAGGAGAAAGGCATCTCAGGTGGATGAAGAGTCTGACCAAAGGTACCAAGTGGAGGACGGAACATGGTGGCTTGAGGGACGATGACAAATGAGGCTGGTGAGGGGAGCACATGGGGAGAGGACACAGGTAAGACCTGAAGTGTGGACAGAGGTCAGAGGACCGGAACGCCACACAGCAATGGCGAGCGATCAGAGGGGTTTATCCAGGGGTGTGGCATGAATAGCTTTGTGTTCTAGAAGGATCTCTCTGGCTGCCTCTGTGGAGGATGGGTTGGAAGCGGTGAGATCAGAGGCAGGGAGTAGAGTTTGAGACGTGATTATCACAGGAATCCAGAGAAGAAATGATGAGGAGCAGAGGGGATGGAGAGAAGGGGCAGATGCAGGCCATGGCTCAGGGGCAGATTAATATGAAGGATGATGGAGAGAGGCAGGTCACCTGACACAGAGCCTTTCAATGGGCCTCTGCAGTCTCAGCATTTTCCCAAGGTGGTGCAGAGACCAGAGTCCTGAGAGTGGGGGCCCCAGAGTTTGGAGAGAGAGAGGGGGGCCTGCCTTGGATGCCCAGTTCCCTGCCTGGTGGGGCATGACCTTGGGGACCCTTTTTGCTGCTGATGCACTTTAGGCACTGACATCAGAGCTCCCTGCATCATACCAGAGCTTACAGGGTTTGAGCCATTTTCCTCTGAGATAGTGCAAAACAACATGGAAGAACCCAGAACTGGCTCCTTTAGTCAGTCCAGATGTGGATAAACAAATACAAATAAGAAATCAATGGAAATAGGGATTCTTTCTCGTCTACCCCTCAGAGAGTATTAACTGAGCCATTCCAGGGGGCTGAGCTTAGAGCCAGGTCTACATTTTCCATCCCTTCTGCACAGTCCTGCACAATTAGAAATCATGCATCTTTTACTGAGCACATACTTTGTGCCTGGAATTGTGCAGAACACCGTTAGCACTCAGAAATTGACCAAACACACTCCCTGCCAAACGAATTCACACGGTAAGCCCTTCACAGTCTGGCCCCAACTTGCTTCTCCAGCACCACCTCTTGCCACTTTCCCACCACACACCCTTCACTGTAGTGACATGGGAGGGACTGGAATTGAGAACTTAAAACTCCATAGAAATAGAGTCACAGACGTAGAAAACAAACTTACGGTTACGGGGAATAAGGGGGAGAGGGATAAATTGGGAGATTGGGATTGACATATACGTACTACTATATATAAAATAGATAATTAATAAGGACCTACTGTATAGCATAGGGAACTCTACTTAATATTCTGTAATGGCCTATATGGGAAAAGAATCTAAAAAAGAGTGGATTATATGTATATGTATAACTGATTCAATTTGCTGTATACCTGAAACTAACACAACCTTGTAAATCAACTATACTCCAATAAAAATTTAAAACAAAAACAAAATTTATAAGATGAAAAAATAATCAAAAATAAAAATAACCTCGATGGATACAGATGAGGACTGAGGCGTTTAACCCATTTGGCTCCATGCAGAGAGAACCACTCTTCTGGACCAAACTCAGCAGTATCCCTGGTGTCCACAAGAGGCACAGTAATACTGTCAAGGGAGTACATAATTCAGCAAATGTGTGTTAGCCACAGGTCTTGTGCAAGTTTTTTGGCAAAACCCTGAGGAAAAAGGCAAGAAGGTAAAGGACCAATTTGCTAAAGGAAGCCAAGTACTGGTAAAGCCCCATGAAGCCAGGCTTTGGCTTATTATGCATTCATTCCTCTGTTCAACAAATATATATTGAGCTTCTAGTACATACAGAACTAATTCGCTGTATTAGGCGCTGGAAGTATGGCTGTGTACAAGATAGACATAAGCCCTGCCCTTGAAAAAGTTCCAGTCCCAGGAGTTGACAGGCAAAATAAAAGATCAGTGGCTTCTCCCTACAGGTCTTTTATCCCTAGAGAGATAGACCTCCCTAGTCTGGGAGAAACTCTGCAGATCAAAAGGCCTTGGTCTGACTGCTCCAGGCCATGCCTCCTTGAGAAAGTGCACCCACCTCATCTGCCCAGGATTCACTGGGCAGCGGGGCCCTGCCCTGTGATCTGACCAACAGTGATCAGAGTAGGAGCCCAGGAGATCCAGAAAGGTCTCCCTGTCTTGGTACCACAGCCTCTTAAACTGCTCTTAATGCTTTCTCTCGTGGCTCTAAGAAGTCCTGTACAGTCTTATTTCTGTTGAACTATCACCACCTGACGGCCAAGGAAAATTTTGTCAAGAAAAGAGAGCCTTGAGTAATGGAGTTTAACGACAAGTTGACATAGCAGATTTGTAGTTTTCTAAGGAGGCTTAGCGAGGCCGTCACAAGGGGCCTCATCAATTCTCTACGCTTAGCCCCAGATGGCGGAGGATTTGGCCTGTTCTTAAAGGCTCCTAGAAGGGAGTTCCACACTTACCTCCCATAACTTGTTCCTGCACTTAGCACCTCTCACTGGGCAGAAGTCCTACCCCAGAGCTCCTCCCAGATCCTCCTGCCCCAGTTAAAGCCCCTTTGCTTTGATTGGCATCAATGGAGCTGGATACATACGCTCAGAGGTCATCATCTAACCTCTGTATTTCCCAGCTCAAAGCCTCCAGGGGGAGGGAGGACGTGACAGTCCACTTCATGTAAAGGACACAGGTGAGTTCTGAGAGGCTGAGGCCTCCCCCAGTGGTGAGGACCAGAATAAGCTCAAGATGCACAGCTAACCCGCATCCCAACTGCCTTTTCGAAGCAGCCTTGGGAGTGATGAGCCAATAAGCTTGTTGGAGGTGAATACACTCACCCGTCACCTTTCAACACATCGGAGGCAGCAGGCGGCACAGGGATGAGGACGCGGATTTTGGAGTCTCTCAGGTCTGGTCTCATCTGCAAAATAAGGACAATGATCCCCATCTTAGAAAATTGCTGGGAAGATGAAGTGACCTGGCTCCGCAAAGTGCCTGGCGTGAAGCGGATCCCACTCAATAGACACTGTCATTGGCCCCGCTCCCCACTCCCAGGACAGTCGTTAAAAACCTCAATTCAACCACTTTATGTACTCACAGGCCATCTTGTTCTGGAGGGATTCGTTGTACAAATTTATATCCATATAGAGATATAAAGTAAAATAGAATTGTGTGAAGTTGCTGCATGTATCAAGCAAAGTTAAAATGAGGACAGAGAGGAGATAAAATGAAACGAAAAGTGAAGGTGTTACATGAAGCACGTGCCTTAACATTATATTTTGTATATGTTTTTAAGAGATGGACCAAATGCTTGACTTAAAAACTTCCCGGAGGACAAACCAAAGAGGCACTATGGCCAGTTGCTAGACGAAGTGCTTGAAAGAGAAAAATAAGTGAGTTCCCAAGAAAAGCACATCTCTGAACCAAAATTTTTAAATATGTATTCCCTTCAATCCAGAAATTTCTTTTCTAGCAATCTATCCCTTAGAGGTACTCACAGGTGTGCACAAAAACATACATGTGTACAAAGCAAAATGCAAATGAAAACGAGCTAAATTTCCATCCCATTGGACTGATTAAATCAATTATTCCAAACCAACTACGAAACAGAAGAAAAATGACAGATCCATATGTCCTAACATGGAAGGAACTGCAAAATAGTTTAAGAGAAAAAGAATCAACTTGCAAACAAATTATGTCCTATATATGTAGTTTGTAGAGAAGTGTATCTTCACTCACGTCAAGATGCTAACACTGATTACCCCTGGGGAGTAGATGGGATGATGGGGAAAGTTACAGGGACATTTTTACTTTTTAACTCTACATATTTCCACATTTTGTTTTTGTAATCCTAATAGTTGAACTTAAAGAAAAAGGGGGAACTGTCATTTTTGAAGTTACAGGTAATTAGATAGCCGTATTATATCAATGTTAAATTTCCTGAATTTGATCATCATACCATGGTTATATAAGAAAATGTCCTTTGCTCATTCTTAGCAGATACTTGCTGAAGCCCTTTGAGGTAAAAGGCCATGACACCTGCAGCTTATTGATAAATAATCAGTTAAAAATAATTTAAAAATAAAATAATAGTAAGTGTACAGAGAGAGTTAGAAAGCCAATATGGCATCAAGTTAATCATTAGGGGAGTCTAGCTAAAGGTTATAGGGGATTTCACTGTACTCCTCTTGCAATTTTTCTGTAAGTTTGAAATGTTTCCAAAGTAAAAAGTGTCCCTAGAAAGCTATGCATGGTTTCTTCCTTCCGGGGTGGAGACTTTGATGTGCCTTGCCTGGGTTCTATGAGGACCCCATTGTGGATTCTTTCCCACATGTAAGACAGGCATGAATTGTCACCCTTGGTTGAGCCTTAAATACAGTTAAGTCGAATGAGGTTACTCAGAGTGAGAGGGCGTGTTCTTTGTAAATGATGTAAGTAGACTGTGTCCTTTGAAGAACTATGCCTGCAGGTTACCTTAGAGAAGTGGGTTGGATTTTTTTCCTAAATCTAAAGCTGTAATCAGAATACTCGGTACCTATAGAGTATTGTTGGCTCTCTGAAGATGGCAATGGGGGTGTACGGTAAGTGCCCCACATACGAATGAGTTCGGTTCCAAGAGCGTGTTTGTAAGTCCAATTTGTTTGTAAGTCCAACAGTTAACCTAGGTAGCCAACTAACACAATCGGCTATATAGGACTGTACTGTAATAGGTTTATAATACTTTTCACATAAATAATACCTAAAAAACAAACACAAAGGGCTTCCCTGGTGGCGCAGTGGTTGAGAATCCGCCTGCCAATGCAGGGGACACGGGTTCGAGCCCTGGTCTGGGAAGATCCCACATGCCACGGAGCAGCTGGGCCCGTGCGCCACAACTACTGAGCCTGCGCGTCTGGAGCCTGTGCTCCGCAACGAGAGAGGCCGCGATGGTGAGAGGCCCGCGCACCGCGATGAAGAGTGGCCCCCGCTTGCCGCAACTAGAGAAAGCCCTCGCACAGAAACGAAGACCCAACACAGCCAAAAATAAATAAATAAATAAATAAAAGAACGTGAATTTCTAAAAAAAAACAAACACAAAAAATAAAGAAAACATTTTTAATCTTACAGTGCAGTACCTTGAAAAGTACAGTGGTACAGTACAACAGCTGGCATACAGGGGCTGGCATCGAGTGAACAGGCAAGAAGAGTTACTGACTGGAGGAGGGAGAGGAGGTGGGAGATGGTAGAGCTGAAGAATCATCAGCAATAGGAGACGGAGGGCAAGCTGCACAACCACTTGCAGAGGATGAACGCACGTGACAATGTACGCCAGACACATGAACTAATTTACGTGACTGGACATTCGAACGTACGTTCGATCTTTGAAAGTTCGCAAGATGAAGGTTCGTACGTAGGGCACTTACTGTATGTATTCTTGTCAAAGTTCATGGGAAATTAAAAGCAGACCATGGTAGGATGGACACCAAGTCCTGATATTTTCTTCACTTCACATTGAGGGAAAGATTAGAAGAAGGAGGGTCAGGAGGGAAACTTGAGGGACTAGATTATATTTTTTAACAAGTGATTTCAGTGATTGGTGTTCAGTGCACAGTTTTATCTAAGCCTGTAATACTCAGACTTTTGGGAAATGAATTGTCAGACTGTTGGGATGGGCTTACTGGACCAATCACACATCTGAAGGGAAGAGGATTTCCATATCAATCATCCTGGAAGGAGGTTAATCCTGGGGCCTGTGTTGGGAGGGGAGTGGACTTGGGGAGGGAGGGGGGAATTTGTTCTCTTTCTGTGGGTCTGAAGCCAGATTGACCTGGTATGGAGGTAACTGGAGAATTTTAGGGTAGAGAAGAGTCTGCCAGTGTCAGATGGAAACCAGCCGGAGCTACAAAGGCTGCCAGCTGGGAAAGGGGCACCAAAGGCAGCCCTAACATGCAGGTTCTGGGAACAATGTCGGCAGCTGTCACTGTAAGTGACCCACTGCTGGAGTTACTTTCCTTTATCCTGATCCTTCAGGAGAGTCTTACTCAAAGTCATATCTTCCAATCTTGGTCTTGGCTGTGCCAGGGAGAACTGGGGAGGGCCTGTCCCACATTTCAAGAGAGGCCAGGAAAAGAGCAGGGCCCCCAGAATTGGTGGGTCAGAGAAGACACCTGGGCCCAGCATCGCAGGGGGACAGAGACAGCATCTCAGACCACAGAAGCAACACAGGGTAGTAAGACGGGAGGTCAGGAAGGAAACTGAGGGCCAATTTCACAGTCCCCGTGGGGCAACAACTGGAACACTCTCAGACATAGCTGGGAGCTGGGAAATTTTAGGGAGGCCAATTTCCAGAAGTTATCTGGGTTTGGGTTCAAGTCATAATAATTTGAATATAAAAAAGAAACATCACTTTACCCTAGTGGGGTGTGAGACATATGATTACCCTCACATGCTAAGTTTTAATAGAAACTAGCATTATTTTAATAAAGTGGGGTTTTTAACGTGCTCCTAAAAGGCCCTGAAGCATCAGGAAGGAGCAAAGACCCAAAGCAGCAGAAACAGATAACTGAAAATTCAGACCTCAGAGGGAGAGCACCTCTGGGTCCTCTGTTAACCAAACAGGACAGTGTCTCAATGCACAGAAAGTATTTGAGTGCCATCTAATGGCCAGAGTGAGCAGCTGCTTAGAAAGATAAAGAGGAAATATCAATAGATAAGCATTCCATACATGCAGCTTTTATTGCGCTGATAGCGTGGACCAGGCACTTTCTTAGGCACAGGGAGTACAAAAGTGAACAAAGTAGTCTGAGTCTGTCTTCGGGGGACTAACAGTCTATCGGCAGGTGAGGGTGACAGAAAATAAGCAAATAAACAAATCTATGGGACTTCCCTGGTGGCGCAGTGGTTGGGAATCTGCCTGCCAATGCAGGGGACACGGGTTTGAGCCCTGGTCAGGGAGGATCCCACATGCCGCGGAGCAACTGGGCCCGTGAGCCACAACTACTGAGCCTGCGCGTCTGGAGCCTGTGCTCCGCAACAAGAGAGGCCGCGATAGTGAGAGGCCCGCGCACCGCGATGAAGAGTGGCCCCCACTTGCAGCAACTAGAGGAAGCCCTCGCACAGAAACGAAGACCCAAGACAGCCAAATAAATAGATAAATAAATAAATAATAATTTAAAGGTGCTAATAATTTAAATAAAAAAAAAAAAAGGAACCGGTGTGCCAACTTGTTCTAAAAAAAGTAGTGACGGTTTGTTTTTATTTTATTTATTTATTTATTTTTGGCTGTGTTGGGTCTTCGTTGCTGCACGCAGGCTTTCTCTAGTTGTGGCTAGCGGGGGCTACTCTTCGTTGCGGTGCACAGGCTTCTCATTGCGGTGGCTTCTCCTGTTGCAGAGCACGGGCTTTAGGCACTTGGGCTTCAGTAGTTGTGGCATGTGGGCTCAGTAGCTGTGGCTCACGGGCTCTAGAGCTCAGGTTCAGTAGTTGTGGCTCATGGGCTTAGTTGCTCTGTGGCATGTGGGATCTTCTTGGACCAGGGATCGAACCCGTGTCCCCTGCACTGGCAGGTGGATTCTTAACCACTGAGCCACCAGCGAAGTCCCTGGGTGTGCAATTTTAAATAGGGAGGGTGGTGAGGCAAGATTCCACCAAGGTGACTTTTGAGCAAAGACCTGAAGCAGGTGAGGGAACAAGCCATGAGATATCAGGTACAAAGCTTATTCCAGGCAGAAGAAACAGCAGGTGCAAAGAACTTGAGGTGGGACCATGCCTGGAGTGTTTAAGGAACAGCGAGGAGGCCAGTGAAGATGCAGCTAAAAGGGATATGAGATGAGGACAGAGATGACAAGGAGCCAGATCTCCAGTATCTCACAGGCAAGGACAAGGACCTTGAATTTACCTCTGATGACCTGGGAAAACACGGGAGGATTTTGATCAAAAGAGATCCAAAAACTGACTGTTATTTGTTTCTACGTCTATCCCCCAGTGCCTGTGCATTTCTGGGGACCTGGGGGCTGAGGGGTCTTACTGACCTCCGCCTGGCCCACAGGGCTGGCCCAGAGTAGACGCTCAATGGGTGATTGTGGGTGATTGTGGAATCAACAGGTAAGTAAACTCAAGGCCACGGGCACGTGTCTCCCATAGGTTGGCCGGCTGCGGCCTCACCGGTGAAGTCTGCAAGGACCTTGCCTCTGGGCTGAGGGCCAGCCAAACCCTGGTGGAGCTAGAATTGAGCTTCAACATGCTCCTGGACACTGGAGCTGAGCACCTTTGCCAGGACCTGAGACAGCCAAGCTGCAAGCTGCGGTGGCTGTTGTAACTGCTCCTAGTTGGCACTACTTTGTGGGGTGGGTACGGGGAGGTAGAGGGAGCTGCCCTACCACCACGGGGCAGAGAGAAGGTGGGAGTTCACAGGGGCCACGAGAGATTCCCGGTGAAGCCCTCACAATCCTCCTTGACTTTTGTTCTTATATTAGAAGCTCACTCTTCTTTCATCCTGTATTGTAGATGCCCTTAATGTTGAAACCCACCAAAGCATCCTATGTCAGGTAACTCTGGGCAATTGGCAGGGCTGATGCAGTTAACAGTGAGGTCCAGGCATACCAGTGGAACACGGGGTAAATTACTCATACAGGGTTGATAGGGTGAGTGGGCAGGATTCACGGGGATCACACAGGAGTGAAAAGGGAGTTCGCCTGTATCCTGAGTGGCTCCTTGGCTGCAAGAGGAAAATTTAAATCTCCCAGGTTCCTGCAGGCCAGTCAGGTCTTTATCTCCGTTTAACGTCACCCCAGAACCCCCAAAGGGCCATGGGTACTAGAAAGGGAAAACAGACCCCAGGTACCCCGAGGAGAGGGGCTGACTGGGGGCCCCTATGTGTCTGCCCTGCAGGCTGGTCAGCTGCGGCCTCACGTCCGGCTGCTGCCAGGACCTGGCCTCCGTGCTCGGGTCCAGCCCGAGCCTGACCGAGCTAGACCTGCAGCAGAACAAGCTGGATGACCTCGGCATGAGGCTGCTCTGTGAAGAGCTCAGACAGCCTACCTGCCAACTCACACTCCTGTGGTGAGGCCCTGTGGGTCCCTTCTGGTCAGAGGGTAGGGAATGGGGCTGAGGATAGCAAGGGATGCAAGTGCTGTGGAATGGGACAGGGGAAGGCAAAGGGAAAGATAAATGCATGGCCAGCCTGGGTTCCTCGCCAGCTCTACCACTTACTTCGGCCGTGTGACTTGGGCGGCTCTTCATCTGAGACTTGATTTCTTTATCTGTCTGATGGGACTGTCATGTCCACTTCATAGACTATAATGGAATAAGATACATGGAAACACTAGGACAGGGCTCAGACAGAAACGGGCTCAGAGCAGCGAGCGCCCAGCCCTCACGTCCGCCCTGCAGGCCCCGAGGGTGATGTTCTGCTCCGAGCGCCACCCCCCACGCCGCCTCCCGGCCATTTCCTCTCTCCTCCACCTCCTGACCACACGCCCACTGGCTGTTCCTGGCTGAACCCCTCCCTGCAGCTCCTGGCTGAGGCCCTGTCACACGCTCAGAGAGCTGACGGGCTCCAGACCCTCCACGTCCCACCCCCTCTGGCCCTGCCCTCGAGCTCTAGTGGGCCCTCGGAGGGGTCTGCAGAGCCTGGGCCCTGGCCGTCCTCAGCCAGGCCACCCTCGTGGGCTCTCAGGCTGAAGGAGTCATCAGGACAAGAGAGCAAGGGAAACAGTCTGCAGGTCTCCCAAAGTTGATTCCAGCCATACACACCAGGGGAGTACCAGGCCATTCCCCACCAAGCATTTCTGGCTCCATAATGCAAGCCTCTCCAGAGCCTGGCCTTTGCAGGCAGAGCTGGATTCAGGGCCCAGCTCACCGGTTACTGGTCAGATCTGGGCTGCCTCAGAGCAGCCCGCTCTCGGTCGTCCTGCGAAGGTTTCTGCTTCCTTCCTCTCAGAGCCCCAGGACCGACTGGGAGGGATAACCACCTACGTGGGGGGGCTCCATCCCCTCCCTAGGGGACACCAGCTCTGATAGCAGCAATGAGTGAAGTGTGCACCGCCCTTTACAGTGTGCAGGGTCTTTCCCCCTGCCTTGTCCATGGGCTCACAACAGGCAGACCAGGTCCACCTGTGTTAGAGGTGAGGCCACAGAGGCCCAGAGAGGGCAACAGCTGTCCCTGATCTGACGGAAAGCCCAGAACACAAGGCCTATGAGAATGGAAACCGGGCGCTCTCTTCCCAGCAAAACTTCTAGCCTCTGGGCAGGAAACCCCAGGACCTACCCCTGGGTGGTCATTTTGAGGCCATGGAGAATGAGTGTTCTGTGGTGGACGCTGTGAGGCGCTGCCCAGATGCCCTCCGGGAATGAAGATGTAACCCCGAGTCACTGGGAATGCTACTGGCAGCCAGTTACCGGGATGGCCTCTGCCAGCGAGGACCACCTCACCCAAGGTCGCGTCCCCTCCCTGGTGTGGCCTGCATCCAATGCCTGACTGTTGTTGGGATATAAAGACCCAGCCCCTCATCCCAATTTGGGAGAGCTCTGAGGGGTCATCCCGACTTCAGAGGCCCCTGTAGAGCCGGCTGAGGTCTTCACTGAGACTGCATCACAGCCCAACTTCTCCATCTGCCCAGACCTGCTTCCCTCCTTCCCTCGTCCTGGCGTTGATCTAGTGAACCTCACTTTACTTTCCATCTCAGAGCCTGATTCCCAGGGAACCCAATCTGTGACAGGTTCCCGTGGGAGGTGGCAGATTCCACAACTGTGAGCCCCGAGGACCTCGGGATCGCATGGGGATCCCGGCCGAACCAGGCTTCCTTTGTGCTTGCAGGCTAGATCAGACCCAGCTGAGCGAGCAGGTGACAGAGACGCTGAGGGTCCTGAAGGAGGAGAAGCCTCAGCTGCGCATCTCCAGGATACGGTAAGGTGGGGAGACCCAGAACGCCCTCCTGTTGATCCAGGCCCAGCTGAGTCCTTGAGGCTGGTCCAGAGCCAAGAGATGGGGAAAGAAATGTGGGGTGGAGGCAGAGACAGCAGAGCTGGGAAGAAACCAACAAAGTACAGCAGCCAGAGTGAGGTCTGGTTGTTTGTCTAGTGCAAATAGAATCATGCAACTCCTCTGCTTAAACCATTCCATGAGATGCAAAAGGTGAACAAATGGAAAAAAGTGAATGGGTGCGTGGGTGAGATTAGGAACATGGAAAGCTATGACCACGAGGGGGAGACAAAGACAAAGAGAGAGGGTCTTGGCGGGGAAATACCACCCCCATGCCCCCCCCCGCCCCCACCGCATACACCTACACACATATACACACACTCCAGGCTTGAGGGGTGAGCCCCAGAGACGGGAGAGTCCCTCTTCCTCCCCGGGGAATCTGCTGCAGCTCCATGTTTTCCCTGTTTTGTCTATCTCGGCCCGTGACTGCAAAGGTCATCTGTCCCCAGGTTCTTGGGTGCCAGGCCTCACCTAAAATGGAAAGGAAGGGGCTCCTAGGCTTAGGAGGAGGACCCATTCATCACAGAACAACATTCCCTGCAGCCCCACAATGTGTTAGGCACCCAGCACTGAACGAAGACCCAACTTCAGGGGCTCAGCCCAGCAGGGAGACAGGTACAAGTTATCCCCCCGCCTGCAGAATTACACTCGGGCTCCTGTGAGCACATTGATGGGCCTACTGGACTCTACCAAAGCAGCTGAGCTGAGCTCTGAACGCTGGGAGGGGCTAGCTGGGCCGAGAAGGGGTCAATTCCCGTCAGAGATCTTTGTGCCGATCAAGAGTCTGCTGCCCGATGTGCACAGAAGCCAAGACTAGGACACCAGCTTTTGAGAAAGGAAAGAGTTTTATTGCTAGGTCAACCAGCAAGGACACAGGAGGTGAGGCTCTCAAATCTGTCTTCTCGATCCAGGGTCCAGGGTGACATTTAAAGGGTTAGAGAAATTTCACACTTGGAAGCTGACTGGCTAGAATCGAATCAGCCATACAAGCTACTTGCACGGCTGAAAGCCAGATTTTCCTTTTTTGAAGGACTTCTTACTCCATAAAGGGCTCCTGTGGCAACATTTCTATTCTTTGAGTTCCACAGACTGAAGATTCTTGGTTCTGGGGTCATCCTGGCGACATCGGTTCCCGTCTTGCACATGTGCAGTGCTGTCTCTGTAAAATAACTCAAGGCTGGATTAATCAATCAACATATTTAAGGAGGCAAAACCAGTTTCAGCTGGTCCACGTTTTACTTGCTGTTTCAGTAGAGGCACTGAGCTTAGCTTCTTTGAGGAATAGGAGGCTAGGGACCTGGAGCAGGGCTACTCAAAGTGCGGTCCGCAGACCAGCAGCGTCAGAATCAGCATCGCCTGGGCGCTCGGTAGAAATTTCCCCACTCCAGACCTGCTGAGTCAGAATCTCTGGGGTGAGCCCGGGAATCTGTCTTCTAACCAGCCTCCAGGTGATTTTTAACACCAGCTTTAGAACCACTGGTCTAGAGGTAAGTGAGCAGTTGGAGTGGCACAGGTGAGGCTGGGGGCGGGGGCCAGGGGCACAGGACCTAACACCTTTGGGGCCATGTTAAGAACTTTTTATCTTACCCCCCAAAGCAATAGACATTCCAGGGCTTTAGCAGTGAAGTGCTGCCAGATTCACACTTTCAGGTCAGCTGCTGAGTGAAAAATGGACCAGAGGGAGTCAAGAGCAAAAGCAAGGAACCCTTTAGGATGATGCAGTGGTTTGAGCCACAGATGCCAGGGCCTGGGACCAGGGTGGAGGCCGTGGAGGTGGAGAGGATAGAAAAGAAAATAGAGAATAGAAAAGAGCTGTTTTGGCGGTGGTGTCAAGGTGATTAATTAAAGTGATCAATCAGCTCTCAGAGCGGCCGAGGGAGAAGTCAGGACGATACCCCAGTTCTGGCATAAACAGCTGGGTGGATGCAGGCCATTCGTGGAGACAGGGACTATGGGAGAAGCCCAATGGGGACCATGCGTTTAAATTCAGATGAGTTGAATTCAAGTGGGGATGTCATGTAGACAGCCCCCAGCATCCTCCCAAGCTCTCAGGGAGAATGAATTCTGTCTAGGAAGCCAAATCTGACAATCCCTAATGAGGGCCCAGGTGGAGGAGGGACGAGTGATAACATGTCCTCACTCAAGCGGCAGAGACAAGAATCAGGTAGTTTGAAGGGGCCAGGCTGGGAGCATCATGATGTGGGGTTGCAGGAGAGTGGTGGCAGCTGTGAAAGGTCACTCCCTCCAACCCCCTGCCTCTGGAGTGGGACGGGGCAGGACACCCACCTAGGAGAGACTGCGAGATCTTCTACTTCCGGAACTTTGCAGGATTTCTGCTTCCCTCTCTCCCAGCCTCGGGGGCTGGGGCTGCCCCTCTCCCGAACATCTACAGCATGTCTCAGACTCTGAACCGGAGCCCAGTCTTCCAAGGTCCGCTCTGGGCTTCGGAGGCCTGGGAATCACCTCTCCATCCCTGCCCATCCATCTTTTGAGCCATGGTCCTCTCACAAGCTGCCCACCCAGGGCATGCTGGGAAGAGCGACCCTTCTGGGAAGTGGGAAAGGGGAGGGAGGAGGGTGGGGGCCAGCGGGGCAACAGGGTTGAGCCTCCTCAGGTAGCAGGCAGACCAGTCTTGGGAGTGGCCCCTCCGTGGTCCAGCCCCAGGGGGCCGGGGGCAGCCAGGCAGGAGAATCTAAAGCTGGCCACTGCCCTGTCTGTTCCAGAGGGAAGCTCCCCTCAAGTAGCACAGGTGCAACCCTTCTGTCTGTCGTCTCCTGCCCCTCTGGGGGACCGACCCACGGAGTCTCTGGGGACCAAGGATGACTTCTGGGGTCCCCCAGGGCCTGTGGCTACTGACGTAGTTGACAAAGAGAGGAGCCTTACCGGTGAGTGAGGGGGCTCTGCCTGTCCCCCACCCCATCCTGGGTCCCCACAGAGAGTCTGCTCCCCACTCATGGCCCACTGGGTCCCCCCCGGCCCCCTGCCAAGCCACCATGCAGGGACAGGGCTGAGATACTGGGCTGGTGCTTTTACTATGGAAAAAGAGGTTTTGCTACAAAAATTTTTTAAATAGACACAAAAGTAGAGTCCAGGGAACTTCCACGTACCCATTAACCAGCTTCAACGACCATTTTTGCCAAATTTGTTTCAACTATTCACTTTTCCCCCCTCCTTTTGGTTGTTATTTTAAATCCAAGGCATCGGGTGATTTTATCCTTAAATATTTTGTGATACATTTCACAAAGTACAAATAAAGACCTTTTCTTCCATAACCACAATGCCATTTTCACATCTCACAAAATTTACAATAAGCCTTTTGTATCATCTAATACCCAATCCATATTCAAATGTGCTCAATTGTCCAAAGTGTGTCTTTGCAGATGATTTGTCCTACGCACGATCCAAAGTCCACTCATTGTATTTGACTTATGTCTCAAATCTCATCTAAATCTCTTTTCATCTATATGCTCCTGTTTCATTAATATCTACTGTGTGCTAAGTTCCATGCTAGTAACGGGGGGCCCTGAGATGAATATGACAGCCCTGCCTTCCAGGGTTTACAGTCATAAGTAATAAATTATAACCATTGTCATGATCTCTCACATAACACATTACCGTTCACCGTCACAGACATTATCACAGCTGGGAGAGACTATCACTCCCAACTTAACATCTACAGAAGCTGACATCTACCATTTACCAGATGGGGAACCTTGGGAAAGTCACTTAAGAACACTGTAAAGTGTTGCTTTCAGCTCCAAGGGTTTATCATTAATATTACCATGCAGATTGTTATTATTGGCAAATAGCCGTTTAAAAACAAGAACACTTTCCTATTTCATTATCATCATCATCATTACAAAAACAGCCAATCACCCCTAGGCATGTATTAAGCTATCCACATGCGTTAGGTCACTGATTACTCATGACTGTACCCTAGTTACAGATGGGGAAACTGAGATTAGGGGGGTTCAATATCATGCTCAGGGATCCACAGTCAGAGAGCAGAGGAGTCAGTATTCAAACCCAAATCCATTTGACTTCAACGTCTGGGCTTAGAGCCACTCTACAGGATCTGTAGCGCCTGGCACAGGATCTGGTAGATGCTCAGTGAATTTGTGTAGAGTAATTCAGTGTCCACTTCTCCCATTCTTCCCAGAGTTCACTTCCCTGTGGCCGGCTTCTACCACTGGCCCAACACCAGTCTCCACTTTGTGGTGAGAGGGCCAGTGACCATTGAAATTGAATTCTGTGCCTGGGACCTGTTCCTGAACAGGATATTCCCACAGCACAGCTGGATGGTTGCAGGGCCTCTGTTTGACATCGAGGCTGAGCCAGGAGCCGTGGCAGCTGTGTACCTCCCTCACTTTGTGGCCCTCCAAGGTGAGCAAGAGGGAGGTGCAGAAGCAAGGTGATGGTGGTAAGAACGGGCCTGAATGAGGCTTTGGATGGTGATGTCCTGAGGGAGGAACTCGTGGTTTCCTTAGGGAGCCTGAGAGAGGGTTGCAGAAATGGAGACAGCTTTCCTCTCATTCCATGGTGCTCTGGGCATATCTTTCTGAAGCACTTTTGTCCCCAGGCTCATAATTATTTTTGCCTGAATTACTTGAAAGTTTCCCTAAATAGAAAGTACAATAAAAACTAGCATTTATTAAGTTTTCTTTACATAGATTGGAAACAGATTATATACTCAGTTGAGATTTTCAAAAAGATTTTTCAAAGATAGGACTATTTACAAAGTAAGGCTAAGTGAACTAACTAAGGTTAAGTGAACTAACAAGGAATGTTGGGGTCCCTGGAGACTAATGACAAATGGGAAGCCATTGCTTCCCCTACAGGCAGGGAGAAGAAACAGTGTCACCAGACTCCATTTGCAAGCTGGAGCCATGAAAGAGGGGCTTTCCAGAAGGAGATGTAGTCATAAAGGGTAGCGTAGTTACCCCTCTCACCTCCAAAGACTTCCCACAGAGAAAGTTCCAAGAAATATAAGCTCACCGTCAAAAATTACAAACAGTCAACAAGGCACCATAAATGAGAACCAGCAGAAACATAGATACCAGAATTGGTCCCATTAAAAAAATAAATAAATAAAATTTTTAAAATAAAATAAGAATGGGTCCTGGGACTTCCCTGGTGGTGCAGTGGTTAAGAATCCGCCTGCCAGTGCAGGGGACACAGATTCAATATCTGGTCCGGGAAGATCCCACATGCTGTGGAACAGCTAAGCCCGTGCAACACAGCTGCAGAGCCTGTGCTCTAGAGCTCGTGAGCCACAACTACTGAGTCCGTGTGCCACAACTACTGAAGCCCATGCACCTAGAGCCCATGCTCCGCAACAAGAGAAGCCACCGCAATGAGAAGCCCGCGCACCACAAGGAAGAGTAGCCCCGCTCGCCGCAACTAGAGAAAGCCCGCGCGCAGCGACGAAGACCCAACGCAGCCAAAAATAAATAAAATAAATAAATCTATTTTTAAATAAATAAATAAAAAAGAATTGGTCCCATAAAGACTTCAGACATTTTGTGTTATCAGAAACAAAACACAAAATACGTATGTTTCATTTGCTTAAAGAAATAGTCTAGGGGAAAAAGCAATAAACCATTAAAATTGATAAATCAAATTTGGTAACAAGCTAATTAAAGAAAATAGGAAAACATAAAGAAAAAAAAAGATTAAGTGACATGGAGGATACCGTGAGAAGGCCTAACATACATCTAATCAGAATTCTGGAAGGATATGGTAGAGAGAATGGAGAAGATGAAATAGTCAAAGAGAGAACTGCCAAGAAATTTCTAGGATTGCTAAAAGATGTGACTTCTCAGAATGAGAACTCCAAAAAATCCATGGGCTATGACAGAAACATGAAAAGGTGTTGCTTCAAAGAAAAACTAGTGGAAAAGGGAAAGTAATTATACTTTCCAAATTATACTTTGGAAAAGGGATGGTAATTATAGTTGTATTTGGTGAATTCTTCAGCATTTTTTCAGATTGTATACACCACTGAGGTATTACCTTCACACACAAAAAAAGCAATTAATACGCTCTGCGTGGCCCCTTCTGGGATTAACGTCAGTCAGCAATGTTCTGATTGGTGCCCGTGCAGCCTAAGGGCTTTGTCTGGTTTGCTGGATGTCCCTCTGCTGCCCAGAAACCACTGCATTGCAGCAGTTGCCAAGCAACTCAGGGATGGAGCTAGGACTCCAACCTTCATCCCTCAAGCTCTGTCTTCATCTCAGGCTCATCAATGTCCACTCCTGGTCAGATGTCTCGGTTGCAAATCAACTCTGGCTGATTTAGGCAGAAAAGGAATATATAGGAAGATTCTTGAGTAGCTTGTAGACTTAACAAAAGATTAGGCAACAAGTCTTTAAAAAGCAAAAAAATGGCAGTGACCAAAGGATGCTAGAAACCAAGAACATAGCCAAGGTTACACCGAGAAAAATAGGAAGAGACCTGTGCTGCAGGCACAAGGGTATACTACCCTTGGCCACTCCATTTCCTCACTGCCCCTTCCTCCTCCTTGCCCTCCACCTGCCTGGAGTCAAACCTGTCAGCATCACTCAATGGCCCTCACACTTACAGAATCCATACCAGCCAGGTAACCCTGGGGTCAATAGCCTTCCCAGCTCCAGGGCCAGGGACTGGGACTCTGTATGGGTTTGGCTACAGGGAGTTTCTGCAGTGCTCCCACCCTAGAGACAGTATTGCCCAAAGTCCCCGCATGACGGCTTCCCTGGCTGGGCCCCCCAGGAAGGCCACTGAGCCTGCACCTGGGGACATCACTCCCGCAGCCAAGCCAGACTCAATGAGGGCACTAAGTCCTTGCCTCTTGAATCCATCCTTTGACAGGGAACTACGTGGACATCCCCCTGTTCCAAGTGGCCCACTTCAAAGAAGAGGAGATGCTCTTGGAGAAGCCAGCCAGGGTGGCGCCATATTACACCGTCCTGGAAAACCCCAGCTTCTCGTCCTTGGGAGTTCTACTGAGGGTGGTCCACGCTGCTCTGCGCCTCATTCCCACCTCTTCCACCGTGTTGCTCTACCATCACCTCCATCCTGAAGAAGTCACCTTCCACCTCTACCTGATCCCCAGTGACTGCTCCATTCTGAAGGTGGCAGTAGGAGGCAGAAAGGTCGGGCCAGGGTGGGCTGACAGCAAACAGGAAATGTAACCAGAGAGCCCCCTAGATGGGTCAACTGGGAATAAGGATGGGCCTCTTATAAGCAGGAGGCTTGGAGTGGGTGAATAATCCTGCCCCTGCTCAGCCATGGTCTGGTCCGGTTCCCTAAGGTCTCCCCCAGCTGGCTTTGCTGTTCCATCGCTCGTCTCTGGACAAGCCTCTTCCCAGGAGTCAAAAGATGAGCGATCTCCGTGCTTAGAACTGTCTCCTTTCCCCCATTCCCATGTCTTCTCCAGCAACGCCCCGATTCCCACCCTGAGTATAGCAGAGGCCAAGCATGGGGCTCTCTGTGTAGCAATGCATGGGGGGTGAGGGGCCAGCGGGGGTGGTATAGCCCCCTCCACCAACACACACACACGGAAGCACCATCTCACTTTGTTCAGACCAGATTCCGTAGGGTGGGATCTCTGGGACGCCAGACGTACCTCCTCCCTTGATCCTTGTTCTGTACACTCCTCAGGCCATAGATGATGAAGAAAAGAAGTTCCACTTTGTGCAAATACACAAGCCGCCCCCGCTGACCCCGCTCTACATGGGCTCCCGCTACATTGTGTCTGGTTCGGAGAAGCTGGAAATAATGCCAGAGGTGAGCTGCCCAGATGTTTGCCCCTCACCAGGGGTCAGAGGTCATGCTTGGGGATAACTGTGGGCAGGTCTCAGAGCTTTCCCAGGCACGGGGTGAACTGGGGTTGGGCAGACATCGAGTGGGATTTAGGGTGAGCAGGAATGCTTCAGAGATTGGGAGGAAGGGAGTTGGGGGCAGGATCACACTCAGGATGGAGACAACATTGGGAAGGGCTGGGCTACAGGGTGTCAATGATCTCCAGTCAAAACCACCACGAACACACCTGCAGCTGAAGACGCTGGGTTTAGGACTCGTTGCAGTGGGAGAACACACACCCTGGGGAACCACGGGGCCTCTCAGTACAAAGGTAGGGAGAACCTATTATAGGATCTGGGCCTTGGTTGGGTAATTTGGGGGAAGGTCTAAGGAAATGGAGGTTTGCTCTAGATTGGGTGTTATCAGAAAACAGGGGCAATTCTGTGAGTGGGAACCTCAGCAAATCTTATCTCTAGGCAGGGCAGACCCAACAAGGATAAAGCTGTAATTGCTTAAATAGCAGTCACTCGTTTAGCTGGGAGGGCGGAGATGGAGGAAGAAGGATCTGGGTTAGAACGTGTGAACAGTACATTTAAGGATGAGTCCTGACTCATGCATGGGGTACCCAGCTGTGCTTATCCTTCTGAGGGTTTGTGGAACATTTAAAGAGCAGTGTCTAAAGGTGGCAGTTACTTTCAGTACAGGAGATGGTCAGAGTGTTCCTATGGGGTTGAGCAGGGCCAAGAAGGTGTCAGGGGGAGAAAGACCTTATTCGCAGGATGAATCGTGGCTTCTCACAGGGAGGTTCTTTCTCTCTGCAGGAGCTAGAGCTCTGCTATCGGAGCCCCAGAGAATCCCAGCTGTTCTCTGAGTTCTGCGTTGGCCATTTGAGGTCAAGGATCAGATTGCAAATGAGAAACAAGAAAGATGGGACTGTGGTATGGGAAGCCTTGGTGAAACCAGGTAAAGTCAAGTCCAGGGAGCACAAAGGTGGGAGAGAGGGCTTCCCTGGTGGCACAGTGGTTGGGAGTCTACCTGCCAATGCAGGGGACACAGGTTCAAGCCCTGGTCTGGGAACATCCCACATGCCGCGGAGCAGCTGGGCCCGTGAGCCACAACTACTGAGCCTGCGCGTTTGGAGCCTGTGCTCCGCAACAAGAGAGGCCACGATAGTGAGAGGCCCGCGCACCGCGATGAAGAGTGGCCCCCACTCGCCACGACTAGAGAAAGCCCTCGCACAGAAACAAACACCCAACACAGCCAAAAATAAATAAATTAATTAATTAATTTTAAAAAAAAAAAAGAAAAAAGAAAATCCTGTACCACAAACCAGATGAAAAAAAAAAAAAAAAGGTGGGAGAGAGAAAGTCAATCAAAGTGTATGTGTATGTGTGGGGGGCAGTTTGTATTATCACAATTTGCTGATGAGAAGAAATAGTCCAGGGAGTTGTGTGGTGTTTCCTAGTTACATAACACCTGGTATGACCAGAATTTGAACTCACGTTAATCTGACTCTAAGCCCTGTGCTCTCTCTCGCGCACGCACCATGTCTCCACCCTGCCCTTGAATTCATAGACTTTGACACCCACAAGGTTTTTGGCAAAGTTTCTCATGAGAGCTTGGATGTTAGATGAAAGAGTAAGAACTAGATAGTTGCAAAGTTGTGTGGATTAAGCTGGTTTTGGCAACATCAGATACTCTAACCGGGATCATTCAGGTATTTTCAAGGGAGGCAAGAGGGAATCCAAATATTGAACTTTCAGGAATGGAAGAAACTTTACAGTCTCTTAATCCAACACCAAGACGCCCAAGAACCAAAATCTCTCGGACGGTCCTTCTTAGGACAGTCAGACTTCATCCGTCCGTTGTTGGTCACGCTGCCTCTTGAGCTGCTACAAACAGGCGTCATGGTGTGGTAGAAAGAGAATGGGCTTTACCCAGTCATGGCTTGGGTACAGACACAGGTAAGAGAACTCACCAGCCCCACTGGGGCCCTTACCTGCTGGGTGATCTTGAGAAAATTACTTAACTCATCGGAACCTCGGGTTCCTCATCTGTAAAGTGAGGATCACAATGCCTACCTTGTGGGATTGTTGGAAAGATTAAATAAAATAAGGTATGTTTATGTCTCATGCAGTGGTCCCTAATAAATAGTAACAATATTCTTCTTCTTCCTCGTATTAAGCCAACTTCCTTGTCTGTCTGAATTCTGTCCCTTGGAGCTGACAGAAGAATCTCTCTCCTTCCCCCTGGGAGAGCCCTTCAGATACTTGAAGACTGTGATCAAGCCCTCCCTTAAGTCTCCTCTTATGCAAGTTAAATATCTCCACTTCCTCCCATCATTCCTCTTATATTTTGGTTTTTAAATTCTTTGCCCTCCAGACACCTTCCTCGGTAGATGCTCCCATTTGCAGATGAGCCAGGATGGACTCCCTGACTGTCCAGTCGTCATGGAGGATGTGGAATATCCTCCTCCCCCCTCCAAATGAACCCCATGCTCCCAGTACCACAGCTGGAGCTCCCCTCTCCTGTGCCCGCCTCCCCACACTGTCAGGTCACACTGAACTTGAGTCTGCTCAAACTCGCAGGCCTTGTCCATAAAAGCTGCTGTGAACAGCCCCTTCCTCTCCTTATGCACATAATTGTTTAAGTCCCTTCATTCATTGCTGTTGTTGGTGTTGCTATTGAAATTCACCCATTACTCCCAAGTGCTAAGATTTTCTTGATCTTGATTCTTTTTTTTTTTTTTTTTAATTTTTTATTTATTTATTTATTTATGGCTGTGTTGGGTCTTCGTTTCTGTGCGAGGGCTTTCTCCAGTTGCGGCAAGTGGGGGCCACTCTTCATCGCAGTGCGCGGGCCTCTCACCATCGCGGCCTCTCTTGTTGCAGAGCACAGGCTCCAGATGCGCAGGCTCAGCAATTGTGGCTCACGGGCTTAGTCGCTCCGTGGCATGTGGGATCTTCCCAGACCAGGGCTTGAACCCGTGTCCCCTGCATTGGCAGGCAGATGCTCAACCACTGCGCCACCAGGGAAGGCCCTTGATCTTGATTCTTGATTCTGACATCAAAATCCAGAACAGATTTGATCTGTGTGAATCTAGAAGGCCAAACAAGGGCAAGGAGATAGATTTCTGTGCAGAATAAGGACATCTCAAACAGTTTAAGCTATCTAAACCCTGGTTAGCTCTCCACCAGGGTTCCCTTCAGGCCAAGACTGGATTAAACCATGTCCGGGATGTTGAGGGAGAAATTGCTGTTGTTCATTTGGACCTGTCTCTCTCTTTCTCTCTCTCTCTCTTTCTCTCCCTCCCTTCCTCCCTCCCTACCTCTCTCTCTCTCTGATCATGGTCTCTGGGCCTCAGTTTCCCCATATGCATAAGGAAGGGATTCACCTGGATAATCTGTAAAGGCCCTTCCAGTCCTTACTCCAGACTCTATCAGAATTTGTCCATAGCTTGTTCTCAGAATCAAAGAATCTCAGAAGTGGGTAGGAGTTTCAAGGATTATCATGTGTGTTAATAACCAGCACTGTTATAGATGCTTCTTCATCTCCGTTTTCCTCCAGTAGATCTCAGACGTGCAGCTGCTCTGGTCCCTCCAGGCCCAATAGGTAACAGCTGGAGCTCCTGTGGAGCAACCACAGGAGCCAGTAGCAGTTCTGGGGTGTACTATCTGGTCCTGGAGGGGAGGGAACAGAGGAAGGAAGGGACTCTCTCATTGCAAACCTCACAAGGGATCAGACCTTGGAGAGTGGTGTGTGCCTGAGCAGTCCCTCCCCATGCCCCTTATTCCTGCCCATGGGGGCCCTGGCACCTCCAACTGGACCACCTCAAACGCCTCCACCAAGAACCCACCCCCAGCTCAAACAGAATGGCTAGGTGCTGATGTGAGGGAGAGCAGAGGTGCCTTTCTGGTGGACGAATGCCTTTACAGGGGCAGAAGGAAGCCAGGGATGCAGATGAGGTGAGTGAAGGGAAGCAGAGAGGGGGGATCAGAGGCAGAGGCTGCAGTAGGAGAACTTCCTTGCTCGTTTCCAGCCTCACCTTCACCCCCAGATACCCTGGGCTTGCTGCACTTTGTGGACCGGTATCGGGAGCAGCTGGTGGCTCGAGTGACACCTGTGGACCCCGTCCTGGATAAGCTGCATGGACATGTGCTGAGCGAGGAGCAGTATGAGGGGGTGCGGGCCGAGGCCACCAAGCCAAGTCAGGTGCGGAAGCTGTTCAGCTTCAGCCGGTCCTGGGACTGGGCCTGCAAAGATCGCCTCTATCAAGCCCTGAAGGAGACCCATCCTCACCTAATCATGGAACTCTGGGAGATGTGGGGCAGTGGAGAAGACCCGGGCGGGCTCCTGACAAGCTCAGCAGCTGTCTGAACACCTGCGGTGGGTCCTGGCTCTGCCTGATAGCTCCTTGGGTCTGTTTCTTAATCTATAAACAAGCTGCCATCTGAGTTGCCTTCTTGTCCTAAAGTTATGGAACTTCGACGATGCCTTTGCTGGGCATTATATGGCCATGCCCAGGGATGCCACACAGGCACCCAGACTGCCTCCCTTGGCTTTCATGGGCCAGCTGTCAGGGTAGGATGACAGCATCTCAGAGAATGTCCGTCTGGAGCTGGCAGGACTTCTGCAGACCTTGTAGAAGCCTAACCTAAGAGAGCCTGGTCTGCTGGCTGCAGCAGCCAAACCCAGAGCCCTCCCTGTGCCATCCAGATGCACAGAGCAGCAGGGAGGACATGGGACTGGCCACGTCTGGCTGGAGACGGACAATGGAAATGGACACCTTGGGGGTTTTGAATGGCTTGTGAATAAGGGCAAAAACAGATTTGTTTTTCATTTGTCCAGCCCAGGCCAGGGCACCCACCCTCCCCTTGGGCCCCTCACAGGGCTCATCCCTGGGAGGACTTGAGCCCACCCACAGACTTGCAGACAGGACAAGAACGGAAAGGGACGCAGAGACTCCTACCACCGAGAGGGTGCGGCCAAGGGGGCCTCTACTTTCCAGGCCCCCCAAACCCGCTACCCCAGGCCATGAAGGGTGAGGTTACCGCCAGGGCTCCAAAGCAAGCCCTCCCCAAGGGACAGCGGGCTGGAGGGCTGCGGCCCCAACCCCAGACATCCTGTTCCACTCAGACCAGCAAACACATGGGATGATGCAGCCATGTCTCCCCACATCACAAAATATTTGAGCGCAGAAAATATGATTCAGCAACAACTCCCAAATAAAGTTGGGGAAAATGTCACAGGTGCAAACTGCACCTTATTCTGGTAATGGGAGTTAGCAGTCATGGATTCTTCCTTTCTACAGGGAGAACAAAGGACAGACAGGCGCACACAAGAGACTGTTCCCCCAAACCACGAGATGACGGAGTTGCAAATACCCCAAAACACAAACCCCGAGTCCCGTATTTTCATTCCATCCACCCACCGTTTCCTTCCTCTCACGACCCGCAGGGAGGCCTCGGGCGAGCCGAATGTGTGTGAGTTTGAGAACGATCTTTCGGAAGCAGAGAGCGCGGCTGGGGACCGTATGGCACCCAGATACCGGGAGATGCCCAGGCCGCCGGGCCCTCCCGCGCGCTCTCGGAGCAGCTCGGGCCTCGGCGGCCGGCGGGAGGCCTCCCCGGGGCCGCGTCCAGCCCAGCTTTCTCCGTGGCGACGTGGGGGGCAGCCGGGGACCTCTGCAGACTAAGTGCGGGGAAAGCCCGGGGGCGGCGCGCGGTCCGCCAGTGCGGGGTCGCTGGGCGCGCTCCCGGCCAAGACCCGGACGCGGGGGTTCGCAGGCGCGCGCAGGGGGAGGAGGCGGGGTGGGAGGAGAGGGGGCGCGAGGAGGGGCCTGCCTGCCCTGCCCCAGTCTGCGGAGCTCCCGTGTTCACTTCCCTTCCCTCCAGCCCATCGCAGTCTTTTGTTGCCGAAGCCCCAGTAATCTGTTCCCACATCTGGAGCCATTTTCATGGCAGCCAACTGGAAAGTGGGGAGGGTCTTCGAGGAGAGAAAGGCCAGAAGCGAACAAGGGCAGGATTGGAGCTGGGGGAAAGGTGCCCGTGTGCTTTGGATCCCAACCCTAACAGCCAACAGTTGGGATTTTGAGGAAAAGGCAGTGAGCTGGGAATCCAATCCTGGCTCTACCCACTAGATGTGTGGTCTTGGAAAAGTCTAAACCTCTGTGAACCTCAGTTTTCAGGTCTGTAAAAGGGGGTTAATAACACTTGCATCAAACGGTTGAGGATGATGTGCACTAATGCGTAAGTCTGGTGCACACCTAGTGGTGATTCAGTGAACAACTGTCAGTCAGTCAACAAACCTTACCTTCATTGTGCCTGAGGCTTCACTGTGATAACAGAAGCTACAGAGTATCTGCCCTCGAACAGTTTATATTCCTTTGGCAAGTAGATAAGAAATCATAAATAAATCCATTTAGAAGATAATTTCACACACTGTTAGGTACTTTTAAGAAGACAAAAATTGGGGAATGTGATCTTTGGGGATGGGGGAGCAGTACACAACTTTGGGATGCTCAGGGAGGACTTTCCTGAGGAGGTGACATTCAGGGGGGACTTTCCTGAGGAGGTGACATTTCAGTCAGAACTTTGCCCACAGATATCCTTGCTGTTTGTGGTACTGCTACGGCGTTGTGCCCTACAAATGCAGGAATTCTGATAACAACCTTATGTGTGTCCTTTCACACCTTTTTCCTATCTCTATAATCATATATGTTTATATACGCACTACCAAAGTCTCTCCTTGACCAAACTTAACTTGGGTTCCTCTGAATCCTCTTCCCAACTGGGCCTTACCTTTTGGACTTCTGTGTCTTTCTTTGCATTGCCCAATTTTAGCTAGAATCCTGCTAACTTAGTTTATCCAGAATTGCCCACCCTTGCTATCTGAGCAAATTCCTCATCCGCCAGCATCCTCCAGGTGATATCTGATCACTCTGGCCTGCCATCAGCAACAATCCTGCAGCAAAGAATTACCCTGTCCTGTTAGTAATTTTCCACCCACTGACAAACACACCACTGGCACCACTACCACTACCCCACCCCCCAGCCACCCCACTCTGCTCCTTGGCTATAAATCCCCAACTTTTCCTTGTATTCACAGTTGAGCCCAATCTCTCTCCCCTCCTGCCAAACCCTATGGCAGCAGTTCCTATACCTATCACAATAGTCCTTGATAAAATCTGCCTATTTGAACAATTGTCATGAATAATCTTTTAAACAATACATGCAAACACACACACAGGGTTTATGACTGTCTTATAAAAAATAGGATCAAACGTGTAAGATCTACCTCCCCCTCACCCCACACCCCACCCCCCCCCGCCAAACTCCTCTCAGTCTGCTCCTGCTGTTACCAATTTGGCCAACAATCAGGTGTGCCATTATCCCAACCTGGAAGAGAGGGCCTGACCTTTACCTGGTTGTCTCCCCAACTTCCTTGGTTCTCAGAAGACATGTGCGATCCTTCAGAATCTCAGATCGTGGACACTAGAAATAACACTGATCCTTTCGATTTGCAGGTAGGTCAGCAAAAGGTAATCTAGGCCCCAGTGATGGAGCTGGGGCCCATTCCAAGAAGGCCTCTGTGAGCCAGGGAACCATCCACAGCTGAGCACAGGGCAGGTTCATTCACTCACACCAACATTCCCACTTATAAGGGGCCCATCCCTGTCTAGGTATCCCTCGGGCTGCATTTCATGTTTGCCATCAGCTCACCCTGGCGGTCACTGGGGATCAGCTAGAGGTGGAAGGTGGCTTCCTCAAGATGGAGGTGATGGTAGAGTTAACACGGAGGAGGTGATGGGAATGGATCAGTCTCAACAATAGTGGAAGATTGGGGGTCCTCCAGGATCATTGTGTTGAGATGAATCCACCCTAGATGAATTTCCTTTCTCTTTAAAGTGAGCTACTTAGAACAGGGAAATGTCCCATGACTCCCATCAAAGAATTTGTTCAAGGGTCATGGATTTAATGCTTCCTCTGGGTCAGGCCTTCGCTGGGGTGGTGGGAGCCCTAAGCTGATCTCAATGCCTCTAGTGAGAGAATCCCTCCCGTGGGAAGAAGAGTTTGCTAGGGCTAGGGCCCCTTAGAGGCTGCTGGCAATACTTGTCTCAATGATGAGATAACTGCAGACTTAAGCTTTAAGGCATGCACATACTCTGGTCCAGGCCCTAATCGGTCCTAAGGAAACTGTGATCACCTGCGCTGTGGTGGGCTCTATGGCTGTGGGGACCCATCGAGCGCTGCTGGCAAGTTAGCCTCAGGCAGATAGGGAACCAGGAGGGGGAAAGCAGGAGAGGAAGAGGAATGGCTAGATGGGAGCATAACACTAGGTACAGAACTTGAGGGTGAAACCAAGCGGGGCCCTGTGGGGCTCCCGGGGACAGAGGCTCTTTTTTGTCCCCCGTTTCTTGTAGGCAAGACTCCAGCCTCCATGACCTTCCCTGAGTTCCAAAGGGCAGATTCAAACAGTTGCTAATCAAGGGGGAAGCAGCCAAGAAACCACTTGAGACAAGATTAAAGGGACCAGAGAAGCTCATCAAGATTAGGAGACCCAACCAGCTGAGACGAGATTAAGGGAGTGCAGGCCCTGCTCACACCCTAATCTTGTTGGAGACCCCACCTTTGAACCATTGTTATAAAACCCCTCATCAAATCCTCCTGGGTTAGGACACATAGTTTTCTGAGGCAGAAGCCAATGTGTCCCCCTTTGCCTGGCAAAGTAACAAAGCTGTCCTTTTCTACTTCACCCAAAACTCTGTCTCCAAGATTTGATTTCTGCACCGGTGTATAGAGAGGCCGAACTTTCGGTAACAAGGGGAAGAGGCTGGCAGCACTATGGACACTGGGTATTAGGAGTCCTGGCTCTGTCCCAGGTTTCCTAGCAACCGCTGTTGAGCAGGTGGTTGCTAGGCAATGTAGGGCCATCCAGACACTTGGATAAGGTCCTTAGTCTGCGTGGGCACCAATCAGAACATTGCAGGGTATTGTTAATCCTACAAGTGGCCACTGGCTCCATTTCTTAGATTTTCTCATCTGTTAATTGCTTTTGTTGCACAAAAAATAATATAACAATGGTACACAAAGTCTGGAAAAATGAGAAAGAAATTGCCCCATGATCTCACCATCCAAACAATTGAAAAATGACCATATTTACTCTTTTCATTTCAGCCTTTCTCTGCAGGAATACATTTTCATCTTGTTGTCATCCTAGCACACGTGGTTTTAAATCTTGCTTTTTTGACTTTGATTTACATCATCACAAGCATCCCTCAAGCTACTTGAGAGTTTTCAGAATAACCTCTCCGATGGTTGTGCATGATACCGTGCAGTGGATACACCATCATTTAATTAACCATTCTCCCTCTTGTTCCAACATTGAGTTTGCTCCAATTTTTTGCCATGACAAACAGTACGCATCTTTCTGCAGAGAGCTTTTCTTTATCCTTTAGATCACTGTCTTGAAATCAGTTATTAAGGAGTGAGATGATTGTATCAAAGGACATGGATATCCTCCTGACTTTCTATGTCTTGCTAAATTGCTTCCCTCAGAGGTGGTACCAGTGTTCTCAGCACTGACATTGCTGACCCATACTAGGGTTCCCTTTTTTCTACATCCTGGCCAATATTTGTGATTTTGATGATAGCCATTCTGACAAGTGTGAAGTGATCTCTCATTGCTGTTTTCTGGACATTTCATTGAAATGGAATCATACACTCCGTGTCCATGTTCATCTGGTTTTTTTCACTTAGTGTAATGTTTTTGAGGTTCATCCATGTTGTAGCACATTTCAGTAGTTCACTCCTTTTTATTGCTGAATATTATCCAACTGCATAGATAAACCACACTGTGTTTATTCATTCACCATTTGATGGACATTTGGATTGTTTCCAGTTTGGGGCTATTACCAGTAACACTGCTATGGACATTCATGTAGTCTCTAGGTAGACATATGTTTTCATTTCTCTCAGACAGAAAACAGGGGGTGGAAGTCCTAGGTTTTATGGTAAGCGAATGTTTAAATTTTTATGAAATTTACCAGACTGTTTTCCAAAGTTGCTGCACCCTTTTACATTCCCAACAACAGTGTATGTGGGTTCCATATTCTCCACCTCTAGCCAACTAGAAGCTCTTTCAGCTAGACTTGCTAAACCGTGAGCATGTGATCCTGCTGCTGCTAACAGCCATTCAGTCATTGCGATTCATTCAACAAATTTTATCTGAGTACCTACCACTATGTAGTAGGCTCTTGCCCTGCAAGAAGTCCCTGACCATCTGTAAGATGGAGAGACAGCACCCTGGTGACATTGTTTCAGCACACTGGTCCTGGTTCCCCTTGGGCTTTTCAGTTGCAGGAGGGAATGAGTTCCCTGATGGCAGTTTGAGTCTGGTCTGCTGCGACTGACAGGGCCTGCCGGTGCACCCCTCCAAACCACTGGGACCCAAGTAAGTCCTAGTGGCTGCTCTCCCCACATTCCACAAGGGAACACCCACCAGCCTTGGAACCTTGGGTGCAACAGAGGTGCCAGGAGATTGTGGTACCCAGCAGTCTGTGGCAGTACCAGTGGAAGCCATGCAAGGGCCTTGGGGATGCCAAGAGGAGCCTGGGGATGGGGGCGGGGGGGGGGGGGTGTGTGGACCGGCTCAGGTATGGCAACCTTTGAAAGTACTTGTTCCTAATCTAATCATATGTGAGACGCCCAAAAGGCTGGGATACTGCGTTCATGGGTGAGGAGCAGGAGGAAAAGCACCACCACGTCAACCGTGCTACCTCTGGGGATTGTGGGAGCCTTTATTTTGCTACTCTTTTTGCTATAGTGCTTTCTAACTTTCACGTTTTCTACAAAGATTATGTATTAGATTTTTCATGTACTAAAATTTAAAATTAAAAAAAGACCCCACAATATTTCTCTTAAAAGGAGAAATAACTCCTGGGGGAAGCTCCGCGCGGAGCTGGGATCCTGGCCGCCTGCACTTCCGCTTCTTTGGCCCCAAGTCCCCTTTTCGCGCCCCTGGGTCCCAGTTAGCAGCTCGCACCCCCTCCTTCCTGCGCCCCGCGTCCGGTTGCCATGGAAACGGGGCAGGTTGCACACAGACTCCTGAGGCGCCAGCCCTGCAGCGTCCTGGAGATTGAACCTGGACAGCCAACCTCTGCAACAGGCTGGGGGCTGAAGCGGGAGCCAGGAGCAAGAGGCGCCTCGACTGCGACAAAGGCTGCGCAGACCCTGCAGAGCCCCCGCCCCCTCCCCGGCTCCGCCCCTCGCCGCCCCCTCCCCGGTAGTAGAAATACAGCCGCAGCCCCGCCGCCGCCCACTGCGCCTCGACCCTGCCCGGACCCGACCACCCGGAACAGGCAGACACGTCTCGCCGCGCTTCTCGCCAATGGCTGACCAACTCTTTCAGCGCAAACCCTGGGACCACGAGCAGCTTCGCCCGGACCCCGACTCTGACTCCGAAGGCCTGTTTGACAAGCCTCCTCCAGAAGAGCCCCCCGCTGTCCGCCGGCCCAAGTCGGCGTGGGCCGCGGGCAGGAAGGCCGGTCGGCGCACTGGTGGGAGGGCGCAGGGGGCCCGCCCTGGGCAGCCCCCCAAGGCCGCGGCGCGCCCCCAGCCCCAGGAGGAGGCGCCTCCGCTGCACGAGGGCTGCTATCTCGACCATTTTCCGCACCTCTCCATCTTTATCTACGCGGCCATCGCCTTCTCCATCACCTCCTGCATCTTTACCTATATCCATTTACAGCTTGCCTGATTTGCTGGGGATGGGCTCAGGGCTGAGGGGGGAGGGAAGGGAAAAGAAGGGCTCGGCATTTTGTGTCTGGAGACGCGCCGCACCCCCTTCATCTAGCTTTTGATGCTTCTTTTCTTCTCTGCTTGTCACTACCTTTGTCTAACTGTCCATCAGTAGGAACGTCCAAAGCAGCTACCGCTAATGAAATAAGCACCTGGGGATTAGGGGCGGGAACACAGACTCCAACGTTTAGAATGTCGCGGTGCGATTGAACCCCATTTATAATGAGGATAATGTCCTTGGACCCTACCGCTTTGTGAGGTGGGGGCACGCAGAGGAAGCCTGTCATTTTGTGTCTGGGGCGCGCACAGCGAGCCCAACCCTCTGTTCTTTAAGGGATGAGCCAGACCCGGGCCCACCGCCTTCCAGAGAGAGGGCCCCGCGGAGGGGGTCGGCGCCCTGGCCTGGGATAAGCCCAAGCCCTGTGATGCTGCATCGCCCCCGGAGGAGCCAGCAGTGCCCCCCGAGCTGGCGCAGAGCCCGGAGCGTGGGAACTGGCGGACCTGAGAGCGCAGGACACAGTGAGTTTGTCGGGGTAGCGCGCCACCTGCCCAGAGGCTTGAGCCCACCCAGACTGTGCCTTTCCCTGCCTTAGGGTTTGATGCCGCTACCGATGTCGGGCCGAGCCGAGACACAGCCGAAGGAGCTGTCCTGCCAGGAAGCCACAGTCTCGTCGTGTCCTGGACGGCTTGGGACCAACGGCTGTAGACCTCCAGAGACGCACGCCCATAGCTTGCACGCTGCGCGGGATGAGGCGCTGGGGTCTATAGGGGGCTGTCACTGCTGTCTTTGTGGACCTGGGGGGGCTTCATCCTGGCCCAGAGCCCTTCCAGAGCTATGGGGCCCAAGATGAAGGGGGTGAGGGAATCTCTCATTGACAAGAATTCGTGCTAAGAAACTACCCAACTCCTAGGGGTTTGTCATCTCATACCTAAAAGACCTAACACCAAAACCCACCTTGGCAGGTTATTTACCCACCTGCCATCTCTGTTTACACATGAATGTTAAATGTCAAAACATAACGCTCTAATACTGCATATACTTTACTTGGAAATGCCTGTAATTATGGTACCTCTGATGGAATAAATGCTCCTTTTCCAGTCTCCTTTATATTCTGTTCTTTATTAATTTCCAACTATGCAGTGGGCCGACCAGACTTCCTAGTCTGCTCTAAGTTTCATCCCATAATCTTCACAACATCCCTACTGTCCCTCCGAAACAAATTTCATCCCATTATCCAGCATTCCAAGATACAGCATCTCTCTCCACTAAATAGCTATACAGACCTCTAAATGACATCTTCATATCACATCCTGACAGCATACCAGCGTCCAGTTCTACTGTCCCCTGACAGCAGGTCTGTCACTATCCCATTGCGGCATTATTCACTGCCCCTCGGTATTTAGTCCCCACTTGCCTCCATTATCAGGACACTTCTGCCCCTGGACAGTCCTCCCACTGAGCTCTACAATTTGCCCCCTAACTCACCCAGCTTGTATCTTTATAAGCTCAGTGTTTGCTAATGTCAGGGCCTTGTCACTTCCCAGTTCTATTTTCCCATAATCCCATATCACTACATGCCTTAATATCTTGCCGCTTTATTTCAGTGCCAAAAGCATGACACCCACCATTTCCCAACGTCAGCCTGTGCTGTGCAGCCACAGTTTACAATAATTTTCCCCCAATAAAAGGCACTATTCCCCAAAATTAAGTCTCCAAGTTACCACAATATGTACCTCTCTCTGTTTTTCCCGTTTTCAGTCTTGCATATTGGATCTTTACTGTCCTTTAATATTGACTAACCACTGAATCCCAAGACATGGCCCAGTGCTCTCCAAACATTTGGTCCCATTGTTTCCCAGTCACACATCCCCTCTTTCCTTTCTTTTTTTTTTTTTTTTTTGGCCGCACCACAGGGCATGTGGGATCTTAGTTTCCTACCGCACCCCCTGAAGTGGAAGCTTGGAGTCTTAACCACTGGACCGCCAGGGAAGTCCCTCACAGAACCCCTCTTAACCCTCACACAGTCCTTCAGTGACTACTCAGGATATGATCCCCCAATATTTTGCCCTCAGTTAATCCCCTGATAGAACGCCCCCCCCCCCATTCCCAAAAGCAAAGTTCCCTGTTCCTTGATATTTGACACATTGTTCCACAAATATCATGACCCTTTCTGTGCCACCAAATCTAGGCCTCCATTTTCTTCCCCAAATTCCAGTATCTGGTTCCCATGATTATACCATTATTAGATCCTATTGCTCTACACTTTGAACACTGACTCCAATATTCTCCTAAACATGCAGCCCCATTTGATCCATTTCAGGATTCACTGCATTGTTCCTCAAATACGTGGATTATTACTGTCTCCCCAATATTGTGCTCCAGTCTTCCTTAACATTCACCACATCATTGCTATCCCTGATGTTAAGCTCACCCCAACCCCCAAATCAATCTCTCTTCTCGTATACCCCCATATTCTCCCCTATTAGTCCTTACTGTTCCCCATACCTTGTTTTTGCTGTTGTTGTTTTTAGGATGGCTACAATTTTTTTTTAAATTTATTTTTGGCTGCTTTGGATCTTCGTTGTTGCATGGGCTTTCTCTAGTTGTGGCGAGCGGGGGCCACCCTTCAGTGCAGTGTGCGGGCTTCTCATTGCGGTGGCTTCTCTTGTGGAGAACGGGCTCTAGGCACGCGGGCTTCAGTAGTTGTGGCACACAGGCTCAGTAGTTGTGGCGCACAGGCTTAGTTGCTTTGCCACATGTGGGATCTTCCCAGACCAGGGCTCGAACCCGTGTCCCCTGCATTGGCAGGTGGATTCTTAACCACTGCGCCACCAGGGAAGTTCCCTACCCGTCCCCCCCACCCAGCCCCCATACATTGACATTCCTGAAATACCTGAAGTTCTCCATATCTCCTTGAAATTCCTGATTTCACTGAACTCCAATGCTTGGCCCATATTTTCTAAATTAAATTTTCACTACCCTCACATCATCCATGTGTCCCTTTAGCATCCCCATATGTCTGACCTGGCCAATTTTCCTTTTATATAGTTTAAGTGTCCCAGGATATTTGGTCACATATCCCCTCCACTGCCTCCCTATACAGAGCTCTCAATTGTCCCCCAGTTTCTGGAATTCCAATATATCCAAAATATCCAGCCTCTCCACGCAAGTACTAATGGACAGCCTTTTCAGAGTTTAACTATAAAAACAAAAGGGCACTCTTTTTGGTCTTTGTGCCATGCTGCTCAAGAATCAAATTCTTTTTATTTATTATTTATTTATTTATTTTTGGCTGCGTTGGGTATTCATTGCTGCGCGCGGGCTTTCTTTAGCTGCGGCGGGCGGGGGCTACTCTTAGTTGTGGTGCGCGGGCTTCTCATTGCGGTGGCTTCTCTTGTTGCAGAGCACGGGCTCTAGGTGCATGGGCTTCAGTAGTTGTGGCTCGTGGGCTCTAGAGCGCAAGCTCAGTAGTTGTGGTGCCCGGGCTTAGTTGCTCCACGGCATGTGGGATCTTCCTGGACCAGGGCTCGAACCCGTGTCCCCTGCATTGGCAGGCGGATTCTTAACCACTGTGCCACCAGGGAAGCCCCAAGAATCAAATTCTTTAAAAAAAAAAAAAAAAAAAAAAGATCAAATTCTAGAGAGAGTCTTATTGACCTAGCTAAGCTCACATGCCCACTTTTGGCCAGAAGGCAAAAGAAACATCTTAATAAGAAGCCCCCGTGAAAATAGCACACTATAGGAAAGAGACAGCTTCCCAAAGGAAAACTGAAGTTATCAAGACCATGGATACTGGGCAGGCAAAAATAATAGACATCTAGTAAACTAACTTTTAGCAGATCACAAATGATAAAGGGAGAAACAATTATTCTGGACATTTGTCCTATTATGTACTGGCTTCCCAAAGTGGCTACACCATTCTACATTCCCACCAGCACGTATGGTTCCAATTTCTCCACTTCTTTGCCAAAACTTACCTTTAAAAACAAAAGTTAGAGTCGTCTTAGTGAGTATGAAGTGGTATCTCATTGTGGTTTTGATTTGCATTTCCCTGATGGCTAATGATGTTGGATTATCTTTTCATTTGCTTAGCCAAGTGTATATATTCTTTGAAGAAATGTCTATTCAGATCCTTTACCCATTTTTAAATTGGGCTATTTGTCTTGAATTCTATGGGTTCTTTGTATGTTCTAAACATGTCTATTATCAGATATAATTTGCAAAAATTTCCTCATTCTGTGGTTTGTCTTTTCACTTTCATGATGGTATCTTTGAAGTTCAAAAGTTTTTAATTTTGATGATGTCCAGCTTATCTATTTTTTCCTTTGTTCCTTATGTTTTTGTAATTTTGATGATGTCCAGCTTATCTATTTTTTCCTTTGTTCCTTATGTTTTTGTAATTTTGATGATGTCCAGCTTATCTATTTTTTCCTTTGTTCCTTATGTTTTGATTCAAGATCACAAAGGTTTAAGCCTATGTTTTCTTCTAAGAGTTTTATAGTTTTAATGCTTATATTTAGCTCTTTGATCCATTTTTGAGTTTCATTTTTATACATGGTTTGAGTTAGAGATCCAGGTTCAATCACCAATGGCCAATGACTTATGTAATGAAGCTTGCTTAAAACCCAAAAAGAGAGAGGGTTTGGAAAGCTTCCAGGTTGGGGAATCAGAACGTTTCATGTGCCACCATGCCAGACCCAAAGTCCACAGGGACAAAAGCTCCTTTGTTCAGGGCCTTACCGTATATCTCTTCATCTGGTTCTTGACTCATATTTCCTTTATAAAAAACCAGTAATCCAGTGAGTGAACGGGCTTCCTGAGTTCTGTGAGCTGCTCTAGAAAATTAATTGTACTCTAGGAGGGGGTCTTGGGAACCTCTGATTTATAGCCAGTCAGTCAGAAGCACAGGTAACCTAGGCTTCTGATTGGCATCTGAAGTGGAGGACAGTCTTGTGGGACTGAACCCTTAATCTGTGGAATCTGATGCTATCTCCAGGTAGTGTCAGAATTGAGTTGAACTGTAGGACACTGACCTGGTGATGAAAACTGCTTGGTGGTATATGGGGAAACACCGTCCCCTTTCCAACATCAGAACTGAGTGCAGAATGTCTTAAATAGTATTTCCTTATAATTCTTTTTACTTCTGTAAGGGTGGTAGTGTGTCCACTCTTTACTTTCTATTAATACCATCCCAAACTGTCTCCTAATTGGCTGCCTGTCACTACAGCAGCAGGATGAGAAAAGTCTATTTGGGAGTATACAATGGGGAGCAGGCATGATAATGACGGAGAATAAATAAATGCAAGGGAAAGCTTGGGAATTGGCATCTAGGGAGACTGGTTTTTTTTTTTTTTTTTTTAATATTTATTTATTTATTTGGCTGCGCCGGGTCTTAGTTGCCACACATGGAATCTTCGTTGCGGCATGTGAACTCTTAGTTGTAGCATGTGGGATCTAGTTCCCTGACCAGGGACTGAACCCAGGCCCCCTGCATTGGGAGCACAGAGTCTTAGCCACTGGACCACCAGGGAAGTCCCGGGAAATTGAAGGTTTGATATTACAGAATCACAGGATCTAATGCAGAGGGAAGTAGGAAATTGGATAAGACTGATGCTGGATGGAGATGAGGCAGTGAAGCAGACTGGGTAACCAAGTATTTGTTATCCTGATTTATTTCTGAGTTTTTGAGAGAGGAATTTAATTATTAGAGGACAATGGGGCCAAGTATATTAATTTATTCCTGCAGAGACACTACTATGACAAATAGTCACAGTATTAATATCCAACAAGTATTAAGCACTTACCCAACATGTAATGGATGCGAGTTCTAAATACTGTGGATTTCACCCTTCTATCCAAGTCAGGTCCGTATTTTAACTGTATCCAAACAAACCATATTATTGCATATATAATGAGGCCAAGCAGATCCCAGCTGTTGTTTCCTTAATAAGCAGCCTAGGGGGCTTCCCTGGTGGCACAGTAGTTAAGAATCCGCCTGCCAATGCAGGGGACACGGGTTCGAGCCCTGCTCCGGGAGGATCCCACATGCTGAGGAGCAACTAAGCCCGTGCGCCACAACTACTGAGCCCGTGTGCCACAACTACTGAAGCCCGCACGCCTAGAGCCCATGCTCCACAACAAGAGAAGCCACCGCAATGAGAATCCCGCGCACCGCAACAAGGAGTAGCCCCCGCTCGCCGCAACTAGAGAAAGCCTGCGTGCAGCAATGAAGACCCAATGCAGCCAAAAATAAATTTAAAAAAAAAAAAAAAAGCAGCCTACATCCTTACGAATACCTTAATTTCTAATTTCTAATTTCACTAGGTATGTTAGTTTCCTGCAGCTACTGTAACAAACTTAGTGACTTAAAACAGCAGCAATGTATTCTCTCACAGTTCTGGAAGCCAGAAATTTAAAAGAAGGGGGTCAGCAGGGCCACACCCCCTCTGGAGGCTCTAGGGAAGAATCTGTTCTTTGCCTCTTCCAGCTTATGGTGGCTCTTGGCATTCCTTGACTTGTGGCTGCACCACTCCAATCTCCCTCTGTGGTCACAAGGCCTCCTCCTTGTCTGTCTCAAATCTCCCTCTATAAAGTCATCTGTCATTGGATTTAGGGCCCAGCCAGATAAATCAGGATGACCTCCTTATCTCCAGATCCTTAACGTAATTTTATCTGCAAAACCATTTTTCCAAATAAGGCACAATCACAGATTCCAGGAATCAGGACATGGACATACCTTTTGGGGGATCACCACTCAACCCACTACACCAGGAGATTTTAAATAAGCTCCAAACGTAAAAATAAAAAATAAAAAGAAATGATCATTTGGGTAAAAAGTCATACTGAAGGACGCATACCATGACATTATATACAGCAGAAAATCACAAATCAATGCTTTAAAAATATATATATTTAATGTACAGGATTGGAAAAAAGGACTCTTTGATAGTAAACATATTCCAGGTAAACACAGGCTTCCTAAACTGATGAATATTTAATTGCAAATATTAATACCCTAAGTTACACTTCTATATAAAGGAGAAACTCCAAATCCTGTTCTTTAGGAAGATGTGGAAGGCAAGTAATACCTCAAGAGCAACTATTGCTATTTCTCCCCTTTCCTTGGGTGATCTAACATTTTACATGGATTAGTTACAAAAGGAAATATTAGACTCCATTGAATTTAAGCACAAGACACAGCTAAAATTTATCACTCAGAGTACTAAATATTTGATGCTTATGAGTGTGAATAAATAAGTTAATTAAATATTAGGTACAAGGCAGATTCCAAAACTAACTGAAGCATGAAAAAAAAATGGTATAAATACCTAATAGTCAGTTAATATAAATTTTGCTATTGGATATGTTCCAGGCTTCCTTTTCTATGCCAGTGAAATCTGCTTCCTTTTTGTCCAAAGTCTTCCATTGCTGGGCTCCAAGACAGTATACTCTTTAACCTCACCAAGGCCTTGATCATGGAAAGGATTTATTTTGGAAACAAAATAACTTCTTTCTTCTTTCTAAAGGTCATAGTTGTTTTTTCTGCTACTTGCTTCCTTGAACGAGTTACTGAAGTCCCTGTGTGAGAAAAGTTACTGGGCAAGAACAAGCAGTCTGTGTTGGCTGTCCCGCAGTGCAGTGGCTGGTTAATAAAGAAGATGCCCACTTAACCTTTTTCTCATTTGGTCTCATCCAAAGAGTAAGGCAAAAGGATCAAGGTTACAGAGGACTCATGACCAAGGTACAACTTTTACAAATATCTTTGAATGGCCAGGGAAAGCTTTACTTCTTCAGTCATGCCCCCAAATGAGTCGTTATTGGACCAAGAATCCCTTCCCACCCATTAGAGGCTGCTAAGCACAGCTGCTTCAAAGATCAGCTCAAGGTAGTGCATAGGTGCTTCAGGAGAGTGGACCAAAAAGGAGGAGGATGTGGAATACAAGAAAGAGTGAACAAAGGAGACCCCCCAAAAGTACACAGTTCACTAGGATCAGAATGGTCATTGATATAAACCCCTTATCATTCCACCTTCTGACAAACTCCTTTTACTATTTAGACATTAAGATATTTTCAGTCTTTTGCCTTCCTTTTCCACATTGTCTCTAATATTCTGTAGTTTTCTGGAGTTCTGGACCAGGAACACCAAGCTCTCCCTAAAATCACTAGTCCCATGGTCTCTGCCAACATTCTCAAGCTCATCAAACAAAGACAATGTCTGTTTGAGTTTGGCCTGAACAATTTTTTGCTCTTCTAATTCTGCAAGAAGGGCCTGCTTAGTGCATAATTCAGTCTTATACTTCTCCTGTAACTGTTCAATTTCTTTTTGGAGAAGCTGGAATTCTTCCTCACTATAAGGATGCATCTCCTGAGATTTATCTTCCGGAAGCAAGACGTTTGGGGGAATACGCAAGATCAACTGTAAAAACAGCTGCTCCATTTTGCCAAAAAGGGTATCAAAACGTCCTTTCATGAAGCAAAGAAACTTTTCCGTGCACTTACGAATCTGGACTGGGCTAATCGCACAGTCTGGGATGCCGTCCAGCTTCTTCAGAATAACCTGTTCAACAGCCTGCATCACTTCAAATAGGTAGTCTTGAAATGCAATGTAGATCCTAAGCATGCAAGTTTGCGGTGTGAAGCCAAAGAACTGGGCCTCATAGGTCATCGGATCAACAGACATCTTGGCTTATTTTGTTTTGTTAACTTTGAATGTGAAAAATCTGCAAATGTAATAAGAAAAAATTTCATTTGTGTTCAAAAAAATCATCTGATGAAAGTAACAAATGTCATTACAGATAGAAAAGCAAACAAAAAAATATGAAGCTTATGTTCCTTGATACCTGATGCTACTTCCAGCCTCACTCATCCGCAACAGGATACAAACCCTGCCTCTCTGAGGCTCTTTCCATCAGCCTGTAACCTCCCTTCTTCCTCCTCATTGTCCATGTCCCTCACCTCTCAGTTACTCAGGCTTCTGGCCTATGGATCAGCCTTCGGAATTCTGTTGTCATCCCAGACAACTTTCAAGTTTACATGGATGATCTTACCAATGCCCTAGAGACTCAGTTTCTTGAGTTTCGATGATCTTCATCTCCACTCTTCTAGCCACGTGGCAACTGATATTTGTAACTTCCTTCCCCAGCTGCTCCTACTTTTTGACCACAACCTGATATGCTAGTCTTCCAACGCTCATTCGCATTTTCATATTATACCTTCATCTTCAAGACTTTCAGCCGTCTGATCTTCTTTTTCTAGCTCTCAGTCTCTCCCACCTCACTTCTTCCTCTCTCCATTTTAAGCTCCATGATCCATCACTTCAACGGCTCCCTTGCCAAGGTCCTCAACTCCCCTGTCCTTCCAACCTTGCCATCTGAAAAATATCCCATTAGAAGCTGAGCAAGCCTGATGTTTTCTCAAGGGTCTGGGGGACATTCCTTTCAAATGTAAACATCTAGGGAAATAGCACTCCTATCTCCCTGTCACTGTGGGTGTTTAACCTAGGGACCTTTTTCTGAGCTGTAACCATATACTTGTCATAGAAATAAAAGTATTGATAGTTTCATTATTCCTGCAAAGTCATTAGCTAAAACAAATGGCTACCTCAATTAGCAGGTGAATTTAGGATGAACCTTATGAAATAATTTGAAGCAAGTGGTGCAGTCAAATCTTTCTATGGGACAAGATGCTGTTAATCTTGAGGACTTATGTCATGGCTAAAAATAGAATGGTTGTAATGGTTTAGCTGTATAAAATAGGGTAGAATTTCTTTCTGTCTTTGTAATCTCATTCACAGACTACCTGTAATGCATTTATAATCCAGATATGCTTATTCAGTAATAAAGCTGCTTTCTCGTCTATGTCTTGTGGAGAGGATTCTGTGGATTAACAGGATTTTAATTTCAACGCTACCTTATGCCTTCAGGATCAATTTCAAACTCTTTCACACGGCTTACAAGGCCCTTCATCATCTGACCTTCACTAACCACTCTGTCCTCCTTTTTAAGGACCTCACATATGCATAACTGAAGTGATAATACTTCCTATTTCACAGCACTCTATATTTGGTCCATGCTAGGTCCTCTCTTACTTATTTCATTCTTCTTTCAACTCCCACAGGAACCTACTCCAGTGTTCTACTGTATGCCTTTTCGGTTCATCTTTAATTTTAATTCATCTTTAAGCGGTTTTAGACATGCAGTTGACCTTTGAACAACATGGGTTTGAACTGCACAGGTCCAGTCATACGTGGACATTCTTCAGGAGTAAATACTAAAGTACAGGGGCTTCCTGGTGGCGCAGTGGTTAAGAGTCTGACTGCTAATGCAGGCGACACGGGTTCGAGCCCTGGTCCGGGAAGATCCCACATGCTGCGGAGCAACTGAGCCCGTGCACCACAACTACTGAGCCCGTGCACCACAATTACTGAGCCTGTGCTCTAGAGCCTGAGAGCCACAACTACTGAAGCCCACGGTGCCTAGAGCCCATGCTCCACAAGAAGAGAAGCCACCGCAACGAGAAGCCTGTGCACTGCAATGAAGAGCAGCCCCCGCTCACTACAACTAGAGAAAGCCCGTGCACAGCAACGAAGACCCAATGCAGCCAAAAATAAGCAAGTAAATAAATATTTTAAATAAATAAATAAATAAAATAAAGTACTACATAACCCACAGTTGCTTGAAACTGTGACTGTAGAACTGCATATATGGAGAGCCAACTCTAAATTACACAAGGATTTTTGACTGCTGGGTGGATTGGCACCCCTAATCCCCACGTTGTTCAAGGGTCAACTGTCTTGAAAAATACAGTTTTGTTTATGTATGGTTTGCTTTACATTATGTTTGCAATCACTTCATGTTATTACACGTCATTGTTATTTTACTTCATTGGTTCTTTTTTTATTTTATTTTATTTTATTTTTGGCTGCGCTGGGTCTTCATCACTGCGTGCGCGGCTTTCTCCAGTTGCAGCGAGCGGGGGCTACTCTTCGTTGCCGTGCACGGGTTTCTCACTTAAGTGGCTTCTCTTGTTGCGGAGCTCGGGCTCTAGGTGCGTGGGCTTCAGTAGTTGTGGCTCACGGGCTCTAGAGCGCAGACTCAGTAGTTGCAGCGCACGGGCTTAGCTGCTCTGTGGCGTGTGGGATCTTCCCGGACCAGGGACTGAACCTGTGTCCCTTGCATTGGCAGGTGGATTCTTAACCACTGCGCCTCCAGGGAAGCCCCACTTCATTGGTTCTAACTGAAGTACTCCAGTAATTTTACGATATGCATACACCGTACTTCATGTGTCCACTCTCCATAGTTGCTGGGCCACAGTTTACTCATACATAATTTCACTAAATACCGCCAAAATGTTCTCCAGAACACTAGGTGCGGGAGTACAGCTAGGCTGGTTTACCCTCGCATTTGCAGTATATGAGAATTTCTTTCTCATGTCTTTGCCTTCACTTGATATTACTCAAAATTCTTATTTTTGCCAATCTTGTAAAATTGTTTTACAGTGTTGCTTTTTGAAAACCAAAACCATCTAACCCCCACACAGGCTGGACACTGAGGACTGCAGCTACCGACGGTCTCCTTGCCTCCCCAAACAGCTTACTGTTTACATTATTTTCATTGTCCAAACGGCTTGATTGTTCACTATGAGCCCCCGGAAAGACTGATCAACTCTGAAATGCTAAGCATCAACAATCTGTACAGCAAGATTCTCTGAAACCCTCGCCTCAGTTGCTTCTACCAATGCTGGACTGCTTTTCATGAGCTCTACCCGATCCTAATCAAGCCTCCAAATTGAAAAATCCACCTTAAACCAAATTTGCGATTCTCAAAAACCGCCAATCTTGCCTGTCATCCCTACAAGACTCTGCCAAAGCTCTGTCAAGGTGTTTTGCTTACCAGGGTAAGCAAAACATTCAGCACTGTTTTATCAATAGGCTGTGAGGGTGACGTTTGGGGTGTAGGCAAAAATATTTTAGTATGCGTTTCTCCAACTGCCAGTAAAGTTGAGCACCACTCGAAACGTATTAACTCTTCAGGTTTCTCCTTCTGTAAATAACCCATTCATATCCTTTTTAAAAACCACTCTCTCCAGCCTTTTACTTAATTCCTTCCTTATATACTACCAGACGAGGCCACTCCCTGTTCCAACAACCTTTAGGGCTTCCTTATAACCCACCGAATACAGTATAATATTCTTAACTTTGCCTGCCATGATCTGACTACTCTCTGTTCCAACCAAATCAAGCTATGGCCTTTCCCTGTGATGTCTTTCCCTCAAGAGAAGATGCCTGGCCAAGTTATCTTCCAAGGGTCAGTTTAAATACGCTTCCCTGGGGACCCACCCCCTCCTCTGAATTCCCATCAGGACCTCTCTTCGAGCACTGGCCAAGTCCTACTTTAGGATATTATTAGCACGGGCCTATCCTCTCCGCAAGCCTTAGATTTCCTGTGGGCAGGATGAGTACGGTTTCAATCGATATTTACAGGTGAAACGCGGGAGGTGCCCAGGACACCTCAGCGAGTAGAGTAGCCCGAGCTTCGGAAACAACGGGGCAGGAACCACTTCCGGCCTGAGGACTAGCTCCCGGCAGGCCCCGCGACCCCGCTGCATGCCGGAACCTCCAGGGTGGAGGTTCGCGGCCCACCGGAGGCGCTGCTCCAACTGGCCGCTCCAGCGCCCGGCGATGAGGCCTCAGCCAGTGCCACACCCCTTCTCGCTCCTCTTCAGAGAAAATGCAGCCCCGTGGCACTTACCCAAGCGACCATGAGAGGGACGAATTCGACCAAACACCGGCTCCCCGCCGCCTCCTTTAAACCACCGCCTACTGCCAGAGACAGGCGGCGCCGCTGACTCCCCCAAATTCCGACCGCTAGGTGCCTTAGAGCGAGAGCAAGATGCCACCGCGCTCCTGATTGGCTGGCTGTCTGGGGGCCACCTACATTGGTGACGGAAAGGGGGCGAGCGGGAAAGCTAGCTGTGGCCTGCGGGGATTGGCGGAAGGAACCGGTACTCACTCTCTTTCCCGCGACGTAGGTGGGTGGAGAAGCGAGGCTGGGCCGCCGCGGAGACGCAACTCGTGATTGGCGGGTGTGCTTTCATTCGGGCTCTAGCGTTTGGTGGCTGACCAACTGAGCAGCGCTGATTGGGCAGCAGCGTAAAGGGGCGGGCCCCGCCCTGATCCCGCCCCGATCCCGCCCAGCCGCTGGGACAGACTGGCGGAAGGGGAAGTCGGGGGCGGGGGTGGGAGGGGGGGGGGGGTGGGTCGGCGGCGGCGGGGAAGATGGCGTACCAGAGCCTCCGGTTGGAGTACCTGCAGATCCCACCGGTCAGCCGCGCCTACACCACCGCCTGCGTCCTCACCACCGCCGCTGTGGTGAGCAGCTGCAGCGCCAGCTTCTCATTATCCCCGCTGGATATAACCGGGTCCTAGGGAAACGGGTTTGGGCCTCCGGGAAGCTCAGAGGGGTTGGTCTCAAGGGTGGGTGGGTAGAGGCATACAGGGTTCACTTTGGGGTTCGGAGTGGCCCCGTGAGTGCTTATCCGGTGACCCTAGAAGCGAGTGCTACTCCAAGAGGGCTGGAGGATCAGGACTGCGGGTCAGTTTCTGAGAGAGAAAGGCAGGATCTGTACCAAGTCAGGGCTGCGGGAGCCGCCCACCCAGGAAACGTGTCTGAGAACTCCTGCGGTGGCCAAATGATACCGTGGTGACTAGTGGAAGGAGGGTCCGCTTACTGGAGAAACGTAGATATTGAGGATAGAAAGCTGGAAGTTGTCGAGCGGGAAAGTCTTGAAATAGAGTCTGTGATAGAGGTTGGCTGGAAGCACCCAGCCCTCACGGTGGCAGGGTATTGAGTCTTGGTTCTTTTGAGTGAATTCTGTTGCTTCACACAGTTGTTTCAGGTGGTGCCCATGTGTTGGGCAGATTCGTAGCAGCTGCTCTTACTTGCCCTGTATCTAAGATATCACCACCTGCCTTCCATACCTTCACATTACCCTCAACTATTGAAACATCAAACAGACTTTTATTTTGTTAGGTATTGAGGAATACAAAGAATTGTATCAATTCTACACAATTCTTTACCAACCTTTTCCTCCAGCCTAAGAAGAAAGCCTTAAATGATTCAGCCTAAGTGACTGAGAGCGGGAAATTGCTGGCCCTATTCATCTTTTGTTGTAAATGATGATATTTTGTTTCTTGACTGACTTCCTTGAAGAAACTCTTTTTCTATTTTAGCAGTTGGAATTGATCACACCTTTTCAGTTGTACTTCAATCCCGAATTAATCTTTAAACACTTTCAAGTAAGTGGTCCATCACAACCGCCATTAATGTATCCGTTTTTAAACTTGTTTTTCTTACATTTTAGTAGCTAATCCTGTCATATACTGTCTCAAAGAATTCAGTGGGAATACTTGATTATAAGGCTTATGGAGGTGGGCGAGGGGGGTGGCTGGGGGGATACAAAGCAGTGATTCTTGCAGCCTGGAACTTTTAAGAGATTCTCAAGCCTCTCATCATGTACCAAATCAGAATCACCAAGGGTAGGAATTAAGAATCTGTATTTTATTTTTAAAGTTCCCTGCATGGTGTTGATTTGATGTGTCCAGTTCCTGTATTTAGGAATCACTGGTTCAAAGTTAATGTTATAGATTGAGAGGAGACTGATCAGCTAGCTGTCCAGGGAGAGTCTCACAGGGTGCCCTTATTTTGTGCACTCACCACCATGTACCACCCCTACCACCTCGGTGTTACTGCTATGGTCCTGTTCAGAAACTCAGTTCAGTTAGCGCTCTGATCCATCTTCCAGGGATCACATCATCCTAACAGAACTCCAGAAGACTGACATCTAAGGCAACATGCCAGCGTATTAGATTACAGTGAGAGATGGTCCTTTCCAGTAATTTGAGTGCTAAAAGAGACATGTGTTTTCCTGTTCTAGGATGATCGTATAGGCTATAGTTGGAGTAAGAGGGAGACCCCAAAACCAGTAATTCTGTCTCTACACCTGCTGTTGCCTCTGTCCCAAATGTGTTTCATTCACTTTATACCCACTGAACTCCAGCTTGTCTTTCAAGATGCAGCTTTTGTGTAGCCTTCTCAGGTTCATCCTCCCTTGTGTCCTTAGGGTATCTGTAAATATTTTTTTTTATATCTCTCATCTCATACTTGCACTTATTTATATGCTTGTCTCCTCACTAGGTTGAGGACTCTAAAATCCTGGATGCAGTTAGTATGTAGTAAATGATCCTGAATTGTTTCAACTTTAATAGTTACCAATTCTTAAGAATTAAATGATGCATAAAGCAGACCTGTGGACCCTTATCACTGCCTTCTTCCTCCTCTACTCACACGGCCTTCTCTGGGAGCTATAGCTCCATCCAAACAAACGAGACTTGATTTTGCCTGGGGTTAAACTCTTGTTTTTTTTGTTTTTTGGGGTTTTTTTTGGCCACCCATGTGGCATGCAGGATCTTAGTTCCCCAACTAGGGAATCGAACCCACATCCCCTACAGTGGAAGCATGGAGTCTTAACCACTGGGCCACCAAGGAAGCCCCTGAGGTTAAACTCTTGACACCACGTATCTGCAGTTGGAATTAGGATTTCTAAGTTTGAGTTCAGTCTCCCTCTACAAGCTGTGTGTCCTTGGGCAGGCCATTTTAAAATCATCCAGGTCTCTTACTTTCCTCATATGTGAAATGGGGATGGTAGTGCCGACCTGCTCATCTCACAGGATAATTAAGGTCACATGAGAGATCAGAATATTTTAAAACACTTTAAATGTTAAGTGTTCTATCATTGTGAGTAGTTGTTTTTATTGCAGGCGTGGATGGTTTGGGTGGGTAAGAGTGTATCAGGGTTTGAAAATGAGTGTCTGTGTATCTACCAATTAGACTCTAATTGTTAAAGTATTAGGTCTTTACTTATAGGGAGTTGGCTCTTTGTTCAGACTAGAACTTGAATATTTGCTTTAGAGTTACTCTTCACTCTGGATGTTTCTGACGACTAATATAGAAACATTTCTTAGCAATTGATAGTAGATCCTGCAATTTTCCTTTCATATCTTGAGACTATTCATTAGATTGTGATACTACATATATGAAAGCACTGTTTCCTATTCTGTAAATTAATCTAGTCTTTCCATCAAACTTTTCCCATAATTTGCCTGACCATATGGTATGGGTTTTAAAAAAAAAAAAAGAAAGAAAGAATCACAATTTCAAGTTTTCTGTCCTACTATCCTTAGAAATTTCCTGGGGCAAGTGATGTCTTTCACTGAAGCAGCACAAAAATTCAGTGTCAGATTGTGTGCCTCACTTTTGAGTTCAGACATAGTATCACCTATTCATGGCCTTCCAGCCCTTGTAGTCATAGGATATCTCCTTCGTCTTATTGTAAAAATGTTTCCTGGTATATTTTACTTAATCTATCTTTCTCTTGATTTTTTTTCTTTTAACAGATATGGAGGCTAATCACCAATTTCTTATTTTTTGGGCCAGTTGGATTCAATTTTTTATTTAACATGATTTTTCTGTATCCTTTACTAAGTGGGGTTAGCATAAAAACTTCAGGTTTACTTAGGAAATACAATATTAAGTTTGAAATTATTAATCCTGTTACTTTTGTTACCATCTTAGCTGTAACTTCTGGCTACTGGCTCAGTGATACACAGAATAGTTGGTCAGTTAGTAATGTTTTGAGGGTGTTTGTAGGTCACTGTTTATTCAAATGGGAGGTATTTAACCGTAAAATGTTTACATTTCTGCCCATAAGCCACTTACAAATCTGAACAAGGGAGAGCAGAAGTGATTTAATTGAGGCGTACTTACAAAATAACACTGGCGGGCCCCAAGTGATAAAACACAACCTGGGAGTGGGTTCATGGGGGATGGAGAACTTGAGATCCCCTTGGATCTTGGTTGCTGGTTCTACTGGCTGGAAAGACAGTGCCGTGTCTCCTGGGCTCGCCGTGTTCCAGTTTGTTGAAAGAGAGGAAGACTTGTGCTCTGATCAGATGGTAATTGGGGCCACTGAGCAGGGCATTTCTCCTGCACCCCGACCCTCTGGATAAGAGGGGAGTTACAGCTCAGCTCATCTGCAGTAGACAGAGGGCCTTTTAGGGGTGACAGGATTCCTGCCCTAGGATGGATTCCTGTGTCTTCTGTATGGTATATCATTCTGGTAAGTTTCTAATAATTAAATTTTTTCATTGTAATGCCTCCTTATTGACTGAGGTATAGCACTGCTTAACTCCCTGGCCTGAAAAAGCAGATTATTACATGAAGCTTCTTGATGGGGATTTCCTCCAAATTAGGTTGTGAAAAAGCAAGGATGGTGTAGATTATGGTGTGGGTGAACATGGGAAAAACAGTACAAATTTGAAAAGGTGTAGTAGGTGACGGGAAGCATGTTTATGTGGTGTCTGGCTTAGTTCCCCAGTCAGGAACAGTTTTTGTAAAACATGGAGCCGGTCTTCTCTTCACCTTGCCTAAAATGCCTGGTAAAAGAGAAGCAACCATACTACCACTCATAAATATTCTTATAGAAACAAAGGCTGACTTCTTACACATAAAGTGAAGTCCAGGTGTACTTAAGTGATACATTAAATTTTACTTTCTTCATATTTGTGTGCTTAACATTTTCTTAACTTGGAACTTAAGATATCGTTACTGTCGAATGCTAGAAGAAGGCTCTTTCCGAGGTCGGACAGCAGACTTTGTGTTTATGTTCCTTTTTGGTGGATTCTTAATGACTGTATCCTTCGACAAATAGAACAAATACAGGAAAATATTAAAGAACTCCCTCTCTCTTCCTAAAGCTTTTCATCTGTCTCCCAAAATTCACTAGGTACTCGGAATGAACAGATAAAAGTAGAACCCCCCCCCCCCCAGATATTAGCTTCAGGCTCCTATTTATTTTACAGCGTACTTTATGTGACAGCTTTTCTAAGCCTAGAGGTTGGACAGGATGCTTTTCTACTGTGAGCAAGTCAGAGGAACTTTTAACCCAGGTGGGTTACTATTAAGTATCTTAGATGTATTCTTGTTGATGGGTGTACTTTTAAACTAAGTTGTTAAGACGTTTATTTGGTCAACATCAAAACTTTTTTTTAAATTTTTATTGGAGTATAGTTGCTTTACAATGTTGTGTTAGTTTCTATTGTACAGCAAAGTGAATCAGCTCTATGTATACATATAGCCCCTCTTTTTTGGATTTCCTTCCCATTGTTTAGGTCACCACAGAGCATTGAGTAGAGTTCCCTGTGCTATACAGTAGTTTCTTATTAGTTAAATAAATTACTTTTTTGAAAAAAGAATTGTCAACTGAGTACCAGACTTGGATGTAGCCCTGTCTGACAAGATGGTTTTGCTCCAGCTGGCTTGATTCACCTTTGTAAAGGTCCTCATGGTGATTACTGACCAAGGAATTAACACATATTCCAAAGAGGCAAGAACTTCATGAAAGCAGAATATTAATTTGAATTAGCAACAATTCAGATGTTGTCGCCTAAGCAGGTTTTTGCCTGATGGCTCTGGGTAATTATTTTCAGGCTTTTTTTTTCCTGAAGATGTAACTACTGCTCGCCTTTCCTAATTCAGATTTGTGTTAGAACACAATCCTTAGTTCTCTTGCCCAGTCTTCCCTATTATACTTAATGTTGCTGTTTTCCTTAATGCCAACTGCTAGCTTTTTGGTTTGTTTGTGAGCTTAGTTTTCTTGGGCCAGGCCTTTACAATAATGCTTGTCTACGTGTGGAGCCGAAGGAACCCGTATGTCCGCATGAACTTCTTCGGCCTTCTCAATTTCCAGGCCCCCTTTCTACCCTGGGTGCTCATGGGCTTTTCCTTGTTGTTGGGGAACTCAATCATTGTGGACCTCTTGGGTAAGACTCTTAGCACTACTTTTTCTATTATTTTACTTGCAAACTTATTTTGTCACTATTTTTCATGTTAATTCTGCCTGGCCTTCATATACAGCTGTTATAAGATTATCTGATAGTTATATGCTCAGAGACTACAATATTAGTTTTCAAGATGTTAATAAGTGTATTGACATTTCTTCCTAAAGAGAAGAAATTTTTGTTGGTAGAGCCTCCTGCAATCAAATTTCTAATCCTCTCCCTCATCCTTTATTTCTGGTTGACTCTAGGTATTGCAGTTGGACACATATATTTTTTCTTGGAAGATGTATTTCCCAATCAACCTGGTGGAATAAGAATTTTGAAAACACCATCTATTCTGTGAGTATTTAACACCAGGTTACGTGTTCCTTGCAGATAAACCGGGGCTCCTAGCACACATAGTTCAGGCCAGTAAATATTTGGAGATTGAGCAATCCGGCTGCCGTTGAGGAGCAATTGGATTGGGTAGGAACAGACCATGCCGGAGTTGCGGCAGGAGGCTCAAGGTGTCCTGAGGGTGATGTGGTAATTGCTGTCCCAGCTGACCACCAGCACCTCCTGTCCCAGGGAGGAGCCTCCTGGATTCATGAAGGATGCTCTCTGAGGTGAGAGAGGTGAAGTAGCGAAATGGGCAAAACCGACTAGCGGGAGGTTTCTAAAGGTGGAACGTCTGGTCTTCCAAACAGGTGATAGAGATAAGCAGTGACGTAGAGTGGAAATAGCTTTGGGCTGGAAACCAGGTATAGGTTGTTTGTTCTGCCAACCAGCCATGTGATTTTAAGCAAGTCCCTTCTCCTTTTTCACATCTCAGTTTCCCGAGGGTAGAGCTTTGATTTATAGGACCTCCTTCTGTGCCAGAATTTTGTGTCCTCGGGATGTACTGCATTAAAAAGGGTGCACTTGAGGAATAAACTGTTTTTATTATTAAATGTTGATTGTAGAATAAGCAAAACCAAGAAAGTAAAATCCTCCATAATCCCACCGTTTAGATATAACAGTGGCTACCACTGTTAACTTTTTGATATGTATTCATGAGCCTTTTACTATCTGTGTACTCTTTAAAAAATGCTATTTCATAAGCTTCTTTCTAATGTAATATATCATAATCATTTTTCCATCATAAATGTCTGACAAAATTGTAACAGCTGCATGATACCCCCGATATGAATGGAGCACGAATTACGAATCTCTTATCGATGGACACTGACATCCTTCTTGCTCTTCCTTCCATGATTGGAGTGGTGAACATTCTGTAGCTACACATCCATATAGCATGTGTAGCGGCACATCCTTTGCACACATCCATGATTATTTTCAAAGGATAAATTCCTACAAGTAGCATAGCTGTTCAGTTTATTGCCAAACCGCCATGCAGAATGGATATTCAGGTTTACATTTCCACCAGCAACGTATAAGTGTCCATTTCCCCACATCTTCATCAAATGTGGGAGAGCCCCATGACCCCCTTTAATGTGCACTTTCTGTAAACAAGGACAGTCTCTTACATAGTCAAAATCTGGAAATAAACATTAATCCTCAGACCCAATTCCACTTTTGGCAGTTGTCCTCAAAATGTTCTTTATAGCGGAAGAATGCAGTTCAGATTCAGGTGTTTCACTTCGCTACCACGTCTCTTCAGTCTCCTTCAGTGTGGAGAAGCTCCTCAGCTTTAGCTTGTCTTTCGTGACATTGATGTTTTTGAAGATTATAACCCCATTTTGTAGAATGTCTCTCAATTTGGGTTTGTCTGATGCTCCCTCACATTTAGGTTCAGGTTTTGCATCTGTGGCAGGAATATCAGAGAAGTGATACCGCGTTCTTCTGATTGCAGCCTATTGGCACAGGATTTCAACTGGTTGAATTTGCCAAAGTGGTGGTAATCACTTTGATTACTTGATTAAGGTATCTGCAGGGCTTCTCCACTGCAAAGTTACTTTTTTTCCCCTTTGTAATTAAGTGTTTTGTGGAGAGGTACTTTGAGACTACGTAAACATCCTTTTTCTTATCAAATTTCAATTCATTTATATCTGCAAGAATCCGTGGTTTCATGTTTTATTCATGGATTATAATCCCTTATTATTGTTGTTTATTTTGATGCTTATATTGTCCCAGATTTGGCCACGGGGAACCTCCTTAAACTGGCTTTGAAGTACTTTTCAACATGCTCCCATCTTTTTTTTTTTTTTTTTAAACCAATTTATTACTTTCTGGCCCAGCAAGATATCCCAGGCTCATCTTGTGCGCTTCTTGACACAGTTGTAGAATCAGCTATTTCTTTAAGGAGCCCTAGTTCCTTTTTAGTAGAGAATGGTATTTAGAAGCCAAGGTCTGGGCAGCAAATGTGCTTATTGCTTTTGGAGTATTACTGCTCCCAAGTCCTCTCAGTGAACAGAGCAAGGGAATTATATACATATGCATATGAGTGTATATACATGTATGTTTTCAGATCTATGTATTTTTAAAACATGGGTTTATACGGATACTCACAGTTCTGGTACAACTCCACATGATTCATTCAATTTTTTTTTCCTTTCTATATTTTTCCTCCAATATTTTATTATGAAAATTTCCAAACTTACAGAAAAGTGGAAAAAATTATACAGTCACATTTACCTACCACATAGATTCTACAATTAACAGTTTACTATTCTTGCTTTTTGTACATCTATCTATCCCTCCATCCATCTTTCCATTCCAGTATACTTAATTCTCTAAATATTTTAGAATGTGTATCACTAACTAGAGTTCTTTTTTTAAATTTATTTATTTATTTATTTGGTTGCACCAGGTCTTAGTTGCAGCAGGCGGGCTCCTTAGTTGTGGCATGCGAACTCTTAGTTGCAGCATGCATGTGGGATCTAGTTCCCTGACCAAGGATCAAACCCGGGCTGCTTGCATTGGGAGTGCGGAGTCTTAACCACTGTGCCACCAGGGAAGTCCCTAACTAGAGTTCTTTGTTTATATACAACAAAATACACAAATCGCAAGGATTTCGACTAACGGGTTTTCATAAACGCACATACCTATGTAACCCAAACTCCTATCAAGATAAAATTACCATTACCCAGAAAGTTCTCTCAAGCCCCTTTCCTGTCAACCCTGCGCCCTTCCCCCAAGAAACAATCACTATGCTGATTTTGTCCCTCCACAGATTAGTTTTGCATGTTCTACAACTTCATGAGTGGAATCATATAGTATGTATATACTCCTTTGTATAAGGGCTCTTTCATTCAACATAATGTTTTTGAAACTCACATTGTTTTCCTTGTATCAGTAATTTGTTCCCTTTTTTGCTGAGTAGTATTCTATTTTATGACAATCCACCCCTTTCCGTATTTCCCCATTCTCACTGATAGTGAGAAACCCGATTCCTGTTATCATTAATGTTTTTACTTATTTAATTAATACCCCCATATGTAGCCAGTCTCTCATCACTGTGTCCCCCTGTTCCATATGGATGCCTTGCTCACCCTGCTCTGCCTCAGACTCCCTGTGTCAGGCTGCCCTCTTATGGGGGTGCCCTCCTTACCCTACTCAGGCTCTGACACCCTGCAGCAGGCCAGCTCCATGTGTGCATGCCCCAGTTGGGCTCTTGACTCCCTATGCAAGGCTGCTCCCCTAACCCCCATCCTGCTCTGGGCCGCCATGGCTCCACCCCTCCCCACCCCCATCCCCACGCATGGACACCTGCTTTGTTCTGCCCTACCTAATGTTTGGGAAGTAGATGGGGGGGGGGGGTCTCAGTTTTTAACATGCTTTCCTTTAATTCTTGTGAGAGCAAACATTTTCATGTTTTTTAACCATTTGGATTTCCTTTTTGAATTGCTTGTTCAGCTCTTTATTTTTCTTTTAGTGCCTGTTTATTGTTAATTTGTAAGAATTAAAGGAGCTCATATTGAAATATAGACGCTTTTTCTGACCCCAGTATAAAACAGGAGTTTTCAGGTAATCTAATTTCATCAGCTGTGGGCAAGTACAGTTAAAAACATGAATGCAAATAGAGGATGCTTCTTTAATGGTTAATTCTTTAAGGAAATTTTGAATGACCATATAGTAGTATTTTAAAAGTCTTTTGGACATTTGCTATCCCTTCTTATGCTCCGTGTGATTTTTCTTGGAATAACTTGTTAATTTTTTTAAAAAGTTTAATTACAATAAAGTATACATAAAATTTGTCATCTTATACATTTTGAGTGTACTGTTCAGTGGCATTAAGTACGTTCACATTGTGCTTCTATCACCACCTTCCATCCATAGAACTCTTCATGTTACAAAAGTGAAACTCTGTATCCATTAAACATTAACTCTCCATTCCTTCTTTCCCCTGAGTCCTTGACAACCACCATTCTACTTTCTAGTCCTTGACAACCACCATTCTACTTTCTATCTCCATGAATTTGACAACTCTGGGTATCTCATATAACTGGAAACATACAGTACTTGTCCTTTTCTGACTGGCTGATTTCACTTAGCACAGTGTCTTCAAGGTTCATCCATGTTGTAGCATGTGTCAGAATTTCCTTTCTTTTTAAGACTGAATAATATTCCATTGTATGTATATACCATTTTTGTTTGTTTATTCATCTGTCAGTGGATGTTGGGTGATACCTTGGTTGTGGGGAGACATTCATGATAGATTTAGGGAAAGGTTACAAAACAGAAGTAGTGTCTAACTTTTGTAAAATTACGTATATAAAAGTTCTGGAGGAATATTAAAAGTGTCAGTACCTCTGGGGATTTAGGATGTTTTGCTCGTATATATTTCCTGTTTTCTCTACAATTACGTGTATTGCTTTTGTAGTAAAAATTAGTAAAGGAGGTAAAAGTTAATGTAAATGCGAAATAATTATGAATCCCTTCAAAATATGGAACCGTTTCACTGGTAGGCAGACGTAGTGCTTGTCCATTGGTGGAAACCCCATGGGATCTTTTTGATCTTGGAGTAGCATTTAGGACCTAAGATGACTCTGGGACTAAATTATATCTGTTGGCTGTCTTTTAGGAAGGCTATTTTTGATACACCAGATGAAGATCCAAATTACAATCCACTACCTGAAGAGCGGCCAGGAGGCTTTGCCTGGGGTGAGGGCCAGCGCCTCGGCGGCTAAAGTGGCAGTGCCAATAACGAGACCCAGCTGGGAAGGACTCAGTGACATACCCATTGGGATTCTTTTATCCTTTGTGTTGCAAAAGTATGGACACTTTTGACAGCTTGACAAGATTTTGACTCCAGAAACACTTTATGAAATGACACACTGATTAATCCAGAAGACATTTCCAGCAGTTTGCCAGTGGTTCCTCACTACACTGGTACTGAAAGTGTAATCTCTTGGAGCCAAAAAACTGGAGACACAAATACCCTGCTGCCTCTAAGGAACAAGTACCTGAGTACTTGAGTTCTGTGGTGACGGGCAGAGTTTTTCCTCTTCCTCCTCTTTGATAGACGAGGCCATGGTGTAAATGGAAGTTTCAGAGAGGACAAAATAAAACTGAATTCCATCTCTCTGTCACTGAATTAAAGCTTTTGTGTGTGATCTTTTAAATTATCACCATGTCTCCTAGCTCTCCTGCATAGGTCTGCACTCAGAGCAGTTTACGTGCCCGCTCTTCCTGTGTCTTCACGGCTTTCGACTGGATTTCATGTCAAGATTGGAAATACGTGGCTGAGACACCATGGCTGTGTACACAACTTACTAACCCAGAATGCCAGCTCCAGTGGGAAGATTTGTTTCTGTTGTCCAGATAGTTTGTTCTCCGTTTGGGTTTTACAAAACTTCAAGTTGTCAGACAGCGTGGTGGAGAAAAAGGGTAGGGTGGATCTAGTAGCAGCAGGAATTCTGTTGTAGGAGAGTCAGGTAGGCGCGAAGCTAATGTACCGTCTCATTTATTTACTCTGCATTTCTCTGCTCGGAAATATCCAGGGAAAGGCAGGTCATGGCCACCGTTTTAGAAAACAACAGAAAGGTCTTCTTTACACCTGGGAGACAGGTTAGACTGCAACTTGAGATGAGCGGGTACCAGTTAGGCAGGGATACATTTTTCCTGGGTCTTTGGCTGGTGAACATTTATCATTTGCTTCATGAAAAGCCAAGAAGCTTTCAGAGACAAGTACCTGGTGTACCTTCCCAACCAGGTAGAAACCAGACAGGTCCACAGAAGTTGACACTTAATGCCAGTGGTTCAATAAGTACTTACCCAAGATGTTCACTTCCTGGGGGCTCAGCAGGTTTACTATCACACTACCTAAGTAATTCAGAGAACCGGGAGGAATAGAATGAATACCCCCAGGAAAGAGATTAATTCAAATCATTCTAATAAATGGCATGTAGGCCCGGGAACATTTCCCAAATAGTTCCAGCTTGGCTAAGTGGTTGCTTTCTAGAGTGTGAGATTTCCCTCAGAAAGATGAACATGAGGTTTAGATTAAACATAATAAACATCTTAAATGGGAATTTTCAGGTCATTTGCGAAGTGAAAAGTATTTTAATATCTTTAAATGGAATATACATAAGTAATGGAATTTAATATAAGTACATGCTGCTAGTCAGTAACTTTGAATATGGTAGTTGCAATTTTATGGAACGTGGGTTAACGGGACTGCCTTTTTTCCTAAGTGGCTTTAAAACTTTAAATGCCAATCTTAGAATGTATAGTTCTTATGGGATTCTTAAATTTTGTCTTGTCTTTGTTCAAGAAAGCTTTTAATTAGAAGGTTGGTTTTGTTTTGTTTTTCATTGTTTTGGGGCTAGAAATAGGTTTCTCTAGTTAAATTTGTTCTCCCTTAGTTAACTTTGAGTTATCCAATTCATGGTATTATCTGTGGTGAAATTTTAATCCTAAAATCTATTTACTGAGTGTTTATTTAAGTAGGGAATGTCTAAACATACTGATGACTGGGTAAACACGAAACATTTTGAGTTTATGGCCTAAACGCAGTCAGTTATGGGATTTTGGTCTCTCCGATTTTATGGGATGAGAATTCCTAGTGGCAGGATGCCATGCTGTGCTACTACACTGTGTCCTATGCAGTTGGCTTTCCAAGCACTGGCCTCTTAATTTGAGTGGCCTGTCCCACTACCACCATCCCCGGCCTGGTGTTGCGCATCCGGATACCTTGGCTCAGCTGGACGTAAGGAAAAGTCCTCACTTCTTCCCCAGCTTACCACTCAATCTTGGTTCTTCCAGAACACACTTCTTTTTCTTAATGCAAGTCAACTGAAAAGCGAGATTTGTTACATGGAATCTTGTGATCAATTTAGCTGACGTACATAGGATTTAAAAGATTCCTGAATTCCGCCAGTAATACTGAAAAGCACACCTAAGGCATAGCTTTTTTGTTGTAGAAATACAGTATACGTTCATTAAAAAAAAAAAAAAAAAAAAGGACGTGCAAATTGCATCTCCATAGGAGATACACTTCATACATTTTGCTGTGTTTTTTTCACTATGGATTTCTCTTTGTTTCTCTCTTGCACTTGTTCTTTCTCTGTGTTACTCTTGTATGTCCTAGTATCTTTCATACCTCTTGTGTAGTCTCTAAGCAGAGAGCACCCAAGTCCTGGATTCTTGGTAATGAAACCCTCACTCTGTCTGTGGGGCCTATGAAATTAGGAAATATTGGCGCTATTGGCTTGTTGGGTAAAGGGCTTCCTAGAGTTGTCATCTGTCCTTCATAGCCTGCATTTTATGTTGTGGCTGTGTTTTCCTTTGACAGGTAAGTGCCATCTGTGTTGCTAGTCACGATACTGCCGTTGTTTTCAGTGTTCTGTAGGCTATCCCCTAAGCTACTTACATATTTTACAAGTTTGCATTAAGTTTGTTGAACTTTGTATAATCAAGTCACTTCTCTGCTCAGAAATGCACAGTAACTTCTTAGTAAGCCCCCATATCAAATGCATACTTTCTGTCTTCCTCTGAACGTTACTCCCACTTCTCCCTAACGGGGACCTCAACTTAATTCTCTTCAGTTCTTCAAGGCCTTGCCCCATTCCTGGCTCCTCAAGATACCTTGACTCTAGGGCCTATTTCATTGCCTATGTTCTTTGAATCCCTATGACACTTCGAGTCTGTGCAACATAATCTTACACCAAATTATATATTGTATTGTTCTTAGCTGGTACATGTAAATTAGTCTTGTCTCCTTCATGAGAATGTAAGCTCCTTAAGAGCAGGAACCATGTCTTACATTTTTGTATCCACCACAGTGCCTAGCACAGTGCTTGGCACATGGGTGCTGAATAAATACTTTGTTTATTGATCAGCAAACTATCATCTGGTATTTTTAATTATAGAGGGATGAATGTATGTGCATGCAAGCTTGTACCTAGCTGCTGAGGCTTATGACTGTCTCTAAGTGGGATGGAGCAAAACAACATGATCAACGGCAGGGGTTTGGTGGTCCGACCAGCCAGCCAACAACAATGACCACCAGCTGGTATGGTCATGGTAAGAACAGCTAGTTAAATCCGTGGACCATTGCAGAGCAGTTAAGAATGAGATGTGTCTGACAATTCACCTTTTAGAAGAAGAGCCCAGATATTCCTTGAATAGCTATTAGCTTATGACCATCTGCATATGAAAGCCACTTAACCACAAGAGACTTCTTTTGGAGGGACAGCAGATTTCAGACTACTAATATGAGGGATTGGGGGAGGGGGCAATGTGTGTAACACTGCTTAATGCCAATATAGGATTTTATTTTTCAACTCTGTGTTCCACTTAGCTTTGAAGCTGCAGAATAGCTGGGTCATTAGGCCAGAGATTATGAATGAATTACCTATGCATGTGGTTACTTTTGCCTGCACCATGGTTTTTGTGGGTTTTTTTGTTTTTTGAGCCAGTGTTTTAAATTGACAGATTTCACATGAAAATCTTCATTTGGGGCTCTTCTTGAAAAAAAAACCTGGAAGATCTGGCAATACCAGGCCTGCATGGCACCTGCTGCCAAGAGATAACTAGTGGCTGTTTCTAGAGACAGGGCACTTGCTCTATCAAGAGATTATTTCACTCATTTATATTACCTACCTGGTACTCTTGTAATCATTTGGAGCATATGTCCCCTCCATTAGGTTACTCTGGAAAGCACACTGGGAAGAAGGACTGAGGCCTGTCTTTTACATACTCAGAATCCGTAATTTGAGAGCTAACAGATATTGCTATGGTCTGAATGTCTGTGTCCCCCCAAAATTTATGCTGAAATCCCAATGCCTGATGTGATGGTATTTAGGAAGTGATGCCTTTGGGAGGTGCTTAAGTCATGAGGTGGAAGCCTCATGAATGGGATTAAGGCCTTATAAAATAGCTCCAGAGAGATTCCTAGCCCCTTCCATCACGTGAGGACGCAGCAAGAAGGTAGCAGCTATGAACCAGGAAGAGGGCCCTCGCCAGAAAGTAACCATGCTGGCACCTCCAGAACTGTAAGCAATAACTTTCTGTTGTTTATAAGCCACCCAGTCTGTGGTATCATAGCAGCCTGAAAAGACTAAGACAGTTGTTCCCATTTAATTTGGGGTTGACTTTCTAAATTAATACTTAGAAGGAAGTAAAATTTTGTCAGTTATTCTTAAATACGTATCTGCTATTAGTTCAACATGCACATTTTCAGTAAACCCTGGTCTCTATACTACCAGCAACTGGAGGAAAATTACCTCTGACCTGGAGGAAAGGGGAAGGAGGATTTTTAATAGGTTCATAAATAGGGCAAGTCTCATGGAAATGAACTTCAGAAGATGCCTGATGTCCTTCACATGGGTTGAAGCTTATGATGAATTCTCTGGAAATCACTTTTCCTGTATGCAGAGCAAACAGCTGCTTGCTGGTCTTTCTGTGGCGAATTAGCAAATCCTCTAAGAGCTCTGAATTTAGGAGGGGAAGGAGGAACTAATCATATCCTACTTTCCTGCTGGAGTTCTGAATCTTTTCATTGATTGGCGTGTGTATGATGGGGCTGGGAGCCCCGTAAAGAACTTGAGAGTCTGGCACGAATATTTTGGGAAAGGAAGGATAAAAGACAATTTTAGTTCCATCAGACTCCCTCTTTCCCTGCTTGTATTACAGGAGCAGACCACGTCCTTTGGGATAGCAACTTTCTGAGGAGAATGTATGATTGTCATAGAATATATGATATATCTTTCTTTTTCTGTGACACAAGATAATCACCAGTATCCTTCTCAACATTCAGATTTTGTGACATCTGAATGGCTCATCTCAGGCTCAGTTTCTTCATCTGTAAATTGGGGATGATATCAGTATCTACTATATAACATCAGTTATTTGGAGGATTAAATAATGCAAATGTTCGTGTGCGCCTCATTAATTTTACAAAATTAAATACTTTCCTTGAAGAGCGACTATTATTGTGGCAGAGAAAGGGAAACGCACGTTTACCGTAAAGAAATAGTGTTAGCAGGACAAGAAAACCACGGTTGTTATCCGAAGTTAAGGACCCACGGAACCGTACACCCAGTCCTTCACTGTTGTCGCTCCGGACCTTTTTCCGGTTGTACCTCGGACCCTGCTCTCCCCGCCCTCAGGAAATGAAAGCCTGCTCACGCTGCCAGTGCATGCTGGGAGTTGGAGTCCCCTTCCTAAAGGCTGCGGGTGGCAGTGAGGTCAGCGGCGTCGCTGGGAGCCACCAGCACGTGGCGGGAAGGGGCGGCGCGCGCTAGCTGTCGGCTCCCGGGAGCGGCAGGAGCTGCCGGCCTTCGCGCCTCCAGTCGTGTTGCCCTCCCGACATGCCCGAGGAGGCGGGCTTCCCGCCGGCCAAGAGATTCCGGCCGGGCGCCGGGCCTCCGAGGCGCGCCGGGTCCTGCCCTCCCGGGCGGCGAGTGGTGATGCTGCTGGCCGCGGGCGGCGGCGGCGGAGGAGGAGGCCGGAGGCAGCAGCCGCCCCTGGCCCAGCCCTCGGCCAGCCCCTACCCTGAGGCCGTGGAGCTGCAGCGCCGGAGTCTGCCCATCTTCCAGGCGCGGGGGCAGCTGTTGGCCCAGCTCCGAAACCTGGACAGCGCCGTCCTCCTCGGTGAGTGGCCGCGCCGGCGCGTCCTTCCTCTCTCCCCATTCGGGCTCCGCGAGAACAGCTTTTCTTAGGTGTTTCTCCCCGTCTTTCACTAGTTTCTACAACAAACCTGACTGCCTTTTTTGTTCGGGGCCAGGAGAGGGGCCTCGGAGGAGTCAGACAAGCCCGTTCTGGAGGTGCTCACAGCTGGTGCGAGTGACCCGCGCCTTCGCAAAGACTCGCCTTCTGTGCGGAAGGGTAGAGGGACGCAGCGGGATCTTTGGGAGCTTAGAAGAGTGGATCTGAGCCAGTCGGGGAGGGAGGCCTTGGACGCAGAGGAGAGAGCCTGCAGCATAAGAGACAAAGTGGGGACGAGAGACGGTCCGGTCTGACGGAAGTAGCAGTTTTTGGTGCACGAATTAAGAGGCAGAGTTGAGGGCCGGGGACCAATTGCAAGGGGCTTTGATCCCCAACGTTTAAGTAAGAGGAGCTCCTGAAGAACCGAGAGGATGAGCCTCCAAAGAGGTGAAGGAGATCCAGGAGAGCTGATAATCTAAGGAACAGAGTTGTAAGAGGAAGGGAGTGAACAGATGCAACAATGAGGTCCAGAAAATAGGGACCCAAAAAGTGCCCACTGGATTGGATGCGAGGTATCAACTGAGGATCGAGTTGAGCGCTGTTTCGGCAGAGCTCTGGGAGCTGATTTGTCACTGGGCTGAGGAGTAGGTAGGAGGTAAGGGCATGAAGGCAGTGGGAGCAGACTTCTGTTTTGACAGAAAGGAGGGGGACGTAGAGGAACTTGCAGATATTCATAGGTTCAGGGGAAGAACTCAGTAGAGAAGGAGGCTGAAGATGCAAAGCGGGCACTAATAGAGCAGAGACAGAGGGCATGGGGAAGGGGGGCCCTTGGCAACAAGGGCTAGATGCAGAGCTGGCCTGGATATCCAAGAGGAGGATGGATATCCAAGAGGCTGGGGGGCTGGAGAAAGGAGGTAAGAATGGGGGTGACTGCAGAAAAGCTTGCAGGGGGAAGTGGCGGCAGATCACCTTTGAGGACTTCACTTTCCTATGAAGTAGGCACGGGAGCTCTGATGAGGATGGGAGTTACAGGGTCCTTGGGGAGGATGGGGACAAAAGAAGGGCTGCAGAAACAAGAACAAGGATCAGCGGTGGTGCTGGTGCCCAGGTGCATTTAGCCCCACGGCACACTCAGGTCACTGTCGCACAGTTGGGTTATTTTACTATAGCAACGCACAGTTTCTTGGTGTAGGAGCAAAAAAGATGGACAGGGAGACATTGATCCAGGTTTGGGTGTTGCCTGATGAACTCAGCAGGAGGAGTGTAGAATAATCAAATTCTTCGTCCATGATTCGTGTCCAGGTCAGGAAGGATGAGCAGTCAGAGGGGAGAAAATGGAAGAACCATGGGACTGTAGGACTCTGTGAGGTCAGGGAGGGGTGCTGGTAGCCGTGGGGGGAGGGATGCACAGGTTTACAGTTCTTTGTTCTGACTGGGCACTGGGAAGGGAACACAGGAGGGTAGAAAATAAGGTTGGGTACTTACTGTATGCAGATGCTCAAGTACATGGAAGAGACGGACAGGCCATCTCTGCCCCCCAGGGGGCCTCTGATATTGGAGGGGGACAGAAACGTTTAAATGCATTCACACAGTGTAGGGTGATCAGTGATGGACGAGATGAACAAGGCTCTAAGGAACACAGAGGAGGCGGCGCAGCCCCTGGGGAGAGAGTTTGAGGTCTAACTCATCTTGTACAGTTTGTCATGCAGGCAGCGTGGGAGCAGATATTTCATAATAGTGTGGGCAAAGGCAGAGGGTTTGAAAGGAGGCGGCTGGCTGGGGAATGGGGAGGAGTTAGCTGTGGCTGCAGTGTAGGAGCAAATGTCTCTTCATGGCAGTGCATTTACATCTCATTTATCCCTTTGAAAAGTAGGACATTTTTATATAACGTTTGTATTCCATCCTACGTTGTTACTATACCCGTTACTGTTGCTGACCGCTTACATTGTTTCCAATTTTTGGCTGTCATGAGCAAAGTTGACTAAAAGTCTTTTGAAGCTGTATCTTTATACACATCTTTATTTCCTTAGAATCGATTCCTGCAAGTGGAATTGTGGGTCAGAGGGTACAAACATTTTAAAGATTTTCCTAGTATAACGTGGCCCTCCAAGAAACAAGCCCAATTAACACTCTGCTAGCAGTACGTGTGGGTGCACATTTTCCTGTGGCTTTATCAGCTTAGAGTATTTTCTTCCCTTTTCGTTCTGACTTTGATCTGTTTGGTGAAATGTGTTTCAGTTTGCATTTTTTTCTAATTTTGATGTAGACCATTTTAAAAAAAATTTTGATGTGGACCATTTTTTTTTTTTAGGCTGCACTGCGTCTTCTTTGAGGTGCGCGGGCTTCTCATTGTGGTGGCTTCTCTTGTTGTGGAGCACGGGCTGTAGGCGCGTGGGCTTCAGTAGTTGTGGCTCCTGGTCTCTGGGGCGTGTCAATTTGCATTTAAATGAGACTTTTTTCTTTCCTAGGGGAAACTGGCTCTGGGAAGACGACGCAGATCCCTCAGTACCTGTATGAAGGGGGGATTGGCCGCCAGGCCGTCATTGCCGTGACCCAGCCTCGTCGAGTGGCTGCTATCTCTCTGGCTACCAGAGTCTCAGACGAGAAGAGAACCGAACTCGGGAAGCTGGTACCTAACTTCCTTCTCTACTGACAGTTCTTGGTCCCCTAACCCCCACTCCCGGCCCCCTGACCTTTTTTTTTCTGAACAAGACTACTTATACATCTCAAGCTTCTTTCTTGCCACAATTGTTTCGGCCTCTCTCAGAGTTCTTTACCAGTTCCTAAGAGATCAGAGGGTCTGTCAGTCCCACTTGCTTTGCTTTCAAAATCTGTTGGCAACTTGGATAAATTAGCTGGTTTTTTCCTGAGCACTTTTAAGGCTTCGGTAACATCTGCTAAGTCTTGTATCTACATATCTTTCTACAAATTAGTAAGCATTTTTCTAGTATATAGGTGGGTATTGAGAATGAGTCCCAGAATTGTATGTAAGTCAGATTTATTCGTGTTTGTGTGTGTGTCTACCCATTTGACTTAAAAATATCTTGGACATCTTTTCATATGTGTACATAGCTTCACTTGAAACTATGAAGTAGCTGGGAGGAGGAGGCTAGTTTTAAATTCTTTGTAGCGTTTATCATCATTGTAGTTGAAGGCGTGCGTCCATTGCCCTGGGAGCAGGGCAGGGTCGGAGTTGGTCCTGTTCGCTGCGATAGCACCAGCGCCTGGCACCGTGCCAGAGACACTGGGTGCTGAACACGCGTTTGCTGAGTGAATGAGTGGTGTCTCCACACAGGTTGGCTACACGGTGCGCTTCGACGATGTCACCTCGGAAGACACCAAGATCAAGTTCCTGACGGACGGCATGCTTCTGCGCGAGGCCATTTCAGACTCCCTGCTTCGGAAGTACAGCTGCGTCATTTTGGATGAAGCCCATGAACGGACTATCCACACGGATGTGCTCTTTGGGGTGGTGAAAGCTGCACAGAAGAGGCGAAAGGAGCTGGGGAAGCTGCCTCTCAAAGTAGGTGCAGCCTGTGCTGCTGAGGGACCCAGGGCAGTGGGCATGGGGGGCGCGGGCCTCCTCGGCGGCCTTCAGGGCTCAGCGGGGGCACAAAAAGGCTGGTCCGAGCTTGTCCCCATCCTCTGCCCCTGTCTCGCACGCAGGTGATTGTGATGTCGGCCACGATGGACGTGGACCTGTTCTCCCAGTATTTCAGCGGAGCCCCCGTCCTCTACTTGGAGGGCCGGCAGCACCCGATCCAGATTTTCTACACCAAGCAGCCCCAGCACGATTACCTGCATGCAGCCCTGGTCTCCGTCTTCCAGATCCACCAGGTAGGCACTGGGGTGCAGATTCCTGGGAAGGCCTGTTTGACCTCGAGCATTCAGTCTTGAAAGGAAAAGCTGCCGAACGAAACCATTTTGTGAGCTGCGTCCTGAAGTTGAATATGGAGTTCGTTTGCCGTGTCCACGTCTTTATCCTTTTTCTCAGTGTCTTTTTTTTTATGTAAAAAACATAATTCAACCCTGACCAGCATCTTTTCTCAGCTGAGCCAGAAAACGTCCATATGTTAAAGCAGTGACTCGCGAGCATATTTTGATTGGAACCCCCAGTAAGAAACACATTTTCTATTGCAACCCAGGACACAATGTGTAGAACTAAAATGAGTCTTAGGAAACACTGTCTCCTTTTACTGCATGTGATGTCCTCTGGTATTTTCTGTCTCATTGAAAAAAAAAAACAGTTGGTGTATTAACCAATAATGGGTTGCAATTTAGAGTTTTCTTTTAAAAAAAAAAACTGTACAGAGAAACATTTCAAATTTTTTTTCATTTTATTAAACATTTACTTAAAATTTCGAGTGATTAAATCTCATTTTTTGGTTTAATTTGTATAAAATTGACTGTTTTTACCTTTCCATTAACTTTCTGAAAAAATCTAGAAGCCAACTTTTGAAAGCTAATTTTTATTTTAAGCTCAGTGATGGGTGTATAGTTTAAAGTTTAAAAAGTCAAGTAGGGCTTCCCTGGTGGCGCAGTGGTTGAGAATCCGCCTGCCAATGCAGGGGACACGGGTTCGAGCCCTGGTCTGGGAAGATCCCACATGCCGCGGAGCAACTGGGCCCGTGAGCCACAATTACTGAGCCTGTGCATCTGGAGCCTGTGCTCCGCAACAAGAGAGGCCGCGATAGTGAGAGGCCCGCGCACCGTGATGAAGAGTGGCCCCCGCTTGCCACAACTAGAGAAAGCTCTCACACAGAAACGAAGACCCAACACAGCCATAAATTAATTAATTAATTAATTAATTAATTAATTTAAAAAAAAAGTCAAGTACTTAGTTTTAAAAAGCTCATAAAAAACAGGAGCTGCTTTCACTTTCCCAGCCCAGATCCTGCTCTTGAAGGTACGCCTTCAATTTCTTAACTGTTTCCCTTGGATGTTACTTTCCTGTTTCTGAAACATCCTCTCAAAATGATATATCAGGATGTCTTTTTTTTTTTTTTTTAATTAATTAATTTATTTATTTATTTTTGGCTGCTTTGGGTCTTTGTTGCTGCGCGTGGGCTTTCTCTAGTTGCGCGAGTGGGGGCTACTCTTCGTTGCGGTGTGCGGGCTTCTCATTGTGGTGGCTTCTCTTGTTGCGGAGCACGGGCTCTAGGCGTGCGAGCTTCAGTAGTTGTGTCTCGCAGGCTCTAGAGCACAGGCTCAGTAGTTGTGGTGCACGGGCTTAGTTGCTCCGCGGCATGTGGGATCTTCCCGGACCAGGGCTCGAACCCGTGTCCCCTGCATTGGCAGGCGGATTCTTAACCACTGCGCCACCAGGGAAGCCCCAGCATGTCTTTTTAAATCAAGTATCAGTCTTTACAATATTACGACCCTACATTGTGCACCATCGCAGTGCCTTGTTCCTTGTTCTACACAGTCGTACAAGTTTTCTATGTACTTGTGGCCAATTTTTCCCCAAGGGTTCTAACATCTATCACATGCCAATCATGAATATTTTTTATGTGTTCAAACACAATCCACTTTTTCCCAGGTCCTTTATTTATGCTGCTTTTCTGCTCCAAACTGGTTGCTCTCCTAGGCCTCCGCACAGCTGTCCTCTTGGCTCTTCCCCCTGCCATCCTCCTGTGTTGAATCCCACGACGGCACCCCGTGTCTGCCCAGCCTCCTGGCCGCATCGGGTGGAGGAGGGGACTTGGGGGTTCAACCACACTGTACTCAGACTTCCAGCTGACACTTGGGTCCTCGTGCCGGCACAAGCCCCCTAGGCTCGCTCTGAGCCCGAGCCTTTGTGGCTTCTCCAGGGAAGTGGGCGCACCGCTTGCCCACCACCCCGTCTGCACACTCCCCCATCGGGACTCCCTCTGCCTGGCCAAGTCACTCACTTCCCGCCCTGTCTCTTCATCCTTCAAAAATGGGTTGAAACCCTGTCTTCCTGGGCTTATACCTTCACCGTCATTTTAATAGTATTTGGAGAAGGTCAGTCTGCCTTGTTTAGCTGCGAAAACCAAACTTGAGACAAGGATTTTTCATGAATAGTGCCTGCACTGCCCTCCGGTTACATGGTGGCTTTGATGAGTCCTCCCCTTGATGAAGCTTTGACTGTTGTAGATTTTATCCTGGGAATTCCCTGGCAGTCCAGTGGTTAGGACTCGGTGCTTTTTACTACCGGGGCCTGGGTTCAATCCCTGGTCGGGGAACTAAGATCCTACAAGCCACACGACCAAAAAAAAAAAAAAAAAAAAAAAGATTTTATCCTTTCTGTGTGTGTGCACCTCTGAACATTTGTCCTATTAATACCGGGCTAAAAAACTACATGCACACATATAAATACATAGATATATATTCATACATAGACATATATATAGATAGATATAGATATATATATAGTCACATACACATGCACAACATATAGATAATTGTTAAACATTTTTCAATTATTTTGCCAAACAAGTACTCTACAAATTAATGTATCTGAACAGACGTCAAAGAAAGATTGGATCAATGGGTATGCAGTTAACACTTACATGTTACTTTGCGAGGTGAAGGATCCAGTGAAGCCTGGGATCTCAATCCCTTGTCCAAGTTCAGCATGCTTTGGGGGTTTATGAAAGTACGTTTGATGGCCTCATTCAATTAGGACTCCTTTTCTAGCATGAGTGCTTCCGGCCATTTCCGTGGATCAGGATTTCCCCACGTTGTCTCTTTTGTCAGCTTCATCTTTCAAGATGATTATGAAAGGAAGGCAGCTTCATGCAGATTTTATTTGCTTGCCTGATTGTGCTTTTCATGGCATTGTTCTTGTTGCAAAAGCAATCTGGCGATCTTTCTTCAAAATCTCCTTAATTCGTTTTTAAACATAGCTGGCTAACTCGAGTAAGTTGCAGCTGTGCATTCTCGGTGTGGGTTTTCTCCCAGGGGAGACACCGATGTTTAGGCTCACTTATGTCTCCAGAGTTAAGAAGAATAACCGGGAAAGTTCATCAGTGACCATTGTTCTGTGCAACCTGCGCTTCTGTCAAGGCCTGGTAACCCCACTCTGCCTTTTCTGTAGGAAGCCCCCTGCTCTCAGGACATCCTCGTGTTCCTCACCGGGCAGGAGGAGATCGAAGCCATGAGCAAGACCTGCCGGGACATTGCCAAACACCTCCCAGACGGCTGCCCCTCCATGCTGGTCCTTCCGCTCTATGCCTCCCTGCCCTACGCCCAGCAGCTGCGCGTCTTCCAGGGGGCCCCGAAGGTGAGTGCACCCCTTCTCCTGCCCAGCCCCATCCCTGGGTACCCAGACGGATGCACCAGTGGGGCCTGTGCTCCTGTCAGCAGGCTCCAGATAAGGTGTGTGGGATGGGATGCGCAGGGACCACACACATGAACTGGAAAGACGCAGGAGGGTAATGCGGGGCTGCAGACACGGCTCTGCCACGGTCAGAACAGGGAGACAGCTGTCCGGGGGTGAGGGAGAGGCAAAGGCAGAAGCCAGAGGCTCAGTGAGTGACTCCTCCAAGGTCCACCGTAAACAGAGCATGTGTCCACAATACGTTTATTGGGTGTCCGTGCTGTGCCAGGCACTGTGCCAGCACTGGACACTGTCTCTCATCCTCTCGAGAACTGCAGGGTGGGTCACCATCCCAGTTCTGAGGCCCCGAGGGGTGAAGTGACAGTTGCCCAAGGGGCACAGGAGGAAGCTGGCAGGGCCAGGACCCCAGCCCACATCTACCTGCTTCTGAATCTTGTGCCTCTCCCACCACGTCTCATCGCCTCAAAATAAACTTTGAAGACTGAAACATTCCCCACACCCCGCCCCGCCCCACCCCACCCAATGTAGTGACCAGCCATCAATATTAATGACTGTCATAATAACAAAGTCATCTCCTCTTGATCACGAGTGAGTTGTGACAATTCACGGTGAGGCATGTGTGTTAAAACTTCCGAATCATATGTGTGTCATGTGGCTCTTTGGTTTTCTTCCTCCTTTTAGGGCTGTCGCAAAGTGATCATTTCAACCAACATCGCTGAAACCTCCATAACCATTACAGGAATAAAATATGTAGTTGACACGGGCATGGTTAAAGCAAAGAAGTATAACCCCGGTGAGAATCTGTAGCTCCTGAACGTCTCTTCTCTGTATAGTGAGCGGCCTGTGTCCCACAGTTTCCCCCAAATGATCGTCTCATGTCCGTAACTACCTGAGATTCGGGTGGCAGGCACCACAGTCCAGCAGTCAGGGCCAGAAAGGCACGTGAGTCAGGAAAGAAGAGCCCAGATGTGGCAAACTTGGGAACAGATGGTCAGGGACCTGGGCAGAGGGCATAAAACCTCGTCGGAAGGTAGGCGAGAATGATGGCTCTCAGGCCAGGGACAGCCTGATACCACATCAGAGGCTTCCTCGGAAATGACACCTGAGCAAGGCTGATTTGACCTCCAGTCTCCCAGGAAGGAAGCAGACCCTCCAGGCTGGGGCGAGGCACTAGCTGTTTCCTGAGTGTGTGCAGTGGGCAGCTTGCTTGAAGTCATTTTTATTCAGGTCTGTTTTCTACCTTGCTTTACTCCACAGAGGATTTGAGGCAGCTGAAATTATGGCTCCCGAACATTTAATTGAAATGCACTGCTAAGCCTTCAAGGGTGCTGTCATTCATGTGTGTCTCTGGGGACCACGTATGTGAAAGGGCTTGGTTCTCCAGTGCCTGGCACAAAATACACCTTTATAAGAAACTCGGTCTCATTCAGTCCTAGGCATAACAGCATTACACTGTCTCTCTTTTATAATAGAGCAGGAGGGAGGATGCAACACACAGGGGACTGGAGGCATTTCATTTTTGGGTCATCGTTTGATGCGGAACCAACCATCCTGGTTTGCTGGAAACTGTCTCAGTTTTAGCACCGAAAGTCCCAAGTCCTGAGAGACCCCCTCAGTCCTAGGCAAACGGGGTTGTTGTCACCTGTGATCGAAGCCAAGGCCTCTGAAATCTACCCTCCTGGGTCCCTGCCCCAAGCACGAGGTCCTTCTGATGTTTTAGTCACAGATTTCACACGGTGTTCACAGCAAAGGCCTTGTTTCACCACAGACCAGTCTGGTTTTGTGCTTTCTGACATAGGCTTGAGTTTTTCTGGACTCGTGTGTCACAGAAAGGATCCCTGGTGTTCCGAGCAATGCTTCTGATTGTCCACGTTGTAGAGTTCGTTCATGTGATGAGCGAAGCTCTAACACGGGCCGTTCTCCCACCAGACAGTGGCCTGGAGGTGTTAGCTGTGCAGCGGGTGTCAAAGACCCAGGCCTGGCAACGCACCGGGCGGGCTGGCAGAGAGGACAGTGGTGTCTGTTACCGGCTCTACACGGAGGATGAGTTTGAGAAGTTTGAGAAGATGACGGTGCCAGAGATCCAAAGGTAGGCCCAAGGGGCTCCCACACCTGCCCTTTGTCCCGAGGCTCCCGTCCCTGTGGCCCGTATCCTCCGACTGACTCTCCTTGGTGGGCGGCTCTTGCCTCGCCGGCTGGGGGGCCAGGAGCACCTGCGTGAACCACCTGCGTCTCCCACGCTTGCAGGTGTAACCTGACGAGCGTGACGCTGCAGCTTCTCGCAATGAAAGTCCCAGACGTGCTCACCTTTGACTTCATGTCCAAACCGTCTCCAGGTGAGCGGGGTCTTCGGGAAGGTGTACAGAATGGACAGGAAGAACCAGGTCTGCCAGCGGTCTCCTTTTGTTTAGTATAATTTGGTGGATAACAGCCTTAACTCTCGGAGAAGAAACTCAGGATCATGAAAGGAGAGATGCGGTGCTGTCAGCACCATCGCGGAGCAGGATGGGCGGCTTCACGTAGGCATCACGGGCGGGTTCCGAGACCACAGGAACCAGTGAAGGTGGTCGAGGGGGTCCACAGGATACTGCAAACCTAGCGAAATCGTACTTTTGCCAGCAAAAGCACTGAAAAGATTAAGTTTCTTTGCTTTTGACTGGAATTTGATGGGTCCCTGCCCTTCACTGATAATCTCTCCATGGTGGAAGAAAAAATAATTGGTAGTTTTAATGATGGTAGCTTACTTAGTACTTGGCATCTCTTCAACACATACCATTTTCTTTTTTTTTCCTCTCTCTCCTTTTTTTTAAGTGAAGAAGTGCAACTGTTTAAAGAAGTAAACAGTCGATGGGTATACAGGGCCCCTCCGTGATCTTAGTTTCCGTCCTCTACAGCAACCACTGTGACCATTTCCCAGTGTCTTCTAGAGAAAATCTTTGCAAGTACATGTAGTCTTTTATTTATTTATTTATCATACGGATTTTATTTCATCAGTCCTTTGACACGTATATTCCAACCTCCTCCCAGACCGGGGTGCCTGCTGAAAGGGTTGTGATCTGGCGTCTCTGGCCCCAGGTGCAACAGCACTTATGGGCCTTTCACTCAGCTTTCCAGCACTTCTTCCAGAAACAGGCCAAGAGCAAAGGCACCAGCCTTCAAGACTGGGATCAACTTTGCTTTTTTTTTTTTTGGCTGCACGGCTTGCGGAATCTTATTTCCCTGACCGGGGATCGAACCCCGGCCCTCCGCAGTGAGAGCATGGAGTCCTAACCACTGGACCGCCAGGGAATTCCATATAGTCTCTTTTTAAAACACAAATAGCAACACACATTGTGCACTGTTCTACACTTTTTTTTCTTTCACTTGCTAAATCTCTGCATACAAACGAGGCACATTCCTGTCAGGTGGAAATATCAAAGCCACACCTGTGCGTCCGTTACCAGGGCTGCAAAGCCTCCTGAGGCTGCCGCACTCCCCACCTCAAGTTAACCACCCCCCAGGTTTTGTCCGTGAATCCCTCGCTTTTCTTGAATATTTTATTCCATGCACGTGCATTGTTTCGGTTGGCATGTTTATGCCTCGATTTCCCAGTGACCTTCCCTTCTCGTTCATCATGTTTTATAAGGTTTATGTCTGATGCATTTTCATTACTAAATACTGTTCTAGCCTATGAATAAACCAAAATGCATTTATCCTTTTCCTACCGATAGACATTGGCACATTGCTTTTTTTTTTTTTTTTCTCCCACCACCACTACTCCCTGCCACTTAACCCCCTTGGTGTCCATACGTTTGTTCTCTACATCTGTGTCTCTATTTCTGCCCTGCAAACTGGTTCATCTGTACCATTTTTCTGGATTCCACATATATGCGTTAATACACGATATTTGTTTTTCTCTTTCTGACTTACCTCACTCTGTATGACAGTCTCTAGGTCCATCCACGTCTCTGCAAATGACCCAATTTCGTTCCTTTTTATGGCTGAGTAATATTCCATTGTATATATGTACCACATCTTTATCCATTCGTCTGGCGATGGGCATTTAGGTAGCTTCCATGTCCTGGCTATTGTAAATAGTGCTGCAATGAACATTGGGGTGCATGTGTCTTTTTAAATTATGGTTTTCTCAGGGTATATGCCCAGTAGTGGGGTTCCTGGGTCGTATGGTAGTTCTATTTTTAGTTTTTTAAGGAACCTCCATACTGTTCTGGATCCATAGTGGCTGTATCAATTTACATTCCCACCAACAATGCAAGAGGGTTCCCTTCTTTCCACACCCTCTCCAGCATTTGTTGTTTGTAGATTTTCTGATGATGCCCATTCTAACTGGTGTGAGGTGATACCTCATTGTAGTTTTTGATTTGCATTTCTCTAATAATTAGTGATGTTGAGCAGCTTTTCATGTGCCTCTTGGCCATCTGTATGTCTGCTTTGGAGAAATGTCTATTTAGTTCTTCTGCCCATTTTTTTATTAGGTTGTTTTTTCTTTAGTATTGAGCTACATGAGCTGTTTATATATTTTGGAGCTTAATCCTTTGTCCGTTGTTTCATTTGCAAATAGTTGCTCCTATTCTGAGGGTTGTCTTTTCGTCTTGTTTATAGTTTCCTTTGCTGTGCAAAAGCTTTTAAGTGTCATTACGTCCCATTTGTTTATTTTTGTTTTTATTTCCATTACTCTAGGAGGTGGGTCAAAAAAGGTCTTGCTGTGATTTATGTAAAAGAGTGTTCTTCCTATGTTTTCCTCTAAGAGTTTTATAGTGTCCGGTCTTACATTTAGGTCTTTAATCCACTTGGAGTTTATCTTTGTGTATGGTGTTAAGGAGTGTTCTAATTTCATTCTTTTACATGTAGCTGTCCAGTTTTCCCAGCACCACTTATTGGAGAGACTGTCTTTTCTTGTATATCCTTGTATATCCTTGCCTCCTTTGTCATAGATTAGTTGACCATAGGTGCGTGGCACATTGCTTTTTTCACTTAATGTATTTTACAGATCATTTCCCTTCTGTGTATATATTTATTACATTCTTAGAAATGCATCTTTATTCTTTAATAGGCAATGCATTTTCATGGTTCAAATTTAAAAAGAATAAGGTAGTAAATAGTGTCCTTCTCACCAGGGGCCTCTGAGGCACCTGGTATTTCCATTGTTGTGTGTGTGCGTCTGGAGATGCAGGTCCCTGTACGATGTCCGAGTATATCTGGGGGTGAAATTCATCAGTGTAACTTTGCTGGGTTTCAGATTTACACACATATTGCCAAATTGTGGGCCACTATTTAAAGAGAACTGAGCTGAAGACAATGTTGTCCTTAACAGCTTTGAAAAGCACCTCATGGGGACAGAGTGGCCGTGGTTTGACGTAGGCTCCTCAGAAGTGCCCTGAAGTAATGAACTAGCTGCAGCTTCGTCCTGTTCTGAATGTTCGACTCCTTTTTATGTCTTTCTTTAGATCACATTCAGGCAGCCATCGCCCAGCTGGAGCTGTTGGGTGCCCTTGAAAACAAGGACGGCCAGCTCACCCTGACTCCAATAGGAAGAAAGATGGCGGCTTTCCCGTTAGAACCCAAATTTGCCAAAGTAAATGATATCCTCTCCTCAGTCCCCTTTCTGTGTGTTACGGGTCAGCCATCCCAGAGGAGACTCCTCAACCCAGTGCTTCTAGATTAATCTTCACTTTTTCTCGTAAATAATTATTAACGCCTACTTTGTGCCTAACTCTGACTTATGCTCAGTGTGGGGTTCAAGCCATATTAAGTCATGACCCCCTACCCACATGGAATCATGCGGGGAAGGCAGCCCTCTGTTTTACAGGAAGTGAAATAATATAACATACGTAGTCATGGTTTTAGAAACACCTGCCCCTTAACGCCTTACAACGGAAACTGCAAAAGCAATATATGGAAATACTTTATTCAGAAGCCAGGAGAAAACTAGGCTTACACAGTTTTTAACTGTGATTTGCAGACCATCCTCCTGTCCCCCAAATTCCACTGCACGGAGGAGATACTGACCATCATCTCCCTGCTGTCAGTGGACAGCGTTCTCTACAACCCCCCCTCCCGGCGGGATGAAGTTCAGGCTGTGCGGAAGAAGTTCATATCCAGCGAGGGCGATCACATCACCCTGCTTAACATCTACCGAGCCTTCAAGAACACAGGCAGAAACAAGGTAGGCCTTGTCTTGTTCCCCTTCTCAAACGATGCCCCCTCTTGGGCCTGTGAATGGCAGATGTCATTTCAGAAATGTCTGCACACAGGGAGGTTACCAGGGGAGGCACGATTCCCGTCTTTCCCTCTGCTTATGTTTGACTCATACCTAACGCTGGCAAGTTCGTGAAGTATTTGTTGACCCAGTTTCTTAGCTACAAAATGATTTGTTTCCCCACCTGCCCCTAACTTTCTTCATAGCAGATTTTGCTTGTATTTCAGTTCCCTGGACCAAGATGGAAAATGGCAGTATTTTCTTCCACTGATCAATAAAATAAAATAGAATAAAATCAGTCATTGTAGGGAGTTCCCTGGTGGCCTAGTGGTTAGGATTCCGGGCTCTCACTGCCATGGCCCAGGTTCAATCCTTGGTCAGGGAACTGAGATCCCGCAAGCCGGGTGGCGCGGCCCACCAAAAAAAAAAAAAAAAAAAAAAATCAGTAATTGTGCTATAGCACGCATGCTTTATCCGTGCTTCAATGCAAAAAACAAAAACAAAAAAATAACCACCACCCAGTTTTAGTAGTTGTAAACATTTTGCTGTATTTGCCTCAATTTATTTTTACGGAAATAAAATGCTGTGGACATAACAAGAGCCCTGAGCTGCCCCTTTTGCAGTCCTTCCTCCCTTCTGTAACCCCTGTCAAGTCTGTCTGGGTCCTGGTAGGCAACAATGTGCTTTTACTTTGTATCCGCAGGCGTTGTATGCTATAAATGCTTCTTCACGCTACCTTTTTGCAACTTGTTTCCGTCTCCTCAGCTGCAGTGCCCATCCCGTCCAGGTCTCTTGTGCACCAGGGGGAGAGTTGCTCTGGGGTCGACACCCAGGAGTGGGCCTGCCGGTCTTGGGCAGCTGCATCAAGCTTTCCCAGCTGGCCTGTGCGTCCACAGAGCTGTCGGCACCTCTTTACCCTCCCCGGAGTAGTGTAGAGGAGCTTCCGTTTCCACCAGCCTCTCCAGCTCTTAGTTGAAATGACTTTTCATTTTTGCCACGTTGAGGGATGTGAAGTAGTATCTCAGTTATTTGAAACTGCACTGCCCTGATTCCTCAAGAGACCGAGAACCTTTGCTTAAGTTTATTGTCATTTGTAGTTAATCTTCTGTGAGTGGTCCCTCCATATCCTTTGTCATTTTTCTACTGGAGTATTGGTCATTTTCTCACTGATTTGTAGGAGTTTATTTGTTTGTTTGTTTGTTTGTTTATTTATTTTTTAATATATTCTGGAGGTAATCATTCTTTACTGGGTGTAGTGATGCAGATATCTCAGTCATTAGCTTTTTTCATCGTGACTTGACCTACGGAAATTTTTGGTTTTACTTTAGTTTAAATTTTTACTGTTTTCCTTTACGGTTCATGCTTTTTGCTATAAAGATATTTTCCTGTATTTATTTTTGGCAACTGAAGTTTTCCGTCTGAATTAGAACAGTGTTCTAAAAATTATGCTGGGACTTCCCTGGCGGTCCAGCGGTTAAGACTCCGTGCTTCCACTGCAGGGGGCACGGGTTTGATTCCTGGTTGGGGAACTAAGATCCCGCATGCCGTGTGGTGAGGCCCCACATTTTTTTTTAATTAAAAATAAAAATTGTGCTATGTTTTTTTCTTTATAGAAATGAGAGGACTGTGATATCTCTTTTTTCTCCTATTCAGGATTGGTGCAAAGAGAATTTTGTCAACAGCAAGAATATGATGCTGGTAGCTGAAGTCAGATCACAGCTGAGGGATATCTGCTTCAAGGTATTCTTCTTCCTGGTGTTCTCTGGGGGGCTAAGCTGTCAACTTTTTTCTAGGTGAAAAATTTCAGATTGCTTATTGCAAGTGATTGCAAAAACACCCTCTCATTGTAGGAAAATTTTTAAATAAGGAAGAAAGTAAAAATTACCCACAGCTCCACCTCTCACCAGTTTCTTCCTAGCCCTGTTTTTAAATGAATTTTTTACATCATTAGTTACATTGTATATATAATTTATATTCAGCTTTTATAAACTTTAAAAGTGTTTTCCAATGTTATTAGAATTCTTCCTAAGGTTTGTTTTTTTAGTGGAAATATCTTTGTTATTTTTTGTCAGATTACGAAAGCCATGCATAATTGTTACAAATTGATACAGTGCAGAAAATAGTGATATATAATGCAGAAAGTGTAAAAGTCTCCTTAATCCTGCCCCTCCAAAGATAAATAATAGTCTGGTGTAGATCCTTCTAGAATTTTTTCCTGTGTATGTATGTTTTTGTATATGTGTGTGTATACACATATACATGGATACATATATAAAATTTTCTTTTTTTTTCTTTATTTTAATAGATTTTTATTTGCGTATAATTGCTTCACAATACTGTGTTAGTTTCTGTTGTACACGAAAGTGGATCAGCCATATGCATACATATGTCCCCATATCCCCTCCCTCTTGAGCCTTCCTCCCATCCTCTGTATCCCACCCCTCTAGGTCATTGCAAAGCACCGAGCTGATCTCCCTGTGCTATTCTGCTGCTTCCCACTAGCTATCTATTTTACGTCTGGTAGTGTATATATGTCGATGCTACTCTAACTCGCCCCAGCTTCCCCCTCCCACCCCGTGTCCTCAAGTCCATTCTCTAGGTCTACATCTTTATTCCTGCCCTGCAACTAGGTTCATCAGTACCATTTTTTTTAGAGTCCATATATATATGTTAGCATATGGTATTTGTTTTTCTCTTTCTGATTTACTTCACTCTGTATGACAGACTCTAGGTCCATCCATCGCACTACAAATAACTCAATTTCGTTTCTTTTTATGGCTGAGTAATATTCCATTGTATGTATCGTGCCACATCTTCTTATCCATTCATCTGTCGATGGACATTTAGGTTGGTTCTATGTCCTGGCTATTGTAAATAGTGCTGCAGTGAACATTGTGATACATGTCTCTTTTTGAATTATGGTTTTCTCAGGGTATATGCCCAGTAGTGGGATTGCTGGGTCATATGGTAGTTCTATTTTTAGTTTTTTAAGGCGACTCCATACTGTTTTCCATAGTGGTTGCATCAATTTACATTCCCACCAACAGTGCAGGAGGGTTCCCTTTTCAGCACACCCTTTCCGGCATTTATTGTTTCTAGATTTTTTGATAATGGCCATTCTCAGCGGTGTGAGGTGATACCTCATTGTAGTTTTGATTTGCATTTCTCTAATAATTAGTGATGCTGAGCAGCTTTTCATGTGCCTCTTGGCCATCTGTATGTCTTCCTTGGTGACATGTCCATTTAGGTCTTCTGCCCTTTTTTTTTTTTTAATTTATCTATTTATTTATTTTTGGCTGCTTTGGGTCTTTGTTGCTGCGTGCGGGCTTTCTCTAGTTGCTGTGAGCGGGGGCTACTCTTCGTTGTGGTGCGCAGGCTTCTCATTGCGGTGGCTTGTCTTTGTTGCAGAGCACAGGCTTTAGGCACGTAGGCTCAGTAGTTGTGGCTCGTGGGCTCTAAAGCGCAGGCTCAGTAGTTGCGGCGCACAGGCTTAGTTGCTCCACAGCATGTGGGATCTTCCCGGACCGGGGCTCGAACCCATATCCCCTGCATTGGCAGGCGGATTTTTAACCACTGAGCCACCAGGGAAGTCCTTCTGCCCATTTTTTAATTGGATTGTTTGGTTTTTTGATATTGAGCTCCATGAGCTGTTTGTATATTTTGGAGATTAATCCTTTGTTGTTTCATTTGCAAATATTTTCTCCCATTCTGAGGGTTGTCTTTTTGTCTTGTTTATGGTTTCCTTTGCTGTGCAAAAGCTTTTAAGTTTAATTAGGTCCCATTTGTTTATTTTTGTTTTTATTTCTGTTACTGTAGGAGGTGGGTCAAAAAAGATCTTGCTGTGGTTTATATCAAAGAGTGTTTTTCCTATTTTTTCCTCTAAGAGTTTTATAGTGTCTGATATTACATTTAGGTCTTTTCCACTTGGAGTTTATTTTTGTGTATGGTGTTAGGTAGTGTTCTAATTTCATTCTTTTACACGTAGCTGTCCAGTTTTCCCAGCACCACTTATTGAAGAGGCTATCTTTTCTCCATTTTACGTTCTTGCCTCCTTTGTCTTAAATTAGGTGACCATATGTGCGTGAGTTTATCTCTGAGCTTTCTGTCCTGTTCCATTGATCTATATTTCTGTTTTTGTGCCAGTGCCATACTGTCTTGATTACTGTAGCTTTGTGGTATAGTTTGAAGTCAGGGAGCCTGATTCCTCCAGCTCCATTTTTCTTTCTCAAGATTGCTTTGGCTATTCAGGGTCTTTTGTATTTCCATACGAATTGTAAAATTTTTTGTTCTAATTCTGTGAAGAATGCCATTGGTAGTTCAATAGGGATTGCATTGAATCTGTAGATTGCTTTGGGTAGTATAGTCATTTTCACAATATTGGTTCTTCCAATCCAAGAACATGGTATATTTCTCCATCTGTTTATGTCATCCTTGATTTCTTTCATCAGTGTTTTATAGTTTTCTGAGTACAAGTCTTTCCCCTCCTTAGGCAGGTTTATTCCTGGGTATTTTATTCTTTTTGTTGCAGTTGTAAATGGGATTGTTGCCTTAATTTCTCTCTCTGATTTTTTGTTGTTAGTGTATAGGAATGCCAGAGATTTCTGTGCATTAATTTTGCATCTTGCAACCTTACCAAATTCATTGATTAGTTCTAGTAGTTTTCTGGTAGCATCTTTAGGATTTTCTATGTACAGTATCATGTCATCTGCAAACAGTGACAGTTTTACTTCTTCTTTTCCAATTTGTATTCCTTTTATTTCTTTTTCTTCTCTGATGGCAGTGGCTAGGGCTTCCAAAACTATGTTGAATAAGAGTGGCGAGAGTGGACATTCTTGTCTTGTTACTGATCTTAGTGGAAATGCTTACAGTTTTTCACCATTGAGTATGATGCTTGCTGTGGGTTTGTCATATATGGCCTTTAATATGTTGAGGTAGGTTCCCTCTATGCCCATTTTCTGGAGAGTTTTTATCATAAATGGGTGTTGAATTTTGTCAAAAGTTTTTTCTGCGTCTATTGAGATGATCATACGGTTTTTATTCCTTAATTTGTTAATGTGGTGTATCACATTGATTGATTTGCATATATTGAAGAATCCTATGGGATGAAGCAAAAGCACTTCTAAGAGGGAAGTTTATAGCAATTCAATCTCACCTCAAGAAACAAGAAAAATCTCAAATAAACAATCTAACCCTACACTTAAAACAACTAGAGAAAGGAGAACAAAGAAAACCCAAAGTCAGTAGAAGGAAAGAAATCATAACAATCAGAGCAGAAATAAATGAAATAAAAATGAAGAAAACAATAGCAAAGATCAATAAAACTAAAAGCTGGTTCTTTGAGTAGATAAACAAAATTGATAAACCCTTAGCCAGACTCATCAAGAAAAAAAGGGAGAGGACACAAATCAATAAAATTAGAAATGAAAAAGGAGAAATCACAACTGACACCACAGAAATGCAAAGGATTACTATATGCCAATTGAAACTGTAATTAAAAATCTTCCAACAAACATAAGTTCAGGACCAGATGGCTTCACAGGAGAATTCTATCAAACATTTAGAGAAGAGCTAACACCAGTCCTTCTCAAACTCTTCCAAAAAATTGCAGAGGGAGAAACACTCCCAAATTCATTCTACGAAGCCACCATCACCCTGATACCAAAACCAGAAAAAGATATCACAAAAAAGGAAAATCATAAACCAATATCACTGAGGAACATAGATGCAAAAATCCTGAACAAAATACTAACAAACAGAATCCAACGACACATGAAAAAGATCATACACCATGATAAAGTTTTCTTTTTAACACAAAATGTATAACATTTTGTTTTGCAATTTGCTTTTTTCCACTTGGAGTACTTCTTGAATACTTTGTGTCTAGGCTGTCTTGCAGTGCCTGCATATGTCTATCTCATTCTTTTTTAGTGACTTCATAACATTTCACTGTATTCACTACAGTTTATTTAGCCAAGCCCCTAATGGTGGTCATTTAGGTTGTGCTATAATGATCATCCTCCTACATAAATGTTTGTGCTCTGGTACACATAGAATGAACTTCTAGATGGGGAATTTAGATTTTGATAGACATTGCCAAATCGTCAACCAAAAAGTTTCCTATCAGCTTATATTCCCTCTTAGAGGACATAATGTTTATATATTCAGTGGCTTTATGACGCGCCACACTTCACCTCAGAGGTGGGGTTGCTTGTGTTCGCGTTCTCCTGTGTTGAGCACTGAGAGAGTGTCTACTTTTTGCTGCCGTGAGCAGCTCTGTGGTGACTGTCTTCGTGTGTAAGGCGTCTTTTGAGACAGCCCGTGGCACGGACCACCCGCACGTCCCTAGGGGACAGTTGTCACCCTTACCCAGGCCTGTGCCTGATGCCAGCGGCCCATTGTTAGCACTACAGTGACTTCTTCTCATAGTAGCGTGTTGTGTTCTGCATTATACACATTTTTCCAACCCTTCTTGTACTCGAACAGCTTTCCTGCCAGACCATCCCTTGGCTTCGTGAGCCCCTCATTTTCTATTGACAGTGGACATGGTGCTCCTCCACCAGCCCTGATCTCAGGCGTGGCAGGCAGCCGCCCGGGTGCCAGCCTCCACCGCGGGCCCTGCACCCTGGACTGCGCGGGGGGCGCGTGGCTCCATCGCCACGGGTGGCGGCACAGTACTCACGTCTGGGGTCTTCTCCGTGTCTCGCTTCCTCCCGAACCAGATGTCCATGCCGATCCTGTCGTCGCGAGGGGACACAGAGAGCGTCCGCCGCTGCCTGGCACACAGCCTCTTCGTGAGCACCGCCGAGCTGCAGCCCGACGGCTCCTATGCCACCACGGACACCCACCAGCCGGTGGCCATCCACCCCTCGTCCGTCCTCTTCCACTGCAAGCCGGCCTGCGTCGTGTACACGGAGCTGCTCTTCACCAACAAGTGCTACATGCGCGACCTGTGCGTCGTGGACGCCGAGTGGCTGTACGAGGCTGCCCCCGACTTCTTCAGGAGGAAGCTCAGGGCCTCCAGGAACTGAGCCGCCCGGGGCGGGAGCTGGGCCGCAGCCGGCCTCGCCGCGGACTCTCACGCTGGCACCCAGAGAGGCCACGGTCGTAACGGGCGGATCATGCCCGGCCTCTGGGAGCTTGAAAGCATCTTTGTCTAAACTCCTCTGACTGAACCACACAGACATGTAGCGACCTTGGAGACTTCAAAATGATGCTTTCAGTTCTTGCTGGGCGACTTTGGGTGACTTAGTTAACTTCTGAGCCTTGGTTTCCCTATCTGCCAAGTGGGGGGTGATAATAATAATACTTACAGGGTTGGGGTCATGAGGTTTAGAGCAAATGAAAGGAAAGTACCCAGAGCTGTGCCTGCCCACGATAACCACGCCGTGGATCGTGAGCCGTGGAGCTCGGTTGGTGTTACTGCTTTTCTACACGATGTGAATCAGGTGCAACAAAACCCCCTGAGTTCTCGAGACTGAGGGGGATCGCCTGGAAAGGGGACCACCAGAGGTCACAGAGCTGTTGACCTTGGATCTATTTTAACTTCTATCTGCATGAAGTTTTATAACAGAAAACAGAAGAGATTAACTTCTGTTTCAGGAGGCAGGTGCTTTGGGACCATAAACACTTGAGCCTAAGGAGTGTCTCTGAGCTGAGCTTAAGGCATTTCTCCTCTGGCCCTGCGGGTGGGCGGAGGTGAGGACACAGGCAGCTTTGGCTCATCCATCACCTCATCTAGTGTTTAAGTTCTTTTATCTTATTTATTTCCTATGATCATTTTTCCTTCTTAGGGACCTGGGGACAGCCTGGCTTTGCCACTCACCCCTCTCTAGCCCTCATTTTCCACATTTGTCGGAGGGGATTAGAGGGTCTCCACAGTCTCTTCCTGTTTTCATATTTTGAGGAGGGAAAAGCCACCAAAAGTCCTTCTTAGCTATTTAATTATCAAAAGCAAATAATCTTTCCCCAGAGAATGCTATGCCCTAGAAGACGCCAAGATTTAGCCCTTTTATTGTGCTTAATTGGTCAAAACACACATGTGCAGTATTTTGGTTATTCCTTTATTTAATAGAGGCCTAGGATGTTTACGGTTCAAAAGGTATTGGTAAAAGAAAATATTGTATTTTTAATAAAATGTTCAAAAGGTATTGGTAAAAGAAAATATTGTATTTTTAATAAAACGTTCATCATGCTGGTAGAAAATTGGGAGTGGGGTAATTTGTTATGTTCCTCAGCAAATTATATAGAGGTATTCTCTGGGGCAAGTAAAATTTAGCTTTTAATCATTTATGTCCAGCTCAAGTACCAGAACCATTTCAGGAAATGTATATTTTTTCTGAGCAGGAATAAGGGGTAAATAGCTTCTGTGTTTCTGTACAAAAATATATTTATCACTAACATTCTGGTAGAGTTTTCATACAGTAGTTTTTTATTGGGCTTTTTAAAAAGTTAACTTTTAACATAGCTGCTCAGGGATTAAATCAGATTGGAAAAGCCGGTCTGACTCTCCATGTTACTACAAAGAAATACATGGTTGTTTACATTGAGCTGCAGGGCATAGATAAGTACACTTCAAACTTTCTTAAGAAAGTTAAATGTTTCACAATGATGTTGCAGTCTAACCTTGAGCTACTCTTTTCAATCCTACAATCTCCAGTGGTGTGCCACCTTTTTTCCAACCTGTGAAATCCATATCTAGGTGAATCACTAGCTCCCTTGAGCAGCTTCATGTAAATAGATGCACTCCAAGCAGATCACATGCCTCAGATGTTTGTCTTCTGCTTTTAGTAATCATGGAGTGTGAAACCTCCAGAGCAGCATAGATCTAAGAACTGCCAACACCCAGTTCTTGGTAAAAACCTTTGGTAAAGAGATGCCAGAATGGAGACAAGTTTTTGCTCTGTGGATAAGACTGATTATGTACTGTGATGCATAAATCCATTTAATCCAGCTGTCAAGAAATGCTTAGAACTGTGGCCAGGCATCTAAGATACCATTCCTTGTGCGTAGAAGGAAACACTGCACCTATGGGGAAGCAAGAATTTTATTATATTTTATTTGATCAGAATATTATGACTGGCAGCAAAAAAAATCTAGTTGGTTCAGGTTTATGTTGTATTTTGAGAGTCTGTTCTTGTTCAAACAGAGATAGCTCTAAAGAAGCACTGGCTCTTGTATATAATGCTCAAATTTGCACCTGACTATCAAATCCATTAAAAGTGAATCTTGTACATGTGTGTGTCTTCTTTCTTGGGTCTCCTTTCCCTTATTCACAGAATGCTGCTTAAATTATATTAAGTATGTCTTATCTTTGCCACTTGATTTGGGAAGACTTACTTTCTTGCTACCTTATATATCTTATGTGTCCTGGTAAGGTAGGAACATTAGTTCTTAACCTAAATTTAATGTAAGCTGTGGCTTCTTACCCGCAGAAAAATAATGTCCCATCAGAACCTGGGTGTAAGGTTGGAGGGTTGCAGGAATTAACCAGGGCTCTTGCCTTTAGGAGCTCCGGGTCTGGTGGGGGTGAGGGTCAGCTGCCAGGTAAACCAGCAGTGCCAGGAGGTTTCTGCTGAGAAAAGAATGAAGCACAGGGGCCGGGTCGCACAGGCATGAGTCTGTTTTTCAGGGAAGAGAGGAGGAAGTTCCAGGAAGGCCTCTTATGGGAGGTGATCCCGGAGGCTGGTCTTTGGGAGTTGGTGGTGGCAAGAGTGCATTCCACGAAGTCATAGAAAGCCTGGCCGTGCTTGAGAACAGTAGATGGAAATTTGGAGAGCGTAAGCAGCCACTGGAGAGAACGGATGCTGGCCGATTAAACAGCAAGCCTGGGACACCAGACTCAGGCCGACTCAGCTAAAGAAGTTCAGGAATCGGATTCCAGGTCTCCCCGGAGGCCACCAGCAGAGGGCGCATTCCCGCCCGCTGTGCCTTCGGTCTGCAAAGCGGCGGCGCGGAAGCACTTCCCGGGAGGGGGTGGGACTTCCGGCGGCGGCCCTAGATCTAGGGGGCGCAGTGGCAAAGAGTCGTCGCTCTTGCCGAGAGTTGTGTTTCGTATCTGCACGTGTCAGCCGCCGCCTCCGCTGCAAAAATGCTGCCGCTGCTGCGCTGCGTGCCCCGCGTCCTGGGCACCGCTGTCGCTGGCATCCGCGCCGCCGCGCCCTCCCTGCCGCTGCTGCAGCCCGCGTCCAGGCCGTGCGCCCGGCCCTTCGGGCTGCTGAGCGTGCGCGCGGGGTCGGTGCAGTTGCCCGGTCTCCTGCGGCCTTGGGGGCCCTGCGGCTGCGGCTGCGGCTGCGGCGGACTGCACACCGAAGGTAAGACTCGTGCACGTGGGCCGGGGGCGTGAGGGGCCAGGGCCTGGGTGGTGCGGGGAGTCCGGGACGAGGAAGTGTAGACCACGCGTGGACAGCCCGGAACCTCCCCCGAAGTCCAGAACATTCTCCCACTGATCGGCGACCAGCGGGTTAAACCTATGCGTGATCGCATTTCCCGTCTTCCCCCACCTCTGTTTCACTTTGCGGGGAGAGATGCTGTAAAGCCCTGGAGGCCGACTCTATTCTCAGTCTCTCGAAAATGGAACTTTGCGAAAGCCCAAGGTCGCGGTTGGGAGTAGCGTGGTGTTGTCTGTTGGCAAGTGAAAGAGGGTAATTGCGAATTTTTCTTGCTTTATTTTGAAACGTGGTAAGGAGTTCATTGTTGGGAATCACTTTTCCAGAATCCGAGCTCAGCTTCCCACTGATAGCTTACGGCATTTTTACAGATGAGGAAACTGAGACTTAATGGATATGAGTTGCATTAAGTTCCCAGAGCCACCGTTAATAGCAGAAGTATTAGAAACAAACCAAATCCAGGTCTCTGGTTGTAGTGACCTGGGTCATTTTCCGTTTTAGACTGATTGGCTCTTTCTGTAACTTATTTCCATTGTAGGGGACAAAGCTTTTGTTGAATTTCTCAAAGATGAGATTAAGGAGGAAAAGAAGATTCAGAAGTATAAGTCTCTCCCTAAGATGTCTGGAGGTTGGGAGCTGGAAGTGAATGGGACAGAAGCCAAATTATTGCGGAAAGTTGCTGGAGAAAAGTAAGTACCGGGGGCCTATGAACTCCAGGGAACCAAATCCATGACCCTGCAGGACCTGCTCTGACTCATCCACAACAGCCTTTAGTTAAGGCAGGTACTTAACAGACACGTGGTTTCCGAGAGATCGTAGGATTCATTTGGATAACTTAATAAGCTCCAGGTCGTACATTCACTGCACACTTACGTGCTGTGGTAGTTAATAAGGAGATGATAAGCAAGTAGCACCGAAGCCACGTTGCTGGGAGCCTGCTGGACCAGTAGAGGTGTCAGTCACTAAACCCTTGCTGGTGAGGGAAGCTATGCCTTGCCTAAATCTAGGCACGCAAATTCAGAAATTCTGACAGCACTGACAGAATCTCAGATTTGCTGACTTACTATACTACAGGCTTTGGCTGAGGAAAACAAAGCCCCTACTCTGTTTATAGTTGAGAAAGCAAGATGAGGGTGGGGTTGCTGTATAGTAAGGGCCACCATGAGAAAGATGGGAAGACTTTGACCTGCTTAAGCTGTTTGTGATCTACTTTGAGTGAATTTTTGTATATGCTGTGAAGTAGGGTTCTGGTTTTCTTGTTTTGTTTTGGTGGTGTAGTGTTTTTCCCCTCATAGGTCAATCATGTATTCTGTAACGTGACCTAAACCACTTTCCTGGGGTAAGTCATAGGCGGTTTGGGGCCATTATAAGTAATGTTCTAATGAACATAACTGCATTTCTGTGCCCAGCCGTCAGCTTGGTCCGCACTGTTGCAGATTAGACAGATTTTGTGGCTGAACCTCAAACCTCGAACCGGCAAGGCAGCCAGTGAGCACAGCTCCAGAGTGGAGTGGTTACAGTGTACTGTTGTCTGCAACCCCGCAGTGCTCGTTCCAGATCTCTCAATTTTAGATTCAAATCTTGGAACATGGTATGTCAGGTGAAGGTTCTTGCAACTTAAAATTGTCATTAGTTGGTGTTTGTGGCCTGCTTTGTGAGGATAAAACTTCCCACAACTGCTCTGAGGAATGAGCTTGTCCTGCAGCATGTTCTTTTATTTTTTTGGCGGTGCCCTGTGTCTTGCAGGATCCTAGTTCCCCATCCAGGGAGTGAACCCAGGCCACGGCAGTGAAAGCACTGAGTCCTAACCACTGGACCACCAGGGGGCTCCCCAGCAAGCGTTGCTCTTTGTGAGGCCTCCGCTTCACGGGGCCAGGGCTGCTCTCCATCCTCAGCTGATGCCACAGCCCTCCACTGCTCCTTCTTCCCTTCCTCTCGGGCAGATTTTCTTCTAATGGAGAAAAGCTTTTAAAGGAGGCTTCTGCCCCCTGCCCCCAGCTTCTCAGCTGCTCACCACTGGAAGGTGCCCTGGAAAGACGAGGGTGGCAGTGTCAGTTGGCTGTGGCCAGGAGGTAGCCAGTGGACACAGGTTGGCAGTGAGCCCTGGATGCTGGCCTGGTGACAGGAGCTCACACATGACTGTATTTGGCTGAGGAACAAGTGCCTAATTGACTTCCAGCAGCCAACACGTAGTAGGCCCACTTCAGACCTGCTGAATCTATCTGTGGGTGGGATGCAGGCACCCGCCTTTTGGAAGTTCTGCACATCAGAGGTGCACTGTTTCAGCAGCGTTTTTAACTGTAGCAAGCCTCAGTATTTACTCCTCAGTTAAGAGGACATCCTCTGTTGTGTTTTCTCTTGCCTTTCTAGGGTCACTGTCACTTTCAACATTAACAACAGCATTCCACCCGCATATGATGGGGAGGAGGAACCCTCTGAAGGGCAGAAGGTTGAAGAACAGGAGGTAAGTTTGTAACACTGTAACCAGCCTGAACCTCCTAGTTCTTACAGGCTATTCTGGAGGCTTGGCGAAGGAGCATTGGTTTTTGTTTTGTTTAAATTCTCTTAACACTAGGAGAGAAGGCAAAGGACAACCATCCCTGGGCCTTTTCTTGTAGAGCACCAGAACTGTGTTGCCCCTTTTCTTTCCCAGGGGCGAAGTAAATTGTTACCTTTAGGCTTAGGCTTTATAATTTGCCCTGTGTTCACTTAACAGAAAGGAATTGAAACTGTCTTAACCCTTCCCATGATCAGGAGGTAAATTATCATTTGGCGCGTTTCCAAGTGAGGAATGCTCTAACACGTCCCAGGCTGGTAGCAAACACAAGGTAGGGGCATCAGAGACTTTGGCAGGGTCTCTCCTTAAGGTGCTGCCCTTCTTGGTTGGACCTGGCTGGTGCTCAGTCTTCAAACATTTTAGGAAGCAGTGTGCCCAGCCTAGAAACCAGCCAGTGTGAGGGCCACAGGGTCCGCAGGCTTTCTGGCTGGGTTGGCATGGTATTGTCTCACGACCCAGCTCAGCTCCCTGGAGCGCTGGCCCAGCACTAGGACCGCCCCGCCCCCGGCACACACACTGGCTGGCTCACCCTCAAAGGCGGGGTTGCTGTGCTTTAGCCAGAGGCACCAGCCTCTGGTCCTGGGCTGTAATAAAGGAAGATCCCGAAACAGCTGGAAAGGGATTTTGGCGCTTTAGGCCAGCTTTGCAGTGTATGGATGTAGAAAAAGGCCCAAGGAGATTAAGTTAATTGGCACTCTCGCTGGGGCTAGAGTTCAGATTTCCTAATTCTAACCTTGTAGAATTAGGTTAGAACCTAGTATGTATTAGGTTCTAATATGTAACCTTGTATGTTCTTTAAACAAGTAGCGTGGCTAATAGAAGTGAAATGCTGTACTAAATATATGATACTCTGCCATCCAAAACATAGTCTACAACTCTAGAAAGGATCCACAGGATGGGTTCAGCCCAGTCTGTCTGAACAAGCTGGTATCTGGCTTTAATACTCTGTGTTAAAAGATCCTAGGCTCCTTATTTGGGAACACCGTAGCATAGCAGTGGCCATCAGACCCCCTGAACTGAGACCTTCGGTCCAGACCCCTGCCAACAGAGACATTTACTGACTCGTTCTTGTCTCCCCAGCCTGAACTGACGTCCACTCCCAATTTTGTGGTTGAAGTTGTAAAGGATGGTAGCAACAAGGCCCTCGTGCTGGACTGCCACTATCCGGAAGATGAGGTACGTAGAGTGGAGCGCCGGCAGCCCTGGGGACAAGGAGGGCCTCCAGGGTACGCAGAGTGGAGTGCCGGCAGCCCTGGGGACAAGGAGGGCCTCCGGGACCCTCCTGCTCCCATTTAGCTGATGCTGACGTTTTCTAGCTCAGACCAGCAAAACTGGGAAGATTGGGGGGCGGGTGAGGGAGCAAGGTTAAAATCTGAGTTTCAAGCTCTAAATAGTCCCTTTTCTTTGCATGAGGCTGGCTTGTCCTGGGAAACCTTTCAGTTCTCCCCAAATATTGTCTCTTGTCAGATCGGACAAGAAGAGGAGGACCAGAGTGACATTTTCTCCATCAAGGAAGTGAGCTTTCAGTCCACCGGCGATTCCGACTGGAAGGACACAAATTACACGCTCAGCACAGACTCCCTGGACTGGGTGAGTGCTCGATAGGGTGGTGCTGCTCTGGGGCCTTGCAGGGGAGGGTCTAGTCCAAGGCCACACGAAGAAGCACCTTAATGAGTGTCTCGGGTGCCTTTTTCTCTTTTTTTTTAACTAATGTTTCTCCTTATAGGGCTTATACGACCACCTAATGGATTTCCTTGCGGACCGAGGGGTGGACAACACTTTCGCTGATGAGCTGGTAGAGCTCAGCACAGCCTTGGAGCACCAGGAGTACATTACTTTTCTCGAAGACCTCAAAGGTTTTGTCAAAAGCCAATAGAGAAGACAAGGTGCCAAACACCTTAATTTTATGGCAGGCTTTGGCCACTGAACAACACCTACTCTGAAGCCAGCCCCACATGCTTTGAAATGGTTTTCATCCCAATATCATGGAAAATAATTCAATATTAACTTATTTCTGTTGCCTCTTACTTACCATTTCTTCTCTACAAACCCGTTATTTCTAGATTTTTGTATAACATAATGATGGACAATAAAATCTCCAAGGTGATTTGTCTTTTCTATTTCTACTCCTTCCCTTTCAATCTGCATTACGAAACACAAAGAGCAGAGAAGACTTTGAAACGTTTTAATACAAAATAAGTTATAAATGAAAGATTTGTATTTACAAGGCCCCTTCTCAAGACAGAACTTGTTTCCAACCCAGTAGATCCTGTGCATCGGGGTTGGCTCTAGAGGATCACAGCCCAAGTGTCACAAGCCTGAATTTAAACAGAAAAAAGTTAGCTTAAATTCTATTCCAGTCACAAAAGTAATCTCAGTATATGGTTAAAAGTTGTAACCAGTAATGACATGTCTGCTGCTCCTTCCACGACCTGGGCTGCCTCTGTCCCTCCCCCTTTCAGGGAATGATTGGCCTTTTTCACCAAAAGTGACTTCACTTTTCTATGCAAGTAAAGTTCCTCAGAGAAAAAACTGCATTTTTAAACATTTAGCTCTTTGTAAGCTATTTCTACCATGGTGGGAATAAAACCAACCACTGACCCGTTCACTGACCCGCTTTTACCGCTGGGTCCTGTGGGAGGCTTACCAGACAGCTCATGAGAAGACTGGACTTTTCCTCCGTTCCTTCAGTGACCGAAAATGCCGGCGTGTGGGGACAATGCGCGCCGTGCTCGTTCACGCTGTCTTCTAAACAGGCGCGAAACTTCTGCTCTGTCATCTCTGGAGACTGAAAAAGAGAAAAGTTAAACTGCAAGCTAACCTTAGTCGTCTCATAGTCAACAGGCTGAAAATCCCGATTCCTCATACCATCCTGTAACTATGGCTCGCTGTGATGGCTTGATTCCTCGGACGTTTAAAAGTGCTCATGATCGTGCTAAGAGGCTCTCTTAAATAACGTCCATCTCACCGCCTCTCCAGATGGACCAGCGCTCTCCACTCCTGCCGTAAACACTGCTGCTCACCCACCGGGAACGTCCAGAGCTGGGAGGCTTCCCAGCCTCCCTGTGTTTCTGCCTCTACCAGCCAAGTGTACCCTTACCAGAGCCAGTGCTGCTTGGTCCTACGTCTGTTTGTGCTAACTGAACTTGCTATTGTAACTGACTGATTTAATTATCTACTAGGTAAACCAATTTGAAATAAGAGAATGAAACAAAGTTGTGTTTTTGTGATAAGTGGAATATTGAAGAAACAGTCAAAAAGATGAGTCCATAAAAAAAGTGTTGAATTAGGTAAAAGATGGGGAGGAAAAATCCTGAAGTACACTCAGCTTCTTGATGCACTTTACAGAAACAAAACAGGAAATGCTAGACTATGCGCTTTAAGAGCAGTTTATAAAAAACAAAACCAAAAAACCCCTCAGCTCTCCAATCAGCAGAGCCTCGCTCAAGGACTGGCAAATAAGTGTATATGTTTAAAACTTCCTATAAAATGTTTCATTTGTATAATTTACCACTTCAATGAACTGGCAAACTTAGCCACATCATGTCAGATAAGAGGGCTCCTACATTTTAAGACCACTGACACTTAAAATTCTGAATACAGCTGGGTCTTCATATATGGAAAATTTTTATGGAAATCAGATACAAGTGTTTCCAGTTCTAAACTGGGCTTTCTATAAAGCTCTTAAGCAGCGGTACATAAATAAGTACCTCACAAATACGCTGTCTGTATTCTCACCATGGATGACTGCAAGCTACCAGTGTGAACTGAACATGAAGTTGGGAGGAGATGTGTGCAGAGGTGACACGATCTGTGTGAGGAACACTCACATGAGATGGGATGTACAGGCCACACTGACACATGACCACACCGCTTGCTATTCTCAGATTGTACCTGGAAGCAGAATTGGGATCCCAGAGCATTAAGGCCAGCAGACCTGGATCCCCCAACCTTCCCAGATAATAGATTTGGGGGGAAATTCCACTCACCTTGGAGTGTGGGGTGGGAACAAATAACGCCGAAAAGGTTGTGAAAACTCTTACTTTGTACACACAGGACAGATGAGGGAGTTTGCTTCCCACTCAGCCAGCATGACGCTGAGACACTCTTCATCAAACTGCAAGCTCCTCTCGTACTCACTGATGATGGACTGTTCTGCAAGGCAAAGGACAGCTGGCGTGTTTCACCGCACGTCACCTGGGTCACCCTGTCCTGAGCGCTAAGCTTCCCTTTCAAAGGCGTCATCCACACAAGAGAAAAATGCGGGCAAGATCACACTACCAATCGCTAGATATTTACTGCTCAGGCTTCATCTTGTTGGATCTTTCTCCTCCTGTCTGTCCTCTCCTTGTGAAGTGAAGAGGCTGAGAGACAGACAACTTTCACACCCATCTCCAGAGGCCACAGGAGCAGAGATGAAGAGTGTCAGGGTCCCAGGGGCAGCGGGAGAACGCGGACGCTGCCGGCTTCGGACGCCAGGCCCACCTGGCTGAGTCTAAGGTGAGCCGCTCGCCAGTGTGCACAGACTCAGGCTCTGTGTTGTTCAGAACGCGTGTAGCAAACACGCAACAAGCCCTAGTACTTAGTAGGCCTGGGGTACAGAGATGAAAAAGGCTGGTCCCCGCTCTCGATGAGCTCACCATCTAGACTTCGGAGCGGGGGTCAGCAAACCACAGCCCACAGGCCATTCCAGCCCACCTCCCATTTTTAATTTTTAAAAAATTTTTGGCCATGTCACAGGGCCTGCAGGATCTTAGTTCCCCGACCAGGGATCGAACCCGTGCCCGTGCAGTGGAAGCGTGGCGTCTTAACCATTGGACCGCCAGGAAAGTCCCCCACCTTCCATTTTTTAAGTAAAGTTGTAATGGAACAGCCACACTCATTTGGTTTATGTATGGGCTATAGCTGTTTTCACACTACAACAGCAGAACTAAGTAGCTGCAACAGCCTAAATATTTACTATCTGGCCCCTCACAGAAAGTTTGCCAACCTCTATTCTAGAGGGTTCCTTACGACTGAGTATGGCAGAACACAGCAAATTCCTATCACTACAGATTTTTAAATTAAATATACCCCAAGAGAAATATTTAGTGAGTCCTATGTCTCACCACTAAGATAGGTTTTGCAGGTGAGGGTAAAGAGAAAATCAATGAAAAAGAAAAAAGAATTAAAATCAAGGAATATACAGTCTAACTGGAGTCAACACGCCAATCATAATAACTAGCGTTTGCATAGCACTATGTGTCAAATGCTGTTTTAAGTTCTTTATTAACTTCTTCACTACTACTTCCTTATTTTAAAGATGAGGAAACAGGCACAAGGAGATTAAGTGCTTTGCCCAGCGCCACACAAGTTAAAGTGGTAAAGCTGAGAAGTGAATCTTAGCAGTCTAGGCCAACAGTTCATGCTCTTGCATCCTCAAGATAATAGCTATTGTGTATTGAAAACTTTCTATATGCCAGGCACTGCTCTAGGTCTACACATATTATTTAAGCCTACAAATAGTTTTGTAGTTTTACAGAGTCAGTCTGTTATCTCTACTTAACAGATGACAAAAACTAAGCCTAATCAAGATAGGGCTATATGAAATAAATGACTTAATTATATAAGGTGCTAAATTATGCACCCTGTGGTGCTATGATTCCGCAGGAAGGGGACGCTCACAAGACCCTGGGGAGTCAGTAAAGAACAGATACAAGAGAAGGTACTTAAATTAGGTAGCGCAAGAGATCTGATCATGCACTATCCTGTAAGGTGACAGGATTACTACTAATCTATTAACAGAGAGGTACTGCCGGATAGGATAGACACGGGAACTGGATTCACAAAACTGATTTTACTTCCCAACTCCACCACCAGCTGTGCAACCTGTGTAAGACACCACTCTCTTCTGTCTCACGCTACCTGGTAGGGGCATCATAAGGACAGAACCATAGCATGGAAGGAGAGGTCTGAGCACAAGACCTGGAGACAATGAAGACGATTATTATTGGGAAGACAGACAGCCAAGACCTTAGAGTAAAAACAGAGACTTCTGGACACTCGACTGAAGATGGAAATAATGAGTTAAAAACATTCTGTTCAGAAAAAAACATCAGCATTAGAGCAGCTAGAGATATAGGCAGGAAGAACTATTCTTAGACTTCACCTTGATCAATCAGCTCCTGTTGGATTTCCTCCAGCACGGCCAGGTCCAGCGGCTCCTCCAACTGCAAGAGAAAGTAGGGTCAGCAGACGTTTGAAGTTACGATCAGCTGACAAGACCCACAATGATTCACACTTGGAGGCTAGCTTGAAGAACACAGATTTAACTGAGGAAATCAACCCAGTCCTTCTGTAGAATGTGCCGACAACGCGGTAACGTGGCCATGCTGAGAAAGCATCAACAGATGATTAAACCAGCCAGTGACAAAATAATGGTACCACATTTGGGGGAGACAGTGTAGGGTAGCAGCTAAGTATATGGCTCTGCTAAAGCTCTGTGACCATTAGAAAGTTCCTAACCTCTGTCAACCTCATTTCGGGCCTCTGTAAAGTGGGAATAAAACCCACCTGAGAGGGTTACTGTGCGCACTAATTGTGATTATGTAACTCAAACATTTGGCACAATGTAGGACACATAGAAGGCACCAAATAATGCCTCTTTATTACAGAGAGCCTTGATGTTTTCAAAGCAGTTTCCCACATGTTTCTTATACTGTCCTCACAATACCGACAACATTATCTTCTTCATCTTACAAATGGGAAAACTAAAGCTCAAAGAGACAGAGTTAAGAGTCAATAGCAAAACCAGGATCAGAATTCCAGTACTGACTTCCAATCCAGTGCTCTTCCTGATGCAGGGTAAATGGTCTCCTATCCACACCCAGTTCCTAACCCTGGCTGAGATTAGAACCAGAAAGTTCCTGGAGACCTTTTTAAAAAGAGAGATTCCTAGCTCAGGCCTACTGAATCAAAAGTTCCAGGGGTGGAGCCAATGAGTGAAATTTCTTTCTTTTTAGTTTCATAAGTGATTACGATGCAATGATGCAGCAGGTCGACAGCCTGGTATTTAGAAGAGTCTAACGATAAAGGTAGAAGAACCTGGGTGAGAGGCCGTTAGAATCCTGATTGGGGGCTGGAGGGTGGATGGGTTTAGAGGACTTGGGGAAATAGGCAGAGAGAGGACACTGGCATCCTTCGTGCTAAAAACACATATCCCAGCCTGACCTGAGCCAAGGCCTCTGGCCAGCTCTCCACCGACTGCAAAGCATTCCACTCTTCTTCCATCACCTCCTGCACTAGAAAGGTGTTCTGAGGTCCTCCTGACATATTGCCTCCAGCCTGCCGATATTTGTTCAGGAGCCTGTCCCGGCTCTTTCTCATTCTCTCCAGGCATCCCTTGGAAGAAGGAGAAAGAGGTGAGGGGAGAGTAAAGGCAATTCCGTCAAAAACAAACAAACAAAAAACACCTCTTAGATTAGTTGTTAAAACATTAAAGGAATTTTATAGACACAAAATTTCAACTCTAATCCCAACTATTGTTATTTTGGCACCTTCCTCTCCAGCCCTTATCCACATGTAGATGGGTGAAATTACAATGCTTGGGTCACGTTATTTCCAGATCGACATACTTCATAGTCCATCTTTGATGCCAGCTTCCTTAATGGTTGGGTGATAATAGCGCTGCATCCACTGTGCTAACAGGACACTTAGGTTGCTTCCTAATTCTTGCTACTCTAGATATGATTCTGGTAGCTGCCATCCTGTACGATGTTTCTCAACTTCGGGCAATCTTGTCCCCTAGGGGACATGTGGCAATGACTGGAGACATTTTTGGTTGTCACAGCTCTAGCTGTAGGGTTATTGACATCTAGTAGGTAGAGGCTAGGAAGGCCGCTAAACATTCTACAATCCCGGAACAGCACCCCACAACAAAGAACTATCGTCTTCAAAATGTCAAGAACCAGGACTGAGAAATCCTGCTGTCGACAGTCATTTCTAGCATCAGATTATTTTCCTGGGATATATCCACTACTTCAGAGATTCCTGGAAAGACAGGCCATAGTACTTACAGGAACCAGACTGAGCTCAGGATAGGTCAGAACTGACCGTCGTCTACAACTCTGCTAAGACTTAGTTACAGAGGCTCAGAAGAAACAGTTTGGAATAGAAAGAGAAATAATTTCCGGAATTAGAAATAATGTCTAATTATTCTATTCCTCTGTGGAATAGACATAACGTCTCTCTCGCTTGCGGTGAGTGTACAAGGTGCCTCTCTGGTGTCCACCGACCCGACATCAGCGGGTGATGGTGGTGCCACCGTAGAGATGTAGAAGTGCAGAGGTGCAGTCGCGATCACACTTCACACTGAAAGCAAACCCGAGTCCAAAAGGAAGGCTTCCTGGGACCGGGCCGGCCCGGGCTAACGCCACACCCAGAGGAACAGAAACTCCAGGAGGTGGCCGGGCGGTGGCCGAGGCCCGGACCTACAGGCGAGAGGCCCGGGTTCCAGGTCCACCTCCACGGACACCTGCTTCACCCGGCTGGGCTGAAGGAAAAGCACGGAGGAGAGCGGTTGCCGGGACGGACTAGGGGAGTGACGACAGCCCGGCCAAGGCTTTCCAAACCCCACACTCACCTGCCTGAAAGCCTCTTTCCAAGGCGGCGAGCCCACCAGTTTATACAGCGAGCGACGCCGAGACCCTGATCCCTCTGCCATCTCCTTTTCGCGGGGGTCGCCGCCAGAAGGCCCCGCCCCCGGGGCGCGTGCCGAATCCTGGGAGTTGTAGTTCCTGCGTGCTGGTCGCACCAGATCGTAGGGAATTCTGGGAAGCGTTGTCCGTCCGGCCGGCCCCACTCGGAGACAGGCTTGGGCAACCCCAGAATGGGAGACTAAGGAAGTGACATTTGTGAGCTCTGCTCAACCTGGATTGAGGGAGGTAAGTCTTGAGGGAAGGTTTTAGATGTTTAGGTTTATCCAGGTGGAGGTGTCCAATAAGCAATTAGATACACAGGTCTCAGGCGCTTTCGCCCCAGCTACTAGACTTCCCGCAACCCCAAAGCTTTCTCTAAGCAGGCACTGGCATGGTGACCTTCTCGTCCCGCCCCCTTTGGCTTCAGAATAGGCTTGACTGGTGATTGGCTTTGTTTTGGCGATGACGCTACCTGATGGGCTGGCCTCACCTTCGCCCCGCCCCGCCCCTAGCCCTGCTCGTGCTTCCGGGCTCCCTGCTCGATGACTGGCCGAAGCAGTGGACGGCTGGAAGCGAATTGGCTGCCATCAGCGGCGGGCTGAGCAACTGGGCCGACGAGAGCTGTTGGGCCAAGATGGCGGTCGCCGGAGGAGCCGCGGGAGACTGTGAGCTGTGGCAGGCCTGGCTCCCTGACCATGCCGTGTTCTTGCGGCTCCAGGAAGGACGGAAAAACCAGAGCCTAGCCGCAGCCGAGAAGCCGGCTTCCTCATCATTGCCTTCGCCGCCGCCCCTGCCGCCGCAGTTGCTGACGAGAAACCTGGTCTTGGGCCTCGGCGGAGAGCTCTTCTTATGGGACGGAGAAGGCAGCTGCTTCTTAGTCGTGCGCCTTCTGGACCCCAGCGGCGCCGGTGAGGAGTCCCCCCTCTCCCAGTACCAGGTACGGCCAGGCTAATCTGGAAAATGACCCTCAGCTGGGATCTGAAGTAGCGTTTACCTCCCCTTCCCATCCTGGCTGGTTTTCGTCTGCTGGGAGGGGTGCTATGCGAGGGTGAGCAGACGTCCTTTTGGGGGGCGTCCAGCTGCGAGTGGAAAAGTCTTATTTTCATTCGCTGTAGCGTGGCCGCAGAACCTTTTGAACCCTCTCTACGCATATTTCACTCCTTCCACATACGTTCGTTGACTCGGACACTGCGCGGGATACTGTTAACAGGGAACGCCTGCGCTCCAGATGCTTAAATTCGCGGGGTCTGGGAGGAAGGGAGAGACCATGGAGTAACAGTAAAACATCAGGCGCAGGTGCTCTGAAGAAAAGCAAAGCAGGGGTAAGAGGCTTAAGAGTGTGGGTGCGCTCGCTCTTTTTAGGAGGTTGGTCCCGAGAATCCGATGTCGTGACGTCACACTCATAAAATAACAGGGACAGGCCTAACTTTCTCTTGGGATTGTTGGGAGCATCACGCCGGGTCGTTGATTTGAAAGCAACAAGCTTCGTGCCTGACATGGAGGAGGAATTCCCTGTTAGCTCTTTCAAAAAATTAGGCCATCCCCAGAGTTGAAAGAGATTTTTGCTGGCTTCTGAGAAGCCAACAGCATGTGAAAGTAGGTGTGCTCAGAAAGTACTACAGACTTCTTGTGATTAAACATTGCTTTATGGAAGCGTTTATTTGTAATAAGCCGATTCGCGTCTTTTAAAGATTACAAAATAAGAAAACTTGGCCCCCATTCTAACGTATGGCATACATATATCGTGTGCCGTTGTTTGATTCATGCTGATGAGAAATGATTTGAATAAGGTGCTGGCATTGTTTCTGCAGTTTTGAAAACAGGTCACAAGCCCACAAACTACTGACTGTAAAATTTCAGTTTATAAGAGTAAGTGTTAGATGCTCAGCACGCAGTATTAACAATAGCACCCTATATTGCTATGCAGAATTTAGCACAGTCATGATTAAATTATTTATACTTGTTAATTTATTGTCTGACTTCTTTTCTGGAGTGCAGGCACCAAGGCAGGGGCTGTGTCCGCCTTACTTAGTTTTGTATCCCCAGTACTTCAGTGTGCTTGGAACATGTAAACCCTCAGTACATATTGATAACTGTCTGAATGACCTTCAATCCTCCAAATGTCAAAAACTCAGAGATAGACAAGGAAGCAGTTTAGCATGAGTTGCAACTTTCAGTGAAATGAGAACATGAATAGTAACCTTAAAAACCAAACCAAATCAAACAAAAAAAACCCTCCCCCAAAAAGGCAAAACGAAAGCATGAGTAGTGACTTTAAAAACCAAATCAAACCAAAAAAACAAAACAAAACAAACAAAAAAAGCCCACGTAAATAATGTGATTATCACAGGTGACCTAGGTAATTAGATTAGATTGTATGCATAGCAGGAGAAAGGTGGTGTTTGATTTGAGGTAGATCATTAGAATCAAGTAGGAAGAAGATTGAGAAGATGGGAAAAGAAGGAAAGAACCACTGACCGGAGAAAAAACAGTTTGATTAGAATCAGCAAAGGGCAGCTAAAAACAAAAACAAAGAAACTTCACACTTACAGACATCAGGAACAATTGAAATCACATTATATTCAACAGTCTTGTCTAAAAAGATTTTGATTTAGGGTGATTCTCAATACATAAGGATAAGCAATACATTGGTAATCTCATGGTTTATTACTGAAAGTAGAAAGAAAAGAAAATGGGAATTTGAGATGCTCATGAGAGAAGAAATAGAAGTACTTTTTTTTTTTTTGAGGGCATATGAGACAAACAGCTTAACAGAATCCCCTGAAAATATCACTGTTCAATGTCAAATCTGCTTCGGTAAAGCAGCATTTTAGTTGCAGAAGCTCTTGAAGCCATTCTCTATCTTATTGTACTATTTATAGAAGTAATTATCATTTACTAGTACTTCTGAGTTCTTCATTTGTCTGGTCACTAAAACATATATTGAGAGTTAGTTAGCAACATGCCATATACTATGCCAAAGATACAGAGAGGAAAGACACAGAGCTCAAGTAATTCGTAGTTAGCTGTGTGGGATGAGCAGGGAAAAGGCTAATTAGAATGCAGGGTGGTAAGTACTATAATAGAATTATCTAGGGTGTGCTATAGGAGTACAGAAAAAATGCATTAGTTCCTGGCCAGAAGGTCAGGGATACTTTCTTGGGAGGAAAGTGCATAGGAATTTAGTCTCCAAGAATGTTTTAGCCAGCTAAAAAAGAAAAATGAGGGCATTGCAGGAAGAATAGTTGTACAGAGACACAGAGACATAACAAAGTATGATGATTTCCCAGAAATACAAGTTAATCTGTTGGGAGTATAAAGTACAAGTGGGGAATGGTGGAGAATTGAGGCTGAAGTGGTAGTCTGGAGTTTGATCATAAAAAGGGAATTATATGTAGTATTTATCAAAGTAGGGAAACCTGATGCATTTTATATAATATTCCAATCTAAATAGTTAAAAAATATTTCATCAGGTAATGGCTGAGGTGTTAGTACTTACCCAGAACGTTTCATTAAACTACAGTTACGGAAAACTGAAGTGGTACTGTGCTTTCAAGTAACTGCCATATATATTTGCATTAAAATTAACTGTTTTGACTCGTTTGCTTCAATTTTCAGAGGTTGCTTTGCATAAATCCACCCCTGTTTGAAGTCTATCAAGTCTTGTTAAGTCCAACACAACATCATGTAGCACTTATAGGAATAAAAGGACTTATGATATTAGAATTACCTAAAAGGTGGGGGAAGAATTCTGAATTTGAAGGTGGAAAATCAACAGTGAATTGTAGGTAAGTTGTATTTCCATTTAGTGTTTATCTGTATAATTTGTAATACATGCAAAAAATTGCTCAAGACCAGTGGTTCTTAAGGTATGTTTACTCTGCTACTATTGAAACATCAGTATGCTCCAGATGGTCTGCACACTGGCTTCTTGTGGTAATAGTGTTTACAGTATATGTGGGGTTGTACTTTTATTCTGCCTAAATTATCACATTGCTGTCTCATTGGAAGTCAGGCTGTTTTTTCAAGTAGGTTGAAATAAGATGTTTTAAAAGCAGTTATTAACTGTGAGCCAGACAGTTTTCTCATAAGTATAACTAAGTTTTATTTTTGTATTTTTTTCTTTTCCAATTAATCCTGAAAAATGAGAGTCTGAAAGATCTGAAAAGAATATAAGGTAGAAACCCACCTTTAGCTCCACAATTCATAGGTTGGGCCTCCTTAAAAATGTTTCCTTTCTAAATCTCTGTTTCCTCATTTCCACAACAGGAGTGATAATAGCTGCCCTTGTAGTTTCCTTACAAAGTTACTAAAAGGATCAAGTAAGATACTGTATCTAAAATCACTTGTAAAGTACAGTATAATATACTCTACAATTTAGAAAATATTTTAATTTTGATTCTTTGATATTGGTTGGTAGATGCTTTAAATGCTGTCTCAGCAAGATTTATGAGAAAGGAATTTGAAGGAAAGAAGAGCCAAGAGTGTTAAGATAGGTTTTCCTTTAGAAGCTTTTTCATCCAGGTTTTGGGAAATTGCTGTCTTTATTTTAGCACCACTCCCGTTGCTGAGAGATTTTTCACCAGTTCTACCTCTCTGACTCTAAAGCATGCTGCCTGGTATCCGAGTGAGATGCTGGACCCCCACATAGTGCTGTTAACGTCAGACAACGTAATAAGGTACATTTTTTTCTTACAGCTTTGTGAGTGGGAAGATTCTCTTTCTGGTTGCCAGTTAATAGCTCAAAGTACCACTGAATGGGTCAGTAGATGTTGGAAAGCTTTATCCGACGGCTGTTGTTACCCCTTCTCAATCGTGTGAGAATCGTCCAGCTGCCCGAACTTACGTGCCTTAATCACTGCTGTTCCCTCTCAACTGGCCCTGCCTCCAGTCTCTCCTTTCCCAAGCTGACCTATTAAGACAAGCTCCCTAAAACTGTTTTCATTGGGCCACTCTTTCGGAGGTAATGTAGCATAGGGGAAAGATCATTTAATTGGGAATTGAGAGATTTGAGTTCTTTTTTTTTTTTTTTTTTTCCACACACACACACTGTATTTTATTTTTACAGGAGATAAATAGACTGACACCAAGCATTGTACATGGATGACCACAACAAAAGCAACAATGATTGCAATTACCAAACATGAAACACACACATAACTATGTCATAATATTGACATTCAGTCCAGTAATCCTCCACTGTAACAGCTCCTTTACTTTGCAGTGAAAATTGATTTCTATATTCTTTGCCTCTGAGTCCTTGTGGGATTTTTTTTTTTTTAATTCAGACAGAAAGTCACAAAAATTATACTCATCCTCATCAGTTCACTCAGTCCCATGTAATTAATTTTTTTTTTCATCTTGATCTTTTGTTAGCACTTTTATGAGTTCATCAGTTTTTCATTAGAGTTCTGAAAATGCTTATTCATTCAGTTCAGCAGTACAGTCAGTTACCAGAAACCTGTACTTGTCAGAGTCTTCTCCATGAATTTCTTGAAGATGAAAGCCTTTTATAGGAACATATTTGCAAAAGCATCAGAGTACACCCAGAACTGTCTGTAAATGACAAAAGACTTAAAAATGACCACTGTTAAAGATTTGATGAAAGTTCATAATAATGCAGTTGACAAGAAAATTAGTTATTTTTGGGATACACATTTTAAAGTAATAACTAGGATTATTACTTATAACATTATACCAGAACATATAAGATTTTTAGAAATTTCATGTAATGTCTGAAACATTTATGTTAACATATTTCCATACATATTTCCATACAAATACAAATATAAGATTTTTAGAAATTTCATATAATGTCTGAAACATTTATGTTAACATATTTCCATACATATTTCCATACAAATACAAATATAAGATTTTTAGAAATTTCATGTACTGTCTGAAACATTTATATTAACATATTTCCATACAAATAACCCAATGAAAGTTTAGTATTAGTTGTTTTGTTTGTTTGTTTTTTTATACTGCAGGTTCTTATTAGGCATCAATTTTATACACATCAGTGTATACATGTCAATCCCAGTCGCCCAGTTCAGCACACCACCATCCCCACCCCACCGCAGTTTTCCCCCCTTGGTGTCCATATGTCCATTCTCTACATCTGTGTCTCAACTTCTGCCCTGCAAACCGGCTCACCTGTACCATTTTTCTAGGTTCCACATACATGCATTAATATACGATATTTGTTTTTCTCTTTCTGACTTACTTCACTCTGTATGACAGTCTCTAGATCCATCCACTTCTCAACAAATGACTCAATTTCGTTCCTTTTTTATGGCTGAGTAATATTCCATTGTATATATGGACCACATCTTCTTTATCCATTCGTCTGTTGATGGGCATTTAGGTTGCTTCCATGACCTGGCTATTGTAAACAGTGCTGCAATGAACATTCGGGTGCATGTGTCTTTTTGAATTACGGTTTTCTCTGGGTATATGCCCAGTAGTGGGATTGCTGGGTCATATGGTAATTCTATTTTTAGTTTTTTAAGGAACCTCCATATTGTTCTCCATAGTGGCTGTATCAATTTACATTCCCACCAACAGTGCAAGAGGGTTCCCTTTTCTCCACACCCTCTCCAGCATTTGTTGTTTGTAGATTTTCTGATGATGCCCATTCTAACTGGTGTGAGGTGATACCTCATTGTAGTTTTGATTTGCATTTCTCTAATAATTAGTGATGTTGAGCACCTTTTCATGTGCTTCGTGGCCGCCTGTATGTCTTCTTTGGAGAAATGTCTATTTAGGTCTTCTGCCCATTTTTGGATTGGGGTGTTTGTTTCTTTAATATTGAGCTGAATGAGCTGTTTATATATTTTGGAGATTAATCCTTTGTCCGTTGATTCGTTTGCAAATATTTTCTCCCATTCTGAGGGTTGTCTTTTCGTCTTGTTTATGGTTTCCTTTGCTGTGCAAAAGCTTTGAAGTTTCATTAGGTCCCATTTGTTTATTTTTGTTTTTATTTCCATTACTCTAGGAGGTGGATCAAAAAAGATCTCGCTGTGATTTATGTCAAAGAGTGTTCTTCCTATGTTTTCCTCTAAGAGTTTTATAGTGTCCAGTCTTATATTTAGGTCTCGAATCCATTTTGAGTTTATTTTTGTGTATGGTGTTAGGGAGTATTCTAATTTCATTCTTTTACATGTAGCTGTCCAGTTTTCCCAGCACCACTTATTGAAGAGACGTCTGTCTTTTCTCCATTGTATATCCTTGCCTCCTTTGTCATAGATTAGTTGACCATAGGTGCGTGGGTTAATCTCTGGGCTTTCTATCTTGTTCCATTGATCTATATTTCTGTTTTTATGCCAGTACCATATTGTCTTGATTACTGTAGCTTTGTAGTATAGTCTGAAGTCAGGGAGTCTGATTCCTCCAGCTCCATTTTTTTGCCTCAAGACTGCTTTGGCTCTTCGGGGTCTTTTGTGTCTCCATACAAATTTTAAGATGATTTGTTCTAGCTCCGTAAAAAATGCCATTGGTAATTTGATAGGGATTGCATTGAATCTGTAGATTGCTTTGGGTAGTATACTCATTTTCACAATGTTGATTCTTCCAATCCAAGAACATGGTATATCTCTCCATCTGTTGGTATCATCTTTAATTTCTTTCATCAGTGTCTTATAGTTTTCTGCATACAGGTCTTTTGTCTCCCTAGGTAGGTTTATTCCTAGGTATTTTATTCTTTTTGTTGCAATGGTAAATGGGAGTGTTTCCATAATTTCTCTTTCAGATTTTTCATCATTAGTGTATAGGAATGCAAGAGATTTCTGTGCATTAATTTTGTATCCTGCAACGTTACCATATTCATTAATTAGCTCTAGCAGTTTTCTGGTGGCAGTTTTAGGATTCTCTATGTATAGTATCATGTCATCCGCAAACAGTGACAGTTTTACTTCTTCTTTTCCAATTTGTATTCCTTTTATTTCTTTTTCTTCTCTGATTGCCGTGGCTAGGACTTCCAGAACTATGTTGAATAATAGTGGTGAGAGTGGACATCCTTGTCTCGTTCCTGATCTTAGAGGAAATGCTTTCAGTTTTTGACCATTGAGAATGATGTTTGCTGTGGGTTTGTCATATATGGGCTTTATTATGTTGAGGTAGGTTCCCTCTATGCCCACTTTCTGGAGACTTTTTATCATAAATGGGTGTTGAATTTTGTCAAAAGCTTTTTCTGCATCTATTGAGATGATCATATGGTTTTTATTCTTCAGTTTGTTAATATGGTGTATCACATTGATTGATTTGCATACATTGAAGAATCCTTGCATCCCTGGGATAAATCCCACGTGATCATGTGTATGATCCTTTTAATGTGTTGTTGGATTCTGTTTGCTAGTATTTTGTTGAGGATTTTTGCATCTATATTCATCAGTGATATTGGTCTGTAATTTTCTTTCTTTGTAGTGTCTTTGTCTGGTTTTGGTATCAGGGTGATGGTGGCCTCATAGAATGAGTTTGGGAGTGTTCCTTCCTCTGCAATTTTTTGGAAGAGTTTGAGAAGGATAGGTGTTAGCTCTTCTCTAAATGTTTGATAGAATTCACCTGTGGAGACATCTGGTCCCGGACTTTTGTTTGTTGGAAGATTTTTAATCACAGTTTCAATTTCATTACTTGTGATTGGTCTGTTCATATTTTCTGTTTCTTCCTGGTTCAGTCTTGGAAGGTTATACCTTTCTAAAAATGTGTCCATTTCTTCCAGGTTGTCCATTTTATTGGCATAAAGTTGCTTGTAGTAGTCTCTTAGGATGCTTTGTACTTCTGCGGTGTCTGTTGTAACTTCTCCTTTTTCATTTCTGATTTTATTGATTTGAGTCCTCTCCCTCTTTTTCTTGATGAGTCTGGCTAATGGCTTATCAATTTTGTTTATCTTCTCAAAGAACCAACTTTTAGTTTTATTGATCTTTGCTATTGTTTTCTTTGTTTCTATTTCATTTATTTCTGCTCTGATCTTTATGATTTCTTTCCTTCTGCTAACTTTGGGTTTTGTTTGTTCTTCTTTCTCTAGTTTCTTTAGGTGTAAGGTTAGATTGTTTACTTGAGATTTTTCTTGTTTCTTTAGGTAGGCTTGTATAGCTATAAACTTCCCTCTTAGAACTGCTTTCGCTGCATCCCATAGGTTTTGGGTCGTCGTGTTTTCATTGTCATTTGTCTCTAGGTATTTTTTTATTTCCTCTTTGATTTCTTCAGTGATCTCTTGGTTATTTAGTAACGTATTGTTTAGCCTCCATGTGTTTGTCTTTTTTACTTTTTTTCCCTGTAATTCATTTCTGATCTCATAGCGTTGTGGTCAGAAAAGATGCTTGATATGATTTCAATTTTCTTAAATTTACTGAGGCTTGATTTGTAACCCAAGATGTGATCTATCCTGGAGAATGTTCCGTGCGCACTTGAGAAGAAAGTGTAATCTGCTGTTTTGGGATGGAATGTCCTATAAATATCAATTAAATCTATCTGGTCTATTGTGTCATTTAAAGCTTCTGTTTCCTTATTTATTTTCATTTTGGATGATCTGTCCATTGGTGTAAGTGAGGTGTTAAAGTCCCCCACTATGATTGTGTTACTGTCAATTTCCTCTTTTATGGCTGTTAGCAGTTGCCTTATGTATTGAGGTGCTCCTATGTTGGGTGCATATATATTTATAATTGTTATATCTTCTTCTTGGATTGATCCCTTGATCATTATGTAGTGTCCTTGTCTCTTGTAACATTCTTTATTTTAAAGTCTATTTTATCCGATATGAGTATAGCTACTCCAGCTTTCTTTTGATTTCCATTTGCATGGAATATCTTTTTCCATCCCCTCACTTTCAGTCTGTATGTGTCCCTAGGTCTAAAGTGGGTCTCTTGTAGACAGCATATATATGGGTCTTGTTTTTGTATCCATTCAGCCAGTCTATGTCTCTTGGTTGGGGCATTTAATCCATTCACGTTTAAGGTAATTATCGATATGTATGTTCCTATGACCATTTTCTTAATTGTTTTGGGTTTGTTTTTGTAGGTCCTTTTCTTCTCTTGTGTTTCCCACTTAGAGAAGTTCCTTTAGCATTTGTTGTAGAGCTGGTTTGGTGGTGCTGAATTCTCTTAGCTTTTGCTTGTCTGTAAAGCTTTTGATTTCTCCATCAAATCTAAATGAGATCCTTGCCGGGTAGAGTAATCTTGGTTGTAGGTTCTTCCCTTTCATCACTTTAAGTATATCATGCCACTCCCATCTGGCTTGTAGAGTTTCTGCTGAGAAATCAGCTGTTAACCTTATGGGAGTTCCCTTGTATGTTATTTGTCGTTTTTCCCTTGCTGCTTTCAATAATTTTTCTTTGTCTTTAATTTTTGCCACTTTGATTACTATGTGTCTCGGCGTGTTTCTCCTTGGGTTTATCCTGTATGGGACTCTCTGCGCTTCCTGGACTTGGGTGGCTATTTCCTTTCCCATGTTAGGGAAGTTTTCGACTATAATCTCTTCAAATATTTTCTCTGGTCCTTTCTCTCTCTCTTCTCCTTCTGGGACCCCCATAATGCAAATGTTGTTGCGTTTAATGTTGTCCCAGAGGTCTCTTAGGCTGTCTTCATTTCTTTTCATTCTTTTTTCTTTATTCTGTTCCGCAGCAGTGAACTCCACCATTCTGTCTTCCAGGTCACTTATCCGTTCTTCTGCCTCAGTTATTCTGCTGTTGATTCCTTCTAGTGTAGTTTTCCTTTCAGTTATTGTATTGTTCATCTCTATTTGTTTGTTCTTTAATTCTTCTAGGTGTTTGTTCTTTAATTCTTCTAGGTCTTTGTTAGACATTTCTTGCATCTTCTCAATCTTTGCCTCCATTCTTTTTCCGAGGTCCTGGATCATCTTCACTATCATTATTCTGAATTCTTTTTCTGGAAGGTTGCCTATCTCCACTTCATTTAGTTGTTTTTCTGGGGTTTTTTCTTGTTCCTTCATCTGGTACATAGCCCTCTGCCTTTTCATCTTATCTGTCTTTCTGTAACTGTGGTTTTTGGTCCACAGGCTGCAGGATTGTAGTTTTTCTTGCTTCTGCTGTCTGCCCTCTGGTGGTTGAGGCTATCTAAGAGGCTTGATGGGAGGCTCTGGTGGTGGGTAGAGCTGACTGTTGCTGTGGCGGTCAGAGCTCAGTAAAACTTTAATCCACTTGACTGTTGATGGGTGGGGCTGGGTTCCCTCCCTGTTGGTTGTTTTGCCTGAGGCAACCCAACACTGGAGCCTACCTGGGCTCTTTGGAGGGGTTAATGGCAGACTCTGGGAGGGCTCACGCCAAGGAGCACTTCCCAGAACCTCCGCTGCCAGAGTCCTTGTCCCCACAGTGAAACAGAGCCACCCCCCGCCTCTGCAGGAGACCCCCCAACACCAGCAGGTAGGTCTGGTTCAGTCTCCCCCAGGGTCACTGCTCCTTCCCCTGGGTCCCGATGCGCACACTACTTTGTGTGTGCCCTCCAAGAGTGGGGTCTCTGTTTCCCCCAGTCCTGTCGAAGTCCTGCAGTCAATTCCCACTAGGCTTCAAAGTCTGATTCTCTAGGAATTCCTCCTCCCATTGCCGGACCCCCAGGTTGGGAAGCCTGATGTGGGGCTCAGAACCTTCACTCTAGTGGGTGGACTTCTGTGGTATAAGTGTTCGCCAGTCTGTGAGTCACCCACCCAGCAGTTATGGGATTAGATTTTACTCTGATTGCGCCCCTCCTACCGTCTCACTGTGGCTTCTCCTCTGTCCTTGGACGTGGGGTATCCTCCTTGGTGAAGTCCAGGGTCTTCCTGTCAATGATTGTCCAGCAGCCAGTTGTGATTCTGGTGCTCTCGCAAGAGGGAGTGAGAGCACGTCCTTCTACTCCGCCATCTTGGTTAATCCTCCTCCGAGATTTGAGTTCTTGTCCCAGTGTCACTTCTGTCTTCAGGATGTTAAAAACTTGGGCACCTCAGTTTCCAGTTTGTCAAATGAGCAGGTTTCATTTGATCATTTACTAAAGCCCCTTCCAGGTTTTGCATTGTATGATTAAATGCCCTAATCCTACAGAGATCTCTATTATATTATCAGTTAACTTTCTGGATCTGCCTTATGTAAAAAGTTTGTTGGGGAGACTGACTGATGTACAGATACCTGCAGTTTTATTTTTTCTAATCACTGCCTGGACTGTGCTCTACCACATCTTCTTTTACTGCCAAATGGTTGATCCTTTAATGGCTTCTTACACAGACCTCATAGATTTCTGGTTACTTTCAGTTATTAAAACTTAGTCTGTTCAGTTTAAAACTCTGATCTCAAATCCATTTCAAAACTATATCCTGATCCTATCACAGGTCAGACCTTGAGGGATCTGAAATGAGTGGAGAGGGCATGATCTGCTCTTTGACTCTTCTTTCTACCCCAGCACCTTGAGGTAGGGGGTGAAGTGTAAGGAGGAGAGCTGTTCCTCCTTCCTCTGGGTCTGACTCCTCGATGGCGGGGTAAAGAGAGTGTGCTAGCTGAGGCATACATCTTACCTAACTGGCTGTCCATCAGTGAAGGGCAGGGGGCATATCCCTACTCCTGGTTTAATCTAGTTCCCTCAGCTGCTGGTGGCCTCTTGTTGATGTGATAGTCTCTGCACAGATTGGTGTGTGGTTTTTTCAGGGGCAGTGTTTGGCCTTCAGCTCCCTCCATCACTCAGGAGCTCTGTTTCCCATTGACTCTACCAACTGTCCATGCCCTGAACCCTCTGTCAAGATGGACTATCCCTAAACTTGGTATCTCCTGCCTTCTCGACCTAACCGTTGTGGTTTTTCATATGGAGCCGTGGTAACTGCCAAGGTCCTTTTCCCTGCCCTCCAAGGGCCACAGAACTGGGCATACTACACTATAGTCCTTTCTTATGCTGTCCCAGCCTACCTCCTTCAGAAATTTCCATATTTGGAGTAGATACCATAGAGTGTTCACATGCCCCCAACCCTAGGATATGACATGTCAGAATCACCCAAGAATTCCCTTGCCTTGGTGGCCTGTAGATTTTGACAACCCATCTGGCATTCAGCTAGGAAATGAGATACCCATTTCCCCTTATTACAGGTACCCCTAAATCTGGCTGGTTCTTTTAGGGCCTTTCCTGCCCACCCATTTGGCTCTGGAGTTGGGGGTAAAGAAAGAAGGAGGACCCTCACATTCCAAACATCGTACCATACTCTTAAGGACTCTTGACACCTTCTGTCTTACGTAAGCTGGAAAAGGAGATTGTGAGGAGATAGTGTAGGTCTAGGTCTTCCTCACATTAAGCCCTAAAGGAGGTATCTGGCCTCAGTTATTGAAGATTCCTTTTAAAATATTGGGTATTTAACACTACTCTTTTCCTAAGCTTTGACCCTATTGACAGTTTCAGGGCAACAAGAAATTCCCACTCAGTGCCCTGTTGCATTTACTTTTCCTTTCACTGTTCCGCATTACAATTTATAGGACTTATTTGTATTTTGAAGTCAGTAATGCTTGTAGGCAGCTAGGAAGACCACAATGAATGGTGTGTTCAATTGGATCAAATTTTCATTAAAAACGTTTATTAAATGACATTCTATTGATAATGGAACAAACTAAGTTTAAAAATTCTTTGTGGGGTCAGACAAAATAAGTGATTAACTTGATAAAGACTTTAAGAGGGACACTGGATTTCTAATAATGATACTACTGGCCTTTAAAATTTTTTTTCTCCTTTTAACAATAGCTATATATGCTGGGAAAATTTATTATTATTATTTTAGCCACACTGTGTGGCTTGCGGGATCTTAGTTCCCCAGCCAGGGTTCGAACCCGGGTCCCTGGCAGTGAGAGTGCAGAGTCCTAGCCACTGGACCACCAGGGAATTTCCCCCAAATTTATTTTAAATAAAATGATTTTGGTAAAAAAATTTCTTTTAGTTTTATACTAACCTCTTGAGAAAGCAGGGAAGACATTGTGTCTTTATATAACACAAATATGTACAAATTGCAGGCTAAAAGTCACCCACTGTGCTGGCCAGTTGGTATATAAAGAAGAGTGAGAAATGGTTTCTTCCCTGATGAGATTGGGTGTCTCATAGGCAGAGACAGATGGGTATAACTGAAGGGAAGCTGGCAAACTTAGAGGCAGTAGTGAGATGACTAGACAAGGTGAATATGGCTAAGGACTGAGGTGTGGTGGTTGGGGAAGGCTGATGAGGCATTTTGCTTAGAGTAGAGAACATTTCTTCATGTCCCAGGGAAGCCTTCCTCTTATGTTGTTATGGAACAAATGAAGTAGGCCACTTTGTCAGTAACAGCAAGATCTTTGGCAGATGGTTGTGATAACTGGTAGGAAAATTCTCAGAAACTGAGTAGATGGAAAGGAAAGAGGAACTTTGGGAAATGAAAGAGAATTTTAAGTACTGGCTTTCTTCTCTTTTGATTGCTAGAATTTACTCTCTACGTGAGCCCCAGACACCCACTAAGGTCATTGTACTTTCAGAAGCAGAAGAGGAAAGTCTGATACTCAGTAAAGGGTAAGTTTTTATTTGTGTCATGAAATTTTTTAAAATTAGTTTATCGGGATTATAAATGCAGTTTTAGCAGATTGCAAGATTTTCCAAAGGTGCCTTTAGCATGCTTTTTGGTAATGTGAGAAATAAGCAAAAATAGGCGATATGAATAGGTAACGAAAAGTTACAAATCTGAATGTCACTATAACTACTAACTTGGTCTTTTATCAAGAAAGTTCAAAAATGTGAATAGCTGAAATTTATTCCCTGTTGTATCTTGAATAAGAGAATGAATTATAATATTGCAAAGTTACAGAAAAGGTGGAAGGTGAGAGTGTTGGGCTGGAGGCCTGCCAGCTGTTCACTCAGTGTGGATGGGCAGATTGCTGGACCCCCAGCACCTAGTACCCCAGAAGCTGGAGCAGAACGTAGAGAGCCCTTCTGATTCTCCTGTGACCCTGGCTTCTTTTATGTTTTCTTACCCACTACAGGGGCAAGTTCCTGGCTACTTTGACCACTAACAGAATCACCCTTTGAACTTACAAACCCCATTCCTCTGGCCTCCTGATCAGTCTTTCCGGTGATTACCACACATGATCACCCACAGTGTGTGCATGTAGAGAGAAGCCTTTAGTAGCAATATTTCTGGAAGTTCCATTTAGTTCTTTTCATGTCTCCATGATGGTCATATCTAATAATCTTCTTTATTTTTGTTTTTCTAACCGTTATTCCTTTGAATATTTTATATACAGCTATTCTGTATGTGACAGTTTCAGTGTCTGAAGTCCTGGGGAGGTGGGGATCTAAATCTGTGTGTGTTCTTCCTCCTGCCCCATGATCGTGGTCGCTTCTTCCTGTGATTGCTGATCTGTCGTTGTGAACTTATGTTTACTTGATCTTAATGTTTTGAAATGTTGAGAGCCTGAGTTGGGGGTGTGTTCCTCCAGAGAAGAATTTCATCTGCTTCTGCTAGGAGTCAGAGGTTGCCACCAGCCTGGGACCACTTTAATTCTCTTTAATAGTCCCACAACTGAAAGTTTCAGTCCAATGGTTTTAATGTCTGATAGCACCAGCTCCTTAACCTCGCATCCATCCATCTCCACAGTGGGGAAATACCTGCCTCTGCGAGTTGATAGGTCCTGTTCTGGTGTCGGCAGTGCATTTCCATTGCTTTCCAACCTCCTTTGCCAGGCACCCTGTCCAGATGAGAGGCCGTAGAGCAAACACAGTAGTTAAGAGCTTTGGCTCTGGCGTCAACACCTGGTGGGTTCCAGTCTCAGCTCTGCCGCTTGTCAGCTGTGGCGTCTGGGCAAGTTATTCAGTTGCACTAAGCGTCATTTCCATGACGGTATATTCCATGAATATAAAAAGTAGTGACCACTTACTTGGATTATTGTACAGAATAAATGAGATCATGCATAAAAAGTGCTTAGCATGGCACAGAGTAAGTACTCATTAATTGATACCTATTACCATTATTAGAAATATTACTATATTCATTAAGCTCCAGTTAAGTTTGGATGGCTTGGTATTTAAGTCTCTTTGAAATAACTGCTTTGTCTGTTTGTTTCCATTCATTGTCTTAATTTTTTAGTTTAACTCAGGCAGTTCTTTTATTCTGGATTTTGGGATTCCTCACTTTTTGCCTCCTGATACCATATACCTTTCCATGTGATAAAGAAACTAAGATATGGTACCTATAACAGCTTGGAATGATGTTGACTTTCTCAGCTATATGAAATTGTGGTTTTATTTTAACCATATTCATTAACCTTGTGTTAAACTGGAATCTTTTTGAATAACAAACTATACTAAATTTTAAAATACAAAAACAGCATGTTTTGTCATTTGTCTTTCCTGATTATAAAGGTAATGTATGTTTGTTGTAGAAAATTGGGAAAACTAAGAAAAGTATTAAGAAGAAAATGAAATACTTTAAAATTTCCTGTAGTCTGTCCTCAGCATAGCAGCCAGAGTGCTACTTTTCGGTATAAATCAGCTCATTGTACTTCCCCGCTCTCCGCACTCCATTGATTTCTGCCCGCTGGCTGCAGCCCTCCAGCTCAGTGCTCCCGCTGCCCAGGCTCTGAGCTCCAGCTACTCCGCCTCCTTGCCATTCCTCAGACACTCCTGCCACCGCCCTCCTTGGTCTTTGCATGTGTCCTTCCTTCTGCCTGAACTGCTCCTTCTCTGCGTGACCACAGACTCGCTCCCTTACTTCCTTCAAATCTTTGCTCAAATAGCACCTTATCAGAGTCTTTCCCAGATCACCTAAAGCAGCACCTCCATCAGTACTCTCTTCCCCTGCTTTATTTTTCTTCATAACGTCATCTTCTGGCTCTGTGTTATGTGGTTGGCTTCTCTGTGGACGTCTCTCTCGTTAGAGGGGGGCCTTTGTTCAAGTCACTGACGTTTCCCAGAACCAGAGGCACTGAGCGCTTAGTAATATTTAGTAGATATTCGTGGACTGAATGCCTCCTACTGCTTAGAGATAACTGTTGATATCTTTATGTGTTTTCTTCCTGTTTCTTTTCTGTGTTTACGCATGTCTGTATGTGTGTATTTTTACTGTTTGTGTGATTGTATATTTCAACTTTATATAATTTTATGGCCTACTTCTTTCATTGAATTTTATGAGAATTTTCCAATGTTGTTTAACATTCTTCATAATCACAATTTTTTGTCTTATCACTCCATTGAATACAAATTCCATCCCCACCTGCTGTTATTGGACATTTTATTTCTGTGTTCGTTTCCAACCAGTTGGTTTTAAAATCTCTTTTCAGAAGGGCTTACACCGCATCTCTAGGAGAGACAGCAGTTGCATTTGACTTTGGGCCGTTGTCGGCAGTCCCGAAGAACATATTTGGACAAAAAGGCAAAGATGAAGTATTGGCTTACCCCCTGTACATCTTATATGAGAATGGGGAGACTTTCCTTACATATGTTAGTCTGCTGCACAGGTAAGCTGAGGAGGTAACCCACCTGAAATGAAAGCCCAGCTTGTGCTCCAGTATAGATTGTCATGGTTGCACTTGGGGTCCATGTTTTTGAGTTTGTGGAAGTATTGCAGCCTTTCAAGGCTGGCTTGCATATTTTGAAGAGAAAGTTGATACAGATCATTTGACCTTTCATTTCCTCATATTATTTGGGTAAGTTCTATAGAATTCGTGGATAATCACTTAAGATAAGACTGGATTTGTGTTCACAAAGGATAATCAAAAAAGTATTTACAGATGGTCCCCAACTTAGTCAGACTTACGGTTTTACGATGGTGCAAAAACAGTATGCATTCAGTAGAAACTGTACCTTAAATTTTTAATTTTGATCTCTTCCTGCGCTGGTGATACTCAGTTGATACTGTCTTGTGGTGCTGGGCAGTTAGCACAGCTTCCAGTCAGACACACGATCCCAAGGGTAAACAGCTGATTTACTTACAGCCATTCCGGTTTTCACTTTCAGCGCAGTATTCAATAACTTACATGAGACATTCAACACTTTATTATAAAATAGGCTTTGTGTTAGATGATTTTGCCCAACTGTAGGCTAATGTAAGTGTTCTGAGCACATTTAAGGTAGGCTAGGCTAAGCTATGATGTTTGGTAGGTAAGTTGTATTAAATGCATTTTCAACTTACAATATTGTCAACTTAACAATGGGTTTATTGGGACGTAACCCCGCCGTAAGTCAAGGAAGATCTGTATTGTGTATCTTATGTGAACAATGCACCATGGGGATGGTTAGACATGGTAATCTGGTATCTTTATGTCCCAGTTGTGGGGAAAAGACATACATAACCATGGAAAGATAATGACTCGTACTGCATTCGTGGTGCATAATAAGAACCCAGAGGAAGGAGAGATGATTCTGACTGAAGAAGTTAAGGAGATTTTCATAGAGAAGGACTGATGTCATATGAGACTTAAGGCTTTAAAGCAGGATTAAATGAAGCATCAAGGAAGGGTAAGACCATTTTAGTCACAAGAGCAGCATGAAGTCAAGTATGAAAACAGGCAAGTGCAAATGTCGTTTAAGGTCCAATGATTAGACACTTGGGGCTAGAGCAGAAGATTCAGGTAGGGAGCGTCTAATGATAAAGCTGGAAGTACCTGTCCAGGGAAACTGTGGTGGAGTTAAATACCTAGTTGAGGGACGTGGAGTCTTTTCTGTAGGAAAAGGTTAGTAGGAAGCCAGTGATGGTTTCTAAACAGGAGAAGGATAAAACAATTGGTTAGGAAAGGGACTGGAGCAGAGGGACTTTTAAAGTAACTTCCGAATTTTAGTTTAAGGTCTGTAAGCGTTTGAACTAGGGTGGTAATGCAAGGGAGAAATGAACATAGTACATACTACAAAGGAAGGATCAATAAGACTTTGTTGCTGTTTGGATAAGGGAGTGAGCCATTAACAGAAATAATGAAGTCAGGAAGGGCAACTAATTTGGAAATATTCCATGGACAGTTGGAAATACAGGACTAGAGAGAAAATACAGGTAAAATAAAGAAATAAGAATCGTCTGTTATGGTGAGAGTTAGAGTCAATAGAGGATAAGAATTTTGGGAAAATTTGTAACTAGAGAGGCATACGGCCCGAATCTGAACATTGTAATTTATTTATTTATAAATCAACAGATATTCATTCAGGGCTCACTCTGTGGCAAAATATGGGAATACAAGGTTGAAGGCAGAGTCCCTGCTATGTGGTTCCTTGTCTATCAGAAAGGCCTACAACAAACCAAAACTGTAGTACAACGTGATGTGCTGAAGGCGTCACAGGGTGCTCTGGGAGTGGGACAGAGTAAGTGCTTAGGCTGCCTGTCTTGGAGGACTTAGAAGATGGTAATACAGAAGCTTGGACCTGAAGGATTCACTAGGTAGAAATGGGGGCAGAAGTGAATCCAGGAGAGAGAAGAGAGGATGCAAAATGAAAAAGATAAATAAGAAAGACGAAAGAGGTTTATAGACTGCAGAATGGTGAGGAGTCACTGTCAATCCTGTTCTCCTGGACAGAAATGTTCTCTGCCTTTCACACATGATCTCTGTCTTGGGAGGCTTTTGTGGTAACATTATTACTCTCCCTTACCCTTCCTCCCCAAACTACTTGGCCCTTATTTGTCCACATTATCTACCTAGTAACCTTAGCCCACAACCTGAAAGTCATCTTCTACATCCTCTTAAATCCAGTCTGGTCCCAAAATTCTATTGATTTTACCGTGAAAATTTCTTGAATGTATATACCCGTCTCTCTAGTCCCCTGTCCTTGCTTCAGACCCTCATCATCTTCTGCCTGGATCATTCTTCTCTTAAATAGTTGCCTTGAATCCCGTTTTGGTCCCCTCTTTGTCATCCTCCTCACTGCTGTCTGATTAATCTTAGTAAAGCGAAACTCTGTCACTCTTGATTTAAGCCTCTAGCGACACACTGTCATCCAGCGGAGAGACTCTTGAGCACGTTAACATGGCATACGAGACTGTCTGCTTCATAAGCCAGTCCTGATTATCTGCCCAGCTACTGTTCTGTTGCCTGAGACTTTGCACTTCGCCTCCCATCATACCAAGCTAAGTTTCCTTCCTGTTAATTCTTCACCTTTCATTCCTCCAGGGCTGGATATATGCTGCTCCCTAGCTTGGAATGCTCACCACCCCTTCCCAGAATATGCTGTTCCCATTGATCTTATTTTTGATACCTTTCTTACATATCTCACTTGCTTTGTACCTTTCAGTGTTGCTTTGTACCCTGTAAATCCTTGCATTATTACAGGTGTTATAGTAATTCTAGTTAAATGTCTGCTTCCCCAACTAAACCATTAGTTCCTTGGGGGTGTTATCTAGCACTCAGTAAGTGTATTTGTCTAATCCAATTAAATAGTGGGTCTGAAGATAAGCTGCACTTCAGAATAAAAGTTTTGGGAATCATCAGAATACAGGTAGTAGTTAAAACCAGGCATAGTTAATATGCTCTTCTTTTTTAATATATAAATTTATTTATTTATTTTTGGCTGTGTTGGGTCTTCGTTGCTGTGCACAGGCTTTCTCTAGTTGTGGCGAGCAGGGGGGCTACTCTTCGTTGTGGTGTGTGGGCTTCTCACTGCGGTGGCTTCTCTTGTTGCGGAGCACAGGCTCTTGGCGTGTGGCCTCAGTAGTTGTGGCTCACAGGCTCTAGAGTGCAGGCTCAGTAGTTGTGGCGCACGGGCTTAGTTGCTCCACAGCATATGGGATCTTCCTGGACCAGGGCTCCAACCCGTGTCCCCTGCATTGGCAAGTGGATTCTTAACCACTGTGCCACCAGGGAAGTCCTAATATGCGCTTATATAAGTGTGTATTTTGAAAAGAGAAGAGGGTTTACAGTGGAATCCGGGACAGTGCAAATATTTAAGAGACAGAAATTAGGAAAGGGTATTAGAAGGGTGTGTTCAGAGAGGTAGGAAGAGAAAACTAGGAGAAAGAATGTACAGATGTTAAGGGTATTACAAAGCAGTCATTGTTAACCAGTTATAAATGCTACAGAAGGTCGAGATAAGGGCCTTTTTTGCATTTAGCAACTAGAATCTCAATGGTGACCTTTGCCAGAGAGTAGCTTCCAGTGGAGTGGTGAAGGCATAAACCACAGTAAATTTAGGGCAGGGTCTTTCAACCTCTGCACTATTGACGTTTTGAGCCGAATAATTCTTTGTTGTAGGGGACTGCCCTGTGGGGCAGTGTTTAGCGGCATCTCTGGCCTCTAGACACCAGTAACCTCTCCCCCTCCTCCCAGTGGTGGCAACCAAAAATGTCGTCAGACACATGCCAGTGTCCCCTTGGGGGCAAAATTATGTCCAGTTGAGAAGTACCAAAGAGGTGGAAATTGAGTGGGAAAATGAGAAAGTGGAGACATTGGGAATATACTATATTTTTAATTAGTGTATGATAGCTGGGGAAAGACAAAGTCAAAAAGGGTTTTAAGTGATGAGCATGGTTGTCTTCTATCAACATTTCCCAAGTATGTTTTCGCTCTTTCTTTAGCCCTGGGAGTGTGGGAAAGCTGTTAGGCCCATTGCCCATGCATCCTGCAGCTGAAGATAACTATGGTTATGATGCTTGTGCTGTACTCTGCTTACCATGTGTCCCCAACATCTTGGTGATTGCTACTGAATCAGGAATGCTGTATCACTGTGTTGTGCTGGAAGGGGAAGAAGAAGATGACCAAACAGTAAGTCGGGCTGCTGTGGGCATACTTGTATCTCCAACACCAGGGATAGTTCCTGGACCAGTATGAATGTTTCGTATATGAGGAATTTTATAGTTTCTATTTGGCACTTATGTGTATTTTGAAAACTTAACACTTAACAGTAACTGAAGCCCACTTTAAAAACTTGAATTGAAGGAAGTTAAAATGTGCCCAGGTTACTTGGTCCAGTGACCTATATATTTCTTTCTGAACTCTATTTTGCCACCTTTGGTGACAGGTATAAAGAACCTTTGAATCACTGAACTGGCTCTTCTCTAAACTTGTTTATTTACAACTTCCTAAAAGAAGAGAGGCCTTTTATTCGCTTTTAAGAATAACAAGGCACTGTTGGAATAGAGGGTGGAATTAAGAGTTTGAAAGCACTATTTGATCCAGCTTTTTGCTTCTGTTTTTAGTTGTGTACATTTTCAAAGGAACATGAAACACTAAAATTACGGTGCCTTTTTTTCAGTCAGAAAAGTCCTGGGATTCCAGGGCAGACCTCATTCCTTCTCTGTATGTGTTTGAGTGTGTGGAGTTGGAGCTTGCCCTGAAACTGGCATCCGGAGAGGACGAGCCCTTTGATTCTGACTTTTCCTGTCCAATCAGACTTCACAGAGGTAAAGTTTTCACTAAACTTAGTTCTTTTATTTCATTATATTTGTACTAAGATTATCACAGGCTATTTCTGTGTAATTTATTTTTTCTGTAGTTCCAACCTTTAAAAAGTTGACTGGGTTCTTTTGGCCTTTTAATTACAACATTGCACTGTAGGTCCAAGAAAGACTAAGCAAATTCCCCAAGTTTTAGGATAGTGGTCTTCAGTCTGGATCCACTCAGATTTATAACAGTGACTTTCTCCTGGTCCAACCAAAAGGAGGTTTCACGATTCAAGTTCTTAAATGTATGCAAACTTTAATAAACTTTAAAAATAACTTTAAAAATAAAATTATACTGGTATTAAGGTATCTCTTTAAAATATCTTTCTTCATTTTCGAACATATTGTTATACCCATAACCATTTGAATGTTTCCTTTTTATCTTTTTTCCTTTTGCTTTAACTTACCTGGGTTGGCACCAGATCCTTCTGGCAACTTATTTCTGTTCATCTAGGGCGCTCTTGGATAAACTGCTGAGACAGTCAAAGAATGTGTTCTGTGTGTTGTCCAGACTCAGCGTGGCTCAGTGGAAGGAGTTTGTAACTAGGAGTCTGGAGTGTCCTAGGTTTTCGTTATAGCTCTAACATTAATAGGCTCTGTAGTATCGGACATTTATTCAACTTCTCACATAAAAATAATAGGGATAACATCAGATGATCTCTAAGGTCCCTTCTGACATAAAAATCCTATAATCCTTTTTGCCCCTCAACAGTTTCTCAGAGTCTCCTCTAGGATCTAGTCTTCCTCCCTGTGAAGAATGAGGAACAAAAGCTTACTCAGTGTGGAATAATTGCGTGTACCTTTCATAGTTTTCCTCTCTCCAGTCCAGAGAAAGGGAGTTCAATCTTGTAGCAGCCTGACTTAACCTGCCTACAGTCCTATTAGCCAGTTTGCCTGGGTTTAGTAATAATGGCTTCAACTCTGTACTAAAGTGTAGTCAAGATATTTAAGGGCATAGTAGTCCTTATATAATAAACCAGCAAAGAGGATTCATTGGGCATGTCTAATTGAACAGTGTTTGGAGAGATATAGTCTAAATATTAAGTCTCAGAACTTTGCTTTATATATGAGGAAATTGAGACCTAGTGAGGTAAAGTGACATAAACTAATTGGTTTCCTTATAAAGGTACCTGTTTTTGGGAAATCTTAATTGTAGGCTTTTTTATCTTGATTCTTTGAATAAGAGATAACATTTTCATACGTGAAACTAATAAATTTTTGACTCATTCATATTTGTACTTAAGGCATATTACAATTCCTGAAACATACCCAGATTTTTGATGACATAAGTGAATGGCTACCATATAACTTGTCAGGGGTGTCTAGCAAATTTCCTACCTCAGTTACTAATGTTGCCTTTTTCATAACAGATTTCTGTCACATCCCAATATTAAGGTTTTTCTTTTGACTTCAGCACCACAGACACATTTTGAAAAGCCATTTTAAACACTGGGAGACCTAATGAGATGATTTGAGCCTTAAATTAAGTCTCAGGTGTGGGCAAATGAAAAGAAACTGTTTAGTACTTTATTGTTCAGAGAGATGATTACCACGGAGATTGCCAGGAGTTTTTGGGTTTTTTTTTTTAACTTTTTATAGCATAATGCTATTTTCCGAGGTGTTATGCAGAACCCCAACATATAAAACAGATGGAAATAATATAACATTCACTTTACAACATTTACTTACTATAAAGTCAGCAGTAAGAAAGTGAGGCTGTTAAATAAAAGAAAAATTTGGTTTAGGGGCTTATGGATGACAGTTGCCATCTTAAATCAGCTTTAGTATAGACATTATTTCTGTATCTTGTTTTGGTTGTTTAATGTTTTAAAAATCGTGAGTCACAGAGATAAATATTTATAAATTAAGTATTCAAGAGTTCATCTTTTAGTTTCACGATAGTCTTACTGATAACTAGGGCTCCATGGAAACACAGAAATTTTCATTAAAATTATGTAACAACTGCTCATATTTCTTGGTATAAATATAAATACAAAAATTCTGTCTAAAACTTAAACAACTATCTGTAAGTCAACATTATCAAGACAAGTAAAACTTCACATTTTACACCTGACTTACCATCTATGACAGGACTGTTCACTAAGCAGCTGTGCTTAAGTCTTTCTAGTACCTGTGCTATTGGAGTGCAGTAGCTTCAGCAGTTTCATGTAAGTAGATGCGTGCAAGCATAGGTTTCCTACAGAACTACAGCCTTTCTTACTCACCATTTTATTTTGAAGAACTGTAAATAAATGCACAGAGGTGGACAGAAAGGCATAAGTGAGTTACCTGACAGCAAATGTTAATGTTTGGTGAACTCTGTATTAATATTTAGAAAATAACGTATTTGAATTGTGTTTGGTAATTATACTTTTAAAATGTATTTGAAAACTGAAGTCAGATTTTTAAATTCCCAAACCCCTGACATAGTGCCACATGCCACAGTGTGAAGGTCCTGTAGACCTTGCATCACTTCCATCAACAGATATGTTTGTGGCCTGCTCAGGTGAATTCTCTCAGTTTTCTAATGGCTTCCTTTATATCATTAATGATTCCATTTGCAGATCCCAAGTGTCCCTCAAGATATCACTGTACTCATGAAGCTGGTGTACATAGTGTTGGGCTAACTTGGATTCATAAACTTCAGAAATTTCTTGGATCAGGTGAGTTTTTGCGCTTTTCAGTATGTGTCACAGATTCTGTCAACAAGTAGTTTGGAACAGAAAAATAATAGAGAAAATAAATGATACCAAAAGATAGTTCTTTGAAAAGATCAACAAAATTGACAAACCTATAGGTAAACTGACCAAGAAATAAAAAAGACTCAAATTAATTAGAAATGAAAGTGGGGATATTCCTGCTGGCCTTACAGAAATACAAGATTATAAGGATATACCAAGAATAAAAGATTATAAGGGAGTGTCAAGAACAATTGTATGCCAATTAGATAATGCAGATGAAATGGACAGATTCCTAGAAAGACACAAATTACCAAAACTGACTCAGAAAGACATAGAAAATTTGAATAGACGTATATATAACAAGAGATTGAATCAGTAATCAAAAACTACCCAAAAAGAAAAGTTCAGGATAACATGGCTTCATATTTGAAGCATTAATACCAATTCTTCATAAACTCTTACAAAAAACAGAAAACACTTCCCTGATCACTCTATGAAGATAGTATTACCGTAATACCAAAACCAGACAAGGACGTCCAAGAAAGGAAAACTAGAGACGAATATCTCTTATGAATATACATGTAAAAAATCCTCAACAGAATACTAGCAAACCAAACCCAGCAACATATAAAAAGGATTATACACCACTACTAAGTGGGATTTATCCGAGGGATGCGAGATTACTTTAACATTGAGAAATCAATTGATATATCAATATTATACCATATCAATAGAATATAGGGGAGTTCCCTGGCAGTCCAGTGGTTAGGACTCAGTGCTTTCACTGCTGGGGCCCGGGTTCTCAATCCCTGGGCCGGGAACTAAGATCCTGCCAGCTGCACGGCAGGGCCGTCCCCCCGCCCCACACACAAAAAATAGAATAAAGGACAAAAACTATATGATCATCTCAACAGACACAGAAAACAGAAAAAGCATTTAGGAAAGTCCAACAGCCTTTCATGTTAAAAACACTAAATAAACTAGTAATAGAAAAGAACTTCCTCAGACTGAAAAAGGGTATCTATGAAAAACCCACAGCTAATACTATACTTAACAGAAAAAGACCAAGTGCTTTCTGTACTAGAATATTGCCGCTGTAGTAAATTACTACAAACTTAGTGTCTTTAAACAACACAGATCTATTACCTTGTAGTTCTGTAGGTTTGAAGTCCTAGAATGATCTCACTGGACAAAGCAGTGCTCCTTTCCGGAGGCTCTAAGGGAGAACCCACTGCCTGGCCTTTCCCAGCTTCTGCTGCCTGCCTTTGCGTCTAGTCCCCTTCCTCCGTCTTCAGAGTCGGCAGTGGTGGGACAGAGTTGAATCTTTCTCACCTTGCATAACCCTGACTTTCTCTTCTGCTTTCCTCTTTCACTTTTTTTTTTTTTTTAATATTTATTTTGGCTATGCCGGGTCTTAGTTGCAGGCACGTGGGATCTTTAGTTGCAGCATGCGGACTTCTTAGTTGCAGCATGCGAACTCTCAGTTGCGGCATGCATGCGGGATCTAGTTCCCAGACCAGGGATCAAACCCAGGCCCCCCTGCATTGGGAGCATGGAGTCTTACCCACTGGACCACCAGGGAAGTCTTTCCTCTTTCACTTTTAAGGAAATTTGTGATAACACTGGGCCCACCCAAATAATCCAGGGTAATCTTCCTATTTCAAAGACATCTGATAGACAACTTTTTCTAAAATTTTTTTAAAAATTTTATTTATTTATTTATTTATTTTTGGCTGCGTTGGGTCTTCGTTGCTGCGCGCGGGCTTTCTCTAGTTGCGGCAAGTGGGGGCTCCTCTTCGTTGCGGTGCACGGGCTTCTCATTGCAGTGGCTTCTCTTGTTGCTGAGCATGGGCTCTAGGCGCGCAGGCTTCAGTAGTTGTGGCTCACGGGCTCCAGAGCGCAGGGCTCAGTAGCTGTGGCGCACGGGCTTAGTTGCTCTGCAGCATGTGGGATCTTCCTGGACCAGGGCTCGAACCTGTGTCCCCTGCATTGGCAGGCGAATTCTTAACCACTGAGCCACCAGGGAAGCCCTGATAGACAACTTTAATTCCATCTGCAATCTTTATTCCCCTTTACCACGTAGTCTAGCATATTCTCCCAGTTCTAGGGATTAAAACACAGACATCTTTGGGGAGTCCATCATTTTGCCTACTCCATTCCACCCTGGGGCCCCTAAACATTCACATCTGACAAAATACATTGTCCCTATAGCCACACAAAGTTCATAATGTCATCTAAAAGTCCTGAGCTCAAAAGTACTGCAATGTCATCATCTAAATCATTTAAATCAGTTATAGTTAGACTCTAAGTATAATCTACCCTGGGGCAAAATTACTCTCTATCTGTGGACCTATGAAACTAGAAAGTAGTTGTCTGCTCCCAGAACGCAATGTGGGGCAGGCATAGGTATCACTTATAGATACTGTAGTTCAAAAGGGGAGAAAATGGAATGGAAAAAGGAACCATAGGTTCCAAGAAATTTAAAAATCTAAATTCCATTGTGTTTCAAGGCCTGGGGATAATCCTCTGGGCTTGTAGCTCTGCCCTCTGAGTAATCCTTCATTTTTCAGGAAAGATAGTATTTGTTTGTAGTTGAGTAGTTTTATTAGCCTGTTTTCTGCCTGTAGAATTTTGAGGGTGGAACAGCCTTCTCTCATCCTCTGACCCTTTCAGTTCAAGCCAGTGGTATTTCTGTGTGTATAAAATTCTCAAGAACTTTTTGGGTCTCCTGTATATATCATGAGGAGTCACTATAGTAGAGGTTCATCCACTGTCTTCCTTATATAATCCCACCTCCATTTTTGGCTTCTGCTGAGACCTGAAGGATCTAAGTCATGCTCTTAATCTCATCAAAGGGCCTTTTGTGTGACTGAATATTCTGACCTTTTGATCTTTCTGAGGTATTAGCAAAAGACTGAACAGTCACACCAGTGGCTTTTTCTCTAAAACATGTTTCCGGAAGGTGACTCTCTTAATTGTAGCATCTTTTGCCATCCACATAGGCTGTGAGAATTTCCTAGATCATCAAGTCCTTGTTCCATTTTAACAGTTCTTCCCTCAATTATATTTTCCTCACATTTTCCTGTAATCAGCAAGAAGAAATCAGACCACATCTTCAACACTTTGCTTAGAAATGTCTTCAGCTAAATGTCTGATTTAATTGTTATACAAGTTCTGCCTTCCACACTTTCCCCTTAAGATCAGGAACAAAAGGATGTCTGCTCTAGCCACTTCTATTCAACATTATAATGGGGGTTCTAGACAGGGAAATTAGCCAAGAAAATAAAATAAAACGTATCCAGATTAGAAAGGAAGAAGTAAAACTATATTCTCCAATGACACAATCTTTTACACAGTTAATCATTAGGGCCCATTGAAAAACTGTTTAAACTAATAAATGAGTTCAGAGAGGTTGCAGGATACAAGATCAATAAACACATATCAGGTCTATTTCGGTGCACTAGCAGTGAACAATCTAAAAAGAAATTAAGAAAACTATTCCGTTTACAATAGCATTAAAATGAATAAAATACTTAGGAATGAATTTAACAAAAGAAATGCAAAACACACTCTTAAAACTACAAAACAGGGAATTCCCTGGCAGTCCAGTGGTTAGGACTCCGTGCTTCCACTGCAGGGGGCACGGGTTCGATCCCTGGTCCGGGAGCTAAGATCCTGCATGCTGCATGGCGTGGCCAATTAATTAATTAATTAATTAAAAGTCATTTTTAAAAAAACAACTATAAAACGTTTAAAGAAATAAGACCCTAAATAAATGAAAAACATCCCACGTGCATGGATCAGAAAACTTTATATTGTTAGATGGCAATACTCCCCAGATTGATATATAAATTCAGTGTAATTCCTAATCAATATCCTAGCTGGCTTCTTTGCAAAAATTGACAAGCTGATCCTAAAATTCATATGGAATTGCAAATGATCTAGAATAGCGAAAACAATCTTGAAAAACAGGAACAAAGTTGGAGGACCCACACTTCCCAGCTTCAAAACTTACGAAGTTATGGTAATCAGGACAGCATGCTATTGGCATAAGGATACACATACAGGTCAATGAATAGAATTGAGAGTCCAGAAATATACCTTTACGTTTACAGTAAGTTGGTTTCAACAAGGGTGCCAGAACAATTAAATGGGGGAAAGAATAGTCTTTTCAACAAACGGTGCTGGGACAAGTGTACATCTACATGCAAAAGAAAGAAATTGGACTATACCTCACACCATACACAAAAATGAACTCAAAATTGATCAAAGACTAAAATATAAGAACTAAAACTATAGAACGCTTAGAAGGAAACACTAAAGGCAACCCACAGAATGGGAGTAAATATTTCCAAATCATGTATCTGATAATGGACTTGTGTCTAGAGTATACAAAGAATTCTTAGAACTCAATAATAGAAGGATAACCCAGTGTTTTAAACAGACAAAATATTTTAATAGACATTGTTCCATTGATCATATACAAATAGCTAATAAGCACATGGAAACATGTTCAGTCATGGAAATGAGATACCGCAAAACCACAAGATACCACTTCACACCCACTAAAATGGCTAGTATTTAAAAAGACAATTACAAGTGTTGGAAAAATAGGGACACTCATGCACTGCTTATGGAAATGTAAAATGGTGCAGCCACTTTGGGAAGACAGTCTGGCAGTTCCTCAAATGATTCAACATAGAGTTACCATATGACCCAGCAGTTCTACTCCAGAGTGTATACCCAAGAGAAATGAAAACATGTTCATACTTGGATGAAATTTCTAAACGAATGTTCATAGCAGCATTATTCATAATAGCCAAACAGCCAAGTGTCCGTCAACTGATGATTAGATAAATGAAACGTGGTATGGCCATACAATGGAATATTATTCAACAACAGAAAGAGGAGGTGCTGATAACTGCTCCAACGTGGATGAACCTTGAAAACATGATGCTAAGTGAAAGAAGCCAGTCACAGATAACTACATGCTGTGTGATTCCATTTATATAAAGTATCCAGAACAGGCAAGTCCACAGAGACAGAAAGTAGACTAGTGGTTGTTGCATAGGTCTGGGGCAATTGGCAGAAACTAGGAAGCGATTGCCAATGGGTATCATGGGGGTTTCTTTTTGGGTAACGAAAATATTCTAAATTTTTTGTGGTGATGGTTGTATAATTCTCTTAATATACTAAAAACCCATTGAATGGTACAGTTTAAATGGTTGAGTTGTGTGGTATTGTGAATTACGTTTCAAAAAGCTGTTATAAAAATAAAATTGGTGTGGGTGAGGAAGAGAATGGAAGGGAATGATTTCTGGGATTGTTCTCCTGAATGAAACATTTCTGCATTTCTGACCAAGGAAAATCCACTTTCCTTCTTGAGGCAGAAATCTAGACCCCTGTGGTAAGGAGATTTCTATGTCAGAGAGGCATAGCCTCTAAGAAGCAGTGGTCTGAGACAAGAACTTAACTGCATTTAACTAATACCGTCAGCATTTTAATTTGGAGACTTTTGTTATTTAACTTACATATTGTGTTCTTTTGTAGACGAAGAAGATAAGGACAGTTTACAGGAACTAGCTACAGAACAGAAATGCTTTGTAGAACACATTCTTTGTACGAAGCCATTGCCATGCAGGTAAGGACTTTCTCTCCCTTCTAAACACAGATAACAATTGTTGTTTCAGTAATTCAGGTATATATGTATATTACACTCCCATGCAGACATGATACTTCACCCCAAGGGTGTCTGTGCATCAGAAGCTCTCCTCTGCCCACAGCCATTCCACATTTTGTGTCCTCTGTCTGGGAGGTATATCCCCAGTCATAACCCCAGTCAGTCTTCACTTGCTGATTCTTTTCTGATCTTAATGTCAGTTCATAAGAGGGTTCCCTTGACTTCCCAGAACCCCTTTGGGTTCTCCTATTATTCTTTTTCTTTGTAGCACATACTTAAATTGGTATTTTTGTTTGTTTAATGTCTGTCACCACTACTAGAATATAAATGTTTCACGAAGGCAGAGACCATGTCTGTCTGTTTCATACTTTATACCGTCGCCTCACGTCTGTACACGCAGTGTCTGACAGGGTGCCTAGTAGATACTCAGTAAATATTTGATGAATAGAATAAAGGGAAATATCTAGAGTGACTCCCAGGTTTCTACCCGGGATAACGGTAGATGCGGTACCCTTCAGAAAAATTGGACATAGGAGAAAGTGGATGTGGGAAGACTCAAGATGGGTTAATGGGGGCACTTGGAGTCTTCTGTCCCAAAGGACATCCAAGTGGAGGAGCCCAGTAGGCAGTTGGACACGTAGGTCTGGAGCTGGGGGTGGTCTGGGCTAGGACAGTATGGATGTGGGAATTGTCAGCATTGGAGCCAGGACTCTGGTGAAGGTTCCCCAGGAAAGGGCCTCGAGTGAGTAGAGGACACCTGAGTGGAGAGTCTTGAGCAACACTTTCTTACAAGCAGTGAGTGGAGGATGAGGAGCCCAGCCCGGGAAGGAAACTTGAGTAAAAGGCGGCCAGAGAGACTGAAGGAGAACCCGGGGAAAGGGTGCCAGGGAGGAGGAGGTTTCAAAGAGGAGGCAGGGGAGCAGCACCAAATAAGTACGGCCGAGCGGTGAAGAGCGGTGAGGGGTCCAGATCTGGCAACGTGGGCGTTCATCGAGAACCACGCAGAAACGCTTTTGTGGGTGGGAGCGGATAGCACAGGTGAAAAGTGAATGGGGAAAATAGATAATAAAATCTCATTTATAATATATACGTATATATAATATAGACCTTTCAAAAACAGGTAAAACTGTATTGCTTAGGAATGAATACATACATAGATAGGAAAGCTATAGAGCAAAAGGAGAACATGAGTATCATACAAATCAAGTGGAAGGTTGTGATCAGGAGGTTCACACGGGAAGGTCTCAGGCCCCTGTAGTGTTGTAATTCTTGGCCTGGACAGTGGTCACAGAGTGTATATATGCACTCTTCTGTATGTAGATTTCACACTAGAAGTGCAGAAGAAAAATTTTTTCTAACCTCCCAGACTCCCCCTCACCACATTCCCCTCCACTGCAAAAAAAAGGCCAATGAGAGATGTGGAAGGAGAAATACTACTGCAGGCTACTGCGAAAGACTGCTGGCTCTAAAGGGAAAGGAAGAGGGAGTAGGTTAAGGAGAGCTTGAAGCTACAGTGGAGAGTGTTTTGAATGGAAGCGATGTCAGCTTGTTTATAAGCTGAGGGTAAACGGACAGTAGGGAGATTCTGTGGTTGCAGAGCTGACGGAGCAAATCTCAGAAGAGGCGAGAGGAGACGGCGTCAACAGTCTGGGCAGAAGTGAGCCGTGGGGGGGGTGAGCGCGTTGGCAGGAAAGACAGTTCCTGTCTGAAGGCCCCGTTTTCACTTTCTTCAGTGAAGTAGAACCAAGACTGAGAGGGAGCCGCGTGCTGTGCACAGTAAATTAAGTCCTGTGACATAGATGCTGGCCTGCATTGAATTTTTAAGGTGAGAAAGACACTATTCAGTCAACAGTTTCTGAGCACCTAATCTGGGTTGGGCGCTCGGCTAGGCATGCAGAGGTAGCTGGAGCTTACGTGCGAGTTGGGAGAAAGACACAAAAAGAACTGGCTTCATCGTATCGTGGTAACTGCCGAGATTACAGTGAGCACCATGAGGCTGTGGGTTCCTGAGTGACCTGTAAGCGACGTCTGGCTGCTGAGTGACAGCTTGATTCAGACCGATCAGAGCTGTAAGTAATACAGGTTTCCAAGTCACCACCCCTGAGGTTACTGCACTGATACCATGTCCCACCCAACTGTCAGCCCAGCCCTGAGAGGGCCACAAACCTCAGCCGTATCGTTGCCTTTGGACCCACTGCTTTTGCCGTCTTGTAGTTTAACTCTGGCTGTGTTTTTCAGGCAGCCGGCTCCGACGCGAGGGTTCTGGATTGTCCCTGACATCCCGGGGCCTACGATGGTCTGCATCACCAGTAACTACGAATGCGTCGTAAGGCCTTTACTGTGCGTCCCACTTCGTATTCCCACACAGCTCTCGTTAATTCTGCAAAATCTAAGCTGGGAAGATGTCCTTAGTAACCGGACTGAAGATACATGGTTTATGCTTTGGCTTCTGACTTGAGGGTTGGAGGGGTGGTTATTTCTGTTGCTCCTGCCATCTCTGTAAGGATTTATTTTAGGCATAATTTCTGGCATCTCCTTTAGCTAGCGGAGAGTTAAGAGCTTTACCCAAGTGTGGAAAGAATACTAAAATACTGAACTCCATCATTAATACGAGTTAGATTTAATGATTTTTTTAACCATGCCACGTGGCATGCGGGATCTTAGCTCCCGGACCAGGGATCGAACCCTCGCCCCCTGCAGTGGAAGCGCAGAGTCTTAACCACTGGACTGCCAGGGAGGTCCCTGATTTCATGATTTTAAACTTTATGTGCCAGGCTCAGAAGTAAGCCTCCAGGCAATCAGAGCAACCCTGCGCTAAGGACAGCACCGTTATCCTCATCTTGTAGAGGAGGGATCAGGGACAGAGAGGTTATGTACATGCCAGGGTCACAGGGAGCACGTAGAACTGGGCTGCAAAGACCGGGCTTTCTGACTTCAAAGTCCAGTTTCTCCATCTCTGCCAGCCTCATAGAGACATCACAGAATATGTAGACTCTGGAAGAAAGGTGGTATATAGCTGAACTCATAACCCTTGTTCCCCTTAAGGAACCCATATTAAGCTATAAGTACCGTTTTCAACAGCTCTGGAAGGTCATTCTGAGTTTTATAAATGCAGGAATAGGAGTCTCTAACAAGCCACTGGAGTACTGGAACACTAGACCCCTTTCCCCCCAGTGTCTTGGTGTCATTTGAAAGCATGTGCTTCTAGGTATTGACATAGTTCAAAACACTGGCATTAATTTACTCTCCTTAGAAGAATTTCCATACTCTTTGAGAAGTGACATCATTTGGAAAAGAAAATAATTCACTATCAATTTTGTGATATTTACACTACAAGAGACTAAAAACTAGCAAGACTGAACAAAAGTAATAAAATCACTACAAAAAACTGCCTTTTTGCCTGTTGCCTCAGCATGTTTTTAAAATCCTACCCTACCTTTAGTAAAGTAAGACCTAGTCATACTAGGATACTTCAGAATAAAAACACGAATCCCAAAGGGGAAAAAAACTCCTGAATATTAGTTACCTAGATACCTTCAAATCATGTTTCTGCCAACTCTCTGAAATACAAGTTGTCTATGAAGTAATGTTATTAACAAACTCCCAGATGTGAATTATTGCAAAGTAAGTCATTGGCCATGCTGTTAAAGTTTGCAATCTTTCAAGCTTTCTGAAATTGCCATTGAGAGTATTTGTAACACTTCATAGTTTCTTATATCCTCAGAATTCTGGGTGAATGTGATTTAGGTTTTCCTATACTTACAGCAAGTCACTCCATGGTAAATTTTATTTTATTTTTTTATTTTGCAGAAGCACAGTCCATCCAGCGTCTCCTCCCCTGCTTTGTACCCGAGACGATGTTGAAGTGGCACAGTCTCCCCTCCGTATTCTGGCTGAAACCCCGGATTCCTTTGAAAAACATATTAGAAGCATTCTGCAACGTAGTGTTGCAAATCCAGCATTTTTGAAGTATGTAATCTAGGGCGTATCCGTTTTAAAAACTGGCTCCCTTCTCTGTTTTGTAACAACTCTTCAGCCTGTCCTCAGCTATTTCTTTTCACATACTTTTTACTATGTTGGAGTTGGAAGAAACACAGGGCATATTTAATCAGCTAGTGAGAAGAGAGAGAGAATACATAGATATGGAGGCATCTGAGAAAGATAAACAGGAAGTGTAAAAAGACGTGAGTCTGTCTTCAGTTGTTTTACTCAGCTAAGCAAAGTAATGACAGAATTTTTTTTTTTTTTTTTTTTTTTTAAGATCATCTGAAAAAGATACGGCTCCTCCTCCCGAAGAATGCCTTCAGCTCATCAGCAGAGCCACCCAGGTGTTCAGAGAACAGTACATTCTTAAACAGGACCTGGCAAAGGAGGAGATCCAGCGGAGGTAGGATGGCCTCTGTTCACATACCAGTCGGTCCCTGGCTGGTGGCTGACACTGTATAATGGCCTAGACCTGGCTTTTGATTAAATTTCTTTTTGTTCTTGAAGGGTCAAATTGTTACGTGACCAAAAAAAGAAACAACTAGAAGATCTCAGTTATTGTCGAGAGGAGAGGTAAGTGCCAAGACAAGGGAGAAAAAAAATAGTTCAGCTAGACTGGAACCGTGTCTCACCCTAAGATACTGAACCACATTAGTTGGCTTCACCATCAAGGTGCACCCCTAGAGACTCTTGCTTTTTATGCCATTAGGAAAAGTCTGCGGGAAATGGCCGAGCGCTTAGCTGACAAATATGAGGAAGCCAAGGAAAAACAAGAAGATATCATGACCAGGTCAGTGGGCTGTGTAATCGTATAACATTCAGTTCCCTACTCAGGTCAGGTACTACTAGTGTTATTAAGTTCTCGGGTGCTAGATACTCCCTCTGAGGTGTATTCTACGGAAGACAGTGCAGCGATGCTTTCCCCAAACCCGTCCTGTGGAGGCCTCCTTCACAGACGCCAGATTCCTAAATTAGGAGCTTTAGTTAGGATTGTGTTCCTCCTAAGGAGCCGAGATCTTAAGCTGAGATGTTTGCTTACCTCTTCTACAGGATGAAAAAAGTACTTCACAGTTTTCACTCTCAGCTCCCAGTTCTCTCTGACAGTGAGAGAGACATGAAGAAAGAATTACAGCTGATACCTGATCAACTTCGACATTTGGGCAACGCCATCAAACAGGTAGGAATGGGTACAAGGTGGCTACCTTTGGTACTTCTTAAAGTGTTCCTTCTACAGAAAATAATTTTATAAAATGTAAAAAGAATAGACTAAAATAGATACTATGAAAATGTACAGCAAACCATAGCTAAAGTGTCTGTGTTCTGTTTGATACTTAAGGTTACTATGAAAAAAGACTATCAACAACGAAAGATGGAAAAGGTACTAAGTCCTCAAAAGCGCACCATTACTCTCAGCGCCTACCAGCGAAAATGCATTCAGTCCATCCTGAAGGAGGAGTAAGTACCAATCAGCTATTAGTGCGAGGTAGTTTTTTCTTTGCAAAATGCCAAGATCAACCTTTCTTTGCCCAGATGAGACCACTTGACATTTGCGGGTCAAGTAATTACCAGGACTTGACGGTGATAGATATGGACTTAATAGATGAGTATAGTGAGAGGGTCAAAAAGGATGTCTTTCTTTATAATTTTGTTGTGTGGTCAAGGTATTCCCCAGTGAATATGTTCAAAAATATTTCCAGCAGTTCCACTACTATATTTGCTGCCGCTAGCCTTAAATGAATTACCATTACTATCCATCTGAAACCTTTAGCCGTTAATTCTAGCAGAGCACTTCTAAGATACTTCAGTATTACTAAGTTCTTACGAATCAATGTTAATGGTTTATTCATTTGTTGTATTACCCAAAGTGAGTAACTAACTTTATGATTTTACAGGGGTGAGCACATAAGAGAAATGGTGAAGCAAATTAACGATATCCGAAATCACGTAAACTTCTGACACCACCAGGAACAGATTCACACCTGAAATTAACACAAGTGAAGGCTTAAACTCATTGTAAAACGAACAGGTAGCGTTATCTAATTTATAAAGAGGCATTTTAAAGGATGAACTTTGGTGTGGTTGTTCATCACTTTTTATACTTTACTTGTTTTATAATTAATTATTGAATAAATGCTTTTATTTAAAAATTGGATTGTGGTTTATATACAAGCTCAAGTATATGATTGTATTCAGCAAGGGCCTAGGATTTAAAAGAAAAAAAAAAGTGCCCAAGACTTTCAGCTGCACACTGCCAGACCTCCATGAACCCTACTGAGTTTTCTTGATATTTGAACAAGAATAAAAGCTGCATTTTAACGTAGCAGCACCAGAAATATGACTCTGAAGAGGGACAGAACCCTAGAACTCAAAGGAAAAGGCCACACAGTATACTAGACAGCAGCTTTTTTAATTTGAACACTTTCTTAAGGACACACCTTCAGTACAGTTAACAAATGGTTATACCTGAAACCTGCTCAGAGCAGAACTCGGTATCCACAATTGCAAGGCCACTGCTGGCTCACTTCCTCGACAGGCAGTATTTCCTTTCAGAGCTGAGTTCGGCTGTGCTCTGTGTCCCAATACATGTCACTGAGTGGGTATGAGGTGCACATGTAGGATCTCAAATGGAGAAACAAATAGCTTGGTATACAGTATATGATTTTGTCTTTTAGCATTAGGTAGTATTTTTATACCTGCCAATGAGTTCTGAAAGGTAATACTGTACCTGCCTAGAAATGGCTGAGTGACTGCCAATTAAAAGCCACATACATGGTAAGGTGGTAGGTTACAGGTAAGAGGTAAATCAGGTTAGACATGCGTGAGAACACGTGTACACAGACTGAATACAAGTGCAGGAACACTCGTGAAACCCAGCTGACCTTTTCTTTTGTCTTGAAGGGCTAAACACTACCTTCTAAATCAGTTTCCCATTTATAAAGAAAACCCAGTTTAAAGAAGTGTTTCATACCAGAAGTAGAGATTGTTAACAAAACCTAGTCTCAGTTTGGGTTTTTCTAGCATATTTTTCTCAAAAAAGTGGGTTCCAACAATTTGCATCTGCCACTGTAGAGAGTGCTAACAGTTTCCTAATCATGAATTTTATGGGCCCAGGACCGTCTTACGGAGAAAAAAAATCAGCATCAGCAAGGTACCCAGTCTCAGCCAAGCAGTTCCCTGGGAGTTGTAGTTCAGTTCGTTCCGGAAGGTTATGAATTATCCATCTTGATTTATGGTGCCAATTTTAATAATCTGAAACAAATTAGCTTGGAGTTGTTTATCCAAGGGACTAGCCTGACACTTATGTAATTTAAAGTGATTGTATTTTTGGAATTAATAAAATTCCCTGTAACTCGAATCAGGATACATGTTTCCTTTAAAGGAAACAGAGTAAGTAGTACTTTATACAAAGGGACTTTAAACCAACTAAAATAATGTTTCATGCATGCAAGCCTATAGCACTATTTCCATAATTAGTGTTTACTTTCAAAATTCATAATCATGAATGTAAGACTACAGCAATAGCCCAAGGAATGAGGTATGTAGGCCTTACCTTGTCCTGTCCTATGGAAGACAGAAATAAAGATCTTTAGGGCTAGTCCATTATGACTTCATTTATAACAAAGACAATTCAAGTTGTAGCTTTATGTGAGCCAAACAATCTACTCAATCCACTTAATTTCCATATGGTTCCTTCAAGTACTCTGCCATTACACAACACCAATCACAAAAATTTGAAAACAACAGTTTTACTTTGGAACCATCTGTATGATGAATCGCACAGTGTAGTCTTCCACTGGCTAACAGTACTGCAGGTAAACAGTGAATATAAATCCATCCTTGTGCTTTCTGCAACACTTCATAAGGCTACGGCAAAGACAACCTGTTCATTGAAGCTTTATCCACACAGGAAAGGAATCTAACCTCATAGAAATGACAAAGCAGATTTCCAAACTGATCAACTAACTGGGTTTTCCCCAACTTCACCACAAGCATTATCACACTCCAGGTCTAAAATATAAAAGAAAAGTACAAAATAGGCATCTGCCAAACCTAGTTATCACCATTTTTGTATTTGACACTTTTGAAACAAGTACGTACTCAGGCCCACTGACTCGAGTTGAAAATAAAATAAGCAGCAGACTTATAAATTTATACCAGATGTTGTCAGACATAGCTTGTTTTATTAATATTTTTTTCCACTGATCCAATAACTAAACTAAAACAGTTTTCAAAAGAGTAGATGGTGCCAGTTCAGCTTGACCCTGGTACCTGTGAGTCCACGAAACTTACCCAGGTAGCAGGAAAAGTGCTTCCAAACAGCTTCTTGTGCTTTTCCTTTAACCTCAACTTCCAATACATATAGCCCCAGCCAAGTTTGCAAATCCTCATAATTAGTTCGGTTCCAATTCAATTGAATTGGTTGTCTGCCACCGTCTTATGGTTCTCAGGCAAGTTTCAGTAGCATTTAAGGTCCTCCAATGCAAGATAAAATGGTTAAAAAAAAAATACACTGAGCTAGGAAATACAGTCACTAGCCAGTGGGCTGCTCTCAAACTTCATATTTTAATATAAAATATTCATACGGCATACTCCACCTCTGTCTGCTAGCTGAATACTGTTACTGATGAACTCTAGACAACAGAAACAAACTCTCTCTTCCAGCAGCTATGAACAGGAAATGCCATTTCAAACACTACTGGGACGGTGCTGTGGGGCAGGGAAATGTTGACTAAAGCAGGCAAGGAAACAGCACTTCCTCCATCACCAAATCTGATCCCACACTCACTGGAATCAGGTCTGGAGTCTGGTTCCCAGTTGAAAGGTCTTTTCTGCTGCAAATTACCCTGGCTGTTTGCTGCTCCTGCGCTGCACAGTCTGCCCACTAGAATTAAGCATTTCTCCAGTCTTCCTTTTTCTGTGTGTGACTTCTTCTTCAGTTAAGAGTTAAATAATAATTAACGTTGCTCTAAAGATGAGTTAAAAACCCAAAGTGCAGGCTAGAGTCCTGCCATGAGGGTGTCATGTCTCAGGGAGCTGGTTAATGTCTGTCAGTTTGGTATCGTTCAGAATTGCCCGGATTCTCTCCAACGAGTCTGCTTGCCGGATCCGCTCTAATTGCACCTAGAGAAATAATGCAGCGAGGTAAGTGCAGACGGCTCCTGCCTAGACCTTCTGGTTCACTCTGGCTGGTTTAGCTGAGATGGAGATTAACTCACCAGAGACTAGTCACTTCAAAGGAAAAAGAGGCAGCAAGAACAATTAAATTCAAAAAACAATTCTCAAAAGCTGCTGTGTAACAGACCCAGTATAAGGTGCTGGGACTATGGAGATGAATGAGACCTGATCCTTGACCTCTGAGAACCCACAGTTCAGTTGGGGGAAAAGAACAAGCTTATATGGAGTTTTAGCACAATATACTAAATGTCACTATACCAGCCTGCGGACCTAGAGAGGGTTCCACAGGGAGGACAAAGCTAAGCAGGGCCCTGGAAGAAAGGAGCAAGGGGGCCATGCTTCCAGAGGGAACACATGCTGTGGGCAAGGAACCACAAGTAGTTTTTAAAAATCAGAACATAGAATATAAAATGTAAGGCAGAGAGATGGACAAAACGCAGGGATAGGCCTGGCTGGGAAGAGTCTTACATGCTATGCTAAGGACTTTATGTTTTACCCTTAAGGGCCAGCAAGGAAGAGGAAACGGGAAAGAAAGGGGGACAAGTCTGAGGTATAAACCAGGTTTCCAGCTTAAATGACCAGGAGCTGGGGCAGGGGCAGCCATAATTTCTAATCCTCTAGCTATTGTCAGTGGGCCAGTCAGGGATTAGCAAATTCTCCTGGGTAACAAGAACCCCAAAAGTGCCTCCTCGGTGTTCTGTCTAGGGGTTCCCCAAACGCCTCACCTGAAGGGTCTGAGAAAGCTTTACAAAGTCTCTCTGGACTTGTTCACTGACATCTAGTTCTGTCTGCAACCTCTGAGCTTTGTTCTTCTCTTCAAACATTAGTTGTTCAACAGTAACCTAAAAAAATACAAGTTTTGAATGAGGATTAATGCTGGAGAGCCACAGGTCAAATCACTCAGGAAGTCTAGGCACTTGTCGTTTCCTACTACTAGAGAGGAAAGGTGGGTGCCCATCACGTTCCTGTATCCTGTGAGTCTCCCTTTGTCTCTGTCTTTACAGGGCAAGGGTGCACATTGCCTAAGCTACTTGCTCTAGGTCCTAAAATGAACTGAGTATGAGAGCCAAATTAAAAATGAATGAAAGTGCTGCGCTCCACCCCTCACCCCCAGCAGCCTGGTGACAATGATTAATCATCAAAAAGCAGCTGCCGTTAAGATCAGTAGCTGTCATAGCAACAGGACAGGATCTTTAGGGATTTCCTCTGACAACCACAGCAGTCAAGCATCTGCCAGGAAAATTCTCAATGAATATGCCTTAGGCAGCCCCAGCTATCCCCAGTCTTCCTTACAGGGAAACTCTTCAGCAGGACTCCCTGTGTGGGAGCCTTTCTAAAAACAGGACTATTAACACATACACAACATTTTTACACTTCAAGGTTAGATCACAGCCCACCAAAACCAAACTTCCCCCACAGTTAGCCCCATGCACTTTTATTCTAACAGGACTAATCAGAATTTAGGCAGCAAATATGGTTCAGTGCAATATTTCATAAATCAGTCAAATGGAATGACACTTCCAAAGCAGTGCTTCTGGCTATGGCAGTGCCAAGTTTGGTTCGTGGCCTTTAGCTCAATGCCTAAAAAGCCAGTTAAGCCTGTGACACAGACCTCCAGAGCTGGCAGTGTGCACATCTGACCCAACTCTGAAGAGAGAAAGTCATTCCATTTTCTTTCTGTGAGTGGAGAGTCTTGCCAACTTTCAGAAGGTGGCACTATTCAAAGCAGCAGGGTTTTTTTTTTTAAACAGTGAAGATGTGATTCTACATTCTTCACACTTTTTTATGAAACTACCAACAAAAATGTCACCTTAGCAGCAGTTTCTTTCTTTAACTGTTCTTCCAAAGTGATCTTCATCTCCTGAAGGCTCTCAAGCTGTTGAGACTTCTCTCTTAATGTGGACTCCAACTGTGAAATTAAAAAGGGAAAAGCTGAAACACACAGAAACTCCCTACAGGTCACAGCACACCTGCCTGGAGGGGCCTGCAGCCTGGAGAAACGCACCCAAGCTCGCATCCTCCTAGGCCCTGGATACTGGCTATGCTTGGAATGCTCTTCTTACCCTTTGCCATCTGTGGATCTTCTATTGATTCTTCAAGACCTATTCTTTCTCTTATTAAACGTTTATTAGGCACCTCCTATGTTCTAAGGCCTGGGGATGGAAAAATCAGGAGAGACAGACATGTAAGTTAACTATGCCATGTGAACATGGATGAAGCAGCACTTAATTCTGCCAGAAAAGTTGGGAAGGGCTTCCTTGAAGAGATGACATCTGACCCTTAAAGGGTGGTAAGGGGGAGAAGGTGGAGAGAGATACTCCAAAAAGAGGAAGTTGACGTATAAAAAAATGAGTTAAAGAACTGAGGTGAGCTCTTGCTACATTACAGCACAGAGTGCTGGGGCCCTGGAGGCGAAGGCCGGAAAGGCAGTGGTGAGGCATGAGATCCCAGCTGGGCTAAGGAATATAGATAAAGGGAACTACAGAAGGGTTTTAAACCAGACTGGCTCACAGTCAAGTTTATAATCACCTTGGTTTCAATATGAAAATGAAATCTGAAGAGGATAAATTTTGGAGGCGGGGAAAGAAGTCAGGCTGTTACAATGAGCCAGGTGAGCACTGAAGTTGACCCAAACAGTGGCAGAGGGAGTGGGAAAGATGGGACACGTTGGAACACTGGCGACTTTTGCCAGTGTAACCTGATAGCACAGTGGGAGCCAAAGCCAGATTGTAGTGGGCTGAGGAGTGACTGGGAGGTCGGGCAGTGGAGATGACTCTTTCAAGAACTCTGGGTATAAAAGGAAGAAGAAGGACTGGTAGCTGGAGAAAGAAGTACAATCCAAAGAGAAACTTTTCCCCTCTTACCGGGAGACCTCTGAGATTGGTTATGCATAATGGAAAAGACAAAGAGGTAGAAGTTCAAGGCCCATACTGGAAGGGGAAGATGGAGAGGATGCCAGGAAAAGATGTGAGGGACTCAGTCAAAGCACATGTGCAGTGACAGAAGACTAGTCAGAAACAGGTCATCCTTTCCTCTGAAGAAGCAAGAAAGAGAAGGCTGGGAAGAAAAATAAGAGAACGTGTAGCTGAGGAGCCAAGAAGCTGAAGGTAGGTCCTGCTTATGACAGGAGTACAAGGCCATCACGTGCCATCATGAGGAGGTGAGGTGAGTGGTGACTGAAACATCCACCGTGAGGAATGGAAAGGAGCGACTAAAAGCAAATGAAAGGCTACGGAGCAGCACCTGGCAGCGGGAGCACGCAGTGTTACTCATTCCAGTGGAACCAGCAGCTGGCGGCAGAGGCACAGAAGGTGGACACCAGGATTAATCCAGGGTTAGGCGGTATCAAGTGAGGGTAGCACAAGAACAAGCAATCAGGGGGCTTGCAGGCGTTAGTGGGAGACTAGTTGAAGAGGCAAGCCATGTCAGATGCAGCTTAGAAGGAAAGAAAGCAAAGCCATGAAGAAGTTGCTAAAACCAACAGAAAAGGAAAAATTTAAGGAACTGAAGGTCTGAATGAGGTACTCAGACAGACGAACCTATGGGATTAAGGGCTGGAAAGATGGTAGACAGGGGTCAGGGGCATGAGCCTGGAGTGAGATGTCAGAAGTGGGGCAAGGTGCAGGCAGGAGTGTGGCAAGGCAGGGCAGCACAGAAGCAAAGGTCATTGAGTCAATGAATAACGAGGCCAGTAAGCTGAATGGGGTCATCTACCAAAAGGTGTTCATGGTGTCTAAGAGAAGGAGACTCTAAGCCAGCTAGAAAACATCACCTCCTGTTTGTAAAAGATTTTGTACTTATTTCCACTGTAGCTTTAAGTATCTATCACGTCAAGGCCACACCTTGCCTGTCCTCCCACCACAGTGGAAGCTCCAGGCTAAGTCACATCTTAGTCTTCCCTGTATCTCCTCCAGTCAACACAGAGCAGGCGCTCATTAAATGGTCTCTACCACCATCACGCCCGTATTCCACTGTATTTTTCCCAGGAGCTGCTTGAAGGCAGGGACTATGTCCTAACTATATTTTATTCCTTGAGTCCAGCACAGTAGGATTCAATAAATAAATACTGGCTGCTGACAGAATCAATTTGAAACTCATGAAACTCACCTGTCCTTTTTCTACTTTTATTCTTTCTAATTCAGCTTTTAGGCTAGAAATGGAAGCTAGGAGGAAAAAAGGAGGAGACATGTTAGCATTTATTCATTATTTTGCATTTAAGTCTTTTCTTAAAACACCCCTTTCCCCCATAAGCTCAATCTCATGCAATGAAAGTCAAATGTTGTACTGAACAGTGGGCAGAATGGGGGTGCGGGACCAACAGCCCTTTCTCAAAATTATCCCCAACCAATCAGCATCATAATCAAGCTCAGGAAAAGTGAGAGTCCACACGAGAACACCATGTCATAAACTGTCTCTGCATCAAATACCTACACCTAACTCGGGGGGCTGTGGGGGGAGCTAACCCCAGCAGGAGTCTGTTAACACTTCTGAGTTCTGCAAGGAAATGCCATCCATCTACCCATATTCCCCAGCGTCTGGGTTCAAGTCCTGAATTTCCTATCTATTAGTAATTGCCAGAGAGGCCACCAGAGCTCCTAAAAAGATGAGTTTTTTGGTTTTTTTTTTTTTTAACTCCTAATCACTGGATATATCAACATCCGGAAGAAGGGACTGAGTCCTTACTTAGTTCTTTCCTATACTTTTTTGTTTTCTACATTCTAAGACTGTTATAACCAGAGAAAAAGTTTTATTTAGTGCCTTCAATTCTAAACTACATCACTTTTATCTTCACCTATTTCTTCCTTGCAGTTTTCTATTTCTAGCTGCAGAGTTTCTTCGAGGTTTTCTTTTAAACATTGTTCTGCTTGAATCTGCTCTTTCAGGAAAAGTATTTCAGCCTTCAGCTTTTCTTCCATGTGATCGGCTGCTGTCCGCACATTAATGATGTTCTCACGGTATTTTAATACCAACTCCCGGAGCGCCTAGATTCAAGAAACAAATGGATATTGGGTTTATAAGGGTGAAAGAAAATAAACAAAAAAAGCTAAAGATTTTTTGCAACCAGAATTTCAGATGTTGTTTTAGACGGTTCAAAATTTAGGACTTTGAACTCCAACCCACTCTTGGCTTCGAGGGGCAGGTGTTATGCCATGTTATTATTCAGTATGTTAAAGAAATAACATTACTAACCAAAAAATGTGTATTGTGAACTACATATTTTTCCCTCAAAACTGTTTCATAAATGGAAAAATTAAAATTTGAAGTGACTTACAATGTGGGATTCACTATGAATAGCTTAGACACTTCCACTATTACCTGCTTAAATTTGAAGGGAGTTAGTGACTGAGGACCAAAAAGACTGAAACTCAGAAGCAAGTATGAACTCCAAGAGGACAGAATGTACTTCCTTATTCATTTACTCATTCAAACAAACACTTGTTGAACACCTACCACAAAAGCAAAGTACTGTTAGGTCAGAGGCAGGTATGGCAAAGAGAGGCTTTCTAAGGTGATCAGCTGTTTTTCTGTAATAAATTCAGTTTAAATCTTAATTTATTTTTTCCCTAAATTGTAGTTGTCTTCTTTTAAAAATCCTCCTCCACCCCCCCCCCAAAAAATCCTCCCAATTATATCCTAAAGCAACTCTAAAGTAAAAACTGGGATTCTTAGATAACTACCAAATGTATGTATAAATCAAAGAACAGCAGGAAAAAAAAAAAAAGGCAGTTTTTCTTGAAAAACTGTATCAAGAAAAATTTCTTAAGATTTATTACAGAATCAAGGTTTATAAGCTAGACTGGTTATAACCTTCAAGGATTCTTGGAATTTTTTTTAAATCTAGGTACAAAAAGTCCTTATAGAACATGGAAGAGAAGAACCTTTCCTGCCAAGTGAAAAGTTTAACAGAGGTGGGAAGTGGTATGCTGACAGCAAAAATAGACAGGTCCCCAACACTTTCTCCTTGATGAGATCAGTCACCAGTTCAGAAAGGAGAGAGAGCTCTCCAGGGTGTCAGTAACCTGAGCTGAGACCACAAGCTGGGGGAGGGCAGGGAAAGGAGAGGGAGAGCAAGGAGCTAATGGCAGGGTAGGCAACAGAGCCTGTGTAAATGAGCAAATAAAAACAAAAACTAAGAGTCATGTTAAAATTTATATGGGAAAAAAGAACGAGGTCCAAACAGTAGGGGTTGAATCTGCAGGGTAGGATTAGGAAAAACTGTTACTTACAAAACTATAAATCTCTGTAATGTCTGACTTTTAAAAATTTAACAATTATAAATTTCTTTAAAAAAAAAAAAAAAAAACAGAAGGATCTTACAGGAAATAGTTTTTCTATTTCATTTTGAGAGTTGCTCTATGAAATCTCATCTTTGCCTATACTGTTTGTAGTGTTTACTTGGGTTTAGCCTAAGATGATATTTTTCATGACGTTGAAAGGTTTTAAAATGTATGAGGGACTTCCCTGGTGGCGCACTGGTTAAGAATCCGCCTGCCAATGCAGGGGACACAGGTTCGAGCCCTGGTCGGGGAAGATCCCACATGCCGCGGAGCAACTAAGCCCGTGAGCCACAACTACTGAGCCTGAGAGCTCTAGAGCCCGCAAGCCACAACTACTGAGCCCACGTGCCACAACTACTGAAGCCCATGTGCCTAGAGCCCGTGCTCTGCAACAAGAGAAGCCACCACAATAAGAAGACCACGCACCGCAACGAGGAGTAGCCCCCACTCGCCGCAACTAGAGAAAGCCCGCGCACAGCAACAAAGGCCCAACGTGGCCAAAGATAAATAAATTTATAAAACTAAAAAAATAAAACATATGAATATAAAGTCTGGAAAAAGTTAAGGAGATACTTATGAATGTCTCAGGAAACTTCTGGTTTTGCAGCCCTGATTCTCCCAACTACAAAAGAATGGAAGTGAGCAAATGCCATAAAAATTATCAGTAGACAGAAGGAGGCTGAGTGTGCTGTGCCCTAAGTGCTATACAGAAAAACAAATATCACAAGGAGCCAGCATGGTGACCCCCTTCAAATATTTAATTTCTGGTGCACTCTCAATCTGGTCCTGCAAGAATAATACAGACCTTCGATTTGGCAAAGGATTCTTAGATATGACACTGAAAGCATGAGCAACAGAAGAAAAAAATAAACTGGACTTTATCAAAATTAAAAATTTTTGTGCTTCAAAGGACACCATCAAGAAAATGAAAAAGACGATCCACAGAATGGGAGAAAATATCTGTAAATCATCTACTTGATAAGGGACTTGTATCTAGAATATATAAAGAACTCTTATAACTCAAAGAAATAAAAAGCAAATAACCCAATTTAAGAGTAAGCAAAGGATCTGAATAGACATTTCTCCAAGGAAGATATAAAAATGGCCAATAAACACATGAAAAGATGCTCAGTATCATTAACCATTAGGGAAATGCAAATCAAAACTACCATAAGATACCATTTCACACCCACCAGGATGGCTATAATCACAATGTGAGATAACGATGAGTGTTAGTGAGGATGTGGAGAGATCCTCAAAGGATAAAACAGGGCTCTCATACCACCCAGCAAGTCCACTCCTAGGTTTCTACCCAAGAGAAATGAAAACGTTATGTCCACACCAAAACCTATACACGAATGTTTATAGCAACATTATTCATAGTCCAAAGTGGAAACAACCCAAATATCTATCAACAGACAAATGGATAAACAAAATATCCATATAGTGGAGTATTATTTGGTCATAAAAAGCAATGAAGTACTTACACATGGTATGACATGGATGAACATTGAAAACACTAAGATATGTGAAAGAAGCCAGACACAAAAGACCACAAATTGTATGATTCCATTCATAGGAAAGAAAGACAGGACAACCTATACACAGAAAGATTAGTAGTTGCTTAAGCCTTGGGGAGGAAGGGCTGAATAAAAGGTAAGGGGTTTCTCCTTGAGGTGATGAAAATACTGTGGTGAGGGCTACACATCTGAGAATATATTAAAAACCATTGAATTGTACACTTTAAATGGCTGAATTATTTGGTATGTGAATTATATCCCAATAAAGCCTGTATGTATGTATGTATTTGTTTGTTTGCTTGCCACGTCATGCGGCTTGCAGGGGTCTTAGTTCCCTGACCAGGGATTGAACCTGAGCCCTCAGCAGTGAAAGTACAGAGTCCTAACCACTGAACTGCCAGGGAATCCTTTTTTTTTTCTTCATCTTTATTGGAGTATAATTGCTTTACAATGTTGTGTTAGTTTCTGCTGTACAACAAAGTGAATCAGCTCTATGTATATACATATATTCCCGTATCCCCACCTTCCTGAGCCTCCCTCCCACCCTCCCTATCCCACCCCTCTAGGTCGTCACAAAGCATGGAGCTGATCTCCTTATGCTTGCCACTAGCCATCCATTTCACATTTGGTAGTGTATGTATATCAGTGCTAATCTCTCACTTCGTCCCAGCTTCCCCTTCCCACCGTGTCCTCAAGTCCGTTCTCTACGTCTGTGTCTTTATTCCTGCCCTGCCACTAGGTTCATCAGTACCATTTTTTTGGATTCCATATATATGCGTTAGCATACAGTATTTGTTTTTCTCTTTCTGACTTACTTCACTCAAATTGAAGTATAGCTGATTTACAATACTGTGTTAATATATGCTGTACAGCAGTGACTCAGTTATACATACATAAACATACATTCTTTTCCATTATGGTTAATCTCAAGATACTGAATATAGTTCCCTGTGCTATACAGTAGATCCTTACTGTTTATCCATTCTATATGTAATAGTTTGCATCTACTAACCCCAAACTCCCAGTCCATCCCTCCGCCACCCTCCCTCCCCCTTGGCAACCACAATTCTGTTCCCTATGTCTGTGAGTCTGTTTCATAAATTTGTGTCATATTTAGATTCCATATAAAAGTGATATCATATGGAATTTCTCTCTTTCTGACTTAACTTCACTGAGTATGATAATCTCTAGTTGCATCCATGTTGCTGCAGATGGCATTATTTTGTTCTTTTTTATGGCTGAGTAGTATTCCATTGTATATTATGTACCACATCTTCTTTATCCATTCATCTTTTTTTTTTTTGGCTGCGTTGGGTCTTCGTTGCTGCACATGGGCTTTCTCTAGTTGTGGTGAGCAGGGGCTACTCCTCGTTACAGTGCATGGTCTTCTCACTGGGGTGGCTTCTCTTGTTGTGGAGCACAGGCTTTAGGCACGCAGGCTTCAGTAGTTGCAGCACACAGGCTCAGTAGTTGTGGCACGTGGGTCCTAGAGCGTGCGGGCTTCAGTAGTTGTGGCACGCAGGCTCTAGAGCACAGGCTCAGTAGTTGTGGCACATGTGCTTAGGTGGTCCACGGCATGCAGGTTTTCCCAGACCAGGGATTGAACCCACATTCCCTGCGTTGGCAGGTGGATTCTTAACCACTGCACCACCAGAGAAGCCCCCAATCATCTGCTGAAGGACATTTGGGTTGTTTCCATGTCTTGGCTATTGTGAATAGTGCTGCTATGAACATAGGGGTGCATGTATCTTTTTGAATTATAGTTTTGTCTGGATATATGCCCAGGAGCGGGACTGCTGGATCATAAGGCAACTCTATTTTTAGTTTTCTGAGGAACCTCCATATTGTTTTCCATAGTGGCTGCACCAACTTACATTCCCAACAACAGTGTAGGAGGGTTCCCTTTTCTCCACACCCTCTCCAGCATTTGTTATTTGTAGACTTTTTAAAAAAGAATTTGTAGCCATTTCAGAAAATGTACTTGTTTACATTTTTGATCTTATAGAAAATAAGTTACCTCTATAGTGTCTGGGAGAATGAAGTCTTCTGCTTGTTGTAATGACACATGCAAGCTATGCTTTCCCTGAAGACTGTCATTATCTTTCTGTAACCTCACCAGCTCTTCTGAAACCTGTTCCCGTGACTGCATCAGCACTGCCTAAAATAGAAACAGACACTAATCACGGCCAGAAAGGTAAATCCTATCTGCTGATAACTGCACCAGAGAAAGACAAAGGCCAAATGAAATAAGGGCTGAGGATGGATGGTACATGATAAAGCTCTGTAAGACTTAAAAAAAAGCAGCTCAGAGATTTATTGATTTACAGCCCTTACATATATTCAAGGGGACAGGAAATGAAGCAAGTATCTGAGCTTATTCCCCACTGTTTCCACCAACAGCTTAAAAGTAATGAATTTCTTCCCCCATATCCCTAGGACCAGCATCTCTAGCTCAATGGAAGAGGTGGACGTAATCAAGACTTGTATTAAAAAAAGTGTGTACTCCAAGACAACTCCTATTTCCTCACAGCATGCGTTCCACAGGAGGCAGGGATAAACAAAAAGCAGTATCTTCACCTTTCATTAAATATACATACGTTCAAGCTCAGGATCACTGGGAATGGCCCAAGGACCCCAAATATTAGACGCCATCAAGAGGCTTTATGCTTAGAAAATGCAGGACATTTGAGCAGCTCATTCTTAAAATGGAACACGTTCCTACTTCTTCCACTTGCTGATGTATACAACAATTTTAGGTATTTCATATGAATTTATATCAATATAAAAGTTAGTCCAGCTAATTTGAGTATAAGATAAAATTCTGCAAAAGTATTTCTGCTAATTTTTACTACTAACCATTGAACATATACATAAGTGTAGATTACTCCACATCCAACATTTGTTCAGCAGCTACTACTCTACACTAGGTGATTTGCTGCCCATGGAGAATACAGGGATAAAAGGTAGACTTTGCCCTAGAGAAGCACATGGTACAGTGGAGGGAAAGATAAGTAAACCAAAAATTACCCAACCATACTATGAGTGCTGTAACAGACAATGGGTACAGCAGTGATAAAAGGACAAAAGGTACCTAATTAGTGGAGAGGGTTCAAGAACATTTCCCACAAAAGGTGACTGCTGCATCCTGAAGGACAAATAGACTGCTGGTAGGCAGGCAAGGTCATGCATAAGTTTTGGTTAATTCTACTGGCTCTTATTTATTTCAGACCAGAATCAATTGTTGCTTTATGCTCACTTTCAACCCATTTACAACAAAATAATAGCACCCCACTACGTTTTGGACATAAAAGAAGGGAAAGAAGAATATGTTTATATTTGTTTATTTTTGTAAAGAGAAAAACAGAAGGATAAACCAAAAATAAATTTAAATGATCATGTACAGGAGTTGGTGGGAACAGGGTGAAAGGGACAGGGAATGGAAGTGAAACTTCTGAGTGTTTATATACTTTCATAGTTCTGACATATGAACCATGTTGCATGTTCAAAAAACAAAAAAGTCAATCAAAAAAGAAGACAATCCAAAAATGTAATACATAGCTCCATTTGTTTCTGTTTGTATCAAATTGATAACACAACCACAGACAGAAAAATCATTTCAAGTAATTTTTGAACACAGCACCCAGACTGTAAACCTTTACCTGGCATAACATTCTAAGGGTAAAAAGAACTACAGGTGTCTCTTGGTATCCGCAGAGGACTGGGTTCCAAGACACGCTCCCATACCAAAAACTGAGATGCTCAAGTCACTTCCAGTCAGCCCTCTGTATCCACAGATGTGGAAACCGTGGATATGGAGGGCCAACAAAGAAATGCTGAACTTCATTTAGTAAGTCTGCTGTTGGTAGTCATTCTAAAACGACTGTGATCACCTTAACCAAGTGATCAAACTTAACATCACCAACAATGGAACTACCCATCATAACATGCCTCTTGTTATGAACTTTCCATTGCATCATTTCATCCATGCAGTATTCTTCCCAAAATGTCTAACTTGAACCATGTGGAAATAATCAGACAAATGCATTCTACAAGGCAAATGGTCTGGACTCTTCAAAAATGTTAATGTCATAAAAGCCAAAAACAAAAAGTGGGTGGCTGTTCTAGATTAAAGGAGACTAAAGTGACATGACAACAAAATACAATATGTGATCCTTGACTAGTTCCTTGATCAAAAAGTAAAACCACCACTAAAAAACAATCAAGGACTTTTAGGGACAATGGTTACATTTTAAGCATATAATAACAGTATTGTGATTATGCAGAAAAACTTCTTTGTTCTTAGGAGATACATACTGAAATATTTAGGAGTGTCATGATGTCTACAACTTATTTGCAAATGGTTCAGAAAAAGAAACAAATACATATGTAATATAATATACATATATATGAAAGAGAGAGACTGAGAAACAATTGCAAGCAGTAAAAATGTGGCAAAATATTAACTGGTAAACCTAAGTGAAGATTTTATGAATGTTCACTCCATAAACAACTCTAAGTTTGAAATTTTTCAAAATAAATAGTTCAGGGGAACTATTAAGATCCCAACCACTACCATAGCTACTCTTCTTTGAAGGGGCATAAGAAATTGAGTTTATCTTTCTCAGTGTAATAACATTTAAAGGTAATTTCAAGAAAATGGTAAGATGTTAAAGTTCACAAGACCTCAACCTTAATTTCAACAATTCTTCAATGTCACCTGCAATATATTCATTTTAAGTGGAATCAACTTGAAAAATGTTTGCAAAAGCAGATGAGTTTTAAAAGATGAGAAGGAAAAGATGAGAGGGGACAGGGGAGTGTAAGGAGGCTAAACACTATGAAACTTTGTCAGCATTTAACAGTGTCCTTGAGATCAACAATGATTATTTCATATTCTCTAATTAATGAAAAGATATGAAACTCTCTGGTCATTGATTAGAGTGAGATGTTTCTCAACAGACCAGGGCTAGTATTTAGGGATCAGCTCAAAGGCCATTCAGATACTGACCCAATGCCAATCAAAAACAAACCATTACCATACAACTTGGAGTTTGTTTGTTTTTCTGTCAACCCTGGAAGAGCTGGACAAGAGGCAACTCTGTAGGATCACCCCAGCAGGACCAACTCTGCTATAGTTTACGAAGGGCCATCAGATGAAGGGTTCCAACTGTGAGAAAAAGGAAGAGCAAGGCAAGTGGAGCCTGACTGGTGAGGAAGAGGCCCAAAGCTGGAGAACAATTCTGCAGACGTTCAAGGCAGCTCTTCTTTAAGAAGCTCTCTGTTCCTATTCCTCTCAAAATTGACAGCCTTCTGGAAGTTTTCCAGTGCCACAGCAGTTATGGTGCATGTTTTATCGTAAATCCTATGAAATTACTGAGGTTGTTTTAAATAAATTAGCTGTCCAGGAAAAGTACAGTGACTGCTCAAAAGCTGTACCTCCTAGGGCTTTGAGAGATTTCAACTTTTAGCTTGTATTTAGAACTAAAAATTAAATGCTGGTCCACAGTTTATTTTGTTTAGGTTTCTCAAATCGAAGAAAAATAAATTAAGTTAAAGGTGATAATTTTTTTGGTCAAGAGGTAGGGTTAGAAAAAGAATAATGTCTTTACATAATCTTGTCCATTACTAACGTTCTATAGGCTCTGGAGAACATAATGGTAACCACTTTGGCCAGGAAGATAAAGTCACATCAAAGATTATTTCAAGATAGAATATATTTAACATAGCTAATGTTTATTTAAATGTTAACTTACCATCTGTTCCTGAACATCCCTCTTTGCCTGGGAAAACCCCTGTTGTAACTCTTCAAGTAAGATCTCAGATGCTTGGGCTCTTAGGACAAGTGCAGAGATCTTGAAAGAAAAAAAAAATTCATACACAGAAAATTTAGTTAGCAATCTGGTTATTCTGAAACTCACTCTTCCATCTCCTGCTTATTGGATGTCCGGAACTGATTTTTTAATTAGTTCATCAAACCCCACTCATCCATCATTCAACAGATATGTGTGCATCTACTGTGTACAAAGCCTCAGCCTTTCAGATGACATAAGGCAGTACCAAAAGTCCCCAGGGGTCATACGCTGCCATACATGAACAACAGCATTATATGGGCCTCCAGACATAGATATTAATCCATGTGACCCAGTTATAAATATTATTCTTAAAGGAGCTTATTAAAAATCAATAAAAATTTTGAAACTCTGTCCACAAAAACAGTTTAAAGGATAAATGAATCTTCTCTGAACTAGCTGCAGTATTCTAAGGTGGTTTACTTAAGAGCAAAAGACACATGATAAACTCCCTTGAATTAGTTGTAGTGTTCCTGATGAGGGGTTTATGTGAAAGTTGATGACTCATATATAAGTTATAAAATAAATCAAAATAAATCTGTTTAGACATTTAAAAAATGATTATTGTCAGAATTTTGTTTCCAGTAGTGGCAGAATAGGTAATGTGAACCAACCTTCCTGCTAATTAAGAAAACCAGACAAAAATATGAAAGACACCTACATGAAGGCATGGGAGAACAAGGCAAAAAAGAATCACAGAGCCAAGGACCAGAATGAAGACACATGGAGAACTGGGTGCAGCATCTGGAACAGCTCTTCTCCAGAAGCACGTGCCAACTCCAAAAGAAACAGATGCAGCACTGAGAAGCTGAGCAACAGATGCAGCACTGAGAAGCTGAGCAGAGCATCTGAAAGCCCCAGCACAGGGTGGCAAAAGTTAAAGAGTCCAAGACCCAATACACAAAGGGATCCATGGTAAACACCCTGCACTTTGGATTGGGTCTCCAAAGGGACACACCCTATAGTAAGGGAATAATTTAAAATAATCCAACCTTCAAAACTTCATATAATCTCAATTCCCATAAATGAATAAAGGTGATCCAGGATTGTTAGTACAACTAGTTGCCTGCCTCTCATAAGAAAAATGGCTTTATTTCAACAATTTTCACATATAATGTCTAGTACTCAAGTTAAGAATGCACAAGGAAAGACTATGATAGGGACTTCCCTGGTGACGCAGTGTTTAAGAATCCCCCTGCCAATGCAGGGGACACAGGTTTGAGCCCTGGTCCGGGAAGATCCCACATGCCGCAGAGCAACTAAGCCCCGTGCGTCACAACTACTGAGCCTGTGCTCTAGAGCCCGCGAGCCACAACTACTGAGTCCACGTGCCGCAACTACTGAAGCCCGCGCACCTAGAGCCCGTGCTCCGCAACAAGAGAAGCCACCGCGATGAGAAACTCGCGCACCACAACGAAGAGGAGCCCCCACTCACCGCAACTAGAGAAAGCCCGTGTGCAGCAACGAAGACCCAACGCAGCCAAAAATAAATAAATAAATAAATTTAAAAAAAAAAAAAAAAAAGAATCCGCCTGCCAATGCAGGGGACACAGGTTTGAGCCCTGGTCCGGGAAGATCCCACATGCCGCGAAGCAACTAAGCCCGTGTGCCACAACTAATGAGCGTGCGCTCTAGAGCCTGCAAGCCACAACTACTGAAGCCCATGCTCCGCAACAAGAAGCCACCGCAATGAGAAGCCTGCGCACCACAACGAAGAGTAGCCCCCACCTGCCGCAACTAGAGAAAGCCCGCGCCCAGCAACGAAGACCCAACACAGCCAAAAATTAATTAATAAAAATAAATAAAAGACTATGATAAAAAACAAAACAGATAACAAAAACAGATCTACAATGAATCCAGATATGTTATTAGAAACAGACTTTAAAATAACTGTATTTGATCTGTTCAGAAATTTAGAACCACCAGAGAAATGGAAACGATGAAAAATAACCAAATGGAAATAAACTAAAAAAATCAATTATCCAAATTAAAAATACAATGGATGAGTTTAATAGATTAGACCTATTTGAAGAGAAAATCAGTGATATGAAGATAATAAACAAAGACAAAAATGATGGGAAATACGGAAGAGAGATTAAAGAAGCCATGTAGATGCAATGCGAACATCTAACATATACAAATATTTGAAGAAGTAACAGCCAATGGAAATAGCTGGTAGAGCTAAAAATATACCTGTGCAAAAACTCAAAAATTCCGTGATTTCACTACTATGTATACTCAAGAGAAATAAGTCCACATGTCCACTAAAAGACATGTACAAGAAAGTTAAAAAATGTATTCATTCACAATAGCCAAAAACCAGAAACAATCCAAATATCTCTCAACTGTAGAATGGATAAATAAATTATGGTATACTCATGTTATAGAATATACATAGCATTAAAATCTAACTACTGAGACACAGAACAATATGGGTAAGTCTCACAGACATAATGACCCAACAGACCAGATGCAAAAGGCTACATACTATATGATTCCATTTATATGAAGTCCAACAACAAGCAATTCTAAAACATAGCGTTAAAAGTTAGAATACTGGCTACCTCTAAGAATAGGCAGGTGGGGTATTTACTTATTGGTAAAGAACATGAGCGTATTAGAAATGTTCAGGATCTTGATGCAGATGATGATTTATTACCCTAGTAAAATTTTTCACACGTTAAAACTCACCAAATTGTACACTTGAGATTTATGCACTTTGTTTATCTCAATAAAAACAAATTTTTAAAGAGACATATGGCTGAGAATATTCCAATCACGATGTAAGACATTAACTCAGAGATCCAAGAAACCCTGTGAACTCCAAACAGCAGAAATATGAAGAAAAACACACCTAGGTATATAGCACAGTAAAACTGTTAATAACAAAAGCCAAAACGAACATCTTTACAACAGCCACGGAAAAAATAACATTTCACCTTCAAAGGAACAACAATAAGACTTACAGCTGACTTCTCATCAGAAACATGTAAGGCAGAAGCAATGGAATAAGAACTTCGAAGTGCTGAAAGAAAATATCATAAATACTCAGAATTCTATACACAGAGTATCCTTCTTGAATGAAGGTGGAAAGAAAAAGATATGTCTAATAAACAAAAATATGAGAGAACGGAGACCTTTGGCACTGTCCAAGATGGATTAAGCCCACCAAGGCCATTCTCTCCCCTTATTACAACTAAAAACCCTGGAAAAAATACAGAAAGCAACTACCTGAGGACTCTAAAAAATAAGCAAAAGCAGACAGTTTAGGGAGGGAAATCAAAACGGGAAGAAACAATTCATACTGCAGTTTACTGCTTATTTGGGTTTTTTTTCCTATTTTCTGCCAGCATGAATCTGAGAGCTGCCCCAGTTGTGAAGCCACAACAGATGCAGCAGCACAGGACAAACAACTGTTTTTCTGATCACAGGGCCAGGACAGGGTCCCCATGAGCTGACGAGTAGAGTGGTACTGAGAGAAGAGAGCTAGGAAAAGGATCCCCTAATTCTGTGCATGAACCAGAACAAGTCTCACACTCACCCCTGAGCTATATACATACATGGACACATCCAAAGGAGCACTGCAAAGGCTTTTAAAAACGAACTGACATTAGAACTACCTACTACAGAAGGCAAGACAGAACTTATGAACTGAACCTAATCAGGTTAACAGAACTGAGAGTCTCACAGTAAAATATTCATAATCTCCAAGATCAATCTAAAAGTATTTGACATAAAAAGAATCAGGAAAATGTGGCCAATTCTCAAGAGGAAAGAAAATCAACACATGCCAACCCCATGATGACCCAGGTTGGACTTATCAAAGACTTTAAAGTAGCTATTGTAACTACGCTGCCTGGTGTAAAGGTAAATACTGTTGAAACGAGTGAAAACATAGTTCTCAGCAGAGAAAAACTTTTATAGTTTTTAGAAACTATATGTTTCTAAACTTTAAAGTTTATAACTTTATGTTTCATTTAAAGAAACAAATGAAAAATTTACTATAAATTACAGCACAGAATCTGGCACAAAAATAGGCAAATAGACTAATCAAATAAAACAGAGTCCTCAAACTGACCCACACATGTACATTCACTTGATAGTTAACAAAGATGATCTTGCAGAGCAGTGAGAAAAAGGTGATCTTTTCACTAAATGGTAAAGGAACTGACTCTCCGTATGAAAAAATAAAATAAAAATTTACCCATATCTACAGCTTATACATAAAAGTCAGTTCTAGATGGATTTTAGATATAAATGTGAGTGGCTATAAACAATGAAGCTTCTACAAAATACATGAAAATATCTTCATATAACCCCAGGGTAAGAAAATATTCTTTTAAAAACCAGGATAAAAATCACTCATCATAAAGAAAAGATCAATAAATTTGACTACATTAAAATTAAGAACTTCTGTTCATCAAAAGACACCATTAAAATAATGAAAATCTAAGGTACTGAGTAGAAGACATTTGGGACACATCACCAAAAGGCTCTAATAAGATTATATAAAGAACTCCTATCAGAAAAATAAGTGGGGAAAAAAAAAAAAGACAACCCAATAAAAAATCAAGCATAGGACTTGAGAAGTAATTTCAAACACACACACACACACACACACCCCACACAATGATATCCCAATGGCTAACAGACATGGAAAATGCTAAATAACCTCAATGGCCATAAGAGAAACGCAAACTAAGCCACCATGAAATACCATTACACACCCACCAAAATGGCTATAATTAAAATAACACAAAATGAAGTCTGTCAAGACTGCAGACCCACAGGAATTCTTCTCATACATTGCTAGGGAAAGTATAAATTCATACAACCACTTTCTGGCACTATTATCTCCAAAAGTTGACATACATTTTGAACATTCTGACCCAGGCATTCCACTCCTAAGCACATACCCAGCGGCAACATGTGCAACAAGCCCTATACAGAAATTTCAAAGTAGAATTATTCATAATATCCCACAATTGGAAACAACCCAAATGCTCATAACATTAAGACAGGTAAATTACAATATATCCATACAATGGTACGAGTATACAACAATGAAAATAACAACTACCACACACATTTGTGAGTAGGAACCTCACAATGTTGAATGGAGGAAGACAAACACAATGAATGACTGTGTCATTCATTGAATATGGACTATATGATTCATTTGTTAAAATAAGAAAGCAGACAAAGCTAATCTAATGGTGTTAGACGTTAGCACTGTAGTTACCTCTAGGGAGGAAGTAGTAAGTGGAGGGGGAAAGTGAGGGCTTCTGGGGTACTAGCTAATTTTCTATTACTCGATCTTGGTGGGTACACAGATATTAGTTCAGATATGTTCGGTATATCTGTATACGGTCACGTTTTTTCCCATGCATGGTATTTTTCAAAAAGTCAAAAAGAAGATAACTAGCATCTTTCTTGTCAGCAGGTTTCTTGTGCAGCAGAAAAACCTAATAAAAATCAAAGGGGAAAAGAGAACCAGAGCCTCCTGATATTTACTAACCAGTTATTTCAAAAGTTACTTTCCTTAAATCTGTAAAACAGACACCAGAGAAAGATCAGTTTGAGATATTCTTATCTGAGGGAAAATAGAACTGCCAGATCTTCAGGGCAAGAAAGAAACCTTACTAGGTTTTCAGAACGCTTTTATTTAAACAACTCAGTCATCTCCCAGGGGCCACATTCTAAAACCCTCACTTACCTGGTGACTTGAATCTTCAGTGCTCTGCTTTATGAAGTCTTCCAGCTCCTGTTTATCTCTCATTGTCTTCTCTAACTGGTCATTTGCTTGCCTTAGCATCACCTGTAGCTTTTTCACCTATGCAATTTTAAACGTCAATTAGAAGGAAGTACCAGAACTTTCATAAATTAAAAAAAAAATCCCTACCTCCAGAAAATTTTTTTAAACCTAATCTTTTTTCCTGAGAAACAAATTTGTCAATTTGGGAAAAAACTGAGATGAATTACCTCATTCGACAACTATACTGTGCTTTACAGTTAACAAAACATTTTTCATATCCATTACCTCATTTGAAAATATCTGCTTTTCCTCCTGGGTCTTCTAGGCTAGGCACTGGCCTCCCTGACTCTATCTTCTGCTGCCAATCTACAATCCACTCTAACACAATAAATATTTCTAAAATGAAAGTCAAATCATATTATTTCCCTACTTAAAATCCTTAAATGCCTCCCAAAGTCTTCAGGGTAAAATTTAAATCCCTTTAGTCATCACACCCCTCCCTCAATGATCTCATCATGGCCTTCCCTTTGTAGCTTCCTCTCCCACTATTTTCCCCCCACTCTCTCTCCACTCTCTCTCTCTCTCACACACACACACCACCCCCCTTATGCCCAGCCACATAAACTATTCATACTTCCTAGAACACACAATTTTCCTTCATAACTGTTCCTTTGTACACATTTCCTCTCCTTGAACACCCTTTCTCCACTTCTTTTCCTAATTAATTTTTACTCTAGCTCTAAAACAAACTTAGCTGAACTGTTACCTTCCCTAGTTAACAGCCCATAGTTAACTTAGATGCCTCTGCTCATCCTCTAGTTCTACTTGTACACGTACAGGAACAAACCATATTGAACTGATGGCTTGGATTGAACACTGAAAGCTCCCTATGGGCAGTACGGTGTTCTATCTGTATCTGAATACTCAGAACCCAGCGAAGTGCCTGCACAGATGAAGCAAGAGTAAAATGTCTATTGACACGACTATGGAATCCAAGATACCCCATTCCTATACCACACTATCAGAGGCCAACTATTGATATAGTAGCTTCACAAATAGCGTTAGAAATTTACCTCTAAGCCATCTTAAAAAAAAAAAAAAAAGCATATATGGAGAAAATTAATGCCAAAGGCATTTGAAAATATTAAACCATCATTCTAACCTGCTTAAGTTTATTTTGAAGACTAGGGTAACACTCTCCATAACAACCAAAGAACAATTTGGAAATATAAGAAAAAGGTTATTTTTTCCTTACATATGCTTTCACAAGTTTACTCTCATGAAGTTCTACATCATTTCCTAAATGTTATCAGGGAACCCATTATTAGGCACTGTATTTGGAAAGGTACTTGTCAGTTTCAGCATACCTAATCTACCAAATCTTAATTTCTGTGACCCTGCAAACTAAACTTACTTCAACAAATTTATGACAAGAATTAGGCAATAAGCAATGAAGAGTACAAATACTGATTAATGTAATATTCAATTAAGTTTTATCCAATTAGAAGCAACAGTCAACCCAACCCCTTATCTCCCTAAATCTCTGTATCATAAAGCACTTTCCGTGTGCATGCATTCCTGACAATAACACTTCTAGGCCTTGGGCAGAAGGAACAGGTTGGGAGAGGAGATATGCCAGCTGAGCTGACCTGTGTGGTATTGGGCAAGCTAATGAAGCAAAGACACACAAAAGCAAAAATTCTATAGTGTGCTCCCACTGGAAATGTAACTGACGTTGCATGTACCAGATTATTTCAGACTTAAGGAGATGAGTATACTTCATAAAGCAAACTGGGAGGGGTGAAGGGCAATTAATTCAGCACCGCCAGTGAGAACTACAACAGCTCACCAACTTCGCACACCCCAAAAGAAACTCACCTGGTCTCTTGTTTCAGCCTCTTGAATCTGAATTCCTTGTAACTGTTTTTCATAATTGGAACACATATCACAACGTCTACCAAGTTTATTTCCAGCATTATGTACCTGAAGGGCACCAAAATTACCTCTTATCAGGCAGAACAAAACAAGTCTACATCACATACTTGAGGAACACATGCAGTCTTACCTATGTTACTCGAAGTAGAAAATGGAGTAAACAATTTATTCAGGGACTTATGGCAAGAAGTTACAATAGAGAGCAGGATTCTAAAAAATCATAAGTCCAATATAAGTATGACAGGAAAACAAGGGACACAACTTTATCATCAAGAGGCTAAGGGCCACAAAACACCACATTTGAGAGAAACACAAGGAAAGCAAAAGGTACCACACCGTGGCACTCACAATTTAAATCAATACTACCCAACAAGGGAGGGGATGGGGGAGGGTGGAGTGCAAATTAACCATTTCACCAGCTCCAAGCACAAAGGAGGTATGAAACAATTAAACAGCACCTTCTCAAACGTTTTGCATGAGACCAAGGAGAACAGTTTCTTTCAGGCTTAATAAGCTGTTCCACTTGCTAATCAACAGCTTCTTTAAAGAGAAGTAGCCCTGAGTAAAAGAAAGCACTGGAAGTCATAAAACCTGTATCCTAACCCAGGTTTGCTACTTAGTCGAAGGGGAAACTTGAGCAACTCATTTGACCTTTCTGAGCCAGTTTCCTCATCTATAAGTTGGAGAAACTCATGCCCTGATTGTCTCATTATTATCAAGAAGCTCAAAGAGAAGAGGTATGTGAAAAGGCTTTGTAATCTGTAAAGCACTATGCAAATACATATTTAAGTTTTTATCTCCTAATCTTACTTCTGAGTTTGCAAATACTATTAGGAGGAAAATTAACCTCATTAAAGGTTGCCTTCTCTTCTCTCCCATATTTTCCACCCCCTCCTTAAACTCATTCTAAGCATCAACTGCTGAAAAGCATTTGTACTTTAGACCTCAAGGAAAGATGAAAGAATATGCATCTTCGAATACACTGAGATTATAGAAAACTGCAAGGAAACCAAATTCGGGCTACACAAAGTTAGCTATGCTATTCAAGCAGATCGCTCCAACTTAAGAGATGTGACTTCAGGTGGAGAAGTTCACACTTAACACAATCAGCTAGTCAGTTCCCTTCTCTGTCATAATCACCAGGAACAGCCAAAGCAGACAATGACAAGGGTCAGACAATATGGGTTAACACCCATTTGCTGGCAACAAGTGCGAGCATTGACTCCAGGGACCATCTCTTGAATGAACAATAAATCCAGAGCTACCCAGTATCCCCCAAAGTGAGCGAGAGGAGAAGTCAGGAAGATAACTCACCTCTTTCTGCAGGAGATTCCATTCTGTCTCACTGACTAAGCGGTAACCACTGGGAGACACATAAGCACTTTCCATACCCTGTGTGACACTAGACAGGAGGGATGCCGTTTCTTCTTGTTCTGGTGTCATCGCCTTGATTGCTCTTTCCTGATCTTTGGTTAACATAAACCCACTTGGCATTTGCAGTGACCCAAGGGAGGCGGTATCAAAGTTCTCAGTCACCGAATCTGCTCCTACCAACGGTCCAAAATCTGATTCGTCCAGGTTCCCAGCAGATTTTGCTTTGTAGTTATAGCCTAAAGCTTTGGATTGCAGTGAGCCTGAGGTTCCCAAGCTGTCTGTAGACTGTGCTCTCCTGAGCCCATCTTTAAACATGTCATTGTCTGATTTACTGAATGGATCCCCGGATGGCAACAGTAAGTCTGCATCTAAAGAATGGACTGAACCATGGTTGCTATCTAAATGCTCCTGAAATGTGAAAATACATTGCCAGTTAGACGATTCCTGATATTTTCAAAGAGAAAAACTACCATATTTTATAAAGTATTTTGCCACACGTTACACATGACAATCTTCAGTGTGCTGCCTTCATATATTAATTGAACAAACATTTATTGTCTTGTATATCCTGGGCACTAAACCAAGCACTCAGGATACAACTGTGAACAATCTCTGACTTCAAAATGCTTAGTTTCATGAAAAAAATAAACAAGTGAACCAAGTAAACAGGCTATTAGAATATCATATTCAATAAAATGACAGGCTACAGCTATGCACTGAATGCTCTGGGAGCTCAAGGAGAGGAATTCAGCCCAGACATAAGAATCAGGGAAGGTCTCCTGAAATTCAGTATTGGGTATATGGAACACGAGGTGCCTGCTGTATATCCAAGTAGAGATGTCCACCCAATAGAGGGACAAAGAAGTCTTTAGATAGAGACTTGGGAGTAACCACTATACAGTAATAATTAAAGCCACGGCAGCAAATCAGAACACTTAGGATGAATCTGTAGGATATGAAGAAAGCCAAGGGCAAGGCCCTGAGAAACATCAATTTTGTCCATTTTGGGGACGGACAGAGGAAGGAGTACCCAGAATAGAAGGGAAATGAGGATAATGTTGTACACTAGAAACTAAGTTTCAAGCAAGGTGTAATCAACATGTTAAATAAGGCTGCATCAAGTGAAAGAAGCCAGACGCGAAAGGTCACACACTGTATGATACCATCTCTATGAAATATCCAGAATAGGTAAATCCCCAGAGACCAAAAACAAATTAGTGGTTGCCAGAGGTTAAAGGGAAAGGAGAGTAGGGAGTGACTCCTTAGTGATATAAGGGGTCTCTTTTGGGGGCGATGACAATCTTCTGAAACTAGACAGGTAATGGTTGCACAACACTGTAAATGTACTAAAGGCCATTGAATTGCACATTTTAAATGGTTAATTTTTTGTTATGTGAATTCCATTTCAATTTTTTTTTTAATGTGGTGCAGCACACTCCCAAAGTCAAAAAAGCACACCAGTACCATTCTAGCACAGTTTGTAGGAAAATCAGAAAGCAAGGAAAATGTAGCAAGTTTTTCTTGAAACTAAATTTATTCAATTTAAAGAACTGGCTTTTATTTTAAGATACTATCCTTTCTACTTTTTGTTGTTAAATGTCCTTCCTTTTATGAACTGGAAAAGACTAAAATACAGATTTTCTTTCAATGTTTTAAAAATATCCTTACTTGGTATAATAAAAAGTTGACAACTTTTATGTTAATTCCTCCATTTATTTCTTTTTAAAGGTTGTGGGGTTTTGTTAAGGTTTTTTAATCTGTGAAATTCCGATGGCTGAGGAACACAAATCTAGTATATACTGAGCTAGCTATGGCAAAGGTCCCAAATAAGCACCCTAATAAAAACTGGAGAGAGCGCATTCTGTTGGCTTATAAAGGAACACGATATCTAACGCTATCATATATTAACACAATGCTACTGTGACACCAGAGAAGGAAGGGGATAGGGACAAGAAAGTTGTGAGGGCCATTTAAAAAACACCAGACTACCAGGCTGATAACAACACTTACAAGGCACATATACTTGTAGGGGTATGTAAACTGTTACACTGTTTCTGAAAGATGATTCAACAATATGTTTGTTCACGCTCTGAAACTCAGCAGTTCTCTTGCCAAGAACGTATATTAAAGGAGTAATCGGATAAGTCCATGACTTTTATACAAAGAAGAATTATATATAATAGCATTATGGCATTACTCATAATAATGAAAATTTTTTTACTAGTGAAAAATGAAATAATTGACTATCTGTTAGTGTGTTAATCATGCTTATTTTCTATATTTTATGATGTTTTTGACCTTTTGAAGGCCTTGCTGGCTGAGGAGAGACTGCCTCTTCCAAACTAGCTAATTCCTAGAAATAATAAACAACTTGCCTATGAATATGTCTTTCACATCTAAATCAACCAATCTCAAGTCGATACTCCCAACCAACTCCTTCATCTAACTCTTACACACCAAGCCAGTATTTCCCCTGCTCTAAATCAACCCAGGGCCAGGTACCAGAAAACTGAAGATAGACTCTATGCCCCAAAGCCCACTGGATTTATTCAAACTAGCCAGTCCTATGCTATTTACCCTGCCCTATCTTTCCCTCGAAAATCCCAATAATGGCTGTGGTCCGTGCTTTCCCCTTGCTCCTGCTTTTGCTTCATGACCAACTCTGGTGCTTCTCCATGTGACTCTGCACAGTGTACCATGACTCTCATTTCTAGAGGGACTGTAACATTAAACTTCTTGTTCAATGGCATTAACCTCTCTATGTCATCACTCGGTCACCTTTATAAATTAAAACCTGGGCACAAATCAATTTGTAGGAGATTAAGGAATTATGGTACATTTACATGCTGAAATACTGTTAGTCATTAAATATCATTTTGGGGGAAAACACTTACTGATGTGCCAAAACCTTTAAAGACAGATTTAAGTGGGGGAAAAAATGTACATAAAACATCATGTACAGCTACAATCTGTATTATGTTTAAAAAGTACAAATAGAAACACACATATGTTACCTTTGGAAATGGAAAAAGAGGGAAAGGAGAGGTACATACCAAAATGTTAGTGGTGGTATCTCTGGCTAGTAGAATTATCAGTTATTTTTATTTTGTATGACTTTCTGTACTTTCCAAATTTTCCATAATGAACACATATTACTTTTGTGGTGAGAAAAGCATATTCTAAGCATTTAGGTTAAAGAAGATATAGGGTCCTACAAATTTTAAGTGGCTTTAGCAATATATCTAAGTCTCCAAAGCATTCCATATTAACTTTAAATCAACAGGCTAAAGTAAACTGTCACTGCCTCTCAATACAAAACAAGTACATTCAACATTCAAACTGCAAAACATCAGATCTGAAAGGCTATAAGATATTTCAATGTCAGAAAATGTTATGCACAATATACAGTATGAATCTGTTAGGACACTATTAAAAAATTTTAAGTGCTTCACTGTAAATCACAACAAATTTCCTTTTCCTGTTTTCCTGCTAAAATATTTTTTTTAAAGTTTGAAACTTTGCCAAACATTCCTGGACACAGGACTGCATGATGCAGAAACCACATAATATTTGGCAGTACGCAAAAATTGAGACATTCTCTTGGAAGTCTATTTTAAAAAAAAGACAAAGCAGAATCAGGGCAAGGTTCTCAGTGTATGAGCCAAGAGAGAGAATGTACAAAAACAATTACATCATACTTTTCAGTGTCCACTAGGATTTTTTAAAGCATTTTTTCAATGTCAAATAATCCATAAACATGGAAATATGAGCCACCAGCAAGTAGATTTTACATGGCTCAGCGTAAATCTGCAAACTAAACAGAAACATAATACCTTTGAAAGTGAGAAAAGACCCTTATCCAATTTACCTGAAACTGGTTCACCAGGCAGGGAAAGGAGGTAGGGGTGGGGGAGTAAGTATGAATCTCTAAACAGCAGGGACAGTATAAACAATGCATATGAGCATGGACAGCTAGTAGAAACGTCTGGCTGTGATGAAGTGGAGAGTATGCTAAGGCTGGAAGGGTCAATTCAACTCCAAAGGCCCTTGTACGGCAAGCTGGGGACCTTAGTTTTTACCCTAAAGTCAATTAACAGAAGCATTTCCTTCCCTGAAGAAGAGATATCAGCTTGAGTCTTGAAGGATGAATAGAAGAATTCCAGAACTCAGAAAGGCAGAGGGAGGTAAGCACTCCAGGTAAAGGAACCAATGTGCAAGGCAGAGAGTATAGCACAACAAGATGAGCAATGTGGCTAAACCAGAGTGCACATTATGAAGGGTCTTGACTGTCTGAGTGAGGAAGTTGCACTTAATTGTGTAGGTAATGGGAGTGAGTGGTGGTTCTGACTAGGGGAGTAGCCTGACTATAGCTGCACTTAAGAAAAATAAATCTGACAGTAATGCTGAGGGTACAGTGGAATGGGACAGGCTGAAGACAGGAAATGTAATGAGGAGGCCCTTGCCACATGTGGGTGAGAGGCGATGAGGCCATAGGAACACCACTTTACACTTTCCACCTCCAAGTCTCTCTACTCTGCCCATTCCCAATACCTGAAATGTTCTACCCTACTCCATCACAATCTGCCAAACCCCATACACTCTTCTCAGGGCTTAAGATCTAATACTTGATAATACTCAAATACAGGCCATAGAGAATTAAGTGTTTCAATACTTTAGATAAAATCTCTTTTAAACAAAAGTTCAAAGTATTAGAAACATTTATTCATATCAAAAATGATTTTGCAGGGGCTTACCTGGTGGCACAGTGGTTAAGAATCCGCCTGCCAATGCAGGGCACACAGGTTAGAGCCCTGGTCAGGGAAGATCCCACATGCCGCGGAGCAACTAAGCCCATGTACCGCAACTACTGAGCCTGAGCTCTAGAGCCCACGAGACACAACTACTGAGCCCACATGCCACAACTACTGAAGCCCGTGAGCCTAGAGCCCGTGCTCTGCAACAAGAGAAGCCACTGCAATGAGAAGCCCACGCACCACAATGAAGAGAAGCCCCTGCTCGCCACAACTAGAGAAAGCCCGCGCCCAGCAACGAAGACCCAACTCAGCCAAAAATAAATAAATAAATTTATTTAAAAAAAAAAAAAAAAGATTTTGCAGATATTACTTAAATTTTCTTCTGATGTTTTAATTTTGGAACTGCTAGAAAAAAGCACATCTAATTGTTTCACAGACCATGAGAGAAACTGCGTGTTTCAAATTGTACTACCTGTAATACTGTGAAAACAGCTGAAAATAAAGTATTATCACTTTATCTAATTTTCAGCTAGTAGCTACTACCCACTTCCCATATGAACAATGTAACTGACTGATGTAAGAGAAGCTAAAAATGGTTAACACTGTGTATATGATGATTTTAATTATAGATTCATTATACCTCCTCATTTGATAACTGGGCTGAAGATTCTTCATGAGTTAAAGCACACACTACTGGTATTTTTACTTCTTCCTCAACATTTGTTTTTTTGTGATCCTTTCTCTTACTAAGTCTTTGTTGTTCATCTTCCTCCTAAAAGTTAGGAAGAAAAAATACATATTACCCAGGTAATCTATACTTAATGATTCCCACAGTTCTTTAACCACTCAAAACAAATATAAAAGTATACTACATGAAAGGCAAAACAAAAGAGAGCAAATCACCCACCTCTTCTTCAAGTGATTTGAGAAAGAAAATTTACATAGAATGTTCCTTCAGCTTATTATGGAAAACAAATAGGAAAAAGTTATGGCATTACACATCCATTTGAAACATGTACAAATTTATATGAAATACAAATGAATGATTGAAGCTGATGTAATAATTCACTCAACAAAGATCAAAGATACCTTCAATGCCCCCCCACAAAACACTCTAGTGGGGAGGGACAAATACACGATTACATCACTATATAAGTATGTACAAGGTCCTGTAGGAGAGAAGACAAAGATTTCATCTGAGGGAGCTAGAAAGGGGGGCCCAAAGAAGGTAACACTTGAGCTGGATCTTGAAGAATCAGTAAGATGAGTTTGCCAATTGTATGAGAGGAGACAAGCAAGGGTTCCAGGGAGAAAAGAAGTATGTAAAACAGAGAGGGGCACGGAAGAGCAGGCATGTGGGGAATACTGAATAATCTCATGTGACTAAAAAGGGGGCAGGCACATGAGTAGTGAGGTACATGGAGAAGGGGGTGGTGATTAAGTGCTTAGACTCTGGAATCAGAGACTGGTCAACCCTCAGATATGCCATTAGTCCCTATCTCATATGGGAATTTTTGTTGTGTGTTTTTCTGTTTTGAGAACCACATGAGATAAAGCTTTACATATAAAGCCTTAGCACAATGCTGGCGCATAGGCCTTAAATGACCAGTTCTGGAATTTAGACTACTCTAATGGGAAGCAGGAAAAGCATGATTGTATCTGTACTTTAGAATCTAAATCCTCAAGTTGACTGTGTCTACACAAAAGATGAATGAATCAATTAAGAGAAAAGAAATTTAAAAAGGAAGAAACTTCTGAAAAACAAAATCTAACCTAAGTTACACAAGATAGTTTAAAATATTTCTTACAGTACCTACAAAAGCTTCTACACAGCTATCCTAGGGAAATATTTGCACACATACACAACACAGTATAGGATATTAGCTGCAAAACTATTTGAAATGACAAAAAAAAAAAAAGAAGAAAGAAAAACCATCTAGATGCCCACTACAAAGAGAAGGATTAAATCAAATATAGTGCATCCATGTCACCAGCTAACAAGAATGAGATAGATCTCTAAAGTGAAAATATATCCAAGATGATGCTTATGAGAAAAATAAGCTACAGAATACTTATACTATGATTTCAGTTGTATGGGGAAAAAAAAAAAAACGTGAATATACACTTATAAACACATAGAAGTGGTGTGGAATACTACCTTCCAAACTGATTATTCCTGATTATAAAAGTGGTTATTTCTGTGAAGGGAAGTATGTGAGATGTCAAGGGAGATTTTCACTTTATCACTTTATTTTTTCACTTTGTATTTAAAACAAAATATTTTAACATGAGAATGTATTTATGTATTACTCATATAATTTAATTGTTTTTTAAGATAAGGAGAAAACAGGATCCTGGGTATGCAGCCCTCTAGATACCTGTCTTTTCATGTCACTCAGCCTCTCCATCCCCACCCATCACTGTCTAATAAGGCTTTCAGAGCAATGTCACAAAAGACATGGCCTGGATTAACACAATTCAGGAGCCCTAGGAGAACTGGACAGAACTGTAGAGAAAGATTTTCTCAGAAATATGCACTACTGCATCCTGCAGACTGAAGAGGATCATTTCTAAATCAGTTCTTCCCCTTCCCCCCAGACAAGGCCATTTCTAAAGTTGAAAAACAAAATCCCTCAAATGCAGCTATTATGTTTTTTGAAATGGCATACATCAACTTTGTTTCAGGCTTAAGTCAATCTATAATATACATAAAGAAATATGATGTGTCGGGGGGGAGTGGTTTATTAACAAGGCAAACAAGTCCTACAAAACTGGTATTCACCTGATCTTTCTTCTTCAGTTCTTCAACTTGTCGGAGCTGTTCTGAAGTTAGCACAATTTCCATTCGCTGCATGTCCCTCATCAGCAAACGCTGAGATTCCAGGAACTGGTCATTGGCCTTCTGCCACGTGTGTTTCAACTGGTTGTGCTGTTGTCGCTCTTGCTCCAAGAGATGGCATACTGTTTAGGAATCCCCCAACCAAAAACACTGAATTTTAATGGTAGGCAATTTCTTTAACATAGGACTAACTAGACTAGACCTGGCCAAAGGTCCATCCGGTCTGGGATTCTGCCTCTGACAAGAACCCAGGGGCAACCTGCCATAGGACAAGGCAGCTGTCCCCACACCACCTGTCTAAGCAGAGTCTCCCAAAGTGTGTTCCTAGGAAGAGCAACGTGTGAAAAAAAGATTTCTGTGCTCAGTGAGTTTCAGAAACCTTGGGTTAAAAACTTTTTTTTAAAGATTTCTTTACTGCAGGACTTTGAACTCAGGGTCTCAAGTATGTCTATGTTCTCTTGTAAGGAGATATATAATACAATACCTCCCAAATTTATTTGACCAAAAAATCCTTTCCACAGTGCCACTCACGTAACAAATGTTCTAGGGAATACAATTTGGGAAACACTGCTCTAAAGGGAAAACACATAGTAACCACTCCTAATTGTCTTTAATACATTCTGAATAAATCTTGTTATCCAGGAATCCTTCTTGAGTCCATTTAGTTTTGACCTCTCAGGATAAGTCAAAGAATCTTTGTAAATGCTTGTTATTGATATTCATCAGCTCAGCCATCTTCTTTGGGAAAAAAAGAATAGATGGTATCATCTATCAACCCATCTACCCAGTTACCCAAGCCAGAAACCTGAGAGAAAACTCATACTTCTGACTTTTCCTCACCCAACACATTCAACTGTGACAGAGGCCTACTAATGCTACTTCCTGTGTGATATGACACTCCATCTTCTGCCTTCTGCCTTAGATTTAGGACTTAGACAACTACAACAGGAGTTTCTTCATAACCCTTCCTGCCATTCGTCTGGCCCCCTCTATTCTATCCTCCACACTGCTGTAAAACTGAACTCTCTAGAAGGTAAAACATTACCACTCTCAAGCTTAAAACCCTTCAGAGAAGCCAGACACAAAAGGCCACATACTGTATAATCCCATTTATACAGAAGTCCAGAATAGGCAAATCTACAGAGACAGAAAGTAGATTAGTGGTAGCCAGGGGCTGGGGGGAAGAAGAGAATAGGGAATGACTGGTAATGGTTACAAAATTTCTTTTTGGAGTAACGAAAATGTTCTGGAAGTAGATAGTGGTGATGGTGTACGACTTTGTGAATATATTAAACATCATTGAACAGGTACCTTATCTCGGTAAAGCTGTTATTTAGGAAAAAAAAAACTTCTAAATCCTTCAGAGCCTCCTTATTACCAACACGATAAAATCCAGAATCCTTAGCATAAGGTCTCCAGGATCTGGCCCATGTCTACCTCTCATGTCTCACATTTTGCCCCACTGCCTCTTGCATTTTAACTTTGCTGAACTGTATTTCTTACAGTTTCGTTACCTTGTTGCACCACATGCAAATGGCCTTGAATGCCATGCTCCTCTCTGACGACCTGACAAACACCTACCTACCTATCTTTCAAAACTCCACTTAACAACCTCTTTTAAGAAGCCTATTCATGGCACCGTTGCCTCCTAACACACTTCCTAGCACATATGATATGCAACTGCACTGCACTTGGTTGCATATCTAATTTCCTCAATTTAGGCTCTAATTTACACTGCTGCTCAATTTTTAACTATCTTCTTTTCATGTAAATACTACTTTTTTGGTGTGAATGTTTCAGTAGAAATTACTCTACCCCCTTACTCATTTTAATGAAACTTCTCAGATACTTCTCCAGGTATATTAGGAAGGTCTGGTAGTCTTGTACTATTTCTGGAAGGGTTGGGACACATAGGTTAAACAGAAAGTCCTATTTCTTCTGGACACCCTTTCAGAGTTTGAGTGTCTTTTTGACTGCAGCAGCACTTTTGAAAAGCATTTCCTGAGAGCCAAAGACTCAAACACTGGATTACTTTAACAACATTTTATAAAATAATTCTGTAGGCTTATATAATTTCAACTTCCCACTATTTGGGATAAAAACCTAACTCCTATGCAAACCTGAATTATTTATGGAAGAGCTATATTTTCCATGACCACAGTCTTAAATTTTCATATTAAAACATGTTGCTAGTATAACCTGCAACGAATATAAGATTTCAAGAGGTCCATGCATTTAGATGAGGTAAAAATTTAACCTTTATTTTCACTAACCTCTAGCTGAAATTTATCATTTCCTTCAATTATAAAATATAGACAACAAACCACAGTAAGTATAACAATACCCATGACTTGGTCACTAACAGGAGTCATAGATACTTTTGTATCTCAGTACAGTTGTTGCAGATATCTTAATATATTATTTATGCTCATCATACTTCAAAATTACAGTAGTTATTAGACCTGGTACTAGAACTTGTTATTTAATGCATTGATAAAATAGCACATTTATTACTATAAGTTTGCAGTTATTTATATTTTGATAACTGTTTTATAATATAATTGATTTCTTTTATAATTCTATGTATTTTATGTATTAAAAACATTATTCTGAGAGGGCTTCACAAGACTGCCAAAGCAGTCTGTGACACAAAAAGGTTATTACGAATCTCAGGTATACAAGATTCACTAAAAGAATTAAAGACAAATATATATTTTAATGGGAAAGGATGAGCCTATTTCCCCTATCCTGAGAAAACAGAGTCAATTTCTGCATCACTCTGCTACCAGACTAGCGAAATCAAAATTATCTCTTATAAACAGGGGTGCTACTTAAGAACACTAGAATATACCATCTGCCCTCTCTGTCCCATTTTCACTTTTGCTAATTCACCTCCACCAAAATAGGTTTGGAGCAAAAGCAGTTTAAGCAGCAACTTCCTATTATCTTTCTGCCCAGAGTTTGTGTCCTATGAATTCTTACTGGGGTCCTGAAGGAAACAGAAACCATTAACAATCCAAATATCTTTTCAAACCAACTGCAAAGCTTAAACTGAATCACTAACATGTTGGATTGGCATTTTGGAATTTGTTACTGTTATTAATCAATATCACTTTTACTTACATAGTTCTCTTACAGACTGAGATTAAAAATGTAAAGAATATATATTTACCTTCATGCAATTCTTTCCGAAGTTTCTCAGCATCTTCCTGTAAAACAGATTTCTGAGTATTCAAAACAGCTACGTACATCTCCAGATCAGTCCTACAAGATTTCTCAGCTTCCAGATAATGATTCAGTTCTTTAACCTGAAAAAGATGCAATTCCATTAAACTAAAATTTCCAACAGTGTCTACCTTAGGTATAATGGTAAGTTCTGGAGGTGCCTCGAAAAAAGCTTACATTTATATTTATGTAAATTTAAATTTACCCCCAAATTAACATTTATAATTTTTAATTACAAAACAAACATATACTTACTAAAGAAAACTGGGAAAATAACACAATTGACAATAATTAATAGTAAGCATTATCCATAATCATCACCAGAGTAAATATACAATTGAGATTACACATAACAGTTTTGTACCTTGCTTTTAAACAGGTGGTTCCAATTTGTATTCCCAGAGCAACATACACATGTGCTCATTTTATCACATACTCAGTGAACCCAGGTTGCTGTTGTTTTTTATTTTTTATTTTTGTTGTTTTTTAAACAGTATTTTCTAAAGATAAAAATGGTATCATACTCTTGTAAGTTTGCTTTTCTTTGATTTCTGGTGAGGTAATTCCAAATGCCTTCAATTTATAAAAAGGAGACATTTTCATAGACATAAATTCATGGAAGGAAAAAAGAGGAAGCCATGATGGAAAAAACAACCTGTCTCATACTGTAATGAACATAAACTTGAAGCCAAGTGCAGAATACTTTTTAAAATCACATCTTCTTTTTTAATGTCTTATTTCTGTTGAACAATTAAACTATAATTTTCAAATATTAACAATATAGTCTAATATCTGAAATAGTTCTAACCAAAATAAAATGCAATCTTGCCCCAGAAAGTGATTAAAGAATCACTTGCTCTACCCTTCCTTACAAACTGCCCATCCTAAATTGTGGCCATTTAAACTAACTTTCAACTTTTTCAAATGGTTATGTCTAATTTCACTTTCAAGATTATATTTATGCCTTTTATCTTCCCATTTCTTCAACTTGAAATAGCTGGCTGATCTGTTTTCAGTTATCTTTACTCCTAATTACCATTAATACATTAGCACTGGTCATGGACTAAAATGATTATTTAAGCTGCCATTTGATGCTTCACTGGAGGCTGTCAGCCAACCAGAAACATACTGTATACTAACCAAGCATGACAAAGTGCTGACTGTTGTCAGGCACTTTCCCTATCACCTGGAGAGGTGGTAATTCAGTTAATGATAAAGGAAAGTCAATATGTCAGATATAAAATGGTGGTATATAACCACTAACTCTATCAGCTATTACTTCTTAGAATAAATATTTGACTCTATTAATAATGAATTAATTTCTAACATTCGAAAGCTACTGAGCAGAACTCTGGGAAGATGGTGACAGTGAATGTGTGGTACATGGATTTTCTTGAATTCCACACACCCTAACAACAGAACTAATAAGATAACAGAACTCAGAATACATGAACATCTACCAAAAAGAAAAAAAAGCGATAATTAGAGGGTGGGGACAAACCACTGAAAGCTACCTATATGGAATTACATGGTATCAGCGTCTGTGCAGGAGAAAGTAAAGGGAAGCAACAAGGTCCGGAGAACTCCCAAAATATTCAACAGGGATTCCAACTTCACAACAGCAGCTGAAAAGTGGGAAGAGTTTCACACACTCCAATAGTGGATAAACACAACAAATTTATGTTGTAAGACTTACAATCTGGTAAGAGTAAAACGGCATTTGATTTTCACTTACATTTCCTTGATTTCTAGTGAGACTGAATATCTTTTCACATTCCTTAACTTCCTCTTTTGTGAACTGCTTGTTCATATTCTTTACTTGTTTCTCTGTTGGGCCATTTGTCACTTATGGACATGGCAATTTTTATTAATTTTGGACACTAATTTTTTGTCAGGTATAGATAACTTTTAACAGTCTATAATTCTCTTTTCAACTTTTTGTGATATCTTTTAATAAGGAAGTTTTATATTCTAATGTAGGCAAATTTGTCAATCTCTTCTTTCATAGTATTTTTACCTTATTTAAGAAATGTTTTTGTATCTCACATAACATATTCTCCTTTTTAAACATCTAAAAGCTTTAAAGATTTACGTTTACTCTTAAGATTTTAATTCACTGAAATTAATTTTTGAAAAGTGTGAGGTAGAAAGCTAACCTCGCTTTAATCCATATTTATAACTATTTGAAAAGCCTATTTTTAAATAATCCATACTTTTCCCACTGACTTGTAATGCCACCTGTCAAATATCAAATTTCCATATATGTATGGATATATTTCTGGGCTCTCTATTCTGTTCCACTGGTCCATTTGTTTATCTTTAAACCAGCAACAAACTATCTTAATTACAGTAGCTACAGAAATAGTAAAGCTACTGTAAGTCTTAATACTGGTAGGTAGGGCAAGTCTCCATACCTTGCCTTCTTCAAAATTTTGCTGGGTGTCGGGGCTTCCCTGGTGGCGCAATGGTTAAGAATCTGCCTGCCAATGCAGGGGACATGGGTTTGAGCCCTGGTCCGGGAAGATCCCACACGCCACGGAGCAACTAAGCCCGTGCGCCACAACTACTGAGCCTGCGCTCTAGAGCCCACAAGCCACAACTACTGAGCCCGCGCGCCACAACTACTGAAGCCCACGCTCCTAGAGCCCGTGCTTCACAACAAGAGAAGCCACCGCAATGAGAAGCCCGCACACCACAACGAAGAGTAGCCCCCGCTCGCCTCAACTAGAGAAAGCCCGCGCGCAGCAATGAAGACCCAACACAGCCAAGAATAAATAAATTTAATTAATTAATTTAAAAAAATTTTTGCTGGGTGTATTTCTGATCCTTCGCTTGTCCATATGAATTCTAGGATCTACTTATCGAGTTCCTTATTAAACCCTGCTGGATTTTGAGGGGAATTTTGAATTTACAGATTAATTTGGGGATATACTGCCTGCTTTACAATACAGTATTTTCCCACTCAGGAGCACATATGTATTCAAATTTTCATTTATAATGTGTTCCATAAAGATCTTACTCATTTTTATTTAGATATATTCTCAGGTAACTAATATAGGTTTTGTTTGTTTGTTTGCTATTGTGAACAGGAATTTTTCCCCATTGCATTTGTAAGTTGGATATTACTGGAGTACACAAACACTACTATTTTTGCATGTTGATCTTGCTGGAAACAACTTTCCTGAACTCTTATTAGGTCTAATTGTATGTCTGAATATTCTCTTGCTTTCCTATACAGAAAATCAGTTTCACCGCTTTCTTTCCAGTTATTATGCCTCATTTCTTTTTCTCGGCTTATCTTACCACCTAGGACCACATAAACAATCTGAACAAAATCACTGAGCACGGGTCTCCTCATATGTTCCCATCATTAATGGTAAGGCTGCTAAACATTCATCATTAAGTATGATGTTTGCTGAAGGTTTGATAAATAGCCCTTTAATAAGTTATTGGGTGTTTAAATTTATCAAATGCCTTTCTGAATCTAAGATGAATTTATTACTCTTCTCCTATAATCTTTTTATGTGGTACATAAAAATAATAGGTTTTCTGGTGATATACCATCCTAAATTCCTGGGAATATCCCTTTTTGATCATGATGTCTTTTTTGCTTTTTCTTTTCCTTTTTTTTTTTTTTTTTTTTAACTACCCAGCTGAAAATTTTTGTTTCTGTATTCCTAAATGAGATAGATCTACAATTTTCTTTTAATACCTTTTTGTGAGTTTGTTTGTAATGAAGTTATGTCTCATAAAATGAGTTGGAGAGCTTTCCCTCTTTTTCTGTTCTCTAACACAGCTTGTAAAATATAAGGATTACCTCTTTCCAGGAGGTTTGGAAAAACTTGTCTGCAAAACTAACCGAGGCTAATGTCTTTTGGAGGATAGGAGACAGGAGAAAAGGAGATTCTGACTATAAATTCACTTTCTTTAATAGTTACTAACTACATCGGCTCTCCTAATTTATCTTGAGACAATATTGGCTAATTATTTCCTATCAGAAATTTTTTCATTTCACCAAACTTACTTCATTTCAAACTTATTGCTGTGACATTGTCCATAGTATTTATTATTTTTAAGTCTCTACTGATTTGTAGTTATTTCCCTCTTTCATTTCTAATGGTTTAAGTCTTTTTTCTTTTTTCCTAATTAGGCTTATCAGGTTTGTCTATCTTACTACTTTTTCCATTTTTTTCATTATATTCACAATTTTCCTCTTGCTTTTCTGTTTCATTAATTTCTGCTCTTATCTGCATTATTTCCTTCCATTCATACTGTTTGTACTATTGTTCTTTTTTTAGATTATTGAGTAAAAAATTCAAATCACTCTAAATATTTTACAATTCTTTTTTCCATATGAGTTAAATTGTTTTCATTTTCCAGACATTTCATCTTAGCTATGTTTTATTGTAAATAATTTAATAACCTGTGGTCAGAGATTTGGATGTGTATAACATCAAATCTTCAAAATCTGATGACATTTCCTTTGTGACATTATGAAAAGTATAATGTACCTAAAAATAACAATATTTATTCCATGCACTATCCTAAGTGCCTTATGTGTTAACTTATATAATCCTCATGACAGCCTTAAGAAGGAGGTAGTATTATCCCCATTTTACAGTTGAGCAAACCAAAGCACAGTAAGATTAATTAATTTGCCCAAGGTCATCCACCTAATAAGTGTTGAGCTCTTAACTACTATGCTCTACTACTGTATAAAATATAGTCTCTTTCTCACTCTCTTAGTGACAGGATTCTATGTCTATTACATCTAAATTATTAATCAAGTTGCTCAAAACCCCTATATCCCTACTAATATGTTTTTTCTGCTTGCACTATCATTTGCTAAAGGACAGTTTAAATCTCCTCCTATAATTGTGAATGTCAATTTCCCCTCATAATTGTCACTTTTTAGTTCACATATTTCAAGGCTATGTAAGATGCAGTCAAGTGCATGACTGTCATATCTTATTGATGAATTATAAATTAGAAGGGGTCCCTCTTTATCTCTATTAATTCTTTTTTCCTTTCATCCTATCTGTTTCATATTACAATTGCTAAACCAAGTTTCTTTTGATTAGAATTTACAAGGCATTGCTTTAAGTCTCTCTCTTTTTTTTTTCCAATCTTACTTTGTAGTTTTATTTTAGGTATATGTCTTATAAGCAATATAAATTTTGATTTTTAAAATCTAGTCTCTTTTAGTAGGTAATTATCAGCTTACTAGGATTATTGATACATGCCCATTTCTACACTCCTATATGTATTTCTACATTCCTATGTTGTGCTTCTGTTTACTACCTCTAAAATTTTTTTTCTTTCTTTCCTACTTTAATTACTAAAATGTTTGACATCCTTTTGTATTTTTTCTGTTGTGTCTTTATAGCCAACAAATCCAGCCACACTATAGCTACGTCATTTCTAAAAGATCAATTCTGGGGCTGATGTCAGAAAACAAAGTCACCTTTGAAAACTTTATTTTCCTTCATAACAAAACAAGAGAGATCAGGTCTCATTTTGCTAAGAAAATAAACACTGACTTTGTAACAAAGCAGCACAAGCATCACTACTGTCATTATTTTAAATATCCATAAGGGCAAAATCATCTCCAAACATTTTCTTGCATTTTCAAGAAAGCAAGAGTCTTAAGATGCATAGTTTAAATTACAGTTTTTACCCCCTTAGTATTCTAATTTTGCTCATGGCATTAGGGCAAAACCTTGGTTTCAAGCAAATGGATTACAATGTTTCACAACCTTTGAGGCCTCCAGCTCTTTAATCTTGTCTTCAGCCTCTGTCAGTTTATCTTTCAAAGCTGCAATTTCCTTCTCCATAGGCATCACAACAGACCGAAGTTTTTCAGCATCCTCTTGGGCCTATGGTTAAAAAGAATTAAATGCTACAACTTACTGATTTATTGCTTTTCTAAAAAACTCTGACCTCTCCACTTATTAAAATTAGTATTATAAATAAGTCTAGCAGGCACTGTATTAGCACTCACAAAATTGAACCACGTCTAACTTTTAAATGCTGCATTACTTTGAATGTCAAGTCACAATCACAGCTTTCCCAAATATTCCATTTAGAATTTGGGAATAAGTAGCAAAATGGATCCACTAAGACAAATTTGACTTTTTTTTTTTAAGTGAAAGCAGGTTTATTTAGAGAGATACACATTCCACAGACAGAATGCGGTCTGTCTCAGAAAGTGAAAGCAGCCACAAATCTGACTTTTTAATTAGTTGAGCAACTGAGTTGGAAAATATCTATATATAAAAGGAAATGCATATAATAAATAATTTTTATAATTCTGGTTACTAAATTAATAAAACCATAATCTCTTACAAATACTGAAAGGACTAATTAATTTTTTAACATAAAAAATAGAACATTTCCTAAAATATTAGAAAATTATGTTTCTATAAAAGGGCTTCCATCTAATTATTTAAACAGGGTATTTATCATTTTACTTTTGATATCTACATGAAACAAACCCAAAAAATAACCCTTAAAACCATGCTGCTTTCCATCCTTCATTCTCAAAAACATGGATTAAAAGGAAACAACATACATAAACTAGCAAGTTGGTAAGAAACTTAATTTTATTTTATATACACACACGTATATTCACACAGAAAGGCAGACTCAAAAAGTTAGCTTTTTTCCTTCTAGTGAAAATGAAAATTAATCTTATTCACTGAATTTAAAACAGTCCAAGCTTATCCTAAAGTGTTCACGATAGGGAAAATATTTTCTACGCCAAAATGTGAGTGGAGATTTTTTTTAAAAAAATGCTATCTCTCAGAAAAGAGGGACGCACTTTGTTTTCCAGTGCTTGCAAAGTCATTTCATCATTTATTTTATTTTGAACTAAGTCCTGTTTGGAAAAGACATGTGAGCTTAAAATATCTTCAGCCAAGGCTAATTTGGGACGCTTATAGAGGTCTGCTGATTAAAATCATCAGGGAAAAAAAGGAGAGAAGAAGCAAAGAATTTAATACAGATTGAGTTATTTATTAATGCAACAATGACCTCACAATTCCAAGTGATGCATATCATAATAACAAAACTTTTAAAGATGACTTTTTTAAATAACAGAAAGGTCATTAAAAACAAGGAAAAGCTGAGACACTATCACAGCCAAGAGAAGCCTAAGAGACATGACTAAATGTAATGTGGTATCCTGGATGGGACTATGGAACAGAAAAAAGGACTTGGGTATAAAATAATGAAATCTGAATACAAAGAAAGTACTTTAGTTAACAATAATCAATACTGACTTATTGTGATAAATGTACCATACTAACATTAAGACGTTAATAGGGGAAACTGGGAGTGGAGTATATGGGAAATCTGTAGTATCTTCACAATTTTTCTGTAAATCAAAAACTGTTCTAAAATATAAAGTTAACTTTAAAAAATATAATAAATTTTAAAAAGGATAAAAAGTGGCAGACTGCAGAAATTACGATTATGAATATATAAGAAGAATGAAAAAAAAAAAACTATCCTCATGTGAATGGTACTGTGGCTCTGAATAAAATGTCTAATGATAGCATCAACTATGAATTACTCTGAAAAGATCTGACAGAATTGAAGGCTACCTACTTTGGCTAACTATGGTAGATGACTAAGTGACTAGTGATCATTAAGACATTGTCAGATCCTCATGAAGACATTGTCAGATCCTCATGAAGAAGCTGAATTACAATCTTTTCCTGAAATAAGACAATGTAAATAACTATTCCTCAAGGTTCAAGCTTTTGTTTTGGGTGATGAGTTCTCATATGATTTTTACACTATAAAAAAAAAATTAAATAAACTTCTAAATATATAAAAGTAGTCCTTGTATGAACCAAGATTATGATTAATTCAACTGAAAAGAAAAATAAAATTCTAATTATTATTTTATATGTGATTTCAAATATATGTATGTATATAAATTAATAAATTAAAAGTTTCTGTAATGGCCTACGTGGGGAAAGAATCTTAAAAAAGAAAAAAAAAAGAGTGGATATATGTATATGTATAACTGATTCACTTTGCTGTACACCTAAAACTAACACAACATTGTAAATCAACTATACTCCAATAAAAATTTTTAAAACTAAAATAAAAAAATAAACTAAAAGCTTACATAATCAAACTGGCCAAAAAGTTTTTTAAATTTTCTCAATGATAAAATATTTCACCTTACATTTAGCTGTTCTATGTTCAGGCATCTTACGGTAAAATGTTCAAGCATAATGTGCAGTACATTCGTCACACAGGAACCAAGGTATACTGAGAAAGAAGGAAAACTAAAATCTGTTCTCAGGCTTCGGTTTAGACACAAACACCAAGCAACAACACTCATTCAACAAATATTTACTAAGCACCTATGCGTGAGATGCTACTCTAAGCATTTAGGATACACAACAAACAAGACTTCTGCCCTCGTGAAGCTTGCATTCTAGTGAGGAGGAAAAGGCAGCAAACAGTAATAAACATAACAAATAGGTGAACTCTATGTACATTGTAAGGAAATAAATGTTATGGAAAAAGAAAAATTAGAAGAGGATAAGAGCAAGTTGTGGTAGGTGGGGGAGGGAGGTGGGCAGGTTGCAATGTTAAATGGGGTGGTCAGGATAGGCCTCATGAGGTAGAGGCAATGGGTCAAAGATTTGAAGATGAGGGACTTAGCCACACATATATCTGGGAGAAGGTCATCAAATTATTTAGTACTATATTTAAGTCCGTGTCCAAATAATTTCTCTAACAGAAAACAAAAAAGTACAATTTCTATTACCATAATAATATTAGTCAAAGCATTACAACAAAAATATTTGGATTCAAATATTTCTACAGATGAATACATTCCTTCATACCTTTTTCATTTCATTTTCTAAATTTTCCTCCTCTTGACCTTCAGACAGCCTTCTCCTTAAATCAGCTATTTCCCTCTCTGCGGATTCTCGATACTGTGCCCACTGTGTTCGCTCCTGCTCCAGCCTAAGGTGGAACTGATGCTCATAGTCACGAACTGTTTCTACAAAACATCACCAGATATTTCTAAGCATTCTGGAAAAAATGTCCTGGCACACTAAAATTTTAAAAGTAGTTATATAAAGAATTTAAGCCTAGTTTCTGGAAATCTTTTAATTCACTAAAAATAAAAACAAAAGCACTAAACTAACATTTCTAGTTCTTACTACATGTAGAAATTTTGCTAAGGACTTTAAATCATCTCTAATCTTCACAATAAACCTGTGCCATATATTATTTTACAGATGAGGAAAGCTTAGGAGAGGTTAAATACTCTGGCCAATATTTCATAACCAGAAAGAAACAGAGCTAGAATTCAAACCTAAGGCCAACTCTAAACCCTATGTTCTTAGATACAACACTATGACTCCTAAGACAAATATAACGTGTCACCCCAATACAACTATATACCTGAAAGGGTGAGAAAAGGGATATATTTTCAGAATGTTTTTACTATAACCCAAGATTCTAACTTGAGACAAATTCTATAAAGTCTTTATAAAATGACTTTATCTTTAATACAATCTTAAAACATGTGATAAACACTGCTGGTTGTCCATTAATTTCCACTCTTCTTTCTTACTAACAAAACCCCAATTTTGTTTAGGAAGTCAATGGCCCGATTTTAAAACTAGAGTTTCTAGATGCCTTGGTAGTTATGTGTAATCGGAAACCTCTATAAATTGTATGGGGGGGGGGGGGTGCGGGGGGAAATATGCTGGAGATTTCTAAAAAGTTTTTGCTTTACTGAGGCGGATTGGAGGAGGAGCAGTCATTTTTTTCAGCCACAAGGCAAAATGAAGTTGAAAACCACATGCTAAGGGTGAAGGAAAAGAAAAGCTGAAGGAGCCTAGGACACTGATGACATCAGGAACCACTGTACCCAGCCCTAGGTTACCTACCTCTGGATTTCTCATGTGAAAAAAACGAACTCTTACTTGGGTAAGCTGTTATGGTCAGTAATGTAACATGAGGCTTAGAGTAATCCCTAGGTGATAGCCACAAACTCAGAAAACAGTGCTAGTCTTACCTGCCTTCTCACAGAGTACTAAGGCAAAAGTGACACATAACTGCGAAGATGGGAAAAAGAGTCATCACTATTTCACATTTATATTATTAACAAAACTAATTCTGGGAACCCAAAGATTCAGGGGGCAGCTTAGTTCATTATCATTTTCTCAGAAATGCAGGAATTAATAAGCACTAGTGCTAAAAGTTGATAAAGAGACTAAACTACTACTCTTCCTTTGGACCAAGGGTCACCAGCTGGTAGCTCATAAAGCCTATTCTAACCCACAGGCCACTCTACCTCATAGACTGAGTGAAGATTTCACATAAAAATCCAAATTTTTCTTTAAAATGTAAAATTATGGCAACACTGGCCTGGATGGGCAATAATTAGCTGGAACTAATAAGTGTAAATAGTAACTTTACTCTTTGCATGGGAGGTCTTTCCAGTTCAGCACACTTCCTGTGCCCACACACAGCTTCATTCATTGACATTAGTGGCCTGCCTCTCCTATAAGAAAATCCATTTTGAAGCCCTGCTTTAAACCTTATAATGAACTATAGTTTTCATTTCATGCAGTATCTCTGTAACACTCTCATCAATAATTCTCCATTATTAAATTTGTTAAAGATACAGATGATATACCCATTGGCTTCCCTTTTATTTTGAATATGACAGTATATCTTGAAGATGGTAATACATAAAGCCACAAATGAAACATAAATGAAACTCAGGATATATTTTAAGACCTTCTGAAAATGTTCTCAATCATCAGAATCAGTTATATTACAAAATCATAAAATAGATCTGTCTTTATCTTTACCTTTCATAACAGCCTGAAGTGAAGCAACTTCTTCTCTCCACTGTCTTTTCACTTCATCTATAGCTTCTTGCTTGGTATTCTCAGACACCGTGGCAATGGCCTTGATATTTTCCATCTCTGCTTGGGCTTCCCACAGCTGTGTCCGAAGATGTCCCAAATCATCTTGTGCAGCTTGTAAAACTGCATTTTGCCTCTTCAGATCCTCTAGGAAAAAAAGTAAAAGACTTTCCATTAATGAAAAGTTCACCTTCATCAGGCTGACATTCTAATGAAGAAATTAAGCATTACATTTTTAAATGTTAACTTAGAAAATGAAATCATTTTAAATAAAGGTAAGATTTAAGGTATGCTGGGTATCACGAATCAATTATTAACTATCTAACCAAAGAGTGATTAAGGCCATATAGTTTTAGAACTAAATTTAGGCTCTTTCACCCACTGGCTAACTTATTTAACCTCTCTGGCCTCAGTTTCCACATCTACAAAATTAGAATAAAAATACCCACCTCAGAAAGTTGTTTTAATGATAAAACAAGTTATTGAAACACAATTCAAGAAATGGTTAATAAAAGAGGAAAGAAAGCCAGAGTACATGGCAGATAACTAGGTCTAAGCTTTTTTAAAGTTGGGATTAATTTCTCAGCACCCCTTTACCATCTCTTAAATATTAAATTGATCTGATGTGCCTACTACATGATCTAAGCCTAAGTAGGATATCTGGCCAAATTGACTTCCAAAAAAGATGAACCTACCAACAGTATATAGGGGTGTGTCTGTTTTCTCACACCCTTACCAACAGTCACTATTTTCCATTTTTTTAAGTCCTTGCCAACATCATGGGTAGAAAATGGTGAGTTTTTAAATCTATATTTCCCTATTAATAGAGAGGTTGAGTATCTTTTCATACATTTATTAGCGACCAGTATTTCCTCTTTGGTGATATCTTTTACCTGGGATTTCCGATGAATTGTTTTTCTCCTAATTTGGGAGAATATTTTATACATACTGGATATTAATACTATTTTATCTTACAAAACTGTTCCCAGTCTGCTGTTGTTTGTCTCAACTTCCTTTTTAAAAAACATTTATGCAGAAGAACTGTTCATCTTTGCAAAGTCATCAGTTTCCTTTACGGAGCACAATACTACCTCCACCAGCCATGAAAACAATTTGATTTAAGTTCTAACGCTACTACTAACCAGCTGTGTAACTTTAACAGAGTCACAAGGCCATCAAGCCAGAATAATGGCAACACTTTTCTGTATAAACTTCTAAGTACTTGAAAAAAGTCAAATAGATAGTATCAATCAAAGAACTTTTAAAAGTTGTAAAGATATTCATCATTATCAAACAATCACAGGAATTAACAATTTGGTAGTTCAAATAACAGGAAAAAACCTAGTCATACTAATTTTAAGTGAAGCCATTTAAGAAATCTTTACTCTCTCAATGTCAGTTTCCCATCATTTTGTCAACACTATTAAAATATTTTGAAACACTAGCCAGACAGTTATAAGCATTAGTTGCAGAAAGTAACTATCTAAAGTATCCTGAAGGCAAGATGGCTATCTAAGAAATCATGATAGTTGTGTGACTGGGAATGACCCAGAAACTGAGTAAAGACATAAACACGTGAAACCACAAAAGAAGTGGGTGTGTGTATCAACTCTATATTCTAAGTGCTATTTCATAAAATGTGAAATAAAAGAAAAAGCATTATTTCTGGAATACTTTATTAATTTCTGAGAAATTAATACAATTCTGTCAAGGCTCAAGTTTACATACTTAACACCTCCCCGTGCTAATTATCCCTGCTACTTTTGACTTCTTGGAAATCACCCAGAGCTATTCACTACCACATTGTCACTATGAAAAGAAAAACTGCAAATAAACAATAAACCTAAATACTAATTTTGGCATGTTTCCTCATAGTTAAAAGCAGTATAGAGATCCTGGAGGAAGAGTGGATCAAATTTTATTCCTGACTCACTTTATAAATATTTAGATAAGACATAATATACATTATTTATTATACATGATATATAGTATATATGTTAAATATATGTATATGTGTATATTTAAACCAGGAAACAAACAGAACTTAAAAAAAATTTTGTAACAAAGCATTTCAAACATGGTAGCCAATAGTACAAATTATTATTAAAGAACAATTATTTTTTGTTTTTGCATATGTAATTATGAAGATTTTCAAACTCAAAAGTTGAGAGTATTATATTACAACAATCTTCCACATACTTATCACCAATTATAATGATTTTGCCATTTATTTCAACTATTCTTTTTTAAAAGTAAGTCCCAGAAACTGTATTACAGCATCTAATGCACTATATATGCATCTCTAAAAACATGGATATTTTCTTACATATACACAGTGCCACTGTCACACCTAACTAATAATTGTTTGATATACTCTAGTACTCAATCTTAGTGAAATTTCCCCAATTGCCACAAAAATGTCTTCTTGAAGATTTGTTTGAATTAGGATCCAAACAAGACACTTCATTTGGTGATACCAATACTTTATAAAAATATTTCACAGAAACAAATATAAAGAATTCTGTAATGGACACCTATTACCTATCACCTGGCTTAATAATTTTTAATATTATTGCTACATCAGCTTCAATTTCTTTTTAACCTTAAGAAATAAAACATTACAAATACACTACTTTCTTCAGAGTAACAACTATCAGGAATTTGGAGTTATCATTACCATGCGTATTTTACACCTTTATGTTACAGGTTTTTAAACCTTAAGGCTCTCGTAGCATAGTATTCTTCTGCAATTGCCTCACATCCATCAGTTTTTGAGATTGCTAATACATGCAACTACCTCATTCGTTAATTGCAATACCAGAGTACCAATAGATCAGCTATTATGGTTCATGGGCATTCAGGTGTGAGCTAGGAATCCACTTTTTCTATACAGATGTTCCCCTTGTTCTAAACTCTTGCCCCAGTCTTCCCATTTTTATAATTCCATCTATGTCATATATCAAATTTCCACATATATGAGGATCTGATTATGAAACCTCTACGCTATAAATATGGTCTATTTGTCTATTCTCATGCCAATACTATATTGTCTAGTCTAGTATAGCATTATTTATAATATTTAGCATAATCTTGTGTATGTTTAAAATTTTCCATAGTAAATAATTTTAAAAGCCCATGATAGTTTTGAATAAAATGGGGGGACTTGGGGCTTCCCTGGTGGCGCAGTGGTTGAGAATCTGCCTGCCAATCCAGGGGACACGGGTTCGAGCCCTGGTCCGGGAAGATCCCACATGCCACGGAGCAACTAGGCCCGTGAGCCACAATTACTGAGCCTGCGCGTCTGGAGCCTGTGCTCCGCGACAAGAGAGGCCGCGATGGTGAGAGGCCCGCGCACCGCGATGAAGAGTGGCCCCCACTTGCCACAACTAGAGAAAGCCCTAGCACAGAAACGAAGACCCAACACAGCCAAAAATAAATAAATAAATAAATAAAATAAAGGAATTCCTTTTAAAAAAAAAAAAAAAAATGGGGGGACTTGGCCTCCCAGATATCAAAAATTATTATAAGCCTCATGCACCAATCACTCAGATAAAGCAACCATACACCCACAGGCAATCTTGTCCCATCCACCAGTTTGCATTCTACAACTTATTGTTTTGAGATAAGTCCCAGACATTTTTTTTAATTAATAAACCTTATTTTTTAGAGCAATGTTGGGTTCACAGCAAAACTGAGCAGAAAGTACAGAGTTCCCATAAACTCCCTGCCTCCCCACGCACAACCTCCTCTACTGCTGACATCCCCCACCACAGCAGTACCTCTGTCACATTCTCTGAACTGACAGTGACACATCCTTACTAGTCGCAGTCCAGTTTACATCAGGATAACGTATAGTATGTGTCCACCACTCTTACGCAGAGAAGTTTCACTGCCCTAAAAATCCTCTCTGCTTTGCTTAGTCATTCCTCCTATCCTCCTAACCCCTGGCAACCACTTAGCTTTTTCACTGTCTCGATAGTTTTGCCTTTTCCAGAAAGTCATACAGTTAGAATCACACAGTACACTGTCTTTTCAGATTGGCTTCTTTCACTTCATAATACACATCTGTTTCCTCTATGACTTTTCATGACTTGAGAGCTCATTTCCTTTTCACACTGAATAATATTCCACTGTACCACAGTTCACCTGCTCATCTACTGAAGGACATCTTGGTTGTTTCCAAGTTTTGGCAATTATGAATAAAGTTGCTATAAACATCCATGTGCAGGTTTTTGCATGGACATACATTTTCAATTCATTCAGGTAAATACCAAGGATCAAAATTGCTGAATCATATGCTAAGGTATATTTACTTTTGTAAGAAACTGCCAAACTGCCTTCCAAAGTGGCTGTACCATTTTGCATTCCCACCAGCAATGAATGAAAGTTCCTCTTGCTCCACATCATCAGCAGCTTTTGGTGTTTTAGATTTGAGCCATTTTAATAGGTGTGTAGTGATTGCTCATTGCTTTAACGTATTCACAGACTGGTGCAACCATCACCACAATCAACTTTGGAACATTTTAATCACCCCAGAAAGAAATCCAATACTTTTTATCACCCCCCAACCCTCTAACCCGGCAGTCTTAGGCAACCACTAATCTACTTTCTATCCCTATCACCTATTCTGGACATTTCATATAAATGGAATCATACATACTTTGTGACTGGCTTTTGTCACTTACCATAGTTCTTTCAAGGTTCATCTATGTTGTACTATCAGTATTTCATTCCTTTTTATGGAGGAATAACAAAAACAATTCGTTTATTCATGTATCAGTTGACGGATATTTGGTTGTTCGTCCCTTTTTGACTACTATGAATAATGCTGCTATGAAAATTTACATAGAAGTTTACGTATGGACGTGTTTTCTTTTCTCTTGTATATACTTAGAAGTGGAACTGCTGGGTCAAATGGTAACTCTATGATTAACCATTTGAGGAACTGAAAGGCTGTTTTACAAAGTTACTAGACCATTTAACATTCCTGTCAGCAATGTATAAGGGTTTTGACTTTCCACATCTTCGCCAACTCTTGTTATTAATTGACTTTTGGATATAGCCATCCTAATGGGTGTGAAGTGGCATCTCATTGTAATTTTATGCTTCCCTGGTAGATAATGACATTGAGCATCTTAACATGTGCTTACTGACCATTTACGTATCTTCTCTGGATAAATGTCTATTCAGAACTGTTCACCATTTTTAATTGGGCTGTCTTTTTATTACTGAATTGTAAGAGTTCTTTATATAAACTAGATAAAAGTCCCTTATCTGATAAAATATTTGCAAACTTTTTTCCCATTTGGTGGATTGTCTTTTCACTTTTTGGATAGTGTACTTGGGAGCACAAAATTTTTTAATTTTTCACAAAGTCCAACTTATCTAATTTTTCATTGTTTCTGCTTGTAGTGTCATATCTAAGAAATCACTGCTGAATCCAAAGTCACAAAGATTTACCCCTACATTTTCTCCTAAGAGTTTTATAGCTTACTTTTTAAACCTAGGTCCTTGACACTTTTGTAGATGCCAGGGATCCAATGTCATTCTATAGCATGTAGACATCCAGATGTCTCAATACACTTCATTAAAAAGATGATCCCTGCCCTGCTAAATTGTTTTGGCACCTTGCAGGAAATCAATTTTTTGTATATATTTCTGGATTCACAATTCTATTCCACTGAATTACTCCTATCCTTATACCAGAACCACACACTATCTTGATTACTGTTGCTTTGTAGTAAGTTTTGTGATTCCTCCAACTTTGTTTTCCAAGAATATTTGGCTGTTCTGAATCCCTAGCATTTTCACACAAATTTTAGGGTCAAATTGTCAATTTCTACAAAGAAAGCAACTGAGATATTGAAAGACACTGCATTAAATCTGTATATCAGGGGAGTATTGTTAATGCTATATCTTTTGATGTATGAACATGGGATGTCTTTCCAGTTATTTAGACCTCTAAGTTTTTTTTCACCAGTGTTTTGGAACTTCCCAGAGTATAAGTGTACAATAAGTACACTTATTTTGTTAAATTTCTTTATTATTATTATTTTTTTTTTTGGCCACACCACGCAGCATGTGGGGTCCTCCCAGACCAGGGACTGAACCTGTGCCCCCTGCAGTGGTGCAGTGGAAGCGTGGACTCTTAACCACTGGACTGCCAGGGAAGTCCTATTATTCATTTTTGATGCTATTGTAACTGAAATTGTTTCCTTAATTTCATTTTCAGATTACTCATTCCAAGTGTATGGAAATACAACTGGTTTTTGTATATTCATCTTGTATCCTGCAACCCTGCTGAATTCATATATTACTACAAACGTTTTTTTAGTGGATTCCCTATGATTTTCTATATAAAAGAGGTTATCTAAGAATAGAAATAGTTTTACTTCTCCCTTCCAATCTGGATTCCTTTTTAATCCCCCCCCACTCCGTTTCCTTTTGGCCTAATTGCTCTGGATGAATAGAAGTGGTGAAAGTGGACATCACTGTCTTGTTCCAATCTTACGGAGAAAGCATTCAGTCTAACCATTAAGTGTGATAACATTAGCTTCGGGCTTTTTGTAGATGCCCTTTATCAGGTTGAAGTTTCCTTCTGTTCCTAGTTTGGTTAGTGTTTTTATCATAAAAGGGTGTTGAATTTTGTCAAATGCCTTTTCTGTGTCTTTAGAGAAGATCGTAAGTTTTTGCTTTTCATCCTATTAATGTGGTGCGTTACATTAACTGATTTTTCAGGTGTTGAACCAACCTTGCATTGTTAGGATAAATCCAATTTAGTCATGGTATATCATTCTTCTTATGTGTTGCTGAATTTCTTGCTAGTATTTTGCTGAGGATTTTTGCATCTATATTCATAAGGTATATTGGTGATTTTTTGGTTTTGTTTTTTGCTTGTGATGTCCATGTTGTTTTGATATAGGGTAATAATACTAGCTTCATAAAATGAGTATGGAAGTGCATCCTCCTGTCTACTTTTTAGGAGAGTTTGAGAAGAATTAGTGTTAATTATCTGAACATATGGTAAAATTCACTACTTAAGCCATCTGAACCTAGGCTTTTCTTTTCATATTTTGTGGGTAGTTTTTTAATTACAAATTCAATCTCTTCATTTGCTATGGGTCTAATTCAGATTTTCTACTTCTTTAGTCAGTTTTGGTGTTTGTATCTTTCTAGGAATTTGTCCACTTCCTCATTCACAGTATTCCCTTACACTTCTTTTTAATTTCTGTAAGGTCAGTAGTAATGGCCCTGTATTCATTTCTTGGTCCATCTAGCTAAAGATTTGTCAATTTGTTGGTCTTTCCAAAGAAAGCACTATCAGTTTCATTGATTTTCATCACTTTTTCTATTCTGTATTTCACTGATTTTTTTACTTTAATCTTATTAATTCCTTCCTTCTACTTGCTATAGGTTTCATTAACACCTTTTCCAGTGTCTTAAGGTGAAAGATTAGTGATTTGAAATATTTCACTTTTAATACAGGCATTTATAGTTACATATGTCTAAGGGCTGATGTAGCTGCATCTCATAAGGATTGGAATGGTATGTCTAAAATTCCATTTATCTCAAAGCATTTTCTAATTTTCTTTGTGATTTCTCTTCCAGCTATTGACTACTCAGGAGTGTATTACCTAATTTCCACATATTTCTGAGTTTCCCAAATTTCATTCCATTGTGGTCAGAGAACAAACACTGTATTATCAATCCTTTTATACTCAAATCTTCTACTTCCTTGTTGAGCTTCTCCTTATTGTTCTACTCATTAATGAAAGTGGAATACTGAAAAATACAACTCTTATTGTCAAACTGTGTATTTCTCCCTTCATTTCTGTCAGTTTGCTTCCTGTATTGTGGGACTCTGTAGTTAGATGTGTATGTTAACTATTTTGTCTTCCTGATGGATCGGTCCTTTTGTCACTATAAAATGTCATTCTTTACTACCATTTTTTGGTTTAAAATCTATTTTGCCTGATATTAGTATGGCCTTTCCAGCTTTCTTACTGTTGCTGTAGGCAAAATACATTTTCTTCAGCCTTTCACTTTCACTCTATTTGTATCTTTGAATCTAAAATGTATCAACTAGACAGCATATAGTTGGATCTTGTTTTATTAACCACTCTGAAACTCTCTGCCTTTTGTTTGGATTCTTTAATCCATTCACATTTAATACTATTAATATCACAATATTGTTGGATTTAAGTCTGCAACTTCTGTTTACTGTATCTTATGTCCTTTTGCTCCTGTTCTTCTTTCACTGCTTTCTTTTGACTTAAGTGAATAATTTCTAATGTAACATATTACTTCCTTTCAAAATTGTTTCATTATATTTTCTTGTGTTATTTCTTTAGTGGTTACTCTAGGGCTTACCATGTACATCTATTTTATTTTTTAATATTTATTTATTTATTTAGGCTGCGCCGGGTCTTAGTTGCAGCACGCGGGATCTTCGTTGTGGCATGCAAGATCTTTTCTTTAGTTGCAGCATGCGGACCTCTTAGTGGCGGCATGCAAACTCTCAGCTGCAGCATGCATGCGGGATCTAGTTCCCCGACCAGGGATCGAACCCGGGCCCCCTGCATTGGAAGCACAGAGAGTCTTACCCACTGGACCACCAGGGAAGTCCTATTACCATATACATCTTAACAGAATCTACTTCAGATTTGTATAACCCTAATACCCATGAAACATAGAAATGTTACTCCTCTATAGCTCTCTTCCCTTTTTCCATGTCTATGCTATTATTGTTATATACGCTGCCACCTATATATGTTATACACCCAATGATACACTGCTATACTTATTGCTTCATATAATTGTCTTTAAAAATCTGAGAAAAGAAAGGAGACCAAGTATATATTTATACCATCTGTTATATCGCCCTTCTTATATACCATTTCTGGCGTTCTTCACTTGATCTTGTGGGTTGGAATTACTATCTGCTGTCATTTCCTTAGTCCAATATAGCTTTCCTCCCATCCAACTCCTTTGTGCTGATATTGGCAAATATATTAAATTTCCATATGCTATGGGCTCAATAAAGCAAATATAAATATATGTACATATGTATTTTATGCATATATATATATATATATATATATATATATATATATATATACACACACACACACATATATACACACACACACACATACATATAAAAAATACACAATTACCTTTACTGGGGACTCTGTTTTTCTCATGTGAATTCAAATTACTGTCTATAATTACTTGCTTTCAACTGAAGAACTTCCTTTAGTATTTTTTATAAGGCAGTCTGCTAAGAAAAAAATTCTTTTTTTTTTTTTAATCTGAGAATATCTTTATTTCATCTTCATGTTAGAAAGATGCTTTTGCTATATATAGGCTTCTTGGTTAACAGTTTTTTTTCCCCCCTTTGAGCATGTTAAATGTAATCCTACTGCCTTCTTGCTTCCATTGTTTCTAATGAGAAGTCAGCTGTTAATCTTATGATGTGTCTCTGTGTGGATCTCTTTGAACATCTCTATCCTACTTGGAGTTCAATGAGCTTCTTAGATGTGCAGTTTACTGCTTTTCATCAAATTTGGAAATTTTTCATCCATTTCCTCTTCAATTATTTTTTCTTTTCGTCTCTTTCTCTTTCTAGCACTCCCATTACGTGTTTACTGACATATTTAATGATGTCCCACATTTCTACGAGGCTCTTCATTTTTCTCTTTTCTTTCTGTACTTCAGACTGGATAATCTTAACTGACCTATCTTTAAGTTAATAAATTCTTTCTTCTGCCAGTTCAAATCTACTGTTGAGCTCCTATAGTGAATTTTTCATTTAAGTTATTATAATTTTCAACCCCAGAATTTCCACTGGGTTCTTTGTTACAATTTCTCCTTATTGATATTCTCTATTTGATGAAAACACTGTCACACTTTACTTCTTTAAGCACAGTTTTCTTCAGCTCTTTAAATGTACTTATGGGGGCTTCCCTGGTGGCGCAGTGGTTGAGAATCTGCCTGCCAATGCAGGGGACACGGGTTCGAGCCCTGGTCTGGGAAGATCCCACATGCCGCGGAGTAACTAGGCCCGTGAGCCACAACTACTGAGACCGCGCGTCTGGAGCTTGTGCTCCGCAACAAGAGAGGCCGCGACAGTGAGAGGCCCGCGCACCACGATGAACAGCGGCCCCCGCTCCCCGCAACTAGAGAAAGCCCATGCACAGAAACGAAGACCCAACACAGCCAAAAATAAATAAATAAATAAATAAATAAAATTAAAAAAAGAAAATGTACTTATGACTTCCTTGAAGTCTCTGTCTGTTAAATCTGACATCTGGTCACCCTCACACGGACTGCATGCTTTTTTTCCTTTGTATGGGCCACAGTTTCTCCTAATTTTTTTTTGTTTGAAAACATTTTTGGTAATACACTGCAATAACTCTAGTACTGGTTCAGCCCCACTCCCTTACCAGCTTGTTACTGTTGTCTGCTGTTTGTTTGGTGGTTGACTGGATTTTAGTAAAGTCTATTTCTTCTCTCCCACTTCCTTCAACTCCTGTAGTGTGAAACCTCTGATGTTGCTCCTCAGAAGGTACAGCTTTGGACATGTGCAGAGTCACTCTGGGATGACAACAGTTTTTGCAGGGCTCCCTTTTGAGTATCTCTTTCCCTGACCCACATCCATCTGTCAAACTCTATACTTACTTGCTGGTGCTCTTCTGAGTGATATATCTGCTTTAGGAACAGGGCACTGAGTGGCGGGAAATGAAGTGGTAGCCTCTGATCTCCTTGGCTTGCTTCTCCCAGCATAGAACCTCGACCCAACAAACAAGTTAGAGCAAAGGCTATCAGGGCCCCAATATTCTCAGTATGCAGCACCCAAGTTAGAGCCTGCATCCTAAGGAGTAGGGGCCAGAGGGAAGAAAAGAGCTCCAGATCTCTTGGCCACACTCAACTGATACTTATCCTCTACAACAAGTGGCTGGGGTGGGGGGAGTTCTATGGTCCTCAACTGTGAACTCAGGAGAGCGGGAGACCTGTGTTCCCAGCATCACCTGCCTGGAGTGCAGTTTCCATCACACCAGGCTGTGAGGGAAGGAGGAGGAAGTGGTTCATGGAGCAAATGTCCCAGACTCTGTTTTTACCAAGATTTAACAGATTTTCTTGGAAAAATATTTCATTTGCTGTATGCCTTAGGACTACTTCTAGAGACTTTAAATGGTTGTTCTTTAAAATAATTTTCCCAAGTTTTGCTGGGCAGTGGGTCTGTGGAGCTCCTCATATTACCATTCTAGAAATGGACCTCTCAAACTATCATTTACCCATAAATATTTCAGTATGTAACCCTAAAAGATAAAGACCATTTTTAAAAAGTACACATAACATAAAATTTACCATTTTAATCATTTTTAAGTGTACAGTTCAGTGGTGTTAAGTTATTCACCTTGTTGTGCAACCAATCTCCATAACTTGTCATCTTACAAAACTAAAACTATACCCACTAAACAGCAACTCCTTATTTCCCCCCCTCCTCTAAGCCCTTGGCAACCACATTCTACTTTCTTTCTCTAAGTTTAATTTTTCTAGACACCTCATAGAAGTGGAATCATACTGTCTTTTTCTGACTGCCTTATTTCACTTTATAAGGACCATTTTCACATCTGAAAAATTTAACAATACCTGAATATCATCAAACCAGTGTTGAAATTTCCACTTGTCTAATTTTTTAAAAACAGTTCAGCTCTTTGAATCAGAATCCAAGAATGTCCATATACTACAGCTAGTTGATATATATCTTAAGTCTCTATTAATCCATAGGTTTCCCCCTCCATCTCTTTTCTCCTTGTACTTTGTTGAGGAAACTAGGTTGTCTTGTAGAACTTCGCATAGTGTGGATTTGCTAACTACATACCTATAATATAGATGAACTTGTTCCTTTTTTCTTTGCATTTCCTATAAATTGGCAGTTACCTATAGTGGGTCACCATCTTCTTGGGCCTGTTCTTCCTTGTAAATCTGAAGACAGTCTGGAAGATCCATAAGGGAAAAAACTAGATTTTCACTGGAATTGCTCTGAACTTATAGATTGAAGTGAGAGTTAGCATCTTTACCACACGAAGTCTTTCCACCTATGAACATGGTATCTCATTCCATTTATTCAGGCTTTCTTTTATGTCCTTTAACACTGTTTTATAACTTTCCTCTATAAAAGTTTTGCACACCTTTGTTTAGACTTATTCCCAAGTGACTAAGGATTATGATTTTTTTTTCTTTTTGTCTTTTATTTACTTCAGGGTTGCTTTTTCTTCTTTTACTTCCCTAGTTGTTACTGATATGGAGAAACATTATTGATTCTTCTATATTGATCTTCATTCCAACAATGCTGATAACTCTCTTTAGTTCTAATAGTGTGGATTCTCTTGGTTCCTCTATGTTGTTAATCATATGGACTCCACAGAGACAAAATTATCATTAACTTCCCGAATTTTATAACTTATTTCTTTTTATTTTATTGCATTGGCTAGGAGGACCTACAGTACTAAAATGAATTAAAGTACTGACAATAGGCCTTCTTGTCTTGTTTTATCATGAAGTATAATATATTCTATTAGTTTCTAATAGAAACAGAGAGGCCCCCTCAATTCCTCATTTGCTAGGAACTAGTATGAACTCATATTACTAGTGTATTAACTTTTACTGAATGTGCTTTCTGGTTTTTCTCATTTCATTTGTTAATGCAGTGAGTTACATCAATAGATGTTGCAATGTTAAACTATCCTTGTGCTCCTAGTACACATGGTCACGGTATATACTATGTTTTAATACTCTGCTGAAATCAATTTTTTTTAAAAAAATTTTTTACTGTACCGTGTGGCATGTGGGATCTTAGTTCCCTGACCAGGGATCAAACCCGCGCCCCCTACATTGAAAGCACAGTGTCTTAACCACTGGACCACCAGGGAAGTCCCTGAAGTCAATTTTATTTAGGATTTTAAAGTCTATGGTCATAAACAAGACTGGTTTATTGGTACACTAGTATTACTGCTTCCGTTGTACTGATCCCACAAAATGAAGTGGATAGCTCTCTAGTTTTTTCTTGTTACTAACATAGTATATAAAAGATAGGAACAAATTTTCCTTGAAGATTTTTTAAAATCTGCCTATAAAACTTATGCCTGTGACATCCTTTTGTGAGTAAGAATTCTGTTTATTGATTCCATTTCTCTTATGGTTATGGTTTATTCAGTTTCTATTTAAGGTAATTCTGGTAACTCATATTTCCTAGAAAATTATTCATCTAAATTTACAATTTTTTTTGGCATAGACATACAGGCACAGTACTCTTATGTTTTCACATCTCTACTGTACCAGTAATTGTGTCTCCTTTTTATTAGGTTTATTAGTTTTTTTAACCAAAAGATGTGTTTTTTTTTTAAGTTGAAGTATAGTTGATTTACAATACTGTGTTAGTCTCAGGTATACAGCAAAGTGATTCAGTTACATATTTTTTTATATTATTTTCCATTATAGGTTATTATAAGATATTGAATACAGTTCCCTGTTTTATATAGTAAATTCTTATTGTTTATCTATTTTATGTATAGTAGTTTGTTACCTGTTAATCCCATATGCCTAATGTATCCCTCCCCATCTCCCTTTCCCCTTTGGTAACCTTAAGTGTGTTTTCTATGTCTGTGAATCTGTTTCTATTTTGTATATAGATTCGTTTGTATTATTTTTTAGATTCTACATATAAGTGGTATCATATATTTGTCTTTCTCTAACCTACTTCACTTAGTATGATATTCTCTAGGTCCATCTATGTGGCTGCAAATGGCAATAGTTCACTCTTTTTTATGGCTGAATAGTATTCCATTGTGTGTGTGTGCGCGCGTGTGTGTGCGTGTATCTCTATATATCACATCTTCTTAAACCAATCATCTGTTAATGGGCACTTGGGTTGTTTCCATGTCTTAGCTATTTTAAATAGGGTTATCATATTAAGTGAAGTAAGTCAGATACAGAAAGACAAACACCATGTGGTATCTGTAACACTGTAAATCAACTATATTTCAATTAAAAATTTTTTTTTAATTTTTAAAAATATAGTGCTATGAACACTTGTATCTTTTCAAATTAGAGTTTTCATCCAAACATGTGCTTTTGATTTTATTGAGCTTAACTCTTAACTTTGCTTTCTATTTCATTGATTTCTATTTTTTTTTTAAATGTATTTATTTATTTATTTATGGCTGTGTTGGGTCTTTGTTTCTGTGCGAGGGCTTTCTCTCGTGTGTTGTGGCAAGTGGGGGCCACTCTTCATCGCGGTGTGCGGGCCTCTCATTATCGCGGCCTCTCTTGTTGCGGAGCACAGGCTCCAGACGCGCAGGCTCAGTAGTTGTGGCTCACGGGCCTAGTTGCTCCGCGGCATGTGGGATCTTCCCAGACCAGGGCTCGAACCCGTGTCCCCTGCATTGGCAGGCAGATTCTCAACCACTGCGCCACCAGGGAAGCCCTCTATTATTATTTTATTTCTTCTATTTCCTTTGGGTTCACTCTTTTTTCTAGCTTCTGGAGTTGAACATTTAGATCATTTAAGTTTCAATTCCTCATGTCTTTTAAGAAATTAATTTTAATAAATGTTTTTAAAGTTATAAGCTTATTTTCAAAGTACTGTTTTAGCTGCATCCCACAAGTATCTTCATTGTATTCTAAGTATTTTGCAATCTTCATTATGATTTCCTCTTGAACTCATGAGCAACAAGAATGCATTCTTAGTTTCCAAACTTTAAAAAACATTTACATTGTTGCTTAGAATCTTTCTGCGATAGGTAACAAAACATGGTAGTAGCTTGACTTTTAAAATATGTTGAGTATTCCTTTGAGATATACACAATATTTTAAGTGCTCCTTATGAATATAAAAGGATGTATATTTTCAGTTTCTTGGGTGCATCATTCCTAGGGGATCAAACTTTTTAAAATTCCGTTGCTCAAAGTTGTTATATCTACCTACTGCTTGATCTAGCAATTGATATAATGTTAAACACCTCATATGTGTGCAGTTATCAACTTCTTGTAATTCTATTACCTTTTGTATTTTTATGACATGCCATGGCTATTTTGTTAGGTACAGACAAGTTCATGATTATTACATTCTCTTTGTAGACTGTTTCATTCATTGTGAAATACCCTTCTATATCCCTGCAATGCTGTTTGCCATAAGTTCCAATTTTGTTATTATTGCCTCGTTTGTTTTATTTTCTTCTTTTAAAAAATTGAAATGAACTCAGAAGTTTCTTGGTTTTGTTTTTTATAGTCAGATTTATTAGTTTCTATGGTTGGTACTGTTTCTTATATCCTATATGTTCCCTCTATGTTTACTTTTCTTGTAAATGTTATCTTTACTAGTTCTTCTGGTGATTTATGTGGGCGATAAATGCTCTCAGGTTTTGTATGCCTGAAATATCTTATTTGCTCTCCCTCTTAAATAGTTTAGCTGTACATAAAATTTTAGGTTGACAACTGCTTTTTCTCTGCACTCTGAAGATCTTATTTCATTGTCTCCAGGCATCTATTCTGCTTATGTGGTATCTCCTGTCAGCATAATTATTACTTCCCTCTGGTAGTTTTCAATATTTTCTTTTCATTCTTGAGGTTCCACAGTTTAAGATGTGTCGAAGTATGAATTTACTATGATTTACCCTACTTGGTGCTCAGTATTTATGTTGAGGACTCACTTCTGTTTCTTAACGCTTGAAAAAAATCTCAGTTATTATCTCCTCAAATATTCTCTACTACTCCCTCCATTCTCTTCTCCTGGAATTCTTTTTGATGTGTGTTGGAGACTCAACTCATCTTCTGTGTCAATTGCTCTTTGATATTTCTCTCTTTGTCTCACTGGGAGGGAGAACTCCTCAATACCATTTTCTAATTTTTAAAATCTGTGTCTACCATTTAAACCATCTACTTACCTTATTTCAATTTATTTATTGTTTCCAAGATTTCTAATGGTTTTTAATTTTTTAAATATACTCTAGTTTTATTTCCATATTTAAGTACCAACTTAAGGCATCAGAACCATAAGTATCTTCCTAAACCTAGCTTTTAACTATCGCTCTGGTTAGTTAGCATCAGAGCTTTATATATGTTATAACCATGCACAAAATCCTTTTGAACACCACTAGAAAATGCCACTGTCTTCTGGTGACTAACATGAGCTCTATTTCTACTATTCTCCTTCAAATTGAGAACTCTATGGCCTTTTGTTTGCTCCCTCGTGTAACAGGCTCTTACTCATTGCCCAAGATTGAGGATTTCCAAGACACAAACACTGTTGCAGTGCCAATCTTTGTACTGAAATTGGTTAAAGCAGAGAGCTAAATCAAAAACTTTTTTTTGAAAGCTAAATCCCTTTTTCAAGTTCAACAGAAAAGCAACAAAACTTTCAGAAATATTTATAACATTCCCAGTTGAAGACAGCTGGGAAAAGAATGGGTACTAAGGCAGGAACAGACAGTAAGAGGAGTCAAGAGGTAATAATCCCTTTTATTAGCACTCCTCATTACTATTTGCACTTATATTTCAGCCACTCTCCAAATAAATGAAAGCACAGCTATTACAACGCCAAAGCAAAAGCTATTCTTATTGGGAAAAACACCAATGTTTGGACTTCTGGGGCTACTGTGACCTGGTTTGCTGAAAGATAAAACAAAGACTACTGAACACATCAAAACCATGGCTTATACTGTTATCACCTGTGACAATCATAGAAGACTAGATTTATACTTCATGCAATAATATAAGCTGCTGCTTTAGAGGACATCTTTCAATTTGTTTTTTATTATGATACAGGCAAACAGCCAAGCCATAAACTAAATCAACATTTACCTTTTACACACTGTGCAATTTCTTTAGAAATGACACCAAAAACTCTTAAATAGGATCACAGTATTCCCTTTGAAATTTTGTAATAAGTTACCTCACCTGTTCTTTATGGCCAGTTTAAGTTCATTGAGAACATCAGATAGTAAAGATACAATAGTACACATACAGATTATTCATTGGGTCTAGATGTAGTCAAAGCAATTTAACATACCAGGCATGTTTTTGAACAAACCCATATTACAAGCTGCTTAGAGATATAAAACTGCAATTGATAATGTATTTCAGAAATGAGAGGTTCTTAGTCATTTTTATTTCTTCAGAATTTCACAGAAAAGTCAATTTTATAATTTCAAAGAAGAAGATAAGGAAACAAAGGAAACCCTAGCATCTTTATTTGGGGACAGAGAAAAACAGAAAGCAAAATGAACAAACTTTGGACAAGATTAACTTGAATTTATTGGATAAGCAAAGACTGAAAGAAAAAAGTATAGAGAGGATGATCAAGCATCAGAATTATTGGTTGTGAGAAGTGAAGAGAAAAGAGAATGCCACTAGCTAGTATCACAGTGAGTTTGAATTGGTCATCACAGGAAATACTGCCACGACCTCATGCATACACACTAAAATGTATTACACTCACCCTGACAAGAACATACCATTGCACAGAGTTTAAAGTAGTATTTCATCAATTCAAGGTTAAAACGAAATTTAAAAGGGAGATGTTAACAAATTCACATGAACATACTGAAAAACTGGACAGAACTCATTTCTCAGGACAACAACATATATTCAAATAACAATGATAGTGTGCAAAATGTGTTATCTACCCCAGTAGACTATACTTTCTTGAAGACGAAAACCATATTTCATTCATCCCAACCTCCACAGTGCCTTGCAGACTGCCACCATGCCTAGACAGGAACACCAGCTTTCCCAGCTCCTTGTCATCCTATGAAGGAACAAAATTAACAGGGAACAGCCAGCCCTCCTGCAACCCACGAGAAAACAGAATCCCATCCCACACTACAGTCAGTAAACCTTTCTAAGCCACGGGCTGAATTCTGTGAGGCCTAGGAATCTTCCATCCTATTGAACAGTGGCTTTCAAACTGCTTTTACCACAATTCACAGCAAAAAATATATTTTATCACACAACTCTATACATACGTGTGTATATGTAACTGAAACAAAAAATTTTGTTCAATTATATTTACTTAACCTTACCAAGTAAATAATGTGCTCTGTTATTTTCCACTGCATTTCTTTTTAAAACTTGCTGGTCACAACGCACTCAATTTTGCTATCCATCAGTGAGTTACAACATACAGTCTGAATAACACCACTCCGGGACAGCGGTCTTCAAAGTGGGGTACATGTACCCGAGGGGGTACATAAAGACTTTCCAAGGGATTCATTGGCACATGTTGTTTTAAAGGAATCAAACTCTAGATCCTCAACTTCCATAAATAATCTTTCCTAAAACAGAGGGGTATTTATGTGTAGAGTCTCTTTGCCCACCTTCCTTTTCTTAACACCCTTCTCCCTACTTAACAAATGAAAGGCTTTCACCCATCCTGAGTTTTACTATGGTTCACTACCTTACTGTGTAAAAACTTCTCTGTGATGTCAAACCAGAGGAACAATTTAAAATATCAATGTCAGTAACAAAAAAGTGAATGACTGGGCTTCCCTGGTGCCTCAGTGGTTAAGAATCCGCCTGCCAATGCAGGGGACACGGGCTCAAGCCGTGCTCTGGGAAGATCCCACATGCCATGGAGCAACTAAGCCCGTGTGCCACAACTACTGAGCCTGCGCTCTAGAGCCCACGAGCCACAACTACTGAGCCCACATGCCACAACTACTGAGGCCCACGCGCCTAGAACCCGTGCTCCGCAACAAGAGAAGCCACCGCAGTGAGAAGCCTGCACACCGCAATGAAGAGTAGCCCCCGCTCGCCGCAACTAGAGAAAGCCCGCGTGCAGCAATGAAGACCCAACACAGCCAGAAATAAATGAATAAATAAACTTATTTTTAAAAAGTGAATGACTAATAACTGGGTAACAAATCTTTTGGCAGGTCATGTGGATTGCAAAGTCTATTTCAACAAAACTGAAAGAAGATCTATTTGAGTTGTCAGCCTATAGAATAAAAATATTTTTGAAGCTAGAGCACTATGTGATTTAACAAGTAATTCAGAAAGAGTTAAGAGAATAAAAGTCACTATTAAAAAAAAAATACCACTTCTATTTCTGTCTACTTATTTATGAGATCAAGGGCTTAACTTATATCTTTTTTTTTTTTTTTTGCCCCGCTGTGCGGCTTGTGGGATCTCAGTTCCCTGACCAGTGATTGAACCTGGACCATAGCAGTGAAAGCCCAGAATCCTAACCACTAGGCCACCAGGGAACTCCCAACTTATATCTATTAAAAAAAAAAAAACTGAAACATACCTTTTTCTAGACATTAATAATATTCACCAGATGTTAATGACTTAATTGGGAGGGAGAACCAATATATCTCATAAGACCTGCATTTCCAATAATTTTTACAACTTAATAATTATTTTTTAAGTGTGTACAATATTTATGTAATCAATTGTGTACTTTAACTGTAATGATATCTCAATACAAAAGAATTTACATGCATATTTTTATTGCACAGACGTCTGACCAATTTTTTTTAATGGCTTTCAAGCACAAAATATTACTTTAGGCCGGTGGTTCTCAAAGTGTGGCCCCTGAACCAACAATATCAGCATCACCTGGTAACTTTCTAGAAATGCAAATTCTAGGATCCCACAGACCTAGTGAATCAGAAACTCTGGGGGTGCGGCCCAGCAATCTTTGTTTTAACAAACCCTATAGGTAAAATTCTGATGCACACTCAGGTCTGTGTGCTAAAAAACACTTTTTAGAATAAAATTCTGAGGGAGACGTTAAAAAAAAAAACAACACCTAACACAAGGAGGAGAAAAATGTAAAATTCCTTAAGAATTTATTCATGTATTTTTTATTAAATGGATGGTGATGGATATTAAATCACTATGATTGATTCCACTGGATATGTTTAAAAGCATGAAGCTTTAATTTAAATTGTCAGTATTAACAATACGATAGAATTTACATCCTTCGAATTTTTTACGTTTAAAATGAAAAAACTTTTAAGGTGTGAGAGATGTTGATAATCATTTTACAGAGTATATAAACTGAAAAGTTGAAGGATCACTGGTCGATAGTAGTGGTTCTCAAACTGTGGCCCTTGGACTGGCCATACTGCAATCGCCTACAAGTTTATTAGAAATGCAAATTCTCAGGCTCCAGCCCAACATACCGTGTTCCAACAAGTTCTCCAGGTGATTTTCATCCACTTTAAAGTTTGAGAGCTGGTGGTCTATACTAGAACAGTGGTTCCCAAAATTTGGTGTGCATCAGAATTACCTGGTGAGCTTCTTAAAACACTGACTGCTAGACCCTAATCCCAGAGTGTCTGGCTCAATAAGTCTGGGGTAGGATCCAAAATTTTGCATTTCTAACAAGTTTCCCAGGAGATAATAATGCTGATGCTGCTATTCCACAATCATACTTTGAGAATCACTCACTGGTCTAGAGGGCTGTGGAAATCCTATCTATACTTTCCTATGTCAACACCCAAAATGTAAACCCTTTCCCTCATCCTTCAGAGTAGATCTCCCTCGTGATATGCTCCCATACATTTGCCTTATACACTTTGCTTTTTTTTTTTTAAACAACTCACTATTACTTAATCTGTTTTCCTCAGTAGAGTTCAACTCCTATGAGTAAAAGAGCCACATGAATCTTGCCCCTTCTGTATACCCAGCACCTAGGCACAATGCCCACCTCAAAGTAGGTATTAAACATATTAACTGATAATTAACATTTGTTGAATAAATTACATGAAATGTCAGTTTTACTATAACACAGCTAAGGCTATTATTAGAATGCCAACAGTCCTGATTTGCCCGAGGCTATCTCCCAAGTGCTAAGGGGACTGAAAGTCCTGTGTCCCAGGACTATCTAGCCTACCATCTTAAATATCATCAAGGGCAAAAGACAAAGGAATATCTGAATAATGCATTATTCAACTTGTTTTTCAATTTCATTATTAACCCTAGCCTCTAAATAGGCTTCTATTATACTATGCAAGTAGAAATAAAATCAAGATTTATTCAATGATAAAATTAACATTGTACTACCAAGAAACTTGACATTTTAAGGCAGTTTTAGTATGGGGGTTAGGGGAAGACTTATAAACTTACCCTCTTTAGCCAAATACAACTCTTTAAATTTTGCTCTCTTTTGATTAAATTCTTGCTCAAGCTGCTGCTTTGCACGTAAAAATTCTGCATTAATTTTTTCCAATTCTGCTACCCGTTGCTGAAGAGAAACTGGAAAGAAAAATACTAGTTAACAAGTAGTAACTTTTATTCATAAATTAAGTTACAAGAATAAATTAGTATTGCGGCTACACATTTCTATACTGAAACAAGTGGTCAACCTTCTTCCAAAGATCTAATATATTCTAGGAAATCCTACTTTTTCAAAAAAGACACTTCTCCTAGACTTAACACACACATTGTGAATGAATCATGTAAAGTGAAACAGCACGTATATGGAGAATCGCATAAGGCAAATTTCCCAAAAGAAAGCTTCTAAGTTCCTTTGTATAACTGACAGAATGTCAATCCACTTACAGAATCGTTAAATATTGGATTATTTGGGCTACTTACCCCACAAATGAACCCACTACCAATCTTGCTAGCTTCTGTCTCTCTCAAGTGTTATGAGCAAAATCTAAAGGGCACCCTGATTAGGACAGCCATATCAGCCTGAACTACTCTCCCAATTTCAAGATGATTCATTACCATTATACTGAAATCATAATCAAGAAACCTTTCATATAGAAAGGATACAGAATCGTACATTCTGTATGAACTCTCAATGACTGGGAGATTATCTGGTTTTTAGATTAATTTGATTGTGGTATGGCAGGGATTGGGACACATTTTTACTTCAGGGGCTCTATAATTTGGCCACAGCTAAATATATAAACACCTATCCTGACCAAACCCAGAGGGTCTTTTGGTTCAAGAAAGGAGAGGGAAATTCAGGAGTCCAAACCCCTGACCTCCTCCTTTTCCCCAACAGCAACCTAGCCACAAAGCTATGACCCTAATCGCTCCAGGGGATACTTATCAGTACTAACACCTCTGCCTGATCACCTAGGTCAGCAGAGGTCTCAGTTCCCTACCACGAGCCACCCCCAGATAATGATGATTTACTAAAATTTTAACCATGATCTGAGATTAGCTCTGAAGGTCTTCCCCCCACAACCTATTACTCACTTTAATCGAGATTATAATTTTATAACACACAGAAAAAAGACTGGAAAAAATGCACCAATGATTTGTCTATGAGAAATAGAATTATGGCTCATTAATTTCTTCCATGTGCTTTTCAAACTTCTCTACAACTCCTGTGATAATAAACAATTAACTAAAACCACTATTTGTTCATTCCCATGACATCTTCAGACTAGCTCCGCTACAGATCTAACAGCATCGATGCAATCCATGGCAAAAAAAGGAAATGACAGTTGCTTTGAGTTCCATGTCATTAAAGGTAAGGAGTCATTTTGAGGAGCAAACATCTAGGATCTTTAGGTCAAAGCAAAGAATGACATCTGGTCATCTGAACATGTGCTAACCTTCGGAGAAAGACAAGGATGGAGAATCCACTGGAAGGAGGAAACGTGCAGTTATTTCATATTTACCATTTGAAATCATGAAGGAAATGGGTTCTCTGTGCTATTTCCTTGTCTTGGTATTTTTATTGTCCAATTCCAATTGTTAAATAAATTAAGCAAATTTTCCACTTAATATTTTAAAGTTACTGGTACCTACTGATTAATACATGGGTTAAGGAAGGGCACTGGAAAATAAAGAAAGAAGAAAAAGCAGGATCCCTCTGTTCTTACTTTTCCCTAACAACTACACTCCCACCCACTACTACCTTCTACTAAAACACACCCACATACATACACACACACACACACACACACACACACACACACAAAATGTCCATACCTTTCAACATTATATTTATATTTAGGAGCGAAGGCTAATGAATCAATGAAAACTAAAATGCAGCCTTTAAAATTACAGCCAAGAAAGATTAAGTGTGTTTCCAATACTCCCAACGCTGTCCTGGCTCTGACCCACAGTTCAGACGCCATCCACACCCACAGGTCTGGCTGCCTCTCTCCACGATTCAGAACAAATTTCAATTCCAGGAGTCATGATCCCATTGAGGATACACCAAGTAACTCCCTTATTTGTTTTCTTAATAAAAAAATTTAAAATCCCCCCCCAAATTTTTTTTAACTCCACCTCAAGTACTTCTAACATACTGCAATTCTACAACACAAAGGCCAAAACAACTGCTTTTTACATGAATGCCTCTACTGCTGTATGTAGAAAAACCAATTCACCTTGCATAAGACAGTAAGAAAGTTTACAAACAGGCATATCCTATAACATAATGCATGAGCAACCAACCACAAATCAAACTGAAAACAGATCTCATCACACAAAATACTTTATTATTTTTCTAACATGGTGACGAGCAGTTCACAATAACTAGCTAATAGTTCATGTAAAAACCACTTAGCCTGGCATATAGAAAAAAAAGGATGTTAGCTGTAAACTAGTGAGATTTACTGATACTAAATGAATAAGGAGAGACTTCCCTGGTGGTCCAGAGGTTAAGACTCCACACTCCCAATGCAGGGGGCCAGGATTCAATCCCTGGTCAGGGAACTAGATCCCACGTGCCACAGCTAAAGATCCCGTGTGCCACAACTAAGACCTGGCGCAGCCAAATAAATAAATAAAATTTTTTTTTTTAATGAATAAGGGAAAACAGCAGAGTGATCAACTGGCTTTGACAAAAGACCAGAAGTCACTTCCAGCCTCATGATTCTGACTCAGTTCCATGCTTAGACTTCCAGCTCATATCCTTCCCTACTACCATGTATCAACACGGACAAATTGTTAACACCAACTTCAACAATATTAAGCCTGCTGTAACTCACAGCTGAGAGCTATTAGTATATCAGCCTTTGTTAAACATTCCACACATTCTGTATATTGCTACCTTCGTTTGAGTAATAAAAAAAGGGGGAACACTATGTTATGCAATGGCTTCTTTTAATGCTTGACATCCAAAGGGAAAAATTATTACATCATTTATTCAAAATGTCTGCATTGGTGGTACAGGGGTGAGCATAGCTGCCTTCCAAAATGTCTGAATTAAGCAACAGTACAGAAAGAAAAGAATAATATGGCAAATAAATGAAGGAAATAGTCAATAATTCTTAGGTATATCTCCTTCCCTAATTTTGATATGAATGGGAAAATATGTAATAACTTAAAAATATCTTTAAGCCTCAAGCTGCGTCCTACTATTACATTCCTCTAAGTGTACTAAATTTGATGAGACATTATCAATGGGAAAAGAAAAAAAATACAGTCTAGGTCAAATATTACTACAATCAGAATCTTTCTGTTTAAAAATGTTCAAGATCCAAGAAAACACCTATTTCAAGGAAAAAAGAAAAAAGCATAACTCCAGTGGAACAAAAGAATCTGAACAGTTCCTGAAACTCAGAAGTCTTAACCTGTGTATCACTGGCTTTTAAAATGAAACTGTTAAGTATGGTAGGTACGTACACCCATCCAATGGAATAATATCAAGTCAGAAAAATTACATTAAAAGATTAAGACAAAATTAGATATAACATAATATGATCTTTGGAAAATATATGTATTTAAAAAAGACTGGCAAGAATATGCCAAATTATATTCAGAGTGGTTGCCTCTCTGAATCAAAGCATAATTAAAAGGATAAATTAGGGACTTCCCTGGTGATGCAGTGGTTAAGAATCTGCCTGCCAATGCAGGGGACACGGGTTCCACCCCTGCTCCAGGAAGATCCCACATGCCACAGAGCAACTTAAGCCCATGCTCCACAACTACTGAGCCTGCCCTCTAGAGCCCATGAGCCACAACTACTGAAGCCCGTGCGCCTAGAGCCCGTGGCCCGCTATGAGAAAAGCCACCGCAGTGAGAAGCCCGTGCACTGCAACGAAGAGTAGCCCCCGTTCGCCGCAACTAGAGAAAAAGCCCGCAAGCAGCAACGAAGACCCAACGCAGCCAAAAATAAGTAATTTTTTTTAAAAAGGGATAAATTACATTGATTGCGTTTAAATTAAAAGACAATAAGGTGCTTCTTCTTTTTTTTTTTTTAGTTTTACTGATTATAATTTTATCTTATTGCTCCATCTCAATCTCTCTGCTCATAAAAAGTGCACATAACTTACTTCAGTGGTCTTAAAATATTTTAACACACTAAATAGTCATTTTTTAAAACTACACTTATATTTTCCCAGGACAAACAATTTGCTAAAACAGATAAATTTTCTAAAAAAATAATCTCGGGACTTCCCTGGTGGTCCGGTGGTTAAGACTCCAAGCTTCCACTACAGGGAGCATGGGTTCGATCCCTGGTCAGGGAGCTAAGATCCCACATGCCACATGGTGTGGCCAAAAAATAAATAAATAAATAATCTCTTCTGTTTCAGAAGTGGCCTTCCAGCTAGCAAACTACCTTCTCCCTGTACTCTGAAAACTAATCATGTCCAGCCTCTTTGAGGAATTACTAAAAATGATTATAATTTGCAGTAAATCTACCCACTGAATTGTGCTTTGTTGAGAGAATATTAAGTAAATCCACAATTACTTAGCATGCCTCAAAAAGGAAGGGGAAAAGAGAAAGTAAAGTAAAGCAGTCCACAAGCAGGTTAACATTACCAATCACTTTACAATATTAGAGGAAACAGATATGGCATTTGGGAATCACTTTTTCCATAATACTAAAGATAATCATAAATTCTTTAGTATAATAGAAAGTTGTCATTTCACTTCATATAATCCTCCAAACTCTGACTTTAGCAACTTTAAGAAACTGCATCCTTTTACCTTGTCCATTTACTCAGATGAACCATTCTAAAACAAAAAAACATCTGGTGATGAAGCTTACACAGAACGTCTTCTTAGCCTTCCTTATGTGAACCAAAGTGAAAATCCTTATTTTCCTTATTCTTTTTTGCAACTCTCTTAAATAATTACCCGTCATAATATTTCAGATAAAAGATAATAATACTTTTAAAATGATGGGCTTCAAATAAGAAAGTCAATTATTTCTCATGTAAAGATTAGGTGTTTATGTAAACGACTTGAAAATGTTGTTATAAATCCAGGAAAAATATTAAATGAAAGAACAAACTGGCACCAAATTTTAATTCAGGTGGAAAATGAGATAATGAAAAACTAATTAAGAAGAGTCTTCAAAAGGGCAAAAGCAGAATTAAGGATGGAAAAGACTGATTTGGGGGAGAGGTAGCAGGGGTGGCAAGGATAAAGGTGGAAGAATCAAAAGACACAAGAATATTTTCTAATTTTCAGCCTCCCTAGAGATGTTAATGATCAAAATTAACTAATAACCTCTAGCCATTTGCAGTGTGGAATTTTCTGGGTCTAATTTTTAGTTTACATAATTGAGTGGGAATAATTAGGATCATAGTGTTGCAAGGATTTTAGAGATTATTCTAGTCCAGTGTATTTCAAACTAAACGTCAATCCATTAGTGAGTTGTTACATCAATTTAGTGATTAGCAATCTGCCTTTTATTTATTTATTTATTTTTAATTTATTTATTTTATTTATTTTATTTTTTTTTGGCTGCATTGGGTCTTTGTTGCTGCGCGCAGGCTTTCTCTGGTTGCGGCGAGCGGTGGCTACTCTTCGTTGCGGTGTGCGGGCTTCTCATTGTGGGGGCTTCTCTTGTTGCGGAGCACAGGCTCTAGGCGCCCGGGCTTCAGTAGTTGCGGCACGCGGGCTCGGTAGTTGTGGCTCGCGGGCTCTAGAGCGCAGGCTCAGTAGTTGTGGCACACAGGCTTAGCTGCTCCGCGGCATGTGGGATCTTCCTGGGCCAGGGCTCGAACCTGTGTCCCCTGCATTGGCAGGCAGCTTCTTTTTTTTTTTTAAAGATTTATTGATTGATTGATTGCTATGTTGGGTCTTCGTTTCTGCGCTAGGGCTTTCTCTAGTTGCGGCAAGCGGGGGCCACTCTTCATCGCGGTGCGCGGGCCTCTCACCGTCGCGGCCTCTCTTGTTGCGGAGCACAGGCTCCAGACGCGCAGGCTCAGTAGTTGTGGCTCACGGGCCTAGTTGCTCCGCGGCATGTGGGATCTTCCCAGACCAGGGCACGAACCCGTGTCCCCTGCATTAGCAGGCAGATTCTCGACCACTGCGCCACCAGGGAAGCCCTGGCAGGCAGCTTCTTAACCACTGTGCCACCAGGGAAGCCCCAGCAGTCTGCTTTTTAAAGTTAATAAAATATAATAGGAAATATCAGCAACACATTTAATATGGGTATGTGTTATTTCATAACTGGGTTGCAATGAAAAAAGTGTTTCTTACTGTGGAGAGAGGTTAAAATAGTTTGAAAACCACCAATTCCTAACTCATGCAGGAATCCATTTCTATAACAACACAGACGTGTGATCATATGGCTTACACATGAACATAAATCTAATAACTCAGTTCACTGCCTCATGGGGTAGCCAATTCCACCATTAAGAGATTTTAGATTATCTTTCCCCCTTTACTTGGACAATTGGTCATCTGTTAGAAATATCTGTTTTTAGTAACAGGACCCTAAATCATCTTCCTGAGAGATCTTAGTTCTGGCCTACAGAATTAGCAAGGAAAATTTCTAATATCTAACATCTATACTTGCCCTCTCCTTTCTTCTCCAGATGAAACATCTCCTAACCCTTTAATAACTTCTAAATTCTTCATTATCTCAGTTGCTCTCTCTGCACACTACAGTTAGTCAAAATTCTACATAAAATAGGACACACTGATCCTAACACAATACCAGCTTAGTAGAAACATTATATCTGGGGGCTAATGTACTGTAAATTTACCCTAGCTTTTTTTGGCCATGACCTCACATTGTCATTGTTAGCCTGTAAGATTAATGTTAATCTAACACTGTCCGTAAATCCTTTTCACTTAAACTTAAGCCAAGGCTTCCTCCAACCTATACTAGTGTGGTTCAGCCATACTGCAGAGTTTTGTTTGAAAACAAAGTTTTAAGTTAAAGCTAGAGATAGAGCCCTTTGGTGCATCACCCGAGATCTCAGGAGAGGTTGATATTGATATATTAGATTGCTCTATTAGTTACAAATTCATTCCAACTATCCTCAGTATCAGATCACATTTCATCTTATCCATGATTTCATACCAGTATAGTCAAATGCCTTATTAAAATTCAAAAATAAGCCATCTACAATTTCAGAGTCAGAGAGGCTTGTGCTTCAACCCAAACCCAAGCACTTCCATTACATGAACTGGGGAAAACAGTTTAACCTTTCCAAGATTTCATTAAAATAAAGATGATACCCATTTTGCAGAGTATCACATGCAACGAGGATTAAATATACCATCATATAAAAGCAACTCACATATAACAGGCACTTAAATGTTACTATTAACAACTTCAGAATTTAAATAATTTCAGGTTGATAACTGTCCTTAAAAAAAAAGGAGATGTACATTAGGCTCAACTTGTTCTAGAGATTCTTCCTAGTGATAACTACAAAATCATTTTATTTTCTAAAATGTTCATAAATCACTTACTTAATAATCAATTCCTTTTTAAGTGTTCCAGAAATTGTATTTAAGCAAAGTTATCAATTAAGACAAGCAGGTAAACGAAGTTTTGAAAAAAGTCAAAAACAGAGAAAAGAAGCAACTGTGAACAAAAGAATGGGGATTTCAAGGAATGTTCAGTAGATAAACAATGCAGTATAAACTATATTCCAGGCTCTATTCCTATATTTTTAAAGGCTATAAAGCTATATTCCACCATATACTCCCATATGGAATATATATTGACAATGTGAACCATGCAAAGTCTGAAACAAATAAAGATAACTTGAAAAATAAACTATACACACTACTATATATTAAATAGATAACCAACAAAGACCTACTGTATAGCACAGTGACCTATACTCAATATTTTGTAATAACCTATAAAGGAAAAGAATCTGAAAAAGAATATATGCACACACACACACACATAACTGAATCACTGTGCTGTATACCTGAAACTAACACGACATTGTAAATCAACAGTACTTCAATTTTTAAAAAAAGCTAACTATATGGTTGAAATAAACTATGGACATTTTTGAATACTGGTCAAGATATACAATACAGTTCAACCACCATTACATTCATTTTACCAGATAATTTTTCAATCACCTTAATTTCTGATTACATTTAGCCCAATTACCATAACTGTCAAAAGCCTGTGTTAAACAGCTGATATAAATATGCATGGATAAAAATGGATAGTTACCTATTCAATTTGTACAAACTGGTATTATTCTACTTCTCAAGTATATCAAATACCAAATGCCAAGCCAGATGAAAAAGCATGATTGTGTCATTTGCAGAGGCATGGATGGACCTAGAGACTGTCATACAGAGTGAAGTCAGTCACAAAGAGAAAAACAAATATCGTATGCTAACACATATATGTGGTATCTAGAAAAATGGGATAGATGATCTTATTTGCAAAGCAGAAATAGAGACACAGAGGTAGAGAATAAACATATGCATACAAAGGGGAAGGGCGGGGGGTGTGGGATGAATTGGGAGACTGGGATTGACATATATACACTATTGATACTATGTATAAAATAGATAACTAATGAGAACCTACTGTATAGCACAGGGAATTCTACTCAATGCTCTGTGGTGACCTAAATGGGAAGAAAATCCAAAAAAGGGGATATATGTATATGTATAGCTGATTCACTTTGCTGCACAGCAGAAACTAACAAAACATTGTAAAGCAACTATACTCCAATAAAAATTAAAAAAAAAAAAAAACTGGAAAAAAAAAAGAAAAAGCATGACTCTCACTGGACTGATAAGCAGATGTCAGTCTGCTTATACTATTATCAGATAATATTGGATATTTAGATATTTTAAAATATTTTAATATTTTAAAAGACAAAGAAAGCTATTCAAAACTTAAATACCTTAAGTTTAAAACTTAAAGAAGGCTTACTTAAGGAAACAGCCAAAAGAATTCAGTTTTCTGAATAACTGAATGCCTATTAACTCTACTGGCATTCACAAGTAGAACTACATCATGCCACTTCAGGACCTGGCTTGGAACTCTGAGAATTCACTATTAGTGAAGTTGCATTTAATCCTTTTTTTGTGCTTGAATTAACCAAGTGTCAGTAAGGTTGCTGGTGGGAATGCAAAATAGTACAACCACTTTGGAAAACAGTTTGGCTGTTCCTTACAAACACACACCTACCATATGATACAGAAATCCTACAAATGAAAACATATTTCCACACAAAGATTTGTATACAAATGCTCGCAGCAGCTTTACTTATAATAGCCAAAACTTGGAAATAACCCAAATGCCCACTATAAATGGACAAATAACAGTGTATCCATACAATGGAATATTAGACAGCAACAAAAAGGAATGCATTACTAATCACACAACATGGCTAAATCTCAATAACATCATGCTCAGTGAAAGAAATCAGATACAAAAAGTATGATCCCGGGCTTCCCTGGTGGCGCAGTGGTTGAGAATCTGCCTGCCAATGCGGGGGACACGGGTTCAAGCCCTGGTCTGGGAAGATCCCACATGCCACGGAGCAACTAGGCCCGTGAGCCACACCTACTGAGCCTGCGCGTCTGGAGCCTGTGCTCCGCAACGAGAGAGGCCCCGATAGTGAGAGGCCCGTGCACCGCGATGAAGAGTGGCCCCCCGCTTGCCACAACTAGAGAAAGCTCTTGCACAGAAACGAAGACCCAACACAGCCAAAAATAAATAAATAAATAAATAAAATAAAAATAAAGGAATTCCTTTAAAAAAAAAAAAAAAAAAAGTATGATCCCACTTACATGAATTCTAGAAAAGGCAAAACGATAATGACAGAAAGCAGATCAGCATTTGCCCAGAAGTGGGGGGAGGACTTTAACCACAAAGTGTCATGAAAGAACTTTTTGGGGTAAAACGTTCTATAAAACAATTACGGTGATGGTTACAAACTATATAGGTTTTTGAAAACTCATGAATCTATATACTTAAAACTAGTAAATTTTAGCATAAATTATTTTTTAATCAGCTTTATTGTGGTATGTGTTTACAATTACAAGAATAAATTAGTGCTTGGTAACAGCCTAAGTGCTATCCTCATAGCCAATTTTATTATCCTCATAGCACTTATCACTATCTGAAATTATTTCTCTAAATATCTGACTGTTTAAATATTGCTCCATACTCAAGCAGACCCTCAGTGAAAACTGAGACTTTACGTATTCTGCTCGTTGCTACATTTCCAACACCTAGAACTGTGGCTAGCACATGGAAGGTGTTCAATAAACATTTACTAAATAAATAAGTAAACGAAAAAGTGAGCTGGAATAACTAAAACCCACTGATGAAGAGGAACATTAAGTCAGGATTTTAAAAGATAGCAAGGATCTAAAGAAGCAAAGGAGAGAAGAGTATTCAACTGGGAACAATCAAAGGCAAAGGGAGCAAGACAGTGATGCATATCTGTCTAGGAGCCAGCAAGCAAACATCTCTGACATGGGGAAAACTGCGACTTTCCCCACTTTGCACGTTAAATCCCAATGAGTTACTTCTTGGCTTTCCAATATGGTAGCCACTAGCCACATGAGGCTACTGAACACCTGAAATGTGGCTATCTGAATTAAGGTATGTGTTAAGTATGAAATATATATGGAATTTTGAAGACTTTAGTACAAAAAAAATTTTACTATCTCATTAATACTTTCTATAGTGATCACATGTATAAATTGTAACATCTGGAATATACTGGGTAAATAAAATACATTATTAATTACCACAGAAAGTTATACACAAATGTTCAGAGAAGCATTATTCATAATAGCTAAAAAAAGGAAACCCAAATGTCAATCAACTGATGAATGGATAAACAAAATTTGGTATATTCAGACAATGGACTATTATATGTCCAAAAAAGGAATGAAGTACTGAAAAGTTACAAGAGCCTTGAAAACATTATGTTAAGTGAAAGAAGCCAGACACCAAAGGCTACATATTGTAGGATTCCATTTATATGTAATGTCCAGAAAGGGAAAATCCATAGCAACTAAAAAATTAGTGGTTTTGAGTTAAAACCACTAATTAATTAATGGTTTTAATTAAATTAAATGGTTTTAATTAAAATTATTTTGCTATATGAATTAAATCTCAATAAAGCTGTTATTTTTTTTAAATTTATTTCACTTCTCTATTTGGAAGTGTTTGTTTTGATTTTTTTTACTTTTTTAATGCGGCTGCTAGAAAAAACTTAAAGTTACACCCTTTGGCTCACATTACATCTCTACTGGACAACACTGTTCTAGAGAGCTTATGGTGGGGGGTGATACCCTGGATATTTTGAGCTCTCAGTTTTACCTCTATTTTTCTTACACTCTCCATTTTTCCCAATTTGCCAGCCTGCTTCAAGTATCACCATACTTCAGGGCCAACTTAGACACTAAGATCAGTCATCTTAAAACGCTAGATTTCCTTCTCCCCTGTGCTTTTACAGTTAACACAGTGTTACTCTACTATAGTATGCAGACTGTTACTGGTCTAATAAGATAAGGAGTTTGTGTAAGAACATAAAATCAACTAAGACCCTAAGCACATTGCTCAGTTCATCGGACATTTTCTGATGAAGGAAGCAGTACACTAATTTACATTCTGGTGCAAGTTCTTTCTCCCCTTGCAGACCACTGCTGTAGTAGACAACTGTCATATCCATGGCTGCCCATCATTTTTTAGTCTTTCTACATTTAAAGACATTCCATTTTATGAGTTTCAGCTCTCCAAAACAGAATTCAAACACAAATTCCCAGTCTCCCTTGAAACCAGAATGCAGGCATGTCACCTAAGGCTCTCCAATCAGACACACACATGCAACTTCAATTCAGAACTGAGCAGTGTAAAGAAACAAGGTTCCATTCTTGCTGCTGGAAGGCTTCCAGTAGCTTCCCAGTGGTTAGTCCAGTTCCTGAAGCAGAAACGGCATCAGTGAAAGCAGCAATAGCAACTGTATTAAAATGGAGCTTCATATGCTCCTCGGCACCAGAGGAAACAGTCTTTCCTGTCAGGCCAGTTCTGTGGCAGCTTTTAGCCATAGACAGCAGTGATTCTCAAAGTGTGCTTCTGAGACCACAGAATCACTATCACCTGGGAACATGTTAAAAGTGGAAATTCTCAGACCCCATCCCAGACCATCTTGATTCAGAAATTCTGGGTGTGGGGCCCAGAAATGTGCCGTAATAAGCTCTTGAGATGCATGCTACAGTTTGAGAACCAATGGCCTAGAATCTATTTCTCCCTGCTTTCCCAATGACTCTGTAAACTACTTCACATCTTCTCAAAAATTCCTTTTATGCTTAAACCAGACAAAACGTTTGGTTTGCAACAAAAAACACTGAGTGAAACATACCATATTGTCACTCCCATCACCATTCTCTTAAAAACTGCTCATAGAATGCTAGACACTGATTAAAAGAAAAAAAGAAAAAATCCACAAAGGTTAACATTGGTTAGAAAATAGAAAAAACTCTGGAAACTCTGCTTATAATCAACCCGGTTGATTTATTTCATGACAGTATGTGGAGGCACATACTGACTTACTTTCGAAGAGTACACAAGTACAGTACGGAAAGGCGAGGGAGGGAGGGAGAGACACTTCAGTTTCTTGAAACTGTAACAAACACTACCCAGCAGGGGTGATCAAGGCTAGCATCAACATAGATAACACTGATAAGCCACGCTGATAGTATGCATCCTTGATATGATGCAATGAAACTGGCACTTTACCTGTGTGGTCTTCTCCCCAAAACCCACAATCCCAGTCTATTCATGAGAAAAACATCAGCCAGATCCCAACCGACGGACAGTCTACAAAATACCGGATCAGTGCTTCTTAAAACTGACTAGGTCATCAAAAAGTCAGAGAAACTGTCACAGTCCAGAGGAGCCAAAGTACACATGGTGACCAAATGTAATGTGGTGTCTAGATAGTATCTAGAAACAGAAAAAGTTTATTAAGAAAAAGCTAAGGCTTTGCAGCCAATTAAGCCAACCATGCTCTTTTCCCCGCGGGGGCCCGGTGTGCAATGGCTGCAAACAGCAGCCTCCTCCGTAGTGTATGCAGCCTGTTGCCTGTATGGGTTGCCCTAAGAGACCCTGGGAACAGCCCTTTCCAGTGGACATTCGTGGCTGGCGCGCTGTCCCCAATCTAGGCTCCAGACAGGTATGCATGGTGCCTTTGGAAAGCCCCAGGGCACAGTGGCCAGGGTCCACATAGGCCAAGTCATAATGTCCATCCGCACCAAGCTGCAGAACAAGGAGCATGTGATTGAGGCCCTACGCAGGGCCAAGCTGAAGTTCTCTGGCTGCCAGAAGATCCATGTCTCCAAGTAGTGGGGATTTACTAAGTTTAATACAGATGAATTTGAAAATATGGTGGCAGAAAAGCGGCTCATCCCAGATGGCTGTGGGGTCAAATACATCCCTAATCGTGGCCCCTGGACAAATAGCGGGCCCTGCACTCATGACAGCCTTGACACTGTCCGCTCCTTACTCACGCCCACCAATAAATTCTACTTTCCTGCCAAAAAAAAAAAAGAAAGAAAAAGCTAAGGAAATCTGAATAAAGCAGGGGCTTTAGTTAGGAGAAATGTGTCAATATTAGTTCATTAATTTTGACAAATGTACTATACTAATACATCATGTTTTTAACAAGGGAACCTGGATGTGCAGTATATGAAAACTCTATCCTATCTTTCCAACTTTTCCATAAGTCTAACACCATTTTAAAATAAAGTTTGTTTTTTTTTAAGCTATTGGCTAAACTGAATGGTTTTCAAATTCAAATAAATGAATACCTTTACTAAAGCTGTTACCAGAGGTCTGGCACTGTTCACCACGCAGCAAAGAGCAACTAGCCCTCCACACACCATCCCCACCACACTGCTCCGCCTCCAAAAGAGCCTTCAAGCTTAATAGAAATGAAAACCTCATGCATTTGAATGCTTAGCTGAGTAGACTTCCCTTCCCATCTGACTTACTATTATACTCTATAAGATCCAATTTTATCTCCTAACAAACTTAGTTTTGCTTAGAGTCAGAGAACAAAGGATATAGAAAAAGCAGAGTTTAGAGATTAGTGCAGTTTGTTGAAAAGCCCCATAAGTGAGGAACAGATCCCACTGACTGGATGACTGGGTCACAGAGAAAAAATGAAATAAAACAATGACTAGAACTGAACTGGAATTTGGTTACATTTAAAGGAAAAGCAAACAAACCTAATTTTTAAAAATTCAGCAGCACTGGGGAAGTCACCAGTATATAGCTTGGTCCCAAAACTAATGTTCATAATAAGCCATTGATAAAAGATTCAGTGATATCCAGTGTACTCTGTTTAAGAAAACAGGGTAAAAGTGTAATTTATTTCAGAAAAATTGCTAAGAAAAATACATGCTATGCTCCTAGCACCTAGAACGTGGTCTCTAAATACTGTTTCCCACAAAAAGTAACCAGGGTTCCTTGGAAAAAACTCTGATTCCCGGCCTGGGGCAGGAAGTATACAAGATAAACCTGGAACATCTTCGCACCTATTGGGGTTTTATCAAAGGACTTCCCTTTGTAACAAAGGAGTCAACTTACAAGGATTTAATGGGCAAAGATGAGATAATCTGAGCATCAGTGTGGTAGGTTGAACCAACCCTCCCCTCAGATGTATTAATTTCCTAATCACCAAACGTATAAACATTACCTTATATGGTAAAAGATATAATTAAGTTAAGGATCTTGAAAACAGTAGTTTATCCTGGACTATCCAGTGGGCCATAAATGCAATCGCATCTACCCTTACAAGAAACAGGAGTTCCTCAGCAGACACAAAGAGGACTATGCAATGTGATAACAGAAGCAGAAATTGGAGTGAGGAAGCCAAGGAATGCCAGCAGCCACCAGAAGCGGGAAGAGGCAAGGAACAGATGCTCCCCTAGAACCTCTGGAAGGAGCACAGACCTGCTGACACCTGATTTCAGCCCAGTGATACTGATTCTGGACGTCTGGCCTCCTCAACTGTGAGAGAATAAACTCCTGTCGTTTTAAGCCATCCAGTATGGTAATTTGTTGGAGCAGCCATAGTAAACTAATATAATCAGTAACTACAATGAAGTAAAACATATACATTATTTAAATCCATGTGTTCTTGATGATATACGAAGGAAAAAAAAACCTGATTGGTTACCTTTGAAGGGTTCTAGGCAACCAAGTCATTATTTTGAAAACTGGTAACCAAAGAGAAAACTAGTAAGCATTTATTCTCCATTTCCTACACCTTAAGGTAGCAAAATATATAAGGAGAATTTTTCTTTACAGAACTATTCCAGCTAATAACTTGCTATTTTACAAACCCTAATGAATGGAGAAATCTAGGCAATGATCAACAGTCCTAACATCTCAAAAAGAGACAACCAGACACTGTGAGCCTCCTGATAGAGGTACACTCTACCACTTTGAAATATTCTTTTAAAAAACAAAACAAAACCACCACAAAAAAATATAACACATAAAACCATATTTCAAACAAACAAAAACCTGGACCTAATCACTACTTTAGATCAAACTACCAATTTAGAGGAAACACAGAAGGCAGAAGAATATGGAGACCAACACCACATGGATGCAATTAGGAAATTCCAGGTGTGAACAATCTACAGGGTGGATTTCTTCAACAGACAAATTGTAAGGGAAAAAAACAGACAGGACACACCAACCAATCTTAAGGATGGCTTTTATTTTGGATCCTGATTTGAACAAACAATTTTTTTTTAAGTTGAGACAACTGAGGAAATTTCAACACTGACTAGATATTCAGAAACACTAAAGAATTACTGTTACTGTTTTTAGGTGATATAGTAGTACTGCATCTTATGTTTACATACATACTAAAATGTTTCCAAATGAAATCATCTAGTGTCTGAGTTTTGCTATTAAAAATCCAGGAGGAGGAACCTCCCTGGTGGTGCAGTGGTTAAGAATCTGCCTGCCAATGGAGGGGACCCGTGTTCAATCCCTGGTCCGGGAAGATCCCACATGCCACAGAGCAACTAAGCCTGTGGGCCACAATTACTGGAGCCCGCAAGCCACAACTACTGAAGCCCGCACGCCTAGAGCCTGTGCTCCGCAACAAGAGAAGCCACTGCAATGAGAAGCCCGCGCGCCGCAACAAAGAGTAGCCCCTGCTCGACCAACTAGAGAAAGCAACGTGCAGCAACGAAGACCCAATGCAGCCATAAGTAAATAAATTAATTAAAAAACAAAAAAAACAAAACAAAAAACAAAACAACAACAACAACAAAAATCCAGGAGGGGAGATGAGGAGAGGGCTATAGGTGAAACAAGACCGGCCATGCATTGATAATCATGATACATAGAGAGAGGGTGGTGGATCTACATACTAATCTCTTTACTTTTCAAGTGTTTAAAAAATTCCATATAAAAGACTAAGTTTGTTCTTTTTTTTTTTTTTTTTTCTTTAAGTCTTACCATTTCTGTGTTTGAGGGCTTAAGTCTAAATCAGCTGAAAAATAGTGTACCTGGGCTTCCCTGGTGGCGCAGTGGTTGAGAATCTGCCTGCCAATGCAGGGGACACGGGTTCGAGCCCTGGTCTGGGAGGATCCCACATGCCACGGAGCAACTAGGCCCGTGAGCCACAACTACTGAGGCTGTGTGTCTGGAGCCTGTGCTCTGCAACAAGAGAGGCCACGATAGTGAGAGGCCCGTGCACTGCGATGAAGAGTGGCCCCCGCTTGCCGCAACTAGAGAAAGCCCTAGCACAGAAACGAAGACCCAACATAGCAATCAATCAATAAAAATAAATAAATAAATCTTAAAAAATAATGTACCTGTAAAACCAACCCTCCACCATTCCATATAAAGGGGCATTATACATATTCACACATACAATTCACAGTGGAGAACTATTAATTAAAAATTTAATTATTTCTGGTTACCAATTCCTTTAATACAAAATTAAAATTTGCTCAGAATATTCTGAAGATTTTTTTTATCGTTTACATAGGAAAAAGTCAAGCCTAACACAACATATGATACCTCTTAGAACCATGTTTGATTATACTGTAAAACAAATCAAATTCCCTATGTACACACTGTCCTTCATTGTAACATGGAAAACCTAAAATGTAGCTGTAATTTCTTATCTCCCTACACTTGTGTTATAAAAAGACTACAATATAACTACACAGCTGATATTAGAAGTTATTTATCAGAAAAAAAGTTCTTCATAAATAATAAAAAGACAAGCATTATATTTTATTTATAAGGAAAGCTGAATGCATTATTTATGAGCTTTTCAGAAATATCAAAGTCATACATAGAAAGGCATCAGAATTTTGATAAATAGTTATCCTAAGTGTGGATAAATAAGATTAACTATATGTCCCTGAAGGGGAAATGAGAAACCAGTAGGTAAAAAAATTTCCAGGAGAGAGCACTGATGTTAATGACACGGGGAGGGGGGCAGTGGGGGGGATGTCTCTCAAAGCTAGAAAAAAGAATTAAATAACAGGAGCTAACAGTTAAGTATCCCCTATTCATCAGATATTATATGGGAAGCCGTACAGCATAATAGTTGAAAGCACAGGCTCTGGAATTAATGTCTGAATCCCAGTTCTGCCACTTAAAAACTGGTTCCTTCTCTCTACCTGTAAAAATGGGGACTAGAATAGTACTACCTTCTAGGGTTGTAGCAAGAATTAAATAATTTACATATAGCTCTTAGGCAAGTTATTTTATACACTGGCTCATTAAATTTTCAAAACAAACCATAAAGTAGGCATACCATCCCCAGTTATAGGTGAGAAAAAAACATTCTGAGAAATTAAGTAAAATGCCTATTGTTGCACCGCTAGGAAGTGGCACAGCTGGGTTCAAACACTGACCTGCCATGGCCTAGAAAGATTTCCCTGTGACTATAAGTATTTAATAGTGATTAATATAGGACTTATAAACAAGTGTAATACCACCTTCTAGGGGTGGCTCTTTTATTTAGTCACACGTTAATTTATATGTTGAAATATATATACTTAATTATAAGTTATTTTCCTTCACACTGAAGGCATTATACTGTTAGGGTTTGTTTTTTCTAAGTCATTTGTATAACTTTATCAGAATGGTAAAGGTGCATTCTAAAGCATTTTGTTATAAACCAGTGGTTCTCAACTGGAGGTGATTTTGCTCCCCAGAGGATATTTGGCAATGTCTGGAGACATTTTTGGTTGTCACAACTGGGGGTGGGGGTGGGGGGGGTAGGTAAGAGCACTGGCATCTAGTGGGTAGGGGCCAAAGATGCTGCTTATTTAACATCCTACAATGTACAGGACAGTCATACACAACAAAGAATAATCCAGCGCAAAATGTCAAGAGTGACAAAGGTAAGAAATCTGTTATAAACTGATAGCGAGGGTTGAGAACTTCAGATACAAAGTGACACACTAGAAGACAGGTAAAAAGTCCCTTCCAAAAGGAAACTATAAACAAAACGAAAAGGCAACCTATGGAATGGGAGTAAATATTTGCAAACGATACAACTGACAAGGGCTTAATTTCCAAAATATACAAACAGCTCATACAACTCAACAACAAAAAACAAACAACCCAATCGAAAAATGGGCAGAAGAACTAAATAGATACTTCTCCAAAGAAGACATACAGATGGCCAAAAGGCACATGAAAAGATGCTCAACATCACTAATTATTAGAGAAACACAAATCAAATCTACAATGAGGTACCACCTCATACTGGTCAGCATAGCCATCATTAAAAAGTCCACAAATAACAAATGCTGGAGAGGGTGTGGAGAAAAGGGAACCCTCCTACACTGTTGGTGGGAATGTAAGTTGGTGCGGCCACTATGGAAAATAGTATGGAGGTTCCTCAAAAAACTAAAAACATTAGGGGCTTCCCTGGTGGCACAGTGGTTAAGAATCCGCCTGCCAGTGCAGGGGTCATGGGTTCGAGCCCTGGTCCGGGAAGATCCCACATGCCGTGGAGCAACTAAGCCCATGTGCCACAACTACTGAGACTGCGCTCTAGAGCCCACGAGCCACAACTACTGAGCCTGCATGCCACAACTACTGAAGCCCGTGAGCCTAGAGCCTGTGCTCCGCAACAAGCCACTGCAATGAGAAGAAGCCCACTCACCGCCACTAAAGAAAGCCCACATGCAGCAACAAAGACCCAAAAATAAAATAGATAAATTAATTAAAAAAAAAAAAACAACTAAAAACAAAGCTTCCATATGATCCAGCAATCCCACTCCTGGGCATATATACGGACAAAACTAAAATTCAAAGAAATACATACACCCCTATGTTCACGGCAGCACTTTTCACAATAGCCAAGGCACGGAAACAACCTAAATGTCCATCAACAGATGAATGGATCAAGATGTGGTACATATACAATGGAATACTACTCAACCATAAAAAAAATGAAATAATGCTATTTGCAGCAACATGGATGCAACTATAGATTATCATGCTAAGTGAAGTAAGTCAGAAAGAGAAAAACAAATACCATGTGATATCACTTATACATGGAATCTAAAACATGACACAGGGACTTCCCTGGTGGCGCAGTGGTTAAGAATCCACCTGCCAATGCAGGGGACACGGGTTCAAGCTCTGGTCCGGGAAGATCCCACATGCCACGGAGCAACTAAGCCCGTGCACCACAACTACTGAGCCTGTGCTCTAGAGCCTGTGAGCTACAACTACTGAGCCCGCATGCCACAACTACTGAAGCCCGCATGCCTAGAGCCCATGCTCTGCAACAAAGAGAAACCAACACAATGAGAAGCCCACGCACCGCACTGAAGAGTAGCCCCCGCTCGCCGCAACTAGAGAAAGCCTGTGTGCAGCAACGAAAACCCAATGCAGCCAAAAATAAATAAATAAATAAAAATTAAAAAAAAAATGACACAAATGAACTTACCTATGAAACAGAAACAGACTCACAGACATAGAGAACAGACTTGCGGTTGCCAAGAGGGAGCAGGGTGGGAGATGCATGGATTGGGAGTTTGGGGTTAGCAGATGCAAACTATTATATATAGAATTGATAAACAACAAGTTCCCACTGTAGAGTACAAGGAACTATATTCAATATCCTGTGATAAACCATAATGGGGGGACTTCCCTGGTGGCACAATGGTTAGGACTCTGTGCTCCCAATGCAGGGGTCCGGGTTTGATCCCTGGTCAGGGAACTAGATCCCACACGCATGCCACAACTAAGAGTTCGCATGCCACAGCTAAGGGGCCTGTGAGCCACAACTAAGGAGCCCACATGTGGCAACTAAGGAGCTGGCGAGCCACAACTAAAGAGCCCGCCTACCACAACTAAGACCCAGTGCAACCAAATAAATAAATATTTTTTTAAAAACCATAATGGGAAAGAATATGAAAAAGAATATATATACATGAATCACTTTGCTGTACTGCAGAAATTGACACAACACTGTAAATCAACTATACTTCAATTAAAAAAAAAAGTCCCTTCTAATCCTAAAATTCTGTCACCTTACCATACCTGATTAAAACATATCCAGGATATATTTCAAGACAGATAACTATGTAGTAATCAACAGCAAAAGTCCTAAAATTCTGTATACTTTTCAACCCAGCAATTCCACTGCCAAGAATATATCCTAAAGAAGTAATAATGATGAGTATGCATGAAGATTTAATTGCAGGACCTCCCTGGTGGCGCTGTGGTTAAGAATCCACCTGCCAATGCAGGGGACACGGGATTGATCCCTGGTCCAGGAAGATCCCACATGCTGCAGAGCAACTAAGCCTACATGCCACAACTACTGAGCCCACGTGCTGCAACTACTGAACCTCACGCCCCCAGAGCCCATGCTCCGCAACAAGAGAAAGCACCGCAAATGAGAAGCCTGTGCACCTCAGTGAAAGAGTAGCCCCTGCTCACCGCAATTAGAGAAAGCCCACGTGCAGCAACAAAGACCCAATGCAACCAAAAAAAAAAAAAAGATTTAATTGCAAGAATGTTGACTTCTTTAAAGTATCAGAATTCCAAAATGTTAGAAACAAGCAAATGTCTAACAATAGAAAAATGACCCCCCAAATTATGAGGTATCTATACAAGTTTCAAGATGAAACTTTTTCGAAAGAAACCGTAACAAATTCTATCAAATCTACAAGGAATAAATATGTCCTATGCTGTTTAAAATGCCTTCAGCATAATAAAAGATGGAATGTTTCTGAATTTATTTTACTAGGCTAGTATAATCAAGGTACCAAAACCCAAGGTAGTACCAAAATGTAAAACTATAGGCCAATCTCAGTTATGAATGTAATTTTGCAAAACAAAAAAAGTTAAAACATTAGCAAACCTAATCTAGATACATACTAGAACAATCCATCACAAACAAGCTGAGTTTACCTCAAGTATACAAAATCTGTCCCAACATTAGGAAATCCATTGATCAATTCTGTTAGAGATCAAAAAGACCTGAAATAATCTCAATGCATTACAAAGAAAAGGGAAAAAAGTAAAGCAATGAAAGAGGAAACAGCTATGAGAAACAAAGAATGCCCAATATATGGATGATCTATGTGCCTAAAACAGAAAACCCAACAAAGAGAACTAAGAAAATACTAAAAGAAACAAGAAAGAAAATACTAAAAGATTTAAGGGAATAAATACTCCCAAGAGGAAATCAGAAGTGAATCTGCAAGTAAAAAATAATAAAGATGTGTGCAAACAGGCTCACATTGGAGGAAAATAGAAAATAGAAGGAGGACTTCCCTGGTGGTCCAGCAGTTAAGATTCTGTGCTCCCAATGCAGGGCACCCAGGTTTGATCCCTGGTCAGGGAACTAGATCCCGCATGCCGCAACTAAAGATCCCACATGCTGCAACTAAGACCCAGCGCAGCCAAATAAATAAATATTTTTTAAAAAGAAAGAAAAAAAATAGAAGGAACTTGGATCTTGGACATCCTTGAACAACTGAACCAACCTTGGAACGCTTTACTTCTAAACTTGTTACACACCAAAAAACCCTTTACTTGTTTAAGCCACTAGGGATTGCATTTCCAATTGCTATGAGAGGTATTCCTGATACGAAAGAATACATCAAAATGTATATATATCAGAAGTATCAAAATTTAAATGTACATAAATCCTTATTAGTTGTTTCAAAGGTTATTAAGGTAAGTATTTGCACAAATATTTAGAGATATATGTAGCAGGATGTTTACTACAGTGTTAACTGCAATAGGAAAAAAATTTTTAATATATACCAAGAGAGACCTAGTTAATCATGTTATGGAATCCATACAATGGATTACTATACAGTCATTAAAAATAACATTTATTACTTAATTTAAGCAGGAACAACATCCTATAAAAATATTAGAATTTTCATTGAACTTTTAAGAGCTTTTTTCATATATTTTAATATACATATAGGGACTTCCCTGGCGGCCCAGTGGTAAAGAATCCACCTTCCAATGCAGGGGACGCGGGTTCAATCCCTGGTCGCGGAACTAGGATCCCACACACCATGGGGCAACTAAGCTCGCGTGCCACAACTACTTAGCTCAACACACCTCCACTAGAGAGCCCACGTGCCACAAACTACAGAGCCCACGTGCTCTGGAGGCCGCGCACCACAACTAGAGAAGAGAAAACCCGCACGCCACAACCAGAGAAGCCTGCATGCTGCAATGAAAGATCCCGCATACCTCAACGAAAATCCTGCATGCTGCAGCTAAGACCCAATGCAGCCCAAAAAATAAAAAATAAATAATTAATATACATATAAAAACCCTGGAAAGATAACATATCAATAAGTGAATGGATATTATCTTTGGGTAATTTTTTTTATGCTTTTCTACATTTTCTAAATTGTTTGCAATAGGTAGTATTAATTTTATCTAAAATTATAAAATAATTGCTTACAGAAAGAAAATGAATGACTTAATAAAAGATATGGAAGTCCTAACCTGACAAACAGCTCATACAGAAACAACTTAAAAATTCAAATGATATTGAAAAAAAAAAAAAAGGCCAACAATTTCAGAAAAAAACAAAAAACGAAGAAAGTATAAGTGGATATCTAATTGATATTGAGATAAAGCAGGTCTTTAAAGGTATCAAAGCATTATCAAGTTTGTTCAAAAGAATTCTTAGGCTTCTCTATACCATACATTAGCAATAAGAGAAAGAATAAACTTGGACAATATCTGTAACAAATAAAAGACAAAGGCCAATGTCCATGAAATAAAGATATTTATAAATTAATAAGAAAATGGCAAAGGACATGAAGAGGCAATGCACAAAGAAAACAGATGGTCAATACATTTTTTAAAGCCTAATCACACCCACCAAAATGGTATCTTATTGCTGTTACAGGTTGCATTTAGAAACTTAAAACAGCAATAAGATACCACTTTGCCTATGCTATTGGTAATAATTAAGTCTATACTTAATGTTAACAAGGGGGAGGTAACACTAAAAGACATCAGCACTAATGGCAGAAATGTAAAGTAGAACGAGATATCTGGAAAGCAATTCAGCAATATATAAATATATCAAAACCTTATACTTTTTGATCCAGAACTCTCTGGGAAATAATCAAAGATGACATCAAAGACTAATGTCCAAAGATGTCTCCTGTAGAATTATTTACTAATAGCAAGATCTTACAAATAATCAAATAGGCAGTAATAGAAAAATAATTAAGTTATTTTTATAACTTAATGTATAACAAATATATGATAAATTAGACTTTTAAAACCAACGTTTTCTGAAAAACTTACAACACAGAAAAAATTTACATCATAATTAAAATAAAAATAGCAGAATATAAAATCACATGTGCAATATGATCAACTGGTTAAAAATTTTATTTGTTGATATAAAACATGGCCAAAAATACACTAAAATGACAAAATATTCCAAAGGATAGAATTATGAGTAAGTCCAGTTTTCTTTATACTTTCTTTGTACTTAATGGTTTAAAAAAAAAACACACACACACACAACTTGGGGTTTTGTTTTAACTTTGCCCCTTTTTTAATGATCTGAGAGTTTACTTAAATAAAACTGACCTGAGAGATAGTGGGTGGAATGAAAATAGTCATGGGAACCTGGATCCTGAGCAATTTACTAAACTTTCATTTCCTCATTGTGAAATAGGGATAATACCAACCTTAAAGAATTCAGAGGATTAAATAATTAATGCACTTAAAGTGCTTTACAGCACTTTAAAGATGCTTGTTAAAGATACACCTTTCTCCTTAGTTTATAACTAAATCAATGAGGGTTTTTTTTAAGGTCTTTTTTTCTGGGGGTTGAGGGGTGGGAAGGGGGCAGGAGAGGGGAGCATGGTGGGCAGACTTAATGTGATCATTCCAAATTTTATCTGAATGAGTAAATACCTAAGAATAGTTCAGGAAAATTCTAGAAAATAAATAATGAAGGTTTCCTGGCTCTTTAAAATATTAAAACATTAGAAAGTAGGGAAAAAAGTCATTTTAACTATGGGTATAACACCAGAACAGATAAATCAATCTAACACAATACTATTCAGAAACGGACTCAGGTATTCTTGGATATTTAGCATATAATAAATGGTGGCATTTCAAAATCAATGGAGAAAAATGGATTAATCACTACATGGTGCAATAATATCTGGCTAGCCATTTGAAAATAAATAGTAGTAAAAGCTAGATTCCTATCTCAGTCCTTACATCAAAATAAATTCCAAAGTGATCAAAAATTTAAAAGTAAATACTAGAAGGTAACATAGACAAAGAGGTAGAAGGAAACCTAGAAGCCATTAAGGAAAAAACTGATAAACCCATACTCCAACACATCTCAAAATTTAAAAACAAAATGGGGGAAATTTTTGCTACATGTGCTACACACATGATAAAGAGGTCAACTTCCCCATATGCAAACAATTTCTTAAATTAAGGAGCTATAAGCTCTCTTATACCCTGATGGTGAGCCTGTAAATTGTCCAACCTTTCTGAAAAAGAATTTGACATTTGCCATTAAATTTTTAAATGTTTACTTATTTATTTTGGCTGAGCCGGGTCTTAGTTGCAGCACGCGAGATCTTTAGTTATGGCATTCGGACTCTTGGTTGAGGCATGCACGCAGGATCTAGTTCCCTGAGCAGGGATCGAAGCCAGACCCCCTACATTGGGAGAGTGGAGCCTTACCCACTGGACCACCAGAGAAGTCCCGCCATTAAATTTTTAAACGTTCATATTCTTTGACTCAGTAATTTTGGTTCAAGGAATTTATAACACAAAAACACTCACATGAGCATGTGAAGACAGGTGCAAGGATATTAGCTGAAGTTTTATAATAACGGCACAAATATTCATCAATGGGGACTTTAAAAAATTATAGTGTACCTATATTATGCAGCCACAAAAATGATCTATTTCAAAAATGATGACATTATCTATATCAAAAACAAAGTAAAGAAAAAGGAAGGTTGAGAAGAGCGTATATAGCATGATTCCACTTTTAAACCATCAGAATACACATTTCTTTTTAAAAAACTAGAAAAATATCTACCAGACCTTTGTCAGTGTTTATCTCTGAGGGGTGAGCTTATGAGCTTATATGGACTTTTCCCTTCATATTATACATTTATAAATTTTTAACAAACATTTGTTATTTTTGATGCAAAAAATTTTAATTAAGAAATTTAAAATCACATCCATGAAAGAATAAACAAATACATAAATGGAACAGAACGGTGAGCCTAGGAATAGATCCACACGAATATAGTCAACTGATCTATGACAAAGAAGGACAGGCAATTCAATGGAGAAAGGACAGTCTTTTCAACAAATGATGGTGCTGGAACAACTGGATATCCACATGTAAAAATAAAGAAAAAAATCTAGCTACAGACCTTACACCCTTTACAAAAAAAAACTCAAAATGAGTTACAGACCTAAATGTAAAATGCAAAACTATGAAACTCCTAGAGCGAAACATAGTAGAAAATCTAGATGATCTTGGGTTATGGCAATGACTTTTTAGATATTGCACCAAAGGTACGATCTATGAAAGAAATAATTATAAGTTGGATTTCATTAAATTTAAAACTTCTGTTTGTGAAAAACACTGTCAAGGGCAAAGACAAGCCACAGATTTGGAGAAAGTACTTGCAAAAGACATATCTGATAAAGTCCAGTTATCCAAAATATACAATGCACTTTTAAAACAATAAGAAAATTAACAACCTCATTAAAAGTTAAGCAAAAATTCTGAACAGACACCTCACAAAAGAAAATATGCAGATAATGAATAACCTCAACATCATCTGTCTTTAGGGAATTGCTAATTAAAACAATGAGATACCACTACAAATCTACTAGAATGGCTAAAATCCAAAACACAGACACTTGCCAAATGCTGGAAAAAGTGGAACAGGAATGCTCATTTGTGGCTGGTGGGAATGCAAAATGGTACAGCCACTTCAACATACTCTTACCATATGATGCAGCAATCACACTCCTTAATATTTAGCCAAATGAGTGGAAAACTTAGATCCACACAAAAATCTGCATTATAGTAATTTATTCATAACTGCTAAAACTTGGAAGCAATCATGATGTTCTTCAATAACTGAATAACTGGTACATCTAGACAATGAAATATTAATCAGTGCTAAAAAAAGAAATGGGCTACCAAGCCACAAAAAGACATGAAGAAACCTTAAGTGTATATTACTAAGTGAAAGAAGCCAATCTGAAAAGGCTACGTAACTGTATGATTCCAAATATATAACATTCTGGAAAAGGCAGAAACCATGGAGACAGTAAAAAGATCAGTGTTTACCAAGCATTCAGGGGAAAAGAGGGATGAGGAGGTAGAACACGGCATTTCTAAGGCAGTGAAACTGTTCTGTATGATATTACAATGGTCAATGGATAGATGCATTGAATGTTTGTCCAAACCCACAGAATGTACAACACCAAGAGTGAACACTAATGTAAATGATGGACTTTGGTTGATAATGATGTGCAGGTTCATCGATTGTTTAAAAATGTACCACACTGGTGTGGAATGTTGATGGTCGGGGAGTCTGACAGGGAGGGGGTATAAGGAAACTCTCTGTACTTTCTGTTCAATTTTGCTATGAAAATAAAACTACTCTAATTTAAAAAAATACACAACACAGTGCAAGGCATATAACACCTCAATAAATCACAGCTTCCATTTTATTATGAACTCATATGATACAGAGAAATAAAACAAATTTGAGGGAACGTTAGCATACATTAAAAAGAGTTGAGAGTTTTGATCAAAAAAGAACATCTTTGCTGTTTGTTGCACGAGTCACATAGATTCCGTATCTGTAATATTCCACTAACATTAGGGACACCATTTTAGGAAAAGCACTAGCAAACCACATGGTATTAGAACATCTGGCTAGCCAAGCAAAGGAAGCTGCAAAGAATGGAGAGGGTATAGAATCCTCACATGAGGAACTGCCAAGATGGAAGCAAGCTCTTTAAATATCTGAAGACCCCTTGTGTGGAAGAGAAAATAGACTAATTTTGACTCATTCACGAGGCCAGAACCATGGTGTAGAAGTTGTAGGGAAGTGATTTCAGCCCAACAAAATTAAGAATTTACTAATACAGTTACCACAAAAAGTGGCCATGTTCTAGGAAGACTGGATTTCATCTGTTAGGAGTGAATGCAGAACAAATTTTTGCAATAGAGATGGATCTAACCTGTTAATGGCCCTTCTGTAACTGTCTACTGAGGCTTACTAGGTTCACAATAAAATGAAAGACAGAAGTAGTGTCAGGCAGACTCTATTCCATAGTAGCTAAGAAAGCTGGGGATATAAGATCTAGATGGGGGCAGGGGGAGGCCAGGTGGGCAGCAGCAGTTTATTTATAAATAATAAATACAGCAGGAGCTTAGAGAAAGCAATCAAGTAGACATCAATTTGGGACTAAATGGTAACTATCAAGTTTGTATTGATTTTTCATACACTTAACCGATGGAATAGTAACCCACATCATGGTTCCCCCACCCCCACCCCATTGGATTTCCCACAATAAGGACCCTATCATACCCTGTACTTAATATTCTAACAGCCTTTCTCAACCCAGGTTCCATGACAGTTAAATCCTAATGCCTAAGGTATTCAATGTACATAATGAATTAACTTCTCTCCTGTGCATCTAAAATGGTACTGGTTATATCACCTTTAGGATAACTGGGAACATAGCCAAATTACTTTCTGTGTTCTGTGCTTAAGATGAGGAACCCAGCCAAGTATAAACAATCTTATCTGTAATAAAGGTTGTAAAACAACAACTTCCATGAGGACAGGCACCTTGTCTACCTTGTTCGTAGTTCATACTCAAATCACATATGTTGAATAAATGAATAAAAGAATGGAGACTACACTTACATTTAGTCAGTTTCTCTTCTACCTCAAGAGTTTTCTCTACCTTTCTTTCTCACACATCCTTTCCTTTTTCCCTTCTGTTTTGCAGGATGAGATCCCTGTCTCTCCTCCTGACACTCAAGCTCTTGATGCATCTTATCTGCTCTTAATTCCTCAGAGATCTAGTCCATATTTATTTTCTCCTTGATAACTTCAGGTTCTCCCTTCTCAGGGGCAGTTCCTCCAGCATCTACAATTATTGAAAAATAAATAATTATCAAGAAAGTCTCAGGACTCCCCTGGTGGTCCAGTGGTTAAGACTCCAGGTTCCCAATGCAGGGGGCCAGGGTTAGATCACTGGTCACGGAACTGGATCCTGCATGCCGCAACTAAGAGCCCACATGCCACAACTAAAAGATCCCGCATGCGGCAACCAAGATCCCACGTGCCGCAACTAACACCCAGCGCAGCCAAATAAATAAATAAATATTTTTTTAAAAAAGTCTCATGCGTTCTGACTGTAATCAAGTTACATCCTTTCTATGATTCCTTTCTAGCAATGTCATAATGACACACCTAGAGAAAGTTCATTCTACATAAACAGAAGCAGTGACCAGAAGACAGGCAACAACCCCACTCTACTCCTAAATTCTTGTGTTGGCTCTGCTACAATGCAAGTCACTTCTGCTTCTTTAGTCCTTAATTTCCTGATCTCTAAAATGGGGGAAGATAGTCTTTAGGATTCTTTTCAGGGATATGTCTCTATATCTACTACTCTCTACAGGTTAAATACATCTGCAGTGGGTAAAAGTAATGGCGAGGCAAATTTCCACTTAATTAAAGGATAACCAAAACATTAAAACTAGTCAAAACTAGGATGTAGTGAGTTCCTTCTCTCTCCAGAGGCATTCAAACAGAAATCAGTCTACCACTTGGAAGAGATTCAAGTATCTAATGAGAAAACTGAACAAAGGCACGTTCCTTCATAGCTCTCCCTGTTCTACCTGTAGTAAGTTTCCCCTGTGATCCAACAGAGAACTATCTACTATCACTAGGCACCTCCTCATTTCACATTAGTGTGCCTAAGGCCCATTCCCTCCACTAGATCATAAAATTCCTGAAATCAGAACTATATCTCGTTCATTTCTACAGCCCTTCCGCATTACCTGGCACAGCTGTCCTACACAAAAATAAACAGAACAATTGTTTACTAAATATTCCTATGAAGACTAAACTCAATGTAATGACTGATTATACAAAAAGAGCACATGAAATTTCACTGAATAAAAACCTAGTATATGATGTACTCAAGATGTTTTAGAAATCAAAGCCCTTAAGAGTCAAAGGCAGTTCCATCCACAGGTAGTCAGGTAAAACATACAAATTAAAGGATTATTACACAATCCCAGGCTACCGTGTGTTGGGACAGACTGTGTTAGTCTGTGTTAGTGAGACTGCGTTAGTCAGACTGTGGGGTAAGCTCAGGGCTTTTGTGTTTCTGATCAAGTTTAGTAGTTGGGAGATTTATCAAGTAATAATAAACAAACCAAATATATGGATTATTGAATAAATGGTGTTAAAACAATTGGCTTGGGCTTCCCTGGTGGCACAGTGGTTAAGAATCCACCTGCCAATGCAGGGGACACGGGTTCGAGCTCTGATCCGGGAAGATCCCACATGCCGCGAAGCAACTAAGCCCGTGTGCCACAACTACTGAGCCTGTGCTCTAGAGCCCGCGAGCCACAACTACTGAAGTCGGTGTGCCTAGAGCCCATGCTCAGCAACAAGAGAAGCCACCGCAATGAGGAGCCCGCGCACTGCAACAAAGAGTAGCCCCCTCTCACCACAACTAGAGAAAGCCCGTAAGCAGCAACAAAGACCCAACGCAGCCAAAAATAAATAAGATAAATATTTTTTTTTAAAAAAATTGGCTTTATCCACTTGGAAGAAAAATAAAGTTAGAACACTATATCACAACAAAAATAAATTCCAGATGCAGGCAGCTTCCCCCAGCAAGCCAGAAAGCAGCTTTCCAGGAAGTTCTACAGACGTGGTCCCTCAATGATCACTGCCCTTCAGAGGGCCACAGCTGTACCCTCTCCAACAAAGTCTGGATTTCAGTATGGGAGCAGCCTCTTGAAGATTTGTTCCTTCCCTAGGTGCTCTGCCTTAGCCCTAGAGGCAGTAGCTGCTCCCTATATCTACTATTCCTGTATTCTTTAGGGTTTTCTTTTTCTCTTGGGTAATCTCCTGTTTAGTTAATAATTCTTTATATTAAACTTTACCTGTTAAATTTAAAAATAAATAAATTCCAGATGGTCTAAAGTACTAAATATAAGAGACGAAACTATAAAAGTGTTGAAAATGAGATGTTTTCGTTGTTGTTGGGGGTTTGTTTTTTGTTTTTTTAATAAAAAGAGGTCTTCCTAAGAAACCCAGAAACCACAAATTTTTTAAAATGGTCAAGGGACTTCCCTGGTGGCGCAGTGGTTAAGACTCCACGCTCCCAATGCAGGGGGCCCGGGTTCGATCCCTGGCTGAGGAACTAGATCCCACATGCATGCCGCAACTAAGGAGCCCACATGCCACAACTAAGACCTGGCACAACCAAATAAAAACAAATATTTTTTTAAAAAGTGGTCAGGTCTACATAAAAATTAAAGCTTTCTGCACAACAAAAGAAAAAATATATATAATTACTATCAGGAAAGTACAAATTAAAAAGCCATCATTTTACCTACTTGCTTAAAACCCTTCAATGGCTTCCCTTAGAGCTCTAAAGCCCACTCAGGCCAGCCTATACCTATTTGACCCTCTCATTATCTCTACCCAGGCACACTGACCTTTCTTCAGTCATCTTACTCATCCTGCTTCTTCCAAAAAAGGGACTCCTGCTCATCCACTGGATCTCAGCTCTAGGACCACTTCCTCAGAAACCTTTCCTGGACTAACTAACTGGGTCAAATCCCTCAATTATAGCATTGTGTACCTCTCACAGCTGCTCAGCCCAAAAACCTCTGAATGATCCCTGACTCCTCTCTCTTTTGCATCCCATATCTAATCCAAATCCTGTTGGCCATGCCTTCGAAATATAACCTCCACCAATGCACCTTGGTCTCAGCCTCATCATCTTTTTCCTGGATTAATGCCTCCCTTGCCTTCCTTTACTCTACTGCCAATCTACCAACCAGAGTGGTTTGGTTTTTTTTTTTTTTTAATGTAAGTCAGATCACATCACTCCTCTGCTCAAAACATTTTTAATGATTCCCCATAGTGAAAGCCAATCTTTGCAGTGCTTCTAGAGCCCAGAAGACCTACCACCACCCCATTACCTTTCACCTCATATTCTACTACTCTCTTCTCCCTTCCTCTCCCACCTCCTTCCACCCACTGCCCCAATAATTTCATTCTAGCCACACTGACCTCCATGCTATCCCTCAAACATGCCAGACACATTCCTTCCCTAAAGCATTTGCAAGAATTGATCCCTATGTCTGGAACACTCTTCCTCCAGATATCCTCATATTACCTCTTCTATCACCTTCAAGTCTCTGGTCAAATGTCATCTATGCAATAAGACTACTCTGACCACCCTATTTAAAACCAGCCTATCCCCCTTCCTTTTACCCTGCTCTATTTTTTCTTTTTTCCATAGCACTTATCACCTAACAATCCATATGATTTGCTTATGTTTTTTGTTTAGTATCTGTTTCTCCCACACTAGGGCAGGGTTATTTATTATCTGTGTTGCCCACTGATGTATGCCAAATACCAAGAATTGTGCCTGGCAAGTAGTACACACTTATATTTGTTGAGCAGTTTTGTACTTGTCTGTGGGATTATCTAATTAATGGCCTTCTGATTCACTACCTAGGAACAGGGACTGGGTTTGGGTTTCTTCGTCATTTTATTTCCTAGGGCCTAGCATAAGGCTTGGCCTAGACTAGGCACACAAACATTTGTTAACTGAAGAATACCTTTTTTTTTTTTTTCTGTCTATCAGAAGATACAAATTTAAAACAACTGACATTATCCAGGGTTTTTAAGAGTGTAGAGGAAATCCACCCTCTCATATACTATTGGCAGGTATGTAAATTGATACTTTTTGAGAGTAAGCTAGCAACAGCTATTAAAATTTAATTCACTCAGAGCTCATGCCTTTTAATTCATAGTCTTACAGAAGTAAAAGCCAAAGTACCTGAAAAATATGTACAAGAATATTTATTACAGAACTGCTTATAATGAAAAAATTAAAGCATCAATAAAGATACAGGCAAATAAATCGTGTGGTACATGCATGTGACAGAACATTCTTTAACAAGAATGAGGTAGATCTATAACATTGAACTGGAAAGTAGTCCACGATCTAGTAAACAGATCGAGGGCTCTGGCATCAGGTGACCTGGATTGAATCCTGGCTCCCCTCACTTCTAGCCATGTAACTCCAGGCACTTTTAACTTCTCTGTGCTTCAGTTTCCTCATCAATAAAACAGGAACAATATTATAATAGTACCCACCTCACTGATAAGAAGATTTCCTGAGATAATGCATGCAGTGTCTATAGTACATTATATGGCCACATAACCATTTACAAGTATATGATAATTATAGCTAACATTTATAAGCAAAATAGACAAGTTGCAGACCTATGTATGTAAAGCATGTCCATTTCAGAGGGAAAAGGTAGCATGTCTGTGTAACTATAGAAAAAAGTCAAGGATAGAAAACTTAATATTGGTTTCCTTTGGGAGATGGGAGGAGATATACTTCTTAATAGCCACACTTTTTTAATGGAAGGATTTTAGAATACAGTGTTTTTAAATAAAAAAGAAATGAAGTAAAATCAGAGCAAATGCCTCTAAGATAGAGTTTAACTTAGATTTTAAAATATTAAAATTTTAAAAATTTTATATTCTATATAGTCTTTGAATTATCAAGGTAAAATGAAATAATAAGCTGAAATTTGTTGGACTATTAAAGTTACCTTTGTTCTAAACGAGTAAACTAAGATGCATGATCAAAAAAATAGTTTTTGAAAAACTTACAAAAGAAGAAATTAAGAAGAATTAAAAGAAAATTATTACATTTTACCCTGTCAATTTACATACAAATGAATTGTTTTCTTAATCTACGATATCTCCATGAAAAATAAACCTATGTCAAAGAAGGAAAAGAAAACAATGTCAACGTAAAATAAAACTGCCTCTAAAATGGGATACCTGGGAATTCCCTGGAGGTCCAATGGTTAGGACTCTGCGCTCTAACTGCTGAGGGCCTGGGTTCTCAGGGAACTAAGATCACACAAGCCACGCAGCGTGGCCAAATAAATAAATAAAATGGGATAAAAGCTAGATTAAAGTCAAAAAGTAAAAGTTATCTTTTACTGCCAGTTTAACTCAAAAGAATTCTGCAATTGTTTGATTGTTTTTGTTTTTTTTTAATATCAGCAGGGCTAGGAAATTCAAGCGTGCTTAAAGCTAAAGTGTCAAGAAGTGATCTATGTTCAGTTCAGCCAAAGAGAAAAATTAAATCTCCAAGATGAACTTCTAAGAAGACACTGATACAAAGCGTTCAAATACACCGAATTCTCTCTCCTTTTGTAAACAGTAGCTGTGGCTGCTCATTTACTACACTAACTGAAAATAAATACTGCAATCTATGCAAACTAAATCTCATCCCACGGTCACAGGATTTGAAAAATAGGGAATAAACCTGTACTAAGAATACAAGATTTCCTAAAGCTAATTTTTCCTAGCCTCTTTCAAGTGCTTAGTCACTTCTGCCTATTTACAAGGAAGACCATTTCACATCTAGAAAGAGGCAGGGAATTTTGCTTCGAGACTGTCATGTCACCTGAGCCGTCCTAGACGTTTGTTTCCATGCAACTCAAGAGAAGGCAGCTGCCAGCTAGGCATACCTACCACTCCAGATCAGAACCAGAAGCCACTGGGGCTCTCTCTATTCTGCCTCTGTCTGCAAAAACAAAGAGGTGTTTGTGGAAAAGGGAAGTTTTCTTCCCTGACACCAAATGCAAAAGGTGAGGATTAAAATGTAGCCTGAAAACATCCCCATTTCCTCTTAACAGTCCACCAGAAATGCCTCCCTTCTCCTACTGAATGCCTCCCTCTCCAGTTTCCTACTGAAACAGAAACAGCAACCAGATTCTTACACAACTCCAGATGTGGGTACCAGACATGTCTCCTTAGGCAACTAACAAAACCTAAAACTAGAGGCAAACAGGCTTTGGAACACACTTCCAAGAAAGCAGCTAGCATTAAAATCTGGTAACATTGTTTCAGGTTCCTCAAAGGCAACAAAAGAGAGTAAGGTCTTCATGAAAGATTATTTTAAGAGACAACCCTAGGCAAAGGCAGGTTTTTAACCACCTACCAAATCCCGACATTCCATTCACACTTAAAAGATTCTAAGCACACACGCTGATTACAGAAATTCACCTGAAAGAACTCTCTCGCCCAGATACAGCAGTACCTTGCCAAGGACCAGGCACAGTCTTTCCAAACATAACTCCAGGTAGTAAAACCTGGAACCACGTGGTCAATCTCCGAAGCAGAGCTTAAGCCAATTTCCCAGAAGGTCATGAAGGACTGACAACCACCTGGGACTAATTAGGATGGGGCTCTTTTTCCTTCCTTGGATATAACTGCTATAAAAGACACGCTTCCTCGACTTCACCATTCTCATTATTCCCAAAAACCGCCTTAATAATACTAACCGCTTTACATAAATACATGTTGCCTCCTTTATAAGTAAAATATAAAGGCACGAATTTACCTCTTTTCATGAGAATACTCAAGTTCAAAGAGGCTAAGAAATCTGCATAGTGCTTGTTAGTGAAGGCTCCAGGTTCTGCAGACACGCAGGCCCCAGCACTTACCATTAAGCCACAGTGCCTCTCAAGGAACGCTACTAAATCCAGCTACTGATCCCAACCAGTTTCACGCCGCAAAACTGAGCTCAAAGCGCTCAGTGGCATGGATGGGGGCGGGGCGTGGGGAGGGCACATCACCACTACCTAAGCAATTTTTTTTTTCTTTAACGAATATAGCACATGTTCCTGATTTCCATCCTCCCCACGGGCAGAACCCACGTGCCGGCCCCACCGCTACCCACAGCAGCTCCCTCTCCACGCTCCCCAGCTTCTGCCTGGTCCCCCGCAGCCCCCTCACGCCCCTCCCTCCACCCCCACCCAAGCCAGGGCTAAAGCCGGCACCTCCCGCCCCCTCCCCAGCGACGGCCGCCCAGGCCCCCGCACCGCCCTCGCGCGCAGCCGGCGCCGGAACCCGCGCGCTCCCGCCTCCGCCCGGCACGGTCACCCCCGGGGCCTGCGCGCGCCCTTCCCGCCGCCCGGAGGTCTACCCGCGACGCCGGCGCTGGGCAGGCCGCGCCTGCCATGGTGGGCGACTCACCGTCAGGCTGAGGAGCCGGGCCCGGCTGCGCCATGGCCGGGCGGCCGGCCTCGGGGAGCGGGGATGGGCGGCGAAGCGGCGTCCCGGGCTCCCACAGGCTCAGCTGGCGGAGGAGGCGTCGACCGAGCCGCCGCCGCCGCCGCCCAGGGAGGAACCGCTAAGGCTGGAGCCGCCGGCGCCGCCACAGCCGCGGGCAGAGACGGACCCGAGCGCCGACCTCCGCCTCCTCATCCTGACAGCGGGAAATAAGCAGCGCGCAGGCGCGGGGGGATGGGGCGGCACGTGACGTCCCCCTGAGGGGAGGGGCGGGCCTTCGCGAGGGGTTGGGGAGCGCAGCGCGAGGGGGAGGCTGAAGGAGGAGCGGAGCCGGCTGCGGGAGCGCGGCCGGTAGGGTAGGGTGGGGTGGGGGAGAGGGAGGCTGAATAGGGGAGGAGGGGAGAGTGAAGAGGAGGAGAGGGGCGGCGGCGAAGGCCCGGCCTTTTGCAGGGGCCGCTCCGGGCCCTCCGCCCCAGCACAGAGGCAAAGAAAGAATAATAATAAAAAGAAGGGCGAGAGAGGAGGCTAGATGGTGAAGTGACCGCAAATCCAGCCTCTGCCTGTTTCAGCTGTGTGACCTTGAGCGAGTCACTTAACCTCTTTGAACCTCACAGCCTTCGTCTGTATAATGGCTATTAAAAAGTTTAAATGAAGTGAAGTGTGTGGAACTGTGTCTGACGTACTTTCCATTAAGCACCTATATAGGATGTGACTTTTAAGTGCCAGGTACCGTGATAGGTGCTGGGGATACTGCCAGACAGTTCTTGCACCCATGAGGGGAGAGGGGAGATAGGCAGACAAATACCGCCCTTACACCTGTGCATAGGCACCATACATTAGAGGCGCACCTCTACCCCAGCTCTGTCCACATTTCTTCCACAGGTTCTAAGGGACATGCCCACATGGTGTCTGTGTCTCTCCTTCAGGACCAAGTTCTGGGAACTTATGACCCCAGAATTCCCTCCCCAAATGGCTGGGCTCTTCCCAGGTCCATCTTCTCTAAGGCAGAGTCTGGGGATCCCTAGAAGTGGCTAAGGGGCAGCTGTGTTTGGGGCAGGGGGCACATCACATGGACATTAGAGCTTCTGTGTACACAGATCCCTAGTGCAGGAGAGAGAGATGGAAAAAGATGGCAGGTGGGCCAGGGCCAGGGCTCCCACCAGCACCTCATTCAAATGCATAAATCTGAGGAGTCCAGGAATTCTAAATTTGAACCTGGTCTTCCATGTCATTAAAGATGCATGTTTGTCAAGATAGAATAGAATATATTAAGACTAACAGTTGGAGTGATTTATAATTTTAAATAATTTAGGTAGACGTCTTGCATCTGTTTGTACTTTTGCCCCAAACCCTGCTAACATTAGGGAAGGACCTATATACAGACTCGAGTTTTTTAACCAGTTAATATATTCGAATGGCTGGTATGCCTTTGATAGAGCAAGCAGGGTGGCTTCCCCAATCCCCCATTAAATGACTTTCCTGGATAAGCAGATCCATGCTGAACATGGAGACCTTTGTCCAGGATAGGACAGCCCAGTGCACCCTCTCTCTGGTGATGACCAATACAAGGCAGGGACCATAAAGATAGCAGATGCTGATGCCTTCTACAAAAGGGGCTCCTTCTAGGGAGTAAGAGGCATGTTTATTACCATTGATAATCTGGGACTTGAAGCCAGGCCCTCAAGATCAAGGTCACTCAGAAAGGATCAGACTGCTGATCTAAACACATAGAGCTCCCCATGCAAAGGAGGTGGTTGAAAAAGCAATTTGGAAATCACATAGGAGCACGCAGGGGTATGTACATTTTCATATTTTTAGGTAAACCCTAAGACCCAGGAATTCCACCCCCTAGGCGTATGTTTTAAAGAAAACTAGTGTGTGCTCAAAGCCTTTATTAAGCATAAAAGACATGATTCTTATATTTTGAAAGAAATTGGGAGATAAGATTTAAACATGTAATAATTGCTTATCAATTACATTGTACATGTGCCACAGGAGACACAAGAATATCTAAGGTGGCATAGTTTATAATACAATAAATAAATACACCAAGTGTTCATCAACAGAATAGATAAATAAATTTTAAAATATCCATACAATGGAATATGCTACAGCAATAATAATGAACAAACTACAGCTACATATTCAATGGAGATGAACCTCACAAACATAATTTTGAGAAAAAGAAGTAAATTATAAAATAATACATACAGCATGACTCCATTTATATAAAGTTCCAAAACAGGCAAAACTAAACCTCATGCACACATAGTTGGTAAACTGTAAAGATGGAAAGAGAACCACTATCACAGAAGTCATGACAGTGATTCCTGAACCAGGGAGGGAAGTGCATGGGATTAAGGATAGTACCTAAAAGCCTATCTTCTATGGTGCTGACAATGTCATATTTCTTAACCTGGGTCCATTTAAACTAATTGTAAATCTGGGAAGCTGATGTCATTTAGGTGAGAAAGATTTGGGAGTATTTGCCACTTACAAGCTTAAAACGAGCAAATTCGATGCAACTGCTGAGAACTACTCATTCCGTGCTTCATTAATAGCTCCACAGAGACTCTTGGTAGAGTTCACCATTGGAAAAAAAAAAAAAGAGTCACAGTGTGTAAATTACAGGAGGTGATGCCTGTCCTGCACTTTGCCCTGATTAGGTCACATCAGCAGTGCCAGCTGTGTTTGTTCTGGGCACCATTATACGCTGCCGGCTGGCGTGGGCAGAGTCCCGGGGAATGAAGAATCTGAAAATTATTCTCTGATGGAAATGTCAGGCAAAAGTACTCTGGGGGTTAAAAAAAAAAAAAGATGACTTGGGCTGTGAAGACTGTCCTCAAATCCTGGAGGTCAGTGGGTACTAAAGAAGAACTTTTTCTCAGAGTTGACCACAGAGAAGGGGCTACCTTTCAGGGAATGAGTTCCCTGTCACTGCAAGTGTACAATTAAAGCTGGCTAACAATTGGTCAGAGGTGCTATAGAAGGATTCCTGCTACATTTGGGGGACTAGTCTAGACCATCCTTACAGTCATTTTCAGCCTCACGGTTCTATAATGCTACAGCATTATAGAATACTAATGACAATAATAATACTAATGACAATAATACTATAATGATAATAATACTAATGACAATAATAAGTTTGCTGCATTTTAAAGTTTACTAGGCACTTTCTCATTTATTATTTCATTTTACTCCTCACAAGAACCCAGAAGGTGGACAGTAGGCACAGAGTAGATAAACCAAATTTTCCTGGATAAATTCCATGTCAAAATTCTATCCTGTGGTTTCTAGCTAGTACAGGCATAGCTATCAGACCAGGTGTCCCAACTTGGCAATCAGCAGACAGTACACAGGAGTGTTGGGGTTCTCTCTCTCTAGGACCCAGATCCTCAAGGGCAGAAAGGGACCAAAGAGTAGGGTTATGGCACCATACTTCTCTGACTTTCAATAAGAGATAACTTCAGTGCAGGTGGTGGGGGAAGGACAAGACTCAAGGGGCCTCTACCCCAGGGGCCCTGTCTCCCCACAGGCACATGGAGACTTGGAAAGTCCCAGCCTGGGTGCTGGCTTCCTCACTAAGAGTTCCCCAGGAAGAGTCCACCAGGGACAGACACCATTATGTCCTCAGCCACAATCCCCCAGCCTGGTCCCTCTCTCACTGATTATCCCCTTTTGGTACTAGCTTGTAATACTGCAAGAATAGGATCCTCATCAATAGATAGAGACATACAGGAATAGTCATACTACGTCTACAGCATGTCAGTGTCAGGCAGTAGCTTTGAACCCAAAGTGGTGATTAGATGTAAAATGAAATTTTAGCTGACGTAGAAAGCAGACAATGAGGGAATTCCCTGGCAGTCCAAAGGTTAGGACTCCACACTCTCACTGCCGAGGGCCCAGGTTCAATCCCTAGTCGGGGAACTAAGATCCCACAGCCACGCAGCGTGGCAAAAAAAAAAAAAAAGCCGAGCTCCCCTTCTGGGATCTGGAGTGGGAAGACGGTGATCAGTGATCATCGCTGCAATTGGTCCTTGCCCCAATCCCTCTCCCAACTGAGAAGCATATGGGAGAGTGCCACAAACAGAAGGATGACTTCTCTCTCATACTCTCGTGAGATGCAGGTTGATGTCCAGGGAAGAGGTCCAGGCATAGAATCAGAAGACCTGGAATTCTGGCACAGATTAGCTGTTGACCCAGAACACTTCTTTTTCTTTTTTTTTTTTTTTTTTGATGTGGACCATTTTTAAAGTCTTTATTGAATTTGTTACAATATTGCTTCTGTTTTATGTTTTGGCCATGAGGCGTGTGGGATCTTAGCTCCCCAACTAGGGATCGAACCCACACCCCCTGCACTGGAAGGTGAAGTCTTAACCACTGGACCACCAGGGAACACATTATTTAACCTCTTCGAGCCCTTGTTCACTTATCTCTAAAATGGGGATAGTAGACCAGCCTTATGGCACATCAGCAAGGCTAAAGAGATAAAGCACCTAACCCCTAACATATATATATGGTAGTTGCTCTGTAAATGTCTGCTTCCTCTTCTCCTTCTCTCCTTTCCTTCCTTTTTTTCCTAGATCAGTAGTTTCCATCCTGGGGAAGACGGGTCCCTGGAACTTAGAATTCAGTCCATGAAGCTATTCCTAGAGATCCAGGGCAGAAATGTCCAATGTTTTCAAAGCCTAACAGAACTGTCCCATTCACACTAGATAACGTCCCAAGACTAAAATATGAAGTTTCTTTGCTTTGCACAGAAATTATATCACATTGCTTATCTCATGCTGACTAGAAGTTCTTATTCCAGTTCTACATTAACTGGTGATTAATAATGTAGAGGGATTGGGACTTCCCTAGTGGTCCAGTGGTTAAGAATCCGCCTTCCAATGCAGGGGACACGGGTTCGATCCCTGGTCAGGGAACTAAGATCCCACGGGCTGCAGGGCAACTTGAGCCCACGCGCTCTGGAGCCTGAGCGCCACAACTAGAGAGAAGCCCGCACACAGCAACAAAAGATTCTGCATGCCACAACGAAGATCCCGTGTGCCGCAACTAAGACCTGACGCAGCCAAATAAATACCAAAAAAAAAATTTTAATAATACAGAGGGATCCATTATTATTTAATGTATGTATTTTGCTAGATAGACAAGTATGTTTAGATCTGGTAGTTACTCCCTTCTCTCAGAATTCACCTGTGATAACATTGACTGCACAGCAGCATAATTGCCTGGAAATAAAAATGGCTGACATTTACTAGTGTATACCATGTGCCAGGCACTGGACAAAGTGCTTTACTTTGGATCAACTCGTTTAATCCTCTAAACTCGCAGGAACAGTTGTCAAGTCATTTTATAGATGGTGGGACCAAACAGGTTAAATAATTCGTCTAAAGTCATAGAGCAGTAAGTGATAGAGCTGGAAATCAGACCCAGATTGTTTGGTCCAATGCCCAGGTGGGTAACTCCCAAGCTCTGTTGCCAACTACCTATGTGTCTCTTCCTCCCATTGGGGGAAGATGTCAACTCCCAGAAAATAGGGACAGTCATTTATTTCTAATGTATGTCTAGAGCTTAACAAAAGAAGTGCTCAATAAATACCTATTGGATGAATGAGTGAATGGATGGATGAACAAATGAATAACAATAGGAATATATGGAGCAAATAATGAAGAATCCTTGATGGTGAGATGATCTAGTCTGCAGATTAAATCTGTGTGATTCAATTCTATTTGATCACCATTCATCTTCTCACTTCTCGGTGGCTTACAGACCATAATTTTAACCATCAATAATAATAATAATAATAATAATACCCACCACTTAACTGAGCACCTACTATGTGCTAGAGATTCTACCTGTGTTCTCTCCTCGATCCTCATAACAGCCCTTTGCAGTAGGTTCCATTTATTATCCTAGAACTCAGAGAGGTTAAATGACGTGTCCATGTCACATAGTAAATGGAAGAACTAGAATTCACATCCAAGTCTGTCTCACTCCAAAGTGTATGCTTTTTTGCTGTCACTGCTGGCTAACCATGTCTATCAAATACCAGCAAATACCCCTACACTTCTACGTCATTCTCAACTGAATGCATTTTTAGAATTTTCAATGATATCTCCAAAAGTTATGCTTCTTTTTATTTCTTGTTTATATTTTTAAGATTACTGGATTAAAATTCTAGTTATAATTTTTCAAAGATGCAGATAAAGCAAAGCTACTCCCTCAACCTCTCCTCCTCCCAACACTCACGCAATCCCACACCCCTCTCCAGGGCAAACTACTGTTACCAGTTTTGTATTAATCCTTTCAGACATTTTTTAATGCATCTATGAACATGCAGAAGCACGTACCTCTGTTTTATCTTCCTCACATAGATATGATCATATTGTACATTTATTCTGAACTTGCCTTTTTCCTTAATAGTATAGTCAATATCTATGGCTTTACTTCATTCTTTTTAACTCCTGCATAGTTTTCCATTTTGGTCAATGGTTAGGTCAATTATAGTTTTTCATTACTTACAAGCAATGCTGCAAGGAGCATGCATACCTATCTAGGCACTTATATGAGTGATTTTTCAGGAGACTTACCTACCCCCTTAGAACTACTAGATCAAAAGTCATGAACACTTTTTCATTTAATAGATATTGACAAATTACTCTCAAAAAGTATCACACCAATGATATACCAACAGTGTATGAACACATTTGTTTCTGTACATCTGTGCCAACACTGGTTTTTATCAATCTTCTTTATGTCTGCTAATCTGATGGACAAAAGATTATAGTATATTAATGTCATTTTATTTTTTATTTTTTAAAATAAATTTATTTATTTAGTTTGGCAGCATTGGGCCTTTGTTGTTGCGTGAGGGCTTTCTCTGGTTGCAGCTCGCAGGCTTCTCATTGTGGTGGCTTCTCTTGCTGCAGAGCACAGGCTCTAGGCACGCAGGCTTCAGTAGTTGTGGCACACAGGCTCAGTAGTTGTGGCTCACGGGCTTAGTTGCTCCACGGCATGTGGGATCTTCCCGGACCAGGGCTTGAACCCGTGTCTCCTGCATTGGCAGTCAGATTCTTAACCACTGCACCACGAGGGAAGTCCCTAATGTCATTTTTTTTTTCCTAATGTCATTTTAATAAGCATTTCCCTGAATATCAGTGAGGTTAGGAATCTTTTCATATTTTTATTAGCTGTTTGTATTTCATCTACAATGAATTTTATATATCTTTTGCCCATTTGTATTGGCTGTTTGTCTTTTTTTTATTGATTTGCAGGTGCTCTTAAGTGTTCTGGATAGTAATTTTTCGTATGTTATATATGGTGTATTTTCTTCCAGTTTGTTATTTTTGTCTTTTAATTTTAATAACACTAATAGTGTTATTTACTTACAGAAGTTTTACATTTTAATTGTCAACCTATATATCTTTTCAGAGCTTCTGGATTTTTTATCTTGTCCAAGAAGGCCTTTCTCACCTCCAAATTCATAAATGTATTCTCAATAGTTTTCCAATATTTCCCTAATATTTTTATGGTTTTGGTTTTTCTTTTTTTTTTTTTTCTTTTTTTAAAGTCTTTATTGAATTTGTTACAATATTGCTTCTGTTTTATGCTTTGGTTTTTTGGCTGCAAGGCGTGTGGGATCTTAGCTCCCCAACCAGGGATCGAACCCGCACCTCCTGCATTGGAAGGCGAAGTCTTAAGCACTGGACTGCCAGGGAAGTCCCTAGTTTCGGTTTTTCATGTTTAGTTTTTTAATCTACTAGGAATAGCATTTTATATCATAAGAGATAGGGGATCTGACTTAATTTTTTCAGATAAATAGGCAACTGTACCCAAATCATTATTTCCCTACTTTTATTGTTGATAAATTTCTATAAATATATTAGCTAGACTTATTTTTGTTGCAAGAGGGAAAAAAAACTTCAAATAGGTTTTATAAAAGACAGGGAATTTGGGCTTCCCTGGTGGCGCAGTGGTTGAGAATCTGCCTGCCAATGCAGGGGACACGGGTTCGAGCCCTGGTCTGGGAAGATCCCACATGCCGCAGAGCAGCTGGGCCCGTGAGCCACAACCACTGAGCCTGCGCGTCTGGAGCCTGTGCTCCGCAACAGGAGAGGCCGCGATAGTGAGAGGCCCGCGCACGGCGATGAAGAGTGGCCCCCACTTGCCACAACTGGAGAAAGCCCTCGCACAGAAACGAAGACCCAACACAGCCATAAATAAATAAATAAATAAATAAAATTAAACTTAAAAAAAAAAAAAAAGACAGGGAATTTGATTGCTTATATAACTGAAATGTCCAGAGCAGCAGCTGGTTTTGGAAGAAGTTTCAAATAAAACTAACTAGAGCAATAGAGGATGAGGCTACTTTGGAGGAGACCTGAGTGCAAAGATGGAGGCAGCCATAGGAAGACGTGGAGAGGAAGAATATTCTTGCAAAAAGAGTAGAAAAGTATAAAAGTCTTAAGAGTATAATAAAGTTGTAACATTCAAGAGACAAAGGAAAGCCATGATGAGTGGAGCAAGGTGAATGAAGGCCAGAGTGGTGGGAAACACCTGGAGAGGTAGGCAAGGGTCAAATCCTGTAAGACACTGAAGCCACAACAAGGATTGAATTCTATTCTATTTTATTCCTTCTACTGTGGGAATCCACTGGAGAGTTTTAAAGAGAAGAGCTACAGGATTTGATTTACACTCTTAAAAGAGATCATCCTGGGGACTTCCCTGGTGGTCCAGTGGGTAAGACTCTGCGCTCTCAGTGCAGGGGGCCCGGGTTTAATACCTGGTCAGGGAACTAGATCCCACATGCCACAACTAAGAGTCTGCATGCCACAACTAAGAGGTCCACATGCCACAACTAAGAAGTCCACATGCTGCAACTAAAAGATCCCGCGTGCCACAACAAAGACCCCGCATGCCACAACTAAGACCCGGCACAGCCAAAATTAATTAATTAATATTTTTTTAAAAATGGAAAAGTTTAAAAAAAAAAAAGAGATCATCCTGCTCACTATTTGGGAAAATGGATTATGGGGGAGGGGAGAGGTAAAGATGGAAGTGGGGAGAACTGTTAGGAAGTGCTGCCATAGTCAGAGAGGTAAATGATGGTGGCTTGGTCGGGGTTATTTCAGAGAAGATACAGAAAAATGGTCAGATGTTGGGTACTGAGATATATTTATTTATTGAAGTGAGAATTTACTGAGGGGGAAAATATAGAGTTCTGTTTTTGCCATGGTACATGTAAGATGCCTATTGGGTATCTGAGTGGAAGTGTGAAGTAGACAGTTGGAAAAAAAAAAGTAGATAGTTGGATATGCAAATTTGGAGCTCAGGCATGGGCATATGGTTTAGGAGTCACCAGTTTACATGATATTTATAGTCAATAGCTAGAATATATAAAGAGCTCTGTAAAAATCTAGAAAAACAAGCCCAAAAACCTGATAGAAAAAAATGGGCAAAGGACATGGCAGTTCATTAAAAAAGACATAGAAAGTTCTTTAAACATATCAAAAGATGTTCAACTTCACTCAAAGTAGAATTCAAAATGAAACTATAGAGATACTGTTTATCACTCATTGATTGACAAAAATTCAAGAGGTTGACAACCTACCCTTTTAGTGAGGCTGTGAGGAAAATAGGCACTGTCTTACACTGCTGTTGGAGGAACAAAATAGAACAAACGCTATGGAAGGAAAATTTGGCAATATTTAACAAAACTGTATATTCATAGGCATTTACCTCTTGACTCAGTAATCCCTTTTAAAGGAATTTACCCAGGGGATACATCTGCAAAAAATAAAACAACAAATGCACAAGGTTATTAATTGTGGCATTATTTTTAATATCAAAACATTAAAAACAACCCAAATGCCAGCTACATAAGAAACTTGTTGGGGCTTCCCTGGTGGCGCAGTGGTTGAGAATCTGCCTGCCAACGCAGGGGACACGGGTTTGAGCCCTGGTCTGGGAAGATCCCACATGCCACGGAGCAACTGGGCCCGTGAGCCACAATTACTGAGCCTGCGCGTCTGGAGCCTGTGCTCCGCAACAAGAGCGGCCGGGATAGTGAGAGGCCCGCGCAACGCGATGAAGAGTGGTCCCCGCTTGCCACAACTAGAGAAAGCCCTCGCACAGAAACGAAGACCCAACACAGCAATCAATCAATCAATCAATAAGAACGTGAATTTCTAAAAAAAAAAAAAAAAAAGAAACTTGTTGAATTAAAGATAGTACAGCTACACAATTGAGTACTACATAGCCATAAAAGAGAATGAAGAGTTCTAAGTACTAGTATGAAGAGAATGCCAAGATATAGTGTTAAGTGAAAAAAAAAGCAGAGTTCAAAAGTATAGTATGGTACATTTTGTTAAGAAAAAAGTGGGTAAACAAGCCTATATTGTCTATATTTCCTAATTTTTATTACAGCATTATTGAGAAATAATTCATATAATGTAAAATTCACCCTTTTAAAGTACACATTTCCTGGGTTTTAGTATATTCATGAAGATATGCAATCATCACCACAATCAATTTTAGAACATTTTCATTAACAGCAAAAGAAACCCTTTGCTCATTACAGTCACTCCCTATCCCCCTTTTCCTGCAGCTCCTGGCAAACATTTATCTATTTTCCATGAATATGGATTTATGGACATTTCATATAAATGGAATTGTACATACAGCATGTTATCTTTTGGTTCTGGCTTTGTTCACTAAGCATAACATTTCCAAGATTCATCCATCTTGTAACATGTATCAATATTTGGTTTCCTTTTGTGGCCAAATAATATTCCACTGTATGCATACACCACATTTTGTTTATCCATTTATCAGTTGAGGGACATGTGGGTTATTTCCATACAACACTGCTGTAATATACATGTACAAATTGTGTGGACACATGTTTTCATTTCACTTGTGTAACTGAATTGCTGGCTCATATGGCCACTCTATCTCTAGAATTTTGAGGAACTGTCAAGCTGTCTTCCAAAGTGGCCGCACCATTTTATAGTTCTACCAGCACTGTATGAGGGTTCCAAATTCCCTACATCTTTGCCAACACTTGCTGATTGTCTACGTTTTTTATTTTAGCTATCCTAGTGAGTGTGAAGTGGTACCTCATAGAGGTTTGGAATTGTATTTCCCTGACAGCTAATAACGTTGAATATCTTTTCATGTGCTTATTGCTATTCTTTATTTCTTTGTGTTGATTTGAGTCTTTCATTTCAGCCTGAAAGACTCCCTTTAGTGTTGTTTTTAGGGCAAGTCTGCTAGCAATGAATTCTCTTGGTTTTTATTTATATGGGAAGGTCTTAATTTCTCCTTCATTTTGAAGGATAATTTTGCTGGATATGGAAATGCTTGTTGACAATCTTTTTCCTTCAGCACTTTGAATATGTCATCCCACTGCCTTCTGGTCTCCATGGTTTCTGATGAGAAGTCAGCTGTTAATGTTATTATTTTCTTTTATGTGATGAGTCACTTTCCTCTTGCTGCTTTCAAGATATGCTCGTTGGTTTTTGTTTTCAACACTTTGACTCTGATGCAGCTAGGTATGCATCACTTGAGCATATCATGCTTGGAATTAGTTGAGTTTCCTGAATGTGCAAATGAATGTTTTTCATCAAATTTGGGAATTTTTCTGCTATTATTTCTTTATTCTTTTTCTCTCTCCTCTCCTTCTGTGACTCCCATTATTCGTAAGTTAGTATGCTTGACCATGTGTGTCCCACAGTCTCTTAGGCTCTGTTCATTTTTCTTCATTCTTTTGTCTTTCTGTTTCTCAGACTGGATGATCTCAAATGACCTATTTTCAAGTTTGCTGATTCTTTCTTCCAGCTCAGATCTTCTGTTTAGCCCCTCTAGTGAATTTTTCATTTCAGTTATTATACTTTTCAACTCCTGAATTTCTACTTGGTCCCCTTTTTTAATTTCCATTTCTTTACTGATATTCTCTATTTGGTACAGCATTGTTCTCATACTTTAATTTAGTTTTTTAGATCTGGTTTCCTTTAGTTCTTTGAACACATTTATAATAGCTGATTTAAAATCTTTATCTACTAAGTCCAATGTCTGGACTTTCACAGGGACAGGTCTTATCGACTGCTTTTTTTTCCTATGTATGGGTCATTCTTTTATGTCCAGACATGAATAATGCCTCATTATGAATCATAATTTTTTTCTTGAAAACTGAACATATTAAATAATATAATGTGGCAACGCTGGAAATCAGATTCCCAACTCCCCAGAATTTATTGTTGTTCCAGTCTGTTGTTAATGCTGTTGCTATTTGTTGTTTAATGACTCTCCTGGAATAATTCTGTAAAGTCTGTATTTCTGGTCTATGCAGCCACTGAAGTCTCTACTCAATTAGTTTAACAATCAGCTAATAATTGGACAGAGATTCCCAGCCTTTTCCAAGGGGCTCTGTATGTGTGTTTGGTCATGACATCAATGCTTCAGCAGGTAGTTTACAACTCTGCCTTATCCGTCACTTCCTGCTTGTGCAGAGCCTCAAGATTGGCCAGAAGTGAGAGGTTGCGGCCTCTCAGGTCTTTCCTGGACATGCGCACAGCCCTGCACATGCAGGTGTCCTTCTAGAGTTCCAAGAATAAGTCAGATATTATCAAAGCCCTCTATGGACATCTCATTCCCCAGCTTTTCCTTTCAAGTTCTTTGGTCAGCCCCTTGTTAGCCCCAACTGGTATTACCACCTCTGGCAGCTGTGATGTTAAACAATTACTGCTGATTTTTTTTTCCAACAAATCCCCTGGTGATAGGGCTGTTTGCATGGAGTGAGCTCTGAGTCAGTTCAAATAAAAACAAGTCCTAAGAGTGGAGATTCTTAGAGAGCTACCAGACAGATCAGATAGTGATAGTTCTCTGACTTGGGGATTTTGCAGGGAGATTCAAACCTACTCTGTCCCCTCCAGGGGCTTCTAGGCTGCTTGTTTTCATAGCTACTAGTTTCATGTCTACTGCAAAGCTAAGGAGAAGGGGAGGAGAATAGAGTAAGTTAAAATGCCAGAAAGCTTTCTGTTCTTACCTAGTTTTAGCTGTTTTTCTTGAATAAATCCTTCTCGAATTTCAGCAAGCCTTTGGTTAATTTCCAGAGTTCTGAAAAAGTTGATTTTGACCTTTTTGCCTGTGTTTTTGTTGCTTTCATGGAGGACCAGATTTGCAGAGACATTTATTACGCCTTTCTGGAAGTGCTTCTATCTGTATTCATTTTTTCACAAAAGGAAGGGATAAACCACAGGCTAATAAAAATCATTATTGGGGAGTAATCCGCAAACCATTTTGGATATATTATAGGGTAGAACAAATGCACAAATATATATTGCTTTCATTGAGAACCAGGATTCTCACTGTGTGAGAAGGAAGATACAAATATAGAAGGACAGAGATCTAGTGGTATTTGTTGAATTTGAGTTGGTGGTATTAGGATTTTTTCAAATGCATATGTTTTTCAAGAGATCATGATTTTTGCTCTGTCAACTGAAAGGGCTTAGAAGCAATGATACTCTAGTAGCAATGAACATATCTGACACCCAGTTCTTGGTTCTAAACACTATGCCCCATAAAAAAAATTTTTTAAGAAAAGGAATATTTGGAGAAATAGATGATTCCAGGGCAGGGGCTGGGAAAGTAGAAGGTGAGCCTGGGACGTATTTTGTGCCAGAAAGCAAAGAAGACTAAGACGGCTAAAAAAAAGGGTGGAGGAGGAAAGAAATAAGTGAGAGAGACTAAGAGGTACAAACTTCCAATTGCAAAGTAAATGAGTCATGGGTATGAGATGTACAGTGTGGAGAATGTGGTCAATAACTAGGAAAAGTAAAAATAAAAATAATAAAGCATCCTTTTAAAAAGAAAGGAAGGGCTTCCCTGGTGGCGCAGTGGTTGAGAGTCTGCCTGCCAATGCGGGGGACACGGGTTCGAGCCCTGGTCTGGGAAGATCCCACATGCCGTGGAGCAACTAGGCCCGTGAGCCACAACTACTGAGCCTGCGCATCTGGAGCTTGTGCTCAGCAACAAGAGAGGCCGCGACAGTGAGAGGCCCGCGCACGCGATGAGGAGTGGCCCCCGCTCACCGCAACTAGAGAAAGCCCTCGCACAGAAACGAAGACCCAACACAGCCAAAAGTAAATAAATAAATAAATTTAAAATGCATTTTAAAAAAATTAAAAAAATAAAAATAAAAATAAAAAATAAAAAGAAAGGAAGACTAAAGAAAGCTCAAAGACTAAGGGAAATGTCAAAAGGACATAGGAGACAGCTTAAAGTGACTCCCATTGGCCAAATTAGTGGCAATTTGAGCATCGAAATGCGTTAACGATGATAATGGTTTATAATATGTTAAATTAAAATTTCCATTAGTCCATAGTAATAGTAAAATGAAAAAGAAAAATAGAAATGAAAAGCTCTTCTTTACAGAAGGATCCCAGCTAAAAATCATAGAAGGAATGATAGAATAAAAGAAAACAACCATTCTGAAATCCCCCACGTAATAGTTGGTTCCGGCAAGGATTATCAATGGATGCTAAATTATTGGGTAAAATATTTGGAGGCAATAGAATATTCACAAGATCTCCAAGTATCACCCCAAACTACAAACTATCCCTTTGTAGTTTTTACTAAGTACAAAGCAGGAAAGGTAGCTTTTCAGTTGAGAGATTCAGCAGTCTCCACTCTAACCAAATGATCAGACTTAGGGACCACCAAGAGGGACAATTTGACAGGAAGAGCCTCCTGATGAGATTTACTAAAAAGCCACAATATCATCTGTGTAGGTTTCTCACCAAAAAAAGTGTCAAACCTGAACCCAATCATAAGTAAACAATCAGATAAATCTGGACCAGGGTTTCTCAACCTTGGCACTACTGACATTTTAGGATGGTAATTCTTTCTTGTGGGAACTGCTCTGTGCATTGTAGGGTGTTTAGAAGCATCCCTGTCCCCTACCCACTACATTCCAGTAGCACCTTGCTATAGATTGAATGTTCGTGCCCCCCACCACAAAGTTCATACGTTGATATCCTAATCCCCAAGGTGATAGCATTAGGAGGTGGGACCTTTGGGAGGTGATTAGGTTGTGAAGGTAGAGCCCTCATGAATGGAATTAGTATCCTTATAAAAGAGGCCCAACCCGGGTGCAATCCCTGGTCAGGGAACTAAAATCCCACAAGCCACACGGATTTAGAAAAAAGAAGCCCAAGAAATCTCCCTTCCTCCTTTCACCATTTGAGATTATAGCAAAAAAAAAGTCTATGAACCAGGAAGTGGGCCTTCACCAGACACTGAACTTGCTGGCACCTTGACCTTGGACTTCCCAGCCTCTAGAACTGTGATAAATAAATGTCTGTTGTTTATAAACCACCCAATCTATGTTATTTTGTTATAGCAGCCCAAAAGGATTAAGATACACCTCCCAAGTTGTGACAGTCAAAAACATCTCCAGACATTGCCAATTTTCCCATGGGGGTAAAAATCACCCAAGCTGAGAAACACTGATCTAGAATGCATTCTGCAGGAGAGGGCTCTTCCAAAAAGTCAACAATGGCAGGGGGGTAGGGGAGAGGCAGGGAAGGGGGTGTCTGTTTTACTATAAAAGAGACTAGAGATATTGAAATGGAGCAGGGCCCTATGGTCTATGCCCCACCATGTCCTCAGCCTGCCTTTTGTCTGTGGAAAAACTTTAGCCAAAGAATAAGTTTAATCAGAGAAGTGAGAAAATGCAGAAGCAAAGAAAGCAGTCCAACAAGACTAAATAATAATAGTTTAGTCATTAAGCATAGTCAAGGTTCTTTAGTTCCTACTCAAGGGCTATAGATAATATTCTGAACTGTATCCTGTGAGCTGTCTTACAGATTCTGAAACCCCCAGCAGGTGGAAAAAGTTAACTACACGATGACCAGACTGTAGCTATGACATAAGCTCCCACAATTCCAAGAACTGGGCTCAAGGAAATGGGAACAAACTGATCATGGAACTGAAGATTAGCTGTACCTAAAACTATCAAGATGACGCTGGTCAGACCACCGATGATCAATTTCAAGATGACTGTCAGAGCTGACTGTGCTGTTTCTGCATGCAGACCCCTCCCTCTGTCTATAAAAGCTCTTGCCCCCTGATTGTTGCGGCTGGTGGCGGGGGTGCGGGTGGGTTGGCCTTTGGACAGGTGTCTGCCCTCCACCCTCCCACCCCCTCAGTTGCCAGCATCTGAAATAAAGCAAACTTTCCTTTCCACCAACCTGACCTCTTTAATGGCTTTTGAGCAGCGAGCAGCCGGACCCCACTTTCGGTTACAATATTAATGACCACATGTAATAGGTAAATCTTGATTGGATCTTGGACTTAAAGGAAAAACTTCTATAAAAGTTATATATCAGAGATTTGGGGGAACTTTGAATATGCACTGCATATTAGGTGGTACTAATTTATTCTTAATTTTCTTAGATGTAATAATAGTACTATAGTTACTTAGGAAAATCTTTATTCCAGTCTAAGAGTATACATGCTAAAATATTTAAGGGAGAAGTATCATGCTGATTGAAACTTGCTTCTAAATGGTTCAGCAAAAAAATAAAGTGTGTGGGGCAGGGGGAGAGGTGAGGGAGAGAGGAAGAGAGGAAGAGAGAAAGTTCACACATAAATGTTGGCAAAATGTTAGCAACTGATGGGCTTCATGGAAGAGTTCATAGTTACTATTCTTCCAACTTTTATTTATTTATTTATTTATTTTTAATTTATTTATTTTTGGCTGCATCCAGTCTTAGTTGCCGCACAGGCTCTTCGTTAGTTGTGGCACGCGGGCTCAGTAGTTGTGGCGCACAGGCTTAGTTGCTCCACGGCATGTGGGATCTTCCCGGACCAGGGCTTGAACCCATGTCCCCTGCATTGGAAGGTGGATTCTTAACTACTGGACCACGAGGGAAGTCCCCTAACTTTTAATTAAGCTTGAAATTTTTCAAAATAACAAGTTGAGTGGAAATATGGTAAAATTCGTGGAGAAACAAAATAGGTTCAGGAAAAAACTGAAAGGATTCATCTCATCTCTGGTAGACCTGCACTGTAAGAAATATTAAGGGACTTCCCTGATGGCGCAGTGGTTAAGAATCCGCCTGCCAATGCAGAGAACACGAGTTCAAGCCCTGGTCTTGGAAGATCCCACACGTGGTGGAGCAACTAAGCCCATGTGCCACAACTACTGAAGCCCGTGCGCTCTAGGGCCTGTGCTCAGCAACAAGAGAAGCCACTGCAATGAGAAACACACGTGCTGCAACGAAGAGCAGCCCCCGCTCGCTGCAACTAAAGAAAGCCTGCACGCAGCAACAAAGACCCAATGCAGACAAAAATAAAATAAATAAACTTATTTTTTAAAAAAGAAATATTAAATACTCATGAATGCTTTGTGGTTTTTTCCAGTCATTTTTCTGTGTTTCATTTGTATAGTTTCGATTACTATGTCTTCAAGTTCAATAATCATTTCTTCTCCAACGTCTAATCCATCATTAATCCTACCCAGTATGTTTTTCATTTCACACATTGCAGTTTTCATCCCTGGAAGTCCAATTTTGGTCTTTTTAAACATTTTCTGTCTTTACTTAACATGTGCAATATTTACTCTAGCTTTTTTTTTTTAATAAATTTATTTATTTATTTATTTTTGACTGCGTTAGGCCTTCATTGCTGCACATGGGCTTTCTTTCTAGTTGCCACGAGCAGAGACTACTCTTTGTTGCAGTGCACAGGCCTCTCATTAAGGTGGCTTCTCTCGTTGCAGAGCACAGGCTCTAGATGTGTGGGCTTCAGTAGTTGTGGCACATGGGCTCAGTAGTCGTGGCTCAAGGGCTCTAGAGCGCAGGCTCAGTAGTTGTGGCGCACGGGCTTAGTTGCTCTGTGGCATGTGGGATCTTCCCAGACCAGGGCTCAAACCCGTGTCCCCTGCATTGGCAGGCGGATTCTCAACCACTGCGTCACCAGGGAAGCCCACTCTAGCTTCTTAAACTTAGGTAATATAGTTACAGTAATTGTTAACTTTCCTGGTTTACAAAATTCTATCTTCTGTGTCCCATCTGGACTGGTTTTGATTAATTGATTATTTTCTCCCTTTTATGGATCATAATATCTTCCTTTTTTGCATGCTGATAATTTTTTATTAGACTTTATTAATTTTATCTTGTTGGATGCTGTATATTTTTGAATTCCCATAAATACTCTTGAGCTTTAAAAAAAATTAGGCAAAGAGACTGGAGAAATCACTGAGGGAGAGAATTAGATGGAGGAGAAGAGACTACGAAGGAGAGGAGTCCTGGGGAAACAAAGCAGGTTGAGAAGGAGGAGAAAAACCAGTGTGAAGTCCTGGAAGCTCAAGAAGAAAGTGTTTTAAAAAGGACAGAGCGTTCAACAGTATCACATGCTGCTGAGAAGTTCAATAAGATGCCAACAGAAAAATCCAACAAACAAACATGGGCTTTGGCAAGAAGTAGGTCATTGGTGACCTTGATAAAACAGTGAGGACAGAGCCTGACTGAAGTAGTTTGCGGAAAAACTGGATTTGAGGAAGAGTGAGAGCAAGGATAGACAATTCTGATGATGAGGTTTGTTTAAGAAAAAGGCCAGAGACACAAGGCAGAAGTTGGAAGGGGACATGGGGTTGGAGCAGGTTTTTGTTTTGCTTAGACAGCATGATTTTGAAGATAGGGCATGTGAATACATGTTTCCATGCCAGTGGGAACGATCCAGTAGACTGTGAAAAAGGGGAGAGTTCAGGAGCAAAGGAGTTGAGTAGGTGAGAGGGGGTAGGAGCCAGAGGACAAAGGGGAAGGGTTTTGGTTGGTGGGAAGAGAAGATAGCGCTCCTCTAACGTGTCTGTTTTCTCGAGGGATCACTAAGCAGAGACACTGCTGGGCTGAGGGAGAGATGCCGCAGGTTTGAGGAGAGAAATATGAGATAGTGTGTCAGAAAGCAGAAAAATGAATGTGCTAAGAAACTAAAGCAGAATAGTCTGGCAGTGTTGCAAACTCATTTGATCCAGTGGCCATACGTCGAAAGTGAGTTCAATCAATATGGGGAGGTGATGTTCTCACAACATGCACTTGTGTGGGCACAGGTGCAAAGTAAGGGGAGCGTTGAAGTTAACCAGTTATGATGGACTTTATATTTTTTAGTGGGGACTTCCCTGGTGGCGCAGTGGTTAAGAACCCACCTGCCAATGCAGGGGACACGGGTTCAAGCCCTGGTCTTGGAAGATCCCACATGCGGTGGAGCAACTAAGCCCGTGTGCCACAACTATTGAAGCCCGCGCACCTAGAGCCCGTTCTCCACAACAAGAGAAGCCACCACGATGAGAAGCCGGTGCACCACAACAAAGAGTAGCCCCCGCTTGCCGCAACTAGAAAAAGCCCCTGCACAGCAACAAAGACCCAACGCAGCCAAAAATAATTAATTAATTAATTAATTTTTTAAATCATGTGATTATATATCTTTTAATGACTGCTTAGAACCTGAACCCCTTTCCTATATCGGAATCCCATTCCTATATTTGGAACCCTTTTCCCCATCTGGACGGTCTTGGTGAATGGTATACCCTTCTCCCAGCGTAGAAGCTGAAACTGCCAGATACTTAGTTTCCCAGTCTCCTTTGCAGATGGGACTGAGCACATGACCTAGGTACAGCCAATCAAATGCCCAGTCCTGAGTTCCAAATTGGGAGCTAAGGAATAAATAGAGACACTGGAGCATCATTACTGACAGTAATAGAGATGGTGGCAGCAACATCCAGCTTCTGGCATCAGCAGTGGCAACAATACCAGTGGCAGCCTCCAGTTCCCAGTGCCATCAGCAATGTCACTGCACGTTTACCCCTCTGGGATGGCAGCAGAGGTGCCCTCTCCAGACTGGTTCTATGCCAAAATTTTGGTTGTGGGTCTCAGCACATAACCTCAAACCTGGTTCTCCAGCCCTCCCAGCAACTCTTTGAGCCAATCAACGTGTATGCAACACAAATTACTTCACTTATAAAATAGTACATTAATTATCACAAAACCATTAAGTTCATTTGCGGATTAAGGGAGCAAATTCAGCTTCCTATAGCAAGCATATTCTGTGGCCTAAATGAACAAATACAATCTGTCATAATAAATATACTTTACAAGTTTTATCGTTATCCCAAGCCTTGTGGTTAAAGGTTACATTCCTGTGAGATTAAACAGAAACAAAAAAAACCTCTTATACTCTAATAGATGACTATCTCATGGAAAGTCTTTAGTTCCTCCTTTTTAAATACCAGTAAGCACATTGCAAAGAACTGTTATGACGATGACAAGGAAGCAAGCATGTACAGTTTAATCATAAATTAGATCTTTGATGACACCTGGCTGGTCCCCAACAGTGCTAACTTTTTCTTCCTTCTCTTGCTAAGATGACAATAACCAGCAAAGCATCTGCATTCTCAAATAATTTTGGCAAAAATATATTTCCTTTTCAGCCTCGCCTCAAATACCCTTGTGACCAATTGTTTCTTTTGATTTTAACTAAGGCTAGATTCAAGTTTTCTGCTTTATAATTTTGACTATATGTTTCTAGCAATTGTACCTTTTGTGTCTTATTTTGGTCTCGTTACATTGGCTAAAACTCTCAAATCATTATTCAGTAGTAGAGGTGAGATGAGTGTGGTTATTTTTTCAATCATGCAGGTGACCAGTGTAAATCAATTCTCCAGCGTAGCTATAACTCCAGACTTTGGGAGGGGGTAAGATGGGAATCTGATGTGTATATCTCCGTCTAATCTCTCATTTTACTTTTCGTGGCTCTTTATTTTTCCTTCTGCCTACGGTAATCCCACTTTTTTTTTTTCCTCATTTTTTTGGCTGCACTGGGTCTTAGTTGCAGCATGTGGGATCTTCCGTTGTGGTGCGCAGGCTTGTCTCCAGCTGTGGCCTGCAGGTTTTCTCTCTCTAGTTGTGGCGCACGGGCTCCAGAGCTCGTGGGCTCTGTAGTTTGCGGCACGCGGGCTTAGTTGTCCCGCGGCATGTGGGATCTTAGTCCCAGACCAGGGATCGAACCCGCGGCCTTTGCATCGGAAGGTGGATTCTTTACCACTGGACCACCAGGGAAGTCCCGGTAGTCCCACGTTTGCTTCTCAGATGTCCTACATCAGTTTTTCTGTTAATCTTCATTTTGCAAATGAGGAATGGGAGCCTCCAAGAGTTTGAGTCTGAAGACACACAGTTAATTAGTGACTGCCAAGTTTATGCTCAGATTTTTGTGACAACAAGTCCAATCCCTTTTCTGGGTATTCCACAGCTGCTGAATTCTGTGAGTTTGGTTTTTGTTCTAATTTAAGTTCCTAGAAGATAGTAATTGTATTTTTCTATGTTTATATAATGTAAATCACTTAGCCAATGAGGACAGACCTTCAATTAAATTCAATAATAAAATTAGTTAAGAAAAAGTTTTTCATTGAGTTTTTAAAAACACTGATGCTTTGTAGAATAACTTTTTCTCACTTATACAAAAATGTTTATTTTGGTAAAAGATTCAAATATCATAAAAATGAACAGCTAAGACTGTAAGAATGCTCTAAAATCATCATATCTTCCAGAGAAATGGGAATATGCTTTACACGCTGCTCAGCAAATTGCTTTTAATTTAACATATATTGGGAACTTCCCTGGTGGTCCAGTGGGTAAGACTCTGAGCTCCTAATGCAGGGGGCCCGGGTTCGATCCTTGGTTGGGGAACTAAATCCCACATGCGTGCCGCAACTAAGAAGCCCACATATGCTGCAATTAAACATGCCACAATGAAGATCCCGCCTGCTGCAGCTAAGACCCAGCGTAACCTAAATAAATAAATAAATAAATTTTTTAATTTAACATATATTGGACATTTTTTCATTTCACTAGTTATGGGTCTAACTCATTTTTGTAACATTTTAATATATAAATAATAATTTTTTTATCCATTACCCCGTTGATGAATATTTGACTTGCTTCAATTTAAACCAATGCTGCAGTAATGAATAGTAGCTTCATAAATAGAGCTTTGGCCAGTGAATTTCAATAAACTAGATCCCTGTAAGTGAGGTGTACTTAAAAAGCGGGGGTGTTTTTAAAAATATTTTTCATACAAATTGCCAATTTTTTCTCCAAAAATATTTTGCCAACTTACATTTCCACCAACAGTGTATACGAGTACCCATTTCCCTACACCCTCATCACCACTGTTTATTATCAGTCTTTTAAATTCCTGGCAATCTGATAAGTAAAAATGGATACGAAGTTTTATTTTGCATTTCTCTTGTTACTGGTTTATTCGGAAGTTAACTGCCCATTTTTATTTCTATTCTGCAATTGCCTATTCATATCCTTTTACCTATCTTTATCACTGAATAATAGTTTATTGAATGGATGTACCACAGTTTGTTTATACATTCTGCCTGAGTTTCTTTAATTGGTTTGTCTTTTTATTTATTAATTGGAGCTCTCCATATATTATAGCTAGTAATCCTGTGTCTCTTTTTATGTGTTACAAATATTTTTTCCCAGACTCACGCTTATCTTTTAACTTTAAAATGTCTATCCCTGTATGGAAGATTTTGTTTCTTAATATATAGAGAGTCAAGCTGGTAAATATTTTCCGTATGGCTTCTAGTCTTTATAAATTTGTGCTGTATTCTGCAGTTCAATTAAATTGAGCTCAGTCTTAAATCGTGAGTAGAAGTTAGGCAAGTGACGGCAAGGAAGAGTGTTCCAGATGGAGAGACCAGAAAGGCAAGCCCACAGAAAGGAGCAGTTGGCTCACTTCCCTAGGCTGGCTTCCTTCCAGATTGCTTCATTTCTGCCTCAGGGCCATGTGACTGTCAGTGCTGGGCTCCAAGTACCCTGCTGTGGAACTGCAGGGCAGAGAAACGGAAGATGACTGAGTTTGAGTCTTAGATCTGCCCTCACTGGGTGGATTACCTTGGCCAAGTCACCAAGACATACCAGAATGTTTTTATGTCACATATCCATTCATTAATCCATCCATCCACCCATCATCCATCCAATATTTAAAGAGTGACTACTACCTACCAAGCTCTGTTTTAGGTACTGAGGATACCCTGATGAAAGAGACAATGTTCCTCCTCTCACAGAGCTTACTGTCTAGCAGAGAAGATATGATATATATGCAAATAAACTAAAAGGTAATTCCACACAATGACAAGTGCTATTTTTAAAAACAGCATGAGGATACAGTGGGAACGTGTGGCATGGTGGGAGGCTGGAACAGGGTAAGGATGCTACTTAGGGTGGTTGGGGAAAATTTCTCTGAGGAGGTGATATTTGAAGTAAGAAAGGAATGATGGGCTTCGCTGGTGGCTCAGGGGTTAAGAATCTGCCTGCCAATGCAGGGGACACGGGTTCGAGCCCTGGTCCAGGAAGATCCTACATGCCGCGGAGCAACTAGGCCCGTGCGCCACAACTACCGAGCCTGCGCTCCAGAGCCTGTGCTCCGCAACAAGAGAAGCCACCGCAATGAGAAGCCCCAGCACTGCAACGAAGAGTAGCCCCCACTCACCGCAAGTAGAGAAAGCCCCGGCGCAGCAACAAAGACCCAACGCAGCCAAAAATAAATAAATAAATAAATAAACAAATGAAAGGAACGATGAGAGGGACTCAGCCATGTAAAACGCTGGAGGGACCAGCAAGTATGTAGACCTGGAAAAGAAGAAAACCTTGGCACAGGACCAGAAAGAAGACCAGAGTGACTGGAGCTTCGTAAAGGACGGGGAGCTGCAGGACATGTGGTTGGAGAGCTTGGGGTCATGTTTCAGAGAGGCCTTTCATCCCAGTTTTCCTATTGCCTGGCCCCTTTAAAGTTTGTCCTGCCTTTTTCACTCTCAACAGTGTTTGGGTTTGGACAACAAATAATACAGTTGCCCTTACTTGAGAGCCACAGTGAAGGATTTGGATATTTTCTCAATGCAGTGAGAAGCCATTGGAGGGTTTTCCGCAGGAGTATCAAGGACCCCTTTAGGGACTGGATGCTTCCTGTAGGCTACATCAGAGCTTTCTCCTCTTTTGAAACAAGAAAGAACAGCTGCTATGGACCTGGCTTTTATTTCCAGGGATCTACAAACTGATCTGAGTGTGACTTTGTGTGAAACCTAAAAAGTTTGAAATACATCACACATGGCTAACATATGCAACTTGGCCCTGGCTTCTTGGTGCATAGATAAGATCCCCACAAGTCCGGCAGGATGCACCAGGTGTCCTGGTAGAAGGGGGGAGGGGACTTCCCTGATGGCGCAGTGGTTAAGACTCTGCCTGTCAATGCAGGGCACACGGGTTCCATCCCTGGTCTGGGAAGCTCCCACATGCCGGAGCACCCAAGCCCATGCGCCACAACTACTGAGCCTGCGGTCTAGAGCCCGGAGCCACAACTATTGAGCCCGCAAGCCCGCGAGCCGCACAACTACTGAAGCCCGCGCGCCTGGAGCCCATGCTCCACAACAAGAGAAGCCACCGCAATAAGAAGCCCACGCACCGCAACGAAGAGTAGCCCCCCGCTCGCCGCAACTAGAGAAAGCCCGCGCGCAGCAACGAAGACCCAACGCAGCCAAAAATAAATAAATAAAAACTTTAGAAATAAATAAACTATACTCGAATAAAATATTTTAAAAAATAAAAGAAGTGGGGAGGCCCACCTGCAGCTTCTGGGGGCCGGGGGGAGGGGGAGCACAGTGGCAACTACAATCTTTGCTTCCAGCTTATTGTGATGTGTTGCAGCTTAAGTGGGCCCAGTGAAACAGGTTTTCTGATATTATCCACTTTGCACTAAACCAGCTCTCCAAGACTGGACACGTGCCTTGCAAAGATACACAGATTGGAGATAAAGCAATAAAACCAGTACAAGCCCCAAACAAGGAAACAGCAGACCCAACGCCTCTCCTACTCCTGGCAGAAGTCCTTCTACAGCCATGTTATGAAGGGAAAACAATGATCAACTAATCAGATCTGACAAAAATCTGGCAAATGAGCAAGAGAGAGAGAAATTATCAAAAAGAATATTTGAAATACATGTTTATATCCATGATAATTAATGCCTTTGACCCTGAGTGTATGGTCAGTTTTGAGAAAATAATAACAGTATTTTGAATATTTATAAATAACTGGAATAATTGGTAGCATGTGCTCAAAGATGTGTTGTTGTTAATGGTAGAATCACCTAAATCTGGAGATCATTTCATGAGAACAAATTTCTCAGTAGATCCGGGACTGTTCTTAACCCCTCAGCACAATGTCTGACCCAAAATAGGTGCCCCCAAAAAATATGTGTTCAAAGATATTTGATGGAGGAGAATCAGTTTCCTGCCTATAAGATGGGGATGATCGTACCTGCCCTTCCTAGGGCCCTGGGGCTGATGTCCAGATCAAATTCTACCCATTTCGTGTCTCTCCTCTTATTCTCACCACAAGTGCCCAGCTCAGGCCTCACCTCTGACACCTGGGATGCCTGCATCACCTCCTTGTTGATTTCCCCACCTTCCCCCAGCTTGCTTACCTCCATTCCACTCTGACTCTGAATGATCCTTCCAACATGCCTAAAACCTTGGGTGGTTCCCTGCTGCTAGCTGGATACAACCCACATTTCTTAGCCAGGTATACAAGGCCTCCAAGAACAAGATCCCAGCTTTGCCTCACCTCACCTCACCTCGTCCCAACACCTCATCCCATCTCACCAAGCGCCCAATAGCCAAACTATCAGTACATATAGTTCCTTGAAGGTGTCTCCGAGGTCATCGGTCCCACCTCACACATTTCTCTCCGTTTATTCCTTCTAACCCTTTGGATTGAGTCTAAATAGGATCTCTTCCAGCAAACTTTCCCTGACTCATCCCCTCCTAGATCTGGGCTGAAGACCAGGCCTCTTAGGGCCCTTATCATAGTGTTTGTTATTTCTGGGTTTGTTTTTTGGTCTCCACTTCTTGAAAGCAGGATGTAGGTCCACAACCAGAGCTTCGATGAAGAGGCTTCAATGAATATTTGCTGCAAGGATAACTAGATGAAAGAATGAAACACTTGGGCTTCCCTGGTGGCGCAGTGGTTGAGAGTCTGCCTGCCAATGCAGGGGACACGGGTTCGAGCCCTGGTCTGGGAAGATCCCACATGCCGCGGAGCAGCTGGGCCCGTGAGCCACAATTACTGAGCCTGCGCGTCTGGAGCCTGTGCTCCGCAACAAGAGAGGCCGCAATAGTGAGAGGCCCGCGCACCGCGATGAAGAGTGGCCCCCGCTTGCCACAACTAGAGAAAGCCCTCGCACAGAAACGAAGACCCAGCACAGCCATAAGTAAATAAATTAAATAAATAAATAAATAAATAAATAAATAAATAAATAAATAAATAAAAAGAATGAAACACTTGGTTTGGGGAGGGTGTTCAGACAGGCGTTTACTATTAGGACGTCAGTCAAAGGCTTCCTGCAGGTTCCCCACTGGGGAGGATGAACCTGGCAGGAATCCATCCCTTAGGGATGTTAGTCACTCTTCAAGGCTCTTCACCTTGCCTCGAGGTTTGAGTTCGGCCCCCACCTTTCTCTGGCCCATGCTATCTTCCACACGCACACCTGCTCTTTCCCTCCCTGTCATCGGATTGCAAACTTGTGCCCTAAGCGCTCTCCCTGCAGCAAGAGTCTGGATCTGCAGGCTTGGGGAAGGCTCACGTCTTGGTCTTTTGCCCTGAACACACACAGGAAGTGAGCCAGCCAGGCAGCCAGCCACAGTTATATTTAGATTTCTGTCACCTGATGGAGTCATCCATTAATCAGGGCACAGTGGCAGCTGTGGCATTTTGGGAGTAAACTGAGGTGGGACGGGGGGCAGTGAGGAAGGGGGCAGGAAGTCTGGGCATTGACTCCGGATTCATTCAAGCAAGACGTAGGGCAGAGATGAAAATGTGTGGTTCACATGAAAGCTGGAAAGATGGAGGTCAGACCCAAGAGGGACCAGGACTTGAGGGAGAAATCAGTGCCTGGCTTGGGCAGGGGAAAGGCAGCGCCTGGGAGATCAGTAGGAAGAGTGGCTCAGTTGATGGGCCCCTTCACTGCCCTGGAGGGCAGGATCTCGGGCCCCTTCCTGCCGGGTGAGCTGTGGCTGAGTGAGTGGCTGACAGGCAGTAACACCCAGCTGCGGTCAGCAGAGAGAGCTGCGGTCACCAGAAGCCATCCATAAGGGAGAAACCGGAAAGAAGCAGACATGCAGGATTTTTTTTTTTCAAGCCCCAAAGGCCTTTCTTGCCCAGATTTGGTTTATTAAATGACTGCCCTGGGAGCCAGGGAATGAGCCCTAAATCATCACTGATCCAGTTGCTTCTCCTTCCTTTTATCCTTAGAATCCGTCCCCACCCCTCTGGTGGGGCCTTTACTGTACAAGGATCTCCTGCCCTGGCTTTGCCCCCTCCGGGCTATTCCAGACCCTGCCCACAAGGGTTGGCTTCCCACAACCAAAGTCCATCTGAAACACCCAATGCTGCCCATCACCTCAGGGTCACCCACACTCCTCAGTATGGCTTTCAAAGTCCACCATGTTCTGACACTCAGCCTTCCCTCCAGATTTTTTTTTTGCAACAGCTTTCCTGAGGTATTAGTGACATAAAAGAGACTGCATATTTGAAGTGTACAATTTTGGGAATTCCCAGGCAGTCCAGTGGTTAGGACTCGGCGCTTTCACTGCTGAGGGCCCGGCTTCAATCGCTGGTGGGGGAACTAAGATCCCACAAGCCTCACAGCGCGGCCAAAAAAACAAGTGTACAATTTGGTTCAGTTTTGACATATACACAAATATATATCCCAGAAACCAACATCAGAGTCAAAATAATGAATATATTTATCACCCCCCAAAGTTTCTCATGTCCTTTTTCATCCCTTCTTCCCACTTCTCCCCTCATCCCCACACAACAACCGCTGATACACTTTCTGTCACTGTAGATTAGCTTGCAATTGTGGGTGTCTTATGCATAAATGGACTCAGATAGTACACACTCCTTCTTGTCTGGAGTCTTTCACTCAGCACAATTATTCTGAGAGTCGTCCCTGCCGTAGCATGGATCAACAGGGCCTTTCTCTTTATTGCTGAGTTTAATATCTTCCATAGTATGAATGTACTGCAATTTGTTTACCCATTTACCTGTGGACAAACATTTAGATTGCCCGCAGTTTTTGACTCTCAAATAAAGCAGCATTGAGCGCTTGTGTACAAATCTTCGCCTGGACATATACTTTCATTCCTCTCAGGTAAATACCTAGGGGATTCATGCAGGGAGGGGGTGTCATAGGGTAAGTGCATGTTTAACTTTTTCAGAAACTACCAAACTATTTTCCAAAGTGGTTGCTTCATTTTACGTTCCCACCAGCAGTGTACGAGAGTTCCAGATCGTCCACGTCCTCACCAAGACTTGAATGGTGAGTCTTTTTCATTGCTGTCATTCTGATAGGTGTGTAGGTACCTCACTGAGATTTTAATTTGCATTTCCCTAACCACTAAAGATGTTGGAGATGTTTTCAATTGTTTAGTTGCCATGTGTCTATCTTCTTTGGTGAAGCGTCTGTTCAAATATTATTTTCCCCATTTTTATAAATTTATTTATTTTTTATTTATTTAATTTTGGCTGCGTTGGGTCTTCGTTGCTGTGCACGAGCTTTCTCTAGTTGCGGCAAGGGGGGACTACTCTTCGTTGTGGTGTGCGGGCTTCTCATTGCGGTAGCTTCTCTTGTTGCGGAGCACGGGCTCTAGGCGCTCGGGCTTCAGTAATTGCAGCACGTGGGCTCGGTAGTTGTGGCCCATGGGCTTAGTTTCTCCACGGCACGCGGGATCTTCCCAGACCAGGGCCCGAACCCGTGTCCCGTGCATTGGCAGGCAGATTCTTAACCACTGCACCACCAAGGAAGTCCCCCATTTTTAAATTGGATTGTTTGTTTTCTTATCATTAAGTCTTGAGAGTCCTTTATATATTCTGTATTCAAGTCTTTATGAGATATATGATTTTCAAATATTGTCTTCCAGTCTCTGGCTTATCTTTTTATTATCTCAACACTATCCTTTGAAGAGAAGTTTCTAATTTTGATGAAGCCCAATTTATTGATTTTTTTTTTCTTTTATGGATAGTGCTTTTGATGTAGTATCTAAGAGATCTTTGCTAAACCTAAGGTCAGAGAGATTTTTCTCCTGTGTTTCCTCTAGAAGTTGTATAATTTTAAGTTTTACATTTAGTTCTATGATTCATTTTGAGTGTTTTGGTTTTGCTTTGTTTGTTTTGGTTTTAGGTCGTTTTTGTTTTGTTTTGTTTGCCTATGGATGTCCCATGGTTTCAGCACTATTTTTTGAAAAGACTATTCTTTCTTTCTCCGCTGAATTGCCTTTGTACCTTTGTTGAAAATCAATTGACCGTATATGTGTACATCTATTTCTGAACACTCTATTCTGTTCCATGACCTATTTAAGGAATTGAAAAACTACCCTTTCTCCAGTGAATTGCCTTTGCATCTTGTTAAAAAACAACTGACCATATACATGCAAGTCTATTTCTTGACTCTGTATTCTGTTCCACAGATCTGTTTGTATATTTGACGTATTTGTACTGATAACACATTGTTTTTATTACTCGAGATTTATAACATCTTGAATCAGGTAGTATTAAGTATTCCAACTTTGTTTTTCTTCTTCTGTGTTATTTTGGCCATTCTACATCCTTTGCATTGCCATATAAATTTTAGAATCACCTTGTTCTACTAAAAAAGCCCACTGAGATTTTGATTGGAACCATGTTGATTTTGTAGATCAATTTGTGGAGAATTGACACTTACCAATATTGAGTCTTTTGACCCATGAATATAATATAGGTCTCTATTTAGGATTTCTTTTAATTTTTCTGTAGTCTTCAATGTGCAGGTCTTACATGTCCTTGGTCCTTGTCAGATGTCTCCGCAAGTATTTAATATTTTTATGGTGTTTTGAAAATTTTCAATATCTGATTGATCATTGCTATAATATAAAAATACAATTTAGTTTTGTATTGTATCCTACAACATTATTAAACTCACTTATTAAGTCTAGCATTTGTTTTGTCATTCTATAGAATTCTAGACTGATAGGGGTTTTTTTGTTGTTTTGTTTTGTTTTGTTTACTTTTAGTATTTTTAAAATGTTTCTCCCCTATCTTTTAGATCACCTTGATTCCAACAAGAAGATTGCTGAAATATGTGTTTCTCTAGCCGTATTGTGCCCTTTTTTCCTCTGGCTGCTTTTAGATTTTCTCTTTATTGCTAATTTAAATTGTGATGCACTTTGGTGTCTTTTTCTTCATGTTTCTTGTGCTTTTGGTTCATTGAACTTCTTGGATCTGTGGGTTTATAGTTTTCAACAAATTTGAAAAAAATGGTGCCTATTATTTCTTTGAATACTTTTTCTGCACCTCCTCCTTTTAGGACTCATGTATATTAGCCTTCTTGAAGTTATCTCACGCTCGATGTTCCTTTACTTTTAGCCTTTTTTCCTCCTTGTTTCTTTGTGGATAGTTTCTCTTACTGTAACAAGTTCACTAACCTTGTCTTCTGCAGTGTCTAATCTGCTGTAAATGCCATTCAGTGTATTCTTCATCTCAAGAAGTTTGATTTGAATCATATATATCTTCTACATTTCTACTTAACATGCTCTTGTCCACTAATTCCATCATCTCTGTCATTTCTGGGTCTGTTTTGATTGATTGATGCTTCTTCCCATTATGAGTTGTAGTTTCCTGATTCATTGAATGCTTGGTAATTTTTCATCAAGGGATGTTATTTTATTTTCCATTATGGTTTATTACAGGATATTGAATATATTTCCCTGTGCTATACAGTAGGACCTTGTCATTTATCTGTTCTATATGTAACAGTTTGAATCTGCTAATTCCAAAATTCCAATCCATCCCTCCTCCATCCCCCCCTCTCCCTTGGCAACTACAAGTCTGTTCTCTATGTCTGTGAGTCTGTTTCTGTTTCGTGGATAAGTTCATTTGTGTCATATTTTAGATTCCAAATGTAAGTGATATCATATGAAATTTGCCTTTCTCTTTCTGACTTACTTCCCTTAGCAGGATAATCTCTAGGTCCATCCATGTTGCTCCAAAAGGCATTATTTAATACTTTTTTATGGCTGAGTAGTATTCAGCCATTGTGTATATATATATATATATACCACATCTTTATTTTTTCATTAATTAATTTCTTCATTTTTGGCTGCGTTGGGTCTTCGTTGCTGCACGTGGACTTTCTCTAGTTGTGGCGAGTGGGGGCTACTCTTCATTGCGGTGTGTGGGCTTCTCATCTCGGTGGCTTCTCTTGTTGCAGAGCACAGGCTCTAGAGTGCAGACTCAGCAGTTGTGGCATGCGGGCTTAGTTGCTCTGCGGCACATGGGATCTTCCCAGACCAGGGCTCAAACCCGTGTCCCCTGTGCTGGCAGGCGGATTCTTAACCACTGTGCTACCAGGGAAGCCCCCCACATCTTCTTTTGTTTGTTTGTTTGTTTGGGGGTTTTTTGGCAGCGCTGCACAGCATGTGGGAGCTTAGCTCCCTGACCAGGGATTGAACCCACACCCCCTGCATTGGAAGTGCAGAGTCTTAACCACTGGACCACCAGGGAAGTCCTATACCACATCTTCTTTATCCATTCTTCTGTTCATGGACATTTAGGTTGTTTCCATGTCTTGGCTATTGTGATTGGTGCTGCTATGAACATAGGGGTCCATGTATCTCTTCTTTTTTTTTGAAGAGTTATTTTTAATTAATTTATCTTTGGCTGCGTCAGGTCTTAGTTGTGGCATGTGGGATCTTTCGTTGTGGCACACAGGCTTCTCTCTGGTTGTGGCGTGTGGGTTTTCTCATCTCTAGTTGTGGCGCTCAGGCTCCAGGGCGCGTGGGCTCTGTAGTTTGCAGCACGCAGGCTCTCTAGTTGAGGCACGTGAGGTCAGTAGTTGTGGCACGTGGGCTTAGTTGCCCTGAGGCATGTGGTATCTTAGTTCCCTGACCAGGGATCGAACCCACGTCCCCTGCGTTGGAAGGCAGATTCTTAACCACTACGCCACCAGGGAAGCCCTATTTTGAATTTTTTGAGGAACCGCCATGCTGTTTTCCATAGCAGCTGCACCATTTTACATGCCCACCATCAGTGCACATTTCTCCATACCTTCACCAACACTTGTTATTTTCTGTTTTTTGTTTTGTTTTGTTTTTTATAGTAGCCATCCTAATGGGTGTGAGGTTCTTGATTTGCATTTCCCTAAATGATTAATGATGCTGAGCATCTTTTCATGTGATGTTGGTCATTTGTATATTTTCTTTGGAGATATGTCTATTCAAGTACTTTTTCAATTTTTTAATCCAGTTGTTAGTTTTTTGTTGTTGAACCAATGAATTTTTAATGGGTGGAATTTCAAACTTTGTGGAAAGTGAAGTGAAACAATAGAAAAAATAAGAGCAGTGTGTGGTGAGGAGGATTGGAGACAGAGTTCTGATCAGGATCTTCTTTTCCTGTCTGGGTTCTCAGCTCTCCAGGCAGTACCTGCTTTCCTCTGCTCCTCCCCTGAGCCCAAAGACTAGAAATTCCCATGGTTTCTGTGCCGCGCCAGGGGAGCAGATTGGGTTGGGTTCTTCCAGGCTCCTCTGTAAGTGTGAGAACCTCTTATCTGGTCTAACAATTAGCCAGTGTGGTGGTGAGTGGCGCCATCTGGTGGTAGAGATGAGAATGTTTCCAGACTTTCAGCAATTTATCATTTCCACTGAGAATCCCAGAAAGAGGCTGGATGGAGGAAGAGGAAGGGTTTAGCCACACCAGCCAGGATTTAATTTCTTGAGAATCTCTTCAGTTCAGTGGGTGCTGACGTGGTTCCTTCCCTCCACTCAGCTTTGGGGGTGCCAGGGCAGCAATCACAAGCAGAGTTCCCTATGTTGTGTTCATAGGGACTCCAGACTGTTCCATGCCCACAGGCAGGAATTCCCTCACATTCTCAAAATTCTACCTTTAGGGGTAACCTTGCCCTTCCCACTTCTGGAATGCACACCCCTCCATTCAGGCCCGGGCCTCAGGGCCACTCTGGCGTGGAGAACACCCAAGGCTGCACCTGGTCTGAGAGGTCCAGCCTTGGTCAGACTGCCTGTGTGGCCCTAGTGCCATTCCCCTGCAGCTTTGCCTTCATTTCAACACTGCGGGTCTCCTGCCCATGAAGGCTCTGGGGTCCAGCCTTGCTTTGTGGTTTCCCCTTCCTGGCTGTCGCTGAAGCAAACCCTCAGCTCTTTGACACCAGAGTTTCACTGCAAAATTCAGCGGTGTCCCAGGCAATGGGTAACAACGTAACAACTGAAGCTCTAGTATCTTCCAGAAATACGTGGACTCTTTTCTCTACTCCTGAGGCCCTTCTTCTCTCAGAAGCTCCACTGATCTGCTCTTCTTTTTAATTCCTTCACCTCTCAAGTAGAGAAAAAATTTGTTCCAGTGGGAAACTATGCATTGTCTAAACTCTAGAGGTCATCCCTGTGAGTTTTCTGATTCTGGTTCTCTGTAAAGTGTAGAGATAATTGATAGCAAGACAAAAATAATTCTTATCTATGGATATGGAAATTCTGTCCTATCCTGCAGAGGTTGGAATGACTTTCCTCCCACCCGACCCTCTCTACGGAAAAACCAGTTTGGCTCACATTTGCACATTTATTTCAATACTCCTAACCTATAAATCTGTCCTTTGGATTTTCTTTTAAACCTACTCTAACATCTGCCTGGTTGCCTCATTGATTAATTAGTAGAATAAAAACTTGAACAGGTGCTCATTTTTATATCTGTATGAGATTCATGATTTTATCTTTCATTGAAAATTATCTTTTAACACTAAAATGGGTAGGCCCTGCACCCAGAAAAGCCCAGATCTCCGGCATTGACACCTGGAGGGGTACCCTTTCAGGGGGAACAACCAGGGTGACCTGTTTCCCCTTCAATTGCCCTCTGGCCTCTGGTGGAGATCTCACTTCTGTGTCCTGTCCTGCTCCCCACGTGGAGCAGCACAAGTGGTTGGTGATCTTGTCTTGAAGGCAAAGTTTCTGGAGTCGTGGGAGGAGGCTTGCCTTGAAGCTTTCTGTGTAGTTTTGCCCTAAAACAGTTCCAGAGCCTGGCTAGCCAGGAGGTAAAATGGTTGGCTTTTGACGGTTTTAACATTCTTTAGCCTTTTTCAAGAAAAAGTTGCTACCAGGGGCTGGTGGGAGGGGGAATGGGGAGTTTGAAACCGAGCAGGACCCTATGGGGCTCCCGGGCACAAAAGCCTTTCAAACAGTTGCTAATCAGGGAAGGGAGGGGATGCAGAGACAAGGGAGGAGCAGCCAAGAAACAATGGTGCAGCCTTGGGGCAGGGTCCTGGGTCCTCCCCAGGGGATACCCTTAACAATATCTTTGAGCTCTTCACAGAACTAAAACCCCCAACAAATGGAAGATGTTAGCATTCTTCATTCCAGAGAGGACCACCCAAGGCCAGATTAAAAGAACCAGAGAAGCTCATCAAGAGAACTACCTGAGAACAGATTAAAGGAAGGCAGGCCCTGCACACACCCTGATCCTTATCAGCAAACCCACCCTTGAACCATTGCTATAAAACTTAAAACTCCTCACCAAATCCTCCCGGGTTGGGACGTACAGTTTTTCAGGGCACCAGCCACTGTGTCTCCCTTTGCCTGGCAAAGCAATAAAGCTATTCTTTTCTACTTCACGCAAAACTGTCTCCGAGATTTGGTTCGGCACCAGTGCACGCACAGAGGCTGAGTTTTCGGCGTCAAGTTCATGTTTAACAGGGACAGAGTTTCACTTTGAGATGATGAAAAAGTTCTGGAGCAGGATGGTGGTGATGGTTGCATGACAGTGTAAATGTCACTGAACTGTACACTTAAAAATGGTTAAGATGGTAAATTTTATGTTATTTACATTTTATCTAAATATAAAAAAAAAAAGAGTTGCTAATTTGAATACTTTTCTGGGTGGGTTCCTGTGGGTAAAGCTGAAATTGGACATGATTTCACAGCTTCTCAGAGACTGAACTTCGGTGTATGTGCATATGTGATTTTTAAAAATAAACCTGCCTCCTCCCACCAAACCCCCTTAGTTCTCAAACAAACAACGAACAACAGCTGTGAGCCACCATCTAGAAGGTTCCGTGGAACAGAATGGAGGCGGTAAAAAGAAGGAGCTGACAGTGTGAGGGGGAGACATCTGTCCGCATGATGCTTGCTGCTGTTCTGACAGGATTGTTTGGGTAGCAAATGACCTTGAAACCATCCTTGAACTGGCTTAGACATAAACAAGAAGGCTTGGTAGGATTCTGGAGATGCTGGAGGAGTATTAGTTTCCTGTTGCTGCTGTACCAAATTACCACAAATTTAGTAGCTTAAAACAACACAAATTTAATCTCTTATAGTTCTGGACATCAGGTGTATAGAATGGGTTCGCAGGGCTGGTTCCTTCTGGACACTCTCAGGGAGAATTTTTTCCTTGCCTTTTTTTGCTCCTAGGGGTTGCTGGCCTTCCTTGGCTCGTGACCCTTCTTCTGTCACTCCAACCTCTTGCTTCCATGGTCCTTTCACCTACCACTGACTGACCTTCCTGCTTCTCTCTTGGGAAGACCTCTGTGATTGCACTGGGCCCACCTGGATAACCCAGGATCATCTCTCAATCTCAAAATCCTTAACTTAGTCTTCTTACCGTGTAAAGAACATATTCACAGGTTCTGGGGATTGGGACGTCTTCATTCAGCTTACTGTAGGTGGCTTAGTGAGGCTCATGTGGACGTGCCTGGACATCCCCATCAGGGCAGGAATGCTCAGTGATCCTGAACTGGATGTACTCAGATGTGCCTTTCACATTGCTAAACATACTCACACCCCATATTCCTCCGCACATCCTGCCTGGAGAGGGGTGTCTCTGGCTCCTTCTGGGCTTCCTGTGTGCTTTGTACAACCCTTTCATGCTTGCTCTTTGGGATGTTGTGACAAAGGTCTTTCTAGTCATTATTATGCCCTTTCTGTGCCCCTTTGATACATCTCTATGTCCATATCCTTGAAACTAAGTAAACCATTCATCTTCATGTGCTGATGTGTAACCCAAGGACTGGGGAATATGTGGAGGATCTCATGCAATTAGATCTTTGAAGAGTTAAAGGACCAAGCCTTGAGAAGGGAAGGAAGGCCACTGGGCCTTAGGGACAACTGAGCCAGGGATGCAAATGCCACCAGGCCATAAAAGAATGGATGAAGAAATGGAAAGACAGATGTGTGACAGCCACAACTCTGTTTCTCTGTGTGTGGTTGCTTATTCCTCTCTAGTTGCAGATCCACCTACAACTCCTGAACCTCACATTCCAGTGGAGGAAGATTGCTTCTCTCTCTCTGGTCCAGTTTCCAAAGTCCCAGGGAAGTGCTGTGATTGGCTCGTCTTGTACGGCAGATGCTGTTGGTGCCCCACCCCCACCCCTCTGCTTGGCACTCACAGTTTCCCTGTAGACCCAACAAGCTTCCTGCCCACAGGTTGTGACTCTTGGCCTGGCCTTTCTCTGGCCACCAGAGTGAGCTCTGCCTCAGGCTGGAAATGCTGGGAAGTTAACCTTGGATAGTTCAAGTCTAGGAGACCAGCTCTCAACCAATGGCTGACTGGACTTGGTAGACACCTGAGCTCCCTCGCCCCCTGGGTAGGAAATGTCTACAGTGCTCCCCACACAGTTCCCAGCAGGACTGAGGCCCAGTTACTCACAGTGGAAACCCGCTCTTTGCTGCTCCCTGTGTTGACTTCCTTCTCTCCCCCCATCTCACTTTCCCATGCCCCTACTGGTGCCACCAGATAAACTACTTGCACTCAAATCCTTACTCAGGGTCTGCTTCTGGGGCATCTTAATCTAAGACACCTTGTGCCAGGTGCTCATCCCTGGACCAAACAATCATGGCAGTTGGTCCAGGAACCAACAGTTGGAGTAGGAAACAAGAGCAGCTCTGACTGGAAAAACATGGTTGATATGGGGGGCAGGGGCAGAGGGGGACACTTTCCAAAAGAAAGGGTTGTTAGTCACAAAAGAAGGGGTGAAGGCTTGGGAAGACAAAATAACAGGCATCCACTATAGCTGTGATAGAGAGATGGACAGGTACAATGTTTGCACAAAGTAGGGAGTTATCTTTTCCCCCTGGAGGCATGGGGGCGGCGGCAGCGGGGTAGGGAGCTGGCTTTCCCCAGAGTGAGTGTCCGGAAACGACTGGGCAGAAGCTGCAAACCTATTCTGACCTGGCCTCCTAAGTTACGCAACCTCACTTTCACTACATGCTGTGGGTGACACATGAGTCACTAAGGCCACCCAGTTTCAAGTAGAGGGGACAGAGACCCCTTCTCAGTGGGAGGAGTGTCAAAGAATCTGTGGTCGTGTTTTAAAACCACTGCAAAGTATATCTAGGGAAGGATGCCCAGCAGAGAGAGAACCACGTTGAATTGACAGGACACATACAATTTCTAGGTATTATGAACAGAGCAGGCCCAACTTGACCCCAGTCAGAGTTGAGTGGCACCAGGGCTCGTGAACTAGCATTTGGGAATCAAGAGAAGGAGTAAAGGTCACGGGTGAGAACTGAAATCACTGCTGTCTCCACATAGCTGTCCCAGGGGGGCATCCATTCCCTTGCCTCTTTCAGCTCCTAGAGGCCACCTGCCTTCCTGGGCTCAGGCCCTTCCTCCATCACTCCAACCTCTTCCTTGCATGGTCATATCTCCTACTGTTGACTCTGGCCCCCTGCCTCCCTCTTGGGAGGACCCTGGTGATTACCTGGGGCCCACCTAGATCATCCAGGGTACTCTCGCCACCTCCAAGTCCTTAACTTAACCACATCTGCAAAGTTCCTTTGCCCGTATAAGGCAACATATACCACGGGTTCTCTCATGGGGCTCTTCGCCTCCAGAAATGGGGAGAAGTGGGCAGGGACCCCTTTCATTTGTCCCCTGCCCACCACACCCCCCAAATATCTACACGCTGACCTTCCATCTGGGCCGGGAAGATCTCCCCTCAGTGACCTCAGGGAAGGCATGGGGGCCGGGGAGAAGGTGCAAGGCCCGCATGGCAGTTGCTGTTGGGGGAGAACAGAGCAACATGGTGGACTTCAAGACGACTCCCAGTTCCACCCACATGCTCTGGCCTCCCATACCCCGGTCAGAGCCCTTTAAAGAGGCGTTCTTGTTTTTGTGACTTATAAACGTACCCAAACATCCTCAGACAATGGAAAGAAGACAATTTCAATCTCTAAGAATCCCACCAACTCAGAGGGAGCCACTGTTATACTGGGGTACATCTCTCTTGACTTAGATTTAAGTGTACAAGTTTACAAAGTCAATACACATGCTGTTTTATAATCTGCTTCATTCATGCAACATGTTGTGATTGCTTATCTATGGCCATAAATATAGAATTACATCTCCATTTCTATTGGTTTCATAGTATTGTATAGAATAACATTTTTAACCAATACACAACTGACTACGAGATTGCTTCTAATTTTTCACTATTATAAACAATACTATCCTGAACCTCTTTGCTTTTCGTCTAGGTATCTCCTGAGAGTAAATTTCTAAATATGGGATTACTGAGTCACAGGTATGTTCATTTTACATTTGGATACTATTATGGGTTAAACTGTGTTCCTCAGAAAGGTATGCCAGGGAATTCCCTGGCGGTGCAGTGGTTAGGACTCCACGCTTTCACTGCCGAGGGCGCAGGTTCAATCCCTGGTCAGGGACTAAGAATCCCACAAACCGCGTGGCGAGGCCCCCTGCAAAAAAGTATGTCAATTTCCTAACCCCTAACATCTGTGAATGACCTTATTTGGAAGTAGGGTCTTTGCAGATGATCAAGTTAAGACGAGGTCATTAGGTTGGATCCTAAACCAATATGACTGGTGTCCTGATATAAAGGAGAAATTTGGACACAGACACTGACACACAGAAAGAGAAGACAATGTGAAGATGGCCATGGGATGACAAAGGCAGAGATTGGATGGATGCAGCTGTAAGCCAAGGATTGCCAGGCATCACCAGAAGCTGGAAGAGGAAAGGAAATGTTCTACCCAGAATCTCAGAGGGAGCATGGTCCTGCTGACACCTTGATTTTGGACTTCTAGCCTCCAGAACTATGAGACAATAAATTTCATTTTAAGCCACCCAGTTTGTGATACTTTGTTACAGCAGCCCTTGAAAACTAATACAGATGCATGTTGCCAAGCTGCCCTTCAGAAAGGCTGTATTGGTTTAAATTCTCATCATAATAAACTATGGTTATATACATTTCTTTTATTATTGGTGAGATGTAGTCATCTTTCATATGTTTGCCAACTATTTGTATTTCTTCCATGAATTGCCTTTTGCCCATTTTTCTATTGACATGTTTAATTTTACATCTTATTAGCTTATAAAAGACATTTTTAAATTAGAAACATCGATCCTTCCCTATTTATGTAACAAATATTTTTTCCTGTTCAGTCACCTCTCTGGTTTCTCTTATCCTTCAGAAACCTTTTAAAAATATAATCCAATTTATCACTGTTTTCTTTTATGGCTTCTGGTTTGTTTGTTTTTTTTTTAATATATATATTTTTAATTTTATTTATTTATTTATGGCTGCGTTGGGTCTTCGTTTCTGGGCGAGGGCTTTCTCTAGTTGCGGCGAGCGGGGGCCACTCTTCATCGCGGTGCGCGGGCCTCTCACTATCGCGGCCTCTCGTTGCGGAGCACAGGCTCCAGACGCGCAGGCTCAGCAATCGTGGCTCACGGGCCCAGTTGCTCCGCGGCATGTGGGATCTTCCCAGACCAGGGCTCGAACCCGTGTCCCCTGCGTTGGCAGGTGGACTCTCAACCACTGCGCCACCAGGGAAGCCCCTGGCTTCTGGTTTTGCAGCAAACTTAGAAAGTCTTTCCCCACTCTTGATAATTTTAAAAAGAAAATGATCCATATTTTCTTCTGGCGCTCCTGTAAGTTCATGTTTTAAAGTTAAATCTTTGCTGCAACACCCTGGAATGTGTTCTCCTGGGAGAGGTGAGACTGGAATCTAGCTAGGTAGTTTTTCCAAGTGGCTAGCCAGTACCATGAAATGAATAACGCTTCTTTCCCATGATGATTTGAAATGCCACCGTCATATCCTACATTCCCAAGCGTCAGGACTCTCCATCGTGAGAGTGTGTGTCACGGGCGCAGTTATCCGGACTGTAATGATCCACTCACTTGTCTTTATCCCCACTGGATTGTGAGTCACCAGAAGATGGGAACTAGGTCTGTTCACCATTGTACTCAGTGCCCGGCACATAGGAGACGCTCAGTAAATATTTGGTCAAATCAAGGAGCACTAACACATGGTGTCATGCAACATCATTGCTGCTTTCCTCCGGAGGTCCTCTCCCCCGCCCCCGAGTGCAGAGGCACAATCACCTCTCATCTCACATGGAGGATGTGTGCACGGAGGTGCAACTTCAGAGGCCGTTAGACAGTTCAAGGGAGGTTCCTGCTCCAGTGACCAACACTTGTTTGCATTTCAGGCTGGGTGAGTTCCCAAGAAAGCTACCCGAGAGGCAGGGTACATGCAGCAAGGCCTTGGGCAGATTGTTTAGTCATTTCATGGACTGGGCAATGATTATAAGTCTTCATGGGAAAACACTAGAGTCTAGTGTAAGACTGTTAATAAGAACTGTTGCTTGTTTTTTTTCCCCATTCTCTCCGTTTAAGGTAGTTTGAGGGACTTCCCTGGTGGCGCAGTGGATAAGAATCCGCCTGCCAATGCAGGGGACACGGGTTCGATCCCTGGTCCAAGAAGACCCCACATGCCTGGGAGCAACTAAGCCCGTGCGCCACAACTACTGAAGCCCGCGCGCCTAGAGCCCGTGCTGCAACAAGAGAAGCCACCGCAATGAGAAACCCGCGCGCCGCAACGAAGAGTAGCCTCCACTCGCCGCAACTAGAGAAAGTCAGAGTGCAGCAATAAAGACCCAACACAGCCAAAAATAAATTTAAAATTAAATCTTTAAGGTAGTTTGATACTTTGAACCATAGGGTGATGAAGTTGTTGGGCTCAATAAGAATGTAGGAAGGAGAAAGGGTTAAAACCATGAAAAAAAGATTTTTTCCATCCAAGTCATGCTACCCTGTTTCAGGACATCAGCATCCTGGTTCAGTGGAAAGAGCCACTCAGGTTGTATTTGGGAGGATCTCACTCAAATCTGAGCTTGCCAAATTGAGTGCTTTTTCCACTGCACCAGGTTGCCCAACTGTGCCCTATGGTTCAGGGTATCAAACACTATTAAGCTTCGGGGCCTCCACCCTTCAGTGACCACTCCTTCCAAGGTGCCAGCTGACACCACAAGGGCTTGCTTCCACAATGAGAGCTTCCACCCATTGGTTCTGATTCTGTTTTGATGCCACACAATACAAGTGGAAACTTCTTCCCTGTGTCAGCACTTAAGCGATCAGAAGGCAGAAATCACAGCCTCTGGATATGTTATTTCTGTCCATATGACCCCATACATCCTTGACCTCAGTTGTTGCTCATGGCAGGGGTTAACTGACACTTGTGAAATGGCACAAGGGGTAAGACCTTCATTTTACACACGGCTTGGATGCCTTAGGGAGAAGAAACAACACAGCAGAAGCTGTGTGCTACCTGGCAGGATGTTGACAAGGAAATTGAATCGTGGGGTGAGGAATGGATTAGATTCCCTTCTGAGTCTCCTCTAGTCTGATGGTCTCCGGTTCTATGGCTTTAAGTGGTGAACATCTTATCTGTCCACCCTGACCTCCAAGGTCTGGTCCAGCCTGACCAAAATAAGAACTGTTGCTGACTACTTAGCCCACGTGCCACAACTACTGAAGTCCACGCACCTAGAGCCCGTGCTGCAACAAGAGAAGCCACCGCAATGAGAAGCCCACGCATCGCAACGAAGAGTAGCCCCCACTCACCGCAGCTAGAGAAAGCCTGCGCACAGCAACAAAGGCCCAACACAGCCAAAAATAAATAAATTAATTAAAAAAAAAAAAGAACTGTTGCTTTTTTCTTTTTCCTTTCTTTCAGTTTAAGGTAGTTTGATACTTTGAACCACAGGGTGAAGTTGAATCCTGAGGAGAGGAAAGCTCCACAGATGACCACCAGGGGGTGCCTTGACCCCTGCAGGGGCGTCTTTAGCTACCCAGGCCAGTGGGCAGCATTTCAGATGTGCACAAGGAAGGCCAAACAGACCACCCCGACTTCCTGTCCTCCTCCTGTTGTAGGAAGACGGTGGTGGAGCCAGGGGAAGAGTGTGGATGGCAAGGAAGTGGGTGGGTCCAAATGACCTGGTGGGGGCCCCAAACTTTGCTTTCAGCCTCCCTCTGCCAACACGTTCACTCCCCACCAGACATACAACCACCTGCTGCTGTCCAAACACTCTGGGTTGGTCTCTCCATATTCTCTCCACTTGGTGAGCTCCTACACATCCTTCAAGGCCCAGTTCGAATGCCCTCTCAGCCCTCCCATTTTGTGCTCCCATGGCACCAGTATTCATTGCTTTCAATAGTAATTAGTTACATGCCCTTCTGTCCTGAAGAACATGGGTTCTCCCAGGGACAACTTGCTCAGCTCTGAGCAGAGACACGTGAGCATAGGGCCTGGCACAAAGCGAAGGGCGTTGAACCTCGCCAACATTATATTATGTTTCCACCTTCTTCCTACACCTTGAGAGGCTTCCCTGAGGACAGGCACTAGGTCTGATTCTTCTCTCTGGCCCTCATACCACCCAGCACAGGACCTGGCAAAGTAGGCCCTCAAGTTTGCTAGAATGAAGTTGCCTCCTTTGGAGTATGTAACTCACTTCTTTTCCCTGTAGACTACTTGGCTTCTTTTTTCAGTCGACACGTATCTATCAGGCATTTTCTGTTGTGCCTAGGACCGTGCTGGGCGCCCGGGTTGTGGAGGATAGTTGAGGAGGTGCCCTGTCCCAGCTGCGGAGAGCAGACAATAACGGAAGAGTGATTTATGGTACAATCTCTGAAGCACCTTCATGTTTACCAAACTCTTTTATTTTACAGACGAGGAAACTGAGGCTCAGGGAGCGGAGGGGTTCACATAGAAAGTTGTTGGCAGACTGAGTCTGGCACTTGGATCTCCTAACAGCCCCACTCGGATGTGCTGTCACAAGTGCATTGTGCGAAGCAGTAGGTTTATCAAGTTCACTGCATCACAGCTGAACACGGCCGTCCCGAAGCCTTAGCAAAATCGCTTATTGGATGAGTCAGTGAAACACAAACCAAGGAGTCACCACCTTGGTAGCAGAAGATGAGTTCTACCCACAGAAGCATTTATTCACTTCTCAAAAGATCATTTACGATTTGCTCTAAGAGACGTTTTTGAGCCGCTAAGTTTTGGATCGACCCTAATAAGAGAGAACTTAGACTTTGCAAATGGACAGACCTGGGTTGAAGGTCCTTCCCGGGCTGTGCAGTGTTGATTCATGATGTAACCTCCCAGAGTCTCGATATTCTCACCTGTAAAATGGAGACAATAATCTTCCAGGTAAGTGAAGATGGGGTGAGATAAGGGCACCGGTTTCGGGCCCTAGTCCCCAGCAGCTGCTCCCTAATGGGATTTATCAGTTCTGTGGTGAGCAGCCAATTGTGTGCGTCCCCTCCCAATGCCAAGTCCAGCGACTCCTGTTGGTAGCTTGAAAGCGGCCGCCGTGGGGATATTTACATCATGGAAATGAGCAAACACTACAAACCAGGAATCTTTCTGTCTCCCGAGAGCCTGTTGTTAAACGTTTACCAGACATCCCAGGGTATCATCATCATGGCTGAGAATAATCATAACTTGTTCACCCCGGGCAGACACAAGGCGCGCCAGTTTGGCTCTTTTTACTGACGTGACCACTCATTTCAGTCAGCACAGTCAAGTCCACCAAACGGTCGGTTGGCTTCCCCACACCCGGCCCCCATTTCAGAGGTGGTGCTGTGGGAAGGCAACTGAGTCCAGGGGTCCGCTGGACCCATTTCTTGACGCAGCCTGTCACACACCCTGAGAAACAGGAGGCTCCCCTCGCCTCCCCGAGCAGAAGCTGGGTCACCAGTGCCAGGGCTCCCGGGGCTTGTGAGAGCTGTTTTCCTTGTGGGACGGCATTGGTACCCGTGAACTGGTTTCTCACCCAGGTCTGTCTCTGAGCCTGGGTGGGAGTCAGGCTCCTTTAGCTTTTCTGGAGCTCCGGGCTGCTCAGGGCAGGCTCATGTGTGGGGACCCCCTCCAACCCTAACCCCCTCCGCCCTGGGGCCTGATCCCTCCACCCCAGGACTGTCCGCCAGTGGGACTTGCAGGAACACAGGGGCAGCAAGAAGATTCTGGCTCCTGGAAGGCCTCAGGAGTCAGCTTTCTTGGAAGAGGGATCGGTTGCCTGGTGACGGCGCCTGAGCCTCTCCCTGGCGGGCTGAGCAGAAAGGGGAAGTGTGGTCAGGCGGGCACTCATGGCTCGGGTGGGTGGAAAGCCTGTGGACGAGGAACCACTTCTCCCCAGCTGCGCTGAGCCATGACTCTCAGAGCACTGCTGGTTCCTCAGCCGCTCACAGCTGGACCTCCTGCAGCTTAGTAAGCACCTGGGCCTGTGTCAGTGCGAGTGACCACCTGGGCTTGGGCTGGGGGATTGTAGCCTAGGGCCTTGGTACGACCGCTGGGTGGGGCTGGAGAAACCCTGGTCTTGAAGAGCTCATCCTGCTGCTGGCTGGCTGGCTGGGTGACCTCGGGATCACTTCACCTCCTTGGGCCTCCATCTCCTTGTGTGTATGGTGGGGCCATGAAGAGGCCTACTTCTCAGGACACAATGACGTAATGACCGAGAGTGAGAGGTGTGTACCGCTAGAGGGTTGTTATCGTTCTCTGGATTCTGACGGCGAGTTTGGGTAACTGACCTGTGAGAGGACCCTAACTGGTCTGTGCTGGAGGCGGGGTGGGAGCTGAGGCATTGACTATGTGAACTTTGGGCTACATCTTGAAACCCGTGGATGAACACCACCAGCCTTGGTGTCTTTGTCACTGTGTCTCTGGCATTCAGGGATTTATCTTTCAGGCATCTTGCCTTCCAGAGGCCTCAAGGGCAAGGTGTGTTGGGCTGGGGTCAGATCTCAGTTGAGCAGTCTGCTCTTGACCCCTGGAAAAAATGACTGCGGAGGAGACCTGGGTTTGGCTTTGTCCTTTTCACTTCCACCTTTTCATGCATCAGCTGTCCCTAAAGCCACTCCCTTTCCTGGTCCCTTTGCATGGGTGGACCTCTGAGGAAGCATCAAAAGTGGGGATTGTTGAGCCTGGAGAAGACAAAGACTGGGAGCTTCTTGTTAATTTTTTTTTTTTAGCATCTCTTTTTCCCTTTCTGAAAATTAGAAAACTGCCGAGCAATAGGGGAAACAATGACCCCAAATCCCACCACCTCACAATAATCACAGTAAAGAGTTTGCTGTCTTGCCTGCCAGTCTTTTTTCTTCTCAGGTGTAGCTGTTTTGGAAAGTTATCTATGTTTTATTTTGATGTAAGGACATTCTAGACATAGAAATACAGACGTCATCGCTGTCATCAGGCACCAGCATCCCTGACCCCCTCCATCTACTTAACATGACACAAGCATTCCTGCCAAAGAGCCCCTGAGCGACAGGTTCAAGTTTCCCTCCGCCTTCTTAGAGCCAAACAAATAAGAAAGTAAGCAACAGCAAGAGGCGATTTGGTTGGACCCAGGGAAGGAATCTTGGGTTGTAGAAATTCTGGGATAAACTTACTAAGAAGCCTGAATGATCTGCAGCTCTGAAAGGCTCACATCACCCAGAACATCTCAAAGATACTAGAATATCAACCTATTTGGGAGCAGGGAGCAGAAGCTCTTATAAAATGTGATACCTAAATTTTTGAAACTGTGTTTGCTTTATGCCTCACAGCAAGGCTGGGTGGCAGGGAAAGAAAGACAGACCCTACTCTCACACACTAAACAATCAAAATTCACTCTTCTGTGCTTTCTCCCAGCCATCTCCAGCTACATCCTCCAGTAATGTTATAAGATGGAGGGAAGCCCATTTTCAAATGTACTACTAATTTCTTTCGAAAAATTTTTTTAAAAATCAATGTAGGGACTTCCCTGGTGGCGCAGTGGTTGAGAATCTGCCTGCTAATGCAGGGGACACGGGTTCGAGCCCTGGTCTGGAAAGATCCCACATGCCACGGAGCAACTAGGCCCGTGAGCCACAACTACTGAGCCTGCGCGTCTGGAGCCTGTGCTCCGCCACAAGAGAGGCCGCGATAGTGAGAGGCCCGCGCACAGTGATGAAGAGTGGCCCCCGCTTGCCGCAATTAGAGAAAGCCCTCGCACAGAAACGAAGACCCAACATAGCAATCAATTAATCAATCAATCAATAAATCTTTAAAACAAAACAAAACAAAAAGACAACCTTTTAAAAAAAAAAATCAATGTAGGGACTTCTCTGATGGCGCAGTGGTTAAGAATCTGCCTGCCAATGCAGGGGACATGGGTTCGAGCCCTGGTCCGGGAAGAACCCACATGCCATGGAGCAACTAAGCCCGTGCGCCACAACTACTGAGCCTGCGCTCTAGAGCCTGCGAGCCACAACTACTGAGCCCATGTGCCACAACTACTGAAGCCCGTGAGCCTAGAGCCCGTGCTCCACAGCAAGAGAAGCCACTGCAATGAGAAGCCCACGCACTGCAATGAAGAGTAGCCCCTGCTCGCCACAACTAGAGAAAGCCCGCGCGCAGCAACGAAGACCCAAGGCAGCCAAATATTAAATAAATAAATACATAAATTTATAAAAATCAAAAAACAAAAATCAATGTATAGGGCTTCCCTGGTGGTGCAGTGGTTAAGAATCCGCCTGCCAATGCAGGGGACACGAGTTCGAGCCCTGGTCCGGGAAGATCCCACATGCCACGGATCAACAAAGCCCGTGTGCCACAACTACTGAGCCTGAGCTCTAGAGCCCATGCTCCACAACAAGAGAAGCCCCCGTAATGAGAAGCCTGTGCACTGCAACAAACAGTAGCCCCTGCTCTCCGCAATTAGAGAAAGCCCGCGCACAGCAACGAAGACCCAACGCAGCCGAAAATAAATAAATTAAATAAATAAATTTTTTAAAAAATGAAATCGATGTATACTACCACTGGCCCTGTGGGAGGGTCCGTTTCACTATAACTTTGCCAGGATAGGATTTTGCGATCATCCTTCATTTTTTGCTAGCAAATAGATGTAGTTTCTAACTGTGGCCAGGGGAGCAATAAACTATGATGGGTGAATGTGTCAATATTTCAATGTGAAACAGAGTCAAGCCCTATAATGAAATAAACCAGATGACAAGATTAATCTGAGAGCTGGTGTGATAAGCTGTCATACTGAAGGCAGCATGTGCAAAAAAGTATATGTTTGGCTTGCCTTCTCCTTCTTAGTTCTCTAGGCCTTATATTTAGCCTTTCACAGAAATGGAAGGATAGAGAGAGGGAGAAGAGAGGCTGAACTCCTTTTACTACACTGCCCTGCCCTTCCGCAGCCACAGCTGGATTTTAAGTGGCCATCAACTATCCACATGGCCATTTCTGGTGCTGACAACAGTGAGGTGGTCAGGTGGGAACTTGGCCTCACTGAGCCTGGGCAGTGACAGTCTGGGAACAAGAGGCGAATTCGGGCAAGCACTGCTCATGCTGACTTGCAAGTGTAGCCTCAATATTGTCTACAATCTCCCAGACGCTTGAGATCTAGGTGGAGAGCAGCTCAAACCCTCATTCCATGCCCTGCGAAGTCCAAAGCCCTCCTACAGATTTCTGTGGGCTCCCCAGGAGGCCTCCACCTTCCCATGGCCAGCCCAGCTCCGAGCCCCTGTGGGTGAGCCTCTGTTCCATACTGCACTGACCCAGGGATGAAACTCAGTCATTACCTCACTCCCCACATCACCAAAACAAAACTGCACCAACGCATTGGCAGATGCAGTAGACTTTACTAAAGATTGGATGGGGCCATAGGGGAAGTTTCTAATGCAGCAATGCAAACCACTGCAAACTGACATAATACAGCCCTGTTCTTAAAATGCCATTGGCCCTTTGGCCACTCCATCCCTGATCATCTTCGACCAGATGCTTCTCCCACTTTCCAACCATCCAGCTGGCTCCCCTTCCTCTCCTCCTCCCATTCTCCCCCAGAACTCCAGACCCCCACCCCTGCCCCAATACCCAGAGGAATTCAACAGTCTCCATCCAGTTCCTACCAGCAAACTTCATTCCCTGCCCAGCCAGCTAAGTGCTTGAAAGGCAGCTCATTCTATTTTTTATTTTTATTTTTTGATGATGTATAATTATCAATAAAGTGCCTAGGTCTTAATTGTACCGTTCAGTACATTTGACAATTGCATAACAAGATGTAAACATTTCCATCCCCTTGTGCCCTTTCCAACCAGATCCTTTCTGCCCCCATTGAAACCACTATTCTGATTTCTATCACAATAGTTTAGTCTGTTCTTGAACTTCATACACAGAGACTCATACAGATTGTACTCTTTCAAATGTGGCTTCTTTCACTTACTGTAATGTTGTCAGGATTCATCTATGCTGCTGTGTGTATCAGGAGTTCATTTTTTAAAATTTCTGGGTAGCATTTCATTGTATGACTATACCAGCTTATTTATCCATTCTGCTGTTGAATTCCATTCTGTTTTTACACAGTGTTACAATGTTTGAGCTGATACCAGTAAGTATAGTAATGCCCAGATGGTAATCCTAAGAATTTGAGTGTGAGCAGGAGGGTCAAGGGGGGGATTTTCAACTGGGGGGAAAAATTAGAAAGGGGGGGGGAAGCTGAAATTAATTTTAATAATACATTTTGCTTAACCCACTATATCCAAAATATTATCATTTCCACTTGTAATTGAGATAAATATTTATTAATGAGATTTTTTTAGGAATTTTATTTATTTTTTTATACAGCAGGTTCTTTATTAATAAGATCTGTTATGTTCTTCTTTCTGTACCAAATATTTGAAATCCAGTGTGTATTTCACACTTATAGCACATCCCGGCCTCGACTAGCCATCTAGCCAGTGCTCAGTGGAATGGCCTCACAGGGCCAGTGGCTGCTGTCTTGGACAGTGCAGGCCTCGGGTAGAGGGATTTGTGTCCAAGTCCACGAAGCCCTTAATGGCAGAGAGTGAGGAGCTGGATTCATATTCAGGTCTCCCCGTCTTCCTGCTAAGCTGTTTACAAGTCTGCCTCTTCCCACAGAGACTTCTTCCAACTCCAACTTTCTGAAATTCTAATTCCCCCCCAACACGTGCATTCTACCCACACCTTTTGGGACTCATGGCTATTTCAGATCATTTCTTTTTCATGAGAAAAACTCGAGTTTTTTAATACACAGGGCATGACCATTTTGAAATAAATTGAGGGGTTTACACTCAGGACTTTTCTCATGACATGGGCTAGTATAGGTGAGAAAATGTTAGTTGGAGTGCATCACGTGTCCTAAAGACATTTTGTGAAACCTGTTTTTGTTTTTGTTTTTTTTGGCTGTGTTGGGTCTTCGTTGCTGTGCGCAGGCTTTCTCTAGTTGTGGCGAGCGGGGGCTACTCTTCGTGGCAGTGCGCGGGCTTCTCATTGCAGTGGCTTCTCTTGTTGCAGAGCACGGGCTCTAGGCACGCGGGCTTCAGTAGTTGTGGCATGCAGCCTCAGTAGTTGTGGCACGTGGGCTCAGTAGTTGTGGTGCACGGGCTTAGCTGCTCTGCAGCATGTGGGATCTTCCGGGGCCAGGGATTGAACCCATGTCCCCTGCATTGGCAGGCGGATTCATAACCACTGCGCCACCAGGGAAGCCCTGAAATGTGTTTTATTTATGTGAATATATGTGTAGCTGTCGCACTGTAAATTCTACGTCTTAGAGGATCTTGGTTAAAGGGAAAAAAAGCAGATTCCTGAATAAACCCAAAGTCTCCAGAATTCCCCGTGACGGACAGTGAATGTAATTTCTGTCACTGAGTCCCCGGAAATGCGTTTTGGGGAAGTGAGAGTCAGAGCTGGGGTGGTGGTTGCTTTTAGACTGCTCTCCTACCCTGACACTACTCAGAATCGAGTGCCTTAGGCTACTGGAGGACTGAGTAAGAAGAAAGAAGCCGCCACTCCACCCTGCAACGTCTTCGTGGCCTCTGCTTCCCAGCCAGCTGCTTGACGCCCACGGCCAAAGGCAGGAGGAGAGCAGCGAGTCTGCCCAAGGTCGCGTGTCCAGGTGAGGTGCTTTAGAATTAGAACGCCCAGTACTCGAATTTCAGACCCTGGATCCAAACCGCCTACTGCTCTGCATCATTAGAGGGGAAGTCTGCCAATGGCGGAGGAAAGAGGGGAAAAGGCCGGGGCATCGGTCGTTCAGTCGTATACTCTCAGATACGTATGGTGCGCCTACTGCGCTCCAGGCGATGTTCTAGGCACTAGGAAGAGTGCAAAAGGGAGCAGCCAGGCCCTTGCTCTCCTGGAGCTCACAGGCCAGTGTGGGAGACAGACAATGAACATCAAATAAGCCAACAGACAGCTGTTACAGTAAGAGTAGGCAGGCTCAGATGGAGGAAAAATGCATTTAGCATATTGATCATAACATATTGCGGGGAGGCAGGGATGTCTGCCCCTCCCCCAACCCGGAACCCCGCCTGTTGACTCTTCCTAATTCAGAGAGAACGGGAGCTTTCGGTATGAGCTCTCAGCTTCCGGCCTCTACCCCAGTCTGGTTCCCCTGAGCAGCACAGCCCTCTCTCCACCCTTGTTCCCTTTTAAAAGTGGATCCTTCCATCTGGGCCCCTGAAGGTAGCTCCTGCTCTCTCTTCTATCCCTGTATTTCATTTTGTCCTCCTTCCTGACACCTTCACAGTATATAAACACGCTGACTCTCTGTATTTGAAACAAACAAGCTCACTTTCCTCCTTTCTTGAAATTCAGGCTTCCCTCGCCTTCTGGGCTTTCATCAGGCTGACCAGAGCTCCCTTTAAGCTGTTATCAGAGGAGTGAATGAGATGCAGAGTCTGTCCTGAGGACAGGATGATTGAGGAGAAAGCGGGGGAGAGAGTGCAGGACACTAAGCTCTGGAGCGGGGAGCATCTGTGAAGCAGGGAGGGGCCCGACAAGCAGGGAGGACTATGGCCAGACAACAGGGTCTTCCTGGGTCTTGTTAGTCCTGCAGGAACTTCATTCCTATGTCATATTCGGTTATGACTATCCTCTAAGGACTCTGGATAGGGTTCTAGGATGCCCCTGCTCCTGCCAGCGCCCTGGGGAAGGAATCCTGAGGCTCCATTGAAGTCATTCATATCCTAGTAAAAATCAGCTCCTCTTCCTCAGTGTCTGGCACACCCAGGCAAATGGGAAGTGGGGAGAGGAGGGAGCGTGGAACTTTGCTCTGAAGAGAGTGACTTGATGATGGAATTCCATCATCACTGTGACAAGCAAACAGGAGAGGTCTTTGGGTTCAAGGAGTCTTTTCTTTTTTAATTAATTTATTTTATTTTTGGCTGCGTTGGGTCTTCGTTGCTACCTGCGGGCTCTTCTCTGGTTGCGGCGAGCGGGGGCTACTCTTTGTTGTGGTGCACGGGCTTCCCATTGTGGTGGCTTCTCTTGTTGCGGAGCATGGGCTCTAGGCGCGTGGGCTTCAGTAGTTGTGGCATGGGGGCTCAGTAGTTGTGGCTCGCGGGCTATAGAGCTCAGGCTCAGTAGTTGTGGCGCACGGGCTTAGTTGCTCCGCGGCATGTGGGATCTTCCCAGACCAGGGATCGAGCCCGAGTCCCCTACATTGGCAGGCAGATTCTTAACTACTGCACCACCAGGGAAGCCCAAGGAGTCTTTTTCAGTGCTTTCATTCTACTCAACTGCTGTTGCTACTGCCTATGAATGTTGCAGGGAACAAGCCTCCAGCTTCCTCACCTGCCCCAGCTGGGGGCTCTGCAGGCTGGCTGGATGCAGTGTTCCTCCCCGAGGTCTGAGAGACAACTGGAGTGCTTGTTAACAATGCTGACTCCCGAGTCCCACAACAGACCTACAAATCAGAACTGGGAGTAGAGTAGGGACATAGGACTCTGGTATCTGCATTTTCATACATTTCCCAAAGCTCTGGCCTGATGGTCACAATTTAGGGCCCTGGGTTCAGCTTCGGATTTTTCCACTTACTAGATCTGCGACCTTAGGCAAGTTAACTGAGCTCTTCTAAGCTTCTATTCTCTTATCTGTAAAATGGGATTATAATTATGACCTGCCTTATAGACTGGTTGAACTCATGGTAAACTAGCACATAATGTATGTTACTTTTCTAAAATGCATTCTCATATTGAGGTTCTTATGATTTGGAACAAGTCACAGCTAAAAGCTGAGGTCTTGCCAATATTGGAATTTCTTGACCGAGGGTTCTGCTTTCAGTTCTGTTACGGTAAAATGGGGGTGATAAGAACACCCCCCAACACTAGGTTATAATAAGGATTAAATGATAACATGAATATCACTGGTTCTCAACATTGGCCTCCCATTAGAATCATCTGGAGAACTTTACTAAAACAAACAAACAAAACCCCAGTGGCCAGACCGCAGGTTGCGAACTTCCGATATTCCTCAAGTTCTTGCCCCAGCTCTGGGGCCACACTGGATCCTACCCTCTTCTGGTCTATACTGTACCATGGGCCCCCACTCTGGCTCACAGGGCCCTGCCTTATCTCTGAGTCCAAGTCTGGCCTTGAGAACCTTCATGTGACCTCAGACTTTTTGTTTTTTGGGCGTGGCCAGAGCTGGTCCAACCCTGAACCATAGGTCAGCAGGTCCCAGGCCATGGGAGGGTGAGGAGCTGAGTCCACAGTACAGGTGAGGTGTCCTGGCTGCCGGGAGGAGGTCAGGGAGCTGCAGGGCCTGACCTCAGTCTTGCCAACTGGGGGAGCATCTGGTGGACACCATAAATGGAGGAAGGAAGAGTAAGAGAACTATGGGAGCTGCTTTTAGTTGTTAGCTATCAAGGGCCTTGGTGTGTCAGACCCCAGGGCAAGAGCTTGAGGAATAGCTGAAGTTCCCAACCTGCGGCCTGGCCACTGGGGTTGTGTTTGTTTGTTTTAGTAAAGTTCTCCAGATGATTCTAATGGGAGGCCAATGTTGAGAACCAGTGATATACATGTTATCACTTAATCCTTATTATAACCTGGTATTGGGGGTGTTCTTATTACCCCCATTTTACAGATAAAAAGAGAGAATTCAGAGATTAAGCAATTTGCTAAAGGCAACACAGCTAGTCTAAGACTAGATTTAACTAGTCTAGTTAACTAGACTAGTCTAAGTCTAGATTGACTAAGCTAAGATTGCAGCTCAGCTCTGTCTGATGCCAAAGTCTGTGCTCTTTTTACTCTGCCAGGCTGACACCAAGCTGATAAATGTTTCTTTTCATAAGAGACCCGTGTCTGTCCCCAGCCTTGTGGCAGGTCTCCACTGCTTCTTCACTGGGTCAGCAACATCGAGCACTCTGTGGTGGGCTTCTGGTCAAAGATGGCAGAATTATCACTGACTTTTTTTCCTTCTGGAGACGTCAATAGAAGGCAAAAAAAATGAAATTTTAAAATGTGTAAACCCATGGAACAACTTTAACTAGAATCTTATTGCCGTGTGAGCATGAAGTGGTTCGTGTGGTGCCCCACTCACCCCAAGATGTCCACGTCCCAATTCCTGCAACCTGTGAATATGTCAGATTACATGGCAAAGGGGAACTAAGGTTGTAGGTGCAATTGAGGTTGTTAATCAGCTGACCTGGAGATGAGGTGATGAGCCTGGATTATGCAGGTGAGCCTAATGTAATCACAAGAGTTCTTGTAAGTGGGAGAGGGAGGCAAGAGGAGGTCACATGTGGCCAGGGAAGAACTGTCAGAGAGATGCAACATTGCTGGCTTTGAATATGGAGGAAGGGGCCATGAGCCAAGGAACACAAGTGGCCTCCAGAAGCTGAAAAGAGCAAGGAAATGGCCTCTCTAGTGGAGCCTCCAGAAGGGACCCAACCCAGCCCATAGTTTGATTTTAGCCCAGTGGCATCACGCTGGCCTTCTGTCCTCCAGAACTATAAGATAATACTCTTGTGTTGTTTTAAGCCACTGCATCTGTGGTAATTTGTTGGAGCAGCCATAGCAAACAAGTACACTTTGTTTCTAATGACCGCTGCTGCCTGGGCTCCCGCCTCCCCCAGTGACATTTCAGTCCAATTCCAAAACTTTTAAGTTACTTTTGATTACTAAGCAGACTCATTTCAGTTTTAAAAATTTAGTCATGCTCATTTAAAAACTTCCGTCTTGGGACTTCCCGATGGTCCAGAGGTTAAGACTCCACGCTCCCAATGCAGGGGGCCCAGGTTCGATCCCCGGTCAGGGAACTAGATCCCACATGCTGCAGCGAAGTGCCAATGTGCCACAACTAAGACCCGGTGCAGCCAAATAAATAAAAATGAAAACTTCCTTCTTATCTTTGACTCAAAGCTCCCCCCCTTTTCCCAATGAGGGGAGTAAAGAGAGGAGTGAGGGCTGTCTCAGCTCCTTAACTTCCCTGCATTTACTTCCCTGGTATGAGATTGAGGAGGAAAGACAGGGACAGACAGTTTTCCCCAGGAAGTCTCCCCTCACTGGGCCATTGCTGCTGATCAAGTTTGTGCTGTTGGGTGGAGACTCAACCCCTGGCCCTTGAGAGGTCCCTTGCGGTCCCTTGAGAGACTCAGCTGCATCTTTGGGCTGGCTGCCAGCATCCTCTCATGCATACACCTCTTTGCCCCACACTTCAGTAGCTCTCAGGAGGTCTGCGCCCCACAACCTTATCTACTCCAGGCCTGGCAACACAGGTGGGATTCAGCTTCCATACCTTTCCAGGACCTGAACTTGACCATGCAGCCGTGACACACTCCCCACTGGCTGTACTCCCTGCCATCTCTCCCCAGAGCTCCTCTCCCCTCTCTGGGGACACCCTGGCTATTAAACTAGCCTGGTAGTCCAGAGAACATCTGACTGGGAACGGGATGTGGTTCTCGTGGGCCCCCTCTCTCAGCTGCTTTCTTCCAAGAAGACAAGCTCTTCTTGGTTCTGTTGAAAAGGCCTCTGTCAGCAGTCCATGGGGAAGAGTGCTGTTTCTCTGATCTTAGATTGTGGGGAACTTGGGACTTTCATTCTCAGCTGTGGGCCCTGATCATTCATTCTAGGGAATCCCTTGGGCCCTCACACCACCATATCACTACCACCTCAGTGCTCCTTTCAAAGTAAGGTATCTTGACCCCCATTTGGCCTTTCCTTGATGATTTGGAGGCATCATGACTAACATCAACAGAGGAAGGCCCTGTGACACAGAGAGAAAGCGTTCTGCCCTCCCTCCTACCTGGGGCAGGTCATTTCACCTCTGTCTCAGGCCCCTGTCTAGAAAAGGCTATGGTGGTGAGCATGAAATGAGGTGAGCAATGAGAAAGCTCTTGCAGAATGCTTGGCGCACCGAACACACGCGAAACACCTGATGGCAATTCAAATCCGTTCGATTTGTAACAAAAAAACTGCAGAATGCTTACCATTCTGCATAGTTCTGAAAAGTGACCCATAGTTTCACTTTTTGACATCATCCTACTTCCTCTTTCTTCCCCAAGAATCTGATGAGAATAAAATTTCTTTGAACTTGAAATCTGAACAATGGGAAGCTACGCTATATGGTTAACTGGCCCTTTTTTCAATGTTATCAAAGTAAATGCAAAAGTTAAAAAATCAAGGAATTCAGAGGGTTTATAGTGAAAAGTCACAGCTGCCTGGTCTCCCACTTCCCTCCTCCTGTCCAGTCATACTCTTCAGATGCACAGCTTTTAACTCTATGTCTGGTATGTGTTTCTATAGCTCTAAAGAGTATGTTTATGTTTCTTGTTGGAGAAATCCTTCAAGAGTAAAAGAAAAAGACGAAGAGATAGAAAATATGAGGGGAAAATTAGACTAAGAACCAGGAGACATTTAAATAAGAGAAAAGAGAATGAGTGTCCATCAACAGATGAATGGATAAAGAAGGTGTGGTATATATACACAATGGAATACTACTCAGCCATAAAAATGAATGAAATATCACCATTTGCAGCAACATGAATGGACCTAGAGATTATCATACTAAGTGAAGGAAGTCATACAGAGAAAGACAAATATTATATGATATCACTTATATGTGGAATCTAAAAAAATAATACAAATGAACTTATTTACAAAACAGAAACAAACTCACAGACATAGAAAACAAACTTACGGCTACCAAAAGGGAAGGAGGAGAGGGATAAATTAGAAGTATGGGATTAACAGATACATACTACTATATATGAAGTAGATAAACAACAAGGATTTACTGTATAGCACAGGGAACTATATTCAACATCTTGTAATAGCCTGTAATGGAAAAGAATCTGAAAAAGAATATTTTATATATATATATATGTATATATATAAAACTGAATCACTTTGCTGTATACCTGAAACTAACAAAGTATTGTAAGTCAACTATAGTTCAATAAAAATAAATAAATAAGATAATGAGAAAATGGAGGGAAGAAATTTCTGTCCATCTGTCTATCTATCCATCCATCCATCCATCCATTCATCCATCATTCCATGTATCTATGTATCTATTTATCTAACTGGTTCCCTAGAGCTAAAGAAGGTGAGATTCCAATTTAGGTTTGTAGAACAAAGAGGCTGCCTTCTGATATGTGGCATCTTTTTTTTTTTTTTTAATTAATTTATTATTTATTTTTGGCTGCATTGGGTCTTCATTGCTGCGTGCGGCTTCCTCTAGTTGTGGCGAGCGGGGGCTACTCTTCCTTGCGGTGCGGGCTTCTCACTGCGGTGGCTTCTCTTGCTGCGGAGCATGGGCTCTAGGCACGCGGGCTTCAGTAGTTGTGGCACGCGGGCTCAGTAGTTGTGGCTCACAGGCTCTAGAGCGCAGGCTCAGTAGTTGTGGTGCAAGGGCTTAGTTGCTCCGCGGCATGTGGGATCTTCCCGGACCAGGGCTCGAACCCGTGTCCCCTGCATTGGCAGGCGGATTCTTTACCACTGCGCTGCCAGGGAAGCCCATGTGGCATCTTCTTAAGTCCAGTGCCCTTTGACCACACTGGGCTCTGCACAACCAAATTTCACGGGCCCCTGCTGAGAGCCAAGTTTCCATTCTCCACGGTCTTCCTTTTTCCCTTTGGTCTTCTTCCTCTCTTGCTTTCTTTTGTGCACCCTGAGAAGGTGATCTACAAGAAAACATCTGCTGAGTGCATGCTTTGTGGGGGTGATATCCCCCGTAGATGACACTTCACTCCCTTAAGAGTGAATCCCCAGCACATCTACCAACATCAATAAATGACAAAAACATAATGTTGAACAAAAAAGTAAGCTGCAGAATCACGTTTATAGAAGAGTACTAGTTACACGTGATTGGTTTGCCACATATAACTTTCTGAATAGCCAAAGAACATTATATTGATCAAGCCAAACCTTCACAAAAGAAATGATGTTTGCAACTAAAAATCCAAATCGTTATATAACAACTTAATAAATGAAGACACTATGCCAGGAATACAAACACATGTTTAAATAGTAAGCCAAGTCATTAGGTCTTTGTAGTAATAATGGCTTTAGCAGCAGCCTAATTTGGCCCCTGTTCCTTGGCCCCCTGCCTGGGTCCCCACTGATGTTGTTAATAATAGCTCAAAAGCATGAATCAGAAATGGCAGTACATGAACATGCATGGGTGAGTTTCCACTGGCTAAATGGTGACACAGGAAGGTGATTCTCATTTAACCAGAACATGTCTGGATATCTCCCAGGCCTCAAGAATCTTTTTTTTTTTTTTGTCTGTGTTGGGTCTTCGTTGCTATGCACGGGCTTTCTCGAGTTGCGGCGAGTCGGGGCTGCTCTTTGTTGCGGTGCGCGGGCTTCTCATTGCAGTGGCTTCTCTTGGTGCAGAGCACGGCTTCTAGGTGCCTGGGCTTCAGTAGTTGTGGCTCGCGGGCTCCAGAGTGCAGGCTCAGTAGTTGTGGCGCATGGGCTTAGTTGCTCCGCGGCATGTGGGATACTCCCGGGCCAGGGCTCGAACCCATGTCCCCTGCATTGGCAGGTGGGTTCTTAACCACTGCACCACCAGGGAAGCCCCAAGAATCATTTTTATTTTAACATCCAAATGAACTAGCAAAGTGTCCATTCCACAGATGAGGGGAACCCAGCCCCTCCCCAAGATCTCCCTGAATTCCTGGAGGTTACTCCTACGAGTCCATCCTGCAGCCTGCTCCCCACCGTCACTTGGAGCCTGGCAGCTGCTGTTCTACTTGCCCGTGTGTCATCCCTGGCTTGAAAAACCACTGCACACATATCATTTCTCCCCAGGTTCTGTTCATACAAGCTTCTGTTGTCTAATTTTATTGAAGATTTGATGGGAAAAGACAATCACAGCACAGCATTTTATAGGCAACAGTTGAAGACTGAATATTAGATGTAACTTTCCTACAAACGCATTGGTCATTTTCCACCAAGGGGACTTTCTACTGATGCTCCAACTTTCTGCTCTCTTCTTTTTTTTTTTTCCTAGCTTTATTGAGATGTAATTGACACATAACATTGCATAACTTAAAGGTGTACTACCTGTTGATTTGATACACTTACATACTGTATAATGATTACCCCCATAGTGTTAGCTAACACCTCCAATTGACACATAACATTGCATAACTTGAAGGTGTACTACCTGTTGATTTGATACACTTACATATTGTATAATGATTACCCCCATAGTGTTATAGCTAACACCTCCATCACGTCACACAATTACTCTTTCTTTCTTGTGGGGAGAACATTTAAGACCTACTCTCTTCGTGACCTCTCCCTCTGCTTTGACCCTCTTCCCAGACTCTCCTCCTCTCTAGTCAGCCAGGCTTTAGCCCCCAAGTTCCTGTTACTAATTCAGTTTGCTTTGCATCTTTACCTTCTCCCTCCGACCGTGCCTCACTCAAAGAGACCCATCAAGGTATTTTTCTAACCCCCACCTCAAAAAACAAAAAAGCTCTCAAAATTCTATCTCGCCTCTTATGATTTAAGTCTATGTTGCCCCTTTGATATAAAAACAACTGCAGAGGGGCTTCCCTGGTGGCGCAGTGGTTGAGAGTCTGCCTGCCGGTGCAGGGGACACGGGTTCAAGCCCTGGTCTGGGAAGATCCCACATGCCGCGGAGCAACTAGGCCCGTGAGCCACAACTACTGAGCCTGCGCATCTGGAGCCTGTGCTCCGCAACAAGAGAGGCCGCGATAGTGAGAGGCCCGTGCACCGCAATGAAGAGTGGCCCCCACTTGCCGCAACTGGAGAAAGCCCTCGCACAGAAACAAAGAACCAACACAGCCATAAATTAATTAATTAATTAATTAAAAAAACAACAACTGCAGAGAGTTATTGCTTTAAATGGCATTTTCCCTTCCTGCTGCACGTTTAACAGTATAAGAAAGAACAGTGAATATGTCTACAGTTTCTAGAGTAACTAATAAGTACATGCCTTTACCTCTAATCTTCGTAAATTCCCTGTGAGGTAGTAGACAGTATCATTCCCATGTTGCAGATGAGGACACTGAGGCTTGGAGAAGGTTAAGTCACTTGCCTGAGGTCTCCCAGCTGCTAATCAGCAGGGTTTGACTGTGAACCAGTGCCTGCCTGGTCCCTAAGCAGATGCAGCTGCACAACATGGTAGATAACTGCCCCCACCGCCCCAGGAAGCCTTTCACTCATGCCTCATTCCTCTCTCTCCATTCTTCTCAGGATCCCATGGCAACGGATTGGTGGAGGGACAATTTCTGGATCATCTTGGCTGTGGCCATCATCTTTGTCTCCGTGGGCCTGAGCATCTTCCTGTTCTGTGTCTGTAGGCATCTGTTTAGACAAGGTAATGACCATCTCATTTGGGCAGGTGGAGGTAGGGGAGGGGAGAGGTGGTTATCAGTGTATTAGGGTTTCTTTAGGGCAAAAGATTAGTTCTGGGCCTGTATAGGCTGAACTCTGGATTTAGCATCATGCATTCTGGGTTTGAGTCCTAGCCCTGCCACTAATCTGTGTCTCTGGGCCTCAGTTTCCCCCTCTGCATAGTGAAGGGAGGGAGGTTACCTAATCTCCAAGAACTCTTCCAGCTCCAATGGTTTGGGTGAAAGCAGAATCTGTTTCAGGGCACACTGTGCACTAATGCTATCTCTCTTCAGTGTGGCTGCCAATCACAGCATCCTACCTCTGGAACTTGAAAGAGAGTACAAGTCCATGGAATGTCAAAAACTGTCTTGATTCCAAACACGTCAAGTTGTATGCATGTTGTATACATGAAATACGTACAGCTTTTTGTATGGCAATCATTCCCCAATAAAGTGGTCTAAAAAAATGTCTTGAGGCATGAAAAATGGATTCATTCCATGATCAACAAGTCTGACCACTATGATCGCCTACTCTAAGACCATACTCTGAATTTTCTGGTATTACATCTGCCTCGGATAGAGGTTCTTAGCATTCTCGGACATAAATAAGCAGCTTCCTGGAGGATAAATGTAACTTTAGATGATCTACAAGTGGGTTTCTACTTTACCATTCATCTCCAGAAACATGAAACCTTTGATTCAATGGTGTGTTTTCTTGAGATCCTATCCCTTTACATAATGACCTAGGCCTGGAGTACACCTGGGGATGGTAAATACACTGAGAGGTACAGCCATCTTGCCCTGGGGTAACCTGGGCAGGCATCCCTCCATGATCAAGGCACTGTCCTCCCATTGCATCTGGACACAGCCTCAGAATCCTGCTGAACCAGTGCTGAAAGGTCAGGGCTGTTCAAGAAGTGAAAACTTTTGTCATTCTTCTCAATCTCTTTTTAGAGATAAGAAAATTAAGGTTCAGAGACAGGCAGATCCTTGGTTGAGGTCTCCTAGGAATTGGTAGCAGAGTTGGAACCAGAACGCAGGTACACTGGGCTGCCTGTTCAATGTTCTTTCCCCTCCACCCCTTGATGGTAATTAGTCTTTTTTAATACAAAAAGTGTATTCTAGCCCCTAGTGTTCTCTATACATTTTTAAAACATTTCATTTTTAGATATGGACAAAAATATGATCCTGAACAAAATCTTTACCTATTCTCTTTTAACTTGACCCCACTCCTATTAACAAGCAGGTTATAATTAATAATAACTTACATGTCCAGCATATCACAGTTTACAAACTGCTTTTCCCATTCTTTATCTCATTTCCTCCCAACCATACTTTTGGCTATTCACTCGACCAGTATTTCTGAATGCCAGCTACGTGCTAGGTAGATATAGTACTAGGCAATGAGGAAACAGGCACAGCCTACATTGGATAGTGCCTAGGCTCTGTGGTCAGACGGCCTGGGTAAAACTCTGGCTCTAGGACTTCCCTGGTGGTCCAGTGGTTACGAATCCACCTGCCAATGCAGGGGACACGGGTTTGATCCCTGCTCCGGGAAGATCCCACATGCTGTGGGCAACTAAGCCCATGAGCCACAACTACTGAGCCCGCATGCTGCAACTACTGAAGCCTGCGCACCTAGAGCCTGTGCTCCGCAAAAAGAGAAGCCACCGTGAAGAGAAGCCCACGCACCACAACAAAGAGTAGCTCCCCCTTGTCGCAACTAGAGAAAGCCCACATGCAGCAACGAAGACCCAGCGCAGCCAAAATAAAATAAAATAAAACAAAATGTAACTACATCTATAAAAAAAAAATTCTGGCTCTATCACTTGTGAGCTCTGTGTCCCTAAGTCTGTTTCCTCTGGATGGTTCTTCTCCCACATGTCCTGAACCTGCCGGGTCTCTGATCTCTTCTAAACTCTAAAAATCACAAATTTTGATAATTCTTCCTAAATGAATACACTTATTTGTTTCCTTAGGCAAGAAATGGGAAATTACCAAGCCCTTGAAACAAAAGCAGAGAGATGAAGAAACAATGTATGAGTAAGTGGGGGGGAACACTTCTGCTTTTTAATTTCAAGAACCACCTGTTCACTTCCATTCTTGCGCCCGCGCTAAGAATGTGTGTCTTAAATTCCAGGGAAATATTGTGTCTGCCAACTCTCCCCACTGTAAGGGGAGAGACCTCAGGGCTTTGGGGGTGCAGGGCACCACCTGGCTCTCTCTGCTCTCCAAGTCCTCCCAAGTCTCGTCTAGTTTGATAGAGGTCACGGGTCGGGCGCTGTGTTCTGGGCCCACCACTCAGGGTTAGGTTTACCCTTCTTTTCTTTAGCTGGATTACAAGTAGAGTCTTCTAAAAGCTATTGTGCTGAATAAAAATATGCCATTCGCGTTACTTTTGTATTTTCTGATATCTTTGAGGCTTTGTGATTGCTATCTCTGTCGGGGGTCACCAAGACCACATTTAGGCTGGATTATTTGCTAGAAGGACTCACAGGACCCAGAAAAGGTTATATAGGTTATCACAGCGAAAGGATACTGATTAAACTCAGCAAAGGAAAAGGCACATAAGGTGGAGTCCAGGGCAGTTGTCCTCTTCCAGGGGAATCACACAGACCGCACTTAATTCTCCCAACACTGATGTGTGACAGCATGTGTGAAGCATTGCCAACCAGAGAAGCTCACCCAAACCTTGGTTTCTAGGGTTTTTATCAGGGCAAGTCACAAAGGCAAGGAGCGCCTGCATGACCTACTTTAGGTAATTCAGTCTCCTGAGGCCAAACTGATACAGAAAGACCCAGGGCCCCTGGCAAACACAGTAGGCATTCACCATCAGTCACATTGTTAGCATAAACTATCTGGCTAGCCCAAGGCCCCTTAATACAAAGACACTCTTATCAGGCAGGCTATTCCAAGGGTTTAGAGATTATCTCCCAGAAGCTGGTCCAGGGCCAGTCCTTTCTTTAAAACGTATGCACAGGGAATTCCATGGCGGTCCAGTGGTTGGGACTCTGCGCTTTCACTGCCGAGGGCCTGGATTCAATCTCTGGTCAGGGAACTAAGATCCTGCAAGCCACATGGTGTGGCCAAAAAAATTTTTAAGTAAAAATTAAAATAAATAAATAATGTTTCTTAAAAATACAAATAAATTAAAAAACAAAAATATAAAGTCATTCTAAAGTGACTTTCGTTGGGGCTCAAGGGATTCAGCAAATAACAGATCTCTTCCCCACCAATTCTGATCCCCTTGAGGAGTCAGACAAATGTATCCTGCAGTTAGGTAACCAAAGTATTGCCTTTATTGAGGATAAAACCAGCATTGCAGAATGTGGCTCTTCTCCATGGCCAAGTTTGCTTCCTAATTCAAAACCAGGCAAACTTTCCTGCATGGTACATAGGCAGCCCTGGACAGCCTCAGGTCTCCCCTACAGGGCAGGGCCCTTTCTCTGAACAGCGAAGACTCAAGCAGAATATACGCTTTAGGCATTCAGGCCGGCTCTGGAGGAGAAAGTGAGAGAAGCTAGATTTTTCCCCAAGTCAGGTAAATGTCCCTCCTCTCCCGGGAAGAGCCATGGAGGGGTGGAGTGAGGTCACTGATGGCGCTCTAGCCACATGTCCCCTTCTCCACTCACCCCAGAAACGCTTCTGCATTCCAGGGGACTTAAGCACATACAGGAGGCCAAAACTCAGCTCAGAAGAATCTAGTACCAGTTTGGAAATCAGAGTTCACAGAGGGGATGGGGTGTCTGGGTAAGGAAGCTTTCTTGGAGTCTATCTTTTTATTAAAACTTCTTACTGAAGTATAATATAAACAGAAAAGTACACATGGTAAGAGTACAACTCAATGAATTTCCACAAACTGAACAGAGCTGGTAGGTGACACCCAGATCAAGAAACAAAATTACCAGCTCCTCAGCCCCATATATTCCCTTTCAGCCATTAAACCCCAAGGATAACCACTACCTGAAATAGTATAGGCTCGTTTTTCCTTGTTTTTTATGCTTCATATACATGGAATTAGACAGTATGTGTTATTGGTGTTTAGCTTCTTCTGCTCAGCCTTTTTTTGTGAGATTCATTGTGTGTGGTCATAGATTGTTCATTCTTATTGCCATAGAGTATTCCACTGTGGGAGTGAACCATGATGAATTTATCCATTCTACTGCTGATGGGCATTTGGGTAGCGTCCAGTTTGAGGCTGTTATGAACGACGCTGCTATGAACGTTCTATAACGTATCTTTTGGTGATCAGCAGGATATATACCCAGTATTGCTGTCACATGGTGTGTGTACATTTAGCGTTAGGAGTACATCTGTTTTTCAAATCAAAATACACCTGGTGCTTACCTCCCCCTTCTAATCCAGCTCAGATGAACACAGGAAGATGAGCTCTAAGTTATAGTGCTTCAACTCCCTTCCCTCAAATCTAGCTGGTCCCTGGGCTAAAGGAAATGGTTTCTTTAGAGTGCCAGTTACAAATGGGATACAAGACCTAGAAAGGGAAGGAAATGCTTCCAGTTTTCAGGGATCAAGATTTGAATGTTCAACTCTATCCACTTTCCTTGATGTTTTCTTTTAAATCAGTAGGCGTGATCAAAACCAAACACTGACTCCTCTTCTTCCTCTCTTCCAGGAATGTTACCAATCAACTCTCAGTTCAATTACCCCCTCTGCCACCCAGGGGTGTGCTTTCTCCAGAAGTTGCCTGTGAGTGTATTTTGTTGATAACAGTCTCATTCAGGGTAGAATAATAAATTTATCTTGGTGTTTAGTCAGCTTGGGCTGCCCATAAAACAATAACATGGACAATGTGGCTTAAACAACAGTAATTTTCTCACAGTTCTGGAGGCTAGAAGTCCAAGATCAAGGTGCCAGCCAATCTGGTTTCTGGTGAGGACTCTTCCAGGCTTGCAGATGGCTGCCTTCTCCCTGTGTCCTCACATGGAGGGGAGAGAGCTCTCTGGTGTCTCTTCTTATAAGGACACTAATACTATTGGATCAGGGCCACACCCTTATGACCTTATTTAACCTTAATTACTTCCTTAGAGGCCCCATCTCTAAATACAACCACACTGGTGGTTAGAGCTTCACCATATGAATTTTGTGGGGACACACACATTCAGTCTATAACACTGGAATTTGCAGATGGCAGCAACCTGTTTTAAAGAGATGAACTAAGTTTTAAGGGGGCAGAATAAGTACCAATGCTTCCAATATTCAATGTGTGAATTCATATTCAAATTCCAGCTTGCAGCATGGGTATAAAGGAACACTGGGCCTCTCAGACATCCTAACAGAAAAAATCTGCCTGGTTCCCTTGACTGGAGTGTTCTTCCTTAAGCTGTATACAGAGCTGGCTTTACCGCACCTTTCAGGTGTCAGTTCAAATGTCACCACCTCAGAGAGGCCATTCCTGACCATCCTATATAAAGAAATCCTGCTAATTTTCCTTATGAGGCTTATGGCAATAATCCTAAATGGGCTTATTTAGTTATCCTTCATTTGTTCATTATCTATCTCCTCCATTATAATATAAACTCTAGGAAATAGGTGCCTTTCTTGTCTTGTTCACCACTGTTTACCCACCACTAAGAACAGTGCCTGGAGCTTAGTAGGTAATGGATGAAAATGTTTTAACTGAATGGATAAATAATAATATTAGCTAACATTTATTGAGCAGGCACTGTGTGTCAGGTCCCATGCTAGGCACTTTATAGGTACTATCTCATTTAATCCTCTCAACACCTCTATGAGGCAGGTACATTATTATGTCCCTCTGACAGAAGAGGACACTGAGGCACAGAGAAGTTAAGCAACCTACTCATGGCCACACAGCTAGTGACTGCTGGACCCTGAAGATGAACTTGGATCTAACTGCAGATCTAATTTGTGTGAAATGAAATGGTGGTTGTTTTTCAGGTTCTCTTAGGAAAAGATGAGATTGCGGTGAGGCAGTTCCAGGCCCCACCACAGGTGGAGCTGAGCTGTTTCACTATCTTTTTCCTACCACTTTAGTCCATTTGCTATGTACCCATCCTCCACTAATTCCACCTTTTGAAAACACCACTGCCCACCTCCTTCTTAGCAGAGGGATGGTGGACATGAGCAATTATAGATAGTTCTGGAAAGCAGTGTAAGTCACTGTGAGGGACGTGCCCAAAAGGAAATACAGTTTGTATCACTTCCTTATGAGAATTAGTATCTATAAACACAACACTATTCATTTGGCTACTAGCTCTGGTCAGCTTCTTGTCTAAACTTCTGTTTCATGGTTCCTACTGCAGTGCAGTGAGGCAAAGAAACACGCCAGTCAAGATGTCTGACCAATATTTGCCACTTATTCACCTGGGTGAGCCTGAGACTGTGTCATGTCTGGGCTTTAGTTTTCTCTGTAAAATGGGGATCTGGTCCACCAGGAAGTGGGAGGATCACCGAAACCCATGAAAATCACGCAGAGCCACTTGGTCAAAAATATATAAACACACAATAGCTTTGCATTTAATACCTTTTTGTGTATTCTAGCCCCACAGGAAACCCCAAGTTGGCCACCAGCTGCATACTCATCAGTAAATAAAGTTAGAAATAAGAAGACAATGGCCGTCCCAAGCTATATTGAGCCTGAAGATGACTATGATGATGTTGATAACCCTGTACATACGGAAAACCATCATCTTGAAACAACCGTTTCTTCTTTTTGACAAGCAGAAGAGGGTTTGTTCACACAGCTTATTTTAAACAGTCAAGAATGGTCGAACTTCAGTGGGTATCCGGGTCCGAAAGGCAGTGGTAATGGTACAGAGCTCTGTAAGATAAGCACCTCCTGAATTGTAGATGAAGAAGCGTCAGTGATCAGATAATTGCAGCCAGAGGAAAGACGCCCATGCTCAGCTCTGAGGAGTCAGGCCTTGAGCTTCTGCTGAGCGAGGTTCCAGGCAGGGGACCACTGGGTTCCACAGTCCCCACCCGAGGAAACGCTCAGTTCCCGGCACTCTTCCCCTGTTTGTGTGGTTCTAAGTGATCTTAAAACTTGGCGTTTGATTGTACAGAGCCTCCCAGGCTCCTATCCCCAGCACAGCCCTCACCAAGCACATGTCTTGCCCCCCCACACCCCATCTCCCACACTGAGCGGCTATGGGTGGTAGTTACAGCTAAGCGCTCTTGTGCGCAAGCCACCCGTCATGCCTTGTGTGTCCTTCAAGGGTGGGGGAGTGTTTTTGTTCTTGTGGACCCTCCCCAAATACACGATCCCAAACCCCAGGGCCTCTCTATGATGTCAGCCAAACTGACCACAGAGACCCAAGTTCCCAGCCAGGGTTTTTCCACTGCTTGCCAGCTGCACCATAACAATCAACAAAGAACAGAAGTCACCTTCCGGACCACAGGACAGAAGTTACCCACAGAGGTGTTCATTTTGTATATTGGGGGAGCTACAGGGAAAGTAGGTTTCCCCAGGAAAAATCATGTGGAACAGGAAAGAAAGGGGTGATTACGTGATTAGATGAGAGTTCAGGGGGCTAAATACCCTCCTCCGATATTTTCATTACTGTTTCCTCCCTTGTGTAGAGTTCAAGGCAAACAGCGTCAAGCCCCTCCCTGCCAGATCCCTGTCCCCAAGCTGGGAGGCAGAAACGCCAATACAATATGCTGCAGCTAATGACACGTCCGGGGAGCTGGGCTGCTGTCCTGTTAAACAAGTGTCCTAAGAGGTCGCCGAGGCCCACGTCAGCTTTGGAGGCCCCTGAACATCATCGGTTCCTTCAGGTTGATCTGCTAGAGCCCGAGGACTTGACACTTTCTAACCAAACTCACAAGATGCTGACTTCTAAGCGACCCCTGGGAAATCCAGCTAACAGGCTTGCAGGGAGAGCACCATGAATGGTGGAAAGGGGACCCTTGGACTGAGCTCCTCCTCAAGAGATTGAAAATATGTTCCTGCCATATTTAAGCTTCCGCCCTCAACCACTGCAGGAGCAGTGGGGACGTGTCCTTCCTTCCCGGTTCTCTCTTTCTAGACTCCAAGGAAACTTCCAGCGTCTTATAATACCTCCTTTTAGGCCAGTGGTTCTCTAACTATGGCCTTAGGGAACTCTGGTGTTCCGTGAGCCAAAGAGAGGACTCGTTTCTTAAATTACAGAAAAAAAAAGAAAAGAAGGCTAAAGGATAGAAGGGTTTCACATGTATGCTTTTCCCTTATAAATTGTCTGTAAACCATCCACATCTATGCCAAAAATTAAAAGTAAATACCAGATACGTGTTAATTCCTTCTTGGTTTCTGGCCACCACCATCACCTGGTTCTCCTCCTGCCTGACTGGCCTGTCTCCGCCTTATTTGCAAGCCTGCCTCCTTCTGAAGCCTCTCTTCAATGCCAGTCTTTCTCAGGGTCCTGTCCCTGTCCCCACCCTCATCTCGCTCCACACATTCATGAGTGACCTCACCGACACCCAGGGGCTCAGTTCCCCCTCTATTATGAAGACTTCCAATCGCAGACTCCAGCTGCGCTCTCTCCTCAGTTCCAGACCAAGTCGCCCCCAGGACATCTCCAGATGCCTCTCCCATAGGCCCCTCACAGTCAACATACGTTGAAAAGAACTGATTACCTATTCCCACTTCCAAACTTCTGGTGCTCTTCTATCTTCTTCATTGCTGAAGTCAGAAACTAGCATATGTCTGGAGTCCTTCTCCAGGGTTCCCCACTTTCTGTTGATTGTGCCTCTCAAGTAGCTCTCTGATCAGTCCATGTTTTCCTTGGATGTTCCTAGGTCATTGCCAGCACTTGCCAATGGAACTTCAACAGCCTCCCAATTGGTCTCCTGCCCCTGGCATCTCACCCTCCAATCCCCTTTCTACATGGCAGCCAGTGACTTTCTTAAGCGAACATCTGACCACTTCATTCCCCTGCTTAAATCTCTTCATTACCCATTATCATCAGAAAAAGCCCAAACTCCTTAACTCTTGGGTTACAAGATTTGTCAGGCTCTGGTCACTGGTTATCTCCTGCCAACGCTCTCCTTTCCCACCACCTTGCAGCTGCACTCCACCAGCTTTTTGCTCCATCCACTTCAAATGACTTTATCCGTGGCCTCTCTTGCCCCTGTGACTATGCACAGTATTGTCCCTTTGGTCTGGAACATTCTTCCCCACCTTACGATCCTTCCCATCTCTGCTTAGATCCTTACCTCACCACCCCGAATTTGGGTTTAGTGCCCTCTTAGAGGCTCCCCTCTCATAGCATTAGCTGTAGCTACCTGTTTACCTGTCTTTTCTCTCCACCAGACTGAAAGCAACATGAGGACAGGGACTGTGTCTCTCTCTTCCCCACTGTTTCTCTGTTCCTAGCACAGTGCCCAGGAACATTGTAGACGCTCAATAAATATGCTGAATGATGATCAACTGAATGAATGAATGAATGAATGAACTCCTCTGGGATCCCACTGCTCCCCCTGTACTTGGCCCTAAAGAAACACTTCTAGCTCTGCATTATAATTGCCTAGTTACTTTTCCATCCTCCTTCCTAATCTGGGGGTTCTTTGGGGTGAAAGCTATCTGGCTCACTGCTATATTCCCAGTGTCCATCTCAAACCCTGGTACATAGTAGGCACTTAATAAATATTTATTGAATGTTTATCATTAATGGAAAACCTACCAATTTGACAAAAACAAATTATTTTTCTCTGGGTGTGTGTAACTTGGTTGAGATTTTATACAGGGCACCTGTAATAAAACCATGTTTTCTGCCAACAGAGTTGTTTCCAGTTTGGATGATATAATTAGCTATATCAGGATTTCACAGGATCTTTCTTTTTTAATATTTATTTAGTTATTTATTTGGTTGCACCAGGTCTTAGTTGCATCACACGGGCTCCTTAGTTGCGGCTCCAGGGCTCCTTATTTGTGGCTCGCCGGCTCCTTAGTTGTGGCATGTTCTTAGTTGCGGCATGCATGTGGGATCTAGTTCCCTGACTAGGGATCAAACCCGTTTTTTTTTTTTTTTAATAAATTTATTTATTTTTATTTTTGGCCACGTTGGGTCTTCGTTGCTGTGCGTGGGCTTTCTCTAGTTGCGGCGAGCAGGAGCTACTCTTCATTGCGGTGCGCAGGCTTCTAATTGTGGTGGCTTCTCTTGCTTCGGAGCACGGGCTCTAGGCACGCGGGCTTCAGTAGTTGTGGCACACGGGCTCAGTAGTTGTGGCTCGCGGGCTCTAGAGCGTAGGCTCGGTAGTTGCAGCGCACGGGCTTAGTTGCTCCGTGGCATGTGGGATCTTCCCGACCCAGGGCTCGAACCCATGTCCCCTGCATTGGCAGGCGGATTCTTAACCACTGCACTACCAGGGAAGACCCTGCCCAGGAGTGTTGGCTTTTGTTTAATGCCTCGCCATAATTATTAATAGCACCCCATTTCACTCTCAAACGTGTCCTGGCTTGGATGATAAATTATACGTTCACTCTACTTAATCATGATCAGGTCAGTGTCTGCCCTCAACAGAGTGAGTGTTAAAAAGATATCTTTCAAATGAATGCATGAATGTGCAACCCTCCCTGGGTCTCATTTTCTTCTATCAGAAAAATAGCTGAATTAGATGATTTCTAAGTTCTTTACTGCTTGCAGTCATTCAAATAAAGTCAGTAATCCAAAAGGCTAAAACCAGCAGATTTAGTTTATCTTCCCCTCGAAAGGACACGCCATATAGAATTACACCTTCAAACATATTCACACCTGGATCAACAACTCTAGAGACCATTACCTGCTGGGAGTCTGGCTATTGACACAAATAGATACAGCAGATCTTCTTCTCAGCTGAAGACACAGTTCCCTCAGGTAGCCCCACTAGTAGCTGGATAATCTCCTAACAACAGACAAAAAACCAATTTCCATTTGCTCTTGTGATGTGCATTGCATCAACAGTATTATTACTGCTCAGACATGTCTCCTGAATTGTGCTTCAGTTTCTAACCTAGCCCATCCACCTTCTCTGTATGCTCTGTCATGGCCGTGTGGCAGAATGAAATCCCACCTAGGTTAACTCTTGGTTGCTGAAAACCTTCCACCATAAATAGACAGGTAGCAGTTGACTGTGGTCACACTGCATTTTACTAGAGTGGAGTGTACAAATCACTATCTGCAAAACCATTGTAAGAAACAGCCAATTAATATTGTTGCATCTTGGTCCTTCAACTGTAAAAGTCAGTTTGTATATTTACCCACATCTCATTGCCAAAATTTAAGGCAGTTAAAGTATTAGATCAACTACGCTTGTACAATTTGAATATTCTACAATCAAAAAAGCACCCTGAATTGCTTAAAATAAACTCTCACAAAATGACCTATGAACTAACAGCTTTTGAATTATTACTTTTCTAATATTAGATGCCTCAGCACTTTTTTACAAATTGAGTGTCAGTGGAATATGGCTTAGGTTTTAACTAAAACTGCAGAAGGTAGTATTTAAGAAAAATGAAATTCCCCGGATGGTAAAAAAAAAAAAAAAAAAAGTTTATTTGCATAACTTGTACACATCTACCTCCCATGAGGTGCCAAACAAAAATAAATTTTCCGATACTTTTAATGTTGACACTCTACAACACTATTCTCAGTGGCCAAGAAAAACTTCTTCCTCTAAGTACACTAAAAATAAAATTACCCTGAATTTCTCACTGTTGTTTAGAAAAAATATTCAATATTTCATATATTAAATCTCTATTGTATCATTAGCCTAGCTTAATAACAATTCTATGATTCTTTACAGTTTCATATTTGCCTGAAAACAAAAACAACAACGGTATACGGATTTTTTAAAAAGGTCAGGGCTTCCCTGGTGGTGCAATGATTGGGAGTCTGCCTGCTAATGCAGGGGACACGGGTTCGAGCCCTGGTCTGGGAGGATCCCACATGCCGCAGAGCGACTGGGCCCGTGAGCCACAACTACTGAGCCTGCACGTCTGGAGCCTGTGCTCCGCCACAAGAGAGGCTGCGATAGTGAGAGGCCCGTGCACCGCGATGAAGAGTGGCCCCTGCTTGCCGCAACTAGAGAAAGCCCTCGCACAGAAACGAAGACCCAACACAGCCAAAAATAAATAAATAAATAAATTTTTAAAAAAAATTCCTATTAAAAAGGTCAGCTTTAGCCACTTTGGAGAGCAATTTGGCAACATCTAGCAAAATTAAAATTGTGGACATCCTATATGACCCAGCAACCCTACTTCAGAATACACACCCTAGAACGGTGGCTTTTGAACTTTTTGGTACCAGCTCTCCCTCATACTCTAAAAATGACTGAGAACACCAAAGAGATTCCATTTATGCAGAAGATACCTATTGATATTTACCTTATTGGAAAGTAAAAGCGAGAAAGACTTCAGATACTTATAAATTCATTTAAAATAACAATTCTTTCATATTAATGTAAATAAAATTTAATTAAAATAATTACATTTTCCCAAACCAAAAAAAAATTAGTGAGAAGAGTGGCACTGTGTTATGTTTTTTGTGAATCTCTTTAATGCCTGGCTTAATAAAAAATACCCAGATTCTCATATCTGATTCTTCAGTCAGTGTGTTGCAAATCAACATCATGTATCCTCTGGAAGGCTCCATGGTACATTCATGAGAGAGCAAGCATGAGTAAGGGCAAATAACATCTTAATATTATTTATAAAGATAGTTTCGCTCTCATGGCTCAGACCACACTTTGAGAACCACTGCCCAAGAGAAACTCAAGAACGTGTATAAAAATGTCCTTTCTAGTATTGTTCGTTGTAATACGAAAGTGGAACTTACATATCGGTTCGTCTGCAGGGGACTACAAGGTCCATGGGGGCTGCACTATTGCTGCTTTGCTCACCCCCATATTTCCAGTGACCCACATGGTGGGTGCTCAGTAAGTATTTGTGTAAGGAGTGAAGGAAGTGACAGAGATACTGAGGGAGAAAGTGCAAACATTATCTGTGCCCTCCTCAGTGAAAGCACCGAGTCCTAACCACTGGACTTGCTTTAAAATTTAACTGTACTGTATTTCGTGGACATTTTTCACCGATGTAGACTTTTAGTTCACAGGGTAGGAATAGCCAAAAGCCATATGATTCTTGTAGGAGACTAGGAGTCTCCTAGAGTCTATTGTCTATTGTCTCAAGACAATAGACAATAGAAGGAGTCTATTGTCTAAAAATAAAAGTGTATTTAAAGTGTTTTAATCTGTTAATAACCACGGGCTGCAAACTACTGCCACCTACTGGTGCATTAAGAAGTCCACATGGGCTTCCCTGGTGGCGCAATGGTTGAGAATCTGCCTGCCAATGCAGGGCACACGGGTTCGAGCCCTGGTCTGGGAAGATCCCACATGCCGCGGAGAAACTAGGCCCGTGAGCCACTAGTTGCTGAGCCTGCGCGTCTGGACCCTGTGCTCCGCAACAAGAGAGGCCGCGATAATGAGAGGCCCGCGCACCGCGATGAAGCGTGGCCCCCACTTGCCGCAACTAGAGAAAGCCCTCGCACAGAAACGAAGACCCAACACAGCCATAAATAAATAAATAAATAAATAACCCTCCCCCCCCAAAAAAAGAAGTCCACACGTTATGGGCAAAATGGTCTTTGCTGTTAAGAAAAAAAATAACTGAATAATTTGCCCAGATCTTGTTTGGAGGTATTCTGTAATTCAGACAGAAAATTGAATTATTAAAGATCTTTTTAGAAATGAGATAATTAATGTAGAGCTCTTTGTTACCCCTGTAATTTGCATGTACATTGGAGGATTTTCTTAAGATAATTTAGATAAATTTGTTAACATTTCTCAGACCAAACAGCAAAATCAATGGTTAAAACAAGTTAATAGATTATTGTCTTCACTTAAAGATATTTTCCTTTCTCTCCTCTTTTCTTGCTTTTACTTGGTCTCTGATTTACATAGTGAGAGATTCTTTTAAACTGCATGCAGAAAAAAAACAGCAGTCCATAGTAACTGCCCAATAAACGTTTGCTAATGATAAAGAAAACACAAACATCCATGGCCTTTTTTTCTTTTTTAAATAAATTTATTTATTTATTTTTGGCTGCGTTGGGTCTTCGTCACTGTGCGGGGGCTTTCTCTAGTTGCGGCGAGCGGGGGCTACTCTTCCTTGCGCGCAGGCTTCTCATTGTGGTGGCTTCTCTTGTTGCGGAGCACGGGATCTAGGCGTCCGGGCTTCAGTAGTTGTGGCTCGTGGGCTCTAGAGTGCAGACTCAGTAGTTGTGGTGCATGGGCTTAGTTGCTCCGTGGCATGTGGGATCTTCCCGTACCAGGGCTTGAACCTGTGTGCCCTGCATTGGCAGGCAGATTCTTAACCACCGTGCCACCAGGGAAGTCCCATGGCCTTTTTTTCAATACCCGTTTTTGTTCACTTTTGTATCCTCAATGGCTAGCACATAAGGGATCTCAATAAATATTGTGGAAGGAAGGTGGGGAGGGAAGGAGAGAAGATGAAAGGGAGGAAGGAAGGTTGATTATGCTCAAAAAAAGAGATAGAAGGCTATAATCTTCAAGAGTGTCTTCCATCTCTATGATTCTTGAACGTTAGTAACTATGTCAAAGAAGTCATGGTGAATTACAAAGATTTCAAAGGCAACCAAAAATCATTCCAATATAGGGATTCAGGAGTCCTTACCCTTCATCACCAACGAAACAGCCCTGCCCTAAAGATGATTACCAGGGAGTCCTAATTTTTCAAATACTCCCTATCTAAATCTCCACAGTTATGAATCTGGGTAGGGAAAATTCATCAAAACAGGAAAATATTCACCCAACTTCCAATTAGTCCCCTTGCAAAAATCCCCCCTGACTTAATATCCATGTCTAGTCCCACCTATCTAGTTAACATCTTGTCCCTCAGGTGATGTAAACATTGTATAATAAAATTAAAATACTGTACAATGAAAATTTATTACAAAGTAAAGTTACAAATCTTCCAACAAAAGAAGAAGCATTGCACAAAGTACATAAAAGTGATGGGGGAAATGACTTGAATCACAAGCAACACCACTGATGTATAAGAATATGGCAAAGAAAATTGATACAAAGAAGATTACATGATAGTGACAGATGCTTCACATTCTGGTTATCTATTGCTGCTTAACAAATCGCCCCCAAATTCACTGGCTTAAAACAACAATAACCTCTCATTCTCTCTCGCAGTTTCTATGGTCAGGAATTCATAAGGGGCTGGGCTGGGCTGGGTAATTCCCGCTCCAGGTCTTTCAGGCAGGTGCAGTGGGATGGTGGCTCCCCCATCTCACACCCAGGTACCCTGCCCTGTTGAACCCTTAATAGGTCTCTGTTACCTTTAGGATAAAGCCAAGAAGCCTACATGTGGCTTTCCAGACACCCTGTGGCCCAATCTTTCCAAGCTCATCTCATTTTCACCATCCACTCACACTGGCCTCCAGCTTCTCAGACACTGCCACAGGGCCTTACACAGATAGTTCCTGCTGCCTGTAATGCTCTCTCCTGCAGCCTCCCATAGTAGACATCTGCTACTTTGCCTGTCTTAAGAGCTGTCTCATTTTTCTGGTAAAAACAAAAAGAAACCAAGAAACTGACTTTTCTTTCCCTCCCCCGATGGGTCTAGCAGTAACATGGCTCCCTTTCCCTATCCCAACGTGTAATCCAAGCTGATCCATCAAAGTACCTTATCTACTGGATACAGTGATTGATCCAGTGTTGGACATGTGATCCAAGGAGAACCAATCAGAGTCCTTTTTCTGTAATTTCTATAGATGCCCTTCTGCAATCCTGGGCACTGAAACATATCTCCATGTGGGGGGAAAAAATCTATGAAGTTAACAGAGAGAAAAGTGAAATCAAGAAATGGAGAGAGAGAAAAGAGTCCTGATGACAGTGCTTAAATCCTTGAATTCTGGCCTTTGTGGAAGCCAGTCAACCCCCTGGACTTTCCTGTCACATATGTTTAAGTAGAGGTGGGTTTCTGTTACTTTCTTGTCCTTCATCTGCTTAACTCTTCAGGGAGAGCCTGATTCCAGGCAGCTTTCACAGACCTTCCTGTGTACATCAAATCTTCTTTTATAAACACTTAGAGCACTTTGTACTCTCCAGAACAGCACTCACTACTGTTAACATTTTATATTTATTCATGGGATTGTTTAAATAGCTCCTCTTCGTGACCTTAAGTTCCATGAGACAGCCTTGGGTTTGCTCAGCATTCATTGAATCACCAGCGCCTGGCAGAGAGCGAGCACACCGTACGTACTTGTAGAGCAAATGAATCACATAATGAATTCACACTGCTGACAGGCGCAGCATGTTAAACCCAGATGAGATCAGACAGTTTTTTTGTTCTTTTTTTAAAAATGACTAAAAAGCCAAAGCAAACCATCTCAACGACTTTACATTTCACAACAAAAATGTAGCTACTGTTCTTCCCTCTCCCCTCCATTTTCATTCTTCTGGCTTAAGCAGATTTTGGTTCTTAAAACAAAACAAAAACACTATTTTGTTCTTTTAAAAGTAATATAAGAAATACAAGAAAACATTCAGGGTTATAAGTTTTTTTTCTGAAAAAAGAAGAGTAAATGAAGAGAGGACTACCCCTACCAGATTTTAAAACAATAATTATAACAGTTTATTATCAAAGCAGAGAGAGAGAAACAGATAAGCAGACAGAAAGTACCTCAAATACATAACCAAGGACATGTGTGAATTTAGTTAATGATAAAAACAGCATTTAGGGGCTTCCCTGGTGGCGCAGTGGTTGAGAATCTGCCTGCCAATGCAGGGGACACGGGTTCGAGCCCTGGTCTGGGAAGATCCCACATGCAGCGGAGCAGCTGGGCCCGTGAGCCACGACTACTGAGCCTGCGCGTCTGGAGCCTGTGCTCCGCAACAAGAGAGGCCGCGATAGTGAGAGGCCCGCGCACCGCGATGAAGCGTGGCCCCCACTTGCCGCAACTAGAGAAAGCCCTCGCACAGAAACGAAGACCCAACACAGCCATAAATAAATAAATAAATAAATAAATAAATAAATAAATAAATAAATAAATAAATAAATAAATAAATAAATAAATAAATAAATAAATAAATAAATAAATAAATAAATAAATAAATAAATAAATAAATAAATAAATAAAAAAAACAGCATTTAAAAATCAGTGAGGAGGGCCCTCCTGGTGGCACGGTGGTTAAGAATCCGCCTGCCAACGCAGGGGACACAGGTTCGAGCCCTGGCCTGGGAAGATCCCACACGCCACGGAGCAACTAAGCCCTTGTGCCACAACTACTGAGCCTGCGCTCTAGAGCCTACGAGCCACAACTACTGAGCCTGCGTGCCTACAGCCTGTGCTCTGCAACAAGAGAAGCCACCGCAATGAGAAGCCAAAGCCACCTCAATGAGAAGCCCGTGCACCGCAAGGAAGAGTAGCTCCCGCTCCCAGCAACTAGAGAAAGCCCACAGGCAGCAAAAAACACACAGTGCAGCCAAAAATAAATAAAGTTAAAATAAACAAAAATCAGTGAGGAAAAGTAGGATAATCCATTAAATTGGACTCAGAGAGGTTAGGTAATTTGCCCAAAGTCACACAGCCCATAAATGGTGGGTCAGCGATTCTGTCTGACTTTGAGTGTCTTTATGTTCTCACTTCAGAACTTGCCCTTTTAAACATTTCGCTATCCTTGTTTATCTCTGTACTACCAAGCCTTTGAGAGGGCACTGCAAACAGAAGGCATCAATGAATGAGACCACAAAAGCACGCAGGGAAACAAAAAAAATTAAAAATTAGAACAAAAGCGTGGTTATCTGACAGGGTCCCCCACCCAGACCGACTGGCCAGAGGCCAGCCCCCCCCCCCGTGGGCGAGTCTAGGACCCCCGGAGGACTTGCGTCTCGGTGGTGGCCTCGCATACGTTACTTGGCGCCTGCAGGTGCACCAACCTGCACGGCGCTGGACCCTCAGGACTCTGCTCGCGCGAGACCGAGCGAACGACGCCGAACCTGCGCAGGAAAGACCCTTGAGCGGGTGGGAGGCGGCTTGGGGGCGCGCCCGCGGATTGGCGGGCACAGCCTGGTCCGGCGTCGGGGCGAAGGACGGCCGCCTGGGGGAGCACGCCGGAAGTGGCCGGCCGCCGCGGTCACGATGTCCAGGGTGGTGGCGCCGCGCCGGAGGGAGGAGCTGGGGCTGATCGCTGGCGGCCGTGCAGGTGGCCACGGTCGAGCGGGAGGCTAGGGGTGGCCTGGAGGTGAGACCCCCGCTGTGATCGCAGAACTGGGGGCCCCAGCGCCTGGGTCCCTTGGGGAAGCGGGGTGGAGAGCAGATCTTCGGAGGTGGGCGCTGACCCCTCATTTCTCCGAACCGGGAGAGGCTGCGGCCTCTGGGACTTAGGCGCCGGGTGTGCGCGGCCAGGCCTTCTATGCCCTTGGCCCTCTCCTGGGTCTCGGCGTACCTCGCCCATCTCCACACACACCACACACCCCTACCCCCACCCCCACCCCCGCGCCGCGTTCCCTTTTTCCAGTCTGTTCCAGTTCCCTCCTGTGAGTACTGCAAACCGCATCTCCCCCAGGCCCAGAATCAAACCCCAGGCATGAATTGACCCTGTTCCTTGCACAGTGCCCTGTCAGGCGCGTAGAACGCTCCAGGAGTAACTGACAGACCCCTTGGGAAGACTAGACTGACTGAACCACAGGAATGAACTGTACGGTTCAGACATGTTGTAATACCTGATCTAAAATGTTCGTACTGTTGGGAGTTCGGAGGAGGGAGGGATTTGGGCTGGTCTCTTCTTTGTAAACGTCTGCATATTCTTTTAGGGGTAGCTCCTAAAGTCATTTTCTTTGGGAAGCCTTCCAGGATTGCCACCTCCCTCCCTCCCTCTTTAAGCTTTTCATCTTTTTTTAGCTTGTTTGGCGTCTATTTCACAAACGCTTACTACCTGGTTCCGTGTGTGTCTGTTTATCTAAGTCTTCCAGGCCCCTAGGCAGGGACTCCATCTTGTGTAGCATCACCTAATGCATGCACATGAATATGAATTAAAAGGATTGAAATAGTTAGAAGGTACTAACTAAGGTGAGCCTAAAACAGTGGGAGGAATTTGTGTAAGTCAGAGGTTGTAAAAGTATGGCCCCTGGGCCAGATTAGACTGTAGACACTTTTTTTTTTTTTTTTGGCCGCTCCCTGCAGCTTCTGGGGATCTTAGTTCCCTGACCAGGGATTGAACCCCGCCACTGCAGTGAAAGCGCAGAGTCCTAACTAACTACTGGACTGCCAGGGAATTCCCTGTAGACACATTTTCCTGACTCATGCTGTTTGTTTTTACTTGAATTAGTGGCCAACATTTTAAAATCAGAAAATTTCTTTCACGTCCACTCACTCAAAAATCTGGATTTTCAGCACCTCTTGGACAATCAGAAGATGTGGCCAAATAGGGCACACATGTCTGCATGGTGCAATTAGGAGGAACTGAGTAGCAGCTCCCTCCTTTCGACTCAGTACAAAATTTGCAGATCCCCAGTCCCCAGTAATCATTGCCTCCCGGACACTGCAGCAAAGTATCAGTTGTCATTTATCACCTTATTTGCTTCACCCATTCTGATTAACTGCCTGGCCTCTTGCTGCATTTGATATTGATGTAGATGAAGAAGAGTAGGAAGGACATCACAAATAGGAGAGTCATGGGCACAGGGACAGAATGGGAAGAAGCCTAGTATATGGGAATTTAGGGAGAATACGAGAGCATAGGTTTGCTCTTCCGTGAATCATAGAATGGGGCTATTGTTATGGGTTGAATTTATCCCCCAACAAGGATATGTTGAGGTCTTAGCCCCCAGTGCCTCAGAATGTGACCTTATTTGGAAATAGGGTCATTGCAGATGTAACTAGGTAAGATGAGGTCATACTGGAGTAGAATGGGCCCCTAATTCAATATGACTGGTGTCCTTATAAGAAGATGGCCAGGTGAAGAGACAGAGACAGCGAGAATGCCATGTGAAGGTGGAGGCAGAGGCTGAAGTACTGCATCTACAAAGCAAGGAACACAAGGATTGCCAGATGTCACCAGAAGGTAGGAGAGAGGCATGGAACTGTTATCCCTAGGAGCCTGCAGAAGGAAGCCACCCAGCCAACACCTTCATTTCAGACTTCTAACCTCCAGAACTGTGAGAGAATAAATTCCTGTTGTTTTAAGTCACCCAGTTTGTGGTATTTTGTCATGGCAGCCCTAGGATATATTACAGTTCTGTGAGTCAAAAAGAAGCTATTATTTCCTTTAATGGGTGATAGAAAAGTCATGGTAGATTTTTGATCATTGGTGTCAGCAGTGCTTTAGAAAATTATTTCATCCGACAGTGTTATCAGCATTGATTGGAGCCAGAAAACGTTTAGAGATTTTACGAGAATCCAAGCATGAGGTGAGAAGGTTCTGGGTTAAGATGGAGTTGGAACAGTTTTCAGAGTTAGTTAGTAGGTACGGATAGAAGGGATAGAGAGAGAGGAGTCCAAGATGACTTGCCTCTCAGAGCGGTGCTTCTCAGATTGTAGCAAGCTGAGAATCACCTGGAGCGTGAGCTGGGTAAGCACAGATTGCTGGGCCCCTCCCCCAGAGACTGACTCAGTAGGTCTGGGTGGTGCTTGAGAATTGGCATTTCACCAAGCTCCTCAGTGAGGCTACTGTGGCTGGTGTGTGGGTCACATTTTAGGTGGCAGTAACCAGAAAATGTAAGACTTATAAATGTATACACATCTAACAACAGAACTGAAAAGTATATGAAGCAAAAATTGACAGAACTGAAAGGAGAAATAGATAATTCTACAATAGTACAGACATACCTCAATTTATTGTGTTTTGCTTTATTGTGCTTCATGGATATTGCATTTTTTACAGATTGAAGGTTTGCGGCAAGCCTGCGTTAAGCATGTCTATCAGTGTCATTTTTCCAACACCACTTGCTCACTTCATGTCTGTGTCACATTTTGGCAATTCTTGCAATATTTCAAGCTATTTCATTATGATTATATTTGTTATGGTGACTGGTGATCTTTGATGTTACTGTTGAAAAAGGATAATGACTAACTAAAGACTCAGATGATGGTTAGAATTTTTTAGCAATAAAGTATTTTTAATTAAAAAAAAAATACTACCGCGTTTCTGGCTTAGGAACCCCTAGAATACAAGCCCCATTAGGGGCTTCTTCACCAGAGTATCCCAGGGCCTAGAACAGTGCCTGGACACTATAGGCTCATGTTAAATATTTGTTCAGTGAAAACTGGTCATTTGGGCAGAAATAGATAGTAAGAAGAGGGAATACATTTAGAAGCAAAATGTTGAGTTCTTTTTTATGCATTTGATTCTTCTTGACTGTCAGTAAGACATTGGACTGGAGATGCATTGTGAATATAGACTACAATGTAGGTGAGGGATAGGAGTTTTAGATTTATGATTCATTCTGGACAAAAGTGATCACTGAAGCCAGAGGTGATATGGTCATTGAGATACTGAATATAAAAGGAGAGGACTAGAAGGAAGGAAAAGCTGAAAGGGTAAAGACAATAAAAAAAAGTAGAGTGGGTGGAGTATCATGCATTATGGAAGCCAAGGGAGAAAAGAATTTCAGGGATTAGTCAAGGGAAAGAGGGACGAGAGTTAACCTACTATTCATTTATTTAATGATTTTTTTAAAATAAATTTATTTATTTATTTACTTATGGCTGAGTTGGGTCTTTGTTGCTACGCGCAGGCTTTCTCTAGTTGCGGTGAGCAGGGGCTACTCTCTGTTGCGGTGCGCGGGCTTCTCATTGCGGTGGCTTCTCTTGTTGTGGAGCACGGGCTCTAGGCGCGTGGGCTTCAGTAGTTGTGGCGCACGGGCTTAGTTGCTCCGCGGCATGTGGGATCTTCCCGCACCAGGACTCGAACCCATGTCCCCTGCACTGGCAGGCGGATTCTTAACCACTGTGCCACCAGGAAAGCCCCTATTCAATGATTTTTTTTTTAATTGACTATTCTTTTTTTTTTTTTTAAGTGTGGGTTGGGAATCTATTTATTTATTTATTTTTTATTTTTGGCTGCGTTGGGTCTTCGTTGCTGCACGTGGGCTTTCTGTAGTTGCGGCGAGCAGGGGCTACTCTTCGTTGCGGTGCGCGGGCTTCTCATTGCGGTGGCCTCTCCCGTTGCGGAGCACGGGCTGCAGGTGCACGGGCTTCAGCAGTTGTGGCACATGGGCTCAGCAGCCGTGGCTCACAGGCTCTAGAGCACAGGCTCAGTAGCTGTGGCACACAGGCTTATTTGCTCTGCGGCATGTGGGATCTTCCCAGACCAGGGCTCGAACCCGTGTTCCCTGCATTGGCAGGCGGATTCTCAACCACTGTGCCACCAGGGAAGTCCCTTCAATGATTTTTAATTGAGCACCCACTATGGTCCAGGTACTGTTGCAACACTGAACAAAACAAAGACCCCCATCCCCACAGAGCTTACACTCTTGGGAGGCTTACACTGTAGAGGTGTGTGGCTTTATATACATTGGGGTGGGGTTTTTTTTTGGGGGGGGGGTTGTTTTTTGTTGTTGGTGTTTGTTTTGCTGTACCGCGTGGCTTGCGGATCTTAGTTCCCCAACCCAGGCCACGGCAGTGAAAGTGCCGAGTGCTAATCACTGGACCACCAGGGAATTCCCGGGGTGGGTTTTTAAAAATGTGTACAATAACACTTTGGAGTAAGTGGTATTTCTGCTTTACATTTGCAGAAATGATAGTTGGGGGAGATTAAGAAGCTGGGATTCTAATTTGGTTCTGCTTGCTTCCAAAGCCCTGTTGTGTTCAGAACTCTAAGCTGCCTCCGAGCTGTAATCGCCAGTGTCACTTTTCTGCTTTAGATACTACTTATATGCTGCTGATTCCAAAATCTGTGTGTCCATTCTAGATTTTCCTCCTGCGTTCCTGACCCACTGATTCATTGGCTTCTCAGACGTTTTCTCCTTGATGCCGCACAGGTACGTCAAATATAACATGTCTGAAGTGGAATTCACCACCTCCTCCCCCTCACCGCCACTCTTTTAGTCCCACTACCCAGCTTAGGCAGTTGTCCAAGCTAGAAACTTGGGTGTCATCCTTAATGCCTTCTCTTTTCCCTCACACCTTCCATTCAGGACAGCACCGATTCTCCCTGTTTTTGCTTCTTTAATATACTTTAAAATGTCTCCAGTCCCAGTAACTCACTGTCAGTGATGAGGCCCTCACTGTCTCCATCATAGATTCTGCTGTAGTTTCCTAAGCAATATCCCAGCTTTCAGCCTTGCACCCTCTAGTCTGTTCTCCATAAGCTGTCAGAGCAGTCTTTTAAAAAGATAAATCTAATTGTGTCATTCTCCTGCTTTAATCTCTTCCGGGGTTCCCCACTGCCTTCAGGAGAAAGGCCAAGCTTCTTAGCCTGGGATACACGGCCCTCCGTGGTTTGACCGCCGCTTCCCCAGCTTCATCGTTTACTGTCTGTATTCTGGGCTTCAGTCATATTGTGCATCCATGAACACATCGTAGCTTCTCTCACCTCCTGGCCTTTGTACATGCTTTAGCCTCAATCTGAAAAGCCCTTCCTTCTTCTTTTAGTCTAGTTATCTCAAATTGTCTTTCAGGCCTCACCTTAGAAGCTGCTTCCTTCAGGAAGTTTCCTCACCCATCCCACCCCCCTCAGGTTGTGCTCTTCTCATGAAGTCCCACGGCACCCACACTTACCCTTATTGTGCATTTAACACATTTAATTAACACCACACGCTAGTCAAGGGCAGGGACTCTGTCCTCATTATTGTATTCTAACCACCTAGCATGGTGCTTGGCCCATCATAGGGGCTCAGTTAAAGAGCAAAAAATACTAGAGAATGGAAGAGACAAAATACAGTAAAGATGAGGAGTCATTGCAAAGAGAGAGTAACGTGAGGTGATTTTTACCACGTGGTCTCACATATTTTTAAAGTGAGGGGCAAGATTATCTACTGAGACCAAGGGAATGCAGGAAGTAGTAGAGATTTAAAAAGGAAAGGGAAGCTATGGAGTATCTGCTGCCAACTCCCTATTGGGTAGTTGCAGAACAGGAACTTCTGTTTCAGGAATTCAAGATGTTGCAAGGTGTGGCTGTGAATGAATCGCAGAAGGATACTGGGCCTCAGGTCCACACTCAGTGGAATCCCTGCATGGCAGAGATACTAGAGGAAGAGACAGAGCTGGTCTCACCGAGTAGGGGCTCTGTCCTCTAACTTAGATTCTATGCACCCCAAATTCTCTGAGTTTCGGTTGAAAAGCAAAAAACAAGAAAAGGTTTTAAAGAGCTCAGTGGAATTGGAGGATTAAGGATTCCCAATGGCTTTGACTCTTGGAGACAAGATAAGATGCTTCTGCTCTTTGTTGAAGGGCACCTAGCCTAATCTGTGGAGTTGACAACTCCTTGGCTTTCCCTGAGCTTGGTTCCTGTTAGAAACCAAGAGATGACGAAAAACTCAACTCATCTTCAGATCTTTGGACCTATTCTCCCACCCTCCAAACCTACTCTTCCTTCTCTGACCCCTGTCTTCATAAACAGCACCATATCCCACCCACTGCCTAAGCCAGAAAACTGAAAGTCATTCTTGAATCCTTTCTTCCCCCACTTGCAGTTACCATGTTTCGTTGATTCAGGTTCTCCCATACTGGACAGTGCTCGCCTTATTCCAGCACTGGCCACACTATCTTCTTGTCCATTTACACATATATCTCCCTTCATTGAACTGTAAGTTCCTTGAGGGCAGGGATGTTCACCTTTGTATTGCCAGTACCTAGTACAGTGTCTGGAATATGGTGGGTGCTTAGTTAATGTAAGTTAGGTGAACACATCAGTGAATGATATGAAATAACAATGCCCTTTTCCCAGAAGCTCTGAGTTCAGCTGGATTGGATTGTAGAGGAGGACTCATCTCTGATCAAGCCTTTGTTTCAGATACTGTACCCTTCTCCAGACATCCTCTGAGGCGAAGAGTTCCTTAAATTACTCCCTATTCCTTTCACCTATGGAATTGGATGAAAATGCTGAGCAGAGAATGCCATTCATCTCTGCAGGGACTGCTGTGTGGGACTAAGGACTGGGTACTTTGCCATACCTATGCCTGTGGTAAAGGTTGACCCTAATGATTCTTACGGAGAGGAGTCCTTTATAGCACTATTTCTAAACAAATTTTTGTTTCCTCTTTCTTAGCCCCCTTCCTATTCTTCTTGTGTCATCTTCACTTTGTTCTAGAACTAAAATGAAATGATAATATGTACCTGTATCAGTCAGGATCCAGTCAGGAGACAAAAACTATACCAGCAGTTTAAACAAGGGACATTTAATATAAAGAATATTTAACCGGTAAAGGTAGCTAACTACTAAAAGGATCTAAAGAAAACTCTAAGGAGTATAGAAATAGATAACGCAGGAAGCCGTCTTACCTCTAGGACTAAGGAGGAGTAAATAAGGAAGGAACCACAAATTTAGAAGAGGGCTCCCCCCTACCCCAAAGCAGGGATTCAGACTTTTTTGGATGGGTTGTGGTTGCCAAAGAAACACAGCCTGCTGGTGTAAAGAAATTTGTCAGAGGGCATGTCTGTCAGCATGGCCTGCCAAATGACAGAGAAATTCACTGAAGGGTGCAGGCAGGCTAGAGGTAATCCATAGGAAAGGCCTGCTGGGTAGTGGAAAAACTCACTGGAGGGTTGGGTAGGCCAGAGCTGGTTGGTCTACCCCATCAAGCCTCCCTTATATTGATTTGGGGGCCCCACCAAAAGACAAAGCAGCTCAAAAGTACCAAGAGAAGCCCCTTTCTCTTTGTGTGGCTTACAGTGTTCCTCCAGCACCCTCTATTGACAAAGCCAGCCAACAAAAGGGAACTGTTTCCAGGGTCCAGCTCCAGTATCACAAGCAGGGCAAAGAGGACAATAAGGGCATGTATACTGTGATCCCATTTTTGTATCAGAAAAAAATTGATGCCCAGAAATAAGACTGGGAGAATATACAACAAAATATTGGTTATCTTTAGTTTCTTCTCTGTGCTCTTCTCTACTCTTGATTTTTCCTATAATGAGCATGTAGTATTTTTATGATCAAAAATGGAAAAAGTGGGAACTCCCCTGGCAGTCCAGTGGTTGACTCTGCACTTCCAGTGCAGGGGGCGCGGTTTGCAGGGGGCACAGTTTCGATCCCTGGTCGGGGAATTAGGATCCTGCATGCCACGAGGCGCAGCCAAAAAAAAAAAGTGTTTCTCTGTAATTTTATTTTATTTTTCGCTGCACTATGTGTGGCATGCGGGATCTTAGTTCCCCAACCAGGGATCAAACCCGCACCCACTGCAGTGGAAGCGCAGAGTCTTAACCACTGCTCAGTCTTAACCACGGGACCAGCAGGGAAGTCTGTTTCTCTGTAATTTTGAAAGATCACTCCTCTAAAATTATGGGGAAAGACCGATCATGAAACATATTAAGGTTTGGATCTTCTTTTAAAATTATGTATTTCTACTTGAGATGCTATCTGTTGATCCCTGTCATGACAGATAGGCAAATTAACACAATTTATACTTAACTCCCACTACCTCTCCTCCTCTATTCTACAAAAATAATTTCCAATTGTTTAATGTCAGTTCCATATTTAAATTGATTCAACACTCCTCATCCATTGTTTTACAATGTTCTCTGAGGTCCTGAATGTTTATTTTCACTCATTTCTTCATTGGCTATATCTCATTGCCCAGCAGGTCTTTTCAAAAAGGGCTGCCTGTCATACTCCCTGAGTTTTTACCTACTTGAGAACGTTTGCCTATTTTAATATGAGGGAACAGTTTGCCAAGTAAAAAATGATCAAGTCACACTTTGTGTCTCTTCAGAACTTTACAGGCATTACTATACTCTGGCATGAGTGTAACATGGAGGAGTATAAACTCAGCCTGAAATTCCCTCTTGCCCATTACTTGCTCCTCTGCCTCAGATCTTCATTTGTTCATTTATTCCTGAAATTTAGTTACTTCACCAGGCTATGCCTTGGTGTGGACTGTTCTATGTCAACTTTCTATGGACTACACTGTATCCTTCCAATAGACTCAAGTCTTTATTTCAGCCATATTTCCTTCTGTTATGTTTGAATGTTTTTTTTTTCCTTCTGTTTGTTCTTTTCTCTTCTTTAGAAACACTAATTATATATATATTTGAATATCTTTCTGTAGCAACTTGTTTTCTCGATAATCATATTTATATCCACTGCATTCTGTGTCATCTCTCCAGGCCTCATCATGTCCCTGTAGTGATTATTTTTCTTTTTTCTTTGATGAGTTTCATCTACGTAATGCATTTAGTTTTCCCTTCCACTTTTTTCCTTCAGCTCTGCCAGATTACTTCTCACTTCTTTTTATTCTTTTATAATCTACAATCTATTTTGAGCTCTTATATGTCTTCTTTGAGTTTTCATTTAAACAGTGGTTTTGTCTATAATTTCTTTGAGATAGTGGAGAGCTCTGCTGAATGCGTCCTATTAATTCCTTTGCTGTTCCTCTTGGGTGTATGTTCCTAATCCCTCTGTTACCCATGTTGCTTTCTTTCCTAAAGCAACAACCACCTGTTTTCAAGCACACATCCCACAAAGTTACCTGAATGATTACTACTCAACAGTGCATGAAGCAGGTTCTCTATGAAAGAGGGAAGAGGCAGAGGGAATTGAGCAAGGGCATCTCAAAGCCTTCATACAGATCTGCTGCCACAAACACCTTCTCATCAAATCTACAGGCATTATCTCCCTTCAGCTTTTGGTTTCCAGGAGATCAACATGGCACAGAAAAAGCCCTGTAGATCACTGGACTTTCATAGCACAGTCTGACAGTCACATTCATCTCCTTTCTTCATCTTGCTCCACAGCTGCCAGTGTTCCTCAGCCAGGTACCAGGTGGAAGACAACCTAAATGATCTGCCGGCACTGTTTCTTCTTTAGCATCTTCCCCTACCACTCTGATATGTCAGACTAGATCTCTATGGGACAGTCCCTGCTTCTGTCACCCGCCTCCACGCCATGGCTCTAGATCTCTTCACTCTAATTAGAAGATCACTGACCATGCCTTTCAGGATATGATACTTTGGGAGACATCTGTATATGACCCTTTTTTTAAAGATGGAGTTCACCTCATTTGTCATTCTTTTAACTGTTTTCAGTGGGTTTTGAGAAATGCCTTTTCCATCTTTTAAACTGTTTCTAAATTTTGAACACTATATATCAAACAAACCCCCAAAAAAATCACTTTAAGGGAAAATTATGACAAAGCCAATTCTTTCCAGTATTTTATTTGAATGTTAAATAAATAAAATCCAGCCTAGATATGGAGGTTTGTGCTAGGGACACATTACTTAATGATAATTCTTGGGCATAAAGAGTAATGATTAATGATAATAGTAGTAATAGTAACAGCAGCTGACACTTACATAGTGCTTTCTATATGCCAAGCATGGTTCTAAATGTTTTACATATATTTAATTCTCATAACAACTCTATGAGGTAAATACTATTATTATCTCCATTTTAGAGATGAGGAAACAGGCACAGAGAGCTGCAGCAACTTGCCTAACATCACACAGTCAGTAAGTGATGGAGATAGGATTCAAACCCAGGCAGTTTGCCCGACAGTCAGTTAAGAATCCACACTCTTAATCTCTATGCTGTGTTGCCTCTTATTCATTGCAAAAAGATTACTGACTAGAGTGTTCCAATCCCCCGGGCCAAGGTGAAATGGCTGTCTCGAGGAGCTCAGAAATGTGTTTTTGTGACTGGGCAAGGTCAGGGATTTGATGATATGAACACTCAAAGGCAATAAACTCATCTGTCTTCCAGTTGCAGGAGGATACAAAATTGCCATACAAAGGAGGCAGTTCCACCAGAATACCAGAAAGAAAAATGCCAGGTCTGAGAAAGGGAGAATTGATTTCTATTAAAATGGCAGCCAAGCATTTTTATTCTGAGGCATAGTTTCATATTTGTTTAAATATGTCATGATATATTGGGAGGAATGGTTAGTGGATCAGTTATTAATTTATCATATCTCAACTCCAAATCTACCCTTCTTTGCTTTGCTTAAGTTACGGGATATGGACCATTTCTCCTTTGCCAGCTGGTACAAGATTTAGATTTTGTCAATAGAGGATGCTGGAGGGAAATGCAAGGCCATAGGAAAAGGAAGGAACTTCTTTTCCTGGTGCTGGTGTGCTATTTTATTTTATTTATTGGTGTGGCTCCCAGCAGATCAACTTGTGGGAGGCCTGGTGGCAATCACCCTAGTGAGTTGCTTCCTGTGAACCCATTCTGGCCTGGCCTCAGGGCCCAGCAGGTTCCTACTCCATCAAACAGGCCACTTCCAGCTCCAGACTGCCCATCACCAGTGAATTCTTCCACCACCCTGCAGGCCACCCACACACACCAGCTCCAGCCTGCACCCCGGCAAGTTTCTTCTCCACCAATAGGGTGTGTGTTCCTGTGGTAGCCACAATCCCTCTGAAAAACGTCTGAATCTCAGCTCCAGCAGGGAAGAGTCTTCTTCCAAGTTCCTTGTTCCTCCCTCTGAGACTTCCCAGTGTAGGAAAGAGGTGAAATTTTGTATTTTAGGAATTATAGAATGGTCTACTTATTATTTCAGATTCTGAGACCAAAAATAAGATGAAAGATTGAAAGACAAAGATGGAAATTTCTGAAGAAAAAGATTCAGCAAGGGCTGTATCAGAAAGACTCCAAAGACAGATCTCCCAGGAATGTGGGTTAGTTGAAACTGGTGATCCTGAGGACAGGTTATTGAGGTATTGGGTAAGCCCCTTAGAGGATGCAGTGGGACATCCCCCTTCCCAAGAGAGAGGTATCAGGGAAGTGAATCTGATCCCCAAGAAAGCCATTGCAGGAGAGAGAGTCCATGGATGTAAGGAAAGAGAAAAAATACTTTCTGCAGGAGAAAGATCCCACAGATATGAAGTCTGTGGCCAGAGCTTCAAACAGAAGTCAGAAATAACTGAACATCAGAAAACTGGTAATATAAAGAAAACCTATGAATGTAAGGAATGTGGAAAAACTTTTAATCGGAGCTCAAACCTGATTGTACATCAGAGAATTCATACAGGAAAGAAACCATATGTATGTAGTGAATGTGGAAAAGACTTTAATCAAAGTTCAAATCTTATTATACATCAGAGAATTCATACAGGAAAGAAACCTTATATATGTCATGAATGTGGAAAAGACTTCAATCAGAGATCTAACCTGGTCCGACATAAGAGAATTCATAACGACGAGAATCCCTATGAATGTAAAGAGTGTGGAAAGGCCTTCAAGGGAAGCTCAAACCTTGTCCTGCACCAGAGAATTCACAGTGGAGGGAAGCCATATGTATGTAATGAGTGCGGGAAGGCCTTCAATCAAAGCTCAGATCTTATTATCCATAACAGAATTCACACTGGAGAGAAACCCTATGAATGTTATGAATGTGGACAAACCTTCAGTCAGAGTTCACACCTTGTCACACATCAGAGAATTCATACTGGAGAGAAACCCTTCAAGTGCAACACCTGTGAAAAGGCCTTCAGGCAGCGTTCACGCCTCACAGAACACCAGAGACTCCACAGTGGGGAGAGACCCCATGAATGTCCCAAATGTGGGAAATCCTTCAGTGGGCGCACAGCCTTTCTTAAACATCAGAGACTACATACTGTAAAGGAACTTGAATGTGAAAAAGCCTGCACTTCTGACTTAGCTCTTATCCAACAACAGAAAATTCACAGGGAAGAAAAACCTTATGAATGTACTGAGTGTGGAAAAACTTTCCGGGGAAGTTCAGATCTAATTCGGCATTGGATAACTCACACTGGAGAGAAACCCTATGAATGTAGTGAATGTGGGAAAGCCTTTAGCCAGAGGTCGCACCTTGCTACACATCAGAAAATTCACACTGGAGAGAAACCCTATCAGTGCAATGAATGTGGGAAAGCCTTCCGGCAGCGTTCACTCCTCGTCCAGCATCACAGAATCCACAGTGGTGAGAAACCCTATGAATGTAAGGAATGCGGAAAAGCCTTCATCTGGCGCACGGCTTTTCTCAAACATCAGAGCCTTCATACTGGAGAGAAACTTGAGAAAGGTGAGAAAACATTCAGCAAGGAAGAGTTGCTTAGAGAAGAGCGGAGAATTTGCCAAGAAGTGAAAGCTTATCAGTGCAATCAGTGTGGTAGAACTTTCCGAGGCAGCTCAGACCTCATCCGACATCAGGTAACTCATTCAGGAGAGAAACCCTATGAATGTAAAGAATGTGGGAAAACTTTCAATCAGAGCTCAGACCTTATGAGACATCACAGAATTCATAGTGGAGAAAAACCTTATATGTGCAATAAATGTGGGAAATCTTTCAGGGGCAGCTCAGATCTCATTAAACACCACCGTGTTCATACTGGAGAGAAACCCTATGAATGCCCTGAATGTGGGAAGGCCTTCAGTCAGAACTCACACCTTGTTAGTCACCAGAGAATTCACACTGGAGAGAAACCCTTTGAATGTAGCAACTGTGGGAAGGCCTTCAGTGGGCACACAGCTTTTCTTAAACATCAGAAACTTCATACTGGAAAGGCGCTTGGGGAACACAAGAGCGTCCACAAACAGGACTTATTCTAATAGGTAACAGAGATCTAATGAACATAGGAAAAACCGGATGGAGACCACATCATATTGCACAATAGAAGGTTTTTATTGCTGAAAACTCTTTGAAGGTAGGAAGACATTAGAAGAGCCCTACTGGATGGAAAACATATAAGTGTAATGTGGGAAAGCTCTTGGACATAATCACCTTTTTTCTGCCTCAGAGTTGACACTGGAGTATGGTTCCCAGGATAAAATTAATTGAGAATGTTTTACGGTACTTCCATTGTTAATAAAATCATTAGAAATCACTTTGTCAGCAACCCCCAAACTAAATTCTTCATGGAAGGAGCCATTTCAATCTCAACTACCTAGTCCAGTGACAAGTATAAATCTGTTTTAGGTACTTTAGAGTGATTAAATCTTTCTCTGGGATGAGTTCTTCCCGTTAGATATATATTTTATACATATTCCCCTTTTATCTCCTTATAAAAATATGCTTATGCATATGTGATAATACTAATTAGAATGATCCATTAATTCAGGGGTCCCCAACCTCTGGGCTGCGGATGGGTACTGGGCCGAGGCCTGTAAGGAACCAGACCGCACAGCAGGAGGTGAGCATCGGGCGAGCGACTGAAGCTTCATCTGCTGCTCCCCATCGCTCGCATTACCTCCTGAACCATCCTCCTCCCCCTCCACCCCTGATCCGTGGAAAAATTGTCTTCCACGAAACCGGTCCCTGGTGCCAAGAAGGTTGGGGACCACCACATTAATTGAGAGGAAACAAAAAATAATAGAAATGACTTGACAACAGGAGAGCTGAAGGCCAGGACACAAGAGCCAAGTGAGGTATTCCCCAGAGAAAGAATGGTGATGATTAGGAGTATCAGGAAATGAAAGAGCAAAGAAAGGACAGTGGATGTTGGGAATAGGAATAGACTGAGTGCCAGGGAAGAGCATTTAGGTGACCTGAGTTACTGGGAATTAGAAGAAAGCAACAACTGTGAAAGGTCAGGTGATTAGAGGAGAGTGGTTTTATCTTTTTTTTTTTTTTTTTTTTTTTTCTGGGTGGTTTTATCTTGAACCAGGGCTTTGTAATTATTTGAGAACTGGAGAGTCTAAGTAGAACTCTGAAAGAGATCAGTGGGGGGTGCCTTCAAGATGGCAGAGAAGTAAGACGTGGAGATCACCTTCCTCCCCACAAATACATCAAAACTACATCTACATGTGGAACAACTCCTACAGAACACCTACCGAACACTGGCAGAAGACCTCAGACTTCCCAAAAGACGCCCTCAGGCGACCTACACACAGAGGTGGGGCCAAATCCAAAGCTGAACCCCAGGAGCTGTGCAAACGAAGAGAAAGGGAAATCCCTCCCAGCAGCCTCAGGAGCAGCGGATTAAATCTCCACAATCAAATTGATGTACGCTGCATCTCTGGAATACCTGAATAGACAACAAATCATCCCAAAATTGAGGTGGCAGACTTTGGGAGCAACTGTAGACTTGGGGTTTGCTTTCTGCATCTAATATGTTTCTGGTTTTATGTTAATCTTAGTTTAGTATTTATAGAGCTTATTGTCATTGGTAGATTTATTGATTTGGTTGCCCTCTTCCTTTTTTGATTTTATATATATATATATTTTTTTTTCCTTTTTCTCTTTTTGTGAGTGTATATGTGTATGCTTCTTTGTGTGATTTTGTCTGTATAGCTTTGCTTTTGCCATTTGTCCTAGGGTTCTGACTGTCCGGTATTTTTATTTGTTTTGTTTTGTTTTTTTGTATAGTTTTTAGCACTTTTATCATTGGTGGATTTGTTTTTTGGTTTGGTTGCTCTCTTCTTTCCTTCTCTTTTTTTTTATTACTTTTTAATTTTTTTATTTTTAATAACTTTTTCTATTTTAATAACTTTATTTTATCCTTCCTTCCTTCCTTTCTTTCTTTTTCTCCCTTTTCTTCTGAGTTGTGTGGCTGACAGGGTCTTGGTGCTCTGGCCGGGTGTCAGGCTTGAGCCTCTGAGGTGGGAAAGTCAAGTTCAGGACATTGGTCCACCAGAGACCTCCAGCCCCCACGTAATAGCAAACGGCGAAAGCTGTCCCAGAGATCTCCATCTCAACGCTAAGACCCAGCTCCACTCAACGACCAGCAAGCTACAGTGCTGGACACCCTATGCCAAACAACCAGCAAGACAGGAACACAGCCCCACCCATTAGCAGAGAGGCTGCCTAAAATCATAATAAGTTCACAGACACCCCAAAACACACCACTGGACGTGGTCCTGCCCACCAGAAAGACAAGATCCAGCCTCATCCACCAGAACACAGGCACCAGTCCCCTCCACCAGGAAGCCTACACAACCCACTGAACCAACCTTACCCACTGGGAGCAGAAACCAAAAACAATGGGAACTACGAACCTGCAGCCTGCGAAACGGAGACCCCAAGCACAGCAAGTTAAGCAAAATGAGAAGACAGAGAAATACACAGCAGATGAAGGAGCAAGGTAAAAACCCACCAGACCAAACAAATGAAGAGGAAATAGGCAGTCTACCTGAAAAAGAATTCAGAGTAATGATAGTAAAGATGATCCAAAATCTTGGAAATAGAATGGAGAAAATACAAGAAACGTTTAACCAGGACCTAGAAGAACTAAAGAGCAAACAAACAATGATGAACAACACAATAAATGAAATTTAAAATTCCCTAGAAGGAATCAATAGGAGAATAACTGAGGCAGAAGAACGGATAAGTGACCTGGCAGATAAACTAGTGGAAATAACGAATGCAGAGCAGAATAAAGAAAAAAGAATGAAAGAAATGAGGACAATCTCAAAGACCTCTGGTACAACATAAAACTCACCAACATTTGACTTATAGGGGTCCCAGGAGAAGAAGAGAAAAAAAAAAAGGGACTAAGAAAATATTTGAAGAGATTATAGTTGAAAACTTCCCTATTATGGGTAAGGAAATAGTCAGTCAAGTCCAGGAAGCACAGAGAGTCCCATACAGGATAAATCCAAGGAGAAACACGCCAAGACACATATTAATCAAACTATCAAAAATTAAATACAAAGAAAAAGTATTAAAAGCAGCAAGGGAAAAGCAACAATTAACATACAAAGGAATCCCCATGAGGTTAACAGCTGATCTTTCAGCAGAAACTCTGCAAGCCAGAAGGGAGTGGCAGGACATATTTAAAGTGATGAAAGGGAAAAACCTACAACCAAGATTACTCTACCCAGCAAGGATCTCATTCAGATTCGACGGAGAAATTAAAACCTTTACAGACAAGCAAAAGCTAAGAGAATTCAGCACCACCAAACCAGCTTTACAACAAATGCTAAAGGAACTACTCTAGGCAGGAAACACAAGAGAAGGAAAAGACCTACAATAACAAACCCAAAACAATTAAGAAAATGGTAATAAGAACATACATATCGATAACTACCTTAAATGTAAATGGATTAAATGCTCCAACCAAAAGACGTAGACTGGCTGAATGGATACAAAAACAAGACCCGTATATATGCTGTCTACAAGAGACCCACTTCAGACCTAGGGACACATACAGACTGAAAGTGAGGGGATGGAAAAAGATATTCCATGCAAATGGAAATCGAAAGAAAGCTGGAGTAGCAATTCTCATATCAGACAAAACAGACTTTAAAATAAAGAGTATTACAAGAGACAAAGAAGGACACTACATAATGATCAAGGGAATCCAAGAAGAAGACATAACAATTGTAAATATTTATGCACCCAACATAGGAGCACCTCAATACATAAGGCAAATGCTAACAGCTATAAAAGGGGAAATCAACAGTAACACAGTCATAGTAGGGGACTTTAACACCCCACTTTCACCAAGGACAGATCATCCAAAATGAAAATAAATAAGAAAACACAAGCTTTAAATGATACATTAAACAAGATGGACTTAATTGATATTTATAGGACATTCCATCCAAAAACAGCAGATTATACTTTCTTCTCAAGTGCTCAAGGAACATTCTCCTGGATAGATCATATCTTGGGTCACAAATCAAGCCTTGGTAAATTTAAGAAAACTGAAATCATATCAAGTATCTTTTCTGACCACAACACTATGAGACTAGATATCAATTACAGGAAAAAGTCTGTAAAAAATACAAGCACATGGAGGCTAAACAATACACTACTAAATAACCAAGAGATCACTGAAGCAATCAAAGAGGAAATCAAAAACTACCCAGAAACAAATGACAAAACACAATGACCCAAAACCTATGGGATGCAGCAAAAGCAGTTCTAAGAGGGAAGTTTATAGCAATACAGTCCTACCTCAAGAAACAAGAAACATCTCAAACAACCTAACCCTACATCTAAAGCAATTAGAGAAAGAAGAACAAAAAAACCCCAAAGTTAGCAGAAGGAAAGAAATCATAAAGATCAGATCAGAAATAAATGAAAAAGAAATGAAGGAAACGATAGCAAAGATCAATAAAACTAAAAGCTGGTTCTTTGAGAAGATAAACAAAATTGATAAACCATTAGCCAGACTCATCAAGAAAAAAGGGAGAAGACTCAAATCAATAGAATTAGAAATGAAAAAAGAGAAGTAACAACTGACCCTGCAGAAATATGAAGGATCATGAGAGATTACTACAAGCAACTATATGCCAATAAAATGGACAACCTGGAAGAAATGGACAAATTCTTAGAAAAGCACAACCTTCTGAGACTGAACCAGGAAGAAATAGGAAATATAAACAGACCAATCACCAGCACTGAAATTGAAACTGGGATTAAAAATCTTCCAACAAACAAAAGCCCAGGACCACATGGCTTCACAGGCGAATTCTATCAAACATTTAGAGAAGAGCTAACACCTATCCTTCTCAAACTCTTCCAAAATATAGCAGAAGGAGGAACACTCCCAAACTCATTCTATGAGGCCAGCATCACCCTGATACCAAAACCAGACAAAGATGCCACAAAAAAAGAAAACTACAGGCCAACATCACTGATGAACATAGATGCAAAAATCCTCAACAAAATACTAGCAAAAAGAATCCAACAGCACATTAAAAGGATCACACACCATGATCAAGTGGGGTTTATCCCAGGAATGCAAGGATTCTTCAATATACGCAAATCAATGTGATAAACCATATTAACAAATTGAAGGAGAAAAACCATGTGATCATCTCAATAGATGCAGAAAAAGCTTTTGACAAAGTTCAACACCCATTTATGATAAGAAACCCTCCACAAAGTAGGCATAGAGGGAACTTACCTCAACATAATAAAGGCCATATATGACAAACCCACAGCCAACATCGTTCTCAATGGTGAAAAACTGAAACCATTTCCACTAAGATCAGGAACAAGATAAGGTTGCCCACTCTCACCACTAATATTCAACATAGTTTTGGAAGTTTTAGCCACAGCAATCAGAGAAGAAAAAGAAATAAAAGGAATCCAAATCGGAAAAGAAGAAGTAAAACTGTCACTGTTTGCAGATGACATGATACTATACATAGAGAATCTTAAAGATGCTACCAGAAAACTACTAGAGGTAATCAATGAATTTGGTAAAGTTGCAGGATACAAAATTAATGCACAGAAATCTCTTGCATTCTTATACACTAATGATGAAAAATCTGAAAGAGAAATTAAGGAAACACTCCCATTTACCACTGCAACAAAAAGAATAAAATACCTAGGAATAAACCTACCTAAGGAGACAAAAGACCTGTATGCAGAAAACCATAAGACACTGATGAAAGAAATTAAAGATGATACCAACAGATGGAGAGATATACCATGTTCTTGGATTGGAAGAATCAACATTGTGAAAATGACTATACTACCCAAAGCAATCTACAGATTCAGTGCAATCCCTATCAAACTACCAATGGCATTTTTCACAGAACCAGAACAAAAAATTTCACAATTTGTATGGAAACACAAAAGGCCCTGACTAGCCAAAGCAATCTTGAGAAAGAAAAATGGAGCTGGAGGAATCAGGCTCCCTGACTTCAGACTATACTACAAATCAAGACAGTATGGTACTGGCACAAAAACAGAAATATAGATCAATGGAACAGGATGGAAAGCCCAGAGATAAACTCACCACATATGGTCACCTTATCTTTGATAAAGGAGGCAAGAATATACAATGGAGAAAAGACAGCCTCTTCAATAAGTGGTGCTGGGAAAACTGGACAGCTACATGTAAAAGAATGAAATTAGAACACTCCCTAACACCATACACAAAAATAAAATCAAAAAAATGAAAAAATAAAAGAAAATAAAAAAATAAAAATAAAATCAAAATGGATTAAAGACCTAAATGTAAGGCCAGACACTAAAACTCTTAGAGAAAAACATAGGCAGAACACTCCATGACATAAATCACAGCAAGATCCTTTTTGACCCAGCTCCTAGAGAAATGGAAATAAAAACAAAAATAAACAAATGGGACCTAATGAAACTTCAAAGCTTTTGCACAGCAAAGGAAACCATAAACAAGACGAAAAGACAACCCTCAGAATGGGAGAAAATATTTGCAAATGAAGCAACTGACAAAGGATTAATCTCCAAAATATACAAGCAGCTCATGCAGCTCAATATCAAAAAAAAAACCCAATCCAAAAATGGGCAGAAGACCTAAATAGACATTTCTCCAAAGAAGATATACAGATTGCCAACAAACACATGAAAGGATGCTCAACATCACTAATCATTAGAGAAATGCAAATCAAAACTACAATGAGATATCATCTCACACCAGTCAGAATGGCCGTCATAAAAAAATCTACAAACAGTAAATGCTGGAGAGGGTGTGGAGAAAAGGGAACCCTCTTGCACTGTTGGTGGGAATGTAAATTGATACAGCCACTATGGAGAACAGTATGGAGGTTCCTGAAAAAACTACAAATAGAACTACCATACGACCCAGCAATCCCAATACTGGGCATATACCCTGAGAAAACCATAGGTCAAAAAGAGTCATGTACCAAAATGTTCATTGCAGCTCTATTTACAATAGCCAGGACATGGAAGCAACCTAAATGTCCATCGACAGATGAATGGATAAAGAAGATGTGGCACATATATACAATGGAATATTACTCAGCCATAAAAAGAAATGAAATGGAGGTATTTGTAATGAGGTGGATGGAGTTAGAGTCTGTCATACAGAGTGAAGTAAGTCAGAAAGAGAAAAACAAATACAGTATGCTAACACATATATACGGAATCTAAGGGAAAAAAAAAAAGGCCATGAAGAACCTAGTGGCAAGACGGGAATAAAGACACAGACCTACTAGAGAATGGACTTGAGGATATGGGGAGGGGGTGGGGTGAGATGTGACAGGGTAAGAGAGTGTCATGGACATATATACACTACCAAATGTAAAATAGATAACTAGTGGGAAGCAGCCGCATAGCACAGGGAGATCAGCTCGGTGCTTTGTGACCACCTAGAGGGGTGGGATGGGGAGGGTGGGAGGGAGGGAGATGCAAGAGGGAAGAGAAATGGGAACATATTGTATATGTATAACTGATTCACTTTGTTATAAAGCAGAATTTAACACACCATTGTAAGGCAATTATACTTCAATAAAGATGTTTAAAAAAAAAAAAAAAAAAAAAAAAAGCAGCAAGGGAAAAGCAACAATTAACATACAAAGGAATCCCCATGAGGTTAACAGCTGATCTTTCAGCAGAAACTCTGCAAGCCAGAAGGGAGTGGCAGGACATATTTAAAGTGATGAAAGGGAAAAACCTACAACCAAGATTACTCTACCCAGCAAGGATCTCATTCAGATTCGACGGAGAAATTAAAACCTTTACAGACAAGCAAAAGCTAAGAGAATTCAGCACCACCAAACCAGCTTTACAACAAATGCTAAAGGAACTACTCTAGGCAGGAAACACAAGAGAAGGAAAAGACCTACAATAACAAACCCAAAACAATTAAGAAAATGGTAATAAGAACATACATATCGATAACTACCTTAAATGTAAATGGATTAAATGCTCCAACCAAAAGACGTAGACTGGCTGAATGGATACAAAAACAAGACCCGTATATATGCTGTCTACAAGAGACCCACTTCAGACCTAGGGACACATACAGACTGAAAGTGAGGGGATGGAAAAAGATATTCCATGCAAATGGAAATCGAAAGAAAGCTGGAGTAGCAATTCTCATATCAGACAAAACAGACTTTAAAATAAAGAGTATTACAAGAGACAAAGAAGGACACTACATAATGATCAAGGGAATCCAAGAAGAAGACATAACAATTGTAAATATTTATGCACCCAACATAGGAGCACCTCAATACATAAGGCAAATGCTAACAGCTATAAAAGGGGAAATCAACAGTAACACAGTCATAGTAGGGGACTTTAACACCCCACTTTCACCAAGGACAGATCATCCAAAATGAAAATAAATAAGAAAACACAAGCTTTAAATGATACATTAAACAAGATGGACTTAATTGATATTTATAGGACATTCCATCCAAAAACAGCAGATTATACTTTCTTCTCAAGTGCTCAAGGAACATTCTCCTGGATAGATCATATCTTGGGTCACAAATCAAGCCTTGGTAAATTTAAGAAAACTGAAATCATATCAAGTATCTTTTCTGACCACAACACTATGAGACTAGATATCAATTACAGGAAAAAGTCTGTAAAAAATACAAGCACATGGAGGCTAAACAATACACTACTAAATAACCAAGAGATCACTGAAGCAATCAAAGAGGAAATCAAAAACTACCCAGAAACAAATGACAAAACACAATGACCCAAAACCTATGGGATGCAGCAAAAGCAGTTCTAAGAGGGAAGTTTATAGCAATACAGTCCTACCTCAAGAAACAAGAAACATCTCAAACAACCTAACCCTACATCTAAAGCAATTAGAGAAAGAAGAACAAAAAAACCCCAAAGTTAGCAGAAGGAAAGAAATCATAAAGATCAGATCAGAAATAAATGAAAAAGAAATGAAGGAAACGATAGCAAAGATCAATAAAACTAAAAGCTGGTTCTTTGAGAAGATAAACAAAATTGATAAACCATTAGCCAGACTCATCAAGAAAAAAGGGAGAAGACTCAAATCAATAGAATTAGAAATGAAAAAAGAGAAGTAACAACTGACCCTGCAGAAATATGAAGGATCATGAGAGATTACTACAAGCAACTATATGCCAATAAAATGGACAACCTGGAAGAAATGGACAAATTCTTAGAAAAGCACAACCTTCTGAGACTGAACCAGGAAGAAATAGGAAATATAAACAGACCAATCACCAGCACTGAAATTGAAACTGGGATTAAAAATCTTCCAACAAACAAAAGCCCAGGACCACATGGCTTCACAGGCGAATTCTATCAAACATTTAGAGAAGAGCTAACACCTATCCTTCTCAAACTCTTCCAAAATATAGCAGAAGGAGGAACACTCCCAAACTCATTCTATGAGGCCAGCATCACCCTGATACCAAAACCAGACAAAGATGCCACAAAAAAAGAAAACTACAGGCCAACATCACTGATGAACATAGATGCAAAAATCCTCAACAAAATACTAGCAAAAAGAATCCAACAGCACATTAAAAGGATCACACACCATGATCAAGTGGGGTTTATCCCAGGAATGCAAGGATTCTTCAATATACGCAAATCAATGTGATAAACCATATTAACAAATTGAAGGAGAAAAACCATGTGATCATCTCAATAGATGCAGAAAAAGCTTTTGACAAAGTTCAACACCCATTTATGATAAGAAACCCTCCACAAAGTAGGCATAGAGGGAACTTACCTCAACATAATAAAGGCCATATATGACAAACCCACAGCCAACATCGTTCTCAATGGTGAAAAACTGAAACCATTTCCACTAAGATCAGGAACAAGATAAGGTTGCCCACTCTCACCACTAATATTCAACATAGTTTTGGAAGTTTTAGCCACAGCAATCAGAGAAGAAAAAGAAATAAAAGGAATCCAAATCGGAAAAGAAGAAGTAAAACTGTCACTGTTTGCAGATGACATGATACTATACATAGAGAATCTTAAAGATGCTACCAGAAAACTACTAGAGGTAATCAATGAATTTGGTAAAGTTGCAGGATACAAAATTAATGCACAGAAATCTCTTGCATTCTTATACACTAATGATGAAAAATCTGAAAGAGAAATTAAGGAAACACTCCCATTTACCACTGCAACAAAAAGAATAAAATACCTAGGAATAAACCTACCTAAGGAGACAAAAGACCTGTATGCAGAAAACCATAAGACACTGATGAAAGAAATTAAAGATGATACCAACAGATGGAGAGATATACCATGTTCTTGGATTGGAAGAATCAACATTGTGAAAATGACTATACTACCCAAAGCAATCTACAGATTCAGTGCAATCCCTATCAAACTACCAATGGCATTTTTCACAGAACCAGAACAAAAAATTTCACAATTTGTATGGAAACACAAAAGGCCCTGACTAGCCAAAGCAATCTTGAGAAAGAAAAATGGAGCTGGAGGAATCAGGCTCCCTGACTTCAGACTATACTACAAATCAAGACAGTATGGTACTGGCACAAAAACAGAAATATAGATCAATGGAACAGGATGGAAAGCCCAGAGATAAACTCACCACATATGGTCACCTTATCTTTGATAAAGGAGGCAAGAATATACAATGGAGAAAAGACAGCCTCTTCAATAAGTGGTGCTGGGAAAACTGGACAGCTACATGTAAAAGAATGAAATTAGAACACTCCCTAACACCATACACAAAAATAAAATCAAAAAAATGAAAAAATAAAAGAAAATAAAAAAATAAAAATAAAATCAAAATGGATTAAAGACCTAAATGTAAGGCCAGACACTAAAACTCTTAGAGAAAAACATAGGCAGAACACTCCATGACATAAATCACAGCAAGATCCTTTTTGACCCAGCTCCTAGAGAAATGGAAATAAAAACAAAAATAAACAAATGGGACCTAATGAAACTTCAAAGCTTTTGCACAGCAAAGGAAACCATAAACAAGACGAAAAGACAACCCTCAGAATGGGAGAAAATATTTGCAAATGAAGCAACTGACAAAGGATTAATCTCCAAAATATACAAGCAGCTCATGCAGCTCAATATCAAAAAAAAAACCCAATCCAAAAATGGGCAGAAGACCTAAATAGACATTTCTCCAAAGAAGATATACAGATTGCCAACAAACACATGAAAGGATGCTCAACATCACTAATCATTAGAGAAATGCAAATCAAAACTACAATGAGATATCATCTCACACCAGTCAGAATGGCCGTCATAAAAAAATCTACAAACAGTAAATGCTGGAGAGGGTGTGGAGAAAAGGGAACCCTCTTGCACTGTTGGTGGGAATGTAAATTGATACAGCCACTATGGAGAACAGTATGGAGGTTCCTTAAAAAACTAAAAATAGAACTACCATATGACCCAGCAATCCCACTACTGGGCATATACCCTGAGAAAACCATAATTCAAAAAGAGTCACATACCACAATGTTCACTGCAGCTCTATTTACAATCGCCAGGACATGGAAGCAACCTAAGCGTCCATCAACAGATGAATGGATAAAGAAGATGTGTCACATATATACAATGGAATATTACTCAGCCATAAAAAGAAATGAAATTGAGTTATTTGTAGTGAGGTGGATAGACCTAGAGACTGTCATACAGAGTGAAGTCAGTCAGAAAGAAAAAACAAATACCGTATGCTAACACATATATATGGAATCTAAAAAAATGGTTCTGAAGAACCTAGGGGCAGGACAGGAATAAAAATGCAGACATAGAGAATGGACTTGAGGACACAGGGAGGGGAAAGTGTAAGCTGGGACGAAGTGAGAGAGTGGCATGGACATATATACACTACCAAATGTAAAATAGATAGCTAGTGGGAAGCAGCCACATAGCACAGGGAGATCAGCTTGGTGCTCTGTGACCACCTAGAGGGGTGGGGTAGGGAGGGTGGGAGGGAGATGCAAGAGGGAGGAGATATGGGGATATATCTATATTTATAGCTGATTCACTTTGTTATAAAGCAGAAACACACCATTGTAAAGCAATTATACTCCAATAAAGATGTTAAAAAAATATCAAGAACTAAAAAAAATAAAATAAAAAATAAAACAATAAAAAGCTTGTGAAAATGTAAAAAAAAAAAAAGAGATCAGTCATCTTTAATCTGATAACTGATATTGGTAATTAGGCCCTGCATTTATATCTGTGCATTGCATATCTGTGCAATCAAACTCAATCGTCAAATATTTCTTGTACCCTGAGCTACTGGTGGATTGTATATGAACTTACACAAATCAGCAGATAAGAAAGTTACTGAATGGGACAGTGTAAGGCAAGAATTTCAACCTCATATCTTTCCTCAGTGGGAGTGGCTTGTGAGATGCACAGAGGTGATCAGTGGTTCTCAGGGGGGGTGATTTTGCCTCCGAGAGGACATTTGGCAATGTCCAGAGACATTTTGGTTGTCGCAACTGAGAAGAAAATATTGGCATCTAAGACCAGGAATGTTGCTAAATATCTTACAATACATAGGTCCTCCCCAGCAAAGAATTATCTGGCCCTAAGTGTCAATAGTGCCATGGTTGAGAAACCCTGCCCTTGGATATTTAGAACACGTCACCTGGGGCCACTTAAGCAAGCACTTCAGTGTGATGTGGGTGGTGGCAGTGCATCCCAAGGGGAACCCAGAGTCTGATAGAAAACTGTAGTTTGATGAACTGTTTCAGGAGAAGCAACGTGGTGTAGTAGAGGGAGCACAGACGTGGGTTTGAATCCCAGTATGACATATTGGCTTCAGGACCTGGAACAAATTATGTAACCCTTCCGATCCTTATTTTCTTAATAAAATGGTGATAAAATTATCTACCTCATGGTGTAATTGTGAGGTTTAAATGAGAAAACTGAAATTACTGTTGACACATAGAAGGGCATCTAGAGCGTCAATCATTTTAAAACAGAAGATGAAGTATTTACAAGCAAAATACATAATGTGTAGGATACAGTGGTGTCCCATGGCTGGTGTAAAGAATATGACCCCCTGGGACTTCCCTGGTGGCACAGTGGTTAAGAATCCGCCTGCCAAAAAAAAAAAAAAAAAAAAAGAATCCGCCTGCCAATGCAGGGGACACAGGTTCGAGTCCTGGTCCGGGAAGATCCCACATGCCGTGGAGCAACTAAGCCTGTGCGCCACAACTACTGAACCTGCGCTCTAGAGCCCGAGAGCCACAATCACTGAGCCCACGTGCCACAACTACTGGAGCCTGTGCTTCACAACAAGAGAAGCCACCGCAATGAGAAGCCCGCGCACCGCAATGAAGAGTAACCCCTGCTCGCCACAACTAGAGAAAGCCCGCGCACAGCAACAAAGACCCAATGCAGCCTAAAATAAATGAATAAATAAATAAATTTATTTTAAAAAAAAGAATATGACCCCTTAAAGTTCAAAGCACTGGGGGCTATGGCTTCCCCAGAGGGGCATCCTGAACAGTAGTGGGATGTCTTGAAGTGGAGAAGCCTATCCACACCATCCCTGAAAGCTGGCTGCTGGGGAATTCCCTGGCAGTCCAGTGGTTAAGACTCGGTGCTTTCACTGCCCTGGGACCAGGTTCAATTCCTGGTTGGGGAACTAAGATCTCCGCAGGCCGTGCGGTGCAGCCAAAAAAAAAAAGAAAGAAAGAAAGCTGGCTGCCTGCCTGTGGATGATGTGTGGCACAAGGGGTCCAGGAGCCTGCCTGCCCCCATCACCTGCCTCAAAGGTTTAAGCTCTTTAGCAACTTCACATAAACTGAATAATCTTTTTATATCAGAATATCTTTAAATATATTTGAGATGCAAAAGGAATTCAAAATAGCTATCCTCAGTGATACACTTGGATTAAAAATTAAAGATACTTAAATTTTTTGAGTTATCCCAGATTCTAACTATTCAAAACCTTTAGCTAACCAGAACATATTTGCATTCTATTTTTATAAAAGAAAGGAATTAGGAATTTATTCTGAAAAGCCTTTCACTGTCTCCTTTACCTGTATTTAGAGTGCTGTACAGTGAGAGTGATGTTTTTTAGGATAAGCAGGATATTGAAAATGGACTTGAAGGTAATTTAATGCAGTGGTTTCCAACTTTTAAACACCAAAGCCCTCTTTTTTAGTCCCTTGTGCCCTGTGTTTCAAAAGCTTTTGTTTGCCAAACTGCATTTATTAAAGAATAATTCTTTTATTTTTTGTTATTCAAATTCATGTATAACCACTAATCATACTTCTGATTGGTATGACATAACCAGACTTAAGTATTAAAATTCCTGTCCAATTTGTAAACCTGAGTGCTACAGAATAAGATCTACCTGTTAGGGAGTAGCCTACACTGGAACTTTGGAAAAAGAGCCTGAAGGATGAAAATTTACCTTCATGAGACCTTAAAAAGCTAAAGAACTAAACTCAGGACCAAAGCTGAGAGAGCGTCAAATCTCTGAGGAACAGGGGTGATTGGAATGTGGGTTAAGCGTTTGCTCCATGTAAATATTTCATAGGAAACAAGACTGCTACAACCTGGGGACAGAGTGTGTGAATATAGTAGAGGAAGGGAATGTTACCCAGTAATCTGCCAATTTAGTCCACTTTTCTTAACTTTTGATGCCCTTACTTACAGAAGCCACCATCTTCATCTCGTGTTTTTACCACAGCCTCCCTGCTTCCATTTCTGTACAGAGCAGCCTGAATGATCGTTCTTTAGAATAAATCTGATAGTGCCACCCTCTCCAGACTTCTGCAGTGGTTTCCCACTAACCTGAGCCTGAAGTCCAGTCCTTAGCGGGGACACATGTGTTCTGATCTGGCCCCATTCACCCACTCCTTCGATAAATATTTATTGAGCTTCTAATATACCACAAGCACTGGGGGGTATGAAGAGGAAAAACAGACAACAGTCTCTGTCCTGGAGCTTATTTATAATAGCAGAGGAGAGATTAATTAGAATCTTAAGTTAAATTACAACCATTGTCAGTGGCACAAAGGAGAGGCATGACACTGCAGTGGGGACCTTTCTGCAAAGTGCTCACCTTTCTAAACCCAACATTTACCCCTGAACTATCTGCAGTTCCCCAAAGACCTAGGCACTACCCTCTTGCCTTTCCACGAGCTGTTCCCTCTGCTAGAAGGGCTCTCTCCCTCCTTACCTAGCTCCATTTTTTTAGTACTTCCCATGTGTTGGGTACTGGGACAAGGACTTACCACCAAGTAAGTTTCCTCTTGCATTCTTATTTCCTCTTGCATTCTTTGGCTCAGTCTTAATTGGTGGGTATTACTGTTATCCCCGTTTTCTAAACAGGAAATTAAGGTCAAGAAGGCAACGTAATTTGCCCAGAGACCCGAAACTAGTACGTGAAGAAACTGGGATTCAAACCCAGGACTGCCTGACTCCAAAGCCCATTTTCTTAGGCACTTAAGTACTGTGTCTCCCAACTCCTTCACGTTCGCCTCATTACCCCCCCAGTCGCCTTCCCTGACACACACCCAGTCGAGTTGAGCGCTTCCACTCTGTTCCCACTGGCCACAGCCACCACAACACAGTAATTTTAATTTTCTAGTCGCCCCACTAGACGAAGCCCACCCTAGACAAAGACGCGGTCCGCATCTTTGCAAGCTCAGCGACTGGGGAGGAGACTACAGCTCACGTGGGCGGAAGTGCGGCGCCCCCCCCCCCCACCCCCGGGCTTGTCTAGGAAGACCGGAGGACTGGACTTGGTGGCCATCCGGTTCTGGCGCCCTGGGGGGCGGGGGGCGGGCTGGCCTGGCCCCGAGCGTCCCCTGGCTGGCCGCGACTCCACCCGTGACAAGTTGCTGGGGGGAACACAATGGCCGAAGCGGCGGAGGTAGCACTAAGTGATGGGGACACTGAGGGTGGCCCGGCGGCGAGGCCCCGCAGTGGCGGTGTGTGCGGCGCTGGGCTCCTGGGCCCAGGTCTCTGGCTCCGCCAGTCTGGCCCAGCCGCCAGGGCCCCAGTCAGTCACGGTCCCGTCCCTTGGTCTTCCGCTCGCAGCCCCAGCCCGCAGCTTTGAGGTCCTCCGGGCGGCCCACCCAGCCCGGGTAGGCAGGATGGCCCTTCCTGGCTCAGCGCCTCCAGGGCTGTTATCTATGGGAGCAGAGCCCGTACGGGATGCGGCCAGGCCCGGTGCGCTGCCAGTCCACGCACAAGGCGGTCTCCGAGAGATCCGAGTGCAGGAGAGTGAAGGGGACCAGGTCATGCTGGGTAAGGAGCTTCTTCAGTGACTCCAAGAGTTATTTATGGGGACCTTGTGACCTTCGCAAAACGAAGTTTCTTCTGGGTTGGATGAGGGTCAGGGTGGTGGCTTCTTGGATTTGGAACAAGCATCACAGACCTCTGAATCCCTCTGGGATACAGAACTGTCTCTGTTCCGTTTTGAACTATCATCTAAAAAGTCAGGCTCACTGCGCCGGTGCTCGTCCCTCCCACCCCCACCCCCACCCCCACCCCCAAAAAATGCCTCTAGCAAATAAAATGAGACATCCTGATGCCTTGCAGTTATTCCTGCACTCAACTAAAGTAAGTTAGATTTGGTACAGTAATACACAGAATTAAAGGTTTCTGAACAGTGGTTAACATGACGAAAGTGATGCATAACTAACAGCATTGTCCAGTCTGAACTGAAGCGGGAAAATCTTGGTGTCAAGATCATTAACCAAGTAACAAAATTTAAACTATCCATTATTTATTGAGCGCTAACTCTGCCAGGTGTCATTTAGAGCACTTTACATGTATTTAATCCTCACAAAACCGCTTTTAAATGCTATTACTGTCCACATTTGACAGATGAGGAAACAGAGGCACAGAAAGGTTAAGTAACTGAAGGTCACACCGCAAATAAATGGTAAAGGCAGACAAGGCAGCCTATGTCCAGAGCCCATGTTCTTAATGACTATGCTCCAGTCTCTTATGGTAATCTACTGAAATCCGAAAAGCCATGAGTGGTGCCAGGGGGAAATTACAGGAATGGAAAGAATGACATTTTTTTCTGAAAAATTAACTGGACTTCATAGTAAGCGTATTAGTTTCCTAATTACCACAAACTGAGTGGCTTTAAACAACAGAAATTTATTCCCTCACTGTTATGGAGGCTACAAGTCCAAAATCAAACTGTTGGCTGGGCCATGCTCCCTCTGAAGCCTCTAGGGAAGGATCCTTTCATGCCTCTTCCAACTTCTGGTAGCCCTAGGGGTTCCTTGGTTTGTGGCAGCATAATTCCAATATCTGCCTCCATCTTCATATGGTTGTCTTACTTCTAGTTCTCTGTCCAAATTTCCCTCTTCTTATAATGACACCAGTCATATTGGATTCAGGGCCCACCCTAACGACATCATCTTAACTTGATTACATCTGCAAAGACCCTATTTCCAAATAAGGTCACATCCATAGGTGCCAGGTAGACATGAATTTTAGGGGGACACCATTTAATGCAGCACAGTAGGGAAAAATTATTCAAGAATAATGTAAGATTAGGAACTTGGGGCAGGGCATTACCAGAGACAAGAATATTAGAAAAACATGCCAGTTTCAGAATTGTAAACTTAGAAATAATCTGGTTTCCAAGAGAAAATTTTCACCATTTCATTTGGTTGTGAGGTATAGATTTTGTCCAGGAAGTCCAGCTGGCTCTTTAGCTGGGCCTTACGCTCTGATCACCAGATTTCAGGGTCTGGTCCTACACTTTCCAGGTCCAGAAATTTTACTTTGTCAGTGTACCTATCCAGAATTATTCAGGCCAGGGAAATAGACTTACCCAAACCACAAGAGAGTGGTATAAAAAACAGGGGAAAATACAACTGCCTGATCAGAAATTGAGCGGGCTGTCAACACATTTTCTATCTAGGAAAACCTATAGAGGAAGGTAAATTCTAATCAGAAGTTTGCTTAGGGCTTCCCTGGTGGCGCAGTGGTTGGGAGTCCACCTGCCAAAGCAGGGGACGCGGGTTCAAGCCCTGGTCCAGGAAGATCCCACATGCCATGGAGCAACTAAGCACATGCGCCGCAACTACTGAGCCTGCGCTCTAGAGCCCGCGAACCACAACTACTGAGCCCACACGCCACAGCTGCTGAAGCCCACATGCCTAGAACCCATGCTCAGCAACAAGAGAAGCCACCCAATGAGAGGCCCACACGCCACAATGAAGAGTAGCCCCCGCTCGCCGCAACTAGAGAAAAGCCCGCGTGCAGCAACAAAGACCCAAGGCAGCCAAAAAAAAAAAAGAAAAGTTTGCTTAGTGGGCATGGAAGCAAAGCAAGGGCATTGTCAGGTAATATTAATGCAGATGTCATCCTGCTCTGATCACTTGGTATATCTACGTGCTCTTGGGAGGAGGGCAGGTGTCTGCCAAGGGGACAGAGAATACCCCCATGAGCTGGAGTGAGCACCCTCCCCTGAACCAGTGCTGGAGGCACAGGCACATTTTTGCTCTCTGAGTCCATCTTTTCTAGATGTAGAAACCTAGTGTTTCTTCATATCGGGTTTAAGACAATTGATTAAGTTCCCCTGTCTTGATTATTATAATCATACTCCATCCAGTGCTCCTCTGAAACCAGGTCCTGGTAACCGTGATTGGACTTAGGAATTCCAGGATTTCCTTACCTCTTTGAGTTATTTCTACATGTGGATAATTTCAGCCATTATATGTTGATACTTGCTGGTTTATTATTAAAGAGTAATCTCTTCCAAGTTCTATTGGCATCTTTACTTTGCTCCTTTGAAGGGATAGCAAGCCCACCCATCCTTCCTTTACCTCCACTACTCTCTATACTTCCCCACAGACTTGTGTAATCCGGCACAGTGCTGTGTTCTTACTGGGCCCAGAGGCAGCCTCTGCATTTAAAGTGGTGCTTTGAGGCAATTACTTTTCAGTCCTTCATGGTTGACAGTTGAGATAAAACTACTTGCCTTCTTCTCCCTATTTATTGGGTATATCCACTAAATGGCCAAGAAGATGAAACTGTAACTAAGGGTCTCACCTCTCAGGCAAAAATATGTCATAAACAACTCTTGAAGTATCAAGGCTGCTCACCATGATCCACCTAACTGCCCTTCTCACCTCCAGAGGTGGGCTCCCAGCAACCAAGTTTATCCCATGTGATACCCCCTAGCCCCTACCACCACCGATTACAGTCAAAGTCAACACTTGACCTAAACTGGGACAACTGATTCTCTTTTCTAAGATTTTGGAAGTGGAACTAAAGAAATCTAGTTAATACAGGGCTGGTCTTTTGCATAAAGGAAATTTTAAGATCCAGGAGCTAAGGTACTAAAGGAAAAAGACAGTTTGCCGAGAGAATGATGTGGACTCAAAGTCTGATTCAGTAGCTCTCCCGTGTGTTTCTGACGATCCGCCGAGTTTGGGAACTGCTTTTACAGACCATAGAAACCAAAGTTAGGTTTAGAAGCCTTTCTCTTTCCCAGATTATAACACCATTTTTGAGAATCTAGAAGCTCAACCCAATCATAGAAATGTTTTACTTTGAACATTTGTTTCCCCTTCTAAGAATTTCTTTTCTCCTAGCATTAGTGGAGGGAAGCCATATATATGTAACGAATGTGGGAAAGGCCTTAAATCAAAGCTCAGATCTGATTATCCATCACAGCATTTATACTTTTAACTTATGTTTCAGATAATGAAAAGAAAACTGAGAAGGAGGAATGGAAGCTAAAGCAGGAAATTTCTGAAGAAACAGGATCAGGACACCCAGTACAAATACCCCATGGATCTAAATTCTTAGGACCCAGTGAAAGTGAGAACAGCTTGGAGAGGCAACAGGTAAACTCAGCAGAGGCTGGACTGCTACACTCTTCTTTTGAGGAAAAGGGGTTCAGCCAAGTGAGCATTACCCTTAAGAAAACCCTTATAGGAGAGGGAAAGCTTGACATTAATAAGAAAGTGAGAATTTGTGATCTGACCCCAACCGTTACACATCAGAGAGTTTCAACAGAGGAAAGAACCTATAGGTGCAAGGCATGTGGCCAGAGCTTCAAATAGAAGTCAGGACTTACTCAGCATCAGAAAATCCATACCATAAAGAGAATCTATAAGTGCAACAAATGCGGAAAGGTCTTCAGCAGGAGCTCTAACTTGTTTATACGTCAGAGAATTCACACGGGAAGGAAACCTTATGTTTGTGGTGACTGTGGCAAAGACTTTAGCTGAGCTCCAATCTCATGCGACATCCGCGAATTCATACCAAGGAGAATCCGTATGAATGTAATCAGTGTGGAAGAGCTTTCAGGGGAAGCTCAAACCTTATCCTGCACCAGAGAATTCATAGTGGAGGGAAGCCATATGTATGTAATGAATGTGCGAAGGCCTTCGGTCAAAGCTCAGATCTTATTATCCATCACAGCATTCACAGTGGAGAGAAACCCTATGAACGTAATGACTGTGGGAAAGCATTCAGTCAGAGCTCCCATCTTGTTAACCACCAGAGAATTCATACTGGGGAGAAACCCTATGAATGCAGCGAATGTGGAATAGGCCTCAGGCAGAGTTCCCTTCTTATTCAGCATAGTGGAGAGAAACCCTACAAATGCCCTGAATGTGGGAAAGCCTTCAGTGGGTGCACAGTTTCTCTTAAACATCAGAGACTTCATATTGGAGAAAATCTTGAATATGAGAAAGCCTTCAGTTCAGATTCAGAACTTAACGGACAGGAGACAATTCACAAGGAAAAGAAATCTTATGAATGTAATGAATGTGGAAAAACCTTCCTAGGCAGCTCAGATCTTATTAGATATCCAACAATTCACACTGGAGAAAAACCTTTTGAATGCAGTGGATGTGGAAAGGCCTTCAGCAGGATCTCAGTCCTTATAGAACATCAGAGAATCCATACTGGTGAGAGGCCTTATAAATGCAGTGAATGTGGGAAAGCCTTTAGGGGGAGCTCTCAACTTATTCAGCATCAAAGAATTCACAGTGGAAAGAAACCCTATGAATGCAATGAATGTTGCAAGACTTTTAATCAGAGCTCAGACCTTATTCGACATCACAGGATTCATAGTGGAGAAAAGCCCTATGAATGTAATGAATGTGGAAAAGCCTTCAGGTGGAGCTCAGACCTTGTTAGGCATCAGAAAATTCGCACCAGAGAGAAAGTTCATGAATGTAATGAGTATGGAGAAACTTTCAGTCAGAGCTCAGGTCTTAGCATCAGAGACACCACACAGAATCCTAGGAAGACAGTAATGATAAAATGTCTATATATATATATATATATTTGTTTTTAAATACTGTTGTGTCTACCTTTAGCCATCGTAACTATAATACTTGGAAAATTCTAAGCGTCTTAAGAGCGATTTTCATCTGATTCAGTTTAGAGTGTTCAGCCTCAGGCTGTGTGCAGATTTGTCCTTCCTAAACACTTTCCACAAAGACCTTGATGGGGTAAGCCTTTAATTACATTTTCACTCCTTACTTTATCATCAGAGGTTCCACACCACAGGGGAATCTTGCAAATGGAAGAACTTGCTTGTAAAGCACCTACATCATCACAAAATTGTGTCCTCGTGTGTCCTCTTCAGCAGCACCAGGAATCTAATAACTTTTCCCATCTTTTTATCCATAATATGAACTGTACCAAGGGAATATAAGATAGGTGGGATAGCCTGAACTCTAGAATGAATGGTTCTTCCTGGGACAGAGTAAAATCCAAAAGTCTGAAAATGGTCCTGATGTTTTCTCATTAGAATAAATGTCAATATATAGAGTAGATAAGGTAGTTTGAGCTTGTTCTTCCATTCCTAGTAAAATCAGATACAGAAGCAGCTAGTTTAATTAGGAAAAGGAAGTGACTAGTAAATCATAGGACAGTTACCTTCTTTCATATAAGGGTAGAAGTTGTGATGAAATCTCTTCTGTAGGATTTAAAAGTATAATGGCACTTTGGAGTCTGACATACTGAAATCCAGGTTCTGTCACTTTTAATCTATGTAATCTTAGGCAATTTTTTTTTATGTTTCTGAGCCTTGGTTTTCTCATATGTAAAATCAAGATAACGATACCTCCCTTGGGCTATCTTGAAGATTAAATGAGACAATTTTGTTAAGCACTTAGCAAAGTTCTAGACACATAGTATATACAACAAATGACAGATGTTTTTATCAGTAGTTCCTGTGGGCGGTGATTATCTAAGGCATTTTGAAGGAAAGGAGACAACATATTCTCCCAGGCTAAAGTCTTCTGGAAAATTACATGATTCTGCATTTCCTGATCCTACTTGAAGTCAGAAGGGGCTTGGCTTAGTGTAAGTAAATGGTAAGGATTGGGGAAAGCGGGGGTGGGGGGGATTTATACAAATGTTCAAGGATGCTGTATCTTTTTTTTCTTTTTTTTTTTTTTTGTGGTAAGAACACTCAACATGAGATTTACCCTCAACAAATTTTTAAGTGTATGACACAGTCTTTTAACTATAGGCACAGTGTTGTACAGCAGACCCCTAGAACTTACTCATCTTCCATAACTGAAACTGCACCTGCTGAATAGCAACTCCCTATTTCTCCCTCCCCCCAACCCCTGGCAACCACCTTTCTACGCTTTGCTTCTGTGACTTTGACTATTTTAGGTACTTCGTATAAGTGGAATCATGCAGTATTTGTCCTTCTGTAGGATGCTGTATCTTGGAATAATAAAGTTAGCAGTGAATCTGAGAAAAGTTACTATAGCACTATAGAGTTGAATTAAGATTTTTCTTGGAGAGGCTAGCGTTAAGCTGAAAGTATTAAGAGGTCAAATCAATAAGTATCCTGCAAATATGATAGTGAACTTTAATTCCTGTAGGTGGCTTAACTGGTTTTGAGACAGTAATAATCAGAGAAAATAAGGAGGTCTCAACTTTTTCACATGATAGAAAGCAACAAACAAAAGTCCAGGACCAGATGGCTTCACAGGCGAATTCTATCAAACGTTTAGAGCAGAGTTAACAAAACCCTGATACCAAAACCAGACAAAGATATCAAAGAAAGAAAGGAAGGAAGGGAGGGGGAGGTAGAGAGAGAGAGAGAAAGGAGGAAAGGGAAGGGAAGGGAAGGGAGCAAATTACAGGCCATATCATAAAAGGCAAATTGTAGTGAGTTGGAAAGGCTCTTTCGACCATCTGAACTATTTCAAAGGAGTCAAGGCACTGTTGTATGCTTTAATCTTTGTGTTCTTATAACTCATCAGGTCTCCAGTCCAGTGACCTTTCTATCCATTGTCCCTCCCTGGTTTTTACCCTTTCCTATTAGATACCTCTGTCCAACACTTCAGCCACTCTTTTCCCAATATCCTTTTTGCCTCATTCTTCAGTCACGTGTACCTAGCCAAAACAAAACTACCATGGACAGTCCTAATTGTCCTTTCCTGAGCCTGCACCTGGGTTGAGGAAGAAAATCACAAACCTAGGGAGACTTATGCCTTTGAGCACTCAACACTAATGCAATCTCTAGTCGGCACTCTCTCCCATTATCTGTAATACCACTTAACACCTCCCCCTCTCTTTGCACATCTGACCACCCACCCACCACCCTTCTTAGCACACAATCTCTTCACAAAGAAAGTAGAGACCTTTGCACAGAAACATTTTCAACTTTTTTCTTCCATTCCTTTCCCTCACACATCTCTCATATACTGTACCCAACTTTGCTCCCTTCTTAATAGAACTGCCTTTTCTCATATCTAGGGGGTCATCTTTCTGTCTGTGCTTCCTATCCCACTCCCTCTGGGACCTCACTCCATCCCATTATCCCATCTCCTTCCTGTATCTTCACCTCTCTTCTCCACTGCCCCTTCCCAGATGTGTACAAATATGTTCAAGTATCTTGCATCCTAAAAACCAAACAAAATTCAACCCCAACCCATTTTTTCCCTATATCATCTCCCTTTGTAGCCAGTTTTTGCCGGATCTTAGTTCCCCAACCAGGGATCAAAACCGGGTCCTCGGCAGTGAAAGCACGGAGTCCTAACCACTGGACCACCAGGGGATTCCCACATTGTCTCCAATTCTTAACTCTCTTCCTCAACCCATTGAGGTCCCTCTCCCAACACACTGTCAAATCTGTCTTTACCAAGCACACCAGTGACATTGGTCACCAGATCTCCTCTTTAGCTGGCTCCTTTCCTCCAAACCATTTCTTCCCTGAAGCAGGATGGGTTTGAATGTAGCAGCTGAGGATGTTGAAAATAGAGCAGGTAAATATGTTGATGTCCTTTGGCTGCAGCTAGAGTACAAATAATTTCTCCTTTCAGCTTCTGCATCTCTCATGAAATAAAGATTTGGAGGAACTTTCTCCCTACCTCTGAAGTTTATGAGATTAGAAGACCTAAAATTCTGGTCAGTCATGTGACGCTATGGCCATGTTTTGTATGGTTGGGCATGAGTTAAGCCTATGGTGAAGAGGGCCTTGAACAGCTGGGAACGAGTTTGGAAGGACTGGTTTCTCTGTCTCTGGAGTTTTATTAGAATCTTGGGTAAAATGATTTTTCCTCATTACCTCTGAAGGGTATCCATGACCATTTTTTGGATGTGTGATCAAGGAGACTGTACCCCCATGTGCTTTCTTTCCTCTTAGCATAAAGAATCTCTGGATCAGATCTGGCAGCACCTTGAGATCCTGAGAGTGAAAGTGAACTAGGCTTCTCTGAGCCTTGGTCTTCCATTGCTGTTCTACTTGCCTCAGAACTGTTCACCTTTTTAATCCATCATACACACCACTATTTGATTCTCTTGAAATACTGCTTTTATTATCTCACACACAAACATGCAAACTCACATTCAAAAAGTAGCCAGTGGGGCTTCCCTGGTGGCGCAGTGGTTGAGAATCTGCCTGCCAATGCAGGGGACACGGGTTCGAGCCCTGGTCTGGGAAGATCCCACATGCCGCGGAGCAACTGGGCCCGTGAGCCACAACTACTGAGCCTGCGCGTCTGGAGCCTGTGCTCCGCAACAAGAGAGGCCATGACAGTGAGAGGCCCGCGCACCGCGATGAAGAGTGGCACCCGCTTGCCGCAACTAGAGAAAGCCCTCGCACAGAAACGAAGACCCAACACAGCCAAAAATAAATAAATAAATAAATAAAAATTAAAATAAAGGAATTCCTTTAAAAAAAAAAAAAGTAGCCAGTGGCTGCCCGTTACCTAAAGTAAAAGTTCTTGGCTTGGCGTTTAGTTTGAGGTCTGGTCTAATTACTGTCCCTAAACAGCTAATGCATCGTTCTGACTCTTATCTCAGGCTCTCCTGATCCCCTGCGGCATTCAGAGTCCCCACCGCTTAAACTAACTTTTTCTTTAAACACAGGCAACGTGTCTGACAGGTTCTGACGGGCACACACTCAATTCTTTAAAGGAAAATGCCTTGTCGCTTTTTTTTTTTACATTGTTCATTGTAAGAAAAATTCAAACACTGAAGCATGACTTGTTTGAATGAACAAACCAAAGTCCTTTGTTTCTCCAGTCTCACAGCTTACAGGAAGCCATTATTACATTGTAAATCTTTTACGCATGTTCTCCTTTTTTCTTCACACTCCCTACACATTTAGCTTTTTGAAAGCAGGGAACTATATTCTTGTATCCCCTCTCCTCCAACCCAGACCTAGACTTACATATATATTTTTGTTCAATAAATGTTTGAATGAATGTCCGAGTTTATAATTTTCTAGTTTTGAGGCAGTTGTTGAAAACTATAGCCATCACAGGAGCACAGTGTATGTAATTTCCTTTTTTTTTTCTTTCCATTCCAGATATAACCATAAACTAGTCACTGCAGAAAAAAATTCAGGTTAAATTATATTTTGCTTGCTTGGTCAAAGTATCCATTTATTTCAAATTAAACTTGGTGACTGGTTTCTAGTTAAGTGTGTTTGTTGTTGTTTTGGCTGTGCCGCACAGCTTGTGGGATCTTAGTTCCCTGACCAAGGATCCAACCCCGGTTCGGAAGTGAAAGTGCCAGAGTTCTAACCACTGGACCTCCAGGGAATTCCCTCTAGTTAAGTATTTTAATGATTCCCATTTGAAATTCAGTTGTTTGCCAGAAAGTGGTGCTTCATGTTACATCTAAATGTAATTGCTCTCTAGCACTTTCTTGGGGTCTTCTTACCCGCCCCCTGCCACCCCTAGTCAGAGTTGTTTTATATACATTTGGCTGGTGCACACAATTTTGGTAATTTATATTTTGCCAGAAGATCATCCATTTCATCTAGGTCTTCCAATATCCTACCCTAAAGTCCTACCCTAATGAAATGGTCTGTAGTTCTTTTCATCCCTTCTGATTCTATGGTTATGTTCTATTTCTCATTCCCATTCTGGTTAATCTTTCTTTTTCTTAATAAGGCTCTAAACAAGTTTATCGGCTTTATTGCTCGTTTTAAAGAAATTAGCATTTGAATTTATCTCTTCTTTTTAATTTTTCCTTTTTTTAAAAAAGTATTTATTTATTTATTTACTTGGCTGCACTGGGTCTTAGTTGCGGCACGCAGGATCTTCTTTGCAGCATGTGGGATCTTTTCTTTTTAGTTGCAGCACGCAGGATCTTCTTTGCAGCATGTGGGATCTTTTCTTTTTAGTTGCAGCACATGGGATTTTTAGTTGCAGCATGCGAACTCTTGGTTGCGGCATGTGGGATCTAGTCCCCCTGCATTGGGAGCACGGAGTCTTAGCCACTATGCCACCAGGGAAGTCCCCATTAATTAGTTTTTATCTTTACTGATTCACTCGTCTTTGCTTCTTTGGGTTTATTTTACTATGATTTTAAAGTTTCTTGGGACTTCCCTGGGGGCACAGTGGTTAAGAATCCGCCTGCCAATGTGGGGGACATGGGTTCGAGCCCTGGTCCGGGAAGATCCCACATGCCGCGGAGCAACTAAGCCCGTGCGCCACAACTACTGAGCCTGCACTCTAGAGCCCGCGAGACAGAACTACTGAAGCCCGCGCACCTATAGCCCGTGCTCTGCAACAAGAGAAACCACCGCAATAAGAAGCCCATGCACTGCAATGAAGAGTAGCCCCCGCTCACAGCAACTAGAGAAAGCCCGGGAGTAGCTACAAAGACCCAACACAGCCAAAAATAAATTAATTAATTTTTTAAAAAAAAGAAAATTCAGCTTTAAAAAAAATAAAGTTTTTTAAGGTGATTTAAATTGTTTTATATCTGTTTTCATTAACAAGTGAGGTAGTTAAGGTTATACATTTTCAAGCATGGCTGTTGCTAGGTCCCATAGATTTTACCACGAAGTGTTCTGTTTATTGCCTGTCCCTAAACAGCTAATGAATTGTCCAAATTCTTATCTCAGGCTTTCCTGATCCCCCCTGCAGAATTCAAGAGTTTGTAATTTCGCTTTTGATTTCCTCTTTTGATCCAGTTGGATTTTCTTTCTGATTTTTACTAGTTTGCTCAAGTTCTAGTGCATCCTATTTTTTCCCTTGTTAATTTGGACGTTCTACTGTACTTTTCCATTCTCATAATGGTTACCTTCCCTAGAACTCATAATCAGACGCATGTTTCTCTCATCATTGGAAAAGAAGATGGCAGTGATTTCCTCTATCAACAAGTCCTTTTTCCCCCACCCCAGTAAACTGCAACCTTACATTTCTTTTTACTCCTCCGCAGGAATTGATTTTATTTACTAACGGACACGCATAGGCCGGTGGTTGGGAATATTTTCTCCCTGGGGGTAACTTCCTCCTCGGCTGTGACCCTCTAATCAGGTCTGGGAAGATGTAACTAGAAAACAGAACGTAGAGGAGGAAATGCTGCAAAGAGGCCACGCACAGGCCGGAATTTCCCTGCCGTTTAAATCGGCTTGGACGGCCCCTGGACCTACAACTGAACAGAAAAGCGAGGCCCTCCAGCCGTTAAGCCAAAAGGCCCGCTCACGCCGGCCCCGCTCCCCTGCCCAAGGACTGCGATTCCCAGAGCCCTCCGCGACCGGAGAGGCCGCGACCGCGGGTGCGCAGGCGCACAGCTGCCCCCGCGGGTGGGCTGGAAGCGCGCTGCGCAGAAGTGGTCAGATGGGAGCTCCGGGTCCTGCGAGGTGAGTCTTAGCGGCGGCGCCCCGGGTGTCGCTCTTTGGCCCGCGCTGCTATGGCCAGTCCCGGGAGGCAGCGGCGGTTTCTGCAGTGAGCACATCCCTCAGGCAGCCCTGTGAGGAACCGAGGCCAGACCGCGCGGAACGGGGTCTGGGTCCCCACGGTTCCCGCGCCCGGTTGCACGGATTACGTCACGCGTTGTGGAGGGCGGGGGCTGGCCCGGTGCCCCTCTTCTCTTCTCTTCTCTGGAGATCCCAGGGGTTAAAGTGAAGGGTGGGGAATTGTAACTGGTATGGAGGACAGCCCCCTCCCCAGGCGATCGGGCGGTCCCCTGCCCAGTGCCGTGCGCAGAAGTTCAGCTGGGGGCTGTCGCCGCCGGAACATCACCCCGAGATGTAACAGCCTTCTGCGCTCGTCTTCCGCGCTTCCTTTGTCCTCGGCCAGCGCCCCTGTTTGTGTGCCTTTAATGGCCTCTGGGTGCGTCCCACCTCCTTCCCTTTAGATTTTCCTGACGCTGGACACCTTATCCGAGACCACGTCTTGCCCATAGCAGCCGCATCTCAGGACCCTGCTACAGATCCTGGGCGTTTGAATAAGATTGCCTCATAGGAAATTTAAATTTTTCTTTTGTTGTGGCCACTAATTTGAGAAAGAGTGGAGGGGCCATCTGGGAGGAGGCTGCCTCTTCAGTACCTCTGAGAGTCAGTAATTGAAAACAGGCAAGTCACCTTGCACTGAAAAGTTACTCAGCTCTGAGCTCTGGAAACTTGGGTTTTGCTTAAGACTTGTTTCTTCCAGTGGGATCCCGGAACACATTTTTTTTTTCCTGCTGTTTTCTCCTGCTATAGCATTTATCTAGTTGTATTATCTAGTGTAGCAAACTCTTTACGTATCTGTCTACCAGATTGTAAGTATCTCAAAGGCAATGACTCTTACTGGAATAGGAATCTGGAGAGGAATGGAGAAAAAAGTATTAAAGGGTATAGTACAGGGTTTGGCTCTTGGTAGATGCTGAGTGTGTGTTAATGAATTAAAAAAAAAAAAGAATGATTTCTACTTATGTTACAGGGTGCCCTTGAAAGACTCCTGCTAGTATGGGCCTTCTACAGAGCCAGTCCAGGCTAGGATGGCTGGATCACTAACAGCAGCTGAAACTCTGGCCCTTCAGGATACACGGGATCAAGAGAAGATTATGATGATGGAGCCAAAGGAAGAGGAACAGTCTTGGGAGTATGAGACCAGGCTACATGGGAACCACTCTCCCAGTCAGGAGGTCTTCCGCCAACGCTTCAGGCAGCTCTGCTACCAGGAGACTCCTGGTCCCCGGGAGGCCCTGAGCCGACTAAGGGTACTCTGCTGTGAGTGGCTAAGGCCCGAGAGGCACACCAAGGAGCAGATCCTGGAGTTACTGGTGCTGGAACAATTCCTGACCATCCTACCGGAGAAGCTCCAGTCCTGGGTGCGGGGACATCACCCTAAGAGTGGAGAGGAGGCTGTGACTGTGCTGGAGGATTTAGAGAAAGGACTTGATGAACCAGGACTGCAGGTGGGAAGGGGAACGTACGATCTGTTGTGGGAGCCAGATCAATGACCTTCAGGCTGGACAGAGGGGCAGCAGTAGGGGGAGTTGCCAAGTTCAAAACTCTTTTGGGCCAGGTAGAGCAGTGAGTGTGTGTTTCTGTGTGTTTTTTCTGCCCTCAAGCCCTGAATAAGACTCTAGCTCCTCTTCCTGCCCCTGTGCTGACTCTGAGGAGGCTCTCTAAAGTCTCCTTGGAAGCTTTGGCTCCACAGAAACCGAGTGGTGCCTGATCACCTCCAGGTCCCAGGCCCGGCACACGGACCTGCACAGGAAGAGCCGTGGGAGGAGAAGGAAGCTGTGGGAGCTGCCCAGGAGAAACCAAGCATCCAGCTCCAGCCTAAGGAGACCCAGCCTTTCCCAGAGAGCGGTGAGGAGCAGGATTCTGTGGGGAAGGAGAGGAGGAGGAGAGAGGATAAAGGGCACAGAGTAGGTGGTCAGAAGTTGGCTCTCCTCATCTTGGCCTTACTACTCTTACCTCTTAGGTGAGAGACTTAGCCTGTTTCATCACTCACAAAATTAGGAATAACGATAACCTACCTCATGTAGTAGCTGTAAGGATTAAATTTCAATCATATCTGGCTGTAAAGCCTCACCAGCATCTCCTTTAGGGCTTTAGAGAGCCCTAAAACAGGACCAGAAAATACTTCATTCACTTCCTGCCTCATCATCTCCACTGCCCTGGGCTACAGGCCAGCCTGGAAGTCTTTTCTCTTTTAACTTTCTCATGACTCCCAAAACATACTTTTTAAGCCATAACACACTCCGCGTGAGACACAGCCTGTCATCACCTTTATCTACCAGCTACCCCCCACCTAAAAGCCCTATTTGATATTCTCTTCCGTCTACACTTCTGCCCTTCAGAGTCACCACAGAAACTTCCTTCCCGGCCTGCCTTCATCCCCACAAACATGCTCTCCTCTCTCCTGCGGCAAACTCTAGAGTGAGAGCCTCAGGACCACGCACTGTCCTTGCTGAGTGCTGTATGACCTCATGAACCATCGGGAACGTGACATGAATATGTTGCTAATCAAGAAGACTCTATTTAATACTTCGTTTTACACCACAACCCCACCACCTCCAGACAAAAGCATATAAAAATTCAAATTCTTGTTAGCAACAAAATGGGAAAAACTAGAAATGGAGATTAATCTTAGTGTCTGCTCCATAAGTATGTTTATATTTCCCAGCACTTCCTTGCCTTTCTTGCAGAGTTCTCCTTGTCTCCTTTACTTCTGTTTTGTAAGTCTCTGTACAAAGCTAACTACTGTTTGACATTTTTTTTCAGCAAGCATGTTTCAGATTTCTTTAACCACAAGCATTTAACCTGAAAAAAAATGTATTTTTAAAGTCTTGCATTACCTTATAGCAATTGCTTTTTGTCCTCTTTAGACTACAGAAAGCGTTACAATTAAAACACAAAAAGCGTTAGAGACGTTTTAAAAACCAAAACGCAAAGCACTCTTCTCTTCGTTTTTTAAGGAGCAGGTCAAAGGGAAAGGCAGGAAGCACCAAGAAGGCCGTCGTCCCTTCAGTAAAGGAGCCAGCTGCTTGGGGATCCTTTTCTGTGGCTAGAGATTTGTGGGGCAGGGAATGACTGGGAAGAGGTGAAGGTCACGGAGTCAGGAGGAGCAGGGTCTTTGTGCGTTTAGGAACATCCCTTTTCCCTCAACCTGTGATTCTCATTTTTCCCTTCCCACACAACACCACTCCCCAGTTTCTTGAAAATATTATTTTTGCTCATACTTTTTAAGAGTAAATCCTAAAAAAGAAGGTCCTGCCTTGAAATTTATTTTTCAAATAACATTTTTGCAGTGTTCCATTAAAGAAAATTTAGAAAAAACAGATAAGGGGGAGAGGGGAGAAAAAAGGAGAAACCTTCTCCCCTACACAATCCCATCACCAACAGATGACCAGTGTTCATATTTAAATGACTTCCCTTCTGAATTTTGTCGTGTGTGTATATTGAATATTTTTTAAGCTTTTATTTTCATGCCAGAAATCCTAATCCAAGTGTCATTTCTCCATACATCCAGAACAGGTATATTTACATTTTCCATCAGTTGTTGCAGAAGATGATGCAGAGCCCAAGGACAAAGGGTCGTTGCCAGAACCACCCATTACTGACGTGGAATCACAGGTGCTCAGAGAAAAACTCACCACCAGCACCTCTACATTTGAAGCTGCCTCTGAAGTTGAGGCCCCTTTAGAGCAGCAGCGGAGAAATCTCAAAGGGGAAAGACTGAAGCAGTCCCCCGCTCAGGGGAAAAGCTTCAGGCAGATGGTTGTCACCCTTAAGACAACTCCCACAGGGAAGAAAGACCATGAATGCAGTGAATGTGGTAAAGCCTTCATTTATAACTCACACCTTATAATCCACCAGAGAATCCATTCTGGAGAGAAACCCTATAAGTGCAGTGACTGTGGGAAAACTTTCAACCAGAGCTCAAACCTCATTCAGCATCAGAGAATTCATACAGGAGAGAAACCCTACGAATGTCATGTGTGTGGGAAGTCCTTCAGGTGGAGTGCTCATCTTGTTCAACATCAGAGGGTTCATTCAGGGGAGAAGCCCTACGAGTGTAATGAGTGTGGGAAGGCCTTCAGTCAAAGCTCATATCTAAGTCAGCATCTGAGAATCCACAGTGGAGAGAAACCTTTCCTATGTAAAGAATGTGGGAAGGCCTACAGATGGAGTTCTGAGCTTATCAGACATCAGAGAGTTCATGCCAGAAAAGAGCCTTCCCAATGGACTGTGGGTGAGAAAGTCTCCACACAGAATTGTACTTTTGTCTAATCAGTTTTAGGACTATATTCCATAAAAGTTATAAGCACCTTAAGATTTTTCCTGTGTCTTTCTTGATTTAGGAAAAAACGTTTACCTAGTCCCACCTGCAGCTCATTGCTTCACGCCCTCTGTTTGAGATGACTGTATCAACTAGCATGCCTTTGGCTGCGAGTAACAGCCAAGATGCCGACTTCATTAGGGTTCCGGGCCTGGCACAGAGCAGCTGTGCAGGCAGTGGCCATCCTATATTAGTATTGTGAATGGGTCTTTGGTCCTGGCCCTTCCTCAGCCCCATACTGAGCTGCCTCTTGGGACAGGGTCACATCTACAAGTGTCCAGGCATGAGACAGAAACCACACTTGTTCTTTGAGCAGGGAACGTTTAATACAAAGAAGTGCTAGCTAGTAAAGGGGGATTATCTGTTAAAGGAGGTAATGAGATCTTAGTATAGGAATAGCAGCATGGGGAACAGCTACTACCTCTAGGACTGAGGGAGAGCACCAGAGGAAGAGGCAGACCTAGGAGAGCCAACCCTCCCCCACCCACCCACCCCACCCCCCGCACTCCCAGCCCAAGACTCTGGACAGGTGAAATTCAGGCCTGACTGGACAGGTGTGGCTGCCCCAGGGGTGTGTGCGAGCTGGTCTGTACGGGCTTGCAGCAGCCAGTTCTGCACTTCTTTTCGCCAGCCTGCATTGAAATTGGTCATGGTGAGAGTATTCATGCCGTGGAAGTCAGGAAACGCTACAAATCAGGGCTTTTCTTTTTTAACTAGTTGTTAAATATTGACACTGGCTGGTGAAGTTCATCAAGGCGCTGCAGGTCAGAGCAGGAAGCCACTGGTCGAGGTGCCCGCAAACACCAGAGGACGGGTGCTGCGCTGTAAGGACAAGAAGGAAAACTACCAGAAGGAGAAGCCCCTTCCTCTTTGCTTTGTCCCTCCAGTGCCCTTCACTGGCAAAGCCTGACACTGTGCCAGCTGGCAAAGGGGAGATGTCGACAGGTCCAGCTCCAGTCTCACAGAGTACGGCAGGGGACGGCAGACTTGGCGTGAGGAGGTGATTACTTGCTAACTGGCCCATGTTATAAGCTCCTTTCCACCTCAGGATCTCTGTCCTCATTCTCCACTCCCTAACTCCATGCTCTCCTCCCAGATAGTTATATAAGTCACATTTTACTTTGTCTAGATCTCCACTTAAGTGTCACCTCTTGAGAGAGGGCTTCCCTGACTCTGAGATACAAGTTTTATTTCTCACATAAATGTCCAGACATGAGCAGGTGGTCAGCAAACAGCCCACAGGCCAAATCCATCTTGCGGCCTGTTTTTTAAAGCCCACAAGCTAAGAATGGTTTTTACAGTTTATTAAGTGTAAAAAGCAGGAAAAAAGAGTGACAGACTGTGGCTCACAAAGCCTAAAATATTTACTTCTGGCCCCTTACAGGAAGTTTTTTTCAAGCCCTGGTCTAAGGGACAGCTCAGTTTAATTTCACCAGGTACGTCAGGGACCCACCTTGCTCCTCTGTCCCCTAGATTAGGATGTGTCTGTCTGCATGGTTGATGCTGGATCATTACCGTATCCACATTCCAGCTCCCAGGAGGAGTGACGTAATGGTCTCAAGGACAGGCAATTTCCTTTTCAGCAGGTGTCACAGAAGGTGCCCCAATCCTTTGGTGAAGATTCAACTACACAGCCACATCTACCTACCAGGGAGGCTGGAAAACACCTCTAGCAGGGTGACAATTTGCCCAATTAAAACTGGAGAAGGAGAGAACAAATTTGGGAAGACCATGAGCAGTGCTCCACCCCACAGAACATCTCCCCACTTCTGCAGCCTGGTGCTGCGGACTGACTGGGGAAGGAGAGTCCTGGTCCCTGAAAGGGCAGATCACGATCTGGGAAGCAGAGGATGTGGTCAAGACGTCAAGGGTATGGATTAGAGCTTTGGTCTTGGTGGTGGTCACTCCAGAAATAGCCATCATTTTGACTGCAGCACCCTGTATTCGTCACTGAGAAGAGCTGAAACCAGAATATTTCGTAGGCAAAATGTTGACCTGAGGCCATCTCTTTTGACTTCGTTAGTGCAAAAGAAGCTATTCCAACAGCAGAGGTTCTGTATACTTAGTCTGGTTGTATTACAGGAACTAGTTCCGTATCCAAGAGGGGCTCCTGGGAGTAAAAGGTGCCATACTGGTCCAATCATAATCTGTTTGTGTTTCTATGTATGAGTGCCCTGCTCACATGTGCATTTTGGAATTCACTGATAGCAGAAAGTTCCCCTAGCTGTGCAGCTGAATAAACAAAAGAACTTGTACCTGCTAACGAGTGTGGTCTTTTGTCCACAGCAGGAGATAGAGGAAGAAACAGATTGTTCCCCGTCTCAGGAAGCTGACAGGCAGCCTGTAGTTGAGAGAACCCTTTCAGCAGCAGTGGTCAGTTCAGCGGTGGTGGGCTCTGGAGGCAGGCAGCCAGTACAGATCCCAAAGCTCAGGACTCACTAGCTGTGGTGATCCTGTGAGTTCATGACGGCTGCCCTAACAAAGTACAATAGAGTGGGTGGCTGAAACAATAGAAATTTATTTTCCTAAGATTCTGGAAGCTGGAAGTCCAAGATCAAAGTGTTGGTAGGGTTGGTTTCTTCTGAGGTCTCTTTCTTTGGCTTGCAGATGACCATCATCTCCCTGTGTCTTCACATGGTCTTCCCTCTCTGCATATCTGTGGCCTAAATTCCTCTTATAAGAGCACCAGTCATCCTGGGTTAGGGCCCACCCTAATAACCTCATTTTAACTTAACTACCTCTTTACAGACCCTATCTCCAAATGCAGACACATTCTGAGGTACTAGGGATTAGGACATCAACATGAATTCTGTGGGAGACACAACTCAGCCTTGGGTAAATCACTCTCCTAGTCTCAGCTTTCTCCTCTGTAAAATGGGGGAAATAATAGTACCCATCCATAGGTGGTGATGGGGATTAAATTCAATAACACCTAGCCCAGTGACCAGAACAGGTAACATTAAAAAAATGTTAGCTTATATTAGTGATATGAAATTGTTGAAAGGCAGCAGTATCCTAAGTTATGTCTGAGTATTCCAGAATCTAAAATACCACCCAGGGAATAAGTTAAGTAGAGAAGGAAAAAGTATTTGATAAACACTTTTTATGTACCTTGATATTCCTGTTCATATGCAAGCAGTTAGAAGAGAAAAAGAAGTCTTAATTAGTGCAGTGGATGCCGAGGTGTGCCCCCCACACTTCTCTTCACAGCGGACACGAGTGCTGCCTGCTGACAGCTATCCCTGCCCAGGAACTGCCCTCGTCTAAAGGGAGCTGCCACACCCAAGTGTCTGTCCCCTCCCAGGAGCAGCCCACATCTACTCCATGGGCTTGGGGTTGGGGGTTGGAGAAAAGGAGATGGGTTCAAAGACCTGGCCACCCTTCTTGATGGGAGACGTATCTGAAAGGTCCTCCCATACTTCTCTCGAGTTGAGAAGGCTTTCGTTGCAGCTGCATCACCATTTAACTTCTCCCTCTGCCCAGCCCATGGCCCCTTTTCTCTCACAGGTGTTCCCAAGAGCATTCCCTCGCAGACTTCCTGCACACTCTCCATTGCAGGCCTGTTTCCCAGGGATCTCAACCTGTGAAAATTAGGCAGCATCAAATAAGCAGAGTAAAAACATGTGAATTGGGGCTTCCCTGGTGACACAGTGGTTAAGAATCTGCCTGCCAATGCAGGGGACAGGGGTTTGAGCCCTGGTCCGGGAAGATCCCACATGCCGCGGAGCCACTAAGCCCGTGCACCACAACTACTGAGCCCGTGCTCCGCAACAAGAGAAGCCACCGCAATGAGAAGCCCGCACACATCAGCGAAGAGTAGCCCCCGCTCGCCGCAACTAGAGAAAGCCCGCGCGTAGCAACGAAGACCCAACGCAGCCAAAAATAAATAAATAAATAAATTTAAAAAAAAAAAAAGAGAGAGAAATGTGAATTGGGGGGAAAGTAAAAATTGCCTGGACTTTTAAGTCGTTAATTCTTAGAGAAGCCACAGATTCCTGCCTATCCTGCTCTTTTGTGTGTCATGCATCAATGCATCCGTTTATTTACATATCCATTCATCAAATTCCAGGTGCCTTACCAGGAAGAAATTTACAACCGTGGGGGAGGTGGAGAAACAAGTAAACAGGGGGTTGGGGTTGTTGGGGTGTGTGTCCCGGCAGGAAGCTGCTGTGGGAGCGCAGAGGAGAGAAGGTGCAGCCGGAGATCAGCGCTGCAGGTGTGATGTGGAGGGTTAGCAAAGAAGAGGGGGAAAGGGGCTCCGGGCGGAAAGGCCAGGAAGGGTGAGGGAAGATTTTCTGGCATACTTGTTAAACTGAGTGCAAGGAACAGAGAGAAAGAGGCTGGAAAAATGAACTGAGGTTTAGCAGCTGGCACAGGCCTTGTGCGCCACCTAAAGGATTTTAAGAGGACAGGAAGCCGGTAGTGGGGAGTGACACCATCAGGGGTTTGGCTGTGCACTTCCGAAAGACTATTTAAGCTACAGTGTGGGAAACTGAAAACGTATTTTTCAGGAGGTTGCTGGGGTAACTCCAGAGTGACGTCACGGCTGCGTAAACTGAGGTAGTGGCACGGGGATGAAGAAGAGGAGATGGACTGCAAGGATGTGAAGCGGGCAGAATCAGTAGGACTTTGGGGGGGTAGATCTGACTTTGCCAGGTGGAAACCAGCCCACTTTCCTTCCTCCCTTAGACTCTAGTTCTACTTACGCTCCAAGTAGTAGTGCATATGGCTCCAAGGTTTCCTCCCAAGAGCCTCAGACTCTGTCCAGGAGCTCCACTCCGCAGCCTTTCCCAGACACCTGCCTCTGCACACACTTGAGGGGACCCTGAGCAGCTGCCTGGGCCAGCCTCTTGGGTCCTGGTGGCAGAGGGGCAGCCCTATGGGCAGTGTGGGCTGGAATCTGGGGGTCAGGGAGGAGAGCTGCAAACCAGGGAGCAGTAGAAGGGGCCATGGCAGAGGGCTGGCCTAGGGAGTCAGTCAGCCTAGGGGCCTTCTTCTCTTCCTCCAGGCAATGAAAACTAATGAAGCAGTTTCTCAATGTCACTACCAACCTTATAATACAATGTTACAGGTGAAAAAAGAGACTAAAAGAGATTTAATAATTTTCCCAAGTCACGTAACTTCCAAGTGGCAGAGCGAAAACCGGAACCTAAGTGCGCTCTTAAACCCTGTGCTCACAGAGCTCAGGTTGTTTACTCAACAAAACTGCAAGGAAGTGGAAGAATAAGTGGGGATTTTTGCACGTCTAACTTAACATGTGAGGCAGGAAGAGCCACACTCACTGTTCTGGTCAGCACTGCTGCCAAGATAGGTGGGTGCTTGATCTGAGACCTGACTTTCTCTGCCTTCCAGGGACCAAGGCAAAATTAAATTATTTCTGGTTTACAAATTAATCCTATCTTCCTAATTGTATAATGGAACAATGAAAAAGGATGGTCTTTATTTCAAAAATGAAAACAACCTTGAAAGAGGTCTGTCACCCACACAACCAGTATAAACAAGAACCTTAGAGATCAAATGAACAAACCTAAATACATAGATAGGACTTCTGCTTCTGGCCATGATGGAGTAATGGGGACTGGATTTACCGTCTCCTCTTAAACAGCTAAAAAACCAGACAAAACATACGAAACATACACTGGACAACAGGCAGTGCAGGACAGGGAGAGAAGAAAAACAATTGAGATGAGTCCTAGGATTGGCCCAGCTTCCTGTCTGGAGAGTTTCCAGGCTGCAGTACAGAGCAGGCAGACTCCCTGAGGTGAAGGCACAGAATTGAGAATTCAGAGAGGCCAAGGCAGAACACAGTACCAGAGAGGAGAGCAGAGCTCCAGAGATCTACAGGAAGTTCCCCTCAGTTCTTCAGCTAAGGACTGATCAGCACATTTGTGTGAGGCAACCACCTGTAGCCAGGGAAAGAACCTCTGGTAAGAAGCTGGTAGAATTCTTAGAGCTCACACAGGTCTGGGAATAGTCTATGTTCTAAAGAACCAGAGTGGAGAAAACTTGTAATACACAGGGCATCAGGCAGAGCACTCCAAAGGGTATTGCTTCAGTGATGGGCCAAATTACCACTAGAGCACTGCTCTGTCCTAGCTGACAAGGCATAAAATCAAAGCCTCAAAAGAATCAAACTGTTTCTAAATAACTTACTTGTGCCCCAGTACAAAGCTCAAAAATATTTAAAGGAATTAAATTTTTTTAAAAAAAGTACCCAACAACATACAATTTACAATGCCTGGCACCCAATCAAAAATTAAAGGCATGCAAGAAAAAGGAAAACATGATCCATAATGAGGAGAAAAATCGATAGAAGCAGATCCAGCAATGACATAGATGATAATTATTAGACAAGGACACTGAATGCAGCTATTATACTCCGTATGTTCAAAAAGGTAAAGGAAAACATGAGCACGGAGAAAGGCAGAGAAGAGATATTAACAAGGCCCAAATTGAATTCTAGAGATGAAAGATATGTCTGAGATGAAAAATGTACTGTACAGAAACTATCCAAAATGAAAAACAGAGATTAAAAAATACTTTTTTTAAAAAAAATAGATGAACAAAAGCATCAATCAGTAAGTTGTGAGACAGCTTTAATCAACCTAATACATGTGTAATTAAGAGTCCCAAGGGGAAGAAAGAGGAAAGCAGAAAAACATTTGAAGAAATAACAGCTAACAACTTTCCAAATTTGCTGTGAACTATCAATCTACAGATCCAAGAAGTTCAACAAACACAAAGCAGAAGAAACGTGAAGACAGATACACCAAGGTACTATCAAAATCGAATTGCTTAAAGCCTGTAATAAATACATAGGCAGCAGAATTGCTTGAGATATGGAATTTCATTTTAGAAACAAGAACTAAAACATATAAGCAGTAGAAAGAAGTATTGACTTTTCCTATAAGCACTTCACAATGGAATTCCCACTTGTAAAGGAAGAAATCTTCTGTGATAGACCTGCAAACATAATACATTGGCCCTGACAAAGAAACAGTGTTATAATGGTAATTAGCTTCCCATGTCAACTCACAAGGGCTACTTAGTGTCCTTAAGGTAGATGAAATAATGTACATTTAAAATAAAACACAGAAAGAAAAAAAAACCAGGAAATAAAAATAAGTACAATGTAGTGGTTAAGATGCAATTTTTATTCTCTTTGAATTCTAACGCTTTTGAGAAAGCATCTTTAACTTGGGGTAAATCAGAGGAGAAAGAAAGTGGGTAAAGGAGAAAAAGAAACTGCATTTGTTGGGTTCCTACTATACACAAAGCAGTGGACTGTTAGATATACCATTTTGTACTATACTCCCACAAACTTGAAGGGTGGGTATTTTCCCCACTTTATGGATGAGGAAATTGAAATTCAGGGAATAACCAAGATTAGACAATCCATGATGAATTCTGAAGGGACTTCTGGGTGTGTTTGGGGTCTTTACAGGCTGGTGGCACTGGTTATTTGGTTGTTTGCCTTAAAACCAAATGGCTACTTTTTCCTTGATTCACTTGCATTTCCTGCATTACTACTGTTTCTTTGCCTAATTGGAATTTATTTCTAGCTAATGAATGGGTCCATGTGGCATAGAGAGAAAAAAGGGACACTTTTTCCCAAGGTACCTGAGCAAACATTTTAAGAGAAAAAGAAGTTCTCCTGCTCTCCCTCTCTTCCTTCTTTCCTCTTTCCCTCCCTCTCCCTCCACCATGTGAGGACATAGTGAGAAGGTGGTCATCCACAGCCAGGAAGAGAGCTCTCAGTAGGAACCAAATTGGCTGGCATCTCAATCTGGGATTTGTAGCCTCCAGAACTGTGAGAAAATAAATTTCTGTAGAAAGGAAGGAAGGAAAGAAAGAAAGAGGGGGGGGGGGAGTGAGGGAGGGAGAGAGGAAGAAAGGAAGGAAGGAAGGAAGAGAGAGAGAGGGAGGGAGGGAGGGAAAGAAAGAAAGGAAGGAAGGAAGAAAGAAAGAAGGAAAGAAAGAGAAAGGAAGGAAGGAAGGAGGAAGGAGGGAGGGAGGGAGGAAGGAAGGGAAGAAGGGAGAAAGGAAGAAAGAAGGAAAGGAGTTAAAGAGGCGTTGCCTGTATTCAATGGACAGAACATCCAGCCTGACAGGGTTCTGCTGTAGATAGTGAGGCTCCCAACATACGGTTTGTCCTGCAATAGATTCTAATCCTTTCAATAACAAGTCATTTAAAAACTAACTTTCATGGAATTCCCTGGCCATCCAGCGGTTAGGACGCCACACTTTCACTGCTGAGGGCCCAGGTTCAACCCCTGCTCAGGGAACTAAGGTCCCGCAAGCTGTGTGGCTCAGCCAAAAAAACAAAACAAAACAAAACAAAACACACAAAAACAACTAATTTTCAAGATTATCCTGAGCATACTACTACATATGAAGAAAACATAAGCCTGTGATGATGCTGAAGCAGCTGCAAAAATAAGAATACTGAATCCCAGCAAATACATTTAAGACACAGCTCACATGAAGAAAACAATATAATATATCCAAAAGGATGGAAATAATGTATAAAAACAGAAACGAGATCAAGAAGTAAACAAAGGCTCTTATGAAAGAAAGATTTTGAGGATGGTACAGGTGAAGTATCTGATTTGGGTTTTGTTTTGTTTCAGTGCTGAAAGTTGCAAGGAAAAGAGGTGTGTTTAAAGCAATCTGTGGCTATCTTGTATTTGAGTAAATCGTATAGTGGATCAATTCCCTCAGCTAAAGAAAGGTTTTGGCTCAACTGTTTAACATTTTACGTGTCCCCATATCACATAAAGAGATACAATTTATATTAGATGGGTGATATAGACCTTTAATGCCATGGCCATCATTTTAGGGGATAAAGGATCTGCATGGAAAAATAAAGGACAGCAAAGGCATTATGATTCTACATTCAGTTAATTAAATTTGAAATGTCCAATTCATCATTTATGGCCTCTTATTTATTTAAGTCATTCATTGGTTAATTTTTGAGTGGCAACCCTGGGCTGAATGCGATACGCTCTTCTACAACAAGGTAGCCCTGTCCTCAAGGAGCAGGATAAAATCAGCTGACGCAAAGGGCATTTCCAGTCTAGTGACATCAGTAAAGAAGAGGAAAGGTCAGAGCGAAGTTTCAGGCTGGAATGAAAGTGTCCTACAGTGAGTAAATCCCCAGATCGCTGTGCACTGAGGATGCTCTGACGCTGAAATTGGTGAGAGTTCAGATCAGAGGTTTTTCCACATTGGTATTCCAAGGGCCTCTCCAATACAAGTTTTCTGATGAACTCCAAGGTGGGAATTCTGTCTGAAGGTGGAATTCATTACATTAGCAGCGTTGCTCACCAGTGTGAACTCTCTGATGCAGAGAATCTCAGCTCCACCCGACCCCATGAAGACCTCTCGGCTCTTCCCCACATTCGCTGCACTCCTGGGATTCCTCCCACTTGGGAGTCAGTGGAGTGGAGTGTGGATTATAGCCCTCCTGTGACTAAAGTTCCGCCCTGGCCCCAGCACAGCCCAGCTCAGAGAATGCCGACATAACCAGCAGATCAGGGGCACAGAAGCATTTTTCTCCTTTCTAGAGGATGTTTTGGGTAATCTGCCCACTCCAATGCATAATCACCCTTCTTAGCAAAAGGCCTCAAATGATCAACTCTGCTGGCCACCCTGCGCTCATTCCCTCCACATCTGTCGTCTTAGTTCCTCCAGCAGCCTCAGAGGACAGTGCTTTCTTCCTTCTTTCTGAAGCCAAACCTGCCTTCTGTACCTTGAGTATGTCCTTTCCCACAGCCACTAAATTAAATTTTAATAATTAGTTATTAGATAAGTATCTTAATAGGCCTGGTTGGAAGTTTGAAAGAACCTGGGCCGCGGCAAGGACTCCATGAACATCTGGGAACGGCGGAATAGATCCCACCCTGGGATGTGAAACGTCCTCACAAACGACAAATCACGGCGGCCTGAGAGACACCAGCCCAGGTCCCGTCCGGCGGGCGCCCCAAGACTTGACTTCGGGGTCAGCAGCGCGCAGCGGCCCACTCTCGGGGCCCTCCCGCCTCAGCCTCCTGTCCCCACCGGTCACCAGCAAAAAGGCACCCCGGGCCTCGACCAATCACGTCGCGCGCCGCCCCGGCCCGCCCCCGCCCGCCAGGTGGCGCACGGACAAGGGTCCCCAGGCTTCCGAGAGCGGCCCCAGCCTCAGGGCTCGGTGAGGCTCCTATCAATACCTCTTGGTCCCGGAGGCAGTGGCGGCCGAGCGCGTTCGATGACTTAGAGGTTCGTCGGTGTCGGTGCCGGCAAAGTTGGGTCCACCGATGAAAACACTGCCTGCAAAGCGTAGTACAAATAAATAAAACATCAGCATTCTCGTCGGCGGCACCGCAGGAGAGATGCGAGTCGCGGCCCAGTCCCAGTGCGAGGCCCGGGCTGGAGACAAGGACGTGGCAGGGACGGCCAGCGGGTGCAGAGGGGTGAGCTCGCGTCCTGGGGCTCGAGGAGGGGGCCGCGCCTGCCTCGTCGGCCGCCGCTCCCCAGCTCTCAGGGAGGAGGCGGGCTTCCTGCTCCGTGGGAGAACCGAAGCCTTCTCGCCTACTCCCCCCTCCGCAGCGCAGACCTCTACTGCATAGCTCAAGTCCCCACCAGCCTCGTAGCGCTTAGCCCCCGCGCCTCGCACAGGTCCCAACGCGTCGTAGGGGCTCAGCAGGTGGTTGATGAATGTGCACGGGCCCCGCTATTGAGGCTCCTTGCCTCAGGTTATCACCAGAATCACCACGCCCCGCTTCCCACTGGATTTTACTGAGGCTCCAACTCCCGTTCACTTTCAGGGGTTCACCCAGGCGGATGGTCCTGTCATAGCTTCATCCCCAAAGCTGAGGGATGTGATGAGGGAGAGGTTATTGCGGGTTACTTGGTAATTTGTTTTATAGGTAAAAGTTTGATTTCAGGACCGTGTAAAGGACTACAGGGGTCCAAAGATGAGTTTCAGATGGTCCATGAATTCCCTGAATTTGCATGCACATTTTTCTAGGTAGAGCTTTCCTGAGTCTCAAAGATCCCGTACCTAACAACCTAAGGAAACTGCCTCAGACCAGGAGTCACTCAGGAGAACATGTTAAAACAAAACAATAATAAACACCAGCACAGAAATCTCAGTAACATTTTTTTAAAATCCAGAATAGCTTTTTTTTTCCCCCCCTGCACCGCAAGGCTTGTGGGAACTTAGTTCCCTGACCAGGGATCGGGCCCTCAGCAGTGAAAGCACGGAGCCCTAACCACTGGATCACCAAGAAATTCTAGATCCAGAATACCTTACATTAAGTTGATAATCATGAAAAACTGTATCTATCTAGATAAACAAAGTAGGTAACATTTGCCCTGTTATGAAAGATAAAAGACCTCACCAAGCAAAGCAGAAGATCAAGGACCGAGTAAGCAGGACTTCCCTGGCAGTGTAGTGGTTAAGAATCCGCCTGCCAATGCAGGGGACACGGGTTCGAGCCCTAGTCCGGGAAGATCCCACATGCCGTGGAGCAAGTAAGCCTGTGTGCCGCAACTACTGAGCCCGCGTGCCACAACTACTGAAGCCCACGAGCCTAGAGCCCGTGCTCCGCAACGAGAAGCCACTGCAATGAAGCCTACGCATCGCAACGAAGAGTAGCCCCTGCTCACCGCAACTAGAGAAAGCCCTCACGCAGCAATGAGAACCCAACACAGCCAAAAATAAATTAATTTAAATAAATAAATAAATAAAAGGACAGAGTGAACAGCTTACGTAAAACCGGAAGCTACCAGAGCACATGTTGGGGTACTAAGGTGAAATTTATAGGATGGCAGGAAAATGGCATACAAAGTCATATTAAGACCATAATGAAACAATGTACTTTGGAATATACTTAGAAAGGCATCAAATCAGTAAAATTGTAAAGAAATACTTTATTTACATAAAGTGTTAATATACCAGTAAAACTGTTTAATTAGGGAAGGATGAAAATGCACATGGTTAAGTCTGCAAAAATTCTGAAGGGTATTTCTGGGCATTTTGGTAGGTTTTTGAGACTGTGAGGCCTGGTATTTTTAATGGGTCTAAAATTAAGAAAATTCACATCTTTTCTTTCCTTGATAGAATTCTACTTGCACTAGATTATGACTACCAGTCAATTATATTATGGTCAGATTTTGGCTCCCAAGAAAATTGAGGGGGAGGGGGCAAACAAGGAAAAGAGAGAAATATTTCTGAGCTAGCTGGGTGTAAGGTGGATAAGGGCAGGTAGTGAGGTTACAGGATGTGTGTATAGTGTATATAACAAGGTGGAAATAATTTCATTCACCAGAATTTCTCTTGGGAAAGCACTAATATATGTTGGAAAATTCTTCTTAGAATGAGAGGTGAGAACTTCCTCCCTTAATATGATCAGGCACAACAAAAATTGGTCACTAAATTGCCTTCTAGTGTTCCAATGAGCGGTCTGTTATTGAAGGGCCTAAAAAGGAGCTGAGGTGACAGCCCTCTCTGAACCCCCTTCTCCACCTCTTACACACCAGAATCTTGAGTAAAGTCCGTATTACTCATGGATGTTTTCTGTGAGGGGATCCTTTCTGGGGAGCTTGAAGAGGTGCTGAGTTCTATATTAAGGGCTGGTAAGGGGTGAATGTGCAAATAAAATATTCAAACACAGGAATAAGAAGTTAAGGGAATAGGTAACATCCAGGTTTCACGTGAGAAAGATATGTTTGGGTATAATTCAATTTGAGCTTGAGTGATGAAAAAGGAATGAGAGCACACTGCACTTGTAAACACCCTATGGAAAGAGATAAGTTAAAGAACTTCTGCCAACGTCTAACTACTAGAGACAGAGGTACCTGGAAGGATTTGGAAACTGTGTAATCAGCTGTTTTCTGTTTGTTTTGATATGGACTTTTTTTTGGTCTTTATTGAATCTGTTACAATATTGCTTCTGCTTTATGTTTTGGTTTTTTGGCCTTGATACATGTGGGATCTTAGCTCCCCGACCAGGGATCGAACCCACACCCCTGCACTGGAAGGCAAAGTCTTAACCACTGGACCGCCAGGGAAGTCCCCATCAACTGTTTTACTTGTACAGCCCTTTTCTCAAGCCCAGGGCATGAGCCCGGGGGTGGGGCACATATTGGGGTACAGAATAAACCCACTTGATGGGTTTTGGCTATGACCAATTATGTTTCCAAGGACATGATTTAAATCCATTATATTCAAATTCATGTAGTAATTAATAATGAATAGAAAATGTACAAAGGATTTCGAATAAGGCAGTAATGCATGCACCTATTCACAGTACAGCACAGTGCTTAGGAGCACAGCTCAGGGCTGGAGTCTTGGCTCTAGCACTTACCAGCTGTGTGATCATGGGCAAGTTACTTGACATCTCCCCTGCCCCTCACCTTTCAAATTGGGGTAAGAGCACCCACATCACTGATGGTTGTGCAACTCCATAAATTAAAAAGCATTCAACTGAACACTTAAAACAGGTGAATTTTATGGTATGTAAATTATACCTCAATAAAGCCATTTTGTTTGTTTGTTTTTAAAAAAAGAGTACCCACATCATAGGGAGGTTGTGAAAACAAAAATGTAAACTGTCTGGCACTGTGCCTGGCACATAGTAAAAATTCAATAAATACTAGTGATTAGTATTAGTGTAATAAAGAGATTAAAGAATAAAACACTGAAGATATATAAAGTTAAATTTAAAAAAAAAAAAAAAGGAATTATTGGGCCAGTTGAAACTTGAGATCATTTAGTTCAACTCCCCTCATTTTACGGATGAGGAAATTAGGGATCAGCAGGTGAAGTGCCTTATTCAAGGTCTAGTTCTAAGACCAGACCCCAAGCAAGCTGGATCCCCGTTAGTGCAATTCCCACTACCACTCACTGCCTCAGAAACACTGCCACATGAAAAATCGAGGATGTGTTTCCTTGAAGAAAAAAAAAAACACGTAAGAGAACACAGAAAACACATGCAGAGATGCTGAAGAAAGAGAATTCCAAAGCCAAGGGCAAACTGAGAAGAGGCTGTCACATCCTGGCCTATCAGCCAGGGACCCCAGCAGTGGGGCCCAGGCCATGAGAGCCTAAGTGCTTCGGCAGGGCAGGGTCCTGGTCAGTCAGGTGAACCAGCTCGTCACTGTGGCCAGGAGCCTAGTGACGATGAAGCTGCAGTCCTCTTTGTTATTTCCTGACACAGGATCTGTCAGCAGCAGCAGAAGCTGGGGCCCAAAGTGAATGCAGCGAGTTCTTGGGAGCAGTCAGTCTGAGTGGCCCTAAAGTGGGAAAGAGCTGCAAAAGAGCTGCTTCTGCAGTCAGTCTGAGTGGCCCTGAAGTGGGAAAGAGCTGCAAAAGAGCTGCTTCTGCCCATGCTGAGTAGTCTGGCCTCACTTGTTTATCCCCTGGCCTTGCTAATCAGCCCCTCTGGATTCTGAGGGCCTTCACTTACAATCCTATAAATTGCTTGTCAGTTTCCTCCATCATGGCACCCTCTCAGATGACTGAGGAAGCCTAGCAGGAGATGGGAAATGACCCAAGCTTCCCGCTTCTTCATTAATGCTGCCATCTTCCAAGGGAACTTGATAGCAAGTTTGGAAGATTTTGAAGCTAATAAAAGCTTACTCAATTCCAATGCTAAACAGTGGGAAAGAGAGAGGTGTGTCTTCTAGGCCATGACTTTAACATTTCAGGAGATAATATTCGAGGGGTCAACTCTGTCATTCCTAGGAAGTGATGGTGGAATGTTCCTCCATTTTTCCTGAACAGTAACAATTTGGGCTAGATGGCCAGTAAAGACCCCTACTGTTATGTGATCCACTAGTGAGGAGGGAGGAAGGAAAGGAAAAAGGGATAGTGGAGAATTAAGGCCTGAAACAGCTTTTATGATTTAACTCAGTACACTGAAACTTCTCAATGAATAGTTCATAAAAGTGCCTCATCCTTTTTGACCAACTGTTTAAATAAAAATCAGTAAAAGGACAGAGGAGGTTCTGTCCATTCATTTGATGTGAGAACTTGGGGTACAGACTGAGAACAATAAGTCTGACTTCAGCTTTTCCACAGAAGGCTTTCATGTTTTGCAGATCATTCCATACAGTGAACACTTTGATGTCGGAGGAGGTGAGAACTCCGACTAAAGGTCTTCTGACATTCTTGGCACTCGTAAGGCTTCTCTCCAGTGTGAATTCTCTGATGTATGATAAGTTGGGAATGCTGGCTGAATGTTTTCTCACACTCATTACATTCATAAGGTTTCTCTCCAATGTGAATTTTCTGGTGGAGAAGCAGCTCAGAGTTATCCCAAAAGGTTCTGGCACATTCATTACATTGATGAGGTTTCTCTCCAGTATGAATTCTCTGGTGGACAATAAGGTGAGAGGTCCGCCTAAAAGCCTTTCCACACTCAAAGCATTCATAGGGTTTCTCTCCAGTGTGAATTCTCTCATGTCTAAGAAGTTCTGAGTTTCCCCTAAAGGCCTTCCCGCATTCCTTACATACGTAGGGCTTCTCACCAGTATGAATTCTAATATGTCTAATAATCTCTGAGTTCTGGCCAAAAGTTTTCCCACATTCATTACATTCATACGGTTTGTCTCCTGTATGAATTCTTTGATGCCGGATGAGCTCAGAACTCTGACCAAAGCCTTTCCCACATTCATTACACAGATAGGGTTTTTCTCCAGTATGAATTTTCTGGTGTCTAATGAGGCCTGAGCTATGCTTGAAGGCTTTGCCACACTCATTGCATTCATGGTATCTTTCTTCAGTATGAATTCTCTGATGCTGAATAAGCTGTGAGCTAACCCTAAAGGTCTTCCCACATTCATTACATTCATATGGTTTCTCCCCAGTGTGGATTCTCTGATGTAGAATAAGGGCTGAATTCTGACTGAAGGCTTTACCACATTCTTCACATTTATAAGGTCTCTCTCCAGTGTGAATTCTGTGATGGTGGATGAGATGTGAACTCTGAATGAAGGCCTTTCCACATTCATTACAAGCAAAGGGCTTCTCTCCAGCATGAATTCTCAGGTGCCTTCGAAGGCTTGAGTTAGTTCCAAATGTTTTTCCACATTCTTTGCATTCAAAGGGTTTCTCTCCACTATGAACTCTCATATGCTGAATAAGATGTGAGTTCTGATTAAAGGCTTTCCCACATTCTTTACATGTATGAGGCTTTTCTCCCAGAGGACTTCTATGTGTTTTATTAGGTCCTAAATTCTCTATGAAGTTTTGGCCAGAAGCAGCAAATGTGCTAACTGCCTCTGCCGTAGTATCTCCCTGATATGTGATCAGGTTTGAGCTAGGACTGTAGACTCTCTCACTTTCATTATTCTCATGGTCTTTCTCACTTGAGGGTGATTTCTTAAAGATAATCAACCCTGATGCAAAGTCTCTCTCCTCAGGAGACACCTGCTCCAGAATCTCTTCTGTGGACTCTCTGGAATGCTCCTCCAATATGTCTTCTTCACATGCTGCTCCAAACTCGTGACCCTGATAAACCACCTTTGGAAGTTTTTCTAATATTGCCCCATGTGGTTCAGATTCTTCAGAAATTTCTTCCTTGGGAATTACCTCCTTGTTCTCAGTCCCCATCTCACAATCTGAAATGAGAGAGGGTAAGTCTGTGAAGTGGCTGTATCACAGCTAAATGAAGCCAATACTAGGGAGTATGGAGCTTGACATGGTTCTGACAGCACCCAAAAGCACTCTCTGTATCTGGTGAGATTACAGGACGCTGCTGAAGAGAAGAGAAAGATTTAGGATTATGGTGGACATGCTACACAAAGAGCTGACGCTGACTGAAAAGAGTGAGGGAAATTATCAGAGGAAGAGATTTAAGGAGAGAAATAGGAAATGGATGGTAAGAAGATGCTGATAAAAGTTCCATAATATTAACAGTGAATTGAGGCAGAACCTGAGGTTGGTAATAAAAACATTTAAGGAAAATTGTGGCCATATTAATAGATGGTACATGGAAAAGGTTGGGAAAGGGACAAAAATGACTAATATAACCTTTGGGTTTATAGAGGAAGAAACCAGAAATGAGTAGCAAGAAGAACTATCTTTAGCCCAGTTCTGTGGCGCTCACCAGCTCTAGAGAATAGGGGATTGTATATGTTGTAGGGGTTATATTCAAAAGGTTAATGTGACTTAGCTATAACAGGGACAGAAGGAACCACCCTTGGCTCCCAAATATTTGGATGAAGTATGGTTCTAGCTTAATCTTCTCCAGATGGTTACTAAATTGTATCAATACCTAATTTTCCCTACTAATTTGAAATGCCTCCTATACCATAGTCTAAAATTCCATATATATCTGGGTCAATTTCCAGGCTCCATTCAGTTCTATTGATCTATTCCCTCTCTAATACCAAACTGTTCAACCTACTGCAGCTTTAAATTTTTTAATATGTTAGAGAAAGTGCTCTCTCATTAGTCTTCTTTTTCAAATATTCCTGTCTATTCTCCTATTTTGCCAAATAAATTTTAGTATAATTTTGTAAAATTTCCAAACTTACCCTGATGTTTTTATATCCATCACGTTTCTGTATGTCTTCTCTTTTAGTGAGTTTTTCTTATATTTTCTAACTGGTTGTTATTATATATATATATGTGTGTGTGTGTGTGTGTGTGTATATATATATATATATACACACATATATATACACATACATATAGCAATGCTGTTGATTTTTTTAGTTTTTTAAAAATTTATTTTATTTATTTTTGGCTGCACTGGGACTTGGTTGCTGCGCGCGGGCTTTCTCCAGTTGCGGCGAGCAGGGGCTACTCTTCACTGCGGGGCGCGGGCTTCCTCTAGTTGCAGCGAGCGGGGGCTACTCTTCACTGTGGTGCACGGGCTTCTCATTGCAGTGGCCTCTCTTGTTGTGGAGCACGGGCTCTAGGTGTGCGGGCTTCAGTAGTTGTGGCACGTGGGCTCAGCAGTGGTGGCTCGCAGGCTCAGTAGTTGTGGCGCACGGGCTTAGCTGCTCCACAGCATGTGGGATCTTCCCGGACCAGGGCTCGAACCCGTGTCCCCTGCATTGGCAGGCGGATTCTTAACCACTGCGCCACCAAGGAAGCCCCTCTTAGCACTTTTATAAATCTTAAAGCCTATACTTTTTTAAAACTTCTAAAAGGCTGTGGCAAGGATTTTTAGTTGTCTATCCCAATCTCCACTCTTCCCCACCTCATCAGCAACAGAATAATGAATTTATTTTTGTAGCAATGAGGCTGCCTAAAGAAATATATTCTCAGCCTTCTTTGCAGCTAGATTTGGCTATGTAACCAGTTTCTGGCCAATGAGACAGTAAAATGCAAATGACAGCACAAGGGACTTCAGGGATATCTCCTTAAAAGTAAGGGGATACATCTCTTCACCCTCTTCTTCTATGCTGTGCCTGGGGCATGAAGCGATAGCTGAAGTGCCATCTTGGACCATGAGTTCACCAGCATACCCTACAGTGGGACAAGAACAGGAAGGAACCTGGGTCCCTGATGACTCTGTGGAGCTGCCATACTTGCCCTGGAATGCCTGCCTCTGGACTTCTTTAATCTAACAGAGAAACAAGCTTTTTCCTTGCTTAAGCTATTATGGTTTTTTAATTTATGAAGCCAAACTTGCTCCTCATTGGTACAATGGCCCCGGGGATTTAGCTATCCCCTCACAGAAGTAAGGTCCAAATGCTGGGGAAATGAGCCCAGCTTCTGTTCAGGTATTAAGCAACCGGGAGCTAATATTGAAGAGGAGAGGCCCTTTGCCTAGAGCAGTGCATCTGTGCACCACAGCAAATCTGAGCAACACAATCCTCCCATCAATAAAAGTGTTAATTGCAGACGGTGATTCTCAAGGGGGAATGGGGCAGCTATGGGACTTCATCCTTATATTGCAGAGTCATGGAATGGTTTTTAAGCCAAGGAATGACACAGTTCACGGTCAGATTAGCATTTCAGGTAGATGCACACAAGTGGCCATTTAGTGGCTGAACCAGAAAGCAGCAGCCCAGGACATAAAGGAGATCAGTTAGAAGTCTGATGCAGTCATCAAGGCAAAGGGTGATGAGATCTAACTAGGGTAATAGTGGTAGTGTGAATGAAGAGGAAACAGACTAGAGAAGTGCTTGAGAGGACAAATTCTCTAAGACTTGGGGTATGGTTGGATATAGGTGTAAGGAAGGTGTAATTAGATGGATAGTGATACCACCAAGGTTGGGAATACTGAGGAGCAGCTAGTTTAGGGGGGAAGATGATAAATGAGCTGTGTTTTAGACAAGATGAGTTTCAACACATCCATACAGAAGTACCAAGGAATCAGTCAAAATATACTGGTCTAAAGCTTAGAGCAGTCAGGACTAGAGATACAGACTTGAGAGTACTCAGCATAGACAATAATGAGTATAGTTGTGACAACTGTCAGATACTGAAGACAGAAACCTAGAAAGCCAAGGCCAACACTGAAGAGTACTCCAGTTAACTTCCATGTTCCCCTCCAGATCTTTCAACTTTTCTTCACCCTGCTCTCTGCCCTAGAAGGTAACCTATATAGCACTCATCAAGAGGCCCTCTGGCTTCCAGTTGTGTTCTGCCAATGGGGAGCCCCAGCAGGGGGCTGGAAGGAGGGAGGAGAGTGAGGTCAGAGTATTTATCCTCCTGGTTCCTTCCCATGAGATCGCCTTGGGTTCATGGTGCCCCTCAATTGAAGTTCATTACTCCTCTCAAGGAGTCATCCTACCCAGTTGTCTCTGTGGGTTCCAGGCCCTCCACTACCTCTTGTCTCCTCTGGCCTAGGGCTGGTGACTACTCTGCTATTGCCAATCCCAGCTTCCTCAGTACCCTGCCTACACCTACATCTTTTATATTAACTTCTTTGCAAATAAACCCTACTCAAATTATCCTAATTTGAGCGAAGTACCTGTTTCCTGTTAGGACCCTAATGATAAAGGGGTAGGTAGAGGAAGAGAAGCCTGCCAAGAAGAGAAAGAATGGTTAGTGAAGTAGGAGAAGAACCAGAAAAAGTATCATAAAAGTCACCAAGGCAATGGCAGAGGGAATTACAAAGCGTCACACACAGTTGATAGATCCAGTAGGATAAGAACTGGAAAACGTCTGCTGGGACAATTAGGTGGTCACAGATGACATGTGAAAACAGAGTCAATGGAATGACAGAAGCAGAAGCCAGGTGGCAGTGGACTGATTAATTAATTTGCTGCTTCTTTCAAAAAATTTGGGTGAAAGGAGAGGACCAAGATGGGCAGTAGTGTAAAAGGTCAAAGAAAGTCAAAGAAGGATTTTCTCTGATGGTAGAGATTTGAACATGCTTATATTAGAAAGGATGGTGCCAGTAGAGAGAAAGGTTAAGAGGGAAGAAAAGATGAGATTACTGAAGAAATGAAGATCCTGAGAGGCAGGAGAGACTGGGGTCAAGTGGTAAGGGAAGGGGAAAGGGGTGATTTCGGGGTGCCCTTTGTACTGCCCTTTTTCTCTGCCCAGCCTCCAGTCATCCACAGGACCATACCCTGGGGCCTCCCTAGTCACTCAGGGGTGCAGCCCTGGTAAGCCCTCTTTCCTGACACCTGGAAGGAACCTGATCTCCTACTGAAATCCTGAAGTGTTGGAAGCTCTTTGTGCTACCCCTAAAAATAACCTGGAATCTTCTTCAACTTTCCCCCTCTCAGCGCCTTCTCTAATTTTCCCTTGGAATAAGGGCAGGCACCCAAAAACTGGATTTCTCCTTTTCACTGAAATTTTTGAAAATTATAGATAATGTGTACCTATGTAACTGTAAGAATCCATTGTAGAGAATTTAGCTATCTTCATCCATGGTACTATTTGAGTTAGAAAGCACTGTCTTAAATAAATTTCTCTCTAATGCTCAGCCAAGAACAAGTTCCACAAGCTGGTATTTCAGTCCCTATCTACTTCTGACCCCCTTACTGGCCTTTCCTTTTCACCAGCATCTCTCCTATAGTTACTTCTTCTCCAGCATCAAGCTCCATACAAAGTCAGCATTCATAAAACCCACATCTGTCCCACACCATATGGAAAAATCACGTGTCCACAGTAAAACAAGACGCAAGACATAGAAGTTAGGTATGTATATCTATCCCCAACTTCAACACCTGGTTCAAAATTCTAGTCCAGAAAGTCTTCCCCAACTAAAATTTGCCCCCTCTGATTATTCTTTTACTTTGCATCCCACCAGTGACACGATATTAATGCCATTTGTTAAATATTGTTTTGTTTAATAGACACCTTCTCATATACCAATCAATGCCATCCTCCTTTTTTTTTTCTTTCGGATGCACTGTGTGGCATGCAGGATCTTAGTTCCCTGACCAGAGAGCAAGCCCATGCCCCCTGCAGTGGAAGCGCAGAGTTCTAACCACTGGACCGCCAGGGAAGTCCCAAAGCCATTCTCCTTTTGGTTGATTTTCCAGAGGCACAGATACACATTAGACTTCGTCCTCATATGGAAACACTACTACTCATAGCATAAATTTAAATTTCCAAACATAATTTCCTATTTTGTCACTTCTTCACGTTTCTAAATTTGAAATTAGTTGTTTCTGGAGAGAGAGAAGATGGATGTGCCATCTTAGAAGTAGGATGACCACTCTTGGTCCTCAGTCTGGGGGGATGACAAGCATCTACTGGGTCTCCATAGTTCAGAACAGGGTGTTCGACTCTGCAGATCTGGAATTTTTTTTTTTCAATGCACTCAGAAATCCTCATTCACAAAATACTGATGCATAAACCAGATATCCGCCTATTAATTAACCATGAGAAATAAAACTTCAGAAGGACCATACTGTCTACATGAGAAGCCACATAAAACCCTAAAAATTGTTTAGATGGCTTACAATCATAGCAGGAAGATTTTTTTTTTTTTTAATGAACGATTCTTAAATAATGATCCTTGGCCTGGAATTAGGTTAGATGCAGAAAAGTCAACTGGAAAACCTCTAAAAATACTAACTTCCAGGTCCCACAACAGACCTCTCAGAGTCAGAATCTCCAGGAGTAGGCAAAGAAATGTGTATTTTTAACAAGTGCCCAGTTGATTCTGATGCCCTATCAGGTTTGGAAACCACTGTGTTAGACAGTCTGAGTGACTGGAGTTATCTAACTCTCAATCTGGTGCATCTATCTCTACCAAGGTCTGGTCCACCAAGCAGATCAACACATGTGCAAAGCAGCAGGATTACAGATAACACTGCCAGTTCTTGCTCTGCATTCTTTTTTCCTGCCCTCCAACTTGACCCCTCCCCCACCCCTCCCCTAAACTTCTGGGAGCAGACAGGGAATATAATACAACTAACTAGGTCACATTTCCATTACGCTTATCAGACTGACCCTAGTTACTGTGACTGGACCTGAGTTTGCCCAAACTGCCTAAATCAGAGTTTACAGCAATCTCTTGGGATAGCAATATCACTTAATCCTCTGAACTTATCTGCCAAAAACATAGTGATTTTTAGTAAAAAATCATTAAATAATCTATCAGCTGACAGCCTGATTAGGTCTTTTTAAAATGTTGTTAAAAGCAAAGATTGGGACTTGAGTTATAAAAGGTCCAAGAATCATTTAATTCCTCAGTAAACTGTCCCCCTGTGTGGCACTCCAGAGGTTTTTCCACCCCAGAGTGATATGCCATAGTAAAATTAAGGAGGGCATGGGGGAGAGGTATGTCTTTCTTTTGTAAAGGAGGAAAAGAGCAATTGTGAAAAAGGAGGTGGAAAAGAGAAATCTATAGGCCACAGGTCCACTCCCAAGCACACTGGTGGTAGGCAAGGGTACAAACTGAAGTCAAGGATCTAGAGACTGATTTCCATTCAACAATCCATGCACTTACAGATGTTATAGAAAATGTTTGTGGACTCCCTCCATGTATGTCACTTGAAGACTACTGCACTTAACAGCATTCTGGGCAGAGCATGGGGTGAGCAAAGCCTCAGAGACTAGGAAGTACAGGAGGAATAAGAAAAGGAACAGAAAGAACATTCTGACCTCAATGTAGCATGTGCAGAGTTGGGGTAAAGAAGGAGAGAAGATAAGTGAGGATGCACTAACCTTCTGGGGAGTAATGAAAGCTCTTACTATGTGCCAAGCAACTTACACACATTCTCTTGTTACACCCTTACAACCTCTTGCTGAGACAAGTATGCTGGAGGCACCAGTGTAGAGAGGAGCGAAATCAGCCAATTGGCGTGCTTTCCTGACTTTCTCCAGCAACACTTTTGACAGCCCCAGAGCAGGCTGGGAATCTGGGGACACGTGTGGTAGAAGAATGAGAGAGTGAGGGACTTGAGGATGTTAGCCAGGACACAGCTGAGATGACCAAGTGAGACAGAGAGACAAATGAAGTGGGGGAAAGAGGGAAGAGTGGAGGTTACAGACAGGGTGAAGGATGTGGTGAGCACACGGATCCAAGGGCAGGAATCCTGCAAATTGGCACGAGGTTTAATTTTGAAATGTCAACATTTGTAACATACCAAAAGTAATATCCTCTGCAACTATTCAAATTCATGATGAAAAAATGATGAAACATTTTGGATGTCAACTTACAAACATGTAAGGAGATACACAAAGCTTTTCAAATTATTTTACGGGATATTTGAGCAAAAAAGGTTGCAGTGGCCTCGCACTCTTTGCAGGAGATCTGACCTCACCCAAGAGCTCCAGGAGTGAGCTCCAAGTGAGTTAACCCAGTTAAGTTAATACCATTCCCCTTGCCAGTGACTGTTCAGAACAGTACGGATTGATTCAGGAATGGACAAATGCCTTCATCTGGGTCAATGATACTCTGAGGAAGTTTGCTGGGAACTTCTGGGAATAGTTTCCTGCCGTCCTGAGAGAACCACGGAAGAGACTTCTACATATTGTTGCGTGGAACCGCTGCTGCCATTTCACTACCAGCTGTGGATGAAGGCAGGACAAGCTGAGAAAATCGAGGGGAAATGGAGCCAGCAAGGCCACTAGATTCAGTCATTCCTGAAACCACTTTACCTCTTGACTTCCAATAATGAGAGCTTATACACTTTTATTTTTCAGGCCAGCTTGAATTGTATCCTGTGACTTATGGACAAAAGCATCTTAATTCATAAAAATACTTTCCCTTAACTTCTGAAAGGTCAGATCCTATTAAATACTCAGTATCCAGTACAAGGATCACCTCCTCCCCAAAGTCTTCACTTACACCTGCAGGAAGGAGGTTCTCTCTTGGTCCTCTGAATCAGCATTTCACTCACCTCTTTCTTTGTACTACAGTTATCATGTCGCTTCCTGTTCACTGCTCTCCAATGGCTACAGAATAAAAACTTCTTAACATGGCTCATCATGTCTTCCTGGTCAGGCCCCTGTCTCCCTTCCCATCTCCTGTCCCATGCTCTCCAATGACGGGTGGGAGCTGCAGTCATGCTCAGGGTGCTGCAGTTCAAACACTTCTTATTCTTTAAAGCTTCCCTGCCTTTGAGAACAGGTTATTCCCACTTCCTGGAATACTACTGCCCACCTTTTACACTTAACAAACATCTACAAGACTCAGCTCAGACACAGACAGTCCCCTCTGTCTTCTTCTCTGTCCCTAAGACTCCTTCACCTTGTTGCAGCTACCTCATTGTACTGTTACTCTATTTTCATCTCTGCTTCCTTCTTCAGACCATGAACAAGGATGATGTTCTATTCATCTTGATATTCCCAGCGCCAAGCACATTTCGGGTACCTGCTAAATATCTGTTAAATGAATCTGTGTAAATATCTTATTTACATAACTAATCTGTGACACCCTTGAGGACTAACAGGATATTTCATTCATTTTGTATCTAAAGAGCCTAGATCGGTGTCTGACACATAGCTGACATCAATAACTATTTGTAAAAATAAGCTCCTTCTCCCAATCTGGATGACATTTAATTTGAAGCACTGTTATCCTCTTTTCCTCTGTCCTCCTGGTTCCCACAATCAAGAAGGCTCTATTAACTCTGCACTGAAACCTGTCTCCTTTCCGTAACTAACCCTCTTAAACCAATATCCGGCCCTGGGCACAGTCTGCCAGGAGGCCTGAAGTTTATGACACTGCACGCCATTTCGTCCTCGCAGTTTACTTGGGGATGGAATGTCAGAGGAAACCACAGCTCCCATCATCCCCCACGTAAGGACCGCGGAAGGGGGTGTCCCTGCTGCTCCCGTGCTCGCGGCTGACAGGCAGGGAACCAGGGCGGAGACGGGCCCTGGCCGCGTCCAGGGTATGTGCCGGTGGGGACCCGATGGGGGGTGGGGAGACCATAAAGTCCAAGGTCACAGAGCGAACCCGGGTCAGGCACGGGCCTAAACGTCGGGTTTCCGCAGGGCTAGTGGGCCAGGGGTTCGGGAGCGCAGCACCCTCCACCCCCCGCCGGGACAGAATGAGGTCTCACCTCAGGCAGCTACCGCCCCACACGCGCTCCTCTCGGGCTCCCCGCGCTGCTCCGCCCGCTGCCTCAGAACCCGCAGCTGTTGTCTGGGTTTCACTGGCTGCGGGCATCGGCCACTTCCGGTACCCGGGCTGCACTCCAGCCAATCAACGCGCGCCGCACTCCCAGGAGGAACAGGTGGTCGGCAGGCCGGGGTCTCCTCACCCTTTCCAGGCTTGCTTTGCGCCGGTTCTCGCGCTCACCCGAGCCCCATCTCGCCACTGCCTGCCACACCAGCTCTCTGAAGTGGCCCTGTGCGCCTGGCGATGCCCACTTCAGCCCCAGGATCACTGACGAGCTAGGTCCTCCGAGTTTCCTAGAAAGGCTGCAGGGATGCACTTCCGCCCTGGGATCGGCCGCTCTGCGCGCTGCTGTCACTCCCCAAGCATTGATCTGGACTTCAGAAATTGGAAGTTGGCTTCGCTTTCTCACCGGGCAGATATCATGCGACCCCCCTTAACGCCCCCACCTGCATCCCTTATCCCGTCACTCCCTCCCTTGAACTACACGAGCCTGGTAAACACAGACCCCTACATCCTAGAAACAGGCCAGTCATCTGCTGGGGGCGAAGGGAGACCCGCTCTTGAAGTCAAGGAGGGATTACTGGAGGGAGTGATGTTTGGGCTGAAATCTGAAGGTTGAGCAGGAATTACCCGTGTCAAGAGTGAAGGGGACAGCGGTTCCGGCAATGGGAAGGGCATTCTCCCCTAGCCTCCTTATTTCTTGAACAGCTTGACCCTTCTCAACTCAGCACCTTTGTGCTTGTTACTTCCTCTGCCTTTCTTTTGCGCAACAAGCTTCTCGTTATTCGTGTCTCACTTCAAAGGTAACTGCATAGGAGAAGCCTTCCATCCTATCTAATGTTGCCTCAAACTATGATACCCCTCCCAAATATCAGTTACAGGGAAGGACTATGATTGGCCTTGTTTATGTCTGGTGCTCACCCCTGGACTAATCATTGTATTCAGGGGAAAGGGATAGTAGGTTTAGCCAAATCTGGGTCACCTGTCTGCCCCAAGTGTGGGGGCAGGCTTCTGTGTTTGCCTCACCATAATCCTATGGAATAGGGAAGGGAGTGACTATTCACAGAAAGTGATATTATGTATATATCTAGTACACAACCTATCAGAAAAAAAAAAAAAAAGAAAAAAGAAAGAAAAGGGGAAAAAAAGCTTTTGCTTGAGTTCATGGGATTAGGCCCTAGACTATAGGGTCCATCACTTTAGCCATTCTCACACCAATATCCTTAACTCCTTTGCCCTACTGTCTGCAACTGCCTTGGAAGTTTGTTAACCCTGGATCAGTTGAAATGTCCATTTTCCTTGCCCAGGCTGCTGACAGCTAGTGGGGAAAATCATACATTTTGGAGAAGAACCCCAAAATAAATTTATGGTCTCCCAGAGGTCTTTCACTTCTGCCTAGAAATCATCTTCTGTTTCCCTAGTCAGCTTGTCTACCATTTTCATGATTGCTATTTCAACCTTCTTCATTCTGCTTGAACCTCTGTCCAAGCCATGACCCACCATCACAATCACTGCCACCTGCATTCATCCAAAGGAAAGATGTCCAAACTACGAGAGTATCCTGCCGCAGACCAAGAATGGGAGACATTTGGTTCTACTGTCTTTATCTAGTACACCTACATTAACAGTCTTCTGTCTCAAGAACCTAGATCAGTAATTCTCAATCTTGGCTGCACATTGGAATCACCTGGGGAGCTTTTTTTTTAAGTATATGTTTTTATTAGTGAGCAGTATTCAATTATTTGAATACACCACATTTTTTAATCTATTCACTTATTAATAGTCAGGTGGTTTCTTGTTTATGGCTATTACAAAGTTGCTAAGAACATTTGTGTACACTTCTTTATATGCACAGATGCATAAGCTTTTATTTCTCTTGGATAGCTGCCTAGGAGTGGAATGGCTGTATCATATGGTAAGCACATATTTAACTCTTAAAGAATCCAGCAAACCATTTTCTAAAGTGGATGCACATTTTACATTTTCACCAGCCGTGTATGAGTCTTTTTCCTCCACATCCTCGCCAACACTTGATCTGATCAGTTCTTTTTTTCTTTTTCTTTTTAAATTGAGCATTACAATAGAGATCTAGTGGCCTCTTATAGTGGTTTTGCTTTGTGTTTCCTTACTGACTAATTCACCTGGGGATCTTTAAAAATATTGATGTCTGGTGCCACCCACATAGATTCTGTTGAAAATGATCTGAGATATAGTCTGGGCTTTATTGTTTTGTTTATTTTCCAAGCAATTCCAATATGCAGCCAGCCAGGTTGAAAACCAATAGCTTAGGTCAGTGATTCAAAAAGTGTGGTGTCTGAATCAGCAGCATCTGGAATGATGGTTAGAAATGCAAATTCTCAGGCCCCACCTACAGGTCTCCTGAATGAGAAACTCTGGAATTAGAGCTGAACAATCTGTGTTTTAACAAGCATTTCAGGAGTTCTAATGCACTCTAAAGTTTGGGTATCACTGGTCCAGACATTAACAGTGCTTCACTTGATCAGCCGCTGTACGTGGGTTAAACAGGAAAAAGATAGGCTGTATCCTCCTGGATGCTCCCCTGCCCACCATCTGCTTCACTACACTAGCCAATTTAGGGGCCATCTGGAGTAACAGGGACCTACCAAGGGAAGGAGGCCAAGGCATATGGTCCACAAATACCATTCTCATGCCCAGTGTGTATGAGGATGTGTATGACTAGGTAGGGGCTTATGTTTCACTGTCTCCTAACAGGTTCAGGACTTCCATCGAATTGAGTCTTATTAGAGGCAAGTATGAGAAGTTTTGCTCCTTTTGAAAAAAATGGCAGGTAGGAACGTTGGCCACCCTCTTGAATTCACACAGAGACAGGTACATGGAAAATAAAAGCCATACTGCTCTTGCTCGACCTTGTCCCTTCTAGCTGTGGAAGATGTGGGAAGGAGGGCTACCAGTACTGGCTACTCTCCTATCTTATACTACAAAACCGTGTCATTTCTCAGATTAGTTTACAACTCTGATTTGGACCTAGTGCTGATCATAATTATATTTTCTATTGTCTATGGACCATATTCCAAGCTACTACCAAACTATTAGTAACAGCACTCAGTGTCCCCTGAGATTTAAATAACATTGTGAATGTAAGTCATTGTTAGGATTCTGGAAGAAATGACCAAAAGCACCAACCCTGCAAACCTTCAGGCCTTTCGAAACCCTTCTCTCCCAGGTGAATAACCCTGGGCCAGGACACAAGGACACTCACTTGGATAGCTTTCTCTTCCTGTAAACTTCTCTCCTCTTCCCAACTCCCCACATCCACTTCTTTTATCACTATCAATCACCTCTCTCCTTGATCCTGCCTTCCTTTCCTTTCAACTGCACCAACCTCATAGTACATCCTACAGACCAAAGTCTCACTCAGCATGACACAAATGCATCTAGCCTTATGTGACTTAACCATTTCCTACAAACATACCTTTCCCCCCATATAGACAGAGCGTTCCTTGAGAGCCAGCACTGTGTTACATGTCCCAGAGAGGTGCTGGCCGTGCTGGGCCCATGTTTAGTAGAAACAGGCTGACCTGAAATATTCATATCTCACCTCCACACACTAAAGCAACTGGCTGAAGCTGAGTCAAGGCTCAATTAAGTCTTCAGGGAATTCCCTGGCGGTCCAGCGGTTCGGACTCCATGCTTCCACTGCAGGAGGCACAGGTTAGATCCCTGGTGGGGGAACTAAGATCCCACAAGCTTTGCGGCGAGACAAAAAAAAAAAAAAAAAAGTCTTCAGTGTTCCCTTTGCACCTCCAGCTACGAAGATGCAAGGAAGTAAAACAAAAAGGCAACCTCCTTTTCTAGAGTTACCAATTACCCCAAGGAGCTCAGAGCAACCAGTTCTGAGCCTGATCCAGCAAGGTCATGTTACCACTGAGCCAAGACAGCAGATCCTTCTTGGGCAAGTTCTAAACCTAAGAGGTGCCTCCAGGGTCCTTGTAAGGTCCACGTCTCTCTCTCAGGTGAAACCATGGCCCCTTTCACACGGGATAAAATGCAGCAACACCTGAAAACCTTACTCTCCCAGTAACTGCTCCATGGTTCAGTGCCAGGTGGAGAGGCAGAGAAGAGAAGGCTGCCCTGGCAGAGGGGTCAGTGCTGGGCTTTGAGGAAGGCAAGCCGGAGGTGGTGGGAGGGGATGCACTGGAAATAGACAACGGCAGAATGTACAGGGGAGCAAGTGATCAGAGGACAAACCAGGAGCCCCAGGGTACAAGGTTCCGCCCCAGGGGTCTGGAGTCTTCACAAGGTCAGCAAAATAATGAGCCCACCTGCCACCAGGGCTAAGACATCACTGAGCCGTGACAGCACCCCTGCCCACCAAGCCCCGAATCAGCCTTAGAGCCTGCTCACCACAACACTTCAGGAAACTGCTGCGAAGTAGTCTGAATTCCCATATGAGTAGAAATTATTTGCCATCCAGGCCAAGGCAGTCCCACATGAATATTTCTGAGCCTCTATTTTGAGAAACAACATGGGAGGAAAATCAAGTCCAAGTGTCTCCCACCATCACAGGGACATATAAGTTTCCAATGTGACTAGTGAACCTGAAGGAGGCCAGAATGACTCCTCACTCTGTCTTCATGGTACTGTTTTCTCAGCTCAAGACACAACCCCTAAAACTCATGGATGATATTCGGAAAAGATGAAAACTCTAACTCGAAAAGATACCTGCACCCCATCGTTCATAGCAACAATAGTTGCAATAGCCAAGACATGGAAGCAACCTAAATGTCCATCAACAGATGAATGGATAAAGAAGATGTGGTGTATAAGAGACAATGGAATACTACTCAGTCATAAAAAAGAATGAAATAATGCCATTTGCAGCAACATGGATGGACCTCGAGATTATCATTCTAAGTGAAGTAAGTCAGACAGAGAAAGACAAATATCATATGATATCACTTATATGTGGAATCTAAAAAATGATATAAATGAACTTATTTACAAAACAGAAAGACTCACAGACACAGAAAACAACGTATGATTACCAAAGGGGGAAGGTGGGGGGGGAGGGATAAATTAGGAGTTTAGGATTGACAGATACACACTGCTATATATAAAATAAACAAAAAGGACCTACTGTATAGCACAGGGAACTATATTTAATATCTTGTCATAACCTATAATGGAAAAGAATTTGAAAAAGAATATATATATATATATATATATATATAAATATATATATATATATACATATATATATATATATAATCTCTGAATCACTTTGCTGTACGCTGGAAACTAACACAACACTGTAAACCAACTATACTTCAATTTTAACAAAATCTTAGATGAACTATTCAGTCCTTCAGCAAGATCCCTTCTCTATGATGCAACCTTTCTCTCAGGCTAATGCGATCCATTTGCCATCTCCCACATTCTGTTTACTTGCTCTTCATAGTGTATTTTCTCTTACGCCACACGCCTGCCCACAATGCTGTCCTTGGGTCCACTGCCACTGAAATCCATAGCTGTGATGACACCTCAGGGTCCTCCTCAAGCAAAAGGATCCCTTTGTCTCTGAGGCTTAATTCTGCTGCCAACACCCACACGTCTTCTCTCTAGATTTATCTTGGGCTTGTTGCCTTCCTCCCTCGTTCAAACTCTCTCTGCAGTAGTGAGTCATTCAAATGATCCTTAACCTCACTACATTAATGCCATCCATATACGATATCATGATGTATAGATCTTATTCAAGTGGGCAAAATACAAGCTTTGAGGCATGGTTTAAAAGAACAATAAATCCAAACCTTACAAATACCTAACATAGTTTACAAAGCCCTCTCATATAAACTAGCCATGATCAGGGTCTCTGGAAACTTCGGCTTTCCAATGCAACTGTAGAAAAGTGTTTCACAGGTGATGGTGACCCAAAGGATTCAGCGACTTGTCCAGGTTTACTCAGGTCAGAAGAGGGGAGGGGGCTTCCCTGGTGGCACAGTGGTTATGAATCCGCCTGCCAATGCAGGGGACACGGGTTTGAGCCCTGGTCCGGGAAGATCCCACATGCCGCAGAGCAACTAAGCCCGTGCGCCACAACTACTGAGCCTGCGCTCTAGAGCCCATGAGCCACAACTACTGAGCCCACGTGCCTAGAGCCCCTACTCCGCAACGAGAAGCCACCGCAATGAGAAGCCCGCGCACTGCAACTGTAGCCCTGCTGGCCGCGCAACTAGAGAAAGCCCGCACGCACTCAGCAACAAAGACCCAATGCAGCCAAAAATAAAATAAATAAATTTAAAAAAAAAAAAAAAAAAAGACGAGGGGAGACTAGATTAGCACCCACATCTTCAGACTCTCCTCACTCCAATCTGGCTGCCTTCCTAAAGTCCCACTGAATACACATCTACCTCCATCTCTTAATGGGACTCTGTTTTGTCCAGGCCTGTTTTGCCACTATTTTGACCAAGAGTCAGCTGCAGAGAGGAAATTTCAAATGTGACATCCAGAAAAATCCACACCTGCCTTACATGTACATAAAGTATCCCCCATCTACTGGAATAAAATCCTGCACGATGAGGGTGTTTGGGTTACTTATCTGGCTTCCCTACTTAAGACCCGGTTCCAAAAAATCACATCCACAAAGACTTCCCTGATTCCTCTCTTCTCATTTCAGTCGCTCCTCCACTGTCCTCCTGACCCCTGGCATTTGGGCTAATTTGACCTTTTGTATCTTGTATGCTCTTGTAAGACTATTTGTCATCTCCCCACCTAGTGATAAAAACCCAACCTGCCCTCTGGGATTTTGCCCAGAGCACAGCGCTGACCAGAGACAGTCTGTACATGTTGACTGAGAAATGTTTACCTGGAAAAGTCTTCTGTGATTAAACTGAATTTTAACAATGGCCTCAAGGAGCAGTACCTTAACCCAGAAGAGTAATGGCAGGAATTTGGGGCACAGGATAAAGCTGGTTAAAAGAGCAAATATAGCCAGCTGGCTTTGCAAAGCTCCTTATATTCCATTAGATCAGCAGTTATCATGGGATTGGTAACTTTTTCACAGGGTGGATAAGGAACATTAGCCAACCCTAGCGTCCACAAGTTCTGCCTAACATAGGAGGGTCAGTGAACCAAAACGTAGCAACCAGATGGATCAACCATCAAGCTTGGTTAATTTCATCCCTTAATTTTGGATAGGGCCACCCCTGGATAAGCAACAATCAATCTTATAAAATTATACATTCTAGATAGTCAGACTAGACCTTTCCTTAATCATGATTGAGTATGTAATTTGACCTACCGTGCTGGACCCCAAGGGAGGACACACTGATTCAGGCAGTATCTTTGGTGCCAAGATGTTGTAAGAATCTGGGACTGTTTCCAGCACTAGAGGGCAACTGTTGAAAGTCCCCAGAGCCCAGAGGGAAAAGCAGCATCCCTGGAGGAGATGGACAAACAACCTTAAATTAGGCAAATACGTCACACCTCCCATCATCCTAACAAATACTGCTTAATATGAGATGTGGGTTGTTAGGATGAGAGAAGAAAGGGGCTGAACCTGGAGGAGACTGGGATTCATGGAGAGGGACATAAATGATTATATTAGGTCTTGTCAAAATCGGGGGATTCCCTTCCCTTGACAAGGCCTAAGTGTTAAATTATGTGAGACAATGGACATTTCAACCCCCTCAGAGACCAGTCAAAGGACTATCCTGCCCCTTTAGAATAGCGCGCTGAACAACAGTGCACAATGTCCAGGTATGACTAGATTTGTTTCAGCCCTCAGCTTGTGGGACTAGCCTTCCACCCTAACACCATCCAACAGATGCATTCTGTTTTATATCCTGAGATATAGAATGTCTACCTTGTGGGGAGGAGAGCCAAAGAGCTTTGCCTAAAGCCAGGCATTTGCTTCAAAGGGGGAGGTGTTCTGACTTCTGAGATGATCAGCAGAAACCACATCCATGCAGAACTCCATGACCTCCTTTGAAGCAGGTTTAATGAGCAGATCCTTTTCTGTTCTTTGGTAGCAACATTAAACCACAAAATGTCATAATTTTAGGGAAAAAAAAAATCCCAGGCTGCTCTGTAGACCAAATATTTCAGAATTTCTGGAGGTGAGGTGGAAGCGTCAGCAAAGCTCCCCGGGGGAATTCCAAAGTGCCCCCAGGTTAAGAATCCCTGGGTAGACAATTGGGGAGCCACCTGGATCTGGGACCCAGTTGGCTTCTCTGGAGTTCAGGTGCTCCAGGCAGGTGTAGATACCTGAGTGAAAGTGGCCTCCTGACAGGAAGGAGGAAGAGGGGCAGGCATACCCTTTAAAGGGTCAGGTCCCAGCTCCTGCTTTGGAGAGGCGAAAAGAGCGTTGGATTAAGCATCACAAGACCTGGATTCCGGTCCTGGCTCTGCCATTTAGTATTTCTGGGACCTTAATAAGTGACTTAACCTCTTGGCTTCCTTATCAGAAAATGGGCAGACGTGGCACGTCTGCCCATGATATGCCTGATGAGAAAACCACCAAGTACAGAGCTGACAGTTTTAGGCAAGAAATTAGTTTCTGGAGACATCACATAATTTAAGGCAATTTCCCCAAAAGGAATAAAGTGAGCTGGTGTCATCACGTAGCTCATAAACCTATAATCAATGAATATGTTTTGCTTTAAGGCTATGTTTATGATGTATACAATTTCACAGGGTACTCTCTCCTAAACGTATAGGATCAAGTGGCATAGCAGTTCTTGAAACTTTTCTACGGAGTTTTATTACATCTCACTTTCATTTTTCAGTGCTAACATTAGCACCATTACACAACAAATACAAGGGTGAGGTTATAGAATGTAAAAACATTTAAAATTATAACAGTGCATTTTTGCCACCTTTGTAATTCTTTGTTTTACCTTTTTTTTTTTTTATTGGCCGCACCGCGTGGCTTGCGGGGATCTTACTTCCCCGACCAAGGATCGAACCCAGGCCCCCGCAGTGAAAGCACCAAGTCCTAACCACTGGACCACCAGGGAATTTCCTTGTTTTATTTATTTTAAATAAACTTTTTTTATATAAATTTATTTATTTTATTTATTTATTTTTGGCTGTGTTGGATCTTCGTTGCTGTGCGCGGGCTTTCTCTAGTTGCGGCGAGCAGGGACTACTCTTCGTTGCGGTGCTCGGGCTTCTCACTGCTGTGGCTTCTCTTGTTGCGGAGCACGGGCTCTAGGCACGGGGGCTCAGTAGTTGTGGCACACGGGCTTAGTTGCTCCACAGCATGTGGGATCTTCCTGGACCAGGGCTTGAACCCATGTTCCCGCATTGGCAGGCAGATTCTTAACCAGTGCACCACCAGGGAAGTCCTCCCACATTAACATCTTACCTGAGAATGGTACATATCTTACAATTAAGGAACCAGTTGATCCACTGTTATTAACTAACATCCATATCTTATTCAGATTTCCCCAGTTTTTAACCTAATGTCCTTTTCCCATGCCAGGATCCCATCCAGAACACCACATTGCTTTTATTTGTCATGCCTCTGTAGGCTCCTCCTGGCTGTGCAGTACATTTAAAAATAACAGCTCAATCCACATCACCGCAGGAGGCGCAGAAGCAAATCAAAACAACTGCCAAGTTCTCATGATACTCACAAAGGAGTTTACCGGTTCATTTGTTTACCGGTTCATTAGCGTGAACAGTATCCAATTTCCTTCATGAGCTTTCAAATTGTGAATCCTGAAATTTTGTTTTAATTGGAGGGGATTGGCTTTATTTTGCTTTTTGTGTATTAAATGGATTTCATATCACATGCTTTCAAATTACTCAACCTCTCATAAAATGCATCCAATAACACCACACAGATATAAGGCAGTTCCCTTATTGAGCAGAAGACAGATTCCAGACTGTGGGGCCCACCTCAGCAGACTGTGCTTTTGAAGGTCTAGGACGGGGTCAGAGCTATCTGTATTTTAATTCCGAGGTGGTTAAGTCTCCACGCTCCCAATGTAGGGGGCTCGGGTTCAATCCCTAGTCAGGGAACTAAGATCGCACATGCCGCGTGGCCAAAAAAAAAAAAGAAAAAAAAAAGTCACCTTAATCCTAAGAAACAATCCTTTCGATTTTTTTTTTTTTTTTTTTTTTGGCCGCATCGCACGCTTGTGGGATCTTGGTTCCCCGACCAGGGATCAAACCCGTGCCAGGGAATTCCCAGCCTTTCAATTTAAATTCAGTATCCAAGCAACACAGCCAGCCTGGATGCTAAAATTCACACTCAAGAGAATGAATGATGAATATTTCAGTGAGCATGTGCCAAGACACATAAGTATACAGGCATCCTTCAGCCTACATGCAGGAGCTGCTCCTAAATTTCATTTTTAGATTAGTTATTGAAACCAGAAATACATTTATTTACCTTCAGAACATTGTTGTGACTATTGGATAAGTTTTCCTAACAACCCACAAAAATGTATTTATCCATTAACACAATGATACCTTTAAAAGTGCTCTCCAGGGACTTCCCTGGTGGCTCAGTGGATAAGACTGCACACTCCCAGTGCAGGGGGCCTGGGTTCAATTGCTGGTCAGGGAACTAGACCCCACATGCCACAACTAAGGAGCCCACATGCCACAACTAAGGAGCCCGCAAGCCACAACTAAAGAGTCAGCCTGCCGAAACTAGGACCCAGCGCAACCAAATAAATTAAATAAATAAATATTAAAAGTGCTTTCCAGGGTTGAGAACGACTGGTAAAGCATGGACTTAGAGACAGCCCTGCACTCCACTTACTAGCTCTGCATACTTGGGAAAACGACCTCAGCTTTGTGCCTCAGTGTCCTCACCTGTAAAATGGGATAATATTAGTACATAGGGCTCTTGTGAGAATTAAGTGAGATAATGCACAAAAAGCACTTAGCATATGCCAGGCACTAGAATGTATGCAATGGCAGTTACCACTGCAGCAACTGCTGGTGCAAATAGGAGAGGAGAGATTTTCGGGGATGAAGACGCAGTGTCCTCAATGGGCGTCAGGTGGCGCAATAAGCCTAAAAACCAAGTCCAGCCGTGCCTGGGAAAGTAGACGAGGAGTGAAAAAGTTGAATCTCAGAGCACTTGTCAACCTGACACAGCTGCCACTTTGAATAGATGTGGTGTCTGAAGTCAGGTGTTTACATTTTAATGGACCCATAAAATTCAATATATAGACCGTTCCCCTCATCCAGATTCTTTCTAGTTATTCCTATATCAAGGGACATGTTGAAACATGCATTACTGTATGTATGTGTATTACTTAATATAAAAATATCATAACCGGCATCCCAAACAAGACAAGCCATTTCTGTTGGCAAATACGGCATTGAAACAATGGCCCTGGTGGAGAAAGAAAAGAGGAAAATGTAACAAAGATTCGTGACAACTGTGGCGGAGATGGGAGGTTGCCTATCCCAATATCACCCAGCCCTCCTAGAATCCCAGAGATTTAGCGGGGCGCATAGCTTCTTGCAATAAAGAGTACAATTCCCAGTTCTCCTTGAGCTGGTGTGGACGTGTGGCTAAGCCCTGGCCTGTGGGACGTGAATGGAAAGGGCAGCTTGTAGGAAATTTCCTTGAGAGACAGATGGCAAGTACCTTCCTCCATTCCCTGCCTGCAACATGGTTTTGATGCCAGCAGCTCCACCTTGTACCTGAAGCCTGGGGCTGCACCCTACGGATGATCCCATGAGACTATAAGGGCTCCATAGGAACTCCGAATTGTCTACCTCTGGCCTTTTATGTGAGAGAAAAATAAATTTAAATCACGAGTAAGCCATTTTATTTGGGGTCTTTGGTACTCATAGCCAAACACCATCCAACTGATACTCCATGTAAGAACCCTGGTTTTGTTTTTAAAGAATACTTTTGTATTTTAAAAATATATGGATAAGGGACTTCCATGGTGGCACAGTGGTTAAGAATCCGCCTGCCAATGTAGGGGACATAGGTTCGATCTCTGGTCTGGGAAGATCCCACGTGCCGCGGAGCAACTAAGCCCGTGTGCCACAATTACTGAGCCTGCGCTCTAGAGCCCATGAGTCACAACTACTGAAGCCCGCGCGCCCTAGAGCCCACACTCTGCAACAAGAGAAGCCACCGCAAGGAGAAGCCTGCGCACCTCAATGAAGAGTAGCCCCCACTCACCACAACTAGAGAAAAGCCTGCGTGCAGCAACGAAGACCCAATGCAGCCATAAATAAATAAATAAATAAATAAATAAACAAACAAGATGGGGGGGAACCTAGCGTAAAAAAATATATATGTATGGATAAAAAGAATGGAAGATGAATAGAGAAGACGGTGACAGAGATGTGAACACAACTCTCAAACTTTTAAGACTGAGAAGAGAAGGGGAAATGTGGGCAATAATACAGTAACAAATATCACTAATTTGAGTCTTCTTTCAGTGCAGTCTGAGAAGGAGAAGGGAAAATCCAGAGTGGGAAGACTAAGTGAAGACCCGCAAAGCTCCTGCTGTTGAGACAGCTGGGCTCTCCCACTAGCTGTTTGAATTAGTCACCAAACTAGTAACCAGTGGGGCTTAATCAAGGCCAAAGGTTTCTGAGATGAGAGAGTAACAAGTGGAGGTGAAGTTTAAGGTATTAATCATTCAATAAATCCTTATTGAGTCACCATGGACAGGCACTTTTCCAACAAGTAGTTCGCTTTTATATTTACGGAGACTTTCTGGGATGGTAGTAAGGACTAGTAGATAATACACTGTACTTACGTATTTAGTAGTAGTAATTTCCCCTGGGAAAAGGGATGCTTTGAGAGTAAAGACCAGAGGCCCATTAAATGGGAAAGTCACAGATGGGTTCCTCCCAGATAGCCAGAAACAAACAAGGCCCTTTGCCTTGCCTCTAGTCCAGAGACGTCTTTTGTTTGATATTCGGTGGAATTCTTCTTGGGCTGCTAGATTTAGCAACATATAGACAACTATAGCTGTTCGTGCTCTTTTTGATTTGTTTTTTTTTTGGGAACCTTTATCTCTGGGTACTTATAATTGGTTTAAAAATAAAGTTCTGTGACTGAGTTGTTTTTGTTTTTTTGGCAACGCCACGCGGCATGCGGGATCTTATTTCCCAGACCAGGGATCGAACCTGTGCCCCCTGCAGTGGAAGCATGGAGTCTTAACCACTGAACCACCGGGGAAGTCCTTGAGAATTTTTTTTGAAAAAATAGAAGTCCTTCAAGCTGCCTTGGATCCAAAACAATCTGAAGTCTTCCTGTTCTGCTCTTCCTGGGTTCCCCTACAAGAATATCTGTGTTGGGAGTCCCCAAGACCACCCTCAGATTTGATGATTTGCTAGAAGGACTCACCAAACTCAGAAAGCTGGTTTATTACAGTGAAAGGATGCAGATTAAAATTAGCAAAGAGGAAAAGGGCATAGGGTGGAGTTCAGGAGAGAGCGGACACAAACTTCTGGTTCTCCTTTTCCTGGGGAATCACATGGACAGTGCTTAATTCTCCCAGCAACAATGTGTGACAACGCATACAAAGTGTTGCCAACCAGGGAAGCTCACCCAAGCACTGGAGTTCAGGATTTCTGTTGGGGGTCAGTCATGTGAGCATGGAAAGCCTGTGTGACTGACCTTAGCTGTTCAGTCTCCAGCCCAGATGTGGCCCAAAGCCCCTAGGCATACAAAAACAGGTATTCACCATGCATCACATTGTTAGCATAAACTATCTGGTATGGCCCAAGGCCTCAGATATACAAAGATACTTTTAGCAGGCAAGATATTCCGGGCTCAAAGGTTATCCCCCCAGGAGCTGGTTAAGGGCCAGTCTTGAAAATCTTGGGAATGTGCAGAGTTTGTGCAGCCCAGACCTGCTGAGTTCTCCCTCTATTTTTACAATAAAGCCATAAAAATTAATAATAATAATAAACCTAACATCTTTATAATAAAGAACCACTACCTGAGCTAGCTTCTGAAGACCTCCTTGGAAAGAGACCAATCAAAGCATATTTCTAACAGCAATGTGTCTAGCGTGGCAGCACTCAGTAAATGAGTCAATGAATATAGGGAGGGCCAATACTGGTGCCTCTGGAGATGTGAGATCTGTGTCTTAGAGCTGCCCAGTTTTTCCAGCTGTGGCTCTGTGACTAAGCCCACTCCTACAGCTCTTTCCCTTGGCTAGCTTCCTCCCAAGTGTTTCCTTCATTTTTCCTTCCATCCCTTTCTCTCTCCTCCAGCTGTTCCAAGACCGCCAAGATCCAGATTTCCATTTAGTCCCCTCCAAGCAAGGCATTCAGGCTCTAGGGCTTCCCTCCAGGGCCAGGAGTAGGATGAGGCAAATGAGGCACAAGGCCACAATATTTAAGGTGGCATCACTCTTAGGGTCATGCAAGATAGCGAGTGCCTCTGTAAATTCTGTACCCCAGGCACTCACTCTCGTCCTGGCACCACATTTTGTCTTGAAAGAGTCTCTGCACGGGAACCTGTATCCCTCAGTTTTGCGTGGGCAGGTATGAGAAGAAACACAGAAGCCAGGTCCTGGGAAAGAGTCAAGCATTAATTCATATGAGCATGAATGCATCTTCATTTCCTCCTCTTTAATATACACCATCCCAATGGGTAATTCAATCAACATTAAATACCAGAAAATAACTTTAATGCCAGCACCCACTTCTCTCATTTTTACCAGGGCCCCTCTACCCTTCAACAGTTTCAAAGGCATAAGGGCTCTTTTACCACAGCACCCTGGAATCTTTCTTCCCAGTATAAAGTACTTGGCAGGAGAAAATTTGCCAGGACCCTTCAATTCAAGGCCTTCTTGCATTTCCCTGATTCCAGGTAGGAAATTACTACAAGAGCTATCAGGAGCTTTGACCCTTATTGACAAGGACGTCTGAGCTACTTACATGGCATGACAAGTCAGAATGTTTCCATTAATTTCCAAGAATTGCAACCAGTGCTTTTCCAACTGATGTGGCACTTCTGATGATATAGAAAGAGGAACTGTAGACAAACTTACTTCCAGGTTTACCATTTGATCCATTATTCGCATAAGAAATACATGAACCAAGGCAGTACATACAGAAATCAGCTAGCAGCTTCGCGTCACAAAATAAATACACAGAGACATTCCAATCGCTCAAGTTTTTATCATCTTTTTTTCACAAAGCAGATTCGCAGGCACAGGTCTAGCTGAGGGTATCCTCACGTTCATTACATTCATAGGATTCTTCCCTGAAATGAATTCTTTGATGTTGCTGTAAAGCTTGACCTAGGTCAGAGAACATTTCCACATTTATTACAGCTAGTTTCTCTCCCATATGAATTCTCCGGGTTTCAACTATAACCGAAGGCCTTCCAGCACTTGTGATGTTATTCACAGGGTTTCTCTCCAGAATGAATTCTTTGATGTTGAATAAGACTCAAGAGCTGATTAAAGGTTTTACCACATTCAATAAATTATAGGGTTTCTCTCATGAGTAGACTCAGTGATGCAGAATAAGATGCAGGCTCTGAGGAACGGCTTTCCTGCAGTCATTACATTTACAAGGTTTCTCTCCTAACATGAAGTCTCTGAACTGGTAAGGCTGAATTATATCTAAATGTTTCCCCACACTCCTTACATTCATAAGATTTTTTTCCAGTGTGAATTCATTGATGTTCAATGAGACCTAAGCTGTAGCTGAGGGTTCTTCCACACTCAATGTACTCATAGAGGTTTCTCTCAAATGAATTTTCTGCTGTTGAACAATGTATGAACTCTTCCAGAAACTTTTCCCACACTCATTACATTCCTATGGCGTATTTCCACTGTGAATTCTCTTGATGTTGAGCAAGTCAAGATTGCCACCTAAAAAGTTTCCCCACATTCCTTACATTCCTAAGGTTTTTTCCACTATGAATTCAATAATACCTAACGAATTCCATTTTCCCTTTGAAAACGCTGGTATTCATTAGGTTTATATGATTTTTCTCCAGTATGAATTACTCTATATGGAGTATGGTGTACATTTTTCGGCCACTCATGTCATATTTTCACCTAACTCATTGGTAAAGATTAAAAACAAAAACAAAAACCTCATAAAACTTTGTTGGTGAGGCAAGGTGGGGACATGAGCCCTTGTTCATTGCCGGAAGAATGCCAACTGGTACGAATTCCAGGGAGAGCAAATTTTCCCAAATGAAAAAATGCATGCACCTTTGACTGAGCAATTCTACTTCTAAGAATGTGTTCTACAGATAGGCTTTATTGTGTGTAAAATCACAATCGTACAAAGTTATTTAGTGCAACACTGTTCATAATAGCAAATGGTTTGAAACAGTCTAAATGGATCCACAGGGAAGTGGTTAGATAAATTATGATACATGCATAAAATGGGATACCTTATAGCCACGACTAAGAATGAGGAAGCTCTTTATAAACCAATATGAAACTATCTTAAAAATAAAAATAAGGTTCAGAATAGTCTTTACTGAACATTACCATTTGTGTAACCAAAAGCACACAAACAAAAACAAAGGAAGGAAAACCCCACAAAGCTGATTGTATATGCACAGCCTGTCTCTAAAAGGATGGAGATCTTTATTCTAGGGAGAAAAACTTCGTTCTGATGCCCTTTTGTTTTGTTTTCTGTACCACACAAATGTACTGGTTATTTTAAGAATTAAATTGAAAAAATCCTGGAATCTAGAAAAGAGACAGATGAAGAGATGTGAATTCAGGCGGGTGATAAGGTTATGATAGAGCAAGGAAGTCAAGAGAGTTCATTACTTAAAACTGTAATCTGTTGCAGTTTCTAGTTCCACATGTACAAAGCTTGGAAATTGCCACTCCATCCTAACAACAAGTAAAAAGCTAAACAAGCTGAAAAATCAAAAACTCTCCTAAGATCCATAAGAGAAGTGAGGTCACAGGGCAAACGACTGCCCCCCAAAATTGGAGAGACAGGCAAATACAGAGAATCACAACATACTGGAGCAGAAACCTCCACTGGAACCAGTGCTGGGCTAGGAAAGTCTGAACTGAAATTGATGAATTACTGGAGGCAATTCTGAGAGTGTGAACAAGTCTAAGAGTTAAAAACTCTAGGGGTGGGACTTCCCTGGTGGCGCAGTGGTTAAGAATCCGCTTGCCTATGCAGGGGACACGGGTTCAAGCCCTGGTCCAGGAAGATCCCACATGCCGTGGAGCACACAACTACTGAGCCTGCACCACAACTACTGAAGCCCACGCGTCTAGAGCCCATGCTCTGCAACAAGAGAAGCCACTGCAATGAGAAGTCCACGCACTGCAACAAAGAGTAGCCCCTGCTCACCGCAACTAGAGAAAGCCTGCATGCAGCAACAAAAACCCAACACAGCCAAAAATAAATAAATTTTAAAAAAAAAAGAAAGAAAAAATCTCAAGAGAATTTTAAAAATATTTTGAATTGAATGAAAATTAAAACACAACTTATCAAAATTTATAGGATGCAGTGAAAGCAGTGCTTAGAGGGAAATTTATAGCATTGAACGAATATATTAGAAAAGAAGATCTAAAATCAATCATCTAAGCTTACACCTTAGGAAACTAGAAAAAGAAGAGCAAATTAAATCTAAAGTAAGAGAAGAAATGAACTAATAAAAATTAGAGCGGAGGGACTTCCTTGGTGGTCCGGTGGTTAAGAATCTGCCTTCCAATGCAGGGGACATGGGTTCAATCCCTGGTCGGGGAACTAAGATCGCACATACCTTGGGGCAACTAAGCCCGCGTGCCACAAACTACAGAGCCCACATGCTCTGGAGCCCGTGCACCACAACTAGACAGAAGCCTGCACACCACAACAAAGAGCCTGCCTGCTGAACGAAGATCCCGAGTGACACAACTAAGACCTGACGCAGCCATAAATAAATTAATTAATTAAATATTTTTTAAAAAATTAGAGCAGAGGGACTTCCCTGGTGGTGTAGTGTTTAAGAATCCACCTGCCAGTGCAGGGGACATGGGTTCGATCCCTGATCCGGGAAGATCCCACATGCCATGGAGCAACTAAGCCTGTGCACCACAGCTACTGAGACCACGTGCCTAGAGCCCATGCTCCGCAACAAGAAAAGTCACCACAATGAGAAGCCCACACACCACAACAAAGAGTAGCCCCCGCTGGCCACAACTAGAGAGAGCCCACGTGCAGCAACGAAGACCCAACACAGTCAAAAAAAAAAAAAAAAAATTAGAGCAGAAATCAATAAAATTGAAAACAGGAAATCAATAGAGAAAATCAATGAAACAAAAGCTGATTCTTTTTTTTTTAATTTAATTAATTTATTTATTTATTTATTTTGGCTGCTTTGTGTCTTCATTGCTGCGCCCGGGCTTTTCTCTAGTTGTGGCAAGTGGGGGCTACCCTTCATTGTGGTGCAAAGGCTCTAGGTACGCAGGCTTCAGTAGTTGTGGCATAAGGGCTCAGTAGTTGTGGCTCGCGGGCTCTAGAGCGCAGACTCAGTGGTTGTTGCACATAGGCTTAGTTGCTCCGTGGCATGTGGGATCTTCCCGGACCAGGGATCGAACCCATGTCCCCTGCATTGGCAGGTGGATTCTTAACCACTGCGCCACCAGGGAAGCCCCTGATTCTTTAAAAAGATTAATAAAGGGAAATCCCTGGTGGTCCAGTGGTTAGGGCTCTGCACTTCCACTGCAGAGGGCATAGGTTCTACCTCTGGTCAGGGTACTATGATTCTGCATGCCACGTGGCACAGCCAAAAAAAATTAAAAAGTAAAAAATAAAAAACAGTAAAAAGATCAATAAAATTGACAAGCCTCTAGCCAGGCTGACTAAGAAAAAAAGAGTGTTCTGCTAATAACAGAAGTAAAAGAGGGGACATCACTACAAAGCTCAAGGACATTAAAAGGATAAGAAAGGAGTACTATGTACAACCCTATTCCCACAAATTTGATAACTCAGATAAAATGAATCAATTTCTTGAAAGACACAATATGCCAAAACTCACCCAAGAAGAATAGAAATAGGCCTGTTTCTATTAAAGAAATTGAATAAATAATTAACAACCTTCCAAAACAGAAAGTAGTTTGGGTTCATTGGTGAATTCTCCCAAATATTTAAGGAAGAAATTATACCAGTTCTCCACAATTTCTTTCAAAAGATAGAAGCAGAGGGAATCCTTCCTATCTCATTCCATGAGGCCAGAATCACGTTAACAGCAAAACCAGACAAAGAAAAGAGAACTACAGACCAATTTTTCTCATAAACATAGATGCAAAAATCCTCAACAAAACATTAGCAAATAGAATCCAACAATGTATAAAAAGAATCATATGCCATGACTAAGTGGGTTTATTCCAGGTATGCAAATCTGGTTCAACATTTGAAAATCAATTAATATAATCCATCACATGAGCAGGTTAAGGAAGAAAAATCACATGATCATATTAATATCAAACTCAGAAAAAGCATTTGACAAAATCCAACATGCATTCATGATAAAAAAAAAAACCCTCAGCAAACTAGAAATAGAGGGAACTTCCTCTACTTAATAAAGAATACCTGGGACTTCCCTGGTGGTGCAGTGGTTAAGAATCCAACTGCCAGTGCAGGGGACAGGGGTTCGAGCCCTGGTCTGGGAAGATCCCACATGCCGCAGAGCAACTAAGCCCGTGAGCCACAACTACTGAGCCTGCACGTGTGGAGCCTGTGCTCCGCAAGAAGAGAGGCCGCGACAGTGAGAGGCCCGCGCGCCGCGATGAAGAGTGGCCCCCGCTTGCCGCAACTAGAGAAAGCCCTCGCACAGAAACGAAGACCCAACACAGCCATAAATAAATAAATTTAAAAAAAAAAAAATATATATATATATATACAAAGAACTCTTAAAACTCAAGAATAAGACAACAAACCACCTGATTAAGAAATGGGCTAAAGAGCTTAGCAGACACCTCACCAAAGAACATACACAAGTGACAAACATATGAAAAGATGCTCCATGTCATATGTCATCAGAGAAATGCAAATTAAAGCAACAATGAGATACCACGAACATACCTATTAGAATGCCCCAAATCCAGAACACTGACAACACCAAATGCTGGCAAGAATGTGGAGCAAAAGGAACTCTCACTCACTGTTGATAGGAATGCAAAATGGTACAGCCACTTTGGAAGACAGTTGGCAGTTGACAGTTCTTACAAAACTAAACCTACCCTTACCATATGATCCATCAGTCATGTTCTCAGTATTTACCCAAAGGAGTTGAAAACTTATGTCCACACAAAAACTTGCACATGGGTGCTTAAAGCAAATTTATCAACAATTGCCAAAACTTGGAAGCAACCAAGGTGTCCTCCAGTAGGTGAATGGATAAACTGTGGCACATCCAGACAATGGAATATTATTTATTGCTAGGAAGAAATGAGCTATCAAGCCATGAAAAGACATGAGGAAAACTTAAATGCATATTATTAAGTGAAAGAAGCCAATCTGAAAAGGCTACATACTGTATGACTCTAACTCTATGACAGGCTGGAAAAGGCAAAACTATGGAGGCAGTAAAAATATCAGCGGTTGCCAGAGGTTAGGAGGAAGGGTGGGATGAATAAGCAGAGCACAGAGGATTTTTCCGGCAGTGAAAATGCTCTTGTATGGCTGAACCACACCACACTGACTCCATTCTGTCAGCTCCACCTTAGGACCGCAGTTCTATTCCCTCACCTTTCTGTGTTCACAAAGAATGCGCCCAAGCCAGATAAGTTTCCTATCAACTTTTACCCTTACCTTCATCTGATATGAAAGCTGGAAGAATGTCTTTTGCTGGTGCAGATAGTTAATGGTCATGATACCCCCCGGGGGAGGAAAAACCCAGGTTCCAGTCTGTGCAGCCATGCTTCTCACTTGGTAGTCAGATTCTATTATTAGCTTTGGCCACTTTACATCCCCTTGTACCCTCTGGATTGTCCATCTGCCCAAGTCTTCCTGCCCATATGTAAGTTCCCCACAATAAACTTCATAACTGTACTTTGGAGTTGCCTGCTTCGTTTTTCTGTCTCAAAGTTCCTTCTCAGTTTGGAGGATATTATTCAATACCTCCTCCTCCCTGTATCAAGTCGGTATGATACTATGGTGGATACATGTCATCATACATTTGTCCAAATGCACAGAATGTACAACACCAAGAGTGAACCCTCATGTAAACTATGGACTTTGGAACATGTTGATGATGTGTCAATGTAGGTTCATCAATTGTAACAAACGTACCAAGCTGATGGGGGATGCTGTTAATGTGGGAGGCTTGGCATGGGATATCTCTGTACCTTCTTCTCAACTTTGCTGTTAACCTATAACTGCTCTAAAAAATTTAAAAATTGTGTACTTCCCTGGTGGCACAGTGGTTAAGAATCCACCTGCCAATGCAGGGGACACAGGTTGGAGCCCTGGTCTGGTAAGATCCCACATGCTGCGGAGCAACTAAGCCTGTGCGCCATAACTACTGAGCCTGTGTGCCACAACTACTGAGCCCGTGAGCCACAACTACTGAGCCTGCGTGCCACAACTACTGAAGCCCGTGTGCCTAGAGCCCGTGCTCCGCAACAAGAGAAGCCACCGGAATGAGAAGCCCGTGCACCGCAACGAAGAGTAGCCCCCACTCGCCGCAACTAGAGAAAGCCCGCGTGCAGCAACAAAGACCCAACGCAGCCAAAAATAAATTAATTTTTAAAAATAAAATTAAAATTAAAAAAATAAAAATTGTGATCTTTCCCACAGCTCCCTCATTCTCTCTTTGCTTTATTTTTCTCCATAGAATTTGTCACCATCTGACATACTATTTATTTCACTTATTTGCTTTCTTTATTGCTTTTTCCTTCCATGAGAATGTTCATTGAGGGAAAGGCTTTTTTTCTTACTGTTAAATATTTAGAGCCTAGGACAGTGCCTGGCACAGAACAAGTGTTCTATAAATAACTGTTGACTAAAAGTACAGTTAGGACATACCTAATCAATATGCGTGCTCTTCTGTCTTCAGTAGCAGATCTTGCCTCTACCTCACAATGTGGACCCATAAATCCAGGCAAAGTGCTCCCCCAGGTAATTGTAGGGGTCCCCAAAGGAGGTCTTACATGTACCAATGAACAAGGCTGGTCATCCACAGGCTGACACCAGACATTTCATGCACTTCTCCTGCTCAGGACTCCTTCCACTGGGTATCAACTTGTCCTGGCTCCTAGAAACAAACAATGTCAGCTATTATTCCTCTGTTAAATGCTCCAAACCTTTGAAAGCTGTATAGAAACTGCTATTATAGAGTTATAAAATTTTTTTAAAGATTTTTTTTTGATGTGGACCATTTTTAAAGTCTTTATTGAATTTGTTACAATATTGCTTCTATTTTATGTTCTGGTGTTTTGGCCACGAGGAATGTGGGATCTTAGCTCCCCAACCAGGGATCAAACCCACACCCCCTGAATTGGAAAGTGAAGTCTTAACCACTGGACTGCCAGGAAAGTCCCTAGAGTTGTAAAATATTAATGCTGCAAGAGACTTTTAAAATCAGCTAATCCAAGACTCTCTTTTAGTACTTGTACAAGATGAGACACAAAAAGCAGGAGTTTTGCTCACAGCTCAGTTTGGTGTCCAAGCCAAGCCCAGAACCCAGAGCCAGGACTAGACTCCCTGAGATTCCCAAGCACTCAACAGTTTGCTTAGATATAGTCATAGTTCTGTTATACTTTTTCACTTGGTTCATAGGTTATTTTATCTTCAATTTTCAAAGCTTGGTTTTCTCCTATACTAATGGGAGGATAAATCAGCATCATTTGGGAAAGAAACAAGAACCTTAAATGTGTCCATACCCTTTCACCCAATAATTGTATTTCTGGGAATTTATCCAGAAAAAAAAAAAGACCAGAATTTGAAAACTTTTGCAATGGGCCCTTGCTGTTTTTACCTACCCAGTGTTTCTTTTCCTTTTGTTGGTAACTAGATCCTTCTTTCATCTCCCAATTTATGCCAGCAGGGTTTGAGACTTTCCCTGAATTCTAACCAACCAAAAATATTGATAGAATATGTTTTCCTTTGTCTTTCTTTGATACCTATTCAGAGAGAGCACTTTTTCCATATGCTTACTGGTCACTTGTACTTCCCATTTATTTATTGAATAATCCTTCCACTCTCCCCCTTCCCACAATTTTGTAATATGACCTTCGTCATTCTCATACTACTATCTCTTATTAACCTCTCTGTGCTTGCAGGCGTGGCATTCTGAGCTCAGCCTGGATGATGAGAATTTCCACGAACAGGAATGGGGCAAGGAGAGCAGTCTGTAGCAACAGGGTAGACAGGCTATGTTGACAAAGGGGCTCACTGTATGACAACATGGTGCTTCCCAACATTTTTATTCTCAATTTTACTACCCGGGAAATCTAAATTGTGGAGCCCAACATATATTTTAGAACATTTTTCTAATACAAATACTTGTCTTTCAGTTTTGTCAATAAAGATATTTGGCAAGGGGAACACTATCAACATCATTTTATTTAAAAAAAAAAAAGAAAGAAAGAAAAAGAAGAAAACAAGGAAGGAAATAATTTCAGAATGAAGGAAAAGCCTTCCCAACAAAGGTAACCTTCTCACACATGTTGCACACACACCGTCCGGGGTACCCAAGCACTTCCTTCGGGTCCAGGGCAAACCCCAGTGTGCAGGTTGTGTTTGGGAACTCCTGCAGTAATAGAGGAGAAGTAGGGTCTACAACACTCAGAAATGGATCGGGACTTTTCCCCACGGGTTCAAAGGTGCCTGGGCAGGGAGAACAGCAAGGCTGTGGCAGTCAGACTAAGAGCACGGAGCCTGACTCAGGTCTGACTGCCCCACGCACCTTGAGGTCTTTCCTTCTTTCTTCTCCCAGTCCTGCCTCCAGACCTGATTTCAAACCTACTGGGGACCTATGATTCTTTCATGAAAGGCAAAGGGAGAATTGTCCTTTGCCTGACTTAGAGATTTATTTTGCTGTAGGGCTGAGACTTCTCTTTGGTTATTGAAAATCACCATCTAACTTGTGGGGGGCAAGGGGGACATTTTAGTGATATTTTAAAAGTGACCAGGGACTTCCCTGGCGGTCCAGTGGTGAAGATTCTGCGCTTCCACTGCAGGGGCCGCGGGTTTGTTACCTGGTTGGGGAAGTTCCGCGTGCCGCGTGGTGCAGCCAAAAAAAAAAAAAAAAAATGTGACCATTAAGTTTCCTTTAAGATAAACTAAGTGAAAAAAAAGCAAGGTGCAAAAGAATACACACACACACACACACACACACACACACAGGTGTACCTCATTTTATTGTGCTTCTCTTTATTGTGCTTGCATTTTTTACAAATTGAAGGCTTGTAGCAACCCTGTTTCGAGCAAGTCTATTGGCACCATTTTCCAAGAGCATTTGCTTGCTTTGTGTCTCTGAGCCACATTTTGGTAATTCTCCCAATATTTTAAACCTTCCACCAGCAAAAAGATTATGACTCACTAAAAGCTCAGATGACGGTATTTTTTAGCAATAAAGTATTTTTTAATTAAGATATGTATATTCTCTTTTTTTAGTCATAATGCTATTGCACATTAAATAAACTACAGTATAGTGTAAACACAACTTTTATATGCACTGGGAAACCAAAAAATTCGTGTGACTCGCTTTATTGTTATATTCGCTTTACTGCTGTGTTCTGGAACTGAACCCGCAATATCTCTGAGGTATGCCTTATATATACATATACTCATATATATAAGAAAAAAGGTAAGGTGTGTACGTGTATACCTGTATGCGCGTGTGCGCAAGCGCACACACAAACACACACATTCTGCATTTATAAGAACTGCTGGTAGTTTTGGCGATTGTCTCTGGGGAATAAAACTTGAGGCCCTACATCAACTATACTTCAATAAAAAAAGATTAAAAAAAAAAAAAAACTTGAGGTCCACCATAGGAAGGAGACCTACTTTTCCTTATACATATCCTTTCATATTCACATGAATTTTTTTTTTTTTTTTACCGTGCTGTTTTCAGAGTGATTGTTTTAAAATCTTTATTTCGTCTCAAAAAAGGTAACAGATTATTTTCGCTTTGGCATTCTCTTGCCCAGCCATTCTCTCACCCACTTTTTGGTATCTATAAAATAAAACTTGAATAAAGATAAGAAAAACTAGTGACGATGCAAATTACCAGCTATGGACCTTCTAGATTTCTCTGTTGGTCGGCCAGGTTCTCAATGCCTACAACAGAACCTGTTCTCTTCACGTTTCCCTGACACGTGAGGTAACCCTTCTTTAGGTGGTAACTGTGGGATTCAGCTTTTACCATCGCCCATTTTCTGTCCTTTCATTTCTCACAGCATTTTAGGTGATTTGTGAGTGTTTTAGTTTTTAAAAATTCATTTGACTTGTTACTACTGAAATTTTCAAACACATACCAAAGTCGAGAGAATAACACAAGGAACCTCCAAGTACTCATCACCCTCATTCAGCAACCATCAGCTCACAGTCAATCTTATTTCATCTATAACCCCACCCTCAGTGGGGACATTTGCCTCCTTAACTACAGTTAGATTTGGAATTTGCTTTTCTTGGGGGACAGGGTAGAGGAAGCTTTGATTTAATAGCTTTATTGAGATATAATTCACATACCGTAAATTTCACTCCTTAAAGTGTACAATTCAGTGGTTTTACAGAGTTGTGCAATCACCACCATAACCTAATTTTGGAACATTTTTTTCATCCCAAAAAGAAACTTTGTATGTACCCATTAGCAGTCACTCTCCATCCTATACCTCACCCCAGCCCTAGGCATCCACTGGTCTACTTTGTCTCTAGAAATTTACATGTCCTGAATAGTTCATACAAATGGGACCAGAGAGGGCTTCCCTGGTGGCGTGGTGGTTGAGAATCTGCCTGTCGATGCAGGGGACACGGGCTCGAGCCCTGGTCTGGGAAGATCCCACATGCCACGGAGCAACTAGGCCCGTGAGCCACAACAACTGAGCCTGCGCGTCTGGAGCCTGTGCTCCGCAACAAGAGAGGCCGCGACAGTGAGAGGCCCGCGCACCGCGATGAAGAGTGGCCCCCGTTCGCCGCAACTGGAGAAAGCCCTAGCACAGAAACGAAGACCCAACACAGCCATAAATTAATAAATAAATAAATTTTAAAAAATGGGACCAGAGAATATGTTGCGATTGCTTCTTTATGTCTCTCATAACCTCAGTGACTCAACGATTTAGTCCAGTGTCTAAAGCTCAAAGAAGTCTAACCTCTGAACCTCCTCAGGCTGTTAGTCTTCTTCAATCTGGATGCAGCATTCCAACACCGGAATGCTGCTTTTGGGAGTCCCATGTCTCCATGGTTACTGTCCTGAACTCCCTCTCAGCTGCAGGGGAGCACTCAGTGCGTGATGATGGTAAACTGCAGTGTTCTTTTAATGGAAACATAAAACCTGCTCAGGATGCACAGTTAAGCTTTCTAAGGTCTCTTCCCCCTTCTCCTTCCGTTCCCCCTTGCAAAGCTGTACAGAAGCAGGAACAGGCCCCCTGCCTCGAAGTTCCTCTGATTGTCCAGTCCTCCATGGAAAATCTTAATGTTTGTTTGTCAGAACAGAGACAAAATAAATGTCCTTAAAAGGAAACAAGCAACTGCAGAGGAGGACGATGCTCGCCCAGGCAGCCTCCTCCTTAGCCCGCTCCAGCCTGTACGGAGCAGGGGACAGGCAGACAAGCTTGGGTCCGTGCCGGGGAAGATCCCAAAGAAGGGTGTCTGTAGTCTGTCCCCTCCTTGAAAGAAAGCAGGGCTTGAAAAGGCTCCCTTTCCCTGCAGGCCTCCCCCTGGTGCCAGATGCAGGTACTGTAAAAAGCACCGCTCCAACCCAGGCCTTACAACAGGAAAAGCTTCTGAAACAAGTTATTTGTGGTGGAGGGCAGCAAAACAGGCCGGGGGCCAGCAGCACCCAACTTCGCCGTGCTTAACAGCAGAGAATCACAATCAGAGCAACATGTTTCTTTTCCCTTTCACTCCACTAGTTATGTTATCTCACCTCTTCTCCCTGTAGCATCTCGACCCCTTTCATCTGATAATCCAACCTTAGCAGGTGGAATTAAAAAACCTATAACACCAAATACTTTTGGTGTGGATAGAAGTGCTTAAGAAAGGCAAGCCCTGGGCTAGCCATTAACCTTGGTTTTCCAGAAAGATAAGAAATAGGTGAGGAAATATTTACATACTAGGGACCACAAAATGTAAGTTAAATCCTTACTTGTTCTGTATCCTGTCCTGCAAAAACTGGGGTTCAGGATCTTTTAGTTTTCTTTTTCTTTTTAACCTTCCCATTTTATTTTATTTATTTACTTATTTTTTAAATTGAACTACAGTTGATTTACAACGTTTCAGGTGTACAGCAAAGTGACTCAGTTATCAGGACTTCCCTGGTAGGACAGTGGTTAAGACTCTGTGCTCCCAATGCAGGGGGCCTGGGTTCAATCCCTGGTCAGGGAACTAGATCCCACATGCATGCCACAACTAAGGAGCCCGCCTGCCACAACTAAGACCTGGCACAACCTAATTATTTTTTTAAAAAGTGATTCAGTTATTTATATATATATATATATATATATTTTTTTTTTCTTTTTCAGATTCTTTTCCCTTATATGTTATTACAAAATACTGAGTATAGTTCCCTGTACTATACAGTAGGTCCTTCCTTTAGTTTTTCTAAAGGGTCGAAGAGCTTTTTCCATCAATATTAGAAGGGCTGTTTTCATGATTCTAAGAATCATTTGTCTGTAGCCTCGAGCCTGTGAATGTTACAGGAATCTTCATTTGTTTGAGTGTTTGGTATAGAAAGCTGTCTTTGTTCACTTAAGTTGTAAACTGTGTTAATCATCACAAGACATTGACTTTACTGGGGGACCTGGTCACTATTAACCCTCTGGGACATCACTGCTCTATCTCTAATTAACTCCACTAATAGAAAAACCTCTGTGTGTTCTCAGGAACCTATCGAAAGGCATTCCTTCTTGTAAAAACAAAACAAATGCAAATTAACAAATAAATCTATAAGATTAACTGGAAAACACAATGCAGAATCTTACTTTTCCAAACTCACTTGTGTACCCAAACCAAGGAATCCATACAAATATCTAGAACAATGTAAAGCCGTCTGGGAGGATTTTACAACTCACCAGTGGTTCGGTCACAGCAGATTTGGGGATGGGGGAAGAAGTCACTAAGTCAGGGAGGGAAAAATTCGAATTACCTGTTGGTGTTTCCATACTAATGACAGCATTTCCTGCTGACACTCTTCGAAGGAGGACTGGACTAATGGTTAACACAGTATTCCAGGCTAAGTGCTCACTGACTCCTTAACGCAGCCTTGTGAAGTAGGTACTACTATTCCCATTTACTGTCGGGGAAGCTGATGCACAGAAAGCTTAAGTAACTTGCTCAGAGTCACACAGCTTGTGAGTGGCTCAGAGTCCATGCCACTGGCCACGACTCTTTACTGAATAAAAGGGAATCTTTCTCTCAGTCGACAAAGATTTGAGCATCTACCATAAATTAGGTAATAAAATAAGGGAGCTCCACAAATATGATCTTTGCTCTCAAGGAGGGGAAAATTAATGGGGGTAATTTAGTAGGAGAAACAAGAGAAGTTCATAAGTAAATAGTGAAGCAGAACAAGATTAAGTTTCCTAAAAGAGGTATATACATTTTTCCATAGGGGTTCAGAGCAAAGAGGAGGCACCCTTACCTCATATCTGGTTTGGAAGTTGAAGGCTTCACTCAGGAGATGGGATTTGAGCTGGATCTTAAAGGAGAGCAGTATTCTGACCAGAAGACAGTTGGGGAAGGACAGAAGTTGTTCTAGGCCGAGGAAAAGATATGACATATTGGGGAGTCCCATTTGGCCAATGGGTTCTCATGTGGACCAAAGTGGATCAGATGGAAAAAGTATGAACTAGAACCAGGTCTCCTGACACCCCATCTTGGGCTCCTTCCCTTACCCTTCACTGCCTTGTCAATCAGAACATTCACCTGTTGATGACTCAGGCTTCTACGCTTGATAGAACCTCCCCAGGACTCAAGGTCTTTAGTTTAGAAGGAAGTGACTGCTTCCCGGGCTACTTCCTTCAGCTGGAGGTGGACTTCTAGCTCTAGCCTACTGCCAAGAAGCCGAGAGTGACTTAATGCTACTCTTTTACTGTTCTCGTGATATCTGCCATGCCTACCTTGATATACTCCTTTTATAAGCCTCATGATGGCTTCTCTCTCCTGCTAGTCTTTGCTCGAGGAGAATCTCGGTCTGACTCAAAGATAAACAGGTTCAGTCCCCTAACCTCAAAGAGTCCACAGTCAAGGGGAGATGACAAAATTCACAACTGCATCATCACATGGTACATGTAGTGACAGAGATGTGTCCAGGATAAGCTGGAAAGGAAAAGGGTCCCCAACCCAGAATGTGGGAATTGAGGTTTCCTGATATGACAGCAGCTAAGCTGAGACTCCTGGGTGACAGGAGGAAGCCAGTCGAAGGGGGCTGTCAGGTGTGGAGGACCTTCTAGGAAAAACACAGAGGTAGAAAAGTATGGGGTCTGTAAAGAACAATTTGGTGGGAGGCAGAGAGCTCTCCAGAAAGAAGGCAGGAGAGGAAGATAGAGATATTTAATATGACTTTTGTGTCATCCAAAACACATAGGAGAATGCGTCCTAAGCAGTAGACCCTCCACAGTTTTTTTTAAAAAATAAATACAATAAGATGACGGATTAAATGTTCTCTAAAGTTCCTTGCAGTCCCCCAAAGTCAGTGCTGCTGCTCAAGGCCTCTTTGAGATTTAAGTTCCAAAGATTGCGAGTTTCTAATGGGAGATATCAAACCTCATCTATGGGCTTATTTTCCAGAAAGTGTGCTCCACAGAAGTATCTATTTGGGTGAGGGGGAAGATGTTAAACCTACCTTAAAGGTAAACTATACTGTTTGCTGGGTTTGCTCTGCCCTTGGGTGAGTTGTCAAAACAAGGCCCTGGGCTGGGGACGATCACACGGGAGGGGTAAGAACTGTGACCCTTTAAAACCAACCTGTTGGGTTTCCCTGGTGGCGCAGCGGTTGAGACTCTAAATGCCAATGCAGGGGACACGGGTTCGAGCCCTGGCCTGGGAAGATCCCACATGCCACGGAGCAACTGGGCCCGTGCGCCACAGCTACTGAGCCTGCGCGTCTGGAGCCTGTGCTCCGCAACAAGAGAGGCCGCAATAGTGAGAGGCCCGCGCACCGCGATGAAGAGTGGCCCCCACTTGCCGCAACTAGAGAAAGCCCTCGCACAGAAACGAAGACCCAACACAGCCATAAATAAATAAATAAATAAATAAATAAATAAATAAATAAATAAATAAATAAATAAATAAATAAATAAAAATCTTCCAACAAATAAAAGCCCAGGACCAGATGGCTTCACAGGCGAATTCTATCAAACATTAAAAAAAAAAAAAAAAACCAACACGTTGAAGCAGAGGTAATAAGCAAGATAAGGATCAGGCTGATTTGGGCTTGTCTCCTCTGACCTCTGAGGCCAGTGCCCCTGAGATAGAGGGGAGGAGACGGGGGCGCTGTGCTGCCAGAGCAGAAGGCAAACAGCAGGAAGGTGGCAGCACTCACCTGTGATCTCCTTAGGCGACTCAGACGTGGGATAAGTCACTAAAATCAGTACGAAGGGTTTACCCCACGCACAATGGTTCACGAATTAAGGGCCTTCACAGTGCCCACCCCAAGGCCAGTCTTCACAAGGCGATGAGGATTTTGTGTCCACCCTTCCTACCCACCCACAATATTAGAATGTTAAATGCTGCTGTGAGGTCTTCACAATAGAAACCCTAGCAATTGTCTAGGATTCCAGGTACAGTAAGTCCCCTACATATGAACCTTCAAGTTGTGAACTTTCAAAGATGCGAACGTGCGTCCAGGTATGACTGAAACTGCAGCTTGCCCTCCGTCTCCTATTGCTGATGATTCTTCAGCTCTACCATCTCCCACCTCCTCTCCCTCCTCCAGTCAGTAACTCTTCTTGCCTGTTAACTCGATGCCATCCCCTGTATGCCAGCTGTCGTACTGTACTACTGTACTTTTCAAGGTACTGCACTGTAAGATTAAAAATGTTTTATTTTTGGGGGACTTCCCTGGTGGTGCAGTAGTGCCTGCCAATGCAGGGGAGACGGGTTCGAGCCCTGGTCCGGGAAGATCCCACATGCCATGGAGCTACTGAGCCTGCGCTCTAGAGCCCGCGAGCGACAACTACTGAAGCCCATGCGCCTAGAGCCCGTGCTCCACAACAAGAGAGGCCACTGCAATGAGAAGCCCGCGCACCACAACAAAGAGTAGCGCCTGATCTCTGCAACTAGAGAAAGCCCGCGAGCAGCAACGAAGACCCAACACAGCCAAAAATAAATAAATTAAATAAATAAATAAATAAATAAATAAGAAATAGCACATTGTAACTACCACCCACATTCCACTGTCGAAAGCAAGTCACATAGCTAAGATTAAAACGAGTAAGGTGGGGAAATAGCTTAGCTACTTTCAACTTAATTCTAAAAAAAAAAAAAAAAAGTTTTATTTTTTGTGTTTGTTTTTTATGTATTATTTGTGTGAAAAGTATTATAAACCTATTACAGTACAATCCTAGATAGCTGATTGTGTTAGCTGGGTACCTAGGCTAACTCTGTTGGACTTACGAATAAATTGGACTTAAAAACACACTCTTGGAACTGAACTCGTTTGTATGTAGGGAACTTACTGTACTTTGTGGCTAATAGGTAAGGAAATTACAGGAAGGGAAAAGGCAGGGGATGGAGAATCCTTACCACTTGCCCCTCCCAGCCCTCTGGACTGGATATTATGAGGGACCACGAGGAACCATCATCTTTCTTGGCTGCAGAATGAAAACAGTGTTAGGTCCCCCTAACTCACTGACTCCCTATCTAATAAGTGCTATTCAAAAATAAAAAAATCTTTCAAACTAGAAAAAAAAGAAAGAAGTGCTATTCCCCCTGGCAGGTAAGAGCCTTAGGGCTGTTTGGGCACCGTGAGGCCGTCCACCAAGAAGAACAGGGATTCTCCAGGTGAGATGGGCATGTTAGACCCCTGCTCCCCTTGGTCATTCCCCCGCCCCCATCCCCTCCCCAGGGCCACCACTCCTATGCCTTGTCCCCCAGCTTCTACTCTTTTGTGAAAATTCATGGTGAATCCCAGGTTTGAGGCACTTCCCACTGAGACCTACGGTGACCTTCCTTCCATTTACGTCCACCCTCTCACCCGAGACGTGAACAAGTGAAACCGAGGGTGGTTTTCAGTCAGATCCATGAAACTCTAACTTCCTTAATAAATAATACACTGTAACCTACCTTCACTGATCAGGCTCACCTTAATTGTTTTTACAAAACTTGCATGTCCTCTAAGCTTCACGTAGCCTAAACGATAAGAAGTTTGGGGGCTTCCCTGGTGGCGCAGTGGCTGAGAATCTGCCTGCCAATGCAGGGCACACGGGTTCGAGCCCTGGTCTGGGAAGATCCCACATGCCGCGGAGCGACTAGGCCCGTGAGCCACAACTACTGAGCCTGCGCGTCTGGAGCCTGTGCTCCGCAACAAGAGAGGCCGCGATAGCGAGAGGCCCGCGCACCGCGATGAAGAGTGGCCCCCGCTCGCCGCAACTGGAGAAAGCCCTCGCACAGAGACGAAGACCCAACACAGCTATAAATAAATAAATAAATAAAAATTAAAAACTCCTCACCGCATCTCAGTGTTCACAGGATAAAATCCAAACACTTAGAATAACATTCAGAACAATTTACAGACTCACAGGCCCCCAACTTGCTTTAAAAAAAAAAAAAAAAAAAAAGAAGTTTGCCTGAGTTGTCGTCCAGTCAGCTGTGCCCAGTTTGAGCTCTAGCCGGTTAAGACTGGTTGAGACCGCGGGCCTTCCACCTGGGCATGCGCAAGTGTCCCCGCGGTGACCTTTTGACGTCAGCGGGCCCCCAACTCCACCCTCAGAACGTGCTAATGGTGCCATTTTCTCAACACCCGGCCCATGAAGAACCCTGTAGCTTAGTTGCACCTGCGAAGAACAGAACGTGGATTACCTCGCTTTTTCTTATTCCCATCACCTTTCCCCACGCTCCCCAGGCCTCAGACGGCCTTGCTTCTTCATCCCATAAACACCCCAACCCCTCTCATTCCTGGAGGCGGATCTGAGATTTGTTCCCCTGTCTCCTCGCCTGCCTCGTGAATAAATACTTTGCTGTAAACCTCGGGGTCTCAGCGTTTGGCTCACTGCAGGTGCCCACTGATATTCTTCCTTAAGGAATATTCCACTTCCTACTTCAAGTATCCATTCCTCCCTGGGCCCCAAACAAGAGGTGCTCTTATAATCCTACAAGCCATGAGCACCCCAGGCACACTTAATTTCTTTTTTTAAATTTCTTTCTTTTAATTTTTGGCTGCATTGGGTCTTCGTTGCTGCACACGGGCTTTCTCTCTAGTTGCGGCGAGCGGGGCTACTCTTCGTTGTGGTGCCCAGGCTCATTGCAGTGACTCCTCTTGTTGCAGAGCACAGGCTCTAGGCGCGTGAGCTTCAGTAGTTGCAACACGTGGGCTCAGTAGTTGTGGCTCACGGGCTTAGTTGCTCCATGGCATGTGGGATCTTCCCGGACCAGGGCTCGAACCCATGTCCCCTGCATTGGCAGGCGGATTCTTAACCACTGCGCCACAAGGGAAGTCCCCAGGCACACTTATTTCTGATAATACCTGTTCAAAGCCCACTCCTTGATCTCCGTCTTGTGGGTCTTGCCTCTCCTGTAGTCTTTCTAGCATCTGCTTCTCTTCAGTTACAGAGCTTCATTTCTAAGACACAGAGGTTTCTTTAGTCTCAAACTCATTCCCAGAAAAGCATCTGCACTTAATTATTTTCCTTTCCCCTCTCTGCAAGGCCCCTATCACATAGGCGACTTTGTCTATACATTGTTGTGATTCTTCTTATTTTTTCCAGCCATTTAAAAATGTAAAAACTGCCCTTAGCTCTCAAGCCATACAAAAACAGGCGGCGGGGACTTCCCTGGTGGCGCAGTGGTTAAGAATGCGCCTGCCAATGCAGGGGACACGGGTTCGAGCCCTGGTCCAGGAAGATCCCACAACTAAGCCCATGCACCTCAACTACTGAGCCTGCGCGCTAGAGCGCATGAGCCACAACTACTGGGCCCACCTGCCGCAACTACTGAAGCCCGCGTGCCACAACTACTGAAGCCCGTGTGCCGCAACTACTGAAGCCCGTGTGCCTAGAGCCCGCGCTCCGCAACAAGAGAAGCCACCGCAGTAAGAAGCCCGCTCACCGCAACAAAGAGTAGCCCCCGCTCACAGCAACTAGAGAAAGCCTGCGTGCAGCAAGGAAGACCCAATGCAGCCAAAAATTAAATAAATTTAAAAAAAAAGGCAGCGGGCCAGAGAGACCCCTGAGATGGACAATAAACAAGTGAAGAAGTACAAAGTAGCCTTTCATAGAGAGAGGAAGGCTATGTGGAAAATAAAACAGGGTGAAATACGCTAGAGAGTGTGGGTGTCTCTGGGTAACATGATGGGAAATCAAAGAAGGTTCTCTGAGGAAACCCGATTCAGTTGAGACATAAATGATACACAAAGATGGGGAAAGAAAGTGCTTAGACACTCAGAGATAAAGTGAGAAAGGTGGGTGAAGACCAGATCCTGTGGGCCTCATGAGCCATGGTAAGGAGACTGGCTCTCAATCTACGTGTCCTGGGAACCACAGATTTGAAAGAGGAGAGAGGCTGTGAGGTTGGGCCCCGGAAGCTTTATTTCTAAGAAGCTTCATATGTGATTCTGATGTACAACCAAATTAAGAACTCTATAGCATCCTAATCATTTCCCCTCAAAGGTCTGACTCTGGATCTTCTGTCTAGAATCTTCTTGAAAGGATATTTCCAAAGGCCTTCTTTCCCCTACCATGTAGTGTGCAGTAAGGGCTTCTAGCTGGGTCCTGGTCTCACAGTCCCACATCCTGCCCATTTCATGACTGAAGAATGATCAAGACATTCTGAATCATAGAGAAAGCAAGCTGGGTGGTTCCTCCATCACGGGAGTGACAGCCGCCCGCCCAGTTCTGCATAAACTTTCACAGGAGCTAATTCAAGTGTGGATGCCCTGGAATTTAACAAGGATAAGAATCCATCTGACTTTTTACCATATTTATTAAATGTATTTAGTTACTCTCCAATATAGCTCCTGCTGTCTACTATGAGTTATGATAGAGCCAAAAGCTATTCATTATGTTTACAGACTATCTCCTTAGTAAGAATTATCCAAGAACTAATTATTATCTGAGAACTCAAGTTTTGATTAAATTTGTAGACTTTTTCCCTCCAGGATGAATTCTCTGAAACTCAATAATGTGAGAAATTCATTTAAAGCCTGAACCACATTTGCCTATTATGATACAACAGAAACAGTACCAGCCTGGAAATCTGAGATCTGGTCCCAGACTTAACTGGATTCTAAGCGAGTTACTTAGCATTTCTGGGCCTCATTTTCCTCATGAGTATTAAAATTCTGATAGTGTTTACAATTTTGTATACAATTAACATGCATTATTTTGTGACTTAAAGTCAAATAAAAAACGTACAAGAAAAAAATCAGAGAATTCGGCTAAATAATTTTCCCATATATATTCTCTCATGTGCATTCAATTCAAATACAGGTAATGCCTTTATCATTTTCACAGCTTCTCTCTTCTGTGGGTTTTCTTGTGTGTGTGTGTGTGTGTGTGTGTGTGTGTGTGTGGTTTGGTTTTGCTTGTTTTGTTGCTGTTTTGTTTTGGTTTTGTCCCCCCCTCCCCCCGCCCCTCCATGCAGGGCTTGCAGAATCTCAGTTCCCAGATCAGTGGATAGAACCCGTGCCCTCAGCAGTTAAAGCACATAGTCCTAACCACTGGACCACCAGGGAATTCCCTCTGTGGGTTTTCTTCTCTGAAATCTTCCTAAGGTGATTGTCTCGCTTTTGCTATGGGAATTTCCCTTTAAGACACTAACATGCACTCATTTGCAGATTTCTGAAAATCCTGTTTCCTGGTCATCATTCTTTTTCCTCTGCAGTCCCACACAACCTAACGTGCTAAGCACATAGTTGGTGGGTGTTCAATAAATACTTGTTGAACAAACATTTTAGGGTACATTTATAGGAGACAACAAGAGATCCTCTGTGGTGAGGAAATGTGGATTATTTCCATTTTCTTCCTCCTACTTTTCTGTATTTACCAAATTTCGAACAAAGCAAACCCCAATCCAAAAGCTCCTCTAGTATAGGGGCATCGTTGCCCCTAAGGTTGGTCCACTTCCCCTTGCACCGTCCCTATGTCAGAGGGTGCCCGATGAATGTCGCTTCTCTTCCCTTTCTCTGGAATTCCTGATCATCCATGATGGGGAAGAAAATACTAACTCTGAAGGGAGTCAGGTCGTTCCCTCTGGAAAACGAAGACGATAGCTGGTCTCGGAAGAAGAAATGCCCGCAGAGCTCCAGGCCCTACACTCCACACCCGTGCCGCTCTCCTCGGGCCCCCGAGTCCCCCAGCCTCAACCTTGGGCAGCTCCAAGCACGCGGGAAAGGGAAGCCCAACCTGGCGCCGCGTCACGCCCAGCCTCCTGCGCGTGCACGCCCCCCGGAGACTCAGGAGCGCGCAAGGCCGCGCTCTCTCAAGGCTCTGCGTACGCGCTAGCGAAAGCTACCCGCAAGCGAACGCGCGCCCTTTCTCCCCCTCGCGGACAACAGTGGAACAACAGGGCTTGGGGGCGAGGCTTTGGTGGATACGGGGTACCAGCCATCGTGGAGGGTTGAGCTGAAGAACACCTTTGACATTTTGGGGGACCCGACCTCATTTTGCGACACCTCCCTTCTTTTTCCAGTCTTCATTTCCAGTTCATAACAAGGGAAAAGGGAAGGCACCAACCTTGAGCTCCCAATATGTGCCAGGCCCTTTTCAGGTATTATCTCATTAAATCTTCCCACTGGATTATTAGTCCTATTTACAAAGAAGGAAACTGAGGCCCAGAGGGGGTGACTTACCCAGAGTAACACAGCTAACTAGTGATGAGTCTGGAACCCAGGTCTATGTGCTCCAAAGTTTGACTGCAGCCCTAACCTTTTGGAGATGGGGCCCTGGGCTTAAAGAACGAGACCCTGCTTCTCCTCTCTGGCTGAGAAGTCTCTGTAAGAACAGCCAGAACCGTTTCCATGGTCATTTTAAAGAAGCTTAGCTCATTAGGCATGAGAACTTTTCAGGCTGGTCCATGTGCCTGGGGCATCAGGCAGGAACCCAGCTGCAGCCTAAGAGCTATGGGAGCTCAGGGCAAGACCTTCCCAGGTATCGGAACACACAGTCCTTCTCCAGGTTTGGGGGCAGAGGGAGCATGAGAAAGGACCTGGAGGAGTCGAGATGGAAATCCTCATTGATGAGGCTATCGGGGCACTGCAGGTTAATGTCAGCTCCTATAACTACGGGATTGTTTAGGGATGAGAGAAGCAGCTTCTACAACATCCATCTGGTGACCAGATCTTTAGGAGAGACATACTATCCAGATGATGCCACAGTCTCCTCTTGCCTTTCAAGAGAGACAGAAGTGGGTGGGAGGAGTGAGAATGTGTATAATGAGGCAGAGGCTGCTGGCCTGAATTTCCAAGGAAACCAAGGGTAAAATTGAGGGAGCTAGAAAGCTGGCAGGTTGTCTGCGTGACTTTTGTCCACGATCCTGGAGGAGGCTTACAAATAGTGGTTCTCACTTCTTCTCAGGGCAGCTTTGGAAGAGACCAGAAACTAGAGGCAGACTCATGTGAGGAGAAGGCAACATGGTTTCTAGAAGGAAAGATGATCATCCTAGAGGCATGAAACAGTCTGAGCTTCAGTCAAGTTGACCTGAGTTGGAATCCTAACTTTGCCTCTTAGGAACTGTATCACATTGGGCAACTCATTAATCTATTCAAACCTCAGTCTTCCCATCTGAAAAATGGAGACAAAAAGAGTCCTTTACAGTTTTAAGGCTGATATGCATAAGGGATGCTAGCCTGTGTAGAACAGATAAGAGATTAGTGGGCAATTCTCTGAATAAAATCTAAAATTCATCACATTTTAAAAGACTGAGCTGAGGGCTTCCCTGGTAGCAGAGTGGTTGAGAATCCGCCTGCCAATGCAGGGGACATGGGTTCGATCCCTGGTCCAGGAAGATCCCACATGCCGCGGAGCAACTAAGCCCGTGCGCCACAGCTACTGAGCCTGCATGCCGCAATTACTGAAGCCTGCACGCCTAGAGCCCGTGCTCTGCAATGAGAAGCCACCACAATGAGAAGCCCGCGCACCGCAACGAAGAGTAGTTAGTCCCCACTCGCCACAACTAGAGAAAGCCCACGCACAGCAACGAAGACCCAATGCAGCCAAAAATAAAAGATTGAGCTGGAAGAGAGAAATGGATAAAAATGGTAGAAAACATTTATACAAGGTATTTTTTTTTTACAAGGTAGTCTTGAGGGGAAAATAATCCCACTGTATTTTAAATTAGTGAGCTATCTTTCCCATCTCAAACCCCACAAACTGCCTGTACCACTCAGCTTGCTCTGACGTGCAGAGAACTTTGTAGTCTATCATTTTCTTGCTCACATTTAGTCTCCTTGACCAGATTGTAAACTGCTCAAATAAACACAGTCGACAAACCATCCATTACATTCCAAATCTTGGGTCACTGTCAACAGATCCCTGAAGACCTGGCATTCAAAGTTGCCAAAATAAAGGTAGCCAGCATCAGGGTGCAGAAACCAAGAGTAAACAATTGTAGCCTTGCCCAGGGCTGCGGTTTGGCTGCAACTGGGATAATGTCTATGGTTTTGGCTGCTTGCACCTCAAGACTGACATCAGGAGGCTGTGGGCAAGCAGCTCAATTTTTCAAATGGGTGGAAGTGTTTTCCTGAGGTTGAAACCATGGGGATTCTGGGGTTTGGCCTGGTGCAGGCAGAGCAGGGTTGCAATTTAACCTGCAAAACACGTACAATATGGCACTGCCATGGACATGCTCCTCCAAGCCAGAACGTTAAAACAAGCAGGCAGCATCCTCCTTGAAAGCAATCTTAAGACAAAATACTATTTGGAATACTGAATGCACCCTGATAAAAGGCAGGAAACACGAACGGGATGAAATAATCAGGCGGGTGCAGTAAGCTTGATCAACACGTTCATTGTAAAACACGCCCAAGACAGAACAGAACCTGGGGAAGTTGTGGCTGCTTGGGAGACCTTCCGAACAGCTAAGTGATTCAAAGATGCAGAACCCCCTCCCCCCCCCCCCGCCCTGTCCCCCAAATTCCTCTATTTCCTGTTAGGAACGGCCAGTTGGGCGTTGCCAGGCTGAGACTCCCTCTTCCTCCCCTCTCATCCCTCCCTCACCTCCCTCCAGGACAATGACAGCAGTTTTGGGGGCAGAGATGGAGACACTGGGTAAGCAAAAATGAAAGGGATATAAGGAATGAGTTACACACTCAAGAGGAGACGTGATGCTGAACATTCCAGAAACCATGATGGAAACATTCTTCTACCTTAACCTGAGTGGTGACCTACGCAAAAATTCACCGAGCCGCACTTAAGATCTGCGCACTTTACTTTTATATAATCTAAACCTCCATTGAAAACCAAAACCAAATGACCACCAGCCACAAGCTCCCCCTGTTTTCCATCCTTTATTGAAAGGTCCCACATCCTCAGGGACCCCAGGCAAACCAGACGCCAGACAGGTCCCCCAAATATAGCAGGAGGCCTGAAAGGGGAGAGGAATGACTTATGATCCCACCACACCTCCCTGGAAACAGAAACCCACCACAGACGGACAGACAGACAGGGCCAGGAGGTGGGGAGACCTTACCTCCCTCTAGGTTCTCTCCCCTCTGCCCCCACTTGAAAAGAAAGTCAAACACCGACTACGCGGCACCCCAGCCCCCCACCCACCCTAGCAGCGTTTGTGGGACCCCCTCCCCCGCAAGGGGCAGCCCCGAGACAGCTTCCCGTCGCTCTCCTTCACTTTGGTTCGCTCCTGGCAGCTCCGTGCCCTCTTCCTCCCTCAGCCTCCGGCCCAGTTACCCCTACATCTTCTATCACCTACTCGGACCTTCTCTCTGGTCTCTAGGGCCTCCTGCCCCAGGGCTTCTGGGGAAGCAGCATCTCCTCCCAGCGAGGGGCTCCGCCAGGCCCTCTCTGCCCAAGACGCGGGGCTCACACGGCCGCCCCACTCTCCTTGAGGTCAGGGGCTGAGCGCTGCCGTCTCATCCGCGGGGGCGTAGTGTACGAGGGATAGCGGGGCCCTGGGGGCCTCTGGGCTGGGTATGGTTGGGGCTGCTGGGGATAATAGTTGTGCTTTTTGGGCTGGAAGTGCTGGGGTTCGGGCTGTGCAGAACCCCCTCCCCGGGATCGGCCCCCTCCGTCCAGGGAATTCCTGCGGGGACGGTGGGACCTGCGGGGACTTGGGGGCCTGCGGGCAGGGGTGGCCGGAAAGGGGGTGAGCTCCTCGGGGGGCTGCGGAGGCGCTGGGGACTCCCCGGCCCCCGCCCCCGGCCAGGACTCGCGGTGCTGGGGGTTGCTCTTGAAGGGGAAGCGCAGCTTGCAGTCGTGAGGGGGAACGAAGCGGGCGGGGGGTCTGCGCAGCCCCCCGCCCCGGCCCCCGGAGCCCTGCAGTCCCTGCAGCCGCAGCTGCTCCTGCTTGAGCCAGCGAAGGCGCCCCCGACGGAAGGCGGGGTCCTCCTCCATCAGCCTCGACACCCGCTCCCAGCTCGACAGGGGCGGCGAGGAGGGCCGTGTGGGAGGTGCTCGGTCACTGGGGGCTTCCTGCTCCGCGACCTCAGACCCTTGGGGCTGGGCCCACGTGGCCTCACCGGCTTCTTCATTCTCATCCTCGTGATCCTGGGAGGGAGAGGGGGTGAGAGAAGAGGGGACACGTGAGGAGAGTGGAGTCCTGAGGACGTGCAGATTCGGGAGGACAAGCTGGAAGGCCCTGGAGCAGCTGGACGTCCAGGGGTCCTGAGAGAGAGGGGCATGGGGACGAGGAAGCTGGAGGAACACTGGTTTAGGAGCCCGGACCCAGAGTCAGGTGGCCGACTCAGTCCAGGTCTGCCACCTCCTAGCTGTGGGTCTGGATCTCCGGCTTGTAGCCTCTGTGCCTCAGTGTCCTCACACGTAAGATGACATCAACAGTGATAGTACCCATCACACAGGGCTGTTGTAAGATTACCTGAGAAATTCTACCATGCCTCACCTAGTGGGCACTCAGCAAATACTGCTGAATAAATGACGTGCCCTGGGGATACAGCAGTCAACAAAGAGGGAAGAAAAATACCTGCCATCATTTTAGTGGACGGACACAGTTGATAAATAAATAAGAAAAATATATAGTATGGTACATATGCTGTACTTCCATAACAAGTTAAATATAAATATATGTATTTAAGTTATTTAATGTATATTATTTACATTATATAGAAGTACCATGTTATATATTTTACATATATTTTATATAAATGCGTGTATATATATATATATATATATATATATATATATTTTTTTTTTTTTTTTTTTTTATACACATAATAAAAATATATATTCACATGGAAAAGACCAGAGCAAGGAAAAGGACAGGAGGCCAGGGTGGGGGTAGATGCAGTGAAAGGACCGAAAGAGATTCACGGAGAAGTTCCCATTTTAGGGAACACCCGAAGGAACTGAGGGACGAGCTCTATGGCTCTCAGAGGGAAGGGCGTTCTGGGCAGAGGGAACAGCATGTGCAAAGGCCTTGAAGCAGGAGTGCACCCAGCAAGTTCAAGGAACAGCAAGGAAGCCCAAGGGTGTGGAGAGGGGAGGGTGAGGAGAGGGGTAAGAGCTGCATTTGGAGCCGTAAGCCTTCAACAACCATGACTGCTGTTATGACTGGCTGCCTGTCATCCCCCTTTAGAAGGCAAGCGGGAACACGGCAGAAATTCCGTCTGTTGTGAGTAACCCCAGTAGCTAGCACGATGCCTGGCACACAGTAAACACTCAACTATTTACTTGTTGGGTGAATACATGGAAAATGGGTAGGTGAGAACACTCCCACTCGCAGGGTCATTGTGATGATTTACACGGTGACACAGGAGAAGTGCTCAGCACAGCGGCTACCAGAGTAAAGAAAGGGTCACCCAGGAGAGGGGAGGTTCTAAGAGTGGACACCTATGGGAACACTCATTAAGTGGTAACTTAAGGACGGTACCCTTTATATCAGTGGTTCTCAAACTTCATTGTATTTCAGAACCAGCCGGGGTACTTATTATAGATGCAGATTCGTCCCCAAAGATGCTGATTCAGTAGGTCTGGGGCAGAACCCAGGAATCTGCATTTTCAGTTAGTGCCCTGGTGATTGTGAGGCAGGTGATTCACAAACTATGCTGTGTTAAACTTCGATAAGATTTTTTAAAGGAAGAGGAGGAAGGAGGCTGGACTCTGAGGTGGGAGGTTCAGGTTCCTACAGGGGAGAGATGCAGGCGGTGAAAAGCCGGGCAGGGCCCGTCCTACCTGGGTCAGGGGGATGACCCTCTCCATGCGAAGCATGCGGTCCCTCAGGGCCTGCAGCTCGCGGTCCTTGCTGCTGTTCTGCAGCTTCACCTCCTGCAGGATCCCCGTCAGCTTGTCGATGTGAGCCCGGAGGTCCTCCACCTCTGCGCCACGGGCTCCCTCCTCACTGCCACCACCTCCACCTCCGCTGCCTTCCTCCTCGCCCACCGTGTCCCAGACATCCCGGGCCACGGCCCTCCAGGCGTCCCCGGGCCCCTCAGGCTTGCCGTAGGTGCGGCACAGCTCCCGCATCTTGAGGGCAGCCAGGGCCTCGATCTCGGCCCGCCCGTGGCGGAAGTCGGCCAGGGCCACCTCGTAGCAGATCTCCTTCACTGCCTGCATCTTCAGGTCGGCCATGGTGGCCCAGCGGGGGTCTTTGCCCTGCAGCCGCCGTCGCTGGGGGATCTGGTACACCCTGCGGGGGGCCCTGCGCTTGCCGCTGCTGGGCAGGCCGCAGCGCTTGACGATGGTCTGGACCGTGGTGGGCGGCAGCTGCTCGCGCAAGGACGAGATGAGCCGCCAGCTCTCTTCGCAGGAGCGCTTGTCGGAGTCGTCCCCGCTGTCAGAGTCCGCATACTGGGGCCACAGAGAGGGAAGACAGACGGGGAGAGGGCTAAGGGCACCCCAGAGCCATGTGTCCCAGTGACATGGAAACACCATGGTCAGAGCGGCTCGGTGCTGGGTGCACGGCTTAACCTCTGCTCGTCTGCACAGCGGAGGTAATGACGGCACCTCCTCACAGATACGATTTGAGGATTAACATGCTCGGAGCGTGTGGCACAGAGAAAGTGAGTATTAGCTGTAGCCGTACCAAGTATGGGTTTCGTGTGTATATATCGCTCAGGATGCGGTTAAAGATTTAAAAGTAAGTCCATTCAAAGAACAATCCTTTTTTTATTTAAGTATTTATTTATTGATTTATTTGGCTGCGCCGGGTCTTAGTTGCGGCATGCGGGATCTAGTTCCCTGATCAGGGATCGAACCCAGGCCCCCTGCATTGGGAGCATGGAGTCTTAACCACTGGACCACCAGGGAAGTCCCCGAAGAACAATCTTAAGTAAATAACAACACGGGCGGTACTTGGATTTGGTAAAAATCATAAAGGTGGCACAGGATCAGCTAGAGTCCAGGAAGCCCCAGTCACCTGGGAGGAACCCTAGTTCCCTGCGTGGGTTCCTCCCTGGGTCACATTTCTCTCCTGTCTCCTCCTAGATGCCACCTCTACCCCCCAGCCCCGGGCCCACTCCCCACTCTGGCCCAGGCAGTGTGACCAAAATCAGAGTCAGGCTGAAGCTCTGCCAGGCCGGCTGCTCCAGTGCCCACCAGCCCACCTCCCGCCTCTGCCTGCCCCACCACACCCCTGGCCAGCCCCTCACCAGCCGCTGCTGCTCCAACAGCAGATCAGCCTCCTCCTTTTCTTTTCGGTACTGGTTCTCCAGATCCTGCAGCCTGGGATTGGGTGAGGAGGGGAGGAGGAGCTGTGAGGCTCTGGAGCCACCTCAGTAGGGCGCCCCTCGCAACAGGAGGGCGCTGGCGGCTGGGCACCTGGGGGGGACGGTCAGCAGGGCCCTGGGGCGCAAGCACCCTCCCCACGCACCTCTTCTCCATCTCCAGCTTGATGTCAATGCCTTGCTGCTCCAGCAGTTCCTTCTGGGCAAAGTTCCAGTCGACGGGCTCGAAGGGCGGTCCTGGGGGCGGGGGGACCCCTCGCTCCCGCTCTAGCCGCGCCTGCTCCGGGTGGTTGAAGCGGAAAACGTGGTTCTTGCCCATCACAATCCTATTCCCTGGAGATAGGAGGATGGAGAAGTGGACTCACTCGCCCACGGCAGCACACCCCTCCCCGTGCCCGAGGTGCACAGGGCCTTGCCCACAAATCCCAGGAGCCCCAACACAATCTCTTCCATCACCCCAAATCCAAGAGCGGTCGGAGCCGAGGCTCCCCTAGCTGACCCCAGGAACCGCCCTATCGCTGACAGCCAAAGGAAATCAGGAGCTTGGCATCCTCTTCCTGTTGCCCTGAGGCAGCGAGACAAACCAAAACCTGACTCCCTCTCTCTTCCCTTCCCAGTTCCGTCTTCACGTGCCCACGCTGTTTCCTATTTGTTTCTGGGTCCTGCCCAGGAGTCACCCAAGAAGCTCTTCCTTGCACAGCCAGGGCCCAGGACCCTCACTGCCCCCTCCTCTACCTGACTTCAGCACCACGGGCTCAGTCACAAGCTTCCCGTTGACGTAGGTCTCGGCTCCTTCACAAGGCTCCAGGGTGACCACCACTGAGGCAGGGAGAGAGGAGAGGGAGCGATCAGACCCTGGGGGAGGAGGGGTATGGTCACAGATTCCCACCCTGCATTCCCCCCAAAACACACATAACACCCCCAGTCCCACCACCCAGTACCTGTCGGGGTGCCATGGCCCCTCTGGTGGCAGGCAGCACGGGAAAGGAAGAGCAGAAGGAGGGTTAGAGCCCCAGCTACGGTTCCCAGGAGCCTCTGCGGGGGCTCCCTTCTCACCCTCTGCCATCCTCCCCAGCAGCGGTTTAGCAAGCCCGGAATTCTCAGAGGGCGTGGTCTCTCAGGTCCAGCTGGTCGGCAGGCCCTGTCATTTCTGCCTTCCAGATGACCACTCCTTCCTTCCCAAACAACACTGCTACTACTGGCCAGGTCTGGATTCCTCCAGCAGGCTCCTAGCCCCACTTCTGTCTGATGCATCTTGCACACTGCTACCTAACGGATCTCCTTAAGCCACAGTCAACTATCTTCAGTCAAGATCACTATCTTCACGGGAGAAGATAAAGTCAACCCAACCCAAACATCTCTCAAGGTGCTCCTTGTACAAATCACCAAGCCTGCTGCCTGCTGGGACACGAGGATGCCTGAGGCACTTCCCTGTCCTTGAGGACCAGTGCCCCGTTGTCACAGAGGGGCCCCCGCGTTCCAAAGACCCGGACTCTATGACTCCTTGGCTGAGGGACATTAAGCAAGTCACCCGACTTCTGTGAGCCATAAAATGGGATAACAAAGTCTTTCTTTACAGAGTGGCTGAAAGGCTCAAATAAAGTGATGTGGGAAATATTATTTACCTTACAGGGAACAGAGAAACCAGAATGAATGGTAACGTAAGGCAGAGACGAGCCTACAGACGCTGTAGGAGCACAAAAATAGCAAAGAGTAACTCGGCTTAGGGGCAGAGGACTGGAAATGATTATGGGAAGGTGGTAACTCCTGAGCTGATGCTCAAAGGGAAACTTGGATGAAGGGGCAGAAACGATGGAGAAGAAGATGTCAGACAGAGCTAAAGCATCACCACGTCGGTGACCAGCAATGGAAGAAGGTGGCAGAGAAGAGGATGAGGTGGCTATAAGGGTACCAGTCTATCCCCACCCTTATTTCCCACCACGCCCCAAATTCATCCATCCATTCCACAAATATATTGCACCCCTGTAATAAGCCAGGCACTATTTTAGGTCCTGGAAATACAGGAGAGATAAAAACCAAAATGCCTGCTCTTACAGAGATCACTTCCACTTGATAAGAAAGATGATAAACAAGTAATTGAGCAAGTAATCTAAAGTCAGGGTTGGGCGGGGATAGTTATTACGGAGGGAAATGGGGCCAGGTGAGAACCCACACGAACCCACAGCGATCTGAACCGAGGCAGCCCAGGACTCACAGCACAGGCCCTAGAGCCTGCCATGCTGCGTCCCAATCCAGTTCTGCCATCTTCTAGCTGTGTAGTCTCGGGCAAATTCCCTAACCCCTGGGAACCTCAGCTCCCTCACCTGTGAGCTGTGTGCGAAAATGCAAAGGCACAAAGTAGATGGCAAGTAATAACTATTCTTCTGTGTTCACACCTCTATCCGTGCTGCCTGCTCTTCTAGGCGTCTTTGGTCAAGTATTAAATCTTAAAGGCCCAAATGGACTAACCCTTTATAGAGCCTCCATCATTTGGGGCACAGAACCATCTGCTGCTTTCACTGTGACGTAACCTATTCGGGCCTGTCACCTCCCCAAACACACCCTGAGCTCCCGAGGGTGGGCTGCCTCCGCAGGCCTTGTGTGGTTTTGGTATCACCCCAGCACATGGCTTGAGGGAACCGCAGAACAGGAATTCGGCAATAACTCACTGGGCTGAACAGATTCAATAGCTCGCAGCCCACAGGGCCGGAAGCATTTGCTGCCACTAGGGACTTGAACGAGACCAGAACAACTGCGTTAATCCACTGACCAGAAACTGGAACTGAAGTCCACTGGGCAGGTCTTCAACCTGAGCTGCAGGCCACACGAGAGCATCTTTTCTTATTTTAAAACACACGCTGACCACGGGTGCCCTGTCTCCTGTCCCCCAGAAGCATCAGACCTGAGGCACACAGCACGGGCTCCAGGTGAGGGAGACCTCAGGTGTGACACGGCCAGCCTCCCTGCCCGACTCACTTCCCAGAGCTTGACTTCACTTGGGCACAACTGAACCCAAATCAGTCCATTAAAAAAAAAAATGACCTGGACTTCCCTGGTGGCGCAGTGGTTAAGACTCCACGCTCCCAATGCAGGGGACCCGGGTTCGATCCCTGGTCCAGGAACTAGATCCCACATGCCGCAACTAAGAGTTCGCATGCCACAACTAATGAGCTGGCGAGCCACAACTAAAGGAGCCCTTGAGCCACAACTAAGAAGCCTGCCTGCCGCAACTAAGGAGCCCACGTGCCACAACTAAGAAACCAGCGAGCCGCAACTAAGGCGCCCGTGAGCCGCAACTAAGGAGCCCACCTGCCACAACTAAGACCTGACGCAACCAAATAAATAAATAAATAAATATTAAAAAAAAAAAAAAAAAAGACTGAACCCAGAACAAAACACTGACCTCAGAATATGCCCTAAGTGGTACTTAACCACGAGCATTGTCTTGTTACCTGTCAGACAGACTACTACCTACACCCTGAGGGCTTGTGATTCCTAAAAGCTTTTGCTGCTGTGGCCAAAAACAGCTAAAAATCTCTGAAAGTTTTGGAACCAAAGGGAGACATGGGTTGCCTAACTGCCCGAAATTTTTGTAGTCATAGCTACGTAGATAATCAGGTTTTCAGAGATAAATTCAGATATCCCACTGAAAAACCTACAGGTTTTCATAAAAAAGGACCAGGGTGCTATTTGAGGCTAAAAAATTAAGGAAGAGGGCAGGATCTCCTCTTCCCAAAACCTCACCCTCTGAAGCCAGTCTTCTGTTTCTGCCTTGGGGACCCTCACCACTCCCAGCTCATAATAAGAGTCTGCGCCCTGAGGGCAGGTGCAGATAGCAGGGCCCCCACTGCTGACCAGGAGTTCAAGGCCCCTCTCAGGGTGAGGACACATCCTCTCACGCGGCGGCTGCACTCCCAGCGCCCGAGCCAGGGCTCTGTATTCAGTGAGGGACCTGTCTCTCTCCTTGTCGGGTCACCCCAGTCTCGCCCCCTTAGCCATTACCTTCTCCGTCCGGCTGAGGGATGCTCCGGAACAGACAGTGTTGCTCCCGAATGAACTGCCCAGTCAGCTTGATGTCCACATCGACCTGGCCGACCCTGGGGACGCAACAGCCAACATGTTCTGAGCATGTGCCAGTCATACATACGCCAAGCCCCTTCTGAACACAAGTTCAACCAACTCAGTAAGCCGAGTGTAATTATTCCCATTTCACACATGAGGAAACTGAGGCTCAGAGAGGTAAGTAACTTGCCCAAGGTCAGGCAGCCCGGCAGTGGTGAAGCTGGGACGTGAGCCCAGATCTGCCTGGCTCCAAAGCCCACATCCTCACTGTTATACAGCAAAGGGGGAAGGGCACCTGGAGTGGGGTGGGTGCCCTCAGCCTGGGTTCCTGCATCCTTCCCGTGATGATCACCAAGGACAGCTGAACAGCCTGTGCCGGGAGAGGAAGGAGCACCCTCACCCCTTTAACTCCACGAGGTGACCTTGGAGGCGCTGAGCCCCAGGGGTTCATTAGCATTAGCCAGTGAAGTTACCTGTCACGTGGGCACTGCCCTCAACAGCATGGGGCCAGGGTTATGTTTCCCTTCTCTCTCCCACCCCAAGGGAAGGTCCCACTAAGCGATGCCCAGGCAGTGGTGCCGGGGGCCAAGAACGCAGCAGTCCAAGCTCCCACCCACTCTCTGCCCCAGTAGATCAGGACCTATCCCTGCCAGCGCTGGGTTGGTTTGGTCCCAGGAGGGGTGTCACCCACACCAAAGCGGTGGGTGGAGGCAGGCTCAGCAAGTTCTCAGGAAGCCTGGAGCTGACAGGGCTGCAGTGGAGCTGTCCTGAGACCTGGGGCGTCCCCAGGAGATCACTAGAGAAGGGAGTCGCCAGCGTGGCCCTCCCTCTGCAACCACACCCTAAAAGGAGAGGCTGCCCCAGGGGCCCCGAGCAAACGCTACCTGGTGACACCATCTTTGATGTGGTAGAGCAGACATTCAGACATCAGGGGGTCTTCGTTCAGGTTCACCAGGTGTGGAGTCTGGTGGGGAGGGGGCGGCAGTCAGGGGAGAGCCGCCAGGGGTGCAGCCAAGAGGGAGGGAAGGCGCTTCGCAGACATCCCTGCAGGCTCCCCGCTGCGCCCCTCCCCCTCCCTCGGAGGGTGAGCTCTCCCACCTCCTGCTCCCACTTACCCCAATGCTTTTGGGGCAGCCCGACCCACCCTCTCCTCGCACACAAGATGCCCTCACCCTTCTAGCCCCTCCCCAGGCCCCACTTCTTCAGAGGCACCTGGACACACCAGTCTCCCTGACCCGAAACCTTAGAAGCTACCTGCCCTCTCTCTGCTTTCCCTGTACTCCCTCTGGCCCCAGGGCTCATCACTTCTTCCCTCAAAATGTATCTTGCCACTTCGGGAGGGTACGAGAGGGGACTGCTCAGACCTCTCCAGCCCACGCACTGCATGCTTGCCTGACCTGAGTCTGCTTTTTATGCCGGTACTCCTGGGCCTCCTCCACGGCAGGGCCCCAGCCCACTTATCCAAGCCCCTTTCCGGGGCCCCCTCTCCCCTTCTGTGCTCGCACCCAGTGTACTCTGAGCACTCACTCCAAAAAGCCGGGCTCATCCCTGCCCATCCTCTCGCCTGGAACAGCCTCCCTCCTGGCCCCACCCCCATCCCCACCTGTCAAAATCATTCACGTCCCGTCCCTCACGGTGCGTCTCAAATGCCACTTCTTCCACAGAGCTTTCCCAAGCCTTCCACCCGAACACAAGATCCCCTGCCTCTGTTCTGCAGGGATATACCGTGGCCTTTCTACGTGCAAGACCCCACTGAGGTGCCCAGCAGGACACAGAGATGAGTCACACCCAGAGGCTGCTGCCCCGTCGGTCAGGAAATCAGAGTCAACTTGGGGAGATAAGACTTGGCGTGGAAACACCATTGCAGGTGAGAGACACATGCCTCATAACAGACTTCCTGAACTTTTCACGCCCTCACTTAGCTCATTCATTCAATCATTCATTCATCCCACTGTATCCTGGGAGGGGCTCATACACAAAAATGAATAAAATGAAGACCAATGGGAGCTCATGGGGGTCAGGGGAGCTTCATGGAAAAGGCAGTGTGGGAGCTGGTCTCTGATGATGAGGAGGACGTGGACATGAAGAAGGAAGAGGGTTCCAGGTGAAAGAGGAGTCTGAACAAAGGCACGGAGGCAGGGGAGCACAGGGTGTAGGGGAAGACAGCCAGCAGTCAAGGCCCCACAGTTCTCTGGGAGCCCCCTGAACAGGAAGCCCAAGGCTATGTCTACGGTGGATGTGTCGTGTATCTCTGTGTCGGCCCCTCCAACGAGACTCTGCCAACACTTCCTCTTCTCCTGAGGGATGACCACGCCCCTCCCGACACTGCAGTGTCAGGCCTGCTTGGGAATGGCAAACGTGGATGGGTCCTGGAAGCAGAAAGCGATCTATCCCTCGGGAGAGGGGACATGATTTAGGGCAGTGCTTTTCAATCTTTATTCAGCCCTGGAACCCTTTGTTCACAAGAAACCTTACCTAGAAGCCTTAGAAGCCTAACACGTCAAGCAGATAAGCAGAGAGCCGCTCAGGCCGAGGTGGGGGCAGGGGACCCATAGTCCAGTCCTGCTCCCCCCTCCCCATTCCCTGTGAAGGAAGCTCCGGGCCAGGTTTGAAAATTACTGACTTAGGAAGTCCTTCGGCCTGGTGGCGAGGTCTCAGAAAAGAAGGGGCTTTCCCTAAGGCCCTTGGCTCTCTCTGGGACAAACTGGAGCTTTTGCCCCAAGGACCCAATTCTCCACTCGACCTTTCCTAGGCTGGAGTCACCCCCACCAAACCCGTTTCTCCTGTGAGTCTAACAGCTTTCTCTCTGAAATCCACATGACTTTTAAACTTATGAGAGTGGGTTCATTCTTGCCACCTGGAGAAAATGCAGAAGTTACCTCCCCTAAGACACTTTTTTTTTTTTTACCAATCAGATGGGCAAAGATGAAAAAGTTGAAGAGGATGAGGGAACACGGGCTCTCTTGTATGCTGCTCCTGGGAGTATAAGTGGGCATGGTTACAATCTCTGGAGGCACGCTGGCAAAAGAGATCAAAGTTTCACCTGGCTACTGGTGGACCCCAAATCTCCACTTCTAGGAATTTGTTCTACAGACAGCAGACTATTAGTAAAACTATCTTCTGTAACATTGTTTATAGTATCAAAGAATGGGAAACGACCTAAATGTCCATCAGTAAGAAGCTGGTTAAAAAAAATTATCCTACGTCTATACAATAGAATATTCTGACACTGTGGGGGGAAAAAAAAAAAAAAAAACAGACAGAACTGCGATACACTGTTATGTGAAAAAGTAACATGTCAAGTATGGAACCAGCACCATGGCAAAGAGGGGCGATGTGTGCGTGCGTACGTGGATGATTATATACCACACGCCTGTACGTGCAGAGACTACCTCTAGAAGAACACATCAGGAGCCAGCAACAGGACTCGCCTCTGGGAGGGGAACCCGAGGGTGGGAAAGAAAGAGATTTCCTTTTCACCTCACTGTAAAAAGTAAACGTTCCCTGTGGGGCGTGCCACCTTTACAAGAACAACTAAGAACAAAACAAAACAAAAGCCCCTCCTGTTGGTCCCAAGCTCTAGCAGGTGGCACCCTGCACAGTGTAAACCTCTCCAGGAAAGAAAAACCCATCCATCAGTCTGTCCATCCCTTTCTACCTTTCCCTAGCCCTGCAGCTGTGGCAGAAGCTCCACAGGTACCTGGCACCCCCAGGTGGCTGGCAAGCCACGCTGAGAGCCCCCTGCAGTCCCTCCTCCCAGATGTGCGCCTCTGGGGGATCCCAAAGCCCTGGGTGCCCAGCCCCGGACCTGACCCCTCAGCCCTGCCTGCCACGCTCAATCACCCACCGACAGCTCTCTCGCCCCTGGCTGTGCCTCAGGCCAGGCAAACCCCTCTCCTCTGTCTGGATCCCTGTTCAATGGTCCCTGCTTGCTCAGTCACCCAGATGCCTTGTCCGTATGAAAATCGGAGGGGTCTCCTTCCAGTAACCCACTGCCTGGAAGAGGTGTATCTCACTTAGAGCCTGATCCTATGATGCTTCGTACCACGGCTCTGACAGGCGTGGCTGGCTCCATTCCCGGGCTGGGACTGGAAGTTCCTGCTTTGCCCAAACTGGCCTCTGCATCACCGCTTCACCAGTGTGCACCGCTCCAGCTGTGCTGGCCGTCGGAAGCCAGCATCCACTCTGACTGGTTGGTCCCCGTGCTGTGCTGGTTGCTAAAGGTTTTGAATACCACTCCTGCCTCCAACTGAGCCTGATCATTCCTGCCCTGCTTCTTCCCTTCCTTCCTCTCCACAAAGCCTTACTGAGCACTTACTACACAGCGGGCACGTGACAGGTGCTGGTGCGCCCCACTCGGCCGACAATACCCGACATTTGCTCGGCCCGATGTTCTCTCTGCTCCTCTCTACCACACCCCCGTCCATCTTTCAGGCTCCACTTTCCAGACCACCTTCTCCAGGAAACCAGTTTCCATACATCTCCAGGCTGCACTGACGCTTCCATCTTTAAACCTCTCGCTGGGGCTTCCCTGGTGGCGCAGTGGTTGAGAATCTGCCTGCCAATGCAGGGGACACGGGTTCGAGCCCTGGTCTGGGAAGACCCCACGTGCCGCAGAGCAACTGGGCCCGTGAGCCACAACTACCGAGCCTGCGCGTCTGAAGCCTGTGCTCCGCAACAAGAGAGGCCGCGATAATGAGAGGCCCGCGCACCGCGATGAAGAGTGGCTCCCACTTGCCGCAACTGGAGAAAGCCCTCGCACAGAAACGAAGACCCAACACAGCCAAAAATAATAAATAAAATAAACAAACAGATAGTCACTCACCAATTTAAAAAAAAAAAAAAAAGAATTCTGAACAGCTCAACAGTTTAAAAAAAAAAAAAGAATTCTGAACAGCTCAACAGTTTAAAAAAAAAAAAACCTCTCGCTGCGTTTACAATCAACATCCTCCAGGTGAGTGCTTACTCTTCCCCTATTCCTTTTACAGTCTTGTCTTCCCAAGTTATCCTTTCAAAACGTACTTTTCAGGTTTTTTGTTTTTGCTTGTTTGTTTTTGAATAGCTAACACATACACAGGTTACAAAATCCAAATGATACAAAAGAGCACACGGTGGACAAGTTGCTATCCCAACCAACCTGCAATCTCCCAGGTCCTCTCCCTTCCCCATGGGGTAACCGCCATAACCAGTTTCTTATGAATCCAGAGATACATTCTACGCGTGAACTCACACACACACGTGTGTGGGCTTCTGTTTATAAATACCTAGATTCTAAGCAGCTCTTGCAATCCCCCTAAGGGCAGGGACCCTGGCATCCTGTGGTCCCTAGATGGAGGGAGAAGACAGGGATGGCCGGACAACACAGAGAGGAGGGAGCAGGAGTGGGGACAGAGATGATGGAGGGACAATTCAGAGACCTGAGATCAGAGTTAGAACTCATGACCCTGCCACCCCAACCCTCTTCTTTCAGCATCCAGAGTCTCCGAGGCCTCCTCACTCACCTTCTTCGGAGAGAAGACGCCCACGGTTCCCCCATCTTCCCGGACAGCCACCCCCATCTCAGCCAGCAACGCTTCCCTGTAGGCAAAGGAGAGGCAAATATTGGTCTTGTCATCGGTACCCATGAACCCATTCCCTGCAGGGCCTGACCTTCCCTCCCCACCCCGCTCCCTCCAGGGCTCCAGCTGTCGGCCCCATCCTCACACCTCTCCATCCTCAAGGCCTCCGTCTTACGTAGCTTCTCCTCCCAGGTCTCATTCAGCTCAGCTATAATCTTCTCTGTCTCCTGGGGGCACAAGACAGGCAGGGATCAGGACAGTCTGGGACAAGCGCCTCCCAGGGGGTGCTTCCCAGCAGCCCCCAGAGCCCCACCCCTTGCCAGCTCCAGCTTCCCACCTGCAGTCTCTCCATGGCCTCCTCAGGCCCAATCTGGGGCTCAGCACTGGGGGAGAACGATGGCTCCAGCTCCCCGTTGTGTGCTGCGGGGGACGAGGGCGAAGCTGGGGCAGAGGGAGATGATACAGCTGGCAGAGCACCTCCGGGACTCCCCTCATCCACCTTCAGGCCTAGGAGGGAGAAGAAGGTAAAAGAAGGAGGCCAAGGAAAGATGGAACTGATCGGAAACAGGGAAGGTCTCACAGCGGACCAGCCTGGAAGGACTGCAGAAGACCCATGGTCCACCTCCACAAAGTAGAGAACCCTCCTACTGCAGCCTTGACAAATGGACACCGAGTCTCTGCTTGTTCCCCTCCAGGGATGGAAAGCTCATTACTGAACAAGGTAGCCAGTTCCTTCCATCGTAGGATGACTCGTACCATCAGAAAGTTCTTAGCTGTGTTGAACTGAAATCTGCCCCATGTTACATGTAGCTCTGTTTCTAGTTCTGCCCTCTGGGATGAGAAAGACTACACTGCTTTTTCTTTTTCAAGACTACCCTTCAAATGTGCAGAGGCGAACATCGTGTCTACCCTCTCTTCCCAAGAACCCTTATTCTCCCCACCGTGCCCCTTAGCACCCCAACTCCTCAGTGGGATGGACCCCAAGATTGAATGCACAGTCACACCAGGCACAGCCAACACGGATCACAGATTATCTAATACAGACGCCATTTCACAGTAAGGAGGCTGAGCCTTACGTTTCAGAAATTAGTCTGCTGTTGACTATTATTAAGCTTACGGTCAATTTAATTCCCAATGTTTCACAAGAACTTCTGTCAAGGCAGGTGCCCAGCAGCCTATTCTTAATGACTTACTGTTTAAATCATAAACGCATGACTTGCCATTTACTCCTGCTCCTGTCGTTTCAGTAGTTCCAGGAGCCTGTTAAGGTCCCTCTGAATCCTGCCTGCCTCTCCCCGGGAGGATCAGTCCCTCCCAGCTCTGTAACACCTAAAGGCGTGACCTGTCCCCTCTCCACATCCGCATCTAGGTCAAGGGGCACTTGCTGGGCTTTCTGGGCAGTGGTCCCTCCCTGGTCCCAGGCCTGGGCAAAGGCAAATGAGGAGGGATGAGCTGGGCCAAGGAGCCTCCCTGAGCTGCCCCTCCCGGAGTCCCACCTCCCAGGGCAGAGGCGGAGAGCCCCTGGGCCATCAGCAGTTCCCGCAGCCGGGCCACCTCCTCCTGCAGCTCCCGGATCAGCCGGGCATTAGGGTCCTCGTTGATGATGGCATTGCAGCGAATCTGCTTGGTGCGGTCGGCGTACCTGGATGAGGAGGGAGGAGCGGGACCGGTGAGGCCTAGACACGGGTGACCTTGGTCTGCTGCCCGATTCCCTCTCCCTCCCAGGTTTCATCACAGTGCAGTAGAGCTGAGGGTCAACCCTAACTCATGGGGAGGGTCCTGAGCTACCAGTCGCTGAGCTCCTGGCACTTTTCACGTCCCGCCCCACCCCTACTAGAGCCCCACCTGAGGGTGCTAAGAGTCTCCTCGTAATTGATATCCGCGGGGCTCAGGGCCGCAATCATTGCTGTGCGTGAATTCCCACCTATGAATGGAAAGGAGGGGAAAGCTTGAGCTGGGCAGGGTCCTAAGAAAAGTCAGACTGGGTCACAGGGTCAGGGGGGGCCTCATTGCTCAGGCAGGGGTCCAATAAGGCCACTGTCCAAGGTAGGGTAAAGCTAAGAGTTGTGGAGCTAATCGTGAAATCTGGTGGTCAGAGGAAGTGGGGGTGAGGTCAGGGAGACATCAGACATCTGTGGGACAGTCAGAGATCAGTGGGAGGAGGGTGAAGTCAAAGGTGGGTGTGAGGTCAGAGAGCAGTCATGGGTAGCCAAGTCAGCGAGGCCCTTGGCTTGGCAGGGAGGGTGTGGCCTTGATCTCAGCATCAGGACACCTTCAAAGGATGCCCCTGGGGATCAGGGGGAGAGTCAAAGGACCACTGGAGGATTTGAGGTTCCAGGGGTGTCAACGGGACTGGTATCAAAAGGAGGTTGGCAGGACGGGTGGCAGGGTCGGCAGAGAGAGACAGAGAGGAGAAGCCCCTCACCCAGATTCTCCTTGAGCAGCCAGGTGAGCACAGAGTCCCTGTAAGGGATAAAATCCGACTTCCGCTTCTTTGATTGCTGAGGGACGGAAGGGGGAAGGGGGTTACGGTGGGCCACCCGCTTTGTCCGCTTTCCCAGAGCCCCTTCTCTTCCCACGCCCAGGTCTTACCATATCCGCAAGGGCCGAGATCACCTTCCCTAGAGTAGTCAGGGACTTATTGATGTTGGCGCCTTCCTGGCAAGAGGAACGGGGGGAATGAGGCCTTCTTCTCCCACTCCGATCCCCTTCCCCCGCTCCCCCCACAGCCAGAGCACCAGGTTATGATTTGAGACCACCGCACACAGCCCCCAACACTGCCCTGTCCGACCCTCCCAAGCGCCTCACCTTCAGGCGCATGCCCCGGGCCCCTGAGGAGTCAGCCCGCTCACTGCCAGCAAGGTCCACCAAACTGATCTTACTGACCTGGGTCAGAGGAAAGAGACAGGAGGTGACTGGGTCAGTGCGGGGCAGGCATATCAAGGGAACACCCAGCAAGGGGACTAGGCAGTTGGCAAGGGATGGAGAAAGCCAGGAGTGGGGGACGGAAGGGGGATACATAAGATGACAGTGAGGGTTTGGTTACTTGTCCGTTTCTTCATTTATTCAATCACAGATATTCACATGCCCACTGTGTGCCTTGTCCCGGCACACAGTGGGCTCCAAGACCTGCCCCAAGGAGCCTAGCTAGAAGAACAAACATGCAAAAGGAGACTATCCCACTGATCTGATAGGGGAAGCACAGGGGGCTGTGGAAGCTCAGAGGAGGCACTCAACCAAGCCTGGACAGGGAGGGAGGACGCAAGGCCCGCCGATCACATCTCTGTCTCTGTTACCAGGTGGGATGGGGTTGCAGCGGGTGGGGGGTGGGGTGGGGGGGGGGTCCTACCTTCTCTGAGTCCAGTCCAGTGAGCTGATCGTGGCAGCGCTGCGTGAAGACAATGGTGAAGACGGCGTGGGAACGGCTGCTGGTCTCATTCATGTTGGTGGCGGCCACAGTCCTGGGGGCGGGGGGGGGCGGGGGGGGGAAGGAATGGTCAGTGGGTCCGGCCCCTCGTCTTCCTAACCCCGGCTCCCTTGCTCTCCGCCCCATCAGCCTGCCTCACCGCGCTTTATTTCCACAGTCCATGAGGTCAGCAATGTCTGCGTAAGAGGTCACAGCCAATTTAGACAGGTCCTGCACGTAGGGGCCCAGGATGGGGTGCTCTCGGACCCTCAGAGAGCCCCGACTCTTGGGGTTCAAGAGGTCTCGTACCCTCTCACAGTAGATCTCCATGTAGCTCACCTGAGTGGGAGAAGCAAATAAAAAGTAATAAAGCTGGGCTTCCCTGGTGGCGCAGTGGTTAAGAATCCGCCTGCCAATGCAGGGGACACAGGTTCGAGCCCTGGTCCGGGAAGATCCCACATGGCGCGGAGCAACTGAGCCCGTGTGCCACAACTACTGAGCCTGCGCTCTGGAGCCCACGAGCCACAACTACTGAAGCCCGCGTGCCTAGAGCCCGAGCTCCTCAACAAGAGAAGCCACCGCAACGGGAAGCCCGTGCACCACCACGAAGAATAGCTCCCGCTCGATGCAACTAGAGAAAGCCACGCTCAGCAACAAAGACCCAATACAGCCAAAGATAAATAATAAATAAATAAATTTTCAGAAAAAGTCAAAAAGCTAACAACCATACCCAATGTGAAACTTACCGCGGACTCCACTGGATACAATACGGGTGACCTACACTGAGTGTTTACTAGGTGTTGCTAAGCATTTGACGTGTGCAAGCTCAGTGAGCCTTCCAACAACCCTAGGAGGGGACCCCTGATCATTATCGTTCCAGGAGCCGAGAGAGAGATCGTTTGCCCAAAGCCACAGTTACTAACTGGTAAAGCCTAGAGTAGCTCCCAGGCTGCCTGACTCCAGAGACTGCACTTGTCTTAATCGCGCTGCTGACCTCCTCCCTACCCAGAGGACACTGTGGCTCCCCTCCCAGGCCCCTCCCAAGACCTGGGCTTACCTCCACAGAATAGGACAGCTGAGCGCTCTGGTTCTTACTAACACGAGAGAAGAGGTCCTCACAGAGCTGGAGGGGGACACAGAGAAGCACAAAGATGCCGCTGTCCATGGCACACCTGTGGCGCCCAGCACCCAGGCCAGGCCAGGTCTCAAGTGACCCTGTTTAACCCTTACCACAGCCCCAAGGGAGGGACGGGATCGTTCCCATTTTTACAGATGGGCAAGCAACCTCTGAGAGGTTCGCGCTTGCCCAGGGTCACAGGCTAGTATTCAGTGAGCCCAGATGCAAACCCGGAGCCTGCATGCAAGGTCACTGTGCTGCAGTCGGGGAGCGTGTGGTCAACTCTCAGTTAGCCACCACTGGCTTCTCCTGCAGTAAACACCTTGACTGCGGTACACAAGCCCACACGGGAACGACACGCACGAGTAATTACGGGACAAGGCACGACGGCGGGTTAAGTGGTAGGAACAAGGTTCAAACCCTGGGCGCTCTGCCGCCAAAGGTGTGGCTGTTCTCACGGGGGGCCTCCTTGGCCCTGATGCCCAGGTTGGAGCCAACCTCATCCCCCATCACCTTCGCCACCACTAACAACCTCAGAGAGCCCGGTCTCTGCTCCGCAACGCTTGGAACCCAGCCTGCTCCCCTAGGGTCGGCTGAAGGTGCGTCAGCCCTGGCCACCCTGCCAGGCCCCGAGTGTACCTGGGGCACGATGCCCTGCTGCCCTGGCTCCTGCCGCCCCATCATGGTGTAGGACTTCCCAGCTCCCGTCTGCCCATAGGCCAAGATGCACACGTTGTAGCCTTCAAAGGCATGGAGCAGCATCTCTTCTCCAATATCCCGATACACCTGTTGCTGCGATGCAAACCGGGGGTCCTCGGCCTAGGCGGAAGCGGGCCAGGAAAGACAGCAGGAACCCTAGATGACCTCGCCCTTGGTACCTGGGTGCCCAAAGACCTCGTGCGCCCCCCACCCCCCTCACGGTCCTAACCAGCCCTGAGGATCCCATCCGGTCTCCTGCCGGCCCCAAATTATCCCAGGGATTCTGCCTCCCCCATCCTGGTCCTAGTCACAAGCTCGGGCTCCTACCCACCCCCACCCAAGGGTCCTGGCCCTCCCAACCAATTCCCTGGAGGTCCTATTTCCCAGCAATGCCCCCTCCCCAGGACCTGAATCCCCCGTCCCTCTTTGCTTAGCCCTTCCCCCCAACCTAACAGCCTCACCGAAGTGTGTGACCAGTAGGAGTGATCGAAAGTGAAGCTTCTGGGGGCATCCTTGCTCTGTCTGGGATTGATGATGGCTGAGAAAGCAAAGGGATGAAGGCCAAGGTCAGGTACTCCCCACCGCTGCCCACTCCCCACAAGCCCTCGGAAGCCAGGCATCCCGCTCCCCACCTCTGTCCTAGTTCATCTCTCCCCTTTAATACTCCCCACCCCCTCCAGCCACCCAAGCTAATTTTGGCTTCCCAGGACCCGCCCCCCTCCCGGCTGCCTCCCTGGATTGGGCAACGGAGGGCTCCAGGCCAACATTCCCCCTCCCAGGGACTGGGAGCACGGAAAGGCCGGCCTGCCCCAGCCTCCTTCCTTACAATTAGCACCTGCTCCGTGCCCAGCACAGCCCTCCTCCTGGTTCGGCCCGGCAGGACTGGCCCGTACACTGGGCCCGGGCTGCCCTGCCTGTGCCCAGACGGGCCCGCGGGACTCACTCACAGGTGGTGCTGCCCTGCATGCTGACTACACACTTGGCATCCTGGCTGGTCTCACGGGCGTTGAAGGGCCGAACCCTCACTGCCACTTTCACCGAGGCGCCAGCCATGGCTCCAGATACTACCACCCTCCTTAGCTGGAGGACAGAGACAGAAGAGGAGGTCAGAGCTACTGGGAGGCAATGTCTGGGGGACCCAGACATTGCCTCCCAACTTCTCCCAGGAACCAGTCTCTCCACACCCCCTTCCCCGGCTACCCAGCCCCTCAAGGACCCAGTTTCTGTTTCCTTGGCCTTCCTCCCCAATGTCACTCTCCTCAGGGACTCCCGGAGGTGTTCCTGCCCCTCTCCCCAGCCTTTTCCCAGCAGGCAGGGACCTGGGATGTCACCCCAGAGTTACCTGGTGTCCTGGCCCCAGACCAGGGGGGCTGTATCAGTTCTGGCTGCCACCGGCCCTCGTAGGAGGAGCCCCATCCTACACTGGGGGCCCGGCCACGCCAGCTGGGGCTGTAGAGGAAACCCTGGTTGCGGGGGAAGAGTGGTTAGGAGGCACCCGTGGCTCCAGAGCTGTGTCTGGGGTTCCAGGGTTGGAGGACAAGGGGTGGGGGTAATGTTAGGAAAGGTGCGGATGGCTGTTCCTCTGGAATGGTCGAATGCAATGTGAATCCAAGGGCAGGGACGGTGATATTTTTATTCCTCGTCACTCACAAGTGCACTGAACGTTCAGAGAGAGAAGAGAGAAAGAGGCTGGACAGAGAGCAATTCAGAGAGAGGGACACATGGGCAGAGACACTGAGGGTGGTGGGAAGCGGGGAGAGGAGAGGCAGAAAGTCCCAAACACCAAAAAAATGAGAGAGACAAGGAGACTGAGGTCATGCTACTTAGGAAATAATGGAAGAAAAAGAAGGGGACACACAAGAGGACAGCAAACACAGAAATGTTGAACAGGTAGGGGTAAAGCACAAATTGGAAGCCCAGAAGAGAAACAAGATGCGAGAAAATCCCAAACATAAGACCTGCCCTAAAATTCCCCCACAGGGTCAGCCAGGGACAAGTAGAAACCAGCTCCCACCTAGGGTCCATAACCTCCACACAGGAGGGACTGCTGATTGGGCAAAGTCCAATGGCTGGAGGTACAGCCCAGAACTGGGATCCACAGGGCCTGCCTATAAGCCCCGAACCCCTTGACCAGCCCCCAGCACTTCCTCCTTAGGATCCAGGACAATGGGCAGGAGAGGGTGGGGTCATCCTGTAACCATCCTACCAACCACCAGGGTCCTCTGTTGGAGGATCCAGAATACCTGTGTTTATGGGAAGGGAGGATAGCACTAGGGTCCCCCTGAAGAGGGAGAGAAGGGAAAGGAAGCAGGTAGGTCCCAGCTCCAGCCTGGGGCTAGTGCTATGGCATCCACTGCCCTGGGGAAAGTGCCAGGCTGGAGCCCAGGAATGTGGGTGATCCAGTGCCCACACCCTGGGAGGAGAGGCTGAGCAGCCCACACCCACGGACAACAGGGTGGGAGGGTTGTGAAGAGCGATCAGAGATGTTGAGCCCCCTTCTGTGGCCGCAAAGGGCCTCAAACCCCTGTCCTGCTTGGGCCTCACCTCACCAGCCTTTCTGGCCAGGGCATGGGAGGGGTGAGAGGGCTGGTCTGTCCCAGGACAGGAAGGGAGTAGCTGAAACCACAGAGGCTGTCTCAGGAAGAACAGCCCTGACCCCCAGACCCTGACCAGGGGAGGGAAAGGACACTGATGGAGACACGCAATTGTAACGCCGTTGTGGCTAACGGGGCACGGAATGAGGTGGCACTGCTGGTGGATGGCGGGGTAATGGACCAAGAGAGAGGTACAGGGGTCGGCTGGTGCAGCGTAATAGGTCAGTGGGGTACAGGGAGAAGCCGCGGCTTGGGGCGAGGCCGAGCGACCCGAAAGGGGGCCTAGGGCCACCTGCACCTTGCTCACCCAGCAGTTTTCACACAGGCCCCCGTCCCGGCCTTTCTGGGCGGCCATGCGGACAGTGTCCTCCGGTCCAGCCAACCGACGGCCGCCCCGGGCCTGGCACCTCTCTGCGCCTCCGCGGGACAAATAGCACATGATCCCGGCTCCCGCGGCCAGCCGGCCCCCGCCGGGTGGTGAAAACCGGGACCCCGGCTCCCCGCCCCCCAGCCCGGCACATTCCTCCGCGGGCGTCCCCTCCCTCACCCCCCCTCTCCCACAGCTCTCACCTCGTCGCGGCGGGGCTCCCGGAGCGGCGGGGCAGAGTGCAAAGGGACAAACTTTCCGGGAAGCGTGAGACGGGAGCGGGGGCGATCCGGGGTCGGTTCGGGGCTGCCCCCGCCCCTCGCCGGGTCCCCGGGCGGCGGGCGGCGGACTCGCGCCCCGGGGGCGGCAGCAGTAGCGGCGCCAGCGGCCGGCGCCCGCCCGGGCAGCACGAGCTGGGGAGGGAGCGAGGGGCGGGGGATCGGCGGGCGCGCGCGCGCGCGCGCGCGCGCGGATGGGCGGGCGGGCGCGCGCCGTCCCGAGAAGGGCTAGGCAGCGACCCGGACAGCTGTTAAAGGGGCAATGTCCCCAGGACTGCGGGGCCCACCGGGCGGAGACGGGAGAACCGAGCTGCGGACACGGGAGGGCGAGCAGGACGCAGGCACTCGGGAAGGTGGCCAGCGCCCAAATAGCCGGGAAAAGTGGCGGGCGACCCCTGTAGGATACCCAGGACCCGGACCCGCGCACGCCACCGCCGTCGGAGGCGCGCTTAGGGGGCGGACCCGCCCGCAGGGCCCCGCCCAGGAGAGTGGCTCGGCGCAGGCCCCGCCCCCAGGCGCGCGGCGCCGGCCGGCTCCGCCCTCGGCTCCCGACGCCGCCTCGCGCCTCCTCTGCGCCCGGCGTATAGTTCTAGAACTCGCCGCGCAGCTGCCTCAGGTGCCGTGGCCAGGGGCAGTCGGCGGCGGCACGGCTACCCGGGCGCTGGGTCCCTGCCTGGCCCTCACGTTCGACAGGCCCCGCAGGCCCGGGTCGTCCCCTCAGGCTTCGGTGCCTTCTCAGGCCCAGGCCACCCCTGCCTACCCAGCCTGGCCCCCCGCGGGCCTCAGGCAGTCCTTCAGGCGCGGGCCCACCACCTGGGGGCCACATCGACTCCTCAGGCCCCCAATTGTGCCTTCAGGCTTAGCTGTGTCCCACGCCCCAGTCCACCTGCCAAGGGTCCCCTGAGCCCGCTAAGGCCTGGCCTTCCCTCCAGGCAGGGACCCACCCCCCAAGACCCCCAGGCTCTGGCCAACTCCTCAGACCAGCCGGACCCCTCAGGTCCTCAGCTGCCTTGTCAGGCTCAGGTTGCCCTCCCAGCCTTGGCTGCCCCCAGGCCAACTGTCCAGTCCTCTGTCTAGCTTCCTTAGGCCCATTCTCCTCATAGATCTGGGTCACCCACCTAGACCCAATTACCTGAGGTCTGAATGCCCCTCAGCTCCCACCTGCCCTCTACTCCAGCTTGCCCTGCTCTGGCCCAAGACATCCAATTTAGATCCCATCTGCCCTTTCAGCCAGATTTTAACTACGGCATTTGCCACCTCAGCTCTAAATACTCCTCTCTCCATTCTTCACTTCGCCTAACTCCTTTCTCAGCCCATCCTTAGTTGCCTTTGGATAAATACTTATTCACCTGCAACAGTTTCCAATTTTCTGACATTTATGCTGCCTACAGTCACTCTCCTAACTCATCTAACATTCTTATCTGCCTTTTCTGCCAACCCCCCACTGGCTGTCAGGTCACCTTTGGCTGTCCCGAATTCTGGCTCTGTGTAACTGACCTCTCTGCTCACCTTCTTCACCTATAGACTTTCCCAGCTGCCTCCTCCTTCCTTGTCACCAACTGACCACTCTGTCCACACTTACCTTTTATTAACCCCTCGTACCTGGTTTATTTACCAACCCTGAATTCTCTAACTGACCCCAGCCACCAGTTCTGTACCAACTATCCCCAAATGCCTCTGCCCTATCTAGTCCCCCTGTCACCCTTTTTCGTTTCATTATCCCATGTTGCCAGTTAATTCACTCCACTGCCATCTGTAAATTTCACTTACTCTGTATGTTTGGCTTCAGAACATTTATTTTGTTTTCTCTTTTACCACATCCACAGTTCCTGTGTCTGCCATCTTGAACTTGTATGTTCAGCTAGTAGAAATGTTCAGTACTTGAAATACCTTTTCAGCTCTCTTTCTTTTTTTCTGGCCCCATACATCTTCTTTCCAATCTCTAGACCTGCTGCAGGTTCATTCCTACAGCCATTATATGAGTGAATGATTCATTTTCCATTATCCCCCCAGCACCAATGAGGAGATTCAGTCCAGCCGCCCAGCCCAGTCCGGTCATGCAAGCGCAGGAAGATGGAGACAACCTTATCCCTTTTGCCAAGTGAGTCCTCCCCCGCAGTGGGGAGGAGGGAAGATTGCATGCCTGGGTTCTTCTCTAAGAGGAGTAGGAAATAAGGAACAAGAAGCTCAGTGCCTGGTCTCAGGGGATTGGTGATTTATTAATTTATTCAGCAAATTGCTTTTGAACACTACAATGTTTTAGGCACTGTATATTAGGCATTGGGAATTCAGCAGTTAGAACATAGGGGTCCTGCTCATAGAGCTTACATTCTAGGGGGAGGAGATAGAATGTGCATACAAATAAATATAATTTCAAATAGTAATAAGTACACGAGAAAAATAAAATAGACCTACAACATAATGTAAAACAGACTGTCTTGGAGACAGAAGTTTATATAGGGTGATTGTGGAAGAGGAGGAGGAAGTGAGTTTGAATTGAGATCTGAAAAATGAGAAGGAGCCATTCTGATAAGAACCAGGGAGCAAAAGAAGGAATAGTAGGTTTAAAAAAAAAAAAAAGCCCAGGAAAGAAACTAGCTTGCTACCTTCTAGGACCAGGAAGCAGGTTAGCGTAACTGAAACTTAATGATTAAGGGAAAAGTGGAGTAAAGTCAGACAGGCAGAGGCCAGATCATATAGGATCTATAGGATCTTATAGGCCATTGAAAAGAGTTTGAATTTTATTCTAAGGACCGTAGAAAGGTTCTAAGCAAGGTAATGACATAAGCAGACCTTTTTTTTTTTTCTTCAACTTTTTTATTATGGAAAATTTCAAACAACTGCAGAAGTAGAGAAAATAGTAATCATGAACCTGGAGTATCCTTTTTAGTCAGCTGCAGTAATTATCATTACATAGATAATCTTTTTATTGATAAACCCATTCAGCCTCCTGCTACTCAGACTATATTGAAGCAAATCTTAAACCATATATCATTTCACATAAGCATTTTAAAAAGATTATTCTTGGGACTTCCCTGGTGGTCCAGTGGGTAAGACTCCGTGCTCCCAATGCAGGGGGCCCGGTTTCGATCCCTGGTGGGGGAACAAGATCCTGCATGCGTGCCGCAACTAAAGATCCCACATGCTGCAACTAAGACCTGATGCAGCCAATATAAATAAATTTTTAAAAAAAAGATTATTCCGTGTAGAATAGATTATTGAGGGATTCAGATGGAAGGAGGGAATGGAGGAGGAGGCTATCTCTGTAGTCCAGAGAGGGGAAGATGAGCTGGAATATGATGGTGGGAGTGGAAATAGTGAGGAGTAGTCAAATTTGAGTGTATTTTAGGGGGGAGTTCCTGGGCAGTGCAGTGGTTAGGACTCCATCCTTTCACTGCCAAGGGCCTGGGTTTGATCCCTGGTTGGGCAACTGAGATCCCACAAGCCGTGTGGGGCAGCCAAAAGAAAAAATGATTTTTTAAAAAATTTATTTTTGGCTGTGTTGGGTCTTCGTTGCTGTGCGCGGGCTTTCTCTAGTTGTGGCGAGCGGGGGCTACTCTTCGTTGCGGTGCGCAGGCTTCTCATCGCGGTGGCTTCTCTCATTGTGGAGCACGGGCTCTAGGTGCGCGGGCTTCAGTAGTTGTGGCTCACGAGCTTAGTTGCTCCGGGGCATGTGGGATCTTCCCGGACCAGGGATCGAACCCACGTCCCCTGCATTGGCAGGCGGATTCTCAACCACTGCGCCATCGGGTTTATTTTCTTTGTTTTAGTGTATTTTAGATGTAGAACTCACAGAACTTGCTGATAGATTGGATATGGGAGGTGAGGGAAGTAAGGCATACCAGATTTTTGGCCCTAGCAACTGGGCATTTGGGGTGCCTTTCAGCGAGATGGGGAAGGCGAGGGAGGAGATGTTGAGTGGGCAGTTGAACCTGCAAGTCTGGAGTCCAGGGGAGGAGCCAGAGCAAGAAATACAGATTTGGGAGTCGTCAGCACATTGGTGGTTTAAAATCATGGCCTGAAACAACAAGGTCCTACTGTGTAGCACAGAGAACTATATTCAATATCCTGTGATAAACCATAATGGAAAAGAATATTTAAAAAAGAGAATGTGTATAACTGAGTCACTTTGCTGTGCAGCAGAGATTGGCACAGCATTGTAAGTCAATTATACTTCAATTAAAAAAGATGATAATAAATAAAGTAATGGCCTGGGTGAGATCACCTAAGGAGGAATGGAGATAAAGAAGATAAAGCGCCGAAGACGAAGCCCTAGGACACTCTTCTAGAGAGCAGGAGAGCAGACATCAGTCAGTCTGGGGGCTTTAGGAGTGATGAGAACTGTTCTCAAACAGCTTTGCACACCCCTCCCTACCTAAAGGATATTAGTATTTCTGAGATGGGGAGATAAAGCAGGGGTGAACAGAGGCCCTGCTCTCCTGGATACTTACATTGACTAAAAGGAACCTGTCGCATCACTTGAGTAGTGGGGGCCTTCGTCTTTGACAGCCCTGCTTGCTCAATATGATGTTCCCTGGTTGCGAGGTGTACTCGTTTGAGATTCAGCGAGATCTGAAGCTCAAACAGTTGCTAATCTCCATGCTCACTCCAGCTCCAATCTCCTTTCAAATAAAAGGCCTCACCACCTTCCTCAGCTAAAATGGATAAGGGAGGACAAGGCCTGAGGGAGCCTGGACAGCTGTATGGTCCCGTTGTAAGATAAGACTCCTAAATTCCTGGAGTGAGTAGATGCTGTAAGGGAAGAGCCAGACCTGAGCCTACCTTGTCCTCACCTCAGGTGTTCCAGGGTGGTCAGCCGATCTCCACCACCCAGCTTGCCTTCCCGGAGCCTCAGACTGACGCCCCAGCGCTATGGAGACACCTTCTGGGAGAACCTTAGTCAAAGGCCCAGGTGGGTAGAAATGGAGAAAATGGGGATTAACTGGAGGTAGGGAGGGGAAGCTCTACAATTTTAAACTACCATAAAGCCTTATGGTAGCAATAAGCTTTAGTCTGGGGATAATTGCCCCACCAGCTGATGGACATTTTAGCTCCTAATGCCAAATAGGTGGTTGGGAGAGGTTGTTAGAGAAACAGTATGGATGGGGATGTTCTCTCTGTACTTAGCCCCCTTTTTGTGCTTCACAGCCCCACCTGGATGGAGGAACAGTACATCCCACCCCTTTTGGTATGACAAACTTTCTGCCCTTTGACACCTCTCAGTTAAGATTGCACCCACTGCTATCCTATCCCCAGCTCTCCTTATTACCCCTTCCCTCTGGTGTCCCCCAGCCAGTGCACTGACCAGGCCCTCCTTCCTATGAATCAGTCACCATGTTTTCCAGATCACAGCTGTGTTTTTGTGATCTGGGCTTCCCAAGACCCCTGACTCCCTATTTCAGTCCCAGCTCCCCTGAGAGACTCAGTTCTGCCTTCTAGCTCCTTTTCCCTATTCTCTGGCACAGAGAGCCACTGGTTGCTCCCAGCCTGGCCTGTACCCCCCCGAAGGGCTCCCACCCCCTGAGGTGCTCTGCAGAAGAAAGAGAAGGAGGCCACATTTGGCGGGAATGCAGCAGGGATCTGGGGGCATCCCAGCCCGGGTAAGGGCTGTCACTTATCACCTGGAGGATCTAAGGAGGCGACAGAGAATCATCAATGAGTAAGGAGAGACATTTGGGCTCCGGGAGCCAAACAGGGTATGGGGACAGGACGGTTTGAACTAAAGAAGAGGTGGAGAGCTTTGAAGGAATTGGAGGTTGTTTGGGACTGTGCCACGGTCTTGGTGAGATTGAAGCAAAATTTCTATAGTATGGGAATGAGGAGGGAACTAAGGGATGGGGGATGAGCCACATGAGCTGAAAGGAGTGGAAACCAGGTCACTGAAGACAGGAAAGCACTCCATACAACTGGAGGATAGTGCAGAGCTAGAGGTCACCTCTTGAGCCCCTGGACTGAAAATACTTCAGTCTGAGGGGAGCAGAAAGTTGGGAGTGGAGAGTTGGAAGTCAGATGACAACACTCCTGGGTCCCAGCAGGAAGTATTTCAGGGCAGAAAGGTGAAGAATGGAGAGACAGGAAGCCTGGCCTCCAGACACCTCTTTCCTAAGTCTGAAGTCTCCACAGACTGAAGAAGGCCCAGTGGGGCAGCTCTAGGGCTGCATCTGAGCCCCTGGTGCTTGACGACGATGGCTGTGGACTCCCCAACACCACCGAACACCCTGGTCTGGAAGAGGAGAGGGCAAACTCTCCACGGGAAGAGGACCACTTCCTCGCTCCTGGCAGGGCCCAGGTACGGTTGAGCAGGAACTTGGTGGGGTGGTGGAGGGTGATGTGGATGCCTCGTCTTGCATGGAGAGACAGCGGGAGCCAAGAGGCACGTTGGATAGCTGGATTTGAGAGGAACAAAAATAAAGTAGACGAGAGCCAGAGACTTGGGAGTGCCTGGGTTTGGGGACTAGGAAATCTGGAGAGAGACCTATTTTTTGATTCTTCCTTTTTTTTCCTTCAATTTCTCATTCTTACAGCTGCTTTGGTCTCCCTGGAGTCCCCTGGGCCAGGAGGGGTCTTGTCTCTCCGGGCGGCCGAGCTCTCTGGCCTCCTTCAGCACTGTCACAACCAGTAGGGACCCCCTTTACAATCCCTGGGGGCTGGAGTTGCTGTCGGAGGAGTAAGGAGAAACCGCCCACGCCCAAGATGCTAGCGTGCTCCGGGGCCCACGACTAGTTCTGGGCGCTGGAATCTCCAGCATTTCTGACATCAAGGCATTCCCCCTTTCCCTGACCTTTCTCACTTTCCTCTCCCATCCTCTGAACTAGGCACGAACGGGGCTCCCTTGGCCTCCCATCTCTACCCGCCCCTCTCACAGGAGCTCCTCAAGGCCTGTCGTCCCGCAGGCCGGCTCCCTGCCACTGTGTTCTCTTCTTGTTCTGTTATTAAAAAGCAAGCAAGTTGAGCCTGGAGTTGTCTTTCTCTCCGCGAAGTAGTGATGGAGAGGCTCGTGGGGCGGGAGGGCTCCTTTCACCTTCGTGAGGACCCCGCTAAAATGAAGTCGGGCTGTGTCCCCCAAATTCAAGGAGTTGTGCCCGAAAAAAGTCCTGCCGGCTCCAGCGTCCCCCGCCCAGCGCTGCCGGCCGCCCGCGCCCCACTCCCCCGGCCGAGGTCACGTCAATCGGCCCAGCTTCCGCCTCCGGGACCCCGCATCCTGCCCCTCAGCCCTGCTGCTCCTTCCGGGACTTCCCGGCAATCCGTCCCTCCGCCTGGCTCGGGGCCCTGGAAGCCGAGTCCCTCCAGCCAGCGCCCCACCCAGAGCCCCACGTGTGCTGACCCCAGGTTGTCGTCCCGACCCCCATCCCCTTAATTGGGAGGCCCCGCCCCGTGCGCAGTGACGTTGGACGCCGCTGTCAGCCGGCGCTGGGGGGGGGGTCGGTGTGGGGTAGAATGGCCGCTGCCGCCGTCACCCGCGGGACCCCGGGAGGTAAGAGCCGGGGCTTCCCGCCCGCCTCTCCGCCCCCGCGCCAGGGGGCGCAGCTCCACCGGTCCGGACGTTGCGCGCCGCGCCGGGGACCACCGGCCCTCTCCCGGTTCGCCCCCACTCCCCGCTTCCGTCCTCCTTCCCTGCGCCAGGGGGCGCAGCTCGGCGCAGGGCCCCACGGCGGACCTGCCGGGCCGGACCGTCCCGGGGACCCCCGCACCCCGGCACCCGCACTGCCCCTTGCCCGCCACGCGCCCGCAGACTTTGCTCCGCATCTCCTGCAGGACATCCCTCCGTGCGGGAGGGAGGCGGGATCCTCCCACCTCGGAGCGTCTCCGGGGACCACCGCCCCGCCGTGGGGGGGCCGCCCCCGGGCCCGCTTCTCACCCTGGCCGGCTCCCCATCCTGGACTGCGCACCTGCGCCCTAGGGCGGAGTCCTTACCCCAACCCAGGCTCCAGTGCTCACAGCCGAGCTCGGACGGGCCTCTTCCCCCTCCCCATCCCCGGACACCTGGTGGAGCCCGCGCTGAGAGCATCCTCCAGCCTCCATCGGTTCCCCCAGGAGGGTGGGGGCTCAGGCTGGAGCCAGAGTGGTAGATGGGGTAGAGTAGGCCTGGAGGCCGAGGGAGACAGAGGCTTTGGGGAGAGAGGTGCGGCGGGGTGCACAGGGCGGTCAGCCTCAGGATGGAGGATGGGTTGTCCTGAGGGTGGGTAGCTGGGTCCTGGTGTCTAGCCCAGATTCTACCAGGCCCTGACCAATCTGGAGGGAAGGGTGTAGGTTAAGATCAGTTGTCAGATATGCCCTTCCCCTTCGAAAAAAATCAAATAGAGAAGTAACTCAGGGTGTGTCTTCTGAGGCCTAGCTCTCCACCCGGACTTAGATCTCCTGCCCTCCCCCCAGCATCCAGGCTCTCATTTGCCAAAGCATCCTCCAAGAACGGGATGTTCTGAGTCCCAGCCCCAGGACCTGACCCCACTGTAGCCCCAGACTCGCAAGAGCCCAACGCCAGCCCCGCCGGCCTTCGCCCCTCCCCCACCCTGCCGGTCTCTTCCTGATTACTCTGTTCTGTTGTGTCTCCCACTCGTGTTGGTTCCTGGCACCATGTCTGGGTTCTCCCTCTCCTCCATTCCCTGGCTGTACTCTGACATCATAGCCCAGCCCCTTCCTCTCACTTCCTCATCTTTCTTAGATATCACGACCCAGTTCTGTACCTGGTCTCCCACCTCATCCTCCTCATCCTGGATAGTGTGGAGGCTTCTGCCATGACCTTGTTCTCTCCCTTCCCAGCACAGACTCCCCCTCCCCCCGGCCCCTCAGGCCGGGGGTGACCTTGCCCCCTGGAGCCCTCACCATGAATACCAAGGACACCACTGAGGTTGCTGGTGAGTTCACAATCCAGGTTCCCAGTTTGGGCACAGCCTTTTTTTCTCCCCAAGTAGTGGTGACCTTCTAATTCTTGGATCTCTGCTCTCCTTGTCATCATTTCATCCCACCCCTCCCACCCTGCCCCACCCCACCCCGCCCCACCCCACCCCGCCCCATGCTCTGGATTTGGCCCTTTTCCCCTGGATTATCACAGGGATATCAGGAGCAGCACACTAAGTCCTCCCTTTCATCCCCTCTAGAGAACAGCCACCACCTGAAGATCTTTCTACCCAAGAAGCTGCTGGAGTGTCTTCCTCGCTGTGCGCTGCTGCCTCCAGAGCGGCTACGGTGGAATACAAATGAGGTTTTCTAGGGAGCCTGGGGGATTAGGGCGTAGCAGGGCCTGGTGGGCTGGAGGAGAGTGAATGGGGGTCTTGCTGTGCCTGTCGACATTCTCTAGGCTCTTTGAGGATCATAGGAGAGGTATAAAGCCCTGCATCTTGTAGTAGCTTGCTTCTCCTTGGCATATCCACCTGTGTAAAGATACTATCTACCACTTACAAAGTATTTCCTACAAACCAAGCACTCTGCTCCGTACTCGTCCTGCATTATCTCCTTCAGTCCTCCAAGGACGCTGTAGAGCAGATGCTGTTGTTATCCCCGAGGTATAGATGAGAATGACCAGGAGGCCAGCCTGAGACTTTGGAAAGGGGATACCCACCTGAGTGCCTCTTCTCCTGCAGGAGATTGCATCCTACTTGATCACCTTCGAGAAGCATGATGAGTGGCTATCCTGTGCACCCAAGACAAGGTGAGAAATTCTGTGAAGGTGGGGAGTGGCAGAGATCCTGGGTTCTGTACACAGAACTCAAGGCCAGTCCTTCTCTCCTCAGGCCTCAGAACGGCTCTATTATCCTCTACAACCGCAAGAAGGTGAAATACCGGAAGGATGGTTACCTCTGGAAGAAGCGGAAGGACGGGAAGACCACCCGAGAGGACCACATGAAGCTGAAGGTCCAGGGCATGGAGGTAAGCGAGGCCTCCAGCTCACCTGCCCTGGCCCTCCTTCTCCCCACTAGCTGGGTTCCAGCCCTGCCAGCGCTTGGTGACATTCTCTGTCTACCACCCTCCCAGTCACTCTTCCCTTCTCACTCACTTTGGATCCGCTAGGTGGTTGCTTAGCCCACTCGCTGCTTCCCATTTCCCTCCATGACCCAATTCTCCAGGACTTAGGCCACACCTCCCTCTGGAGGACACAGATGCCCAATCCCCTTACTTCTCTTGCATTTCCCGCAGGGGTCCGAGTAATGACCCTCTAAGCACAGGTTTCTCTTCTCTCAAATCATTGCTCCTCATCTTGGATGTGTTGTTGCCATGCTCTCTGATTTTTGGATAGTCCCATATGGCAAATCTGGTCCTTGTTGTAAGGCCTTGGCCCCACTGTTCCCTCCTCTCCGTCCCGGGGTGACTTGGGGTGCTGGGATTTGAAAGGTGTGGGGAATAGGTGGGGGTGGGTGAGGGTTAAAGAGGAACTGGTGGAAAGATTGGGATTCCTGCAAAGGGACTGAACAGAGGAAGAGTTGGGGAGCAGACTAGCCCTCCCCCCACCCCAGCCTGTCTCCTGGCAGTGTCTCTATGGCTGCTACGTTCACTCTTCCATCGTCCCCACATTCCATCGGCGCTGCTACTGGCTGCTCCAGGTGAGGATGGAAGAGCTCAGGGAGACAGAGTCTACCTGGCTCTTTGAGGGAGGTGGGGGTCTGCAAGAATCAAGTGGAAGGATGACTAGGTTCTGAGTGGGAAAAGGCAACTGGGAAGAAGAGAAAGGGGTTTGGGGATGGAGAGAGCCAGAACTTGGGGGCTGAGGTTGGGGGTGGCTGGGAAGAAAGTGAGGACTAGGAGGCTGAACCCCTGGGCAGCAGGACCCCATAGCACTCTGCGTGTACCCTTGTGCTCTCAGAACCCTGACATCGTCCTTGTGCACTACCTGAACGTCCCAGCCCTGGAGGATTGTGGAAAGGGCTGCAGCCCCATCTTTTGTTCCATCAGCAGCGACCGTCGAGAGTGGCTCAGGTGGTCCCGGGAGGAGCTGTTGGGACAGCTGAAGCCCATGTGTAAGGCAGCAGGGCTAGGACGGCTCTCAATGGGGAGAGTGGACATAGGGAGCTCCCAAAGGGACCAGGGTTCTATACTCAGGAGTCTGTGGGGTGACCATTTCCCCCCAAGCCAGGAGGGGTCTTTCCTGGGTGGGTGGGTGGGTACCAGGGTCCCTGATGTGATCTAAGGTGTTGGAATATGGAGGGCAGCTGTGAGCTACAGGTCAGAGCCGTCTTGAGGCTGCTGGCCTCTGTTCACCCGGCCAGAAGTCTTAGAGCATCTCAGGTGCTTGGAAGAGCCATTAAGGTTCCCTGGTGACTATTTTGTGGGGGTCCCACAGCACCTCCCCCCAACTCTCCTCTAGTTCATGGCATCAAGTGGAGCTGTGGGAACGGGACAGAGGAGTTCTCTGTAGAGCAGCTGGTGCAGCAGATCCTGGACACCCACCCGACCAAGCCTGCACCCCGAACTCATGCCTGTCTCTGCAGTGGGGGCCTTGGTTAGTGACCCCTGACCTTGGAACCCTCCTCCCTCCTAGTGTGCTGCCCTTACTCACACCAGGGGGGATAGCTGGGATTTGCATGCTTATTTGCATGTCTTTTGCATGTTCCAGAAAGATGGGCCAGATGAGCAGAGGCCTTCCCATCTGCACACTGCCCAGTTCCTTTCACGTGATTCCTGGCAGCCCAGGCTCTCTATTTGCTTTCTTCATATAGCAGCTCCTGGCCACCCCAGCACTACCACTTACACACAGGCTTAGCTTTATTCTTAGTTGGTACCCATTTGCTTCTGTTCTTTTGTCCTTTTTCTATGCCTTTACCTATTTCTCTCAGCTATTCCGCCAAGCCCTCAATCCTCTCCTGCAGTGCTCCTCCAGGGGGAGGGAGGGGGAGGAGAAATATTTCTGCCGCCTCCCAGTGGCCATAATCAGTATGGCACCTCTGGTATTTAGTGACATCTCAGGAAATGCATGAAAGCTTTCCAGTAAGGGAAGGCTGGAGAAAGATGTGTCGTATCCCTTCTCTCCCCACCACCCCTTCCACTGCAGGTTCTGGGAGCCTTACCCACAAATGCAGCAGCACGAAACACCGCATCATCTCTCCCAAAGTGGAGCCCCGAGCTTTAACCCTGACCTCTGTCCCCCATCCCCATCCCCCTGAACCCCCTCCACTGATAGCCCCACTTCCCCCAGAGCTCCCCAAGGCACATACCTCCCCATCTTCTTCTTCCTCTTCCTCCTCTTCCTCCGGCTTTGCGGAACCCCTAGAGATCAGACCTAGCCCTCCCACCTCCCGAGGGGGTTCTTCGACAGGAGGCACCGCTATCCTCCTCCTGACGGGACTGGAGCAGCGAACTGGGGGCTTGACGCCCACCAGGCACTTGGCTTCCCAGGCCGATCCTAGGCCTTCCATGAGCTTGGCTGTAGTCGTAGGCTCTGAGCCCTCTGCCCCGCCGCCAGCTCCTCCCAGCCCTGCCTTTGACCCGGATCGTTTTCTCAACAGCCCACAGAGGGGCCAGACATATGGAGGAGGGCAGGGGGTAAGCCCAGACTTCCCTGAGACAGAGGCCGCCCATACCCCCTGTCCTGCCCTAGAGCCCGCTGCTGCCCTGGAGCCCCAGGCAGCTGCTCGGGGTCCCCCTCCACAGCCCAGAGCAGGCGGGAGAAGAGGAAACTGCTTCTTCATTCAAGATGACGACAGTGGGGAGGAGCTCAAGGCCCAGGGGGCTGCCCCACCTGTACCTTCACCCCCTCCTTCACCCGCACCCTCACCTTCCCCCTTGGAGCCATCGGGCAGAGTAGGAAGAGGGGAGGCCTTGTTTGGAGGAGCTGGTGGGGCCAGTGAACTGGAGCCCTTCAGTCTTTCATCATTCCCTGACCTCATGGGAGAACTCATCAGTGACGAACCTCCGAGTGGCCCTGCCCCAGCCCCCCAGCTCTCTCCTGCTCTTAGCACCATCACAGACTTCTCCCCAGAGTGGTCCTACCCTGAGGTGAGTCTCAGGCTTCTCTCCTCCCTCTTGCATCCCTCTTACCCCGTGGTCTGTGACCTAGTTTCCCTCCGTTCCCACGGCTGCTTAGTTCTCTTCCCAACCTCTATTTTTCGTAGAGTGTAGCTCCTTTCCTGTTTCCATAGGGCCTCTGACTAACCCTTTCTCCCTCCTTCCTCCTTCCACCTGTGAATTGTGATTGCATGAGTCCCTCAAGTGCCCCAGGGGACTTCATTCCTTGGTGACTGTTTCATGGGGTGGGGTGGGGTGGGGTGGGGTGGGGCCGGGGAGGGACTGGGACACCTCAGCCTGGAGAAGAGAAAATACAACTGGGATGTGACTGCAGACTTTGGCAAGCTGAAAGACTGTGTTCAGCAATGGAGAAGTTCTGCTTTTTGCTGCTCCAGGGAGGGAAAGCAGGAACTTCAGTGGGGGTCCAGAGGGGACCTGAGAAAAGGACTTCCTTCCAGTGACAGCTATCTGCAAATGGGTTGGTAGCCTTGGGGGAGGCAATGAGTTCCCCATTTCTGGCAGATTCAGGTAGAGAACAGGAGTGTGGGGAGAAGGGACAGTGGGTTGAGTTCACTCCACTGGGTCCTGTCCAATCCCTGCACCCCACACCCAGGGGTGTACAGAGGACAGTAGATACTCTCTCAGGGTCTGAATGAATGAATGAGTGAGTGAGTGAAGGGCTAATCAACAGAGAGAGCCCCAGTCACACAGCTCTCTGACTTCCGTCTGCAGGGTGGGGTCAAGGTGCTCATCACAGGACCCTGGACAGAGGCCGCCGAGCATTACTCCTGCGTCTTCGATCACATCGCAGTGCCAGCCTCCCTTGTCCAGCCTGGTGTCTTACGCTGCTACTGTCCCGGTATGGGGGCTGGGAATGGTAGGGGAAGGGACTAAGATAGGACAGTTAGGACTTCCAGGAAGCACTGGGAACAAACGTGTTGGGTTGTTGCTGAGAGTGGAAGGACCTCATCCAGTCCTGGGGCTGAGCCCTGTGGTCCGCCAGCAGGCAGATGACTCTGAGCTTAGGTGTCAGAAGGTCTAGTTCTGGTCTAAGAAATCTACTTCTTAGCTGACTGGTGACCTTGGGTAAGTCTGTTCTTTTTTTAGGTCCTTGGCCTCCCCTCCTGTAAGGTCAGGCATTTGACCCAAGGAGTCTCTAATGTCTGTCCAGGCCCTCTGGCTCCAATCCAGGGAGTTCTTGGGAGAATGAGAAGGGAGAGATGTTGGTCTCCTCCAACCAGTCTTGGGACTGAAGGACATTGGCTTCTAGACTTGTGCTGTCCAATATGGTGGCCATTAGCCACATGTGCCTATTGAAATGAATTAAAATTAAATAAAATTTAAAATTCACTTCTCTTTTTTTTTTTAATTAATTAATTAATTTTTTTTTTTTTTTTTTGGCTGTGTTGGGTCTTTGTTGCTGCGCGCGGGCTTTCTCTAGTTGCGGTGAGAGGGGGCTACTCTTCGTTGTGGTGCACGGGCTTCTCATTGTCATGGCTTTCTCTTGTCGCGGAGCACGGGCTCTAGGTGCGCAGGCTTCAGTAGTTGTGGCACGTGGGCTCAGTAGTTGTGGCTTGCGGGCTCTAGAGCTCAGGCTCAGTAGTTGCGGTGCACGGGCTTAGTTGCTCCTTGGCATGTGGGATGCCCTTCCCGGGCCAGGGCTCGAACCTGTGTCCCTTGCATTGATAGGTAGATTCTTAACCACTGTGCCACCAGGGAAGCCCTAAAATTCACTTCTTCCATCACACTAACCACATTTTGGGTGCTCAGTGGCCACATGTGCTAGTGCTACCCTATTGGACAGTGCAGATGCAGAATGTTTCTATCACTGAGGAAAAGTTCTTTTGGACAGCCCCGGTCTAGATGTCATTGCCAAGGCTCATCTCTGCCCTTTTGCCACCAACTTTGCCCCTTACCCGGCACTCAGCAATGTTGCTGTGGGACCCTAAGGACCACTAGAGTGACAGGTTGACAGCTTTGCTGTCTATGAGTGTGTCCTCCCCCAGTCTCAGCAGCCCTGGATTGCAGGAGAGGGGCTGAGACCAGAGAAGCTAGGAATTGGGAGTCTCAGCTTCTGGTCTTGGGGCCAGGGCCTGGTGGTTTCATTCTCAAGGCTATAGACATTGAGACCCTGGGAAAGAGCTCTTATTAGACCCTGTTGGTGAGCAGCTAATTCCTTTTCCACATCTTAGTAACAGGGTTATGACCTCTGGACCTTGATCTTGGGGAATCAAGAGATTTCACCATCATCAAATTGTTCATAAGTATAGGTGTTTTTTGATCCTCTGCTTCTATACCTTGGTGCTGAACAACAACATCCTTAAGTACAGGGTCTAGAATCCAAGGGGTCTCTGGCCTATAGTAGGTATTAAGTTCTCAAATGAAGGGAATCCCTCCCCAGTTAGTGCCAAGGCCACTGAAGCCAGGAGCCTCTGGGGCCCACAGCAGGGGGAGTAGGGGAGGTAGATGTGAAATGATCACCTGTGACCCTGACACAGGGGTCAGAGAAAGAGCCCAGGAAAGAGAGCCCCCTCGCTGATCCTTGCCCTTCCCAGCCCATGAGGTTGGGCTGGTGTCTTTGCAGGTGGCAGGGCGGGAGGGACCCCTTTCTGCTTCTGTGCTCTTTGAGTATCGAGCCCGCCGATTCCTGTCACTGCCTAGTACTCAGCTTGACTGGTTGTCACTGGACGGTGAGTACCTAGCCCTCTGCCCCCACAACCTTTGAGCATGTCATGTTCCTAGACCCCTCAGGACTCAGGCAGCCACTGCCTTGCCCCTCCTTTACCACTCTTCCCAGCTCCCGCTTCACTGGTCATTTCTGGGTGAGGCAGCAAACTTCCTTCATCTCCTCTTCCCTGTAAATCTTGGAGCCAGCTTTGTCCCAGTGCTTGTCCTGTCCTCTGCATCTCAAAGGATGGGAGGGGCAGCGACAGGGTCTAGAGCAACATACACGGAATACACATGAGTGTACACGTGTACCTAAACACGTATTGAAACTTTCTTATCATTTTCCCCTGTAATTATAAAGATAGCCATTTATTATAGGAAATTTTGAAATTATAGAAAAGCACAAAGTAGAAAATGAAAATTGACTATAACATTGCTCAGTAACATACACCACCTTTAATATATTTTCTTACAGAGGTGCACATACATACACACGTGTACGTGTGTGTATTTGTTTAAATCCAGAACTGTGTTTGTCCCTTTTACTGGTTATCCCTCCTGTGGCTTTCAGAATTGTTTCTCTCCGCATCTGCTTCTTTCTCAAGGTTTGCTTGTCTCCGTCTCCTCTTGTCCCTTTCTAATCTGTGCTTTACCGTCTCTCCTGTGGGTCTCCTGCCTCCCTCTTCTTTCCATTTCTCCTTGGACCCTTGTCTTAACTTCCCCTCTTCCTTATCGCCTGTTTGGTACATCCCCCAGCTCTCCTTTGCCCTTTCTCTCCTCTCCTTGTTTACCTCTTCCACACTCTCCTGTCACACCTGAGTCTCTGCTCATCCCTCTCCACCTCCTCCCCACTGTCCCCTCTCTACCTTCATGCCCTTCTGTCCTGGCATCTCAGAACATCCCCAGCCTGCACCGGTTTCTCTGTTTCCCCATGGCTCTGATCACCTCCTGCCTCCCCTCCTTGTCCTTGTGTGATCTCAGGAGGGAACAGATATAGCTTGGGATGTGTGCATGTGCGCGTGTGCATTTGTGCATGGGGTGGGGGAGGAGGAGGAGGAATGGACGTGGCCATCCGTCTCTGTCACCTCCCCTCCCCGCCATCCTCTTTGTGGACAGCTGCGGGGGGCCAGGAGGAGGGGGTGGTGCTTTTCAAATCACAGTCTCTGAGCTCTTTGGGGCAGTGGTTAACAGAGAGGAGGGACCCTGGAGTCCTTGAGCCCCAGCCCACTACAGAGGTAGTGTCTGGGGCAAGAAGGAACAGAACTGTCCACCTGGGAGAAGGCTGGGAGTGTGTGTGTGTGTGTGTGTGTGTGTGTGAGATCTGGGGCAGCTAGGGCTGGATTCCCTGTGGGGAGTCCTACTGTCTGTGTCTTCAAGGACACAGTCTTGGTTCTGGATTCAGGTCCTAGGTCGATGGATAGTATGAAGACCTCTAGTTTGAGGACTGGTCCTGGGGGGCTGTATTCAGAAGATGGGTGGGTAAAGGGCCGTTGTTTGGAGAGGAGGAAAGGATATGATTGTGTCTTCACCACCCAGACTCTGGAACAGGGTCCAGTTTTGGTGTCCAGGGCATCCCCTAGACTCTGCCCACTGAGCCCCCCATGTCCACTCCCTCTCAGACAACCAGTTCCGGATGTCCATCCTGGAGCGACTGGAGCAGATGGAGAAGCGGATGGCAGAGATTGCAGCAGCTGGGCAGGCCCCCTACCAGGGTCCTGATGCCCCTCCAATTCAGGTACCTCCATGAGGAGGGCACTCTACGGTAGGGAGCAGGGGGAAGGTCTTCCTGTAGAAATAGGCTCTAGTGTGTGACTCCCCTTGCTCTCCGGTCCCCAGCCAGTCCTCCTCCCTGCTCCCTGACGTCATCCTGCTCCCACCCCCGCCCCGCGGCAAGAGTGGCTATTCTGGGCACCCTCTTGGCATGACAGGCTTCAGACTATTTCTGGCCTGACAGAGGGTGGAGGTGAGGGAGAGGGTGGGGGAGGGGATCCAGGGAGTTGGGGCTCAGTGCTCTGGGGGTCCCAGGTCTCGGAGGGAAGAAGGCTGGGAGAGGACTCTTGAGTTCTGAGGGGGAGAGGTCATCTGTGGATATGGCACTGATCTGAGCCAAAGTGAAGGCACAACATGGGCAAGTGGGTGTGAGGTCTGGCACCTGGAGGAAGCTGCCTGTGGGGGGGAGGGGACACCCAGGAACTTGAACTGGGAGGACTGATGGGCCATCAGAGATCCGAGTGGTGGGAACCTAGACTGGGACGTGTGGGGAGAGGGCAGAACTGGAAGCTGAGAGGACAGGCGCGGGGTGGCTAAGGCCATGCCAGGCTGGGGATGCTCAGGTCTCTACCTAAGGGTGTGTGCACCACAGGATGAAGGCCAGGGGCCCGGGTTCGAGGCACGGGTGGTAGTCTTGGTAGAGAGCATGATCCCACGCTCCACCTGGAGGGGTCCTGAACGTCTGGCCCATGGAAGCCCCTTCCGGGGCATGAGCCTGCTGCACCTGGCCGCTGCCCAGGGCTACGCCCGCCTCATCGAGACCCTGAGCCAGTGGCGGTGAGCCGGGGCCAGCGGGTGCAGGGCGGGGGTGCCCAGGGACTGAGGAGGAACTGGAGCCCTGCCATGGGAGCTGGGGTCACTGTGGAAAGGAAGAGGGGCTGGAAGAGGGTTTGCACTTGGGGGAGTTTTAATGTCCCCAGACTTACAACGCTGACCTCTTGACCTCCTTACATTCATTAATCTCTTTGACTGCTTATCCCACTGACCTTAGTGCTTCCCAGTCCCTTCGACTCTGAAGTTCCTACTGGGCGCCCTTTCTCCCTAACTGGACCCTGTTGTCCCTTTCCCAAACCCTCCAGGAGTGTGGAGACCGGAAGCTTGGACTTAGAGCAAGAGGTTGACCCACTCAACGTGGACCATTTCTCTTGCACTCCTCTGGTGAGGATGCTGGGTTCCTGAGTGCACGTGGGCAATGGGAAACGGGAACGGCTCTTCAAAGGGAAGATCCTCTGAGGGATACAGGGAAGGAGTGAGGACGGGCCCCAGGCCTCACCTCCACCTCCACCTCCACCCTCTTCTCCTCAGATGTGGGCTTGTGCCCTGGGCCACCTGGAGGCTGCCGTGCTCCTTTTCCGTTGGAACAGACAGGCACTGAGCATTCCCGACTCTCTGGGCCGCCTGCCCCTGTCCGTGGCTCATTCCCGGGGTCACGTGCGCCTCGCCCGCTGCCTTGAGGAACTTCAGAGACAGGAAGCTTCAGCTGAGCCCCCGCTTGCCCTGTCGCCGCCCTCCTCCAGCCCAGACACTGGTGAGGGTTTAAGAGGGGACTGTGGGTGGGAGGACAGGCCAGGGGAAAGCCAGAGGGTGGGAGACAGAGTGCGAGAGGAGGCAGCGGGGATTGGGAAGTAAGAGCAGCAAGGCCAGGGAGGTTGAGAGCAGCAAGGGGGCAGGTGGCGTCTTCTGTCCTCACCCCCTTCCCTCACCTCACAGGTCTGAGCAGCGTCTCCTCGCCTTCGGAGCTATCGGATGGCACTTTCTCCGTCACATCAGCCTATTCTAGTGCCCCGGATGGGAGTCCTCCCCCTGCTCCTCTGCCAACCTCTGAGATTACTATGGAGATGGTCCCAGGCCGGCTCTCCTCTGGTGCCCCAGAGGCCCCCCTACTCCTCATGGACTATGAAGCCACCAACCCCAAAGGGCCCCCACCCTCACCGCCTCCTCTCCCACCAGCCCCAGATGGTCGGGCTGCTCCAGAGGAAACTGACAGCCCACCAGCTGTGGATGTGATCCCGGTACCGCTTATGTTGATGGAATTACGAGGGCTAGAAGTAGAGTGGGGCGCGGGGTGGGGTGATGCCGACCATTCCATGGAACAGAATCAGAGTCTGGCTGCAGTTTGGGAAGAAGGGGCCATTTACCCTCATTTAGGGACAGGCAAGTTTACCCTCTGCTTAGCTCCTGTCAGAGCTTGTGACTTAGAAGTCATGAGGCATCCGAGGTTAAAAATTCTGGGGAATATCTTGTTAGAGCTGGGCTGTAGGGGTTACTTGTTGATCCACGAAGGGACAAGGTTCTTGGGGAACGAGAGCAATGGCAGGAAGTTGGGAGGAGTGAGGCGCAGAGAAGTTGGCAAGATGGAAGCATCTGGCAGTGACCTGGGGCACGGGGGTGGGGTGGGGTGGGGTGGGGAGGCTTGCACAGGGTAAGAGCTAAGAGAGTCTTGTGGAATGAATGAACACAGCGAGAGAGTGAATCTTCAAGTGCAGCAGCACAATCCTCCGCTAGGACTGGGGACATATCTGCTTAAGAGAGGCTAACGGATTAACTGGGTAGCACTGGAGTACAAAAAATGTAGACAGTTCCACAAGGTAGGCTGCTTTATGTGTGGCCAGCAGGAAGTGCTGCAGGCTTCAGGCCTGGAGCAAAGGCAAGGCTGGAGCCATTCAATAGGGTGTCATGTGACTGGCAGGCTCTGAGCTGATTCTTGGAGCGTGGGACGGGGTGGCGGGCATGGCCAAGTCTGTGGGAGCTGGCATGGGGCAGGCCGGGTGGGACAGTGGGCAGTCAGCCTGGAAGGGTAAGCCCTTCATTTGCCCAGCTCCTGAATCCCCATGTGGTATATGTCCTTCCTAGCCTATGTTTTCCATGCCTCAACACAGAGGGCTGTACTCCTGAGTGGGACCTCAAGAAGTACAAATGAATCTGGAACACTGGCGGAGAAAGACAGGGTTAGCAGGGACAGCCGTCCCTGAGGCCTCATCGTCTGGTGCTGAGAGGAGGAACGAGATAGAAAGTGGACTGACGCTACGGCCTTGGCCGGAACAGGCCGGAACAGCTGGCAGTCGGGGCTCCTTGAGGCTCACCCAGCTTCTCCTCCATCCAGGTGGACATGATCTCACTGGCCAAGCAGATCATCGAAGCCACACCAGAGCGGATTAAACGGGAGGACTTTGTCGGGCTGCCTGAGGCCGGAGCCCCAATGCGGGAGCGGACAGGGGCCGTGGGGCTCAGCGAGACCATGTCCTGGTTGGCCAGCTACCTGGAGAATGTGGACCATTTCCCCAGCTCAGCCCCTCCCAGGTGACCAGCTCAGGACAAAGCCTCCACATCCTTCTTCAGAGGAACATGGGAGGGAGGGAGGAAGCTTCCTCATGGCCAGAGCTCCATCCTGGCTCAGGCCCCAGGGCCTTTGAAAAGGGGATTGGCACTGGCTGCTGAGTTCTGAAGTCACTCTGCAGGCTCTGTTGCTGGGGCTGTGCCTTCACAGCAGTCTCCAGGTGGGAGAAGAGGGACTTCAGATGCCCCACGGCCTCCCTTCTCCCTGTCCCTGCAGCGAACTGCCCTTTGAGCGGGGTCGCCTGGCTATCCCTCCGGCACCTTCCTGGGCAGAGTTTCTCTCTGCATCCGCCAGTGGCAAGATGGAGAGTGATTTTGCCCTGCTGACCCTATCGGATCACGAGCAGCGGGAACTGTACGAGGCAGCCCGAGTCATCCAGACGGCCTTCCGAAAGTACAAGGTCAGGGGGCTGGGCGTTTCAGGGGGTGAATTACACAATCTTGAGTGGGGAGATTACAGGTTCCCAGGACTTTGGGAGGGACAACAGTCATCCACACAGGCCTGGGATGGGGTGAAGGGTCAGGGGACCCCAGGCAAGTTGGAAGGGCAGGTCAGATGTCCGTTAGGTGGGCGGTTAAGTGCTGAGACCTCCTTCTCTCCCCTTAGGGCCGGCGGCTGAAGGAGCAGCAGGAGGTAGCAGCAGCTGTGATCCAGCGCTGTTACCGGAAGTACAAGCAGGTGAGACCGTCTTCTCTTGAAAGCATACCCACCAACCCACACCCACACACACCCATTCCAGCCCAGAGCATCCAGAATGCTGCCGGAGCCCTAACTCCCCTTCTCTCTCCACAAGCTGACCTGGATTGCACTCAAGGTATTAGGCGTGAGACCTGGGTGTGAGGTTGTCTGTGATGATTCAGCCTTTCCATGAGCGTGTGGATTAGAGAAATAGACTTGCATCGACTGAACTTGGGGGTGACCCTCAGGGGTTTGGGTCTCTGTCCATTTCAGCCCCTGCCCCTCCTCCCCACTCCTGCAGTTTGCACTCTATAAGAAGATGACCCAGGCGGCCATCCTGATCCAGAGCAAGTTCCGAAGCTACTATGAACAGAAGCGGTTTCAGCAGAGCCGCCGGGCGGCGGTGCTCATCCAGCAGCACTACCGTTCCTACCGCCGCCGGCCCGGGCCTCCCCACCGGCCCACGGGCACCCTGCCTGCTCGCAACAAGTACGGCGCTAGCCCTCCGGCCCTCTCTGCCCACCCACTGTGTCCATGCCCACTGCCCGTGGACTCCCGACTCATCATCCTGCCCCCCTGCCTTTCCTTGCCAGGGTCCCTAAGGGGCGGAGGGCAGGGGATGCCTGAGTGTCGTGGGAGGTCTCATCTTTTCTTTCTTCCACCAGAGGCTCCTTTCTCACCAAGAAGCAGGACCAGGCAGCCCGGAAGATCATGAGATTCCTGCGGCGCTGCCGGCACAGGTGCTGCCCTTTCCCTCACTGGATTTGGGCCTGCCACCTCCCCCACCCCACCTCCCCGATCTGCGGGTCTCCTCTGACTCCTTCCTTGTTTCTCCGCAGGATGAGGGAATTGAAGCAGAACCAGGAGCTGGAAGGGCTTCCCCAACCCGGACTGGCCACCTGACCTCTCCACTGCCTTTCTCATCACCCTGGGGGGCCGCTTCTTGCAGTCTTAACAGGGACAGGGCTCTCTGGGGGAGGGGGAGCCCCCTGTCGGCAGCTTTCCCATCACTTCTCTTGGAGCCCGTCCTCGGTCTCCACCCCCTCCCCCTCCGAAGTGCTGAACTCCCTCTCCCACCCCCGGCTCTTTCTCCTCTTCCCTCCGGGTCGTGCCCCCCCTCTTTTAGTCCCTGGCTCCAGAAGACCCACGCCCCACATTCCTGCATCTTCAGCTGTGACCTCCGGAGCCCTGCCTGCCCCTTCTCCACAGCTCCCTCCCTGCCTGTACCCACCTCGGCCCCTTCCTGACTTGCCTTATTTATTTGTTCGACGCGTCTCTGAATGTATCCGCCTCGGTCCCAACTCTGCCTTCGCTACGCGCACGCCCCTCGTGTTTCAGGGCTGACCGTGCCCCCACCCCGACTCCGCATGTCTGCGTCTGTTTCCTCCCTTTCTTGCCCTGTCTTCCCCCGTCACCCCGACAGACTCTGACCACCAACCTCCTGGCCAAAGGGGGGTGTATATAGGAACGCGTTGCGGAGTCCCGCCCCGTCCCCGAGGGGAGGGGGCTTGTACATAATGTAACATACAGAGTATAGTGAAGAATCTATTTAAGGCGCCGCAGGGAGGGCTGCACGGCCGGGCTTGTGGCTCCAGGCGCGGCGGGGGCCTCCTGCCGGCTCCACGAGCACTTTCTACTTGTGCATGGGCTTGGTTTCTACGAGTTGCCATTAAACATCGCTGCACCAGCCAGCCTCCGGCCTCTGTCTGCGGGGGGCGGGGCCTCGGCCGGCGGGAGGCTGCAGGCGCGCAGGGCAGGGATCTAAGCCGCGCCGGGGCGGGTGCGTGCTTTTCCGCCTCCGACGTGTTTCCGGCCTTAAAGGCATTTTGCCCTTCCCTTTAAGACGCGCCGCCCCCTCTCAGTCACTCCCAAGATGGCGGACCTACTGGGCTCCATCCTGAGCTCCATGGAGAAGCCACCCAGCCTCGGTGACCAGGAGACTCGGCGCAAGGCCCGAGGTGAGGATCCCAAATTCACAACCGGCTTTCTTCGCCCGGTTCTCAGGACCGCACTCCTACCCCTTTGGACGACCCCACCTTCTCAACCTTGAAAGACCCCTCACGGGCCCCTTCAGAGACCCCCCGACTCCCTAAAAGGGGTGCCGACCCGCCCGCCGTTCTTAGCGGACGATGATTGGCTACCTGAAGCCCAGCGGCAGGCCCTTGGCTCTTTCTACCCTAGCCTTCCGCAGTCCTTGTTTTCAATTCGCTGATGCGCTCGCCTGTCCGCCGGTGGCGTGCTCTGATTGGTAGGCTGCCTTCAACCCCACCCAACCCCTTGGTGTTCCTCGGCCCGCTTTCGGATCGGGGGGGGGGGGGCGGTGTGAGTTCGACCGCTCGGCCCCGCCCACCTCCCGTCGCTCGAGTCCCTGCGCCTCGCCCCCTTCCGATTGGATCCAGGACACGCCCATCCGCAGTCCTTTCTCCCCTATTGGCCACCTCAACTTAAAGGTCTACCTATTAAGTTTTGCTCGACCTTCCTCTAGCCCACCCTACCCTCAGCACCTCTAACTGGCTGCTGAGTCCTTTCGGTGCTCTTATGCCCCTCCTACTTGGGGCCGCCCTCCAACCTTTCTCTCATCTGTACCCTTAAATTCCCGAGCTCCCCGGGCGGGTCGTGAATGTTGATTGGAGGGATGAGAATGCCCCTACCCGGTCCGATTGGCCGTGGTCTCCTCGCCTGTGTTCTCCGAGTAACTTCCCAGCAGGCGGCTGAAGTTGGGCTGCAAGCTTAGGGCGCGGCCCGCCGGTCGGTGCAGGCCTCTCTTGCTCGCTTTGCGGAGTGTGAATGAGTCTGACAGAATGACTGACTACCTTGGGGAGGACACCGGCTCCCGACCCGTCCGAGGGAGGCCAGGGCAGCCTGGGTGCCTTCAAAGAGCTCAAGTGCTGCTTAATATCGAACTAACATCCATATTTACTGAATGGTTGCTAGGGGCCAGGGTACCCTCAAGGAGCCCACAGTCTGGAGCATCGATGAAATGCGCATTGATGAAACGATCACACAGGAGTTTAATAACCAACTTTATAAGTGCTCTGAATGAAAAATAACTTATGAGAGGGGCTACCTAGGGGTCCTAACCTAGTCTGCAGTGAGCTGAGATGCGAAGAACAGGTAAGTCAGTGAGTGAGAGGGGAGCGCAGTGCTCCAGGCAGAGCTCTGAAAGCTCTGAGGAAGGAGGGAGCATAATGGGACCTGGGAACTGGGATTATATAACACCATGACTGACTAGGTGGGTTCACCAGCGGCCGTTGACAGACTAGGAAGCTGAAGTTCAGAGTTTAGTCAGTTGCCTGCCGTTACACGGTTACTAAGTGGTGGGGTTTCAAACCCATGTGTGACTTTTAAGGCTATGTTCTTAACCATAATCTTATGCCACTTTCTCAGATGCAGAGACATGACTCATAAGCCAGTTCAAGAACAGTCAGTGACCAATATGGGGTGTGCTGATGGTCAGAGCCCTTGAGGTGGGAGAGAGGAGAGCTCCTGAGCTGTCGGGGCCCTGGGGCCACAGAGAGTAACTGGATAGGAGATGAACAGGGTCTGTAGCTTCTAGGAGCTCAGAGTGGGGTAGGGAGGACAAAAGTTACACTCTGTGAGCTCTCAGCACATGCTGTAGTGGGTGTCTGAACCGAATGTGCTTGGGCCCCAGAGGAGGAAGTGAGTAACTCTGACTCATGGTGGATCTCAAAGTTTGCAAGAGGAGGAAGAGCATTTCAAGCAGTAGGAACAACATGTGCAAAGACATGAAGTGATTAAGAAAATGGGAAGAGGTTCAGTGCAGCTGAAGGAATTCCAATCCTGTGGAAGAAGTGGGCCTTAAGGTTATAAAGAATTTGAAATGGCGGAAGAGAGAAGAGGGAACAGTGAGACCCAAGGGTAGGGAGTTCCCTTTACAGCTCACCTCAGACACCTACACTCCCAAAGGAGAAGAGTGTCAGAGTGGCCATTTCAGCTTCATCTTGGCTGTAGAAGTAAAAAGTGGGGGTGTTACACAATATAGGAAGTTAAATAATTTCCCCTTCCCTATGTAGACAATGAGATGATAAGCTCCTTGAGGCCAGGGCTCGGTTTGTTCTCGTTACCTCCCCAAGTGCTTTATAGTTCTTGGTATGTCGCAGGCATTAAATAAATGTTTGTTAGTTGGTTTCCCCAGTGGGTTGGGAAGTGGGGTTGAGCATGATTCTAATCTTTGTTACTCCCACTAAACTGTGAGCTCCTAAAGGGCAAAGCTATGTCTTAATCCTCTTTGTGCTCCAGGTCCTAGCACGGTGCCAGGTATAGAGGAACTATCAATAAGTGCTTGGCAAATAAACAGTCATCCTACCTTCCTAGCCTGATACCCTCCCAGTGGACATGAGATCCCTTTTAAAGCCTTACAAACTCTCCCCACCCATGCTTCCACCCCTGGCCTCATGCTGCCATTCTCACCCCCAGAGCAGGCAGCCCGCCTGAAGAAACTACAGGAACAAGAGAAACAGCAGAAAGTGGAGTTTCGTAAAAGGGTGAGAACAACTGGAGAGATCAAAGGCAGCCTCAGAAGGGACTTCCAATAAGTTAGAATTGGAAGGTTGAAGAGTCAGTTTGTTTGGAAACTGTCTTGAGAGAGGTGAAACCCAGAAGCCAGTGGCACGGCGGCTGGGAAAGGCGTGGGAGGCCAAGGTCTATTGGCCCGGCGGGGGAGAGGGGTATTGGGGTGGGGCCATCATCTCATATCTTCTTCCCTTTTCCCTTTACGAAGATGGAGAAAGAGGTGTCAGATTTCATCCAAGACAGTGGGCAGATCAAGAAAAAGTTTCAGCCGATGAACAAGATAGAGAGGAGCATACTGTGAGTGTCTCTGGGCTGGGGAGGCAAGAAATGGGTGGCCAAGGAGGCATGAAAGGGCCAGAGGGGAGAACCCTCCAGAGGAGGGCGCTGGGCCCCCTCGTGGCTCTACATAGCCTTTACCCTTCGCTCCCCCTTCCCAGACACGATGTGGTGGAAGTGGCTGGCCTGACATCCTTCTCCTTTGGGGAAGATGATGAATGTCGATATGTCATGATCTTCAAAAAGGTAAAAGGGGGACCTCCCTGGTGGTCCAGTGGTTAGGACTCTGAGCTTCCACTGCAGGGGGCACAGGTTCGACCCTAGTCAGGGAACTAAGATCCTGCGTGCCGCGCCGCACTGCCAAAAAAAAAAAAGGTAAAAGGCCTGAGTTCCCCGCTGTCTCCTCTCTCCTTTTCAGCCTGTGCCCCACGCTGAGGGAGAGGAATGAGATAAAACATGTATGTGGAACCTTGACCCCATCATCTCCTTCTTTCCCAGGAGTTTGCACCCTCAGATGAAGAGCTGGACTCCTACCGTCGTGGCGAGGAGTGGGACCCCCAGAAGGCTGAGGAGAAACGGAGGCTGAAGGTGAGTTACGCCTGGCAGTCCCTGGGGCCCTGCAGCTCCCCACCTGGGAGGGGTTGGGGTCAGGCCCTGAGCTCTGGTGCCTCACCTTGGCACCCCTAGGAGCTGGCCCAGCGGCAGGAGGAGGAGGCAGCCCAGCAGGGACCTGTGGTGGTGAGCCCTGCCAGCGACTACAAGGACAAGTACAGCCACCTCATTGGGAAGGGGGCAGCCAAGGATGCGGCCCACATGCTACAGGCCAACAAGACCTACGTCTGTGGTGAGGCCACAGTGGGGGCTGGGAGGGCCGGGGAGAGGAGCACAGGATGGGGGGAGGGGAGCGAGGCTGAGGCACAGGGCTCCTAGGCCCTCCCACCCTCCCCTCTGCCCCCAGTGCCTGTGGCCAACAAGAGGGACACACGCTCCATTGAAGAGGCCATGAATGAGATCCGGGCCAAGAAGCGTCTGCGGCAGAGCGGGGAAGAGTTGCCACCTACCTCCTAGACACCCCAGCTCCCTGGGGCAGGGCAGAGGGCAGGGAGGGACGAGGCTGCTGCTATTAGAACCCATCCTGGAGCCCCACCTCTGAAGCACCTCCTAACAGCTGTCACTCAGGCTGCGGGAAAGAGGTGTTTGATTTGTCACTGTTGGAGCTTGGATGTCTCTGTGTGTGTGTATGTGTGTGTGTGAATGTACAGGTGGGTATTTAATCTGTATTATTCTCTGTTCTCCCTGGAAATTTCTTCCCCATGGGGCTGGGGTTACTTTACATTAAATAAACACTGTTTGACCCAATGTCTTGGTTGGTTTGAACAGAGAAAGGTGGGTCCTGGAGAGGAAGAGAAACAATTATAGACTGAACAGTATAAGATTGTTTTTGTGGGCCAAAGATGGCCAAATATTGGCACTTTTGTAGACATTTATAAGAGATAGTATTTTAAGAGCACAGTCACTACAGCCAAATGGGCCTAGGTTTGGATCCTGGCTCTGCCACTTACTGTTACCTTGGTTAAAGTATTTTACCTTTTCGTGCCTCAGTCTCCTCACCAGTAAAATGGGGATAATAAATGGTAGCTATCTGATAGGACTGTTTCAGAGATGACACAGGCCAGTATATGTCAAATATTTAGAATAGTTTCACATCCTCCAAGCTCCATGGAAATGGTAGCTGCTCTGGTTACACTCTCATCCTCAGCAAGCACTTCGATTTCATAAGGACGAGCACTCAGACTTCACACTGCAGTGCCCTCTGCAGACCGTGCACTTCAACTTATGGGCAGGTCTGATCCAGCTTCCCCTTCATGGTGATGTCAGGCCTTGGCCCCCCCACCCTGCTCCCCTTCTCCGGAGCTGGTTCAGTGTTCTGTCAGTTCCTCTTCAGCTTCATTTCACATAATACACCTGCTTCCCCCAGCCTCCTTCCATAATGTGAGCTTTGTGGTTCTAGATCCAGCCCAGCTTTCTCTCTGGCCAGTCCCTCACTTCCTTGTCCCAGCAGGTTCCACGTCCGTTTTCCCTTCCTGCCCCTACTTCGCCACCTCCTGTCTCATGCAGCCCAGAGACCAGCATCTCCTCCCTCCCTCCCTCCCACAAACGAGCAGGCCACTGCCTTGGTTGGCACCAGTGTTTATTTCAGGGGGAAGGGCTTGAAGACCTAGATCTGTCCCGTGGGATTCTGGGGCCTCCTGCTTCTCACTTGGCCTTTGGGTTACGGAACTTGTGTCCAGCAAAAACAGCCTTGTCCCCGAGAGCCTCCTCAATCCTGGAAGGCAGACAAAGTCAGGGCTGTGATATTCCAACCCAAGAGCCCTCAGCTCCTTACACCCAGGCCTACTGCACCCACTGTACCTCATGAGCTGATTGTATTTGGCCAGACGCTCTGAGCGGCAGGGGGCACCAGTCTTGATCTGAAGAGAGAAGAGGAATTCCAGGAGTTGCATGAGACCAGGGACGAGGGATTGCGCCTGGCCCTGAGGGAGCAGCCTGTGGTGGCATTCAACTCCAGGGCAGGAGGCCAGGGATCCCAAGAAAACTCAGTCAGACAGTCGGCAGAGGGGGGCCACGAGTACCTGTCCCGTGCAGAGCCCAACCACGAGGTCAGCGATGAACGTGTCCTCGGTCTCCCCGGAGCGGTGGCTCACCATCACCCCCCAGCCGTTAGACTGAGCCAGTTTGCAGCTAGGTGGAGAGGACACTCAATAAGGTCCGGCGGGACCTCCTCAGTGGGAAAGCCAGGGGCTAGGTGGGGCTTTTCCCTTCTGTTTTGGGGAGTGGGAGATTTGAGGGGAGGGTGATGACTAAGTTCTTTGGGAAGCAGGAGAGAAGGGGAGATTCTTGATCTTGAATTTGGGCTCCTGAGATGCTGGTGGGAAGAAGCAGAATCTGGGAGACAGGGATGGCATAGGGTCGGGGTGGGGATGAGGAATGGCAAGGCAACAATGGCAAAGCTCTTGGGGTGAGGTCAAGAGTTAATCAAAGCCTTGAGGTCGAAAGGGTAGGGTGGGTCAGGAGCCAAGGGAAAGTCAGACTTGGAGTTAGTGGGCAATACTGTAGCTGGACTGGGTATGGGTGGAGGGAGGCCATGACGCCCCAGGGCCAGAGGCACTCACGCCTGGATGGATTCAGTCACTGAGCCAATCTGGTTGACCTTCAGCAGCAGGCAGTTGCAGGCCTTCTTCTCAATGGCCTGGGTAATCCTCTTGGGGTTGGTGACTGTGAGGTCATCCCCCACGACCTGGATGTTGACCCCCGAGAGGAATGAGGTCCAGGTAGCCCAGTCATCCTGGTCAAAAGGGTCCTCGATGGAGACCACTGGTGGGAAAGGGGAGCAGATTCGGGTTAAAGGTCAGAAGGGCCTCACAGAGGAGTGACAGGTCAGAAGAGTTTGGGTGGAGATTGCAATGGCGCTAAGGATTGGAAGGACTGAGGTGGTGGCAGTGCAGATGCCGAAGCCAGTGTGTAGGGCAGCTGCTAGAGACTCAAGCAGGAGCGATGGAACACCCAGGGTCTCACCAGGATAGTTCTTGATGAAGCTCTTATACAGCTCCCCCAGCTTCTCCCCAGTGATGTGCCGTGCGGGGTCATCAGGTGACTTGAAGTCGAGATCATACTTCCCGTGGCGATAGAACTCAGATGCCGCCACGTCCATGCCAATCACCACCTTGTCGGGGTAACCAGCCGCCTGGATGGCGGTCTTCAGCAGCTCCAGGGCTGGGGGAGGGAAAGAGAGGACCTGAGGCTCCGGTGCACCCTGTCTCCATGGGGACCCAGGGGTTCTGCCCCTCCGAGTGCTCACACTGACCTTCATTGTTCTCCAGGATGTTGGGTGCAAAGCCGCCCTCATCACCCACATTGGTGGCGTCCTTCCCATACTTGGCCTTGATGACCCCCTTGAGGTGGTGGTAGACCTCGGCACCGATGCGCATGGCTTCCCTGAAGGATCTGGCTCCCACGGGCAGGATCATGAACTCCTGCATGGCCAGCTTGTTTCCAGCATGGGAGCCCCCGTTGATCACATTGAAGGCCTGAGATGGGGAGAGGGTGCTTAGACCTGGGCATCGATGTGGAATCCTGGATCCCCTACTTACTGAATGGTCTAGGATGAATAATTTTACTCCTCAGAGACTCCTTCCTCATTTCCATAACATGGGGACACCACCTGCTTACCTGCAGGATCTTATGTGGAAAATTAGAGCAACTGGATGTAAAGTTCTTAGCCTGTGCCTGGTGTAGCAGCTAACACTGATATGGCACTTACTACAGGCCAGGCACTGCTCTAAGTGCTTTACATATATTTTATTGGCTCATTTCATTCTCAATACTACCCTGTAACTAGGTTCAATTTATTATCCCTCACTTTACAGATAAGGAAACAGAGGCATAGAGAGATTAAATAAACTTGCCTAAAATCACACAACTAGTAAAGGGACAAAACCAGCATTCGAACCCAGCAGCTTGTCTCCAGATCTCAGGCTCTTATACAATCTAGCTAGTAAGTAACAATAAGTGGTAACATTATTATTGCAATGAAATTCAAAGGATTTCCATAAAGAGCAAATTTGGTTTGATAAGTATTAAAGAAGATACAAAAATAAAATGCCAAGATCTTTGCCATGAAGAAGCTTTCTATCTGATTTGGGGTTGGGGCACAGGGCAGAATGAGAAATTGGAGTTACTGAGCCTGGGACTGGAATGTGAAAGAACCCGGTTACATCAAGGGAAAGAAGCAGAGAGAGGTTAAAGGGAAGGTTTGGATAGTGGGAAAGGGGGAGGGCTGGACCGCAGCTGGAGAGGTTCCATTTCAGGAAACCATTTCTTTCGAGCTGGGTCTGAAAGGTGGACTTTCCAGGGGCTGCTTATGCCCTCCCTGCTGGGTGGGGTCACTGCGGGATGCGGCGGGGCAGCTGCACTCACAGGGACTGGGAGGATCAGGTCTGGGTTCCCGGCGAGATCTGCAACGTGTCGGTAGAGCGGGACCCCCTTCTCAGCTGCTCCGGCCTTGCACACGGCCAGGGACACGCCCAGGATGGCATTGGCCCCAAACTTGGCTGGAGGAAGCAAGTACAAAGAAAGTGTGAGAGCCCCTCGCACAGGGTTTAGGGTCAGCTCCTAGAACGTCCCTTCTGGTCACCCCCAGAAAGAATCCAGAACTCCAAACCACTGGGCACCGAGTTTGTTAACAGATCTCTCCCCAGCAGCCTGAGGTGCTCTGGGAACACCCAGCCCAGGGGAATGTGTCGGCTTCACGGCTGTGTCCACAGCCCGGCCCAAGCCTGGCACAGGGCAGGCATCAGGAAATGCCTGTGCGATGAATACAAATCCAGCCAGTTACGGTGTGCCCCAAAATGCGAGACACAGAAATAATCCTAACCAGACCTCAGTCCGCGGTCTCTCCCCTGCCCCTCCCACAGCCCATCCCGTCCCCTGTCCCTAGCCCTTCACTCACACTTATTCTCTGTCCCATCCAGCTCAATCATAAATTTGTCAACTTTTTCTTGATCCACCACGCTTAGTTTCTGGAAGGGCAGGTTTGAGGAGGGGAGAACAGAGGTTAGATTTCTCAGGAGTCAGGGCATGTGCTGGAGGAAACAGAAGTGCAGGTATTCGGGGCGGATGGGATGGTTGGCCAAGCCTGAGCTGCTTGGGACCAGGTAGCAGGTGAGGGGGAGAGAGGGTCCTCCCTCCACTTGCCTTTTCCAGCAGTGCGGGGCCTAGAGTCTTATTGATGTGTTCCACGGCCTTCAGGACCCCTAGAGGCCAAAGCAGGGGGTTCAGATCTTCTATTCAATTAGGTCTCTTCCCGTGGCCCCCAGCTCCTCAAGAGCTTTGGGTTCCCGTCCTCTACCCTGTGCAGACATCGCATACCACGTCCTGAAACCACCCCCTTGGTCTTTCCTCACCTTTCCCCAGGTAGCGAGATTTGTCTCCATCTCTTAGTTCCAGAGCTTCATAGATACCTGTGGAAGCTCCACTGGGCACAGCTGCTCGGAATCGGCCTGAGGTGGGAGGAATTGGAAGATCACAGAGAGTCAGTCCCATTCACCCCCAAAGGGCTGATGTCTCCTCTCTGAGCCCAGGGACAGGAGGCAGTGTAGAGAGACTTGTGCTGCTCCCTGCTGGGGAGCAGGCTGGAAGAGCAAGGCCTGGGAAGAAGGCTGGGAGAGGGGATCCCAGAGAAAGGAGTGGATGTGGCATAGAGTTGGGGGGCAAAGGCAGATGGAGTTGGGGTCTTCCCAGGTAAACCCATTCAATGGGCCTGTGTTACCCTTGGCCGTGTGCAGGTCCACCTCCACTGTGGGGTTGCCCCTGGAGTCCAGGATTTCTCGGGCAAAGATTTTCTGCATGGCCATGGCTGCAGGGCGAGAGGTGTGAGTGAGTGTGGACAGTTGACCCCTTAAGGAACCCCAAATCCCTTGCCCTTTAAGAGTCTTCCCGCCCCAAGAAGGCAGGTGCTGGAGCTAAAAATATCCCACAAAAAGGTCACAGACCAAAGTGGCAGGCTCAGCCCCTCCCCCACTCAGAACAGCTCCTATTCCACTCTCCCATCTTAAGAATCTGGAGGCCTCTCTTAAAACTCCACTACTTGCTCAACCCCACCTCCTGCAAAGCTGCACTTCTGCCTTCTCCCTCCACCCTCTGGCCAAGTACTCTGTTCTCCCCGGATTCCTAGCCCTCGGATCCTCTCCTGTTAGTCTACCTCATTTTCCTGCTCCTCAGCCTTCTCCAAATCCTCAGGGGCCCCAGATTCCCCCACCTGGCTCCAACTCTAACCACGCTTCTCCATCGTCTCTGCCTGCCTCTCTTCACAGTCTCGTTTGTTTCCCTGTCCTTGGGCACCCCCATCCTGCTTGCTCCAACCCCTCCAGGCTTCTCAAGCACCCCCAGTCCCAGAAGGAAAAGAATGCTGACATTTCTCCCCCTTCTCCAAGTGGCACCACCCTCACCTTTTACCACCCCTACCCCCCAGGGCTGAAAGATTCACCAGACCTGGGATTTCTTCGCTGGGCTCAGAGTCTAGGTGGCAGCTGGGACAGTGTCAGCTCACCCCCTCTCAGGCTGGGCATTTATCCTCCAGCCACCCTGTACCCCAGCCAGCCCCGCCTCTCACCCTCTCCATCATCCCCCTCCAGCCGGGCTGGCAGCCAAGTGCCCACTATAGCCTAAAACAGAAGCCTTTGGCCCTAGACACCTGCCCCCTTCCCAAAAGATCAATGACTACCCCCTCCTTTCTCTCTGTTCCCCAATAAAATCCTTATTTTTAATTCCACTCCTGGGGAGAAACAGGGGAGGGGCTTCAGAATTGGGGGGGTGTTTCTCCCCTCCCCAGGATTCTATTTCTGTTTTGCAAAGGTTGAGGAACTAGTGCCCTTCAGGAAAGGCCAGGGGTAACCTGAGTCCTGCAGGGCTGGGGAGGGGGCCTGGAAGAGGGGCTGCAGGAACGACATCCACACGTGCTCAGCTCACTTAGAGGGCGGGGGACTGCCTCTGTCCTCAATGGGGGCAGGGGCAGGGGGTTCTGGGCAAGCTCTGAGCTCTAAAATTGAACTCCCCACTCAGAAGGTGAGAGAGCCTCACCTCTCAGGGTCCCCATTGCGGCCTCCCTCGGCTCCACCCCATCCTACCCTCTCTCGGCCAGCAAGGGCAGTGGGGGAGGGGACGGGCTGACGAATTTAGACAGGCCCTCAGAGTTGGCGCGGCGCCCTACTGATAGCGCTAGGACAGCACTTATCGCTCTGCGTGGAGACAGTCAGGAGCCGTTTCCCCACCGACCGCAGGCGCTTCAGGTCGTGATCCCAGCCCATCAGTGAATGATGCTGAATCAAAAGTGAAAAAAATGAATGGACGGGAGGAGGGGGTGGCCCTTTCTGAGCGTCTGACCGCCGGGGGCCAGTCGGGTGGTCGGCTAGCAGCATTGCAGGGAAGTGGGTCTCTGCACTCGGTGACTCTCTCCGCCTCGGCGGGCCTGGCGGGAGTGAGGTCTGCCCCGACTTTGGCTGCAGCCCCTGCCGGGAGCTGAGGGCACGCCCGGGCTCCGGCCGGCCGGCCGGCGAACGAGGGTCATCGGCTTCCCTGCTCGTCGCCCCCGACTTGGAAGCCCTTCCCGCCGGCGCCGCAGCGGCCGTCGCCCGGTGACTCACCCCCGGGCTCTCTCCCGAGCTCCCCTCCCCGCCCTGCCTGCTCCGCGGTGTGTCTCCCAGCCCCCACCTCAGGATCCCTACCCCCGGTCTTCCATCTCGCCTTCCCCGCCTTATCTCTGGCCGCTCCCTCTCGGGAGATTTCCACCCTGGGGTAGTGGGTGCGGCAGGCCAAGGGTCAGGAGACGGCGGGCGGGGAGCGCCGCCACGTGCCCGCATGCGGCCCCACCCGAGCCGCCCAGTGACTCAGCCACCGCGGCTGTCGAGGAACAGGGGTTCGGGGAGCGTCGGATGCCCCTGGGGTTCGGAGTGGCCGCGAGGGCACCGCGCTCGCTGCGGAGGACCGGAGAGGAGCGGAGCCCCTTCCCGCCCGGGAGGCGCCCCTCCCCCGAGGGACCGGAAGTGGCCAAGCCCCTCAGCTGCCCGGGCGGCCAGCAAAGGCTAGTTCACCTAAGCAGGCCTCTGGGTCCTGCCCCACCCTCTTCCCGGTGGGCGGTGAGTGAACTAATCGGACACAAGTTCTTACCATAAGTTTTACTGAAAAAGAAGGAAAAAACCTAACGGGCCAAAGTAGAAGGGACTTTCCCCTTCTTGAAAAAGTTGCAATCTTGAAACCACTTAGTATTCTTCCGCCTTGAAAAATAGGCCCGCCCGTCTCGCCCCACGGTCGCTCAGTGACCTCTGCAGAGACGGGCCAAGGGGCACGGCCGGTGACCCAAACTGCTGACCGGGGGACGGGCGGAGCTGGGACGTGGGGGTGAGGCCTGAGGCTGGAGTTGATCCAGCGCGAGGGATAATCCCCTGGAGTCGAGGTGGGCTCCAGCCAGTGCCACTTGTGCCGCCCGGGTAGATGCTGGGGACAGAAGTGTCCCTGGTGGATGCCTTCAACTCTGAAAACGGCCGGGGTATTTTGTCAAATTTCCCTTTACTCCCTTATTTCTTGAATAAATAAAATCAAGGGGTTAAAAGCGGCAATGCGCACGCCTCGCCCCCGCCCCTTCCGCCCCGCGGGAGACACGTCCCCGGCCAGCCTTCCTTCGCAAGAGGTCCAAATCCGTCCCGCCCGGTGCGCCCGGGCGTGCGCCCGCGAAGCCAGCTGCCAACCCCAACCGCGCCACGCGCTTTCCCTCCCGGCCCGGGCGCAGGCGCGGGCGCAGGCGCGGGCGCAGGCGCGGGCGCAGGCGCCGCCGCCGCCCGCCCGCCGTTCCTTTCCCCCAACACCCCCCCCCCGCCCCGGCAGAGGTGGGGGAAGGGGGAGTCATTCCGTTTAACCCTGAGTTACCCGAACCCTCTTTAATTTGCTAAATTTGCAGTTTGCTAATTCTTTCTCTTTTCACTTTCCTTCCTCCCTCTGGCTCACTCCCTTTCCGTACACCAAAGTCTGACTGATATTCTATGCGAAGTGGAGGGAGCCCTAACCCTAACCCACCCCCGCCCCCCCATCCTTCTTGCGTCGCTTTCCATCGAACTCTGCAAATTTTGCAGTAGGGGGAGGGATTTTTTAAATTGCATTTGCAAAGTTCGCTATCTGGGCAGGCGAGGAGAGGGAGGGAGGGGATGGGGAGCAGGCCCCGCCCCCACCTCCCTTTGCAAATAAAAATCTAGGGGGGTGGGGAGGAGCAGGAAGTGGCGGTGCGAGGGCTGCTGCACTGCTAGCAGAGCCGCGGTCCGGACAGCAGCGCGTGCCCCAAGCTCTCCGCCTTCCCCCGCCCGCCAGCCCGAGGCAGCCCGAGCCCAGCCCGTGGCCCCAGCAGCAGCCCCGAGAGCACCCCAGTAGCAGCGCCATGGCCGGCTGGAACGCCTACATCGAAAACCTCATGGCGGACGGGATGTGTCAGGACGCGGCCATCGTGGGCTATAAGGACTCGCCCTCCGTCTGGGCCGCCGTCCCCGGGAAGACCTTCGTCAACATCACGGTACTGCGAGGCCTGCGCTGAGACTGGCCGGGCTTGCACCCTGAGGGAGGGACTTGGGTGGTGGCGGGCGCGGTCTGGGGAGGGCAGCGAAAGGCCGTGACCCGGTCCTTGTCCTGGAAGTGGCGCGAATGGCGGCTGCATGTGAGCGGGTCCCTCCCTGGCCGCCTGAGTCCTACGCCCCGGGCGGCGGCGCCTAGCCAGCCCGCCGCCCCGCTTTCCGCGACGGGGCGTTACATCCGGGACACAGGGCGGGGAGGGACGCACCGCCCGGTGCGGCGGCCCACTTCCGCCTCCTCCAGGGTGGGTCGGGCACGCACCGCAATTTCCGCTCGGGATTGTGATTGAGAAGGGACTTGGGGACCCCTGGACCCCTAGCTCCACTTCCGGCCGCCAGCTCGCGCCCCCTCCACCATTGTTCCTCTTTATGGGGGAGGGAGCCCCAGTCGCATGGCCTGGGTCCCATGCCCGTCCTCCGTGGGCTCCCTGCCCCTCCCAACTCCGTAAGAGAGGGCTAGGCCGCCACACGACCTCCCCCCACCCCAAGTCGGCACGTTGGACTCAACATTCCTGTGAGGCCAGCCCCGGAAGTCCCCTCACCCTCCCTTCCCGCCATCCGGCGGGGCCTGGAGCAGGGGAACTTTGTGAGAAGTTCTAGGACAGTATAAGTGAAGGAACAAGGGACGACTACTGCTGTCCCCATCACCACCTCCTCTGTCCACACTGCCCGGAAGTGGGGAGGGGGAGCGGAAGTTCGAAATGGGGGGGAAGGGGATTTCCGGGCGGGAGGGTACCGGATGTGGGGATTTGGGGTGTTAAGGGGGAGGGGGAGATACGTTCCCTTGGGTATCTAGACCCGAGAGCTGGCTTGCTGGGTCTAGACCCAGGTCCCCTCCAAAAGTTTTTCAACTTTCCCGGAAAGCCCCCAGGCATCTGCTTCATCTTACAGCATAAATACCTGGACCTAAACTCTAGGTTACTTGGAGACCCAGGCGTCCGGGCCCCTAACAACTCCTGCAGAACCTTTGACCAAATAAGGGCAAAGTTGCTTCGCCTGCTTTGCCCGCCCCCTCCCTTCCCCTCTTTGCTTCTGCTTTTCCTGAAGGAGTTCTGAGCATCCAAAGGCTCCCCACTCCATTCCACTCCAGTCTCTTAACTGGTTTTTGTCCCCCTTTAGTTCCTGGGTTTGCTTTCCCTATTAAACGACATCTAAGTCTCCAGAGGAATATGTTGTCCCTTATTACCGTTCTCTAGGTTTGAAGATCGTGTTTTTTTGGTGTACTAACTTCCAACAGTCCTGAGTATCTCAAATTTCATGGATGTGTACAAAGCACATAACATACACATCTCCCCCCACCCAGGGGTTTAGCTTCCCGGAGAAATGGAAGGCAGGTGGGTCCTTGGAGAAGAAGGTGGGAACCTTGGTGTACTGACTAACTTGATGGGTGCTTGATTCCCCTTCCAGCCAGCTGAGGTTGGTACCCTGGTTGGCAAAGACCGGTCAAGTTTTTTCGTGAATGGGCTAACGCTTGGGGGCCAGAAATGTTCTGTGATCCGGGACTCAATGATGCAGGAAGGGGACTTTACCATGGATCTTCGTACCAAGAGCAGCTGCGGAGCCCCCACCTTCAATATCACTGTCACCCTGACTACCAAGAGTGAGTTTGAGTCTTACCCTTTCTCTAGCTCCAAAATCTAATGTACTTCCTTCTATTAATCTTCTGGGTTCTTCTGTGTGGAACACCCAGTATGAAGGGATCAGACCAGGTTTCTACTCCCAGCCTGCTGGATGCTGGGACATTGGATTGTCCCTTCAGTTCTCAGTTCCTCATCTTACAGTGTGAAGAAGTTGAACTGTATTACCTCTTAAGTTCCTTCTTGCCTTGAGCCTTTTCAGATGAGAAACTATTTTCTTGGAGGAGGTAGACTATTGGTCATAAGCCAGCACTTAGCTCTTGTGTTTTGAGCTCTTTTCTTAAAAATTGGAGGTGGCAGGCTCATCCACAGCCATTTCTAGCCTGAACACGAGTCAACTGTCCACAAGCCTTTGACCTCTAAATTTTACTATGTTCCTTTCCAGCCTTTAAGCTTGATTTTCCTCTTTTGAAAAGCCCTATTGTTTCAGGGTGACTGACAGCCTGCCTGTGTGTGGGGGGTTGGGAGAGATGAGGTTGGGTTACAGCCCCCAGGGCTGGACAGCTGCTGAACAGCTGGCCGGGGGTGGGATTGTGACACCTGGGTCCTAGCCTCCTTTCTCTTTCCTCCAGCGCTAGTCCTGCTGATGGGCAAAGAAGGTATCCACGGTGGTACGATCAACAAGAAATGTCATGAAATGGCCTCCCACCTGCGGCGTTCCCAGTACTGACCTCGTCTGTCACTCCCCACTGCTTTTGCACCCCTCTCCTTCCCACACATACATACACCATTTTTATTTTTTGGGCCATTACCCCACACCCCTTATTGCTGCCAAAACCACATGGGCTGGGGGCCTGGGCTGGATGGACAGACACCCTTCCCCCAACCCATACCCCTCCTGTGTGTGGTTGGAAAACTTTTTTTTTTGGTTTTTTTTCCTGAATAAAAAAGATTATACTGACAAGGTGCTGTGTGGTTTTAGCCTGGGTGTCAGGATGGAGGACAGCCACTGTGGTCTGCCTCCTTCATCCTGGCTTGGGGTTAGAAGCAGCAGAAGGGTTGAAGCACTACAAAGTCTAGGGTTTTGAGCTTGCTTTCATGTCCAGGATTAAACACCTGCTTCAGGCCTACCTGGCCAGGTGGGCCAGCCCTACCTAGGTCCTCAGGGTGCTAACTGAATTGGTGGATAATGGAATAGAGCCATCCAGACTAAGAATGGGTCCAGGCCTGCGTGCAAGGCAGGGCCAGTTGAGTCATCCTCAAATGTGGGTGGGGCTCCCCCTCTCGGAGTCACAACAGATGCCTACTGGGGCTGCCCTTAGGACTACAGGTTAGCCTCCCCGCTTCCCTTGCCCATGCATGGCAAAAGGGGCAATTCCCCAAAATGATAAGTTTACCCGTGTGAGAATGATCTCACCCTTAGTCCACAAAAACAATTTTATTAACCCAATAAATGAAAACCCCATCCCTTTGTACCCCCAACCCCTTCAAGAGGATGGAGTTGGGTAAGGGAGAAACCTGGGGTGGAAATCCTATTCCTCGTCTCCTATCCCTCAACGTAGAAGACTGCAGAGAGGAAGAGGAGCTGTGCAAATAGGTCATCAGAGGTGGAGGGGAGAGGGGAAAGGGGACTACTAGACCAGGATGGCAGCTGCAGAGGTAGAGGGTGAGGGATCTGTGGAAGACCCAGGAAGGGCTAGGGGAGCTGGGGCTAGAGAGCCAAAGGAGGTGGGAGGTGTGGGGGTGGAGCCCAGAAGTGGGGTCCGTTCTGAAGCCGGGTGGTCCCTTGGCTCCCCTTCCTCATCACCCTCTTGCCCCTGGGTTTCTTCCTCCTGCTCCTCATCCCCAGGACCCCGATGAACAGGCTGCTTGCAGATGGGGCAGGTCTTCCGGGTCTGAGTGAGCCAGGGGTCCACACAGCGGATGTGATAAGCTGCCAAGAGGAATGAGGTGAAGCGTGTGGTACCTGCTGGTGGAGTGGGGGGTGGGGGGGGGCACGGGCACAGGAAGTGAGGGCCTCACCATGAGCGCAGGGGAGCACCCTCAGCTTGTCCCCATCCTCATATTCATCCAGGCAGATGGCACACACATCATACTGGTCTCCTGGTGGAAGAAGAAAGGAGTTCTTTTACTGAGCCATTCTGGACCAGGGCCCACAAGAACTCACTCTGGGAGGCCTGTGGTGGAGCTAAACCCTGCAAAAGTTATCTTCTCTGGTTCTACAGAGCCAGTAGAAGAGCTGAGACTGGAGCAGGATAGAACATGAGGAATCCGAGGTTAGAACAAGCAGAGAAACAGGTAAGAAGGGAAGTGGGTTTTTGGGGGGAGGTGTGAGGGTGGAGAGATAGGGAGTGGGAGGAGCAGAAATGGGGCAGGGCTTCTGCCATAGCCTTATATGGGCACTGGAGGCTCCAGTGCCTAAGACCCAGCCCCTCCTTACCTGTGTCTTGCTTCTCTGGCGGAATCTTCCCCACTCCTTCCATTTTTCTGCTTTCTCCACCTTCCCTCTTATGAGCAAGGTCCTCCATCTCCCCCCCCCCCAACCCCAACTATTACATTTAATCATTTTTGCTTTCCATCTCCTGCTCTAATCCTGTCCTGTCCTCGTTGTATGTATGCGTAAAAAGAGGAGGAAAGGAGGCATCTCAAGCTGACACCTCCCTGCCATCTCTGCCTCTTTCCTCCTGGGCTCCAACTCCTTCGGAACCAGGGAAATAGTGGGAAAGGCCTGCTCTCCTCCACCCTCCTCACCCTTTTGATAGTCATGTGTAGGAATCTGTTTCAGTTGCTCTTTGGTCAGTCGATTCCTCTGGAGCCGTTTCCTGTGCTGGATACAACGAACTATCTGGTGAAAGGGGGAGTGGATGATCAGTCTTGGAGAAAAATCTGGACAATCCCATACAAACCAGCCCTATCTTGCAACCCCAGAGCCAGTCTGGCTTTAAAGGCCTCAGCTCTTCCCATCTTGGTCCCTGAGCTACTCACCATCACTGCTCCCATGGCCAAAACCAGCAGTCCCACAATCCCTGTGAAAGGGATGAGGTAATAGCCCAAGGGGAAGCTATTGTCTGGAACCAGAAGCACCCGAGCCCTGGGAAAAGGAAGACGAATATCAGAGGGGCAGGAAAGGCAAAGGGACAAAGGAAGAGGGACAAAGTAACTGGCTCTGGACAGGGCCCATGGAGGCGGAAGGGGATGGGAGGAAAGTACCAAGAGGCAGAGCATGATGGGCCTGAGGCTGAATGGTTGGGGCACGGGCTTGGACTCCAGGCTGGCATGGAAGTGCTGAAGGAAGAGTGGGAAGGAGGGACACGTCCTACCCCTTCTCGTAGACAAAGAGGGCACGCAGGTACTCGGAGCTTCTCTCCCCAATAAACACAGACGGGATCCAGATCTGCTGCTGGATTTCCTCTGCAGGGATTAGGGCATTACACTTGGGACCCAACCTTCCATACGAATCCTCTGGTAACCCTGGCATTTGGCTCTCTTGCCCCATTCCACCTAAAGGACTGATTTCTTTTCCCTAAGGCTTCAGCCCTCCCGCCATCTCTCAGTCTAAGCTCTACTGAAAACCCAGCTGTCCAGATCCTCCAACCTTACCACTATTCCACACCATATTCAGAAGTTCATTGGAATTCACATTGTGTACCACAGCTGCACCATACCCAGCCCTCTGAGCATTTAGGACCTAGGGAGACAAGGCAGATAAGGAGCCATCATGGGCCTTGCCACCTTTCATTCCTGGTGCCTTTTTTACCCTCAGCCTCCCAGCTCCCACTCCACATTCAGCAACCTTGAGGTCAAAGTTGCAGTCGAATCTTCGAAGCAGTGCAATAAAGACTGACCCGTTGACCGGGGCTGGGGGTGGTGGGGCAATGGGGCTGCAGGCATTGTCTGGGTGAGCCTCCACAAGGAAGCCCTGGAGAAGAGAAGCAAACAACAGCTGGATTTCATCTCCCTAGGTGCTGCTCCCCACAGGTCCCACCAAGCACACTGGCCCCCACAGGTCAGTGGGGTCTGAGCTCATTCCTGGGGTCTGAGCATCCCACCAAAGTCAGACATCTACCTCTTCTCTTAGCCTCCTGAAGATGCAATCACATCAAACAACATCCCTTTACCAGACCCTCCATCATCCCTCCCCCTTTCCCAGATAAGCTAATATATACTCCACACTCCTAGCTAATTCTTTTGCCTTCCAGTTTCCCACTGATTGTAATTCAATTCTCCATTCATCCACGTCACTTTCTCAAGTTGTTTCACATTCCCTGCTCTAATACATACTCTTAGGGAACATATTCCCCTGTTTAAAAAATACACAAGACCAAACCCAAATGGAGTTATTTGTGCTGACCCCCATGTCACCAAACTCAATACTTAATTATAATTTTAGCCTCCCCCAGGAATAGAATCTTAAACCACTCTATCTGGAGTTACTTGGTCAGCACTAGTGAGGTAATCTGCCTGGTGGACCCCCTGCAGTCCCCTAAAGAAAGGAGATCTTGCCACAGACAAACAAATCTTTGCTAGTATAACTTCCTTGCCCCACCCCCTTCTGGCTGTGAGTCTTTCATTTTGTATAGTTCTTCAAAGATCCTTTCTGCTCGGTGGAATGCTGCCTGATTCATGGGTCATTAAATAAAAGCCAGTAAGAGCTTTAAAATCTACTCAGTTGAATTTTTTTAACACCTCCCTTTAATTTTCCAATTACCTATCTTACAAACAACTATACTGATATCTATGACCCAACTAAGTTCTTGCTATGTGGCAGTCTTTGTGAAAAACTACTACAAAATTGCTTATCTAATTTAATTCTCAAAATAATACATGTGATAACTTCTATTACTATCCCATTTTACAGTAAAACTAAGACTCAGAGAAATAATTTGTCCAAGGTCATAAAACCAGTAACTGGCTCTAGAGACCCTACTGATACGCACCACTCGTCCTGCCTTTTATTAGTCCACTTTCAGTCTCCCTTCTAAGGCTCAGAGTCCTAGGAGTAGACTTTGTATTCTCCCTCCAGATTCTGGATTCCACCACACTAGATGTGCTCTTGCACTTAGTTCCTAACTTGACTCTTTTCCTACCTCCAGCTTCACCCAAGAAAGGCTCCTCAACCCCTACCCAGCAGGGAGAATGAGAATTCAGAGAAACAGGAAAGAGGGAAGAAAATCACCTGAAGTCCCTCCTGGCTCAAAGCAGCCCCAAAGAGAGCTGGGAGGTCTGCAAAGTCCATGCTGGCATTGTGGTCCGAGATCTGCGGACAAGAGTCCATGTTTGCCCTTCAACCTGCAACCTATCCCTTCAGCGCCCTTCTCCTAACGGTCCCTCAGACTCACCGCTCGAATGAGCCCCCGGGTGGGGGCCGCTCCCCACAGCACAGTGGCCACAACCACAGGAAGCGAGAAGGCCGCAGGGTGCATGGTAGCGGGAGGGGAGAGGCGGAGGGGGCCGCGTCCCGATAACAGGAGCAGAAACGGAGTTCTGCGCCCTCTCTTGCCCTCCTTCAGGATCCCAGGGGTTCAACCACCCCCAGGTCCCACTTCCCAGCTACATGGGGGCGCGGGGAAGGACCCCCGATTCGGGGAGTGAGACAGCCAACCCGTTTAATGGAGCTGGGAGACACCAAAAATACCCCTTTCTGGTACAGGAATAAAACGGGGAAAGAGAACGGAGGCAAGCACAGGTGACAGAAAAACTTCTGGAAGGGTGGGGGAGCTCAAGGAGGTGGGACTTCCGGCCAGGTGGGCCGTCTTTCCATCCCCTGGAAAAGGGTTTCCGGCAAAGAAAGTCAGGCCGCTTCCAGCAATGGACGCTCAAGACGAAGGACTTCCGGTCCTAAAAGGCCGATTAAAAGAAAGGTTAGAGGTGGAGGGAGTGCCTGTGGAGATGAAAGGAGCACCGAGGTCCCAGAAGACGACTTAGTCGCTTCTCCGCTAGTGCCCGGGATCCCTCAGGGGCCAGGTTTACGAACCTCTCCTGCTCCCTCTGGCCGCAGCCGCCGTACCTTCAAGTCTCGCGAGAGTCGTCACCACGCTCCCTCCCACCTGCTGACGGCTTCCTGTATTATCGCGAGAGACCGCCTAATTCTGGCTAGTCTAGCTCACTCGATCTCGCGAGATCTTCAAATACCCTCCTCTCTATTTTCCCGCGACTCCAATTCGACGAAAATTGCGCCTGTGCTCTGGCTGCCTAAATAGCTGCACCCCGTCCCCTCACCCATTCTTGAAGCTCCTCCTGCAGCTCCGCCTTACTCCCGGACGCCTTTGCGCTCGCGCCTGCGCCAACTTCCAGCTGGCGCTGGACCTGAGCTCCGGGGCGTACGCGCGCGCCCTCGCCCCTGTTGCGCGCGCGGTGTCACCTTGGGCGCGAGCGGGGCTGCGCGCGCACGGGTCCGGGAGCCGAGGGCCATTGAGTGGCGATGGCGGCGACGGCGAGTCCCGGGGCTTCTGGGGTGAACGGGAAGCCCCGTACCTCTCCTAAGTCCGTCAAGTTCCTGTTTGGGGGCCTGGCCGGGTAAGCTCAGGCCCCAGGGATGGGACAGGAGGAGGCAGGGACGGGTGCCAGGAACCGGGCCCTGTTCTTTGGGTGTGTTGCAGTGAACCGAGGTGACACGGGGTCATTGCTGTCCCCATCGTATTACGAGGTCCTTGATGGGCTGCTAGGATCTTTTCACCCATCGCAGGGCCCCTTCTGGGCTGCATACACGACCCCCACCAGGCCACCTGAGTTTCCCAACCCATTGCTTGGCTCTGCGGGGCTGTTTGGGGTTTCAGGTCATTGCATGGCTCCTGCTGGACTACGTGGAGTCCCAGGTCATGAATGCCCACCTCTCCTCCTTGGGTCGGACTGGATGCAGTCTCTGGGTCACTGCTTGACACCCTGGGAGCTGCATGGAACACTTTCATTGCATGGCCCCTACTGGACCGCTGGACTTTTCAGACCCATTGCTCTTGGTACACGCAGAGACTTTTGTACACATGCCCACCAGCCTCCTGAATATGTAGTCAATCGCATGGCAGGCCCTGCCCTTTGTGATCTCTTGTTGCTGGGCTCCAGGGGGCCTTGGTAGATCTGGGACACCTAGCCCTTGACTCCACCCCTGTCTTCCCCCAGGATGGGAGCTACAGTTTTTGTGCAGCCCCTGGACCTGGTGAAGAACCGGATGCAGCTGAGTGGGGAAGGAGCCAAGACACGAGAGTACAAAACCAGCTTCCATGCCCTCACCAGCATTCTGAGGGCAGAAGGGCTGAGGGGCATTTACACCGGGTACTGGGGCCAAAGGATGGGGGTAGGGTGTGGGTTGACAGGTCTAGACTTTGGCTTGATGCACTGACCCCTTCGCTCCCCAGGCTGTCAGCTGGCCTGCTGCGCCAGGCCACCTATACCACTACTCGCCTTGGTATCTATACTGTGCTGTTTGAGCGCCTGACTGGGGCTGATGGTACACCCCCTGGCTTTCTGCTGAAGGCCCTGATTGGCATGACTGCAGGTGCAACTGGTGCCTTTGTGGGAACACCAGCTGAGGTGGCTCTTATCCGCATGACCGCTGATGGCCGGTGAGTTCCAGGTCTGAGCCTGCCCCCAGCCCCATTCCCTGGAATCTAGAATGAAAGAACTGATTTCTTATTCTAGACCTAGAGCACAGCATTCACCTGTTCACAGCATTCTGGCTTTCCTTTCTTTGCTCCTGTGGGGGCAGGGTGGTCTATCCCAAACTTGGCCTCTCCCTACCTTCCCACCAGGCTTCCAGCTGACCAGCGCCGTGGCTACAAAAACGTGTTTAATGCCCTGATTCGAATTGTCCGGGAAGAGGGCGTCCCCACACTTTGGAGGGTGAGTGAAGGGGCTGGAGACTGGGGATGTGGGGTCAGGTCCTGGACATTTCTGACTTCTCCCCCATCCCACCCACCCCAGGGCTGCATCCCTACCATGGCTCGGGCCGTCGTCGTCAATGCCGCCCAGCTCGCCTCCTACTCCCAGTCCAAGCAGTTTTTACTGGACTCAGGTGAGACCCCGAGCTGGGCCCTCAGCTCCCAGCCTAGCCTGGGCCAGCTGTGAGCTGACTGCCACCCCCTGCTCTGCCTCCTCCAGGCTACTTCTCTGACAACATCCTGTGCCACTTCTGTGCCAGCATGATCAGCGGCCTGGTCACCACTGCTGCCTCTATGCCTGTGGACATTGTCAAGACCCGGTGAGTATGCAGACCTGGGCCTGAAGACGGACGGGAGAGCCCCCTTTATGTCTCTCATGCCCCTGCCTCCTCTCCTTCAGGATCCAGAACATGCGAATGATTGACGGGAAGCCGGAATACAAGAACGGGCTGGTGAGGAAGCAGGGCTAGGGGCTTGGGCTGCAGGATTGGATGCCCTGGGAGTGGGGGTGGGGGATAGCTGGGTAAGAGGAAGAGGGTCCCAGAGGCCAGGTCCCAGCCTCAGTGCCGTGCCTGCCTGACTGTCTAGGATGTGCTGGTGAAGGTCGTCCGCTACGAGGGCTTCTTCAGTCTGTGGAAGGGCTTTACACCATACTATGCCCGCCTGGGTCCCCACACTGTCCTCACTTTCATCTTCTTGGAGCAGATGAACAAGGCCTACAAGCGTCTCTTCCTCAGTGGCTGAGGCGAGCGAGGGGCCTGGAGCCGCTGTGCCGGGGCTCCCACTCGCCCGCTGCTCCTACAGTCAGTGTGCCCCCCAGGGGACCTAGACTCTGCTGTCCTGGGCCCCTCTATTTATTTTCCCTCCACAGTATGGTTCCCTCCTCTGTGATAAAGGACTTTTGGTCTGTCCTGCCCCTGCTCCAGCTCGCCCTCCTTGTCCTAATCATCATGATCTCTCTGTCCCTGCCTATGCCTTGCACGGAGGTGGAAAGCTCCCTGCAGATTTCTGGCCTCCTCTTGGGTATTAGTTTCAGGGCACATAGTACAGCAGAGGCCCCCCTTCTCAGTGGGGAAACCAAGGCAGAGCTGAGGGAACAGGAGAGAGCCGAAGCTGTCAAGATGATCAAAGGTCTGCAGTGGGAGGACATGGCCCGCCCTTCCTCCCTCTCACTGAGGACGTAATCAATAAATTGGATTGATGACACCACCCCCAAATCTGGAGAGTTGTGGGCGCAGGAGGGGGAGGAGACTGGACAAAGAAGCGGATGCCCCTGGAGAACAGGAACTGGAGTTTTTAAGAAAAATTATTAAAGAAAAAGTATCCGCTGTTTTTATGCAAATGTTATGTAAATCAGTCATGTCGCAGCAGCTGAAGGGTGAGAAAAACCCAAACTCCAGGCCCTGCGGGTTGCTTCCCAGCCCCTCGCTCAAGAATGCAACAGACGCCCAGGTCATCTCATGTAATCCCCAGGAAAAACCCTCTGGGGTCTGGTGACTGTTTCCGCAGCCTGAAGAGGGAGGGAATAGAGTCTGAGAGGGGAAGGCTGACCTGTCGGGGGCAGAGTGGGCACGGAGCCGGGCCCCCAGAGCCTGGAGGCTTGATGTGGGCTGTAGGCTGGGGAGAGTGACTGCCTTCTCCATTTCTTTAGGAGATGTGAGACTCCCAGGCCCTGCCCTCAAGGAGCTTAGGAACCTCTTGGGGCATAAAAGGGCATAGGAAGGTCAATTGGAAGGAGGGCTGGGCTGCACGAGGCCCGAAGGCTTCTCCAGAGCCAGGCCAGGGGACAGGCAGGCCAGGGGACAGGCAGCCGGCAGGTGGGAACTGTCGCCTTGGCAGAACCTCGTCAGTGGAAGTTGAGTTCAGCAGCCTGGCGGTGCAGTTGGGCCCTCCCATCTCTGCCTCTTTTCTTACCCTCTCCATGCACATGCTGGCCTGGGCCACAGGGGCTGCTTTGAGACACTTGAAGCCTGGACCTTGTCCTTAAGGAGTGCTAAGTCCAGAGGGGAGGATGACAGGGAAACTGGGAGTCAGCAACAGACTGTTGCAGGGTGATGTGGGGCACCCGCGCCAGCCTGGGCGAGGAGAGACGGTGCACAGTACCCGACTGGCCAGGGAAGTGGGGAGGGGCAGCACCCCTGGCCCACTGAGAGCAAAGGCTTAGAGGAGAAACGCTGGGGAGCAGGTGATCTCTGCAAAGTTTGTAATAACTGGAGCACAGGCTGTGAAGTGTCTGCTGTGGGAGGGGAAACCTCACTGTTAGATGGGTTGGTGCACGGAAGTCCTCGATCGCCAAGCTCAGGAGTTGTTCTCTATATCGGAAAGAGTTCAGAGCAGGAGAAAGATGCGGTCAGGGTTGCAGGTTAGGAGGATTCTTCCTGCACCGTCTGGAGGAAGGGGTCTCCGTGGAGCCAGAAAGGCTCAGCCCTCACTCCCATTCTCTGGGCCCTAAGTGTTGGCTTGGGCTGGAGGCAGGAGAGAAAGCCCTACCCAACGTGGTCAGGTGAATGGCAGAATCCATGGCACCAGAGGAGAGAACTGGGCTCCATCTGCCTACCTCCTGGCTTGACAGCAGGAAACCGAGAGTAGTTCAGTAAAACCCACCAAGATGGCACTCACTGCCAGGCCCTCCCCTCCCCAGTCCTGCTGCCCCGGGCAGAGCAGGAGAGCTGCGTTTCTGAGGCCACAGGTGCCAGGAGGCACCCACCTGTCCTCCTAGTACTGCAGGTTGCAGGCAGATAGCCTCAGTAGTACCACTGAGCTCCCAGGAAACTTCTGGATCTTGAGCTGGAACTTGCTTGTGGTTGGCCTGGTGGGTGGTTACCCTTGGAGGAGGGAAAAGGCACCCCAGGCAGGGGAAGTGCAGGCCAAGACTAGAGCTTTTGGGAGTGAGCAGTGCAACTAGGGTGGGGCAGCTGGGGCCTTGGGAATACTGGTGACGGTGCCCCAGCCTCGTTTCTCTCTCCAAAAGAACGAACATTTTATTTTTAAATTATTTTTATGATACAAATAATATATGATGGTGGAAAGCCAGAAAATGCTAAGCAGATGAATAGAAAATAAAACCACCTGTATTTATACCATCCAGAGACAATCAGGGCTCACATCTTGACATCTCTTCCCAAGTTTCCTTCAATACACGGATACATGTGGGAACCGTGCTATATTGTTTGTTGTTTGCTTTTTCCTAAAACTTCCCCAAAGTGATGGTAGTAACCTAGTGGTCTGGGAACCCCGCTGTCCATGCAGCATCAGGAGCTCTCTTTGTTCTGTGACCCACCCAACGCCTCCATCTCACTACCTCTCCAGATATGCTGGGTCTGGGATTGTGTGCCCGGGGTGGGCAGAGGAGGCTCCTGACAAAGAAGCAGTAATGAAGCCCTCCCCCGACCCTGTAGTCTGTACCCACCCGCCCCCAGCTAGATCCCAATAGGAAAGCCCATCAGAGCCTCTCTCGAGGTCCCCAAACCACCCCCCCTCAGAGGCTGTGGCCAGAGTAGCTAACGCCCACTGTCCCTAGCAGGTCCTGCCCACGACCCATGCTCAGGGCTGAGGGCCGCCGTCCTGCCAGCAGAGGCCCCACACGGCCATTAGGCCGCACCCACAGGAAGAGGCTAGAGCGGAAAGTGGGGAGCGAGCCTTGGAGGAAAAGCAGCCAGGCCCGGGCCACTGTCACTTGCCTTCCCCTCTGCAGCTCTAGATGTGAGGTGTGCGTGACTGTGGCCAGGGCCTGTGGTTTCACGTGCTGGACCCAGAACAGCAGCAGGATGAGGACCACAGAGGCAAAGAGGAGCCAGAGGAGACCCAAGATATAGAAGCCCAGGAAGAGGCAGCAGAAGTCAGAGTTGAGGATAGGGTCGTTTCTGGAACTCTCCGCATTCCACTGAGCCACCCCCTGGGCCTTCAGGAGGTTGACAAATTCAGAGATGGTGGCTGTGGTGGATTCTAAGATAGTGGGAAGTGAAGTGGGTTCTGTGGAGGTTAAGGATATGGTGGGTTCTGAGGTCTCGCTTGTGGGCTCCGAGGTGCTCGGGGCTGTGGGCTCTGGGGTGCTCTGGGCTGTGGGCTCTGGGGTGCTCGGGGCTGTGGGCTCTGGGGTGCTCTGGGCTGTGGGCTCTGGGGTGCTCGGGGCTGTGGGCTCTGGGGTGCTCGGTGCTGTGGGCTCTGGGGTGCTCTGGGCTGTGGGCTCTGAGGTGCTCGGGGCTGTGGGCTCTGGGGTGCTCTGGGCTGTGGGCTCTGGGGTGCTCGGGGCTGTGGGCTCTGGGGTGCTCGGGGCTGTGGGCTCTGGGGTGGGTTTTAGAGTTTTGGAGAATGTGATGGGTCCTGTAGAAATTCGGAACGTGGTCTGTTCCTTAGTTGGAGGCAAGGAGGACACTTGGGGGCCTAGCGGAGCAGTCGGCACTGAGTAAAGCAGGCCCCAGTGGGTGGTGTGGGCGCTGGTGTGGGTAGAGAAGCTGCCCGCAGCCCTTGTGGTAGGCACCTCGTCATCCTCTTCGTAGACATCGTAGTCTATGCTGTCCCTGTCGCCAGGGGTGTGGCAGCCCTCCCCTGAGTAGGTGTAGACAAACGTGTTGGGCAAGTTGACACACCCCACGCTCGTCACGTTGGGGGTCATGGCCTTGGCGTCCACACCCTCCTTCCATATGTACACGTTGTTGGCATTGTCCTGCAGCCAGCGGCTGAAATAGAGGATCCCGCAGTCACAGAACCAGGTGTTGTCGTGGAAAAAAGAAAAAGGCAGGAGGAGGTCCCCAAAGAAGCCCTTTGGTATTGTGCGCAGCAAGTTCCGCTGGAGGTAGAGGGTGTCAAGTTCCTCCAACCCATCCAGGAACCCAGGGGGCAGCTCACTCAACCCGTTTTCAGCCAGGTTGAGCTTCTTCAGCTTGGGCGTGGGCTGCAGGAGCCGCGGGGGCAGAGTCTTCAGCTTGTTGCCACGCAAGTAGAGCTCATGGAGGTGGCTCAGGCCATCCAGGGCATCAGGAGACACTGAGGCCAGCTCGTTGAAGGAGACGTCCAGGGTATAGAGTGCCGGCAGCGCCCGTCCCAACAAGGGCAGGCTTCTCAGCGTATTGTGGGATATAATCAGGGTCTCCAGCCGGGGCAGCGTCGCGTCAGTCTGCAGGCTGGTCAGCTGGCTCTTCTCCAGGTGCAGCTGAGTGAGGTGAGTCAGATTCACCATGGACACCATGGAGAAGGTGCCCAGAGGGTTCCCACCCAGGCGGAGGATGTTGGTTTCTGCTTGCAGATCTGGAGGCGGTGCCTTCAGACCCTTATTTTCACAGTTCATTTCCACCTCGCTGACCACTTTGCTGATGCCACAGATCGGGTGGGAGTGTGAAGGGCTTGGCAGCAGGAGCAGCAAGAGGAAGAGAGGCATGGGGACCTGTGGGCAAGGGGGGCTTGAGTGGGCACCCCTCCACCCCCCGGCAGTATTCCTCCAGGCCCTAGCCCGCACTGCAGCTTCCAGGATCCCTTCCAGAAACTCAGCTCCCACACCTCCCTGCCTCCACTCCCCTCTCCTCCCCTTGCCCCCCAAAGCCTAAACTGCTAGCTCCAGGTCCTTGGCTGGTATCCGTCCCTCAGGCCCCCTCCTCCCCCTGCCCCAGCTTACAGGCCAGCAGAAAGACCTCCGGAGCCACAGAGCTTCTTTCAGGGTGTGACTTGGTCCTTCTCTCTTCCAGCTCCAGGGAGGGCCTGGTCAGCGGCAGGAAGGGGGTGGAGATGGGGAGGAAATGCCAGCCTGATAGGGGCTCCGGGGACCCGGGGAACGGTCTCCCTCCCGGACACAGGCCTTTATCACCTCCTTCCACAACCTTCCCCAAGCCCTCCTTTTGGTCCCGCTCTTGCCTACTGTCCTTCTACACCAGGAGATTGGGAGTGGACTCCAGCCACCACTCTCTTCCAGCTTTTAAAAAAACCTTTCCAGCTGCCCCTCTCATTTCCCCTTCACAGCTGCATTCTTTCTTCTTTTTTTTCTTTTTTTTTGGCCACACCGCACGGCATGCGGGATCTTCCCCGAACTCGTGCCCTCTGCATTGGGAGTGCAGAGTCTTAACCACTGGACTGCCAGGGAAGTCCCACAGCTGCGTTCTTCGAATTGCCTAACTTTAACCCTCGCCTCCCTCTCCCTCCTCATCCCACTCTAGGCTGTTTCTCCCCCACCCCCACTCCATTGACTCAGTTCTTACCATGGTCACCATTGACCCCCAACACTCTCCATCCACTGGACACTCCTCCACATGATCTTACTTGTTTTCCGAAGCCTGAACACCTGTGGCCACTCCCACTTTGGGACTCATGACAGTAATTTTTTCTTTTTAAATTTATTTTTAAGCTTATTTTTTATTGAAGTATAGTTGATTTACAATGTTGTGTTAATTTCTGCTGTTACAGCAAAGTGACTCAGTTATACACATATACACATTCTTTTTCATATTCTTTTCCATTATGGTTTATCCCAGGATGTTGAATACAGTTCCTTGTGCTACACATTAGGACCCTGTTGTTTATCTGAGAGTAATTTTTTCTTGGTTTTCCTCTTGCCTCTCTGGCTGACCCTTCTCAATGTCCTTTGTGGATTCTTCTTCCCCTGCCCTTCATGAAAAATTAACATGCCCCCAGAATTCGGTCTTTGGCCCTCCTCTTCTCTTACGCTACACAAACACCTGAGAGTCTCCTCATCCATTCCCTTGCCTTCGACCACCACCTGTCCCCCAGTGACTCTCAAATCTTTGTCTCTAGCCCAGACCCCTCTCCTGAGACCCGAACACATATGTCCCACTGCCTTTTGGATTTCTTGGCTCTCCCAAAGGCCCTGAAGCAATATGTTCAAAACTGAGCTCATCATCTGTCTCCAAACAGCTAATCTTCCTGTGTTGTCCAACCTGGTGAGTGGTTCTGTCATCCACTCATTTATGTAGCCCTTCAACCAGTACAAACAAAATCCCTGATAGTCATCCTTAACTACCCCCCTCCAATCCCACATGCAACCTGCTACCAAGTCCAGCTGATTTTACCTCCTTTTTTTTTTTAAGAATTCTTTTTTTTTAAATTAATTAATTAGTTTATTTATTTGGCTACGCCGGGTCTTAGTTGCAGCACACGGGATCTTCGTTGCCTCATGTGGGATCTTCATTGCGGCATGCGGGATCTAGTTCTGTCCAGGGATTGAACCCTGGCCCCCCGCATTGGGAGCGTGGAGTCTTAACCACTGGACTGCCAGGGAAGTCCCTGATTTTACCTCCTAATGCCCCTCAAACCCACCCCTTCCCATCCCCCCTGCCACCATTCCTTGTCCGGGGTGCCATGTTCTCTCCACTGCTTCACTGCAGCAGCCTCCCCGATGCTCTCCCAACTTTCTAACTCCCCTCCTTCTCCCCACCCAAGTGGTCTTTCAGAAATGCAGATTTTCTCATATCCTTCCACTGCCTGAAAGTCACCAATGGCTCCTTGTAGCCCTCAGGAGGGAGTCTAACATCCCTAATGTGGCCTACAGGGTCCCGCATGATCTGACCCTTGCTCACCTGTCCAGCCCCATCTCTTAACACTCCACCCTTCACTCTAGGTTGTTCTCTTTCTTGTGCCTGGACCCTTCTCACCCCTTATCCCCTTCTGCCTAACTCTTACTTATCTGGAAAGTTCCAGCCCAGGATTTCTTCCTCTGGAAACCCTGTTAGGATTTCCCAAGACCAGGTTAGGTGCCTGTTTCAGAAAGTCAGCCATCATATCTGTTGGTCCATGGCCCCTTCCAATGATGAAAACGTCCTATAACTGTCCCTAGAAGGGGCACCATGCAGCTGCGTGAGCCTGCCCCTATCTGCTGACTGGTGACTGGACAAGGGGTGGACACTTGAGCCAGATGCAGTTAATCCATAGATTTGCCATTTATATAATTTGCCGGCTGCAAAAAGTACTTGAAAACATGGAGGAAACGAGGCACTAAGCAGCAAGAAGTGAGGGGGAGAGCTGCATAGACAGAGGCCCTGACGTGGAGTAAGGCCCCTAAGGTGGTTGGTTTTTTTGCCACTTTGGCACCAATTAGGATTTTTAGTTGTAAGTAACAGGAAATGTTCTGCCTAATTTAGGCTGAAAAGGAATTTATTAAAAATACATTTTGGACTTCCCTGGCAGTCCAGTGGTTAAGACTCCACGCTTCCACTGCAGGGGACATTGGTCGGGGAACTAAGATCCTGCATGCCGCGTGGTGAGGCCAAAATAAAAATAAAAATACGTTGGCTACTTCACAGACTTCTCAGTGAGGGCTGCAGAACCAGACGTGGGACTGTGTAGCTAGGAGCAGTGCCCAGAGCCAGTCTGCAGAACCAGTCTGGTGAGCAAACCTCTGCACCTGCTGCAAGACCAGGTCCCTGAAGCTTGCTCCGCTGCAGCTGCTGAGCCAGGAACTCAGCGTTACCACAACCTCCCGGCTGCAGAGAGAGAATCCTGCATCATCCCTACCCCTTTGTGATACTAGCTCCTGATTCAGAGTCTGGGTGTGAGTCTGATTCGTCTTGTACCTGTGACCCAGCTGCAAGGGAGTCTGGGAAAGCAAGTATCTGGCATTTTCAGCTTCTGTAATAGGAGGCAGGTTCTGCTTCTCCAAAGATTTCTAAGTTGAAGGATTTTGCAGACAGAGAGAAGAGATTCATATACTTTGGCACCTACTGAAATGGTCCTAATGTTTTTTGTTTTTTTTTTAAAATTAATTAATTTATTTATTTATTTTTGGCTGTGTTGGGTCTTCATTTCTGTGCGAGGGCTTTCTCCAGTTGTGGCGAGCGGGGGCCACTCTTCATCGCGGTGCGCGGGCCTCTCACTGTCGCGGCCTCTCCCGTTGCGGAGCACAAGCTCCAGATGCGCAGGCTCAGTAGTTGTGGCTCACGGGCTTAGTTGCTCCGCAGCATGTGGGATCCTCCCAGACCAGGGCTCGAACCCGTGTCCCCTGCATTGGCAGGCAGACTCCCAACCACTGTGCCACCAGGGAAGCCCAGTCCTAATGTTTTATTTTCTTCACATGTCGACGTCCTGAATTGTTTCTAATTTTGCATCTTTGAATGTTTGGGATTAACCCTACTTGGCCATTATGAGTTATTCTTTAGATATAATTATAGGTTGGTTTGCTCACATTTTATTTAGAACTTTTACATCGAAGTTAGAAAATAGGAGTGGCCCATAGATTTCTTTTGAGGGGCCTTTGTCTTATTCTGTTCTTTTCTTTTGTTGTCAGAGTTATACTGGCCTTGTAAAATAGGTTGGAAATTTTTAGAGCCTCTGGAAAAGTTAGAGATCATAGGGATTTTCCATGCAGTTTTGGTGGAATTCACCTATAAAACCATCTGGACCTGATGACATTTGGGGGAAAGCTCCTTGGATACCTTTCCAGTTCCTACTCTGTTTGTCTATTGAAGTTTCTACATCTTGAGTCAATTTTGGTAACTGATATTTTTCTAATAAAATATCTATTTCATGTGGCAGTTCAATTTATTATTGCAAGTTTGAGCATTTTATACTTTTATCATTTGTTAAAATCTCCATATGTGTAGTTATGACCCCTAATGTTGTTTGTTTGTATTTTTGCTCTTCCTCTTTTCTGTCTTCCTCCCTGCCCTTCTTTCTTTATTCACCAGACTTGCCAAAGATTGGTCTATTTTATTGGACTAAGGAACCAGATTTATTATTTTTACTAGTCAATTGTTGGGTTTTTTTATTTGATGACAGATGTCTACTTTTATCTTTAATAATTTCTCATACTTTGAGCTTCTTTTCTTTTTTTTAACTAATTTATTTTTAAAGGATTGTCTTTTTAAAAAATATTTTTGTTTATTTATTTATTTACTTGGCCATGCCGGGTCTTAGCTGCGGCACACGGGATCTTTGTTGTGGCATGCGGGAATGTGGGACCTTTTTTTTTTTTTTTTTAGTTGCAGCATGCGGGCTCTTAGTTGCGGCATCTGGGATATAGTTCCCCGACCAGGGATGGAACCCGGGCCCCCTGCATTGGGAGGGAGTCCTAACCACTGGACTACCAGGGAAGTCCCTAAAATTTATTTTATTGAAGTATAGTTGATTTACAACATTTTGTTAGTTTCTGATGAGCTTATTTTCATGTTCTCTTTCTACCTTCTTGAGTTGAAATCTTCGTTGACTTATTTTCAATCTTTCTTGCTTTGCAGGTAAATTCACTTAATTTATACTTTTCATTTGAGTGCTGCTTTGTGCCATCTCACATTTTTTATCATCTAATACCTAAGATGAATATTTGTAATTTTTATATGCAGCATCTATTCCTCTAAAATAAGGACCCCCATTTCCTTTTAAGAGATTACACCTCCCCAGATTAGTGTATACTTGATGGGAGTAGATATTCTGGCCTCTTGCTTTGGAAACCAAAATGTCTTTGGAAGTTCCTTCCACTAGATCCTTCCTGTTACCACCTGAGTTCAGCCCAGAGATGTGACCTAATCATGGACAACCATACTCCCTCTCCTAGGATTTCAAATGGTGAATGAGGTGACAAAAGAAGAGAAAATAGAACTGGACTTGATTCTTTTCAACAAAGTGCTCAGGAAAAGCTGTGGAATAGTTCCTGCTACTAACTCCTCAGCCTCACCTAATCCCTTAGCAGTCCTGGATTTCCAGTGTTCACTTGTACCCCGTGAGCTTCTGCATCTTTCCAAGAAGTCTGTGTTGGATTAAGTTAGGTAGAGTTGATTTCTGTTGCATGCATCCAAAGAAATCCAATTCAGGGCTCTGGTTGTGGTTCATTTTTAAAGAGTTTGAGCAGAAGTCGTTAGTTGGAGGTCTACTCAAGACCCATTCAGCTTTTCCTCTTTTTTTTCTTTTGAGAAATTACTCCTACCCCATCCTTAGAATTTTTCGTGCGAATGACTCTGTCCCAGCTGCATGAGTGAACCTAAGTCAGTCACTAGACTTCCTCCCCTTTGACAAGTACCCTGATACAAGCTGGTCAGGGTATTCCATGGTCAGAGTGATTGGTCCAAGCACAGACACAGGAAGTAAGTTGGTCCTTTCATAATGAAGCCCAAGACTTCTGTTGGATGCTTGAGGTATACATACTTCCTCTGGCTGTAGACAAGGAAATATGTAACCCCAGGTGAGCTGTTGGCACCCATCTTGTGATCACAAGGGGATCTGGCCTTAGGATGAAGCTAATGTCAGGAGAGGTATAATGAAAAAAAAAAAATCTCCTTGGCATCATTGAAATGCTGTATCAAACCAATTTGAAGTTCAGTGAGCCAAAAATCCTCTTATTTATTTCTTAAACTGATTGCTATTGGAATTGTTACTTGCAACATAATGGGCTTAAAGATTGTATTTTCTATTTTTTCTTGTCTTTTTTTAAAAGTAGAATTATTTACAAAGATTTTTTAAATTTCAAGTAGACTTTTAAAAATTAAACTTTTTATTTTGAGATAATTATCGATCACATGCAGTTGTAAGAAATAAGACAGAGATTCCGTGTACTCGTTACCCAATTTTCCCCAATGGTAATATCTTGCAAAACTGTAGTACAGGGACTTCCCTGGTGGTCCAGTGGCTAATACTCTGTGCTCCCAAGGGAGGGGGCCCCGGTTCGATCCCCCTTCAGGGAACTAGATCCCACATGCCGCAACTAAAGATCTTGCATGCCGCGTCTAAGACCGGGCACAGCCAAATAAATAAATATTTTTTTAAAACTGTAGTACATACAATGTCAAAACGATGATACTGACATTGTTCTGTCAGAACATTTCCGTCACCATAAGCCTCCCTCATGTTGCCCTTTGATAGCCTCACCCTCTTCCTTCCTACCTCCCCACCCCTCCTTACCCCCTGACAACTACTAATCTGTTCTTCATTGCTATAATCTTGTCGTTTCAAGAATGTTATATAAATGGGATCATACAGTATATAACCTTTTGGAACTTTTTTTTTTCCACTCAGCATAATTCTCTGGAGATTCGTACAGGTTGTTGTGTGCGTCAGGAGTTCATTTCTTTTTATTTCTGAGTAGTCTTCCCTAGTATGTATGTTCTGCAGTTTATCTGTTTACCAACGGAAGGACGTGTGGACTGATTCCAGCTGTTGGCTTATTACAAATAGATCTGCTATAAACATTAATGTGCAGATTTGGGTGTGAACATAAGTCTTCATTTCCCTGGGAAAAATTGCTCAGGAATGGAATTTCTGGGTCATATGGTAGTTGCATGTTTATTTTGGGGGGCTTTATCTTTGGGTTATTCTTTGACTTTATCCTGTTTGGGGTTTGCTCAGCTTCTTACATGTGTAAGTTTATGTCTCTGGCCAAATTTGGGTAGTTTTCAGCTATTATTTCCTTGAGAACTGTTTCAGCCTCATCCTCCTTCTCCTCTGTTTCTGGGACTCTGTTGACACAATAGTAGATCTTTTGTTATAGTCCCACAGCTCCCATGGGAGACTATGTTTTTTTAGCCTTCTTTCTCTCTGTTATTCAGAATGGGTGATTTCTATTATTAAATCTTTCAGCTCACTGATTCTTTTCTCTGTCCCCTTCATTCTGTTGTTGAGCCTGTTCCCTGACCTTTCATTTCAGTTATTATATTTTTCAGCTCTAAAATTTCCATTTGATTCTTCTCTAGATCTTCTATTTCTTTGCTGAAGCTTTCTATTTTTTCATTTGTTTCAAGCATATGCATAATTTCTTGTTAAAGCATTTTATCGTGGCTGCTTTAAAATATTTTTCAGATAGTCCTAACATCTCTGTCCTTTGTGTGGTGGCAGCTACGGATTGGCTTTTTTCATTCAGTTTGAGCTCTTCCCAGTTTTTGGTATGACTAAATTTTTTTTAAATAAATTTTTATTTATTTATTTTTGGCTGCGCTGGGTCTTCGTTGCTGCATGCAGGCCTTCTCTAGTTGCGGCGGGTGGGGACTACTCTTCGTTGCAGTGCGCGGGATTCTCATTGCGGTGGCTTCTCTTGTTGTGGAGCACGGGCTCTAGGCACGCAAGCTTCAGTAGTTGTGGCTCACGGGCTCTAGAGCGCAGGCTCAGTAGTTGTGGCGCACAGGCTTAGTTGTTCCGCAGCATGTGGGATCTTCCCGGACCAGGGCTCGAACCCGTGTCCCCTGCATTGGCAGGCGGACTCCATCCACTGCGCCACCAGGGAAGCCCCATGATGACTAATTTTTAATGAAGCATGGACATCTTAAAGTTATTTTATGAGACTCTGGATCTTATTTAACCCTTCTGTTTCAGCTGGCTTTTTCTGCCACTGCTCTGGCAGGGAAAAGGGTGTTGCTGCCTTTTTACTTTTACTGCCAGGTGGAGGCAGAGGTTCAAGTTTCCCATTCAGCCTCTGTTGACATCTCATGGATGAGGGTGGGAGTTCTAGTTCCCCACGTGGTCTCCACTGCCCCTTGGATGAGAATGGCCTCAGTACTGCAGAAATGAGTGAAAGTTTTCTCTCCAGGAGGGCTCCTCGGACACCAGCCCAGCAGGGATGCCTCGCGACTGCCAGTCTGGATGAAATCCAGGCTCCCACGTAGTCTCCATGGACCCTGAGTGTGAGAGGCCTCATTACCAGCGGGCTGGGGTGAAAGTCCCCTCATCCTCCTTGGCCTTCTTGGAAACCACCCTGGCAGAGATGTTGGGGTGCCTCGTGGCAAGCCTGGGGAGGGTGGAAATCTATGCTCATCACTTGGTCTTTGCTAGTATGGGTGTGGGTGGGGCTGAAGTTTTTCTGTAATATTTGGCTGGAATGGAGTGGTTATTTTCGAAGTTTTCTGTCTTATTAGGCTGTCCCTTTCCTGCCCCTTTGGCTAGAGAGAGCAGGCTTTTGTTGGGGATGTGTCTGTGGTGTTTCCAGGTTGCTGATTTCTTTACCTCCAAGTCTGGGACATTTGAGGCAAAAAGAAAACCCAGGGAACTCACCATCTTCATGCTATTCCTTGGATCCCGAGGTCCCTAGCCTTTCTGCCTTCTTCTCTCCATCTTCGTCTCTTGATGTTTGCTTTATATATAATGTCTAGTTGTACTTAGCAGGTGGAATAGGAAAAAGTAAATCTATTCCATCATCCCAGGAGCAGAAAGCTCTCAGGTGGATTTGGCTAACTTTTTATTGCAAACTTCTAAATTTATTGCAGTTGACAATAAACATCACATGTATATTGTGATGGTTAATTTTATGTATCAACTTGGCTGGGACTCACCATTTGTTAACATTTTGTCTCGTTCGCTTTATCACTTTTTCTCTCTTACGTGTTTTTTCCTGAACCATTTGAGAGTAAGTTGGAGACATCATGTCTTTTACCACTAATATTTTAACATATTTCCTAAAAACAAGGACATTTTCTTACATAACTGCAGTATAGTTATTAATTTCAAGAAATTTAATATTGATACAATACTATTATCCAATACATAGTTCATTTTCCCATCTTGCCAATTGTCTGAAATACGTCCTTTATAGCTTTTATCCCCAGTCCAGAATCCAATCCAGGACCATATCTCTTAGTTTCCTTTAGTTCCTTAACCTGTTTTTATTTTTCATGACTTTGGCATTTTTGAAAACTATCATCCAGTACTTACAAAGAATATCCCTCAATTATGTAGAGTTTCCCTCAATTTATCTGATGTTTCTCACGATTGGATTTGGGTTGTTTTTCTGGCAGGAATATTACAAGAGTGGTGTGTCTTTCTCAGTGCATTATTTCAGGAGATATGTTATATCAATTTGACCCATTACTGGTGATGTTAAAACCTTGAGAGTTTGGTTAAGGGGAATCCACCCAGTCTCCATTATCAAGATACTATTTTTCCTTTTGTAACTAAGAAGCACTTTTGTGGGGAGATGCTTTGATAGCATGTAAGTATCGGGTTCCTAATGAAACTTTAGCCAGGATCACCCATTGCATGAGTCAATTATGGCTGTGAAGGTTGAGAAACTTTTTTTAGGTGATTTAACTTCATTCCTTTTCCTTGTAACCAAAAGAACCCAACTAAAACAAAAATTAGAATCAGAAGTGTGGTTTCGGGACTTCCCTGGTGGTCCAGTGGGTAAGACTCTGCACTCCCAATTCATGGGGCCCGGTTCGATCCCTGGTTGGGGAACTAGATCCCGCATGCATGCTGCAAGTTAAGAGTTTGCATGCTACAACTAAGGAGTCCACATGCCGCAACTAAGAAGTCCACATGCCGCAACGAAGATCCCGTGTGCCACAACTAACACCTGGCTCAGCCAAAAGAAAGGAAGGAAGGAAGGAGGGAGGGAGGGAGGGAAGGAAGGAAGGAAGGAGGGAAGGAAGGAAGAAAGAAGTGGGGTTTCATGGAACTGAACCTGAGTGTCAGCAGGTGGAATGGAATATTTCTATCCAGTGTTTGTAGGGTAAAGCCACTAGGTGGGCCAGCCCCTGGGGCCTCTCGGACTCTAAGCGTGAGTGCTCCATTGGGGGGGCTATGATGGTTTGGTGACTCTAGCTCTGGATCATTTCTGGGAGGGGTGGGTAGTTGTTCTTTGAGCTCCCTAGACTGGATTTGTTACTGCATGTAAGTCCCCTACAGCTCTGCCAAAGCTATGATGACACTTTGTTTTAATGTCTGTCTACCCCTCCAGACGGCAAGCTTTGGGACAGCAGGCAGTCAGAAACATGGCCCGTGCTCTAGGGGTAGAAAGTGCTGCATGGATGGAAGGGAATGACCACATCAAATAAGACACCTCCTTGGCTTGTCTCTCTGTGTCTCATACCTCACTTTTATATGCTTCCTCTAGTGTCTTTTTATTATAGTCTTAACAACGATCCTGCCGAAATACTACCTGCACATTTTGCTGAAAAGAGGCCATTTTGGGAGAATGTACTCGCCCTGCTCTGTCACTCAACAACGCCAGTCCAGCCACATTTCTGCAGGGATCACGTTCACTGTTGTGTATTTTGTTCACTGTTGTAGCTCCAGTGCCTGGCATAGTGTTTAATAAATATTTATCGAATAAGTGAATGAATGTAAGCAGAAAAGGCAGACAACAGTGGGTAGGGTCTGTGATGTCCTTTGTTGAACAGAAACTCTTTTCTTATTTATTTATTTAAAAAATTTATTTTACTGAAGTATAGTTGATATAGGATGTGTTAATTTCTTTACAGCAAAGTGATTCAGTTTTGTATCTATATATATGCATTCTTTTTCATATTCTTTTCCATTATGGTTTATCACAAGGTATTGAATATAGTTCCCTGTGCTATACAGTAGGACCTCTTTATTTATTTATTTATTTGGCTGTGTCAGGTCTTAGTTGCATCATGCAGGATCTTTTGTTGCGTCCAGGGGGCTCTTTGTTGTGGCGTGTGGACTTCTCTCTAGTTGTGGCGCCTGGGCTCCAGATTGCACGGGCTCAGTAGTTGCGGCACGTGGGCTTAGTTGTCCCGAGGCATGCGGGATCTTAGTTCTTCCACCAGGGATTGAACCAGTGTCCCCTGCAGTAGAAGGCGGATTCTTAACAACTGAACCTCCAGGAAAGTCCCCAGTAGGACCTTGTTGTTCATCCATTCTCTATACAACAGTTTGCGTCTGCTAATCCCAAACTCCCAATCCATCCATTCCCCCCACCGCCTGTAACCACAAGTCTGTTCTCTATGTCTGTGTGTCTGAACAGAAATTCTTTTTTGTGGAGCAGAGAAAGGTTTATTGCAGGACCATGCAAGGAGATGAGTGGCTCAGGCCCAAAGAAACCCCAAGCTCCTGAACAGAGATTCTTAATTTTAATGTATTCAGATCCATCAATGTTTCCCTTTATGGTTTGTGGGTTTGGTATCTTGTTTAAGAAGATTCCACCTCAGGTTTCCCTGGTGGCGCCGTGGTTAAGAATCTGCCTGCCAGTGCAGGGGACATGGGTTCGATCCCTGGTCTGGGAAGATCCCACATGCTGCAGAGCAACTAAGCCCGTGCACCACAACTACTGAGCCTGCGCTCTAGAGCCCACGAGCCACAACTACTGAGCCCATGCGCCACAACTACTGAAGCCCGCATGCCTAGAGCCCATGCTCCGCAGCAAGAGAAGCCACTGCAGTGAGGAGCCCGTGCACCGCAACGGAGAGTAGCCCCTGCTCACCGCAACTAGAGAAAGCCCACATGCAGCAACGAAGATCCAACTCAGCCAAAAATAAATAAATAAATAAATAAAAATAATAATTAAAAAAAAAAAAAGATTCCACCTCAAGGTCACAAAAATACTCTCCTACATTTTCTTTTGTTAGCTTTGTAGTTTTACCACATGTTTTAAAGTCCTTAATCTCTCTGGAGTTTACTTTTGTATATGGTATGAGGTAGGGATACAGCTTTTTTTTTTCTTTTTTCCTCCATAGCATGAGGTGGCTACGTACCCTATCTGCTAATCTACCTTGATCCCACTGACATCATCCGACCTTTATCCTATATCAAGCTTCCATAGGCACATGGGCTGTTTCTGCACTCTCTGGTCAGTTTCCTCCTCTTGTCAGTTACTGAGCAATACCAACTGTGTGTGTGTGTGTTTGCTGTTGTTTGTTTGTTTGCTATGGCTTTCATGATATGTTTTACTCTTTGGCAGGGTGATTCCCTCATCTTTTCTCTTCTTTTTCAAAACCGATGTGGCTATTCATGTACCTCGATACTGTCATATACATTTTGGAATAAGTTTGTCAAGTTCCTGAAAATTTAACTTATATATTATTTTAGGGAGAATTAACATCTTTGTGATATTGAGTTGACCCATCCAAACAAATAGTTGATCTATTTATACCAAAACTTTATGTCCTTTAACATTTTCAATTTTTTTCCAGAAACGCTTTATGTAAATGTAAAGAACATTCTTAATTAAGTTCTGAATACTTTATATATCTTATTACTATTGTGAATGCTATTTTGTTTTCTATAATTCCTAGTTGATTAAAATTGTAATGGAGAGCTATTAGTATTAAATTTTTCCTGTAGCCATCAAAGTTCCTGACTCTCCTATTGGTTCTAATAGTTTGCTTATTGTTTCTGATAGATTTTCTACATAGGTGATCATATCATCACAGGTAACAACAGGTTTACCTTTACCTTTCCTGTCTCTATACTGCTTATTTCTTTTTCTTATCTTAGCACATTGGTCAGGACCCCCAATGTTGCAGTAGTGGCAATCCCATCTTATACCCAGGTTTACAGGGAGGGCATCGTTAAATATGTTAATTATAGGGCTGTTTTGTTTTGTTTGGCCATGCCACAAGGCATGTGAGGGGTCTTAGTTCCCCAACCAAGGATTGAACCCATGCCCCCTGCATTGGAAGCATGGCATTTTAACCACTGGACCACCAGGGAAGTCCCCTATAGGTTTGGTTCTTTTAAATTAATTAGTTTATTTTTGGCTGCGTTGGGTCTTTATTGCTGTGCATGGGCTTTCTCTAGTTGCGGAGAGCAGGGGCTGCTCTTTGTCGTGGTGCGTGGACTTCTCATTGCGGTGCCTTCTCTTGTTGCGGAGCACGGGCTCTAGGCGCATGGGCTTCAGTAGTTGCAGCATGCGGGCTCTGTAGTTGTGGCTTGCAGGCTCTAGAGCACAGCCTCAGTAGTTGTGGTGCACGGGCTTAGTTGCTCTGCGGCATATGGGATCTTCCCGGACCAGGGCTCAAACCCGTGTCCCCTGCATTGGCAGGCAGATTCTTTTTTTTTTTTTTTTTAAGTTTATTTATCTTACTCATTTATCTCTGGCTGCGTTGGGTCCTTGCCGCTGCGCGCGGGCTCCCTCCAGTTGCGACGAGCGGGGGCTACTCTTTGCTGTGGCGCACAGGCCTCTCATTGCGGTGGCCTCTCCTGTTGCGGAGCACGACCTCCAGGCGCTAGGGCTTCAGTAGTTGCGGCACACGGGCTTCAGTAGTTGTGGCCTGTGGGCTGTAGAGCACAGGCTCGGCAGTTGTGGCACACAGGCTCAGCTGTTCCGCAGCATGTGGGATCTTCCCGGACCAGGGCTCGAACCCGTGTCCCCTGCATTGGCAAGCAGACTCTCAACCACTGCGCCACCAGGGAAGCCCGGCAAGCAGATTCTTAACCACTTCGCCACCAGGGAAGTCCCCCTACAAGTTTTTAATATATGGTCTTTCAACTTAGATAAGTTGTTTCTATTCCTAGTTTTCTGAAGTTTTAAAGATTAAAATTAGGCATTGCACTCTGAGCTTTTCCTATTTCAAATTATGCAATCATGTGCTCTTTCTCCTTTATTCCACTAATGTAATTAATAATAGTGGTAGATTTTCTGATGATAAACCATTTGAATTGGTAGAAATGGTCTCAGCTGCATGTAACAGAATACCAGCAATTGTATCTTAAAACCTAAGGGCAGTAACTTCTTCTTTTTTTTTTTTTAATTTTATTTCTTTATTTTGACCACTCATTGTGGCTTGAGGGTTCTTAGTTCCCGACCAGGGATTGAACCCGGGCCCTCGGCATTGAAAGTGCGGACTCCTAACCACTAGACTGCCAGGGAATTCCCAAAGGGCAGTAACTTCTTAACAAGCAGCCTGGAGATGGACCATCTCAGGTTGGTCCAGCAGCTTGATGGTGTCCTCCAGTAGAAGGAGTCCATCTTTCTATTTTGCCATCCTCAGCACACTGGCTTTTTGTCCTCATGCTAGTCACCTCATGAGTGCAAGCTGGCTACCACATTCAAAGGCATAAATCTGGTGGTGAAAGGGAAAGAGCAGGAAAAGAAGCACAAAACTGCTTAACCATAAGTGACTCTCCTTTCACCAGAAAGGTTAAAGTTTCACAGACGCCTCCTCCCCCAGCTGACTTGTCCTGGTGTCATTAGTCAGAAACGGATCACGGTGCTTCTGGCTGCAAGAGAGGTTTGCATTCTGAGTGTCTGGCAGAGGAGCAGGGAATGGCTGTGACTAATGGTGACTCAGCCCTTGGGTCTGGGGCACACACACGCTGTTCCCAGCAAGATGGGGTTCTGTCAGGGAGGAAGAATGTGGGGTGGCACATCATCCTGGCATTCCCAGGGCAAACTTGACTCAATCAGATTGGATAATTTCTTTTCCAATAAACTTTGGATTTGGTTGGCCCGTATTTTATATAGGATTTTCACGTTTATGTTCATAAGTGAGTGAAGCCTATATTTTTATTTTCTTGTCTGTCCTTAGCTGGAGTAAAAATTTCATAAAACTGGTTGGCTTGCCTTCTTTTTCTATTTTCCGGAACAAATTATATAAAATACAGATGATCTGTTCCTTGAAAGTTTGGTAGAACTCATCCATAAAGCTACCTGCATGTGGGTTCGCTGGGAGGAGAGATCTTTCACCATTTCATCACTAGTTATTCTTTATCACTGCTTCGTTCTGCTTCAGTTTACTGATATTTCCCTCTTTTTTGGGTATATACAGTCGGCCCTCTGTATCCACAGGTTCTGTGTCCATGTATACAGAGGGCTGACTGTATTTAAAATGGCCTTTTAGAATTATAATACTGAGATCTATGCTCTATAAATGCTCTGTAAGTAGTCCTCTGTTGTGCATTTAAAAAATGTCTTACTTTAATTTTTTAAACTAATAACCTTTTTAATTTTTTTTGGCCACACCACGTGGCTTGTGGGATCTTAGTTCCCCAGGCCCTTGGTGGTGAAGGCGCAGAGTCCTAACCACTGGACCGCTAGGGAATTCCCTAATAACCTTTTAAAATTGAGAAATAATTTATATATGCAGAGAAATACACAGATCTGAGGTGTACAGTTCCATGAGTTTTGACAAATGTGTCCATCCGTGTAATCACCACCCCATCAGGATAGACATTTTCATCTATTCCCTTGTGCCCCTTCCTGTCGGTCCTCGTAGCCAAGCAACGCTTGATCTGGTTTGTGTGCAAATCTTTGGCAGACATAAGCTTTTCTCTCTCTCAGATAAAGTCCTAGGAATGGAATTCCTGGGTCAGGTGGGAAATGCATGCTTTTTTTTTTTTTTTAAATTTTATTTATTTATGGCTGTGTTGGGTCTTCGTTTCTGTGCGAGGGCTTTCTCCAGTTGCGGCAAGCGGGGGCCACTCTTCATCGCAGTGCGCGGGCCTCCCACCATCGCGGTCTCTTCCGTCGCGGAGCACAGGCTCCAGACGCGCAGGCTCAGCAATTGTGGCTCACGGGCCCAGTCGCTCCGCGGCATGTGGGATCTTCCCGGACCAGGGCTCGAACCCGTGTCCCCTGCATTGGCAGGCAGACTCCCAACCACTGCGCCACCAGGGAAGCCCCCGGAAATGCATGCTTTTATAAATTTATTTATTTTTGGCAGCGTTGGGTCTTGTTGCTGCGCGCAGGCTTTCTCTAGTTGCCGCGATTTGAGGCTACTCTTTGTTGTGGTGCACAGGCTTCTCATTGCGGTGGCTTCTGTTGCTGTGGAGCACCGGCTCTAGGCACGCAGGCTCAATAGTTGTGGCGCATGGGCTTAGTTGCTCCGTGGCACGTGGGATCTTCCCCGACCAAGGCTCGAACCCATGTCCCCTGCATTGGCAGGAGGATTCTTAACCACTGCACCACCAGGGAAGTCCCACCACTACTTTTAATATTAATAGTATAAATACTAAGAGTGTTAATAGTGAGAGTTTAGGAGTATGAACCACTGGATCTAACACACTTCATTTATAATTGCCTTTTGCATCCTCTTGGCTTGAGGAGTCCCATTTCATCAGGTTGTCAGGAACTGGGAGTTCTTAGTGGTTTTTCTCTGACTTTGAATCATTTTCTCCTGGGCCTTCAAAACTGGCGGAATCCCGGTGGCGCATCTACACATCTACGGTGGCATCACCTCTGAAGCCAGGCCCACAAGGTGTAGAAACTTCCCGTGAAGGTGCTCTCGGTTCTTGGCTGATACTGAGACTTTCCGTCCTGATTCATTTTCTTGTCTTCTGTCCTGAAGTGAAAAGTTGATTGGAGGGACTTCCCTGGTGGTGCAGTGGTTAGGAATGCGCCTGCCAGGGTTTGAGCCCTGGTCTGGGAAGATCCCACATGCCGCGGAGCAACTAAGCCCGTGCGCCACAACTACTGAGCCTGTGCTCTAGAGCCCGTGAGCGACAACTACTGAAGCCTGTGCGCCTAGAGCCCGTGTTCCACAACAAGAGAAGCCACTGCAGTGAGAAGCCCGCGCACCGCAATGAAGAGTCCCCAGCTCAATGCAACTAGAGAAAGCCCACGCGCAGCAACGAAGACCCAATGCAGCCAAGCATTAATTAATTAATTAATTAATTAATTAATTTTTAAAAAGTTGATTGGAGATCTCATTTAACAAGATGACGAGTATGAACTTTCTTTCCTGTACCAAGTCCCAAGGACTTTTTTCTTCTTTACCCAAGTCGGTACAGAGAGCGCTGCCCTGGGAGAGCGAACCCTTCACCCCAGGCCTTCGGGCGCCCTGGATGCGCTCAGCGTCCCCGGATTCTCAAGGGTCCCCCAAGGGGACAGCTGTGCTGCCTCCCTCCTCTTCCTCTCTCTCTCCCTCTCTTTCCCCTACCCCTTCATTTCCACCCTCCCTTTTTGAAGGTATTTATCATGACTCTTTACCCTTTTCATCTCTTTCCAATGGAGCCAGCCACCCTTCCGCTCTGGCTGCCAGTTCCCTCCGACACCAGGACCAACCACCTCCTCTCTCCCCAGGGGTTTCTCACAGTTTTCTAGCAGAGCTTCTACATTTGAAGACAGAGCCAACAGCCCAAGTGAGTTCACCACCTTGTCAGCTTTTTAGGGCTTCTATGAGCACTTTATTAATAAAGGAGATGTCACTGGTTGCAGGTATTTTCTCCCACTTTGTTATTTGCTTGTCTTTGATTTTTTGACCCTACAGAAGTTTTCTGCATTTTTTTTCTTTTTCTTTATGGCCTCTGATTTTGGGCTCCAGGGAAGGGAAGAAAGACCTTCTCTCCAGGATGATGAATACATCAATCCTTGTTTCATTCTAGGACTTTCTTGGCTTCAATTTACATTCAAATATCTGATCCACCTGGTGGAAGAGATGAGGGTCTGGTGGCTATTTTGATGATTGGTTCTCCAGTTGTCCCAAAGCACTTATTTGATTAACCTAGTTTTCAAAAAAAAAAAAATTTTTTTTTTTGGCCACACTGTAGCATGTGGGATCTTAGTTCCCCAACCAGGGATTGAACCCGTGCTCCCTGCGGTGGACGCATGGAGTCTTAACCACTGGACCTCCAGGGAAGTCCCCTAGTTTTCAACATTGGTGTAATATTTTATCTTCATTATATTGCAGATTCTCATATATTAGAATAAATATTATTTTGTTCATTGATATGAATGAGCAGGTTTTTTTTTAATATACACATATAGATGGCCAAGATAACTGCTGAAAAAAAACTCAGTTTTCTTCATCAAGACTTGTAAATCAAAATAATGAGACAGTAATGTTCACCTGTTGGTTTGGCAAAAAATTTTAAGTTTGGTAATAGGCTGTCCTGGGGAGGGTATGAGGAAACAGGTATCCTCTTGTTGTGTCGGTGTGAATGTAAGTGCGTGCATGCTTTTTGGAGAACAACATGGGAAAAGGCATCAGTAGTTGCTTTTTTCTAATGCATGAACCCTTTGCCCTAGCAATTTCACTGCTAGAAATTTACCCTATGGATAAAGGTCTGCCAAAGATAAATGCATGCATATGGTTGCATAGTGTGTGATTGCAAAACCCAAAATGGTTAGCTTCTTAAATGTCTGTCCATTGGGAACTGCATAAATTATCTATGGTACATGCATGCAGTAGAACACTGCAGCGGTTAAGGAGAATGGGGAAGACTTGTGTGTGATGATACAAGCCAATCTCTACAATACGCTGAGTGAGAAAAAGTTACAAAATAGTAAACATACTCTGATGCTTCTTGTATACGTGAAATAAATAAGTAAACATGTATGTATGTATATATGTATATATACATACATATACTCACACACATATGCTGGACTTTGGTCTAGGAGAATTTGATTTACAGGAAGCTGTTAACCTTTGGGAAGAGGAAAGTTTTTGATTTTCACTGCTTCTTTCTGGACTCTTCCATTTTTCTAGCATTGGCATGTATTGCTTTTTTATTGTCAGAGAGGTTTTTCCTGGGCATTTTTGTTTTCTTTTATACCTGTTTCGCTTTCTTTTGTTTTTTCTTTTTTTAATAAATTTTTAAAAATATTTATTTATTTATTTATTTATCTATTTATTTAATTGGCTGCACTGGGTCTTAGTTGTGGCACACGGGATCTTTGTTGCTGCGGGCGGGATCTTCGTTGTGGAATGCAGGGTCTTTTTTAGTTGTGGCATGCAGAATCTGTAGGCATGTGAGACCTATTTCCCTGACCAGGGATCGAACCCGGGCCCCCTGCATTGGGAGCATGGAGTCTTTACCGCTGCACCACCGGGGAAGTCCCTCAGTTTATTTTTCTTAAATCTTAATATTTTTAAGCCAAGAAAAGGGGGATTTACTGGAAAGATACTGAGGTACCTCATTCAATCAAAGGAATCGTTGGGCAACCAGCCTGCAGGAGGAGACAAGCACAGCTGGGCCTCAGGAATTTCTAGAGCCAGGGGCTAGGATGCTGGAGGCCCTTTCTTGTCTCCACTCGTCTTTGAGTATCAGCCACATTCTCTCTCACTCCACGTAAAATGCAAGGAATGAACGTGGCTGCCTCATGCATCTGAATTTCACATCTTGCAGCTCCTACAGCAGGGAGAGACTGACTTCCTGAGTTCCTGTTTAACAAAATTCCCAGGAAGGACTTTCTTTAGTCTGGCTGGGGTCAGGTGTCCTGCCCTGGACCCATCCACTCGGGCCGGGTGGGGGAGGTGTCTCTAAGTACCTGGCAGTTCCTCTGGGGTCACGTGGTTTGAGAAGAACACTTCTCGGTAGAAGGGAGGGTGCTGGGAAGATTACACATTCATTTATTCTTACTCATTTATCCAGTAAACGTTTATGCAGCCTGTTATATCCTAGGCTCTGTGCCATGTGCCATGAACACAGGAACCCAGCAAGGTCTCAGTGATCCAAGAGCTTAGGTCCCAGTGAGGGAGACGGCCTAGAAATGACTGCCCTGTCCTGGCTCAGCCAGACCCACTCTCCCTGTTCATGAAAGAAAGAGGAGCCCCTCTGTTGCCTATGGTGGGGCCTCGGCAGGCCAGCCTGGGGACGTTTCCCCTGTGAGGTGCTGATGGCTAAGGAACCCAGCTGGCAGGCCTGGCAGCCGGGGCAGCGCAGCTGTTGTGAGTTGCCAGCCAAGAGCCGGGAGGTGAAGGGAGTGGCTTCCTGTTGAGCTGAGATCTTTGGCTCCAGCTTGGAAGTCAAGGCGTCCCCAGAAACAAAAGTGCCAGGCAGCCCACTGAGGTTCTGTGGAATTTTCATTATAACGTACAGAACCCGGGCCTAGATCAGGTGCTTGACTCCACCAGTGTTGGCGTCTCAGGCCCTCAGGCAATGGTTATCCTGAGCAAACACGGGAAAGATGCCGGCTCAGCTCCGGGCCCAGCACTGGCAGGAAGGGACCACTGTGGGGTTGGGGAGGGGCAGGGGGGTAGGTCAGAGCCCCTCCTGGAGACTCCCCAGATTTTCTGATGTGCTGACTCTGCAAGAAATGCCCATAGGATTCACTGGTCTGAGCAAGACCTCCACCCACGAGTTACAGCCCTGGCCGAGGACTGCAGCAAAGGGCTCTCCTGTAGAACGTGATAGACGCCTGGGGCCAGCGCAGGCTGCAGTACGTGGGTTTGGGCATCAGGGACGAGGATTTCTACTCACTGTCCCTCCACCCCAGACTACTCTCTGACATGCAGGTTGTCGGTCCAAGCGTGGTTTTGTCCCACTATCGTATCTTATATGATGTGGTGTGTGTGTGTGTGTGATGTATCATTTATACATGATGTAGTGATGGTGATTAAACTGAGGATTTAGCCCATAGTTTGGGGAATGGACAGAAATCACACCTGGAGGAGACTGTATGTAAACCCGAGGACACTGGACTCTGAGGTTGAGAGCTTTTCTGAAGGGCCCCTGCCGCCATCACTTTTGGCAGCAAGATATCACGTTTCAATCCTGCCGGGAAGGATATAGTGCATCTTCAGTTGTGGCAGTGAGAATGGAATCATGACGGGGTGTTTTGGGAGCTAAATGTGTAGGAGGCAGGCTGGGTTGGTAAGGGATGGAAGGCACTGGTCGAGTGGCCACACACACCACCCTCGGTAAACGGGGTGTCTTAGGCCCACCCCAGCACCCTTCCGTGCCTGCACCCGAAGCCTCATGGCATTGGGCAGCAAAGGCTGAATTGGCTGCACCTGAAGAGAAAAGCCGAGGTCAATTTGTGGCCAAGACCTTAGACGAAATGATGCAGAAGCCACGAGAAAGCAGAGACCACACAGTAGAAAGAGGATATACAAAGTAGAGAGAAAAGGCAGGTGTGAGAGGAGCCCAGTGCAGACAGAGCAGAGGCAGGAGGGGCAGGTCCCCAGGGCTGTCCTGGCCTCTGACATTGGTCCATGTTGTCCCAGTCTATGTGGAAACCTACAGGAAACCTAGCTGGTGGATCTGACTCTTGCAATGCAAAGAAGCTAAGTGACACGGGACCCTACCTACAGCCTCCATGGTTTCTGCTTTTCACCCTGTGAGGTCTCTCCCTCCTCCTTGGGGCCATGGCTTATTCATCTGTTTAATCAGAGCATCTGGCCCTGTGTAGGGAACCTTGTAGGTGCCTATTAATGTTTAAATAAATATCTGTATTTATCACAACAAGCCTTGGCCCAGCCCTCACCGAGAGGCTGTGGAATAAGCAGCAGCACAGATTTTAGATTCAGTGCCCGTATCAGCCATGTGCAGGGAGGTGAGCTGGGCCAAGGAGATTCTTTCTGGGCGTCTGAGGTGGAAAACAAGCAATGAAAAGGCAGTTAACAGTGGGAGCCAAGGCTTCAAGGACATGTGGCGAAATGGACAAGCTGTGTGGACATTCAGTGTTCTTGCTTGTAACAGGGGGGCGGTTATGAAGGAGCTCAGAAGTAGAAGAAGGAGATCCCAAAATGGTGGACATGAAAGGGTTTTGTGACCTGTAAAACGAACACAGGTATCCATGATCAGTAAAGCTGATTATAGGGAGTTCTCCAGTGGCCTAGCGGTTAGGATTCCAGGCTTTCACTGCCGTTGGCGAACTGAGATCTCGCAAGCCGCGAGGCATGGCCAGAAAAAGAAAAAAGAAAGAAAGAAAGAAGAAAAAGCTGATTATAATTCTCATGCGTTTTTTGGTTTTTGTTTCTTGTTTTTGTTTTTTCAGTGTAAATACCATCAGGTATAATCTCTATGCTTTTTTTAAAAATTTTTATCAGAGTATAGTTGATTTACAATGTTGTGTTAGTTTCAGGTGTACAGCAAAGTGAATCAGTTATACATATACATATATCCACTCTTTTTAAGATTCTTTTCCCATATAGGTCATTACAGAGTACTGAGTAGAGTTCCCTGTGCTCTACAGGAGGTCCTTATTAGTAAGTCTCATGCATTGTTGCCAATCTACTCGTGTGACTGTAATAGGGAGAAGAAACTTTGTATTCTCTTACAAGTTAGTCACTAAACGAATGTTGCCTATAAGCTTAAATTACACATTATGGCCCATCTCTGGGAACCCTGCCTCCCAGGTAGTGAGCATGAAGCTAAAATACCTTTGTTTAGCTCACAAGGAAACTGCCTGACCAGGCCCACCTGTGAATAGCTGCAGCAAGGAAGAAATCCCTTCTGGAGTCTGGCCAGAACCAGGACTTTACCCCCTCCTCTTTTAGTATAAAAGAAGCCTGAATTCTAACGCAGGGGAGATGGTTCACTGGGACGCTAGTCCCCCATCTTCTCAGTCTGCCGGCTTTCTGAATAAAGTCACGATTCCCTGCCCCAGCTACTTGTTACTCGATCTGTTGGCCTGTCGTATGGCAAGCAGTATAAGCCAGCCAGGGCTCTTGCTGCTCGTGGCCGGCCAGCTCTGCTTGGGGAATTTTGGGGTAAGGCCCTAGCAGCTGTTGGGACCGCTTGTCCTGAGGATATTCCTTTTAAAGTTCCCTGAAACTGCACTGGCTGCCCCAGCTCTTGGCAGCTGGAACAAAGGAATCAACATCTGGGAGCCGGCAGGCTCCATACAGGAGGGTAAGTCACTCCAGTGTGTAAAGCTGGAAACTTTATTTCCTCTCTGGGGCTTTTTTCTCTAGAATAAGCCAATTTGTTTTGTATTTGAGTGGGGTACCATGTTGGAAAGAGGATAAGAGGAAATAGTTGGTGGCCTTTTACCCGATTTGTGAACTGGTTCATTTCTTTGGCTGTGCTGGTTTGTGTGTGCTGGGTGTTTTTGTTTTCTGGGGTTTCTGGTGTTGTTGTTGTTTTATTTTTGGCTGCGCTGGATCTTAGTTGCCACGTGCAGGCTCTTTTAGGTGCGGCATGCGGGATCTAGTTCCCCGACCAGGGATTGAACCCCGGGCCCCCTGCACTGGGAGCGCAGAGTCTTAACCACTGGACTACCAGGGACGTCCCTGTGCTGTTTGTTTTGTTTGTCTTGTATTTATGTCTTTAAAAAATGGGGAATGTGGCTTCCCTGGTAGTGCAGTGGTTAAGAATCCGCCTGCCAATGCAGAGGACACGGGTTCGAGCCCTGGTCTGGGAAGATCCCACTTGCCGCGGAGCAACTAAGCCCGAGCACCACAACTACTGAAGCCCGTGCTCCGCAACAAGAGAAGCCACGGCAATGACAAGCCCGTGCACCACAACGAAGAGTAGCCCCCGCTCTCTGCAACTAGAGAAAGCCCGCACGCAGCAACAAAGACCCAACACAGCCGTAAATAAATAAATAAATAAATAAATAAATTTTTTTGTTTTTTAAGAAATGGAGAATGGGGAGTTCCCTGGTGATCTAGTGGTTAGGATTTGGCACTTTCACTGCTGTGGCCTGGGTTCAGTCCTTAGCCGGGGAACTGAGATCCCTCAAGCCACGTGATGTGGCCAAAAAAATAAAAGGCGGGGTGGGGGGGGGATGTTTCAAGTATACCTAAAGAAAGTCGTCTGAGGCACATTTTGGATAAGTGGTCTGATTATAGCTATGAAACCGTGACTAGGAAGATGAAAATGTGTGGCCACAGTAGCCGTTAGGATCCCCACAAGGGGTTTATGCAGCGTTATCCTGGAACCCTGTGTACCATATACTGCCACCTTTGCTGTGTTAATCTGTGGTCTCCGTGTCATCGGTATATGTTAAACCCCAAGACCAAACTTGAGGGTTTATTTAGGGTTTTCTGTTTGTCCTTTGGGTTTTTGGTTTCATTTTGTTTTGGTATCATTTCTTCAGTTACAGCCAAATCAGTTTTGCGATATTTAAAACTTTTACTGATGTCAGATGGAGGAAAGGAATGGAAAAAGCCTGTCTGCTCTGGTCCAAAAGTGAGACATTCCCAGGGAGAAGAGAAAGATTCCACTTGGTTCTTAAAATCACCAAAAGCCCCATTCCAGAATTCAGCCAAGTTGGTTGATGCCCAGGCAAAAAGGCATCCTTTGAATGGTTAGAGATGATCAACTGCTATTTATGGTTTTACAGTGGCTTTTGAATGGCTCGATAGCTATTCTGTGAAGAGGTGGGGAAGAATCATGAAATCCGCTATGTGCAAGCTTTTGTGCTATTACATCAGGGTGAGGAAAAGTGAGACAGTTGTCACCTTGTGGTAAAAGAAACCCAAGGGAAGGGTGAGGGATAGGTCACTCCATCCTCTGGTGGAGCTGGCTGTCCCAGCTGCTTCAGCCATTATGCCAATACATCCACCCCTTCCACCATCTCTTGTTCCTATTTGGCCCCAATTCCTGACACTGGGGCTCAGAAAGTGGTCAGACTGGCTCCCCCTTCTGATAGGGATCAATTAGAAAATCCTCTGTTGGGACTTCCCTGGTGGCGCAGTGGTTGAGAATCCGCCTGCCAATGCAGGGGACATGGGTTCGAGCCCTGGTCTGGGAAGATCTCACACGCCAGGGAGCAACTAAGCCCGCGCACCACAACTACTGAGCCTGCGCTCTAGAGCCCGTGAGCCACAACTACTGAGCCCGAGTGGCCACAACTACTGAAGCCCGTGTGCCTAGAGCCCGTGCTCCACAAGAGAAGCCACCGCAATGAGAAGCCCACGCACCACAATGAAGAGTAGCCCCCACTTGCCGCAACTAGAGAAAGGCTGCGCACAGCAACGAAGACCCAACGCAGCCAAAAATAAATAAATAAATAAATTTATATAAAAAAAAGAAAATCTTGTGTTAGTTCCTGGGGCACAGGGACCTGGTCTGGTATCACCATCTAAGATGTGACCCAATTTGGGCCAGGAGGCACTCGTGGGGCAGGGCAATTTCCCTTATGCTGTTATCCCATAGGGGCCTGCAAACGGCCAGCAGACTGGGCTTCTACAGATGCAGAGTCCTTTCTCCCCCTCAGACTTGTTCATAGGGAGGATCCTCTATATGAAAGGAGAATGGTCATTGATCAGGCCAGGGAAGCAACTCCACCTAACAGACCCACATGGTACACCTGAAGCCCACTGGACCCTGATGAGAGAGGAATGCCCTTATCAGAGCACTACCATGAGTGCATCTTGGCAAGGCTTTGAAAAGGGGAATCCAAGATTTTGAACAAAATTCAAGAAATTCAGCAAAAACCAAATGAAGATTTATCAGGCCTACAGATGTTACAATGATGCAGATCCTGAGGCCCCTGAAAATACTGGAATGGTAAATTTAATCTTCATTGGGCAAAACGCCCCAGACATAAGAAGAAAATTATGAAAGTTAGGTGGTAAATTTGGAATGAACCCTTCTCCATTGGTAGATCTTGCTTTTAAAGGGTTCAACAACAGAGAACAACAACAGAAGAAAGAAGATGCAAAAGACAACGCCATTTTTCTGGCAGTGGCACTCGCCAGAAGGTGAGTGACCCAAAGAGAGGTCAGCCACCATTGGGAAAGGAACAAATGCACTTATTGTAAGGAGGAAAGGTACTGGAAAAAAAGATTGCCATAGGCTAAATAGGAAGGAAACCAATAAAAGTCAGGAGCCTCTCAGATGGTAGAAAGAGAGGAACACCCTGATAAACAAAGAGGCCCGGCGGGGGGCTCCCTTGGACTTGAGGTGCCCAATTCCAATTTCCCCACAGGAGCCCCAGGTAAAATTGACAGTGGGGAATGAGCTGATTAACTTTCTGTTACAGGTGCAACATACTCTGTGGTAAACACCAAGGTGGCACAGAAAACATTTCAATCCATCCCAGTCACAGGAGTCCTTGGAGGGGTACAAAATTGCTCATTCTTACAACCTTTAGAATGCCAACTAGGGAACCTTACCCTGAAATAGTTTCTTATAGACACCAGAGTATCCAGTCCGTCTTTTGGGGCAAGATCTCCTGTGTAGAAAAGGACAAAGAAGGGCCAAAGCGTGGGGTTTCAGACCTCCCCAGATGGGGACTCAGCACAGAGGAACCTGGCAAGTAGACTTTACTCAAATCCTCGAGCTGCAGGAAATTTCAGATAACCTGCTAGTATGCGTGGACACTTTGTCACGACGGGTGGAAGCATAGCCCACCTGGACAGAAAAAGCCTCAGGAGTGTTTAAAGCCCTCCTTAAGGAAGTAATCCCCCAATTTGGATTAAAGCATTGCGAATTAATTGGAAAATATATTTATCCTGGAGACCACAATTGATAGGAAAAACCAAGGAAATGAACGATACATTAAAAAGGAGCATTGCTAAAATATGTCGAGAGACTAATTTAACTCGGGATAAGGCCTTGCCAGTTGCCCTGCAACTCTGGGATCAGAGTGGCTCCCAGAAGCAGGCTTAAATTAAGCCCCTTTGAAATGCTGTACGGTAGGCCATTCAAGGTGTCTGCCCAGGCAGGAGAATCTGCAAATGCTCTAAAAGACCCAGCAATTGCCAATTATATTAAAACTTTGGGCACTATACTAACCTCTGTTCATGAGTTTGCCTCCAGCAGGTCTGCCTACCCAACTAACGTAGCCTTACATCCATTCTGACCTGGGACCGAGTCTTCCTTAAAACCTGGAGAGAACCAGGGCCTGAACTTCAGCTGACTGCAAGGTGAATAGGACCACACATGGTATTAACTTACCACACACTTGTCTGTAAAGTTAGCTGGGGTAAAGCTGTGGATTCATCATCACACTGGGATTAAAGCAGCACCACTGTCATCAAAAAATGACCCAATTTTTTTTTTATTTTTATTTTTTTATAAAGGAACTCCTTTATTTTATTTATTTATTTATTTATTTATGGCTGTGTTGGGTCTTCGTTTCTGTGCAAGGGCTTTCTCTAGTTGTGGCAAGCGGGGGCCACTCTTCATCACGGTGTGCGGGCCTCTCACTATCGCGGCCTCTCTTGTTGCAGAGCACAGGCTCCAGACGCGCAGGCTCAGTGGTTGTGGCTCACGGGCCTAGTTGCTCCACAGCATGTGGGATCTTCCCAGACCAGGGCTCGAACCCGTGTCCCCTGCATTGGCAGGCAGATTCTCAACCACTGCGCCACCAGGGAAGCCCATGACCCAATTTCTGAGACGCCTAGAGAGTAATGGGTTTGTGAACCCTTAGATGACTTAAGGTTGCTCTTTATAATCTCAATACTTTAAAAAATTTCATTGTAGCTGAAGAAGGGTCAACCTATTTGTTTAATTTTGTCCAAATAAATAGCACAGGAATTTAGTGTAATTCTGGCACAAAGTTAATTAATAGATAAGTATTGGGAACTGGAACCAATACCCCAAATTAAATTGCAAATTAGACAACAAAGGGCTAATGGGTTTCATCAGGTTCAAACAGTTGTAGATAAAAAAGGAAAGGGGATTGTACAACTGACTAAAGATTTTAAGGAATAGTCCCTGTCCAAGGCTGATCAATTCCATTCCATAATCACCTCTTTGTCACCCCTGTTCACCAGGTAGTAGAGCAGGCTTTGTCCTTTCTCCCACAGGATTGTGGAATGGGTCATTGACAGTGGGGAATTGTAATAGGGAAGAACCTTTGTGTTCTATTACATTAATTACTAAAGGAATGTTGCCTGTAAGCTTAAATCATACATAATGGCCCATCTCTGGGAACCCTACCTCCCAGGTAATGAGCATTAAGCTAAAATACCTTTGTTTAGCTCACGGGAAACATCCTGACAGGGTCCACCTGTAAGTGGCTGCAGGAAGGAAGAAATTTTTTTTTTTTCTTGGCTGTGTGTTGGGTCTTTGTTGCTGCACACGGGCTTTCCCCAGTTGCAGCGAGTGGGGGCTACTCTTCGTTGCGCTGCACGGGCCTCTCACTGCAGTGGCTTCTCTTGTTGCGAAGCACGGGCTCCAGGTGCGCGGGCTTCAGCAGTTGTGACGCGCGGGCCTAGCTGCTCCGCGGCATGTTGGAGCTTCCCGGACCGGAGCTTGAACCCGTGTGCCCTGCATTGGCAGGTGGACTCCCAACCACTGTGCCACCAGGGAAGTCCAGAAAGGAGGAAATTAACATATCCCCTCCAGAGTCTGGCAGGAACCAGGACTACCTCCTCACCTTTTAGCATAAAAGAAGCCTGGGGCTTCCCTGGTGGCGCAGTGGTTGAGAGTCTGCCTGCCGGTGCAGGGGACACAGGTTCGAGCCCTGGTCTGGGAGGATCCCACATGCTGCGGAGCGACTAGGCCCGTGAGCCACAATTGCTGAGCCTGCAGGTCTGGAGCCTGTGCTCCGCAACAAGAGAGGCTGCGATAGTGAGAGGCCCGCGCACCGCGATGAAGAGTGGCCCCCGCTTGCCACAACTAGAGGAAGCCCTCGCGCAGAAACGAAGACCCAACACAGCCATAAATAAATAAATAAATTTTAAAAAAAAGAAGCCTGAATTCTGACTCAGGGAAGATGGTTCATTGAGACACTAGTCCACCATCTTCTTGGTCTGCTGGCTTTCCAAATAAAGTTGCTATTCCTTGCCCCAACAACTTGTCACTTGATTTATTGGCCTGTCATGAGGTGAGCAGTAGGAGCTTGGACTCAGTAACGTGACCTTGGACCTGACCTGGAGTCCTCTTTCATACATTCTGGACGATGGTAACTGCTTTGCTGGATCAGCGTGAGGAAGCAGTGTGTAAGGCAGAAAAAGTGCTTCCTACCCCATAAGGAAACATATGGGGAGTTTCTTCAATAAAGCAGATTCCTGGCACCCCATCTCTGCCATCTTACTGAATTGGGATTCTTTGGGGATGGAGCCTAGGAAACTGAATAAATAAATATTTATTTATTTATTTATTATTTATTTATTTATTTATTTATGGCTGTGTTGGGTCTTCGTTTCTGTGCAAGGGCTTTCTCTAGTTGCGGCAAGTGGGGGCCACTCTTCATCGCGGTGCGCGGGCCTCTCACCACTGTGGCCTCTTGTTGCGGAGCACAAGCTCCAGACGCGCAGGCTCAGTAGTTGTGGCTCACGGGCCTAGTCGCTCCGCGGCATGTGGGATCTTCCCAGGCCAGGGCTCGAACCCGTGTCCCCTGCATTGGCAGGCGGATTCTCAACCACTGCGCCACCAGGGAAGCCCGAAACTGAATTTTGAATAAGCATCTCCAGTGATTGATTAAGGTGGTCCAAGGAGACTTAGGAAAGACTGAAAGGTGTGTGTGTGTGTGTGTGTGTGTGTGTGTGTGTGTGTGTGTGTGTGTGTGTGTGTGTGTGTGTGTGTGTGTGTGTGTGTGTGTGTGTGTGTGTGTGTGTGTGTGTGTGTGTGTTTGGGGTGGGGAAGACAGTACTTTCATATGTGGCCACAAGGAGGCAGCAGAGAGATGAGAAACTGGTGTCTCCGGTGAGTGCCCCGCCCCCCCGCCCCCCCCCCCCCCCCCCCCCCCCCCCCCCGCCCCGACCGGCTGAGAGTGGGCAGACATGGGGATGGGTTGCAGGAGGAGGTGGGCCCTGTACTGTGGCACCCTCTCCTTTGCCAGGTGGAGTTTGTTACTGCAGACTAACCCCCTGTGACCGCCTGTCTCATTACCAGATTTTATGGACACTGCTTTTGCCAAACTCTGCCGGCAGAAACTGCATTAGTGTGACCTTGGCTGGGCTGTGGGTGGTGGTGAGTATGGGCGGCAAGCGATGTCACCTGCACAGGGCAGCTGACTCAAAGGACACCAGTGCATTATTGGAAAGCAGGGCCCTCCACACCCCCACTGCCAAGCTTGTGGTTCCAGGTGTTTCTTAAAAGACCTGTCCACCTGCATCAGGCCTGTTCCAGTCATGAGGGGATTGGGTCTGTGGCTGGGGAGCTAGCCGAAGCCCAGGCAAAGGCTGCTGGGATGGGGTGAGGGCAGGGAACTCAGGATGGGGCAGCTGCCTCTGGAAGAAGCCAAGATGTCCCTGGCTGCTGTAGGGGTAGTAAGGGGATTAGGTGTCAGTCCCTAACCCAGCCCGGAACTAACACCCTCCTCCACTAACAGCCCCCTCCCCCCACTCACAGCACCCTGGCCTGCCCCCGTCGGAGCCTGCCAAAGCTCAGAATAACCCCGGGGACCAGACAGTGGGATGGCAGGGACTCTGCTCAGCGCCCTGCTCCTCTTGCAGCTCCTCGGTATGGACCAGGGTTGGGGGAAGTGGTCGGACACACACACGGGATACTGGCATAAAGGGACAGGACAAAGACAGACTAAGATGTAGACGGAGACACGCTATTTGGTCCCCAGGCACATCACTGGTTCGGGAGGCAGACACGGAAAAATACACAGCCTCAGACAGAGACAGAGAAGCAGAGCCACGCAGATCCAGAGGCAGAGAGGAGAGGCTCCTTAGCCTCTCCATTTCCAGTGACCCCACTGCTTGGCCCCATCCCCAGGCGGAGGTGAAGGGAAGAACGAGGAGCTGGGTCTTTACCACCACCTCTTCGACAACTACGACCCAGGACGCCGGCCAGTGCAGAAACCTGGGGACACCGTCACCATCACCCTCAAAGTCACCCTGACCAACCTCATCTCACTGGTAAGATACCCCCACCGTCACCCCAAGCGCCATCTCTGAGCCTAAAATCCCACTTCTGGTCCCAACCCCTGAGCTCTATCCTAAAGCTGGCTTCCATCATCCTATCTCCCATCCGCAGAATGAGAAAGAGGAGACCCTCACCACCAACGTCTGGATTGGAATCGTGAGTGGAGTCTGGGGAACAGTGTGAGGTCTTGTCCAGGGGACCCTTTTCTCCCAAACTCCTCTTGGGCACCAAGGCACACGTCCTTCCGTCCCCCTCCCCCACCCCTAGGACTGGCATGATTACCGACTCAACTACAGCAAGGGCGACTTTGGGGGCATAGAAACCCTGCGGGTCCCTTCAGAACTCGTATGGCTGCCAGAGATTGTGCTGGAAAACAAGTGAGGACGGGGCCAGACTGGAGGGGAAGCCGAGGCCTGGGGGGCTGGGCTGGACCTGGTTGGGGCAGGTTGCTTGGAGGGAGAGGGGGCCACAGATCTGCGCAAACCCTCGGTTTCCCGGAGCCCACAGTATCGACGGCCAGTTCGGTGTGGCCTATGAAGCCAACGTGCTGGTCTCGGAGGGCGGCTACGTGAGCTGGCTGCCCCCGGCCATCTACCGCAGTATCTGCGCCGTGGAGGTCACCTACTTCCCTTTCGACTGGCAGAACTGCTCGCTTGTTTTCCGGTGGGAAGCAGCCCGGACCTTTGTGGAATTACGGGGGCAGGGGGTGGGGCCAGGTGTGTGTGTGGGGGGGACTTCTAATCCGGGGTGGGGCTTTGTGCTGGAGGTGGAGCTAGACATTCGAATGGGGTAAGGCCGCTCTAGCGGGTTAGAAGTAGTTGTAGAAACCCAGGTGTGGAAGTGAGGCCTGGGTTGCCGGGTGGAGCTTAATTCCCCTGCCAGATCCCTGCTTCCAGGACGGGGCCTGAGGCTGAGGCCCGAGTCCCAGCCTCTGGGGTGGGGGGTCCGGGCTCTGGCTCCGCAGCTCGCAGACGTACAATGCAGAAGAGGTGGAGCTCGTCTTTGCTGTGGACGACGATGGCGACACCATCAGCAATATAGATATCGACACTGAGGCCTATACTGGTGAGGCCCCTTCCTGCTCCAAAAAACTCGCTTCTAGAAGGGTCCAGAGAGGGGACTTGCAGAGTGGAGCTGCCCCAAGCCATCGATGCTGGGATTGACTGTGGCAACCCTGCTTTAACTTGACCCTTTCCTGAAATCATTCTTGATCGTCGGACTAGTCCAGCTTCCTCGCTTGTGGTGGTTCCCTAACCTCTCTGGGAATGCCCCTTTCTGACCAGCCCAAGCAATCCAGACCACCTGCCCCACCCACCCTTGTCCAGACGGTCTGCATCCTCTCCTCGCCTGCAGTTGCAGGCCCCCCGCGGTCAGATAGGGGACGGAGAGCAGAGCAGCGCGCACCACCCCCGAGAGCCAGCTGACCGCACCTCCCGTCCTGCAGAGAACGGTGAGTGGGCCATCAACTTCTGCCCCGGGGTGATCCGCCGCCACGACGGTGGCTCTGCTGATGGTCCAGGGGACACTGAAGTCATCTACACGCTCATCATTCGCCGGAAGCCGCTCTTCTACGTTATTAACATCATCGTGCCTTGCGTGCTCATCTCGGGCCTAGTGCTGCTCGCCTATTTCCTGCCGGCACAGGGTATAGAGTCGCCCAGACCCCAAACCCGGGCTCCCTCCTGGGGGGCGGGGCCTGCTCTCACCAGGCACTCCCTCCAGCCGGCGGCCAGAAATGCACCGTCTGCATCAACGTCCTGCTCGCCCAGACCGTCTTCTTGTTCCTAATTGCCCAGAAAATCCCAGAGACATCTCTGAGCGTGCCGCTGCTGGGCAGGTGGGGGCAGAGTGGACCCCGGTGGTGCCTACGTGGGGCGTGGCCAGTGTGAAGGGTGGAGCCAAGGGGCTCGTTGGGGAGGGGCGGGCAGGGCCAAAACCTAATGACTCGGAGAAGCCTCAGCTGTCTCATCGCCGCCTGGGCTTTATTTGGACGCGGGGTCGGGCTGGGATGGTGGTGGCTTTTCCGGTCCCTCGTACTCCGTACTGCTGCTGGACGCCACCTGGAGGTCTCCGGAGTATCTCTGTTGGGGGCGGGCCGGCTTAGTGCCCACCCAGCCCCGCCGCCTCTGGCCCCCACCTCTCCCCTCATCTTCAACTCACCGGCTCCCCGGGGGTTCCAAGGCCCAGCTGGCGTCGCCACTGTTGCAGGAATGAGGCGGATCCCTGCAGACCTCGTCCACACGGGCATAGCCGCGCCCCCTGGACCAGAAGCCGGGCGCTCGTGCCTGCCGTAGACCCCGCTTGCCGAGCCCCCTGCCCCGCGGCCTGGGCTACCAGGGCCAGGGCTCCACCCGGATCCCCGGCGTCTGGGGCCGGGCCAGGGTCGCCGTCTAGTCGCCGCACCTCCTGCTGCACCCACAGGGCTGAGATCTGCAGCGGGGGTACAGGAGTTGGCGGCGGTGCAGAGGTCCCTGCTCCTGCCGCTCCATCCCCCTTCCCCGCCCCTCCTCAGCACCCCCGGCACCCCACCTCTAACAAGGTGGCCCCGAAGTTCACTACGCTGGCCGCGGCTTCTCTTAGCACCAGCCCCAGGGTGGGCTTCGGGGCGGGCGGCTTCTCTGGCTCTCGCGGCTCCAGGGACTAAGGCTCTCTGAACCGCTGCTCCATATATTCATGGGCTGCGGCCACAAGTTCCGGGGAAGATAGAAGCGGGGGCTGGAGGGCCACCTGGAAAAGCACAGGGACTGTGGGGTCATCAGGTCCTAGGGCAGAGGTAAGGGGGGGGACGCTGGAAACCTTCCCAGAGCGTTTCGAGGTGCCACCCTTGGGGGTGGAGGGTGGGTATTGGCGTAGGCGCACCTCCGTGGAGCTGTGGAAGTAGTAGACCCACAGCAGGGTTTCCAGGGAGCTGGGGGTCCCCTTCATGGTTGCCACCGGCGGTGCGAGGGGGGAGAAGGGCGGAGGGGACGCGTCTGGCCCCGCAGAGGAGGAGCAGCTAAGGGGCGTAACTCCACCCCTTGCGGAGAGGTGCGTTTGTGAGGTCAGAGGACAAGTGGCCCCCTCTGTGGCTCAGGAGAAGTGGGGAGGCTGCGACGTCACGAACTCTGGGCTCCTCAGGTACCTCATTTTCGTCATGGTGGTTGCCACACTAATTGTCATGAATTGCGTTATCGTGCTCAACGTGTCTTGTCGGACGCCCACCACTCACGCCATGTCCCCGCGGCTGCGCCACGTAAGCACCGTTTGGCCGGGGGGGGGGTGGGGGTGGGGGGGGGGTGTCCTCCGGCCGGGAGGCGGGGCTTCGAGCTAACCTCCCCGCCGCCCCAACCCGGCCGCCCGCCCGCCCCCAGGTCTTACTGGAGCTGCTGCCCCAACTCCTGGGCTCGGGCGCACCCCCCGAGGTACCCCGGGCCGCCTCGCCCACAAGGCGGGCGTCGTCCTTGGGCCTACTGCTCCGCGCGGAGGAGCTGATACTGAAAAAGCCGCGGAGCGAGCTCATGTTTGAGGGGCAGAGGCACCGGCACGGGACCTGGACTGGTGAGCAGTGGCCCGAGCGGGCCAACGGGGGTGCCTGCAGCGGGAGAGGCTCCTAATCACCCCCCACCCCTCGGGGTCGCTCCCACCAGCTGCCCTCTGCCAGAGCCTGGGCGCCGCCGCCCCCGAGATCCGCTGCTGTGTGGATGCCGTGAACTTCGTGGCCGAGAGCACGCGAGACCAGGAGGCCACCGGCAAGGTGGGGCAGGAGCCGGAGAGGCTAGGTGGGGAGTTGCTGGGGGTCTCCGCTCTGCCTGACTCGTAGCAGGCTCCTGCAGCTTTTAGGGACTCAACTTTGCCCGCCCCTTCCCCAGGAGGTGTCCGACTGGGTGCGCATGGGGAAGGCCCTTGACAACATCTGCTTCTGGGCCGCTCTGGTGCTTTTCCTTATCGGCTCCAGCCTCATCTTCCTTGGGGCCTACTTCAACCAAGTGCCCGAACTGCCCTACCCGCCCTGTATGTAGGCATGAGCCTGCAGCCATGGTGACAAACGTTCCCATCCATCTCCAGGAGGAAATCTGAAAAACAAGTTGCTCCCATTGCTTTATTATGATCCTTTCGTACCGCCAATGATAAATCTGTATTTAGCTTCGCCAGAGTCGTATGTGCACGTGTGTGTAGGTCTGACCACCGGGCAGACATCAGAAGGAGCTGGCAGATGGTTCAGGCAGGCTGTTGCACGTCAACCCTCCAGAAGGCAAGAACCAACCTCAATTCAGTCTTCCTGACCTCCCAGTTTTTCCTGGACCCCAGCCCCATGTGACCCTCTAGCCCTGTGAGCCTCTAAAAGATCTTTATCCATTTGTTGCCAAACAGGAGAGACACCCCCCCCACCCCCCGCCGCCGCCCCATGCAGGACTTGCATATAGAGAGGCTAGAGCCAGGTGCCTTCATGGCCTGGCCAGGCTGGAGTGGGTGGAAACCAAATGGCCCCTGTGCAGGGCCCCACACGTTTAAGGCTGAGGATGCCCTGGCCCTCCCTCAGTTGTTTCCTCTAGGTTTGTCTTGGTCCAGCAGTGCCCAACCACCCCCTCTCCACCAAGGCTCACTCACTGCAGCTTCCACCCCACCCTGCCCCCTTCATCCCAGCAATGCTGGCGGGCCCTGGCTAGTACCTAGGATGCTGAGAGAAAACAGAAAAACATAAGGCCTGAAATGGTGGGAGCTGGTTGAATTGTCTTTATTAACAAACAGAGATCTCCAAGGCCACTACATTGAGGAGTGGTGGGGGCAGGGAGGGGCCGGGGCTACTTGCTGCTCACACTATATACAGATGCAAGCAAGGGGGTATGGAGGGTGAGCGCTCCCTGCTCCCTCCCTCCACCAGGGAAGGGCAGAGGCTAGAAGAGACAGGGGTTGGAAAGGGGTAAATGTTTTGGCTGGCGGGGTCCCCCCCTCCATTCCCTGGGGTTTGGGGGGAGGGGAATCATTAAAGTGCTTTCAGAAAATGAGGAAATGGTCCCTGCCCCTGGAGTGGCTGGTGACCCCCCCCTAAAACCTAGGGCCCAGTGACCCCCCCCAGGGTCTGGTACATTCAAGGGGGGAGCCGGCTCCCCTGACGTGCAAATAAAGGGGCCCAGGGCCCTGCCGAGTCAGCAGCAGTGGGGTATGGGGTCCAAGCCCCAAGCACTCTCCTCTTAAGTGGAGAAGGGGGGGTGGGGCTAGGCCCACTCAATTCCTGGTAAGGGGAAGCTGTGCCTCTCCCCAGAAGTTGGGACAGGCACAGTTTTGGGGAGAGAACATGTTGGGGAAGAGGATGGTCACGTGATCACAAAAGCATCAGGGGTCAGAGGTCACGTTCCCAGCAGGCTCCAGTGAATCAAACCAGTAAAAGCAAAGCCCAGGGAGGGAAAAGAAGGGCGGCCCGGGAAGTCTGGGTGTGGGGGGGAGAGCTGGTCCACGTGGGACAGCCCCGTCCAGGGCCCCGTCCGTCACCAGTTCATGATGCAGTTACGGTTCAGGGTCATGAAGTAAACTTGGCTGCTGCCCCCGGAGCGGACTGAGGCAAAAAACACCTGGGTGGGGTAGGAGCAGAAGTCACCAAGGGATGTGGGGTGGGGGGAGCGTCTCAATTAACTGGGAGAAGGGAAAAGAGAGAGAGAGCGAGAAACTGCAGAATGGAGTCCCTCAGAGTGCCCCCCATCCCCTCCGAAAGGCGGGAACACCTGGGGAAGTGGGCAGCAGGCAGACCTCCCGGGTGAAGGAATCTGGAGAGTTCTCAGAGAGGGAACACGAGGGAAGGGCAAGCTGTGACCACACAGTGCGCTCCCTAGAGACCTCCTTTCAGGAAGACCCAGAACCACCCCTCCCCCAGCTCTGCCCAGGGGCCCAGGTCCTGGGGGCCCACCCAGTGCAGGAGCCTGGGCCCCCTGTCATTCCCACCTTGTCGTTCCGCTCACACAGGAACTTGAGCCTCTGGGCTCGTTTGTGCATGAAGACCCCGTCTAGGTGGCCCGTCTCCACGGAGCGGATCTCAATGGCTTTCTCACCCCAGCCCATGATCTGGTTGGAGCAGATATAGGCTGGGGGGGAAAGGAGTGGAGGGGCAGTGAGTGGGCTGCAGCCCAGCTTGGTCGGGGACACAGGCTTGGAGGGCGGGCACCTCACTCACCCACAGAGGTGGGCATCTCGCCCCACTGCAGCACCACGTCCTTAATGATCCGCCCATACGTGTTGACATAGACGCCCTCGTCCTCGTAGCACAGCAGCATCTCCATGCCATCCGTGTTGGGGAGGAAGATGATGGCGTGGGGTGTGATCTGGCTCTGGATCTGGGGAGGAGAAGGTGGGCTGGAGGCCCCGAGTCTAGGGCACAGACTGGTGGCCCCAGTCTGTCCGCAGCCCTGCCAAGCTTACGTGCACAGGGATGTAGATGTCATAGCTGTTCCCCGAGTCGACATCCACAGCATGGAAGCCAGCGCTGGAGCCATAGATGACCTTGAGCCTCTGTCCCTCCTCTACCGTCAGGTCCACCAGCAGAGGGCGGTGTGGGAGGTCAGCAAAGGACTATGGAGGACAGAAGAGCTCAGGGGACGCGGGTGGAGGAGCCAGACCTCGGAACAGTGTTGGGGGCTGAGGCTGGGGTTACCTTGAAAGCCATGAATTTGTGGTAAGGTTTGGGGGCCCAAGCATACACCTCCACAGAGTTCTTCAGGGCAATGACCAGGAATTTGATGCGTTCATATTTCACTGGGGGCAGGAAAGAAGAGGGATGCAGAAACTTCCCTTCTTGGGCTGCAGCCCCTCCCACAGGTCTGTCTATACCCCCAACTGTGTGCCCCCCATCTCTGGCTACAAGGCTTTCTTAGCCCAGGCCCCCGTTTCTTTCTCTTCTCATAAACAAATGTGCCCCAGCCACTGTGTCGTGACCTCCTCACCAACACGGTAGTGCCCGCAGCCCTCCATGTCCCCCACAGTGGTCCAGCCCTGCTTCTTCTCCACTTCTGGGTCATTGTGCAGGATCTTGTTCCGGAGCCAGGACAAATAATATACCCGCAGTTTGTTCCTTTTCCCTGAGGGACAGACACACACACACACCCCTCATCGGAGGTCCAGCTTCTGCCTCCCCGCCGTCCTTCGTGTGCGAACCACGAGGGGTGAGAAAGTGCGGCCCCACCTTCCAGCTCCTGGACCACGGCTGCCCTCCTCCCAGACTGAAGGTGGTGACGGAGGGCCCAGGGGCTGAGCCCTCCTCCCGGCCCTGCCCTCCACACACACCTGAGATGGTGATGAGCAGGTTGAGTCCCTCCAGCACATCCATTTGCTGGAAGCGTCGCCGCCCGATGAGTCCATACACCTTGCCCTGCCCACTTCGGTCCAGCAACATCAGCCCATTCTCCGTGCCCACCAGCAGGTTGACCCCTGCAATAGGAGCCCTTGGGCAGATCAGAGGCAGAGCCAGGCCCTCGCCTGACCAGGAGCACGGGTGCACACCAGGCCCCTCTTTTCCTTCCCGGTCCTGGCTTACCCCAAAGGGCCGCACAGAGGATCTCGGAATTGAACCGCTTCTTGTACTTCCGAATCTCGGGGGTTTCGCTGTGGGCCCGGGTGTTGGTGGGGTTCACGTTGACCACAGAGCCTTTCCTCACGTCGTACTGCAGCTGATCGAGCCGACTGCCCTCTCCACCCACCAGGGCTGCCAGAAGGACGAGAGGAACGGGCAGTGGGCTGCAGCCCTCTCACCCCGTCTCTCTTTACTCCACACCCCAGAATATTCAGAACGAAAGGGAAAGACTGGAGAACGGAGGAGGCACCTGGAGGAGTTTAAACAGGGCCAGAAGGACTGGCACAGTCCTCGTTCTGTCATGCGAGTCCCTGGGCCACCACTGAGCATCTTTTCTCTTGGGTCAAGGGGGTCCCTTGGTGCCAGGGCAGGTTCAGGCCACAGGGGAGGCCGTGACCGCTTTGTGAAGCCCAGTCATCAGAGGCCCACCCGTGCCCATCTCCAGATCTCTCGTCTCACCTGTGATGGGGATGGTGTCCCCACTGCCTCCAGGCTGGTAGATCCCCAGGTCCACAAACATCGTGAACGAGCTCTTGCCAGGGGCCTTTACCAGCCCACGAGACTGGTACTGCGGGGTGGGGGCGGCAGTGAGGCAGACACACCAGACCCCAGCCCTTGCCCTCCCCCTCCTGTTGTACCCTGCCCAACCAGCTCCCCGGGGCTCCACGCTGCTGACCGCAGTGCCCCCAGCACCCCTGGGTCTCCTGCCCACGGCCAGTGATCTCTTCTCGCCCTGTGGAGCCACCTTCACTGACTTACATCACTGCCTCCATCCTTCAAGGGGGGGCTTTGACCTTTGCTGCTCTCGGTGGGCGAGTGGCTGGGTTGGACCACATCTGGCAGGTTCGTGTAACCGTTGCTATCAGCATGCAGCAGGCTTCGCTCCTCTTCAGGGGTCTAAAGGAACAGAGAGAAGGGGGCCAGTGCTGGGGCCGATGAGGTGCATGGCAGGCTGGGGAAGAACGGGGGGGCCCACTCACGCGCTGGACCACCATGGTGCCACCCCCATAAGGGGTCTGGGTCCCGGCTATCTCCTCCACGTCATGGACCACCATGGTGCTGACGCTGTCTGTGTCTCCATCGCTGCTATGGGAGAGAGGAAAGTCAGGAGGCCCTCCAGGCCCTGCCTGCCACCCAAGTGCCACCCGAGTGCCACAGGGAGCAGACAAGAGCCGGAGGACTGGTGCCTTCAGTGTCTGTTGGAACACGACGCACTCAGCCCTCACCCGGCGGCCCTTGCCCCCTGCCCAGCACTCGGGGAGGGCTGGCCGCACAGAGGCACCTGAAGAGGCCCCCCAACTGACAGGACGGTGAGAGAGAGCTGGGGACACCAGCCCCCAGCCCTGTACCCCGTTCTCTAGAGAAGGCGAGGAAGAACTAACCAGCAGTGAAAGCCGGGGACCCTCCTCTGGGAAAAGAGAGCCACTTTCCCTCAAGCTTGCTGCAACTCCCCGGCCACCAGGGGTATCTCTGCTCCCCTCTGACGCCCCCAGGGTGCCCCATACCGGCCACCAGGGGTATCTCTGCTCCCCTCTGACGGTTCGCCGTTGCTCTCCTCCTCGTCGTCCTCGCTGCTCTCCACCTCCTCGCTGGATGACGAGTAGTCCATGGCCTTCTTGGGAGGCCGAGGGGCCTCGTCCGGGGTCCGCTCTTTCAGCAATACAAAATCCTGCAGGGGAGGAGCTGCGTGAGGGTAGAGGCGGTGGTACGAAGGAGGCCAGAGGAGGGCAGGGCAACAGGAGGGGCTCCCGCCAGCAGGCCCCTGGCTCACTAACCTCACCAATGGCTCGCTTATAGCTCTGGGAGAGGCCGTGGGGGAAGAAAGGCAGCCAGGAAGAGGCAGGAGAGAGGTTAAGAAAGGTTAGTAACTGAGGAGCGCTCCCCTGTTGGCCCACAGGCCTTTCAGTCACAGATTAATGAAGGCCCTGACCCTGGAACCCAGCTCCCTGGGGCTGAAGAGGCTCCACGTCGGCCCCAAAGCCCCGAACCGGGAGAAGGCAGGGCCGGAGGTGCCACCCGATGACTTACTGCGGGCCGGCCTGGCCGCGAGCGGTGGTCATCGGGCTTGGCTTTGTTCCCAGGGGAGAGCACGGGGGAGCTGTCCAGTTTGGAGGCGGCTAGAGGTGGCGGGGTCGGGGGAGGGAGGTCACTGACACCGGCACAGGGGCTGGCCTCGAGCCCAGCCCGGTCCCCACCCGGCCCCCCGCCAGTCGAGAGCAGCCAAAGGCAGGGTCCACCCCGACGGAGACTGCCGTGACGCCCGGCTCACATACCTCCCACCCGGTTCCGCTCCAGTGAGCCAGCCTGGGGGAGGCGCCCATGAGAGGCGGGGAGGACGCTGTCCGAGCGCTCCCAGCCAGGGTCACTCCTCCTGAGGTCAGGGTTACTGTGGGAGGGGCAGAGGCAGGGTCAGGGAGACGGATGTCCCCGCCTGGGGATGCTGAGCTGCACCGCAGAGCGAGCCATCACCAGGGGGAAGCAGGTGGCAGAAGTGAGGGTGGGAGTGAGTAGTGGGGGGGACAACTCCATTACCTACAGGCGTTGGGCGGGCCAGGGGGCTGAGCGGGGGGCCCTGGAGGCTTGGGGTTGCCCCGCTCTGCCCGCCTTTGCAGATAGATTTGCCAGGCGGAGTTGCTGCGAGGTCTGTGGAGGGAGCACAGGGGTGCCGGGGGCGGGGGCAGGGAGGGGGCTGAGGTGACTGGGTCAGGGCTTGCCCACCCCTAGGCGGGTAACCTGGCAAACTCCCCTCCGCCCCCCACGCCGCTCCCTGGGCTGCCGCCCGCCCACACCCAGGGGTTACCTGGCACGGACAGCCTGGGCTGGCCGGGACCCTCCAGCCCCACTGGTGTTAAGGGCAGTGGCGATAGATGAGGTCCTCTGAGGCACCTGAGGACAGAAGAAAGGAGTCAGTGCTCTGTGCTGGGCGCCTGGCAGACACTTGTCCTCATGGAGACCGTGGAAGGGGCTCTCCCCACCTTTACGGAGAAGCAGACTGAGATCGGGGAAGCTAATGGATTTGTCTGAGGTCACGAAGCTGGGAAGCAGCAGAGCTGGGATCTGACCCAGAAAGTCTGGCCCCTGGTGCTCCCCAAACACCCTGGGCACTCTTCCACTCCCACACACACCATGGAATCACCGGGACACACTCGGGTGGCGGCCCGCCCACCAGACATTAGGGTAACACCTGCAGGACACGCCGTGCTAGACGCCTCACCCTTGTGTTCCCTTCCAACCCCGAACTCATGTCCACCTCGCCTGCTGCCCACTCGACCTCCGTTCCCCTCCCTTACTATTTCTCTGCCCTTTTCCGGCTCAGCAGGGCTGTCCTTACCTTGGGAGGGGCCTCATTATCAGGCCGGACCCAGGCTGGGGGGTTCGGGCTGGGGCCAGGCCCTTCGGAAGTGGGGTCTGAGTTCTGGCGGATGACGGCTCCTCGGGCACTAGGCGTGGCAGTGGGTGCGGGCACGGCGGGGTCGGGGTCGTGTGAGGCTGGGAAGGCAGCCAGGTTTCGGGTGGGCTGGTCCTGCAGGGACTGGGATCGGGGTACAGGCGCTGCATATGGCTTCAGTGGGACCCGGTGTGCCACCAGGCTCTGCGGGGAGAGACCAGGGAGGGTGGGCTGCCTGCTCTGTGGCACGTCCCCACCTGGGAGCTGGGGCCTGGGCTGGGAGGAAGGAGCAAGTCAAGCCTCTGGCTTCCAATTACCCATTGAAAGGGGCTCCTAGAGCCCAAGAACAGGTAAGACACAGAAACAGAAGTGTGCAGCCGCCTGTCTCTGCCCACGTATCCTGAGATCTGTGATCCCTGGCTAAGGGCGTGTGCATGTGTGTACACGAGATGTAGCTGTGCTGCATGAGGCCCCCTGCGTCTGCGTGCTAAGACAGGAACAGGGAGAGACTCACCTTGTGTGGTCCCTCCTGGGGCTCCACCGGCCTCTGCATAGGAGGAGTTTGGGAAAGGGGTCCTGGGGGCCCAGGGGAGGCCTGGGGGACAGGGGGCTCAGGCCCTGTGCTGCCTGGCTTGGTCTTGGCCAAGGGAGAGTTCTGCTGCTTGTTCATCCTCGTTCTCTCTTCTACCTGTGATGCAAGAGGATGCCAAGCAGGACAACTTTTGTCCTGTTCTCAAAATCGAGGTCCAGACCTCTGCAGCCCTCCGCTTGCACTGCGTGCCCCTCTCCCCTGCCCAGCGCCCGCCTGTGCGGAAGGACCATGCTTGCAGCTATCAGGCCCCAGGCGGAGGGAGTCTCAGGCAGCAAAGGAGGCAGTGAGTACCTCTCGGGCCCAGGCCGGTTTGTCGGCAGGGTTAATGCCCCGACCGTAATGGTACAGGGGCTTCCTGTCCCCGGGCAGGACTTGCTGCTGCTGCTGCAGGGACTTGAGGTAGGCATGCTCCTGCTGCAGCTGCCTCTGCAGGCGCTCCGACTGCCGCTGCTCCTCCAGCTGCTTCCGCTTGTATTCCTGGGCCCAAGGGTAGGGAGAGAGGGCTCAGCAGGGTGCGGCCCTGGAAGCTAGAGCACGCATGCCCTTCCTTTTCTCCAACTGCCTAGAGAGGCGATGTCTTCCCTCGATGCTTGGGTGAATCCCTTCCCCTGAAGGGTTCCCATCCCATTCCAGCAGAGACACTCTGAGTACGCATCTTCCCCGAGGAAGCTGGGGACCCCGTTACCAGCAGTAGGGCCTGTTCCTGGAGCAGCTGTTGCTGAAGGATCTCGAGCTGTCGCTGCTCCTCCTCTAGCCTGTGACGGATATACTCCTGGGGGGCGGGGTGGGGGGCAAAGGGCAGGGACAGAGGGAGAGGCAGAGGGGGGCGGCGGCGGCGGCGGAGGAGTTGGCGGACGGGGTCAGTGGGGTGAGGATGAGGAGGAGGCGGGGTAGAGTAATAGAGAGGCCGGCGTGGGGGTGGGATGAGCCCCGCAGAGGGCAGGGAATGAGGAGGAAGCCGGGGTGCAGGCCCCATGAGGGAAGGGGCAGGGGGCAGGGGGCAGGGGTGGGGCAAAGAGATGGGAATGAAGGCACAGAGACAGGAGGAGGGCAGGGAGCCAGGGTGGGGGGTTGAAGGGTTGGAGAAAACAGAGAGAAAGAGTGAAGCTGGAAAAGATAGGAGGAATCTCGGGGTAGGGGAAGAAGGAGGAAGGGGACGGGGGAGCAGGGCAGGCAGGCAGGCAGCGGGAGCAGGAGGGGCGGCCCGGCGGGAAGGGGCGTGTCCGGGAAGGGGCGTGTCCGGTGTGCGCGGGGGGCGGGGCGCCGTACCTGCTCCCGCTCCGCCTGCCGCCGCTCCTCCTCCCGCCGCAGGGCCTGCATGTCCTCCAGCCGCCGCTGCTGCTCCTTCTCCTGCAGCTTCCGCTGCTCCCGCTCCCGCCGCTGCTGCTGTGGGTGCAGAGACGTGTGGCCTTAAGGGCTGCACCAGACACCTGGATGGCGCAGCCCCAGAAGGCGGACCCACCCCAGCCCGCGTCTGGAAAGCGGATCCCTACTGGACAGTGCGGGCTGGTCTCCATCTCACTGGGGATGGAGATGAGAGAGCGTGGCTTCAACTTGTTTCTACAAACCTACCTACCCTCACATAAGAGCCCACGGGGGCTTGGCTTGCGAGAAACTTCTGTCTAAGGTGGCTGTGGGCTTCGGACTACAGCCGCTGAGAGGTTGACTGCTGCCCTTGGGCGGGCCGAACTGCATAAAACTGTCTCCCGTCCACTCCTCCACCGAACAAACAGAACCTAAAGTCAACAACAACCTCCCCGCCCCCCAGCCCCACTCCTGGCCTCTCGAATCTCGGCCCAAAAGCCCAAAGGGAGTGGGCCGTAGTGCTAGCCCTCAGCCACCAGAGGGCACCAGGTGCCCATGCACAGAGAAACAACTTAGGGACCTGGTCGGCATCCTTAACTGAATGTGACCTGGGCTACATCACTACTAGCCCAGGTCACATTCACTTAATAACTTTCACAATCTTTCTGCTAAAAAAAAGAAAGAAAAGAAAGAAAGAAAAGAAAGGAAAGGAAAGGAAAGGAAAGAAAGAAAGAAAAAGAAAGAGAAAGAAAAAAAGGAAAGAAAGGGAAAGAAAGAAAGAAAAAGAAAGAAAGAAAGAAAGAGAGAGAAAGAAAGAAAGAAAAAGAAAGGGAGGGAAGGGAAGGGAAGGGAAAGGAAGAAAGGAAAGAAAGAAAGAAAGACCACAAGCCCTAAGGATCCAGCAGGCCTGCTTCAGGAAACATCTTGGTAGACACAATTTTTGGTTACTCTGCTACCTGAATAACGTATTTATTAAGAAGAATTTTTACTAGGTTTTCTGCAAATCATTCTTTTTTTCAACAAAGATAGGGGCCCACTTTGGGGAGTAGTACATGGGCAGTGTGGATGCTTCCATCTATCTCCTATTGCTTAGATAACTTTTAAATTAAGTTCAGCTCTCCATGAACTTTGGAATCATGTAATTGTTTCAACAAAAAACCCATCATTTAAGGCAAAATTTTAACCAATCTATACACCTCTTCTTCCCCACCATGCCCTGTCCAAAATAAATACATTTAAATATATATGCATACAGATACTAAGTATTTTTTAAGTTGGTGATTTAAAAAACTGCCCCTATTTAAAAATGAGATTCTCAAAAATAAATAAGATTCTCTATAAATTAAAATGAATTTCTCCCACCCACCTCCAATTAGTGCGATTGACAAGCCTGTACAAAGCAAATCTAAGCCCAAAAAACCAAAAGTAAAAGGAGGGTCTTTAGAAGGATCTTCTTCATGTTCAAAGGGGGCAGCTGCTGGAGAGATCGATGCCCAGGGCACTGAAGTGTTCGTACACAGACCCCCAGCTCCCCTGGACTGAAGGTAAAGGAGCAGACAAACCCGGAGTGGAGGTTTACGTGCAGAAACAAGGAGGGGGGAGTGTGGCTTTTCAGAAAAATCTCTGCTCTGAAGGGACGCTGATGGCACAACCACCCACATAAGGCTGGCGGGTACGCCTAACAGAGGACAGAGCCCTTCTATACAAATCTGAGAGCAAGAGGCTGGGAAGTCCCCACTCACTCCCTTTTCCCTGCTGCCCAGGGGGACCAGGGGTAGGACCAGTAACCTGGTCAGGAGGCCCTTCCGGGAGGACCCCGCCCCCTCAATACCCTCCGCCCCTCTACGTGCCCCTCCCCCTCAACACCCTCCGCCCATCTAGTGCCCCGCCCCCTCAACACCGAGCCCCGCCTCAACACCGAGCCCCGCCCCAACCCCACCTCCTCAACCCGCCGCCGCTCTTCCTTCTGCTCCTCGATGCGCCGCTGCCGCTGGTGCAGCAAGTGCTTGATGTGCGCCTCTGGGTCTCGCTGTTGCTGCTGCTGCAGCTGCTGCTGCTGCTTTAAAGCCTCCGAGTTGCTCTTGTTCTCCTGCTGGAGCCGGAGGAATTCCCGGCGGAGGGTCGACTCCCCCGGCACATTCATGATGGAGCTGGGTCAGGACCGCACAGGGAGGATCGGGGTCAGAGGCCACCCTCATCCCTGGGAGCCCTAAATGGGCGCTTCACCCGACCAGACCAGACGGTCTGCCTCTGGTCACTCCCGGGTGACCGGAGACCTGCCCTCCCTCTGCCCCCTTTCAGGCCCTGATTCCTTTAACAGCCCAGCCTGCAGCCCTGAATCCCCCTCGCACACCTCTTGCTCATTCGTTCGTTCCGTTCCATCTCAGCACCCAGGGATTCCATCTTATGGGTCTACCTGTCTGTGCCCACCACCCCCAGACTGAATCCCCAAGCCAAGGACCACTGTTGTCCCCGCAGACGGTAAGCGATGGTCCCCAACCTCTGCCTGCCAAGCCCACCTTGGCTCTCCTTCCTCTCCATGGCTGTCGTCTTCCTCTTCGCTGCCACTGTACTCATATTCTGTCTCCTCTGCAGGGGGGGAGATCACTGCTGTTTCTTCACCCAGTGCCCCAGACCCCACCCTGGGCTAGGGAAACCTTAGATGGGGATAACCAATAAGGTCTGTCTGGATGGCCACGCTCCTGGGTCCCCACCCGCCTCCTTGGAGCAATGGGGTGATGGTGGGTCTCAGGTTTGGGCCTGGATGCAGATGGGGGATTAGACCCCACCGTGGGCGGGATGTGGTGGGAGGTGTACATGCACTCACACATGCACATGCTCAGCACGAGCCCTCACGTGGAAGGCGGACTTAAATCAGGTGGTGACAGAGGAAAAACCCCTCTGGGGTTGGAAGTTTTGGAAAGGAGATCTCCTTGGACAGGGAGAGCTGGGGCTGGAAGGGGGCCTGAAGGGGAGCCAGGAGGAGCCAGGGCTGGTGAAGAGGAGCAGGGGCTGTGTGTGTCCCAGACCCGCCACCTCCCCCAGCCCACTGACCTTTCTCGCCTCGTTTCTTCCGGGATCGGTCAATGTGGTCCTTGAGCTGGATGCGGACCTGCCGCTCGGTGGGCTGGTCGCGGATGAACGGGAACTTGAGCAGCTGCTCCGTTGGTGGGCGGCTCAGGTAAGTCTTGATGAGACACGTGTCAATGAAGTCGATGAACTTCTTAGACCTGGAAACGATGGTGGCTCACACTGGGAGGGCCCCCTCGGAAGGGGGGTGATTCCAGGAGGAAGGGGGGATCCACCCTGACTTCCCTCCTGTCTCCCCCCGTATCCCAACACCAGGCTCCAGGCTCCGCAGCTGCAGTGCCGCCCCCGCCCGCCCCCTCTTCTCTGGTGCAGACCCAAGCCTGGCTGCAGGGGGTGAGGTGGAGGCCTTGTCCAACGGCCTCCTTCCTAGACGCCAACCCCCCAGAGACCTACCATTTCTTGGACTTGAGCCTGGGTGGCGGGTTCCGGGGGATGAGGAAGAGGGCTCGCATGGGGTGCATGTCACACAGAGCTGGCGCACGGAAGAGACGCAATCAGCCCCTCCCGCCTGGCCAAGAGCCTAGAGTCCTTCTCGCCACAGGCCTCCCGCGGCCCACCTCCGCCCTATAGCTCTTTCTGGGCCCTCCCTTCTCTCCCAGGCTCTGCACTTACGGGGGGCTCCCTCTGCCATCTCGATGGCTGTGATTCCTAAAGACCAAATGTCACTCTGCGGAGGCAAGAGAAGAGGGACAGGTGAATGTTCCCGACCACTCTTCTTGGTCCACGCCCTTCCGGAGGCCCCTGTGCTCCAACCTGCGCTGTCCTCCAGCTCCCCCACCCTCCCCATCCGTACTTTCCTGCCCACAAAACGTTCCTCAACCTCTCACTGCTAAAACGACCCTAGGTCGTCATTTTGCCCCCCAACCTGCTCAAGCTCCCCCTATTTTCAATCCACCCACTGCCCCCACCTCCTTCCTGCCCTTGGCTGCCTCCACGCGCCTACTCTCCGCTCCGTACCCTGTAATCGTAGGTGGCATCAGGGTTCTCATCGCAAGCGATGACCTCGGGGGCCATCCAGTAGGGGGTCCCGATGAAAGTGTTCCGCCTGCCCACGGTGCGGTCCAGCTGCGCGCTCACCCCGAAATCCACTGGGAGGACAGAGGGAGAGGCTGTGATGGAGCACCACGCCTGCTCCCTCGTCTGTGCTGGCGTCCGCCGAGTCCTACCTGGCCACTCCCGGCCATCTCTTCACCCCATCAACATCCCAAAGACCCTGACTTAGTCTTCCTGCGTCTGGGGGAAAAACCAAGGTGAAAGGACCAAGGGACGGCATTCCAGGCAGAAGGAGCCAAACAATCCCATCTCCCCAGAGGGGCCTGCACAGCACCTGGGACCTAACAGGGAGCAGGCGAAACAAGTTCTTGGGTGATTTTCAGCAGAAGGAGAGGAGCAAACCTCCCAGCCCATGGGTAGTTGGACTTGAGCCACTGGAGGGAATGAATAAAGGGGCTCATTCCGTGCTGGAGGTCAGAAGGCGTCGGCGTACCTAGCTTGACCTCGGCATTCTCTGTCAGCAGCACGTTCTGCCCCTTGATGTCTCGGTGGATCACCTTGTGGGCGTGGAGATGGGCCAGACCCTGGGGCAGGAGACGGGGAAGTAGCCTTGGTGTTAGAGGACAAGGATGCGAGCCGAGGGGAGGGGGAGGCATCAGTCTGGGCTGGGCTGAGGGAGCTGCCCCTCTCCACCCAGGAGCCCGAGTACAGGCTGAACTTTGCGGGGAGCTTCCTCAGAGTGGTGGCTCTGGAGAATCCAGCTGCAGGGTTGCAGGTGGAGAAGGAGCAGTGCTGGGAAACAGAGGTGCCCATTTCCTCTGAGTGTTCTCCAAGGTTGGCACTCAGCCTCCACCCCCACCGGCATCAGGCCCTCTGCTCCTTCAAGAGGGCACAGTTCCGTCTCCTTCCCCGTGCGTGCGGGGAGGGTCCACGTCCAGGGAGACGCTCCACAGGGGCTGGCTCAGGAGGAGGCGGCGGGGAGGGCCCTGGCACTCACCCGGAGAATCTCCCTGCAGATGTAGGCGATACAGTCCTCCTTCAGGGCGTTCCCTTTCGTGTTCTTCACCAGGTCTGTCACAGAACCAGCACCACAGAACTCCATCACCAGCTATGGTCCCAGGAAGGCACCGGAAGGAAAAGCATCTGTCAGGCACGGCCTCCTTCCCCTGCCAGGCCCCTGGAGGAGGACTGGAGCCCTTGGGGCCAGAACTGGTATGAGCTGGAGAGCAGGGGCCATGAGACCCCTCATAAAGGCTACAGAACTTGCTGAGATTAGGGAAGAAAGCGGAAGGGGACACAGCTGGGAAAGACAAGGCAGGTGGGCTGAGGGAGGTGGTCTGGGTCCTGAGTAGGAGCCCAAGGAATCCCTAAACTTTTAGACAAAATGATGTGGGTTTGTGCATTTTCCTTGGGGAAGGATCCAAAGCTTTCATCAGATCCTCACTGGGATCCATAAACCCAAAACGGTTAAGAACCACTCCTCTGGAGCAGGGGTCGGCAGTCTACGGCCAGGAAGCTAAGCGTGGTTTTTACATTTTTAAATGGTTGGAATAAAAAAATCAAAGAAAGGGGACTTCCCTGGTGGTCCAGTGGTTAACACTCCATGCTTCTACTGCAGGGGGCGCGAGTTTGATCCCTGGTCAGGGAACTAAGATCCCACGTGCCACGGCCAAAAAAATTTTTTTAATTTTTAAAAAAATCAAAGGAAGAATCAGATGAAATTCAAACCTTAGTGTCTTACATAAAGATCTTTGGGAATCCAGTGACACTCCTATTCCCATGTATGCATTATCTATGGCTGAGTTGAGTAGCTGTTGGAAACTTTATGACATACAGAGCCCCAGATATTTACTAGCTGGCCCTTCACAGAAAAAGTTGGCCAATCCCTGACCGAGAGAGAAGAAAGGGGCTAAGAGTCAGAAGTCCCCAGGTCTGCTAGAGACAAAACAGTGCATGGGGCTACCAAAGAACTGCAGGAGGGAACCTGTGAGACTTCGGCAGAAACTCCGCAAACAGGCAGGGCCGAGGCAGGGAGATGAGAAGAGCTCTCGGCTGGTCTCCTCTAGGGACCCAGAGGCAGCGGCCAAAAAAGTCCCTGGGGATCAGTATGCCTGTCCAAATGTTTTCACTGTACATTTTCTAAAAGCCGCATCTAACGCAAAAAAAAAATGTTGGCTGGGATACATACATTTGTGTGCACACTAGAGGTAATTTGCATACGGCCCGCATCTGGGGCCTCCAACTCCCACAGCAGAGCACAGGGGGAGGAGGGGAGGATGGTGTCCATCAGGTCCACAGCGGGGCACCTGGTCACTAGTGCTCAGCTTCTAGCCCTCAATGATCACCCACTACACACTACCTGACGTGTTACTCACCTTTCTGTGTGTGTGTGTGTGTGTGTGTGTCTCCCCAAAAAAGACTAAGTGCCTTGGAGGCAGGGACCACAAGTCATGACTATCTGTGCAGGGTACACAGAGGGTGCTCAATAAGTACTTGTGTGGCAACCGCTGGGAGGGGGGACCTGGCATGAGCTCCAGCCCTGCAGCCATGGCTGTGCTCCCTTCTGCCCTCTCCTCTGTGCTGGGCTGAGCACCAGAAAGGGTGAGGCTGGGGAATCAGCTGGCACCAGTGCCCAGGCTAGGGAGGGCGATGACTCTTAGGCATGTTTGTGGCCAGGAGGGAATCTGGGGGAGGCCCAGAAGAGCTACAGCAAGCTGCGGCCGAGTAATCGCCCACAAAGTCTTGTGCACCTGCCGGGAGGGGTTCGCTTCGGGTCTTGCCGACACCCACAAATATTTTAATGTGTTGCTTTCCCAGGAGCTGTGCACAAAGGCGGGAGAATGGATGGACTAACTGGGGGAGGGGCAGGTGGGCAGGCCAGGGGCGCTTCTCACCCAGAGCTGGTCGTCATTCCCCGGGGGGCTCTTCTTGATGAAGGCCCCGTAGTAGGTGGCGATGTTGCGGTGGTGAGAGTATTTTTTCAACATGTTGATCTCCTGTTTGATCTCTTCCTCCTCATCCTAGGTGAATCCGGGGAGGTGAGCCCTGAGAGTCCCCCCCGCAGCCCCCTTCTCAATGCTCTGACCCTCCCTCTGCCCCACACAGCTCCCTACCTCCGTGACATCCATGACCTTGATGGCAGCCAGCTGCCCGGTCTTGACATGCCGACCCTGCAGGACAGAGAGCCAGGCGTGGAGGGATCAGGGTCTACGCTCAGGAAGGGCTTAATTTGGGAGAGGCCACAACTTTTGGCTGTTTTCTGTCTTACAAAGTGCCCCTCATGGTGGCTAGACACCTCAGTTTATGGATTGGTCATAGACAGAGGGCTACAGGAAAACCGCCGAGGCTGGATTCCAAGTGCTACGCTGGATAAAGATGAAGGGTCTCCTCCCCTGAAATGCTCAAGAGGGATGAGTGAGAGACCCTTGTGCTCTGCTCCAGGCTCTCTGGCTTAGACGTCCCAGTTTGAAAGTTAGAATGTGGAGTAAAAGATACCTCTCCATCCTCAGACGGAGCTGGAGGGAGCTGGGGGACGAGGCTGGGAGGGCTTTGCCTCTCCAGCATCTTCTATGCAAGACAAACTGCCTGCGTGCTTTCCTGATCCATCCCCTCTGGTCAGGAGGCCTTTCCCAGAATCACCACCCCCCCGAGGCTTTTTATTATTGTCCACAGGAAAGAATAAAGATAGAGCTGAGATTTTAGGGAACTCGGAGAAACACAGAAGGGCTGACTGACATGTCAATGCCATCACCAGTGCTAATGGGAAGAAACTTCTTCTAGAGTGTGTCCCTGCCATCCCCACCCCCCCCGCCCCCCATCCTTCTGAAATTCCTAGCAGGAGCCACCTCAGGCTTGGGTATGAAAGTCCAAGGCTTCCTGGGAAAGAGTGGGGTGGGGATATTGCCAGCCATGGATTATTTTTATCCTCAGCAGTCTTTTACGACCCCAAGCCCAGAGAAGCAGTAGAACACAGAGCTGCTGTTTCCATGGCAACAACTAGGCAAGAGATGGGAGGATGGGGGGGCGCCTGCTTCCCAAAGGTCACAGGGAAGAAGGGTAAGAGACAGGCAGGTGGTCCCAGTGACCCAGGAAACGCAGGCCCCTGAGATGCAGAGGAGACTCGTGGAAAAACCGAGCATTGTATCTGGAGACAAAGCAGCCAGGTATGCGCTCTGGGGCAGCACCTGCCTTAACATCTCTCTGCTGCAGCTGCCTCCCCCCAGTCAAGTGTGACCAGTGGTCAGACCACGTGAAAGGGCTGGGCTGGCCAGGCTAGAAGCCACAATCAGTGGTCAAGGAAATGCCACTTCTGTGGGGGAGAGAGGCGGCCTCAAAAGCAGAGGGCCTGAGCTTGGGCTCCAGCCCTGCAGCAGGCCACTCAGGGGAGCTCAAGAAAGCTGTTTCCCCTCTGCAGAAGGTCACCCACTAGGTCCCACCAACCCTGAGTCCTGTGGTCTCAGGAGAACCCAAAACTGCACCTCTGAGCTCTGACACACACGTCCCCATACCCTTCCCACTGCTCCGTGTCCCTGTACCATACGCCACCCAGCTCCAGACTGTTCCTGCCGCACCCAGGACTAGTTCTAAACTCAGAGGCAGAGGCCAGCAAAAACACCCCACTTCTTGCTGCTTCCTTCCCTTATGACTTTTATCCCTCTCCTCTCCCTCCCTCCCTGGTCCTCCCTCCCCTTTGCCAGGGCCCCCAGCCCCTATAATTCCCCCCAGCCCCCCTCACATCTCCAGACTGGGGCCCACTCCCTAGGAGGCCCATGGGAGTAGGCCTCGCTGCTGCACACAGAGCCTCACCTTGTACACCTGTCCATAGGTTCCATTGCCGACCACCTCCACCAGCTCAAAGATTCCAGCAGGGTCCTGGGGGAGGGAGAGAGAAAGAATAAGGTGTCAGCACTTCAGAACAGGACCATGTAGCTAGAAACACGGAAGAGCTATTCAACCAGGAGACGACAGTGAATACTACTACATGGGGCTGCAGGCGGGCCTGATGGCCAGGTGCCCTCTTCCTGGACTGGGTCAGAGTTCATGTTCTAGGGGAAAAGTCAGAAGGAGGGGAGAGAAAACAGAAGTCAGAGACCCTCTGGCTATTCAGACATGCTGCTGCTTCCAAACTCGGTGACAAACTCTGAGAGCCTGTGGCCTCATCTGCTCCATGGGATACCTGAGTACCCACCTCTGGGCTGGGGTCAACTTCAAACGAGGAAATGCCCATAAAATGCTTAAGACGGTGCCTGGCAAAAGTTATTTCATTTTATTTTTTATTATTCATTTATTTATTTTTGGCTGCGTTGGGTCTTCCTTGCTGCGCGCGGGCTTTCTCTAGTTGCAGTGAGCGGGGGCTACTCTTCCTTGCGGTGCGCGGGCTTCTCATTGCGGTGGCTTCTCTTTGTTGTGGAGCACGGGCTCTAGGTGCGTGGGCTTCAGTAGTTGTGGCGCACGGGCTTAGTTGCTCCGCGGCATGTGGCATCTTACCGGACCAGGGATCGAACGCGTGTCCCCTGCGTTGGCAGGCGGATTCTTAACCACTGCGCCACCAGGGAAGTCCCCCAGGCACAAGTTATTTTATTTTTTAAAAGCAGGGATGAGGAAAGCTAGGAGGGGCCGAAATGTGAAAGCCACCCTCCTTGCGCCCTTCTCCCCCTTCCCAGTCCTCCCAAGCCCCAGGGCTCCCAGCATGTGGCGGGTAACAGGGACCTGGGCAGGGAATGCAGAGCAGGGAGGGGTGGTGAGAAGGGAGAACTTGCAGCTCCCGCTTTCCCGAGCTAAGCAGTACCAGGAGAGGAGGGGAGAGGGCCCGCAGGGCTCAGACAAAGCGTCCCGAAGAGGCCCATCGCCCGCTGGGCCAAGCAGCACAGCTGCTGGGAGGCCACCCACCCCGCCCTGGCAGGGCTTCTTTCTGAGAGAGAGAGAGGGTGGGCAGTGGGACTGCAGGCTGAGTGGCTGGCCCAGGGCTGCCTGCACCTCCGCCGGACAGGCTCACAGGCAGGTTCTCGCCTTCCGGCAGGACGGAGACAAGGCGTATGTTACTTCGGAAGCAAACTCCCCAGGCGACGCCCGTGCTCCTGCGCTGACAGCCCTAACAGCGTATAATCCAAAACTCCTTCCTCCCTGATTCTGAAAACCAATATAGGATTTTTGTGAAAACAACCAAAAAAACCCCGAAACCAAACAATCCTCCTCCCTCATTCACGGCAGCAAGCGTGTGGAAGGGAACCTGGGTGTGCTGGAGACCAGGAAGGCCCCAGCCCCAGGCTTTGTTAGGATGTCCCGGGAGGACTGCAAGTGTCACCCTGGCTCCTGGGTGTCCCTGTCTGAGCCTGTGCCACCATGCACTGTGGCTGTGCACTAACTTGTCTATAAATTCCGGAAGGAAGGGACTGAATCCTCCTTGCTCACCTGTGTGTCCAGCACCGAGCCCAGGGCCTGGCAGGCAGCAGCCTGAAAGAATATCCCAGAACTGCCCAGGTGGAAGCCTTGATAGAAGTTGCAGAGGGATTCCTTCCACTGGCTCTGGAGGGGCCTGGGCTGACCAGACCGAGAATTTCACGGTTCTATGTTCAATTATTTAGCTCCAGCTGAAGTGACTAAAAAAAACCCCTTGAACAGGTCTAAAAAACAGCAGGCTCCACAGGAAAGGGAGAAAATGTCAGTGCAGCGTGGGGGGCTGATGAGAGGTCTGTCTGAACCTGAGAGCTGCAGGGGACCTGGAAGAAGTTACCTCATCCACCTGGAAGTCTAGACTCAGAGGCGTGAAGGGAACACAGTTGCCAAAAAAATCTCCCCCAAAGAAGGCCTCATCCATTCTGCGGCCTCTTAACCCTAACCATTGGGAAGTCCTTTCTTACATCTTAATTCTTTCTGAGATGGATACTGGTAGGAAAAAGGACTCATGGACTTGACTTTCTGGACACCCCTAATCTAAGAGGGGAAATATGAGTGGCTTGTTAGAGTCATGATGATACACCACCATCACCTCGGATCAGCACAAACAGATCTAAGTTTGTAATCTTAGCTCCCAGTCTGTCTCCTTCTGGTACGTTTGGGAGGCACTGAGGGATGAAAGGACAGCCTTTGAGGTCAGACACTCAGGCTCAGATACTGATTTAATGGTTTCGAGCCTGTTTCCTGACCCACAGCCAGGAAGACCACACTTACTTGAAAGGGTTATTCTGAGGATTAAGCTGAGACCATGCATGTGACACAGCAGTCCTGATACCAAACATCCTCCACAGAGGCCTGGCCCTGCTCGGCTTCTTTTTTTTTTTAGTAAATTTATTCATTTATTTATTATTTATTTTTGGCTGCATTGGGTCTTTGTTGCTGCGTGCGGCTTTCCCTAGTTGCGGCGAGCGGGGGCTACTCTTCATTGCGGTGCGCAGGCTTCTCATTGCAGTGGCTTCTCTTGTTGCGGAGCTCAGGCTGTAGGCGTGCGGGCTTCAGTAGTTGCGGCACACGGGCTCAGTAGTTGTGGCTCACGGGCTCTAGAGCGCAGGCTCAGCAGTTGTGGCGCATGGGCTTAGTTGCTCTGTGGCATGTGGGATCTTCCCGGACCAGGGCTCGAACCTGTGTCCCCTGCATTGGCAGGCAGATACTTAACCACTGCACCACCAGGGAGGGCCCTCTGCTTCTTAATAGCAGCACCATCTTCACCAAAGTCCACCTCTGCAGCACCTTCTTCTCCCTCCCTTCCTTCTCCACCTCACACTCACCCTGTCCTTTCTCCCTTCAAGATGCCCATTTGTCTCCTCCTCTCCATTCCTGAAGGTGCCACCCCAGGCCCACCCCTTCACTCCTCCTTCCCGGAGCGCCTGCCTCGCCATCCTGCCTTCTGCTGCTGCTGCCAAAAACAGCACTTTCCTGATCTTACTCCTCTGCCCAGAACGGGCATGGCCCCCCGCTGCTCACGGAAGGGAGTCCCAGCACCTAAGCTGGATGCTTAAAGTTGCCCCATCATTAACCAACCGATACATATTGCCTGAGTGAGTGTCTACATCGGCCCTGCACTGGGCTGGGCCCTAATCAGGGGAGATCTGTCAGGCGACTTTACCTTCTTTCATTTACCCATTAAATATTTATTGTGCACTGACTGCGTCACAGGTCCTCAGTTAGGCACAACGGGGATCTCAACGGTGTATGAGAACCACGGACGGTCCCTCAAGGGCCTTATGATTTTACAGACAGGCCAAGCACCCCAACATGGACATGCGGCGGTTTATGATTACACGCCACGAGAGCAATCGAAGGCACTCAAGTCTGGAGTAGAGGCAAGAGCGCTGGAGAGTGACTTCCTAGAGGGAACGGAGCTGTGTGTCTCCGAGCAAGTATTTAACTGTCTGGGGCCTCATCTTTCTCACACAACTGAGAGGAAGCTGGACTAGGTAAAAAGTCTGCTCTGCAGTTTCAGGGGACAGAACTAAATTCAGAGTGGGAATCTCAGGCAGGCTCCCTGGAAGAGGTGGTATCTGAGTGGTGACAAGAACTGAAGAGTGGGGAAGGCCAGGCCCTGCTGAGGGACAGTAGTTTGGGTTTGGATGTTGAGTGTGAGATGTTAGGGGATGCACAGAAGTAAATGTCTAACAGGCAGCTAGAAACAAGGGTCTGGAGGTGAAGATTTAGAGGACGTCTGTGAGTGTGAGACACGGTGTCCAGGGTGAGTGCACAGGGAAAGAGGACTAGAAGGGCCAAGGCCAGCCTCTTGGAGGAAGGGCCACGTGCCGCACACCGGCGAACAGAACAGACAGCAGAGGGGAGGCGGTCAAAGAGGACTGAGAGAAATGCCACTGGCCTTAGCACTGGGGGAGCCGCTGGGCATCCCTGTGGCAAGTGCAGCTGTGAGAGCAGGAGGCAGACAGCGGGGGCTGGGGGAGGCGGGGTGATGAGGAAGTGAAGGCTCGGGGTGCAGCACCCTCTCTGGAGAAGTCTGACTTTGAGAGGAAGGGGGAAAAGCAGAGGAGGCAGCAGGGTCAGACACAAGGGTTTGCAAAATAGGGAAGCTCTCTCATGCTTAAGAGTTATCACATGACCCAGCAATTCTACTCCTAGGTAGATACCCAAGATAATTGAAAACATATGAACACACAAAAATCTGTACATAAAATGTTCATAAAATCGGGGAGGGAAGAAGACAAAAAGAGAGGAGACTGATGATGCCTGACGAATTCATTTTTTAAATGATATACACGTGTGCGTATGTATTAGTATGTAAACTGTATCTTCCACTGGATTACAGCAATGATCAAATACAACAGTGCCTATTTCTCCCTGACACACATAGCCAAGGATTCAGAATGCCCAGACATGAGTAATACCACAGTTCAAACACGATTTATGCATTGATCTGGCTTTAAATGTGGGCCCTTCGAATATCTGCCTGTCCGTGTGCCTGGCCACCCTCTTTGATGATGATCTAGGAGAGGCACCCCCAGAGGGAGGTGCTCTGCTGCTGGGAAGCCCCCAGGAGGCCCTGGTCGCCTCTGTGCACAGGCATAGCTCTGTCGCGATGCTACTGTCGGCCTTCTCCGGCTCCTTCCCTTGGTGCCCAGACTCTTTGTTCTCAGCAGCCCGGTTCTTGTCCAGCCAGCTGCTGGGAGGCGGAAAGGGGTGGGGACAAGGGTGCGGGTGACTAATGAAGGAGGGAGAGAGAAGGACCGGAAGAGATGAGACTTGAAGAGACACTGGTCTGTTGAGGTTAAAGAGGAAGGAAGATGGGGGAGCTCCATGAATACCGAATGACCTTGACTTAAATGATTATGTGGGAGGGAAGATCATCTGCCAAGTAGGAGTGTGGGGCTTGAGGAATGAGGTGGAAAAGCTTGGAATAGATGCTACACAGGGTGCTTTAGGGTATGTAAGAATCCTAGGGGGCTTCCCTGGTGGTGCAGTGGTTGAGAATCTGCCTGCCAATGCAGGGGACACGGGTTCGAGCCCTGGTCTGGGAAGATCCCACATGCCGCGGAGCAACTGGGCCCGTGAGCCACAATTACTGAGCCTGCGCGTCTGGAGCCTGTGCTCCGCAACAAGAGAGGCCGCGATAGTGAGAGGCCCGCGCACCGTGATGAAGAGTGGCCCCCGCTCGCCGCAACTGGAGAAAGCCCTCGCACAGAAACGAAGACCCAACACAGCCAAAAATAAATAAAAAAAAAAAAAAAAAAAAAAAAAAAAAAAGAATCCTAGGATCCCACTCCAGAGATTCTGATTTAGCACCATAGGTCTGGGGTGAGGAGCAGGAATCTGTATGTTTAACAGATCCCCTGGGTGATTCCAATGCAGAGGGTCAATGGACCCATTCGGAGAGACTGAGCTACTCTAGGGAGTTAATAACAGGTGAATGGAAGGTACAGGACTGTCGGTGAGCAGCAGGGATCTGAGTGGAGTCACGGTGGTGGAGTGCTACCGCCCTCGCCTACAACAGCTCGGCAGCAGCTCCGTCTGCACTGACTCAACTCATGCCCCCTTTTTTCTATGTTCATGTGGCCAACCCTCCCTAAAAATGACCCTTCTTGTCAGCCAAGCCAAATCTCAAGGTTTTTGTTTGTTTGTTTGTTTGTTTTTTGGTTTTTTTTTTTTCAAGAAATCTTTTCTAGCCACTCTAGCCCACCACAAGCTATCCAACCCATGAACTTCAACCTCAATTTCACATATTAATCTCATCCATTAGACTGATCAACGAGTTCAGCAAGGTTGCAGGATGCAGGATCAGTATATGAAAACCAATTCTATTTCTATATACTACAATGAATGATTCAAAAAGGAAATTAAGAAAACAATTCCATTTATTTACAATAGCATCAAAAAGAATAAATCGAACCAAAGAAGTATGAAACATGTACACTGAAAACTGTTAAAACACTGTTCAAAGAAATTAAAGAAGCTCTAAGTAAATGGAAAGCTATCTCGTATTTACGGATCAGAAGACTTAGTATTGTTAAGACCTACACATTCAGTGCACTTCTATCAAAATCCCAGCTGTTTTTTGTTTTGCAGAAATTGACAAGCTTATCCTAAAAATCATATGGAAATGCAAGGGATCCAAAAGAGACAAGAAATCTTGAAAAGGAAGAATGAAGTTAAAGGACTCACAATTCTCAACTTAAAAACTTACTATAAAGCTACAGAAATCAAGACAGCGTGAGAAAACAAAAAAAGATACCGTGATACTGGCATAATGATAGACATATAGATCAATGGACTGGAATTGAGAATCCAAAAATAAACTCTTAAATTTGTGGCCAATTGACTTTCAACAAGAGTACCAAGACTGGGACTTCCCTGGTGGCGCAGTGGTTAAGAATCCGCCTGCCAGTGCAGGGGACACGGGTTCGAGCCCTGGTCCAGGAAGATCCCACATGCCGCAAAGCAGCTAAGCCCGTGCGCCACAACTACTGAGCCTGCACTCTAGAGCCTGTGAGCCTCAACTACTGAGCCCTCGTGCCACAACTACTGAAGCCCATGCGCCTAGAGCCCGTGCTCCACAACAAGAGAAGCCACCGCAATGAGAAGCCTTTGCACTGCAACGAAGAGTAGCCCATGCCTGCCGCAACTAGAGAAAGCCTGCACACAGCAACGAAGACCCAACGCAGCCAAAACGAAATAAAATAAAATAAATTTATTTAAAAAAAAAAAAAGAGTACCAAGACCATTCAATAGTCTTTTCAACAAATGGTGCTGGGACAACTGGATATCCATATTTAAAAGAATGAATTTGGACCCGTATCTCATACCATACACAAAAAATTAACCCAAAATGGATCACCTAAAAAGGTAAGAGCTAAAACAATAAAAAAAAAAACAAAAGAAAACACAGGAGTAAATCTTTGTAATCTTGGATCAGGGAATGGTTTCTTACATATGACACCAAAAGCACAAGTAACAACAACAAAAAAAAGGTGAACTGGACTTCATCAAAATCTAAAACCTTTGTGTTTCAAAGAATAGCATCAAGAAAGTGAAAAGACAACCCACAGAATAGGAGAAAACATTTGCAAATTATATATCAGCGATAAGGGACTTGTGTCTAGATAAAAGACATATCTGATAAGGGACTTGTATCCAGAATACTAAAAGAAACTCAAGAATAAAACAACAACAATAAAAAAGAGAAATAACCCAACTTAAAAATGGGCAAAGGATCTGAATAGACATTTCTCCAAAGAAGATATACAGGGGTCAATAAGCACATGAAAAGATGTTCTACATGAGTCACTAGGGCAATGCGAACCAAAACCACAAGACACCACTTCACACCCACGAAGGTAGCTATAATCACAATGACGGATAATAACAAGCACTGACGGGGATCTGGAGAACCTTGAACCCTCATACATTGCTGGTGGGAATGTAAAATTGTGTAGTCACTTTGGAAAACAGTTTAGCAGTTCCTCAAGATGTAAAACAGAGAGTTATCACATGACCCAGCAATTCTACTCCTAGGTAGATACCCAAGATAACTGAAAACATATGAACACACAAAAATCTGTACATAAAATGTTCACAGCAGCTTTATTCATAACAGCCCAAAAGTAGAAACAATCCAGTGTCCATCAACTGATGAATGGATGTGATATATCCATTTATGGATATTCCACTAACATGATATTCCAATAATGGAATATTATTAGGCAATAAAAAGGTATGAAATAATGATACATGCTATGGCATGGATGAACCTTGAAAACATTATGCTAAATGAAAGAAGACAGTTAAAAAAAAAAAACCCACATATTGTAAGGCTCCATTTATGTGAAATGTCTATAATAGGCAAATCCATACAGACAAAAAGTAGATTGATTAGTGGTTTTCAGGGGCTGGGAAAAGGGAGGAATTGTAGTGACTGCTAATGGGTACTGGGTTTTATTTGGGGCTGATGAAAATGTTCTGAAATTAGATAGTGGTGATAGCAAGTCTGTGAATACACTAAAAACCACTTTAAAATACTTTAAAAGGGTGAATTTTGTGCTATGTGAATTATATATCAATAGAGCTGTTACTAAAAATAATAATCCCAAAGCCCCTCTCATAATGCTCAGTAAATTATTGATTAGTGACAATTTCCATTCTAAGAAAGCTACCCTACTAACATGAAAGGGAGCCCCCCAAAGTGCTTCTGGTCTAATAACACATGTGAAAAAGTCCTGAGACAGACACAGACAATGATAAAACATAACCGTGTATATGATATAGAATTAGGCAACCTGGTTTCTATTCTTGGCTCTGCTGCTAACAGGCTGTGTGTCTGGGGGCAAGTCACTTAACCTCTCTGGGTTCCCTTTCAACAAGAAAACTTTCCAGTTCTAACTCTATGATTCTAAATGCTCAAGTCCACACTCCACGAAGCTGCCAACCGGATGACTATGTATTACTTCCTTACTGTGTGCCAGGAGTTGTGTTAGGCTCTGGAAAACAGCAATGAGTAAAATGGGGCAGTCCCTGCCGTAAGGGTGTTTCCGTTCTGATGGGGGAGGCAGACACTAAACAACTCTACAATTCTTTAATTATAACTGTGGTACCGCTCATGTGCCACAGAGAAGCACAGGGTGCTAAGAGAACAAACTTGACCAAGTCTGGGGAATCAGGGAAAGGCGCTACTAAGGACGACATATTTAAGCTGGGGTCTAAAAGCCTTCCCAGGACCCTCTGAGCAATGAATGCTATTATCTGTCCCATCCCTGTGGCCCTTATCTTGACTACCTCGTGAGATCTCCCACATTTTCTGTCTCACAGATCTCTTTCATTGCCCACTCTCCCCATATCCCTCTAATAATTAAACAGCTAATAGTTTTTGAGCATTTTCTTTGGTCCTGGTACTGCTGAGCACTTCAGAAGTATAATCTCACAGCAAACTCTAAGGTAGGTGCTTATTGGCATATTTATTTCACAGGGAAGGAAGTTTAGAGCAATTAAATGACATGCCCAGGATTACACACAGCCAGGAAGTGATGAAGCCAAGGTTTGACCTCAGAAGTTGACTCCCAGGCCTGCTTTGCCCTGATCAAAGCTCCTGTTGCCTAAGGGACCACGTTTTCAATCATTAGATCCCTTTCTTGCCCTAGTCATAGCTCATGAGTCCAAGAGATGGGCTCCTGGTCCAAAGGTAGCCAGTCCAAGACCAAGAGAAGGAACGAACGAGGGCAAATTTCCCTCTCAGCCATTCCAACTAAAACCCAGAGGGAAGATGCCAGGTAGGTACCTGGAGAGTCAGGGCTGCAGAGGCCATTCTTATCTCAGTAAAGGAAAGCAGAGGCTGTTTGTGAGCCGAATGGAGGGAGAGGGAAGTGGCGGGGAGACCTGACTGGTGCTCCCTGTGCGCCCTGGTGCTACCATGACCCAGCTCCACCCTACATTTCCATCTCCAAGGAACTGGCTATGTATGCTGCATGCAGTTCATGTGCTCGGACTGCGGTGAGACTCTGGACCTTGAATTAAATAAAAATCAACAGTGAGAGCCAGCGCTGTTCTAAGAGCTTTACACATACCACTGAATTTAACCCCACAAAACTCCACGACATTGATACTATTATGATTCTCATTTTACACATGAGTGAACTGAGGCTCAGTGAAGGTAAGTAACTTGCCCAACAGCTAATTAAGTGGCAGAGCCAGGATGTGAATGCGTGTAGCCTGGCTCCAGAGTCTCTGCTCTAACTATCCCTTTACTCACCCTCACTCGAGCAGGTTCCCTACAACCGAACAAGCCAGATCGCAACATCACTATTTAACTTTTCTCATGATTATGTCTCATCTCCCCAAGTAGAAGAGAAGCTCTTTCAGGGCAGGAACCATGCTCAGGTGATATCTGGGTACCATCTGGTATGAGAGCTCTGCAGACTTGCGCTGATATAGGTGCCCAAATGTTTTATTATATTACCTGGGCAGCTTGGAATCTGTACCATACGCAAAATCACTTTTGTTGCATTGTGAACACGTGGAGTGACAGTCTGTGGCTACTTTCTTTCACTCATTGGGGTTTATGTTACTAAGCATTTCTTATCCTCCATATATTTTATACATTAAAACTCTATAAAGCCTTCAGTTGGTGGACACGTTGCGGAAGGCAGCATAGAAGTGTTGGAATCAATTACTGAAGGGTGGGGCTCTGAGCCACCTGACAGACCCCCTCATCCAGGTCAAAAACTGCCAGAGAGATGTTACATGGCACCGGGCTTTACGTCATATGATGTCATTTACGATTTATAATTGTACGTGTTCAGGTATGAAGAGACAGCAGTGATGTAATCTGCAATAACTCTCCGGGTAGATGTACCTCCAGGTGCAATACAAAGGACCGCGTTCCACACGCGCATTTCATCCCGACACGCACGTGCACACACGCAGTGACATGCAGCTCACGCAGGATGCTGCCCTCGCACAACTCTCGAATCGCCTGGCGCCTATTCCTGTTTTCCTTACAGCACCAGGTGCATTTCTAAGTACCTGTGAGGTGCTCAGATGCTTGTTGATTTAACCTTTAAATGCCAGCAGAGCAAGGTAGAGGTGGGTTTGGTCAAGGAAAGCGTTCTGCAAGAAGTGGAGGATAAAGAAAAGAGCTGGAGGGGCTGGAGGGAGAGAAGAGGTGCCGAGCTGGGTGGGTAAAGAGGAGACACGCAGCCGGAGGCGGGGCAAGGGGGCAGACGGAATGGGCTGTCCCTTCAGACTCTTCTCCTCTAAGTCCCCCTTTAATGATTTCGAGTGAGTTAGTCTCCCCAGCTGTAGCCCGAAGACTTCCTGAAAGGCACTGCCTTGCGCTTCGGAATCTCCCCAGCATCTGACATGCTATGTGCTCGATAAAAGTCAGCCAAACAAAAGGACTGGGCACAGAGCCCTGATCCATCCCAAGGCGCCGACCTGCACCTTCGTCGTGGGCTCTGCTCACCAGGACTAGCCAGGAGAGAACTGGGCACAAGCTGGCCTTGGGCTCTTCCTTCCTTGCTCTGCGGACCCTCAAGGGGCTCCCTGGATCCCCCCACCAGCTCGTATCTGGAGAAAGCACAAGGGGAAGATGGCGAACAGAGCTCCGAAAGACAGCAAGGCAGTTACTCTGACCCTGGTCAGCACCAACTGGCATTCTCCTTTTCCTTCTCTGGAAACCAAGGCATCATTTTAATGCAGTAGTACTGACTGAGATTAGGTGAAAAAGGAACGCTGTGACTATTTCCCAAGAGAAAAACGTGAAAGAGTTTATGCATTAATGTTTGAGGACTGGCTGGGATGGGGTGGCAGCGGGGAAAATAATAACTGAAGCTCAAGGACGGGGAGCCGTGAGGCACGGCTGCAGGACACGGGAAGGAGAGAAGGAGAAAACCCCAACTGCTCCCTCACAATTAGTTTGTGGGTACCTAGAAATGTACAGGAGCAGTCTGGGGTCACGGTGGAATCAGGATGAAGGGGTGGGTGACAGAAGGGGCAAAAGGAGGCCAGCCCCTCAGGTTTGGGGTCATTTCTTTCATTCATTCATTTATGGCTGCGTTGGGCCTTCGTTTGGGGTCACATTTCTATCTATCTGTCTATCTATCTATCTATTTATTTATTTATGGCTGCGTTGGGTCTTCATTGCTGGGTGCGGGCTTTCTCTAGTTGCGGCGAGCAGGGGTTACTCTTCGTTGCAGTGCGCGGGCTTCTCATTGCGGTGGCTTCTCCTGTTGCGGAGCATGGGCTCTAGGTGTGCGGGCTTCAGCAGTTACGGTGCGTGGGCTCAGCAGTTGTGGCACGCAGGCTCAGTAGTTGTGACTCGCGGACTCTAGAGCGCAGGCTCAGTAGTTGTGGCGCACGGGCTTAGTTGCTCCGCGGCATGTGGGATCTTCCTGGACCAGGGCTCGAACCCATGTCCCCTGCATTGGCAGGTGGATTCTTAACCACTGCACCACCAGGGAAGTCCCGGGGTCACATTTCTTGAAGTGGTCCAGAGCTGGCAGATCAGACCCTCAGCCCCAGGGCTGTTCCACCGATAACACCTCTTCTAACCACATGCGTCCCCCTGTGCTGCTTCAGATCGTCCACCTCCAAGTGGGGAGAGACGTGTGTGCTGTGTCTGCTCTGCACACAGATGAAATCCCCTGAGGGGTACAGGGGTTTTTGAAGTATCTAACAAATGCAAACTGTCATTATCAATATTTGCAGCATCTTTTTAAACTGCCTGCCAAAGACTGCCTTCTTAAACCTTGGGTCTACCTTCTAGGAGCTTATAAATCAGACACTAACACAGAGAATTAACATGTGGAGAAGAGTTACATATGCTAAAACATCAGGGGTAAGATTGCTTGTGAGGCAACTGTAGGAGAAGCAGGTCGGATAGGAAAATCTGTCCCCCGCTTTTTCTGCTGACCCATGAGTCTTAAAGTTACAGGATTTCTGAGCTGGAAGGGCCCATCCATTAAGAATTCCAGGAGATTCTAGGAGGCTGCTGGAATGGTAGAAAGAACTAGAAAGACCTAGAACTCTAAAGCTTGGGAAGGGCTGAGAATCCTTGGGAAAGAGACAAGGGAAGGTCTGGTCTCTCCGGTGCTTCAGGCCCAGCAGTGACTATTCACTGGGATATGCCCTGGCAGGTCCTCCTACTGAAACCAGTGTGGTTCCCTAACCCGGGCAAGGTGCCATCCTACCCCAAATGGGGGAGCACTGCCAGGAGGCGGGTGCCAGTGCCAGGGTCGGGGGGATAGGAGGACAAGTGCTGGGGAGGGGGGCCACAGCCCCACCTCCCCCTATTGCCGAGCACACCAGGACTCCACAGAGGACCACAGACTCAGAGAAACCTGTGATACAGATGGGGGACGGGAAAAAGAACCGCGGGGCCACTAGGGGAAGAGAATGGGAACTTGCGGTCCACAGAGGGAACCAACGAGAGCTGGCAGGATGGAGTCCGGAGCCAAACCACCCTCTTGCCTGGAAGAACGGGGCTGCCAGAGCCTGTGGAGCCTCTATTTATCTAGTACTGAGACTAGGCTGGCTTGAGAGGCCCTCCCGCCCTCCCCCCCTGAGGAAAACAATAGGCCTGTTTTCCTGAGCTCTTCCTGTGACCCAGCAGGCCCACACAAAGAGGAAGAGGGGGGGCAAAGGCAGGGCTGGTACCAAGGCACAGCCTGGGGGAGGGGGACCTTCAATCTGCTAGAAGCTCATCAGCGGCCTCAAAACCACCCCCCAAACACCAACCATCTAAGCACTAAAACACTGACTGCCATACAAATGCAGCTTTAAACCCCATCCCTTAGTCCCACTACCAACCAGATCACTAACCCTAAACCCCTTCTATCGGAGCCGCCACCAGAAAACGGCAGACAGGTTTCCCCAGCAGCTCGAATCCCACAGAGATGCAGGCACACTCAGTGCTGGCAGAGATGGTGGGGGGGGTGGGGGCGGGGGCGGGTGTTCTGGTGGAGGGTGGACACTGGATGCCCTTCAGTTAGCTGTGAGCAGCTATATAAAGGATGTGCGTATATGTATGCACAGGAGAAGAAATATGGGAGGGTGTGTGTTTCGGAGAAAGAACGTGGGTTAAGAGGAGGCAAATGGGAACAAATGTGTGGGCTGGGGGTAGGGAAGTGGCAGGAAAAGTTTCATCAGGTCACCTCTTCCTTCATCCCCAAGCAGAGAAAGCAGACACAGCCCCAAGGACCCAAGGGGTCCAGACGCCTGCCTCTGTCAACAGAAGGTGGCCCTCCGAGGCCTGAGTCGGCCTCCATCTACCCTCTGCCAACCCAGGGAGTGTGTCGTGTTACCCCCATTCCTACCCCAAGGGCTCAGTATGGAAAGCGGGCCCAAGGCCAAAGCATAAAGACAAATACTCCCGTGGGAAAAAGGAAGCCGGCAGAAGGATCGTCATGGCACCTCCTCACTGAGCCAACAAACTGGACGGAAGAGAGCTCAAAAGGGAGGTTAAAAACCTCCTCAATTCCCCAGTGTCCACAACGTCCAGTAATAAACTGGACGGCCTTCAAGAAACTCCTTTTCCAGCTTTCATTACTCTCTAAAACTGACACTCCACTCTGCTCTGGATAAGCCTACCCCTCACACTGCGGAACTGAATTGCATCCTTTTATTCTGGTTCCACACTGTGAAGTACTAGTCCTCTGTTTATCGGCAGATTTGAAGTATTTTTACAGGCAAGGAGTGCAGGAGGGGAGGAAATCAAGTATGCCCTGGGAGTAGAGGGGCGGGAAAGAAACCAGGAGAGATATTTATGTGCTGGCAGAAGGGTAGTTTTTAAGTCACTCCTCCTGGGTCTCTACGCCAGAAGGACATACACACGAACATGAACGCGCGCGCGCACACACACACACACACACACACACACACACACACACACACACACACACACACAGAGATACATGCAGAGGCAGAAGCAAGTCCAGACCCGACACACACATAGACACAAATACCATGCTGATCAGAAACCAGTAAGAGCAGACAGGAGCCCTGCCTGAGTCGGGCTGGGAGCAGTTCCCCTGCACACCCCAATGCCCAGGATCCCCACAGACACGGCTGCCCCAGACACAGGCCCTGGGCTGGGGGCTTTATCCAGACCAGAGGTCTTCATGGATGGAGAGGCCCACAGGAGGTGGGTAGCAGGGAGCTAGATGAAGAAGCAGAGGAGAGAAAGACAGGCAGTAGGGGAGACAGGGGAGGAGAAGAGGGGCCCAGAATTCAAGCAGCCTTGTGCTGGTTCTAAAATGGCCGCAAGCAAGGCAGGGGACAGATGGTCTCTTTCTGATGCTAAGCTGGAGAAGTGGGGAAAGGGAAAGGGAAAAAATTACCATTGCAGTCAGAAATTTTAAAATAAACCAAAAAACCTAAAAGATAAACAGCCGGCTTCTGAGGTTTCGCCTGCCTCCAGAACCTAAGGGAAAACAGAGAACTGCAGGCCTGTGGGGACAACCCCCAGCCTCAGGTCTGAAGACTGCTGGAGGTCATTCTAGCCATCCCCCTGCCCAGAGCCGGAAGATCTTGGAAAGTCTTCCAGGCAGCTGAGGTGGTATCTTCCCTTTACCTCTCTGATACTCACTTCTCAGGTCTCAACTTTTTAAGGCCTTTGCGTTTAAAATGTTACAAGCTATCAGAGTTTGACCTTGGCTCTGCCACAAGAATCAGTCTCTGTAACCAGGAGAATCAAGTTCACCACCTCCCAGCTGCTGCCACTGCTGCCATCAGCCAATCACCTAGCTCTCCACAATCTACAGGTGCTTTCACAGTCATTATCTCATTTGTGCCTCTGACCTGTAGGGAAGCCAGGCAGGAATTATTACCCCATTTCACAGATGAGAAAACCAAGGCTCCAAGACGTTAAGTGTTTTCAAAGTGGAACCTGGTTAGTCTTCTGATGGCAAATCCAAGGAGGCACGGCACACACACCCCAGAGCTTTGTCCACTGGATTCCATTTGCCTTCTGTGGGCCAAAGAGGTTCTTCCTTAAGCTCAGATCTGACTGCCTTACAGCTGATGATCCCAGGGATGGTTAATCTGGAGCCCTGCCCGTTCCCATTCTGAGGTCATTTGTTCCTTGCTGGTGTGGGGAGGAGGCAGAGGAGCAGGAATGCACTCTACTGGATTTCTCTCGGTTCTTCTAATACTCCTTGCCCCTTCTCACCTCTGGGTCTTCGTACATGCTGTCCACCCTTCCAAGGGCATCTCTCCCCTCCCCTTTACCTGCATGCCCCATGCCCATCCTTCCAGACCTCAACACAGACATCACCTCCTCCAGGAAGTTTCCCTGACTATCCTGCTCCCACAGTACTCTGTACGGCCCCTTTCATGGCACCAATTACATTTTTGTGATTGATTCTTTAATTGTCCGTCTTCTGTAAGACTAAGCCTTAGAGGTCAAGGCCACATTCAATACCCTTCTGTTGAATGAATAAATATAGAAACAAAAGCATGTTGGTGTTATCCAGAAGAACCATCCCCTTTCCCTCCTGCAATGGTTTCTAACACTAGGTTTTGGGTTTATCTCCATTTTTCCAAAATAATCCACAAATATTCACTTAAAAGCAATGTACTAGGGCAGCTACTAAAAGTGAATCCTCTTTTGTTATGTGAGTCAGAGCTCCCTAATTTATATACTTGGTAAACATCTATTACTAGAAAGCGGACTTTCTTAAGGCACAAACTCCTATATAGCTGGCTAAACCCAAATGAAAACATTAATAAGGACCCAAACACCGCAGGAGGCAACAGGACAAGAAGAGGTAAAGGGGAAGGTTCCTGAAGGAGAAAAGAGCGAAGCATTTTGGAAAGGAGAAAGAAGTGGGCAGAGGCTGGGTTAGGTGAAGGGCAGAAGAAAGACGCATCTTAGACAACTTAAAAGAAGGTTCAAAAGTATAAGAGGATAACTCGGGGAAATATTTTCTTAGCTGAAGCAGAAAGGCAGCCAGGAGTCTAGTAATATAGAATGATAGGGAACGGTTAGGGTTTATACCTCACTAGGAATCAGAAGGCCTGGGCACTGGTTCTGATTCTTTCATGTAATGGAGGCAAATCAGCAAGTCACTTAAGCTCCCAGAGCCTCTTTTCCTTACCTACCCAACCCTATCCCACAAGAGTTCACGGATGTAAAAACATTTTGATATCCACAAAGTGCTACAAATTTGCACAGTCATTATGAAGAGACTTGCCTCCCATAGAGCAAGAAAAACACTGTCAAAAGGTGATTTACCAAGACTGTTGGTGTTACTGGGATTTAGAGTGAAAAGTGGCAGCCGGGAGAAAAGAAACAAGGTAAAAAAGTAGAATTGTGAGGAGGGCAGGTGAGAGAGAAGGGAGAAAAAAAAAAGAACGATGACCTTGGAGGTAGGGCTGAAAGGGGTGGGGGGAGGGGTGTGGTCCCTGGGAAGCAGACGCTCGGGAGAGTAAGGGCAGAGCGCGGAAGCAGGCGGCTGGAAGGGGGAGATGTCAAGGCCGTTCAGGCTGGCAGACACCAAGCTCACGGAGGAGGACAACAGTAATCAGGGGCTGGGTAATAATAAGGCTTCTCCCTGCTGGTTTTCCACTGCAGCACAAACAAACCATTATACCTCATTGCCAACAGCCTCCTGGGGGAGTCAGGTGTCCCCAGATGCGAGGCAAGAGGCTGGAGAGCCTTCATGACCGAGAAAGCCTGTGACTTGTCTAACCCCTGTGTGGCTTCTATGTAATTCCAGATGGGAGACCAACCATGAGATACCATGAGAGAGGACTCAGGAAGGAAGGCTCTGACAGGGGACTATGAAAAGACACCTTGGAAGGAAGGGTGGAGGGAGCAAAGCTGAGTCAGTGGGGAGAAGAGCAGGTGGAGGGTGGGGCCCAGGGGGAGGGGGAGGAAGGACTAGTCATCTGCATCACAGACTTAGAAACGGTTACTCTCCAAAGGGTGGAGGCCACATACTCTCCGGCCCCACCAAGGACCAACTCAGAATAAATTACAGCCCAAAGGATATAGATGAGACAGAAGGAGGAATTTCCTGACCAGCAGGATGGAGCAAACATGCTCACGCAACTTTTCACCAGGCCCATCTCGCCTCTTTTTTTCCAAGAAACCTTCCCTGGCTGCATTCATGCCAACTTTAGGGCCCTGTGACCAGTTCATGCATTCATTCAACAAACATCAAGTGCCTGACAGATACTAGAATGTGGCAATGAACAAAACAGAAATGGACCCCTCCTTCGTGGAGCTTACAGGAAGCAGACATTAAAGATGCAATTACACAACTACATAAACTCAACTGTGATAGGCTATAAGAAAAAGTACAGGGCACTATTAGAAAGATTAAAGGGAGGTCATGATAGGGGTCGGGGGGGGGGGTCAGTAAAGGGCTGCTGGGGAAGTGATATTTATTCTGAGACCAAAAAGACAAGTCGGAGTTAACCGAGCAAAGGTCAGGGGTGGGGAAGGCCCAAGGCCCTGAAGCAGAAAGAGCATTTAGTCTCCAGGCAAGGCCGGTGAGGATCCTAGCGGCTAGGCGCCCCGCCTGAATCTGTGCCTTTCCATAAAGCACTTTGCACATTTTTGTGCGAAAGTCCTGTGTCTCACATCTGAACAAAGCCATGTATCCCCATCAGAATGTCCCCAAGGGTGAGGTGCAGGTTTCCCCCCCCTGGCTGACGGCTTCCTCTGGGTGGGCCCAGAGCTTTTACACAAAAGGGCACGCAGGGCCAGAGGGACTGCTCAGCCACTGCTGGAATTCCTGACTCAGGGGGCAGGACAAACAGGAGTTTCAAGTTCAGATACTAGATTTTGAAGTTGCTCTTTCTTCCAATGAAGCTGGAAGATGGTAGAAAACTCTAGGGTAGGGAAGGGGAAGCCAGGCCCACACCTGGGGACTTAGTGACTCACCCACCCACAGCCGTTAAGATTGCACTCAATACACTGGGTGGTTTTCTCTTTCCCAAATAAAATGTGAAGGAGGAGAGGAATGTTACCAGAACCTTTCTGGTAACTTTCATAAGAGACACCCTTTCTGGGCACTTTCACAAGAGAAATCATGTGGCTACCACCTATCTAATGAGCAGTTACCAAGCTAAGCAGTTTACTTACACTTTTATTTAACCCTTGAAACAGCCCTATTAGGTGGGTCTTGTTACCCTCATTTGACGAATGGCGAAAATGAGGTATGGGGGTAGTTATGACCTTGCCAGGGGTCACACAGTAGGTGACAGATCTGGGATTAGGATTCACATCTGTCTCCAACGTCTATGCTTTTGGGGGTGAGTGATGATGGGGAAGGCCTCACTATAGCAGGTCCCTCCCTATCTTCAAAGACCAAGTAAAAATGCCCTCTTCCCAGGTCAGTCCTCACTTGGTCTGCCTGCTCTTCCCTCGGCACTAACAGACTCAGGAAAGTCTAAGAAGTGCACGCACGTATACTGAAGTTCATACTTCAAATGGTCCTTCAGACCTTTTCCTGAACCTTCCCTTTGTTTTGTGTTCTTCCCGGATGCCCAGCCCCACGTCCACACCCCAACATCGCCCCACCCTGAGCTCTCCCCACAGTAGGTGCTTGTGTTTCCCAGACCAGCTGGGAGACACCACGCTCAGTTATCCCACCCTGACCGACCCCTCCCCCAGTATTGTTTCTCTCAACTCCCCCTCTGCCCAACTTCACACACAAAAGTGCACCTTTCCTTACATATACTACACTGCAAAGCACACATCTGGTCCATTCATGTGTTTAAGTCAGTGTTGAGAACAAACAGACCACCCCACACAGTAGGCACGCAAAGATATTTAGGAAGGAAGAGGGGAAAGAAAGGAGGAGGGGACTCTTGGATCTGGGGGACCTTAATTAAGGATTATCTGGTCCAGTAGTTCTCAAAGGCAATCTGCATCAGATCACCTGGGAAAACACACATACCAGGGCCCCACCCTGGACGGACTAAATCACCTCCGGAGGGCAGGGCCTGGGTACATGTAGGTTAAAAAAAAAAGCTACCCAGGTGATTCTGACTGAGCCTCTGATTAATAGCCACTGTTCTCATCCCCTTGTTTTGCAAGTAAGGAAACCAAATCCCAGAGAGATGACTCGCATCCTGTAAACTAGAGGGAACTGAAACAGGAACCACGTCTCCCAGCTCCTAATTCCACACTGGCTCTATGCATCACGTTGCCTCAACCCCAACAGCCCCTGTGTCAGCGGGCCTCCATCAGGGAGCTCTCTGGAGACATCAATATCACCCTATCTGAGCAGGTTACAAGGCCAGGGCGGGGGATCTGGGCAGCAGCGGGGGGCATTAATCATTGACTTGTGAAACACACCTCCTCTGCACAGATGCACCTTGGACTCCAGGCTGACCAAACACACATGAGCCCTTCGTGTCTGGTGGGGCCTGCACACTGCCGCAGAGCAGTACGAGTATCGGACGTCAGATCTAACTAGCTCTGGGACCCTGGCCTGCTGCTGGCACCTTTAGACATGTAAGATGGTCTATGGATGCTCTGCTTTAAACACAGGCACTTAAACCACTCTTTGCTTTTATTTATGATGGTGATGAAAACCATATCCAGGCAGGCACAATGCCAGACGGCGGGATAACAACTAGGGAAGGCCGTGTTTCCATGAGTCAGGGGGTGGAACGTTCCTTCATTCACACTTTGAGTACCAGGGGTGGGTGAACCAGGCTCAGCCCAAGAAAAACAATCAACCCCAATTCATACCTGGCTCAATCTAAGAAAGAAATAGGCTTTAGATTGTAGTGAGAGGGACTGAGGTGAGAAGGGCCACTGGGCAGACCCTGGAAGGTGACGCTGAATACATGTAGCTTCCTGGAAGCCTGTACACAGAAAACAGAGAGAAGACTATGAGTCCTCAGAACCTGGGATCCGACTCGAGGACAGGTGATCTAGGGAAACAGCCCTCAACAGGGGACCCTAAGTTGCCACCCCCAACCTACTGGCTAGAGGCCCCTGTGGCCTGGATCTTGACCTGTTAGGCCTCTCTATGACACAGGGCTCCCCTGCACTCCTCTCTTCCTGGGTGACTTGAGTGCTAAGCCTGTCTCTCCTTCCTTTTTCCTTCTTTCCCCATGAAGTTTGACGAGAAACTGTAAATTGTGTGGACGAAGTGAGGAGGCCGGGCAGGCCACTGAATTGGTCACCTCTATTCTAAGAAATCCAACTCAATTCTAGGTCATGCTTTGGGTCTGTCCAGGGGTGTGGACACCACAGAGGGATACAGCCTGACCCGGCTCCAAACTGTGCAGGCCTGGAGGCCCAGGAAGGTGACATCAAAGGGGCCTCAAAGGCTGCCCATGATTTCCCCAAGACATCTTTAGCAGCTAACCACCCCTTCCTCCTGTAAGAATCTAGGCCTTTTCTGTGGCCCATCATTCCACAGGAAAGAAGCTCCTGAGCTCATACTGCCTGATATTAAAAACCTACCCTCCCTTTGCTTGATGTCACCCATGAATGAGCTTTCAGTTCCTAATGATACATGAATATATGATGTTGAATAAAGCTTCCAGCCAAAGTTGCACCACTGGCCACCCCTCGGGAAAGGTGGAACACAGGAAGGACAGAGATACTCTACTGGGTCCAAGGTACTCATCTAAGGATGGTTTTCTTCTACTTCCAGGGAGACTCCCAGTTAACACATGAACCCCTCACACACAAACACAGAAATGTTGTTACCTTTTATTATCTTCAAGCCCTACATGATCTTCTTTCCACCTTCCTATAGCAGCTACCCACCAGACCCCCCGGATGAGACCTAAGAGCTGAGAACAAGCAAGATGATGAATATAAGTACAAGAGAACCAGAAAGCAAATGATAGCTGGGAGATGGCAAAAGGCGCTGAATATGGACGAGAAACCCTCCGCTTCTCTTTCCGCTGCCTAATTCTTTTGTGATTCCATGCAGCCATTTCATTTACAATCCTTGCACTGGAGCCAGGAGGGAGGGGGGTGTCCTGAGTTGGCTGATGACGCATGGACTTCTGAAACAGGTCACCTCACCTGACTCAACAAACAGTAAAAGCATCTGCTATGTCAGCCCTCTGCTCAGCTCTGCACACGCAGAAAGGGAGGAGACACAGGACGGTGGTTGCCAGGGGCTGGGGGAGGGGAATGGGGAGTTCACGTTTAACGGGGACAGAGTTTCAGTTGGGGAAGATGAAAAAGTTCTGGAGAGGGATGGTGGTGATGGTTGCACAACAATGCGAATGTACTTAATGCCACCGAACTGTACACTTAAAAATGGCTAAAACGGGGGCTTCCCTGGTGGCACAGTGGTTAAGAATCCGCCTGCCAATGCAGGGGACACAGGTTCGAGCCCTGGTCCAGGAAGATCCCACGTACCGTGGAGCAACTAAGCCTGTGCACCACAACTACTTAGCCTGCGCTCCAGAGCCCATAAGCCACAACTACTGAAGCCCGCATGCCTAGAGCCCGTGCTCTGCAACAAGGGAAGCCACCACAATGAGAAGCCTGAGCACCACAACAAAGAGTAGCCCCTGCTCGCCACAACTAGAGAAAGCCCGCCCACAGCAATGAAGACCCAATGCAGCCAAAAAAAACAGGCTAAAATGGTAAATTTTATGTTACGTATATTTAACTACAATTTTAAAAAATTTGTTTAAGGTGGGAGGCATGAGATAGTCTTCCTCTCCTCCCTCTGAAGAACAGGGCTTCGGAATCATTAACTCTCTTTCCTCCAGAATAAATCTGAATTCTTGTGCATGCTTTCCCCTGCTATCATCAGAGTACCGTGCCCAGCAGCCAGACATCTAGAAATCTCTACCAGTTCTGGGCACAGGCCCCATGGAGCTTTGTGTTCCCAGCAGGTGCCCACCAACGCCAACCCACCAGCAGTTCACAAAGGCTCAGGCTAAAGTCATTTACTTTAAAAAAAAAAAAAAAAATTTTTTTTAAAGTCTCTTAATCCGTCAATCAAGTTACTCCCTCTTCTCAAAAAATGCGCTCATGTGATTAAAACCTGTCCTCAAACAAACAAACAAAAAAAACCTGTCCTCTACCAAGATGCAGATCTAGACCGTGTGCTCTTGCAGGTGGTGACCACTTCTCATACAGGCCGCCTCCAATCCATGAAACAGGCCATGTTCCAAAGTCTCCTGATACTTCACCACAGAAACTTTATGGACAGTGTTATATTATCCCAAGTGAGCCCACAAAGCCTGTTTCCCACAGGCCACACATTCATGATTAAAGCCAGTTGAAAACAATACTGCTCCAGGTACATAGTCCAGAATGTCAGCTGCAGGGTGCCCTCCCCTCAACGCACACCCACAGACACAGACACCTGCCACCTGGGCGCAGGCCTCCACCAGCACAGGGGCGCACAGGCTCAGGTTCTGGGTTGAATCTGAACCCGAGCTTTTTTTGTTGTTGTTGTTGTTGTTTTACTTTTTGGGGGCATGCAACTCTGTATGTGGGATCCTAGTTCCCCGACCAGGGATTGAACCCGTGCCCCTGCATTGGAAGCGTGGAGTCTTAACCACTGGACCACCAGGGAAGTCCCTGAACGCGAGTCTGAATCTGAAATCTGCCGCTTACTGGCTGTCCAACCTTAGGCACGTTACTTAACTTCCAAGTTCTGTAAGCCTTGGTCTCGTCATCTTTAAAATGAGTAAAATATCCCACTTCAAAGGGTTATTGTGAGGGATAAGGAGATTATATAAGGAGGGAACATACTGCATAGTAAGTATTCATTATTATTCCTATTCCACCCCAGAACCCCTTCTGAAATGAATCCACATTAAAATACAAATGACTTGTATCAGAGCAATTTTTGTTCTGAACTGAAGAAAGAGAGAAAAAGAGGGCTTCCTAGAGGTCTGGAGGGATAAAGGAACCGGCAAACTTCTGAACCACAGGCTGCCTGTCCCCCCCAACCCTGCTTTGTGGGGTTGAAGGTAGTTTCCACGGTGAAGAAGGACCTTGTGAAGGTTAGAGGGACCTTCTCCAACTTCACCAAACCTTAGCTAGACTAGACCAAGAGCCCATCCAGTCCTGCCCTCCTAAGTTGGACTCAGAGAGTGAGACGTGATGGTGGCTCTGCTGCACGGCTGCATCAGTGCGTCCCCACCAGCCACTCTACTCCCAGCCACTCACCCACCCCCAAAGCTCTGTTCTTCTCCAAAGGATACTAGGCAAGTGGTCTCCCCTCTAGTTATTCCCTGCAATTTGAGCAACGACACTCACTCAGCACACCTCCGTCTTGAAGGGGCCAACCGTAGGACGCAAAGACACGAGAGAAGAGATACATACGCCAGCCTCCTCTCTCACCCTGTGACCACACACCTACCTCCGCCTCCCCTCCCGCTGCTCAGGCTCTTGGGTGCCCCTGCCCAATTGTTTTGTTTTGTCTTAATTGAAGTATAGTTGATTTACAACATTATATCCATTTCTGGTGTACGGTAGAGTGATTCAATTATATACATATATATTTTTTCAGATTATTTTCTGTTATGGGTTATTACAAGATATTGAATCTGTCTGAATCTTTTCTTGAAGACTGTTTCGTGAACATGCAGAACTGAAGACCAAGTACGACATGCTTTCAACCACTTTCTTACAAATGTGCCTTGAAAGAGAGAGTGGGTAGGTGGTGAAGAGAGAACATGAAAATCTTCTTCCTTGCACTCTGGCTCTGGAGCCTGCCCAGTTTACCTCCAGAGGTGTTCGGGCAGACAAATAAAAGCTGTGAGAAGAGCTATGTGCCATGCACACAAGTAATTTACAGCCTACATTCCTCTCTCCACCCAGCAAGAAGGAAAGGAGGGGACTTAGGACCTACTTCCGACTTCATGGAAGAAAACATGTCTAGTCCTTCACCTGACCTTTCCCACGTCCATAACAAGTTCACAAGAGGCATATTGGCAATTTGGGTGGAAAAACAATTCTTCAATGTGCTGTCCAGTCATGGCAGGGTGGATAACATCCCTGATCCCCACATACTAAATGCTGTTAGTGCTTCCCAGACAAAGTGACAATGAAACCTCCCTCCCCAACATTTCCAAACACCCCCAGGAGGGCAGTGCCACCCTAGCTGAGAAGCACTGAGTAAGGACCTGTACTGTTTTCGTGTCACACGGTGCCCAGCACATACAAAGCACTCCAGTGGGAAAGTCACAAGAATACTTAGCTCCAGGGACTTCCCTGGCGGTCCAGTGGTTAAGACTCCATGCTTCCACTGCAGGAATCTTAACCCTGGTCAGGGAAGGGTTTGATCCCTGGTCAGGGAACTAAGATCCCTCATGCTGCACGGTGTGGCCAAAAAATTAAAACAAAACAAAAAACAAAACAGGGGCTTCCCTGGTGGCGCGGTGGTTGAGAATCTGCCTGCCAATGCAGGGGACACGGGTTCGAGCCCTGGTCTGGGAAGATCCCACATGCCGCGGAGCAACTAGGCCCGTGAGCCACAATTACTGAGCCTGCGCGCGTCTGGAGCCTGTGCTCCGCAACAAGAGAGGCCGCGATAGTGAGAGGCCCGCGCACCGCGATGAAGAGTGGCCCCCGCTCGCCGCAACTGGAGAAAGCCCTCGCACAGAAACGAAGACCCAACACAGCCAAAAATAAATAAATAAATAAATAAATAAATAAATAAATAAATAAATAAATAAATAAATAAATAAAAATTAAAAAAAAAAAGTTAACTCCATATCTCTACCCAGCGAGTAATTACTGAACCCCTACTGTGTGCTCAGCACTTCTGCAGGCACAGTGAGCATCAACAGGGAGTACAGATCGTGGTTCCCACACGTAAGGAAGTGACAGGGAAAACATGACCGTGAAATATTCAATATGGGTAACGTACACTCAAACGCTAAGTTACAAGGTCCATGAAAAGCTGGAGAAGGTGACCAGTGAGGACTGGCTCGCTCAGGGGAGGCTTCGTCGGAAGAGCGCAAGTTGAGGTGGCTGGAAGGAGGTGGAATTTTCTTCACACAGCCCTGCTGATCCTCAATCTGTCCCTGCAAGGACCGCTGTTCATAGAAAACCCCCCCAAGCCTGTGGTTCCAGGAGCAATTCAGCAAGCCCACCCCTTCAGATCCTGTCCTCGGATGCTTTCTGGTGGAAGAGGGTGTGAGAAGTTTCCCCTTCTCTCTCAGAAGAGCCGCTGCTGTCAGGCCTGCTTTCAGGAGGCCCTTCTCATCCTAAAGGCAGAGCAGAGGTGCATTCACTGCCACATGCACTGACTGAGTCAACAGACTCTGAGTGGTTGGGATTCCTGGGTGTGCAGACCTCTTCACTTGTCACCCGGCCGGCCAGCCAGCCGGCAGCATAAGACTCTCCCGCCCTGGGGACACGCACTTCCCTCCTCGGTCAAAGGACTTCTTGCCTGCTCCCTTACCAACCTTCAACTTTCCTCTCAGGCAAAGAGTCTCCATGTCCTCCACTCATCCCTCTCTCCACGGGGTGTGCCACCAAACGCTTCCCACAGCCCACCCCGCCCTCCTGACATTTCAGCTGCTCCTGGAGGCTGGCTCCTCCATGAAGCCCAAGACTGTGGTTCTCCGGCCCTGCTTCACTTCAAACGTGCAAAATCAGCAACACTCCCCCTACACACCTCACTCATCCTTGACTTGTACAACAATGTTAAACTGAGAGTTGCGTACACACACACACATATGTGTGTGTGTGTGTGTGTGTATATATATATATATATATATATATATATATATACACACAGTATCTACCTAATGTTAGGAAGAATCCCACATCCCACAACCACAAAAGCTAAGCCAAGGATGGGCCTACTTGTGCTTATTCTTGTGAGACTTACCGACCTTCCAACCCTGGACACTCGGGCTAGTAACATCGATTCAAACACACATAAACACACACACGTAAGGAGATGAAAATGTTAAGTAGCTTGAGGGTAGTTATCATTTCACTATGTCTGTGTCTATCAAAACATGTGGTACACCTTAAATACACACCATTTTTATTAAAAATACAGTATAAAACATCTAGCGGTATAGCCTTCTCCCTCATACACCCGCTTCGGCCAATCGGCGCACCCACACACCCTCTGCAGAGCGACATGCGAGTCCGCACAGACCCGGTACGCAGAGACGCTCCTCCCAGTAAACAAAAATGAGAGTTATATGCCCTTTCCATATAATACCCTTACCCTTTGAAACAAACTTTTTTTTTTCCCCCTCCCATAGGAAGGTTCAGAAGAAATCCTCTCGGAAATTAAGCCTGGAGTTTCTACCGCATCCTCAGACCCCCGGCCCTTGGTTACTGACCAAATGCTCCACCCTAAGAATGGCCCTGATCCAAGGTCTCCCAATTCTGGCCGTCGTCAAATTCTACCTGGTGGTTCATCTCTATCTACTCTTTCTGTGGCAATGCCAGCTTGGTTTTTCAACATGTGATTTGTTTCTCTCTCAATCTACCAACCAAATATTTGTCTTGCAAAAAGTAAAAACAATTCTTTTATGGGCTCTCATGGCATGCCAAAGTTTTCTGTTACAGTCCTTATCATGACTTGCAATTTTATGTATATGTAATTATATATATATAATTATTTTATTAATGCCTCTCCCCACAACTAGACTGTAGGAAAACCATGTCTATCTTGTGTGTCACTGCATCCTCTGTGCCTAGTTCTAGCTCTTTCCTCAAGCAGAACAGGAAATCCTACCCACCATTAGCAAGTACATCCTGGGCTATCTGGCCACTGGGCAGTATCTCCAGGGGCTCCTTGGATCACCACAATTCCATCCCTTTCTTTTCTCCTCCCTCTGCCATTCCCTACCCTTATTAAGAACAAAAAGCCTCAAACACCTTTTCAATTACCCTCTGGAGGAGCTTCCGGTAGATGGAAGAATCCCAGACTCAAGTCAAGAGACTGGTTGGTCAGGAGAAGAGCAGGAAGAACAGGAGAGAGGAGAGAATGAATATGGGCTTCTACCAAGTCATGTTCTTGTATCTTCCTATATTCTGTGGGCATTCAAGAAATGCTTTGAGAGTTGACTTGTTAACCTGATCACTTTTTGTTCAATTTCTTCAACCTACTAAAGAAAAAACTGAGGGAGCTGTGGGTGTAAAGTGAGTGCTGGGGGAGGGGAAAAGACTGCATATCAGATTTCAAGATGACTGACCACGGGACAACAGAAAATGAGTATAATTCACAGCAACCAGATTTAACAAAAACTTCCTGACCCTGAGGGTTCTAAGATAATGAGGAAGGCAATAACAGTTAAAAAAAAAAAAGGGGGGGGGGAGCCTCAGCTTGCAAAGGGATTGCTTAGAGGGATGCTTCCAGAGGTCTGATTAAATAGCTCAGAAGAGTATGAGCACACTATTACATACTTCCCGTAGCATCTAGAACCTGATTCTCAATAAAACAGACCAACAGTGCTTGGTGACTGACTGATGCAGGAAAGGATATTAGTCATAACTTTCTCTGGTACAGCTCTGGAGACAGAAAGATTAGTCTGGCAGACTCTCAGATGGCTTCTGGAGATGCTCTGCAGCCCCAGAACTGTTTTATGTTCCTGGATTGAGAGGTCACTGCATTCCTTATTTACAGACCAATGCCAAAGTACAAGCTTGTAAAGAGTGGTTGCACACTTCCTGCTATCTTGTCCCCAGGATGACAAGCAAGGACACTCAACATACCCAAACGGTGTGAGCTACCCCCTTTTAGGCACACACAGTTCGGAGTTGAAAGGAATGGAGGCCATATCTGAAATCAGGACTCTACACAGCACGGTCTTAACTGAGTTCCTGGGATAAGCGTGAGGGGGTGGGCGAGCCGGCTCTCTTGCTGACCTTCTTACTGTTCTCTTAACTGTGAAAACCTCACTTCTTCAAAGACCCTCCCCTCCGTGTGTTACGAAGGGCCATGGCTCTGTCCTATCCCGCAGCATAAAGGGTGGCGACGTCTCTTCCCTCGTTTGGGGGATGGCTGAACACCTAGTTTCAGCAAAGTTCTCCACAAGCTTCCTTCCATCCTCTTGCCAAAGCAGCTTTTCACTTCACTCCAAGTGCCACTAGCTCCCCAAACAGCCCCACTCCCATCTGCGGTTCTCTAGGAAAAAAGTCCCCAGTCAATGCCATTGCTTCTGCCGCAGGAGGTCAGCCTCCCCATCCCCTGCCTGAGGCATCTGTCGTCAACATTTGGACAGCGAGCGCATCAGAGTGCAGCAGTTGCTCAGCAGCCTAGAAATACATGCCCAGGACTGCCAGCTTTCTGAGTGGTGCTGGCTCCACAGCCTCGTGAAGAAAAAAGGAAGGGGAAGCGACTCCTCCAAAGAACAGACACAACAACATAAGATCATTTGAGAAAGAACATCTCTGTCAGCACTACTACCCGGCAACAAGTCCCTCCTGACTGCACGTCATGGTATTATTTCAATACAGCCACACTGCGCACAGCTCCATGGTTCCAAGGACACTGCAGTCTAAAACCTCCAGCTGGCTGGACAGTAAAGAAAGGCTGCTTGGTTGATGAAGTGGGTCAACCAAAAGGAGCAATGCAAAAGGAGAGAGGTCAGCCCGGGATCTGGTCCCTCCTTGTCCCGTCCTCTTCCACTGATACTTATCCTTCGTGAGAAGCCAAGAGTTCCAAGTCAGAAGATTCTCCTGGGATTATAACCAAGCCTGGACACAGAGAAGGTCTGAAAAAAGAGGCCCGCTTTTTCTCTTGCAAGATCCTAACTTTACTTCAAGGATGTCGCTCCGATGGAGGCTTCCAGAACTCTTGTTTACCACAAGGTCTGATTCCAAAAATAACCCAGAAAAGATATATTCTTAATTGTGTGCCTACAGATGGCAAGAGAAAGCCTAACAAGCATGACACTTACTGAATGCTTTCTCTAAGCAAGACTGTGCTAAGAGCTTTCACTTGTTATGATACGCATTTATTCAACAAACAGTTGAGCCCCCACTATGTGCAAAACACTGTTACAGGCACTGGGGATGCAAAAATGAACAGAACAGTCAAAATCCTAACTTGCACTGAACTTATATTTTAGTCGGGGTTGATATATATAAATATATGTCAGCTGGCGATAAACACTATGAAATAAAACAAAGCGGGCTAAGGGATGCTATATAAAAATTTGCATGAAAACAAGCAGGGGAGGAAGTGCTATTTTAGATACACTTGCGCTGGAAGCCTTCTCTGATTGTCATCTGATAACAATTAACAGTGAGGGTGAGGGCTTCCCTGGTGGCGCAGTGGTTAAGAATCCGCCTGCCAATGCAGGGGACACAGGTTCAAGCCCTGGTCCGGGAAGATCCCACTTGCCGTGGAGCCACTAAGCCCGTGCACCACAACTACTGAGCCTGCGTGCCACAACTACTGAAGCCCGTGTGCCTAGAGCCTGTACTCCGCGACAAAGAGAAGCCACAGCAATGAGAAGCCCGCGCACTGCAAAGAGTAGCCCCCACTCGCTGCAACTAGAGAAAGCCCGCGCGCAGCAACGAAGACCCAACGCAGCCAAAAAAACAAAACAACAACAACAACAAAAAACCAATAAGGGTGATCATATAGTCATGATGTGCCAGGAACTGAACTAAGTACTTAATATGCAGTATTTCACTTAATCCTCAGCAACTCTGAGTTCAGTACCATCACCACTCTACGGATGGGCAAACGGAGCCTTAGAGAGGTAAGGCTCTTTGCAGACTCTGCAGCAAACTAGGGAAGAAGGGGGAGAAAGGCCAAGGTTACACAGTAAGTGAGAAAGCAGGGACTTGAACTCAGGAACACAACCCCATGCTACTGGGCTGGTGGATAAACAGAGCCTCAAAGAGGTCAAGCGTGCCTGTGGTCACAGTGTGGTAGGTCCACCCGCCTCTCCACACATGGCTAAGAGAGAGTGCAATTCAATCTTCCCTAATATCAGACTATTACTCTCATCACCAGCTGGAAGCCAAGCCCTATCTTGAAATAAGAGGAGAAAGACAACTTGGGCTCTTTGACGCCGGCTAATAAATGCTGAATATGTTCCTCTCCCATCCCCTCCCCAGGCCCCCAACACGAGATGATGTAGTACAGGGAAACACGCTTTTCTGCTAATTCTCCAGGTTGCCGTTTCTCACTGGAAAACAGACAGAAACAGAACAAGAGATGACTGAGAGAGCTTTTCAACAGTGCCACAGGGGCTCTCCGAGGTGGGGTGGAGGGGAGAGGCCCTGAGCAAAGGCCAGCAGCAAGGAGAAAGCAGGCCTTCTGCAGCCCCATTTCAAAGAAAGCACTCCCTCCAGCCCTGGAGTACTGGGGTGGTAGTGGGGGAAGGGCAATGCTTTCTTAGGAAGCATGAGGCAGGAAAGACAGAAGCGCTGGGAGCAGGTCACAGGGCTCTCTTGAGGAAGGGAGAGGAGAATAAAGCAGGAGGCGACTGAGGAAAGAGGCTAACATTGCTTCAAGTAGAGAAGTCCAGAAGGGAAATACCAAATCCAAGGTCAGACGGTGTTTGCAGAATTGCTGGAAATCCCAGGTTGAGGGTCCAGGCCAAACTACCAGAAGAGGCTAAAGGGAAAGAGAAGCCCAAGGAGAGTCTCACAAGGTTTAAACCAAAGGTCATGGTTTGGACCCACCTTCTTTTTTATTATATTTAAGTCACCACAGCACAGGAACCTGTAGCCAGAGTTAATCAACAACCAAGGTGGGAAGGGAAGATGGGGGCTCATCCTAAAGACAAGCTCATTAAGGGGAGCCTGGATTTCCATCTTACATCCCAGCTGGCTTAACTTGAGAATCGCAGTTTAAATTGATCTTAAGAATCTTCCTCCTGGGCTTCCCTGGTGGCTCAGTGGTTAAGAATCCGCCTGCCAATGCAGAGGACACGGGTTCGAGCCCTGGTCCAGGAAGATCCCACATGCCGCGGAGTAACTATGCCCGTGCACCACAACTACTGAGCCTGCGCTCTAGAGCCCGCGAGCCACAACTACTGAGCCCGCGTGCCACAACTACTGAAGCCCACACAGCTAGAGCCCGTGCTCTGCAACAAGAGAATGAGAAGCCCGCAATGAGAGGCCTGCGCACCACAACGAAGAGTAGCCCCTGCTCGCCGCAACTAGAGAAAGTCCGCGAATCTCCCTCCTAAAGCCTTCAGACCCTCTTGCCACCAACACACACACACACACACACACACACACACAAAGAGAGAGAGAGAGAAATCAATGTTCCGTCTCCTTCCTCAGCAACTTATCACCTTATCTCCAGCAAGTCAGGTCTCCTAGCCCAACACTGCACCAAACAAATTATGACCTGAATGGCAAGAAAAACTGTGTCACCTAGAGAAACCCAATTAACGACATGACTCTGCTCTCTTAATTCCCCTCTCCCCTCCAGTCATATCCGGGGCACCTGTGTGGCTGACCGCCTTTTCCCACTACTGCCCATGTTCCCTGGCTAACTCAAAAGCCAGAAGACGATTTCAACAGGGGCCTCCAGAGCAGCTAACCCAGAGATGGGAAATCTTGCTCTCCCCAACACCTTGGCCTGTTGAGAAGGCCGGAAGGACACAGGACAAAAACACCCCCTGGGGGACAGGCGGGAGTCTTCACCTTGAAATCACTCAGTTGCCCCTTAAGCCAGGGCTCCCTGCTGAAGAAAAACATATAAATGCTGCTGAAAGCCCCCAAATGAGGGCATGCAAGAGCCCCAGGAGGGACAACGAATATTTCGAAGAAATTCCTGCTGCAGTTGCTTCCCCTGATCCCTTTTCTAATGAACCCCTCCCTGGAGAAATCTCCATCGCCTCCCCCTCCCTCCAGCAAAACCATGAATACCCAGGCTTTTCCAAACCACATGCTGCATGTGTTTGTGTGTGTACAGACATATAAATATCCTCTTCCCAGCCCAGGCCAGAGTTTCTGAAGACAAGAAACGCGTCCCCTCCTCCCCCAGTGCAGTTGTCTTTCCTCCCAGCCCCACGCTGCTGCAGAGTTGGTAATGTAATCTGCGGGGACCCTGAGACCGGAAATGCCTGGTTCTGGACTGCTGCACTTGAAACGCGAAGGCACGGGGAGAGCTGAGCAGGGGATGAGGGCGGCGGTAGGAGGTGTGCGGCGGAGAGGGGAGGCTGAAGTGCCTGCCGACCGGGGAAGAGATGCAATTCAGGGCTGGGCGAGGAGGAGAAAGGGTGATGAGGGGGAGGCTGGCAAGGCATTGGCAAAGTCAAAATTCGAGGAGCCGAAAAAGAGAAGGGGGAGGAAGAAGATCTAAGTAAGAGAAAGGGGGGAAAGAGGCCTCAAAGCATGTCAGGGGCCAGGGAGGGGCATCACAGTAAAGAGTCTGCAGGCTCAGGAGAACCAGAGGGTGCCCCTCAAACACCTGGGAGGAAGGGGATCCGGAACCTCAGTAAAGGTAGAGGCGGAGGGAAGAATGGGGGCGGGGCACCCCAGGGCGGGGACCGAACTGGCTCCCAGAATCTGCAGCGCGTGGAGAGCGGAGGGGAGCGGAGGGCGGAGGCCTGGCAGCAGCGGGCGCCCGGAAGGGGGCGGGGGTCGCCGCGGGGCGAGGCTGGGGGGCAGCGAGCTCACCCGCAGGGCGGACAGGTCGATGTCGTCCAGGCTGCGGGCGGGGGCTGGGTCGCCCATGGCCTCCGCCGGGAACGGGGCCCCGGGGCCGCTCACGCTCCGGCTCGGTTATTCCGCTGCCGCCGTCGCCGCTTCTCCCCCATCGGGAGATCCCGGGGGCGGACTCCACCGCGCCTCCCGCGGAGAACCGGGAGGGGGAAGGCCGGCGGGAAGACCGACCCACCGACTGACAGGCGATATCGCCCCAGAGCCTGCAACCCGAGCCTCCCGACTCTCCCGCGCAGGCGCAGAATGGCCGAGCACCGGGGAGGGTGGAAGAGGGAACGTGACGCGAGCGCGCCGGGTTCCCCCTCCCCCTCGGCGCCGACACCTGCGCGCAGGCGCAGGAGAGAGAGCGAAAGGCGCGCGCGAGGACTGAGCGACCGCGCGAGCCAGGCGTGAAAGAAGTGGGCGGTGGCCGGGGCCGCCGGGGAGCGCGCCCACCAGCTGGTGCGCGTGCGCACACGCGTTTCCTTCCCTCCCCGTATTTCTTGCCCTTTCTCTCCCCCGTTTCCTTCTGAGCTCTCCTTTGACGCCTTTCCTTCCCTTTCCCTCCTCTTTCGTGTGCCCAGCTGCCAATCAAGCCACCCACCTCTCTATTTGCGGGGGGAGGGGGGCGGGACCCAACACCCTCTATTACTAGGGGGGTTGTTATGGTAACTCCCCACGCGAGGGCTGGGTGGCCTCTAGATAGGATGGGCTGTCCACCCACCTAATTGCCATGGCAACAGTGGAGCCGCTGAGGGAGGGGCCTCTTCGTGAGAACTTGGCTGGAGAAACCACCTGGGGGATGGGGAGTGGAGAAGAGGACTGGCTGCCTCAGGAATGCCCCTGACCCCCTTCCCCCGGCTGCAGTGGGGAGGGTTGAGAAGGGGATCTCAGATCTCAGGATAGGGAATCCTACCGCAGACCTTTGTCTCTGCACCTCTTGTTCTGTACGCAGGAACTGTTTCAACAATTATTCATTGACTGATCCCTGGAGCTGTGCGAGGGGGAGGGGGTGGCAAGGGGAGGTGGAAGGGAGGAGGAGGGATCTATGTCCAGCCCCTTCCAATCTTGCTTGGGTCACCTCAGGTCTAGTCATGTTGGCGTAGCACCCCCAGCCATTAGCCTCACTGGAGGCTGGGTAATGCTATATAAAGAACAAGGAGTCATGTTCTGCCACTGACATGCTGTGTGACCTTGAACAAGTTGCTTTGCTTCTCTGGGCCTTTCTTTCATTGTGAATTTGAAAGAAAGAGAAGGCCGTTTGATCTTTGAGATCACTTCCAGCAATGATGGTATCTCCAAAAGACCCCACTGTCAGCCTTAATGTAAACATCGCTTAGAAGAGTTTGAATGAAAAGTCCTTGGAAAGAGGCAGACATCCTCCTTTCTGGACCCTTCTCCTTTGCACATTCCCACGCACATCCAGTCTTGCTCCTCTCCCACCCACCCCCGCCATGCCCAGTTTACCTTGCTATTGTCCTTGTCCAAGCCATAATCATCACCTACCTCCAATACTCTTATTAGCCTCCTACTTGGTCTTCTTGACTGACCTCCTTAGGTCAATTCTCTATACTCAGAGTGCGTGATTTTTCTAAAACTCAAATCTGATGTAACTCTTCTGTTTAAGATCCCTCACTAGCTCCCCACTGTCTTTGGAGCCTCAAGTGTGGCAACCATGACCCTTCAAGATTCTGCCTGCTTCTCCTGCCCTGTTTTTCAGTACTCCACCATTCAACCTCACATGTTCTAGCCATATGGAAATCCTCTACACGCAGTTCCCGGAATTCAAAAGACCCTCCTCAACCATTTCTTCTCCCCCAGAATATTCTGACCATGCCCATTCTCACTGACTTTTGCTTTGTCCTTCATGTCTAAATCACCTCCTCCATGAAGACTTCCTTGACCCCCTGAGACTGAGTTTGGCTCCTCTGTTTTAGCTACCTGGCTTAAACCCATGGTAACATTTAACACTTTGAATTGTAAATGTTGAATCTCCTTAAAGGCAAGAATTATGTCAGCCTTGTTCAACACAGGGCCTGGCACCCACTAGAGGTTCAGTAACATGCAAGTGAATGAAGGCCTCTGTGTCTGGGTAGGCACTGTGAAATATAGTAACTCAAGGACAAGAGCATGGGGTAGTAGGAAAAAACACAGTGCTTTGTGCAAGTCATTAATCTCTCAGGCTCAATTCTATCATCTGTAAAACAGAGATAATAACAGGAAGGTTAGGATAAAATAAAATTAGGTATGTGAAGCACTTGGTATATTCAAGGTCCTCAGTAAATTTACTAATGCCTGACTCAGGCAGTGTTTAATAAAGACATACGGAATCAAAGAATGAGCAAATTAAGACCACAGAGGTAGGACAGATGGCCACCCAAACCTCAAGAGGCAGTCTAACCTGGGGGGTGGGGAGGATAGAGAAACAAGATTGGCCCTGTGCTGATAATTATTATTATTCTTATCATTATTTATTTATTTATTTATTTATTTTTGGCTGTGTTGGGTCTTCGTTTCTGTGCGAGGGCTTTCTCCAGTTGCAGAGAGTGGGGGCCACTCTTCATCGCAGTGCGCGGGCCTCTCACTGTCGCGGCCTCTCCCATTGCGGAGCACAGGCTCCAGACGCGCAGGCTCAGTAGTTGTGGCTCATGGGCTTAGTCGCTCCGCGGCATATGGGATCTTCCCAGACCAGGGCTTGAACCCGTGTCCCCTGCATTGGCAGGCAGATTCCCAACCACTGCACCACCAGGGAAGTCCTGCTGATAATTATTGAAGCTGGAGTATTGATGTGTGGGTACCTGAGGTTTCATCAGTCTATTCTCTACTTTTATGTATATATGAAATTGTCCATAATAACTTTAAAAGAGACAATGTGGTAGAGGAAACCCTGGATCAGGCATCAAGAAAAGTTAAACTATTAAAAATAAGACAAATTTTGGATCCCTGGGGGTTGGACATTTTGCACAGACCCAATCACCCTCAGGGCCTCCCACCCACCTTGGGAGGCTGGATTCATTCTCTTCACCCTGGGTCTAGAGGCAACTCTTCTGATTGCAGGCCCACTGCTTTTTTTCCCTACACTGTGTGGGCCTCTATTCAAGAAACTCCAGGACCAGTGAGTGGGGAGCAGATAGACCAGCAGACAGTATGAAGCAGAAGCCCACCTACCCCTGGCCCGGCCCTGGGGCAGCTGCTGCCTTCACTCCACTCCACAGTTAATGAGGTAATGGTCCCCTAGGGAAAGAGGCCCTTAGTGCTGACAATGAGGCTAATTAGCAGAATGCCAATTAGTACCTGGGGACTGGCTATACATGGGAGGGGGAATTTCTTGTGTGGAAGTGGCTTCTTCAGAGGAACGGAGGGCTGGACTCAAAAGAGAGGATGGGAGCAAGGCCACAGTATCCCCTCTCTCCACGTCATCATCCACAAGCACACCCCTCCTCCAGGAAGGCCTCCTAAACTGCTCACTCTATTCCCCTCTGTTTCTTCCTGCTCCTGTGGTCAACTCTGAGATTGGGGAGTGAGGCTGGGGGAACAAAGGGCAAGATCCAGGACTGTGCTAAACTTTTTTCTAATTGAAAAATATTTCAGATATACAAAAAGATATGGAAAAATATATATAAAGTTCATATCCCACCACCCAGCTTAAGAAATAAAAGTCACCAATTCACTCAAAGAGCTCTCTCTGTATACCCCTGTTATCTTATCCTTTTCTCTCCACCTGCCATGGGAGGTAACCCTCCTCAGTCCAGTGTGAACTACATTCTCTTGTAGACTACACCATCTATTTTCTCTCTTCCCTCTGGAGCACTGCCAACCAATAGAACTCTGTGCAATGATGGAAATGGTCTATACCTGCACCGTCCAATATGCTAGCCACTAGACACGAGTGGCTCCTGAGCACTTGAAATATGGCTGTTGCGAGTGAGGAACTAAATCTTTACCTATTTCTAATTGTAATTAATTTAAATGTAAATAGCCAAATGTGGCTGGTGGCTACTATACTGGACACTGAAGCTCCAGGACATACGTGCCTGTCCCACGAGGGTGGGGACTTTGTTGTACTCACTGCTGTGAGTTTAGAATGGTGTCTGGCAAAGAGCAGGTACTCAATAAATATCTAAGTCAATGACTGAATCTTTACAGCAAGCCAGTTATTAAGTATTATTCCCATTTCCCAGTTGGGACCACCGAGGCCCAGAGAAGTGATGTGACTTGACAAGGTCACCAAGGTAGTAAGTGACAAGTCCAGGATTTGGGCCCAGTTCTTCCTGACCTATACCCTTATCCACTCCCAGGGGCTTCGCTAAGCCTCTCCCCTTGCAGTCACTTGAGGAACAAGAGGCAGCCCCTCTGGGCCCTTCTTTGGGCGCCTCCCTCACCTGAAGCTGCACCATCAGCTCCACTGTCCTCCAGGAGTCCTGGTTTGGCCCCGCCCTTCTTTTACCCAGGCATCCCTGTGTGAACACCTTGTCTTCCCAGCACCTGGTGACGGAGCTCCCGAAGCCACAGACAAGCGGAGCGGAGACGAAGTCACAGAAAGAAGAAACCAGTGGTGTGGAGAGAGGGTGAAGGGGCCTGTGCTGCTGTGTGTAGGCCTGGGGGCGGGCAGCTGAGACAAGCACTCAGTTCAGCCAAGGAAGAGGCAAGGACCTTTTCTAGGCTTTTATTTATGAAACGCTTATTGAACTGATAACAGAGTTAGTGTCTGTCATCAGCTGGTGGAGGGGGTTAGTGTGCATCCCCCCAGCCCCCGTCCCCTCCCCACCACGGGCACTGAAGCCGGGAGTGGCTCCATCCTTCCCTCCACTTTGGCAGTAATGAACTGGGAAGGGCCCTAGGGCAGGGAGGGGGTTCCAGGGCAGGAAGACGAAGGGAGAGATGGGAAGGCCCAGGGCAGAATCTGGTCCTCCTGGAGTAGGAGGCTGGCCCCAGGCATCCTGGCAGGAGTTTTGCTTCTCCTTTGTAGCAGTGGTTTGAACTGGGCAGCGAGGAGGATGAACTTCTCTGGACCCTCTTCTGCCTCCCCAGCCCGGGCTTGAGAGTGTCCTCTTTCGCTGCTTCTCAAGAAAGGGTCCTCTGTGACTCCTCTAGTCCCCTCCGGGGATGCCTGCCTCCCCCAGGTCTCAGAGGCACTGCCCTCGGTCCTCAGGGTGAGGGGGCAGGGAGCCAGATGAGGTGGAGCCCAGCGGCTGGTGACCTCTCCCGGGCTGGAGAGCTATGTCCACACTTCTAGGGGTATCATGCCCTCCTTGCTACCCAGGGGGGGCAGCAAAGACTCATCCTCCAGGAACTTGAGGGGGAAGTGGACCAGGTGGCCCTGGACCTGGGTGAGTTCAGACCGGGCCAAGGGAGGGCTGACCGTGGCCAGCGGCTCCGCGGCCACATACTCCCGGAGTGCCCGCAGGGAGCGAGTGGCGTTGGACGGCAGGCAGCGGAAGATCTATGGGCGAGGGGCATGGAAACCAATAAGGCTTGGGGAGACTGCCCAAGAGTCCAAGCCCAACTGGGCTAGACGCCCCCATGCCCACCATATCCCTCTACACTGACCCTGAGCCACTGAATCCCATGATGTCCCCAGACCCTCATCCCCTTATGAGGATGGCTGTGCGGGGGCTCCTCTCTATCCCACCCTAGACAGGATAATCCGTGAACTTCCCCCTGCCAGCACCCCTGCCCACCCGCCTTGCCCACCTGCTCATAGATATTGGCATTGCTCTCAGCTGTGTCTTGCCATGACTGGAAGAAGTCATCACAGACAGGGTCTCGGAGATCCAGGTCCGGCCGGGCATCTGCCCCGAGAATCACGCTGCGGGAGAAAGGGGTCCCAGCAGGGCCAGATTAAGATCCTTTGAAAGCCTGAATACCAGAAAATTATAATGTGCCTACCCAGGTATTTCAAAATAGAAGCAATGTTAAACAGTAAAATAAGTGTAAACGAGTCCAACAGAGCTTTAATTTGTCTCTACTTTGGCGACTACCTTAATGCTTTAAAAGATATACCAAGTTACTTTTGAAATATTTGTTTCTCATTTTTTTGGTATCCCTGCTTTGCCGGTGCCTTAAACTGGATGAGTCTGCCTCTTGGGAAATCCAGTACTACCTCTAAGCCATCCTCACACTTGCTCAGAAGGCAGACCCTCCCCCTTTCCACCTCTCCCACTACGCTGTAGCACCCCACCCCGGCTCTACCTGAAGCAGTGTTTCCGCAAACTCAAGGCAAACCTGCCCGCCTGATATTCCACACCATTCATGAGGGATGCCTCCATCTCCGTGTCCTCGATCAGCACAGCCAGCTCACTGTCCCGCTTCCCCAGTAAACTCCGGTCATTGATGTTTGCGGAGCCTGGGCGGGGGTGGGAGGGGTGCAGGACACACTGTGTCCTCCTGAGCCCAGGAGACCCCATCACCTCTACCCAAGAACCAGCCTGTGGGCAACACGCCTTCTTTGGCCTCCATCCCCAACTGGGCCTCAGCTGCAATCTCCATCACCCACCTCCATCCCCGTTGCCCCTGGCTGGGCCCTGCTCCACTTCTCCCCACCCTCCTCTCGTTGCCAGGGCCGAGATCCAGCACTGACCAATGATGACTGTCCGGTCATCTGCAATGAGCATCTTGCTGTGGATGTAGACGAGCTCTGAGACCGGGTGCCTACCCAGCTCTCCGTGTGTGCGAAGCCCACAGATGGAAATATAGTCCCGCCATGCTGTCCCCACTGTGAGTAAGAGATGGGGGGAAGGGGAGTGAGGTGAGAGGTACTCTCCATGTGCAGACAGAGCCCTGTCCCATCTACCTCCTCACTTCAGAAGCCCTGGTCTATATACTTCTCTCTGCAGTGTAAGGCCACCTGCGGGCTCAGGCAGTAGCCCCAGAAGCATGCAGGAGTGATAGCCTCCTTCCCTCCATCCCTGGGGATCCAGTCCCTCAATCGCCCCCTCCCCGGGGATCCAGGGCTTGAACCCCCAGCTCCCAGCACTCACTGGCTGCTTTGAGGCGATGTAGAATTGAATATTCCCCACGACACAGCGTCCTGAGGGAAGAGAATGGGTGAGGGAGGTGGAGACTGGGGAGGAGATGGGGGATGTCAGGAGAGAGGTGGACCTCAAAAGTCCAGCAAGAAGGGATCAGGACGGAGTCAGGATGGAGGCATAGGTAGGATGGGGCCATGGAGAGGCAGAGTCTGGCTGAGGGGGGCGCCGGGGGTCACCTGTAAGTGAAGTGCAGAATGGCCTGGATGGAGTTACCACCACCTGTGGAGATGTCGCCCTCGAACCCGGGGAGCAGGGGCAAAAGCATGTAGACTCGGAAGCACTGCCCCTGTCTGGGGAGGGGTGGAGTCAGAGGTGTGACCTCTCCCCCAAGCCCCACCCATCCAGTTGGGTTTAAACCACACCCACAATCCTCACACTCTGGCTGGTCCATCTTACTTGTGGGCCTTCAGGATTCTGTCCACAATCTCATCGCCCACCTTGTTCAGCACCGTCCGCCCATCTGAGCAGCTAATGAAGAATTGATTCTGGGGCAGGGACCAATGACAGACATCAGCAGTCTGGCCCCAGCCCCTGCCCTCAGCTCCCGCTGCCATCCCCACCCCCAGGCTCCAGGCCCTGGCCCCAGGCTTCTGCATTTCTCCAGGCCCAGTTACGCCAGTCCTCAATGATTGATGCCACTGACATCCTAAGTCTCTCCCCTGGGATGTCCCCTCCGTCCTCTGCCCCACCCTCCCCCAAGTCAGACCTCAATGTAGAGGAAGTGCTGGCTCTCCCTGATGGTGTGCTGGTAGGCATTGAGGATGGAGTTCTCCAACGTCCCCGCTGACCAGTGGTCCACTGACCGCAAGACCTGGGGGGGACGGCGAATATGCTGTGGCTCCTGAGCCCGGGAGAGGAGGGGTCTGGCGGGGGCTCTCAGGTCAGGGAGAGTGGGCCGGGGCACTGGGCTGAAGGGAGGGAGGCGAGGGCAGGCTGAAGTCGGAGCCTCACCTGCACGGTGGCGCACTGCACTCCCGGGAGCATGAAAGGGAGCTGGTTTGCGGTGCTAGTGGACTTGGGCAGCAGGTAGGGGTACGTGGGTATCTTGTACTTGGCCTTGGTGTTCTGAGGAAGAGGGATGGCAGAGTCAGAGGGAGGTGACGAGCTGCCCCAGGCTCCCTCCCGCCCTCCAGCCTCACAGGAGGGAGCAGGAGGGATCGAGCACCTTGGTGAAATTCCAGCGCTGGATGAAGTGCCGGGCAAGGTCCCTGGCGGGTGAGCCATGGACCACCACCCCGACGTCCCGCCATGGCATCCGGGGGGTGGTCTCCCTGTCAATGAAATCTGGGGGTCCCAGGAGAGTCAGGGGAGAGGTCAGGGATGGTCTCTTGGGGACACTTGGGGCAGGGAGGAGGAGGAGCCAACCCGAGGGGAGGGTGCATTACCCTTGACCCAGTTCATCCCATCCTCAGTCCCAGCCCTGCCTTCTGCCCCTGCTCCCAGCTCTCACGGGCTTTGGAGGAAGGGGACTCCTACCCTCAAAAGGCCGATCCAACTGGACCCAGTCGTTAGCGATAAGATTGCTGTAGTCCTTGCCCAGCCAGAAGAGTTGGTTGTGAGAGAGGTCTGGTGTAGCTGGAGGGTCTGAGCATGAGGTGGGAGGCTGTAGGGGGAACACACCCAAGCCAGGGGCAAGGAGAGGTCATGGGGCCGTACAGAGCCAGGCCAAAGAGAAGAAAGGAGCACTGGAAGACTGGGAGACAGAGAGACACAAAGAATGAAGCAGAGAGAGTTTGAGTCCCTGGTCCTCCCCTTCAGATGCATTTGAAATCCCTAGAGGAATGGGGGGAGGGGTGGGTAATGGACATGGGGAGGGGACTGGGTCATAGTATATTCAAAGCAGGTTCTTGGGGTCCCAGAAAGGCCAAGGAACCCTGAGTGTGGGCTTGGAATGACTGGAGGGGAAGGCTGGAGCTGGGAAGGGGTGAGGATTTAGGTTAGCTGAGTTTGGGGGAGCTCAGGAAGGCCTTGGGGAATTACCTGGGGGGCAGCTGACTCAGAGGAGTCCCCAAGGTCAGTCAGTCTGTAGTGCAGGTCATCCCAGCGGCCATAGGCGAGGTCCAGCCCCCCCAAGAAGGCCACTACTTGGTCCACCACCAGGAGCTTCTCATGATGGGCCCACAGAGTCACCTGGTCTGGGTGGCGCATCACCTGGAGCAGGTATGGGGGAGTTCATGAGAGTGAGCTTAGGTGGGAGAAGAAAGAGGAGGTGTTGGGGGAGAGAATGGAAAGACGGAAGGATGAGATGCTCAAGGAAAGGGAGGGTTGAGGGGATGGGAAAGTGTGGTGAGGAGGGCTGCAGGGAAGGGGTCTCTGAGGCCTGAGAGTCACCTTTACGTTGGGATGCAGTAGCATCAGAACCTTCTTGCTATAGTCACTGTTGATGGCCAAGGCCAACTCCACTTCCTTAAACAGCAGTACGGACACCTGGACACCCTCCTCCTGGTGGTCAGTGAGGGAATCAGATCCTAATGCCTCTCTTGGAATGACCCCTTCCCACCCTCCCAAACCCTTCCCCATGCTCAGGATTCCTGTATATTCCTCCTCCCTGACTGGAGGTCCTCAATGCTCTGCCACTTACACCCTGCTTTGTTGCTTACAGCAAACCTAGATTGAATATCATCTATCTGCTCAACCATCCACACGTCTACCCGCCTACCCAGCATTATCTATCCACTCATTTTCCCCAAAATTTACTCATCCCCTTATCTACCATCTATCATTCATCCATCTACCTACCCACTCTCCTACTGATCCACCTTCCCAACCTCATATCCTTCTATCTATCTCCCTCTCCATCATCTACCCATCCATTCACGCACCCACTCTCCATCATCCACATATCTTTCCTCCCACCCATCAATATCTATGGATGCTCCCAACATAGCAGACACTATGCCTTGTATTGGAACTAGTGATATTAATCAGTCCAGGGAGAGAGACAGACATGTCCACCCTGCAGTAACACAACAGAGTGTAATGGATACTGGGAGGAAAGTCTGTACCAGATAGAGGAAGGGCAAGAACAGGGAGGTGTCAGTTCTCCTTAGGGAAGGGGAGGCGGTGATGTTTGCCAGACACTGAGCCAGGATGGGCATATTTCCTCCTCCTCAAGTTTCAGATTCCCTGCCTTCCCCCATGCTACAGTCCCTTCTAACCAATCTCCACCCACAGGCCACCCCGCCACCATACCTCCCCTCCAGCCCAACCACTCTCCTCACCGCCTTCTTCTTGAGCATAATGTCCAGTCTCCAGTCATCTGAATGGGCCGGACGCTTCAGGTAAATCTCAGGACTCAACCTGGGATTCAGGGCAGGGGGTAAGGGCAAGCTAAGCTCCCGACAACAGTCACTCCTCCCCTTCCACTCCTTTTCTGACCCAGAAGCTGATCTGTTGCAGGCCCTATCCTACCGCTTCTTGCTCAGGCTTTTTCCCCACTTACCACCAGCCTGTGATGAAAATCTCTTCTTGAGCTTGCAGGATGGCATCAGCTGCAGCAGCAAAGTAACCTGCCCCATTCACAAACCTGGGGGAGGCCAAGCCAAGGAGGTCAGGGGAGTCAGAAGCCAGAAAGCTCTGGAGAGTGAAGACCGGAGGACAGTCATGGGTCAGAGGTGACAGCAGGGTCAAAGACCAAGAGTGATCAGAGAGGTCAGACAGTAGCAGGTAGATATATCAAAGTGGGATAAATTTGCCAGTATGAGCTAAATAAAATTACAAACTACAAAAGACACAACAAACCAAAGAAAATGACTAAAGATTGGGAAGATTAATACATCACATATAGGGCTTCCCTGGTGGTGCAGTGGTTGAGAGTCTGCCTGCCAATGCAGGGGACACGGGTTCGAGCCCTGGTATGGGAAGATCCCACATGCCGCAGAGCAACTGGGCCCGTGAGCCACAATTACTGAGCCTGCGCGTCTGGAGCCTGTGCTCCGCAACAAGAGAGGCCGCGACAGTGAGAGGCACGCACACCGCAATGAAGAGGGGCCCCCACTTGCCGCAACTAGAAAAAGCCCTCACACAGAAACGAAGACCCAACACAGCCATAAATAAATAAATAAATAAATAAAATTAAACTGCAATGTGGAACAAAATGCTTGAAGGCTTACATGCAAATGTAAATTATTTTAAAAAATACATCACATATAAAGAGTTCCAACATATCAATAACAAAAAGACGTATAGGCCAACTGATCAAAGAATAAGAACTGATATGGGAATTCCCTGGCCATCCAGCAGTTAGGACTCTGTGCTTTCACTGCGGAGGGCACGGGTTTGGTCCCTGGTCGGGCAACAGGGTCCCACAAGCCGCACAGCACAGCCAAAAAAAAAAAAAAAGAGAGCTGATAGTTCACAGGGGGAAAATGGCCAATCATAGATGAAAAGATGTTCAACTTCATCACTAAACAAGGAAATTGATATTAAAATGAATAACACTTTTTAAATTCACTAGATTGGCAAAAATTAAAATTGCAGGTTACATTCAATATTAGCATATGGGGAAGTGAGTATTCTCATAGTTTGTGAGAATATACATTGGTTTTATAGCTTTTTTAGAGGACAGTTTGGTAGTATCTATCAGAATATTAAATCCACATACCCCCAATACCATTAAATGCACTTCGTAATTCTATATCTAGGAAGACATCCTATTAAGTGCTTAACCAAAGATTATGTTCATTGCAGTATCGTTTATAAGACTGAAAGTGGGAAATAATGTAAATGCCTAATCTCTAACACATGTGTTAAGTGAAAAAGTAAAACAAAGAAGAGACTGCATGATCTCATTTACATTAAAACAAAAAGTAACATATATGCTAAGCACATGAAAATATGCAGGAAAAGATCTGGGAGGATAAATATCAAACTATCACCAGGATTACTTCTGGGGAGAAAAATGGGATTTTGGGGAGAGGGTGTAGAGAAGAACTAAGGGCCGGGGGGTAAAGGCTTGTGCAGAGAACTTTAATTTTTTACTTAGTATGTTTCCGTATTGTTAGACTTTTAATAACTAACAGTCCTGTTTGATGGTGAAGAGCAGGGTCTTGACCTAGACTACCTGGATTTGAATCCTGGTTCCACTGTTTACAAGGTGTGTGACCTTGACAAGTTACTTAACTTCTCCTTGCCTCAGTTTTCTCACCGGTAAAGTGGAAATAACAACTGTACCTGCTTCACGGGGTTGTTGTAAGTTCATAAACACAAAACACTCAGAACGGTTTCTGGCACACACTAAGTGCTACGTAAGTATTAGCTATGATCAGTTCTTATGTTAAAAAATAAATCTCAGGCTTCCCTGGTGGCGCAGTGCTTGGGAATCCTCCTGCCTATTCAGGGGACACGGGTTCGAGCCCTGGTCCGGGAAGATCCCACATGCCGCAGAGCAACTAAGCCCGTGCACCATAAGTACCGAGCCTGCGCTCTAGAGCCTGCGAGACACAACTACTGAGCCCGTGTGCCACAACTACTGAAGCCTGTGCGCCTAGAGCCCATGCTCCACAACAAGAGAAGCCATCGCAATGAGAAGCCCACGCACCGCAACGAAGAGTAGCCCCCGCTTGCTGCGACTAGAGAAAGTGCTAGCGCAGCAACGAAGACCCAATGCAGCCAAAAACAAATAAAAATAAAGTAAATAAAATTTTAAAATAAATAAATAAATCTCTATCCCACCCCTCTAGGTCGTCACAAAGCATCGAGCTGATCTCCCTGTAGGGAGGGTGGGAGGGAGGCTCAAGAGGGAAGGGATATGGGGATATATGTATACATACAGCTGATTCACTTTGTTGTACAGCAGAAACTAACACAACATTGTAAAGCAATTATACTCCAATAAAAAAAAACTCAACACCACCTCCAAGAAAAATTCTTTCCATGACTCCTCTCTGCCTATGATAAAGGTTAACCTCTTCAGCTTAGCGGGAGAGGCACCGATCAGACCCTGCGACCCCCAGACTCTTTACTGACCACTGCTCCTCACGCTGCAACAGTAGTCAGTCTTGTGGTTCCCAAACACGTTGGGCTATTTCTAGCTGCTCTGCACAGACTGCCCTTCTCCATTTTCTTTATCTTGCTAAGGTTAACCTCAGGGTTACTGCCTTCTAGAAGCCAGTCCTGACATCCTACGCTGGGGCAGATGCCCCTCCTCTGTGCTTGGTACCCTATATCTACCACCAGCGTGGCAAACTCCCATTGTTTCGTGACTGAATCACCTACTGAGTCTTATCCCTGCCACTGGACCTGGCACAAAGTGGGTGCTCAGAAAATGTTTATTAAATGGACAAATAAATCAGAGACATTTGAGACCACTGAGAACAGAGAGGGTCAGTGTGGTGAAAGGAGGTTAAAAAGGTCACAGGAGGTCGGAGGGGTCAGGGTCAGAGATTACCCAGTTTGGGGTTCAGAAAGATCAGAGGGGAATCAGAGGGACCAGCATGATTAAAGAGGTCAGGGGGTCAGGGAGATTTGAGAAGTCAAAGGAGGAGGTTATTGAGGTCAGAAGGGGTCAGAGGAGATAAAGAGGATCAGGGACTCAGAGAACACCAAGGAGGTCGAAAAGGCCACCGACAATTTCAGAAAGGACGTCAGTGTCTCACCACCGGGCCAGGGTCCCAGGCCGGGGTGGAGCGTAGCTTTCGTGCCGGTGCAGCTGTACAAAGTCTCTGCCCGGGCCCCGGGCCAGCTCAGTGATCTCCTGGGCCCACCACCGTGCCTGCCGGTAGCTGCTGCACTTGAGAATCAAGGACCTGGACGGAAACAATGGGTGGACCACAATCCTCACCCCCAACACCTCTGGCCTGGCTCAGAAACCTCCCCTTTAGCTATCACCTCTTTCCTACCTCCTCCCTTAGTCCCTACTTGACTTCACAGGGACAGGGAGTGTATCTGCCTTATTCACAGTTGGGTCCTTGGCACCTAGTATTGTGCCAGCCACTTAAGTTTGTTTTTTTGTTTTTTTGGGTTTTTTTTTGGCCATGCTGCACTGCATGTGGGATCTTAGTTCCACGACCAGGGATCAAACCTGCGCCCCTTGCAGTGGAAGCACGGCGTCTTAACCACTGGACCACCAGGGAAGTCCCTTAAGTTTGTTGAATGAATAAATGAATGAATGGAGTGCCCTATCTTTTGCACCGAAAGTCCTTCCCCCAGGCTTATACTCAACTCTCTTTCTCTGGGCCCAGCCTCTAAGAGCAGCCCCAAGCATCTGACTAGAACAGTTCTCTGGTTCCAAATCATGGCCGGCTCCAGGGAGGTGGGAACGCCTTCCTTTCTTCCATGGTCTCTTCCACTTAACTCCCCTTAGGGCCCCAGGCTGGCTCTTCACTCACCAGGTGTCCGTCCACACCAGGGAGGCCTTACCTGTGGGAGGTGTTGATCCGGACCCCATACCGTGCCTCTGTGCTCCTTTTCCCCACCTGTACCTTGAAGCCAGGGTCGAAGAGCTGAACAAATGTGATGGTGCCGGTCTTGAGGCACATGTACAGCAGGAAGGAGTCCTTCACCACCAGCCACCTGGAGTGGAAGGGCTCTGACCATTCCTCCATGCCCCTGGGATCTCCTTCCTCACCCCCACCCACTGCCCAGCGGCTCTGCTCAGGCCTCACCGCTTGGACCAGCGATAACAAACTTGGTCTCGGCCACAGAAGGTGAGGCCAGGAACACGGTGGCCACCTGAGCGCTTCCGGATCACCCCCTCCCTGTGGGGAAAACCAGGAAGAGATGTTGGATGAGGCTGGATGAGGGATCCAGACCTCCAGCCCACTGTGCACTGCTCTTTCCCTATTCTCATCCAGGGAGAGATCCAGATGTTGGCAGATGGCGGGTGAGGGGTGTCAGACACTCACAGTCCTTTGGATCCAAGGTCTGGGATAAAGGACAGCTGACTGACTTCCAGAAACTCTGTCTGCAGAGGAAGAAAAAGGCTCAGAGGAGAGACTCTTGTTTTCAGCCCCTCAGACTCCACCGACCCTGGTCCTCTGCCCCCTGCTCCATCTCAAGAGACCTGGCACCAGCCTCTTGACCTTACCATGGCGTGGTAGTTGCGGTAGAAAGACATGGTCAGGAGGCAGTTGAGGTAATTCTCCAGGTATTTCTGAAGTAGGGATGGGAAAGAGAGAGAGACAGATGGGACCAGAACCATTTGCACCCAAACACCTTCCCAGAGGACCTGGTGTCCGGTCCCACCTGTTTGCTGGATGCATGTCTGGCGGAGCCCTCAGGACCTGCTCGGCGTAGAGAGGGTATCTCTCTGTTGTTTGCCTCTTGGGCTGGAGAATAGGCAACGGCAAAGCTGTGGAAGGGATGGGGGAGGGTCAATAGGAGGATGGGAGGCTGGGTGCCTTGGTTCCTGAAGCACTGGAGGTAGGGTCTTGGAGGAGGCGAGGGGACCTAGAGGCTGGCAGAAGGAATGCCCCCTACCCTGAGGATGGAGACAGAAAAAGGTGGGAGGCTGCCAAGGGTACTTTGGGCATCCAGCCTTGCTGAGATACTGGCCCAGAACCATGGACAGAAAGAGCTGAGCAGGGAAGGTTTCCTGGTAACCGGGGTCAGAGGAGCAGGCCCAGTGGCCAGAGTTGGGGGAGGAAAGCAGCTGGGGGAGGAAAGGCTGTGGTCTGGGGATGAGACAGACGGAAAGCAGCCATGGGGGCTGGGGCAGTGACATCCCATGCTGCCCCGCCGTGAGGGGGCACCTGCCCTTCACAGGAGGCAGTCTTGTCCCCCTCACCGAGTCAGAGGGAGCAGACTCGTCAAGACTTTGTGTCTCAGGAGGTCCCGATGCAATTCCTGGAAATGACGGAACTTCTTCTTGGTTGTCCAGGTAAAGTCACCGTGAGTGAAGCGGACAGAATACAGAGTGCAGGTGCCCACCTGGGGGAGTGAGGAAGTGACTGAATGGATGTTCCCTGGTTGGGTGGCAGCCCCCGCTCTGGCCAGCCCTCCCCTTAGCCCCCTCCCTGGTGCCAGCCCAGCCACCTTGGATCCACTGGTGTATCTTTCAGTGCCCACCACCTGGGCTATGACGGGAACCCCAGGGGCAAACACCAAGGGGTGAATTTTCAGAGGCTGGAGGTCGTAGATGGCCAGAAAGGGGTGCATCCGGTCAGCTGACAGGAGAGAAAGTGGAAGAATGTGGACTCCAGGAGGTCTCAGCCCCCTCCCCCTCCTCTCCCTGAGGGCGTCCTCCCTGTGTACCTGGGTCCTCTCCCTCCTTCAGAGTGTCCACCTCATCGGGCTCCATCTGTAACTGGCTGGAGTCCAGGTCACCCCCAGAGGGGAAGAGGCTCTCGGAGGTCGCCGCCATCCTAGGAATATGGGGAGGCCTCAGGAAGGTGACCTGCTTTGCAGAACCCTGCCCCCCATCGCATCCCCACGGTCTTCCATCTCCCACAGGTCCCCCGCTTCCCCCCACTTGGCTCCCGCTGACTCCCAGTCTCTCTGATTATGGCGCATCGGTCTGCAACGCCCTGCCAACCCGCCTCTGATCTCCATCCCCTATCTCGATCCTTCCTGCATCCGGAATGCCTGAGTCCCGCCTCCCGTCCCGTAACCAGGGTGCCGAGGAACACCCGGCCAGGCCCGGATGGCCCCGAAGTGGGGCAGAGCAGAGAAGCCAGGGGAGGGGTCCCGGGGGTTGCCAGGGGTCCCGAGCCACCGGGGCTCCAGCCAGGCCAAGCCAGCTGGAAGAAGGGGTCCAGGCGGGAATGAGGAAGTTACGCGTTCCCCGCCCGGGAGGGAAACCCCGAAATCTGAGCATGAGGCTGAGTCAGGAGGACCCGCAGCCCAAGCTCATTCCCGTCCCCGCTCGATTTCCTGGGCCCGGGATCTCAGCGGCGCCCCCTCCCCGGTCCCCTCACCCAGGCAGCCCGAGCCGGCGGCAGCGCGGCTTCGCGAGCAGAAGAAGCCAGCAGAGTCAGAGCGGGAGCCCACACCCCAGAGGGCCAGGGCGGGGCGGGCGCTCAGGGCCTGCCCTTGGGGGCGGGACGGCCCCCGGCCTCACCTCCTCGGGATTCTCGTCGGTCCTGTCCCGCCGCCGCCGCCCTCGGCCCGCCCTGCAGTCCTGCGTGCAGCCTCGGCGCTGGGGCCGCCCTCGGCTCTGCGGGACGGCGCTACCCTCTCCGTTCATCGGTGCGGCGCCGTCTGCCGGGCTGTCAGTCTGTCCCGCGCCGTCGGTCCGTGCAGGCCCGCTCCTCCCTGTGGGCGCTCGGCTCTGCGCACCCTCCTCCGCTCGGGCGCCGGCCCCCCCGGGTCCTCTCCGGCCACCGATCCCGCCAGGGACCCTGGCGGGACGCGCCTCCGCGGCAGGGACCTGGCTGTGTCCCCTTCCCGGGCCTGCTGAGAACCACATTGGGCCGGCCTAGCCAGCGTTTGTAGATGGAAGGAATGATGAAAGGCCCGAGGGCTGGTGGCCACAAATTCATTAACGTACGCAAGCTTGCATTCTTTCATTCATTCACTATTTACTGCGTACTTTCTCCGCGCCAGACTCTGAGCATACAGTAGTGAACAAGACTATCACGGGACTTGCTCTTCTGGAACTAACAGGCTAAGGGGAAACAGGAAAAATTTCAGGTTCTAACAGACAAAATATTTCATTTTTTTAAAAAGTAGATTTCTTAATCTCTTCTATATGGAAGAGTGGGTTGATGGATATTTCTTCATGGACATTTGGGTTGTTTCTAGTTTTTGCCTGCTGCGAATAAAGCTCCTATAAACATTCCTGGGTAAGTCTTTGTGTAGAAATATGTTTTCGTTTCTCTTGGGTAAATAGCTAGGAGTGTAGTTGCTCCATCATTTTAACTTTTTAATAAACTAGCCAGACTTGTTTGATCTCTAATTGCACACATTTATATAGAGGCAGGGTGAAGAAAGTGACAAATAAAGGCTATTTTTAAATGGTCATTAAAAATCACTTTTTAAAAAATAGATCTTCATTGAAGTATAATTGTTTCACAATACTGTGTTAGTTTCTGTTGCACAACAAAGTGAATCAGCCATGTGCATACACATGTCCCCATATCCCCTCCCTCTTGAGCCTCCCTCCCACCTTCCCTATCCCACCCCTCTTGGTCATCGCAAAGCACTGAGCCGATCTCCCTGTGCTATGTGGCTGCTTCCCACTAGCTATCTATTTTACATTTGGTAGTGTATATATGTCCATGCCACTCTCTCACTTTGTCCCAGCTTACCCTTCCCCCTCCCTGTATCCTCAAGTCCATTCTCCAGTAGGTCTGCGTCTTTATTCTCGTCTTGCCCCTAGGTTCTTCATGACCATTTTTGTTTGTTTGATTTTTAGATTCCATATATATGCGTTAGCATATGGTATTTGTTTTTCTCTTTCTGACTTACTTCACTCTGTGTGACAGACGCTAGGTCTATCCACCTCACTACAAATAACTCAATTTCGTTCCTTTTTTTGGCTGAGTAATATTCCATTGAATATATGTGCCACATCTTCTTTATCCATTCATCTGTTGATGGACACTTAGGTTGCTTCCATGTCCTGGCTATTGTAAATAGTGCTGCAATGAACATTGTGGTACATGTCTCTTTTTGAATTATGGTTTTCTCAGGGTATATGCCCAGTAGTGGGATTGCTGGGTCATATCGTAGTTCTATTTTTAGTTTTCTAAGGAACCTCCATACTGTTTTCCATAGTGGTTGTATCAATTTACATTCCCACCAATAGTGCAGGAAGGTTCCCTTTTCACCACACCCTTTGCAGCATTTATCATTTCTAGATTTTTTGATAATGACCATTCTGACCAGTGTGAGGTGATACCTCATTGTAGTTTTGATTTACATTTCTCTAATAATTAGTGATGTTGAGCATCTTTTCATGTGCCTCTTGTCCATCTGTATGTCTTCTTTGGTGAAATGTCTATTTAGGTCTTACACCCATTTTTTAACTGGATTATTTGTTTTTTTGATATTGAGCCACATGAGCTGTTTGTATATTTTGGAGATTAATCCTTTGTCTGTTGTTTCGTTTGCAAATATTTTCTCCCATTCTGAGGGTCGTCTTTTTGTCTTGTTTATGGTTTCCTTTGCTGTGCAAAAGCTTTGAAGTTGAATTAAGTCCCATTTGTTTATTTTTGTTTTTATTTCCGTTACTCTAGGAGGTGCGTCAAAAATGATCTTGCTGTGGTTCATGTCAAAGAGTGTTTTTCCTATGTTTTCCTCTAAGAGTTTTATAGCATCTGGTCTTACATTTAAGTCTTTAATCCATTTGCAGGTTATTTTTGTGTATGGTGTTAGGTAGTGTTCTAATTTCATTCTTTTACATGTAGCTGGCCAGTTTTCCCAGCACCACTTATTGAAAAGGCTGTCTTTTCTCCATTGTATGTTCTTGCCTCCTTTGTCGTAAATTAGGTGCCCATATGTGTGTGCGTTTATCTCTGGTCACTCTATCCTGTATCATTGGTCTATATTTCTGCTTTTGTGCCAGTACCATACTGTCTTGATTACTGTAGCTCTGTGGTATAGTTTTAAGTCAGGGAGCCTGATTCCTCCAGCTCCGAAAAAGCACTTTTTAAATAAGTGAAATATTTTAAGATAGGGGGTAAAAGGAACTGCCAAACTGTTTTCCAAAATGGTTGTTCTGTTTTACATTTCCACAATCTATGTATGATAATTCCATTTGTTCTGCAGCATGGCCAACATTTGATATTGTCTATCTTTTTAGTGTTAGCCATGCTAATAAGTGTAAAATAGTACATCATCATAGTTTTATTTGCATTTCTCTGATGACTAATGATGTTGACCATGTTTCATGTGCTTATTGACCATTTTTATATCTCTTTTTAAGTGTTCAGTTCTTTCACTGATTTTTTTAAAAACCATGTTATTTGTCTTATTACTGATTTGTAAGAGTTCTTTATATATTTTGGATACAAATCCTTCATCAGATATATGTATTGCAAATATTTTCACCCAGAATGTGGCTTGTCTTTTTAAAATAATGGTGCCTTTTGGGAATTCCCTGTTGGTCCAGTAGGATTTGGCTCTTTCACTGCTGGGGCCCAGCCACTCAGAGTGGCCAAAATAAATAAATAAATAAAATAATGGTGCCTTTGGAAAAGCAGAGGTTTTTTATTTTGATTAATTTGTGGCCTATAGACTATTACTCAGCAATAAAAATGAATAAAGTGTAAAATGGTACAGCCACCTTGGAAACAGTTTCAAAATGTTAAGCGTAGAGTTACCACATGGCCCAGCGATTCCACTCCTAAGTATATTCCAAAAAGGATTGAAAATGTATGCCCTCACAAAAACTTGTACATGAATGTCCATAGTAGTATTATTCAAATAGCGAAAAAGTAGACACAAACCAAAATGTACATCAAGTAATGAATGGATAAACAAAATGTGGTGTATCCCTACCATGGAATATTATTCAGCCATAAAAAGGAATGATGTACTGATATATGCTACAACAGGGATGGACCTTGAAACATTATGCTAAGCGAAAGAAGCCAGACACAAAGGACCACATATTATATGATTCCATTTCTATGAAATGTCCAGAATAAGTAAATCCAAAGAGACCATAGCTGGGACAGTAGCTGGGGAGAAGGACAGGGGAGTGACTGCTAATGGGTACAGGGTTTCTTTTGAGGGTGATGAGGTGGTTATAACATTAGTTGTGATGGTTGCACACCTCTGTGAATATAGTAAAAAACCATTGAATTGTAGACTTTAAAGGGTGAATTTTATGGCGCATGAATTATTTCTCAATAAAGTTGTTATTACAAAAAATACAAACTGTTAATACATACAACACAGGTGAATTTCAAAACCATTATGCTGAAAGAAGCATACACAAAAGAGTAGTACTATATGATTCCATTAATATAAAGTTCTGGAACGGAAAAACCAATCTATAGTGATGGAAATCAGATCAGTAGTTGCCTGTGGCAGGGAGTGGGGAACAGTAAAGGCCACACAGGGAACTTGGAGATGGAGACGTCCTATATCTTGATTCAGGTGGTGATTACATGGGTGTATGCACTTGTCAAAACTCATAGAACTGTACACTAAAATGTGTGCATTAAATTGTATGTAAATTTTTACTTCCATAAAGTTAATTTAAAAAACAGATTTTCCAATATAAAATAAAAATTAAATTTAAAAAGAAATAAAATAAAATAGCAGATTTCAGTCAGGCAGCATAGTCAGCAGTGCTTTCCAACCTTTCCCACATCATGATACCCTTAGGGAATGATAATATAGCTCTTGGAGGGCATTTAGAGTCCTTGGTTAGCATACTGTGGACCTGAGGCTCCCAGCCCGGGCTCTGGCTGCCCTACACCTGGCTGAGGACATCAATACCTGCCAGGAACATGCTTGGGAAGCTCAGTGTGGCAGCTAACAGAGTGGACTCTGGGGTCAGAGTGAAGAGGGTGAGGGAAAGTACTGCTCTCCTGGTAACTGCCTGTGCGACCTTGGGCAAGCTACCTAATCTCTCAGTGCCTCTGATTCCTCATCTCTGAAATCAGCATAATAATAACACTTACTTTAAAAGATCATTGACGTTAAAAACAAAAAGGGACTTCCCTGGTGGTCCAGTGGTTCAGACTCCCAATGCAGGGGGCATGGATTCGGTCCCTGGTCCGGGAACTAATATTCCACATGCTGCACGGCGTGGCCACAAAAAAAAAAAAAAAGCAGAGGGCAGACAGCAGAAGCAAGAAAAACTACAATCCTGCAGCCTGTGGACCAAAAACCACAGTGACAGAAAGATAGACAAGATGAAAAGGCAGAGGGCTATGTACCAGATGAAGGAACAAGAAAAAACCCCAGAAAAACAACTAAATGAAGTGGAGATAGGCAACCTTCCAGAAAAAGAATTCAGAATAATGATAGTGAAGATGATCCAGGACCTCGGAATAAGAATGGAGGCAAAGGTTGAGAAGATGCAAGAAGTGATTAACAAAGACCTAGAAGAATTAAAGAACAAACAAACAGAGATGACCAATACAATAACTGAAATGAAAACTACACTAGAAGGAATCAATAGCAGAATAACTGAGGCAGAAGAACGGATAAGTGACCTGGAAGACAGAATGGTGGAATTCACTGCTGCAGAACAGACTAAAGAAAAAAGAATGAAAAGAAATGAAGACAGCCTAAGAGACCTCTGGGACAACATGAAACGCAACAACATTCGCATTATAGGGGTCCCAGAAGGAGAAGAGAGAGAGAAAGGACCAGAGAAAATATTTGAAGAGATTATAGTCGAAAACTTCCCTAACATGGGAAAGGAAATAGCCACCCAAGTCCAGGAAGCGCAGAGAGTCCCATACAGGATAAACCCAAGGAGAAACACGCCGAGACACATAGTAATCAAAGTGGCAAAAATTAAAGACAAAGAAAAATTATTGAAAGCAGCAAGGGAAAAATGACAAATAACATACAAGGGAACTCCCATAAGGTTAACAGCTGATTTCTCAGCAGAAACTCTGCAAGCCAGAAGGGAGTGGCATGATATACTTAAAGTGATGAAAGGGAAGAACCTACAACCAAGATTACTCTACCCGGCAAGGATCTCATTTAGATTTGATGGAGAAATCAAAAGCTTTACAGACAAGCAAAAGCTAAGAGAATTCAGCACCACCAAACCAGCTCTACAACAAATGCTAAAGGAACTTCTCTAAGTGGGAAACACAAGAGAAGAAAAGGACCTACAAAAACAAACCCAAAACAATTAAGAAAATGGTCATAGGAACATACATATCGATAATTACCTTAAACGTGAATGGATTAAATGCCCCAACCAAAAGACATAGACTGGCTGAATGGATACAAAAACAAGACCCATATATGCTCTCTACAAGAGACCCACTTTAGACCTAGGGACACATACAGACTGAAAGTGAGGGGATGGAAAAAGATATTCCATGCAAATGGAAATCAAAAGAAAGCTGGAGTAGCTATACTCATATCGGATAAAATAGACTTTAAAATAAAGAATGTTACAAGAGACAAGGAAGGACACTACATAATGATCAAGGGATCAATCCAAGAAGAAGATATAACAATTATAAATATATATGCACCCAACATAGGAGCACCTCAATACATAAGGCAACTGCTAACAGCTATAAAAGAGGAAATTGACAGTAACACAATCATAGTGGGGGACTTTAACACCTCACTTTCATCCAAAATGAAAATAAATAAGGAAACAGAAGCTTTAAATGACACAATAGACCAGATAGATTTAATTGATATATATAGGACATTCCATCCAAAAACAGCAGATTACACGTTCTTCTCAAGTGCGCACGGAACATTCTCCAGGATAGATCACATCTTGGGTCACAAATCAAGTCTCAGTAAATTTAAGAAAATTGAAATCATATCAAGCATCTTTTCTGACCACAACGCTATGAGATTAGAAATGAACTACAGGGAAAAAAACGTAAAAACGACAAACACATGGAGGCTAAACAATACGTTACTAAATAACCAAGAGATCACTGAAGAAATCAAAGAGGAAATAAAAAAATACCTAGAGACAAATGACAATGAAAACACGACGACCCAAAACCTATGGGATGCAGCGAAAGCAGTTCTAAGAGGGAAGTTTATAGCTATACAAGCCTACCTAAAGAAACAAGAAAAATCTCAAGTAAACAATCTAACCTTACACCTAAAGAAACTAGAGAAAGAAGAACAAACAAAACCCAAAGTTAGCAGAAGGAAAGAAATCATAAAGATCAGAGCAGAAATAAATGAAATAGAAACAAAGAAAACAATAGCAAAGATCAATAAAACTAAAAGTTGGTTCTTTGAGAAGATAAACAAAATTGATAAGCCATTAGCCAGACTCATCAAGAAAAAGAGGGAGAGGACTCAAATCAATAAAATCAGAAATGAAAAAGGAGAAGTTACAACAGACACCGCAGAAATACAAAGCATCCTAAGAGACTACTACAAGCAACTTTATGCCAATAAAATGGACAATCTGGAAGAAATGGACACATTTTTAGAAAGGTATAACCTTCCAAGACTAAACCAGGAAGAAACAGAAAATATGAACAGACCAATCACAAGTCATGAAATTGAAACTGTGATTAAAAATCTTCCAACAAACAAAAGTCCAGGACCAGATGTCTTCACAGGTGAATTCTATCAAACATTTAGAGAAGAGCTAACACCTATCCTTCTCAAACTCTTCCAAAAAATTGCAGAGGAAGGAACACTCCCAAACTCATTCTATGAGGCCACCATCACCCTGATACCAAAACCAGACAAAGACACTACAAAAAAAGAAAATTACAGACCAATATCACTGATGAATATAGATGCAAAAATCCTCAACAAAATACTAGCAAACAGAATCCAACAACACATTAAAAGGATCATACACCACGATCAAGTGGGATTTATCCCAGGGATGCAAGGATTCTTCAATGTACGCAAATCAATCAATGTGATACACCATATTAACAAATTGAAGAATAAAAACCATATGATCATCTCAATAGATGCAGAGAAAGCTTTTGACAAAATTCAACACCCATTTATGATAAAAACTCTCCAGAAAGTGGGCATAGAGGGAACCTACCTCAACATAATAAAGGCCATATATGACAAACCCACAGCAAACATCATTCTCAATGGTGAAAAACTGAAAGCATTTCCTCTAAGAACAGGAACGAGACAAGGATGTCCACTCTCACCACTATTATTCAACATAGTTCTGGAAGTCCTAGCCACGGCAATCAGAGAAGAAAAAGAAATAAAAGGAATACAAATTGGAAAAGAAGAAGTAAAACTGTCACTGTTTGCGGATGACATGATACTATACATAGAGAATCCTAAAACTGCCACCAGAAAACTGCTAGAGCTAATTAATGAATATGGTAAAGTTGCAGGATACAAAATTAATGCACAGAAATCTCTGGCATTCCTATACACTAATGATGAAAAATCTGAAAGAGAAATTATGGAAACACTCCCATTTACCATTGCAACAAAAAGAATAAAATACCTAGGAATAAACCTACCTAGGGAGACAAAAGACCTGTATGCAGAAAACTATTAGACACTGATGAAAGAAATTAAAGATGATACCAAGAGATGGAGAGATATACCATGTTCTTGGATTGGAAGAATCAACATTGTGAAAATGAGTATACTACCCAAAGCAATCTACAGATTCAATGCAATCCCTATCAAATTACCAATGGCATTTTTTACGGAGCTAGAACAAATCATCTTAAAATTTGTATGGAGACACAAAAGACCCCGAATAGCCAAAGCAGTCTTGAGGGAAAAAAATGGAGCTGGAGGAATCAGACTCCCTGACTTCAGACTATACTACAAAGCTACAGTAATCAGGACAATATGGTACTGGCACAGAAACAGAAACATAGATCAATGGAACAAGATAGAAAGCCCAGAGATTAACCCACGCACCTATGGTCAACTAATCTATGACAAAGGAGGCAAAGATATACAATGGAGAAAAGACAGTCTCTTCAATAAGTGGTGCTGGGTAAACTGGACAGCTACATGTAAAAGAATGAAATTAGAATACTCCTTAGCACCATACACAAAAATAAACTCAAAATGGATTAGAGACCTAAATATAAGACTGGACACTATAAAACTCTTAGAGGAAAACATAGGAAGAACACTCTTTGACATAAATCACAGCAAGATCTTTTTTGATCCACCTCCTAGAGTAATGGAAATAAAAACAAAAATAAACAAATGGGACCTAATGAAACTTCAAAGCTTTTGCACAGCAAAGGAAACCATAAACAAGACGAAAAGACAACCCTCAGAATGGGAGAAAATATTTGCAAACAAATCAACGGACAAAGGATTAATCTCCAAAATATATAAACAGCTCATTCAGCTCAATATTAAAGAAACAAACACCCCAATCCAAAAATGGGCAGAAGACCTAAATAGACATTTCTCCAAAGAAGACATACAGACGGCCACAAAGCACATGAAAAGATGCTCAACATCACTAATTATTAGAGAAATGCAAATCAAAACTACAATGAGGTATCACCTCACACCAGTTAGAATGGGCATCATCAGAAAATCTACAAACAACAAATGCTGGAGAGGGTGTGGAGAAAAGGGAACCCTCTTGCACTGTTGGTGGGAATGTAAATTGATACAGCCACTATGGAGAACAATATGGAGGTTCCTTAAAAAACTAAAAATAGAGTTACCATATGACCCAGCAATCCCACTACTGGGCATATACCCAGAGAAAACCGTAATTCAAAAAGACACATGCACCCGAATGTTCATTGCAGCACTATTTACAATAGCCAGGTCATGGAAGCAACCTAAATGCCCATCAACAGACGAATGGATAAAGAAGATGTGGTACATATATACAATGGAATATTACTCAGCCATAAAAAGGAACGTAATTGAGTCATTTGTTGAGAAGTGGATGGATCTAGAGACTGTCATACCGAGTGAAGTAAGTCAGAAAGAGAAAAACAAATATCGTATATTAATGCATGTATGTGGAACCTAGAAAAATGGTACAGGTGAGCCGGTTTGCAGGGCAGAAGTTGAGACACAGATGTAGAGAATGGACATATGGACACCAAGGGGGGAAAACTGCGGTGGGGTGGGGATGGTGGTGTTCTGAATTGGGCGATTGGGATTGACATGTATACACTGATGTGTATAAAATTGATGCCTAATAAGAACCTGCAGTATAAAAAAACAAACAAAACAACTAATACTAAACTTTCATTGGGTTATTTGTATGGAAATATGTTAATATAAATGTTTCAGACATTACATGAAATTTCTAAAAATCTTATATTTGTATTTGTACGGAAATATGTATGGAAATATGTTAATATAAATGTTTCAGACATTACATGAAATTTCTAAAAATCTTATATTTGTATTTGTATGGAAATATGTATGGAAATATATTAATATAAATGTTTCAGACATTACATGAAATTTCTAAAAATCTTATATGTTCTGGTATAATGTTATAAGTAATAATCCTAGTTATTACTTTAAAATGTATATCGCAGAAATAACTAATTTTCTTGTCAACTGCATTATTATGAACTTTCATCAAATCTTTAACTGTGGTCATTTTTAAGTCTTTTGTCATTTACAGACAGTTCTGGGTGTACTCTGATGCTTTTGCAAATATGTTCCTATAAAAGGCTTTCATCTTCAAGAAATTCATGGAAAAGACTCTGACAAGTACAGGTTTCTGGTAACTGACTGTACTGCTGAACTGAATGAATAAGCATTTTCAGAACTCTAATGAAAAACTGATGAACTCATAAAAGTGCTAACAAAAGATCAAGATGGAAAAAAAATTAATTACATGGGACTGAGTGAACTGATGAGGATGAGTATAATTTTTGTGACTTTCTGTCTGAATTTAAAAAAAAAAATCCCACAAGGACTCAGAGGCAAAGAATATACAAATCAATTTTGCACTGCAAAGTAAAGGAGCTGTTACAGTGGAGGATTACTGGACTGAATGTCAATATTATGACATAGATGAGTGTGTTTCATGTTTGGTAATTGCAATCATTGTTGCTTTTGTTGTGGTCATCCATGTACAATGCTTGGTGTCAGTCTATCTATCTCTTGTAAAAATAAAATACAGTGTGTGTGTGTGGAAAAAAAAAAAATTACTTTTAAAAACCCGTGGGGGAAAAAAAAAAATCATTGACACTATCAAGTGAGATAACATGTAAAAGTCCCTAGAATCTACCTGGCACAGCATAATTAATCAATTACAACTATTTTCATAAAAGGGGTTGAGAGCTACTGGACCATTTGAGAACATAACATTTCCCTAACTAGTAAAGTTTCTTGTTCTAAAAAAATAAACTATTCTTTCAATTTTTTACATCTTGGGCATTCTAAATACAAATGAATCTCATTCTAAAATACAAATGAGGGACTTCCCTGGTGGTCCAGTGGCTAAGACTCCGCGCTCCCAATGCAGGGGGCCCGGGTTCAATCCCTGGTCAGAGAACTAGATCCCACAGGCCGCAACTAAAAGATCCTGCGTGTGGCAACGCAGATCCCACGTGCCGCGACTAAGACCCGGCGCAGCCAAATAAATAAATATTAACAAAAAATAAAATAAAATACAAATGAATCCCCAGCATGGTCCAGCCTGGCACCAAGTTGTCTGGCATTGCTGCGATGAATTTTCACTGCATCTGTCTGTGCCGGCACTTGTGTGTCTGTCTCTACCATGCCTCCCCTCCTAGTCTTCTCCTGCTTCTCCATGGGGATCAGAGACAACCCCAAAATTAAGGGGGCATAAAAGGATAGGTGTTTGAGTGGGGGATCCCCCACCCCTTCCCTCCTCCCTCTTCTCCCCCTTCCATCTCCTGGCACCTATAATCACCAGGCGGTCTGAGGCTGAGTGGTAGTTTTGCCCACAGTGGAGGGGCTTGGAAACCACACCCCTCCTAGGGCGCTCCTGGCCATTGTCAGCATCCCAGTCTCGTCCATTATTGAGATGGGTCTGAAGGGGGCATGGTGTTTCCCATGGTGTGGGTGCTGGAGACAGCGGGGGACTGAAAGAGGAGCAGGTATGGGGGAGACAGAGGAAAAGGTGGGCTGCCAGGCAGACAGACAAACTGCATCAGGGAGAAAGGTAAATGCTCAAATCAGGGAAGGGAAAAGGATAATCTGCCCCCTGTGCGGGAGGTGGATCTATCACTTCGCCAAATGATTGGCTAAACACTTTGCAGGGCCCAGTGCGAAATGGAGAAGTGGGACCCCCTTATTAAAAAAATTATTAAGAATTTCAAGACAGTGACAGCAGAGCATTACACCAAGCATGGGGGCCCTTCTGAGTGTGGTCCCATGTCCAGTGCATAGGTCACGGGCCAGGGAAGCCAGCCCTGCTGCCAAAGTCCCCTCTCCTCTCCCTGCTGATGCTAGTGACACTCACCCCCTAGGTTCCCTGGCCTCTTTCCTCCTCCTGACCCACAACTCCCTTCTTCCCCCTCCAATCTCCCTTTTAGGCCTGGATCCAGCTGCCCCTCCAGATCCAGATCCCAGCCCAGCTGTAGCCCCCATCGTGGCTGAAGGAGGAATACTGTCCCTTGGGTCTGGCGCCTACTTCAGCAGGAAAGCCCGTCTCTCCTTCCACCACCAGCTGCATGACATAGCATCGGCCAATGACTCCACCATTTGAAGGGGACAACCAGGGGCTGAACTTCCAGGAGGCCTTGGCAACCTTCCTTCCCCGGCCTTCTCAGTCATCCCAGTGTCTGGCTCCCTCAGATCCCTCATGACCTTCTTATTAAATACACTGAGAATTGCCAAGTGCTGTGTGTATGTGCATATGTTTTGGAGAGGAGATGGGGACCACGACACCAGGGCTGTTATGGGGCTGAGGTGGGAAGTGCAGCATGGCGTGGGAGTGAGGACGCAGGAGTGGGGAACAGGAGGCAGCTGATCTCATGCAGCGCCCAGGTGTGCCTAGCAGTAAGTAGGTTTGCTGAAATCAAGCTTCAGAGTTGAGTGTGGTGAGAGCAGTTTGGAGCGGTTGTGGGGTAGGCAGGACAGCAGATGGGGCTGGGGAGCGTATTCGTTCCATGAATATGAAATGTCCACTCCCTGCCAGGCATTGAAAATATATCAGTGAATCAAGCACAAGGAGTTCTCTCTTCTCACTGAATTTGCTTTCTGGTAGGGGAGGCAGACAAATAAATAAGCATGGTAATAGGAGATAGCGGTAAGTACTGCTATGAAGAAAATTAAACAGGTAATGTGAGAGCGGGGTGGAGGAGGGTGGTGTTTCTTAAAATTCAGGTGGTCAGGAAAGGCCTTTCTGTTGAGGGACGTAGAGTTCTCAGGACTGTGGAGTACAAGCGAAAGAGGAATCAAAGATGCCTTGAGACTGGGAGGACCGGGAGAACAGGTTTTGCAGAAAATCAAAAGCTCTGCACTGGTTCTTTTGAGATACACGTTTGGGGTGCGAGATCCTTCTTCACTTAATTCAGGAACTCACCACCTCCTTAGGAAGCCTCCTCTGTACCCCCCAAAATCCTCCAAGGTAGGATTATATTCTGGAACCAGGTTTTCAAATGTGGCTTCCACAGTTCCCTTATCCATAGACTGGAGAAATGTAGATTAGGGCAAGACTGTCGGTCACTGTCAATGAGCACTTGGCTGGAGTGGGGACCGTCCTGCAGGGGCCAGAGCCCGCTCTCATTTCCTATCCGTGGGGCTGAAAGGTCACTTCCTATCACCTCCCCATGGGAATGGTGGCTTCTGGAGCCGACCCACAGCACTCCCAGTGGCCGCCCTCTCCCACTCAAGGTCAAACTTAAACTCCATGTGCACCAAGGTCCAACTTCCTCCCAAAAGCCAAAGAAGTCACACTGCTGCTTCTGACAAGATGAGGTGACAGAGGTGACTGTGAAGAGAGGGGACTGTGAGCCTGGGCCGGACATGTGGAGTCCTTCTGACTTTAGGGCCAGTAGCCTGCCAGGAGGCAGGAGGCAGGCTGAGGGGAGGTGACTCCAGTCTCTATCAGAATTCTGAGTTCCCTCTTAGGCTTAAACAGGGAGGGGAGTGGGCCATTTGCTGGGAGCCTCCACACCAGCCACACTAGTGTCACAAAGACCTGGATATGCTAACGAAAGTGTGGGGCATGATGGCCTGGAGAAGGGTCCTCTCCAGCTCCCTCAGGGCAGTGGTTTATACAAACAGAAATGGGCCAGAGGAGTTCAGGTTTGAGGTTAAGAAAAGAACCCCAAAGCACACAGATTCTCACTGACAAACTGTTTATTGAATTTTGTCATCAGTATGGGGTGTCTCTTGTTGTATCTTAGAATCCTAGGATTCAGGGAGGTGGTAAAGTGGCAATGGTGAATTTGGGAATCTGGTCTCCCAAAAGTACCTGCCGCTCTACCCCTGATTCGGCAATGGCTGCCAGGCGGATCACCCCTCCGCTGGAGCCATCCCGCTCCATGGCCAAAGCAAGAGCTGTGGAGAAAAGAAGAAAGTTGGGATTGGAGTCAGATGCTGGGATCATGGCAAGGAAAGAGGAATGCTGACCTGGCTTGAGTATGGGGATTTATGCTCACAGACCCAGAAGCCGCAGTTCTCACCATTGGCAGTGAATTGCAGACATTCTTCCTTGGTCATGCCCTCCCGGTAGGTAGCATCGACATAGCCATAGATATAGGAACTCCCGGAGCCCCCGATGGCAAAGGACTGTCTTACCATCATACCCCCCATGGGTACCGAATACACCTGCCAGACGGAGGAAGAAGAGTGTCACCATTTGTACCCTCCCCACAACACACGTATGTTCGCCTGTCCACTGCGGAACTGGTCTGCGAAAAGTTAATAGTAAGTGATGTAGAGACTGGAAAGAGAAGTAGAAAATGCCTGCGGTGGGGAGAGAATGAAAGGCATGGTTCCAATGTTCTCGGGGTTGTGGTATCTGACCTGCCCCCCTTCTTGGGGGTCCCAGCCCGCAATGATGATTCCTGCCATCAGGTCCTCTCGGTATCGGTAACACATCTCCTTAAAGAGGCTGGCTGCCGTGTGTACCAGCGGAGGCTCATTCAGCTCAATGCTAGAAGGTGAAGGGAGTCATAGGGAAGGCAGTGTCAGGACCTGGGAGTCAGACTATTCAGCTCCTCAGGTCCCAACTCCTTTCAGATACTTGCTCCCCCCCTGCCCACAAGTACCTGTGGAAACCAAGCTGATAAGTGACTGCGTCAGCTACTGCCTGCGTATCAGCTGCTGAGCCTGAGCGGCAGCAAAAAATACGGTCGTGAATAGGGGTCAGCTTGTCAGTCACTCGATTGGCGATGTACGACCTGCAGGATAGCAGAATAGTGAGGGAAGGACCCCACCTGTCTCCCACTTTCATCTTTTACTACCCACTCCCTCAACAGGAATTCCAGTATTTCCTGTTAGTTCTCATCTAAACTGAAGCAGGCTGGAGAACAAACTTTTGCAAGAAGTTCACCAAAAGGTGAAGAGAACTACGAAGCAGTAGAAGCTGGAACAAATCCTTATCTCCCGGGAGGGGAGAAACCTCCCTTCCCACAGTAGTCTATGGAGGGTAAGGATGGGCTGGCAGGCAAGGAAGGAAGGAAGGGAAAGGTGGGGAGAAGACCTTTCACATATCTGTCCTGAGCTCACCCAGTGGTTGTTCTGGAGTCGGCTCCCAGAACCACGCCCCCATCAAATTGCACAGCCATGATAGTGGTCTGGAAAAAGAGGAGAAAGGGGTGAGTCTGGGCCTCTCCATATTCTCCAGCATACACAAACCTTAATGATCCGTCTATCCAGTCCCTAGAGTATGAGAAAGTCGTGCGCCACCAACACATCGTCAAATCTCATGGGGTTCTCAATAACCCGCAGAACACCAGAAATCCAATCTTCAAGTTCCCAAAGGTCCACCCTGACCTTAAGCTTTCGTCCTGCAAGATTCCAGAACTCCACGCTTCAGCCTACCTTCTACCTCCTCCCACACCACTCCAGCGTCCTTAGGATACCTCCTCCCCTGCCTGAGCGCATCACACAGACCACCTCTCTTCCCCGCCCCTCCAGTTCTCCCAACCCACTCCAGCCTTATCTTTCCATCGCTTCAATCCTTGTGCATATCTCGTGAACCCCGAGTCCTTCCTCACCCCTGTTGAGACTTCCCGGTTTTCCCAGTCGGGGGTAATGGCCTCAGGCCCCCAGGCTGGTGCTGGGCACACTCCCCGACCAGCTACTAAGGTGGCCGCCATCTTCCTCCTCCGGTACGGCCACAAAGCAACTGTCGTAAAGTGCTCCGTCACTCTCTTTAGTCGTGCTCTGAGGCCTTCTGGGGGCGAAGCTGCGCCACGGTTGACGGCAGAAAGGAAAAGAAATGTGTGGTGAACGTTCTTTGCGACCGTGAGAGCTTGATGGCAGCGTGGGTGGCAAACAAAGAAACAAAAAACAAAAAAGAAACAAACAGCTCCAAACCGTCTGGAAAAACTACTTTCCTATCGGTGTACGCGGGCTGATATATCCGATCGGAGTTGCGATTCCAAGAGGCTTCAGGATAGACTTGAGCGTCTCCGATTTAGAATGACCGCACTATGTTTTCATTTCTCTTAGGTATATACTTAGGCGTATATACTAGGAGTGAAATTGTTGGGTCATTTAGTAACTTTTTAACATTTTAAGGAACTGACAGCTTTTCCACAGCAGCTGCCTCGTTTTACATTCTCACCAGCCATGAATGAGGATTCCGATTTCTCCACTTCCTAATTTTTGTGGTGCATTTTTAATTTTACCCATCCTAGTGGGTGTGAAGTGATATCTTGTGGGGTTGTTGTTGTTGTTGTTTTTGCTTTTCTCTGTGATGAGTGACATTGAACATATTTTCATGCGCTGATTGACCATTTGCATATCTTCTTTTGAAAAATATCTATTTAAGTCCTTTGCCTGTTTTAAAATTGGGTTATCTTTTTATTGTTGAGTTATGAGTGGGTTTTTTTCCCTTCACGAGCAAAGCATCAAACTTTTTCTTTTCTTTTTTTTTCTTTTGCTGCACCGCGCGGCTTGTGGGATCCTAGTTCCCCCACCAGGGACTAAACCCCGGGCCCCGGCAGTGAAAGCCCAGAATCCTAACCACTCGGTCACTAGGGAACTCCCTACATCAAACTTTTAAAAAAATTGAAGTATAGTTGATTTACAATATTGTGTATAGCAAAGTGATTAAGTTATATATATATATTTCCATTATAGGCTATTACAAGATATTGAGTATAGCTCGCTGTGCTATACAGTAAATCATTGTTGCTTATCTATTTTATGTATAGTACTTTGCATCTGTTAATCCCATACTCCTAATTGTAAGAGTTCTTTTTATATTCTACATACTACACCTTTATCAGACATACAATTTGCAAATATGGACTGTCTTCTCACTTTCTTTTTAAATTAATTAATTTATTTATTTTCGGCTGCGTTGGGTCTTCATTGCTGCGTACGGGCTTTCTTTTTAGTGGCATCTTAGTTGCTCCGCGGCATGTGGGATTTTCGCAGACCAGGGCTCAAACCCGTGTCCCCTGCATTGGCAGGCCGATTCTTAACCACTGCGCCACCAGGGAAGTCCCTGGAAGGGAGATTCTTAACCACTGGATCACCAGGGAAGTCCCAGATTTTGTACTTATTCTTGAGTCAGGTTTGCTAGTGTGTGTCTTTTTAGGAATTTGTCCATTTCATTTAGGTTATCTACTTTATTGGCCTACAATTGTTTATAGTATTTCCCTATAATAATTTTTATTTCTGTAAGATCGTTAGTAATGTTTCCTCTTCTTTTTTTTTTTTTTTGCAGGATCTCAGTTCCTGACCAAGGATTGAACCCGGGCCACAGAAGTGAAAGCCCGGAATCCTAACCACTAGGCCATCAGGGAACTCCCCCTCTTTCTTTCTTCTTTTTTTTTAAAAAATTAATTAATTAATTAATTTATTTATTGGCTGCGTTGGGTCTTTGTTGCTGTGCGTGGGCTTTCTCTAGTTGTGGCGAGCGGGGGCTACTCTTCGTTGTGGTGTGCAGGCTTCTCATTGTGGCGGCTTCTCTTTGTTGCAGAGCACAGGCTCTAGGCACGCAGGCTGCAGTAGTCGTGGCACGCGGGCTCAGTAGTTGTGGCTTGCAGGCTCAGTAGTTGTGGCTCGCGGGCTCTACAGCGCAGGCTCAGTAGTTGTGGCACTCGGGCCTAGTTGCTCTGCAGCATGTGGGATCTTCCTGGACCGGGGCTCGAACCTGTGTCCCCTGCATTGGCAAGCGGATTCTTAACCACTGAGCTACCAGGGAAGTCCCTCATTTTTTTTTTTAATACTCTTTTTTATTTTCTTCTATAAATTCTTTTTTTTTTTTTTTTTTTTGGCTGCATTGGGTCTTCATTGCTGTGTGCGTGCTTTCTCTAGTTGTGGCAAGCAGGGACTACTCTTCGTTGTGGTGTGCGGGCTTCTCACCGCGGTGGCTTCTCTTGTTGTGGAGCACAGGCTTTAGGCGCACAGGCTTCAGTAGTGGCAGCACACAGGCTCAGTAGTTGTGGCTCACAGGCTCTAGAGCGCAGGCTCAGTAGTTGTGGCGCACGGGCTCTAGAGCGCAGGCTCAGTAGTTGTGGCGCACGGGCTCTAGAGCGCAGGCTCAGTAGTTGTGGCGCACGGGCTGAGTTGCTCCACAGCATCCCCTCTTTCATTTTTGATTTTAATAATTTGAGTCTTCTCTCTTTTTTTCTTGGTCAGTCTAGCTAAAGGTTCATCAGTCTTAGTGGTCTTCTCAAAGAGCCAACTTTTGTTTTAGTTGATTCTATTGTTTTTCTGTTTTCTATTTCATTTATTTACACCCTAATCTTTATTATTTCCTTCCTTCTGCTTTCTTTAGATTTAGTTTGCTCTCCTTTTTCTTTTCTTTTCTTTTCTTTTCAGCTGTGACACGTGGCTTGCAGGATCTTAGTTCCCCAAGTAAGGATTGAACCCAGGCCCCATGCAGTGGAAGCAGGGAGTCCTAACCACTGAACTGCCAGGGAATTCCCTGCTTTTCTTTTTCTAGTTTATTAAGGTAGAAGGTTAAGCTGTTGATTTGAGATCTTTCTTCATTTTTAATATAGGCATTCATAGCTACACATTTCCTTCTGAGCACTGCTTATGCTGCATCCCAAGTTTTGGTATGTTTTGTTTTCATTTTCACTAACCTCAAAATATTTTCCCTGTGATTTCTTCTTTGACCCAGTGGTTGGTTAGGAGTGTGTTTTTTTACTTTCCACATACTTGTGAATTTCCCAAATTCCCTTTTGCTATTGATTTCTAATTTCACTCCAGTTTAGTTGGAGAATATTTTGTGACTTCAACCTTTTTAAATTAATTGAGACTTTTTTGTGGCCTACCCTATGGTCCGTCCTGGAGAATGTTGCATGTGCACTTGAGAAGAATGTGTATTTTGCTGTTACTGTGTGGAGTAGTCCTCCTATGAACCTGCCATACTATTTCTACATACTGCAGCTGGAGCTGGTGCTTTTTTTCTTTTTTTAATATTTATTTATTTATTTATTCGCCACGTCGGGTCTTAGTTGTGGCACGTAGGATCTTTCGTTGTGGTGCATGGTCTTCTCTCTAATTGTGGTGTGAAGGCTCCAGAATGCATGGGTTCCAGAGCACGGGGGCTCCTTAGTTGTGGCGGGTGGGCTCTGTAGTTGCAGCACGTGGGCTTAGTTGCTCTGCAGCATGTGGGATCTTAGTTCGCTGACCAGGGATTGAACCAGCGTCCCCTGCATTGCAAGATGGATTCTTAACTCACTGGACCACCAGAGAGTCCCTGGAGCTGGTGTTTTGAATTGAAAATATGATCCAGACAATCCCCCACTTAAAATTAACTCTCAAGATAAAGTCCTATCTCTATAACATAGTTTATAAGGCCCTTCATGTACTCGCTCCTGCCCACCTGTCTGGAATCACATCTCTTATTTACTTCTAAATTTTTTATTGCAATAAAATATAAATAACATAAAATTTAGCATTTTAACCATTTTTGGTGTACTATTCAGTAGCATGAAGTACATTTACTTTGTTGTGCAATCCCCTCTTTTCTTTTTGACACTCTTGTCTCCAGCCATGTGAACTATTTTTATTGCTCATACATTCATTCAACAAAAGCTGTTGAATGTCTACTAGGTGCCAGGCACAGTTTGAGGTACTGGAAGTACATCAGGGAACAAAGTAGACAGAAATTCCTAGCCCCATGGAACTTACATGTATTAAGGGAGACAAAAAAATAAGTACAATATACAGCATGTTAAATAGTGAATCATATTAAGAAGAAAAAGCAAGGAAGGGAGATAGGACGATGTGTGTGTGTGTGTGTGTGTGTGTGTGTTGAAATTTTAGAAAGAATAATCAGGGAAGGTCTCACTGGAGAGACATTTAAATAAAGATCAGAAGGAAGGAGGGAAGTCATTTGTATATTTTGGGGTAAAGCATTCTGGACAGAGGGAAGAGCAAGTGCAAAGTCATGAGGCAGGATCATGCCTGACATATTCAATGAATACTGACGAGGCCAGTTTGGCTAGTGCAATCAGATCATATAGGGCCTTTGAGAAGCTTTTCATCATTCTCAACTGAAAATATGATCCAGAAAATTTCCTGCAATAGGAAGCCATTGGAAAGTTTTGAGCAGGGAAGTGACATGATATGCTTTACATTTTAAAGATCACTTTGGCTGCTCTATTGAAAATACACTGTAGGGACGCAAAGTATGGGAGAGAGAAACAATTAGGAGGCTATTGCAATAATCCAGGTGACAGATGAAGTTGACTTGACAAGGTTGGTAGCAGTGGAGATAGTGAGAAATAGATTCTGACTGCTTGGAGGTGGGTATGATGACAGAGAAACCAAAGAGTCAGGATGACTGCAAGGGTTTTGGCTTAAGGACCTGGAAGAATGGAATTGTCGTTTACTGAGCTAGCGAGGACTGGGGAGTATTTTGGGAGGAGAGAATATTGGAAGCTCAGTTTTGGACTTGTTAAGTTTGCTATCTCTAGTTGAAATCCAAGTGGAGATGTGGAATAAGGAAGTGATATATAGTATTCTGGAGTCCAGGGGAAAGTGGGTTGAGGTTATAATTTGGGAATTATCAGTGTGTAACTTTGTTTACAATAGTGGGAGTGGAGTCATTTAATAAACATACATTACTGAGCTGAGCACCTGCTTGGCGTGAGGCAAGACGCACAGGTTTTAGCCTTGGGTAGTTGACAGGAAAGGGTGTCACTTACTGAGATAGGAAACACAAGAAGAGGTGCAGTTCTGGGAGGAGGTGACTGGATTCGCCTTGGATGTGTTGCATTTGTGGTGTCTGTGGAGGTGTCCAGGAAAGACACCTGGGGCTGGAGCTTTCTGGGGGCTGGAGCTCAGGGGACAGGTCTGGTCTGGAGACTTGGCATGTAGTTGGCAACTGAAGCTGTAGGAGTGGTTGACATAGGCCAGGAGTAGCGTGAGTCTCTCGGCGGCCGGAAACAGGGATGACACATCTTCCCACGTCTATTTTTTCCTGTTTCCCTTAAGCACCTGCTGTCATCACACAAAACGCCCTAAATCGACGGCTACCAAAGAATACTTTTTTAAAAATAAATTTATTTATTTATTTATTTTAGGCTGCGTTGGGTCTTCGTTGCTGTGCACGGGCTTTTCTCTACTTGCGGCGAGCAGGGTCTACTCTTCCTTGCCGTGCAGGATTCTCACTGCGGTGGCTTCTCTTGTTGCCGAGCAAGGGCTCTAGGCCTGTGGGCTCAGTAGTTGTGGTTCGCTGCTCTAGAGCACAGTCTCAGTAGTGACTCACGGGCTTAGTTGCTCCGCTGCATGTGGGATCTTCCCGGACCAGGGCTCAAACCCGGGTCCCCTGCATTGGCAGGCGGATTCTCAACCACTGCCACCAGGAAAGTCCCAAAGAATACTTTTTATTTCCCACAGCTCCTCCCTTTTCCCGGAGATTGCGGATAGAGGCAGGGTCTAAAAAACCCACCCCTATCGAGGTGAGCCTCCAGGGGTGGTGACGTCACCAAGCAGGCGGGGTAATGGCGACCACGCCCCCGGCACCAGGAGGCGGGGCCAAGGGCTCAACCTGGAGCTGCACCGACCCCTCCCCAGGGCGCTTCCTTCCTCCGGCCAGTAGGCGTCAGGCCAGCTCGAGCAGGCCGCCTTCGGCCAGCAAGCTCTGAGTACGGTTGTAGACGTCCTCTAGGGTGCCCGCGGCCCGGACCAGCGCGTTCCGCGCCTCCGCCTCTTTGGAACCCGGACACGCCAGCTCGAGCAAGCGGCCGCGACCCGGGAAGGCGAGGAATGCGAGGTGGGCGGCCTGACGGACGAACCAGGGGTGGTGCGGAGCCAGGGCCGTGCCGTAGGCGTCGCTGCACTGAGCGCCAGCGTCCGGGCCTCCGAGCATCCCGGTCGCCACCCGGTGGAGGCAGAGCTGGGACCAGCGTAGCGCACGGTGCAGCAAGAGCATCGTCAGTGAGCCCGGGCACCCGGCCGAGAGTCGTGGGGCGATTCCGGGCCGCTCCCACGCCACCATGGTCGCCAGCGACGTGTAGTGCGCGGCCTCTGGGCCGTGCACCAGAGCCTCGAGGGCTGTCACTTTGGCGGAGGCCTCGCTTGTGGCGAAGGCGAAGATGGAGCCGAGGGGAGCTAGGAACCTGTGTGTGTGATGGTGGGAAGGGTAGGAAGGTTTGAGAGAGGGCGATGGAGGCACAAAGAGGCGGGGACTGGATGGGGTCGGGGGAGAGACCACTCACCGGACTAGCTCCCTCCATCCTGCCAGGTACTGCGACAACTCCACATCCCTTTCCGGGTTCAGACTGGCGCGGAACGGCCTCATCATGCGGCCCAGCATCCCCTGAGGGCCCAGACACTGAGGCTCTTCCCGTTCCGGGGCCTCCAAGGGTCCCGACTGTTGCCGGACCTGGGGGTGAGATAGGAGGGGAAAGGAGTGGGAGCAGAACCCCTAGCTTGCTGGGTTCACCAAGCAGCCCGGTTGGGCTCTGAAGAAATTATTCCTAAGATCTAGATGGTGTCCCTCTTGCTGTATTCTCAGCTTCTGACGGGAGAAGGGAGAGGAGGAGGAGGGCCTGCCCTTCATCAGATCCTCAGCCTGGTCCACTTCCCCCTGCCCAGAGCCCTATCTGGAGCTCCCAGTCCCAGCCCTTCCGGGAGCATACCTGGAAAGAAGGCGGTTCCCTGGCAATGCAGGACTGGGCCCCAGGTCTGCAGCCTGAGAGGGCACCTGAGGGAAGTGAAACAGAGCAGCGAGGGCTTGAGGAGAGACCTTAGGTCTCAAGGGCCTGGATTCCCCGGTTCCTCCCAGAGCAGGTGAGGGAAGGGGTACTCACGGAGGCTCCGAGCCCAGAGATAAACAAGCAGTAGTGTGAAGATAGCAAGAGGAATCGCACTGCGCAACCAGCGCCAAGGGACCGGCTGAGGCAGTGGGACCCGCATGGCTGCTGCAGGGACCGCCGCCCCCTCACCAGCCCCTGCCAGGCCTTGTCCCTTCGCCTCTAGGAGGGGAGAGAAGCCGCAGTGCCTGAGGCGCAAAGGGTTAATAATTAACCTACTAAGTCCCCCTCCCCTGTGCCCTTTGCCCGAGAGGGCAGCATCTGAGGAGAGAGGGACTGGATGAAGAGGATTTGGGGGTTCAGTAGCAGTGACACGTCGCTACATTTCCCTTCCCTGTAAGGCCAGGTTGTAGTAAGAGGAAGCCTGGGTATTGTGAGGAGAGGCTGAGGTCAGAACCAGTTTCCCCACTGAGCAATGGTGGACCCTAAGTTGACTCTGGGCCTGAGTTCCCTCCACTGTACATTGAGGATAATAATATGTTCTTTTGCAGGCTTCATGTGAGGATTAAATGATATCACATGTGCAAACACTGTAAATGGAAAAGCTTACCACAATTGCTCCATAAATCTTACCTTTTAAGTTCAAGCATGGAGCACCTGGGATTCAGAGAACACCCACTTCTAAATACTCTATCCTCTCCCCAGGGGACCTTATCTTATTATTATTTTTTTTATTTTATAAATTTATTTATTTATTTTTGGCTGCGTTGGGTCTTCGTTGCCGCGCGCGGGCTTTCTCTAGTTGCGGTGAGCCGGTGCTACTCTTCGTTGCGGCGCGCGGGCTTCTCATTGCGGTGGCTTCTCGTTGCGGAGCACGGGCTCTAGGTGCACGGGCTTCAGTAGTTGTGGCTCTCGGGCTCTAGAGCGCAGGCTCAGTAGTTGTGGCGCACGGGCTTAGTTGCTCCGCGGCATGTGGGTTCTTCCCGGACCGGGGCTCAAACCCGTGTCCCCTGCATTGGCAGGCGGATTCTCAACCACTGCGCCACCAGGGAAGCCCAGGGGACCTTTTTTTAAAAAAAAATTATTATTATTATTATTTTTAAAATTAATTTATTTTTGTCTGCGTTGGGTCTTCGTTTCTGTGCGAGGGCTTTCTCCAGTTGTGGCAAGCGGGGGCCACTCTTCATCGCGGTGCGCGCGCGGGCCTCTCACTATCACGGCCTCTCTTGTTGCGGAGCACAGGCTCCAGACGCGCAGGCTCAGTAGTTGTGGCTCACGGGCCTAGTTGCTCCGCGGCATGTGGGATCTTCCCAGACCAGGGCTCGAACCCGTGTCCCCTACATTAGCAGGCAGATTCTCAACCACTGTGCCACCAGGGAAGCCCCCCAGGGGACCTTATCTTAATCTGCATGCCTGAGGTCTCAATTATATAGTTTAGGCTGTCACCTTTTACATTTTTGTAGTTTACTTTTTTTAATCTCCAGATTGATTCCTCAATCATTCATCAAACCAACCTTTATTAACCACCTCCACATGCCAGGCCCTGTACTAGGCTCCATGAAGACAAATGTGCCTTCACAGAGCTCAGGGTCCATTGGAGAATTTATCATCTGTCTCCCCCACTGGAATGTGAGCTCTGATGAAGACAGGGGCCTTTTCTTGGTGGCTGCTCTATTTAGCGTTTAGAATATTGCCTGGGCCAAAACACATTATTTCTAAATAAGTATATATTGAATAGACAAAGGAATGTGTATGAAGGGCAGGCAAATCAGGGGTGGTACTCCCCATAGCAATTTTGTTTGTTGTTTTTTTTTTAAAATTAGGAGTCCCCCTGGTGGTCACAGGGGGAAAAACATTGAGGGAAAGGCTACACGAAGCAATGGAAGAAATAGCGTCTCCTGTTCTCAGTTCCCTGTCCATAAACTTTTTAAAACTGTTCCTGTCTCTGTGTACATTTTCTTTTGAGGGGAAGGGGTGTCCCAGATTCTCAAGGCGTCGGGTCCCCAGTCACTCACAAGATGCTTCCCAGCTCCCACAGCTCATGGATTCTTGCCCTGTCTCACTCCGATGCTCCCTCACATCCTGGAGGTCCCTGGGGTCCCTGTCCAGTGGGATTCTGGAACCATCACTTCCATCCCTAGCCGTGGGTTCCCCATTTCCTAGTGTTGGAATGTTCCCTGGCTTGCTGACTGTGACCTTAGGCAAGTCGCTTGCAATTTCGCAGCCCTAGTTCCCTCACTGGCAGAATAGGAATGGTAATTCTCACCTCCTAAAATTGTTGTGTGGATTAAATAAAACATGCCAGCAAAACGCTAACCATGATTCGTGGCCTATAGTCTGTAAACGTTCGGTAGGTTGGTGGTTATTTAAACCCGTGGGTTCTTGCTGCCCCTCCTCCTCTGGCGCTGGGAGCGTCAGTCTCCCTGAGCTGAGAAACAAGTTTGTAGGCTTCCGGAACGGATTGGTTTTGAGTGTCACTTAATTCAGGTGGCCCTTCCGCAATCGGAGCCCTCTTAGGGCAAAGGTGGTATACACCTGCACAAAGGGCCCGGGCTCACAGAGGCTGCGGGATGGAGCAGGGCGCGGGAGCCAAGCTGCTTCTGCTGCTGTGGGCGACGTGCTTCGGGCGTGCAAGAGCAGATGCGTTGAGCGGCTACACATTGGTCATCGAGGTGACCAACGGGGGCCCCTGGGGCGACTGGGCCTGGCCAGAGATGTGTCCTGACGGATTCTTCGCCAGCGGGTTCTCGCTCAAGGTAGGGGCTCAGGCCTAGGTCTCGGTGGGGACCCCAAGCAGAGGATGGCAGTCTTCTGACTCGTCCTCCGCCGCCCAGGTGGAGCCCCCCCAAGGCATTCCTGGCGACGACACGGCTCTGAACGGAATCCGGCTGCACTGCGCGCGCGGGAATGCGGAGCTCAACACGCACGTGGTGGAGTCCCAGTCTGGAAGGTGGGGGGCAGGGGCCGAGGATCCCCTAGGGTCGGGGTATGCCCCTTGCTCTCCGTTACGCACATCCCGTACCGACAGGCAGGTTCCTCCAGAGCTGTGGGGAGGTTTAGACCTGGGAAGCGGGTGGGAGACTCCCAGCTCCGCACCTCGGTGGAGGTCAGGTGACTGTTGAACCTGGCTGGGAAGCCCCGAGGCCTGGGTCCGGCTGGACGTGGGTAGGGGGCGCCCGCGCAGACCGCGCGTCTCTGCTTCCCTCGCAGGTGGGGCGCGTGGAGTGAGCCGCTGTGGTGTCCCGGCAGCGGCTTCCTGGTGGCTTTCTCGCTTCGTGTGGAGGCACCCGTGACCCCCGGGGACAACACGGCTGCGAACAACGTGCGCTTCCGCTGCTCCGACAGCACGGAGTTGCAGGGGCCCGGTCTGTCCTGGGGAGACTTTGGAGACTGGAGTGAGCCTTGCCCTAAAGGAGTGTGCGGCTTGCAGACCAAGATCGAGCAGCCTAGAGGCCTCCGCGATGACACCGCTGTTAACGACGCGCGCTTTTTCTGCTGTCGCAGTTAACACCATCGCCGCCCTCTCCCAGCCCAAGCCTAGTCCCACCTCCGCTATTAAAGCTTCTCTGTCTTGGCTTTGGTCTCGCTTGTTTTAGGGGTGGGAAACTGCGTAGCCCCATCTTCCTCCTAACCTAGCATTGGGCCAGGCCCAATTAGGATTTGGTCTCAGGAGTCCATGGCAAGCTACTGAAAGTTACCGACCCATAGTTCAGAAAAGACACACTTAAACAGAATTTTGCGTGCAAGTTAAGGAAGTCCCTGCCTTTCTGTGAGCCTCTGCAGACACATCGTCCCCATTAAGAGACCAGGTTGTCTCCTTTCTGAACCACCAGTGACCCCAGATCAAGAAACTTCTACCAAATTAGGAGGTGACAATGCTATATCGTCTTAAGGTTTCATTTTCTAGAACTTAGGAGGCTAACATGTCTTTTCCATAGTTTTCCTCCCCGCCCTCCCCCCGCCAAAACTCAAACAGTGGCTTTTCTGTATGCTGAGTCCAATTGAGGGTCTTTGTCCTTGCTGCCCTCTCTGCCTGGAATCCCCCAACTGTCCAGATGGTTAGCCCATCCACCAGATTTCAGCTCCAATTTCTCTTTCTTGGACTTTATCTTATTAAAAAAGTCCATCCATCAGTCAATATCTATCCCACTACCTCCGTGTTTTAAAAAAGTACTTATCACCAATTAAAATAATCTATTGCCTCTTTTAAAAATTGCCCATCTTCTACCCCTGGAATGTTAAATTCTTTAAGAGCACAGAACTTGCCTGTCTTGTTTACACAGTATTTCCAGTGCACTAATAGTTCAATAACTATTTATTAAGGAAATAACAAGCCGGGTGCAAGGGTCCCAAACACGAGAGCCCCAAGCCACGGTGTATCTGGAGACCTTCGGACACTCCTTGTATAGGGCACAATCTGAGACGCGGAAGAGAGCTCTAAATACTTTATTCCAGGGCGGGGGCGGGCCAGGCGGGTGTCCAGGAGCGACGGACCAGATCCGTGGAGCCTCAGTGAGGGGCGCCCTGCGAAAAAAAAGTGAGGACGCAGTCAGGGAGTAAATAGATTTCCTCGACAGCTCCATCCCACACCTTCCCACCTCCTTCTTCCGACAGTCGCCGCAGAAGACACCAATGGACGCGTTCACCAGCTGCACCCCACACAGCAAAATCTCCAGGCAGGAGGCGGCCACCAGCAGCGAGAAGAGCGTCACGTTCCAGGAGACCACACCAGGCGGCTCCACGCACGAGCTCCACTGAGTGCGGTTGAGCAGGTAGGAGCCTCTGCGGGCGGGGCAGGGTCACGTGAGAGAAGGAGGTCACGCGGAGCGCCCCCCCCCCCCCCCGGGGCTCCCCGCCCCGCGCAGGCGCCGAGGGGGATATGCAAAGGACTCGTTCGGCCCACGTGGAGGAAGCTGTCTCGAAGCCGAGTCCCACCTAGGTTTCTCAGTCCACGTGGGAAAGGCAGGTGGGCAGTAGCAGAGAATGGGGCCGGGGGCGCGAATACAGGCTGAGCCTTACGCGGTTTGTTGGAAGTGGTATGCCCAGGAGCCGTCCATTAAGCACTGTGGTCCAATTCGGAGCCCGGCTCCTGATACCGAGAGGCAGTAGATGGCACCAAGCATCCCGAACGCCGAGCAGAAGACCGATCGCAGCATCTGGATACACAGTGCGAGGAGAGGTGAGTTGGGCCGTCCCCGCCCCACTCGTGGGCAAAGCGCGCCTAGCTACCCCCGCCCTTTGTTACCGAGCTCTAGCCAGTCTCGTTAAAAATACATTTCCCGTCAAACTCCAGGGCTTGGAGTTCGGCTAATTCTAAGAGCCAGTGGCCGCGGAGGTTCATGGGGATTGTAGTTCCCTCCGGTCAGGCCCACTGAAGCCTAAGATTTGCGTGTGCGAGGGAGCGGTAAGATGGAGCCTAGGACTCTGCAGAGGAGCTCGTGAAGCTGGGAATTCTGTGGAGGGGTTTAGGTGTGATTCTTCGAAGACCGATTCAAAGACCTATGCTGAGTGCCGTCTTAATTTGCATCTTACCCTGCAGCGATTCCCACAGCAGCCTGCACCACAACAGCCTTTGCCCCCTGCCCGGACGGCGGAAATTCCTGGACACAGTACCTGTGGGATCAGAGTCGATGTGATAGCGAGTCACCCAGGTCCCCAACTTGGATCAGTGCTTACCCCGTAATGTGACGAGGTAAGCTTCCTGTGATGCCTTCAGTCATTTGGACTATAGGGAGACCTTATCTCTACTTCTCCTGGAGCAATGTGGGGCTCTGCTTTAAATTTATCTATATTTATGTGCCTACTTATCTCTGTCCAGATTGTAGCCTCCAGGAGGATAGGGCGCAATATCATTATATCCCCCATAAATCTCAGCATATAGTAGGTGCCCAACTGAATGGGAGTCAGGAGGCCTGGGTTTAATGCCAACCTTTTGCTCACTTCACACTCCGTGAATTGATTCATCTCTCTGGGTCTCAGTTTTGTCCTCTGTAAAATGGACTGTTCTCAGGATTTAATGAAATAACAGGTTGCCTTGATGTCAAGACTTGCTCAGAGTAAATGGTCAATAACTATAGAGTCCCTCAGCAGCAGGAAGGAATAGTGGTGTTGGAATGCCTGGCGAACTGGGATTATGGTGGAGGGTGGAGGAGCATGTAAGACTCTGATGGGAAGAGTGGGAATCCCCAAGATACAGCCCTGATCCTCTTTGTCTTTCTTTCTCCCATGGCCCTCCTCAGAGAGCCCATCCCCTTCCAGGGCATCAGCTGCTCCCTCTAACAATGGTTGTCTCCTAAATTGATGCCTCCAAATTCAAATCTAACTGCCTGAAGGGTATGTTCGTTTGAATGTCTTGGTTTTAGCTTAAGTTCATCCAGCCTCATACTAATCTCACAATTTGTTCCCCCCAATTCATCTCCCTTTGGCTTTCTTGTCTCCATCAGTGGAAATACCCTGCAGGTCACCCCGGCCTGAAAACTTGAATCCTTCACACCTAGCCAGACCTCAAGTCTTTGGAACTTTTCCTTCAGTGGTTCTTGAATCTGTCAGTCCTTTTTTCTTCCCCACGTTCAATCCCCAATCACCTCCCATGAGAAGGATGTGCTCAGCCTCCCTACTAGATTTTTGTATCTCTTGCCCTGTGCCAACTCACATTCAATTCTACATTGCTACCACCAGTTTAAACTTAGCTTTCAACTGGTCTTTTCCCTGATCCAATCCTTTAGGGTCTCCTCAAAGAGTAGCCCATCAAGACTGAACTCCAGGAAGGCGTTCGAGGCGTCTCACTTTTGGCTCCAGCCTTAACTTTGTTGCACCAGACCAGGTTCTTTGCCCGTCTCCCATCTCTGGAATTCCACAGCTGTCTGGATCTTTGCCTCCCTGTCTTCCTTGTCTGGCACACACCAACAAGGCGGCATTTTGATCTTCTCCAAGGGAGGGGCTGAGAGTTTTAGTTCCATTATATCATCCACAGCAACCTTACAGAAACACCTGCAGAGTTGAATGAACTTTCCACCAGACACTCTTCCCTCTTCCATGTCTCATGGCAGGTCTAGGGCCAGTGCTGGCCCCCTTGCTTGGCCTTTCTGGTTACATCACTTACTCAGAAGCTCCTGGATCCAAAGACACCTGGAATTTGGATTTACCAATTTCAAACGACCTCTCTGTTTGTGGGTTTTTTTTTTTTATAAATTTATTTATTTATTTTTGGCTGTGTTGGGTCTTTGTTCCTGCGCACAGGGTTTCTCTAGTTGCCACAAGTGGAGGCTACTCTTTGTTGAGGTGCACGGGCTTCTTACTGCGGTGGCTTCTCTTGTTGTGGAGCCCGGGCTCTAGGCATGGGCTTCAGTAGTTGCAGCACGTGGGCTCAGTAGTTGTGGCTCACGGGCTCTAGAGCACAGGCTCAGTAGTTGTAGCGCACAGGGCTTAGTTGTTCTGCAGCATGTGGGATCTTCCCGGACCAGGGATCGAGCCCTGCATTGTGTCCCCTGCATTGGCAGGTGGATTCTCAACCACTGTGCCACCAGGGAAGCCCTGTTTGTGATTTTTTAAAAAATATTTACTTATTTATTTGGCTGTACCAGATCTTAGTTGCAGTACGCGGGATCTTTAGTTGCGGCATGTGGGATCTTAGTTCCCTGACCAGGGATGGAACCCAGGCCCCCTGCATTGGGAGCACGGAGTCTTAGCCACTGGACCACCAGGGAAGTCCCTGATTTTTACTTTTCTAGCCAAAGTGTTTCCTTTTGTTGTCTGAACTCGTCTGTCTTGCTCTCTGCTATCTCGTCTCATTGAAAAGGGAAGGGTAATTGAAAAGGCAGGAGGAAGCACTGAGTTTATAGCTCGAGTCTGTTTACTTTTCTCCATCTCCATGGCCACTGGCCTCATCTAAGCCACTATCATCTCCCCTGGACAACTGTAGTGACCTCAGTCTGGTCTTTCTGCATCCAGTGCTGACCTCCTACTGTTTACTCACCACCCAGCAGCCAGCCATATCCAGCGGGATATGGAGCAACTAGAACTCTCATCCTTTGCTGGTGGGAATACAATTGGCATAAGTACTTCAGACAATTCTTTGGTAATATCTGTTAGCACTGAACATTTGCATACCTTAAGAATCAGCAGTTTTACTCCTAGGTATCTATCCAACAGAAATGCAAACGTACATTCACCTAAAGACATTTACAGGAACGTTTATAGAGCATTATTTAGAATAAACCCAAGTTGGGAACTATCCAAATGTCCATCAACAGTAGAATGTTTAAATAAATTGTAGTAATACTTACACAATGGAGATAATTGTGTAAATATTAGAAATAATAAACTACAGCACTGTGTAACAATATGGATGAAACTTACAAACATAATGTTGACCTCAAGAAGCCAGAACAAAAGTGTCCACTCTGTATGATTCCATTTATATAAAGTGCTAAACAGACAAAACTAACCTCTGGGATAGAAGTCAGGATAGTGCGGCCCTTGTTGGTGTGGGGTAGGGCCTGGTGGGAGGCATGTCTGGGGTTCTTGTAATGACCCACATCTTGATCTGAGTGCCGAGAATATGGGTGTGTTCCCTTTATAAAAATTCACTGAGCTGTATATTAAGGATCTGGGCATTTGTCTGTATGACTTTTTAAAAAGGTAAAAAGTCCTTCAATAGTTTTCTGTGAACTTATAATAAAATTCAGATTCCTCACTGTGCCTTGCAAGGGTATAGGTGCTCTGGCCTCTGCCCTCCTCCGATTTCACTTCATCAAACCTCAGCTGCACTGGCGGCCTCTCCAGTCCTGAGATGTGCAGGCCTATTCCTGCCTTACACTTTGTACTCACCTGTCTGCCATGCTGATTCCTTCTTTTTGTCTTTTGGGTCGCAGTTCAGAAGTCACCTCATCAAGGCCTTCCTTGAAAATGCTGTAAGAAGTGGCCCCCCACTTTGCCTCAGGAGCTCTTTACGACAGCATCCTGCTTTGTTTTCTTGATGGTCCCTACTTTTATCTGAGATCACCTCGCTCGTCTGTTTACTTTGTTCATTCACTATTAATCCAGTGCCTGTTAATCCAGGCCTAGGCGCCTGGCACACAGCAGCCAATGAAACAGGCAGCCCTTCCTCCTGTGGGGCGTACATTTTTGCTTCGTTGATACTGTGTGTCTCCCCAGCAGAAACACCGGCTTCAGGGAGTGCAGGGCCCTTGCCTGTGTGCCTGTGGCATAGCATGAACTGTGAATACACTTGAGAACCTTCTCCAGGGTGGCTGAGAGCATGGAGGCCGGAGGGCAGCTGGGAATGAGCATGTTGGGGGGGCATCCTTGGGGGTCTCCCCAGAAGCAGGCAAGTAAGATCGTGGGGAGGTGGTGGTGGTTTGGGCTGGAGGAGGGGTGTGATGTGACAGCGGCGGAGAGGGTGGGGCTGGGAGGAGTGTGACGTTTCAGAGGGTTGAGGTCAGAGGTATGATGTGGAGTCCAGCAGCCATAAATCCATGGGGGAGGGGGAGGGGGAGTAGGAGGACAGACCTGGATGGGTAAGAGGGGATTGTTGGGTAAAGGAGAAGAGGTGTCCCCATTAGCTAACAGACTTGTGGCCAGTGAAAGAGACAAAGGTGAGGCATCCCCCAGAGAATTTCATCAGTCAGCCATCCTGAGAAGTGGGGAACCGTGCAGGGTAGATCTTTTGTCTTCATGCCATAAAGATGTTAAATTGGCTTGACCTTCCAAAAAGTTCCCCTAGGGACTTCCCTGGCGGTCCAGCGGTTAAGACAGTGGGCACGGTTTCAATCCCTGGTGGGGGAACTAAGAACCCGCATGCCACACGGTGCACAAACAAACAAAACAACAAAAAAGTTCCCTGAATGGGGAGGGGGGTGGCGAATGGGGGTTAGGAAGTCCAGGAAGTCTGTGTCTCCCCTTCCTCAATTTCTCCTGACAGATCCTAGTTTCCAGGGAGCCACGGGGACCCCTTCCCCACCATACTGACCCGGGTTCTGAGTTTATCCTTAGTGCCCAGCGCACAGTGGGTATCCAGAAACCTGGGTGGAGAGTGAAGGGACATGGAAGTGGGGGAGGTGACACTGAGCTGATAGGTAGAAAGACTGACCTGTGACATCGCTCCCTGGCTCCAGATGCTGTCACTGTAAACCACACCCACACCAAGCCCATTATTATCTTAACCTGATAACCTCCCATGCAACCAGCTCTTCCTTCTGCCTCAACCCCTGTAGTAGGTGTTCCCAGCATCTGCTCAGCAGGGGGGATGGCGAGGGGCTGGTAGGACATACTCCGTACCCAGGAGGGAACAGTTTCGAGCAGTAAGGCTCCTTCCTTCTCATCCCCCTCAGACATTCAGCTCAGGACCCTGGGGCTGAGAACCTCCCCTACAGAGTGCTTAGTGTTTGGGGGCAGCCTGGGCGGGCTCCTGGTCCCCACCAAGCCACCGCCATCCCTTCCTGGGCAGCCATCCTTTTCCCTCACTCCCTCTCCCTCCTGTTCAGGACCCCGGAGAGTGGCGCCCAGCCCCCTGGCCCGTGTGCCCTGCCCAGCCCTCTCACCATCAGGCCCCCGCCGATGAAGCCAGCCATGAGCCAGACTTGCAAGCTGAGGTGGTCCTTGGTCCAGGTGGTCTGACCGTTGGGCACTAGCAGGAGGGCGTTGGCCACAATGCAGACCAGGGAGAGGAGGATGAGGGAGAGCCCCACGAAGCGGGCACACTTTCCTGTGCACATGGTGAGGCTCTTGGCAAGGACAGGCAGCAAGTGAAAGTGAGCCCGAGCTTCCCCGGTCCAGAGGGAAAAACAAGCCCGGAGCAAAGGTCGAGGAGGAGGTGTGGTGAAGCTGGCAGTAGCTGATGATAAGGGACAGAGGCAGGAGACACGGGGCAGCAGCAGAGACGCGGCAAAGGGGAGGATGTGGTGGAGGAGGTGGGGGAGCTTGACACGCAGAGGAAGTTGCCTGGGCTCAGTGTGTTCTTCCTCTTTTTCTGCACACACCTTTCCACAGAACCTTGGTCGACTCCTTACCTGCTTTGTGACTTAGCCAAGCCCCTTAATGTCTCTGTCTCAGTTGCCTCATCTGTACAAAGGGTATACAGCCAAGGTATGCCCTTGGCTCGCGGGCAGGTGGTGAGGATTAAATGGATTAGGGAGTTCCCTGGCGGTCCAGTGATTAGGACTCAGCACCCTCACTGCCTGCGGCCTGGGTTCGATCCCTGGTTGGGGAACTAAGATCCTGCAAGCCGCGTGGGGTGGCCAAAAAAAAAAAAAAAAAGGGTCAAGGTGAGGGTGAGAAACATTTTGTAACCGAGGACACACTAAGCCAGTGTATGGTGCCCTATTAGTCCCATAGGGAGATTTTCTCCTGGAAAGAAACTAAAGATGGTGGTGGAGGTTCATTAGCCTTTTGTTTCTTCTTGCTAATGTCTGTTTATTGAACCGTCTTCCTGTTGAGACCAACACTGAGGTCTCATTGATTAAAGCATCCATCCCCCTGGCCTCCGTGTTTGATTCAGCAATGGCCACGTGATCCAAGCCAGCCCCGTGGGAACCAATTTCTGGTTCTTGTTGTTGGCAATCTGAGGTCAAAGAATTCCTGTTTTTGTTGCGCTGCTGCAGTTGCTGGTGGCATATTGTCACCTGCCTGCTGGAGAGTGAAGAAAATCCAGAGGAAAGACCAGTCAAGAGATGGAGAGAGACTAAGTCCCCCCCCGCACCACCCCCCGACTTGTGGGATCTTAGTTCCCTGACCAGGAATTGAAGCTGGGCCCTCGGCAGTGGAAGCGCAGAGTCCTAACCACTGGACCGCTAAGGAACTCACAAGACTAAGTCTTGATGACATCATGTGAACGTGTAGATCCAGCTATGCCTGAAGCCTGATCAGTCCTTGGAAACTTTTGATTATGTGAACCAGTTTGAGTTGTGCTTCTGTCAACTGCAGGGTAAAGAGTCTTTCTTTGTTGTTTTTTTTAAACCTCCCTCTGTTTTGAGCTGCACACGACAGCATTTTTTTTTCCACATCTTTATTGGAGTATAAATGCTTTACAATGTTGTGTTAGTTTCTGCTGTACAACAAAGTGAATTAGCTATATGTATACATATATCCCCATTATCCCCATATCCCCTCCCTCCCACCCTTCCTATCCCATCCCTCTAGGTTGTCTCAAAGCATCGAGTTGATCTCCTTGTGCTACGCAGCATCTTCGCACTAGCCGTCCATTTTACATTTGGTAGTGTATATATGTCAATGCTACTCTCACTGCATCCCAGCTTCCCCTTCCCCCACCCTGTGCCCTCAAGTCCGTTCTCTACATCTGCGTCTTTTTTCCTGCCCTGCCACTAGGTTCATCAGTACCGCTTTTTAAAATTCCATATATATGCGTTAGCAGACGGTATTTGTTCTTCTCTTTCTGACTTACTTCACTCTGTATGACAGACTCTAGGTCCATCCACCTCACTACAAATAACTCAATTTCGTTCCTTTTTATGGCTGAGTAATATTCCATTGTATATATGTGCCACATCTTCTTTCTCCATTCATCTGTTGATGGGCATTTAGGTTACTTCCATGTCCTAGCTATTGTAAATAGTGCTGCAGTGAATATCGTGGTACATGTAGCTTTTTGAATTATGGTTTTCTCAGGGTATATGCCCAGTAGTGGGATTGCTGGGTCATATGGTAGTTCTATTTTTAGTTTTTTAAGGAACCTCCATACTGTTCTCCATAGTGGCTGTATCAATTTACATTCCCACCAACAGTGCAGGAGGGTTCCCTTTTCTCCACACCCTTTCCAGCATTTATTGTTTCTAGATTTTTTGATGATGGCCATTCTGACCAGTGTGAGGTGATACCTCATTGTGGTTTTGATTTTCATTTCTCTAATGATTAGTGATTTTGAGCATCTTTTCATGTATTTGTTTGCCATATGTATGTCTTCTTTGGAGAAATGTCAATTTAGGTCTTCTGCCCATTTTTGGATTGGGTTGTTTGTTTTTGTGATATTGAGCTGCATGAGCTGCTTGTATATTTTGGAGATTAATCCTTTGTCAGTTGCTTTGTTTGGAAATATTTTCTCCCATTCTGAGGGTTGTCTTTTCATCTTGTTTATGATTTCCTTTGCTGTGCAGAAGCTTTTAAGTTTCATTAGGTCCCATTTGTTTATTTTTGTTTTTATTTCCTTTACTCTAGGAAGTGGGTCAAAAAGGATCTTGCTGTGATTTATGTCATAGAGTCTTCTGCCTATGTTTTCGTCTTAAGAGTTTTATAGTGTCTGGCCTGACATTTAGGTCTTTAATCCATTTTGAGTTTATTTTTGTGTATAGCGTTAGGGTGTGTTCTAATTTCATCCTTTTACACGTATCTGTCCATTTTTCCCAGCACCACCTATTGAAGAGGCTGTCTTTTCTCCATTGTATATTCTTGCCTCCTTTGTCAAAGATAAGGTGACCAGATGTGTGTGGGTTTATCTCTGGGCTTTCTATTCTGTTCCATTGATCCATATTTCTGTTTTTGTGCCAGTACCATACCGTCTTGATTACTGTGGCTTTGGCTATCTGGAGTCTTTTGTCTCTCCATACAAAATTTAAGATTTTTTTTTGTTCTAGTTCTGTGAAAAGTGCCATTGGTAATTTGATAGGGATTGCATTGAATCTGTAGTTTTTTTTTTTCTCTTTTGGCCCTGCAGTGTGTCTTGTGGGATCTCAGTTCCCTGACCAGGGGTTGAACCCAGGCACTCGGCAGTGAAAGCACAGAGTCCTAACCATTGGACTGCCAGGGAATTTCCTAAAGAGTCTTTTTTGACACAGAGATGAATTCATTAAGCCCTTGCTGTGGACAGAGCCTTTTGCTGGAGAGTACAGGGATTCTCAGTTGCATGCGTGAGACCCAGATATGGGCTTCGGGAGAACATGCCTGAGTTAGCTCACTGGTAAAAGGAAGGTGTAAGATACAAGATTCCAGCCTACATCAGCTGACCTCCAACCAATCCACACACTGGTTTCACTCAACCAATGTTGAGTGAAACCAATGTATGAGTGAAATAAATGCTGATATTTGTAGGCCACTAAGACTTCGTGGGATTTTTTTGTTCCACAGCAATAGCTGACTGACACAGACCCCATTATCTAGGCCACAGCTGATTGATCCAAGAAGGAGTAGCCAACCCAAAAGCAGACATGAAACCAGAGACCTGTGTGGTTGCTTGAGGTAAGAACACTGCCCAACAGAGAGAGGTACCCTCACTGAATGATGACTGATCAATGAATTGGATCTTCATTCTTGGGAAAGTTGACTGAAGACAACCTGAGAGTCATCAGAGGGAAGGATGGCCCCAACCTGAGAGTCATCAGAGGGAACTGAGAGAAGTATGAAAGCAGGGAGTGAGCAAAAGCCACAAGGCAACTGAATCCATAAATAAGCAGAAGCCATAGGAAGAGAATTGTGTAGAGAACAGGTATTCAGAAACAGTGCAGGAGGAAGAAGCACAAGCCCTGGGGAGTAGAGGTGGGGAGCCCGGGTCTGAGCTGAGGCAGAGGACGCGTGGTTCTGCTGAGTCACCGGAAGTGATGTTGAACCACTAGAGCAGCTGTGATACCCATGTCGTGGGTCTTCCCACTTAAGCCTGGAGCGGGGATTCAGCCATTGTCCTGATGGACAGGGAGTAGGGCCAAGAGAAGCTGCATATTCACTGCAAGTTCATCAGTCCTGAGTCTGAGAGATGGTTCTGCTTTTCAGGATAAGTAAAGAGAAAAAAAGAAAAGTTGTGTGTGGGGGGTGGTTGTGTATTCATTTCTATTACATTTTGTACAACTCCGTATGCACGGAATAATAATGTTAAAAACATTATAGGGATTCTGAAAAACTTCATCAAAACAAGGGAAAGGGCACATCGTCCTGAAGACTGAAAGAAAGGAACAGAACTCTTGAGAAATATTTACTGTAGGATTTGGAAGGAATTTTCAGGAAGGGTTTCACTAGAAGGAGGAGCAGAGTTCTTTAAGGAATGAAAGACTGAGATGAAAAGGCACCAGTGCGTGTTTGGGGAAGAAGGAGAATTGCATGGAAACTCAAAAAATGCACAAAGAGAGCTAAAGTCCACGTGAGAAGCACTGAAGAACAAGACTGAAAGTGGGGCAAAGCGGGAGAGGGATACAGAGGACAAACTTGAGCAAGATGCACAGGAAAAGGACCAAAAGATTAGAAAAAAGGACCAGCGATCAAAACAGCACAAGGGAAGATAAGAGGGAGAATAGAGACGGAAGGTAAGGAAACCAGCTGCTCCCAAAGATAAGAACAGAGCTGGTGGGAGTGACGTCACAGGTGACAAATCTGTGCTCGGAGAAGGCTTCCCCAGGGCGCGGCTCCACTTGAGTTAGTGGGCTGGAGGGCATACTGTATCCCAGGTGAAGTATTAAAAGTGAACTGAACCCAGATCCATCCTGACTAAATATGTGAATTAAAGAATACAGCTCAGCAAAGTTAAAAGGCTTCCTAGAAAGGAACAAAAGTCGTTCAGGCTTGAGACATCTCTGTAACACTAAATGCCCAGAAGACAAGGGAGCAACATATATAGTCATGACACAAGCTATGAGTCAGTTATTGTACGTGTATGCAAGTTTCCTCTTGCGTGTGAAGGGCAACAGAACTGCATTTCTGAGAATGTTTGGGTTTGGAAATACCACTATGTCTCCTTCTTCTCCTTTTTTTTTTTTTTTTTTTTAAGATATTTTAACTCACCAAGAGATGAAGTGAAATAAAAACTCCAAAAATGGGGAAATCTTGGCATAACTGGAAATAATTTTTATAAACCCAGTTATGACACTGAATATAAGTTTCAAAAAATCCTTTTAAAGATAAAATATATAGTGTAAATTCTAAAAATTATATTAACAGTAGTAAAGATGTCAATCATTTATTGCCGGCCATGACTAGAGTCCATTTTAAGGAAACTTATCAGGTCACAGAAACTCAACTCTACTGAAACAAAAAGAGCATTTATTGGTTCAGGTAATTAAAATGTCCAAAGGCAGAACCAACTTCTGTGTGTGATCCATGAAAGAAATAATTGATAATCTGGACTTCATTGATTTTAATTAATTTATTTTTATTTTTTGGCCACGCCACGTGGCATGTGGGATCCTAGTTCCCTGACCAGAGATCGAACTCATGCCTCCTGCAGTGGAAGCATGAAGTCTTAACCACTGGACTGCCAGGGAAGTCCTGGACTTCATTGAAATTAAAAACTTCTGCTCTTGTTAAATGTGCGTTTTGCACATACTGTGTAAAACACATTGATGGAGAAAGAGCAGGGAATGAAGTATTTTGGCTAATCAAATAATAAACAGTGTATTGATTATCAATGTTCAGAGAAATATAATGTAATAAAGTAGATTAAGCATAAAAAAAAAAAAAAAAAAACTTCTGCTCTGTGAAAGACACTGTCAAGAGAATAAGGAGACACGTTGCAGACTGGGAGAAAATATTTGTAAAAGACATATCTGATAAAGGATTGTTATTCAAAACATACAAAGAACTCTTAAAACTGAACAAGAAGAAAAAAGAGCCACCTGATGTAAAAATTGGGCAAAAGACTTGAATAGACACCTCATCAAAGAAGATATATAAATGGTAAATAAGCACATGAAAAGATGCTCAACATCATATGTCATTTCCCTACAATAATGAGATACCACTACACACCTATTAGAATGGCCAAAATTCAAAACACTGACAACATCAAATGCTGATGAAGACGTGGAGCAACAGGAATTCTCATTGATTGCTAGTGGGGATGCAAAGTGATACAGGCACTTTGGAAGAAAGTTTGGCAGTGTCATAAAACTAAACATACTTTTACCATAAGACCTAGGACTCATGCTTCTAGGTATTTACCCAAATGATTTGAAAAACTTATGTCCCCACAGAAACCTGCACATGGATGTTTTTTGTTTTTTTGTTTTTTTGTTTTTATTTATTTATTTATTTTTAGCTGTGTTGGGTCTTCGTTTCTGTGCGAGGGCTTTCTCCAGTTGTGGCAAGCGGGGGCCATTCTTCATCGCGGTGCGCGGGCCTCTCACTATCGCGGCCTCTCTTGTTGCGGAGCACGGGCTCCAGACGCGCAGGCTCAGTAGTTGTGGCTCACGGGCCTAGTTGCTCCGCGGCATGTGGGATCTTCCCAGACCAGGGCTCGAACCCGTGTCCCCTGCATTGGCAGGCAGATTCTCAACCACTGCGCCACCAGGGAAGCCCCACGTGGATGTTTATAGCAGCTTTATTCATGATTGCCGAAACTTGGAAGCAACCAAGATGTCCTTCAGTAGGTGAATGGCTAAATAAACTGTGGTACATGCAGACAATAGAATATTGTTCAACATTAAAAGAAATAAGCTCTCAAGTCATGAAAAACATAGAGGAAACTTAAATGCATATTTCTAAGTGAAAGGAACAATCTGAAAAGGCTACACACTATGTGATTCCAACTATATGACATTCTGGAAAAGGCAAAACTCTGGAGACAGTAAAAAGGTCAGTGGTTGCCAAGGGTTGGGGGGTGGGGAGAGATGAATAGGCAGAGTTCAGAGGATTTTTAGGACTGTGAAATTATACTGTATGATATTATAATGGTGGATCCATATCATTATACATTTGTCAAAACCCATAGAATGTACAACACCAAGAGTGAACCCTATATAAACAATGTTGTTTTTTTTTAATTAATTTATTTATTTAAGCTATGGACTTTGGGTGGTAATGATATGTCAATGTAGGTTCATTGATTGTAACAAATGTACCACTTTGATGGGGGATGTTGATATTGGGGGAGACTCTGCACGTGTGGGGGTAGTGGGTATGTGGAATGCTCTGTACTTTCTGTTCACTTTTGCTGTGACCCTAAAACTACTCTAAAAAAATATAGTCTATTTTTTAAAAAAGTGTCCAAGCTAAGAGAGTAGATCTTTTTTTAGAAATTTTTTTTTAAATTTATTTTATTTATTTATTCTTGGCTGCATTGGGTCCCTGTTGCTGCACATGGGCTCTCTCCAGTTGCGGCGTGCGGGCCTCTCATTGCGGTGGCCTCCCGCTGCGGAGCACGGGCTCTAGAGCACAGGCTCCAGTAGCTGTGGCGCAAGGGCTCAGTTGCTCCGCAGCATGTGGGATTCTCCCGGACGAGGGCTCGAACCTGTGTCCCCTGCACCGGCAGGCAGATTCCCAACCACTGTGCCACCAGGGAAGTCCCTAGAAATTTTATTGAAGTATAATTGATTTACAATATTGTGTTGGGACTTCCCTGGTGGCGCAGTGGTTAGGAGTCTGCCTGCCAATGCAGGGAACACGGGTTCGAGCCCTGGTCTGGGAAGTTCCCACATGCCGCGGAGCACCTAAGCCCGTGCTCCACAACTACCAAGCCTGCGCTCTAGAGCCCGCGAGCCACAACTACTGAGCCCGCGTGCCACAACTACCGAAGCCTGCGCTCCTAGAGCCCGTGCTCTGCAACAAAGAGAAGCCACAGCAATGAGAAGCCCGCGCACCGCAATGAAGAGTAGCCCCTGCTCGACAGTACTAGAGAAAGCCTGTGTGCGTACGGCAGCAAAGACCCAACGCAACCAAAAATAAATAAATAAATTAAAAAAAATGTTACAATGTTGTGTTAATTTGTTCTGTACAGCAAAGTGACTCAGTCACGCATACATATATATGTATATACATGTATGTGTACAAATCATTACGTTGTACACTTAAAATATATACAATGTTATATGTCAATTATATTTCAATTTTGAAAAGTCTCCAAAAAGATTACATTGTGTTTTAAAATTGAGACAAAAAAACTAATGATAGGGACTTCCCTGGTGGTACAGTGGTTAAGACTCTGTGCTTCCACTGCAAGGGGCACGGTTCGATCCCTGGCTGGGGAACTAAGATTCTGCATGACATGAGATGCAGCCAAAAGATAAATAAATAAATTAATTTAAAAAAAAAACTAATGATATATTAAGAAAGTCATGGAAGCAAAGTAGTGGGGCAAAAATTGGACATGAGTGAAGGTGTTAATTTACCACATGATTTACCATGAGGTAAAACAGGAAAGCACCAGCAGTTTGGAAGGAAATCTCAGTGACAGTAGGGGATCAGTCTTGAGAAGTGCTGCATCACCAGTGCTCTTAATGGCAGAGAGGTCAGTCAGAAAATGAATCAGAGAGTCGGACTCGGAAGAAACTTTGTGAATATTTTAACCAATTTGTTTTACTTACAGTTTTCTTTTCATGTATGCACCAGAATGCTTTTCTTTTTGAAGGGCCTAAAATAACTTTTAATTAGCATACAATACATATTTTAAGTGCTTAGAAAGCATTGTGTTATAATTTACCAGGCAGCATTTTTTTCTTAGTGGTACATAAAATAATAGCGTGTATTACAATTGAAGATGTCTTAGTGGAATTCTCTGTGTAGGCCCAGTTCTGGACCCAGTGAATCCAGCACTAAACACTTGACAGACAAGGTCCCTCCCCGTAGCTTATATTACACTTTGGGAGACAGGCAGTAAACTAGAAATTAGAGACTATACTACGTTTTATGAAGGAAATCAACAATGTGATGTGATGGGGAGTGACTTGGGCCAGTGGCTACTCTAGCTCTTGTGGTTAGGGAACCAGAACCACACTGAGACCTGGGCAAGAGGGGCCCCTACCTGGCTCTCTGCTTAACTTTATGCAGGTCTCCAGGGGATCTTGTTAAAATGCAGATTTTGAGTCGGCAGGGCTAGGAGGGGACCAGAGAGTCTGCATTTCTAACACGCGCCCGGGTGATGCTGAGGCTTCTCTTCCCAAGGACCGCACTTTGGTGGCAAGGCTGCAGGGCGCCCGGTGTATCACAAATGCTGAAACACGAGGCCCCTTTCCCTCACTTTTGGCCTGTGAGAAGGGTTTTGCAAGGGTGGTAAGCAACTGAGCAAATGGGAATTACGAGAGAGCAATGGGCCAATTGGAGTGGATGGGAGGCTGAGAGTCTGCTGTTGGGGGTGGTGGTGGGTCTCGGTCAACCATGTAGGCATCTGGGCAGCTCTGTTCACTCTGCCCACCAGTTCTGGGCTAACCCTCAGGCTTGCAGGCAGCAGCCCTGGTCCGGGAAGAATTTGGTTCCTTTAGCCTCTGGATTACGAGGAGGTGAGCAGGCCAAGGGGGTGAATATGTATGGGCCTGGCCTTGAGCATAGCTTGATTTATACAATAAAATATTTATTTTTTGGTTTTGTTTGTTTTTGTTTTTTGGGGGCCGCGTGGCATGTGGGGTCTTAGTTCTCCAGCCAGGGTTTGAACTCACGCCCCCTGCATTGGAAGTGCAGAGTCTTAACCACTGGACCGCCAGGGAAGTCCCAATACAATAAAATATTTAGACTTACAGTACGTGTGCCTTCATTTGTGCTGCTGTCCTAGGCCTTACAAATGTTAGCAGTGGGCCTGCAGGATATAATAATAATAACAACTGACATCATAATACTGTCTCACCTGTATGCCAGTCTAAGTATTTAACATGTATTAACTCCTGTAATTCTCATAACAAACCTATGAGGAAGCGGAATGGTTGTCCTCATCCCCGTTTTGCAGATCAGGAAACTGGAAGAGCCTGCATTGGAATCCTGGGCAGTTTGGCTCCAGGGTCTGTGCTCTTGACCATGATGCTCTGTTGCTTCCACTCAGAGAGGGGAGCCTCTCAGAGGAGGCCTGAAGGATGGGAGGAGACAGCCATGTGATGAGCTGGAGGCAAAGCACATTCTGGTTGAGGGAACAGGCAAAGGCTCTGGGGGAGAAGAGTCGTATTAAGGAACCAGAAAGAGGTCAGTGATTAGGATGGGGCAGAGGGGTCCAAGAGGAGGAGACAGGCAAGATGAGAGAGGTAGGCAGGGGCTAGATCAGGTAGGGCCTTCTGGGGAGTCTAGAAGGCTTTGGAGGGTTTTAAGCAAGGGAGTGACATGATTTTATTTAATTTTTAAAAGATCATTTTGGTGATGCCTGGCAAATGGATTGTATTGGCAGAGGTGGGGAGGAGTGGAAGCAGGGGGACCAATGTGAGGAGGCTATCACAGTAGCCCAGGTGAGAAATGACGTAGGTGTGGACCACGGGGATGCATAGGGAGAGAACTGGATCACGGGTGAGTTGAATGTGGAGGTGATGGAAAAAAAGAAGGAAATCAAAGATGGTTTCTAAATTTGGGGTTTGGGCAACTGAATGGGTAGTGGTTTTTTTCCCTGAAGTGGGGAAGTCAAAACCATGGAAGTGAGAGGTATGGAGGGAGACCCAGGCGTAAGAGTGACGCTGTTCAGAGGACCCTATGAATTTCGACTGCGGATGTTTTGTAATGTAACCTGGGTAGGGTGGAGGGTGAATGCTCTCTTAGCTTGGTGAAGCCAGTGTTATCAGCCAGATGAGGATCAGATGGAGTCTTCAGAAGGGAAATATTCATCAGATGGTGTGGAGTGTTTGAATTCAGGGTTGCAGATACAACCCTTCAGCATTTCTCTTCTCTTCCCTCTCCCAGCTGAGACCCCTGGAGACTTGACCTCGCTGCACCCACGCACCCACAGTCGCCCTCCACTGTATGTTTGTGGTGAGTAGGCACTGCATACCAGGAAAAATGCATTTGGCTATAATGTTTACAAGGCCCAAGAAGGTTTGGGGAATAGATTCTTTCCATAGGAAGGAAGGGGTGGTGTTTCCTGAGAAAAGGGCATCAACTCAGCAGAGACTGGGAGAGAATTGTGGAAAGAGGTGGAGCGTTGGAAATGAGTTATCTGCCAGTGAGACACAATCTCGGTTGTGGGGCAAGGGACAAGGTCACTAGAGCAGGAGTTCATGCCTGGTGTCTCTCTTCCTCGTTCCCTCCAGGGGAAGATATCTAAATGTTGCAGTAAATATTGTTTACCTCCTTATAATGGGAAGCTAGCAAGGCAGAATCCTGAGCAGGGGAGGGTCACTTCCTGGTCAATGTCATCCAAGAGGCATCAGTCACTGCATCCTCATCAGGGACCACTGAGTGTCAAGGAAGAGATGCCCACAGAGGGCAGGGCAGGGCAGGCGGTAATACATCGTGCTCCGTCCCCCTCTATAGGTTCCTCTCTAGAGGGTCGTTAGAGACACTGTGTGGGACCATGAGAGGGGGCTTGCCCATGATCCCCTTTTTCCTTGAGTTATTTTGGGTGATGTATTCGTTTGCTAAGGCTGCCATAACAAAGTACCAGGGACTGGGTGACTTAAAGAGCAGACATTTATTTCTCACAGTTCAGGAGGTCAGAAGTCTGAGATCAAGGCATTAGTAGGATTGGTTTCTTCTGCGGCCCCTTTGTTTGGCTTGTAGGTGGCGGCCATCTCCCTGTGTCTTCACATGATCTTTCTTCTTTACACGTTGGTGTCCAGATATCCTCTTTTTATAAGGACATCCGTCATATTGGATTAGGACCCACTGTAATGACCTCTTTTTGACTTTATTACCTCTTTAAAGACCCTGTCTCCAAATACAGTCACATTCTGAGGTACTGGGGGTTAATACTTCAACATATGAATTTTGGGGAGATACAATTGAACCCTTAACAGGTGGGTAAGTCTCCCTTACAACCACAGAGCAAGATTAGAACAATAATAACAATCTCTATCTGTAACTCCCAGTTTTATCAACATTATCTGAGGAGGGGAGGAAACAGATATGCTTAACTTCTTGATTTAACTGGGGAGACTCATAACATGTTATTTTACTCTTTTTTTTTTTTTTTTTTTTTTGGCCATGCCACATGGCATACGGTATCTTAGTTCCCCAACCAGGGATCGAACCTGTGCACCTTTCAGTGGAAGCGCGGGGTCCTAGCCACTGGACCGCCAGGGAATTCCCATGTTATTTTATTCTTGACTTCAAGTCAAGAAATACAAGTTAAGAATACTTTTGGAAATGTTAAAGGAAAACATTAGAGAAATAAAAAATGAGATATATGGCTTGCAAACCTCCAGAGAAGATAAAAGCAAAGAAAATGTAATCCATATAGCAGAATATAAAGCATCAAGGAGGCATAAGAAAGAGAAAACATAAAATAAGATCACTAATTATACCAAATATATGGATCAAAACAATTCATGTAACTATTTTAAACTCTATGAAAAAAATAAATGTTTCCAAATTAGGCTAATCAGCAAAATTCTGTTAACAGTAGTTGCCTCAGGGGAGGGAAACAGGGCAATGGGAGACCAGAGGGAAAGGGAAATTACTTTTCACTTTTATGAAAAGGTACTATTGCACATTTTGAATTTTATTATTATGTTTTGCTTATTCCAAATAATAAATGCATAATAAAATTAAACCATATGGTATCGATAATGTTTTGTTAAGTGTTCATTTTACATTGATGTAGAGTATATTTACAATGATTATATAACAGCCATAAACCTTTAGGCACGAAATCATATTGTATTGAAATATATAAAGTCCAAATACTTAGAAATACCCTGGGAAACTATATATATATCTATATAGCTATATAGACTAGAAAATATAATAGTGGTGAGAAACTGTGACATAACTCAGCAGTCTTTGGCCGATGAAGTAAGAAAAAATACACAAAGGTACAAAGGTATTGAGAATCTAAATGATAATAAGGTGATTGATTAATTAGCCACTCATTCAGCAAATATTTACTGAATGTGTCTGATGTGCACCATGACCTTTGCTGGATACCAGGAATACAGCAATAGATAAAGTCTCCATCCTGGAGCTTGCCTTCAAATGATATTTCTTGAACTTTGTATCTCATAAATGGAGAACACACATTTTTCAATGTCAATGAAACATTTATAAATATTGATAAAATATGAAGTTCTGAAGGAAATACCAGATAACCCCAAACTTGAAATTGTACTGGCCACCTTCTCCAACCACAATGCAATAAACCAGAAATTTACAAATGTTTAAGTAAAAAAATCCAACCGTTAAAAAACCCCCAAACAGTCCTGGGACTTCCCTGGTGGTCCAGTGGTTGACTCCACGCTTCCGGGCTTCCCTGATGGCGCAGTGGTTAAGAATCCACCTGCCAATGCAGGGAACACAGGTTCAATCCCTGGTCTGGGAAGATTCCACATGCCTCGGAACAACTAAGCCCACGCGCCCCAACTACTGAGCCTGCGCTCTAGAGCCCGTGAGCGACAACTACTGAGCCTGCATGCAGCAGCTACTGAAGCCTGCGGGCCTATAGCCCGTGGTCCGCAGCAAGAGAAGCCACCGCAATGAGAAGCCCGAACGCAGCAACGAAGAGGAAGCCCCCACGTAGCAACGAAGACCCAACGCAGCCAAAAAAAAAAAAAAAAAGACTCCACGCTTCCACTGCAGGGGGCACGGGTTCAATCCTTGGTCAGGGAACTAAGATCCGGCATGCTGTGTGGCATGGCCAAAAACAAAAAAAACAAAACAAAACCCACCAAAAGTCCTAAATAATTCTTTGATCACTGAGAAAATCTGAATTGCAAACACAGATGATTATAAACAGATGAAAATGTATCATGGCAAAACTTGAAGAATGGTCATAAATGACACCAGATTACTGAGTACTTATGATTAGCACTTATTATTGGTATCAGAGACATTTCATAAATTATCTTATATAATCCTCACAACAGATATGGCGTAATGCCTCTGTTGTAAATAGGCACTCATAAAAATTTGCCGAAGGGGGGTATGTGGCTCAGAGAGATTAAGTAACTTGCTTAAAACCACACAGCTGACATCAGTCAAACTGGGACTTGTACTCATGCCTGGCAGACTCTTGTGCTTGTAATTGCTGTGCTACCATCAACATGATTGATGGAGTATGCAGAGGGAAGGAGCTGGTGATTTAAGCTGGCTTTAACTGAAACCTGTTTTCTCAGGCTTTTTGCTTACCTGTTCTTTCTCTCTTTCTTCCCTCTCCTTTTCTTTCTTTCATATGACAAAGGTTTATTGAGTACTTACTGTGTACCAGATATTGTTCAATATGCTGGGGATTCAGTTGGGGAGAGGCAGACAATAAACAAGTCAACAATACATATACAACTTTAGGGAGAAATACGTGTTGTGAAGAAAAAGGAAACAAGGAGGTAGACTGACAGGCTATTTTAGTTAGTGAGGTCAGGGAAGGTCTCTCTGAGGCAGTGACCTTCAGGAAGGGAGTGGGATTTGGGAGGAAGAGTGTTCCAGCGAAGGCAACAGTAAGTGCAAAGGCCCTGGGGAAACGGGCTTGGCCTGCAAAGAATGGGCACAGCAGGCACTTCCCTGGCAGTCCAGTGTTTAAGACTCTGCACTTCCACTGCAGGGGGCATGGGTTCGATCCCTGGTCAGGGAACTAAAATCCCGCGTGCTGCACGGCATGGCCAAAAATAAATACTTAAAAAAAAAAAAAGGGACTTCCCTGGCCGTCCAGTGGCTAAGACTCCACGTTCCCAATGCAGGGGGCCCAGGTTCAATCCCTGGTCAGGGAACTAGATCCCACATGCCGCAACTAAGAGTTTGTATGCCGCAACTAAAGATACCGCATGCCGCAACTAAGATCGGGCGCGGCTAAATAAATAAATAAATATTAGAAACAAAGTAAACACGAGGAAGCACGGGGAAGACAGGTGTGGAGGGCAAGGGAGAAAGGAGAGTAGAGGATAGACAGAGAGGCAAGAGGAGGAGGAGACAGCAAAAGGATACCCTAGCAAAGGGGGAGGAAAACCAGGAGAATGTGCTGTCCCAGAGGCCAACACAGTGCTTCAAAGAGCGAGTGCATTTAACAACTCTGTTAAATTCTGCTAAGAGAGTGAATACTGACCATTGGGCTTGGCATTATCTCAACAAGGGTACTCTTCATCGGAGTGGTTGGGATGTGAATGGAGAAGAAAGGATGACCAGACATTTGAGGAATGCATTTAACACGAATGACCAAAAAACAAACAGAAAAACGGAAATTGCGGGGAATAGATATCATAAGAAGCGCTGGTGGAAAGATGAGGAAGTTCTGAGGATGGGGGCGTGCAGTGTTGCCATCCGAGGCAAGAAGGGGAATTTCAGAGGGCAGAAGAGAGTATTGAGCAGAGAAATCATAGGATGGTTGGGTGTGCTACGAGCCCACTTGTGATTTGTTGTTACACATTCAAAGTGAGATTTGTCAGCACACTTGTTTATCCCCAGCCGTGCTCAGTTGCTCAGGGAAAGTCTCATTGTTGGTGGAGTTTGGTTTGATCCTTCTTGCAGTTTTGCAAGGAAAATGGTGGGACAAGAGCATTAAGAGTGTGTGCAAAGGAATCATTATAGTCATGGACAATCGGACCTAACCTGGGTGAGGTGGGATGTGAAGATGTGAAGAGGGTGATGGACAGTGAAAATGTGGACTAAAGAACCTGAAAGGTTGAAGGATTGTTGAACTGAGGATATCAGAGAGGGGACTAGAAGGATGGATAGTAGTGGGGCGCTGGGAATCAGAAGGTTGGAAGAGGTGCCGTTACTGGTAATGACAGGGCTCTAGGGTTTGGCTATTGGAGCGTGTGGCTGAGGAGGGGGGGAAGAGAAGAGGACAGGGAGCTGAGAGGTTGGGCTGTTGGATGGATTATCTCAGTGGATGTCTTAGTTACACAAATGAAGACATGATTAATGGTGGAGAAGTAAACATAAGCCAAATGCTTAAGCCCTTGATGAAGCTGGTAGATGTTACAAGATGATTGCCACAGGAAGGGTAATGGCTGGTCTAGTCTCCTGGCATGTGCTTCAAAGAGGCTGGGGTTTTGGAGGGAGGAGAAATTTTCTGGAAGCAAAAACATACGGTAAGAAAGACAACTGCCTCATCTCAGAATTTGTGGAATGTGGGAGAAAAAATATTTCTTCAAAGGGTTGCAAGGGGGTAGTGGCTTTGGAGGAGCACCAAGTTTCTGAGAGCAAGAAGGCAAAGGGAAAACCAAGAGAAGAGGTGGATGATTTGGGGGATCTTGTTGATCTTAAATCCCAGAGGGTCCAATGAGAGGATCTGGGGCAGGAAAGGGAGGAGGTAGGAGATTGAACCCAAGAGGGGATGAACAGAGTCATGTGGGGATAAGTCAAGGTGAGAACAGGTATGTTGGCAAGTGTGGACTTCTGGCGTGTTGACAGTGGAAGCGTATGACTTTGCTTCCTGGGCTCTAGGTGCTGTGCTGTGCTCTTCATGCCCCTCGGCTTTACAGCAGCTCTTTGGCTTCTGTCTGTGGTTCCTGTCTTCTAGGCCTCAGATCTGTGTCCACGAGGCTGGGTTGGGACTAGCACCCCACACAGGCCCATGTTGTCTTCCTCATCCTACGCTTCTACCTCGGACCCTGCAAACTGCCTTCCTCCTTCCTTGGCCGGAAACTCCATGCGAAGTGTCTCAGGCATATCAACTCCCCGCCCACCAGGGAGGCCCAGACAGTCTTGGGTCCCGCTTTGGTTCCCAGCTGGGACACTTTCTACTTCCTCCTTCCTTTATAATAGAGAAAAGTTAGGAACTGCCTAAATGTCCCACTAGGCCATGTCACATTCATAAAGTAAACTAATATACAGCCATCTGTATAGACAGATGAGACAAAGAGACTGTCTAATGACATAAAAAGCTGTTCATAACATATTATACATTTATTTATTTATTTACTTTTTATTTTTGGTTGCGTTGGATCTTCGTTGCTGCGTGCGTGCTTTCTCTAGTTGCAGCGAGTGGGGGCTACTCTTTGTTGCGGTGCGCAGGCTTCTCATTGTGGTGGCTACTCTTGTTGCAGAGCATGGGCTCTAGGCACATGGGCTTCAGTAGTTGTGGCGTGAGGGCTCAGTAGTTGTGGCTCGTGGGTTCTAGAGTGCAGGCTCAGTAGTTGTGGCACACGGGCTTAGGTGCTCCGCAGCATGTGGGATCTTCCCGGACCAGGGCTCGAACCCGAGCCCCCTGCATTGGCAGGCGGATTCTTAACCACTGTGCCACCAGGGAAGTCCCCAAAAGCTGTTCATAACATATTGTTTTATTAAAAGAGCAAGCTAGTTAGCATGATGTACAATATGATTAAATTTTGTAAAAATATGTACATTTTGATAAAAGAGACTGTAAACACAACAAAATGGCGACGGTGGTTATCTCTGGGTGTTGGGATTGAGGGCCATTTGAATTTTCCTTTTAGGGCCTTCTGTATTCTCTAAGTTGCCCAATTGTTGCCTCCAATTCGCCTCCCTCTCACTATCCACCCTCTCAAGGCTGCCACCACCACTCTGTTGAATACTCTCTTGTCTTTGTTGTGAAGTACAGGGGACATTTCTTCACCTTGATCTGACCTGGCCTAAGCAGCGTCTGGCACAGCTGACCACCCTTTCTTTGTTTCTGAACCCTCCTGGTTTTCCACTGCTCTCAGCACTTCTCCCTCTCCTAGTTGGCTCCTCTTCCTCTGACCATCCTTACCTCCACCAGGATTCTGTTTTGAAGGCCCCGTCTTCTTTCTAGGGTCCTCATCCACTCTCCTAGTTGTGTGAGTTCCATCTCACATGTCAATTGCCTACCAGAATCTCCACCGCGAGGTCCCATGAGCATTTCAAACTTAACAAGTCCCACCCTGAATTCATTACCTTTCTCTCCCACCCCTTCCAACCGCTCTAACTCCATCCCTCCTCTTCCTGTGTCCCCGCTGAGCACACGGCACTTCCTTCTTCGATCTGGTTGTCCTGGCAGGGAACGTTCAGCTCCTTCTCTGCCCTCCCCTTGTTCCAATATGATTGCTCACCACCTGTTACTTCTACCTCCTCATTAGCCCTAGGATTTAACCTGTTTCTCTCCAGCATCAAGGCACCATCAGCTCTTGCCTGTATTGCTACCAAAAACTCCTAGCTGATCTGTCTCAAGTCTTACCCTCTCATAGTCTATTTTCCCTCCAGTATAGCAGGAATAAGTTTCTAAAAGTCCTTTAGGGAATTCCCTGGCTGTCCAGCGGTTAGGACTTGGTGCTTTCATTGCCGTGGGCCGGAGTTCAGTCTCTGGTCAGGGAACTAAGATCCCTCAAGCTGCGCAGCCAGAAAAAAAAAAAAAATTCCTTTAGTAAATGCCGAGTGGCTATTACGTCCCAGGCACTGTGCTGGAGCATAGTTATAATCAGACAGACAAGGTCTCCCCTTTCATGAAATTCACTTTTTAGTGTGTATTGGAGGAGGAGGGGTAATAAACATAAATAAATGAATGACATAACAAAATAACTGTGATACATGCTCAAAGAAAATAAAAGAGTAATGTGATAGAGAGTGATGGGGGTAAGGGATCCTTGCAAATTTCATGGAAGCAGGGACCATTCTCTTGTTTTTTTTCCCCCACTGCATCTCTAACACAAAGCCGTGTGTGCATTCAATCAGTATTTAGTAAGTGAATTATTAAGGTGGGCAAATTTGTAAATTAAACGTCTTTATTACAAAAGTACTGTGTGTTCACGGAAGAAAAATGAGCAGGACAGCAAAACAAAATGAATAAACAAATCCTTAGTAACCCCGCTGCTCGGAGATAACAATATGCTTTCATGTAGGGGATGGCAGGAACTTAGGGAGAGGTTATGTTTCTGGCCAAGGGAGTGGGGAAAAGTTCTCTTTCCCCTCAATCCACCAGGGACCTAGGCTGCCCTTTTATGGCTGTAGGGGATTTACAAGGTATTATCAGGGGGTGTCTACCCTCATCTGGGGTCAAGGAAGTCCTCCCTTCCTAAGGAAGTGAGCTTTAGGCTGAGAAGGAACTAATTGTGCAAGAAAACAGGGAAGTTCCACACTGAGAGAGTGTCGTGTCTTCATTTAGAGCCCCTGGCTCGAGGGTAGAGAGGGGGCAGGAAGCAGGATGAGATCAGCCTGTGGAGGCTGGCAGCGGCCACGTTAAAAGGGCCTTGTCATCTAGATCTAACTGCCAGATTATAGAACTAAAGAATATAGATGAACAGATTAAAAAAACACCCAGAGGAAATAATCAGCCAGATCCAGAATGAGGAACATTCTACAGGACAAGTGATTTAGTTTCTCATTGAATCAGTGGACTGAAAATAAAAAAGGGAAGGAGTTCTGTTACAGAAAAAAACAAAAAAACTTAAGAGCGATAACAACCGAAAGCCATGTGTAGATCTTATTCATTTCTTGATTGTAACAAACCAACTGTAAAAGCCATTTCTGAGATAATTCAAGAAATTTGAATATGAACTGGGTATTATGATATTAAAGAATAATTGTTAAATTTATTGGGTATGATAATGGCATGGTGGTTACATTTTTTAAAAGCCTTTATTAGTTATAGATGCATATAAGGGAGATAACTGATGTCTGGGGTGTGCTTTAAAACACTCTGGGAAACAGCTGGGGGGGTGTGTGATATTGTGATGTAAGAAATACATATTTTGGTCTTCATCCCAGGTTCTTGGCTCAGAAGCGTGTAAAACCCTTGGAATTTCCTGAGTGATAAGAGGTGAGAGGAGTGTCTTTTGTTATACATAACAGGCCCCTTTGACTATACCTGAGTTTATGCTAATGAGGTGACTTTTGGTGGGTCCTGGATAGCTTTAGGATTATTCCTCAGGAATAACCTCCTGTGTGTCTGGTTGGCGTACAGCCATCTATGATTGTTTAGTAGTGAACTGTGGGTCCTGTATCAACCCAAACATGCTGTTCTATCCTGCACCACTTATAAACAAAGACACTGCCCCTAAATTAGTCACTCTCACAATCCATTTTAGTAAAGGTCCTTCAGGAAGCTGATGGTACCGATCTACAAAATGAAGCGACTCCTTCACACCTATATTCCCGGTTTCAGTAGATCCCTGGCTTTTGCCTTCCCCCCATGCTGACTACCTTCTTGGTGAGCAGAGGCCTTAGAGGTACTTTCTGTTGTCCCAGGCTAATTATTTACCGGATAGCTTTGAGGCTAGTGGCCAAAACTCAGACTGGCTCAAACCCGAGCTTAGTCTAGCACCAAAGTCCAAACCAGAACTCTTTTTAAATTTCATTCTAGCTGTTACACATAATCACCAAGGGATTGTATATTTCACTTTTTTTTCTTTTTGGTTTGCATTGCCTTATGCATCTAGTGAAGCAACTTCCTGGGAGTTGAATCCAACTTTAAATTCCATTGGTTCCTTTTACCTTTAGTAACTGAGTGCAGCACAGCTGCTGCTCCACGCCATGGGCGACCACATGGCCACCCAGGAATCAAAGGTTCTGCATCTCCCATCCTTTTATCCTTTCTCCTCTCAAACCACGTATTTCCGTGAGCTAGGGCCAGTCTAGCAAATCTCACTTCTGACACCAACTGTTAGCTGTTTTTACTAATAGCGCTTTTGACACCAAGTAGGTGTTTCTTCTGTTTTTGTTTGTTCTCTCACACCAACCAATTCTCCAACTACCCTGACACCAACTGGGTGTCCTACAGTTCAATCAATTCTTTTTTTTTTTTTTTTTTTTTTTAAACAGGGTATGTATGTATTTATATTTTGGCTGCGCTGGGTCTCCATTGCTGCACACAGGCTTTCTCTAGTTGTGGCGAGCGGGGGCTACTCTTCGTTGCGGTGCGTGGGCTCCTCATTGCAGTGGCTTCTCTTGTTGCGTACCACGGGCTCTAGGCATGTGGGCTTCAACAGTTGCAGCGCACGGGCTCAGTTGTTGGCAGCAGGTGGGCTCTAGAGCACAGGCTCAGTAGTTGTGGCGCACAGGCTTGGTTGCTCCACCGCATGTGGGATCTTCCCAGACCAGGGATTGAACCTCTGTGTCCCCTGCGTTGGCAGGCAGATTCTTTACCACTGTGCCACCTGGGAAGTCCCAATTCAATCACTTCTGACACGAAATACCCAGAGTGAGCACAGACTGCCACAGGTTAAGGGCTCAGTCCTAAAAGACTGCCCCCACTTCAGATGCTAATTGCAAGCCCTGGGCCCTCTGACCAACTGACTATAAGCTGAGGCTTCCTGTGATCTCCTTCTCAGGTTCAATAATTTGCTAAAATGGCTCACAGAACTCGGGAAAACGGTTTACTAATTATTACTGGTTTGCTATAAAGGAACTGCAAAATGGAAAAGAGGTATAGGGCAAGGTGTGGTGAGGGAAGAGGGGGTAGCCTGGAGCTTCCACGTTCTCTCCAGGTGTGCCAGCCTCAGTACCTCAGTGTGTTCATTAACCCAGAAGCTCTCTGAACCCCATCGTTTAGGGATTTTTATGCACGTTGCTTGGTGATTAACTTAATCTCCAGCCCCGCTCCTCTCCCTTGGAGAGCAAGGGGTGGGGCTGAACGTTTCAGCCCTCTAATCATACGGTTGGTTCCTCTAGTATCTAACTTCCATCCTGAAGTTAAATAAGGGCCCACCTAGAGTTACCTTATTAAACTCAGGTATGGTTGAAAGGGGCTTATCATGAATAACAAAAGATGCTCCTCTCACCTCTGTCACTCAGGTTATAGAAGCTCTTGTGCCAGAGATGGGGCACGCAGACCAAATATATATTTCTTATATTATCACATTATCACAGGGAGTAATAATAAAATTTGAAAAATGTTGATAATTGTTGAAGCTGGGCGATGGGCGCACAGAGATTCATTATGCTGAGTCTTCTGGGCTTTTGTGTATATTTGGAAACTTTGATAATAAGATAGTTATAATAAAAGAGGATGACAGAAAGAGAAGCACCTTACAAGCCATACTAAAGAGTCTGAAATTTTAAACTTTTTTTTTGAATAAGTTTTTTTTTTGAAAAAGATTTTTTTTTGAAAGAATCTAAAAAATTTTAGATTTATAGGTGGGGTGCAAAGACAGTAGAGTGTTCCCAAATACTCCTCACACATCTTATTACTTCTTCTATAACCACAGCGTGTTTATCAAAACTAAGAAATTAGCATTGATACAATACCATTAGCTAAACTGAAAACTTTATTTGAATTTCTCCAGTTTTTCCATTAATTTTTTTTTTCTGTTCCAGGGATCAAACCAGGATACTGCGTCGTATTTAGTTGTCATGTCTCCTTAGTCTCTTCCAATCTGTCACCGTTTCTTGGTCTTTCTTTGCTTTTCGTGACTTTGATACTTTTGAAGAATAGCAGTCAGGGGTTTTGTAGACTGTCCCACAGTTTGGTTTTGTCTGGTGTGTTCTCATGATTAGTCTAAAGTTATGGATTTTGGGGAAGAATACTACAGAAGGGATGTGGCCTTATTGCATCATGTCAGGGAGCATAACGTCAACATGACTTCTTATTTCTTGTAAACCTAGTCACTTGGTGCAGGTGGTGTCTGCCAGGTTTCTCCACTATTTTTCCCTTTCTATACTTTGTGATAAGAGTCATTAAGCCCGGCCCACACTCACGGGGACTTTAAAAGTAGAGGAAAGTCATTGAGGGGATTTAAGCAGAGAGTAATGTTTCGAATGTCTGTTTTGGAAGGAACACGAGATAATGGTGGCATTTGCAGTGGGACTGGACATAAACTGCTGGATGTTGAGTGACCAGCAGCCTGACTCAGCTGGAGCTGGTTCTTTATGGGACGTGAAGGATGAGAGAAGGTGGAGTCAAGGATGGCCATGAAGTTTCTAACTTGGACAGTTGGGTGGCTGGGGTCTTTCACTGACTCTAAACCAAGGTTGTGAGTGCCCCTAGGAGGTTGCATGCCTCCCCTGCCCCCGCCCCCTCTCCCCCCCAGAGAGAAGCCACTTTCTGTTTCTTGGTCTTGCTTGACTCGGATCCGGTCCCTGCCTGTTACTGGGGCCGGAAAATGCCTTATCAACACACACATTAGAAGAAGTTTGGGATTACCCAGGAGGGTCAGAATCCCAAGTAAGAGAGGGGACAGCTGTCGAGGAACTGAAGAAAGATGGAAGAAAATGTCATCCGTAAATCCTTTAATCCTCTTTCCATTTAAGGACCCAGTTATGAGCGTTTGACTCAGTGGTTTCAAACAAGTAACTTTATTTACCTTTTCGTGTTCCGCCAACCGGCCTCCCCCTCGGCCTCGCCTGTTTCGTGTTCCTTTCTGAGGCGTGTTAGGGGAGGGGGTGGACTGCTACCTCTCCGCCCTCACCTCCGCCGGCGGGCCCCCCGCCCAGGTTTCTTTTCTCCTCGGCGCCTACGGGCGGGGGCGGGAGGAGCGGTAGGAGTTGGGGCGGGGGGCGCGGGCCCTGGCGCGGGGCGGGCCCAGCTCCCTTGCGGAGGCTTGTAGATCAGGTGGAAGATGAAGGCGTTGCAGTACCTGAGGGGGGGGGCGTGGCGCCGTCAGGGGCGGGGCCAAGAGGCCGGGATTTTCCCAAGGGGCGGAGTTTGTGGGCTCCGAGTTTCAGGGGGTGGGGCTAAACTTAGGGCTCTGCCAGCCCGAGCGTAACCTGGCTTTTTTTTGCAGAGGGGTTGGGTGGGGGGAGGCTGGGAAACGAGGAGTTGGAGAGATTTTTGTGAGCTGCATCTAAAGAGGGGTGTGTGGGCGTTGTCGAGACCCTCCAGTGGGGGTGGTGGGAGTGCGGGCGGCGAAAGCAGGGTGTAGGGCTGGGCCAGGAGGGTCCCAGGACCGCAGAGACGAGGGTAGAGGTGGGCCTTTCAGGATGCGCGGCCAGAGAGTAAGAAGGCCTTACCAGGGCATACAGTTGTCCGCCGCTCTGAGGCGAAAGGGGGAGCGGAAAGGGTTGGGCTGTGGAGGGCTGGTGCCCCCTCCCGTGGCCACCGCCATGGTCTGGTCGTCCATCACACAGCCGTACTCGCTGCTCTCGGTGAAGAAGGCCGGCACTCGGAGGGACTGGGGTGGGGGCGGGGCCTCAGACACTCTCAGAAAGGCTTCCAACCCCACATACCTCCCGAGGACCCAGACGGACCGGGATGGGGAGAGGCACGAGGCAGGCACAGAGGGGGGTAGGAGGACCCGCTGGCGCACCCCAGGTCTGTAGAGCAGATGATGGGGAAGAAGAGACTTTCAGAAAAGGAGGAGGGACCGGGCAGGAGGTGAGAGAAGGTCCCTTTTGTCCCATCCCCCACCTGTAACCGGGGCAGCGAGCTCAGCCAAGTGTCCTTTAGACCAAAGCCAGAGTTAAATCCTGCGGAGGGAAGGAGAGCAGGGAGAAGCTGGCTCCCATGGCCTCCTCCCACCTCCCCCATGCTCCTACCCCAGGCGCTTACCGATAACCAAGTCAGGCTTGGGCCCCTGGAGCAGGTGGTAGGGCCGTGCAGACACCTTGATCTGCAGGTCCCTGCGGCCCCCCTTCTCCTTAGTCCCAGAGCTGAGCCGTGCTGATACCCCGGAACCAGGACGGACAGACACTTCGAGGTCATCCTGGGGAGTTTGGAGTGGGGTGGAGAAGCCGGTGGAAGTTACGGTACTGGAAGATGCATCAGGTAAGACAGGGGGGAGGAGGCAGGGATCGGAAAGGCAGAGCCCAGCCAGGAGGACAGCAGGAGGGTTAGGGCTAAAGAGCAGGGCCCCCCTCAGCCCTCACCCTCTGCAGGGTAAAATGCTGCTGGTCACTCTCAGGGGGCAGGCTGTCACCCACAAACTGCAGCTCCAGGGCCACGTGGGGGAGCAAGACCAAGAGCTCCTGAAGGGCAAAGAGGACAGATCTGGGTCCCACCCTGTGTCCACCTCCACACCCAAATGCCCAGCCCTCAGGCCTGGAGGGACTTACCCAAAACACCATGATGAGGTCGAACTCCTTCCCAGCCTCCACCACATGGATTTTCAGTGACTGTTTGTTCTGGATGTTGAGCTCAGGGACTGGGTGATAAGCTAGCCATTTAAGAATACGGTCTCCTCCTCCCCTCCCACCCCCCTGGCCTCCCTGCTTCACGCACTCCTCCCCCCGCCTCCGCCCTCCTTACAGGACTGGGGCACCAGATGGGTGATGACGTAGTACACAGTCAGCGGGTAGGTGAGAAGCACAGCCATGGGGGAGTCCAAGCTGAGGCCCCGCCATGTGTAGTAATCCTGCCACGAGCCTGGGGAGAGTGGGTTACCGGGGACCTTGCCCCAGGCCTGGACCCCCACCTCTCCTGTCTAATAGCCCCTTTTCTCAGCCACCGAGACTGCTGGCCCTCCAGGCCCCGTCCCTACCCCTAGCTCCCTCAGGGCCCCTCCAGCTCACCAAAGAGGCCCCTGGGTGGATCTGGGGGCACAGGAGGCATCAGAGCAGGCCCATGCCCCTGAAGAAGCTGGTAGGGATCTCCTGAGAGGATGAAAGAAGAGGAGCCTGGTGTCAGGGAGGTCCCCACCTGGCCTCTTCCTTCTTCCAAAGGAGCTGTGTTCCCTGAGAGAGGGCCTGGAGCTGCAGCAGGAGGAATGGGGAGCTGCCTAGGGATGGGGCTTCTGGATGGGCTGGGCAGGGGTGACTTTTCTGAGGGTTGGGGAGAGGCATGAAATGCCCTGGTGGTGGTGGTGAAGTTTGGTGTGTATGTGGAGGGGTTATCTAGGATCCGGACAACTCTTTGCTCTCCCGTCCTTCCCTCTAGTCTGAGGGACTTATGCCTGGAGAGAGGCCCCACGCACCATTGAGAAGAACGCTGAGGGATGGCGTGCTGCCCCTTGGGTGCCCGGGGGTGCCAGGGCCTGGAATCAGCATGCTGAGCTGGGTCCAGTAGCCACGAGTGAGGCCTCGTGAGGCCAGGAAGGCCTCCTTGTTAAAGGTTTCACTGGTCACCTCTGGAGAAGGATGAGGGGAGGGGTTGAGGGCCTGGTGGCCAGGATTCCAGACTTTGGCTCTCCTCAGTCTCTCCCCAGCACCCTGAGTCTGAGTCTGGTTCTAGTCAGACAGAGAACTATTAACATTTCTGAGTGTCTACAGCGTAGCCCACAGAACCCATATAACAATTCCATGGGTTTTAACATTTGTTAGTCTGCCCACTTCACAGGTGAGGAAATAGCTCTAAGAAGTAAAGCGATTTGTTTCAGGTCACCAGTTAGTGGTGAAGCTGAGAAGCAAGTATTTGAATCCCTACTCCCGAATCCCATAAGTTCTCTCAGGGACCAGGGCACTCAGTCCTCAGCTCCAGAGATGCTGTGTCCAGCCCCAGGGGTCTAGCCCCCAGCCCCAAATACCCAGCACCCAGCTGTTATTCCAGGGATCTAGATTCCAGCCCCAGGCACTTAGCCTTCAAGCCCAGGACCCTGTTCCCAGGCACCTGGGGCCCCAGTTCCAAAGACCGGGTCCCACTTTCCCCCACCCATCCTGACCTCCTTAGGGTACCTGCGGTGTAGGTAAAAGGCAGAGTTGCCAGTTCTCCGGCCCGCTCCATGAAGGCTGCAAGCCTTGGGCACCAAAATCGGTGGCTCACATCATCTGGGCATCGCTTCCAGTCAGCCCGGAGACAAGCCTCTCCGCAGTACAAGACAGCGCCACACTGGGGGCTGGGGTCACAGGGGGTGGGGGGGTGGGCACTCAGTGTTAGTGTATGTAGGTCCCCTGTCTGCTGTCCATCTGTCCTGCGGCTGCCCGTACGCACTCAGTCTGTTTGTACTCTCTCTGCCTATAACAGCTTTTTTGTGTGTGTCATCTTCTTGTTTCCCTGTCCCTCACTCTGTCTGCAGGGCCCCCCACCAGCCTGCTTCTTCTCTGTTTGCCTGACTGTTGGGGTCTTCCTTCCGCTCGCTCCATCTCTGCAGGCTGCTCACCAGGGGGTTAGCTTCACTTCAAAGCTATGCCTGTGACAAACATGGCAGGTTCGAGCCCGAAGGGAGGCAAAGGTGAAGCCGGGCCGGGGACCCCATGTCCGCATCGGGGTCTTGGCTAGCTTCACTCTCAGCCTTGGGACCAGATTCTCCAGCTCCCTGAATGGGGGTGGAGACGGCATCAGGCTGGGGGGCTCAGGAGCCCAGGGCCCCAGGCTTCCCCACCCTCTACCAGGTTTCTGTACCGATGCAGCTGGGCGTCTCCCACAGTAAGCTTTCGGGGCTTTCGGGGGTCTCCAGAGCCCATGGGGCAGGCCATGCTGTGGCAGAGGAGAGCATAGGCCCGAGGAGCCAGGTTCTGTGTCCCTGAGCCCCTGCCTGCACTCCCCTGCCCTCCATCCATCAGCAGGTCAATGCCCAAGATGGTGCCATGTTCATCCGTCACCAGTAGGATGCAGGAAAGGTGCAGGGGGGCCGCCTCTGGGGAAAAGGGAAAAGTCGGGGGCGGGGGGGCAAAGACTGTCAGGGTCAGGGATACCAAATCAAATGCCCACGGGGACTAGGAGACTGAGCGAAGGGGACTAGGTAGAGAGGGCATGCCTCATCGGAAGGGGACTGCGGCTACACAGAACCAGCATTTGCTGCCAGGTGGAAATGTGGGCCTGCCGTGGGAAGTTTACATTTTTCTTGAGAAGGGGTAACTCCAGACTTCTGGAATTTTTTTCTTTTAATGTTTAAATGTTGGCTCAAATTTAAAAAACAAAGAACATTGTGGATCAATGAAGACACCTTTTTAGGCCAGATTGGCCTGAGGGCCACCCATTTGTGACTCCTAACTGGATTCTGAGGGGCAGAGGAGGGCTTTGAAGGGGAGTATGCCTGGGTGGGGGCAGGGCAGGGCCAGCCCTGGGTTCTTACCACTTCTCTGTCCCTTCCTCCTCTCAGGCCCTGGTTCGTCCTCCGCCCTGTCCTCTTGGCAGCCAACCTCGCGACCTCCTGCCTCCTGCTCGGTCTCCTCTGCCTCCCCTGCCTCCCCTGGGGGGTTTGCTTCCTGTGGGGAGTCCCTGCTGGTAGGGGCTGGCTCCCCATCCTCCTCTGTTTCTGCTTTCTCGGTGCCTGCATCCTCCTCCTCTCCATTCTCTCCTTCTTCCTCTTCCTCCTCCTCGTCCCCTTCCTCCAGGCTGACAAAGCTGACATAGGGGCTTAGGTCCCGCAGGTGGAGTGGGGGCTCGTCTCCCAGGAGCCGGGCAGCCCCCAGGCCTGGTGCAGGGCCTGGCTCTGCCCCTTGCCCCAGGCTGATGCCCACACTACGATTGGGCAAGACGTGGAGCACCCAAAGGGCGCGGTCCTGGGGCAGCCTCCTGATCTGAGCCTCCAGCTCCCGCCAGCAGCCCTCAAGGCGGGTCCCCACGGCCCCGCGCTCCGCCACGAACTTGCGGAACCAGCCAAAGATGAGGGCAGCGAAATCCAGGAACTCATCCCGGTATCCAGACACAAACTCCATGTCTTCAGGGGCACAAGGCCTGGGCCCAGACTGAGCAGAGGGAGGGATATATGGTGAGAGAGAGGTACTCGGGAGAGTTTGGGGCTGGGTCATAAAATGGGGGAGAGTGTGGGTCTGAGGGTCACTTAGGGTGGAATCTATGGATGAGTGTTAGGAGCGAGAAAGGAGTTTTCAGGGCTGAGGATGGGAATTCAGGGTGAGAATGGGGTCCAGACTTGAAAGTGGGTGATTAGGGTTAAGGATGAGTAGTCGGGAGGGAGATGGTCTTTGGGGCTCAAAATTTGAGGCTCAAACCCTCAAAGGTAGGGTCTGAGTTGAGGATAGATAGAAGTGGGAGAGGGCTAATCCTATGGGCAAGGGTTTGGTGAGGAGGGAAGTTTTGGATCCGTCTGTGGGGTGTGGGAGGAGGGGGACAGGAGCTAGGGCATCTCTTCGGCTTGAATAGGTTTGGCGGTGAGCCCCGGTACACCTAGCCCCTCCCGTCCGGTCCGCTACTCCGGTACCTGCAGCCGCCACCACTTTTCGAAGGTAAATACCTCGGGGTGGGTCGTGACGTCAGGCTGCCCGAGCCCCGCGCCGGCTCCTCGGGTTGCCACGCCCCCCGTGTCTTGCGCGGCGCAGAGGCGCTCAGGGCAGTGTCTGCGCTGCTGGGCGCGCGGACTCATCCGCCGCGGTCACTCCAGCCATGTGACTGGATCCCCGTGCACCAGACCCGAGCCCGAAAAGTGAAAGCCTCTCGAAGGAGGAGGTCCAGCCGACTGACCTGCGGAGGGCGGGCGGGCGGGGCTGGCATCCCCGGGCCGAACCGGATCAGCCTAGTGGGCAGTGCCCGCCCGCCGCGCCTGGCCCTGCAGCCTGGACTTTCTTGCGCTTTCTTTCGCCTTCTTCAAACATTCCTGGCCGCCCCCTCGACGGGGCTCTGGGCTGGGTGCGGGGGCGCGGGCGGAGGAGCTCCGCCTCCCGGAGTTTCCCCGCCGCCCCAGGCCGGCGATCACGCGGTTAAAACGGTACTGACCGCACTTATCAGTTCGAGACGGTGAGGGCGCCCAGAGGGAGGCTCCGCCGCCTCGCGCCCCGCCTCGGTGCCGACGGCCGCCGTCTCCCGCACAATCTCGGCCGTAGCGGGAGAAGGAAGCGAAAGCCATTGAGAAACCGGCTGGACGTCAGACTCCGGAGCACGCCTGGGAGTCAGACAGGGCGAGGCGGGCCCGAGATGATGCTGGGCTGGGAACTCCGGTTCCTCTTGCTCCTACTCTTTCTAGCGTGCCACACTCCTCCAGGTTCGTCAGGGGCCCGGCTGGTGCCCAGATCCCCGAATCCGGGGAAGGGGGTTGGGGGACACGAGGGCCGCGGGGTTGAGTTGAATAAGTGGGGAGCCAGGGTCCCCACGGCAGCCGGGGCAGGGGGAGGGCCAGCTGCCTGGGGTTGGGGACGGGCTGGGGAACACCAGGGTCCAGGTGTGATTATGGACGTGTTTGGGGAGTGTAATGTGTGAGTTGAGCCCGGGGGGTGGGAGGGGCTCAGATCCCCGGGTCTAGGGGAGAGGCTGCAGTGGGGCTGTGGGTTGGAGGCTAAATTTACCGCTGTGTGAGCCCCTGAACCGGGGAACCTGTGCCGACCACCTCGGTCCCGCTCAGGCTATGGCAATGAAGGTAGCATCGCTGGAAGTTGTCCCTGTGATAGAAGAATTTCTTCCCACTCCCCTCCTAACGATCAATACATGGGACGTCTCCGAAAATACCTGAAAGTCTATCAACGTTGCTCTTCCTACGTCAGGTAATCTCACCCACCCCTGGGAGCGCAGAGCCTCCTGGAGCCTCCAGGACCCTCTCTGGTCAGACTTGAGCTCCTTCTGGGAGGACCCCTAGTCCCCTCTATAGTCCCCATAACATTAGGTTATGTTTGCCCTAATTCTCCACACCTTAGTTTCCCTGTCCCACCTGGGATTTCCCAGTCCCAGCAGAAACTGCTGAATCTTGGCAGTGACCTCACTTCTTTGGAACGAGGAAAGAGCTGCGAAAGGGGGGGAGGGAAGGGGAGCGGAGATCGGAGACGCAGCTGAGACCACGTCCTTCCTTACAGGTTCCAGCTACCCTTGGTAAGTGTGTGTGGAGGCAGCAGTGACCGGTGGGTCCAGGAACTGATGCGCTGCTTTGATCGTGAAGGTGAGCGCTTTCTCCCTCCTCCCCAGGCTCTGTCTCCAGGGCTCGGCGCCTCCACCTTACACTTTTCTTTGCCTCAGCCCTTTCCCCTTTGACACCTCACATTCCTATTCTGTGTACTTTCACTTAAGTCCCTGTTTACCAGAAATCACTCACCATCACTTCCAGGATTTTTGCCAATTCATCCTATCACCTGTGCATTTACTTAATGTTTTCCTTGAAATCAAGGCACTATTTTTATTTTCCAGTAATTTATTATGGAAATTTAAAGACATAAATAAAAGTTGAAAGATTTGTACAGTGAACATCCATATACCCACCACCTAGATTCTATAATATTTGATTTTTATATGTGTACATAATAAAGCAAATATATTTTATATTTTACAATATCGAGTTTACAGCATTTTAACTATATTTGCTTTATTGCACACCCATCTGTCTATCCATCCCTCTATTCCTCATCAACCTGCCTAATATTTTTTGGTGCACTTCCAAGTAAGTTGCAGGGTTGACTATACTTTATCCCCAGACATTTCATCATGTGTATTATTAAGGAGGGTTTTATATTTTATTGTTCCTTTTTTTTTTCTTTTGAGGTAAAATTTACAAACAATGAAACGAATAAATCTTAAGTGTACACACAGCCACTTATGAAAAACTTAATGGCAACTAGTCCTAAGCAGGAACATCTGTGAAGTCACAAATTTGATATGCTGGTTGTATTTTTCTCCTAAAATAAATACATAACCATTAAGACACAAAGTGTTCTTCCAGGTCCCAGCTAAAGTTGTCTTCTGTAGCATTGGTGGTACCCCTACTGCCCTTTGGCTACGTAGACCTACCTTATTCATTTACTCTTCCTGGCTACTCTGGCCTTTAGTACTAAAATTATCCCTGCTTTACAGCTGAAAGAAATGAGTCCCAGAGAGGTTAAGAGACAAGGGGCAAGGTCACAGCTACTTTGTAGCAGAGCCCGGGTTCCAACCCAGGTCTCCTGACTTCCCAGTTCAGAATGCATGCTCGCCCCAGTGGCTCCATGTTGTGGTTTGCTCACTTCCATCTCCCCATGTTTTCCCTCTGCCCCTGCCTTTCTTTCCTGGCATTTAGCTGTTCCCTTGATGTTCTCCTTGACCCACTCACTACCCTTCTCTCTATCTAGTTCTTCACCTTATCCCCTCATAGCCCTGATTCCTCACTTCTTGCTTCTTCAGAATGTGGACGTGCTCACGCCAGGAGTGTGGCCCGCGAGGGACATGTACCTCCCCGCAGCACCCAGGTTCCTGAGCCCACAGAAAAGACACCTTCAGCCACGGGCACCCCTGCACAGAAGTACCTGCCATCCACCCTGCAGCCTTCCCAGCAGCCCACCCCTCCAGAAGGAGCACCTTCGTTGGACAAAAACCTCATCCACCCCAATGAGACTACCACTTACACTTCGGGCCACCGTCTGGGGGCAAGGCCTGGGGCCATGGGGAACCAGAAGCAGCTGGGAGAAAATGTGGGTCCTGCAGCTGGGACATCAGCCATGGTGCCGGTGCTGTCCCTCTTGGGCATCGTTTTCCTCCTCACTGGAGCCCTGCTCTACATGCTGTGCAAGAAGAGGAGGGAGCAGTCACTGCAGTGTCCTCCAGGTAAACTGGGCTTCTGAACCCCTCCTCCAGGGATCCAGAGCCTCCTTGGCAGGGATCCTGCCCACAGTAGCTCTCAGGCTGGCAAATGTGGAGGCTGCCTGCACCATGGACAACAGGCGATGAGGGAAGAGTCAGCCAGACTACAGAATGGGGAGGGAGGGAAGCCACCATAGGCCGAGGGACCAGTGCATGGCCTTCAAAGCCAGGCAGTGCTTGAGCAACATCAAGACTGCAGCTAGAGCAGACGAGTGGGACATGAAGCGATGGAGGAAGGTAGGAGATATTCGTTCAATTCACACATCTTTATTGAGCACCTACTATGTACCTGATCTATAGTCAATGTTTTGGAATCTGATTCCCCAGTTCAAGCTATCACACCTTGCCCCCCACTCCCCCGCCCAACTTCCCTTTATCTCAGAGCTCATCTCTCAATTTCTTTATCTTTTCCAGATTTGCACCTTCATTATGTGCGTGTGGCAGCAGACGCCAATGCTTAAAGAATGGAAGCTTGTGAGGGAAGATTATGATTTATTCAGTATCAAATGCGGTTAATATACTAGAGCAATCCCTGGCACATGGTAGGCACTCTCTACATATTTGTCAATGTTTAATACACAACTAACCAGCCACTGCCCTCTCTTAAACCTTCCCTCCGTTTTTTTTTTTTTTTCTATGCTGTAATGTAAAATCACCTCTTATACTAGATATCTTGTACAAATTCTATACGTGGATATTTTTAACTACTAAAACTTATTTTTATAATTATTGACTCTTCTTTCTGCAGACATTGGTCTCATGCCCTTGCCCCCTTACCATGATTCCTGGCTTCAGCTTCTCTGCTGATGGCCACCTGACACCTTCCCCCTCGGCGCATCCCCCAATCCCTGCCAACCTCCTTGTCCCAAGTCCCTTGTGTCTTGTCCTTGTCCTTGTCTCTTCACACCACAGCAGTGTTCCTCCCCAACTTCAGCCCTCTCCCACTTTCCCACCCCCCCGCCTCAGCAGCTGCCATACAGCCTGGTTTTACTTCCTCAACCCCTTACATCACCCATATATGCCCCAATGAGAGTCTGAGCTCCTTGTTTTTAGTGTTATTGTTTTTATTATCAAAACCCTTAGTTCTCATTTTATCTTTTCCAGTGAACAAAAATGTGTCTGCATTGGTCCAAGTCTGCCAGAAGCCTGGGGCAGGGACCTGAGGAAGTTGGGTTGGGCGTCTTTAGTCTCTGTCTCCTGTTCTGAGCTTGTCAGCGCTCGGCGAAGTGCATGGCAGGAGGAGCCAGGGCACAGCCATGCATGGGCTTGGTCTTTAAGGTTCTCCATTCCCACCTTTTGTGCCTTTGTCCTCATGGCTTCTGACCAGCAAGGCATGTACGGGGCAGCCCATGCTCTCCAGGTTCTGTCCTGGGGTGTAGGTGGAGCTCTCCTTCCAAGCTTTTCACCTGCTTGGCCTAGTTTTCCAGCATCTGCTCACAGGTTCGAGCCACCTCACTGAGCTTGAGACGAGCATAGTCCACTCGCTTCAGGGCCATCTGACAGTCCTTCCTCGAAGAGTAGCTGGAGCCCTCATGGGGCTGCCCTGTGGCCACCTACAGGACATTTAGATTGATCAAAGAAGCACCCCTCCCCTTTCCCATCTCCCCAGCCAGGCATCAGGTCTCTTGCCTCATTTCTTCCCTGCGTCTGAATTTGCTATGCCACGTGCTTAGCTGGATTCCCTAGGGCATATCACTGAATTTCTGTTAACCTCATCTGTAAAATGGGGATGACAGTAACTAACTACTTCCTAGAGTTGTTATAGGATTAGATAACGCAGAGTGTCTGGCACACTGTAAAAGTTTAGTAAAGGGTAGTTGCTGTTATAATGACCTCAGAACCCTTTCAATCCTGTTCCTTTCCTCAGGAGGTAGCCATCTGGGGCTCCATACCCTTGAGGTCAGGTCAAGTTTCTAAGAGCATATCCTGTGGCTTTCGTATTGTTCACACACCCTCTCCCAGGACTTCCCCATCCAGTGGCTCATGTGATGCAACTCAGTGACATAGGAAACCTACCCTGGAAGGGAGGGGTCCTGCCAGGGTCAACAGGCCTGCTGGGTAGGGCTGGTCTTGCTTGGCTCCCGAGACCAAAGCTCTGCCCGGGACTCCTGAAGGCTAAGGCTAAGGCAGAGAGCTGGGGTGGGCGTGTTGCATGGTCCAAAACACACACACACACACGCGCGTAGGACGTTCCAACACACACACACACACACACCCACACACCCACCCACCTGAGTGAGATAGCGGATCTGAGCCGACAGCTCCGCCTCCACGTGCTGCACCGACGCGGTGAAGGCCGCTGCCTGTCGGTCTAGGAGCCGCTCATTGGTTTTTTCCTTGGAAAGTTCCAAGATCACTGTACCTGCCAGGGTGGAGAGTGGGCGGGGCTATCCGGAGACTGCCAGTATAGCCGCGCCCCAGAGCCAGCCCCACCCACCCCTGCACCCACTTAGGATCCCTCCCAGCCACACTCCCAGTCACCGGTCGGCGCATGTGCGCACGGTCGGTCTAGCTCTCGCTCTCGCTGCCGCTCCTCCTCTGGTCGTCGTATCCCGAACCTGCATTCTGAAGAATGGCTCCAATTTCCCGTTCGATGTCTTCCAGGGCGCGTAGTCGCTCATTCGCCAAGCTGTAGGTAGCCATCGCTACTCCTGGATTCTCTCCTTTTGCGAAATGCTGCGGAAAAGTGCCCGGAAATGGCTGTCCGTTTGCGCCCGCGCAGAGCGCGCCCCTTAGCTAACACTACAGTTCCCGGGATGCTCAGCGCGGTCTCGCCGTTCTCGGTTCATCTGGTGAACTACAACTCCCAGGGTCTCCTGCGCATGCCCAGGTCTGCGCCACCACCGCGTGACCACCTGTGGTAAGAGGCAGTATCGAAATATTCACGCCCTTCAAACCTGTTCACCTTCACGACACTGTCTTGTGGTCTGTGTTTAATTTCTTCTACAAGAATTTAGTGAGCGTCTGCTGGGTGCTAGGTGATGATGGTGGGAGCTCTGGGTGTTTACAGACTGGACAGCCATGGACCCTGTGTTTGCCTATCCCACTCCGCCACCTATCGGAGCCTGGGGAAAGCTGGACTTGGTGAGTGTGACCTTATTCGCCCTAGCGATTCCCCCTGAACGGGAGCCCTGAAACACGGACTGTCAGTATATTCTGAGAAGCTGGCTCCTATCAGCCTTTTCCCTCTCTGATCGCCTGTTAATGTGGTTGGCTCTGGGGATACAAAGGTGAGTGAGGTGGACTCTCACGTGATAGAGGGATAAATGTTTCGTTAGGGATACGCCCAGGGTGTGTCTCTGGGAGCACAGAGAAAGGATTCTGGGAGGAAATGCTGCGTGAACTGAATCTGAAGGGTTAACCAGGTGGATGAGAGCTTGGAGTGGAAAAGGGAAAGGCACAGGCAAGCGCATGGTGGTGTGAGGGGGCTGACACATTGGAAGTCCAGCAAGGGGTTCAGTTTGACTGGAGTGAACGCAGTGTGGTGGTGGATAGGTGTGACTGGGGAGACTGGAGTGGGGAGCCAGATCAGGAAATGGCTTGCAAGCTAAGGAATTTGGACTTTATTTTGAAAGCATTTGGGAGCCTTTGAAGGATTTTCAAGGGTATTCTGACCAGCTGTACCTTTTAGGAAAGATCAATCTTAACAGTTTATGGAAGATTGAGAATGAAGCCAGTTTGCACAGGGTTAGCAAACGAGTGGAGACTTTCAGTTAAACTTGAGGGATCTAGCGTTTAACTTCACTCCTTTACTAAATCCTAGGAAGATAGCAATAAGGGGATTTTAGAAAGGAGTCAAGGAGAAAGAGGAGTTAATAGCAAAACTTTAAATAGAAACTGCAAGACAGAAGCGTATGTGGTAACTGATTTAGCAGTGAAGTGGTAATTAAGCCAGCAGTGAAGAAAGTTAGAAGCAACTTTTTTTAAAATTTAATTTAATTTTTTATTGAAATATAGTTGATTGGCTTAGAAGCAAGTTGATTTACCCTTAAATCAGTGGCATCACAGTACAGCTGGGCTGTAGGTAGTACTAAAATTAGGAGGATTATTTGAAATAGTTAGACCCCCCCCATCTCCTCCTTTATATCCTCATATATCTTGGCAGCTGCTTACCCCCAACTCATCAGATTGCTGGAGGTTTCTTGGTTGGAGATGGAAACCAGAGAGTCTTTGGCATGGAGGGCACCAGGGCATGACTGTATTTAAAACAGAGATTGAGTGAAAGTTTATTTACTGAGTGGTGGTTTCTAGAACTCTGGCAACCAGGCTTTTACCTTCCAGGTCAGAGACTGGAAGACTCTCATCTGGGGAATTTGACTATTCAGAGGAAGGATCTAAGGGTATTAACATCAGGGATTCTCCAACAAAGCAGTTAGCCGGATCACGCCATAGTGAAACCCACAGTTGATAAGTCCCAACTGTGTCCACAGATCTTCTAGTCAGCTTCTTAGCATGTCACCCTTAAAATGAGCAGACATAAGACAAAGGATTTCTAGATGTTTGCAGAAACTTTCTAACATGGAAGGCAGAGACCAAAATAAACAGAAAAAAAAACCCCAAACAAACAAACCAAAAAAACCCCAACTTCGATGACATAGAGTAAAACTTAAGGAAAAAAAAATATTGACTTGCTTGGGTCAGAGATACTATAATAAAGGATTGAATCCAAGAAAACACACTTGAAAAATAAAACCATGAGGGAAGGAATGAAAAATTGAGCAAAAGGGTTGAAAGAGAAATTGAAGCAGTCTCCCAGCAAGTAAAGCAAAAGAAAGGAGATGGCATATAGGAAAGACGACGTGAGAAAATTAGAGAATCAGTCCAGCGGGCTTAAATTCTCTGAGAACAGGGAAAACAAAGGGAAGAAAGGACTTGTGTTTCTAGATGAAAAGGGCCCATTAAGTGCCCAGCATCAAGGCACATCATGAAATATCAGAACACTAGTCTCACAGAAAAGGGTCTTGCAGAAGCTTCCAGAGAGAAAATAGACCACATGCTAAGGATCAGCAATCAGAATGGCCTTGATCCTCTGAATACTAACACTCCACACCAGTGGGGCAGCGCCTTCAACGTTTTGGGGGAAAGTGATTTCCAATGTGGAGTTCTGTACTCCAGCTGTAGTAGGGTGAAGGCTAAAAATGCAGTGGCTCAACCAAATAGAACTTAACTTTTTCTCAGAAAACAGTTTGGTGTGGGTAGTTCAGTGTGCTCCACAAATCAGACCGAGACCGAGGCTAGCAAGCAGTGCAGCTCTGCCATCCTTTAGGCTCTTATGTTCAAAAGTATGGTCTTCAGGCCACAGCATTGGCATTACCTAGATGCTTTTTAGAAATGCAGGATCTCAGGCCCCACCACAGACCCACTGCATCAGTATCTGTGTTTGAAGATCCCAGGGGATCTGTATACACAGTATACTTTGAGAAACACTGCTTTTCTCTTCCAGGTGATCTGTATGCACAGTAAACTTTGAGAAACGGTGCTTTGCTCTGGGACATTGCTGTGTGCAATGTCAAAACTGGGTTGCTGCCCTCCGTGGGTTGCAGCTGGCAGGAAGGCAGAAGAGAAAATATGGAGGAGGCACACCTGTCTCGGAGGTCTGGCTAGGGAGTGGCACATATAATTTCTACTCACATTCCTTTGAAGAAAACTCAGTCATGTGGTCCTACCAGCTCCGGGGTTCTGGGAAATCCAGTCCTTACCTAGGTGGCTAGCTATTCTAGCGCCATGGCAGAATAGGTTTTAGGGGATATCTAGACTCTCACAACAGCCCAACTATCAATAACGAAGATAGAATAAGGACATTTTGATATGTACAAGGTCTCAAGTTTCTCTTCCAAGTACCCTTCTCAGGAGGTGACTAGAGTTAGACCCAAGTCAGAAGGCTCCTGGAGAGAGATTTTTCAAGGAGATGGAAGAGATAACATCTGTTTTGTTTTGAATGAATTGAGAGGATACATAGATTTTTGGAGGAAAGTATAGAGCAGAATTAGTGATAAATCAGAGAATAAGCAAATTTTAAAAATGATAGTTATTCAGGGAAAACAGTTGTGCAAGAAGAGAAAGGTAATCATAATAGACCACATGACGCAGCTATGGATAACATTTGCAATAAATCCTGGATGTTGATCTGACCCCGATTGATAGAATTCCCTTGGGAGAGCTTCCCATGTTGGGGCAGGGGGGCGAAAGGGCTCTCAGGCTTCACCTTACATGGCAGGAAGCCTGTAGACAATGCTTAAAACAAAAATCAAGAAGTAGCAAAACAAGCATGTTGTTTAGAGATGGAGGTAAATGCCAAAAGAAACATCGAACGGAGGTGAAAGTGATTGCCTCTGAGGAGAAGGAAATTGCAGGGGGAAGGAGTTTACTTTTTCTTGTAATAGCCCTTGTAGTCGTATCTGACTCCTTCAACTATGTGGATATACAACTTTGGAAATAAAAATTAAACATGAAAAGCGAGAGAGGAGATAGACTTTACTGTGAAAGAGCCCTGAGTGTGGAGGAGTGTTTTCTTTGGCTTCCTTCCTTTATCCCTCCCTTTTCCCTCCTTCCCTCCCTGCCTTCCTTCCTCTCTCCCTTTCTTTCTTTAACGGAAGAGACTTGCACGGGTTTATTTACCATGGAGGAAGAACCAGTAGAGAGAGGCAGAGTTTGAAGAGATGGGGGCGGTTTGATGAATCAAGGTCTCAGAGGAGGTGGGAGGGGGAGCGATCTGAGCACAGGTGGAGGGATTAGCTTCGACCTGGAGGCGGCATCTTAACCTTGGTTGTGTAGGAGAAATGGTGTCGATGTCGGTGCTTGTCGGTAGGAGGTGGGAATTAAAATCATTCATCCCTCAGAGCCTAATCTCTGTGAAGAGCGGGAGAAGTCACTCTGAATGTGAGGAAGGTTTAGAAAATTAATGAGTTGGATGGGAGCAGGAGTAGGAGGTGACCAGGGTCGTGGAGGGGGACAGGGGGTTATCAGGTGTTGAGGGCCCGGCTGAGGTTAAAGGCCATAGGTTTGTAGTGGCCCAAATCCGTACCCAGCGCCGAGCACGGTGTTGGCACCTAGGATGCGTTAAAAATATTTGTTGGATGAATGAGTAAATGTGGTTGTGTGATTTTTCTCTGACAGTGCCTCAGCAGCCCCGTGTTGGAGGGGACAAGGGCGGGGTGGTGGTTAGAGCCAAGAGTGGGGTTTGAGAGCAGGTTTTGTGAAAGGAGGAACAGTTGAGGGTGCTGATGAGATAGTGGTTGATGTGATGATCCTGAAGTTTAGTCTGGAAAGAAAAGGAAGTGTTAAATTGCGAGAAAACAGAAGGGCCAAGAGCTTTGTGACAAAAAACCAAGAAGTCATTAAAAAAAAGTGATTATAATTGACTACATATTAAATATAAAAATTATGAATTATTAAAAATACCAGAAGCAAAATACTTTGAAACTAGAAGTGATGGTTACACACATTGTGCATGAACTAAGTGCCACCCAATTTTACACTTTAAAATGGTTAACTTGGGACTTTCCTTGTGGCACAGTACTTAAGAATCCGCCTGCCAATGCAGGGGACACGGGTTTGATCCCTGGTCCGGGAAGATCCCACGTGCCGTGGAGCGACTAAGCACGTGTGCCACAACTACGGAGCCTGCGCTCTAGAGCCCATAAGCCACAACTACTGAAGCCCGTGCACCTAGAGCCCGTGCTCCGCAACAAGAGAAGCCACCATGAGAAGCCCATGCACCGCAATGAAGAGTAGCCCCCACTCGCCGCAACTAGAGAAAGCCCGCACATAGCAACGAAGACCCAACGCAGCAAAAATAAATAAATAAAATAAATAAAATGGTTAACTTTATGTTATATGAATTTTACCTCAGTAAAAAGAAAAGAAGAAAAAGCTAGGAACAAATTCAGAAGACAAAGTGGGAAAAATATGAGCAAAATAAATGACAAAGGGTTAATTGCTTTACTATATAAAGAGTTCTCAGGGTACTTTAAGAAAAACAACATCAACCCAGTAAATCGGGTTCATCCTCACTCATGATCAAAGAGATGCAAATTAAAACTAGGGTGATACCATATGTCATCTGCTTGATTGGCCGTAATCAAAAAGGCGCTCACCCTTTTTTTATCTCATTTTTTAAAAAAGTTTTTATTGAAGTATAGTCGATTTATAATGTGTTTTAGGTGTACAGTAAAGTGATTCAGTTATATGTATACTTTTTAATATATACATATACTTTCTTACATATATACTTTTTTTTTTTTTGGCCACACTGTGTGGGATCTTAGTTCCCCAACCAGGGGTCGAACCCGTGCCCCCTGCAGTGGAAGCGTGGAGTCTTAACCACTGGACCACCAAGGAAGTCCTTGTATACTTTTATATTTATATGTTGGGTTGGCCAAAAAGGTCGTTCGGGTTTTTCCGTAAGATGTTACATAAGATGTTCTGTAACATCTTGCGGAAAAACCCGAACGACCTCCGTAACATCTTGCGGAAAAACCCGAATGACCTCCGTAACATCTTACAGAAAAACCCGAATGACCTTTTTGGCCAACCGGATACTTTTATATATATATACTTTCTCAGATTCTTTTCCATTATAGGTTATTACAAGATGTTGAGTGTAGTTCCCTGTGCTACACGTTAGGTCCTGTTGGTTATCTATTTTATATACAGTAGTGATGCTTACCCTCTTTGACCCACCAATTCTACTTTTTTTTTTTGACCACGTGGTGGCTCGTGGGATCTTAGTTCCCTGACCAGGGATTGAACCCAGGCCGTTGGCAGTGAAAACAGGGAGTCCTAACCACTGCCAGGGAATTCCCCCACCAATTCTACTTTTAAGAGTTTGTCCTACAGATGCACTTTGCATGTGCAAAAAGACATATCTTCAAGGATAATTATTGTAATACTGTTTGAATTAGCAAGAATGGACATCCTTCATGTCCATTGATAGAAAATTGGTACAAGTAAATGACATCTAGGCAACTCTTTTTTTTTAATATATTTATTTTATTTATTTATTTTTGGCTGTGTTGAGTCTTCGTTGCTGCGTGCAGGCTTTCTCTAGTTGCGGCGAGTGGGGGCTACTCTTCGTTGCGGTGCGCGGGCTTCTCATTTGTGGTGGCTTCTCCTGTTGTGGAGCACGGGCTCTAGGCGCATGGGCTTCAGTAGTTGTGGCACGCGGGCTCAGTAGTTGTGGCTCGCAAGCTCTAGAGCGCAGGCTCAGTAGTTGTGGTGCACGGGCTTAGCTGCTCCGCGGCATGTGGGACCTTCCCGGACCAGGGTTCGAACCCGTGACCCCTGCATTGGCAGGTGGATTCTTAACCACTGTGCCACCAGGGAAGCCCCTAGGCAACTCTTTAAAAGAATGAGGTAGATCTATGTGGATTGCTAAAGGAATGTTCTCCTAGCTGCATTATTAAGGGAAAAAAGCAAGGTGTAGAAGAGTGTGCATAGTATGCTACTATCTATATTTAAAATAAGGGGGAAATATGTTCATATGTGTATGACTGTGTCTGAAGAATGTCTTTGGAAGAGTAATCAAGGAACTGCTGATAGTGATCGCCTCTGGGAATGAGAAACGGGAGGCTGGGGATCGGGGCAGGAGGGAGCCTTCTGTTCACTCTTTACTGTTTGGATTTTTTTTTTTTAAGCCGTGTGCTTGTTTTACTTAAAAACATTAAAAACGTGAAAAGCTAAAAGAAAAAAGGCATTGTTTCTCAAAGCATGTGCTAATTCAAAATCCCGATTCATGGATTCTTCCTGGGATCGACTGAATCAGAATTGGGGAAGGTAGAAGCCTGGGACTCTGTGTCTTTATCACGTACCCCAGAGGATTCTGATTCACCTGAAAAAGTTTGAGATCCATGGGCCAAGAGCTCAGAGGTCAAGGAGTGGGTTTGTAGTTGTCAGAGGGATGATGACGGCTCCTCCACATGAAGAAGACCAGGGTGTGCAGGGTAGGCTGCTACTGTGGAGAGGTAAGCAAGGTCATTGGCATTTTGGCAGCACTTAAAGCCTGTGGGTAAATCATGATTTAATTAGATGTCATGAGCCATAACATAGACTAAAGGCCTGTATGGGCGGCTCCATTTGCCTCACCAGCCTCATCTGGAACTACTTTGCCACTGGCTGTCTCTGTCCCAGTCCCTCTGGCCTCTTTCAGTCTCTGAAATGTTCTGTGTTCCCTCCTGCCTTCACACGTGGTGTTACACTTTTTTGCCTGGGATACTGGAACTCCTCCTCATCTTCCAGTACTCTGCTCAAAGGTCACTACCTCCAGTGAAATCTTCTTCCAGCCCTAGCCTAGATCAGAACTCCCTAGCTCCAGGGAAATCTTCCAGCCCTAGCCTAGGTCAGAACTCCCTAGCTCCTGCATTTCTCCTTTGGAGCACAGATACTGCAATGATTTAATGTTTGCTTCGGTCACTGCCAACCCTATACTATACCTGGCACATAATAGTGGTTTAAATCAAGATTGTTCATGGAATGAATGAATGAGCCATAAGAGAAAAAGGAGAAGGCTTGGGCTACAGGAGTGGGAGTGGGTGGTGGGGTGAGGGATGTCAGTGGAGTAGTGCTCCCTCCAGCCCAGCCTGGGGCTTCAGCCAAGCCTCTGGGAGTCCCTGATGGACGTCAGAGGAGCAGCAGTAGGATGTAGCTTCTTGGACCTGTCCACAGCGGCATGACTCTCTGTGGCTGCCCAAAGCCTCGGTGTCTGTGTTAACAGTGTAAGGACCAGGCTCCACAGAGATGTGTGTCGTGTGGCTTCTGCCTGCAGCCGTGGTCCCGCTGAGCCCCAGGAGTGGACAGCTTGAGCAACCATAGGAGCAGTGGAAGTGAACACACTCGGTCACAACAGGTCACCATGCGGTCATGTGTGTCAGCTGCAACAGGGAAGGGCCTGCCCTGCCCACCTCCCAAGAGCATCTAGTCTGCAGGGAAGTGAGTTATTATTCCCTCTGTAAATGAGTAAGTTTACTTTGTGGCTTTACCAAACTGTACCTTTGAGTTGGGACTGACCAAATCAAGTTTCCATGTTTACCTTGGAGCTCAGGTACAGCTCAGCCATTCAGTAAACGTTTACTGACAGCCTGTGGGCCAGGTGCCATGTGGGTGCAGAGAAGAGATTGCGTCCTCACTCACAGCTAAGAGTCATGGGTACGCACACTATGTGCTCCTTAAACGCTGCATAGAAAACACACACGCTCATGCCTATTAAAAGGTTTATTTTCTTCTTTATGCTCAGAAGCAAAGAACTGGCCTTGCCCCCCAAAGGGTCTCATCCTGAAGGAATGGGAGGCAGAGATAGTGACAGGAGGGGGTGTTGGTGTGAGGTTGAATGTGGGAGCTCTTCCACCCCCCCTTTCCCTACTATCCTCTTCAGTGTCCCCCTCCAAAAAATTTAGGTACGAACCCAGCTTGCCACCCACTGGGGGGCTGGGGAAGCACAGCCGTAGTCAAAAAATTAATGCCCACGATCCACAAGAGAAGGGTCCAGTGTGTATCTGGTGGGGGATGGGGGAGGGAGGGAGGGGAGGGGTTGGTTGAGGAAGCCGCTGGGTGGAGGGGAAAGGAAGAGAGGCTGGGATCCCCCCCAGTGACGGTGGGGGTCTTGGTCCTGCCCCTGCGTCTCCCAGCACCACCCACTCCCTTCTTCCAGCCCCGCTTCCTAGCAGAACTGGTCGTCGTAGTCCTCATCCTTCATCCCCTTCAGCCGAAGCCGGGCAAAGTCCTCAAACACGATGTCGTCATCTGTGGCATAGCTTGGTGGTGGGAAGGAGGGGTGAGGCGAGGGCTCCAGCCCTCCTTCTCCACCTCCCACTCCCCTCCCGGAGACAGAGGCAGCCATGGGGCTGGAGGTATTTGCAAGAAGGGACAGAGAAGGGCAGGTAATCGGCAGCTCACAAGGCTAAGTCCTCTCGATTGGATGCTTCAACCATCCCTCCCCCAAAAGAGAAAAACAATGAGGGGCAGAGGGTAGGTTTGAATGTTACAGGGATCTCTGTCCAAAGAGAGTCAAAGCTCGGAAGGTAGGGGGTGAGTCTCTTACTTGGTATCAAATTCAATGAGGTTGGTGTCCACAGGGGCATCTGTTTCAGGAGCAGCTGAGGGGAGGAGGAGAGAGGCGGGGTGGGGGGTTGCTGAAAGGACCGGCTTTTTTCTCCACTGGACTTGCTTCAGGCCTTCCCTTGCGGGGCTTGGGCAGGTGGCAAGCTCACCTGACTGGGGTCTGGGGAGGGTGATGTGGTCATGGGGTTTGGGGTGCATAAGAACAAAAGGCAGCTCCACAGAGACATCCCTGGGGAGAGAGAGAGGCACCGTGAAGAGATGACAGTGCAGAGCCAGAGGAAAGCCCTGCGCCATCGCCCCACCCCCAGGATTCCCCGACCCCAGCACTCACCCGCCTCGAGACACCACCAGCTTCACCTTGACCCTGTAGGACACCAGGATTCCCAGCACCTCCTTGTTGGCACCCTCCTTAACGCTGCAAGTGGGAGGAGGAGTTGGACCAGAGCCCGTTGCCCTGCACCCTAGGCTGGTCTCGTGTAAGGTACCCGGCTGCGTCCTTCCTCTCATCTTCTCAGTTCTCTCCAGTAAAAGCCCAAGTCCTTGTGACCCAGCAGCCCTGCACTGTCTTGCTCTCCATTAGCCCTCTGACCTCACTTCCTGCTCCCATGCTGGCCTCAAGGCCTGCTGTGTGTGGTCGTGTACAGAGGCGCCAGTGTGGGTGAAATCCAGCCCACACTTGCCGGAGCTGTTCCTAGAGGCACGGGGCCCGTAGAGGCCAGCAGTGGCTCTGCGGCCCCTCCTGCCGCCTCAGACACGAGGGGCCGCCTGCCTCTGCGTCTTTGCGCCTGTAGTACCCTCTGCCCGGAGGGCTCTTCCCCTGCGCATCCACAGTACCTACTTCCTTCACACCTTCCCTCAGAATTCACCTCTGGATTACGCACCCCGCCCCCCGCCCCACCGCCGCGGCTTTATATCTCCTTTCTCTGCCTTGCTTTTTCTCAACACCTATGACTAAACATGCTCTGTATTTTGCCATTTATCTGATCTGTCTGGCCTCCGTCTCCGAGAACGTAAGAGATGTTTTGGGTCTGTCCTGTTCGCCGATAGAGCCTGGCACACGCCTGGCGTGGAGCGAGTGTCTGTCTCCTGTGCTGCAGGACTCCCCTCCCCCAGCCCCCCTCACATGGTGCTGGACGCCAGGTTGGTGTCCTCGTGCTTGAGCTTCCCGTCCAGGGCGAGACCGCGCTTCTCCCGGTTGTTGCTGAGCAGGGGGGTTATGGTGTACACCTTACAGAACGTGGAACTGGGCGACACCTGGTCACTGGGGGGTGGGGGCAAGAGAGCGAGACTCTGGGGGCGCAGATGGGGTGAGGGGGCAGCTCCCCCGCCCCAGCAGCTTCTCCCCCGTCACTAGCCCCTGCCCTCTTTGGGCACAGGTCATAGGGAGTAGGTTTTGGCTCGACCTGCTCAATAAAATGAGCAGCTCAGAGCCACTCAGCTGGAGGAAATGCCCTTGTAAGCGGAGACAGTTCGGGAAGAAATGCCCCCCAACCTCACGTTCCCTGGGCCTACTCTTCTCCCCTGAGGTTGGGACCCAGGGCTGTTGTGCTACTCACTCTTGTTCGATCTGAGCCACAGGACACTTGTACTGGGCGGTGCTGAAGAGGCAGATGTCGGCGTACTGTCTCACTGTGGGGTGGGGTAGGGCCAAGCAGCTCCGCATGGAGTGCCGGCAGCCCTCCCCCCAACTCCAGACCCAGGCAAGGGCCCGGCCCCAGCGCATCACCGCCTCTGCCCCTCTGATGACCCGCACCCTCCCCCTAACAGTAAACCCCACCCCCATCTCATCCTGGGACAGACAGCCTGAGTCCTTTGAGCCCCTCGGGTCTCCCCACTGGGCTATGTCCTGGGGCTGAGCTGATGCCTGAGGCCACATTTGCAGCAACGCCCTCCCCTAAGACACTTTTCCAACCCCCATGTCCTACCAGAGACTTTGATCTTCTTGACAGTCTTGGTGGAGTTGTTGGTGACGTGGACATTGACATTGAGGGTCTCCCCATGGTAGTACAGCTTTTGGGGGGGGGTCAGGTTAATCGGATCTTTTTTCACTGGTCCCATTATTGGTGTGCCCCCCCCCCCACACGTTGCTGGGCCTCCTCCCTCTAAACCCAAGCCCACCCCCAGCTAAGGCGGCCTCCTTTAAAAACACCATCCTGGGGCTTCCCTGGTGGCGCAGAGGTTGGGAGTCTGCCTGCCAGTGCAGGGGACACGGGTTCGAGCCCTGGTCTGGGAGGATCCCACATGCCGGGGGGCGACTGGGCCCGTGGGCCACAGCTGCTGAGCCTGCGCGTCTGGAGCCTGTGCTCCGCAACAGGAGAGGCCGCGATGGTGAGAGGCCCGCGCACCGCGATGAGGAGTGGCCCCCGCTTGCCGCGACTGGAGAGGGCCCTCGCACAGAAATGAAGACCCAACACAGCTAAAATAAAAAAAAAAAAAAAAAAAAAACAAAACAAAAAAACCCACCATCCTGACATGTGGCTTCACCCCTCCCCCCCGGGTCTGCAGCACCTGGGTCCCCACCCCACCTCCTTGTCCAGGGAAGCCTCAAGGTGGAGGGACCGGTCAGACATGAGGAAGTGGCGTGTGGTTTCAGCCGAAGGCTGGGGGCCGGGTTTCTCTGGGGCAAACTGCACCTTTCGGATCACCAGACGCACAGAGTTCCTGGGGGCAGAGATGAGGGGTGAGAGGGTCAGTCCTCAGATGCCCAGACACTGGCTCCCGCCTCCCACAGGGGCCTGGGGCTCCTGGGACCCAGAGGGAATGGTCAGACCTGAGGGGAGGTTGCTTCTCTCACCTTTTGTGGCTTTTCTCTTCTAGTGATTTGGCACAGAAGGCTCGAATCTCAAAGTCTACCCCACAGGCCTTGGGAGGGGGAAGAAAAGGTCACATCTTACACAAGGCCTCTGCCACTGTGGCCACTCCCTTCCTTCCCACTTCCCTGTCTTGGGCATGGACTCTTGCCCCATCATGGTCTGAGGAGCGTAGGGCCTGGGTCTTCCGCCTCTGCCTCCCCGAGGCCCGGCCCGGCAGAGGCTCGGTCCTCGCTGCACAAGGTGAGCCCCTCTACTCAGGGCCGTGCAGGTCAAGAGCAGGGGGTGTCGCAACTGAACAGGGACCATTCCGTATACCCACTGCCATCGGGGACATCTCCCTATCCTTAGTCCCACCCTGACGTCTCCTCTCCCCCCCTCGGGTGTGTTCCCGGGCTCCTGCTGGACCCTGTTCCTCCCGTACCTTCCCTGTGTCCTCTGGGCCTGGCTGCAGGGTGACGGAGCAGGGCAGGTTCTGGGGTATCTGTGGCAGAAGAAAAGAGTTCAGTTCTTCCAGAAAGCCCCGGAATTTTCCTCCCAATCTCAAGAGGCTGGAGGACTCCTGGGGAAGAGAAAGGAAAAAGGAAGGGGCCCCAGGGGGGGAGGCAGAGAGGCAAGGGCTTCCTGAGTGCAGGGTGACCCTGAAGGGGGGTGGTCTAGGGTCCCTCCTCACTGTTTCTCCCAGACCTGCCCGTAACAGGTGCCTCACCACCCCCCCAACACAGTCCCAGACGCCTTGCTCTGCAGAGGGTGGGGGCGTCCTCACTGTGAAAAAAAAGGGGTGGGCATGCTTGCCCAGCTTCCTCAGCAGCCGGTCCTGCAGGCGGGTGGGGGGCCGGGGCGGGTTGGGTGTTGGGGGGAAGGCCTGGTAGTTGGCGATGAACAGGTCCTTGCGGAAGGACAGGCCCAGGACATCCAGGTCTTCGCGGCCATAGCGGAAGGCACAGGTGAGGGTCACAAACACTGGCAAAGGTGGGCAAGGTAGGGTGGTCAGGAGCCCCCCTCCCACAGTCCCCCCACTTCCTAGCAGCAGCTGCTCCTTCCTCAGCAGCATAACACCTGCCTGAATCCTACTCCTGGCTTCCGCCTTGGCCCTCTGTCTCCCCAGGGCCCCTCTCAGTGCCGCCCGTTTCATTTCCCCACGTCCCCCTTTCGCTGCCTCCCCTGGGGCCCCTGGACGCGGGGCCAGTACCTCTGCGGTCCTTCAGGTAGTCAGGGTCCACTAGCACCACGCCATCTGGGAAGGGGACACATGAGCTCAGTTCCTGTCAGCGCCTCTCCTCCACTCCTGGGCCCAGGAACTTCCTCCCCTCTTGGGGCACGTGATGCCACTTTCTGGGCACACTTACCTACAGGATCCACTTTGTCCAGGTGATCTACGAAGTCCCGCTTGCCCAGGTACACGGTGAGCTGAGGATGTAGAGGGGTCACAGGGAAGATTGGGTAGGCGGGTGGCAGGGCTTCAGAGCCCTCAGAAGTGGCTGCCCTGACCCTGGTCTTCCCAGGCTGGGGTATCTGAAGGAGTTTCTCCTGGTTTCCTCCCAGTAGGGTTGGAAGAGGAGAGTGGTGGGCTTTGCCGGACTAGCCAATCTTGAGGCTTTTTAACTGCTCCCTAATATCTTTTCGCACTTCTGAACACCAGTTGGGTGTGTGTATGTGTGTGCATGGGTCCAGGAGGACCTGGCGCTAGGCAGGCAGGCAGAGAGCCTCACTGCATGTCCTCAAGGACCTCTGGGATAAACAGGCCATAGCCTGTGGGGATGTTATCTGTTCCCAGCCCCAGGCACCGTGGGTTGGCTCCTAAGAGGGCTCCAGGCATGAGCTTCTGGCCCCTCCCCCGCGGTCTCACTTAGGGACCCGAACTGAACTGAGCCAGTCCCCACCCAGCCCTGTTGCTGGCTCAGGCCTTTGCGGCAAGGGGCTCCAGGAGGGAAGGAAGTCGGCTCTTAGCTGTCACAGGAAGTGGGGAGCTTGGGGTTGGGGATTGTCTAGGGGCAGGCTGGGCCTTGTGAGGGCCCAGGGGGGGTTGGGAGAAGCACTGTGGGAGACTCACCTTGCAGTTGGGACTCGACTTCTTGAAGACCCTAACAAAACAGAAAGGGAAACCCCACTGCCTCCCTCAGACTCAGCAGGGACCCCGGTGCCAGGACCTTGTCCCTCCCAGCCTGAGAAGCAGAGCTCACCGGAGATTCCTGCCTGGAGGCTTTGGGGCCTTACCCAGCCCTACCTGTTCCCACTTCTTCCCAGAAGGAAAGGTAACCAGAGGTCCTTAATACTCCCAGCATGGCAGCCCCTCAAAGCTGGTTGCCAGAGGAACCGCTCAGGCTCTTCCCAGAGGACCTCCCCCAAGGGAACCTGAATGGGCAGGTTGCAGTAGTGTCTGTGTAAGGCCTAACTCTCTTTCCATCTCTGGTCTCCACCTCCCACAAGAGCTGGAGTACTTGAAAGAGCAATGGCTCTAAAATGGTTTCTATTATGGGCAGTACCTAAGTGTGACCCTACTCTCCATTAACCTCCAACTGTCCCCATCTCTGATCTCAGCAGCTTAAAAGCTTATTTGTCTTTCAAGGCCCAGCTCAGGTATCACCTCCTTTAGAAAGCAGATCCAGCCCAGACTCTGGTCACTCCCTTTTTTGGGATTCCTGTCACACATTGTTTATGCTTTACCTATGGTGTGATAGCGTGCAAAAGCAGTTAGCTGTGTATCATCTGTCTCACTAGATAGACTGTGAGCAGCAGAGGCCTTATTAATTTGGGTGTCCCCAGCACAGCACCAGCCATGAGACAAAGATGATGATGCTGGCTAACATTTATTGGATGAATGGTCTATGCTCAGCACTGTTGCAAGTATTTCATGTGTGTTATCTCATTTAACACTCTTAGCAACCCAATGATGGAGGTCCTGATGTTCCCATTTTACAGGTGAGGAAACTGAGGCACAGGAGAGGTCAAATATTTTACCTAAGGTCACAGAGAGTGTAAATGGTGGAATTTGGGTGCAAACAGGTATTCTGGCTCTTCATCACTAAACTATTGTACTATCCTGCCTCTGTTATTGGCATTAGGTTTGTTGGAGTGAAGGAGATTCACTTTCCAGTTGCTGAAACAATCTAAGCCTGGACTCCACCCATTGCTGGGAGGGTAGGGAGGTGTCTGGCAACCCCTATGTCCTGGCCACTTGTGGGCCTATTCTTTGCTGCACCATCTTACTCCTCCCAATCCACTCTGCCTCCGCAGTGATATCTGTGAAGGGTCGCCAGGTAGTAGAAATTGAAATCCTGCCAACTGGCCTATCCCTCCTCCAACTCCACCACCCTAGTTTTTGCTATAACAACTTCACATGCCCCTTCTCCCCAGAAGGCCAAGCTATCCAAAGACTATTAGGCATAGGGTATGGAGGCCCCCAGGTATCCCCATCTAATAAAGAAGAGCAAACATTGGTAAGGTGGCAGCTAGGATAAGCACCCTATCTCCTGTCCCCACTTGGGGGCTGACTGCTGTGGCATCCTCCAGCTCTCCCTCCCCTTTGCTTCTGGTTTTCCTCTTTGTCCTAGTGTTTCTTCCTATTAGGAGTACTGGCAGAGGGTTGGGACAGCCACAATCCGTTGGACAACTGGAGTGTGGCTCTGGGGTAATCGCCCTGAAGCAGCTGCAGGGCACCTGCCCTTTGGATCCTAACCCAGCCAGCCTCCTGCGGGCTAGGGAGGAGCAATGTGTATACTGAGGTTGGCGTGACCAAAGAGGTACCCAGTGAGGTGGCGGGGGGCAGCAGAAGCAGATGCCCCTTCACACTTCCTGCTATTCTCTCCATTTCCTGTGGCCCAGAATTTGATGGGGGTGGGAGGAATTGTGCCAAGTCAGCAGTCCCCCTTTGGTCCATCCGTCCCCCTCCCTGAACCACGTAACGGAAATCTGGGGCCTCCCTCAAGTCAGCAACTTCCCCTTTCTCTGTGTTTAACCCCTAATCCAGGACACCAATCCTCCCTCTGATCATCTCTCCAATATCAGTTGACTTGGTGCTCAGAAACCTATGCTTTTCTACTCTACGGGTGGGGAGTGGTAGGGCTGGTAAAATTTTTTTGCAGAACAAGTGACAGATCAGAACCAGGCCCCCATTCCTGATCCTCTCTGGAGAGAAGCAAATAGCCCCAATCTTTTTCCTCTTTTGCTCCTGATCCCCAGGGACTCAGGCGTTCACCCACTGTCCCCTTGGGGGTGTTGGGTCACAACAGGAAGTGGATTTTGCTAGAGACCAAAAAGGAGAACTCGGGGTGTCAGTGGAAGGAAGGAGCCTCGATTGCACAGAAAACATCCGGGGAGTGGATGGCGTGCCCAGGGCAGATACAGCCTTCCCTCACCCCCGGGAAGAGGGGTCAGGCCCAGAATCGGGAAGGGTCGCCAAGCACTCTGCTCCACCAAGATGAAGCTGTTGCTCCTAGCAACCCGGGGGAAGGCAGAAGTTTGGAAGCGGAGCCACCCGGCCCTTGGGACAGGTTGGGGCAGCCCGACTGCCTGTGGGTTACTGGACAGGAGGCTTTCCAGTGGCTCGGCACGAGTCTAGGGGGGATCCCCTCCTGGCATCCAGCCTGCCCATACCCGTCCCCTCGGGGCCGGCCACCTGCTCCGCCCTCCTCCGCCCCTGCATCGCAGCCTGTACCGGAGTCGTCCGGCCCCCACATCTCTGCGAGAACCCAGATGCAGGTTTCCTGATCCCCTTCAGCCCTCGCTTTCTGCAGGGGCTGTGGCATGCGTCCCCCTCATCATCCCCGAGGACCTAGGCGTGCGGCCCCGGATGGCCGTCCCCTAGGGACCCAGGAGTCCGACCCCCGGATTCTCTCCCCCGGGTCCCTGTCTGGGGACCGTCCCGGCACCCGCCCCGAGCCGCCGCCCACGTCCCGCCGCGTGGCCCCACCTCTCTTACCTGGTCCCGGGTTTCTCCCCCATGGTGCGCGCGCCCGCCGCCCGCCCGGTTCGCGGCTAGCTCGCAGCCTCCTAGCCCGCTGCCAGGTCCCTGCTCCTCCCCGCGCCACTGCGCACGCGCGCCCCCGCTCTTTCTCCACTCCCCCCTCCCCTCCTGTCCCCCCCGCCTCGGATCCTGGGGAACCGAGGCCAGATGCGTCAGCCCGGATCGCGCGCGCCACGGCGCTGCCCGCCCTCTCTTCACAGGCACGCGCGGTGATTGGCTCCACCCGCTCCCCTCCGCGCCCCAGCCCCACCCTTGCCGAAGGATCCCTCGCCGGCGTGCGCTGTCCCTACACCCTGCTCTTCCCGCCCATCTCTCCGCCCCTCCGCACCCGCTTAGGAACTGATTGGGCCTCCTCAAACGAAGGCGCCCGCCTTCCAGGGGATTGAAGCCCTCTGATTGGCTCCCTGCATCCTGGACCCTGCAGGGGTCCCCTCCCCTTTGTTTGCTTTCTCAGTGGCGGTGGAGGCGAAGGCGGTGGTGGGGGCGGTGGATGAGCTCAAGCACAGTCTAGGAAGGAGGATGAGGGGAGGCACACGTGGGTGAACGGTTCCAGTTGCGTGATACTCGCCTATTGCGCGTCGCTCACCTGCTCACCCCAGAGCTTGTAGCCGTCTTTGGCCCGCCCTCCCGCTTCTTTATTGTGGTGTGTCAGCTCCCCCTGGTGTCTGTCTTTGATCTTTGCAGGGTTACTTTTCCTAATCTCTCTTAACCACCCTTCTCCATCCGTTCATCAAAGCTAACATCCATTCATGCACGCCTGCATCCATCCATGCCTATTTTGTGCTAATCACTATGCTAGGCGATGGGGACCCAGACATGAATTAACATGGCCCCTGCCTTCCTCGTATGGTTGAGGAGACAAATAAAGAGGTATTATGATTCCAGGAATGCTATAATAGAGGTATGACTCAGAAGACAAAGTGACTCCCAGCGCTTGACGGGGGGAGGGATGGAGGCAGTGCAGGCTGTCCAGAGGAGGGGACATTTGAGGACAATCTTTCTGAAGGGTGGGCAGAAGTTGAGAAAGGGTTTTCCAAAGAGAGAGAAAGGCAAGGGGCACATCCTGTTCTGAGGTGTTTGTGGGGTTAGAGGGCAGGAGAGATAAGGCTGAGGAGGATGGCTGGAACAGGAGTGTGAAGGATATTGTATAGCAGGTAAAGGAGTGAGACAGGGGCCTCCCGTGGAGGAGGACACATGGATCCAGTAGTGGTTTTTTTAAGCCAAGGGGTGGCTTAAAATCTTCCTAAAGGGTGAGATTTCTCCTTTAGGAAGATAATTCTGGGCAGTGTGGAGGGTGGAGGGAGTGGGGCATGGCTGTTGTAGGTGAAAACTAGTCAAGGAGAGATGATGAACAGTAGAGTGGAAGGGAGAAAGGGGGCCAGGCTGAAGAGTCATTTTTAGGGCAAAATTGAGCGGACTTGGGGAGGATGATGGATGATGGACATTTCTGGACTTAAGGAGCTAACATATTCTCCTTCTTCCATCTCTTTCCCCATACTCCCCTATCTCCCCCAAATGACCTAACTTCACCCTTCTCCCTCCACTTTTCTGTGCAACAAAAAGTAATGTGCACAACAAGTTTCTGAAATCATCTTTAAGGTTCAAATACAGGCCTTACTAACCAGCTGCCACTTCCCCACCCCCAGTTCTCCCACCACCTTCTAAGCTCACTCTTCACACCTTTCGAGCTTTAGCTCACGCATTTCTTTTAAGCTCATGAATCACTTTTGTCAAAGGGTCATGACCAGAAGGTAATGAGATCTATATTGCTACATATCTAAAGTGATTTTGGAGCTGAAAGGTAGTGGTCTGCATGGCATGAAAGCTACTGTATTAAAAAAAATACTAATATAAAGACAACTTTAGAATATTAAAGAAGGCTGGAAAGAATGAAAGAGATACACCATATAATCATAGTGGGAAAAACCATCATTATAAAGACATCATTTCTCATATTGCCTATAAATTGAATGCTGTATCAAAATAACAATGAGACTTTATTGGGGGGGAACCAGATTCTAAACATTATCAAAAGAATCAACTTTCACATATAGTCAGGAAAATTCTGAAAAATTGGAGTGAAGCAAGCATTTGTCGTACCAGATAATTTTTTATGTTATGATAATTAGAATGGTGTTATTGGTGCAATCATACTAAACGTGGCAATGAAACAGAATAGAGTGTCCAGATAAACACCCACATGGTAGTATTTCAAGTCCATGGAGAAATAATGGCAGATTCACTAGATAGGGTTGGGACAATTGGCTATCCATTTGGGAAAAAAGTTATATCTCTCACACCTTAAACAAAATGAATTTTAAATGGTTTAAGATCTAAATGCACAGAATAAAACTATAAAAGTATTAGGAGAAAATACATGAGAATATTTTTATAACCTTGGAGGTTAGGGAAAGCCTCGCAAGATATCAGACCCCAGGGCTTGAAATAACAACAGCTTACACTTTATGTACAGTATCTACCATGTGCCAAACATTGTTCCAAGCATTTTACAAATATCAACTCATTTAATCCTCACAAGCCTATGAGTGAATGTTCTACAATATCCCCACTTCATAGATAAAGAAGGGGAGGCACAGTTAAGTAACTTGCAGACTCACACAACTTGCAAGAAGCAAAGCTGGTGTTTAAACCCTGCAGTCTAGCTCCAGAGTCTGTGCCCTTAATCACAACACCTTACTTGAAAAAGGCTAAGAAATTTAAAAATAACAAAATAAAAAGGCAAATTGGAAAAAACCCCTTGCCACCTTGCAACACAGATAACAGTCAAGAATACATTCCCTCATCTACAAAGAGTTCCTACAAATTAATAAGATAAACAACCCAATAGAAAAAGGGGTAAAAGTTATGGAAAGATAATTAATAAAGAAGGAATACAAATGTCTACTAAACATATGAAGTCACTCCATTTCGCTAATGATCAGGGAAAACAAATTGAAAGAAGGAGATATTCTTTTTCATTATTCAGTTGACAAAATTAAAAAATAAACCTAGTTTTGGTATGATGTATAAACTATAGAACACTGTTCTACATGGTTGGCAGGGGTGTTAATCGATGCAAACTTTCTAGAGGGCATTTTGCTTAGTTCTTGTCAAAATTAAAAAAGGCATTTTCTTTCATCCAAAACTCATTCATTTATTCACTCAACAAATATTTATTGAGCACTTTTTATGTGCCAGGTATTACTGTTCTAGGGGATGAGGATAAAAAATTGAAGATGACAAGACCCTTCTCATGGGGTCTGTATTTTAGACAGAAGAAACAGTCAGTGAGGACTTCCCTGGAGGCGCAGTGGTTAAGAATCCGCCTGCCAATGCAGGGGACATGGGTTCGAGCCCTGGTCCGGGAAGATCCCACATGCCGCGGAGCAACTAGGCCTGTGCGCCACAACTACTGAGCCTGCGCTCTAGAGCCCGCGAGCCAAAACTACTGAAGCCTGTGCGCCTAGAGCCCGTGCTCTGCAACAAGAGAAGCCACCGCAGTGAGAAGCACGTGCACTGCAACGAAGAGTAGCTCCCGCTCACCGCAATTAGAGAAAGCCCACGTGCAGCAATGAAGACCCAATGCAGCCAAAAAAAAAAAAACAAAAAAAACGAAAACACAACAGTGAATAAATAAGAAAATAAATTTTGGATAGTGTGATGAATTGTAAAAAAAATTAAATAGGGTAATGTGATAGAGGATGATGGGGGTGAGAGTGGGAACTTCTTATAAAGGAGTCCTTTCTGAGGATGGCCAGATGGCGTCAGTCATACAGAGTCAAAGGAACGTTTCTCCAGGCAGAAGCAGCAGCATGTGCCAAGGCACTGAGGTGGGAATGGGCTTGCCAGAGGATAGAAAGTAGGCTAGTTTGGCTCAAGGATAAGGAAAGAGAAGGAGAGTGACTTATGTGGTATGTGTTGAGGTCATAGGTGGGTATGGGTTGGATCGTGGGGATTCTAGTAGGCCAAGGTGAAAAGATGGGATTTCATTCACATGATATATGGAAGCCACTGAAGGGCTTTAAGCAGGGAGTGACAAGAACTGACTTCCATCTGAAAAGACCACTCTGGTTGCTGCGTGGAGAAGGGAGTACAAAGGGCCAGAAGGGGAGCAGGGAGAGCAATGAAGAGGTCACTGCAGGAGGCTAGCATAAGAGGCCACGTGAGAGAGAATGGTTACTTGGCCCAGCGTGTCACTGGAGTTGGAGAAGTAGAGAAAAATGAACCCTACTGGGTAGTATATTTTGGAGGCAGAATGCCAGGACTTGAAGAAGGATTAGATAAAGTGCGATAAAAGAGGAAAAAAGATGACCCTTGCATTTGAATCTGGGATTTGAATTTTATTAGATTCAAATTATGAAGATTTTGTGTACAAAAAAATGCACAGAAGTATTAGGGTGTTCACTAAAGTGTTTGTATTTTTTTAAAAAAAGTGTTTGTATTAGTTAAAAACTGGAGCAGCTGGAAGTACTCAGCAATAGAATTGTGAACTCGTGGTGCGCCCATTTCATTGTACCGCGCCGCTTAAAAAACGGCGTAAAGTTGCCCACAATATATATCGAGTGACAAAAGCCAAGTGCAGACCCCGCTCTTGTAAAATATACTCTGTATTTATGTGTTTGTGGATAGACTAATATTAGGAAAGTATACACATCACTGGGGGAAGGACTTGGGGGAGAGGGAGTTTCTCTTTTTACTTTATGCCCTCTTTATTGTTTGAATTTGTATTTGCAAGGCACGTGTATTGTATCATTTCTGTCGTTGTAAATGTAGTTAACAATATCTATGATTTCAGACAACGAGGCCAGTTCCTTAGGTATCAGTGATGCCTAGATCGAAAGTGTCCTGCGATTACGCTACGTTAAAGGCTAGCTTTTGGACTCCGTCGCCTGTAGTCCTGACCACGTGTTCTTTAACCGCCACTGGTCCGCCCTCCCACCCTCGACCCAGCCCACCGACCAGGCCTTGACACCCCGGGAACTAAACACCCACAGCTGGGGCGTCCCGGCCCTTCCACGCCGCGCATGCTCCCTCCCAGCCGGCGAGCGGACTGCAAAGCGCAGGACCAAGGCCCCCTCCTCACGCCCCCTCCCCTCGAGGAGTCCGTCGCGGGGTATTTGCGTCATCGCGCCACGCCACCTCCAGAGCCCGGGTGAAGATGGCGGCAGCCGTTCTTAGCGGGCCGTCTGCGGGCTCCGCGGCTGGGGTTCCCGGCGGGACCGGGGGTCTCTCGGCGGTGAACTCGGGCCCGCGTCTTCGCCTGCTTCTGCTGGAGAGCGTGTCGGGGTTGCTACAGCCGCGAGCTGGGTCCACCGTTTCTCCTGTGCACCCACAAGTCCGCTCGGTCCCACATTTGCCGGGGCTCATGTGCCTCTTGCGGCTACATGGGACGGTGGGCGGGGCCCAGGTGAGTCTGTAGTCCGCAGGCCCACGGCCCTGTTGGAAGGTTGGCGCAGCTTTTGTGCACCGGGGTCTTGGTGTACTGCAGCTGCAGTGGAGAGGTGGAGGGAAGGAAAGCTGGGGGCAGAAAGCGGATCCAGGTATCACTCTGGACGAGATTCACGCATTTCTCCTTTATCAGCCGTGAGTCGAAGAAACTCGGAAGAGGAAGGGCCTCGTTTTCTCTACTGCTGGGCTATCGGTAGACACGCATGAATGGGTTCGATCCCAGGCCCCGTCATTCACTAGATGTATGATCTTTAGCTTCTTTTTCACCCGGAAGTATCTGTTTTGGGGCTTGTTTCGACTGAGTGAATGGATGTAGTCAACAAATATTTATTGAGCTCTTACTGAGGGCTAAATCCTGGGCGCTCCAGTTATAGATGCGATGGCGATGAACAAAATGTTACAAAACACTATGAGAATTGTATAGTAGGGACCTCTAACCTAATCTGGAAAATTGCAGAGATTTTCTTGAGGTACTGGAGTTTAAGTTGAGATCCCCAAAGATAATCATAGGAGTTGGGTAAGGGAAGAAAATAGGAGGGGCGGTTCAGTCAGTGAAAAGCTCATGTGGCAAGGTCCTCTGGTAGGAACTGAAAAGAAGGGCATTGTGCTTGAGGTTCAGAGATGGAGGGGAAGAGAGTGGCCGCTATGAGGTGAGTAGGCAGTGAACAGATCATGCAGCGCTTTGTAGACTGGTTTAGAAGAGTCCTTTGGATTATACACAGAATAGAATCTAACTTCCATTCAGTCCTACAAGCTAGAAACCCAGATGTCATCCTAAACACTTTCTTTTTGCTCACACACCTCCGTATACAGTCTGTTAAGTCCTTTTGATTTTATTCTCTAAGTAGCTTTCAGATCTGTCCACTTCTTTCCATATCTTTCCCATTGCCCCCATCCTGGCTGTAACCCCCATCATCTTACCCAGATTCCAAGAAGACATAACTGTCTAACCTATGGTAGGTTCACCTTTAATATTATCTCCCGTGCTCCATCTTCTCCCCCTAACCCTCCCCCAAATTCTGTTCATCCTGCAAGACCCGTGTACATGAGTTCTTCCTTGTCCAGCATTTGTTACCGGGATCTTCCCAGCTCTATGCTTCCTTCCAGGAAGAGGGTTATCACAACCTGCCGGGTGGTTCAATAATCTTAGCCCCAAATTTATTAGAGATGACCTCATTTATTTATTAGTCCTCACTGAGGGTGACAAAACTGTGCCTCTGGTATCTCAGCCCAGTTCCCCTCCTGTGATTCATGTGGTTCCTAAGTATTTCTGAAATATTATCTATTCTGTTTATAAATGTGTGATTTCCGTCATCATCTCTTTCAAGTCTTCCCCTCCCTCAAGGCGAGCTACATGAACTTAATGTCTTGCTTAATTTCTCTTAAGTGTCTAAAGTCTAGAAGCATTTTTTTAAAAATTGAAGTATAATTGATTTACAGTGTTGTGTTAGTTTCTGCTGTACAGCAAAGCGACTCAGTTACACACATATATACATTCTTTTTTATATTCTTTTCCATTATAGTTTATCCCAGGATATTCAATACAGTTCCCTGTGCCATACAGTAGGACCTTGTTTATCCATTCTATATGTTTTGATATAGCTTATATCTACTAACCCCAAACTCCCAGTTCATCCCTTGCCCACCCTCCCTTCCCCTAGAAGAATTTTGAGTAAAGAGTCTAAGGGTGATGTGGGAAACACCTTTAAATTGCCTGTACTATATTTTTGGATATATCTTGCCTTGAATTTTTTTCTGCTTCTCTGTGTTGTATTGAGTTCTCATAACATGGAACTGTGTGGTGGGTTTCCTTCACTTCCTTGTAGATTTTCATTCAACAAAGATTTTTTGAGTATCTCTTATGTGTTACCTACTATTCCTCATCTCTAGGTAGATAAGTAAGACATCATCCTTTTCCTTGGAGAATTTCTAGCTTAGCTGAGATGAGAAATGAAGGTAAGTAAATAGGCCTGGAGCTTGACAGAAAAAGAGATCCATTGATTGGCCCATCCATCTACGCTTAATCACCAACTTTGCTTTCCCACAGGTACTGCAAACTCAGTAGTTCCAAAATGGAACTACCTGAGCACAGTTCACAATTTCTGGCTTGCATTATGGCAACTGGTCTCCTTGCTGTCAGTCTTGCTCTTTTTAATTCATTTCCCACACAACAGCTGATCCTGTTTGTAAAATCCTTAACCTGTTTGCTGCCTTTTAAAATCCTTAAGCACCTGAACTTTCCTGCCTCAGGGCCTTTGCACTTGTGCTTGGAATCTCTCCCTGTGCTGCCTCTCCATACCTGCCCCCCACCCCCCGCCACTCCCCAGCCGCAATCCCCCAAATCTTTTCAACTCAATGTTTGTTTGTCATTGCCTTTGGGAAACCTTTCCAAACCACCTATGATTAGCTGTTCTTTATTACACCATATGGAAATTATTTATTCATTGTACACATACACTCAACCTCCTTCCGCCATACCCACACAACTGGGCTTTGATTTGTTTTTGTGTGTAGTTTAAAAAAAAAAAAACTTCTGGAAAATTTCAGATGACGCAAAAGTAGAGAAAATAGTATTTTTAACCACCCCCACCCCGGCCTGTGCTGTCTCTATCACCCAGATTTAACAGTGAACATTTTGCCGGTCTTGTTTCATTCCCACTTTCCCAACTCTGCCTCCAACCTCCCCTGCCCTCGGAGCATTTTATTTTTATTTATTTATTTATTTATTTATGGTTGCATCGGGTCTTAGTTGTGGCACAGGGGATCTTTCGTTGTGGTACGCAGGCTTCTCTCTAGTTGTGGCATGTGGGCTCAGTAGTTGCGGCACGTGGGCTATTTGTGACACGCGGGTTCCAGAGCGCATGGGCTCTGTAGTTGTGGCATGCGGGCTTAGTTGCCCCGCGGCGTGTGGGATCTTAGTTCCCCGACCAGGGATCGAATCTGCGTCCCCTGCATTGGAAGGCGGATTCTTAACCACTCGACCCAGGGAAGTCCCGCCCCCGAGCATTTTAAAACAAATCCTGTATCTCATTTCCCTTATAATTGCACATACTTTGAAGGACAGAGTGTCTTGTTCCGCCTTGTGTCCCTAGGGCTTTGTACTGTCCCATTCTCTGGCCAGTACCCAGTGATCTTCTTAAAAATATCAGTAAGATTAGAGCATTGTCCTGCTTAAAACCGTACACTAACTTATTGCACCAGGCCTTACATAGTGCGGCCTCTGCTGGCCTCTTGACCTCCCCTCACACGACTCCTGGCCTGTCTTCACTGTGCTCCAGCCACCCAGGCTGATCTCATTTCTGCAGCAGCTGAGGCCACTGCTCATCAGTTCCGTCACTCTTTGCTGGGAAACTCCTGGGGAGGTGAGCTGCTTGTTTAGATCCCAGCTTCCATGCCACCATTTCAGAGGAGCCTTTCCTGAGCACGCTGTTTTAAAATACAGTGGTCCTTCCCATTTCAGTCATTTTCTGTCAGATTATTCTGTTTTGGTTCTTTCCTAGCGTTCATCACTATTTGAAATAAATTAACGTATTTATTATCTGTCATGTTCTCTCTTCTCTTCTTACCTTGTTTAAATTCCATTATAATCACTTCCTCACCCTTCTGCCTTCATTGTACTTGCCCGGCAACACCCCGTCTGTGTTAAATCCAACTCTGTTTATTTGGTGCCTGTACCTGTACAGCTCAGTGTGGCTGGAGATACATGTATCCTGGCTGGCTGGTCTCACTTTAAATTCATGGCTATCATCTTCTCAAGTGGACTCTTAGTGTTGCCTAGCAATCCTGTTACATTTCCACTTTCCTAGACAACCTCTGATTACTTCTCTCCATCCTCACTCTTAGCTGATGACCTCACTTCCCATTTCAGTGAGAAAATAGAAACGGGGATGGGAATTCCCATAGGCTGCCGCCACCACATCTGCCAGCTTACCTGTGTCTCTGCTCGTATGCTCTGCCTTCCCTCCCATTACTAGGGGTGAGCTGGTCCATGCCCCTACTCAGGCCAGCCCTCTACTTGTACATGACATCTATCTCCTCTGCATGTACACAAGTCCATTGCTTCTCCACTTGTTCATCATCAGCTTTTCCCGCTTTGTTAGGTCGTTTTCATCAGCATATAGCTCAAAACCGCTTTAAAAAAAGTCCCCCTTCCAGCTCCTGCCCCATTTCTCTGCTTCTCTTTATGGCAAAACTCTTTAAAAGAGTTGTTTGCACTTGTAGTTTCTCCCATTCTTCTTTTTAAAAAAATAATATTACTTTGAAATGATTTACAATTTATAGAAAATTTGAAAGAATATACCCTTCCCCCAGATTCCCCGAATGTCAACATTTTAAATGCATATTTGTTTTATCATTCTCTGGGCATATTTTTTCTGGGTCCATGAAGGAGGAAGTTGCAGACATGATGCCCTTTTGCCTGTAAATTCTTCAGCGTGCATTTCCTTAAAAACGACGTTCTGTTACATAACCGCATTCCATCATCAAACTCAAAATCAATATCAGTACCATAAGTGATTTAATCTATAGATCTTATTCCAGTTTTGTCAGTTGTGCTAAAAGTGTCCTTGATAGCAAAAGAAAAATTTCTTACGATCTTGACATTTTTGAAGAGTACAGGATAGTTATTTTATAGGATGTCCCTTAGCTTGGTTTGTCTGCTGTTTTCTGATGATTAGGTTCAGGTTGTGCAGTTTTGGCAGGAATACTGCAGAAATGATGTGTGACATTCTTGTCGCATCGTATCAGGAGGCACATAATGTCTCTTTGTCCCATTACTGGTGATGTTAACTTTGATCATGGGTTAAAGTGATATCTGCCAGGTTTCTTCATTATAAAGTTATGATTTTTTTCCTGTGGGGAGATTATGTAATTTTGTGTCTTGTTACCCTTTCACCCGTTTTTTTAGTGTCCATTAAAGATTCTTCCCTGAACGAATCATTACCCTGATGGTTGTCCCTTAGAACTCATCCCATTTAGGCTTTTAGCTTAACTACTTCACCAAGATACTGCTTTACCAGGTAACTTGGTAAGTCTTGAAGGTCAACAATGATCACTGAAGATATCAAGTTCAAAGGTCAAATTTTGGTCCTCCTATTACTTGACTTGTCTGTAATATTTGTTACAGCTGATGACTCCTTTCTTGCAAAATTTTCTTCACTTGGCTTCTGGGATACCACTCTCTCTTGATTCTCCTCTTACCATACTGGTCACTCCTTCGTCGCCTTCTTTACTGGTTCCTCCTCTCCTCTCTAACATCTCAGGGTTTGAGTGCCCAAGAACCCAGTCCTTGTACTGCTTTCTTCCTCTGTTTACACTCACTCCCACAGTGAGCTGATCCAGTCTGATGACCGACAACTTCCCACATCCATACTCTGACCAGGATTTCTCCTAACTCCAAACTCAGCTACCCAGTGCCTACTTGGCATTAAATAGACATCCCAGACTTAACACCTGAAACTGAACTCCTGATTCTCAGCCCCAGACCTGCTCCTCCTGCGGTATTCTGCCGCCTAGTAAGTGACAGCTCCAGCTTTCTAGTTGCTCAGGCAAAAAACTTTGGAATTAGCTTTGCCTCTTTTCTTTATCTCCCACCCATATCCAGTGTGTTATCAAATCCTGTGGGCTCTACCTTCAGAGTATAACCACAACTTGATGCTTGAATCCCCACTGTTACCACGCTCTTTACACTGCCTCATCTCTCTCCTGGATCCTTAAAATAGCCTCCTACTTCCGTCTGCTTCTGCCTTCTTGCAAGGCGACTCAGGTGTTGTGGATGTGTTTTAAAAAATAAATTATGTCAAGTAATATCCCTTCTCTGCCTAATTCTCCTCTACCCCATGGCTTTTATCTTATTCAGAGTGAAAGTCAGCGGTTGCCTATATGACTCCAGAAGGCCCCACCCTGCTCCCGGGGCCTCGTCTCTCCCACGCAGTCTCCTCTAGTGACAGTTCACCTCCTTGCTGTTCCTCAGATACGCCTAGTGTGCTGTCATCTCACAACCTTTGCTCTTGGTCTCTGCTTTGCCTGGAACAACAAAAAGTTACCAGCATGCCTTTTTTTTTTTTAACAGTTTTATTGAGATGTAATTCACATACTTACAATTCACCCATTTAAATTGTACAATTCCATGGTTTTTAGTATTTGCAGAGTTGTGCAACCATCACCATGATCAATTTTAGAGCGTTTTCATCACTCCCAAAGGAAGCCCTATACCCATTGGTAGTCACTCCCCATTTGCCCCCAACCCCTCTCTGCTCTTCAGCCCAAGGCAACCACTAATCTACTTTTTGTCTCCATAGGTTTGCCTGCTCTGATGATTTCATAGAAGCGAATCATACAATATGTGGCTTTGGGGGTCTGGCTTCTTTCCCTTAGCATAATGTTTTTAAGGTTCATCCATGTCTCAGAACTTCAGTCCTTTTTATGGCCAAGTAATATTCCATTGTGTAGCTATACTACGTTTTGTTTATCCATTCATGGTTGATGGACATCTGGGTTGTTTCCAGTTTCTGGCTGTTATGAGTAATGTTGCTATGAATGTTCGTATACGATTTCTTATGAGAACACATGTTTTCATTTTTCTTGGGCATATGCTTAGGAGTGGTGTTGCTAGGTCATATGGTTAACTCTAACCTTTTGAGGAACTGCTGGGCTGTTTTCCAAAGTGGCTGCACCATTTTATATTCCTATCAGTGCGTGTGAGCGTATCAGTACACCTTGCTCTCACTTTCCTCTGCTCAACTAGCTTCTTAGAGAGGGCCCTGTGTCCACTCCACATAAAGTGCTGTCTCCCTTCCCTACTCCAGCCTCTCCTTTCCTTCCTCAGTTTATTTTTCCCCTTAGCACCTAGCACCTTCCAACATGCTATTTCTTATTTGGTCATTTGTTTATTTTCTGTCTCCTCTAACTAGAATATAAGCTCCCAGCACCTCAAACATATACGCTCCCTAGCACCTCAAACAGTGTCTCACGTAAAGTAGGTAAATAAATGTTTATTAAGTGAATCAACATTTCCCTTCATGAGAACAGGGACCGTATTTATTTTATTCAGCTCTGTATTCCTTCATCTGATTCAGTGCATAAGATGTGTTTGTTGAAAGAATGAATGATGAGTACAGTTAGGGAGATACAGGGCCCATTTGAGCATGGAGAGTTTACTTGTGGGAGGGCTGAGGAGGAGACCTCTTTCAGGGCTGCCAGAATGTGCAGGAAGGAAGCTCTGGTTGACTTGGTTTATGTTGGCATTAGCAGCTCGAAGGAAGCCAGGAACAGGAGGAGGGGGATTTGGGGTGAAGGAAGAAGGGATCAGATGAGTTTAGTGTCCAGTCAGCAAGCATTTAGGGATGTCCCTCTGCGCTAGGGGCTGTCTAGGGAAACGGGAAGGAGCCTGTCCTTGAAGTCTGGTAGCTGGGATGAGTCGGGCGGTCTAGCCTTCTGGGTAACACTAGTTTGTTGGGTGGGAAGTGGGGGAGGGGACAGGTGAGACGTAACTTGAGGAAAGCCCATGGGACAGGACAGGCTGCTGTGTGTGTCACCTACTGAAAATAGGGAAAAGGTTGTAGGCCTCTAGAGGAATGGTCTTTTGGCCTCAAAGGAGGCGTTACTTCAGAAAAGGCTTCGGAAACACCGGGGCAGGGAAGCGCTTGGAAAAATCCTGTGTCTTTAGCATCCTATTCCCGACTCACTTTCTTGTCTTCTTTCCTCCAGAACCTTTCAGCTGTTGGCGCGTTGGTGGGTCTCAGTAATGCACGTCTTGGTTCTATCAAAACTCGGTAAGTCTTTAACCCTGTTTTTTCTCCAGGGGGATGTTTCTTTAGGAAGAGGGCTGTACATCTGTGCATCCACTGTCACCACCCCACGGGTTCCTGAGATTTCTCCATTCCCAAGAAGGTGGAGAGTTTGATTCTTTTCATGAGTTCACTTGGCTTTGAACCCCACCTATTGCAGCTTCCAGGTTTCCTGTGCCCCACCTTCTGTTCCCTTCTTTCCTTGCTGCCCGCACCTCACTCCAAGTCCTCCAAGTATTTCAGGAGTTAGAAGCCGCCTTGGATCTGGAGGTGATGTGTTTCTCTAGCCAGTGAGCGTAAAAGGGCGATGAATTGCTTTCTCTGCAGTCTAGCCACCACCCACTTGTCACTCACCTTTCTTACAAGGTTTGAGGGCCTGTGTCTGCTGTCCCTGCTGGTGGGGGAGAGCCCCACGGAGATGTTCCAGCAGCACTGTGTGTCCTGGCTTCGGAGCATTCAGCAGGTCTTGCAGGTAAGGATTCAGCCGCCGCCCTGCCTCCCTCCCTCCCCCAGCCATGCCATATTCTCCATCCTGGATGTGGTACATCTTTGTGGCTTAGACATTTAGTTCTGAGGACAGAATAATTAGAAGCAGTTTTTTTTCTAGCAGGGAGGATGAGCTTCAAATAGAAACATCCTTTTAAACGTTTTGATATTTTTATCTACTGGGTTATTTTAATTCATCTGACCTTTCATACTCTGTAACCGCTGTTTCACATCCTTGTTAGCTTTTCTAATGAGTGACATCTCTAAAGTTCCTTTTCCCAGATGTTTGATTTTTTTAAATAATTAGTTTACTAAATTTTTTTTTTTTTTTTTTTTTTGGGGGGGCTACTCTCAGTTGCGGTGCGTGTGCCTCTCACTGCGGTGGCTTCTCTTGTTGCGGAGCACAGGCTCCAGGGGCGTGGGCATCAGTAGTTGCAGCACATGGGCTCAGTAGTTGTGGCTCTCAGGCTCAGTAGTTGTGGTGCACGGGCCTAGTCGCTCCATGGCATGTGGGATCTTTCCAGACCAGGGCTTGAACCCGTGTCCCCTGCATTGGCAGGCGGATTCTTAACCACTGCGTCACCAGGGAAGTCCCCCCAAATTTTTTTTTAATTTTTATTTTTTTGGCCACACCATTTGGCTTGTGGGATCTTAGTTCCCCAACCGGGGATTGAACCCGTGCCTTCAGCAGTGAAAGTGCAGGATACTAACCACTGGACTGCCAGGGAATTCCCCAGGTTTTTTTTTTTTTTTCCTAGTCCTCTCTTCCTCTTTTAACATTTAAATTTTTTCCTGCTTTTACATCCTTTGATGACGTCCCCACTTAGTTCTTCCGCAAGCATGTTCTGGGCACACATGGCAGGTTGTGTGCTAAGCTCTGGTGGAGAGATGTACTTGGACCCTGCTTTCAGGTGTTTAGAGTCTCTTGCAGGGGTTGGGAAACTTTCTAGGTGTCTATAGATAGTAAAATGTTTCAGGTTTTACGAACCACATATGGTTTCTGTTTTTTTTGGCTGTGCCTCACACACATGGGATCTTAGTTCCCCAACCAGGGATCAAACTCGTGCCCCCTGCTGGAAGCACGGAGTCCTCACCACTGGACCACAAGGGAATTCCCATGGTTTCTGTTGCGTAGTGTTTCTTTGTTGGTTTGTTTTCCAACCCTTTAAAAAAGTAAAAACCATTCTTAGCTTGTGGGCTGTGCAAAAACAGGCACCAACAGACCATGGTTTGCTGGTCTGTGTTCTAGTGGAAGAGAAGAATATTTAATTTATTTTTTTAAGTGCTTTTTATTTTATTTTTAAAATCTGTTTATTTTAAGTATTAATTTATTTATTTGGTTGTGCCTGGTCTTAGTTGCAGCTTGCCAGCTCCTTAGTTGTGGCACGTGGGCTCCTTAGTTGCGGCAGGTGGGCTCCTTTAGTTGTGGCACGCGGGCTCCTTAGTTGCGGCATGCGTGTGGGCTCTAGTTCCCTGACGAGGGATCGAACCCGGGCCCCCTGCGTTGGGAGCGCAGAGGCTTAACCAAGGAAGTCCTGGAAGAGAATAATTATACAATGAGTGTGAAAAGATAAACTTCGGTAGGTGCTCTGGAGGTAAAGAATGTAGTTCTCTGAGAGCATGTAACGAGAGAATCTGACCCAGACTGGGGTGGTGTGGGTGGTGGTGATCAGGGTCAGTGGTTCAGGGAGGGCTGTTCTGATGAGTAGGAGTGAACTGGGCTGAGAGTTTTCTAAGTGTTCTAAGCCTGCAAAAGTCCTGAGAGAAAAGGAGTTTGACTCATTTGAAGAATTATAGGCAGGCTGGTGTGGCTGAGGTTAATGAGATGCAACCGGGGAGGTAGGTGGATGGGGACCAGGCTGTGTGTGGCGTTGTAGGCATATTAGGGAGTTTGGCTTTTATTCTCAGAACAGTGGGAATTCATGGAAGGTTTTGAGTAGGGGGAAGGAGGTGGTGGTAGTGGTGACGTGATCAAACTTTCATTTGGAAATACCACTCTGGCTGCTGTGTGGAGACAGGATTAGAAAGGAGTCAGAATGGCAGCAGAAAGACCACGAGGAAGGTACTAAGGTAACCTAGGAGAGCATTCATGGTAGCCTGGACTAGGGCGGCAGCTGCAGACATGATGAGAAGTAGGTGAGAGATTTAGAGGCAAAGAGGGATTTCAAGAGAGATTTAGAGGCAGAATAGACAACAGGTCCTGATGATGGAATAGCGTCAGGGAAAGGATGTGTCCAGGATGACTCCTGGGTATCAGAACATTGGAAGACAGCCAGGTTCCAAGGGGAGTGGTGAAAATAACATGAGTATGGTCTTGGGCATTCAGTAGAGGCCCCCAGGAAGCATACCCTTGACCTAGTGTGCGTGGAAGTGACCAGATATCTCAGAGGGTAACCCTGAGGGTTCAGTGGGTGGGGGCTTCAGTCAATATGTTTTACAAAGAGGAAGAGTCCTCAGCGTTTAGATGGCAGCTGAAGCTGAGGATGAGGCTCAGATGATCAAGTTGAGTCCTTATACAGACTGGATCTTGAGACGCTCCACAGTCAATGGTCAGGTAGAGGAGGATGAGCTTACAAAGCAGACAAGACAGAGCAGCAGAAAGGAGGTAACCAGGATGGTGGGTTGGATGGAATTCAAATACTTCAGGGAAGACGGAGGAGTCATTTCTCTTTATGCCCTTTTTTTTTTTTTCAAGTTTATTTATGTATTTATTTATTTTTGGCTGCGTTGGGTCTTCGTTTCTGTGCGAGGGCTTTCTCTAGTTGCGGCAAGTGGGGGCCACTCTTCATCGCGGTGCACGGGCCTCTCACTATCGCGGCCTCTCGTTGCGGAGCACAGGCTCCAGACGCGCAGGCTCAGTAGTTGTGGCTCACGGGCCTAGTTGCTCCGTGGCATGTGGGATCTTCCCAGACCAGGGCTCGAACCCGTGTCCCCTGCTTTGGCAGGCAGATTCTCAACCACTGCGCCACCAGGGAAGCCCTCTTTATGCCCTTCTGAGCTGGAATAAGACGAGGACTGAAAATTTTTTTATCGGATTTAGCAACTCAAGGGTAATGAGACTGTGAAAGTGTTTCTGGTGGAGCAGTGGACACTGAAGCCAGGTTGCCCTGGGATGAGCAGTGCGTGGGAGAAGGAGTGGAAATGGAGAAGGTAGGCAGTCCTGTCAAGACGTCTGGCTCTGCTGGTAAGAGAGAGAAACTGGGCAACAGCTGAGATTGGGCAAGTGGAGTACGGGCTCAGGAGAAGGACTTTTAGGATGGGAGAGACTGGAGCATGCACCAGTGTCAGTAGGAAGAACCCTTTTGAGAGGGATTGGAGAGAGGGGGCCAGTTAACAGTGTAAGGTTCTGAGAAGAAGGGAGGGGGGACTATCTAAAGCACCGAGGAGGGGTTGTCCTTGGATGGGAGGAGCATCTCCTCTAGTGGGACAGGAGGAAGGAGAGCGGGGATGAGGATGGAGATGGAGTTTTCAGTTTGGTGGTGGGAAGCTGAGGGAGTGCCCGTCTTTGGGCTCCAGCTTTCTCTGAAGTTGCAGGTTGGGTTATACAGAAGTGACGGTGGTGGGAGCGGGGCTGAGGAGCCGAGGGAGTTAACCAGCGAGAGGTGCAGGAGGATTGCTGGACGGTGTTGAGGCCCGCTTGTGGTTGGTAGGCCCACTGAGTCGGACTTTCTAACAAGCATTCTTGTTTGTTTCATTGACACGTGGCATCTGGTCTAGCAGGGGGTAATGTGCTGAAGGCTTTTGCCTTAGATACATGTTAATTTTCTAGAGAAGTCCTTCTAAATTCAAGCCGTTTTTCCTCCATGAGTTCCACAGTAGGTCTGAGACAGCCAGAAGCAAGCTTGGCGAGGTGGGGCGGTTTTGTTTTGGCTGAGACTTTTTTTGTGGTCTGAGAAGTGCTCCTCTCCATTCCTCGCAGGGAAATGTAGTCTGGGAGCAGCAAGAAACTCTTGAGATGGTCTAGTCAGGCAGATCTTTAAAGTATGGCTTTGTTACCTTTTTTTCCCCCAAATTCCTCGGACCCTCAGACACGCATAGCACTAAAATGTGAACACATGTCCCGTCTGTAGATAAATGTGTTACTTCGGATGCTCCATATCTCTAATACACTCTGTCCCCAGTGGATTTTTTTTTTTTTTTTTTTAACAAATCTATTTATTTTTGGCTGCGTTGGATCTTTGTTGCTGCGCGTGGGCTTTCTCTAGTTGCGGCGAGCGGAGGCTGCTCTTAGTTGTGGTGCGCGGGCTTCTCATTGCGGTGGCTTCTCTTGTTGCGGAGCACGGGCTCTGGGCACGCGGGCTTCAGTAGTTGCAGCACACGGGCTCAGTATTTGTGGCGCACGGGCTTAGTTGCTCCGCGGCATGTGGGATCTTCCCGGACCAGGGCTCGAACCCGTGTCCCCTGCGTTGGCAGGCGGATTCTTAACCACTGTGCCACCAGGGAAGTCCCTGTCCCTAGTAGATTTGATGGTAATGCTGACGTTAACTGTGGTGTTTGTCAAAAGCCCCATGTTGTCATACCTCTCGTTCCTCCTTTTGGTGACCATGAAGGTGAGGTTGGGAGCATGGGGTGTTGTTGCTCTTTAGTCCCAGGACCCGCCCCCCACGATGGAACTGGCTGTGGCTGTGCTGAGGGACCTACTCCGCTATGCGGCCCAGCTTCCTACACTCTTCCGGGACATCTCCATGAACCACCTCCCTGGCCTTCTCACCTCCCTGCTGGGCCTCAGACCAGAGGTGAGACGCCTCCCCTTGGCCCCTCGCATTGCTTGCCCTCACTGACACCCATTAGGTTAAAGAATGTGATGGAAGTGATTGGGGAATAGGATTGAAGAAGTGAGAAGAGGTCGGGGCCAAGAAAAAGTATAAGGAGAAGGGACCCTGAGGGGCGGGTGGTGGGGTGGAGATGGGGTCGGGGGGCATTGGGCTCTCGGCCTCTTCCTTACTTTCTGTTTTTCCCCCAGAGTGAGCTCTCGGCACTGGAAGGAATGAAGGCTTGTATGACCTATTTTCCTCGGGCGTGTGGGTCTCTCAAAGTAAGTGTTCATGGGAATTCGTCTTCCCACCAACATAAACCTTCATAGCCGTCTTACCTCAGATTCCGGTGCTAAGGTTTCTAAGCTCCTGTCTCCACAGCTCTAATTATGCCACCTCGTAGCTTTAAATGCGTTCTCATTTAATCCTCACAGATAAAGAAATAGAAATTAAGTAACTTGCCTAAGAACTGATGCCAAAGCTCGGGCTCTTACCCCTGGACTCTTTCCTCTCTCTGCCCTGCTTTCTCTGTACCTCTAGAATGCCCTGCCCATTTTTCTACCATCTTGTTTTACTTTGTTCCTAAAGCTCTTATGATTTCCTCTGGGAAGGCTTCCTGACTTATTACTTCCCTATATCAACTTCCCCAGCGCTTCTCTCTCCTGATTTTCCTGACTAATCTCCCACTCTGTCCCCCGAACTGTCATGGCTGCACAGCAGAGCCTTATTAGGGCAAACAGGCAGGGTGGCCGTGGGTCAGGTGAGGGAGGAAGGAGGTCAGTGAAAGAATTAGAGTTTTATTTTCAAGGAGATAAAATAACAAATATGAATGGTTATGAAATTCTGCCAAAGCAGTAACAGTTAAAGGGCCTTTGGAATTGGTACATTTATTGTTTGCAGAATAATTCGATGCCAACGAGTACCTAAGAACAAATAGGTGTTCTCCTGTCGATTAGATGTTCTCTCTTGTTTTGATACACTCATCATTGCTTGACAAACCGTTGGGCACCCCCCTTCTCAGATGGAAGCACAAACCTATGGAGAACTGGAATTAACGGCAAATTAATAATTTTTTTTGTATAACTCATGTGGTTAATCACAGTAATTGGTAATACTATACTCAGTATTACCAATTAAGGGGGAGTTTGCCATTCAAGTTATCTTGAAAGTAAGCTCACATGGTTCTATGACCAAGTTAAGAAAGTAAAAGGGAAAGGGAACTGGTACTTAGTAGAACTGGTACTCACTATGTGCCAGCCACTCTGCTGTGTGTCTTCTCATTTTACAGTAATTCTGTAGTGCTGGTGTCACCGAATTAAACAGGAGGAAACGGGTCCAGAAGGGTTTGACTAACACAAGCCTGTGTATCTGGTAGTTGTGGAACCAGGGTGCGAGTGAGAACTATTTGTCCTTCATGCCCATGTTTTTCCCACCAAACCAAACTCCCCAGGCACTTTTAAGCACGTGGACAGGATTGACAGACAGGCTTCCACACTGATGCCGGCTCTGATCAGTTGTTTGTTAGTGGCTTGGGAAGGATCGTGAGCCTGACGCGGAGCTCTGCGGGCATATGCGCTGTGGTCTGGGAGTGGTACTTGCGGAGACTTTGGTAACTGGTTACTTGCAGTATTTGAAAAGCCCTGGAGCAGATGATATTTCTCAGTGAACGTGGGTCACCTCCTTGCTGATGCTTTGTTTTCATATGACTGCCACTAATGGCAGGTAGTAGAATCTTTGGGTAGCAGGGCAGGACTTTGTCAAGAAGGCATTTGGAGTAACTTGGGGATTTTATTAAAGTTTTTTTTTTTTTTTAACTAAAGTTTACTAAGTTTCGTTTACTAAACTAAACTTTCTTCTAAAATGCTCTGTAAGTTAACTTCTCAAATTACACAGGCTAGATCTTTGTCTCTGACCCCTCATTGGTCAAAGTATGTGAGGTTTTACTGCATATGCCTGCTTTGATTCAGCTTGGTTTGGGGTTATCTATACCCACCTGCATCCCCCCAGGAAGTGCAGGGAGAACTGAGTGTTATCTGTGGGGTCAAGATTTGAGTAGTCAGACTAGCCTGCCCGTGAGTCCTCTGCTAGTGCCCCTTAATTTTTGTTGTGAGTGGTCAGGAGAATTCATCTATAACTAACTCACAGCCTTTTGTCAGACGTGTAGTTTTTGAAGTTATGGCCTGCATTTTAAGTACCCTCTCCAAACCAAACAACAAAACTTTCATATGTTGTTATGGGGTGCATATGCCTTTATTTCTCTAAGAATACAGTGTCATCTGGAGAACTTCCCTCTGTTGAGGAGTTTGGCTTTGTCTGTTGCCAACATGGCAGATAAGAATCTGTCTTGTGTGGAGGCCCCAGGGGCAGTTTGTACTTGAAATGTCGTGCAGACCAGTACTTAGGAAACTGATAATTGGAGTGTTTATCTATTCTCTATTCCATCCCCCAGAAGCTCCCAGGGCAATTGCAGTCTCCAAGCTCAGGATTACCCCCCCCAAATGAGGTATCTCAAGCATTCTGAGTCCCTGAAGTCAGTCCTGTAGAGGCTTTACCTTTCCTCCTCGACAGATTATTTGTTCCCTGGAATGAGTGGGAAGACTCACCCCACTCTTAAGAGACACCCAGGACATACTGTGTGTGCACGCGGGCTTGCGTTTCAAGTGAAATGTTCCAAGTGAGCCATTACTTTGGTTTGCTTTGCAGGTCATTTGGGGTAGACCTGTGGCCAGAGCCACGTCCCTGTACTTTGCTTGACTGCAGTCACATAAGCAGACTTTTGGTGGCCTCAGCCCAGCTTTTTGACTCAGAGTCTCAGGGAAAGCGTGAGCAGTAAGTTGGCCAAAAGGGCTGAGTGCCACTGTAGATAAGGCTTTGGCGACTCTCTATCAATCAGTCATCCTTGGAGAAGCCGGTGAATCAGGAGACCTGTGGGCGGTTGCTGCTTTTGGTTTGAAGTGTTCAGAACCCTACCACACCAGACGTGAAAATGCTTTCCAAGTCCCAAGGGAAACGGTTCTAGGCTTTCTCATACCCTGGGGTCAGCTGTAACAGTGCTTGTCTCATGGTGAGAATCCTGCAATGGAACGTGGGAAACCAGATGTGGTTCCTGCCACAGGGCGATGGCAGGGAGCCCTTGGAGGGCTGCTTTCTGAACCCCACACTGCTAGACCTCCATGCCTGCTTCCTCCCATAAGTCCCCTGCTGCGTGCCTGGTGCCACTGTTGATTTGTCTTCCTTGTCTTCTGGAAGTTTACCTTTGTGCATGTGATGGCCCCATCCCCTGATGAAGTCCATACACACTAGCCTGGGATTTAAGGCCCCGGCCTGCTTCTCCATGGGCCTCTTGTGAGCCTGTAGCTCTCCTCATGGTGTCCCTCCCTCTGTCTCCTTATCCGGGTCCTCCTTTTTCTCCCAAACCCAGCTCAGTCCTGCCTCCCAGCATCAGTCCCTCCTGACCTTCCCTCTTTGGTTCCAGGTTATTGTTTTCCACACATTTGTCTTCCCGACTGTTACACCCACTGAAGGTGGAAATCCTGTTATACTTCAGTGTTCTCACCCTTTTTGTGCCGTAGACCTCTTCTCCGAATGTTTTTAAATCCATAAACTACATGGAATTGCAAGGGACACTGATTCTGTTGAAATGTATACTTTAAAAAATTGTGATTGGTAGAGTAGGATGTGCTTCTTTATTAACGCGTCAAATAACAGGATCCAGCAGCAGGTCTGGTAACTAAGTTTCAAATTAGTGATGCACGTGAATGATAATTCAAGATAACTGTTTACAACTATATGTAATGTGAAATGAAAATAAGTGATTTCTGATGGTGACAGTCAGAGGTATTGCTAATACTACTGTGGCTTTTTGTCTACATTTATAGTAAAAAAAAAAAAAAAAATTATACTTCATTTACAGGTTAGTGAAAATGATTAAAAAACATTTCCCTTCCATGTTCACAGGCCCCTTTGATTCTACCTCCAGATAGATGGGGCCCCAGTTAAACACTCCTGCGCCGGCGCCTTCACATGGCAGGCGGAGTCCTGTTGTTGGCTAACTGACAGGCCGCTGCTCTGAGATGTGCTACCTCAGTCCTGCCGGGCAGCCTTTCCTTCTCTCTCCACCTTGTCCTGCCCTCACACCTCTGGTTAGTGCCGCAGCTCTCAGCTTGGACCCTTGCTTCTTGTCTGAGCTGGCAGGGAGTTGGGGCGTGGAGGTAGCTGCTTTTCAGTGCTGTGTCTTTGGCTTGAGGGAGATGACTGTCATTTTGCAAAGACTGGCAGGAGGGGGCCCAGTCGTCTGTGGGACACAGGCCTCAAACAGGGAGGCTAAGGACAAGAGGCGACGTTCAGGGTGTCTTTCTACCATGAGAGCATGTCTGCACCCAGGCACGGTGCCCCTTAGAGTGTGGTGCTTCTTTGTCTGCAGGAAAGAAAAAGGCCTTAGATCCTGGGCCTCGATTCTGCTGCTGGGAATGGGCAGGGTCTATGTCTCTGGCCCTTGAAGCTGACTCACCAGCCTCTCCCTTTCTTTCCCTCTAATCCAGGGCAAGCTGGCCTCATTTTTCCTGTCTCGGGTGGATGCCTTGAGCCCTCAGCTCCAGCAGGTAAAGGGAAAGGAGGGAGATGGAGAGCCTGGGGTCTGAGCTGGAGCTTCTTTTATCTCTCTTTCTTTGTTTTTCTGTCTGTTACTGCTTTTCGACCACAGTCTCACTCCCCTCCCTGTTAACATACACAGTAAACACAAGTCATGACTTCTGCCCCCGTGTTTCCACCTGTGTCTTTCTGCCCCGTCGTCCCTTCCATTTTCCCTCAGAGCTCTCTTTGATCTCCGTCTTCCTGGGCATTGGTGGGGCTGGGATTCCGTGGCCGGGCTGGATTCCCATCTGACCAGGGTTCCAACCTCTCTCCTGCAGTTGGCCTGTGAGTGTTACTCCCGGCTGCCCTCTCTAGGGGCTGGCTTCTCCCAGGGCCTGAAGCACACGGACAGCTGGGAGCACGAGCTGCACAGCCTGCTGGCCTCTCTGCACAGCCTGCTTGGGGCCCTGTATGAGGGAGTGGAAACGGGTAGGGACTGTGGCTGGTGTGGTCAGTGGCACAGCGGTGAGGGAAGCAGAGGGGTGGTCGGGACAGGCGGGGCCTTTGCGTTCTAGGCAAGAGGAATTAGAATATGGGTGGGTCCTCCACCAGAATGAAGGAGGAGGGGGTGGAAGACAGACCTGGCGTGTGAAGGTGGTTGTGTTTCTGTCCAGCTCCTGTGCAGTACGAAGGCCCTGGGGTGGAGACGCTGCTCTCCCCCTCAGAAGATGGCGATGCCCATGTTCTTCTCCGGCTTTGGCAGAGGTTTTCCGGGCTGGCCCGCTGCCTGGGGCTCATGCTCAGGTGTGTGAGTGTCGGAGGGAGCGAGGGCCGGGAGCAGGAGGGGCTGAGATGGGCGTCATCTTCATCACGAGGAGGGAGGTTGAGGGTGGGTGTGGAGTCCCCCTGGGGACCCCGCGCTGAGGATCTCCCTGCTCTGATTCTCTTTAGCTCCGAGTTCGGGGCTCCTGTGTCCGTCCCCGTGCAGGAAATCCTGGATCTTATCTGCCGGACCCTCAGCGTCAGTGCCAAGAACATCGTAAGTGGAGTTTGTCTCCTGTTCACAGCACTTGCCCAGGATCCAGGGCAGCCAGGCAAGCAGTGTGGGCTGTGGCTCCCAAAGTGATGTTGCCTGAGGTTGCCCCGGCCAGCTCCTTCCCTCTCCAGAGGCCGTTATTCCCGTGCTCCCGGCACACGCACAGCAGTGCCGATTCGCTCCCGTGTTGCGGGCGCACTTGTAGCAGATGCTTCCTCAGGGGAGGGTGAGCTGGGGGTCAGCTGCGTCACTGCCGCGAGGTTCGGCCATCCCTCCCTTGTCCTCCTTCCAGGGTCTGTTGAGGAGGATGGCAATTGGATCTTGTTGGGGGAGTTGGGGTCGGGTGTGGGCTCCTTCCCTGCGTGCACATGTGTATTTAGTCACATGCGTGTATCCTGTCTCCATTTCTCTTGCTCTGCCTCACTTTCTTCCCCCACTCCTTGCTCTGCTAATTTTTTCCGCAGAGTTTGCTTGGAGATGGTCCCCTGCGGTTGCTGCTGCTGCCCTCCCTCCACCTGGAAGCCTTGGACCTGCTCTCTGCGCTCGTCCTCGCGTGAGTGGGGTCGGGCGGATGCGGTGCAGGGGCTGGGATGTGCTGGGCGCGGGGCTCACTGTTCTGTCTTCGCCCCCAGGTGTGGAGGCCGGCTCTTGCGCTTTGGGGCCCTGATCAGCCGCCTGCTTCCCCAGGTTCTCAATGCCTGGAGCATTGGGAGGGACAGCCTCTCTCCAGGCCAGGAGAGGCCTTACAGGTGACCATCTAGGAATAGAATAAAGGGGAGAGGGTGGGTGAGGGGGTGCCGGTGGACCGGGGGTGCCGGCGGCTGGGACATGACTCCCTTTCACAAGCTGCCCTCTGCTCCTCCCACAGCACCATGCGGACCAAGGTGTACGCTGTCCTGGAGCTGTGGGTGCAGGTGTGTGGGGCCTCGGCAGGAGTGCTTCAGGGGGGAGCCTCGGGTGAGGCCCTGCTCACCCACCTGCTCAGTGACATCTCCCCGCCGGCTGACGCCCTCAAAGTGAGTGAGGCCTCTGCCCCTGTCCCGGGACCCACTCCTGCACCCCTTGTCCTCACCAGCCTCGTCACCAGACACTGCCTTCTGACTGTCCTGCCTTCCCGTTGGCCTGTGTGTGTGATTTATGTTCCCCTCCCCCGCCAGCTGCGCAGTCCCCGGGGGAGCCCTGATGGGGGTTTGCAGACCGGGAAGCCCAGCGCCCCCAAGAAGCTGAAGCTGGATATGGGGGAGGCTATGGCCCCGCCCAGCCACCGGAAAGGGGACAGCAATGCCAACAGTGACGTGTGTGCAGCTGCGCTGAGAGGTGGGTGAGGCCTGGGCCCTGCACCTCGGTGCACCGGGATGGCCTGGGGTGGTAGCCCCGAACCAGTCGTTGAGGTGGAGGGTACAGAAAACATGCACACCCAGCTACGAGCCTGTGGAGAAGCCATGCCACCCCCCAGGGCTGCAGGGGGAATCTGGGGTCCTGCTGTTAGAGGGAGTGCTGGTGTCGACACTGCCCCTCCAGGGTCTCAGTTACCTTTGTTCGTGCATCCCCTCTCCGTGCCAAGTGCTGTTCTAGTACAGGAGGGCGGGGCCAGGAACAGGACGAAATCCCTGGGCCGTGGAGCTCACACTCCCCAGGCGGGCTGCTCAGTGGGCTTCCTGCTCTGACACAGTTGCTAATCTGGACGCAGAAGTGACTTTCTTTTGGGTCCCGTGTATTTCACTGCCCTCCAACCCCACCCCCGTGTGAAGGGAAGTGCCAGCTCTCCCCAAATACATAAGTGTACGTTTATAATGTACCTCCATCATCTATCTCATTTACATAATGTTGTCAACAGCCTTAGGTAGTAGGGGTACGTTTAGGATCCCCGTTTTATAGCTGAGAAAACAAACTAAGAGGAGTTACGTGACTTGCCCGAGGTGGGCCGCGGCAGAGCAGGGTGCTCAGCTGGGGCCACGCGCTTCAGAAGCCCTGGCTCGTCATCGTGTTAGCCGCCCACCTCCAACATACTGGTCTCCTTCCCCAGGCCTCACCCGGACCATCCTCATGTGCGGGCCTCTCATCAAGGAGGAGACTCACAGGGTGAGTGGAGCCTGGTGCCCACGGAGGTGGCAGGGGCCGCTGCTCTGTGCCTGTGGGGGGCTCATTCACACCGGGGAGTAGGCCCCGGAGAAGGGTTGGCTCGTCTCAGTGTCATCGCAAGGTGTGCTCTCTGTCCTTTTCAGAGACTGCATGATCTGGTCCTCCCACTGGTCATGGGCGTCCAGCAGGGCGAGGTCCTAGGCAACTCCCCGTATACCAGCTCGCGCTGCCGCCGGGAACTCTACCGCCTGCTGCTGGCTCTGCTGCTGGCGCCTTCTCCTCGCTGCCCGCCTCCGCTCGCCTGTGCCCTGCAGGCCTTCTCCCTGGGCCAGAGAGAAGACAGCCTTGAGGTAACTGCGGAGTGTGGCCAAATCCACCTCGTGGGTTCCTGGATTCTCTTGTTTCTGATGCTGGTCGGCATTCCCTCCCTGGTGCCATGAAGGCCCGTATCCCTGATGCTCGCCCTCGCCCTTTTTTCCCTCCTCAGGTCTCCACTTTCTGCTCAGAAGCACTGGTGACCTGTGCAGCTCTGACCCATCCCCGGGTTCCTCCCCTGCAGACCATGGGCCCTGCCTGCCCCACCCCTGCCCCAGTTCCCCCTCCTGAGGCTCCATCTCCATTCAGGGCTCCAGCTTTTCATCCCCCAGGCCCCATGCCCTCGGTGGGTCCCATGCCCTCGGTGGGTCCCATGCCCTCAGCGGGCCCCATGCCTTCCCCAGGCCCTGTACCCCCAGCGGGCCCCATGCCCTCAGTGGGCCCCATGCCCCCAGCACGCCCTGGACCTCCAGCCACAGCCAACCACTTAGGCCTCTCCGTCCCAGGCCTGGTGTCTGTATCCCCCCGGCTCCTTCCTGGCCCTGAGAACCACCGGGCAGGCTCAAATGAGGACGCCGTCCTTGCCCCTAGTGGCACTCCTCCACCTACTATACCCCCAGATGAAACTTTTGGGGGAAGGGTGCCCAGACCAGCCTTTGTCCACTATGACAAGGAGGAGGCGTCCGATGTGGAGATTTCCTTGGAAAGCGACTCTGATGACAGTGTGGTGATCGTGCCTGAGGGGCTGCCACCCCTGCCACCCCCACCCCCCTCGGGTACCACACCCCCCCCTGCAGCCCCGGTCAGGCCACCAACAGCCTCCCCTCCTGTGCCAGCCAAGGAGGAGCCAGAAGAGCTGCCTGCGGCACCGGGGCCTCTCCCTCCACCTCCTCCCCCTCCTGTTCCTGGCCCTGTGGCACTCCCACCACCCCAGCTGGTCCCTGAAGGGACTCCTAGTGGCGGAGGACCCCCAGCCCTGGAAGAAGATTTGACAGTTATTAATATCAACAGCAGTGATGAGGAGGAGGAGGAGGAGGAGGAGGAGGAGGAAGAGGAGGAGGAAGAGGAGGAGGAGGATTTTGAGGAGGAGGAGGAGGATGAAGAAGAGTATTTTGAAGAGGAAGAAGAAGAGGAAGAAGAGTTTGAGGAGGAGTTTGAGGAAGAGGAAGGTGAGTTAGAGGAGGAAGAAGAGGACGAGGACGAGGAGGAAGAGGTGGAAGAGGTGGAGTTCGGCCCGGCGGGCGGGGAGGTGGAAGAAGGAGGGCCTGCACCCCCAAGCCTGCCTCCAGCTCTGCCCCCTGCCGCGTCCCCCAAGGTGCAGCCGCAGCCAGAACCGGAACCCGGGCTGCTGCTGGAAGTGGAGGAGCCGGGGGCTGAGGAGGGGCCTGGGGCCGAGACGGCCCCCACACTGGCCCCTGAGGTGCTCCCCTCCCAGGGGGAGGTGGAGAGGGAAGGGGGGAGCCCCCCTGCAGTGCCACCACCTCAGGAGCTTGTTGAAGAGGAGCCCTCTGTGCCCCCACCCCTGCTGGAAGAGGGGGCCGAGGGTGGGGGTGACAAGGTACCACCCCCACCAGAAGCATCTGCAGCAGAAGAGATGGAGACAGAGGTGGAGGCGGCAGCTCTCCAGGAAAAGGTGAGCGGGCTGGGTGGGGAGGGTGGCTAGGGTGGGAAGGCACAGCGGTGGGGAGGAGTGGTGCTAGCTGCTTGTGCAGCCTGACCCACTCTTCAGTGTATGTGTATGTGACTGTTTTGGATTTTGTGTCTTTGTCCCTTAAAGGAGCAGGATGACACAGCTGCCATGCTGGCTGACTTCATCGATTGCCCCCCTGATGATGAGAAGCCACCACCTGCCACAGAGCCTGATGCCTAGCCCTCTCCCACACCTCCCACTCTTCGTTTCCAATAAAGTTATGTCCTTGGATAGCAACTGCTGCTTCTGCCTTTTGCCACCACAGTGTCCCCAGCCAGAAGCCCAAATGTCTGCTGGGCTTGTCCTGTACCCATAGTGTTTCCCAAATGTGTCCATGGCTGTCCTGTTAGCTCCACTGTCCAGAAGAGGAGCCATTGACTTACAGGGGTAACGGCCTGTCCTGTTGCTCAGCAAGTCAGTGTCACAAGTTTCAAAGTTTTGCCTGGTGCTCTTGCTGATGCTAAGTGTGTGCTGGGTTGCCTGGAGAAGGAGAAGGAAGTAGCCCTGCTTCTGTTAGTAATCCAGCTGTGGGAGTGTGTGGGAAATTTATGGGATTAAGTGCCCTAGTGAGTGAACCTGTGTAAACACACATACACACAGCCCCTTGGTCTGAAAGAGCAGGCTAAGTGACTGTGATGGAACTTGAGAAAATTACGATAAAGTACAGAGGAGTTTAATCATTGACTTCTGTGAACTGGGAACTTGGGTGTCCCACATTATAGGGGCATCCATCGTGGATATGGGGGATGAGCTCTATTCTGGGACTGGTCCTTCCAGTGACAACATCCCTGCCCAACACCTCCCTGGCAGGAATTCGACAAGCTCACCCCTAGTCTTCCTACTCACTCTTGAGATTTGGACATTTCCCAGCCAGTGTCTGATCCCTTTAGGCATTTATAGACTATATGTATTCTAGGACTTGTTGGGGTGCACTTGTGCACATCACCCAGAGTTGTGTATGTGAGAGGGTATTGAGGTTTATGGGCTTGAGGTAGATGCCTCATGGTTTTTTCAGTCTGTGAACATGAGTAAAGTGCCTTGGAAATGCAGAAAGGGTAGTGACTTCCCAACTGCCTGTATCCTGAAGGGCCTCTTTGAGAAGTGACATTTGTGCTAATTTTTGGAAGATTAGTAGGGGTTTAAAAAATTTTTCCACCCCCTCGGAGGGAGGAGACAAGATGGCGGAGTAGGAAACTTGAGTTCACCTCGTCACAGGAAAACACCAAAATCACAACTAACAGCTGAATAATCATCAACAAAAGACTGGAACCTACCAAAAAAGATAATCTACATCCAAAGACAAAGAAGAAGCCACAACAAGACGGTAGGAGGGGTGCTTTCGCGATACCAAATCCCATACCCACCAGGTGGGTGACCCACAAGCTGGAAAATAATTATATCGAAGAGGTACTCTCACAGGAGTGAGCGTTCTGAGCCCCGTGTCAGGCTCCCCAGCCTGGGGGGTCTGGCCTCGGGAGGAGGAGTCACTAGAGCATTTGGCTTTGAAGACCAGTGGGCCTTGAGTGCAGGAGCTACACAGGACTGGGAGAAACAGAGACTCCATTCTTGGAGGGCACACACAAGGTTTTGCATGCACTGGGACCCAGGGCAAGGCAGTGACCTCCTTAGGAGCCTGGGCCAGACCTACCTGTTTGTCTTGGAGGGTCTCCTGGGGAGGTGGGGGTTGGCTGTGGCTCACTGTGTGGGCAAGGACACTGGTGGCAGAGGCCCCAGGGAATATTCATTGATGTGAGCTCTCCCAGAGGTCGCCGTTTTGGCATGGAGACCTGGCCCCACTCAACAGCCTGCAGGCTCCCAGGGCAAACAACCAACAGTGTCGGAAGCCAGCCCCAGCCATCAGCAGACAGGCTGCCTAAAGATGTCCTGAGCACACAGCTGCCTCTAAACACACCCCTTGAAATGGCCCTGTCCACCAGAGGGCCAAGATCCAGGTCCACCCACCAGTGGGCAGGCACCAGTCCCTCCCACCAGGAAGCCTACACAAGCCCCTGGACCAACCTCGCCCACCAGGGGCAGACACCAGAAGGATAAGGAACTACAAGTCTGCAGCCTGAAACGGAAACCACAAACACAGAAAGTTAGACAAAATGAGACAGCAGAGAAATACGTTCCATAGGAAGGAACAAGATAAAACCCCAGAAGAACACCTAAGTGAAGTGGAGATAGGCAATCTGCCTGAAAAAGAATTCAGAGAATGAGGGTAAAGATGATGCAAGATCTCAGAAAAAGAATGGAAGCACAGACCAAGAAGATACAAGAAATGTTTAACAAGGAGCTAGAAGATTTAAAGAACAAGGAGATAGAAGATTTAAAGAACAGATGAACAATACAATAACTGAAATGAAAATGATTCCACTAGAGGGAATCAATAGAATAAATGAGGCAGAAGAATAAATAAGTGAGTTGGAAGACAGATTGGTGGAAATCGCTGCTGCAGAACAGAATAAAGAAAAAAGAATGAAAAGAAACGAGGACAGTCTTAAGAGGCCTCTGGGACAACATTAAACGCACCAACATTTACATTATAGGGGTCCCAGAAGGAGAAGAGCGAGAGAAAGGGCCTGAGAAAATATTTGAAGAGAGAGCTGAAAACTTCCCTAACACAGGAAGGGAAACACTCATGTCCAGGAAGCGCAGAGAGTCCCATACAGAATAAACCTAAGGAGGAACATGCCAAGACACATATTAATCAAACTGATGAAAATTAAAGACAGAGAAAATATTAAAAGCAATAAAGAAAAAGCAGCAAATAACATACAAGGGAATCCCCATATGGTTATCAGCTGAATTTTCAGCACAACCCTGCAGGCCAGAAAGGAATAGCACAATATATTTAGCGATGAAAGGGAAAAAACCTACAACCAAGAATACTTGACCCAGCAAGGCTCTCATTCAGATTCGACAGAGAAATCCAAAGCTTTACAGACAAGCAAACGCTAAGAGAATTCAGCACCACCAAACCAGCTTTACAACAAATGCTAAAGGAACTTCTCTAGGTGGAAAAGAAAAGGTCACAATCAGAAACAAGAAAATTACAAATCGTAAAGGCAAAAGTATAGTAAAGGTAGGAAATCATCCACACACAAATATGATATCAAAACCAGCAATTGTGAGAAGAGGAGAGCACAAATGCAGGATACTGGATATGCATTTGAAATTAAGAGACCGGTAACTTCAAACGATCCTGTATATATACAGACTGCTGTATCAAAACCTCATGGTAACTGTAGATAAAAAATCTACAATAGATACACACACAAAAAAGAAAAAGCAATCCAAACACAACTCTAAAGATAGTCATCAAATCCCCAGAGAAGAGAATGAAAGAGGAAGGGAAGAGAAAAGACTTACAAACCAAATCCTAACAATTAACAAAATGGCAATAACAACATACATATCGATAATTACCTCAAATGTAAATAGATTAAATGCTCCAACCAAAAGACATAGACTGGCTGAATGGATTAAGAAAAACAAAGACCCGTATATGCTGTCTACAAGAGACCCACTTCAGATCTAGGGACACATACAGACTGAAAGTGAGGGGATAGAAAAAGATATTTCATGCAAATGGAAATTGAAAGCTGGAGCAGCAATACTCATATCAGACAAAATAGACTTTAAAATAAAGACTGTTACAAGAGACAAAGAAGGACACTACATAATGATCAAGGGATCAATCCAAGAAGAAGATATAACAATCATAAATATATATGCACCCAATATAGCAGCACCTCAATATATAAGGCAAATGCTAACATCCATAAAAGGAGAAATTGACAGTAACAGTAATAGTGGGGGACTTTAACACCCCACTTACATCAATGGACAGACCATCCAGACAGAAAATCAATAAGGAAACACAGGTCTTAAATGACACATTAGACCCGATGGACTTAATTGATATTTATAGAACATGCCATCTGAAAGCAGCAGAATACATATTCTTCTCAACCGCACATGGAACATTCTCCAGGATTGATCACATGCTGGCCACAAAGCAAACCGCAGTAAATTTAAGAAAATTGAAATAGGACTTCCCTGGTGGCGTAGTGGTTAAGAATCCGCCTGCCAATGCAGGGGACACGGGTTTGCACCCTAGTCGGGGAAGATCCCACATGCCGCAGAGCAACTAAGGCCGTGCGCCACAACTACTGAGCCTGCACTCTAGAGCCTGCAAGCCACAACTACTGAGCCCACGCGCCACAACTACTGAAGCCCACACGCCTAGAGCCTGTGCTCAGCAACAAGAGAAGCCACCGCAGTGAGAAGCCTGTGCACCACAACGAAGAGTAGCCCCCACTCGCCGCAACTAGAGAAAGCCCGCATGCAGCAACAAAGACCCAATGCAGCCAAAAATAAATAAATCAACTTATAAAAGAAAACTGAAATCGTATCAAGCATCTTTTCTGACCACAACGCTATGAGATTAGAAATCAACTATAAGAAAAAAACTGAAAAAAAACACAAACACGTGGAGGCTGAACAATATGTTACTAAACAACCAGTGGATCACCACAGAAATCAAAGAGGAAATAAAAAAAATACCTAGAGACAAATGAAAACGAAAACACAATGATCCAAAACCTTTGGGACGTAGCAAAAGCAATTCTAAGAAGGAAGTTTATAGCAATACAATCTTACCTCAGGAAAAATGAAAAATCTCAAATAAACAACCTAACCTTACCCCTAAAGCAACTAGAGGAAGAAGAACAAACAAAACCCAAAGTTAGTAGAAGGAAAGAAATCATAAAGATCAGAGAAGAAATAAATGAAATAGAGATGAAGAAAACAATAGAAAAGATCAATGGAACTAAAAGCTGCTCTTTGAAAAGATATACAAAATTAATAAACCTTCACCCAGACTCATCAAGAAAGAAAAGGGAAAGGGCTCAAATCGGTAAAATTAGAAATGAAAAAGAAATTACAACTGAAACCACAGAAATACAAAGCATCATAAGAGACTACTTACTACAAGCAACTATATGCCAATAAAATGGACAACCTAGAAGAAATGGACAAATTCTTAGAAAGGTACAATCTTCCAAGACTGAACCAAGAAGAAATAGAAAATATGAACAGACCAATCACAAGTACTGAAATTGAAACTGTGATTAAAAAACTTCCAACAAGCAAAAGTCCAGGACCAGATGACTTCACAGGCGAATTCTATCAAACATTTAGAGAAGAGTTAACACCTACCCTTCTGAAACTATTCCAAAAAACTGCAGAGGAACACTCCCAAACTCATTCTCTGAGGCCACCATCATCAACCCTGATACCAAAACCAAAGATACCACAAAAAAAGAAAACTACAGGCCAATAACACTGATGAACATAGACGCAAAAATTCTCAACAAAATACTGGCAAACCGAATCCAACAATACATTAAAAGGATCATACACCACAATCAAGTGGCATTTATCCCAGGGATGCAATGATTTTTCAATATCCACAAATCAATCAGTGTGATACACCACATTAACAAATTAAAGAATAAAAACCATACGATCATCTCAGTAGATGCAGAAAGAGCTTTTGACAAAATTCAGTACCCATTTATGATAAAAAAAAACACAACTCTCCAGAAAGTGTACATAGAGGGAACCTACCTCAACATAATAAATGCCATATATGACAAACTCACAGCTAACATCATACTCAATGGTGAAAAGCTGAAAGCATTTCCTCTAAGATCAGTAACAAGACAAGGATGTCCACTCTTGCCACTTTTATTCAGCATAGTTTTGGAAGTCCTAGCCATGGCAATCAGGGAGAAATAAAGAGATAAAAGGAATCCAACTTGGAAAAAAAGAAGTAAAACTGTCACTGTTTGCAGATGACATGATACTATCCATAGAAAATCCTAAAGATGCTACCAGAAAACTACTAGAGCTCATCAATGAATTTGGTAAGGTTACAGGATACAAAATTAATACACAGAAATCTGTTGCATTTCTATATACTAACAATGAAAGATCAGAAAGAGAAATTAAGGAAACAATCCCATTTACTATCACACCCAAAAGAATAAAATACCTAGGAATAAACCTACCTAAGGAGGCGAAATACCTGTACTCTGAAAACTATAAGATGCTGATGAAAGAAATCAAAGATGACACAAACAGATGGAAGGATATACTATGTTCTTGGATTGGAAGAATCAGTATTATCAAAATGATTATACCACCCAAGGCAATCTACAGATTCAATGCAATCCCTATCAAATTACCAATGGCATTTTCCACAGAACTAGAACAAAAATTTTTTAATTTGTATGGAAACACAAAAGACCCTGAATAGCCAAAGCAATTCTGAGAAAGAAAAACGGAGCTGGAGAAATCAGACTCCCTGACTTCAAACTATACTACAGAACTACAGTAATCAAGACAGTATGATGCTGGCACAAAAACAGAAATATACATCAACGGAACAGGATAGAGAGCCCAGAAATAAACCCACACACCTATGGTCAATTAATCTATGACAAAGGAGGAAAGAATATACAATGGAGAAAAGATGGTCTCTTCAGTAAGTGGTGCTGGGAAAACTGGACAGGTACATGTAAAAGAATGAAATTAGAACCTTCTCTAACACCATACACAAAAATAAACTCAAAATGGATTAAAGACCTAAATGTAACACCAGATACTATAAAACCCTTAGAGGAAAACAGAGGCAGGACACTCTTTGACATGAATCACAGCAAGATCTTTTTGGATCTACCTCATAGAGTAATGAAAATAAAAACAAAAATAAACAAATGGGACCTAATGAAACTTAAAAGCTTTTGCTTAGCAAAGGAAACCATAAACAAAATGAAAAGACAACCCACAGAATGGGAGAAAATATTTGCAAACAAAGCAACCAACAAAGGATTAATCTCCACAGTATTCAAACAGCTCATGCAGCTCAATATCAGAAAAAATAAAAAACAACAACAACAAAACAAACAACCCAATCAAAAAATGGGCAGAGGGCTTCCCTGGTGGCGCAGTGGTTGAGAATCTGCCTGCCAATGCAGGGGACACAGGTTCGAGCCCTGGTCTGGGAGGATCCCACATGCCGTGGAGCAACTGGGCCCGTGCGCCACAACTACTGAGGCTGCGCGTCTGGAGCCTGTGCTCCGCAACAAGAGAGGCCGTGACAGTGAGAGGCCAGCACACCGCGATGAAGAGTGGCCCCCGCTTGCCACAACAAGAGGAAGCCCTCGCACTGAAACAAAGACCCAACACAGCCAATAAATAAATAAATAAATAAATAAAATTAAAGGTGCTAATAATTAAAAAAAAAAAAAAGGGCAGAGGATCTAAATAGACATTTTTCCAAAGAAGACATACAGATGGCCAAGAGGCACATGAAAAGATGCTCAACATCACTAATTATTAGAGAAATGCAAATCAAAACTACAATGAGGTATCACCTCACACCGGTCAGAATGGCCATCATCAAAAAATCCACAAACAGGGACTTCCCTGGTGGTCCAGTGGTTAAGAGTCCATGCTCCCAATGCAGGGGGGCCCGGGTTTGGGGAACTAGATCCCACATGATGCAACTAAGAGCCCGCATGCCGCAACTAAGAGATCCCACATGCCACAACTAAAGATCTCATGTGTCACAAATAAAAAGATCCCGCATGCCACAATGAAGATCCTGCGTGCTGCAACTAAGACCTAGTGCAGCCAAATAAATAAATAAGCTTTTCAAAATCTACAAACAATAAATGCTGGAGAGGGTGTGGAGAAAAGGGAACCCTCCTACACTATTGGAGGGAATGCAAATTGGTACAACTACTATGGAGAACAGTATGGAGGTTCCTTAAAAAACTAAAAATAGAACTACAATATTATCCAGCAATCCCACTCTTGGGCATGTATCTGGAGAAAACCGTAATTCAAAAAGATACATGGAGCTCTACCCACCACCAGAGCCTCCCATCAAGCCTCTTAGATAGCGTCAACCACCAGAGGGCAGACAGCAGAAGCAAGAATAACTACAATCCTGCAGCCTGTGGAACAAAAACCACATTCACAGAAAGATAGACAAGATGAAAAGGCAGAGGGCTATATACCAAATGAAGGAACAAGATAAAACCCCAGAAAAACAACTAAATGAAGTGGAGATAGGCAACCTTCCAGAAAATAAATTCAGAATAATGATAGTGAAGATGATCCAAGACCTCGGAATAAGAATGGAGGCAAAGGTTGAGAAGATGCAAGAAATGTTTAACAAAGACCTAGAAGAATTAAGGAACAAACAGAGATGAACAATACAATAACTGAAATGAAAACTACACTAGAAGGAATCAATAGCAGAATAACTGAGGCAGAAGAACGGATAAGTGACCTGGAAGACAGAATGGTGGAATTCACTGCTGCAGAACAGACTAAAGAAAAAAGAATGAAAAGAAATGAAGACAGCCTAAGAGACCTCTGGGACAACATGAAACGCAACAACATTCGCATTATAGGGGTCCCAGAAGGAGAAGAGAGAGAGAAAGGACCAGAGAAAATATTTGAAGAGATTATAGTTGAAAACTTCCCTAACATGGGAAAGGAAATAGCCACCCAAGTCCAGGAAGCGCAGACAGTCCCATACAGGATAAACCCAAGGAGAAACATGCTGAGACACATAGTAATCAAATTGGCAAAAACTAAAGACAAAGAAAAATTATTGAAAACAGCAAGGGAAAAATGACAAATAACATACAAGGGAACTCCCATAAGGTTAACAGCTGATTTCTCAGCAGAAACTCTACAAGCCAGAAGGGAGTGGCATGACATACTTAAAGTGATGAAAGGGAAGAACCTACAACCAAGATTACTCTACCCGGCAAGGATCTCATTTAGATTTGATGGAGAAATCAAAAGCTTTACAGACAAGCAAAAGCTAAAAGAATTCAGCACCACCAAACCAGCCCTACAACAAATGCTAAAGGAACTTCTCTAAGTGCGAAACACAAGAGAAGAAAAGGACCTACACAAACAAACCCAAAACAATTAAGAAAATGGTCATAGGAATATACGTATTGATAATTACCTTAAAAGGGAATGGATTAAGTGCTCCAACCAAAAGACACAGGCTTGCTGAATGGATACAAAAACAAGACCCATATATATGCTGTCTACAAGAGACCCACTTCAGACCTAGGGACACATACAGACTGAAAGTGAGGGGATGGAAAAAGATATTCCATGCAAATGGAAATCAAAAGAAAGCTGGAGTAGCAATACTCATATCAGATAAAATAGACTTTAAAATAAAGAATGTTACAAGAGACAAGGAAGGACACTACATAATGATCAAGGGATCAAGCCAAGAAGAAGATATAACAATTATAAATATATATGCACCCAACATAGGAGCACCTCAATACATAAGGCAACTTGCTAACAGCTATAAAAGAGGACATCCACAGTAACACAATAATAGTGGGGGACTTTAACACCTCACTTACACCAATGGACAGATCATCCAAACAGAAAATTAATAAGGAAACCCAAGCTTTAAATGACACAATAGACCAGATAGATTTGATATTTATAGGACATTCCATCCAAAAACAGCAGATTACACGTTCTTCTCAAGTGCGCACGGAACATTCTCCAGGATAGATCACATCTTGGGTCACAAATCAAGCCTCAGTAAATTTAAGAAAATTGAAATCATATCAAGCATCTTTTCTGACCACAATGCTATGAGATTAGAAATAAATTACAGGGAAAAAAACGTAAAACACACAAACACATGGAGGCTAAACAATACATTACTAAATAACCAAGAGATCACTGAAGAAATCAAAGAGGAAATCAAAAAATACCTAGAGACAAATGACAAGGAAAACACGACGATTCAAAACCTATGGGATGCAGCAAAAGCAGTTCTAAGAGGGAAGTTATAGCTATACAAGCCTACCTAAAGAAACAAGAAAAATCTCAAGTAAACAATCTAACCTTACACCTAAAGGAACTAGAGAAAGAAGAACAAACAAAACCCAAAGTTAGCAGAAGGAAAGAAATCATAATGATAAGAGCAGAAATAAATGAAATAGAAACAAAGCAAACAATAGCAAAGATCAATAAAGCTAAAAGCTGGTTCTTTGAGAAGATAAACAAAATTGATAAGCCATTAGCCAGACTCATCAAGAAAAAGAGGGAGAGGACTCAAATCAATAAAATTAGAAATGAAAAAGGAGAAGTTACAATAGACACCGCAGAAATACAAATCATCCTAAGAGACTACTACAAGCAACTCTATGCCAATAAAATGGACAACCTGGAAGAAATGGACAAATTCTCAGGAAGGTATAACCTTCCAAGACTGAACCAGGAAGAAATAGAAAATATGAACAGACCAATCACAAGTCATGAAATAGAAACTGTGATTAAAAATCTTCCAACAAACATAAGTCCAGGACCAGATGGCTTCACAGGTAAATTCTAACAAACATTTAGAGAAGAGCTAACACGCATCCTTCTCAAACTCTTCCAAAAAATTGCAGAGGAAGAAACACTCCCAAACTCATTTTACGAAGCCACCATCACCCTGATACCAAAACCAGACAAAGATACTACAAAAAAAGAAAATTACAGACCAATATCACTGATGAATATAGATGCAAAAATCCTCAACAAAATACTAGCAAACAGAATCCAACAACACATTAAAAGGATCATACACCACGATCAAGTGGGATTTATCTCAGGGGTGCAAGGATTCTTCAGTATATGCAAATCAATCAATGTGATACACCATATTAACAAATTGAAGAAGAAAAACCAGATGATCATCTCAATAGATGCAGAAAAGGCTTTTGACAAAATTCAACACCCATTTATGATAAAAACGCTCCAGAAAGTGGGCATAGAGGGAACCTACCTTAACATAATAAAGGCCACATACGACAAACCCACAGCAAACATCATTCTCAATGGTGAAAAACTGAGAGCATTTCCTCTAAGATCAGGAACGAGACAAGGATGTCCACTCTCACCACTATTACTCAACATAGTTCTGGAAGTCCTAGCCATGGCAATCAGAGAAGAAAAAGAAATAAAAGGAATCCAAATTGGAAAAGAAGAAGTAAAACTGTCACCATTTGCAGATGACATGATACTATACATAGAGAATCCTAAAGATACCACTAGAAAACTAGTGGAGCTAATCAATGAATTTGGTAAAGTTGCAGGATACAAAATTAATGCACAGAAATCTCCGGCATTCCTATACACTAATGATGAAAAATCCGAAAGAGAAATTAAGGAAACACTCCCATTTACCATTGCAACAAAAATAATAAAATACCTAGGAATAAAACTACCTAGGGAGACAAAAGACCTGTATGCAGAAAACTATAAGACACTGATGAAAGAAATTAAAGATGATACCAACAGATGGAGAGATATACCATGTTCTTGGATTGGAAGAATCAATATTGTGAAAATGACTATACTACCCAAAGCAATCTACAGATTCAATGCAATCCCTATCAAATTACCAATGGCATTTTTTATGGAACTAGAACAAATCATCTTAAAATGTGTATGGAGACACAAAAGACCCCAAATAGCGAAAGCAGTCTTGAGGGAAAAAAACGGAGCTGGAGGAATCAGACTCCCTGACTTCAGACTATACTACAAAGCTACAGTAATCAAGACAATATGGTACTGGCACAAAAACAGAAACATAGATCATTGGAACAAGATAGAAAGCCCAGAGATAAACCCACGCACCTATGGTCAGCTAGTCTATGACAAAGGAGGCAAAGATATACAATGGAGAAAAGACAGTCTCTTCAATAAGTGGTGCTGGGAAAACTGGACAGCTACATGTAAAAGAATGAAATTAGAATATTCCCTAACACCATACACAAAAATAAACTCAAAATGGATTCGAGACCTAAATGTAAGACCGGACACTATAAAACTCTTAGAGGAAAACATAGGAAGAACACTCTTTGACATAAATCACAGCAAGATCTTTTTTGATCCACCTCCTAGAGTAATGGAAATAAGAACAAAAAAATAAACACATGGGACCTAATGAAACTTAAAAGTTTTTGCACAGCAAAGGAAACCATAAACAAGATGAAAAAACAACCCTCAGAATGGGAGAAAATATTTGCAAACGAATCAACGGACAAAGGATTAATCTCCAAAATATATAAACAGCTCAGGCAGCTCAATATTAAAGAAACAAACAACCCAATCCAAAAATGGGCAGAGGACCTAAGTAGACATTTCTCCAAAGAAGATATACAGATGGCCAAGAAGAACATGAAAAGCTGCTCAACATCACTAATTATTAGAGAAATGCAAATCAAAACTACAATGAGGTATCACCTCACACCAGTTAGAATGGGCATCATCATAAAATCTACAAACAACAAATGCTGGAAAGGGTGTGGAGAAAAGGGAATCCTCTTGCACTGTTGGTGGGCATGTAAACTGAAACAGCCACTATGGAGAATAATATGGAGGTTCCTTAAAAAACTAAAAATAGAACTACCATAGGACCCAGCAATCCCACTACTGGGCATATACCCAGAGAAAACCGTAATTCAAAAAGACACATCCACCCCAATGTTCACTGCAGCACTATTTACAATAGCCAGGTCATGGAAGCAACCTAAATGCCCATCGACAGACGAATGGATAAAGAAGCGGCGGTACATATATACAATGGAATATTACTCAGCCATAAAAAGGAACGAAATTGAGTCATTTGTTGAGACGTGGATGGATCTAGAGACTGTCATACAGAGTGAAGTAAGTCAGAAAGAGAAAAACAAATATCGTATATTAACGCATGTATGTGGAACCTAGAAAAATGGTACAGATGAACCGGTTTGCAGGGCAGAAGTTGAGACACAGATGTAGAGAACAAACGTATGGACACCAAGGGGGGAAAACCGCGGTGGGGTGGGGGTGTGCTGAATTGGGCAATTGGGATTGACATGTATACACTGATGTGTATAAAATTGATGACTGATAAGAAAAAAAAAATGGCATGTGATACTTAACAAAGGAAATAAACACACACACATACACACACACAAACACACACACACACACGTAGAAAAAAACAAAAACAAGATACATGCACTCCAATGTTCACTGCAGCACTATTTACAATAGCCAGACATGGAAGCAACCTAAATGTCCATTGACAGAGGAATGGATAAAGAAGATGTGGTACATATATACAATGGAATATTACTCAGCCATAAAAAGAAATGAAATAATGCCATTTGCAGCAACATGGATGGACCTAGAGATTATCATTCTAAGTGAAGTCAGACAGAGAAAGACAAATATCATATATCACTTACATGTGGAATTTAGGAAGATGATACAAATGAACTTATTTACAAAAGAGAAACAGACTCACAGACTTCAAAACCAAGACTTTGGTTACCAAAGGGGAAAGGTGGTGGCGGGGGGGGGGGGGGAGAATAAATTAGGACGTTGGGATTAACATACACACACTACTATATATAAAATAGATAACCAACAAGGACCTACTGTACAGCACAGGGAACTCTACTCAATATTCTGTAATAACCTATATGGGAAAAGAATCTGAAAAAGAATGGATACATGTATAACTGAACCACTCTGCTGTACACCTGAAACTAACACAACATTGTAAATCAACTATACCTCAATATAAAATAAAAATTAAATTTAAAAAGAGGTAATTATTATGGATGGTTATACCATTTATGCAAAAATAAAGTACAAATTTAAATTGTCAAAAAAATTTTCCCCTCAACTTGTTATTTTGAAAAATTTTAAACCTGCAGAAAAGCTGAAAGAACAGTACAGTATATAACCTTTCCATGGATTGACCAATTAACCTTTGCCATGTGAGTTTTTATCTCTGTAACTACGTCTGTATCTACGTGTAGACGTGTATTTACACATGCACGTATGTCTCTATAGTCAATACATTTATATCTATACACATTTTTTTGTTGTTGGATCACATAAAAGTTGCAGACAGCATCGCCCCTCACCTCTAAACTCTTCAGCATTATCTCCTAAGATGAAGGACATTTTTCTACATAATCACAATACCACTAACAAACCTAAGAAAAGTAACAGTAATTCAATAGTACCAACTATATACAGTTGACCCTTGAACAACGTGGGGGGTTAGGGGTGCCAACCCTCTGAGCAGTCAAAACAGAGTTGGCCCTCTGCATCCGAAGTTCTGCATCTGAGGAGTCAACCAACCTCAGATCATGTATTACTGTAGTATTTACAAGTGGAAAAAAAAGGTGTGTAAGTGGACCCATGCAGTTGAAATCCTCATTGTTCAAGGGTCAGCTGTAGTGTGGTATTCAAATTTCCTTATATTTTTAAAAAATGTCTTTTACAGCTGTTTGTTTTTTAGGTGGAGGGGGCTTAAGGATCACCACAAGGACAAAGGTGCATAGGTGTGAAAACTCCTGCAATAGTGATTTTTCAAAAATGCAAAGAACCTGAATCCTGGAAGCTGTAGATAGGTAAAGTTGACTGACATTGACCCTGAGGAAGACGCCAGAACAGAAAATTTTCTAATTTAAATTGTATTCTGAATGGATAATATATTCACTTGGTTCAAAACGCAAGAGGTACAAAACGTTTGTTGAAAAGTCTTCTTGCCCCTGTTCTCTAGTCACCCAGACTTTTTTACCTGAGCAGCCAGTATTAGCAGTTTTATATTTTCTTCCAGAGATAATGTATGCATACACAAGCAAATATGAAAATACTTCCCTTTTTCACACAAGTAGTAGTGTTTTATCACTTAATATAAATCATATAATTTCACTAAGTCATGGGGTTGATTCCTTTGACAAATACTGAGTACCAGTTATGTACTAGGTACTGCTCTCTCATTAATACATATATTTTGAAATAATTATAGATTCACAGGAGGTTGCAAAGTCTAGAGGGGGTGGGAGTGACAAAGCCCCCTTCCCCATTTTTCCCAGCTTTACATGTTCATAGTACAATATTAAAACCAGGAATTTAATGTTGGTATAGCAATAGGCACCTGTTTTACAAACTGGAGATGGAGCAGTGAACAGCCCTCAAGCGGGGCGGGGTAGATAAATACGTAAAATGTATGTTAGGTGGTGGTGACGTGTCCAGTGGGAAAACAAGGAAAGAGGAATAGGTTTGTGTGGATGTTTTTCAACATTTTATTATGAAAATTTTCAGACGTTAAGAAAAGTTGAAAGAATTATACTGAGAATACCCATATATCTACATGTTACTGCACTTGTGTGTGTGTGAGTGTGTGTGTGTGTGCACGCGCATGCGAATTTTAAGTTGGGTGGTCAAGGAAGGTCTTGCTGAGAATGTGATAGTGAAATAAAGACCCAAAGGAGTCCAGTGGTTAGGACTTGGCGCTTTCACTGCTGAGGGCATGGGTTTGATCCCTGGTTGGGGAACTAAGATCCCTCAAGTCTTGTGGCCAAAAAAAGAAAAGAAAAAAAAAAGACCCAAAGGAGTTGGTGGGGGGGGGAAAGACCATGGGTTTCTGGGGGAAGAGTTTTCCAGGCCGAAGGCACAGCAATTAGAAGGTCCTGAAGTGGGAGCATTCTTGGGGTGTTGAAGGAAAGCAGGGAGGCCAGGGAGCTTGAAAAAGAGGCGATGAAGTCAGAGGTAATAGGGTGTCTTTTGACTGCTTATAGTGGTTTTTGCCAGGTTGAACATTTTTATTTTTATTAATTGCATTTATCAATAAGTCTTTTAAAGCTCCTAGGTTTTGAGTCATACTTTTAAAAAGCCCTCACCATTCTGAGATTGTTAGAAGATTCTCACTTCCTTTTCTAGTATTTTTAAGATCCCATCCTTTCATAATATTAATTCTTTTATGATTTTAGTTTTTATATTTAAATCTTTCATCCATTTGGAATTTATCATAGTGTAAGGCATGAGGTACAGATCTGGCTTTACTGTTTTGTCCCAATGTCATTTATTAAACAACCCACCTTTCCCTGATTTGAAATGCCACCTTTGCTACACTCTAAATTCCTGTACGTGTGTATTTGGGTCTATTTCTTGACCTAGTGTTCTACTCCATTGATCTGCCTGTGCACACTTATTGATTGTGGCTTTATGATATGTTCCAATATCGGGTAGGAAGAGTAGGTTACTAAAGTGTGTTTAAGCTTGACCAAAATAACTGGTAGGAACCAGAATGGGTTCACAATTCAGAACAGGGCCTATCAGACTAGCCCTTCTGGGTTTCTGGATCGATAGCCCAGGAAATGGGGAGAGTGCTTGACTTCAGCAAGCTCTTCATCAGTCTCCCAATATGCTTGTGGCCAGTGTAGAGAATGGTGGCCACATATTAGGAGAGTTAAATTATTCAAGCAGTTAATAATCATACCCAAAGGACAATAGATCAGGGTCATCCTGGAGATTTCTTGGGCTGTGTTCCAGACCTTGCTCAAAATTCCTCTAAGTAACGTGGATGGAGAGCTGTGTACTAAATTTTCGTGGGACACAAAGTCGGAAGGCTAGCATGTATTTGGAATTGTCTGACAAGGATTTTTTTTAAAGTTGCATGGTAGAATTTCATAGGGGTCAGAATATGGTTCTGTCTTTGGGCTTCTCAAGCAACTGCATAGTATAGGAAGTTGTGGTTTAGCAGAAAGAGGGGGATACAGAGATGGGTGGGGGCTTAGGAGAGCCTGGATCAGGTGATAAAAGGGGGGGTGGGGATGTGGGTGGATGGGTTAGTGGCGGGCCTTGAAAGATCTGCCCAGGAGTTTGGGCTTTTCTCTAGGTGGCAGGGATTCCTTTAACGTTTAACCTGGAGGAGGGAAGCGACAAGTTCTATCTTCCATCAGCTTTGGCAGCCCGTGGAGGAGAGCAGGAGCCTGAGGGGTCAGAGAGGAAATGAACACTGGTGTAGGTGGCGGATGTTGAAGCATGACTTTGGGCAGTGGCCATGGGCAGGGACGCGCAGGGCGGGCTGTCGGCTGTCTAAGAGTGCCCTTTGGCCTGCTCTCTGGTATCTGTGAATGCTTCAGTTCTGGGGACTCTTGCCAAAGGCTGGCTGGGCCTTGCCTGGGGACAGTCTCCAAGTCTTTCCACTTTTTCCCAGGAAGCAGATTAGTCTTCTGCCATCTCTCAGTACCATGTATCAGTGTCATTGCTTACAATCCCCCAGAGATGGGGCTTTGAGAGGATAGCTAGCTAGAAACTATAGATAATCCCCCAAACGGCAGGGCCTATGGCCAAGATTGAAGTAATTTGGGGGTTCTTGAGCGCTTATGGGGTACAAGCAGGGTAGCAGGCATTGCGGAAATAAATAATACATTATTTGAGATCCTTCTCTAAAGGGATTCACAACCTGGCAATAATTAGAACACTTTGAGCAGTTCCTCTAGGATAGCAAGCAGCTGGGTATGTGGGGTTTGGAGCTCAGGAGAGGAATCGGGGCTGCAGAGAGATTTGGGAGGGGGCAAGTCACCCCAGGAATATGATTTGAGTGAAAAAAGTAGGCTGTGTATGGAACGCAGAAAACACCAACATTTTAAGGGCAAGAGGAGCCTTTAAAGAAGAGTGAAGGGAACTTGGAGAGGGTGATGTCCCAGAAAACGAGAGAAGAGCTTCAAACGGGAGAGGGAAAGCATCAGTGCTGCTGAGAAACGTCCATGGGATTTGTCAGTGATCAGTGGGTTTGGGCAGAGCAGTCTCAGAAGGGTGGTGGGGGCAGAACTCAGTGGGGGAGTTGGAAGGCGAGAAAAGGGGGAGAGCAAGATTATGCACAGGAAGGAGAGGGGAGAAGATGGGGTAGTGAGGGCGTTGGCCACGGGCAGGCTCTGTACCACCCCGATCTCCACCCAGGCACTGTGGCCACTGTGCAGGCCACTGTGCAGGCCACTGCCCACCCCGCTCTGCTCCTGGCACGTTCTCTGCACGCTTTCTGTCTGCTGCGGAGGGCCAGGTCCTCAGCCTCGCGCACGGTTCCTGTCACAACCTCCAGGGAGAGGCAGAGCTCCCCAGGCAGGTCTCAGGCTCTGGTCACCCCTAACAGAGGCAGAGAGCTGACGTTTTCACAGGGGCTTTGGACATCCCATCTGAAATCACCTCTCCTGGGACTTCTCTGGCTGTCCGGTGGGTAAGACTATGCACTTCCACTGTAGGGGGCAAGGGTTCGATCTGTGGTTGGGGAACTAAGATCCCACATGCTGCGTGGCACGGCCAAAAAATTAAAGAGAAAATAAAATCACCCCCTCCTGTCCCCACCTGCCATCATCAAGCCCTTCCCCTGCTTCCCCCCACGCTCCACTTTGTAGCACTTAGCACCACCTGACATACGCGATTTAGTATGAGTTTATTTGGAGCTGTCACCTCCCAGCAGAATGTAAAGCACCATCAGAGCAGAGACTCTTTTGTTGTGGTTTGTCCACTGCAGTATTGCCAAGTCCCAGATTCCTGGTTTGAGGCGGGGGACTCAGTCACCACCAAATGAATGAACAAGTGAATGAGTCACTGAGGAGGAATCCCTGAAGGGACCTGGGAGGTGTCACAAGCACAGATAACTGAGGTTCCCCTCAGTCCCTTCCGGAGCTGAAAGTGCGCAACAAGCAAGCCTCACCCACAACCTGATAAGCTCTGCAAGAGCCAGCTCTCCAACTGACGGGCGTGTTTGTAGAAGGTTCAGCAGAGTTTATCCTGTCAGGCTGAGGTCACCCAGCGTTCTTCTCACACAGCGCCTGTCCCAGCCCTCTCCCTCTGAAAAGGCTGAAGGCAACAACAAAGCACGGGCTGGGGCTGTAGGGCCCCTGGGACTGCGCTGCCCCTGCCCCCTGCAAGCCAAGGAGACCCTTCCAGGGGCAGCTCTCAGGGCACAGATCCTGTGGCGCCCACGGGGGCCACCTCCCGGGCCTCTGTCTCCCCAGGGTCACACTGATCTCCAGTCCACGTGCCTGGTTCACTCTCCCCCTTTCAGGTCTCTACCTGCCCCGGGCCCAGGTGGAGAGCTGCTTTCAGATGCCAAGGGTGCTGCAACCTGCCCAGCGGACTTCCCTGAACACTCTCTCATCTGTAGCACCTCCTGCATAAGGCTCGGGTGCTATGTATTCTTTTCTCCCTGTGATTCCTGGCAAACGCTGGGCCTGGAGGAGTCATTAGTAAACGGTAAGTAAACGGATCCTGCGTGTGATCCAGAGTTCAAGAGGAAGCTGCCCGCTTTCAGTCCTTTGTGATTATACTTGGTCTCCCTAATCTCATGCTGCTCTGATGTTTCCCAATTTGATAACTCAGTTTTGCCCCAGATTTCTTCACCTCTCTGACCCCTCTCAGTCTACCCTCTTCTTTGTTTCCCCAGCTCCCATGTGGTGGCACATCGCTTAAGCCACACTTTTTTTTTTTTTTTTTTTTTGGCTGCACCCCGCGGTATGCAGGATCTTAGCTCCCCGACCAGGGATCGAACCTGTGCCCCCTGCAGTGGAAGCACAGGGTCTTAACCACTGGACCACCAGGGAAGTCCCTTAGGCCACTTTTTTGAGTCTTAAACACCAAGAATCTGCACCCATTTACATGTTGATCATTTCAGTCCCTGACAACCAGCCTGGAGGTTACTTGCCTTCATTTATCACACTCCACGAACGATCTCTGTTTCTCTCTGCTTCCAGCGAGCCATTCACTCACTCACTGCTTCCGCAACACGCACTACACCTGTAATGTACTTCCTGTAGGCCACACATGATGCCGAATGCTAGAAGGAACACAAAGGAGGACTACCCAGTCACTGTCTCCAAGGACATCTCAGGCTCCTGGGGAAGAGGAAGCTAAATAGAATGCCAGGAAGTGAATTTGTTCTGTAATCATAGAGCACAGTGGGAGCCCTGGAAGAGAGCTGTTGGGTCCATGAGGGGGTAGGGATAGTGGCGAGATGTAAGGGCATAAGGGCTTTCGAGAGCAGTGTCTGTTGTCTGGGGGACAGACATTCTGGATAAAAGGTTGGGAAACTCCACCAACCCAAGTGACTGGAGCCAAGAAGAAAGGACATTTCACATTAAAAATTTTTCTCATATCCATAGAAAACTTAACAGAATAGCAGTACAACAGACACCCATATACCTTTCACTTAATCAAATATTGATATTTTGTCACATATGCTTTTTCTATACCTTGAACCATTTGGGAGTAAGTTGTATCATCATGATACTTTACACTTCAATACTCCCACATGCCTAAATATTTATATGGTATTTCCTAAGATTAAGGATGTTCTCTTACACAGTCATGATATGATTATCAGTCAAGAAATTTAACAATTGAGAGACTACTATTACCTAATATGTTGCCCATATTTGCAATTCCTCAATTGTCCCACTAGTTTCCATTACAGCTGTTTGTGAATTTCACCTTTTTATGTCACTAAGTCATGGTATGTTGACCCATCTGTGACCTGCACTCCATCCCTTGTCCCATTCCTGAGTCTCCTCCCTTCCCTGACTTATATCCATATACATATAGGTCACCTATATCCATTCACGGCCCTTAGTAGGATCTCTGCAGCATGGGCCACCTCTGCTAACTCCTGCTTTGCTGTTAAAGCATTAGATTCTAGAATTAGTATTTACTTCTTCCTTTCTCTTCGATCAAAAGCAAAAATAATCCCAACTAATAAGAGGTTCATAACTTTTTACTAAAAAGATGCCTTTCAAACAACAATGCCATATATTTCAGACAAAGATAAGGTCCAGGTTGTGGGGAGGGCTGACACACTATCAAGCTCCCACCAAGCATCTCTCTCTTCTCATCTGGTCCCACAGTCATGAAGGGAAGGGTGGGGCCCTTGACCACTGGAATGAGACACACACACAAACACCTAACCTAGATTCATCAACTGCATCACTTCCTCAGTTTTCCCAGAACACTGAGGTTGGCACTCAAAAAGACCTCTGAAAAAGACCTCAGGCTGATTAGGTGATACAACTGCTCTTGTAACAACACAGTAGGCATTCATATTTTTGTGGAATGAATGAAACACATAAAGGAATGGTTGGAGATGCCAGGAATTGACCGGACAGCAGGCAGTGGGAAAACAAAGTTTGGGATTGGTTTGAGCCATTCTATTATTTTTTTTCTTCCAGTTTTATTGAGATAAAACTGACATCTAGAACTGGATAAATTTAAGGTGTACAGCATAATGATCTGACTTACATATATCATGAAATGATGCTCACAATAAGTTTAGTGAACATCCATCATCTCGTATAGATACAAAATTAAAGAAATAAAAAGTATTTTTCCTTGTGATGAGAACGCAGGATTTACTTTCTTAACTTTCATATATAACTTACAGCAGTGTTATTTCTCATGTTGTACATTACATCCCTAGTACTTATTTATCTTATAACTGGAAGTTTGTACCCTTTGACTGCCTTCATCCAATTCCCACCTGCCCCAGTAACCACACATCTGATCTCTTTTTCTATAAGTGAGTTTCTTTTTGAAGTACAGTTGACCTACGACACTATGCTAGTTCCTGTTACACAACATACTTATTCGATATTTCTATACATTTCAACATGATCACCATGATAAGACTAGTTATGATATCTTACCATACAAAGATATTACATAGATATTGGGACTTCCCTCATGGCACTCTGGTTAAGAATCTGCCTGCCAGTGCAGGGGACATGGGTTGAAGCCCTGGCCTAGGAAGATCTCTCATGCCACAGAGCAACTAAGCCCGTGCGCCACAACTACTGAGCCTGCGCTCTAGAGCCTGCAAGCCATAACTACTGAAGCCCCCGCGCCTAGAGCCCGTGCTCTGCAGCAAGAGGAGCCACCGCAATGAGAAGCCCGCGCACCACAACAAAGCGAAGCCCCCCGCTTGCTGCAACTAGAGAAAGCCTGCGCGCAGCAACGAAGACCCAACGCAGCCATTAAATAAATAAATAAATAAATAAATAAATAAATAAATACCCAAACCAAAATAAAACAACAAAAAAAGAAGGCGGTGGGCATTCTAAGAAGACTGCCCAGATTGTCTACATTGCTAGACATGCCCAGCCCTAACCACCATATGGATGGAACATTAACCCAAGGGTGACCAGAAGGGACCATAAAAGAAGCCCGGTTTCTTTCCCCCCTGTGCAGACCCTCTCTTGGTCTCACCCGCTGCTCCCTTGCAGTGTAGCCGATAAATCTCGCTTTCTACCCTCACTTCTGACTCAATAAATTCTTTTACCACCCGCGTTGCCGGCCCCTTCACTGCACTCTGTGGCATTTTGGTGGCCCCTACGGGGAGTGCCTCTCTCTCCTCTCTGTGCCTTTTCTGATCGTCTTCCAACACGCAGTGATCGGCCTACTGGGCCTACTGACTTGGGGCAATTGAAGGTCCCCGGCAGGGGCTACTCCTCAGCGAGACCGGAAGCCCTCCGGGTCGGGACTCTGACCCGCTGGCACCCTAAGGGATACGGTCTCTTCTTCTCTTCAACACCGCGGATGGTCTGAGGTCCCTGGAGACCCGGGATGGCGCACCCTGGCCAAGGAGACTGTTCGGACGTAAAACCTGGCCCCATACGGATCGACAGTCCCTGCCCAATCAGGTGGAAGTGTCCTTTGGCCCTAGCCTTGGGACTCCTCACTTCCAACGCCTGGTGCAGTTGGCAGCGGCAGCTCGTCTGGGGCGAATCCAGGCACGCTGTGAGATCCCCTTTTCCTTTCCATTCTCCCTTGAGGACCATCCATCCTGATCCACCAACATCTCCAGGTACTTCAAACCAGTCGAGTCACCACAAAACCAGCGAGTTTCCCTTCTCGGCTGGCCCGAGACCACTTTCCACTCCCTCCTCTTCGGCTGTTCACCCTTAAGGCCCGACACCTGTTGGCTGGGTGTCAGGAGGCCTCTGTCAGACAGAGCACGCCTCCAGAGGTCCTCTATTCTGTGGGGGGAGGTGGCGCCCCAGTCTAGAGCGCAACCTCAGGTCCCTTGCGGACACTACAGAGGCCCATCTCCCTCTAGGGACAACTTTTGGGCAGATGCTGTGTTTGGTTAAGATCCAATATGGGTCTAACACCCTCTATTCCTGCTGAGTCACCTTTGGGATGTATTCTTAAAAACTGGACTAAATTTGATCCCCAAACTCTCAAAAAGAAACGGCTAATATTCATTGCTAGATCAGGAGGTCTGGCCCCTCGATTGATCCCTAAACTATAACACTATCCTGCAGCTTTATCTCTTTTGTCATAAACTTGGGAAGGACTCTGAGGTCCCCGACATTCAGGCCTTCATGGCCCTGTCACAAAACCCCAAAATATGACAAAGTGGTCTCATGTGTCTCTCCAAATTCTGCTCTTAGGCCTGACACCGATATTGTCCACGACCCCTCCTTCAATCTCTCCTGCACTCCTCTGCCACCTGTTCCCCTCCCACCACTCCTCCTCCCTACCCCGACGTCCTCTCGCCTCCCCACACCCATTCAGGACCATGTAAGCCCAGAGGGACTAGCTATTCTGGCCATTCACTTTATCAGCCAAGCTTCATCTGATATCAGACAAAAACTCCAAAACCTTGAACAGGGACCCCAAACTCCCTTTGCTGTCCTATTGGATACAGCCTTTAAGGTCTTTAATAACTGGGAGGAGGCCTTGAGAGCCCAGAGGGCTAAACAGGAAGATGAAAGATAAATGGCAGGCCCAATATATGCAGCCGCGATTGTTAGTTCCCTGTCCATTTCGGGCACTCCCGTGGCTCACCCCAGCCAATCAAAGGGGACAGCCGCCCCGGCCCGTTCCTGCTCCTGCTGCGGCCAACCAGAGCACTTCAGTCGGGAATGTTCTAAGCCTCAGGGCTACAAGCCCTAACGGCAAGCAAAGTGGCCACTGGAAACGGACTGTCCCCCTCTCCCTCAAGGGGGAGGGCCATCCTCCACCCAAAGGCCCCATGCACCACTGGGAGGCCCCCGAGCTCCAAGAGCCCCTCCCCAGGGACAAATGCCCTTGATGCTTTTCCTGGACCACAAAGAGCCATATGAGGAACCTCTCCTCTTGCAGGACTGACAGGGTCCAGGGGTTATATAGGCTCCCATGTTTTCCATCTCTATGGAAGAGCCCTGGGTGACCCTTGATGTGGCAGGGACCAAAATTACTTTCCTCATGGATACAGGGGCCACATATTCCACCCTGACCCCTTTTTCTGGTCCAACCTCTCCGTCCTTGATCCCCCTCACCAGCACTGACGGCAAACCACAAGCGGCCCATTCTACACCTCCCTTGACTTGCATGATAGACACACACCTTTTTACTCATTCCTTTCTGGTCTTGCCTCCCTGCCCTATCCCCCTTCTGGGCCAAGACATTATGTCTAAACTACAGGCTCATTTGCGCTTTCTTGAGACCCACCGGCCCTCATGGCACTCTTCACACCAGATTCCTTTTCCCACATAAATCCCTCTTTATCCTTCTCCTGGCAGGGCCACCTTTGTTTAATTTACTTGCTCATTTTGTCTCCAATAGACTTCATTCCATCAAGGTACAAATGGTGATAAGACAAGGATTCCAACCTCTACAATCAATACAGTTGACTACTCTTGAACAGGCCTCCCAAAATTTCTACTCACACACAATCCCATAGCCCCATGGCCGATCAGCAAAGCCAACCGGGATCCCAAGTTGCCCCTTCCCAGCATGAAGTAGCCCGAGATGATGTCGTTGCCCAGATGTCAATGATCTGACTTTGCTGATCTGTCAGGGGGGAAATGTGGAGCTTAACAATAGAACAGTCACCTTAGGCAGGGGAGGTCATTTCAAGATAAGGCAATCGCATCCTCCCCCAATGGAAAATTACCAGCAGCCACAAGCAGTGGGCATTCCAGGATGACTGAGTTACGACATACCCAGCCCTAATCACCATATGGGTGGAACATTAACCCAAGGTTGACCAGAAGGGACCATAAAAGAAGCCCAGTTTCTCTCCCCCCGTGCAGACCCTCTCTTGATCTTGCCTGCTGCTCCCTTGCAGTGTATCCGATAAATCTTGCTTCCTACCCTCGCTTTTTTTTTAAAATTTTATTTATTTATTTATTTTTGGCTGTGTTGGGTCTTCGTTGCTGTGCATGGGCTTTCTCCAGTTGCAGCGAGTGGGGGTCTACTCTTCGTTGTGGTGTACAGGCTTCTCATTGCAGTGGCTTCTCTTGTTGCAGAGCATGAGCTCTAGGCACGTGAGTTTCAGTAGTTGTGGCACGTGGGCTCAGTAATTGTGGCTCAAGGGCTCTAGAGCGCAGCCTCAGTAGTTGTGGTGCATGGGCTTAGTTGCTCCGCGGTATGTGGGATCTTCCTGGAACAGGGCTCGAACCCGTGTCCCCTGCATTGGCAGGCAGATTCTTAACCACTGTGCCACCAGGGAAGTCCAACCCTCGCTTCTTTTACCACCTGTGTTGCTGGCCCCATCACTGCACTCCATGGCAACGTCTTCAGCATTCATCTATTGCACATGTATATTAAAATTCAACAGTGACTTCTGGTAAGCACAAAACAGCCTATCTTTCCCACTGATTACAACTAAGAACTCTGAATAAAATACAAGATGCAACTAACTACCTGAGTCTGTAAAGTTAAGGCTGGCATGCAGATTGGGAGGAGAGCCAAAACTTGAAGAATCACATGTAACTGGGGTGAGTTACCATGATTATTTTATTCTTTTATCTCCTGGCTTTGACCTGAGAGTGACCTCAGTGGGGGATTGCACAGCAGGGAGCAGCAGTGAAAACACAGAGAGAAACCCTATCTTTCTGGCCAGAGAACTAAGAGAAGGGGCTCCTACAGCTTGGGAGTCTGGTGGTGACTCCCTCTTTTTCTCTCTTGGTTCTGGCTCAAGGGTGGCCCAAGTCACAGAGTGTACAGCAGTGGGGGCAGCATATAAAACTGAGAGAAAACTCACCTTGATGGCCAGAGGAACCAGAAAAAGGAGACCCTGTGGTCCAAGACTGTAGGGGTGAATCTCCATTATTTTTTCCTCTTTTTCTCTCACCACTTTGCACTGGGGGTAGCCCCAGCCATGAGGAACTGTGTGGCAGCACTGGTGACAAAAACTTGAAGAGAAACCCCTTCTTTCAAGCAGGAGGACTGGAAAACATAGATCCCTGGAGGTTGGAGAGAGTAAGGAAAGTACTGGAGAGGCTATAGAAAGGAAATCCTAATTCTGTGTATGAATTTACACAAATCCTGGGTTAATCTCGGAGCTGTACATGCATGGAACAGACCTAAAGGAGCATAGCCAAGGCTGAGAACTGAGTTATGATATAAACTACCACCCAAGTCCCAGACTAAGAGACATTCATGTGTGGGACAGACCCAAGGCACCACAGCAAAGGTTTGGAAAACACTTAACACTGAAACCACAGCGCACAGAAGGTGAGACAGAGCTTGATGTCTGAATCTAACCAGGCCAATTATCTGCTAAATCAGAACAAACAAACATCAACATTTTCCAAAGGATTTTGACAGGACTTAGAGTCTCACAACATAAAATTCAAAATGTCCAGGATTCAATCCAAACTTGCTTGACATAAAAAGAATCTGGCAAATAGGACCAATTCTCAAGTGAAAGACAATCAACAGAAGCCAGCTCTAAGATGACTCAGATATTAGAATTATCAGACAAAGACTTGAGAGCAGCTGTTATAACCATGCTTTATGAGGAAAAGATGCTGAATGGAGAGGTTCTCAGAAGAAGAACAGAGATATAAATAAATAAATATTTCCATTCAGTTTATTTATTTATTTATTTATTGTTGCACTGCATGGCATGCAGGATCTTAGTTCTCCGACCAGGGATCGAACCCATGCCCCCTGCAGTGGAAGCGCAGAGTCTTAATCACTGGACTGCCAGGGAAGTCCCAAAATGGAAATTTTAGAATGGAAAGATTCAATATCTGAAATAAAAAATTCACTGGAGGAGCTCAACAGTGGAATGGAGGTGGCAGAAAAGAGTCAATGAACAGTCACACATTTTCCAATCTGATGAACATAAAGGAAAAAAGATTAAAAAAAAAAAACCAATGAATAGAGCCTTAGTGAACTGTGGGACAATATCAACAGTTCTAACATTCATATCATTGAAGTCCCACAGACAAAGGAGAAAACATTTGATGCATAAAATATATCTCAAGAAATAATGGATGAAAACTCTCCAAATTTAATGAAAGACATAAATTTACAGATTCAAAGAGTTCAGCAAACCCTGAACGGAATGAACTCAATAAAACCATGCCCAGCCAAGAGTCAAATTACTGAAAATCAAAGATTAAAAACCAAAGCTTCTTTAAAGTAACCAGAGAACAAGGGCTCATTACATATAGAAGAGGAACAATACGCATGATTGTGAATTTCTCACTAGAAGCAAAGAAGCTAGAAGACAGCTGAATGACATCTTTAAAGTGTTTAAAGAAAAGAACTGTCTACCCAGAATTCTATTTCCAGTGAAAACATATGTCAGGAATGATGACAAAGTGAAGACATTTAGATGGAGGAAAACTATGAGAATTTGTTGTCATCAGACCTGTTCTATAAGAAATGGTAAAGGAAGTTTTAGGCTGAAGGAAAATGATACCAGAGGGAAACATGTAACTTCAGGAATAAAGGAAAAGCAACAGAAATTGTATATATCTGGGTAATATATTTTTCTATTTTTCTCCTTTTAAGTTACTTAAAATACGTATTACCTGTTTATTTATTTTTAAATTTTCATTTATTTATTTAATTTATTTTGGCTGTGCCAGGTCTTAGTTGCAACACACGGGATCTTTTAGTTGCAGCATGTGGGATCTTTTTAGTTGCGGCACGTGGACTTCTTAGTTGCGGCATGCATGTGGGATCTAGTTCCCTGACTAGGGATTGAACCCGGGCCACCCTGCATTGAGAGCATGGAGTCTTACCCACTGGACCAACAGGGAAGACCCTGTATTAACTGTTTAAAGCAAAAATTAGTACATTTGTCTAGTGGGGTGTTCCATGTATGTAGATGTAATGTATATGACAAGTAAAACATAAAAGTGGATGAAGGGACCTAACCTATATGGTTGTAAGGCTTCTATATTTTACTTCGGGTGGTAACAATATTAACTCTGAGTCTACTGTGAAAGGTTAAGTATGTATATCATAATTCCCAGAGCAACTCCTGAAAAACAAAGTCATATAGCCCCAAAGCCAATAGGTAAATTAAGATGCAATAATAAATACTCAAATAACCCAAAAGTAAACAGAAAAGGGGGAAGAAAACATAAAACACAGAAAATAAAATGGTAGACTTGAATTCAACCATATTAATAATTATATCAGATGTAAATTATATTAGATGTAAATTATATCAGATATAATTAATAATTATATCAGATGTAAATAATTATATCAGATGTATATCCCTGGCAGTCCAGTGGTTGAGACTTCACGCTCTCACTGTGGAGGGCCTGGGTTCGATCCCTGGTCAGGGAGCTAAGATCCCACAAGCTGTGTGGTGGAAAAAAAAAAAGTAAATGGTTAAACACTCCAATGAAAGACAGATGATCAGATTGGATGAATCAAGGTCCAAGTGTATTCTGCTTATAACAAATCCACTTTAAATGTAATGATATAAATAGGTTAAAGATAAGAGTTGAAAAACATATGCAATGAAAATACCAGTAGAAGAAAGAATAGCAAAAGAAAAAAAACCAACACACACACACACACACACACACACCCCAAAAAAACTCAATCAAAAAATGGGCTGAAGACCTAAGCAGACATTTCTCCAAAGAAGAGATACAGATGGCCAACAGGCACATGAAAAGATGCTCAATGTCACTAATGATTAGAGAAATGCAAATCAAAACCACAGTGAGGTATTACCTCATACTGGTCAGAATGGCCATCATCAAAAAGTCTACAAATATTAAATGCTGGAGAGGATGTGGAGAAAAGGGAACCCTCCTACACTGTTGGTGGGAATGTAAATTGGTGCACCCACTATGGAGAACACTATGGAGGTTCCTTAAACTAAAAATAGAGCCACCATATGATCCAGCAATCCCATTCCTGGGTATATATCCAGAAAAGACAAAAACTCTTAATTCGAAAAGATACATGCATCTCAATGTTCACAGCAGCACTATTTACAATAGCCAAGACATGGAAACAACCCAAGTGCCCAGATGATTGGCTTAAGAAGATGTGGTACATATACATACAAAGGAATATTACTCAGCCACAAAAATGAATGAGATATTGCCATTAGCAGCAACATGGATGGACCTAGAGAATGTTATACTTAGTGAAGCCAGACAGAGAAAGACAAATATTATATGATATCACTTATATGTGGAACCTAAAAGTAATACAAATGAATCTATATACAAAACAAACAGACTCACAACATAGAAAACAAACTTACGGTTACCAAAGGGTAAAGGGAGGTGGGGAGGGATAAATTAGGAGTATGGGATTAACAGATCCAAACTACTATCCATAAAATAGATAAGCAACAAAAATTTACTGTATAGCACAGGGAATTATATTCAGTATCTTCTAATAACCTATAATGGAAAATAATCTGAAAAAAAAAACCGGAATCACCTTGTTGTACACCTGAAACTAACACAATACCGTAAATCAACTATACTTCAATTGAAAAATGAATGGAATGGGTATATTAACATTAGACAAACTAGACTTCACATCAAGCAGTGTTATCAGGAATAAAAGAGAGACATTACAGAATGAAAAAAAAAGGTCATCCCAACAAGAATTCGTAACAATCCTAAATGTATATGCACCTAAGAACAAGGATGCAAAATACAGTGAAGAGAAAACTGATACAACTGAAAGGATAAATGGACAAATCGACAATTATACTTGGAAATTTCACCTACTCCCCTCTCCATAATCAACAGAACACGCAAATCAGGAGAACACAGAAAGTCAGCAAGGATATAGAAGACCTGAACAACACCATTAACCAACTTGACCTAATTGACATTTATAGAACACGCCAATTAGGCATCAGAACAGCATCAGAACAACACTTTCCATGTACACACTGAAAATTCACCAAGACGGATTATATTTTGGGCCATGCAAGAAACCTTAACAAATTTAAAATAATTGAAAATCATACAAAGCACGTCTCTGACCATAATGGAATTAAACTAGAAATCTGCAACAGAAAGATATCTGAAAAATCCCCCAAATATTTGGAAATTGAAACACACTTGTAAATTGTTCATGAGTCAGGAAAACTATCTCAGTGGAAATCAGAAAATAAAAGAAACAAAAATACAACATATCAAAACCTCTATGAGGCATTAGAGCAGTGCTTAGCGGCATTGGTTGCTAGTAACTGTTTAATAATAGGCTCTCTGGAAGGGGGAAGACGCCCTAGTGCATAGTATTTCTGACTTCTGTGGTGTAAATACTCCCACTCCAGCTGATTTCAAGGTGACATCACTGAACACAAGGTTGGGAAGAGGTGGGCACAATTGATTCTCACGGCTCCAGGTCACAAGTGCCTGAAGGGAAATTGTAGCATTAAATACTTATATTAGAAAAGATGAAAGCTCTCAAATTTAAAAAAATCTAGCTTTGCATTTAGAAAATGAAAAAGAGCAAATTAAACCCAAAACAAGCAGAAGGAAGGAAATAATAAAGAGCAGAAATCAGTGAAATCAAAAATAGAAAAAAAAAATCAGTGAAACCAAGAGCTGGTTCTTTGCAAAGATCAATAAATCCACAAACCTCTAGTCATGACCAAGAAAAAGAGACAAGTGACAAACTGCCAATATCAGAAATGGAAATGGAGAGATCACTATAGACTCTACTCACATTAAAAGGATAATAAAGGAATATTATGAACAATTATACCATGTATTTGACAACTCAGATGAAATGGACTAACTACTTGAAAGACTTGAACTACCAAAACTCAAGAAGAAATAGATAACTTGAATAGTTCTATATTAAAGAGGGTTCTGGACCCAATTCCAGCATGGGGGTGGGAGGGTTTTTCCATATCGACAATTCTCCGACACTAGCTGGGTGTCCTAAAATTCAATACAATTCTGACACTATCTACCTGGAGATAGCATCAGATCCCACATGTTAAGAGTTCAGTCTTTTTTTTTTTTTTTTGGCCACACTTGTGGGATCTTAGTTCCCTGACCAGGGATCAAACCCAGGCCTATGGCAGTGAAAGTGTGGAGTCCTAACCACTGGACCACTAGGGAAGTCCCGAAAGTTCAGTCTTACAAGACTGCCTCTCCCCACGTACCCCCCTGCCCCCATGCACCCCACCCCCGCCCCCATGCACACATGTGTGCACACACTTACCCACCTACCCACACACACACACTTCAGATGCCAGTTGCAAGTCCAGGTTATCAATTGTGCTTCTAACCAACTGGCTATAGATGGGAGGTTCCAACGACGCCCTCCTTGGATTCAATTAACTTGCTAGAGAGGCTCATAGAACTCAGAGAAACATTTTACTTACTAGACCACTGGTTTATTGTAAAAGGACACTACTCAGGAACAGCCAGCTAGAAGAGATGCATAGGGGAAGGTATGGGGAAAGGGCTCAGAGCTTCCAGGCTCCCTCTGAATGTACCACTCTCCCCAAATCTCTATGTGTTCACTAACCCGGAAGCTCTCTCGATCCTTTTGGGTTTTTATGGAGGCTTCATTACATAGTCATGAAACTGAGTCCCCCTAAAACCAAGTTCCTCTGCCGAGTTTATGATTAGCCTCTCTATCCAAAACTTTATTCCTTTTCTTGTCCCACACATGTTCTCCCTCAAGATTGAGGAGGATCAAAGAAAAGGGGGGACTGTGACTGAGCAGGACCTTATGGGGTCTTCCCATGACAGATTCCGGCCCCCGCCCCCCGCCATGTCCTCCACCTGCCTCTTGTTTGTAGAAAATCTTTAGCTGCCTAGGCCTTCCCTGAGTTCCAAAGAACAAATTTAATCAGAAGTGAGAAAATGCAGAGACAGAGGAAAACAGTTAAGCAAGACAAAATAATAATAGTTTACCCATTAAACAAAGTCAAGGACCTTTAGTACCTCCTCAAGGGCTAGACAGTATTCTGAGGCATATCCTTGAGCCGTTTTGCAGATACTGAAACCCCCACCAGGTGGAAGAAGTTAACTGCACGCTGACCACAAGCACACAGACCTCAGACAGGTTGGAACCAGAAGCTTAATGATGTTGACTCCCAATTACCTCACCACCAACCAGTCAGAAGAGTGTCCACGAGTTGATCATGCATCTCACAACCCTCTCCTTTACCCTATCTTTAAAAACCCTTCCCTGAAATCCAACAGGGAGTTTGGGTCTTTTGAGAATTAGTGGCCTGGACTCCTTGTTTGGCCTTAACAATAAATGCTGCACTTTCCTTCACCACAACCTGGTGTCAGTGGACTGGCTTTATTGCACACAGGTGAGCAAAGTTTGGCTTGGTAACAGCCACAGTCGATTAAATCATTAGCCTTTGGTGATTGATCCAACCTCCAGCCCCTCTCCCCTCCCCAGAGGTCAGGTGAGTTGGATGGAAATTCCAACACTCTAATTACATAGTCAGCTTCTCCAGCGACCAGCTCCCATCCTTAGGTGCTATCCAAAAAAGTCACCTTATTAACATAGCAAAAAACACCTTATTGCTCTCATCACTTAGGAAATTCCAAGCGTTCTAGAAGCTCTGTGCCAGAAATGGGGATGAAGACTAAATACATATTTCTTATTAAAAATCACAATATTACATATATCAAAGAAATTGAATTTATAGTTAAAAACCTTCCAACAACAAAAACTCCAGGTACAGACAGTTCTGCTACCAAACATTTTGGGGGAGAAATAATACCAGTTCTACACAATATCTTCGGAAAACAGAAGAGGGGAGAATACTTCCCATTTCATTTGATGAGGCCAGCCTTACCGTATTACTGAAGCCAGGTAAAGATGTTGAACCAGGTTCGTTCTCCGACGCACAGCAAGCCAAACACTGAGATGCCGAGGTTTGCAGCAGAGGAAGGACTTATTCACAGGGCAGCCAAACGAAGAGAACAAATCTCAAACCCGCCTCCCTGAATGCAAGAGGCTCAGGGTATTTATAGGATAAAGCTGGTGGGTGGGGAGCATGGGGAGCATGGAGAAAGGTGATTGGAGCTAACAAAAAGGTGAAACAATTGTTCTGCGCAGGTGCAATGAACCTACATGCTTCTTCATGGGACACATGTCCAGAAAGTGGCAGCGACAGCATGTTCTCAGGGTGGAGCTCCTGGCCCTCTGACTTCAAAAGGTTATCGGACATTCGCACATGCCCAGGTAGGGGATCGGTAGTTCCAATCAGTCTTAACTAGCTCAAGCTGGAACTGGACACAGCTGACTCCAAGTTTCTGAAAAAACAACTTGGGCAAACACCTTATTGTTTAGGCTACGTGATGCTTGGAGGACATGCAAATTTTTGCAAAAACAATTAAAGTGAGCCTGATCAGTGAAGGCAGTTTACAAGTTTAATGGATCTAACTGATGATTGCCCTCAGTTTCAAAGACATAACAAGAAAGAAAAACTGCAAACCAATGTCCTCCATGAACACAGAGGGGAAAATCTATAACAATACATTATCAAATCGAATTCAGCAGCATGTAAAAAATGTAATAATCACATCCAAGAGGAGTTCATCCTGGGAATGCAAGGCTGGTATATACAGTTGAAAATCAATCAATGAAATTTACCATCTTAAGAGTAAAGAAAAAAATTCATGTGATCATCTCAATACATGAAGAAAAGGCATGTGACGACATCCATTCATGATAACAATCAGCAAAATATGAATAGAAGGGAACTTCCTCAACCTGATGAAGTTGAAAACCTACAACTAACATCATATTTAATCATGAAATACTGAATGCTTTTCCCCAACATCAGGCACAAGTGAAAGTTGTCCATTCTCACTGCTCCTATTCAACATCACTGGAAGTTTTAGCCAGTGCAACAATGCAAGAAAATAAATAAAAGATACACTGATTGGAAAGGAAGAAATAAAATTGTCCTCATTTCCATTCGATATGATTATCTACATAGAAAATGCAAAGAATCTACAAAAAAGCTCCTGCAACTAATAAGTATGCCTTTCAAGACTGCACGATGCATGATCAATATACAAAAGTTAATTGTATGTCTATATAGTAGCAATGAACAATTGGAATGTGAAATAAGAAAGAACAATTTGCGGGCTTCCCAGGTGGCGCAGTGGTTGAGAATCTGCCTGCCAATGCAGGGGACACGGGTTCGAGCCCTGGTCTGGGAAGATCCCATATGCCACGGAGCGACTAGGCCTGTGAGCCACAATTGCTGAGCCTGCGCGTCTGGAGCCTGTGCTCCGCAACAAGAGAGGCCGCGACAGTGAGAGGCCCGCGCACCGCGATGAAGAGTGGGCCCCACTTGCCGCAAATGGAGAAAGCCCTCGCACAGAAACGAAGACCCAACACAGCCATAAATATAAAAATAAATAAATTAAAAAAAAAAAAAAAGCTCTCATCACAAGGAAAAAGAAATGTAGCTGTGTGGTGATGGATGTTAACTAGACTTATTAAAAAAAAAAAAAAAGAAAGAACAATTTGCAACCACACCAGAAAAAAGAAATACTTAGTAGGTATAAATCTAACAAAATATGTACATGATCTCTATGCTGGAATCTATAGAATACTAATGAAAGAAATCAAAGCAGACCAAATAAATGGAGAGATATACTTTGTTCATGGATTGGAAGACTCAATAATGTTAAATATCAATTCTCCTCAATATATCTATAGATTCATGCAATCCCAATTTAAAAAAACAGCAGAAATTTTTGTTAGTAATTTTTGTCAGTATCAATAAGCAGATTCTAAAACGTATAGCAAAAGGAAAAAGGAAATAGAATAGCTAAAACAGTTTTGGAAATGACGAACAAAGTTTCAAGACTCATGCTACTTGATTTCAAGACTTTCTATTAAGCTGCAGTAATCAAGTCAGTGTGGTACTGGCTGAAAGATAAGATCATAGAATAAAATAGGTTGTCCAAAAATAGACACAAATATGGTTAGCTGAGTTTTGGCAAAGATGCAAAGGCAATTCAATTGAGAAAAAAATACCTTTCAAGAAGAGGTGCTGGAACACCATTTCCATATGCAATCCACAGGTAAAAAAAAAAAAAAAAAAAAAAAAAAAATCAACCTTGGCCCATTCCTCACACTTCATACAAAAATTAACTTGGAATAGATCACAGACCTAAATATAAAATGTGAAAAAATAGGAATTCCCTGGTGGTCCAGTGCTTAGGACTTGGCACTTTCACTGCCATGGGCCTAGGTTCAATCCCTGGTCAGGGAACTAAGATCCTGCAAGCCACGTGGTGTGGCCAAAAAAAAAAAAAAAATGAAAGAGTAAAACTTCTAGAAGAAAACATAGGAGAGAATCTTTATGACCTTTTGTTAGGCACAGGCAAACACAATCTGCAAAAGAGAAAAATAAAGTTTACCTCCTCATAATTAAAAACGTCTTCTCTGCTGAAAACACTGTTAAGAGATGAAAAGACATCCTCACTTCCTGAGACCTTACTTGTTGGGAGAAAGTATTTGCAAATCACATACCTTAAAAGGTCTTATATCTAGAATACATAAATTACTCCCAAAACAACAATGAGAAAACAAGAAACTCAATAAAAAATGTTTGAAAAGATACTTCCCCAAAAAAGATATACAAGTGTCAAATAAGGACATGAACAGATGCTCATTATAATTAGTCATTAGCAAAATGTAACTTAAAAGCACAATGGCATACTTCTATACACCTACTAGAATGGCCAACACTCCCCCGCCACAAGTCACCCCGTCTCCCCTAAGCTGTACTGGCAAAGATGCACAGCAACTGGAACTCTCATACATTGCTAGTGAGAGGCTGAATCTACAAAAGGACAATGGCCAGAATCATATAAAGAAACAGAGACATGACCAACAACCACTGGAGCAACCAGCCAGAGATGTTAAACCACACCTCTGAAGCAACCAGTCTAGAAAGCCAACCCACAACCTTTGCAGTAGTTGGCCCCAAACGGTCAGGACTTTGTCAATAACCGCCAGCTTCCCTAATTTTTGCCCCTGCTTCCAATTTAGGACCAACCAGAGAAAGATATACGGGCTCCCTTAACCAATCACATAGGATGCCCCACTTCTAGTTAGCTCGGGCCTACAGCCTTTGCAAGGCCAACAGCCTCCAATCAGGAAATACCTGAAGCCATCCCTTTTATCCATTGTAAAGCTTTTGAGCTACCCCGCCTGCCAAACACAAGTGATACTGGCTGACTCCCTTGCCATATAGTAAGCTCTGAGTAAACAACCTCTGTTTGCTCTCATATGGGCGATCTTTGTTTATTTCCCCACTGGTGGGAATGCAAATTTTCATGGCCTAGAGAAATCCACAAGGTTCCACAAATTTCTGTGGAAGTCTTCAGACTAGTAGTCTCACTATAACTCTGGCCTCTAATCCCAGCTCGCAACATTGTGTCTCTGAATGGTCATTGAATAAACTTGGATGCAAAATTCGGTTCACATCAGATCACATCACATCAAATATTTCATAACATTTATGAAAGGTCCAGAAGGTTTAATGGAGGAAACACATCATGCAGCACGGAGCATTCAGCAATCTCTTTGCCCTCCCATATCCTGCTACATTTCTCCCACGACAGTTAGGAGCAATATTTATAATGAATTAAATTACACAGCTGGGGGACTTCCCTGGTGGCTCAGTGGTTAAGAATCCTCCTGCAAATGCAGCGGCACGGGTTAGAGCCCTGGTCTGGGAAGATCGCACATGCCGCAGAGCAACTAAGCCCGTGCACCACAACTACTGAGCCTGCACTCTAGAGCCCGCAAGCCACAACTACTGAAGCCCACGTGCCACAACTACTGAAGCCCGTGAGCCGAGAGCCCATGCTCCGCAACAATAGAAGCCCCCAAAATGAGAAGCCTGCGTGCCGCAACGAAGAGTAGCCCCCGCTCGTCGCAACTAGAGAAAAGCCCGCATGCAGCAACAAAGACCCCATGCAGCTAAAAATAAATAAGTAAATAATAAAATAAATAGATAAACAAAAACCTTGAGGATATTTTTAAAAAAATTACACAGCTGGGTCCCACTTTGATGGAATAACACTTGTAAAATACACTGTTAACATATGTTAAGGTCCTTATACTTCCTTCCACAATTTCAGCTGGCCCTACTATACTGGAGCCTCAGTTTTGGATTTTTGAGTTCCAAAAGCCTGGACGTAAAGGGATAGGGAATGACTCCTGTGCATAGATGATGGCTGTGGGAAAAGACAAGCCATGCCTGTACCTTTGATTGCAGCCAACGGGTCACCTACTGACTGTTTGCCCTAAAACCCTGCTTAGCCCCTGTCTGAAATATCTCACATGGGTGGCCCTTCTTACTACATCGATGTTATTTGTTAATTGCTTTGCTGATTGATCAGTTTTCTAATAGCACTTCCATCGACTTGGTTCAGTCTTCTATCTTTTTCAACACTTGGAGTTTCACTCTGCAGCCAACTAGATGGGCAAGGTTGGTAGCTGGTGCTAGTAAGGGAGGAATGTATATGAGTAAGGACTAATTCTGTAAGTGGTCAGTTCATCATGAATACTTTCTGGCTTTACATAAGCTTATGAGTTTGGGGATTCAGAAAATAAGTATGTGGACCATATGAGTTATTTATTGCTACATTATCATTACCTCAGTGGCTTAGGGCAACAAACACTTATTACCTCATACAATTTCTGAGAGTCAGGTGGTTCTAGCTCAGGTCTCTCATGAGGTTTCAGTCAAGATGTTGGCTGGGGCTGTAGTCATCTTAAGGCTTAACTGGGGCTGGAGGAACTCACTCACATGGCTCTTGGCTGGAGGTCTGTTTTTCACTGGCTTGTGGCAGGAGAGCTCAGTTTATTGCCATGTGGAGTGCTCCATAGAGTTTCTTTTCTTTTTTTTTTTTAATAAATTTATTTATTTATTTATTTATTTATTTATTTTTGGCTGCGTTGGGTCTTCAGGCTTCCTCTAGTTGCGGTGAGTGGGAGCTACTCTTCATTGTGGTGCGCGGGCTTCTCGTTGCGGTGGCTTCTCTTGTTGCGGAGCACAGGCTCTAGGCGTGCGGGCTTCAGTAGTTGTGGTTCGTGGGCTCTAGAGCACAGGCTCAGCAGTTATGGCGTACAGGCTTAGCCGTTCTGTGGCATGTGGGATCTTCACAGACCAGGGCTCGAAACTGTGTGCCCTTCATTGGCAGGCGGATTCTTAACCACTGCGCCACCAGGGAAGTCCTACAGAGTTTCTTAATTGTCCTCATGACATAACAGCTGACTTCTCCCAGAAAAGCAGCTGAAGAGACACAGAGAGAAGGAGAGAAGGGGAGAGAGAGAGGGAGATGTCTTTTAGCTTCAGAAGTCATATACCATCACTTCTGCCATAGTCTATTGGTTACAAAGACCAACCTTGATACAGTTTGGGAGGAGACTATGCAAGGGCATGAATACCATGAGTTGTGGGTCCCTGGGGACTGTTCTGGAGACTGGCTACCACTGTATGCCCTCTGGCCCCCAACGATTCATATTCCTTCCACATGCCAAATACACTCATCCCCTGTCAGGGCACCCCAAAGTCTAATCCCATTATAGCATCAGCCTGAAGTCCAGAATTTCATCATCTAAATCAGGTCCAGGTATAGATGAGGTTTCTCAAGTATATATTCTATTTTATTTTTAATAAATTTATGTATTTATTTTTTAATTTTTGGCTGCGTTGGGTCTTCATTGCTGTGCATGGGCGTTCTCTAGTTGTGGCAAGCGGGGGCTACTCTTCATTGTGGTGCATGGGCTTCTCATTTTGGGGGTTTCTCTTGTTGCGGAGCACAGGCCCTAGGCGCAGGGGTTTCAGTAGTTGTGGCACACAGGCTCAGTAGTTGTGGCACACGGGCTGTAGAGCACAGGCTCAGTAGTTGTGGTGCACAGGCTTAGTTGCTCCGTGGCGTTTGGGATCTTCCCGGACCAGGGATCGAACCTGTGTCCCCTGCACTGGCAGGCAGATTCTTAACCACTGCGTCACCAGGGAAGTCCCTCAAGTATATATTCTTAAGTACAGTTTCTCCAGTGAAATTCCTCTTCTTCTGAAGACCTGTGAACTAAAGAGAAAGTCATCTGCCTCGCTCCCCCACCATACAGTGGTGGGCTAGGCATAGGATAACATACTCATTCCTATTCAAAAAGCAGGGAGAGGGCAGACAGCAGAAGCAAGAAGAACTACAGTCCTGCAGCCTGTGGAACAAAAACCACATTCACAGAAAGATAGACAAGATGAAAAGGCAGAGGGTTATGTACCAGATGAAGGAACAAGATAAAACCCCAGAAAAACAACTAAATGAAGTGGAGATAGGCAACCTTCCAGAAAAAGAATTCAGAATAATGATAGTGAAGATGATCCAGGACCTCGGAATAAGAATGGAGGCAAAGATCGAGAAGATGCAAGAAGTGTTTAACAAAGACCTAGAAGAATTAAAGAACAAACAAACAGAGATGAACAATACAATAGCTGAAATGAAAAATACACTAGAAGGAGTCAATAGCAGAATAACTGAGGCAGAAGAACGGATAAGTGACCTGGAAGACAGAATGGTGGAATTCACTGTTGCAGAAGAGAATAAAGAAAAAAGAATGAAAAGAAATGAAGACAGCCTAAGAGACCTCTGGGACAACATGAAATGCAACAACATTCGCATTATGGGGGTCCCAGAAGGAGAAGAGAGAGAGAAAGGACCAGAGAAAATATTTGAAGAGATTATAGTTGAAAACTTCCCTAACATGGGAAAGGAAATAGCCACCCAAGTCCAGGAAGCGCAGACAGTCCCATACAGGATAAACCCAAGGAGAAACACACCAAGACACATAGTAATCAAAGTGGCAAAAATTAAAGACAAAGAAAAATTATTGAAAGCAGCAAGGGAAAAACGACAAATAACATACAAGGGAACTCCCATAAGGTTAACAGCTGATTTCTCAGCAGAAACTCTACAAGCCAGAAGGGAGTGGCATGACATACTTAAAGTGATGAAAGGGAAGAACCTACAACCAAGATTACTCTACCCGGCAAGGATCTCATTCAGATTCGATGAAGAAATCAAAAGCTTTACAGACGAGCAAAAGCTAAAAGAATTCAGCACCACCAAACCAGCCCTACAACAAATGCTAAAGGAACTTCTCTAAGTGCGAAACACAAGAGAAGAAAAGGACCTACACAAACAAACCCAAAACAATTAAGAAAATGGTCATAGGAATATACATATTGATAATTACCTTAAAAGGGAATGGATTAAGTGCTCCAACCAAAAGACACAGGCTTGCTGAATGGATACAAAAACAAGACCCATATATATGCTGTCTACAAGAGACCCACTTCAGACCTAGGGACACATACAGACTGAAAGTGAGGGGATGGAAAAAGATATTCCATGCAAATGGAAATCAAAAGAAAGCTGGAGTAGCAATACTCATATCAGATAAAATAGACTTTAAAATAAAGAATGTTACAAGAGACAAGGAAGGACACTACATAATGATCAAGGGATCAAGCCAAGAAGAAGATATAACAATTATAAATATATATGCACCCAACATAGGAGCACCTCAATACATAAGGCAACTTGCTAACAGCTATAAAAGAGGACATCCACAGTAACACAATAATAGTGGGGGACTTTAACACCTCACTTACACCAATGGACAGATCATCCAAACAGAAAATTAATAAGGAAACCCAAGCTTTAAATGACACAATAGACCAGATAGATTTAATTGATATTTATAGGACATTCCATCCAAAAACAGCAGATTACACTTTCTTCTCAAGTGCGCACGGAACTTTCTCCAGGATAGATCACATCTTGGGTCACAAATCAAGCCTCAGTAAATTTAAGAAAATTGAAATCATATCAAGCATCTTTTCTGACCACAACGCTATGAGATTAAAAATCAATTACAGGGAAAAAAACGTAAAAAATACAAACACTTGGAGGCTAAACAACACGCTACTAAATAACCAAGAGATCACTGAAGAAATCAAAGAGGAAATCAAAAAATACCTAGAGACAAATGACAATGAAAACACGACGATTCAAAACCTATGGGATGCAGCAAAAGCAGTTCTAAGAGGGAAGTTTGTAGCAATACAAGCCTACCTCAAGAAACAAGAAACATCTCAAATAAACAATCTAACCTTACACCTAAAGGAACTAGAGAAAGAAGAACAAACAAAGCCCAAAGTTAGCAGAGGGAATGAAATCATAAAGATCAGAGCAGAAATAAATGAAATAGAAACAAAGCAAACAATAGCAAAGATCAATAAAACTAAAAGCTGGTTCTTTGAGAAGATAAACAAAATTGATAAGCCATTAGCCAGACTCATCAAGAAAAAGAGGGAGAGGACTCAAATCAATAAAATTAGAAATGAAAAAGGAGAAGTTACAATAGACACCGCAGAAATACAAATCATCCTAAGAGACTACTACAAGCAACTCTATGCCAATAAAATGGACAACCTGGAAGAAATGGACAAATTCTCAGGAAGGTATAACCTTCCAAGACTGAACCAGGAAGAAATAGAAAATATGAACAGACCAATCACAAGTCATGAAATAGAAACTGTGATTAAAAATCTTCCAACAAACATAAGTCCAGGACCAGATGGCTTCACAGGTAAATTCTAACAAACATTTAGAGAAGAGCTAACACGCATCCTTCTCAAACTCTTCCAAATAATTGCAGAGGAAGAAACACTCCCAAACTCATTTTACGAAGCCACCATCACCCTGATACCAAAACCAGACAAAGATACTACAAAAAAGGAAAATTACAGACCGATATCACTGATGAATATAGATGCAAAAATCCTCAACAAAATACTAGCAAACAGAATCCAACAACACATTAAAAGGATCATACACCACGATCAAGTGGGATTTATCTCAGGGGTGCAAGGATTCTTCAGTATATGCAAATCAATCAATGTGATACACCATATTAACAAATTGAAGAAGAAAAACCAGATGATCATCTCAATAGATGCAGAAAAAGCTTTTGACAAAATTCAACACCCATTTATGATAAAAACTCTCCAGAAAGTGGGCATAGAGGGAACCTACCTCAACATAATAAAGGCCACATACGACAAACACACAGCAAACATCATTCTCAATGGTGAAAAACTGAGAGCATTTCCTCTAAGATCAGGAACGAGACAAGGATGTCCACTCTCACCACTATTACTCAACATAGTTCTGGAAGTCCTAGCCATGGCAATCAGAGAAGAAAAAGAAATAAAAGGAATCCAAATTGGAAAAGAAGAAGTAAAACTGTCACTGTTTGCAGATGACATGACACTATACATAGAGAATCCTAAAGATACCACCAGAAAACTAGTGGAGCTAATCAATGAATTTGGTAAAGTTGCAGGATACGAAATTAACGCACAGAAATCTCCTGCATTCCTATACACTAATGATGAAAAATCCGAAAGAGAAATTAAGGAAACACTCCCATTTACCATTGCAACAAAAAGAATAGAATACCTAGGAATAAACCTACCTAGGGAGACAAAAGACCTGTATGCAGAAAACTATAAGACACTGATGAAAGAAATTAAAGATGATACCAACAGATGGAGAGATATACCATGTTCTTGGATTGGAAGAATCAATATTGTGAAAATAACTATACTACCCAAAGCAACCTATAGATTCAATGCAATCCCTATCAAATTACCAATGGCATTTTTTACAGAAGAAGAACAAAAAAATCTTAAAATTTGTATGGAGACACAAAAACCCTGAGTAGCCAAAGCGGTACTGAGGGAAAAAAACGGAGCTGGAGGAATCAGACTCCCTGACTTCAGACTATACTACAAAGCTACAGTAATCAAGACAATACGGTACTGGCACAAAAACAGAAATATAGATCAATGGAACAGGATAGAAAGCCCAGAGATAAACCCAGGCAGCTGTGGTCAGCTAATCTATGACAAAGGAGGCAAGGATATACAATAGAGAAAAGACAGTCTCTTCAATAAGTGGTGCTGGGAAAACTGGACAGCTACATGTAAAAGAATGAAATTAGAATACTCCCTAACACCATACACAAAAATAAACTCAAAATGGATTAGAGACCTAAATGTAAGGCCAGACACTATAAAACTCTTAGAGGAAAACATAGGAAAACACTCTTAATCACAGCAAGATCTTTTTTGATCCACCTCCTAGAGTAATGGAAATAAGAACAAAAATAAACACATGGGACCTAATGAAACTTAAAAGTTTTTGCACAGCAAAGGAAACCATAAACAAGATGAAAAGACAACCCTCAGAATGGGAGAAAATATTTGCAAACGAATCAACGGACAAAGGATTAATCTCCAAAATATATTAACAGCTCATGCAGCTCAATATTAAAAAAACAAACTAACCCAATCAAAAAATGGGCAGAAGACCTAAACAGACACTTCTCCAAAGAAGACATACAGATGGCCAAGAAGCACATGAAAAGCTGCTCAACATCACTAATTATTAGAGAAATGCAAATCAAAACTACAATGAGGTATCACCTCACACCAGTTAGAATGGGCATCTTCAGAAAATCTACAAACAACAAATGCTGGAGAGGGTGTGGAGAAAAGGGAACCCTCTTGCACTGTTGGTGGGCATGTAAATTGATACAGCAACTACGGAGAACAGTATGGAGGTTCCTTAAAAAACTAAAAATCGAATTACCATATGACCCAGCAATCCCACTATTAGGCATATACCCAGAGAAAACCGTAATTCAAAAAGACACATGCATCCCAATGTTCACTGCAGTACTATTTACAATAGCCAGGTCATGGAAGCAACCTAAATGCCCATCGACAGACGAATGGATAAAGAAGATGTGGTACATATATATAATGGAATATTACTCAGCCATAAAAAGGAACGAAATTGGGTCATTTGTAGAGACGTGGATGGATCTAGAGACTGTCATACAGAGTGAAGTAAGTCAGAAAGAGAAAAACAAATATCGTATATTAACGCATGTATGTGGAACCTAGGAAAATGGTACAGGTGAACCGGTTTGCTGGGCAGAAATTGAGACACAGATGTAGAGAACAAATGTATGGACACCAAGGGGGGAAAGTGGTGGTGGGGTGGTGGTGGTGGTGGTGGTGTGATGAATTGGGAGATTGGGATTGACATATATACACTAATATGTATTAAATGGAAAACTAATAAGAACCTGCTGTATAAAAAAATAAATAAAATAAAATTCAAAAATTCAAGAAAATAAAAGGGGGGGGTGGAAATAGCCCGGGTTGCTTTATGTTTTTACCTCTCAAAGTTAAAACGGCATCTAATCTACCTGCAAGTTACTGTGAATGACTTTTGGGTGTCTTCCTAACTCTTCAATCACACTCTTAACCTGTAAGAAAATTATTAGGTTTGTGCTATTTCTACAGATGATGACTTTTATCCACTATATTTTGATTTTTCTGAATTTCATTTAGAAAAGAAAGTTTGAACTTCGGTTTCAGGGCTTCCCTTATAGCCACACTCGATCACAGTTAAGGCTTTTATGATAGCATTTATAGTCTTGAATTTTTTTCAAGATTAAATTTTTGAGATTACAAAAATAACTCATGCTTCTGTAAAATATTTTAAAAATTCTAAAGTATGTAAAAAATGAAAGTCCCTTCTCCACCTTTTCCCACTCCCTAGAAATAATCCTTGCTAATACTTTGATGTCCACTCTTTCAGTTATTTTTCTATGTTTATTGTGGACACAGTTTATGCTCATTGTTGACGGAGTTTTTAAAGTTTGAGGATAACTTTTGTCCATGGAGAGAACACTCCACAAATATTGGTATTTTATTTAATACTCGATTTATTAAACATTTATCTATAAACAGAACTTTGAAAAATAAATTTTAATATTTAAACATTGCTTGCATACTTCATTAAATTTCCTTAAATAATCTAAACTGCAATTACAAATTTAATATGATGATTCTTTTGAATACAATTTAAACAGTACGCAAAAGGAACACAAATACAATGATTACAAGACTTACTGTCATTATACGTAAATCTGTTTTAACATACCAACACCATGGATTTAATTACTTTGTTGGTTTCTACTTGTTCTGGTTTTTCTCTAGGAATAAGATATTTTCTCAAGGTTGCTAAAATACTTCTTTTGATGTTTTCTTGGTGTTACCAAAATCTTGCCAGATTCCCTCATATCCCGCAGAGAATATTGTCTCAGATCCTTGAATGCACTGAGGCTACAGAATAGGGCTTCTCAGCAGATTGATTCACACTTGGGGCTCTGAAGCTTGTTGTTTCTTCCAAGGAGCTATCTTTGCTCCAGTAAAACTTCTCCTGTTACCCCAAATAGTCTTTTAATGTTTGCATCTTCTACATAAGTTTTTAATTTCTGCAATCTCTTTCTCCTCTGAAATGATGGATTCCTTTAGTTTCACTTGGCTAGAGTTATGGAACTTCTGGTTTTGTCATTATGATAAATTGACTTGCTTTGTTAGTATCATTAAAAAATTATGCGTGCATTCTTAATGTCTTATGGTTAAGGTGGCGTCTAGTGGATTTTGCTTCTCTTTAGGACATTTGGCTAATTCAGCATCTCAGGACTCCCTTTCTCCTTGGTCACAGAGTGTGAGTACCAGTGTTGGTTAAGGGGTTGGATCTCCTTTCTACCTGGTTATCATGTGCAGCACATGGCGCTGATCAGTCCTTCCTGTTCTTGGAAGTTATTTTTTCCTGGGACTACTTGGCTCCCAAATGCTGCTGGGTCCCGTCTCCTTGCCGTCTTCATCCTCCCTTGCAGCCTTGAGCACGACCCTTGGCAGTGGTGAACCAACTTGTGAGGCGCGCGCGCGTGTGTGTGTGTGTGTGTGTGTGTTCGCGCGCGCGCTTAGATGGAGGGGGGCACCAGCCACTCCCACCATCTGTCTTCCGGGCCAGGCGTCGATTCCTTCTTCCTGCATGTTTTCTGCCCAAATCCGCATCTGCTTCCCCCTACCACCCTCCTCCCACCTCTGCGCCCCCTGCCCGCCCCCGGGGGCCCCGCCTTCTTGGGATCAGGGCTGAGCTCTGGGCTGCGCGGAGCTGAGGACCCCAGAGCGCGGCCAGGCGGGGTTGGTTGGAGACCTGCCACCCACACCCCGAACTCCTCAAGGCTTCGGAGGGGCGTGGTCTCGGGCCCAGTTATTTAGCGCATCCACTCTTCTTCCCGCTCAGAAGGGGGGAAACTTCTTTGGGCAAGATGGGTCTCTACCGCGTCCGCGTGTCCACCGGGTCCTCGCTCTGCGCGGGTTCCAACAACAAGGTGCAGCTGTGGCTGGTCGGCCAGCACGGGGAGGCGGCGCTCGGGTGGCGCCTGCGGCCGATGAAGGGCAAGGTGAGCTGGCCGGAGCCGAACGGGGTGGGCTGCGCCCCTGGCCCCAAGACCCGCAAGTCCCCGGGAAGAGACGCGCCGCAGCCGGCCTCCAGCTCCTCCCGGCGGCTCCGGGAGCACGCCCCCGCGCGGAGAGGGCTAGGAGACCGCGGGAGTAAAGCTCTTTAGGGCGGAACGCGGCACACGGTAACTGCTCAATAAATGTTCCCGCCGCCCACCCTCCTTGGAATTGGGATAGTCTTGCGCGCCCGTCGTTCCACAGAGGTCTTTTTTTGGAAACTCAGGGGTCCTTAGAGCGGCCGTCCGTCTCCTGTCTCCTCTTCTTAAAAGCTACTATTTCAGATCTTCACAGATCTTCTCCGACCTTGCGGGCTTTATCTCCGGGATGTGGCGGGGATGGGGACGCAGGAAGAGGGGGGAGAAGAAGCCGAGTGATGAGAGCACTCGATTTCCCCACCCACCCCCTCTCCCCTCTCCCATCACATCTACCTGGTATTCGCTCCCGGCTCCTGTTACTTTTTGCCTCCGCCGACCCCCAGATTTCCATCTCCCGTCCAGCTCTCTCCAAGATCCCCAGATCTGATGTCTGGCCCATGGACGCTTCAAAGGACCATGCTCAAGTGAGGTCCTCCCCTCTCCCCACGTCCCAGACCGCTCCCCTTGTATCCCCCAGGTGCACTCCCACCTCCGCCTCTCTTCGTCTCCGTCCAGCCAAGAATCGATCGCTGTCCCGCCCATCTCTTAGACATCTCCGGCATCCATACCCTGATGTCCATCCCACTCTGACCACCAATGTCCCCTCGAACCTACGCCACCTTCATTCTCTTCACCCGCCTCATCGCTTGCGCCCCTGCCCTTCCAAGCCCTTCTGCAGTCAGAGCGATTTCTTCCCAATACATTCCCATCCTTAAAACATTCCCCCGACTGAAAACATTTGAATGGCTTCCGCTTACTCTCAGCACCAATCCAGAGCTCTTGGCTTAACCTTCCAGACTTTACGATCTGGTCCTGCTCATCTTCCCACACCTCGCGCTCAGCGCTCCAGCTCCGCGACGCCGCTCGCCCAGCGTTGGCCTCGGCTCTCCCCGCTTCCCCTCCCTGGCCTGCCTTTCCCCCCACCCCCCCTTTTCCTCTTTCTCATTCTCCCCGGCTAAGCCCTTTCCACCTGTGCGTCTCCGCTTAGATGGGATGTCCTCGGGGAAGCTTGCCCCGGGCTGGGTGGGGCCTCTGTCGGCGCTCGGCCTTGGTGACGGGGTAGAGGGGACACTGTAACTGCCTGGTCACCAGTGCGCTCGCCCACGGCGCGGTGCGGGTGCCCAGTGCCCAGCCCAACGCTCGGCACAATCAGTGACTACAGGGAGGAGTGCCCCTCTCCATCTTCCGTCTCCCGCCTCACCCGGGGCTGAGGAACTCACGACCGAGAATGGGGTCGTGGAGCCACCTGCTTGGTGCGCGCCCCCTTCCTCTCTGGCTCCTTTTGCGCCGCTTTCCCAGAGGCCCAGAGGGAAGGGCGTCCAGAGCTCAGTCCGAGGATCCCTGCCAGAGAGGCCCTCTTGTTGACCCTCTTCTGTCTCGGGCAGGAGGAGGAATTCGAGGTGGACGTGACAGAGTACCTGGGGCCGCTGCTGTTCGTGAAGCTGAGCAAATGGCACCTCCTTCACGATGACGCGTGGTTCTGCAACTGGATCTCCGTGCAGGGCCCCGGGGCCAGTGGGGACGAGTTCAGGTTCCCATGCTACCGCTGGCTGGAGGGCAAAGGCATCCTGAGCCTACCCGAGGGCACTGGTGAGCAGCAGGGGGGCTTGGGGGTGTGAGAGGCCTCCGGGGGCACGAGAGAAGTTGGGGGTGGGGGAGCGAAGGGGGCGTGGTCTTTGGGGGTCACGGAAGAGGCGGGATGCTGGAACTGGCACAGAGCAGCGTGGAGACTGGGGGTGTGCAGTGATGCTGAAGGGTCAGGGGCCAGCCGCAAGGGCGGGCTGAGGGGCCCTTGGCAGGGACAGGGGAGAGGCTCTCAGGAGGAGCCTCATGGCCCATGCCCTCCTCCCCACTTCTAGGTCGCACAGTGGTTGACGACCCTCAAGGCCTGTTCAAGAAACACAGGGAAGAGGAGCTGGAAGAGAGAAGGAAGCTGTACCGGTCTGCCCCACTCCCACTTCCTGACCCCCCAGGGAGCCACTGACCCTTCCCCAGTACCAATGCCTGGTTTCATTTCCACCGCAGGTGGGGTAACTGGAAGGAGGGGTTAATCCTGAATATGGCCGGAGCCAAAATACGTGACCTCCCCACAGATGAGAGATTTCTGGAGGACAAAAGAATTGAATTTGAGGCTTCACTGGCCAAGGGGTAAGAACAAGGGAGGCTGGGTGACAGGGAGCTGTCCTGGTTCAGTGGAGGCCAGTGGGTTTACGGACTTCACACGGCTGGACCAGCCCAAGGTGGACGCGTGGGGTGGTAATGTTTGATTCTGAGAATAACAAACTCTTCGCCCATCCTTCCCTGAAGGCTGGCAGACCTAGCCATCAAAGACTCTTTAAATATTCTGACCAGCTGGAACAGTCTGGATGACTTCAACAGGATTTTCTGGTGTGGCCAGAGCAAGTTGGCTGGTTAGTGCCCCTACCCCAGTATTTCTCTCGGGACCCTTACCCCCAGATCCTACCCAGTCTAGGGAACCATGGTTGGGAGACCAGAGGCCTGGGCCCCTCCAATAGGCTGGGGTCAAGTGGGGATGGTTTGGTGGGGGTTGGAAAGACCAGGAGCTCAGATCCCACAGCAAACTGCACAAATGCCATCCCCAGAGCGGGTGCGGGACTCCTGGAAGGAGGATGCCTTATTTGGGTACCAGTTTCTCAATGGCTCCAACCCCATGTTGCTGAGACGCTCCAATCACCTTCCTGCCCGCCTAGAGTTTCCTCCAGGGATGGAGGAGCTGCAGGCCCAGCTGGAGAAGGAGCTCCAGGTATGGACGTAAGAGCCCTAAGGAGACCACACAGTGAAATGGGGGTGGGGTCAGTGTTTGCGCTGCTGTGGGGTCTACCGTGGGCCCAGCTTGCTGCCAAATGGCAAGACGGGATTCTACAGCAGAAATCTTTTTTTTTTTTTTTTAATATTTATGTATGTATGTAAGTATTTATTTAGCTGTGCCGGGTCTTAGTTGTGGCATGTGGGATCTTCGTTGCAGCATGTGGGATCTTTAGTTGTGGCATGCAGGCTCCTTTAGTTGCAGCATACGGGATGTAGTCCCTTGAGCAGGGATCGAACCTGGGCCCCCTGCATTGGGAGCGCAGAGTCTTAACCACTGGACCACCAGGGAAGTCCCTACAGCAGAAATCTTGAGTGATCCTGGAGGGGTGCCCCTCCATGGCTTTCCTCCCCTAAGGAGAATAGCATGCTGTGGAGGAAGAGTATGTGATGAGTGACAGAGACAGAGTCAAAATGAAGAGCTGTAACTGGGTGCTAGGGACTTAGGGAGAGTGTGGAGTAAGAGAATCAGGGTCAGGGCTGGGGCTGTTCATAGGGAGTCAGCATGGAACCAATAAGAGAGAAAACTCATGGGATTTAGGGTGAGACAGACTTGAGCTTGAATCCTGGCTCTGCTGTTTATAAGCTGTGTGACTTCAGGCAAGATATCTATCCTCTCTGATCATCTGTTTCCTCTTTTATAGAACTGGGGCTAATTCAAGTGCATCTAAGAATTATATGAGGCAATAAGCACATGATCCATTACCTGGTAGGAAGTAGGTGATGGAGACAAATTAGTTTCCTTCTTCCTTCGGGGAATCAGAGTGGGAAGAAGATGTCTTATGCTGATAGCAGCCCTTGCCCTCTGCCCCCATCCAGGGAGGCACACTGTTTGAAGCTGACTTCTCCTTGCTGGATGGGATCAAGGCCAACGTCATCCTGTGTAGCCAGCAGTACCTGGCTGCTCCTCTGGTTATGCTGAAACTGCAGCCTGATGGGAAACTCTTACCCATGGTCATCCAGGTGAGAGGACCCAGGCTGTAGGGGTGCGGCAGCAGTCAGATGGAGAACGCTAAGCAACTTTGGAGGAAGAGGAAGAGCTTAAGCATGCAAGGGAAGGGGAGGCTGTTGTGCACTGGCCCTCACCCCTCCCAAATCCCACTTCTGTCCCTGTTCCAGCTCCAACTGCCATGCAAGGGGTCTCCCCCACCACTGCTTTTCCTGCCCACGGATCCCCCGATGGCCTGGCTCCTGGCCAAATGCTGGGTCCGCAGCTCTGACTTCCAGCTTCATGAGCTGCAGTCTCATCTCCTAAGGGGACACTTGATGGCTGAGGTCATTGCTGTGGCCACCATGAGGTGCCTTCCATCGATACATCCTATGTTCAAGGTAACACTTTATCCACCCCTTCTCCCCCGCTCTCTGCCCCACAGAGTGGTCCCACCTCTGGAGGCACCTCCTCTGTGGAATCTCAGCTTTTGGGAAGAAGCAACCAATAAAAGACAAACGAACAATGGCGCGAGAGCATGGCTTGCTCTGCATTTCTAACAGGGTGATATCACTTCCCGAGGAGGTGAAAATGATTCATTGATGGGGTGGGGAGTGGTGGGAGGGTGAGGGAGTGGGGGGCAAGAAGTCTTACTCTTTTTATGTATAAAGCACAGATACACATACAGTGTATGAACAGAATACACAAATGACTGGGGATTCCATCCAGGGAGAGGGGACCATGCAAATAATATAAAAGATTTTTCCAGCCAGTTTTGAAGGGTTCTCAGATAGTAACACAGGCCAGTTAGAGGGGCTCAGGTCAGCGACAGTAGTCTGGTTCATTACAGTTAGAACAGGGTGTTCGTCCATTAACGTTTTTCTTGGGTGTCTCCATCTCCGATGGGGCAAAATAACCATTCTAGATGCTAGTGCTAAGCAAGACAGGCAAGGTCCTAGTCTCTGGGGATTTTCCTATCCATTAAGGGCTAACAGACGGTGAAGACTGTATTGTAATAGATCAGCTGTGGTGAGTACACTGCAGAGAATCAGAGCAGGGTGATGTGACAGTGAGTTTAGATTGGGTGGTCGGGAAAGGCTCCTTTCAGGAGGTGACAGAGAGAACGAAATTACATGGAGCCAGCCATGAGCAGAGCAAGGGGCACATTGCTCTAGGCAGAGGGAACAGCTTAGTGCCAAGGTCCCGAGTCAGGAACAAGCTTGGAGTGTTTGAAGGACAGAAGGAAGGTCAGTATAATGGACAAAGCGGAGGGTAGGAAATGAAGTTCTGGAGGTAGCAGATTAGACCATGTTCTGGAGGGCAAAAAGTCTTAAAAATCTTATTATTTTTATGTATAAAGCACATATATATTTACAGGACGTAACAGATATATAGTATATCTGTAGCACTAAAATTTCATGGGGCAGGTAAGAGTGCAAAAAATATCAAAAAAGCCTCCTTTGAGAAGTGATAATGAAAAAAAGGTGGAGAAACATTGAGCTAGACCTTGAACAGTCTTACATGAAGAGAAGAGGAGAATGATTTCTTTCAATTATCAAAGAACATTAAGTCAGTGGTGTCGAGGGGCCACTGGACTTCAGTCCCTGCTTTTCCTGAAGACCTGGTACCTTTCCCGCTTTTCAGCCCCTATTTCCTGCCGGGACGGGCCGCAGCTGTCTTCTGACCCTGCCCTTCCCTGTTCCTCTCCCTCCAGCTTCTCATTCCACACATGCGATACACCATGGAAATTAACCTCAGAGCCAGGACTGGGCTGGTGGCTGATTTGGGAATTTTCGACCAGGTATGAGGAGAGAAAGGGGGCGGTTCCGGAGTTCACACTCCCTCCGGCTCTGGCCTCGGGGCAGGTGGACTGCCCTGACCCCGCCTGTCCTTGCTCCTCAGGTGGTGAGCACGGGTGGGGGCGGCCACGTGGAGCTGCTCAAGAGAGCAGGAGCCTTTCTAACCTATAGCTCCTTCTGCCCCCCTGATGACCTGGCTGAGCGGGGGCTCTTGGGAGTCAAGTCTTCTTTCTATGCGCAAGATGCCCTTCGGCTCTGGGAAATCATCTCTCGGTGAGGTGGCAGGGGGCGGTAAGGCCGGGGAGGAAGCTGGGAAAACAGGATGGTTTCCCATGCTGTTTTCAGGATGGCCCCCCAGCTGGGGGGCCTCGCGGGCAAGGAGCAGAGGGCCTGGGGGCTCCCTGTCGTCAGCCTCAGCTCCCCCGCCCTGACCCCTCCACTGGCAGCTACGTGGAGGGCATTGTGAGTCTCCACTATAAGACGGACGAGTCTGTGAAAGAGGATCTTGAGCTGCAGGCCTGGTGTCGAGAGATCACTGAGATTGGGCTGCTAGGGGCCCAGGACCGAGGTAGGATGAGCCCCGAGGCTCCAGCACATGATTCCTCCTTAGAACTTCCCCAGAATCCTCTCTACTTCTATGGAACCTTCCAGAAGCATTCCCAACCCCTGTGAAAACACCCAAAGCCTTCCCAGATTCCTCTTCCTCTCAGCTAGAAGCAGGTCTCCATCCTGTGCACTGAGAGCCCCTCTAGGTTCCAGATGCAGTGGGACCAGTGGTTGCTCATAAATGTTTAACAACTGGCTCCCTGGGGAAAGAAAAATGCCCCGATTTGTAGCATTTGCGCCCATTTCCATGGTGTAAATATTGCACTGTGGCTACCAAGGTGATGTCAACCAGCTTGCTAAATACTTGAACATTTGACATCATTGACTCTTGTGAGCCACACCAGCACCCCCACTGAGTGGGACCCTCCCAAAAGATCTCCCTGCTTCCGCCACTGCAACCCACGCTCATGTCACTTCCCATAGTAGTTACTGAGAGTCCTTGGTCCTCTTCTTACCTCTCTTGCTCTCCTCCTCAGTCCCTCTGAACTCTGCCTCTATCCTTGGCCTCACAGCTTCTAACTCTCCTTACCCCTTGCAGGGTTTCCCATCGCCCTACAGTCCAAGGACCAGCTCTGCCACTTTGTGACCATGTGCATCTTCACCTGCACTGGCCAGCACAGCTCCAACCACCTGGGCCAGGTACTTATCATAGGGGGGAAGCTGGGCATTTGTGCCTGGAGGGGGAAGGGGGCTGTGTGCAGGTGGTCTTAGGGGTTTTCATGTTTAGTAGACATTGACTGCCCCTCCTTAGCTCGACTGGTACGCTTGGGTCCCTAACGCACCCTGCACGATGCGGCTGCCCCCGCCAACCACCAAGGATGTGACACTGGAGACAGTGATGGCAACACTGCCCAACTTTCATCAGGCTTCTCTCCAGATGTCCATCACTTGGCAACTGGGCAGACACCAGTCCATCATGGTGAGAGCCAGGTGCCCGGGTCCCCGAGGAAGGGGGCAGGTACTGGGAGCTGTGGCACTCCAAACTGAGGGTCAGTGAAGCTCTCAGCTGCCTTTTTCCTCTCTGTCCCAGGTGGCTCTGGGTCAACATGAGGAGGAGTATTTTTCGGGCCCTGAGCCCAAGGCTGTGCTGAAGAAGTTCAGGGAGGAGCTGGCTGCCCTGGAAAAAGACATTGAGATCCGGAATGCCAAGCTGGACTTGCCCTACGAATACCTGCGGCCCAGCCTGGTGGAAAACAGTGTGGCCATATGAGTGTCCCTAGCCTTGGGTTGTTTCGGCCCCCTTCCACCCAAGCCACACCCATCCCTTAGTGCTCTCAGTCTTGCCCTCCCCAAACCCCATTCTCTTCCCAACTCCCATCCTCCCCAAAGTCACCTTTTCATTGTCTGCGCCCACCGGGAACAAATTTTACTCCAGATGCAGGACCTAGGGACCTTGCCCCTATTTCTTCTGTCCCACCCCCACCCCTTCCTCCTTGATCTTTCAGATCGCCCATAGGGCAGGTTAACAGCCACATTTATACAAACAGTTTCAAGAATAGAATAGGGTGATAATGAATGAATGAATGAACCTTTTATGAATCAAATATGATTTTGAACCTAAACTGAGTTAATGACAGGAAAAAGATATTTTAGACTAATGAAAGAAAAGAATTTAGTCCAAACTATACTAAATCAAATATTGGCAAAAGAATATATAGCACATCTTTCTAACTGGATGGGATTCACTGCTTGTCCTGAGACCAGACACAACACAAAGCAAACCATTAACACAGCAATTCTCAAGATTTTCATTTCATGACTCACTCAGAAAGTGATAAATGGAAGTAAACTGGTTAAACTGCAGAAGCTGATCTCAGCTGGAGGTATTTGGCCTCAGGGTTTTGCCCAAGGGATCTATATCGATAATCCATTTGCGCTTCATCAGTTGGGAAGCTCCAAGTAAAAATGATTAACTGGAAAAGTACTAAAAAATCTCATTATTTTAACGGGGGACAACAAAGGAGTCAATAAAATCCAACTTCTGTATCTGATTAAAATGTTGGAAAAATAAACTTGCAAGTTTGATTTCTTAATATGATCATCTGTGGATATTGTAAAACAGAAACTAACAGTAAACACAAACCAGAATTGTTTCCTTTACAGTACGATCAAAGTTGCTTCCTGCCTCTGATTCTATTTAATTTGGCAGAAGACTTATGGGTGATGCTTGGTCTGATTCTTGAAGGAAGAATAGGAAATAAAGAGTTGAGAGGTTGGGGTAGAGTTTAATGCTGGGATCCAGGAGAACCCACAAGGAGGTAAGAGAGAGCATGGCACAGCTTCACACCAGAAATAATGCAGTCTAGCGAGTGGTGCAGTGCAGGGAGGAGCGAGGGGCTAGGAGAGAAGCGGTGGGAAGGAGCGATCTCATGAAGAACATGTTTCACGCCAGGAAATTAGGCTTGACCTTTAGGAAACAGCCATTGAAGGATTATAAGTAAGGGTATGACAGGGTCCTGGAAGTCACACTCACAGAGGCACCCCCTTCTCCTTGGAGGCCACACCCCCTTCTCCTTGGAGGTCACATTCTCTTCTCCTTGGAGGCCACACCCTCTTCTCATTGGAGACCACACCCCTTCTTGGAGGCCACACCCTCTTCTCATTGGAGGCCACACCCCCTTCTCCTTGGAGGTCACGTTCTCTTCTCATTGGAGGCCACAAGAATGCACAGTGACCAAGTGAACAAGGGCTGAATCTCGGGCAGACAGGCCCTGGGCAGGAGTACCCAGCAGTTTGTTTCCCAGTGAGAAGGCCTGGGCTCTGGCGACTCCACACCGCAGCTTAGTGCTAGGTCTGGGGCAGACAGGCCCAGGAGAAGTCTGTCACAGCGGCAGCCCAGATCTCAGGCAGCAGCACAGCTACCTCAATTCCTGCAGCCACAACACCCTTGACCCCCCAAGCCCCAGCCCACTCCACACCACAGCCTTGTACTAGATCAGGGAGGAGCACAACAGAGAAAGGGGTGCGACCCTGGGCTGCTTCTGAGTGGAACCACGGATGCCTACACAGGTGGCGCAGAGCTTCTCTGTGACTACATGGGCCTCACTTGCTTCAACAACCGCCTCCTGGGAGACAGAGCCTGACTGAACCTGACTCTCAGGGCCTCTACTCCAGCAGCTGGGGAGCAGACCCCACCCTGACAGGATGGTGACAGCCATGGAGCAAAGAGGAAGCCCCGCCCAATATCCAGCACAGGGTCTGGACACCACAACACCAACCACACCCCCTGTACCAAGGGGTTAGCTGCCAGCACACTCTGAGGAAAGACATGGCTGGCATCCATACCAAAACCAGCCCTTGGGACTTTGCTGGCAGCTTTCACCGCCATGGCCTGGGTTCAATCCCTGGTTAGGGAACTAAGATCCTGCAAGCCACGCAGCACAGCAAAACAACAACAACAACAAAAGCCAGCCCTCGCACCAAAAATAACGGACCCACACGGTCTACACAGGGATACTCTCACATAAAAACAGCCTGCAAGACCACAGTAGATAACTGTTTCTCCTGAATTCCTAGAGACAGAAAAAGTTAAGTAAAATGAAAAAGCAGAGGAACTACTCCCAATTAAAAGAACAAAAGAAATCTCCTAAAAGAACAAATAATGAAACAGACCTCACCAGTCCACCAGACCCCGAGTTAAAAAAGGAGGCAATAAAAATGCTAAAGGAGTAGAGCAGAGATTGGCAAAACATTGTAAATCAACTATACTTCAATTAAAAAATGTTTAAAAATGCTAAGGGAATTAAGAAAGATTATCAACAGAAATGCAGATCACTGTAACAAGGAACTAGAAAACTATAAACATGAACCAAAGTTAGACAATTAAATTGCCTAGATAAAAACCAATCTAGAAGCAAGGAATAGCAGACTAAATGACACAGAAGAACGAATAAGTGATCTAGAAGATAGAATAATGGAAATTACCCAAATAGAATGACAGGAAGACAAATAAAAAAAAAAGAAAAGAAAAAGAAAGCAATATATGAGATCTATGGGGTAATAGAAAGCGTGCCAACCTATGCATAATAGGGGTTACAGAAGGAAATGAGAGAGAGAGAAGGGGATGGAAAATGTATTTGAATAATATCCAGTCATGATAAAAACTTACCAAAGTGTGGGCATTGAGGGAACATATCTCAATGTAATAAAAGCCACTTAGGACAAACCCACAGCTGACACAATATTCAACAGTGAAAAGCTGAAAGTCTTCCCTCTAAATTCAGAAACAAGACAAGGATGCCCACTCTTACCACTTCTATTCTTTTTTTTTTTTGCCACACTGCACAGTTTGTGGGATCTTAGTTCACCGACCAGGGACTGAACCTGGGCCACAGCAGTGAAAGCACTGAGTCCTAACCACTGGACTGCCAGGGAACTCCCTCACCACTTCTATTCAACATAGTACTGGAAGTCCTAGCCACAGCAATCAGACAAGAAAAAGAAATAAAAGGTACACAAATTGGAAGGGAAGAGGTAAAACTGTCACTATTTGCAGATGACATGATAGTCTATAAAGAGGACCCTAAAGTCCCCACACAAAAACTATTAGAATTAATAAATGAATTTAGCAAGGTAGCAGGATACAAGATTAATATACATAAATCTGTTGCATTTCCTTACACTAATAATGAAATGTCATAAAGAGCAAGCAAAAAACAATCCCATTTAAAATCATGTCAGAAAAATAAAATACCTAGGAATCAACTTAACCAAGGAGGTGAAATACCTATATGCTGAAAACTATAAAACACTGATAAAGGAAACTGAATATTATTCAAAGAAATGGAAAGATATCCCATTGAATATTCTCTTGAATTGAAAGAATTAATATTGTTAAAATGGCCATACTACCCAAAGCAATCTACAGATTTAATGTAATCCCTTTCAAAATATAAATGACATTTTTCACGGAACTACAACAAATAATCCTAAAATTTACATGGAACCGCAAAAGGCCCAGAATTGCCAAAGCAATCCTGAGGAAAAAGAACAAAGCTGGAGACATGACCCTTCCAGACCTCAGACTATACTACAAAGCTTCAGTAATCAAAACAGTGTGGTTTTGGCACAAAAACAGACATATAGGTCAATGGAACAGAGTAGAGAGCCCAGAAATAAACCCACACACCTATGGTTAATTAATCTATGACAAAGGATGCAAGCCTATACAATGGAGAAAAGATAGTCCCTTCAACAAGTGGTGTTGGGAAAGCTGGATAGCTATATGTAAATCAATGAAACTAGAACACTTCCTCACCCCATATATAAAAATAAACTAAAAATTGTTTAAAGACCTAAATATAAGACATGACACTTTAAAACTCCCAAAAGAGAGCATAGGTAAAACATTCTCAGACATAAATCACAGCAATATTTCCTTAGATCAGTCTCCCAAGGCAAAAGAAATAAAACGAAAAATAAACACATGGGACCTAATCAAACTTCAAAGCTTCTGCACAGCAAAGAAAACCATCAACAAAATGAAAAGACAACATAAGGAATGAGAGAAAATATATGCAAACAATGTGGCCAACAAGGGGTTAATATCCAAAATATAAAAACAGCTCATACAACTCAATATCAGAAAAACAAACAACCCAATTTAAAAAATCGACCAAAGGGACTTCCCTGGAGGTCCAGTGGTTAAGACTTCGCCTTCCAGTGCAGGGGGTGCGGGTTTGATCCCTAGTCAGGGAGCTAGGATCCCACATGCCTCGTGGCCAAAAAACCAAAACATAAAATAGAAGCAATATTGTAACAAATTCAATAAAGACTTTAGAAAACAATGGACTGAAGACCTAAATAAATACTTCTCCAAAGAAGACACACAAATGACCAACAGGCACATGAAAAGATGCTCAACATTGCTAATTATTCAAGAAATGAAAATCAAAAGCACAATGAGGTATTACATCACACCAGTCAGAATGGATGTCATCAAAAAGTCTACAAATAATAAATGCTGGAGAGGGTGTGGAGAGAAGGGAACCCTCTAGCACTGTTGGTGGGAATGTAAATTGGTGCAGCCACTATGGAGAACAGTATGGACATTCCTTAAACAACTAAAAATAGAGCTACCATATGATGCAGCAATTCCACTCCTGGGTATATACCTGGAAAAAATGAAAACTCTAATTCAAAAGGATACATGCACCCCAATGTTCATAGCAGTACTATTTATAATAGCCAAGACAGGAAACAACCCAAGTGCCCAACAACAGATGATTGGCGTAAGACATACACACACACACACAGTGGAATATTACTCAGCCAGAGGCAGCTGGGGAGGGACAAATTAGGAATACGGGATTAAAAGGCAGAAAATACTATACATAAAATAGATAAGCAACAAGGATTTACTGTATAGCACAGGGAATTATACCAAATATCTTGTAATAACCTATAATGGAATATAATCGGCAAAAAAAAAAAACCTGAATCACTATGCTGCACAGCTGAGACTAACACAATATTGTAAATCAACTATACTTCAATTAAAAAAAAAAACCCAGTATGTTTGCCAAAGTTGGCAGTCCCTCAAAGATTGGTACTATATGTACTCCAAGGATAACAAAGAAAAATAATTTCCTTCAGAAAGCATCTTTGAATCAGAGATATTATAAAGGTCACGAGGGCTTCCCTGGTGGCGCAGTAGTTAAGAATCCACCTCCCAATGCAGGGGACACGGGTTTGAGCCCTGGTCCGGGAAGATCCCACATGCCACAGAGTAACTAAGCCCATGCGCCACAACTACTGAGCCTGCGCTCTAGAGCCCGTGAGCCACAACTACTGAAGCCTGTGCGCCTAGAGCTGCTCTGCAACAGAGAAGCCACCACAATGAGAAGCCCGCGCACCACAGCAAGGAGTGGCACCTCGTTCGCCGCAACTAGAGAAAGCCTGCGCACAGCAACGAAGACCCAACACAGCCAAAAAAAAAAAAAAAAAAAAAAAATATATATATATATATATAAAGGTCATGAAATCTTCCAAATTGTTAACAGAGTTTCTATTTTGTTTAATTATAAGAAATTAGTAAGTGCTTTGTAAAAACCCAAGATAAGAAAGTGCAAAGACTAGCTGGGCCAGGGCTAGGTAGAGATAATACCAAAATTGATGGTGCTTTAGATACGACAGTCTTTAGGAAAGATTCTCTTTAGGCTGGAAGAAAAGGAAATAACTGTCAGAAGAAAATGACATCTTAAAACTTCACAGTCTTTGAAAAGAGAACCAAGTCATTAATTATACTTATTACCTTCCACAAATATATTACATCTGTAATTAAATTGGCCTCAAAAGGACAGAGTCTTATTATGGTTTTCATGTTTAAAAGGGTATTTTTAAGTAAAAAAATATATTACTCAATTAAGTTATAGAAATTTAGTTAAATGATAAATATTACATACTGGACGTTCCTCAAATAACTAAAAATGGAACTACCATATGATCCAGCAATTCCACTCCTGAGTATATATCCAAAGAAAATGAAAACACTAATTTGAGAAGATACATGCACCCCAATGTTCACAGCAGCATTATTTACAATAACCAAGATATGGACGCAACCTAAGTGCCCATCAACAGACGAATAGATAAAGAAGATGTGGTATATATACACAATGGAATATTACTCAGCCATAGAAAAGAATGAAATTTTGCCATTTGCAACAACATGGATGGGCCTGGAGGGTATTAGGCTTAGTGAAATGTCAGGGAAGCACAAATATATCACCTATATGTTGAATCTAAAAAATAAAGCAAACTAGTGACTATAACAAAAAAGAAACAGATTCACAGATATAGAGAACAAACAGTGCCTATCAGTAGGGAGAGGGAAGGTGGGAGGGGCAAGATAGAGGTAGGGATTTAAGAGGTACAAACTACTATGTATAAAATAAATGAGCTACAAGGATATATTGTATAGCACAGAGAATAAAGCCAATATTCTATAGTAACTATAAATGGAATTATAATCTATAAACATTTTGAATCACTATGTTGTATATATACCGAAAACTAATATAACATTGTAAATCAACTATACCTCAATTTAAGAAGATAAATATTATATATGGATGAGAAAAATAAAACTCATATAAGTTAACCATGCAAAACAACTGTTATTAATTAAAAATTTACTCAGTATTCTTTTTTTTTTTTTTTTTGGCTGCGTTGGGTCTTCATTGCTGTGCGTGCGGGCCTTCTCTAGCGGCGGCGAGTGGGGGCTACTCTTTGTTACGGTGCGCGGGCTTCTCATTGCGGTGGCTTCTCTTGTTGCAGAGCATGGGCTCTAGGCGCACGGGCTTCAGTAGTTGTGGCTCACGGCTCAGCAGTTGTGGCACACGGGTTTAGTTGCTCCACGGCATGTGGGATCTTCCCGGACCAGGGATCGAACCCGTGTCCCCTGCATTGGCAGGCGGATTCTTAACCACTGCGCCACCAGAGAAGTCCCTTTACTCAGTATTCTTACTTCAAAGTACATTCTTTCTATCTCTCCAAAGTTTTTGGATGACTAAAACGGAAATTTTTACTCAGCCTTGCTAAGTTATAAGCTAAAGAAAAAATATGTGAATTTACATCAGGCCAACTATTAGTGGTCATAAGAAGCCTTAAACACTTGATACTGAGACTTTTAATTAAGACATAGAAGAACTTACTATTAATCAGCAAAAGAAAAATGAGAGAATCATATTTTAATCACTCTAAATTTCAAATCAAGGCAAACCCTCTGATAGATTAAATTGCTTTGTAAATTTTGGGTAGAAGGTAGCTCTACATTATGTCCTGGAATTTTCCAAAGTGTGAAATAAAAATACAAAATGATGTTTAAGTTTATGCAAGAATTTACATATGTCTTTTTAAAAGGCTAAAATAAATGTAACTTTCTAAATTCCCTACACTTGCTTTATAGGTCAGATAAGTTACATTACACTGTTATTTAAGAACATATAGGGACTTCTCTGGTGGCGCAGTGGATGGACTCCGCACTCCCAATGCAGGGGGCCCGGATTCAACCCCTGGTCAGGGAACTAGGTCCCACATGCATGCCACAACTAAGAGTTCACATGCCACAACTAAGGAGCCCGCATGCCACAACTAAGGAGCTGGCGAGCCGCAACTAAAAAAGAGCCCTGGAGCTGCAACTAAGGAGCCCACATACTGCAACTAAGAAGCTGGCGAGCCGCAACTAAGGAGCCCACGAGCTGCAATTAACACTCAGCACAACCAAATAAATAAATAAATAAAAGAATATATAAAAGTATACATGTCAGAAGCAAGAAAAACTACAATCCTGCAGCCTGTGGACCAAAACCCACAGTTACAGAAAGATAGACAAGATGAAAAGGCAGAGGGCTATATATCAGATGAAGGAACAAGAAAAAACCCCAGAAAAACAACTAAATGAAGTGGAGATAGGCAACCTTCCAGAAAAAGAATTCAGAATAATGATAGTGAAGATGATCCAGGACCTCGGAATAAGAATGGAGGCAAAGGTTGAGAAGATGCAAGAAATGATTAACAAAGACCTAGAAGAATTAAAGAACAAACAAACAGAGATGACCAATACAATAACTGAAATGAAAACTACACTAGAAGGAATCAATAGCAGAATAACTGAGGCAGAAGAACGGATAAGTGACCTGGAAGACAGAATGGTGGAATTCACTGTTGCAGAAGAGAATAAAGAAAAAAGAGTGAAAAGAAATGAAGACAGCCTAAGAGACCTCTGGGACAACATGAAACGCAACAACATTCGCATTATAGGGGTCCCAGAAGGAGAAGAGAGAGAGAAAGGGCCAGAGAAAATATTTGAAGAGATTATAGTCGAAAACTTGCCTAACATGGGAAAGGAAATAGCCACCCAAGTCCAGGAAGCGCAGAGAGTCCCATACAGGATAAACCCAAGGAGAAACACGCCGAGACACATAGTAATCAAAATGGCAAAAATTAAAGACAAAGAAAAATTATTGAAAGCAGCAAGGGAAAAACGACAAATAACATACAAGGGAACTCCCATAAGGTTAACAGCTGATTTCTCAGCAGAAACTCTACAAGCCAGAAGGGAGTGGCATGACATACTTAAAGTGATGAAAGGGAAGAACCTACAACCAAGATTACTCTACCCGGCAAGGATCTCATTTAGATTTGATGGAGAAATCAAAAGCTTTACAGACAAGCAAAAGCTAAGAGAATTCAGCACCACCAAACCAGCTCTACAACAAATGCTAAAGGAACTTCTCTAAGTGGGAAACACAAGAGAAGAAAAGGACCTACAAAAACAAACCCAAAACAATTAAGAAAACGGTCATAGGAACATACATATCGATAATTACCTTAAACGTGAATGGATTAAATGCTCCAACCAAAAGACACAGGCTTGCTGAATGGATACAAAAACAAGACCCATATATATGCTGTCTACAAGAGACCCACTTTAGACCTAGGGACACATACAGACTGAAAGTGAGGGGATGGAAAAAGATATTCCATGCAAATGGAAATCAAAAGAAAGCTGGAGTAGCTATACTCATATCAGATAAAATAGACTTTAAAGTAAAGAATGTTACAAGAGACAAGGAAGGACACTACATAATGATCAAGGGATCAATCCAAGAAGAAGATATAACAATTATAAATATATATGCACCCAACATAGGAGCACCTCAATACATAAGGCAACTGCTAACAGCCATAAAAGAGGAAACTGACAGTAACACAATAATAGTGGGGGACTTTAACACCTCACTTACACCAATGGACAGATCATCCAAAATGAAAATAAATAAGGAAACAGAAGCTTTAAATGACACAATAGACCAGATAGATTTAATTGATATTTATAGGACATTCCATCCAAAAACAGCAGATTACACGTTCTTCTCAAATGCGCACGGAACATTCTCCAGGATAGATCACATCTTGGGTCACAAATCAAGCCTCAGTAAATTTAAGAAAATTGAAATCATATCAAGCATCTTTTCTGACCACAACGCTATGAGATTAGAAATGAATTACAGGGAAAAAAACGTAAAAAAGACAAACACATGGAGGCTAAACAATATGTTACTAAATAACCAAGAGATCACTGAAGAAATCAAAGAGGAAATCAAAAAATACCTAGAGACAAATGACAATGAAAACACGACGACCCAAAACCTATGGGATGCAGCAAAAGCAGTTCTAAGAGGGAAGTTTATAGCTATACAAGCCTACCTAAAGAAACAAGAAAAATCTCAAGTACACAATCTAACCTTACACCTAAAGAAACTAGAGAAAGAAGAACAAACAAAACCCAAAGTTAGCAGAAGGAAAGAAATCATAAAGATCAGAGCAGAAATAAATGAAATAGAAACAAAGCAAACAATAGCAAAGATCAATAAAACTAAAAGCTGGTTCTTTGAGAAGATAAACAAAATCGATAAGCCATTTAGCCAGACTCATCAAGAAAAAGAGGGAGAGGACTCAAATCAATAAAATCAGAAATGAAAAAGGAGAAGTTACAACAGACACTGCAGAAATACAAAGCATCCTAAGAGACTACTACAAGCAACTTTATGCCAATAAAATGGACAACCTGGAAGAAATGGACAAATTCTTAGAAAGGTATAACCTTCCAAGACTGAACCAGGAAGAAACAGAAAATATGAACAGACCAATCACAAGCAATGAAATTGAAACTGTGATTAAAAATCTTCCAACAAACAAAAGTCCAGGACCAGATGGCTTCACAGGTGAATTCTATCAAACATTTAGAGAAGAGCTAACACCCGTCCTTCTCAAACTCTTCCAAAAAATTGCAGAGGAAGGAACACTCCCAAACTCATTCTATGAGGCCACCATCACCCTGATACCAAAACCGGACAAAGACACTACAAAGAAAGAAAATTACAGACCGATATCACTGATGAATATAGATGCAAAAATCCTCAACAAAATACTAGCAAACAGAATCCAACAACACATTAAAAGGATCATACACCACGATCAAGTGGGATTTATCCCAGGGATGCAAGGATTCTTCAATATACGCAAATCAATCAATGTGATACACCATATTAACGAACTGAAGAAGAAAAACCATATGATCATCTCAATAGATGCAGAAAAAGCTTTTTGACAAAATTCAACACCCATTTCTGATAAAAGCTCTCCAGAAAGTGGGCATAGAGGGAACCTACCTCAACATAATAAAGGCCATATATGACAAACCCACAGCAAACATCATTCTCAATGGTGAAAAACTGAAAGCATTTCCTCTAAGATCAGGAACGAGACAAGGATGTCCACTCTCACCACTATTATTCAACATAGTTCTGGAAGTCTTAGCCACGGCAATCAGAGAAGAAAAAGAAATAAAAGGAATACAAATTGGAAAAGAAGAAGTAAAACTGTCACTGTTTGCGGATGACATGATACTATACATAGAGAATCCTAAAACTGCCACCAGAAAACTGCTAGAGCTAATTAATGAATATGGTAAAGTTGCAGGATACAAAATTAATGCACAGAAATCTCTGGCATTCCTATACACTAATGATGAAAAATCTGAAAGAGAAATTATGGAAACACTCCCATTTACCATTGCAACAAAAAGAATAAAATACCTAGGAATAAACCTACCTAGGGAGACAAAAGACCTGTATGCAGAAAACTATAAGACACTGATGAAAGAAATTAAAGATGATACCAACAGATGGAGAGATATACCATGTTCTTGGATTGGAAGAATGAACATTGTGACAATGACTATACTACCCAAAGCAATCTACAGATTCAATGCAATCCTTATCAAATTACCAATGGCATTTTTTACGGAACTAGAACAAATCATCTTAAAATTTGTATGGAGACATAAAAGACCCCGAGTAGCCAAAGCAGTCTTGAGGGAAAAAAATGGAGCTGGAGGAATCAGACTCCCTGACTTCAGACTATACTACAAAGCTACAGTAATCAAGACAATATGGTACTGGCACAAAAACAGAAACATAGATCAATGGAACAAGGTAGAAAGCCCAGAGATTAACCCACGCACCTATGGTCAACTAATCTATGACAAAGGAGGCAAAGATATACAATGGAGAAAAGACAGTCTCTTCAATAAGTGGTGCTGGGAAAACTGGACAGCTACATGTAAAAGAGTGAAATTAGAATACTCCCTAACACCATACACAAAAATAAACTCAAAATGGATTCGAGACCTAAATGTAAGACCGGACACTATAAAACTCTTAGAGGAAAACATAGGAAGAACACTCTTTGACATAAATCACAGCAAGATCTTTTTTGGTCCACCTCCTAGAGTAATGGAAATAAAAACAAAAATAAACAAATGGGACCTAATGAAACTTCAAAGCTTTTGCACAGCAAAGGAAACCATAAACAAGACGAAAAGACAACCCTCAGAATGGGAGAAAATATTTGCAAACGAATCAACGGACAAAGGATTAATCTCCAAAATATATAAACAGCTCATTCAGCTCAATATTAAAGAAACAAACACCCCAATCCAAAAATGGGCAGAAGACCTAAATAGACATTTCTCCAAAGAAGACATACAGACGGCCACGAAGCACATGAAAAGCTGCTCAACATCACTAATTATTAGAGAAATGCAAATCAAAACTACAATGAGGTATCACCTCACACCAGTTAGAATGGGCATCATCAGAAAATCTACAAACAACAAATGCTGGAGAGGGTGTGGAGAAAAGGGGACCCTCTTGCACTGTTGGTGGGCATGTAAATTGATACAGCCACTATGGAGAACAATATGGAGGTTCCTTAAAAAACTAAAAATAGAATTACCATATGACCCAGCAATCCCACTACTGGGCATATACCCAGAGAAAACCGTAATTCAAAAAGACACATGCACCCGAATGTTCACTGCAGCACTATTTACAACAGCCAGGTCATGGAAGCAACCTAAATGCCCATCAGCAGACGAATGGAGTAAAGAAGAAGTGGTACATATATACAATGGAATATTACTCAGCCATAAAAAGGAACGAAATTGAGTCATTTGTTGAGACGTGGATGGATCTAGAGACTGTCATACAGAGTGAAGTAAGTCAGAAAGAGAAAAACAAATATCGTATATTAACGCATGTATGTGGAACCTAGAAAAATGGTACAGATGAGCCAGTTTGCAGGGCAGAGGTTGAGACACAGATGTAGAGAATGGACATATGGACACCAAGGGGGGAAAACTGCGGTGGGGTGGGTATGGTGTTGTGCTGAATTGGGCGATTGGGATTGACATGTATACACTGATGTGTATAAAATTGATGCCTAATAAAAAAAAAAAAAGTATACATGTGTATTCAACTAAATTGGTATGATTTAAATAAAAAATCTTTATAAACTAGTTCTTACAAGTCAGATAAAATTGAAAAATATGTGTAGTTATGAGTTATTCCACTATACTATCTGGGTAGAAGGTTTTAAGATGGCATATTTTTCTGACAAATGCTTATTTTCAATAATGATCATGTTTCATGGTATTAGTTTAAATGTATTTTCTAAAATTCTTAATTGCTTATGAGACCTTAATCTAAATCAAAGTTGAGGTAATTGAGTGAGTAATTTTACTTTATATGGAGGCTACTATTGATATTAAAAATCACAGAGCAGAGTAAATAAAGCACATGGTTATTGTACAGCCTCCAGATGTCTTCTTGAGTAACATTTTTTTTTTTTTTTTAGGAGAGTCAGTAAAACTCATTTAAAAGAACTAACGCTTCCCATACTGATGTGTTTCTCAATTTCAGGGAGGGGAGAAAATTTTGGGTCCTATAAAGGGACATGGCGTGTGAACGAATGGGATATATATAATGGAACTAATTCAGCATTCCTATGTCTCCAGGTCTTAGTTTCTTCCTGTGCAAAATGCCAAGGGTTTTATGGCATCTAAGCTTCCTTTATATCATCCAGAACTGTATCTGGCAATTTACTGCCCAATGTAGCAAGCTGTTAGAATCACACCCAGATGTGTCAAAAAACATACCGAACTCAGAATCTCTGTTAAATCCATCTACATCGACAATTTCAGCCTGATGTAAAATAATGCTCCTCTTCCCTTGGCTGGTCGTCCTCAAAATCCACTTCCCAGAAAAGTCCTTGGATTTGTGTTGACATTAACAAACAAAATATCTCTAATCTTCTTCATATGCAAACTTTCTCTTTCAGAATCTGCTGTCACATGTACATGTGTTTTACATTTACATGTCGCTGAATGCTGGGATCCCATTCTGATGACTGGCTCTTGTTGAGGAGTGGGTCCTGAGGGGAATTATTGTCTGTTTTCTTGCATCGGGTCTTCCTCTAGTGAGGCGGTTACATCGTGTCTAAGCCAGGGAAGAGCAGCTTCTTCAGGAAAGGAGGGAAAGGGAGGTTCATCTCTATTGGGACGGATACCAGGCGCGTGACTCCCTTTCTTGGATATCCACTCAACTACGGAATTTCACCTAATGGGGAGAGTCAGAAGATAAAGTTCCTCTGAACTTTCTTTCCAGGCAACAACCCAACTGTCTAAATAACCTAAGATACGTGCAATGATACATAACTGTTTTTGATACAAATAAACATTCTATTACGTAAGAGTCTTTGAAGCAAAGCATTTGGAGCTTGGCTGGCAGCTTTTTAAATGCAATATTAGGCAGTAGTCAACTCTTAACTCTAAAGAAGCAGGAGAATGACAGTAGTGACTCTCCACATTCAGTGAGAGTCCCTGATTCCTAGTCTATCATGTGATGGGGAGTCGGTCTGAGGGAGAATTATTATCTTTTTGCATGGGGTCTTCTCTAGTGAGGGGGTAACACCATGTCTAAGCCGGGGAGAGGGAGCTGCTTCAGGAAAAGGGGTGCAAGGGAGGTTTATCTCTAATGAGATGGACGCCAGGAGCATGACTCCCTTTCTCGGATGCCCACTTAACTGTGGAATTTCACCTAATGGAGATAATCAGAAATGAAGATACTCAGTGAGATGTTCAGTGAGACCCACCTGTCGAGTCTACTCCATAAGTTCACTACTGAATGCCTTTGCTAACATTCCATTGGTCACTTCATTGTCAAAACAATAAATCTCTATACTTCTATCATTTGGTAAATATTTATCCTCCCTCCCTCCCTTCCTCCCTCTCTCCCTTCCTTTCTTTCTTCTGCTAGTCCCATTACACATGCACAGTATTGACCGGTGGTATGATTCTTTGAGTACACATGATGTTTCATCAGTAAGTTTCGTGTATACCATGCTCCAATTTTCTCACTTGTTGATTGACATGAAGGGAAAGAGAGATTGGGAGAGGAAGAGAGAAAGCAATTCAGCTGTACAACTGTCGTTATCTCCAACTCATGTCGTTGGTACCTTTCTTAGTCTTCCGCGAGGGAAACAAATATTTTCCTTTTCCTTAGTTTTTAGTCATTCTTATTTCTCTAATAAAATGAGTGGATTTTTTTGCATTTCACTAGAGCTTACTTTGTTGTTCCTAAGATTAAAGTTTATTCTATATAATTTAAAATGTGTTCCCCTCCCCCCTTATTATTAGGACTGTAAGCTTCTGATCATTGGGACCTCTAATCACAAAGATGTCCTTTAGAGATGAAAATACTTAATTCTTTCAGCATCTTCATTCAATCTGCCTCAGGAACACAACTGATGCTGGTTTTGGAAATGAAAATGTCTTGGTCTGTTCAGGCCGCTGTAACAAATAACACCAGTAGCGTTAGCTGACACCTCCACCACGTCACATCATTATCATTTCTTTTACGTGGTGAGAACATTTAAGACCTACGCACTTACCAGCTTTCACGTATATATATAGTACAGTATGATTATCTACAATCACAGTGCTGTGCATTACGTTCCCAGAACCTATTCATCTTCTAACTAGAAGTTTGTACGTTTGACCAACATCTCCCCACCCCCCAACCTTTGGTAACCACCATTCTACTCTTTGTTTCTACAAGTTCAGCTTTTTTAGATTTCACATATAAGTGAAATCATACAGCACTTGTCTTTCTCTGACTTATTTCACTTAGCATAACGCCCTCTAGGACCATCCATGTTGTCACAAATGGCAGAATTTCATTCTTTCTCATGGCTGAATAATATTCCAGTGTGTGTGTGTGTGTGTGTGTGTGTGTGTGCTCTTCTTATATTTTTGTGTTCCTATTTGGAACCATTCCTTTCTGCTTAAAAAACTCCTTTTAGTATTTGTTTTTGAGCAGATATGATAGTGATGAATTCTCTGTTTTTTGTTTGTCTAAAAATATCTTTACTTTGTATTTTTGAAGGATAGTTTCACTGAGTATAGACTTAGAGGTGAAAGTTATTTTCTCCTAGCACTTTAAAAATATCATTCTGTTGTCTTCTGGTTCCCTCGTTTTTGTTGGGAAATGGAGATGACACCTCAGCTATTGTTCCTTTAGTTATCTTTTTCCCCCCTCTGGCTGCATTTATAGTTTTCTATTTTTTGTTGTTGTGGTTGTTTGTTTGTTTTAGCACTTTTGCTATTATAAGCCTGGGAGTAGTTTTCTTTGTACTTATTCTGCTTGGGGGCTTGGGGTTCACAGAGATTCTTGAATCTCTGGGTTGATACCTTTACTCAGTTTTGAGAAATTTTGGGCCATTATCTCTTCAAATTGCTTTTGCCTAATTCTCTTTTCTTCTAGAATTCCACATGTTAGAACATGTGTTCTAATTGTGTTCAACATACCTATGCTCTTTATTTTCTATTTTTCCTTCTTTCTCTACTATGTTATTTTCTATTGACCTGTTTTCTGGTTTATTAATCCAATTTTTTTAACATCTTTATTGGAGTATAATTGCTTTACATATTAATCCAATTTTATGCTGGGTTTATTTGCTGTAAATCTACCTAATTGAAATCGTTATCTCAGCTGTCGCATCATTCAGCTCTAGAGTTGCCATTTGATTCATTTTTATTGATTACAGTTCTCTGGTGAAATTTTTTATCATTTCACCTATTTTCTTCAACACATGAATCCATTATTTTACAGTCTTTGTTTTGCTAACTCTAATGTCTGCGATTCTCTTTCTTTGACTTCTTCCTCTTGTACTTTCGAATCGAGTCCCGTCTCTTGGCTTGACTAGTACTTTTTTTAAAAAAATTATTTAGTTTTGGCTGCATTGGGTCTTCATTGCTGCACGCGGGCTTTCTCTACTTGCAGCGAGTGGGGGCTACTCTTTGTTGTGGTGCACGGGCTTCTCATCGCGGTGGCTTCCCTTGTTGTCGAGCATGGGCTTTAGGTGCACGGTCTTCAGTAGTTGTGGCACGCAGGCTCAGTAGTTGTGGAGTAAGGGCTCAGTAGTTGTGGCACACGGGTTTAGCTGCTCCACGGCATGTGGGATCTTCCCGGACCAGGGATCGAACAAGTGTCCCCTGCATTGGCAGGCGGATTCTTAACCACTGCACCACCAGGGAGGTCCCACCCTGGGAGCCTTATCTGTTGCTCTGACAAGCATTTGGTCGACCCTGGATGTTGAATTGTCACCTGCTTGCTATGACTTAGATATTTAAATTTTAGTGCTTTATAGTTTGTGTGTTTGTGTTAATAAAGCAATTCTTTGTTTAAAAAAAAAACAAAAACAAAACCCAAGCCTCCTACCTTTTAACCTAAGGAGGAACACGATCTAAAATTATAAGTGTTTCTTTTAAGAATGTTGCAAAACTTGTATCTTGCTTCCTGGCAAGATTACATATTAAAGGAAAAAAATTAATTTCAAAGCAAATATATTTCTCAGTTCCTCGGTATAAAAAGTATTTTTTTTCCTTTAGGAAGAGAATACTTTTTCTAATATCAGAATAATATTAAAAAAGTAATAGTTTACTCTTTTCTTCATGGACATTAAGGAGCCTCTGTTAGTTGTTTCAGATTAATGACATTTAAAGATGTGTATCAATTAATGTAAAAACACCCAACAGTAAGCTTATTCAGTTTTTCTTAACGGGACCTTGTTTGTTTTCAAATCTTATAACAGCCCAGTTTGTCTTGAAGGTTTAAGATAACAATTTAAGATTCAGCTTCCTCTTTCAGGAGAAATAAAAAGTGATTCTGATGGTGTTGAAAATATTAAATACAGTGCATAAGCTTGTTTGCTTAGTTGATAACTCTGCCAGAGATATCCCTCCACCCTTTTCCCTTTCCCAGTCCCAGTGTATCCTTAGGGTTTTCCCTTCAGGCTGGGAGTAGAGCTCCCTGGGCAATGCTCAGCCTCTCAGTGCTTCCCTGGCACTGGGCAGGTTTCGCTTACCGTTAGCATCAGGGACTGCTAAAGGCAACACCTGGGGGAATTGGAGCAATGGCTATAGCACACCTGGATCAGCACACTTGGGTTCCCTGGCTATACTTCAATCCACTTCCTCTTGGCAATTCAGAGGAGGAGGCGGAGGGTCACTCAAAATTCGCAGCACTCACTGGGGAAGCAGGGTGCTTAGAGATAAAGCTGGACCATTCTGAAGCACCAGTGCTTCCACGAGGGTGAGAAGTAAGCCAGGCTGGTGGAAAGCATTCAGACATTCCTTCTTCCACCCAGGATCTGACCTCCTGACCTAAACTGTTAGAACCTATGTCAAAGAACCAAGCCAAGATACTCATCCACTGGCCATGGTGGTCCAATTCCAGCTGTGGCCCCAGAATGGATGCTGGTGCTCTGGGCACCCAGCTTGGCTCTGGTAGGCATGATCTCTTGGTAATAGTGGTAGAAACACAGCTATCTGGGGACCACGCTCAGAGCAAAGCCAAGAAGCGGAGGCCGGGAGCCAGAGAAGTATGGTGTTGCTCCAGCGCCAGGATCTGAGAAGGAGAGAGGAAGCCATTGGGCATCGCTGATCAGAGACACGTCATCCAAGTGTACAATGCTGGTCTCTGCAGAGGCAGATCCACCCTTAACTACTGAGCTGAAGAGAGACATTTGTGACTGGGGGGGAATAATAAAGGCAAGAAAAAGGGCAAAGACCTCTCTACCCAATCTATCCTGCTCACCCTGACCTTGGGCCATAGACACACACACTCCTGATGCCTGAATTTCCACCATTACTTGGACTTGAGCTGCTTTCTTCTCAGTTAAGAAACAATTCCTCCGAGACCGATGGACATTGTGCCTCATCTGTGAGGAGTGAACCGCTGGAGTAGGGCACTTAACCATCCTGGAATTATTTGCCCTGTATCACCCTGTCCCCACCTCGCACCCTCCAGCAAACATTCTCAGGCTTCTTTGTCTTTGTACTTGCTGTTCCCTCCGTCCCTGGGAACAAAACCAGGTTGTGGGTCTCCTCCATGTGCAACACTCCCCAGACGTGACAAACAGAAGCAACCTGAGCATTCCATACCTCGAGCCCTCCTATGTCAGTACCTGAGGCTGACTTTTCCCCACACATGATAGTTCAGAAGGCATGTCTTAATTCACTTTTTTTGCTCCCTCCCCATTCCTCCACCCCCATGATGTAAGGCTTAGAGAAGGGCCAGGCATGTGATTGGTACTCAGTAAATTTTTTAAAAATATATTTATTTATTTATCTGGCTGCACCGAGTCTTAGTTGCAGCACGCGGGATCTTCATTGCCCTGTGCAGGATCTTTAGTTGCGGCATGCATGTGGGATCTAGTTCCCTGACCAGGGATCAAACCCGGGCCCCCTGCATTGGGAGTGCAGAGTCTTAACCGCTGGACCACCACGGAAGTCCCGGTACTCAGTAAATATTAAATGAGTGAGGGAAGGAAGGAAAGGATGTCTTTTTCTCCGTGCATCTGGATGATCTCCAGCCGGCCCCTTAACTCTGCTCCCGAGGTCTCTGGGCAGGCATCTGTAGGTTGCAGCCCATACACAGGGAAAGGCCCCTCTGAGTCTAGGCTCTCTAGGGAGCAAAGGGCCTGGCAAACTCTGGGCAGAACGTGAGAGGAAGGGAGGGATGCCAGGTGTCGCTGGGAGCTTCTCACCTGGGCTGTGGTCGCTGCCCTAGCAGGGTTCATTTATAACCCAGCTGCTGGCCCTGCCCTCCAAACAGTCCTGCTCCTGGCTGCACCCTTCCTCTTTCCCTTCTCCCCCCACCCCTCTGAGTCCACCATCTATCCTGTTTGCCCACCCAGGGTGGCTGGCAGCACTTAGAATGGACAGAAGGAGAGTGCTGGCTACAAGGGCACAGGCATTTAGGGCTCAGCGGGGCTTTAGTAGAGCACCCTCTCTGGGTGTATTCTGGCCTTGGACACTGGAGGCCACCCTAAAGGCACCCTCTTCGTCTCCCTGCAGCCTTGGGATGGGCTCTGGGGTCAGCAGTCCTGACACTGGGTCGAGGCTTGCCTCAACCTAACCTATTTACATAGTGGCAATTTTTTTCATCAGCTCAAAAGTATTTGTACTCCAAGATTCCAACTCAATGGCCTGGTTATATTTACACGGACTGACCCTCTGTACCTAGCGATGGGGGTTGGGGAAGGGGAGGGAGATGGAGCAGGGAGGGGCAGCAATGGAACCGACCTCTTCTTGGTTATTTGTTCTCTATCTTCATAAGATAACTGGCAAATCCAGGAAGGCTCTTTGGCCTACTTTGAGCTTTGAGCGCCACCTGCTGGCTACCAAGCAGTACTAGATGGAGGAGCCTCCCGGTACTCATAAAGCCAAGAGAAACAGGCAAGCTGTGGAAACCTCAGAGCTGGCGGAAGAACTCTGGAACACTTTGTCTCCCTGTGACTAAAACGAGAGTGTCCAAAAGGGCCTGTATTTTCCTTCTGCTGGTTATAGATGGGCTGCACATGGTGTCTTACGTATGATGAGAGGTCCATGAATACTTAATTTCTCTTTTTCCCAGATCCAGCCTCCCAGCCCCAGCTCCCAGACCCCTGCCCTCAGATCCTCCACTTGCCTGGCTCCTGGCAAAGCCCTGGGTCCAAAATTCAGATTTCCAACTGCACCAGCTCCGATGTCATCTGCCGAACACCCATCTACTGGCTGAGGTCACCGCTGAGGCCACCATGAGGTGCTTCCCAGGGCTGCACCCTGTCTTCAAGGTACAACCTCTACCCTCCACGTCCCCCTTCACTCGGACCCCAGAGAAAAGAAACAGCCCAACAGTTGTTTAGGATTTTAAAAGCCTAAGCCATCTGGCTGGAACGATGTAAACAAAAATGCTTCAAATTCAACAAGCATTCATATGTTATTGTAGCAAAGAATCTTTACAGCAATTTGTGAATGGAGGAGAGGAAGTGTGACGGATGACTGTGTCAAAATCTTGAGCCTTGCGTTTTTATTTTCAATGTTAAACTCTTTTTATGTTGAGCTAATTACAGATTCACATGCAGCTTTAAGAAATAAGACAGAGAGGTCCCATCTGTCCTATTAAGTCAAGTTACTTAGCATTTATTCAGTACATATTGCAGGGCAGCTCTCCAGAATTCTCTAGCCATCAGTATGAAGTAGAGTAGGAATATAATTTGTTAAACAAAAGTGTTGGTTCTGCTTTTGGAGAGCTACCATTTTGCTGGGAAGAAATGTGGTACATATGGGGGGGAAGAAAACAACCAACAACAGCAAGCAGAGAACAATATCTGGAAATAGAGTTGAAATCAAGAGAGATCACCATAAACACTATAGGATCACTGGAGAATGTTCCACAACAACTGAGAAATCTTTAAGAAAGTAGATCAAAGGGCAAAGAGAACAGCCCAGATTATTCGTGCCTGCCCAAGGAGAGAGGTGGCTAAAGTCCTGCATGAGGGTGACAGGAGTGGAAGAGAGAAATCAAAAGTCTGGCGATGGAGGAAAATCACTGCAGCATGCCTGAGTGCAAGAATGAGAAAGCTAGGACAGAGGTCTAAGCTTCTGCAACATACAGGAGCACACAGGAATGGGTACTGTTGTCCTGACATAGAAATACTAAAATTTTCTAAAAGTGAGTCCAGTATGTATTGCTAGGTGGAAGGTAGCAAAATAAAACTTACTCTTGCCTAGAAAATATTCTCAAAATCTTGAGACTTTAGATATAGAAGAGAAGGGGGAAAAAAGGATACAAGCTGATGAACCGGAGCAACTGTCAGCAACAGTAATGTCAGGAGAAGAAGCCAGTTTGGGAACAAAGATGAGGTGTTCAGTTTTAGATACAAGGAGTTTAAAGTGTTGGTAGGACGTGCAAGTTAATGTTTGGCAGGCAGAACAACTGAGTTGCATTTCTTCTGGGGGTCCCCACCTCCACTCCCAAACCTGGCCGTGAGTAGCAGTGGCCCCTCCGGGGCCATAGTTCCATAGTTCCTACATGGTTGCAAAACGTTCCATAGTACCTCAGAGTTCCAAGATTCATTCCGTGTTGACAAACATTCAAATACCTGCTATGAATGAGCCACATAATCCAAAGGCCAGGACCCCCAGGACTCCACTCCCTCTGTGTATATACACATTTCTGGTCTTTGTATCCCTTTTACTGTCTAACCTCTGGTCTCTCAGCCTCTAAGTCTTCTGATTTCCCCACATCCTTAGAGGGCCCTAGCTTAGCCATGTTGCCTCCATGTACATCTTGATATGCACTAGTTAGTGTGTTTCTGCCAACCTGGGCCAGGTAACCTGTAATAGGGCATCCCTCAGAACACAGAAGAGGAGGATCAAATGCAAAGGTCAGCAGCCTGAATCCCTAAGTGGGTGCAGTTGGACTAGCACTCCTGGAACCCATGTACCATGTGGAAGCTCCCATTTTTCTCCAAGAACACAACAAAAAGGGATATTGTAGATTCACTGCTGTTTCCACCAGGCCCATGTGCTTAAAAGGGTTAAAAAAAAAAAAAAGCATGACATATAACCAAATCTAACAAGATCAAGGGCCAGTTGAGAGGAAGAATCAAAGCTAGGATTAAGAGCATGAGCAAAACAGTGTATAAAAAGATAACTCTTGGGACTTCCTTGGTGGTCCAGTGGCAAAGAATCTGCCTTACAGTGCAGGGGACGCTGGTTCGATCCCTGGTCAGGGAACTAAGATCCCACATGCCGCGTGGCAACTAAGCCCACGCGCCGCAACTAGAGCCCGCGTGCTGCCAACTACAGAGCCCATGCGCTCTGGAACCCGTGCACCACAACTACAGAGGCCACGTGCCCTGGAGCCTGCGCACCACAACTAGAGAAGAGAAAACTCGCACGCCACAACTAGAGAGAAGCCCACACACCACAACAGAGAGCCTGTATGCCGCAACTAAGACCCGACACAGCCAAAAATAAATTAAATAAATAAATAATAAAAAATTAATCTTTAAAAAAAAAAAAAGATAACTCTTAAAATGTAGAGACCAAAGGACCAGTCTGGAAATTATTGGTGTCATCTCAATATGAGGAGCCTACCCTGGCCTGGGGTAAGGGCTGTGGGATGGCAAGGACATGACAGATACAGAGAGTCTGAATCCTTGAAACATCTTACACATTCAGTTTATCTATGCCCCACAGCTTTCCACAAATATTTGCGGCAATTTATTTATTTATTTATTTATTTATTTTTTAAATTAATTAATTTATTTATTTATGGCTGTGTTGGGTCTTCGTTTCTGTGCGAGGGCTTTCTCTAGTTGCGGCAAGTGGGGGCCACTCTTCATCGCGGTGCGCGGGCCTCTCACTGTCGCGGCCTCTCTTATTGCGGAGCACAGGCTCCAGACGCGCAGGCTCAGTAGTTGTGGCTCACGGGCCTAGTTGCTCCGTGGCATGTGGGATCTTCCCAGACCAGGGCTCGAACCCGTGTCCCCTGCATTGGCAGGCGGATTCTCAACCACTGCGCCACCAGGGAAGCCCCTTGCGGCAATTTAAATAAGGTTAACATAATACAGTTAATAAGGCAGAAACAGACACGTACGATCCATTAAAAATCACCTCCTGCCGCCAACCTTTCAGCAACCCACTCACTATCTCACCAAGCAAGAGGTGGAGTTTTAGCTTAGAACTTGCCTTCTCAGACGGGTAATAAAAGACAGTCTCAAGAAATCATAAATTCTCAGGATTTTTGCATTGGCCACTTCGAAGTTTTTCCGGAGAAACTTTGTGAGGTACAGATTGAAAGAACCTGAAGACTGACTGAGTTTCAGAAGAGGAGTGAATGAGGGAGATTAAAAGATTGAGCCTGAGATTATGAGTATTGGCATTGACTGGGCTAGAGAGAAGAAAAATTGTTTAAGTTAGAGTAACAGTGGGACACGTATGGGAAGAAATTAAGCAGACAGTTGGAAAAGGGGTCACTGACATCCAAATTAAACTATCAAGACTGAATGTGGGGGACTTCCCTTGTGGCGCAGTGGTTAAGAATCCACCTGCCAATGCAGGGGACACGGGTTCCAGCCCTGGTCCGGGAAGATCCCACATGCTGCGGAGCAACTAAGCCCGTGTGCCACAACTACTGAGCCTGTGCTCTAGAGCCCATGCTCAGCAATAAGAGAAGCCCCCGCGATGAGAAGCCCACACACCGCAACGAAGAGTAGCCCCCGCTCACCGCAACTAGAGAAAGCACGCGTGCAGCAACGAAGACCCAATGCAGCCAAAAATAATAAATAAATAAATAATAAATTTAAAAAAAAAAAAGACTGAATGTGGGTGGGCCAAGGACTCACTCCAGTCTTCAAATCATTCCACCATAATAAACAACAAGGTTCCACTGTATACCACAGAGAACTATATTCAGTATCCTATTATAAACCATAATGAGAAAGAATATATTAAAAAAAAGAATATATATATGTATAACTGAAGCACTTTGCTGTACAGCGGAAATTAACACAACATTATAAATCAACTATACTTCAATAAAAAAAAAAAATTCCACCCTAATCTACCAGGAGAGTCTGGTGCAATGATTCTTCTTTTACTGAGACAATCTGCCCAGGAATCACTGCACATAAGAGGCTTACTATTGCCTCTAAATCTTTGTTAATGGTGATTCCCATTTGGACTACACACCCCTAATTTTCCCATCAATCCTCTCTCTCCCTTCCTTTTACACCAGGCTCAAAACACCTTTGGGAATCTCGGTCACATTCCTTTGATCTGACTTTGATCAGTTCTTACCTCTCACACCATCTGTACTCCTGTAGGGCTGCACTGCTGCACAACTCCAGGTGGGCACTCACATTGGATCCTCTGTCAATGGTTTCCACCGCAGTGTGTGACATGGTGGCCATCTGTAAACAGTAAGAGAAAGGATCAAGAGTTCTAACGCCAAGTCTTCTCTTTTACCTAGAAGCTCTGGTCTAGAGGTCACCGTTTTGTCTCTCCCTCTTCTCCACAATATCCAAACAGCAGCTCCTGTTATTCCACTGCTGCCCCCTAGAGGGCTCTCTATTTAAACCATGAGCAATAAACTGAGGAATTAAAATGTGTGGTTTTAGTGTCTCATCTTCAGACCAGGTGGGTTATATTTTCTACTTTGTGGACTGGCTGAAATCAAAGCAACAATAATTACTTAAAAAGAGGACCGTTGACACTTTTAACTGGATAAAATGTTACAGCATGGAGAATTCCCTGGTGGTCCAGTGTTTAGGACTTGGCAGTTTCACTGCAGGGGCCCGGGTTCGATCCCTGGTCAGGGAACTAAGATCCCGCAAGCCACGGCATGGCCAAAAAAACCAAACCAAACCAAACAAAAGAAACCTAGATGTGTCAGGTAATGATGAGGTTCAAACAACAGGCTTTGTAAATTACCAGGGAATCCTAGAGTACTCCCTCCTGTCTCTCCCTGCTGCAGTTACTACATTTTTTTTTTTAAGCCTGTACTGTATAAGTGGTGTTTCTTTCATTCCTTCTCATGGTTTATTCCTACTCTCTCACTTTGTGAAAAAAATAAAGCTCGTTTGAGGTTTGCTTATTTTACTAGTTTATTTTTAAATGTTTTATGTGTATTCTTGTTTCTCCACTTACTACATTATCAATTTGTGTTATTTGCTTCCTCCCACTCTCTTCATGTTTAAAGTCTTGTACTAACCTAAGATGTTAACAATAGAGGAAACTAGGTGTGGAGTATATGAAAACTCTCAGTACAACCTTCAATTTTGTACAATTTTTCTGTAAATCTAGAACCAATCTTAAAAATAAAGTTTATTTTAAAGATTAAAACATGGGCAATGGTATACAACAAGTTTTTTAAAGCAGAAGTCATGATTTTAATAATCGACAAGGTGGAATTTGAGCCAAGAAAGCAAGGTTACTTTATAAAGCTAAAGGGTACAATTGGCGAAAATCAATTACAGGAAAAAAACTGTAAAAAACACAAATACATGGAGGCTAAACAGTGTGCTACTAAATAACCAAGAGATCACTGAAGAAATCAAAGAAGAAATCAAAATATACATAGAAACAAATGACAATGAAAACACGACGACCCAAAACCTATGGGAAGCGGCAAAAGCAGTTCTAAACAAAAAATCTTAAAATCTGTATGGAGACACAAAAGACCCCGAATAGCCAAAGCAGTTTTGAGGGGAAAAAACAGAGCTGGAGGAATCAGACTCCCTGACTTCAGACTATACTACAAAGCTACAGTAATCAAAACAATATTGGCACTGGCACAAAAACAGAAATATAGATCAATGGAACAGGATAGAAAGCCCAGAGATAAACCCACGCACCTATGGTCAACTAATCTATGACAAAGGAGGCAAGGATATACAATGGAGAAAAGACAATCTCTTCAATAAGTGGTGCTGGGAAAACTGGACAGCTACATGTAAAAGAATGAAATTAGAACACTCCATAACACCATACACAAAAATAAACTCAAAATGGATTAGAGACCTAAATGTAAGACTGGACACTATAAAACTCTTAGAGGAAAACATAGGAAGAACACTCTTCGACATAAATCACAGCAAGATCTTTTTTGATCCACCTCCTAGAGTAATGGAAATAAAAACAAAATAAACCAATGGGACCTAATGAAACTTAAAAGCTTTTGCAAAGCAAAGGAAACTACAAACAAGACAAAAAGACAACCCTCAGAATGGGAGAAAATATTTGTAAATGAATAAATGGACAAAGGATTAATCTCCAAAATATATAAACAGCCCATGCAGCTCAATATTAAAAAAACAAACAACCCAATCAAAAAATGAGCAGGGGGCTTCCCTGGTGGCGCAGTGGTTGAGAGCCTGCCTGCCAAAGCGGGGGACGTGGGTTCGGGCCCTGGTCTGGGAAGATCCCACATGCCGCGGAGCGGCTGGGCCCGTGAGCCACAGTTGCTGAGCCTGCGCGTCTGGAGCCTGTGCTCCGCAACGGGAGAGGCCGCGATAGTGGGAAGGCCCACGCACCGCGATGAAGAGTGGCCCCCACTTGCCGCAGCTAGAGAAAGCCCTCGCACAGAGGCGAAGACCCAACACAACCATAAAATAAAATAAATTTTTAAAAAAATGCAAACCTTTAAAAAAAAAAAATGGGCAGAAGACCTAAATAGACATTTCTCCAAAGAAGACATACAGATGGCCAAGAAGCACATGAAAAGCTGCTCAACATCACTAATTATTAGAGAAATGCAAATCAAAACTACAATGAGGTATCTCACCTCACACCAGTTAGAATGGGCATCTTCAGAAAATCTACAAACAACAAATGCTGGAGAGGGTGTGGAGAAAAGGGGACCCTCTTGCACTGTTGGTGGGAATGTAAATTGATACAGCCACTATGCAGAACAGTATGGAAGTTCCTTAAAAAACTAAAAATCGAATTACCATATGACCCAGCAATCCCACTACTGGGTATATACCCAGAGAAAACCATAATTCAAAAAGACACATGCACTCCAATATTCACTGCAGCACTATTTACAATAGCCAGGTCATGGAAGCAACCTAAATGCCCATCAACAGACGAATGGATAAAGAAGATGTGGTACATACATGCAATGGAATATTACTCAGCCATAAAAAGGAACGAAATTGGGTCATTTGTAGAGACGTGGATGGATCTAGAGACTGTCATACAGAGTGAAGTAAGTCAGAAAGAGAAAAACAAATATCGTATATTAACGCATATATGCAGAACCTAGAAAAATGGTACAGATGAACCAGTGTGCAGGGCAGAAATAGAGATACAGATGTAGAGAACAAACGTACGGACACCAAGGGGGGAAAGTGGCTGGGGGGTGGTGGTGGTGGTGGAATGAATTGGGAGATTGGGATTGACACGTATACACTAATACGTATAAAATAGATAACTAATAAGAACCTGCTGTATAAAAATAAAATAAAATAAAATTCAAAAAAAAAGCAGTTCTAAGAGGGAAGTTTATAGCAATTCAATCTCACCTCAAGAAACAAGAAAAATCTCAAATAAACAATCTAACCTTACATCTAAAGCAACTAGACAAAGAAGAACAAAGAAAACCCAAAGTCAGTAGAAGGAAAGAAATCATACAGATCAGAGCAGAAATAAATGAAACAGAAACAAAGAAAACAATAGCAAAGATCAATAAACTAAAAGCTGGTTCTTTGAGAAGATAAACAAAATTGATAAACCCTTAGCCAGACTCATCAAGAAAAAAAGGGAGAGGATGCAAATCAATAAAATTAGAAATGAAAAAGGAGAAATCACAACTGACACTGCAGAAATACAAAGGATTATAAGAGACTACTACAAACAACTATATGCCAATAAAATGGAAAACCATGAAGAAATGGACAAATTCTTGGAAAGATGCAATTTTCCAAGACTGAACCAGGAAGAATTAGAAAATATAAACAGACCTATCACAAGTAATGAAATTGAAACTGCAATTAAAATCTTCCAACAAACAAAAGTCCAGGACCAGATGGCTTCACAGGCGAATTCTATCAAACATTTAGAGAAGAGTTAACACCGATCCTTCTCAAACTTTTCCAAAAAATTGAAGAGGGAGGAACACTCCCAAATTCATTCTATGAAGCCACCATCACCCTGATACCAAAACCAGAAAAAGATATCACAAAAAAAGAAAATTACAGACCAACATCACTGATGAACACAGGTGCAAAAATCCTGAACAAAATACTAGCAAACAGAATCCAACAACACATTAAAAGGATCATCAACAATGATCCGTGGGATTTATCCCAGGGATGCAAGGATTCTTCAGTATACGCAAATCAATCAATGTGATACGCCATGTTAACAAATTAAGGAATAAAAACCATATGATCGGGCTTCCCTGGTGGCGCAGTGGTTGAGAATCTGCCTGCTAATCCAGGGGACACGGGTTCGAGCCCTGGTCTGGGAAGATCCCACATGCCGCGGAGCAACTGGGCCCGTGAGCCACAACTGCTGAGCCTGCGCGTCTGGAGCCTGTGCCCTGCAACGGGAGGGGCCGCGATAGTGAGAGGTCCGCGCACCGCGATGAAGAGTGGCCCCCGCACCACGATGAAGAGTGGCCCCCGCTTGCCGCAGCTAGAGAAAGCCCTCTCACGAAACGAAGACCCAACACAGCTAAAAATAAATAAATAAATAAATAAATAAATAAATAGAGTAGCTATTTAAAAAAAAAACCATATGATCATCTCAATAGATGCAGAAAAGCTTTTGACAAAATTCAACACCCATTTATGATAAAAGCTCTCCAGAAAATGGGCATAGAGGGAACCTACCTCAACATAATAAAGGCCATATATGACAAACCCACAGCAAGCATCATACTCAATGGTGAAAAACTGAAAGCATTTCCTCTACGATCAGGAACAAGACAAGCATGTCCACTCTCACCACTATTATTCAACATAGTTTTGGAAGGCCACGTCAATCAGAGAAGAAAAAGAAATAAAAGGAATACAAATTGGAAAAGAAGAAGTGCTAATAAAAAAGAGGCTTTAATTTACTTGCTTCATCCAATCAAAAACAAATAATAATTTTTTTAAAAACTAAAAATAGGGAAATTCCCTGGCGGTCTAGTGGTTAGGACTCGGCGCTTTCACTGCTGGTGCCCAGGTTCAATCCCTGGTTGGGTAACTAAGATCCTGCAAGCCATGCAGTGAGGCCAAAAAAAAAAAAAAAACAAAGTTAAAATAAAAACCTTAAAAATAGAGTTGACCTAAACAATATAATTAACAAAGTAGACCTTACTGATATATATCAAACTTTGCATCCTGAAAGTAGAGGATACTTCATCATTTCAAGTGGCCAATAATATTTATGAAAATTAATCATATTTAAGACTTTACGAAATATTTCAAACCCCCCCAAAACAGAAATAATGCAGAAAATATCCTATAATCATATTGCAACAAATGAATTTAATAAGGAAATCAAAGAGTCCTCTCTGTTCTGGAAGTTAAAAATAAAGCTCTCTTTCATATAATTGGGTCAAAAGGGAAACATAACCCAAAACAAAAGAATTAATGGAAATGATAAAAATAATAATGTAAAGAATATATACCAGAATCTGTGAAATGTGGCTCAAGTAGTACTCAGAGGAATACTTAATCACCTTAAATACATATTTCAAAACAAAATGGAGAAATAAGCATCTTTTTTAAAAGACAGAAAATAATAACAAAATAAACCAAAGGAAAGCTGCAGAAAGGAACAAACGAAGAAAACCAAATTATAATAAATTAGAAAACAAGAAAAACAGAACTACTATACAAATCTAAAATACTTTTTTTAAAGGTAAATAACTCATCAGCCCAATCAAAAATGAGGAAGTGAGAAAGTGCAAATATACAAAAGAACAAATAATGGAAGGAAATAAAGAGATAGAGAACACTTAAAATACCATAAATGACTTTGCTCAATGCCATGCAAATAAATTTGAAAACTTGAATTGAATGATAATTTTTTAAATAAAATAGACTGTTTTCAGTCTAGAACTTATCCTATATACTGTTGTGGTTTTCACTGATTATAAATTTCCTTTCCAGTAATTCTAAATTGTTCTTTTACGTGTTTTGGTTAGCAGAGAGCTAGAGTGATGAGGAGAAAGAGAGGCAGGTTTTCAGCTTGTATGGACAGGCATCCAGGAAAGGCAGGGATGCACAGAGTCCCGATTTCTAGAGGAATAATGTTGCAGGGGGCATTTAACCTTGAAACAACAGCATGCAACTCCTAATCCGAGCCAGTACCTTCAAAGGAAGGATAAAGTGGTCTTACATTGGAGCACTCCCTGACTACTCCAGAAGCCAAAGCAAACACTCTCTGGAAGAAAGCTTCTCCCACATATTAAGATTAAGCAATCAATTCACAAAGATTATCAAACACACAAGGAAGCCAGCCACTATGAGTAAAATCTGAAGCAGCAAGAAAAAAACAGAGTTAGAGCCCAAGGGAATAAAGCTACTAGAAGTGACAAATACAGTGACAAATATATATGAAATGCTTAAACAGTAAAAAGAGTTGTATTTACAAATGAAAGCATATAAAAAAAGTGACCCAGCTTGAATGGATGGATCAGGAAAAAACATATTCTAGAAACAAGAAAAAATAGGATTGTTGAAATTAAAGTCTTAAAGGATGGCTTAAAAAGAACATTTGGAACAATTAAAGAAACAATGAAAGATTTGGAAGATTTGTCAAAAGGATGTATCCAGAATATGAGAAAAACAGATACAGAAATGAAAAAATATAAAAGAAAGATTTAGGGGCTTCCCTGGTGGCGCAGTGGTTGAGAATCTGCCTGCTAACGCAGGGGACACGGGTTCGCGCCCTGGTCTGGGAAGATCCCACATGCCGCGGAGCAGCTGGGCCCGTGAGCCACAACTACTGAGCCTGCGCGCCTGGAGCCTGTGCTCCGCAACAAGAAAGGCCACGATAGTGAGAGGCCCGCGCACCGCGATGAAGAGTGGCCCCCGCTCGCCACAACTGGAGAAAGCCCTCGCACAGAAACGAAGACCCGACATAGCAATCAATCAATCAATCAATAAATCTTTAAAAAAAAAAAAAAAAAGAAAGATTTAGAGACATGGAGGATAAAATGAGAAGGTATAATATAGAAATAACTAGAGTTTTAGAAGGAAAGTATGGTCATAAGAGACAAAAGGAAATATTTTAACCAATATTGGTTAATGGTATTCTAGAACAAATGAAGCATTAACACTCACAGATCAGCGCATCTCAAGCAGAAAAAATGAACATAAATTCATAACCAGAAACTCAAGAGTAAAACTTCAGAATACCATAGATGAAAAGGCCCTGTAAATAGCCAGAAAGAAAGGAAAGACCACCAGCAAAGGCAAGAGTTAGCATGACAACAAAAGTCTCAGTAGCAACAATGGAAGACAGAAAACAATGGAATCAGGTATTTGTCATACTGAAAGAAAGCATTGGTGAACCAAGAAATGTGAGCCCAGCAAAACTCAAATAAAGGCGTTTTCAAACTAAAAAATAATAATGAGGAAATTTACTTCTAAAGGTATGCTTTAAAAAAAACTTCTGAGAGGGACTTCCCTGGTGGTCCAGTGGCTAAGACTCCACGCTCCCAATGCAGGAGGCCTGGTTTGATCCCTGGTCAGGGAACTAGATTCCACTGCCACAACTAAGAGTTCGCATGCCGCAACGCAGATCCTGCGTGCCGCAATGAAGATCGTGCATGCCATAACTAAGACTTGGCGCAGCCAAATAAATAAATTAAATAAATAATAATAATAATAATAAAAACCTTCAGAGAATGTGCTCCCAAGAAGAAGGAAAATAACCCCATAAGAGTTATTTGAGATGCAAGAATGCAGTGTCACATAAGGAAATCAAAACAAACACTACAAGGTTAAAATGATCATACTTTTGGACTTCCCTGGTGGCACAGTGGTTAAGAATCTGCCTGCCAATGCAGGGGACACGAGTTTGATCCCTGGTCTGGGAAGATCCCACATGCCGCGGAGCAACTAAGCCTGTGCGCCACAACTACTGAGCCTGCGCTCTAGAGCCCGCGAGCCACAACTACTGAGCCCGTGCGCCACAACTACTGAAGCCTGGTGCCCTAGAGCCCGCATGCCGCAACTACTGAGCCCATGCGCTCTAGGGTCCACGTGCCACAACAAGAGAAGCCACCGCAATAAGTCTGTGCACCACAATGAGGGAAGATCTTAGGAAAGGAACCCCAAAATGTTGTATATGAACTCCTGGGCTCACTCCTGAACTGCACAAGTAAAGATCAGATCACAAACAGACAGGAGAACTGAACAAAGTCAACAGACTTTGAGAACTGAATTAAGTGACAGGCTACCACTGGCCACTGGGTGGCACAAAAGTGGGACAGATCCAAATAGCATTGAAAAGGCCTGGAAAATAGAACTGGCACTGAAACCACAACCACAGAACACTGATTGGAATTTGTGAACTGAATCCAACCAGCTCAATTGCCCGAGAAAACAAAAATACCAGCATGCTCTACAGGACTTAAACAAGATTGAGTCTCATAACATAATATTCAAAATATCCAGATTACACTCCAAAATTACTCATACCAGGAATATCTCAACTCAAATGAGAAGAGACAATAGATATCAATGTGAAGATATTGGGACAGATGTTGGGATTATTTGACAAAGACTTTGAAGGAGTGATTATAAAATACTCCAACAAGTAAGGGCAAACACTGTTGAAATGAATGAAGAGATGGAAAATCTCAGGAAATAAATAGAAAATATAAAGAAGAACCAAATGAATATTCTAGAACTGAAAATTAAAATAAGTAAAATTTTTTTAAAAAATTCACTGAATGAACTCAATGACAGAAAGGAACTGATGAAAGAAAGATTCAGTGAACTTGAATACAGGTAATAGGGACTTCCCTGGTGGTCCAGCGGTTGAGAATCTGCCTTCCAATGCAGGGGACGTGAGTTTGATCCCTGATCGGGGAACTAAGATCCCACATGCTGCAGGGCAACTAGGCTGAGCCTGTGCGCCACAACTAAAGAGCTTGAGTGCCACAACTACTGAGCCCACATGCTCACACAACTACTAAGCCTGCACGCCACAACTAGAGAGAAGCCCACACACTGAAACTAAGACCTGATGCAGCCAAAAATAAATAAATAAAATAAAAAGTATACATATATTTATAGAAACTATGCAATTTGAATAACATTGAGGAAAAGAGATTGAAAAAAGTAAACAGTGCCTCAAGGACATGTAGGACAAAACCAAAAGGTCTAACATTCATGTCATCAGAGTCAAAGAAGCACAGGAAAGAGAGTGTGGTATAGGAAAAAACTTCTTAAAAAGAAATAATGGCTTAACAAAGCTTCTCAAATTTTATAGAAGACATAGACCTATAGATTCAAAAAGTTCACCAAATTACCAACAGGATAAAAAACCAACCAAACAAAAAATCGTCACCCAGGCATATCACAATCAAACCACTGAAAACTAAAAACAAAGAAAAAATCTTGAAAGCAGCCAGAGAAAAGAAACACACTTCTGTAGAGAAACAATGATTCAAATGAGTGTGGAGTTCTCATTTGAAACAATGGAGGCCAGAATAAAGTAGAATAATATTTTTTAAGTGCTGAGAGGAAAAAAAACTGTTAACTCAGAATTCTATATCCAGGAAAAATATCCTGGAGAAATGATGATGAAATAAAGACATTCTCAGATAAAGAAAAACTAAGAATTGCTAAAAGAAGTTTTCAAACAGAAATGATATGAGCAGGAAACTTGGGTCACTGGGAATAAAGGAAGAACAACAGAAATTTCAAATATCCTCTCCTAATGAATTATTAAATATGTTTGATGGTTGACAGCAAGTATTCTAACATTACTAGTGGGTTTTAATATATGTAGATGGTGATATAACTGGATGACCTCTGATTCCATCTGCTTCTCACTCTGAAAACAACTGCTGCTTCTCCCTCTGCTCAGCATGTCTTTTTTCTGCCACGTGGCGTCTACTTTTTTTGTAACTTCTGTTTCCTATGGCCAGCTTGGCCTCTCTGGTTTCTCTCCATCTTTGATACTATGGCTAACTGCCCGATTCTCTCTGGTTTTCCATACCACCACCATCACCACCACCACACACAAAGACATACTCACATCACAGTGAGCGACTGGCCCTGGTCCTTCTGGTTTTGACAGTGGTTCCGCTCAAGTATACCTCTTAGGCTGCTAGACAGCTTATGATTTGTCTGTTTTGGGGTGAGTGGTCACCTGTGGCTGAACAGCAGTTTCATTTTGTGTAAAGCAAGAACACTCAGAGCTTTCCCTCAGCAAGGGATGTGGATGGGGAATATTTCCTTATAAGGGGATGGCAGGCATGATGATTGCCATGTGGAGTACAGCTGCACTAAACTGTTAGTCTGAGAACCATGTCAGACACTTTCACCCTTCTAGGCTTTTATATGGTCTGTTCCTTCCTCCTGGAATGTCTTTTCCTCTCCTCTGCCTAGAAAACTGTAAAACCCAGCACAAGGACTGAGTAAGTCACTCCCTCTCCCCCGAGTCCTTATTGCCCTTACATCCAACTTCTATTCAAGCATTAATATGCTGTTTGACACTGTTTGTGCATGCATTTGTCTCCCCAACCAGACAGTATGTTCCGAAGGGAGGGATTCAGGAGCTATTCATTGCTGTATTCTCATTACCAAACATGTTCATTCATACATTCAGTTATTCATTCAACAAATATTAATTAAATGTCCACTGTGTATCAGTCACCGTACCAGGCACTGGGATGCAAATGTGAACAAGGCAGAGAGAGTCCCCTTGGAGATTAGTGTGTGTTGCACAGTGTGGCACATAGTAAATGTTCAAGAACTTATTTTGAATTGGATTGCACTTGCTTATAGTCACTCTACCAAGGATTCTTTTGACCTTTCTCAGACATCAAAGCTTTACATATGCAAAGCAGTGGACAGTGAAGTGGGCCATGAGGTACTCTTCTACAACTCCAAGAGGTGCTTCCAACTTGATTTGCCAAAAACCAAGTTTATTGTATTTCCCAATCCTTCCACTCCTTATGTGTCCCACATCTCAGTAAATGATACCATCATACACCTACTTGCCTCAGCCAGGAACCAGGAAGTCTTACTGGATCAACCTCTCTTGCCTTCTCTCCCCCTTTTCCACCCTCTCTCTCACAGTCTTCTCCCCATTCTCTCCCTACCATCACCAATGGAATAAGTCTTGACAATTCCACTTCCTTAGCATCTCTTTCACCCTCCCCCACATCTATTCCTGCTAATCCTGCCTTGTTGCTGGCCCTTATCATCTCTCACCAGCACTCCAAAGAACTCTTCTCATGAGTCTCCTGTTTCCTTTCCAACCACATCACTTATCTCTTCCTGGCCCCAACATCATGAATTTCCCTGAAATTTCACCAGCTCCCTGGAACTCTTGCTGCCTATTTGCCCAGAATGCCTCCCCTCTCCCCAACTCTCCTCTGTTCCCACCAACCTGGCAGATGCCTACTCAGATTTCAAGACTCAGTTCAAGTTGTTCCCCTGAGAAGTCTTTTCTGTCTCCCCAAGGTAAACTGACCCATCCCTGCTTTGTGCTCCACACCCTGCATAGAATTCATTCTTATAGTAACATACAGTTGCATTTTTTAAAATCATTTTGTTTCCCCCACCAGACTAGGAACTCCTTGAGGACAAAAATCTCTGTATTCTTGGTGCCTGGTATATAATAGGTGCTCAACAAACATTTTGTGAATGAATCCAGTAAACAAAATACTTTCCTATCTTTACCCTTCCTTTTCTGTGAAACAAGCAACCAGGCCTTCTAGCAGGTGCTTCTTTGAGTCTCTGTAAGAGTTAAATTAAATAATTCATTGGCTGCCTGCTGCAGTAGAGCTGAGAGAGCCAACTCCAGCTAATTCTCCCTAGCCCGAGGCCTGTCACACAACCACCTCATGACCACATCTTGATAGGGCCTCTATTCCTGGGCCTACCAAAGACAGGTGGGAGCATGATCTTCACTCAATCTCATGTTTATGTCCTTCATTCCCAGACACCCATTTCTGCCCCTCCTTTGACCTTTTCTCTTTGTCCTCTGCCACAATTTTATTCCTCAACTCTTCTCATAATAGCCCTCTTCTTTATCCCCCAAACTTTATCTGCCTTGTCTCTACACCATCAACATTCTATCCCCAAGCATAATCATTTCATAAAAGCTATTGAACATCTGTGATGCCCAGGCCCTGTGCCAGGCACTGAAGGTAAACAGAGGAATGAAGTATAGTCACTATACATGGGAAACTCAAAGAGGCCAAACAAGTATCTAAAGAGATAATATAGAAAGACCAATCTAGTCTATCAATAATCAGTGTCCTCAGGTTCTGGAAGGGACGGTACCACTGACAGTGGAGATGGTCAGAAAATTCTTCTTGGAGGAGACAAGGCTTGACTTGGTTTTGAACTAGGGTTCTTGGACAAGTTCAGAAAAATGGAATCAGAATTTAAGCTGAGTTAGCAGTTTGAACAAAGATCCAGGAGTCAACAGGTAAAAGGCGTTTTCAGAGAACAATGATTAAATTATTTGGGTTGGAATGGAAAGGAGGTATAGAAAAGTCACGGTGATGAGACTGGAAAGATAATTTGGTGCTAGACTGTGAGAGGTATCATCGCCAGGTTGAGGAATTGGGACAGTGGCAGCTAAGCAAGAAGGTGAGGAATTCCATGTTGAGGAGGAATAGAAGATTAAGATGTAAACAGTGTTTTATAAAGGTTGGTGTGACAGCTATGAGGACATGGATAAGGGCAGGGAGAGATCTGTGGCAGGATGACTGTCATAGTGTAGGTGGTGAAACGAGGGAATGAAAAGATGATATGGGGACTTCCCTTGTGGCACAGTGGTTAAGAATCCGCCTGCCAATGCAGGGGACATGGGTTCAAGCCCTGGTCAGGGAAGATCCCACATGCCGCGGAGCAACTAAGCCCGTGTGCCACAACTACTGAGCCTGTGCTCTAGAGCCCACGAGCCACAACTACTGAAGCCCGTGTGCCACAACTACTGAAGCCTGTGTGCCTAGAGCCTGTGCTCCGCAAGAAGAGAAGCCACTGCAATGAGAAGCCCTCGGCAACTAGAGAAAGCCCGTGCACAGCGACGGAAAACCCAACACAATAAATAAATAAATAAATAAATAAAATCTATTTAAAAAAAAACATGATATGGAGGAGAAAGATATTGAGAGAAGAAACAACTGGACCAAAGCCAGGGTTCTGAGCACATGAATTTAGGGGAATATAAATGACAAAAACAGGAAATGTGGAAGAAGGAGCCCTTTTGAGACAAATGGCTGACCTTGGCTGTAGACAAGGTCCAAGTGAGAGGGGTGGGTAAGAGATCAAGGAAGAGATATCCAGCAGGCTGTAGGAGATATAGACTCGAAACTCTTGAGATAAGTCAGGTATTGAAGAGGAAACTGGGGAGTCATCTGCTTGGAAGTGATCTTCAAGAGCAAAGACTGTAGAGGGAAGAGTGGGAAGCCAAGGACTGAGCCTTGAGGTTCATCTCCTGTTAGGGGTGAGGAAGAAAAAGCAAGAAAGCTAATGTGGGGGTCAGGAAGAGAATTAGCACAGGGACTAAGAAGGCAACGGCAGAGAAGGAGTCTAGGTTTAGGGAGGTAACTGTTGTTTGGTGTGAATTTAAGTTTGTGTTATATGTGTTATGTATGCATTGGGAAAAGTGTGAAAGGACATACACCAAATTATTAGGATCAGTCACCTCTCCAAAGTGAAAAAGAGTTGAGGGCTTTCCCTTCTGTTATGCATGAATTTCTACAATTAGTTGACATTACTTTTATAATTACCATTCACTCCCACTCTAGCCAAATAGTGAGAAAACCACTTTTCTCTCCAACATCTTTCTCTCTTTCCAGCCATCCCTCTTAGCTGCTTCTCAGCCAGTGTCCTCACCTCTCCCCCAGCACACCCCTAAAATCCCCACTCCAGCCTTTAAACTCTCCGCTCTAATTTCCTCAAAGTGTTGATCACCTATTCTTTGCAGGGGGAGGGTAAACTGTCCCAGGTGGTAACATAAAAAGAGAGCTTGTTTCTGCCTCTGAAGTTTTGTTTATGGTGGTTCCCATGCCAGTTCCTTCCCACCTAGCTATTGTTTCTATCTTTAATGACAACTTCTACCGGAAACACTCCAAGATTACAACTATCTGGCTTTGACTGAAGCTTTACTCTGATCTTCCACATCTTGATACTTACTAGGCAAAACAGTAACAATCATACAGTGATATCTTACCTGTGGATGATGTAAGTGATTTACAAAGCACTCTCACTTGCATTATTTCATTTGAGCCTCACCTGGGAGGTAAGCATGACATGTTTTTCCCATCGAACAAACAAAGAAACTAAGGCTCAGATGACTACAGGCTACAGAGCCTGTAAATGATAGAATGGGAACTAAAATGCAGAATTTCTGACTCACAGTTTAGTGCTTTTTATATAACATCTCATTGTTTATATAGTGTGACTTCTTTAATATTGTCATGTCTTCTTTGGATACGTACCTTCATCTTCTTACTCAAGTTGCAAAAAATAATAAGTGGCATGACCTCAGGATGAGGACATCTTCTCATTTGACTGAAGCTTTATTTTCAGACTGAAGCAATACCATTTTTATTATAACTTTAGGTCATCTTTAATGTCTTGCTATTTTTACACACCACACCCCCATGTGTAGTGACCAGATCCTAACACTTGTTCCTATTACAGTATCTCTTAAATTCACTCTTCCATCCTCACTACTAAACCCACCTCTTCTTTCTCTGAAAGAAGGGTTTATTCAAAGGTGGGTTTATTATATTTCTAAGAGGATAGTTATTTTCTCAGATTTGTACAATAGAAAGAATCACAAAGAAAATAACATGTAAAAAGCTGAAAACTTGGTAACCACTATGGGACTTGCCTTCTTGACATTAAAAAAACCCAGAATTTATGCAAAAACAAACATTTTCAAACATAGAAAAACAGGTAGTACGGGACTGTGAAGGGAAACTAATGAGACGAAACCTATAATTGCCCAGGCTTTCTGCCTGCAGGAAATTTCTGGACTGCAACATAGGAGGGGAATCTCAAAAGAGCTTCACTGACCTGAGGAAACGGAGATCAGAGTTCAGGGAGGTCCAGGCAGAATTAGGGGGCAAAACACCACAGAGGAGGAATATACACAGAGAAAGAGCTTCAGAAATCTGCACGGGGGTCTCCTTGAGTGTTGGGCTCAAAATCAATCTGACCAAGGGTGCAATTCCATGAGGCTAGGCAAACAATTGCCAGAAAGAGAACAATTACTTGCAGATTTGTAAGTCAAAATTTCTGTGGGCTCACACAGGCTGGAAATTCTTCAACCACCCACCAGCCAGCATGGAGAGACCTCATTACATTAAATACATGGGGCCCAGGTGAGTCTCCTACAGCAGTGGGGCTAAATTAGCCTTGAGTACAGGCTACTCTAGATTCTCAAGTAAATTAACCATCTGACAAAATAAAGTCCATCACTCTTTAAAGGGATACAACTGTTAAAAATAAGACAACAGGCCCCAAATGGAGTTGCTTATGCGAAGTCCCATGTCACCAGACCGAGACTTGATTATAGTTTCGGCTTTCTCAGAAATGGAATTAAAGCAGTCAATCTAAGATCACTTGATCAGCATTAGTTCGATAACCTGCCTGATAGACCCCTGCCATCCCTTAAAGGAAAGTAACTGCAATAACCAACCCGATATTTCGCCTAGTCTAGTCTCCTTGTTCCCACTCCTTTCTGCCTACAAACGTCCTTCATTTTGTACAGCTCCTCAGAGCGCCTTTCTTTCTGCTAGATTGGATGCTACCTGATTTGAATAGATTTTTGCCCAAATACACTTTAAAAAATTTAATATGTATCAGTTTATCTTTTAACACAACAAAATCAAGCATTCAACAGCATAAAATTCACAATATCTGGCATCCAGTCAAAAATTACTAGCAATGCATGGGACTTCCCTGGTGGTCCAGTGGGTAAGACTCTGCGCTACCAATGTAGGGGACCCGGGTTTGATCCCTGGTCAGGGAACTAGATCCTGCGTGCTGCAACTAAGAAACCACATGCTGCAACTAAGAAGTCTGCATGCCACAACAAAGTTCCTGCGTGCCACAACTAAGACCTGGTGCAGCCTAAATAAATAAATAAGTAAATATTAAAAAAAAAAAAAAAGTAAGAGACAACCTAATAATAACTAGGCAAAACACTTGGACAGGCAATTCACAAAAGAAGAGATCCAGGGACTTCCCTGGTGGCACAGTGGTTAAGAATCTGCCTACCAATGCAGGGGACACGGGTTCAATCCCTGGTCCAGGAAGATCCCACATGCCGCAGAGCAACAAAGCCCGTGTGCCACAACTACTGAGCCTGCACTCTAGAGACTGCGAGCCACAACTACTGAGCCTGTGCATCACAACTACTGAAGACCGTGCATCCTAGAGCCCACGCGCCACAACTACTGAGCCCACATGCTCTAGGGCCCGTGTGCTGCAACAAGAGAAGCCACCGCAAAGAGAAGCCCGCGCACTGCAACGAAGAGTAGCCCCCGCTCGCTGCAACTAGAGAAAGCCTGCGCGCAGCAACGAAGACCCAACGCAGCCAAAAATAAATAATAATAAAAAAAAGAAGAGATCCAAATAGTAATAAGTATATTTTAAAATTCCCAACCTCATTAATAATCAGAAAAATACAAATTAAAACTTCAATGAGATACAACTAGATGTTTCTGGAATAGCTAAAATAAAAACACTCATAACACCAACAATTACTGAGGATGTGGAACAATTCCCATTCACTGCTCATGAGAACTTAAATTCCTAGAGCCACTTTGGCAAATCATTGGCATTTTCTAAATAAAGTTGAATTTGCTCATATCCTACAAACTAGCAATTCCAATTCTAGGTACACACCCATGAGAAAATCTTGCCCATACACACCACATACATGAAAAAGATGACATTATTCTTTCTTTTCTTTTAAATTAATTTATTTTTTATTTATTTATTTTTGGCTGTGTTGGGTCTTCGTTGCTGCGCACAGGTTTTCTCTAGTTGCAGCAAGCGGGGGCTACTCTTTGCGGTGCACATGCTTCTCATCACGGTGGCTTCTCTTGTTGCGGAGCACGGGCTCTAGGTGCGCAGGCTTCAGTAGTTGTGGCACGCTGGCTCTAGAGTGCAGGCTCAGTAGTTGTGGAGCACGGGCTTAGCTGCTCCACAGCATGTGGGATCTTCCCGGACCAGGGATCGAACCTGTGTCCACTGCATTGGCAGGCGGATTCTTAACCACTGTGCCACCAGGGAAGTCCAAGATGACGTTATTCTTAACAGCTATTAATAGGTAACCATCCACTGTCCATCAACAGTGAAATAGATATATTAATTGTGGTATATTCATACAGAAGACACTGCAAAGCAATAAAAATGAATGAACTACAGCTACATGCAGCAACATGAATTAATATTACAAATACTGAGCTAAGAAAGCAAGATAAAAATAATTTAGTATGATTCCATTTATATAAAGTTCAGAAACAGTCAAAACTAAATAATGCATATCTACATGGAAAAGCTATAAAGATAGGCAAGGAAATGGTTATCACAAGGTTAGAAGAGTGGTTATTTCTGGGAGAGGTTTTCTTTGGGGGGATGGTGGTATAGATAATAGGATACTGGCAATATTATAATTCTTGAACTGGGTTATGGCGACCTGGTGTTTTTTAAAATTTTTTATTTATTTATTTTTGGCTGCATTGGGTCTTCATTGCTGTGCATGAACTTTCTCTAGTTGCAGTGAGCGGGGGCTACTCTTCGTTGTGGTACATAGGCTTCTCATCGTGGTGGCTTCTCTTGTTGTGGAGCATGGGCTCTAGGTGCGCGGGTTTCAGTAGTTGTGGCACGCAGGCTCAGTAGTTGTGGCTTGCGGGCTCTAGAGCACAGGCTCAGTAGTTGTGGCTCACGGGCTTTGTTGCTCTGCGGCATGTGGGATCTTCCCGGACCAGGGCTTGAACCCATGTCCCCTGTATTGGCAGGCAGATTCCCAACCACTGCACCACCAGGGAAGTGCCCCCCTGGTGCTTTTTAATTGCTTTAATTTTCTTTAAATTTCACATGTGCTCTTTTGGATTTTTAAAAAATATTTATTTATTTATTTATTTATTTATTTATTTTGGCTGCACAGGTCTTAGTTGCGGCACGGAAAATCTTTGTTGCGGCATGCGGGTTTCTTAGTTGCAGCATGCATGCAGGACCTAGTTCCCCGACCAGGGATCAAACTGGGCCCCTTGCATTGGGAGCATAGAGTCTTACCCACTGGACCACCAGGGAAGTCCCTCTTTTGGATGTTTATACAGTCCATACTAAAATAGTTTAAGAAAAGAAAAAGTCATGACATATTTAAGGATCACCAACATAAGTTAAGTCATTGAGGAACTTAAAGCTCACAAGAAAGATTTAAAAGAATACCGAGAAATCGGTTGTCCAACCAGAAAAATGTGTAATCAAAAAGAACAAAAGTAAGAGAGAGACACACAGAATGGTAGGAAATGTTAAGGCCTTGGCAAAATCAATTCATACTCTACTGGTTAGAAATACAAACAAGGAACCGTGTGTATCAAGTTAGATCAAGGTCATAGACAGGACAGACCAGTGGCTCTTAGCCTTTTAGGGACACCAATTTCTGAAGAATCTGATGAAAGTTAAGAACTCTTTCTCCAGAAAAATCACATTTATGGAAATTTATTTGCAATTTCAAGGGATTCACAGACACACTAAAACTCAACCATGAACAGGAGGGTGTTTGGACCCCAGGTTAAAAACCTTTGCTGTAAAGGATTAATCTCCAAAATTTACAAGCAGCTCATGCAGCTCAATATCAAAAAAACAAACAACCCAATCCAAAAATGGGCAGAAGACCTAAATAGACATTTCTCCAAAGAAGATATACAGATTGCCAACAAACACATGAAAGAATGCGCAACATCATTAATCATTAGAGAAATGCAAATCAAAACTACAATGAGATATCATCTCACAACGGTCAGAATGGCCATCATCAAAAAATCTAGAAACAATAAATGCTGGAGAGGGTGTGGAGAAAAGGGAACCCTCTTGCACTGTTGGTGGGAATGTAAATTGATACAGCCACTATGGAGAACAGTATGGAGGTTCCTTAGAAAACTACAAATAGAACTACCATACGACCCAGCAATCCCACTACTGGGCATATGCCCTGAGAAAACCATAGGTCAAAAAGAGTCATGTACCAAAATGTTCATTGCAGCTCTATTTACAATAGCCAGGACATGGAAGCAACCTAAATGTCCATCGACAGATGAATGGATAAAGAAGATGTGGCACATATATACAATGGAATATTACTCAGCCATAAAAAGAAATGAAATGGAGGTATTTGTAATGAGGTGGATGGAGTTAGAGTCTGTCATACAGAGTGAAGTAAGTCAGAAAGAGAAAAACAAATACAGTATGCTAACACATATATACGGAATCTAAGGAAAAAAAAAAAAAAAGGCCATGAAGAACCTAGTGGCAAGACGGGAATAAAGACACAGACCTACTAGAGAATGGACTTGAGGATATGGGGAAGGGGTGGGGTGAGATGTGACAGGGTAAGAGAGTGTCATGGACATATATACACTACCAAATGTAAAATAGATAGCTAGTGGGAAGCAGCCACATAGCACAGGGAGATCAGCTCGGTGCTTTGTGACCACCTAGAGGGGTGGGATGGGGAGGGTGGGAGGGAGGGAGATGCAAGAGGGAAGAGATATGGGAACATATTGTATGTGTATAACTGATTCACTTTGTTATAAAGCAGAAGCTAACACACCATTGTAAGGCAATTATACTTCAATAAAGATGTTTAAAAAAAAGAAAAAAAAACTAAAAATAGAACTATCATACGACCCAGTAATCCCACTACTGGGCATATAACCTGAGAAAACCATAATTCAAAAAGAGTCATGTACCAAAATGTTCATTGCAGCTCTATTTACAATAGCCAGGACATGGAAGCAACCTAAGTGTCCATCAACGGATGAATGGATAAAGAAGATGTGGCACATATATACAATGGAATACTACTCAGCCATAAAAAGAAACTAAATTGAGTTATTTGTAGTGAGGTGGATGGACCTAGAGTCTGTCATACAGAGTGAAGTAAGTCAGAAAGAGAAAAACAAATACCGTATGCTAACACATATATATGGAATCTAAAAAAAATGTTCATGAAGAACCTAGGGGCAAGAAGGGAATAAAGACACAGACCTACTAGAGAATGGACTTGAGGATACAGGGAGGGGGAAGGGTAAGCTGGGACAAAGTGAGAGAGTGGCATGGACATATATACACTACCAAATGTAAAATAGATAGCTAGTGGGAAGCAGCCACAAAGCACAGGGAGATCAGCTCGGTGCTTTGTGATTACCTAGTGGGGTGGGATAGGGAGGGTGGGAGGGAGGGAGATGCAAGAGGGAAGAGATATGGGGACATATGTATATGTATAACTGATTCACTTTGTTATAAAGCAGAAACTAACACACCATTGTAAAGCAATTATACTCCAATAAAGATGTTCAAAAAACAAATTAAATAAATAAATAAATAAATAAATAAAATGATATCATGGAGATAAGTAATTAAAAAAAAAAAAAACCTTTGCTGTAGAATCTAAGTTTAAAGTCCCCATTCTAAGGGAACACTTCACAAGAACATGGTCCTGGAAACCAACAGTTTCTCTCAGGCCCGCAGTGGTAATATAGTAGCCTCCTGGGCCACAGAATAAGTCATTTGGATCAGCCCACCTCCACGAGGGACACAGTCACCCAAAACCAGTCTTCTGAAACCAGAAATAGGATAGAAAAGACTAGGGACTACCTCAGAAACCTTCCTGTAAGTGATGGACTGACAGGTACTCACACCATTTTAGGGAAACTTGGTAGTAAAGAAATTCTGCTTGTGAATTTGGAAAGAATGAAATCCTTTGGTCAGACACTGAGGATGGCTGCCAAGCCATTCAGTAGCTCATCAATGAAATCCAAGGGGCTGTCAAGTCCTGATGATTTCGAAGGGCACCGATTGTGTCACTTTGGTTTACACTGTCCTTAAAGAGAAGAAGTGATGGTGAGCTCAGTGTGAACAGTTCCTAAGTCATGCTTTAAGGATGCCAAAAGTAATACGGACATTTTTAGAGACACTGTATTGAAAATAACAGCAACTGTGGTGTGGAAATGGCAGAGTAAAAGATACAGGTATATGAAACCTGTAATTTACAGCCTTATGATTTAAAGCAAAATATATCACTCATGGACTTCTGATGGATACTAATTTACACTTGGTTATAGGCTACTGGCTTATTGGTTATATTGAACTTATTACCACAAGTTCATTGGAACAGGAGCCCAACTACCGTGAAGCCCTGGAACTTCGTGAGCTCTTAAGAATTTCTGTTCAAAAAACAGATTCCTACTTTCCACTCAATGTGGAAATCTACAGATTTAATGCAATCCCTATCAAACGACCCATGACATTTTTCACAGAACTAGAACAAATAATCCTAACATTTATATGGAACCACAAAAGGCCCAGAATTGCCAAAGCAAATCCTGAGGGAAAAGAACAAAGCTGGAAGCATAACCCTTCCAGACTTCAGACAAAACTACAAAGCTACACTAATCAAAACAGTGTGGTATTGGCACAAACACAGACATATAGGTCAATGGAACAGAACAGAGAACCCAGAAATAAACTCAAACACCTATGGTCAATTAATCTCTGAGAAAGAAGTTAAGAACATACAATGGAGAAAAGACAGTTTCTTCAACAAGTGGTGTTGGGAAAGCTGGAGAGCCACGTGTAAATCAATGAAATTAGAACACTTCCTCACACCATATACAAAAATAAACTCAAAATGGTTTATTTTGACCTAAATATAAGACATGACACCACAAAACTTCTAAAAGAGAACACAGACAAAACATTCTTGGATATAAATCATAGCAATATTTTCTTAGATCAGTCTCCTAAGGCAGAAGAAGTAAAACCAAAAATGAACAAATGGGATTGAAGCAAACTTAAAAGCTTTTGTACAGCAAAGGAAATCATCCACAAAATGAAAAGACAACCTACAGGATGGGAGCAAATATTTGCAAAACATGTGACCAACAAGGGGTTAATATCCAAAATATACAAACAGCTCATACAACTCAATACCAAAAAACCGAATAACACAATTGGAAAGTGGGCAGAGGACCTAAACAGACATTTTTCCAAGGAAGAACTATAGATGGCCAACAGGCACATGAAAAGATGCTCAACATTGCTGATTATTAGAGAAATGCAAATCAAAACCACAATGAGGTATCGCCTCACACTGGTCAGAACGGCTATCTTCAGAAAGTCTACAAATAATAAATGCTGGAGAAGGTGTGGACAAAAGGAACCCTCCTACACTGTTGGTGGGAATGCAAATTGGTGTAGCCACTATGGAAAAAGGTATAGAAGTTCCTTAAAAAACTAAAAATAGAGCTACCATATGATCCAGCAATCCTACTCCTGGGTATATACCCAGAAAAAACAAAATCTCTAATTCAAAAATATAGATGTGGGCTTCCCTGGTGGTGCAGTGGTTGAGAATCCGCCTGCTAGTGCAGGGGACACGGGTTTGAGCCCTGGTCCGAGAAGATCCCACACGCCGCGGAGAAACTAAGCTCATGCGCCATGACTACTGAGCCTGCGCTCTGGAGCCCATGAGCCACAACTACTGAGCCCACATGCCACAACTGCTGAAGCCCACACGCCTAGAGCCCATGCTCCACAAGAGAAGCCATCGCAATGAGAGGACCGCGCACCGCAACGAGGAGTAGCCCCCGCTCGAGGGAACTAGAGAAAGTCCACATGCAGCAACGAAGACCCAATGCAGCCAAAAATACATAAATAAATATATAAAACTTCTAAAAAAAACCAAACAAACAAAAATATAGATGCAACCCAATGGTCATAGCAGCACTATTTACAATAGCCAAGACATGGAAACAACCCACGTGCCCAACGACAGATGATGGGCTTAAGAAGATGTAGTATATACATACAATGCAATACTATTCAGCCAATAAAAGGAATGAAATATTGCCATTTGCAGGAACATGGATGGACCTCGAGAATATTTTACTTAGTGAAATAAGTCAGAAAGAGAAAGACAAATACTATATGATATCACTCATATGTGGAATCTAAAAAATAATACAAATGAATCCCTATACACAACAGAAACAGACCTATGGATATAGAAAACAAATTGATGGTTACCAAAGGGGAAAGGGAGGGAAGGAGGGACAAATTAGGAGCATGGAATTAACAGATACAAACTATTATACATAAAATAGATAAGCAACAGGGATCTACTGTAAAGCATAGGGAATTATATTCAATATCTTGTAACATTCTATAATGGAATAGAACCCTTAAAAAATAGATATAGATGTAGATATATCTGAGTCACTTTGCTATACACCTAAAACTAACACAATATTGTAAATCAACTATACTTCAATTAAAAAAAAAAGTTGAACTCATAGAAACAAAGAATAGAATGGTGTTTGCTAGGGGCTGGGGGTTGCAACAAAAGGGGAGAGGTTAGTAAAAGGGTGCACACTTTCAGTTATACGGTGAATAAGGTCTGAAGATCTAATGTATAACATGGTGACTATAGTTGATAACGCTGCACTGTATAACTGAAATTTACTAAGAGAATAGAACTTAAGTGTTTGCACCAAAACAAATAAATAAATGGTAAATATGTGAGATGATGGAAGTGTTAACTCAGTGGTGGGAATCATTTCACAATGTACATGCATAGTCAAATCATCACAGTGTACACTTTAAATCTATTACAATTTTACTTATCAATTATACTTCAATAAAGCTGAAAAAAATATTTGGGAGCCAAAGTACTCTTATGGGGGTTAGCCACTTCCATATCCTCTGATATATCTTATTGAGCACAACATCCTCTCATTTCTTTACTAAATATGGCATGCTAGATTTTTTTTCTTCATGCCAGAACAATCCATGTCCGTTGCAGAAAACATAAGTAATGTGGATAAACAAAAAAGAAGAAAAAATAATATGAAAATATGAAAAAAAAAAAGAAACAATAGTGCAGCCTTGGGGCAGGGTCCTGGTTCCGCCTCAAGGGATATACATAACAATATCCTTAAACTCTTTATAGACTTAAACTCAACAAATGGAAGATGTCAGCATTCTTCGTACCAGAGAAGCTTATCAAGAAGATTACCTGAGATCAGATTAGAGGAGTGCAGGCCCTTCGCACACTCTAATCTTATCAGCAGCCCCACCCTTGAACCATTGCTATAAAACTCCTCATCAAATCCTCCTGGGTTGGGACAGTTTTTTGAGGTGCCTGCTGTGTTCCCCTTTGCCTGGCAAAGCAATAAAATATTCTTTTCTACTTCACCCAAAAAATAATAATAATAATAATAATAATATGAAAATCTCCCAAAATTCTACCACCCAGAGATGTTACCTTTTTGTACGTTTCCTTTCCGTGTAACCAGGGAGGAGACCTACAGTGTGTACTCCTCCTTCTAAAGGAATTTCCCCTCTCATAGCCCCTGTTGCTAATGCTGCCTTAGTTTATACCATGTAACCCCATCCCATAGGTCACTGGGATTAGACACCCTGCCTGTATTAGTCAGGGTTTAGTCAGGAAAGCAAACGCCAGCCTGGGTTTTTCAAACCAAATAAAGGAAATTGGTTCCACAGGAAATGGAAAAGCTGAGAAGCCAAACACAGGATGGTAAGGCAACTGGAGGTTAGCAACAGCCAGAAGTTAAGTGCTGCCCTAGGGCTGAAGGGATGGCAGGAGAAGGAGGTTTTATCAGAGCACAGAGGTTGGGGCCAGTGAGAAGGAGCCAGAACAAAGGAAGGGGATTTCCAGGGAGCTGGAACCACAGAGGCAGGGTCTGTTTGGGGGGGGAACAGGAGACTTCATAGGAGAGAAGCAGCCACAGTCAAGGACCTCACAGGAAAAGAGAAAGAGAGGGAAATATCCCAGCGCTTCCACTTCTCCTATTCTCCAATCATCTGTCACTGTCTCCCCTTGGCCAAACTTACACAGAAGGTTCTGGGCTAAGGAGACTGGGGAATGATGGGGGACAGGAAAAGAGAAGGGGGATGGGAGTGAGCACAAATAGGCAACTGGCCAGCAATTGTCTAAGAGCAACTAATCAACTGGCTAGCCACACTACATCACCTATGTAGTATTCTCACCAAAAAGGTTTAAGCTGAATCTGATCATGAGGAAATAATCAGGCAAATCCAAATTGAAAGACATTGTGCAAAACAACTGGCCTAGACTCTCCAAAAAGTCAATGTCATAAAGATGAAATACAGGGACTTCCCTGGTGGTCCAGTGGGTAAGAATCCATGCTCCCAATGCAGGGGGCTGGGGTTTGATCCCTAGTTGGGGAACTAGATCTCGCATGCCGCAACTAAGAGTTCACATGCCACAACTAAGAGTCTGCATGCTGCAACTAAAAGATCCCACGTGCTGCAACGAAGAGCTGGCGCAGCAAAAATAAATACATAAACATTTTTTTTTTAAATATGAAAAACAGCCAGAGAACTTGTCTAAATTAAAGGACACCAGGGAGACATGACAACTAATTTCTATGAGTGATCATAATTTGAATATTGGATCCAGAAAAATCATATATAAAGGACAATATTGGGGCAATCGTGGAAATATTAATACAGACAGTACATTAGATTATAGTTGTATATAATTGTTCAATTTCTTGAGTATGCTCATTTGATTGTGGTTATGTAAGAGAATGCCCTTGTTCTCAGGAGATATATACCAAAGTATTTAAAGACAAAATGCCATGACGTCTTCAACTAACTGCATACGTTCATGCATAGAGAGAGAAAGTGTGATCCAGCAAATGTGGCAAATGTTAAAATTGGTGACTCTACGTGAAGGGTATATAGGCATTCAGTGTATTAGTCATGCAACTATTCTGAAAGCTTAACGTTTTTCAAACTAAAAACTTGAGAAAAAAAACAGGCTTTGACCACTGGCATGAGGTGAAAAGATGAACTGAACCAAACAGTTCTTATGAATTTGAACTTAAAACGAGTTTGCTAGTTGGCAATAAAGTTGTAGGTGACAGAAAAACATGGGTGGAGTTAAGGCAACAACAAACTAAAATTATATGCAAATCAAAATTATGTGGTGGGAGGAAAGCTATTGTTTGCAAAAATAGCTGCCAAGTATTCTTCCCACCTCTGTAAGCAGGCCACTTCCCCCATCAGGAGGTGAAGTCTATTTCTCCTCCCCATGATATGAACTTGCTTTGACCAACAAAATGTAGCAGAAGTGACATGGTGCCAGTTCTGGACCTAGTGCTTAAGGGGCCTTACAGCTTCTGCTTTACTTCTCTTGGAGCCTTAAGTCTCCTGTAAAGAAGCCCTGCTGGAGAGACTGGTCCAGCCAGCCCCTCGCTGTTCTGGACACCTTAGCTGAGAAGCCACACATGTGAGTGAAGCCATCAGCACCCTCCAGCCCCAGTCAAGCTGACCCAGCCAACACTTGATGGAGCAGGGGTGAGCAGTTCCTGCCAATCCCTTCCCAAATCACAGCATCATGAGCCAATAAATAAATGGCGATTGTTGTTTTAAGCCAAAGAATTTGGGGGAGGTTTACTGTACAGCCAATAGGGAGCAGAGCAGACAGACAGGGACACAGAGATGCCTGTAGAGAGAGTGAAAAACTACCTGAGTTTTATCATTCCAGTTCATTCCACACGTAGACTCAAAACAACCCCAACTCCTTTCTCGAGTTAAATTAAGCAGGGGTGGGGGAGAGATGGATTGGGAGTTTGGGATTAGCAGATGCAAACTGTTACATAGAGAATGGTCCTACTGTATAGCACAGGGAACTATATTCAATATCCTGTGATAAACCATAATGAAAAAGAATGTATATATACATATAACGGAATCATTTTGCTGTACAGCAGAAATTAACACAACAATATAAATCAACTGTACTTCAAATAAAATAAAAATTTTTTTTAAAAAATGAATAAATTGGGCTTCCCTGGTGGCACAGTGGTTGAGTATCCACCTGCCAATGCAGGGGACACGGGTTCGAGCCCTGGTCAGGGAAGATCCCACATGCCGCGGAGCAACTGGGCCCGTGAGCCACAACTACTGAGCCTGCGCGTCTGGAGCCTGTGCTCTGCAACAAGAGAGGCCGCGACAGTGAGAGGCCCGCGCACTGCGATGAAGAGTGGCCCCCGCTCGCCGCAACTAGAGAAAGCCCTCGCACAGAAACGAAGACCCAACACAGCCAAATAAATAAATAAATAAAATGAATTTTTAAAAAAATGAATAAATTAAGCAGGTCTCTGTTCCCTGTAACAGAAAGAGCCAGACACAAGTGTCCCCTCCTGTTTTCTCTCTTTGCAGGTGTTTTCATTTTTCAAATATTCTGGAAGAACATTTCTTAGTTCTGCTTGTCCTCATTCATGTCCTTATTTATTGAGTAACAGCACCTGATTTTTTTCAATGGTTTGCTGTGAAATGCATCATACAAACAAAAAGGGGAATAAAATCATTCATGCCACTTAAATGTAATAATAGGGTAAACAATCATCCACTGTACCATTTTTCTAGATTCCACATATATGCGTTAATATATGATATTTGTTTTTCTCTTTCTGACTTAACTTCACTCTGTACAGATCAACCGGTTTGCAAGGCAGAAACAGAGACATAGATGTAGAGAACAAACGTGTGGACACCAACGGGGGAAGGAGGGGTGGGATGAATTGGGAGATTGGGATTGACATACATACACTAACATGTATAAAATAGATAACTAATAAGAACCTGCTGTATAAAAAAAATACAATAAAATTCAAAAACAAAAAAACAAAAAAAGCAATCATCCACTAAGTTTGAGATATAAAACATGGCCAGTCCTTCCAAGGCCTCTGTTTACTCCTCAGTTGCAGTCTCTTCTCTACCCGCCAGCGCTAACCACTGTGATGACTTTCGTGTTGATCATTCTCACTTTTCCGTTTTAGTTTTCCACCTAGATATGCCTCCCTAAATATTACTGAGTTTTGAAAATCTGAGTAGTAAGCACCAAACAAGGAGGGTAAGGAAAGGGTGATGCTGGCACTGTTGAAGGAGAAGATAAGCTGAACTGCCTCTGGGTCATTGCCTGCTTTCAGCTTCCCTGAGCATTTATAAGAGCCTTTTATGGGAAAATCACTGAGTGACATGACGAGTAACACTGGGCATCGGGCTCAGCACAGTTGAGACATGTGGCAGCACCACAGCATGGGCCAGGTTTTAGGTGTTTGGCCAGGATACAGTCAGAGGGAGAGGCTGTTCTGTATTTTCTGTTCACCAGGACTTGCCCTCCAACTCCTAGAAGAGGTCTAAGCAGAGCATTTCGAGACACTATCCACAGCAGATCAGGCAGCAGGGCATGCAGGAGTGATTAGCATGTTGACGAAGTTCAGAGGAAAACGTGGGTCAGACTCTCTGGACATTTTATCCTTGACTTAAAAGTCCGCATGATGGTGGTGGGGCGAATGGTGGTGGCAGCCCTCAACTCATCTCTCTCTCGGGTCGCATTGCTTCAATCTGAGTTTGTTTCCTTCTGCATCCAGTGCACAGCTGTCATCCTGGTATCTCCCATTACCCTCGCCCTGAGGATTCCCTTCACCTTTCTCCTGTGTCAGATTCCTATTTATTGTATGTCATGCCTTCCTCTTGGTTTATTCTCTTGTTCAGAAAGCACAGTAAGGGGCTTCCCTGGTGGCGCAGTGGTTAAGAATCCGCCTGCCAATGCAGGACACATGGGTTTGAGCCCTGGTCCGGGAAGATCCCACATGCCACGGAGCAACTAAGCCTGTGCACCACAACTACGGAGCCTGCGCTCTAGAGCCCGAGAGCCACAACTACTGAGCCCACGCGCCACAACTACTGAAGCCCGTGCACCTAGAGCCCATGCTCCGCAATAAGAGAAGCCACTGCAATGAGAAGCCCATGCGCCGCAACAAAGAGTAGCCCCCGCTTGCCGCAACTAGAGGAAGCCCGTGCGCAGCAACAAAGACCCAATGCAGCCAAAAATAAATAAATAAATTAATTTTTTTTAAAAAGGTACAGTAAGGACTTCCCTGGTGGTGCAGTGGTTAAGAATCCGCCTGCCAATGCAGAGGACACAGGTTTGATCCCTGGTCCGGGAAGATCCCACATGCCGCACAGCAACTAAGCCCGTGAGCCACAACTACTTAGCCCACGTGCTACAACTACTGAAGCCCGCGCATCTAGAGACCATGCTCCACAACAAGAAAAGCCACCACAATGAGAAGCCCATGCACCACAACGAAAAGTAGCCCCCGCTCACCACAACTAGAGGAAACCCACGGGCAGCAACGAAGACCCAACGTAGCCAAAAATTAATTAATTAATTTTTTTAAAAAATCAGTAGCTTCTTCAGAAAGGATGCATAGGAGGGAAATGCTTTGAAATCTTGCATACTTGAAAATGTCTTTATTTACCCTCACAGTTGATTGATAATTTAGCTGGATGGAGAATCCTAGGTTGGAAATCATTCTGCTTCAGAATTTTGAGGGCATTGCTCTATTGTCTTCTTGCTTCCAGTGTTATTCACTGAAGAATGAAAAGTCAAATCTGATTCCTAATCTCCATCTCTCTTTTTCTCTCTCAAAGATTTTTTAAATCTCTTTGCCCTCATGTTCTGAAATTTCATGATGATGTGTCTTGGTGGGTCTCTTTTCATCCTTTTTTCTGGGCATTTGAAGGACCCCTCAATCTGGAAACTCATGTCCTTGAGCTTGGTAAATTTTTCTCTATTGTTTTACTGATGACTGCTTCCCCTAAATCTTCTCTGTTCTCTCTGTCTGGAACTCCTATTATTCAGATATTGAACCTCTCAGACTTATTGTTTTAATCTTCTCATCTTTTCTCTCCTATTTTCCATCTCTTCATCTTCTTCAGGATTTCCTCAAGTTTACCTTCCAACTCTTCTATTACATTTTTTGGGTCTACTATCCTGCTTTAACTTTTAAGGGCTTTTTTTTTCTCTTAATATTTATAATTATATCATCCTGTTCTTATAACACGAGTGCAATATATTCTCTTACCTTTATGAGTATATTAGTGATAGATTTTTAAAGTCTTCACATCCCTGTATCCTGAGTGGTTGTTTGTTTTGTTTCATTTTGTTTTTCTTTTGTTTTGGGCTCTATCTTCAATGTCAGAAGCAGCATCTGATTCTTTTGGGAGGAAACTGCCTCCACCCATATTTTCAATCCATGCAAGTGGACTCAACATTTGCTAATTCTTTTGTCATGCATAATATACCTAACCTGCCTGGGCTTTAGTTTCTTCATCAGTTAAATGAGGATGATGATAGAATCTATTTTATTGGAGTTGTCAAGAGGATTAAGTGAAATAACACAGAGGACACTGATTTTGAGTTCTTTTCAGGCTTGGGGAGGCTAAATTGCCCAAGGTTACACATCTAATCACAGAAAATTTAGACTCAGATTCATGATTTACACATAATTAGTACTCAATAAATTTTAGCTATCTAAACTACTATTAAGGTGGCACTCACACCACCTCTCAGCTGAAGAAGAGGAGTACGTGGCCCAAGCCTGGCCAAAGAGATTCAGCATTGGGATTTTTGCTGGAATGATTTGAAAGGAAAGACTCTATTTTTGTTAGACTTTCACGTTGGTAAAACATCATCCCAGAGCTGCTTCTAGCCCTCTGTGATGGTTAATTTTATATGTCAACTTGACTGGGCCACAGGATGCCCAGATAGCTGGTTGACCCTTATTTCTGGGTAGTCTGTGAAAGTGTTTCCAGAAGAGACTAGCATTTGAATCAGTGGGCTGAGTAAAGCAGGTGGCCCTCCCCACTGTGGGTGGGCCTTACCCAATCCGTTGAGGGCTGAATAGAACAAAAAGGTGCAAAGAGGTTGAATTTGCTCTCTGCCTATTTAAAGTCCTGTCCTCAAGCACTCCTAGTTCTCAAGCCTTCAGACTCAGACTAGAATCTACACCATCTGCTCTCCAGCTCTCAGGCCTCTGATACACCATCAGTTCTCTTTGGTCTCCAGCTTACAGATGGCAGATCATGGGACTTCTCAGCCTCAATAATCATAGGAGCCAATACCTTATAATAAATCTCTTTTTAGTATTTATATTCATATATAATTTATAACAATATATAACTTAAGGTTTCCTAATTTACACAGACAGAGATCTGGGGAACGTGGAGGAATGGACACTAAGGGTGTGGGGTAATGGTGGAAGGAACATAAAATTGGATCAGGCCAAATTTACTGATATGGACTCACTAAGCAGAGATTCTGCATTTAGTTTGCAGCTTGGGAAGTCAGAACAGTTTGGTTGGTTGGTTGGCTGAAACATGGGCCAAAAGGGGGCCCACAGTGAGTGAACTGGAAATGATGAACCTGCCTTGGTTTAATGTCAAGGAAAGGATTCAAAGGATTAGGGAGATTGGAATGTTACAGGGGATTTGTCATTTAAGGCCTACTCACCCACTCTGGGAGGGTCTGGAAGACAGTGAGAAGGAAATTTGTGAGGGGAGCCCCAGCAGCCTGGAGGAGCTCCGAGATTGCTCTTCTCTGTAGGCCAGACCTCCCAGTGGGAACTGCAGCCACTGAATTGGGAACCCTAAATGCGATGGGAGTAACTGGATCCCAGGATGGTGGAGGCCAAGTGGTAGCACTCAACCGCCCAAAGGCGAGATGGGCTTGGTTACCATAATGGATAGCAGAGTCAAAGTATTAATAGAACAGTCTGACTCTCATAGACCTAGCTGGCTAGTTGATGGTGGTGTTCGAGAAGTGAAATAGGTAGGAAGCCTACTAAATTCTTACTTGATCTATATGAGCAAAAAAATTCCAGGTCTGGTGAACAAAAGTCTAACTGGAATAATGGTCCCACAGTCAATTCCCAGACTTGAGCCAGTTTACAGACCCAGAACCCGTTGAATGAAGGGGAGGCCAGTCCCCTTGAGGAAGGACCCTCGTATGCTACCAAAAATTTATGCTGTTGATCTTTCTCTCAGCCTTCCCCCAAAGGGAACTTCAGCCTTTGCCAGAGTAATTGTGCATTGGTGGAAAGGAAATAATCAGACCTTTCAGGGACTTCTGGACACTGGCTCTGAACTGAAATTAATGCCAGGAGACCCAAAATGTCACTGTGACCCACCAGTCAGAGGACAGCCTGATGTAAGTCAGGAGATCAATGGAGTTTTAGCTCATGTCTGTCTCATCGAGGGCCCAGTGGGTCCTTGAACCCACCTTGTAGTTATTTCGTCAGTTCCAGAATGTGTAATTGGAATAAATATACCCAGCAGCTAGCAGAATCCCCCCATCAGTTCCCTGACTTGTGGAGTGAGAGCTATTAGGGTGGGAAAGGCCAAGTGGAAGCCACTAGAGCTGCCTCTACGTAGGAAAATAGTAAACCAAAAGCAGTACTGCATTCCTGGAGGTATCGCAGAGATGAGTGCCACCATCAAGGACATCAAGGATAAAGGGGTGTTAATTCCCACCATATTGCCGTTCAACTTGCCTTTCTGGTCTGTGCAGAAGATAGATGGGTCTTAAAGAATAATAATGGATTATCACAAGCTTAACCAGGTGGTGTTTCCAATAGCAGTTATTGTACCAGATGTGGTTTCATTGCTTGAGCAAAGTACTGTGTTGGCCAGAAAGTTCCTTCGGTTTTTAAGTAAGAATAAAAGACATTTTTCATTTTCACCAAGAGCTGTATTGAACAATGTATTCACCATTTTGTTCCACTACCTTCTGCCATTTTTCAGGCAACTTTATAATTCCATCTTCCTAAAACTTTTTATTTCTTTGAGCAAAGAACTGTCCAGGTGCCTTTTATAGTCTTCCAGGGAATTGAAATTTTTTCCATGAAGAGAATTTTGTAAAGACCAAAATAAATGGAAATCCGAAGGTGCAATGTCTGGTGAATATGGCGGATGAATCAGAACTTACCAGCCAAGCTGTAACAGTTTTTGTTTTGTTTTTCTTAATAATTCTTTATTTATTTACCTTATTTTTGGCTGTGTTGGGTCTTCGTTTCTGTGCGAGGGCTTTCTCTAGTTGTGGCAAGCGGGGGCCACTCTTCATCGCGTTGCGCGGGCCTCTCACTATCGCGGCCTCTCTTGTTGCGGAGCACAGGCTCCAGACGCGCAGGCTCAGTAATTGTGGCTCACGGGCCCAGCCGCTCCGCGGCATGTGGGATCCTCCCAGACCAGGGCCCGAACCCGTGTCCCCTGCACTGGCAGGCAGACTCTCAACCACTGCGCCACCAGGGAAGCCCCTGTAACAGTTTTTGTCTGGTCATCAAAGAAACACGTGGTCTTGCGTTATCCTGATGGAAGATTATGCGTTTTCTGTTGACTAATTCCGGACGCTTTTCATCAAGTGCTGCTTTCAGTCAGTCTAATTGGGAGCAGTACTTGTTGGAATTAATCGTTTCGTTTTCTGGAAGAAGCTCATAATAGAGGACTCCCTTCCAATCCCACCATATACACAACATCACCTTCTTTGGATGAAGACCAGCCTCTGGTGTGGTTAGTGGTGGTTCATTTCGCTTGCCCCACGATCTCTTCCATTCCACATTATTGTACAGTATCCACTTTTCATCACTCATCACAATTTGTTTTCATTATGTGTAAGGAGAGAATCACATGCAGAAATACAGTCAAGGAGGTTTTTTTCGCTTAACTTATGTGGAACCCAAACATCAAAGCAATGAACATAACCAAGCTGGTGCAAATGATTTTCAGTGCTTGATGTGGATATTTTGAGCATGTCAGCTATCTTCCGTGCGGTATAACGTTGATTATTCTCAATTAATGTCTCAATTTGATTGCTATCAACTTCAACTGGTCTACCCGACCATGGAGCATTGCCCAGAGAGAAATCTCCAGCACGAGACTTTGCAAACCACTTTTGACAAGTTCGATCAGTCACAGCACCCTCCCCATACACTGCACAAATCTTTTTTTGCGTTTCAGTTGCGTTTTTACCTTTCTTGAAATAATAAAGCATAATATGCTGAAAATGTTGTTTTTCTTCCATCTTCAATATTAAAATGGCTACACAAAAATTCACCAATTTTAATAAGTTTCTTTTAAAAAATGCATGCTGATATGATAGCTGTCATAATACAATCTAACAACATTGTTTCAAATGAAGTTAAACACAACTAAGTGCTACTAAAGCCATCTTACGGAAAAAACCGAATGAACCTTTTGGCCAATCCAATAACACATCTCCTGGCACCTCGCATGCAGCTACTGATCTGGCAAATGCCTTTTCTCCACCCTGTCAAGCAGTCTGCTTTCAGCTGTCAAAGCCAACAACAGACCTTTACGATGCTACCTCAGGGATACACCAATTCTCCAGCCCAATGTCATAATTTAGTTCTCAGGAATCTTGATCACCTTTCTCTCCCACAAAGCTATCACTATGGTCCACTGCATTGATGACATTAATCTAATCAGACCTAGTGAGCAAGAAGTAGCAACTACTCTAGATTTGGTAAGACATTTGCATGCCAGAAGGTGGGAAATAAATCCGACAAAAATTCAGGGACCTTCCACCTCAGTGAAATTTCGAGGGGTCCAGGGGTAAGGGGCATGTCAAGATATTCCTTCTTGACATGCGATGCTGTTTGGAGCATTTGACAGGTCCCTATAGGTGAACTGCAGTGCAGGCCCTTAGGATTTTGGAGCAAAGCCCTGCCATCGCCTCCAGATAACTACTCTCCTTTTGAGAAACAGCTCTTGGCCTGCTACTGGGCCTTTGCAGAGACTGAACGCTTGACCATGGACTCCCAAGTTACCATGTGACCTGAATTGCCCACCATGAACTGGGCGTTACCTGACCCACCAAGGCACACAGTGCACGGCAGCGCGCCATCATCAAATGGAAGTGACATATACGTGATCAGGCCTGAGCAGGCCCTGAAAGCACAAGTAAATTACATGAAGACGTGGCCCAAAGGTCCATGGTCCCCACTCCTGCTGCCCCTTCTCTCTCCCATCCTGCACCTATGGCCTCATGGTGAGTTCTCCATGGCAGCTGACAGAGAAAGAGAAGACGCTGGTCTGGTTTACAGATGGTTCTGCACAATATGCAGGCACCACCCAAAACTGGACGGCTGTAGCACCATAGGCCCTTTGGGGACATCCCTGAAGGACAGTGGTGTGGGCAAAACTTCAGACAGTGCACCTGGGTGTTCACTTTGCTTGGAAGGAGAAGTGGCCAGACACGTGATTATATACTGATTTATGTGTCCAATGGTTTGGCTGGATGGTTAGGGACTCAGAAGGAACATGATTGGAAAATTGGTGATGAGGAAATTTGGTGAAGAGATATGTGGGCAAAAAAACATGAAGGCATTTGTGTCCCACGTGAATGCTCACCGAAGGGTAAGCTCAGCAGAGGAAGATTTTAATAATGAAGCGGAAAGGATGACCCACCCTGTGGATGCCAGTCTCTTTCCACAGCCAGCCCAGTCATCACCCACTTGGCTCATGAATGAAGCAGCCATGGTGGCAGGGGTGAAGGCAATGCACAGGCTCAGCAACATGCACTTCCACTCCCCAAGGCCAACCTGGCTGTGGCCACTGCTGAGTGCCCAACCTGCCAGCAGCAGAGACCAACACCTAGTAGTCGATACAGCACCATCCCGAGGTGATCTGCTAGCTACTTTGTGGCATGTTGACTACACTGGACAACTTCCCCCACGGAAGGGGTACCATTTTGTTCTTCCTAGAATAGACACTTACTCTGGATACAGATTTGCCTTCCTTGCCCACAGTGCTTCTGCAAGAACTACCATCCGTGGACTCGCAGAATGCCTTATCCTGAAATGCCTCTGACCAAGAACTGACTTCACACATTAAAAAAAAAAAAAAAAAAAAGAACTTCACAGCAAAAGAAGTGCAGCAATGAGCCCACACTCTTGGAATGTACTAGTCTTAACATGCTCCCCAACATCCTGAGGCAGCTGGTTGGATAGAACAGTGGAACGGCCCTGTGAAGACTCAGTTACAGTGCCAGCTAGGTGGCAACACCTCTCAGGGCTGCGGCCAGGTTCTCCAGGAGGCTGTATATGCTCTGAATCAGTGTCCAATATACAGTGCTGTTTCTCCCATAGCCAGGATTCACGGACCCAGGAATTGGGGTAGAAATGGGAGTGGTACCACTCACTCTAACCCCTAGTGACCCACTAGCAAAGTTTTAGCTTCCTGTTCCTGTGACCTTATGCTCTGCTGGCCTACAGGTCTTAGTTCCAGAAGGAGGAAGGCTTCCACTAAGAGATATAACAATGATTCCAATGAGCTGGAAGTTAAGAGAGCCACCTGGCCACTTTGGGCATCTCATGACTCTGAATCAACAGGCAAAGAAGGGAGTTACTATGCTGGCTGGGGAGATTGATCCTGGCTGCCAAGAGGAAATTGGACTATCCACGATGGAGGTAAGGAAGAATATGTGTGGAATACAGGAGATCCCTTAGACATCTCTTAGTATTACTGTGTCCTATGATTAAGGTCAATGGAAAAGTACAATCCAACCCAGGCATGACTACTAATGGTGCAGACCCTTCAGGAATGAAGGTTTGGTCATCCTACAAGTAAAGAATGATGATGACCATCTGAGGTGCTTGCTGAAGGCAAAGGGAATACAGAATGGGTAGTAGGAGAAAGTAGGTATAAGTACCAGCCACATGGCCAGTTAGAGAAATGAGGGTTGTAACTGTCATAGAGGATTTCCTCCTTATTTTGTTATGATTGTGTGGGAGTATCTTTGTTTTCTTTCCTCTCTTATTTCCTTATCATGCAACATAAGATGTATTGACTTTAAATCATAGTATTTAAGTATTGTTAATTCTACATCATACTGTTTAAGTTAGAGGATAACAAGGAGAGTAAACATCACTCAAGGACTTTACCTCCTCTTCTGAGGAAGGCGCTAGTGCATTTTCAGTTGTATGGACAGTTGTACTGTGTCAGGTGGAATTAAGCCTTTGTTATCCTTTACTTGGAGATTAGTATGGTTTAAGGAGATATGTATGAGTGTCAGCTTGACAGGGGGTGGACTTGTGATGGTTAATTTTATGTGTCAACTTGACTGGGCCACAAGGGTGCCCAGATAACTGGCTAAAAATTATTCCTGGGTGTGCCTGAAGGTGTTCCAAGAAGAGATTAGCATTTGAATTAGTAGACTGAGTAAAGAAGACAGCCCTCCCCAGCGTGGGTGGGCCTATCAAATCCATTGAGAGCTGAATAGAACAAAAAGGTGGAGGAAGGCCGAGTCCACTCTCTACCTGACAACTTGAGTTGGGATATCAATCTTTTACTCTCAGCACTCCTGGTTCTCAGGCCTTCAGACTCAGCCTAGAATCTACACCATCAGCTTTCCGGGTCCCCTTGGCTCTGTTTCTCTGGAAGACACTGACTAATACACCCTCTTTAACAGCTCTCATGGAGAGTCTATGTGAAAGTAAAACCAACACAAAATACAAATTAAGAGATGGAAATAGATTTCTCATGATGATGCATGAGTGCCTGGATCCAACTTGCCTGAGGTGTTACGCGCCCTGACTTTCTAGTACTATGAATCAGTACATTCCTTTCCTTTCTCTTAAGCCACTTTTAGTTCAGTTTTCATCACTTGCACAGACAAATTGCAATACAATGAGAACACACCATTCTGAACCTATGTGTTTCACTTAATGTATCGTTAGCATATTTTCACATTATTAAAACTATTCTCCAGCATTATTTTGTTTGGTATTATAGTTTACTTTATCAAGCCCATAGTGGTGAACAGATAAATTGTTATTAATTTTTCAATATTATAGATAACATTGATATTAATATCCTCATAGCTAAATGTTTGTGCCTATCATGATTGTTTCCTGAAAATAAATTCCTAGAACTGGAACTTCTGGGCCAAAAGTTATGGAGGATATTAAGACTTTGTTACATATAGTAAAAGTGACCCCTTGAAAGGTGATGCCAATTTATTCTCACACCAAAAACATATGGGAATGCCTATTTCCTCCATCCACTGCCTACAATGGGTAGGCTCTTTCTTAAAATCTCTGCTAAGTTAATCACATACACACAAAAGTAATATCTCATTTTACTCTGCATTTCTTTACTGAGTTGCCTGCCTTGTATAGATTTTTCAATACTGTGCTAGATTCAGTTTGTTAACATTTAGGAATCCTGCATCTATATTCTGAAATTGGTTCTTCTGGTATTCTATTTTCTCAGGATTATCAGGCTTCTTTCTAGCTTTATAAAATAAGAAATACAGAGGTCTGAAGACGGACAAACCTGAGGTGGAGTCTAAATTCCATGATTAGATGTATAACTTTGGGCAATTTAATCTTCCTAACCCTGAATAGGGGTGCCCACTGGGAAAGGAGCCAATTAAACCTCACAGAACCTGGAAAGGCTCAGCCCTTGGAGATTCTAGGTACCACAAAAACCGCAGGTGAGACATGAGGCTAAGATGAGGAGGTGCTTGGACATGTGTTACTGAGGGATCAGACCACTACCTTCCCTCACGTTCCATATTTGCAGGCTGGCACCTTCTGTACAAGAGACGGGAAGTTTATCTTATGAAGAAACGAGATGCTCCGGACTTGGGGAGACCAGGTAGAGTAGAGGAAGTGGGGTGAGAGTAGAGGAAGTGGGGTGAGGGATGGGGCTGAACATAGGGAGATTAAGTGAAACTTAACACTGAACGGTGGGGACCCCAGTCTTTCCCCAACCAGCTCCTCAATTTGTGAGCAGCTCATAACAAAGCAGGAGACGGGGCAGTTCTTTTCTGCGGAATGAAACTGTTCCAGAGGAAAGCCCTCCCTGCTCTAACACTTGAGGGTATTCCCAATAACAGAGCCCTTTCACTTACCAGTTTCCCTGTGTGAGGTCCGTGTGTCCACAAACCCGCCCATGTACTCAGAGCTTCCACTCAGAGTTGTAATGCTGCACACCTGTGTGAGGAGATAGCCAAGGAACATAAGACATTTGAAGAGAAAACAAATAAGAGAATGTTTAGTTTTTACTACAACATTTTTATTATAACTTCTTAATTATATATATTGTATATAATTATATAACATAAATGTATTATAACTCATTCTTTTAACTTTACTATAATTTATATTACGACACTATAACAAAAAGAAATAAAGAGTCAACTGAAATAATTTAGGGGGAGAGGAGATGCAGAATAAACCCTTTAAAACTCCCTTCTTGACAGAGGTGAACACTTGTCCCCTTCTCCTGATATTTCTTTGATGAGGAAGGAGCTTAATCCATGCAAAAATGACATATCTCATTGGTAATTATGGGAAGATCAAAAGGGAACCCTTGACTCAGCTCCACCATTTTTTTCTTCTTGGGAGCCAGTGGGCCTACAGGGACCATGAGTTCTCCATCACTGCCCTCCAAACTTTTAGTTGTACAGAGAAGGGTGGAAGACTCAGTTTAGGACTGTGTTCTGATTACTATTGCTTTATAACAAGTTAACCCAAGGGGAACTATACTCAGTCTTCTTTTGTTTTTTTTTTTTTTTTTTGCCACACCACGTGGCTTGTGAGATCTTTGACCAGGGATCGAACCTGGGCCCTCGGCAGCGAGATTACAGGGTCCTAAACACTGGACCGCCAGGGAGTTCCCTATATTCAATATCTTATAATAACTTACAATGAAAAAGAACCTGAAAAAGAATATATATATAACTGAATCACTTTGCTGTATACTTGAAACTAACACAAAATTGTAAATTTACTATACTTCAATAAAAATAAATAAATAAATCTAATAAATATGAATATAAAGATGTGTATATGTATGTATGTATATATATAACAAGTTAACCCAAAACGTAAAGGCTTAAAACAAACATTTTCTTTTGCTCCCAGATTCTGTGGGTCAGAGATCCAGACGGGGCCAGCAGAAAAGGCCCGTTTCCGCTGCATGACCCCTGGGGCCTCAGCTGGGAAGGCTCCAGGGCTGGAAGGCCCGACTGCTGGAGGCCGGATTCACATGGAGGCGCCTTCACTTCCATGTCTGGCGTTTAAGGCTGACTGTCTGCTGAGACCTCCGCTTGGAGCTATTGATCGTAGCACCTACACGTGACCTCTCCCTAGGGCCTCGGCTTAGACTTCTTACCTTACAGCTCAGGGCTCCCAAAACAAGTGCTTGGCAAACAAGAAGAAGCTGCAAGCATTTATTCCTGGCCTCAGGATTCACACATCCGTCGTTTCCATCACACTCTATTGATTACAAGGGAGTTACAAACCCGCCCAGGTTTGGGGCGAGGGAAAGACATAGACCCGCACCTTTCAAAGGATAGGGTCTCACAGAATTTCTGGGTATCTTCTAAAACTGCCTCAGGGCATAATCTTAAAGACCCTAACATCTGATGCAAGGGACAAAAACATTAAAGAAATAAATGAGGAGGGGCTTCCCTGGTGGCACAGTGGTTAAGAATCCGCCTGCCAATACAGGGGACACGGGTTCGAGCCCTGGTCTGAGAAGATCCCACATGCCGCGGAGCAACTAAGCCCGTGCACCACAACTACTGAGCCTGCGCTCTAGAGCCCGAGAGCCACAACTACTGAGCCCGCGTGCCACAGCTACTGAAGCCCGTGCGCCTAGAGCCCATGCTCCGCAACAAGAGAAGCCACCGCAATGAGAAGCCCGCGCACCACAACAAAGACCCAACGCAGCCAAAAATAAGTAAATAAATATTTTAAAGAAAGAAAGAAATGAGGAGTAAAACCGAAGCGCTAACAAACTTCTCCCAGCTGTACTTCCAAGCAACTGTGGGCTGCAAGGAAAGGGAACTCAGCCTACTCCCACAGCAGAAAGACAAAGGAGGGAGACACGGGGGAGACGGGCAGATGCTCCCAGCGCTCCTCCCCCCATCCCTCTGAGACCACCTTCTCAGCCCCAGCAAGCCCCCCAGGAGAGCAAGTCCCACAACCAGTCCCAACCCCTAGTTTCTTTTAGGTCTTTGCCGAAAACAAGAAACTCTCTCTCCCTAAGCTGGGCTTAAATTCAGGACAAAAAGGAGAGACACAAGTCAAAGGCTTTTCTCTCTAATATTCTCTCCCTTACCAAGCTAAATCAGAACTAAGAAATATTCAACAATTTCCACACAAGTTGTAACCCTCCGCTGTGGAGATAAGATTTTTTTTTTTTTTAAACCCTTCGAGTATTTTTGATGCTCCACCTTCCTAAAGATTGCCCTCGGGCTCCGGAGGAACAAGCAGGTAAATCCTTCAAAGGGACAGACACCATAGCAGTGACAGCCACCTGACTCCATGTGCGAACATCTATCCATCACTCTGTTCTATCATTGGAGACACTGGGAGGGCAGGTTCAAGGTCAACTCCCTGTTATTCTTGAATAGCAACAACAAAGTTTAAGTAAGCAAAGCTGAGTAGGATTTATAGTCAAAGAGCTGAAGTAGGAATTCTGCAAACAATGAAGTTCTTCCTTTGTTGCGACATTTATCTTTTGCAAGGAGGGTAGAACTTTGCAGTTATTTGTTTAATAATGTTGTCTGTCACCGCCATCTTTTTCTCCAGAAAGAAAAAAACAATTTTATGACTAATGTCAGGCAGTCTTTACACTTATAAAAAGGAATTTAAACAGTGTTCCCAGAGAGTCATTGAGTAGGAGTATTTTGAGTCCCAGTAACAGAAACCCACTTAAGCCAGCTTACATTTGTGAAGGAAACTGTATTTTAAGGAACCTGGGGTTACTCACAGAACTCAAGGGCAGAGATCTGGCTGAACCTCAAAAACAGGCTCAGCAAAGCCTGGAACCAAGGACTAGAGCGCTTCCGGGACACAGGAGGTCCTCTTTATCTCATCAGTCTGAGCTGAAGTCTCAGCCTTACTTCCAAATTCCTGGGAATGACTGGCCAGCCTCAGTCAGGTGCTTATCTCTGAAGCAGTCAACAACACCCAGGAAAAGCGTGTGAAGCTGGCTCGTCACCTTGTGAACCTGTGGATGGAGGGAGGTCAAATTCCCAGAAACCTGGGGATGGGAGCAGAGCATAAATGCGTTTGTCCTTTGGGTGACTCAGAGCCCCTAAGCCTCCCAGAAAAGAAGCTTAGAGAAAGGAGGAAAAAAAACACTGGGGGAAGGGGCAGACATCCTGATTTGGCCAAATATTCTGGACACTCCCTTCTGGGTGGATGAGGCTGGATTGGGTCCTAGGAGCAACAAGCATCCTGGCTATTTCCATATCTAGCAACCAGGTGCAGGCAGTGCCCCCAGGATTCTGACCGTGGTCATCTTCTCTTCACACAACCATCCCTGGCAAAGCTCATCTATTCCAATGCCTTCAAACACCATCTATATGTTGACAGTGGGGTCACTCATCTAGCAGGGTGTACGCCTAGAGGCACCGGGGCCAACACATATGAAAACCTTGAGAATGGATCCAGCCATGAGAATCCTGAATAATTCAGATCAGTGGGCAAAGGTGGGCAAATTAGGATCCTGCTGCAATAGCCCAGACAGCTTCAACAGAGGTAAAGATTGTGGAGATGCAGAGAAACTAAAGAATTCAAGAGACATTTAAGAGATAAAATCAACAAGGCTTGGGGAAGGGGAGGAGGAGGCAAGAGTGACTTCTAGATTTTGACTTGCATAAACTAATATATGATGAAAATGACTCACAGAGATTGGGAACACTGGAATAGGAACAGGTTTTGGGAGGAAGATCATGAGTTCAGGTTGAATGTGTTGAAACTGGTGAGTCTTTTAATATCTAAAACTTGATACATAGCAGGCAACTGTGTACAGGGATCCTCAGTGGAGAGGTATGGGCTAGAGGTGTAAATGTAATCTTAATCCCCGTCCCCATGCAGTGCTCTAATCCAACCTGAACTTCCATCACAGCCTCTTGACTTCCCTGCCTAATCCACCGGTCTCCTCCAATCTACTGACACAGAAACTACACTGAATGTTTCAGAATGTCATTCCCCAGTTTGAAATCCTTTCCTTTAATTTCATGATAAAATTTCCCAAAAAGGCACATATTCCTGGTGTTTGCCTGGCTACGTGAGACTGGATACAATAGAAGGTCAGATAACAATCAACCTGTCACTGGTATAAAAGGGCATGACTCAGTAGGGCACAATCATAAAATCTCTTTATTCTTAACTCTCCACTGTTCTCAGACCTGCTGTGTAATACCACCCTTCTGTACCTCTGGATTATATTACAACCTGTAGCTTTCTTTTAAATTGTTATCAAAATATAAGATACATATAGAAAAGTATATACGTATCATGTGTATACAGTCCAGTGAATTTTCACAAACTGAACAGACCTGCAAAATTAGCATCTAAGATCCTATAGATTTTTATGTCACTTTGGCTGTTGGAATTAAGATAATTTCAGATATTAAAAGGTCTAGTCTAATCTATTATCAAATGTGCATTTCTCATCCAATTCAAAGCTTCTTCACTTTCCCCCACCTCAGGCTCGAGACTCAGAAACCCTGCAAAAAGGAAAACGGAGGGAGTAGTCTGCATCTTTAAATATTTTCTTTCTTGTTTTTTCCCTCCTTCCTCTCCCCTGCTTATTATACTGCTCTGGCTCCTCCAGAATCAGGATGAGAGAAAGGATGAGAGGTGAAAGAGCAAAGATCAGGTACCCCTCTGGGTACCTCCCCAATCGCCAGATGGCATAGCTCAAGTTATCCCAAGAAGTCTTTCACCATACTTTCCTCATACCCAGGAAGCAGCACAGGGCAGGCTCCTTTCTGCAGTTCAATCAGCATCCACCTGGGAAGGAGAGGGTGGACCCTCCTTCTGGAAAGCACCCCAAGTCTTTTACAAATGGTTCTTTCAATACCACCTAACTTGGCTCCACTGGGCCACCAACTCCTCAGAAAAATGACTGCACACTCTCTTCCTGATTAATCCCTTTCTTCTGTTAGAAGAAATGACAGAATTAGAAAATCACCATTTTGTAATCCCTAGAAACAACAGATCTAGGTAATGGCCATGAACAGCTAGTAAAATCATTAGGTGAATGGTTGACAGGGCACTCTGCAGGGGATGGATCAAGCTGATAACCACTGAACGCCATGATGAATCTTAGCGTCACTAAAAGTGATTCTTCCCGATATGATGCAATGGGAAAATCACAGCACCATCTGTAAGTATCCTTGCAAAAGCAACAACTACAAAAAGTACCTGAATCTAATCAAACCTCTAGATCTATCTACCACTTTACAGAAAACAGAGGAAAGAGAGAAGTTCACTAAACCACACTGTAAGAAAGCTATCAGCCAAATTCGGATTGTGAGAAATTCTACAGAACAAATGACTCAATTCTCCAACAAATAAGATCACACAAAAGGTGTGACTTAAAAGCGATGGTGTCAGGGAGCTTCTGGGGGGATAAAAGAATTGTTCTGTATCCTGATCGTGGTGATAGTTACATGAATTTATACATGTGTTAAAATTCACAGAACTGTACACCAAGAATCCACTTTACTGTATGTTAATTTAAAAATTGAAAAAAAATTTAAGTGGCATGGAAGGACACAAAAGGGAATACGAAGAACTGTTAGAAATTAATAGAATAGACATGTCAACCAAATCTGGATTCAGAGAAACAAACTTTTAAAAAGACAATAATCTTTTGATGTTCCTACTACTTGGTTTCTTTTATAAATTTATTTATTTATTTATTTTTGGCTGCATTGGGTCTTCGTTGCTGCGTGCGGGCTTTCTCTAGTTCCGGCGAGCAGGGGCTACTCTTTGTTGCGGTGCATGGGCTTCTCATTGCGGTGGCTTCTCTTGTTGCAGAGCACGGGCTCTAGGCTCATGGGCTTCAGTAGTTGTGGCATGCGGGCTTCAGTAGTTGTGGCTCAAAGGCTCTAGAGTGCAGGCTCAGTAGTTGTGGCGCACGGGCTTAATTGCTCCACAGCATGTGGGATCTTCCCGGACCAGGGCTCGAACCCGTGTCTCCTGCATTGGCAGGCAGATTCTCAACCACTGCGCCACCAGGGAAGCCCCATGGTTTCTTGCAGAAACTCCTATATATCCTGGCTCCTCCCTTACCTCTTCAGAGCAGTCCCTCAGAGTCATCTGAGAGGCTGTGTTCCAGACTTAAGTCCTCAGCAAGTCCGTCAAATAAAAAGTAATTCTCAAAAAAAAAAAAAATCAGGGAAAATATAAATGTGTACTGACTATTAAACTGTATGATGCTATTATATGGCATGGTAAGATAAATGATATGGTGATAAAAATATGGTGGTTATGGAGTTTTGGGGGGTTTGGGTTTTTTTGGTGGTGGTGGTTATGTTTTTTAAAGTCCTTATCAGCAAGAGATACATACTAAAATTTTTAAAGGTGAAATGGTATAATGTCTGGGATTTGCTTTAAAATACTCCAGAAAAAATATACATATAATATAGTAAATACATAGTAGATGACAGAATAAGAGTGGGATTTTATCTCTTTGTTCACTGCTGTGTCCTCAATTATCTACAAGTATTAGGGTATGTGGCACATGGTAGATACTTAGCAAATATTAGTTGAATGAATGAACGAATGAAGAGGCCCATTTAACACTGTTACTCCTGTTACTGCCTGTCTCACAAACAGCCACCATATATTCCTTTACTGATGACTCTACCTCTTAGTTCTTCTATCACTCCTAACTTCTCTGGTATATAGTTCTGCCCCTGCTTGTTTATGAACCCATGTCTAAAGTCATGCTCAGATAGAAAAAAAAAAGAAAAAAACCTCATTGTCATCACTGGTACCATTTCCTCCCAAAGTTCAATGTGCAAGTTCAACACAAGTTTTGCATTTTCCTTCACAGCTTTCATTACACACATGAGCCCATGGTGATCTGGTCCCTGCCTACCTTCCCAACTGCACCCTCCTACTGTCTTCTTCCATGAATCCTATACTCCAGCCCCGCAAACTACTTGCTGCCCACCACAAGCACTTTGATGTATCAGACTTCTCTGCCTTTGTACCTGGACTTCCCTCTGCCTAGGGTGCTCCTTTCTCCTTATACATCCAGTGAGCTATGTTCATTCTTCAAGAGTTGGTCCAAATATCAACTCCCCATTGAAGACTTCCCTGACCCTTCCAATCTCTGTGCTCCTAGGCCTCAATTAAAATTTTTACCATTTTTTTTTTTTTTTTGGCCATGCTGCACGGCATGCGGAATCTTAGTTCCCCGACCAGGGATCAAACCCATGCCCCCTGCAGTGGAAGCACAGAGCCCTAACCACTGGACCGCCAGGGAATTCCCTCTTATGCATTTTATTTTTGTTGTCACTACAGGGCTGTCACTTATGCATTTTATTTTCGTTGTCACTAATAATAATAGTATTATTATTACTATAATAATAGTAATAGTATCATCATACATTAATCCAGGGCTTGTCACTATTTTAATCACTTCATATATACTGACCTTTAATCTTCAAAAAAAAATCATAGTATATGTACTATTATTTTTGCAATTTTACAAATGAAGACGTTGAAATAACTTTCCTAAGGTCACACATCTAGTAAGATGAAGCCAGGATTGCAAACACAGGTGGTCTGGATCCGCAGTCCGTACTTCTAATGACTGTCCTATGCTGCTTCTCCACACAGCAGTGCTGTGTGCTTGGCTGCAACTTCTGGCTAACTCTGTTTTAGGCTTCCCAATTTTATTTGTCTACAGAACACATTTGAAGTTTTAATAAACTTCATGGAATGACCACAGGATTCAAGATATGTACCATATGGCTGAATTTAAAAAGGAAAAAAGAACATAAGACTAAAAGGAAGGAAGGGATGAATGAACAAACAAAGGGAGGAAAGAAGGGAAGGAGGGAAAACTGGTCTCAAAATCACAAGAGATGACCAAAACTGAACATTTAAATCTACAAACATTGTGAGCACATTAAAGAACGCCTAAATAAATGAAGAGGTATACCATGTTTAGAGATCAGACGACTCAGTATAGTTAAGATGTCAATTCGGGACTTCCCTGGTGGCGCAGTGGTTAAGAATCCACCTGCCAATGCAGGGGACATGGGTTTGAGCCCTGGTCTGGGAAGATCCCACATGCCACGGAGCAACCAAGCCCACATGCCACAATTACTGAGCCTGCGCTCTAGAGCCCGTGAGCCACAACTACTGAAGCCCACGCGCCTAGAGCCCATGCTCCACAGCAAGAGAAAACACCGAAATGAGAAGCCCGCGCACGGCGACGAAGAGTAGCTCCCGCTTGCTCCAACTAGAGAAAGTCCACGCACACCAACGAAGACCCAACGCAGCCAAAAATAAATTAATTAAAAACAAAAAAGATGTCAGTTCTCCCTAACTTGATCTATAGATTAACACAATACCAATAAAAATACCAGACAGATATTTTGTAGAAATGGACAGGCTGAATCTCAAATTTAAATAGAAATGCAACGGATCTAGACTACCCAAACCAATCGGGAAAAATAAGAACAAAGTTGAAGGACTTATAATACTTGACTTTTAAGACTTACTATAGAACTAACTAACTATGAAGTCTGCCTATTCTATTATTACATATTAATATATATTAATTTATGAAATAGTAATATATATTATTAGCAGTATGATATTGGCATAAGGATAGACATATAAATCAATGGAATAGAGTACAGATATAGACCCACACATATATAGTCAATTGATCATGAACAATGATTCTGAGGTAATTTAGGATAGTCTTTTCAACAAAAGATTAGTCTTCTCAACAAAAGGTCCTGGAGTAATTGTATATCCATATGCAAAAGAATGGATCTCAACCCTTACCTCATACCATACACAAAAATAACTCAAAATAAATTATAAACTTCAATATAAGAATTGAAACTATAATACTTCTGGACAAAAACACAGGAGAATTTTTTTCTTTATTTTGGTTTGGGTAAAGTTTTCTTAGGTAAGACATAAAAAATATCAAATGAAAAAATTGATAAATCAGACTTCATCAAAATTAAAAACTTCAAAAGACACTGTTAAGACAATGAAGAACAGAGTGAAGTAAGTCAGAAAGAGAAAAACAAATACCATATGCTAACACATATATATGGAATCTAAAAAAAAAAAAAAAAAGGTCATGAAGAACCTAGGGGCAAGACGGCAATAAAGACACAGACCTACAAGGGAATGGACTTGAGGACACGGAGAGGGGGAAGGGTAAGCTGGGACAAAGTGAGAGAGTGGTAGTGTATATATGGACATATATAGACTACCAAATGTAAAATAGATAGCTAGTGGGAAGCAGTCGCACAGCACAGGGAGATCAGCTCGGTGCTTTGTGACCACCTAGAGGGGTGGGATAGGGAGGGTGGGAGGGAGGGAGACGCAAGAGGGAAGAGATATGGGGATATATGTATATGTATAACTGATTCACTTTGTTATAAAGCAGAAACTAACACATCACTGTAAAGCAATTATACTCCAATAAAAACGTTAAATAAATAAATAAATAAATAAAAATCCTCAAATTCTATATAAAAAAAAAAAAAAGACAATGAAGAGACACACCACAGACTAGGAGAAATATATGTAAAATGTATATCAAACAAAAGAATTGTATCCAGAATGTATAAAGAACTTTTACAACTCCACAATAAGAAGACCAACAACCCAATAAAATAAAATAGGCCAAATATTTTAACAGACACATTACCAAAGAAGATATATGAATGGCAAATAAGCACATGAAAGGATGTTCAAGATCATCAGTCACCAGGGAAATGCAAATTAAAACTAGAATGACTAAAACTTAAAAGACTGTCAATACCGAACTGGAACATTGCTGGTGGGAAAGTAAAATGGTACAACTACTTTGGAAAACAGTTTCACAGTTTCTTATAAAGTTAAACATATAATTACCATATGACTCAGCAATTTCACCCCTAGGTGTTTATCCAAGAGAAATGAAAACATGTATCCACACAGAGACTTGATGATGTATATTCATAGAAGCAGTAAATCATGTTCAAAGCAGGATTATTCATAAAGCCAAAAACAGGAAACAATTCAAATGTACACCAACAGGTAACTGGATAAACAAACTGTGGTATTTCTATACCACAGAATATTACTCAGCAAAAAAAAAAAAAAAAAAGGGAATGAATTGAAGATGAAATAGATACACTTCCTCCTCTACTCCCCACTAAGTAGAGCTAAAAACTATGGACATTATACATAAAACAAACGTAAGAAGACTCTAAAAGGTAGACATAAGAAGATAGACCAGCTAGGGACCTTGGGACCTCAGAAACAAGGCAGTGAGTTCCCTGGGTTTTGTTTTTTTTTTTTTTAATATTTATTTATTTATTTGGCTGCACTGGGTCTTAGTTGCAGCATGTAGGATCTTCATGCAGGATCTTTAGTTGCGGCACAAAGGATCGTTAGTCGCGGCATGTGGGATCTAGTTTCCTGACCGGGGATCGAACCTGGGCCCCCTGCATTGGGAGCACAGAGTCTTAGCCACTGGGCCACCAGGGAAGTCCCTTCCCTGGGTTTTCCTTAAATTTATTTATTTATTTATGGCTGCGTTGGGTCTTTGTTGCTGCAGGTGGGCTTTCTCTAGTTGTGGTGAGCAGGGGCTACTCTTTATTGTGGTACGTGGGTTTCTCATTGCGGTGGCTTCCCTTGTTGTGGACCACGGGCTCCAGGCGTGCGGGCTTCAGTAGTTGTGGCACGTGGGCTCAGTAGTTGTGGCTCCCGCGTTCTAGAGCGCAGGCTCAGTAGTTGCGGTGCACAGGCTTAGTTGCTCTGCGGCATGTGGGATCTTCCCGGACCAGGGCTCGAACCCGTGTCCCCTGCACTGGCAGGCGGATTCTTAACCACTGCGTCACCAGGAAATTCCCCTGGGTTTTCTTTTGACCTCATATATCTGAACAGTACAGAAGCTGCCAACCTGGGAACACCAATGGACACAAACAAAATAATCCCCAAGAAATCTCTCTGGCCAAAGGCAGAGGAAAGGGGCTAGCCAGCAAGACAGAAAACTTTTAATCATAATCACTCTATCCCACCAAACACCATGGAAAGAGCCATAGCCCCATCACCACCCCCATCAGCAAATGCTGAATGGGGAGCCTGGACTTCCATTCTTGCCTGGCTGTAACAAGGCACCTCTAACAGCCGCTGCTGGGCTGGTATCAGAGAAGATTGAGTGGAGACCAAGGACTTTCATCCCTACTTGGCGTTGATGAAGCCTCCCTTCCAAAACGTCAGGGGAGATCCCATGGGGATCATAGACTTCCATCCCCACCCAGCGATAACAAGGTGCCACTCTCCCTCCCCACCAGAGTCAGAGGAGGCTAAGTGCTTTGGCAGAGTGGATTAAGAAACATGACTCAACTATATGCAAGAACACTATGCTGAGTGAAAAAAAAAGCCAATCTCAAAAGGCCATATACTGTTTGATTCCATTTATATAACATTCTAGAAATGACAAAATTACAGAGATGGAGAACAGATTAGTTGGTTGGCAAGGGTCAGAGATGTTGAGGGGAGGAAGGAAAATGTGAAACCAGGGAGATCTTTGGGCTAATAGAATAGTTCTGTATCTCACTTGCAATGGTGGTTACACAAAACTACACATGATAAAATGGCAGAAAACTATACACACCCATTGTATTAGTGTCAATTTCTGGGTTTTGATCTTGTACTATAGTTAACATTAAGATTGGAGCTCTCTGTCCTATCTTTGCAGTTTCCTGTGAATCTATAAATATTTCAAAATAAAAAGCTTTTTTAAAGGAATGAACTAATAATACCTATAATAAAGTGGATAAATCACAAAGACATTATGCTGAGTGGATAAAGCCACATACACAAAAGAGTATATGATATATGATTCCACTTATATAACTCTAGAAAAGACAAATCTAATCTATGGTGACAGAAAGCAAACCAGTGGTTTCCTGGGGCTAAGGAGGTTGACTGGTGTGGGACACAAAAGAACATTTTTGGGTAATAAAAATGTTCCATATGTTTATGCGGTCATAGATATAAGGTCAAAACTCATGGGAATGTATGTTTAAAATTAATGTTTTTTATTGTACATAAACTATATCTCACTAAAGTTGATTTAAGATCACTTCACAATAAAACGATAAAAGATCAAATCATATAACTTTATGAATAAGAAAAGAAGAAAGCATTTTAATGTACAGTAAGATATTCAATTGTATGTTCTTGTTATAAAATATGGCATTCTTGCCCATTTGAGTATAAGATGGCTGAGAAAGTCAGATCCAATTGTAATACCCATATGTATACAAAAGTCCTGCTAACATCGACACTTTGCCTGTATATATCCTCCAAAGTAATATTCATACATTGTATACCCTCATATTATCCTCAAAGACTGAGGGCTGGAACCTTAAAGGCCCATTTGTGTTGATCAATTACTTCACTAACTGTGTAGAGGTGTATCCCACCTGAAACCAGAAAGTGACCACAGCTGCACAAATATAATGGAGGGGAAATGATGCTTCAATAGAAGGATTTCTTGATATAATCCACCCTGATTATGAGAGAGAGGGTGAGATCTAGCCACCTCCTGAAACAGTCAGTTTAGTCAGTACACAAAAGTACGGAGTCACCACCAAATAACCCCAGACAGAACCCCCAATTTAAAAGTTTTCAAATTTCAAAATACTGACGACAAAATCTCTATACTATCTTCACAATTTTCCTGTAAATCTAAAACTAGTATTCTAAAATTAAAAGTTTATCTTTTAAAAAGGACTTACTCCTTTATAAAATAAATCACTGAATATATATAGTGTTGACGCTGTGGCCTGAGCAGGAGTTGTGACATTTTTGGAACATGAATCAGTGAAACCTTCATGATGTTACCGGCTTTACATGCCACTTCTTGATGTTGGGTGGAGAACACAAAACTGCTCACAGATTAGTGCTTTAGAGTGGGTTTGCGGAAGAGAGATTTAGAAAACCGCACTCAAAATACACCCCCCAAAACATACTGGTTAACTATTGTCACTGCCCACAAAAATGTTTCCAGATGCCAGGAACTATGGAAAAGATAACAAATATTACTATGAAATTAACATAAACTAGTTGGCCAGTGGACAGGTGCTCTCTACCTAGTGATGAAAAGATTTGGAATATTATCTGTGAACAAATACAACTGGAATGGGAGAGGCCACATCCCAAAAAAGGAGACTTACTTTTTTTTTATTGAAGTATGGTTGATTTACAATGTTGTGCTAATTTCTGCTGTACAGCAAAGTGATTCAGTTATACATACTCTTTTTTATATTCTTTTCCATTACGGTTTAATCACAGGATATTGAATATAGTTCCCTGTGCTATGCAGTAGGGCCTTGTTGTTTATCCATCCTGTATATACTAGTTTGCATCTGTTAACCCCAAACTCCTAATCCTTCCCTCCCCCAACCCCCTCCCCCTTGGCAACCACAAGTCTGTTCTCTATGTCTGTAGTCCATTTCTGTTTCGTAGATATGTTTATTTGTAAGAAGACCTACTTTAAAGTAGTTCCTCTAGGACAGCTGGTGGACAGAACTGCCTTGCCACCCCTCCTAAGCTTAGCAGGCGGGCACCAGGACAAAACCTCACCACCGCCACATCCCCGCCAAAAACAAAAATCAAACAAACAAAAAACCCACCACAGGGCTTCCCTGGTGGCGCAGTGGTTGAGAATCTGCCTGCTAGTGCAGGGGACACGGGTTCGAGCCCTGGTCTGGGAGGGTCCCGCATGCCGCGGAGCGACTGGGCCCGTGGGCCACAACTGCTGAGCCTGTGCGTCTGGAGCCTGTGCCCCGCAACGGGAGGGGCCGCGGTAGTGAGAGGCCCGCGCACCGCGATGAAGAGTGGCCCCCGCACCACGATGAAGAGTGGCCCCCGCTTGCCGCAACTGGAGAAGACCCTCGCACGAAACGAGGACCCAACACAGCTATAAATAAATAAATAAATAAATAAATAAATAAAGTAGCTATTAATTAAAAAAAAAAAAAACCCACCACAGTTGTCCAGAAAAAAAAAAACCCAGAAAATTTCTACTTCCAGTTATATATAAGGGGGAAAAAAGAAATATTAACTAGTGAGTCAAAGTGAAAATATAAGGCCAGTCACTGGGCAGCCTTCCCATACCCAAATGCAGTGGCTTTTAAACTAACAGACTCACCCAGAGAGGTTCTAGAAATAGGGAAAAAGCCAGGAGATGCCAGGCTCCCACCCCTGAGAGGAGAAGGTCCCAGCAATTAAGAAAAGAGTACCATCTGGAAACGGACCCTAGGAAGATAGTGAGAAATCCACATCCAAACTCACACAGATCCTGGGCTGCCTGGGGAGAACACCGCTCACAGGCTGGCACATTGTTTTAAGTCACTATCTCTTAGACCCAGATCACAGGCACCCAGGTGCTCCAGCCTACAGACTGTGTCACTGCCTTACCCCTTGCATTTTTCAGGATTCTTTGTATCCATGTAACAGAAAGTCAGTTCAAAGTGGTTTTTAAAAAAGAAAAAGATGTGACTTCCCTGGTGGCACAGTGGTTATGAATCCGCCTGCCAGTGCAGGGGACACGGGTTCGAGCCCTGGTCCGAGAAGATCCCACATGCCACGGAGCAACTAAGCCCGTGCACCACAACTACTGAAGCCCACGCCCTAGAGCCCGTGCACCACAACAAAGAGTAGCCAGCCCCTAGTCGCCACAAGTAGAGAAAGCCCGCGTGCAGCAACAAAGACCCAATGCAGCCAAAAAAAAAGGAAATGACAGGACTTCCCTGGTGGTCCAGTGTTTAGGACTCCATGCTTCCACTGCAGGGGGCATGGGTTTGATCCATGGTTGGGGAACTAAGATCCCGCATGCTGCGTGGTGCGGCAAAAAAGATAAAAAAGGAAAAGACATTGATGACATTGATTCGTTCCTGTAATTTGAAAAGTCAGGAGCAGTCATGTGGCTGGATCAAGGGGTTCAAACAATATCATCAGGTCTCAGTCTCTCTCTCTCCCTCCACGACGCAGCTTTGCTCTCCTCTATGTTGGCTTTATTCTCTGTTAGGCTTTCTCTAAGTGGAGCGCACTGCAGTCAACAGGCCTATAGTCTACAAGCTTGGGAGCCATGGTGGAAACACAGAGACTTCATTCTCTGCATTTCCGTCCAAGTCCCAGAAGTAAGCATCTTTGGCTCTGATTGGCCCAGCTTGGGCCATGTGTCCACCTCTTAACCAATCACTGTCCAAGAGGATATGATACTCTCCTTGACTGGTGTTCAATGGGTCACTTATCAGTAGACAAGGATCAAAATCATTAGGCAACCTGAGATTCACCAGCAATCCATAGTTGATTAAGAGCAACAACAGTCAACACACACACACACACACACACACACACACACAAAACACACACCCAGGAATCTCTGGCAGACTGAGCAGACTTTCAGATTTTGCTCTCTTCAAGATAATAATAACAAGTACTAACCCATTACACTTAAAAAGCTTCCCTGAGGAGTCTGGAGTTATTATGAGCTAATATATGTAAAAAAGCACTTAGAAGAATGTCTGGCCCAAAGTAAATACTACAGAACTGTTAACTGTCATCTTGGAAGAAGGATCCTGGAGACGGAAAAACATCCTAATAGGCAGGGTGGAGGTAAAGAATAGTTTAATCTAAATATTGAAAGGAGGGACTTCGCTGGTGGTCCAGTGGTTGAGACTCCACACTTCCACCACAGGGGGCACAGGTTCGATCCCTGGTCTGGGAATAGGATTCCCTGGTCCAGGAATAGGATCCTGCATGCCATGCAGTGGCGTGGCCAAAAAAAAAAAAAAAATTGAAAGGGGTGTAACCTAATTTTGTAACAAACTGGTAAAGCAGGATATATTGGTTAAACTACTTTTTGCTTCTTTGATCAGAGTTTAAGAATCACAAGACTGTTTTAAAATATCTTTTTGGTCATCACTACTGGGGGATTTGGTAGAGAATAAATACCCAATACTGATTACAAGATGATGGACTGATAGATGCTGGAGTCCACCCTCCTACAGCAAACTCAACCCATAATGGAAATGAATCTGAAAAAGAATACACACACACACCCCTGAATCACCTTGCTGTATACCTGAAACTAACACAACATTGTAAATCAACTATAGTCCAATTTTTTAAAAAAAGAATAAATAAGATAATGGATGATTAAGAAAAAAAGTCAAATGGCTCCAGGGTATGTATGAGGCAATCAGCACAGATCCCCAGAAAGGCTCAGAAATTAGAGTACCAATGATCCCTGAAGACAGGGGTGTAGGTAAAACTGAACACAGTAAGACTGATTGAAAATCTGTATGAGAATCAAGCAAACTGCCCCCATTAATCCTGGGTTGGGTATGAGGGTACTGGGGGTCAAGTTAGCCAGAGAGAAATTTCTGGTGGCAGAAACAATTGCAAAAAATTTTCAGGGGACTTCCCTGTTGGCGCAATGGTTAAGAGTCCGCCTGCCAATGCAGGGGACATGGGTTTGAGCCCTGGTCCAGGAAGATCCCACATGCCATGGAGCAACTAAGCCCGTGCGTCACAACTACTTAACCTGTGCTCTAGAGCCCGTGAGCCACAACTACTGAGCTCATGTGCCACAACTACTGAAGCCCATGCCTAGAGCATGTGCTCCACAACAAGAGAAACCACCGCAATGAGAAGCCTGCGCGCCACAACGAAGAGTAGCCCCCGCTCCCCACAACTAGAGATAGCCGGTGCTCAGCAACAAAGACCCAACGCAGCCAAAAATAATAAATAAATAAATAAATTTATTTAAAAAATTTTTTTCGGAATATACGTAGATGCCTAATATTAAGTCATACAACTGATCCTGTCTTTATTTAAAATTTTAATATTTTGTTGATTGTGGATTTTTTGCATTAATTTTGATTTTTTCAAATATTTCATTAAAATACTATTTACCTTGATTACCGGGTTTTGGAGTGCACCTTAAATGTTGCACCCGAGGTACATGCCTCACTCACCTCACCCTAGTCCCTGCCCTGGCTATTGCCTTTTCAAACCCTCAGTACAAATCTGTTACATGGAACAGCTTTGGGTTAGTGATCACTTTATTTATTTATTTGTGTGTTTATGTATTTGGCTGCACCGTGTCTTAATTGCGGCATGCAGGATCTTTTAGTTAGGGCATGTGGGGTCTATTCCCTGACCAGGTATGGTACCCAGGCCCCCTGCACTGGGAGAGCAGAGTCTTAAGCACTGGACCACCGGGGAAGTCCCTAGTGATTGCTTTTAAATATGGTTCAGCACAGGGTAGAGCAAAGAGCTTCATCAGCAGTAGATAAGACATGAAAATTATCTGGAAATCAGTGTGATTAAGAGATCTGAATACTACAGGATTATAAGGTAAACATTAGAACAAAGAGTTTAGGCTGGTTTAGGGCTGTTGGCAGGGATCCCACAGAAGGAGTAGAATTTGTGTATCCCTTGTACCCTCTGATGAACCCCACAACTCATTTGTCCCTTAACCTTTGTTTCTCCAAGATGGAGTGAGAAGTCCGAGACTCCATGGGTCTGGCCTTGCAGTTCAGTCCTGAAAAGAGAGGCCAGGGATTGGAGACTGGATCCCTGAGAAACAGAGATTAGCAGTGGGGTCTGGAGGAACGCCCAGGATTAACCTCTCAACCTCTTTACAGAAATGTTGAGAAAAGCCAGCTTCAGAACAAGTAAATCCAAGTAGTTTCAAGATGTCAATCTCATGGAAAGGGAATCTAGGAGGCCTTTCTTAACACCATGTTTACGTAAAATGCTAATTGGTAACATACAAGTGTGGGTCCATACCTGTTCTACCACTGATGTTGGGGAGATAAGAACGAGAGAAGGGCTCACGTCAGCCTCTGCCAGACGGAGCCTCAGAATAATGTTCTGGATCATTCCAACCTTTGATTTTTCTTGTATCAGCAACCAAGCAGAGTACTGCTAGGGAAATCACACCCCAAGTCATGTCTCTGTACCTTTTTTTCTATGATTGCCCCTTTACAAAGCCTTTAAGACACCTTTTTTTCCTAATTGCTTTCTGCCCCTACTACATGAGATTTTAATACCTTAGTGTATCTGTTTATGTATGTGGCTCTTCGAAGGGCCACACGCCATTGTAATGTCTACAGTGTTGTGGCTCCACCCCCTGTGAGCATGCATGATCTACAGCCAGTTCCTCCCCACGTTTTCTGGATTTTATTTCCTCCCTCGGGGTCTTCCCCTCATCACTTAACAACCCCATTCTCTGGCATCTCAACTTCTACCTCTCACGGTCCCTACTGGTGACCCATCTCCAGCCATGGCCCCCTCTCTGTTCCCTTCCCGGCCTTATTTCTCGAAGGGCACGCCACACTGTGATCTGCATTCTGCCTCTGTCTCTACCGAATCTGTTCTCCATAATATCATAAATGAACTCTGCGCCCCTCCCACACACATACTCTTCCACCCAGCAATCCCATGTAAAAGAAATCTTAACCAGCACGTGCCTAGGAAATACCAAAACTGAATGCTGTGTTTCACCACAGCTCTTTCTAACCAGCCAAAGATTTTAAATGGTTATGAATATTGAGTAACACTGCTATGCCCAATCCTTAGTGAACCTAACTTAAGACTCCCTTGGAATGATGGGACTTGTCTTCAACAACCGTGTACAAACCTGTGGACTCTCTCCAGGCTCTCCAGGGTACAAGCTTGCAACTTTTAAACAGCATAAACATTATGAACAGCCCCTTTCTAGCAGTTAGAAATCCCTGACTTATGCCCCTCCGTGAACGAGTCAGTCAGTGTCTCCCCTGGTGGGTTCTTCTGCCTGACAAGAAAAGACACTCAGCTCTGTGGACTGCTTTTATCTATTCATTTTATTTTGTTCTTGTTTTTTTTTTTTTTTATTTGGTGGTATTTTATCCTTTGTACCTTTTCTTAGACTCTAACCCATAGAAATAAAACCACCAAGTAGGGCTTCCCTGGTGGCGCAGTGGTTGAGAATCTGCCTGCCAATGCAGGGGACATGGGTTCGAGCCCTGGTCTGGGAAGATCCCACATGCCGCGGAGCAACTGGGCCTGTGAGCCACAACTACTGAGCCTGTGCGTCTGGAGCCTGTGCTCCGCAACAAGAGAGGCCACGATAGTGAGAGGCCCGTGCACCGCGATGAAGAGTGGCCCCCGCTCGCCGCAACTAGAGAAAGCCCTTGCACAGAAACGAAGACCCAAAACAGCCAAAAATAAATAAATAAATAAATGTAAAATGTCAAACTATACAACTTTAAAAAAAAAAAAAAACCACCAAGTACATAAGGATATAAGTACAAACATGCCCTCTGTAGCATGTATCATATGTCAAAAACAGTGGAAACTGAATGATCATCAGCAGAGGAGTGGTTAAAACCACTGTGGAGCACCATGCAGCTGTTAAAAGAACGAGTCCAAGGAATTCCCTCCCTGGCGATCCAGTAGTTAGGACTCCGAGCTTCCACTGCAGGGGGCACAGGTTTGATCACTGATCGGGGAACTAAGATCCCACGTGCTGCACAGCACAGCAAAAAAAAAAAAAGAATGAGTCCAAGGTATAACTACTGAACTACAGAAATGTCCATGAAACAGATCTCTTAAGTGAGAAATACAAGCTGCAGGGCAAAGTGTACAGTATGGCACAGATTTTTTTAAACAACCAGAGCCAGCCACTCCTAGAAGTGTATTCATGATTGAAGATGATTCCATGAACCCACAGAAACTTGAGCAGACTCTTTGGGCTTGACTTGAGATTGGGGCGGCAGAGGTGGGAGGGAGAGGGGGACAGACAGCAAGGGGGCAAGGCTCTGCCAGTTTTCTTCTCTCTGTAGGTACATAGCCCCCTGGGAGCAAACCTTCTTTGACTCTCCTCTGAGCCTTAAGTGTCCCCTCTCCAGCACACTTTGAGGTCCCACAAAGGCTCTCTCCTCCCCATCACACCCTCCCCATCTCCCACCCCTACCCCAATACTCCCTTGGTCGGCAGAGCTGGTGGATGAGGAGGAGGGGGCAAATGGACCTCAAGGGTCCAAGATACTACCTGGTAGGAAGGAGACTGAGACTGGAATTCTTTTTCACACTGTTTAATATTAAGTAAGTTCTCTCTGAAAGACTGAGAAGGTTCTAACAGAGATCCAACAGGAGGAAAGAACCCTAAAGTTCCCGAAAGGGAAGCCTCTGTGAGCAAAGTCATCTGGTCAAATGACCAGGCTCAATACCAGTGCCTAAAGGTTTAAGGGGCTGAGGCTGGACATGGCCCTAACCCAGGCCCCTGGCACCACAGTCACACTGGAGGACCTTGCCCAAACCTGTGTGAACTAGGACACGGGTCCCCAACTCCTAGGCCATGGACCAGTACCTGTCCATGGCCTGTTAGGAACCAGCCCGCACAGTAGGAGGTGAGCGGCGGGCGGGCAAGCGAGTGAAGCTTCATCTGTATTTAGAGCCGCTCCCCATCGCTCGCATTACCGCTTGAGCTCCGCCTCCTGTCAGATCAGCAGCGGCATTAGATTCTCATAGGAGCGCAAACCCTACTGTGAACTGTGCACACGAGGGATCTAGGTTGTGCGCTCCTTATGAGAATCTAATGCCTGATGATCTGAGGTGGAGCTGAGGTGGTGATGCTGGCGCTGGGGAGTGGCTGCAAATACAGATTATCATTAGCAGAGAGGTCTGACTGCACAGAGACCATAATAAATCAATTGCTTGCAGACTCATATCAAAACCCTATCAGTGAGTGGCAAATGAAAACAAGCGCAGGGCTCCCACTGATTCTGCATTATGATGAGTTGTATAATTATTTCATTATATATTACAATGTAATAATAATCGAAATAAAGTGCACAATAAATGTAATGTGCTTGAATCATCCCGAAACCATCTCCCCACCCCGCCACCCCGGTCCGTGGAAAAATTGTCTTCCACAAAACCGGTCCCTGGTGCCAAAAAGGTTGGGGACCGCTGACCTAAGAGTTGGGAAGCCCGACTGTGCACCACTGTTGTGGCCTAGGCAGTGGTCCCCATGGCGTTAGAAAATGACCCATCAGATTGTGTAGGAACAATGTTTCCCTAGTTCCACCAGTGAACAAGAACAGAAGCAAGTAACAGCAGTCAGAGCGGGGGGGGGGGGGGTGAGGAGTGCTGGGCTTCCTGCACATAGGGGCAGGGGGTACTCAAATTACTAAGTGGAAAAACATGTGATATGTCTACCCTGAAATCAGAGCCTATGTTTAGTTTAAAGTTACACAGTTTATAATGCCGTGTTTGTATGTCCAATTTGTCCTCAAGGAACAAACACAAATTTCTCTAGCCCCGTGCCAAATATGGGCTCCAAACACTCATATAGCGGGGACAGTGGAGTTATCCTCGAGCCGACCGAAGTCTGAGCCGCACTGGCACAGGAGGAAGGAAGGGGGTGAAATTATTCTTGTGTTTAGAAGAACACTTTAACAAGACTTTGCAGCTATGAAATGCAAGGTCCGTCCCCCTCACCCACAGCCCCTGGGGAATAACCTAGTGAGAGAAGCTTTGATCAAGAAGTTGAATCTGGGACTTCCCTGGTGGTGCAGTGGTTAAGACTCCATGCTTCCACTGTAGGGGGCACGGGTTCGATCCCTGGTTGGGGAACTAAGATCCTGCATACTGCAGGGCACGGCCAAAAAAAAAAAAAGGTATTAAATCGTTCTGCAAAGAGAGGTCATGGGAATGTGGGATGAAAAACAGGGCCTTGGAAGTCTAGAAGAAGAGGAAAGTCTAGCTTTGGGGTGCACACATGGGCTTCCCTACTGCAAAGGGTCCAGCAAAACCCAGCCCCTAGTCCTTCCTGTGGTAAACAGAAGAACAAAATGGTAATTGTACGGACCAATAAACATTTTAAAATAAGAGGCTTAATTCTCCCTGTTGAAAATAAGAGACTTCTCCCCCCACCCCTCTCTTAGAGCACTAACTTTAGAAAACTTGTAAGCTCTTTCTCTGCCTCTTTGAAATGTAAGTCTTTTTAGAAGCTAAACCAGCCTCTTGCAGCTTTAGGACCCAGGGATGTCTCTCCCAAGGCCCTGGGAGCCATCTCTTCGAAATGGAAATATCAGGAGAGAGAGCACCCTTATCTCCCAGCTTCTATGGGAGGGTAGGACCCTAACTGAGGTGGGCTCCTTGTTCCAAGTTGCAAAACACCTCCTGTCATAAAGATACTTTGTTTTTCCTGCAATTAAGCCTATTAATAACACAAAGGATCACCAATTACCATAAAGTTAGGATGAACAGTGTGTGACAAATGGTGCTCTCAAGCCTCTTACTTGACGACTAGTTACTGTTTATCTTGAGAACATGCGTGTAATGGCTGTATCTGTTTGGCTCTATAACAGGGTGAGATACTTTATCTTTACAATCTCTTAGCAGATGGCCTGTGATGCACATCACATTCTGGTAATGCTTATTCAAATATAAAACTGCTTTCTTTCCTCCACTACCTTTGTGGAGAGGTTTTCCTGGGTTGGGAAATTTTGTTTTTAATTATATTCCCCAACATAATGCATGTGCTTAAAACGGAAAAAAAAAAAAAAGTGGGAAGGTCTTGAAATGTAAGACCCCTAAATGGGACAGACATGGAAAAGCAGTGGGGAGAGACAGAGGAATTTCTAAGAGTGACGCTGACACTCCACTGAAAATTGTTTCCAAAATGTAAATAATAGCATAATAGCAGCAAATACATACAGAGACTACTGTCAGGCATCGTTCTAAGTGCTTTACACATTAACTTAATTAGCTATGTAGTAGCTTGGATTATTGTTCTTAATTGTTCACCCCCCACCCTGCCTCTGAGTACCCTCCAGTGGGCAGAAAAGGTATCACGGAACAGCAGAAAAGCAGGCTGAAGTTTGGACTGGTTTTGGAAGTAGGTATGATGCAAACTCTCTTTTCTAGCCAAAAGTGACCCTTGAAGGGCGTGTGTGGAAAGGCCAGATTCAGCTACTACATAAGATGGGAATGTGAGCCACTCTATTTGGATATTACAGGATATCTAAAACTGGAGGAAATTGGGGGCCAGCATATGGCAGACACCAGCCCTGAGCACTGAGGATGTAGTAAGCAGGAGTGGGCCCAGAAGATAAGAAGGGGAAGGGCACTCAGTAAGGATCAGACACTTGCGTAAGGTTTGGAGGCTGGGAGGCAGGACTGGAATCCCTCATTCCCACCAATGACCAACATGTCATTTTTGAGGGTCTGGCTCAAGAAAGCAGATTTCCCTTGCCCTGGCCTAGCCCAGCTGCCAAACACATCCACTGTGAGCCAGATGCTTAGAATGACTTGGGTCAAGAAGACCTGGAGAGGGACCTGCAAGAGGCTTCCTGGGTGGGTGGTAAAGCCTGAGCTCTGAATCATCCTTCTGACATTTACAAAGTCCCTAACCAGCACTGGCCCCACCGCTGCTCCCTGGTTTCCTGCCCTGAGGGCCACAAAGGACCAGGAAATAGCAGGGGCGGGGTGGCGGGGGCAGTGAGCAGTATAAAAGACAAGAGGGAAGATGAAACAAGTAGAACTTCATGACTAATAAAATCTTTACACCTAATTTTTTAGAAGGAAATTGAATTCTGGTGGAGAAAGCAGGCACCACGGTCGGTGAGGCCGGAATAAAAATTTACCTGGAACATACAGAAGGGAAAGAGGCTGCATTCATTTGGAAGGGACAAAGTCCATGGGAATTGCCCACAGATGCTGGGTCCCCTAAGTGACTCTATACTGCAGCCTAACACCTGGTCCCTAACATTCTCATAAGCCACTATGAAGGTTGGACAAAAGGAGGCTTTCACTGCCCTGCCTCAGTTAGGCCTCCCTCAGTATCTGGTGTGCCCAGGGTCCTAATCCAGCCATGTTTGATATGAGGTTGGGGGTGGAGCTGAGGGGGCAAGTCTTTCAGCTGTTACTTTTCCAGGTTTTAGGCAGCCTGGGGCACCTCTGGTCATTTATTGAAGGACTGGGCTCAAATGAGGTATAAATCAGGAACTGAAGACTTACTGGGCTGCACTGGGTCCAGAGCAGGACATTCCGCATGGGCCCAGCACGGCCTAGCAGGCCGGCCTTCCAGGGCTCAGCCCACGGTCTTTCCCAGGTCCCAGCCCAGAAAAGCGGAGGCTTTCTCCTGCGTTTGGAAGACTGACTCACCCCCTCTTCCTCCTAGCTCTCCAAAAGGCCGGGAGACCTCAGGAAGTGTCCTCATCCTGCTCCCTTCAACCCCGAGGCGCCTGGCCCCAGGCCTCCCCCAGAGGTCCAGAGAAACCCCGGCGCTTCCAGGCTCTCGGCCTCCCCCAGGCGGGGGCCCCTTCATCGCCCCGCAGCTCCGCTCGGCCCGGGAGGGACGGCCCTTCCCCACAACCAGCTCTGCGGCTCGCAGGTTCGGGCTAGTCTGGGGCGGGGACTGGAAGCGTCTGAAAGTGGTGAGGAGGGCGGGGACGCGGGCCCCTCTTTAAAGGCCCGGGACCTGAGGCGCCTCGATACCGGCCAGCGACCCGGAGAAGCGCGCCCCATCCGGCTCCCTTCGCCTAAGCCGCCGGGGCTGCCATGGGCCGCTACCGCATCCGCGTGGCCACCGGGGCCGCACTCTTCGCCGGGTCGCACGACCGCGTGCAGCTGTGGCTGGTCGGGGCGCGCGGGGAGACGGAGCTGGAGCTGCAGCTGTTGCCGGCGCGGGGCCAGGTCAGCGGGCGGAGCGGGGACAGACCCCGGCCGGGACGCGGGAGGCCGGCGAGGGGCGGGATCCGAGGGCGAAACGACTGCGGAACCGTGCCTGCTGGGACTTCCAGGTGTTGGGACGCCCGGGCGGCTGGGCCAGGAGGATCGGGGGCCAGGACCCGGGCTGAGCGCACACCCCTTCTCCCTTCCCGCCGGCCCTGGTCCTCGCAGCCTCCAACTCCTTCTCCAAATGACCCCAGGCCAGTGTCAATATAGGATCAGAAGCCAAGTGGGACGCTCGTAGGAATGAGGGACCGGAGAGAGCTCAGTTAAAGGACCGATGAAGGTGCTGAGACTCACACATCAATTCAAGACACTGCGGGCCACGCGCCGCGCTCCCTCTTCCTCCCGGTGCGATGGGGCGTCAGACACACCGCGCAAATGTCCGGAGGAGGGAACGAGGGAGGCTGTCTTTGGAGGCCTTGTCAACGGAGGCTCCACAAAGGTCCCCTCCTCTCCTGTCCCCACCGCACCTCTGACCCGCAACCCCACCCGCAGCAGGCAAAACGGCCTCTCCTGGGACCCTGCTACTAACTCTCCGGGTTCTGGTCCCACAGGAGGAGGAGTTTGAGCATGACATTCCCGAGGACTTGGGGCCACTGCAGTTCGTGAAGCTGCGCAAACACCACTCCCTGGTGGACAACGCGTGGTTCTGCGACCACATCACGGTGCAGGGCCCTGTAGCCTTCGAGGAGGCCGCCTTCCCGTGCTACTGCTGGGTGCAGGCCGACAGCGTGCTGTGCCTGCCCGAGGGCACCGGTGAGGGGCAGTGTCGGGAGAGGGGATGCAGGGCCTGGGGAACTGCTGGGGAAGGGGCGGGGGAGGGCTGCGGAGGGTCAGAGGGCCTTGAAGAAAGTGAGTGTTCAGCAGGTTAAGTGTGGAGAAGACAGGACATGGGAAAGAGTTATAAAGTACCAAATTTATACACAGAATAAAAAAGCCTGCAAGTGGGGCTGGACAGGGACATAAGTGATGTGCAGATCCCACCCTCCAAGAAGATGAGGACACGGGATGGGAGCCGCAGCAATGATGGGAAACAGAAGTATGGGATGAGGAACAAGTTAGGGCAGGGCAGGTAAGGGTAGCACATGGAATAGGGGATGGGGGTGACCCCTAAGAGGAGACAGCTAAGGGAAACAATAAGCAATATGACTTGGAGAGGTGGTTTGGTTGGGAAAACACGGAAGAAAACCACGAGGGACAGGGTGCACACTGACAGTGGGTAGGGATGAATGAGGACAGCAAATACAGAATTTGTTACCATAGGAAATAAGTAAGAAAGACGATTACAGAGGCAAACGAGGGCAAGGGCAAGTAAGGATGGAAACATGAAATACATCACTTTGAGACAGGTGAGTAGAAATGCGGATAAGAACAGGAACAAGTTGATAATATAGACTCTGATGGTAAATCTCAGAAGAGTGAACTCAGGGAAAGAAAGCAAACAGCTGTTCCTAAAGCCTTTTGAGGACGGTTGAGGTGTGGTAGGTGAGGTTCAGGAGATGTGAAATTAACCAAAGCAATATATAGTAGAAAATAGATACCGGCATATGAGTGATTGAGATTTTATCACCTTTTTTTCTGGCCACGCCGCATGGCTTGCGGGATCTTAGTTCTCTGACCAGGGGTTGAACCTGTGCCCCCCGGCACAGTGGAAGCACAGAGTCTTAACCACTGGACCACCAGAGAATTCCCAAGATTTTATCACCTTAATTAAGGTGATTTTTTCCAACCATAGATACTGATGAAATAGGATCAGGTGGCGAAAGACGAGTTAAGGGACAAGAAAGGGTGTCAAACATGAGACTGTTGTCTCGAGACAAGAGACAGGGTTGAGATTAGCAAAACCCAGAGTGCAAATTTGGCAATGATAAGATAAATGTGTCTCAGGAATCAATGGAGTGAGGCAAGGCCAGAGATAAAAGCAACAGAACGTGACTGAACACATGGCCTATGACGGCAAAAAGGAAGATGAGGACAAGCAGAGGAGAGCACAGGACCACACAAACCATGGCCAATTGTCTTAATGTCTCCCCAGCCTGCCTGGCAGGAAACAACGCATTGGACGTGTTCCAGAAACATCGAGAGCAGGAACTCAAAGAAAGACGTCAGATATACTGGTGACCACCCACCTACAGGGCCTCTCAGTGGTACCCCCCATCACTGACCTGGACACCCTCCCTGAAGCCTTGTCCCCATCTCCTAGCTGGGCCACATGGAAGGAAGGGTTACCCCTGACAATGGCTGCGGGCTGTGAGGACGATCTACCTGCAAATATGAGATTCCACGAGGAGAAGAGGCTGGACTTTGAGTGGACACTGAAGGCAGGGTGAGAACAGGCCTGGAGCTCAGAGTGGGGAAAGGGCTGGGAGATCCAAAAATAGTGGTCAATGGTGAGCAGCTGAGGGATTGGCAAATGGGTTCATGGCTCAATTCCTGTCCTAGGGCTCTGGGGATGGCCCTCAAACGCGTTTACACCCTCCTGAGATCCTGGAACCGCGTGGAGGATTTTGATCACATCTTCTGGGGCCAGAAGAGTATCCTGGCTGGTCAGTGGTTCCCCAGGTCTCCATAACTCCTTGATGGCCCCTTTTGATGACCCAACCTTCACACTCCACAGCCCCTCACGAGACTTCACAGATGAGAATATATTGTGCTGGGTCATTTCTCAGAGGCCCCAGATGAAAAGGCAGGGGCTAGATATGGGATGGTCACGTGCCTGGATCGCTGGGGTAGGGCCTGGAGGAGGGACATCCCGGCTGTGTAAACAACCTCCTCCTACACTCCACCCCAACCCCACAGAGAAGGTTCGCCAACGCTGGCAGGACGATGAATTGTTTGGCTACCAGTTCCTCAATGGCGCCAATCCCATGCTGCTGAGACGCTGCACCTCTCTGCCCTCCCGGCTAGTGCTGCCCTCGGGGATGGAGGAGCTACAGGCCCAGCTGGAGAAAGAACTCCAGGTACCCCTCCCACCCTGTGCTGTTCTCTCCTTGGCGGTGTGGCCAGAAGTAGTGAAGGGCAGGGATCAAAGATGAGTCAAGGAAGGGAGGCTGCGGTAACCTACAGCCCCTTGGTCCAGACTCCAGTGCTAGAAAAACCTAGAGGTGATAAAGTATGTAGGGAAAACTATGAGGAGCTCCCAGTGTGGAGGGGAAACAGGATGGATTCCCAGGGTGCAGATGGGGCCAGAGGTGTTAGCAGGGACAATGACATTCCCTGGCTGACGTCAGTGCTCTGGACACCAGTGTTCACGGGCAGGGAGAAGGGTAGAAAATGTGCCATCAGGTGGGGAGAACTGCGGGGGTTACTTGGGTTTGGAAGAGGTGAGCTGCATGTGAGGAGGACGAGCAAGGCGGGATGTGAGCGTGCCCTGTGCATGTGTGCGCTGGACTCGGCGGCAGGGCTGGGCAGGGGAACCTCCGTGGATTACTTGGCAGAGGAGGTGAGTTTTAGGGAGTGAAAGAGTGTTCGCTGAGCTGGTGACAGCTGAACACAAGGTGTTCAGTTCATCGAGGGATAGTGGGGAAGGGGCCTGGCCATCTCGACAAGGGGACAGCTTGCACACTGGACTGAGCAGGCCTGGTTCTAAAATCGGATCTGCCACCACACATCCCTGGGCAAGATGTCTACCCTCACTAGGCTGTTTCTTCACTTAAAATGAGAGGAATCGGGCCAGATGCTCTGGTTCTGCCGATAGGACTCTGCAACCGACGTAGGATGATGGCAAGAATTCAGATAAAGGTCTTGAATGTCTTCCGCCTTTGCCCTGGCCCTCTCGGGTTAGACTTTGAACTCTAACGATGGATACATTCCTCCTTTCCCCAGAACAGTTCCCTGTTTGAGGCTGATTTCATTCTCCTGGATGGAATTCCAGCCAATGTGATCCAAGGAGAGAAGCAGTACCTGGCTGCCCCCCTCGTCATGCTGAAGATGGACACGAGTGGGAAGCTGCTACCCATGGTCATCCAGGTGGGGCGCCCTGGGCATCCGCCTCCCAACACTGCTTTCTGTTCACCTCCGCCTCTGCTCCCGAGGAACCAGCGCCCTGGTTCTTGACTCCCAAACTCCATCCTCACACAGTGAGACCTGTTCTCGTGTCACTCCGCTTACAGCCTGGTTTCTCCTGACTCACCCAACTGGCAGGACTTGTTCAAGAGTCATAATGGCCTTTTGGAGTTCTCATCCTACACCCGATGGTTCTCGAACTTTAGTGTGTATCAGAATCACCTAGACAGCTTGTTAAAACACAGCTTGCTGGGTCCCAGCATTAGACTTTCCAATTCAGTAGGTCCGGGATGGGGGCTGAGAATTTGCAGTTCTAACAAGTTCCAAAGTGATGCGGACGCCGCTAGCTTGGGAACACACTCTGAGAATCACTATTTAATCTCTCAGTCCCCTCTATCTTTTCTCCCACTGGTCTCAATAGTTAGTTAACAAATACTGTCAATTATCTCACACACCCAGCTGCCCCTTCCATCCCCCACCATAACGCAGACCCCCATCACGTTTCTCCCAAACCACTGTCAGATCTCCTCCCTGGACTCCCTGCTTCAGACTCCTCTGCATTCAACCCGACGATCATGGTGCTCGCGCAGTGCCACAGCTAGTGAGAGGCACGGTGGGAGGGGCCTCATTCCTCCTCCTAGATTATACCTCCTGGATGCGATAATCGTACTTACTCATCTGTTTCCCCAAGATTGCTGGCCATAATGTCACACATAAAGTGGGAGTTCAATGAAGGCTTAACTTCTCTTTTTCCCAGATCCAGCCTCCCAGCCCCAGCTCCCCGACCCCACCACTGTTCCTGCCCTCAGATCCTCCACTTGCCTGGCTCCTGGCAAAGTCCTGGGTCCGAAATTCAGATTTCCAACTGCACCAGCTCCAATATCATCTGCTGAACACCCACATGCTGGCTGAGGTCATTGCTGTGGCCACCATGAGGTGCCTCCCGGGGCTGCACCCTGTCTTCAAGGTACAACCTCTACCCTCCATGTCCCCCTTCACTCAGACCCTAGAGAAAGGAAACAGCCCAGTATCAAATGATATTGCAGCACCAAAAAAAAATTTTTATCACTGTGAAAGAAAGAGGTGAGAACAGAAGGAAGACTGCATCAATATTTTGAGACTGGTGTTTCAATTAAGTCAAGTCACTTAAGGTTTCTTCAGGACATATTACTAAGGAAACCCTCTGAAATGCTCAGAGATCTGACAATCTAGCAATGGGCCTAGAGTACAGCTGGAATATTGCTAGTAAAGCAAAAGCCTTGTTCCTGCCTTAGGAGGTTTACGATTTAGCCAGAATGACAAGTGGTGCCCATAAGAACTACCCAGAGAACAACAGCTGGATCTAGAATCTGAAACCACAAGAGACAGCCGATAAACACTAGAGTATTGATGGAGTACGTTCCACCCCAACTGAGTTTGCTAAGTAGGAGCAGGTCACGAGGCAAGGAGAGCGGCCCAGCAGGCTGCTTACACCCGCCCAGGAGAGAGGTGGAGAGAGACATGCGTTTGGCGAGGTGGTGACGGGAACGAAAAGGAAAAAATCAGAATTGGGGAAGGGATGGAATAGTAGCTGCGGCAAGCCTGGATATCAGAAAGGTCAGAGGTCTAAGCTCCTGCAACACCCAGAAGCCCAAGGGTGGGTATTGCAGACTGACCTAGAAATCCTGTAATTTTATGAAAGAGTGAGCTCAGCATCTATTGCTCGGCAGAAGGCAGCGACGTAAGGCTTGTGCTTGAGTAAAAATGTCCTCAAAATCTTGATGACACTTTAGATATAGGGAACAAGACAGAGAAGGGATGAAACTGATACAAGCTTATGAACCAGACCAATTGTCAGAAACAGGGAAGCCAGGAGAGAAGCCAGTTGGGAAGCAAAGATGAGGTTCAGTTTGAGGTATAGGGAGTCGGAAACGTTGGTAGGACATGCAGGTGAGCACCTGGCAAGGAGAACGACTGAACTGCGTTTCAGCCGGGGGCCCCGCCCGACCCCCAAGCCTGGCCAGCAGTAGCTGTGGCCTCTCGGAGTCTGGGGTGACACAGACAAGATGGAGACCAGTGTGTGAGCAGAATCTTGGATTTTACTGATCTCAGGGCGCTCCTGCACCACCGTCTCCTGCTCACCTTGAAGAGGCTAAGCCTCTAGGCACACTGAAAATCCCCCTTTACGAGTTCAGCCCTCTGCCCAACTATCTCCATTCCCACAGCGACGTCATGGCAAACAGCTGTACTGTTATCAGTACACGCAGGAGAGCCAGGCCAGCAATGTCCCAGAGGTGACCTGCACAGGCTCTGGATTCGGACTGCCGGAGTCTGAATCCTGAATCCTAACCTCTGTACTTCCCAGATGTGAGCTCAGTGTCCTCAGGTCTAAATGGGGATGACGGGAGGCCCATCGTGGGGTTGCTGAAGGCTGACACGACCTAATAGTGTGACACAGGCTAAAAGCTAGAAAAAATTAGTTCCTGCAATGATTTATTAAGAGTTGTTTGTCCCAAGGTATCTCTGCTCCTCATGTGGACTTTGGGCTTTCCATGACACTCAGCACCTTTCATGAACTTTCTGAAAAGTTTCAGTCCAATGTGAGCTGCTTTGACCTCTTGGCACCAGAGTTATCTCTGCCTCATGCCCTGTGTCCAGCAACAATTCAGATAAATACCAACGCTACGTGAAACCTGTAAATAAACTGGGTGGAAATGACAAAATAGTCTGAGATAAAAAGAAACGCATGTGAGGATGAGATGGCCTTTTTTAATAGCTAAGGAAAAGCTATTTCTTGAAAAGCTATAAAAATAGAGGGGACCTAACTGCCTAATTGGGGGTGGGGGGAGATTTGACGACAGCCCCTCTGCTGCTTACGTACATAGCTCAGTATGGCTCCTCTATCTCACTAAAGGTACCCACCCCCCAAAAAACCAACAGTGAAGCGACCAGGGGATGGAGGTGTGGCTTTGGTAACGAGTAGAGAGGCTAATTTAAGCTGTGAGGTTGTAAATGACAGAGTATAAAAGCAAATCAAAAGGGGCTGATTCTCAAAGGCCACCTACACCCCAGGTGGAAATCATAAAGATAAGCGATAGGTCTTCCCTGGTGGCGCAGTGGTTGAGAGTCTGCCTGCCAATGCAGGGGACACGGGTTCGAGCCCTGGTCTGGGAGGATCCCACATGCCACGGAGCAACTAGGCCCGTGAGCCACAATTACTGAGCCTGCGCGTCTGGAGCCTGTGCTCCGCAACAAGAGAGACCGCGATAGTGAGAGGCCCGCACACCGCGATGAAGAGTGGCCCCCACTCGCCACAACTAGAGAAAGCCCTTGCACAGAAGCGAAGACCCAACACAGCCAAAAATAAATAATTTAATTAATTAATTTTTTATAAAATGGAGCAACTCTATATGATTGCAATTTTAAAAAAAAAGATAAGCGATAACAGCTAGTATTCAAGGACTTCTGTGTGGACTAAAAACTCTTCATACATCACTCACATAAGCATCACTGCAGCCTCCTGAGACAAAAGACCCTATTATCACCCGCTGTTGACAGACGAGGGGTTGGACAGGAGATAGACAGACAGATCAACACTTAGAAGGTCTGGTACCTTGGATGAGTATCAAAGTGAGTGCTGAAGTGTAGAGTGAAACCCAGGTCAGTCTGGCTCCAGAGCCTGACTCACAGGGGCGAAAAGATCACGAGAGTGAGTGATCACAGAAGCAGGAAGAGACCAGCCTGTCAAGGGAGGAAAGCATCAAGAGTAGACACCATGCTGCCTACAAGGAAGGACCCAAGCATGTCCTCCATAAACCACCCCCTCTAATCTCCCCCATCCCAGCTCCTGATCCCACACATCCGCTACACGATAGAAATCAACACCCGGGCACGGACCCAGCTCATCTCAGACGGAGGTGTATTTGATAAGGTAAGGAGGGGATGGGGCATGGGGCTGCCTCACCGTCTGACTCTCTATGATTTCCTGCCACTTTCAAGATCCCAGATCCACCTGGGTGAATGTCCTGACCCTTAAACCCATGAGCCCGTCCCTTTATATCTATGTCTCTAAATGTGAAAATGCCACATCTGAACCCCTTATATAGTGTGTGCTGGCTTCTTCCTCAAGGCCTCACATCTCTCTTGTCCCAGGCAGTGAGCACCGGTGGAGGGGGCCACGTGCACTTGCTCCACCGGGCCCTGGCTCAGCTGACCTACTGCTCCCTCTGTCCTCCCAACAATCTGGCTGACCGCGGCCTGCTGGGAACCCCGGGTGCTCTCTATGCCCACGACGCTTTACAACTCTGGGAGATCACTGCCCGGTGGGTGAGACGGGGAGCCGAGAAATGGGGCAGGGGAGAGGGCGAGTGGGGCTCTGGCCTGAGGTCAGCATGGGGCAAAGGGAACCTGAAAACAATAAGGTTCAGACAAGAGGAGCAAAGGACTGGATCCTGGGGAGAGACGAGGAAGCGTGAGTCAGTGCGTAGGGCCTGAGAAGGAGGAGGCTGGGGACAAAGAACCTACGTTGGGAAAGCTGTGGACTGGGAGGCTGAGGGATCTGGAAAAATCAGGGATTTTGTCAGGGAGAATGGCTGTCAACCATGTATGGGGATTCCTAGAACTAATGACCCACGTGTCCTTCCTCTCTAGACTAGTTTGTAGAAAGAGTTGGGAATGACCCAAAAGGCAGGCCTTGAAGAATCTATACTCAGACACATTGAGAGTCAGCTGGGCAGAGACCATGGAAAAGTGCAGGGGTCAAAGGCCGAAGCTTTCTCCTCTCAAGGGGCTCACCTCCCTTCTCCCCTGGGCAGGTACGTGGAGGGGATCATCCACCTTTTCTACCGCGGGGATGACGTCGTGAGAGGGGACCCTGAGCTGCAGGCCTGGTGTCGGGAGATCACTGAGGTGGGGCTGTGCCAGGCCCAGGACCGAGGTGAGAGCCCTCCCCGGGAACAGGAGCTCCTTGGACACTCTGCCCAAGCAGAGTCTGGGTTCAGGACCCCAACCCCTCATCCCACCCCCTCTCCCTCCACACGTCAAACATCTGAATCCCATTCCCACCTCCTAAGACTCAGGACAATTCTAGATACCCCAGGATCATCCTCCTCAGAGACCCTGGCCATCAACCTTTACTTCCACCCCATCCCCTAACCTGCCACAGCATGGGACCCCACAGGGCCAGAACCCCAGCCAGCAAGGGATCTGCCCAGGCCCTGCTGGGGCTCACGTTCTCTCCTCATGGTTGTCTATTCCTACTTGAGGATATGAATGGGAAGATTTTTCCACCAAAGCCCGTAATGACCCCTTCTGTTCTCCCTCTTCTCCTCCTGCCTGCTACTGTCCAGCACACGCATAGAAAGTCCAGGCCTACTGCACACTGACCACAGTGCGAGGTCATTTCTAGATGCAAACGCAATGCTCTACGTGCTTTGGCTCAACCCTGAACTCGGTGCCCTGCCCCTTGGGGCTCACATTTCTTTGGCCAGTCCAGCCTATCCCCACCGCTGCTAGGATCCAGCCACCGTCTTTAGCACCCCACCCGCATTCTAACCTCTGGGGAAGAAAAGCCTTTCTTGAGCTCTTCCTAGATTCCTCCTCCTCCTTCTCTCACACATGGGCCAGCCTGGACTCTGCTCCAAATTGTCCTTCTGTCCCTGCCCCTCACACTTTGCACCAACATCTCTGCCTCTGTGGGACAACTACAAACATTGACTGGGGAGCCGCTATGGCTGGCCTCTGAGGGTGCCGTGAGCACTAACGCAACACCCGCCCTCTGGAGGGAGCGTCTCCCTAGGGAATCTGTGGCTGCACCACCCCGCTTCCAGGACCAAACTTTCTCTAGTATATCTCGGTATGTCCCTTGGGCTCCACGTGCTCCCGGGAGACCCCTCCTCTCCCTGGCCATCTTTGCCCCAACCAGTATCTGCATTTGGAAAATGAAAATAAACATCCACATCTGAACTTTAACCTCCACTAAGTGCCTCTCATTCTCTCTTCCTCCACTCTCCTTCAGTTCTCATAGCTCACCTTCGTCTCACTTTCCCAACAGACTTTTTGGAGAAAGTGTGCTAAAATAAAAAACGGCCTGAGATTGGCAGTCAGGAACCCGAGTTCAAGATCAGCCTCTGCCTTTTCCCAATTATGCAGTCCTGACAAGCACTTTAATCTCTCTGGTCTTTGTTTCTTTTGTTTTTTTTTAATCTACAAAAGGGAAGTGATTATATTTGTTCCACTTAACTGACAGGATTAGTGGGTCTCTGAACCCCCCACCTCCACTGTGAATTGAGTGGCGTGACATAATCTTTGCGGAAAGCCTCTCTTGGCTATGACCCTATAAATCTATGACTTCTCTTATCCATCACGTTACAATTCAGACACTTGTAATTCCCTACCTGGGAATAGGAGGAAGCATCCCTAAATTCTCAACCACTTTTTGAGGCAGAGGATTTTTGATCACTCAGAACTTTTCAGCCCCCAACCCTTCCAAAATAACAATACTTATTATTTATTGAGAACTTGTTCCACACCAGGTGATTACCTCATTTATAAAATAGGTATCATCTACACTTTACAGGTCAAGAGATTGAGGTTCAGAGAGGTTAAGTAATTGGCCTAAGGTAACCCAACTATATTATTTGAATCTGAAGTGAAATCCATGTCTGATGCAAATATATTTGAATAAATGAACTAAACAAACAACCATCAATTCCAAAATGTAGACATCCCAAGTCTTCAGCCTTTATTTCTCTCCTCTCAGACTGTAGCCTCTAAATCCTGTTTCCTTCCTGCCCAGGTTTCCCCATCTCCTTCCAGTCCCAGAATCAACTCTGCCATTTCCTTACCATGTGTGTCTTCACGTGCACTGCTCAGCATGGGGCCATCAACCAGGGCCAGGTATGGAGAGCTGAAAGCCCAGGTCCCTGAAGGCAAGTGTCTGGACCTTGGGATGCCCAAGGGAGAGATGGGGGTTCAAACCCTAAGTACCAGGATCCTAGGGTTGCAGTTTCTTCCCCCAGCTGGACTGGTATGCCTGGGTCCCTAATGCCCCATGCACAATGCGGATGCCCCCACCTACCACCAAGGAAGATGTGACAATGGCCACGGTGATGGGCTCACTACCTGATGTCCGACAGGCCTGTCTTCAAATGGTCATCACATGGCATCTGGGGCGCCGCCAGCCAGACATGGTAAGAGAGGACCCTGGGGAAAGGGAAATGACAGTTGGAAGGGAAACATAAGAGTGAAGGGCTAGGCTCTAGATGTGTCTGACTCAAAACTGACTGATCCTTTGTTCTTTCTTAGGTGCCTCTGGGGCATCACAGAGAAAAGTATTTCTCAGACCCCAAGGCCAAGTCTGTACTAAACCAATTCCAAACAGATCTGGAAAACTTGGAAAGGGAGATTACAGCCCGGAATGAGCAACTTGACCTGCCCTATGAATACCTAAAGCCCAGCCACATAGAGAACAGCATCACTATCTGAGCTCTGGGATGCCCCCACCGGGAAGACTGCAGATCAGCTCTGGGACTGACAGTTCCATATTGAGTTTCATGGTTTCCTAGTCTCTGCTGCAGAGGCTCTATTTCCTCCCCCAATTAAACCCCCTACATCTGCATCCCATGAGCCCAAGGGCCTTTACTTTTCTGTAAAGGGCCTGATCATATGTTAGGCTTTGTAGGCCACACAGTCTGTCACAGCTACTCAACTCTCTTGTTGTAGCACAGAAGCAGCCACAGGCAACGTGTAAATGAATGCTGTGTTCCAATAAAACTTTATTTACGGAGAGTGAAATATGAACTTCCTGTGTCACAAAATATCCTCCTTTTGGTTTAGTCAACCATTTAAAAATGCAAAAACACACAACAAAACCCTGTGCTTCGCTACAGGGATGTGCACAGACTGCAGGCTGGATTTGGCCCTGGATTTGGGGCAGTACCTGTACAACGGTACCCTGCGGTAGCCTGAGGCACTGACCTTACTTGCAAAACATCCAGAGAATGGTGGGGTGGGTGGGGAGGGTGAGGAAGATTTCTTGGAGAAATCGACTACCTCAACTAATTCTCCTTTCCCAGGAGCTTGACTTCATGCTTGGCCAACTTAAAAATTCCTGACTCTTCTTTGGCAACTTTCCCTCCACCCCTATGTCTCCTATTCACACACCTACCCTAAAAGTCCCTGAATGAGAATGGTGCCCCTAAGGCAAAATAAAAACTTTCACCCCAAAATGGCTTCCTTCCAGACAGTCTCAAACAAAAGAGACACGAAATAATGTCTCAAGGCCACTATCCCAGGCTTTTCAGTACCCTGGGGTCTCTAAGTGTTTCCCAGGTTCCAAGTTCTCTTTCACGACCCTTTTAAGAACAATCTGCACAAAATAAATGGAAAAATACCACCAAGTTATGCTAACCACTGACAGTGTCTGGTTCTGGGGTCTTGGGATCAAAATGACCCCTCTCAATTATGCTATGACCACTGTCCTCACTAGAATGGGTACAACATACTCAGTGCAAAATTGTGTTCTTCAAACACCACTGTTTCCCTGAATAATTATTACAAATCTGTTTTTCACCAGTGAGGTATACAAACTTTTTCTTTGGAGGGTACGATCCATTCATATTTTTTAAATCTTGTTCAAAGGACCTATGATCAGTTTCCTTGGTTTACAGTAGGGAAGAAAAGTGACATTTGTGTGTACTTATTCCTTTCCCCAGAACATGTGGCAGGGCCACTCACCTTAACAGCTTGTTCATTGAGTCTGCTTTCCCTGGACTTTTCCTAACGCCCGTATTTTTCCTGGATTTGGCAACCACGACTCTTCAGCATTCCGTGTTTGGCTAACAAAACGTTACTTAGGTATTTCCAATGCCAAGAACCCTCAGCAATTTTAAAGCGTTCTAGCCAGAACAGCACCCTTGGGCTCGGGAAGGGGCTCCACGTCTTCTTTTACTGTGTCAGTGTCTATTTTAAAGGGTAGGGATGAGTAGAGAGGAGATAGAGGCGTTCTCTCTCGGTGTAAATCTCTCTGTCTCACTTACCACACCTCCATCACAGGATACCGCCCGAGACTAAGGTATCTGAGGGAAAAATGACATAATTTCAATCCTCGGCTGCTGAGAGCGCATCGCCAAGGTTACCAGGAGCTCCGCCAGAGATAAAAGCTTTCCTGACGCCGGGCTACCTTTTCTTCCTCGTCACGTGACTTGACAGACTTGGTCACATGATATACTGGCTCCTCCCATTCCAATCTGGAGAGGGGGGGAAAGCCAAGAAACCGGAGAACTTTGCTCCTGCAATACTCGCACCCCAGCTACATATGGGTCAATAAGGGATTCCCGAGGGGCTGCTACGGTTTCAGAAACACCGCTCTTTCCCACCGAAGTCCGAGAGGACCCGGAGGCGCCAGCGTTCTCCGCCTGGCGCTCCCCAGCCCGATGGTTGGGCCCGGAAGCCACGCCCCCTCGGTCGCTCTCCCTGCTCTCGGTCCTCCGCGAGTCCCCAAGTCCAGCTCTCTTTCCCCCCCCCCGCTCATCGGGGCTTCCTCTCACCGCCTTCCTATCTGGCCCACATCTAGGCGATCCCCGACTCCTTTCTTCATGGCGTCGCTTCTGTGCTGTGGGCCTAAGCTGGCCGCCTGCGGCATCGTCCTCAGCGCCTGGGGAGTGATCATGTTGGTGAGGGGACTGCCCGGCGACAACCGGAGAGGAGAGGGCCTGAGGGGCCCGGGTGTTGGAGGGCTGGAAGGCTAGGAGACACCAGGCGTTTGAAAGCAGCAGACAGGCCGGAGGGGGTGGTTGATTAGCCGCTGGAGAACGAGACAGAACTGAATTGAGAAATGGGGAATTGGAAGGGAGAGGGGGAGCTGAAGCTTGGAATGGGCCCCGGGGCTGGTGGATTTGGAGTACCCTCAAGGTAAGAGGAAGAAGAGCTACGTTCTTGAGAGATCCTTGAGCTGAATGGAGGGCAGTGGGGAAAGGGAGTGCTTGTTCCCGAAATGGATAGCTGGGCGTTGTTTCCCGAGGACTCTACCCGACCCACTTAAGGAAGAAGTAATATGGAGAAGTGCCGATTCCCTCTGACCCCCTCCTCCCTGTCCCGTGATAATGACGCCTCCGGAGAGGATGATAATCTGGTTCCTGGGTTGCTCATTATTCCTAACCCTTGCCCCAGCCAAGTCTTCTCTATGTCACCATTCATGCCCTGTTCCGGGTGACTGGAGTCCAAATCCGGCAACAACCAACCCTAATCCCAGCTCATTCTGGTGATTCCCAAACCCAGATGTTGTGGCAACATTCGAAGTGGGAGGAGTTCAGGCAGTGACCAGGTCAGGTGCCTGAGTTCAACAACCTACCCCTTCCCTTTTTGCAGATAATGCTCGGAATCTTTTTCAATGTCCATTCCGCTGTGCTAATTGAAGACGTTCCCTTCACGGAGAAAGATTTTGAGTAAGTGGAGAGGCGGGGGAAGTGGTCAGAATCATGGGCGGGGAATTGCAGGAGGCTGGATGCTTGGGGCCCAGAGGCTAGGGAACTGGCTGCTCTGTTTAGCACACAGGAGCAGTCTTGGGAGTCAGACCTCAGCGGCCATCCTAAACCCACCTCTTCAGGTGTGGCTTCTTTAGGTATTTTCCTTGACTTCTCTGTGCCTCCTCCACCTATGCAAAGTGGATGCTATAACAGAACTCACCCCATAGGGTTATGAAGATTAAGATAATACACGTAAAAGCGTTTAGAACGGTACCCGGCACACAGTAAGTGCTGTGTAAATGTTGGCTGCTGTTAATAATGTTTCCGATATTTCTCTGCCTAATCCCCACCCCTAGGAATGGCCCCCAGAACATATACAACCTTTATGAGCAAGTCAGCTACAACTGTTTCATCGCCGCGGGCCTTTACCTCCTCCTCGGAGGCTTCTCTTTCTGCCAAGTTCGGCTCAATAAGCGCAAGGAATACATGGTGCGCTAGAGCACCGTCGCGTACCCCCTCTCCAGCCCCCTCCTCTATTTAAAGACTCTCCCCACCCAGTCACACCCGCCCCACCCCCAGTCTGGCGCCCTCTGCGGACTGGGTTTCCCTGGCGAGAGACGGAATCCCTTGTTCTTCAACCTCTGGCGCCCGGCTCCAGTGGAGGGAGGTCGGGGCTGGCCGTTCCCTGTTCCTCCGGCCCCCTCGCCTTGTCCCGTTCCACAATAAAGAGAAACTGCTCTCTTAAGCCTCGTGTGTGTGCATGGGTTGCGGGGCAGGCATCCGGGCTGAAGATCGGACTCCAAATACGGAGTCCCGACCCCTCGACGGAAGTGGAGTGAAGCCGGGCCGGAAGCGAGGCGGTGTCTTCCACTCTCCTTCCCGCGCGCCGAGGCGGTGAGGCGGTGAGCGGCCGAGCTGGAGCCAATCAGCTGCGGGAAGGGGCGGGACTTCCTGCGCGGGGGCCGGAGCCGTTCGATCGCACTGCTCTCCGTGGTCCCGGCTCCGAGGTAGCGGCGGCGGTAACGTCTCCGTGAGGAGGCGCGCGGGGCCATGACGTCAGCGTCTACAAAGGTTCGACCTCCCTCGCGGACAGCGCTCCCTGGCGGCCACGGGAGGGCGGGCCCCCCAAGTTGGCTCCCGGCTCTTCCATCCCGGGCGAGGGGCGGGCGGGAGTCCAGCCTGGGGTGGGGCTAGGGGCTCCGGGCGGTCCGGCGCGGCGCTGTGCGCCGGCCCCCCGTAATGCTGCCCCGCCCCCCAGGTCGGAGAGATCTTCTCCGCGGCGGGCGCCGCCTTCACGAAGCTCGGGGAGCTGACCATGCAGCTGCATCCCGTGGCCGACTCTTCCCCCGCGGGGTACGTGAGCCCGGGCTGGAAGATGGACGCTGAGAGCGGACGCTGGGTCTCGATCACAGACACCGACACTCTCTAGGGCAGGGACAGATGTTAGTTTCCCTTTGTGCCTGGCACAGCGCAGAGTAGGTGTTAATAAATGATTGTTGAATGAATGAATGACAGATAAACCGCAGACCGAGGCTCATAATCCGGACTCATTTCACAGCTCTACCCTGCTGCGAACTGGTAGACCATAGACCGCCACCACTACCCACACCACCCCACCCCCCAAATCATGTGGAATTCCGGCAGACTGCAGCAGACTGTGTTTAGAGGCTCTGTTTGTAAGACCCCCACTTGTTGGATGGGTTTCAGTGGGCTGTTTACAGCAGCTGTTTCACGTTGATGGGGGAGAAGTTTTCTTCTAAGGTGGCGGTTGTTACAATATCGTGTGGTTGGGGGTCCTCAGGGTTCCCACGGCGCCTTAAGAATTTTGTTTTTTGCTTTTGTTTTTGTTTTTTTAAGGAAGACCTCTTTATGGAAGGGGCCCCAGGCCTTGCGGGGAGGAGGCTGGTTGCTGTGGAATGCGTAGCCTGTGGGCTGGCTCCACACCCCTCTTCCTCCCACTTTCGCTATTCCCTTCTCCCCTTCTGACAGTGCCAAGTGGACGGAGACGGAGATAGAGATGCTGAGGGCTGCTGTGAAGCGATTTGGGGACGATCTTAATCACATCAGCTGTGTCATCAAGGAACGGACAGTGTGAGGGAGGGTTGGCTGGCAGAGAAAGGGCGGGTGGGCAGCTTTCTTCCTCCATACCCATTGTTCCATCTTCCTCAAACTCCCTTCCAGCTCAACATCTTTCCTACTTTGTTGCTAGTTTTGTTAGCAACAAAGTCCCTCGAGAACTGAAAGAATAAAAGAATTGTCACAATTGGTCAGAAGTTACTAAAATGCTGTGGTAATCAGGACCTTACAAGAATTTGATTTTAGGTTGCCAAAGACACCCAATAATTGAATTTGGTAATAGGAAGTCCCTGGTTATTTATACAGATCTTTTGAGACTCTACTGTGGTGTTTCCAGGGATATTATGATTCTGAGCTAGTGGATCAGGATCTATTAATAAGTCTCAATCTCCCGGTAGGTCACCCAGGCTTACCTGGTAGCCTTCCACATTCATACATCTCTCCCAGAAGAGAAGTAGAAGACGGGCCTTTCCCACTCTCAGTTGGACTCCACTCTTCAGGCTCCATTTGCCCTAAGTGGCTGCAAGGCTTCAGGAAAACGAGAACCCTAGCAAAGAGTCGGGGCCCTCACCTGGATTCTTATGAAGGGGCTACCCCGTGTTCTTTCGGAGTGGCCCATTGCCCCTGCCCTCCCCTCCCTTCTTCCCTTAGCCTCTCTGATGACTCCCTTCCTAGCTTGCTCTCTCTTCTCTTCAGGGCTCAGATAAAGGCCACCGTGAAACGCAAGGTATATGAAGACTCCGGCATCCCCCTTCCAGCCGATTCACCCAAGAAAGGGCCCAAGAAGGTGGCATCTGGTGTCTTGTCGCCTCCTCCAGCTGCCCCTCCACCAAGCAGCTCCAGTGCCCCTGAGGCCGGCGGTCCCCCCATAAAGAAACAGAAGGCTGGTAAGGGCTGTGGAGTTGCTGCCTGGGGATTAAAGGTCCCATCTGAGGTTCAGTGAGAGTTGGGCTTGGGTCAAAGGACAGATCTTTTTTCCTCTCCCAATGAAGGTTCCCAGAGAGTGGCTGGGGTAGGGGAGGGAGGGAGGGAGAGCTTGAAACTTGGGGAAGTGGGCGGGGTGGGGGGGCGGGTACCATCAGGGAACCTAGAAACCTAGAACCTAGGTTGTGCCCCCCTCCCAGATGTGACACTCAGTGCTCTGAATGACTCGGACGCCAACAGTGACCTGGTGGATATCGAAGGGCTAGGAGAAACTCCTCCAGCCAAGAAACTCAACTTCGACCAGGGTAGGAGTCCTCCTCCTCCCACAACGGCTGAAGGTGTGGGGGAGGGTCTCAGCAGGATCCCCCTCCCAGGGGCTGTGGAAGAGAAGGTTCCCTCCTGTGCATGCAGGGGATTGGGTCTGCAAAGAGCTGGTGCTCTAGGGAGGTGGGAGTCATACTTGGGGCTCGCCCCATCTCGGCCCATTTTACTTCCTGTTCCAGACAGCCTGACCCTGGATTCTGGCCTTCTCTTGACCTCCGCTGATCCTCCTCTGCTCTCTTGCTGAGCCTTCCACCTCTCACCCCTCTCACTGTTCACCCTGGACCTGTGGACCGGTTGGGACTCTGAGCAAGGCCTGCATGAGAGAGGGTGGAAAGGCTGCCGGGTGGCCCACCTTGCTGTTGCTGTATGAGCATCTTCCTCCAACCTCTTTGACCCCCAACTGATGGACATTTTTATACCGAAAACAATAAAGATCTCCCTCTCAGCTTGGTGCCTTCAGCCTGACATTACTGGAGTGCAAGGGACACCTCCCTCTCTCCTTAGCCCCCGGGGCTCAGCCCCTCCTCAGCGGCTCTCACCACCCTGCCTGGAGCAGCACAGCCAATATTGGCAGGCTTTCTTCCCAGTGCCAATATTTCTGTGCTGCTAGAGCCAGGGGAGCTGGGCGTGGGCAACAAAGGCTCCACTTTGCTCTCTGGAGGCAGCACTTACTCCGGGGTCTCTGGCAGGCAGTACTCCTGAGACTACCCTGGGGATTTCAGAAGGGCAGCTTCCAGTGATTTCACACCTCCATTTCCACCCTCACCGCCCCCCCACCCCCGCCGCCACCTCACCAGAAGGCCCCAGATGTTTTTCGTGTCGCTTCTCCAGGGTGGCCTCCCCGGCCAAGCCTCAGCGGTGCCTCCCCCACCCTCGCTCTAACACCACAGTGTGGTTTGGACGTGGCCACAGTGCCGTACAAACCACAGTGTGCTGCTGGGGCGGGAGCAGGACTGGGGTGGGTTGAGAAGAAGGGAGCACGAGGCAGTGCTGTGAAGACCCCTACCACCAAGGGTGGGAAGGCTTAAAGGCAAACATGGCCCCAAGAAGCGTTGGGGAAAGCAAGAAACCAGAGCTAGGAGCTGAGCAGGCAACTGGAGGGAGAGGGGCCTAAGGGGTGAGCTCGCAGTGTAATAAGACTGGAACCATCTTCCTTGTAGGAACTCTGCTCAGGGGATCCCTAGGGTGGGGTCAGAGGCAGAAGAAGCAGGGAATGACTGGGGGGGACCAACAGACTGCCTCTCGACTCAGCAAGGGCAGGGACCCAAGGCTTCCTGTGTCCGTTCCTCCCCTCCCTGGGTCAGAACCCAAGAGAAAGCAAGGAGAGACAGAAGGCCAAGGACAGCAGGGTTGGGAGTTGGCAGTCCAGAGGTGGTGGGGCCGGAACATGGTCGGGAGAGGGGGGCCGGAAGTCGCCCTGGGCCCTGGGCCTGCCACAAGATGGAGGCCAAAGGCAGGAAATGGAGGCCAGGGGGAAAGGGGAGCAGCAGGGCACAGGAGGAGGGCCATCTGGACCTGGGGGCCAGGTAGTCAACCCCCAGCACTGTCCCCACTCCCCGTGGACCCCCAGGACCCAAGTCCCACCCCCCGCAACAACCCCCCCCAGCCCCTTCACCAGGCCCAGGAAGGCGGGCCCACCCCAGAAAGCCACGTTTAAGCTGAGACAAACATGCCTCTCCCCACCCCCACCCTAGGCCTTCCCTCAGCCTTTTTCTCCTGTCCAGGACTTGATTTTTAAAAAACACCCCCCAGAAAGCAAAATCCAAGGGCCAAGATCCCTTCTGCAAATCAAAATAATATCCCCTAAAACCCAAAAGTTATCCTCCCACCTCCCATCCCACCCTTTACCACCCTCACCTTCCGACACACCCCCCAAAACTCTTAGCAATCAAAAAGATCTAAGATGGTGGTGTAAGCAGAGTTTTTAGGCCCCGGGGGATGCCGGACCCCCTCGGTCGAGACCCCTATCTGTCCAGCATCAAATCCTGCCAAGGCCTCCTGCTCCTCACGCCACCCTCCGTACCCCCCAAACCGAACAGCTGCCCCCAACTCCCATCCTCGGCAGAGCCTTTGTGGGGATGAAACAGAAATCAAACACTATACTAACGGCTGGGGATGTTGGGGGGCCCTCTGGTCTGTCTTTGGTTTCCACCTGGGGGACTCCAGTTTCGGGGTGTAAGAGAAAGCCTCTCCAATCATCCCCCCAGTTTCAAGACTGACAAAGCCCAACCCCACCCCAGCACGCACCTCCAAACCTCCCCCCCAACCGCCACGTCTCTCCTGAAAACAGGGGACACTTTCCTCCCCACTTACCTCAGCTACTCTCCCCTGAGATCCTGGTCCCCTATTTTGAAGGGAACAAAATTTGGGGTGCATCCCTCACATTTGGGGTGCAGGAGAAAGGAGCCGCCCCAGTCGCATCGCTGGCCTCCTTCCTCTCGGCTGGCTCAGGGAGTGGGGAGTGCCCTAGGGAGGGGGGACCCCCACAAGAGAGCACATGAGGGGGCTCCTCCACTCCCAGTCAGAATTGGGGACACCCCCCCCCAAACCCGTCCCAGCCCATCCGTCTCCAACTCGGCGGGAGAGGCAGCTGCAATGCCCCAGTCAGATTCCCCCAACACTACATTCCTCACCCCATCTAGAGGGGTCCCGGGGGCCCCAAAAAATCCCAAAAAAATCTAGGATGTTGGCTGGACGGTTCTGGACTAGCTCCCCAAATTTGGGGTCCTCAGATCCCCCCGTTTTTTCAGGAAAATTCCGTCTTTCACCTGCCTCCCGCCAGCCCTGCTCTGTCCCGATGCCAATTTTGGAAGTCACTCCCTCCTTCCTCCTCCCCGTCTCTCCAGGCCCCCCCCCACCCCCCCGCTCGGGGGCTAGGGTCCAGGACACCTGGCTTCCAGGCCGGGGGAGGGGGGCACTCTTCGAAGGGCTAGGGGCCAGGAGGTCAAGCTCATAGCCCCAGTCTTAGGGAAGCAGGAAAGCCCGATCCTCCCTTCCCCTCCCCCCTGGCTGGTCTCCGTGGTGGTTTAGGAAAGCCTGGAGGATTGGAATCTGCCATTGCTGTTGCACAGGCAGTTTTTTTCCTTGGGTTGGGGGGGTGGGCGGTGGGAGGGAGAGAGGGGAGGAGAGCCAAAGAGAGCAGGGACCGGGGTGTGCAGAGCTGGCCTGGATTACCCCCCAGCCCCTGCTGCCGTGGGGAACCCCCCCCATCTCACCCACACTCCCAGTCCTCTGTCTGCTTTCTGTTTGGGGCTCTTATCCTAGAAAATCAGGGTACAGGATTCCCCTCCTTGTATCTCACTACCACCTCTCCTTGCACAGTTCCAACAGACTGCCCTAGTCAGGGGTGTCCACTTTACCACAAGACACCCCATTTCCCCCCCATCTGCCCCCAAGCCGAGGTATGTGCCCTTAAGAAACTGGGGTTCAGAGTCTGAAACCACCTTTCCTCCCTCAGATCTATCCAGGCCACATAGAAATAAGGGGAGATACACTCCCTTTCCAAATTTCATCCTTCAAATCCTGGGAATATTTGGAGGTTCACTAAAGAAAGAGACTTCTAGAATCTGGGGTTAGCAGGAGCTATAAGCAAAGGACATCCCAAAGCAGCATCGTGCTCCAAATTAAGTGAACCCTAAAATCAATCTCACCTCATGATCCATCACTCAGTTACACCAAATGCACCCAAAGAGTGGCAAAACACCCCAAAATAAGGACACCCCAAAACTTTAGTCTCCTACCCTGGGCCCTCACCTTGTTTCTCCCCCTGGAAAAAGCCTCCTGGCTCTCAGTGCATACACAGAAATATCCCCCTCCTCAAAGTAAGTTTGCACAACATTCAAATATAAAGCTTTGCTCCCCGGCAAGGACCCACAATCACAGAAGGCCTTCAAACTTGCTCCCAGGTTCCTATTACGTTCCACCTCAAGCTAATAAAAACCCCAAATTGAATTTCATGTCCCCTCAAATATAATCTGAACCTCAAAACTTATCTGGCACCCCAAAACAGACTGCACCCCAAAACCAGCATGATTACTCCACTTGAAATCAGATTGTCCACATACACCGATGACTATGAATCCCCAAAACAAAATCCTCATCCACCTCTGAAAAACACCTAGCAGGTCCCCCTGATATTCCAAGATGACAAACTCCAAGTTGTGGGTGTCAGAATCCCCAGAACTAATGTAGCTTCAAAATCAGCTCCATACCTCAGACTTACTACTGGCCCTCAACCCTGAATGCAGCCTTCAGGACCCAGCACAATCAAACTAACTCAACACCCCATAGTAAACATGCACCCCACAATTGACAAATTGACCAGACAACACAAAAGTAACTCCATCCTGATACCAAAGGGAGCCCCCAGTCTAACTCCCACCTCCAACTGGGCAGAGACCAAAGTAACCCTCATTTGCAAAAGCCACCTCACCACCGTGAATCCCCAGTGGGTCCCCATTCCCAGTTTCTCAGCAGTTCTTTCGTGCACCCAAATAAAGACACCCTCACATCTGAAGGGGAGGGCCCCAGGCCTCGATATGCAGCTCCACGGATAATGGTCAGTCATCACTGGGCAACGGTAGACTCTCCTGAGCCCAAATGCAAGTCCTGCTTTGCAGCTGAACTCAGCTCTTGCCCCCCTTCTCCAAATGAACCTTGCCCCACCAACGTCTCCCCAAACAAAATACGAGGGTGTGACCCGTGCTTATCTTCCAGATCAAGGACTTAAATTGGGGTTATCAGCCCCTCCTGCCCTCTCTCCCTTCTTTTACCCTGAGACCCTCCCTGTTTCCCCTCTGTCCACTGCACCCAACTTTCATATTAATGTTCACTAAAAATTCACCTCTAAAGACGGATAATAGTATCTAGCTTAATAAGAAAAGAAACCCTGGGCTCCCAGGACTCAGATCCCGCTCCTTGTCCCACTCATTTCCCTTGTTCCCAAAGCCCGCGGATTTCTCACCCCAGATAGGAAACCCATCCTCGGAGGAAAGTCCCCTCTGTCGCCTAACTCTCCCTCCCTCCGCCCAACCCTAGTCCCCTGGACAAAATAAACCAGAGCAAAGAGGGGGAGAACGAAGGTTTCAGCCGCTCAGACCTAATCGATCCTGCGCCCCCGTTTGAGTGGACCCCCAGCCGGGTGGAGAAGACGGGCGAGGCGAGGCTAGTGCTCGTCCGCCCCCTCGTGGAAGGAGCCAAACATTGCCGAGCTTTGCCTACTTGCCGCGCTGGACCCCGGCGTCCCGCCAGCCTCCAAGCGTAGCCGACGGGCGGATGCCCGAGGCCCTAAAGATCTGGGACTGGGGGAGGGCGAAAGGGCTTTGGGCGGGAGTCTGTCTCGCTGGATCCCTAAAAGGATTCAAAAGAGAGTCGGGAGCGAAAGACCGGACCCTAGGTCTCCTGAGCGTCTCTCTCGGCCCCCACCAGGGGCTTTCCCCACCTCCTCGAGGGGAAGCAGCTGGCGGAGCCGTCCGGTCTCAGGACAATGGAAGGAAACGAACTAGAAATCATATCCGCCCCCTCCCTACCGCGCCCGGTCAGAGCCCCTCTTTTGCAGGCCCCGCTAGAGAAGCCTGTTGAATGACCACACCCTCCCGCTGTCTGAGACCCCACGGGAGCCCACTATCACCTCCCCAAACCTGGTTCCTCTTTGGGCTCCCCTTTATCTCCCTTAATACCGTACACTGGAAGGGGGAGTTTTGCTGTATTCACTCTCCCGTAACAGGCTCCTTCCTAAAGCCAACACACCAATTGTCGCTGTCCCAGGCCCCCCGACGACCCAGGTCACCCATATTTCCAATCTCAATATCCCCAACCTCCTCCCCAATTCCAATGTCCCATCCTCAGTTCCACTTTCAGTGGCCCAAGACCCCTTACGTTACGACCACCCAGTGTTTCTGAGGTCCCGCCCTGGAGCCGGAGACCCCGCCCCGGGTTCGCCATCTGGAGAGCGAGGGAGGAAGGAAGGATACAGACCCAGGCGTTCACCCCACCTCCACCCCCGCCCCCGACATCCCGGCCAGATAAAGGAGCCGAGGCCAAGAGGGGAGAGAGACCCCGCCCCCCTTGAGAAGAAAGCTGAAGCCCCTGCAGGACGGGGGTAAGAACCAGAGACTGAGGGAGCCAGACTCCTGGGTCCCCCTAAGAGGGTTGGGGCTTGTTGATGGTAAGAAGACCGAGGCCCAGAAATTGAGCTACACTAGGGATCCGGGACTAGAGAATGGAATTTCGTGATTCGGGGAAGGGAGCTTCGATTGGGATTCGGAGGGGTGTGGACCACGGGTCATCTGGGGTCTCCAGGCAGGATCGGACTCCTGAGATCAGGAGCGCGGTGGGGCAGAGGGGGAATGGGGGTGCTGGAAGGGCACTGGGAGCCTAAGTAAAGGCGCTGCGGGCCGGATTCCTCACACTTGCCATCGACGCCGCGGTGTGGGAACCTTCAGCTCGCTCCAAGCGCTGTGGAATCTAGAGGAGGAAAGCGAGCGATGCCGTGGTTGAGGGTAGAAAGAACAAGACGAATTAAGTGAGGCTGCGTGAGCCGGGGCCGGGGGCTTGGCTCTAGCTGCACCTCAGCAGGAAGAGGCAAACTGCGGAAGGGCAGGCGTCTTAGGACGGCCTGGATCCCTGAGCCCTCTCCTTGGCACCCGCAGGCCTGCGTCGCTATGGGTTCCACCGCTGCCCCGGAGGGAACGCTGGGCTACGTCCGCGAGTTCACTCGCCACTCCTCCGACGTGCTCGGCAACCTGAATGAGCTGCGCCTGCGCGGGATCCTCACTGACGTCACGCTGCTGGTTGGCGGGCAACCCCTTCGAGCTCACAAGGCAGTTCTTATCGCCTGCAGGTTCGAGGGGTGGCTCAGGGGGTGGGGTGGGACCAAATGGAAAAGGGGCGGAGTCCGAAGGTCTTTGGGAGGGAACCCGAAGCCAAGCCTTCCAGAAGCAGGAGGCGGGGCGTCCGCGAATTGGGGGCGGGGTGAGAGTGGGGGAGGCGGGGCTTCGTACAGGGGCGCGTGTTTCCCTTGGTTCCCCAGCCCTTAATATGACCTATCTTCCCTCTCTCCAGTGGCTTCTTCTATTCAATTTTCCGAGGCCGTGCAGGAGTGGGGGTAGACGTGCTCTCCCTGCCTGGGGGCCCCGAAGCCGGAGGCTTCGCTCCTCTTCTGGACTTCATGTACACTTCGCGCCTACGCCTCTCTCCGGCCACTGCACCAGCCGTCCTTGCGGCCGCCACCTACTTGCAGATGGAACACGTGGTCCAGGCATGCCACCGCTTCATCCAGGCCAGGTGAGGGAGCCCCATCTCGGTGTTCCTCATGGGTGAAGTGGCATCCCAGTTGTCAAGGGCAAAGGCCAAGATTAGGAAATAGCACTAATGTCCATCGCACTTTTCTCAGCTATGAACCTCTGGGCATCTCCCTGCGGCCCCTGGAGGCAGAACCCCCCACGCCCCCAACGGCCCCTCCGCCAGGCAGTCCCAGGCGCTCCGAAGGGCACCCAGACCCACCTACTGAGTCTCGCAGCTGCAGTCAAGGGCCCCCCAGTCCAGGCAGCCCAGACCCCAAGGCCTGCAACTGGAAAAAGTACAAGTTCATCGTGCTAAACTCTCAGGCCTCCCAAGCAGGGAGCCTGGCAGGGGAGAGGAGTTCTGGTCAACTTTGCTCCCAGGCCCGGCTCCCCAGTGGGGATGAGGCTTCCAGCAGCAGCAGCAGCAGCAGTGAAGAAGGACCCATTTCCGGTCCACAGAGCAGGTACAGAAACTGGAACCCCCCAGAATTTGTAGAGGCAGCCTCAGCTCAGAGGCACAGCCATTGGGCCTGGGTGGTCAGGAACAGGGAGTGAAGGAGTGGGCTTCAGAGACACCAGCTCACCTTAGGGAGTTGGCCAGAGGTCAGGCTTACTCTGTAGGGTGGGACTTGGGCAGTGAAATTGGATATGGCACATTGGTCCATAGTGGCTCACCTCCAGAGGGTAGGCCTATGGCAACAAGTCTTCCAGGGGAGAACCCCACCACCACCGCCGCCATATAATCTCTCCTAACCCTTTTCTCTGGGCCTTGACATCTGCCTAGGCTCTCTCCAACTGCTGCCACTGTACAGTTCAAATGTGGGGCTCCAGTCCATACCCCCCATCTCCTCACACCCCGGGCTCCAGAGACCACTGGGTCACCCTCTGGGCGGGCTCATCCACCACCAGGTAAGAGCCCCTCCTTCTACCCCCTTCTTGGATTTTCTCCCATGGCTGCTCAAGGCCAGTTTAAAGGCCCAGTCCATTTCCTGCAAATTAGAATCACCTAGGGAGCTTTTAAAAATCCCATAGTCACACCCAGGTCACACCCCGTAGATCAGAAAGTCTGCAAGTGGGAGCCTGGCATCAGTACTTTTTAAAGCTTCCAGTGAGCAGCACTGTTTGGGAACTTCTGGCCTATTTCCATCCAGGGCTGAGTGGTCAGCCCAGGGCTTGGCAAGGCCTCTCTGGCAAGCTGTCATCCAGAGTGGTGCGAGAGAGGAGAGAGAAACAGAAACTTCCACCCACGAGTAGGGGCCTCCACCTACCACCACCGCTATTGGAGTGATTAGCAGAGTACTCTGGAATCAGACAGACATGGAGTCAGATCTTGGCTTGTCCTCTCAATAACCATGTGACCCCAAGCAAGTCAAATGAGCCCCAGAAGCCTTGACAGTAAATTGGGAAAAAGAGAACCCACTACCGTGTGGTATGAGGATTCACTGGTATTGTCATTACCCGCCACCCTTCCCAGGAGGTGAATTTTTCAGCTGCCAGAGCTGTGAGGCTGTGGCTGGGCGCTCATCGGGGCTGGACCCCTTGGCTCCTGGGGATGAGGATAAGCCCTACAAGTGTCAGCTCTGCCGGTCTGCCTTCCGCTATAAGGGCAACCTGGCCAGTCACCGCACGGTGCACACAGGTAGGGGAGGAGCAGGGAGAGGGCCCTGGCCTTGGTGCCGACAGCTGTCCTCTGGTAGAGTCCCTGACCTCCCTCCCTCCCTCCCTGCCTCCAGGGGAAAAGCCCTACCACTGCTCCGTCTGCGGAGCCCGCTTTAACCGGCCGGCTAACCTGAAAACGCATAGCCGCATTCATTCGGGAGAGAAGCCCTATAAGTGTGAGACGTGCGGCTCGCGCTTTGTACAGGTACGGCGCCAGTTTCAGAGACGGCTCGCAGGCCAATTTCCAAGAGGGCGAGGTGGGCCGAAAATGGGGAGGGTTCTGTCCCTCCCATTGGCGCGGTCTGAGGTCCCCTCCTCTCCCAGGTGGCGCATCTGCGCGCGCACGTGCTGATCCACACCGGGGAGAAGCCCTATCCTTGCCCCACCTGCGGGACTCGCTTCCGCCACCTACAGACCCTCAAGAGCCACGTTCGCATCCACACGGGAGAGAAGCCTTACCACGTGAGTACCCGACCTGGCTTGGCCCAAAGCCTTGGAATTACCTTCCGTTTACCGAGGGGCGGAGCTCTGAAAGGAGCTGGCCCGGCGGTTCTAGACCTCTTCGAGGTGGTTGGTGTCCTTGTGAGTAAGGGGCGGGGGCCGAGGGTAGGGGTGGCAGGTATAGAAGTTAGTCTCCTGGACGGAGCGCTAACCCCCTGGAGAGGAGCTGAAGGATGGAAAAAGCTTTGCTGAAGAGGGCGGGGCGTAGCTCCTAGGGCTTCCCCTGAGGATTTGGGAGCATGTAGGGACTAAAGAGCTTCTCTAAGGTAGAGTGCTGGGCGGTTCTCCCCTGCTCAACACCTAAAAGGTGGTCGTGGTTGGGGAGGGACCTGACTCAGCTGTCCTCCGACAGTGCGACCCCTGCAGTCTGCATTTCCGGCACAAGAGTCAACTTCGGCTGCATCTGCGCCAGAAACACGGAGCTGCTACCAACACCAAAGTGCACTACCACATTCTGGGGGGGGCCCTAGCTGAGCGCCTGCCCAGGCCCCACTCCCTTCCTGGAAGACAGGAAAGCTGCGGCTCACGCCTGGGTTCGCTGTCAGGCTTGGGCATAGGGGTGTGCAAGGCCCCTCGATGTCAGCGACTGCCACCACCTTAATTTCTCACTGGGGAGAGCAGGGGTGGCAGATCCCGGCTTGATCTGCCTTTGTTTTGCTGGTCAAAACCTCTTCCCCACGATCAAAATTGTTTCTGAGGAGAGAGCAAGCTAGGAGCTGGAGGATGGGAGAGACTGGAGGCCTGGTTTCCACCTGCAGCCCCCATCTCATTCGGTTTATCTGTAAATATAATTTATTGAGGCCTTTGGGTGGCACCAGGGCCTTCATTCTATTGCATTTCCCATGTCCCTCTTCCACAAGTGTGATCAAAAGTGACCTGAAACACAGAATGTGAGGTCATGGCTCTGCTGGCAGAGATTAGCACTTGGCCTCCTCCTTTGGCATGAGTGTTTTATACTATTATTGTCATAACTTTTATCTTTAGAGTTGTTCTTTTCCTATTTGCTTGTTGGTTTGTTTCAAATGGAGAAAGGGGTTCTCTGTGTCCTACCCCTCCAATTCTAGGTCTGGAACCTTTCTTTGTTCTAAGGCAGCTCTGGGAACATGTGGGTTTAAGGAATTGGGTCAGGAACCCTCTCTGGTATTCTGGATGTTGTAGGTTTTCTAGCAGGCCAGCACTGGATATAGACTTTTTCTGTTCTTCAAGGGTTACAGGAACCTATGGTGAGCCTGAAGTGGAGGTAATAAGTACCTCCTAGAGGCAGTGGGTGTGGGGCCTTTGTCAGTCTTGGAACTGGGGGGGTGATTACAGAGGCTTTCTCTTATGTTCCTAACTGTCCCATTCGTCTGGTCACCTAGGTCTGGCTCCACTGTGTCTGTTTGATAGAACTCACCCAGGAGCTTGAGTTGGGCCCACAATCCTCCCACTAGGGCCCGTTCTTAGCACTGAGTTGATCCCTCCACGCAGGAGAGATCTGAAATTCCTCACCAGAGATGATGCAGTCTTTTCTGATTCTGCCCAGTCTCTAAGAATGTTATGACCTAGGGGAGAATTATGAAACCCTTTATCTTGACTAAACAGTAAAGAGTATGACTCATCCTTTACTGCAGAGGTGTCTGGGTTTGAATGTTCCTTGGGGTTCTACCTGAGATGAACCTCTTCCTCCTTTAGTAGGTTTTCGGACATCTTCTGGCAAGTGTCCAGATTCCAGAAATTTCTTTGCCTCTAGAAGTCACAGCTGCTTGGTAACTTTCCTACCTTAGAAAAGCTGGGTCTGTGACCTGGTCTTCCTGTCACTGCATTCCTGTCTGGAACCAGTGAAAGCACTAGAACCTTCCACAGGGAGAGAAAAGGGGCTGAGTTCCACTATGGATTTTCTGTATTTTGGGATTATGATTGGGATTACTGTTGGGATTAGAGATTTAGAAGATTTAAAAGACTGACTGATGGACCCTCTAGTTGACCAAGTATCCAGGTAGGATTAAGAGGTTGGTTGAGGGGCAAAGTCTCTGGTGTAGGCCAAGTAGGTAGAAGGTTAGGAATGGGTTGCTTCTTAACTGTGTGGAATGTCTGGAATGTTAGATGATACTCTGAAGCCTTGATTTACAGTCCTGCCCCTGTTGCCCTGGGGGATTAGGGACAGGGGGTGGAAGGTAAAAAGCACTTTGAATTTGCAGGGTGGAGGTTCCTCAAGACAGGTCAGTACTAGTGGCTGTCACTTGGGGACTGGTGAGACAGCTACTCTTCTCCCTCTTTGCCTCTTACTCCCCACTGCAGAATTGAAGGAGGTAGGGAAAGCAGAGAAGAGAGCTGAGAAGGAACCATGATTTTTTTTTTTTTTTTTTTTTTTTTTTTTTTTTACCATATTGGATGGGCAGGTGGAGAGTGCCAAGGGGTGGAGATGTTAGATCTTGCAAGATCAGAATCATGGAATAAAGAAGACTCTCTGTGCTGCCTGTTGTGTCCTGGGTTCTTGCCTGTGGGGATCTGGGGACTGAGGGTTCTGAAGCTGGGGAAAGAGGGTATCCTATCCTTCCTGGATACCATCTTGGATTCTGTGCCCATCCCACTGTCCCATCCCACCAGACATTTTAAGTGGCCCTTGTTCTCCCCTTCCCTGCCCTTGCCTTCCGGCTCATTGTGTAGGAACCAGTGACTTCATGAAGTTTCTCCGGAGCCACCTGCATCCTACTGCTCTGAAGTCACTTCCTGCCTGAGGTGTGGAGGCAGCAGGGAGAAACCAGGAAGCCACTAATAATACCAACATGTTGGGGGATGCATCTGTGCAGGGGAACTTAATGCCTGGACACCCTCTACCACCACCACCACCACCACAGAAAATGGATAGGACTTGGGTGCCGTAAGGACAATAGGAGCTGGAGGTGGCAGTGAGAAGGCGGTGTGGTTAGAGCCAGCATGCCGGCTCTACCCCTCCCCCAGCAATGGTGTCTTGGAATCCATCCAGTGCCTAGTACACGCTTCTTTCCCACCCTTTCCCCTGTCCTGTGTGTGCCATGGGTGCACAGCTTTGTTCTGCCCAGAGGTTAAGGGGTCACTAATTCTGATAAGTGGACTTAAATTTTGGACTTAAATTCCTTTTGGACTTAAATTCCTCATCCATGAAATAAGTCCATTAGCATGGAAGGAATAAGTTCCTTCCAACATTTACAGTTTGTGGTTGTGCTTCTTAATCTTTTAAAACCCATGACCTGGGTTAGATTTTTTTTTTTAAGCACAAAACAAAGAAACTAAACTAAAACCTTCCTTCCCCTCCCACTGCAGCTTATCCCCTGTTGAAAATAAGATCAGCTTAAAATAAAATAAAATAAGACCAGCTAATATTACTTAACTCCTGCTACATGTCAGGCCCTAAACTAAACATTTTAGTGTATAGATTTTCTAATTCAGCTCCCCTGACAACCCTAAAAGTAGGTACTATTATTAGCCCCAGTTTACAAGTAGGGAAACCAGCTGAGAGGTTCAATGTCTTGGCCAAGTTAAGAAGTGATGAAGCCAGCATTGGAACTATGATTTGATTCTAAAGACTGCGCTCTTAACCACTCTGTTATACAGCCACACCAATTTCTACATCTTTGGTATAGTCCCCACCAGCCAAAGTTCTGACTCCACTTAAAAAAAAAAAAAAAAAAAAAGCTTCTTGGGTATGATTACTTTTATTTCCCACGTATAAAAGTATACGGCTCAATATGCTTTTTTAAATTACACAGCCTCCCTCCCCACCCCAGCCCCACTTGTCTGGGTATGACCCCTTGAGTTCAAATTTCAAGGTCAGTGTCCTAAGGATCTTGAAGCCAAGTCATTAGTGCTCTATAAGGCTGGAGGAACTGGGTACTGGTTGGGTAGGAGGGGCTGATTGCGCCAGTGGTCATGGCTTGTCTCTAGTCTATACCATCATGAGATCAAAAGCTGTGATTAGGAAGTGGTGGTTACTAGAGGGCAGAGGAAAATGTTCCAGCCCCACTGAAGACGAGGGCTGGTGGGGCTCTGAGTGAGCTCAGAGCTGCACTTCCTCTCCCCAGTTATTTTTGGTCTCTGTGACCCGTAGGTTTCCTGTTAGTGGGAACAGAAGGGACAAGAACGAGTTCCCAATACAGAAATCAACGCCAGGAGTCCAACAGCCCAGTCCCCTCTCTCTTTCCTTGGCCTTTGAACCCACTCAGGAATCCAGGCATCTAGATTCTAGTGGCCTCAGGCGCTTGGCCAGGTATTTTACCTTATCATCCCTCCGCACGCCCCACCCCACCCCCGCCCCGCTTTTCAGCTCCTGGGCCCTTAAGCAAGCAAGTATGTGTTTTCCTCTCCTGAACCAGTTAACCCACTACCAACGCCCACGGACTCCTTACGTGCGCATCTCCGTGCTGAAATCTGGTCGAATTGGCCCGCTAGTTGGACAGGAGAACGAAGCTGCCTCCTGGTTGGTTCCTGGGTCACCTAGGGCCCGTCTATTTAGCCTCCTAAAGTCCCCTCCTCACGCCTGCGCCCCACTCACTGCCCCAGAACAGGTTCTAAACCCCGCCCTGCCATTCTGGCTCCGCCCCCTTCTGAGGAGTCCCGCGTTCTCATTGGTGAGCTACAGACAGGGATGTTGGCCGGGCTGGCCAGGTGCAGACACTTCCAGTGATAAGATAGATAATCCACCCGGAGACCTCAGGGATGGGGCCCAAACTCAGTGCTGCCCCCTGGCTCCTAGACCGAAAGTCAGCCCTCTCCTCCGTCTGTCCCGCCCAGGCCTCGACTCCCGACTCACGGCCGGCGGAGCCACGCCCCCCGGCGCTGAGCGCAGGGGCAAGCGCCCGCCTGGTCTCCCCACCTATATCGCCCCCGCTAGGGGAAAGGCGCAGGCGCCTCACGCAGCCTCTCTGCAGCTTTCAAGCCCTCGTTGGTACTTTCCTCTCTACCATCCTCTCCTCCCCGCTCGGCTGCGAGTGGTCCGGCTGGGTGGGTGGGCAGAGGTGGAACGTCCTGAGCCCTGCTCCGGAAGGGGCTTAAGGCGGCAGCCCTGTTACCTCCCAGATGGCACTTAGGGCCGAGCCCCCCGACGGGGGCTGGGGGTGGATGGTGGTGCTCTCAGCGTTCTTCCAGTCGGCGCTGGTGTTCGGAGTGCTCCGCTCCTTCGGCGTCTTCTTTGTGGAGTTTGTGGCTGCGTTTGAGGAGCCGGCAGCGCGAGTCTCCTGGATCGCCTCCATAGGAATCGCGGTGCAGCAGTTCGGGAGTGAGTGCTGCGCCTGGGTCCAGAGTCCTGTGACCCTCGACCCTTAGAAGGGAGAGGAGATGCGGGGACGGTAAAGGAGATGGTGGGGGTGGGGTCAGTGCTGGGGAAGGATGCCTGAGATCTTCTCTCAGAACGCTTCCTCTTCTCCAGGCCCAGTGGGCAGTGCGCTGAGCACCAAGTTCGGGCCCAGGCCTGTGGTGATGGCTGGGGGCATCTTGGCTGCGTTGGGGATGCTGCTCGCCGCCTTTGCTACCTCCTTGACCCACCTGTACCTGAGTATTGGGCTGCTCTCAGGTGAGACCCTGGGCAAGGGCGGGCAAGTCAAAAGCCTGAGTCTTTTTGGCCTCTGGACTTTTACCTTCTTCCTGCTCCTTCCAAAAGGCTTAGGGAGACGCTGAGAGAAAGTTTTGGCTGGCACCTGTGCCCAGAAGACAATTCTTTTTTTTTTTTTTTTAATTACATCGGTTTATTTATTTATGGCTGCGTTGGGTCTTCGTTGCTGCGCGTGGGCTTTCTCTAGTTGCAGCGAGCAGGGGCTACTCTTCGTTGCGGCGCAACGGGCTTCTCTTGGCGGTGACCTTCTCTTGTTGCGGAGCACGGGCTCTAGGCGCGCGGGCTTCAGTATTTGTGGCATGTGGGATCTGTAGTTGTGGCTCACGGGCTCTAGAGCGCAGGCTCAGTAGTTGTGGCGCACGGGCTCATTTGCTCCGTGGCCCTTGCTCCTTCCCAGACCAAGGCTCGAACCCGTGTCCCTTGCATTGGCAGGCAGATTTTTAACCACTGCACCACCAGCGAAGTCCCCCAGAAGGGAATTCTTAAAAGAGGTGACTGAAGTGATAAACAGGTTAGGGGAAATCAGGAAATTCAAAGATGCAAGCCCAGGGCTAATGGGACTGGAGTGTAAAAGGAAGAATTACTGTAAAATTGTGTCAGATGTGAAAGCTGTGAAATAGATATCATTATCCTATTTACAGATGAGGAGAGGCTTTAAGCTTATGCAACTTGGCAAGTGAAGTTCACACAGCCAGAAATGGTAGAGCCCAGGTCTAACTCCAGAGTTCTATGGTAGTTACTTTGCAAACATTCCAGAGTCCCATAAAGTATATTACCCCCATTTTGCAGATGAGATTGAGGCTAGGAGATTAAATAGACAAGGTCATACAGCTAGAAAGTATCAAGCTAGGATTGTAATTTATGCCTGTGCTACATTCTGCTGCTGGGCAGTGTTGGGATGATTGTGTGCCCTGAGCTCCTTAAGGGTCCCTCAACCCCCATTTCTTCCTTTTTGACAGGATCTGGCTGGGCCTTGACCTTCACTCCCACCCTGGCCTGCCTGTCCCGTTACTTCTCTCGTCGGCGATCCCTGGCCACTGGGCTGGCACTGACGGGCGTGGGCCTCTCCTCCTTTGCTTTTGCTCCACTCTTCCAATGGCTGCTCAGCCAGTACGCCTGGCGGGGGGCCCTGCTGCTGGTGTCTGCCCTCTCCCTCCACTTGGTGGCCTGTGGTGCTCTTCTCCGCCCACTCTCCCTGGCTGAGGACCCTGTCGTGGGTGGCCCTGGGGCCCAACTTGCCAACCTTCTCCATCATGGCCCCTTCCTCCGTTACACCGTTGCCCTCACCCTGATCAACACTGGCTACTTCATTCCCTACGTGCACCTGGTGGCCCATCTTCGGGACCTAGATTGGGACCCACTGCCTGCTGCCTTCCTCCTCTCAGTGGCGGCTATTTCTGACCCTGTGGGGCGTGTGGCTTCTGGGTGGCTAGGGGATGCAGTCCCAGGGCCTGTGGCAAGACTCCTGATGCTCTGGACCACCCTGACTGGGGTGATACTGGCCCTGTACCCTGTGGCTCAGGCTCCCACAGCCCTGGTGGCTCTGACTGTGGCCTATGGCTTCACATCAGGGGCCCTGACCCCAGTGGCCTTCTCCGTGCTGCCTGAACTGGTGGGAACTGGAAAGATATACTGTGGCCTGGGACTGGTGCAGATGGTAGAAAGCATCGGGGGGCTGCTGGGGGCTCCTCTATCAGGTAAGGGGACTGGGATTTCCAGGTGGGTGCGGGCTGCCACGTCATACCATTCAGGGAGGGAACTGACATTATAGTGTATGTGAATACTGCCCTCTGGTATGGTACATACACAGCCTGCATGGTCAATCACAGCAGCCCTGAAATGGGTCCAAAGTGCAAAGAAATTGGGGCTGTGGAAAGATTAAGAGGACCTATGTGGCACCCTTGGCAGGGTACCTACAGTTGGGGTTTTCAGAGGACCTGGTCAGACCCAGCCAGACATAACATGCCAGCGTCTGCCTTTTCCCTTGGCCCACTGGGCCCCAGGCCAGGGGTCTGAGCCATCTGGTCAAAGTTCTCCAGGCTCCTGATGCCAGAACCTTCAGACGCTTAACATTTTCCTCTTAACTATTAACCGAAGGCATGAAAGGGAAGGCCACAGCTACTGGAAAGAAAGGCACAAGTGTGCCTGACTCCATCTGGATCCCCAAATCCCCACTGGCTGGTTCAGAGGTACTTTCTGAAAGCAGGAAGGTGGTTGAAATGGCCTTTTGAGGCCCCTAGGGAAGCCTGAGTTCTCAAGCTCATCCAGTCCTACCTTGAGAGTTCTAACTCTTCCAAGATGATGGGTTAAGGATTATTTTCTTCCCTCCACCCCAAAATGTGTCTGATTCCCAGGAAACAGATCACCCATGTGTATTCTTTTTCTCTCTTGAATCTAGGCTACCTCCGGGATGTGACAGGCACCTACACAGCTTCTTTTGTGGTGGCTGGGGCCTTCCTTCTTGCAGGGAGTGGAGTTCTCATCACTCTGCCCCACTTCTTCTGCTTCTCAGCTCCTACCTCCAAGCCCCAGGACCCTGTAACAGAGGCACTGGATACCAAAGTCCCCCTGCCCAGGGAGGGGCTGGGAGAGGATTGAACTCCAAGAAGGGGCAGTCAGACCCAGAAACCCAGGGGTTGTTGGCTCCAGGTCTTCTCCTGCCCCATCTTGGCACCCACAGAACCACAGTGCCTTAAGCATCGTTATCTGCCTCCCCCCCGCCCCAGAGCAGGCCTGGGGCTCCTGCGATGTGTGTGCCAACCCTTTGTATTTTGTCTTATCTCTTCTTTGCTCTCACAACCTTTTCTGAAGGATCCAGGAGTTCAGCCTGCTCCACTGAGCTGTGAATCGACTGTGGAAACTCAAAGGCCAAGAGACTTATCATGTTTTACATGTGATCTCTAGTGTTGCCTCCTACATTTCTTCCCTGAAGACAGATCTTTGGGAAAGAGGGATGCCCCTTTGAGATAAAACTGAATAAGAAAACCGGACAATAATCAGAACCTCAAAAAGAATTGGGACCCATATGCCTGGGTTGGCTGAATGGGGTCATGCTGGGGACTGGAGGGGAGGTATCCAGCAGCTCTGGTGACCCAGAGCATTTAACCGTGGACTCTGCTCTCTGGACCACAGTTCCTCCTACTTGCCCACTGACCTCTTTCCCACTATCCCCTGTAACTTAGAAAAGAAATTAAGAAAATGGTGAGGGACATGCGGGGGGTGCTAGCTGGGGAGGGGGAGATAAAGCTAAGAGAGCTGAAGTCTGGGTCTGGGATTCTTATGTTTTCATCAGGCCAGTAGAAGGAGACTGAAATGCAGGAAAGACTTATCTGGGAAATGAGGATGGGGCAGCTAGCACCCATGAGCACCCCCCTCCTCCAACAAACTGAAGCTGATAGGCAGACAGTTTCTCAAAGATTTCCTGTTATAATGGCAAGAACTTGGGCAAAGAGAAATGGACTGACTGGACAAACACCCTTCCTGCCTCGCGTGGCTGAGGGGGATCCTGTTCCTATCAACCAGCCTTTTTGGATATTTTAAGTAGAATGTTTGCAGCATCCTAGATTGCCTAACAATTGGAGCTTGCAGGAAAAGCAGATAGAAAGTCTTTATTGGGGGCGAGGCTCAAACAAGAAAATGGTCAACAAGTGGTGTCCAGAGTGGAGTGAGGGCCTCCTGGGGGGAGCAGGGCAACCTGAGGGTCGAGGAGCAGCTCCCCCCTCTCAGGGGGTGCGGTGCCTGGATGTGAGGCTGGACGGCAGGAGGGCAGCGCACTGGGCAGCCCCACGTAGATGAAGCTGCCAGAGAGGATGAAAGAGCCGCACAGGAGGAAGGAGGCGGTGAAGTCTCCTGTCTCATCCCTTAGGAAGCCTGAGAGGAGACGGAAAGGAACTCAGAGGCCTCCGAGCCCAGGTGCAGAGGAGGGTTGCGAGCGGATCTGCTGGCTCAGGCCCTTACCTGACAGGGGAGGGCCCAGAAGCCCCCCGAGGCTCATCAGCATCATCACCAGCCCGGTGGCCTGTACCACACCTCCGATGCCCACCAGCCCCGGGAGCACGCCGAAAACCAACGGGGCGTAACTTCCGGCGCTCAGCCCGTAGGCCCCAGCCGCGGCCAGCAGGGGGCCCCCCCAGCTCTCCTCGTTCCCCACCACCGGCACCAGACCCACCGCCAGCAGCCCTAGCCCTGTCAGGGCCCCGAACGTCGCCAGCAACCGCGGGAGGGGCACCCAACCCTGGTCCGCCAGCCACCCGCAGAGCAGCCGGGCGACCGCGTCCCCCACGGCAGCCACCGCCACCACCAGCACCGCCCCATACCCCCCCAGGCCCCGATCTAAAGCGTGAGGGGCCAGGTGCACGTAGGGGACGAAGTACCCGCCCCCCACCAAGGCCGTGCCTAGAGCAAAAACTAAGAAGGCCCGGCGTGTGAAGAGGCCTAGGCCGAGGGCAGCTAGGGGGCTTCGGGGTGGGCCCAGGGGGTCTCCAGGTAGCGCCAGGGGTCGCAGCAGGGCGCCACAGGGGGTGAGGTGGAGGGTAATGGCGCCAAGGAGGAGCAGGGCGCCCCGCCAGCCGAAATTATCGAGGAGGAGCTGCAAGGCGGGCGCCAGAAGCAGCGAGGAGGCCCCGTTGCCCGTGAGTGCCAGCCCCACGGCCAAGACTCGACGGCGGGAGAAGTAACGGGAGAGGGTCCCGAGGGCAGGGGCGAATACCAGGGCCCAGCCGGAGCCTGCGAATGGATAGGACCGGGTGAGGACAGGAGCCGGGGATGCCTGCCCCCACCATCCCAGCTCGGCTGCTCCCAGGAGGCCCTCGCGCCCTCGGCCTCCAGCTCCCGACACGCTCCTATCTCCACCATCACCACTGAAGAACCCGGGAATCCCTCTCTCCTCACCAGCAAGGACGCCCAGGCCAAGGTAGAGATGCAGCAGACTGCGGGCGAAAGCCGAGAAGACGAAGCCGAGCGAGGTGAGGACGCCCCCAACCATCACCACGGGGCGCGCTCCCCAGCGGGTGCTCAGGGCGCTGCCCACTGGGCCTGGAAGGAGGCGGAGTCAACGGAAGACACGCTCCTGGACCCCCAAACTCGCTCCAACACTTCTCATTGGCTGTTTGCCTGGCCTAAACTTCTCCCCCTGCCTAATAGCCCCTCCGCCTTGACCTCAAGACCCACTATATTCTAGAACTTAGGTACACTGGTCGACCTTTCTTAGGTTGTCTGGTAATCAACCAGGTGTGTCCCCCACCACTGCACTCATGGCCCCTCCACCCCGGTTCCCGCCTCCCACCTCGGGGGCCCCCCTCACTGGCTGCCTGCTGCACGGCCAGGGCCAGGGCGCTGACCCACGCAGTGTCCTGAGCGCTTCGGTCAAAATGCTCCGCGAGGTCAGGGAGGGCGAGGCCCAGGGAGCGTAACAGTCCGTAGGAGAGCCCATTCACCGCGAAGGCTGCGGCCGCCACCACCCAGCCCCAGCCCCCGTCCGGGGGTCCGGCTGGCTTGGGGGTCATCACCGCCTGGAGGAGGGGGAACACCTGTGAGAGAAGTCTGCAGGTCTGTGCCTCCTTTAGGGACCTGGGCATCCCTGAGATGCAGCTTCTGGCTCTTTGCCCAGGGTGGGCACGTCACCCTGAGCACGACAGGACGGAGGCGGAGGAGCCTAGGGACAGAACTCCCGGGTTCGCGCGATCCCGGGACGGGATGACAGCCGGATCCCCCAGGCCTGAGACTCCCCTTCCCACACACCCGCTTCCCTTACCCGACCTCTCCGGGCAGTGCGGGGAGAGGAAGGGCTCGGCCCGCTTTTCTCCCTGCTTCCGGGGCGGGCGGGGCCCCAGACGGAGCAAATGTAGAGATGCAGCCCAACTTGGACGGGCTCTCAAGGTAAACAGAGAGCGCCACAGGGGTGCTGAGCCACCTGGGACGCGGGGGGGTACGGGGGGCGGGGTCGAGCTGAGACAGCCAATCCGCCGAGCCGCGGGTGAGGCCACACGCCGCGTCCCACGGGGATTGAATTATCCACTTACGCCCCCAACCCCGGGGAAGGGAGGGGCGAGTAATGAATGCCGCCACGCCCACGCACCTGCCGCCGGCTGCGCACCCAGGAGACGCGTGGATTGCAATCTCCAGCCTGCCCAACGTCGGTAGGCAACGCTCGGAAATAGGGGTGGTCCTCCCAAAGCCTGAGGGGATGAGTAGTTTCGTTCCCAGGGAACGTTGCTGGAGAACCTGGTAAAACCTCGGATGTTAAATGACCTCCACGGAGTGTATGCTGCGTGCTCAACAATAATATGCCCTCAAGGACGGAGGGGAAGGAAGAGGACTTCCTTATGATGGGCCAGGGACGTGTACACATGTCATCTTTCATCTTCACAATCACCCTGTGAAAAAGGTGTTCTCCCCATTTTACAGACGAAGTAACTGAAATTTAGGGAGGTTAGGTGACTTGCCCAAATCATTCAGATTAAAAAAAAAAAAATGGTGGAAATATTTGAATTTCGGTCTGTCCAACTGCGGAACCATACAAGAAGAACAGACCTAGGACTGAAATAGAATCTCCCACCATGGAGGGAAATGGCCTGGAGACAGTTTGATGCCAAAGTGACCTGGAAATGGTAGAGCCTTTGCAGAGCCAGAGAGTTTATGATTCTGAGATAGGGGTTACTGGGAATAGAAAGGATTCTTGAGGTCAGAATCGCTGAAGATTTAGATTAGAATTTTAAAAACAAAGTTAAGAAATCCGATAATTGAACCCAGGTATTGATTTCTTGAAAAAGCTTTCCTCTTTACATTAGAATTAAGTTTACCATTAATTTACTTCAGCTGTTTGATCAAGGTTTGGTTTAATTTTTCAACAGTATCAGAGAAATCGGCAGTTTACAGTTTGGCGTATGCAACATCCAAAAGCCACATGGTGGCAGTGTTTCCTAATGGTTGAGAACGCTTCTACAAATAAAGAAAAAAACAGCTTCTTAATCAGTGAAATTATAAACCTAACAACATGATCTTCGAGGGCTCTCCACTGCCTATAGGAGGAGAAAAACAACAACAAAATTCTCTACTTTGGGCATAAGGCCTTTCACAATCAAGGTAGACTATCTTTCCATCCCATCTCCCTCCCCTCTCTCCTACAGCCTTCCATCAGCCGCCTCTATGGACATTCCTAGCTTTTTCTCACTCCTAAATTTTTGAATATGTCATGCCCTCTGCTTGAAATGGCCTGGATGGGGTACAGGAGCCCTGCCACACACACCTTAGGAAAGTGGTCTCACCGGTTTCCCTAGCTGGGTGTGCTGTTGTGAAAGGCACCTGGGAGACAGAGGCAGCATATCCTCAGCCAAGGGGAAGGCAGGGAGCCCACTTCCCGACATGGCCGGTGAGGATTCTGCTCCAAGCTGAATGAGGCCAAGTGAAACAAATCACTCCCTCTCCATGGTGAAGTAGAAATGCAGGGCAGTCAAAGAGGAGACTGGGTCCTCGGGGTCTGGGAGTGACACTGAGCATATTTACAGGATACTTATGAACCAAGAGGACATCCCAGAGCCTGGGGCTAGGGTGATTGGTTGCGAAAGGGCACATTCATCTTCTACCTCATGTTCCCTGTATTCCTAGCCAAACTTACTATCACTACACACGTTTTGCTTATGGAGCTGTGAATGAAAAATATTGCCTGCCATAGGGTAAACAAAGGATATTGCAGCCATCAAGCCATCACATTATAGCCACCCCAGCAGTGAGCCCTGAGGGAACTCACAATGGAAACAGGATGCCCCTTATCAAACCATCAGACACTGCAGCCCTCCACCCCCAACAGTACACCCTGAGGAGACTCAGGATGAGAAAGCCCAGGATACTGGCCTCAGATGGCTGAGGTGCGTATCAAAGGAATGATTTCAGTGAGCCCAGACTCTTGCATCTTCCCGTACATGGAAAAGTGCTAAACTCCTTAAGATATCTGGTTTTCTTTAATTAACAGTAATCTTTTGATGTTCCGACTACCTGGTCTTTGTTGCAAAAACTCCTGGATATCCTGGCTCCGCCCCTTGCCTCTTCGGAGCAATCCCTGAGTTATCTGCCATACTGTGTCCCGGGCTTAAGTCCTCAGTTTCGTCTGCTGAATAAAACATAACTCTCAACTTTTAGGTTGTGCATTTTTCTCAGTCAACAAGCAAATATAGCGGTGAGGTTGGGAGAATGAATTCCCAAGCTAGACTTCCTGGGTTTGAAGCCCATCTTTGCCACTTATTAGCTGTATTACTGTAAGCAAGTTATTCAACCTCTCTGTGCCTCGATTTCTTCATCTCTAAAATGGGGATAATAATAGTAGCTACCTGATAGGATTGTTATGGGAATAAAATGAGACATTGTGTATACATGTATGAATAAGGGACTTAGAACAGTGCCTGGAACATGATATATGTCAGCCCCTCTTGCACCCCTGCCCCTTCCCCACTGGCTACACCTACTGATGCCTCGAGGTTAAAGAACCACACTGGTCTGGTGAGTTCTCAGTAGAACTACACAGCTTTATAAGTAAGACGTGAATGGCTACAAAGAGAGATTAAATGGATTTTTTCTCTTAGTGGTGAGTGGTTTTCTTAGCATTTTCCAAAGTTTATGAGAAAATGCTGGTCTCCCTGTCTCAACTCTAAAAACAAATGAGAAGAAAAGGAGTCAAAGTAAGTTTTGTTCATTCGCTTCCTCATACAAAATATTTATAGACACCTACCATGCCAGATGCTCTGCTTAGGGCTAGGGATACAACTATGAATGCTACAGTCTCTCCCCTCCAAGCCCCCACAATCAAATTAGAGAAAAAGTGAAATAAAGACATCTCAACACAACGAAAGGGACGCAGACACCATAGAGTGGTGCATGGGAGGAATTGACTCATTCTGCTTGGGCCTGCTGGGAAGGCTTCACAGAAGAGGAGCTCTTTGAGCTGGGTCTTGAAGGATGAGTAGGAGTTTGCCAGATGGCTGTGTGGGCAGGGGCATTCCAGGCAAAGGGAACTGCCTGTGGAAAATCACAAAGGCATGAACCAGCTTGGCACATTGTTTACTGTTTGGGGAGCTGTAAATAGCCGCTGTGTGGAGAACAGGGAGTGTGTAGGAGAATAATGTAGGATGAAGCTGCTGGGGCAGAGGGTCCCATCATGAAAGGCCAGGCCAAGGAATTTAGATGTTTTCCTGGAGACTGATTCTTCTCAAAATTTCCCCTGATGCAGCAGTCACTAATATTCACTAATACTGGAAGCTGATCACAGAGGGGAGAGGACTCATACCAGAGTCAGAAGGGTCAGGAGAGTCTGGGGTGTAGACCTTTTGTGTGGGGGACATTTCTTTGAACTATCTTGTTTTACATTGAAAATTTTGCATCCTGCTTCATAATCACTGATGCATATTTTCATAGGAAACTTATGCTTTAAATGACTAGATAAATTATTTAAGTTTTTCTTCCCAAGTCCTCCTCTGGGCAGAAGCCACCTCTGGGAAGTCATCCCAACCACTGATCTGCGCTAGGTGCCTCCCCCTCTGCCTACTCACCCCATCTGACTACTTCTCAGCCTGCAGTGACATCATCCATTTTGCCCTCCACCCCTCACCCGTACATTGCCCCTACACCCTGAGGCCCAGGAGGTGGGACCTTGCATTACTGATCTCTGGATCTTTGACAGCCAAAGGTGAATACAACTCACTGCATGAGAGAAACACTGAACACGGGACTCATTGAATGTGTGGACTCGGGGCCTCGCGCTCCATCAGATGTGGCGAGATCACAAGTGGTTGCTGATGGACCAAACTGGCAATGTCTGCCCACGCAGAGAAAGCTCCAGAAGCAGATGGTGATCCAGGTCGGGTCTAGGGAGATCAGACAAGAGGGGCAAGGTCTGTCCATAATTTGCTTTGGGGACCACGAGATCAGGGAGTGTGTCTGTGTCTGTGAACTCTAAAACTGCTCTGGGGCTTTCTCCTGGGAGCCCCTGTGAGATGTTCTTAGGTCCTCTGGGGCCTGCAACCTCTGGGTAGCCCTGAGCTGAGCCCAGCCATTGCCTGAGGACACCCACTGGCGGCTCCCTCTGCAGAAGATGGATGGGAGGGAAGGGGCGGACAAGGATGGAGGGCATCACCCATAGGAAATATGGCTCTATTTGAGGTACACAAAAATATGAGGCTTTCCCGTGTTTGGCCCAGCTGATCTTGGGCTTCTAAGTGCCTAATACAGCTGCCTCTCACCCCTCTCCTCCCAGAATCCTCCTATCCCAGCTCACCCAAGACCAAGCCATGGGAAGTCAGCATAGACCTCAAAGTGGAAGAAGACCATGACCCAGGAAGGGGCCAAGGACACAAAGGTCAGGGCTTGTGGTTCAGGCCAGGGGAGCACATCTGCTGAGATACTCTGTAATGGGGGTGGGTCATGAAACAGGAAGATGAAGGCGCCCACTCAGGACAGTGGGGCTTATGATGTGCAGGGAACAAATTTGCTTGGATGAGCACACCTGAATGGGGAACTGGACCAGGTCCCCTGAACCTTGTGCTGGGGCTGGGACTGGGTAAGTGGTTGCTGAGTCTGAGGCCAGGGGAGGCTGGTGGTGGGCTTGAAGTTGGCACAGATGAGATAGAGCTGAGGCTGGAGCTAGGTTGGGGCCAAGACCTAGGATGGGACGGGAGTCCCAACCCCACATTACTCCTCTCTTAGCCCCTCTACCAAGTTTGTCTCTGGTGCTTCTTCAATCCAGTCCCCAATCCCTTCCCTCTGTCACCCTCCCGCCCCCCACCTCCCCAGCCCTACTACCTGCTGAAGATCTGGAGCCTCTGGCTTTTGGATCTCTCTGGACAGCCCAGCCTCCAGGACAGGAGATCAGGATGGTGGAGGAAGCACCTAGCTAAAGTCTTTGAGCCTGGTCTGTGTGTTTAAATATCCAAATATGTCTTATTCCAGCATTTCCTGCTTCTGGGACTTTGCCCAACATGTGTGTCAAAGTCCTTAGTTGTAAGCCACAGGCACCAACTCTGACTTACCTAAGGAGAGAAACGATCGATTACAGGATAGTGGGTGACACTCAGAATTACCAAGAAGACTCCAGAACTAGGTTTGGCAGGAACACAGACGGCTACAAGTCTAAATGAGGGGCCAAGGCCACTGCTGTCGCCATCGGACACTAGATGTCGCTGCCGGTCTTTTGCGGCCACTGGACCTAGACACTGCGGCTGCTGCTCAGAAACATTCTCTGCCTCATTCACCTCTAGCTCCAAACTCGAGTCCAGGGCCGTGCTTCTGACCACCTGGGCCTTGGTCATGTGCTCTCATCGTAGGTGGAAGGGACACCAGGAGAGCGAGTACCTGGCGTTCTCAGTGTTGACAGGTACATGGGTTCTGCTCCCCATCCGAAATAATCAGGTGGGACATGTCCATCACACCTCAGTAGAGTGGAATCATCATCATCATCACAGGAATTCCTCAAACAAAGGAAGGGTTTCAGATGTGAGACAGCCCAAAATGTCCACTAAAAACTGGTCATCAGGATGGGAATGGGATTCAAATTGAGGCAGCAGGGTGTGTGCATCCTGCAAAAACAACCTGGACACGGTGAATTGTTAAAAACATGGTTCTTGATTCCCAAATCCAACATTTTCTAGGTATCTATTAAAAGGTGGTAATACTTCAAAGCATTGTTGGTGAAACTTCAAAGAAATAAAGCTTGGAAAGGACCAGCACAACCCCAGGCAGGCACATGGTAGGCACTCTACAAATGCAGGTTCCCATCCATTTCATTTCCTCCCATTTTCTGGCCACAGACAGTCACCCCTTCATCTCTACTCCCGTCCAATCTCTACTCTAGTTCCCTGTGCTCCCATGTCTTGATCTGAGAGGGGGAGTCACACCAGAAGGGGCCAGTGATGACATCTGTCTTTTCCCCTCTGTGGTACTATATATATATATACCTGTACACCTGTACACATATATATGTGTGTGTGTGTGTGTTTCAGGTTTACAGGTATACTATATATATATATGAATGTTTCCGACGTACAGCATTATGATTCAACATCTGTATACACTACAAAGTGATCCCCACCACAAGTCTAATTACCACCCAGCACCATACAGTTGGCCCCCTGCACCCACCCCCTAACCCCCTTTCCCTCTGGTAACTGCTAATCTTGTTCTCTGTATCTATGAATTTGTTTCTGTTTTTTCATTTTGTTTATTCATTTGCTTTGCTTTATTTTTATTTTTACTTATGGCTGCGTTGGGTCTTTGTTGCTGCACGTGGGCATTCTCTATTTGTGGAGAGCAGGGGCTACTCTTCATTACGGTGCAGAGGCTTCTCATTGCAGTGGCTTCTGTTGTTGCGGAGCATGGGCTCTAGGCATGTGGGCTTCAGTAGTTGTGGCACGTGGGTTCAGTAGTTGTGGCGCACGGGCTTAGTTGCTCTGCGGCATGTGGGATCTTCCCCAACCAGGGATGGAACCCGTGTCCCCTGCATTGGCAGGCGGATTCTTAAGCACTTTGTCATGCTTTGCTTTTTTAGATTACACATATGATATCATATGGTATTTGTCTTTCTCAGTCTGACTTATTTCACTTCCATGTTGTCCCAAATGGCAAGATTTCATTCTTTTTTTATGGCTGAGTAATATTCTATTGTGTGTATACCACATGTTCTTTATGCATTCATCCATCGATGGACATAGGTTGTTTCTATATCTTGGCTATTGTAAATAACGCTACAGTGAACATAGGGGTGCATATATCTTTTTGAATTAGTGTTTTCATGTTCTTCAGATAAATACCAGAAGTGGAATAGCTGGATCATATGGTAGTTCTATACTTACTTTTTTCAGGAATCTCCATACTATTTTCTATAGTGGTTGCACCAATTTACAGTCCCACCAATAACGTATGAGGGTTCCCTTTTCTCCATATCCTCGCCAACACTTATTATTTCTTGTCTTTTTGATAACAGCCATTCTAACAGTGTGAGGTGATATCTCATTGCGGTTTTGATTTGCACTTCCCTAATAATTAGTGATGTTGAACATCTTTTCAGGTGACTGTTGGCCATCTGCATGTCTATTCAGATCCTCTGCCCATTTTTTAATTGGGTTGTTTGTTTTTTTGTTGTTGAGTGTATGAGTTATTTATATATTTGGGGTATTAACCCTTTATTGGATATATGATTTGCAAATAATTTTTCCCATTCAGTAGGTTGCCTTTTCGTTTTGCTGATGGTTTCCTTTGCTGTGCAGGAACTTTTTAGTTTGATGTAGTCCCATTTGTTTATTTTTGCTTTTGTTTCCCTTGCCTTTGGAGTCAGATCCCCAAAAACATTGCTAAGACCGATGTCAATAGGTTACTGCCTATGTGTTCTTCTAGGAATTTTATGGTTTCATGTTTTACATTCAAGTCTTTAATCCATTTTGAGTTAATTTTTGTGCATGGTGTAAGATAGTAGTCTAGTTTCATTCTTTTGCATGTGGCTATCCAGTTTTCCTAATGCCATTTATTGTCCTGTCCTTTCTCCATTGTATGATCTTTGCTCCTTCGAGGGTTTGTGAGCTAAAGACGCTGTGACTGGCTCCTGTTACCACAGACCTCTTCTTGTCTGTGCACAGGATGGGTCTTTCCCCTTCCAGTTCCCTTGCTTTTGAATGGAGTTCTGCTTGTCTGCCTTGAATCTCCTTTGCCCCTGCTTGCACTTCAATGTCATTTCCTCTGCAAAGCCTTCTCCCCTACTTTCAAAGCATTTTAAATCATGCTTAAAGGCTACATGCTAGGTAGCCTTTCTTCCTAAGGGTTCCTTTCCTCTATCTCATTCAGACAAATAGCTTTACCCAGCTTTACCCACCTTTGTCTCAAACTCTGATCATATCTCTTTCTTGATTCACAACCAGGAGTCTCTCACAGTGGGACTGATCCTGGTTTAAAGCAAGTTTGTGAGTCTGATGCCTACTGTGTAGTTTGAAGACTGTGGTGGCAGGGTCTGGCCTGGAGGGAAGTCACATCTGAGTAGGCCTAAAGAAAGGTGAGGGCAGCTGGTTGACCAGCTGCCTTGGAGGAGCGTCTTTTTTAAAAATTTATTTTATTTATTAATTTATCTTTGGCTGCATTGGGTCTTTGTTGCGGTGCGCGGGCTTCTCATTGCGGGGGCTTCTCTTGTTGCGGAGCACGGGCTCTAGGCACGTGGGCTTCAGTAGTTGTGGCTCGCAGGCTCTAGAGCACAGGCTCGGTAGTTGTGGCGCTCGGGTTTAGTTGCTCCGTGGCATGTGGGATCTTCACAGACCAGGGCTCGAACCCGTGTCCCCTGCATTGGCAGGCGGATTCTTAACCACTGCGCCACCAGGGAAGCCCTGTAGGAGAGCTTTTGATCCCTGAGGGTTTGCTTAAGTCTTTAGGAAAGTTCCATGCCAGTTCACCTGGGCTGGTGAACCAAAGGAGAGTGTTGTGTGCAGCCTTAGGCCACAACAATGAGAGGAACCATGTACACCTGGGCTTTCAGGATGGAGGCAGAGCTAAAGGAGCCCCAAGGAGAAGGGAAAACTTGGACCAGAGAATTGCTGCCCAGTTTTAGTGCTTCTCCTACCTGGGCTAATCCATGGAGTTTCGAACTTGGTTTTATTAAGGAAGCTGTCTTCCTAGTCCCTCCCCAAAGCTAATTAACCATTTTGGCACTGACTTGCTGGACCCTTGAGCAGCCTGTGGCTCCGCTGACCATCCCTACCCTACACAATACGTACACCTCCTTGACACTCTACCTGTTACCCCTCCAGTCTCTGATGGTCTCTCTCACTTTCACCTTAGGCTTTGTCTCCAGTTAGGGGTCCAACTTCCCATAATGCCATTTGGTATTGGAGATGCTGATGAGAAGTGGCAGTGCCAAGAAAGCTCAGTGGATAGCAGTTCCTGGTAGTACTGTAACGGAGAAGAGCTAAATCAGATTCCACGTTGGATCTCTTTCTTTGACTTTAACCTTTGCTTTTCGTTGCTTTTGTTATTATAATCATACATAACCGCCTGCCTCAGGGAACCCTGCCCACCTGTGAATGGCTGCAAGAAAAAAGAAACTGACACATACCCTCACCGAGGCTGGTCATTCTAGGAGATGTTTTGCAAGACTGATGGCCCTTTTACTTTACTTCTTCACCACCTCTCCCTCTCTGATTCTATAAAAGAAACTGGCATGCAGACCCCGGTAAGATGGTCTTTCAGAGGCACTAGTCTGCCGTCTTCTCGGTCTGCAGGCTTTCCGAATAAAGTCATCTTCCTTGCCTCAACACCTCATCTCTGATTCATTGGCCTGTCATGCAGCGAGCAGAGTGAGCTTGGGCTTGGTAACAATACCAGCGCCAGAGGGAAGGGAAGATCATTGCTGGTTGCGCGTCATGAGCCCTTCTGGAGAGCATATGCAGTGTGCTCACTGGCAGCACAAACCATCTCTATTAGTTATGTTTCTGGCCACAAGTAACAAGAGTTCAACTCAACTTGGCTTGAATAATAACAAAGTATATTATCTCATGTATCAATAAAACTAGAGGTAGGAATACCCAAGCCTAGCTAATCATCATCGAGGAATCAGGTTCTTCCTATGTTTTCAGTCTGTCACCCTCAGGGTTTTCGTTTTTTCCCCTTACGGTGGCAACATGGTTTCACCAGTTTGAGATATGGCATCCAGCCATAACCATGTTGCGGAGAAAAATGAGCACAACTTTTCCAGTGTGTCCCCCTTAGCAGTAAAGAAATCTTTCCCTACAGCCCCCAGCAGATAGCTCCTCATCTGTGGCCAGATTTGTATCCCATGCCCATGATTCAACCAGCCATTGGCAAGGGGGATGGGACCACCACAACTGACTTATTCTCATCCTGGAGCTGGATTCACCTGAAGCACATGACTGTATGGAGTAGGGTGGATTCCTAAACACCATTTAGGGTCAGTTAGGAAGGAGAAAAAAGAATCACTGTTGCATAGGAAACCAAGAGTGTTGGCTAAACCATCTATGAACTCCCTGTTGGTGCCTGAAGGGACTTGGGCAGGTTGGAAAGCCAAAGATTACTCTGGAGGGGCTATTCCTCTGGAGGAGTAATTCCTATTACTATTCCTGGGACTCTAATGGGGATTTTTTGTTTGTTATTATTAATGTGATTTGTTCCCTCTGATGATTACCACAAACTCCTCCCTCCACCACACATATACACAAGGAGCAGGAAGAAACACCTATACTCCGTGTAAAGGATCTGACATAATGGCTGTCACGAAGTGGGCATCGATACAGCATGTCTCGCCTCCCCCAGTCTCAATGATGGAACCCACATCCTAACTGGTCTTCCAGCCACCAGCAATTCATTCTCTTCACTGCAGCAGTGATTTTTTTCAAAATTCAAATCTGACCTACCCACAAAGGCTCCTACTGCCCTCAGGACAAACTCAAGACTCCTTAGCCAGAAGCACAAGGGCCATTATCATTTGAATCCAGCCTGAAAATCATATCTTCAGAGCTCTCTCCCTCTCTCTCTCTTTCTCTTTGTATCCTCAGCTTCAGCCTGCTAGAGGGGTGAATGAGTGAAGCATGAATAGGCACAGCATGGTTACAAATTGGATGTAACATCACACCAATAAATTCTAAGAAGACATTGGATGTGCTTCAGCAGCCATTTTCTTTTCTTTTTAAACTCTCAGTAAAATAGAAATATAAGGAAACTTCTTAAATTTAATAAAGGCCATTTCTCCAAAACTAAGCAGTTATTCTAAAGAGGAAATCATTAAATCTATTTCATTAAAAAGCATTATCACCATTATTACCCAACAAAGGTTTTACAAAGGTTTTAGCAGGCACAAAAAAGAAAGTAAATACTGATAAGACTGAGTACCTAGAAGACACAACAGGCTCTTGCATAAAAAATTTTCAGAATTAATAAGAAAATTTGGCAAGGTGGCTGGATACAAGATGTATAAATGTAAAACAGTAGCTTTAAGTTCTTTTTTTAGCAATAGGGCAGCTAAACTCCTACTACACAATACCTAAAAGTGCTAGATAAAAAAATCTTTTAATTCCTTTTAAATTAGTGTCTTAGCTAGAAAGAAAATGAGAGATTCTTACAGCTGAGCATAATAAATCCAGAGATGTAAGCAACGGTTAAGCAGATAACAACCTTAAAGCTGAATGTAATGTGGAGTTTCAAACTGAACACCCGTGTGAGTGGCAAGTGTCGAAGACTTGGGCCCACATGAGCTGGGGAGTCAGATCATAATAGCAGCCTCAGGAAGGACCACAAAAAAGATGTGAGTGAAAAATATCGCCTGCCATATCAGTAAACAAAGGATGTTGCAGCCCTCAAGCCATCACTTTACAGTTGCCCCCAGCAGTGAGCCCTGAGGGCACTCAGGATGGAAACAGGATGCCTGCCATCAAGCCATCGGCCATTGCAGCCACCACCCCCCTCGCCCCCCCCGCAACGGTGCACCCTGAGGAGTCTCAGGATGGGAAAACACAGGATACTGGCCCCAGACAGCTGAGGTACATATCAAAGGAATGATTTCAATGAGCCCAGACTCTTCCATCTTCTCATACATAGAAAAGCGCTAAATTCATTAACTTGAGATGTCTGGTTTTCTTTCATTAACAGTAATCTTTTGATATTCTGACTACCTGGGTTTTGTTATGAAACTTCTGTATATCCTGGCTCCTCCCTTACCTCTTCAGAGTAGCCCCTCAGAGCTATCTGAGAGGCTGTCTCCCAGGCTTGAAGTCCTCAGAAAGCCTGCCGAATAAAACATAATTCTCAACTTTTAGGTTGTGATTTTTTTTGGGGGGGTCACACCACCCCACTGGTGGGATCTTAGTTCCCCAACCAGGGATTGAACCAGCACCCTCAGCAGTGAAAGCGCGGAGCCCTAACCACTGGACCACCAGGGAATTCCCCAGGTTGTGGGTTTTTTTTTTTTTTTTTTCCAGTTGACAAAGAAGAAAGCTGGTTTTCCAGAGAATGAAAGAAGACTCTCATAAAAATTCATAACCACAAGCCTGTCCTCAAGCAGGATCAGGGCACAAATACACACGGCATTTGAGTTTCAAGAAACATCCAGCTGAGTGATTTATTTAAAGTAGTCTCAGCTTGGAAGGACTTTAGGCACCTGGCAGAAGCAAACACAAATCCTCTCTGGAGGAATATACCACCAGACCAGACCCGAAAGAATATTGAGAGACAAAGTTTCAAAAACTAAGAGCTTATTGTGTAAAAGAACAAAACACAAAAGAAAATAGGGCATCAGGAATGAGAGTCAGTGGAAATAGCAAATAGCAGAATAGAACTTTATGTTTAGATGTTGGAATGTTGAAAAAATACAAAATGAATATATCTAATATGTTTAAATACGTAGAAGAGAGTTTGAAAATATGAATATGAAAAAAAATGATCAAGTGACTAGAGAGACTTCCACTGGCGAGTGCTCACAGCTGCTACTGCCATTTCAGGCACAGCAGTGAGGCTGAGACACCAGCTGGTCCACTGTGGTGTCGATGCTGGGGCTGGTGGGGATGCACATGGCTACTGAGTCCCAGCACGTGGGTGCAGAGATGGCCAAGGCAGGCGACTTCCACGTGGAGGAGCCGAGTAACTGAGCTGAGTCACCTCAGATTCCAATCAGAAGATCAGAAGTTTGATTCATTGCCTACTTTACTGGAATTCTACCAAATGTACTATTTAGACACTACAACATTGATAAAACCAGTTCCCAAGTCCAGGCAGGCAAGTGGAGTGATTCTCAGGCAGGAAGAGCCAGAGGATGTGTTACCCAACCTCTCTTTGACTTTAAGAAAAGAGACATCCTGAAAATCCAAGAAAAGCCTGAAGAGCAGTGGTGGAATGAGGACAGCAAAGGCAAGAGGGCGTTAATTCCAGTCCCTTATGTTGAGAAGTATAGACCTGCCTCCATCTCAGGACTGGCTGTGATTGGTGGTCACAGTAAAGGTGGCTGGTAAAGGTCTCAGGATTACTGTGAGTGGTCAGGGGAGTATAAAGCAAAGGACTTCACTTCCCGTTCAGTCCTCTCCATCTGCTGCTTCCATAGAACCCGATGAGGACTTCAGCAGAGTAGAGCTCAACAGTTTCGCTGACAGAAGGGAACAATATTTTTCAGTTTTTTGCAACTGCTGTCCATATAATTTCTTACAGAGGTCTAAGGCAGTTTAGTTTATATAAGCATTCTGTTCCTTATGATCTTCTGGGACAGAATGACTCCATTCCTAGCCACAGTTCACCACAGTCAAGATATGAAACTGGAGAGTTTATGTGTTAACTTCTGATTGGCTAATTTTAGGCGGAGTGGCTATGCCTCTGTGTACAGCAGGGAGAGGTGTCTGCCCCTTATTCTCAGGTAGTGCAAAGCGATCTATGGAAGAGTGGTGCAATTAGGAGTGTCGTGCACTGCTTATCCTGATTTACTTAATGGTTTTCTTTTCTCATTCTGAAACCATTCTACTAAAGGGCAGTAGACTGTTCCCATCCACCTCCATGAAGTAATCATGCACCACGTGAAAAATACACAATGGGATTGCTTTTTTCACTTACAAAACATGACCAGTTATGACTCATTCTGACATTTCAAATCCTAACAATTCTGGGAGTACAACTAGAGGCATTTATCTTCCTTTCTATCCAATGAGTCATACACTTTCTTCAGATTCTGTTCAGATTCTTGTCCTTTTTCCCCAAACCTACAAGTAGGTTAACTCTAAGAGAAGTATATGTTTTCATTCCAGATGAGAAGCAGGATGTGGAGAGCACCTTACTCAGTGCACAACATTAAGCCAGTATTGGATCCACTAATCACCCAGCTCTCTGCCTTCCCCCAAAGAGTCATTGTAGGTTCATGCTGCTCCCGCAGTTAAGTAACTCCTTACTCCTGACTTTCCCTTCATAGTCATGTGACTGCTGCCACTGCTCCAAACATCACGTCCTCAACAAGGAACCATCCACAGCAGGAAGGCAAGAAGCAGGGTTCCTCCCTAGACAGCTTTCTTTCTTTCTTTCTTTCTTTTTTTTACCAGGGAAGAAAATCTTTCACAGAAGCCCCAGAAGGTTTCCAGATCCTCAAGTGTCAATGGCCAAAACTGAGTCACATGTCTATGCCTAAACCAATCACAAACGAGTGAGCATGCCCTAATAAGCTTAAACCAGTCATAACTCAGCCCTTAGTAGTGAAGAAGGGAGGGGCTACCCCGACTGGTTTCTGCCCCACACCTGTATACCTGAACAAAGGAAGAAGCAAGAAATGATCACGGGAAGTGTTGGCTTAAGAACAGAGAATTATAGTCTGCAGTGAGAAAGAGGACTGAGGTGGATGGTGGAAAGGAAAGAGTCTCTCAGGGTTCCAGTTCCCCTTTCCAGTCTATCTCAGGGCTTCAGCCACTTCCCTGCCCTAGAGTCACCTGTTGGTTTCCTAGGTATGGCTGCCATAACAGAGTGCTGCAAAAACAACAGAAATGCATTGTCTCACAGTTCTGGAGGCTAGAAGTCTGAAATGAAGGTGCCAGCAACGTTATGCTCCCTCTGAAACCTTTAGGGGATGACTCTTCCTTGCATCTGCCTAACTTCTCATGGTTCGCCTCAATCCTTGACCTTCCCTGGTTTGCAGTTGCCACCCTTTAATCGGCTTCCGTGATCACATGGTTTTCTCCCCTGTGTGTGTCTCTTCTCTCCTTATAAGGACACTCATCATACTGAATTAAAGACCCGCCTTACTCTAATATGACCTCACTTCAACTAATTACATCTGCAACCATCTTATTTCTGAATAAGGTCACAGTCGCAGGTACTGGGGGTTGGGACTTCAATGCATCTTTTTGGAGGACACAATTCAACCCATAACAGGCTGTGTGAGACACGCTTGTACAATGTATGGTCTTTTGGCATTACCTAAACCCAGAGATATTCTGTAGTTTATAACCAGAGTCCTTTTAATATAGGACTCCAATAGGGATTCAAACAAGTCCAGACAAACACGTGCCATACAAGCCCTTCCTCAGTCTCGTCCTCTCCTTACTTAAGACTCTGTTTCCAGAATCCACTTAGAAAAGCTTACATGATCACCCAAGAGCACTTTTATCTCCTTTGGACCAAAGTCCTTTTTCAGAAGAGGGTCTTGTATAACTTTGAATAACAGAGGGTTTGTTTGCATAATTAGAGAGCCAGCCTGGGAAGTTTCCTAAAATTAGGGAACAGTCTTCTTTTTAAATATATTCATGCCAGACAGAAGAAAATTCAGGTTGTTATTGTTGTTGTTGTTTTAATTTGTGAAAATGTAGCTTTTATATAACACTTTTTGTTCAACTTGCAAGCCTCAGCTTACAAATTCAATTTGCGATGCATCGGCTATGCCAGATTCATTGTGCTTCCTCCCAGCCCCTGCACCCTTTCTGGATATGGATATTCTTTTTTTTTTTTTTTTTTAAATAAACTTATTTATTTATTTATTATTTTTTGGCTGCATTGGGTATTCGTTGGCATGTGGGCTTTCTCTATTTGCAGCGAGCAAGGGCTACTCTTCGTTGCGGTGCGCGGGCTTCTCATTGCGGTGGCTTCTCTTGTGGCGGAGCTCGGGCTCTAGGTGCGTGGGCTTCAGTAGTTGTGGCTCGCAAGCTCTAGAGTGCAGGCTCGTAGTTGTGGCACATGGGCTTAGATGCTCCGCGGCATGTGGGATCTTCCCGGACCAGGGCTCGAACCCGTGTCCCCTGCACTGGCAGGCGGATTGCTAGCCACTGCGCCACCAGGGAAGTCCCTGGATGTTGATATTCTTTTTTTTTTTTTTTTTTTTTTTCACACACACACACTGTATTTTATTTTTACAAGAGATAAATAGACTGACACCAAGCATTGTACATGGATGACCACAACAAAAGCAACAATGATTGCAATTACCAAACATGAAACACACTCATACTATGTCATAATATTGACATTCAGTCCAGTAATCCTCCACTGTAACAGCTCCTTTACTTTGCAGTGAAAATTGATTTGTGTATTCTTTGCCTCTGAGTCCTTGTGGGATTTTTTTTTTTTTTAAATTCAGACAGAAAGTCACAAAAATTATACTCATCCTCATCAGTTCACTCAGTCCCATGTAATTAATTTTTTTTTTCATCTTGATCTTTTGTTAGCACTTTTATGAGTTCATCAGTTTTTCATTAGAGTTCTGAAAATGCTTATTCATTCAGTTCAGCACTACAGTCAGTTACCAGAAACCTGTACTTGTCAGAGTCTTTTCCATGAATTTTTTGAAGATGAAACCCTTTTATAGGAACATATTTGCAAAATCATCAGAGTACACCCAGAACTGTCTGTAAATGACAAAAGACTTAAAAATGACCACGGTTAAAGATTTGATGAAAGTTCATAATAATGCAGTTGACAAGAAAATTAGTTATTTCTGAGATATACATTTTAAAGTAATAACTAGGATTATTACTTATAACATTATACCAGAACATATAAGATTTTTAGAAATTTCATGTAATGTCTGAAACATTTATATTAACATATTTCCATACATATTTCCATACAAATACAAATATAAGATTTTTAGAAATTTCATGTAATGTCTGAAACATTTATATTAACATATTTCCATACAAATACAAATATAAGATTTTTAGAAATTTCATGTAATGTCTGAAACATTTATATTAACATATTTCCATACAAATAACCCAATAAAAGTTTAGTATTAGTTGTTTTGTTTGTTTTTTTATACTGCAGGTTCTTATTAGGCATCAATTTTATACACATCAGTGTATACATGTCAATCCCAGTCGCCCAATTCAGCACACCACCATCCCCACCTCACCGCAGTTTTCCCCCCTTGGTGTCCATATGTCCGTTCTCTACATCTGTGTCTCAACTTCTGCCCTGCAAACTGGCTCATCTGTACCATTTTTCTAGGTTCCACATACATGCATTAATATACGATATTTGTTTTTCTCTTTCTGACTTACTTCACTCTGTATGACAGTCTCTAGATCCATCCACGTCTCAACAAATGACTCAGTTTTGTTCCTTTTTATGGCTGAGTAATATTCCATTGTATATATGTACCACATCTTCTTTACTCCATTCGTCTGCTGATGGGCATTTAGGTTGCTTCCATGACCTGGCTGTTGTAAATAGTGCTGCAGTGAACATTCGGGTGCATGTGTCTTTTTGAATTACGGTTTTCTCTGGGTATATGCCCAGTAGTGGGATTGCTGGGTCATATGGTAATTCTATTTTTAGTTTTTTAAGGAACCTCCATATTGTTCTCCATAGTGGCTGTATCAATTTACATTCCCACCAACAGTGCAAGAGGGTTCCCTTTTCTCCACACCCTCTCCAGCATTTGTTGTTTGTAGATTTTCTGATGATGCCCATTCTAACAGGAGTGAGGTGATACCTCATTGTAGTTTTGATTTGCATTTCTCTAGTAATTAGTGATGTTGAGCATCTTTTCATGTGCTTCGTGGCCGTCTGTATGTCTTCTTTGGAGAAATGTCTATTTAGGTCTTCTGCCCATTTTTGGATTGGGGTGTTTGTTTCTTTGATATTGAGCTGAATGAGCTGTTTATATATTTTGGAGATTAATCCTTTGTCCGTTGATTCGTTTGCAAATATTTTCTCCCATTCTGAGGGTTGTCTTTTCGTCTTGTTTATGGTTTCCTTTGCTGTGCAAAAGCTTTGAAGTTTCATTAGGTCCCACTTGTTTATTTTTGTTTTTATTTCCATTACTCTAGGAGGTGGATCAAAAAAGATCTTGCTGTGATTTATGTCAAAGAGTGTTCTTCCTATGTTTTCCTCTAAGAGTTTTATAGTGTCCAGTCTTATATTTAGGTCTCGAATCCATTTTGAGTTTATTTTTGTGTATGGTGTTAGGGAGTATTCTAATTTCATTCTTTTACATGTAGCTGTCCAGTTTTCCCAGCACCACTTATTGAAGAGACTGTCTTTTCTCCATTGTATATCTTTGCCTCCTTTGTCATAGATTAGTTGACCATAGGTGCGTGGGTTAATCTCTGGGCTTTCTATCTCGTTCCATTGATCTATGTTTCTGTTTTTGTGCCAGTACCATATTGTCTTGATTACTGTAGCTTTGTAGTAGAGTCTGAAGTCAGGGAGTCTGATTCCTCCAGCTCCATTTTTTGGCCTCAAGACTGCTTTGGCTATTCGGGGTCTTTTGTGTCTCCATACAAATTTTAAGATGATTTGTTCTAGTTCCGTAAAAAATGCCATTGGTAATTTGATAGGGATTGCATTGAATCTGTAGATTGCTTTGGGTAGTATACTCATTTTCACAATGTTGATTCTTCCAATCCAAGAACATGGTATATCTCTCCATCTGTTGGTATCATCTTTAATTTCTTTCATCAGTGTCTTACAGTTTTCTGCATACAGGTCTTTTGTCTCCCTAGGTAGGTTTATTCCTAGGTATTTTATTCTTTTTGTTGCAATGGTAAATGGGAGTGTTTCCATAATTTCTCTTTCAGATTTTTCATCATTAGTGTATAGGAATGCAAGAGATTTCTGTGCATTAATTTTGTATCCTGCAACTTTACCATATTCATTGATTAGCTCTAGCAGTTTTCTGGTGGCAGTTTTAGGATTCTCTATGTATAGTATCATGTCATCCGCAAACAGTGACAGTTTTACTTCTTCTTTTCCAATTTGTATTCCTTTTATTTCTTTTTCTTCTCTGATTGCCGTGGCTAGGACTTCCAGAACTATGTTGAATAATAGTGGTGAGAGTGGACATCCTTGTCTCGTTCCTGTTCTTAGAGGAAATGCTTTCAGTTTTTCACCATTGAGAATGATGTTTGCTGTGGGTTTGTCATATATGGCCTTTATTATGTTGAGGTAGGTTCCCTCTATGCCCACTTTCTGGAGAGTTTTTATCAGAAATGGGTGTTGAATTTTGTCAAAAGCTTTTTCTGCATCTATTGAGATGATCATATGGTTTTTATTCTTCAATTTGTTAATATGGTGTACCACAGGGATTGATTTGCGTATATTGAAGAATCCTTGCATCCCTGGGATAAATCCCACTTGATCGTGGTGTATGATCCTTTTAATGTGTTGTTGGATTCTGTTTGCTAGTATTTTGTTGAGGATTTTTGCATCTATATTCATCAGTGATATTGGTCTGTAATTTTCTTTCTTTGTAGTGTCTTTGTCTGGTTTTCGTATCAGGGTGATGGTGGCCTCATAGAATGAGTTTGGGAGTGTTCCTTCCTCTGCAATTTTTTGGAAGAGTTTGAGAAGGATGGGTGTTAGCTCTTCTCTAAATGTTTGATAGAATTCACCTGTGAAGCCATCTGGTCCTGGACTTTTGTTTGTTGGAAGATTTTTAATCACAGTTTCAATTTCATTACTTGTGATTGGTCTGTTCATATTTTCTATTTCTTCCTGATTCAGTCTTGGAAGGTTATACCTTTCTAAGAATTTGTCCATTTCTTCCAGGTTGTCCATTTTATTGGCATAAAGTTGCTTGTAGTAGTCTCTTAGGATGCTTTGTATTTCTGCGGTGTCTGTTGTAACTTCTCCTTTTTCATTTCTGATTTTATTGATTTGAGTCCTCTCCCTCTTTTTCTTGATGAGTCTGGCTAATGGCTTATCAATTTTGTTTATCTTCTCAAAGAACCAACTTTTAGTTTTATTGATCTTTGCTATTGTTTTCTTTGTTTCTATTTCATTTATTTCTGCTCTGATCTTTATGATTTCTTTCCTTCTGCTAACTTTGGGTTTTGTTTGTTCTTCTTTCTCTAGTTTCTTTAGGTGTAAGGTTAGATTGTTTACTTGAGATTTTTCTTGTTTCTTTAGGTAGGCTTGTATAGCTATAAACTTCCCTCTTAGAACTGCTTTTGCTGCATCCCATAGGTTTTGGGTCGTCGTGTTTTCCTTGTCATTTGTCTCTAGGTATTTTTTTATTTCCTCTTTGATTTCTTCAGTGATCTCTTGGTTATTTAGTAACGTATTGTTTAGCCTCCATGTGTTTGTCTTTTTTACGTTTTTTTCCCTGTAATTCATTTCTAATCTCATAGCGTTGTGGTCAGAAAAGATGCTTGATATGATTTCAATTTTCTTAAATTTACTGAGGCTTGATTTGTGACCCAAGATGTGATCTATCCTGGAGAATGTTCCGTGCGCACTTGAGAAGAACGTGTAATCTGCTGTTTTTGGATGGAATGTCCTATATATATCAATTAAATCTATCTGGTCTATTGTGTCATTTAAAGCTTGTGTTTCCTTATTTATTTTCATTTTGGATGATCTGTCCATTGGTGTAAGTGAAGTGTTAAAGTCCCCCACTATTATTGTGTTACTGTCGATTTCCTCTTTTATAGCTGTTAGCAGTTGCCTTATGTATTGAGGTGCTCCTATGTTGGGTGCATATATATTTATAATTGTTATATCTTCTTCTTGGATTGATCCCTGGATCATTATGTAGTGTCCTTCCTTGTCTCTTGTAACATTCTTTATTTTAAAGTCTATTTTATCTGATATGAGTATAGCTACTCCAGCTTTCTTTTGATTTCCATTTGCATGGAATATCTTTTTCCATCCCCTCACTTTCAGTCTGTATGTGTCCCTAGGTCTAAAGTGGGTCTCTTGTAGACAGCATATATATGGGTCTTGTTTTTGTATCCATTCAGCCAGTCTGTGTCTTTTGGTTGGGGCATTTAATCCATTCACGTTTAAGGTAATTATCGATATGTATGTTCCTATGACCATTTTCTTAATTGTTTTGGGTTTGTTTTTGTAGGTCCTTTTCTTCTCTTGTGTTTCCCACTTAGAGAAGTTCCTTTAGCATTTGTTGTAGAGCTGGTTTGGTGGTGCTGAATTCTCTTAGCTTTTGCTTGTCTGTAAAGCTTTTGATTTCTCCATCGAATCTAAATGAGATCCTTGCCGGGTAGAGTAATCTTGGTTGTAGGTTCTTCCCTTTCATCACTTTAAGTATATCATGCCACTCCCTTCTGGCTTGCAGAGTTTCTGCTGAGAAATCAGCTGTTAACCTTATGGCAGTTCCCTTGTATGTTATTTGTCGTTTTTCCCTTGCTGCTTTCAATAATTTTTCTTTGTCTTTAATTTTTGCCACTTTGATTACTATGTGTCTCGGCGTGTTTCTCCTTGGGTTTATCCTGTATGGGACTCTCTGCGCTTCCTGGACTTGGGTGGCTATTTCCTTTCCCATGTTAGGCAAGTTTTCGACTATAATCTCTTCAAATATTTTCTCTGGCCCTTTCTCTCTCTCTTCTCCTTCTGGGACCCCTATAATGCGAATGTTGTTGCGTTTCATGTTGTCCCAGAGGTCTCTTAGGCTGTCTTCATTTCTTTTCATTCTTTTTTCTTTAGTCTGTTCCGCAGCAGTGAATTCCACCATTCTGTCTTCCAGGTCACTTATCCGTTCTTCTGCCTCAGTTATTCTGCTATTGATTCCTTCTAGTGTAGTTTTCATTTCAGTTATTGTATTGGTCATCTCTGTTTGTTTGTTCTTTAATTCTTCTAGGTCTTTGTTAATCATTTCTTGCATCTTCTCGATCTTTGCCTCCATTCTTATTCCGAGGTCCTGGATCATCTTCACTATCATTATTCTGAATTCTTTTTCTGGAAGGTTGCCTATCTCCACTTCATTTAGTTGTTTTTCTGGGGTTTTTTCTTGTTCCTTCATCTGGTACATAGCCCTCTGCCTTTTCATCTTCTCTATCTTTCTGTAACTGTGGTTTTTGGTCCACAGGCTGCAGGATTGTCTGATATTCTTAATATTCAGAACCTGTCACAAATTGCCCACCCTCATCTAAGTCAACCCCACCCCAAGCATTCTGACTTTTCAGAGCTGGGACAGTCTCTCCTTTGTGGCACCTGTGACCCCATCACACCCCAGTCCTCTCCCAACCAGGCTGGAATTGTTTGATTTTGTCTTTGCTGTCGGGGGGGTGACCATTACAAGGTGACTTTGACTCACTTATTCCAAACTTGGAGAGCTTGTGCAAGTTGGGAGAATTTCTTTCTTTTTTTTTAGGTTATAAAGTGCTTTATTAATTAACACAGATCATGACTTCCTTTGTTAATCATTAAATATGCATTCATGGCATGATTGTCATTCCCAACCCAAAATGTTAATCCACCCTCCATTGCTGCCTTTCGTTTGTTTTCAAGCAAATCTGTGATGTAAATAACTTTATGCTCTAGATCTTTGGAAATTTCTAATTAGATATTTTTCAGTGTCATTTATTTGTCGCATTTTTTTTAATTTAAAAAAAACTCACCACTTTATGCAGTTAAAAACTCCAAGCAGTGCAGAACGATTAAATGAAAAGCATGCAATAATCATATTTGGAGCAGTAGGTGAGGCTCCTTTGTTCCCAGTGCCAAATCTCTGTGTCACCACTGTTCTGCCAACCACTCAGGCAGCAGTGGCAGCTCTCCGCAGTCTCTGCCCTGAGTTGGCCCAGGTGTACACAGAAACCAAGACAAAAGAGTCAACTGGATTTCTGAATGGATTTTCAAACTCATGACAGAAGCAACATTCTGAAAGCCACAGTGATTTGCAAGAGCCAGGCTGTGGAGAAGAGAAAAGATTTTTCAGGGACTTCCCTGATGGCGCAGTGGTTAAGAAACCACCTGCCAAAGCAGGGGACATGGGCTCGAGCCCTGGTCCGAGAAAATCCCACATGCCGCGGAGCAACTAAGCCCCTGCGCCACAACTACAAAGCCTGCGCTCTAGAGCCCGCAAGCCACAACTACTGAGCCCGCGTGGCCACAACTACTGAAGCCCGTACACCTAGAGCCTGTGCTCCGCAACAAGAGAAGCCACCACAATGAGAAGCCCACGTACCACAATAAAGAGTAGCCCCCACTCACCACAACTAGAGAAAGCTCACGCGCAGCAACGAAGACCCAAGGCAGCCAAATAAATAAATAAATTTATTTGAAAAAAAGGTCTTTAAAAAAAAAAGATTTTTCAGATTCCAGAAGTTTTGCTTTCAATATCAACAGCAATATGATTGCATAAAATCGAATCCAGAGATGAGACAGTGGCAGGGGCGGGGTGGGGGTGTGAAGGAGGGGGAGGGGCAGCCTCCCTGCCCTTGCCAGGAGAGATTCGGTTCCACTGGGGCAGGAGGGGAACTAGAAAAAAAGAGGAGCGCACCATATGCAAAAATGAACTCAAAATGGTATAAAAACCTAAGTATAAGACATGACACCATAAAGCTCCTAGACGAGAACATAGGCAAAACATTCTTGGACATAAATCGTAGCACTGTTTTCTTAGATCAGTCTTCCAAGGCAAAAGAAATAAAAGCAAAAATAAACAAATGGGACCTAATCAAACTTAAAAGCTTTTGCACAACAAAGGAAACCATCAACAAATGAAAAGCCAACTTATGGAATGGGAGAAAATATTTGCAAACAATGCAACCAACAAGGGGTTAATATCCAAAATACACAAACAGCTCATACAACTCAATACTGAATAAACAAACAACCCAAACAAAAAATGGGCAGAGGATCTAAACAGACATTTTTCCAAACAAGACATACAGATGGCCAACAGGCACATGAAAAGGTGCTCTACATTGCTAATTATTAGAGAAATGCAAATCAAAACCACAATGAGGTATCACCTCACACCAATCAGAATGGCCATCATCAAAGGCTACAAATAATAAATGCTGGAGAGGGTGTGGAGAAAAGGGAACTTACTTATGCTGTTGGTGGGAATGTAAACTGGTGCAGCCACTATGGAAAAGAGAATGGAGGTTCCTCAGAAAACTGAAAATAGAGCTACCATATGATCGAGCAATCCCACCCTTGGGTATATGTCTGGAAAAGATGAAAACTCTAATCTGAAAAGATACATGCACCCCAACGTTCATAGCAGCACTATTTATAATAGCCAAGACATGGAAACAACCAAAGTGCCCATCAGTAGATGACTGGCCTAGAAGATGTTGTGTGTGTGTATATATATATATACATATATATATATATATCTCATGTGTGTATGAATATATATGTATATATAATGGAATATTACTCAGCCATAAAAAGAATGAAATATTGCCATTTGCAGCAACATGGATGGACCTAGAGATTATCATCTAAGTGAAGTAAGTCAGACAGAGAAAGACAAATACCATATGATATCACTTATACATGGAATCTAAAAAATAATACAAATGAATCTATATACAAAACAGAAACAGACTCACAGACATAGAAAACAAATGTATGGTTACCAAAGGGGAAAGCGAGGTGGGGAGGGATAAATAGGAATATAGGATCAACAGATACAAACTACTATACGTTAAATAAATAAGCAATAAGGATTTACTGTATAGTACAGGGAATTATACTCAATATCTTATAATAATCTACAATAGAAAATAATCCGAAAAATACATATATATAACTGAATCACTTTGCTACACACCTGAAACTAACATAATATTGTAAATCAACTATAATTCAACTTTAAAAAAAAAGAAAGAGCGAGTGAGTCCTTGGTTTGGTTCCTATAAAAGGGATTGGCGCTTGGACTGTTGGTGGGGTCAGATTTCTGGGGACAAGGAAGATTGAATGTACACTGGGTCGGGTTCAACAAAGCAGAGAAGATCTGTGCTTTGCTTCTCAGATGAAGGGCTGGCAAAAGACCTCAGGGAGAAGCCCTCACACCAGTAGGCCCACTGACAGGAAGTAGAAATGGCACCTGTGAGGAAAACGTGACGCCCTGCTCCATCAAGAATGATCATCCCGGGACTTCCCTGGTGGCGCAGTGGTTGAGAATCCGCCTGCCAAAGCAGGGGACCGGGGTTCGAGCCCTGGTCTGGGAAGAGCCCACATGCCGCGGAGCAACTAAGCCTGTGCGCCACAACTACTGAGCGTTTGCTCTAGAGCCCGCAAGCCACAACTACTGAGCCCGAGTGGCCACAACTACTGAAGCCGGTGCGCCTAGAGCCCGTGCTCCACAACAAGAGAAGCCACCACAGTGAGAAGCCCGCGCACCACAACGAAGAGTAGTCCCCACTCGCCGCAACTAGAGAAAGCCCGCGCGCAGCAACGAAGACCCAACGCAGCCAAAAAAAATAAATAAATAAATAAATTTATGAAAAAAGAAAAAAAGAATTATCATCCCCAGGACTAATAGGGGGAGAAGAGGGAAGGGAGAGGATCCAGAATTGACCCGAGCCTGAAAAGGACAGAAAATCCAGAAGTGACTAGATTCTTCCGAATTGACAAGGTGATTTTCTGCCATTAGCGATAACGTGTGCTCCAGAGCAATGCCAGGATCGGTTATACAGAACTAAGTAAAATTCCATTTCAGATGTCTGATTCCTGTGACTGTGAAATACTGTGTCTGCTCCTTGGGAAAGCTCCTTCCTCCACCCTCCACCCCATCCCAGGAGCTGAGACTATGTCAGGGAAGGGGCAGGTGTGGCTCTCCCTCCTAGGACTCCATCCTTGAGGCTGGACAGACATCTGAACTAGTAACTGCAAGTGACTGACAGCCCAAAGCAGGAAACCCAGAGTTATAGAGGGATTTATAACTCGGGAGGATTCTTTATTCAACAGAGGACAGGGGAACCTATCCTGAAGACGTGTCTAACCCAATCCTGAGGTCAGTGGAGAGACAGAGTCTCAATCTCCTCCAATTAATAATTCAATCTGTGATCCAAACTCCCATTTATTTCCACGAAAAACACAAAGTCACCCGCCCCTATCTTCCCTCCTACTCTCCCTGCCTCCTCAGTCCTGTTATCTGCAGAAAGTTGGAGAATGTGATTCCTGGTTTCCTCAGGCAGCCCAGGTACCAGGGTCTGGAAATTCTGAATGAAGGGCCATAAAGTGGAGAGATTCCACAAAAGTGACCGAATCCTTCCTGACTCTGTGTGAAGGGCCCAGCATTCTGTACCCTGAGATCCCCTAGCTCCTGACTGTGGACCATAAATGAGAAACAGGTTGGAATACAGGCAAAGGGTTTATTTGGGTAGCAGTGGGGGATGAGCCCCGCCTGGCACCCTTTTCTCAGGGAGCATTTCCTCTCCTTTCCCCTTCTTTCCAGCTCCTTGACTTCCTCATTTTTATCATTTGGGAGGGAGAGCAGGGCAGGAAGGAGCCAGGGGTGCAGTTTATTGTTTCTCCTCTGCCTCATCTTATTTCACTTCCTGCCTCTAAATTCCCCAGAACTGCTGATGTCTTCAGATATCATGGACTCTGGTCTAGAGGAACCCATTTCTCTTCTCTTGCCCAATTCAGACCTGGCCTGCTAGAATCTGAACCCCTGACCCAGCTTCATCAGGCAGCTCAACCACCAGGCTTGCCCAGCTCTGGGCTTCCCTGCACTCAGAAGTAAAAGTCAACCAAGGATTCAAGACCATGGTGGGAAGGAAGACAGAGGGTGATGGAGAATAAGATTTCCTGACTGGAACAGGAGGGGAGGAGCAGGGGACAGTAGCAAATTTTTGCTGAGCATCAAATCTGTGATGGAGATTGTGTCAGACCACCCCACCCCTACCCCCAGCAACCATCAATCTGTTCTCTGTATCTATGAGTTCAGGTTTTTTCAGATTCCACATATATGTGAGGTAAGACTGTATTTGTTTTCTCTGATTTATTTCAAGTAGCCTAATGCCCTCAAGGCCCATCTGTTACCACAAATGGCAGGATTTCTTTCTTTCTCATGGCTGAATAATATTCCATTATAGATAGATAGATAGATAGATAGATAGATAGATAGATAGATAGATAGATAGATAGACAGACGGACAGACAGGCAGATCTTCTTTATCCATTCATCCATCAATGGAAACTTAGGTTGTTTTCATGTCTTGGCTATTGTAAATAATGTTGCAATGAACATTGAAGTGTGGAAATTTCTTCAATACAGTGATTGTGTTTCTGCTAGATAAATACCTAGAAGTAGAATCGCTGGATCTTATGGTAGTTCTACGTTTAATTTTTCGAGGAAGGTCCATACTCTTTTCCATAGTGACTGCACTAATTTACATTCCCATCAACAGAGCATAAGGTTTCCCTTTTCTCCACATCCTCACCAACACTTGCTATTTCTTGTCTTTTAGATAATAGCCATTCTAATAGGTGTAAGGCAATATCTCATTGTGGTTTTGATTTGCATCTCCCTGATTATTAGTGATGTTGAACACACTTTTATGTACCTGTTGGCCATTTGTGGTCTCCTTTGGGAAAATGTCTATTCAGATCCTCTGCTCATTTTTAAATTGGATTGTTTGTTGCTGTTGTTTCTATTTAGTTGTATGAGTTCTTCATATATTTTGGATCTTGATCCCTCATAGAATATAGAATTTGCAAATATCTTCTCTCCATTCAGTAGGCTGCCTTCTCACTTTGATGGTTTCCTTCACTGTGCAGAAGCTGTTTAGTTTGTTGTAGCCCCATTTATTTATTTTTGCTTTTGTTTACCTGGACTTTGGAGTCAGATCCACAAAAACATTGCTAAGACCAATGTCAATGACATTACCGCCTATGTTTTTTTCTAGGAGTTTTATGGTTTCAGGTCTTACATTCAAGTCTTTAATCCATATTGAATTAATTTTTGTGTATGGTGTAAGATAGTGGTCCAGTTTCATTCTTTTGCATGTGGCTGTTCAGTTTTCCCAACATCATATATTGAAGGAGCTGTCCTTTCCCCATTGTATATTATTGGCCTCTCTGTCACACATTAATTGACTATATATCTGTGGGTTTATTTCTGGGCTCTCTGTTCCATTGATCTCTGTGTCTGTTTTTATGCCAATACCCTCTGTTTTGATTACTATAGCTCTGTAATATTGAAATCAGGACGTGTGATGCCTCCAGCTTTGTTCTTCTTTTTCAAGGTTGCTTTGGCTATTCGGGGCCTTTTGTGGTTCCCAAGTCTTTTAATATTATTAATTTCTCCAGGGATGTGGTATTGCTCTGGTCTAATACCTTGGTGTTACCAATGGCTTGCACTTGGTTCTTTCTCCCACAATGTGAAGCAGACTTAACCGAGCTATCATTTCAGCTGCTGTGCTGGGTGTGCATTATTGTCAAAGCATATTTGTAAGCTCTCAGGTACATGGTATATGGCTATTGACTTGACTAATGAATTCTTTTCCATTCTAATTAGAAAAGAGATCAAAAAAATAGTTCATAATATTAATCAGCCATTAAAAAGAATGAAATAATACCATTTTCAGCAACATAGATGGACCTGGAGATTATCATTCTAAGTTAAGTAGGTCAGACACAGAAAGACAAATATCATGATATCGCTTATATGCAGAATCTTAAAAAAAATGATATAAACGAACTTATTTACAAAACAGAAACAGACTCACAGACTTAGAGAACGAACTTATGGTTACCCGGGGGAAGGGTGTGGGGGAGGAACAGATTGGGAGTTTGGGACTGACGTGTACACACTGCTATATTTAAAATAGATAACCAAAGAATCCTCCTGCCAATGCAGGGGATACAGGTTTCATCCCTGGTCCGGGAAGATCCCACATGCCACAGAGCAACTAAGCCCATGTACCACAGCTACTGAGCCTGCACTCTAGAGCCCACGAGCCACAACTACTGAGCCCACGTGCCACAACTACTGAGGCCCACACGCCTAGAGCCCCTGCTCCGCAACAAGAGAAGCCACCACAACGAGAAGCCTGTGCACCACAACAAAGAGTAGCCCCCTCTTGCCGCAACTAAAGAAAGCCCGCACGCAGCAACGAGGACCCAATGCGGCCATAAATAAATAAATAAATAAATAAATAAATAAATAGATTTATTTTTTAAAATAATAAATAAATAGATAAATAGATAACCAACAAGGACCTACTGTATAGCACAGGAAACTCTGCTCAATACTCTGTAATAACCTAAATGGGAAAAGACTTTGAAAAAGAATAGATACACGTATATGTAACTGAACCACTCTGCTGTACACTTGAAACTAACACGACATTGTTAATCAACTATACTCCAATATAAAATTTAAAAATTTTAAAAAATTCATATTCACCTACAGTTTTGCCTCAGGGCTATTTAACTCTCTCATCCTCTATCTTAATCTAGTCCTGAAAGATCTGGATATCTGGACTCCCCACAGATGTCACACTGATCCATTACACTGATGACTTCATGCTGATTGGACAGGAAGAGCAAGAGATAGCTAGTACACTGGAGGCCTTGGTAGGGCACATACACTCTACAGGATGTAGGGAGATAAGCTCTATAAAAATTCAGGGATAAGCCACTTCAATAAAGCTGTTACAGTTTTGTTTTTTTTTTTAACATCTTTGTTGGAGTATAATTGCTTCAGGGTTCTTGTGGTTAGGGGATTTCTGGGATATCCCCTCCAAAGTAAAAGATAAATTGCTGCTGTTTGCATTCCCCACCACCACCACAAAGAAGAAAGCACAGTGCCCGGTGGGCTTTTTTGGGTTCTGAAGGCAGTACATTCCACATCTAGAAATACTGCTCTGGTCCATATACCAGGTGAGGCAGAAGGCTGCCAGTTTTAAATGGGATCCAGTGCAGGAACAGGCACTACAGCAGGTTAAGTCTGCAATGCAACCAACCTTGCTGTTTGGGCCATATGACCCACAGACTTTAAGTTTTGGAGGTGTTAGATGCAGAATGGAGCTTATGGAAAGCAATAGCAGAGGAATCACAACACAAGCCTCTGACATTCTGGAATAAAACCATGATATCTGCAGCAGAGAATTAGATGCACTTTGAGAAATAGTTTTTGACACGTTACTGGACCCTGGAAGAGATGGAATGTTTAACCATAGGATACAATGTGACCATGTATCTGAAACTTCTCATTATGAACTGGGTTTTGTCAGACCTACCAAGTCATAAGGTCAGACATATACAGCAACAGTTCATGGTCAGATGGAAATTGAATCAAGCCTAAGCAGGACCAGATCAAAGGGCACAAGTGAGCTACACGAGCAAGTAACACCCCTTGCCCCTCTCACCCACCACATTTGCATCAGTTCTCTTCCCTGGTTTTCATTTGAGGGGGAGAAAAAGCCCAAGCTTGGTTTATGTATGGATCAGTTGAGAACATGGGCACAAGGTGAAAATGGACAGTGGCTGTGTTACAGCCACATTAAGAAATGGTTCTGTATATCTCAACATAATAAAAGCTATTTATGACAAACCCATGGCCAACATAATACTCAAAGATGAAACACTGAAAACCTTCCCACTAAAATCTGGAACAAGACAGGGATGTCTCTCACCACTTCTATTCAACATAGCATTGGAAGTCTTAGCCACAGCAATTAGACAAGAAAAAGAAAAAAAACATATCCAAATTGGAAGGGAAGAGGTAAAGTTGTCATTATATGCAGATGACATGATACTATATATTGAAAACCATAAAAATTCCACACAAAAACTACTAGAACTGATAAACAAAATCAGCAAGGTAGCAGGATACAAAATTAACACACAGAAATCTGTTGCATTTCTTTACATTAACAGTGAAATATCAGAAAGGGAAAGTAAAAAGACAATCCTATTTAAAATTGCATCACCAAAAAATACTTAGGAATAAACCTGACCAAGGAGGTGAAAGACTTACATGTTGAGAACTATAAAACATTGATAAAGGAAATTGAAGATGATTCAAAGAAATGGAAAAGATACCCCATGCTCTTGGATTGGAAGAATTAATATTGTTAAAATGGCCATACTACCCAAAGCAATCTACAGACTTAATGTGATCTCTGTCAAATTACCCATGACATTTTTCACAGAACTAGAACAAATAATTCTAAAATTTATATGGGACCATAAAAGACCCAGAATTGCCAAAGCAATCCTGAGGAAAAAGAACAAAGCTGGAGGCATAACCCTCCCAGACTTCAGACAATACTACAAAGCTACAGTAATCAAAATAGCATGGTATTGACACACAAAAAAGACATATGGATCAATGGAACAGAATAGAGAGCCCAGAAATAAACCAACACACCTACGGTCAATCTATGACAAAGGAGGCAAGAATATACAATGGGGAAAAGACAGTCTCTTCAACAAGTGGTGTTGGGAAAGCTGGACAGCTACATGTAAATCAGTGAAGTTAGAACACTCCCCTACACCATATACAAAAATAAACTCAAAATGGTTTAAAAACCTAAATATAAGACATGACACCATAAAACTCCTAGAATAAAACATAGGAAAAACATTCTCAGACATAAATCATAGCAATATTCTCTTAGGTCAGTCTCCCAAGGCAGAAGAAATAAAAGCAGAAATAAACAAATGGGACCTAATCAAACTTAAAAGATTTTGCACAGCAAAGGAAACCATCAACAAGACAAAAAGACAACTTACGGAATGGGAGAAAATATTTGCAAATCATGTGATCAACAAGGGGTTAATATCCAAAATATACAAACTGCTCATACAACTCAATATCAAAAAATCAACTGAATCAAAAAATGGGCAGAAGACGTAAATAGACATTTCTCTAAAGAAGACATACAGATGGCCAAAAAGCACATGAAAAGACGCTCAACATCACTAATTATTAGAGAACTGCAAATCAAAACCACAATGAGGTATTACCTCATACTGGTCAGAATGGCTATCATTGAAAATTCTGCAAATAACAAATGTTGGAGAGGGTATGGAGAAAAGGGAACCCTTGTACACTGTTGGTGGGAATGTAAATTTGTGTAGCCACTGTGGAAAACAGCAAGGACGTTCCTTAAAAAACTAAAAATAGAGCTACCATATGATCAAGCAATCCCACTCTTAGGTATATATCTGGAAAAGACGAAAACTCTCATTTGAAAAGATACATGCAGTATTACTTACAATAGCCAAGATATGGAAACAACCCAAGTGCCCCTCAACAGTCAATTGGCTTAAGAAGATGTAGTATATACCCAATGGAATAGAAAAGGAATGAAATATTGCCATTTGCAGGAACATGGATGGAGCTAGAGAATATCATACTATAAGTGAAGTGTCAGAGAAAGACAAATATTATATGATATCACTTATATGTGGAATCTAAAAAATAATACAAATGAGTCTATATACAAAACAGAAACAGACTAACAGACATAGAAAACAAATCTACGTTTGCCAAAAGGGAAAGGGAGTGGGGTAAGGATAAATTAGGAGTATGGGATCAAGAGATACAAACTACTATACATAAAATGGATAAGCAACAAAGATTTACCGTATAGTGCAGTGAACTATATTCAATATCTTGTAACAACCTTCAATGGAAAATAATCTGAAAAAAAAAAAAAAAAAAAAAATATATATATATATATATATATATATATATAACGGAATGACTTTGCTATACACCTGAAACTAACACAATATTGTAAATCAACTATAGTTCAATTAGAAAAAAAAGATTTGTGTACCTCTGCTGTGATGCAAACTCACTGCATCTGCAGCATTCACTGGGGTCCCTCTGAGTCACCCCCTTGGGCTTGGAAGACAAGGGAACTGAAACAAACATGAGGCTCATGCTGTTTGCTGTACTGTGAATAATAAAGTCTCTTATGTCTGACCGAGGGGTGTCAGATCTTCTGCTCGTACCTATAAAGTGATGGCAGACTAGCTCATTAGCTTACAAGTAGGACAAAAATTCAGACACTTCAAGGAAATCTCACACTCTTCATATTTCTTGACTTGGGTTATGTTAAAACAATCATTTTGCCACTTTAAAAAGTGTAAAAGGAATGCGTGTGGCTATAGGGGGTTGTAGTTGTGTGATCATGAGTCTTGTTGGAGTTTTAGACCTGGTATATAACACACAGTTCTCAATCACCTGCCTCCCAGCTTTGTCTGTGAAATTTATTACCTTGACAGTTATAATTAATCAAAGTGGTGGAGACTATCTGAAACAATGATGGCAAAGAAATAGGAGTGTGTATGCAAAAAAACGTGATATTTTTTTAATCAAGGAATAAAAAGAGTAGTTTTTTCCCTAAAGTGTTTAGTTGTTCTAGAATGTGCAAGATGATAATGAAGGGTAAAACCTGGGTGGATAAAAAGTTGTAGAAGGTTTGTGAAATGAAATTTATTTTCCTTGGACTTTATATAATACCTATAAATAATGGCACTAAAAAGAAGGAATGGAATGTATTAAAACTGGCAAGATTGGCTGTATTTTGATGAGTTTATTAATAACATTTTTTAAAGTATGAGAATACTTTCCTGCCAAATATTATATTAATGCAAGGCTAAAAATTATTTTTTCTCTATTAAAATAACAAATTGGTCTGCTCTAAACAAGAAATAGTAAAAGTCATCATCATCTATTTGGTCTGTTGAGAGAGCAGAGACTATATATCTCATCACAATAACTTTTTGTGCTTTATACTGAATTTATTACATCCTTGCTTATTAAAACCAGCAAGCAAAAGTTCCTCACTGCTGAATGTGTTAAGGTTTCTTACAATTGTGTTACTTTCTGCTATTTTTATTTTTTAAATATTTCACTGTCACCCTTGTAGAAATCTCAACCATTCTTTATTCCAGCATTCATGTTACAACCCTAATCAAGTAATCAACTTATCTGATAACTTTCATTTATTTATTTTTATTTTATTTTATTTTTTTGGCTGCATTGGGTCTTCATTGCTGCGTGCAGCCTTTTCTCTAGTTGCAACAAGCAGGGGGTGCTACTCTTCGTTGTAGTGCATGGGCTTCTCATTGCAGTGGCTTCTCTTGTTGCAGAGCACGGGCTCTAGGCGCACAGGCTTCAGTAGTTGCAGCACGTGGGCCCAGTAGTTGCAGCACATGGGCCCAATAGTGGCACGTGGGCCCTAGAGCATGCAGGCTTCAGTAGCTGTGGCATGTGGGCAGAGTAGTTGTGGCGTGCAGGCTCTAGGGCACACAGGCTCAGTAGTTGTGGCGCACGGGCTTAGTTGCTCTGCGGCGTGTGGGGTCTTCCTGGACCAGGGATCGAACCTGTGTCCCCTGCATTGGCAGGCGGATTCTTAAACCACTGCGCCACCAGGGAAGTCCCAAATTATCTGATAAATTTTAATTTTGCCTTCTCAAGGTCAGACCTTAAATTCAGAAAAATAAAATTCTGGGGCTTCCCTGGTGGTGTAGCAGTTAAGAATCTGCCTGCCAATGCAGGGGACACGGGTTCGAGCCCTGGTCCGGGAAGACCCCACATGCCGCAGAGCAACTAAGCCCATGCGCCACTACTACTGAGCCTGTGCTCTAGAGCCCCCGAGCCACAACTACTGAGTCCCGTGTGCCACAACTACTGAAGCCCACGCACCTAGAGCCCGTGCTCCGCAACAAGAGAAGCCACTGCAGTGAGAAGCCCACGCACCGCAACGAAGAGTAGCCCCCGCGCGCAGCAATGAAGACCCAACACAGCCAAAAATAAATAATAAATAAATAATTAAATACATCAATTCTTTTAAAAATAAATAAATAAATAAAAATAAAATAAAATTCTGAAGGTGTCTTTTACCCTAAACGATTTCGGGGGTTCCCCAGAAGGTCACTGGATCACTACAAAGATTTTTTTCTTTTCCTTTAGAGAAAGAGAGATGTTAACAAACAAACAAACAAAAAAGGTTCATTTGGTGTGCAGCATGTTCTTAACTATCTCACCACTATTTTAAGAGCTATATGGGAAGAGCTGTTCAATCAAAAGGGAATCCAGCCATCCCTAGGTTAATATGCACTGGCAAAATGTTAATGGTAATATAAATGTTTCAGAGATTGTACACTCTACAGATTGGAAGGTGCTGGAGATTTGTCAGTGCCCTCATTGACCGCAAAGTGTTCTTCCTCTTTGGGAAACATACATCAAATCTTCATAAAATAGTTCTGTATTATGTTCAACAGATAACATTATTCTCCATTATGATATTGGTGGTTATTATAATAAATTAACTGTAGCCATTCAACCTTATCAATCTGTAAGCTTTCTGTTTCCTTCTGCTCTGGCCTGAAGACCCTGTTAGTAGCTATGTGGTTTAAAAAAATGTCTTCAACAAAGAAGGGTAGTCTGAAAGCCTCAGGAAAGGCACGGTACCAAGTATTTTTAAATACTATTATTTCAAGGGACACACGCAGGAGTATGGGCTTCTGAGCGGATGTTGCTTAGATAACTGTCAGTTCCATCATTAGGCTGAGTCAGGATTTCCAGGACTATTCTAGTCTAGACACAGAGAACTTCATGAGACTTGAATGCTGACCCAACATCCAGCAGAACAAGAATTAATTAAGTAGGACTGCATAAAGTGATGAGGGAAATGACCTGGCAGTTACTGGTTTGGAATATTATTGGTATGGTTTTAATGTTCTGTGCCCTTGGATACACTGGGTTCCAGTATTTTGTGCCCACAGAACTCACTGGGTACTGCTGCTCCTTATGGAATCTCATGCATATTGGTCAGTGTCTTCTGGACCCATCAGTTCCAGGTCCCCTCAGAGCGCTTTCCATCAAGACCTCTCTCTGCTCCATCCTGATGATTTTCATGTGATGCTGGTGGGCAGGGTAAAGTGAAAGGGTGCTGCCTCCTGGGAGCTAAATTTTGTTTTTCCCATACCTTCCCTCTGACATCACCCTCTTTATTTTTTAATTAACATTAATTGAGACACTCCTATATGCCAGGCAGTTTTCTTGGTACCAGTACAGTAATGAATGGGTCCTGTCCTCCCTTAATGGGAACCTTTAGCTTTGAGCTGTTTCTCCATGACTGACATGCTTCCCCTGGTATGCTAGATTGTTTGAAAAATAGCAATTTCCACCCCTCCCTATACCTATTCTCTCCACAATATGGCTTTGTAGTTCCTCCCATCAAAAGGTGGAGTCTATTTCCCAACTCTCTGAATCTGGGCTGCCTTGTGATCTACTTTGGCCAATAGGATGCAGCAGAAGTGATGCTTCAGTTCCAAACCTAAGGCTCCAGAGTCCCTGCAACTCTTCAAATTACTCTCTTGGAACCCTGCCCAAACACTATGCAAACAAGCCCAGGCTAGCCTAACATGGTCCAGTCATCCCCATTACCCCAGCCCATAGCCAGCCAAATGTCAGACACGGCAGAGAGGCTATCCTAGACCAGTCAGCTCCCAGCCAACCCACCACAAATGCATGAACCAGTCCAGCTAAGAAGAGCCACGCCTGGCCAGACCAAAAAACCACCCAGCTGATCTACAGACTTGTGAGGTATAATAAATGCTTGTTGTTTTAAGCCACTGAGCATTGGGGTGGTTTGTTACATAGTAATAGCTAGCCAATACACCTGGGATCTTATCTACTTTTCCCAACAACTCTGGGATCTTCAAAGAAATGAAAGAATTACCTTTCCTTATTACCCTAAGTTTACCTGACTTTTAAGTGACAGAAAAAGAATTGAACTCAAATCTATATGAAAGGAAAATGCTCTTTTCACAATAACATAGGACTTTCCAAGACCTCACCTAGCTTCTCCATTCTGCCATTTTAAGGTTGTTAAAAATCAGGTGACATGAAATACATCAGATTTCACAAAAGAGTATATACTGTGTAATTTCATTTATAAGAAATTCTAGAGTAGGCAAAACCAATTAGCTGTGAAAGAAAGCAGATCATTACCTGCCTGGGGACAAATAAGTGGGTTAGACTGCAAAGGGGTATAAGGGAACTTTGGGGGGTGATGGAAAATGTTCTATCTTAATTGGAGTGGTAGTTACCTAGGTATTCATATTTGTCAAGAGTGATCTCTACTCTTTAAGTGGGTGCATTTTATTGGGTAAGAATTACACCTCAATAAAGCTGATTTTTAAGGTTAAAAAGAAACAGAAGTTGGTGAGGATGTAGAGAAAAAGAAACCCTTAGGCACTGTTGGTGGGAATGTAAATTGGTGCAGCCAGTATGGAAAGCAATATGGAAGTTCCTCAAAAAATTAAAAATAGAAGTACCATATGATCCAGCAATTCCACTTCTGGGTTTATATCCAAAGGAAATGAAAACAGGATATCAAAGAGATATCTGCAGTCCCATGTTCATTGGAGCATTATTCACAATAGCCAAGATATGGAAACAACCTAAGTGTCTATCAGTGGATGAATGGATAAAGAATAATATAATATTCTACCATATATCCATTATATATATGTATATATAAAATGATGGAATATTACTCAGCCATGATAAAGAAGGAAATCCTGCCATTCGCAACAGTATGGTTGGAACTTGAGGGCATTTATACCAAGTAATATAAGGCAGACAGAGAAAGACAATACTGCATGGTATCACTTACATGTAGACTGTTTAAAAAAAAAAAAGTCACATTCACAGATAGAAAGTAAAAGGGTAGTTGCCAGGGGCCGGGAGTTGGGGGGAACAGGGAGAGGTTGGTAAAAGGGTAGAAACTTTCAGCTATAAGATGAATAAGTTCTGGGCTTCCCTGGTGGCACAGTGGTTGAGAGTCTGCCTGCTAATGCAGGGGACACGGGTTTGAGCCCTGGTCTGGGAAGATCCCACATGCCGCAGAGCAGCTAGACCCGTGAGCCACAATTACTGAGCCTGTGCGTCTGGAGCCTGTGCTCCGCAACAAGAGAGGCCGCGATAGTGAGAGGCCCGCGCACCGTGATGAAGAGTGGCCCCCGCTTGCCACAACTAGAGAAAGTCCTTGCACAGAAACGAAGATCCAACACAACCATAAATAATAAATAAGTAAATAAATAAAAATTAAAGTAACTTGTTAAAAGAGACAGACACACCTTCCTTTGAAAAAAAAAAAAAAGATGAATAAGTTCTGAGAACCTAATGTAAAACACGGTGACCATGTGACCAACAAGGGATTAGCTTCCGAAATTTACAAACAGCTCATGCAGGTCAATATCAAAAAAAAAAAAAAAAACAATCCAATCAAAAAATTGGGCAGAAGACCTAAATAGACATTTCTCTAAAGAAGACATACAGATGGCCAAGAGGCACATGAAAAGATATTCAACATCACTAATTATTAGAGAAATGCAAATCAAAACTACAATGAAATACCACCTCACACCAGTCAGAATGGGCATCATCAGAAAGTCTATAAACAATAAGTGCTGGAGAGGGTGTGGAGAAAAGGGAACCCTCCTACACTGTTGGTGGGAATGTAAATTGGTACAGCCACTATGGAGAACAGTATGGAGGTTCCTTAAAAAACTAAAAATAGGGAATTCCCTGGTGGTCCAGTGGTTAGGACTCCACATTGTCACTGCCAAGGGCCCAGGTTCGATCCCTGGTGGGGGAACTAAGATCCCACAAGCTGCGTGGCACAGCCAAAAAAAAAAAAAAGAGAGAGAGAGAGAAAGAAACTAAAAATAGAGCAACGATAAGATCCAGCAATCCCACACCTGGGCATATATCTGGAGAAGAACATTGTTCAAAAGGATACATGCACCCCAATGTTCATTGCAGCGCTGTTTACAATAGGCAAGACATGGAAGCAACATGTCCTAAATGTCCATCGACAGATGAATGGATAAAGAAGATGTAGTACATATATACCATGGGTATTACTTAGCCATTAAAAAGAATGAAATAATGCCATTCACAGCAACATGGATGGGCCTAGAGATTATCATACTAAGTGAAGTAAGTCAGACAAAGACAAATATCATATGATATTGCTTATATACAGAATCTTTAAAAAATTATAGAAATGAACTTATTTACAAAACAGAAACAGACTCACAAACTTAGAGAACGAACTTATGGTACCAGGAGGGAAGGGTTGGGGGGAGGGATAGATTGGGAGTTTGGGATTGACGTGTACACACTACTGTATTTAAAATAGATAAATAATAATAATAAAATAAAATAGATAACCAACAAGGACCTACTGTATAGCACAGGGAACTCTGCTCAATACTCTGTAATAACTTAAATGGGAAAAGAATTTGAAAAAGAATAGATACGTGTATATGTATAACTGAATCACTTTGCTGTACACCTGAAACCAACACAACGTTGTTAATCAACTATACTCCAATATAAGATAAAAATTTTTTTAATAAAAAAATAAAAAAACCCACAGTGGCCATAGTTGATAACACTGTATTGTATAATTGAAATTTGCTAAGAGAGTAGAACTTAAGTGTTCTCACCTAAAAAAAAAATAGATAAATATGTGAGGTCATGGATACGTTCATTAACTAGATGGGGGAATCCTTTCACAATGTATATATGTATCAAATCACGATGTACACTTTAAATATCTTACAATTTTGTACGTCAATTATACCACAATAAAGCAGAAAATTTTTTAAAAAATACCTTAGGAACTCTAGATAATCTTTTAAAAGTTAAGGGCGGGAAAAAAAAACCAACGCAAAACAATGGCAGTGCTCCAATCTCCCAGGGCTTATTCCTCTCCCACAAGGATAAGGTCCCCCTCCCCCAGCCCCGCCATTTCCTCGGCCAGGTGGTCCACTCCCCTAGCTGCCCTTGCTCAGCCCAGCCTCGCAGATCCAGTGGTAGGGTCTCTGGCACGCGTCGTCATTCCACTTGCCATCGGGGTGGAAGTGGGCACAGTCCTCGCCCCCACCCAGCCCGTGCCCTTGCCAGTCGTCCGGCTGGCCTGGCTTCCAGTTCCTGAGGGGAGAGGACAACAGCCAGCTAGGGAGGCACAGAATCCAGGTCAGGGAGAAGGGGCTGAGGGTCAGACCCTGGAGGAGCCGAGCTGAACGAGGAAGAGGGGCACAGAAACCCGGGGCACTCACTTGAAGTTGGTCTCATAGTCCGTCCCATCCGCCCATTTCCAGACTCCATCCAGATCACTGAGGCCCATCCAGGTGTAGGAGGAGCCTATATGGGCCTGGACAAAATCCTGGGACAAAAGAAGGGCAGCGGTGACTTCTCCCCACCCTGCCAACTCCTTGGACTAGCAGTTCTGAACTTCCTTTGTTCATTAAACCCGTCGAGGAGATTCGGGGTGTTTATCCCAACGCCCGGGGCCAATTAAACCTCTGAGGGTCTGGCTCAGATGGCAGTCGTTGTTAAAAGCTCCCCAGGTGATGCCAATATGTAGCCAAGGCTGAGAACCATTCTCTTCAATGGGACGTGTCTTGGACCTGCGCTCTAGGGGCCTCACCTGTTCCTCTCTGGAGTTGATGACCACCAGGTAGGCGTCCTCCAGCTGGCAGTACTTCTCAGCCTCGGGCCAGGGCTTCCCCGAGGAAGAGACCCAGTAGCATTTGCCTTCATGCTCCAGCCAATTGGTAGGACAGCAGTTGTTTTGCGAGCCTAAGGGGCCGGGGCAGGGGAGGGTCTGAGATGCTGTCCAGGGGGGAGTGGGCAGACACTGGGGCCGGCCCACCCCGTGCAGCCCTCACCATTGCTCTTGAGAGCAGCCATCTTGCAGGTCAGGGAGTGCAGGTTCTTGACCAGCTGTTGGACTCGCAGGAGCATTTCGGAATAACCTGGGCCGCACACAGATGGGCAGTGGGGACAGTGCCCTGGGTGTGGCTTCTGCTCCTTGAGTCCCTGGAGACCAGAGGTCCACGCCCGGAGCCCCGCCTAGGAACCCCCTTGCCCTCCCACGCGCCTCATACCCAGGTGGAGGGGAGCAGGGGCCTGACCTGCTTTGAGTTCCTGCAGCTGGTTCTCCAGGCTGCTCTCCAGAGAAAGCACCTTGTCATTCAAGCTACGGGCTGGAGGGGAGGGCACTCAGCACCACGTGACCGCTCTCATTTCTCCCCCCCGCCCTGAGTGCCTGGCACTCACCCCTCCACACACTCTCCCGGAGGGCTCTCACCTGCTTGCAGCTCCTGCTTGTGACTTTCCACCTCAGCTTTCAGAGATGTTATCATTTCTTGCAAACTTCCACCTGGAGAACACAGGGACTCAGGGCTCAGGAGTCAGCTCCTCCCCCTCTCCCACCGCACCCCACCCCAGTCCAGAGCCCCTTCCATACCAGGCTCACCCTGGGATTTCAGTGCCTGGACCTCAGCCGTAGCGTTTGAAGTGAAGTTGCTGAAAGTTGTTCTCAGGGTTGCCAGGTCCCTCTGAAACTTGGAATCTGATCAGGCGGATGAGACAATTAGTGCTAAGGGTTATCAGGCCCTCTGTGCCAGCACTGGGCAGGGCACTTGACATGCATTGTGTCACTGGGTCCCTACAGCGTGACCCCACCCAAAGGGATGGGCACTATTGTTATACAATATTGCAGGTGAGGAAACTAAGGCTTAGAGAGGGGATGTAATTTGACCTCATTCCCCAACTGATAAGTGACAGGGCCAGCAGTCATCCTCATTTATCACTCTCGCCACCAGTGCCTCCACCACCGCACCCCATTATCTCTCTCTTCCCTGCCCACCCTGTGCCCCTCACTTTGGGATCCGATCACACAGACGCCGACCAGCAGGAGGAGGCTGAGGCCCAGGGAGAGCAGGAAGGAGCGGGTGCCGGAGTGGAGCCGCTGCAGGAAGGTCTCGAGGGCAGGCAGCCCTGCAAGAGGAGAGGGTGTCAGGACGAGGAGGGTCCAGGACGTGAGAGAGACGGGGAGGAGGATAGGGCCACGGGGACCTGCAGGGAGGAGGCTGGACAAGGAGAATTGTGGGCGGGGGGACGTCCAGGCCACTGACCCCTCATGGACCAGCACAAGTGCTCAGTCACACGGGCCCCTCACACCCCTGGGGACACATGTACACAAAGACACACAGACAGGGGATGATGGCGATGTATAAGGTCCTATCATCAGAGCTGGGACATGAGGCAGGAGGACCCAGGGAGAGAGACGGCGACTACCTTAGCAGGCTCACATTCATCAGTGAAAACAAGTTAGAAAATGGGTTTACTAATGTGGGGCACATTGCACTTGCCCATAAGGAACACACACTGCTGACCTCTGGATTAATAAGCAGAAGTACAAGTAGGGCATATATATAGGAGACAAGAGATTTACTGTTGGCCATTAAGGTAAAGGCTCTATGAAGAAGTTATTCCTCAAGACTTTGGAAATAAGGGCTTCCCTGGTGGCGCAGTGGTTAAGAATCTGGCTGCCAATGCATGGGACGTGGGTTCGAGCCCTGCTCCGGGAAGATCCCAGATGCCGCAGAGCAACTAAGCCCGTGCGCCACAACTACTGAGCCTGCGCTCTAGAGCCCGCGAGCCACAACTACTGAGCCAACGTGCCACAACTACTGAAGCCCGCATGCCTAGAGCCCGTGCTCTGTAATGAGAAGCCACCGCAACGAGAAGCCTGCACACCACAACAAAGAGTGGCCCGCACGCAGCAACGAAGATCCAACGCAGCCAAAAATAAATAATCAATTAATTTTTTAAAAAAAGACTTTGGAAATAAAAGAAGGAATAATAAAATTCTGGAAAATGTACACTAGGTGCTTTTTAACATGCCCAGGGTGGGAGGCAACAATCATTATGGCTGCAATGGTTTTAAAGGACAATATTAGCAATATCCTTCAGTGTAATTAATCTGGGTCTATGTTTTTGTTATTCCTGGATTTGTCCATAATAGCTACAATAAATAGCCAGTAAATCTTTTAAGTGGCAAAATTAAAAAAAAAAAAAAGAGAGAGAGAAAGAAAATGGGTTTACTCTCATGCCCTTCCCCAGAGCACAGGAAGCCAGGACCGCTGTGGACCTTGAATCGTGTTTATACTGGGGTCCCCAGGGCCTCCCCTTCAGAGTGAGAGACCCCACCAGTACATATGGTAGAGGTGCAGACATGACACGACCGCAGAAATCCTTCTAAACATATTCAGAGGAGATTTTAGGAAAGACCGTTTCCCCATTCATCTTACCATCTGTAAACCCCTGGCTTTTCTTCTCACTCTCCAAGTACTGGAGGTCTTCATACTTCACTGACATGTTTGGACCAACACGGCCTCTGAGGCTGTTGGAGCTGAAGTAGAGGCAGGGCCAGCGGCCAGGCTGGGGAAGGAGCTGGGATAAAGACGGAGGCTGGGACCAGGTAGGACCCGCGGGCAGGGCTGGAGATAAGGGAAGAAATGAGGGTTGAGAAGAAGCTCGGGGTCAAGGCTAGCAACAGGGATGGGCTTGGCTTTGCAGCTGAGGTCAGAAGTGGGGTCAGGATTGGGCTTTGAGCTAGTGTCAGGTTGAGTTTGGGGTTGACAGTGCAGGTAAAGTTGGAGCTAAACGTATTGCTAGGACTGGGTCTAACACTGGGAGCTGGAATCGAGGTTGCGTCTCCTGCTAGGATTGGGGTCACTACTCCTGTTGAAGCCATGGATGGAGTTGGACCTAAGCTTGGTGCTGAAGTTGGAAACAGGAGAGAGTTGAGGTTCAAGCTTGGGTGGGGGCTGGCGTTAAGATTCAGGCTGACTTGGGACTTCCCTGGTGGTCCATTTGTTGGGACTCCCCGTCCACTGCAGGGGGCACAGGTTCGATTCCTAGTTGGGGAACTAGGATCCCGCATGCCGCACTGCACAGCAAAAAACCCCACAAAGGTTCAAGCTGACTCTGGGGGTGAAGATGCCATTGCGGTTAAAGGAGGAACTGGGGTTGGTATGGGGTTCGGCTGGAGTGGGGGCTGAAGACAGGGCTGGAACTGGGCTACAGAAGGGGTTGAGTGTGAGTCTCAGTTTGTGACTGAGGTTGTGGCTGCCATAATTCAATCTGCATCCAGTGAAAGGAAAAGAGTCTAAAATCTCCACTCGGTCATTAAATCCCCAAGCTGCCCCCTTATATATCTTCCCATTCAGTCTCACTTAAGACCCACAGTCCCCTCTCCCTGCTTTCTCTGACATCCTCCCTACCCCCTTAGTCTCACCTGCATCCCCAACCTGGTTACCTGTGAAAAGTCCAGAGGCTATGATTCTTGAGTTCTTTGTGCAGCAATGACCAGAGCTGGAAAAAACTAAATCCTGGAGAGTTGGGATGGGGGTGACTGAAGGAGGAGCCACCTAAGTGACTGGAGACCTGCTGGTCTTTGTGTCTGAAAGACCAGGAGTCTATAATCTGGGAATCTCCCGTTTCCCTGATTGGGGCAGTAAACAACAAGAAGGAATTGAAATCAAAACGCAGGCAGACGTGGTGTGCACGGGGCAGCTGGATATGGGGCCAGCTCTGCTTTCCTCTTGCAGGGAGTGTCTACTCCCTTTCCGCTTCTTTTGAGCTCCCATGACTTCCTCAATTTTACCATTTGGGAGAGAAGCATTGGACCAGAAGGAACCAGAGGTGCAGTCTGCCCCACACCTCCTTTCACTTCCTGCATCTGAAGACCTCAGAATTGTTGGTGTCTCCACCACTGCAAACCCGGGTCCAGAGGAGCCCATTGCTCTGCTCTTGCTCAATCCTGACCCGGGGTCCCTTGCATCTGAGCTTCCTCTGGGGCCTCAGCCATCATGCTCCCCCAGCTCTGGCCAGCTCTCTTCACTCCGCTCGGAAGGAGGGAAGGGGGTGGTGGAGAGTAGGATTTCCTGGCCGGAATGGGAGGGCAGAAGCCAGGGGAAAGAACAGAATTTATTGAGCACGCAAATCTGATGAGGATTGTGCCAGACACTTGCATTAACCTTTCAATTTCCACAAGAATCTTGGGAGGAATCTTGGATGATGGACTTAGGCTCAGAGCCATCGTGTGACTTGCCCAAGATCTCACACCTGGTAAGCAAAAGAGCCAGATTTCCAGCCCAGTGCTGCCGGACACCCTAGCCTGGGCTCTCTCCACATACACTGTCCTCACAAAAGGGATTCAATTTAATCCTGTCAACTCCGTAAATCCCTCTAAGGGGGCTGCTCTGAATTCACACACACAATCTTTTCACACTAAGAAGGATTCTTAGTGTCTTAAAAGGGGAGGAAGGAAAGCAAATACATTTCAGTTTCTATTTTCTAATTAAATGGGATTGTGTTCTGCTACTTGCTTTTTAAAATTCATTTAACAATGTATCAGGAACACTTTATCATATCAGTTCATAAATGTCCTTTATTCATTTTACATCTTCATCTCATTTCATAATCTGTGCCATAATTTATTGACTAAGCTTTTCTCTATTGATAAACATTTAGGTCGTTTCCAGTTTCGTTTTGTTTTCTTGCTTTGCTTGTATTTGGTATTTGGTATTTTAATTAGTATTCGTTACAGGTTGGGGTTTTGGAAGCCAGTTTGGGGTGCAGTCTATTTATTAGGGATCAACATCTGTGAAAGGATGGGGAAAGAAGAAGGAGGGGGCAGAGGAAGAAGTTAAACAGATGCAAAGACCCCACAAACCTTTAGCCAACCCAACCGCACTGCCTGTCAGAGCTGCCCATCACTGGGCTGAACCAGGGCCTTTATTACCCGACGTTGCTCAGTCACCAGATGTTGCCACCACAGCAGGGGCGAGACCTCAGGGGAGGTGGCTGTGTGCACAGGTTACACTCCCCACAACTGGGCAGCAAGTCCTTCCTGGGAGTGGGGTCTGGGTCTTTCATGTCTGTGTCGACCCCAGTACTGTATTAGTTTCACACCTTAATTGGGGATAATCAACATTTTTGCATTATTGAATCTTTCCCACAAAGAACATGGTATGTTTCTCCATTCACTCATCCAAGCATTTACCCATCCGTTCAACAAGTATTTACTGGGTGTTGATAAAAGAAATTTTCACATATTGAGGTATGGGGAAGTCATTCTGGCTTTTTCATGAGTTAACTTGAATTTTATGCTAACTAAAACAGCCTGTTTGTGGCCTGTCAAATACACATTGTGGGCTTCCCTGGTGGCACAGTGGTTAAGAATCCGCCTGCCAATGCGGGGGACACAGGTTCACTCCCTGGTCCGGGAAGATCCCACATGCTGTGGAGCAACTAAGCCTGTGCGCCACAACTACTGAGCCTGCGCTCTAGAGCCCACGAGCCACAACTACTGAAGCCCGCGCACCTAGAGCCTGTGCTCCGCAACAAGAGAAGCCCCTGCTTGCCACGACTAGAGAAAGCCTGCGCACAGCAACAAAGACCCAATGCAGCCAAAAATAAAAAATAAATAAGTGGCCCTTAAACACACACACACACACACACACACACATTGTACATCTGCTTTAATTAGTAAAGGAAAGCGTACACTGACCAGAAGTAAAGAATGTCCATGTTAAAAATAAAGATTAAATGCCCCTCTTCTTGGGATGCCAATGCTGGTCCTCCTTTGATGATAAGACTCCCTTCCCAGGTGCCAAGCCCATACTGACTTGCTGTGTACCTTCTGGTCTGGCTTTTTTGAAACCTTGAAGAAACGTATCCCTGACTTATTTAATGTTCTCTGTTCTGACAAAATATAAAACTGTGCTGAAAACTGTGTTTCTCCAGAGCAGTTTCTCAGAGTAATCTAGGAAGCTGGCTTCCGGGCTATAGTCCTCAGTTTGGCTCAAATAAAACTCTTTTCTATTTTTATTATTGATTGTTCATTGATTACTTTCATTGACAGTGTCTACAATATGGCACCCTCCTTCAGAAGAGGTATCCTTCAGAAGTAAACAAACAGGTAAAAAAGGCCTTGGTCACAGAGCTTATATTCTAGTGGGTGACAGATAAACAGAATAAATGAGTAAAATATAGGGACATCCCTGGTGGCACAGTGGTTAAGAATCCCGCCTGTCAGTGCAGGGGACACGGGTTCGATCCCTGGTCTGGGAAGATCCCACACGCCACGGAGCAACTAAGCCTGTGCGCCACAACTACTGAGCCTGCGCTCTAGAGCCCGCGAGCCACAACTACTGAAGCCCACAAGCCTAGAGCCCGCGCTCCACAACAAGAGAAGCCACCACAATGTGAAGCCCTCACACTGCAATGAAGAGTAGCCCCCACTCGCTGCAACTAGAGAAAGCCCGCGCACAGCAACAAAGACCCAATGCAGCCAAAAATAAATAAATAAATAATAAAAAATATATTGAGTAAAATATGTATAATGTTACACAGTGATAAGTGCTGTGGAAGAAGATATAGCAAGGAAGTGGGTAAAATAAGGTCAATTTTTAACAGGCTGTCAAGACTAGGATGTCAAGAACAGCCTAGACTGGGAAGATGATTATCTGAGCAAAAGTCTGAAGGAGGTGAGGGAGAAGTAGATGAATCATAGTGGGAAAACCTGGAGCTCCAATTCTTCAGGGCCTGTAGGCTATTGTCACGGATTTGTTTTTACTCTTAAGAGGGGCAGGCTTTGGAGGAAGGGTCAGAGCAGAGGAGTGAGTGAACTGATTTACATTTTAACTGTAACAATGTGATTACTGTGTTGTGAATTTCATGAAACGGGACCAGAGTGGCAACCCAGAGTGGGGGGGAGGGACAAATTAGGAGGTTGGGATGAACAAACACACACTACTATATACAAAATAGATAACCAACAGGGACCTGCTGTATGGCACAGGGAACTCTACTCAACATTCTGTAATAACCCATATGGGTAAAGAATCTGAAAGAGAATGAATATATATATACGTATAACTGAATCACTTTGCTGTACACCTGAAACTAACACAACATTGTAAATCAACTATACTCCAAGAAAATTTTAAAATATTGTAAGAGCCATTGTAATAGCTGGGTGAGAGATGATGGTGGTTTGTGCTTGGTGGCGGTGAGAAATGTTTTGATTCTGAAGTACTGTGAAGGTAGAATTGACAGGATTTCTGCTGATAAATTGCATGTGGATTTTACATACACACACAAAACAGTTCTCCTTCTAGTCCCAAAAATAAATGAAACTTTGAGCATTTCCCATAAATTGCTGACTCCCTAGGAAAAACAACTTTCTCCCTGCCTTTGCAATGCTGATGCCTTAAGATCTGTCATGACCTTTTGTGCACAGGCTAATCATGTGAGAGAAGTTCTGTTTTGCCATCAGGAGCAGACTGATGAAAACTTGTTAAAACTGGATACTGTGCAGTATTTTCCTTTGAATACCTGGTGTGGTTTTCTTTGGTAAGCCTGTCCTCCCAAAGTCTGATTCCCTTACAACTTTTTTTTTTTTAGTTTCAGCTAAGCAGTTAAATTTATATCCCTCGTACTCATTCCTTGTGAATATATTTATTATCCATATTGTTATTCAATCTTTCTCAAAAATTGTAACACACAGGCTCTTACTGTTTACATTATCAATCATGATATGTACATGTTAAACAGATCTGAAACAGACATTTGTCTTTATCTTCCTAGGAACCCACGCACAAAAGAGCACAACAAATGAGAATTTAGTTAAATATACATTCAGCGATGATTCCAGAGAAAGTTCTTTCTTTGATCTGAGGTGGGATTTAAATTTTTATAGTAAGAAAAGATTAAATATAAATATTAATGATTAGTCATGCCCTTACAACTTCTTTGCAAGTAACCTTTTTTTTTTTCCTTTTGTCTCTGAGACTTCTTTCATGGTTGACAATCATAGCTTCCTTCTTCCACTACATTTTCCATGATCCCTTACCCTCTCCCAGCACCTCAGCTGGTCAGGATTCTTCTACCGAGTGGGGTGACCCCAAACTTCATTTCTACAGCATCCAAGTCCTTATGGTCCCGTCTATCTTGGGTCACCACAATGCACCATTGACCATTATATTATTGGACATGTGAGTGCTATCTGGCACCCCAGAGTCTCATGAATTCCAGGCTCAGTCTTCTTTTTCCCCATCGTGAAGCAACAGACCTATTTCCCTTCTTAATAAGAATCAGTCACCCCCAAAAGTACAATTACCCACATCCCCTACCTAGTGGTATAATGAGGAGCCCAAATCAGCCAGGATTCAATCTCATCTTCAAACTGAAACAGAACCAAAACTGTCTTCCCTGGTGGGCGGGTTCTTTCCTCGGGCACTAGCGCTTCCAAAATCCAATGATCCCAGATTGTGCAGATGAAAAGGAAAAAGTCCTTACGTGGATTATTAGGTGCCAGGTAAGAGACACTACCCTCCTCTGTCCCTTAGTCGTGCACATGGCTGTGGGGGAGAGGGCACCATATTGGTCACTGATTTAAGGTGTATCCTCACCTATAGCTCAGGCATGATAGGTCAGGGAAAGGTAGTAAAATAAGAAATTTATCCAATTTCCAGCCCCCGAGCCCAGAAATAGAAATTTGATGTGTCTTTTCAGATATATTTATATACCTATAAGAATACACACACATAAGTAGAGAAGTTTTTTTTTTTTTTTTTAAACACAGAATTTTCTCGGTAACATGCTTCTGCCTAAAAATGGGTCTTGAGGATTTTCTCATGTGGCTGCCCACCTCCCATTTAACGGCTGCACGGTGTTCCAGAGTACAGATTTCCACACTTTATTTAATGATTCCCTTGGTGATGCATTTTGAGATGTTTGTATCTTTGGCTTTTATAAATAATGCTGACGTGAATAGGCTTATATATACTTGTTTGTGCTAAGAAGCAAATATTTCTCTTGGTTAAATATCTAGAAGTAGAATTGCTGAGTAGACACAACTATCTTAAATTTTTTAATTGTACAGATACTGTCAAACTGCTCTGAAAAGACATCACCAATTTATTTTCTCCCCGACCATGTATAAGGATTTTCATTTATTCCCACCTTCACCAACAAACCTTTAAATGGTGGCAGGCTGTCTTAGAGGAATCCGCTCCTCCTGGGGAAACTTCCCTCTGCTCCTCTGCACCTCAACCTGAAGCCAAAGGTAGGGGCAACCCTAGGGCCTTTTGGATTTATTCCTACCATATAATCTCATGTTTTCAATCTACCATATTATCTTGTCTTTTTTCTTTCCTGACTTTGACAGATTTATTATTTCTTCTTGCATTTTCTTTCTTCTAATGGTTTAGAAATTATGCACCTTGTTTCTATTCTTTCAGTGATTACCTTCAAAAGTTCTTATCTGGAAAGCTTTTATTATCTTATTGTTCTACATGATACTCTGAAATTCATAGTAATGGGACTAGGTTTGCGCCTTTTTTGACCCATTGTGCAGAGAATTTGAGATCCATTTCCATTTGAGATCTACGTCATTCAGCTCTGGGGAAGGTTCTGTTATTTCTTTTTTAATTGTTTTATATTATCAAAGTATATACACATAAGTACACTAGGGGAAAGTAAAAAATATTATAATCTAATTGAAAGACTTAGTAGAAGAACTGGAAGATAAAAGTTGAGGAAATGTCCCAGAAGTAGAGCAAAAAGAAGCATTTCTTTAAAGCTAGATAAAGGATGCTCACTCTCCCCAGTTCTTTGCGAGATTGTCCCAGACAGTGAAGAAAGACAAGACAAATCAAACACGTGAGGATTGAAAGAAAGCTGTCATAACTGGTGAATGATATGATTATCTACTTTTAAAGTCCCAGAGAATCAGCACACAAATGATTAAATCTTAAAGATGCTAAATTTATATCTTTTGTCTTGAGATCTCCAGTTTGCAAAGTTGATGTCAGATGTTTGAAAACTTCTCACGTTTGGATATTGCTGGAGTAACTTTGGTCGTTTGTAAAGGTGGTAAATGGTGGTAACTTTGCTCATTTTGTCGCATATTAGAAAAGATAGATTGTGGAATTGTGCCTCATTTCACCTTATTGTCCAGGATGTCTCAGTGGGATATTAAAAGCATAATGCCTTTTGGCATGCTGTTTCCCCCCGATTCTTACGTAATCAAAAAGGATTGCCATTTCTTTTTTTTTTTTTTTTTTTTTTTTTTGCCATTTCTTTTATGGCTTCTGGATTTCTAGCCTTGCTTAGAAAGAGCTCCCTATCCCAATTTTATACATTTTCCCAAATTTCTTTCTAATATTTGTAATGATTAATGTTTGCATTTAAATAATTGATCCATCTAGGGTTTATTATTCCTGTATAGGGTTTGAGACAACAGTCTGGCTTTGTTTTATCCCAAATGAATAACTGATTTATAAACTATATTATATTTTATATTTTCCCCCAATGAATTAAAATAAGACTTTTGTCACATATTAAATTCCTAACTATGTTTGTATATATTTCTGGACTTGTAGTCTGTTCCACTGATTTAATTTCTTCTCTTGTGCTAAGATCGTACTGATTTGATTTCAGCAGATTAAAGTTGAGTGACCTCTCACAATTTCTTAGCCATAAATCTTATATATACTTAGACTTTTGTTCTTCTGTATGAACATTAAAGTTATTTTGTCCTGTTCCAAAAAAAAGTTTACTGGCATTCAGATCAAAATTGCATTATGTTTACATATAATTTCCGGAAGGATTGATATATTTATAGTATTATACCTTGCTATCCAGGAACACAATGCAGCTTACCATGTTATCAGGTCTAGCTGGTGTTTCCAAATGTCTGATGGATAGTAATCTTCAGGATTCAGGAGCAAGAAATCAGAATTCCAGGAAATTCTCAGGAATTACTGAAATCATGCAATTCAAAAAATTTTACAATGCTTTATTTACGTTATTGAAGTGATAATGAGTTACTCTGCTAATACTTGGAGAATCTTCTTTATCGATAAGGCAATACTAAACATTTCAGAAATTTAATAAAACAAAACATACATAATAACAGATGCATGGTTTGTTATTATTACGAGCCAATATATTGTGACAGGATTATATATTTCAAAAACATGTAAATATGCCCTCCAAACACCACTGTTGAAAATAAAAGACAAGTAAAAGATCTTAAAAGCATCCCCCAACAGGGGAAGAAGGATTCTGATGACAGCTGAAACTAGTTTCATTAGAAATTGAGGCCAGAAGGAAATGGCACATTTTTCAAATGGTGAAAGGAAAGAACTATCAACTGGAATACTATGTCCAGTGAAAATATCCTTCAGAAATTAAGGTAAAGACATTCTCAGATGAAAGAAAACTAAGAAAATTTAATGTTAGCAGATCTACTCTAAAAGAATGACTAAAGGAAGCTATTCAGACTGGAAGGAAATGACACCAGAAGAAAACACGGATGAAGAGTAACAGAAGTGGTAAATGTCTTGGTAAAATAATAGATTCTTGATCTCTTCTTGAGACATTTAAATATGCTTGCACAACACTGTAAATCAACTATATTTCAATAAAATTTTTAAAAATAAAATAAAATATGCTTGATGGTTAAAAACAAAGAAAAAAAGTAACATTGCCTACTGGGGTTTTCAAGGTATGTAGATTTAAAATATAAGACAACTGTAGCATAAAGAGGGTGTTTTAGTTTTCTATGGCTACCATAACAAACTACTACAGATTGAGTACCTTAAACAATAGAAATTTATTTTCTCACAGTTCTGGAGGCTAGAAGTTCATGATCAAGGTGTCAGTAGGTTTGGTTCCATCTGAGGTCTCCCTCTTTGGCTTGCAGATGACCATCTTCTCACTGTGTCCTCATATGATCTTTCTTCTGTGCATGCACATCCCTGGTGCCTCTTTTTGTATGTCCAATTTTCTTCTTCTTATAAGGACACCAGTCAGATTGGATTAGGGCCCACCCAAACAGCCTAATTTTAACTTAATCACCTCCTTAAAGGCCCTGTCCCCTTAAACAGTCACATTCTAAGGTACTAGGGGTTAGGGCTTCAACATATGAATTTTAGGGGAGACACAACTCAGCCTATAACAGAGAATAAAAAAAGGACCTTTACAGTGGTAAAGTTTCTGTATTCCATTAAAGTAATAAAGCATTGATTCTAGGTAGGCTGTAAAAAGTTAAGTATGTATTTTGTGATTCCTAGAGCAACCAATTTTTTTAGACTACACAAAGACATACGGTCAAAGACTTCCCTGGTGGGGCAGTGGTTAAGAATCCACCTGCCAACGCAGGAGACACAGGTTTGAGCCCTGGTCCAGGAAGATCCCACATGCCGCGGAGCAACTAAGCCTGCGCACCACAACTACGGAGCCCATGTGCCACAACTATTGAAGCCCACGCGCCTAGAGCCCGTGCTCTGCAACAAGAGAAGCCACCGCAATGAGAAGCCCGTGCACCACAACAAGGAGTAGCCCCCGCTCGCCACAACTAGGGAAAGCCCGCGTGCAGCAACAAAGACCCAACATAGCCAAAAATAAAATTAATTAATTAATTATTATTAATTTTTTTTTAAAGAGATATAGTCAAAATCACAATAGAAAAATTAAAATGGAGAATTAAAAATGTTTAAATAACCCAAAAGTAGGCAGGAAATTGGAAACAGAGGAATTTAAAACAGAGGGAAGAAACAGAAAACAAATCATGGTAGATCTAAATGCAAAAATATCAATAATGACATTAAATGTAAATGGTCTCAACACATCAATGAAAAGGCAGGGAATGGATTTTTTAAATTACCCAACTATATGCTGTCTACAAGAAACTCACTTCAAATATAATGATATAAATTGGTTAAAATTAAAATATGGGTAAAGATAACTAGGCAAACCCTAATCAAAAGAAAGCTGGAGTGGCTATATTAACATCAAAGTAAAATTCAGAGCAAATCTAATTACTAGGGATAAAGATGAACATTACGAGATAAAAGGGTTACTTTGCCAATAAGGCATAACAATCCTAAATGTATATGCACTTAACAACAGTATTTCAAAATACATGATACAAAAACTGAAGGAAATGAAGAGAGAAAGAGACACATCCACCATTATGGTTGAAAACTTCAGCACTCCTTTCTGAGTAATAGATAGAACATGTAGACATAAAAATACAGAAGAACTTAATACCATCAACAAACTAGACCTAATTGACATTTATAGACCACTCCACCCAACAACAGTGGAAACACATTATTTTCAAGTTCACATGGCACTTTCACCAAGATACACCATATCATGGATCATAAAACAAACTTTAACAAATTGGTACAAGTTAAAATTTTATAACATATGGCCTCAGATCAAAATGGAATTAAACTAGAAATCAATAACAAAAAGATAGTTTAAAAATCTCCAAATCCCCAAAATTAAACCACACATTTCTAAATAATCCATGGATCAAAGAGAAAGTCTCAAGAGAAATCACTACAATTAAAATATAAACATATCAAAATTTGTGGGATGCAGCTAAAGAAATGCTTAGACAGAAATTTACAACATTAAACGCTTAACCGAAATAGAAGATCTTAAGTCAACAACCTAAGTTCCCATTTTAAGAAATTAGAAAAAGAACAAAACAAACCCAAAGCAAGCAGAAGAAAGGAAATAATAAAGATAAGAACAGAAATCAAAGAAATTGAAAACAGAAAAAGAGAAAAATCAGTGAAACCAAAAGTTAATTCTTTGAAAAGATCAATACAACTGATAAACCTTTAGCAAGACTGACCAAAAAAAAAAAAAAAAAAGGGAACAAATTAATTTGATATTAATTTACTAATATCAGGAATAAAAGAGGGGATATTACTATACACTCCAAAGAGATTAAAAGGATAATAAAGGAACATTATGAATAATTCTATGCCTAAAATTTTAACAACTTAAATGAAATTAATCAATTCTCCAAAACTCACAAACTACCACAACTTACCTAAGATGAAATAAATTAACTGAAGTGTTCCATAACACTTAAAGAAATTGAATTCGTAGTTTAAAACTTTCCAAAAAAGAAATCTCCAGGCCTAAATGGTGTAACTAGAGAATTCTACCAAACACTTAAAGAAGAACTAACACCATTTCTATGTAATCCTTTCCAGAAAAATAGAAAAGGAGGGAACACTTCCCAACTCATTTTATTAAGCTAGCATTTTCCCTGCTACTAAGTGAGACAAAGATAATACAAGAGAAGAAAACTACAGACCAACATCTCTCATGACCATGGATATAAAAATCCTCAACAAAATACTAGCAATTTGAATCTCGCAATAAACAAAAAGTATAACACACTATGACCAAATGAGGTTTGTTGCAGGACTGCAAGGTTGGCTCAATATTCAAAAATCAATGTAATCCACTATATTAACAATATAAGAAGAAAATCCATGTAATCATATCAATCATTCAGAATAGCATTAGATGAAATTCAATACCCATCCATGATTTTTTTTATATTTATTTGGTTGCCCCTGGTCTTAGTTGCAGCAGGCAGACTCCTTAGTTGCAGCATGCAGACTCCTTAGTTGCAGCATGCATGTGGGATCTAGTTTCCTGACCAGGGATCCAACCCAGGCCCCCTGCATTGGGAGCACGGAGTCTTATCCACTGCGCCACCAGGGAAGTCCCCAACCATGATTTTTTAAAAAACTCTCAGCAATGGGGCTTCGCAGGGTGCCGGGCCGTGCCACCATATAATGGGGAGCGTCCACGCACACACACCCCGTGCTTCTGGATAGTGGAGCGGCTGCCTTTGGTTTCCTGCGCAGATGGGCTACGTGGCCTAGCACCCCAATCCCCACTGTCTGCAATAGCTCACCGAGACCCGCGAGGGGTCGCCGCCAAGGTTTCCACCAGCCCACAAGCAAAAGCATCTCAGTCATCCCCTCCAGTGGCTCTCTGGTGGCCATCCATGACTAATACCAGCGCCACCTGGGTTCCACTTCCAGTAACAGATCCTGCGGAAGTGCCAAGTACCCTAGGGAAGCCATCTCTCACCACCCCAGTCTCCCCAGAGCCGACCCAGGACACTGGTGGGCTAGCTTCTTTTTCGGGAAGTCCACTCTCCCATTCATGGCCACAGAGCACTTGGAATCTGCCCAGGCCTCCACAGGTATGATCAGCTGTGACCTGGCTCGGGAACCCATGCGGAAGCAGCAGCCTGGTGGCCAGCCTGGCAAAACCAACTGCTGCCCCCCTCGTCCTGAGTGGCCACCACCAGCTGCCAGGCTTCCTTCCAAGGCACTAGGCTCATCAGAGCTAACCCCACCCCCACCCCCTTCCCCTCCCTGAGCTAAGCAGGCTGCAGCCAGTGGAAGCAGTTGGGTTTTTAATATCAAAACAGCAAAACACTAAAAAGGAAGTTGAGAGAATCCCACTCTTTACTATCCAAGCCACACGAGAGCCTTCCTGACACCCCATAACCCTGTGCCTTGCACCAAGTGGAAAATAAACTCCAAGCAGCCGTCACTCAATCAGTCAATCAAATAAATAAATAAAATAGAAAACTAGAAATAAAAGGGAACTTCCTCAACCTGATTAAGGGCATCCTATACTAATATGTCATTCCACTGTTACTAAATAGACTTTCTCGGATTTTTTCTTTCCTACGTATTCAGCTATAAGATCAGTCTTGATTTCAGATCTCTAAAGTGCCGTCTAAAATAAAACTAAGCTTTAACCTTGCATCCAATTAAAGCTTTATGCAGCACCAACTCAGGATCTGCAGTGGCCTGGCTGTAGCAGACACTATCCGGATTTTGCTCAGATTCCTTCACTCTTTTCAAGCACATTGGTTTCCAATGTGACTTTGTTCTTAACAAGCAGCACCTGTGTCTCTTTGTCAGCGGACTGCCCTCAAGCTGCTAGAACATGCTCCACCTGGGCACAAAGAAAGCAGGAAATATCTTGGAATTTACATTCTCGCCAACCACAGGTCACCCTTAACCAATGACTGTGGATGCAAGGGTTCAAATACTCCAGATCCCTTGTTTCTGATTGAGACAACTCTGAGATGTGACCAGCGTTGTCCCGATTCTTCCGCCGTGGGATTGAGCCTGTTACACCACCACCACCACCACCGGACTTTGCTTAATATTGCCTAAAGCCACTTCCTCATGAATCATTTTTACAAGAACCCTCATCTTACGGTCAACTTCTATTATACTCCTGCTAGAAGTCCTTATCTTCCTCATCCTGTTCCCCCATATCCTTAATTTTCCTAAAAACACTTTCTAATGAATTACTTTCACAGGGTTCCTCATTTCAGATCTGCTTCTGGAGAACCTAGGACAGGAGTCATGGACTGTTTGGTTCCTCCTTTCTCTTTCTTTCCTCTTCTCTTCATTGATCCTTGAGGGTTGGGGCAAGGCAGAGGAGAATTCAAGGAAAAGAGCTCTGTGATCTGGTGCTATTGTGGTGGTCAAGTTGCTCTTCATGGCAGGCCTCCAACACTGGCCTTACTTGTGTGGTACTTCAGAGACCCCTATGGGACCCTCTGCACCATACCAGCTCTTCATGAGGATGGTGCGCTCTCTCGCTACCCTCTGTGATGGTCACCATTGGTTCCTGCCCCAGATTGCAGCTGTATACCCACATCCTCTTTCAGCCCCACTGCCATGCAGTCCTCTTGGGCAGGGTCCTCTCTAGGTGGTTCAAGCTTGACATCCATGGGGTCCAGTCGGCTCACAGGTTCCCTGACAGACAACCAAGTGTAGCCCAATCAACTGATGAATGCGGCAGCTCCAGCCCAGGTTTATGTCTTCAGACTTCTCCTGTCAAGGACGAGTCTATTTCTCCACAGTTACTCCCAAACTCCTCAGCACACATCCACAGCCTCCCCGCAAACTCTTCTTGCCCCTCTCAAATAGCAGTCCAATAGAGTGTGCAGCTTAACTACTATCTGGCCTGGTAGTGACATGCCTGTCTTACCCCCTTGAAGACAACTCCAGTCTCTACATTGGTTCCCTTTGGACTCCATCATCTGGCCAATGGGGCATGGAGAAGCATTCCTCTCCCCGATACGGAGAGAAAAAAAGAGTTGAATCTCTCACTACATCTAAGAATTCCCTTGAAATAATCTTAACTCCCTACTCTTCACTTACAGCGGCTGGGAAGAAGAATGGTTTCTTTTTTATCATCTCTTAGTGAGTTATTACTAGTTATGTTCAGCTCCTCTCTGGGTTTCTTTTCCAGTTTTGTTTTGTTTTGTTTAATAAATTTATTTATTTATTTATTTTTATTTTTGGCTGTGTTGGGTCTTTGTGGCTGCACGCGGGCTTTCTCTAGTTGCAGCGAGTGGGGGCTACTTCGTTGTGGTGCACGGGCTTCTCATTGCGGTGGCTTCTCTTGTTGCGGAGCACAGGCTCTAGGCGCGTGGGCTTTAGTAGTTGTGACACGTGGGCTCAGTAGTTGTGGCTCACAGGTTCTAGAGCATAGGCTCAGTAGTTGTGGCACATGGGCTTAGCTGCTCCACGGCATGTGGGATTTACCCGGACCAGGGCTCGAACCTGTGTCCCCGCATTGGCAGGTGGATTCTTAACTACTTCGCCAACAGCGAAGTCCCTCTTTTCCAGCTTTATTGAGATATAATTGACACATAACACTGTGTAAGTTTAAGGTATACAATGTGTTGATTTGATACATTTATAAATTGCAAAATGATTAGCACCATAGTATTAGTTACCACTTCCAACCCACCTCATATTTACCATTTCTTTTTTGTGGTGAGAACATCTCAGATCTGCTCTCTTAGCAACATTCAAGTATATGATACGGGGGCTTCCCTGGTGGCACAGTGGTTAAGAATCTGCCTGCCAACGCAGGGGACACGGGTTCGTGCCCTGGTCTGGGAAGATCCCACATGCCGCGGAGCAACTAAGCCCGTGAGCCACAACTACTGAGCCTGCGCGTCTGGAGCCTGTGCTCCGCAACGGGAGAGGCCGCGACAGTGAGAGGCCCGCGCACCACGATGAAGAGTGGCCCCCGCTCGCCACAACTGGAGAAAGCCCTCGCACAGAAATGAAGACCCAACACAGCCAAAAATAAATTAATTAATTAATTAATTTTTTTAAAAAAAGTATATGATACAGTATTATTAGCTATAATCACCATGCTGTACCTTAGATCCCCAAACTTGTTAATCTTATAACTGGAAATCTGTGCCCTTTGACCTATATCTCCCCATTTCCCCCAACCCCCAGTTCTTCTCTGCTTTAAATGTATAAGCACTTGTCAACAATCATTCTCAGTTTTGGGAATTCAGCCAAATTTCTATAAAAACAGGAAAAGTGTCATTTAACCTCCTATCTCAAGTAGTCATGTCACTTTTCTCAGTTCCTTAATTGGGCTTGCCAACATTTTATTTATCACAGTCTTTTTAGAAATGAGTTTTTGTTAAAAGGATAGACAAGCTAGAGATTTGGAGAAAATGTTTGCAAACCACATCTCCAACCAAAGGCTAGTATCTAGAATATATAAAGAATTCTCAAAACTCAACAGTAAAAAATGAAAATGAAAATCCAATTAGAAAATGGGCAAAAGACATAAAGAGACATTGTGTCAAAGAGGATATATGGATGGAAAATAAGCACATAAAAAGATGCACAACATTAGCCATCAGGGAAATGCAAATTAAAACCACAGTAATATATCACCACATACCTATTAGAATGGCGCTAAAAAAAAAAAAAAAAAAAATAGTGACAGCAACCAAATGCAGGTGAGGATGTGGACAAACCTCTCCAGAGGTTTTCCATACAAACCCGAGGGACACTGGGCAGGGAGGAATGCAGCGCAGCACACCAGAAGCAGAATTCAAGCAAGTAGCACCAGAATCCTCTTGATGGCCCCAAAGACCAACCACTGGGCCCCCAACCACATCTGTTACACCGTCTCCTTCCGCTCTCCCAGATGAAAGAAGCCTGTGAGAGCTGGGTATAGTGACTGCGACACCCGCACCAAAGGCGCGTCAGTGGTGATTTTCAGACCTCAGGGTTAAAGGGAACATCCTAAAGAGGGGGAAAGTTCCCATCCAAGGGATCAGGCCTAGAATAGGGTCAGCTCTCTCCACAGCACATCGCAAATGGAAAACACGGGGTGAGGCATATGAAATGGTGAAGGGAGATCATTTTCAACCTAGAATTCCATATTTCCACAAACGACCAATCAAGCTATCCAAAAAAGTCCCTTCCTTTTCCAGGAAGCTACTGGAGGGGATGCTTCAATAAAACAAGGGGATAAACCAAGAAAGAACACACGGATCCAGGGAAGAGAGGATCCAGCCCAGGAGAAAGAGGCGGTCCAGGGGTTTCCCAGGACTATAGGGAAGTCCCAAGAAAACTGCTGGCAGGGGAAGGTGTGTGTGTGGGGGGGGGGGGGGAATGGGGGAGGGGAAGGTACAAAAGCGGATCAACAGGAAGCCTAAGGGAGCTTGAGCTCGAGGCCCGATTGTGGGCCCCTTACATGGTACCCGAGGCCATGATCAGAAGTTTTTGTCAATTATAAAAACAAATAACTGACTATAACCAGTTAAGATGACCACGTCACTTTTCACTCCAACTTCTCCTTCACATTTCCCTCTGTGTCAGGTGGCCTTTTTTTAATCCAACTAAGAAGTTGGGTTGGAAATACAGGTTTGGCTGGAGTGGAGAGGGACCCTGCTATGTGCTTTGCAGTCACATCATTCATCCTTAGGGTTGGCTCACCTGCCCAGGCATGGCTTTCACGGGCACTATTGGCATCCACTGTGTAGACTCACTTGGGGGTGACATGAAGGTGGGCCATGAGCTTCCCTGAAGCACTGACATCAGTAGTAAAGAAGAAACATGCTAGAGGAAACCCTCAATTATCCTTCTCTTCTCTCTGTGGAAAGTCACCTTACAACACCTTTGTCACATGCAGAAGTAAACAATAAGTATGCAGCCAAAAAGTGTGGGGGAAAATGGATTTCACAGGTGTGTTGGAAGATTATTAAAGATATTATATCAGTTTTCTGTATTTTGTGATGTTTATGGTAGCTTTCAGCTTTTTTTTCTAACTTAAGTAAATAGTAATTTTTATGCTTAATTTTGTATTCATAATTTTGTATTTTTTCCTAAGGAGGCCTCTCCAAAATTGTGTACATTTCAGGCCCCATAAAACTTGGATTCACCCTGGTGGCTCTAGGAAAAAACTAAAACTGAAGTGTTGGCTATGTGACCAGTTTGCACGTGCAGAAAATTATGTTGTCAGCCTTTTTACAGTTAAGGAAGACTCTGCAATTGGTTCAAAGAATATGAAGCAAATTTTTCAACTATTAACTTCAGAAGAAACAAAAGCTGTGCAAGAAAGGAAATGTAATCAGATTATACTATTTGGTTCAGCAGTTAACAATATTGACACAGCCATAACCGACACAGATTCTGAATTAGGATTTAAACAAAAATTGTTATAGACTAAATTGGAAAATTGTGCCCATCTACGTGATAAAAAGTGACTAAATAATGTCTACAACTGATAAAGAGATATCAGTTTGTGCATATTATTTAGAAGTACAAATGTCAACATTAAGGGAAACAGCTAAAACACTAAAAGTGGTTTCTCTAAGCAGCAGGAGTGGCTGAAGGAAACAGTTCCTGTAACTGCTTCTATCCCTACAAGACTTTAAATTGTATGTATTATTTCTGTCATAATTTTTTAATTTAATGCCAATTACATACATTTTGAAGGAAAAGTCCTAGAAAAATTTGCAGCTAAAAACTGGGAAGTCTTGACCCAGCACAAGCTTAGAAGCAAAAATTGCCTGAAACAGTATATGTGAAAACAAACAAAAATAGCAATTACTCACCCACCACAGAGAATGATTAAATAATATATGGCACATCCATACTTTGGAATTCTCTACCCCTGCTAAATTCAGTGAAGTAAAACCTCTCAGGAAATAGCATAGATTGGATCAATGAGACACTGGAGAGTGAAAAAACAAGCTACTTAATGACATGTAGTATCACATATATGCACATACACAGGAAACATCCTGACAGGAACCCTGTAAAATGGTTCATTTTTATGTGTCAACTTGACTGGGGCGCAGGGTGCCCAGATAGTTGGTCCAACATTATTCTGAGTGTGTCTGTGAGAGTGTTTTGGATGAGACGAACATTTGAATTGGGAAAGCAGATTGCCCTCCCTAATGCGGGTGGGCCTCACCCCATCAGTTGAAGCCAAGAATAGAACAAGAAGGCTGGCCCTCTCATGAGTAAGAGAGAGTTCTTCCGGCCTGACCCTCTCCAAACTGGCACCTGGAAACACTGGCTCTTCCTGGGTCTTGAGCCTTCAGACTCAGACGGGAACCTTGGGGCTCTTCAGCTCACCTGCAGAACTCGGGAGTTGTCAGCCTACATAATCACATGAGCCAATATATCTCCTATTGGTACATATACATCCTATTGGTTCTGTTTCTTTGGAGACCCTTGACCAATACAATATCGATGAAATTGTTAACTCTGCGGAGAAGTGGGAAGGGTGAGGGGAGGAGACTCCCTGTGTCTGTGTGTGTGTGTGTGTGTTTGAAACATTTTTAACTACTAGTATATATTACTTTTGTAATAAAAATAAAACCAAAAAATCTAATTGATTACAGACTCTTTTAAGGTCACTTTCAGAATGATCTCGGAAGGTGCCAGTTTACCCACTGTGGAGACTGTTGGAGACACCATGTGCTGGAGACATGTCTAGGTCTGTCTGGGGTCATACCAATCCTCCTTCTCTTAGCACACCTTTGTCACTGACCTTCGCCAGCCCAGTTCACAGTTCCCAGGCTGACAGTGGAGCAGGGGTGTTTCCTGGAACCTCTTCTGGAGGGGATCCCAACTGCAGGGAACCCCTCAGGGTGTGGGCAGACCCTCCAGCCCCAGCCCATCCAGTTCCCGGCCCCCACCAGTGCCTTCCACGGGGCCTTCCTCTGTTTCAATCCTCTTCCCTCCCTTCCCTGACCCGTGTCTTCAAGATTAGGTGACAAGCACAGCCGTCTAGCACTTAAGCTTTCTCTCCTCCAGACCCTCTCCCTCCGTCTTCTTTGTATCCTACACTTCCCAGTTCCAAATAACCAATCCACGCAGTTTCAAGTATCTGTCTTTTTCCTACTCCATTGAGGAGGCCGAAAATCATAATAGTAATTACAGTGACTTTCAGAAGGAGGCGGGATCTCAGTCTCCCCAGGGTCTAAGCTTCTTCAACCACCCCCTTCTATGTCTCCTCAACCCCTCCCCACGCCTCTGAGGACTCTCTTCTTCCTTTCTTCAAAATGCCCAGTGGACGACTTGGAGGCAGGTGGGGTGCAGGTCAGAGGTCTGCTGGAGGTCAGAGGTCTGCTGGAGGTCAGGACACCTAGATGGTGATGTTCCGCTTTATCTCACACACCCAGCGTTTCACTTGCTGGCAGAAATCGTCGTTCCAGCGGCCGTCCCCCTGGATCTCAGCACAGTCCTCGCTGCCCCCCAGCTCGTGCCCCTGCCAGTCATCTGGCTGAGTGGCAGCCCAGTTCCTAGGAAGGCGGGACAGAGCTCAGCTCTGGACGCCCCCTCATCCCAGCAACCCTCATCCCCACCTCAGAAACGTGTGGCCTTGGGGGGCTCGGGGAGCAGCAGCTGCAGCCTTGGGGTCTGGGAGTCTGGGGTGGGGGGGAATGGCTGGAGAATTTGGTCCCTGAGGGATGAGTGGGAGTGTACTGGGGGAAGAGACCAGATGGCCGTCCCCAGGCCAAACTAACAGGGAGAGAGGAGGAGAAGCCACTTACTTATAATTGTGCCTATAGTCTGTACCATCCACCCATCTCCAGGAGCCATCACTGTCAGTGAGGCCTATCCAGGTTTGAAAGGGGTTCGTGTGTCGTGCAATGAATTTCTGGAAAACAGGCAGAGGGAAGTTTCTAGTCCCTTGTACTTCCAGGCAGGCATCAGCGACGGTTCCCTCAGCCCTCCCCAGCCTGATCTGCTGCCACCTTGAAGCATCCGCTCCCAACACTAGTTCCTTGCTTTTTCTTCTGCAACCATAGCTAGCATTTAGTGAATATTTACTGGGCTAAACCTCGCACTAAGTGCTTTACAAGGATTATTTTATTTAAATCTCATAAAGCCCTCTAAATTGGGCGCCCTAATGATTCACACTTTACACGTGAGGTCAAGGAACTCACGGTAGTCGTGGAGCCCAGAGCATCAGTCCAGTGCCTGAGTTCGTGACCCCTGCCCCCTGACCTGGCCTCCCGTTTTATTCTTAACGCACGGCTGCTAGACTCAGATTCTAGGCTTCTCCTTGTCTTCTGCCCACAGCCTCAAACTCTTGGATCCTGACCCCAGTCCCTGCTGCCCCCATGGGCCCCAGTGACCCATTAAGGATCTCGGTTTCACTCGCCTCTCACGTACACTTATCTGCTCCTGCTTCTATGTATAGCTGTCATTTCTGTTGTTTTCCAGGCCCCAGAGCTTCCAAGCTTGGACCCACTGCCCAGAGCCCTGTTATGACTTGGCTACATGGAGTCTGGCAGTCTGGCTGAAAATAAGATGCTGCCCTGTGTGCGGGAGGCAGCCCAGTCATCCAGCTGGCAAGGGCTGGGACAAAAGTGGTCTTTGAGATAGCTTGCCAGGGTTCATGCACACCTCCTAGGACAAGAGACATCCGAGCAGCTTTCTCTTATAGATATGGCTCTTTCTGGGAACTTAAGTCCCCTGGTTTGGGAGGGCAGCAGAGGGAGGGTGTGATCACCTTGTTTTATGAAGGGAACAGAAGGATGGGTGACCAACATGCACGTGTAGCAGTTCCCTTGGACAGCATATGAAAGGTCTCCAACTGCATTTGGAGGAAAATTTCCTAATTCCACTCTCATGTCCTAGAGACCCAACTAAGATTGCAGTTAGTCACCTCATCTAAAGGCAGGTACAGTAGCACCTTTGAATTCTAGAATCCTGCAAATAGGTCAACATCCTGCACATGAAGGGACAGCCCTCAGAGGCTGGTAGGGCTGCTCCCCAAAATCAAGGGAGTCAACAGAGCTGGAGGGAAAGTGACTGGAGACAAGATATTCTGTTCGCTGCTGCCCCCTGCCCCAGTCCCCTCTTCCCATCACCACAAGAAGCTGAATAACTGAACAAAGAATACAAATCATCAGTATCCAGCCCTCTGTGTTGAAGACTGAGGGGAGGAATGAAATAGTGCCAGATGATCGAAGAAGATAGTCCAGAAGAACGCATCTGCCCTGTTCACGAATAAATAACAGGCAAGAAAGAATTCAGCCCATTCAAAGAAGTTGCACAGGGGAGTATTATCATGGAACTTGTGCAAAAATAAAGAGGATGGAAAGGAAGAGGAGGAAGAAAAAAGCACTGTGATATCAAAAGAGAGGTGAAAAATATACTTTGTAAAGAAGGCATGTTTCAAAACATAAGAGGATATTGGAGAACAACTTACATCCTCAAAAACATTAAAGAGGAGATGAACGACATAAAAATATGAAACAATATATCAAAGAAGAAAGATAACAATGAAAAGTAAAAGGAAGAAATTGAAGAGAAAATTCTGAAGTACATTAAAAACAAAAACACCCAGCACTTCAGCAAAAAACCAAGCCTGAGATACAAAAGATAGGCTTGAGAAAAGAACCCAGAATACAGAGGAAAAGACAGAAAGATGGAAGTAAATAGCAACAAGATGATGGCTATGGGGGCAGACAATGGAGATCATTTTGGATGATGTGCTCCAGAGGAAAAGAGAACAAATGGTCAAGAAAAAATTTTCAAACACAGGGCTTAAGAAAATCTTCCAAAATGTTAGAAAACCTAACTTTATGTGTTAAAAGGACTCTCCTGGCCTCAGAGTAAAAATACAGAGAGAATGAGCAATACTGAGATATATCTGGACGAGGTTAATGAAATTCAAAGATAGAAAAGACTCCAACTATTCATGCAAACATTTAAGGAATGTGGGAGAGAAACGAACAAGGCATTATCAACTTCAAAGTTGCCAAGAGACTAGATCTTGATTGTTCTCAACAAAAAAAGAAATGATAATTATGTGACATGATAAAGGTGAGAGCTAACACTACTGTATTAATCATATTGCAATATGTAAATGTATCAAACCAGCATGCTGTACACCTCAAACTTACACAGTGTTAAATGTCAATGATATCTCAATTTTAAAAATGAGAAAAGAGTGAGGCATGTGAAGGTGTGCTGGTTTCCTCATCTTTCATATGGAAAGTTATATAAACTCTTTTATTGTTTGAAGCCAATAAGTTTCAGCCCATCATTTAAAGTTATGACAGTAATTACTAGTATAATGAAAAACAGGCTACATCTAGTCCAAAATAACACAGAGGAAAAAACAAAAAGAATACATCTCTGATAGCAAATGGCAGAAAACAAAAGCAGCATATAAAACGGAAAAAAAAAAGACTGGATTAAAGATATCTATCTTAAAATAAATGTAAGTGAGAGAGCCCAAAGATAAACCCACACACCTACGGCCAATTAATCTACAACAAAGGAGGCAAGAATACACAATGGAGAAAAGACAGTCTCTTCAACAAGTGGTGCTGGGAAAACTGGACAGCTACATGTAAATCAATGAAATTAGACCACTCCCCCACACCGTATACAAAAATAAACTCAAAATGGTTTAAAAACCTATATATATTGGGACTTCCTTGGTGGCACAGTGGTTAAGAATCCACCTGCCAATGCAGGGGACATGGGTTTGATCTCTGGTCTGGGAAGACCCCACATGTCGCACAGCAACTAAGCCCGTGCGCCACATCTACTGAGCCTGTGCTCTGGAGCCCGTGAGCCACAACTACTGAAGCCGGCGCACCTAGAGCCCATGCTCTGCAACAAGAGAAGCCACTGCAATGAGAAGCCCGCACACTGCAATGAAGAGTAGCCCTCGTTTGCGGCAGCTAGAGAAAGCCCGTGCACAGCAACAAAGACCCAACGCAGTCAAAAATAAATAAATAAATAAATAAACTTATTAAAAAAAAAAAAAACCTATGTATGACATGTCACCATAAAACTCCTAGAAGAGAACATAGACAAAATATTCTTGGACATAAATTATAGCAATATTTTCTTAGATCAGTCTCTCAAGGCGAAAGAAATAAAAGCAAAAATAAATGGGATCTAATCAAACAAAAGCTTTTGCACAGCAAAGGAAACCCTTAACAAAACAAAAAGACAGTTAGATAGCCTCAACCACCAGAGGGCAGACAGCAGAAGCAAGAAAAACTACAATCCTGCAGCCTGTGGACCAAAAACCACAGTTACAGAAAGATAGACAAGATGAAAAGGCAGAGGGCTATGTACCAGATGAAGGAACAAGAAAAAACCCCAGAAAAACAACTAAATGAAGTGGAGATAGGCAACCTTCCAGAAAAAGAATTCAGAATAATGATAGTGAAGATGATCCAGGACCTCGGAAAAAGAATGGAGGCAAAGATCGAGAAGATGCAAGAAATGATTAACAAAGACCTAGAAGAATTAAAGAACAAACAAACAGAGATGACCAATACAATAACTGAAATGAAAACTACACTAGAAGGAATCAATAGCAGAATAACTGAGGCAGAAGAACGGATAAGTGACCTGGAAGACAGAATGGTGGAATTCACTGCTGCGGAACAGACTAAAGAAAAAAGAATGAAAAGAAATGAAGACAGCCTAAGAGACCTCTGGGACAACATGAAACGCAACAACATTCGCATTATAGGGGTCCCAGGGGCTTCCCCGGTGGCGCAGTGGTTGAGAGTCTGCCTGCTAATGCAGGGGGCACAGGTTCGAGCCCTGGTCTGGGAAGATCCCACATGCCGCGGAGCAGCTGGGCCCGCGAGCCACAATTACTGAGCCTGCGCGTCTGGAGCCTGTGCTCCGCAACAAGAGAGGCCACGACAGTGAGAGGCCAGTGCACCGCGATGAAGAGTGGCCCCCACTTGCCGCAGCTGGAGAAGGCCCTCGCACAGAAACGAAGACCCAACACAGCCATAAATAAATAAAAATAATTTAAAAAAAAAAAAAAAAAAAAAATAGGGGTCCCAGAAGGAGAAGAGAGAGAGAAAGGACCAGAGAAAATATTTGAAGAGATTATAGTCGAAAACTTCCCTAACATGGGAAAGGAAATAGCCACCCAAGTCCAGGAAGCGCAGAGAGTCCCATACAGAATAAACCCAAGGAGAAACACGCCGAGACACATAGTAATCAAAGTGGCAAAAATTAAAGACAAAGAAAAATTATTGAAAGCAGCAAGGGAAAAACGACAAATAACATACAAGGGAACTCCCATAAGGTTAACAGCTGATTTCTCAGCAGAAACTCTGCAAGCCAGAAGGGAGTGGCATGATATACTTAAAGTGATGAAAGGGAAGAACCTACAACCAAGATTACTCTACCCGGCAAGGATCTCATTTAGATTCGATGGAGAAATCAAAAGCTTTACAGACAAGCAAAAGCTAAGAGAATTCAGCACCACCAAACCAGCTCTACAACAAATGCTAAAGGAACTTCTCTAAGTGGGAAACACAAGAGAAGAAAAGGACCTACAAAAACAAACCCAAAACAATTAAGAAAATGGTCATAGGAACATACATATCGATAATTACCTTAAACGTGAATGGATTAAATGCCCCAACCAAAAGACATAGACTGGCTGAATGGATACAAAAACAAGACCCATATATATGCTGTCTACAAGAGACCCACTTTAGACCTAGGGACACATACAGACTGAAAGTGAGGGGATGGAAAAAGATATTCCATGCAAATGGAAATCAAAAGAAAGCTGGAGTAGCTATACTCATATCAGATAAAATAGACTTTAAAATAAAGAATGTTACAAGAGACAAGGAAGGACACTACATAATGATCCAGGGATCAATCCAAGAAGAAGATATAACAATTATAAATATATATGCACCCAACATAGGAGCACCTCAATACATAAGGCAACTGCTAACAGCTATAAAAGAGGAAATCGACAGTAACACAATAATAGTGGGGGACTTTAACACCTCACTTACACCAATGGACAGATCATCCAAAATGAAAATAAATAAGGAAACACAAGCTTTAAATGACACAATAGACCAGATAGATTTAATTGATATATATAGGACATTCCATCCAAAAACAGCAGATTACACGTTCTTCTCAAGTGCGCACGGAACATTCTCCAGGATAGATCACATCTTGGGTCACAAATCAAGCCTCAGTAAATTTAAGAAAATTGAAATCATATCAAGCATCTTTTCTGACCACAACGCTATGAGATTAGAAATGAATTACAGGGGAAAAAACGTAAAAAAGACAAACACATGGAGGCTAAACAATACGTTACTAAATAACCAAGAGATCACTGAAGAAATCAAAGAGGAAATCAAAAAATACCTAGAGACAAATGACAATGAAAACACGACAACCCAAAACCTATGGGATGCAGCAAAAGCAGTTCTAAGAGGGAAGTTTATAGCTATACAAGCCTACCTAAAGAAACAAGAAAAATCTCAAGTAAACAATCTAACCTTACACCTAAAGAAACTAGAGAAAGAAGAACAAACAAAACCCAAAGTTAGCAGAAGGAAAGAAATCATAAAGATCAGAGCAGAAATAAATGAAATAGAAACAAAGAAAACAATAGCAAAGATCAATAAAACTAAAAGTTGGTTCTTTGAGAAGATAAACAAAATTGATAAGCCATTAGCCAGACTCATCAAGAAAAAGAGGGAGAGGACTCAAATCAATAAAATCAGAAATGAAAAAGGAGAAGTTACAACAGACACCGCAGAAATACAAAGCATCCTAAGAGACTACTACAAGCAACTTTATGCCAATAAAATGGACAACCTGGAAGAAATGGACAAATTCTTAGAAAGGTATAACCTTCCAAGACTGAACCAGGAAGAAACAGAAAATATGAACAGACCAATCACAAGTAATGAAATTGAAACTGTGATTAAAAATCTTCCAACAAACAAAAGTCCAGGACCAGATGGCTTCACAGGTGAATTCTATCAAACATTTAGAGAAGAGCTAACACCCATCCTTCTCAAACTCTTCCAAAAAATTGCAGAGGAAGAAACACTCCCAAACTCATTCTATGAGGCCACCATCACCCTGATACCAAAACCAGACAAAGATACTACAAAAAAAGAAAATTACAGACCAATATCACTGATGAATATAGATGCAAAAATCCTCAACAAAATACTAGCAAACAGAATCCAACAACACGTTAAAAGGATCATACACCACGATCAAGTGGGATTTATCCCAGGGATGCAAGGATTCTTCAATATACGCAAATCAATCCATGTGGTACACCATATTAACAAATTGAAGAATAAAAACCATATGATCATCTCAATAGATGCAGAAAAAGCTTTTGACAAAATTCAACACCCATTTCTGATAAAAACTCTCCAGAAAGTGGGCATAGAGGGAACCTACCTCAACATAATAAAGGCCATATATGACAAACCCACAGCAAACATCATTCTCAATGGTGAAAAACTGAAAGCATTTCCTCTAAGATCAGGAACGAGACAAGGATGTCCACTCTCACCACTATTATTCAACATAGTTCTGGAAGTCCTAGCCACGGCAATCAGAGAAGAAAAAGAAATAAAAGGAATACAAATTGGAAAAGAAGAAGTAAAACTGTCACTGTTTGCGGATGACATGATACTATACATAGAGAATCCTAAAACTGCCACCAGAAAACTGCTAGAGCTAATCAATGAATATGGTAAAGTTGCAGGATACAAAATTAATGCACAGAAATCTCTTGCATTCCTATACACTAATGATGAAAAATCTGAAAGAGAAATTATGGAAACACTCCCATTTACCATTGCAACAAAAAGAATAAAATACCTAGGAATAAACCTACCTAGGGAGACAAAAGACCTGTATGCAGAAAACTATAAGACACTGATGAAAGAAATTAAAGATGATACCAACAGATGGAGAGATATACCATGTTCTTGGATGGGAAGAATCAACATTGTGAAAATGAGTATACTACCCAAAGCAATCTACAGATTCAATGCAATCCCTATCAAATTACCAATGGCATTTTTTACGGAGCTAGAACAAATCATCTTAAAATTTGTATGGAGACACAAAAGACCCCGAATAGCCAAAGCAGTCTTGAGGCAAAAAAATGGAGCTGGAGGAATCAGACTCCCTGACTTCAGACTCTACTACAAAGCTACAGTAATCAAGACAATATGGTACTGGCACAAAAACAGAAACATAGATCAATGGAACAAGGTAGAAAGCCCAGAGATTAACCCACGCAACTATGGTCAACTAATCTATGACAAAGGAGGCAAAGATATACAATGGAGAAAAGACAGTCTCTTCAATAAGTGGTGCTGGGAAAACTGGACAGCTACATGTAAAAGAATGAAATTAGAATACTCCCTAACACCATACACAAAAATAAACTCAAAATGGATTCCAGACCTAAATATAAGACTGGACACTATAAAACTCTTAGAGGAAAACATAGGAAGAACACTCTTTGACATAAATCACAGCAAGATCTTTTTTGATCCACCTCCTAGAGTAATGGAAATAAAAACAAAAATAAACAAGTGGGACCTAATGAAACTTCAAAGCTTTTGCACAGCAAAGGAAACCATAAACAAGATGAAAAGACAACCCTCAGAATGGGAGAAAATATTTGCAAATGAATCAACGGACAAAGGATTAATCTCCAAAATATATAAACAGCTCATTCAGCTCAATATCAAAGAAACAAACACCCCAATCCAAAAATGGGCAGAAGACCTAAATAGACATTTCTCCAAAGAAGACATACAGACGGCCACGAAGCACATGAAAAGATGCTCAACATCACTAATTACTAGAGAAATGCAAATCAAAACTACAATGAGGTATCACCTCACTCCTGTTAGAATGGGCATCATCAGAAAATCTACAAACAACAAATGCTGGAGAGGGTGTGGAGAAAAGGGAACCCTCTTGCACTGTTGGTGGGCATGTAAATTGATACAGCCACTATGGAGAACAATATGGAGGTTCCTTAAAAAACTAAAAATAGAATTACCATATGACCCAGCAATCCCACTACTGGGCATATACCCAGAGAAAACCGTAATTCAAAAAGACACATGCACCCGAATGTTCACTGCAGCACTATTTACAACAGCCAGGTCATGGAAGCAACCTAAATGCCCATCAGCAGACGAATGGAGTAAAGAAGATGTGGTACATATATACAATGGAATATTACTCAGCCATAAAAAGGAACAAAACTGAGTCATTTGTTGAGACGTGGATGGATCTAGAGACTGTCATACAGAGTGAAGTAAGTCAGAAAGAGAAAAACAAATATCGTATATTAATGCGTGTATGTGGAACCTAGAAAAATGGTACAGATGAGCCAGTTTGCAGGGCAGAAGTTGAGACACAGATGTAGAGAATGGACATATGGACACCAAGGGGGGAAAACTGCGGTGGGGTGGGGATGGTGGTGTGCTGAATTGGGCGACTGGGATTGACATGTATACACTGATGTGTATAAAATTGATGCCTAATAAGAACCTGCAGTATAAAAAAACAAACAAAACAACTAATACTAAACTTTCATTGGGTTATTTGTATGGAAATATGTTAATATAAATGTTTCAGACATTACATGAAATTTCTAAAAATCTTATATTTGTATTTGTATGGAAATATGTATGGAAATATGTTAATATAAATGTTTCAGGAAAAAAAAAAAAAAAAAAAGACACATGCACCCGAATGTTCATTGCAGCACTATTTACAATAGCCAGGTCATGGAAGCAACCTAAATGCCCATCAACAGACGAATGGATAAAGAAGATGTGGTACATATATACAATGGAATATTACTCAGCCATAAAAAGGAACGAAATTGAGTCATTTGTTGAGAAGTGGATGGATCTAGAGACTGTCATACAGAGTGAAGTAAGTCAGAAAGAGAAAAACAAATATCGTATATTAATGCATGTATGTGGAACCTAGAAAAATGGTACAGATGAGCCAGTTTGCAGGGCAGAAGTTGAGACACAGATGTAGAGAATGGACATATGGACACCAAGGGGGGAAAACTGCGGTGGGGTGGGGATGGTGGTGTGCTGAATTGGGCGACTGGGATTGACATGTATACACTGATGTGTATAAAATTGATGCCTAAAAAGAACCTGCAGTATAAAACAACAAACAAAACAACTAATACTAAACTTTCATTGGGTTATTTGTATGGAAATATGTTAATATAAATGTCTCAGACATTACATGAAATTTCTAAAAATCTTATATTTGTATTTGTATGGAAAAATGTTAATATAAAGGTTTCAGACATTATATGAAATTTCTAAAAAACAAAAAAAACAAAAAAAACCAAAAAGACAGCCTATGGAAAGGGAGAAAATGTTAGCAAATGATGCAACTGACAAGGGGTTAATATTCCCAATATAAAAACAGCTCATACTGCTCAATATCGAAAAAGCAAACAACTCAATAAAAAAAGTGGGCAGAAGACCTAAATAGACATTTCTCCAAAGAAGACATACAAATGGCCAACAGGCACATGAAAAGATGCTCAGTATGGCTAATTATTAGAGGAATGCAAAACAAAACCGCAATGTGGTATTACTTCACACTGGTCAGAATGGCCATCATCAAAAAGTCTACAAATAATAAGTGCTGGAGAAGGTGTGGAGAAAAGGGAACCCTCGTACCCTGTTGGTGGGAATGTAAGTTGGTGCAGGCACTATGGAAAACACTATGGAGGTTCCTTAAGAAACTAAAAATAGAGTTACCATATGATCGAGCAATCCCACCTGTGGGTATATATCTGGAAAAGACAAAAGCTCTAATTCGAAAAGATACGTGCACCCCAAAGTTCATAGCAGCACTATTTACAATAGCCAAGACATGGAAGCAACCTAAGTGCCCACTGACACTGGCTTAAGATGACTGGCTTAAGAAGCTGTGGTATATATATATATATATTTTATATATATATATATATATAATATATATATATATATATATTATATATATATATATAAAAAAATAAATATTACTCAGCCATAAAAAGAATGAAATATGCCACTTGCAGCAACATGGATGGACCTAGAGATTATCATACTAAGTCAGACAAAAACAAATATTATATAATATCACTTATATGTGAATAGAAAAAATAATACAAAGGAATCTATATACAAAACAGAAACAGACTCACAAACATAGAAGACATAGAAAACAAACCTATAGTTACCAAAGGGTAAAGGGGGGCAGGGAGGGATAAATTAAGAGTATGGGGTTAACAGATACACACTACTATCCATAAAATAGATAAGCAATGAGGATTTACTGTATAGCATAGGGAACTATGTTCAATATCTTGTAATAACCTAAAATGGAAAATAATCTGAAAAAAATATATAACTGAATCACTTTGCTATACACCTCAAACTAACCCAATATTGTGAATCATACTTCAATTAAAAAAAGAAAAAAGGGCCTTCCCTGGTGGCACAGTGGTTAAGAATCCGCCTGCCAATGCAGGGGACATGGGTTCGAGCCCTGGTCCAAGAAGATCCCACATGCCACAGAGCAACTAAGCCCGTGTGCCACAAGTACTGAGCCTGAGCTCAGAGCCCGCCAGCCACAACTACTGAGCCCGCGTGCCACAACTACTGAAGCCCAGGCACCTAGAGCCCGTGCTCCGCAGCAGGAGAAGACACCGCAATGAGAAGCCCGCTCACCGCAACAAAGAGTAGCCCCCGCTCGCCGCAACTAAAGAAAGCCTGCATGCGGCAACAAAGACCCAACGCAGCTAAAAATAAATAAAATAAATAAATTTTTTTAAAAAAGAAGATAAATGTAAATGAGATACACCCACCTCTTAAAGGCAAAAAGTCTCTTACATATTCAGTTTTTAAAAACCAAAAACAGGGCTTCCCAGGTGGCGCAGTGGTTGAGAGTCTGCCTGCCAATGCAGGGGACATGGGTTCAAGCCCTGGTCTGGGAAGATCCCACGTGCCGCGGAGCAACTAGGCCCATGAGCCACAACTGCCTGCGCGTCTGGAGCCTGTGCTCCGCAACAAGAGAGGCCGCGATAGTGAGAGGCCTGCGCACCGCGATGAAGAGTGGCCCCCGCTCGCCGCAACTAGAGAAAGCCCTTGCACAGAAACGAAGACCCAACACAGCCAAAACTAAATAAATAAATAAATTTATTTATTTAAAAAAAAAAAAACCAAAAACAACTACACACAGCCTGTAAGAGAAATACCTTAAGCTTAGCTGAACAGTAGAGTAGCATCACACGGGTGGGGCAGGGGGGAGACCTTAAAAAATCTCAGTGCCCAGGATGAATCCAAGATTAATTAAATCAGAATCTTTGAGTGTGAGACCAGGTGTCAATATGTTTTAAATTCCTCAAGAGCTTACAATATACTGCAAAGGCTGAGAATCACTCATCTATAAGAGACTCAGAAAGGTTGGAAATAAAAGGATGGGCAAAGATACACGAAGTAAATGCACACGAAAAGAAATCAAGGACCAGTCTATTCATATCACATGAAGACAAATTCAAGGCAAAAAGCATTAAACAGCACACTGACATTCACTTCAAAATGATGAAGGTGGGGACTTCCTTGGTGGCACAGTGGATAGGACTCTGCGCTCCCAATGCCGGGAGCCCGGGTTCGATCCCTGGTCAGGGATCCCACATGCATGCCGTAACTAGGAGCCCGCCTGCCGCAACTATGGAGCCCGAGAGCCACAACTAAGACCTGGTGCAACCAACCAAATAAATAAATAAATTTTTTTTTTTTTTTTAATGATGAACGTACAATCCCATCCACCATGAAGTTGTAGCCGGCATGAAATTTTGTGGACCAAATCACAGACTGCTGAAATCTTAGGTTGACCCACATGAAATTGATATTTTATACGCCAATACTGATAGAATATTGGCAATTTCAACCTGATTGGTAAAGCAAGGTATGTTTGGAATCATTCTACCATGCAGAATGTGTGGCAAGTTACTTAACCTCTCTGCTCTTTAGTTCCCTCATCTCCATGCCCCGCAAAGTGGGGAATAACAAGAATGCCTACCCCATAGGGTTGTGAGGATTAAAGTGGATACATAAAAGTGCCTGGCACATAGTAAGGACTCAGTAAATATAACCATTTACTTTTCCCAGAAATGCCCCACCTGTTCTAATGGGTTGGTTCTTCCCTGTGAACTTGTTATTTGGGGTTGTGGTCTGGTGATAGCATCACGAAGGGAGACCTGGGGTGCTCTGGAGAAACCCAGTAACCCACAGCAGGTGAGTCTCTGGGAATCCCGCCCACTCTGTTCCTTTCACCCAAGGGACCATCACATGCCAAGGCCAGCACACAGCAACCAGGGACTCTCAGCAGCTCCACTGTGTTCTCCACCCAAGTCCCCGCCCTTTAGTTCATCCTGCCACATATTCTGTCTCCTGACCTGCTCCTCATCACCTGGTCACCTGGCTCCTGTCCTTTGCCCCAGCTCCGGGCTGTAATCTCCCACCTCTTCGAATCAATGGCTTAGATGCCATCATGGATCTCCCAGAGCTGGGCCAGACTTCTGCTTCTGGATTCTTCCTCAGGTTAGAAAAAATAACAAAACAAGCCTGACCCAGCCTCCCAGAGTTTGCATTCCCAAGGTTTCCTCCTGCCTTTGGGAAAGGTACGGTTTCACCTGTTCCTCTCTGGAGTTGATGACCACCAGGTGGGCGTCCTCCAGCTGGCAGTACTTCTCAGCCTCGGGCCAGGGCTTCCCGGAGCGAGAGAACCAGTAGCAGCTGCCTTCATAGTCCACCCAGCTCACGGGGCAGCATTCTGTGCCTGAAGGCATCGGGGGGCAGAGGGAGATGAGATCCAGCTGGACGGGACAGGCAGGGGGGACTGGAGACCCCCCACCCCGCCCCGCCCGGTCCCTACCGTTACTCTGGAGGAACGCCAGCTGACAAGCCAGCGTGCGCATATCCACCGGGAAGTGCTTCAGATGAAGCAGCAAAGTGGCATGATCTAGGGGCCAGAGTGATGACAATGGTGTGGGCGGTGGGTGTGCCCACCTACCAGGACTCCAGCATTTGGCTGGGGAAACACAACAAACACACACACACACTCAAGGGAGAGTCTCTGACCTGCTTTCAGGTCTTGCTGCTGTTTTTCCAGCTTGGCTTCCAGAGATGTCACCTTGTCACCGGCGCTGCCTCCTGAAAAAGAGGAAAGCTAAACTGTTTTCCCTCCGTTCCGCATCCCCTACATCCCTCTATCCTCACACCACTGGAGCACCAGTCTGGGCCACCATTACCTTGACGTAGGACGTTGCACGCCCCGCCCACTGGTCTCCCCGACTCCGCCCACTCTTCCCGACGCTGCGCAGTGATTTTCTGAAGCGTAAACTGCGCAGGCCTGTCCACTGCTAAATCCTTCCGATGGAACCCCACTTTCTCAAAATAAAGTCTCACGAGTTAGCACGGCTTGCCTGCATGGCCCAGCCCCTACCCACCTCTCTGGCCCACACCTCCTGCCACACTGGACGCGTTTAGAGTCCCAGAATGGGCAGTGGTATTCCTCATGCCCCAGTCATCACAGACTCTGCTCTCTACCTGGCTCTAACCTCCATCCTCCACTCTAACACCCACTCATCCTTCAGGGACCCTTGGCTCAGGAATCAGCATCCTTGGAAGCCTTTCCCAGCTTCTCCGGTTGGGTTATCTGCCCCCACGTGTGCACACCCTGCCCCCAGCACCCCCCAAACACTCCCCTATTGCAGATCCAGCACTGGGCACCCAGAACGGAGTCCAGCAAACCCATGCTGATAAACCAACTCCTTGACCATCCAGCCCATCCCAGTCCCTCCCCTAGGGGCGTGCCCACTCACCATGGGAGCTTAGAGCCAGGATCTCCATCAAGGTGCTCGAGGAGAAGTTGCTGAAAGTTTCCTTTAGGGTCTGCAGCTCCACTTGCAGCTGTGCTCCTTCTCAGACGGAACAGGATGAAGTGGGTTGCGCTGTGTTCCATATCACCGTCCATCTGACTGTCCCCTTCCCCACCCCAGCACTGCCCCCATCTCTTCCCCTATCGTGGCTCTCATTGCCCCCAGCACTGCCCGTATCTCCTCCCCCACTGCTGCCCCACCCCTGTGACCCTTACTTTGGGACCCCATCACACAGACAGCCACCAGCAGCAGGATGTTGAAGCCCAGGACAAGCAGACTGAGGCGGAGCTTGGAGCAGAGACGCTGCAGTTCAAAGGGCTGGGGAGGAGGCGTCCCTGCAAGAGAAAGGATGTCAGGACGAGGGGCATCGGAGGCAGGGGAGCTGGAGAGCCAGCGTCATGGAGCGTCAGGGAAACAGAGCCTGAGGACGTACAGCCTTGTGGGGGGGATGGCGGGAGGAAAGTAGAAGGGGGTGCTATTGGGGGAGTCAATGGGCTTTACCCCAGCGTTCATGCAGCGTGCACACACACACACTTGCACACTCGCACCCACAGGAACTCATGCAAACACGCACACACACACAGGTGCATATGACGCACATGCATGTGATAGTCACATCATCTGCGTGCAGAGCCTTGATCTTGGACCTGGGGGTCCTAGAGGCTAGACCCTGTCTTAAAATTTGTCTGGGCCCATCAGACAAATCCAAAACTGGGACAACCGTCCCCAATTCCACTGGGATCCTTAAGTCAGGGTCATTCCACCATGGACCACTCCCCAGGGGTCGCCCCCCAAGCCCATCCTCCCATCTCCCACCACTCAGGGCCTCCTTGCCCTCTTCCCTCCGCCCTTGCCCCCCAGAAACCTCTGTTCCACCATAAACCTTCTCCCCTTAGCACTCTATCATCTCACAGAAACCTCTCCGTCCCCCCCGACCAAGCTGAGCCCTGACCCCCCCCCCACACACACACAATCACACACACTTTTTTCATTTCACACTCATGAGTGCACTCTCCTTAGCACATTCTCACACACGCACTAAGATGCCCGTCCTCTCACACACTCTCGCACATACTACAGCACACATAACACACTCACACACATTCTCACACACCCACACGCTCTCACACTCGTGCACCCACATCTTCGCACACGCAGAGCTGGCCTCTCCCCTCCTGCCAACTCTGCAGGCTTGGCGGTGGCTGTCCCCCCCAGCCCTGGGCTCCTGCTTTTGTGTCTTCCTCCTGCGAACAGAACGCTTCCTCTTCTCCGCCTTGGACCCTGAGCCCCCTCTCTCCACACCCAAGCACCCCCTCATCCACCCAGAACTCTTGACCCCTCACACCAAGGACTGTCACCTTCTTCCACGTCAGCCACACCCAGCCTTCCTCTTGACCCAGACAGGCATGTCTCTGACAGCCCACTGCCCACTCCCCCCTCTCAGCATATCCTCCCCTTTTCCTCTCACCCCCCACAAGTCTTCCTCAATCCCCTGGGAGAGAAGCTCTCCCAGACCACAGTCTTCCCCACCCAGAGGGGACCCCACGGCTGAGCCCTGACTGCTCTCTCCAGCACCATCCACTCAGTGGGCCCTTGTCCTGCTTCCCACCCTGACCTATGACCTATAAACCCCTGACTCTGGGTCAGCTCAGCATTTATCTCTGCACCTCTACCCTGAAACCAGACCCTCCACGGCTCATCAGTTGTGCCACCAACTGGCTCTGAGGTCACAGACAAGTCATTGAACCTCTGGGCGCCTCCATTCTCTCATGTCCACTTAAATGAGGAATCTAAAAGAGTCAAACTCATAGGAATTGAGGGTAGAATGGTGGTTGCCAGGGGCTGGGGAAATGAGGAATTGCTGTTCAAGGGGTATAAAGTTTGTCATGCAAGTTGAATAAGTTCCAGAGATCTGCTGTACAACATGGTGCCCGAGCTCACAATGGGCTGCTGGGCGCTTAAAAATGTGTCAAGTGGGTACATCTCATATTAGGTGTTCTTACTGCGATTTTTAAAAATTGGGATAAGAACAGTAGCTCCCTGAATGGATTATTCCGAGAATGAAATTAAACATAGAAAGTGCTGCATAGGCAAGTTTGAAAGTAAAAAAAACGGGTCTAAACATGGACTCAGAGGGGCTAGATTTACCCTCCTCCCAGGAACAACCACAACAAAAGACAGATAGCTGTAAGACACAATATTTTTCGAGACACTGGGATTCAGGAAACAAAGGGCAATGATCCCTGTGGAGACAGGAAACAAACAAGGTGAGCTGTCTGATTGCCCCAGCCTCCTGCTGGGAGAAAGTTTTCAGGCCACAGGGCAAGGAGGGGAAATCCAATCAGAGCCCAGCAGACTCCCCTCCCCGAGTCAAAGAGACAGAGCTGGGAGTCTGTCTGTGGAGACCAAAGGGGTCAGAATTCACAGGACAGAGGATCAGAGAAGAGAGCTGCAGAGAGAATCCCAGAGATCTGAGGAGGGTTCCCCTCAAGCAAGCAGCTGAGTACTGATCAACACATGAGTGTAAGGAAAGCTACCCAAGGCCAGGAGAAAAACAATCCAAAAGCATTAGGGAACATTGCCTGGCAGGAATAGGGCCAAGAAGAGTGCCTATTCCCACCAGCCAGACTGGAAATCTCATAACCCACAGGGCACTGGGTAGAGTACCCAAGAAGTTCCCAACCCATCTAACAAATTATGAAAGCGAACCCAAAAGGATCAAATTGACTCCAAGTTACTTAACTGCATCCCAGAACAAAGCTCATGAATATTTAGAAGAATACAAATATATCCAGCACACAACGAGGTAAAATTCACAATGTCTGGCATCCAATCAAAGATTACCAGGCATACAAAGAAGCAGGAAAACAAAACTCATAATGAGGAGGTTAATAAATCTACCAAAACTGATCCAGAACTGACACAGATGTTAGAATTAACAGACAACGACATTAAAAGTTATTGTAAAATATTCAAAAATTAAGTTGGCTACCAAAGAAGATATTTAAGAGTCCCAAGTTGAACTTCTAGACATGAAAACTACAATGTCTGGAATGAAAAATACACTGGATAGAATTAACAGACGATTAGACATGCATAAGGAAAGACCAGTGAACTTAGAGACATAGCAATAATAACTATATAAAAAGAAACACCAAGAGAAAAAAGAATCCCACCCCTCCTTCCAAAATAGAAAGACCACCAGTGAGCTGTGGGATCACTAATATATGTGTAATTGGAGTCTTGATGGAAAGGGGAGATGGGGATGCAGAAAAATTTTTCGAGGAAATAATCGCCAATATATTTCTAAGTCTTCGGAAAACTATAGGTATATAAAAGGCTGGGAAGAATGGAATGTGGTCCCTGGTAAGCAGGTGGCAGATGTCAGCTGTTGACTTAAAAAAAATGTTCGAGTTCAGTTTTATTTGGGGCAACATGAGGACTGCAGCCCGGGAGACAGATAACTCTGAGAAACTGCCCCGAGGAGGTGAGGGGAGGAGCCAGGATATATAGGGGTTTTGCAACAAAGGGCAGGTAATTGGGAACATCAAAAGATTATTGTTAATTAAAGAAAACCAGCAATCCCAAGTTAAGGAATTTAGTGCTTTTCTATGTATGGGAAGATGCAAGAGTCTGGGCTCACTGAAATCATTCCTTTGATATGCACCTCAGCCATCTGGGGCCAGTATCCTGTATTTTCACATCCTGAGTTTCCTCAGGGCTCACCGCAGGGAGTGGCTGCGGTCTGCTGGCTGCTAGATGGCAGGTATTCTTTTCAGCCCCAGAGTTTCCTCAGGGCTCACCGGCTCACGTTGGACGGTTGCAATCGTTGATGACTGTGACATCCTTTATTTATTGATATGGCAGGAAATATTCCATTTATAAATATTCCATTTATCACAGCCCACATGAAGGCAGCAGAGGCTGCTGGAGAGAAACGTACTGATGGTTGCACCTGCTCGGTCTCACCCTGCAATGCTGTCCACCAGGCCTTTTTTGGGTGAGCCCCCTCTCCCACGAAATCCAAAACCTCTGGACTCTCTCCAAGCCTCCTGTTTAAACACTGAATCCTCTTGTCTTCCGAAGATTCAACAATATCCAAAATCATTTTTGAGTGTTCACTACCTACCAGGCAGCACGTGGGCCCCGGGGGTGCAGAGGGGAGTAGACAGATATGGCCTCTCCGCGTGCAGCCTACTGCCTGGTGGAAAGGTCTGCCAGCCCGCTACCCCAGGAAAGAAGTGTGGTGGGAATACCTGTACTTCCTGCTGTTCCTGCCCTGCCCAGCTCCCACCCTCACCTGCAAGAGCACCTGCCCTCCCTTGGTCTGCCAGCCTCAGGACTGAGGGGTCCCTCCTCCCAGCCCAGGCTAACCAATCCTCCTCCCAGCCCAGGCTAACCAATCCTCCTCCCTGAGCTTCGAGTCCCAACCCCTCCTGGTCTCCACAGAGCTTCACTCCATCACCAGCACGCACACCTGACGCCCCTCCCCCACCCCAGCTCCAGCCCTGCAGCCTAGAATTGCTCAGATCTTTCTCACCCGAAAACCTTCTCGCAGACATTTGGAGCCTTCGGTCAAGATTTGCTAGAGAAGGATCCAGGCAGGGGGCTTGGGGTAAGTGGGAATCTTCCAGAATCTGTGTGCTCTTTCCCTCCAACACACACCTACCCATCCCACACACACACAGACACACGCACGGCACACGCTACTTAGGTTGGAAGGAAGAGGGGAGACCCCTTTCTTGGGGTCCTGGGGGTGGAGCAGGAGGGGAGGTCAGGGGATAGTCCCTGGTCACAGAGTGAATGTGACAGAGACCTCGGAGGGACAGAGGGCGACCAGGAGCTAGACCAAGGTGGAGCGAAGCCCCAGACACCAGACACTTGCCTTTCCAGAATGGATCTTCTCTCCGGGGACTGTGCCCGCGAGTGCCTGGGCCCTCCCCTCTGCAAAGCTGGTGGTCGTTCTCCTCAGAGTCCAGCTGCTGGATGTCCTGAAAGTCCCTCGCCATGCTGGGTCCTGGGCTGTGGCTGGACCCGGGCTGGGGCTGGGGCTGGGGCTGAGCTCGGGGTTGATGCTGTGCTAAGATGCTGATTCAGGCGGAGGCTGATAGTAGGTCGAGGCAGCGGTTTGGGTTGGATCTGAGGTTGGCGGGAAGCGTGGGGCTGAAATACAGCTGGGTCCCATCCTTCCTCAGGAGATGCCTGGGCCTTGACATGGCCGGGAGCCTCCCCTCCATACGTTCCAAATCACCCCGCATCTTCCCATCAGCCCCCCACTCTCTCTGAACCAGGGTCTCTTTAATCCCAGACATCCCCGATCCCGCCTGCCTCCCGACCTCGGTTACCTGCTACAGGTTTGGAGGGCTGACTCTCCAGTCTCCCAGGCAGCCCAGGCCCCAGGGTGAAGGAGGGGCTTGAGCCTGGAGAAGTGGAGCAGGTGGCGCTCACAGAGGAAAGGAGGGAAGGGGAGGGGGCCGGTCCAGGCGAGGGCCCTGAACCCGTGTGTCTGAGTGTCCAAGTGCTTCTAACCTGGCATCTCCTGCCCCTGGGACTTTGGACGGTAAACAGAAGTGGCTGGAACTCAGGCAGAGCGTGATGGGGGCGGGGGGCAGGACTATCTCTGTCCCTCACAGAGAAGGGGTCTCTTCGGTCTGTCCGCTTTCCCCCCACAAGCAAGTCACCTCACTCCCTCATGGCACATTTGGGAGGGGGCCAGGCCAGGAGGGGCCGGGGTGCAGTTGGCTCTTCCCCCTCTGCCCCTCCCCCCTTTCACTTCCCGCCTCTGCATTTCCCAGAATTGTTGGGCAGATATCCCTGACCAGGATCAGAGAGGTCGCTTCTGTGCTCTTGCCCAATCCGGCATCTGAGCCTAGGCGCACCGCGCTGCGTCCTGCTGGGTCAGCCACCGGGCTCCCGGCTCCGGGCCAGATGGCCTCACTCTCCAGGAGGGGAGTAAAGCCCCTCAGGGACCCAAAGTTCGAGGGAAGGAGGGAAGAGCATCCCTTCAGCAGGCAGTGGGCAGGAGGGGTTCAACCTCACAAATAAGCCCCTTCCGTGGCCCTGGCAACACAAACCTTGGTCCTCACGCCCAGCCATGGGGCTGAATGATCCACAGACCTTTTCTCAGGTAACTCTTACCCCAGAAGGTGGGTCTTCTGCTGTTCCCACTTCACGGAGGAGGAAGTAGAGCCTTGGGGAGATTAAGTGACTTGACCCGGGTGGAGGTGGGTAGGGAAATTGGGAGGCAAAACCCGATAAAGAAGAAAAAAGTCATACCATCAGAGGGGGGTCTTCACAGTCCTGTGAGGAAGATGGAGCTTCCATGACCTGAGAAGCGTGATTAACTCGCCGTGTACTCTCGCGCGAACAATAGCTTGGGAAAGAAAACCCGGTTTTCTGGCGCGAACAATAGCTTGGGAAAGAAAACTCGGTTTTCGTCCCTGAATTTCTGACCCTCAGCGAACTTAGCTGCTGGCTACGGGCAGAGTTTCTTTTATAAAGCTGCCTGTGTTTCCCCTTGTGCTGAAAAGGGTTTGGTACAGAGGCCTGTGCTTTCCTTGGGGTAACTTTCTGACACACAGGAAGTAGCCACACACTCCCAATAGCCTGGCGTTCATGCGAAGCCACAGAAGCAGTGGTGGCTGCTTTGCTTTTTGACTGTAACTCGCAGTAAGAGATACGTTTTACAGTGTGATCCAGAGCACGCACGTAGGCGCCCGCACCCACGCATATTTGTATGTTTTACTTTCTCCTGAATCCCCAGTGCCCAGAGAATCCTGAGAAACAATAAATACAATTGACCCTTGAATGATGCAGGGGTTAGGGGGCACCGACCCTCCCCTGCAGTTGAAAATTCCAGTATAATTTCACCCCCTGTATCCCCGGTTCAGCATCTGCAGATGGTGTAACACATTTTTAGTGAAAAAAATCTGCATATAAGTGGAACCACGCAGTCCAAACCCGTCTTGTTCAAGGGTCAGCTGTAGTTGTCTGTTTTAAGCCACTGAAGCTTTGGGTTGGTCTGTTATGTATCAATAGATAACTGAAATAATATATATTCTTAAATATGTATCCTTATCAAATACGTGGTATAGTTTGTGTGCCTATCTGTTTTTTAAAGTAGATAAATGGAACTTTTATACATCTCACTTGTTCCTGACCTTCTTCACCCAAGAATAAATGTTTAAGATCTAACAGTGTTGCTATTTGTACATCTGGTTTGTTGCTATGAACCGCTGCACAATATTCAATGGAGTGTATCCATCATAGTATATTTACCCGGTCCCCTAATGATGAACCCTAGATTGTCACCAACAGCCAACACCCAACTACCACAATGAACACATCACGTCCCCATGTGGACCTAGGTGAGACTGTCTCTAGGGACTATATCCAAGAATGAAATTGCCAGGCCACAGAATATTCTCACACTTAATTTCATGCACACACGCACACATTTTTTTTTTTTTTTGCATCAATGAGATCCTATCCGCAATACTCTTTTTCAGTACAGTTTTTCTTCCTTTTCTTTCCTCGATTGCCTTATGCTTCTCTACTCTGTCCCCTCACTGCATCCTCCATCCTTGCCTCTCCTGCGATAATATTAATCACCTAGAAATAGTCTTACTGTTTTATCTCTGCTATTAATGCTTCGTCAAGTTCCCATGTGGACCTAGGTGAGAATTTCCCTGTGAAATATACCCAGGAGTGAAAGTGGGAGGTCACAAGGGATTCTCTTGCTTAATTTCACTGAGTCCTGGCAGGCCCTACATTTTCCAGAACTGTTGTGCCCATTGACACTCCCACCACCAGGACATGAGGACTCCGTTTTTTGAGTCATCCTTCTCAACACTTGATATTATCCAGCTTCTCAGTAGCTGCCAGCCTGATGCCATCTCGTTGTTCTGGGTTGCATTTAGGGTTAATAGTGGGTCTGAACATTTCTTCATCCATTTTCTAGTCTTTCGGATTTCCCCTTGCACAGACTGCTTTTTTACATCCTTTATCCATTTTTCTATTGGGTTTCCTGAATTCACTTTGCTGATTTGCAGAATTTCTTGTATACTCTTTCGGAAAACAAGAAAGGTCTTTTGAAAATAAAAAATATTATTGTTAAAGCCAAAACAATTAACAGAAGTTTTGGAAGATAAAAATTAGGAAATCTTTCAAAAAAAAAGAACAAAAGGACAAAGTTTATTTTAATTTTTAATGAGAAAACAGCTAAATTGGGGTATTTTTTTCCCCTGGCATCATGTTTCCATGTACCTTTCCCAGTAGGGAAACTCTCTGGGCCTCCCTCCACACATCCCTGCCCTCACTCACTCCTCCCCAGGGGAGAAAGCCTGACTACTGAGAACGCCTGGCTCAGCCCCATGGGGCTCTCTTTGGTTTCTCCCTGCTCAGTTTGTGATCTACTTTCTGCCAGGACACTGAGCCTGCCCCTGCAGAGAAAGCCTGCTTTGCCCAGCTCTGCCTGTGACTAGGTAAATATGTCTGCCTAATTCCTGGATGAAATATTAACAAGTCCTTTTCATTTAAGGTTCTGAGCCAAATCCACCTTCACTGCTTATCAGCAATAAAGCTATTATTGTATATTTATTATATAATAATAATAATAAAGAATTAGAATGGATTCCACTTTTCAGCTGTTACATTCAACATTGGGAGACAGGATGATGCCTTCAGACTTCCAAGGGAAATTTTTTTCAACCTGGAATTGTAGGTGCAAATGATCATTGGCATGAGGAAGTAGAATAAAGAGCTTTCAGACGTGCCATGGCTCAGAATATTTATTTCTTATTTCTACTATGTTTGGAAGTACCATAGAAAGTGAGGAAATAATCCAAAAACAAGACACGTAAAAGAATATCTCAATATGGGACTTTTTGTTATTATTAAATAAAATCTTATTCAACTCTTTCTGTATTTCTGCCTACAGGTTGGCTTTTTTTCGTATAATGCTAACTAATGAAATTCGAGAGCCTGGCCTTAAAAATGCAAGTCATTTTATAATAAATAATAAACTTAAGAGATATAAGGAAGAGATGGAGACTCATTTTTCTCTCTTTTTTTTTTTTTTGACTGCATTGAGTCTTTGTTGCTGCCCGCCGGCTTTCTCTAGTTGTGGCGAGCCAGGGCTACTCTTCGTTGTGGTGCATGGGCTTCTCATTGCAGTGGCTTCTCTTGTTGCGGAGCACAGTCTCTAGGCGCACGGGCTTCAGCAGTTGCAGCATGTGGGCTCAGTAGTTGTGGCACGTCGGCTCTAGAGCGCAGGCTCAGTAGTTGTGGCGCGGGCTTAGTTGCTCCGTGGCATATGGGATCTTCCCAGACCAGGGCTCGAACCCGTGTCCCCTGCATTGGCAGGCGGATTCTTAACCACTGCGCCACCAGGGAAGTCCTCTCATTTGATAGGCTGTACAGTGAGAATGATCACAAGCCTACCCATCTTGTTCTCCTATGAACTATGGAGACCAAGGTGGACTTTCATAATTCTTGTGGATGTATTCTATTCTCTGCAACATTAACTCTCTCTTTGGAAGGCTTAGGATTCCCAAAACTTTCAAAGAAATTGTTGCCATCACTGGTAAAAATAATTTCCCAAAAATGTCTGTGATCCTGATTGGCTGTCTTTCTTGGTCACTTGTTGCACTGGGAATTTCTAAGCGAGGATGTAATTCTTATTTCAAATCAGAAATAGTGGCTCAGTGGCCCTTTCCTCTTTTCTCATGGGCATGATGGAAAAACCAAGAGCTAGGACTCTGCTAGATTGATACTTAGCAAATAATTTGAATTAACACTCAAGACAGTGGCTAAGAAGACTATAAAGGAAGTCTTCCTGAGAAAAGTGAATTCAATTTTATGGAGCTTTAATTTTAAGAAATAGAAAATTATTATATGGAAAATATTGCAAGATGAATAATTATTATATCTCCAGTAAAAGCAAAAGAAACTGTACAAGAAAGAAAATGTTATAATAGTAGAGTAATAGGTCCTAGAGGACATAATATTTACATAGACATATAATGTGAGTGCTTTCTTTTTATTTTTTATTTTTTTGAACACTTTATTTTTAAACTAAAGATGCCACTATTACTATATTTGGAAGATAGCAGTGGCATAAGAGAGCTAATCCTCATCTCTCATAGGAAATAAATGGTCTAACATTGATAAATCCCCTCCTCTACTTTGTCCAGTGGGCACATTGCAGGGGTGGGGAAGGGAGGGTGCAATAGAATGAGTTGGAGGAAACCTGACAAGTAATTGTCCTTTTGCTTTATGAAAAGGTTGGCCCTGGGCCTTGACATGACTTGTGCCCTGGTAGGAAAGCATTTGGAGAACACAGTATCGTAATACATTGTGGACCCAGGTCTCTACTTCCTGTATCTTAAAGGATGTTAGCTAGAATTCTAGGAATCACCTAGAATTTTAACCACTGGACGTGGGGAGCACATGAGAGCCAGGCTTCTGGCTGAGACAAGCATGTGACTAGTGGTGCCACTCATCAGTCGAGGAGCACATGGGGAGATCTGGTGTGGCAGCAGGGGCAAGGAGGCTGAGTTTCACTGGGGACATGGGTTTATCACACTGGTGGCCCATTCAGATGCAGCTATCTAGGGGGCAGTTGGACACAGATGAATCTAAAGCTCAGTAGAGGGACTTCCCTGGTGGTGCAGTGGTTAAGAATCCACCTGCCAATGCAAGGGACACGGGTTCGAGCCCTGGTCCGGGAAGATCCCACATGCCGCAGAGCAGCTAAGCCCGTGTGCCACAACTACTGAGCCTGCATGCCACAACTACTAAAGCCCGAGCTCCTAGAGCCCGTGCTCCACAACAAGAGAAGCCACCGCAATGAGAAGACGGCGCACCACAACGAAGAGTAGCTCCCGCTCGCCGCAACTAGAGAAAGCCCGCATGCAGCAACAAAGACCCAATGCAGCCAAAACTAAATTAAAACAAAATAAAAATAAATAAATTAAAAGAAAAAAAGAAGGAAATTCTCACACATAATCCAACATGGATGAACCTGGAGGACATTATGCTAAGTGAAATAAGACAGCCACAAAAAGACTAATAATGTATGATTTAGAGTGGCCAAATTCATAGAGACAGAAAGTAGAATAGTAGTTGCCAGAGGTTGGGGGAGGTGCGTATGGGGAGTTATTATTTAATGGGTACAAAGTTTCAGGTTCTCAAGATGAAAAAGTTCTGGAGATGGATGGTAGTGACGATTGCACAACAATATGTACTTAATGCCATTAAACTCTACACAAAAATGACTAAAATAGTAAATTTAATGTTATGTATATGTTACCACAACAAAAAAGGGGAGAAAATGGAGAAACGAAAAGAGATTTAAATTGCTATATCTCATCAAATATAAGATGCCATCAATTGTAAGATACTTCATTATTTATGTGCCACATAATTTTTTTTTTTTTTTTTTTTTGGCCATGCCATGAGGCTTGTGGGATCTTAACTCCCTGACCAGGGATTGGACCCAGGCCCTCAGCAGTGAAATCACAGAGTCCTAACCACTGGACCGCCAGGGAGTTCCCACCACATAATTTCTTATCACTTAGAATTTCTATGGTATATTCACTACACGAGCTTCTTTAGACTTATTTGGACATGTATTTTATCCTATATCACTCCTGTGCATACCTAAATATAAGTAAAGTAAAATAGTTTAAACATTCCTTAAACTTCTTCATCTTCAGAATACAATTCTTTTGAATCGTTTTCGACTGAGAATCGTCAGTGCCCGTGTTTTCCCACACAATGTCGTCCTCTGTGCCATCAAGAGTGTTACTGACGCAGCTTTTCTTAAAAGAGTGCTCCATTGTTATCTCCAGGATTTTCTTCCAAACAGCTGATCTCCATTCTACAAGCTTTCTTTATTGTTCCGGAATATGTCAATGGAAGGTTCTCAGACAAGATTCAGAACTCATATTCTTTCCACAAATGATGCTTAAATGGTTAGTTGTCTGAAACACGGAGGCACTGCAATGACTCGTCAAGCCTTCGGGAACAACAACCACATTTGGACATGCACAGGTAATGACATCTATGTCACAACTATCACCTGGATGGAAGCAACTGTGAGATGTCATCAACTATAACATATTCCAGTTTCAGAGACGTTAACGTGAAAAAATGTACATGATAACAACTATAAAGTATAGTATAAGTAAAATTATGAGGCAGTAAGGTAGACCCACTATATCCAAAATAAGTGTAAGAACTGTAGAAAAAGAGTAGAAAACAACGGAGAAGAAATAACCTAAGAAATAAGAGAAAACACTTCCTCAAGCTGTATAAAGCCTTCATCTATTGCTCCAATGGATTCATCTAGAAATTGATCCCTAGTGTCTGAAGCAAATGCAACCCCATTCATTTATTAATTTGCTTGTGTATTCAGTTAACAAATATTAGGAGCTTGCTGTGCTTCAAGTATTATGAACAACTCAGAACACTTGCACTCCATACCTTATTAGTGCCTCAAAAAAAAGCCAGTATATTTCTTTCTCTCTGATAATAAATACTATGTAACCGTGTCTCCCTTTTCACTTTAGTTTCCAGGAGTCTCAGAGTGAAACCAGAGACTAAACATTAACTACTTTACAAAGTAGTAGTCCTGGTAGCCTGTATTACGTCTGTTTATCTTTTTCTCCCTATCTTGACTTTCTACTTTTATTTTCAGTTTCCCCGATCCATATTCTTTATTTTCAGATATATTTTGCCGTCTCTCTACTATGTATTTTTATTGTAAATCCTTCAAATACTTTCAGAACTTATGTATCCCCTACGACCAGCAGCCAACCTGATTCTCCACGGGCTCTCCACGGAAAGCCCCAGAACCAGCCTTGACCCTTCTCTCTCCTGTCACACTGGTGAATTACACATCCTGCCCATCCAGCCTTCTAAACATTTC